>NC_080021.1:192504154-197504154 GCF_030020395.1 Manis pentadactyla
GCAGAGAAGCTGATGCAGAGAGAGATAAAAGGATCTCCAGGAATGAAAGAATTTTAAGAGAGCTGAGTGATCAATATAAAAGAAATAATATAAGAATCATAGGCATTCCAGAAGAAGTAGAGAGAGAAAAGGGGATAGAAAATGTCTTTGAAGAAATAATTGCTGAAAATTTCCCCAAACTAGGGGAAGAAATGGCCTCTCAGACCACAGAGGTACATAGAACTCCCATGACAAGGGATCCAAGGAGGGCAACACCAAGACACATAATAATTAAAATGGCAAAGATCAAAGACAAGGACAAAGTATTACAAGCAGCCAGAGAGAAAAAAAAGGTTACCTACAAAGGAAAACCCATCAGGCTATCATCAGACTTCTCAACAGAAACCCTACAGGCCAGAAGAGAATGGCATGATATACTTAATGCAATGAAACAGAAGGGCCTCGAACCAAGACTACTGTATCCAGCACGAATATCATTTAAATATGAAGGAGGGATTAAACAATTCCCAGACAAGCAAAAGTTGAGGGAATTTGCCTCCCACAAACCACCTCTACAGGGCATCCTACAGGGACTGCTCTAGATGGGAGCACTCCTAAAAAGAGCACACAACAAAACACCCAACATATGAAGAAGGGAGGAGGAGGAATAAGAAGGGAGAGAAATAAAGAATCATCAGATTGTGTTTATAATAGCTCAACAAGCGAGTTAAGTTAGACAGTAAGACAGTAAAGAAGCTAACCCTAAACCTTTGGTAACCACAGACTTAAAGCCTGCAATGGCAATAAATTCATACCTTTCAATAATCACCCTAAATGTAAATGGACTGAATGCACCAATCAAAAGACACAGAGTAATAGAATGGATAAAAAAGCAAGATCCATCCATATGCTGCTTACAAGAGACTCACCTCAAACCCAAAGACGCGCACAGACTTAAAGTCAAGGGATGGAAAAAGATATTTCAAGCAAACAACAGAGAGAAGAAAGCAGGTGTTGCAATTCTGGTATCAGACAAAACAGACTTCAAAATAAAGAAAGTAACAAAAGACAAAGAAGGACATTACATAATGATAAAGGGCTCAGTCCATCAAGAGGATATAACCATTAATAATATATATGCACCCAATACAGGAGCACCAACATACCTGAAACAAATATTAACAGAAATAAAGGAGGAAATAGAATGCAATGCATTCATTCTAGGAGACTTCAACACACCACTCACTCCAAAGGACAGATCCACCAGACAGAAAATAAGTAAGGACACAGAGGCACTGAACAACACATTAGAACAGATGGACCTAATAGACATCTACAGAACTCTACATCCAAAAGCAACAGGATACACGTTCTTCTCAAGTGCACATGGAACATTCTCCAGAATAGACCACATACTAGGACACAAAAAGAGCCTCAGTAAATTCCAAAAGATTGAAATCCTACCAACCAACTTTTCAGACCACAAAGGCATTAAACTAGAAATAAACTGTTCAAAGAAAGCAAAAAGGCTCACAAACACATGGAGGCTAAACAACACGCTCCTAAATAATCAATGGATCAATGACCAAATCAAAATGGAGATCCAGCAATATATGGAAACAAATGACAACAACAACACTAAGCCCCAACTTCTGTGGGACACAGCAAAAGCAGTCTTAAGAGGAAAGTATATAGCACTCCAAGCATATTTAAAAAAGGAAGAGCAATCCCAAATGAATGGTCTAATGTCACAACTATCAAAATTGGAAAAAGAAGAACAAATGAGGCCTAAGGTCAGCAGAAGGAGGGACATAATAAAGATCAGAGAAGAAATAAATAAAATTGAGAAGAATAAAACAATAGCAAAAATCAATGAAACCAAGAGCTGGTTCTTCGAGAAAATAAACAAAATAGATAAGCCTCTAGCCAGACTTATTAAGAGGAAAAGAGAGTCAACACAAATCAACAGTATCAGAAATGAGAAAGGAAAAATCACAACAGATCCCGCAGAAATACAAAGAATTATTAGAGACTACTATGAAAACCTATATGCTAACAAGCTGGGAAACCTAGGAGAAATGGACAACTTCCTAGAAAAATACAACCTTCCAAGACTGACCCAAAAAGAAACAGAAAATCTAAACAGACCAATTACCAGCAACGAAATTGAAGCGGTAATCAAAAAACTACCAAAGAACAAAACCCCCGGGCCAGATGGATTTACCTCGGAATTTTATCAGACATACAGGGAAGACATAATACCCATTCTCCTTAAAGTTTTCCAAGAAATAGAAGAGGAGGGGACACTCCCGAACTCATTCTATGAAGCTAACATCATCCTAATACAAAAACCAGGCAAAGACACCACCAAAAAAGAAAACTACAGACCAATATCCCTGATGAACGTAGACGCAAAAATACTCAACAAAATATTAGCAAACCGAATTCAAAAATACATCAAAAGGATCATACACCATGACCAAGTGGGATTCATCCCAGGGATGCAAGGATGGCACAACATTCGAAAGTCCATCAATATCATCCACCACATCAACAAAAAGAAAGACAAAAACCACATGATCATCTCCATAGATGCTGAAAAAGCATTTGACAAAGTTCAACATCCATTCATGATAAAAACTCTCAGCAAAATGGGAATAGAGGGCAAGTACCTCAACATAATAAAGGCCATCTATGAAAAACCCACAGCCAACATTATATTGAATAGCGAGAAGCTGAAAGCATTTCCGCTGAGATCGGGAACTAGACAGGGATGCCCACTCTCCCCACTGTTATTTAACATTGTACTAGAGGTCCTAGCCACGGCAATCAGACAAAACAAAAAAATACAAGGAATCCAGATTGGCAAAGAAGAAGTCAAACTGTCACTATTTGCAGATGACATGATACTGTACATAAAAAACCCTAAAGACTCCACCCCAGAACTACTAGAACTGATATCGGAATACAGCAAAGTTGCAGGATACAAAATCAACACACAGAAATCTGTGGCTTTCCTATGTACCAACAATGAACCAACAGAAAGAGAAATCAGGAAAACAACTCCATTCACAATTGCATCAAAAAAAATAAAATACCTAGGAATAAACCTAACCAAAGAAGTGAAAGACTTATATTCTGAAAACTACAAGTCACTCTTAAAAGAAATTAAAGGGGACACTAACAGATGGAAACGCATCCCATGCTCATGGTTAGGAAGAATTAATATCGTCAAAATGGCCATCCTGCCCAAAGCAATATACAGATTTGATGCAATCCCTATGAAACTACCAGCAACATTCTTCAATGAACTGGAACAAATAATTCAAAAATTCATATGGAACCACCAAAGACCCCGAATAGCCAAAGCAATCCTGAGAAAGAAGAATAAAGTAGGGGGGATCTCACTCCCCAACTTCAAGCTCTATTATAAAGCCATAGTAATCAAGACAATTTGGTACTGGCACAAGAACAGAGCCACAGACCAATGGAACAGACTAGACAATCCAGACATTAACTCAGACGTATATGGTCAATTAATATTTGATAAAGGAGCCATGGACATACAATGGCGAAATGACAGTCTCTTCAACAGGTGGTGCTGGCAAAACTGGACAGCTACATGTAGGAGAATGAAACTGGACCATCGTCTAACCCCATATACAAAAGTAAACTCAAAATGGATCAAAGACCTGAATGTAAGTCACGAAACCATTAAACTCTTGGAAGAAAACATAGGCACAAACCTCTTAGACATAAACATGAGTGACCTCTTCTTGAACATATCTCCCCGGGCAAGGAAAACAACAGCAAAAATGAACAAGTGGGACTATATTAAGCTGAAAAGCTTCTGTACAGCAAAAGACACCATCAATAGAACAAAAAGAAACCCTACAGTATGGGAGAATATCTTTGAAAATGACACATCCGATAAAGGCTTGACGTCCAGAATATATAAAGAGCTCACACGCCTCAACAAAAAAAAAACAAATAACCCAATTAAAAAATGGGCAAAGGAACTGAACAGACGGTTCTCCAAAAAATAAATACAGATGGCCAACAGACACATGAAAAGATGCTCCACATCGCTAATTATCAGAGAAATGCAAATTAAAACTACAATGAGGTATCACCTCACACCAGTAAGGATGGCTGCCATCCAAAAGACAAACAACAACAAATGTTGGCGAGGCTGTGGAGAAAGGGGAACCCTCCTACACTGCTGGTGGGAATGTAAACTTGTTCAACCATTGTGGAAAGCAGTATGGAGGTACATCAAAATGCTCAAAACAGACTTACCATTTGACCCAGGAATTGCACTCCTAGGAATTTACCCTAAGAATGCAGCAATCAAGTATGAGAAAGATCAGTGCACCCCTTTGTTTATCGCAGCACTATTTACAATAGCCAAGAATTGGAAGCAACCTAAATGTCCATCGATAGATGAATGGATAAAGAAGATGTGGTACATATACACAATGGAATACTACTCAGCCATAAGAAAAAGGCAAATCCAACCATTTGCAGCAACATGGATGGAGCTGGAGGGTATTTTGCTCAGTGAAACAAGCCAAGCAGAGAAAGAGAAATACCAAATGATTTCACTCATCTGTGGAATATAAGAACAAAGGAAAAACTGAAGGAACAAAACAGCAGCAGAATCACAGAACTCAAGAATGGACTAACAGGTACCAAAGGGAAAGGGACTGGGGAGGATGGGTGGGTAGGGAGGGATAAGGGGGGGAGAAGTAGGGGGGTATTAAGATTAGCATCCATAGCGGGGTGGGAGAAAGGGGAGGGCTGTACAACACAGAGAAGACAAGTAGTGATTCTACAACAGGTTGCTACGCTGATGGACAGTGACTGTAAAGGAGTATATAGGGGGGACCTGGTATAGGGGAGAGCCTAGTAAACAAAGTATTCGTCATGTAAGTGTAGATTAATGATTAAAAAAAAAAAAATGCAGTTCCTATGTGGTGACCTCTAATGAGTTCTACACAATGATATAAAGGACATATAAAAGTGTAGGCAAAGGGTCTGTTTGTGTTTATACAGAGGATCAAAGCCTAATTTGGCTACCCCGAAAATGAACTAAGAAACGATATGAAAGAGAACTTCCAACATCAGCACTCTCGGGAAGACTCATGCCAGAAGATGATCATCAAAAAACCCCAACAAAGATCCACGCACTGCTACAGCTGTAGATGCACTCATCCCACCAGCTCCTGGACTTGCCATGGGAATGAAGGAGATATCTAAGCTGGCCTGTGCACACAGTAAAACAACAAATTAGACTGGATCTATACTGTTGGAACTCAACCAAGAATTAGGAGAAGTGCAAATTGTAGCGCTCCAAAATCTTACAACTACAGACTATTTACTGTTAAAAGAACATATGGGATGTGAACAGTGCCCAGGAATGGGTTGTTTTAATTTGTCTGATTTTTCTCAAACTATTCAAATTCAGTTAGATAATAACCATCATATCATTGATAAGTTTTCACAAATGCCTAGGGTGCCTAACTGGTTTTCTTGGTTTCACTGGAGATGGCTGGTAATTACAGATATGCTTTGGTTATGTAACTATACTCCTATTATGTTAATGTGTGTGCGCAATTTAAGTAGTAGCTTAAAATCTATACATGCTGAAGTTACTCTACAAGAAGATATATCAAAGGAATAATCAATCTTCCCATGTTTTCTCCCGCCTGCTACTTCTATAGCTTTTCTTCTTCCTTCCTAATTACAACGAATTCTTAAATAGAATTCGTGCCTCATATCAAATTTACCGAGTATCATAACTCCTCCAAGTGGTAAAGATACCTCAAGACAAATGCTGGGCATAGAAGCCACAGGGCATAAATATGCAAAGAAATAAAAAGCTAACCATTTCAAACAATAAGGCTTCTCTCTCACTTACCAACTTAACATTTCCCTGTATGGCCCCGGAAGATGACTGGTTAGCCAGAGACGGGTAAGATTCCTCAAGGGAGGAACAACCTAAGACAGGCACAGTCGCAGGGGGGTCATCAGGTGAGAAATTGGGGATCAACAGAGGTGAGGCTTAGAACCTCACCCTCCCTGTTCTGAGAGAAATCTATTGCATACGTGGATGTTTTATTGCCCTTGTCTAGCTTGGATTAACACATAGTCTACAGGCACACACCTGATCATCTACATTTGCTCTCTTACAACACTAAACTATGTTTTCTACCTTTATGTTGTATCTACCTACCACTTCAGCATCTTATTAAAAATAATAAAGAGAGAAATGTGGTATCCACATATAAATCAAGTATAAAAATCAAATGTGTATTCATATTTGAACTGACTGTTTATAGTTCACAATGCATGAGCAAAACCAAAAGTTTCTGTGATGACTGCCCTTGTACTGTTCACCATGTAACTTATTCACTATGTAAGAATTTGTTCTCCATGTAAGAACTTGTTCGTTATGCTTCAGAAGACTGGAGACTGACGAAAATTAGGCTTGGGGTGGATTAATGATTGTGCATTGAGCATTGACTCCCCTATACAGAATTTTATTGTTGTTAACAACCATTTGATCAATAAATATGAGAGATGCCCTAACAACAACCACCAAGAAAAAGTACACACTTCCAATTGTAAAATAAATAAGCAACCGGGATGTAATGTATAGCATAAGGAATATAGTCAAAATATTGTAACAACTTGGTATGGTGATAGCTGGTACTTAGAATTATCATGTATATAAATGTTGAATCACTGTGTTGTACACCTGAAACTAATGTAATGTAATACTGTGTGTCAACTACCCTTCAATAAAAAATAATTATCTAAAAAAAAAAAAAAAAAAAAAAAGAAGAAAAGAAAAGAAAGGGGAAGGAAATAACCTGAAAGAGAATCTCTTTTGGACTGGGAACCTTATCTGTATTATCGTACTGAATTTTAAAATAAATCTGTGAAGTCATATATTAGTATGTCTGTTTTATAGAAGAAGGGAGGTCATATAAGAAAGTAAATGGAGGTACTGAAATTGAATCAAATGTTCTATCTCCTAAATTCATGCACAAGCTATGATGATGCTCATAAGCACTTGTGTATTAGAACATATATTGATAATTTGGGGATGTGTGAATCTTTAAGTTTGTATGTATTTTAGAGTAATGATTTATAAGATTAAGTTGATAAAGTTATGATTATATTTACTCTACTTATATTTTTAGAATGAAACCATAATATATTTTAAGCTATCTCAAGCTATACATAAGCACAATACATTCTTTAATTCAAATTCAGTTAACAGGCATTAGCCTAAATTCATGTGTCCATGCAGTAAAATCAGAAACAAAATAGTCTTTTAAATGGTAACTGGCATTAGAAATAGGATTGTGCAACTTGTTTGAAAATCTAGAAAAATATGTTTCAATTATACAGTTGTCTGTTATCTAATTTTCAGAGCTTTTAATTCATCAAGTACTAAGGATTTTAAGCACAGTACAGTAATCTCTAGAAGAAATTATTGTCTGCATCTCCCATTAACGAATACTTGGTCCGACAGTATTATCAGTTGGGTCTCTTAGCTTAGGTGAAAGTCATTCCTTCTGTAACTAATAAACAGAGGTCAATAGGGATATATTTGAATGTGATATGACCTATACTGTCAAAAGACCCTAGGCAACACTATGAAGAATTATTTTCCCCAAAAATAAATGCAAATAATAATTAGTAAATATATTTATGAGGCCCAAGAGAAATTCTATTTGAGGAGCTATAAAATTTGATGCATAACCTGACCATTTAAAAGACCAAAAATGCAAGATTTTCATAATTTTTGTGTTTTTACCACAGTGTTCCCTACCCTATAAATGACAGGGTCGGTCATGGATTCTTTTGAGACTGATCAATGTAACAAGCCACTTCTCAGACACATGAACAAAGCAAAAAATATTTTCAAATAGTTTGAGGGAATTATCAGGACACATTGAAGCATTGGGTTCCAGATTAATTAACATTTTGTTACCTTGTCAAAAAGTAATTTGTTTTTTCTGTAATTCATTCATTCAGAAAATAGTTATTGAATCATAGTGTTAAGCAATGAAGGAACAACCATGCATAAGGCAAATTACATGCCTTGAAAAACTCGTATTCTGATAAGCAACCAACAGGAAATGATTTCTACACAGTGTGCAGAATGCTAATAAAAAAAAAAAGAAAAAATGGTCCTTGGTGGCTCACAGAAACAAGATACTGATTCCCAAAGAAAATCAAAGAGGAAGCAGCAACCTTTGACTTAATTTCTGAAGAATGGCTTTAACTGTGGAAAGGGAATAGGTTGCTAGAGGTGACAGCATAAACAAAACCATTAGTCTGTGAAAGGAAAAAGTATGTTCAAGACATGATTTTTTTAATAACAAATTTTATATAAAATAGATAAGTAGCATATAATTGCAAAGTCAAAGCTTAATTGGATATATTAAATATAAATAATATATATACAATCACACATATATGTATTGAATTCTATCACTGGGTTCCTACAGACCATTTGAAAACTACATGCTTTGCCCATATTTCATTGGCTCTTTGTTTAACTCCCTTAATAATTTGTATTTTAATAATCCTGGGCTTTAATCTGAAGTTGCTTAAAAAATGAAGAGGTAAAGTCTGTTACTACACTTGCTGTAGAAAAAGTATGGGCATTGTTCACTGTATATTTCTCATTACAAAATTCCATAATTTAATTCTATAAATGGCTTTTTTGTTGTATCTTACGGATATTTGTTTTCACCTCTGTTAAAACATGTATCTGCTGATCATGTTTTCATTTTCATTTGGCTGTTAGGAAGCTCACAGGAAACAGCTTGCAGATGGTTCTGTCTTATTTATATTTTAACTGATGTGGGTTCCTTATTTGTACTTATCTTTTACCATCATTTTGTTTTATGTATTCTTTCTGTAAGTTGTCATGATCCTTTGATAGTGGGGTAATTAGTAAGCAAAGCAAATATTATGAAAACATTGTACAACATGGTTCTTGAGTTCAAATTTTCCTCCATTTCTAGCCTTGTAAGTCCGTTTAAATTCTTATCATGTATGTATGTGACTTAAAGGTAACAAGCACATATCTAATATAAATATTACCTTTTCAAACAGTTAAGAGTGTTTGTAATATCTTTGCCTCCTCAGAGGTGCTATAGAAAATGAGATTTTAATATCGGTATTTAGGTGGTTTATGGTATATTTCTATTCAATAGTTTATCTTCATTTGTCATTTTACATGCTGTAAGTTAAACACACACTTACCAATTATTTCTGAAGCACCTATTACTATGCATAAAGGCACCCAACAAAAATGCTCTCTGTTTGCTCTATCATGTCACTTTGCAAATAAGCTATTGTCCCCTTGGGATAAAACACATACTTCTGTTTCTTCCAGTAAGAATAATAACTAGAGAAAAATCACTTTGAGGGTCTGAATTATTCAGAATGACAAGATAGGTGCTCAAAGTCCACTTGGTTGATTAACAGAATCAAATGTGCATGGTGGTGTATAGTATATAACCCAGATTAGAGAAGTAGAGAAGAATTAAATTGAGTTAAATTAGAATAGAAAAGAAGTGATACACTCTCTCTCTTCTGCTTCTTATGTCAGTCAAAGTAAAAACATTAAAGAGAGGTAGTTAACTCTTAAAAAGAAATACTTTTTCTTTGACTTAGCTCCTGGAACTTTCACCTGTCTTTGTTTTGGGCAATCTGCTCATCCCACTACATTTATATCTCTTGGTACAGCTTTTTGTAGGGAGACTGCTCATAGTTCAGTGCCTGTGATAAATATCTTTTGCAATGTCACTTTTTGAAAATTGAGATTCTAATTCTGAAAGTTTTCCATAAATCAATTCTGCCAAATCTATAGGGATTTAAAAAAATCTCTGATTTCTCCTAAAATGAGATATCCGTTATGGCAAGGAAATGATTCATAAATTCATGACTTGCTATAATGATGTGATGGATGCTATTGCGGATAACAACCAGATAAACGTTTGCTAAAACTGAAAAGATTAAACATTACCATTAATTTTAACTTAATTACTGGCCTTTGGGAAACCACCACCAGCTTTGGGAAAAGAATGGGCAGCTCCAAGGAGCATGTGCCCACATCCCAATTTTACTATGTTAATTTGCTGCCATATAAAGATTCTGGGGGAGAACTCAGAATCTGGGATTTATTTATCAGAAAATAAAACAGACTGCTTCTCTGTTTCTTCTCACGGGTTGTATTTTTCTTTTTGGTAAAACTGCATTCTTCTACATTACAGCCATCTCATGCCTTTGTCTCCATGGTATCATTTTAATCATTCTTTTGCCATTATCGTAAATGACTTCTCCTATTGTTCTGTTCATATTCTTGCTTGGTGAAACCCAAACCATGGGCCAATTTCACTGTCTGTCACCATGTGATGGATAGTGAGCCATGCTAATGAAAACCCACACCAATACAAAAATTGATGCTATTATAAATTCTGAACCCTCAGCATGCCTAATAACAATTCGGCATTTCATTCGTTTAGTCAACCCCTCTAGTTATCCACAACAGATGTTTTATATTTTATCAGTAACCTCATATGTCTATCCTCAGAAACTCATTCTCTTCCTCAGGTTCAGCAGAGATCAGGCTATGTTTCTTTCAGTTTCATTTACAAAATAGAAGCGTGAGAAAGGCACTTCTTTACTTTCCCTGGTGCAAACAAATACAACATCCATTCTTCCTTCCCTTAAACAATAATGAATGAAGCATCCATCATTTTGTAAAGGTAGTCCTTCTAGATGTGGTTATGATTCCATACCTTTCTACCTGCTTAGATAACCTGGCTCTTTTAAAAAATGCCTCAGTTCTGCATTTTTAGTTTCTTTCCAACCGTTCCTTCCTCTTAAATCTTTGATTATGCTTAACTCTTAGCTTTAAAAACAAACTATTTGCCTCCAGATCTCTTTCCAAATGCCTTATCATTATCCTGGCCTCTAGAGCTGTAAAATGAATTAATACTTCGGTATTCACTTCATATCCCACTCACCCTTAAACTGACTTGGGTTTCTAGTATTTCACTGACAATATTTTTAGAGGAACTCCAACAAACTCCACATTGCTAGCTTCAATGGATACTTCTCCGGTTTTATGATGATTGGGATGGCTGATTTAATGTGCTAATTGCAATTTCCTATGGTAGCCTGTAACTGGATAGGTTGTAACTTCCATGATAGCACGGATTCTGGCTTTTTATCTACTGTACTCACAGTTTCTTTACATAATGCCAGAAAGTATTAATTAATAAACAAATAAGTTATATAGGGTAAATAGAACTTCAAACTGACATTGCAATACTAAATTGAACTCTATTCTGCACAGAATTCATTATTTCTGCTGACTCTAAAAATACAATGCATGTAAATATAAATACAAACAAGTAACACAAGATGAATAAAATAAATTCCAAATAGATGATATCACAAAACACAAAGGAATTAATATAATGTGAATGTCATTAATGTATAAAGACTGTTCAGGAATTCTTTCTCATATAATAATTTTACAGAAGTATAGCTTACAGTAAAATGCGGGCATGTGTAAGCTTTGAAAAATTAATACATCCATATAACATCACAATTAAGATATAGAACATTCTCATCACCTCAGAAAGCTTCTTCATGCCCCATTAAAACCAATCCCCCTATAGCAGAGGCAATTACTGTTCTGATTACTAAACTCAGATTAGTTTTGCCTGATCTTTAACTTTTTAAAAATGATCTCACACATCATCATGAGTTTTGTGTCCGACTTCTTTAACTCAGCATAGTTTTTCTTTTGAGATTCATCCATACCACTGTCAGTGTTTTCTTTCTATGTGTTCCATTATAAGAATATGCCAGTGATCATCTCATTACGAATATTTCCATTCTTGTTTCTAGCTTTTAGTGATTATAAAGCTGCTATAAATATTATTATAAAAGTTTTTTGTGATTATGTTTTCATTTCTCTTGGATAAATACCTGAGGCTAAAGTTGGTGATTCATAGGCTACATATTTGTAACTTTACATTATATTTTTAAAAGATATTTGCATTTCACAGTTTCTGAGAGCTCAAGTGCTTAATCCTCACCAACACTTGATATTATAAATTTTCAATATTTTGAAATCTATTTCATCTACTACTAGTCTAGTAGATGAAAAATAATTTGCCATTCTGATGTTTATTTGCATTCCCTTGACGATTAGTGCCACATAGCACTTTTTCTCGTGAAAATTGTATATTTTATCTCATTTTGTTAATTCTTTCCAAGTATTTTTTTATGTTTTCTTGAAGTAATTGTCCTTTCATTATCCATTTAAATTGCTGAATTTCCCTCCTTCTGTTCTATTCACACACACACTATTTATTTATTTTTCCTGGCTTGAAGTCCTTTACCAGTTATATGTATCATAAATATTTTCTTCCAGTCCATAAACTGCATTTTTATTTTCTTAAGGCTATCTATTGAATGCATGTGTTTTAATTTTTATGACATAAAATGTAATAATTTAAAAATTTTATGATTAATACTTAAATTTTGTGTCTAAGAAGTATTTGCCTATTTCCAAATCATGAAGACAATCTTCTGTCAGAAGGGTTTTTCTTTCAGAAGGTTTAGCTTTTACATTTAAGCTTATGCTCCCAGTAAAATTACTTTTTGTGTACGGTCTGAGAGGAAAGTGGAATTTCTGGACTAGTTACACCAGCTTGATTGGCTCAGAGTACTTTTTTATTTCCATTGAACTGTGTTGGTGTTTCGAACAGAACATATTGACCATATAGGCAAGAGCTACATCTGAGTTTTTATTGTGTTCCATGCCGGTTTTTTTATGCTGTGCTGACCTCACCCTCTCTTGATTACCTTATAGTAGGCTTTATACATCTTGAAATCAGGTACTTTTAAGTCCTCCAACACTGTTCCTCTTTTCCATGACAGTCATGACTATTTCAGGTCTTTTGAATCTCTACATATATAAGAAGGAAATCTTCCCATTTTCAACAACATGGATGGACCTAGAGGGTATCATGCTCAGTGAAATAAGCCAGACATAGACAAATACCTTACGATTTCACTTATATGTGGAATCCAAAAATCAAAACAAACCAATGAAAGAGACACATAAATACACACAACAGACTGTTGGTTACCATAGGGAGGGGGGAATGGGTACAATAGGTGAAGGGGATAAGGAGGTAAAACTGAAAATTGTAAAGTAAGTTAGACATAGGAATGGAAATGTAACATAGAAACTATAACTAATAATATTGTAATATCTTGGTATGGTAACAGGGGAAGTACACTTACCATGGCAAGCATCTAGTAATGTGTGTATACATATATATATATATATATATATATATATATATATATATATATATATATGTAGTAAGTATATAATTTTTGAGTCACTATGTTGTACATCTGAAACCAATATAATGTTTATTAGCTTTGTTCCAATAAAAAAAAACCTTTAAGCTAAAAAGTTTAGATACTGCTTGCCAATTCTATTAAGTTTATTCTTAAGTATTTTATGTTTTCTGTTATTATAAATGATATTTTAATCAATATATTTTATTTTTAGGTTAGCTTTAGGTTTACAGCAAAGTTAAACAGAAAGATACACTTTCATGAATTATATCTTTATAAAACCCAAAGGACTCCACCAAAAAACTGCTAGAACCTAACAAATTGATTTGGTAAACTAGTAGGATACAAAATCAACATTCAGAAATCATATGCATTCCTGTATGCTAACCTGAAATATCTGAAAAAGAAATTAAGACAATAATCCTATTTACAATAGCAACTGAAATAATTTTTGAAACAGGAATAAATTTAACCAAGGAGATGAAAGGTCTATACACTGAAAACTATATGACTTTGATGAAAGAAACTGAAGAAAACACAAATAAATGGAAAGGTATTCTTTGTTCATTGATCAGAAGAGTTAATATTGTTAAAATGTCCATAACACCTGAAGCCATCTCTGGTCTCAATGAAATCCCTATCAAGATTCAATGACATTTTTTATAGAAACAGAAAATACACCCTAAAATTTATATGGAAACATAAAAGATCCCAAATGGCTAAAGCAATCCTGGAAAGAAGAACAAAGCTGGAGTCATCACACTCCCTGGTTTCAAATTATACTACAAAACTATAGTAACAAAGCAGTAATGGTACTGGCATAAAAAGAGACACATAGACCAGTGGAACAGAGCTGAGAGCCTAGAAATGAACTCTTTCATATACAGTTGACTAATATTTGACAAAGAAGCCAAGAACATTAAGTGAGGAAAGGGCAGTCTCTTCAGTAAACTTTGCTGGGAAAACTAGATAATCCTTGCAAAAGAATGAATTAGACTTCTATTTTACACCACTCACAAAAATTAACTCAAAATGGGTTAAAGACAACTACGAGACCTGAACTGTAAAATTCCTAGAAGAAAACAGGGAAAAAGCTCCTTCTCTTTGGTGTTTGGTAATTAAGTTTTGGACATGACACCAAAAGGACAAGCAACAAAAGAAAATGTCCAGTGTGACTACATCAAACTGAAAAGCTTCCATACAGCAAAAGCACCAATCAACAAAATGAAAAGTCAACCTACAGAATGGGAGAAAATAATTGAAAATAATATATCTGATAAGGAGTTAATATCCAAAATGTAAAGGAACTCACCCAACTCAATAACTGAGAAGTTATTTTTTTGTTTTGTTTTAATCATGAAGGGTATTGCATTTTGTGAAATGTTTTTTCTGCATCTATTGAGATGATCATGTAATTTTCTCCTGTATTCGGTAAATGTGATAAATTACAATGATGAGTTAGTTACATGTTAGTGTGTTGCTTCATTTCAAATATGTAGGTATTTTTCTAGACTGTTACTATTTTCTAATTTAATTCTATGGTAGTGAGAGAAAATACTCTGCATGATTCAATACTTTAAAATTTATTTAGATTTATTTCATGGTCCAGAATATGGTCTATGTTGATGAATGATCCATATTAACTTGAAAATGTATATTGTGCTGTTATAGGTATAAAGTTCTATGATTGCGAATTAAGTCTAGTTGATTAATATTGCTTTCCCATTTTTGATCTATATTTACTGCTTTCAATGAAGTTTTAAAGAATTTCAGAAAAGAAAACAAATCTTTTATATGGACTCACATTTTTAGTGCTCCTCTTTCTTCTGTGTAGATTCACATTTCCATCTGACATAACTTTCCCCATTAGCATGTCTTGTTAAGTATATCTGCCAGTGATAAAAATATGAAAATGCATTAATATCATCATTATTTTGAGAGGATTTTGGTTTTGCAGGATATAGAATTCTAGGTTTGCAGTTTTATATTTTTTCTCTCAGCATTTTGAAAATGTCATTCCATCCACTTCTTAGATGATAGTGATCTGAAGACAAGTGCCTACATGTGGCTTTTCTATTCAAACTCTTCAGGGTTCATGAAGTACCATGAATTTTATTTTTTGTCAGGACTGGAGAAATCTCAAGTATTATATATAGGTACATGGCTTTTTGCCCCTTCCCCTTTCTCTTCTTTTTCTGGGAGCCCAGTCACATAAATTTTAGATCTCTTAAGACTGCCCCACAAACCATTGATAATGTTTGTTTTTCGAATGCGTACTCTCCCTTTAAATAACTGCTATTGATTTATTTTTCAGATATACTTATCTTTTCTTTTGCAGTGTCTAATTCTGCTGCTAAGCCAGTGCAAAGATGTCATATACCTTATTTCTCAGTTTTGGGACTGAAATTTCACTTTTGAAATTCTCCGTATCCATCATATTTATGTTTTCCTTTTTATTCTTTTACATATTCATGTCATTACAAAGTTCTTTTACACTAAATGTACAGTCTAGTAGGTAATCTGTGTAACAGTATATATTGATTTTTTCCCTTGATTAATACTCAATTTTTTTTCTTCACATACTTAGTAGTTTCTTTTTGAACATTGTGTATTAAAGATTCTTTGTACTTCTTTAAAGACTGTTGACCTTTGTTCCAAAAGGTGGTAAATTAGTGGAGAATCACATATTACATGCTTACTTTCCAAGTATTGGTATCAGGATTAGCCTTCATTTGGGTGGACCTATTGTAGTTTTTCTTTTAGTCTTAGATTATGTCTTTTAGTCAGCATATATGAGTCTTACTCCTAAACTATGGCCTTGCTGGGCTTTCCAGTGGATAAAGCCCAAGTTTTTTACCTTGTCCCACCAATTTGATGGAATTTGGACTCCAAACTCTTCCTTTCAGCACCTAAGCATCAATTCCTGCTTGGTTCTTAAGCTTGCCAGGTGCTGCTGCTTAGTTTCCTGAAGGAGAATTTGTATTTAGATTTTGGGGCTCATCCCTTTGTGTTCCTCCTTTCTAGGATCCCCCTCAGATGCTCTGAATGCTCCAAACTCTGATCCGTGACTTCTAATCCTAGGAAAACTTCCACACTCAACTTGAGCCCTATCCTTGGTATGTCAAGGAGCTAAAGGAAACCATGGACAAAGAAGAACTAAAGGAAATAAGGAGAATAATGTCTCATCAAATAGAGAATATCAATAAAAGACAGAAATGACTCAAAGCTATATTCAGAGCTCGGCCTCTTTTTCTGTGTAATGGCAAAGATGGTTCTTAGGAGCCACATGTTACATGATGCTTGGTGCATCTCAGATTTTTAATCGACCCTGATTTCAGCATGTCAACCCCTTGTCAGCCTGCCCTTATAGTGAAGAACTGCACTTATGTGATTAACAATTCCATCAGATGGAAAAGATAATCTTTGAAAAGAAAAAGAAGTGTCCTTTGTCAGTAGAAGGAAGAAGTGTTGTGAGGTAATTTAAGAAAAAGAAGAAAAAAAGAAAACTACCTAGAACTATACTTGCTTTCTATTTATACAATTTCAATAATTTTTTTCCCTAACATACTGCCTGTGTCCCACAGAACTAAGATTGGCCCCCTCCATAGAAGGAGAAAGCTCACATAAGAGGTTAGGATCTCTGGGTTATTGCATTTTTCTTGGATAAATCCAGGAAAGCCAATTTTCCTTTGTCCAGTTTGTAACCACTTTGCCTGACTCAAGTTCTGTTTTCAGGGAGCATCTTGCTCACTCCTTGTTCTCCAGTGACCACAGAGAAGACTCTTTTTCAGGGGCGTTGCACTGTAAGTTTTATCTAGCACGGTTGCAAGGTTCTGGGAGTTGTATTCTTTTCCCCCTTAGCCATTCCAGGTCTTTGTTTGCTAGGGATTTCTCTAGAAAAAAATCTTTAAAACTTGGATACAGGGCAACTTGAATTTTCTTAACTCTAAAATCTAGTAAAGAAACCTAAAAGAGGTAGTTTAGTTATATGCAGTCTTTACATCAAGATCCTGCCTTCTGCTTTAGCAGAAACTGACAGATAAACTGAAAGTTATCTCTCAGCTTCCATTTGGCATTTGCCTCAGAAATGACAGGCTATGATCCTGAGACCCAGATAATCTGATTATAATTCCATACTGCATTCCAGGGATATAAATATTACCTTTGTTATTACATTAAGAAAAGTGTTTAGATGGAGCCTAGGGCATCTGGCCTTACTGTTCTCTGGCTTTACCTGGGTTCTAATATTTTATTCCCATTGTTATCTCCAGTTCCCTCTGCTTTCATGTGCTAATGTTAATCTGAGGACAGATAATTTGGGACAATTAATTTGGAGACTTCTTCAGTTGCTCAAAGTACATAATTATTTGACTCTCAATCATTTGGATCACTGATTCTAAGCAGACAGTACTCCAGAGCAAAGCTATACAGGGAATCCTGAAAAATGCAGCAGTTAGGGTGCACAGTCAAAAATCTACATAAAACTTTAGTTTCCCCCAAACTTAACTGCTAATAGCCTACTGTTGACCAGAAGCCTTACTGATAACATTAGCAGTGGGTTAATACATATTTGTATGCTATATTATTATAGACTTTACTCTTATAATAAAGTAAGCTAGAGAAAATAAAATATTATTAAGAAAATAAAAAGGTTGGAGGGAATGTAAACTGGTGCAGCCACCGTAGAAAACAGTATGGAGGCTCCTCAAAAAAATAAAAGGGAAATACCATAGGACCCAGTAACCGTACTTTTAGAAATTTACCTGAAGAAAACAAAATCACTGATTTGAAAAGATGTATGCATCCCAATGTTTATTGCCTCATTATTTACAGTAGCCAAGATAGGGAAGCAACCTAAGTGTCCATCAGTAGATGAATGGATAAAGAAGAGGTGGTACATATACACAATGGAATATTATCCAGTTGTAAAAAAGAAAGAAATCCTGCCACGTGAGACAACATGGATGGAGCTAGAGGGTATTATTCGAAGCAAAATAAGTCAGACAGAGAAAAAAAAATGCTGTGTGATTTCGCTTATTTGTGCAATATAAAAACAAAACAGAACAAAATGAACAAACTAGCAGTAGACTCAGAGACACTGAGACACTGGTTACCATGGGGAGGGGTTAGGGTTGGTGAGAGGGATAAAGGGGCACAAAATCTCAGTCGTAATATAAGTTGGTCATGGGGATGGAAGTGCAGCATGGAGAATATAGCCAATCATTTTGTAACATCTTTCTGTGTTGACAGATAATAACCATACTAGTGTGGTGAGGATTTAATAATATGGTAACTGTTGAACCACTGTGTTAAATACTTGAAACCAATATAATTTTGTATATCAACTCTACTTCAATAAAAGAAAGTGAAAAAAAAGAAAATCATAAGAGAGATAAAATATATTTATAATATTTTACTGTATTTTGGAAAAAATCCAGATGTAAGTATATTTACACAGTTCAAACCCATGTTCAGGGCTGACTGTATTTTCTTTCTTCTTTTACATGAGTAGCTTGAATACAAAACTTGGCATTTTCTAATAGGATATTATTAAGGAAGGCAATAAACAGAAAATACACCAATATCCTGACTTTTTTTTATACCAAGTTCCCTAAAGTTCCAGTGTCAGTAGACAAACGTGTACTGCCTGAAGATACAAGTTGTCCAAGACCTTTGTTATTCATAACTTAACCCCCTGAAACCTGGATTTGGAGAAATCCTATTTGGTATTTTTTATTATTTTTTGAAAACTTAAGGTCTGTTAAACTCAAAGACTTTTGTATTTTTCAGGGCTTTTTTTCTATGGTAAAGGCAGAAAGCAATTTCAAAATAGCTTATACAAAAAGGCAATTTTATTGGCTTACTGTTTAGCTTTATCTGTGAGTATGATACTTTGATATTGTATTTAAAAAGGGTAGTAGACTATGCCACAGAAAATAAACATGTAAAGGAAACAAAGGGATCAAAGCCAAAGGCTAGGGATAATTTATTATTGTTAGACAGGGATTAAAGTAGTAGAGCTTACTGATCAATATTCTAAAGCAGTTACTCCAACCCACTTTTCTTACATGGAAGTGTCCTTACTGGACTACATTATATGGATGGAGAGAAAGTGGGTGTGGATGGGAGGCAAGTCACTGGGCAATTACCTGCGGAGAAAACGGAAGATCCTGTTGCCATGGTGAAGGCCAAAAACCAGACACAACACGGTCAGTGAAGAATTTCTGAATAAACCTATTCATGGGAACTGGCTATGAATCCTCCAATATATTCTCTATAACGATCTAGCCTCAGGCCAGCCTCAGCATAAACCTCAGAGGTGTCGCTTTTTACACAATATAAAACATTGTAGAGTTTTCAGGATTTCATATAGCCTATGACTTCAATTTACAGACGATTAAACAGGTTAAAAGAAAGACCTTCTTAGGTTTCTTCTTAAAATGATGGTAATCTCTTTTGTTAGATTAAAAACAAAAACTAAAAAACAGACTTGCTTTATGGGTGATGGTGAGGAGGAGTAGTTCTACATAGTGATGCCGATAAAAAGTATTCCTAAATTCTTATAGGTTTAATAATATTATGTGTGATTTTATTCTCTGTCACATTAGAATAAAGGGAAACATACTTCTCATTCCTGAGAAAGTAAAATTTAATCTTTAAGAGCAATATCACTTAAAAAAAGGAAACCAGCATAAGCCTTTGTAAATAAAGACAGATTTGTAAATAAAGACAACTATTATACAAAAAAAAGTATTGTTTTTAGATTACATATGTAAGCAAAATCAAAGGTATTTGTCTTTCTCCACCTGCTTATTTCACTGAGCATAATACCCTCTATGTCCATTGGTGTTGTTGCAAATGGCAGGACTTCCTTCTTTTTTATGGCTGGATAATAATTCCATTGTGTATATGTACCACCTCTTCTCTTTCCATTCATCTATTGATGGACACCTTGGTTGCTTCCATATCTTGGCTCTTGTAAATAATGAGGCAATAAACATTAGGGTGCAGTTATATTTTTGAATCAGAGATTTTGTTTTCTTTGGGTAAATTCCTATGAGTGTATTTACTGGGTCATACAGTACTTCAATTTTAGTTTTTTAGGAACTTCCATACTGCTTTCCACAGTGGTTACATAGGGAAGGGGTTGTGGTGGGCATGTGGGGTTGGTGAGGGAGATAAAAGGGCACAAAAATCTCAATCATAATATAAGTTGGTCACAGGGATGGAAGTACAGCATGGAGAGTATAGTCAATGATTCTGTCACATCTTTCTATGTTGACAGATAGTAATCACACTAGTTGGGGTGAGGATTTCATAATGTGGGTAACTGTTGAATCACTGTGTTGTATGCTTGAAACTAATATAATATTGTATATCAACTGTACTTAAATTTAAAAAAATATATATATATAAGTAATCTGGTGAATGAAATTAAACTTAATCTAGTAAGACTGAAATATATACTGAAAAGGAGCAATTAAGTGAATACACTTTTATTACATTTAATGTATATATTACCCATGAAATTTATAATATGTAAATCTGAAAATTATACAAAACCAATCAAAATTTTAACCACCCATTTTCAGAGTTCACAATAAACCAAGCAATAAAGTCAGTGTGAAGAAATGACTCTGAGCATTCATAAGAAATAAGGAATCCACTGGTATTAAGAACTACAAAGAAAGAGTACCTTAAAACTTTAACTTTAGCTAAAAAATGGCTCCATATAAAAGATTTATGACCTTCACTTTGATTAGTTCAGTATGTTTTATTGCCTTATACTTGGTTTAATTTAAGTTAGATTATCTGATATGTATAAAAAAAGTTTTACACTCAGAGTAACTTCCTAATGATACCTAGAAGTCAATTTAATATCAATAAAGTCTCTTTATAATTTCTCCTACTTAATTTTTGTTGTTACAATATAATATTCATGTATTAAAACACATTTTCAGTGTTCAGTGCTTATAATAAATAAGAAATAATAATTTATAATAATTATCAACAGTATTAAAAAATTTCATTATCTTCCATTCAGTAATCATTGCATTGATTAGTCTTCCTAACAATTCAGTTTTATAAAATCAGTTCCATAAATGATATTGGAGATGTCATTAAAATTTTTTAATTACTAACTGTTGCTAGAAGAATAGTATGTAAAGGGACTTGACCCTACCTGTGGGGTGGGTGCACAGGTGAGTGCAGCCTAGGGCTGGGTTGCCAGTGAGGATGAAGGAGTGCTTATACCTGGTTCCCACAGGCACCTCCCCAGTTGGCTGAAATAGAGCCAAGAAAGCTGGGAAAGACTCCCTTGGCCTGCCAGGTAGCAATGTCTCACTTCACCTGCGAGGCAGCAAAGTCTGACCACTGCTGGGCTAAGAAGGCTGGGCCAGTGGGTGGGTGGGAGTGCAAGTAAGTGCTTTAGGGCTGAGCCACCAGCAAAGGGGATGGAGCACTGGGGTCTGGCTCCTCTGAGTGCCTGGCCAGCTGGACTGAGGGAGGGCTGGGGCAGGGTCATCCACCTGCCCTTTCTCCTGTGGGGACAGTCCATCCAACCCTCACCCCTCTGGCACACCTTCCACTGTTGGTAAATCTTTCAAACTGCTATCTGTGTGTTGGGCCTCAGCAGGACTGACAGAGCATGCCTGTCCTCCACAAGTGGCAGGAGTCCCAGCTTCACAGAGTGTTCCAAATCTCCCTGGTGTCCAGCCCTGTTAATCACCAAAGACTGATGCAATGTGGACTTGTGTTCCCAGAACAGATCTCCAGGGCCAGGTGTGCAGAGTCCCTGACCTCTTATCTCCTCCCTACTCTGTTCCTCTTCCTTCTGCTTGCAAGCTGGTATGTGGGAAGGACTGGGGTCCTGACTGATCATGGCTCTGCCACTTTACTCTTCTCTGTGTGGTCTTCTCTTCTTCATCAGGTATAAGTGGTCCTTTCTGCAGTCTTCAGGTTATTTTCAGGGTTAGTTGTATTTGCTATAGTTTCTTCCTTAGTGTGTACGTGAGGCAGGCTTCTGCCTTACATTCCCACTCTACTTGGATTTAACACCAAAAGCAATAAGAGACATTTAAAAAATGAAGTAAAGCCTTACTTTGTTTTACAATATTCCACCAAGATTTGTGTCATAATAGTGTACAAGAAATATGGAGCATTACTATGGTTCTATTGCTTAATATTTTTGCATGACATTGAGATATATCTGTGAAGGAGAATTACTAGCTAAAAAATATGAGAATATCTACAAATAAGATATGAACAAGAATATATTTTTATTTTAATTACTTTCTTAAAATATATTTTATTCATTCATTCATTGCAAAAATTTTCAGATTCCACTGGGATAAAGATAAAATTGTTGCAGGAATATCTCAGCCTTTAAATTGCATACCCATTATAAAAGGAAAGGAAATCCTATTAATTGGCAACCTATATACCTCATACTAGGAACTTTTAAATATATTTTATGACTTTCTTCCCTGTCAGGAAAATGTAAATAACTAATTTAAAATTAAGGACACTTGGCCTAAAAAATGTCATGTGACTTGACTAAATGTTCACAGCTTTAAAGTTAGCATTGTTAGACTCCAGAGTCATTATTGGTTTTATATTTTTCATGATCACTTAGAATGTCTACCTTTAATGTACATGTAAATGTTTACAGATGAAAGAAGTTAATAACTTGCATTAAATTGAGCTGATAATCATGTCAATCATCTCTATTAAGCAAAACTCTTATTCTTATAATAGCAGTGCCTTCTCAATCTGAATCTCTGTGCTATGTGATATTTAAAAGTATAGCAACTGATTAAATTAGACATCATTTGCTGAAAAGAGTTGCCCATTAACTAGTACCCAGAGTCCTAATATATTATTTTGCTATTATTGAATAATAAATCATCCCAAAACTTAGCATCTTAAAACAATAATATTTCTTCAGCTTATAATTTGTGTATGCAGTTGAGGCTGCACTAAGCTGGGTGTTTCTTCTTCTGGTTTGCTGGGACATCTATAGATGGCAGAAAAGTCCAGATTAGGTAAAAGTTGGTTTTGCCACTGGGGATTCCAGCTGGGACAACAGGGTGGATAAGGCTGTGGTTCATGAGGTCTCTCATCTTCCAGTAGGTTAGCTTGGGCATATTTACACAATGCTTGTAAGAGAGTTAACAGGAATGTGCAATAGTTCTTGAGGTCTAAGCTTTAAACTAGCCCACCATCACTTCTGCTTCATTCATTTGGCCAAAGCAAACCACAAGGCCATCTCAGATTTAAGGAAAGAGAAAATAGATTCTGTCTATTGATATGAGAGGTTAAAGGAAACCTCATTGTAATAAATTTGGACAAAGAGAGATGTAGATAGCAATGTCCATATTTTATCATCAAGAAGCAGGTAATTAAGAACCAGGGTATGATAAAGAATGACAACAGCAGGCTAGTCCCAAATCTTTATCACATTAGTGGTCTTAGTCACCGAGCATTTAGTATCATTAGGCTTAGATGTAGTAATAATGATAATAGCAGCCGTGACCAGAGAAAATTAGGGTAATAGGGTATTCAGGATTTTCTGTTTCAGTCCTAGAAGACATCAGTCTTCACAATGATTTTTTGGATTTAACACCAAAAGCAAAGGCAACAAAAGTAAACATTAAACAAGTATGTGCAGAAGAGGGAGCCCTTGTGTGCTGTTGGAGGTAGTGTAAATTGGGGCAGCCACTATGTAAAACAGTATGCATGTTCCTCAAAAAAACATAAACTAATGGATGATTCATCAATCCCACTTCTGGGTAACTATCCAAAGGAAATGAAAACAGGATATTGAAGAGACACCTGCACTCCCATGTTCACTGCAGCATTATTCACAATAGCCAAGACATGGAAACAAGTGTCCATCAACAGATAAAAATGCATAAATATGTGATAATGTCACACACACACACACACACACACAGGAATATTATTTAGATAAGAGAAAGAAGGAAATCTTGACATTTGAAACAACATAAATGGACCTTAAGCACATTATACTAAGTGAAATAAACCAGACAGATAAAGACAGATACTGCATGGTATTACTTATATGTAGAATCTAAAAAGAAATAAAATTTATAGAGACCAGAGAGTGGTTTCCAGAGCTGGAGGATGAGGGATTTACAGACAGATTGGTAAAAGACTACAAATTTTCAGCTATAAGGTTTGAGAATCTATGGTATAACACAGTGATTATAGTTGATAATACTTTATAATTGAAATTCCCTAACAGTGTTGAACTTAAATGTTCTCAGATGCACAAAAGAGATAAGTATGTGAGATGGTGGATGTGTTAATTAACTAGATAGGAGGAATCCTCTCATAATGTATATGTATATTCAATAATCACAACATACACTTTAAATAATTTATAATTATATATGTCAATAATATGTCAATAAGGCTGAAAAAAGACCAAAATTATTTGTACCAAACAATGGGTTAAAACATGGAACTGAAATATTCTAAATGATTCTTATTCTATTGTCTTGTTAGCATATTGATCTCCCTAGCACATATCACAAAATAAAGGTTTTTGCAGAATTATCATTTGTCTTGAGTGTAATACATACTAAGCAAATCCTGAAATAAAATGTTCAATACATTTTAATTGGTGTGACTGATGCAAATTGAAAAATACAAATGATATTTTCCTGTTAATTTGAAATCAGAGAGGTGTTGAAAATAAATCAGTGATCCCAGATTTATGTTCAGGAAATTAAAACATACCATAATCAAAAAGTTCACAGCAACATGCAGCTACCTTACATTTTTGAGAAATGAGAATCTTCCTAGCTATTTGAGTCATCTTTTGTGCAACTATACAACAGTGATAAGAAAGACAAGGGTGTATTTCTCTTAGCAGATACGCATAGAATTCTAACCATATTAGAAAAATTTTGGGCATTTTTTTGGGTCATTGGAGAGAAGTATGGAATAGAATTATTTCAGACGAAAACAATCAGATTTGATGTAAAGTTGGGCAGCAGCCCCTAAGAGATAAAGCAAGTGAAACTGTGCTCCTTCAACCTAGAGGAAGAAAGGATGATTTTGGCTGTACTAAGAGACTTGTGAGTATGAAACTGTCCTGTACAATAGATGAAGAGCAGGTCTCCTTTTCCTAGACACAAGAGTAAAAGGGCTCTAATTAGATCATAAATCAGAGAGACAGTCTATCCTATAACAGTTACAAGATCCTGGTAAGAATTATTTTAAGAGTAAGAGTAGAACCTGCTTCTCTGAATAACAGTCTATTTTAATGGTACTTTGAATAGCTCAGGCTGAGGAATAACTCGGCTGATCTCTGTGAACCCTTGAGCCATGTATACACGAGGCCTCAGTGCCGTATTTCAAAGGCCCATCTAAAGTGTATCTCTACACTTCTGAATGGAAATAGAATCTGTACAGCCAATTCCAAGCCATTCTCTTCTAATTAATAATTGTTTTTTAAGAAAATGGGAAAAATAAACAGAAAAGGAAAAACAAATCCATCATAGTCGGCCAAATCACTAAAAGATAAAATGTTCATGTTTTACAATAATTTAAATGTTAACATTTTGCAATAATTTAAAAAACCAAAGGGCAAGAAGGAGCATAGATTGTCAGTAGTTTCATGTGTTTTGGAAGGAATAACCTGAATGACATTTTGCTGCATGCAGGGATAAAAATAAACCAAGGAATCTGCTAAGAATCTACACATTAATAATAGTTTTTTAAAGTGCTCTGCTCAGAACATAGAAGAAATGGGGAGGGAAATGAACATCACAATTTAGAGGTGTCTCTTAGAAACTGGGAATGGGACTAATGTGCCTTAACTCACCCTATATCTGTATATCTTTTAATGGGATTGTGTAATTGTTCAGATAAATGAGAGCAGACTCTAGGAGAACACTTTGTAACAGGGAGAAATTTTATACAGGCTTTGCTCTATTCAAGAATATATAAAACAACACAACACGGGGCATGTATGAAGCAAGGAGTAACTGGAAAAAAAAAATCGAAGAAATCCCATACTTTTGAATGGTACACTGCACAGAAAGACAAATTGTCTGGAATTTTCATTACTTGTCAAAGACATACTCTTTTTAGAGAGAAAGGTCAAAATATATGAGGAAAGTACAAGAAATTAAAATACACTAGGATGTTTACTCCAGAGAATCAATGAGTTGAAGTACAAGCCAAAAAAAAGTTAAAATAACATAATTAAAATCCACATTATAAACAGTTGAATGCAATATGTAAATGTGCTAAAGCTATTTAGAACAAAATCAGTGAAAAACAAGCCATTCTAAAATGCAGAAGAAAAAGATAAAACAAAAGTGTTAGCCTAAGAATAGAGTAATAGACAACACAAATTCAATATATGGTCTCATAGGCATAATAAAAAAAAATAGAATGGTAATTAAAATATAAATTTAAATAGAAGGACAATTATCTGTACTAGGGAAAATAAAGAGAGATTAAAATGGACATAACCTTCAGAAAAATCAGAATAAAAATGTTTGTGACTAAATACACTCTGGCTTTGTTTTTACTATTTTGAAGACCAATTTTTTTTTTCAAAACCTCAAACAATAAATTAAAGAAAATAATCTCTAACTGAAGAACAAAAATTGTGTCAATTTCAGACTTTTCTATATAATAAAAAACACCAGAAAACTATGAAGCCCTGTTGGCAGCATTTTTAGAAAAAATTATATACATCACACATTTTACAGCCAAAATAAATGTCTGTGATATACGACAGCGAACACAAATGCATTCTTATAATGAAAGGATTCTGAGAATATCATATGTGCAAGGATAAAATAAACATATTTAAAGGAACATATTGACCTATTAAAATAAACTGAAAATTGAAAATCACAGAATGGAAATTTCATCACATAAATATTTGGGACAAAGCAGAGAAAAATATGACATATTTAAATGATTATTTAGATGCTCTTATGAAAGTAGAAACTGATATATTAAAAATGGTATTTAAAGTAAACATAAAATGAAAATATATATGCTGAATATGTGTGTGCATACAAAAATTAACTCTTCTCATTTAAAAATCTCACATTAAAATAACAAAGTTGGAAATTGAGGGTGCATGCATAGGGGGAAATATGCTAATTTGTTCAATTTTAATGCGATATGGTTACTTAGTTACTTTCTAGAAAGAAGATCTCAGGAATAACTAATTTATGATTCTAATAAGTAGAAAATTTTAAATTTAGGATGTTTTGAAAAACATAAGGAACTCTTTAGTCAATCCAAAAAAGAGAAAAAGTCCAATAAAGATGTATAAATAAGTTTATGTGTCAAAGGAAATAAAAATAAATTACCTGTGTCTATAGACAGCTACAAGTTTAGAGCGTGTATGTTGCAGACTTTAGTCAAAATATTCCAAGAAGAAAAAAAACTTTTTTTGATCACCCACTTTCAACATATACAGTGGTTTACCATTAATGATCTTCCTGTAATTCAATAGGCAATTGTCCAATACCCATAATATCATAATGAAATATACGCACTAGTGGTTATATGTTATATGCAGGTTGGGAGAGGGGTTGAGGAAACAAGTATTCTTGGATTATGGAGTTTGAGACAGGGGGATTAAGGGAAAAATACAATTATAAATAGAATATGTAATATAAAAAATTCTTGTAAAGATAGAATAAATAGATCATTAGATAAATTGGTAAGGCAGGTAAACCTCATATAGAAATAAGTACACACATAGATGAACAAATTCAGCTGGGTTAGATTTGCCTATTAAAAGATACAGATATGAGATTAGATTAAAACACAAAATCCAACTACATGGTATCACTAGAAGTTTCAATCACATTTTAAAAAAAAGCAATGTAGGGAGTTTAAACAGAAAGATGAGGAAAAATGTATCAGAAAAATGCAAATGTAGCAGAGGTAGACTTCATAAAAACAGTATTCAGGTAAAGTCTAGGCAGAAAGTATTAAATTAAAAAACTATCATTAATTTTAAATAATTGAAATTAAAAATCAGAGTAGAATAATTACAAAACCATATACTTGATAATATTGAATCAAAATGTATAAGAAAGGTCTATTAATAAAATTAAAAGATTCATTAATAAAATAATGGTAAATGGAATTGGAATACCTATCTCAGTTTTAAACAGATGCACTTAGAAAATATATTTAAGTTTATGGAACTAACTCAATCAGTATAGTTTTATGTTATTTCATCTTGTTTTTAAAACATCTAGATGTCAACATTGTATCTCTATCAGAAATAGCCATTCTGTCCCAATTCAATGAACTTTTGAAAATCAGAATGGTTATTTGTAATTTCAAAATCTTGGAAACAATTTTAATACACATACTTAGGAGTTTGGTTGAATAAACTCCAGTAAATCCACAATGTGATTATACAGATATAAAAATAAAAGAGCTAAATACCTATGTTAAATGAGGGGGATAAATAAGTGCAACGTAAGGATATGTGGCATGTCGACTTTTGGGCAAAAAAGGTAATATATTCACATTCATAATAATGTTTACAAAAATACACATAGGAAGGAAAATCCGAAACTAATACAATTGGTGTGTAAGAAACGATTGGATAAAAGGGATAGAGGAGGGTAGAGGACATTTTTGAATCCATCTTTTCATATAACTTAATTTTGAATCATGTTAATCTACTTTAATACAATTAGCCATATTATAAAAGTTTTAAAAATCTTGTTACTTAGGTTTTTTGTTGGCAGTGGTATTGGTGTAACAATTTGGAAATTTTTTTTTGTATTTTAATATTGAGCAGGTGAGTGAATATATTGATGTAAGGAACAAAATTTCTTGATGTGAAAGAAGGGCGGATCAATTTGTAAGTATAGAAATGAGAGGAAGAACCCCATTGGTGTCAGATTGAAAAGAGAGGAATCAGTGTGAATTGATATTACTATCTCTGCCTACTGACCTGGTCTAGAAGTGATGCACTCAGGTGCCAAGCATCACACCCAACCCCAGACCTCAGTTTCTAAGTAACTCTTCTCATTCCAAGGAATCGGGACTCTTGGGGAAATAAGAAATTACTGATTCACACAAAGTAAGGGTCACCTGCAATATCTGTGCTAGAAATAGAGGAATTTGCTCTTTCCATCTGAAAAAAAATCAACGAAACAATAACAAAAACTTATGGAAACATGTCAAAAGGACACAACGCAGCTTGAGCTGCACTCTCTGCCAAGTTGGGGAAACTTTGACTATAAAAATGAATAATAACAGAATTGGATTATAATACATTGATCAAATGAGCAAAGAACAATTAAATAGGAAGGACAAGTTCTCTTTATCCAGAAATGACAACTAAATCATGAAGGAGATATGATGATTCTTTGATTCTTAAAAAATCAACATTGTAAAATGATTATAATACTACTTGATTCTGACCAAAGTCATCGGTGGACAGAAACAATCATTGTGAGAAAGACAGTTAAAGAATAGGATATTCACAGTTTCATAGAAACATCCCAAAGAATGGATATTAATCATAAAGAGCAAAATTGCCTTTATCATGGAAAAGCTTGGTAGACACCATCTTAACACAGTGATCAATCTAATCACTAATGGGAAGGAATTTGATCTATCAGTTTGACTTCCTATATTCTCTGTATGTTGTATAGAAAAGGGAAAGACATCTGTATGTTGTATCCTGAAAGGAAAAAAAAGTTGAATCAATCTAATCATTAGGAAACAAACAAACTCAAATCGAGAGAAATTCTGTAAGACAACCAGCCTATATTCATAATATATTTCAGTTTTAAAAAAGACAAAGAGGGCTGGAGAATTCTTTTTTCTTGCTTCCTTTAATTTCAAAGAAAAGTAAAGCACCATGGAAACTAAAGGTAATAAACAATCCTTAATTAGACCCTGGATCAAAACAAACCAAAAGCAATAAAGGATATTATTGGAACAGCAGAAGAATTTTAATAAGGACTGTAATTTAGCTATTAATATTGTATTGATGTTAAATTAACCTCAGTGTGCATGTGTATTCATGTAAGAGAAAGAGAACATTCTTATTCTGAAGTTTAGAGGTAAAGTTGTCACATTGTCTGCAAATTAGGAGATGAGAAATGAAGCAGTAGATAGAGCAAAATGATAACGGTTGCATCTGGGTATATTATGGTATTCCATGTGTTGTTCTTGGGATTTTTCCATAGATTTGAAATTCTTAAAAAAAAAAAGTTGGAAGAGAATTCTTCTAGTCTCAAATATTAAAAATAATCAGATTATGTATTGAAGTCACAAAGATACTTTCAATTATTTCCAGAGAACAAAAATTAAAGTCATTAAATAACATATGATAAAAAATATTGACATGGAAGATTGTTCTTGTCAAAGTAGTGGTATCCTCCGAATAACGGCTATATTCATGCATCCAGGTGTACATATACATAACTAAGTTGGAGAATACACATCACAACACTTATGGTAGTTGCTGCTGGATGGTGGGAGTGCTAATATTTTTTTTTATTTTATTTTTTGTGTTCCATATTTTCCAAATATTCTACTATGGACAAATTCAATATTCTGATAATGAAGGAACAACAGAAATACAATTTTAAAATAGACAGTTTAAAAGAGCACATATACTTGAATTTTTTTTTCCAGAAAGTTAGCCATGAAATTTTTCCTATGTGTTATATATACTCTACTAAGTAATTCATTTATCATGTTATTCATAGCTTTCCATTTCGCCCTTCATTTTGGACAGCTCTACGTGCAATTTCCTTCATTTCTCTTAATGACTGCTTCTGTCTGCCTTCAATGTTTACATTGCTCCCCCTGGAATACTTCCAGTGGGTTTACACATTTCTAGTAAATGTTTCCACAAAAGAGAATAGAAAATGCTGCCTGACTGAGTAGATAAAATTAGAAAGATCTGAGACAATGAGAATTATGGTGCTTATGAGGACTGTCATTGAGGTCAGACAAGCTTGTTTGAATTTCATATCAATCAATTAATAACTTTTGAATCTTGCCAGTTACTCAGCTTCTTAGATACTCCCTGCCATTGATTTCAGGGTTCATTAAAAGAACTAAGTGAGAAATTTGATAAAGTGGAAGGTAAACAGTAGGTACTTAATAATTATCAACTTTTTCTTTCTGAAACATATCCATCATCAATATAAGAGAACTATCTTTCCATTTTTAAAACCCTCAATGTTATTAGAGAAAGAACAAGATTCATAATCCATTTCCTAAACATTTTAAAGTATCTCCTGAGTAAGACAACAAATTATTGACTGTTATTTAAATATTCACCTTTAAAAATACGGTGAAAAAGAAAATCACTAGAGAGTAAGAACCATGTTTCATTAAAATGAAACCATTTGCGGGAAATTGTACTGTGGGGAACCCTAATTTAGAGGAATCCCTTCCTCTTCAATAGTTTAAATTTAGAAAACTTGTACATAGTTGGGCAATATTTTGGACAGCACCTTCTCAGGACTCAAAAACAATACAATAATTATATGGCAAATTATCCTAAAGAATTTATATGTTACCTCTAACACTGTTTGGGAATAGAATCTTTACCTCAGTTTTTTTTTAAAGATTTTTTCTCTCACTTCTTCTGGTGTGTGATTTTGGAAGACTATCGTTTGTTTCCTTTTGAGAGTTCACAAACATTAACCCAGAAGAGAATTAAATACAATATTCTTCTATAATAATATTGAGACATTGCCTGTTTATATTCCTTTCTTCAATTTTCTTGATTCAAATTTTAAACTTGATTCGGTTGTGTGAATGTGTATTCACATTTTGTATCCAGAATGGATACAAAAGGAGATATATTAGTGCATGAAAGGAACTGTGAAATAGCCTTCTGTCACATCAGAAATTTAAGAAGTGACTATTCAGCTTTCTGGTTTGTTCAGAGTACAGAATTTAGGTCACAACTACTATTTATCTTGTGACGTAATTCATGCCATTTCTTGCTTCCTAATATATTTCTGACTTTAAATTTTGTAAGTAGAGGATTTTTGCTTAAAATTCTGGTAATCATTTGGTGATAGTCTTTTAATACTATTAAAAAATTTGAATTCTGAGTTTTCATAGAAATGTTTAGTGGGAAGTTAAAACTATCATTTTTAAAATAAAAAGTTTATTTTAGAATAGTTTTGCATGTACAAAAAGTTGCACTGATAGTTCAGAGTTACTGTATGCCCTCTACCTGGTTTCTTTTAAATGTATCTTGCATGATAATGATGTATTTGTTACAACAAAGAAACCAGCATTCATATGCTTTTATTAAATAAACTCTAGACTCTATTCAGATTTCACAAGTTTTGCCAGTAATGTGAAGAAAAACAATTTTTCTTATAATCATTATTCTTTAAAGATGGAAGGTAGTATCTGTTAAATCTACAATCTGACCTTACATGAGACAACATGAAATGTTTCAAAAGTTTTGTCTTTGCAGTGTGACTGTGAGCCTCAGGTTTCTTTTTGTCACATTTTAGACTCCATATCAATCCTTTCTCTTTTATATGCATTATAACAAATCTCTGAGTAAAAGTTTTAAAGTACTTATTATTCTTTTCTCTGAATTCCCTAAAGAACTGATGGTGAGGTGCCCTTGTGTCTATCACCTTTAGTTTTGGAGTTTGACAGCTGTCAAGAGATGAACACAATTGTCAGTGTAAATAGACAACATTTTTTTATGTGGCTCTAAATTAGTGAGTGTATTTTTCTCATGCAAGAAGAAACTAATTTGTACATAACAGTAAGGTACAATAGATAATGATTAATTCCTAACAGTGGCTCAAAGCTGGTGTTGGTGGCAAAGCTTGCATAAATTAGCTAGCTGATCTGACGTACATGTAGAAATCCATAAAGTACTTGCATACACATAATATTATTAGCTGCTCACAACACCCACAGTTATTTTTATTGTTATTAAAGAAAAGGCTCAGAGATTTTAAGTAACTTGTCCAAGATCATATAGTTGAGATTTGACAGCAGATCTTTTCTTTCTGCAATCCCTGAACTTCCTCCTATACTCTGCTGCCTGTCTAACTAACAGAACGCGAAAATCCTGCTTGATCATCCACTCCCTTTTGGGAGAAAAATAGTTACTTGAGTTTTATAATGTCTCCTACTGCCCAGGGTTTCCTCAAGGTGTCTCATAGTTTCTCTAACATGGGTTGTTACATAACTAACCAATGTAAAGCAGATTCTTTCCCTTATGCACTTTGAGCTAAGAATTTTGGCCACACCAGGCTTCAACAGTTAGATCCCACCTTGGGCCTTTCCCTAAGGCCTGCAGACCCTAAGGCAGGCCCATGTTCACTGCTAAGACCTCTTATGACACTGACTTAGTGCCACAAACCCTCCGTACTTGTTGACAGGCTCAGTAGCTGCTCTCCCTGGTCTCGCTCCTATCAATTAAGTGAATCATGCCTTCTTGCATCTTCCCCCAGCCCCCAACATCATGTCTCGTATGAGCTACAGGGAACAACTGGTGCTTTTTACCATTTTTCCAAGTATGCCTCCCTTTTTCCCACTTGATATGCTCCTTTTTTCCTGACTATTCCATCCCCTTGGCTCAGGATCTCAGCTCCCCACACAGCTCTTATGGCTTCTTTCCTTTATAAACTTTTTTAAATAGTACCATCCAGCTTCAGTCATTACCATGATTTTTTCCAAGGATGCAAGCTGGTATATATGCCAGATGTACCAGTTTTGCCCCTCAGTCCTGCTGGACCAGCACAGCCAGTGTAATCCCAATTACCTTGACTATGGGTAGGACATTAAGCATTTCCTTCCTGAAGTCCACATTTAGGTGTTTTCAGCAGTGTTACTTGCAAAATACATTTTTATTAAAAAATAGATATGATGAAATATCCAATAAAACTTGTTTTTCAGTCACAGTATGAACATTTTAGGGGTTCTTGCTACATATTGTTTCCAGAGGATACTAACAATTTTCACTGCTTCCAGTAGTATACTAGTGAATTCATTTTACTGCACCCAGACAGGCAATGTAAATTAATTTTTAAGCATTTGCTTATGCCAACTGTGTTTCCCTCATGACTCAAAAACACTTATGTGTGCTGAACTATCTAGGAAAAGATCACACTGGGCTGCCCACATCAAATCTCCTGCTTATGTGGAATGATGCTAATTTCCTATAGCATCTCCTTGTGAAAATTTGCTTTTTTGCCAACGCTTTGCGGTGACTACATTTACTGCGCCATCTGGTTTTATATTTTGGACTTTGCTCTGGATGTACTCAGATAGCTCTTGGGTCCTCATGCTACTCTCTGCAGAACTATCCTCATTAATTCCTATACTTATTAAGTGCAACTGCAGTCAGGGCCTGGTAGCCTGGACTCAAGTTTTTTGAAGTGAGATGTATCACTTCTACCCTCTCTACCTTTTCTCACTCTGCTCTGTGCTTAGAGAAGATAATATTCTTGGACTGATTTAACCAGTCCCTTGTCTCATAGCTTTCAGTTAGATGCAGGCATTCTGGCCTTTTGTAGACTAGCTCTATAAAATGACCTGGGGCTAGATAATGCCATAAAGTGCACAGGCCTTAGATTTTCCAGAGCTGTTTCAGATACAGTACTAGTTCCAAGAGAAGACCGCTCTAGGGAGTTCTAATCTCTGTGTCCTTGTCTGTCACTGTCTCTCTTTCTCTCCTTACACACATACACACACAGATTTATTTTATTTTCAAGACAAGTACCTGAAGAGTAAAATGAGTATATGCAACATGTGACATAAATAGGAAATATAGGAAGGAAAAATGGTCAGTAATCAAAACTAAATATTCAACATCACCAATAATCAAGGTAATAAAAATAAAATCACAGATAGAGAATTTTTCACCTAGCAAACTGATACAGATAAAAGCATAACATAACGTTCTATATTTTCCAGGAATACAGGTTTTCTTATGATTCATTAATAAAGTAGAAAGCTTAGATAAATGTCATGGAAGCAATTCAATGGTATATATATATATTAAAATTAGTAAAACTATATTCCTTTCAACACAATAATTCACTTTCTGGAATTTATCCTGGGCAAATTAGCATGGATGTGCACAAATATTTATGGCAGAGCTATTAATAAAACAGCATGTATCAGGAAATAAACTAAATGAGCATTAATAAGGAATTGGGAAACATAATATACCTATATCATACCCCATTATGTTGTAAAATTATTTTTACTTATTTTGTTTTATATTTATATGTATACATAATGTATTCAAATTAAAAATAAATATATATGTAGTTAATAACTTGAGGGATCCCACGATGTAGTATAAAATGTAACAAAACATTCCAGTTGTGTTACAAATATATGAAGCAGTCTCCCTGAATGGGGTTGGGGAAAAGTTGTTGATTTACATGTGGAAATGAGTGGAGTCTGTAAGATAGTAAAAGGCAAAAGGAAGTGCACAAAAGCTCTGTCCTATAGCTGTCAAAGTTGTTTACCATGGAGGTGACAGTGAACAATTCTAATACTGTTATCTATCTATCTGTCTATCTATCTATCTATCTATCTATCTATCTATCTATCTATCTATCTATCTATCTACCTATCTATTTATCTATCTATATCTATCTATCTATCAGAATCGAAGTAGTATGTAAATAGATGGTGTATGGTGAAAGTTAGGTTTCATACTGTTGGAGTGAGAGTTTACAGATTAGCAAGAGTAGAAAGCTAGAATGTTCCATGTGGTAATGGATTAGAGTTGGAGTCATTGATAAAAGCTCATGTTTAACTTAATATAGATATTGATAATTACACAGAGAAGTAATCACAGCTATGTGTATATGTAGTATGCATATATACATTTTTTGCTCTGTTAGCTGAAAGGGCTTAGCAGCAAGATCAACTCTGTAGCAAGGAACACACCCAGTACTCAAATCTTGGTTTCTAATACCATTCTCCAATGAAAGAACCAAGGTTCCTAGGAGAAATGATCAGTACAGAAAATATGCAAAATAAGTCCGGAGAATGAAACACCTTATACTGCCATGAAGTAAGGAGATGTTTAAAAAAATCTTTATGATAAAATGATGAGAGTATGTTACAGAAACACAGGAGTCAGCTAAAAGACTCTCTAAAAAGATGCAATAATTTAAGCAATAAAATAAAGTAGTATTGCATAATAACCTAAAGTATAAAATAAATATTTGTAAGTCCATAGTGATGTAAATAATTAATTGAATAAGTAAACCAGGGAGAAGAGAAAAATCTCCTTTGCAGAATTTCAAATAATTTATGTAAATAATCTTAAGGAGTCGATGCACAATTCCTCACTCTTTTTGTGTGGGTTTCACATTCTGATTTTCTCCCAAGGAGTACAATGTGTAATTGTGGGGTGGGGGACAGAAAGAGAGAAAAACTTTACAGTGGAGAAACCTGGAAAAAACTATCTCTGCTGAGTGTTCAAAGTCTGCCTCAATAGAAGGGCCTGTTAATAGTATATATTTTTGATTTCACGTAATGAAAATGTCACTTTACCTCTGGATTTCCTCCCCAAATCCATAACCTCAACTAATTAAGAAAAAAACATTAGACAAATCCCAACTGGGAGACATCCTATAAAATATCTGACCAGTATTCCTCAAAAATGTTAAGGTAAAAAAAAAACCCAACAAAATTCTGAGAATCTGTGCCACCCAAGAACAGCCTAAGGAGACACGAGGACTAAATGGAATGTGATGTCCTGGATGAGATGTTAAATCAGAAACAGGGAGTAAGTACAGACTTAGTTAATAATATTAACAATACTGGTTCATCAATTATAACAAATGTACCATAATGAAAGATATGAATAATAGTGGAAACAGTGTTGAGTTTATGGGAACTCTCTTTACTAACTTTGCAATTTTTCTATAAATTTAAAACTGCTCTACATTAAAGTTCTTTAAAAATGACCTTAAAATGATTTTATTCATATTCAGAAACAATACTTCATATGGAGAAGAAAATTGCTATCTATAGTTATGTGGCATCTCTTTACAAATGAATGGCTTATACCCCTTCATTTGTAGAGACATTACTATTAATTTTTAAATTCTAATTGGAACAATATATGGAACTAGACTATAAGCACTAAATTATCAACAATGATTATCTCTAGGTGGCTGAATTGTGAAAAAGGAAATGGTGCATTCAAAAACATTTCTGATCGTAAAATGAGTAAATTATCTGCCTAACTAGTAAACAACATACAAGAATTATTATTAAGAAAATGAGAAACAATGCATGTATTAAAGTAAATCTTCTACTGAGAACTATTCTGTGTCTAACAATAACACAGTAGTTTTTTAGATTAACCTTGCTTCCCTCCTACCTTCGATGAATCCAGCTCTATTGCTACCTTATAATATCTCTAGGCACCACCTTCCATTCTTACAGAAACTTTTTACATACAAGCCCTGATAATACCTCTGAAGATAAATTTTCCCTGGTAGCTGAATACAGAGTTTTCGACCGTTACCTCTAGGGATTCTATGGCACATAAGGCACATTGATCTTACTCTTCTTCTCCTAGACCAAACATTCATACAATTGCACACATGTGTGCACACACCTGTACACACACTTACAGACATACATGTAATTTTTTCTTTTGTATACTCCTCAAACAGTGCTGGAAATCAGAATAGGCTTTTTAAATGATTTTGATATAACTCAGTGAGAGTATATCCAGGATGGGAGTAGATAAGACATGCACCCTATCCAGCAACTGAATGGCTAGCAGCAGCTTCTTAGGAGGTGGACTACTTCCTAAAAACTGCAAGTCAGGGCCTGACATTCCAAGTGTAGTAACTGCCAGGAGCAACTCATCTCTGGAAAAATCATTTTACTGGTTCAAACTCAATTCTCAGCTACTGGATACATCAGCAAAACATATCAATTTCTCCATTTTCCTAATAGACATTATATTTTATTGTTTTTCCTTGTTATTTGACAAGATCTTACTTGTCATACTTTTAGAAGTTATGGCTGCTCTATTCCAAATAAATAAATCTTTAATAATCACATTATTTTGGACTCAACATTTCATATTCTGAAACTCAGAAAACCTGATCAACTCCACAAGGCACATTCAGTAAATGTCAATTAATCTAATTTAAAAATTTCAAATGATGGAAATATTAACTTTTAAAAAATCAATGCCATTCTGAGTATTCAACAACTATTAATAGTTGTCCATAAGAATCTGTAAGAATGTTATTCACAAAAGTCAGACTAAAGCAGAAGACTGAATAATTATTAGCTAATCATGTATCAAGTACTGAGTACTTGCTGTTTGCCAAGCACTGGGTTAAGTGCTTTCTGTGAATCATCTCATTTTACACACACCCTATAAAGCACTAATTCTATTTTACAAGCGAGGAAACTGGGATGCAGAGATTATATAATTTTACTCAGGTCATGTATAGGACAAATGAAAGAGCCAGGGTTTGGCTCTTTTATTTCAGAGATCAAACTCCTAACCATGATTTGAAGGCTATTATATTGGTAATATCAAACAAATATAAAATAATGAATTCAAGGCTGACTTATTGAGAGATAGTTCTTTGAAAATTCAAAAGCAAAATTCAAATGTTGCTTGGGATAGAGATCTGAAACAGTGATTATCCAACAGTTTCATGAGTTTATGATAAATGTTCTACCATCATGATAATAATAGATAAACACTAAGAGCTTTAATAGTTTTATTTAATTTTCACAAGACTATGGGAGGAAGTTCTATTTCTTATATACATTTTATAGTTGCAGAAACCAAGGGTTAGAAGAGTCATGTAATTTCCCGAAGTCACACAGCTAGTCAGTGCTTAGACAGGAATTAAACTCTAGACAGAGGCAGGAGCTCGCACTTTAATGACTCTATTACACTGCAATCTTTCAAAGTTTAGTGCTATTGAAGGGATAGAAGCTATTTATTGTATTTGTACAATTGTCTGGTAAACTGTACATTTAGTGAATAGCCACAGAATTCCCTTATAGAGAAACTACAAATTAGTACTTCTAGAACACTACTTTTCTTAGTTGGAAAGGTCATTTTCCTCTTACCTTTCAAAAGATATACTTGGAAATTTTATTTTAAAAAATCAAGAGTTTGAGACTGATATATTTTTATTGTTTATTATATAAGGAATTGGAAAAATGAACCCTTCTACTTAACATCTCAGATTCTATGGCCAAGCAGATAAGATGAACACTTTCAATTAATCATTCTTCTAAGAAGGAAAAAGAAATGAAAGCTGCCAAATAAAATAAAGGTAAGTCAATGCCTATATGGGAGCTTTTCTCTAGCAAGAGGAATTATCATATAAAGATCTCTCTGGAAAGAAATTCACAACTTAAGCTCAATTTTAATATCAATATTTTTCCTTGACATAGGACTTGACAATGAGTTTTTGAATCTGATACCCAATGTAAAACCAACAAAAGCAAAAATAAACATGTGGAATTATATCAAAGTAAAAAGTTTCTGAACAGCTAAAGAAACCATCAATGAAATAAAAATAAAAAGGTAACCTACTAAATGGGAGAAGATATTTGCAAATCATATATCTGATAAAGGGTTAATATTCCAAATATATGCAGAACTCATACAACTTAATAGCAAAAATATACAAACCCCAAATAATCTAATTTTCTAAAAAATGGACAGAAAATCTGAATATACATTTTTCCAAAGAAGACATACAGATGGCCAACAGGCATAAGAAAAGATGCTCAATGTCATTAATCCTTAGGAAAAAGAAAATGAAATATCACCTCACACCTGTCAGAATGGTTATTATCAAAAACAAGAGAGAAGAAGTGTTGACAAGGATGTGGAGAAAAGGGAACTCTTGGGAACTATTGTTGGGAATTATATTGGTGCAGCCACTATGGAAAACACTATGGAAGTTAACAAAAAATTTAAAGTGGAACTGTTATATGATCCAGCAATAGCATTTCTGGGTATTGATCTGAAGAAAATGAAAACACTAACTCAAAAGGATATATGCACTGTTTTCACTGCAGCACTCAATACAACAGCCAAGAAATGGGCACAACCTAAGTGTCCCATTTCTTTTGTGTCAATTCATTCGTGTCAATTGATGAATGGATAAAGAAACTGTAGTATATTATTTAGCTATAAAAATGAATGAAATCTTGACTTGCAACAAAACAGATGGATCTCAAGGGCATTATGCTAAGTGAAGTAAGTCAGACAGAATGAGACAAATACTGTATGATTTCTCTTGTATGTGGAGCTTAAAAAGAAGCAAAAAAACACAAAACACTGAGCTCATATAGACAGAGAAAAAATTGATAGTTGACAAAGGTGGATGGCAGGAGGTAGGAGAAATAGGTGAAGAGGGTCCAAAGGAAAAAAAAGATCAAAATTGTAAATGTTTTTTATATATATAATAAAATATACATTATCACAAAATAATATAGTTTTTTGTAACCCCTATCCTATGGTAAATGATGGTGTCCCACTTTGCATGTTGTTCTATGACAATGATCACATTTCGAAGTCTATTCTTCTGCCCTTGGTCCTCCAGGACTCCCAGTGACTTCAAGATCCTCTCTCTCTCTGCTGCCTCCTTGGTAAACTTCAGCTATGGTGTAATAATGAGACTAAGTTAATGGAGAGGTTTTGTTGTTTAGTTACTCAAGAATATATATAATATCGAAGAAACCCACAAATCTAAAGATGGACATATGCTATATATACTAGAGATCAAGTATTTGTGTGAAGAGAACAGCTGACAATCAGCAGAGTTGACATATTCTATGGTCCACTAGGTCCGATGGGGAAAATAAACATGGTATTAATGACAGATCATAAAAGGGATGCTGATGAAAGTTACTGTAGTAATTGTAAACTTCATTTGCAGAGTCCTGTTATAAATAGTAATCTACCATAAAATGAATATTCATTGTTTTTTGACTTTTGGTTTGATTTTTTGTTTTATTCTTAAGTTGCTTAACTGAGTCTCTTGGCAGAGGAAAAGAGCAACCAGCAACTTCTTGTTGGGAGCCAATTCTGTTCAAGAAGAAGGAAATACTTGATAGAAAATAAATCAATACACGCCTGCCTCCTAGAACTAATCATATTTACTCATATATCTGTGTCTATGCATATCTTTTATTCCCTTGACATATCTCCCATTTATTCCCACCTTACTTCACCAAACAGCTTCACACTCAAGTCTTCAATTGCCTATTTGATGTCTTAAAGTTTACTATCTGAGTAAAGTCTATCCATTCAGTCACATACTACATAATATTTGAGTGCCTAAAACATGACAAGAACTATTGCTATGAGGGCAACGCATAGCTAAACTCTTTCACTTGTTCTCAAGTAATCCACAGTCAAGAGGAAAATGTCATTCTTTCATTCATTTATCTAACAAATACTTACTGAGCATCCCCTTTGTCTAAGGCACTATTCTAGAATCTGGGATGACAAGCTTCCTGATTTTTATGGAGCTTACAAAGTAGTTGGGGCAAGGAAATAAGTAAAAATGGATTGAGAAGTAGCTCTATAAAATGATGACAACTTCTATGAAGAGAAATAAATCTGGACAAAAATATAGAGAATAACAGGTTAGTGTGATTTAGAGGAATTGATTTAAAGTGATACATTTCCTGTTTTCTAATTCAACTTCTGCTTAGCAAAATCTACAAATGAGAATCTACTAACTTTGCTTTATAAATTCAATATTTCCTTTTTCACAGGTTACTTCCTTAAATGGACATTTTGGAGAGAGCATCCTTACAAGATATCCTCACAGTTTTCTTAAATTAAGGATGCTTTCATATGCATATCAGATTCAAAGTAACTTAATTTACCCAAATTACCTTAATTTGGTCTACATTACAGGAAACAGGCAGTAAAAGGACTAGTCGGATGTGTGCCAATTTGTTTTATTTTGTCTTATGATTCTTGTGTAACCTTTCATCCCTCAGGTCATATTGGTCTGGAGTAAGAGTAAGATAACAATAACAATGACAGTAACAGTAAATACCCAGACATGTGTATGCATTTATATTGAGGACAGCAACCATTTACAACCATACAGCTTACTCTATATAGTAATGGGAACTTTGCTATATTAGGGAACTTTTCTCCAGGGAGATAAAAGATGTAAAGAATTTCATTGTTCCTCCTAGAACCTTCCCTACAACTTCTATTTAGAAAAATATCAGACTATTAGACTTTTCAATAGATGATATCAGACAACGGTTTACTCTCTAAGACTCTTTAAAATCCTTGCCTTCCTCTATTCTGGAAAAGAGTAGAAATTGATGAGGTGGAAAACCCAGATTATCATCTCCAGAGAGTGCAAATAGTACGTGTAAATGTACAGAGGTGGAGTGTACATGCGCATACATATACATACTCACTTTCTGATATGGAGCAGAGTGATTAGTGAAATATGGGCTAAATTCATGAAATCATTGTCCTATAAATAAGGATTTATTTTATTATAGGTGGTAAAATTCAAATGATGCATTTAAACCAGGATTTTCCTATTGGTTGTGTAAAAATTGGTTTGTGAGCTGGGCTGAAGAGGGAAAGAGACTGTAAGAAAAGACAACAGTTAAGCAAAAATAGATCATGCTGGAATCCAGACCAAAAGGATGAAATCTGTACTTAAATATTAAGAAAATATAATAGATATTTCTGAACAATAATTAGGTGATTTTAGGTCAAGGTGGATGTGTATTATGAGAAAAAGGGAGATCCTTTTTAGTCTAAAGTTTCTAATTCCGGAGTTTTTTGGATTGTAGTCCCAATAACAAATACAGGAGACATGGGAGATAAACTAGTTTTTATGAGGAAATAGTTTAATTTTACCATTAGGTTTCAGTTATCTGTGGAACATTTAGCCAGAGATACTGAGTAGCAGGTGTACAGTTGAAGAGAGGACTGTACAAGTAGAGTAGAATAGACAGGAAGTCGTATATACTGACAAAGGCTCTCTCCTTGATCAAACTCTAGCCATGCTCCTCTGAGCCTTCTTGACTAGGGCTCAACCTTGGCCTGTAAAGACTTGAACAAGCACAGTTTCTAGTAGCATTCCTAGGGTGTATTCCTAGGACCCCTAAAGTGCCTGCTTGAGAAAAACCAAGGGTGCCAAAGAATTCACCATCTGCTGCAGCCCACACCAAGCATTGGGCCCATTTTCTGCTCTGTGGGAGGGTAGGAGCTTAGTACTGATAAGGCACCAGTTAGCAAACCCAGATGGGTTTCAGGTAGAGCAACAGCTCCTTCTGACTGTAATTTTTCATTTCCCTGACTCAGTGCTCAGGCTAGTTAATTTTTTTCTTTATTCCCTTTAATGCATTTTACTTCACTTATAAACTCTCTTATCTACCCACTTACACTGTAATGTAAATTCTGTTTCTCTGAGAAAGTACATCTCAGAATTCAATCTGCTTTTGGGAATAATTCATTTCAGGAAATGTTTTTACCTTCGAACATTTAGCTTAGTGGTCCCTTTTTCTTCGTCTTCATTATTTCTCATGATTCCTATATTCTATTATTTTTTCTGTAGTTATATTCAAAGGAAATATCCAGATATCCAAATTGTGTGTCTTGTGATTCCTCTCATTGTTCATGTAGGCATCGATTGAAGTCTTTTCCTCAAATTAGCAGCCAGCAAACAGGGAGGGCTTAGTTTTCAGACCAATTCTAATTTCTAATCCAGAATTGCTCCTTCTTCTGCCTCCATTAATAATTCTCTGGTACTCTAAATAACAAAATTCATTCGAATTTAAAATTCCCAAGATTTCCTGCTCCAATACTCTTCCTGTTCTCACAAACAACAATGGAAATCACCCTTTCTAGGCAATAATGTTTCATTGTTCAACTCTCTTTTCCTGCGAATTGTTAAAGGCATGAGGGGTGCTATTAAACTCTACAACGGTCCTCTCAAAGGCGAGATACACAAAAGTTGCGATCAAACACAAACTTAACTAATTTATCTGTATAAGGAGCAAAGACAGGACCCTCTTACAAAAAGACTCTAAATATGGAAGACTGTGTGGGAGGAGGATTACTCCTATTACCTTACATCTAGATCTTAGATACCATATAGATTTGAGGTGCCCAGGTGAGTTTATTCTCTGGGGCCAAAAAGCAAAGGAGATGGATGTAGGAAGAAAAAGAGTGAAGATAACTCTATGTTTCCTTCTGGACTGAGATAGAGAAAGCAGCCAGCCTTGTTTCTGCTTTTCAGGTATGCTGTATTACCAAGTGGTAAGATGTAAATCCAGGAATTGTAGGAAGGCTAAGTTATCAAAACATGGATACTGCAAATAGAACACTCTCTGGTAATTATGCCCCACAACACACACACATACATGCTCCCCCACCGACATTACTAGTATTTGAGAAAATTCTAAGCAGTAGTTCCATGGAAACTTGAAGACAAGTTGGATGAGAGGGGACTGTGGGCTGTTCTTCCTTTTCCCCAACTATCTTATATCATTCTATCTTGGAATATAGAAAGATTGTGTACAGTCAAAAAGCAATAATCTGACTGCAAGAAGAATATTTTTTTTCCAGTACAATTAAGGTTATTATATTTTTCTATAGTTTTTGAGGAGGAAGATATAACAGAAACTGACATTTATTTTCAGAAGAAGCTGTTTGGTGAAAAAAAGTACAATATTCCATGAAGCAAACCTTAGACATGATTTCTAAACCCAACAGCATCATTTCTTTAGGTACTGAAAATTTCAGATTTTTATAAATTGCTTTGAATTTTACATTTTAATATGGATATGTGTTTCCATTATTACCATAATTTTGTTATTATTTTAATGGAAAGCTTAAAGAGGCTTCATTATATGATGCTAGTCAAATGCATTTTTTTAAGTTAGCAGATTATTTATCCTTTAAAGAATAGATTCATTTGAATAACAAACAAGTTATTAATATTATGTTACTTAAAAGTAAAATTTCTAATGAAGTTGCTTTAAAAAATTAATGTTACACATTTACAAAGATTGGATGTAAAATCTACAGTGTATCACATGCACAGATGCATGCACATGTATGTGAATGTACATGTATATGCGTGTGCACAGGAATAAAATGCCATGTTTGTGTGAAGGAAAGGAATACAGTTGCCTTTATATCAGTACTTTATCAATATTTTTATATTACAGAAACAAGTAACTGTTGGTATAGTAGACCATAAACTCTGTGAGCTTATATTTGTTTTATTGCAACACAAGCCTGGAATATAAAAATAGCTCAAAAATTCTTTCTAAATGACAAATTAGAGATTGATATATTGTCTGGAAAAATGTCTCTCTTTAACAGATACATATTAAAAATAAAAGAGAATAGTACTTGTAGGAAAATAAAAACTGAGTTTTACTTATTTTATTTCATGACTGATTTATTGAAGAACAACCCAACAAGGACTGCAATCAGCAGTCAGACTAATAAAGTGTTCGTACGTGTGTTGCAAACGTGTTCATTTAACAAAGAAAGGCAATACTAAAGCCGCTGGAAGAATTTCCATGTACTCCTTTTTTTTTTTCCTGGATTTGTAGCCAGAGGATATGCAAGGTACCAAGTGAAGCTAGAAAGACTATTAGTACAATAGCATAAAATAATAAGAGTAAAAATAAAATCATATGCTGTGATCCAGAACAGTGTTGTAATTAAATTTACTGGGGCAGAAAATTTACTTTGGGGATTAATATTACCTTTTAGAAATTTAATGTCTTTCACTGTAAGTACAAATCCATATTATCTTTCCATCTATTTTATATAACAATATTTACTCCAAGTACCTTCTTAGAAAACAAAACACTACTTTAAAACCTGAGGATATGGCTAATCTTATTTCTACTCATAATTTTAGCTTTATTTTCTCCTTAAAACTTTATCCAAAAAAGCCAAAGGAAAATGTATTTAATAAAATCATGAGAATAAAACTTGATCCGTTACTAATGACTGGTATTTGCTTCACATGGGAAACTACTGAGATGCATGTTAAGAAAAACGATTTGTTCTCCATTTTATGAGTGAGACTGTGGCTTGACTTCTCTCTACATCCTCACTGTTCTTACTGAAAGGAGGAGGAATACAAGATCTGATGCAATTGTGTAGTTCTGCCTCTACTCTTATTCTGTGTCTTTGGGGTCTCTTTGCTCTGCTCTTGTCTTTGGTTCAAGTTCAGTGATCCAGGTCTGTTCCTGTGATTAAGGTTTGGGTTTTCTAGTAGAACCTGTTTAGGTGGGTAAGTATGACTAATTCTGGTCAACCGTTTTGTTCCACAGGATTTATGTCCTCCTAGTATTATTATTATTATGTTGTTGTTGTTCTAAAGTCAGTAATAGAGTGGACATTTTTATCTCTATTAGCCTGACTTGTCTTTTTCAATTGGTTTAGAAGTCAGTATCAGAAAAAAGGCATGTCATTTATTGGGTTCCCTGAAACTCAAGCATCAGGGAAAATACAATAAATATTTATGTCAAGAAGTATTGTTCAGACTAAAAGCAACTGGGTGCTGAAATTATTCTGTCATTAATGTCTAGGAAATACTAGTCTTCTATCCTTTAGCTTGAATGAAGAAATCTGTTATCTTTCTATTTTCTTTATTAACCAAATAAATTGGTATTTTAACTCTTTACCAGGTGCATCCATTCCAGATATTATGAAACTAATGCTAAAACATGAAGGACATCTCTCTGGAAATAGATGCATTAGGCATGTACTGTCTGTATTTCTGTGGTGATATAATCATTTTGTAATGTTGAACCAGCTCACTAAGAGCCAGTTTTTCTTACAAATTTCTTCATTGCAAATAAGCATATGCTGTGGATTGACATACAAACACCTAATTTTTTGGTAAAGATTGTCTCACAGGGGAAGAGGATTGTACAGTAGCAAAGTAGAAGTCTTTCCTCATTTAGTGTCTTCACGAGAAATAGTTTACTATTAATAATCACTAAAATAGTTGATCTTCATACAGTCTTGAGAGCAAAATAGTATGTTATTTTGCTTAATTTTATAATGAAGATTTTATTTACAGTCTTCACAAAGTACTCAAAGATTCTTCTGCCACTTGGGATTTATTGTTGGTCTTATTTGTCCAACAAAATGTTGACTGATATCTACTCTGTTGGAGGCAATGTACTTGGAAGATGTACAGTAGTGAACAGCCCTCCCAGAAGCTACTTTCAGGAGCTGACTTTCTATATTTTACACAGTTGTAATCATAATATTTACCATGTTTTTTGAAGTTATTTTTAAAGCGAAATAATGTTTTAAATTACTTATATTGTGAAGTACTGTTTGAAAATCTCATTGTATAATATGTGCATACTATTGCACTTATGGGTAGATCACAATACACTAAATCAATTTCTTATTTTTGCAGAGTTTGGTTGTTCCCAATTTTTCAAAATTACGATGATGTTTCAATGACAAACTACAGTTAGTCATTTTAAAGTACATCTGGATTTTTTTAGGATAAATTTTAGTGTCCAAATTTTTCATCTTTTAAAAACCATTTTATAAATATTGATAAGTGTATTTGATTGTCTAACTTAATAATTCTCTATATTGGTTGACTTTGTGCAAGAAAAGCATTATATATGTCATATTAGATATGTGCAATTTAAAAGTAAAATTGCTTTGGGCAATTTAAATAAATCCTATAGCCTAATCATCTTAAACTGTTTGTAGATTTTTAAGATATCTCTATTCTCAGCTGAAAAAGAAATTTAGAGAAGCCAACTTTAGGCAAACATCAATTTATCTAATTAGTTTCTGATCTACCTCCACAACCCAGTAGTTTCTGAAGGCATGGTAATTTTTAGAGCACAGTAAGTGAACCCCATTGAATGGTGAAATTACTTTCAGTTTATTTGATGTTGAGTTATGGATTATTTCAAAGTTAATTGCTATACTAGCAGGTTATTAGATATTTGCTGATTGTTTATAAAAGATTATTCTCATTCAAGAAAGTTTTCTGTCATCTCCCAAAAGAAATGGCAATTCTCCCAAATTCTCTTACTAATTTGGAGAGCATGTGAGTACACTTTTCTGAATATTTTTTACACCTAACTCATACAGATCAGTCTTTAAAGTCTTCAATAAGATAAGGCAGATGTAAAAGAATGCAACAAGGAGAATTTATCTGTCACTTCTGAAATAATAAGAGATTATAATTTTTATCTTTTTATTCATAAAAGAGTAAAACAATAACATTTTCCATATGAAATGCTTTGCTAGCTCTGGTCGTATCAATAGCAAATTTGAATGGAACATTTTATAACTGTTTCCCTATTTGAATATCTTCCAATAGTTTAAAACTTTGAATGTTAAACTATTCATAAAAATAAAAATGATGGAAAGTCTTAGTTCTAAGGTTGACCTACATTCATTAAAAAATATTCATTCTTTTTAGTAAATGAAACTTTGAAAGGGGTCACTAATGGTTTCACCTAGAAAGATAACTGTTTTGCTTGATCATAAACTCAGGATTTATAAATTTAGGTAATGTAGCCAAAAATTAGCTGAGTTATGTGAATGATCCCAATTTTAGTGTGTGTGTGTGTGTGTGTGTGTGTGTGTGCGTATAGTATTTTATTCACAGGGAAGACAGTGTAGCACAGAGAAGACAAGGAGTGACTCTGTGGCATCTTACTACACTGATGGATAGTGACTTCAATGAGGCATGGGGGGAACTCGATAATATGGGTGAATGTAGTAACTACATTGTTTTTTCTGTGAAAAAGAATGAGTGTTTATCAGTGATACCTTAATAAAAAGAAAAGTTAATTGTACTATTCAAATATGTGAAATGTTTTCCATCAGATAATTACACTAATAAATTATTTAACTTTTAGTTACCGTTCTTGTGGATTAAAATCACTCTTAATTAGACAGTAATTATCTCTTTAGTTTTAATATTATTGGGTACTTACAAAATGTATTGGTCATTACACATTTCATCCTTTAAGGATAAGCTGCTATCTGGGTAATTAGATGGGCAATTGATTTAATTTGATTTAATGGATTTCTACACTAACAAAATTAAAGAACTTTTGTGCCCTTAATTTCTTTATTCTTTAAAAATCACACATGAAACTGGAACTAGCACCCAGATATGAAGACTTCACAACAATTCTCAAATAGTAATGACAGCTAATTCTTAAGTGCTTATCGTATATCAGGCATTATTTTATTTACTTTGTAAGTATCAACTCATACCTCTTCTTTTAAGATCAAAAGTGCTCCCCATGTTATGTTGGAGGAAACTAAACACTGAAAAATTACATAAATTATCTAAGTTTTTATATCTTGTAAGCATCAAAGCCAGGATTCAAATCGAGGCAATTGGACTTATAAATCTACTCTATTAAACATCATGTAATATAGTATATTGTCTTATAAAATATATATTACACCATAAGAAGGAATAGTAACAGATGCTCTGAAGAGAAAATTGTGGGTTCAAATTAAAATTCTGATAAAACAGGAGCTTCATCTAACATTCACTGCATACCATCCACATGTAGGGCAATTCTGAATTCATTATCTCATGTAAGACTCAAATAAACTTATGAAATTTTTTTTCAAAACTAATCAAATTGATAACTGGGATTTGAACCCAGCCTCTCTCTCCAGATAATAGGTCATCTTCTTCCTGCTACAAACCCTATCTGTATTGAACATAGTAAAGAAAGTGCCTGAGGTTGAATTTTTCCATGTGGTGTCTTTCAAAAATGTCTCTTAAATGATTATGAAACTAATCAGGAAAAATCATTGTGAATTAAGATTTCAATGTTTAATATATGTTTTTTAGATACTGTCTTAACTGAATAAATAAAAAATATCATTAAGCACTGGTTGAATTCTATACTGCATTTTTATCATTTAGACCATATTTATTTATTTATTTATCTTTTTTTGGGTATTTTTTATTGAAGTACAGTTGATTTACAGTATTATACTGGTTTAAAGTATACAACATAGTGATTTTACAGTTATATAGATTATTAAATGCTCATCCCAACTAGTGTAGATACTGTCACCATAGAACGTTATACAACTATTGACTATTTTCTCTGTGCTGTACTTTCATCCCCATGACCAACTACTATGATTGAGATTTTGTGTCTCTTTATCCCCTTCACCTACTTCACCCACATATTCCAACCCTCCCCCATGGTAACTACCAGTCACTTCTCAGTGTCCATGAGCCTATTGCTGTTTTGTTCATTTTGTTTGTTTTGCTTTTAGATTTCAATATAAGTGAAATCATATGGTAGTTTTCTTTTTCCACCTGGCTTATTTCACTTAGCATAATATCCTCTAAGTCCATCCATGTTGTTGCAAATGGCAGGATTTCTTTCTTTTTTATGGCTAAAAAATATTCCATTGTCTATACTATACATTTTGGTGTCAGCAATGTTTTCAATTTAATATATGTGATAGCTATTCCCCTATCTTGTCATTTATGTTGGAATATTATTCACAATTAGCACTTGTCTTATAAAAATTATATCTATTAACCAAAATGTAACTGTTTCTTAACTACTTTGTAAAAGTTAAGCTGTTGTATACTCTGTTGTTATTAGAGCATTCCATGTATCAAATAACCATAAAATAGGAATGAATACTAAGAAGATAAGTTTTCTTTATTGATTAAATGGGAAATTTCTGATTTATAACAATTTTATGCATTTAATAAGTGGTATTATTAGTAGTACAATTTAAACTATTTTGGCATAATAAGTGACTTTATATTTAATATGTAATACTTAATTCATCTCAAAAATTTTTTGAAGTGAACATTATACATGTCAATCCAATTTTAATTGTGAGATTTTAGGGAATTTACACTTAGAATGCTTAATAAATATTTATAATATATTCCATTTAGGTCATAATGGGAACAATTTATCAAAGAAATGGTAAACTAATAATTATTTTTCCAACATTCTGCTAAAAAAAAAAAAAAAGAAATTGGTAGGATTTTCTTTCTTATAGTATGTACTGTATCCTATGAAAGTATTCATTTTAATCAGGTAATTGTTATGGACAATGAAGAATAAAATAATGAAATAAGGAGCACAATCCAAAAAGGTGCACCACTGGTTTTGTGAACATATCAGACAGAAGGTACAAAAACATTATGAATGCCTTAATCGGAAGTCTAGACTCAATGAAGATAACAGGCTTGGTGAAGGGAAGATTCATGTTCAATATCAAAAATACAGTAAATGGTAGATAATGGAATAAAGCTCAGGCTAGCTGAATCTAAGTCCTATTCCCTTTTTATATGTATCTGAATGTAATGTCATGTTGTCATAGTTTCTCGCCAAAAGGTTTCAACAGAAATTTTGCAATTATTTTGAAATCCACTTAAGAAAAACTCTTTTAGATCCTATCAGATAGATACTGAGTTCGACCTAACCATTATGAAGGTAGCCGAATTGTTATTAGCCATTCTTTTATCAACAGTAAGATAAGATAATATTTTCCACATGTAAGTGTAGTAGAATTTGATGTGAACATAGCCATGACCTGATTGTAACTGTGACGATTTCCTAATACCCATTTGCTTCTTTTAGCTTCTTGTCCAGAATTTCTTTGCTTTCATTTACACAACTTTTCCCATTTCCAGACCAACAAGCCCACATGAACTTTTAATGAACTTCTGAATCCTGAACTTCCAATATAAATTTTATTATTAAATCTGATTTAAGTTTCTTCATTATACACTTCTACCTTTGTAAAATAGTCAAACTTAATTTAAATACAAAATGTAAAAATATTCACAATAGGTCAGTGTTCATAAAGATAATAAACTGTTACAGATTTAATTATTTAGGTGCCCATATTTTCCTATACTTTTATTCCAATAACATGTATAGTGAATAGCAGGCATTTTGCTAACAATTTATGATGTCTAAAAATACAATAAAATTCCAGACTTGACATAATTATTATCTAAGGCACATGATATATATTTCATTTTTCCCTGAGAATTTGTGGAAGAAATATTCACAGTATCTAAATTCTGTTATACTTTTAAATCTCATGCCAGTAGTAGTAATAACATTTCCCACTGCACAGAAAGGCCAAGGTTAGCTAAATAACTCTACCAGGAAATGGAAGAGCTCAGATTCAAGCCAGACCTGCCTAAGTACTGATCCAGAGCTCTCAATGCCTGTATTACATGCAAGTTCAATAGATACCATGACCAATTTTCAGTCTGATTTTTGGCCAGTGATTGTAAGTCTAAAAGACTGTATTTAGTTTCTCTTTTAATTTGTCCCTATAAGCTTTTTCTTCAAGCCAAAAAGATAATCATCTCTCTTTTTCTCTCCCTCTTTCTCATTTCTAATAACTCATTTACCACAGAAGAAATACAATTTGCCAAAATTATCATCTCACCACACTTACAATTAAAGTATTGATGGATGTAATTTAGAGAAAAACCACCAAAGTACTAAATAAATTACCTGAATAAGAGGTATATAAGACACGAGGGTGAAATGCATATTAAAGTATTTTGAGTAATCTAGTTAAATTTCAGCTGTAAAGTACAAAGTTTCCTAGGCATGAGGCAACAGCTTCACCACAAATTACTACTGATGAAAGCTTCTTTCATTTTGGAGGGAGCAGTAAGATGATTTTTCAAAGGGAAATAACTGGTGAGAGGACAAAGGAGAAAGATTACTGAGAAGATGAAAATTATACAGCAAGAAATTGGAAGTTAATTTGAAAATACCACTGTTTGACACTTGATATCATTATGTGCATTGCATTCTGCATGAATATTATGCATCAACCAGCCAACCGTAGCTAGCTTACCATGGCCAGATAGCTGAAGAAATAGGGAAAATCATAACATACATTAAGGAAGTCGTGTGATGGTGTGTGTGTGTGTGCGTGTGTGTTGTCTATACCTTTGGTCCATCAAATGCTGAAGAATAATTCAGGTATAAAATACAGATTAAGCTTTGCAACTGTGTTCAATGTAGCATCGTATCATGGTATTAACAGTTAACATTTTTAATAACTATTTTTCTAATCATCACATCTGTCAAGCTGAAATGTATTGTGGAAGCTGAAGTTCCAAGGGCCATTCCAGAACTTGAGATTCCGTGAGACTACTGCTACACTGTATTTTGCTCTCTCACAAAGGAACATTTGGGCACGTTAATAATATTTACAAAGTTATAAATCAGGTGAAGACAAAGCTAAAACATAATTTTCCAAGTCAAAATCAAGGTAAATTTGCTCTGGAAAATATGCGTGCTTTAGGGTATGACAGCAAAATTAATCCATAGCAGAGTATGATCTGTGAGTAGCTAATGAATTTATTTAGATTTAGGATTATTGAGATGTTCAACATGCACAGCATGGATTCTATGACAAGCAACTGAAACCAAAACAAATTATCTTCTGTAAACAAAAAGGACAAGAAACTGAGATATAGCACTGTACTGCAGAACTGTTTCCATCTTAAAATTTGCTCTTACTATCAAATATTAGTGTCTGTTTACCTACAGTTTCACACACAGTTTGGTTCATACATTTTTCAGTTTTTATCATTGGTGTCCTTTCTCTTTTGGAAGCCAATGTTTAGAGTCAAAGCTGAGTGAAATAAATACTACTTTATTTATTTACTCAAAGACTTAGTGATTTTATGTTCAATTTACTTTTTGAAAAGGCTTTCCAGAATTTTAAGTATTTTTGCTTATATTTACATTTACAGCTTTTATAGCTTTATTTTTGTTTCGATATTTTGTTTATCTGACTGTTCTTTTGTGTTTATGCACAGTAGACTATTCTTTTTTTTTAAAGTGTTTACCAATTATCCTTACATAATATCCTGAAGTAGATCTCATGTTTTCTTCAGTGACTTACTACTTTCTTCATGTACAATATTATTTTTCGGGAGGGCAACTTTTTGGCTTACCACACCATATTAATGCAATTTAATTATTTTTGTTCATTATTCTTTTCAAATATATTTTTCTCTAATATATTTCCCAAAGGAGATGAATTTGGGCATTTATATTTCCATTTGTATTTTATTTTTTGCTTATCATTTGTATAGCAAACTCTGAATCATTCCTATTTTTTATCAACCTGGTAAAATAGTTTTTATTGTTATGACTCTATTATTCTTTTTGTTTTTCCTTTTAGAATATCCACAAAAAGAGATATTGGCATCTCTCTAAAATGGGTATTCTGTTGTAGTGGTGGAAAACTGTCTTTCAACTAGGAATTACCAAAATTTGTTTTTACTATAGGTATTTAAGTAAATACATGCATATACATACAAATACATGTTTGCAAACAGCCACTAGTAATTTAAGTTTATTTAGTGTATATTTTTCATCTTAAAATAATATGTTAAAAACTGAGGGCAAGGTATAATACTATCATACTAATGCAAAACCACAAAAATATTCCTCTTGATTTCTTTTAAAACCAAAGGTAGATGATCGTAGTACTTGGGTAACAGAGAATATGTAAATGAAATTCATTACTGCAATAAAATAGAATTTAAGAAAAAAGTTAATCTGAGATACATTAATGATGCAGATAACAGCATTCTGCATATAATAATATCTTACAAATGGAAAGTAAATCTCATAAAGTCTGCAATTGTATTTATTTTATATGAACAAGTCAGTTTTTTTCTATGTGCATGTGAGTTTCTGTCTATAAACCAGTATGTACATTGGTAGGTTTCCCTGACTATATGCAATCAAATTTCTCTTTCTCTTCCTCCATCTTTCTATCTGTCATGCACACAAACTATTTTAAATGGTTCATGTGCAACAAAAAAAGCAAAGAACTAATTTTACAAGGTTAAGAGATAGATATTGAAAAATGTAGGATCTTCCTGATAATAGGTAGTAAAATTGAGGGATTCACACCATAAGCTTTCTAAGAATGATGATCTATGATCCCAAGGGATATTTACAAAAGAGTGCTTGTGTATCAAAATTCTCAAACCAAATAGTGTATCAGATTCAGGATCCTGGATGCTGGAATTATAAGGCATGAAACAAGATTTTCAGAAAGAGGCATTCAGGCCTTGAAGGTGAAAGTAATGAAAATTGCAAGACAGTTCTTTAATTAACTGAGCATATATATATGAGATTTCTTTAAAAATGCACATGATCAGATGGGATTAAAGATGGTGGCGTGAGAGGAGAGACAGAGGCTTCCTCCTAAAACTGGATACAATTAGAAAATTTAATTGGTGCAACAAATCCTGAAAGAGCAACAGGGAAGAGGATGGCATCAGACTGCACACACCTGGAGAAAAGAGCAGAACTCAGCAAACGGGGTAATGTACCAGAGCTGTGGCTCCACGGGACCTGAGCCCCTCCCCCACCCCAGCTCACCTGCGGGAGGAAGACAAATGGAGCAGGGAGGGAGTGGAAGGCTTGGGACTGCTGAATACCTAGCTCTGGAGATCTGCTCTGGGAGCACAAACCTACATTTCATGGTGCTTTCATGAGACTCGCATGACTACTGGGATGGAAAGTTAATACAGGCAGAGTTCCTGGGGAGACTGGGATTCTGGCTGCTGTGGAAAACAAGGATCCATATCTGGCTGCTCTGGGATAAAAACTTATACCTGTGTGCCCGGCCCACTGGCTCAGGCAGTGGAGACAGGCACAGCAGCCAGGAGGCGGGGAACAGCACCTTTCCTACCCCCAGGCAGCAGTACCACTCCCCTGCGACCCCCGACACTGCTTCAGGGGCTCATCAACTCCAGAATAGAGCTTCTGGACACTAGAGGGCGCCATATACAAACATGAAAAGCCAAAGGAACCTTGTCCAGAGTAAAATTGTTAATACAACTCCAGAGAAAGATTTAAATGATATGGATCTTGTGACTCTTCCTGAAAGGAAGTTCAAAATAAAAATAATCAACATCCTAATGGAGGTATGGAAAGACATCCAAGAACTCAGGAATGAATTCAGATCAGAGATCCAATCGTTAAAGAACACGATGGAGGGTATTAAAAGCAGGTTGGATACAGTAGAGGAGAAAATAAATGAAATAGAAACTAGAGAAGAGGAATACAAAGAAGTTGAGGCACAGAGAGAAAAAAGGATCTCTAAAAAATGAAAGAATATTGAGAGAACTGTGTGACCAATCCAAGCAGAACAATATTCGCATTATAGGGATACCAGAAGAAGAAGAGAGAGAGAAAGGGATGGAAAGTGTCTTTGAGGAGGTAGATGCTGAAAACTTCCCCAATCTGGGGAAGGACATAGTCTGTCAGGCCATGGAGATCCACAGATCCCCCAACACAAGGGACCCAAGGAAGACAACAGCAAGACACATAGTAATTGAAATGGAAAGATCAAGGATAAGGACAGACTGTTAAAAGCAGCCAGAGGCAGAAATAAGATCACATACAAAGGAAAGCCCATCAGACTAACATCAGACTTCTCAGCAGAAACCTTACAGGCCAGAAGGGAGTGGCATGATGTATTAAATGCCATGAAGCAGAAGGGCCTGGAACCAAGATTACTTTATCCAGCAAGATTATCATTTAAATTTGAAGGAAGGATTAAACAATTTCCAGATAAGCAAAAGCTGAGAGAGTTTACCTCCCACAAACCATCTCTGCAGTCTATTTTGGAGGGACTGCTATAAATAGAAGTGTTCCTAGGGTTGGATAGCTGTCACCAGAGGTGGTAAAATCATGGTAGGGTGGGTGGAGTAGCTATTGCGAGGCAAATGCAAAACTAAATTGACTATCCCCAAAGCAAATCAAGGGATAGAGAAAAAGTATAGAATCTGATACCTAATATATAAAGAATGAAGGAGGAAGAAAAAGGAGGAGAAATAGAGAAGAACCTTTAGATTGTGTTTGTAACAGTATACTAAGTAAGTTAAGTTAGACCCTTAGATAGTAAGGAAAGTAATCTGGAACCTTTGGTAACCACGAATCGAAAGCCTGAAATGGCAATAAGAACATACTTATTGATAATCACCCTAAATGTAAATGGACTGAATGCACCAATCAAAAGACATAGAGTCACTGAATGGATAAAAAAACAAGACCCATCTATATGCTGCTTACAAAAGACTCACCTCAAACCCAAAGACATGCACAGATTAAAAGTCAAGTGATGGAAAAAGATATTTCATGCAAACAAAAGGGAGAAAAAAGCAGGTGTTGCAGTATTAGTATCAGACAAAATAGACTTCAAAACAAAGAAAGTAACAAGAGATAAAGAAGGACATTACAGAATGATAAAGGGCTCAGTCCAACAAGAGGACATAACCATTATAAATATATATGCACCCAACACAGGAGCACCAGCATATGTGAAACAAATACTGACAGAACTGAAGGAGGAAATAGACTGCAATGCATTCATTTTAGGAGACTTCAACACACCATTCACTCCAAAGGACAGATCCACTAGACAGAAAATAAGTAAGGACACAGAGGCACTGAACAACACACTAGAACAGATGGACATAATAGACATCTATAGAACTCTACATCCAAAAGCAACAGGATACACATTCTTCTCAAGTGCACATGGAACATTCTCCAGAATAGACCACATACTAGGCCACAAAATAGCCTCAGTAAATTCAAAAAGATTGAAATCCTACCAACCAACTTTTCAGACCACAAAGGTATAAAACTAGAAATAAATTGTACCAAGAAAGCAAAAAGGCTCACAAACACATGGAGGCTTAACAACATGCTTCTAAATAGTCAATGGATCAACGACCAGATTAAAATGGAGATCCAGAAATATATGGAAATAAATGACAACAACAACACAAAGCCCCAACTTCTGTGGGATACAGCAAAAGCAGTCTTAAGAGGAAAGTATATAGCAATCCAGGCATATTTAAAGAAGGAAGAACAAACCGAAATGAATAGTCTAATGCCACAATTATCAAAATTGGAAAAAGAAGAACAAATGAGGCCTAAAATCAGCAGAAGGAGGGACCTAATAAAGATCAGAGAAGAAATAAACAAAATTGAGAAGAATAAAACAATAGAAAAAATCAATGAAACCAAGAGCTGGTTCTTCGAGAAAATAAACAAAATAGATAAGCCTCTAGCCAGACTTAGTAAGAGAAAAAGAGAATCAACACACATCAACAGAATCAGAAATGAGAAAGGAAACATCACGACAGACCCAACAGAAATACAAAGAATTATTAGAGAATACTATGAAAACCTATATGCCAACAAGCTGGAAAACCTAGAAGAAATGGACAACTTCTTAGAAAAATACAACCTTCCAAAACTGACCAAGGAAGAAACACAAAATCTAAACAAACCAATTAACAGCAAAGAAATTGAAGCGGTAATCAAAAAACTACCCAAGAAAAAACACCCGGACCAGATGGATTTACCTCAGAATTTTATCAGACATACAGAGAAGATATAATACCCATTCTCCTTAAAGTTTTCCAAAAAATAGAAGAGGAGGGAATACTCCCAAACTCATTCTATGAAGCCAACATCATCCTAATACCAAAACCAGGCAAAGACCCCACCAAAAAAGAAAATTACAAACCCAAATCCCTGATGAATGTAGATGCAAAAATACTCAATAAAATATTAGCACCCCAATTTCAAAAATATATCAAAAGGATCATACACTGCGACCAAGTAGGTTTCATCCCAGGGATGAAAGGATGGTACAACACTCGAAAATCCATCAACATCATCCACCACATCAACAAAAAGAAAGACAAAAACCACATGATCATCTCCATAGACGCTGAAAAAGCATTCGACAAAGTTCAACATCCATTCATGATAAAAACTCTCAGCAAAATGGGTATAGAGGGCAAGTACATCAACATAATAAAGGCCATATATGATAAACCCACAGCCAAAATCATATGGAACAGAGAGAGGCTGAAAGCTTTTCCTCTGAGATCGGGAACAAGACAGGGATGCCCACTCTCCCCACTGTTATTTAACATAGTACTGGAGGTCCTAGCCACAGCAATTAGACAAAACAAAGAAATACAAGGAATCCAGATTGGTAAAGAAGAAGTTAAACTGTCACTATTTGCAGATGACATGATTTTGTACATAAAAAACCCTAAAGACTCCACTCCAAAACTACTAGAACTGATATCAGAATACAGTAAAGTTGCAACATACAAAATCAACACACAGAAATCTGTGGCTTTCCTATACACTAACAATGAGCCAATAGAAAGAGAAATCAGGAAAACAATTCCATTCACAATTGCATCAAAAAGAATAAAATACCTAGGAATAAACCTAACCAAAGAAGTGAAAGACCTATACCCTGAAAACTATAAGACACTCTTAAGAGAAATTAAAGAGGTCACTAACAAATGGGAACTCATCCCATGCTCTTGGCTAGGAAGAATTAATATTGTGAAAATGGCCATCCTGCCCAAAGCAATATATAGATTTGATGCAATCCCTATCAAATTACCAACAACATTCTTCAACAAACTGGAACAAATAGTTCAAAAATTCATATGGAAACACCAAAGACCCCGAATAGCCAAAGCAATCCTGAGAAAGAAGAATAAAATGGTGGGGATCTCACTCCCCAACTTCAAGCTTTAGTACAAAGCCATAGTAATCAAGACAATTTGGTACTGGCACAAGAAGAGAGCCACAGACCAGTGGAACAGATTAGAGACTCCAGACATTAACCAAAACATATATGGTCAATTAATATTTGATAAAAGAGCCATGGACATACAATGGGGAAATGACAGTCTCTTCAAGAGATGGTGCTGGCAAAACTGGACAGCTACATGTAAGAGAATGAAACTGGATCACTGTCTAACCCCATACACAAAAGTAAATTCAAAATGGATCAAAGACCTGAATGTAAGTCATGAAACCATAAAACTCTTAGAAAAAGACATAGGCAAAAATCTCTTGGACATAAACATGAGTGACTTCTTTATGAATATATCTCCCCGGGCAAGGAAAACAAAAACAAAAATGAACAAGTGGGACTATATCAAGCTAAAAAGCTTCTGTACAGCAAAGGACACCATCAATAGAACAAAAGGGTACTCTACATTATGGGAGAATATATTCGTAAATGACAGATCCGATAAAGGCTTGACATCCAAAATTTTTAAAGAGCTCACCCACCTCAACAAACAAAAAGCAAATAATCTAATTAAAAAATGGGCAGAGGATCTGAACAGACAGTTCTCTAAAGAAGAAATTCAGATGGCCAACAGACACATGAGAAGATGCTCCACATTGCTAGTTATCAGAGAAATGCAAATTAAAACCACAATGAGATATCACCTCACACCAGTAAGGATGACTACCATCCAAAAGACAAACAACAACAAATGTTGGCAAGGTTGTAGAGAAAGGCGAACCCTCCTACACTGCTGGTGGGAATGTAAATTAGTTCAACCATTGTGGAAAGCAGTATGGAGGTTCCTCAAAATGCTCAAAATAGACTTATCATTTGACCCAGGAATTCCACTTCTAGGAATTTACACTATTCCTAGAAGGATGCAGCACTCCAGTTTGAAAAAGACAGATGCACCCCTATGTTTATCACAGCACTATTTACAATAGCCAAGAAATGGAAGCAACCTAAGTGTCCATCAGTAGATGAATGGATAAAGAAGATGTGGTACATATACAGAATGGAATATTATTCAGCCATAAGAAGAAAACAAATCCCACCATTTGCAACAACATGGATGGAGCTAGAGGGTATTATGCTCAGTGAAATAAGCCAAGCAGAGAAAAACAAATACCAAATGATTTCACTCATCTGTGGTGTATAAGAACAAAGGAAAAACTGAAGGAACAAAACAGCAGCAGAATCACAGAACCCAAGAATGGACTAACAGTTACCAAAGGGAAAGAGACTGGGGAGAATGGGAGGGTAGGGAGGGATAAGGGTGGCGAAGAAGAAAGGGGGTGTTATGATTCGCATGTATAATGTGGGGGGTGGGGGAAAGGGGAGGGCTTTGCAACACAGAGAAGACAAGTAGTGATTCTACAACATCTTAGTATGCTGATGGACATGGACTGTAATGGGGTTTGTGGGGTGGACTTGGGGTAGGGGAGAGCCTAGTAAACATAATGTTCTTCATGTAATTGTAGGTTAATGATAACAATAAAAAAATGCACATTATCTCCAGAGAGTCTGATTAACTGGCATAGAGAGAGTTGTGGGCCTAAGGACTATTTAAAGTTCCCCAGGGACTTCTGCTTCCAGAAAGCAGAGTAGAAGAGCGGATTAGAAATACTTCCCCCTATTTATCCTGCTAATTAAATGTAAAAGCCCTGCACATTTTATATAAAATATATGTAAGACTCTGATATGTAGAGAGGAGAAGGCAGACCAGCTAAATCATCAGGACCTGAAGAAAAACACACAGTGAGTCTCCTGTTTTGGGAAGCAGTTGTGTTGTGTTGTGTTTTGTTTTGTTTTTTTGCCTTAGCCTCATATATCCTGGATTTAGTACTGGAGAAACCAGAAACCCAGAAACCCAAATGGCTGCCCAAAAAGCTCCAATCAAGGCATGCTCTCTTTAGCCAGAGGACCAGGTAAAGAGCAGCTTAGACAATCAACTGGGTTACTCCAGCTGAACACCACAGAAAAACTGGCTTTTCTGCCTCTTTTAGCAAAGACCAAGTGGGATCCAAGACTTCCCTCTCCGCCAGGTTGTAGCTACTTGGACCTATCCTAAACCACCTCACCAAGACAGTGTCAGAGAAGGCTCCTTCTGAGGAGTCTTAGAAAATGTACTTCAGAACGATTTCCCTGGAGTTGAAAGCAAGAAATATGTATCCTGTTAATGATGCTCCATTAGTCCTGGGTAGCCCACTGGGCATTGACTTTCTTTATTTTTAGATGGTCCATGCATGCCTTTCAAGTAGGTTCCCAAAGTGAGGTACTTCAGCTTGTGCTAAGGTATTTGAAGCCTGTAGGAATTGTTATATATGGACTCTAATAAGTGGTAGAGTTGAGAATTTAAAGTGGTATTAAAAAAGGTGTTTAATACATCAGATTATACAACCAGTTACACTTACAACATTGACTAATGGGTTAAAATAGAGAGCATTCTTCGTGTTGTTCTAACAATTCCAATCTTATGATAATGTGTGAAGTAGGCAGAAAGAATAAGTTTTCAGGCAGAAGACTTGATTCTGACAATTGCTAGCTAAGTTATGGTAAGTTACATGACCTCTCTTAATATCATCTTTTTCCTTTCTAAAATTAAGATTAACAGGAATTCATGAGATAATAAATGCTAACTGCTTAACACCACATTAGGTAATTAACAAATGTTAATTCCTTTCACTCTACTTCTATTAACTTGGCAGCTAATATAATCATACATTATATTCCTGTAATGTTTTCTAGTTTACCAAAATTTAAATGTATCATTCCATTTAGTAACTGTAATAATTCTATGCTGTTTCTGGAACAGATATTATGTTTTATAAATGAAGACACAATAAAGCTAATGGGTGAACATTTGTAATTCAAATTTACATTTTTTCCTCTTCAAATACAGTGCTCTTTCTACTACATGATGCTGTTTCCTATGAACGTATTTTAGTCAGTTTCAAATTATGTTTATACTAAATTAAATTTTTTTAAGTCTCTTTGGTATTGAAAGAGTAGGTGTTGATGCAAGTCTCTGATCTCATTCTTAGAGTGTTAAAGAGTTAGAAATTTAGAAATGATCCCAGGGACTGTAATTATTTTTTTTGTCTCTGGGAAGGATTGTGTTTAAGCCATGTGTAAATATGTAAATATAATAGCCCACTGTCAAAATGCTTATATTCTCCAAGGGAAGAAATTATCACACTCTTCATTGCCAATTTTGGTTTGAGCTCTAAAAGTTCCACTAACTCTATAGTGTCCAGCTATGCATAAATGTCACAAATACGATTCTGTACAAGATCAATGATAAAACTCAACTTATATCCTGTTTCTATATTTCATAAAGATAATACCATATTTTACAAGGATTTTAGTAATTATTCTTCAAAACATCACCTTCAAAGGTGAAAGATGGAAAAAGATCACCCCTTTATTCCATTTGTAACCTATTATAAGAGTGATTTTACTTTCTTTAGCTCCTTTCCTTTTTGATCTGGGTAGAAATGGACTGCATTTTGAGACTTTCATCAAAAAAAGATTGTCTGCAATCTCCTCTACCAGTTATAAAATTACATTTAATTCTATCTTTCTTAAAATGCAGTATTTTCTAGTATTGTTGCAAAAGCAGTCCTGATCGAGTTACAGAAGACCCTCCTCCTTTCCTTGAGGAGATTTTGCTGTGAAATTATCTCCCTGGTTCCCCATGAGTAGGTGCAGCAGATTTATATCCATGCAGTACTCATTTTATCTATATGACAGAGTACAGGAATATGATAACACAATTTTAATTTTTAAATTTTGTTTCTTTGGTTCTTTAAAACTTATGGCCCTATTGTTTTTGTATTAGAACACAACTACCTGCATTTGAAATGCATGTACATTGCTTTCAAGAGCTTATATTGTTGAAGCAGTAATCAATTTTTGAAGACAGTTTAAATTTCAGCATCTGGTAATTTCAACAATTGCAAGCTACGTAAAGCAGGCATACATTCTCCTGTACATGGTGTGTTTCAAAACAGAGCACAGCTAATCACAGACAACTATAATAATTATCTAAGAGATGAGATATCTATATTTAAACGATTCTCTTGGTTAATATCTAGAAATGCTGAGTATGACATGCCTTATAGGATGGTGTTCATGGTGTTAAAAGTTTAGTTACAAATATATAACCAACATTTCAGCTAAAGCAGTGATTTGGGAAACTTATTACAGTGTGATCCATATATGATTCCTATAAACAATACCTAAGATTTCTTAAAGAAACCTGGTAGTTTTGATGTGAAAACATGGTAGGTTGTGTTATGTTCTCTGTATTTAGAAGCAAAAGAAAAAAATTTCCCCTTTCTCTTCTGCTCCTTTCCTTTTCCTTCTCTTACGGGTATTATTGAGATAAAATCCTATCCATTTAGATTTAGGTGAAAATCCACAAGTATCTATTTTGGTGGGGAGAGTGACCAGGAGTTCAGTAGTGCAGCGATGAGGCAGATGAATTGTTGTATAACTTAATGATATTGATGTAAAAGGGGTAATGTTAGTTAAGATAGCACTGGTTTGGAAGAATATTGGGAAAACTCTGAGAATCCTGAAGTCTCTTCCTGTATCTGCAGGAGATCTGATGCTTTGTTACACTGGAACTGACCAGTGGGGAAACAGTGGCCTAAGTAGGGGGAGCCAGGACTCAAACTAGGTAACAATCAATACTGTTCCACGGAAATTTTGAAGATGTAGTCATTACAGAGAGATCAATAGAAAGGTTTGTAAAGAAATGACAAATTTTTCTAAGAGGAGAATAAAGTAGTAATAGGACATCAAAAAAAGGAGAAGAGATGAAGAGAAAAATCTATATTTTTATAATTATAAAAGATCCCTAGGAAATCAGAGGTTGTGGATTTATCTGATTTCAAATATTATATATCTGAAGGATAATGTTTTGAATGAGACTCTATTCTGATTCAGGCCAGAAGATTCATTTCTGTGGTTGACCTTTTTCTTCTTGGGAAATAGAGCATTGTTAAGATAATAGTAAATTCTATCAAAGGTATTGTGAGCAAGAAGAACATCCGTAATCATAAAAACAATAACAACAATCATAGGTGCAAGTTGCTGGATACTTATTATGTCACAGGCACTATGACATGCATTTAAAGCATTGGGTCATTCTTTGAGAATATATGTGCTCAGTGGGAAATTACCCATAATTTGTAGTTGGGGAAACCAAGACCAAGGAAATTTACATGACATGCCAAAGGCCACACACCTAATAAACCCACAATTTTTATCTAATGTCCTCTTAACTTTCTTGAAGTTTCACAGGTTGACCAATTTTTTTTTTTACAGATAATGTCATTTTGGTGTTTAGATTTTAGTGGTTTACCTTTCAGGGCTCATCTCGGTTTGGAATGCACTTCACCTTATCTCCTTGACTGACAACTGAGTGTATCTGACTTGAATCATACAAGATGGGGCAGGTACCATTGGTCAGCATAAGCATGAGTGATTGGGAAGCTAATCACTTAGGTGCTGTCCTCCGCGAAGTTGGCCCTACCAACATAAATGTCTCAGTGCTCATTTCAGTTATTTTCTCTAGTGGTAATGAATTGGAACTGAGCCAACCACACATACTGTTCACTCATCCCTTCTTGTGAAAATCAATGTTTACAGGCAAATGGGATTGTGAGAATATTCTGGGAGGGTAAACCAAGATTATTTTAGAGTGATGAACTAATTTATCTGACAGCTGTGCTATCAGATTCTACTAACCACCATTTTATGAAAGTAAATTTGTGACCTGGATTAAGGGTAGATGAAATTATTTTATGGTTGGAGTTTTTTGGAACAAACAAACTTTTGCATTAGTTGTGTTAAGACTAAGTGGAATTCTAGTTTATTTGCCTGCACCCAAAAGGAGAATTGGAGATTTCATTTTCTTTTTTTCTATGTGGCGATCACCTATACCTAGAGAACTGGTAATATTTCAAAAATGGAAAAATGATGCCAACTCTGATTTATTCATATCAGACTGAATGTGTATTAGTGTCAAATTTCCTGTCACATTAATCAATAGCTTTGTTTTCTGTTTTGAAAACAAGTACTTTAGGTGTGTTGACAAATATTTTATGTTTGATACTTTACTTTGCTCAAATGTTGTTTGTTATTGATCAATAAAATTACTTACTTTATATATATTTGTATACTGATTCAAATGGAATTTCACAATAAAGCCAAGGCCCACAAATCAGATTGTAAAGGAGTGAAGAAGGAGAATTCTGATAAATAAAATGGCATTGAAAATGGGACATCTATATTCATTACTCCTAGGAGAAACTATCCTATAAATGACAGAGTGGTAAGTAAAAGTTGGCTAGGACAAAAAGTCATAAAAGAGCTGCTTGTTATTGTCATAAGCAGTTATTTTTATGGATGACCTGCCACCTGTCGGCAACATCAATGTGTTTCATTAAATTTATACTGATGTTATAAATTGCTGCCCTTAAACCTTGGCCTTTCTATCATAAGTTATAAGGTGGGAATAAAGACAGGGCAAAATGGAAGTAATCTTATAGCTACACACATGACGACAGAATCAACAGACTGCCAGAAACATGTTAAATTACCTTTAAAAATTAAGATCAAGTGAAGATCATCAGCTTGACCTCACAATAAGACCCTCTGAGGATAGTACTGGATTATCATATTATCAACCACCTAAGGTAAAGAATATGTTCTCAAATGTCTGAATCTTCTTAATACATTTTCTTGTTAAAATTAGACCTAAGGACATCAACTCAGGGGTAGTTTTATTGGAATTTTCACAGATAATACTAAAAATTGATATAGACTGCATTCCAACTAACAAAAACACAATGGCTTAAAGCTCTCAGGGATCAAAGAAGTGCAGACAACCACTTAGCAAGTTAGCATGGATCTATGCTGGAAAAGAATTGTATTTGTTTTACTCTCTGTAAAATGGAAAAAAGAATAGAATGTCTTAAACTATAATTGTGATATATACTAGTTGGATTTTGTAATAACTCAAGAGATAATTTAGAAAGATTTTTGTCATTTGTTAAGTGCTATCAAATCATCAGTTTTTAAGTGATTAAACATGTTAAACTAGAAATGTTGCACATGGCCGCAATCTTTTTTTGAGAAGATCATTTTCCTCTCCCCAAGAAATGTGATGCTTGATTGATAAATGATGTTATCTTTATATATCCATTAATAACCATAGTGGAAAAAAAACACTGGAGGTAAATTTTCCTCAAAGTATTTCTTAAATTCCCTTGTGAAATATCTGAGACATCATATAAGTGCTATACAGTGTACTAGATTGAGCCTTCTGAAGAACATTTATTTCTTTAAAATTTTTAATTTTTTTTCTTTATTTGCTATCCTTCATATGAGGTCATTAATTCTCAAAGGCTCCAGTTCATTAGAACACAAAGCTAAAGCCAGAAGTTGCACCATTCACTGCCATTTGGGATTAAGTTTGTCTTTAGGTTGACCATAATTCTCAGAGAAAGAATATTAGCTAAAGTACTTTCAGTTAAGTGAGAATTTAAATATTGATTAAACCAGTGATTTTCCTTATATAAGTCATCTAACTTTTATATAAAATGCTACATGGTTAGAGTTAAAATAGTACTTATACAGAACAATTCCAAAAAGTTCTGAAAATGCAACTCTACATTTCTCAGATAGCCACAAAATGAATTCCCTTATGAAATTCCTGAATTTCATCAGTTCTTTATCTCTGAGGTTGTCTCTGTGTACACTATGTAAAATTGCAACCGCATCTTTGCCAGCCAACAGTCTTTATCCTTAATTCTGCTTTGTCATCGTGTATTTGTTGTCTCTCTCTCTTTATACAAAGAAATGTATGTTCCACAGACTTTGCCTGTTTAGTTCACTGCTTTTCCCCATCACCTAGAAGAGCACTGGCAAATAGCAGTGTTCTACTAACATTTGCTGAATGAAAGAAGGAATGAATAAATGAGTCTTTAATAAAATTTCCTGACCTTAACTATTATATTTCCTTATTTCAGGCTTTTCCTTTTTCAATTCCCTGATATTTTTGCCCAGAAAAATGATATTTGTTCACCAAAGAGTGTTAAGTTTTTCAGAAGAATTATGTTCCATGGCAATATTTGAAAGAGATAAAAGCTGGCTGCCTGGGGATGAAGCAAGAATGAGTCATCCGATTCCTTAACTTTCTACAGTAACTTCAACCTCAAAGACAACTGTGAATAAAGAAGATACAGAAAATGAACACACTAAGGCTTCAAAGGATTCAATGCAATCTTCAGTGTTTGATTATCATTACTTCACTAGTTGTCTTCTTACAATATGGAATAATAATAAAGGCATATTTTGGAACACTCTAATGACTGCCTTACAGATAATCACTGTTACACTACAGTATTAAGTTTGTATGTGTGTGTAGGAAGAACACAATGTGAAACCTATCTTAACAAATGTTTATGTGCACAACAGAATATTGGTAACTATGGCCACAATCTTGCACTGCAGGTCACTAGAAATTATTTATCTCGTCTAACTGAAACTTTATATCCACTGAGCCCCATTTCCCCCTCCTCCCAGCCCCTGACAACCTCCATTCTACTTCTGTTTCTATGAGTTGGACTTTTTTAGATAAAACATATAAGTGGAACCATGTGCTGTTTGTCCTTCTGTGACTGGTTTACTTCACTTAGCATAATGTCTTCTAGGTTCATCCATGTCATCCCATTTCGCAGGGTTTCCTGCCTTTTTAAGGCTGAATAATATTCCACTGTATGTTTATACCACATTTTCTGTATCCATTTATCTGTCAATGGACATTTAGATTATTTCCTTGTCTTGGCTATAGTGACTAATGCCTCAAGAGAACAAATCTCTTTCTCTTATCTTCATGATAGGAGGTAGTTGTACGACTTGGAGCTAGGTATTCACTAAAGTTAGTTCCTTACCTTCCCAAAGACATGGGGAGATAGGGAACTATCTTCCTTGATGGTTATATTTTAAAGGGATGGCTCCCAGGTCCTAGACAAAGGCAGTTCTGGTAGTAAATCTGGTAAAAGGCCTTTAAAACATTTACATCTGAAAGAGGCAGAGAAATAATTTATAATACATTTCTGAAGTAAATACCTTGAGCAATAGAAGGGGAGAGATTTGTGGGATTAGCCTATCTGGATTCAGTAAGATTCAAGGTAAGAAGGAAATCAAGGCAGGCAGGAAGAAAAACCTGTCTGAAGTTCAGTCAATCCATCTTGGTCAGTGGTGAAGTACCCCCAACAGCCCAGGGATGGGCCAAACGTCTGATGTAGTCAGTCTACTAGGAGTGGCCAGGAACAATGGCTTATGCTATGGCCCCTCTCTCAAAGTGACATGGGTCAAATCTGGGCTAGAGTCATAAGTCTGACAATGCAGTGGTATCCTCTGTGGCAGAAACAGTTCTCTTCCTGTGTCCAGTCTATTATGACAAATATGTTCCCATGTCTGGTATGATGATGGACTTAGGCAGCAACAATGGCAATCTGAGCGATGTGCATTCAATCAGAAACTTGATTCTGGTGGATCTCATCTGGAAACACAACCTTTCTGTGGGCATCTACATGAGTGGTTCAGACAATTCAATCAGCAACCATGATGTTTCTATCATTCATGGCTCCAGAAGGATTGCTTTAGTTTGCCAGTCAGTAGTGTTCCAAGTGGTAGACAAAACAGCCAAGCCATTGTCAACAGTTCAAGAGCCAATAAAATATAAAAAGGTTCATTGATGTGACTACTGAATTGTGTTTTGAGAAAAGTCTTGAGTTATTCCTACTGAGCAGAATAAGCACATCTATTTTCAGTTCTGAATAGCTTGCATTAGGCTGAACTGCAGCAGCCTAGGAGACACCATTAGGTTTTAGTTTGGCTGAATATCAGCAAAACAGTCCAGGCATTTAGAGGAACTTCAGTGAACTGACAGTCCCCATTGAGGCAATATCTTTGCTTCAATGGTTGGAATGGGGAATAAAGTTTTCCCAAGGAGAGCTGTTCCTTTTTTTTTTTTATCATTTGACAAATATTTAAATCATTTGTTGTCAGCAAGTTACAGCATTCCAATATACAGACTGCAGAGAAATACAGATACATTTTCATTTTCATTTTAAATCAATTTATACTGCTACTAACCACATATGAGTTAGTGTGCACTCTTTTTTTTAAATGCAAAGGTGAGGTGCTGCTAGATCCAGGCTGGCTGTGTTCACATTTACTATTTCCACTTGACAATTGAGTCCTGTTAGTCAGTCCATCCAAACTGACCCACTTCAAAATGAAATATCAGGTCAGAGAGTTACCAGCTTCATGGATCAGTTATACAAGTCAACTTGAAGCTAGTAGAAAGCTAATAGCTGCTTTTGAAAATTGTTTGAACTGATAGCTGTCTATGGGAGACCACAAATTCAAAATCTCAAGGGACACCTCTAGGTGGAGACTGCCTCCCTTTTCCAGTGGCTCCAATTACCATAACACTAGTGTAGAGACTGGTAGTGCAAAGGGGGCTTAGGGGGTTGTTGGGTTCCAAAGGTGAAAATAATGCCATATCTTACTGGACATCTTCTATTGCAGCCCCTTGGTTTATGCCTTACCCAAAGGATGCTGTTTTTAATGTTGGCTGATATAAAGGACCCAGTAGAGTGCTCAAATGAGGCACACGATGTCTTCAACACCAAAAGTCTGCTAAGGCGCTGGATCTACATTTTAGTGGTTGTGGCTGAGTAGATAACTACGTTATTTGACTATAGGACATGCTGAGTGTTGTGTATCTGCCTACAGTGGATCCAAGAAACTTTTTTGACTACTTGCCCCTGATTTTTTGGGGATTTATAAGCCACCCCTTTTGATAAGTGTTTGATAACACTGTTGTCACAGCTGTTGAGGCTCACGCTTCTGACGTGTCAATTAAAATATCATCTATATAACTTTGGACTTCTGAGTGTAGAGGTACTTGCACTAAAATTTTGCCTATTCACTAGTGGCAATGGCAGAGGATTTTGTTACACTAACATTTCTCTCCTTTTAGCTCTTCCTGATGGGGAGAATTCCCTCTGACACTTCTGGCAAAAGGAAGTACAAGTTAGAACACCTCAATTCCTTGGAAACATTCAAGTGAGGAAGAATCAACCTAAAAGCCTTCACCTATGAGATTATTTTAACTTTTATTTTCCACTGCAAACTCTGCTTAAAACAAATATTTGAAATTGGGCACCACCTCCTATGGTTAGGATGTGACTAGATAACTCTATCCAACAGAGCCATAAAAGTTTGAGTCCTTCCCTGAAGCTACCCAGCATACTTGAATCACTGCATTTGGCCATTGGCCCTCACTGGAAACAGGACCCCCACAGCCTCATCCCTAATCAGCTTTTTTCTTAGCCACCTGAGGTCAGGGTAGAGGGTCTGGGAAACATGAAGTGGGGGGTCAGGATATAGGAAGAGAGAGTGACTCTTCATATGCAATGCACATTTACTTTAGTTCTAGAAACCACTCACCCAGAAATCAAACTTCTAATGTTTTTAGTCTACACAGAGTTTTGTACTGAATAACAAGGTCCTCATGGCTGGCCTCATTTATTTCAGATGAAAGGACTCCTTGGCCCAGCAGCCATAATTACACTGTCTTTGACTCTAGCCATACTGCTTGCAACCCCACTGTCATGCAAACAGCTCTTTCTCTGCTTACACAGAGGAGAGTAGCACCAGTCAAGGCATCATTTTAGCAGCTTGTTTCTGTCCTACTTCTTGCTGCTCAACCTCTAAAGCTCATTAACACATATAACAGCAAGAGACTCTGTTTATCAATACCTCCCACTCTTGTCCACCACTTGGTTGAGCACCTGCCAGATGCCAGAAAATTTTCTCTTATCCCTTAAAATAGTCATGGCACCCTCATCTTTCCTCTTCCAGAAAGCCACATCTCTTCAGCATCCTATACTCATTGCCATAACTGTTAAGAATTGTGAAACATCTGAGATTTTATCTTATTTGCAAGTTAATGAATTCACTTGCCAGTGTAATGGATTTTGAGTGAAGAAACAAGAATACTGGGTCAGAGATGAAGGATTCATGGAAGTGACAAATGAGCACAGATGGATGCCTGTACATAGTTGTGTTACATATGAGAAGCACAAGCTTAGGGGACCTGAGCCTATTATGTTGAATAGTAAACATACCTGCCTGTACTCTGGAAAAACCCACGATGTCTGTCCTTCAAGGCTGTTTTCTATACAGCAATCCTAGAAAAGATAAGTCTGGAACAAAGGACAGCTAGCACCCCTACTTGTAAGACATGCAGAAATGTGAGAGGCCTATTGAGAATGGTTTTCCAACAATACTATAATGATTGTAATAAATACGAGATTTTCAAATAACATTAAAAGAGGGGAGCTATAAATTTTTAACTAACGGCTTCCTTTCAGTCTTAATTTTCAGATTATAAAATGTACGACATCATGTCCATCATAAGCGTAGAATTTCCCTTTATTTGCTCATTATAGCCATTATTTTTATGTTCTTAGAAATCTGTTAAACAATGCCAAGATGTTTTTAAATCTTTTATACTTAATTAAATGGTGTTTTATTCTTATTATACTATTGATTATTAACCTTTATTATAAGTTACAGGCATATTTTCTATTATAAGTTAGATGATGCTTCATAACTCCCCACATGGGTTCCATAAATATTCACTGGAAGCCTTGTGATTTTTAAATCTCCATTGTCTCCCTTTGAGGTGACCATTGTTCTCGTCTGAATTTTTAACCAGCTCTGACTTGATTTGTTTCTACCTTTATTAGTTTACAGCTTGAGGTTACTGCAATCCCAACATAAAAGAGAGTAGTTATCTATATTTGAGGCTACATTATTATCAGGGTATTGTCTACACTGTCTATAACTGCTGTACAAAAGCCTTAAGGATAGTAACAATGTGTGATTATGTCAATTATGGTGACCTCTCATTATTTTTCAAAGATGGGGTGTAGGTATTCCCTTAGGAAGACAGTCACTTTGATCATTCTTCCATGCTTGGAGGCAGATTCTTAGTGACATCTCAGTGTGGTCCAAGGCCATGCTGTGGCAGTCTGGATGGCTAGAGGAGAGTTTCGATAGGTAATTATGAAAAAGAACAAAGCTAATAGACCGCCTTGGGGAGCAAACCAGAAAGAAGTTTAGAATGGGAAAGAGGCCACTTCTGTGATATTTGTCAATATTTTTCCAATGAGAATTATCCTATTAAAAGTCTGGATTCTTGACCGTCACAATAATCTACCATAAACAAGTACAAAACACTTTGGAAGTACCCTTATAAAGGAGGCAGAAGGCCTTTTTCCTCTTTCATTGACAAAGAATCTATATCTTTTTGTTAAATGCATATGGTAGAAGTAGGAAAACAAGCTCTCACTACCCCATTGCTTTGTATCGATAACTTCTCTGCATTTTGGTTCCTGCTGGAAACTCTTTTTAGAATCAGTCACATTACTGAACAGTATTTCTGCTCTCCTTACTGTTGATGTGTTGACTCTATTCTTTAATTTATTTGGTTAGTTTAACATTTCAATGAGAAATTAGAGGACCTAATTAGGGGTTGCTAATTTTCTAATATACTAATTCTCAACTCCATAATTTTATATTTTAAAGTAAATTAAAATACATTTTGTTTTATAATTTGATGATCTTAGTAGTCTTTGAGAATGACTCTCCCTGATGTCATAAAAAGGTTAGTTATCATTGCACTGGGATATGACATTACAAACATCTGCCGTCAACAAACACATTTAAGTTTCCAAATGGATGCAGGTTTCCATGGCAACAGCTTTAAAGTATATAGGTTAGATTTACTAAATGTACATCAAACCTAGCCCCAATTTCCATGTTGATTTCTGCTGGGGCAGACAGGGATTTGTTCAAGGTCTCTCTTCCTTAGGAATGGGAAATGGGATTTGAAATTCTAGTCCCTTGTTCTCTAGCCTGCTGTTCCGCCTGCCAAGTCACACTGTCTTCCAGCTGTTCCTTCTGTTAGTATGTCCCTCAAGAACAGTTAGTAGTTCTCCAAGGTTCTTTGCTGTACATACGGAACAATTAAAGAAAAATCTTTCCATCTATGGGAGAAAATGAATTCTGACTCCCTAGAGAATATTATGCTGATGCCAGTTTCTCAGGTCATTCATTTACAAAGAAGAATGTCTCAAGCACAGGCTGCACAGGTGGCATTTGCAACTCAACAGAATTTGTGCATATCATGTATCATGCATCACCAGACTCAGAACTCAAGCCCTGGCTTGAATTCCAATCTGCCATTCAAATCTGTGTGCCTTTAAACAAATCTCTTATTCTCAGAGATCCAGTCTCACTCTTCCACAAAAAGTAGTCAGAATAACCTAACATTATGCACATGACTTATGAAAGTACAGTTGACTTAATAAATACATTTTAGTTGACTCTTTGGGCCTTACATTAGAAAAGGGATGAGGTCATTAGTTGTATGACTACTACTGCTTTTTTTTTTCAGAGATATTCCTAGTAGCTTTTGAAAAAATCATATGCTTTCAGTGTCAAGGAATAAAAACAAAACAAAACAAAAAACAAAGTGGCTTTAAGATTCAATAAATTTATGTCACAAAACAAGAATTCCAGAAGCAGAATTGCTTTAATGATGGTCAATTTCACACCTGAATGAAGTTGTCAAAATCTCAGGTTCTTTATACTTTTGCCTTCTTCTATCCCTTTCCTTTTTATCAATGCAAGTTGGCTTCAGCAGTTACAGGGTCACATCCATACCTGGAAATATCCTGTCTGTTTTGGAACTGAGAAAACCTTTCCCAGCCACTTCCCACTGATTTGCCCTCATGGCACATGGCACTGGATTGAGTCATAAACTGTGACTAAAATAATCACTGACAAGGAAGAGAACAACCATAGGTAGTATGGTACATATCTGGCAGGCATATAACCCCTTCCCCTTTTCCCTATGCTGGTGTATGACCAGCATATATCTGGAAGGCATATAACTACCTTCCCCTTTTCCATATGCTGGTGTATGACCAGCTGTCAGTGAAGCAAATATAAGTGAGGAAGGTAAATACCTGAAGAAATTAAGAGTTCTTTTAGGAAAAAGAATAAGAGAGTCAAATATTGGAACGTAAGCAAGAAAGCTGGATGTAACTAAAGCAAGTAATTCTTTAAATGTAATTTATTAAAATAGGAGGTAAGCTTGGGGCTGAAGTTTGCATGAAGAGGCTTAGCATTTGTTTCTCTTCAATATAAAAATAAAGTCAGAGTAGATGAACTTTTCCCCATTCCTCCTATTAAGTACAATAAAAACTCTGGACATTATATATAAAACAAACATAAGACTCTTAAAGTTGGAGACAGGAAGGAAGATCAGCTAGCAAACTTATGACTTGAACAACATGAAACTGAGTTATCTGCGGTCTTGGGTGTTTTTGTTTGTTTGTTTTTAAACTCATATTCCACAGACATGGAGCTGAAGGACAGTAAAAGCAATGGTCTCATCTCCACTTACAGCAGCAATGGCTGACTGGGAGACCAGAATCCCACCCTTGCAAGGTACCTGTACAACCCTACCAGGGTGATATCAGAAAGTACCAAGTTGGGAGCTGGGATTTTCATGCCTGCTCACTGGTAAAGGCCCCCCTCCCTGCCCATGATGTCAGTGGATATAAAGTGGAAACCCAGACGTTCTACCCCCACTGGATAGTAACAAGGTGCCTCTCCCCTTTTCCACTGTGGTATTGACAGGTGGAGATTCAGGACTTGTACTGTTGCAAATGAGGCAAACCCATCACGGTGTCAGTGGGGAGCAGGTGGGGAACCAGAATTGTCATCCTCACCTAGGGTAAGCGAGGAGGCCAGATGGGGAAGCCAGACTGTTACCTCTATCTGGCAGTACTGAGGCAGTGCTTTGCCAGGAAAAGCCAGGTAGGCAGAGTTTAAATAAGATCCTTACAAAAAGTGAACCATGAACTAAATGTTACATGTACAAAAATTAAAGACTTAAATGTCAAGCATAAAACTGTAATATGTTTAGAAAAATAAATTAATAAAAAAATGTTTTGATTTTATGACTATACAAAGTGTTCATAGACTTGACATCAAAAGCCCAGCCCATAAAAGGAAATGTTAAATAGAAATCTATTAAAATTAAAAACTTTTGTTATGTGAAAGACCTTGTTAAAAGTGATAGATGATACTCGCAATTACACATCTGACATTGGACTAGTATCTAGGATACAGAAAGAACTCTCAAAACACAGTAGTAAAAACAAACAATCCAAAACAATCCAATCGGAACATGGATGAAAGACATGAAGAAATATTTTACTGAAGAATATATACAAGTGGAAAATAAGCACATAAAATATATATCCATCACCATTAGCCATTAGGGAAATGCAAGTTAAAACCATAATAAGATATCACTATATGTCTACAAAAATGGTTTAAAAAAGTGACAACACTAAAAGCTCTGGCTAGGGTGTGGAAACAGTGGATCACTCATATGTTACTGGTGGGAATGGCACAAATGCTATAGTCATTTTAGAAAATTAAACATGCTATTTTTTAAACTGCAATTGACACATTAATGACATTTATCAAAGACATATGAAAACTTAAGTCCAGTCAACACCAGTGCAAGAATGTTTATGGCAGCTTTTTTTTTTTTTTTTTTGGTAATAGCCAAAAACTAGAAACAACACAGATGCTCTTCTATCGGTAAATGGTTCAACAAACTGTGGTACATTCACACCATGGAGTACTATTCACCAGTAAAAAGGAATAAGCTATCGGCACATGTAAGAACTTAGATGAATCTCCAGATAACTATGAAGATTTTAAAAAGCCAATCCAAAAAAAGATTACATAATACATGATTTCATTTATACAACATTCTTGAAATGACAAAAGTATACAACTAGAGTACGATTTGGTGGTTGTTAGGCATTAAGGAAGCTGTGGAGCTGGAGGGAAATGGATGTGACCACAAAAGAGCAGCATAAGGGATACTTATTTATCTGTTCTTGATTGTATGAATGGCAATATCCTGTTTTTGATATTGCACTATAATGTTACAAAGTGTTACAATTTGGGGAAACCAGGTAAACAGTACACAGGATCACTCTGTAATATTGTATGTGAATTTATAATAATCTCAGAATTTTAAAAATGATTAAAAGATGTTTAGGTATATTTTAGGTATTAAAAAATAGATTATAGAATAACAAGTTTACAGGGCTAATTTTTCTGGGAAGTTAGAAAATTAAGAATGAAATACATAAACTCTGGATGCAAAAGTTAGTATTTAAGTGGTTATAGGAAACTAGATGATGTAATTAGAGTGATGAATAAAGGCACTTACTTTAGGAGCATCACAAGCCAATGGGAGGCATGAAAGGTATTGAAGAAGTAATTAATAAGGAGGAATTATTAGATCTATAGGAATCAATAATCTGTGAGATTAAAGGAGGCAAAATAAATTTAAGAAAAGTTAAGTAGCAAGATTATTACATATTCAGCAATAGATTCTAGTTAAGAACACAATGCAGTCTCTCCAATTGTCGTTTGGTTGTATGACATGAAAAACAGTGAAATCTTACACCACAATAAAAATTAAGACTAATTGCTAATGTATTTTATTGGTATCTGGATGAAATCCCCTAAAAATCAAGGTAGATTGAGCTGAATTTGGAAAACCTGACCAATGAACCAGACAAATGCCACCCAAAAAAAACTCAAGCTATGTAGGATTCAACTTATCAAATAAAGCATAATGGGGAAAAATAGATCCATCAAGGCATTGATGTGTTGATCTACTGACTCACTGTCTATTGTCTATATCTTTATGTTTATTTATGTAAATAGGTGTTCATGTCCCAGTAAGGATCTGAGAGTTCACCTCAATAAGGATCCACCCATCTATCCCACCTTTTGCTTTGTGGATGCTCATTAGTGATATATTTATCTCACCACGTTTTCTGAATAAGTATCTTCATGGATGATAATATACGGAAGTCATCATCTAATGGTGTATACATGAATGTGTGTGTATTAAATGGGGAGTAATGAAGTGGCAAAATAGCAGGAATAGACAAAAGAAGAGCCATGTTAAAATATGTCATTGGTGTTACAGCTTCTCTTGGACGTAATTGGTGCTTCACTTAAGAATGGATGAGAAGCTTTTTACATTTTTACAACAGAACTGCACTAAATAAATGACTAAACACTTTTTGTTGCCTCTGACTTGAAATTGAAGAGAGGTATCCTTTAATACACCCCATTAAAAGTGAATTGTACCAAGAGAAACCCTTAAATTTCCATTGTCAAACACTAAGACTGGATAGAAATGCCCTCAATCATATGGCCGTAAAAGCTGGAGCCTTAGTCAGGACAGTCAGGATAACTGCATAAAATCAGGGAGGGATGTCAGATGATGATGCAGAACAGGAGGGTCAAAAATGAAAGAATAAATAAAAAGATCCTAAAAGAGCTAGATTTTTTTAAATAAAGGAACTGGTATTTTAAATAAGTAAGGAAATATATAGATCCTCTTTGGGGTAAAGGCTGGGAATCACAAGAATGAAATCAACTGACTGAATAGATAACAGAATGTTGTGCAAAGTAAGATGAATACAATAAAAATGAAATAAAAGAAAATTAGGACACTACAATAACAGAATTAAAATTTACATAGGATATGGTAAATAGTAGAATATTCACTGCAGGATACTGAATCTGTGATGTAGAGTACAAACTGGAAATGTTCCCTTAGAAGAAAATGACAAAGTGATGTAAATTCTAAAATGGAAGATAATATCTAGAAGAGAAATCTGGAGGAGATATTTATGTAACTGGTCTATGTGAAAAGCTGTAAGAATAATTTTAATAGAAATGACATATAAAAGCTTTAGGAAATCTAAGCTTATATGTTACCTGGTTTACAAATTTAAATGGCTTATTAGATTCCAGAGCAATGAGTGTGAAAAAAGTTATCAGATAACGTACTTTAAAATGTGTTCAGTAGAAATGTGTAAATTAAATTTAAACAAAGGACTCAGAAGGATGGAAGCAAGGATAGATTACCTTGTGGAAGTAGTGGGAAAATTTTAAATAAATGAGAAAATTAAGAGATTTCTATTGGTAAAAAAAAATCAGAAGGACATAGACTCCAGGAAAAAGTGGGTACAGTTAAAGAAAACAGGGAAGGGAAATCTCATAATGGCAGCTCTGTACAGGGCCTAAAGAGCAATCAGTTCGGATTGCAGCAAAGGATGGAAGGCTATGTCAAAGAGGTCATTGAGAATGAACTGATTGCACACAGAAAATGCTATGAATGAGGAGATAGAAATAGCGTATGAGATATTACAAAAGCATCCAATTATTTTCATTTAGAGAAAAAAAAGAAAAGAAATTAGGAAACATGGAAATTTGTATAATAAGTTATAGTACACATTTAGGCAACTAAATATTAGCATGGTTTTAAGCAATAAAAATCATAACCTTGATGTTAGAAGCCTTCTGTTTCTAGAATATCCAGAGAGAAGGAAATATTACCCGAGCACAATGCTTGGCTGGGCAATACAGTTGCTATATTTACATATAGGGATAATAAGATAGCCACTGCTTATTAGTTTTATGGAAGCATGGATACATTATTTGATTATAAAATGCAAGGTAAAAGATCCTATGTATAGGTCAACATCCTTGGCAAACATGTAAAAGTAAGATTACAGTGGCCAGAGGCAGAACATAAAAGTGAAATAAAAAATGGAAGAAAACTTGGAATTGCTAATAATTTCATTTTACCTGTAGAGGAGGAGTTGAGATACTGTTGAGATACTGAATAATGTTGATGGAAAAATAAATAGAGGTAGAAAGCTTATTATTTAAATGTGCAAAGGTCACTAATCAATGGAGGAAGTAAAACTAATAATATAACTATCAATCTTTAAGATGAGGAAGGAGGAAAAAGGGGGAAAATATAAATGACCTAAACTATCACCCAGCATAGTGGTACAAGAGTAATTATGAAAAAAGAATAAAGATAATGACTAAAGACATAAAGGAATGATTAATTTATGTAACAATCAGAATAAAAAATGCACAAAAAGTTGACTGGTGATTCTTTAGGGAAAGCAGATTATATAGAGAGAAATGAAACAAATAGTTTTAAATAGCTATTAAGAATTATTTGATTCATTATCAATTTAATGGATTGATTTGATAAAAGACAATTTTAAGAGGTCTGAATTAAAAAATACCATACATGAGGTGGAGAAAACATGGCAGCGTGAGTAGGACAGTGGGAATCTCCTCCCAAAAACATATATATTTTTGAAAATACAACAAATACAACTAATCCTAAAAGAGAGACCAGAAGACACAGGACAACAGCCAGACTACATCCACATGTGCGAGAGCCCAGCGCCTGGTGAAAGGGGTAAGATACAAGCCCCGGCCGGGCGGGACCCGAGCGCCCCTCCTCCCAGCTCCCGGTGGGAGAACAATAGGCAGAGCGGGAGGGAGACGGAGCCCAGGAATGCTAAACACCCAGCCCCAGCCATCCGCACCAGAGTGCAGACACAGTGCATGCGTGGAGGGATGGAAAAACTAGGGAAACAGGGCAGCAAGACCTAAGAGCTGGTTCCGAAGCTGATGCCCCTGTGACAAAGAAAAGCGATTGCTTTTTGAAAGTCTTAAAGGGACAGGGACTTAACAGCTAGATGGAAACAACACAGATCACAGCCCAGTGGCTGGAAATTACAGGGAAAACCGGGCGCACTAACCCCCTGGGCAACAGCTCTGAGACCCCTCATGGAGGTAAAGAGCCAAACAGCCCCCCTGTCCATTACCCCTCTGGGCGCTGCGAAAGCAGAGAAACAGCCTAAGGCAAACCAAGCCTCCATATCGGCCCCGCAAGAAACAAAGACCCAGGCTACACGCAATTACCCAACACAAGCCACTAGGGGTCGCAGTTGTCCCAGTAAAGAAAGGCCAGTAGCAAGTGAAAAAGTTGGCCCTCCCAGCTGACAGTCAACAGCACCTGTCAACATGAAAAGGCAAAAAATATGATACAGACAAGACTAACGCAGACAGCTTCAGCATCTGCTACATCTTCCCCTGAGGGAGATAGATTTAACCAGTCTTCCTGAAAAATAATTCAAAACAAAAGTCATAACCATGCTGATGGACTTGCAGAGAAATATGCAAGAACTAAGGAAGGAGAATACAGAAATAAAACAAGCTCTGGAATGACTTCAAAACAGAATGGACGAGATGCAAGAGGCCATTAATGGACTAGAAAACAGAGAACAGGAATGCAGAGAAGCTGATGCAGAGAGAGAAAAAAGGATCTCCAGGAATGAAAGAATTTTAAGAGAGCTGAGTGACCAATTGAAACGGAAAAATATATGCATTATAGGGGTACCAGAAGAAGAAGAAGAGAGAAAAAGGGATACAAAGTGTCTTTGAAGAAATAATTGCCGAAAACTTCCCCAAACTAGGGGAAGAAATGGCCTCTCAGACCACAGAGGTACACAGAACTCCCATGACAAGGGATCCAAGGAGGGCAACACCAAGACACATAATAATTAAAATGGCAAAGATCAAAGACAAGGACAAACTATTAAAGGCAGCCAGAGAGAAAAAAAAGGTTACCTACAAAGGAAAACCCATCAGGCTATCATCAGACTTCTCAACAGAAACCCTACAGGCCAGAAGAGAATGGCATGATATACTTAATGCAATGAAACAGAAGGGCCTTGAACCAAGACTACTGTATCCAGCAGGAATAACATTTAAATATGAAGGAGGGATTAAACAATTCCCAGACAAGCAAAAGTTGAGGGAATTTGCCTCCCACAAACTACGTCTACAGGGCATCCTACAGGGACTGCTCTAGAAGGTAGCACTCCTAAAAAGAGCACAAAACAAAACACCCAACATATGAAGAAGGGAGGAGGAGGAATAAGAAGGGAGAGAAATAAAGAATCATCAGACTGCATTTATAATAGCTCAACAAGCGAGTTAAGTTAGACAGTAATATAGGAAAGAAGCTAACCCTGAACCTTTGGTAACCACTTAAAGCCTGCAATGGCAATAAATTCATACCTTTCAATAATCACCCTAAATGTAAATGGACTGAATGAACCAATCAAAAGACACAGAGTAATAGAATGGATAAAAAAGCAAGATCCATTCATATGCTGCCTACAAGAGACTCACCTCAAACCCAAAGACATGCACACACTTAAAGTCAAGGGATGGAAAAAGATATTTCATGCAAACAACAAAGAGAAGAAAGCAGGTGTTGCAATTCTGGTATCAGACAAAACAGACTTCAAAATAAAGAAAGTAACAAAAGACAAAGAAGGACATTACATAATGACAAAGGGCTCAGTCCAACAAGAGGATATAACCATTATAAATATATATGCACTCAATACAGAAGCACCAACATACCTGAAACAAATACTAACAGAACTAAAGGAGGAAATAGAATGCAACATATTCATTCTGGGAGACATCAACACACCACTCACTCCAAAGGACAGATCCACCAGACAGAAAATAAGTAAGGACATGGAGGCACTGATCAACACACTAGAACAGATGGACCTAATAGACATCTACAGAACTCTACACCCAAAAGCAACAGGATACACATTCTTCTCAAGTGCACATGGAACATTCTCCAGAATAGACCACATACTAGGCCACAAAAAGAGCCTCAGTAAATTCCAAAAGATTGAAATCCTACCAACCAACTTTTCAGACCACAAAGGCATAAAACCAGAAATAAACTGTACAAAGAAAGCAAAAAGGCTCACAAACACATGGAGGCTTAACAACACGCTCCTACATAATCAATGGATCAACGACCAAATCAAAATGGAGATCCAGCAATATACGGAAATAAATGACAACAACAACACTAAACCCCAACTTCTGTGGGACGCAGCAAAAGCAGTCTTAAGAGGAAAGTATATAGCAATCCAAGCATATTTAAAAAAGGAAGAACAATCCCAAATGAATGGTCTAATGTCACAATTATTGAAATTGGAAAAAGAAGAACAAATGAGGCCTAAGGTCAGCAGAAGGAGGGACCTAATAAAGATCAGAGAAGAAATAAATAAAATTGAGAAAAATAAAACAATAGCAAAAATCAATGAAACCAAAGGCTTGTTCTTCGAGAAAATAAACAAAATAGATAAGCCTCTAGCCAGATTTATTAAGAGGAAAAGAGAGTCAACACAAATCAACAGTATCAGAAACAAGAAAGGAAAAACCATGATGGACCCCCACAGAAATACAAAGAATTATTAGAGAGTAGTATGAAAACCTATATGCTAACAAGCTGGGAAACCTAGGAGAAATGGATAACTTCCTAGAAAAACACAACCTTCCAAGATTGACCCAGAAAGAAACAGAAAATCTAAACAGACCAATTACCAGCAACGAAATTGAAGCTGTAATCAAAAAACTACCAAAGAACAAAACCCCTGTGGCCAGATGGATTTATCTCGGAATTTTATCAGACATACAGGGAAGACATAATACCCATTCTCCTTAAAGTTTTCCAAAAAATAGAAGAGGAGGGGATACCCCCAAACTCATTCTATGAAGCTAACATCACCCTAATACCAAAACCAGGCAAAGACCCCACCAAAAAAGAAAACTACAGATGAATATCCCTGATGAACATAGATGCAAAAACACTCAACAAAATATTAGCAAACCGAATTCAAAAATACATCAAAAGGATCGTACACCATGACCAAGTGGGATTCATTCCAGGGATGCAAGGATGGTACAACATTCGAAAGTCCATCAACATCATCCACCACATCAACAAAAAGAAAGACAAAAACCACATGATCATCTCCATAGATGCTGAAAAAGCATTTAACAAAGTTCAACATCCGTTCATGATAAAAACTCTCAGCAAAATGGGAATAGAGGGCAAGTACCTCAACATAATAAAGGCCATATATCATAAACCCACAGCCAACATTATATTGAACAGCGAGATGCTGAAAGCTTATCCTCCGAGATCGGGAACTAGACAGGGATGCCCACTCTCCCCACTGTTATTTTAACATAGTACTGGAGGTCCTATCCATGGCAATCAGATAAAACAAAAAAATACGAGGAATCCAGACTGGTAAAGAAGAAGTTAAACTGTCACTATTTGCAGATGACATGATACTCTACATAAAAAACCCAAAAGACTCCACCCCAAAACTACTAGAACTGATATCAGAATACAGCAAAGTTGCAGGATACAAAATCAACACACAGAAATCTGTGGCTTTCCTATACACTAACAATGAACCAACAGAAAGAGAAATCAGGAAAACAACTCCATTCACAATCACATCAAAAAAAATAAAATACCTAGGAATAAACCTAACCAAAGAAGTGAAAGACATACTCTGAAAACTACAAGTCACTCTTAAGAGAAATTAAAGGGGACACTAACAGATGGAAACTCATCCCATGCTTGTGGCTAAGAAGAATTAATATCATCAAAATGGCCATCCTGCCCAAAGCAATATACAGATTTGATGTAATCCCTATGAAACTACTAGCAACATTCTTCAATGAACTGGTACAAATAATTCAAAAATTCATATGGAAACACCAAAGACCCCGAATAGCCAAAGCAATCCTGAGAAAGAACAATAAAGTAGGGGGGATCTCACTCCCCAACTTCAAGCTCTACTATAAAGCCATGGTAATCAATACAATTTGGTACTGGGACAAGAACAGAGCCACAGACTAATGGAACAGACTAGACAATCCAGACATTAACCCAGAGATATATGGTCAATTAATATTTGATAGAGGAGCCATGGACATACAATGGTGAAATGACAGTCTCTTCAACAGATGGTGCTGGCAAAACTGGACAGCTACATGTAGGAGAATGAAACTGGACCATTGTCCAACCCCATATACAAAAGTAAATTCAAAATGGATCAAAGACCTGAATGTAAGTCATGAAACCATTAAACTCCTGGAAAAAAACATAGGCAAAAACCTCTTAGACATAAACATGAGTGACCTCTTCTTGAACATATCTCCCCGGGCAAGGAAAACAACAGCAAAAATGAACAAGTGGGACTATATTAAGCTGAAAAGCTTCTGTACAGCAAAAGACACCATCAATAGAACAAGAAGGAACCCTACAGTATGGGAGAATATATTTGAAAATGACAGATCCGATAAAGGCTTCACGTCCAGAATATATAAAGAGCTCACACACCTCAACAAAAAACAAATAATCCAATTAAAAAATGGGCAGAGGAACTGAACAGACAGTTCTCCAAAACAGAAATACAGATGGCCAACAGACACATGAAAAGATGCTCCACATCGCTAATTATCAGAGAAATGCAAATTAAAACTACAATGAGGTATCAACTCACACCAGTAAGGATGGCTGCCATCCAAAAGACAAACAACAACAAATGTTGGCGAGGCTGTGGAGAAAGGGGAACCCTCCTACACTGCTGGTGGGAATGAAAATTAGTTCAACCATTGTGGAAAGCAGTATGGAGGTACATCAAAATGCTCAAAACAGACTTACCATTTGACCTAGGAATTCCACTCCTAGGAATTTACCCTAAGAACGCAGCAATCAAGTTTGAGAAAGACAGATGCACCCCTATGTTTATTGCAGCACTATTTACAATAGCCAAGAATTGGAAGCAACCTAAATGTCCATCGATAGATGAATGGATAAAGAAGATGTGGTACATATACACAATGGAATACTACTCAGCCATAAGAAAAGGGCAAATCCTACGATTTGCAGCAACATGGATGGAGCTGGAGGGTATTATGCTCAGTGAAACAAGCCAAGCAGAGAAAGAGACATACCAAATGATTTCACTCATCTGTGGAGTATAAGAACAAAGGAAAAACTCAAGGAACAAAATAGCAGCAGAACTACAGAACTCAAGAATGGACTAACAGGTACCAAAGGGATAAGGACTGGGGAGGATGGGTGGGTAGGGAGGGATAAGGGGGGGGGAAGAAGAAGGGGATATTAAGATTAGCATGCATGGGGGGTGGGAGAAAGGGGAGGGCTGTACAACACAGAGAAGACAAGTAGTGATTCTACAACATTTTGCTATGCTGATGGACAGTGACCGTAAAGGGGTTTATAGGGTGGACCTGGTATAGGGGAGAGTCTAGTAAACATAATATTCATCATGTAAGTGTAGATTAATGATAACAAAAAAAAAAAACAGTTCCTGTGTGGTGACCTCCAATGAGATCTACACAATGGTATAAAGGGCCTATAAAAGTGTAGGCAAAGGGTCTGTTTGTGTTTATACAGAGGATCAAAGCCTAATTTGGCTACCCCGAAAATCAACTAAGATACGATATGAAAAAGAACTTCCAACATCAGCACTCTCAGGAAGACTCATGCCAGAAGATGATCATCAAAAAACCCCAACAAAGATCCACGCACTGCTAGAGCTGTAGATGCACTCATCCCACCAGTTCCTGGACTTGCGATGGGAATGAAGAAGGAGATATCTAAGCTGGCCTGTGCATACAGTAATACAACAAATTTGACTCGATCTATACTTTTGGAACTCAACCAAGAATTAGGAGAAGTGCAAATTGTAGCGCTCCAAAATCTTACAACTACAGACTATTTACTGTTAAAAGAACATATGGGATGTGAACAGTCCCCAGGAATGGGTTGTTTTAATGTGTCTGATTTCTCTCAGACTGTTCAAGTTCAGTTGGACAATATCCACCATATCATAGATAAGTTTTCACAAATGCCTAGGTGCCTAACTGGTTTACTTGGTTTCACTGGAGATGGCTGGTAATTACAGGTATGCTTTGGTTATGTAACTGTACTCCTATTATGTTAATGTGTGTGCGCAATTTAATTAGTAGTTTAAAACCTATCCATGCTGAAGTTACTCCACAAGAAGATATGTCAAAGAAATAATCAATCTTCCCATGTTTTCTTCCGCCTGCTACTTCTATAGCTTTTCTTCTTCCTTCCTAATTACAACCCCTAAATAGAATTCATGCCACATATCAAATTTACTGAGTATCATAATTCTTCCAAGTGGTAAAGATACCTCAAGACAAATGCTGGGCATAGAAGCTACAGGGCATAAATATGCAAAGTAAAAAGCTAACCTTTTCAAACAATAAGGCTTCTCTCTCACTTACCAACTTAACATTTCCCTGTATGGCCCCGGAAGATGACTGGTTAGCCAGAGACGGGTAAGATTCCTCAAGGGAGGAACAACCTAAGACAGGCACAGTTGCAGGGGGGCCATCAGGTGAGAAATTGGGGATCAACAGAGGTGAGGCTTAGAACCTCACCCCCCTTGTTCTGAGAGGAATCTTCTGCATACGTGGATGTTTTATTGCCCTTATCTAGCTTGGATTAACACATAGTCTACAGGCACACACCTGATCATCTACATTTGCTCTCTTACAACACTAAACTATGTTTTCTACCTTTATCTTGTATCTACCTACCACTTCAGCATTTTATTAAAAATAATAATAATATAGAGAGAAATGTGGTATCCACATATAAATCAAGTACAAAAATCAAATGAGTATTCATATTTGAACTGACTGTTTATAGTTCATAATGCATGAGCAAAACTGAAAGTTTCTGTGATGACTGCCCTTGTACTGTTCACCATGTAACTTATTCACTATGTAAGAATTTGATCTCCATGTAAGAACTTGTTCGTTATGCTTCAGAAGATTGGAGACTGACGAAAATTAGGCTTGGGGTGGATTAATGATTGTGCATTGAGCATTGACTCCCCTATACAGAATTTTATTGTTGTTAACAACCATTTAGTCAATAAACACTTCCAATTGTAAAATAAATAAGTAACCGGGATGTAATGTATAGCATAAGGAACATAGTCAAAATATTGTAACAACTTGGTATGGTGATAGCCGGTACCTAGAATTATCATGTATATAAATGATGAATCACTGTGTTGTACACCTGAAACTAATGTAATACTGCGTGTCAACTACCCTTCAATAAAACATAATTATCTAAAAAAAATAAAAATAAAAATAAAATAAATAAATAAATAAAAAATACCCTAGAGCATAAAAAAAAAAAATACCATACATAGAAATAATATGCAAGCAATAAGTTGGAGAATAATTCCCAGAATATGAGGAAAAGTAATTAATATTATTAACATGTGAAAAACCTTTTACTGACCAATAAGAGAAATACCAAGGTGTAGTTAAGTAATTTTGAAAATAAATACAAACTATATGTGAACATGAGATTTCTTAAACACAAATAATTAAACATTAGAGACTCCAACAAATACAATTTTAACCTAACATATTAGCAAAGATGAAAATAAGCAGTTAAAAAAGAGTTTTTCAGACAATGGGGATAAGTGAACACCACCACTATAAACTGGGGATTTCAACTGATTAAAAACCTTCTAGAAATCAATATGGAATACAAATCAATACTTTGATTTGTGTATGCCCATGGATAGAGCTATTGAATTTCTTTCAATTGATCTTTATATTATACACATAAAATGGGTTTATCTACAGGAGTGGTTTTGGTATATCATAAATTTGGCAACTGTAAATATTTTCCAATTTAGTAAATAAATTAGAGTTCAGCCATAAAGTGTAAATTAGTCATTAAGAAGTACAGTGTAGAAAACATTTATGTGTATGAAACATGTTCATAGTTTTTAGTTAAGTACAAGAGAAGGCTGTAAAATGATATACTCTTTATATTCCTTCAATTTATTATTTTTTTTTGGTGGGGGGCACATAGTACTGATAGAATGAATTACAAAGTTAATATACCAAAATGGCTACATTTGGAAGGTAGAAATGTGCTGCTTTTTTTCTTCCAAATAACCTAAAGTGAACAAAAGAACAAGTATACCACAGAAAAAATTTAGAAATAGGCAATGAAATTTTCTGAAGAAATTCATTTAAAAACTTACTTTAATACTGAAGAAGGAAAACAAAAAAAACTTCAGAGAAAGAAATCTTAGTATTGCTGATCATCTCCTTGGTAACAAAATGTAAAAGCATTTACCTTTCTTAGAAAGTAGAGAAAATAAAGTGCCTATACCTGGGGAAAAATGTGTATCAATGAGCCCTTTCTTGGTCCTTTCTTTAAAAAAAAATTACTTGGAAAAGTATGAGACTTAATGACAAGTACTTTCATTCTTCTTCTACAAAAAAACATAATCACTGCTGTGTATTCATTTCAAATGCATAGAGATGTGTGTTTATAAGACAAAAGAGTGGGGACAGAAAATAGACCATATGACTCTTTTCTTTAGAGAGAAAATACAGCTTTTACTTTTGCTTCCTTTGATTTGAATCTCTAACAAGAGCTAAAACAGTACCAACCCGAATTCTGGAGGAAAACAGGTAGTTGTCTTAGAAGTTTCAGGTATAGAACTGCCCCACAGTTTGAGATGCATCGAAGGATGATAGGCCATGGCTGCCACATGTTACCCATTGCCTCTGGACATATATGAAATAATACTCATTTTCATTCTGCTACCATCACTCAACCTGCAGACCACTAGGAACAAGAAATAGCCTTCTGACACCACTTCCAAAAGGCCTCCCTCCACGGCTATGAAGGCTGAATGCTGAACCTTCTCAAAAGGACAGAACGTATCACACTTCTTCACTTGTTTCCTCAATCTGATTCCCTCGGCCACACCAGATTTGTTGTATTTACTCTCTTCTTCGTAGATTGTCTGGGCTTCTTTTGACATACAGTTCCCAAATATGTTACTCTCTTCCAAAATTTTACGTGCCTCCTCTGGATTTCTATGCTGAATGAAGTTCCTTTCAAAGAAAATTTTCACTAGATACTGGCAACACCTCTGCACTTAGCTAAACCTTGGCTTGATTCTAAGGATACTGAGAAGCCCATCCTTTATGCGTTCCAGTGCCCGACTATCCGGTACCTACCGGCACCATGGCCACTGAGTGCTGAGAAGAGAGGCACACTAGCAAGTAAACCGGGACCGCTGACAACACGAAACATTCCAACAGCCTACACGTTCTAAGCCCACACTCGTTCTCCCGTGTATTTCCATGCCTTCTCAGCTTCTCCATTTCCTACACACACTTTAAAATCTTTTTCACACTTGTCTTCTCATATCTCCAATGTTGTTTATTCTGGAATTCCTCACCACACATGTCCACTCTTAATATCAATCCCAGCACCCCCACCTACACACTATTTCTGCAGAAATCAATAATAATAATAATAACAATAATAATAATAATATAAATAACAATTGATCAGTAAGGACCTTCCTTATCTCCTCTTTCATTCAGAGAGAGAAGGTTGCCCTATTACTATCTAAGGATTATCTCTTACCTGTTGGGCTTCACTTTCATGCTCCCTTCTCAAGATCTGCACATTATTAATTCTATATTACTATAAACTTGTGTCTACTATTTATTCATTAACTCAATAATGTCTTTATTGAATATTGAGCACTTATCATGTGCCAGAACATGTTATTGAATCTTTCTCCTTAGCATTTAAACATGTAGAATATTCTCCCATGTAATAAATATCCTCCCTTAAACCCACACCCCCTCAACCTACTACCTCTCTCCTGCCCCTACAAGCAGGATTCCAAAGACTAGTCCCTTGCTTTGAAGACGTTTTCTTTTATGCTTCTGGATCTTCAGCCTCTAATACAAAATATATCACTCCACCAGGGTAAGAGTTACTCATCTTTAGGGGTCTGGTAATATGTTGATAATCTAAAGTTAGTCCAAATAGAGCTCATTCTGATGCAACCATTGTGTTTATTATCAAGGGAACTCACAAATCTCTTTTGCACACTTCTGAGAAGCTTTAAAATGTAAGAATGTGGAGAACTGAATGTTGCAATGATCCACTCGGTGCTTCCTACTTTAGTCACTGTATCACTTTCTATACTCTTCATGTATAAAGAAAAATATTTAAATTAATTTCCTGAAGAAAACAATGTCTGCCTAAGTGTTATCACAACATTGTATCATTTGAAAGACATTACCATTTAATAGGTAGTTTACCAGACAGGATGGCTAACTTTAGTAATTATTAGAAATTTGTCTGATTCTGAGAGCTTAATAGTTCACATTTTTTAAAAATCTGCAAAATTCAACAAAGCCTTAAATTTTCGTTTTTTTTAGGAGTGTGCTGTTTACTTTCCCAGTTAGTTGGAGGAAATAATTTTGTTGTGGGTAGAAGGAATAACAAATGTTGCCTCTCTTGAAGGGGAGACGATTAGTGGAGGCCAAGTTGTTCCATGTTTCATATTTTTAGGAAGATCTTTGCTTCCCAAATACTTGTAAAACAGTTTGATTAGAATCACATTTTTAATACTCGCTAATATCAGGAAAACAAAGTAATGCAGATGAGGGTCAGATGCCACCATTTGACGTGTAAGCTAGAGATCCGGAAGCAGGGGACATGCTATTAACAAATCAGAGCCTTAAATCTGAGGAAATTTAGGTAGTTCTAATTGTTTCTCTTGGCTGAACCAGTTATTTGTATTTATTTAGCACACCTTTAAACTATACTCAGGCAAGATCCCCCTTGGTGGTCTCAGCCTCTGCATTCCACCTGGAGCTACTGCTTTTTTTTTTTTTTTGCTAGTATTTCTATCCTCAGAAGCCCTGCATGATGCTCAGTAGCTTCTTAAAAAATATCCATTTGTCATCCACAGATTAGAAATATCATTCCTTCTATCTGAAAAGCCATTATTTATACTGAAAGGAAGCCATAGGCAACTTCTGAGAGGTAGAAGGCATAGAAACTTCTATTTTTTGTATTTGATTTATTTGATATAAAATTTTTCATATGATTTTAAAAGAGTAGACTGACTATATATAAATTTGTAAGAAAACAAAAGTTACTATGCACAAGGAAAACTTAGTCATTCCTGGAACAAGATGAGTAATAGAGCATAAAATGCAACTTCAGGTAATCCCCAAATCTCAGTGGCTTAATTCAATACATTTGATTTTTATGCAATCTACATATGTGTCTATCTATCTATATCTATATGTATAATAGATTGCACATTTTATTACATATATGATATATATATTTTTAGTATAATTATATCATATAATTACATATAATATATAAATTATAATAGATAATACTAAATATTGTATGAATAATAAATATCTATAATAAGGAGATTTATTATGTGGAATTAGATCACATGCTTATGGAGGCTGAAGGGTCCCAGAATCTGCTGGAAAGTCACTGCTGTAGGTCCAGTCTGTGTCCAAAGGCCTGAGTGCTAGGAGAGCCTGTGGTGTAAGTTCCAGCTGGAGTACAAGTCCAAAGATGGGAAAAAACCAATGTCCCCACTGCAAGTTGTAAAACATCTCCTGTCATGAAGATAAGAGAAAATTTAATTTTCCTTTGGGTAATTAGCAAACACAGATGCCTAAGATGCCCCAACGCCAGCTCTTAAAAATTCTTATCTTTGTTTCAGAGGAGTTGAGCTCATGGTGAGCTCTGGCCCTTCTCCCCTATTGCAACAGCCTTGAATAAAGTCCTCGTGGCCTATTTAACTTGTCCAGTGTAATTTTTGCTTTGACAGAGCCCTTCAGATTTGTAGGGCCTTGTGACCTATTTTGGTCAATACAATGTAAGCAGAATTGATAGGTGTCTCTTTTGGATGAAGATTTTGGGAGATTTCTCACTCTCTCCCGCTGGAGATCATCATTGTTCTTTTTGACGATAGCTCCATCAGCCTGGGTTGCATAGTGAGGATGACGTACAACAGAATTCTGAGGTGAGCTCAGTGTATGTGCGATTAAAGTGAGACATTATTTTTATATTAAGCCACTGAGATTTGGGAGTTGGGATACAACACTATGTATGCTAGTGTATTGAGATTAATATAGGTCACATAACCCGGAAATGGGAAATGGGAAAACAGAAAGTTGTGCCATACGGATTCCATATGGATTGTATCAGAATCATTGGCTAGTAACTGCTTTAAATGTGCCACATCTGATTTGTTTGAATCATCTATTCAGTGCCGACAGTTCTTTTCATAAAAGAAACATCCTTTATGACATTCTTTTATAGGCAAATTTCCTTAAGGAGTTTGAGCAGAAAACAAGAAAGAGAACCAGATCCGCCATTGGGACACATATTCAAGCTATTTAACAACAGGAAAGGAATCAGCAATTTAACAGGGGGTGGCCTTCAGTAAAGAGGACATAGCTTCACTTCAGTGGTTTGAAGTTACCCTCCACTGTAATGCCCTTCTGTTTCCCCTAAGCTTTCAGTAAAGTCTGATGAAATATTTCAGTATATTCAGATCTGTGCAAGGAAATAGAGGAAAGTTCTGTTTGTGACAAGTGGTGTGGTAACAGCAGCTATAGTCTGGAAGAGTGATTGGTGATTTCAGGATTGTGGGGATAACCAGTGGTGTGGGCAGTGATCTATGGACAAAGTGGGGTGGCATGCAGAGTCAGTGATAGTGGGCTGCAAACCACTGGTCAGATGCATGTGCTAATTTGTGTGAAATAACAAACTCCCTTTTCTGTAATTCTCTTGAAATACTAGATAGGCAAGGGAATTTTGAAATAGGAGCTAAGTCCTATTATCCTCCTGGAGAAATTATTATTTCATAGATTTGAAGTTTAAATAATGGGACTTCTACTGATTAGCTGATGCATTCTGGCTACATTAGTATTAATGCAGAGTTACTAATGCACACCTGATATTGAAGCAGGTATTTAACTGATTTCCTATAATCTTGGTGCTGAAGTAAGAATAGCTATTTTGACCAAAATTATCCAGATTAGCTCTTCCATTGCCACAAATATACAAATTATTTTTTTATGCCAATGTGGGTGCAGTTTAACAATGTTTAATTTTATTTAAGTTCTGTACTTCAGGAAAAGTGTAATCATTAAGACATCTCTCCACCTTTTTGTGTTCTGAGAAAGGACTAACTACAAAATCCTTTTCCCTCAATGACTTTGATAAGATCTCTCTAAACCCTTCCCTAGGTACTTAGATAAGACCTCCTCTTCTCTCCCTTAGATGCCCCTAGTTACCCGACTCTAAAAGACCTCAGGGTCCCTTCCTTTTCTTTGAGATATTCCTCATTAATGAACATCTTCCCTTCTGGAACAGTGTGAATAAGAACATCTCAATTGTCCAGAACATCTTGTTTTGATAGTCCTTTACCTGCAGTATTCATATGAAGAATTTTTAAAAATATTCAATTTCCTCAAAATGATATTAATTCTCAATCATATCTAATATTAATTCTGGTAGGCACTTTCCCACCTGGAGTCAGCTTATCTACAAGAAACTCATTTAAACTCTACATATTTTAAAATAATATTCAGTCATATTGGAAATATTAATAATATATTTACAAAGTTTAATACTAGGTAACAGAAGATGCTCTGTGCAATAAAAAAATGTACATACATTTACATAGATAGATACATACAGCTACATATGCATGGATATATACATACATGTACAAAGAAAAACAGTATGATAAATGTAACAGTGATGAGTCATAGGTATATATGTCTAACTTTATGCAAGTGAGTGAAAGAATAAATGATGTGGAAATATATTTGTTTATGAATTGTGTAAACTATTAGATCTACTATGGATCAGTATAAGTTATTGTAATTTTTCCTTTTTATATGTGCATTATATATTATTTCTATGTCTAATTATTTAGTCATTGGTAGTACTTTTTTAAAAAAAATAGATTGTAAAATGTAATATTTTTTAAAGTGATTGGACTAAGAAACAAATTCAATTTGTGTGGTAAAAAGTTATGTTTCTCAGCCAGATAATTATAAGGATGAAAAGTAAAGCTACATTATTTAAATCATTGCTGATTCACAATACTGTGAAACCTTCTGCATTTAGTATCTATTTAATATTCACCAGAATTTTAGTTTTATGTTTTCACAAATAATAATACTGAGGCTTTGAGCATTAAAGCAGGTATTTGTCAAAAAGCTAATATTTGAAATTGGAGTTCTAAGTCAGAAGTATTTGACTCATGTGTCAATATTCTTTCTATTACATCATGATGCTCATATTTCATACTGTGGAGGTAATCAAAATAATTATGTTAATAAGAACTACCAGATTATCTATAATTTTATATTAAAAATGGGTGAAAGATGAAGTTTCATTTCTCCCTTTATTAACCAATCTATGATTTATATTTAAATACTACAAAAAACATTTCTGACTGTATGAAGCATTATATTTTAGAAGATTCTCCAAGAGTTCTTTGTTTTAAATGGTCTCACATAGATTAACATTTACTGTGAGCAATGTATAGTGCATAAATAACAAACACTTTAAATAGGTGTCAGCCTATTATGTAGCAATTAGTATGGAGCATATGTTGTAAGGTGAAGCATTGATTTCATGTAGAACTTTACACTAAAAAAAACAATGAACAGAAAAAATCAATTTCATTATGTCATTTATTCTTTTTTCATTTCTCTAAGGAACAGTAGTTCTGAGCAAGAATGAAGTCAATATTTACTTTTAGTCACACTAGCTTTCTTTTTAAATTTAGCAAACATATGTGAAATCTTTATTCTATATATAAAAATATTTTTATTTGTATGGAATATTTAGTAATAGGTCTGATAAAATCATTGTCTGTAAGCATATTTTTTCCATTTTGTTAATTAATTTTTAAGATTAGAACTTGACTGAGTTTTGAAACCCAATATGATAATCTTAAGAAATGCCTTTGTAAATGGAAATGATATCTAATATATCTGTGGAAGGAAATGTGCTCTTTCAGGTTGGTTATGTTCAGGATCATCCTTTTAGATTTAATCAGTCAAGTGTTAGTTACATGCATAACGTACGGGAATCAATGAGGTGTGGACTGGCAGAAGGCCACCAAAGAAGTAATGTATGCGCGATGCAGCCTACATTAGGCTATCATTTCCTTTGACTGAATGTCTCTTCAATGCCTAAAATGCAATCTAATAACCTTTCACATTTAAGAGAAAAGTGTCAGTGCTTGAGAAGTGAGCAGAAGAAAATTCGGTTATTCGTGACCAGATGAATTAGCCTTACTGCGAATCATTTCTGGGCACTAACTAGGTTATGGCTCATCTTCATTTGTCATTTTCTATGTTGTGACCTATTCAAAGACATCATGTAAATGTTATTTACTGCTTTGGTATAGATCACTCATAGGCTTAAGGGCTGTATCAGGGGTTATAAAACATGTCTGTGTCAGTGCCATCTGCTAATGGCATCATTCAACCCAAGCTCAACATTTGCACACTCCATCAATTGAGGGGCACGTTTGAATAAATTCCTTTTGATACAAAGAGATTACAAACTCCTGGGTCAAACAAAGCTCGCTAATAAACAACCCTACCACTCCCTAAAAACTATGTGAAGGAAATGGGAAGGCCAGGATAGAAGTCAACATTGAAGGGCACTTTTTAAGATCATATAACCAAGCTATTACTTGTTTGAGGATCTGTTAATATAGATAATGCATGTGGTTAAAGTGAGGTTAGAGCAATGCCCCAAGAAGCAGGGAAGTCCTCATGTTGCTGGCTTTAAGGCGAGAACTGTTGATTATTTTCTACTGTGGGAAAGGGTCCCTGGATAACTACTCTCTTCTCTGAGTGCTTCAAAAGAGGAAGCATTATTACTAAAGCCTTGGAGAGAAGCAAGAATGTAGGGAGTTTGCTTTTTCCTGTCCATTCCACCCAGACATTTAACTTGATGGAAAGTTGGGCTAGAGTGCCCTCTAATGTCCTTTCCACGGTTATTAAAGTGCTGCTCAACTTTTACACTCAAAAGCATGAAACATTTTCTAGTTTCTGAATTGGAAATATTTCCAACAAAGTAATAAAGACTAAACTAAACCCAACAATTATTTATTTTCCCCTTCTGAAAGGGAAATTTCCATGATTTCTGTGTAGGTTTACATCTGGAAGTAGCATGTGCTGGATAGGAGGAACACAGAAGCAGAGAAGGAGGAGCCATATTATCTTCATCAATTCATAAGGAGTATCACTGCTGAGGATATATGTATGTAGCATTTGCAACGTGGCCAGTGCTAAATGAAATCTCTCATGGTAACTAAGGAAATACTGAACCAATCTTGCAGGGTTTACTTTAGTGTTTTTCTATGTCATATGGCTTTGTATCCCAGAAACAGTGTCTCTCTAGTTTTCTGATATAAGATAAAGATCCATGGAAAATCCAACTAGAATATTTCACACCCCAGCTCTTTTTCTAATTCTTGAATTTACTTAAATCTAATTTCCCTTTCTTTCATTGTTTTAGCCTAACTGCTACTCTCTGATTAGCATTCCAATGTCATATTACTAGAGCTTTATATATTCAGGATTTATATATTACTATAGCTTTATATATCCAGGAGGTAGGGCAAAAAAATGAGAGGTTCAGATTTAGGGATGATATTTGTCATGTCTCATATAGAAACATGCAAATTATTGAGGTACCAAATGATGGACAAAAGGAAAAAATCACATGCAGTATGAGCTAATCACACACTCAACACCTTTTCTAGGCATTTTATTTTTCTAGATAATTGGTTTTATGAGGAATGGAATGGACAATGGACAGTATTTCAATCTTGCAGAGTTTTAAGAGCCAGTAATGCAATTAGTATACATTTAATGCTCTATTTCTTTGCAGGGGAGGAGAAAAATTAATTCTCCAAACAAGAAAATGGTGTAAAGGCAGTGGTGGTAAAAAGGGTGCTCTTTAAATGTAGATAAAAACAAATGTTAGTTCAAAAACTTAAAGTCAGAAAAGGTATAAGATGCATAGATAATCAATTCAATTCAATTTGACTAAGTAAACTTTTATAATTTCACTGGAAGATCATACCAAGAGATTATTAGCTGAGAATAACTCCCTTTATCATTTGAATAAAAACTACATATATGTACTGAAATTATTAGGAATATATAGAGACTGGCATTTTTGTGATTATGATGTTCCCTATTTTGTTATTTTCATGAAAAAGTCAACATGGTCATGTGACCACTGATAAATAACTGGTTTCCCAATACCTGGCACTTCTAATTCTGGATTTCCATGTCATGATGACTTCAGTTAATTTTCAGAAATTTCAGTTTAAAACAAATTGAATTTATGACCACATGTTGTAATTTCTCAACGCCAGCAACGATACCATTCCAAATTGCAGAGACAAATAAATAGTGTTAACTAGATCAACCTGTCTGTAACCAAGGTAAGAATTCAGGGGAAAATATTGGATTTGAGGATACAAAATGAAAAATGGAGAAATGCAAAATTTGGGGACCATAAAGACCTTATTAAATCTCATTGCTAATGTGAGTTAAGTATAAAGGGTTGTGTGACAGGGGGTAGAGGATGCCACTGAAGATATTCATGCCATTTTCTCTCCCCATCTATAAATAACCTAAGCAAGCAGGTTTGTGTTTGTTTGCTTTGTTTTTGTTTTGTTTTGAATTCCATATATGGTGTGAGGCAGATTGTAATTGTAATGAATGAAAATAAAGTTGCTAGGCTTTGAAACTGGTTTCATGGGAGGTTAAAAAAACAAGAAAGGGCTTAAGACTTCTGACAACTTTAAACCACTGCTTATTTTTAAAATAGCTATTTTGAAGATTTTTAAAAGTTATTGATTGTTGTGTGTTTGGATACATAATAGTATGTACATCAATTATTCATATGTGGATGGCTTTAAATAGTTTAAGTACATAGATGAGATGTATCACCTATGTACTTAAACTATTTAAAGGTCTTTTTTATATTATGAAATTAAGTGTTATTCTTTTTTACCTTCTCTTCACTTGTTCTTTGACTCATTCATTACATTTTTATGAAATTCTGTACACAAGCCAGGAAAAGAACATATTTCTCACTGGGAATATTTTAAAGCAGAGTATTATAAATGCATATATCAATGCATTCATTTTGCAGTTTGATTCTCTACTTAAACCATTTTGGTTGCTTGAGATATAAGACCTGACAAATCTGGAATTATTTTGCAGATATACCCTTTTCATAAAAACTTAGTTTGTGACAGAGATTAGAGCGCATAGGTTTCAGAGTCAAATAGAGAAGTGTTTGAGTTACAGTTTGTCAGAATCATGTGAGATATGCTGTGTGAATGCTATAGATATTAATTCACTGTAGTTATTAATAAGTGATAGACTTTTTTGCTGTTGGGATTTCTTTGCAAGTGGACACATTCCTGCAGTATGTGCTTCCATTCTGCAGATCACCAGATTGAATAAATGTATATATTTGTGCATGTATACATTTGAGTTTCCTTATGTCCTAACACAACAAAATGGGCATTTAACAACACAAATAACCCATCTCAGATCATTTCAGATAATATCAGCAGATATAAGGAAAATAAAACTTAGAAACAATTTCAGTTTTTGAAATACCCATTTGCATCCTTCAAGTCCTTGAATACACAGGAAGAATTTTAATCATATAGTCATTCTGAGGTTTCTGCTATGTGTCCTACTAATAGATTATGTTCTAGTTCCTTGATAAATGAAAGGCCATTAGTTATGAAATACTCAATTCCACAATCAGCTCTTAGCTGGAACCTGAACTCTTTCTTTTATCTAGAAGTCAGCATAACATCTAAATCTCAGTTTTAGTCTCAGCATCTCTTTCTTTCTCATTGACATGTTGTAGCTATAGATGCCCTGAAAGAATTCAGGACCACCCCCACCCCAAAGGAGATCCAGGCTACACTTTGTGAACTTTGGGATTAAGGAGATGGGTAGGAGGCAAGGTTGCTATGCCTTAGTTATTGTCAGACTTTAGTATTACTATTGCCAGTAGTTACTGCAGGATTATTATATGCCAGGCATACTTTTAATTTCACAACAACTCTATGCAGTAGGCACCATTAGTATCCCCTTTCACACCACATGAGAAACTGTGTGATGACTTGCTGATGTTAACCAACACAAAGTCTGCATATGCAGTGGCCCTTGAGCAATGCAGGGGTTAGGGGTGCTGACCCCCTGCACAGTCAAAACTCCATATATAACTTTTGACTACCCCCAAAAACTTAACTACTAATAGCCTAGTTGACTGGAAGCCTTACTGATAATATAAACAGTTGATTAACACATATTTTGTATGTTATATGCATTACACACTATGTTCTTACAATAAAGTAAGGTAGCAACAAGAAAATATTTTTTTAAAATTGTTGCAAATCTCCAAAACCCTTTCCAATATATTTATTGAAAAAAAAATCCATATATAGATGGATTTATGAAGGGTCAACTGTTTTTGCTTTACTTTTTTTCCCTCTAGCTAAAAACAAAGTCATACTTTCAGAAATCATCACTTCTTGCTCTCTTCCATCCAACAAAAACCAGATGGAAAAGAAAATCTACTTTTACTATTAGAAGCTGTGAGCAAGCTCTGTTTTCTGGAGTTCTTAATGAAACTAAAATCATGATACTGCAGTAGCTGTGAATTCATAGTCTTTATACAAATCATATAATGGGTCAGAAATTAGTTCTAATTCTCTTTCTACATGCTAGGATAATTTGTTTCTCCTGCTGCCACAGATCTAAAGAATGAGTCACTAATCTAGTTTTCCTAAGCTCCAGCTAAACAACAGAAAGCAAATACAAGCATGTATCTGTGCATTCCAACTCACCACTCTTTTCATGACTTCTTACATCATTTTCCCCCTTAATTCACACATATTTTTCTTTGTCATCATTTTGATTTCTTGGAGCTTTTCTGATTCACTTAATAACTGTCTCATATTCCCTGATTCTCATTTCCATGGGCAAAATTCATCCTTCTGCAACCTTGAACACTATTTTCATTTGCTATTCATTCAATATTCATTGCATCTATTGTAAGCTGAATCATGTTTAACTTCTTGCAGCAGATTCAGTGTGTTTGGTAAATTAGATCCTAGGGGGAATGTACAGTAGTTTGAAAAATAAAACTGACTAATAAGACCTTCTTGTATCTCCTAGGCCTGTGATTTTCAGCCTTATCAACACAATTCACTTAAAAAAAAATTTTACACTTGAAGTTAAATCCATAGACAATATACCTTAGTAGCCTCATAAAAAAAATCAATACAATGCCTTAACTGTAACACAGAAGAGAAATAGAGGGAAATAAAGTTAATAAAATAATTTGTATTTTAATACTCAAATACTCTGCATTGCATTTCTAGAAAAAACAGTGAAGCAGTCAGAGATGCTCACATATAAGCAGACTCACTTGGAATTGAACAATTAGAAATGCAGACTGATATTGGTGTACTATATGAAAGTGGCAGTTCTAACACATAGCTAATATACAGGTACATTAATACACAAGTAACATCGCCAACAATGATATTCTATAATGGGGAGGCAACTCTTTAAAAAAACCTGAAAAACATCAACAAAAATAGTGTAATAGACTTATTATGTAATAATGACCTTTTCTGGAAAGCTCAGTGTATATTAAAACTGTGCTACTTCTGTTGAAGACAATGGTGATAGTCTAGGAAAATAGTAACTTAACTGAAGTTCTACTGACTAGCCATCCTTAAATCTCTAAAAACAAGTGTATTTAACAATCTTGTTGAAATTCTGTTGGTGCTGAAAGTTGCTCTAAAATAGAACCTATTATGATTCTTTTATCCTGAGTAATAGTCAACAAAATTTAAAACTTTCTTTTTGAAACAGAGAGCAGAAAGTAAAAAAAGTGTATAAGTGGTCAATTAATGCAAATACTTGCCACATTCAAAATAGAAATTCAATATATATTACAATTTAAAACATACAATAATTTAACATGCATTTTTGAGGGTCTACTCAATTTCAGACTCATTTAAAGAGCTCTCAAGGGAATAAGGCCTGCAAACACACGTTTGGGCCTATACTGGGTCAGTCACAAAGGGCCAGAAATTAGTGGTTTCTCAAGAAGATGATGCACATTTATTAATTTTTCTGGCAAAAATACAATTCATTAGACACCATATAACATAGGTAACACCTTTGGTTATTTTCTTTTTGTATCCCAAGTTAACCATTATTCTAAGTACCTAATTCGTCAAATTTTAAAACACATTTAAATAATAAGATCTTCATTTACAAGACGATGTTACAGGCACACAGAGCTGCAAAGCTATAAATGCTTTAATGATGGAATGTGTATTGAAAAGCTTCTTTTGAATTCCCCCATCCATTCTCCTAACAGATGCAATGATGTTATATGCCAAGGAAGCATGTTACAAATAAAATTTGAACAAAACAAAGCACTTTAGAATTTTTTAAAGAACATTTAGTTTACTAAGTTGCCTAAATTCTTTGTGTTATAAATAGATATTGCTTTCAATTCATATCTGACAAAAATTTACAATATTATTTGTGATGAAACTAAATTTTTTGTGAACTGAAGATTAGCAGCTTTGCTGAAGTTTGTAGTGAAACTCCTCAAGAAAAATGTTAATTATACCAATGAAAGCTGAATTCATAACAGACTTATAATAAATAAAATTACTAGTGAAGATTAAAATAACATTTTTTCTTTCACACATGCTGGTGCAATGTTAGATTCTATTTGACTACACCTGGAAAGTCAGTCACCCCTTCAGTCATTAGTCAGATTTTCATTCCTACTAGGCCCACGATATAGACCAATCTTCCTGCTTTACAGCACGGCATTGAGAGGCAATTGTGATCACAACATTCACCCTTCTACTGTGGTTGCCACAGGCAGTGAATCCCAGAATGGTACTCTTGGCCCTTACCCAAGAAGCTTTCGTTTTACAAGTGACAAAAAGTCCTCTTAGCCACAAGTCCTCAGCCACAAAGCATGCTCATGGGGAAAGAAGCCATAGTAAACCTTGCTGAACAAGGGTTTTTCTCTAATGAGTTCATTCACTGAACCCTCAAGATCTAGACTGAAAAAACCAAGTCAGATGTTGGAATTCTGTTGCTTCATCTTTCAACCCCACCAGCTTTTAAGAGAATTCTAAGAAGGCCACTTAAACTTCTTTTGTTGCCCTTTCCACTAGAAGTCTTACTTTAATAAGTTTCAATTGTTTTTTTTAAAAAAAACTTATTTACTTGATTAGCTTAGAATGATTTTGAAATAAATAGTCTATAAATTCAAAAGCTCCGTTTACAAGCAGTGCATTACTTACTGTTCAGTAAATATACTGCTTAACGGGTATTTTCTGCTCTGGGTAATGACAGAATTAAAATATATACTAGACCACAGAAAGTCACAGGGTATACCTGGGACTACCTTTCAACTTAAAATGAGAACTGAACCCTCACGTTAAGCAAATTCTACCTATTTTACTAACACTAATTTAACTATGCTATGGCAAGGTTATAGCTAAATAAGCACATGTTATCTTAGAGGACAGAGCAGAAACAATGAAGGATATATTCCTGTTTTCAAGGTATTTCCATTGTAGAGAGAAAGCACAAGTTTTCAGCACAAGTAGTTATAGCTGTTCTGAGGAGGGAGAAGATATTGGTGTCAGGAGTGTTACGAAGAAGTTCATATTACAGAAGAGCGATTTCCGAGCGTGGGATGAAGAACGGTCACAATAGATTGAAGTAAAAGCAACTGCAAGGGAATGAACTAGTGGCATACTAATAATTAGAAAATATGATCTGATAAAATGCAAGTGTGACTGTAGTGCAAACTGAACTGTATAATAAAAATGAATTTTTGAAAGAAAATGGAGGACATGTAGTTACAATATATTTGAGGACTAGTGAAAAGTACAATGTGACTAAGAGGATTTAAAAACATTAACTAGAAAGGAAAATTGACCAGAACTAAGAAATTGAAACTTACCTCATAGATATCTCCTTCAAGGGAAGTCACTAAAGGTTTTAAGGAGAAAAACAAATATGAGCAGTAACTGGAGAATGAATAGAATAAGGATAAGCTATAGACAGTCATGACTGATCAGATTCTAATTAATTAACTGACAATGGGAGGATGAAAATTTGAGTTATGGAAGAAAAAGGTAACAGGAAAAATTAGGTATAATCAATAGGTAAATGATCAGATATAATTGGTAATAATTTGTTATAATATTTTACATTATGCCAGACCATTTTATCTACACAGTGGCCACACCTCAAAATACCTGAGTAATCTCGATAAAGTCTCAAAAAACAGCCTCTTTGGTTCCAAGTATAAAAAATTCTCTTGGCTATTGTGTCTGATTACTTCAAAATAGAAAGCATGTATTATTACTCTGATAAAAGGTGAAAACCTACCTCTAGGTCAACCCATTCTCAATATTTGGCATTGAGAAACCTATGCCTGGTTATGTAAGAGATTAAAAAATATTATTATATTGACATTAAGTTGACTTCTTAAGTAAGGAAACAATTATCAAGATTATTTTTATACTTCATATTCCAATTAAGAAAGATATAGGACAGAAATGAATTGCCTGGATAGGGGCTTTCTGTCCTTCATTTCTTTTTTTTTTATTTCAGTATCATTAATATACAATCACATGAGCAACATTATGGTTACTAGATTCCCCCCATTATCAAGTCCCCACCACATACCCCATTTGTCCTTCATTTCTATAGTCAAAATGTTTTGCAATTAAGAGAAATTTTAAATTGCTTTCTCATGCGTGTGAATGGTATGTCTTCTGTCAACACAAAATGGAGAAATAAAAATAGGTGAATTTTATCTTAGATTCACTAATAAATATTTATTACAATAATTCATTAGTTTCCTATCTGCTAAATATGGAGGGGGTACCTATGTAATCTGGCCAGGGAAGTGATAAATATTAAAAAGAAATAAACCAAAATTATTACCTATTGAGTAGATGAGGACACAGGACATAAGCACATGAAACAACATGGTTAGTTGGCTGCTATTTTTCAGAGACATTGTGTGTTTAGACAGGAAAACTTCTCAAGTCACTTTAAAATGTAAGAGTCAATAATTCCATTCCATCAAGAGCAATATTTGTCTCTTAACAACCCCACCAAGTGTTGAATTTTCTTTTCTCTAAGTTTTCCTTCTAAGGTTAGGTGTATGAAGTTGGAAGTACCTATTTCTTTCATTACTGCATCATGGACTGGGCCCAATCATGCTCTTAATCTAGTGATAAGTGAGAAAACTTTATTAAATGGAATGTAATTGTACTCAGACTAGTTTTGGTTAGTGTTTCCCCCTTCAGGCATAGATAGCTCCTTCATAAAGTCAATTGATGCTGCTGAAGGAGTGTACTATATTGATCTTTCCGCTAAGGTGGCTTCCAAAAAAGAAAACATATGCTTGCTCAATAATGGATAAGAAAGTGAACTCCTATTCATCAATCATTTCCTGATGAACAAGGTGACTCAGGTATTCTCATTGAAAAGGGAGCAGAAAAACAAAACAACAAATACACAGTTTAAGAAACTAAAAAGAATTAAAGACACAACCCTGATTTTCTCACTAAGATTTACATTGCTGTTATTATCATATTTTCAGGGGAAAAAATGAATGGATTATAACATTAAGCAGCAAAACTTGTAAATAAGTTCACTGACTTTTCTTAGCAAGTGTAGAAAATCAACCAAAATTGAACCATTGAGAACAGTTTGCCAAATGATGTGTGGGTTTTCTGTTTCTTAAATAAAATTAATAGGTAAAACTTTAAAATGAGCATATTCTCACTTAATGATATTTATGTTGTTTTTGTACAATGACAAGTAAATCATATAGATTGTTTTTTAGAAAGTTATATATACTTACTTTTCTATTACTTCTTTGAATCTGTTCAACCTCTTTTAACAACCTTTACCATCAAAGATTATCATAAAGAAATCATATCCTCTCACTTAAGAATAATTAAGAAATGATAATAAGAGACAATGTAGATAAACAGAATGCTGAAGGTTTAATAAGAATTTAGTGTTGTCATGATGTCATGATCTGGATTCAAGTTTAAAGGCCATTATTTAACAATCAACTGTGTGATTTGGGCCTCCTCTACATAGTGAGCATTCTGAATTAGATGTTTTCAAAATTATTTCTTAGTTTTACCATTACATGAAATATTTTTGTCTATAAATTTGTGGGAGATCACATTAATTTTGTGTAATTCTACACTTCTCTCTTTCCCTTAACTTTTATACCCAAATGTTGAATCATTTCTTATTCAACTTAATTACTATCTGCCATATTTATATCTTCTTCTTTGTCTTCCCCTCATTCCAACACCTTAGATTAGTTCACTTCTCTCTATTTATACTGGCGTATCTTTAGTTCAAGCTCCTGTACATAGTAATAAGCATAGAGTTTCTAAGGCAATGTATATAAAATGGACATTGTATCTTTCTTTCCGAACACGTTAACAGCTTTGTGTTTGAGTCACAATCTATCTATAGCATGAAAATTTGCCATACCTTATTTCACTCTGATCCAAGAATGTTCTAAGATCAAATCAGATAGTGTCCAATTCAAAGTCATCTTTGAGCCTAAGTAACACTTATGACCAATTGCAGTCTGTTAGCAGTTAAGAACTGCATGGCCTGAATCTCACTCTTGTCTTCCTATTTCTCCCTCTTGTCTTTTTATTTCTTGCCTCTTGTATTAACGCTGTGCCTGCAAGGGAGAATGGGAACAGTTTTCTTACATTAATTATGCCATGTTGACTAGTTCAGGGTTACACAGTCACACCTCATGGAGGAATATTCATGAGCCATCTAATGTATATTATATGCTAATTGAGTGTTCCACCCCACAAAACGGTAGTAAAAGAAAAAAAATACTGTCAGAACTCTAAAGGGTCTGTAATTTTATCCTACTTCTAAGCTATTGGATACTAGCAGGAGATACAAGACTTCTGGTTTAGAGTCAAAACACTCAATACAGCAAGGAACATCAGCATCAGTTCTCCCTGTCCATGGGGATGGCCAGGAGCTGTTCAAGTGGCTGCACTGCACACAGTGGGCTCATGTCACAGCTAAGTTCAGGAAACCTCTATTTTTTAAAAGTTTTCTAACAAACCTTCCAGATCTTATGAAGGGTACACTATGTTTTTTTTTATCATAAACAGTGATCAGATAAACCTCTATCCTGGGGGGAATACTCTCTCTATCTTCTAAGGCTGTTTGTTAAAAAAATTAAAAAAAATAATAATAATAATAAATAAAATTCCTTGAAAAGATGGTCTGGAACAAAAAGCTGTCATGAGACATACAGAAATGTGAGACAGGCAAGATGAAGACCCAACTCCCAACACTGTCAAAAATCCTAGTGGCTAAAATTATGTGAACTATCCTATTTCCCAACAACAGAAGCCAATCTATGTTCCCAAGGGGATACAAGTAAAGGGTCAGAAAGAAGCCCGTAATTATACTCTTTGTACTCTCTTTACAGAAATAACATATATAGAGTGGAAAGAAAGTTTTCTTTAGTAAAAGAAGGAAACATTTTAGAGAAGTACATATTTTTAGTAGTGAGAGCATTGGTGGTTATTTTTTAATTGTTTGGGTGAATTTAGAGGGTCACCTCATTCTATCTTAAGGTGGAACAAATTTTTGTTTAGTGCAGGGACAAAGATAAAAATTATTGAGTACTTAATACATGGTGGATAATGTCCATGTGGTTTATGTATGTATCTCACTTAAGGCTCATTACAACCTTATAATTTAGGCATTATCTTATTTCTTATTCACTGTACTGCCCCATAGAGAAAAAAAAGGCCTCTGCAAAAATTAATATTCCCAAAAGTAGAGCATGAATTCTCAGAAAATGGTAAACTGCAAATTTGAACATTTTAAAATTGTGGTCTTTAACCAATGTCCTAAGTGAATAAGGGCCATAAAGAGGGAGAGATGAACTCCATCATTCTTAATATGACATTACTATCTCACTCATGATCACTCAGAAGACCTATTAATTACCCATAAAATGATACCAGACATTTTTCACTGTAAAATATTTCCTAAGCTATGGTGTAGTATTTCAAATGCATGCCTTGGAATACTTTAAAAGTATAAAAAAGGTGAAGACAAAAATTTTAATGATTAAAAAATTACACGTATTAACATAAAATTAGCTGCACAGATGTCCTGTCAAGAGAAATGGCTTCTCAGATATGCAAAGGTAATGGTATATCAGGACATCTTTGAAGGAACCAAAACATACTGAGAAATACTGAGATCTCCTATTTTATAGGATAGGGTATCTTGGATATTGCCACATAACTTATAAAAATGACAACAAAAGTGACCAAAAAGAGATACTGAATTACAGATCCAAAAAGCAACTAAGTAAAGCACTACAACTGGAAAGACAGATAAGTAACAGCCAACAAATCCAGGAAGCTTGCATGTAGATATGAAAATATGTAACTCTGTGGTTCCCTCCTTTCCCTCACGTTCCTGTCTAAATTCTTACTGCCTTGTAAACTCCTTTGAAACTCGATTTATCGTGTGACACATCATAAGATGGAGACTTTCTTACTGACCCCATCCTCTCAATGCCTGGTACACTGGAAAATGCCCTAAGAGAGAAAGTTCTATCAAGTTAGATGTCACCAGATGTAGTTCCTCTCTTTCATATGTTGAAATCCCTCCAGTTTCTGAATGTTTTTCTTGCTCTCCAATGTTTTCAAATAGTTGCTTTTTATATTTTTTCCAGAGTGCATATTTTATATCACAGTCAGAAGAGTTAATCTAAGATAAGCTTGCCATTGTGAGCAGAAACTCCTCTGAGTAAAAATATTACATTCATAATATTTTACAAAAGCTTCATTATAATCATAGCAAATATATAACTTGTACTCAATTTTTCACATAATTTCACATATCTATTTTCAAATATCATACTATGTTCATTTTCATTATCAAGTTAGTAAGCTATTTCATCTACTATTTTAATGTAGCAATTTTCCTAACATTTAGTGATTGGCTTGTTTTTAGTTTCTGTTCACTTTTCTTCACAGTACAAGGTCAAAGATAAAAAATTGCACAATATTTCCCCCTTATTTTTGTATTCCTCATCAACATTTTCCCCTTTTACAGCTAACACCCTCCCCATAACTCCTTTGAGAACTAGCTTAGTTAATGCCATTTCTCTTATTTGGAAACTCTTCTCCATATTCTCATGAGACTGTTTTTTGATTCAGATTCATTTTAAACACCTTATATTTTTAATTAAATTTCCCTATCAATAGCTTAATTATTTTATTCATCCTTTTATGCATCTTTTTTTAAAAAAGTGGTTATTTGGTATCTGCTATTTGCAAGACTGTTTTAGGTTATCAGGAAGATTCAAAGACTAATCAAGTAATAACATTATTATCAAGGATTTGAGGTCATTATTTTTATGTTTGGGAATGTTGGTAACAGAAAATCATGAATTAAAAGGATTTAAACAAAAATAAAATATATTATATCATGCAGGGAAACTCTAGAAGTAGGGTCCATTACAAATATTGAGTAATTTTGTTTTTGGAGTTATTGATAACTTAAAAAAAAACATTTCTAATGAGAACTTTCTTTGTAAGAATTTTTCTTTAGTTAAAAAACCCTCATTCCTTTAGCAGTTGAAGAGTTGACAAAAAAATTCATTTGTGACATAAATAAAGTTTGTTATTTCTCTGCTTTCATCTCCTGTCTTATTTTTTAAAAATTCTTAAAATGTCCTTTATGGAAGTTTATTTTGTTTATATGTATTTAATATCCCTAATAAACTAAATAATTCAGAAGTATTGTCTACAGGAAAAGCACCACAGAGTCAAATGTACCTGATGAAACATATCTTGAAATCACCTCTCATGGACATCATCAATTTTAAAGTCTATCACCAAAGATATGGAATTCATTTATTCATCCAATCCTATTTAAGCCTCTACCATGGCTTTGTTCTATGTACCAGACTTATAATAAATAAACATAAAATATTTATTAAAATATATATGCTATACAACAGAGTATTATAAAATGATATTGCAAAAGAGATGGGAACAATTAAAAAGTTAGAAAAATAAAAATCTAATCCAGTTCTAGAATTTACTGTCTGTTGGTAATTACTTACATGAACCTATGAGTATTTTGTTAAAAGAGAGACCCAAACTGTGCCTTTTATATGGTTTCAGGTAAAATAAATTAAATAGTATGTTATGTAGTACTATCTAGAAAAATAAAGTATAAAAATTAATCATTTATCATATTTATTTTTTGTTTTTAGTCTAGCATTTATTTTCCTAATGCCTGTGAAACTTTGAGTAACTTTTGCTGGCAAATTACCTCACATTTTATTTCATTTTAAGTGGAATCCATTTCCTATTCCTGTAACATAGACCCAGACTTCAGAGCAATCCTTATAATCATATGAAAGTTTAAAGCTAAAACAATGACAAAAAATAAATGTAAAAGTAAAAAGCAACTAAATTTATAGTGCTCTGTTCATTGCAGACACTTATTTCAATTAAAGTTGTAGGTCCACATGCTTAAAACAACCTACCCAGTGAAAAATAAGTCAATAGAGTCTGTCTTGTTTTTAACCACATTGAGCTGGGGACAGAAAAATGCTTCCTGAAGTGAGAAAGACACAGACAGACAGACAGACAGAGGGAATCCATGGTATTCAGCTGACAAAATCTATTGAAAGAACTGCTCACCATAATCGGATTCCGTGGGACTGGAACATTCCACATACTACACCTTAAATAGTTCATGATTTATTAGTCAATGTGAAATATAATGAAAACATATTTTACATCTATTAGTAAAATTACAACAAAAAAATCATTGATAAAGTAGGAACCTGTCATATTTGTTGAGTTTTATTTCTGACTTAAGTTTGCTTTATGCATTACTGATACTTTTATTTTTGATAGGTTGATAATTTTCTATTTTCCATGAGGTGTGCTTGCAGATCTTCCTTGAATTTCTCTCAGCTGTACATTTTTTACTTTCAATACTGAATCTCTTTCCTGCCATGCACAGGAAGAAGACACCATTTTACCAGAGCCAGTGTAAGTGTGCCAGGCAATCGGGACTCCTGGAGGTACAAGGAATTAATACCAAAAATACCCTTTGAGTTTTGCATTGTCTTTCATTGTTATTCCTCAAAATGCCAAATTTGTTTGCCCTTGCCCATGATTATATAATATAAATGTACCTCTTTTAACACAGGGGCTATGTCGACTTTCAAAAACTGACATGATTATAATTGAGATTATTAAGGAATACAGAAAGTGCTCTAGCTTCATAATTTTGAGAAAACTAGCAATGAGGATTAGAGTCACAGTGGAATCTAAGGACTATAATAAGTCTTGAAAAAAAAAGAAACCTTTCTAAAGCCCAAGAAAAGCAAGGTTTCTAGCTCTCAGAGGAGAAATTCCAGTGAAATACATTGCACAGTGGGATTTACCTTCTAGTCATCATTTTTCCAATGATTCAATAATCATTCATGGGGCACATGCTGTGAAAAGCACTATGCTAAGTGGTGGGAACAGATAATTAAAAAGCTATGGTTCTTGCCCTCAAAGATCTCACAGTCTAGTAGACCATGCAAGATAAGTGCAGTACAGTGTAGTGATTGCTATTTTAGTATTCTCCTTCACATATGAACTGCATCTAAAGCAAATTCGCAAAAGTCACCTAATAAATCAGAAGCTTTGAGGCTGAATTCCACCTTAATTATTTCTTGCAGCAATTCTGAAAAATGTGGGTACATTGAAAATGTAAGTAATTACAAGTATACATTTTCACTAAAAGTGATTTAGAACTAATTATATATAAGGAAGAGTGGAGATTTCAAATCATACATTGAAAGTTTTTGTTGATTGTAAGCTCATTATTTTGTTTTTAAAAATGCTTACTGTGATGTTTTTCTTGTTTCTATTGAATTTAAAATATTATGTACTCCAGCTTGCTCCTCTAGGGATGAACATTGGAAAATGGCATTGTCCTTTAAGGAATGGTAAACTGAATGTGCTTATTTCTACAAGAAGATAAGCTACTTTGTATTATTAGCTTAGCAGTAAACAAGCATATCTGCTGACAAAATAAACTTTCTATAAAAATAAAGCTGAAGGAGGCATCTGCTTCGGATATGTAAGCAAAAGAATTATTCTCTGGAAATTAACCAAAATTTATATTGCTAGGAGTGTTTTCCCAGGTTATCCTCTGTACTATTTTCTGTAGTTTTAGAAAATGGTTTGGGACCTTTTCTTTCATAATATGTGTTTTTTCATAATAAATGTGTAAAAGTGTATTCCATACACTTTCCTTCATGCCTCATGGTGAAATTCTACTTTCCTTTTTACAGTTTTCTTGTGGAAAAAAGACTGGGTGCCCTGGTCACAGAATCCCTTACATATAGTTGTGAAGATAGTATACTAGTATATACAATGGAAAAGTTGTAAATTGAACAATACTTGCACAGTGTTGGCTATGTCCAGGTTTGCTTAAAGCCCAATGGTACGGAAAGATACAATATAATAGCATATAGAAATATATCTGTGATGTGGGAGGAATTGCCATAGATGGCAGTAGTTAGACTTGAGGACCGATATAACATCTTTCATAATCAAATGTAAAAAGCAGCAGGACCACATCTCTAAGCATCTTTGATCTATAAAGTTGACACCATTGTGAGGACTGCATTGCCTATCAAATTTGTGGCTCATCTCCAGGAGGACAGGAGAGAGCAGTGAGAGCCATGTTCACTCTCTTACACTGGTCTTGCGTATATCCTTGGCACTAAGTTGTTTACTCTTTGAAGTATGCAAAAATGAAAGTAATTTCAAAATCAGGTCAACTTCTTATATTTACCAGTCTTTGAAAATGCTTGGTCATTTGATGTTGCTCAATTTTCAAGTCAGAAATCATTAGCTTTTACCGTTCTGCTGGTTGAATGTCCATTGGACTAACTGTCCGTGTGAAACTGATTATGAATTAGAATTCTACTTCTTGCATGTTTTGTGTGGTGAATGGTAGGACCAAAAAGTGAATGGAAAATGCCTTTTTTCACTGTGTTCATGAAAAAAGAAGACTGTCGATAAATAAATTTTAAAAATCTGTTTTCTCAAATTTTAGTTTGAGGGAATTGGACAATGAACATTTATGGACAATAAAGATTGAGCTGTTTGCCTAAATTCAAGACAAATACAGGTTATAGAATCTAAAGTAAAAAGTATTAATATTGTTTTAACTTTTCTGAATAAAAACACTAGCAGAAAAGCAGTGTGTCTGGATCCTGGAAACAGCAGTGTAATTCAGTGCATGATGTGATCTCTTTTATGTCTAAGTGGCATAAACTAAACATTATTTTCTATCTGTACTTTTGCAGAAGCTTAGAATGTTCCTGCTCTGAATACTGATTGGAAATCTGGGGCCTGCCAGTGCTTAATACTCACAAAGTGAATGTGTGCTCAGACATATATTCTGTTAATAATCTTAAATGTATTCATAAAAAGGAGAGATAGATAAAACTCATTACTCTGTTTTCTTGGCTAAAAAATAAGAGAAATTCTCAAATCAACTGCCACTAATGGAAAAACACAAGTATATATAAGGAAAATGGAGGTTTTGTGTTAAGCCATAATTAATTTGCTTACTATTGCTAAAAAGTCACAATTGTACAAAAATTCTAATAGATATTTCACCACTTGTTCTTCCAAAGGAGGCTCATGATGCTGAGTGTGTGGCATGGACATTCTGGAATCTGAGCATTTTACTGTGCCTGGTTGCAAGTGGCAGATCTGGAGACGAGAGATCACAGAGGCAGGAGGGATACTCTTGGTGCACCTCTTCCCAAACCCCATGCGAGTCTCAGTTCGTGACATTTAATCACATCCTTTGACAGATAGTTTGATTTTTTTTGCTGCTTTTGTTTATGAAAATGATCATTCAAAACAATTAAAACAGAATTAGCTGTGTGTATGAATTATAAACAGGCACTGATTCATTCAATTGTTCATTAGGCTTACATGATGTACCGGGAACAGAGCTTGGTAAAGAATGCTTCATTGAGAAAAACAGGCTCATTCTTGACCTCATTTTTGCATGAATGATACCAATGATTTTCTTTTCTTTTGTTTTTGGATACTAAGTTTTTTTGTTAGTTTACTTGCTTGGGGAGACTATGGGGAAAAAAAGAACGGGATTTATTCATTCTTCCATCTGGAATGGTAATAAATAACATGGTTCTTATTCTTGCTCTGCCATTAACACACTATGAAAACCTTGGGTAAGTTATATAATTACTCTTGGTCTGAGTTTAGCCATCTGCAAAGCTGACATAATAAACTCATAATGTCTAGGTTTACTGTAAGGATTAAATGAGTCAATTCATGTAGAATGTTTAGATTTGTGTGTGGTATTTGGTGTTAACATTTTATCTATTATTATTCACTTGACAAAGTATTCATTATAGGTTGCCATACACTACGCTGAAGAAGGATAATAGCAATTATTCTAATCAATTGATTACATGGTATTAAATAGTTTACTTAGGTCTTAACATATGTTATTTTACTTCATTCACAACATAGTTGGAGGCACTGTTATCTTCAGTCAGAATTGAACTGAAACACAGAGAAGTTAATCTCTGAACAAATATTCAAACCATGGTTGTGTGATTCCGAAGTCCACATTAAAATAAGGATATGTCCTATTGAAACTCTGTCAACAGTTTGTAAAATAAAATTCAAGCAGAGTCACTCTTCTGCTGAGGAAAACAGAAAAGGCGAATCACTGAGCCATATACTAAGCACTATAATAAAAGTATATATACAAGATGTTCCTGGAGCACAGAACACAGAGGGATTAAATTTTCTATCAGTGGGGCTTGGATGGCCTCTTGGGTTCTGGGATTGTGTTTAAACAGAATACACCAAATAATGTCAAATAGAGCATTAACCCAATACTTCTCTTAGCCTACAGATGACACAACAAAGCAGCTCAGTGTCTCTGTATTATTAAGTGGTCAAAGGCAATATTTTTTATAAGACAGGAACAAAAGAAAATATTCTAATTAGTAGAGCAATTGAGTAAATTCCACCTGAAAAATGCTGAAGACAGACATGAATAGTTTTGCTAAGTGCTACAGTTTCATATTCTAATGTCACTCAGCCTCATTCCAATATTTTAATCAGGCACATCTGTTTTGGGCAGCACTGCTCACCCATCACTGTTATCTCATTCTGGGGTTATTTAAAAAATTTAGACCAATTCCGAAATTGGTCTTCCTGTTGCAAATATCACCCCTTTCAATTCACTACAGCTGAGGTGACATTTCTAAAGGGCAAATCTGACCATATTAGCTTATTGCTTAAAAATGTAATAATACAATTTCCCCCTCACTATGGAATACAGCCTCAACACCATGGCAGGATTTTCAAAATTCATGATCATCCTTCCATTCCACCTGTTCAAACTCACCTCCTTTCATTACATATGTATGCCTTATGTTCCACCCACAGCAAATGGCATTCAGTTCCTGAAATATTTATTTAAGTTGTCGTCTGCTAGCTCAGGGCATGGCATATAGCACCTACTCAGTAAATATTGTTGGCTGAAGGGATGGGAGCCTAAAGGAAGCAGCAGTGAGGGCCTACAGTGCGTCACCCACAGTCCATTTCAGGGCTGCAGCAGAGCTTTGCCTCCTCTATAATCTGCCTCAAAGACACAGACTGGAGATAGATGTCAGATGTGTCCCACAAACAATTATCAACTTTGGCTGGAATGGAAGGGAGAGCCAGGGATGCTGCAAGGAGCAGAGCTTTATCATACAGTGTTTAAAAGCAAGTACTTTAGAATTAGATATTGATTGAAATTGAATTTTTGTCCTAATTAAGTCTAAGTTCTTGAGCAAGGTATTTACTTTCTCTGCCCTATTACCTTAAGTTGAATGTGAATAATACTACTTATTTCATTTGTAAAGTGCATAACCAGTGCTTGGCTCATAATTCATGACTAAATCAGAATCCTTTCTTCTTCTCTTTCTACATAGTTATGATATTTGCTCTTCTTGATTAAGAAGTTGGAAGATTCCAGATAGAAATACACTGATGACACAAACTTATCTACATACCTTGGTTATCTCCTACTTTCCCTTGAAGATCCACTCTCCATGTTTCTAATCCCTATTCTGTGTCCTGAGAGGCTGAAATGTGCGGCCTGTATCAGGGCTATTTGACATTACTGCAATATATGAGAGTTCTAATTCTTCCACATCCTCACATAATGATCCTTTCTGCCAAAGCTCAGTTGTTCCATCTGTGTATAAAGGAAACTATTCCAATGCAGAGCTCTGAGATGTCAGAGAACTGGCATATTTCCTTGCAGTCTGTTCCTATAACTCCTTTCAGACTTCCTTTGGGAATGAACCATACTACCTGGCAGATGCCTGTGATCTGGGAGAAGTCCTCCAAATTGGAGCTGAGTCATATTGACATCTATTCTGGCAAGACTCCTATCTTATTACTAAATGGCCTGTGGGAAAAGCTAACTAGTTCTCCATACACCCTTCCCTTCATCCATGAGGAATTCTTAGAGGAAAATGAACCAGAAAGCATCTTTTGAAGCTATATAAGATAGAATATTATATGAAATATTTAAATTTTCTTCTTATTTATAACCCTCTACTCTCTGATGAAGGATTGACTATACAGAATGGATTATAAAATTGCAAATTATATTACTCATTATTTATTAAGAAACTATAACAGATAAATGCAGAGCTTAAAATTAATGTGTGATGTTAATGACCACATAGAGATCTGTGAATTCACATAGTGACCTCTTATATGAAGATCAATAAGATTCCAGTCAACATGCATAATTATCAAATAAATGAGAGGTTCTTTACATCATGGTAAAAATGATAAAGACCTTACTGACAAAACTTATAAAGCTATCACCAGGGAGATATATATAAATTCATTTATAAAATAATATATATATATAAATTCTTTAGAAGAAACCACTAAAGGAAATACAGTGATTTATGACCAAAATACTTAATCTGTTATGGGAGATAGTTCATTTATTTGAGGCTTGATGAATTTCTAATTTCTTTGCCACTCATAGTAAGGATACAAAAATATTAATATTTATGAAAGATATTAAAATTATAGGATATTAATTTTTAATATGTTTTTTTAAACTATTTCGTTGATAGAGAAAGAATAAAGGAGGTACATGCTTTTTCTTGGAGCAGAAGTTGAAAATTTAAACATCTTGTTTGACGAACTAGCTTACATATCCCATTACATTTAAAATCCAAAGCAATGGATTTTAAGACATGAAATAATTCTGGTATTTATTTAAAGGGGGAAAAGAAGGTAGTGAATAACCAGCAGAAATTTGAAAAGATTATAATAATGGATATAATAGGTTATCATCTATTTTACAAGTACAAATATTTTAGAACATAATAAAAAGAAGAAAATAGCTTTGAGTACATGCAAGGATTTAATAAATGATACACTTATAATTTCTAATTAGTGGGACAGTTACAAAATATTTCCCAATGCCCCTGTTATTATTTATAATTCTTTAGTTGGAAAGATGTTTATATTTCATTAAAAATATAAAAAGTAAGCTTGGGCTGAAATGATTTCTTAAAAGTGGAAACAAACATTGAAATAATCAAAAATATTGTGTGCAAGCATGTGTGTGCATAGGTGTATGCATAAGAGAAGAAGGCTAAACCATGAAGGAAAATATTTCAATGATTTTGCTTAACAATACTAAAATCCGCACTTCAAAAGAATCCATAATGTAATTATAGTGCAACACATGTGACAGGTAGCATTTGATTTTCTCATATAATTAAGAAAATCTATAAAAAATGAACATCCATAAAAATTAAAGTATAAAAGCAGGTAATAACAAAAATAGTTTTTATATATGTATTTATATTATTATTTAAATGCAAATTAAGTTATGTTATTGTATTAGTTTGCCATGGCTGCCACAACAAAATATCACAAATTAAGTGGCTTCAATAGAGATTTCCTTTTAATATTTTTAGAAAAAATAATTCATTTTATTTAAACTAAAAAACAAACAAAAAAACAGTTCACCATTTCTCCCAAAGTCTTGTCATTGTCATGTAGAGTGCCCCCAGTTAGGTTTAGTTGGTGCATTAGGCTTTTGCATATTAGGTGTAACCACATGAGTTTCTTCCATGTTCATCTGCTGTGCATTAAACAAAGGGATGTCCTATACCTTGTCTAAACAGTACAGTAATTTTGTGGCTCAATAAATTCTTACTCAGTTCTGTGAAGTATAAACCACCAAAGACACCAAGTGGGCTGTTGTTCTTGTCTTTGTCCATATCTTTGTTGTGTAGGTCAAAGTCTCAAAAGGGTAAAACAGAGAAGCTTCTAGCAAAGAAGATATCAGACAGTTTGGAGCCAACCAAGAAGGCATATCTGTTGTAGGGATCTCCAGGACAGGATGGTCAAATTGTATGCCTAGAGCCATCCGATGTGCTATCATTAGACCTAAAGCCAATAAGGAAAGGCTACTGGAAACAAAGCAGTGCTTCCTTTCCAATCTGGGTGTCTTTTACTTCATTTTCTTGTCTAATTGCCCAGGTTATAACCTCCAGTACAATGTCAAAAAGAAATGATGAAACTGGCCATCCTTGTCTTATTGAGATCTTAGTTTCAATCTAAATATCATGTTAGCTGTGGGTATTTACTTTTTTAAATGTAGAAATGCTTTATTAGGTTGAGGAAGTTCCCTTCAATTCCTAACTTCTTAAGTGTTTTTATCATGAAGAGGTGTTTAATTTTGTCAAATGTTTCATCTAAGTCTATTGAGATAATTGTGTGATTTTTGTCCTTCATACATTCTAGACTTCTGAGGATAAAGGTTGTGCAAAATAATTTATAGCTCTTAATTACAACGAAGGATTGCAATTGAAAAGAACATTATTTTACTTCTGACTCAACCATTTAAATGTTTGTTTGACCTCGGTTAGACCCTAGAAATCAAAAGAAGTATGGTATTTTAATTCCTTCATTCTTTCAATAGATATTTGTAATCACTCAATAGTATCCAGGCTAGTGCAAAATGCTAGAATATATAAAAGAAACTACAGACCACAAGAGAAAAACCAGTTTATCACCTGTTTTTATATGGCCTGAGAGTCAAAATTGATATTTGTATCTGTTAAGTGATTGAAAAAATTAAAAGAAGTATAGTATTTCATTAAAGTTTAAAATGATGTGAAATTCAAATTTTAGTATCTATAAATAACATTTTATTGTAATACTCATTCATTTATATATTGTTATGGCCATTCTGTGCTATAGTGGCAGAGTTTAATGGTTATGACAGACCAGGTAGCTCACAAAACCTAAAATATTTACTATCTATTTCTTTACATAAAAAGTTTGCTGACACATAACATAGACAGATCAAATATAGGCCTTAAACTTGAAATAATCTCAAGAAGAAGATAGTCAACAAATATGCAGTGCAAGGTATAAGAATGGTACAATGTTGATGACATTATCACAATGGCAAATAATAGAACAGAATTATAAATGAAGGCTATCTAATGCTACGTAAAATTGGCAGAACATACCTCAAAAAGATATTCCCTAATCTTAGTGATTGAGAAGAAATTTCACCATAGAAAGTAATTTTCTTGTGGAGAGGTCAACAAGAATAAGTCATGGAAGTGGAAATTACTGTGGAATAAACAGGAGCTCTAAAAATTTATGAAGTGTTATAGTCAATAACAAAAAAGAAAATGTCATGTCAGAAATTTTAAATAGATTTGAAAAGAAGTAAGATCATGAAAATATTTTGAATTAGCAAAGTAAGCTTAGATTTCATATATTTACACAATGGGATTTTAAAGCCACAAATAACATGACCAGGTATATAGATCAGAAAGTACTCTGGTGACTGGATTTATCTATAGAGTAGACAATTTAAGTAACACATGTTGAAAGCAGGTGGGCATAGGTTGAATGGTTCATAAGACATGAGAAATATGATGAGTGCACTGTAGAGTATTATTTGAGAAAATTAGATGAGAAATGAGGGAAATATTATAAGGTTTTATACAGATACTGAGATTTTTATGATAGGAAGTATATGAGTATATGCAAAGGTTATGCATGCGAGCCAGTAGTGTTGGAGTGAGTCACTACAGGGAAAAATGGAATAGAAAGGAAGGAGTAAAAGGCTAAAGAAGGCATGCAAAATTCGATCAAAGGCATATAATGCATAGCTTGACCTCAAACATTATGAATGACAAAAGACTGTAAGACTTGCATGAAAGCATATCAGACTTTAAGACTTGATGAAGGAAGCGATAATTTTGGATATAGATGTATTGGTGGCAGGTGTTCTCACAGTTGAGAGTAATCTCTTATAATAGCTGATTTTTTAAAGTAATAAGCTAGGTTGTTTGATAAGAACAGGACAGGTGGATCAATAGTAGGTTTAAGGAGAGTGAGAAGAATATAGAAACATTCAGGAGAATGAAAATTGAATTAGGAAATAAAAACACAGTACCATCTTAGTTCTGAGTTGATAGATCATAGGAATTGATGTCTACCAATTTTAACTGTAGTTTTCTCTTGTATAACAGCAAACACAAATTGAAGTATTAATACAAGATTAGATCTTTTCCATACAATTTTGGTTACAGTACACAAATGTATGAGAACCAAGAATGGTGTGAGACAACTCTCAGATAATGAACTAACTGATACAACCAAGAAGAAAATAGAGGATAAAGGATATTGAGTGTTGAAGATTTCTATGATCAAAGAAAAACCATATGTGGATAAGAAATAGCATACTGAAGTTCTTAATATGTGAAATGGAATGTTTTCAGGAAATAAAATATTTCATTAAACATGTTTATTCTGGACACTATTCTTGACTTATAGCATCCTTAGATGAATGCTGTGGTCTCTGCTATGTAGAACTTCACAACTATGGGAAAACAATTAAATATATAAATATAAGTATAGTATGATAAAGAAAACAACAGACAGAAGATCAATAAGAAAACAGAAGACTTGAAGAACACTATAGATCAACTAGACCTAAATAATATATACACACACACAACTAATAAACAAATTCAGCAAAGTTACAAAATACAAAAATCAACACCTAAAAGTCAGTTGTGTTTTTATACACTAGAAGTGAATAATATGAAATGCAAATTAATACAATAATCTCACTGACATTACCATAAAAAATAATAGAATATTGGGAATAAACTTAATAAAGGGGAGAGAAGATTTTCACTTTGAAAATTATAACATATTCATGAAACATATTAAGGAAAATACACAAATGGAAACATATCCATGTACACGAATTAGAAGACTTACTATCATTAAAATGACCATATGACTCAAAGCAATCGGCAAATTCTATGCAAACCTTATCAGAATCCCAACAGCACTTCTTGCAGAAATAGAATAAAATTATTAAAATCAATCCATTGATCAAGCAGCATTTATTTCAGGGATGCAAGGATGATACAACATTCGAAAATACATCAACGTCATCTACCACATCAACCAAAAGAAGAACAAAAACCACATGATCATCTCCATAGATGATGAAAAAGCTTTTGACAAAATTCAATATCCATTCATGATAAAAAATCTTAACAAAATGGATATAGAAGGCAAGTACCTCAACATAATAAAGGCCATATATGACAAACCCACAGCCAACATCATACTTAACAGCAAGAAGCTAAAAGCCTTTCCTTTAAAATAGGGAACAAGACAAGGTTGCGCACTCTCCCCAGTTTTATTCAACATAGTACTGGAGGTCCTAGCCACAGCAATCAGACAACACAAAGAAATAAAAGGCATCCAGATGGCAAGGAAGAAGTTAAACTGTCCCTGTTTGCAGATGACATGATATTGTACACAAAAAACCCTAAAGACTCCACTCCAAAACTACTAGATCTAATATCTGAATTCAGCAAAGTTGCAGGATACAAAATTAATACACAGAAATCTGTTGCATTCCTATGCCCTAACAATGAACTAGCAGAAAGAGAATTCAGGGAAACAATTCCATTCACAATTGCATCAAAAAGAATAAAATACCTAGGAATAAACCTAAGCAAGGAAGTGAAAGACCTGTACTCTGAAAACTACAAGAGACTCCAGAAAGAAATTAAAGAAGATACTAATCAATGGAAACACATCCCATGCTCATGGATAGGAAGACTTAATATTGACAAAATGGCCATCCTGCCTAAAGAAATCTACAGATTCAATGCAATCCCTATCAAAATACCAACAGCATTCTTCAATGAACTATAGAAAATAGTTCTAAAATTCATATGAGACTACAAAATACCCTGAAGAGCCAAAACAATCCTGAGAAGGAAGAATAAAGTAGGGGGTATTATGCTCCCCAACTTCAAGCTCTACTACAAAGCCACAGTAATCAAGACAATTTGGTACTGGCACAAGAACAGACCCATAGACCAATTGAACACACAAGAGAGCCCAGATATAAACCCAAGGATATATGGTCATTTAATATACAATAAAGAAGCCATGGATATACAATGGGGAAATGACAGCTTCTTCCACAACTGATGTTGGCAAAACTGGACAGCTAAATGGATCACTGTCTAACCCCATACACAAAAGTAAACTCAAAATGGATCAAAGACCTGAATGTAAATCATGAAAATGATAAAACTCTTAGAAGACAACATAGGCTAAAATATCTTGAATATAAACATGAGTAATCTTTTCTCGAATGCATCTCCTCAGGCAAGGGAAACAAAATTAAAAAATGAACAAATGGGGCCACATCATGCTAAAAAGCTTCTGTACAGAAAAGAACACCAACAGCAGAACAAAAAGGCATTCTATAGTATGGGAGAACGTATTGTAAATACACATCTGACAAGGGGTTATCATCCAAAATATCTAAGGAAATCACACGCCTCAACACCCAAAAAGCAAATAACCCTATTAAAAAATGGGCAGAGGATGTGAACAGACACTTCTCCAAAGAAGAAATGCAGATGGCCAATAGGCACATGAAAAGATGCTCCACATTGCTAATCATCTGGGAAATACATATCAAAACCATGATGAAATATCACCTCACACTTATCAGAATGGCCACAGTCCAAAGAGAAGGAATAACAAGTGTTGGTGAGAATGTGGAGAAAACAGAACCCTCCTACATTGCTGGTGGGAATGTAAATTGGTGCAGCCACTAGGGAAAGCAGCACAGAGTTCCTCAAAATATTAAAAAATAGAGATACCATTTGACCTAGTAATTTCACCTCTAGGAATTTTACCCAAAGAAAAGAAAATCTATGATTTGAAAAGATATATATACATTTTTATGTTTATTACCACATTATTTACAATAGCCAAGATATGGAAGCAAGATGTGGTACATACATACAATGGGCTATTTCTCAGATAAAAAAAGAAAGAAAACCTGCCATTTGCAAAAACATGGATGGACCGAGATAGAAGGTATTAGGCTCAGTGAAATATGCCAGGCAGAGAAACACAAATACCATGTGATTTCACTCAGATGTGGAATCTAAAAGCAAAGAAAACAAAACAAAACAAAAAGCAAAATGAATAAAACAGCAATAGACTTATACACACTGAGAACTGACTAGGTGTTGCCATGGTGGGGGAAGGGGGCTGGGTTGAGTGCATGAAATAGGTGAGGGGGATAAAGAGGCACAAATCTCAATAATAATCTAAATTAGCCATGAGGATGAAAGTACAGCATAGAGAATATTGTCAATATTTCTGAACATCTTTGTTGACAGATAATAACTACACTAGTTGGGGTGGGCATTTTAATAATATAGATAACTGTCAAATCACTATGTTGTATACTTGAGACCAATATAATATTGTATATCAGTTGTGCTTCAATAAAAGAAATGTCTTAAATTATGATAACATTTTGATTTCTGTCATGAGGACAATGGGAGAGTCACTGAAAGAATTAAATAGGAGCACTTGACTTGATCCAACTTGGTTTCAGAAAATTCACCTCATCACAGCATTTGTAGTGATACATGCCTGAAGATTAAACCTAAAGGCATGGAGACTTCTAGACTACTTCTAGTAGTAGTAGATTGCTGTATTTATTTAAAACCAAAATTATAAGTCCAGAAATAAATCACCAGAAGTAGAGTAAAAGAGAATGGCAAAATGAAGAGACATGTAGTTCCAGTTGCCAGTTGCTAAATAAATAAAATTTTAAAAGCCCCCGTTTTACTATTATAAAACACAACCATTTCATCATGCTCAAAATCTCCAATTGGAAATTCAGGAAAAGGAGCCATGGGGATAGTGCCTCCCTTCTCCTCAATATTTGGCATGTATCAAATGTCAGGTTACTGGGACAAAGCTGCATGACCCATGCCATGGTCTAAAACTATCACATATGTAAAAGGAAGAATTAATATATGTGAGGCGACAACTTAAATATGATGCAACTTCAAAAGAAAACCATTCCCTCCGTTGTCCAATCTTTGTTATAATATACAATTGTTAATGAACTACAAACATTTAATAACTGTTTAAATTAACAGTTACTATTATCCTAACATCTTCTATCTCCCCATAATTACTGCAGCATTCTAAAAAATTATACTGAGATTATGACTACTGTGTATACATAAGCTGTAAATTACATCTGTCTTAAAAACATGTAAGGAAAAAATGACTTATTTAAAAATAATATATGTAACCAGTTTCCTTAGATGCACAGATCTACAGTACAAAATTTTGATATTTTTTATTTGTATGTGATTGTAGATAACACCAGATGAGGCTAAAATAAGTTTTCAGCTGCTTGAAATAACATTTTATTCCTGATTTTCAATGACACTTAACAATTGGAACTAATCTATTCTTTGCAGGATTTGAATTTTTACTGAACAAGTTCTTGATTAGAGCGATTCAAGCATTGGTGAATAAATTTAACATTAATATACACTTAGGAACACAGTTCTTCCTGGATATGTATCAAATAAAATATTTGTAAAATTGAACAGACATTTTATTTTTTAAGAAGAGTACAAGATTATGACAATACGGAGTGGGAAAATGTTTTAAGACTTGGGATAGGGTATAGCACTTGAACACTCATACTTGAATTAGTAAATTAAGAAAAATAAATTTGAAAAACGGAGAGACTTCAGTGATGATTATTTGTTTTTGTGTACAACAAACAGTATGATTATCAAGGGTCATGATGTCAAATCTGTCTCTATTATTTTCTACAGTAGTTAAATAGAAGCAGGAAGCTGAAGCTTTCTGCAAGTACATGGAGAGTTATGTGAGCCAACCAACTTCCAGATAAGTAAAGTAACATTCACAGTCTTCTAAAAATATATGTATCCAGCCACCCAGGAGATTAGCCTATAGCTGAGAGTCTATGTGACATGTCATGATTATTAACGGCACTAATAAAATTGAAGCTGACCAGGTCTGCTGCAAAGGGGTTGATGTGGAAATGCAACCGAGCATGATCTTTCTGTGCCAAAGAAAAGGATTTCTCATATCTTGCTTATTTTTAGGCTTCAAGTTAGAAAAGCTGGAATTGATTTTATTTGGTGCTGGCAGATGATTCTTACTATTGTGCCCCAGAAAGTCGGCAGCATAAAAAAATCTGAAGATTTGCTTACAAAATATTCACTATTGTTATTTCTTACAAGGTGTTGTATGTAGTTCAAAGAACATGCTTCTTTGGAGTTTTATTAGTCCAAATCAAACCAATCAAACACACACACAAATGCACAAATTAACTTTTATAATTAAAAAAAAATTGGAACTGTGACACAGTCTGTCCCTAGAATAATGTGAACTCATAGTATTTATGAAGAATTTGCAGTTTTTCTCTCTGTGGGGTTTTCACGTTCCTTTTTCATTTTTCAAAGTAATTTTTTTTTTATTGCAGGTCTTTTTTAGTATTTGCTAGCAGAAAACCTAACCCCAACTTAGCAGGAAACACATACACACAGCTGTTTCCATACTTTCTCACAGTGAAAGCCCTCTGACAAGATACCAAAAGGTCAAGAGGGACAATGTTTTAATGGTGGGGATGTGAGGACAATTCTGGTTACATCAAAATCACAGTGCAAAATGCACTGAGTTCTCTGCCAATATTTGCGGTTTTTATTCAAATAGTAAAAAGATGATAATGAGTAACTTGTTCTAATTTTCCTCCCACTATCACTTATCCAAATGAAACTCTGGTTATGTTAAAATAAATAACTTCTGTAATTAGCTGTAGGGATTTAAGTAAGTTGCTTAACATTTATGAGCCTTGATTTCTCAGCTGTAACTGGAGAATCATGTGTCTGTCCAATAAGGTGGTCTTGAGGATTGCATAAACAACACTGGACGTAGAAGGTGCATGAAGGTAGAGTACTTAACAACAGCAAAAGGCCTCAGCAAAATATTTGATGGTAGAGAGAAAGGTAGATAGACACAGAGGTAGATGTAGCTATCCAGAATATAAAAACAAATATCTTCCATATTTCCCAAATTGTCATGTTTATAACAGCTATGGATATGTTTTCTGAGACTGTTTTTGAAAACTGTGAGGTTTAACTAAGCATGACATTTCTCTATTAAACCTTAGGAGAAAAAACCTGGATATGAGGATTAGCAGAAGTGAACACACAGAAACAGTCCACACAAAAGCAGTTTTATAGCATCAACATATGCGGCTGCAATACAAATGTTTTCCATGGCCAGAAGATGTGTTTGAGCAGTCATATCAACACAGCCCCAGAACTCTAGCAACACTATCATTAAACATTCAAGTCTGATTCAGACTCTCTTTTGACACCAATCTCTAGCATGAAGCTACTGCCAAGGTTAATTCTTTATAAAATGAGGAGACCCCTGTAAATTCAGGCTTCAAAAAAACCTTTGTGCAATCCTATACAAGTTATGAATCCATGAATACATCCCACTTTGGGTTCATGTTACACAAAAGTTAGAGAAGTATTTTTTTCTGAGTTCATTTCCACAAACTTTTAGTTACCAGAAATTTGGATAAGTTTCAGATATAAATAACAATTACATGGAGTAAAAGAATATAGGATATATTCTTTTCCTTTGGTTATTTTAAATGTATTTCATGACAGTTGATAACATGAAGCTAAAGAAATTAGAATTTATTTAATAACAATGGGCATTCACAGACGTTTTCACTGATGGGGTCCTTCTGAATCTTTTTCCCTTTTCATAAGAAATAACGTGTGTTTACAACTAAGTAGCTTCTTCATGAGTAATCAATAAACTATATTTTGAACTGTCCTTGCATGTTTTAATAAATGCTGATAAAATTTCTTTAAATACTTCTTTGGCTTTCTGTGCTTCAAATTATACAGTTCTTTCTTTGTTCATTTTTTTCTATTATATTCCAAGCAGTAAGAGACATCAGTTGGAAATTTCAATATCTGGTAGGAAACTACTCATCCAGATCTGAGATCATTAGGTACCATTTTAATTTTCATCTTAGTGCAGGCATAAATGTTACTGTTTTGCCAGAATACCACAGGTGCACTTTCTCCAACCTCAAGTTATATAATCCTTATTGTTACTTACTAACAGTTTCCTTAAGGCTCTTCCAATCCTTCTGCCATAACCTGATGCCAAACCAACAGCACGTTTGGTTAGTATTATGGTATCACCCTCTTTCAGTATTAAATTTTTCTGGTTATTTACAGCTATGTAACAAACTATTCCAAACATAAATGGTTTAAGAGAACAATGGTTTTAAAAATATATCTCACATTATTTTAGCCAAGAATTCGAACAGCCAATTCTTCTGTTCCAACTAGGGCTGCATAGTTCAAATCAACTTTCATCTGGTCTAGTCTGGAGACCATGGGTGATTTCACACATGTGGCTGGTGCCTTGGTGGGGATGATTGGAAAGCTGGATTCAGTTGATTCCCTTTCTTTTATCATGTTGTCTCAGGCTATCTCTAGCATAGTAGTGGAACTTCTTTATTTTGTTTAGCAGCTTTATTGTGGTATAATTGAATACACAAAACTGTACATATTTAATATATACAATTTGATGAGCTTGGGCATTTGCATATACCCATGAAACAATCTTAGACATTCAGGCCTCCAAGAGACCAATATAGAGCTGCCAGTCTTCTGAAAGACAAGTGTTACCTCTGCCATAAATTGAGGCTCAGAGCAGTGACAGGCCAGACCAACTCAAGGGGAGAGGAAATAGAAGTCAACTTTCAATGGATCAAGTGTCTTTAAGCTGTTTTAATGAGGAAATGGGAAGATTTGACAGAGATATTAAAGTTACAAAAAGTTATAAAATAATAAAAATGATAAATATGAAGGGTGCCATAACTAAAATCAAAACAACTTCAAAGATTGGGTTTAAAGCATATTGTAAATGGTGGGAGATAGATTCGGTGGATTTGAAGACAGTTAAAATTCATTCAACATAAAAACTAAAGAGTAAAAAAGTTGGAAAATTGCAAGAGCCACAATAACTTGTGGGACAACACTGAAATTTCTAAAATACATGCAATTAGAACTATAGAAGGAGAAGAGACTTGGAAGCAGGAAAAATTATGTAAAGAAATTATGTTTAAATTTTTCCCAAATAAAATGAAAGTCATTAACCTAATGATCTAAGATGATCAGTGAGCCCTAAGCTCTGGCTGCTGAAAATTTGAACCTGTGAGCTTCATTCTAGATACAAAAATGTTGTTGGGATAGAAGTTTGGGGTATCTCAAAATCTTGTTGATTCAGAATCATGTTATAATAGTCAGAAAACACTTTATGAGACGAATTTAAAATTGCAATCCCTAGGATGTATTTGCAATGATTTTGTAGAAAATAGAAAACCTGCTTCTTATTTATAACATTTTTATTCTGAAAATAATTTTAGACTAAGTATTACAGTCTTTCTGGGTAGAATTATGATCCATTACACAACATTACCATGTGTCCTTCATAGCATTTTCCATTAGAAAATCTGAGGTTTTGTTAGAGTAGGCAGTTAGACAGACATGAGCAGGAGGAGAGAAAGGAGGAAGGCAAACCACCCAGCCTCTGCCCAGAGACCTCCTGGCTCCCTTCTGCCAACCCCTTTTGCGGTTCAGCATAAACTGATAAACAAAACATAAGGGTCACTGGAACCTTACCAATTTTGGAGCATACGCACTTAAGGAAGACCTTGTCACTAATGACTCTAAGGCAATCATAATAATATCATTATCATATCATTTACATTATGGTTTTGGCCCCACTGCGGTTTTCTCTTAGAAACTTATGGGAAAAATGATGAACACAAACTTGCACAAAGAAGCTGAAGGGAAGGAAACAAGACAGATCCAAAAGATAGTGTGAGAATGACAAAATGGGAGGGAGGAAACCAAATAAACCCCCATTAAAAAGACACAGGGTAAAAACCAGCAAGCTGCTACTTACCCTCGTGGTCAGCCCGCTCCTCTGTCTTCAGAGAATACTTTCCTTTCACTTTGCTAAATAAAAAAAACTTTGCAGCTTTAAATCTCTATTGGGTCTCTCAACTGACTTCTTTCCATGAGTTCACTGTTACACGTTGAACTCATAGCAAAACGAAACTATCAGCAATACAGTTCCAACAGATCATTAAATTCTCAAAAACTTCAATATGAAATTTTTAAAATATGCTGTTTTAGTGCTTTGTTCAGAATCAAAGTATAATAAGAAAAGGGTATTGTTTTTGGTTTCAGATGACACACATGTCCTTTGACACAGCATGACATGCTCACCCACTCATTTTTGCACTATTTTAAAATTTAATATTTCATAAATATTCTATTTACATAAACTTCAATGACTAGCAAGAATTTTAGTATTTATTAATTTGAACAAGGTACAACACACTAATATTGATGTACTTCATAATCACTGAAATAGATTCTACCTGAAGAGAGTTTTAGTTGGGCATGGAAATTGAGTTGATTGCCCATGGAACAAACTAGAATAACAGAACAGGATACTAGCAGAGTATGACCCCAGGCAGTGAAGGAGAAAGAAGGGGAGGCAGATGGAAAAGCAGGTATAGAAGATGGAGAGAAAGAAGGGGTTAACATTGATTATGGGTTAATATGTGTGACACATGATGTTATGAATATTGCATTGATGAATTCTTTTCCTCCTCACAAGTATATAGAGGAAGTTTTACCATTATTTCAATTCTGTATATGAGAAAACTTCAGTGTAGAGAGAGTAAATAAACAACCAAATGTTATGAATTGAATTATGCCTTCAAAAGCTATGTTCAAGTCTACTTCTTGGTACCTATGACTGGGACCTTATTTAGAAATAGATTTTATACAGATGAAATCAAGTTAAAATGAGGTCATACTGGTTAAGGTGAGCCCTAATTCAAAGACTGGTGTCTTTACAATAAGAGGAGAATTTGAAGGCAGATAGACACACAGAGAGAACAACACATGAAGATGGAGGCAGGATTTAGGATGATGCATCCGTCAGTCAAGGAATGCCAAAAATTGCTGCCAACTGCCAGAAGCTAGGAGAGTACCATAGAACTGATTGTCCCTCACTGGCCCCAGAAGGAACAAACCTGCCAACTTTTGATTTGAACTTCTAGCCTCCTAAACTGTAAGACAACAGGTTTCTTTGTTTTAAACCACCCAGTTTGAGGTACTTTGTCATGGCAGTCCTAGGAAACTAACACATCAGTTTACACAGCTATCAGGTATCTGAATACAGGTGTGTACCATCTGTATCATTTAATAGATTGTAAGAGAAATCAAACTAAAGGATTAAGACACTCACTGAACCAAAAACATGGAATGATTCCATTATTTTCCTGACATTTCTTCTCAATGAGTTTCTGATAATTTGGGAACAAATTAAATTTCTACATTTAATTATGTCAGGTAACAAAATAAAATAAGTAGTTAATGATGATTCTGAGTATTTAAATATCTTAATATTTATATTATTTATCTAGATTTTTACCTTTAATATTTCTCATCCCCTGGATTCTTTGAGTTAGGATATTTTCTATAAGAACTAAGCAAAATACATGTTTTAAAGCTTTTTGAGGTTGCCTCATAATGTGGAAAATAACATCCTTAAATGGAATGATAATTTAGAAAGGATAAATAATTCTTTCATGTAAACTATTTTTGTCTTTGAATTTTGTTGAGGAATTTCAATAGTTAAAAATGTAGTGATATATGCATAAACAGAAATATTTTGTATACAGTTTATATTCTAATAATCAGGGACAACCACCACTGAACACATTACTAAAATCTTCAGATTATTGTTATCAGATTATTTTGGTACTTAACATAAATAATTCAACTATATAACCACTGAAATACTTTTATAACTATTCCTAAATAAATTATAATTTTTCAAAAATAGCATTTACAACATTTTTATCAATACTATCATTTGTAAAAATATACTCTTTAAATAATCAAATGTATATTAGCAAATGCAATTAAAAATGAAATTAAAAATACTTTTCAGTAGCATCAGAAAATACTTGGGAAAAATTTAATAAAGTATGTATAAGATCTGTGTAAAAAATATTAAGTACTGCTAAGTGAAATTAAAGAGGACAATAAATGTAGGGACATACTATATTAATCATTTGCATCACTGTGTTTTCAAAATGTCCTTTCTCCCCAGATGGATTATATGCTTACACACAATTTCAATCAAATTGCAGCAGGCATTTTGTAAAAACTGATGAGATGTTCTGAATGTGTATAAAAACTGAAATGACCTAATATGCATAAAACAAAAGAATTGAAGAACTTAACACTAGTTGTTTATGAGAATTAAGTTTGAGATAATTCTACAATTTGTTAAAAATATTTTTTTTAATTCAATAGTGTTCCAAATATTTATGGTGTATAGATTAATTTGAAATTTTCCAATACATTGAATTATGAGGTTTGATGTTAAGACTGTGACTCATGTCTAGAGAGCAGAAATTCCTCTAGCTGCAAGATACGAAGGCTTGATACTATTCCTCAGAATGCTATGTTTACTAATGAAAAACATGGTTTTAACATAATTAGAATAAATTTGTAAACACATATCCCATGATAAAATTTCCAAAGAAGTAGGGATAACTATCAAAGTATAACAAAATAATTTCAAATAACATCTGTGGGTAAAACTGCAGTATTTCCAGAATCTCTCACCTGGCCTTAGTGCATCTACATATTAATAGGTGTTTCTAAGGGGTGGAGAGAAGTAGTTCATCTCCATATCAATAGGTGATTAAAAGGGGGAGCAAAGGCATATCTGGAGGTGTGGTGTGGTTCTCTTGCAGCCTGGTTGTGAGGTACATGGGCAAGGAGAAGTAGACAACTGCTTGTAGGCAATAAATGGGTTTCTCCCACTTTATTTCTCCCTTTGACTGATTTGGCTTCAAAGGTTATTTGCCCTGGTCTGGGAACTTATTTTCACCCTGGAGTTATGCATCAATAAAACATTTAAGTAATTCTAGTTATTTCATTAATTTTTTTTATGTTTGCTGTGCACATATTTTTTCAACAAGAATTCCTACTGTGGAAAATGATAATAGAGCCATTTTTAGCATCGAGCTGAAGCAACCATTGCAGAGGAACTGTCTTACACATCCTGTTTTCTAAACATTTGAAAGGAGCCAAACTGCCAACATTCCAAGAAGTCAGCATGATAAAACTGTGTTTGGAAAGGTGGAAAAAAGTGCACTTTTGCCAAGTGACCATCATTTCACCTGACCAATTAATGAACTACAAATCTAGCCTGCTTGTCAGCATCAGTAAACTCTTCTTAAAAATAACTTACCTAACTCTTCATTTTTTACCCTAAAACCCTGAGTCCACCTCCTATAATTGGGATTCTATTTGGGTTTCTACCTATATCTGTGTACCCCATATGGTAATTTTTTTTATCCCAAATTAACATATTTCTTGTTTTTAGGTTGGCACTATAGAGGACCAAGAACTGAGGTGAAAGCAAGCATTTATCAAATGTCTGCTGGCCACCAGGAAATGGATTAAATGCTCAGATTTAAAGGTGAATAAGATGTATAATTAGGCAGTTGGGCATAGTTGTGGAAGGTAAGGGTGGAAACAATAACAACAACAACAAAATTGTGTTTTCTTCTAAAAAAACAGACTCTCATCCTGGCTGACAACAAAGGGAAAGTTTACCTCTCCTTTCAGGCGCCATGAAAAAAAAGAAACAATTACAAGTTGGTTCAGTTCAAAGCACATATTTTTGAGTACAGTGTCTTCTGACTTGCCTACTCCAGCAATCTAGGCATATTATGAGCAAAATCTCTATTTTTTTTTTAAGCAAATTCACCAAACTGTGTTAGACCTGCAGCATAACAACTTTGGCCTATTTAACATGGAATGCTCATGTCTGTCCCAAACCCCTGAGAAGGGTTTTCTGTTCCATCTTCTCACAAATAAGAGTTAAATTCAAGAAAAGTGGTTCTTGGACACTCAGTGCTTCCCTTCCTCAGGGGAGCAGCACTGTCTATATTATATTATGCGGTTAGTTCAAATCTAGTTCATCACAAGGTAGAGACATTGCAACAGATAACCTGACAGAGTAATGCCCTATACAGGAAAGGGAGAAGCATCACCAAACAGTTACAGCAGTAAGAACCAGTGAAAATGGGCTTGTTCAGCATATTGACCATACTACTTCAGGCAGAATCAATTTATCAAATTGTGGTTATATTTATTCTAGTGTAATTTGAGCCCTATGTTTTACAAGGTTGTATAGTGAAACAAAGGGGTTAAGAGACATCCTCAGGAAATTGGACATGCCTATGACATCATTGCAAACATTACTAACTTCACATTTGTGATCTGAAAGCCAAACACAAAGTAGCTGTTATCTTCAACTATCATACAATATTCGTCAGAAGTAGGGCAGTATTATAAATACTCAATTACTTCATTTATTTTGTTTCAGAACTGCTCATTTTGATTTAGAACTGACTATAGTTAAATAAAAGTTTATGTAAGTTTATTTTCTTAATCTTTGGTATTATTTTCTAGTACCAAATCTCATTCAATCATTTAAAAAAAATTATTTACAGTAAAAGATAAATTCCCATTTTAAATAGCTATTATACTCAGATCAATAAATCTCTGGATATTGAAGAACTTTTGTATGTCTTCCCTTAAGACTTTTTTAATAATCCTATTAATAGGATACCATTTCATTGGTAAAAACAGAATGCTAATGTTAGGCAGAAAGACAGACATGAGCAGGGTGGAGAGAGAATAAAGCTAGTAAAGCCCACTAAAAGAGACTCAAAAGAGTTAACCATATAAAACCAGAGAGCCAGAAAGGACTCACAGAGTTAACTAATTATTGAAATTTCAAAAGCCAGGAGTGACTTGGAATGTCTGGATATTCCCCAGATGAAAAATAATTCCCCACAGAAAGAAAGACACCAGAGCACAGCCCCTATCTTCACTGCACCAATTAGATCAGGCCTTCAGAGCCAAAGATTGTTAATCAAGGACTTCCCTGTCCTACCTCATGAGGTAAGGCAGGGAAACGGGACAGGGTCATGCCATTGTAAAATCTATTTAGCCTGTGAAAAAGGTTCAGCTTATTATTTAACTTAATCTATATGCTATCCTTCCTCTTCTTCCAGTCCTTAATCAAGTAACTAACTTTGTAACCAGGACATGGGATAGACCTCTGAAGTTTAAATGAACCTATGTGGATAAAGAATGCTGAGATCGAGACCAACACAGTCACCTCAATAACACTATTCTTAAGACAAAACTTCAAAAAAATTATGAATCACCTGTATACATCATACCTTATGCTGACCCTTACCCAGAATGCCCTATAAAACCCCAAACCCTAATGTGAGCCTCTTCTCTGAGGTTGCCCACACTTGCCTTTCTTTAAGTGTGTACTTGTGACCTTAAACAGTCTTCTCTCTGCTCAACTTACTGCATTTTGTTTCTGAGCTCCTCCAGTGGTTAATGTCTTTGTTACTTCACTATTTTGTTCCATTTTCCAGACTTAAGCACAAGACTTCACTTTGTCTCTGTTCTACCCCAGGTAAGTAGGGATGGTCTACTGAGAGCTCTTATTTGGGCTTGTAAGTTCTCATAGCCTGGGTGACCCGGACAGGACTGTACCTGTATGGTCATGCTCTTAGTCCTGCCTGTCTAAACTTGGGCACTCTGTTACAACATGCAACAAAAGTTACATTGCTTCCTTGATTTTGTTTTCACTCTGACTTCCCTGTGTCTCCAAACCAAGTTCATTCCCATCACTAATACAATTAATGTAGTATGTATGAGCTCAATATAAATAATGTTAAATAAGTTACTAAGCATTTCCAAGGAATGCTTTTATTAAGCATTACTCTACTAAACCATGACTAGCTGTTTATAACAGCTTACCCTTTGTCTTGTTTTTTTATAAGTAGTTGGTTAAGAACATGGGCTTTCGATTCACATACACTGAAGTTTAATTCCTAACTCTGCAATAAATTGGCTGTATATTTTCTGGTAATGTATTAAAATTTTCAGGCCTTGCTTTCCTCCTCCAGAAAGTGGAGTGACAATACAATATCCAGGCTCATTTGGAAAGTTAAATTAAATTTAATATGCAAAGCACTTCATACTGGATCTGGCACTAGTAACTACTCTGTCTAAACACACCTGTCATTAGAGATAAATCCTTATTCTTTCAGGATGCCTGATACTAGAACTTGCTACATGGCTTTAGCCCTTTCACTGCTGTTAGCTGAAGAGCAATGCTGCTAACATGAATGAAGACGGCTTTCATCACCACCTTTGCAGATGGACCATGTTACTGCTGTTCAGGTTTGAAACCACAGATCCACTAGAACACTTCCTGGGTTTGCTTTCATTCCTCCCTTTTGTTTACTCATTATAAGAAAAAAATGAGTTCTGATTCATAAGATTCCAAATTAGCTGAAAAATCTAGGGAAAATAATGTATACATATATCTCTACTTTGGGAAAAGAAATCTGTTATTTAAAAATTATTTCACATGATATGAAGAGGTTTCATCAATAAAGTAAGAAAAATAGGGCTACTAGCTTTCAAATTCAACTTTCTTTTATCATGTGATTAAGTCGGGGAAGTAGCACAGTAAAGAACAATCAGGTCTACATTCAGTCTATACCATTATCTTCTTTTAATTATTAGAAACAAAACAAAACAAGAAAAGCATAAACAAATTGTCCCCAAATGAACCAACTACATGGTTATTTGATTCACTTCTCAAATATATTAATTTGAAATACATCCACTTCAGTTGCTATGGTCGTTTATAAATCCAAAGCAATAGTATCTCCCTAAAGCCAGGACCAAGGCAAAGCACTTTGAAAAGAAATACTTTCCTGAGATTCAAATGTATTTTGTTCATCCTGTGAATAGATACAAGCTAAGTAGACTTTTATGTGCTTCACTATTCACACTGATCTCATACCAAAGGGTTGCCGAGAGTATGCATTGTACCGGGAAGCTGGAAAGGAGAATGCCCCACCTGGAGAAAATTCTTCATCCCTAGGTGCATCCCCGCGGAGACACTGGGGAAAGGAAAACTGCGTTCAGATCAGCGCGGCAGGGAGACTTTGTGTGATACTCTGAGCACCTCCCCAGGGTGTTTTTCTCTCTTTTACTTCCAATAAACTACACTGACAGTCTTTCTTCTATTTTTATAAAGATACACATCTTCCAAATTTATATTTACAAGTTATGTGCTAAAAAAAAATAAAATATTTTGATTTTAAAATGAGGAATGATAAACAATTATAAAACATGAAAAAGCATAAAATACTTAACTTAAATGTAATTTCTTTATTCATAAATAATTGCAAAGTCAACATATTTTATATAATTCATGTAAATAGAAAACGTTTTTACACATTGGTATCATGCTGTATACACCATTTTTGTATACTTTTTCAGTACTCTTTTCTTCTCTTAATCTCTTAATGCTTCTCTTCTCCTAGTACTATATACACATTTTCATATTTTTCAGATATAATTTAATAATTAGCTATATAGTATTTCATTATATGAGTAACTACAATTAAATTGTTATATTGTTAGAAATTTAGTTATTAATTTTTTTATTTTTTGCTATTTACACATCTATAGAGATAGGATTGCATACATATTCTAAAGTGACTAACGTGGTAAAGAATGACAAGTGTATATTTCCTAAATTAAGCTATTCTTAAACTCATAGACCGAAATATATTTGGTCATTTATTTCTAGATGCCTAGGACGGGGGATCTGTGAATTAAACGCATTCTTTCATAGCTCTTGACTTTCAAAAGTCTTCTTTAGCATTCTAATAGTCTCCATATAATCTTTATGCTTCACTTTTTCTGTTTGAATCCACCTCTCTAGCTTAGGACAGTTTCTGGGGACTCTCATACATATTTGGGGATGAAGAAAATTCATTGAGCACATGCTATTTGGCAAACACCAAATAATTCATGAAGAATACTACTCTGTGTTCTTCACTTCTCCCTAAGCCTTGAAGTCATTAGTTCTCAAATTACTGACATCTTCTGATATTCTATGCAAGAATGACCTTTCTTTCCCTTCTGCACACACTTAATCAGTCCAAATGACAGTCCCATAAATATGCCCATGTGTATTGGGAATAGAAAGCATAATACCTAGAGCTGTAGCTTTGTACATGTGCATGGGACTACATTTTCAAATTGAACATTGGTAAGCGAAATAACGTTTGACTGACAGGCTAAAGCTCTGGGAAGGAGTGCTATCCTGTCTCCTGGTTCTGTCACCTCATTCCCAATCTATGCAGTAAGACTGTGACGCGCACTCCTTCTCTAATCAAAAATTGTAATTCAATATTTGGTTTAAAGTCCCTGCTCGTGATTTAATGTTTTTCTTTTTTTTCATGAAAAATGGTATCTTTTAAATATTCCGTAAACTAATCACTTAGAATCCACTGATCTATCAGAGCTTTTTTACGAATCATGAAACTAGAAATTCAGTCAAGGAAGCTGATTGGATAAAAGTTTTCTATTTGTTTTGTATAAATGCAACTTCACTCCTGAGGATACGAACCACCAGCTGTCATATGTATGTGATTAATTGGGTCCCTTTCCAGCTATTTAGGAAGCCCCACTATGTTTCTATGTTTTCTGGCAAAAATAGAAGTTAGCTTAACACAACATCTTGGCAAACAAGTTGCTGGCACAGAAAGGCGAAACACATGCAAATTGGCGAGAAAAATACCTTGAGTATGAAACCATTTCCAAAAACAGCAGATGCAAAGCCAAACACACCTTACCAGTCTTATGATACTTATGTATAAAAATGTATGTAAAAAAATTTAAATATTTGTCTAACTTAATATCATTCTATATACAGGTTTAGATTCTCCTGTTTTCATTTTCTGGAAGAGGAAAAACTTGTTTAGAATTTGGGATGAAAAATCTGTCTTCAAGACGAATGGGACTGCATTCTAGTGAATGGAATATTACTGTTTGCTAGTTCGTTTTCTGGTGGTATACATGTGATTTTTTTTCATGAATCATTGGACTCCCATCATCATTTAAATGAGAGTGGAGCTTTTAACAAGTGATTTCCCACTCTCAGTGTCCTCTGTCTCCTATGCTGCCCTTTAAATTTTTTCAGCAAAAATTACTGCTTTTACTCTAGGTGCTCACATGGGACCTGCTTCGTTTTGTTGTAATAACAGTAACATGGTGTGGTGTGTGTGTGTGTAAGAGAGAGAGAGAAAGAAAGAGAGAATTATATTTCATAAATTATGCTGATTTTATAGTTCATCAATATTGCCTTAAGTGAGTTTTGTTATGTTCATGCTTATTTGTTTGTTCACCTTCTTTATAGAACATGTTAGGACATGAAGAATGAAGTTGTTGCTACCTTTTCCCATATATTCTGATCTCAAGAAATCTGCCATGCACCCAGGCATCAACCTCAGAAAGAGGTAGGTCTCTTCCTCCCACCAACCCTCACTCATTTATTAAGTAGGTGTCACTGATTCTGCCTCTGTAATATTGTTTATATCTTCTTCAGAAGTATTACCCCAACTGAGGCCTTAATAACTGAATGTAGAAAATTGCATTTGTCTTTCAAGTATTTTTTTTTTGCCTTTACTTGCCTATACTTTCCTTTGATTTACCACTAATGCTAGAATATATTTTCCAAAACTAAAACCTATTCTACCTTATTTAAAACAGCTCTTCACTGTCCACACAATTTAATTCAACCTACTCACCATGACATGAAAATCTCTACAGACTTACTACTGCCGACTCTCGAAGATTTCCCCTAATAAATAAGGTTATGATTCCATTGTTTTTGACCATCGAAACAACTTTTTGATGAAAGAATGTGTCAACCTAGAATTTCCTTCCTTAGAAAATAAGGCATCTTGAGACTTCTTATCTCACCATTAATTTCTAGTGCATGTCTGGAATCTTTCTGTGTCTTCTTAGAGAAATTTCCATGGCCCCTTTATACCTTTGTGCACATATAATTCCATTATGAGTGCTTTTAGATATTCCTTGTACAGGCAACTACCACTTCTAGACTGGAAATTCCTTGATAGAATAAATTTATGTTTGAATCCCTAAAAAATATTTATTTGTGGGATGAATCCTGTCCTTTAATTATGTTTACTACATCTTTTGAATTCTGAGGGTTATCCCATCTTTTCTGACTACAGATGATCAACTCCTGGCTAAAAGAAAAAAAGTCTCTAACCCCAAAATTATTGCCAAACACACTACATATTGTCATAAGCATCATCCTCAAATAGTTGAATGCCTGATCCAGACATCCATGAGGTACAATAAAATAGTTATTGTGTTAGGGCACTAAGATTTAATTCATGTTTTAGGTGGTATTAGGTAACTAATATTCCTGATAGTCATGTAAACTGCCATCGCTGCAACGAAAAATCATTTAGCTCTATCTACTAAAGCTGAACTTTCATGTGCCTTGTTACTTATCATTTCCCCTCCTAGATGTGTAACTTAGAGAAATGCATACATAGTTATAACTGCCTTAATTAAAACAGCCAAAAAAATGGAGGTAGTTCAAATGTCTAACGAGTAGATAAACGAAGTGTTTTATTCATAAAATACAATATCATACAGAAATAAAAATGGACAAACTGTAACCACGCACATCAGTGTGGAAGAATCTTATAAGAGGGAGAGAAACCAGACACACCATAATATATTCTATATGATTCTATTAAAAAACTTAAAAAAAGAAAAAGCAGGTAAAGCTAATATATCAAACAGAACTCAGGAGAGCAATCAACTTTGTGGAGGAAGCAAAACAGTTGAATAGGCATGGATAGAAAGTGAGCTAGTAATGTTCTATTTCTTTGTCTACATTGGTGATGGCTACATATGTGTGTTCATTGTGTGACAACACACTGGGCTGTACACTGAGGATCTGTGCACATTCTACATACTGTCATCTTCCCAAAAATGTGTAAGAAAGGAGAGCATTTCCGATTTTATTCTCAAGAAGATTCATAGGGATACTGCAACTGTGTTTCCAAAATTTAAGCAATCATTGTGAAAAAAAATACTTTGATTGATAATATGGGTGACTATAGTAACCACAATGTTTTTCATGTGAAACCTTTATAAGAGTGTATATCGATGACACCTTAATAAAAAGAAAAGAGGAACAAAATAAACAGATAAATAAAGTGAATATACATAAAAAAATACTTTGAGATGAAGTTGAATTTAGATAAATCTATCAGCCAATTGGCACAATTTTTGTGAAAAGACTACTCACATATTCTAGATGAATATAAATGCCTAGGTGAAATTAAGTACTAGTGGTTTCAGTATTAATCGATTTTAAACAAAGGCTATTTTGAACTAAATATACTTTTTGGGAAGAACTTTACTTGTTGTTTTCAGTCCTATTCTTTCTTTTTAATGTAGCGTTTAGTAATAAAAAGGTGTTATAGCTTAGTATTAAAGAAATAATGTGCTGGAATCTGTCAGATTTGGGTTAAATTCCAGCTCTGCCATAGAGGTTTGCAGGTTCCCTTGATCTGATTAGTAACCTCTCTAAATCTTACTTTTTTTATTTCTAAAATGACCTCATTAAAAGGTTTATTTCATTATATTTGGGGAGGATTAAATGGAGCACTTTATTTACAATATGGGGACCAGGTTTTAAAATATCACTTTAAAAATACTACCACCATGGTGAGCTTACTCAGACTGAACACTGAGCTGAGCATGTCACCCAACCATGTGCAAAGTAGAAAAAGCTTGCTATGTACAGTTGGTTAAAGCATCTTCTTACTCACCCATGCAAGACCTTTGCCTCAAGTGTATGTAAACGAGCCTATCAATGCAGTGAATTAGTCTAGCCAATGAGACAGTTCTAAAAGTTGATGGAGTGAAACATGCAATAACCTGGTGTCTTTGCAGACATCATAAGACACTAATATTCTGTAAAATAGACATCCCTTAGTCATATGGGCTTCTCTGATACTGCTTTGAATGTTTTAAATTTCAAACCTCAAGTGTGCTGCCCTGAATGCTTAGCATGATGGTGAGAACTCAAATGATAGAGGACCATGGTCACTGTGTATCTTACCGGGGCTAAAGCTTGATCTGGTAGTGGATAAGCTCATGTGGATTGTGAATGGACACAAGAAAGAGTTCCTAAGAGGCATGGAGGGGAGAACAGAACATATAGATTCATAAAGCACAATGTCTACAAACTTTTCTTGAAAAAATATTATTTTTTAATTGTGGAATAGGGGAGTCCAGCAGAAATGAAAAAAAAAAAAGAGGAAAAAGGACAATCAGCCATTTCTATAGATAAATACAAATTAGAGGATAAAGTTTGATTTCAGAAATTCAATTAGCTAAATCACTTTTTATACTGTATCTGCAAACCAATCATCTTTTAAGATATTGTTTCTCTTGATAAGGAACTTTCAAGCTCACAAATGTCTTACAAATGGAATTGTGATAAGCAACTCTTTTTGTAAGTTGGGAGTGCCTACATACTGCCATTGATTTTTAAATAGCAAGGAGTCCAGCTTGCTCACACAGTAAAAAGCTGTTTTATGTCCTTTTAATTAGAGTAGATGTTTCTCCTTTAATACTTAAAATTATAGATTAAACCTCTACTTGGAAAGCAATAATGACTTTCTGGTGATGGGTAAGAGTATGGGACCCTGGAGTAGTTGCCCTCAGCAAGGACGCCAAAACTGTGTGTTGGTAAATAGATTAACATAATTTTATGTGTTCTTCATGGTATTATTACTTACTCTAATAAAACCTCATTAGAGATTCACAGCATATAAAAATGCTAAAGATTTTATGATTCTATATGATACAGTCATATTTACGATTTGTTTACCTTTCTATAAGTATTTACCAACTATTCTTCATTTAACCTTTTTAAGACTGAAGTATTATTTTGTCCTGAAAGAAATGACTAGGAGTTAGGGAGTCCTGTGAAAAATATGTTTTATCTTTATCCCTTCACAGAAGAGCAGGGTTTCTTCATTATTTGATTTTCTCCAAAGTTAAACACCAGACCATAAACTGAATGAAATTACTTTAGATCTCATGGAGAAAGAAGTCAGCATGCACATTATGATGTAGAAAATGACCTCATCCTCTCCTCAAGGAAGAAAATAATGACCTATGCAGTCATGCTATTTGTCCCAAAGTTCAGTATGTCTAAGTGATGTGACTTGATTTTTGAGAGTGACTTGCTTTTCTCAATCTCTGCTTTATTTTAGAGATCAATGTATGTTTACAATATTTAATTTTGATGTAATACAATTGTTTTACTTCCTATAGTGTATTTTCTATGAATATAAAGCAATATCTTTATTCATTTTTCTATTATAGACATTTATGTTGCCAACTTTTTCCTAATAGAGACCATACATCTGTGGGCATCTTAATACATATCTCTGGTATAATCATGTAAGAGTTTCTTTTGACAAAGAACACATTTAGAAACAGGAGTGCAGAGTCTTAGATTGCTTTTTGAAATGTTGTAATATGTTTACACATGACCTATATTTAATTTCTTTCTTCTTTACATTTTGACAAAACTTGATACTGTCAAACTTTCTGACTGCCACCAATAAAATTCATGTAATGACACTAAATGGTTGGTTCAATTTGCATTTACCTTATTACTAGTGACATATAGGATTCTTTTTACATTTTTAATACCAGTTTAGTTTTCTTGTAGAAATTACACACATAATATTAATCCAGTTACTCCATTCTTGTCATTTTCTTGGTGATTTGTAGGAATTCTATATACATTGTATAGCAATTTTATGCATTGAACTCCTCTCTTCCTTATGTGTAGCTGGTTTTTAAGCTTCATTTACACCATTTTATGATCTTATGACTTTGTCCACTCATGTGAATATTTAGAATCAGTTTGTCTAGTCATAAAAGGAATCATACCTAAAGGAATATAATAGAGAAAAATGTGAAGTGATCATTCACATCCCCATAAATCATAGAGGAGATTTAGTATTATTCATGCTAAAGATTACAAGAGTAACTTATGCTAAAGTAAAAGGAAAGAGGCCAGATAGTAAATATGCTAGGCTTTCCAAGCCACATACATCTGTTGGTGGTTAATTAAGGAAATTTTTTTTCCAATAAGAGCAAAATAGCCATATATATATGTTAACTATGTAAAAAAGAGCCTTATTTTCAAAACTTTCAATTATGATACTGTGGAAAAAAATCTCTGAATAGGCAGCTAAATTAACTAAATAGCAGTTGAAGTGCTTTTTAGTTCTAGGTAAACACATTTTCTGGAGGAATTTTTTGTCACTACAGATTTAACAATGAACAAGCAGTTATTTGGAAGCTACTGGAAAGTTTGAAGTCCCAAAGTTTATTAACCAAGAAATATTCCTAAGTAAATATTAGCAAAATGTAACCAGCTTCTTTCAACCTTGGGTAGTCTGAGTGCAGTTTACTATTTTTCCTTCATTCTAATATAACAAATACAATCATCATGAGACTGATGTCATGCAAAATCTAAGGGTAGAGAGTGGGAAACAATGCAATGATACAGGTTTTTGGTAGAGAAGGAAATTTGCATCAGTCATGTGCAATTAAACCCAGTTCTATAATTAAAGTACAATAAGTACCAGGAGTCCATCCCTGATGATGTGTAAGTTACTGATGTGTGAGATAGACTCTTCAAAGTGGTAATGGGAAGTGTAACCCTTTGATAAAATCCAAGATCACTCACAAGGAGCTTCTAGTGATTTAATGGATACCAAAATCTCACTATGGAATTCTAATGCAGTGAGGCACACTCTATAGTGAGTTTACTCTATTTGTCAATAACATTTCTAATAAGGTTGTTTATTCATGGGTCAAATTCAACTACTATCCCGGGTATGCATTTTAATTTACTTTAAAAATAAAACTTGAAACACTATGCTGGAGATGATTTTGGTCAAGGATCCTAAGTATCATCATGCAGAGGCTACCAAGGCTGCTCAACTGAGGAGGAGAATCAGTGCTGAAATTCAGCCTCTTTGCCAATGCACGTGCCCTGGCACGAGGCTGTGTGCACTAACAAGAGGAGCTTTGTTATAATCCTCACAAAAATGCCACATGAGCTAAGGCTGGCTTGGTTTAGTTTTTTTCCATCATCAACATAATATCACAGTCTCCTTGTATCACTAATCAAGTATTAAAATTCAATAGTTTAGAGAAAAGAGGACCATGATAAATAAGGCTAGGATATCAAACCTATGTCATTATAAATTAATTAGCATCCTCAAGAACAATTTTGCCATCTGAAAAAATTCAGTTTCCCCAACCTCCTAGGCCACATTTCTAAATAATTGTCTGATGTAAAACAGAGTTCCACCAATGCATCAACTCGGTATAACCAAAACCAAATTTCTCCCTTCAAGCTGTTATTTCTCTTATTTCTTCACTTAAATAATCACATTTTCTATCAAATACCTTAAAACTCCATCAGCATTACTTAATCCTTCTTTCACACCCATTTGACACTTTACCAGGACACAATCTTTACTTAGTGCCTCTCTGCTCTAATTCATCATGTACCTTACCAATACTTACATATTTCACAGATACAACTCTAGCTTTGTTATTTCCCAGACCAAACGTCTTTAATGGCCCTCCATTCTTTACACAATTACTTTTACACTACTTGCTCTGGTGTTCAAAGTCATCTGTAAACTGTTTCATTTTCAACTTTACTTTCTAGGGTTCATCCTAGATGAGCTATTTTCCTACAGATGTGCCATGTTGAAAATGCCTTATTTAAAATGTTTAATACCAACACTATCTTCTGAATTTCCAGGATTTTTCATGAGCTTATTTTTAAATAAGAGTTTACTGAGATAAAATTCAGTACAATTCACCATTTAAAGTGGAAGTTCGTTGGTTTTTAGTACATTCACAGAGCTGTGCAAACATTGACACAATCAGTTTTTATCACACTAAAAACTAACTCTATACCCAGTAGTACTTACTCCTCATTTCCTCTAATTTCCCAGTCCTAGACAACTACAAATGTATCCTCTGTCTCTAAGATTTGTTCAATCGAGACATGTTAAATAAATAGAATAATTCAATATGTGGTGTTTTGTGACTGACTTCTTATACTTTGCATAATGTTTTCAAGGTTTATCTATGTTGTATCATGTATCAAGATTTTGTTCATATTTATTGCTGAACAATATTCCATTATATGGACTATACCATATTTTATAGGCATATTCATTAATTTTTCTAAACATCTGGGTTGCTTCTGTTTTCTGGTTATTATGAGTAATTCTGCTAAGAGCATTTTTGTAAATGTTTTTGGGTGGACATGTGTTTTCATTTATCTTGATATATACCCAGTAGTGGAATTATTGCAGTATGGTAACTCGAGATTGAAACTTTGGAGGAACTGACAGTTTCCTGAAATGGATGCACTATTCTACATTTCCATCAGCAGTGTATGAGGGTTTAATTCTTCCACAATGTCATTAACACTTGCTATTATCTGACTTTTTGATAATAGCCATCCTAGTGGGTGTCAAGTAGTATGTCACTGTGGTTTTGACTGTCATTTCCCTGATGATTAATAACATTGAAAATCTTTTCATGTACTTACTGGGCATTTACATACCTTTCCTGGAGAAATATCTATTGAGACAATAAATCATTGAGTTGTAAGAGTTCTCATTCTAAATACAAGCTCTTGTTAGATAAATGATTTTCTCCCATTTTATGGGTTGTCTTTACCTTTGGTATCCAATTTATTTTTCTTCTTTTGTTGCTTGGACTTGATATCATATCTAAAAGGCTTTGCCTTATTCAAGATCATGAAGACTTATGCATACATTTTCTTCTAAAAGCTATATAGCTGAGTTCTTACATTTAGGTTTATGATTTACTTTTGTGAATAATGTGATGAAATGGTCCCACTTCATCCATTTGCTTGTAGATATCCATTTGTCCAAGAACCACTTGTTGAAAAGACTTATCTTTCCTTATATTCTTGAAATCTGCGACAAAATAAATTGACTGTAACTGTGAGAGTTTATTTCTGGACTCTTAATTCTATTCCATTTATCTATATGTTTAACCTTAGGTCTGAACACATAGTGCTGATTATTGCTGGGTAGTAAGTTTTGAAACTGGGATGTGTGAGTCTTCCAACTTTGTTCTTCTTTTTCAATATTGTTTTAGTTGTTTTTGATTCATTGCATTTCCACATGAATTTTGCAATCAGGCTTGCCAATTTCTGTGAAAGTCATATAAGATTTTGATAGGGGTTGTGCTGAATATTTAGATTAATTTGGGGACAGTATAAACAATATTAAATTTTCTTTCAATGAATATGGAGTATTATTTAATTTAGGTCTTCTTTCATTTCTTTCAACAAAGTTTTCCAATTTTCAGAGTATCAGTTTTTCCCTTATTAAATTTGTTGTTAAATTTATTCCTAAGTATTTTATTCTTTTTAATAACATTGAAATAGAAGTGTTTCCTTGATTTTAATTTTGGATTTTTCATTGCTTCTGTATAGAAATACAATTGCTTGTATTAGAACTCATTTATTAGTTCTAATACATTTTTTTTTAAGTGCATTCTGTAGGACTTCCTATATACAAGATCATGTCATCTCTGGATATACATAATTTAACTTTTTTCTTTCCAGTTTGAATAGATTTTGTTTTCTTCCTTAAATTTCTTAGGCAGAACCATCAGATGAACAGAAATGATGAATGGACATTCTTTTCTATTCTTGATTTAGGAATAAACCTTTCACTTTTTCTCCATTATGCATGACATAAGCTGTGAAATTTTCATATATGCTATTTATCAGTTAAGTAAGTTACCTTTTATTCTTAGTTGGTTACATGTTTTATCATAAAGGGGTAACGAATTTTTTTCAAATCCTTTTTCTGTGTCTATTGCAATGATCATGTGGGTTTTGTTTTGGTTCATTATTATATTGATATGGCATATAGTATCAGTTGGTTTTCAAATGCTATACTAACTTTGCATTCCTGGATAAATTCTACTTAGTCATAGTGCATCATTCTTTTCATATTTTACTGGACTTGGTTTGCTATAATTTTGTTGAATATTTTGCATCTATATTCATGAGATGTTGGCCTGTAGTTTTCTTTTTTGTGCTATCTGTCTGGTTTTGGTATCAGGGTAATATTGGCTTGAAGGAATGAGTTGAGTTTATTCTCTTCTATTTTTGGAAGGTTCGTGAGGAAATTATGTTAATTACCTTTTACATGTTTGGTAGAAATCACCAATGAAGCCATCTGGGCCTAGGTTTTGTTGTGTAGGTAGCTTTTTATTACTAATCCCATATTTTTACTTGTTACAGGCCTATTCAGTTTGTATATTCCTTCTCTAGTTAATTTTGGTAGCTTTTATGTTTCTGTGAATTTGTCCATTTCAAGTAAATTGGCTGATTTGTTAGAATACAATCATTCACAGAATTCTCATAAATAATCTTCAAAAAATTTTTTTTTCATAAGGACAGTGGTAAGTCTCCTTTCATTCTTGATGTTGGTAATTTGAATGCTCTTTCTTTTTCCTTGTTCAATATAGCCAAAGGTTTGTCAAATTTATTGAACTTTCCAAAAACTAGATTTTTCTTTTGTTATTTTTATTTTCTCTAAGATTTTTCTATGACTTTAATAATTAATTATATTATGTTAAAAAAATAATTTCCTTCTTTTTGCTTGTTTTAGGTTTATTTTGTTATTTGTTATTTTGTTCTCATCATGTCCTGCCTAGCCCAAACGGTAGGGTGTAAGGATAGGAGAAAAGAGAGGGCACACACATTTGTTAGGAGTCACAAAGGAAAAGTCATACTTATCTTTTTTGTTCACTTACTATTTCCCAGCAATGATTATTCAGGCTTTAAAAGAGGCTGGAAAATGTCATCTCTAGCTGGGAAGATATATATACCCAGGTAAAACTTGAGATTATATTATTGTAAAGAACAATATGAGATCAGTGGGTAATATTAGGTAAAATCAAGAAAATATTATAATTATTAGAATGATTTTAACAAATGAAAAATTAAATAGAACAATTTTTTTCTGATATGGGAGGAAAAGTATTAGAATATATGGAATAGGAGGAAATATAGCCAGATATAAAAATATAGTGAGATGAAGGAGAATGCCAATTTTATTGTGAGTGGATGTATTATGTAAAAAATAAATGGAGGAAATAGTCAAGAAATACAGTATGCTGGACTTGTGACTGTTATTATAATCTACCAGTTAGACAGATTATATCAAATTAACTAGAATAAACAAATCTTCTACAATTATGCAACTAAGAATAATGTACATGGCTGACAGAATCATTATATGCCTAAAATTGTTTGAAATACTGATCAAATATTAAATAGCATTCATTCAATCCTAATAAATATTTTTTGTTCTAAGTGTCTTTTTGCCAAGTAAAACTGCTGATACCCTGCAATTCTCACATTAAAAGAAATGATGATTAGGGAGTTTCTCTCATTTCAAACCAGGAATCATCTCTGTAGAAATGATTGCATTATTTGTGTTTATAGAAGCAGCAATCCATTTATTTTTGTTCCCCAGATGAATTCTAAATACTGCATTTTGTCATAGCATAGCTCTTATTTTTATAATCCAGATGTACCTTTCTGTACTTTTTAAAAGTACATATAATAAAATGCACAAATCTTAAATGTGTAGCTTGATTATGACAAGTGTCTATACTCATATTACCATCACCCATATCAAAATATCAAACATTCTCATTAATATTTTTCCTCTTCACCTATTTCACCCATCCCTTACCCTTTTTCCCTGTGGGAACCACTAGTCTGCTCTTTATGTTTATGAGTCTATTTCTGTTTTGTTTGTTCAGTTTATTTTTAAAAGAACTTATGAGCAAAAATTAATTATACAATTGACTCTACTTATGTTTATTATTTTATTTCATTTTAAGATGTATTCTTGGTCATTTGCAGCTTGTTGTTAGTGAAATACCTTTTTAGTCCTTTTCCACTAGCACTTTAATTGATTCTAGGGTTGTATATGTTAAATGTAATCACTGTATATATTCAGCAAAACACAACACAGGCCATATTAGAATACAAGAATAGTGCATTATTGCCTTAATTATAACATAGTTAAAAGGAAAAAAGTCTACTTGTAAAATGTACAAAGGATTTCAATTAGTTTTTAAAATGACAACCCATGCAATGAAACAATGGACAAAGGATATGACTGGGCAATTCACAAAAAAGGAGTTGAAAATAACCAGTAAAGGTCTGTATAGAATGACAACATCACCAGTAAACAGAAAATTGCACATTGAAACAATAAAATATATCCTCAAACTTCAGATGGAAGAAAATTAAAAAAAAAAATGTTTACTTCAGTAAGGAGGATAAAATGTAACATTCTTACCATGATGGTGGACTCTTTAATCCCAAAAGTCATGTTAGAGGGCAATCTGACAGCAACTAATAAAATTGGATGACATAAATTAGTCCTCATTTAACTTCAAGGTTTGTGCAATTGAACATTTTTTAAAAATTCAGGACTTATCTAAAAAATGTTCATTGCAGTATTGTTATTAATGTTGAAAAGTTGAAGCAAATTAAATGAATATCAATATAGGAATTAGTGCTCTGTAATAGATAAAATGAGTGAATAACTTATACTTCCTTGTATAACCTGGCCATGGATATATGCAGTAAAAACAATTTTAAGAGGAAAATACAAGCTTTATCAATGATATTGTTTCAACTTTAACATAAACAGAAAACAACTGTATGTTTTAAGCATGTATATATATAAATCCAATAAAATTGACTGTAAAGATATACATCAAACTCATGACCGTGCAAACTGCATGACTTGTACAGGAATAGAAGAGATAGGAAAGAATAATAGTATGTGGTGAGCTTCTTTAAGAAAAGGTAACGGCTGCAACATCTGACATGAGCAATGTGTTAAATGAATATCAATAAAAAATTCTCATGTAAATTTATGCATAGAGATAATAAATGTATCTTTATTTTAAAACATGAAATAGTACATAAATTACAGCATGGAATGAATGGGAATTAGGAAAATAAATGTTGATATATCTATACTATGGAATAATACATAGCCAAGAAAATTATACTAAATGAAGATTCAGTGTTTTAGAAATTGCTCACAATATTGTGCTACATCACAGAGTACGTTATACATTTCAAATTCATGATCCCAAATATGAAAAAAATGGTATCAAAATAATAAAAAAATATATTTACAGACAAAGAAAGTGTATAATCCCACAAAGAAATCAATCACATGATGTCAGAAAGGACAAACGATGTTTTGGAGAGCCTTTTTTCAAATAAGAATTGCTTCTGAAAGACTAGAGACATGCACTTCTAGGGCTTATCTCGATTGTGATCTTAGTGAAACATACCGAAAGCTCACATTATAGAATCTGTATGATGGGGCTTGGCATCAGAGGGTTAGTTTTAGACTCAACTCTGATATTATTATTTTATTTTTTAGTTTCTATTTTTAGGTAATTCCAGCATGTTCAAGAAGGACATTTTTTGCCCAAGAACTTAAATGTAGGAGTAGTTACAGCTGAACAATTACGCATTCTGCTGAACTACATGAGCCATACTCTTTGCCTCAGCTAAACTTAGTGCATCAAATAGGAGTGTGGATAAAAGAATAAAAGGTTTCTTAAAGCTTTTTCAGATACCCACTGGTATGTAATTCAAGCCTGACAAAGGTAATAATCCTTTACACTTTAAAGCAAAATTGAGGAGAAGCCGGATATTTGAAAAACATAGTATATGGTAAAGATTTAAAATACTCAGTCAATATATGAATGAATCAATAATATATTGATAAATAGAAATAAACACTTGAATAGGATGTGCTAAAATTTTCTTTACACTATTGAAGCAAGTTTGTATACCCCTTAATTGCAAATGTTATGATGTTATTAAATAACATATAATCCACTAAAAAACTGTTTGTTACTCTAAAAGACATTAAATATAGTCAGGTCTTTGTATAAATAATAAAGAACCTTTGAAAAAGGGGTGTAGACTAGATCTTCTCTATGCCTTGCATGAAGGAGGAAAGGATTTTGACTAAATGGTTTTAAAATCTCATAATCTTACATTTATCTTGGATGCCAGCTCTCTTCTTCAGAGAATACAGTAAAATGGGGAAAGACTTGAAATAAACATTTAAGTTTCTAAAAGTTCTATAGTAAAAATACTTAGGTAACTTCTCAGCCCTTGAAACGCTATCTTTGTTTTTATTTAAATTTATCTATCTACCTACCTATCCATTTACCTACTTACCTACCTACCTACCTATCTAAACAGCATCTCCCTATCCAATTTAAAGCACTGGATCCCCATATTCAGTGATGTGCCCACACCTAACTTCACACTGACTAATTAGACTAGTGATAAACCTTATACAAGCCAAAGGTTCTTTCCATAGGATGTTGCAATTGGGCATAGTCAGGTCTAGATAGTCCTTAAATTTGCATCCTATAATTCAAGGCCTTCAGTGTTCTGCTGTGGCAGCAAGAAATAGAAAGCTGGGCTTTAACTGGAAGAATACAATGCAAAAAGTAGCAACAGGGGAGACTTAGTCAATTATGAAGTTCTACTAATATCTGGGTCCTGTCTGTTTCTGAGGGAACCATCACTGTGTTTCAGCTGCAATGTTTCATGTAACAACTATGTGTCTTTGTCCCAAATTCTGCTTTTGAATGTAAGGTAGCTCAAGTTAGTTTTAGTTAGTTGCAACTGTAGTCTAATGGATTCAAGTTCTACATAGGAGCAATTGTCAGGTCAGTAATTTAAGCAAATGGTCCCTAAATGCTCCTAAAATGCCACCCTCAAAAGACACAGCAAGATGATAACAAGCATACAATCTTCTCTACAAAAAAGTCAAAGAATACACCATTGGTTAGGACTCTAACATAAGCTTGTCCAAGCACAGAATATTCCTTTGTTCTTTATTTAACCCCTCTGCTAAGACACTCCTAGATCTTCAGTTTTTAATAGGGTTATTATAATTAGACTAAGATAAGAATGTTCCTTCTCAGAGAACTACTGTGTTTCTTTCCTTGCTCTCTTTATATCCTTCTTTTATTCTTAGTGATTAATAACAGTGTCATTAAATCCTGTAGATGTAGACTGGCAACATTAACCAGAGGATTCCTGTGAAACAGTCTGAAGCAGCACACATAATAAATCATGCTTATTGCTTAGGTCAGAGTAAAAATTCTCTGCTTACACCAGAGTGAAGGTAAAACTCAAAGTCTGAATTCTACTTGTTATTAATGGATATACCTTCTTTTAAATGCAAACTTCTCAATTAATGTCACATAGTAAGTTGTTTAGTTTTCAGCAAGATAGTTTAAAGTTCAGAATAATAGACTATTATAACTGGAAATAACTTAGATGTAATTTAATCCATCACCCCTTTTCACAGATTAATAGAAAGAAAATTACTTCCCCGAAGTCACACAGAAAATTAATCATATAGCTAGGGCTTAAATCCCATTCTGGAAACTCTTTGTACAGCTGCTACATTTAAAAAATATCTTACATAAGCTGTCCATTATAAATAATAATCTATTACTAAATGAATAATTTGTTAATTTTTTTTCTTGGTTTGCTGTGTTTCAAGGCCATTAGGGGCTAGGTCCTGAGACTGTTCCTGAGACTGCCATGAAAGTATACTTACAGTCCTCAAGAACACAGGGATTAATAGAGAGATTGGAGCTACAAAGGCAAATATCCATCACGCAGATGGTTATGCAGTACAATAGCGAGACTGATAATAGAGATACACAATATGATCTGGAACTAAAAAAAAAAACCTTCATAGAAGTGGTAAAATTTTACTAAGATACGATGGGTGTATTTGGATTTGCAAAGCCCAGAAGGAAAATAATCCTTCTTATTAAGTGCTATCAATATTGGAGCATTCCCTGGGCACCTGAAATTATCTCAACTACTTTATACTTTATCTAACCTAATCTATCATCTATCTATCTATCTATCTATCTATCTATCTATCTATCTATCTATCTATCTATCTATCTATCTATCTCTATCTATCTATCTATCTATCTATCTATCTATCTATCTATCTATCTATCATCTATCATAATTCAAATCCACGGTCTCCTGATTCCAAACCCTCTCTGGAAGCATTGCACATGTATATATATACCTGCACAATTATACCTGTGCATGCACCCACACAATCACACAATTTGAGGAAACACAAAAAAGAAGAGGCAGTAAGAGGACAATTTTGCAAATTGATTCTTTTCTTGCATAGATGATACCCAAATTATGAAAAATAGGTGTTTTCTCAAGTTTTTCCTAAAACATTCTTGTTTTCTCATTCATGCTACTCATGTAATCAAATAGTACAAAAATATACAGAGTTAAAAATAAAAGCTAAGAATGTCAAGTAGTTTTCTAGCACTTTACTTACACTTGGATGGTACTGTACATAAATGGAGTAATAGACCCAGGGATGAGTGTGAGGTATTAGGATCTACTTGTATCTAAGAGTTTTAGCCCTATTACTCGGCACTGATATCTGCAAAAGTTTGGATGGACTTTTGCCCCCTGAAAAGTATATTGCTCTCAGATGATGTCAATATTTAGTACAAAAAGTTTATGTGTTCAACTACTTCTCAGATTTTTCTTATGAAATTAAGGGTTTTATTCCACAATTTAAATTTTGACAATACACAATTGGTAAATCTGAGTTCAATCTTTCTTCCAATAAAACAAATATTCTTCTTCATCACTTTCAAATCGCTCCTGTATGTGGTATCCATTTTTAATATTTGATGAATAAATTTAATCTAGACATTCAAATAGTTCATTTGCAAACATGAAAGTGTTTTATTATAACTTGCTTCCTTATAAAAAATAAGTTGCTTCTAATGCCTGAAATAATTTGAATTATTGGGTGGAGTATTGGGAGTAAAAATAAGAAAATTCAAGTCCATGTTGTGCCATGTAAATAATTTTTACATGCGTAATTGTGAACATCTCATCAGAATTAAAAAGTATACATTAATTTCATGGCCTTCATTTCCTAGATTGAAGGTTTTCAGTATCCTCTGGACTGTCTGGATAGAACATCAAGTGAAATAAGTCAGATGTAGAAAGACAAATACCATATGATTTCATTTACATGTGGAATCTAAAAAAAACAATAACAAATGAACAAAAAAAACCAATACAAAACAAACTCATAAATACAGAACAGCTTGATGGTTTCCAGAGGGAAAGGGGGTTGACAGGTGGGTGAACTGGATGAAGGAATCAGTTGTATAGTGATGGATGATAACTGGCCTTTTGGTAGTGATCACTTTGTAATGTGTACAAATGTCAACTTATAATGATCTACACCTGAAACTTACATAATGTTCTATACCAGTTTTAACTCAATAACAAAACAGAATAACAACAACATGGCCTTTAAGAGCACAGACAGAGGTCTTACTGACATCAGTCATCCATTTATGCAGGAGATACTGACTCATTCATTTACTTGCTTAACCAAATACTGATACACAGATCCATAGATGTCTGTGGAAATATTTGTAGTTCAGTGCAGGTACAAACAACAAGACAAATATGACAACATGAAAAATTTGTGTTATAGATTATACCAGCTTTGAGGTAAGCTAATATCATTTACATTATGAATGAGACAATATTTTTTGATTATCCTTAAAAGCATTTTAATTTTCATTACACAACTTATTATACTAGCTTTGAGGTAAGTTAGTATCATTTACATTATGAATGAGACAATATTTTTGATTATCCTTAAAAGTACCTTAATTCTTAACACACAACATATTTTTTGTTGGGGGCATGATGTGCCCTACTAATACAAGTTAACTCCCTTTAAATTGGAGAGAAAGGCTATATGATTTGCTTGATTTTTTGGAGCGATTCATCTGGCATTAAGACAAACATCACTTCATTACATTTCAATCTTCTCTATATCCTCAGCTGTAATAAATATAATCTCCTATTTCTATTTCCATTGTACCAGCATAAGAGTTATATTTTTGGATAATTTTATTTAAATAGAATTTATCTAGTCAATGGATAACATATTAATTTTTTTGCACCAAACTTTACTTTCCAACCTGTAACACTTAGTGAAATTCCCACTATCACAGAACTCTTTCCTAGCATTCACTTTTATTTGATTCTCATTGGTTTTCATCTAACAGACTTGCAAACATTAAAGAAATAAATAAAAAGGAGGAAAAATTCACTGATAGTTACTAAATGACATAAAATCTTCATATATCATAACAGCTAGTCTTTGCACTAAACTCACAAAATTTAAGGTATTACCCTCATTAAAAATTAGAAAACTTAGACCTGTTTATATGGTATCATACTAACACAAGGATTAATCATTAAAATTAGCATTTTATTGTATTGGAGATTTGAATTCTAGTGGATTAAATGAAACATTAATATATGCGTTATTATTTTCATTAAACTTCCTAACATTCTCTGCTGATTATTCTCCCCCTCTCTATCATTCTCTGTATGCCCTGAAATCCATCACTTGAACAAACTGTCTATTCAGTTGAAATGGATAGGAGATAGCACAATCCAGTTATATTGCCTTGGACTCAGAAATAGCTATTGCTCCTGTGCTCTGCAGGGTAAGTCCCACCATTTTGTCTTTTTTTTTTTCCCTTTGATGACTAGCCAGCTTTCATTTTATTGATTTCTTACATATGTTGACAAAAGTTTTTATCAGCCTTCCAGAATCATACAGCCATGAAGTACCTCATTCCTTGCTCTGTCACATGTAAAGAGTCCCTTGGTGATGGACATTTAGGCTACTGGCAGTTTATCACTTTTACACTAATAGTGCAATACTCACCATTGCATATCTACTAAGTGGTAGCATGTGTGAAGGATAAATTCTAAAATTAAAATTGCTGAATCTAAACATATATTCTTTACATAATTTATTTAGCTGTCAACAATGTTTGCACTAAGAAAGGCTTTAGTTTATACCCATAATGTGTGAAGGAAAGCAGCTGTTACTCTGTGCCCTGTTCAACTGTAGGTTTTGTTTTTTGTAATAAAAGCTTGTTGTGAATTACATGGTGAGAAGCAGCAGGGGGGAATCTAAGGTACACATTTCTTACAGCAGTTCTTACCAACACAGAAGGGTTTGACCATCTGAAAGTACAGCTTTGGGAATACTTTCTCCTTAGCCAAAGAGGTGTGAACATTTGTAATTAAAAATAGACCACCATTCTTCCAACTTTTCTTGCTCTGTGTGAAAGTTCAGATTAACCCTAATTTTTTGGGCAGTGGAGGCACTTTCTCTGCTGAGAGAGAAAAATCATTTCATCTCACCTGGATTTGGATACAACAGCTGTTAGTAAATTAACTGTGGAGCCAGACTGCCTGCTGTGAATCCTGGCTCCACCATTTACTGTGTGGCCCTTGGAAAGTTATTTAACCTCTTTGTGTGGTCATTTCCTTATCTTTAACGGTGAATAATGACAGCACCTATATCACAGGGCTTTTGTAAAGATTAAAAAGGTATGAACATAGTCTGTATGAGTATTAGCTAGTAATTTTATATTCAGATAATATATTAAAATAATTCTAAACATTTTACATTAAATAAAACTATATTAATAGACATTTATTGTCATATTAAGTCTAACATTTTGTGTCAAATATATTAGTCATAGAAAAGAAGGAAATATAAATTTAAATTACAAATATGTAATAAGTATAGTTCCAGCTTTTGAGGAAGTTATGGTCTATTAGAAGAGGCAAGACTTGTATACATAAACATACATCTAACAATAAAATGTGGCCCCATGCTAGAGCCAGATTTGTGACCCAGACAACTTCAGTGGTAGTGGAAAGACCATGTTCTCATGAATGTGAAACTGGACTGTATATGAGATTTGTGAATAAACTTTTTAAAGAAAATTTATAATTATAGATCTATCATTTATTGTTTGTTAAATGAAAGTATGGGACTATAAATTATCAAAGGGGCCTTCCAACTCTAAAATTCCATGTTTTAAATCTATGAACAAATCCTACAGGCTCAGAATAGTGAGAATTAAAATGAACAATAATAATGAGAGTGTTCACTCCATTGGAGAAGGGACTTAAATTGAGTATTCACATTCAGATTCAAGAGGGAATTATTTTCTAGAAAATTGTGCTGCATAATTATGTTTATTTTTACTGCGCTTGTTATTATTTTCATGTATTTGTCACTAGGATGTGGTAGGCTTCATATTATATAGTTTAATTTTTATCTAATAGCTTTCCTCAACCATGCAATCACAACTTTTAGGAGCTAATTTTAATACAGTATACATCAGTATAACCTCTTATGAACCATTACAGTGGTTCTTCTTTGCCTGCTTGTTTTCTAAGAAATTGAATATAGTTTAAAGGCCGGTAAATGAGATAAATTGAAATATTAAAAGGACTATCATATACAAGAAGGATGCATTTTTGTGGCAAGCAAAATTAGGACAATCAAGTGGGTCTTAGTCTTTCTATTTATAGCATGGGGATATCAATGTCCATTTAATAGCCAATGGATGTCAGCTGTACATGGTGGCTGTCTAGTGTCTTTCAGATAGCCTTGGTGTCTGTAGGGAGTTTATCATTTTGTGAATCTATCTTCTAATAAATAGGAACCAGAGTGTGATCATGACTATACCAATCAGACAAAATCCTCCAAATCCTGTAGGAGACAGAGAGCAACCTGGGGAAAGAGGATGTAGACTCCGTATCCTGGTAAAGGGTCTGAAATGGAGCAAACAAGTGGCTTTACAGGTAGCAGTGGAAGAGGTCCTAGTGGTGGGTCACATGTTCTTCATCTGTAATGTCAGCTGTGGTGTCAAGGACAAAAACAGTGCTATCTATGATGCAAAGAGGTTGGTGTGAACTGGTTTTTGCTTCTGGGTACAAACACTCAAACTTGATTTTAGTGTTCCTGGGTGTATCGCACACTATGTAATATCTTAAAATTAATTATTATTCTGCTAATATAAATTGTTATCATTGTTTGAAGAAATCATTTAAAAGCCCAGATCATGGGATTGACTGTACACAATTTGTTGTAATGAATACTTGTTTAAAAAAATGTTTGGAGGTGACTTCAGGGTAAGAGATGCCTCAAGCAGAGGCATATAGCTCAACAGTCAGAGAGAAATCATGGGCATAACCAAAGATATACTGAGATTACAAAAACAAAACATATGTAGCATTGGAAACTAGAGGAGGGTATTTATGTTACTTAATGTTTATGTTAGATGGTGTGCATTTGGGAAAGACATTGACGTTCAAGTCTTAAACTCAAAATTATAGTTGATAATTAGTACAAACATCTTGGAGGCTGGAAAAGTGAAGAACTCAGAAAATTTAAAGTAAAGATTTTACCAGGAGTTTTATGTTTCCATTTCATAATTAAAAATAAAAATATACCATATTTATCCCATAAATGGTTGGAAGTAACAGAGATGTTTATTTCTGCTCTGTGTAAGAATTTGTTTTTTTTTAAATAAAGATGTTCGAACAGCACCTTGGGGAGCTCTTGTCTGCAGGTTATAGAGAAATTCAGCTTAAGCCTTCATTAAGGCTAAATTCCTGTCTGATTATATAATTCACTGCTTTTGGCTGTGAGTACAAAGCAAATTCGCAACACCAGTTTCTCCAGCACCAATTTCAAAATTAATAGTTTAAATACCAGAACATAAAAGGAAACTTTTTTTAAGAGAAACATTTCCATTTCCATTGAAAATGTATTAAATGAATTTTAGTTCTATTGTAGTTTCATATTGACTAGACTTGCAATGATTGTTCCTGCTGGCCACCATTGTGCTTCCTCCAAATGCATGGCTTCGTTTGCCTCCTTTAAGTGTTAACTCTGATCTGATCATCTTCTACAAGATTTTTATTTCCCCACACCTGTGATCCCTCTTATCCTGCTCTATGTTATTCCCATCCACTTACACCTGGTAAAATATATAATTTATTTATGATTATAGAACATGTTATATTACTTATCCATTTATTATGTAAATGCTAAAAGAAGAGTTTTTTATGTATTTTGTATCCAAAGTGCTGAAAATAGTTCTTGACCTATAAGCAGCAGCTCTATGTATTTGTTTAACATATGAGTGATATAAAAAAGATGTGCATAATATGTTGTTAAGTGATTAAAGTGTGTACAGAAAGTTTATGCATTTTAACATGATTTACATTTAGTAATTTAAAAATACATATGTAAATTATGTGTGGACAGATGCACCAAGTTGTTAACTTTGTTAATCTCAGTGTGGTCACATTATAGATGACATGCACAGGTTTGCCTAGTTGGCTAGTTTCTTTCTTTTTTTTTCCTAAATGAATATTGATTACTTATTAAAAAATAGGAATAGAAGGAAGGAAAGACAGGAAGATAGGAGAAACAGAGGGAGAAGATTAAAGGCCTGGTGTATATCTCATGATTCTCCCCTAAAATTCATACAATGACTAAGAAAATGTAAAAATCTGGGCAAAATGAATTAGACTGGAAGAAATGAACTCAAGAAATTCACTTTCCTGAGTGCATTTTGTCCTGTAAATATTTTTGCAAAAATGGGTTCACCTGCCATTAGCAATTTATTGTTCATATCAGTTCATTATTTTTCTAGGCTTTGCTCATAAATTGCACAAAATTCTTTCTACTCTCTTCAAGTAATTTGTGTAAATTTATGTAAATAGATAGTTAGGTGATAGACTTTAATGTAACTGAACTTTGTTTTCATAGGCTAGTGTAATTATCTCTTAGAATATGGCCTTTTGATAGACTACACTGAAATATTAATCAGTACTTTGCATTTATGTTTACTAATTCTGTAATTTTGTTTGCCACCATGGATGATATGTTGTTAAGTGATACAAGTGTGTTACAGAAAATTTATGCATTTTACCATGACTTGCCATTATTAGTAATTTAAAAATACATATGTAAATTATGTATGGATAGATGCACCAAGATATCAATAATGTTAATCTCAGTGTGGTCACATTATGGATGACATGTACATTTTTGCTTGGTTGTTTATTTCCCTCATTCTTTAGAATACAGAGTCACAGATTATATTCCCAAGATCTGGTTGGAATTGAGTCAAACACTGGCATTTAAGCCCCTTCAATCAAAGTGCAATAGTCATGAAAGTGTAAAAGATTAAAGGACAGATTGCAAAACTATATATTCTTCAAAAGTAAATGCATTAATATTTTAAATGCATTCCTACTACCACTGTTAATTGTGAGAGGAAAATATAAATACTTAATATCTTTGGAAAATAATTTTATATAAACCCATAGATATGACTTTATAATCAACAAAGTTGTCATCAAGTCATAATTGAAAGCATTTCAAATTATACATTTCTTACTCAAAAGTAGACTGCTTTTTAAAGATGTCATTCGAATCCACATCAACTTTGTCTTCTGTGACAACTTCTTTAGTTTATGTTTTATCATTTCCCATTTGGATTAGCTTATAATGATTTCACTTGGCTGCAATGCCCTTGTTTTCTTCCTTTAAATCTATTTCATATTTTTGCTGGAATTATCTTCTTAAAGATATCTAAATGTTGCAGTCTCCTGCTTAACATGGTTTTTCATAGCTCCCAATTTAAATAATAATTATTTCATATGACTCTTCCTTGTTAAATCTGTTTTACATACTTGTGTGAAGGATATTCTTTTATCAGCTGGATATAAATAGTTGCAGCCTTATAGCCGAACACATCAGCAGCTTTGAAAAACTAAAATGGAAAAAGAATTCCTATCAACAGATAGAACTCCAAGTAATATAATCAATTTCATGATTCATTATACCTCTAAGGAAGGATAGAAGCTGACAAATACTCTAATTTTTGTATAGTGAATAACAGAAAGGCAGGATGGTCAGGGAAATAGATGGAAAAACTTAGAGGACTGGTTTTAAGTATGTTTGGTGAAGTTGCATATGGTTAGACATCTCAGAAAAACCTAGAATAGGAGAGAATTTATATCCTTGCAAACTCATATCAAAGGTTGTACTGCGTAGGATGCTCTAAATAATAGAGACAAGATGATACACTTACAAATGACACTTATCTTCTACCTCTTGCCTCTTTGTTCTGGTTTAATTAGATCATCATCAAATAGTCTATAGTAATAGGAACAGAGATTACCCATGAGTTAATTCACATGTATTTATCATCATTTAGACGGACCTTTCTACTATAACTGCTTGGTATCCAAAGGCCCACGGTTGTGATCACAGAAGATAACTCACGTGACCTGGAGGAACCAGTTAGCTATACTGCAAACTATATTTATATTCTATACTTTATGGTCATGAAATGATTTGTCCTTGCCAAAATAGAAACACAAATAATGTTACTAATAGTACACTTTACAATTTACAAGTTATAGAATACCAACACTAAATTATCAGAGAAATTCATGAGGAGTGGATGGCTCTCTCTCAGATTATAACTATGATCACTTGCTATTCCGTTTACGCCCTGTGTGCTTTGGGACTGAGGAAAGCGTGTGGTAGTCTCCTGGTAGTGCCTCCCTTTCAGCTAATTCCCCAGACTGTTGCTCCGGATTCTAGTTACTCTGGTTCTGGCTTCCTCTGAGATTGTAGTTTTACCATCTCTGCTGCTGTAATTTATTTTAGCACAAATTGAATTTTTGTTTCCCAGTGCTTTTGTTAATCTGATCTCATCTGCTTTCTACCTTTGAAAATTGATTCTAACTTCTAGTCTGCTGATGCTGTATTTTCTCATTTTTGAGCTATTACGGATTTGTTTTTTGAATAAAGTGAGTTCCAGTTACTTTAGAGTGATTTGGGGTATGAGAGGAGGTAGGCATGCGCATTCAGTCTGACTTTAGTTCTAAATATATGAACCAGGTTAAAAGATAGTATCTACTCTAAAATGTGGTCTTTTGTACATACTTTTTAAGGCTATCCCTTCTTGAACTAAATATTTCTGCTTGTTTCAGACTTCAATTTATCTATACTTATTCTAGAAAGCCCTAGGAGTCCCTAAAGTCTGGGTTAGGGGGTTCAATCCTTGTTCTTACAGAATTTCCTACAACCTTATTATAACATCCTCCATAATCTATTAAAATTGCCTTTTTATAGTTTTTTTCCCTACCACCAGATTTAAGTTCATTGAGAAAATCTTTAATTCATATTCTTCATAGGATCTTGAAGGCCTGACATTTGATATGCACTGAATGAATTAGAGAAATAAATTATCACATTGATAAGTTGATGACTTTTAAAAGTCTTTGTCCAGATAGAATTACCCAGCTCTGACAATCATGGAAATGCAGCACTTGGGTCTACTTTCAAGAAATAACTTCCCAATTAACTGAGAGGAGTGAAATTAGCTGATCAGCCTCATTTTCAGCACCTTCAAGATAAGCTTCAGTGTATGAGCCTAAAAAATACTCTTCATGGGTGGTGTTCAGACAATGACTGAGCTGGTGTGCAGATTACGGCAATACAAGAATCCATGCATGATCCGTCTTTGATTCAGAGCTGCCCATTGGTTTATCTAACAGACTTTCATATCTGTACCAGGGTCTGAAGCCCTGCCCCTTGCTTCTCCCCCTTTCTTTCCTTTCACAGGTGTCCACAGAGTGGATGGAAGGTTTATCCTGCCCACATCAGCTCCTTCACCCTTTTATCTTTCACTGGAGTTATTCCCCAAGAAATTGATTATACTACTAACTCCTACTCAACATCTGATTTGAAGGACAATCTGAAACACTACTGATGTAAAGAAAGATTTAAAAATTTGCAATCGTACCAGAACATGACAGATTTTGAAGTTTAAATTCAGATGTCTGTTCCATTTTGAATTGATAACCGTGTATCACTTGGCACTCTTTAGTCAGTCTTTTGCTTAAGCACCATCTGTTTAGAGTTCAAATTTGTTTTTCTCCAGCATAGGTTTTTCTAGTAGAGATAACAGATACATCCACTTTTTTATTAATTTTATCAATGAGCTAAATTTTTTATTATTTTTGCATGAATATATATGATTTTGTTATGCTCTAAATTAATCTTACAGCTTTTTCTTGGAAATATGTCTAGTGTCACATTAATACTTATATATTAATTTCTCAGCAACATTAACAATTGCTTTATTATTATAGCTATAATTCTTATGTTCATGCTCTGCATAGGGTTTCATTACATAGGTCAAAATTTAATCTCTAACTGCAGTCTCTACAATTGGATCCATTCTTTTTGCAGACTAAGAAATGAGAGTTCTAAGTTCATTCACTTAACCCTGTAACAATCAGATTCTATAGACAAAATCAAGGTACATCAAATTAGCTCTTACTAAGGTATTACTCATTGTACTATTGCCATTTGTAATTTTTAGACTTATCTGTTCCTTTTCTCTTCCTCTCCTTTCTTCCTTCTCTTTTTTTCCTTTTTCTTCTTGAAACATTTAGTCCAATAACTATTAAGTTAGTATTACACAAAGTGGGAAGGTGAGAGGTGGGGCATGATGGCCCAGAATGAAGTGTCAGAGCCTCAGCAAGATGAGGAAAATACCCGCGTGGTTGGGAGTGGGATGTGATGCTAACCTAACACAGGATGTCAAAACCTGATCCTGCAGAGATGGCATTTGTGTAGGGGGAGCCCAGAGAAGAGGACACAGGACAGATAAACCAGCTTATAGATGATCACACTGGCCAATTTAAGCATCAAAATGAATAATGATTATAAAATTTTATATTCTTTGAATAAATTAGGAATCCATGAATCCATACTGATGTAAAAGAATGAATGCATCATTTGAAAAATCTGATGAATATAGAATATTTATATGGTCTAAAACTGTTATTTTTTTTTTTTACAAAATAATAATTAACTATCAAATCAAATCAAAGTATCTTTGGAGAATACTTTGAGGCACAACCTTAATCAAGAGAAGAATGTAATGGACAAATCAAGATCACACATGGTCAGACAGGATGTGGTAAGAAGGATACACCATTACATCTGTGATATTCCTGCCAATGAGATAAAATTTGAAAATGATCACCAGGAAACATCAGGCAAACACAAATGAATAACATTTTATGAGCCATATTTTCTGTAATTCTCAAGAGTTTCAGTTATGAAAATCAAATAAAGATGGACAAATTATTCCAGATCAAAGGAGACTAAAGAGACCCTACAACTAAATGTAACAACAGATTCTGGGCTGGATATTGTGCTGTACAGACATCATGGGCACTACTGGAAATACCTGAATGGGATACTATGAAGAGAGCATAGCAATGCGTGTTATTGTTAATTCCTTGATTTTGATGGTTATATGGTAATTGTATCAGAGAATGTCTTTGTTTATAGGAACTATGCACACAAACACAAAGGGGTTTTGGGGCATGATGCCAGAAACTGTGTCCCAAATGATTCATAAAAATTAAACGTTATAGTGTAGTACTTGGAACTTTTCTGTAAGTGAAAATTGTTTCAAGCATAAAAAAAAAGAGAAAGAAAAAGAATACTGTTTCAGGATCCCTGAACACAGCATCTCAAAAGAGTGTAGAGAAGTGATAGCTGACAGTGGTAGAAATAAATGAAGGTTGTTATCCTGTGATAGATTTAAAATCATTTTTATGTTTAATTAAAATACACATAATTCCTATTTTCTAGGAAATTTAACAGAAAGAATAACAGTATGAGAAACTATAATCTTGATAATTCCAAAAAAATGAACAAGTTTATTCCTCAGGTTTTATAGTATCACTGCAAAGTTAAAATAATAATGCTATCCTTGACTACATTATAAAACTTTCATGAGGCTAAAAAATAAAAATATATGAAAATAGTTTATAAACCATTCATATAAATACTTTCAATAATCCATGGGGGAGAGTTATGTGAGAAGTGATTCTCCAAAGAGACTGCACAGTTATACAAAGCTAGGAAGATAGTTGCACAACTCAGAGCAAGAGAGAAAAACTTGGCTTTTTTTTTTTTACTAGTTGATTACTATGTAAGAACTTGGTCTTTTCCAACAACAGTCTATTCTAAGGAGGTTTTCCTTTTACACTTAAGAATGAGTGAGTGGGGAAACATGAGAGATATAGAAAACTGAACACAGAGAAAGGGAAAAGGAATTTGGCCAATATCATGATCTTCAATTTGAGTTAAAATATATGAATAGTTTATGGCATTTTACACTGTAATTAAGAAAATGAACCAAGGTAGAATTGACAGATCCAGATAAAATATTTCTTATTTGTGTAACAGAGCAGATTACTAGCCATAGTAAGACAACTAGTAAAAAGAAAAAAAAAAAAGCCAAGCAGAAATGTATAGAAATGGAAAAACAAATGACTTATAAAAACCAAGTAACTTGTTCAGACTTCCTACAGTTATCTGTAGTTTTTTTTCAATTTAAAGCAACTGAAATGTGATATGGAGTTAATTCAAATGAAAATAGAAAGAATATTTTGTAGCTCCAAGAAACTGTAAGTAGACCTCAGAATGAGGCACAGAAGAGCTAAATAGCAACAAACAGAGGCAGAGATGCCACAGACCTTCCCATGGAAAAACTGCTGCAGCATCTGGGGGTATGAACACCATGCTGGCAACACTAACATCAGCGACACTTGATGGTAGAGATGCTGCTGCTCCATCAGAAATGAATTGTTGAGGTTGCTCTTTACTTGTGTCTCTGATTTGTGATACAATATCTGGGAAGTGTATAGCTAAGTGGCTGTCATTTGCACATTTCCTTAATTCAAGGGAAGGTGGGCCTAAGATAACAACCAATCCATGTAGATTGCACACAGTGTGGAGGGGAGGTTACCAAAAGGAAGTAAGGTGCTGTTTCAGGAATGCTGCACAGCCAGAAAAGAAAAATGTCCACCAGAAGAGATGTTATTATTTTTGATTCTTTAGTTTTTGAGGTTTACATGCACACACGAACATGCAAACACATGCACATCATTGAGATGCAATATAAATTAGTATAAAAAGAACATTGCCACAATCAGAGTGGCAATTCAATTAATTCAAATAAAACACAGGATATAGGGGCCCTCTATCCACAAGCCCTCCCACCAAACCCCCAAGGAACATTTCAGCAGTGAAAAGAAACAAAAGAAATTACAACACTCAGTTATTTTTATTTATAGAAAGAAACCCTTTTCAATTTGTCTAATAATTTTGATGCAACATTTGTCTATACATGTATTTAAATTCTTATCTATATATATTCAAGCAATTTGAACCTAGGAATCTATTTTCAGTCAATAATCATGTATGTGTAAAATTATTTAGATAAAAACATGTTCACTTAGACCAGAATTAGTTTTGATAGGGGGAGATTAAAACAATAAAATAAATAAATATTTTAGGGGTATTGATATAATAATGAAGTACAGCTATTAATATAATGTTACATATGTTCATAAAAGACTTGCCCCAGTTGTTCATAGTGGCTTCACTCCTATTAGCCCAAAATTGAAACAACCCAAATGGATTACAAATTGTGATATAGCAATAGAGTGCAATGCCACTCAACAATAAAAAGAAATGAACTACTATATATGCAGCAACTAATTACTGTATTTGTTTTTCCACCTCAAACTGATATTTTATTATTTATTATATCACATTTTAGTTCACTAATTTTTACTACTATTATTATATTTTCTAATTTTTCCTTGTGTAATATTATTTCTGTATATAAGGGAAAAAAATGATTTCATTCATTTTTATATGCTTGTGACTAGTAGAAATTAAGAATTAAATTACTAATTAAATTAAGAATTAAATGGATGAATGGATGTCCCAAATGCAGAAAATATATTGGCTAGTGATGGCCATATCCAGAACTAAATTTCTCCTGTAGATTTATTCACAGTAGACCAACAATGGTTAGGACAAAAATAAATATCCTTAGAGGTTTTTGACCCCCCCAACCTTTTTAAAAATTCTGATTTTATCATGGGACCAAGAATTTAGTAAATTATATTCATCATTTTATAGTATTTTTTTTCAATCTTTAGTTTAACACAGGAAATTTTATATTTAAATTTTCCCAGATTTCATCACCACTCCTATTCCTCACTGTTCTATAACAGTGTTCCATATAGGTACTTAAATATATGTGTAGTCTTGCTAACTATACAGTTTATTTGTGGGATAAATGATTTAATTTACATAAAGAGTATTATACTGTAAATATCATTCCCTTTCTGTTATTCAGAGTTATGTATGCATTCTTATAGGCCTTGGGAAACCTTCTCTGGGATCTATACCTAGCTGTGGAATTAATGAACCACAGCACACACGCACAATTTCAATAAATAATGCCAGCTTGCTTTCCAAGATGACTATTTATACTCCTGAGAGTAGTGTATGAGGTTTTTTTTCCTCACATCCTTTACAACCCTTGGTATTACACTCCAATGTGATATTTTGTTATTCTGATGGATATTGTGCTACTCCTCTTGTACCATGGGTGGAAAATAAAACCTTGCTATTTTAAGTCATTGAGAGTTTTGGGTTTCCCTTACTAAAGCATAACTTGTCACAACTGATTCAATGGCCATTCAAGTTTTCACTGTGCTGAATGTTTAAAGCCACAGCAGTTGGGTGTCCTTGAGGTTGTTAAGCTCATGGCAATTTGGATGCTGAAGGCACATTTGCTTGTTATCATCTTATCAGCTATTTATACTGGAAAGTAAAAAGGATGCAGAAATGCAACACTGGCCAATTGTGAGCATATAAAATGTCCATTCTTCTATGTAACCCCTGCAATTATTTATAATATTATTTTGGAGTTGCTCAACTGCGAAAGCTGCTAACACATGGCATGCCCCTAATTCTCAATTGAATTGGTTATATAGAAATACAGCCACAGTGTTTTGTAGAAAATGTTTAATTCTTAAGAATGTTGTGGCTGATGTAGGTAGATGGAAAGCTTGATTAAAGGAGTCATAATCAGTACTGGTCAAAGCAGTAAAATGAACCACTATCCTTAAATACTCCCAGAAATACTTGTACTTTAGGGAACTCTACCACTTAGAATTAAATCAAAGCAGTGAAAAGCTGCCACAATTTTAATAAATCATGACCTTTAATTAAGCATAGCAATGGAAGAGCCATACCGTTAAAATAATTAGGGTTTATGCTCGTTAACGGGCCTAGAAACAGCACAAAGTAAGCGAATTGCTGGCCGGAAAGCACAGAAACAAACATCTAAAAATACCCTTCTCTGAATTTCTGCTTTTTTGCCTTATATTTTAATTCCTGACCACAAGCATTTACCTCCACTAAAATTCTAGTGTTTTACTCATTGACATTTCTTCTTCCTCAGCTCTCAGGTGGACAATGGGAATGATGAATGCCTACAGTACAGATAGTTGTAAAAGGATATGTTAGTTGTAGAAAGATGTAAGGTACAAAGTTCTCTTTTGATTCCAGGACACAGAAACCCAACCTGAACCAGTTTAAGCAACACAAGGAAGCATAAAATTAGCTTCAGTGATTGCTAAAATGATGAGAAAATGCAATCAAGACTATAAATTTGTTTCTCAGTCGTCCCTATTTCTCTATGCTAATTTAGTTCTCTCACCAGAGATTTCTTCCTGAGACTATGACCAAGTCCTTTACATAGTTCCAGTTTTGCCACAGGGAATTAAAAACTTAGTTTCCCTTAGGGCCAATTCTAAAATCCCTTCATCAGGACCCTAAATAGCCTGGTGTGAATTATATAACCATCACTATGGGAATGGGTGGGGCAGGATACTTACAACTTTGACTAAAGTACAGTGATTGTGAGTAAGGAAAAAGCAATACTTGCAAATCAGCAGGGTCTTGGGTGGGGAGTAGGGGAGTGGACAGAGGCAGAGTAGATTACTGAATATGTGCGATTTTTCTGAATTTAAAAGTTCCATGTTGATAACTGATTAAAGTTTTCCTATGGGTAAGGCAAAAGACAAAAATGAGCAAACAAAAACAACATAATGATCAGAGCCCTTTGAATGTTCCCAAGAGTAACAGAAAAGAACAAAAAAGATGAACTACAAAATATCCATAGTAATTACCCAGAATTATTGAAAGGCTTGATATGCCTGTCACTTCCACAATTATTACAGAGAATTTGATGAAAAGACATAGACAATGCTACTTTATAGGTGGAGGGAAATTTTTCAAATTTTACATTATAAAGAAGAGCTAAAATCTGTATATGGGTCCTATCCCTTAGATTGACGGACTGGCTTTTATAAAACAAACATACTTGCCAATAAAAATCATGAACACTGTATAAAATAAATACATTAAAAAAATGTTTAAACACATAGAGAACAGCAAATAGATGGCTCTTGATCCTTGAAAGAAGAAAGCAAACTAGGAAAGCTCCACATTTTAATGAATTTTTCCCTCAGGGATTCTCCCAGTTTACAGTGACATGGAGGGAATGAAGTTCCAGCAGAAAGTAGTATTCCTACTAGGATGAAACAACTGTGATTGTATTCAAGACTTTAAAAATAACCAGATATTGAGGGGACATTCTAGTAGTCATAGTTCTATGACCATTAAACACATACACACCTAAACACATACACATATACACACCCAAAGGAACATGAAGAACACGAAGCCTAAGGACTTCAAATAAGCTATTTTGAACATGTTCCTTGGATGGTGTGTGTGTGTGTGTACATATACTTTTTTATTTTACTCTCTCTTTGTCTTATGTTTTAAGATAATTGTCATTCATGTATTTATTTAATCATTTATTCTGCAAATTCTATATATAAAGGTATAGGAAGCATGATACAGTCTCATTATTATAGTAGGATCACTTAATTGATCCTACTATATGGTGACTAGAAAAAATTGCATGTATTACCAAATTTCTTTAATTTTCCAAATTTGTGTGTTGGTACAAAAAATAGGATAGATATCAACTTTCTATGAAATATTTGTCTATGAATCTCCAGTTTTTCTCTCTTCTTTACCCTCCTCTTTTTTCTTATTCAAAATATAAGCAAAAATCTCACTGTAATTTAGGATTTATAAGCAATATATGGTAGCAGTTTTTTTTTCATTAGTCAAGAAAACTGTACAATGGCAAATGAAACTCAAGTGCATGTATTTTTGGATCTATGAAACTAATTTTTCTAAATATAATTGAGGACATAAGTCAGTTAAGAGAAACTTGATGCTTTTCTCTGGAACTTGGGAGAAAATTTCTCAAGTAAGTATGATCTAGTGCTAGATAAGAAGAAAGAGGAGAAAGGAGGGGAGGAGAAAAAGAGGGAGGATAAAATATTTTGGGAAAACAAGTAATCGACAAGAGCTGGAAGTGAGAAAATAAACTTTTTGAAACCTGGTCATAGACTGGAGCTGTTAAGAACTGGTGCTAATAGAAGATAACATCTCAAGACTCTCAAGTCTCAAACCTTCCAGTAGTTGTCTTTTGGAGATGGAAAAGACAGAGAGTACAAGGTTTACTCTGAGATCAGAAATACTATTTCTATCCTCTTTCCTTCCTTCTCTTCATTCTTCCCTCTCTGCATTCCTCATTTCCTTCCTGTCTTCCTCATTCCCTCCTTCTCACTTTATCTCCCTTTCTCTTGATAGTGCTAATGAGGAATTCATTTTATTAGGTAAATGATAACAGACTATTAAAACGAATGCCTCCTGTCCAGAGGTCACTATGCAAGAGCAATATATAATACAATCAGAAGGAATGCAGGACGCTATGACATCACAGGCACAAGAATAATCGATGAAAGGAAAAGTACTTCAGAAAATACATGCCATTTTAGATAGAACTTGAGATATTTTCCATATTCCATATTCCAAAGTAATTGATAAAGTTCCAGACAGAAAGAATCACATGTATGGCTATCTAGGGATGCAAAAGCACATAACTGAGTATACAATATGACATGTCTTGATATTTTTTTCTTACACATTTAATTGTATATACTTACATATTTATATATTTATACACTCTTCTAAAGGTAATTTCAACTGACAATTTAAAGTTTATTATAGTTTTGTATACTTAGTTATGTTATATATTTACTATATTGTAATAATTTTTTGCAGATTATTTATTGTTGTACTGAATACACCAGACATATTATTAAAGTGAAAAGTTTGCAAACTTTAAATATTAAAATACATGCATATATATTTTGTTATATTGTAACTTGACAGATTTTAAGTGATATTACTTGTTATGAGTGATTTTTTGACAGAGTGGTGTTACCAGATGGCAGTGTTTATAACTTCCTACCAAGACTTCCTGGAAGCTTAGCAGTTTACAATTTAGTTATATTCTAAATATATTATATTGGTTGATTTTTTTCTTTTCAGTTATTACACTAAGTAATTGACTTGTGTTCCAGGTTTTACCATTCAGAATCTCTAGCAGAACTTGTAACTATTTTTAGCATGGCCTTAAAATTATCTACTTACCTAGCTTTCTATAATTTTTTGTATCAAAAAAGAGTAATAATTACAGTTTTAGTGGAGATGAAAGAGCTCATGGTAAACTATGTTGAAGCCCTGATGATATGATGTTCTCTATTTAAATAAAAATAGTCACACTCTCTAATTAAAGAAGATCATTTTGTTGTCTGAAGATTCTAATTTCTGAAATAATTTAACTATGTTACATTCCCTTTAGTGAAATAATTATTTCTATGATAGTTTAATTCTGTGTTGCTTGCTATTAAAATCTTTAGTTTATATTTTTATGAAGCTCCCTCAGGGACCTGATTGTGTGGTGTACCTATGAAAGAAAACTTACCCCACTTACTAATGAGGACAGGTAGTACGGAGACAAAAACATATTAAATGCTATGTTCTTAAGAGCATGAGCTCTGAGCCTAGGCATATCTGGGCAAATTCCCTTCTTCACTCTTTTAGTTACCATAGACCCTCAAGATAGTTGCCTTCCTTTCTCCTCACGTGCACATATAAATCATAAAACCTCTCCTTCCTAAATAGCCATTGCTTATTTGAAGGTCATGTCATCAACAACACAATGCACCTCTTCTCTTGGCCTGACTGCTGTTATCTACCAACACGACATCACAGCTCTTTCCTCTTGGAAGATCTCAGTTTCTGGCTTATTAACTTCCTCTCTCTGAAATTTCCAGCCTCAGAAATTTAAATATTCTCATGTATGAAATGTACAATCCAGATGCCTTTTTTCTTTTATCTCTTTATCTCCAATATTTTCCACTTTCCACCTTAGCCAATTATTGCTATAGTCATAATCTGAATCAGCCATCACTGTCTCTCAAATCTTAACTTCAAGCATCTTAATATCTAACATGCACATGTATCTTCTCAGATAATTTGCCAAAGTACCTCAATGCCAAAAGTCTTTGACCCCATCAAGAGCTTCTTTCCATGACCACTCCATCCTTGTCACCAGCTACTGGCCCCAACCAGCTTTCTCTTCTTCTAGTTGTTTTTTAAAGTTAATTATTATCATTACTTCTTTAAATATACTCAACTAGTTCTCTCAATCTCTTGTTTATACTCCTGATGAACCAGCAATTATGCATGATACCTTCCATCTGCCTTCTTTACTACTGGAATATTTGTAAGCTGTTGCAGAAAAAAAAAAACACAAAACTGATTTGACTGATTTAAATGGCTGATTTCTAAATTTAAATTTTACACTAAAACTGCATAGCTATCTCACTATTATATTTCTCCGATGGACTTATTTCCCAATCTCTAACATAAAAAGTCAGTAAATTATAGTAAATAGGCCAAATCACCCTGCTGCCAGTTTTTGTAGATAAAATTTTATTGGAACACCCTGACACCCATTCATTGCCTATGGTTGCTTTTGCCCCACAATGGCAAGAACTGAGAAGTTGAAACAGAGATTGCATGGCCCACAAAGCTGAAATGTTTACCATCTGATAAACAGAAGTTTGCCAATCCCTGCCAATCAAAATTTCATATCTTTATTTTGCTCCTGAAAACTCCCATACATTTCCCAGAACTTTCTCCACTTTCATTGAGAAAATCTAACATATGCACATTTTCTCATCTCACCATCACACACTTATTTCCATTTTCCTTTTCTTCATTCTAGATTAAAAGGAGGAGGAACACTTCTTTCTAAAAAAGGTTTATCATACTTGTTTTGCTTTGAATTTCATCATTTCTTTCCTTGTTCAAAATATTGTTCCTTTAGTTATTTCTTGTCTCTCTTTGCATCATTCATTTTCTTTTGGATCTTTGTTATTGGAAAAATATAATAAAGTTAAAGGAAAAAGGTTAAACAAGTCTTTTTTTTTTCTGTTTCTTAGGCACAGGACTAAACCTAGGAAAATTTAACATTTTCTATACCTGTGCTTTTCTTTGTAAGCTTCTAAATTCCCCATAACTTTATGATACCATAAACCTGAAAGTGATTGATTGATAAATGTTTCCAGAGAAATCCATGACTCAGTAATTCTATTCTTTCTACTCCTCTGATGAAGTTGAACTCAACTAGATTCAAAAGCAAAGAAAGCTGACTGAATTAATTCACATGAATATGGGTGGCCAAAATTCTCTCAATTCAGAAAGATACTTGATTTGAAAAGGAAAATCTTGTTATCAAATGGAATTCCTGGCTAGTGGAATTTTTGGAAGAGGACAACAGAAATAACATTCTACACAATATGATGTCATTTTGTTTTCTTTTTTTCTACAGGAGGGATACCACATAGGTTTTTACAGGAGCATCTAATAGACCATTATCTATTTCACAACAAAGTTTTCCTTATTTTCACTATTACTATAACAACAGAAGAAACATCAGTGACTGATATTTACTTTTTGTTAAAGACTATGTTATTTTGTATGTATTATTTCATTGGATCAATAACCCTATGAGAATTTTCAATATGTCCATTTTATCCATGAAGAAAATAAGTCTCAGAGACATTTACTGTTTGTCTAGCAATGCGCCAAATTTTTATATGCATTATTTCATCTGATCAGTAACCCTATGAGGTAGGTATTCTTAACACACCCATTTTATCTGTGAAGTAAACAAGGTTCAGAAAGGCAACTTAGCCAGGATCACTTAGTTGTGGGGAGGGGGTACAAAGCAAGGCAGTCTGACTCCTGGGGTTCCTGTATTTACCACTGCACTACACTGACTCCTATGTCTCTTGTGAACATGTTCAAACTGCAAAAACAACAATGTCACTAGGAAGGCAATTTCAGGACATCATCATTACCCAAATCCAGACAGTAAACAAAGGGTGGTGGAGGAAATATACTAGGGTTATAATCATAATAGTTAACACTAATTAAGCCTTTATATGGATTTACTTATTTAATATTCACTATAAACTCTATGAAGTAGATACTTTTATTCTATTTTTATGTATGAGGAAATTAAATCCTACAGAGATCAAGTAATTTGCTCAAGATGACACAACTAGTAAAAGAATCATGAATTGAAATCTGTCTGTCTGGTTCCCCCTGCCCAATTTCTCAGTCTCTGTAGTACTTAGCTATCTCTAGAATCACATTTTTACTTGCTGACCCCTAGTCTTAGAAACTTGAGGTAATGAATACTGAAATTTAAAACTACTGACATATACAACTGACCTTAAATGGATTAAGTTGCAACTATTTTACAACAGTATGTTCTCTATATCTACATAAAATAGGCCACCCAAAGAGGGAAATAACAAGCATTGTGATAGGAAAGGGGCATCTGAGAAAATGGGCTGATCTGAGTAAGGTGAAGGCTGTTGTCACAGAAAACTACAAGATGCCATTCTGGAAAGCTTTGATGAGCAGAAGGCATGGCTGAAGTAGTCACCCTCTTTATTCTATGCAGGTACCCTAACATAGTTGTACTATTGTCATTGGGGAGATTAAATGACTCATTAAGCTAAAAATTGGTAATGGTAAAAATTTAAACACAGTTCTAACTCCAAATCCTGATATTTTAATATCTGAAGTGCTTTCAAAAAAAAGTATAAAGAGACCATTTTAAGATTCAATTAACTAAAGGACATCATCAACAGAACAAAAAGGCACCCTACAGTATGGGAGAATATATTTGTAAATGACATATCCAACAAGGGGTTAACATCCAAAATATATAAATAACTTACATGCCTCAACACCCAAAAAGCAAACAACCCAATTAACAAATGGGCAGAGGATATGAAGAGACAGTTCTCCAAAGAAGAAATTCAGATGTCCAACAGACACATGAAAAGATGCTCCACATCACTAATCATCAGGAAAATGCAAATTAAAACCACAATGAGATATCACCTCACACCAGTAAGGATGGCCAGCATCGAAACGACTAAGAACAACAAATGCTGGCGAGGATGCGGAGAAAGGGGAACCCTCCTACCCTGCTGGTGGGAATGTAAGCTAGTTCAACCATTGTGGAAAGCAGTATGGAGGTTCCTCAAAAAACTAAAAATAGAAATACCATTTGACCCCAGAATCCCACTCCTTGGAATTTACCCAAAGAATACAACTTCACAGTTTCAAAAAGACATATGCACCCCTATGTTTATTGCAGCACTTTTTACAATAGCCAAGATATGGAAGCAACCTAAGTGTCCATCAGTAGATGAATGGATAAAGAAGAAGTGGTACATATACACAATGGAAGACTATTCGGCCATAAGAAAGAAACAAATCCTATCATTTGCAACAACATGAATGGAGCTGGAGGACATTATGCTCAGTAAAATGAGCCAGGCAGAGAAAGACAAATGGCAAATCATTTCCCTCATTTGTGAAGTATAACAATGAAGCCAAACTGAAGGAACAAAATAGCAGCAGACTCAGAGACTCTAAGAATGAACTAGTGGTTACCAAAGGGGAGGGGTTTGGGAGGATGGGTGGAGAGGGAGGGAGAAGGGGATTGAGGGGTATTATGTTTAGTACACATGGTATGGGGGATCACAGGGAGAACAGTGTAGCACAGAGAAGGCACATAGTGGATCTGTGGCATCTTGCTGCACTGATGGACAGTGACTGCACTGGAGTATGGGTGGGGATTTGATAATATGAGTAAATGTAGTAACCACATTGTTTTTTCATGTGAAACCTTCATAAGAGTATATATCAATCATATCTTAATAAAAAATTTTTTTAAAGATTCAATTAACTTTACAAAATAAATTAAAGGAACAATAAAGGGAAAGAGTTAAGACAAAAAATTATCATTGCACCATTCTTAAAATTACAAGGCATTCAAGCAGGTGAACTGAAAAAAATCTTCATAGTAAGTAGCTTATATGAATTAAGTTTTATAAATTCATTGGAAAGTAGCAGAATTTGGGAAATAAAGCAAAATGATAGAAAATCATGTATTCTTTTGCAGGAAAATTCAGGAATTCTACTTTGTTCAATTTAGAATGGGACTGTGTCCTTTAGAAGGTAGATAGAAATACCAACAAACTAATTTTTTGTGTTTATTTTGAAAGACATAGAGGATCTGCATGTAGCATTGTAATATGAGTTAAAAACAAATTCTCATACAAAAGTAAAATTTAGAGTGGAATATGATAGATCTGTGGTAGTTATATGTGGGTTGGAGGATGGAGTATAAAATTAAGGCCCATGAAATGGTAATAATCTAAGTGAGATCAAGTGTGACTTAACCAACAGTTTATAATTCTTTGCAAATAATAAGAAGTATAATCCTAGGTAAGAGCATGAGCTTCTGAATCAGACTGCCCAAATGATACCTCACTCTACCATTTTTAATCTGGATCACAGTCATCAATGTACCAAATCCCTCTGAGTATGTTTCTTCACCTATAAAATAGGCTGGTAATAAGATCCACATAAAAAAGTTGATGTGCACATTAAGTAACTTAATGTATGTAAAACACTTGCCTTTGTGTTTTGGTATGTGGTAAATAATCAGTAAATTATATATATAGAGAGAGAAGAATCATCAGAACAAGGTTTGGTTTGACTGAGCATTCCTCACTTTCCTGGATATTCTTCCAAGAAGTGGAGTGAAAGATGAATATTAATGTACAGAGAAGGAGCTGATGATGGTCTGTGATAAAGATCCTTTAAAGGCTAAAAGGAAAAAGGGGCCAGGCTTCCAGACTATTGTTCTCCTGTTAGCGACACCTACTTCCAGGCATTCTGTATTTTGGAGTCTCTTATATGCTCTCTCTCTCTCACACACATACAAACTCACCTATTATGCATCTAGTTAGTTACAGGTCAGTTATTTTCATGTGTGTGATTGGATATTTAACCAGCATTCATTGGACATATATGTACTGGATGCTTACTTCTTGACAGGCACCATACTAGTCCACAGGAAGCAAAACAGACAAATGTATGTGCTTCCTTAGAACCAGGAATCTGGTGAAGGTGAGAGAAAAGTTAAAAAATATAATGAACATATGATATCTGAGGTAGCTGTATGACTATAATTCTGGGGGGAAAATAAGTTTCCAGCCTGGGGCAAATTACCTTTGAAGCCAAAATCAGTCAAAGGGAGAAATAAAGTGGGAGAAACTGTTTCTTGCTTACAAGTAGCCGTCCACTTCTGTTCACCCTTGTCTCTTGCAACCTGAATGCAAAAAAGGCACCCCACCCAACCTCTCTGGTCCAGATATGCCCTTGCTCCTCCATGTAATCACCTATTGATATGGAGATGGACTACTTCTCTCTACTCCTTGGAAAGACCTATTGATATGGAGATACACTAAGGCCAGGTGAGAGATTTTGGAAATACTGCAATTTTACATGATGACCTAGCAAGGTAAGGGTATGGAAAATTGTGAGACAGAGTTTGTTGATACAGACTGATTAGGAAAAACTCAGTTAAGAAAAGGAATCAAATCATGGAAAGTTGGTACTCGAATTGGCTTTTAATAATACGCACAGAAATATTTAAAATAAAACCTCTACAAGAGTGAGAAAGAATGAAACAGATACTCAGACATAAGCAAGAGGTAAGAAACAAGGCATCACTAGGAATAATGTGATAATAAATTCAGTTCCTCTGTGCAATTTCCTGGTTTCAGTCCCTCAGAGGTCTAGCTGTATTTCCTGACTATGCATCATTCCATTGTTTTACCTTTTGTGATTAAGCTAGCTGTTGATCATCTGCGCCAATGTTACCTGAGCATACAATCACATTCACACAGTGAAGTGGTATTTTCAGTTTGACTTGTGCTTCATGAAGGCTTCTATTTTCAGGATAGGTTTTATAGGGACATATTTGGAAAGGAGTATGAGTGAAAGATACTTTCCATTATTCAGATTTCTCCTCTCTAGCCCTTCCTCAGTAAACCTGGACTGTATTTGAGTCTTGGATTCTCCCTTCCCTTAGGATGTTCTCCTCACCACCAACACCCTCGTTCCCCCAACACACACAAGGTTTCCTGCGCTCTCTCAATTAAATAGACATCTTGTGGGACTGAAGCATCAGTCTTTCAGATGTTTCCAGAGACTTCTGAACCATAAGATGACCATGATTTTTTATTAATCAAGGAAATTTTTAATAAAAGGTTAAAGTTAAAATGTAAAGGTTCTTGCTTTCCTATATCCTGAGATAATTTGGGTGCAATTAATAAAGTTAGGAGAGAGCCCCAAGTGCAATACACTGAAATTAGAATGTCTGTAGCTTGAAGGCAGAAAAGGAGGAACAGAAAAGGATGGCTTTGACATTTTTCTCTAGACTTAGTTACCTGAGTTATGGTCCCTCACCTAAACTTCAATAGGAAAATAAACTCGGGAAATGAATTAAACACTATCATTTAACTTATGATATGATATAATTGAAACTTATTTTTACCAGCAAAATACAACTGTAGGACGAGGTGTGTCTGTTTTGTCCCCCTTGAAATAAACATCTTCTTGTGCCTGGCACATAGGAAGACTTCTATCATTGCTATCATGCTAATTATCATCATTGTCCTCCTCATCTTTGGTATATGTTATAACTTCGGTATAAGTTTTCAAGAAGTTGTAATAATGACCAAAGGAAATAACAAAGGAAGCATGTAAGGTAATTAAATGGATGGAATTGCAATTGAATACAATTTTCCAACAAACCTCTGAAAATGAAATGCTAGAAACTTATTGTGTATTAACACCACAGATTTTTGAATTTAACAAGACTTTGACTCCATAAAAATAATAAAACTACTTTATAATTTATAGAATTATATAATTTTACCTAACATTTCAATATATCTGCTTTTTATTAAATATATAAAAGGTTATTGTTACGAGTTATTGTTAATATTAGAAATTCAACCTTATTGGGAATGTTGTCCAAAGATCACCATCATCATAATAATTATTCTAGTGACTTTTTTTTTAAGCTTGAATGTGCCAAGCATAACTTTACTTTATTCATACTAAGTAATTTACTGTTCACAACATCCTATGAAAGAGTATGGTTCTTTTTTCTGTCTATTTTACTGAGAAAGCTGAGGCAAAGATATATTGAGTGACTTGCCCAATGTCACAACAAAGTAAAGAACCTTGGATTTTTACAACCAGCCAAGCTGGCTTTATAATGGATGTTACACAGATGTAAAGTGACTACTAAAGACCCAGTGGTAAGGGCATAAGAATCTGCAATAAAGTACTTTAAGCTTGTTTTTAAGCTTTATGTAACTGCAGTTTAACTAAAACAGCAATTCTCTTTTGTACATGTAGGTTGTATTCTCATTCTACTCACTTAATAATGACTTCATAATGTGCTTTTGGTAGGGATAGAATAGATAGGCAACGACAACCTTTTCTGAATGAGCAAATATTTTACTTTGATAGATAATAGATTTAATGGATTCAAGTACTAGTTCAGAAACATATTAGTTTTTTCTCTTGTACTCAATTGAAGCTCTTTGAACCTCAACCGTTAATAGTGGCATGATGATAATAATATTTACATTTAGAGCTGCTGTGAATGTTAGATGAAGTATGCAGAATACAGGGCACCTAGTATGCGGTGGTTATTCAAAGAAAGAAGATGCTTTCTTTTAACCCTTAGTTAGATTTCAGTTATAATAACTAGGTTCCTAGTAAAACTTGAGAATAAATTTAATGAGATAAGATTCTTATAAATGGTAAGTAAAATTGTAAACTCCCATGAACTGTAAAGCAATATTTTTATTCTCATTATATTAAGCCTTATCAAGTTCAATAGAGCATGGTGTTAATATGATGAATATGTTTCTGGTGCTTTACTTTCAGAGACTGGTCACTAGAGAATCCCAATCATTTGGAATACCTTCCTTTTAATTAACTCATGTTACCTGAAAACATTGCTTTTTTTTTTAGACATTACTGTTAATTCCTAATATTGCTATCAAAGCTGACATTTTTTCCACGTTCTTTGAGAAATTCCTTTTTCTCTTCTTCTCCTTTCTCTTTTTTATGCTCTTGTCTGTATTTTAGACTATGACTAGAATATTCTCCCAGAATGTTGCTAAGTTTAAAAGCTCTTCTAAATTTACATGAGACTCAAAAATCTTCTGACAAATGTACTGAGAAATTACACTACTTAAAAGCACAGAATATTAGACCTAGAATAAAATTTAGATATACATTAAGTCTACTTTCCCTATTTTCTGTTAATTAAAACATTGCCTAAGAAGTTCTATAATGGAGACAGTCTGGCATAATGGATATATATATACATGTTTAATACCATCTCTGTGGCTCTGTGAACCTGGGCCATTTACCTAACCATTCTTAAGCTCCATTTTCTTCAGTATCAAAAATACAAGAATATATTCTCATCATAGGGTTGTTGTAAGGATTAAATGAGATCATATATAAAGATGCCTGACACCTATCAGGCAATAGACAAAATTTACTGAATATTGCTATTTTCATTAAAAATAGTATATATTAATTAACTGGTATTAGAAAGTACTTTCACATATTATCTCACTAAGATGATCGTGTTATCTGACAGAGAAGACAGCATAAATCTCATTTTATAGGTAAAATCGTTTCTTTAGTAACTAATGAGGCTGAGACTGGAATTAGAATCCATAGTTCCTGCTTTCTAATACTTTTGTACTTTAAATATTCAATCGCATGTCTTTCTGACACAGTTCTCTCACATAGCAGCCTGTTGTACGGATTTAGAGAACTCATTTAGGACGAGTTTCTTCTGTCTTTTAAGCAAATGCTCGTGATGCTCCGATTCCTTTCATTCGTCTTTTCAGGGTTTCTCAAAGAGTTTCTCTTGAATCAGAGGCTGGTGAATGTGTGAGAATTAAGGTTGACTAAGTAAGTCTTCTCATATACTTCTATTATTTACTCAAATCAGGAAACTGGAAAGGATTGCAAAGTATTTTGGAAAAAAATGTCGTTTGAAGATAATGATTACAAATAAAAAAGAATTATGATGGAATTAGTTCAGGCACCAGACATTTAATAAGGACCTATATAAATATTTTTGTTAAACAGTACATTCAATTGGAACCCAAGTTTAATTTTGAGGGCATCATGAAGTCAATAAAACAATTCCTCTAACCAAACCATTATGAACAGTATGATTTTAGACTCTATTTACAATAAATGCTCATGTAAAAAATTTCCATCAGTATTGAAAATAACATCTAAAAACAGGACTAAGTATTCATGCTCAGTGCAATTCTGGGCATGTGATGCTTTCAGGTAACTCTAAAATACAAAAGCACAAGACTTTTCTTTTTTTTTCAGCACAGTTCATTTTCATGAGGCTGCATAACATCTTTGTTGGCCAAACAGGTTCTAATAATTTGTGCCTAGGAAGCTTTTTATAAGACTTCCCACACTGAATCACTATGTAGTTGAGAAAATGCTTTTCTGTATGAAGAGTGGTCCAAATTCTACTGTCAGTTATACATAAAACCTTTGAAACACTAAATATACAGTATATAAGCACATCCTACATATCATGTTCCAGTTCACAAGAAATCAAATACTGATAACTGCAGAGAAACTCAAAAGGCTTCCAAATAGGACACCCAACAATAGTCACATTAAGTAGTCATCCATTTAGAAATATCCAAGAGCTCACATTTCAAAGCAGCATATATTTATTGTTACGTTAAGTAAGTTAAGGCTTGACACATGGTGTGTAAAGTAAAAGGCAATGCTAAAATACTGCTGAAAAGAAACTTTATAAATTATGAATGGAAAGATATTTGAACAGATATTTTTTCCCTAATCTCCCTTAAGTAAAATTGACATGCCAAAGTTATTATGAAAAGCATTTATAAATATCATAGAACTTGTATCATCACTATCAACATGCAAAAAAGTAGTCTCTCAAAATATGTCAAAAACAATATCTCACTGTGATTAACCTAGGTAATGTTGTAGAGTCTAATGGAGTGCACTGTGTGTGGGTAGTTTAATACAAATTATTTTGTAGGTTGTTTAATACACAAATATATACATACTATCTATTAAAATGTATATATTATATTTATCATTGGTGTATTTATAAATTTATGTGCAATTATATATCATCTAAATAATGTGAAGATGCAATAGAAATAATACATATTATATGAATAACCATGAATATTATGCTCAATGGAAAGTATAAATTACCCATATATCCTCCCAGTGGTGAGAGAAGTTTTGATGTGTGGGATTCTCTAAAATATACTCTAAACAAATGGAGAATTTAAACTTTTTTCAAAATCATGAAGTTGCATAATAAAATAATGGATGATAAATATTGGAGGTAGTAAAGACAAAGATACTTGGGAAAAACTAAAGTGGAATAAGGGCCAGATGAGAATAAAATAACAGCAATTATAGAATTGTGCTGAATAATACTAACCAAAAACATACTATATCCTGAAGCTTCAAGGATTAACTCCATTGAACATGTAAGAAAGCGAAAATTGAAGTCTAATATAAAAACTTCAGTCTCAAATAGAACAATGTAAAATTTTTCAAAATTATTTTATGGAGTCAGAATTAACCTGTCTTAAACATTTTAAAGTTAGAGATGAAAAACAAAAGCTACCTCCTAATCTCATTAGTGAATTCATATTTTTTAAAGGCCAACATATAATTATTAGCAAAATATGCCTACTACATAGCACTACCTATGCGGCAAACTATGATTTGAATAATGAAAAAGATAATAGTAGGAGATAGGGATGACAGTAATGATAGTAAATAGTCTAAGGAGACACATAATTATCAAAAAAATTGACTATGCAGATAGCTTTTTAAAATAAAGAAAGTTATGGTTTTGAATTTGAAATCTTTTGGAGAGTGTTATGCACAGCAGCATTTGTTGAAAAAAAATCTATATTTTTTGCTTGAACTCTTGTAGGAAGAAGAGAAAAGAGCAGCCACTTTATAGAAGGTAAGAACACTGCTTAAAAGTCTGGAGACACTGGAGATCCATACCAGCATATGGATCATCTTCTGAATGGAAAAACAAGAACTGTTTCACCCAAATATTTATGAGAATGGTAAACTTTGAGAGAGTATAGGCTATATTGTCTAGTATATGGAGAGGCACCATAGAAAATGCTATCAAAGGATGACTCAGCAATATGAAAAATTCTATTAAAATTACTTTCTATGTTAATAAGATAATTTTAAAAACATAGGGTCTGAAAAATCTTAATTTGTATAATATTTAAAATCAAAATCTCCCAGTGAAAAAGATTTCATTTAAATATGCTCACTGTCATCACTGTAATTCATAATTACAGGTTTCAGAGAATATAATAAATTACAAAGAGGAAATAAGACCTATAATTTACAAAAGAAGTGGTAAAAATGTTCACAATTTGAAGATAATGTGATTACTTGAAATCTGAGGAGACTCCACTTTAAACAACTATGCCATCTAACATGAAAGTAAAATGGGTAGTTATAAAAATCAATAGATTAAAACTATAGTTTTCCTAGATATCTAAACTACCCTGCAGAAAATATAATAAAAAGCAATTCATAAAAATAATTCTAATGAACATCGTAAAAACTAACAAGTAGCTTGAATCACCAATATGAAAACTACCCAATTTTTTAGAAACACAACCTGATTGATTCCCAAATGAAAAAAACAATGTCAATTCTGTGAGAACAATGTAATCAATAAATAAACACAATTCTAATATAATAAATATATGAAACTTTATAATAGTTTTGCACTCTGCAAGAAGGATAAACATCTATCTGAATGCTATCATTTTTGACCAAAAAAGTGAAATCAAATGAAACTTGTTCCACGAAATATTAAAATATTACCAATAATAATTAAAATGGTATGGTTCTGGCACAGAGATTAGTGGGCCAGGCAAAGGAATAGAATTATGAGTCCAGGAAGTTATAAATATATATATGAAATTATTTTTGGATATTTGAATTTCAGCAGGGAGAGAAAGGATTTTTAAAAAATCATATTGTGATAATATAATTATTTGGGATAACAAAATGAACATAGTGCCCTTTCTGTTCTTGAATAACTTCAGACTATATTTATAACCCTAAAATATCAGCTTTCAACATTTCTAATTTAATTCAGGCTGGTTAGGATCATATGACCCTTACAGAAGTCAAAATCCTGAAACCACTGAGGATTTTTATGTCCAAAATATCAGTTGTCACATGGGTCATACATTAGTCTCTACTAGATGATTTATGTTATCATTTACAACTGTAAACATTAAGGAGGAAAAATTTAATGCATTTTTTTTCTTTTAGAGAGGAAGTGTGAAGTTCTACTGAATATATCTTCTTATCAGTTTACAAAGGACTGAGTACCATTCATTTACTCATTTAATAAATATCTGTTGAATGCCTAATATGTATGAGTGCTTTAGTTTCTGTAGTTTTATTTTGACTTATGTTGTTTTCTTAGAACTTACATTCTACATGAGAAGTTAGAAATTATGTCATCAAACAAGGACCTCTATTATGTGAAGAAAATATTGGAGCTAAGAAGCAGACCTGGGCTATCAAACTTTAGAGACCGCTCTGCAATATATCCTCTCATAAACAAATATTAAAATCAAGATGTGCCAAGCACTGCAAAGACACGGCAAAATTCTGATCCCTTAAAGAAACAAATATGCATTCTTGATGTTTACAAAGGAAGACATTTCTTAGTGCAGTTGAGGAAACACTGCATTTCAGATACGTATGTCAGTGAGAATTCCAAAAGCAGATGGCAAATGGCTAATTATAACAGAATTTGAAGCACAGAAGGGAGAATCGGTTGAGGGAGTGGAGGGCAGAGAAAATATGGGCATTTGGAAGTACTTTGTGAACAGAAGTCATGGAAGCTATAGGAATAGCTCCTTCCTTGCTCATTTTACCACAACTCCTGCCATATATTCTTTTGTATCAGTGGGTCAGCAGTTTCAAAATTTCTAAATTTCGATTACTTGTTTACTCAACATATTGATACCATATCACAAAAATTCAAGATGCTAATTTTAATTCCTATGAATTATTCTTTTTCTTTAATTAATAATACAATAATTAAATAGAGCAAGTATTTATATTTTAAGCCCAATTTATTTCACTTTTACCCTAAACATTTCAAAGTTATGCAACCAAGAGTGTTAATCTATTTCATTTGTTCTTATTTTAAGCTTTATAACTAGCATACATTTAGTATTAGGAAAATCCTTACAAGGAATATTTGTATAACTACAATTTCCAGAAAGAGTGCTTGTCAATGTAATTGGTCTACATATAGTAAGACAGCAATTTAAAAACAATAAAAATTAAAAACTTTTTTTATGACTATCATTACCTGGAGATCATATTGCCTAAACCGTCTCAATTGCTCTAGATAATATATCTTTGCACCCCAAGAGCCATGGAAACTTTTCAAGTCCCCAATCTTTGGTTCAATATCCCATTATGCTTTCCTTTTTCTGTTTTTTCCTTTTAGTTTGGGTACTGCAAATTACCTAACCCCAACTTAGAATCTACGCTAACATGTCTATCTAGGTTTATGTTCAAGAGAAGTAATATTTACTTCAGTTTAGTAACTCTGAGAACAGTTCCATTATACCCTCTAAACAGTCCCTAATCTCTAGGAACCTCACGAGACCCTGTGCTTATATTGCATTTTTGGATGGCATTTCATTATTGAAGCTCTAAGTGGCTGAGCCCTGCTCACCATCTGAGCTGTATTTGATTGCAGACGGTAGAGATGGCAGGGCATTCCCAGAACTGCAAGTCCCTGGATGCTTTTGAACCACTTTCCAGATTCCTTTTCTGAACTCTTTCTGTACACACACCAGGAAAGATGAATATAAAGTCCTCTTGTAACAAGCCTCCAGAAACCCATCCAACTTCTGCTTGCCATTTTTAGATGTTTAAATGATGTTTAAGGGAGAAATTAAAGATGAGCTACCGACAACATGTATCACATTACTCAGAACACTCCTTTTCACAGAAATAAGAGGCTCTCCCCCTAACACTCACAGAGATTCCTGTCCATACTATGCAATGAAATCTAAGGACTCTTTAATCTTCTCTACCCCTTTCAAACAACAAAAACAGCAATAAAACACGGTCCCATTAGAGAAAATCATGAAAGGTACTGAAAATTCCGTGCACTGAAGAACATTCCTGCTTCATATGCTTTGACTTTTCACAATATTGCCACTTGTATATGAGGTCTAGTGAGATTCACCTCTACCAATTCCCCCAATTTAAACACTATAGAAAAATTATATGAACGAGTGTTAGACTCAGTGAAAATACATATTTTTTCTAAATCTTTACGATTACACAGCATTATCTTAGAGTCTCCTGTCAGGCATCCTGGGAAATATATTGCTGCACAATTAGCAAGAGCATAGTGTTGGTAGGTTGATCAAGCTGGAATTGCTTCTTTAACAGCTCCCTTTCCACACATGGCTTATTTCAAATTCCCCAATAAAAATTACCTATGGCTACTTGGTAAAGACTCAGGGAGTTGTTTCAGGCTTTATTATCCTCAAATCCTGAGCTCCTTTGCTCAGGTCGGTTGCCCTGAATTCTGTTTATTCTCTAATGCTGTCCCATTTGAATGAACTCCAGACTTTTTGCTTTTGTGAGTGTCTTCAGCTCTATACTTGGCAATTTGGAAATTATCTGTGTCCTACTTACTGGCTTTACCCCAGAGATTGGAACTTTTTCTATAGACTTTCACTTGTCTTTATAAAAAGAAGATCTCTAATCTGATTTTTAGAGCTATATATTAATTTTGAAGTCAACTAGAAGGCCATATCCACAAGAGCAGGTATGTTTATACTAATGTATATCAACAACTGGTATAATGCAGAGGTGCATAGCATGTATTAGTTGAGGGAGTAATGGATAAGGAATCTATATTACAGAGAATCCTCTGAAAGTTCCACTGTTAATTAATATATTCACTAAAATTATACAATAAACCAGCAAACAGTACTTAAGGGGAATTTAATGCATTTGAAATTTGAGTTGAAAGTGTAAAATTGTACTAGTCCCCTTCCAAGCTCCAATGATCCCACCTCTGGCTATGTACCTGATCTTGTTTGTGGGCTGCACTCACTTCTAATGAAATGAAGAGATAAAAGCCATCTCTTATCCCCTAGCTTCACCTAGTTATGCCACTGCCAGGTTTCTGAGCCTTCAGAATCGATGTGACATAACATATGTTTTTGTTTTGAAGTTCTCAGTCGTGGGATCATTTGTTAAGCAACAAAATAGATAACTAAAATAGATAACTAAAAATACATTTCTGTAATTAGTATCATTAATAACCAAAATGATGAAAGAAAAATTGCTATGGGTGTGTATCATTTAAATATTTATATAGTATGTATGCATTACATCCAGTTCAGATTCTCTCTACATATACTATATATGTTATATAATATATACCATATATAGAGAGACAGACAGAAAGAAAATTTCTATTGCTGTATCTATTTCTATGTAAAAACACATTTTCTAAACTTTCAAGGCATTTCAATGCAGAGGACAGATACCATAACGATATTCTAAGTAGTTGATGCCTAATATTTTGCTCTCTGTTTGAACATTACTGGCTTATCTGGGTATGCACTGCCACAGTGACATTTGTAGAAGTAAAATGGCACTGTTACATATGTGGAAGTCAGCATATGAATGTAACATTTTATACAGTTTTTGTTCTAGAAGTGAATTCTATCAACCTACAGAAGACATTTCCTATGAAGTGTTATAGTCTGATGAAATGAGCAAAGAAAAAAAGATTTAATAAAACTGGTTTTTGAATTCTAGCTATGTAACTAATGATTTATGTGACCTATCATTTTTGATGGCCTAATAAAGTGGATTTTAATTAAAAAGCCATAACATTGTTAATGATTATGAGAATAATATAATTTATGGGAAATGTTTCTGTTTTGTTTTGAAATATGCTACTGATCAAATGGGAATTTATTTTGTTCTTTGAAAAATTTAAGTTTAAACATATAAATGGCAAAACATGTCTTCTCAGTTGTCAATGATAAGGCAAAGAAGGAGTTCATGCTCTGTTCCACAGAGGAACTTTGCAGAAAATATGAACAAAAACTTCTGATAGAGTTTATATTGTGAGGTTCTCAGAAAAGCCCATATTTTTATTGTCTCTATGCTAGGTAAGAATACTCGAAATTTTCAGTAATGTCTTTTTCTGACTCTTGTTCTTCCCCTTCATTTTGGTCATAGCCTCATGTAAGTTAAAATTTTAAGGTATTTAGGTTTATGTCCCCATTTAATTTTCATCTAAATATTCTCTGTCCTAGATTCCACCATGCTCATCAACACACCTGCTTACACAGGATGTTTTCCTTACTCAATCTAATTTGTAAAACTGGAGGAAAAAAGCCAAAGACAGTATACCTGAAATTGTAAATTAAAAAATTATATTAATCTTCCCTCCACCCTTCAAGGTGAAGATATTCTGGTATCAACAACAAAATTTTTTTTTCTTTACCCTCTCCCAACTTATAAGTCCAAAAACTCTAGAGATTGAGAGATCTCTGAAATAAAAGGGTTTATCGAGCCACTATAGATGCTACCCAGAAAAAGGACTGAGTCCTGGAGTAGGAAGCTTCTACTTCACCAGCAGCGAGGCCAACTAACAGAAACAGCTTGTCTGCCAAACTCAAGAAACAGGGCACATTTATGAAGGGTCTCAAGGAAAGAAAGTTCTTTAGATTCACATTACCTACAGATAAGGAAGTTGGGCTAACTTGAAGCAGGGAAAGTGTGGGGATAGGTGGTTAGTCCAAAGAGAAGGCTCATGGATTGCTTGATGATGATGCTCAGACCCATGTCATTCACAAGGGGGATGCGGTGCTTCTGGGGACCTTCTAAATGATTTTTTAAATGACTTCACCCAGGAATTTTCTGGTTAGTGTTGGCCTGCAGCTATTGACTGATTGTCTTCCCTTGTCTCTCTTATTCTCTGGCCATTATGTCACTTAATTTAGGACATTTCAGTATTCTTCCTTATCTCAACAAAGGTTCTGCCTTCCAAAGAATAGATATGTAAGTATGTATTTCCCAGTGTCTTTTTCTTGTACTTCTTTTCTAGCAACTTCACATATCTTTTAGGCAAAAAAGTAGATATAAGTGGGGTGGAGAGAAAATAAAGCCAGCAAAGCCCACTAAAAGGGACTCAAAGAGTTAACCAGACAAAACCAGAGAGCCAGAAAAGACTCACAGAGTTAATTTAGTTGAAGCTTCAAAGATCAGGAGTTACTTGGAATATCCAAACACTCCCCAGATTAAGAAAATATCAGAAGACAAACACAGTTAACTATTAGAGCACAGACCATTCTCTGTTTCACCAGTTAGACTAGGACTCCAAGGCCAAAGACTGTCAATCAAGGACTTCTCTGTCCTGCCAACCACCCCACAAAAAAAGCCTCACAGTAGGCAGCTTGCCTTTGTCTGCCATGACTCTGGCCTGCTCCTCCCTTGGAGCGTACTCAAATACAACTTTCATTCTGCTTCACTACTGTGTCTCTGCTTTTCAATTCTTTGTCATGTTGAGAATAAGAACCGAGGAAATGAACTCAACCCTTAACATATTCAGGAATAATGACACCAGAGATTCTTCCAAACATGGCATGTAAGATAAATACCAAAGTATCCCTGTAGGTCTTTCCTTTATCACTCCTGGGCAAACAGGTCCCCTTCCTCTGACAACGTCCCATAGTCCAGAACTTCTCTGGGGCTAAAGCAAAGTAACTGGCACAGCCGTAATGCAAGCTGACAGGTCATTCCACAGGGCCTAGGGTTTGGTTTTTCAAAATTGCTGCTGAATGGGTGTCCCCAGGATAATTCCAACTTCCATTTTGAATTATGGGTATCATGCAAATCCAAACTTTTTATAACTTAATGAAAATGAACAATGAAAGGGTAATGAGCCAGCCAACTTACAAACTGCAACGTCTGGATTCAAGATTCAATTGCTGACAGGGCAGAGACCTGACCTTGAGGAACTGAGAGCACCTAGAATACAGTGTGTTAAGAAGAACTGCCAAGAATATGTGCTTTTGAGAGTGACTGGCCTTAATATTGAGTTATCAAAAACAAACACCTGATTTATGATCTGTAGGGCAAACATTGTATATCTGCTTTACATCTTAACAGGTTTATGAAATTCCCTTGTGACTAGGTAATGATCAAAGGGAGGCCCTGTACTGTCAATTTCTGTATGTATTAATCTGTAGAACATAGCTATTGACATCCTGACTTACAACCTTTGTTAGAAAACATATATAACCCTGTAAGAAAGCTCTCCTTTCTGGAGCAATTTTCTTCTTCAGAAGGACTGTGTTTCTCAGGCAGCTGGCCTAAACCTGGGCTCAAATAGAGCTCTAATAACTCTTTTCTGGAGTTTTATTCTTTTCTTTTCATTGACAAGTATGTAGCCTTTGCATACTGGCTTCTTCCACACACTGATATGCAATTACAGTTCTTCCATGCCTTTTCATCTTATATCATTCAATAATATTCCATTATATGGACATACCACATTCGTTTATCCATTCACCTACTGAAAGTCATCTTGGTGCTTTCATTTTTTGACAATTAAACCACTAAAAACGTTCACATGCAGGTTTTTGTGTAGACCTAAGTTTCAACTCATTGGATAAACAGTGAGCATAACTGGGGGCTCATGTAGCAAAAATATGTTCAGTCTTGTAAGGAACTGCTTTTCAAAGGATTAGACCATTTTTCATTCCCACCAGCAATGAATGAGAATTCCTGTTGCATTGATCCTCCCCAGGATTTGATGTTGTGTTTTGGATTTTAGATATGCAAATAGGTATATAGTTACTTTGTTGTTTTTAAATTTGCAATTCCCTAATGCCATGGCATATTGAGGATCTTAAATATGTTTATTTGTCATCTGTATATATTCTTTGGTGATGCATTTATTCAGATTTTTTGTGCACTTTTTAACTGGGTAAAAATCACATCTTTCCTGGTCATGCACACAGCCCAATTTGTGTGGCATTCTGCATTCACAGGGATATGTTGGAGCTTTGCAAATCTTGCTGTGGTCATCTAACTCCTCAGCTTTTCCTTAAAAGTGTTTTGGCAAGTCTCTTGTCAGGCCCAACTGTTACTGCCACCTGAGGCAGATTCAGTGTTACACAACAGCCATTGATTGTTTTCCACAAAACACTCTGAAGATAGGATTGTTTGCATAGAGCTAACTCTGAGTCAGATCATATAAAGGCAATCCCTGAAAGTGAAGCATTTCCACAGAGTGCCTCACAAGTCAAATAGTAACAATTATGTGGTGACGGTGCTTTTTGTAGTGTTTGATCATATACTGACCCACCCTTTGGGTAGGCTTTTGTTTCTCATAACCTCTGTGGTTGTGAAGTTGTTTTTAAGACTCTTGCATAAGGGAATATGAGGTAGGAATAGTAAAGTTAAAATAGCACAAAGCTAAGTGTTCTTACCAGGAATAAATGCTCCTGGGACTGTCACAAACCTTTAGTTAATTTCAAGAGTTGTTAAAAGGTCTTTTTTTTTCATTCTTTGGGGTTATTGGGGTTTTTTTCTTTTTTCTTTTATGGGAAAGCAGATTTTAAGAGTTCCTCACTCCATCATTTTAGAGGTACTTCTTCTTGATCCCTTTTTATAGAATAGAGCTTTCGTATAACATTTTCCATATTTTTATCTATGTCCTGTGTGATTGTTATAGTAGACAGATAGCCACACATGAGTGAGGAAGAGGGAGGGGGACTTTGGCTGGTGTTTACATTTGGCTAGATGCTTACTTATTGTAACTCTAGAGGAATATCCCAGGGCAAAATACCTTTGAAACTTAAATCAGTCAAAGGGAGAAGTAAAGTGGAGGAAACCTGTTTATTTCTTACAAGCCGTTAGACAGAGACAGTGTCTCTCTTAGACTGAGCTGCAGAAGAAGAGCACCCCACCCAACCTCTCTGGTCCAGATAAGCCCCTTATAATCCCCTATTGATATGGAGATGGTCTACTTCTTTCCACCCCTTGGAAACACCTATTGATATGGAGATGCACTAAGGCCAGGTGAGAGATTCTGGAAATAGTACAATTTTACCCACACTTACGTTGACACATTGTATGTAAGCTGTTATTGTGGGATATAGGTTGAGATTATAGATAAAAGACTGGCCCAAACTGGCTAGTTCCAACAGAAGAGAAATTGAACCAAACTTCACCCCAAATCAATTAACATCGTAAAAACCACACCTTCCTGCAAACATGGTCCCAGTTTCAATGGGACCAAATACTGTGAACCCTCCTGGCCCAATATGAAGGTCAAGCAAACCCAAACTCCAGGAAGACTCCAACTGTTCCCTTTGAAACCTAATCTTAGTGAATATTCATCTCCCTTCATATAAGAAAGGCTTCCTGTTCTTCCCTCTGCAAGACCCCCTTTGGGTCTGCTCCCAGCCCCAACTCTCCTACTCTCTTCTTTCTTTCAACTCTAAATCTCCAAACAAACTTATAATGCTCAACAGCTTTTCTGTGTCCATTCTTGAATTCTTCTTTGCAAGGAGACCAAAAACACACCCCATAGTGTGACCACAAGTCCAACTGCATGCCCAAGTGGGTGAATTGCTATGGGAAAGTTCTGGATAAACTGAAGGAAATACCCAGAGATGCCCTATGAGACATGAGGGTTTATTGGGACTTAGGCACTCTTGGGATCCAAGAGTGGCCAAATGGACAAAGTTGCACACCACTATCTGGAAAGGGAAGGAATTGCTATTATGGGATGTGGAGACAAATATTACATGTGTGCCAGGGGCAAGGGGACAAAGACTACCTGCTGTGTTAGGAGGGATCATTCTTGTGTGATCAGTGCCCAGAGGAACAAAACCTTGGTCAGAGGGGTCTGCCTCCTAATAAGATGTTTCCAAAGATAAGGTAGGCCTGGATTTGGCCAGCACCAGGCATCAACATACTACCATTCTATGTAGACTTAGCACACTGCCTGAAGGAGGGGACCATGTGGACACAGGGTTATTCTGGGACAAATGATTACAAATGGGCAGTGTTTGTCTCCACAGTCCCCCAATATTCCAATTTGAGCACATTCATGATGGTTCTTTAAACATCTTGTCTCCTAACTCCCATATGGAGACTGTAGAGGAGCAAATTCTGCCACCTGAAGATATACCTCTTTAGTATATTGATTACTTTAAACTGGCTATTTTTAAGAAACTGCAGAAACAAGAGAGGCTCTGAACACCAAGTAGAAGTTACTTTTTATAAGGGACATTACATATACTAGGGAAATCTCTGTTTGTAAGGTGTTTGTTTCCCTGTTGTACCAGAAAGAGGGTGATAGCCCTAAATCTCTAGGAACTCTTATCAGAGGAGAATGCAATGGCTTAAATCTGCATAACAACCTTACCATTGTTTACTGTGCTTTTCCATGTCTACAGGATGTATATGTGTTTGATTTTTCTCTTAATTTGGGTCATGTCAATTTGATTCATAGACCAGCTAGAACCTTGAAGGGAAGAGGAACTTTTTTCCTCTCCAACAAGAGCATCTGTAAGTCTGCTTGTCTTTTGTTTTTGTTTGTTTCTCTTACTTTTAATTCATATTGATATAGGGCAGAGACAGGAGACAGGCATCATGATAAACTTTCCCAAAATGCGGAGATATAAACAGTATAGTAAGAACAGGAAGGATTCCATCTTAAGGCTAAGATTCCATTTTAAAAATCAGGAAGTTAGGAGGTAAGATTCCTAACATGTTCTTTGGTAAACAGACAATAACTCAACATACTTTGGGGGCAAGTGGGCAGTCTTGATTGATATTTCCAGAGGGAAGGTATTATCCTGGAGAGGAACCTACCAATTTCTTGTGTTAATTTTGCAGAATGACCTGGAGGACTGATGGTAGAAGAGACATAATGTCTCTCACCAGAGGTAAGCATTTTGAGACTCCTTTATAAGTCTAAACCACTGGCCCTTTGTCACATTCCTGAAAATCATTAAAAGACAGAATCCCCAGCCTTTCAGTGCACCTCATCTCTGAGGTCACCTGTACTTTCCTTTCTTTAAGGGCATATCTTTAAACAAAGCTTTCTGATGCTCAACTTACTGTGTTTGGTCTCTGTGCTTTTCCAGTAGTAAGCATTTTTATCTCTTTGCTATTTCATTCTACTTCCAAGTCTTCACTCTGTCTCCACTTTACTCCTGATAAGTAGGGAACTGCTGCTGAGAGCTCTGATTTGGGCCTGCAAGTTCCCATCACCTGGGTGACCCAGAGGGAACTGCAGCTGTGGGTCTGCTCTTTAGTAGCCTGCCTGAAAATCTCCTTTTTTGGAAGTTCTCAGAACATCATCTCACTCCGTAACATGCTCTGCAGCTCCCCCAAATCCTGGGGTGGTAGGGGCCAGTCCCCATGATGTGCAGATCCAAGTAGACACTGGACACACAGTGACCCTGGCTTTAGTGATGCTGGGGTTCTTGTTTGCAGAGTCGAAGAATGAACTTAGCAAACACCCAAGGTAGGAGAGCCAGGGAGAGGCATTTATTTAGAAATAAAGTGAGAGGAAAGAGCTCCTGGCTCACGTCAGGAGGGGACAAGAGAGCCCAGAGTGGTGCATTTTCTAGGGGATTTATAGGCAGTTGAGGATTTTTGTGAATTGAGGGCTTAGGGTGTGGACTTGTACCACCTGCCCTGCCCTCAAGGTGGGCTGGGTTGTTGTCTGTTTGCTAGGGCTGTTTACAGTGAAGTCATGGGTTATGCTGAGATACCTTTGTGGAACACTCAGACACTCCAGGCCAAGTTGTTCCTGGCCTTTTGACCTTTAACTGATCTCACTGAAGATGTCTATATTACTAGTCTAGTATCTTTACCCTAGAGAATTAGTGTGACCTTGACTTTGCATAATGCTGAACATAGAGTTTTGATAGGGGCTTTACATTGTTACATTGCTTTGACTGTAAATATCTTGCCTTGCTTTTTCTGGAGGCCCTCACCCTACTCTGTCTAAGCCCATGGTCCCTTTCTCATTAAGAGCTGATGAGGGATCTGCCTTATGCCTAGCAGTTGTTCAGCAAGCTTTCAGCTCTCTCCCTCTGCACTTCCCTGTCTCAAGGCAGCTGCCATTCACTTCTGCTCTCACTCTAATGGATTCCTTCCTTCCTTACACTCTTCCGACCTGCTCAATAATTATTTCTCATTCAGTCAAGAATGCTCCCCCATCCAGGTTGAGATTTTACCTAGTGCACAGAGAGAGACCTCCCCAGATGCAGCTGCCCATCAGCATGGTCTTATCTCTTTGTAATACCAGTATTTTTTCCATAAATGATGTACCACTGTATATACAAAATTACTGAGTATCTAAATGATATTATCTTCTAGAGATTATAACTCTTTCCTGTTTTAGATAGAAATAGAGGACTGAATCACCTTAATCAAATAAACAAAGTTAGTTTAAATCTGGGTTCTGATTTGGAAAGGTTTTATCTACCTCTGGGTCACCTCTGCTGCAGAGACCTAGCTGTCCTTACCCTTTTAAAGACTTTTCTCACCATCAACATTTCCCATTGTCTTGAACTCTAAATACTTGGCAGCCAAGGCTAACATTTTCACTCCAGACATCATCATTTTTGCCTCTGTCCAAAATTGAACAATGTCCCCACAAGCAAAGTAGCTGCATAGTTTCAGCTCACTTTTTTACCTCCTTATTCATTTTTTATTTCCTTTTAAAAGTAGATCGTATATTCTCGTGGCTCAAAAATAATCCAACATAAAAAGTGACAGAATGAAAAAAGTCTCTTTCCCATCTCTGCTCCTGTCCAATCCATTTCCTCATCCCCCACTCTTCAAAGCTTCTTGGCATGTGTAGGGGTGGAAGTTTTTCTTCCCCGGTATTCATTTTATCTAACATATTATATAATATATTATAAAGTGTTTATGAGAATGGTTTCTGTTTGTATATTGTCTGTGTGCAAGTGGGCATACACACACACACACACACACACACACACAACTTCTACCCTTCATATTTTCCATAGGAAGTACCATATTTTCCATTCATTCCTGTGCAGCGGCCATGAACAGGCTGCTGCAAGATGTGCTATTGTGACATGCAGATTATTTCAGAATTGAAAACAATCAATGCGCGAAAGGTTCAGAAAGAAACCTTACCAACTACCTGAAAAGAATTTAGAGGAACTGCTCCAGGAAGAGGCAATCACCATAAATGACTATATTATAATGTGAACTAGGTGTGTGGTAGGTAAGGACGGATGTAGCTAAATCTTTTAAAATTCCTCCCTGTACCCCATTGTTTCTGTGTGTTCCAGCAAACATTTGCTCACCAAACATTTTGTCTTTCATATTCCTGTGAAATTGCTTCCTTTTTTCTTTGAGTCTCAGACCCCTACCTCCATCTCCTTGGTAAGAATGACATACATACGTTATTCTCCCTGACTGTCTTTGGAATCTATGCCTATGGGTTTCCCATACATATGTAATTAAACTTTGTTTTTATTCTCCTGTTTATCTGTGTCAAATTAAGGAATATTCAAGTTTCAATGATACCAGATTTTAAATTACTACTTGGTTGACTTTGTATGTGGTATCATAGATCTAGTTTTCCTGTGTTTCTTTCTTTTCTGGCCACAAACTGACAGACTACACACTCTTCACCTTGCTTAAATTCAAATAATTTTTTTCCTCAAAACTGATAGAATATTAATTAATTATGTCAGTGAATTTTACAGTTAGGATAAAATTATCCTTCAAAATGTGCAATGATTGAACTAGATGCAATTACTTGTAACATTTATTTTCATTAAAAAAGGCAGTTAGAGTCACAATTAAACATTTCATACTAGAATTGTAGATTATCTTGGTGAATTTTCATTCTCATTTAGTTTTCTTTGTTTTTATTCTTACATAAGCTATTAATTAGAGGTAAGTGTAAAACAGTGCTAGTAATATCTTCAATAAATTGATTAGAAATGACTTTCAGTGAATTAATATCATTTAAAATAATTAGACATCTTATTTTCATTTACCAGATCTATTTGGAATCATATAAACATGTAGGAATCAAGTAAATTGTGTAGTTTCAAAATGATTAAAATCTGCTTTTCAGTGACTCGTATTATTAATCTTGTCTACAAATATTCCAACTTCAGGTTAAATTTTAAAATGCTACTTTTTTTTTGAGATGAGAAAATACATCTTCTGTAGCACGGCAATGCTCATTGCTGGCAGAATAATCTCTCCATCAAGTTACTTAAATATTCAATCCTTGTTTTTTCTAATTGTAACACAACTAAAAATACAGAACACTTCTTTTTCCAAACATGTGCTTAGATAGATTACTTTCTTTAATTCTCACAGAACTCTAGGAAGTAAGGCATTGCTATCTCCCATTTCATAGATAAGGAATAACTAAGAGTAACTCATGCATGTGTACATACATGTCTGTGTGTAACTTATTATTTTGATTTAATTTTAGACATATAGAGAACTTGAAGAAATAGTACTGGACTCATATATCCTTTACTCAGATTCATCAATTAATTAAACATTTCCCCATGTGTTTTATAATTTCATTCTCTCCCTCTCTCTCTATGTCTCTCTCTATCTCTCTGTTTCCATTTCTCTCTCCTTCCTTCCCAATATATGATTGTATTTTATATATATGTAACTCTGGGGAGAAATTCCAGGGCAAAACACCTCTAAATCTGAAATCAGTCAAAGGGGGGAAATAAAGTTAACAAACCCATTTATTTCTTATAAAGCAGTCATCCCATCTCTCTCTTGACCAGGTGGCAACAGAAGAGGACTCCACCCAACCTCTCTGGTCCAGATAAACCCTCACACACCCTTGTAATTACCTATTGATATGTAGATGACCCAATTCTCTCAACCCCTTGGAAACACCTATTGATATGCAGATGCTCCAAAGCCAGGTGAGAGATTCTGGAAATAATGCAATTTTACCCACTATATATATATATAAAAATATTTTTTTTCCCCCTGAAACCATTTGTGTATTAAGTTAGAGACATAGAGATCTTTTGTCCCTTAGTACTTCAGTGTGTATTTCTTAGAAATAGGAACTTCCTATTAATGGAACTCACTTTCCTATTGGTAAAATGAGTTGTCGTGAAAATTAAGTGAGATACAGTAGATCAATGATACTATTTAAAATTATACTAATGCAATATATGTGAGTACTCGAGAATTAACTAGAGGCATCAGCCTTATTTGGAAAGATCTGTATTTAAATGGTTGAAGTAGGGTTTTATTTTGAAGAATATGTAATTGTTACCCTTTATCTGATTTTCTATACTTCTTATTCAAATACGTGTGTATAGATTGAAATTTAAATAGTTAATCATGTGGTTGACTAACGAACTAACACATTTTCAATCTATCTCTCTAGGTTTTGATTACTTGTTTCCTTGAAATTATTAGGTCGTCTTGATATTAGTTACTATATCAGACACTTGTAAATCTGGTTTGAAAAACTGATCTTTTGTATTACCCACAAAAGGTTCTTCAAACGTTGCTCGGTATAATATAGCCAAGTAGTTAACAGGTACAGATTATGATATCTATTTACTTTATTTAAATCCCAATTATAACATTTCTTAGCTGTGAAGTTGGTCATATTGTTATTTCTTGTTTTAGTTTTCAGTACTTTAAATTGAGTTCTTTCCACCATGAGGAATAGTACATCTTTAATAAGTTCAAAACAATAATTTTAATAGTTTATGAAAGGCACTATTGACTGAAAGTTAAAATCAGTTACTTTGGACTCAAGTATACATGGGTCAAATTCCTGAATGATTTACTTATTATCTGTATGCCTTATGGCAATTTATTTAGTCTCTTGATATCTGAAATTCTCTCAGTTTAAAGTAGAAACAATAATATCTTTATTATACAGCTTTGGACATATTTAACTAAAGTAATGGATTTACAGTGCTTAGCCCTGTGCCTTGTGAAAGGGGTTCAGTCAAATGTTCCTATAGGCTATATATTTATGTTTTTCTCTTTGAGTTCCATAAAGATATGTAATTTGCAAGAATTTTTTTATTAATTAGAGTTGTATAATAGGGAAATACATTACCTGTGAATGTCCTGACATTGAAAATACCCGATAAGAGCTTGTAAGATACACTATAAAGTTCATTTCTAAAGTTAGGATTGGCTATCTATGAAGTCTTTTTTCAATTTTAGGATTTTATGATGCTATGGTTTTATGTCCAATATCTGAAGACTAGATAGACTTCATACATAGAAAATTTTATTTCCTATATAGCCCCATCAAAATTTTTAATACACATTAACATTAAATTTTATAGGATCTTAAAACATTACTCAGAGATCTTCTTTGTGTTTTCAATTATTGTGCCTTACTCTTCTGGAGTGTGTGTAGCATATAATGTATGAAGACACAAAAACTGTCTTGATAGTCTTGATTCATACAATGGTCAACTTAATATTTATTTTATGTTATATGAATCAATATCTAATTGTGATAAAATAGTAATAATGATGACAGGCAAAATTTTCTGAGTCCATACTATTTGTGAAGCACTACGGTAATTTATTTACATATTTTAGATTTATTTTGGTTCATTTTCATCTCTCTAATGTCCTCTAATTCTCAGTTTCATCCTCATGCTTAGTCAGTGGAATTCTCACAGCTCTGCCAGTGTTCAAAGACAAACAAAAACTGTCTTGTCCTGGAAATCTATCAGAATTAAAAAAAAATCACTGTTATATTTCCTTGAATTGCATGCTCACTGGTAAATGCATTATCTGAAGTCAATACTATGCACTTCTTCACATAGTTCTGTGATCCTGAAATAAGAAAATAAGATGACTGGCTTAAGCAAGTCAGAACATAGAGCACCCTGGAAATGACTTTATAACATAAAGGGAAAGCAGTGGGAAGGACTTTGTGGAGATAACACCTATATTCATGAAAACTTTTTCATATTTATCAAACACATTAATACAATAAATATTCTGAGAACACCTAAACTATTTTATTAGATATTAGAAATATCTTAAGTTATATGACTAAGGTTTCTTGTTTTATAGAGTGGCTATTAGCACATCAAAAAACAATGTCCATTGAAAAAATTTGGGTATATTCTGCTCTATCTTAATATTTTCAAAATAAATGGTAGGAAATAGTAATTGTCTACAAGAAACACTTATATTACACACATCCACAAATACTGTCAGAACTCTGTAAGATCTATGGTTAAAAGATCTAGAAAAAGTTATTTATCTTTTGGTTATGGTGCATCATCAAATTTACATAGTGACTGAAATATATCTGAAAAATGGTCTGACTAAAATTAGACGGAACTTCAAAGATTTTATAATGGTCAATTAGGAACATGGAAAAAGATCTGTAAAACTAACTTGACAATTCTGTTATTAAATCTCTTTAACTACACCATCTCAAATAATATTCCCTGATTTATTTTTTTCATGTGTTTGCCATTGTATTGAAAGACTCTTAATCAGAGATTATAGAAAAAAAAAATCCAACCAGTATGCCTTCTATTATAACCTAAAATCTGTCAAGAGAATAAATGTACAAAAGAAAAAACTTCTGAACTTGTGATTTTGTGAATACAGAAAATGTGTCAAATTCACATGGTGCTTTTGAATCTATTATCTGGTTTGATACTAACAGAAACTCTATGAAAGTGCCCATTATGCTATTGTTTTGCAGTTAAGAGGTATTAAATCACTTTACTTCCATTTTCAAAATGCAAAAAAACACACTTTGTATAAAAATAAAGCCAATAAAGACCTTTTATCTATCAGATAAAAGTTCTGGATCTGGGACTAATACAATTTTATGAACATAAAGCTCTAATAGCTCTAATGTCCGACCACAGTTGATCAATAACCTATCCAGTTAGGATGAAACCTCTTCTGAAACTCAGTATATTAGCATAACTGATACCTTTTACCTGGAAGGCTGAATATATACACACACACACACACAAATATATAGTTACATGGTTACATGTATAGAGAATTATATATATATAACAATATATAGTTACATATAGCAATAATAATGGTTAAAATAAAACACGGTGACAATGACTATTGATCATATACTATATGTTAGATGTTTTATGCACCTTATACATTTTTCTCATAATAATCCTATGGGGCTGGTATAATTATTTGCCAAAAATAATTGAGGCTCAGAGAATTTAATAACAACTAATTCCTTAGAGTTAAAAGAGAAGATAAAGAAAGATTTATTCTTGAAGGTTGTATCCTTGCTCTAGAATAGTCATTTCTCTATCCATAAATTACCAAATAATCTGAACTTTCAGTTAAACTTTGATGAATTTATCATTAATACTAATTTAAAAAGATTTAAAGAAGGAAAAGTTTTTTTCCCTATGTAGTTCGGACATAGATATGGTAACTAGCATTTCTTAACCTCAGCACTACTGACATTTTAGACCAGATAATTTTTGTTTTTGTTTTTGGAAGGGGGGTGCTGTCCTATGGAAGTTTAACAGCATTCCTGATTTTCATTCATTACATGCTAGTGAAAATTCTCCTCCACAAGTGGTGACAACCAACAATATTTCAGATATTGCCAAATGTCCCTGGGGACTGAAATAATCTCTTAGGTAACTACTGGGTAATACACATAGTAGAAAGTAGAAAATAATTACTCGGTGTATGTTAACAAAAAGGTGAGAGGAGGAATGAGGGTGAGAATAATAAAAGAACATTAATTTAAGAGAAAATTGAGATATCTAATAAGTAAGGAGAAAGAAGACTCAAATGAAAACAAGATAATTTTCATGATTTTAAGTAAAGATAGTTGGCCCTCTGTGCCATCAGAAGTCAAAGATTTGGATGAGGGGTGATGTGGGCATTCATATCACAAGATTATTTGATATGAAGAGAAATTACAAAATGTCACTGCCATTATTTCTAATTCAGTTTGCCTTTCTAATAACACCAGTCAGACCTTGGGTGATTCAATGGATAATAACAGGAATGTTGTGAAAGAGGTACATTGATAAGCTGAGTTTCAGATATCAGCATTATTTCCTGTTGGTAGTATGTTCTAAGTATAAATAAATGCTAAAAGATCCAGTTTCAAACACGCAGACTCCTAGTTAATGGGGAGAGGGGTGGGAAGAGAATTAGAAATCACTGGGCAACAATCTCCTTTTAGATACAAAAGAACTAAAGTGAATTTTAGAGTGGATGCTGTAAATTCTCCTTCCTGATACAGAGACCACCTGAGGAAAGATTGAAATATTCTTCATAATACCCCGTTTACATAGTCTGACTCACAGATGTGGTACCAAGTCTAACTGAAATTATATAGCCATCCTACTCTTAGGGTGCTACTGCTTGTTTTAAAGTGGGCAGTATGTAAATACAAAGGCATCACGGTCTATTTGCAATCACAGCTTTAGAATCTCTTCGTATGCGGAATTAGAAAAAAGATCATGTAACTAGAGGAGGTGACTAGGACTTTTTTTTCCATATGAAAATGATATTGTTTTTATTTCCACTGTTTATTTGATTAGAATCGTTGGAGAGAAATGATGGAGATTATTGGGAAGATAAATAACCTTGTTAAGATACTCTGTATCCGTCTGAGTTTTCCAAAATGCAGATACCAGGATGGAAACAGATACGCAAGACATTATTAGGGAAACATTGATGAGTGACCAAGGGGAGGAAAAAGCAGAAGGCAAGAAGAACCTCTTGCTTCTGATGCAGGTCTGGGAGCTGTGACAAGTAATGGGAAAAGGAAGCAAGATTATGCAGGAAGCATCTCAGACTGAAATGGAAAGACAGGAATATTTCATTTAAGCCTTGGAGCATCCTCACACTCAAATACCAATTAGAACAGTCCTGCATCCCACAAGAATGGGTCAGACGTTGTCTGGGAATAGCCCAGTGGAGCCTAGTCTTGGTACACCAATGTGGTGGTGTATCTAGAGGTGTGAAATCTGGGGCTGCACCAATTATGTGCCTTACAATAGGTTCTCTCAAAGAGCTAAGACGCATGCCTCTAATGGTTACCACATACCCCTTTGGTTAGGTATGCTTTTTCTCACTGGCACTCTGGCATTAGGGTAACCACTGTTGATTAGGAGATAATTTCTAATTTTGCTTGACATTTTAAATTACATGTATTTCAATATTCTTTAAATGAAGTTATTAATTCTAAAAAAATAAAAATATACTCTCTAAAATGGTATTTGTATACTCAAAATTATTTATAGCTTTCCAAGTATTCTACAGGTTGAAATTATTTATGCTCCCTACAGTTTTTTGTAGGAAGCTATTTGCTTAATATTGCAAGGAAACATTTATACGTACTGTGTGTTTGGTGTAAAGTAGGCATTGTTTGCCATTTTCAATATGACTACTTTCCAGATCAATTAAAAAAAAGTTGATAGGCACATGTGTATTGATTTATTGCTTTGTATTTTCTGCATATTTCTTAGGCTGTCTACTTGGTAAAATATTTCTTGGGATGATGGCTTTGTTATTTTTAAATATACTAATTATGGTTTATTGTGCAAACTATATATTTTATATTGTTATATAATAGAATATAGTTTGAAAATTCTTGTTATTTTCAGAATATATAATGAAAATAATAATGCCATATCAGAGTTGATGTAGGTATATGTTTTTAGAGCACATTTTACATGGATCATAATTTGGAAGCTTCCTTTTGTAAGTATGTTCATAATCCATGAATACAAAATTGATATCTCTCTCTATATAAATTTACCTAACAAAATAAGGTTAATGAATACTTATTATTTTGTTCTTGTTTTCTAGTCAACAAGAAAATCTTGTTACTACTATTAGAAACTTCACCATTGTATACAATCTTACAAATTTCAATGAGGCAGATGTGTCTGTTTTTAGTATAGTAGCCAAAGGCTGCCTGGATTTCTAGACTTGTCACCACACACAAAGAACTCAAGAATGTGAACTAAAATGGCCAATCAAATACACTCAACTGGATTTTTGAATATGGAGTAAGTGGAGGGGTAGTTAGAATTTAGCAGCAACATTCATATCCAGCAGTGTTGACAAGGTCCTTTAGCTTCCATACCACTATAACTAGACTCATTAATAAAGCAGAGAGTTGTAACCTTTCTTCTTCTTTTCAGTCTACTCATACATTAAGACTGATATTCTATCCCCAACTAAGTATTCAATATGCTTTCAAATAAATTTCTCCTTTTTTTCTTAATGCTTCCACTGTCACTTTTGTTGTTGCATTCAACCAAGGACTCAGATCAATACCAACGATGTACAAAGACAAAAAAAATCCTCCAGAAAGAAGGAAAATCTGGATTTAGTTGTCACATTCAGCTGAGGAATTCTTATTTTTCTGCACTGTTGTGGATATATGTAAAATTAAATTTTCTCTCTTATTAAAATTTGGGTGGGATGGATAGTCTGTTCAGTATCAATACAATGCAATCTTATCTCTCCAATGTAAGAAAATATATATCCACAAAATATTTGGCAAAATTTGTAGTCCTTTGGCTTAAAAAATGATCTATAAAATATTTTTAAAATAAGCTAGATTTAGGCATACATGTATATATGCATGTTTGTGAAATTATTAGAAAACACACATACAAATATATCTTTGCATTTTTAGATACCACACATGCATAACTATAATCATATGAGAATATATATATGTATACCTTTGTATACATATATAAACACATAAGTGTGAAAACATGCACTCAGATATACATTTGTATGTTTAGATGTCTCCATATGTGTGTATGCATGTTATATTTATTTTATATATAATTATACATACACAAAGATATCTGTCAACATACATGTATGCTTGTGTGCATATGCAAATATGTATAGAAACATGCATGCCTATATTCATAGGCATGCCTGTTTATGTATGTATGAATATGAGTGAACATATAAACACATTCATATGCATATACATATACACAATGAAATGAAATTACACATACAATTTTATAACAGCTATTTTTTGAGAAAACACATATATGACTATGTGTATATTGAAAATATTTCCCTGTTTAGTTATATCTCCTTGATAGAAGTGTTTATTTGCTTACAAAATACAGTTGCCTAATAATTTATATAGACAAATCCCTATTTTTTAAGATCTATGTTTCTTCTAATTGTTCACTACAATATGCGATTCTCTTAAAAGGTGGGCTTTACAGTCACATTACATGGGACATTAGTAGTAGTGGTTGTCTTGTATTGACAGTGCCGAGGATTTAATGAGTAAGATAAGCTAAGCACACAGTGTTTATTAAACATTTAGTAATTTTAGGTATTACTATAACCATTTTTGTTATTCAAGCAGATATATGTACATATACAAATAAAAATATATAAAATGTTACTATGCATAAATGTATAAACATTTAAATACAACTAAATATTGTCAATAAATGTCTAAAAGTAGAGTTTGAAGAACTAAGATAATTTAAAATTTGGATAGATCTTGCCAAATTTTATTCCAGAAAAATTTTACTAATTTATAATTCTATTCATGAATGTATCACTACCCATTCATTTCTGTACATCATTTATCATTTTTCCTTCCTCTGTCTTAATAATTACTTCTTCCTTAGCATAAACTGAAAAATACACTATCATTTTTGTTTGGGAAGACTTAAAAGTAGAAATAATTTGAAATTTCAACACAAAATGATTTCAATCAAAATGCCAGAAAGCCAATATGCAAGCTGAACTCTCAAATGGTGACTGTGTAAGACCATGCAGTGTATGTATGGGTGTTTGTTTATTTGGCTTTACTTTTACTCAGTATTATTTCCTTAAAATGAGGGGCTATATCACATTTCTGAACTTCAATAAGCCATGTTGAATACTTTTTTCCCCCATAAACCATCCTAACTTCAGCATTTTGTATTTAAAGCCAAGCTGTTTGTTTGCTGGTGGTTCTGTTTCTGTTTCCTCTGCCTCCTAAGCAGAATGATAGTGAAACTTCCTTATAACGCATTAGAGCGCCCGTATATAAGAAACTACAGTCCGTATGAGGAATCTGCACATTGTCACTACGGAAGGTGAAAGAAAGAGACAAGAAGCAGCCCCTCCTTAGCTAAGTAAAATAACGATGACAGAGACAAAGGGGGACAATCAGGAGTGTTTTTCACAAATAAGGTTTCTATTTTATTTGTATCACACAGTAGCAGTGGGCTTTAATAATCTTTGTGTGCGAGCAATGCAACTGTGTTTCAGAGAATAAAGAACAGAGAACATTAAAGAAGAATTGTCAGGCGGTTAAGACTTCAGGAAGAATGGGAGCCAATATATTCAGGACTTTGGGAAATGTCTTCTGTCATGAAAAATCAAATGCTGATTTGACCTCAAAACAATGGATCTGATATATTGATTATAGATATCAGCTAAACAGAGTATGTATGAATGCAACTTCCTAGAGTCAAAAATAAGATGTAAACAGGGTTCCTTGCTATCCAAAAGAAGATCAAACCGTCTGTAAGCCAACATGGTATAATGCAGAGAATATTCTTGCTTTCTGAAAGTTAAAGTACACCACTTGGCTCTTATGCAAGACCAACATTAATACCTGTTTTCGCTAACTGAAAGAACTCTGATGAGGATTTTCATTTTTACAAAGAAGAGCCACTACCGTACTCATGTAGGTCTTCTGTAAAAGCAAAGTAGCATGACACAAACTTTCAGAAAGTGGGGAATATCTGTAAATGAAAATGATTTTTTTTTAGAAAATGGTGATTTAATTTACTAATTATTCCAGTGAGAAAAAATTTCTCACCAGAGATTTAGAATGGAGCTAACCTTGAAAGATTAAAAAGGTTAAATGAAATAAATTATGTAAAGGATCTAGCACAGAACAAGTGATGTTTTCTTTATAAATGTTTCATCTTCTTACTCCATTTTCTGAATAAATAAGCAATATGTTGACCATGTATACTTATTTTACTCTGGGAAAAATGAGGAACTGAAATATTTGATGGATATATTATGGGCCTATTCAGGGGATCATTTTTGAAGAAATGTTTTCAACCAGGTGGCATCAATTCATATAACACAACAATTGCTTTTAGGCTTAAACTGATTATAACTGAGGTGGTGCTATGAGTAATGATTTACTCATTTCAATATGTAAAGAGTAAAGAATTCTACTGCTTTTCTAACCCTGATAATTTTTCTTCTTCCACACAGCAACTAGAATTTGTTTTCAAAAAGTCTGGCTCTCTTTTAAATGTTTATTTGAATTGCTTCACATAATTTTACATCAGTCCTATGACATATGTACTAATTCTAATGATTCCCATTTGACAAAAGGAACACCTGAGTCACAAAAAATTTATGTAACATACACAGGATTACACAGGGCAAGTAAGAAAAGTAGCGCAGGTCTCTCTGACTCCACAGCCTGAGTATCCTACAAGCATACATGCTTCTCCTGCGCTCATGAACACTCAAAGCTCTTCATAATGTAGAACCTTCCAAACTTTACATTCATCTCATAAGACTCAGAACAATTTCTTCAGTTCTTCTATCATCTATTACTTAACTGGGTTCCTTTTGAAGATTTTAAAGCAAGTGTTCTTTCAGATTATAAACCTTCTTGTCTATAACCTACTTATCAATTGTAAATTTTTTTTTCAGTTTTTAAATAGCAGTATTAAGGTTTCCTCAATACTGCAGGTAGAGTTGATAGTATAGAGAAGCATCTTATTCTATAAGGTAACCTCTTTAGAAAACAGACAGTATTCTTTTCGTATTCAAATGCAAGTTTTTATGATACAACTTGCATAATATTAAAAGCACATTATTGACATTTAAATTATAGACTGTGCCTTAATGAGAATGCTAAGGTTGACTAAGGTTTCCTGATGATCATGCTTTTATGTTGGTTTGGTGCAACCAGTTGGTTTGGTGCAATTCATGCCCTTCTTGCAAGCAGTAAAATTAGTGTTGACCAATATTCTAAAACTGTACAGAACATGGAGAAATTGCAGACAAATTACTTTGGTTACTTATGAACATATCTGGAGAGATTGGAGCTGTACATGGGACCACACTGCTAATGGAGGAAACTTCCTTACGGTTGGGATGTGATGGCTGTGAGGACTAAATACAGACACATATATCAATGTATACAAATATAAGATTATGGATTCTGTTATACTAATATGAAGAGGCAAACTGCAAACTCTCTCTCCTTTGCGGAGAGTAGCAGATTAAATCTTTGTTTAGCTCCTTGATTATTAGCGAGGCTGCTTGGAGTTTGCCCTGTGCATTCATGGTTCAGGTATCTGCAGATATTTGAACAGAGTTTATACACAAGAAACTGGCTTCCCTCTTTCTCTGGCTTTCTCTCTCTTTTCTAGGATTTTCTGCCTCAATATTCAATAACTGTAGTTTCCCTGAACTCTATCTTATAGACATTTAAGCCATTAAAACTGTAGGTTTCCCTTTGGGTTATAGCTGCCTCTCTTGGCACAAATAAGGACCTCTTCCTAGGCTAAAATCCTGAAACCTACACAATGTTGTTTTTTCTTTTCAACTGTCAACTCTCCCCCAATTTCTGTCTGCTTTTGTTCATTTTCCAGGGCAATCAAGTAAGGTTTTGTGTTTTGTTTTGTTTTCAGAATTTAGAATTATTACCTGTATAGGGACTGATCTGATAGGATCACCTTAGACACAACAGAAGCAGAATGTTCATATTATTGTTTAATATTAAAATAAGTTTGCTATTCAACATGATGATAATTATATGTGTATATTTCTGTCAGGCATCACTTGAAAAATTTCTTAAACTTAAGGGTTGTTTGAATCTTATAAATGCAACAAATGTCTGGATGTTTTTAATCACAATATACATATACACTTTAAAGACAGTGTGTGTGGGATATAGTATCTGATGTGCACCAAGTGAATCCAGTACCTCACATGTGTCTTTAGATAACATATTGGAAAATATTGGATCGACTGCATCCTGAGTCTTTTCCACAGTGAAATCCACTAATATTTGAACTGTTGCTTGTTGTCATTATCTTTAGTCTTTTCCTGATTCCCATCAATTATTTTAAATAAGAAGAGGAAATAGGCAAACAGGAGGCAATTTGGTCAGGCTACAGCGTTCGTACAAGACTGGCATTTTTGGTGCTCTAAAATCAAGACTGGGGAATCTTTTCTTCCCAATATAGCTACTGTTTCTGACATCAGATGAGAGAATAAATCTAGCTTTAATGATATTAATGTATTATCACATTTCATTTGGAGTGGTGCTTGGCACTGAGTGCTTCTACTGTTTGTTTTAGCCCTTACTCTGATTTCATATACCAGACAGCTAATGTTTCAGTCATTTTAAGAATAAATTTATTATATACAGTCTTAGTTTAAATGCAGGTCCACTTGAGGCCTGGCTGGATAATTGTAGCCATGTTTTTTTTTACCAGTCCTACCTATAAATCAATGTAGAGATAACATACTATTTTTCAAAATCTGGTAACCACATCTAGAGTATTTGGTAGAAAATTTGGTCTCTTTTCCAGTGTTATCATACTTCTATAAAATCCCTTATCTAAAGAATAAAATATGTAACTTTTGAGCCTGACAGATTTGAGTTTGAATCATGGTTTTGCCATTAATAAGATTTTTTACTTCCTGGAAATTAATCTCTCTGAAGTTGGAAAGGAATGTATCTAATATTTATTGAGGTTTCATGGTGTGCTACAGCCTTTATTTATGTTATCCTATTTGATTATCAAAACAAATACACATATTAAATGCATATTGAACTGAACATGAGAATTATTTAATTATTTGTCCTAACATAAATATGCAGAGAGGCTGAACACTGAATTTAATTATTTTTCTTCCAAATAAATATCATTTTATATATGCCATGTTGTTTTGACAACCCCAGTTTCCATGTATGTAAGATAAAGTACTACTGTAGAAGATTACTGTAAGAATTAAAATAAATTTATTGTAAAGATGTATGGAAAATTGTCCAGTGATTTTAGATACTTATCAAATGTTTTATTGTTCTGGTTTACCCTATGTCAGTAAATAAAGAATTGTGGGTGTTCAGCTGAAACTTTCGTGGGTAGAAAAATAAAAACAAGAGAGCATTATACCAAGTTTCCATAAAATCAACAATTCTTCCTTTTTGATAAGTCTTACATCAAATTACTAGGAATTTGTTGAAAAAATACTTGTCCTCCTTAAAGAAAGTACACACTAATGTTGGAAATATAGAGCACATGATGTACTTATACACTGTTGTTGCTAATGAGAAGGGAGAAAAATCTGGAGATTGAGATTATGTGTGCTAAGGGTTACTCTTGGTTGATTGTGAGTTTAAAAATCCTCTTATGAGAAGTAGCCAGAACATTATTGTAAATACCATCATAACTATTATTGTTATTATATTATTACTGTTTTATTTGGTTGAGGAAAAAAAATAATGTCTAATAATGACTGCAAGAAGAAAGAGTTAAAGTGTTGAATTGATTTGTTCCCCATTCTCTTACAGAAATACTGAATCCAAGCCTGAAATGGTGATCTCAGGTGAGTGATAGGCAGAAGCACATAAAATTTTGAATGGCTACAACTCACAAGATTTTGATCTGCTATGAAACAACAAAACAGAGTCTAAGATAATGTACAATAATAGACATGACAGGGATGACACATGTGCAGTGTAAAGAGGTTTACACTGCTATCTCTGGGATTTACCTTTCTTTTTTTTTTTTGCTAAATTGGTTTATTTCTAATATCTCAGATGTACTATGCCTCCTTTCTTTCAGCTTGAGATATAATTGACAAATAAAATTGTAAGATATTTAAAGTGTACAACGAGATGATTTGATACACATCAATTGTCAAAGGATGCCCCGCACTGAGTCAATTAGCACATTCACACTGATTACTTTTGATGTGACAGTTGAGAAACAGCAGAAGATGGAGTGAATTAAGTCTTAATTCTGTCAACATAAATCACACATAGGATTGAGAATTTGTATGGAAGATTTGCATTTTGAACCTGCCTTTTCTCTATCATGTTCCAGAACTTGCATATATCTGTGGCTAGTGACAGAAATGGCATGGAAACACACATGTGCACCACCAACCCCAACATCTCTTTTGGTTATAAGAAATTGGAATCATATACTACATGGCTAATTTGGACTGAAACTTGTGAAACTGGTGGCTTTTTAATAGAAAATCCTGTGCTGCTTTTTCTAACACTGCTCTGACACAGAAGTCATAAGTTGTTGGGCTAAGATATTTTTCAGGACTCTTGGAGCCAGCTTGCCCTGAACAGACCAGGACAAGTTGGTTAAGCCCACAGACCCTTCACCCATTTGCTTTTCTTGCTCACAGGTCTGTGGATCATCTGGTAGGCTTTGCTTCAGGCTGAAGTACTAATTGAGGTTTGCTTCACATGTCTTTGTTTCCCTCAGACCAAGACATATTCTCATAATAAATAAATGGATCACAAGAGGAACAAGCACCTTGTAATACCTCTTAACACTTCCACACAGAATTGACACAGTGTCATTTCTGCCCACATCTGTTGGCAAAAGCAAAGTCATGTGGGCAGACCCAAAACCAATTGCCTAGAGTAGGCAATACTCTTCCTACTTTGATGCGAAGTATGGCAAAAATCACATAGCAAGAGTTATGGATGTATAATATAATACAGGGAGGAAAGAAAAATAAGGAGATTTTTTTGTTTTGCTCATTATGGTAGGAATATACTGATATCTCATTGCTTAAGTAGCATTTTATTTACAAGTATTGATGTTGATTATCAATTTCTATGTTGATTTGACATCTGGATACCTTATTTTGTGAAGTGACTCTAAGGACTTTTGCCCTTTTTTCAATTATTTTGTCTATCATATATCCAGTGCCGTAAGAACATTATAAATCATGAATATGAGCCTTTGTCAAATATATATGTCAAGTGTTTTCTCTCACTCTAATTTGGACATTTTCATGTTCTTAACTTTCATACGGTACAACTTGCTCATATTTTCATCCTTTTTTGAAATCTTTTCTATCTTGCTGAATAGATGTTTCCTGCTCTTATAAAAAATGTATTTTTGCTATAATTTTCACATGTAAATAAATCTTCAGTCCATTTGGAATTGATTTTTGCATATGACATCAGAGACTCAGATGCATTATTTTTCAGTATGAAATCCAAAGTGAAGTAGCACTGCTTATTGACAAACTGTTATTTGCCATTGAATTGCATTGGCAAATCTGTCAAAAATTGAACAGCAACATATTAGTAGGTCTATTTCTGAATTCATTATTCTACATCATTATTCCATTTGTCTATACTTACAGAAATATCACACTATCCTAATGTTAGTCACTGGGTACTATCTTGATATCTGTCATACAGCTTTTTCTTTTTTCCTTTGTGGTTACCTTGGCTCTTCATGGCATTTGGCATATCAATACAATATTTAAAATCAGCTTGCCAGTATCTACAAAAATCCACTGGGAGTTTGAATGGAATTACACAGAAACTATAAATCAAGTTGGAGGAAATTGATATCTTCACAAAATTAAGTTTTCCAATCAATACACTAGAACAACCTAAAGAATCTATAACTAAATTACAAAGATTCATAAGCAATTTATCAAGAATACTGAATAAAAACCCATAAATAAAATCAACTATATTTTTCTATATCAGAAAAATTAAATATGTATTTTATAGCAATTATTAGGACTAAGTGTTTTTAGTTTCATTTTTCATATTAAAAAGTATCTCAGAGCTTTCTCAGTTACTTAGTTTGCATTATATGCATTTATTTTGTTGAGCTATGTATGCTGTTTCTGTAACATATATAATGAAAATCAACTATATCATGGAGAAGCAAAGATAATAAATAAAAATAAAGAGCATTTCCCCCAATTTTTTTGAAAAGTCACAAGCTGAATATTTAAAAATATTTGTGATTTCCTCATTTTAAATGTTTCTTTTTAATAAATCATAAAATATAACATTTTAAAATATCTTAGAGTATATTATTTCTTGAATTTCTAGATACATGTGGGCTTACTTGTCTAATGACATATTCTACTGCTATTTTATTTTTGACACCAGATAATTTAAATCTGTTTTTTTGTAAGGCGTATACACATGCACACAGGCACATATACACAATAGAATATTTTACATACCTTAATTAACAAATTAAAATCATATTGATACACATCAATGAAATGGGTATATAAGTATATATATTTATATTCACATACACACACGCACATATACTACTCTAAAGAGGTTCAAAATAGCTCTGTTAGCTACCATCTGTGGCCCCACAGGATTTGGTATTCTGTTGTAATTTGATTTCTCAGTGTTGGTTACATAGCTGTATTTGTTTGCTAGGGCTGCTAAACAAACACCATTGACTGAGAAGGCTGACAGAATTTCTTTTCCCCGAAATTTTGGAGGCGAGAAATTCAAGATCAACGTGTTGTGAGTGTTGACTTCTTCTGAAGCTTTTCTCTTTGGCTTGCAAATGACCATCTGCTTCTCCCTGTGTCTTTACATGGTTTTCATTCTGTACACACCTGTCCAAATCTCTTTTTATGAGGATACAAGCGAAATTTGTTTAGGGCCCACCCTAATGACCTCATTATAACTTAATTACCTCTTTAAAGACCGTATACAGACACATTCTGATTACTGCATTAGGACTTCAACCTACGAATTTATGAGGGACACAGTTCAGTCCATAAAAGGAGATATGTTCAATTTCTGAATTAATTGATCTGAATTCTTACCATGTGGTCAAATACATGGACACACAGTAAAAAAAAGTTTCAAATGAGAGTTCTATGATCTGCTGTATACTGACCGGTTCCTTTCAGTCTACTTCAATCTTTTCTGTACCCTTGGCAAGCCCTGCAAAATTTGAATTTAATCCCAGAAGTTTCTATCCTTTGGATTCAGCTCCATATTCAGAAAGAAAGATCTTTCTTTTTTCATATTATTTATTTATTTATTTATTTATTTTTATTAAGGTATCATTGATATACACTCTTAAGAGGGTTTCACATAATCAACATGTGGTTCCTACATTACCCATATTATCAAGTCCCCCCACACCCTATTGAAGACACTGTGCATCAGCACACTAAGGTGCCACAGAGTCACTACTTGTCTTCTCTGTGCTACACTGTATTACCCATAACCCCCCTATATACCATGTGTACCAATCATAATACCCCTCAATCCCCTTTTCCATCCCTCCCCACTACCCTTCCCCACTCCTCCCCTTTGGTAACTGCTAGTCCCTTCTTGGAGTCTGTGAGTCTGCTGCTGTTTTGTTCCTTCAGTTTTGCTTCATTGTTATACTTCACAAATGAGGGAAATCATTTGATACTTGTTTTTCTCCACCTGGTTTATTCCACTGAGCATAATACCCTCTAGCTCCATCCATGTTGTTGCAAATGGTAGGATCTGTTTTCTTCTTACGACTGAATAATATTCCATTGTGTATATGTACCACATCTTCTTTATCCATTCATCTACGGATGGACACTTAGGTTGCTTCCATATCTTGGCTATTGTAAATAGTGCTGTGATAAACATAGGGGTGCATATGTCTTTTTGAATCAGATCTTGTTTTCTTTGAGTAAATTCCTAGGAGTGGAATTCCTGGGTCAAATGATAATTCTATTTTTAGTTTTTTGAGGAACCTTCATACTGCTTTCCATAGTGGTTGAACTAGTTTACATTCCCACCAGCAGTGAAGGAGGGTTCCCCTTTCTCTGCATCCTAGCCAGCATTTGTTGTCCCTTGTCTTTTGGATGTTGGCCATCCTAATTGGTGTGAGGTGATATCTCACTGTGGTTTCGATTTGCATTTCCCTGATGATTAGTGATGTGGAGCATCTTTTCATGTGCCTGTTGGCCATCTGAATTTCTTCTTTGAAGAAGTGTCTGTTCAGATCCTCAACCTATTTTTTAATAGGGTTATTTGCATTTTGGATGCTGAGGCATGTGAGTTCTTCATATGTTTTGGATGTTAACTCCTTGTCAGATATGTTGTTTACAAATATATTCTCCCTTTTTGTTCTACTGATGGTGTCCTTTGTTGAACAGAAGCTTTTGTCCCACTTGTTCATTTTTGTTTTTGTTTCCCTTTCATGAGCAGATGTGTTCAGAAAAAAGTTGCTCATGTTTATATTTAAGAGATTTTTGCCTATATTTTCTTCTAAGAGTTTTATGGTTTCATGACTTACATTCAAATCTTTGTTTCATTTCGAGTTTACTTTTGTTTATGGGGTTAGATATTAATCCAGTTTCACTCTCTTACACGTAGCTGTCCAGTTTTGCCAACACCAGATGTTGAAGAGGCTGTCATTTCCCCATTGTATATCCATGGCTCCTTTATCATATATTAATTGATCATATATACTTGGGTTTATATCTGGACTCTCTATGGATTCAGCTTTTGATTCAGCTCCATATTCTAAAAGTAAGATCTTCTTTTAGAAAAGTCTTTTTATTATATGTCTGACATCTTCATGGCTTTGGCCTTGCTGTACCATAACTCTCCAATTCAGTGGACTCACTGGTCATTCTGATCTCATACACAAACTGGAGCCTTTGTAGCATCTCTATTAGTCTCACTGGCTTCCTTCAGATTCTTGTGGTGGGTTCTACTTCTCCTTCCAGTCAATTTATGTCTATTTATTTTCTTCTTTGGCTGTTATGATCATCAGAGCTCCCTCTTCCCTTTACTATTTCAGCAAAGCTGCTACTTACTCACTGGCATTGCAGATTCTGTAGGTAGTGAATATTCCTCCTTGTCCACATTCCGATGGACATCTTGGTCTCCGGTCCCTAATCTACTAGAAGCCATTGTTTGTGTTTATTCTGTTATTTTTGCTCAAACAGCTGCTATTCCTATTTTAAGAGAGGATTAAGAATGATTCTAAATACTAAACCTTGGTGTAGATCTTATCTCATCAGCAAATCCATACTTTCAAGTTTTAATGTTTCAATTTTTCATAGTAACATTATATTAATTTCAGGAACAGAGAAATAAAAAGGTAAACACATATCTGACAAGAGGTTAACATCCAAAACATGTATACAATCTAATTAGGTTATATTTATAATTCTGGGATTGTGCATGATTACAGTACCCCAACCTCATACTTACCTGTCAGGTTTCTAGACATAAAATTCTAACAACTACCAGTTATTAGTAGAGAGTTTCTAGTAGCATGAATTTACAGAGTTCAGTGGACTTCACAGATTCAATACATTTAACTTTCATCAAATATTGGGCCATATTTAACCTGAAGTTATAATTAGAAAAAAAATTAGGCCAACAAATATAAAGCTTATGTATATGCATAGATTTCAAAAAAAATGAAATATATATAAGTAGGAAATACTTCATTGTATATATTTTATAGTATATTAGACATACATATTATCTATATTATTATGAGAATGTATTTTAAATATGTTTTTATTATATGTTTCCCTAATAATGTCTCCCTAACAGAATAAAGGGGATTTAAATTAAATATGTTTCATTAGAACCCTAGCCTCCTTTTTGTGATATAACCACTATTAACATTTATTGTATATCTTTCCAGATTATAAAGTGACATGAATATCAATTTATTACATTAATGGGAATAGTCTGTGCATTCTTCTGAACATGACCTTTTCTCTTTAACATCATCTTAGAAACTTTTCCACATAAGCACGTAATTCATTCTTCTATCATATGCATAATATTCCACTGAATTCGTTCCCCATAATTTATTTATGTCAGCTTTATTGAAATTTTTATCTATTGTTTATACTAATTTGATATTACAATTCTGCAATAAACATCCATTAAGCAAAAGCATGGTTTTGAGGGTGAAAACAATTCCTCATTCAATTAAAATGTTTGACAGGTTTATATTCTCAAATAAAAAAAATCATGAACTCTCTCCAACAGGTATAAAAACCTATGGAATTAGACAGGGATAAACAAGGAAAAAAAGATGTTGAAAGAAATTAAAGAAAAAGCCCATTCCAGAATTCAAGATTAGAACTGTATCTGCTAAACAGGGGGAACTTAAAAGACCAACACTGTAGAACTACTCTATCAGATATAGCAACCAATTCACATATGAAATGGTTAAGACATTAAGATTGTATGTAAAAGAACTAAGCAGAAAATATAGTCTATAAAGACAAGATTTAACTAAACAACTCAGTTGGTTTTGCTATAAGAAGAGTTTTAAAGATATAATTAAAATCAAAGCAATATTTCAAATATTAATAAATAACAGTACAATTCAAGAAAAATCAATACACAAAGGAAACAAGGCCATTTTGATAAGATAACTAAAGCATACTGAGCATCGACTGAACATAAATCTTCAAGTAGTAAGAGCTCAAAATATATGAAATAAATATTTAGGAACTAAAGGGGGAAACTGACAGGTATACAATAGTGTCACTCTTCTATAATTTGACTTCAATCATAAAAAATTAAGTAAATAAAAAACATCTAGAACACATGAGATAAATCTCCATGCATTCTGGCACTAAACAGGTAAGTAGGTGTGTGAAATAATTTTGTGTAAAAAAATAAAAACTACAAGGACTGTGGTGAAAGGTAGAACAAAATTGAATGAAATAGAAAAATAAGCTTGTGTGTGTGTGTATGTGTTTGTGTGTGAGGGAGAGTGTGTTTTTCTTTTTGCTTATGCATAGGTTTTTTAGACCATTATTGTAGTAAATAAAATATGCAATTATGAAAACAGGAACAAATCATTTTTTTCAATGACTGTGTTTTAATGATTTGTTAACTCTTTGGAAAATGATGTTAGATTGTATCTAACATGATAAAATTAGAAGATAGAAAAAAGAAATGGTGTTTAGGCAATAACTAATAATCTTTGCTCCTACGGGATGGAAAGACAACAAAGGTGTAATCCCATAAACTAAGATTAGATTAGTTGAGGGTAAATAAAGGATTATTATTTTTTAGGTCTTCCTCTATGAGGTTGGGGACATGTATCAATCCATTATTTTTTTATTTTTTTACATTGTAGTAGATGTTCCTCTTTGTCTGTTGAGCAGGTACCAAGGCATGGTGCTTTTTCATTCCACCTACATGCTGCGAGATAGGGTTACACAATATGCTATTCCCAGCTGTAGTGGCACCACCCATCCCTGTTAGGCTTTGCAGGTTTTGTATCCTGTCCATCATTTGTGTAAACAGAATTGGTCGTTTTCTCTGACGTTCCTTGGAACTAAGTGGGAAGGCAGTCTGGCAACAGAATGCCAGTGACTGACATTATCAATAATTCAACTTGCTGACAAGGATCGGTTGATCAATAAAAGCAGTCTTTTGACACAGAGGACAATTTATTCTTCATTGATTGTGAGCTGATGAGTGATATCCTGCATCTATCATTCTTGCTTCTTATGCATTATCCTCTGTGGCTCCATTTTTGGTCTTGACTGATTCTTAATTCTGATTATAGGTTTCTTGCCTTATTAAAAGTGGGAGGACAGCATTTTTATTCTCACTTTATCCACATATTAACATTTTGAATTTGATTCATATAAGCAGACTCAATTTTGCTTTTCAATGTTTTTTCAGAATTTGCTGCTTGCAATGAAATCTGATCATGAAATAGATTCATCTGCTGGCTCTTCCTCCAGTATTAGGACAGTGCCTCCAAGCACACTGCAGTTACCCTTGTAATTGTTATTTGGAGCCCTCAAGAGTTATTTCAGGTGTGTGCACCATAAATATTTCCTTTTCTGCTTTGCCTTCCCTTTGAATTCCACCTACATGCTGTGAGATAGGATTACACAATGTTCTTTTCCCAGCACATTTGAATTGAATATTTGAATTATGTTCTAAATGCCCCATGGTACCTGTGGGAGTTTCTGTGTCACTCTCTGTTGATTTACTATGCAGGCATCTCCAGATACATGTGAGGTAACTCTAAATATCATTACCCTCGAGGACAGAACTGTCTTCCCCAAACTGACATCTGAGTCACAAATGTAATAGATTAACGGTCCTCCCTGATGACTGCCACCTCCAGTATTCAATGACACACACACAAGAGCACAAGAGTAGAATCATTTGTCTGACGTATCTCCTTATTCTCAGCTTGCAGACTTTCCCTCCCCCCACAGGGTGCATTAGATCCCCAGAGGTCAAATTTTATTATATACACAACTTGGTCAGAATTACATCTCTCTTAAGAGGACTAGGCTTTGCTAGGAAACCATGCTTCCCATGCCAACTCTTTCATTCAGTTTTCTCCAAGGATGATCTAATGAGTCCCTGTGAAAACAAACCCACAGGAGGTTCTCTGTGCTAACTAGTAAACTATACTTAGGTATATCTGATAGAATTCACATTGAAATAGGGACACAGGCTATATTTATCTTCTTAAAGTAGTATTTCCCATTTATTAGATAATTAATAGTTGCTGTTGAAAAGTGAAATACTTATAAGAAAAATAAGACATGCAACTCTGTGTCTCAGAAATAATTGGTAACTTTGTGAGATTTAACCTCCCATAAAAAACCAGAAAAACCATTTAGTTCTATCCAGCAAGATAGGTATTATATACATAGTGTTGTAGGTTACTGAATAAATGGAATCAGTTATATTGTTACAACATTTATTTTTAAATTAACATAACATGACAGCGATTTGATGTTAATAGTATTTTATGTATCAGTAGTATTCTTATTAGCGATAACTATAATAGTAAACATACCTCATTTTGATGTGCATTATATGCCAGACTATCTCAACTGTTTGTCATACATTAACTCATTCATTTGCTTCAACATTCCTAGGAGTCACATACTATTATTATATACCACCTTAGAGATATAGAATTAGAATATGGGATTTACTAAGTGTTCACAATAGTTCTCAGATGGCAAGTGTCCATTCATATAAGAAAATACAGAAATATTCAGTAAAATATAACACCCAGGCCTACATAATGATTAAAAGTGCTTATTAGAATAAGAATGACCTTTCTTCAATTCATCCACAATATTTCCAAATTAAAAAATGGAATTTTTTCATAATGGTTGGAATGGAATTAGTGTTATCCTCATATAATGTAATTATACAGGTACATGACAAAAATTAGGGGCTACAAATAAAAATTTAATTTGTAGTATTATTTTGCTAATGTATTTGGATAAGTATCCAAATATTAAGGAATAGAATGTGCATTGCATAACCCATCATAGTGTACTAAAGTTAGAAATAAATTATATGTTTACCACTTGTACAATGGTTAGGTAAATTAGGTTCCATTCATATAACTGAATTTTGTAAAACTATAATTGTCATAAATATACTTAATTGTGCTGATGGACAGAAAAGAATAATGCATGCATAAAGGGTTAAGAAAAGTGGGTTTGATATTATTTATGCATTTAAAATATGTGTATGCATAGGCATCATAAGAACTCTGGAAAACATATTCACCAGAAATAAAATAGCAGTGGCTGTTGTTGGGTGGTGGCACTCAACATAGTTCTATTTTTTTTCTATGTGTATTTTTATATCAAGCTTTTTAAAACAAGAGGATGAGATATTAAGAGACTTAATTTTATAAAAATTGTCATTTCTGCTCTCCCAAATTTTATATTCAATGATTTACTCTTCCAATATTATTGTTGTTTTAAATTATATATGTATATGTTTTTTAATGATTTGGAAATTTTATGTGGAGGTTTGAAATGTATATTTAAATTTATTCTTCAAAAATGGATAAACAGTTTATCCCAATACTTTCATAGATATTTCTTCCATCATCATTATTAATGATGCCTCCTAGATAATATATTACATATTTTATGTTCTCCTTCAGGATTGTAGATTCCACTGAATTACCTGTCTGTATCAGCTCCACACTGTTTTAATTGACACTTTGAGTGACAATTTCAAGAGGTTTCTAGCTAGTAAAATGTCATGGTCCCATATTCATTACTAAATTTTTATTTCTAATTCTGATAGTCTTATCTTATGCTTTAATTACTGGAAATAATTATTTATACATGCCTGCTAATTTGACACTTAGAAAACATATTCCCATAGACCAGCCCACAAACCTTTATAAAAGTACTGTCAGTGAGATATTATGTTTCTTAGTAGATGAGCAAACTGAAGGTCAGAGAGTTTATCACCACCTGAGGAAATTATTACATTGTAAACACAGATTCATGTCTAATTTCTGTATTTCAATGAACTTAAGATGCCACTAATTATAATATTTACCAATATTTTATACCAAAAATAAGAGCACTTATAATTAAACTTTGAAAGTATTCATATCACTTCAACTTTACATTTATTCTTACTGTGAAAACACACTGTGGATTCTTTTAAACATTGATTTTTGTCATATATTATGCTGCTCTAATTTTAGGTCTTTCTACATGCAAATTAGTTTGTTCAAATGTTGGTCATATTATTTTTGAAGATATTTTAAACACCAACGAACCTCCCTCTCTTTTCCTCCTCTCTCCTCTGTCTCCCTGTGTATGTATATACACACCATACATACATACATACTCATAAATAATTCAAACGACGGCAACAACTTTGACCACATATATAAAAAAATGAAAAGAACATTACTGCTGATTGACAAACTGGATTTAAACTGGTATTGATTATAAAGTGAATCCCCAGTTGGGATAATATGGTGAGAAAAAATGTTCATCTTTGAGTATATTAAAGTGCTTTTAATGCTTCATATCCAGGTCAACCACCTTTATCATCTATCTAGTATTATCAATTTCTTCACGAAATAATTTGAAAAAAGGATAAAAGCCATACCAACACAAGATTCCCTTAGCACAGTTAACTTACTTTCTTCTATAGCATTAATGAATATTTAAATATCTAACATTTCCAAGAATCTATGATGGATTCCTAGCAACTAGATAAATTCTTTTTGAAAAGGCACATACGTTATACCACATCTTTCTTCAAAAGCATCGTATGAATCCTGAAACCTACAAAAATTAATTTTAAAATCTTTTAATCTGCCAAACACTAATTTCCATTTTATTGTGTAACTGAATGTTTCAGTTTAATCTGAAGCTATTTTTCTGTCCAATTTCTATGCTGCAGCGAACTCAATTCTGTTACCCTGAGCATGTTTTTTTGTTGTGAAGATGGGTACCATTATTTCCAAACTTTTTTCATGTGGGAGCTGAAACCAAAAATCTCAAATAGTTTTTAATACCATAGTAAAATATTCCTGGTAAATTTTCAATGGAAATAAACTAAGATAGAAAACTGCCCATCAAAGATGGCTTTACTTCCATTCAAATAAAAGCTACACAAATAGGAAAGATGACATGAAAGTAAGTAAAACTAATGGCTAATAGTGGTGCCTTTTTTTTTTTTACAGTAAATATGCATTAAGTAAACTGAAAAAACTGCACATTAAATGTTTCAGTGTAATGGTTTTAGAGCAAAATTAAAGAAACAGTAACATTTGTCATTGGAAAGTGAAATGAAGCTTTCATTGTACTGCATATTGAAAATAAATTTGCACTTTTACCAAATCTTCAAGATGAGAACATAGGTGATAACAAGGTTTCAAAAGGTACTATTGAAAAATATCCCTCATTGATACTGATTTGTCATGAAGTTCCAGGGCTACTCATGTTTTCACTGTCTGCTTACTTCATTCAATTTCTGTGATTTCCTGCTGTCAGAGGATCTCAGGTGACAGTATTAAAAAAGGTGCAATAAAAGTTATTGGAAATCTGATTATGCCACTTGTCGTCTTGTAAACTTTCAATGGATCTTTTCTTTTTACAGAATAATATTGAGTTGTTAACCTCCTTATCTCAATCTCCTATCTCCTTCAGTTACATGTTATACCTCCATCCTCCTCCCAAAAATAAAAATACATGCAAAGGCACATGCACACCAGGACTTTCATCTTTGTTGTAACTGTTGTTATTTCTGCCTGGATTCCCTTCTTATTAACATGAAAAATGTTTTATATTTAATTATAATGTTTCACAAGTCTAAAGAGAGTAGACTATGCATATATGTTTCAATTCTTAAGTCAGAAACAGTTTCCTGCTCTCTGCTACCACAAAATATTGGATATGGTCCCAGATTGGCTCTTTTTATATCACACTGCTATTATAGGTGATGTATTTGTGAATTGTTTCCTCACCTTCTGAAAATCTTTACACTATGTTTTCATTGAAACCTTCCTTGCCAACCTATTTTAAATTTAACTACATCACACAATGGTCCTTATCCCCATCCTTTGCTTTTTCATATGATTTTACATATTTCTTGGAATATAAAAACAAAGCAAAACAGAAAGAACAAAACAGCAGTAGATTCACAGACACTGAGAAGTGACTAGTGGTTACCGAGGGGGAGGAGTTGGGGTGAGTGCAGGCGGAGGGGAGGGGGACAAAGGGACACAATAATTTGCAGTCACAGTATAAGTTGATCATGGGGACTGTTGAACCACTGTGATGTACATTTGAAATCAACATAAGATTGTATATTAACACTTTAATAAAAAAATTCATATCATGTATCCTCTATATTTTACTGAATATGCATTAATTACTTCATAGCTTACTCCTCTCTCTCATATCAGTGAAAGCTTAAGTGCACAGACCTTTGAGTCTAACCTCTTTTACTTGGCTTAATGCATTTAAAATTTATCTGTGTTGTCATATGAATCAGCAGTGCACTTAATTTTTCTGATAAGCAGTATTCCATTGTATAAATATGTTCGGCTTATTTTTATCCATTCACCAATTGAAGCATTTTTGGGTTATATCCAGATTTGGGAGATGATATAAAATGCCACCATAAACATTTGTACACAGGCATTTGTATAAAGATAAATTTTCATTTTGGGTGCAAAAATTAGAAATGTGGTTGCTGGGACATACATTAAAATTAAAAAACTGACAAGTGATTGGCCAACTTGCTCATGTCGCCTTCCATTCTTCAGCAGTTTGTGAGATTTCCTGTTTCTCTGCATCCTTTTCAGAACTTGGCATTGTCAATTTTATAATAATAATGATGATGATCTCTTTATTTTAGCTTGTATTTCCCTAATGACTAATGGCATTGTACACCTTTACAAAAGCTTATTTTCCATTTATATATCTTTTTTTGGTGAATTGTCTGTTCTAAACATTTGGCTTTTTTTCTTTTAGTTGGGTAGTTTGTGTTTTTATCATTGAATTTGGGTATTTTTAAAATATATTCTGGATATGTTATCTGAGACTTGCATTTCATTTTCTAAGCAATATTTTTGAAGAGCAAAAGTTCTTAATTTATGATGAAGTCCAATTTATCATTCTTCATTTATAATTCATGCTAATGGTTATAGATAAGATATCTCAAGCTAAAAGTCACAAAGATTAAAGGTTTTCTCTTAGGTTTCCCTCCAGATTTTTTATAATTTCAAGTTTTATATTTTGATTTATATCCATGGGGTTATCTTTTATACATGATATATGATATGAAGTATTGGTCAGTGGTTTATTTCTTTCATTTATTTTGGCATGTGAATTTTTCAATAGTATAATATAATTTGTTGAGAAAAAATCCTTTTTTTATTGAATCTCTTTTATGTATTTATCAAAATCAATTGACCCTACACATGCATGTCTATTTCTGGACTTGCAATTAAATTTAGTTATTATTTGTGTCTGTACTTTCATGAATAGCATACTGTCTTTACCACTGTAGGTTTACAGTAAATCTTGATATCACTGTAGGTATACAGTAAGTCTTGGTATCAGGTAGTATACAGCAACATTTTTGATTTTCTTAGAAATTTAGAATCACATAATTGATTACTATAAAAGTAAACCTGTGCTCTTGATCACAAAATCAAAATTGTGATGTGAATCAATTATTATATCTCAATGTAATTGCATTGTAACTATTACATTGAAAGTTAATATATAAACATTCGAATTGAAAAACAGAGGTTGTCAGAATAGACAAGTGCAAAAGTTGACTTTATGCTGTTTATAAGAGATTCACTTTAAATATAAAAGTCACAGATAAGCTGAAAGTAAATAGACTGAAAAAGATTCACCATGCAAATAGTAAGCATAAGAAGGCTTTAATGGCTATACTGATACCTGATAAAATTAGACTTCAATATAATAAGTATTATCACAAATAAAGAGAAACTATTTATTGTAATAAAGCAACTCACTAGGAAGACAACATATAATAATATTTGTTTATGTGCCCAATAACAAAGCTCCAGATTACATGTAGCAAAACAGATAGAAAAAAAAGAGAAACACCATTTTACCACAATCAATTAGACATTTGGCACACCTGACTCACAATTGATAGGATAAGGAAAAAGAAATCATTGTCACTGAATATCTGAACATCATCAATCAATTTGTTCTAATTGATATTCAGTGAATGCTACACCAAACAACTTCAGCATAAACATACTTTTTTGACAGTATGGTGTGTTCTTTAGGATACACCACTTACTGTGCTGTGAGACAAGTTTCAATTGTTACAAACCAGTTCTCTATGGTTCTCTTTTGAGCAGAAACACTAATAGTTCTTTGTTCTGGGCAATCTTCTCAGGATGTTTATATAGTGAACAGTCATAAAAGATAGATACAGTGACTATCTTACAACAAAGGACAAGGAGCCTTGTTGCCCATAAAAGATTTGGGTTCCAATGTCAAGGTACCTTAACTATAGCTGGTTAGGCGGGTATCTACCTGGGTTTATCAATATCACCCTTGTGGGATTTGCGATCAAGAAGATCTGATGTATTTATTTCTTGCTGCACTGTGAGTAATAGTCTTTTTCTCTCACCCAGGAGTTGCATGTCTTCCACCAGTAAGTATGAAGCTAACTTGTTAGCAAACAAATAGGGTAAAATCTATTCATAGTTCTTGACACTTTGGTCATTGAGGATGGATGTTGACAAAGAAATAATTCTGTGCAAGAGGAAAGTTGAGGGTCTTGTGGATGATTACCAGACTCTGAGGTAAGTCCAAGGGAGTAGGAACAAACATGTTAATCAAATTCTGTGGGCAACTGGGTAATAAATGGCCCTCCACTTTCCTGAATATCAGTGAGGGGGTATAGGTTGGTGGTTACAGGACAAAAACCAGAAAAATACATATTTTTTCAAATGGTGCCCTATTTCTGCTAATTCTCCACTGAATAGGGAAAAGAGATCTTGCTTACCACTCTGCAGTCATTCTTAGATGTGCTCCATAAAGATTCATCCTGAACGTTCAGAAGTTTCACCCCCATTTCAAAAGATAGTTACACAAATATGTATCTACACTGACCATGGAATAAGGGAAGTTTGGGACCTCTATGTACAGAAACAAAGTGAATAATTAGAACTTGGATCAATTGGAAAATAAGGGATGGGAAACATAAAGCTTGTTGAAGATGAATGTGTAGAGCTGGGCTGTCTTACGGCTCAGCACCATTCTGCAATTCATTATGCCAGATTTAGATCCATTTAGAAACAACAGAAAACATCTCAGAGTTTTTGTTTTGTTTTGCTCTGTGTGTGTGTGTGTGAGTGTGTTGTTTTATTTTGTTTGTTTGCAATGGGCCCTGGTTTCTCTAAGGGATATGTAGCCTCTCAGGTAGATTTTCCAAAAGAGAGACTCATGCTAAACCATAGATGAGGTACTGATTAACATACGGGGTTTACAGTACTGCTGAATGTGACCCACTGGAGAATACAAAAGGAACCAACAAAATCTTGATAAATTTGCAATCATCCAAACTTTCCTGGAAAACTCCTAAAAGCCTTTATATTAAAATTTAGTAAGAGCCAAAGAGATGTTATCAGGCAACAACTGCTTCTAAATAAATTCCATTAGAGATGTCACTACTATTTAGACAAGCCTGAGTCAGGCTAAGAGTGGAAACCCAATGGCCCCATTCAGAAACAATATACCTATGACTGCAGAGCCAGGGGTACCCCAGGGAGATAATAAAGAATGTCGGTAGTGATGATCTTCCACTGGATATATGGCTTTGGGAAGATTGAAAACATCAGAAAGACCTTCTGTTGACGTGCAAGTAGCTGCTGAGCTGGTTGAAAAGGAAAGGGAATGAGCCTTCCTTAGTGGAATGAGACTGGTCTCTCCTTTCGTGTGCCCTGATTGCTCACCCCTCCTGATACTCTCAGATGGTTTAAGGAAAAAGGCTGCCTGAGATGAGCCTGAGGTCTCCCTGTCTCCAAGAGGGATTTATGGCCATATGTAAGTATCCAAGTGAGCTAGGGAATTTCAGAGAATAGAGAAACTCAAACTTTCATTGTTCTGTTAGATATACATACCCAAACCACCTTCCTACTAGATTCTGTGGGGTAACGGGATACCTGGGTTGAGCTAATGAGTTTAGTCAATGTTCACAGAAGCTTATGGTGAGGCCCTTGGGCCAATTCAATGTACCACTGTCTTTTCTATATCCGAACAGTAGTGGACATTGATGTATTGCATACTTCTATATCCCTGTCCCATAAATGCCAGAAAGGCTTTGCACAGTTAGACAGAATACAAAGAGAGAAGTGCTAATGGGACAGGGATAACAAGCTCCCTGCCATTTGTCATCAAGGAGCATGCCAGGATTTAGCTGAAGCATCTTTACTGATATCCAAAGTGTTCACTATATGAATATTATCCTCCTGCTTGGCAAGTCAGTAGTTTCAGTCTCAGTGGAGTTGGCTGAAGTGTTATCACACCTGTACCAGGAAGGACGGTTAATAAATCCCAGCAAAATTTGGAAGACTGACAGGTAAGTAACATTTGGGGGATTACATGGGCAGACTCAGAACGCTCAATCTTTTCAGCAAAGAAAAATTGCTGCATGTTTGCTTTCACCAACAAAAAACAACAGCCAACTTCTTATTGGACTGTGTATTAGAAATAGTTTGTGCCTAGCTTGAACTTTCTATTAGGTCATTTATATGTGTTAACCCACTAATCAGAATTCTCTGAGTGAGATCCTAATGAATGTTGGAAGCTGGCAGGCAAGCTGTGGCACACTTTCTATATTTGGAGCCCTCAAATCTAATAACCCCTTTAAGTTTCAATCTCTGTAATTCATGAGTTTGTGGACTGAGTCCCTTGGAAAAGTGAGGCGAACTACAACCAGAGATGCCCTCTACCTAGGCCAAATTCAAGTGCAAATTCTTTATTAGTAAGTGAAATCCCAGGACAGTGAGAGTGAAAGGTACAGAAGATAGGATATAACTGGTTGTTGCTCCAACGTAGACAAAACCAACTACTTGTCCATGTGGGATACCTCTGTGCCCTATACCAAACCAGTAGAGAAGGGCTGGAGGTGTGATTTATCTGTATGTCCTTCCCATCTGCTCTCCTTCACTGGTTAAACTTTACTCCTCTGCAATTCTAGGTCACATCACCTGGTTCTTCAGGCTCTCTCTGGGGAAGCCAGATATCATAACTTGTGACCTGATACTTCATGTATCTCTGAAAGTAAAAAGAAGAGCCAGTCACCACTCTTGGTGATGATATAACCAAGAGTTATAACATGAACGTTACTAACAGTCAGTCTCTATGGAGGTGACTAGGGAGGAGCAAGCAACCAAGAGGGGCTGAGAGACCTGAGGTTACACAGTAAGGGATCTGATACACACTCCATTACGTGTGTGTGTGTGTGTGTGTGTGTGTGTGTGTGTGTGTGTGATTAATCTCCTTATCTGAGTTAAAAACCTAAAGGAAAGGATAGGGGATGCTACAAAGGGCTATTTAAAAGTCAACACTCATTTGAAATCTCTTATATCACTTAAAGATCTATATGAATCATTACTTTTCCTGTTTATTGAAGTCTCCTGAAATGACTTTTTCCACTACATCAGAGAATCAGTATAAGGAAATATCTTCCTTAGGAAAAGCAATTCTATGTGAAATAATTTATTTCCTTTTTCTAGGCAATATGGATTACATGAGGGGTTATAATTTGCCTGCTATTACTAAATCTCAGGGAAGTGTTAAGCCAGCATTAAATAGTGAGATAGAATTTCTGTAGTTCATTTTTTTTCTCTAGCTATGACAAACATGATTTGATAACCTGGTCAGAATTATGTTTGGATCAACTAATGGTATTTTAGATACTCTAAGCATCTTTACTTAGAGGCAAACCACTGTGCCATAGTTATCCCAAGAACAATTTTAAAAGGAGCTGTTTGATGACTTGTCATTTAATGTGGCAATTTTCTTTACTAAGTCTACCTGCTGTGGCATATGTACTTACAACTTGTATCATCACATCTGGGAATATGTGTTGCACAGAACAAAGGAAAGAGACTCCTCTTTCCACATCAAAACTTTACACTTAGAGTATAACTTGAATGAAATGAAACATAATGAATATATGTGTTTATCCACGAGAGGACGAGAAAGAGGTCAGGCATTTAAAATGCCAAACTGTTTCTTCCTACACTCACTCAATGTTCAATACTTAAATAATTACAGTATTTTTAGGAAAAATGAATTGCTGGTCATTTCATTTGAAAAAATTTCAAAATGATCTCTGAAATAGCATCACTCTTCAAATAGTCATACTCTCATTACTTTGTAAAAAATTCTTAATTTAAAAATTGAAATAACAATTATTTCAATTAAAAAAATGCAGAGTAAAATTATCATATTGTAATGCTTACTTTTATGTCAAATATTTAAAGGAAACACTAACAAATTTTATCTTATTCACACTATCATACTTTCTAGTTTCTCTTCTAAGTAACCAAACATATTAGCCATAACCATTTTTTTCAAGTTACTGCATTCCATTCTAATAATTGTTTACCTTAAATTTTTGTTATTTATTTCAAGTCAAGCACTGCACCCTGAAAGAGTCTCAAATCATGATTACCAAGTCCAACACCAGAACAATGTCTGCTTCTTGGTCGTCACACAGAGGCAGCAGACTTCCTCAGTAACAAGACAGGTAAAATGGCAATCAAATCAGAGGCAGAGACCAGAATGGTCGTTGCCAAGGGCTAAAAAGAGGAAGAAATGGGGAGATGTTGGTCAAAAGGTATAAAATTTCAATTATGCAAGTTGAATAAGGTCTGGAGAGCTACTGTACAGCAATATGACTGCAGTTAACAATAATGTATTATATACTTGAAATTCACAAAAAGGTGATATGTGTTCTCACCACACACACAAAAAAAGACAGCACTATGTGGCATAAAAGATATGTCAAACTGCTTGACTCTTTACATATATATATGCGTGTGTGTGTGTATAAACACATCAAGTTGTGCATCTTTATATACAATTTTTATTTGTCAAATACCTCAATAAAAGTTTGGTAGAGGGAAACTAACAGAGAAAAACAAAACAGTAAAACCCAAAATAGCAGAAGTTGTTTTCACTTTATTACTTTTTGAGAACAACTACTTTTTCAGGCAACATCACTCATTATTTCAGTGATACAGTTTATGTAACGTAAAGCAACAATTCTTCCTCTCTTCCACCAAAGACTCCCAGCTATGTCCCTTTTGGGCTGCATGTCAACCAAGTCCTGGTACAAGAGGCTCATTAAATTCCCATGCTACATTACATCTGGCAGAGCATCCAGAGGGTTCACTTCTGAGAGACAGGAGAGACTGCACAGCTGCTTTCTTCATGAGGAATGCATTGGCTTTGTTGATACTTGTTGAGTGTGACAAGCAACACTCAAGTCTCTCATGATCTTTTTCTAGCTCCTATATAAAAGCTATACTATATATATATGTATATATATATATATATGTATATATATATATACACTAACCCCCATAGTTACTTCTAATTCCCTATACACATTTTCTTTAAGTATAAAGTCACACTTTTTTTTAAGTCACACATGTTTTTAATAAACAGAGAAACTTGTATCCATGCTCTATAGACAAACACTTAGATAAATGAGAGAACATTAATAGTTCTCAACATTTCTACAATTTATTGAACTCCTAGGCTCTGTCATCCCACTTACGATGCCTTCAGTTCTCATACCAATCTTGCTAGCAACAAATATGCATGATTTTCTTTTTACCACAGGTCAATGATTGCTAGCATGCAGATAATCTGCACCTCAACCATACCATTATGATCTGTCTAACTTTTTAGAGCAATGCTGGTAATAGAACTCTCTGCAATGGCAGAATGTCCAGTGGTGGCCACCAGCCACATGTGGCTGAGTTTTCAAAATCTTCAGTAATTTAAATGTAAATGTAAATAGCTCCTTGTGCCTACTTTATGAGCAGCACAATTTAAGAGAGTTGACTCCATAAGCACCATTTATAAAATACAGCTTATATTACCAATCAATGCACAGTGTAGGCCATGATTTAAAGCAATTATTTATAATATCTGAACTCCATTTCTTGCAAATTAGGAATTTTGGCCGAGTTATTGTTTTAGAATTGTCCAAACATAAGCATATTTTACCATAAGAAGATTTTATTTATCTTCTATTATTCTAAGTGAGAGTCCTTGAAACTAAAGCTTTCACCTCTTATGAGAAAAGAAAAGAACAGAAAACATTTGAAAACATCTATTTTCATTTTGTATAGTTCAACACCCCCAACCTTTCTTTTCTCAAATAAACAAAGTAAGGACTAGGCAATGTCACATAACTACAGAGTGACAGAGTGAGTTATAGACTCAGGCATTCTGGCTTCTACTCACTGCCTTTTAGGCTAAATATATTTAGTGCTAAATAGTATAAGGAGTTGCTTTTTTTGTAAAATGAAAAAAGTGCAAAATAAAAGAAAATGTATTTGATATTTTACAAAGGAATTAAATATTTCCAAAAGTACTGTCTTGAATAGCAGAGGTAGCTTTCATTAATGTTTTCATCCAAGAATTTAGTATATAAGGTACCTAAACAGTCTTTTCAGCACTGAGCTTTGGGTCTTACTTGCAAACTTAGCACCATATTCGAACAGTCTAGCATTCATCATGAATTCAAAGTAGATTTACAGACTTTTGGTTTACCTTTATTTCACAGAAAAGCATTTGGGTTTTTTCTTTATATGTAAGTTTACACTATAGTATATAGATCTTTTTTTATTGCTTTCAATGTTTCAGAATACAGGAAAAGAAAAGACAGACAATAATAAAAAAACCTGTGTTCCACAACCAATAATTAGCAAGTATAACAGTTTGGCATTTTTGTTTTAGTAATTTTAGTAACAAACTATATTATAAAGTTAAAGTTTCTTTTGTTTCCTACACTACAGTTTCAATTTTTTTCACAGTTTTGTAACTTAGAGGAATTCACTTACTCTTCATATCCCAGACACACTGAGCAGTAATAACTTTGTTGATTAGCCAGGGTTCAATTGTAAAAAACAGAATCTGTTTTGGCTTGGATAAACTAGAAGGGTTTCTCACAGAGTCTAAAATTACTTACGGATCCATTGGGTAGGATGAAATAAATGTTTTGCTAACTCTCACATAAGACTTCCTGGCCACTACATTCATTTCCTGCTGCATTTGTTCTAGGGATTGTCCAAACTTTCCTTCTAATCCAGGGTTTACTTTACACATGGAAATAGACTAACCTTGCGAATATTTAAGAGATTCTGCCTGTTTCTTTAGTTATTTCAAGAATATCATTTTGCCTTCTCAGGGATTGTGACAATACTGGGTGTTTTCATTTGACCTGATCTTTCAGCAATAATTAAATTTAAAGTCCCCTAATTGATTTTGGCATATGGAGATTATATTAATCCATCTGAAGGTTTGGTGAATTAAAGATAATGACATCTCTATTCTTAGAAATTACCTTACTGTTGACTAATAAATTTATCTGGTGGTATAGAAATTGCATTGTATCTTTTGAATTGTTAAAATTTGATTTTAATTCCATAGTTTTGGAGAGCTTATGAAGGTGTGATCTTGTGGGATGCACAGTCCTGTCTGAGATTCAGGTCTTACTTTGCAATAATTTGATTTGGAAAAAAAAAGTGAAAGAATATAATAGAATACTAGTAATATAGGAAACTATCAATGTTTATTAGCTGACATATATAGTAAATGATTTTTGGTGACTCCAAACTCTTAGTGCTTGCGTAATACTCATACATTTGAAATGAGCACTCAAATGACAGTTATTTTATGGAGGAACTACAAAGATAAACATAACTTTAAGAAATGGTATCATAGGTTTTTAAATTATTGAAAATTTGTAGGTTAATAAGATAAACCTTTAAAATACACTTGAAAATGTCATGCTCAAATACCTTTATTTCATAGAAAGAATATTACTAGTTAATACATAAAAGCCATCATGAACTGGAAAGATGCTTGAATATCCTTCTTATAATTTTATCCCTATCACTAGTTCTCAAGGCTCTATTTCTTTATCCTCACAATTTTTCTTCAATCCCTTCTTTAAATTAGTTGTGCATGTTTTCCTTGATTATCTTTTCTTCCCTCATGCCTACATTTGTTTTCTTTCTTTACTGTGCTATAACATTGCACTTAACCATGTATCTATCAAAGATCCAATTTACTACCTAACTGAACAGAGCATTTCCATCGGAAAAGCCTGTTATGTTACAGGAGCTCTCCCACATCTTTCAGAGTTCACAAGGATTTACAGACAATTTAAACAACAAAGTTTTCTCACAGTGTAAGAAGTTCTTGGAAGCAATTAGCAACTTCACTGAGAACATCTCAGTGAGTAAGAAGTTATGCTCATAGGTGTAGACTGCCTCAAATACTAAGTAAAAGAAAAGGATTATCCTGAATGATCCAAATATGGAATCATGTTATTACTCCAGTATATTTTGCCACCTATTTTGAAATACAAACAGGAATTCAATCCACATATTTTCAGTTTACCATTTTTAGATTAAAAGACATGTTACATATTTTATTATCAAATGACCACAAAATGCCTTAAGTTCTAGATGGCAGTGATTTTTCTATTATAATTTTACAAAGGGACATAAAACTCATTTACAAAGGGACAAAAAAACCTTTTTTGGATTCAGCAACTCAGTTATTAAGATCATATATTATTACTAATTTATATGTCATAAAATAGACCAAAATAGCTAAATGAATTTTCCATGTTTATCAAAAGCTAACAAGATTTGTTTAGTATTCAAACCATGCCTTTTGTTATCTGAATAATCATTACTAAATTTCCCCAGGAGCAAGAGGCCTTATGGTTGAATTCTATAATTCTTACAAATAGTAGGAATGGTTATTTTATTTAATGGTTACTAATTACTAAGTTACTATATTCTTTAAATACATTTTTCTTTTAGCTGATTTTCCATGCATGCTTACTAATTTATAAATTATTAAATATGTTAACTACATTGTTTTATTTAATTTTGTATCAGCCAGGAAGTAGGCTTTCATTATTATTATTATTCAGTTTGATAAGTAAAAACTTTGAGGTCTAGAGAGGTTAAATAAATTTTAAAGATCAAAGAGCTAGTAAGTGATGTCTGGTAGGTAGTACCTAATTTCAGAAATTCTTACTTAATATGCTATTCTGTACTAAAATTTTTATGATGTCTATTTAATCTCATATACATATATAATTAAAAAAATGAAACATCTACACATCATTATACATTACTATAAGATGGTCTACTTTAGGTTATTGATAATGCAATAAGAAAATAACATTATAATCAGAAAATAAAAAGGAATTCCTATTTATAAATTAATAGCTGCATTATACAGAAAAATAGATTGTTATGATAGCAGTTATATGTTAGAAATAAAAATATAAAATACCCTTTAAAATACTCACCACTTGAAATACTATAATATTGACATAGGATAAACTAATTATTATAATATAAAAATATAGGAATAGTTCTAAATATGTAAAGGGAATTATTCTATTACAAACATCTTATTTCAATTTTAATAGAATGGTACCTCAATAATTGTTTTTTATAATTTTATCTGTAGAAGAAAAAAAAGCCAAATTAATGTTTTTATAATATACAAAATAACACCTAGATGAACTTATACATTCACCTGCAATGCACATTTGAGTTCTTTACCCATTTTGAATGATCTTTGTTATGCAAGACTTTGGCAATGGAAAGTAACTGACTATAAGTGTCTCCTTAGTACAGAACTTTGAGTCTCACTTGGAAACTTAATTGCCCAGGTGGAGTAGTCTTAAGAATAAGCAGGAACTCAAAATGTATGTATAGACTATTTTTATACTGTTAATTAAACAAGAAACCATTTGTTTCCCATAAATAAGTTCATGCTTTACCATATAGATCTTTTAAAACCATTTTAAATGATTTGCAGTGCACAAAAAAGAAAAACAATAATAAAAAACACCTGTGTTCAAACAACCAATAATTACAAGCCTAACATTTTGTTTTTAAGTTTTTGTAGATATTTTAGTAACCAAGAAAACGAAATACAGATGTAAATGCATCCAAATATAACATTTTAATAAATACCTAAATAATATCAAAAAGCAAAACGTATTTTGAAAGGTATGTTTGTAGGATATGTGATATAGAAGGGTTGATATACCTAATTGATTCCTTCAGAAATAGAAAAATTAATTTTTCAAGTTTTTCAGTTTTTTTCAATGTGTCACATTAAGTCTGTATTACTTTTCTACGTTAAACAGTTTAAAAAATTCCTTTTCTTTTTTCACTTCCACATTATCTTCCTTTTCCCCTTCCTCTTTCCCTTTCTTTCCTTTTCCTTATTTTAAATTCTCTTCCTGAACAATTAAATTCTAACACCATTAAGAGGAGCAGAGCAAGCAAGCAGTGGTGCAGGATGCCCCTCTCCTGCCTTCTCCTGCAGCGGCCGCACCGAGTGGAGTATAAAAGCCTAAGCTGGTAGAAGAGGGAATCAAAGGGGAAGCCATACAAGAGGCTTTGGATCCCAAACAGGCGAGAAGGATGTCAGTGGGAACGCAGGCATCCCTCCCGGTGCGCTGCATCAGAGCTGAGTGAGGTCAGGAGTGATCTTCCCTGGAGGGTCAGCTTCTTTTGGGGACTGAGTCTGAGTTGGGGTGGGGGGCATTCCCACTAAGGAACACTAGAGTGTGGTCGTGAAGCCTAGGTAGGTCAAGGACAGCATCCATGCAGAGAAAGGAGTGGTGACAGAGATGGGAAATTGCTTATAAATTGGAGAAATAACCAAATAAGTAATTTTATTAAGTAAAATAGAAAATAATTTTCTGAAAAGTTAAATAATGGAATTATAACTACAAAACACTATGATATTGGGTAGTAATCTGGAGTTTTGATTTGAGTTCATAATTTTCAATTTAAACATATATGATGACAAAAAAAGGGAAATAAAAATATACAGTTAATTGTGTGTTTGTGTGTGTAGCCTGGGGAATAGCAAGGCTCCAATATCAGTAAGTGGACCTGGCAATTAGATTTGGCTTCTAAATTTTCTACTAGAATGAATTAGGACTCCTTCGGAAAATAGTTAATTCTAGAGTTGGGGTAGGAAAAGCACGAGTGAGCCTGGAACTTATTATTGTGCCTAAAAGCAAGGAAGTGTGAAAAGAATAGTGGGAACAGGACAAAAGAACACAAAGCCAGACTAAATGGGCCCCAGCTGGCTAACCTGGGAACATTTTGAACATCTAAGTAATGATGTTAATAACTAAGGAAATGATGATAATAACCCTTTGAATACAAAGAAAACTGAGAAAATTCCATGAGCATGTGTGTATGTGTATGTGTGTGTGTGTGTGTGTGTGTGTGTAATCTAATGAAGAATGAGGTTTATGCATAGTTTCAATTAAATCTTTCCTAAACTGTACAAATTATAAGAAGAACTAGGGAATCTTTACAATCGAGAAATCTGGAACATACCAACTTTATAAGGTGATCAACAGTAATGGGACAAATTAAATTGCACAAATTAAATTAAAAGATCCAGTGAAAAAACAAATAATCACTTTTACAATATTCTTGCTGAACATACATGACATGAAAATAATCACGAATAAATACCATAGAAGTGTAAATTAAGGTACAGTCCACAAAACAACTGTCATCTTCAAAGCCAAAAAGTAAGTTAAGAACAGTTCTACACTAGAGAGCCAAAAGACATGGTATCTAAATGCAGAGATAATTTATAATAGTCAAGATATGTAAACAACCTAAGAGCCCATCACTGGATGAATAAAGAAGACTACACACACACACACACACACACACACACAATGGAGTATTGTTCAGCCATGAGAAAGAAGGAAAACCTGTAACACAGGTGGACCTTGAAGCTAAGCGTAAAAAGACAGACAGAAAAAGATGAGCACCCCATGGAATCACTTATACGTGGAATCTAAAACAGATAGCTCAATTCTTAGAAGCAGAGAACAGAAAAGTGGTTACCATGGGCTTGGAGATGGTGGAAAATAAGAAGCGGCTGGTTAAAAGGTACAAAATTTTAGCTATAGGATGAATGAGGTCTTAGGATCCAATGTGAAACCTGGTGAGTGTGCAACACTGTGCTCTGTAAGTGAAATTTGCTAAGAGAGTAGAACCTAAATGTTCTCACCAAAACACACAGAAACAAAGATAAACACGTGAGCTGATGGGTGTGTTTATTAACTGGATGGTGGGAATTCCTTCACAATGTATGTTAAATCACCACCACCTGCACTTAAATGTCACACACTTGTATTTGTCAATCATACTTGGATAAAGATGAAGCAAATGCAATGAATGGTTCTGACTTGGTTCATCTTGCCATAAAGGATATTATTGGAACATGATAAAATCTGAATTGCTTCTGAGAGTTAGATGTTAGTAATGCATCAATTTTAAGCTTTGATTATTAAATTATGTGGATCTTTCTGTCTCTTTAGGAAAATGTCCATGTTTATAAGAAAGCACATTCTTAGGGGTGATAAGGTATCAGGTTAGCAATTTACTCCTAAATAGTTCAAGAAAAAATATTCTTTGTATTGTATTTCTGATTTTTCTATAGATTTGTGACTGTTTCACAATTTAAAAAAAGAAAAATGAAGTAATATTTAAATAAAGACAAATGGGAACACTATTCAGCATTATGATACAATAAGAACACAAAGAGAATAGAGTTAAATATATTATAACATTTTGAATACATTTTAAGCAAATGTAAACATTAGACAACATCATTACCGTTTATAGTTATCTAAATGAATTGGTGTGCCAATTTAATGACTTATAATTATATGCCTAAATAGCTCACATAACAATCTGTTTATATATGTTTAAATTAATTACATAGTCAAAGAGTTCCTCTCATATATTCTGAATAATCCTTATTAAGTTCCCCTCAATGAATACATGATGCGTAATTTGGTTAAACAAATACCTTAACCATCATAAATTAATTCAGGCAATGCATTTAGTATTCACAGCAAATTCCATCTCAGAGTAAACCACACTGATGGATTAAAGGCAAGAAAAATAATTTCAAAATCTCTTATTATTACTATGTTGAATAAAATTACTTCCTTTAGTCTATAGCATTGTGCTGACTCTTTAGGGAACTTCTAAAAATCAATTATAAAGAACCAATATGTCAGGAAAATGTTAAGGATGTAGCATTTTTCAGTGATTTGTGCACTAATTAAGAGGGAGAAAAGATCTGGTACCTGGACAGCCTGTCTGCCTTTTCAGTTCTTAACCTCTCTTCAAGAGCAGAAAATGAATTAAGCATGTATCTCTTCTCCTCACAGCATATTGTACCTATTGTATTCTGTCGTTTGATACAAAATTAGAGGAAGGTTTCCCTTGAAGATGCAGGACATAAATAGTGTCAGTTACCTTGAGGAGAGTTCAATTATGTAGACAGGAAAATGAGGGCTAAAAATAAATGTTTCTGATCTAAAGTTGGGGGAAAACCCTGTTGCCTGTGGGTCTCATGGAGTGAAGATTGAATTTGACAGGGACAGGTTTGTTTTTCCATAAGTTTTGGGAGAAATGATGTGTATCACAGAGCCTCTTCTTGGCTAGGCAGGGCTGCACCTGACAGGGCTCCAGAACGATAAGTCAGGGTCTGCTAGCTGCAAGAATAGTCCTAGGAAACAGGAGTTGTACTTCCTTACTGTTGTTTCTGTAACTTTAGTAACATCCTATTTCAAGGGATAATTTGGTTTCAACAATTATCCTAGTGAGGTAAGGACAGGAATTGTAGCTGAAATGAAACTGCCATGTGGAAAGTAGTAGCAGATTAGGAAAGGCATTTGTCCAGAAGCTGTGGGAGGTTATCATCACTGAGATGTGATGATAGATAAAGTGAATACCAGGAATCTGGCAACGAACACTTACGTACTATACTTATTAGCTAGCATGGACTTGTGGAGCAAATAATAATTCTCCAGAGATTCTCAGATATACTTACATATGGGATTCTGATGAAATATTAGACTTTTTGCTAAAAGTAGATGGATATCTAGCTAAACATGTGAAAATGAGATTTAACAAGCTGATGAAGACTGGGAGACACCAGGCAAAATTTTAAAAGGAGGAGGAATTTTAAACAATTGTAAATGTATATTAAAATCACTGCATTCAATATATTACAGGTGAAGTTTCAAAAGTAAAATACATTTCACTTCTATGGTGTAGGGCAGAGACCTGGGACAAGCATCAGAGTTAAGTTTTCCTGCCTAGGATCAAAAATGCTGAGATATAAACAGTATAGTAAGAATAGGAAGGATTCCATTTTAAAGCTAAGATTCCATTTTAAAAACCAGGAAGTTAAGAAGCAAGATTCCTAACATATTATTTAGCAAACAGACAATAACTCAGTCCACTTTGAGGGCAGGTTGGGTGGTCTTGATTGATACGTTTCCAGTCCTGGAGAGGAACTAACCAATTTATTGTGTTAAATTAATTTTGCAGAATTACCTGGAGGACTGATAATAGAAGAATGGAGACTTAATGTGTCTCACCAGAGATAAGTACTTTTGAGATCACTTTATAAGTCCATAGCCCCTGGCCCTTTGAAAAATGCTTAAAAGACAGAAACCCCAGTCTTTTAGCTTGCCTCCTCTCTAAGGACACCCATGCCTTTTCTCTCTTTAAGTGCGTACCTTTAAATAAAGCTTTTTCACTGCTCAACTTAACTGCATTTTGTCTTTTTGCTATTTCATTCTATTTCCAAGTCTTCATTTTAGCCCTGATAAGTAGGGAGGGGCTGCTGAGAGCTCAGATTTGGGCCTACAAGTTCCCACTGCCTGGGTGACCCAGAGGGACCTGCAGCTGCAGGAGCCTGCCTGAAAATCTCCTGTCTTTGGGTCGTTCTCAGAATATAATCTCATCCCGTCCTGTGCTCCGCAGGTCCCCAAATCCCTGGGGTGGTTCGGGGCTAGTCCCCATGCAGTGCAGATCCAAGTGAACTCGAGATGCCAAGTGACCCCGGCTTAAAAGATGGCAAGGGAATCTGCCCTCTACCAAGGAAATGTTTAGCAAACTTTCCCTCTGCACCTCTGCATTTTCCTGCTCTCAGCTGCCTGTGAGGCCCCTGCCGTTCATTTCTACCTCGCTCTAATGAATTCCTCCCTTACCTACACTCTTCTGACCTGCTTGAGAATTCTTTCTTGTTCAGAGTCAAGAATCCTCCCCCAACTAGGCTGAGGTTTCACCTGGTGTGTAGGGAGAGAACTCCCAAACAAAGCTGCCCCACAGCATCTACAATATGCCAAAAGATTTCATGCAATAGGTAGAGCAAGGGAAATGTTAGCTTTAGCATTGAGTTCATCTGTACCCATGGCTCCAAAGGACTGACTCTGAATATTCCTTTAGTTGAATAAAATGACACTTTTTTCCACTGCTGTCTTTTATGAGAAAAGACACTTGAAGTTTTTCTGTGAGGACCCTGGAATTGTCTCCAGTTATAGTACAACCTTCCCAAACGTGGAATCACTGGGTAAAATTAAACTGTCCTCATAAGAAAAGGCAATCATTCACCTTAAATTATGAAACTTAAAAAATGTACACATTTAATGCAATACTAAAGATGCTATAAATGTTGGCTGAGCTATGTCTCTTTAACACTATTCTTTATGAATAAAATGATTTTTACTTAGAATCACATACTGAAAGATTTTTTAAAAACTACTTTATTATAGACAGTTACATGTAAGAGAATAGAACTGGATTATTGTCTAATTCCATACAAAAAAGTAAATAAACAAACAAAAAGTAACTTATGAAACCATAAAACCAACAGAATAAAACATAGGCAAAAATCTCTGGAATATAAACACGAGCAATTTTTTCCTGAACACATCTCTTTGGACAAGGGAAACAAAAGCAAAAATGAACAAATAGGACTGCATCAAACTAAAAAGCTTCTGTATAGCAAAGGACACCATCAGCAGAACAAAGAGGCATCCTAAAGTATGGGAGAATATATTCATAAATGACTTTTCTGATAAGGGGTTAGCATCTAAAATATATAAAGAGCTCACATACCTCAACACTCAAAAGGCAAATAACCCTATTAAAAAATAGGTGAAGGATATGAACAGACACTTCTCCAAAGAAGAAATTCAGATGGCCAAGAGGCACATGGAAAGGTGCTCCACATCACTAATTATCAGGAAAATATAAGTTAAAACCACAATAAGATATCACATCACACTAGTTAGGATGGCCAACATCGAAAAGACAAGGAACAACAGATGCTGGTGAGGATATGGAAAAAGGGGAACCTTCCCACAATGTTGCTGGGAATTTAAACTAGTTCAACTATTGTGGAAAGCAATATAGAGGTTCTTCAAAACACTAAAAATAGAATTACCACTTGACCCAGGAATTCCACTCTTAGGAATTTACCCAAAGAAAACAAGATCCCTGATTCAAAAAGACATATGCACCCCTATGTTTATTGCAGCACTGTTTACAATAGCCAAGATATGGAAGCAACCTAAGTGTCCATTGGTAGATGAATGGATAAAGAAGATGTGGTACATATACACAATTAATATTATTCAGCCATAAAAGGAAAACAATACCTTCCATTTGCAACAACATGGATGGGCTAGAGGGTATTATGCTCAGTGAAATAAGCCAGATGGAGAAAGACACGTACCTAAGATTTCACTCATTTGTGGAGTATAACGATGAAGCAAAACTGAAGGAACAAAACAGCAGCAGACTCACAGACTCCAAGAAGGGACTAGTGATTACCAAAGGGAAAGGGATGAGAAGGGTGGGTGGGGAGGTAGGGAGAAGGGAATTAAAGGGCATTATAGTTAGCACTCACAATATAGGTGGATCACAGGGAAGGCAGTACAGCACAGAGAAGACAAGTAATGACTCTATAGCATCTTACTATGTATGCTGATGGACTGTGACTGCAATGGGGTGTGGAGGGGGCTTGATAATATGGGTGAATGTTGAAACCACAATGTTGCTCATATGAAACCTTCTTAAATTGTATCTCAATGATACCTTAATTAAAAAATCTTGTTTATTATAAATAGGGTCTTTGCTATGGGTCATGCAAAATAATTTTCTAGATTTAAAAAAAAGCGTCTAGTTGCTTGGGTATCATATAGATTTAATTCCAAGTTTTCTCATCTGTCAGTGATAAAGCAGATTCAACTCACAGCATAGATTAGGTATAGGTGGGTCAAAATTATTGGTAGTTATAATGATCCTCAGCCCTCCTTTAAGAAAATGACAATGCTGTTACAAGTGAATGAAGGTAGCAGTGAAAAATCAGCACTCTGAGTGCAGGCTTACTGCTGCTTTCCTATTTTGACAAGGTCAATGAATATAGAAGGAGCATATTGATTTTGTTCCTTAAATTTCTCTTGTACCTTCCAATGAAGAATATTATATCCAATGTACCATGATATTGCTTACACGTAACACTAACATCCATGAGTACAGGCTTGACAGGCTATAAGACAGCTAATTCCAAAGGGATCTGATCAGGGAACTATAGTTACAGTAGTGGTGTAGAATAATATGAAAACTGTTACAATCAGTCTTTTAAATCCTTTGCTGAAATTGGTGAAAAATATGCCTTTCTACCATGTTGATATTTACCATAAGTGCAAAAGCCTACAAATATCTGGGATGGGAGGCGGAGCCAACATGGCGGCATGAGTAGGACAGTGGGAATCTCCTCCCAAAAACATATATACTTTTGAAAATACAACAAACACAACTAGTCCTAAAAGAGAGACCAGAAGACGCAGGACAGTGGCCAGACTGCAGCTACACCAGGGAGAACCCAGCGATTGGTGAAAGGGGGTAAGATACAATCCCCGGGCCCGGCGGGACCCAAGCACCCCTCCCCCCAGCTCCTGGTGGGAGAAGAATAGGCAGAGCGGGAGAGAGATGGAGCCCAGGACTGCTGAACACCCAGCCCCAGCCACCCACAACAGAGCACAGACACAGTGCGTGGGCAGGGAGCCCTGGATACTGGGGAAACAGGGCAGCAAGAACTCTGAGCGGGTGCCGAAGCTTATGCCCCTGTGACAAAGAAAAGCGGGGGCTTTTTGAAAGTCTTAAAGGGACAGGGACTTAACAGCTTGACGGAAACAACACAGGTCATAGTCCAGCAGCTGGAAATTACAGGGAAAACCGGGCGCACTAACCCCCTGGGCAACAGCTCTGAGACCCCTCACGGAGGTAAACAACCAAACAACCCCCAACCCCTCCACTACCCCTACGGGTGCTGCTAAAGCAGACAAGCAGCCTGAGACAAACTCCGCCCACAGAAAGGGAAATTCCACCCTTCGGGCCAGGCAAGACACAAAGACCCAGTCTACACGCAATTACCCAACAGAAGGCACTAGGGGTCGCAGTTGTCCCAGTAAAGAAAGGCCAGTAGCAAGTGAAAAGTTTGGCCCTCCCAGCTGACAGTCAATAGCACCTGTCAACATGAAAAGGCAAAAAAATATGATCCAGACAAGACTAACCCAGACAGCTTCGGCATCTGCTACATCTTCCCCTGAGAAGGAACCTGGGGAGATAGATTTAGCCAGTCTTCCTGAAAAAGAATTCAAAACAAAAGTCATAACCATGCTGATGGACTTGCAGAGAAATACGCAAGAACTAAGGAAGGAGAATACAGAAATAAAACAAGCTCTGGAAGGACTTCAAAAAAGAATGGACGAGATGCAAGAGACCATTAATGGACTAGAAAACAGAGAACAGGAACGCAGAGAAGCTGATGCAGAGAGAGATAAAAGGATCTCCAGGAATGAAAGAATTTTAAGAGAGCTGAGTGACCAATCGAGGAGAAACAATATACGAATTATAGGTATACCAGAAGAAGTAGAGAGAGAAAAAGGGATAGAAAATGTCTTTGAAGAAATAATTGCTGAAAACTTCCCCAAACTAGGGGAAGAAATGGCCTCTCAGACCACAGAGGTACACAGAACTCCCATGACAAGGGATCCAAGGAGGGCAACACCAAGACACATAAGAATTAAAATTGCAAAGATCAAAGAAAAGGACAAAGTATTAAAGGCAGCCAGAGAGAAAAAAAATGTTACCTACAAAGGAAAACCCATCAGGCTATCATCAGACTTCTCAACAGAAACCCTACAGGCCAGAAGAGAATGGCATGATATACTTAATGCAATGAAACAGAAGGGCCTCGAACCAAGACTAATGTATCCAGCACGAATATCATTTAAATATGAAGGAGGGATTAAACAATTCCCAGACAAGCAAAAGTTGAGGGAAATTGCCTCCCACAAACCACCTCTACAGGGCATCCTACAGGGACTGCTCTAGATGGGAGCACTCCTAAAAAGAGCACACAACAAAACACCCAACATATGAAGAAGGGAGGAGGAGAAATAAGAAGGGAGAGAAATAAAGAATCATCAGACCGTGTTTATAATAGCTCAACAAGCGAATTAAGTTAGACACTAAGATACTAAAGAAGCTAACCCTAAACCTTTGGTAACCACAAACTTAAAGCCTGCAATGGCAATAAATTCATACCTTTCAATAATCACCCTAAATATAAATGGACTGAATGCACCAATCAAAAGACACAGTGTAATAGAATGGATAAAAAAGAAAGATCAATCCATATGCTGCCTAAAAGAGACTCACCTCAAACCCAAAGACACGCACAGACTTAAAGTCAAGGGATGGAAAAAGATATTTCAAGCAAACAACAAAGAGAAGAAAGCAGGTGTTGCAATTCTGGTATCAGACAAAACAGACTTCAAAATAAAGAAAGTAACAAAAGACAAAGAAGGACATTACATAATGATAAAGGGCTCAGTCCATCAAGAGGATATAACCATTATAAATAGATATGCACCCAGTACAGGAGCACCAACATACCTGAAACAAATATTAACAGAACTAAAGGAGGAAATAGAATGCAATGCATACATTCTAGGAAACTTCAACACACAACTCACTTCAAAGGACAGATCCACCAGACAGAAAATAAGTAAGGACACAGAGGCACTGAACAACACACTAGAACAGATGGACCTAATAGACATCTACAGAACTCTACATCCAAAAGCAACAGGATACACATTCTTCTCAAGTGCACATGGAACATTCTCCAGAATAGACCACATACTAGGCCACAAAAAGAGCCTCAGTAAATTCCAAAAGATTGAAATCCTACCAACCAACTTTTCAGACCACAAAGGCATAAAACTAGAAATAAACTGTACAAAGAGAGCAAAAAGGCTCACAAACACATGGAGGCTTAACAACACGCTCCTAAATAATCAATGGATCAATGACCAAATCAAAATGGAGATCCAGCAATATATGGACACAAATGACAACAACAACACTAAGCCCCAACTTCTGTGGGACACAGCAAAAGCAGTCTTAAGAGGAAATTATATAGCAATCCAGGCATATTTAAAAAAAGGAAGAACAAGCCCAAATGAATGGACTAATGTCACAGTTATCGAAATTGGAAAAAGAAGAACAAATGAGGCCTAAGGTCAGCAGAAGGAGGGATATAATAAAGATCAGAGAAGAAATAAATAAAATTGAGAATATTAAAACAATAGCAAAAATCAATGAAAGCAAAAGCTTGTTCTTCGAGAAAATAAACAAAATAGATAAGCCTCCAGCAGACTTATTAAGAGGAAAAGAGAGTCAACACAAATCAACAGTATCAGAAACGAAAAAGGAAATATCACGACGGACCCCGCAGAAATACAAAGAATTATTAGAGAATACTATGAAAACCTATATGCTAACAAGCTGGGAAACCTAGGAGAAATGGACAACTTCCTAGAAAAATACAACCTTCCAAGATTGACCCAGGAAGAAACAGAAAATCTAAACAGACCAATTACCAGCAACGAAATTGAAGCGGTAATCAAAAAACTACCAAAGAAAACCCCTGGGCCAGACGGATATACCTCGGAATTTTATCAGACATACAGGGAAGACATAATACCCATTCTCCTTACAGTTTTCCAAAAAATAGAAGAGGAGGGGATACTCCCAAACTCATTCTATGAAGCTAACATCACCCTAATAACAAAACCAGGCAAAGACACCACCAAAAAAGAAAACTACAGACCAATATCCCTGATGAACATAAATGCAAAAATACTCAACAAAATTTTAGCAAACCGAATTCAAAAATACATCAAAAGGATCGTACACCATGACCAAGTGGGATTCATCCCAGGGATGGAAGGATGGCACAATATTCGAAAGTCCATCAACATCATCTACCACATCAACAAAAAGAAAGACAAAAACCACATGATCATCTCCATAGATGCTGAAAAAGCATTTGACAAAGTTCAACTACCATTCATGATAAAAACTCTCAGCAAAATGGGAATAGAGGGCAAGTACCTCAACATAATAAAGGCCATCTATGAAAAACCCACAGCCAACATTATATTGAACAGCGAGAAGCTGAAAGCATTTCCTCTGAGATCGGGAACTAGACAGGGATGCCGACTCTCCCCACTGTTATTTAACATAGTACTGGAGGTCCTAGCCACAGCAAACAGACAAAACAAAAACGTACAAGGAATCGAGATTGGTAAAGAAGAAGTTAAACTGTCACTATTTGCAGATGACATGATACTGTACATAAAAAACCCTAAAGACTCCACCCCAAAACTACTAGAACTGATATCGGAATACAGCAAAGTTGCAGGATACAAAATCAACACACAGAAATCTGTGGCTTTCCTATACACCAACAATGAACCAGCAGAAAGAGAAATCAGGAAAACAACTCCATTCACAATTGCATCAAAAAAAATAAAATACATAGGAATAAACCTAACCAAAGAAGTGAAAGACTTATACTCTGAAAACTACAAGTCACTCTTAAGAGAAATTAAAGGGGACACTAACAGATGGAAACTCATCCCATGCTCGTGGCTAGGAAGAATTAATATCGTCAAAATGGCCATCCTGCCCAAAGCAATATACAGATTTGATGCAATCCCTATGAAACTACCAGCAACATTCTTCAATGAACTGGAGCAAATAATTCAAAAATTCATACGGAACCACCAAAGACCCCGAATAGCAAAAGCAATCCTGAGAAAGAAGAATAAAGTAGGGGGGATCTCACTCCCCAACTTCAAGCTCTATTGTAAAGCCATAGTAATCAAGACAATTTGGTACTGGCACAAGAACAGAGCCACAGACCAATGGAACAGACTAGAGAATCCAGACATTAACCCAGACATATATGGTCAATTAATATTTGATAAAGGAGCCATGGACATACAATGGCAAAATGACAGTCTCTTCAACAGATGGTGCTGGCAAAACTGGACAGCTACATGTAGGAGAATGAAACTGGACCATTGTCTAACCCCATATACAAAAGTAAACTCAAAATGGATCAAAGACCTGAATGTAAGCCATGAAACCATTAAACTCTTGGAAAAAAACATAGGCAAAAACCTCTTAGACATAAACATGAGTGACCTCTTCTTGAACATATCTCCCCGGGCAAGGAAAACAACAGCAAAAATGAACAAGTGGGACTATATTAAGCTGAAAAGCTTCTGTACAGCAAAAGACACCATCAATAGAACAAAAAGGAACCCTACAGTATGGGAGAATATATTTGAAAATGACACATCCGATAAAGGCTTGACGTCCAGAATATATAAAGAGCTCACATGCCTCAACAAACAAAAAACAAATAACCCAATTAAAAAATGGGCAGAGGAACTGAACAGACGGTTCTCCAAAAAAGAAATACAGATGGCCAACAGACACATGAAAAGATGCTCCACATCGCTAATTATCAGAGAAAAGCAAATTAAAACTACAATGAGGTATCACCTCACACCAGTAAGGATGGCTGCCATCCAAAAGACAAACAACAACAAATGTTGGCGAGGCTGTGGAGAAAGGGGAACCCTCCTACACTGCTGGTGGGAATGTAAACTTGTTCAACCATTGTGGAAAGCAGTATGGAGGGACATCAAAATGCTCAAAACAGACATACCATTTGACCCAGGAATTGCACTCCTAGGAATTTACCCTAAGAATGCAGCAATCAAGTATGAGAAAGACCAATGTACCCCTATGTTTATCGCAGCACTATTTACAACAGCCAAGAATTGGAAGCAACCTAAATGTCCATCTATAGATGAATGGATAAAGAAGAAGTGGTACATATACACAATGGAATATTACTCAGCCATAAAAAAAGGGTAAATCCTACCATTTGCAGCAACATGGATGGAGCTGGAGGGTATTATGCTCAGTGAAACAAGCCAAGCGGAGATAGAGAAATACCAAATGATTTCACTTATCTGTGGAGTGTAAGAACAAAGGAAAAACTGAAGGAACAAAGCAGCAGCAGGATCACAGAATTCAAGAATGGACTAACAGGTACCAAAGGGAAAGGGACTGGGGAGGATGGGTGGGTAGGGAGGGATAAGAGGGGGGAGAAAAAGGGGGGTATTAAGATTAGCATCCATAGGGGGGTGGGAGAAAGGGGAGGGCTGTACAACACAGAGAAGACAAGTAGTGATTTTACAACATTTTGCTACGCTGATAGACAGTGACTGTAAAGGAGTATATAGGGGGGACCTGGTATAGGGTTTGTGTTTATACAGAGGATCAAAGCCTAATTTGGCTTCCCCGAAAATGAACTAAGATACGATATGAAAAAGAACTTCCAACATCAGCACTCTCTGGAAGACTCATGCCAGAGGATGATCATCAAAAAACCCCAACAAAGATCCACGCACTGCTACAGCTGTAGATGCACTCATCCCACCAGTTCCTGGACTTGCCATGGGAATGATGAAGGAGATATCTAAGCTGGCCTGTGCATACAGTAAAACAACAAATTTGACTGGATCTATACTGTTGGAACTCAACCAAGAATTAGGAGAAGTGCAAATTGGAGCACTCCAAAATCTTACAACCACATAGTATTTACTGTTTAAAGAACATTTGGGATGTGAAAAGTCCCCAGGAATGGGTTGTTTTAATCTATCTGAATTCTCTCAGAGTGTTCAAGTTCAGTTGGACAATATCCACCATATCATAGATAAGTTTTCACAAATGCCTAAGGTGCCTAACTGGTTTTCTTGGTTTCACTGGAGATGGCTGGTAATTATAGGTATGCTTTGGTTACATAACTGTACACCTATTATGTTAATGTGTGTGCACAATTTAATTAGTAGTTTAAAACCTATACATGCTGAAGTTACTCCACAAGAAGATATGTCAAAGAAATAATCAATCTTCCCAGGTTTTCTTCCGCCTGCTTCTTCTATAGCTTTTCTTCTTCCTTCCTAATTACAACCCTTAAATAGAATTCGTGCCACATGTCGAATTTACCGAGTATCATAATTCTTCCAAGTGGTAAAGACACCTCAAGACAAATGCTGGGCATAGAAGCCACAGGGCATAAATATGCAAAGAAGTAAAAAGCTAACCTTTTCAAACAATAAGGCTTCTCTCTCACTTACCAACTTAACATTTCCCTGTATGGCCCCGGAAGATGACTGGTTAGCCAGAGACAGGTAACATTCCTCAAGGGAGGAACAACCTAAGAGAGGCACAGTCGCAGGGGGGCCATCAGGTGAGTAATTGGGGATCAACAGAGGTGAGGCTTAGAACCTCACCCCCCCTGTTCTGAGAGAAATCTTGTGCACACGTGGATGTTTTATTGCCCGTGTCTAGCTTGGATTAACACATAGTCTACAGGCACACACCTGATCATCTAAATTTGCTCTCTTACAACGCTAAACTATGTTTTCTACCTTTGTCTTGTATCTACCTACCACTTCAGCATTTTATTAAAAATAATAATAATAAAGAGAGAAATGTGGTATCCTCATATAAATCAAGTATAAAAATCAAATGAATATTCATATTTGAACTGACTGTTTATAGTTCATAATGCATGAACAAAACTGAAAGCTTCTGTGATGACTGCCCTTGTAATGTTCACCATGTAACTTATTCACTATGTAAGAATTTGTACTCCATGTAAGAACTTGTTTGTTTGGCATCAGAAGAATGGAGACTGACGAAAATTAGGCTTGGGGTGGATTAATGATTGTGCATTGAGCATTGACCCCCCTATACAGAATTTTATTTTTATTTACAACCATTTGATCAATAAATATGAGAGATGCCCTCACATATATATATATATATATACATATATATATATATATATATGTATATATATATATATAAACACTTCCAATTGTAAAATAAATAAGTAACTGGGATGTAATGTATAGCATAAGGAATATAGTCAAAATATTGTAACAAGTTGGTATGGTGATAGCTTGTACCTAGAATTATAATGTATATAAATGTTGAATCACTGTGTTGTACACCTGAAACTAATGTAATACTGTGTGTCAACTACCCTTCAATAAAAAATAATTATCCAGGAAAAAAAAAATATCTTTGATGATTACTCACACAGTTAACTGCACAAAATAGTGAATGTATGTAACTGGTTGATTTGGAGGAATAGTTTCAGTTCCTATCAGTTTCAGTAGTTTTCATGTTTAATTAGAAATGGGGAGTTCATCCTATCAGATTACAAATATTCCCTATATTTACTCAATATTCATTGTATGTGACATGTTGAAAAGCTATCATCACTAGGGTTTGCTTTAGAATTACAAATAGTGCAACTAATAAAGGATAGCTTTTCATTTGTAGTTTTGGGAGGAATTTCAAGCCATAGGTAAAAATTTTATCTGAGACTTTTGAAGCCTTCAGAAGACAAAACAACCACAGTAACAATTAATTTCAAATGTTGAAACTTCTTTGTGTTGGCAGAGGTAAACATTTGAAATTAGCTTTGATACTCAGGACTACATGATTATGTGTATGTGTGTGTGTGTGTGTGTGTGTGTGTGTGTGTGTCTATGTAGGAGGAAGAAAAGGTGGGGCTGCTGCAATATTTTCTTGCGTGCTTTTTGAATATGCAAAACAAAGGGAATACCTATTCAACAGTGGTGGATTTACAGACATTGGAGAGCAAAACTGCTCTCAATGATATAAAAATTCCATCTCTGGATGCGTAAGTCAGTATGAGTGCAATGGATTTGGGTTTCCTTTGAGAGGCCAGTACAAGATATTAAGGCCCTTGGAATTTGTGATATCACAAATATGATACGGCCCCTGTTTGAGAAGGAATATTTGCCCTAGACATCAGAAGCAACTGGAGGTTTAACTACGAAGTCAGCCACAGGAAATTCCTCAAATTAGCATCTCAAATAAACTTGAAATACAGAAATATCTTGCGTATGGTTTTCACATATGGCTATTTCCAAATCTTAATAAAATTTATTTAATGAACTTGTATTGTTGACACCTTGGGTGAAAGAGATAGGTGCTGCCTTCCATATTCAGAGAAGGAAGCATACTGGAGAGAAATACAGCAAGACAGAGAGTAAATTATGAAATAGTCAGTGATGAATAGAAGAAAAGTACTAAAGAACAATTTTAAATCACATGTAAAAAGCAACAACTAGCAAAAAATAGACTTTCTTCATGAGTCTTCAGAAGCATTGGGGAGGTACTGGACTGTTTGCTGTCACACAAATATGTACCAGAATGTTATTCAGATATTGATAGAAAGGATGTCCCTACCAGTCTTGTTCAGATTACTGATCTTCAGAACAGGCAGAGATTCTTGATGATACACCATTTCTCTATGCACTCATTCATACATTGTCCAACTAGGGAAAGTGCCTATAAATTCCCTTTTAAATATATGCCATTTATGACTGTTTATTACTGCCTCCACGACAACCACTCTAGGACAAGCTACCACCTATACCTGAACCACTGCAATTTTTTCTAATAGTTCCTCTTACTCCTACTTTATGATTAAAGGGATAAATGTGTGTTAAATGCTACTGGAGTCTCTAGCACATAGTAAGCATTATACAAATCATTGTCAAATAAATAAAAAAGTGTCTAGCACATACTAGCTATTCAGAAAATATGTGGTGAAAGAATATAGAGGTTTGGTGATACATGATACAATAGTATAGGCTATATAAAAATTCCACATGTTTACAATTTAAGTTTCAGAAGGATGATCCTGATCATGGATGTGGGTGGAGGGGAAACTCCATGCAGTCCTTCAATGATCTAGGCTGACAGAAACTCTGCCACAGTCAGTACATAGCTTCCAAGGTTACTCTGGGTATCAGTATACAACCAATACAAGGGGGAGAAAGGGAAAAGAATTCCCTTTGAGAATTCTTACAAATTATTCTTGAAAATGAACATGAAAATGAAAAATGAAAGAGGATACATTCAAGAATATTCCATTTTGGGAAAGCTGTATATATATATATATATATATATATATATATACACATATATAACATATATGTGTATCTATGTGCATGGTGCATGTGTTCTATATATATATATATATAAAATTACTGTGTCCACCCACAAATTTCTTACAGTCTTAAACTATATATAAAGCAGATTATAAGGATTCTCTCCTTCCATTTAGGCTTTTAGTCCTCTTTTCATCTTCCTACCAAAAATATTCTTATCAAGGTTACCATAACCACTTCACATTGTTAAATTAAATTGACAATTCACAGACTTAATTATACAAAAATACATCCAATTACTATTACAATAATGTTGTTACAATTATTACAATCATTATTACAATACACTACAACAAATAGCAATGAAGCCATTAGATAACATCCACTGTGATCATCATCAACTCTAACCTTGTAAGCTCTGCAAATAACTGAAAAATCTTTTCATTCTGTCTGGTTTGGTGACACAAAGTAAACAGAATAACTACCGCAGTGTGCAAATAATATCCTGGTTTTCTAATCATGTAAAGGGCATAACATGCTCTTTATTTGTCAATCAGATGCAAGTGATATAATGGGCTTTTGGGATTTGGGTATCACTGAGGTAAAATTGGAAAAATGAAAGAGGAAATATTGAATAACTTACTATCTTTGACTTTTTTTGTTTCAACTACTCTGAAAGATTTCAATATACAAAATCAAAATGATCCACACCATTGACTTAGTTGGGTCATATTTTCTTAAAAAATTAGAATGACTATGTAGTTAATATGTCAGATGATTAAAAATTAAAGTAACAACCACACTTATACCTATTTCTTATATAGCACATAGGAAATGTTTAAGCAATAGAATATGGATGGCCACACTTAAAAATTCCTAATACACCTTCCAGTAACCAAAAATTCTGGTAACAATCTAAATATTCAACAAGTAAAGGAATAAACAAACTGTGGTATATTCATACAATGGAATATTAGTCAGCAATAGACAGGAATGCACTAGTGATACATGCTGTTCCATTATGAACTTCAAAATAATTATGTTAAATGAAAGAAAGCAGACAAAAAAAAAGAGTACACACTATGATTCAATTAACACAAAGTTCTAGAAAATACAAACTGATCTCCAGTAACATAAAGTTGATCAGTGGTTCCTGAGGATAAAGATGGATGAGAAGAGGAATTACAAAATTTCATGAGGAAACTTTGGGAAGCATGTGGGAGCAATCTTTATTATATTGACTAGAGTGATAATTTTACAGGTATATATGTATGTCAAAACTTACCAAAGTGTATATCTCATTATGTGCAGTTTATTGTATACCAACTGAATCTCCATAAAACTTCTTTAAAAGAGAGACAAGAGACCATGAAAAAAATATATATAATATGTTTTTCCAGTAAAGTTGGACCTTCTCATTTTATAGATTAAAACACTGAGGTGGTTATTAAACAAGTTGCTTGATAGTCTTTTCTCGAACAGCAGTCCATTTTTATGTGATTAAAAATGATCCATCAGTGCCTATTTACAACTAAAACTTGACTCACTTGCCCATACTGGCAAAACGTTTGAGCTCAGATTATGTGTTCTGAATGGCCCTATTAACCAGGTTGAAGTTTTCACCTCATGAGGATTAATAGCATCTGTAACATCACAGATAGGGGACTTCTTCATAGAAGAAAGTGCCAGAGAAACTGTTAGTAAAAAGAAAATGATTAAAAAAAGATGAGCTAAAACTCTTTATATACTAAATGCCCCCTAGAGTTTAATTAATAGGGTCATGCACCCATTTTTCCATGCTAATTATGTTTCCCTTTTCATTTTCTGCTTTCCTATGCATGGTAATTAGTAAATATGAGTCTCTTTTGTGTCCTTTGTTTTCTATGTTTAAAAAGAAATAGAATTTCCTTCTAACTTAGGTTAGATGATGGACTATAAGTAATAACATAATGCAAGCATTACATAATTAATTTCTACTTATCTATGAATGGGTCAGATCTACTTTGAATTTTCCTTAGTAAAGTCAAAGCTGACTAATTTCCTTTTGCATGCAAAATTCTTTATTATCTGTTCTTATAATATACTTGTGATTTTAGCAGAAATATTATGCAATTTAACATCAAAATAAAGATGTCATAAAAATGAATACTTTGCCTAATTCATTCCACTTGAATTTTGGATAAAATTCTATTTGTTTTTACAAAGACTCATTTTTCTAAGGCCTCCCTTCAGTAAACAGTATTTAATAGTTGATAAATTTCTGTGTGTGAGAGAAAGAAGTGCCTATCATGTTTGTGCTTTCATGTCACTCAAAACACAAGCAGATTCTCACTAATACTGGGAAACTGTGCAGGCCTGTGGTACAGTAGTCCTCACACAATAACAAGTTAGTCAATATTTTTCCTCTTTCTCACAAGTGTAGAAAATAATGATCAACTAATGACTAGATAACCTTCTCAGAAATGCACATTTCATTTGTAACTTCATTCTGTACTCATAGGATCTCAAAACATTTTTTAAAAAATTAAAGACCATGTTGCACAGTTTTGCCATTGTAATTTTAGTTGAAGCCTTCTTTACTGGAATTTCCATAGCAGTTTTTACCTGTATATCAACTTCTCATTGAACCTTCCAGTTTAAAGCCTATTCTGAACTTTAGACTTCCTATGTTCTAATATAGGCTGGATGTATAAAGTAATTTTATTTGTTTGGGCCCTATTTCCTTTATGTATAAAATAGGAATATGGTTAAGTCTTACAAGGCTCTTGAAAGGAGTAAATAAAATAATTTATTTTTAACAATGGCTTACATAGTTACCTATTATGTGCTGGATATTTACTAAAAATATGAAATAATATTCGTTATGCATCAGAAGATTGGAGACTGATGAAAATTAGGCTCGGGGTGGATTAATGATTGTGCATTGAGTATTGACCCCCCTATACAGAAATTTATTGTTGTTAACAACTATTTGATCAATAAATATGAGAGATGCCCTCACAAAATATATATATATATATATATATATATATATATATATATATATATATATATATATGACACACTTCCAATTGTAAAATAAATAAGTAACCGGGATGTAATATATAGCATAAGGAATATAGTCAAAATATTGTAACAACTTGGTATGGTGATAGCTGGTACCTAGAATTATCATGTATATAAATGTTGAATCACTGTGTTGTACACCTGAACTAAACTAATGTAATGTAATACTGTGTGTCAACTACCCTTCAATAAAAAAAAAAAAAAAAAAAAGGAAAAAAAAAATGAACTAGGGGAGGGGCGGAAGATGGCGGCGTGAGTAGAGCAGCGGAAATCTCCTCCCAAAACAACATATATCTATGAAAATATAACAAAGACAACCCTTCCTAGAATAAAGACCAGAGGACACAGGACAATATCCAGACCACATCCGCACCTGAGAGAACCCAGTGCCTCACGAAGGGGGTAAGATACAAGCCCCGGCCCCGCGGGAGCCGAGAGCCCCTCCCCCCCAGCTCCCGGAGGGAGAAGAATAGGCAGAGCGGGAGGGAGACGGAGCACAGGGCTGCCAAACACCCAGCCCCAGCTATCCGGGCCACAGTGCAGGGCCCTCGATACTAGGAAAACAGGGCAGCAAGAACAGTGAGTGGGCACTGGAGGCCGGGCGCCGGAGGACATAAGAAAAGCGCGTGACCATTTTTTTTTTTTTTTTGCTTTTTTGCTGTTTTGTTTTGGCGAGCGCTTTTTGGAAGACTTAAAGGGATAGGGACCCCAATACTAGGGAAACAGGGCAGAAAGACCAGTGAGCAGAGGCCTGAGGCTGGCACTGGAGAATAACGAAAAACGAGCGACCACCTTTTTTTTTTTAATTTAAAAATTTTTTTTTTTTTTTTTTTGGTGGTCGTTGTTTTGTTTTGGTGGGTGCTTTTTGGAAGTCTTAAAGGGACAGGGCGGGTCACTTAATCCAGAGGTAGGGAATCCGGGGATCTCTGGGCACCCTAACCCCTGGGCTGCAGGGAGCAGGGAGGCCGCTTATGGAGATAAATAGCCTCCCAGCAGCTCCTGCTCCAACGTGACTCCACAATCTTGGAGTAGCAGCCCGAGCCAGGCCACGCCCACAGCAACAGCGGAGATTAACTCCATAGCAGCCAGGCAGGAAGCAGAAACCCTGTCTGCGCGCAGCTGCACAGCACAAGCCACTAGAGGTCGCTGTTCTCCCAGGAGAGGAGGGCCACAAACTAACAAGAAAGGAAGTTCTTCCAGCCATCACTTGTCCCAGCTCTGCAAACTATTCCTATCACCATGAAAAGGCAAAGCTACAGGCAAACAAAGATCACAGAGACAACACCAGAGAAGGAGACAGACCTAACCAGTCTTCCTGAAAAAGAATTCAAAATAAAAATCATAAACATGCTGACAGAGATGCAGAGAAATACGCAAGAGAAATGGGATGAAGTCTGGAGGGAGATCACAGATGCCAGAAAGGAGATTACAGAAATGAAACAAACTCTGGAAGGGTTTATAAGCAGAATGGATAGAATGCAAGAGGCCATTGATGGAATTGAAATCAGAGAACAGGAACGCATGGAAGCTGACATAGAGAGAGACAAAAGGATCTCCAGGAATGAAACAATACTAAGAGAACTGTGTGACCAATCCAAAAGGAATAATATCCGTATTATAGGGGTACCAGAAGAAGAAGAGAGAGGAAAAGGGATGGAAAGTATCTTGGAAGAAATAATTGCTGAAAACTTACCCAAACTGGAGGAGGAAATAATCGAACAGACCACGGAAATACACAGAACCCCCAACAGAAAGGATTCAAGGAGGACAACACCAAGACACATAATAATTAAAATGGCAAGGATCAAGGACAAGGAAAGAGTTTTAAAGGCAGCTAGAGAGAAAAAGGTCACCTATAAAGGGAAACCCATCAGGCTAACGTCAGATTTCTCAACAGAAACCCTACAGGCCAGAATAGAATGGCATGATATATTTAATACAATGAAACAGAAGGGCCTTGAACCAAGGATACTGTATCCAGCACGACTATCATTCAAATATGACGGTGGGATTAAACAATTCCCAGACAAACAAAAGCTGAGGGAATTTGCTTTCCACAAACCACCTCTACAGAACATCTTACAGGGACTGCTCTAGATGGGAGCACTCCTAGAAAGAGCACAGCACAAAACACCCAACATATGAAGAATCGAGGTGGAGGAACAAGAAGGGAGAGAAGAAAAGAATCTCCAGATAGTGTATATAACAGCTCAATAAGCGAGCTAAGTTAGGCAGTAAGATACTAAAGAGGCTAACCTCGAACCTCTGGTAACCACGAATTTAAAGCCTGCAATGGCAATAAGTACATATCTTTCAATAGTCACCCTAAAAGTTAATGGATTGAATGCACCAATCAAAAGAAACAGAGTAACAGAATGGATAAAAAAGCAAGACCCATCTATATGCTGCTTACAAGAAACTCACCTCAAACCCAAATACATGTACAGACTAAAAGTCAAGGGATGGAAAAACATATTTCAAGCAAACAACAGTGAGAAGAAAGCAGGGGTTGCAGTACTAATATCAGACAAAATAGACTTCAAAACAAAGAAAGTAACAAGAGATAAAGAAGGACACTACATAATGATAAAGGGCTCAGTCAAACAAGAGGATATAACCATTCTAAATATATATGCACCCAACACAGGAGCACCAGCATATGTGAAACAAATACTAACAGAACTAAAAGGGGATATAGACTGCAATGCATTCATTCTAGGAGACTTCAACACACCACTCACCCCAAAGGATAGATCCACTGGGCAGAAAATAAGTAAGGACACAGAAGCACTGAACAACACAGTAGAGCAGATGGACCTAATAGACATCTATAGAACTCTACATCCAAAAGCAGCGGGATATACATTCTTCTCAAGTGCACATGGAACATTCTCCAGAATAGACCACATTCTAGGCCACAAAAAGAGCCTCAGAAAATTCCAAAAGATTGAAATCCTACCAACCAACTTTTCAGACCACAAAGGCATAAAACTAGAAATAAACTGTACAAAGAAAGCAAAGAGGCTCACAAACACATGGAGGCTTAACAACACGCTCCTAAATAATTAATGGATCAATGACCAAATCAAAATGGAGATCCAGCAATAAATGGAAACAAATTACAACAACAACACTAAGCCCCAACTTCTGTGGGACACAGCAAAAGCAGTCTTAAGAGGAAAGTATATAGCAATCCAAGCATATTTAAAAAAGGAAGAGCAATCCCAAATGAATGGTCTAATGTCACAATTATCGAAATTGGAAAAAGAAGAACAGATGAGGCCTAAGGTCAGCAGAAGGAGGGACATAATAGAGATCAGAGAAGAAATAAATAAAATTGAGAAGAATAAAACAATAGCAAAATCAATGAAACCAAGAGCTGGTTCTTCGAGAAAATAAACAAAATAGATAAGCCTCTAGCCAGACTTATTAAGAAGAAAAGAGAGTCAACACAAATCAACAGTATCAGAAACGAGAAAGGAAAAATCACGACGGACCCCAAGGAAATGCAAAGAATTATTGGAGAATACTATGAAAACCTATATGCTAACAAGCTGGGAAACCTAGGAGAAATGGACAACTTCCTAGAAAAATACAACCTTCCAAGATTGACCCAGGAAGAAACAGAAAATCTAAACAGACCAATTACCAGCAATGAAATTGAAGCGGTAATCAAAAAACTACCAAAGAACAAAACCTCCGGGCCAGATGGATTTACCTCGGAATTTTATCAGACATACAGGGAAGACATAATACCCATTCTCCTTAAAGTTTTCCAAAAAATAGAGGAGGAGGGGATACTCCCAAACTCATTCTATGAAGCTAACATCACCCTAATACCAAAACCAGGCAAAGACCCCACCAAAAAAGAAAACTACAGACCGATATCCCTGATGAACGTAGATGCAAAAATACTCAACAAAATATTAGCAAACCGAATTCAAAATTACATCAAAAGGATCACACACCATGACCAAGTGGGATTCATCCCAGGGATGCAAGGATGGTACAACATTCGAAAGTCCATCAACATCATCCACCACATCAACAAAAAGATAGACAAAAACCACATGATCATCTCCATAGATGCTGAAACAGCATTTGACAAAGTTCAACATCCATTCATGTTAAAAACTCTCAGCAAAATGGGAATAGAGGGCAAGTACCTCAACATAATAAAGGCCATCTATGATAAACTGACAGCCAACATTATAATGAACAGCGAGAAGCTGAAAGCATTTCCTCTGAGATCGGGAACTAGACAGGGCTGCACACTCTCTCCACTGTTATTTAACATAGTACTGGAGGTCCTAGCCATGGCAATCAGACAAAACAAAGAAATACAAGGAATCCAGATTGGTAAAGAAGAAGTTAAACTGTCACTATTTGCAGATGACATGATACTCTACATAAAAAACCCTAAAGACTCCACCCCAAAACTACTAGAACTGATATCGGAATACAGCAAAGTTGCAGGATACAAATTCAACACACAGAAATCTGTGGCTTTCCTATATACTAACAATGAACCAACAGAAAGAGAAATCAGGAAAACAACTCCATTCACAATTGCATCAAAAAAAATAAAATACCTAGGAATAAACCTAACCAAAGAAGTGAAAGACTTATACTCTGAAAACTACAAGTCACTCTTAAGAGAAATTAAAGGGGACACTAACAGATGGAAACTCATCCCATGCTCATGGTTAGGAAGAATTAATATCGTCAAAATGGCCATCCTGCCCAAAGCAATATACCGATTTGATGCAATCCCTATGAAACTACCAGCAACATTCTTCAATAAACTGGAACAAATAATTCAAAAATTCATATGGAAACACCAAAGACCCCGAATAGCCAAAGCAATCCTGAGAAAGAAGAATAAAGTAGGGGATTCTCACTCCCCAACTTCAAGCTCTACTATAAAGCCATAGTAATCAAGACAATTTGGTACTGGCACAAGAGCAGAGCCACAGACCAATGGAACAGACTAGAGAATCCAGACATTAACCCAGACATATATGGTCAATTAATATTTGATAAAGGAGCCATGGACATACAATGGCAAAATGACAGTCTCTTCAACAGATGGTGCTGGCAAAACTGGACAGCTACATGTAGGAGAATGAAACTGGACCATTGTCTAACCCCATATACAAAAGTAAACTCAAAATGGATCAAAGACCTGAATGTAAGCCATGAAACCATTAAACTCTTGGAAGAAAACATAGGCAAAAACCTCTTAGACATAAACATGAGTGACCTCTTCTTGAACATATCTCCCCAGGCAAGAAAAACAACAGCAAAAATGAGTAAGTGGGACTATATTAAGCTGAAAAGCTTCTGTACAGCAAAAGACACCATCAATAGAACAAAAAGGAACCCTACAGTATGGGAGAATATATTTGAAAATGACACATCCGATAAAGGCTTGACATCCAGAATATATAAAGAGCTCACACGCCTCAACAAACAAAAAACAAATAACCCAATTAAAAAATGGGCAGAGGAACTGAACAGACAGTTCTCCAAAAAAGAAATACAGATTGCTAACAGACACATGAAAAGATGCTCCACATCGCTAATTATCAGAGAAATGCAAATTAAAACTACAATGCGGTATCACCTCACTCCAGTAAGGATGGCTGCCATCCAAAAGACAAACAACAACAAATGTTGGCGAGGCTGTGGAGAAAGGGGAACCCTCCTACACTGCTGGAGGGAATGTAAGTTAGTTCAACCATTGTGGAAAGCAGTATGGAGGTACATCAAAATGCTCAAAACAGACTTACAATTTGACCCAGGAATTCCACTCCTAGGAATTTACCCTAAGAACGCAGCAATCAAGTTTGAGAAAGACAGATGCACCCCTATGTTTATCGCAGCACTATTTACAATAGCCAAGAATTGGAAGCAACCTAAATGTCCATCGATAGATGAATGGATAAAGAAGAAGTGGTACATATACACAATGGAATACTACTCAGCCATAAGAAAAGGGCAAATCCAATCATTTGCAGCAACATGGATGGAGCTGAAGGGTATTATGCTCAGTGAAACAAGCCAAGCGGAGAAAGAGAAATACCAAATGATTTCACTTACCTGTGGAATATAAGAACAAAGGAAAAGCTGAAGGAACAAAACAGCACCAGAATCACAGAACTCAAGAATGGACTAACAGGTACCAAAGGGAAAGGGACTGGGGAGGATGGGTGAGTAGGGAGGGATAAGGGGGGGAGAAGTAGGGGGGTATTAAGATTAACATGCATGGGGGGGTAGGAGAAAAGGGAGGGCTGTACAACACAGAGAAGGCAAGTAGTGATTCTACAACATTTTGCTATGCTGATGGACAGTGACTGTAAAGAGGTTTATAGGGGAGACATGGTATAGGGGAGAGCCTAGTAAACATAATATTCGTCATGTAAGTGTATATTAGTGATACTAAAAACAAAGCAAAACAAAACCAAAAAAAAAAAAAGGGCAGTTCCTGTGTGGTAACCTCCAATGAGGTCTACACAAGGGTATAAAGGGCATATAAAAGTGTAGGCAAAGGGTCTGTTTGTGTTTACACAGAGGATCAAAGCCTAATTGGGCTACCCTGAAAATGAACTAAGATACGATATGAAAGAAAACTTCCAACGTCAGCATTCTCTGGAAGACTCATGCCAGAAGATGATCATCAAAAAACCCCAACAAAGATCCACGCACTGCTACAGCTGTAGATGCACTCATCCCACCAGTTCCTGGACTTGCCATGGGAATGAGGAAGGAGATATCTAAGCTGGCCTGTGCATACAGTAAAACAACAAATTTGACTGGATCTATACTGTTGGAACTCAACCAAGAATTTGGAGAAGTGCAAATTGTAGCGCTCCAAACTCTTACAACTACAGACTATTTACTGTTAAAAGAACATAAGCGATGTGAACAGTCCCCAGGAATGGGTTGTTTTAATTTGTCTGATTTCTCTCAGACTGTTCAAGTTCAGTTGGACAATTTCCACCATATCATAGATAAGTTTTCACAAATGCCTAAGGTGCCTAACTGGTTTTCTTGGTTTCACTGGAGATGGCTGGTAATTACAGATATGCTTTGGTTATGTAACTATACTCCTATTATGTTAATGTGTGTGCGCAATTTAAGTAGTAGCTTAAAACCTATATATACTGAAGTTACTCTACAAGAAGATATGTCAAAGAAATAACCAATCTTCCCATGTTTTCTTCCGTCTGCTACTTCTATAGCTTTTCTTCTTCCTTCCTAATTACAACCCTTAAATAGAATTCGTGCCTCATATCAAATTTACCGAGTATCATAACTCCTCCAAGTGGTAAAGATACCTCAAGACAAATGCTGGGCATAGAAGCCACAGGGCATAAATATGCAAAGAAGTAAAAAGCTAACCTTTTCAAACAATAAGGCTTCCCTCTCACTTACCAACTTCACATTTCCCTGTATGGCCCCGGAAGATGACTGGTTAGCCAGAGACGGGTAAGATTCCTCAAGGGAGGAACAACCTAAGACAGGCACAGTCGTAGGGGGGCCATCAGGTGAGAAATTGGGGATCAACAGAGGTGAGGCTTAGAACCTCACCCCCCCTGTTCTGAGAGAAATCTTCTGCATACGTGGATGTTTTATTGCCCTTGTCTAGCTTGGATTAACACATAGTCTACAGGCACACACCTGATCATCTACATTTGCTCTCTTACAACACTAAACTATGTTTTCTACCTTTATCTTGTATCTACCTACCACTTCAGCATTTTATTAAAAATAATAATAATAAAGAGAGAAATGTGGTATCCACATATAAATCAAGTATAAAAACCAAATGAGTATTCATATTTGAACTGACTGTTTATAGTTCATAATGCATGAGCAAAACTGAAAGTTTCTGTGATGACTGCCCTTGTACTGTTCACTATGTAACTTATTCATTCTGTAAGAATTTGTTCTACATGTAAGAACTTGTTTGTTATGCCTCAGAAGATTGGAGACTGACGAAAATTAGGCTTGGGGTGGATTAATGATTGTGCATTGAGCATTGACTCCCCTATACAGAATTTTATTGTCGTTAACAACCATTTGATCAATAAATATGAGAGATGCCCTCACAAAAAAAAAACACACACAAAAAAACGGGACAGACTTCCAATGGTAAAATAAATAAGTAACCGGGATGTAATGTATAGCATAGGGAATATAGTCAAGATATTGTAACAGCTTGGTAGGGTGATAGCTGGAACCTAGAATTATGTATATAAATGTTTTATCACTGTGTTGTACACTTGAAACTAATGTAATGTAATACTGTGCATCAACTACCCTTCAATAAAAAATAATTATTTAAAAAAAAATATGAACTAATATAATCCTAAAACAACCTTGTTATTATTACTATTGTACATGACAGGAGATTGAGGTACAGAGAGATGAAATTCCCTAAGGTCTAACAGCTAGTCAGTGTTTGAGTCCAAGCAGTCTATTTTTAGTCTCTGTATCTAACCTCTATGCTATCTGACCAATATGGCCTTTATGTTTCCCTCAGCTTGACTAAACTTAGAAAGATTTATTCCTGACTATAAGCTCTTGACCTCCCTTGTCTTAGAGTATTTCTGCCCCTTTTATATGGAAATCTTCTCCCAGTGTCCAATTCTCTTGCCAGTTTTACATCCCAGGAATGTCTGTCTCAAGGACTAGGAACCATCCTTTGAAATGGGAACATTAAGACAGATAGTATGGAAAAAAACAATAATCCCATTAAAATGTGGGCAAAGTACTTGGATAGACATTTCTCTAAAGAAGACATACATGAAAATGTGTCCAACATCACTAATCATCAGGGAAATGCAACTTAAAATCATAATGAGATATTACTTCACTCCTGTTAAGATGACTATTATTATTTTTAAAAATAACAAGTATTTGGACAATGACAATGTGGGTAAAAGATGAGCTGTTGTTGAAATGTAAATTGGTATAGCTATTATGGAAATAGTATGGCAATTCCTCAAAAAATTAAAAATAAAACTAACATATGACTCCTTCCCACTTCTGGATATTTATCCAAAGAAGTTGAAGTCAGGATCTTAAAGAGATACCTTAGTGCCAATATTAGTTGTAGCATTATTCACAATAGTCAAGATACAGAAACAATGTAAATGCTTAACTGATGGATGAATAGATAAAGAAAATTTGGCATGTACTACAATGGAATATTATTCACCCTTTAAAAAGAAGGAATTCCTGCCATTTGCAATAGCATGGATGGACCTGAAGGACATTTTGCTAAGTGAAATAAGCCAGACATAGACAAACACTGCATGATCTCCCTTATATGTGGGATTTAAAGTAGTCCAAGTCATAGAAGCAGAAAATACAAAGGAAGCTACCAGGGGCTGGGGTGAAAGAGGGAGAGGAGGAGGTACAAAGGTTTGAGTTACTTGTAAAGGGTACAAAGTCTGAGCTACTTAAAATAAGATCTAGAGATCTGCTACATAGCAGTGTTTATAGCTAACAATACAGTACTATTAAGTTTTTCTGAGAGAGTACATCATTTTTTAAGTGATTTTACCACACACAATTATCAATAATAATAATAATAATAATGATAATAACTGAGATGGGAGGAATCTTTGGAAGGTGAAGGATGTCTATGGTCTTAGTGGTGGTGATGTCCACTGGTATAAACTTATCTACAAACAAACTGAGCTGTATGCATTAAATATGTACAGCTTTTACATGTTAATCATACCTCAATAAGATGGTTTTTTTTTACAAAGCTAGTGCTATTTCCCAGTCTCTGTGGGAAGATAGGAGTCTAACTTTGATAAGTACCAATTAGCAAATGCAGATGGCCTGTTCACATTGGCCAGCCTTCTCCTTTTACTTCTTCCAGTAGTTTTCCACTAAGTCACCCTGGAACTTAAAGCCTCCCTTCTTTTTTTCAGAAGAGTTAAATTCAATCTCTTTCTTCTATTGTAATAGTCTTAACCCTCTGTTACAATAATCTTGACTAAAGTTGTCCTTGTCTATTGAACTCTATCTACTGCAATTTTCTTTGTCATATTTCACAACCTGATTTATAGTAAATGCTCCAAAAATTCTCACTACTATTATTATTTGATTTCATATTAAAATGGAAGTATTGGTTTCACTTTTCAAATAGTTCTCATGGACCATGATTTCACGTTAAGGATTCTACAACAGAGATTCTCTTCTAAGTGTTCTCCAGTGTGTTGGTAATTCTGAAAGTAAAGAGCCCATGACTGAAGGTACTATTCAAAATGACTCAGTGAAGCAATAAAGAGCAGGATTAGTTTTGCTGTCCCAGACCCAAGGATTATTTTCAATTAATACAGCCTCAACCATGTTACTATTTCTTAATATTGAATTTGTGATCAACTAAATTACTAAGTCTATTTTTACATCTGCATCTACTCAGCCATGATTTCCACACTTCATACACTTTGATAGTAGGCTATTTTCTTACAACTCCATTCAATGGCATGAGACAACAAGCATCAGTATATACATTGAATATGTAAAACTCTTCTGGTAAAAATAAATTACAACTTAGAATACGGCAAATACTTTATTTTTGAGTGACAGGGACAATTGAATTCAGACTGTTCTGTATTATATAAATAGATCAAATTATAAGCTCTTACTATTATTTTTTTCCTTTATTCAGTATCAACCTAAATGTAGTACATGTGAGATCTAGAAAGGAAAATCCCTCATTCTATCCTGTATTAGAGCCTAATCACATACGTCAAAAAGAGACTAAACAGCTTCCTTGAGATTTCTTAAGTCTCAAATCCTTATGTGCCTGATTACAGAATTTTTCAACTTTTAAATGGGGACAATATTAACAAATGGGTCAAGCTGGAAAATGAAATTAAGTAAGTTATATCAGATATGTGTATGGTTATAAATATAGTCTCAATAAATGTAACTTCCCTCTCTACCACCAAGTCCTCCATGCATAGTCCCTCCAATAATTCCTCACAAAAGACTGACTAGACCTTCTGTCAAGATTTCTAGTGGCATAACTTCTCAAATTGCCTTTGGAAGATACTTTTGAAATTCAAATAAAATTGTAAATAGGAATTTTCTGTTTCAAAAAATATATGACTCAATAAAATGGATAGACCTGTTAGTCTATAAACTAAACAACTAATTAGACAGAACTTCACTAGGTAAGTGGATAAAATATATATGCGTGAGAGTCAATTATAATAGAATACTTGGAATACTGATTTCCATGTTTCTAATGTGAAGTTGGTGGTGGTGTTCATTTTCATGCTGTCTCTTTGTATGTAAAGTGTCTTTTCTCCTTCCTGTGCCTCCTTTAAAGATGTATTTTGCTTTTGTTGTTGTATTTATCATTAATTTTCCATAATTTGATTTTGATTAGCTTTGGTATGGTTTGAGTGTCTGTGTGTATGATTGCAGTTCACTGAACTTCTTTGATCTGTGGGATTATTTATTTTTCATCAAATTTTATTACCAGCCATAGATAGCTGTCTCTCACACATACACAGATCACTACTCAGCTGACCCATTAAGGAATGATTCAAAGGATCATCCACTGATATCTCTGTGTTGGTGTATGTTTGTGTGTCTGTGTGTGCATGGTGGGTGCATCTGTATGCCTATACCCACCTTCTCTCCAGGACTTAATCATTGAAATTCTCTTGGCCTTTGTCTCCCAAAAATCCAACCTCAGTTTCTTCGATTAACAAGATAACTGGCTTCTATGAGGAAGGATAGAGAGTGGCAATTCAGAGCCTGAGAAGGATCAGGAGGGGGTCTGTGTGGGAAGAAATTAAAGAGGGGGTGATATGGTTCCAAAAACAAATTCCTGCACTTACTCTTTTCCTATGTTTGTGAATGTTTTTTTCCCACCACTTTTTGTCTAATATACCAGATGTTTATGATACAATGCATGTCCTTTAGAAATTACTCATTCACGAACAGCAGAAATCCTATGTTCTTCTGTCTGCTTCTATGTATTTAAAAGCATGAGTCCATACTGGTGCCACCAGTGTCAATACAATAATTTTCTTTTTGGTAACTTCCCAAAATGAGAAACCTCTGTCATTATCTTTAATTTGTTCATTTACTCTATCCCCTAAATTTAATAACCCTTTCCCTTTTCAGTGCCCTTGAAGACCACTGAGACTCTAATGCCAACCCAGAGGCTTCCTCTCGATGTGCCTGTCCTCACTGCTGCCACTCAGCTTTTCCATTCTAGGCCCGAACAGCCCTCTGCATGGTCACCCTCCTCTCCCTGACAGGACTCTGACACATCACTATGGACAGCCTTCGTCTATGCACATTATTCTTTGTCTTGCCTGCACACTGACTCCTTACACCGGCTGCTCCCACTTCCGGATGGTTTCGTTAATCATTCAGACTTTGAAAAACTTTGCTAGGCTGCTTTCCCTAGTGGACACGTTCCTTATCATTTGTAGGTTCTGTCAACTTTTCATTGTGTTTTCTTCCTAAATAGATACCTTTCAGAACCTTCTCCAGCTCTGAATGGCCAAACTGAGCTACTTCTTGTGGTGGGAGCACTTCATACTATCTGGGCTCCAACACTGCATGCCTCGGCTCCACTCTATGTGAAGACCTTCTTCACTCTGTAAAGAGCCTCCTCAGACACTGCTTGTCAGCCCACACCTTCACAAAGATGCTCTTTTTTCTAACCCAGGCTCTAACACTTCATACTATGTTATCTAAAAATTTGACACCCCATTTCAAGCCACTCCCAGGAAACGTCAGTAAACTCCACTCCTCTTCTCTTTCCTGCTCTTTCACACACTGCTCTGATCTACCCATCTGCACAGACGTCCTTCTCAGCCAACACATAGCCTGACTTACCATGCCAGGCCTTCTTGTAGTATGAGTGTCCTCTGTAATGCACATTGGGTCACTGACGTGCTTATGCATTTGGGTTTGCCTCTCCTCAGTAGTTTTCCCCCAGCATGGACACCTCAGTTCACGTTGGCTCTGCTACTCCATGCTGGGACTTCTCCAGGCCTGGGCCACCTTCTTTCCCTCACTTGCTCACTGCCAACCTGCACCAGGCTGTTCACATACTTGGGTGCTCTTTTTAGTCTGATTGGTTTCAGACATCCCTCACTTGGGGTGGGGGGGTTGCCTTCCTGACTCTACTTAGACTCTGAGTCCTCATGGAAGGCTGTATCCTGTCACCCTCTTCACTCCACTGTCATTCCAAAAGTCCAAGCCAGAGTGATTCTCCATGTAGATGCACTCTGTGTTTTCACTTGACTTTGACAGCTTAGCCAAGTAGCCTCTCAGTATGGATGTCTCTGTCACACTGCTCAGGCTCTGACAGCCTAAACCAGGACACCCCTCAAAATGAGGTCCACTTTGCTCTGCCCCCAAATGGTAGCTTTAGGGTTGACTAATTAATGAAAGAAAGAGTAAGGTAAAGGAAAAGAAAGGAAAGAAGAAGAAATAGGAGAGGAAAACCCATAATAATATTTGAAGGCATAAAATTATATAATATTATCTATGGAAAGTATATAGAGGCTGATGAATCATTTAGTAATCAGATGGGTAGCTATGTATTTATTCTTCTTCTTCGCCTTCCAAATAATTTCAAAATCTCCATTAATAAAATATATTTTTATAATAGTAAGGTATAATATTTTTTAGAAAAGGAAGGGTGTATGTTTTTAAATATATTTTTATTGCTTATTTTAACTAAGAATTATTTCTACTTGCTGACAAGTACAGAAGCTTAATAAACCAAGAGGTTAAAGAAATCTATAGTTATTTAAATTGGGTGATCATTACATGTCTATCTGTACGTGCACTATAGAAAATTTATAATAAAAATTCCATATAGTAAATTAAAATGCAAGTGAGTATCCACACTTTGGTGCATCATTGATTAAAACTTGTTATGTTAGAAATAGATGAAAGTCAACTGCAGTTTCTTTCATTCTAATAATAAAACTAATAAAAAGGAAAACCTTTTTTGTGAATCCATATTTGTAGAAATAAAGCCAATTATTTTGTGGCACACATCAAAATGGCATGTTAAGCATTAAGATAAATGCAATTTTATTTATTATTTTGCAATGGAGATAAATTATATGTACCAAAACATTCACCATTAGTATATTTCGAATCAATTCCAATCAAACATATTTACTCATGCCGAGAATGATTATTGTCATGTTGTCCTAGGGGCCAATTGAGTACTGTTAGTTCTTTGAACTTATCTATGCTTTCTTCCTTCTCTCAGAAATGGTCATGAGTCCAACACTGCCCTGAAGAATTCCTTTGTCTCTGCCAAATTTTTCTAACTTCCAGCAGTTAGAGGGATTTTTGATAGTAGGATGGTAAATCTTCTATTGGCCTTAAGTACAGTTTCAGCAGTAACTGCAGAAGGCAGTTATTTCAGGTGGAGTTCAGTACTGGATGATCCTGTGGTTACAGTTTACATCGTCTCTAGGGGCATAAACAGTGCTCACTCTGAAACAATATGGTTTCTACTCATTAGTTATAACTCAGTAGGTGGGAACTTTTGCTTTCATAAGCTGAGCCTGGTCTCCATGCAGTGTGGATGGATCTGGGGCAGCATGGGAGTGGAAATAAACAAATGGAAGTTTAGTGGACATTATTTTATGAATCATATTTAAATTGCATTCTTATGTTGGAGATTATTAACAAAAATTGTGGGGAGTTTTCTCTGTTGGTACTTAAAATAATTTCATTTTGAATTAACAAAGTTAACATTTATGAGCCTCTGTCAGTCACTGAATAGAACCTTTACGTATATCATTGTACTTTATCTTCACACTTAGAGCCTGTTTACAGTCCATCTAAGTGATATAGGCTACAGCTGGCAAATGTAAGCACTAAACTGCAACCTAGAGATGGCTGACATAAAAAAAATCTACCATTTTTCTAATAAATTGTGTTTACCAACCATGGAAGAGTTTCAACAGAAATAACTGGATTTTTAACAGGATTTATACACTGTTCAACCTATTTTCTTTAGAAATTTCAACAACCATATTAGTTAAGTCTGAATCTTCACCCTGCCATTGTAACTCATTGATTTAATCAATTCAGTCAATGCAATGGCTGAGTTATAAATATACATCCACACAGACTCCTGCCAGTGTTATATGTTTGGGCCATCTAGGTGTTCAAATTGAGTAAAAAGTCAGATTAATTCCAATAGCACCAGATTTATGTTACCCTATATGATGGTTAAATTTCTTTCAAAACATTCACCTTTAGTATATTTCAAATCAATTCCTGAACACCTATAGGGACAGGGTATTCATTATCTCAGATAGCAGACATACTTGAATCCCTCTGGCATAAAACCCTGCCTTCACTTAAATACAAATCTATATTTTAAATACTTATCTAAAACAGACATTAATCTCCTTGCTCATGACAGGCTTTCAAATTCTGAAGATATATACCTAATTCCCTTGCGAGCCCATTCTTTGCTATTTTAAAATACCATGCAGCCTTCCATCATGTGTCTTGTGAAATAATTTAGAGTCCCTTGAATTCTACCTTTCTTCTTCATTTTATCCAAATTAATTACATTTTTATACATGTGGCATTGAACAAAACATCTGAGGAAACGTCATCCTCCTAATTCTTCAGTGAGCAAATCAAGTCATTTGTCATACACAATTATAAATCCTTTAGGGTCTTGTCATTTTGTATCTATAGAATCTAGTTAGGTGCATACAGTCATTTTTTTTTAAGTTCACTGAAGTATTATGCCTTTAAAGCATTATTATGTTTCATTTATAGTTAACTGTAAGAAACTGAAAATATAGAACACACAGAAGAATAGTTAACAAATATTTGTTCTCTGACAGTTATATCAGCCATGAATAAATGTGTTAGCTTATGTCAACATTATTTTGAAACTGACTTAGGTGAGCAAGTAATTTGTATGATTTTCCTACAATATGTTCATTTTCAAGACTCAATATACTATACTTTCAGTAATGATAGAGTGGTTACATAGTTCAATAGAGAACTATTCAGGTCAAACCCCACATAATAAAGATACTCAAATTGTTCTTTTAAGCTTCTTCTCCTTTTAAGATTTTTATTTGTGCTAGGAGTTTTAAATCAAAAACCAATTAGAATAAAAGAAAATCCAATTTTATGGGCCACAGAGAAAACATACAATTTCATTTATCATTACAGTGTCTTCCACTTAGATCTCTTTTGAACATTTTATTCCTAGGGAATATTGTTTTTCCAACTGCATCAGTAAACTGAAGATGTAACACTGTCAATTTTTCTTGTATGTTCTTTGTTCTCATCTGACATCAGCTTAAGTCAGTTGTCAGCCTGCAAGATGTAATGCGAACTACTTTTGCTACACAGAATATCCTGACACAGTTATTATAGTACCAATGAAAGCTTCAGCTGGAGGACACAACGTCCAAACACCTTACAAATGTAATCCTTAAAAAAATTCCTTTTCATATGAAGTCCCATGTGAAGAATTCTTATGACTGTACTTATTTCAAAGGAAAAATGCACACTTCCAAATTTACTGTAAATTTAAGATTCATATGAATATGGATTTAGCATTGGCAAAAAAAATGGAAAAAGGGTGGGGCAAAGAATAGTCATATGGTGAGGGTACAATAATTCACTTGCCCAGACTAATGGAAATATTGCAGCAGGTCCAAGCTTTATGTGCTTATGGGAAATTCTTATTATTGATATCCTTTGCTCCTAGTAACTCAGCTATGAGCTAGGATCACCCTTATCCTTATCACTTAGGTTAAAATTAGCTTGAACACCCATTTTATGTCCTATGGAAAGAATGTTGTCTTCCCCAAGATTTCTACAAATGATTTCTTTAAATATTTCTACAAAAGATTAATTTAAATATGATTTATCAGGTATCAATTTTCTTAAAAAGTCTCAGAACCATGTAAACCACTCACAATATCAACCATTGTCTAATTTTTTAGTCTCTCCCTAACAGTCTTAGTTGTAGGTCTATAATGTTATAAAATGTTCAGTTAAAATAAATGCAAGGTACTTTGTGACACTTTGCCAATAAGAAGGACGATTTTTTTTCTCCTTTAAAATAATCTATCTAGCTAGAATATAGCAATATTTAAAAACATTAGATAATTCAAATAATTTGTTGTATGAAAGAAACAACATGTGGTTGAGGACTGTGATTTCTAACCTTAATTCTGACCATTAAGTTTTAGGAAAACTAGTTCCATCTTTGATTATTGAACTTTAGAAAAGTTGAGTAGGCAGATAAATAACTCCCTAAAAATGCCTATGCTCTAATCCCTGGAATCTGTGAATATGTTGCTTTACATAAAAAAACAAATTTTGTAATTAAGGTTATGGATTTGAGATAAGCAGATAATTGTAGATTATCTGATGAGCTCAACCTAATTCCCTGAGTCCTTGAAAGAATCTTTCTTGACTACAGCCAGAGTTAAGGATATTACAGAAAAATAATCAGAGAGATGCCAGATATCTGGCTTTGAAGACTGAATAAGGGAGCCAGAGCTGAATAATCTTGGTGGCCTCTTGGAGGTGGAAGAGGAAAGGAAACATATTCACCCAGAGAGGCTCGGGGAAGGATGATAATTCTGTTGATGCCCTGACATTAGCACAGTGAGACATATGTTGGACTTCTAACCTGCAAAAGTGCAAAATAATGAAATTATCTTATTTAAGCTACTAAGTTTGTAGTAACTTTTTACTTTAATAGAAGTCTAGTACAGAGGTCATTTATTCCTATTCCTTCTACATGCAAAGAGATGATTAAAATAAAAAATTCCAAGACATTTCCATACCTTAACTGTCTAATGAACATGCCTACAGTGGTGATTTAGGAGGGTAATCTTTACTATTTTTCTGAGGAAACAGCAATCAACATAAGCCTATAGTTACTGTCTGCCTATACTCTGAAGTATGCTTTAAAATGTACTGTACTCTAATACTCCTTGTAGATAATTTACTGAAGTCAGTTAATCTCCAAACCAATACTTCCTAATCTCAGCACAGACTGTTAAAAAGGTTCACTAGACTATCATGTCTGGGTGTGATCTTTTCAAGGTTTTCTAGTATTAAATAGGATCCTGACTATCTCAGTCTCACTTTTATCTGAAAATCACTCCTCTCTTTATTGGTTAATCATAGAGTTGTTAGAAAATATTATGTATGGGTGTGTGTATATATATATATACATATTTATTTATTTACAAGTACATTTTATTGCGGCTGCAGACCAACAGCAGAATATATAACAGTTAAGGCTCAGATTCTCCATGACTACTTTATCATATAATTAAATATGGAGATATATATATACAAACTTTATGCAAAATGAACTGTTTTCAAATCTTCATTTCCTAGTATAGTACATATCACTGTTTAAGAGTGGGGGAAAGAATAGTCATATGGTTAGAGTACAATAATTCACTTGCCCAGACTAGTGGAAATATTGCAGCAGACCCAGGCTTCAGGTGCTTATAGGAAATTCTTATTATTGTTACCCCTTGCTCCTAGTTACTGTTAACAGGAACCAACAGAATCCTCTTCCTTCAATCTTTCCAAGTATTCACTCGCCCATTTTGAATTAACTCTTATTTACATTCCCCATCACTTTTATTTTTTTTTGTTCTCAAAATAAGAAGTTAGTATTCAAAATTCCTTTACCCACTATCAAAGTATGCATCTACAGCTTTTAAAAGTACAAGTGTGGCCCCTCTGCTTCCCTAGCCTCCTACCTATATACATACTTTCAATATGGGTGATATAATGCAAACACCTTGTGTGTTCAGACCAGTTTTCATGGCAATAACATACCCAATGAACAAGCTAATAACTGCCGTAAGTTAAAAAAAATTTTAAGGTATAATGTAAGGTGAATAACAGAGAAACATAGTATCCTACTTTTTAAAATCAGTTGGGCTCAGCATCTTGGACTTAATTCAATAAATCAGGAAGAGCAAACAAGTAACTGCACTGTTAAATGACTTACAAGGAGCATTTCAATTTACAACTAAAGCCCAGATTGCACTAAAACTGACAGAAAACTCTTTATTTAACTTTTTACCAACTCATGCTTATTAGAACATCTAGAATTTTCTTCATTGTATTAACATATTTTGTGTTAGGCACCAGAGACAGAGTGTGAACAAGATACAAAAGATTCATATTATTGTGAAGCTTAGTGTCTAGATTTGCCCTCCTGTATCATAACCACTCTGTTTTCAGTTATTTGACTGGCTACCTGCACCAGCCGGAGTGAATGTGGCTTGACTGGTCTGAAATGGGCTCTCCCTAGGTCAGATCTACTTAGTGGGATTTAGGAATTGGAATGGGGTCCAGTAAAACATGCAGAGCACAGTGAGCAAAGGGTGTGATGGGAAAGAACAATTTCCATGTCAAGTTGTAGGAACAGGGCTACTACATTGGAAACACAATGGAAGCTAATAGTTTTTCATTAATTCATTCAACAAATGCATACTGAGAATCTATGGTTTGCCATGTGAAGTTCATACAGGCAATCAAGCTGTAAGGATTTTTTCAGCAATGACTAAGGCATCAGACACCTGCACATTGACTAAAGCAGGAAAATTAATACCAAGAGCACAGAAATGCAGAAACTCTAGAGACAGAAGCTCAGCTACCTTGAAAATAATATGTGGTGAAGACTGTGTAAATAAATGAAGGCAAAAGTACAATTACCAGGTCTGTTAAAATGTTAATTTTTACAGTTATTTCTCTAAAAAAAGTCTTTATACCATCTCTATATTTGAATTATTTTGTAGGTATAAAATTTAGGGTTGAGAGGATTATTATTATTATTATTTTAGCTCTTAAAGATGTCACTGTATTGTCTTCTGGGTTGCACCATTTCTAATCTTTAGAAACTCTGCTTTGATTTTCTGTATGAAATGTATATTTTTCCTCTAAATATCTTGAACATTTCTCTTTATCTTAGCCTCAGCAATTTGAAAATGATATGTTCACTCATATCGAATTTACCGAGTATCATAATTCTTCCAAGTGGTAAAGATACCTCAAGACAAATGCTGGGCACAGAAGCCACAGGGCATAAATATGCAAAGAAGTAAAAAGCTAACCTTTTCAAACAATAAGGCTTCTCTCTCACTTACCAACTTTACATTTCCCTGTATGGCCCCGGAAGATGACTGGTTAGCCAGAGACGGGTAAGATTCCTCAAGGGAGGAACAACCTAAGACAGGCACAGTCGCAGGGGGACCATCAGGTGAGCAATTGGGGATCAACAGAGGTGAGGCTTAGAACCTCACCCCCCCTGTTCTGAGAGAAATCTTCTGCATATGTGGATGTTTTATTGCCTGTGTCTAGCTTGGATTAACACATAGTCTACAGGCACACACCTGATCATCTACATTTGTTCTCTTACAACACTAAACTATGTTTTCTACCTTTATCTTGCATCTGCCTACCACTTCAGCATTTTATTAAAAATAATAATAATAAAGAGAGAAATGTGGTATCCACATATAAATCAAGTATAAAAATCAAACGAATATTCATATTTGAACTGATTGTTTATAGTTCATAATGCATGAGCAAAACCGAAAGTTTCTGTGATGACTGCCCTTGTACTGTTCACCATGTAACTTATTCACTATGTTAAGAATTTGTTCTCCATGTAAGAACTTGTTCGCTATGCTTTAGAAGATTGGAGACTGACAGAAATTAGGCTTCGGGTGGATTAATGATTGTGCATTGAGCATTGACTCCCCTATACAGAATTTTATTGTTGTTAACAACCATTTGATCAATAAATATGAGAGATGCCCTCTCAAAAAAAAAAAAAAGCACAGACTTCCAATTGTAAAATAAATAAGTAACTGGGATGTAATGTATAGCATAAGGAATATAGTCAAAATATTGTAACAACTTTGTATGGTGATAGCTGGTAGCTAGAATTATCATGTATATAAATGTTGAATCACTGTGTTGTACACCTGAAACTAATGTAATACTGTGTGTCAGCTACCCTTCAATAAAAAATAGTAATAAAAAAAAGAGAAAATGGTATGTTTATATATTTTAGTTATTATTACTTGTAATGCTTTAGGTTCTATTGAGTCTGTGGTTTGATTTCATTCATTATTTTTGGAACACTGTAGATCCCTATATCTCCAAATGTGTTTTTCTGCCCTGTTATCTCCAGCTTCTTCTTTAGGGATTCACAGTAGGTCTCTTAATGACCTTCCCCCTCGCTCCACCAACACACACACACACACACACTCTTTTTTCTATTTTGCTTCTGTTTAGGGAGTTTCTATTTTATGTATGTTTCTGTGGACTGCCATGCTTTGCCACTAGAGCCTAGAGCCTTTAGGGTATTTTTTTAAATTTCTCTGAGAGTTTTAATATATAATTAATCTTTGAACCTAGTTCTGATGACTGTTTGTCTCTTGCCTCCTTTTGGGTCTTATAATTTTGATTGAATGATAGACCACCTGTGTAGAACTGTAAAAACTTTGATAAATAGTATGGTGCCTGAAAATGTATACTTCTTCTGTTAGGTTGTTAGCATGGGGTTTTGAGTCAATTTTGTCAGGACTTGATCTTGGTTTAGGTTTTGCTGTTGGGATTGTTACCAGTATACCACCGTCTTCAAATGTCTCTGGTCGCTGTCTGCTTCAAGCAGGTGGTGGTTTACTGAGTGACTTTTCTCATTGTTCCTGCCCCAAGGGTGGTGGTCTTTCCTGTGTTGACTGTATGTCACAGAAGGTCTTTTGCTATGCTTTGCTTATGTCCTGGCTGTAATAACAGTTGCATTTTAAGTGTCATTTGTTAATCTGGTCATGGAGAAAAGAGGATGGTTCTCTTTCTGGGCCTGGTTTAGCTTCCATCTTAGGCAGAACATTTTTCCTTGGGTCTCAGAGATGGTTTTCCACACAATGACTCTTGCTGCCCAGTGGCAGAAGTTTGACGATATGGGCCTGGGATGGCTTCCTGCCTTTCCTCCGTGGTCAGAAATGGGTATTCCTCTACGCTCTGGGAGGAAAAGGTTTACGGCCCTTCCACCAGTGGCTTTAGTCTTTTCTCCCTCCTAAGTACCAAACAACTGAGGTTGGCCCCTTCTGGTATCCTGCACCACAACCAGTCATTCTTGGCAGTATCCAGTGTATTTTCAGGGGAAGGGCCTGTGAATAGGCATGCTTATAGCTCCCAGTGTTTCAGTACACTCATACTAGTCCACATTCAGCCACTGGGAGCATATTCATAATGTTAGCTGTTCTTCTCACACTCTTCCAGGTAAGTCAGAAGTTTTGTTTCATCTGTCTCTGGAGGCAAAGACTTTTTCTAATTTTAGGCTATTTGGTTGTTCTTTGACCTGAATTCTCTGATGCACTCAAGAAAAGTTAAGATAATATAGATCATCTTGCTTTTTGTAATTTTAGCTTGGAATCAACACTCTTTGAAACTTCCTACATCCTAATGAAAAGCCACAAATCATCTTTATTTCTTCTTTTACTTAAAAATAAAAACCTCAAGTATGTAGAAAACTTAATACACTAATGTATTAAATTCCATTGTGCTCTATACTTATGTGTTCTCTCTGACACAATCTCAAACATTTGATAACACAATATATTGCCAGATAATTGGAACTATATAATAACCTATTTATGCTTTTATTTTTAGACTCAGCAAACCAATTCTAGAACTTTACATGAAATCATACCTCCAAGATTCCTTGTAAATTATGCATAAGCTTATTTATTATAATATAGTATCAATATGCACTCATAAAATGTTGGAACATATGAGATGCTCATCCACAGAACATTGCTTTGATAATTTTTTTGAATACATACTATGGAGTACTATATAGCCATAAAAAATTTGAGCAAGATGTCTACAGAATGATATTAAGGGAATTATTTTTTTTGAAAGGTACAAAAACATCTATATGATAAAGTACCTTTATATTTCCTAAAGCAGGGAAAACAAGAATATATACATCTTTACTTATTTTTCAAAAGTAAATACAAGAAAGACAAATGATAAATCAAATGGCTATTTATAAGAGGTATCAGGGAACAGGATGGAGATTTTAATGGATGGGGTCAGGACTTGTGTGGATTTCCCTTTCTTACTGCTTTGAATGTTGAAATATCTAAGTCTTTATATTTTCAAAATGCAAGACTATAATCAAAAGAGTATGGTTCTCTCATTTGTGGAGTATAAAAACAAAGTGAAACAGAAGGAACAAAAAAGTCAGGAGACTTATAGACCCTGAGAAAGGGGAATGGATAGGGAGGGAGGAGGGGATTAAGAGGTGCTATAATTCACAATCACAACATAGGTAGGTCTCTGAGATGGTAGTACAGCATGGAGAATACAATTAATGACTCTGAAACATCTTACTATGTTGACAGGTAGTGACCGCAATGGAGGGGGTGAGGTCTTGATAACATAGGTGAATGTTGAACCACTATTTTGTATATATGAAACCATCATAAAATTGTATATCAATGATACTTAAAAAAATAAAACAGTATGGTCCTGGCTCAAAAATAAACCATAGATCAGTGGGACAGAGAGCCTAGAAATAAACCCCCATTAATTTGGTCAATCATTCTATGACAAAGGAGGCAAGAATATACATTGTGGAAAAGACAGCCTCTTCAATAATGAAGGTGTTGGAAAAACTGGACAGCTACATGCAAAAGAATGAAATTGGATCACTGCCTTACACCATACACAATAATACTCTTAAAATGGATTAAAGACCTAAATAAGACCTGAAACCATAAAGCTCCTAGAAGAAAACAGGCAGTAAACTCTTGAATATCAGACAGCCAACAGGCACATGAAAAGATATTCCATATCATTCATCATCAGGGAAATGTAAATCAAAACCACAATAGCATCTCACAGCAGTCAGAGTGGCTAATATTAAAAAAATATATAACAAGTTTTGGTGAGGATGTGAAGAAAAGGGAATCCACATACTCTGTTGGTGCAGCCACTATGGAAAGCACTATGGAAGTCTCTCAAAAAACTAAAAATAGAAATACCATATGACTCAGTAATTCCTCTTCTTGGAATTTATCTGAAGAAAACAAAATCACTAATTTGAAAAGATATATGCACTCCTATATTTGTGAAACCAACATAAGTGTTCACTGATAGATGAATGGACAAAGAAGATGGGTTCATATATGCAATGGAATATTTTCTCAACCATAAAGAAAGAATGAAATCTTGCCATTTGTGACAACATGGATGGACCAGAAGGCAAAAAGTTAACTGAAATAAATCAAACATAGAAAGACAAATACCATATGATTTCATGTACATGTAGTTTATAAAAAACAAAACAAGGGGATAAATAAACAGAACAGAAATAGAATCATAAACACAGAGAACAGACTGATGTTTGCCATAGGGAAGCGAGGTGGGGGCTTGAAAGAAGTGATAGCTATCTTCAAAATAAAAAGGAATAAAAGTTTATATACAAATGCTCATAACAGCCTTATTGTAATAGCTAAAATACAAAGAAAATCCAAAATTTCATCAAAGGAGAATGAAGACTGGGGGATTTCATACAGTTGAATACAATTTAGCAACAAAAGGGAACAAACTATGATACATGTAATGTTATGAATGATTCTCAAAAATAATATGCTGAATAAAAAAAGCCTGACACAAAAGGTACATACTGTATATTCCATTTATAAAAAATCCAGGACAGGCAAAATTGATCTATTGTGACAGAAATCAGATTCATGCTCTCCTGGGGTTAGGGAGCAGTAAGATTAACTAAAAAGGAAAAAACCCAGGCATAAACTCTCTTTTGCATGTTGAAATATACTGATCTTAGTCATGGTACTATGGTTGTCAGAACTCATTAAACTTTTAATGTAAAATTAGTACATTTCATTACATATAATTTTTACCTCCAAAATTGATTTTGAAATAAAAAATAAAACAAAAGAGAACTGAAAAATAACATACTAGAATGAAATCCTAATTGTAGTTTTTTTAGAGAGGATTAGTTTTGTAAGATTTCAGCTGTGCTAAGTTTCGAAAATAAAGGATTATATCATGCTTAAAAAACTGCCTGTAACTTATTTTTTACTCTTCATATTACAGAAATAATTTTCTATCTTGCCCTTGGGCATATATATTTTAGATTGTCCAGTGAACATAATCAATATTTATGGGTGCTTGGGTAATAACACAATCATATTGCATAGTGACAATAGAAGCAATTCGTTTGCTGCAATAGAAAAATAGAAGATTTCACTTTTATTCTTATCTATGGTTTTGTTGAACCATAGAACCATTTTATTCTAATATGTTGTTGTTGAGCTTCTTTTACTTGGTTTCACATTTTTATACACATTGTAATAAGAAATTACCATAAGCTACCAGCAGATCAAGTCAGAGAAATCAAGAAAAATATATCCCCTGACATGAGTCTTGGCCATGTGCTGCATTAAGCTTTAGAGAGTCATAGACAGTTTTTAATATTTAAGAAATAAAAATAAATCTTAAATCTTTAATGAGTGCATGTCCTTCATTGCTATAAAAATCATCTCTGAATAATGGATTATATGTTCCTTTTCATTATTTATATTTTTCATCTGCTCATGTTTTGCAACTTAAACGTTTAGGAACTAAATTCAGTAACTCACTTCTGCTGATTTTACTTAGATTGTCAAAGTGCTTTGGGAATCTTTGAAAGAAAGTGCATATTTCAGAAGACTTATATTACTCTTGATCACTTAAAGGGTGATTCTTTATAATGTCACACGACTATCTTTATTTTGCCTCTGAAGTCACTACTGATGATATACACATCAATTGTTAGAAAAGTATAATATGGAAACTCAATGAACATGTTTTCAGTTCCTTTAAATTTCAATAGTTGAATAACTTTCTATGTATTTTTTTCTGAAATTGTCTTTTTATTCTAAAGTGGCAGAAATTACTGACAATGTAAGTCATGATTACATTGTGCTACATATTGGCAATTTTAACATATTTTAACTTCAAAAATGTCTTTACAATTCGTTGATTTTTTTTCCCTACTCCTAGAATTACAACTGCAACAGAAGTACTTCAACCAATTACACTGAAGGTCTTTTCCTTCCCTTTTCTGATTGTTGCATTTCTTTGACTACACCAAGTGTCTAGTTCTGCCAGAATCCTAAACCATTTAATCTCCTCATATGCAATAAACAGAACACAAAGGCTCATGCTCTTAAACACTATGCAAAACCTTCACATGTTTAAGTTGAATCATAGTCTTTATGTAACACTTACATTAAAATAAAGAAAGTAATCTCTTCTGGTTTCGTAATGAATTTGGGGTTGATGCTAGCTGTTGGCTTGCCCAGTTGTCCAAGAAGAATTCTATGGTAGCAAGGCATTATATAATTTAATGGTAATTACATCTTGGAAAATGTATCCCTTTTCACAGAATCTGTATGTCTCAGATGTTCTCTTTAGGTTTCTTGACATAGCCAAGAATTTTTTAAATGGGGAAGTTTTTATAAGACTTCCTACCATGCAAAGTTCCTTCCTATTTTGCTTCTCTGAAGAACACCTGCTTGGTATATTGCACACCTTGAAGAAAAAAGTTTAAATTGTATTTCCCACTGTCTTATTTGTTCATTTATAATTTAATGATTCTAGCTCAAAAAGTTAATTTACAAATTGGAAAGATTATATGCGTACCATTTCTAAGTGATTTTTTTTTAAATAAGAGTTTTGTGGAAATAATTGTTAAGGTGTGCTCTTAGATTCACATAAAATAATAAGAGAATGTTGACTGAATTGAGTGACAATATAGTCATGTATTTTTCACATTTAAGATATATCTATTATTAATTTCTTAAGCTGAAGTATAGAATATCAATAGTTTTTAAACTCAAGACTACAAAGTTGATGACTTTGTTAGTTGCATTTCTCTATTACCATAGATAATCATTTTAGGAATAAAATTATCACTGATATTTTGTCAAAAAATGAAGTACAATGTATTCCAGTTATTAGGCAATAATAACTTTCCTAGAGTAGATTATAATAAGTACCCAGTATACAGATGATTGATTTTGCAAAAATAATCAAGACCTACTCTGTTTTTCAGCATTTTTCAAGCGTTTCCCTCCTCGATCCATCAGAACTATGATAGATTTCATGCCCATCTCTTGTAATCAATTGAATCTTTTCCAGCTGATAGACTAAAGCACATGGGGGAATTCCTAGATGACATGATGGCCTGTACTTCCTTCTGCCAGAAAATTGTAAGGTGGAGTGAGTAAGAATTTATTTTTACCTATGATAATTATTTTGGTCCCTTAAAGTTACAAAATGTATTTTCTGCTTTTATCCATTGTTCTGCCATGTTATTTATTTATGCTACATGTTCATTACTTGAAATGTCTCTAACACGGGTTAACCAGACCACTTTGATTTTGTACTAGGAAAGTGAGTTTCTCAATTTCGTCTCCTCAGTTTATAATTTCCTCAATAATAATGCATTAAACTTACACAGTGAATTAAATTTTTTCTTAATGAACAGTCTGATAAGAAAGATAAACACATTATAATAATAAAGTATTACCATGCAGCATATTATATATAAAAATGGGCCTATTAACAAAGTTAGCATTAAATAATTAGTCATGGGTATTGAGCTCTGAAGGTTGAGGGTGTTTTCATAAGAAGCAAAGCTTACCTTTTGGTGGAAATGAGTTTGAATGTGAAAATTAGGTATATGTGTTTATCACATGAGTGAGGATGTATTTGCCACCTCAATTACACTGTCACAATAAAGTTAGACATCATCATAAGCCTAGATTTTCAGTACAAATGCCCAAACCTTGGCTTTGACATCAGAATTCAGCCAAAATCTGCTTTTGCCTTGGCTGCAATATTTGGTACATCAAATAGGGGAAAAGCTAAATCAACATTTTTTATGATACCCCTGAATAGTAACCATTCTTAATCCATGACAAAGAAAAATTTTGTGAACATAGTGAAATTAAGATGCAGGTAAAAATTCAGAGATAATCTGGTCATCATAAAGCAAACTGCTTCATTGTTCCATCTCTAACTACAAGGTTTAATAACTAATCTTTCCCAACTGGTTTTGCAAAAATATGGAAAAGTATTTTATACATATAGATATATAGGTAAATATATACATATATATATATTTAAAAGGTACTATACTGGTATTAGGATATATATACTGTGTGTGTGAAATGTCTATGAAGCTCTGTGAAATATCCAGGAAATTCCATGATCACTACTGACCAAATGTCTTAAGTTCTAGAAATGAAACAGATAAATATTTTTACATTAGTCAGTTTATACTAGAGATAAAAGAAATCTTAATCTAGTGACATTTCCATCAATCTAACTCTATACTATCTAAATCATACTGAAAAATACATCTTGATTCTATCCATGCCTCAGTGGAAAGTGAGCATCTATTTAGCATGATAAAATGCAAAGCCTGGTACCTACAGTAGCTTACCAGTTGCTGTCAATGTGGAGAAATTATTGTAAGATATTCAGTTGTCAAACTGTTTTGATCTTTAATGGATGACCTAAGCTGAATATTATTGACTGTTTCCTTTATCATGTTTGATAATATCACATGATTTCCTTCTATAATTTATTAATATATTATATTATTTATTTTTTGTTGATTTACTCCTGAAGCTTTATGATAAATCCTGATTATCTGTGGATAAATTGATAATTGCTTTTATTTTATTTTTCATCCATAATCATAAGTAGTTGGCAGTTTTCTTTTACTGAATTAAATTTGTCACACTGTCATTAAACATATTTGAGTTAATAAAGTCAGAGAAATTACATGTTTTTTACAGTCTAGAATGTTTTCAGTTATACTGGATTTAACTACTATTTAAAAATTAGGTAGAACCCATCTTTAAAATCTAATCTATCATCTAGTCAGGGTGCTTTTTAAGATGTGACTTCCAAATCGTCTTCACAATTTCTCTGTGGTAATTGACCTATCAATTTATTCTTTTATCAATATTGGCAACTTAACTATCACTAAGAAATCATCTATTTCCTTCAGCTTTTAAAACTTTTTGTTCCTTCTGTTTCACTTTGTTTTTATACTCCACAAATGAGAGCACCATACTCTTTTGATTAAGTGAAAATATAAAGACTTACATATTTCAACATTCAAAGCAGTAAGAAAGGGAAATCCACACAAGTCCTGACCCCATCCATTAAAATCTCCATCTTGTTCCCTGATACCTCTTATAAGAAGCCATTTGATTTACCATTTGTCTTTTTTTATTTACTTTTGAAAAATAAGTAAAGATGTATATATTCTTATTTTCCCTGCTTTAGGAAATAAAATCTATTCTTTTATTATATTTTGCTATATCTGTGAATAAATATGTTTTCACCCCTGAATCTCATGCTTTACTTCTATTTTTTAATTTAGTACATAAACCAGCTTTTCATGAATTTATACTTTCCAATATTTTCTTGTTTTCTGTTTCATTATATTTCTATGTCTGCTTTTACCATTATTAATTTCTACTTTTATTATTTTTTACAATCATGTTGTGTGCCCTCTAAGGTACTTTCTTATGATGAGGCCATGCATGGTATGAACACTAGTCTCAATTTCATATGACAGATTCACTCTTATCTGTGATCTGGAAGAGGTTCCTTTTTAATAAAAGATGTTTTCATTAACACAGTAAGCCTGCAACAAAGATGAAAATTTGCTGTTCAGGCTTGAATTATTTCCCCCAGAAAGATGTTGATGTCCTAACCCTCCCCATCCACCAGCCCATCTTATGAATAAAACCTTATCTTGAAATAGAATCTTTGCAGACTAATCAAGTTAGGTGAAGTCATTAGGGTGGGGCTTCATTCAGCGGACTGGAATTCTTGTAAGAAGAAAACACTGTGTGAAGACAGACACACAGGGAAAATGCCACTTGACAGGGAGGCAGTGACTGAGGTGCTGCAGCTGAAAGCTAAGATGTGCTAAAGACTATGGCAAACCACAAGAAACTAGGAAGAAACAAGGAAGGATTTTTCCCTGCAGGTTTCAGAAGGAGCATGGCCCTGACAACATATTGATTTTGGAGATCTTACCTCCAGAATGGTAGATCATAAATTTCTATTGTGTTAAACCACCCAGTTTGTGGTTCCTTTGTTATTGTAGCCCTAGGAAACCAATATATCCACCAAACAAAAAACATGCCCCACACAGGTTTTTCAACTATACTTTCTGACTGAAATAGTCATATTATTACTCTTTGGGTATTGCTACTGTAATTTCATTCATTTACTGATTTATACTTTATTAAATGTACTCCCAGGAGAAATATCCTTATCATAAATGATACCTCTTCATGCCTCTATAAATTATGGGATATGAGGACAATCTGCCTGCTGCCTTCTTGGGAATCAGAATTGTGAATCATCCCTGCATGATTTATTTCAAGGTTTTCTAACTTCTAATGTATTTACCAGAATTACCTAAATGTGCATGTTGGTTTGAGGCCATTCTCCAGTTTTGGTAAAGATGACAATTCATGCCATTTTTGTTTGACTTGGTCATATCTTCAGACTTTTATGTAGAAAGTTCATGTTTCCATAATCCTTCACTTCTCTTTTCCAAAAAGTAAGCTTTTTGAGAGGAGGAACTGTGCCTATATATTTTTGCAACTTTCACACCTAAAAGAGTACATGGAACACTGTAAGTAAAAAATAAAAATGTTTAAAGGCATGAATGTTATCTATTTCTTAATTCATCAAATGACAAAGACATGAAAAAAAATTCCCAAAGGTACACAACATTTGACAATGGAATACAGTATTTCATATAATGGTTCACTTATATAAAAATATATAGTAACAAAATATTTGAGATACAACATCCAGTGTCAAAAAAATGACTTCTGTAGCATGGGTTGGCTATTTTTAAACGATACTTTGTTATTTGTTTCTGAGGACAGTGTATAAAAATACATATTTTTAAATAAATTTTTTATTAAGTTATTACTGATATACACTCTTATGCAGGTTTCAAATGAAAAGCAATGTGGTTACTACATTCACCCATATTATCAAGTGCCCCCCATACCGCATTGCAGTATTATGATTAGTACACATGGTGTGGGAGGGATCATGGGGAAGACAGTGTAGCACAGAGAAGACAAGTAGTGACTCTGCGGCAGTATATATTTTTAACTGATATTTTCATGGCTTCTGAATTTTTACCTAGCAATTTTTATGAGAGCAATAGCAGCTGCATTACTATTGAGAAGGAGGATTTAGAATTCAAGTTACAAGTTACATTTCTATTAATCTTCGTGCATTAGTGTTTTCCAGTCCATTAAATAGACCAGTGCCATATTCACCCATGACTAATGTGAATATAGCATTTAGTTTTAGAATTCTTGATGGATAAATGATAACAACCCATGAACACCACTGAGCATATATACAGCATCAAAATCAATGAATCAAATTCCCTTTTACCCACTGCCTACCTAATAGCTAGAAAGTCCATTTTAATAGCTAGTCATTAGGGACTTGCCTTGGAATAGGACAAGAACATGTATTTAGGCAAATGGCATCTGCTTTTAATAGTTCTTTTCTTTTTCTGTCTTTATTTACTCTAAGGACTTATAACAAAAAATCTAAATGTAACTGCGTTCCTTTAAAAATCCTTGATTATATTGTGTAAAAATCATTGACCATAAATTTTTGGATTGCTTGTCAACTTTCACAAATGGAATGCATGATTAAAAAAAGGAGAATATATATTTTACATCCTCCAAGAAAGTGAATGGGAAGCCAGAATAAAATATGTCTTTGAAGAACTATCAGTTATGTTATTATAAACTAAAACATCACTATTTTTATGGGATTGTGATCTTTTCTGGGTGTTGAACAATCTGGCTTCTCACATTTTTCTGAATAGCTGTTAGGGAATTATCTCTTACCCACTTTTGACCCCCATTTTGTGCTAAGAGATAAGCAGGTAATCTACATTTGGCCAGACAGATGCTTTCACTCTAAGAAATTAGAATTGAGGTTACTGATGCAAGTATGGAATAAAGTCATCTGGTCAAAATCTACTTTTGAGACTGATTTGGTTCTCAGAATTTTCCAGGTACTCTTCTCAATAGATTCTTCAATTCATTTTTTAAAAATCTGTAATATAGTCCCACATTATTCTGATTAAAATATGTTTTTCTTACTAAGAAACTCAAAGATAATTTAGGAGAAAAATCTAGGTGACCTTGGGTTTGGTCATTTTCTTAAATAAAATACCAAAAGTAAGTTATATGAAGGGAAAAAAATGATAAGTTGGACTTCATTAAAATTAAAAACTTCTGCTCTAGCAAAGTTACTAAAAGAATGAAAAGACAAGCCACCAAGTAGATGAATATATTTTCAAAACCTATGTATGATAAAGGTCTGTTATCCAGAATGTACAAAGAACTGTTAAAATCTATCAGTTAAAAATAATTACAATGCAACTAGCAAATGGGCAAAAGATCTGAAAGGACACTTCACCAGAGAAGAGGTACAGATGTCAAATAGCATATGAAAATATGCTCAATACCATATTGTCATTAGAGAAATGTAAAGTAAAACAATGAGATAACAATAACACCAATTAGAATAGCTAAAATGCAAAACACTAAATGCTAGAGAGGATGTGGAGAAGCATCTAATTCATTGCTGTGGAAATCTCATTCAGCTCATTCCTTTGGAAGGAAAGTTGGCATTTTCTTACAAACTGAACATTGTCTTACCATTTAGACCAGCACTGATGTTTGCCCAAAAGAGTTGGGAGCTTATGTCTACACAAAAATCTGCACACAGATGTTTATAGCAGTTTTATGTATAACTGCCCAAACTTGGAAGCAACTAAGATGTTTAAGTGAATAGATTAACAAATTATGATATACCCATACAATGGAATATTATTTAGCGATAAAAAGAAATGAGCTAAAAGTCCAGGAAAGATACTGAGAAACCTTAAATGCATATTACTAGGTGAAAGAAACCAATCTGAAGAGGTTCCATACTGTATGAATTCAAACAAAATTTATGTATGTTATGATTATGGTAGATACATTTCCTTATACATTTGTCAAAATCCATTGAATGTACAACACCAAGAATAAATCTTAGTGTAAACGATAGGATTCAGAAAATAATAATGTATGAATACCATCTCTTCAACTGTAACACATCTATCACATTAAGATAATAATAGGGGAAACTAGGGGAGTGTGTAAAGAGGTATAGGGGAACTCTATATATTTTCTGCTCCATTTTCCTATGAACTTAAAGCTGTTCAAAATAATAAAGACTATTCATTTAAAAATTAATCAACATTAAAAATTAAAATATAAAAGAGTAATTTTTAAGAGATTTTTGTACATTTTTATATGAGAGTAATAAAGCTAATAAACCACAGTGATAATTTTAGAATACCCTTATAATCTCATCAGACACTACAGTATTAACTGAAAATGGAAAACTCTTCCATACTGAGAAATTTGATTGTAATGAAACAATTATTTATTATTATAAGTGATAATAAAGATTCTACAACTTACATGCACAGAATATTCTTTTTGTCTACCTGCCTTTTACCAGTATAAAAGCAATCATGAAAACAGGATCTTGGTTATCTAGAAAGAAATGTTTGGGAATAGGACAACTAGAAGAATGTCGACAGAAATACATAAAGCAGTTATTTAAAAAATGAATAACTCTGTATTAATGAATAAAGTATAGCACTATTAAATCCCAATTCTGTATTAGTACATTCTATAAAAAAAAAACTCTAGCATCTGAAAATGAGGAATTTTTATGGCTCTACATTCTGTTTGTTTTGTTGCTCTTGACTATAAGGCCTCATTTTCAATGCTGCTTTTTTCTTTTTCCTATTGTTGCCTAACAGGAAAGAGGAAGATACTTAGAGTTTCTAGATAAAATTCACAACAACTTTCTTGTGCATCTCTAGAGCTTCTTTAGGTTTGTATTATGACTATGATAACATACAGGCAAACACTTATACGTCTGTTTAGTACCTTCTCACTGATATGAAATGATTCTACTGAATCTCATATTAATAAATAATTTATATCTAGAAGTGAATTTCACTAACTTCTTCTATGCCTCTGCCCTGGGTTCTTTAAATTGATCCATTGTCATAAAGCGTTAGTGACAGAACTAATACTGGAATGAAGACAACCAAAAAATAAGTAAAATGGGGCTGCATAGTAACTGTAGAGTACTCATGCTTTCTATAATTTCAGGTTGTTAATTTACATATTGATTTATAACCTATCTAGAGGCAAAAAGGAGAAAAATAAAGTGGTGTTATATTTAACACATCCAAGGCATAAAATTGAATATGAAAAACTGAGAAAAAAATAAAATCATTGTGGAAAGTTAAGACGGAGTTGGTGAATCAAAATACAAATAATGAAGTTCTACATGCTTGAAAAATTATCTATATGCCAGGCTAAATTTCTGCATCTGGATCAGTCAGATTTTGGATACAGCTAATTTACTACAGCCCACTGTATCACACTGCAGTAAAACTGACCAGGAAGAGTATGAGGATTTATGAAGCACTAAGTTATTAATAATGATCTATGTCAAAAGTTATATATTGGGTAGAAATATAAGCAAACCATTCCCTAAATATTTTTACACATTTGAATTTTATTCCATGAGAATTTAATGAAAAATAAATTTGATAACTAACTTGTAGTTCATATATATGTACATACTTTTGAAATGTGCCTTTCCAGGGTAAGGAAATAGCATATTTTTATATATTTGATCCCTAGCACAAATAAAATGATAAGGAAGGAGTACTAACAAATTACTTGGAAGTACTTCTGATACTTCTTACCATGAAATTCTTAATATTAACATTTGTTGCCATTTGATGATAAAGCTGCTATTTTACTCACATACCAAAAAAAATAGGAAAGGCCCAGAATAGCTAAAGCAATCTTGAGAAAGAAAAATAGAGTTGGAAGTATCACATTTCTTAAATTCAAATTACATTACAAAGCTATAATAATCAAACCAGGTACTGGCATAAAAACAGACATAATCCAATGGAACAGAAGAGAAAGTCCAGAAATACACCCAAACATATACAGTCAACTAATTTTTGATAAGGATGTTAAGAATACATAATGAAGAAAGAACAGTCTCTTCAGTAAGTGTTGCTGGCAAAGCTGGGTATGTAAAGGAATGTAAAAAAAAATGAAAATGGACCCTTTTGCCATACACAAAAATAAACTCAAAATGGATTAAAGACTTACACATAATATTGAAATCATAAAATCCTAGAAGAAAACAGGGATAAAACTCCTTGACATAGGTTTTGGCAATGACTTTTGGGGTTGACACCAAAGCACAGGCAACAAAAGCAAAAATAAACCAGTGGGACTACACAAAACTAAAAAAGTTTCTGCACAGCAAAAAAAAAAAAAATCAGCAAAATGAAAAAGACAATCTGCAAAATGGGAGGACATATTTGCAAGCTATTTATAGATAAGGAGATGATGTCCAAAATACATAAGAAACTCACACAATTAAATCACAACAAAAAATACCCATAAAAACCTAAAAGTCAGATTAAAAATTAGGCAAAAGTCCTAAAAATACATTTTTCCAAAGAAGACACACAAATGGTCAACAGGTATATGAAAAAGTGCTGAACATCACTAATAATCAGGGAAATGAAGTCAAAGACAGTGAGATATTATCTCACACCTGTTAAGATGGCTATTATTCAGAAAATAAAAGAGAAATGTTGCAAGGATTTGGAGAAAAGGGAACTCTTGTACACTGTTGGTGGGAATATAAATTGGTACATCCATTACAGGGAAAAATATGTAGGTTGCTCAATTCTCTGGGTATATACTCAAAGGAAGTGAAATCTACTCAAAGAGATATCTGTGCCTCCACAATTATTATGAAGCTTTATTCACAATGACCAAGATATGGAGACACCTGAGTGTTCATCAGTGGAAGTATGGATAAAGAAATACATATTTATATTTGTATTTATATAAAACTCAGCATTAAAAAGTCATTTGCAACAACATCGATTAATCTGGAAGACATTATGCTAAGTGAAATAAACCAGAAAGAAAAAAATGGGATGAGCTCACTTACATGCAAAATTTTAAAAAGTTAAATACATCGAAGTAGAGAATAGAAATATGGTTGCCAGGGCAGGGAGGTGGGGAAAATGGGGAAATGCTTGTCCAAAGATTCAAAGTTGCAGTTATGTAGAATGAGTATAGAGACCTAGTGCACAGCATGATGACTATATTTAATAATACTATACTGAATACTAGAAATTTATTAAGAGAGTAGATTTCAGGTGCTCTCATAACAAAAAGAAATGATACGTATGTTGAGGTGATTATATGTTAATTAGTTTGACTGAAGTAATCATTTCACTATGCATACATATATCAAATCATTATATTGTACACCTTAAATAGATGCAATTTTTGTTAAAAATAAAACTAAAAAAAGGAGTATTGCATCTTCATGAGTTTTTGTTGATGAAATGATTCACTTGTCATTGAAAGTTTAGACAATTCTCTTGAGTTTCTGAGTTATTTCCCTGGTGTTTTATTGTTGTTTCTTTGCTTATTTTTCATTTCCATAGATTCTAGTGCAATTTTATAGAAGAGGAGAATATTGTACTGTGATACTGTGGTGGATGCTACACTTTCCATTTAACCTCTCCAGGATTCAGGTAGGGACATTTTCAACTTGCTTCCAATACTGGCAATCAAGTTCCCCAGATACAATGCAAATCTAGCATCGTGTATATGGAATATGTAAATGTTGAAAGAGCTTAAAATAAGTATGTATGCTGAAACACAATGTGCAATCTCTGTTGTAGACAAGACAGATTGACTGCATAAATACTGAATACTTGGCAATAAAACAGCATATGGTATTTTGCCTGAAAGTGTTTTTAATCAAAACAAAATTTATCAGTAAGTTGCAAGCATCATGTCTCCTTATTTATAATATTTTTACAATCCAATGGAAATTAAAACAAAAATACAGTAGATAAAATGAAATATGGTTCTGTTTTTATTTGTGACAAAACATGAAAAAGATTTACCATGATTTGTAGTAATAATGAGATTGACACTAATATTTGATAATATTACCTTCCTCAAAGAGTCATCAGACAATTAAAAAAATAAAGTAAAAATGAGAAGAGTTGAAGGACTTCAGAAATAGGGAGGTATGAGATGATATTGGATAATGAATTAAATCGTTTATATGTGGACCTCATGTTTAGCTAAAAACAGTCACTGAAAGAAGTCATTTAATTCTCTTGAAAGCAATGACAAATGAAGTAGTTTGATATGCCCTGAAATTCTTTTAGAAAGTATATAGCAGGGTCTTGCTTTTATTACCAACCTAATGATCACTATCTTTTTATTAGGGTGCTCAGACCATTTATACTTAATACAATTACTGATATGATTAGATATGAATATATCATCTTGCTAGTTGGTTTTCATTTTTCAAACCATTCTTTTTCTGCCTGATTTTGAACTAAATGCATTTTTATTATTTGATTTTATCTCCTTTTTAACATTTTACCTATTCTCTGTTTTATTAATTGCTCTCAGTTTTATAACACACATCTTTAACTTATCACAGAGGACCCACAAATATCATAAATTTTTGCCTATATGACTATTACATCAATGTAGATCTAATTTATTTCCTCATTCTTTGTGTTCTTTGTTATCATTTATTTTAAATTTACATGGTATAAAATCCATAATTAATTGTCATTATTCTTGCTTCAAGCAATTATCTTTAAGTAGTTAAAAATAAGGATACATGCTTTTTACATATACTTTCTGTTTTTATTATTTCTGGAACTATTCACTTTTTTATGTGTATATTCAAGTTTCTCTCTGCTAACAATTTCTCTGTAAACTTTCTTTATCATTCCAAATAATGTATATTCATAGGCAATTCATTTTCTCAATTTTTGTCTGCCTGAAAGTCTTTTCATTTGTGAAATATATTTATATTCAATATAAAATTACAGCTTTGCAGAACTTTCCCCCCAAAGTTCTAAATTACTCCATTGTCTTCAAGTTTGAAGGTTTTCTGATGAGAAATATGTTATTGTAGTTTTTATTTTTCTTTACTTAATGAGTCTTTTGCATCCATTTGACTTCAAAATTTTGCTTTCATCTTGATTTTCAACCAGTTAAATATTATTTTTCTAGGTGTGTTGGTTTTTAATGATGTGTGCAGTGTGTGTGAGAGATAGTTATCTTTGATAATTATCTTACTTTGAGTTTTCTTCACTTTTTAGATTCACTGCTTGATTTCTTATATTTTGAAATTTCTTGTCAATTATCAATTCAAACATTTATTCTTTTCTCTTTTCTTTCTGGAACTCCAATTTCATGTACATTAGACTATTTTCCATTTGTCCCCACCCACCCCCCTTTTCTTCTCTTTATGGCTCAGATTGGTAATTCTATATTCAATTTCTCCATTTTTTCTTCAGCTCTATCAAGTCTACTGAGTCTGTCACAGGTGATTACTACTATTACTGCTTTTTTAGGTAGCATTTCATCTTCATTTTTTCTTCTACTTTCCATCCTTTTCTAAAATTTCCAATATGTTCATGCATGTTGTTAGCCATCTCCCTAGATTCTTTAACATTTTAATCATAGCTTTGTAAAGTTCCCATCCAAAGTCTGTGTCATGAAGTATCTCAAAAACCTTGTGTATAATAGATAATTGAGGTGAGTAGCTTTTCTGCCAGGGAAAGGGTAGTCTCTTTTCAGGCAGGTAGCATAGGGGATTGACTCAACATGGTCAGGATCTGACCAGGATTTGGGGTTTTGGTTACTATGGTTACTTTCAATGTAAGAAAGGTATATTTTCCTCATAATTGGAGCTCTCCCCTCAGTTTCAGCTGATTCTTTAAGACTTCACATCATGAGGGATGTCTTTTTCCATGCTCTTGTGCTTCCCCCAGCAGTAGATGGTCCTGCTTGTTATTTGGTGCCTGTTAGGCTCACAGTTGGATTTTCTGTTGCCCTTACAGCTAAGTATAGGAGACCTCTAATAGTATTAGCATAGGGGCCTAAATTCCTCTGTTTCAAATTCCTTACCCAGAAGTAACATAGTTTTGCTTTATCTTTGTTTAGCAATGTGCCTTTTTCTGTTCCCAGGAGGGATACATTTTTCTGTATCTCCCCTAGAGAGTTGAGGCTTTGAAAAAACCCTCTGAGAAGGGTGAAGGGTTTGTGCCTTTTTTCAGGGTACATCCTACCTTTCCCAGACTTGCATCAGGAAGACAGACTCTCTCTGGTCATTGGCACCTCCTACAAGCATTGGTTAAAGCACCTGATAGGAATCCATGGTAGTCTATGAGTAGCTGAACCCTTCTCTATTTGTTTCCCAGGGGCTGCATGTACTATCACTCTAGCCCAAGCACTGTTTTTATCAGCTTATTAAATTTTTAGCTGATTTATTCTCATTTACTTGTAACATGGTCTGGATTCCTCCCTATATTCTACAACAGGCAAGACAGTCTAAGTAACACCTGTCTTCTCATGGGGAGGAGTGCTTTCTTTTCTTGGATTTCAGGCTACTTGTTACCTTGACACTTCAACTCTCTGAAGAACAACTGTTTCTTTAGTTAATTATCTGTCTTTTTTCTCTTATTTTTCAAGTGAGTGAAATGCTATTTTCATCTTTCTACATTCTAGAAGGAAATGGAATTAGATATATTTAAACGGTTAATTATATATATTTTATATATATGTATATACACATATGCACAACATGGGAAGATATTTTAAAAGCTTTAAGTATTTTCAGTAACCAGGAATAAAAGTAAGCATTTCACAAGAATTATTTCAATCTTTGTTATCTATATATGTAATCACTAAAACCCACCTTATATATTGGGCCTTTATTGTATTGATTCTGCACTTCCAAACTTATCCCTCATTCTTTGTACATGTAATGTTCTGGTGAATGGCACTCTCTGTGCAGCTTTTAGTGAAAATTCCTGTCTAGTTCTAGAATCCTTTCATTTCGATCTCCAAACATATTTTTTTAAATGAGTCACATGTTTATGTTTATATTTTATAGTATTTTCCTTATTACAAAGAAATTTGTCATAAAGAACAAATTTCATTCACTACTAAAATTTATAAAATATATTCACGTCAAACATTCTAAAATTTAAAAAATTAAATTCTAATATCTAGTAGAGACCATTCTTAAATAAAAGGTCCGATATTTACAATGTGTTCTATTTTAAACTGGCGGCTAATATTTTCTTAAAGAAAATCCCAGTTCTATTAGTCAGTGCAACATAGGCCCTTTATCAGAAACTCTTCCCATCAATTTCTCAGAAGATTTGACAGGATCCAGAGGTGACTTATTCCTCAACACCATTTTTTCAACCTATATTTCTATTAGTATCCTTCGGTCTAAAATACTTTTTTCAGTTTGGGTTAGCCTCTAATTTGATTTGCCACAACTTGTTCTGTTATTGTCAATCACATATTCCTCACTGTACCTCTGTCAATAGCTGAGGTTGGAGGCCCTGACTGGATTATTGTTGATCAACTGTGTTCTAAAATTTCAAAATCCTAAAAGAGTCTGCATATCCTTACATTACAGAGTTCATATAAAAATTATTACACCTTAACACAAAATAAAATTGTACCCATTTATGTATTATTATGACACAAATTGACTTTTATCCCAATGACATTAGTTTTAAGAAATAGTTGCTTAATAAAAGGAGAAAATTCCCCCAGAAACTCCAGCATCTGTTTGATTTAGAGAAAAGGAAAAATTAGAAGGTGTGAGCCTCAGGCGAGGCTTAGATTAAGTCTTTCTATCCTGGGACTTTGTCTTGAATGATCTAAGTATTTGGTATCACCATCGTCTTTCTTATACTCATCCTAGTTTGGAAATTCATTGTTCCGAAATGGTAGACTATTGATAAGTTCCTTAAACTTTTGAGTTCTAAAATAAAGTTTTAACATTATATACATCATTTGGAAAAAGAACATCCAACACCAAAATTCTATTAATTTATGAAACGCTTATAGATGTAATGTATCTATTTTTATTGATAATCCCTCTTTCCAAATATATCATTGAAGTCCTAAGTCTACCAGGTATGACAATGGAAGAATGAGTACCTTAGTGAAATCGTTATGTGCAGTCCCTCATTACATTTTCTTTTATTCTTCACTCTACAGTGTTTGATATTATTAGTTGTGTATTAGTTCTTTTTAAAATTATAGTTGATATGTAATATGTTGGTTTCAAGTATACAACACAGTGGTTCAGCAGCTATGTTGTATAACAGTTCTTTTAAAATCATTTTTAAAAATCAAAGTGGCTATCTTTCAAAAATACCCATTATTTAGCAGCTGGGTTTCTATTAATTTTCACCTGCTTTCCTAAGTATTAATGCACAAACTTAAAGTTCCCTTAAACTTCATTATCTACATATTGGAAATATCTATTCCAATACCTTTGAAAAACTATGGATACTTTCAAAAAGAGAACAGTACCTTTCTGCACTTGGCCTTTACTCTGTAGTTTTTTCCACAAGTGTTTCCTGTGAGTAGCACTGACTTTCCTCCCTTCCAGTCTCTACCTACCTCCTTCCTTCTAGCACATCCTACTTAGACTTATTTCCTTAATATCAGAAATTTCCAATATAACTATCTCATGGCATATATGGACAAATTAATGTGGTAGCTAACACCTATCCTAGTTGCATAGTAGATCCTAGGGATTATGTATTAAATTAAATGTATATGGAATAACTTGATAATGGGGGGAATCTAGTAACCACAATGTTGCCTAATGTGATTGTATATTAATGATACCAAAATAAAAAAATTTATATGGAATAGACTATGGTTTTAACTGCCTACTCTATCATCTTTACTATCTCAGACTCCTATCCTGGAGAAGATCAAGAATATTTCAATGGAGATGGTATAAAGATCAGTTCAAATATGGGGAATTACATAAACTCTATAAGAAATACTGTTTTCACAGAACAAGATTGAGAATTGAAAATATCATCTTAACCTCAGACAGTCCATCTCCTCCAATCTATTACAGAACATACAGTCAATGAATAATGAAATGGTGCCTTTGCTCTAAAAATAAGAAATGTTGAACAAATGGTAACGTAATTGAAGCAAGTTTTGGGATTTCTATGAGTCTTTGGATTGTGAATCCTTTGATAGTGAATATGTGAGTTTTAAGGTGATGTATGAATGAGGAAGAAAATACCATGAAGACATTTGAGGAACATCATATATATACAATTTTAGAACATCTGTCTGGGAAACTTGCTTGTAGTCTTCAAATATGGACCCAAGTGCTCAATTAGCACAGGGTGTTCTGCTTTACATGCAGATTTTTTAGTCACTCCCTGGGAAATGAAGCATATTTATTTTATTTATTTTTATTTTGGTATCATTACTCTATAATTACATGAGGAACATTATGTTTACTAGACTCCCCTCATCACTAAGTTCCCCCCATATTCCCCATTGCAGTCATTGTCCATCAGCATAGTAAGATGCTGTAGAATCACTACTTGTCTTCTCTGTGTTGTACAGCCCTCCCCATGCCCCCTGCCCCACATTATACATGCTAATCATAATGCCCCCTTTCCCCCCCCACCCTTTTATCCCTCTCTTCCCACCCGTCCTCCCCAGTCCCTTTCCCTTTGGTAACTGTTAGTCCATTATTGGGTTCTGTGATTCTGCTGCTGTTTTGTTCCTTCAGTTTTTCCTTTGTTCTTATACTCCACAGATGAGTGAAATCAGTTGGTACTTGTCTTTCTCTGCCTGGCTTATTTCACTGAGCATAATACCCTCTAGCTCCATCCATGTTGTTGCAAATGGTAGGATTTGTTTTCTTCTTATGGCTGAATAATATTCCATTGTGTATATGTACCACATCTTCTTTATCCATTCATCTACTGATGGACACTTAGCTTGTGTAGCATACTTATTTAAAGTTGTACATGTACTTCAACAAATTATAACTGATGAGTATAAAAATAAATATGTACATGATGTACATAATCTGTATTTTTTCTTTGGAATACGTCACAATTATAATAGTGCAAGCACTGCTGAGAAAGGTAGAGGTAAAGCATATCTCTGTATGCTACTTATGATAATGAGTCCTTCAGAAATGAGAAACTGATACAATTTCATGATTTTGACAGAAAACAATTGGCACACTTTTCAGAAAATACAATTTTACATGTAAAAATGCACACCATAAACAAAAACTCTACTAAATCTGTGGCATAAATGCTAATAAAACAAAGTTTGTTCAAAGATGACTTTGTTCCTATTCAAGCTCAATAGGCAGGTGTTAGAATTCCTGTAAGAAAAGTCATTATAAAGATAAGTAGCTTTAAATCCAATGTCATTATTTTCATCATTCATAAGTGCTGTTTGTACTTGGTTTAGTACACATTTGCTTTGTTGATTTATTTTGCTATTTTCTCCCATGTGAGGGAATAAAACAGCTACAAATGATTCCCTTCAGCCATTTCAACATTATTATGTAACAGAATTTCAAACATAAAACAAGGGCACTGCTGTACTAGAGTGCAAGGCACCAGGGAAGATTAATAGCTATCTGTGTAAATGGGTAGCAGAGCTGGCAGAATCTGCGTTTCCAGGTTGTTAGAGGCATCTTGGATTCTGAAGTTGGTATTAATAATAATAAAAAAACACTCACTCCCTAAAAATGCACATATAAAGGGGAACATGTCCAAGAACATTCCTAATATATTGGAAAACTGCTGACGATGCATGCATGTGTGGGGTGGTGGGGGGAGAGGGGTGTTGTTCTTGTCTGATACCATCACTGGAGTTGTTTAAGCTGGTGGTAACATTCAAATATCAGTCTGTATAGATTTTAAAGAAAAAAATAATTGTTTAGGATTAAATATAAGGTTAAATAAAGAAGGTCACCCACACTGGTAAAAAGTTTAACTTATGAGGAAGATTACTTAAACTAATCAAATTACTTAAACTAATATGCTATTGAAACATGACGCATATTATATAAGAAAAAATTGAAACCATTTCTAAGAAAAATACTACAATTCCAAATTGTTACCTGTGTTTCCTTTATATGCTCTCCCCACTGCCCTTCTGCCATTTTGAACAACATTTCGTATATTTATTAATTAAACCTTCACATCTTTGTATCAGTTTTCAGCTAATAGTCCTCCTTTTTAGTTCTTCCAATGTCTTCTAGTTCTTATAGTAACTGTTTCCAGTCTTTCTGCATATTAGGATAATCTGAGAAGTATGAAAGAAAATAGAAATTCCTGAATCTGATCACTAAGTGTAGAAATTTGTTCATCTTTGTGTTATGTAAGTTTTGGGGTTCCCTTGCACATTCATTATCTACATATCCCATTATGTATATGAAAGAGAAGGAAATACAAAGATAGAGGTATATACTTATACAATATACCACAAGTACAAAGACCAGTGGGTTAAGAGGACATTATTTATTGAATAGCTATTGTGATATAGGCACTAACTTAGGTTTTTCTGTATATTAATTTAGGTTATTTTGAAATAAAAATACATTACTATATTCATCATTTAATAAATGATGAAAATTTCCATGATCATATAAAATGTTCAGTGACACAGCCAACATTCCAAGTACAATACTGCCTACCTCTAATGGCCTCAAGAATAAACAAGTATACCAATGAAACAACACAGAAAATCCAGAGAGAGAAATCCACATATGGAAGAGAGATTAATTTATGACACAGTAGATTTATAAACCAGTGAGGAAAGCATATACTGGTCCGTAAATATAAAAGCACTCAAACAACAGTTTATAGTAATTGGGAGAGGGATTGATTGCTGACACCTGTGAGACAAAATTTCAGGTGGATCAAATTCATTCTAGGGAAAATTTTTTTACCAACCCAAAAGTAAAACACAGAGATGGCATAAACAATATGAAAAAACAAGCAACAATATATATAACTGACAAACATTAGAATCCAGAATATATAATAACTGTCAAACATGTAAGTATAATATGACATAAAGAAATATGAGCTATCATTAATAATAAAGGACCAGACCATGATTTAAAATCAAAGTGAGATACCATGTTACATGCATTAAAATGACAATATTTAAAAATATCTGACAATTCTAATTTCAGCTGCTTCTAATTATTTGTTCTAATTTGAAAAAAATAAGAGCACTAATTTCTGGTGGAAGTATACACTGAAGTCCAATTTAGCAATATCTAGTTAGGTTATAGGGGTGTATTGTACATTATCAGGTAATGCCATTTGTAACTATACATGTCAGAGATAATCTTCCACATGGCAATAAGGAGACATACAAATAATGTTCATAGCTCACCATTCCACAGCAAAAACATTAAAAGCAATCTAAGAATTCATCAAAAGAAAAATGGAAAAATAAGATGTAATCATTGCAATCGCATTACTTTAAAATGAATGAAACAGCCACACCCATCCATCCATATGTTATCAAAACAAGTCTTAGTTGCCAAAATTATTTAACAAAAAATGAAGAATCAGAATATGTGCTGAATTATGCCATTTATTTAAGTTTTAAAGTATTCAAGCTCATATTCTATATTGGTCTTATTTGTGTGTATGTGTTGTGTATTTAGATATAGGTGCTTTTTAATGATTTATTTTAGGAAACAGATTTACATACAGATTGTGAAAATATAGTTAACATATATCTCATACTTGTTTTCATTTAATAAATATTATATTAATATGGTGCATTTTTCATAATTAATGATATAACATAATACATTATTATTAACTAAAACCCATATGTTATTCAGATTGCCTTCACTTTTTACCTAATGTCCTTTTTCTGCTCCACAATCACATCCACATTATATTGAGTCATCCCATCTCCTTAGCTCCTCTTAGTTATTAAAGTTTCTCAGACTTTCCTTGTTTCTGATGACCTTGAAAGCTTTAAGGAGAGTGGGGCAGGTATTCTGTATACCCCAATTGGTATTTATTTGATGCTTTTCTCAAGATTAGAGTGATTATTGGTTTTGGGGAGGGGAAGTGTCTGTCTCATCATATCACATCAAGGTACAGACTATCAACATGACTTATTACTGCTGATGCTAAACTCAATCACTTACCTGAGGTAGTGAGGTAGGTTTCTCCTAATTAATTAACTGCAATTGCACAGTTACTCTGCATCTCAACCATTCATGATGTACTCTTTGGAAGGAAGTATGCACAGCCCACACTTAAAATGTGAAGCATTCTCTTCTACCTCCTTGAGGGCTAGATATCTACATAAATTATTTGGAATTCTCTTGCACTTGAGAATTGTCTGTTCTTCTCCATTTATTTATTTATTTAATCACATATTATGTCAATATTGAGTCATGGATATTTATCTTATACTTTGGATTATAATCAAACACTACTATTTACTTAGTTAGTTATATAGGTGGTTAGTTATTGCTCCAATTATTCCAGCTTTGACCATTGGGAATGCTTTCAGTGCATTTACCTGAAACATGGTGTTGAGTATCTTTTTTATACACTTATTTCCATTTACATATTTTCTTTAGTGAGGCATTTGTTCAGATCTTTTGAGATTTAAGGCTTTTTTTGATATTTTGGATACAAGCCCTGACCTGGTATAATTTGAGCATATAACTTGCAATTAGTAAAACTCAGTTTCCATATATGAAAAAAATCATGGACAATAACTGTCTTTATTATCAGGATTACTTGAAAACTAAATCAGTGTATATATACATGTATATATATGCCTATCACACATATGCCTATCAAAATGCCTTCAACAGAGGATATATTAAATATTAGTTAATGTTTATTGGGTATTTATTATGTGCACTGTCCTATGAACTTGTTATGTACTAACTTCTTTAATTTTTATAACAATCCAATGCAATAAATATATTACTATTTTACTATTTATTATCACTATTCTTATTTTCACTGTACAAATGCACAAACTGAAGAAAAGTTCAAACAGCTAGTAAAGGATAGAGTCATCCTGGGTCTGATATTTTTAACCATCGTGTTTCACATCTCCTTCCATAAAAAAAAAAAAAAACTACAAAAATTTCAGGCTATTCTTGTTTGGGAAGTTTTTCAGGATTTTAAAATATATTAGTCTTTTTCCCTTCCTCTCTATCCCTAGTTTCTTTGGGTTTATCAGAGAATTGTAGTGCACTGAGTCTGGCTTGAGGAATATTAAATTGCTCTTTTGCTCTTATAACAATGATGGCCTGGAGCAAAGTGCAACCCCCAAATATGGTGCCAGGGAATAGTCTTACAAAAGTTCTATAATGCAAGCTCTTTCCCAATGCAACATTTGCTATGGATTTGTTCTTGTTTGGAGACGATAAATCTTTATATTTTCATAGCAACCTATACTCCATTTTTTAAAAAGCACTAGAGATGCTTGTAAAGTGATGGGAACAAAGAATGTACCCTCAGTGGTCTGACTGTATGATTTGTATCTTCTTTCCTAGTCTTCAGGTATCAGGAACCAGCAAGATTCATGTATCATTTGTGATCTGGAAAGCAAGTCCCTCCTTGGAGAGACATTTAAGATGCCTTCAGTCACTATGCGCTCTCATTCACCCATGCTCTAAAGAGAAAGGATTTCCTCTCAAGCTGCTGATTAATGTTTTCCTACCAATTACATGTAACAGTTGGAAAAAGAAAAGAAGTAAAACAAGCTATACAGCATCTTCTAATTTAAAATATCCTGAAAAATATATGGGGAAAGGAAAGCAGTCAAAACTTCTCTCCTAGACCCCAGAACTTTGTCACTTTCCAGGTCTGTTTACTATATTAATAAAAATACTGCCCTTTGGGAACTCGCCTTAGGACCTCATTTTGCTTTTAGCCTTAAAATACAATAAAGAGGCAGAGACTGATAATAAAAAAAAGTGATTTCACCAGAAAACTGTTATTACCTTAAGTAGGTGTAGCCACTGTCATCTCCATTCCCATTTCAGATATGAAGGAGATAAAGCACTGCCTTATACCCCAAACTCATGAGCTTCTGGGGATAGTATAAAGTTTTCATAAATCTGGATATTAATATTATAAGCCATAAATTACCAGACAACAGATTTTCTGTCTCAACTATACAACCATGTTACTAGCAGAGTAACGGCTACTGTTAGGAGACTGATAAAGCAAAATCCAAGGCAATAAATACGAGTTTATATCCCAAGTCCTCTCTTCTAGCTAACCCATCTGAGAAAGGCATTACAAACTATGCCTCCTGCCATGGGGATATGAAGAATTCAGCATGTGCTACTGGTATCTAGGTTGGAGTTCAGCTATTTGTTTTTAGCAATGGGGTTCTTTTTTTCACCTCTTGCTCTACTGAGGTACAACTGGCATACAGTATTGTATAAGTCCGAGATGCACAATGAATGTAATGATTTTTTTATACATATATATTGTGAAATGTCACCACAATAACTTTACTTAACACATCCATCACCTCATGTGTCTACTTAAAAAAATTTTTTTGGTGGTGAGAACATTTAAGATCTACTCCCTAAGTAACTTTCAAGTATATACTACAGTACTGTTAACTACAGTCACCATGCTTTACATTAGATTCCCACAACTTTTTGTTTTATAACTGGAAGTTTGAACATTTTAACCAACATCTCCCTATTTTCCCTATCTTTCAGCCCTTGGCAACCACCATTACAATTTCTACTTTTATGAATTCAGCTTTTTTAGATTCAATATGTAAGTTATTCATATAGTATTTGATTTTTCTAATATTTCACTTAGCATAATAATCCTTAAGGTCCATCCATGTTGTCACAGATGACACAATTTCCTTCTTTTTTAGAATGGCTAAATAATCCATTACATAGATAGATAGATAGATAGATAGATAGATATAGATGTGTGTGTGTGTGTGTGTGTGTATATATGTGTGTGTGTGTGTGTATATCATGTTTTCTTTACTCATTTATTGATCCATGGTCACAATTGTTCTTGATAATGAATCATTTGAATGGCATATTTTTTTTTCTTGATAAATCAAGAAGGCTTAATTCTTGTAGGACTTAAAAACTCATAATAAAGTATATACATCTTGAAATGAGTGTAATGTGGGAGTCAAATTACAGTTCAAACTGGAACTGCTCATTTAAAAAAGTCTGCTTATCATTCAGATGGAGAGACCTCAAAAGTTATGGAAGATTACTCTTCAATGATGTACATATGCAATTCACTGCAGCTGCATATATGACAACACTGTGCATAAATCAAGGGATTAGTTTTTCCCATACCATTGTTAAAAATTAATAATTTGATTTGTTAAATTATTAATACAAACTCAAAATTTAAAACTCTAGATTAAATGGCTTTTACTCTATACTCTAAGGATCATGACTAAGCAGCATTTCTTTATGATTCTAACTGGCTCTTTATCCTTGAGGTTGATTAAAAAATTTTTAAGTTAATTGATTCATTTATTGATTAATTCATTAATGATCCTTATGCATAGTTAGAGAACCTCCCAGGTATTTGGGTGCTTTTAAACTACAGCCTTGCCAATATTCTTACTATCTTTCCAAGAAATCTGTTCTTTCTTTGAAATCATTGAGTTGGTGTGGGGCCTGATATGTACTGACAGAATTCCTTGAAGAGACTGACTTTCTGACAACATGCACTGCACAATACCATTTGCTCCTGGGTTCTGTGTTACCACATTCTAACACCTTTTAAGATACACAATTATTTCATTGAATCCTCTGATGTCTACCACCTACTTGATTGAACTCCTCTTGTTCCCTGAGGCCATTCTCTGTGGCACTGCATCCTGGTAAATGGTTTGCAGTAAATGCACAGAGATGCTGCTAAGCCCTCAGCAACTGCCCTACAGAAAGGGTCTGCTCCCTTCCTTCCCTCATACCCAGCAGTACAGAGTTTGCTCAGTTTTGTATTTTCTTTCACTCCTAAATTCTTCCTACGCGTTATAATTTCTAATGTCCCTCCAAATGTGGCCAGAAGCTCAGTGCACTTTCCACCATGTTCTGACCCCTCCATAGCCAATAAAAAAGCTAGAAAAAGTCGCCTGACTGAAGTGCAGAATGCTCAGGTAATATTTTAGTGGTATATAAGAGAAAGAAAGAGTTGTGTTATATGGAAAAGAGAGAGTCAAGGGAGCATGAAGAAACAACAGTGGAAGGCTGAAGATAAAAATTACTGTATTTCATACTGCTCTTTGGAATCAATTCTGTCTTGATCTCATGTGTTTCTCCAGGGCCTTCCAAATTACATTACTTGACTAAATGTTTTTCACAGGTTCCATAAGCTTCTCATTGTTGAACACCAAATACATGTATGTCTTCAAAGGGCGGGCAGAGAACCTTTTTCAAGGGAGCTTTTCATCAGAAATATTTCTGATCACAATGAAAACTAATGTTTTAAAAATGTAAGTTCTTTTCATCTCTATAAATTTCTTCTCCCACTTTCTCATTGAGGAAAAGTAGTGTGATTTTACTGGTGTTTGACAAGTTTGAGAACTGGAGTAATAAATACCATATGAAAAATATTGCCATGGCAAATAATGCAAACTATAATTCATATGAACAATGATTATTGGGAAATATTTAACTCACAAGATGACACTTACTTAAAGTTTTTTTAAGGAATTTACCCTGAATGAGACCATGAGGAAAAGTTGCACTTTTGAATCAGGAAACATATTGGTACTTTCTTTTAAAAAAAAGGAATATGTATCACAGTTTTTTATTTTTTGCCTTGGGAAATAAGAAACTGACCAATTACAGTAACTCATCTCAAGCTCTATTTTATCTCTTCTTTCTTTTAGCCTGAGACTTAGACTTCTATTTTTGCCCTTATATTACTGTTTTGTTTTACTTCCTCTATTTTATTAAAAATTATCTACAATTATTTTGGAATTAGGAAGAACAAAATCAGTAGAAGATAGAAATACTGTCATTTTTATCCTCTGAAGGACCTTTGATTCCATCAAAGTACAAGAAACTAAATTGTGGATTTGATAAATGTTATCTTCATCAGCATTCTCTGACCAAAAATTTTAAGGGTTTAGAGTTCTCATGATATTTAACTCCCATCTTTTATGAAAATAGGATAAATGAATCTAATATTAACTTTTATATTTTGGTAGAAACCAATTCATACTTATGCATTAACTATGTCCAACTGGTTTTAAATCATTTATCTCAAATTGTGAATTACAAGCAAAGCTTACATCATTATAACAAATTGTTAGACATCAGTAAACCATAGGGAACAAGGATACTGGTATGGGTAAGGGTACATACAGGTATGTGTATACATAGAGATGTAGATATGGATATAGATTAGCTATAGGTGTGTATCAGGTATACATAAGAAACAGATTGGATATACATTAGGAATATATGCAAACATAGACAAAGAAAAACAACACAAGAGTACCTACTCAGACTACATGGATAGATTGATGTAAAGTTGAAAGAAAATAAATAAATGCAAAACTTAAAGTAGCTCACTTATATAGGGTACATGATCCTTCAAGGAGAGTGGACAAGTGTTGAGTGTTATTGATAACAATATAAAGTGAATATATTGGAGGAAGTATTAGATTAGAATGAGCTATCTACTTAATTGACTATCACTAGACAATTTTTAATCTGCACTTGTAATGAAAGTATAATTTTGAAACCATCATATTTTTATATTTTTAAGGAATATTTATTTAACCTTCATTTTATACAATTTATTTGGCACATTCCAAAGATTACTGAGATGTAAGCAATGATGACCTGGGCTAGCTCATGCCAGCTCATTGACAATGCTTTCTAACTCCATTTTTGAGAAATCTACAAGTAGATGGAACCTGGTTTAAATTCAAGGCTTCTTTTATCATTTAAAAATTTTTGAGAGCCAGTTTAACATTTACCACTATGTCACTGTAATAGTCATTAATGTCTATATTATTCTAAGATTACATATAATCTTCAAAATGTTTCACTTAAAAGATTGCTTTTATTTATTTTATATAATTTTTCTGTACAGTTTAGCTCAATGCTGATGGTAATATATTAATAAGCATCTAGTATCCTTCCAAGGTAGCTACGTTAAATGATGATGTATTTTTCGAGATTTGTATGGTAACACAGATAAGTTCCTATGAAAACAAATAAAAGCAAATTTTCAATGATGATAATTAAAAACAAAGTTGAGCTGCACAATAACTTGAAAGTATAACCTGAGTATAAGTTCACATTTCTGGTCTTTAAGGTTAACACTGATAAATCAGATAGAGTGATGCAGGTCTATGATTCAATGGGTGTTAGGGAAATTTAAATCAGGCAAAATTTTAAAAAATCCTTAAAAAGTGAAGCCACTAGGAATTTGATTCATGTTTATAAAACATTGCAGTAAATAACTTATAAACAACATACAGTCAAAGGTTTGTTACTCTGTTGTCAGTTCATCTGCTTCATAGAAACAGGAACCTTTTGGAAACAAAACCTGTGCATTCTGTAGTTATTATTTGATCACTACAAAATGATCCAAATAACCCACTTCTACTGAAATCTCTGACCACGGACTAGATGAAATGCTTTTCCTCCATCTGACCAACACATGGTATTGTCTGATCATTTTGTTTAACTGCAGAATGTTTTATTTTATTTTTATTTTGTAAATATCTACGCCCTCTGTGTATAACTTTGGAAAGTGTTAGTCATCCAGAGGTAAGTCTTGGCACCCACGGGGGTTGTCTGAGTCCTGCCTGGACAGATATCATAACAGATGACTGTAAGATCATTTTAGAAGTACTTGCCAGCATGGTCAGCAAGAAGAACAAATCAATACAGTAAATCCTTCTCTGTTTCTCAGATGGTTCAGAATGTGTGGGAGCTACAGATGCTTTCCACAATTAAAAAAAATCATATTTCTTATTTACCACAACATAAGGCAAGTTTTCCTCCTTTGCCTGTCTCTATCGGGAATGTTTCAAACATCTCAAATTCTCCAACGTTCTTTAACCAAAGAAGTTCCATATTTTTCATATACGAATTCTTAAGGAGTCTTTTTCTGCTTTTTCTATTCATCCTAAACTATTTTTATTTTTAATGAGAAAACTTTACACCTTCTCAGTAAAAGCTTGGTAGAGTTGTTTTTAATTTCTCCTTTGACTTAACATTAATCAAAGTAGAGCTTTTGCAATATAGGCATTATTTGTTACAAGACTGTAACCATAACAAGCTATGCAGAAGTATTTTAAATACTGGTATTTTGGTGTGCAAAAAACTAAACAAAACTGCCATCCAAAATAAAGTTACAGTATATCTGAGAAGTGGCTAGCCACAGACAAATGTCTGAATTTTTTAACTTTACCTATACAATGAGGTTATTAAGTCATCTTTGACAGATATTTTGTAAGGATTCATTTACACTAGGGAACACTGGCTGAAAATAGAAAATATTTCATCCACCATCATGACTGTTTTCTTCAGACTCTTGTTTCTTCTCCTTTTTTATACTTCACATCCTTCTCCTCCTACTCTTTTTCTTCTTTTCTCTCCTTTTCTCTGCCCATCTCTTTATTTTCACCTTTGACTACACTTTCCCATATGCCTAATAAAGGAGTGAATTAATAAAGTCTAGTTAATGTTATTTAACATAGTACTGGAGGTCCTAGCCATAGCAATCAGACAAAACAAAAAAATACAAGGAATCCAGATTGGTAAAGAAGAAGTTAAACTGTCATTATTTGCAGATGACATGATACTGTACATAAAAAACCCTAAAGACTCCACCCCAAAACGACTAGAACTGATATCGGAATACAGCAAAGTTGCAGGATACAAAATCAACACACAGAAATCTGTGGCTTTCCTATACCCTAACAATGAACCAACAGAAAGAGAAATCAGGAAAACAACTCCATTCACAATTGCATCAAAAAAAATAAAATACCTAGGAATAAACCTAACCAAAGAAGTGAAAGACTTACACTCTGAAAACTACAAGTCACTCTTAAAAGAAATTAAAGGGGACACTAACAGATGGAAACGCATCCCATGCTCGTGGCTGGGAAGAATTAATATCGTCAAAATGGCCATCCTGCCCAAAGCAATATACAGATTTGATGTAATCCCTATGAAACTACCAGCAACATTCTTCAATGAACTGGAACAAATAATTCAAAAATTCATATGGAACCACCAAAGACCCCGAATAGCCAAAGCAATCCTGAGAAAGAAGAATAAAGTAGGGGGATCTCACTCCCCAACTTCAAGCTCTATTATAAAGCCATAGTAATCAAGACAATTTGGTACTGGCACAAGAACAGAGCCACAGACCATTGGAACAGACAAGAGAATCCAGACATTAACCCAGACATATATGGTCAATTAATATTTGATAAAGGAGCCATGGACATACAATGGCAAAATGACAGTCTCTTCAACAGATGGTGCTGGCAAAACTGGACAGCTACATGTAGGAGAATGAAACTGGACCATTGTCTAACCCCATATACAAAAGTAAACTCAAAATGGATCAAAGACCTGAATCTAAGTCATGAAACCATTAAACTCTTGGAAAAAAACATAGGCACAAACCTCTTAGACATAAACATGAGTGACCTCTTCTTGAACATATCTCCCCGGGCAAGGAAAACAACAGCAAAAATGAACAAGTGGGACTATATTAAGCTGAAAAGCTTCTGTACAGCAAGACACCATCAATAGAACAAAAAGGAACCCTACAGTATGGGAGAATATATTTGAAAATCACACATCCGATAAAGGCTTGATGTCCAGAATACATAAAGAGCTCTCACGCCTCAACGAACAAAAAACAAATAACCCAATTAAAAAATGGACAGAGGAACTGAACAGATGGTTCTCCAAAAAAGAAATACAGATGGCCAACAGACACATGAAAAGATGCTCCACATCGCTAATTATCAGAGAAATGCAAATTAAAACTCCAGTGAGGTATCACCTCACACCAGTAAGGATGGCTGCCATCCAAAAGACAAACAACAACAAATGTTGGCGAGGCTGTGGAGAAAGGGGAACCCTCCTACACTGCTGGTGGGAATGTAAATTAGTCCAGCCATTGTGGAAAGCAGTATGGAGGTACATCAAAATGCTCAAAACAGACATACCATTTGACCCAGGAATTGCACTCCTAGGAATTTACCCTAAGAATGCAGCAATCAAGTATGAGAAAGACCAATGCACCCCTATGTTTATCACAGCACTATTTACAATAGCCAAGAATTGGAAGCAACCTAAATGTCCATCGATAGATGAATGGATAAAGAAGATGTGGTACATATACACAATGGAATAGTACTCAGCCATAAGAAAAGGGCAAATCCTACCATTTGCAGCAACATGGATGGAGCTCAAGGGTATTATGCTCAGTGAAACAAGCCAAGTGGAGAAAGAGAAATACCAAATGATTTCACTCATCTGTGGAGTATAAGAACAAAGGAAAAACTGAAGGAACAAAACAGCAGCAGAATCACAGAACTCAAGAATGGACAAACAGGTACCAAAGGGAAAGGGACTGGGGAGGATGGGTGCGTAGGGAGGGATACGGAGGGGGAGAAAAAGGGGGGTATTAAGATTAGCATGCATGGGGGGGGTGGGAGAAAGGGGAGGGCTCTACATTACAGAGAAGACAAGTAGTGATTCTACAACATTTTGCTATGCTGATGGACAGTGGCTGTAAAGGGGTTTATAGGGGAGACCTGGTATAGGGGAGAGCCTAGTAAACAAAATATTCATCATGTAAGTGTAGATTAATGATAAAAAAAAAGCAGTTCCAGTGTGGTGACCTCTAATGAGTTCTACACAATGATATAAAGGGCATATAAAAGTGTAGGCAAAGGGTCTGTTTGTGTTTATACAGAGGATCAAAGCCTAATTTGGGTATCCCGAAAATGAACTAAGATACGATATGAAACAGAACTTCCAACATCAGCACCCTCGGGAAGACTCAGGCCAGAAGAAGATCATCAAAAAACCCCAACAAAGATCCACGCACTGCTACAGCTGTAGATGCACTCATCCCACCAGTTCCTGGACTTGCCATGGGAATGAGGAAGGAGATATCTAAGCTGGCCTGTGCATACAGTAAAACAACAAATTTGACTGGATCTATACTGTTGGAACTCAACCAAGAATTAGGAGAAGTGCAAATTGTAGCGCTCCAAAATCTTACAACTACAGACTATTTACTGTTAAAAGAACATATGGGGTGTGAACAGTCCCCAGGAATGGGTTGTTTTAATTTGTCTGAGTTCTCTCAGACTGTTCAAGTTCAGTTGGACAATATCCACCATATCATAGATAAGTTTTCACAAGTGCCTAAGGTGCCTAACTGGTTTTCTTGGTTTCACTGGAGATGGCTGGTAATTACAGGTATGCTTTTGTTACGTAACTGTACTTCTATTATGTTAATGTGTGTGCGCAATTTAATTAGTAGCTTAAAACCTATACATGCTGAAGTTACTTTACAAGAAGACATGTCAAAGAAATAATCAATCTTCCCATGTTTTCTTCCGCCTGCTACTTCTATAGTTTTTCTTCTTCCTTCCTAATTACAACCCTTAAATAGAATTTGTGCCACATATCAAATTTACTGAGTATCATTATTCTTCCAAGTGGTAAGGATACCTCAAGACAAATGCTGAGCATAGAAGCCACAGGGCATAAATATGCAAAGAAGTAAAAAGCTAACCTTTTCAAACAATAAGGCTTCTCTCTCACTTACCAACTTAACATTTCCCTGTATGGCCCCGGAAGATGACTGGTTAGCCAGAGACGGGTAACATTCCTCAAGGGAGGAACAACCTAAGTCAGGCACAGTCGCAGGGGGGCCATCAGGTGAGAAAATGGGGATCAACAGAGGTGAGGCTTAGAACCTCACCCCCCCTGTTCTGAGAGAAATCTTCTGCATACGTGGATGTTTTATTGCCCTTGTCTAGCTTGGATTAACACATAGTCTACAGGCACACACCTGATCATCTACATTTGCTCTCTTACAACACTGAACTATGTTTTCTACCTTTAACTTGTATCTACCTACCACTTCAGCATTTTATTAAAAATAATAATAATAAAGAGAGAAATGTGGTATCCACATATAAATCAAGTATAAAAATGAAATGAGTATTCATATTTGAACTGACTGTTTATAGTTCATAATGCATGAGCAAAACCGAAGGCTTCTGTGATGACTGCCCTTGTAATGTTCACCATGTAACTAATACACTATGTAAGAATTTGTTCTCCATGTAAGAACTTGTTCATTATGCTTCAGAAGATTGGAGACTGATGAAAATTAGGCTTGGGGTGGATTAATGATTGTGCATTGAGCATTGATTCCCCTATACAGAATTTTATTGTTGTTAACAACCATTTGATCAGTAAATATGAGAGATGCCTCACACACACAAATATATATATATCTATATATACATATGTACATATACACACTTCCAATTGTAAAATAAATAACTGGGATGTAATATATAGCATAAGGAATATAGTCAAAATATTGTAACAACTTGGTATGGTGATAGCTGGTACCTAGAATTATCATGTATATAAATGTTGAATCACTGTGTTGTATACCTGAAACTAATGTAATACTGTGTGTCAACTACCCTTCAATAAAAAATAATTATCCAAAAAAAAAAAAAAAAGTCTAGGTAAGAGAGAAGTGAGAGGGTTATCAGATAATAGGTTGTACTGCCTCAGAGTTCCTGGAAAGGACTAAATTTCTTTTTAAGCCACTGGATTTTAGTTCTAAATTCAGGAAGGCACACACTGCCTCTCAACATATGTTGTTGGTGAGTTCAACATATTTGTCTAAACTCAATTTCTATTCTTCCAGCTTACAGGTAATGAAGACAAATAGCCTTCATATGTCAAACACTGTCACTACTTGGAGAGGACTGTTAAAAAATCCATCACCCATTGCCTAGAATGTTTATTTTAAATGTACATAAACTTCTTTAATCCATTAATTTATGTAAATAAGTAAAAACAAGTCTTTGATTTTTATATAAGCAAATTTGCTACCCTTTCACACTTACATGTACTTTTGAAATTACTGTTTGGAATTAATTACTGTTGGAACTTTTCTTCTAAGATTATACCTTAGATTGTTTTCTAAGCACTCATTTTTAGAAAAGATAACTTCATGCATTATTTTATTACATTGCTATTATAGAGATATTGAGTTTACTTGGTCAATTTATTTTCCTTACTACCTTATTCAATAGTCTGGATGTACATTTTAAATTTAAAGTTTATAAGGATGCCAAAAATAAATATGTGTTTCTAAAAGTCTTAGTGCAGATTTAGGTTTTATATAGCTTATTAATTTATCTACTTAGATCTCAAAAATATTACCAGGAACCCAAGGAGAATTTTTGTCGACCTCTAAGTGGAACTAAGCAACTCTCTTCAACAAGCCTACCTCCTCTCATTTTCCTTGTCTCTGCCATTTGCCCCTTTTTAACAAGTACCCCGACTCATATGAACAATCTTAAACCAATTCCCTGACTCTTATGGGCTGAATTGTGCCCAGCCCCTATTCATATACTGATGCCCTAAACATGGCTATATTTTGGGATGGTCTTTAGAAAGGTATAAGTTAGAATGAGGAAATAAGGATGGAGCCCTAATCCACTATGACTAGTGTCCTTAAAAGAAGAGGACAGGACACCAGAAATGTGTATTCAGAGAGGAAAGGCCATATGAGGACAAAGGGAAAAGGCAGCCATCGGCAAGCCAAGAAGAGAGGCCTTGCCTCACCAGAAGCTGCCCTGCCTGCACCTTGATCTTGGACTTCTAGCCCCCAGAACTGTGAGAAGGTAAATTTCTACTGGTTAAGCCAGTCTGTGGTACATTGTTATGGCAGCCCTAGCAAAGTAATACACTGATCAATCCCAACTTTGAAATGGGATTTGATAAGTTTTTTCCCCATGTTCTCTCCTTTTTTTATTGATCACTGCTCATGCTGTGGATTTTCTTATGAATAAAATTATGTCCCCAAATTACTAATTACTATCCAAAATGTTTTATGAGTTAAAGTTATCAAATTGCCTTAACTAGTAGTTAAATGGTGACACGGGAGGATTCTCCTTTGACTCCATTTCCAAATCATGTCCATATGTATGTTTCCCTTGTAATTCATGCTGGTTTAGTTCCACACCAGTCTATGTGCCAAGCTTCATGCTAGATATATGATCCATGAACAGGACATTTCAGGAGACAATGATAAAAACAGCAATCTTTTGTATTATTTAGAAATTGTGACTAGGAACACAGTCACATAGTATTAGGGACCACAGAAAAAGGGAATCTATGTCAAAGTAGAGTGATATCTAAGTTGAGTGGGAATGTGGCTGGTGAAAAAAATGAGAAAATGACAGAAGAGGTATGGAATTTTATTATTTCAATCCTTCTTCTTGACTAGAGACTAGCTTAGCTACCTAAAACTTATAGACAGGTCTTTGAGACACAAGCTTCCCAGATGCTGACATTTCCTACTCCTGAGTAAATTTTAGAAGCCATACTGATATCTTTATTAAGTAGAAGAAATTTGGAATAGAGACATTTCTTGACCAGAGGAACCAGGCCAATAAGGAATAGAACCAGGATCCCAAACAGGTTCAGTTTCCTATAAATAGCTGTCCTTCTAAACTTATACTGCACTTTCACTTTGTATATTACTTCTTGTAGATTTCAAATTTTCTTTATAATATTACTATGAGGCCCAAATAATTTTCCTAGAAGGACTAGAGCAAATATTAGTTCACCATTTTCTATGTCCAACAATTTTACTGTTCATTCAAAAGTAATTACTAAGTAACTCAATTACCATTATTCTGTAGAACAATAACAGGTGCTCAGGAAACTTAAATATCATTTGGGAAAAGGTTAAAAAACATTACAAGGGCTTAAAAATGGAAAAACACCTTAACTGATAAATAACAATATAGATTAATCTATATTTCCAGCTCCAATCAACCTCACATTTTATATTCTTCTGAATGCCTTGCAGGCAAAATAATGAACTTTTTAACATGGGATCAATTATATTTATTCTCCAACCTCCTGGATTCCAACTCTTTTTTGTGGCATTATGCTCTGTTTTATAAGCCAAACTAAGAATCCTAGAGTCATCTCTGACTTATCCAAGTCCCTCATCTTCCCCTTTTCCTTTAGGGGGCACAAGTGAACAAAAGCTCAATCCTCACAAATATAAAATGAAATCGATGATCTCCTTCATGTTAACAGTTGTAGCTTTTTAAAATTGATTTTCATCACTATACTTTTAGGGAGAAAAAGATCAAAACAACAACAAATATCTTACATAAAGATGCTTTTTCACTTTGGCAATTCTACAGTGGGGCTTTAAGTCCAAAGGGCATAATGATATAAAGGAATAAAAGAAAAAGGAAAACAACAAACAAAAAAAGACATTCAAGGTTTCTTTTATACGTAAAATTCTGCTACTTTTACTGATTATCTTTGAAAACTATTCAAATAAAAAGGTATAAAAGTATTGTGCAGAAACTGTGAAACTATAAATAGAAAATTTATGCTAATAAATAATGTGCATTGCAAAAAAGTTGTATCTTTTTTAGTGCATGTTTTGCTATAGTAAATTTTTAAAAATCTTTAATATTTGTAAATGCCTACTTCTTTTTTTCTGTTGCAACTTTTATTACCTAATTCCCCTGCTTGTATCTTCACTCTTGTAGATGATCTTCCTATACCTTTTCTCTTTTGTCCTTGGCAATTCATCATACCTAGTGATGTCTAATTACTTGGTCTGAAGCATAGATCTTATCATGTTAACTTCCTAAACTGTGCTCAGTTAATCTCTAGCTACAGCATAGGTTGCACTGCATCAAGCTTTGGAAAGTTAGACATTAACAAAGGTGTAAAGGGCTTTGGAATGCACACTAAGAAATTAGATACCAATTAACATTAGTTTGTTTTGAAAGATAACTTGGTGACATTTATTATTTTTTTTAAATACAGTTAATATACAATATTGGTTTCAGGTGTATACCATAGTAATTTGATATTATATGCATTACTAAATGCTCACCATGATAAAATTAATATATTTCAAAAAGAAGAAAGCTCCTTGCTTTTGAGCCTATAGTATATTCCATTTTCCTCTGAAATTGTCATTTGCTGCAATATTGGTCCTTAGCCTTGGCTGGCTGTGTAGTGAAATAACTTATGGAAACATTAATGACTGTTTCTCATCCTGAGAGATCCTGATTAATTGATCTGAATTGCAGCCAGGGCACTGAGATTTTTTAAAAGCTCACAAATGTGATTCTAGTGTATATCCAATGCTGAAAGCCACTACCTTAAAGAGATGCTATTCTCTTTCCCATCAATTTATATTCTCACATGCCTACATAAGTATCACTTAAATAACTTTCTTTAAGGCAGTCATTCAAGATTTTAAACATTATTTTTTTGCCTCTTTATATTTATTTTTACCTTGGCTGCTTAATTCATTAATACAATGTAGGCTTCCTTTTTCCTGGAAAGAAATAGGCACGTTTCTTATTTTTCCAGCCATATTTATGTGTTAACTATCTTAGTATGCCCTAGGGCTGTACTATCCAATACAGTAGCCACCAGCCTCATGTGCTACTGAGAAATTAAAATATGATTAGCCTAGTGACAAGATTTAATATTTTATATATGTATTGTATGCAACAACATATTGGCTATGTATTAAAAAAGGCTATTATATATTTATTATATACTCTATCAGCACATACTCATTTTTATTGTTTGTTTTTTACCATAATATACATATAATTATCTTGCTCATGATTTTTATAATCTGTCTCTTCCTAATAAAAAGTAATTTCATGAGAACATTGATGCATACATGCTTAATATATATTTTGAATGAATAACAGCTAATAGTTATCTGAAGCTATCCAATTTGATTACTGATTCTTTCAGTATTCAATATTCTTAAACTTCCAGAGTTTTGTTCTTTTCAGTTATTATGGAAGAGTTAAGTTCTGTTTCACATTTTTCAGGGTTGTCATTATAACATAATTCAGACTTAAAACATGGGGTGTTTTTTCTTTCCTCCAAGGACCCTAACACATTACATACCTCTATCGAACACTTATAGACTACTAGAGGAAAATAAACCAGCAATATTGATGCTAATGTAAATGCATACAGATCAAAGCAGTCATTGGATTTGAGATTTACTTTGAAGTGCAAAATAGGGAGAAATGTCATAGGTTGAACAAGGAGAATAATTATGTGTGAATTGTATAAGAAAACTTCCAAGTATTTGGAATGAAAAAGTGGGTGAATGAAGGAATGATAGAGGCTGAAGTTTGTGTTTCATGATGCTATGTGAGACAGAGAATATTAATATAGCAAAGTACTGTTTGTTAGGAAATAAGGAAAGAAGTATCAATAAAGTTTCTTACAAACTTTTCATTTGATTGAATGTTCCTACCAATGTCAGTTCATAGTAAAAACAACCTGGAATGGTACCTTTATTGGGCAGGACCATCCTCACTAGTGGGGTAGTTCACCCAGGTAGCATTCTGATTTACTGTCTTACTTGGCCTTTTTGCCTTATGCCTTCATACCTTAGTTTCAATAATCTCTTAACTTTTGAACTGATTATCTAAGAACAATGCTTGGTCTGAGATTGATTTACCTCCTGGATAGAATATCTTTCCCTGCCAACTAGCAATCGGCATAGCAACTGTGTAGAACACAAAATTCTTTAGGAAATTTGGCAGTTTCCATAAAAATTTAAATGCACAGACCCTTTTAGGAGCCAATTCTATGCCTAGGAATATGTTTTATGGGAACCCTTCAAATGGAAACAGAAGTCGATTTCAATGATATCCTATGCAACACTCAGTCATTCAACAAATATTATTAAGCATCTACAAAAAGCCAGGAACTATACTAGGCACTGGGATAATCCAAATAGATCCAATACATGAGTTCATGAAGATTACAGAGTAAAAAACATAATTAGATATTCACACAGATGGTTAGATATAAACTGTGAAAGCACTATGGAAATAAATACAGGATGTTATGAAAGCATGACAGTGGGATCCTTACATTACTAAGGTGATTATTACTGAGTTAGTTACATTTAAGATAATATTTCAAGGATTAATAGGAAGATAATAGTAGTCAGGATTGCAGGGGGTAGGGTGGTAGTAAGAAACCCTAAAAGAATGGATCCTTGTCTATGAAAACAGAAATATTTTCTAAGGAAGTAACATTTCATCTGGGATCTGAAAATGGTGACAGGGTTGGTTATGTGGAGAACAGAAGAATTTTCCAGACAAAGGAACCTATCTATATGTGTAAAGCTATGAGGAAGGAACCTGTTTGGAAGTGAGATAAGCACTGTGTTGTTTAAAAGTAACATTTCAAGCTCTAAAAGAAACCCTTAAGTATGATTAACAAGAAAGAGCTAAAATATGCTGCACCCATAATATGCAAGCCTATTAAAAAATACAGACAGATAAATAATAGATGATCTATAGTTAATTAAAAAATACAAAAATGTATCTCAAAACAGTGCTTGACTTTAGGAGAAAGCAAATATAATATAACTGCATATATTTATACATGTGTGTATATGTAAGTGTGTAGGGTCAATGATTTTATAATCTTCCATATATGAAAGCAATAATTTGCCTTTATAATTACTGTTTTTAAGATATTTCTTGTCCTACACCATTATTGGATGTATAGGAAAGTTGTTTGTTATGCTTAGCAGTTATCTGATAAGTAGGGAACAGAAATCAGACCTCGATTATGATTCAAAGGTGTATGATTCGGGCATTTATTTCAGAATATAGATACTTGAACTGTATCGCTCATATTTACAATATGATGACCCACCTCCAGTGTCCCATCTCATTCTTTCTTTTATTCAAGATGATAAAACAAAAAGTGTACTGCCATAAAATGTGACTGTGCATTATACAATTTTGCATCATTACAGTTGAAACATTTAACAAAAGATGACAGAAGCAGGTTTGTTATAAGTTTCGCTATAAGCTCTTCTATGGAGAAATTGAATTTTACTGTAGGCCATTGTATGGATCAGTTAAGTAAGGCAAACTGACTGAGGATAACAGAAAGTTTTAAAAAAAAATTTTTTAAAGTCTGGGGTTGGACAGGTCATTGCAACAAGGACAATAAGATGCTGGATCATCAATAGATAATGTTCCATGAGACTTAATTTGAGAGTTTTATGCAAGTCAATATATGATACTGAAACCCAAGGGGTAAACAAAGACAAATTCTTGAAGAGATGCTTAGGATGTTGGATTCTAAAGTAGAACCCAAATTTTGGCTAAAAAAGGGAGAAAAGCAAAAGTTTATAGCAAATTGGGGTCAGAAACAAGGAATTCATATCACAAAAAATAAATAAAAACAAATAATTTGGCAATGTACAGGCTATGGCAAGGATACCCATAGTACAAGGCCAACATAACTCTTCAGTGTTTGTAAGATACACTGTAACAGTAAGACAGTAAAGGCCAATCATTAGCATATAAATGGTATCTCAAGTCACTGGGTGGGTGTAACTCTGGGGGGAAAATATGTTCCCATCCAGTGCCAAATAACCTTTGAAGTCGAAATCAGTCAAAAAAGGGAGAAAAAACATTTATTGCTTACAAGCAGTCATCAACTTCTGCTCGCCCTTCTCTTATGGCTGCAAAAGGATCCCAAAAATACCTCTTTGGTTCGAATATGCCCTCACTGCCCCCTCCTTGTAATCACCTATTGATATGGAGATGGACAACTTTTCTCCATCCCATGGAAACACTGATTGATACGGAGGTGCACTAAGGCCAGGAGAGAGATTCTGGAAATATTGCAATTTTACCCACGATAATCCTCAAGCCAGAGAATTCAACTAAATTCAAAGTCCTATGCAGATTAAGTCCATAGCTCGCCCATTCCACAGGCAGGCAGTAGCTAAATGAGCAGGGATTTCAGAGCAATCATCATGCAACAGCTGCAGCCAGGGAGTGAGTCCAGGCCACAGGGACTATAGAAGAAAATAACCTTAAAGGTGATAAGATACATTTTTTAATGACACCAGCAGAGGCAAATCTTGTCCATCAGGTAGGGTGCATGCAAGAGAGTGGTCCTGTGATACAACAGTGGCAGGAATGGAATCTCATCCTGGTCTAATATAACCAAACCGTCAACCCCTCCCTGTGGGAGTTACAGATGGGTCAATATATAGGGTTATTGGAGGTACATGCACTTGCCATAAAGATAAAACAAAACTTCCCCATAAGGTGCTCTTACCTCCCAGACATTTTGGGTAATCTACTGTGATCTTTAGGGGCTACTCTGTTACTCCAGCTTCCAGGTCTTTTCCCCAAGGTGCCAGTAGGCCAGCCATCACTGGTGCATGTGCTGAAATGCCCAGGGCCATGTCCACTCAATAGAGTTTCTAGTGTTTAGCATTGTTGGGGCTGGCAGCATGTTGTTGCTCTGCTGGCCATAGCCTGTCTTCAGTAACTCTTCTTTGGTTTGCACATACAGTTGTACAGGAGAGACAGCAACATGTGTTAGCATATTCACAGGGCTCAATGCTCCTTTTTTGGACTTCTCATTCACACACTGTAGCACTGTCTATAAGTAAACTGATCAGCCCCGTAAACTATTGGTGTCCGACTTTAGGCAAGATTTCAACAAACCATTGTATCTCTCTGGCATGCCTGCCCTATATGATACATGAAACTTCCACTTTATCCCAAATTGCTGTACCCATTCATGTAACACATATCCAGTAAAGTGGGTGCCTTGACTGCTTTCAGTCAAGCTACAAGGACTGAATTAGATCAGCTGTTGTTGCTGAACTGGCAGTCTCAATGCATTTGCCCTTCCAAAATAGCAAGTAGCTGAAGAACTGGGTAAGAATATTGTGTGATCACAGTGAATCTGTAAACCTTTCTGATAAGTTCCTCATTTAAACAAATTGTCCAGCTTTTATTGAAAGGTGTTAGCATTATTCCATAGCTAGTTTGATCCTGTAAGCAAAACATGACAGAAGTTCTTTTTTCAGCAAACATGCATACCAATGAGCCATTACTTTAGCAGTGATATTGCCTACCATGTGTTTATATCTATTTCAGCATATGACAGTTTGAACGTGTACTAGTAAGATTTATTTGATAGAGTATTGTCCCATCTTCATTGCCCCATCTTTTTTTTTTCCTTTTCTTTCCTACAGATAATATAAATCAAAATCTTAGTGCCATAAAACCTAATTGGACATCTTGCAATTCTGCATCATTATAAAATAATGCTATACATGAACAATGCTTTATGTATGTGAGTGGTTTATTTGCCTCTTCTGTAAGATAATACAAATGGCAATCAGCTTAGGAATCCACACATGGCAGATTTTCATGGTACTATTATATTGGTTTAGGTGCTGTACATGAAACCTGATGAGCCTAGTAATAACTTTAGAAAGCAGGGTTATCAAAGGAGTGCCGATTTCAGCAGGAAAGAGAATCATTCACAACTGGCAATCTCTATAGACTGCCAAATTACCTAAAATTCTATTCTGCAAAGCAGTAATCTTTAATGTTCCAATAAAAAGTAACTCTTTTGGGGATAGTTATTGTGCTTGTAATTGCACACTCAGAAACTAATTTGCATAATATTGCAAAGGACCAAGGAAATGTACTGATAAAAAAGATAATTTAAGATTACTGGAAAGCTGCTTATTGATGCCTACGGTACTCTGTCTTCATTTTTATCTTCATTCAATTCTCAATCTCCTACTCTGTGCATGGCACATGCAAATCACTGGGAGTAAAGATTTAAAAAGAAACATCCCATGCCCAAAAGGGGTCCATGTTTCAGTGTTAAGAATAGTAAGCAGGTGGTAAGAGCAGTGTTTGATATTCTCACGTGGAGGTACACATCACAGGTATTTGGGGTGAGGACCTGGGGCTTAGGAGTGATATGTCTAGCAAGGTGCTCAGGTGAGAAGGTGTTTGTTTGATGAGTTAGAGGCAAAGATGAGAAACTGAAGAGAGGGCACATTCTACATGGAGAGATTGTCACAGAAAATGAAGGAGCTGCGTGCATTCTGTTCATAGGTAATAGTTTAGATTGACTAAGTAAAGGAAAGAATTAGCAAAAAATAGAAAGCAGGTTGGAAAGTCAAACATAGGCCAGTTAATAATAAATTTGCATGTCATATTAAAGACTTGATTTAATGCTGAAAGCAATTAGAATTCATTGAAAAATTTATGTTTGAACACGTTCTAATCAGATTTTCATTTTAAAGAGATCACTGCGGTAAGAGATTACAGAGAGGTAAGTGACAAGATCTATTAGGAGGATCTTAGAATAATCGAAATGAATGATGGTATGGATCAAAATTAAGTTAAAGGAGAGGAATGAAGGGAAGGGAATGAATTGTGAAATATTAAGAAAGCAGAATTGACATAAGCTGGTAGAAGAAAAGGAAGAGTAAGGAGCCAAATGTTAATCTCTTCAGAAAAATTGATTTTTTAGTTAGAATTCAGATTCTATCTGAAACGTCATTATATGCAATTTTAACTTTACAAAGGATTAATCCAATGACTGTTTTGATTTTCTTAAGCATTTTCAATACATTTTTCACAATTGTTAGCAGGGCATATATGTATTTCATAAGATACTAATATTTTGTAAATTTTGGGTCAATTTTGCCCATACCTTTTATTATAAGAATAAAATAAGTTAACATATATAAATTTGATTAGTTCACTACCTGGCACATACTGGTTTTTTAAGGAACAAATATAAATTAGAAAACAACAGTGTATGTCTCATATGTTTTATCTGAGCACATTTCTGAAATATTAAATTAAGATTGATAAATGAATTCTGATTTAATCTTTCCATTTAATTACCTGGTAAACTTTTGAAAGGTTTTTGGTATTTTTGTTGTTGGAGGTGGTAGCATTTAACATCTGTGGAAAAGGAACACTGAATTTTTAATTCATTGTTTTTTGTACTTTCTCAGTTTATGAATAGTTTAGAATTTTTTTTTGTATTTCCAAAGATATCATTCTTTTTTTTTTCCCATTGATTTATTCATTTGGTAGTGATAATACATTTTTACTTTGTGCCCAGTAGAGTGCTTAGTAGTTGAATCAGAGGTCAGTACAATATATTATATTGTTTCCTCAATGAAATGGAATATGTATCTGTGTATTCATTTCTGTACTTGTAATACAGATAATCTCTAAAATTTCTGCAACATTCACGCCCTTACTGTATGGATTCAGATACTTGTGCTAAAAGCTTAGTCAGGAAACATTGATAAATTAATCTTTTTCAAGGAATGTGTTATGGTTCTTTCTTATGCATATCTATGTGACATGCTGAAAGGTAGGTGTACATATAAAATATAAGCATGAGATATTTTTCATTGAAAAGCTCAGCAAATTTTATCATAAAAATGTAAGAATAGTGGGGGACTTGATAATAGGGGAGTCTAGTAACCATAATGCTTTTCAAGTAATTGTACATTAACAATATTAAAATAAAAAAATTAAAATACAAAAATACCAAAAAATGTAAGAATAGAAACAGAGATACCCTTCTGATATGATTATTAAAGTGCACTAATGTTAAGCTATTGCAGAATGTCTGCTCAGAATGAAAATCAATATCTGCAAAATTAGATTTACAAAGCAGAAGTTATTATATTGAATTTAGGCTAAATAATGATCAAAATGAGGAAATTGACTTTTTTGTGTTCTTGCATTTATGACAATAACATTTCTAAAATTATGCTTCTTTGTTTTATATTCTCATCTCCACTGTGCCCCACCCTCATTTTAAAAAAAATCTTAACTACTACTAAAATTTTCTATGACCAATTACTTTAAAATTGTGATTTTGTAGTACTTGTTCCATGAAAAACACATTACACTTCATCCATCATAAAGCAAATTATGGAATTTCCTCTCCTCTCAATGTGTAACTTGACTCTGAGTGTGCTATTTCCTTAGTATTTTCCTACATCTGTCATTTTTTTAAATCACATACTGTGCCATTTTATTATTTCACCTTTATTTTCTCATATTATCTGGTGTGAATTTAATGTTCATGTGGAAAATATACACAATCCTTAACTTATTCTGACCTTTACCTTTGCAGTACTTCAATATTCACTGTCCGTAGCAACATTATGAGTCTTGTCACAAATTGGAATTTGTCCTTTGCTTACACATGCTAGATACTGAATGATAAAAAGGCATTTCATACCTAATACAACAGAGCTGGATGTAATCACCCATCCCTTCACCTTTACAACCATAGTTTGATTTTCATTTCACTACAATTATAAGTGTTTTAAGTGATTTTCTAATCTCTTGTCTCTGCTATTTTTAAGCTCTTTATTGAGATATAATTGATATACAAATAAACTGGAATTTGTTTTTTGAATGAACAAAAGCAAGGTTTAAAATGGAGCTAGGGAGTTTGGGTTATCAAATAACTGTAAAAAAAAGAGATAACAATCAATCTTCCTAACCCAGTTTGACACAGCCAAACCCACCTTCCAACTACTCCATTTCCTTCTCTTTCAATTGGTTTCTTCTCCATAGTTTAGCCTAGTCTTTTGTTCTTATGATTTTACCTTTAAATCCTGCTATCAGGGAAGCTATTTTTTGCTTGTAAAGTTGAAGACTAGAGAAGCAAAGGCCTTTATGTCTGGAAAACATACTCCTTCTATAAACTTCAAGTAGATTATGCCCTCCGCACTGGACCATATCCCTGATTTGGCAGTATCTTCTGAACAATGCATATAGTAGTGCCCTTGATGGGTCTGGTATGTTTCCCAGCCGACTCCCCTTGAATAAGCTTCATCTGTTCTGTTTCAGAATCTGCCAGCAGCTTCAGTTTCTCCAATGTATACAATGTGATAAGTTTGGAGATATGCATATGCCTATGAAACCATGGCCACAATCAAGGTAATAAACATATCTATCATCTCCCAAAGCTTCCTCCTACCACTCTTTTTTTTGTGTTAAGAACACTTAAGATGAGCTCTTTCCTCTTAACAAATTGTAAATATACAATAGTGAATTGCTAAGTATAGGCACTATGTTGTACAGTTCATCTTTAGAAGTTGTTCATCTTGGAAACTGAAAGTTTATGCCTGTTGAAGAATAACTTGCCACTTCATCAGTAAAATGTAAATTCTTTGGGCCAGATCACTGAGTTATGTTCCTTAGTAACCGTGACTCTACTTTTCTGCCTTGAATTTTATTAGAGAGGGATAAAGCATAAAGGGAGAGTAAAAGAGTAGATCAGAAAAGATAAAAATACTTCTGGATGTAGATGGAAACAGACAAGCAGATAAACTTTTAAGAGTTAACAAAAATAATAGCAGGACAAAGGATAGAAACTTGAGCTATGTTGATATTATCCCTAAACATTTAAAAATTTTACTAAAAAACAAACTTTTCTTTATACAGAAATATGAAGATCATGGTTGGGATTCTGGGAACATATAGCGGGATTTAAACAGATGGGACAAAAAAGATAATTTTACCTACTAACTGTGTAAACACTAAAGCCATCATTGCACATAAGATAATCTCTGCAGCATTCCTGAAATTTAATCTTTAGAGGTCAACTACCTCACAAATTTTTTAAAACCTTTCACAAAAATTTAAAAATTATGCAATATTTGACTTGTGGTTATTAGTGATTACTTGTGACTTTATTTCCATAAGATACAATAAAAATGCAGCAGAGATCTCGATTGTATTCCACTTAGTATAATGGGCTTACTTTCTAATCACTCTTAAAATGAAAATATAGACTCTGGGGGGTGTTATGCAGAGGTATACAGTTAGATTATCACTTTGGGTGACTTCCAGTGTTATAACCTATCTTGCACATCTCTCAAAACTGTAAAAACAAAATGTAAAGATCCCCTAAATTTAGTAGAAAGCCTAAGATTGTAATCAAGCTTTGGAGTTCTCTTATTTCCCAAAGATTATATTTTCACTATATTTTTGGATTTTGTGGCAAATATTTTTAAAAGTATCTATCTATTCAGCATATTATTTGTTTCTAGTTCCGTCTGTATTTTGGTTCTAAGTATTTAGTCTACCATAATAGTAAAAATAGGATCATCACTGTAATAGCTATTGGAGATAATATAACCAATTACCAAACCAACCAAATTAAAATAGAAATAAATAAAAGTGTCCATCCGTAGATGAATGGATAAAGAAGATGTGGTACATATGCACAATGGAATATTATTCAGTAATAAAAAGAAAGAAATCCTGCCATTTGCAACAACATGGATAGACCTAGAGGGTATTATGCTCAGGGAAATAAGCCTGGTGGAGAAAGACAAATACCCATATGACTTCACTTATTTGTGGAATATAAAAACAAAGCAAAACAGAAGGAACAAAATAGCAACAGACTCACTGACACTGAGAAGTAACTGGGGGTGTGGATTTAATAATGTATATAACTGTTAAATCACTGTTGTAGACTTGAAACCAATATAATATTGTATATCGACTATACTTCAATAAACTTTTTTAAAATAAAATAAAATAGAAATAAAGTAATCAAACAATCTATAACAGGCCTAAATACTACAGCAAAGTTCAGTAGGCTGCTGGATATAAAACATACATTTGGATCAAGACATATATTTGTAATAGTCTTTTCACTAGAGAAGTGGGAAAAGAAGTCAGATTATCACAGTTTGAATTTAGTGGTGATTTTGTATTTAATTCAAGTATTGTGACAGATGTAGGAGAATAAAGTTAAGTCAACTGAGGGTCTTTTATTCATAGAAAAATTAATCCATAATGATATGATTTGGGCATATGTATGGGTTCTTGGGTAGTTATCAAACAAGTGGAAAAGACAGAAAATACCTATTGTAAACAGAAGTTAATTAGAGGGGACTGTGTTTAATGGGTTATGAAGGAAGATCATTTGGTAATCTATTAATCTTGTATAATTTTTCTTTTGTATGGCCATGTTAAATTTCTGCCTACAGCAGACTGCATTTCAGGTCAAAGTTAATGATTTTTTTTTTTTTTAACTTCGCAGGTCTTATTCCCATCTAAAGTTCACAAATAGGCAATGGGTTTACTCTAAAATGTATTATTTTTATTTTATTATTTAATACAGTGTTCCTGTCTGATAATGTTTGTACTTTGAAAGGTCACTAATTACAATTTTCTTATCATGTAACAGCAGATTTTATTTATTGGCAAACACACATACATTTATACTTTCAAAAAAGTTTTCAACTTGAAAGGTCCCACATGTATTTCTCTTTTCACTGTGACATTAAAATTTACTTTTGAAAATATTCCTTCCATTTTACCCCATAGATAGCTTCAAAGCTATATACTTTCCTGGACTCATCTTCCGATATTAATGGGTCAGTGGATTCTCTGAATTTTTAAGTCACATAGTTTTGTTTCAAAACCATTAACAGTAATAGTACCACTTGCTAATTAAATTGGTTCACCCAATATTTTTAAGCACATACTATTAGTTACATTCTTAGGATACAAAGTTACTGAAGAAAGATAACATCTGTAGCTTATCAGAGTTTATTTATTGCTGGACATGGAAGATTAAGTAAGTGCAATGAGAGATTATATATGTTATGCTCTGGTAAATATAAGGTGAATATAACATGACTGTAAAGATGTTCTATTTAGAGAGACAATTTCCAAATCTATGAGGATGTTTCAAGCAGAACTAACAGCGTGTTATAAGTGCTAAAGAGAGAAAAAGCATGTCAATTTGGAGACTGGTAAATTTAGCAGAGTTTGCTGAGTTATGACAGATAGATAAAACTGGAGATAAAATATATTCTTCTATGTTGTTTGTGCTATGGATAATATAAACAGTAAGTAACCCTAATCTAGTCCATAACTTCCTTAACTTCCTGTATGTTTTCCATGGAAACAGAATTCTTTAATTTGTTTATGTTTTGCAATCATTTTAGAAAGAGTTGATCAAAGAAAAAATGATTTCCTATGATTTGTACCTGAAATGTGCTTAGAAGAAAATCTTTGCATAACAGATGTGCTACATAAAGAATATCAGGATGCACTGAAATCACTCCTATCCTTTCTTTTATGACATGATTGCTCAGTTAAGTATATACATCTTCCACAAGTAAAGAAAAGAGAACAGATGGTAAAGGCTTAGTTAAAAAGAGATCAGTCCATGAAAAAAACCTGATTCATCATACTTGGGTTTCCTTGCTCAAATTATTTTGTCCTATGGTTCAGAAAGTGATGCTACTATTGAAAAGAAAGAAAAATTCAAGAGCCTAACTCTAATATCAAATTGATTTATTCCAACAAATGTCACATTACTGCTATTGCTACTGAAGAACAAACAGAAAAAAATATTTCTTGAATGCCCATAGTGAACAAAACTTCGTTTGAAAGAAAATAGCAAACTGCTGGGATCAGGAGATAACTATGTGGAATCTTGGAATCCTTTGTAATACACATATTATGGAAATGAAATTTTAAATACAGTAAGCCCTCAATAACCTCTATTATAGATAGGTCACATGCTTGGATACACTCCTCTCTAAAAATAAATACATATATTTCACACATACACACAAAAAATTGGGCTTTCTTTGTCAGATCTTTCTAGTTCCTTAAAGCACACTCTTATCCATTCATTTGCTCATTCAGAGACCAGGTGTCATATTTTTTTAACCTCTTTCTTAATACCAGGCCCACAAATTTAATTTTCAAGCCACATCAATTTCCTAAAAGTAGCCCCTGTCTCCTTGAATTCTCTCCTACCAATTTATAATAACTTCTCAAAGCTTCTCAAAGCTTCTAGGGGATCCCTTAAAAATACTATATTTTGAAACTTTTATGATTAGACCTTTTTAATGGCCTATTATTTACCTTAGAAAAAATTCAAATCTCACTAATTCCTACATTTTTCAGCATCTGCCTTATTCTATAGCTACTTCTGATATTTTAGGTTCAGGCCACTGGTATAGCATAAATTAGAGCAAAGATTTTTAGAGTAGTTAAACTGTCTAAGCTCAATTACATGTGTAGTAAATGAGATTATTAATAATAAGTATTATATAGGGTAGTTGTAGGGATTCAGTAAGAAATACATATTTTTTTCTGGTAGAACAATCTTTCCTTTAATTCCATCTTAATAGAGCATAATTGACAAATTGTAAGATATCTAAAGTGTAATTGCAGTGACTTTTTAATTATATGTATACACACACATTGTGAAAAAGATCTACTCTTTCCAGTTCATTAACACATCTGATAGAACAATCTTAATATGCAATCTATACATTCAGTTTCTATAATAATAAAAGGGTAATTTGCCCTTTGTAAACAGGAGTTATCTCAATTATATATACTCATGATAGTTTGAAACCATGACAGAAAAGGATTATGTTTCATTTACTATTATTTTCAGAAGCCTCACCCTGTGTCTGGCCCAAAATAGAGAGTCAAAATAGTTGGTTGAGTCACTGAATGCCAGAATAGAGAGATCATATAAACATAGGGCCCTAAATCTATGCTTAAGTTATTGTGTTCTCTTTTAGGATAGGTTATTAGTATACTCCAATGATTGTATGGAGTACGTAGTATCTTCCTTCTCAAATATTTTAACTACACTTCCTGGCCCTTCCTTGCAGCCTGAATCTTGGGCTGCTCTTGTCACTAGTTGCTCCTTCTGGCCTCCCTATTGGCATCCAACACCTTGGAAGCTTGAAGGGCCCCTGTCCCCACTCTGGGTATGTTTTTCTTATCATAGGTAAATATCAGTCTTATAAATGCAACTACATAACAGAATTATATAATTTTTACATTAAGGTCATGCATCCCCCTGCTAAACAGGTATCACCATATCATTTACTATTCCTGATGACTTAGTATGTTTTTTAAAAGTTGGAGAAAAGACATTCATAAAGCAGTATATGAGTTGCATAATCAATTCAAGAGAATGCATGTAGCAGTCAGGAATCTGACATTTGTTAATCCTGCCTTATTTCCCTTCATTTTTCTGTAATAACAAACTTCTATAATATTCTATAATAACAAACTTCTATAATAACAAACTTAAACCTCTTCATTCACCAGTTCTGCCATGTTTAGAATTCCAGCTGAGTATGAAATGAGTCATACCTAAACAGACCCAGCCATCTCAATTCCCTTCCAAAAATGAATAGTTGTGCTTTATCTTCACAGTTAAATCGATTCAGGTTCAATATACCCTGGTGGTGTGTCCCTGGGATGTAATCTGACTTGGAGCACGGCTCTTCTACCTTCCCATATCCCCATCAAGGGATCACTGTTCTTAAAATAAGGTTTCTTACTATATTCCTTTGTTTAGGCCCTCATTTTAAGTTTTTGGTAATAGTGATTTACGAAACAAATCCCTGGCATAGACTCAGCTTAACATTATTCAGTTTCCTCTGAAAAATATGGGAGTTCTGCTCTTAAACTCACGTTCATGTCCTCTTCCATTAGAGTAAATTTTCAGGTGTCAAACATTTGATAGTTGCAATATGATAATTAGATGTAAACTCTGAAATTTAGAGACACAAAGATGCACTCTTTAAAGTGCCCAAACATACATTTTATTTGTGCTATTGTATTCCATATGATTTTCTAGCATAGGCACTGTAATAGGAATAACTACATGAGTCATTGATGACTCTGGAATATAAGATGCTTAACTGCAGTTTTTTCTTTTTTTAAATTCCATATTGCAAAACATGCCACCTGCCAGGAGGCAGGACTATTGTTATTCCTATAATTGTGTCACTGGTATGAAAAAGACTGCATAATAAATATACCAGACTGTAACAAACTAATGTCTAAAACTTTGGAATTATTTGACATGTTAAGAAGGAAATTCTAAGGGAGGGATGATTCAGGTAAAATTTCGATATCAGAATATTAGTGCCATTAAGCCTCAGTAATTCCCATATTTATAACCATTTTGGAAAGCATCTTGCAATCAAATTTCAGGCATTTCTTTAGAAGTTTTTCAGCATCCACACCATTTCCCTCATTGTGTTAACTTCTTTGTATCTTACACTGTGAGGGAGGTTCTTCACTGTACAGCATACATGGTCCCTACACTCACCAATCCATTGAAGGGGCCAAGCTTCTATACAAATAACTATTATACAGAATCATATGTGCTATGCCAGAAACTCGATTCATGTAGAGTCACAGTAGAAAAAAATTATGAATTCCATCCTGGAAACTACAAGGGTTGTCAGGAAATTCCTCCTGGCTAATGTGACATTTATTTTAAGATTTGCAGTTTTACTCTAGGCAGAAGGCAGATATGCAAGGACAGGGTGCCATAGAAAAACTCGCACCTTCCTCTCCTCAGGGATTTTAGCTGATATATTTTCAACATTCTGTAACTATACTTATTTCTGTTTCAAATCCCTAGGAGACACGCAGATGTGGAGCTATGATATTTCTTGATTCATTTCAATGCCCTTTCTGGCCTCCATTCTTTATGTGTACTTCTTTGTACTTCCTCCCCTGCTATCACCACCACCAATCCAAAAATAAATTAATGATAAGTAAACGTCACCAAAGAACGAAGCTATGTAAAAATGCATATTCACTTTACAATTTTAAAAACATTTCTTCCTTCCTGGATGGCAGCTGCCTCCCAGGGAGGGACTTTGACTTCCTCTTTCTGGCATCATCTTTTTTTTGTGGACAGCTATTTCCCTGTCATTTTGAATGGGAGAGGAATGATCTGACCTGTCCTGGCCTTGATATACTAAGAGCTTCTTTGTAAGTTTCTCTGCTCTTTAAGTTACATAGAAGGCATATCCTAAAACCTTAACTATTTTTTCCTTGAAATTACAATTGCTACAATTGTAGCTCATTGTAATTAAATAACCAATTCATGCTTCAGGAAGGTGGTTAAACTAGGTGAAAGTTAAAGTTCCTTTCAACCTTAACATTATATGATCTATATGATTTTTCTCTGAAAAGGAGGAATTCTGGGAGAGGAGGAGTTTTTACATTTAAATCCCCATAATTTTCTGTGTCCAGTGTCAAAAAATGATGACTTAAACAAATCTGAACAAATTTGTATTATAGAAGAAGAAAAAAGAGTGGGGCTTACAAACTTCAGTGACTGTGGCCCAGTTTAAAGTAGAATGTGACCAAGCTACTCCACTTAGGGCTTCTATTTAAATGTTTTATTTGTATATCTGGTTGTAGTTTTTTTTTCTTTAAGACAGACTAACATTAACTACTTATACATCTTGAGTACTATTTAAACAATTCGTTACTTGGGCAAAGTGCAACCATTTAAGGTTTACCTGCTTTTAATGTAAACCAATATTGAGATAGAATGGAGTTTAAGGATTGATTCAAAAGTTTCTGAGATCTGAGGAAAACTGTTTCTTTGCACCCACACGCTCTAATTTCTTGATCTTTTTAGAAAAAGGATAATAACTGGAATTTTGGTACTCCCCACAAGGTTTGAAGTTTATAAAATAGGTAACCTTTGCTACTCCAAACATACACACACACACACACTTAGAAGACAGTTCTGTAACAATTTTAGAAATTGCTTAAAAATGTCAAGGGAATAAGATGGAATAAAATCTCAAGCAATATTCCTTTTTTTTTTTTCGATAATTATTTTTTATTAAAGGGTACTTGACACACAGTATTACATTAGTTTCAGGTGTACAACACAGTGATTCAACATTTATATACATGATAATTCTAGGTACCAGCTATCACCATACCAAGTTGTTACAATATTTTGACTATATTCCTTATGCTATACATTACATCATGGTTACTTATTTATTTTACAATTGCAAGTGTGTATATATATATATATATATTTTTGTTTGTTTGTTTTTGTTCTTGTTTTTGTTTTTGTTTTTGTTTTTTGTGAGGGCCTCTCTCATATTTATTGATCAAATGGTTGTTAACAACAATAAAATTCTGTATAGGGGAGTCAATGCTCAATGCACAATCATTAATACACCCCAAGCCTAATTTTCATCAGTCTCCAATCTTCTGAAGCATAACGAACAAGTTCTTACATGGAGTACAAATTCTTATATACTGAATACATTACATGGTGAAACTTACAAGGGCAGTCATCACAGAAGTTTTCGGTTTTGCTCATGCATTATGAACTATAAAAAGTCAGTTCAAATATGAATATTCATTTGATTTTTATACTTGATTTATATGTGGTTACCACATTTCTCTTTATTATTATTATTTTTAATAAAATGCTGAAGTGCTAAGTAGATACAGGATAAAGGTAGAAAACATAGTTTAGTGTTGTAAGAGAGCAAATGTAGATGATCAGGTGTGTGCCTGTAGACTATGTGTTAATCCAAGCTAGACAAGGGCAATAAAACATCCACGTATGCAGAAGATTTCTCTCAGAACAGGGGGGGTGAGGTTCTAAGCCTCACCTCTGTTGATCCCCAATTTCTCACCTGATGGCCCCCCTGCGACTGTGCCTCTCTTAGGTTGTTCCTCCCTTGAGGAATGTTACCTGTCTCTGGCTAACCAGTCATCTTCTGGGGCCATACAGGGAAATGTTAAGTTGGTAAGTGAGAGAGAAGCCTTATTGTTTGAAAAGGTTAGCTTTTTACTTCTTTGCATATTTATGCCCTGTGGCTTCTATGCCCAGCATTTGTCTTGAGGTGTCTTTACCACTTGGAAGAATTATGATACTCAGTAAATTTGATATGTGGCACGAATTCTATTTAAGGGTTGTAATTAGGAAGGAAGAAGAAAAACTATAGAAGTAGCAGGCGGAAGAAAACATGGGGAGATGGATTATTTCTTTGACATGTCTTCTTGTAGAGTAACTTCAGCATGTATAAGTTTTAAGCTACTAATTAAATTGCGCACACACATTAACATAATAGGAGTACAGTTACGTAACCAAAGCATACCTGTAATTACCAGACATCTCTAGTGAAACCAAGAAAAGCAGTTAGGCACCTTAGGCATTTGTGAAAACTTATCTATGATATGGTGGATATTGTCTGACTGAACTTAAACAGTCTGAGAGAATTCAGACAAATTAAAACAACCCATTCCTGGGGACTGTTCACATCCCATATGTTCTTTTAACAGTAAATAGTCTGTAGTTGTAAGATTTTGGAGTGCTACAATTTGCACTTCTCCTAATTCTTGGTTGAGTTCCAACAGTATAGATCCAGTCAAATTTGTTGTTTTACTGTATGCACAGGCCAGCTTAGATATCTCCTTCTTCATTCCCATGGCAAGTCCAGGAACTGGTGGGATGAGTGCATCTACAGCTGTAGCAGTGCGTGGATCTTTGTTGGGGTTTTTTTGATGTTCATCTTCTGGCATGAGTCTTCCCGAGAGTGCTGATGTTGGAAGTTCCTTTCTATATTGTATCTTAGTTCATTTTTGGGGTAGCCAAATTAGGCTTTGATCCTCTGTATAAACACAAACAGACCCTTTGCCTACACTTTTATATGCCCTTTATATCATTGTGTAGAACTCACTGGAGATCACCACACTGGAACTGCTTTTTTTTTTTTATCATTAATCTACACTTACATGATGAATACTTTGTTTATTAGGCTCACCCCTATACCAGGTCCCCCCTATATACCCCTTTACAGCCACTGTCCAACAGCATAGCAAAAGGTTGTAGAATCACTACTTGTCTTCTCTGTGTTGTACAGCCCTCCCCTTTCTCCCACCCCCCCATGCATGCTAATCTTAATACCTCCCTTTTTCTCGCCCCCTTATCCCTCCCTACCCACCCATCCTCCCCAGTCCCTTTCCCTTTGGTACCTGTTAGTCCATTCTTGAGTTCTGTGATTCTGCTGCTGCTTTGTTCCTTCAGTTTTTCCTTTGTTCTTATACTCCACAGATGAGTGAGATCATTTGGTATTTCTCTTTCTCCACTTGGCTTGTTTCACTGAGCATAATACCCTCCAGCTCTAGCCATGTTGCTGCAAATGGTAGGATTTGCCCTTTTCTTATGGCTGAGTAGTATTTCATTCTGTATATGTACCACATCTTCTTTATCCATTCATCTACTGATGGACATTTAGGTTGTTTCCAATTCTTGGCTATTGTAAATAGTGCTGCGATAAACATAGGGGTGCATTGGTCTTTCTCAAACTTGATTGCTGCGTTCTTAGGGTAAATTCCTAGGAGTGGAATTCCTGGGTCAAATGGTATTTCTATTTTGAGCTCTTTGAGGAACCTCCATACTTCTTTCCACAATGGTTGAACTAATTTACATTCCCACCAGCAGTGTAGGAGGGTTCCTCTTTCTCCACAGCCTCGCCAACATTTGTTGTTGTTTGTCTTTTGGATGGCAGCCATCCTTACTGGTGTGAGGTGATACCTCATTGTAGTTTTAATTTGCATTTCTCTGATAATTACTGATGTGGAGCATCTTTTCATGTGTCTGTTGGCCATCTGTATTTCTTTTTTGGAGAACCGTCTGTTCAGCTCCTCTGCCCATTTTTTAATTGGGTTATTTGTTTTTTGTTTGTTGAGGCGTGTGAGCTCTTTATGTATTGTGGACGTCAAGCATTTATCAGACGTGTCATTTTCAAATATATTCTCCCATACTGTAGGGTTCCTTTTTGTTCTATTGATGGTGTCTTTTGCTGTACAGAAGCTTTTCAGCTTAATATAGTCCCACTTATTCATTTTTGCTGTTGTTTTCCTTGCCCGGGGAGATATGTTCAAGAAGAGGTCACTCATGTTTATGTCTAAGAGGTTTTTACCTATGTTTTTTTCCAAGAGTTTAATGGTTTCGTGACTTACATTCAGGTCTTTGATCCATTTTGAGTTTACTTTTGTATATGGGGTTAGACAATGGTCCAGTTTCATTCTCCTACATGTAGCTGTCCAGTTTTGCCAGCACCATCTGTTGAAGAGACTGTCATTTCGCCATTGTATGCCCATGGCTCCTTTATCAAATATTAATTGACCATATATGTCTGGGTTAATGTCTGGATTCTCTAGTCTGTTCCATTGGTCTGTGGCTCTGTTCTTGTGCCAGTACCAAATTGTCCTGATTACTATGGCTTTATAATAGAGCTTGAAGTTGGGGAGTGAGATCCCCCCTACTTTATTCCTCTTTCCAGGATTGCTTTGGCTATTCGGGGTCTTTGGTGGTTCCATATGGATTTTTAAATTATTTGTTCCAGTTCATTGAAGAATGTTGCTGGTAGTTTCATAGGGATTGCATCAAATCTGTATATTGCTTTGGGCAGGATGGCCATTTTGACGATATTAATTCTTCCAAGCCACGAGCATGGGATGCGTTTCCATCTGTTAGTGTCCCCTTTAATTTCTTTTAAGAGTGACTTGTAGTTTTCAGTTTATAAGTCTTTCACTTCTTTGGTTAGGTTTATTCCTAGGTATTTTATTTTTTTGATGCAATTGTGAATGGAGTTGTTTTCCTGATTTCTCTTTCTGTTGGTTCATTGTTAGGGTATAGGAAAGCCACAGATTTCTGTGTGTTGATTTTGTATCCTGCAACTTTGCTGTATTCCGATATCAGTTCTAGTAGTTTTGGGGTGGAGTCTTTAGGGTTTTTTATGTACAGCATCATGTCATCTGCAAATAGTGACAGTTTAACTTCTTCTTTACCAATCTGGATTCCTTGTATTTCTTTATTTTGTCTGATTGCCGTGGCTAGGACCTCCAGTACTATGTTAAATAACAGTGGGGAGAGTGGGCATCCCTGTCTAGTTCCCGATCTCAGAGGAAAAGCCTTCAGCTTCTCACTGTTCAATATAATGTTGGCTGTGGGTTTTTCATAGATGGCCTTTATTATGTTGAGGTACTTGCCCTCTATTCCCATTTTGCTGAGAGTTTTTATCATGAATGGATGTTAAACTTTGTCAAATGCTTTTTCCCATCTACGGAGATGATCATATGGTTTCTGTCTTTCTTTTTGTTGATGTGGTGGATGATGTTGATGGACTTTCGAATGTTGTGCCATCCTTGCATCCCTGGGATGAGTCCCACTTGGTCATGGTGTACAATCCTTTTGATGTATTTTTGAATTCGGTTTGCTAATATTTTGTTGAGTATTTTTGCATCTACGTTCATCAGGGATATTGGTCTGTAGTTTTCTTTTTTGGTGGGGTCTTTGCCTGGTTTTGGTATTAGGGTGATTTTAGCTTCATAGAATGAGTTTGGGAGTATCCCCTCCTCTTCTATTTCTTGGAAAATTGTAAGGAGAATGGGTATTATGTCTTCCCTGTATGTCTGGTAAAATTCCGAGGTAAATTCATCTGGCCTGGGGGTTTTGTTCTTTGGTAGTTTTTTGATTATCGCTTCAATTTCGTTGCTGGTAATTGGTCTGTTTAGATTTTCTGTTTCTTTCTGGGTCAGTCTTGGAAGGTTGTATTTTTCTAGGAAGTTGTCCATTTCTCCTAGGTTTCCCAGCTTGTTAGCATATAGGTTTTCATAGTGTTCTCTAATAATTCTTTGTATTTCTGCGGGGTCCGTCGTGATTTTTCCTTTCTCGTTTCTGATACTGTTGATTTGTGTTGACTCTCTTTTCCTCTTAATAAGTCTGCTGGAGGCTTATCTATTTTGTTTATTTTTTTGAAGAACCAGCTCTTGGTTTCATTGATTTTTGCTATTGTTTTATTCTTCTCAATTTTATTTATTTCTTCTCTGATCTTTATTATTTCCCTCCTTCTGCTGACCTTAGGCCTCATTTGTTCTTCTTTTTCCAATTTCGATAATTGTGACATTAGACCATTCATTTTGGATTGTTCTTCGTTTTTTAAATATGCTTGGATTGGTATATACTTTCCTCTTAAGACTGCTTTTGCTGTGTCCCACAGAAGTTGGGGCTTAGTGTTGTTGTTGTCATTTGTTTCCATATATTGCTGGATCTCCATTTTGATTTGGTCATTGATCCATTGATTATTTAGGAGCATGTTGTTAAGCCTCCATGTGTTTGTGAGCCTTTTTGCTTTCTTTGTACAGTGTATTTCTAGTTTTATGTCTTTTTGGTCTGAAAAGTTGGTTGGTAGGATTTCAATCTTTTGGAATTTACTGAGGCTCTTTTTGTGGCCTAGTATGTGGTCTATTCTGGAGAATGTTCCTTGTGCACTTGAGAAGAATGTGTATCCTGTTACTTTTATATGTAGAGTTCTGTAGATGTCTATTAGGTCCATCTGTTCTAGTGTGTTGTTCAGTGCCTCTGTGTCCTTACTTACGTTCTGTCTGGTGGATCTGTCCTTTGGAGTGAGTGGTCTGTTGAAGTCTCCTAGAATGAATGCATTGCATTCTATTTCCTCCTTTAGTTTTGTTAATATTTGTTTCAGGTATGTTGGTGCTCCTGTATTTTGTGCGTATGTATTTATAATGGTTATATCCTCTTGATGGACTGAGCCCTTTATCATTATGTAATGTCCTTCTTTGTCTTTTGTTACTTTCTTTATTTTGAAGTCTGTTTTCTCTGATACCAGAATTGCAACACCTGCTTTCTTCTCTTTGTTGTTTGCATGAAATATCTTTTTCCATCCCTTGGCTTTACATCTGTGAATGTCTTTGGGTTTGAGGTGAGTCTCTTGTAAGCAGCATATGGATGGATCTTGCTTTTTTATCCATTCTATTACTCTGTGACTTTTGGTTGGTGCATTCAGTCCATTTACATTTAGGGTGATTATTGAAAGGTATGAATTTATTGCCATTGCAGGCTTTAAGTTTGTGGTTACCAAAGGTTCAGGATTAGCTTCTTTAGTATCTTATTGTCTAACTTAACTCACTTGTTGAGCTATTATAAACGTGGTCTGATGATACTTTATTTCTCTCCCTTCTTATTCCTCCTCCTCCCTTCTTCATATGTTGGGTGTTTTGTTCTGTGCTCTTTTTAGGAGTGCTCCCATCTTGAGCAGTCCCTGTAGGATGCCCTGAAGAGGTGGTTTTTGGGAGGCAAATTTCCTCAACTTTTGCTTATCTGGGAATTGTTTAATCCCTCCTTCATATTTAAATGTTATTCGTGCTGGATACAGTAGTCCTGGTTCGAGGCCCTTCTGTTTCATTGCATTAAGTATATCATGCCATTCTCTTCTGGCCTGTAGGGTTTCTGTTGAGAAGTCTGATGATAGCCTGATGTGTTTTCCTTTTTAGGTAACGTTTTTTTTCTCTCTGGCTGCCTTTAATACTTTGTCCTTGTCTTTGATCTTTGCCATTTTAATTCTTATGTGTCTTGGTGTTGCCCTCCTTGGATCCCTTGTCATGGGAGTTCTGTGTACCTCTGTGGTCTGAGAGGCCATTTCTTCCCCTAGTTTGAGGAAGTTTTCGGCAATTATTTCTTCAAAGACACTTTCTATCCCTTTTTCTCTCTCTTCTTCTGGAATCCCTATAATGCGTTTATTATTCCTTTTTGATTGGTCACTCAGCTCTCTTAAAATTCTTTCATTCCTGGAGATCCTTTTATCTCTCTCTGCATCAGCTTCTCTGCGCTCCTGTTCTCTGTTTTCTAGTCCATTAATGGTCTCTTGCATCTCGTCCATTCTGTTTTGAAGTCCTTCCAGAGCTTGTTTTATTTCTGTATTCCCTTCCTTAGTTCTTGCGTATTTCTCTGCAAGTCCATCAGCATGGTTATGACTTTTGTTTTGAATTCTTTTTCAGGAAGACTGGCGAAATCTATCTCCCCAGGTTCCTTCTCAGGGGAAGATGCAGCAGATGCCGAAGCTGTCTGGGTTAGTCTTGTCTGGATCATAATTTTTTACCTTTTCATGTTGACAGATGCTATTGACTGTCAGCTGGGAGGGCCAAACCTTTCACTTGCTGCTGGCCTTTCTTTACTGGGACAACTGCGACCCCTAGTGGCTTGTGTTGTATATTTGTGTGTAGGCTGGGTCTTTGTGTCTTTCCCGGCCGAAGTGTAAGAATTTTCCTTTCTGCCTTTCTGTGGGTGTGTTTTGCCTTAGGCTGTTTCTCTCCTTTCGCATAGCCCGGAGGGGTAATGGACGGGGTGCTATTTGGCTGTTTACCTCCGTGAGGTGTCTTGGAGCTGTTGCCCAGGGGGTTAGTGCGCCGGTTTTCCCTGTAATTTCCAGCCACTGGGCTGTGACCTATGCTGTTTCCATCCAGCTGTTAAATCCCTGTCCCTTTAAGACTTTCAAAAAGTCCCCGCTTTTCTTTGTCACAGGGGCATCAGCTTGGGCACCTGCTCAGAGGTCTTGCTGCCCTATTTCCCTAGTATCCAGGACCCCACGCTCGCACTGTGTCTGCACTCTGGTCCGGATGGCTGGGGCTGGGTGTTCAGCAGTCCTGGGCTCCGTCTCCCTCCCGCTCTGCCTACTCTTCTCCCACCGGGAGCTGGTGGAGGGGCACTCGGGTCCCGCCGGTCCAGGGCTTGTATCTTACCCCTTTCACCAGGCACTGGGTTCTCGCTGGTGTAGTTGTGGTCTGGATGTTGTCCTGTGTCTTCTGGTCTCTCTTTTAGGATTAGTTGTATTTGTTGTATTTTCAAAAATATATGTTTTTGGGAGGAGATTCTCACTGTTCTACTCACGCCGCCATGTTGGCTCCACCCACCTCAAGCAATATTCTTAAACATTTGCATTTGAAAGAATTGTTGGTAGCATGACATAGTTCAGAATCTCTCGAATCGGGAGTCCAGGTATCCCTTATGGCCTCGCCAGCACAGACCAGAAGCTTAGGAGACCTTTTTTTTCTTAAAATAATTGTGATAAAATACAAATAACATGGAACTTACCATTTTAGTCATTTTTAAGTGTACAATTCAGTGATTTGAAGTATGTTCAGTACTTTAAGTACATTAAGTATGTGTTTGTGTGTGTGTGTGTGTGTGTATTGTTTTATTTTTAATGGAGGTAGCGTCTCATTGTACTTCTTAATTTGCATTTTCCTAATGATCAGTGATGTTGAACATCTTCTCATGTGCTAACTGGTCATTTATATAACTTCTTTTGAGAAAAGTCTATATAAATATTCTGTCCATTTTTTTAATTGGGTTGTTTGTTTTTATAGTTGAGTTGAAGGAATTCTTATATATTCTGGATAATAACCCTTTATCAAATATATTCTTTGCAAATATTTTCTCCCATTTGGTGACTTGCCTTTTTGTTTTGATAGTGTCTTTTCATGCACTGAAGTTTAAATTTGGGTGCAGTTGAATTTGTCTATTTTTTTCCTTTTGTTGCCTGCGCTTCTGAAAAAAATCATTGCCAAATCTAATGTTACAATTTCCCTTTATGTTTTCTTCTAAGAGTTTTATAGTTTAAGCTATTAATGTTTAGGACTTTGATCCACTTTATTATATTTTATACAAAAATTAACTTTGAGTTAATTTTTGTATATGGTGAAAAGAGTCCAACTTCATTCTTTTGCACATAGATATCCAGTTTTTGCTACACTATTTATTAAAAAGAATATCCTTTTCCATTGCATGGTCAAAATGAGCTAATCATTCATGAGAGGGTTTGTTTCTGCTTCTCTTTTCTATTCCATTGGTCTATATGTCTGTCTTTATGCCAATACTGCATACACTATTTTGATTACTGTAGTTTTGTAGTAAGTTTTGAACTCAGGAAGTATGAGGCCTTCAGTTTGTTTTTATTCTTCAAGGTTGTATTGGTTATTTGGGATCTGTTATGGACTGAGTATTTATATCTCCCCAAAATTCATATGTGGAAACCTAATACCAATGTGATGGTATGAAGAGGTGAGGTCTTTAGGAGCTACTTAGACTATAAAGGTAGACCTTCATGAATAGGATTAGTACTCTCATAAAAGAAATCCCACAGAGATCCTGAGTTTCCTGTGACACAGGAAAAAGATGGCCATCTAAAATCAGGAAGCTCTCACCAGGTCCTAAGTCAGCTAGCAAGACTTCCTAGCCTCCAGAACTATGAGAAATTAACATTTTTTATTTATAAGCCACTCAATCTACCATACACTGTTATAGCGGCCTGAACAGATTGACACAGAGTCCCTTGATAAATCATTTGAATTTTAGGATGGATTTTATGAAGGACAACATTAGGATTTTGATAGGAATTGTGTTTAATCTGTGGATCACTTTGGGTAGCATTGTCATCTTTCACAATATTAAGTTTTTCAATCTGTAAACATGGATATCTTTCCATTTTCTTGGTGTATTTAATTTCTTTCAGAGATGTTTTGTGGTTTTCAGTATACAAGTCTTTTGTCTCCTTGGCTAAATTTATTTTTAAGTATTTTATTCCTTTTGCTGTTATTGCAAGTTGAATTGTTAATATCATTTTTGAATAGTTTATTATCATTACATGGTATGCAACTGATGTTTGCATGTTGAATTATCCTGCAACTCTGCATACTGCAACTTTGTTGAATTAATTTATTAGTTCTAAAATGGTATGTGGGTGCCTAGATATCTTTCAAATTTGGATGTCTTTCATTTCTTTTTCTTGCCTAATTGCTCTGGCTAGGATTTTTTGTATTATATTGAATAGAAGTAGCAAAATAAGACATGCTTGTCTTAGTTTTGATCTTAGAGGAAAAAATTTCAGTCTATCCCCATTTAATATGATATTATCTGTATGACCTTTAATACATTGAGGTTGTTTCCTTCTATTTCTAATTTGTTTTAGTCTCTATCATGAAAAGGTGTTGAATTTTGTCAAGTGTTCTTTCTGAATGAATTGAGATGATCTTGTGTGCCCCACCACTTCAATAATTCTGTTAATGTGGTGTATTACATAGATTTTTGTATGTTGAACCATCATTACATTTTAGGGATAAACCCAAGTGAGTCATGGAATATAATCATTTTATGTGCTGTTGACTTCTGTTTGCTAGCATTTTGTTGAGGATTTTTGCACCATTAATCAGGAATATAGGACTTTTTTTCTTTTTCACCTGAGAGTTCTAGAGAATAAAGAACCACAGACTCTATCCCAGACCTAGTGAGTCAGAATTTTCACTTTAACGATATTCCAAGGTGACTTTTTATACACTATTCTGTGGCAATTTTTCTCACCTTTATTTTTAATGGGGTTGTTTTAATCCTATTTGCTTCTAATAAAAACATATATTAAAAAATTCCCTATCCCCCATCTCAAATTAATGACCCTTTTCTTCATATTTTTATTGAGAATTATTGATGTAAATGTTCTCTCTTCGGTTTCACAGTGTCTTTGCCTGCAAAAGATTTAAGATAAATTTTATCAGTGTGTTTTGCTATTGACTTTAGCTTTTGTGAATTCTGAAGTTAGCTTGAAACCCTAATATGTTAAAAAATTATTACTCTAGTGAAAATATATGGACTTGGAGATTACACTTAGCTGGACTTGTTTCCCAAACAAACTATTTACTATCTGCGTGAACTTGGGAAAGCTTATCTACCGAGCACTCTTTATCACTGGACTATGCTGAAGACTAGATGGCAGAGTCTATGTAAAATCTCTTTTTTTTGTAGCAGCTTAGTAAATTTTAGCTACCACCTCATGCTTCTACTTGCCTTGTATGAAGCAGAGAAAGTATAACTCTTGTGAGAATATGTCAATTCCCCATTTCAATTCCTTCTTTCTCCTAGAGGAATAGAATCCGTGATTTTACCCTAGTCTGTACTTGTCTAAAATACACCCTCTTTCCAAACTTTCTTGAATGTAGTCGTGTGGAAAATAAAATTGGAAGTGTTGTATATAACAGGTAGGCAGTTTCATTTAAGAAAGTGACATTGCTCTCCTGAATCATCCTCTCTTTTTCCGTAATCTGCTGTTTGCATTATGGATATGTTAGCTGATGCCAGAGCAGGCATCTTGAATCAGAAGTTGTAATGTTCTATATGAGAACCACAGAATACCAAGAAAAAGGATAAAGGATATGGGTTTTATGGACATCACTGACTTTTATATCAACCTTGGGCCACTTGTGTGACCTTAAAAATCAACTTTTATCCTGAAGAACCTGTTAATATTTTATATTTTTTGTCATTCTTAGCTGAAATTAGTCATAACTACTACAAACACTTGACCAAAAGAGTATATATAGGAATAAGTATAATGGCAAATAGGTCAAGAAAATATCATTTCATACCATGGTTCAACTTTTTGATTGAACGACAATATATTTAAACATTATGTTCCTCAATTTTAAATAAGAATATTGTTAAAGGAGAAATAACAATAACATATAGTCATGTAAGTGTAAGAATTAAATGAGATAATTCATATACAGTATTTGGAACAGGAATTGGTAAATTAAGGCCTATGACCATATTTGGCCTGCAAGTCATTCTCTGTCCTCTGTTTCAGTAAATAAATTCTGTAAACAAGTTTTTATTGGCATGGCCACACCATATGCTTATGTATTGTCTTTAACTACTTTCATTCTAGGTAGAGTTGCATGGCTGCAACAGGGCCATGAGAACCTAAAATATTTATTGTTTGGCCCTTTACAGAACAAGTTTGCAGACCCCTGATTGAGAACATAGAAACTGACCATTTGGTTTTGTATTCTCAATGAAATCCTTATAGTAAGATGCTATTTTAAGTGTGAAATGATTATATTACTGGTCAACTCTCAATGATGCATACACTTAGGGATAGTTTTTGAATGATGGATGTGAACTTTTATGAATCCATCATTGTATATTGACCTAATCCCTTTGTGGACTATGGCATACATCTACCTAAGGCTGATACAGATTACAACTTTAGTCTATAGTTCAGAGCAAAGAGTAACAGAGTCACCAATACCTGATGAAATCCTTGATACATTAATTGCTGTTATGGGTTAAAAAGCTAGCCTACATATAAGCTCTTTCCAAAGCAATGCAGGATTCTTCTCATGGGATGCAGTCCGCTAACCTTCACATATTAGAAGGCCTCTAAGTGAGGTCAATCAATTTAAACCCAATTGAACTGATCTACCTCAGGCCCTAAAAATCAATGATTTAAATGAAATAAGTACCCTGCAACAATAACATGAGGAAATGTTAAAAGATCCAGTTCCTTCTTATATAGCTAACACAGCACTTGATTTGAAGGAATCCTATTTATCCTTATTAGAAACCACCCTAGTGGTTTCCATGTATCTTGTTCTTGTTCTGATTGCAAACCGTTCCAGGCTGATTAACTGAAGTGAGTCTACTGGCTGTTAAAATAGTACTTTTAAACCACAGTCAGACTTTGTTACCAGGAAATATTCTCAGGCAGTACAACATTTATCAGTAAACTATTTAAGCGCTTAAGTTTCAGAACTGGCTCTTTAATAGCCCACTGCCCCCTCCACAATAGAAGGTGCTTATTATATATGTAAATTAATCACACTTACCTCTCTTAAGGATTCAAGATTGTTACTGCCTTATTATAATAACAGGATTTTCAGTGTAGTTTTTTACACAACTCACTTCTCAGATTTACAAGACTGAGAAACTGTTCAATTTACTTTTGTTCAAGAAACATTAATTTTTCCCACATATGGCAAAATACTCTCACTTTGAGATTTAGGTTTAACTTACACATGGTTCCTCCTCTCAGGTATCTAACAATGCAATGTTGATGATACATACATGCATATATACATAGTTAAAGGTAATAAAATGTAGTGAACAACCTCAGTGTGGGAAAGATCTTAATCTGGGGTCAGTTTATCATAGTTCACCTGACAGCTTTTACAATTGTTTATGCTATAATCCTGGGTAAGCCTTTACTGAGCCTTTGCTTTCTTATCTGTAAAGAAATGTAAATTATTACACTTACTTTTTTCGGTTAGGTTTAAATAAGATGACATATGTTAGGAATTTGGCATTTGGTTGGCCTTTGATTAATACTGGTTCATTTCTCTACTTTGAGTCTACCTAGAGGCATAGAAGAAAGAGTGATTCTAAGGAAGGAAATGTTCATACAAATGAAGAAGCCAAATTGAAAACAGGCCATTTTTGGAAGCCAGAGATGTGGAGGTTTGGGTTTTGAAAATACAGACCAGTTTTCTCAATCTGGATATAATGTGTGGGGAGATAAGACTGGCTAGTTATGTGAAAAGGAAGGGTAAAGGTTTGATGGAAAAGAAAAACAATGAAATATCACATTATTGTGATTAGAATAATTACTTCTCAACTGTCTGAAGTGATGTTGAATGAGTTTTGACATGTATTTTTACTCTACTTCTATGTGTCAATTATTACCAATGAGAAGGCAACAGGTTCCTATTCTTTGTGAAATATTTATGTAGGACAGTGAGATAGATAACTCATTCTATGTCAGTCTAATAACATGCCATAAGGTTACTGTATTTCCCTAGAGTGATTGATTTAATTTCGATTATAAAATAGAAACTGGGCAACTAAAACACATACAAGCACACTGACACATATACAAACACATACACACTGTGAAACAACATCCTTCAAAGAAAAAGAAACTACATATCGCACTGTTGCCGTTACCTTCTTGTTTTTTTCTGTCACTTAAAAAAATTAAATCTTTAGTTCCCCAAATAAGAATATGCCATCCAGTATGGCAGTCATGCTAGAAGCAAAGAAACTGTATTATTATTATTTTTCCCAACTAAAATTTGGAGTAATGGAGAGGATTGTGGTTAGAAAAAAGGGAGCATATGAGAATCACAAGTATAGGATAAAAGAGGAGATTCAAAGTTCAATGAAGTCTTCAATTTGGAAATCTCCAGTTACCATTGCAAGAAGGGATTTATTTTTAAATTCTAAAAAAGCTGCTCTTTTTCTCATTTATTTCCCTGCAGTGATGTTCTCTAAACTATTAAAGAATCATTTTTTAAAAGTGAAGAATGTATATTCTTGTTTTGATGGAATCAAAGAAGAGAGAGAAATTTTCTTACCAGTCTATAGCCAGGCTTAAAGGGGAAAGAACCTGGAGCCATGAATTCTGATGGAAGGCAGCCTATGCTAGCATTACAAAATAATGATACCTGGAACAACTTTTGTGAGAAGGTGATATGGACCTGAGCAGTAAGTAGATAAACCTGCAGAATTCCCAATGCCCCTGTTTTTTTAAAGCTGATTTTCAATGTTACCATAATGTAGTAAAGGCAGATAGTGACTTTGGTAGAAGGAATGGGACATTAATTCTGAGGAGATCTGGGATTTGATCTAGTTCTTTTCCTCTCTCACAGCTATGCTACTTAGGACATATCATTTAATGTTTTCTGGTAGCATTGAATTAAGTGATTTTCAAGAGCTGTTTCTGCTCTAAAATATTCTTTGATGCTAGGAAATGGATTACTGGAATCCACTGAGACAAAAACAAAATTTCAGTTCAGATGCAAACAAGAACTTAAGATGTTGGACTCTCAAAATAATTTTCATTCCTCTGGTAAGGAGACTAATGAGCAGTGAAATGATCAATTGTGAGCAACAGATGGAGAACAGGAAAATAATTCTGCAAAAGTGTATCACCTAGATAATCAGCCCCTGAATAATTCAGTGCTGACTGAATTTTCTTTTCTCATTGTCTAAACATATAATAAAATTCACTGATGCTACTCCAATGACTCTACTGAGGTAACTTTTATCAAAATAAATGCTCTTCCATAATAGGCCAATGTTAAGTAAGAAAAGAAAAACAAAGGAAGCTTTCCCTACTTGCCATTCATTGGTGATTTTGTGCCCCGCTAGGTTTTTCCCTGCTTCTTTCCTTTTGGAAGGGTTCTTTCACAGCCATCCCCACTACCAAACCCTTAATCCATGTCACAGTGCCTCTCTCCTAGATTTCTGCTAGAATCACCTAACTGTACACTCTGACTACAATCTCTACTGCTATTAAATATAGTAACTCAAAGAAAAGATTTTTAAAATCCAAACCACTTTAAAATTGCCAATACCTTTTTGCTTTGGACTTCCATTTAGCATTTAAGCACATGTATATATATGAAAAGTGAGATAATGAAAATTTCATGTCTGATTCCAATATCTCCAAAACTTAAAAAATTCGTTTGATTTTTCATGTTACTTGAGCTTACAAAGCTCTGAAACACTGTTAAACTTTTGAATTCCTGCAACTCATTTGTTTATATGTAATTTTTCCTCTACTTGGCTGACCTTGAATTAACAGGGGAAAAATAGTATAGTTCATTTCCAACTCAGGCTACTTTAAACTACTACTTTATTACATTTTATTTAGAATAAGTAAAATACCATTATCTTCTCTGAAGAGAAAACATCACTTTATTTCATATAAAGCTACAGATATACACTCATAAGATATTCCATTCATTCTTCAGCAGAGGGAGAAAGTAGGTTTTAATATATAGAGGAAGTTGACAATATTAAAGTTCTGAAGTGTCACTGAAATGCCAATAAATGTAAATGTAACAGCAATATGTAGCAAAATGTTTAAAAAAAGGAAATTTTTTTACTACATTGCTTGAACTCAGTTACTTAGTTAGCAATTTGTTTTTATCTATATTACTATCATTCCTCAAGTTTATTGTAATTAAACTTAGCAAATTGATGACTAACTCTGGCTTTTATTGCATGTCACATACTCAGTGTTCACATCATTGCCTGGCAGGTAACAATTACTCTGCAAATATTGTATAAGTTACACTTAATAACAAGGTAACAGGAAACTTTTTGATGCCTTACACAAGAGCAACTGCACAGAGCATGAAACATGTCAACTGACACATATTGAGAATAAAATGGAATAAGGAATGAGGTCTACCAGTAAGGCAATTCTTTAAAGTCGTTTGTTTTTTATAAAAGAGGGTTGGTGGAGGTAAGGATGATGATGTTCTAGTAGAGGACTCCACAGGAAAAGGAAATCCATAAATAGATATCAACTTATTTAAATGATAATGATATATTATATTTTAGAAATAATATATATACATATCACACACACACACACATCCTATTGGTTCTATTTCTTTGGAGAATCTTGACCAGTACAAGTATTCAGTGGGAATTAGAAACAGATATAGACAATGTTTTTAGAATTTAGGAACTTTTATATGAAATGTTTAAAATAATTTTTTTTAATGAATACTTGAAAAAAAACACAAATTTCCATTAAAATAGCCCTATGAAATATAATGTGTAATCAGGATATAACCACTAGTAACTACTGAAGAACTTTTTATAGGTTCAATATTGTTCTACCTGTTCTGTATGATATAAATTATTTAAGTCTAATAACCCTATGATATAGGTATTATTATCACATTTAGTTGTCTTACAGATGAAGAAATGGAGGCAGAGTGATTGCAAAACTTAAGGTCTTGTAACTAGTTATTAATAGAGTTATGCTGTGAACCAGACGTTCTGGCACTAAACCCCATATCCTGAAACTGCTGTAGTTTAACTCAGAAGCAGGGGTGGGGTAGGTAGGCTAGAGTCTTCTGTTCCTGGCTCATAAAGTTACTGCTCTATTTAATAGATAATAGGAATGTTAGTTAGGGTTCTCCAGAGAAACAGAATCAATAGGATATATACAGGTATATAGAAATAGATTTATTATGAAGTGGCTCATGTACGTATGGAGACAAAAGTCCCATGATCTGCTCTTTGAAGCTGGTTGTGTAGTTCCAAACCCAAGGGCCTGAGAACCAGGGGAGCCAGTGGTGGAAGTTCCAGACTATGACTGGAGGGCTGAGAACCAGAAGTGCCAATGTCTGAGGGCAGGAGTAAAGATATTCCAGCTCAAGCAGAGAGCAAATTTGCTCTTCCTTTCTTTTTTGTTGTATTTACACACTTAATGGCCTGGATGATGCTTACCACATTGGTGAGGCAATCTTTATGAACTCTACTGATTCAAATGTTAATATCTTCCAGAAACACCCTCACAGAGATATCCATATATAATATTTACCAGCTATCTGTGTATCTCTTAGCCCAGTCAAATTGACACATTAACTTCCATAAAAGGGGTCCTACAGAACTAGAAAGAATGCAAAGGTTTTGTAAAAGTACCACAGAAAATAGAACCTTTACACATGGTTCTGGTACTAACTGAAGTATTAGGAAGAAGGATTGAGTGCACACACACATAGCACAAGAATTATAAAAAAGATCCAAAGCAGCTGTCAATAATTTAACCTTCTGGAAGGTGATTATGCTATGATGCAGATTTTTGCAATTGGTTAAACTCTACCAGTTTCAATGTTTTTCTCACAAGAGACATTGTGGATTTTGGATGCTAAGAAAGCTTTTCAGAAGAAATGACATTAGAAATTACACAAACACAATATTATGAAGTAGTGAAGTTGACTGGAGGTACTCTCAATATTGGTTAAGACTTGGTTCCTATTGCAAAGGACTGGATAACCAAATGATGCTATTGAACTTGTGGAAGCTTGTAGGACATTGATCTATCATAATCTCTCTTATCTAGCATAGTGAAGGAGGGATTCTGGTGGGTAAAGGGAACTATGAGCAGCAGATTCATTATGTAGCCAACTTTTAAATATTACTTTCTTAGTGACTTAAGAAAAACTAACATGGCATGTATGTGTTGGATGCATAAATAAACTGTAAACTAAAACTGAAACTCCAGTGCCTCATGGTAAAAGGAAATAATATTTGCTGAAATCACATCAAGTCAGTAAAGACAATTATTAGCACAAGTGTAGTAAAATATAAGGGCCTTGGTGCACTGTGCCAGGTGACTTTATGGTGAGACTAGCTAATGACAGCACTACACCTGCCCTATTTTTAAAACTTTATTACCTTAATTTGGGCTTGATGAGGAGCAAAGTCATCTAGAGCAGAGATCTTGTTGACAGAAAGTCACATGGGAAGCAATATTTCATCATATTTAGTAGTGCAGGCTTTAGAGTTATATTTCCTATGATTCCTAGCTCTAGCTTTTACTGTAAGGTAGTCTGGAGAAGCCTCTTCCTTAATGTATGGATAACAATGCCTCCCTCACAGGTGGATGCTATGGTAGATTCTCCTATGAAGGTCTAGGGCTTAAAATCCAAGAGCTGCACATCCCTCCTCCTGCATGGCTCATAGCTGAAACCAGGTTTGAACAACTTACTACTTCATATTGAAGTAAATACCCAAAGGCATTGGTGTGCATTGGACATAGTTCAATTTCTTATCACTATTCACTACTAAGAGATGAGTAAATAAATGGCATCAACATTTTTATTTCATTATTTTTGAAATTGCAGTGATCACTAAAGTCAAAGAATTAGAACAAAGGAAAAAAGGTCTAACTCTGGACATAGTGCATGATGTTCTATTTTATATTTTGCAGTACATACTTCCCTTACTTCAGATGACATCAACACTGGGATAGGCTTTTTATAAGAAATTATAACACATGTAAGGAAAAAGGAAAAGGCCATTTAATCTTGGAAAGAAAATTTAAAAAATGGAAGTGGGAAATCTTTGCTTGGAATTCAACAAAACCTCATGAGGAGAACAGTGGATAGGAAAAATATAGCAGAATAAAAACAGGTTTTTTTCATTGTTACAGTTGCAATGAAATCTGATGCAAAATTGCTGGGCTGGAAAAGTAAATGCAACTTATGAAAGATGCCGAGGTTAGTGGTAGAGAAACTCTAGGACTAAAACAGCACCAAAGAGAGCATCCTTCTAACCCAGAGAATGTGCATCATGATTAGAAATTAGGAAAATGTGAAAGAGTAAAAAAGCTATTCATACAGGATGACTTCTCATTCCACTAGCTGATTAAGAGGTTACAGTGACAATAGAGAAATCAAAGAAAATTTCAATTTTCTATGTCTAAGTTAAAATTGGTTATTAACTCCAAACATTAAGAACAGATTTCATTCACTAAAATAATTTATTTCCTTGGAATTTTGAAGATACAGGCTTCCCTTAAAACATAGAGAGGATTTAATACTAAGATACAACATTTTATAATCATTATAGGCAGGCAGTAGGGAAAATTAAGGCACATATTAAGATATATTGAAAATAAAGTTCTCATACTATAGCTTTTTTTTATTTTGGTATCATTAATCTACAATTACATGAGCAATATTATGTTTACTAGACTCACTCCATCATCAAGTCCCCCCACATACCCCATTACAGTCACTGTCCATCAGCGTAGTAAGATGCTATAGAATCACTGCTTGTCTTCTCTCTGATGTACAACCCTCCCAGTCCCCACCCCACATTATGTCTGCTAATAGTAATGCCTCCTTCCCACACCCCCCATCCCTCCCTTCCCACCCATCCTCCCCAGTCCCATTCCCTTTGGTAACTGTTAGTCCATTCTTGGTTCTGTGAGTTTGCTGCTGTTTTGTTCCTTCTGTTTTTTTCTTTGTTCTTATACTCCACAGATGAGTGAAATCATTTGATACTTGTCTTTCTCCACCTGGCTTATTTCCCTGAGCATAATACCCTCTAGCTCCATCCATGTTGATACAAATGGTAGGATTTCTTTCCTACTTATGGCTGAAAATATTCCATTGTGTATATGTCCCACATCTTCTTTATCCATTCATCTACTGATGGACACTTAGGTTGCTTCCATTTATTGGCTATTGTAAATAGATAAACATAGGGGTGCAAATGTCTTTTTCAAACTGGGCTCCTGCATTCTTAGGGCAAATTCCTAGGAGTGGAATTCCTGGGTCAAATGGTATTTCTATTTTGAGCTTTTTGAGGAACCTCCATACTGCTTTCCACAATGGTTGAACTAATTTACATTCCCACCAGCAGTGTAGGAGGGTTCCAGTTTCTCCACAGCCTCACCAACATTTGTTGTTGTTTGTCTTTTGGATGGTAGCCATCCTTACTGGTGTGAAGTGATATCTCACTGTGGTTTTAATTTGCATTTCTCTGATGATTAGCGATGTGGAGCATCTTTTCATGTGCCTGTTGGCCATCTGAATTTCTTCTTTGGAGAAGTGTCTGCTGAGATCCTCTGCACATTTTTTAATTGGATTATTTGCTTTTTGTTTGTTGAGGTGTATGAGCTCTTTATATATTTTGGATGTCAATCCTTTATTGAATATGTCACTTATGAATATATTCTCCATACTGCAGGATGCCTTTTTGTTCTATTGATGGTGTCCTTTGCTGTACAGAAGCTTTTCAGCTTGATATAGTCACACTTGTTCATTTTTGCTTTTGTTTTCCTTGCCCGGGGAGATACATAAAGAAACTGCTCATGTTTATGTCCAAGAGATTTTTGGCATTTTTTTCTAAGAGTTTCATGGTTTAATGACTTACATTCAGGTCTTTGATCCATTTCTAATCTACTTTTGTGTATGGGGTTAGACAATGATCCAGTTTCATTCTCTTACATGTAGCTGTCCAGTTTTGCCAACACCAGCTGTTGAAGAGGCTGTCATTTCCCCATTGTATATCCATGGCTCCTTTATCATATATTAATTGACCATCTATATTTGGGTTAATATTTGGACTCTCTATTCTGTTCCACTGGTCTGTGGATCTGTTCTTGTGTCAGTACCAAATTGTCTTGATTACTCTGGCTTTGTAATAGAGCTTGAAGTTGGGAAGTGAGATCCTCCCCTGCTTTATTCTTCCCCCTCAGGATTGCTTTGGCTATTTGGGATCTTTTGTGGTTCCATATGAATTTCAGAACTATTCCAGTTTGTTTAAGAATGCTGTTGGTATTTTGATAGGGATTGCATTGAATCTGTAGATTGCTTTAGGCAGGATGGCCATTTTGACAATATTAATTCTTCCTAGCCAAGAGCATGGGATGAGTTTCCATTTGTAGATGTTCTCTTTAATTTCTCTTAAGAGTGTCCTGTAGTTTTCAATGTATTGGTCTTTCAATTCCTAGGTATTTTATTCTTTTTGATGCAAATATGAATGGAATTGTTTTCCTGATTTCTCTTTCTGCTAGTTCATCATTAGTGTATAGGAAAGCAACAGATTTCTCTGTATTAATTTTGTATCCTGCAACTTTGCTGAATTCATATATTAGTTCTAGTAGTTTTGGAGTGGAGTCTTTAGGGATTTTTTATGTACAATATCATGCTATCTGCAAACAGGGACAGTTTGACTTCTTCCTTACCAATCTGGATGCCTTGTATTTCTTTGTTTTGTCTGATTGCCATGGCTAGGACCTCCAGTACTATGCTGAGTAACCGTGGGGAGAAGGGCATCTCTGTCTTGTTCCTGATCTTAGGTGAAAAGCTTTCAGCTTCTCGCTCTTAAGTATGATGTTGGCTATGGGTTTGTCATATATGGCCTTTATTATATTGAGGCACTTGCCCTCTATACCCATTTTGTTGAGAGTTTTTATCATGAATGGGTGTTGAATTTTGTCATACTATAGGTTTTGAAAAACTCTTACACCTATCTTAAATTAATATAATGGTATTAAAATCAAGGAAAGTTAATAAATATTATAAACATTGTTTTGTTAACTGTACTCACTGTTCTAAGATGGAGGAGATATAATTTATCTACTGTCCTATATCTGTTCTATATAAATGGAAGGTAGGATGTGACTTACAAATTTGTGAATATAAATATGTATTATTGTATCAGGCAAAAAAGAAGACATCAAATTTCAACATACTGTTTAATAATAATAGTAAACAAAGTTAAAATTCATTGAAATAAATTTGAAAGTTATATTGAAATATACCTAATTCCTCCTACTAAATTGTTTTTTTTCCAAAAGAACTGGAACACAGAAATAAGGTGGAAAGAGAATGAGCTAAGGAAACAGATACAGAATCAAATGTGCTAAACATCTAATATGTTAAATATATTAAGTAGAGTGATTTATACAACAGTAAATACATCAAACATTTAATATAGTGTTTACTATAGCATTTTCCATTTTTGTATGCAAAATGAGGTACTTAGGGTGTTGCCTCACTTTCTTTTTAACATGAAAGAACAGGCAGTCATTATTCAGTTACTAAGCATGAGAAATAGAGATATAGTTATATTCCCACTACCAAAAGGGGAAATGTAAATAAAAGAATAATTGTAATTTACTATGTGCAACTGTGAAAGTATTTCTAAGAGTGCATGCATAGGGGTTGAACTGCTTTGCCGAAGGGTGCGTACATCTTTATTTTTAGTGAACATTGCCAAACTGCTCATGAAAATATTGTGTCAATTTATCTGGTATAATATTCTCCTCAGTGTATATTAGCAACTATTCAAGTTATTCTTCTCATAGTCTTCTTCAATTGGGGTTTCTAATCTGAATCATGGACCACAGAAAATGAATTGACTATCTTCTCAATTTCTCCAAAGATGAAATATAACTGGTATCATTTTAAATGAACTGGAGAGAAGTTCATTAGTCACAAATATTCAATGCTTATGGGAATACATCTTGATAGTCTCCTGAGCCCAGATTGAGATGCATTGTATCATGGGTGGTAAGGGTTACAGTGATATCTTAATGAAGAACTAATTTGCATTTTGCTTATTAGTAAAGAGTTCCACTCCCTTAATTTCTATATAGTCCAAGTTTTCAATTAGGCCTAAATGCTAATTTACCTTAGATTTCAAATAATTCTCCTTTCACTGTTAATCTTACTCCACCTGAACCTGATCTACGTTTGTTTTTCTTTTTTTTGCCCATAGTACTTAAACCTTCTAAAAACTACACAATCAACTTCTTTTTCAATATAGTGCTTATTTACTATCTTTCTGTACCAAATGTAAGTTCACTGATATAACCTAAGTACCATTATTTGGAAAATAGTAGCTACTCAATAAAGGTTTGTTCAATAAATGAAGGTTAGACATCTTTTCATATTTATCAACCATTCATCTTTCCTTTAGAGTGAACTCTTTATTTTGACTATTTTCAGTTTTCAAAACTAATTCTTAGGAATTTTAATATGGATACAAGACTCTGTGGTTTTGAGCACTGCAAATATCCCCTGCTAGCTGAATGGCTGCATAGCTGCTTCTTTTTAATAGTATCATGTTACATATAAACTTCTTTAGTTATCATCTATTCCAATTATTAGTGTTTTTCCATTAAGGGTATTATTTTTGTATCTTCTTAAATCCTTATCTTCATAGGTGCAATAAAGATTATTGACACTCTGTAACACAAATTTTAAACTTCTACTTCTCAAATCTACTTATTAATCATTCTAGAATTAACTTTCCTGTCAATTACAATAAAAATAATACAATATGTTTTACTTTCAATATATTTTATATTAATATATTCACTTTCCCCCTCATCTTTTAGTGAATGGCCACTTACCCATTATTCTATATGTGGTTTATATTAATTTCTAATATACGCAAAGATTTACTTCTAGTTTCTGTATTCCATCAGTCCATTTGTATATACATGAACTAATATGAAGCTCTCAATATTACTATAGCTTTATTGATGTCTTAATATCTTGTATAGTGTGTTCCTCTTCTGCTTTAAAATATTCTTGGTTCTTCCATGTATTTTTAGAATCAGTCTGTCAAGATCTATAGTTCTTATCCTCTTAGATAAGTGTATATGTTTTCTTTGACCCACTTACAGGTGTTAAAATACAAAGTACACAATTTTTTTTCCCCATAAAATACCAGCATATTAACTGAAAAAAAATGTTTAACTAGCTAATATGATTTATTATTTAAATTTTTGGTATCTAATACTAACATAGCTGAACTTTCCTCAGTTAGTATACTTTTTTCTTTTATAAAATTTTATTGATCTTACATTCACACAATATTAAGGAGAACAATTAATGCCACAATGCTGCACAAGCACATAGCTAGTTACAAGACATTTTCATTATGGTAAAGGTTGCTATGGGACTACTAGGCAGTTAATACTTATTCTCCTCTCTCCCAGCCCCTCTCAGTTACTTACCTATTTTCTGTGTCTATGTCTCTATCTTCATATATTTCATTCAAAGGGAATAATACAATATGTAACCTTTTGTGTCTGGCTTCCTTCACTTGGTATAATGCTTTCAAAGTTTATCAAATTGTAGCAAGTATCTGAACTTTATTCCTTTTTATGGCTGAATAACGGTCCATTTTATGAAAGTAAAGCAATATGTTTATGTGTTCATCCATTGATGAATATTGGGTTGTTTCTATGTTTTTGCTATTGAGAATAGTGCACTATAAATATGTGTTTACAAGCATATTTGTTTGAGTAACCATTTTGAACTCTTATAGTATATATCTAAATGTGGAACACCTAGGTAACTGAGTATATACCTAGATGTGGAATACCTGGGTAATTCTGTAGTTGTATGTTCAACATTTTAGTCCACACCCTGAATAAGGCTACAAGTAAGGAGCAAAATAAAATCTTAAAAATCTAATTTATAAACTGATGAGAAGAGTTAGCCTTCATATTAATTAGGTAATCTCAAATCATACCATACACCAGAAACATAATTCAGATAAAAGTGTAAAGTTGGGAAACATGGCTTCACAGCTGAATTCTGCTAAACATTAAAGAAGAGCCCAAACTCATCCTTATTAAAGTATTCCATAAATTAGAAGAGGACAGAATACTTTCAAACTCATTCTATGAGACCAGCATTGCTCTAATACCAAAACCAGAAAAAGATATGCAAGAAAACAAAATTATAGACCAATATTCCTGATGAGCACAGATGCAAAAATCCTCAACAAAATATTAGCAAACGGAATTCAAAAATATGGCATCCATCACAACCAAGTGGGATTTATTCCAGGGATGCAAGGATGATAGAGTATTCATAATTCAATGTGATATACCACATGAACAAAAAAAACAGATAAAAACCACATGACCATCTCAATAGATGCTAAAAAAACATTTCACAAAATTCAACATCGATTCATGATAAAAACTCTTAACAAAATGGGAATAGAAGGCATATACCTCAACATCATAAAGGCCATATATGACAAACCCACAACTAACATCATACTTAAAGGCAAAAAGCTGAAAGTTATTCCTTTAAACCAGTAACAATACAAGGATGTCCACTCTCCTCACTTTTATTCTACATAGTACTGGAAGTCCTAGCCATAGCAATCAACAAAATTAAGTGATAAAAGGCATCCAAACTGGTAAGGAAGAAGTAAAACTGTCATAATTTGTAGATGACATGATAACTATACATAGAAAACCCTAAAGACTCCAACAAAAAAACTATTAGAACTAATAAATGGATTCAGCAAAGTTGCAGGGTAGAAAATTAATACACAGAAATCTGTTGCATTCTACCTGAAGTGGACTAAAGACCTAAATACATGACATGAAATCATAAAACTCTTAGAAGAAACCATAAGCTAAAATCTCTTGAACATAAGCATGAGCAGTTTTTCCTGGACACTTAGGCACAGGAAACAAACTGAAAAATGAACAAGGGGGGACTACATCAAACTAAAAATCTTCTGTACAGCAAAGGACAGCACCAACAGAACAAAAAGGCATCCTACAGTATGGGAGAATATATTCCTAAATGATTTATCCCATAAGGGCTTAACATCCAAAATATATAAATATATATAAATATATAAAATATATTTACCTGATATATATATATATATATGTGTGTGTGTGTGTGTGTGTGTGTATAGACACACACACACATATATTTATCCAATAAGGGATTAACATCCAAAATATATAAAGAACTTATATGATTGAACACCGAAATAAACCTGATTAAAAAAATGGGCATAGGACCTGAACAGACATTTTTCCAAAGAAGAGTTACAGATGGTAAACAGGCCCATGAAAAGATGCTCCACAGCACTAATTATCAGGGAAATGCAAATAAAAACCATTACAAAATCAGTGAGATATCACCTCACACTAGTCAGGATGACTATGATCCAAAGGACAAGAAATAACAAGTGCTGGCAAGGATGTGGAGGAAAGGGAGCCCTCCTGCACTGCTGGTGGGAATGTGAATTGGTTCAGCCACTGTAAAAGCAGTATGGTAGTTCCTCAGAAAAATACCATACAACCCAGTAATTCCACTTCTAGGAATTTACTTGAAGAAAACAAAATACCTGATTTGAGAAGATATATGCACCCCTATGTTTACTGCCACAGTATTTACAATAGCCAAGATATGGAAGCAACCGAAGTGTCCATCAGTAGAAGAATGGATAGAAGAAGTGGTGGTACATATACACAATAGACCATTATTCAGCCATAAAAAAGAAGGAAACCCTGCCACTTGGGACAACATGGACGGACCTAGAGGGTATTATGCTCAGTGAAATAAGCCAGGTGGAAAAACAAATATCATATGATATCACTTATTTGTGGAATCTAAAAATAAAACAAAAAGGACAAAATAGCAGTAGACTCAGAGACACTGAGAAGTGACTAGTGGTTGCCATGGGGGAGGGGTTGGAGTGGGTGGGAAGGTGAGGGGAATAAAGGAGCACAAAAATCTGTCACAATATAAGTTGGTCATGAGGATGGTAGTACAGCATGGAGATTATAGCCAGTGATTCTGTAACATCCTTCTATGTTGACAGATAGTAACTGCACTAGTGGGGGTGAAGATTCAATAATGTGGGTAACCATTGAATCACTGTGTTGTATACTAGAAACTAAAATAAGATTGTATATCAACTATATATAAAGTTTGGCAAAGAGCCAACTCTTTTCTATAAATTACTTTTGTATTACTGTGTTTTTCCCCAACTCAGCTAAAATTTTACAATGAAAACTGTATGATCTCTTTGTTTCTGTCTATATGGTTATGTATGTTTATAACATATGTGTTGTGCTTCTGTGATATTATCCTACCCCTGGATGTTATTATCAAATTAATTTATGAGATCTGTAAAGGTTTTCATAGAAGAGATCTTTACTAATTGGCTTGGAGATAAATAAGTACTTGTATAAATTAAATATGTCTAAAATCCAAAAAATATATATAGTAATCCAAATGTTTTTCAAGTACACATATTTGACAAATAAGACTAATGCTGGTTTGTTAAAAATAGCAGGATTGCAGATAGTTACCTTCTTGTTGTATCCTCACTTGGCCGAGAGTGAGGGTGAGACTCTCTGGGGTCTCTTTTGTAATATACTAATTTCATTCCTGAGGGCTCCCCGCACATGACTAAACTACCTCCTAAAGGCCCCACCACTTATACTGTAACTTTGGGAGTTAGAATTTCAACATATGAATTTGGTGGGCAGGGTGGCAGGGTGGGAAGAACATAAACATTTAGTCAGTAACCATCTTTGGGACCAAATATGGCATCAGGGACTATACTGTCACTAATTCTGCTGGTGTCATTTGTTTAAAAGTAATTATGACCAGTCACCACTTTGAAAATTCAGTGACTAGATGGCATAAACATAAGAAAGTATTGTTCTGGGCTGTGTAGAAGTGGGTTGTATACACTGTCACTTTCCACCAATTTTCTCTCAGCATATGTCATTGTGAGGGCACATTGGTTCAATCTCCAACTACTAGCAAACACATCTGTTTTCCTGAAGTATTTCTGTGCCCGCTGAGCCTATTATACCTGTGTGTTCTAAGGCCAGAAACAATGAAAATTTAACACCCTCTGGGAACAATACTCATTGATGTTCAATAAAAATTGAAGTATATATGGTACAGTTCCTTGCTCCTCAAGTTAAACTAACTCTGTGGCGCATGTACTGCAAAAGGATTCATGCTATTGTCTGCAATGGTGACACTGCAAATATAGCCTGAGAGCAGTGCTTGTGTTTTTTCTATTCACAGACATAACCTAAGTGCCTACAACAGTGCTTAGCACGTAACAGTTAATCATTATAAAAGCTGGCATAGAGTAGAAGGTAGCCTACAGTCTGTTCTGTTAAATGAACTGATGAATGGATTTCTACAAAATGACACATAAATCACAAGAAAGTACAAAGACCAGATGACATATGTCTGTGAATTCTATTAAAATCACTGCGTTTTTTGTTGCTGGGGTTGGGGGCATGGACAATACTTGCATCACTCCATAAATCAGTCATAGTAAGATTGTCAGCCAATGTTACCATGAAGACAACATGCATGGAGTCAGTAGTCACTGGAGATAACACAATCAAATTTACAAATAGTTAATAGTTGTAACTAAGTGAACTTACTGATCCTTCATTATCTTAATATTGTACAGTGAAAGAACAAGATTGAATATTTTCCTGTTAGTTTTAGACATTCAGTTGTCTGAAGGCAAAGGAATAGAACTAAATGATTTATGAAGGTCTCATAGCTCTTTCAATAAAAGTTCAGCCCAATCCCAATTAAATGAAATGCTAGAAGTTCTAGTTTATAATAGATCTTTTTCTAGCAGCCGCCTACATTGTCTCCTCCAACTTCTCTCTATAATATCTCTGAGGACATGAGAAATAACAAAAACAAAAAATATAAACAAAAACATTTACAAAGTTGTGTGACTCACAAGTAAGATGACAGAAACCTAATGCTGGATTTTTTGAAGAACTCTTACAGTCAGATGGATAAAACTGAATTGAAGAAATGATGACCTAAGCTTTCTATCATGGCACCCACAAGTTTTACCTTATAAAACATAATACTTTATAAACTACAGAAAGAGATTTCATACCCTAGCTATCTGTTCCCCTGACTCTAAGTCCCAGTGTTTGGGAAAAAACAAAAACAAATAAAGAGAAAACCAGACAGCTTTGTCTCTCGTCTGCAGGAATTACTGTGGAAGATGTCCAAATCCTGAGAAGTAGAAGATGCTTATCCCACCATAACTATGTGTTGAGACACAGAGGAAACTAGTAGCACTTCCTGCTGGAATAAGATTAGTTTAATACATTTGAGGGCATGTTAGCGAATCTTGGTGAAATTGGCTTCATTCCCCATTGTTTCTCCCCAAACACTTGACCACCAAAGTAGCTTCCTAACATCCCCAACTCCTTTCCTCTATTAACTTCTTTTCCTCAAAGAACTTTTGAAATGCACATCTTAATAAGTAAATCCTTGTTTAAAAGCATGCAAAGGCTTCTAATGGTCTTAGAAATAAAAGTGAACCAACTTAGCATATGAGGACCTTAAGGGTATGGACCCATCTATGAACTGAACTCATCTTATGTTGCTTTCCACCTTAGTGGAAACCTTTGCACCTTAGCACACACACACACTGGTATTCTTCAAGTTCTCTCAACATGACATCCTATTTTGCCTAATGTCACTGCATATGCATTGGCAAAAAAAAAATGCCACTCAGGCATTTTTTCCTCCAATCTTGCCTTTAATTTAGGTCATTAGCAGTCACTTTCTTGGGAAAGATCTCCACAACCACCAAAAGTAGAGCAGACTTTTCTACTATCTTATATTTACATCACATGTTATTTTCAATAATATATTTATGTGATTGCTTAATTATTTTATTTTCTGCTCTCCTTTGAGTGCATACTCTTGGAGATTAGAGACTGTATGTGTTTTATTCAACATTTTATACTCCATACATCTATCTATCTGTATCTATCTACCTATCTATCTATCTATCTATCTATCTATCTATCTATCTATCTATCTATAAAATGAATGAATGGAAATAATGGGTAAAGCTTAAGTTCTATAAAGTAAGTCTGCATTAGATGAAGTTCTGCTAAGAAAATTATAATTATGAGCATTAAGTTTCACTTACAGTTGTAAATCAGATAAAGAGAACTGTCATCTCAGAAATGGAGACAGAGCAAGAACAAGGGAAGTTAACACATCATATCAAAAGATTCTGATTATATATAACTTATTTAAGGGCAACTTAATGTTCAATATAAATAGCCTATAGAAAGTTACCACAGAATACTAAACTGAAAGAACAGAATTAGAACAGAGTACTAAACTGAAAGAACAGAGCACACTACAGAAAATGATCTATTATAGGATCATTCTGTGAAAGTGAAGGCAATATCATTATCCTAGAAATTCTGTTAAGGAGATTTTAATCTGCTTGCTGCATTTCCATTCTTTCTGGCAGAAGATAGGATATTCCTAGGTCAGAGACAAAGGACGCATCATGAACAACAAGCCCCATAAATGTGATGTGGAGTGGCCCACACAGATGTTGCACAGAGATAGAGGTGCTTTATATTACAGTTGAGAATGCCGAAGCTTAGGAAACCCCAATCTTTTAAAGGAGGCTTCCAGAAAATTGTCCACATCTTTGCTCCAGAAGGAGACAATATCTTTATTTTCCTGGAAAGCAACAAATCTAGCTAATGCTCTAGAGGGAGAACTATCTTATCTTACAAAGTTGTTAGCTATACAAATATCTTTGAAAAGATAGCCTGTTAAAAAAAGCTATAATACCCTTACTCCAAATATATCCAGCAGCCTAAGGCCATCATGGAAAACTGACTAGTAACAAAAGCAATAACAACCACAAAGAACATAAAATTGTAAAAGTTTTCTGCATTAACAGGACAAGAAAGACTAAAAAGAAGAAGTGAGTATCTTGTTTATGGATTGGCAGTCTCAATATTGCTGGTGAGTATATTTTTCCAAATTTACATCTAATTTAAAAAGTTCAGTTGAAATGTCAGGCAATATAAATTTTTTCCAAAAATCTTCTAAAATTTACTTTTTAAATTTGCCAAGAAAGTTTGTGAATTAATGGGCTACTCAGAGAAATTTTGTATCTTGAATACTGATGGCTTTAAAAATGCATAATAAATTTTAAATGTGTGGTATGGTAACAGAAACAGATCATTTGATTAATTGATCAGAATAATACACCGTGATCTGAGTTTCTCTATCTTTTTCACATATACAGTATATCCATCTCCATATATTCCATATTGATTTCTATATGCATATATTTTTTCAAATTTACTTCAAAATGTATTTTCCTTAATTCTAATGAATCAATTTTTTCACATTTCAATATATCTGAATTAAGGGTGCCTTGTAAAACACGTGATATAGAAAGTTAATGTTTTTGATGATTTTGAAGAATATAACTATAAATAGATGCTATGTCTTATAAATTAGAGAACTGAGGAAATATGGGACTATAAATCACATAAATACTTATTTTTTATAAAGCAGTCATTTGAGCTAATTTAAATAAATTACTTACATGGTTGGTTTATATATATATGTATATATATATACACAAACAAACATTCATCTATCATCTATCTATCTATCTATCTCTCTATCTATCTATCTATCTATCTATCTATCTATCTACCTATCTATCTATCTATCTATCTAACTACCTACCTACCTATCCATCCATCCAGCTATCGATCTTTAGTTAAAACCAACAGAAAGTAAATAGTTATTTAATCTTGGAATAAGGTTGTCTTTCCAATTTTACTTTTAGACTTTTATATTTGAATAAATAGAATGACAAGTTGGGGTGAGGATTTAATAATGTGGGTAACTGTAGAACCACTGTGTTGAAACCAATATAGGACTGTATATCAACGGTATGTTAAAAAATAAATAAAACTAAAGAAATAGGGTAAATTTAAGATTTGCTTTCCTTATGCCAAAAAATCACTAACAAACTAAAAAACACCATATGAGAAACATTTTCATACCATATGACAGATGAACTGTTAATTCACCTAGCATTTCTTGTATTCTTACAAACCAAGAAGAAAAAGGCCGTATGAAGACACAAGTAGAAGGCAGCTATCTAAAAGTAGGAAGAGAGCTCTCACCTGAATTCTTATTTGTCAGCACCATCATCATGAACCTCTAGCCTCCAGAACTATGAAGAAACCAATGTCTGTTGGTTAAGCCACCTAGTCAGTGGTATTTTGTTATAGCAGCCTGAGAATACAATTAACTTATAGACATTTTAAATACATTTAATGAGATCTTCATTTCAAAAAAATACTAAGTTGAAAATAATGGGATGTTTACTAACTCTAATCAATTGTAACCAATAATGCAAAGGTCAATGTGAAGATGGCTGCTAATATAAATCATGTTATCATTGTTCTGAAAGTGGAAACATTTTATATGATTTTCATCTAAATAAAAGGGAACAATCTATAGTAAAACTATTAAGATAGTTTAGTAATGCAGTTATACTATTCTCTAAGCAAGTGACAGAAATGTAAAGGCAAAAAGGTTCAGACATAAAAACAAAAATTTTAAGGTAATTCACAAAAAATTAACAAACCTGCAAGACATTTAAAAAGAAACCTCAAATGTTTAATGAAGTGCCTGAAAGAACTTTGAGTAAAGGTTTTAAAGGTTTCTTTTTGAAATTTCTCTATTTAAATTTGTGTGTGCATGTGTGTGAGTGTGCACATGTGCATAAGCACGAGTAGTAACTAATACTACATTAAATCGTTAACATTAGTTGACTCTTCTTGAAGAGATTTTGGGCAATTTAACAATTGTGTTCTACGTTCTTTTGCTTAAATTTATCACTATCAGCTAACAATGTGCAAAACATGAAGCTGCTCTGCAAAGTACCAAGCTCACATCCCATCTTTTCCAATGATTGTGAACAACTAACTAGAGAAAACATAGCTTTTTCCTGTGTTGAGTATACACTTTCTCATGGTAAAGAACTTACGTATCATTTTGTGCGTGTTATCCTATACAACACTATATACATGTACATACAAATACATACAATTGATTACAGATTGATCTGGGTTGACAACTGGCAGTTCAATGAATCAGTTTGTAGAGAGCCCAGTCAAACACAACCTTTAGAAATTAAGTAGCATCCAGAGACTGTGAGAAAATAATGTTTTTTCATTTTTTTCCCTAATGGAATTTCTGCCTCACTTTTTGACTCAGCCATATATTATTTTCATGCTGGTTTCTGAAATGAATGGCATCCTGTGAATTGAAACACTTCTGAAGTCCTAACACTAATATTTTAAAAGATCAGCCTTTTAAAAATGCAATTTAACTCCAACATGTTCTGCAACTGTGGATATTCTGACTTTCAGAATATTTAAAAAGATCCTTCGAGATGTAGCAATTTCAATACCATGATGGAAGTATTTTAATAAAAGTAAAGTTATAGAATAGGGCACATATTATTAATAAATAAAAAATGTTTAATAGCAATTTGACTCTTCATTTGTTTAATTATTAAAGTGACTCTCCTTACTGTGTGAGTATGGTATTATCCTTACTTAACATAGCATGTAATTCTCTGGTAAAATATTTATGTAATATTGCATATATCATATTATGGGTAAGGTGATTCCTTTCTGTTTGAATGCTTCTTCAGTAATAATATGTTCTTTCTCTCTCCATATTCTTCATTCCAAAGCACTATTAGATTTACTGTTATATATTATTCCTCATGTTTCTATTTTAGGAAACTGGTAATCAAGGTTCTTAAGAGATACCATTTCTTTGCATACCAACATGATTAAGTGTTTCAGCATTCAAGAGAGTACACCATTTAGATCTTTAAGAGACTGTCACCCATCAAAAGGGGTTATTTTAGTTTATTTTTTTTTAAACTTAAGTAATAGAAACTCCCTTCACTATTGTTCTTAATCACCATTAGCTCTGGGAGTTTTTCTTTTTTCTTTTTTTGCTTTGGCTTTAAAGTCTCGAGTGCAGAGACTATGCTCCTGCCTTGGAGTTGGCTGATAAAGAGAGGCGCATCCATTGTGAAGCTCTGAAGACATGACCTGTTCTCTGCTTCTAAGTACCAGAGTGATTTGACTCTCCTTTATAATTGAAATGATTGACAATGAAAATGATAACTTTTCTTCTTAGGGTAACTAAGTTTTGGAGATCCCTCCTTCCCTCCCTCCTCCACCTTTCTGTGTGTGTGTGTGTGTGTGTGTGTGTGTTATAATGTGTATATACAAACTTTATAACACATATATATATGTATGTATGCATCTACAAAGTAATACAAAGTGAACCATTAACTCTCAGGACAAAAATAAGATACTAAAAAAAATATCAAGCAGACAACTCATGCTTTCCATCTTTCTCTTTTGTAACTTATAAATAATCTCTGGGGAAACTAAATGGTGCAGGCCTTGCAGCACCAGGCATTCTGATTCTTTCCAAAACCATCTCCTACTATGGGTAACTCAGGGCCTGCAGTGAGGATTTCCCCAGGTTTATCTAGCAATCTGTCTCAGGTTTATGCACTAGTGGAAACTCACCTGTCTTGATGATATTTAGGACAAGTTTAGGATATTTAGGACAAATCTAAACTCAGAAACCAATCATTCTTACACAGAGCTAACTTCTAGTTATCCACAAGCTGAGGAGATTTTTAATCAACAAATCCACTGATTATGAGAAGTTTAAGTCTGACACAAAGTAAACAGAGATGAACATGTTATGGTGGGGTTTAATCATTATTTTAGTGTTAAAGCACTCTATGGTTACTGAGCCTCTGAGAAAACTTTGTTTTTGTATTTGTCAAAATAGACAAATTCTCAATCAACAGTTCATTATTCAACAATTATCCTAGGCCATGGCTCATAAATCTAAAACCAGGTCATCAATACTATCTCATAACACTCCAGCTGGATTTTCCCTCTTTTAATCAGTGTTAGAGAGAAACAAATGAGCTATTTCCTAGATTCCTGAGCATTTTATTTATGCCTGTGGTTTCCTAGTCTCGTAAGGTACAAAAACCTACATTCTACACTTTACCTATTTTGGGTACAAAATGATAACTTATCCCCTTTTAGCCTTCTTCTTAAACTCTTCAGTGTCCCAAGAGTGACTTTCTGTCCTGTGGAAAGGGAAATGCTGACACTTGATAGTCCCCTGGTAAGTCTATTTTGTCCAGTTATATCCAAAATAGCAAACATTTGTTTCTTTCCACCTGTTTGCTGGAGTAAACTCAGGGAGTCAGAGAAACTGTGAAGGCCTGTCCAGACTCCTTTGAAAAGGACCAAATTGTTTCTGTAGTTTTGAGGATGACATGCAAGAACTCAGATATCAGAGACCTTGCATTCGTTTTGTCACTTCTGCTACTGCCCTCTGTTGACTACTGATACCTGAATCATGCCGATCATTGCTCCATCTTTAAATAAGGGAGAACGTCCTCAAAAGAACTGTTCTAGATCTGGAATACCTGCAAGGAGAGCACAGCATCTCCCTCCCCAACTGGATAATTCTCAATTATTGTATGTACCTGATATACCTTAAAAACCAGAATCAGAAGCTTTGAAGTAGCTTTTTTAAAGGCAATGAGGAAAGCAAGAGGAGAGTGAATGGCACTTGATATTTTTATGGAAATTATTAATATATAATGATATTCACAAACTTATTACAAAGTTATTACATTTATATCCAGGTACCTATATTATAATAACCATTCTTTAAGGCTGAATATCATTTCTTTGAAAAGAAATTTCAGATCAGTTTTAGCTAAGATTAGTAATTTGATTTATCAATTACCATTATTTGTTTATCTAATTCAATTGGGTGTCTTTCCTTATTTTTAAAATGAAGAGATTATAGTGGATCAGTGTTTTTAAAACTGCAGAAAATGCAGTATACCTCTGGGTTACATAATTTTCAATAATCTATGACCAGTATTTTCAGTGATAAGCTAGTATGTACTGAAATAAGATTGAGTAAGAGTAGGAAATGAAAGTATGGTTCATGTGTAATAAGGAAGATTTTTTATAATGTTTTTTCTGTGCATATGTGTGTTAGTGTACTGGGTCAAGATTTTTCAAAGTGTATTATTATTGTGGATTATCAAAGTGTTTCAAATTAGTATGCTAAATAACTGGCTTTTGTGAAGATAGATTGGTTTGAGAATCAGATGAAATGCATGCATATGCCACATTTCCATACCAATTAATTATGATTTCCCTCAAGTCTTCTATGGAGTAATCCCTTATTGAATAGAGAAAATCAGGCCAAAGAGCAATAAACTACATTTGTTCTACATGTTTTTCTATCTTTAAATGTCCTAATCGTCATATTTTTAAAGTTATTAAATAGCCTAAGGAGCAGACAGGTGTCAGATAAGAACCATTAATTATAATGAAAATCAAGGAGAAAAAAACCTGGAATTTCAGCTGAAATGGTATTAGGATGACTTAAATTGTGAAGTGATGAAAATGTAGTCAAGTTGAAGGATTAACAGATGGGGTCTGGAACCTGTATGCTGATGAGGACATAAATTCAGGGCCAATGTAGGTTGCTAAGAAGCCAGTGACCTTCATTTATTTAACACCTATATATATTAAGCATACATTGTATATTAAGAATGTAATAGGAATCAGAGATGCAGCAATGATGAAAAGAGGTAAAAATCCTCCTTTGTGGAGATTGTTTTCTAGTGGGACCTAAGGGAGAAAGTGTGTGGAAGATGGTTTTATAGCTGACAGCTAATTAGGTGGGTTACAAATGTCATAGTAAGCTGATTTTGTGAGGACAATACAATGAACCAGAGGAAGTTTAGACTAATTTGGTGATTTTAACTAGAAATATGGGAAAAGACATTGGAGTACAGTTTATAGGCCCTTAATACATAGGTAAGGACACACTGAAGAAAATTTGATATAATCAAATTACCATTTTTCTCCTAAGAATAACATTAACATCTTCCTCATGATGTAGTTTCACTCATTCCAAGAGATAGATGGTTAGGTGGAGGAAAGAGAGAATCCTAGGATAGTTTAAATATTACTTTGGAGAAAAAGACAATTATACCCCTGATAGAAAGAAAAACCCACATCTACGTAAAAATTTAAAGGAACAAAATGAAAGAAAATTGGCTAAAATGCAGTGAAAAAAATAAACTCTTCAAAGCACATGTCCTCAAGATTGTGTCTTCAAGCATGTAATTTCCAAATAATAACTGCATTTATAAATGATTTTAATAATCTGTATGACTGCTTAAATGGTCTGTTAATATATAGATCTGCAGACAAAAAAATAGCTATGTCAAAATTAGGATTGTTTAGATTTTTCAATAATACCACCAAATGGACTAGTCAGTTGGAAAAAAATGAGTTCTCAATTTCCAGAAAATATTTTCATGCTACATATGTTCTCATTATATACTACTTAAAAATTTTATGTATGGAATGGAAAATTTAGCACTTTCATCAAAAATGAACTCATTTTACAAATCTGAACTAGAAAAAAATATAACTTTGGAACAATTATATCTATTGTACTGTTTGCCTTCTTGTAATATCTCTTTTTAAAAAGTTAACTGTAGAAATTTCATATTTGACAGAACACAATGCATCACATGTAATTATTTTAGCATTTTACTGAATTCTATTAGTTTTAGAATAATGAATGCGAACTTTAGCACGAGAATAATATAAATGAATTACTGATATTTTGCAGAAATAAACATTGCCTATATTCACTTTATTTTTTCATCTTTGAATAACGATCTGCTAAACACATACCCCTATCAACCTCATCTACTGTGTAATACTATTTCTGACACTTTATGTTATAAATATAATTATTTATATGTCTATTTTTGTGTGCAGACTGTCATATGCTGAGGGACAGAACCCATATTTTTGTAAGTTATTTCTTTACTGGTTTAACTTTCCTAGTTGTTCTTTTGAAATTAATGTAAATTTGTTGGCATATTTGAAAAATGAGTGAAATGTATGAGAAAACCTAAGCTATACTCCCTTGAGTCCAGGGCAGCGATTATCAACATTTAATTAATTCTTAATAAATAGTTTTCCTATTCTACTATTCCATTTTCTAAAATGAGTGACTTTATATTTTGCCAGAAAGTGTTATTTATTTTTACTGTTTAAACTTTAATATATTAATTTTAATATCTTATGGTATTTTTAGAGGTGACACTTCAGATTTAATTTTTGTTATACTTTTTTATGTGAATGCAGAAAAACTCCTACTCAGCCTGCATACTCATTATTTTTGACCAGAATTCTATAGTCAATTTCTTATTCCAGGTTAATCCCCAAGAAGCAATCCTTAGTGTTTCTTGGGTGAATAAAAACATTTAAAAAGATAGTTTAGTAGTTTGTAAGGTAACATTATGCTAAAATTTTTCTCAAACTGAGTATTCCTTTTATTTTACTTTTACTCAGTATTTACCCTCATGGAGCTATTAACCCACTATTACTGTGTCTTGGGCATTTTGCTGAACATTAGATGAAAAATGAACATTCTAAAAAATGAACATTTGAAGAAATGAAGGAGGAGAAATATTAGCCTTATATACTATTATGTTGTCCTTTGTAATTTGTCTTGTCTCACCCAAATCTCAAATTTATCCATAAATTAGTTCATGTTTCTGAATTACAAAATGTTAATTTTACAGTGCCAGTATTAAAGGAATCTTACTGAACCTAAATAAACTGAGATTAGGAGAATGTTTTAAATGGTTACTCCCTCCATTCTCCTCTTAGAATATCTTTTAGGCAGAGCAGTTTTGAAGGATTTACATTGAACTGTAGCAAGAATGATCTTTTTCAAGTAAAAAGATCACAGCTCTGCTTAAATTCCTCCCACGTCTCTCATTTAACTATTTGAGGATTGCATAAGAAATTTTTCCTGCTATCTTTATGTTACATTGGTTTCCATAATTTGTTGAAATCAATGAAAGCAGCAAATACTATTTTGAAGTTATTTATGATTTGATAGCATATGGGCATTTTAACCCATTTGCTGCTGGATTACAGGAACACTGAAACAGACAACTGCCTTGTCTATGCCTCATACAGTGCGATAGAGATACTAGGTGGGAACCTGGGTATGACGCCACTCCCATTCCAACACACTTTCCATCTCACAGTTTCGTCTTGTTGTATTTCTAAACGGTGCATTGCTTTCTCCTTTTTCTTTGCATACAGACATTACCTCAAACCCACTTTTGTCTAAATTCCAATTTTATCTTCCAAAAGCTTTTCCTTCTTTCAATTGTTCCACATTAAATTACTTTTGCTTCTCCTTTATGCCTGCTTTTTTTACACTTCTATGGCTTTATAGGTGCTCATATACTTCTCAGTCCTTGAGAATCAGATGAAACATCAACTTTCTATGAAACATTACTCTGAATTTCCCTGGCAGGACTGGTTCTCTATGATCACATAACTCCTCAGACTTGCTGTTGCAAATAGTGATGATGAACTTTCTGTGCAGTGGTTAAAAGAACAGATTCTGGAACCAAAACTGCCTAGGTACAACTCCTTGATATGCAATTTAATCAAATGTTGCCCTTGAGAATTGGGATAATAATGGGGATAGCAATGGAAACAATTTTATTAAGTGAATTAATAGAGAAAATGTAAGATAAGTCTTTGATAATTTCTATTTTACTTTTAACATAATATTTCCCTCTGATTGATTTGGAACTGCTTCCATATTTTTCTATATTAATATATTCAAGGAAATGTATAACCTAATTCTCATGTTTGAACATCATAAATGATACAATTCCTGATATACAATAGAAATTTAATAAATGTTTGTTGTATGAATGAATAAACTAGGCATCTGTAATGCTATAATAAATGATCTAGTCAAGATTGCTTTCTTTAGAATCATAGCATACTCAACAGAATATTCAGAAATAAAATATTTTGACATTCATAGTACAAAAGATACTTGAATTTGACAGATTTTGGCATTTGGAGAATAACTGCCAAACAAATAAAAGATGTACATTAATATCAGAGTTGAACGAATAGTTGGAAAAGAAGATTTTGTAACCACTAGCTAAAATCAGTTCTCCTCAAGGCAATGCATTTTGTTTTATCATTATCATTTATATCACAGTTTTCCTGTACTTGACACAGCAGATAACCATAATTTGCACATGTGTGCTATTCTTGTATGTGTTCTAAACACCCCTTTCACTGACAGTTTAATTATTGTCACTTAAGTAAGCAAAAACACTTTGTGAGGGAAAAAGATATTGAAGCTAATTAAATTTGCAGCTAACCACAAAAGAAGGAAAGCAACCTTCTAACTATGCAGTTTAGATGATTTTCCAAGCTACAAAATGATTTATGGATAAATGTCATCAATGATAAACTGTTTATCCAATGGCATTTATATTGTCTTGTAAGAGAAATCTAAAATGCAGTATAAAACGTATTAAGGGCGAACTAAAAATTCTTATCTACATTTTTACTTTCCCAGATTACTCCTTATGAAATATTATTCCAAAATGATGAAAGAATTTTAAATGTGGATTTTTAATTCAAGAGAAGAAAGGTATATAATCAATTTTCTACAAAAAAGACAATGTTATTTGTTATTACTGATATATGTTTACACAGTGATAATGACTCCTTTTACTCTAACAACCTATTGTAACAAGATAAATCATTTTAAAATTTAGCAAATCATAGCAATATGCCTAAAGCAATAATTGTCAAAGTGTTGTCCTTTGACCAAAAGCTTTATTTTCACCTGAGAACTTGTTAAAAAAGTAAATTCACAAGTTCTACCAGAGAATACTTAAAAACTCTGGAGTTGAGTTCCACAATCAGTATTTAACAAGTCCTCTAGATGCTAAAGAAATATTCCCAAATAAAAAGATGTATGCTGATGCCAGAACTGGATGAAGGAAGGTAGGTATGTGCTATTCCTAGAGTTTAATGGCACACACTAAACTACTGTTTTGGCCATCTAAAGTTCTAAGAGATAAGTTTATCTATATTTACAGATAAAAACTAAAGGGTAAGAATATTTAGATTTTTTATATACTTACTCAAGTTAGTCAACATTTTGGAAATAGCTTTTTCTATGGCAACATTTTGATTTATTCAATATATCCAAATTAGCCAGGCTTGAAAACACTCAATCTGACTTTTTTATTAAGCATCTGGCTTATGAGATTAGTTGTAATATTTTGCAAACATTTGGACAAGAGGGTAGCAAGCCCAAACTAACTTCCTCTTTCAAATTCTAACTTGTGTTTCCAGAAAGACAGTGGGTTAAGATCCTGGCATCCATTTATTTGATTTCTTAGTCAATAATGTACTTGATTTTAAATTTATTAATTTATTCCACAAATGTTTATTGAGCATTTACTTTAATCTGGTCACTAGGAAAGAGGCAGATCTCTCTTGATGCTTCCTAAACAGGTGACATCAGCTTACAGAAAGGGATTCGTGAGGGCCACAGAGAGACCATGCCTTGAATTTCTTTAATTCCTGTGGATTCTGAGCAGGTAGTTTCTAAAAGGATATTAGTTATCATCAGTTTTTAAATATTGAGCTACTGATGATTCACAGAAATCATATATAAAAAGCTGTGAAGTTTGCTTTTGGCATCAGTCATTATATAGAGCAGAACAATACTTCAGTCACTTTTTACTGATCATCCCTCCATATTTGCATGTTTACATTTGATGCGGAAATTTGAAGTTTACTTAACAGCTAAATAAAGTTCTACCTTCAAGTCCACTGACATCTAAAATTCACTCAGACTTTCTGTGGTAGGAAATGAATTGATCAGAAGACAAAATCTCTAAAACTTCAAAATAAACAGATATATATTGGACAAATATATCTAAATATAATAGTTATGCTTGTCACCAAATAAACTTTTTATAATAAAAAACTAAAGATATCTTAACGAAATAAATCTTTAAATAAAAATACCTAGATGTGGTGAGGTACTGTATCATTCATATATTGTAAATGGTTTGGCTTTGCCACCAAAATAAAGCCAAAGCCAGAAATTAACTTTCCAGCTATGATATGGGGTCAAAATGGTTCAACCTTTCACATATATAGTTGTAACTACCAGTGGTTGAGGACTGCAGGTGAAATAAGCCCAGATCTAAAATAAAATTAGAAGGTGTCAGCCCCAATGTAAGCAACCAAACTTTGATAGCTACATAACTGTTAGGGAGTCTGTCCCACAGGACCTAAGGAGATATGTGTTGAGACCTTGGTAACTTGAAAAAAAAACAACTAATTAAACTCAAGGGGAAAAATTGCATAAGGAAAGAAATAAAAACAAGTGCATAGCATATGTGTGTTCTGTTTGAACAAGATACTAATTTTTGTAAAAAAAAATAATTATGCTATTAGGAAGATCTAACTTTTATACTGAAAACTGGTTTATCATTAATAGAGACATCATTAATCAGTAAATATTTCATATTTACTTTAATTGTAATGCCTCTTCACTTTGCTCCTCTGGAGAGTGATTTTATCCCTAACTAAATTCTGCATTTTTGTAGTCATTACATTAATCTTTCATAGTTTCTTATCACTTTTGTTATTCATATATATTTATGTATCTAGTGCTAAAATCTTTATTAAATATCCAACTTTATCTAGGGAGTTCAGTGTTTAAGAGGTTCAGATCCTGGCATATTTGATGTTACCAAGAAATCTTGTTCCTGCAGAAGCTTTCAAGTGTTGGCTGGCTTGTGTATATGAAGGGACCAGAGCATCTCAGCATATGATCCTTGTGAGCATACCCGAGAAAGTGGGTTTAGACAGTATTTGCAAAATAGTCTCTTCTACCTTTTCTTATAATGCCTCACCTTAAGTTATGGAATGTGGATTGTTTTAACTATACAGAGAATCATTAAATAAGAGAGACTATTTACCTGGTTTGTCTGCACTGGGCAGGAGAATAATTGCAAATGTCTAATGACCAAGGAGATATTAATAGTAGCTAATTAATTGCACATGGGAACAAGTGATGGATATTTACCGATAAAACCTACGCACAACAATTTCAATACATAGAACTGTTGATGTCCAATCCTCCTACATTAAGGAAATGTTAAAATCCTTCACATGTATGGTTAATGCAAATTCAATTTTCATGTGTCTTTCCAGATTTTATCTATTCATTTTCTTAGTTCATTATTTTTTTAACTCTCTCCTGCAAACTCTGGTGATTTATGCCAAGTTGGTGCCTCTACCTGCACTGATGTGATTATTATTGGAAATTCTTATTATTTCACTCTGCTAATGAAAATAGTCTATAGGTTAATAAATCAAGTTATGACATAACATGATAGATATGATAAGACTACATAATAAAAAGAGAGTGAAAAAGTATTTTACTAAAATTATAAAAATTGTGATTTTGATCATTGTCTCTTCTACCATCTGCAGAGGCTGGGAAAGAATACAGATGAAAGCCCACATACCATACGTCTAAAAACATGATTTGTAAAGCAAGATAAGACATGGCCTAGACTGTATTCCTGATCCATGCAGCGCGCACACACACACACACACACACACACACACACACACACACACACACACACACACACACACACACACACACTAGAACTCAATCAGCTCTGATTCTCTGGCTTAGTGGTTAAGTTTGGTTTAAAATCTGTCTTCCATGAGTTTTGTTTGATCAATTAGTCAATGAACTCTCAGAACAGTCTTACAAGGCCAAATGTAAAAAAAGGAATAGAAGTTTTCTATTTTTACTTGCAATCCACAGAGTCCTCTAAATTTATTCTTTGCGAGAAGCCACAATAAAAATGTTTTGTAACTATAAAATATTAAATACATATACAACATTTAAGATGATTCCACAAATGTGGAAGAAAATATAGGAGTATAAAACATTTTATAGGCACAGAAATTATTAAAGCATCACATCTGAAAAGGTTGTATCACAAGTTTTAAACATTTGCCATTTTAATTTGCAGTCTGACTGAATTTGCAGCTTGTTTGTATGCAATATGGCTATATTTCTGCAGTGTTGATTTTTCTATTAGAGTTTTGAATTCAGATTTAACAATTATCCATGTCATATTCTACTGATATTTTCTATGCCCCTCAATGCTTCTGCATTTGTAATTGGATTTCTTACAAAAGGAAGAGTTGTCTCCTCTCTGTTTTTATTTATTTATCCAACTATTTATGAACTCATGGATATCTTATTTCCTGGATTGTAGTCAAACACAATTGTTATTTATTTTGTTGATCAAATTGTTCCACCTTTGGCTATTGGAAGCTCTTTCAGCTTGGCACCTGGGTGCTTTCAACCTTCCCCATTATTTTTATTGAACAATTCATTTTTCATTTTATATCGATCATGCAGGAGTTACAATAAGCCCCAAAATATATAAAACTGTTTATATAATGTTATCTCAATTTAATAAGTAATTAGTTGTGTGGAGTAAATTATATTACATGAGTGCAAAATCTGTTGATTATAATTTTATACTTATTTTTGTGATGTAAATCACATATCATTATTTCAACGCTATTACCTCTACTAAGTGGGGAAAAAACAAATGTTATGATGTTTATCTTTATATTTTTCAATTATTTTATAAAATTAGTTTTAATTTTACAGTGAGAAATAATATTTTAAATTGAAAATAAATGCTAGATAATGGATAAAGAGAGAGCAGTCTTATTTTCTTCAGTTTTGACTTCTTGGATTTCACTTATCTATAGGACATTTTCAAAAATAAAAGAAGAAAGAAACCAACAGCGTGCCATGAATTTATGAATATCTTTGTTTTTAGTATAAGGACTTAGGACTCCTTGGATAAATGTTTGATTTTAGAGCCAGGGCACAGAAAATAGTGATGTGCCTAAAGTGACCTGTAGTAGCAAAAAGTAAGGACATACTCAAGGAATAGGATGGGGCATATTGAAATTAATTATTATGGAAAATATAAAACAATAGACTAGTACTCTTCAGAAGTGTCAAGGTCATGAAAGTCAAGGAAAGATAAAGGAACACTCACAGATTTGAAGAAGGTAGTATGGCCACAAGACGCACTTGTGGAATCCTGGACTGGCCCTAGGAAAAAATCACATTTGTGAAGACTTGTAAATTTGAATAAATTGGTAGTTAATTTAATCATATTGTACCAGTATTTTGTTAGTTTTGATGGTTTTACATGTTAGTGTCAGATTTGGTCATGCTCTAAGGCATTAACATCAGTGAAATTTGGGTGAAGTTTATAAGGAAATTTGTATTATTTTGCAGTTTATTGGTGTGTTCTTTCAGCAGCTCCTTTCAGGTTCCTGACCTGATTCCCATGTGCATGTGTTTGTGAGATGTGGTCTTCTCACAGGACACCAAGATAATTTTAAATATGGACAAGGTGTCTGAGGACTCAATTCTGATGCCATCTGCTGGGAGACAACACCAGATTCCCCAAGTTAAGGGCTCCATCCTATAAGACTGACCTCCACCCATCAACTCTGGATGCTAGTCACAAGCCCCAGTCAGTTACCTGTGCTTCTGACCAACAGGCTACATACAGTTTGGAGGTTCCCATGACCTTCCCCCTTAGGTTCAATTAATTTGCTGCAGCAACTCACAAACTCAGGAAAACATTTACATTTACCAGTTTAATAAAGGCTAATGTAGAGGATACAAGTTAACAGCCAGGTGAAGAGATACATAGGGCAGGTCCCAAATAAAGGAGTTTCTATGTTGGTGGAGCTTGGGGCCTGCCTCCTTAGCACGTGGAGGTGTTCTTGGTTCCCCGAGTGTGTGAGCTCTCTCTGCAACAAAGGAGGATGATACAAAAGGGAAGACAAGCTCTCCTCATGGGGTTTGTGAGGTCTTCATTGCATAACAATTACTGACTAAATCATTGGCCATTGGCTGATTTAACCTCCAGCCCTTGCCCTTGGGTGGGATCCAAAAGTCTCTCTTTAATGTGACAAGACACCACATCACCTTTAAGGCTCTGATGTGCTTGCAGGAACTGTGGATGAAGACCAAAAATACCTGGGAAATATATATTTGATCATCTGAATGACAAAATATATATTCCTTATAACACGTTATATCATACTTGGCAATTAGTTTAAGATAAAATTAGTTTAAGATAAAAAGTTAAACACATTCATGAATGCATCTGGTACTTCCTCTTGACTTCTGAGCTGTTAGAAGGATTTTAGTTTCTAAATATTTCTTGACTTTCAGATACCTTGTGATTGACTTCTATTTTAATTCCATATGGCTCAGAAGTATATTTGGTTTGATGTAAATTTTTTATATTTGTTTTTATAGTTGATAATATGCTATAGTTTGGTAAAGCTGTATATTTACCTAAGCACTTGAAAAGAATAAATATTCTCCAAGTTCTGGATTGAAAATTTTAAATATAAATTAGGACAAGTTGGTTAGTAGTCTGTTGGGTCTTCTATTTTCTTAGTGTTTTCTAATTTTTTCCTATTGATTATCAAGAGAAGAGTAATAAAAGTTCAACTATAATTTTATTTTTTATTTTTTATTTATTTATTTTTTTCTGTTCTCTTTTTTTATTTTCAAAATTTCAGAGGTCTGTGTAGGTTTGCATTACTTAATTATATCAGTTTAGTGTATTTTTCAAATATTTATCTTCTAACATAATATACTTCTCCTGAGTAAGTTTTCTGATTTTTACTCCAAATGTATTTATCCAAATCTTTCCTCCCAGTCCTCCGGGTGCCTCAAATTTGATGGGTCAAAAATGAAAGACAGTGTCCCTGGCCCTATCCAGTCAATAAATTGATTTCAGCCTGTGAGACACAGAGGAACCTGTTAATCTTGCTTGAGATTCTGAACTACAGAATTATGAGATTATAAATGTGTTTTGTTTTATACCAGTAAGCTTCTGGTAACTTGTTATATAGCAATAGAAAACTAATACAGGCTTATTATAAAAAGATACTTTAGCTCTCCAAGATCTTAATAGACTAATTCAAGGGGTCATGGTGAATAAGACATGTATACTGGCTGCTCAGTCACGATTTGTATCTTACTACATGCTAATAAAAGAAATGCATTGGGTATAAATACCTTCATAAACCAGGTGTATACCATAAAATACTGAACAAAATATTGTAGATTTAAAATCATACTTTGTTTATTAAATAATCACTTTGCAGAAAAATATTAACACTTATAATGTTAAGTTAATGGATAGTGAAACAAGTAGATTAGAGAACCCTGAATCCTAAATCAACTTATGAAATTCTTTTCCCCAGCTTTTCCCCCTCTAGGACTTACCATGGTCTGAGTCATGAGAGAAAATCTTTCTCTGAATAAAACCACTGAGATTACTGTAGTTTATCTTTCACAGTAGCTGAAGTTTAATAAAACTATTCATTAAGGAGAAACAAATCAGTTGACATTCCCTAGAAGGAGAGTGATAATGGCAACTTGTTCAAACACAATTCTACAAAGTGTTTGTATTCACTTATTAGTGGGGTGAAATGGTGGGTGGAATAAAAATGATCTCAGATCTATCAGTAAGTTGATAATTTTAATAAGCATCTAACCTTTTCTAAAGTATTGTATTTATGAGAAATCCATACTGTTAAAATGGGAAAAGGTACTGCACAGTTATACAGAATTAAAAGACATGAATGTCAGGGAAGTTAGGATTACAGCTAATCTTAAAAGATACATACTTAGAGATATCCTTTTGTAATATTAGTCAATAAATTAAAATAACATGAAAAATTGAAACAAGCATTATATGAAGATGTAAAATCAATAGGTTATTTTAAAACTACTAGTTGTATTTAGCCAGTAATAATGAGTGAAAGTAATCAAACTTGGACTGAATATTAGATAAATAAAACACAAGTAAAAGTGATTTCTATTGGTTTTCCCCTTTAACTCCCAGTGTTCTTGGCTCCTTTATGATGTCACCTCTTAACATCACTTACTTGAACTTATTTGTGCTTCAGTCCTGGCAAAACATTTGTTGGGGAAATGTCTGTACCAAGATTGTAAGTCCTCTTGTCAAATTTTATGTTTTAAAATAACTGAAATGCTCTAGTTAGCTTTATGTTTATTCTCTTTAATGTAAATAGATGTTATACTATTATTATACCATTAATAAGCAAGACAGTATGTGTTTAGCAGACACATACATTATCATTCACTTCAGTAAAAAGTACACATGGCCTTGTATAAGCCTTTTCAGTGTGATTCTTACTTCATTATTTATTACATTGCATGTTGCAACATATAGAATAAAAGAATTCATAGTTTCCATTTAGGAAACTATCACTTCCTTAAGGGTCATCTGAAATCTTGTGGGAACGTTTTTTTTTTTAAATGTCCTAGTGATAGAGGAGTGCTACTGACAGTTAAGAGGATTAGTATGAGTCAAGGGTGCTAAACCTTTGATAATAAGTGGGGCCGCACAACACAAGAAGACCAACTAAATGATAATTGCATCCCCCTTGATAAATACTGAAAGTACTTTGTAATGAAGAGCAGATTATCCAGTTATGGGAAGTCTTGATGATGGCAGTTTCCTTATACCTAATTTATTTTGTGTTAAAATGAAGTAGGAAAAGGAAACTTTTCCATTATGTAAACTTTCTTACTGTGAAGACATGGAACAAAGGTGACTGCATGGAACACTGAAATTATAGCAAAGTATAACTGGGTTCTCTTTGGACAGTACTGTTAAAGGGAAGATGAAACACAAATCTTGAAAATTAAAAAAAGCAGGCTTCCTATAAGCACTTGCACCTACTTAACTATAACACAATCACTTTTTTGAAGGACAATCTTCAGTAAAAGGTTTGAATGTATTTGTCATGATTGCTTTAGGGGCTGAGTGACTTGCTGACTCTGGCATATAACATGGCAGAATTGCACTATATCATTATAATTGAAAGTGTTTAAACACAGTAACATATTGATGGTGTTACTATTATCAGAAGCATTGCAAAGCTTTCAAAGAACTTCATCACAATGGTTTAAAATTTACTTTTGGGTTTATGACTATTTCTTTACGTTGTTTTCTGGTGTAATCCCAAAACTCTTGTGCTATTGTAGAAAGAAAATGTGGTTGTTAATAATCAAATGGTCTCACTGTTAGCCAATCACATACAAAAATTATGAATAAATTCTCAGATTTCCTTGCATTCAATTGGCAACTTCTAACTCAGAGAATGTGAGATGGAGAAAATATTTTTCTACTTTTTCAGTCCTCTGAATTCTACAATGATAGGACCTAAATTTTAGTCTTATATTTCTATGTCATGGCTACCAACTTGTACTTTGAAAAGAAAATTCTCCTCTTTGAGCTCAGTTTTCTCCCTCCAATTCATTCCTCTTTAATATTTTTATTCATCCAGACCTCAAAACCCCACTCAAGAGTATTATTATCTCTTCTTGCCTTGGCCTCCAACTCCAGTTGTGTCAGTCAACTCAGTCCTTTCATCTCTAATACTGAATAGGACTGAGATTTCTAAAGAAAATAGAAGAGGTTTTTCACAAAGATTTGTCATCAGATAGTATAGCTAAAAATATTAACTTTTTAAATTTCCATGTTAGCTTCCAGATCTCATATCCATTGTACAGTTTATCTTTCTTTTCCTGGAGTTGCATTAATAAAGTCCTTTCTTATTTTCTTGGCTTAGGAATCTACCTTGCTATAAAATACATTTTATCAATCTTGGCATTATTGACATGTTGAGTGGGATAACTCAATGGGAGTTGAGGACTCAGTAAAGGTCCTGTGATTATGAAATGTTTAACAGCATTCCTAATCTCTACCCACTAGATGCTAGTATCAGCATGAACGTGTGCACATGCATACACACACAAACATACCCACACACACACATAATTGTGATAACAAAAAATCTCTGATACTGTAAAATGTCCCTTGGGGAAGGGGATTCAAAATAAACCCAGGATGAGAAACATTGCTCTAGGAAATGTTAGAAAAAGACAGAGAGTCTCACCATACCACACACACAGCCATCCCTCAGTAAGACAATAACCCTGGTGCAGTTCACTTTTGCCTTTGTGTAGTGAACCCCTCTATGTAGCAAATGCAAGAGTGGCTCAGGCTTTAGTCAGTCCCTGGATAATATTCTGCCAAGTCCTTTATGGCCTTATCTAATGTAGAATCCAAAAATCCAAAGCCTGTTTGCAGGAAATTTTGGGATACTTACACATAGAGAATGCCTGTTTAAATGACACTGGTACAGAAACCACATTATTCAGAGCACTGACCCTTTATTTATTACATACTTACAACACATTTTGAAAACATAACCAAACAGAGATACAGTTAAAAGCAAGAGTAAATGAGGTGTATTTTGTATTTAGATTAAAAATTTTCAGAGTAAAAAGAAAAAAAAATCCCACAGATGTGGTTCAAAGTTTGCCCCCTTAAAAAATTAAAGACAACTTTTTTTCCAACACTAATTTAGACAGATTTTTCTCTAAAGAAAGAGAGTCCCCATATCTCCTGCTTTGGGATCTCAACCTGTTATTTAGAAAAATCTAAAACATTACTTATATCAAGAAAGAGCAACCTCTTTGACTTAATTGTTGCATTTTTTTTCTTTTTAGAGTAATTAAATTATACCATTTTTGAGGTGTTGAGTGATTTGTCTCAAAGGATGGAAATAAACTTATATTAATATAAAAACTAGTTTCAAACTTAAAAATATAATAAAATATACACTGACCACTTTTTTTTTTAGTAAGAAACTTCAAAAATTGAACCTAAATCTATTCTAGTCTAGAAAATGTCTTCACTGTCTCAGAGTGGCAACAGGAGAGATGTTATCACCAATAAAACTAGACTTAGGAGAAAGAATGAGAAATAGCTATCTAGTCCCAAAAGATTAAATTGATTTAATTTCTCAGGACATACTTACATAGAGAGTGAGAACTAGGGTACTCAGATAATTGCTATTTTGGGTGTCCTAAAAACTCTTCTCAGCAAAAAGCAAAATTAACTTGATTTATTCAAGTGTCACTAATCCTAACCTAACCAACCTTAAGAAATAGGAATTTTCAATCACACCATTAAGTTACATTTCACCAGTTTCCAGCCAGTCCACATTGCTGTTCCCCCACAAATTATTGTTGTTACCAAGGACAGTCTTGTCTATCTTTGAAACTCACACAAATTAAATCGTACAGTATATGCTTTTGTGTTCCTCGATTTTCTCCTTCATACAGTGTTCTTTTGGAGTCCTCCATGTTGCATATATCAGTAATTCATTCCTTTAGATTGCTGAGTAATAGTCTATTACAATAGTCTATTATATCACACTTAGTTTATACATCCTCCTGATGGACACATAAATTACTTTAGTTTTGAGGTATTATGAATAAAGAACAAGTTTTTATTTGACCAAGTCTTTTTGTGAATTTCTCTTGGTAAACTACTAGTGGAAATGCTGAATCATACATAGAACACATGTATGTTTAACTTTTTAAAATATAAAATAGTATTTCAAAGTGGTTGTATCACTTTTACACCTACCATCAATGCCGAACACACCACATACTCCACATTGTTGCTCATTGTCACACACACACACACACACACACATGCATGCACGCACATGTGCACGTGTTTATTTCTTAATCTCCCTGAGGAAAATTTTTAGTTTTGTTACACAGGTCTTGCATCTATTTCAATAAACTTACTTTTAAATAATCTTTATGTATTGAAAATTATATTGCTCTCTTAAATTTATATCTTCTACATTTTCTATTTTGGGGAATATAATTAGCTTATGTAATTAGACATATAATCTATGATATTACATTCATTTAATATTTATTGTTTTTGTATATGTCATTGGACAGCCTATTTACTCAATCATGTCTTCTATAAAGAAAGAAAATTTTGTTTCTTCCTTTCCAATCTAGATGCTTTTATTGCCTTATGGAACAAAATAAGGTCTGGATTACAATGCTGAATAGAAACAATGAGCATCTTTGCCTTGTTTCTGTTTTATAAAGGAAAGAGAGTCAACATTCTAACATTAAGTTTGATTTTAATAGTATAAATATTGTCTGGACACATCTCATTCATTTGAAGAAGATGTCACCCATTCTTAATTTCTTCAGAGTTTTTAATTATGAAGGAATGTTACTTTGTTTTCAAAAATTCTTTTGCCTTGAGATGATCAGATGAGTTTTCTTATTTATTTTGTTATGTGGAGTGAATGAATCGGTTGAGTTATATATTTCAAGCCAACCTTAAATTCCAGGGAATAAACTGCAATGGTCATGATGTATTAGTCATTTTATACTACAGTATACATATATATTATACACATATTATATATTGTTCAGTAAGATTAAGTAATTGTTAAGGAATTTTTGTGTTTGTGTTAATGCAGGGTATTTGTCTATAATATTCATTTCTGATAATGTCTTTCAGAGGTTTTATTGTTAAGAGTTATTTATACTGGCAGTCAAAATGAGTTCAAACATCTTTCCCCTTCCTCTGATTTCTAAAGATGTGTATTGTTAGTATAGTTCTTTAAGTTTTTTTTGGTATCATTAATCTACAATTACAGAAAGAACATTATGTTTACTAGGTTCCCCCCGTCACCAAGTCCCCCCCCACATACCCCTTCACAGTCACTGTCCATCTGCGTAGTAAGATGCTGTAAAATCACTACTTGTCTTCTCTGTCTTGCACAGCCCTCCCGGTGCCCCCCATGCACTATACATGCTAATCGTAATGCCCTCTTTCTTTTTCCCTGCCCTTATCCCTCCCTTCCCACCCATCCTCCCCAGTCCCTTTCCCTTTGGTAACTATAGTCCATTCTTGGGTTCTGTGATTCTGCTGCTGTTTTGTTCCCTCAGTTTTCCTTTGTTCTTATACTCCACAAATGAGTGAAATCATTTGGTGCTTATCTTTCTACACCTGGCTTATTTCACTGAGCATAATACCCTCTAGCTCCATCCATGTTGTTGCGAATGGTAGGATCTGTTTTTTTCTTATAACTGAGTAATATTCCATTGTGTATATGTGCCACATCTTCTTTATCCATTCATCTACTGATGAACATTTAGGTTGCTTCCATATCTTGGCTACTGTAAATAGTGCAGCGATAAACATAGGGGTGCATCTGTCTTTTTCAAACTGGAGTACTGCATTCTTAGGGTAAACTCCTAGAAGTGGAATTCCTGGGTCAAATGGTATTTCTATTTTGAGCATTCTGAGGAACCTCCATACTGCTTTCCACAATGGTTGAACTAATTTACATTCCCACCAGCAGTGTAGGAGGGTTCCAGTTTCTCCACAACTTCGGCAACATTTGCTGTTGTTTGTCTTTTGGATGGTAGCCATCCTTACTGGTGTGAGATGATATCTCATTGTGGTTTTAATTTGCATTTCTCTGATGATTAGCAATGTGGAGCATCTTTTCATGTGCCTGTTGGCCATCTGGATTTCTTCTTTAGAGAACTGTCTATTCAGCTCCTCTGCCCATTTTTTAATTGGATTATTTGCTTTTTGTTTGTTGAGGTGTGTGAGCTCTTTATATATTTTGGATATCAATCCTTTATTGGATCTGTCATTTATGAATATATTCCCCCATACTGTAGGATACCTTTTTGTTCTATTGATGGTGTACTTTGCTGTACAGAAGCGATATAGTCCCACTTGTGCATTTTTGCCTTTGTTTCCCTTGCCTGGGGAGATACATTCATGAAGAAATCACTCATGTTTATGTCCATGAGATTTTTGCCTATGTTTTTTTCTAAGAGTTTTATGTTTTCATGACTTACATTCAGGTCTTTGATCCATTTGGAGTTTACTTTTGTGTATGGGGTTAGACAGTGATCCAGTTTCATTCTCTTACATGTAGCTGTTCCCCTTTGCCATCACCATCTGTTGAAGAGACTGTCCTTTCCCCATTGTATGTCCATGGCTCCTTTATCAAATATTAATTGGCCGTATACATTTGGGTTAATGTCTGGAGTCTCTATTCTGTTCCACTGGTCTGTGGCTCTGTTCTTGTGCCAGTACAAAATTGTCTTGATTACTGTGGCTTTGTAGTAGAGCTTGAAGTTGGGGAGAGAGATCCCCCCCACTTTATTCTTCCTTCTCAGGATTGCTTTGGCTATTTGGGGTCTTTGGCGGTTCCATATGAATTTTTGAACTATTTGTTCCAGTTCATTGAAGAATGCTGTTGGTAATTTGATAGGGATTGCATTGAATCTGTATATTGCTTTGGGCAGGATGGCCATTTTGACGATATTAATTCTTCCCAGTCAGGAGCATGGGATGAATTTCCATTTGTTAGTGACCTCTTTAATTTCTCTTAAGAGTGTCTTGTAGTTTTCAGGGTATAGGTCTTTCACTTCCTTGGTTAGGTTTGTTCCTAGGTATTTTATTCTTTTTGATGCTACTGTGAATGGAATTCTTTTCCTGATTTCTCTTTCTATTAGTTCATTGTTAGTATACAGGAAAGCTACAGATTTCTGTGTGTTAATTTGTATCCTGCAACTTTGCTGAATTCCGATATTAGTTCTAGTAGTTCTGTAGTGGATTCTTCAGGGTTTTTTATGTACAATATCATGTCATCTTCTAATAGTGAAAGGTTGACTTCTTCTTTACCAATCTGGATTCCTTGTTTTATCTGATAGCTGTGGCTAGGACCTCCAGTACTATGTTGAATAACAGTGGGGAGAGTGGGCATCCCTGTCTTGTTCCCGATCGCAGAGGAAAAGCTTTCAGCCTCTCTCTGTTCAGTATGATGTTAGCTGTGGGTTTATCATATATGGCCTTTATTATGTTGAGGTACTTCCCCTCTATGCCAATTTTGTTGAGAGTTTTTATCATGAATGGATGTTGAATTTTACTGAATGCTTTTTCAGCATCTATGGAGATGATCATGTGGTTTTTGTCCTTCTTTTTGTTGATGTGGTGGATGATGTTGATGGATTTTCGAATGTTGTACCATCCTTGCATCCCTGGGATGAATCCCACTTGGTCATGGTGTATCATCCTCTTGATGTATTTTTGAATTCGGTTTGCTAATATTTTGTTGAGTATTTTTGCATCTACGTTCATCAGGGATATTGGTCTGTAGTTTTCTTTTTTGGTGGGGTCTTTGCCTGGTTTTGGTATTTGGGTGATGTTGGCTTCATGGAATGAGTTTGGGAGTATTCCCTCCTCTTCTATTTTTTGGACATGGGTATTATGTCTTCTCTGTATGTCTGATAAAATTCTGAGGTAAATCCATCTAACCCGGGGTTTTGTTCTTGGGTCGTCTTTGATTACCAATTCAATTTCATTGCTGGTAATTTGTCTGTTTAGATTTTCTGTTTCTTTCTGGGTCATTTTTGGAAGGTTGTATTTTTCTAGGAAGTTGTCCATTTCTCCTAGGTTTTCTAGCTTGTTAGCATATAGGTTTTCATAGTATTCTCTAATAATTCTTTGTATTTCTGTAGGGTCTGTTGTGATTTTTCATTTCTCATTTCTCATTCTGTTGATGTGTGTTGAATCTCTTTTCCTCTTAATAAGTCTGGCTAGAGGCTTATCTATTTTGTTTATTTTCTCAAAGTATCAGCTCTTGGTTTCAATGATTTTTTCTATTGTTTTATTCTTCTCAATTTTATTTATTTCTTCTCTGATCATTATTATGTCCCTCCGTCTGCTGACCTTAGGCCTCATTTGTTCTTCTTTTTCCAAGTCTGATAATTGTGACACTAGACTATTCATTTGGGATTGTTCTTCCCTCTTTAAATATGCCTGGATTGCTATATACTTTCCTCTTAAGACTGCTTTTGCTGCATCCCTCAGAAGTTGCGGCTTTGTGTTGCTGTTGTCATTTATTTCCATGTATTGCTGGATCTCCATTTTAATTTGGTCGTTGATCCATTGATTATTTAGGAGCATGTTGTTGAGCCTCCATATGTTTGTGAGCCTTTTTACTTTCTTTGTATAATTTATTTCTAGTTTTATGCCTTTGTGTTCTGTAAAGTTGGTTGGTAAGATTTCAATCTTTTGGAATTTACTGAGGCTCTTTTTGTGGCCTAGAATGTGGTCTATTCTGGAAAATGTTCCATGTGCACTTGAGAAGAATGTGTATCCTGTTGCTTTTGGATGTAGAGTTCTGTAGATGTCTATTAGGTCCATCTGTTCTAGTGTGTTGTTCAGTGCCTCTGTGTCCTTACTTATTTTCTGTCTGGTGGATCTGTCCTTTGGAGTGAGTGGTGTGTTGAATTCTCCCAGAATGAATGCATTGCTTCTGTTTCCTCCTTTAATTCTGTTAGTATTTGTTTCACATATGTTGGTGCTCCTGTATTGGGTGCATATATATTTAAAATGGTTATATCCTCTTGTCAGACTGGGCCCTTTATCATTATGTAATGTCCTTCTTTATCTCTTCTTACCTTTTTTATTTTGAAGTCTATTTTGTCTGATACTAGTATTGCAACACCTGCTTTTTTCTCTCTATTGTTTGCATGAAGTATCTTTCTCCATCCCTTGTCTTTTAATCTGTGCATGTGTTTGGGTTTGAGGTGAGTCTCTTGTAAGCAGCATATAGATGGGTCTTGCTTTTTTATCCATTCTATTACTCTGTTTTTGATTGGTGCATTCAGTCCATTTAAATTTAGGGTGATTATTGAAAGATATGTACTTATTGCCATTGCATGCTTTAGCTTCGTGGTTACCAAAGGTTCAAGGTTAGCTTGCTTACTACCTTACTGTCTGACTTAACTCGCTTATTGGACTGTTATAAACACAGTCTGATGATTATTTCTTTCCCTTCTTTTTCTTCCTCCTCCATTCTTCATATGTTGTGTGTTTTGTTCTGTGCTCTTTTTAGGAGTGCTCCCATCTAGAGTAGTCCCTCTAAGATACCTTGTAGAGATGGTTTGTGGGAGGCAAATTCCCTCAACTTTTGCTTGTTTGGGAATTGTTTAATTCCTCCTTCATATTTAAGTGATATTCGTGCTGGATACAGTATCCTTGGTTCAAGGCCCTTCTGTTTCATTGCATTAAATACATCATGCCATTCTCTTCTGGCCTGTAAGGTTTCTGTTGAGAAGTCTGATGATAGCCTGGTGGGTTTTCCTTTGTCGGTGACCTTTTTACTCTCTCTGGCTGCCTTTAGTACTCTGTTTTTGTCCTTGATCTTTGCCATTTTAATTATTATGTGTCTTGGTGTTGTTCTCTTTGGGTCCCGTCTCTTGGGAGTTCTGTGTGCCTCTGTAGTTTGAGCAACTATTTCCTCCCCCAGTTTGGGGAAATTCTCAGCAATTATTTCTTCAAAGACACTTTCTATCCATTTTTCTCTCTCTTCTTCCTCTGGTACCCCTATAATGCAGATATTGTTCCTTTTGGATTGGTCACACAGTTCTCTTAATATTGTTTCATTCCTGGAGATTCTTTTATCTCTCTCTGCGTCAGCTTCTATGTGTTCCTATTCTCTGGTTTCTATTCCATCAACGGCCTCTTGTATCTTATCCATTCTGCTTATAAATCCTTCCAGAGTTTGTTTTACTTCTGTAATCCCCCTCCGGACATCTGTAATCTCCCTCTGAACTTCATCCCTTAGCTCTTGCATATTTCTCTGCAGCTCTGTCCGCATGTTTATGATTTTTATTTTGAATTCTCTTTCAGGGATACTGGTTAGGTCTGCCTCTGCAGATCCTTTCTCAGGTGTTGTTTGAACTATCTTGGACTGGACTAAATTTTTTTGCCTCTTCATGGTGATAGCAGTGGCTGTAGGCAGGTTGCAGGTGTGTCAGCGGGAAGAAGAAAGTCCTTTCCTGCTTTCTGGATGCCTTGCCCTTCTCTGCTGCCTGTGACGGTTACCTGCACTCCTAGAGTAGCCACCAGGTTAGTCCCCTAAGCTGCTGTGGGCGGGTCTCTGTCAGAGCAGCATGGGGCCCTGTGGGGAGAGGCAGGCATGCCAGGTGTGCTCCTCTGTGCTAGCGGCACCCCTGCTGCATAGCTCTGTGCCAGCAGCGGTCTTTGGGTCTGGCCTGGGTGGCTGTGCCTTGGGCTGGGATTCCAGTCAGCTGCTGGGAGCACGCCTGCTCCCTCTGGCTCTGCTGCAAGTGCGCACGGGCCTCTACTGGGCTCCTCTGGCTCCACTGCCACCGGTGCACGTGAGCCATGCCCCGGCTGTTCGGTCACGCCACTGCAGGCTTGCACAAGCCTCTTCTAGTCCCGTCTGTCCCCACTGGTGCACGGATCTGCTCCAGGTCCCTTCCGGTGCTGCCGTCCCCGGCACATGCTGCCACTCTCCCACTACTGGGCCAGTGTTCGGGGTCAGCACCAGTTGGAGGAACAACTGGCAGGTTGTTTAGTGCTGTGAGGGGCTTCAGAGCTGCACTGCCTCCCCGGGGTTTAGGGCACCTAAGTTTCCCTGGGATTCCCAGCTGCTGGCTATGTGTGGCAGGAGAACTTTGTCCAGCTATAGGGTCCCTGTCTCTTTAAGACTTGCAGAAAGCACTCGCTTTTCTTTTGTCTCAAGGGTGCCAGTTGCGGGGACCTGCCCACAGGTTTTGCTTTTCCGTTTCTCTAATATCCAGCACCCCGTGCACCTTGTGTCTGCGTTCTGGGTGCAGATTTCTAGAGCTGGTTGTTTAGCAGTCCTGGGCTTTCACTCCCTCACTGTTCCGACTCCTTTCTTCCCACCGGGTTTTGGGGTGGGGGAGCGTTCGGGTCCCACCTGGCCGCGGCTTGTATCTTACTCCCTTCGTGTGATGCTGAGTTCTCGCAGATGTAGATGTATCCTGGCTGTTGTACTGCATCCACTGGTATCTCTTTTAGGAATAGTTGTATTTATTGTATTTTCATAAATATGTATGTTTTGGGGAGGAGATTTCCTCTGAACTACTCAAGCCGCCATCTTCCCGTGATCCCCCTCTTTAAATTTTTTAATGTAATTTATCAGTAAAACTCTCTGGGTCTGTGCTTTTCTTTCTGAGAAGAGTTTTGAAAGTGAATTCATTTTATTTAGTAAATATAGAGCTATTTACATTTGTATTATTTCATCATTTGTCAGTTTTGGTAAACTGAGTTTTACTAGGAGCTCATTTGTTTCTCTTATGTTGCTGAATTTATTACCATAACATTGTTGATGACATTCCTCATTATCCTTTAAAATCTATAGTTATAAAACCTACATGGGTCCTGATATCATTATTTTGCATTTTCTCCATTTTTCTTCCTTCATTAGTCTTTCTAGAAGTTAATCAATTTTAATAATCATTTCAAAAAATCAAATTTCGTATATTTAAATTTTCTCTAACTTTATTTTTTCTTTCACTGCTTTTGGCATATAGCTTTATTATTTACTCCCTTTAACTTTAAATTTAGTTTGGTATTTTCCTCATTTTAGAGCAGAGATTTAAAACATTGATTTTAAACCTTTTTCTAATAAGGCACTAAAGCCATAAATTCTCCTCTATGAACTGCTTGGAGTACTCCACAATTTTTGGTATTATATTATGGTTTAGTTGCCTTTTTTTCTATAAGTGCACATTGTGATTTCTTTCTGACCATTGATTATTTAGAAGAAGCTGTTTATTTTTCAAATGTTTGCATATTTTCCATATAATTTTGTTATTGACCTAGTTCAGTTGCTTGGTGATCAAATAATACACCCTAGAGATTATAAAAGGAATTAATGGACCAAGGCAATATACCATTTTTTGTATTTCAAATTTAATAATATTGTTTATGAATCTGAAATCTTTCCTCTTTCAGAGTGTTAAGGACACAGAAGTTCATAACCATAGTTGAACATCAAAATTTCTTCAGCAGTACATAAATGAACTTTGGCTAGATCCATGACTATAGATTCAGATATAGTGGAAAAAGCAATTTTAATGCTTGTCCTTGGTTAGGTCAACATATCCTAAATTTTATTCAGTTCATTCAGTCAAACTGTTATAGAGTGACAAAATGTGCCAGGTATGTGCTGGAAACTATGGCTTTAAAGAAGGTATCAATATATTTTTTAAGTGTACTTTATTCTTGACTATTTAAGTAATGTCAAAATAGCTACAACACTGTGTGTGTGTGTGCGTATTTAAGTCCAAAACTCACTCATAATCAGCAATGGCTTTATTACTGGAATGTAATGGGATGGTATAGAATGATATTTCCATATTAGATCTTAATATTTTCCTCCATTATAAACACAAATTAGATTATAAATACCCCCCTTTGTGGGGACAAACATGTTCCCACAGTACTAAAGCAAATGGAAACTTACAAACAGAAAATACTTTGCAATGTAATTTTATTTTTAAGATTTTCCTAAAGAAAAGCAAACAAAAAAATCAAAATCCATATCAATACTTGTGGTATACACTCACACACACACACACACACACACACACACACACACACACACACACACACTTGCATACACCCTTCATAGACACACATGTCACTGAATGATCTGGTTAAGTTCTGAGACTATTTTGAAGGTAGGATTTTGCTTAAGTGGTGAGATTAAAGTATATCTGAGCTAAAATTCAATAGCAATAGCAAGATAATTTGGATCAAGAGGTGGGGAAAAATAATTCAATCATAGTTTGACAATTTAAAAAAATTCTGTGTTTCAGATATGGCAAGTTGGTAAGTTATTTTGTTTGTTTTACCCACCTTGTTTCAGTTCTGTTGAAGTTTGTGCTAAAGCACACATTTACTTATCTCTATTTTTCTAGGATGAAGTAACGTTACATAATAATAGGATTTGAAAATGCAAAATAGTCTTTAGTTGGTAGTAGGAAGTGCCTATGTGTACTAATGATCATTAAACAGAAGGATTCTGTAAAAAGAATTAAAATCTTTTCTTCTTATTTTAATAGCAAAAAAGTAAGATTTGGGATATAATGATAATTACATTCCAGGTAAGAAAGAGCTCAATATTTATTTTCAAAACTTGTATGATTAATTGTAGTGACAAATGATATTATTCTCCATACAAAGTGACAAGGTAACAGCTGTCATGCAATATTATGAAAAATGATTAAAAAAAAAATTTTTCAAGACACCTTTCTCATGAGCTTAGTGAACACTTTCTAAAGATATTTTGTTTTTAAATGCAAAGAAGATTAAGCAAATGTTTTCAGCAACATAAAGGTGGACATATTTACATGTTAGAAATCATACAATCAAATAATCTCATAGTTGAAAGGCAGTCCTGAAATTGGAGAATGTCTTCTATTATGGACAACTTCTCACCTATATGGAGAATTGTCTTCTACTATGTTTTTGATAGACTCTATACACCTTATAATCAGCCAAAACTTCATTAGTAGAGAAGGCCAGTCAATCTATTGTTGAAGGACTTCATGTAGCAAGCAATTTTTCCTCATATATTGAGTTTAAATATGCTTTTGTTCTGTATATTTTCTCACTGATCCTGATTCTGTCTTTAGGAGATTCACAGAATGAGTCTGCTTTTTCACACAGTCTTACTGCACATATTAAAATGCAGTGAGGCTATCTCTCTCACTGGTCTCATTGGTAACCTGAATGTCTTTTAGCCATGTCTATTACAGTTTCTATGTAACTTTACCCTCCCACTCAAAATTCTGTAGGTACTCTGCTAATTTTCTTCTTTAATATGCCACTTACAACAATGCAGTTCTTGACTGTATAACATTTATTCTTAAAGCTTGGAAAATTATCACTAACTAAAGTGATCTTAAACATGGGCATTTAGAGTTAATCATATATTTATTGAATATAACAGACACTACTAAGAAATTTGGGGTCTACAGAAGTAGTTACCATATTTTCTGTTCTCATTAGAGTTGTATTCTATCTTCAAGAGTATAAAGCAAAAATCTAGAGTAGCAGAGACACAAAGATCAAAAGGAAGCAATAAAACTTTACATTTATTTTACAGACTGTACTACCTTCACAATCACTAATTTATGTAATTATCTGTAAAACTGGTCAAAATATAAAATTCAATTTTTATTTTCTCATATTAATAGCAGAGAATTTCAAACATCAGAAAATAAATGAAGCCATAATTTGAATCATTTGCTTCCTCATTTACATGAAATGCATTACCTTACTGCCATTTTAGTTCTGATAAAATTCTATTTGCTCTAAAGTGTATGTCCAATGTTTTCTTATTTTAGTCAGTGAATTAAGCAAAAAATCATAGAATCAGCAACACTTTGCCTTGGCATTTACCAAACCACCATGGCCAGAAAAAAAGAAAAGATGAAAACCTCCCCAACTGCAAGATGGTACAATTCCTGTGAGTACTGAAAAGTATTGGAAAGATCATATAACATCACTCATAATAAACTTGTGAAATCATGTATAGTTACGTGTGTTACAGATCAGTGCTGAGCAAAGAGGTATCTGTGATAATGGAAATATTTTTTTAATCTTATTTCATTATAGTTATTGAAAACTTGTAAGGAGGCTAGTGAAACTGAGGAATTGAATTCACACATGGTTTTTAAATACCACATTGGACAGCACAATTAAAAGTGATTCAAGTTCTACTACTTGGAGAAAGTACATATATTTTATTTATATAGTGTTGTATATAAAGTGTCCTTACTTCATAGTATCTGTTTCTTCAGTAATCCCTTATTACAGAAAATACATATCCAAGAAGAAACATAAAACTTGTGGATCCTGATGCTACTGTTAGAATGAACATTCAGAAAATGTTCCCCAGTGTGAGAAACACCCTCATTAGAATCATGGAGTTATATTATACCATGAAGTTTCAATTCTTCCTTATTTCTTGTAATATAAAATTCAGGATTCTGATTATGGGAAAATGAATACTTCCCAGTGTTTCCTGACTTATCATGGGATATGAAAATGTTCAAAGAAAAGTTTTGACAGGATAAGTGTGCTCTCAAAGTTTATTTTAGGAAATATATCCAATCATCAGTAATCCAGGTTTATTTTGTCTTCTCATGCTCTTTTTCTTTCCTTTCTTTTTCCATTGTTTGTTAATATGCTTCCCAAAATTTGCTGTTTTTGAAATTAAGCTTTTGGAAATATTTGGTAAGGAGTTGAAAATAAAATGTACCATTCTGTACAGATTTATGTGCACTGAATGTTACAGCATTCAATATTGTAGTTTCTTATCGGGCGAAAACTAAATTTATACCTTGCCAAGCAGGAGGAGTTTCAGGCTTTTACTTTTAACCACAAGTAGCATTCTAAATTCCAGAGACCTTGAATGTGACAACATAGACCAGTATATGCCTGCACATTGAACTATTAGATATTAGAAAATAATTGCTTCTGAGTTAGCATAGAAATGGAGACTGGGCAAGATATTCTAAGAATTGTCAAGAACACAGATTCAAAAAACACAACGACAAAACCTTTCTTGATTGTTAAGAGAGGTTTTGATGTGTCATTAGTTAGTGGAGATCTCTACCAATTTTAACATAAAATCTTCAGGGAATTATGAAGGCTCTCTAAACTGAAATTAGCCCTAAAATAAGGCATGACTATCAATTAGTCCAAAAAATAATGGAATTGAAAAAACAGAATAAACTATGAAAATTATAATTTGCCCACGATGTATCAAAATCTAAAATCTCTTAATGGTTGAACTTAAAATGTATTTGGTGTCTAGTAATAAAGGTTGTGTAACCCACATGATGTTCATCATTATTCTAACCAATATTTCAGAAATATGATGAAGACAAATTAAGGGAAGGTCCTAAATGACCATTATGGATGCACCATTCTTTAATGACAACTTCCGAGAGACCATCTGTTTATTTAGCTGCCAGGAGGCAGCCTCCACATAAACCAACCCAACATTCCAAGGGGTATGCTAAAGTACCAAGTACAGAGAAAACTGTATCTCTAGAAGTAGGTAAGAAAGATTAAAAAAGACAAGAAAGCTGCCAAGGACAAATTCGATTCAGAAGCAGAAACAATTAAGAAAGATTCCAAGAAAGACAGTGATACTAAAGGTGAAGATGTTACAAAAGTTGATGACATAAAAGATAAGAAAGATTCAAAGAAGATCAAGGAGTCAACTACAGAATCTGAGGATGAAAAGAAAGATGCAAAGAAGGATAAGGATGAGAAAAAAGATGCAAAGAAATCCAGTGAGAAAAGTGATGAATCACAGGAAAAGAAAGATGCAAAGAAAGATGCAAAGAAGAAGGAGAGTAAAAAAGATAAGAAAGACGAAAAGAAATCCAGTGAGACAGATAGTGAACCAAAGGATGATACCAAGAAAAAGGCCAAGAAAGAGACTGTCTTAGAAACTGCTGAGGCAAAGAAGAATGCAAAGAAAGATGCAAAGAAGAATGCAAAGAAAGATGCAAAGAAGGGCAAACAGGCCTTAGATAATAATTCAAAAGCATATTTGATGAAACAATGTTAGTAGTCCAAAATGTATGAGTGGAAAGGGGAGGCTTAAAGCATTATTCAAATAGTTTTTTAAATGGGGCAAAGAATAGTACAAAGAAAGGCTCTGGAAAACTTCATTAAAGTATAAGAAAAATGTTAAGAAAAATCAAGAGATGATTCATTGAAGGAGGATACCTATGCTAAATTTGGGAATATGAAGGATTCAATTAAAAAATGCCTCGAAATGTTCAAAGAATATTCAAATAAGGAGGCAGAAGTTAATGATGCTGAATCTTTGGCACAAAAAAATTAATGAATGCTTCAAAAAAAAATCTAAGGAGGAAGATGTTGAATCCACTGATGCAAGCAATCTAAGCTGCGTCTACAGATTTAAACAGAGAACCATAGGAATCATGAGAGGAAGTCAAACAAGTTTCAGAAAGTCTACTTTTGAATAAATGCTAATATAAATTAAAGGCAGGAGTCATCAGAAAAGAAAATGAAAAATAGAAAGAAAGAGGAAAGAAAACATTATTATTTCCTTGTGAGCCTATACCACCATCTCCAAAGTGTAAACAGTCACAACCAGGTTGATGGATGTTGAATGTTCTACTTCAAGGCAAGATAAACACACTTGGTAAGTTATTTTTGTTTTATTTTAAGCCAAACTAGATTAAACAATAATTGTTTAAACCAATTTAGTTTGAATCGACACTTAACATTTTTGTAGTCTACTGATTAGGTTTTTACTAGAATTTTGTAGAATTTACTAGAATTTTCTTTCGACTTTCTCAGTATAAGAAATATTGAACAATTTAGTGAGAACACCATATGAAATGAAGATTTAAGAAGCATCAATGAAAAGCTTAAGGGAAATAAAACTATCATGAGGGAGAAGAAACTGGCTTATGATGACTTTTTAAATTACTCATCAAGGCTTTTTTTTCTCTTAAAAAGAAAATAGTGGCCATTTCTCTTCTTTAAGGAAGGATGAAGATCAAAATTGTCCAAATTACCAAAGTAAGTAAATTTAAATGAGACATATTACAGAAATTAAAGTTAATTTTCTCCTCGATACTCCTATTCCACATGCTCTCAAGAGACAGCTTTCTATGAACAGTGAGGTATAATTACTTTGCCTGCTCTTTAAACTTTGGCCCCTGATCTCCTACACCAACTAATCAAGGATCAATGGCTTTTTAAACTCATGGTCTCCCAGGCGACCCTACCGTGTTGATCTAGATCATCTGTAATGATAGAGAGTCAAGGCTTGCCCACTGTTCTCCTCTCCTCTTCCCAGGAAACCTCTCTGCTTTCTATGTTCTATGTTCAGTTTTTCAAACTTTTCTGGAAATGTTAGCATATCTCTGAAGATTTAGGAAATCATTTTAAGTCTTCCTTTCCCTCTTAAAAAAAAACCCCTTAAGATTATTTTCTAACTTGGTCTTCAAAAATCAAATTCTAGAATCAAATTTAATGTATAAAGAAAGAACAACTGAACTTCTGCTTTTACCATTCTACTGAAATGTACTAAGGTCACCAAGAACCTACAAGTAGCCAAATCCATTAGCAGTAGGCTTTTTACCCTAGCTTCTCCTCTTTTCTGCTTATTTATTTCTCTTAGTTATTCCATGCATCCCCATGCTGTTGAGTTTTACATTTTAAACCCAGTACTGACTTCTCCACACAACTCCAAATTCATATATCCAAATATTAAATTTAAGCATGCATTTGACTGTTTTCCAGGCATCTCAAAATCAACATGTCCCAAAGAAAATTATTGATATCCCTTCATCCAAACCTGTTTTTCCCCAAGTTTTCACAAACTCAGTAAGTTGACACTGACATCTAACATGTGACTGAACCTAAAATTGATGGGTCATTCATAATTTTTCTTTTTTCTTTACCCTGCCTATCTATTAGTAAGTCCTGTCTACCTCCAAAATATTTGAATTGGTCTACCATTCCATTTATCCCATTAGTACACTAGAAGTCCAATCAGATATTATATTTCACTTGGAAATCCTAAGGGTCCCCTAAATGCAGGTGAAGTCCCCTACTTCATCTTTTACCACCACCTCACACCCCATTCTCAATACAGCAGTTACAATGTTTTTCTATTACTCTAAACCTTGTAATGTATTGATGTCATATTTAGGATAAACTTTTCTTTTGCTCTGGCTGATAAAATCTTTGATAATCTGGCTTCTAGCTACTTCTTTACCTTCATGTGGTAACAAAAATGTCTACCATGCTCTAGTCACACTAGATTTCTTTCTGTATTTAAATACACAGATAATTGTGCTTTCAAGGCTTCACACTTGTTTCTTCTGCCTATAACACAGTTCTAGAACTTCACATTTCTGACTCCTTTAAATTATTCCTTTGCACCTTAAATCTTACCTTTCTAGAAACTTTGAAAAAGATTTTATTTTTTAGAACATTTTTAGTTTCACAGAAAAAAATGATCAGAAGGCCCAGATATTTCCCACATAACCCCTATACCCATGATTGCACAGCATCCCCATTATCAACATCCACCACTATCAAATGTAAAAACAGTACATTTATTATAACTGATAAACCTATGCTGATATATCATTACTGAAAGCCCATAATTTACATTAGGTTTCACTCTTGGTGGTGTACATTTTATGGGTTTTTAAAAATACATAATGAGATATATCAGCCATTATAGTATCATACAGGGTAGTTTCACTGCCCTAAAAATCCTCTGTGCTCTGCTGATACATTCCACCCTTCACCTCTTGGCAAGCACTGATATTTTTACTGACTCCATAAATTTGCTTTTTCCAGAATATCACTTTGTTGGAATCATATAATGTGTAGCCTTTTCAGACTGGCTCCCCTCATTTAGTAATATATACTTAAGATTCCTCCATGTCAGTAATATTACATTGTCTAGATGTACCAGAATGTATGATCTATTGACATACTGAAAGACTACTTGGTTGATTCTAAATTTTGGCAATTATGAATTAATCTGCTGTAAACATCCATGTGCAGGTTTTTGCATGGACGTAAGTCTTCAAGTCCTTTGGGTAAATACTGTGGAGGAGAATTGCTAGAGTGTACGATAAGAATGGGTTTAGTTTTGTAACAGTACCCATATTACATATTTAAAAATTTGCTGAGAGTAGATCTTGCATTATGTTTTCTTATCACATACACAAAAATGATAATATATAAAGACAGTGGAAAGAAACTTTTGAAAGTTATGGATATGTTTATGGCATAGATTGTGGTGATGGTTTGATGGTTTCACAGGTGTTACTTATTCGTAAACACAAGTCATTACATTGCATACATTAAATATGGACAGCTTTTATATGTCATACCAAAAAAAGAGTATATATATCATATATATGTCACATACATATATATATGATATATATATATGATACATACATACATATGAAAAACACTTATACACATATATACAAAATAAACCTTCAAACTGTCTTCATAGTGTCTGTAGCATTTTGCATTCCCACTAGAGTGAATGAGAGTTACTATTGCTCTACACCCTCCCTGGCACTTGGTGTTATCAGTGTTTTAGATTTTGGCCCTTCTAACAGGCATGTAGTGGTATCTCATTGTTTTGATTCGTGTTTCCCTGATGACATATAATGTGGTTCATCTTTTCATTTGCTTATTTCTTATCAGTTTTCTTTGCTGAGGTGTCTGTCAAGGTCTTTTGCTCATTTTTCAATTAAGTTATTTGCTCGTTGAATTTTAAGAGTTCCTTATATATTTTAGGTAACAGTCCTTTATCAGATGTCTTTTACAAAGATTTTCTCCCAGTATATGGGTGCTCTTATTCTCTAGACAGTGTCTTTCACAGAAAAGAATTTAAAAAATTTTATTTCAATGAAGACTACCTTATCAATTCTTTCTTTCATGGATGTGCCTTTGGTGTTGTATTTAAAAGTCATCACCAAACACAAGGTTATCTAGATTTTCTCCTCCTATGTTGCCACCTAGGAGTTTTATAGTTTTGTTTTTTAAATTTAGAACTGTGATCTATTTTGTTCCAGACATATTTCAACCACCTGTCTCTCCTCTCTCTTTATCTAATCTGGTTTCCAATCTACTTATCTATCACCTATTTACCCATTTATCTAACCTAAATAATTTATTGCATATTGCCTCTCTCCTCCAGACGAATAAAAGCTCCACCAGGGAAGAAGAATAAAGTGACGTATTTACTGCTCTATCTTCAGTGTACAGAACTATCTCAAACATGTAGTATACGCTCATTAACCATATGTCAGGTAAATGAATAAATACAATTTGGAGTGCCTAGTGGAAAAAAATCACTTACTATGGGGAGCCTCTCCAAAAAGCAAATGGAAACATATCAGTCTTGGCAAAGTGAAACTAAAACAATTATCAGTGTTCTCTTGGAAAGGAGAAAAGTTCCAAAAATGGTAATTTTGATAGTTAGTGGCCATTTGGAAAAACAGACTACAGTGTTCTCTTATGAATTTAGTGATTCTAAAGTTGTGTCTATAAATGCTGGCAGAACTTTTTGTTCCTCCCTAACCTGATAAAATATATGCTTAATTCTAACAATTATTAATTAAAAAAAAACTCCAAAAAAGAAAGTTGAGTCTTTCTCTGATGTTTAGTTTTATGCTATGCTCTTTAACACTAAGTTCTAAATGGCAATAATTTGATTCAGAAAAGAGTGGGACAGCCCCACTTTGGTCTACAGCACAAGGTGCATTTTTCACTACAGGTTCTGCTAGAGTCTTTCATTAGTGATATAGGAAGATTGTTCAAATTAAATACACATACATACATGCATACAGACAAAGCAATTGTGAGTGTGTGTGTGTGTATATGTATATGTGCACATGCACTATACATTCAACAAATCCCAAAGAGAAAAGAGTATAAACAGAATACTGTATCTTTTACAGAGAAGTTCTATGGCTAAATTCTGTAAGTATATGCAATACTTTTAATATTTGGTATCTACATGCCTCATGGTAAGATGAATAACTCTGTTGATCAAACTTTGTACAGTTGTTTTAATTATCCTCTCTCCCTGCTTGGCTTTAGTATACACAGATAAATTATTAACAGTTTTGACTGCTGTGCCTACAGGATTTAAGGATTGACAGTTAATGCCAAAAATACACCTACATGCACATACATGCAATTGACTGAATTTTTCATTTTCTGCTATTTTTGCATCATAAATATAACCTGCATTTCTTCTGCCTTTTTTGCTTTTATGAAGTTGAAACCTGCTTGGTTTTGTTTTACTCTGATAAAACTTTGATAACATAGGTTTCCCAAGTATTACAAGACATGAAAGAGGTATATTTTTTTCTCAAAAAATGTTTTACTTTTGATGGCTTCGACACTTACTATAAACTTTGGTACTTCAGGTTAAAGGAACATATTTCTGTAAAAGAGGTGATAGTCATTCTATAATGATACTTGAAACCTGATCAAACCATCTAAGAGACAAAAATTTGGTCCAAATAAATGTAACCAATTTTGAAAACTCGGGTAAGGGAAGATACCTAAAAGAATAAAATATTATGAATAATGTACTAAGTATGGCTCAATCTCACAAGAGATGGCAAAAAAAACCCCAAAAAACTATTACTCTGTGAGTTTACACAGTCAAGATTTTAAAGTGTCTTCATGAAGTATACCAAAAAGTTGCCTTCAGAGAAGAAGGTTTATTAATATCTAAACTATTAACCTAAGGTCCATAAACATCCAAAATTTAAATGTAAGCTTTGTGGGCATTTGTATTATATTTTACACAAAATTTGACCTCTTTGAGAAGGCAGTCATCCAGAGAAAATACAAAAGCAGTTCTTAAGATATTATCAAATTTCCTTTGCAATATATGGCTTTGCCAAGTTATAAAGGATGCTAAACCTGAATTATTCTCCTTAAGAGTGATAGGGAAGTGATAGTTCCTCTAACATGAAAAATTGCTCAAAGGCTTACAATAATGTGGAAAATAAATATCTCTTTTTCTCTCTGTCTGCCTCCTCTCTTCTCTCTCTCCCCAGGTCTCCTTCAATCATTTTAGTATTTTTACATCATGCTCTGCCAGATCTATTTTTTAATCCATTGGACAATAATTAAGTAGTAAATACACCAGATGGAAGAATTCTGGTGTTTTGATCATCATTTAATATGGCATCTGGAAAGACCTAATAATTTCTGAGAAAGAAGCAATCCTATTTAAAGCCTCTCCTTGCTAAATGATTCAAATAGAACTCCTGCCCTCAGCCTAATTTTGAGCCTAATGCATGATAAAAACAAAACGGAGGAAATAAAGTACAGTTTGTTATGAAAGAAAAATATTATTCTGGGAAAATAGTGTGGGGGGGTTATCTGGAGAGTGACTCCTAGTTTTCTCATCAGACTGAAGTATTAGGGGAAAAAAAATAACAGGAAATCTACTCAAGGTGCTGAATCCAAGAATTTTACAGTCCTCAAAAAGTTGTAATGCATGTTAATTTTTTGCAGTTCCTAAGTTATTGGATGTAAAAGGAAATAGTTGCCATAATGATTTGATTTTTAATTTTTATAGTGGGTAATAACAAAAGAAATAAATTTCATGGTATGTACAGAGGGTACAAGAGTGACTGAACACAGAATGGTACAGTTCAGCATTGGGATAAAAGGACTTAAATAAAAAAATATACATGGGCATTGGAAATACATTTTTGTGAAAAAAAAGATAACGGTGTGATTTTTATTGATACCAAGATTAATTACCTCACACCAGTAAGGATCGCCAACATCCAAAAGACAAACAACAACAAATGCTGGCAAGGATGTGGAGAAAGGGGAACCCATAGGAGGGGTGGTGGGAATGTAAATTAGTTCAACCATTGTGGAAAGCAGTATGGAGGTTCCTCAAAAAACTCAAAATAGAAATACCATTTGACCCAGGAATTCCACTCCTAGGAATGCACAATCCCAGTTTCAAAAAGACATATGCACCCTTATGTTTATCGCAGCACTATTACAATAGCCAAGAAATGGAAGCAACTGAAGTGTCCATCAGTAGATGAATGAATAAAGAATATGTGGTTCATATACACAATGGAATACTATTCAGCCATAAGAAGAAAACAAATCCTACCATTTGCAACAACATGGATGGAGCTAGAGGGTATTATGCTCAGTGAAAAAAGCCAGGCGGAAAAAGAGAAGTACCAAATGACTTCACTCATCTGTGTAGTATAATAACAAAGCAAAAACTGAAGGAACAAAACAGCAGCATACTCACAGAACCCAAGAATGGACTAACAGTTACCAAAGGGAAAGGGGCTGGGCAGGGTAGGGGGGAAGGGAGGGAGAAGAGGATTAAGGGGCATTATGATTAGCACACAGAATGTGGGGGGTGGGCACTGGGAAGGCAGTATAGCACAGAGAAGACAAGTAGTGGCTCTATAGCATCTCACTGCGCTGATGGACAGTGACTGTAATAGGGTTGGTTATGTGGTGGGGACTTGATAATGGGAAGAATCTAGTAACCATAATGTTGCTCATGTGACTGTGTATCAATGATACCATAAACAAACAAACAAATAAATAAATAGAAAGATTAAGCAGGACCACAGATTTGAAAATCTATTGATATATTTAGAATAAAAGAATCATTGAGGCAATTTAGCATGAATCATCTGTAAAAAAACACTGAGTGTTCCTTGGAGTGTCTATGGAGATCATGTCAAGGGAAATGGATCACTAACTTTACCAACAACTATTAAACATCAAAATATGTGAAATCAGACAAAACAGAGAGAAGGAGACTAATCTCAAATGCTGATTCCCAGTCCAAGTTCAGCTCTGGAGATATGAATGAATGAGTGAATGAATGTCAAAAGCTGGGTAAAGACAATGATCTAAGACAGGAGGAAAGCAGGAGCCTCTGGTAGCGAAGTTCGCCACCGTGGTCAGAAAAGAGGCTGTGAGGCACGTTTCCTCTCTCGCACTTTGCCATAGGTTACCATCTGCTGTTGTTCCCTCTGGGAAGAAGAAAAGATACAAAAGTAGCATTGATGGCACCAGAGTTGGGAGGTGCATGTAGCCATCAGTGTAGGATGATTATTCTCCTGCCCTTTATTCATGGATTACAACCCACCAAGGAGAACTGCTTTAATAGGAGTGATTTCCTGAATCACCTAATAGGAGTGAAGCAAAAGAGGATGTAAGAAAATGACAACGTGAAGAGTCCTCCACCCATCAGGAGCCTTACTGTGGTTTAGAGTCTAAAACCACTGTACTTTTTACTTAGCAAGTGTTTTTATTCATGTCATTCATTTATTATTCTCTTTAAAATTTTAATAGGCTGCGTGTGTATATGTGTATGCCAGTTATTGATTGTTATATGTTCTGCTCTTTACTACTTTAAAGGACATTATAAAGGACATTATGTTCCGTATAGGTTTTTTTTTTTTTTTTGGTTTAAATTATTTTATTATCTCTGTCAGTTCCCTATTAATTTCATGTTGTTGGCTTAGCGTCTCATTAATCATGGCTTGTAAAAATGTGACAAAAAGAAAAAGCTGCATGCCAATTGATTCAGTTGATTTAGCAGGACAAATAACTTCCTCTTAGGAGGAAAAGTTATTTGTCTTATTCCCTTAATGGAATAATGGGATATTTGAGCATGAAAGATGAGACCTTCTAAGCATAGCCCAGGTAGAAGACATCTGTGTTAGAAAAAGTTAATATCCCTATATAAGAGATAAACAGGGCTTTTTTTTTTTTTTGACAGGGAGGGAGGGAAGCTGGCGGTTGGTGCTGGAGAAGCTATCCTAAGAAGCAAGGGTAAGATAGCAATAAGGGGCATAAGAAAGCGAGGGAGAAATTCCCCTTTATATGTAATGGACAGCTAATTTTAGGACAATGGTGTCTAATATGTAAGGTTTTTCTTGTCACATCTATTGTTATTATCTGCTCCGTCATACCCGCAATGAAAACTATTTGCTCCAGTAGCCTTATTTTAATGGTATAAGTGAAAGAGTTCATTAGAAAAATTGTAATAGTAAGGAGGACAAAGAAGAAAATTTCAAAAGGAAATTTCAGGTGGGCAGCATTTGTGAAACAATCCAAAAAATAAAAACTAACCACTGAAATGTATCCTATTAATACTGAATCCTCTTAAAATTCAAAATAATATTAGTAAGAAAATCTCAAAGTTTATATGATTAGAGTTAAACTTTTCTTATGTAAACATAAAGGACATCTACGAATGTTGAAGATTTAGAATAATCTGGAATACATTTATTTCACAAAGGGTTCTTTAACTTTCAAGGAAATTAGAGTTTTTAATTTAATGAGTTAGTTATCTTATTACTCTAATTTACTTCAGGGATTTAATTGATGTGGGAAAAAGTGTGACCATCAACTGTATTCAGTATGTTCTACTTATATCTTCAGAAGCCTCTTTCATGGCATTTCCCCCTATTGATACATATAGTAGTCCCCTCTTATCCACAATTTCACTTTCTGTGTGACTGGGAAGGATGATCCACCTTCTGACATATTGTCAGAGGTCAATAGTAAGTAGCCTAACACTGTGTCACAATGCCTATGTCAGTCACCTCACTCCACCTCATCACATAGGCATTTTATCACCTCACAGCATCATAAGAAGGGTGAGTGGGTACAGTACAATAATTTTGAAAAAAAAGACTACATTTGTATAATTTTTATAGATTATTATAATTGTTCTGTTTTATCATCATCATCATTAATCTTACTATGTCTAATTTATAAACTTTATCATAGGAATGAATGTATAGGAAAAGACAGTTTATATATGTTTCAGTACTATTCAGGATTTCAGGCATCCCCTGGGAGTCTACAAAATGTATTCCCCGAAGATAAGGGGACACTACTGTACTTAAATGTAAGTAACTATATTCAAAACTTATGTTCCTAAACCTAGTATAACTGGATACCGATTGGAACTCCTTTAACTTTTTCTAGTTATACTTGATAAGTCTTTCTTGGAATTTATGGAGCAGGGTGTATTCACTTTCCAAGTCTTCCATAATAAAGTACCACAGACTGAGTACCCTGAACACCAGAAATTAATTTTCTCACTGTTCTGGAAGCTAAAAATCTGAGATGAAAGTGTCTGCCTAGTTGATCTCTTCTGAGGCATCTCTCCCTGGCTTGTAGATGTCTGTCTTTTCCCTTTTTTCACATTGTCTTTCATTGCATGTCTGTGCCCTCATTTCCTCTTTTTCCAGGAAAATCAGTCATATTGGATTGGTGTCCAACTAATGACCTCATTTATCCACACTTACTTAATGTCCCTGTCTCCAAATATAATCACATTCTGAGGTACCAGGGGTTAGGATTTCAACATATGAATTTGGGGGGACACAATTCTGTCCATGAAGAGGGGTTTATGAGATTAGTTTATTTTATAGTTTTAAATACTCAGAATCCTAAGGTAATAAGTTTGGAATTCACAGCTTCAGCAGGGGAATTTATACTTATTCTTTTGATAGAAACTGCTACGTTTGGAGAGAAGCTTTGGCATCTTATTTGACTCTGTCTTATCATGTTCCAGGACTACCATGAAGATGGACAGAAAATTCTACCACACTGGAGAAGCGCAATCCCATTCAATTGGTCACCTTTCTGTCATGAAAGTTGCTTGACAGCTCTAATTTTGAGTGAATGCATTAAACACACCATGAAATAATCAGTTAAAAAAATCTACTCTCCGTATTACGTGTCTATTTTCTATGTGTTCTTACCTACCTCACAGCCACCACACATAGTTGTCTGTGGCCTCTGTTTTGCCAAACTATTGAATTTTGCCAAACTATTGAAACAATTTTAGTTAAAATCATCTATTTCTTTTCCTACTGTTCTACTTTGAGTTTGTCTTCAGCTCTTAACCCTAAGACTGGGATATGCAGGGATCTTTCTCTCCTGTATCACATAATTCCTTTGCCATGAATTTCAGGATTTCGCCAAAGTTTGCAGTTACATGTTTGACATCCTTACCTAATTTCAACACTGTACTTTCCTAATTTAGGCTGTTTCTTATATGGGTTTGAAAATTTGCACTTATTCTAGGTTATTAGTCCCCAGATTTCCCTGTTCACAAAGCTTATTTTCACCTGAATATCCTAAAGATCCCCCATTACTAGTATTTAAGTCCCTAATTCCTAATTTTCCCCCACTATAACACATTTCTCTTTGACAGTTTGAATTTCAGCAAATGAACTTTGTGAATAAGCAACTTTTCAAGTTATCTCGAAATCATCATCAGTGAACAAAATCCTTGTCAATAAAATTAAAATCTAAATCAATCAATGCCAGGCCGTATCATTTCTTTTAAAAGGTACCTTTTGAATTTCAATTATATTTTCAATTGAATGTAAAGAATCTATAATCATTTTACACCTTTCCTCTCTAATCAAACTATACGCCAATATTCCTTTTTATTCCAAAATATATTTTATACGTCTCTTCTTTGATGGTTCCATCACGCTGTCTACTTGACTTGGAATAGCATTTCTTTTCACTGCATCTGCCAAACATTTTTATGTCCACCAATTCTGCTATTTAGGCAGCTAGCTTCAAAGCAAGTTTCCTGTTCATCTTCTGTAATCTGAGCCTAAGACCCCAGGTTGGCATCCGCTAGAGAAATTCTGAGATCTTATCTTCAGAAGCAGGAATCAGGGTGGTATGCAATGACACAGACAGCAGAACAGTTCTTCCAAAGGAACAATGTTTAAAGTCCATCAATCCTCCTAATCAGGGTTGGCTTCATTGCCCAGTGAAGCTGCACAGGACTCAGCACCCAATAGGGCCCTGCACTTGGGGTTTAATGTTTTGCAGTCATCATTTTGAAAATATTTGAATTTGTGTTTTATAAATTAGTCTTATGAGACAATGCAGGATTGAGTGGGTAGGGCCAGATGTAAGGAAGGGCCTTTCAGCACCTGTGGTGGCAGCCAGCCCTGACTCAGGCAGGCAGCTCCACAGCGCCTTCTAAGAGGACTTGGTGGGGCTTCTCACCTGTTCCACATTCATATACTGAGGGCACCCTAGAACAGAAGTTGTAACCCCTTGGGGGTCTGCATGGGTCAAGGTGTTGGGCTCTGAGAAAAAGTGACTGGTTTCCTGCCCCCATCCAGGGTCCTGCATTTCCATTTTGCACTGGCCCCTCAAATTATGTAGCCAACCATAATTCCAGGGAATCACTCAGAAGAGAACCAACCACTCTATACCAATTATTTTGAGGTAACAGGAGCTCCTTTCCTCCCAACTACTCACACAGTTCAACATTTAAAATTAAACAAGAGTAACACAGAGGCGTAAAAGGCACTCCACAGTCACTGATTATATTTTTTCCTCTGGAATGGTTTCAGTAAATATTATTATTGTGTTAAATTGAATGAATACACTTCTGAAGGGAAGATTTGTACATGTCTGACTAATTAGAATGCACATACAAGTGTAATCTGAGAAAAAAGTTATATATGTATAAATGTTGTAAGGGACAATTCATCATAATGTGGTGCACAGAACGTGTGTCCATGTTCTGAACCTGCCCTTTTTTAGATGTGTATTCTTACAACACTCTTTGGTTTCAAAATAGAACTCTTTTACTTTCTTCTCATTTTTTAATTTGCTTAAAATCAAAAGTCTGTCTGAAATAAAATAGATGCTCAATAAATTTTAATTACCCTCTTAACTCTAAAACAATTATCTTCTATTATTAACCCAGAAAAGCACACTGAGCCCCTAATTAGCTCCTAAAATATATCATGTAGGACATGGCCTGGAAATAAAAACACTGACAGAAAATGAGCAAAATTAATTTTCATAATTAAGTGAGAAATTTAGAGTTTTCAGGAGGATCTGAGGAAAGGCAGATGAGGCCTTAGAAGGGGGGGGGTGATGTGGAAGATGATACAATAGGCACACCATCAGTATCGATGGTTAGTAAGAATACTGAAAGAATCTTTAAGAACAGGGATGAACTCTTTGTTATACAATAATGGCATACAGTATATTCAATAAAATATCCCCCAATGCTCAATAAAAGTCACAACTACATACAGCCTTGGGCACTGCTTTTGTGAAGAGCACAGAGTAAAGGTAGAACTACCAGAGAACACGGCCCGGTGGTAACGCATGAGCATGGCCAGTCCAACAACTGTGGTAATTCCCTACATGGGCTTCCCATAGCACCTTTGCTGGAGAGAATGGGATAATAGGGAACCATCACTAAAATAATTGCAAACACTGAAGAGAGCATTAAATATGTAACACACACTATTATAAACAACATAAAAAACTACTCAGAAACACATACTGTCAACACACACACAAGGAACCCAAGGACCCCAGAGGTGATTTGCACACTATGACACAGATTACAAGTGGAACAGCCAGGATTTGAACTACGACGCTTCATCTCCAGAGTCTATGCCCTTAACCCTCTCTCTATTTCACCACATCTCTCTGTACTGATTCATAGTTTCCTAATATAGGTGAATGTGAGTTCAATTTTTTTCAAATAGCTGACTTGTACTAATTTGGATCTTTTTCTGTTTTTCTCAGTCAATATGGGGAATAGGGAGCCAAAAGTAAAAAAAAAAAAGAAAAGAAATCATAATGCATTTTTTTTCACCCACAATAGGTTAGGAGTGACATTTTTTTTCCTTTTCTCTCAATTGCTTGGGACAGTGTAGTACATTTTTTGATAATCCAGCAGCAATAAGATTGTAGATTTTTGAAACAGTTTCCTCTTTTATGTTTATTTTAGCCTTCGATTTGTATGTTTTCAAGTGATATGTAACTATGTAACTGATATTATTTGTTCAGGATTAGTTAATGTGATATTTTCTAATTAGGCAAGTGTTCTAGCTTCTACACCATTTTTTACAGTATATTTTCTAAGGGTAAAAGTGTCTAGATTAGACTTTGCAATTACTATTGCCTTGCTGGGACTGTTACTGAGGAACATACCATTTGACAGGTAGTGTTTATTTGATAGATAACATTAGACAAGGCAGAAAAAAATAGAAGCAGAGTGAGATGTGGCATGCCTGGATTGTGTTTCACTTGTGAATTTAAGTTAGTTTATAGTGGTTTGGGAAGTTAAAATAATTCAAGGCTATTGTCACTGCTGAAATTCTTTTTTTCAGTTTATTCAGAAATTAACTTTCTTTACCTTGAGTCACTGTTTCTAGCTAAGATGGACAACAGTGTCACACAAGGGGTAGGAAACTACATAGAATGGACACAAATTATTTTTATATCATTGACTAAAGACAAAAACATAAATTTTTCATATTGGTACATACTAAAAAACCCTTCAAATTTATTAAATATCTACTATGTGTCAGGAAATACATGCTTTATCATAGTACTCTATTCCTCTGCTTACATTGTCTTAGTTTCCTAATTTACCCCAAAATGCACTAAATCATCCTGCTCTTTATTCTCCCTGTTCTAACTTAATAGAAGCATATTTTCTTTTTATTTGACTTTGTTTTTATTTAAAAAAGAAAAGACTGTTAATTTCTCTTTTCTCCTTAACTCTTTGACTTGCCTTAGAGAACACTTAGCCAAGCTTTCTCCTCTAGATTGTATGCTCAGTAAGGATAGCCTCTGCTTCTCTTTAGAGAGGGCTATGAGGAGCCTAAAGTCTCAAATGAGGTGTGCACTGCTGGACCTGATTTGAATGGCCTGAGGACCTCACTGGTAGATTTAGACAGACAATAGTGGCCTTTGCCGTATAAGATCCTGACATTTAATTGAGTAGATATAGTTTTATCTTGTATTGCAGGACATGCTGATGCTGAATACAATTTTACTTATGCATTGTTGAACAAAATAACATGTCCCACTGCTAATTTGCAAGATTCCCACAGGGTAATTATGTGCCTAAGCTTCGAGCTTTAAATTGTTAGTGCTCCTAGGTAGGCAGAACTAGACAGAATAGTTAAACTCCATTTGAGATTAGAGGTCAGGAAGAGAACAGGCAATGTTCCCTTTGCATCTCTTACATGCAGGTGGTTGTCCCCAGACACAAGAATCAGGATCCTAAGTGGTCTCAAATTAATTCCAGGTTCATAAATTAAGTCTGAGGCTCAAATATGAGTTTTCCCATGAAAAAGTATTCGATTTTATTAAAACACACAAAAAAGGAAATGGTGGCTATTATTATTGTGAATATATACCAATTTCTTAAGATGAGTTAGTGAAAATACTCATGAAATTATTGCAAACCCAAAGAATAAGAAAGCAATTTAAAAGATCTGAGTTTGGAGCATTGCCCCTGGAAACCAAGTTTGCAAATACATCAACAGAGAAGTAGAGTACATTTTGTCATAGTGCCAGAATGAAAGCAAAATAAACGGAGGGAGAAGATCATCAAACTAAAAGTAGAAAGAAGTTTCCTTAAGGCAAACGAGGAAATATTAAGGGATATATTGGATACATATGAAATGAGAAATGAATTATCAATGGCCATTAAAAGAAAAATGTTGGCTTACTCACATTAAATTGTTTTCAGGGAAGACATTGGACAGTGTGTCTCAATTATTAATGTGGTCTAGGACTGAGAAAGCAGCACATTCTCCAGGCAGCTCTCATTTGGAACAAATGTGGGATTTGAAAGGAAAATGAAAGTTAAGTGGTTTGGTTACCCCAGAATTTTTTTTCCACTTTTCAGGAGATAATTTGCACATGTGAAATTTTCTCCTCTAGATATTTTAAATAAAGTACTATAGCAAATATCAAATGTTTGAGTTAATTTAGTCCAAAGGTTGTGGATTCTGAAATAGACTATTGTTTTGATGATACGGTAAATATTAGATTTTTTTCCCCTATTCACAAGCCATCACTTAGATAGAACTGAGTCTCTTATATGATTATTGAAACCACTACATTTATGTTTTGGAACATAAATTTTCCTGGGATACTTGTTGAGGGCTAGGATTTGGCCTTTAAAAAAAAAATTTTAGCATACGGGATTGGTGCTGTAATGATGTTATTTCATATTTGTTGAACCCTTTAAAAGTGATATTCATGAGAGACTTGCCCTCAGATTCAGTTTCTGATACCCTGAATGACTTAGCACACTCCACAGAGACACACCTAAGACTGAAACTGCTATTTGAGTCCCACCTTTGCCTCTGCTCTTCTCCAAATTAATCCACATTAGGAAATGAATACTAGAACTTTGCTTATTAGACTAAAACTGTCATTTCAGTCCACCAGCCATCTGCTGAGGCTCTAGCACCGCAGACCTTTATTGAGGCTTTCTGCTCTTGAGGCCAATGCCAAAACTGATCAGTGGAGCTGACATCAAATTCTTACACAGAAATTGTGAGATAATAAACGTTCACTGTTGTTTGAACCCATTAAAATTTGGTATAATTTGTTATTCAGCAATAGTAAGTGATATACAGAGCAAAAGATTTCATAAAAAGCTTTAGCTTGCAATCACAGTGGTGTACCCATGAGCTGGCCTGAATCATGCTGTGAATTCTTTCACCCACTCTTGATGTTCTCAGTTCCAAAACAAGGCTGTCAAAAAGCCTGCTATGATTCCAAGCCCTCATGTAAATCTTAGATCTTATAATTTGCATAAATTTAGACAAGGAGAAGCAACAAACCAGAATAAGCCATTCCACTCAGACTCCTTGTTCAACTCCTGTTTTAAATATTAATTTTTTACATTTTTCTCACATTGTGAACAATATATTTTATTCATGTGATTTTTCTTACTATCACTGGTACAAAATAAATATTTGTGGATTTATTTCACAACAAAACAGTTAACTGGAACTTTATAATTTCTAATACTTGTTTAGTGGATTATCGTGTGATTTTTAATGTAGATAATCCTATTGCCTACAGTATGAGGGAGAAAACACTCTTGTAATACTTTATGTCTTATGCAATTTTTATGTAATTTGCATGGCTTGCTACTCAAAGAACACAAATAAGAATAACAGTAAAGATCACACCTGGAAATAGTTTTGTTGTAAACTTTAATGGACACCGTTAAGGTCTGTATCAAGGCATTATATGTTTACTTGGTTTTGTTTTTCATTTGCCATCTATGGTTCATTTTTGTACATTTCAAAAGTAATCCCAACTCCTATAATTTTTCAGTGGACTTTTCAAAGTTTCTGCTTTGATTCTTTATCCCTCTCCCTATTAAAAGTTGGGCCTGGAAGAATGAATACATGAGACATCACACAGTATCTCCACTATAAAAGAAGTCCAATGATGTTTCTGACTTTTCCTTCTTTTCATTCCTATTTTGATCTAGAGCTAATTTCACCCTGTCAAAGCAGAGTCAGCAATTGTGACATGATACCTGCTTTGGTTTTTATTTTATTCTGTCTTAGAAGCCAAACAAGTCATGTGAAGTATAGAAAGTGCTGAATTTTACACTGCTAAACTCCTGCCTTTTTCAATCATATTTTAATAGGGATTGCAAGAATCTTAATGGAATATAAATTGGATGTTGCACTGAAATATCTTATTCCAACATACTAAGAACTTTCACCATTGAATTATACAATTAAATGGATGAATCATATGGTATGTGAATTTATACCTCAATAAAACTTCAAAACACATAATGTCATTAAATTTTTTTTTATAATGTATCTTTGAATTTCCCACATTTAGGACACAGATCAAAGGCAGATAGATAAAGACAAATACCATATGATTTCATTTATATGTGGAATCTAAAAATAAAACAAATTAAAAAAAAAAGAAATAGACCCATAAATACTGACAACAGACTGTCGGCTGCCATAGGGCAGGAGGATGGGGGATGGGTAAAATAGGTAAGGAGGGTAAAGAGGTACAAACTTCAAATTATAAAAAGTTGGTCATAGAAATATAAGTATAGCTTAGAGAATTTAACCAATAATATTGTAATGTCTTGGTATGATATTGGGATAACTACACTTCCTGTGGTGAGCATTTAGTAATGTACATAATTATCAAGTCACTATGTTGTACATCTGAAACCAATATAAAATTGCATATGAACTACATTCCAGTAAAAATGTGATACCAATACAAAAACCTGTGCAAAATATTTATAAGAGCTTTATAATGTCAAAAACTTGAAACAATCATTACGTTTCTCAATAGTTGAAAGGATACACAAGCTACAATACATCCATGGAATATTACTCAGTGATAAAAAAATGAGATATTAAGCCATAAAAGGACATGAAAGAATCTTAATTGTATGTTTAAGATTTTTGTAGATACATTGTATTATTCAAATATATAATATGCATACTATATTATTCCAATTTTATGACATTTTGAAAATAGTAGAATTATGGGAAGAGTAAAAAGACAAGTAGTTGGCAAAGAGGAGTCTGTGAGAAAATTGAATATGTGACACCCAGGGGATTTTTCAAGGCAATAAAACTATTTTCTAGGGTACTGTTAATAGAAACCATTAAGCTTTTGTCAAAATCCATAGACTTTAGAAGACATATAGTAAAACAATTTTAAAAATATTTAGGAAATTGTGGAGTCACAGTATGGATTGCAGAATGTGGCAAAAGAATTTAAGTTTATTATAAATGTGTGAAATAAATTTCCTGAAGAGAATGGGGGAATAAGGTGCTGACCTAAGAAATTTTTGAAAATGAGTAATGTTAGTAAGATTAAAGACCAAGATGACTATATAGCACTGTTAATAAAGTTGTTTCCTATATGGGTATAGGTTAACAGTTTTGATACCACTATACATGTGTATTTGAAAGGTTAACTAAATATATGGCTAATTAACTTTTCAAGTGAGAAGTTAAAGGTAACTGAAGGGAGGAGAAAGGAATGAGTTATGTAGTTCAGACTAGAGTTGGAGACATCATTATGGACTCATATTTAGCTTAAAATAATATATACAGATGGTTACGTATAGTTATGTGTATATGTGTTTGTGTGTGTACATGTTAGTATATACACACACAGACACACATATTTCCTTGCCTAGTAGTAAGTCACACTATAGTAGCAATGAGTACACATAACACACAGATCTTGGTTTCTAATAATTTTTTTTTCAATAAAAAGACCTAGAGTTCTTTAGAAAAATATTTGCCTCTAGGACTGGCACAGGAAATACTCAAGATGAATCTACCTTGTTGTGTCATAAAGTAAGAAAATACTGAAACAAAACAAATCTAGCGGAGTATGTCAAAAGGTTATAGGAGGCAAATGAAAGAATTCCAATGGCCAAAACTAGAACTTAAAAAATAAAATAAAGTAGTATTAGATAATAACCCAAAATATAAAATAAATGAGTCCATACTGACATAAATGAGTAAACAAACAACAGGTGAGATAGATAAATTTCTTACAGAAGAATTCTGAATAATTTATGTAAACACTCTGCTCTCAAGGAAATGGAGCATAACTCTCTACTCTTCGAGTGTGGCTGGGTGCATAGAGTGCATTTCTTCCAAAGGGTACAGTATGGAAATGGAGAACAAAAAATAGTAACGTTATGGTGGAGAGACCTACAAAGCACTACTTTAAGTTAGATAATCAGTGTTAAATCATCAGTGATAAAATATTAATAATATCACCCTTCATATGATGTGCTGAGAGTATCAATTTACCTCTGTGATCTTCCCACAAAAATATAATATGTCAGCCTAATCATGAGAGAAACATGAATCAAATATTTGATACAGTTTATGAAACAGACCTCCTAGAAAGCCATCAAAGTAATAAAGAACAAGCAAATTCTAAGAAACAGTCACATCCATGAGGATTCTAAGGAGACATGACTACTAATGTGATAACCTGAATGGAATACTCAAACCTAAAAAGGACATTATGGGAAAACTTAGGAACTCTAAAAAAGTATAAACTTTAGTTAATAATAATGTATACCAATTCATTCATTGTGCCAAATAGTATAAGGTAAGGTATTAATGTTAAGGGGAACCAGGTGTGGGGTATGTGGTAACTGTGATATATTTGCAGTAATTTTTCAAATCTAAAATTATTCTTAAATAAAACATCTACTAACAAATGACACATAACCATTCGATGCAGAGAAGACAAAAGAAAAATATTTTAAGAAAGTTTTATTTATTACATGAATAAATGCAGTGTGATATGAAGGCTATACTTAGGCCTATCAGAGAATATATAGTCAAAAAATATAGTCTCCAACAGACACATGAAAAGATGCTCCACATCGCTAATTATCAGAGAAATGCAAATTAAAACCACAATGAGATACTGCCTCACACCAGTAAGGATGGCTACCATCCAAAAGACAAACAACAAATGTTGGTGAGGTTGTGGAGAAAGGGGAACCCTCCTACACTGCTGGTGGGAATGTAAACTAGTTCAACCATTGTGGAAACCAATATGGAGATTCCTCAAAAAGCTCAAAATAGAAATACCATTTGACCCAGGAATTCCACTTCTAGGAATTTACCCTAAGAATGCAGCACTCCAGTTTGAAAAAGACAGATGCACCCCTGTTTATTACAGCACTATTTACAATAGCCAAGAAATGGAAGCAACCTAAGTGTCCATCAATAGATGAATGGATAAAGAAGATGTGGTACATATACATGATGGAATATTACTCAGCCATAAGAAGAAAACAAATCCTACCATTTGCAACAACATGGATGGAGCTAGAGAGTATTATGCTTGGTGAAATAGGCCAGGCGGAGAAAGACAAGTACCAAATGATTTCACTCATATGTGCAGTATAAGAACAAAGAAAAAACTGAAGAAACAAAACAGCAGCAGAATCACAGAACCCAAGAATGGACTAACAGTTACCAAAGGGAAAGGGACTGGGGAGGATGGGTGGGAAGGGAGGGATGAGGTGGGGGAAAGAAAGGGGGCATTACGATTAGCATGTATAATGTTGGGGGGGGACACAGGAAGGGTTGTGCAACACAGAGAAGACAAGTAGTGACTCTACAGCATCTTATTACGTTGATGGACAGTGACTGTAATGGGGTTTGTTGGGGGGACTTGGTGAAGGGGGGAGCCTAGTAAACATAATGTTCCTCATGTAATTGTAGATTAATGATACCAAAATATATATATATATATATATATATAGTGAAACCAGGTATAACTTCAGCCTTTTATTTCTCTTTTGTTTTATAAGCAAGAAGCAAACCATAGTTCTCTGAATTCTGAATTAGCATTCCTTTTTAGAAACCTCTCATCATTCTAAGAGTTTGAGCTGTAGGATAAATGTAGGGCACAGTTGGATTGACCCATAAACCATAAAGCATTTTTCCCAGGAAACTGTGGAGCAAGCTTCATGAAAAAATACAGAAAGAGAAGGAGCACTCTAATCGTATTTCTTCAAGGGCCATGTTTTCCGTTTAGTTCATTTCTAATGCAGATTTTAACTCTTAATGAAATTCATTAGAAAATGTTTGCTCAGCTATGTAGGTTGATCCAAAGTTACAATCGTGCCTCAGAGAACAGGTTTTGATTTTTGGAAAAAAAAAGTGTCAAAAGCATTTTTTTGGATGGAACTAAATTGCAAACTGTGGCATTTTAACAATGAAGCCCTGTGAGCTTTAATTTGTAGAATTTAAGATCAATGAGGCCAATCATATTTGGTGGGGAAAAAAAAGATTTTATGTTATTTAATTTATTGGATGTAAATCAAATAGTTTTGAATTTCTAAGTAAAACTAAAGGAGTATTAATTTTTTTGAACTATTGAGAATCAAATGTAGTAATGTCATTTGCATGCTATTTTCATTTACATTGTTTCATGCAAATAATCTAAGGTATTAAGAAAAATCTGGAATCATTCACTAAGAGGAGTCTGAAAACTTATTATCTAAATTGTAAAACATATTGGAAAGGTACACACATTTTGACATCTGATCAGAGTTTATGTCCATGTATCAAAAATTTTACCAAAACTTACATAGTGACTTAGTTTACATAAGATGTCAAAATATCTTCAAAGTAAATTTAAATGATAACTACCAATTTATATGTCAAAATATTCTTCAAACCACTGTAAGGTATCATTTGCCCCCAAATTTTATCTACTCCATTCCTTCACAGTTCATTTTAGCTAGACTGAATCCCTACTCATATATTTGCTTATAAGTGTGGTAATGTGCAAAAGCTTCTTATCCAGGCTGATCTTTGTTTTCTTCTCTACATATGTGGGATGGATGATGGAAGACATGGGAGAAGGACAGTAACCAATTTATGGGTTCAATATCAGGATTAAATGAGATATTTTATGTTAAATACTTTTCACATGGGGTGGCACAAAGAATACCTCATAACATTAGTTAGGAGGAGAAAGGTGGTGGGGGTGGGGGGAAGAAACTTAAGGCATATCCATTGACTGGGCATCTATTTAGACCTAAGCACTGTCCCAAGTGATAAAACCAGAAGACAAGCAGACGTAGGTTCTATCTTACAGAAAGCTACAGTCCAGTGGAGGAGAAGGAAATTCAAAGAACAACCACAGAAAAGCATCTCAGGTCCTGTGTAGACTGGAAGAAGCAGACAAGTCCCTGTACAGGAATATGAAGGAGATAAATTAAGTAACTTAGAATGCTGTATCAATTCTATTGATATCAAAATGAAGTCTTAGCCTTACTTCAACTTTTAGACCAGTCGTGATTAAAGGCAGGAATCCTAGAATCCACCTTAATACACATTTTTCAACAAAACAATTATTGGTATCTCTTCCTCCTCCTAGGCCTATGGGATCTCCTTGGTTTGCCATCTAAATGGGCCCTTCCCTATAAATACTTATAGATGACAGTTGATTGCGTTACATAGAATTTTAAGCACAGTACTCCACTAATTCGTTTCTATTTTTCTCAGATCAACTGATAAGTTTTCAATTCCTCATATTGAAATATGAGAAGATAGGATGTTTTTTGAAAACTAAATATACCACCAAAGGCTCTTATATATCTGGAAAACAGCAATCAACATAAGACAAGCAGAAAATGGAACATTTTGTCGGAATTCGCATTTTATAATGAGAATACAAAACTTTCTTTAGACTTTTTACTATATTATACATATTCTAATTGTGGGTTGTATAATACCTTAATATATTGTTCAAAATATTTAATTTTAATAATAATAAAAGTATTTTGTATACAATATATTTAAAGACACAAAAGAGTCAAAAAGATTTTTAGAAAACGTAGTCTGACTATCCGTTTATAAAACACCACTAAAGTATTTTATGATAATTTTTAAGTTTTCCTATATTTATAGTTTTTAACATATACACTCATGAAATACATATATTTTTAAATAGAGTATTCTTCAAAAACCTTACTTATTAAACCTTCACAAATCTCATTTCACTTGTATAGAAATTAGCCACTCCACTTTTTAATGTATTTGGTAATTTCTGCAATTACAAGTTTGATATGTTAAGTTATATGACATATATTTTCACCATTCTGATTTTTTCCTTTCACAGATTCTGGCAGTATATAAAAAAGCACCATCAAATAATGTAGTGAATTTAATGCTTAAAATACAACTTAAAACCTTTCCAACTATCAATCTCACCATACAATATTAGCACTATTTTCTAAATGTCTGAAAATTTGATAAGCAAAACTAAAAAAGGTATTGATAGTTCATTTGCTTGCACTTTTTATTGTATTGCAATTCAACTGTACAAAATTATTGACAAATTCTATTTCTTCTGTGAATAATTTATGTTTTGTATTTTCTTCCTTGAAGAGTGCTTTCTTATTCATTTCTGGTTCTCCTAAATGTATTAGTGAAGTTTTGTCACATTATGTGTAAATATTTTTCCTAAATGTTCATCCTTTTCTTATTTTTCTTTTTTAACTCAGATGCTTTATTTTCCAGGTGTTCTTATCTACTGAACTTTTGATTCTTCATTTCTCTTTCTTTTATTAGAAATACACTGAATATTCAAAAACATCCAGAAATGTTTGTTCCACATTTAATATTAAAATTTTTACTCTAGTGGTGATTTGTGTTAGTGTACGACAAGAGATCTACTTGATTTTTTACTTCTAAATACTACCTATTGTGTTTATACTGGTTGTGGCAATCTCTGAATTGGCTGTAGAGAGAACAAGAACCTAATAAAAGTAGAGCCAGGAGATTGGCTCAGAAAATTGTTTCCATACTTCAGAAGGATGGATTTCTGTTTTTCTTGTCATTGCAGACTATATATCCTACAGTTGTACCTTCATATTGGTGTGAATCAGTCAGTGTTTTTATACTTATTTATAGTTGCCTCTCAAATACCATTTCAGAAAACAGGGCACATATTTTTAGTTCAAGGATATACTCCTTTGTTTATTTCTGTCAAAAATGTGATTAGTACAAGTAAGCCTTGAAGTATTTTTAGTTGTGGTAAAGTACACATAATATTTATCATTTTAACCATTTTTAAGGGTATAGCCCAGTAATGATGAGTATATTCATATTGTGTAACCAATTTCCAGAACTTTTCATATTACAAAATGGAAACTCTATACCAATTAAACAACAACACCCCATCTCCCCCTCCTCCTAGTTCGGGCAACTACATTCCTACTCTCTTTTTCTATGAATTTGAATACTATAGAGAGCCCATATAAACGAAATCACACAGTATTTGTCTTTTAGTGACTGGTTTATCTCACTTAGTAAAATGTTTCCAAGGTTAAACCATGTTATAATACCATATGTCAAAATTTCCTTTTTAAGTCTAAATAGTATTGCGCGCGCGCGCACACACACACACACACACACACACACACACACACACACACACACACAACATTTTGTTCATTCATTCATCCACTGAAGGACACTAGGATAGTTCCTTCTTTTGGCTATTGTAAATCGTGCTGTATGAACACAGGTACAAATATCTATTCAAGACACTGTTTTTTATTTTTTTGGATATATACTTAGAAGTGGCATTTCTGGATCATATGGTAATTCTGTTTTTAACTTTCTGAGTAACCACCATACTGTTTTTTATAGTGGCACAGAATTTTACATTTTCACCAACATTTAAGACTATATCTTGAAATATCAATTTCTCTCTTCTGTTGTTTATAGCACGAGTGCCAGCTTTTCTATTTTATTTGTTACATATCTTATGGACACAATAAAGTCATAGAATAAAATTCCTTAATAATGATGCAAAATTAGATTTTGATCAGTGAATATTCCAGCCCTCTTCTCCACAGTGAGGCGAAAGCTCTTTTATTCTGCAGGGATGAGGAGTTATGAAATAAATGTTCATCATTTCAGAATTTCTCAGATTAGTGTTTAGTGTTTTCTCAGTTGTGTTTTAGAGTTTATACTTCTGAAATTCATGTGAAAACAAAGACCATTTTTAAGTGTATAGCCCAGTAATGTTGTTTTTCATCATCATGCAATAACCCAAACACATATTAGGTACAATTTAATTTTGGACTACTTATAGCATCAGAGAAAGCTCTAATTATTATTTTGGTTTCAGACATGGGTATATTTGGCAAGGCAGCTGTCACCATATTTAACCAGAAGGCTGCTTAAGTTCTCATAACATGCCAGTTGCAAATTCCATAGTGTCTTTAGGTTTCTGAAACTCTTTTGGAACTGGTTTCTAAAGCTTCCTCTTAAGTAAGATTTACGGCAATTGCTGAACTGATCCTGTAAAAGGCCCTTATCCTGAATTAGCAGTATTTTCACTAGAAGCTATTGGGATAAAAATTTCTCTTAACTAATGTTAGAAAGTTAAAAGCCTTAATAATGTAAAAGTTTGTTCACAAATGCACCTCTTTCAAATAGAGAAATCCACAGGCAGTGAATTTTCTTAACTATAAAGCAATCACTCAGGCAGTGCAAGTTTCCACATGGAAATTCCACAGTTGACAATCTCTTCAAGGTAACATTTCAGGATAAATATATAGAAAGTAGTGAGAATAAGATGAAGCACAGAGAATTATATGAGAGAATATTATAGAAAGTTGAATTTCTCATCTATAAATAATATGGACTTTGAAAAAGTGTTATTCCATTGTTTAGGTATTTAGAATTGTTACATTTTTATTGGATTATGAACAAATGACAGTAAAATTATACTTGATTTACTATGTCATATATTTGCTACATTCTAAAAGGACTCATATAAAAGCCAGACAAGGATTTAAAGCCTAAGTAATAGATCATAATGTAGGTAACCTCCAGCCAATTCTTTGGGTGTGTGTGAAAATATTTGTATCAATTTATCCAAAGCAGTAGTGGTTATTAAACTCTGAAGAGAATATATATATTTATTTTTAATCATATATAATATAAATCAAACAGCAATCTATATTATATCAGATAGGAAAGGAAGGTCTGGTTATACTAAAATGAAAGCAATCATTAGTATTTGTAGCAAACAATACAAAATCAATATACAGAAATCTGTTGGATGGATATATACTAACAATGAATTAACAGAAAGAAATTAGGAAAAATAAATCCACGCATAACTGTATCAAAAAGAATAAAATACCTAGGAATAAATCTAACCAAGGAGTTGAAAGACCTATACTCTGAAAACTATAAGCACTCATAAGAGAAATTAAAGAAGACACCAATAAATGGAAATCTATCCCATGCTCATAGATAGGAAGAATGAATATTGTCAAAATGGCCATCTAGCCCAAAACAATTTACAGATTCAATACAATCTCTATCAAAATACCAATCGCATTTTCAATTAACTAGAGTAAATATTCCTAAAATACACACGGAGCCACAAAACAGTTAAAGCAATCCTGAGAAAAAACAAAGCTGAGGATATCATCTTCCCTGACTTCAAGCTATACTACAAAGCTAGAGTAATCAAAACAGTGTGGTACTGGCATAAGCACAGACTCATAGATCAGTGGAACAGAATAGAGAGCCCAGGTATAAACCCATGCATATACAGTCAATTAATATACAATAAGGGAGCCATGAATATACAATGGAGAAAAGAAAGCCTGTCCAAGAACTGGTATTGAGAAAACTGGACAGCTATTTGTAAGATAATGAAACTGGATTACTATCTCCATATACAAAAGTAAACTTGAAATGGTTCAAAGACCTGAATATAAGATATGAAACCATAAAACTCTTAGAAGAGAACATAGGTAAAAATCTCTTGAACATAAGAATGAGCAAATTTTTTCCAGGACATATCTCCTGGACAAGGAAAACAAAATAAAAAATGAACAAGTGGGACAACATCAAACTAAAAAGCTTCTGTAAAGCAAGGGACACCATCAGAAGAAAAAAAAGGCAAGGTACAGTATGGGAGAACATATTCAAGTGTGATTTAACCAATAAGGGTTTAAAACTCAAAATATATAAAGAACTCATACAACTCAACATTAAAAAAAAATAATCCAAATAATCCAAAAAATGGGTAGAAGACTTGAACAGACACTTCTCCAAAGAAGAAATATAGATGGTCAACAGACACATGAAAAGATGCTCAACATCACTAATCAACTGGGAAATGCAAATCAAAACCACCACAAAATATCACCTAACATGTGTTAGAATGTGTACTATTCAAAAGAAAAGAAATAACAAGCGTTGAAAAGAATGTGGAGAAAAGGGAACTTTCCTACACTGTTGGTGGGAATGTAAATTTGTGCAGCCACTATGGGAAGCATTACATAGTTGTCTCAAAAAACTAAAAATAGAAATACCATACAACCCAGTAACTCCACTCCAAGGAATATACCCAAAGAAAACAAAATCTCTGATTCAAAAAGACATATGCATCCCTATGTTTATTGCTGTGTTATTTATAACAGCCAAGATATGGAAGCAACCCAAGTTTCATTAATAGATGAATGGATAAAGATGATGTGGTACAAATACACAATGGAATATTATTCAGCCATAAAAAAAGAAATCCTGCTATTTGTGACAACATGGATGTATCTAGAGGGTATTATGCTATGGGAAATAAATCATATGGAGAAAGACAAATACCATATGATCTCATTTATTTGTGGAAACTAAAAACAAAACAAAACAAAATGAACCAAACAGCAGTAGACTCATAGACACTGACAAATGACTGTTGGTTATCATGGGGGAGTAGTTGGAGTAGGTGGGTGAAGTGGCTGAGGGGGATAAAGAAGCTCAAAAGTCTCAATCATAATGTAAGTTGGTCATGGGGATGGAAGTGCAGCCTGGCAAATATAGCCAATGGTTCTGTAACATTTTTCTATGTTGACAGATAGTAGTTCCACTCTTTGAGGATTTAATAATGTGTGTTACTATTGAATCACTGTGTTGTATAGTTTAAACCAGAAAAATATTGTATATCAACTATAATTCAATAAGAAAAACACACAAAAATATTTATAGCAAAAACAAAGTAAGAATTGGCTTACATTTTGGTAATATGTAAGTAGCTTGTATTTGATTACCCTGTTATAAAAAACAAACAGAAATCATCTATAACGGTTGGGGAGAAAAAGATAACCATTTTAACCATTTGAAGAGACTGAACCCCTACCAAAGTTGTCAGAACCACTTTGTATTCATTCCTGAGATAAGGAAGGTACAACAAATGGCATTCATATTCTGGATATTTTCATATTTTCCCTCAGAACACTTTCTAATGAAGCATATTAGAATATTTTGAGTGGGAAACTTTATTGGGCAGAGAAGACAGATGTGGGAGTCTTATATTGTCAGAAAACTAGGAATTGGGGAAAGAAATCTGTATGAGAAGGGAATGATAAGAATGAAGCTAAAAAAAAAAACTATGTGTAGTTTCCTTTATGGAATTTGACAACTTCTATGTTACATCTTTGAAAGGAAAAAAAAAAAACTTCAAGAAAATCCACATAAGTCTACAGCTATGGGTCAGCAATTACAAGATGGTGGGAAGACAGTTATTCTGGGCCTGTTAGGAGGAAAGGTCTTCCTAAACCCACAAGACATTTCATGTCTCCAGAATATTCATGCTCTAGGAGTAATGGCAAAACAGAAGTAGAGAAGCCCTAATAAAACCTAAAATTAATTCTTGAGTGGATGATAGAGAGGTTGTACTCTATCTGCCTGCCAGAAAATAAAACTATATTAGGAGAAAATATTAGTTCAATACTCTTAAAAATTTTCAAAAATTGAAAAAACAATTCCAAAAACATTATAAGGCAGGATCCAGGCAGAAAAAAAATCAAAAAGGAAAAAAGAACCAGAGGAAACTTAGACATCAGGATTCACAGATAGGGATTTTAAATTAACTATTAATATATGAACAAGAAAATAGCATAAAGGAGGATTTTTCCAGAAATGTGTACCGTATATGTAAAAAGAAGTAAAAATTAAAATTTCTCCAAGGAAAAAACATGCAGTAATTAAAATTAGGTATTCAATAGATGGTTTATAATATCTTGTATACAGAATATCAATATTAGCAAATTAATATTCATTCATGAAGGAATGATGAAATTATATAGAAAAAATGATTAAATGTAACAGAAAAGAGGATAAAAAATTATGAAAAGAATGTAAGAGAAGTATGGATCACAAAGAAAAGATCCAGTATCTTAAAACATGCATATCATAAGGAGAAGAGATAGAATAATGGTAGAAGCAATATGATAAATAGATAATGGTTGAGTTTTTCAAAAAATAAAATAGAAATCAAAATGTGGACTCAAGTAGACTTTGGAATCTCGTCAGGACAAACATTAAAAAAAAAAGGTTAAGGCAACAGCAGTTAGTCAGTATGATAAACATTAAAGACAGGGTTAATACTAAAGGTCTAGTTAGAGAGAGTAAGATATTTCTTCCGAATAAAACAAAGATTTAAGACTAAGCATAAATCAAAATGATATGACCCAAAAGACAATATAGAAATATCTTTGAACTTCTGAAAATAATAATTGCCAACCTAGATTTCTGTAGTGAGCAGGGATAGCCTACAAAACTACAGGTAAAGTGCTTTTTTTCCCTCCCACTAAGCAAAGTCTAAGAATTCAATGTCTACCTTGAGATAATATTATAGGGGATTTTACAAGCAGGAAAAAAAGATCTCATATAGAAACACAACAGAGAGAAATGAATAAATGTAAATGAACTTGGACTATTTAAAAGAAAATATATGCCTTGTATAGTATATATATTCAGAGTTATAAAATAAGAGAAAAAAGGTACAAAATACAGGGGTTAGAGGTGTTAAGCAATCATATGATTTTTACAAACTGTTGACAGTAAAACTTTAGGTCAAGAATGCATGTTGTAATCCTATGTTAATTATTACAAATGTAATAAAAATTGGTAACTGACAGATGAGTAGTTAGAAAAGGGTATCATTTAAAGAAAATACCAGAGTAACACCAAAAAAAGCAATGTTAGAGAAATAAGAGCACAGAAGAGATAGTACAAATATAAAATAAAGAGCAAAATGATAAAGTTAAACAATTACATCAGCAATTAAACAAAAATGAAAATACTAGATTAAAAGGAGGTGGTCAGATTGTTAAAAAATCTCTAACTGTATACTGTTTAAAGTATACATGCTTTTAAAATAAGGACACAAAACAGTTGGAAAAATAGTAAAACTAACATATTAAGCAAATATTAATTGCATAAAATTTATTTAGATATGTTAAAGTTAAAAAATTAATATACTACATACTAAAAGAGACATTTCATAATGATTGAAGGGTCAATGCTAAAAAAATAGTGTCAAGTTGAGTATGCATTATATAACTTGGATTCAAAATACATATAACAAAAAATACTATAAAGCCAACAAATTAATAGCATCAGAGATTTTATAATTTGTCTATAAATAACTGATAGATGAGACAGACAAAAATATATTATGAGTTTACAGAAGACTGGAAAGTTAAAATATTATTTCTCAAGTATCTGTGTTGAAGGAAGATTGTTTATAAAATTTCCAATATGTTGGGATAAGTTTTTGTAAAACATAATAAATATTTGAACAAAAAGACAAATTCAAAGTCAAAATTTTATTATATTTAACCAAAAATTACATTTTAATAAATGTAACCAATAAAACAGAATTACATAAACTTACACAATGTTCATTAATTAATATGCAATTAAGAGAGATATAGTAGCTGTATTTTTAATTTTTGAAGAACTTCTATGCTTTTTTAAATAGTGGTTGAACAAATTTATGCTTTCACTAACAATAAACAAGGGTTCCCTTTTCTCTATATCCTCAGGGACACTTGTTATCTCTTATCTTCTTGATAAAAGACATTCTAACAGGTGTGAGGTGATATATCCTTGTGGTTTTGATTTGCATTTCCCTGACAGTTAGTGATATTGAGCATCTTTTCATGTGGCTATTGGCCATAAAAGATATCCCATGTTCATGGATCAGAAGAATTCATATTGTTAAAATGTCTATATTACCCAAAGGTATCTATAGATGCAATTCCATCCTTATGAAAATTCTAATGGCATTCTTCACATATACAGAAAGAAAAAAAAAAAACCCTAACACTTGTATGGAACCAGAAAAGACTCCAAATAGCCAAAACAATCCTGGGAAATAACAAAGGTGGAGGTATCATACTTCCTGATTTCAAGCTATACTTCAGAGCTATAGTATTAAACAGTATGGTATTAGAAAAAAGAAAAGACGCATAGTCCAATCAAACAGAATAGATAGCACAGAAGTAAATCCCCACATATATTTCCAATCAATTACTCAGTTTAAATAAACTAGACAATCCTTGAAAGACACATACGAAAACTGACACAAGATGAAATAGAAAATCTAATACTTACCTATAAAATGAATAGAATCAAGAATTAATAATCTCTCAATAAAAGTCTACCTGCATGATTTCATTTGTGAATTTTTCTAAGCATTTAAAAAAATGAACATTAAATATATAAAACAGAAAATGAGACAGGATTTTTCTTAAATTTTTAATGAAGGCAGAACTCTGATACATATACATGATGAGAGCATTAGAAGAAATTAATATTACTGATCAATACATCTCATAATCTTAGATGCAAATATCCTAAACAAAAGGTGCGTTAAAGAAGGATATCATACCATGAAAAAATTGGGTTTATTTCAAGATTTATTTAATGTTAGAAAATAGTATCACCACATTAAAAACACAAGGGAGAAAATAATCTCATTAGAGGCAGAAAAGAATAATTTCATAAAATTCAACCATTTCATGATTTAAATTATCAACAATATAGCAATGAAAGATAAATTTTTAAATACACACACACACACACACAGAACAAATGCTGCACTTAATGTTACAAGACTGAATGCTTTTGCCCTAATGCTAGGAACAAGACATGCATGACTATATAACCACTTCTATTCATATTACGCTGGATTTTATAATGTTCAGAGTAAGGCAAGTACAATAGTGGTTGAAAAGAAGAAATTGTAGATGATAATATTACATAGATTAAAAAACCCAGAAGAATATACAGATACAATATTACACATATATGACAAATAGTATCAAATAATCTATAATAAAGGTTGGTGTATAAGAATCAATTCTTATGCTAAATACTTACAACAAAGAAGTTGTATTAGAAAATATACTTCAGAATATCATTAGAATATAGTACCAAAAACGACAGAAAATAAGTCTAACCAAATGTGTTAAGGATTCTATTCTGGAAACAAAATAAAATATATTTGAGGTAAATTGTGAAAGGACTGATCTTTTATAAAGATATATGTGGAAGAATATTATTCATAACACATTTGTTTTAGAATATTTGCCATAACAGCTCTAATTCTTTATTCATCTTCTATCAATCCCCTATTTGTAATACCACATCAGTCTGACCCTAAGCTCAACTATATGACTTGCTGTGGTCTATGGAAAGTTAAGAAACAAAAACAACGAGAGGAAAAAAAGGCATATATATGACTGGACTGCTTCTTGATTACTGCAGCTCTGCCTTTGCCATGAGAACATGCCTGAGCTATGTTGCTTGCAATGGGAGACATTTGGAGTCAGCACTTCAGTTGTACCTTCATCAGCTAGTCAGCTACCTCCTAAACATATAAGGTAGTCCAACAGAAATAAGAACTATTTTATCTGCAGACTATCTTTCATTCTTAGCCTCATCAGAAGGCCATTGAGTTTCAAAATAGAACATGGTCTCAAAGTGAATCAAATCAAGTATGTGGACAAATCAAGTATGTGACTCTATGAAATAAATTTTCAAATAATTAGGTGGTGAATAGTAGACCTATTTAGCTTTATGTATGGTCCCCAAAAAAGCCTGACTCTGCAGTAGTAGTAAAGAAATTTTTGAAGAGAGTTATGTTTGTAAAGCAATGTTGATGTTGCTTTCAGAGTACTAATCAGATATACAAGAAGCCCAGTAACTTTTTAAGGAAACTATACTTGATTGTTTGGTGACATAGATGATTAAATTTTTAAATCCAGGCATACAACTTTCTATAGGCAGGAATCAGGCTAAAAATTTTCCCAAGAGGCATATATTTCAATATCCATGTCAAAGGAAACCAAGAAATATACTAGGAGAAAAACTGATATCTCATAATTCAGAGTCATGCATTAAAAGCCATCAAATGGGGAACCATTCAAAGTGCAGAACTGGAACGTGATATTATATATTTTCCATGGTGTAAGGGACATCATATTTGCCCAGAAATATCTCAGAAATTGTATAATTCAGTGACTGTAATATGTATCCAATTATTTCTACTATTTGTTAAGACGATTCTTTCTCTATTTCATCATTTTAGGTTAAGAGCATATGGTACACATAACAATTTCATAGGTACGTGGATCTAAAGATGTAATCTCTGAACCAAATGTAGATCACAAAATATTAGTTTTCTAACTTGCTGTCATAATCAAGTGAGATAGTAAGGGTCCTAGAGAGCATACTTTATATATAGGCAGGATGTCAATAATGGCCATAAAATGGAGTTTAGGAGATCAATTGCATTGATACCTCTAGTAATCAGTTCTCCTTCTATCCATAACTTTGACATGACACTTTATAGTACCTTCTTAGTCATGTATCTTGCTTTGTTCCAATGGCAATCTAACCAAAATGATGCAAGATGTCTTTAAAATCTATGTGTGTTGGAGCCAGCAGTTAGTCTTGCACACCCAGAACTGACATGAAAATATCTTTAGGCTATTTGCTAGAAAAAGGAAGAGACATTAAATGGATCTGGCTTATCTTATTTGCTCAAGAAGGAAGCTGTCTTAAATAAACAGATATTTATCTAACTCCTACATATATGAATAAGCCAGACAAGACCAGATGGGCCACTGATCTGACCCCTAAGTTCATGAACTAAAAAAAATGCTAATTGATTTAAATCACGGAGTTTTGAGATGTCTTTTTAAACGGGATTATTATGAAAACAGCTAATAAATACAAATCTTGACCTCTATGACATACCATAAACTCAATTTAATCCAAAATAGATTTTTGAATTAAACATAAAAGGTAAAGTTATTAATTTTCTACAGAAAAATATAGGAACATGTCATTACCTTTTGGTGGTAAGGACAATGTAATACATTACAAGGGCATAAAAGATACTACAAAAGCAAAGACTAATTTAATTTTATTAAAAACTAAGTACTTATATTAATTAAAGGACACCATTATAAGAGCAAAAAAGTAAACCACAAAGTGATGGGAGATACTTATAATAGATACATCTGACAAAGAACTTATTCAGAATGTGTTATGAGCACTTATACATTACTGGTAATATGAGAGACATAGTTTGTGACTTCACTGAAACTAATTCTGGTAAGGGAAATATAAATAAGTAGGTAAATAAAATAATAAAAGCATGAGAGGAATCCTAAGAAATAATAAGATATTACAATAGAAAATAATGAAGATATGGGGGATTTTTACTTGAACCAAAATGTATGAAGGAGGCAGCTATGCAAAAGGAGGAGGAAAAAGCCTGGAAAAAAACATATATGAAGACACACAAGAGGGATCTTGGAAAAGTCCAGAGGAAAACTCAAGCATAAAAAAAAACTGTTTATCTATACTGAATACCACTTTTCTTTCTCTTGTGCTTTAGAGACAATAAATGAAGAAAAAATATTTTTATTATGTTCTTAAAATCTGTCAATCAATTATTTTGTGGCCACTTATACCTTTTCATTTGAAAAGCTGATCCTTAATTGCATTTGAGGTGCAGTTTATTATTTTATACACTTTTTTTTCACAGACAGGTACCAAAATATTGTCAGGGTATAATGGCTTACTTTTCCTGAAAGGAAGAATATACTGGAATTACATTTTGTAAAGGATGTGTGCATGGAGTAGGAAGTACAGTTTTCTAAGAACAATGACATTAGGTTCTGTATCAATCATGACAATATCTTAAGAATAAGCCTGGCAGAATTTCAAACCAAAATATAACACAATAGATATATTGTAAATAAAAGTAGATTATTACCAAAAAAAAGTATGGGTGACTTGATTTAACAAAATATCAAGTTTTAGATACTGTACCACACTACTTCACAAACATAAGGACTAGCAGTAATGTCAGATGTGATACTAAATGCTCTTGAATGAAGCCTGGTAAAGAACATAATTCTGTTTATAGGATAAGTAAGGAACAAGAACACTGAAAAACAATGTGACTAACCGTACCCAGAGGAAACCATTCAGACTCAATTTAGCCTTCAGTCCCTGAGAACATCATCTATATGCTTAATTTTGTATCTCAGAAAAAAAGTGTATACATAAGCCTAAAATATAATAAATGCAGCCAATTCTCCAAGTATATGTTTTAAAGCAGATGTGATGAAACACTATTGAACTGATCTCCATAGTTTAATGCCCAGTGAATGCTGTGACCAATAGAATGGGACTCTAAATATGCTACTCTTCACACTTATCATCACTTGATTCTGTCAGTGGCCATTGCTCACTCTCCTGATTTTTCCCAAACATGGGACTCTCCTGACACAACATCATAGGAGTTAGAATTTGGAATTAGGTACAGGAAAATTGAAACTCTTGAAAAGCAAGAACCAAGACAAACAAATTTAAGCTGGAATTAGAAGTATGGTAAGGTAGACTTAAACCTCAGGAAAAGAAAGACTGGTACAAAACTAATGAAAAATATGAATAAGAAAAAGTTTACAAAATAATCTATTTGGATTTTCAATTAGTGAAGCAGGAAGGACTAATAAAAATTAACCTTGATGGCTGGTTTTTATGTGGTCATAACATAGCTTAAGAAGGTCAGGATCCTCTCAGCGTATCTTACTGCATCTCCCATTCCATGTTTTCTTTACCTAACTATAAAGATGGATGTCAAATTGGACTCTGTGTAATACAAAGACATATGGATGCTGTAATATACTTGTTTCAGCATTTGAAACTTCTATATGTTAATTCTGACTGGTAGTTTTCTATTTCTTCAGAAGTCTCAACATTCCTTACTGATTATCCTATTTGAATTAAGACTAAGGAATATTTTATAAACCTGCACTATACTATGATTTCCTAACTAAGTATTTTCAGAAATTAAATTGATGAGAAAGACAAGGATTCAAGAATGTCAGATGACTGTTTTACCAATCATTACTTCTGAGGGCTTCCTGGGGAAGCTATATATATGAGGAACAATAAACATGATATCTGAAGAGTTATTTAGAGTTGCACAAGGGCTTAAGCCTCCAATTTAGTATTTTCTTGAAAGGATAATTTAGAAGAAGCAACTTGAATTTCAAGATTTTAGTGGAACCTCCAACTTCCCTGGATTCCAAATCTTAGCATATCATCCTCTAGTCCTCTACATTGTCAGAAAAAAGAAAAAGGATATACTGTAACTTTTACTTTCCAGAAGGAATTTTGATCCATTAAATGAGGGGAAAGTATTAAAATATAAAGACTTCATCAGATTAACATCTAAAATATATAAGAAGCCTCAACATCCTAAAAAAGAAATAACTGAATTAAAAAATGAGTGGAGGACCTGAAAAGACATTTATCCAAGGAAGAAATACAAATGGCCACAGGCACATGAAAAGATGCTCCACATTGCTAATCATCAATACAAATGCAAATGAAATATTACTTAAAACCAGTCAGAATGGCCAGTATCCAAAAGACAAGAAAAAAACAAGTGTTGGTGAGGATATGGAGAAATAGGAACCTTCTACACTCTTGGTGGGAATGTAAATTGGTGCAGCCTCTGTGGAAAGCAGCATGGAGGTTCCTCAAAAAACTAAAAATAAAAATAGCATTCAACCCACTAATCCACTTCTAGGAATTTACCTAAAGGAAACAAAATCCCTGACTGGAAATGATACATGCACCCCTATGTTTATTGCTCCATTATTTACAATGACCAAGATATGGAAGCAACAAAAATATCTACCAAAAGATGAATGGATAAAAAACTGGTATATATCCACAATGGAATGTTATTCAGCCATAAAAAAGAAATCCGGTCATTTGCAACAACATGGATGTATCTAGAGGGTATTTGCTCAGTGAAATAAGCTAGGTGGACAAAGACAAATACTATGTGATTTCAATTATTTCTGAAATATAAATACAAAGCAAAATAGAATGGACAAAACAGCAGTAGATTCATAAACACTGAGAAGGGAATGGTAGTTACCATAGGGAGGGGCTGGGGTAGGCTAATGGGAACTGTGAGGGGGATTAAGGGGCACAAAAATTCTCAATCATAATGTAGGTTGGTCACAGGGATAGTAGTGCAGCATGGATAATATAGTCAATAATTCTTTAACATCTTCCTATGTTGACAGATAGCAACCACACTAGTGGGGGGTGAGGATTTAATAATATGGGTAACTGTTGAAACTACTATGTTGTATATATGAAACCAATATAAGATTGTATAGCAACAAAAAAATAGAGACTTTAGAAAAAGGGATTAAAGATGGCGGCATGAGAGGAGAGACAGAGGATTCCTTCTAAAACTGGATACAATGAGAAAATTTAATTGGCGCAACTAATCCTGAGAGAGAAACAGGAAAGAAGACAGCGTCAGACTGCACACACCTGGAGAAAAACGCAGACCTCACTTAACGGGGTAACGTACCAGAGCTGTGGCTCCGCGGGACCTGAGCACTTCTCCAACCCCAGCTCACCTGCCAGAGGAAGACAAATGGAGCAGGGAGGGAGTGGAAGGCTTGGGACTGCTGAATACCTAGCTCCACAGATCTGTGCTGGGAGCACAAAACTACATTTCACTGTGCTTTTAAGAGACTTGCATTACTAGCAGGTTGGAAAATTAATACAGGCAGAGTTCCTGGGGAGACTGGGATCCCGGCTGCTTGTGGAAAGCAGGGATCCATATCTGGCTGCTCTGGGACAAAAACATACCTGTGTGCCCAGCCCACTGGCTCAGGCAGTGGAGACAGGCACAGCAGCGAGGAGGTGGGGAACAACTCTTTCCTCCCCCCAGTTACCAGCACTGCTCGCCTGCGACCCCCAAAATTGCTTCAGGGGCTGAGTAGCTCCAGAATAGAGCTCCTGGACACCAGAGGGTGCCATATACAAACATGAAATGCCAAAGGAAACTTGTCCAGAGTAAAATTATTAATACAACTCCAGAGAAAGATTTAAATGATATGGACATCGTGACTCTTACTGAAAGGGAGTTCAAAATAAAAATCATCAACATTCTAATGGAGGTATGGAAAGACATCCAAGAACTCAGGAATGAATTCAGGTCAGAGATCCAATCGTTGAAGAGCACGATGGAGGGAATTAAAAGCAGGTTGGATAACGTGGAGGAGACAATAAATGAAATAGAAACTAGAGAAGAGGAATACAAAGAAGCTGAGGCACAGAGAGAAAAAAGGATCTCTAAAAATGAAAGAATATTGAGAGAACTGTGTGACAAATCCAAACAGAACAATATTCGCATTATAGGGATACCAAAGAAGAAGAGAGAGAGAAAGGGATAGAAAGTGTCTTTGAGAAGGGAGTTGCTGAAAACTTCCCCAGTCTGGGGAAGGAGAAGGTCTCTCAGGCCATGGAGACCCACAGATCTCCCACCACAAGGGACCCAAGGAAGACAACATCAAGACACATAGTAATTAAAATGGGAAAGATCAAGGATAAGGACAGACTGCTGAAAGCAGCCAGAGGCAGAAATAAGATCACTTACAAAGGAAAGCCCATCAGGCTAACATCAGACTTCTCAGAAGAAACCTTATAGGCCAGAAGGGAGTGGCATGATGTATGTAATGCCATGAAGCACAAGGGCCTGGAAACAAGATTAATTTATCCGGCAAGATTGTCATTTAAATTTGAAGGAGGGATAAACAATTTCCAGATAAGCAAATGCTGAGAGAATTTACCTCCCACAAACCATCTCTACAGTCCATTTTGGAGGGACTGCTAAAGATGGAAGTGTTCCTAAGGTTGAATAGCTGTCACCAGAGGTAATAAAAACACAGAAAAGAAAGTAGAACAGCCAATTAAGAAGCAAATGCAAAATTAAATTAAATATCCTCAAAGTCAATCAAGGGATAAAAAAAAGTACAGAATTTGATACCTAATATATAAAGAATGAAGGAGGAAGAAAAAAGCAGGAGAAATAGAAAAGAACCTTTAGATTGTGTTTGCAACATCATACTAAGTGAGTTAAGTTAGACTCATAGACAGAAAGAAAAGTAACCTAGAACCTTTGGTAACCATGAATCTAAAGCCTGAAATGGCAATAAGTACACACCTATTGATAATTACCCTAAATGTAAATGGACTGAATGCACAAATCAAAAGACATAGAGTCACTGAATGGATAAAAAACAAGACCCATCTATATGCTGCTTACAAGAGACTCACCTCAAACCCAAAGACATGCACAGACTAAAAGTCAAGGGATGGAAAAAGATATTTCATGCAAACAACAGAGAGAAAAAAGCAGGTGTTGCAATACTAGTATCAGACAAAATAGACTTCAAAATAAAGAAGGTAAGAAGAGATAAAGAAGGACATTAGATAATGATAAAGGGCTCAGTCCGACAAGAGGATATAACCATTTTAAATATATATGCACCCAATACAGGAGCACCAACATATGTGAAACAAATACTAACAGAATTAAAGGAGGAAACAGAATGCAATGCATTCATTCTGGGAGACTTCAACACACCACTCACTCCAAAGGACAGATCCACCAGACAGAAAATAAGTAAGGACACAGAGGCACTGAACAACACATTAGAACAGATGGACCTAATAGACATCTATAGAACTCTACACCCAAAAGCAACAGGATACACATTTTAATCAAGTGCACATGGAACATTCTACAGAATAGACCACATAATAGGCCACAAAAAGAGCCTCAGTAAATTCCAAAAGATTGAAATCCTACCAACCAACTTTTCAGACCACAAGGGCATAAAACTAGAAATAAACTGTACAAAGAAAGCAAAAAGGCTCACAAACGCATGGAGGCTTAACAACATGCTCCTAAATAATCAATGGATAAATGACCAAATCAAAATGGAAAACCAGCAATATATGGAAACAAACAACAACAACAACACTAAGCCCCAACTTCTGTGGGACACAGCAAAAGCAGTCTTAAGAGGAAAGTATATAGCAATCCAGGCATATTTAAAGAAGGAAGAACAATCCCAAATGAATGGTCTAATGTCACAATTATTGAAATTGGGAAAAGAAGAACAAATGAGGCCTAAGGTCAGCAGAAGGAGGAACATAATAAAGACCAGAGAAGAAATAAATAAAATTGAGAAGAATAAAACAATAGCAAAAATCATGAAACCAAGAGCTGGTTCTTCGAGAAAATAAACAAAATAGATAAGCCTCTAGCCAGACTTATTAAGAGGAAAAGAGATTCCACACACATCAACAGAATCAGAAACGAGAAAGGAAAAATCACGACGGACCCCACAGAAATACAAAGAATTATTAGAGAGGACTATGAAAACCTATATGCTAACAAGCTGGGAAACCTAGGAGAAATGGACAACTTCCTAGAAAAACACAACCTTCCAAGACTGACCCAGAAAGAAACAGAAAATATAAATAGACCAATTACCAGCAACGAAATTGAAGTGGTAATAAAAAAACTACCCAAGAAGAAAACCCCCGGGCCAGATGGATTTACCTCGGAATTTCATCAGACATACAGAGAAGACATAATACCCATTCTCCTTAAAGTTTTCCAAAAAATAGAAGAGGAGGGAATACTCCCAAACTCATTCTATGAAGCCAATATCACCCTAAAACCAAAACCAGGCAAAGTCCAAACCAAAAAAGAAAACTACAGACCAATATCCCTGATGAATGTAGATACAAAAATACTCAACAAAATATTAGCAAACCGAATTCAAAAATACATCAAAAGGATCATACACCATGACCAAGTGGGATTCATCCCAGGGATGCAAGGATGGTACAACATTCGAAAATCCATCAACATCATCCACCACATCAACAAAAAGAAAGACAAAACCACATGATCATCTCCATAGATGCTGAAAAACCATTCGATAAAATTCAACATCCATTCATGATAAAAACTCTCAACAAAATGGGTACAGAGGGCATGTACCTCAACATAATAAAGGCCATATATGATAAACCCACAGCCAACATCATACTGAACAGCGAGAAGCTGAAACATTTTACTTTGAGATCGGGAACAAGACAGGGATGTCCACTATCCCCACTGTTATTCAACATAGTACTGGAGGTCCTAGCCACGGCAATTAGACAAAAACAAAGAAATACAAGGAATCCAGATTGGTGAAGAAGAAGTCAAACTGGCACTATTTGCAGATGACATGATATTGTACATAAAAAACCCTAAAGACTCCACTCTGAAACTATTAGAGCTGATATCGGAATTCAGCAAAGTTGCAGGATACAAAATTAACACACAGAAATCTGTGGCTTTCCTATATACTAACAATAAACTAATAGAAAGAGAAATCAGGAAGACAATTCCATTCACAATAGCATCAAAAAGAATAAAATACCTAGGAATAAACCTAACCAATGAAGTGAAAGACCTATACCCTGAAAACTATAAGGCACTCTTAAGATAAATTAAAGAGGTTACTAATAAATGGAAACTCATCCCATGCTCATGGCTAGGAAGAATTAATATCGTCAAAATAGCCATCCTGCCCAAGGCATATACAGATTCAATGCAATCTCTATCAAACTACCAACAGCATTCTTCAATGAACTGGAACAAATAGTTCAAAAATTCATATGGAAACACCAAAGACCCCGAACAGCTAACGCATTAATGAGAAGGAAGAATAAAGTGGGGGCGATCTCACTCCCCAACTTCAAGCTCTACTACAAAGCCACAGTAATCCAGACAATTTGGTACTGGCACAAGAACAGAGCCACAGACCAATGGAACAGAATAGAGACTCCAAACATTAACCCAAACATATATGGTCAACTAGTATTTGATAAAGGGGCCATGGACATACAATGGGGAAATGACAGTCTCTTCAAAAGATGGTGCTGGCAAAACTGGACAGCTACATGTAAGAGAATGAAACTGGATCACTGTCTAACCCCATACACAAAAGTAAATTCAAAATGGATCAAAGACTTGAATGTAAGTCATGAAACCATAAAACTCTTAGAAAAAAACACAGGCAAAAATCTCTTAGACATAAACATGAGTGACCTCTTCTTGAACATATCTCCCTGGGCAAGGGAAACAAATGCAAAAATGAACAAGTGGGACTATATCAAGCTGAAAAACTTCTGTACAGCAAAGGACACCATCAATAGAACAAAAACATATCCTACAGTATGGGCGTATATATTCGAAAATGACAGACCCGATAAAGGGTTGACATCCAAAATATATGAAGAACTCACACACCTCAACAAACAAAAAGCAAATAAGCCAATTAAAAAATGGGCAGAGGAGCTGAATAGACAGTTCTCTAAAGAAGAAATTCAGATGGCCAACAGACACATGAAAAGATGCTCCACATTGCTTGTCATCAGAGAAATGCAAATTAAAACCACAATGAGATATCATCTCACACCAGTAAGGATGGCTACCATGCAAAAGACAAACAACAACAAATGTTGTTGAGGTTGTGGAGAAAGGGGAACCCTCCTACACTGCTGGTGGGAATGTAAATTAGTTCAACCACAGTGGAAAGCATTATGGAGGTTCCTCAAAATGCTCAAAATAGAAATACCATTTGACCCAGGACTTCCACTTCTAGGAATTTACCCCAAGAATGCAGCACTCCAGTTTGAAAAAGACAGATGCACCCCTATTTTTATCACTGCACTATTTACAATAGCTAAGATATGGAAGCAACCTAAATGTCCATCAGTAGATGAATGGATAAAGAAGATGTGGTACATATACACAATGGAATATTACTCAGCCATGAGAAAAAAACAGATCCTACCATTCACAACAACATGGATGGAGCTAGAGGGTATTATGCTCAGTGAAATAAGCCAGGCAGAGAAAGACAAGTACCAAATGATTTCACTCATATGTGGAGTATAAGAACAAAAGAAAACTGAAGGAACCAAACAGCAGCAGAATCACAGAACCCAAGAATGGACTAATAGTTACCAAAGGGAAAGGGACTGGGGAGGACGGGTGGGAAGGGAGGGATAAGGACTGAAAAAAAGAAAACGGGCATTATGATTAGCAGGTATAGTGTTGAGGGGGCACGGGGAGGGCTGTGCAACACAGAAAGACAAGTAGTGATTTTACAGCGTCTTAATATGTTGATGGACAGTGACTGTAAACTTGGTGACAAGCAGTGATTTTACAGCATCTTACTATGTTGATGCACAGTGACTGTGTATGGGGATGTGGGCGGGACTTGCTGAAGGGTGGAGCCTAGTCAACATAATGTCCTTCATGAAATTGTAGATTAATGATACCAAAATAAAATTAAAAAAGAAAAAACAGCAGCAGAATCACAGAACCCAAGAATGGACTAACAGTTACCAAAGGGAAAGGGACTGGGGAGAATGGCAGGGTAGGGAGGGATAAGGGCGGGGAAGAAGAAAGGGGATATTATGATTAGCATGTATAATGTGAGGGGTTGGGGAAAGGGGAGGACTGTGCAACACAGAGAAGACAAGTAGTGTTTCTACAACATCGTACTATGCTGATGGACAGTGACTGTAATGGGGTTGGTAGGGGGGACTTGGGGTAGGGGAGAGCCTAGGAAACAATGTTCTTCATGTAATTGTAGATTAATGATAACAAAATTAAAAAAAATAAAAATAAAAAATAAAGAGTTTATATTTCAGTGCTTTAAGATAAACTAACCATCTTTAAATAAAAGAAAATTAATAATATCATGAGGCCTTTCCTAGTTCACTTTAAAACTAGCCACTCCATTTTTCTTCACAACCCTTAGAATCAACTAATTTTACAGATGTCCAAAAGTATAAATGACTTAAGCTCACAAACTTGCTTAGACACAAGTTTAAAATTAGAATTTACTTATCTATTAGTACCTTTGAAATATTTCTAGGATGTGACACTCCAACATAACAAGGCAGGCTAAGGCTGGGATTACAACTATGCATTTGAAGCATGCTGATATACAAGGGACAAGAGAGAAAGGTTGAAAGGGAAGGGAACCTGAATAAATACTGTAGAGTGGGCCATGTATTTAGAGTTCGAAGAAAAGTTAGTCTCACTGTGTACATATAAAACAAAGTCATCAGTGAAACAAAATTCTTCCTTAAAAAGGAAACTGGGTCAAGTATAAGGAAATAGATCTTCTAATGTGAAATTCATATTGCTCTAAATATGTTAAAATAAAAATTTTCACTCATGAGACTGACAAAAATTAAAAGTACAACAATAGTTAATTTCTGATACTGGAGTACTACATAGATATGGAGAATTTTATATATGACTAGTATGAAAAATAGGTAGTAGTATATCTGCTCTAGTGCACAACTGGGACTAAGGATATTAATATGGACTAATCTAACAAAGCAACAAAGGGAAATGTAGTTTCATTCTACATTCAGGAAAAATACCTGTTTAAAACTCTGTATTAATTGCTATCCAATTATCTGAAGGATTACGCAGATTATTCTCTGGCCAAAAGGAAGGGCCTGTCATTCTTTCTTCAAAGCCCAGTTCAACAGTTCCATCCTCACTCCACACTTACTGCTTAAATCCTTGACCACCCAAGATGAATAAATTATCATCTGAAACGATCCCCATCATTTTCCATCCTATTACTTATACATTTTCCTCATAGTTCTTTTTTTTTTAAATTTTTTTATTTTGGTATCATTAATATACAATTACTGAAACAACACTGTGGTTACTAGATTTCCCCCCATTATCAAGTCCCCATGACATACTCCATTACAGTCACTGTCCATCAGTGTAGTAAGATGCTATAGAGTCACTACTTGTCTTTGTGCTATACTGCCTTCCCCGTGCCCCCCCGACATTATGTGTGATAATTGTAGTGCCCCTTATTCCCCTTCTCTCTCCCTTCCCTCCCACCCTCCCCAGTCCCTTTCCCTTTGGTAACTGTTAGTCCATTCTAGGGTTCTGTGGGTATGCTGCTGTTTTGTTCCTTCAGTTTTGCTTTGATCTTATGCTCCACAGATGAGTGAAATCATTTGGTACTTGTCTTTCTCCACCTGGCTTATTTCACTGAGCACAATACCCTCTAGCTCCATTCAGGTTGTTGCAAGTGGTGGGATTTGTTTCCTTTTATGGCTGAATAATATTCCATTATGTATATATACAACTTCTTTATCCATTCATCTGCTGATAGACACTTAGGTTGCTTCCATTTCTTGGCTATTGTAAATAGTGCTGCAATAAACATAGGAGTGCATATGTCTTTTTGAAACTGGGATCCCGCATTCTTAGGGTAAATTCCTAGGAGTGGAATTCCTGGGTCAAATGGTATTTCTATTTTGAGCTTTTTGAGGAACCTCTATACTGCTTTCCACAATGGTTGAACTAGTTTACATTCCCACCAGCAGTGTAGGAGTGTTCCCCTTTCTCCACATCCTCGCCAGCATTTGTTGTTCCTAGTCTTTTCTATGATGGCCATCCTAACTGGCATGAGGTGATCTCTCTCTGGTTTTAATTTGCATTTCCCTGATGTGGAGCATCTTTTCACGTGTCTGTTGGCCATCTGAATTTCTTCTTTGGCACTTTCTGATTGTTTATCACATGTTTATATAAATGCAATTTATTTTTGTATATTGATCTTATATCCTGCAACTTTAACTGGTTTATTAGTTTTAACAAACTTCTGTCAATATAATTTGTTAAGTGTTGGGTGTCATATGTTCAACCATCCCTATAACTTTAAGGCAGGAATCAGTCCTGCAACAATGGAGTGGACAGGATGTCATTAAATATGTAAATACTGATTAATTTTCCACGATTTAAATTAAAAATAAATTGAAGAAACAATAGGTGTTTAATATACCCAGTGAAAAGTTCTTTCTAATTCAAAGAACTTCTTTAATATATAACTCAAGTTTTTCTCTCAATGTCACTCTTTTTTTTTTATTTTACTGTTCTGCTCTTTTATTGAATATATTTTACATATAACATTTGGTAAATTTACAGTGTGCTCTGCATTACTTTGATATATGTAACATATTGCAATACAATTGCCACTAAAGCAATATTTATCACCTTATATAATTATAGTACAGTATTATATCAATATATAATATATTATATATATTATCTATATTCATTGCACTGTATATTAGGTCACCATGGATTATATACTACTCATTGCATTCTTTGTATGTGGTAGAAATGCCACTGAAGCACCTACCCAGCTAAATAGTTACATGGGACATGGTTCTTCAAATTTCATTGCATTACGATTAGGACACATAATGCTGTGGGTGGGCACAGGGAAAGCAATATAGCACAGTAAAGACAAGTCATGACTCTAGAGCATCTTACTATGCTGATGGACAGTGACTATAATGAGGTATGTGGCGGGAACTTGATAATGGGGGGTATCTAGAAACCACAATGTTGCTCATGTAATTGTATATTAATGATACCAAATTAGAAAAAAAATTTCATTGCAACTGAGGGTGAGACAGATGTACATATGTTCATTTTTTAATTTGTTTACTTCATAAGCAATTTATTGAGACAAATTCTGATAACTTCTCTGCCCTATGCATTGGATTCTCTCTTTTAGCAAAACTTCCCATTTAACATATGGTATATTAAAAAATCTTTTCTTCAGATATAGAATACTATAGCTTTGTTTCATCTGTTCCAAATTTAACATATTGAGTACACTGATGGAGAACTTAAAGGGAATAAATTTAAGCTTTGCTTAAACTACACAATTACTGTTACAGGTATTTAAGATTTTGTTTCATAAAGGAAATAATGAAAATAATAGTATAATAATAACACTTATTGTATGCCACACACTGTTTAAGGATTCCCAAGTATTCAATAAAATAGTCAATGAGGTAGGTTTTAGTAGCTAACTTTATGTAGGAAATGATGTAACTGAGATGCAGACCATTTAGGTAAATTGTTCCAGTAACAGATCTGGCAGATAATACAATTGAGATTCATACACAGTGAACTAATTCCAGAATCTGGGCTCATCATCATTATACAACTGAGTATAAAAATACTTAAGAGAAAAACAACGATTTCTCTAAATCTCACCATGTATGAATGCATGAGTTCACTAGTGCATTCTGACAATATTTCGATTATGTAAACTCAAACTGCATTACGTGTTTCAACATTTCACTTTGTTTTTATCTGTCCCCAGTAAACATCTCTCTGAAAGATACAATTTCCCTAATAGGCCATTAATGCAAGTATCATTACTGTGTTTTTTCATAATGGCTCCAATCCTAAAAATTTAATATAAGATTAATCTGATGTTTGATAGCATGGTTAAAAATAAATGGGCTTTTCAATAAGGAAAATTATTTTTACTTCCTGCATTTATGCAGACATACACACACACACACACACTTTTAAGCACACAAAACTGCCATATAAATCACACAATTAAAGTATGACAGCAAAATGTTACTTGAAGCATTAACATGAATAGAACATCTAAAATACTTAGCTACCAAAGAGATGCAGAAAGTGTTGATTTTAGTAGTTTTATTTTTAAAACACCTTTTTATTATAGTAAAATGATAAAAATGAAAAAAATGATTGAATATTAACTTATTTTATTAATCATATTCTTGAAATCTTTCAATTTCAGATTTTTAGACTTATATGAGCAAACAATCCTACCCCTTTCACCTTTTTTCTCCCCAAATAAACACTTTGTTATTAATCATGGATTTAACACCTTTTTTAAATCTAGCTCATGTAGAGGCTTCAACCCTGGGATGTGTACCAATGATTTCTGGGCTTGAGATATTATTCTTAGAATAGTAGAGTCAGGGTAGAGAGGATTGAACTTGAACTTAACTTCTGAGACTGAGATTAAAAATAATGCTCCCATTAGTAATAGCTAGTCTTTATAGACTCAAATAAGTTGTCATTAAGCATCAAATTAATATTTGAATTTTATTTTCTGATTAAGTACAATGGAGAATATGTAATCATAGTGTATTTAACAAAAGCATGACACTCAATTCAAACATATAACTGTTGACTCCAGAAATGCAAAGTGCAAAACTGGTGGGATGGAATTTCTACAGCATCATTCTCTTCTCCTACTTCGGGTGATCTGTGGAATCAATAGCTTTCATCTTACGCTTACTCTATATCAGTGCTCAAACCCATGAGCATTTGGATCAAATTAAATGTCTTAGCTTACTCACGGAATGTTTATTCACCACAGGGGCCATCTAGACACTAGGCTTTTTCCTCACCATCTTTTTTGGAAACCTTTAAGTGTTCATAACTACATATTCTTTGGGTTCATAAAGGACAACACAGAGGGGTAAAAGTCATACTTATTTCAGTACTTTTAAAGAGTAAAATAACATTGAATATAAAGGCAGAGATCTAAACTGATATTTAAAAGGCAAGTAGAAAACTAACTCCTGTAATAGATGCAAACTTCCAATATGAACACCATCCTCTAACCATGAAATTCAAATAGGGCTGACATTCAGAACCCCTATGACATCTATGACATTACTGAGGCAGGAACTTGGAAGTTTTGTATCTTTAAGATTTTACCTCATTTGTATAGCACTTTCCTTATTACCTGATTAACAATACCCTTCCTTATCTTCACAGCTTTATGTCATCTTAAATAGAATACAATAAATCAGGTGTTTCTTATCACCTGCTTCCAGTTCTTAAATGAACAGCTGCTCAGAAGCTACTAAGTTTTTTATTACTGTCCTTGTATGCACTAACCATAGCTTGGATCGTGGACAACAAATATTTGTATGTTAATTACTATTTAATATTCCTTTTGAGAACAAGAATACATGTGCCTTTAAGAAAGCTACTGTTACTCATCAACTCTCTCATTAAAGATGTTCATTTATGAAGACTTCATTTAGAGAAATAATTAACACTAATTAATTTTGAATACAATATATAATACTAATAGCCCTTCAAAAATTAATTTTTCAAGCCTAAAAAAGTAATTTCAACTTCTGATCTTTTTTATTGGCTGTCGTCTCTGCTTGAGCCCTGTTACCCCAGATTTTTCAAATGGTTGGTTGACTCTTCTCCTTATTCAGGACTCAGTTCAAATATCACCTTGAACAATCTGTCTAAAGAAGTCACGAATGATCCTATTTTCTTTTCCTCTCATATCACTTGGAAAAATCTTTAATTCCAATTCATTTATCTGCCTCCCATTGTTAGAGTGCAAAACTCCTTGAAAGCAATGCCCTTGTAGATTACTAATCCCCAGACCTAAAGTGATGCCTGACACAGTAGGTCCTTAAAATGTTTCTAGATATGGGTAATGAAGTATTATACTCGCATATAATTCTTTTCAGCATTTTTACTGTTTCTCATGTGTATACAAAAAAAAAAAAAAAAGAATAGTTCTTGCCCTGAGAAGCCACCAGTAAAATGGGGAGACTCATATATACTAATATCAATGAACACAATGCCATAAGGGCTATTAGAGGTAGTATTTATATTGTTATATGAACATACATAAGTTCTGGCTTCTGAGTCAGAGATTACATAGGTTATCTTGCACTGAGGCTTATAGAAGAAAATGAAATGTAGACTGTTCAGGGGCATTAAAATAAGTATAACAGGGAGAGGTGATAATAGGAGCAGAAACAAAAAGATAAAATCATATCAATATTTTACAATGCTTCTGGCAAATGTTCTACCTTAGGGTTAGAGTGATGGCTTCAACATTGAAAGTTATTTCAATAATAATGACAGTGATAGTATCACTGTTTATTGCTTGTATGAAATTCCTTTCATGTGTTATCTCGTTTAATACAGTTTAGAATAACTGGCTTTAGTCTCTCATAGAGATGAGAAAACAGTCTCAGATCTAGTTTTATACCCAAAATGTAATTATGAAAATCAATTTTTGGCCTTAAGCATTCCTCTGCACTTGCTCTTAAGAGGACAAATACAAAGAAAAAAGGGGGTCCCTGCTGATTTAGAGTTTCAGCTTGCTTGTTGCTTCTTAGGAGCCAATTTTATTAGTTGTACAAATTTTATGTGATGAATATCAAGAGAAAATTGAATTTGCTTTTAGTTAAATACATGGAATTTCTATATTATATTGTTTTAAATCTTATTCTAATTATTTTATATTAGAACTTGTATGGAATGTTATATGCATTTTACCATTAAAATACAAAATCACATTCTAAATTAAATATTACCATAATTTTTAAAACTTAAACCATATCTCTGGTTTTAGGATTTTGCACATATCTTCCAGCTTTTTGGTATATAATTGATGTATAACATTGTATAAGTGTAAGGTATCAAATATGTTGATTTGATACACTTCCATATATTGCAAAATGACTACCACCATAGCATTAGCTAACAACTCCATCCTATCACATAATTAAAATTTAATTTTTGTGGTGAGAACACTTAAAATCTACTCTTCATAACTTTCAAGTATATAATAGAGTATTATTAGCTATAATCACCATGCTGTAAAATAAGTCCCAAGTCCTTATCCTGAGTACCCTTTGACTAATATCTCCCCCATTTATACCATCCCTCAGGAACTGGTAACCACTACTGTACTATTTCTGTGATTTTTGACTTTTCAGATTCTACATAAAACTGATGACATAGAGTTTTAGTCTTACTCTATGATTTATTTCACTTGACATGATGCCTTCAAGATCCATCAATGTTGTCATAAATGACAGGATTGTCTTCCTTTTCATGGCTGAATAATATTCTACTGTATATGCTGTCCACACCTTCTTTATCCATTTATCTACTGACATATGCTTTGGTTGTTTCTGTATCTTGGCTATTATGAATTAATAATATTGCAGTGAACATGGGGGTACAGATATCTTTTTGAAATCATGTTTTCATTTCTTTTTGATATATACTCAGGAGAGGGATATCTGGATCATATGGTAGCTGTATTTTCAATTTCTTGATGAACCTCCATACTCTTTTCCATAGTTGCTGCACCAGTTTACATTCCTACCAACAGTGCATGTGTTCCCTTTTCTCTGTATCCTTGCCAATACATCTTTCTCATCTTTTTGATAAAAGCCATTCTAACAGGTATAAGGTTATGTCACACTATGGCTTAGATTTAGTTTCCATGAGAATTAGTGTTGGTGAACATCTTTTCATAAACCTACTGGCCATTTGTATGTTTTCTTTGGAGAAATGTCTATTCAAATCATTTGCTCATTTTTGACTCACGTTATTTCTTCTTCTTGTTCAGTTGTTTTTTGCTGTTGAACTACCATATGATCAAGCAATTTCATTTTTGGATACTTATCCAAAATAATTGAAATAAAGATCTTGAAGAGGTATTTGTGCTCCCATGTTTATTGCAGCATTATTCACAATAGCTGAGACATGGAATCAAAGGACATGTCTGTTGATAAATAAATGGATAAAGAAAATATGTTATGTGCTTACAATGGATTATCATTCAGCTTTAAAAAAGAAGGAAATCATGCCATATGTGACAATATGGATAAAATTTGACATCATACCTAGCAATAAACCAGTTACAAAACATATAACCACATGAATACATTTATATGAGAAATCTGAAATAGTCAAATTTATAGGAGCAGAGAGTAGGAGTTGCCAGGGGGTAGGGGAGGATACAGGAAGTTGCTATTCAGCAGACATAAAAGTTCAGTTATACAAGATGAAAAGTTCTAGAGGTCTGACATACATCATACTTACAGTTAACAAATTGTTTTATATACATAACAATGTGTTAAGCATGTAGCTCTCATGTTAAGTATTCTTAACACAATTTTAAAAAGGACATGGTGAAGCAATAATGTAATTTTAGGAGTTTTCATCATATCCTCTTGATGGCATTATTGGGGCTCAGTTAACATTGCCAGGTCAGATGTGAGAGTGGTATCCCAAAAAGACAAAGGATGGGCAAGTTAATAGGACTAGATCCAGAATCATACAATATTTAGTCATAAGAACTATACATGTCTGATTTCTCTCAGACTGTTCAAGTTCAGTTGGACAATATCCACCATATCATAGATAAGTTTTCACAAATGCCTAAGGTGCCTAACTGGTTTTCTTGGTTTCACTGGAGATGGCTGGTAATTACAGGTATGCTTTGGTTATGTAACTATACTCCTATTATGTTAATGTGTGTGTGCAATTTAAGTAGTAGCTTAAAACCTATACATGCTGAAGTTACTCTACAAGAAGATATGTCAAAGAAATAATCAATCTTCCCAGGTTTTCTTCCGCCTGCTACTTCTATAGCTTTTCTTCGTCCTTCCTAATTACAACCCTTAAATAGAATTCGTGCCTCATATCAAATTTACCGAGTATCATAATTCTTCCAAGTGGTAAAAATACCTCAAGACAAATGCTGGGCATAGAAGCTACAGGGCATAAATATGCAAAGAAGTAAAAAACTAACCTTTTTAAACAATAAGGCTTCCCTCTCACTTACCAACTTCACATTTCCCTGTATGGCCCCGGAAGATGACTGGTTAGCCAGAGACGGGTAAGATTCCTCAAGGGAGGAACAACCTAAGACAGGCACAGTCGCAGGGGGGCCATCAGGTGAGAAATTGGGGATCAACAGAGGTGAGGCTTAGAACCTCACCCCCCCTGTTCTGAGAGAAATCTTCTGCATACGTGGATGTTTTATTGCCCTTGTCTAGCTTGGATTAACACATCGTCTACAGGCACACACCTGATCATCTACATTTGCTCTCTTACAACACTAAACTATGTTTTCTACCTTTATCTTGTATCTACCTACCACTTCAGCATTTTATTAAAAATAATAATAATAAAGAGAGAAATGTGGTATCCACATATAAATCAAGTATAAAAACCAAATGAGTATTCATATTTGAACTGACTGTTTAGAGTTCATAATGCATGAGCAAAACCGAAAGTTTCTGTGATGACTGCCCTTGTACTGTTCACTATGTAACTTATTCATTATGTAAGAATTTGTTCTACATGTAAGAACTTGTTTGTTATGCCTCAGAAGATTGGAGACTGACGAAAATTAGGCTTGGGGTGGATTAATGATTGTGCATTGAGCATTGACTCCCCTATACAGAATTTTATTGTCGTTAACAACCATTTGATCAATAAATATGAGAGATGCCCTCACAAAAAAAAAAAAAAAAAAAAAAAAACGGGACAGACTTCCAATGGTAAAATAAATAAGTAACCGGGATGTAATGTATAGCATAAGGAATATAGTGAAGATATTGTAACAGCTTGGTAGGGTGATAGCTGGAACCTAGAATTATGTATATAAATGTTTTATCACTGTGTTGTACACTTGAAACTAATGTAATGTAATACTGTGCATCAACTACCCTTCAATAAAATATAATTATTAAAAAAAAAAAAAAAAAAAAGAACTATACAATATCTTAGTTACCAAAATATGACCAAATAAATACAATACTAGAAGTACTGTTAACAAAAGCAAGAATGACTTGGGATGCTGCAAACATATTTTAAGAACCATTTTCTTCCACTTTCCTAAGAAAAAAAATGGATTGAAAGACAGGAATGGAAAGAAAGTTAAATATTGACATATATTTTTCTTATTTGCTGAACACAGGGGGCTACAAGTACATGGATACAAACATATCTGTGAATAAGGAAGTTTAACATGTTATCACTTTACCTCTAAAGCAAAGAGGTTTCCATTACTTTACTGCGAGATGCCAGCAAATCAGCTTTGATATGAGATATATTTAATTAGTTTTATTTTCTCCTTTTAATAGAATCTCATTCATCCCTATCAAACTATGGAAAATGATTGAATTTATTATTAGTAAATAAATGCAATACATTTCAACACTTTGTACTAAAGGATTTTTGTTCATTTATATCCTAAGCACTGTTTAAACTTCAACTATTTATATTTTCACAGATTATTAGAGATGTCATTTAATGTTCTAGAATCTGTAAAACAAAATAAGTAATACAGTTTTAGTGTATTCAGTTTTTAAAAAAAATCTATGTTCAAAGGAAAAACAATAGCTTGTGCTTTGGGACTTAAGAAATTGGTCTTCTTTATTAGAAAAGAGACAATAAGTGTGTCTTAATTTGCCTATTTGTGTAAAAATTTCATTTCTTTACCTAGATTTTTTTTTTACATAGTACTTACAAGAAATGAAGAAAAATTCTACTGGGGAAAATTTTTGATGGTTGAAGGAGTAAACTGCTTAAAACTTTTGCCCATTTAGACCTATACATGGTACCAAGAATGGCATTTAGTCTACAAACATTTTCATTTATTTATGTAAACCTGACTATGTTATTGTCATAATGAACAAAACTTAGCTTACTATAGAAAATAAAAAGAAAATATTAAAAGGAATCTAAGGGAAGAAAAGCCCTTATGCTCCATTTTCTTCCCCAAACCACTATACATATTTTTTAACTTGTTGTAATTTTGCTATTTGCCTTCTATATATATCTTACATCATTTTTGTTGCTCTATTTTTCTATCACTGTCTTCTTTTGTGTTAATTTCTTTTTTAGTGTACAGTTTTGATTCCATGTCATTTCCTCTATTGTCTATTTTTTTATTGGTTACCTTGGAGGTTGCAATTAACAACTTAAACTAATAATAAAACTTACATAAGCTATTCTTATAATTACATGTTTTAGTCATGAAACATCTTATATTCTGGACACACATGACATCCAATTTTTATGTCTTTCTTAATGTTTCATCAAAATTACTCACATATGTTTACGGGAGAGAGGAGGTTGAATGGAGGTTGAGGGATGGTCATCAGAAGGAGGTGGCAAAGGAAACCTACCAGATAAAATGAAGTAAATAAGCCTATCTTTATCCTTTGTTCTGGTCAAAACCTTCCAATATTCTTATTATCTTAAACATTTACTAAGGAGTTCATAGGAACATGGATTTAAATAATATCTGGATCTAGGTACCTATGTCCAACGTCCAGAAGAGTGTCAACATTAAATAGATCCTAAAGTAGAAACTGGAAATGGGAAGTGGAATCTATGAAAACTGTATAGAGGCCATGTCCTGATAAAGGCTTAAAGGTAAGAAAACTTAAGCTGAACAGAAGTAATAGGAGTCAGTTAAAGCAGTAAAGACATATAAAGCCCAGATTCTTGAAAGGGATGTCTACATAGCCCTTTGGTTCTATTTAAGGTATCTTAACACGTGGTTAAGTACAATGTGAGTGGGACAAAAATAAAGAACAAACAAAAGAAAATTTCTGATTTCTGCAGTCTGTATTCTTCTTCCTCTGAAAACAATAAACCATTTTGTTGAATAATGTTTATTTCAGTCTTTCATGTGTTCAGATTTAACATTCCTGACTATATTTCCAGTTTAATAGCAAGGACTATCCCTCTTTGGTATTTTCCACTATGTACAGTTAAAACAACCATAAATTTTTAATTGTTTCTCAAATGAAGTCTTAAAAGTATTGTTCTATAATTATTAAATTACATTAAAATATCTTATTAACTTGCCTGAATGATCTTACATTCTGACTGACATATAAAATTATCAGAATAACACCATATTTTATATTTTCACAAAATGTATCTATTGATGCTGGGTAGGTGAACAGGAGTAACTAAGATGTGATTTATTGTGTAAAATTCATATATACTCATTCACAGAAAGAGAGACGATATTTGGAGTCAGAGTAGCTGAGCCTGAATCATATATTTGAGACCAATCTATGTGTGTTTATAAGCCATTTAACCTTCGTGAGACTCATTTTTCTCCTATTTTAATTTGAATGGTAGAAATGACACTTTATTCACAAGGCTATAATGAGGATAAGATATAATGTATAAGAAAGTACCTTGTAAAGTATAAATTTTCATTCTGTTATTATTTAAGCAATTGCACATATGAATTTTTGTTAACCTCAGATTACTTTCTTGCATATGCCAACTAACTCCAGCCAATGCCAGATCTTAAAATATAGCCCTTAAAAATCAGCTCTTCTTTAAGGGACAAAAATACACATCTCCCCTGGTGCCCACAAATAGGTCAGATATTGGACAACTCATTAATTCAAATGGCATCCATCTCTTCAGAGAAAATAAATAATCCAGGGCTGTTTCTAAAACTATAACGTAAAATCCATTATATTAAAAGATTGATAATCTCTCATAGTAAGTCATCATCACTCATTCCTGTTTAAACTGGACCTTACAATTCAAAGGTAAATTAATCAGATGTCAAATCATGGCCACGCTGTTATTTTTTTAAACAACTCTTTTTTGTGCCAGTGATTAAAAATTATCATAAACTGCTACATGTTCTTACTCAAAGTTTTTCTTACTTTGTCAGTCTTCACTAATTCAATGTCATTTTAGGAAAGTTTTAAATTTATGATAAAACCAATTTTTGGAGAAGCATTACTTTAAGGTTTTTTTAAATCTTCAGAAATCTTATGAAAATTTAATACTAAGTTTCCTCTTTTACATCTAGAGATAATAGCTTTAAAACTCTGCCCAGAAACTAAATCATACAAGACCACAAACATTATAATTCCTGATAATTTAAGAGTTATCTGTCTAGTTATCTGTTTCCATGTAAATGGAAAGTAAAATCAAGCATCCAAACAAATCAGTGGAAATACAACCAAGAAATGCTGTAAATAAACATCATGCCTTTTTCTTGGGAATTATTTGTGAGCAGAGGTTCAGCTTCTCTCTTATCCCCCATCATCTACAGCAATCTGTGGCACATTGTTTTGGTCCTTTATAAATATCAACTTAATAAAGAAAAAATTAAATAACTTTGGACTTCCTCATTCAAACAAGCATAGAGCTGTCCTAGGCTTATAAGTAAAACATGTTGATCAGGATACATTTTAAGAAAAGAGCAGAATGGAAGAATGTTACAAAGGGTACTAAAGAAAGTTTCACTTCTTTCTAGTAACTTGGTAGGTAAAATAGGCTTGAGCCAAGCAGGCCAATCCATCTCTCTTTTTGACACTCTTCTTTTCTCCCAGTGATTCTTACTTGAGAAGTTTCATCACTTCTGCAGACCCTTAGAAAGCCCATCAGGAACTAGGGAGAAGGAAGTCAATGAGAACAACAATGCTTATAACTACAACTTCAAGTACAGCTGCTATTATTGTTATTAATAAAAAATTTTGAGGACCACAGAAGGCTTGTCAAACTACTGAAACAGCTGCATTTAGATGAGCAAAGTCTTATGAGAGAGGAAGGTTACTATACATGGTCAATGATCTGTAAGCAAAACTGATCATCCTGGTTTTATGATTTCTCATTACAGGTTTCCTAGGAAAATCTCAGACTGCAGAGCCAGCTGCACTTTTGATGAGAATAAGCCTGGGTGTAGAGGGAAAAGCTTTTGGATCCTGATCTGTCCTTTTTCTTGTTAGAGATTTAAGTGCCTGTTTTATCGTTTTGTTTGTTTTCTTGAAGGCACTGGGGATAGGAGTTGCTCCAAACAGGTAAAGCTTTGACTTTGCATTAATGGTGTCAATCCTGTAGGTTGGAAATATTTGCTACCCGGGTTCCTTTTTTCCCCTTAATTCTGTATCTCAAGCATATTTGATGAATATTTCTCAGTGAGTTTCAAATACAGCAAGACAATAGTCAAAGGCCTTTTATTTTGTAATTGTGAAGTTTACTTAAATGCCAGGGAAAGCAAAAGCTAAGAAAAAGCAAGATATGAATGGAAATATCTTTCTACTGTTTGTTTATAAGTTTGGTTGGTTGGTTTTCTTTGAGGGCAAAATGATGGGAAAGGCTAAGGGATGAATCATTTGGATTATGATTAAATTCTCCAGAGAGAAACCCATAAATGTATAAGGGAGATGATGTAAGATTTCTTAAATCAAGTTTTTACATTTATATGTATCATTTCACCATATTTTTTAATTATATAATCATACCTTTTACAATATGCATTTTATTATAGTACCTGTGTAGGACCCAGATTTAAAAAGAAAAAAAACTTTCTCATTTCTAACCATCCAATCTCACTCCTAAATGATCACTAGTACTAATAATTTGATATGTTTTCTTTCTGATATTTAAAATATATAAATTAAGCTCATTCACTTTGATAACTACATTGACATGAGTTATTGAATCAATTCATTTGTGGAAACATTTGGGTTATACCATTGTTGTTTAATAGACAGTGCTGCAATTAACAAGATTTAGAGTTTAAAGTGTACTCAAGAGAACATCTAGGCGGATGCCCTTTCTGTAGATTAGTACTATCATATGTAATGAAGACCCAAAAGAGCTAAGCAATTCTTTTAACTAATAGTCAGTCTAGTTAAGACCCAATGATGAAGTCCAATTCCTAATACACTGTTTTTTAAAGGTACAACAGTTTTAAATAAAAATAATGCATGTGTATTTTTTAAACCTTTAAACAGTACAGGCTCCCCAACTCCCAAACCCAATTTACTTTTAATTTCACAGGTTATAAACTCCAGACAACTAGCAGCAATTGTCAGGCATTCTACTAAAATTACAAAACAAGCAAATCTTATCTTCTGGCTTCCAATTTATCTACCTTTTCCCCAAATATTACAAAGTGCTGATTATCAATTCTAGTTGCCTATAGAAATTGAACATAGATTATAGTTCATATTGTTTTCTCCGGGTGAACATTTTTACTTATGAAACACCATTTAATGAGAAACTCGGTTCTTATATAAAGGCAGCTACAGTGGCCATATTTGATACTACATACATGTTTGGATTTACTAAATATCGATATATAGCTGGTACTTTAGTAATATTTTATAACCTACTGTTCTAGAATATTCTAATATGAAACACATCAAAAGAGCTATACAATTTCTAATGTAGGACAAACATAACTGCTAAAGAGGAAACTTAGACTTCAAAGAGGAAACTGAGATTTCTCTGCTATAACTAATCAGAATAATATAAAGTATAGAGAAGATACTGTATGCATGTGTTAGGGATATAATACTTCATGTAATATTTCATATATCAAGTAGATAGGAATTACTTTGAGATCTTTTAATTTCTCTATGTGGAAACGGAAGAATGTTTGTATAGTACTTATTATTGAGTAGGAGGATATTTCACCATTTCATATTTCTCTCTCTCTTCATTCTGCTCTTTATAGTCTCTAGAAATACTTGTTTTTTGCTTTTTCTCATAGCTTTTGCTTTATCTGGGATGGCCTAGGTCAACTCAGGGCCAAGAATTGGGAAAAGTACTATTGTGCTATAGCTGTTTCACTCTTGATATTTTTATTTCTCATTAACATATTTCTAAAATGGAGCAATTTTACTCTTTCCACTGGAAAGCTGAGACAGAGAAGACTGTGCATTAACATGCAGTTGGAGAAATTCGACCATGGGGTCATTTATTACAGTTGGTTCCAGGCTCTGGAGTTGTCTTTAGTGCAGACATTAGTAATTCATGGTAGTCCAAGAATTCATGAGGAATTGCATTAGAGTTTGGAATCAAATCTCCTAACACTGAAAAGTGGTCCCTTGTCTAAACTTGCTTTACATGCATATGTTTCCCTGTGGAACATCAAGGAATGGCAGGTTACTAACTGGGAACAAGAATCAAGGAATCAGGGTCCAGGAAAATTGGATTTAAATAAACACGTATAAACTTGATTTAAATAAAAATTCTTTCCACTAGTAAAGACATTTATAAATTTAAGCTGGATTTGAACAAAAACTTGAAACATGGCATTAAATATAAAATAGCCAAAGATATCATGGAAGGCCTATGGGCTAGTTCATATCAAAACTTAGGGAGATATTTATATCTTAAACATTTCAGAATAAAAGAGAAAGACATACAAATAAGAAAGAACTTATAAACAAAACTAACTTATGATTATTTTATATAAAAAGCATTTAAGTATGGTATGAAGAGTATTTTTGTTTCAATATCTAAATGCATTGTCTCTTATCATAGACACTGAACAATATGATGATGGATATTACTGAGGGTCTTTCATAACTCTTATTTTACTAGATTCTGGGACCAGAATTCTTTCTCAATTTCAAATTTTGAAAAACAAACCCCCAAAAACCACCCCAGTAGAAATTTTAAAACATGTCTTCATAATGCTTTTCATTCAACATTTTAGGGGGATGTTTAGGTGTATATAAAGATCAAGGTATGAGGTTCACTCAGACTTTTGGCCCACTCACTTAACCAGGGCTTTTCTTACATAAAATCCCATTTCAGTGCAAAATTTCCAGCCATGTCAAGTAAACACGATGTTATAGAAATTCTTTCCACCTAGTGAAAATATCACCAAAGAGGAAGAATATGCTCTAGAAAGTTGGTACCAAAACTCTGACCTCATGCTATTATTTATCCAATTTATGCAGGTACTCTTTATTATAAAGAATTTATAAAGTGATTATAAAGAATGCAAGTTTAGGGTGAATTAGCAAAATTGGCTAAAAATGCCAGTGTTTATTCTCAGGGATTCTGACAAGTATCTAAAAATTTGGGGGGATAAATATTTGAGGATGACAGTCTATATCTTGCAAAAGTGCATCTTGTATCATTACAGAATTGGACAAAAGAATGAAAAGAGATAGTGAATATGCACCATCTCTCCAAGTTGATAACTCTAAGTCCAAGTATTACTAAAATATTGGAAAGTGCCAGAATTTGACTTTATATATACCAGAGACTAACAAATAACTCAGAGAGGGATAAAAGAAAATGAATTTATCTGGTAATAAATGCACTAAGCTACAAATAAAATAAAGATCCTAAATATAGGAAAGAGACACAATTATCATTATTTTCAGATAATAGCATCATATACTTATAAAAAACAAAAGAATCAAGAGAAACATAATAAAATTACAAAACAACCCAAGGAATTGCTATATAAGATAAAATTAGAATAAGTACCCTTATACCAGAAAAAAAACCAATTGGGAATTATAATGAAATACACTAAGTCTTGAAAGTACTGGGTGAAAATTGTATAAATACACAGGAATGATTTTAGTAAAAATATGCTACATCTAGATGAATTTCTAAGAAATTACAATGAGATAGAAAATATTACAATATATAGACTTGCACACTATATTTCAAGATAGCCTAAAACTTAATTTTTTTCAAAAATGAAATTATAGATTTAATGCACACCTAAGCAATATTTAGTGGAATATATTTTAAAACTCACTAATTTATTCTGAAATCCATATAGAAAATATATTTTATTGATTTTAAGATGCACAACTTTTCATATGTTAACTCTGAAATTGGACTGTATTTTATAATTGACTGTCATAGTTTAGTTGACAGATTTCTTTATTAGTGTTACATAATATAAAGGCTTGCATTATAACTTACAGTAACTCATATATGATAGGGTATATAAATATAGTTAAAAAGCAAATTAGAAAATATATTTCAGAAGGGAAACAATTAGTGGATGTAATGTGACTATTTATTAAAAATTATAAAATAGAAGATTATAACAAGTGTCTAAAGTGTGCTAAACAGAGAAAACAAAAACAAAGCCAAACACATACAAGGATATTTAATAAGGAAAGCATTATAAAGTAACTAGAAAAGGAAAGGTTATTCTATAAAATGTGTTGGGGTAAATGGTTAATAGTGTGCAAATAAAACTTAGAGTCTCACACCTCAACTCTCACTAAAATATATTGTAAACAGTTACAATCTTTATATAAAATGTATCAAATATAAAAATGAAAATAGAAATAGTTTAAACTTCAATAATGGAAATAATTTACCAGCTTAAAAATTACAGAAGAAACTGCACGGGAAAGGATGATACTTTTGTCTGTATACAATAGGTTTATATGGGTGATTTCTTCTTTTCTATGATGGAACATTTACATATACAGAAGAATAAAATATATTTGCATAGTTTACATAATGATAAAGAAGAAACTGTATAACCTCTCACAGCTTAATAAATAATGCATTGTCTGAACTTTGCAGGCTTGAATGCTTTTTCCAAATCTCACAGCCTCCTTATTGGAAAGACTTCCTTACTTTCTAATAACCATTCTCTTGCATCCCTTGATAATTTTACATATATAGTCAATCCTCATTATTCACAGATTCCATACTTGAAAATTTTCCTACTCCCTAACATTTATTCGTAATCCTTAAATCAAACCACAGCAGAGTGGTAAAAACTGAGTGTGCTGATGCATATGTGCCCAAGTGAGGTTGAACAAGGTGATGTTCTAACTTCAGGTTTTAGCTCTCAATCTGTAAACACAGGACATTTACAGGTCCTGTGGCTTCATGCTTCTAGCCCTTTTTACCATCTAGTTAGAGTCACTGTTTTGCATTTTTGTGTTTTTTGCTGATTTCACTTTTTAAAATGGCCTTAAGCATAGTGCTGAAATACCATTTAGTGTTCCTAAGCATAAGGTCGTGATTTGTCTTATGGAGAGAGCTTTAGTGTGTGTTAGATAAGCTTCTTTTCACATGAGTTATGGAGCTACCCAGAGTAAGTTCAATGTTAATGAGCCAACAATATACATTAAATAAGATGTCTTTAAACAGAGAAACACATAAACAAATTTACATATTGATTGGCTGACAAAATGTTGTAACCAGAGACTCCCAAAAACCTAACCCTATATTCCCGCTAGGAGCAATGGTTCAGTGTTCACTAATTCATTGTTTGCAGGGGACATTGTAACTACTGTGAGTAATGAGAATCAACTATCCATATTTAAAAGTCAACAGAAGATTGAGTTTTGATTCTTTCCTAATTTTTACATTTACCTTTTCATACTATGTGTAATCTGTAACTTGCCTATTTAGCTAAACATTAAGTTTATGACACTTGCCAGTGTTGATGAATGTCAGAACACTCACAATAAAATGAGTTACAATTGTTATCAGAGCTGGAGAAGACTGGCTACAGTTTTAGTTGTTAAATAAACAGGCACTATTTCAGAAAGAGTGCAAATAAGTCTTATGACAAAAACTCATTATAATCAGGTGTTTTAGAGCAGAGTCTCACTGTAATTCAGAAGCAGTTATAGACTGTGTGAACCCAGGTCCTGTGCATTCATGCTTCCTGTCAGCCTGATGGAAGCTTTCAGTGAAACATTTAAACATATTGATTGAGCCCTGACATTTACTTCGAGGACAGTGTAGAAAGTATGCTGAACATATTAGTCAGCATGTCTGTAATAATGGCATTCTACTTTAACAGGGTGTGTGGGGGGTATCTTTAAGCCCTTTTCTAGTGTCTAACCTCTGGAGACGTATCTGCAGTCAGTTGGAATTATCAAGTGGGTCTATGATTACTTAACTTAATTATCTAGCCAGCTGGTACATAGGGCAACCATTTTGGTGAAAGCAGACTGATGGTCTCTAGATGTTTTTTTTAATGATTATGACATAAAATTGTATCTAATTGCCAAAAAAGCCCTAATTTTTAAAAATCAATTGCTTTGCTTATAATAATATATCTGGCTATGCTTAACCAGTTAAAGGAAAATTATCTGCCTAGTTCCTGCTGCAGGAAAATATTTCTCACAGTGCAGTTCTAAGAACTAGCTATTGTTCTTGATAAAAATACATGTTCCTGGGCCTCATCCCAGATAATCTGAAACTAAAATTGTCAAGATATATGCCTGAAATTTGCATATACAATAATTTTCCAGTACCCACTAATATGATAGTTTCTGTGCTAGACAATTTGAAAATCTTGTCACAATATGCTGAGATAACTTAAGCAACATGCTACGGAACCTCAATTGCTATATGGGAAATTCCATTAAATGCCTTAATTAAATTAGGATTCAAAATACGGCAGCAACTTCTCTCTCTTCTATGCAACTATCAGTAGTTATTCCAATAATATTTCTTGTAATGCTAGATGCTCCATGCTTAAACCCTGGTGTTTTGTTTTGTTTTGTTTTGTTTTGTTTTGTTTCAGAGGATGGAAGGACTGCAGAAAGAATTGGTAAGAGAGCAATATTAGCGATTATCCTACTGACTCTCTTCATTGTGAGGCCACTATTAGAAGCCACTGGTTTCTATTTATTTGTTTGTTCCAAGGTAAAGAAGTGTGGGTGGTTTGCCAGCAACCCAGAAATGTAAAAAATGCTTTCCCATTTCAGCAGCTCTAGTGGATCTAATTGGAGTGGCTGCTGTCCTGGTTGGAAGAAGTGATATGTATACTAGGAAATGAATGAACTTTCCTAACCGTATTTTGTCCTTCAACAGCCTCCAGAGGCAAGAGTTGTTTGTCTGTAATATTGGATTTTTAAGGTCACTTTTTATTTGATAGCTCTAGGTTGGTTTTTATTTCTAGATATTTTACATGACCCATGGTAAATTAGACTCTAACCTATGCTGAAGGACAAACTATAACTATGTCTAATACCCCAGAACTTAATTTCCCACTTTTAAGTGAATACTTTAAAACTGCCTTAACAAAGTCCTGTGGTAATTTCCTTTGGATTGGTACTTAAGCAGTATATTATGGTTTTAAAAAACTTAAGTTCTGAGATAAGACAAACATGGGTTGGGCTTTTTAAATGCATACTAGTTGTTTAGCACTAGACAAATTACTTGACTATAGAAACCTGATATATAAGGCTTCTATAAAACTGTGACAGCTATGGTCCTGCATTATGGGATTGTTATAGGAATTAAGTCAGATAATATATATTTAAGACATTCAGGAAAATGATTGATACATTAAAATGATCAATGTATATGTTATTAATTCAGACCAGATTTTATTGTCCTAAAAATTGTTAACATATTTAATGATATTTAAAAAAATTTTCCTAAGTCAATAATAGCACATTAACTTTCACTGTAAAATTATGTATACAGTGAATTTCAGAATACAGTAGTCCAATTAAATAAGAAAGATGACATGTAGAAAAGAAAAATACCCAAATTTCATCTTTCAGAATGTAATTTAAATTAAACTCCATGATAACAAGCATTTACTTGGTATTTTTGTATATCCCTATAATAGGTATATAAAACCTAATACCAGTAGTTAGAGGGATGGGGTGCTATCTATTCCTTATCTTGTTGAAGATGTCACAGCTCCCTTTGTGTATTTGAACAGTGAGATCTCCTTTTAATTTTAATAATTTATCCATTTTAACTTATGGTATACCTGGTGCTCAAATTGCCTTTTTGAATGAATTAGTGATTGAATGAGAAATCCTTTGGTTACTGCATAAGCATTACCCAAAGATTTTTCATGTGTTTATTTTTTTAACTGAGTAATTTTTAAAATAATACAGAAAACACTTCCTTGAGTTATATTTGAGTTATTGAGTTAAATGAAATCTTCAGACATAAAATACTGAAAATCCCATAGCCTTATAATAATATAAAATCTCACAGTTTATTTGTTCCTATTAAAAGCACCATAAACCATATACTGGTTCTTTAAAAAAGAAATGAGAATAACCTTGTACCAACTGAGGCATCCAGTTAGTTGGCAATAAAATGAGTGCCTTCATGGAGTTTCTACATGTAACTGGCATGCCTACTGTGTCCAAAAGATGAAAAGAATAGTGAAAGTGTGAAAAGGAACTTAAAATAACAAAAGTTTACTCAGATGATCCCACTCCTAGTCTAAAAGAAATATTAATCAAAAAGATATTTCTCCAGATATCACTTCAATATGATGTTGAAAGTGGAGATAATAGTATTGCATTTTTAGTCAAAAAATAAATAAATTTTCTAGATGAATCAAATAGTTTTTGGATAGTGACAAGTCATTTGGTCAAAAATTCAGACTGTACTTCTTATTAGCACACATACACACATGCACACACACAAAGAAGTCTGAAGTTTATGAAAAGGTTTATACTGGGTGTACATGCTAAGTATATTGCAATAATTTCTGGTATGTATAAAAAAACCTAACAGTAAAGAAAATTCTCTTTCAACAGAGCACAACCAACTTTCTCTGCCAGAAAGGTGGAATAGACTTCTATTTCCCTATTCTTCACATGAAGTACAAATTAAAACCTTATATATTATATATAAAACAATAATCATAAGGCTCTGAAAGTTGGAAAGCAGAAGGAAGACTAGCTAAAGACCTTGACATCCAAGAAACAACTAATGGTGATTACCAAAACAAGGGATTAAAAAAAAATGCCAAGTCCATAAGTTTAAATACAATAGCTTCTCATTAAAGAATCAATAATAGTTAATAATGATATATTTCAACAAGAGAAATAAGAGGGATGGTAAGGGGGAGAACTGAACTGAAACAAAATACACTGAGTACAGAAATAGATAAATTATATTGATAAAGAAAATAATACTTGACTATGAAACTATCTATTTTCTATTTTGTTTTCTTCCTTTGGGTGAAACTAAAAAAATAAAATCTAAAGAAGATGAGCAAGTTAATTCCCTGAGCAGTAAATATGCTATGGTCATCAATTCTCCTATTCAGGAGGAAGACACAAGTTACTGAAAAGTAAGTTTTTCTTTTAATACAGTTGTTTGTGCATGTTAAATTATAAGGGTGTTCACTAAAATAATATGTACACATACAATCCATAGCATCCAAAGTATTTGAGGACAAAAATTTTTAAAGACTATACAATGGACAATAGAAACCTTTTTTTTTGAAATAAAAGTCAGTAAGGCAATAAGAAAAAAATAAAAAGCAAGTATGGGAAACAACCTGCAAAATACTTTAGTAAATAAACCCAAAATATGAACAATTACCATTACTACAAGTGGATTAAATTCAACAATTAAAAGGCAGAAATAAGAGATTCTACCAACTAGGGGATATGATTACACTGATCTTTCATTTCAGTGCTAAATCCAAGACCTCTGACACTAGAAGGTCTTTGGCACCAAGGTAAGTTAGGAATAAGTGATCTTTGGTCAGAATCTTGAAATTCTGATCAAGGTAACCACTACAAAATTACTTCCCCTTTGAGAAGAGCGGGTAATTAAACAGCAGAAATCTCTAAATTTGGGTGTAAGCTTGCTTCTTAAAGGTTTGTTGGTCTCTGTAAGTAGTGGTAATAAGTCAACATTGGCTCTGAATAAATTTAGGTCCTCTAAGGTGTCAAGATATTAAGCAGAGTTCTCCTTGCCACTCATGCTGGAAATCAGAAAGAGATCTGAGAGAAGGGAGCATTTCTCCAGATACCTGTGCAAGCGACAGGCATCTTACCTACTGTGATGCTGCAGGCTTCTGGGTGTGGAAATCATTGTATTTAACTACAAAGGATTGATTCCATTTGCCTATTAGGATCAGAGATGAAGTGAGAAGGAAGGAAGGAAGGAATGGAGGGTGGGATGGAGGGAGGCAAGGACCAAACTATCCATGTGGGCCCTTTTCTAGAGTGAATATCAGTCAAAACAAGTATAAGCAGTTCAACAGAACTGTTGGAAGACATGGATGAGAAACTGAATTTTAAAAATGATAATAATAATAAAAATGATCAGATAGTTTCAAATATAACGCCCTCTGGAGATAAAGGTATGATTTTACAATCCTACATTCCACAGATAAATGAAAGGAGACTGATCTGGGTATATATACACAAATATACAGAAAAAAATAAAAATAAACAAAAACAGCAACACTAGAGGCAGGAGTCGGAGCCAAGATGGTGGCGTGAGTAGAGCAGCAGAAATAACCTCCCAAAACCACATATATCTATGAAAATATAACAAAGACAACTCTTCCTAAAATAGAGACCAGAGGACACAGGACAACATCCAGACCACATCCACACCTGTGAGAACCCAGCTCCTCGCGAAGGGGGTAAGATACAAGCCTCAGCCCCAAAGGACCTGAGCGCCCCTCCCCCCAACTCTTGGCGGGAGGAGAGGAGTCGGAGCAAAGAGGGAGAGGAAGCCCAGGACTGCTGAACACCCAGCCCCAGCCATCCGGACCAGAGCGCGGACACAGTGCACGCACGGGGCCCTGGATGCTAGGGAAACAGGGCAGCAGGACCAGTGAGCGGGTGCCTGAGGCCGGCACAGGAGAACAAAGAAACGGGAGCAGCCATTTTTTTTTTCTCTTCTCTTTTGGCGAGTGCTTTTTGGAAGTCTTAAAGGGACAGGGACCCCAATACTAGGGAAACAGGACAGCAAGACCAGTGAGCGGGTGCCTGAGGCCGGCGCCTGAGGACAAAGAAAATACAGCGGTTTTTTTTTGTTGTTGTTGTTTTGGTTTGGCGAGTGCTTTTTGGAAGTCTTAAAGGGGCAGGGTGGGACACTTAGTCCAGAGGCAGGGAATCTGGGGATCTCTGGGCACTCTAAGCCCCTGGGCTGCAGGGAGCAGGGAGGCCCCTTACGAAGATAAATAGCCTCCCAGCCGCTCCCCCTCCAACGGGACTCCATCATTTTGGAGCAGCTGCCCGAGCCAGGCCACGCCCACAGCAACAGCGGAGATAAACTCCATAGCAGCCGGGCAGGAAGCAGAAGCCCTGTCTGTGCGCAGCTGCCCAGCACAAGCCACTAGAGGTTGCTGTTCTCCCAGGAGAGGAAGGCCACAAACCAACAAGAAGGAAAGCCCTTCCAGCCATCACTCCTTCCAGCTCTGCAAACTATCTCTATCACCATGAAAAGGCAAAACTACAGGCAGACAAAGATCACAGAGTCAACACCTGAGAAGGAGACAGACCTAACCAGTCTGCCTGAAAAAGAATTCAAAATAAAAATCATGAACATGCTGAAGGAGATGCAGAGAAAAATGCAAGAGCAATGGGATGAAGTCCAGAGGGAGATCACGGATGCCAGGAAAGAGATTACAGAAGTGAAACAAACCGTGGAAGGATTTATAAGCAGAATGGATAAGATGCAAGAGGCCACTGAAGGCACAGAAACCAGAGAACAGGAACGCATAGAAGCTGACAAAGAGAGAGATAAAAGGATCTCCAGGAATGAAACAATACTAAGAGAACTGTGTGACCAATCCAAAAGGAATAATATCCGTATTATAGGGGTACCAGAAGAAGAAGAGAGAGGAAAGGGGATAGAAAGTGTCTTTGAAGAAATAATTGCTGAAAACTTCCCCAAACTGGGGGAGGAAATAATCGAACAGACTACGGAAATACACAGAACCCCCAACAGAAAAGATCCAAGGAGGACAACACCAAGAAACATACTAATTAAAGTGGCAAGGATCAAGGACAAGGAAAGAGTTTTAAAGGCAGCTAGAGAGAAAAAGGTCACCTATAAAGGAAAACCCATCAGGCTATCATCAGACTTTTCAAAAGAAACCTTACAGGCCAGAAGAGAATGGCATGATATATTTAATGCAACGTAACAGAAGGGACTTGAACCAAGGATACTGTATCCAGCACGACTATCATTTAAATATGATGGCGGGATTAAACAATTCCCAGACAAGCAAAAGTTGAGGGAATTTGCTTCCCACAAACCACCTCTACAGGGCATCTTACAGGGACTGCTCTAGATGGGAGCACTCCTAGAAAGAGCACAGCACAAAACACCCAACATATGAAGAATTGAGGAGGAGGAATAAGAAGGGAGAGAAGAAAAGAATCTCCAGACAGTGTATATAACGCTCAATAAGCGAGCTAAGTTAGGCAGTAAGATACTAAAGAGGCTAACCTTGAACCTTTGGTAACCACGAATTTAAAGCCTGCAATGGCAATAAGTACATAACTCTCAATAGTCACCCTAAATGTAAATGGACTTAATGCACCAATCAAAAGACACAGAGTAATAGAATGGATAAAAAAGCAAGACCCATCTATATGCTGCTTACAAGAAACTCACCTCAAACCCAAAGACATGCACAGACTAAAAGTCAAGGAATGGAAAAACATATTTGAGGCAAACAACAGTGAGAAGAAAGCAGGGGTTGCAGTACTAATATCAGACAAAATAGACTTCAAAACAAGGAAAGTAACAATAGATAAAGAAGGAAACTATATAATGATAAAGGGCTCAGTCCAACAAGAGGATATAACCATTCAAAATATATATGCACCCAACACAGTAGCACCAGCATATGTGAAACAAATACTAACAGAACTAAAGGGGGAAATAGACTGCAATGCATTCATTTTAGGAGACTTCAACACATCACTTACCCCAAAGGATAGATCCACTGGGAAGAAAATAAGTAAGGACACAGAGGCACTGAACAACACAGTAGAACAGATGGACCTAATAGACATCTATAGAACTCTACATCCAAAAGCAACAGGATATACATTCTTCTCAAGTGCACATGGAACATTCTCCAGAATAGACCACACACTAGCCCACAAAAAGAGCCTCAGTAAACTCCAAAAGACTGAAATTCTACTAGCCAATTTTTCAGACCACAGAGGTATAAAACTAGAAATAAATTCTACAAAGAAAACAAAAAGTCTCACAAACACATGGAGGCTTAACAACATGGTCCTAAATAATCAATGGATGAAAGAACAAACTAAAATAGAGATCAAGGTATATATGGAAACAAATGACAACAACAACACAAAGCCCATATTCTGTGGGACGCAGCGAAAGCAGTCTTAAGAGGAAAGTATATAGCGATCCAGGCACACTTGAAGAAGGAAGATCAATTCCAAATGAATAGTATAATATCACAATTATCGAAACTGGAAAAAGAAGAACAAATGAGGCCCAAAGTCAGCAGAAGGAGGGACATAATAAAGATCAGAGAAGAAATAAACAAAATTGAGAAGAATAAAACAATAGCAAAAATCAACGAAACCAAGAGCTGGTTCTTTGAGAAAATAAAAAAAATAGATAAGCCTCTAGCCAAACCTATTAAGAGAAAAAGAGAATCAACACAAATCAACAGAATCAGAAATGAGAATGGAAAAATCACAACAGACTCCACAGAAATACAAAGAATTATTAGAGACTACTATGAAAACCTATATGCCAACAAGCTGGAAAACCTAGAAGAAATGGACAACTTCCTAGAAAACTACAACCTTCCAAGACTGACCAAGTAAGAAACACAAAAGTTAAACAAACCAATTAAGAGCAAAGAAATTGAATCGTAGTAAAAAAACTACCCAAGAACAAAACACCCGGGCAGGATGGATTTACCTTGGAATTTTATCAGACACACAAAGAAGACAATACCCATTCTCCTTAAAGTTTTCCAAAAAATAGAAGAGGAGGGAATACTCCCAAACTTACTCTATGAAGCCAACATCAACCTAATACTAAAACCAGGCAAAGACCCCACCAAAAAAGAAAATTACAGACCAATATCCCTGATGAACGTAGATGGGAAAATACTCAATAAAATATTAGCAAACCAGATTCAAAAATACAGCAAAAGGATCATACACCATGACCACCTGGGATTCATCCCAGGGATGCAAGGATGGTACAACATTCGAAAATCCATCAACATCATCCACCACATCAACAAAAAGAAAGACCAAAACCACATGATCATCTCCATAGATGCTGAAAAAGCATTTGACAAAATTCAACATCCATTCATGATAAAAACACAGCAAAATGGGAATAGAGGGCAAGTACCTCGACATAATAAAGGCCATATATGATAAACCCACAGCCAACATTATACTGAACAGCGAGAAGCTGAAAGCTTTTCCTCTGAGATCGGGAACTAGACAGGGATGCCCACTCTCCCCACTGTTATTTAACATAGTACTGGAGGTCCTAGCCACGGCAATCAGACAAAACAAAGAAATACAAGGAATCCAGATTGGTAAAGAAGAAGTTAAACTGTCACTATTTCCAGATGATATGATATTGTACATAAAAAACCCTAAAGACTTCACTCCAAAACTACTAGAACTGATAATGGAATACAGCAAAGTTGCAGGATACAAAATTAACACACAGAAATCTGTAGCTTTCCTATACACTAACAATGAATCAATAGAAAGAGAAATCTGAAAAACAATTTCATTCACAATTGCATCAAAAAGAACAAAATACCTAGGAATAAACCTAACCAAAGAAGTGAAAGACCTATACCCTGAAAACTACAAGTCACTCTCAAGAGAAATTAAAGGGGACACTAACAGATGGAAACTCATCCCATGCTCGTGGCTAGGAAGAATTAATATCGTCAAAATGGCCATCCTGCCCAAAGCAATATACAGATTTGATGCAATCCCTATGAAACTACCAGCAACATTCTTCAATGAACTGGAACAAATAATTCAAAAATTCATATGGAAACACCAAAGACCCCGAATAGCCAGAGCATTCCTGAGAAAGAAGAATAAAGTAGGGGGGATCTCACTCCCCAACTTCAAGCTCTACTACAAAGCCATAGTAATCAAGACAATTTGGTACTGGCACAAGAACAGAGCCACAGACCAGTGGAACAGACTAGAGACTCCAGATATTAACCCAAACATATATGGTCAATTAATATTTGATAAAGGAGCCATGGACATACAATGGCAAAATGACAGTCTTTTCAACAGATGGTGCTGGCAAAACTGGACAGCTACATCTAGGAGAATGAAACTGGACCATTGTCTAACCCCATACACAAAAGTAAATTCAAAATGGATCAAAGACCTGAATGTAAGTCATGAAACCATAAAATTCTTAGAAAAAAACATAGGCAAAAACCTTTTAGACATAAACATGTGTGACCTCTTCTTGAACATATCTCCCTGGGCAAGGAAAACAACAGCAAAAATGAACAAGTGGGACTATATTAAGCTGAAAAAGCTTCTGTACAGCAAAAGTCACCATTAATAGAACAAAATGGAACCCCACAGTATGGGAGAATATATTTGAAAATGACAGATCCGATAAAGTCTTGACATCCAAAATATATAAAGAGCTCACACGCCTCAACAAACAAAAAACAAATAACCCAATTAAAAAATGGGCAGAGGATCTGAACAGACAGTTCTCCAAAAAAGAAATACAGATGGCCAACAGTCACATGAAAAGATGTTCCACATCACTAATTATCAGAGAAGTGCAAATTAGAACTACAATGAGATATCACCTCACACCAGTAAGGATGGCTACCATCCAAAAGTCAAATAACAACAAATGTTGGTGAGGCTGTGGAGAAACGGGAATCCTCCTACACTGCTGGTGGGAATGTAAGTTAGTTCAACCATTGTAGAAAGCAGTATGGAGGTTCCTCAAAATGCTCAAAATAGAAAAACCATTTGACCCAGGAATTCCACTCCTAGGAATTTACCCTAAGAACGCAGCACTCAAGTTTGAAAAAGACAGACGCACCCCTATGTTTATTGCAGCACTATTTACAATATGCAAGAATTGGAAGCAACCTAGGTGTCCGTCGGTAGATGATTGGATAAAGAAAATGTGGTACATATACACAATGGAATATTACTCAGTCATAAGAAGAAAACAAATCCTACCATTTGCAGCAACATGGATGGAGCTAGAGGGTATTATGCTCAGTGAAATAAGCCAAGCGGTGAAAGAGAAATACCAAATGATTTCACTCATCTGTGGAGTATAAGAACAAAGGAAAAACTGAAAGAAGTAAACAGCAGCAGAATCACAGAACCCAAGAATGGACTAACAGGTACCAAAGGGAAGGGGACTGGGGAGCATGGTTGGGTAGGGAGGGATAAGGTGGGGGAAGACAAAGGGGGGTATTAAGATTAGTATGCATAAAGGGGGGGATGGGAGAAAGGGGAGGGCTGTACAACACAGAGAAGACAAGTAGTGATTCTACAACATTTTCCTATGCTGATGGACAGTGACTGTAAAGGGGTTTATAGGGGGGACCTGGTATAGGGGGAGCCTAGTAAACATAATATTCTTCATGTAATTGTAGATTAATGATAACAAAAAAAAAAAAGAAAGGGGGATTTCTCCGTGATAGGATAAAACTAACTGTAAATTAACGATTAATGCATGCTTTAAATACCCTTAATTTTGATCATTTAAAGGGTGTCAGATGGTCAGCTATGGAAGTACATTTTTCTGATAATATTCCTTTCTCTTAAAAAAAAAAGCAGTTCCTGTGTGGTGACATCCAAAAAGTTCTTCACAATGGTATAAAGGGCATATCAAAGTGTGGGTAAAAGGTCTGTTTGTGTTTCTACAGAGGATCAAAGCCCAGTTTGGCTACCCAGAAAACGAAATAAGATACGATATGAAGAAGAAATTCCAACATCAACATACTCTGGAAGTGTCATTCCAGAAGATGATCGTCAAAAAATGTCAACAAAGATCCTGGCACTGTTGCATTTATAGCTGCATTCATCCCACTGGTTCCTGGAATTGCCATTGGAATGAAGGGTGAGATATCTAAGCTGGCCTGTGCATACAGTAAAATAACAAATTTGACTGGATCTATACTGTTGGAACTCAACCAAGAATTAGGAGAAGTGCAAGTTGCAGAGCTCCAAAATCTTGAGACTACAGACTATCTACTGGTAAAAGAACATATGGGATGTGAACAATTTCCAGGAATGTTTTTTTTAAATTGTCTGATTTTTCTCAAATGATTCAAATTCAGTTAGACAATATCCATCATATCATAGGTAAGTTTTTACAAATGCTTAGGGTGCCTAACTGGTTTTCTTGGTTTCACTGGAGATGGCTGGTAATTGTAGGTCTGCTTTGGTTATGTAACTGTATTCCCATTATGTTAATGTGTGTGCGCAGTTTAAGTAGTAGCTTAAAACCTATACATGCTGAAGTTACTCTACAAGAAGATATGTCAAAGAAATAACCAATCTTCCCATGTTTTCTTCCGTCTGCTACTTCTATAGCTTTTCTTCGTCCTTCCTAATTACAACCCTTAAATAGAATTCGTGCCTCATACCGAATTTACCAAGTATCATAATTCTTCCAAGTGGTAAAGATACCTCAAGACAAATGCTGGGCATAAAACCCACAGGGCATAAATCTGCAAAGAATTAAAAAGCTAACCTTTTCAAACAATATGGCTTCTCTCTCACTTACCAACTTTACATTTCCCTGTATGGCCCCAGAAGATGACTGGTTAGCCAGAGATGGGTAAGATTCCTCAAGGGAGGAACAACCTAAGACAGGCACAGTTGCAGGGGGGCCATCAGGTGAGAACTTGGGGATCAACAGAGGTGAGGCTTAGAACCTCACCCCCCCTGTTTTGAGAGAAATCTTCTGCATCCGTGGATGTTTTGTTGCCTTGTTTAGCTTGGATTAATACTTAGCCTATAGGCACACACCTGATCATCTACATTTGCTCTCTTACAGAACTAAACTATGTTTTCTACCTTTATCTTGCTTCTACCTACCACTTCAGCATTTTATTAAAAATAATAATAATAATAATAATAATAATAATAAGGGAGAAATGTGGGATTCACATATAAATCAAGTATAAATATCAAACGAATATTCATATCTGACCTGATTGTTTATAGTTCATAATGAGTGATCAAAACTGAAAGTTTCTGTGATGACTGCCCTTGTACTGTTTACCATGTAACTTATTCACTATGTAAGAATTTGTTCACCATGTAAGAACTTGTTCATTGTGCCTCAGAAGATTGGAGACTGATGAGAATTAGGCTTGGGGTGGATTAATAATTGTGCATTGAGTCCCCTGTACAGAATTTTATTGTTGTTAACTGTTAACAACCATTTGATCAATAAATATGACAGATGCCTTCTCAAAAAAAAAACACACAAAAACAGCAACACCAACACTTGAAGAGTAAACCCAGAAAAAATAACTTGATAATAAGGGGTGTATCAACAATAGTTAAAATTTAGAAAAGAAAAAAAAAAACATTCATTGAGATGAAGAAAGGCTTCAGTGTCAAAACTGAAAGGTTGGATTTGAAAACACACATGTACACACTCCACGAATACATATGTACACATATGAACCTGAAACTTATAAATTAAAAGTCACATAAGATTTTATGTTCAAAAATATAAAAATTCTTGGCAACATGACTCCTTCCATAGCATAAACACCATCTAGACTTCTCATAAATATACAGTATTTCTACAGTTCTCTTTTACATAAAGACACCAGTGAATTACTTCATTTGTCCCTATTGGTTATTAAAATGTGATAAAACTAAAAAGTCACCTGAGATAAATAGTCCCAATTTTACAAAGATTGTTCTTTTTATAACCTAAAATTCCACTATTAGATTAAACATTATGTAGCTGACTGTGCATATGCAGCAGATAAACATTTCTAATTACAGTCTTCCTCGAGTCTTTATTTTCAGGACTTGTTAACTACAGCTGTATTCTATACCTTATCTTCTTCTATTGTCAACATCAAGATTTTTTTCTTCCTTTTCTTCAAATGAAATATGCTGCCTTAAGTGATTCAGCTTATTCAATTACATGTTGCTAGAGTTGCTAACTACAGTTGCTAAATAAATCTGGTACATGCTATCTAAATAAATACGTAGTAATTTTAAAAACATCATAACTCCATATAAAATAATCCTCTACTGCCATTATCTGAAATTTACATATGATCATCTTGTTGACTTGAGGGGTCCCTGTCTGTCTCAAAATTCTCACTGGGAATATATCCACATTTGGCAGCAATTGTATCCAAGACAGTCATGTGTTGTTATATCAACGAGATGCAAATCACTTCCTACAACCTAATTTCTTAGACTTTTCAAAACATAATTAAGGTAAGGTTAAGATAGAAAAAAATGAAACTAGGACCAACCATCCAGTTAGCTTTGTTTTTAAGAATCACACACTTCCTTTGCTAGAGGTTTTAGTCCTTACTGCTTGTGTCAGGTTTTTGTAGATCTTGTGGTCAGAGAGATTTTCCTCTATCAAATGTTATATTGGCTTAAAATACAATAGAACATAATAACACATCTCATATGCAAACAACAAATACATTTTAAGTAGTTAATAACAAGCACATTTTTAGTCCTGGAGCACAATAAGCATTCCATAAATACAGTGAGTGCAAGAATGATGTTAACGACTAAAATACAAAATATCATTAAAGGATATTTTTAGCTCTACAAACTTGCCAGAGTATTTCCAATTTGGCCTATAACATTTATATTCATAGGTAGAGGACCAAAAATGAATGTCACCAGTGTAAACTTTAGAATTGAAATAACAACTATGCTTTCAGATATTTAGAGAAAATGTATACTTTAAAAAGGACTAAGCATGAGACTGCCTGAATGTCTATACTTCTTCAAACACCAAAAATAATCTAAGACGAAGAATTATGTTTTACTTAAGATTACTACTAGTTCCTCATTCTTTTGCTATCTCCCTAGTAATCAGATTTTGTGATGCCTCCCACTTGGCTATTTGCCAAGATGCTTAAGGTGAGCTTATTCCTTTAAGTCAACTACTTATCCTATCAACTCCCTGACAACATCAATTTCACCTAAATTCTTTCAAAAATTAAAGGGGGACTACTGAGCTAATTGAACCATATTTCTAATGAGAATTAGTGATTTAATGTACTCATCCTCTCAGATAATATATTTACATTTTAATAGAAAAATAAAATAGTAGGAGGAATGACTACTGAGATGATTTCAGGGAGGTTATGAATAGTAATGTACTAAAGTAAAGTTCCCTGGAAAGATATGATTGTTTTTGTTGAATGAGAAAATGGGAAAATGCTACTGTCAATTATTTCAAAAATACATTTGGGGAAATTCCTTTGTGTAGTCATTTTAATAAAAATGTTGGTCTAAACAAGTAGGTAAAAATTATTTATTCACTCTAGGTGAAAATAATATATGGTAAATACAAATTTGTGTGAATAAACTTCAAGCAATTATTGGTTGAGATGAAATTATTTATACAATTATATTTTTAGCCCTAATTTTGAGTTTTATGTTAAAGCTCCTTAGTTCTACTTTTTATAGACTTATTGGGGGTATAATTTATGTATAATAAACTTTATGTGTTTAAAGAGTTTAATTCAGTAAGGTTTGCTATATCTATAAACCTGTGAAACAATATCACAAACAATACATTCATTCCCTACTGAAATTACTGTGCACCCTTTTGCAATCCATTCCTCTTCCTTCTTACCCTACCCATAGTCATTTGGCATCTACTGATCTGCTTTTGTCACTAAAGATTAGTTTGCATTTTACAGAATTATCGCCAAATAGAATCATACAGTATGCAATATACTTTTTCTGAATTCATTCAGCATAATTATTTTACATTTCATTCAGTGTTTCATGTAACTATAGTTTCATTTATAATTAAAATAGGATGTTTCCATTTTGAAGTCCTACTTATTATGTTTCTCTTATATGAGTCATATGTTTAGCATTGTGCCTAAGAAATATTTGCCTATTCAAGGTCACAGAGATTTATTTCCATCACTTTTTTAGAATGTATTCTTTTATATTTAATATTTAGATCAGCAAACCATTTTAAGCCAATCTTAGTATACACTGCATAGTATGGTCAAAGTTCAGTTTTATTTCTGAGTAAGCATTAAACTAGAATGTGATGTACAACATAATCATTCCCCTAAGAGATTGCAAAGAAGGAAATAAATCTCACCGTTTTATATAGCTGAACACATATAACCCATTATATACCTGTTCTCAATATACATGATAACTAGGTTTCAGGTAAGAGAACTTGATAGCACTATTTGTCACATATGGTTCATCCAAATTTTATCTAATAATTGGGGTAGTTGTCAGTGTTTGCTGACTGGTTTTATCCAAAGCAAAATTAAACTTCTCATGTATTTATGATAAGAGATAGTTTTACAATTTGGGTTGCATTGCCTGCCTAAGTTAGGTTCCAAATGTCTCTTGAGAACTGAGATAGAGCACTATGTTCCTTGATGATTACATTGCAAAGAGGTGGATCTCAGGTCCTGGAGAAGGACATCCCAGGACTGAGAGAACCTGACCTCCCAGTATGAGAAGATCAAGCTGTGGGTGTCTGCCCAGGGCAGGATAGCAGTGTGGTTTAGTACAATATAGCCTATGGCAAAAAAGGCTTATTTAGCTTTTTAAAAGTTACATACATTTCAAAGAAACAGACATACATTTCAAATTAATAAATTTTCTAAGGTAAATACTCTAAGGGAAGGATGTCTCCTCCCTTATTTTCAACAGGAAAAATTTAAGTGTCTTATTTTTAATTGTATTGCCTTTACAATCTTCAGTGATATTGTCCCCATGCTCTATCAATTTTCCAACAGAGGGGTGATGATATCTGTTACTATAATTGTGGAATTGTATGTTTTTCCTTGAAATCAGTTTTGCTACATACATACATACATATATATATATGTATATATATATATATATATATATACATATATAAGCAAGCTCTATGATGCACAAAAATGGTTACGTTTTACATAATTTTGATGAATCAAATTTTTTAATAAGAAATGACCTTGGTAATAATTTTTTCTCTGAAATCTACTGTATCAGTTGTTAATATATCTGTTCAAGCAATCATTTGATTAATATAATCACAGTATAGTTAAAAATTATTTCACCTTTATACCATTTGTTTCTTTGTATTTAGTAAAGGTTTCTTCTAGGCAAGCTTCATTTGCAACTTGCAATTTTACCTAATTTGATGTTTTTCAGTTGTGATGTTTAGTCCATTGAACTTTAATGTTATTATTGATAGAGTTGATTTTAAATTCACCAAATAACTATTGTTTTTCTGTCTTATCTGTTCTTGTCATTTTCACTGCTTTAACTCTTTAAAAAAATTAATTGTATCTTTAAACCTCTACTTTATCTCTCCTTTGTTGTCTGTTAGCTGCTTCTCTGTATATTTTTATTTTTTGTTTTCAGTGGATTTACAGTAACTATCGTTACATTAGTATATTTTGAATTATATTACACCTCTTTATGTGTCATATACAAAACGTCATATACTTCTATACCTGAATGACTAGCCCCTTCTTGGTCTTTGTGCTATTATTTTCTTTCTTTTTTTTATTAAGGTATTATTGATATACACTTTTATGAAGAATTCACATGAAAAACAATGATGTGGTTACTACATTCACCAATATTATCGAGTCCCCCTCAAACCCCATTGCAGTCACTGTCTATCAGTGTAGTAAGATGCCACAGATTCACTATTTGCCTTCTCTGTGCTGCACTGTTTTCCCCATGATCCTCCACACACTATGTGTGCCAATCATAATACCCCTCAATCCCTTCTCCCTCCATCCCCACCCACCCTCACCCACCCCTCCCTTTGGTAAACAGACTCTTGGAGTCTGTGAGTCTGTTGCTGTATTGTTCCTTCAGTTTTGCTTCACTTCATACTTCACAAATGAGGGAAATCACTTGGTACTTGTCCTTCTCCACCTGGTAATTTCATTGTGCATAATACCCTCTAGCTTCATCCATGTTGTTGCAAATGGTAGGATTTTTTTCTCTCTTATGGCTGAATAGTATTCCACTGTGTATAAGTGCCACCTCTTCTTCATCTATTCATCTACTGATGGACATTTAGGTTGCTTCCATATCTTGACTATTGTAAACAGTGCTGCAGTAAACATAGGGGTGCATATGTCTTTTTGAATCTGAGAACTTGTATTCTTTGGGTAAATTCCTAGGAGTGGAATTCCTGGGTGTAATGGTATTTCTATTTTTAGTTTTTTGAGGAACCTCTATATTGCTTTCCACAATGGTTGAACTTACATTCCCACCAGCAGTATAGGAGGGTTCCTCTTTCAACATATCTATGCCAGCATTTGTTGTTCTTAGTATTTTCGATGTAGACCATCCTAACTGGTTTGAGGTGATATTTCTTTGTGGTTTTAATTTGCATTTTCCTGATAATTAGTGATGTGGAGCATCTTTTCATATTCCTGTTGGCCAACAGAATTTCTTCTTTGGAGAGTAGTCTGTTCATATCTTCCACCCATTATTTAATAGGGTTATTTGTTTTTTGGTTGTTGAGGCATGTGATTTCTTTACAGATTTTGGATGTTAACCCCTTGTCGGATATCATTTACAAATATATTCTCCCATACTGTAGGATGCCTTTTTGTTCTTCTGATGGTGTCCTTTGCTGTACAGAGTATTTTTAGATTGATGTAGTCCCATGTGGTCACTTTTGTTTTCTTTCCCTTGCCTGAGGAGATGTGTTCAGGAAAACGTTGCTCATGTTTATATTCAGGAGATTTTAGCTTATGTTATCTTCTAAGAGTTTTATGGTTTCATGACTTACATTCACGTCTTTGATCCATTTCTAGTTTACTTTTGTATATGGGATTGAACAATAATCCAGTTTCATTCACTTGCACATAGGTGTCCAGTTTTGCCAAATCCAGTTGTTGAAGAGGCTGTCATTTCCCCATTGTAAATCCATGGCTCCTTTATTGTATATTAATTGACCATATGCGTGGGTTTATATTAGGGCTCCCTAGTCTGTTCCATTGGTCTATGGGTCTGTTCTTGTGCCAGCACCAAATTTTCTTGATTACTGTGGCTTTGTAGTACAGCTTGACGTCAGGGAGTATAATCCCCCCCCACTTTATTCTTCCTTCTCAGAATTGCATTGGCTATTCAGGGTCTTTTGTGGTTCCGTATGAATTTTAGAACTATTTTCTCTAGTTCAATGAAGAATGCTGTTGGTATTTTGATACAGATTGTATTAAATCTGTAGATTGCTTTAGGCAGGATGGCCATTTTAATGATATTAATTCTTCCTATCCATGAACACAGGATGTGTTTCCATTTATTGGTATCTTTAATTTCTCTAATGAGTGTCTTATAGTTTTCAGAGTATAGGTCTTTCACTTCCTTTGTTAGGTTTTTCCTAGTTATTTTATTCTTTTTGATGAAACTGTGAATGGAATTGTTTTTCTGATTTCTCTTTCTGCTAGTTCATTGTTAGTATATAGGAATGCCACAGATTTCTGTGTATAAATTTTGTATCCCGCAAATTTGCTGAATTCAGATATTAGATCTACTAGTTTTAGAGTAGATTCTTTAGGGTTTTTTTTTGTACAATATCATGTCATCTTCAAACAGGGACAGTTTAACTTCTTCCTTGCAAATCTGGATGCCTTTTGTTACTTTGTGTTGTCTGATTGCCATGGCTAGGACCTCCAGTACTATGTTGAATAGAAGTGGGGAGAGTGGGCATCCTGGGCTGTTCCTGATGTTAAAGGAAAAGCTCTCAGCTTCTCACTGTTAAGTATGATGTTGGCTGTGGGTTTGTCATATATGGCCTTTATTATGAGGTACTTGCCCTTTATACCCATTTTGCTGAGAGTTTTTGTCATGTATGAATGTTGAATTTTGTCAAATACTTTTTTGGCCTCTATGCAGATGATCAGGTAGTTTCTGTTCTTCTTTTTGTAGATGTAGTAGATGATGTTGATGGATTTTCTAATATTGTACCATCCTTACATCACTGGAATAAATACTAATTGATCATGATGGATGATCTTTATGATGTATTTTTGAATTTAGTTTGCTAATATTTTGTTGAGTATTTTTACATCTTTGTTCATCAGGGATATTGGTCTGTAATTTTCTTTATTTGTGGTGTCTTTGCCTGGTTTTGGTATTAGAGTGATGCTGTTCTCATAGAATGAGTTTGGAAGTATTCCATCCTCTTCTACTTTTTGGAAAACTTTAAGAAGGATGGTTATTAGGTCTTCACTAAATGTTTAATAAAATACAGCAGTGAAGCCATCTGGTCCAGTGATTTTGTTCTTAGGTAGTTTTTGATGACCAGTTCAATTTCCTTGCTGGTAATTGGTCTGTTCACATTTTCTGTTCTTTCTGTTCATCTGTGGAAGGTTGTATTTTTCTGGAAATATGTCCATTTCTTCAAGGTTATCCAGTTTGTTAGCATATAATTTTTCATAGTATTCTCTCATAATTCTTTGTATTTCTGTGGTGTCCATAGTTATTTTTCCTTTCTCGTTTCTGATTTCATTTACGTGTGTAGACTCTCCTTTTTCTTGATAAATCTTGATAGCTGTTTATCTATTTTGTTTATTGTCTCAAAGAACCAGTTCTTACTTTGATTCTTTCTATTGTTTTATTCTTGATTTTATTTATTTCTGCTCTAATCTTTATTATGTCCCTCTTTCTACTGACTTTGGGCATCATTTGTTCTTCTTTTTCTAGTTTCATCAGTTATTAATTTATACTGTTCTTATGGGATTGTTCTCCCTTCCTGAGGTAGGCCTGAATTGCAATATACTTCCCTCTTAGTACGGCCTTCATTGTGTTCCATAGATTTTGTGGTGAGAATCACTGTTGTCATTTGTCTCCATATATTGCTTGATCTCGGTTTTTATTTGGTAATTGATCCTTTGGTTATTTATAAGCATGTTGTTAAGCCTCCATGTGTTTGTGGAATTTTCCATTTTCTTTGGCTAATTTAGTTCTAGTTTCCCACTTTTGTGGTCTAAGAAGCTGGTTGGTACAGTTTCAATCTTTTTGAATTTACTGAGGCTCTTTTTGTGGCCTAGTATATGATCTATTTTTGAAAATGTTCCATGTGCACTTGAGAAGAATGTGTATCCTGCTGCTTTTGGGTGGAAAGTTCTGTAGATGTCTGTTAGATCCATCTGTTCTAATGTGTAGTTCAGTGCCTCTGTCTCCTTACTTATTTTCTGTCTGGTTGATCTGTCCTTAGAGTGAGTGGAGTTTTGAAGTCTAGAATGAATGTATTGCATTCTATTTCCCCTTTTAATTCTGTTAGTATTTGTTTCACATATGAAGTTGTTTCTGTTTTGGATGCATAGATATTTATAATGGTTATATCCTTTTGTTGGACTGACCCCTTTATCATTATGTAATATTCTTTGTCTCTGGTGACTTTCTTTGTTTTGAAGTCTATTTTCTTTGATACAAGTACTGCAACACCTGCTTTTTTCTCCCTCTTATTTCCATGAAATATATTCTTCCATTTCTTCACTTTCGGTCTATGTATGTCTTTGGTTTTGAAGTGAGTCTCTTGTAGGCAGCATATAGACAGATCTTGTTTTTTTAATCCATTCAGTGACTCTATGTCTTTTGATTGGTGCATTTAGACTGTTTACATTTAGGGTGATTATTGATAGGTATGTACTTATTGCCATTGCATGCTTTAGTTTCGTGGTTACCAAAGGTTCACGGGTAACTTCCTTACTAAGAGTGTAATTAACTCACCTAACTCACTTAGTATGCTATTACAAGCACAATCTAAAGATTCTTTTTTTTTCTCTCCTTTTACTTCTTCCTCCTTTCTTCATATATTAGGTATCATATTCTGTACTCTTTGTCTATCCCTTGACTGACTTTGGGGGTAGTTGATTTAATTTTGCATTTACTTAGTAATTAATTGTTCTACTTTCTTTACTGCGGTTTTATTACCTCTGGTGATTGCTATTTACCCTTAGGAACACTTCCATCTATAGCAGTCCAACCAAGATACATTGTAGAGATGGTTTGTGGGAGTTAAATTCTCTCAGCTTTTGCTTATCTATAAATTCTTTAATCCCTCCTTAAATTTTAAATGATAACCTTGTAGGGTAGAGTATTGTTGGTTCTAGGCCCATTCTGCTTCATTAAATATATCATGCCTCTCCCTTCTGGCCTGTAAGGTTTCTGCTGAGAAGTCTGATGATAATATGATGGGTTTTCCTTTGAATGTGATCTTTTTTCTTTCTCTGGCTGCTTTTAATAGTCTGTCCTTATCCTTGATATTTGCCATTTTAATTATTATATGTCTTGGTGGTGTCTTCCTTGGGTCTCTTATGTTGGGAGATCTGTGCACCTCCATTGCCTGAGAGACTATATCCTTCCCCAGATTGGGGAAGTTTTCATCAAATATCTACTCAAAGACAATTTCTCTTCCTTTTTATCTCTCTTCTTCTTCTGGTCCCCCTATAATATGAATATTGTTTCATTTGAATTGGACATACAGTTCTCTCAATGTTCTTTCTTTCCTAGCAATCCTTTTTTCTCTCTGTGCCTCAGCTTCTTTGTATTCCTCTTCTCTAATTTGTATTTCATTTATTTTCTCCTCCATCATTTCTAATCAGCTTTTAAAACCCTCCATTTTATTCTGTAATGATTGGATCTCCATCCTTCATTTGTTACTGAATTTTTGAATATTTTTCTGTACCTCCATGAGCATGTTTATAATTTTTATTTTGAACTCTCAGGAAGAGTGATAGGTTCAGTTTCACTGGACCCTTTTTCTGGTTTTTATGGGATTTGGGGTTGAACCAGTTTCCTTTGACATTTCATATTTGTATGTGGTGCCCTCTAGTGCCAAGAAGCTCTACTCTCTGGAGCTACTCACCTCTGGTGCAATGTCAGGGGTCGCAGGGGAGGGGTGCTGGTGCCTGGGGTTAGGAAAGACCTATTTCCTGCTTTCAGCTGCTATGCCTGTCTCCAATGCCAGTACCAGTGAGCCAAACACACAGGTGTAAGCCTTTATGCTTTGCATTTGTAGCTGCCATAGGTTGGGCTTCCCTCTGGCTGGCCTAGTGCCAGGGCAGTGATTGCTCATTTGTGAACCAGGTGCGGGTTGTCTGGGAGGAGGGCATAGCATGCTTCTTATCATGGTATGGGGCCTTGGAGCTGCATAGCCAGCAAGTGGGATGGAGCACCTGAAGCTCCTGAAAGTTCCCAACCTGCTGGGCAGAGTACACCCAGACAATTTTTGTCTACCTGTCCTTTCTCCTGAGCAGTAAGGTCTGTGAAATCTTTGCCCCTTTTGCAGCCCTCTCGCTGTTAGGATGTCTCTCAGACTGCCTGGCTTTCTTTCATCCCAGAGCATCCAGATATCGATCCCTGTTCTCCACAAGCAGCTGGAATCTCTATCTCTCCAGGCACTCCACATGTCTTAGCTTTCCAACTCTAATAGTCCCCAGAGCACCATGCAATGCAGGTTTGTGCTTCCAGAGCAAATCTCCAGGGCTAGGTGTTCATCAGTCCCAGCCTCTACTCCCTGCCAGCTACATTTCTCTTCCTCCCTTCAGTGGGTTGGGGTCGGGGAAGGTCTTGGGTTCCTCTGAATCACAGCTTTGGAACCTTACCCTGTTCCATGATGTCTGCTCTTTTCTCCAGGTGTATGCAGTCTGGTGCAGCCTTCTTTCTTGTTGCTCTTTCAGCATTGGTTGTATTATTTATATTTTTGTATTATATGTGGTTTGGGGAGGAGGCCTCTGTCTCACTTCTCATGCTGCCATGTTTGTGCTAGTATTTTCATCATTCATTTTATTTCTACATATAAAATGAATACCACATTATATTGTTGTTGATTTTGCTTTACATAGCTATAATTATCTTTAAAAGATTTTTAAAATAAGAAAAATAGTTTTAAAAAATATTTACAAAGATATTTATAATTTTTCACGCTTTTCATTCCTGTGTATAGATAGATTGAAATATCCCTACAGTATTTTTATCTCCTGCCTTAAAGACTTCCCTTAACAAACCTATTAAGTGGGGTGACTGCTAGTGATATCTTTTAGCCTTTTTAATACCAGTGGTAGTATTCTCATTCTTTCAAAGATCTTTAAATACAAATTCAAATATTCTTATCTATTTGTGGTTGTAGTATTATAACCCCTCTAGGTCTGTAGTTTTATGGTTTTAATCAAATTGGGAAATATTTATCATTTATTCAAATATTTTTCCTGTCTTCTAACCTTTCTTTTAGGAACTCTAGTAACACTGATTTTAAACAACCTGAAAATGTCCTGCAACTCACTTCATTACATTTTCTTGGAGGTTTTATTTTTCCTTTGGGTATTTTATTTGAGCAATTTGTATTGCAATGCCTTCAAATGAACTTACTTTTCCTTCTGCAATATCTAATCCATAAATAATTCTATCTAGAGTATTTTTTTATTTCAAATATTGTAGTTTTCATGTGTAGATGTTTATTTGGGTATTTTTATTTATTCCATATCTCTGTTTGATATAAAATCCTCTTTCAACCTTTGTGAACATAGAGAATGTATCTTTATAACATTTTAGTATCCTTGCGTAGTAGTGGTATTATTAAACATACATGTAAGGTTTGTTAATACTGAATTTTTTTCCTCCTGATGGGTTATATTTTCTTGCATCCTTGCATTCCCAGGATTTTTCTTATTTAGATGCCTGATATTATGAATGCTATCTTACTATGGAGGCTGGATATATTATATTTTTATAAATATTCTTTAACTTTATTTTGGAATTCAGCTAAACTGCTTGGGAATCATTTTTTCAGGCTTTGCTTTTAAAATTTCTTAGATGAGAGCAAAGGTCTTTGGTTAATTTTAGATAAGATCCTTCTAATTTCTCTAGCCAATGTCCCAGGAACAATGTTCTCCACTCTTGCTCCTGGAAAAAGAAGTTTTCCCTGCTCTGTTTGCATGTCTGGGATTGTTCTGTCTGTTTCTTCTGCCTATTTCTTTTCCAGCCTCATGTAGTTTTCTTACTTATATATGCTGATTCACACTGAACTGAAAGCTCTTGCAAGTCTCTGCAATTCTCTTTCTGAGAAGGTAGTCTAAAAAACTCTCAGGTACTCAGCTTTGCAATACATAACATTCATGAGTTCACTGTATTCCTGCTACTTTACCTCAAGTAGTCCACTGGATTATGCCAGTTTTTCCTCTTTATGTTGCCCAGAAATCCCCTCCTGTCAGGAACCCTGACAACTCTACAGATACAAAAAATAATTTTCCTCTGGTAGAGATATAATTGATTCAATTTCTCCCCAACCACCATGGGAGAACCCAATTTGGTATCTATTAACACATTCATTTCATCAGTGGTGTTTACCTATATATAAGCCCCATGAACCCTCCTCTGAATCACTTTTGGGCAGAATATTGTTTCCCTTATTAATTAATAGGTATAATCCAGTAATTGGTATATGCTCATTTTATATTTGAAAAGTAATGATTTTACCTATTTTAAAAATTCTTTTTAAACTGTAGGTGCACACTGAAAACTACAGGACACTCTTAAAAGAAATTAAAGAGGACACTAATAAATGGAAATTAATCCCATGCTTTTGGCTAGGAAGAATTAATATTGTCAAAATGGCCATCCTACCTAAAGCAATCTATAGATTCAATGCAATCCCTATCAAAATACCAACAGCATTTTTCAATGAACTAGAGCAAATAGTTCTAAAATTCATATGGAACCACAAAAGACCTTGAATAGCCAAAGCAATCCTGAAAAGGAAGAATAAAGCAGGGGGAATTATGCTTCCTGACTTCAAGCTCTACTACAAAGCCACAGTAATCAAGACTATTTGGTACTGGCACAAGAACAGACCCATAGAACAGTGGAACAGACTAGAGAGTCCAGACATAAACCTAAGCATATATGGTCAATTAATATATGATAAAGGAGCCATAGATATACAATGGGGAAATGACAGCCTCTTCAACAGCTCGTGTTGGCAAAACTGGAAAGCTACATGTAAGAAAATGAACCTGTATTATTGTCTAACCCCATACACAAAAGTAAACTCAAAATGGATCAAAGTCCTAAATGTAAGTCATGAAACCATAAAATTCTAAGAAAAAAATATAGGCAAAAATCTCTTGACATAAACATGAGCAACTTCTTCATGAACATATCTCCCTGGGCAAGGGAAACTAAAGCGAAAATGAACAAGTGAGACTATATCAAACTAAATAGCTTCTGTACAGCAAAGGATACCATCAGTAGAATAAAAGGACATCCTACAGTATGGGAGAATATATTCATAAATGACAGATCCAATAAACGGTTGATATCCAAAATATATAAAGATCTCACACACCTCAACAAACAAAAAGTAAATAATCTAATTTTAAAAATGGGCACAGGATCTGAACAGACACTTCTCCAAAGAAGAAATTCAGATGGCCAACAGACACATGACAAGATGCTCCACATCACTAATTATCAGGGAAATGCAAGGTAAAACCAAAATGAGATATCACCTCACACCAGTTAGGATGGCCAACATCCAAAAGACAAACAACAACAAATGTTGGTGAGGATGTGGAGAAAGGGGAACCCTCCTACACTGCTGGTGGGAATGTAAACTAGTTCAACCATTGTGGAAAGCAGTAATGAGGTTCCTCAAAAACTAAAAATAGAAATACCATTTGACCCAGGAATTCCACTTCTAGGAATTTACCCTAAGAATGCAGGAGCCCAGTTTGAAAAAGACAGATGCACCCCTATGTTTATCGCAGCACTATTTACAATAGCCAAGAAATGGAAGCAACCTAAGTGTCCATCGGTAGATGAATGGATAAAGAAGATGTGGCACATATACACAATGGAATATTATTCAGCCATAAGAAGAAAACAATTCCTACCATTTGCAACAACATGGATGGAGCTAGAGGGTGTTATGCTCAGTGAAATAAGCCAGGCAAAGAAAGACAAGTATCAAATGATTTCACTCATCTGTGGAGTATAAGAACAAAGAAAAAACTGAAGGAACAAAACAGCAGCCGACTCACAGAACCCAAGAATGGACTAACAGTTACCAAACAGAAAGGGACTGGGGAGGATGGGTGGGAAGGGAGGGATAAGGGGGAAAACGGACGGGGCATTACAATTAGCACACATAATGTAGGGGGTTGGGGACATGGGGAAGGCAGTATATACAGAGAAGACAAGTAATGATTCTATAGCATCTTACTACACTGATGGACAGTGACTGTAATGGGGTATGTGGGGGGGACTTGATAATAGGGGGAGTCTAGTAACCATAATGTTGTTTAAGTAATTGTACATTAACGATATCAAAATAAAAAAGACTGTAGGTGCAATACTCCACTGAGTGGAATTTTCTTAACTGTTGTGCAGTTGATGGATATTTGCATATTTATGTTTTTGCTGTTATGAACATCACATTTATATCATGTATACAGCTTATTTATTCCTCTGTATAAAAACTCTTATTTAGTAGAAATCCAAATTATATGTAAATAAGCCAAAAGAGATAATCATTTATAAAGTTCATGAAGCAAATTGCTTAACTGGGACTTCAGTTCTGACTACTCAACTTATAAGTATGATTTACCATCCCTAATATAGATTGTTAGTTGCAGTAATTTTAACTGTAAATATGTCATATTTTTCAACATTTAGTAGCCCTGTTATGCAGATTCTGAGATAAAACTTTAAGATGCATACTGAGATTTTAATTCTAATTTTTTTGTTGTTGTTAGTAATAACTGATAATAATCAGAAACTTAGTGAAGTCCAAGTTTCCTAGTTTAATATGTTTAGCGTTGTTGTTTCTGCAGGCTGTACTGGCACTAATTTATAGGTTCTTGCTGTAGGAACTTTCTTTATGGCCTCAATTAAGATGATGTAAAGTCACTAAGGGCATGTAGGGCATAAAGACTCATTTCTGAGGTTAAAAATAGTTAAGTACTGCCAAGTGAGTTCCTGTGAAGACAGGTTCGAGTGTGTGTACATTTTTTTTTTTAGTAAAGTTCCTTTAAATAAGAAATAATTATTTACCTTTTATTCCTAAATTAGGTCAGAGAAGTTACATAAGAAAAAATTATCTTTAGTGTTTGTCAATTGCCTTCCATTTCACAGTCACCACCTATTGATTTGAAATAGTATAATTCAGTAGCTAATTCCCCTCATAATATTTTAAATGTACTTTTATTGATATTTCCACCAATATGTCTAGGTCTAAATTGAAACCTCATGATTGCAGTATTGTTATTTTATATTAGATTGAAATCCAAACCAAATCAAGCAGAACTGAAAATCAGGGCTCTTCATATAAACTTTAAAAATTGGGACTTGAACTTTGCCAAAATTTACAATGGCAAAGCATGACATTGGATTGCATTCTAATGTTCAGAAATAGATACTTACAAACTTGTGAAGGAACAGTTAAATTATATATCAATTTATTTTATGTTTATATACTTTTTTTTTTTTTTTTGGTGAGGGCATCTCTCATATTTATTGATCAAATGGTTGTTAACAACAATAAAATTCTGTATAGGGGAGTCAATGCTCAATGCACAATCATTAATCCACCCCAAGCCTAATTTTTGTCAGTCTCCAATCTTCTGAGGCATAACAAACAAGTTCTTACATGGAGAACAAATTCTTACATAGTGAATAAGTTCTTGCATGGTGAACAGTACAAGGGCAGCCATCACAGAAACCTTCGGTTTTGCTCATGCATTATGAACTATAAACAGTCAGTTCAAATATGAATACTCATTTGATTTTTTATACTTGATTTATATGTGGATACCACATTTCTCTCTTTATTATTATTATTTTTAATAAAATGCTGAAGTGGTAGGTAGATACAAGATAAAGGTAGAAAACCTAGTTTAGTGTTGTAAGAGAGCAAATGTAGATGATAAAGTGTGTGCCTGTAGACTATGTGTTAATCCAAGCTAGACCAGGGCAATAAAACATCCACATATGCAGAAGATTTCTCTCAGAACAGGGGGGTGAGGTTCTAAGCCTCACCTCTGTTGGTCCCCAATTTCTCACCTGATGGCCCCCCTGCGACTGTGCCTGTCTTAGGTTGTTCCTCCCTTGAGGAATCTTACCCGTCTCTGGCTAACCAGTCATCTTCCGGGGCCATACAGGGAAATGTAAAGTTGGTAAGTGAGAGAGAAGCCTTATTGTTTGAAATGGTTTAAATACTTTAATAAAAACAATGTATTAAATATCTATTGTGTGGCAGGCTAAATATTGGTAGGTGGAAATAAATGTATAAGTTGTATCTTGTCCTTTTCCTAAAGACATTTTAGAAATGTGTGTAAAAATGTCCCACAGAATCAGAAAATGGTGTTGGGGGGTTTACAATTCTCTGAGTGCTTTAAAGAAAGATTCATATTTAAGCACATGTTTTAGTTGGTCTGAAAGTTGGGTACATTAACATTTCTGAAGTGAGGGAATGAAGGCTAGGCAGAAGAAACATGCAGAAGTGGACAATCTTACCTTTTGTTAGGGAATAATTCTGGACACAGTCTACTTAAGTGTCGTGGTTAGAAAAAGACAAGCTGACAGATCTAATGGAGAGGAACTAGGCTGGAATCAAAGAATGTAAGATTAGTGTGGATATTATAGTATTTTGACCTTTTCCACTGGGGAATTTCAGGGTGGTGAAGGAGATAAGTAACTCTGGAGGGCTCACTGCAGAGGAATAACTGAAGTAAGAGGGTCAATTAGGAGACTTCTACAATAATTGAAATAAAAATTGCAGTAGTTATAATTAAGATGACCAGATCAAAGAAGTTTCACAGATGGAATTTTAAAGTGAAATGGGGAGAATAACTTGCCAAAACTTGGTAATTAATGTCAGGTCCTGATTTTCTTATTATTTTACCAAGCATAACTTTGTGAAAAGATCAACACCAATGCTAATTACTATTATTGTTTAGTGTCATGAGAGGCAAGACTCCTATCTCAAGAATTTCAACCTTTCAGTTTTGAAAGCTCAAAATACTTTAGCCAATATTAGACACTGTACCCTGTACAGATTAACAGACTTCCCATTTCCCATTTTCCTCACCCATTGCTAATCACTAATCTACTTTTTCTCCATGAATTTACCTATTCTGGAGATTTCATATAATTGGCATCATACAAGTGACCTGACTTCTGAGTTTAATATTTTCAAAGTTCACTCATGCTTAGCATATATCAATGTTTTACTCCATTTTATGTCTGCTTAATGTACCATTGTATGCATATTTCATATTGTATTTATGTATTCATCAGATGATGAACATTTTGACTATTGCTTCTTTTTGTCTATTATGAATAATGCTGCAATTAACATATTTTTTGTGAGGATACATGTTTTCAATTCTTTGGGATATACACCTATTAATAGAATAACTGGGTCATACAGTAACTTTATCTTTTTGAACTTTTGAAGAGCTGCCAAACTGCTTTCTACAGTGGCTATATCATTTTACATTCCCATCAGTAATGTATGAGGTTTCTAATTTCACCACATCCTCATCAACACTTACCATTATCCAATTTACTATGTAGTAGACATGAAGTTTACTTATGAAAGCAGGAACTCGTACTATAAAAGTGTTTGCTAAAAATGAAGGTTGATGAATGAAAGCAATGACATGAAAAAATAGATAAAGTGAAGATTCAAAACACCAGAAATCATGGATTTCTAGTAGTAATTAATTAGGTAATTGACACTATACTGCATTTGCCTATCAACTTGGTAAGCATATTTTCCAAAACCAAAGATAATCAGAAAAAATTTGGAATTTTTACCAATGAGTACATATTATAAAATCTAAATACTATCAGAAAATTTAGGATATACTTTGGAAATTTAAAGGATTCTTTCAGAAATAACCATACACATAGAAGAAATGAAAATCAGCTGTATATTTACTATAATTTTTTTACTATATTTATGAAATATATCTTCATTTTAGAAATTTCAAAGTATTTACTTTCAAAAAAATGAAAATTTTCTCTTAATAGCACAACCTACCAAAGGCAGGCATGACAATTAGTTTATTCAACATTTTTATAAACATGGACATTGGAATCAGAGGGTTAAATCCTGGCTCTAGCACTTTAAAACTACACTTTTGGATGTCAATTTATTTTTTGTAATATATAATTTTTAAGTAGAAGATATTATATTTTGTAGGCAAAAGATTATTTTAGGAAAACAAAAGAAATATTGGATATAAAATGGGCTTTAAAGCAATAGCTGGCAAACATCAAGTCCATAATACATCATGGCTATCCTACTGACTACTCATTTATCTAGAAGGTCTTTTTTCCTAATTTATTTCAGAATGTATTATATCTTTAATATTGTAGAAAATACTGTTCTTTACTAAACATTTCATCATAGACCCTCAGACAAATAAAAACTTCCTTAAACATGATTTGTTTGTCTGGCTAACATTTTCTATTTGGAAAATAACTTGTTTATATGTATAAATGATTGTGTGCTTTCATTTTAAAGCTATTAAAATTATTACATAAATATCTGATAATGTTATGTAATACATTATTTTTCTTCATATTTCTGAGTATTTTCAAAAAAGAGGGATTCATGAAACATTTTTTTGTTTTGAAGTATATGGATACACTTAAGGCTCTTCATATATATCTTACCAAATTTAAACATACACATCTTAAACAATCTTTTCAAAATGGATTAATAGACTTTATAATTAGAACAGTTTTAAATTTATAGAAAAATTGAGCAGCTGGTACAGAGACTTTCATATACTCTCCCTCCTTCTTATACATTTCTCCTACTAATAAGATCATGTGTTGGTATAGCATATTTGAGACAATAATGGTGCATACTATTTTTAAACCATCATCAACTAGAATTCATTTTTAATTGGTTTTTGTAATTAGAATGTTTGAAAATAAGCAAAAATCAACAGATATAACTCTGGTAGTACATCTACCTATGTAGGAATATATTTTAGCCTTAATATGCCATGAAACAATGTCACCATTCTTAAGATATTCATATACATAAATCAGTGACTCTCCTTCCATAAATTTGAGTGCAATTATTATAACCAATTAATGAATATAATGTATTTATGTCATTTATGAAATCAGCCAAGGCAAAATACATTCATTAAAGCATTAATGCCAACTTTGGCATTTGTAAAAATTATAAAAAATAACAGTACTACTAATAATTATACCTATTTTTTTGAGAACTTGTTTGTTACCAGATATATGTGCTTTTTACACAGTAAAGGTCCAATTTTTATCACTATTTTACAGATAAAGAAAGTGATACAGGGACTAAAATAACTTGAGCATCACACAGCTATTACACTGTAGAACTGGGGTTTGAAACAAAACCATCTGATTCCAAAGACCATTATGCTATAGCCACAAATTTATGGTTGTTATTTCCCTTGTGCCAACCCCTTAAAAACTTCCTAAATCACATTTCTGCAAATAAGCAGGAAGTAAGCTAAAAGTTTAGTTTTTACAACTTGTGAAAATATTATAATATTGAATAGTAAAGATTTTAAGTGAGCAAAATAAATGTATAATGTGATCCAGTAGCTATTAAAGATTGCTTACTTTCCATATAATGGAACTTAAAAGAAAGGAGTGGTTCAAGCAGGTTATTCCTGATCTCAACTTATTTTGAACCTATCTTTTTCTTTTTAAAATACACTTAAAATTGTTTATAAAATTACAGTGGACGTGCACCTGTGCTAGAAGGGGTTAATCTTCCAAAACTGAAAACACCATTTATTTATATGTGGGTCATTTACCCCATTTGCCCAGACATGACTGCCTGTATTGTTTGTCTGTAAACAATTGGAAATAATGAATTAATCTCAGAAAAAGTGGCTAATCTTCACTAATTAGTGACGTGTTTCTGCAACAGGATAAATTGTCATTCTACCATGTGTCTATAAATAAATAATTTAAAACATTCTTTGAAAACATAAGGAGAAAAATGATTGTCACAATTTTTTTTTTTTGTAGGTTAGCAAACTGGAGTCTGGAGAGCATTTACCATTATTTTGGGAAAGTGTTTTTTAAGTCACAAAATTAAAATAAGAGCTTCTGCAGGAGTTCCAAATTTTCAACTTTCAAATAAGGTAAATAATTCTTGTGGTTGCTAAAATACAAAATAGCTGCATAAGCAGATAATATGAGTATAACTTTAAAAGGACACATTCTCAGGAATATAAATGTTGTCGACTCTTTAAGGAGGTTTAGGAATGTTTGAAACATACGGTAAGAAGCAATTTCATTTATTAAAAGCATCTCAGTTCTACTTTGTTTATTATTTATTTTTTAAAAGTAGTCCATGATAATTTTTTAACATATTTAAAAAATAGATTTTAAAAGATAAATTAAATATTATGTTCATTACATTTATCTCTGGCCTGAAGGTTCTGAGAGTAATAATGGTTATAATTTAGTAACAAATTATTTTAGTGGTTATGCCAAGGACTTTGGTTACTTAAGAATGAATAATGTAAGACTTCACTCTTTATAAAGGGAAACAGAGGATAATAATAACATGTTATTGCTTCTGTGAACACTGAAGAGTTTACTGATATAGTAACTGCAGAGTTTCACGTCTAAGAGAAGTCTTGAAGGATAAGAATTTCAAGAGCTGGGCTAGGAATAGGAAAGAATATTTTGTAGATGGGAAAAAAAGAAAGCGTGTCATACATAAAGGAACATAGAAATATTATTTGAATATTATTGAAGAAATTATTAGAAAGGAAGGATAGTCAACAAATAAGTTTTTTTGAAAATATGAGAAAGTAATATTATTTGGAAAAAAACACAAAATTATAATCATTCATTTATTGAAAAAAAGTTATATCACTAACTGCAAGTGACTCCAGTTACCAAATAAACTTAAGTTTATTGGGAAATATAGACTAGCAAACAGACCATTATATTGCACTCTGGTAAATTCTCCATAACGGTAAGTTCTTTGGGAGGACATAGAAGAAGAACTCATAGAAGAATCACCATTGTAGGGTGCCCAGAAGAAGTTATAAGTTAAGAATAAACTTATAAATGACTGGGGGAGCAGAAATACCAGGTACAAAATATCGAAACTAAAAACAATCATGCTAGATGAAAATCTTTCTATATGCTTGGAAAACAGCCCCCTTTTTTTAATGAAAATTAAGTGCATGGACTTCACTGTTTGATAGATCATGATTCAAGTCCTAAGATTTAATAATGAGTTGTAAAGTCCTAGTCAAGCTAATGAACTTCTCTTAACTAACATTTTTTTCCTCTGTAAATGGAATAACAGTGGCTTTCTCATGGGGCATTACAAGAATTAAGGGGAATTATGTATTTCATACTCAGCTTCTTGCTTAGAATAAGTGCTAGATGAATAAAAATTATCCAAATACACCATATGAGGGGTGGGTGGATATGTATGTGTCCGTGTATGTGTGTGTCTGTGAGTCTGGAGTGTGAAAGGATACCTAGCTCCCTAATCTTCAAATATTTCTAAGAATATAAGATTCCAAACATTTTTATTTTTTTGAAGATTAGGAAAATGAAGAAGGTGTCGATGGGAATAAATAGCTTTCCTCAGATCTAAGAAGCAAATAAACAATACTAAATCTTCAATCTCTATCAATGGTTTGCTTTTACATTAAAAGCAGGTCAAATCCTGAAGTGTTGCACTTTCTCCAAATAACAAATCATTTGGGTGGCTTTCAAGAAAGCACACAAATAGTTAATGTTAGTCTGTCTTGAGAAAATATCTGTACATGCAAATAAATATTTCAGAGAAAATTTTATTATAAATACTATAATTATCTTGGTAACATTCTATTATATCCATTTTAAAGGTGGGCCATCATTTTTTCACTGAGGCATGAAAGCATTACTTCCTTTTCTTTCCTCCAGGAATCAGATTAGTTCAGTCATCATTTTTTGACATTGCACTTACCCAGAGAAAATTATGGGGAATTAAATGTAAGCACATTCCTGGCTACCCACCTCCTGCCCCCTGCCCTGAAGTTCCTCCTTTTTAGAGAAAATCACATAGAATTAAATAGTGTTGAAGTTGGAAAGAGCTTTAAAGGCTACCTACTTAAACCACCTTACTGAATTATGAATTGTATACTTGATTATAAGTAGTGCCAATTGTAGCAAACATAATTTCAAAGAAAAAAACAGTTACGGTTCTAGGATAGAATAATGTATGTAATAATACAAGTAGAGGGATTTTCACACACACACACACACACACACACACACACACACACACACACACACACACATTTTAATTTGCTAAGGCCAAGCCAGGATCACAGCATTCCTCTCACATTTAAGCTACAGAGAGATTTTTGTACACAAAGATGATAATAAAAAGAGGAAGCCAAAATCCTTGGGAGGCAGCTGCCACTCAAGTAAGAGAGAATGACATGAAATTCTCAAAGGGAATATATATCTTAGATAGCTTGCCCCTTTGGGACTTCTATATATTCCTCATTTATTTATTTTTGGAGTGGTGGGAGCAGGGAGAAATACAAGGGAAGAAAATCAGATTTTGACAAAATGGAGGCCAGGGAAGGGAGATGAGGCCTTTTGTGCTGATAAATTCAATGAGGACAGTTTTTCTCTTTCTTGTAGGGAATTAAATTTTCTAATTAAATCTTATAATGTCACAGTCCCAAACCTATACTGTCAAGGTATTTAAATGAAAAGTATATTCAAAGGGTGTTGAAAATATATTTGTTAAAAGCACAGGAAGTGCAAGTTTATTTGTGCTCCCTGTCTTCATATACTTGACTTCTGCATAGGGTACAGGTGTACAACTTGAATAGGGTAAAAGCTTCATTCACCCAGGAGAATTTTCTAACAATCCTTGTCATTCCTAGGATAGAATTCATACATACATATATATATTAATATATATATATTGTCTCCCCTCAGTGAGTAGTGGGTAGAGAGACCTCATTTTGTACAATGAGGAACCACCCATGCCCTCAAGGTATGGAGAACATAGGACAGTGCAGGGAATGGCATAGGAAATAACAAAATTTGTGACAAAACACCTGCAATTTGATTGTTTGCACTAATTTGCAAAATTTGTTTTTATTGCACTAATTTTCTGGTACCAAACTTTACCTGAACCATCCCTCCTATTAGATGTCATGTGAGGAAATTCCAAAGTTTTACAAAATGAACAAAACAACAGTAGATTTACAGACACTGAGGGTGACTGGTGATTATCATGGGGGGGGGGTTGGAGTAGGTGGGTGGGGAGGCTGAGGGTGATAAAAGGGCACAAAAATCTTAATCATAATATAAGTTGGTAATAGGAAAGGAAGTGCAGTATAGTCAATGGTTCTGTAACATCTTCCAATGTTAGCAGACAGTAACTGTTCTAGTGGGGATAAGGATTTAATAATGTGTGTAACTGTTGAACCACTGTGTTGTGTACTTGAAATCAATATAACATTGTTTATCAACTATACTTCAATAAATAAAAAATATTACACAAGATATATAAACTCTCCCTTTGACAACATAAATGTAGCTTTTAAAACCTGGTAGACACATTTTCATTAATAAAAAAATATCACCCACAACAAAGAAATTCCAAAGTTTTAGATATAAGTTTGCTAGAATCCAGTGTACTTTACTTCTTTTTATATTATTTAGCCTATTTCACATCAGTTTCATACCTACCTGAGTAATGTAGTGAAGTTAGCTAAGCTTAAAACACAAAAGAGTGTGTGAGGCATTATATTCATGTATGTTTTCTTTACTCTCCGATTATCTCCAAAACTTTGATGCATACAGGCATCTACACCCTAAGCCTTACCCAATTCTTAGTTAATCCTATCTGGAATTTGTGTTAGATTCTTCCTGCCAGTTTGTCAAAAATTTTAATCTCTTTTAATATCAATGACCGCATCTATATAAAGAAGTTGTAAAGATTAAATTGTATTATCTATGAAAATATCCAGTCAAGTGCCTGGAACATAAAGAATCCATTTTAAGTAAGCTATTATTATCCTATCAGGATTGATACAGCTGCTGGTATGGCTACTATTACAACTACTACTAATTTCTAAACCAGAAAATAGGTGCAATCTTTGTCTCTTAGTTTGGATATGCAATACTGCAATACTATTTATTTTCACTCTTTTATTCTCTAAACCCTCCTTGTATCTTGTTTCTCCTTTTCCAGGTGCAACCACCAAGATCCATGAAATGAATCTTGGCTTCAGGACAGCTCAAGACAAAGTACCTTTTCCTGGGGTCTTTAATGCCCCTGTAGTCACTTAGTAAAGCCAGGCTGTCCAATGGGTTATGCTAGGTCAAAGTCAGCAGTAAACAAAGCAGCCCTAGGAATACCACCCTTGGGGTATTTTTTTAAGCTACAATTTAGGTCATTTTTTATATAAATAAATTATTTGGGAGTATTGCATAGGGGACAGATGTTCACCTCTAAGCTAGGGTTCTCAATCAGCATTATTTTGCCACCAAGGGAGCACATGACAACATTTTAAAACTCTGTTGCTTGTCACAAGGGAGAAGGGAAGTGCGACTATCATCCATGGGTAGAAGCCACGGACGATGTTAAACATGCTACATTTGCAAAACAGCCCTGAACCATAAAGACATATCTGACCCAAAAAACAAAAACAAAAACAAAGAAACATTGCACAGGGAAGCTAGAGTTGAGAGCAGAAGATGCTCCAGGTGGAAATCAGTGTTAGCAAACATTTCTGGGAGCAATCCGTATGTTCTATAACTATGAGGACTATAAAATTATGAGATCAGTAGAGTGGCAGTTATTCCTGCACTAGAATGAAATACACAGAAAATTACAGTAAAATTCTATCTGTAATGTAATGAAAGGATAGATTTGGGGAAAGGGCACAGGGAAAGAAGAGAATTGTAGGCTGGATGCAGTTGTGTCAGTGGAGGAAAATGATTGGCAAGATGATGGAGGTAAGAATTCATGAACCTCTTTGTGTGTCCCACCTCTAACCCTCAAGAACACTTTTGTTGATTATTTCAAAGCCCCATAATGTGGCACCATAACTCTGGACTGGAATGTGTTTCATCAATGGCCAGTTGATTGAGGCAGCATTTCACCTCCAATGATGGAAAACCACCAACTACATGGGACCTTGATTCTTTCTACTTCTTTTTGTGTACAGTGGGTGTCCTCCTAATGTTTATCCACTACCAATAGAGGAATTCACATTTCAGTGGTATTTGTGAATTTGTGAACCATCTTTTCAGCAATGAAGTAAGGGATCCCTAGGACCTATTCCACTTTCCACTTTTCTATAATCCATTTTGTTGGCCATGCCAACTCATATTCCACTAGAAATCCAAACGCAGAACCCCTCTTAAATGTAAGGAAGGAAGATAACTATGGTCTAGCTATAGTCCCACAAGTGAGAAGAATGCTGATTGGTGATCATCTAGGAAACAAACTGGTAACATATCCACTGAGAACTGAAACCACCATGGGCTGCATGTGTGTGTGTGTGTTAATTTCTGCCCAAATACCAAAGGATTTGTTTTTGGTATTATCATCCTACTTATTTTAATGATCCTTTTTTTTTGCTTTTGAATATATGTGTTCAATTTTACTCCTTACTGATTTGTTGAAAATAAAATAAACTATCATACAAACAAACAAAATCAGGGATCTGTTTTGTTCTTAACGGAAAGATAAAATTCTTCAAAAAATACTTCTTGGTTTTAGCAAAAAGATTTCTAGATTCTACTTAGTGTACAAAAGGCCTCTATGAAAAATTTCTCTGAGAAGTGATGCATAGGCATAATGGATCTGGGATCCCACCTTCAAGTGCAGCCAAGAAAGGTGAGATGACATGGCTGCACTGACAACCACACAAAACTTTTAGTGCATTCATTTCCATAAATCTCTATTATTTCAGTTCCTAATCTCTGCAAATATCAAAGTGAATTCAAAATCACTGATTCAATAAATAGACTCTAAAGATTAATATGTGGAAACTATAGCAAATAATCCAACAATTATCTGCAATTGTTTGATGTGATTGATACTATATTCAAATGACACTATAACGTACCAAACAAGTTCTGGAAGTACAAGATAATGCTAATAATTCCTAAATTAGAGAGTAAGATTCTAGATGAATAAGATTCTAACCTTATTCATTAAGTTATTGCTCCAAAAAGCTAACTTTGATAAATACTTTAAAAATCATCCTAAATGCTTACTGGCCCTTTTTAGACCTCAGCCATTCTTGAGAACCTTAGGAGCAGTTCTGAAATGAAATTCATGCTTTACTAATGCATGCATAATTTTCCATATTATATATGAGAATAAAGACATTGTGGGTAATACCTACATCTGAAGATTTTGAGAATTAAACAGAAGAACATTCCTAATGCTAATTATTGATCTTAAGGAAATAGAGCCAAGTTTTTAGATATTTATAAAATGTCAACTGTGAGTTATAGTTGTAGAGATTCAATCATAAAGTCAGACCCTGCTTTAAACTATCTAAGCCACAACTTTGGCTCATAAATATTTGTTTATTCATTCAACAAATATGCCCTGTCTGAAAGCACTACTGTAAAATTACAGGCAGATTGTCCAACTTCCCTAAGCTTTTGTTTCATTACTTAAAAAGTATTGTTAATATTATCTATCTCCAGGACAACTGTGAAACCTGTATCATAAAGGGTAAACACAATGAATTCAAGATTCCTACTTTGCTTTGAACATGTGATCAAATGTCTAAATTTTAGATTGAGAAACAGCATGCTCCTCTTTAAAATGGGCTGATTGTGGCAGTGAAGAATTTCAAATAGTTTCACACTAGAAAGTTTATTTTGTAAACTGAAAAGCAGTATAGAAGAAAATGAGTATCATCATTTTGTTAAGAAATAATCAAATCAATCCTGATTTTTCCACACTGCTTGCAGAAAGGTCTAACATTGTGCTTCATTTTGTTTTTGTTTTTTTTTAAGTGCTACCATTTTACCCTTATAAACCATTAAAAATATGTTTTCCAAATACATCGCAATATATAAAGATGCTTCTTTTGTGGAGCAACTTTGAGCCCCAGCCATAGGCTGGGTAAGAGGAACTCCACTTCAACAATTCTCAGGCTGTGAGGTGAAGCAGAGACACTTCCTAAATGCCTAAACTACAAGTCCCCACATTGCAAACTCCGGAGAACATAGGGATTTTTTCCTTTTTCTTTTTGCCAGAGGAAATTCTTTTTTTTTAAATTTGTTATTAACGTATTATTGATATACACTCTTACAAAGGTTTCAGATGAAAAACCAATGTGGTTACTACATTTACCCATATTATCAAGTCCCTACACATAACCCAATGCAGTCACTGTCCATCAGTGTAGTAAGATGCCACAGATTCACTGTTTGCCTTCTCTGTGCTACAGTGTTTTCCCCATGACCCCTCACATCATGTGTACTAAACATGACACCCATCAATACTCATCTCCCTCCTTACCGACCCGCCCTCCCACACACCTCCCTTTTGGTAACTACTGGTTCCTTCTTGGAGTCTATGAGTTTGCTGCTATTTTGTTCTTTCAGTTTTGCTTTGTCATTATACTCCACAAATGTGTGAAATGATTTGGCACTAGCCTTTCTCCTCCTGGCTTATTTCACTAAGCATAATATCCTCCAGGTTCATCCGTGTTGTTGCAAATGGTAGGATTTGTTTCTTTCTTACAGCCGAACAGTATTCCATTGTGTATATGTACCACATCTTCTTTATCCATTCATCTACTGATGGACACTTATGTGCTTCCATTTCTTGGCTACTGTAAATAGTGCTGCAATAAATATAGGGATGCATATGTCTTTTTGAGTCTGATAAGTTGTATTCTTTTGGTAAATTCCAAGGAGTATGATTTCCAAGTCAAATGGTATTTTCATTTTTAGTTTTTGAGGAACCTCCATATTGTTTTCCACAATGATTGAACCAGCTTACATTCCCACCAACATTGTAGGAGGGTTCCCCTTTCTCTATATCCTCGCCAGCATTTATTGTTCTTAGTCTTTTAGATGCTGGCCATCCTTACTGGTGTGAGGTGATACCTCACTGTGGTTTTAATTTGCATTTCCCTGATGATTAGTGATATGGAGCATCCTTTCATGTGTCTGTTGGACATCTGAATTTCTTCTTTGGAGAATTGTCTCTTCATATCCTTTGCCCATTTTTTAATTGGTTTATTTGCTTTTTGGGTGTTGAGGCATGTGAGTTCTTTATATATTTTGGATATTAACCCCTTGTTGGATATGTCATTTACAAATATATTCTCCCATACTGTAGGATGCTTTTTTGCTCTGTTGATGGTTGTCCTTTGCCATACAGAAACTTTTTAGTTTGATGTAGTCCCATGTGTTCATTTTTACTTTTGTTTCCCTTGCTTGAGGAGATGCATTCAGGAAGAAGTTGCTTATTCTTATATTCAGGAGATTTTTGTTTATGTTGTCTTCAAATAGTTTTATGGTTTCATGACTTACTTTCAAGTCTTTGATCCATTTCAAGTTTACTATTGTGTATGGGGTAAAACAATAATCCGGTTTCCTTCTTTTGCATGTAGCTGTCCAGTTTTGCCAACACCAGTTGTTGAAGAGGCTGTTACTTCCCCATTGGATGTCCATGGCTCCTTTATCATATATTAATTAACCACATATGGTTGGGTTTATATCAGGGCTCTCTAGTCTGTTCCATTGGTCTGTGGATCTGTTCTTGCACAGTACCAAATTGTCTTCATTACTGTGGCTTTGTAGTAGAACTTGAAGTTGGAGAGCATAATCCCCCAAGCTTTATTCTTCCTTCTCAGAATTGCTTTGGATATTTGGGATCTTTTGTGGTTCCATATGAATTTTAGAATGATTTGCTCTAGTTCATTGAAGAATGCTGTTGGTATTTTGATAGGGATTGCATTGAATCTGTAGATTGCTGTAGGCAAGATGGCCATTTTGACAGTATTAATTTTTCCTATCCATGAGCATGGGATGTGTTTCCATTTATTGGTATCTTCTTTAATTTCTTTCATGAGTGTCTTGTAGTTTTCAGAGTATATGTCTTTCTCTTCCTCGGTTGGGTTTATTCTTAGGTATTTTATTCTTTTTGATGCAATTATGAATGGAATTGTTTTACTCATTTCTCTTTCTGCTAGTTCATCATTACTGTATAGGAATGCAACAGATTTCTGTGTATTAATTTTGTATCCTGCAACTTTGATGAATTCAGATATTAGATCTAGTAGTTTTGGAGTGGATTCTTTAGGATTTTTTATGTACAATATCATGTCATTTGCAAACAGGGACAGTTTAACTTCTTCCTTGCCAATCTGGGTGCCTTTTATTCTTTGTATTGTCTGATTGCCATGGCTAGGATCTCCAGTACTATGTTGAATAAAAGTGGGGAGAGTGAGCATCCTTGACTTGTTCCCTATGTAAAAGGAAAAGCTTTTAGCTTCTCACTGTTATGTATGACATTGGCTGTTGGTTTGTCATACATGGCCCTTATTATGTTGAGGTACTTGCCCTCTATACCCTTTTGTTGAGAGATTGTTATTATGAAAGGATGTTGAATTTTGTTGAAAGCTTTTTCATCATCTATGGAGATGATCATGTGGTTTTTGTCCTCTTTTTGTTGATATGGTGGATGATGTTGATGGATTTTTGAATGTTGAGGCATCCTTGCAGTCCTGGAATAAATCCTACTTGATCAAGGTGGATGATCTTTCTGAGGTATTTTTGAATTCAATTTGCTAATATTTTGTTGAGTATTTTTGCATCTATGTTCATCAGGGATATTAGTCTGCAATTTTCTTTTTTTGTAGTATATTTGCCTCATTTGGGTATTAGAATGATGCTGGCCTCATAGAATGAGTTTGGGACTATTTCCTCCTGTTCTACTTTTTGGAAAACTTTAAGGAGGATGAATATTAGGTATTCCCTAAATGTTTGATGAAATTCAGCAGTGAAGCCATCTGGTTCAGGTATTTTGTTCTAGGGTAGTTTTTTGATTACCAATTCAATTTTGTTGATGGTAATTGGTCTGTTTAGATTTTCTGTTTCTTCCTTGGTCAGCCTTGGAAGGTTGTATTTTTTAGGAAGTTGCCCATTTCTTCTAGGTTATCCAGTATGAGGGCATATAATTTTTCATAGTCTTCTCTAATAATTCTTTGTATTTCTGTGTTGTCTATAGTGATTTTTCCTTTCTCATTTCTGATTTTGTTTATGTGTGTAGACTCTTTTTTTCTTGGTAAGTCTGGCTAGGGGGTTTACCTTTTTTGTTTAGTTTCTCAAAGGACCAGCTCTTGCTTTCATTGATTCCTTCTAGTGTTTTATTCTTCTTGATTTTATTTATTTCTGCTCTAATCTTTCTTATATCCCTCTTTCTACTGACTTGGTGCCTCATTTGTTCTTTTTCTAGTTTCATTAATTGTGAGTTAGAATGTTCATATGGGACTCTTCTTCTTTCCTGAGGTAGACCTGTATTGCAATATACTTTCCTCTTAGCATGGCCTTCACTGTGTCCCACAGGTGTTGAATTATAGTTTTCATTTGTCTCCATATATTGCTTGATCTCTGCTTTTATTTGGTCATTGATCCATTGGTTATTTAGGAGCATGTTGTGAAGCTTCCATGTATTTGTGGGAGTTTAAGTGATAATCTGGCTGGATAAAGTATTCTTGATTCAAGGCCCTTCTGTTTCATTGCATTAAATACATCATGCCACTCCCTTCTGGCCTGTAAGGTTTCTGCTGAGAAGTCTTATGACAGCCTGATGGGCTTTCCTTTATATGTGATCTTATTTCTGTCTCTGGCTGCTTTTAATAGTCTGTCCTTATCCTTGATCTTCACTATTTTAATTACCATATGTCTTGGTGTTGTCTTCCTTTCGTCCCTTGTGTTGGGAGATCTGTGCACCTCCATGGCCTGAGAGACTATATCCTTCCCCAGATTGGGGAAGTTTTCAGCAACTACCTCCTCAAAGACAATTTCTCTTCCTTTTCTCTCTCTTCTTCTTCAGGTACCCCTAAAGGCGAATGTTCTTCCATTTGGATTGGTCCCACAGTTCTCTCAATATTCTTTCATTCTTAGAGATCCTTTTTTCCCTCTGTGCCTCAGCTTCTTTGTATTCCTCTTCTCTAATTTCTATTTCATTCATTGTCTCCTCCACTGTATCAATCTGCTTTTAATAACCTCCATTGTGCTCTTTAATGATTAGATCTCTGACCTGAATCCATTCCTGAGTCCTTGAATATTTTTCTGTACCTCCATGAGCATGTTAATGATTTTTATTTTGAATTTCCTTTCAGGAAGATTCACGAGGTCATTTTCATTTGAATCTTTCTCAGGTGTTGTATTCATAATTTTACTTAGAACCAGGTTTCTTTGGCATTTCATATTTGTATATGGCACCCTCTAGTGCCCAGAAGCTCTACTCTCTGGAGCTGCTCAACCCCTGAAGCAATGTCAGGGGTCACATAGGAGCATAATTGGTTCCTGGGGTGAGGAAAGAGCTGTTTCCTGCTTCTCGGCTGCTATGCTTGCCTCTACTGCCAGTACCAGTGGGCCAAGCACACAGGTAGAAGCATCTATGCTTTGTGATTGTGGTTGCTATAGACAGGGCTTCCCTCTGGCTGGCCTAATGCCAGGGTAGGGTTTGCCAGTTTGCACGCCAGGTGAGGCTGGCTGGGAGAAAGGCACAGTAGGCTGAGTATCACAGAGGGGATCCTTCAAGCTATGTAGCGAGTCAGGGAGCTGGAGTGCCTGTAGATCGAGAAAGTTCCCAACCTGCTGGGCAGAGTGCACCCAGACAATTTTGTCCACCTGTCCTTTCTTCTGAGCAGTAAGCTCTGTGAAATCCTTGGCCCTTTAACAGCCCTCTTGCTGTTAGGAATTCTCTCAGATGGCTCGCCTTTCTTTGGTCCCAGAGCAGCTGATTATGGATCCTTGCTTTCCACAAGCTGCTGGAATCTCAGTCTCTCCAGGTATTCTGCATGTCTTAGCTTTCCAACCCCCTAATCATGAGAGTACCATGAAAGCACCATGAAATGTAGGTTTGTACTCCCAGAACAGATCTCCCGAATTAGGTATTCAGCTGTAGCAGGACTCCACTCCCTCCCTGCTCCATTTCTCTTCCACTCTCTGGTAAGCACAGGTGGGGGAAGGGCTTGAGTTATGCCAGGCCATGGCTTTGGAACATTCCCCTGTTGCAAGAAGTTTATTCTTTTCTCCAGGTTTATGCAGTTTGGTGCAGCCCTCTTTCCTTTTGCTGTTTCAGGATTAGTCATATTAATTATATTTTCATATTATATGCAGTTTTAGGAGGAAGCCTCTCTCTCACCTCTCACGCCACCATCTTTAATCTTCTCTAGTCTATCACCAGTGAAAATTCTTTTAGGAAGAACATAAACCATTTGAGAAATGGAAAAGAAAATGTTTATGTCTTTTCTTCTAAGGATGTTTATTGACCCCAAAGGAATTTTGACTACATGTTCCCTAAAGACCATCTCTGTACACAACTGATCCATCTTTATGAAGGAATAAACATCTATTCATATATAATATTCAAGGAGAGTGGATGCCTATCCCCTACATTTCATAACTGTGAAAGGCCACTTAATGCATCCTAGAACAAAGATATTTTCTTTAAAAGTGATTTTGAAAATTGAATACACAGAAATTAGAGACAATAAAGGGGAGAAAATCCCAAATCACCTGTGATTCAACCACTAATAATTACAAATATTTGGGAGTTATCACATGTGATACACACACACTCAACCACCACCATGCCAGATACAATTAAAACCTGTTCTGTTCTATTTTACTTCCTTATTTCCATCTGTTCTACAAAACACTTTTCCTGCATATATTTTTGTAATTTTTCCATTAAATACACAGTCATGAAAAATGGCATCATTTTGAATGACACTGATATATCATTTACCAACCTGCTTTACTATCACTTGATATTATATAATTCATTTTAATTTTATCCAGGATTCCTTTCATAAAAGTTCCACAATATCTTTATTCAATTTACTACTGATGGGGTATAGGTTATTTCCATTTTCTTGATATTAAGTTAAGTTCTGCAATGAATCCTGCTACACATACATCAGACTTTCTCTAGGACTTATTAAATCATGAATAATTCATACTTTCACTTTCATAAGATATTGTTAATTGCTCTTCACATGGCTTTTCCGATGTAGATGCTCACAGGAACTATTTTTACCTCAGTTGGTATTGTCAAACTTTCTAATTTTTGTCCTCTGATATATTTGAGACAGTAGCTTATTGTGATTTTTAATTATTCTTGTACTTATTTCATACAAAGTTGAGTGATTTTTAAATGTTTGTTTGGTGACCCTTCTGGTTTTCTTTTTTTCAGTTTGTAATTGTTATGATTTTCCTTCTTCTATTAGTTTTTTTATCATGTAGTTAAAAAAATTGTGAATATGCATCTTTTTCAATCATGTATTACCACTTCCCATCTATAACTTGTCCTTTAGTATTGTTATATTGGTATCTTTCACCCAATAAAAATTGTTCTTGATACAGTGAAGTGTATCAATGTCTTATTTTATGAATTGTGTCTTTTTTAAGTACTCCTAAAAAGTGTTCTACTTTAAGGCATTTACAACATTCTTTTAATTTTTATAATAAAGTACTATTTTTCATGTTCATGTATTTATTCATCCAGAAAAGAAAGGTGAGTTTTAATATGCACCTGGTTAAAGAAACTACTGGAAGCTTTTCGATTATGAAAAAAAAAATACTGTGCACTAGGTGTCTGGATAAAGAACATATCAGAGCATCTTGTTTCTGGCTTAGTCAGAAGTACATTAAGTTCTATCTTATGTTAAAGTTGGATTCTAAAGTAAACACACAAAGCAACAACCACTTATTGTTAAATATATCATTAAAAGTCCCTTAAGAATGCACAATATAGGACATCAACAACTTCTCTCTAACCAACCATTTTCCTTTCCATGTTAATTCAATTTACATTTATTTACTGATCTCAAGTATAAAGTGGTGGTGTGGAGTGAGGGATATGTCATTTTACTTGCTAAAATTATATAAGGCCAGTGCCTTGAGATACTCACATTCAGTATACATTTGATAAATCAGACATATAGTAGATAGTTCTCCTCTCAGTGGCATCTGTGTCATACTTATTAAATACAATTTCTGTTACTAAGATATTAAAGGGTAGAACAGATTTTGGGAGACATCTACATAGATCTTGACACTAGAAGAAATTAGCACTTTTTAAATGAATGATTATCATGTGTGGTAAAGGATAGTTCACTCTACTGAAAACATGCCATTATTTCTTATACTATCTTCTGTAAAGTGCTTCATTCACACTCATTTACCTTAGAAATCAGTGTTTAGAAGGAGACATTGACTTTGAACGATGTCATTCAAGTGCACCAAGGGTGACTGAGTTATATGATGATCAATGACCTAAGATGTGGCCTGGATAATTCTTAGTAGATGAACCAATGAAATACGTTTCCAGGGATTTGATCAGGGAGCACACACAGAGCTTGACTGTTGCCTGCATTGCAAGCAGAAAGAAGCACACAAAAGGTAGCTGAACACAAGAATGAAGGTTTTCAGACTCCTACAGTGAAGTCCACACAGCCACTTTTGACTTCAGAACCACCAATACTGAAAGCACTAAATAGTAGAAAATGACTGTATTACACTTTAAAAAAAAGTAATAAAAAGCATATGTAAAGTACTGTGTATGTTTTTTATAATGTGTTCCTATAAAGCCATCCTTGGTCAGCTGAATGTAAGTCATAGATAAACAAATAAGTGCTAAGGCAGGCTTTCCGGATCATGCTGATTGTCCTTTTGAAAGGAGTGCAAGAATTTTTTCATCAGAAGAGCCAAAATAAACTTGCGTTTGTCACTATTGAACGAATCTTAGAAACAACCAGAAACTCCAAGATGGAAATAATTGTTTTCTCAAGCTACCAATAATACACTTTTTGCCATAACATAAGGTGACATACAAACTTTTCTAGATTACCATAGTGAGGCAAGTTTCATTGTTAGAAAGTTCTTCCTTATTTTAACCAGAAATCTGTCCCACTTTTACCATTTCTCTATCCATTCCTGTTAGGAAGTTTCCTGCTTCCTAATAAAGTTTACTATATGCACCCCTAAGACCAGTTCTGTATATTCTTGGGATATTTTTATGGGGATATACATTTTGGCCTCTTTTGCTTATAGAAATAAGGCCAAATATAATGACGGTATACTTTAGGGAAAAACAGTGTCTACTCATCACAGGTAAGGTCAATGATGAAAAGATGCAGAATTGTTCACCCAAATTTGGTTTTCCCAGAGTTCATTAAAATTGTTGTCAATTTAAGTTATACAGAAAGAAATATATTAACCTGAAAAAGCTCTAATCAGCAGATGACCATTATATCTGTTATTCTTATAAAAGTGTGAACAAAATAATTACTCTTAGTGCACTCACTGTAGGAAAAGGGTCAAACAGCACTTACTGAATTCTACTGTGTTTGTTAAATGCAGGTTGGGGGAAATTTAGACGATGCTACATTATCTGGATATTTACTTGGAAGAAATTTATTTCTTATGAAATCAAAGATTTCCAATTTGTAAGGGAATCTCAGGAAAAAAAAGTTATGACCTTTTGGGTATTCTCATATTTTTAACTTTAAATCCCTCTTCTCCCACTTCTGCCTTAGGTTCATCTTCCTCTTCAAGAAGTCAGGTCTTGAGGAGGAAGATACCAACCCTCCATTTAGCTGCAATGTTTCTCCTGATACAGGCTAAACAAGTAACTGTGGACTGAACTCAGAGGTGTAGATCAAGCCACTGTTAGCTTTCATTACTGGAGACAGCATTGTGAAGTAAAGAATTACTCCCTCTGCTGTCTTCCTTCTCATCTTTGACTCAATCAGAGGTTCCCAGTTCATTTTATTTGTTACAATAAATCTAACAGAAACAAAATTAGTTTCATTTTCACTCAATAATTTCCTTTACTTTTCCAAGTACTGTTTCTCTCTGTTCAAATTTCATTTCCTATCATTTCTGATTGCTTCTTGGAGTAGCAAAGAAGCTTCCCTCATAATTATAAACTACTATCATTATTAAAAAGAACACTGCTTTCTCTAACCAAATTATATGTTTTTCTACTGTATAAGTGGATTTCAAAATATTTTATTTACTCATACTGAATATAATTGGCTTGTCACTGAATCTAAAATTCCCCCATCTTCATATTGTAATTAAATAGACAGGGGACCTACAGAAATTATAAAATTTCTAATATGCTTTGATCTTTAATAGAGATAATTTTTTAAAATTAAGGTATCATTGATACACAATCTTAAGAAGGTTTCACATGAGCAACATTGCAGTTACATTCACCCATATTATCAAGTCACCCCCACCGCATTGCAACCACTGTCCACCAGTGTAGTAAGATGCTATAGAATCATTACTTGTCTTCGCTGTACTACACTGCCTTCCCCATGACCTACCTATATTATGTGTGTTAATTATAATTCTCCTTAATCCCCTACTCCCTCCCTTCCCACCCACCTTCCCCAGCTCCTTCCCTTTGGTAACCACTAGTCCCTTCTTGGAGTCTGTGAGTCAGCTGCTGTTTTGTTCCTTCAGTTTTGCTTTGTTATTATACTAATAATTTATAAAAGGTGATTTTATTCTAGTTGAAAAGACAAGACATATTGTCTATATTTACACTTTTCAGTGATAAAAATGGAAGACAGACTGTGACATAATTTTGGGAGAATAAAGGAGGAAATTGCTCAATTAAATAAAGATATATTAGGCTGGAAGCTCTTTCTGATTTTCCAATTTACATATATATATGTGTGTGTGTAGAACTCATAACATATATTTTACACACATAGACATGTGCACATATTCATAATATATATCCATACATATTTATGTATAATATCTATTTCACATATTATATTTTAAGCAGCCTAAAGCAATAATTATAATTTAAATTACTTTGAATCCACCCATACCAATTTGGGAAATGAGGCGGCTGCATCCTTACTAAACCTTACTGGAGTAAACAACCATTTGTTACATCTATGAATTCTATGAGTCTACAACTTAAACTGGGCACAGTGGTGATGGCTTGATTCTGCTTCAGAATATATGGGGATACTTACAAAAGACTAAGGTGTGAGTATGAGCACATGAAACAAACACAGATCAGAGAGAAGCTGTATACTGTACTCCTTTAAAAATGTAGCCTTCTGAGTCACATAATATAACTTCCACCATACTCCATTGTTTGCAACAGTCACTAGCCTACCCAGTTTAAGGGGAAGGAAAGTAGACTCAATCCATTGGTGGGACATAGCAATGTTCTGGAGGACAGTTGGGACCATAAATATTTCAGCAGCCATTTTTGGAACATGCAGTATCTCCCCTGTGTATTTCCTGTTCTCACTAACTTATATTTGGACCTAGGATTTAATTGACAAATAAGGAGGAGTAAGGAAATACAGTCAGTTGTATATTACATAATTCATTGAGATGCTAATTTTATCTGTTCTGCATATTTTCAATTTAGAACAGAATCTTCAAAATACGTATATCTTTAAAAGTGGTATCTTCAAATCCTTATGAATTACAAGGACTCTCTCACCTACTAATTCCTTAATAAATTTGTTATTATTTTCCAGAAATTTCTGCTTCTAAGCTACATTTATCTTCACTTCTCAATGCAGTATATCTTACTTTAAAAGTTGTTTTCAAAAAGATAATTTTCATGTTTAAGACACAAAATCTACTCTAAGACCTACTTTTTTTTTTGAGAATTTCTCCATAACTTTACTGGAATTACCTTTTATAAGGTAATAAGCTTGGCCTTACCCAACTTCCTTAAATTTGCAAGCATCTAAGCAATGCTCTCTAAACATAACACAACTTGGTTGTCTCCTTCTCTTTCCTTGCTCTAATCTCACATTATGAAAAATCTTTCACTTTTTCTCTGCTATTGAGAATATCATCCACCATATTTTCATTCCCATGTTATTTAGACTTTCCCACATAATATTCACTTCTCCATTTTGTAGAGTAGAGATGAGTTCTTACTTGTACCTGCAGTGCTTATTGATATACTATACTACACTATACCACAGCAACTAAATCCTGAGTAGTCATCTGTTGAATTCTCTGGCCACCAATTTACATAGCTGTAGTCTCCCTAAGGCTCTAGGATTTGCTTCTACAGCAGATTACCCAGCCTTTAAAACTAGTTTTTTTCCTCGGTCATATTTGGTGAGATTTCAGATAATTCTTTTGGTTGTTTTCCATTTCAAGTGTCCATGTACACATGCACACACACATCATTAGAAGTATTTTTTCATATTCCACAGGTCTTTTGCTCAGTCCTTTCAACTTTTGTAACAATCAGTATCAGTAAATATTGCTTATTTGAAGTCTGCAAAATAGAAACAGAATCTGTGTAGTCACTTAATTTCAGTGGTTTAACATCACACATGTACAGACACACAAAATACTTTCTTCCCAATAAAACCACAGTGGGAAAATAACCAGATTTTGGACTACCCACATCCATACATTAACTTAGGAATCTAGGCTGACTCCATATTTAATGCATGGATTTCAGGATCAGCCTGGGAATTCACAATGAAATTAGCCAGAAGGGAATAGACTACGGGAGAATGAAAAGAAATTTCACTGTTGCAGGTCTGTAACTGATGTACATTACTACTATTTCTATTCCATTGACTATAACTCAGCCACATCGAAAATCCTAAGTACAAGAAAGATAGAAAATGGGAAGCCATATAGTAACAACTCTATGCTATGTAAGGGGGTACAGAGCTTTCTGATGGATAATTAGTCAACTTTGCCACTGTAATCAATCAGGTTTTCATGGGCAGTAGCTAAGGTCAAAATTCTTGTCAGTTATTTTATTTGAAAAACTACTATATATGCATATATTCAAACTGTTTTATGACTTCTTTGTATTTAAATGCATGTAATGATGTGTAAGTGATGAAAAAGCAATGATAACTCCACACTATATTCTATTCTTCTACATAGTATCTAGTTGTATCAGACTTCAAAAATTTGCTGGTTAAATAACCCCATTAAATCCATTTATAGGCCATTTGTTTATAAAAAATTACTGTATATAGGCAGATACAAGATGGCAGTGTGAGAGATGAGATAGAGAACTCCTCCCAAAATCACAGATAGTGTGAAACTATAGTTAATACAACTAACCCTAAAATAGCAACAGGAAAGAAGGCTGAACCAGACTGCATATAGACCTTACAATCAGAGCAGACCTAACGAAACAGGGTAATGTACCAAAGCCTTGATTCGGCGGGACCCAGGCCCTTCTCACCGGTGGGAGGAAAAAAAACAGAGCAGGGAGGGGGTGGAAGCCTTGGACTGCTAAACACCCAGCCCTGGAGGTCTGCTTTGCAAGCAGAAACCTACATTGTGTGGTGCTCTGGAGGTTGGGAAGCTGGGACAGGCAGAGTACTTGAGAGACGATTCCGGGCGGATCCACACCAGGCCGCTCTGGGGCAAGGGAAAGGCAAGCAGTCTGACAGGCTTCCTAGCAGTGTGAGGGCTGCTAAAGGGGCGGGGTTTGCACGGAGATTGCTGTGCGGGGGAGGGGAAAGATGGACAAGATTGTCTGGGTGCTTCTGCCCAGCAGGTTAGGAACTTTGAGGAGGTGCAGGCACTCCATCCCCATAGCTGGCTGCCCAGCTCCAAGGACCACACTGTGACACGCAGCCTTCTGAGACTTCCTCCTGGACTGACAGCAATGTTTGGCAAACAGGCAGTCACTGCACTGGTGTCAGGCCAGCCAGAGGGAGGCCCCACCTACAACAGCTAGAGACACCAAGCACAGAGCCTTACACCTGTGTGCTCAGCCCACTGGCTCTGATACTGGAGACAGGTACCACAGACGGAATCAGGAAACACATCTTTCCTCCCCACAGGCACCAGCTTCGCTCCCTTACAACCCCAAACCTCACTCTAGGGGCTCAGCAGCTCCAGAGACTGGAGCTTCTGGGCACTAGAGGGCACTACATAGAATTATGAAACATCCAAAGAACCTGGTTCAGACCAAAATCTTACAAACCCCAGAAAAAGGGCCAAATGAAACTGAACTCACCAATCTTCCTGAAAGAGTGTTCAAAATAAAAATCAAAAATGCATATTGAGGTACCAAAAAATATTCAAGAACTTGGGAATAAATTTAAGATGGAGATTCAATCATTAAGAAATTCCATATCTGAAATGAAACATACAATGGAGGGATTTAAAAGAAGATTAGATGTAGTAGAAGAGATGGTAAATGGAATAGAAATTAGACAAGAGGAATACAAAGAAGCTGAGGCACAGAGAGAAAAATCTCTAAGAGTTAAAGAATATGGAGAGAACTGTGTGACCAATCCAAATGGAACAATATTCACATTAGAGGGGTACCAGAAGAAGAAGAAGATATAAAAAGGGATAGAAAGTATCACTGAAGAGGTAATTGCTAAAAACTTCCCCAATCTGGCGAAGGAGAAGGTCTCTCAGGCCATGGAGGTACACAGATCTCCAAACACAAAGAACTTAAGGAAGACAACATCAAAACATATAATAATTAAAATGGCAAAGATCAAGAACAAGGACAGAGTATTAAAAAGAGCCAGAGAGAGAAAAAAGATCACATACAAAAGAAAACCCATCAGGCTATCAGATTTCTCAACAGAAACCTTACAGGCCAGTAGCAGTGGCATGATACATTTACTGAAATGAAGCAGAAGGGTCTTGAACCAAGAATACTATACCTGGCAAGGTTATAATTTAAATTTGAAGGAGGGATTAAACAATGTTCAGATTAGCAAAAGCTGAAAGAATTTACCACCCACAAACCATCTCTGCAGTGCATTTTGGAGGGACTTCTACAAATGAAAGTATTCCTAAGGCTAAATACATGTCACCAAAGGGATAGGCAAAGAGTACTGAATATGATTCATAACACACAAAGAATGGAGCCTGCAATGGCAATAAGTACCTATAGCTATCGATAATCACGCTAAATGTAAATGGCCTGAATGCACCAATCAAAAGACATAGAGTAGGAGAGGGATAAAAGATGGCAGTGTGAGAAGAGAGACAGAGGCTTCCTCCTCAAACTGGATACAATTAGAAAATATAGTTGGCATAATTAACCCTAAGAGAGCAACAGGAAAGACTGCACACACCTGGAGAAAAGAGCAGACCTCACTGAACGGGGTAATGTACCAGAGCTGTGGCTCCGTGGGACCTGAGTCCTTCCCCCACCCCAGCTCACCTGCAGGAGGAAGAGAAACAGAGCAGGGACGGAGTGGAAGGCTTGGGACTGCTGAATACCTAGCTCTGGAGATCTGCTCTGGGAGGATAAACCTGTATTTCAAGGCTGCTTTCATGAGACTTGCATGTCTACTGGGTTGGAAAGTTAATACAGGCAGAGTTCTTGGGGAGACTGGGATTCTGGCCAATTGTGGAAAGCAGGGATCCATATCCGGCAGCGCTGGGACAAAAGCTTATACCTGTGTGCTCATCCTGCTGGTTCAGGCAGTGGAGACAGGCACAGCAGCTGGGAAGAGGGGAACAGCTCTTTCCTCCCCCCAGGTACCAGTACCACTCCCCTGAGACCCCGACATCGCTTCAGGGGCTCAGCAGCTCCAGAATAGAGCTTCTGGACATGAGGGGGCACCATATACAAACATGAAACGCCAAAGGAAACTTGTCCAGAGTAAAATTATTAATACAACTCCAGAGAAAGATTTAAATGATATGGACCTCGTGACTCTTCCTGAAAGGTTGTTCAAAATAAAAATCATCAATATTCTAATGAAGGTATGGAAAGACATCCAAGAACTCAGGAATGAATTCAGGTCAGAGATCCAATCGTTGAAGAGAATGATGGAGGGTATTAAAAGCAGGTTGGATACAGTGGAGAAGACAATAAATGAAATAGAAACTAGAGAAGAGGAATACAAAGAAGCTGAGGCACAGAGAGAAAAAAGGATCTCTAAAAATGAAAGAATATTGAGAGAACTGTGTGACAAATTCAAACAGAACAATATTCGCATTATAGGGATACCAGAAGAAGAAGAGAGAGAGAAAGGGATAGAAAGTGTCTTTGAGGAGGTAGGTGAAAACTTCCCCAGTCTGGGGAAGGAGAAGGTCTCTTAGGCCATGGAGACCCACAGATCTCCCAACACAAGGGACCCAAGGAAGACAACACCAAGACACATAGTAATTAAAATGGGAAAGATCAAGCATAAGGACAGACTGTTAAAAGCAGCCAGAGGCAGAAATAAGATCACATAAAAGGAAAGCCCATCAGGCTAACATCAGACTTCTCAGCAGAAACCTTACAGGCCAGAAGGGAGTGGCATGATGTATGTAATTCCATGAAGCAGAAGGGCCTGGAAACAAGATTAATTTATCCGGCAAGATTATCATTTAAATTTGAAGGAGGGATTAAACAATTTCCAGATAAGCAAACGCTGAGAGAATTTACCTCCCACAAAGCATCTCTACAGTCCATTTTGGAGGGACTGCTAAAGATGGAAGTGTTCCTAAGGTTGAATAGCTGTCACTAGAGGTAATAAAACCACAGAAAAGAAAGTAGAACAGCTAATTAAGAAGCAAATGCAAAATTAAATTAAATATCCTCAAAGTCAATCAAGGGATAAAAAAAATGTACAGAATTTGATACCTAATATAAAGAATGAAGGAGGGAAAAAAAGCAGGAGAAATAGAAAAGAACCTTTAGATTGTGTTTGTAACAGCATACTAAGTGAGATAAGTTAGACTCTTAGACAAAAAGAAAAGTAACCTAGAACCTTTGGTAACCACGAATCTAAAGCCTGAAATGGCAATAAATACGTACCTATCGATAATCACCCTAAATGTAAATGGACTGAATGCACCAATCTGAAGACATAGAGCGACTGAATGAATAAAAACACAAGACCCATCTATATGCTCCTTACAAGAGACTCACCTCAAACCCAAAGACATGCACAGACTAAAAGTCAAGGGATGGAAAAAGATATTTCATGCAAACAATAGGGAGAAAAATGCAGGTGTTGCAGTAATAGTATCAGACAAAATTGACTTCAAAACAAAGAAAGTAACAAGTGATAAAGAAGGACATTACGTAATGATAAAGGGCTCAGTCCAACAAGAGGATATGCCCATTATAAATATATATGCACACAACACAGGAGCACCAGCATATGTGAAACAAATACTAACAGAACTAAAGGAGGAAATAGAATGCAATGCATTCATTTTAGGAGACTCCAACACACCATTCACTCCAAAGGACAGATCCACCAGACAGAAAATAAGTAAGGACACAGAGGCACTGAACAACATACTAGAAGAGATGGAACTAATAGACATCTATAGAACTCTACACCCAAGCAAAAGGACACACATTCTTCTCAAGTGCAAATGGAAAGTCCAGAATAGACCACATACTAGGCCACAAGAAGAGCCTCAGTAAATTCAAAAAGATTGAAATTCTACCAACCAAAGGTATAACCAGGCCACAAAGGTATAACACTAGAAATAAATTATACAAAGAAAGCAAAAAGGCTCACAAACACATGGAGGCTTAAAAACACACTCCTAAATAGTCAATGGATCAACGACCAAATTAAAATGGAGATCCAGAAATATATGGAAATAAATGACAACAACACAAAGCCCCATCTTCTGTGGGACACAGCAAAAGTAGTCTTAAGAGAAAAGTATATAGCAATCCAGGCATATTTAAAGAAGGAAGAACAAATCCAAATGAAATGTCTAATGTCACAATTATCAAAATTGGAAAAATAAGAACAAATGAGGCCTAAGGTCAGCAGAAGGAGGGACATAAAAAAGATCAGAGAAGAAATAAATAAAATTGAGAAGAATAAAACAATAGAAAAAAATCAATGAAGCCAAGAGCTGGTTTTTGAGAAAATAAACAAAATAGATAAGCCTCTAGCCAGACTTATTTAGAGAAAAAGAGAATCAACACACATCAACAGAATCAGAAACGAGAAAGGAAACATCACGATGGACGCAACAGAAATACCAAGAATTATTAGAGACTACTATGAAAACCTATATGCTAAGAAGCTGGAAAACCTAGAAGAAATGGACAACTTCCTAGAAAAATACAATCTTCCAAGACTGACCAAGCAAGAAACACAAAATCTCAACAAACCAATTACCAGCAAAGAAATTGAAGTGGTAGTCAAAAAACTACCTAAGGAAAAACCCCCGGGCCAGATGGATTTACCTCGGAATTATATCAGACATACAGAGATATAATACCCATTCTCCTTGAAGTTTTCCAAAAAATAGAAAAGGAGGGAGTACTCCCAAACTCATTCTATGAAGCCAATACCAACCTAATACCAAAACCAGGCAAAGACCCCACCAAAAAAGAAAATCACAGACCAATATCCCTGATGAATGTAGATGCAGAAATACTCAACAAAATACTAGCAAACTGAATTCAAAAATACATCAAAAGGATCATACACCATGACCAAGTGGGATTCATCCCAGGGATGCAAGGATGGTACAACATTCGAAAATCCATCAACATCATCCACCACATCAACAAAAAGAAGAACAAAAACCACATGATTATCTCCATAGATGCTGAAAAAGCATTCAACAAAATTCAAGATCCATTCATGATAAAAACTCTCAACAAAATGGGTATAAAGGGCAAGTACCTCAACATAATAAAGGCCATATATGAAAAACCCACAACCAACATTATACTTAACAGTGAGAATCTGAAAGCATTTCCTGTAATAATCAGAAAGAAGACAAGGATGCCCACTCTCCTCACTTTTATTCAACATAGTTCTAGAGGTCCTGGCCATGGCAATCAGACTACACAAGGAAATAAAAGGCATCCATATAGGAAAGGAAGAAGTCAAACTGTCCCTGTTTGCATATGACATGACATTGTACATAAAAATCCCTAAAGAATCCACTCCAAAACCAGTAGATCTAATATCTGAATTCAGTAAAGATGTGGAATGCAAAATAAATACACAGAAATCTGTTGCATTCCTATACACTAATGATGAACGAGCCAGAAGAGAAATTAGGAAAACAATTCCATTCACAATTGCATAAAAAAAAAAAGGAGTAAACCTGACCTAGGAAGTGAAAGACCTATATTCTGAAAACTAGAAGATACTCATGAGAGAAATTAAAGAAGAAACCAATAAATGGAAACACATCCCGTGCTCATGGATAGGAAGAATTAATATTGTCAAAATGGCCATCCTGCTTAAAGCAATCTATAGATTCAAGGCAGTCCATATCAAAATACCAACAGCATTCTTCAATGAACTAGAGAAACAAGTTCTAAAATTCATATGGAACCACAAGAGACCCGGAATAGCCAAAGTAATTCTGAGAAGAAACAATATAGCAGGGGGGATCTTGCTACCCAACTTCAAGCTCTACTACAAAGCCACAGTAATCAAGATAATTTGGTACTGGCACAAGAACAGACCCATAGAACAGTGGAACAGAATAGAGACCCCAGATATTAAGCTAAACATATATGGTCAATTAATATATGATAAAGGAGCCATGGACATACAATGGGGAAATGACAGTCTCTTCAACAGATGGTGCTGGCAAAACTGGACAGCTACATGTAAGAGAATAAAACTGGATCACTGTCTAAACCTGTACACAAAAGTAAATTTGAAATGGATCAAAGACCTGAATGTAAGTCATGGAACCATAAAACTCTTAGAAAAAAACATAGGCAAAAATCTCTTGGATATACCATGAGCAACTTCTTCTTGAACATATCTCCCCGGGCAAGGGAAACAAAAGCAAAAATGAACAAGTGGGACTATATCAAGCTGAAAAGCTTCTGTACAGCAAAGGACATCATCAATAGAACAAAAAGGTACCCTACAGTATGGGAGAATATATTCGTAAATGACAGATCCGATAAAGGGTTGACATCCAAAATATATAAAGAGTCAACAAACAAAAAGCAAATAAGCCAATTAAAAATGGTCAGAGGAGCTGAACAGACACTTCTCCAAAGAAGAAATTCAGATGGCCAACAGGCCCATGAAAAGATGCTCCACATAGCTAATCATCAGAGAAATGCAAATTTAAACCATAATGAGATATCACCTCACACCAGCTGGGACGGCCAACATCCAAAGGACAAACAACAACAAATTTTGGCAAGGATGTGGAGAAAGGGGAACCCTCCTACACTGCTGGTGGGAATGTAAATTAGTTCAACCATTGTGGAAAGCAGTATGGAGGTTCCTCAAAAAACTCAAAATAGAAATACCATTTGACCCAGGAATTCCACCTCTAGGAATTTACCCTAAGAATGCAGCACTCCAGGTTGAAAAAGACAGATGCACCCCTATGTTTATCGCTGCACTATTTACGATAGCCAAGAAATGGAAGCAACCTAAGTGTTCATCAGTAGATGAATGGATAAAGAAGATGTGGTACATATATATAATGGAATATTATTCAGCCATAAGAAGAAAACAAATCCTACCATTTGCAACAACATGGATGGAGCTAGAGGGTATTATGCTCAGTGAAATAAGCCAGGCAGAGAAAGACAAGTATCAAATGATTTCACTCATCTGTGGAGTGTAATAACAAAGAAAAAACTGAAGGTACAAAACAGCAGCAGACTCACAGAACACAAGAATGGACTAACAATTACCAGAGAAAAAGGAACTGGGGAAGATGGGTGGGATGGGAGGGGTAATGGGGAAAAATGGGTATTACGATGAGTACACATAATGTAGTGGGGTGCACAGGGAAGGCAGTATAATACAGAGAAGACAAGTAAGCATTCTATAGCATCTTACTACGCTGATGAACAGTGACTGTAATGGGGTATGTGGTTGGAACTTGACAATATGGGGAGTCTGGTAACCATAATGTTGCTCATGTAATTGTACATTAATCATACCAAAAAAAATGTGAAAAAAATTACTGTATATGGACTTGAAAAATAAATCGGCACCTCAAAATTATATTTTGAGTATGAATTTTATTACAAATTAAATAGCTACAGGGTGTATTTTCTAAGGCAGACTTAGCTTTACTACAAGCCACTGATGTCATTTTAACGATAGTATGTTTTCTTAAGGCAGACTTAGTTGTAATGCGTAGCCAATGATTTCATTATTTTAAATGAGAAATGTTTTAAATATAAAAACATGTATCTACAAATAAACTTTTTCAAGCTTTTAAAGCTTGCATACCACAATAGGTAATTATATATTTGCCAATATGTATGGCTGTATGTTCAGGAGCAATTTAGTTAGAAAATCATGTAATAACATGATTAACATACCAGTTGCTATATATTAAATGCTTATATTTCTCTAAATTTCATGTATAGAAATCCTAATTCCCAAGATGATGGTATTAGGGCATGGAGCTTTTAGGAGGTGATTAGATTATGAGGATAGAACCCTCATACATGGGAAGAGTCACCTGTAAAATAGGTCTGAGAAAACTTCCTCACCAATTTCCATCATGTGAGAATATATAGAGAAGTTGGCTGTCTGCAGCCTAGAAGAAAGTCCTCCGATGACCTGACCATACTGGCATCTTGATCTTGGACATCCTGCCTCTAGAATGGCAAGCAATAAATTTATTAAGCCACCCAGTCTATGGTCATTTTTTTTATACTAACCCAAACAGTTTAGCAAACTATTGTTAATACATTAATACTAATCACTCATTTTTACCTATAAAATAGGTAAATATGTTAATAAACAGCATTACATTTGTTCACATGATAAAATAACTTTGCATAAGACAAGGTGTTTTATTAATAAATTATTTCAGTGTATACTTTTTTATTGAAACAATATAAGAAAAAAATGGTAGAAAACCTCACCTACTTTGTAATAAGAATGACAGACTGCCCTATGAGTCTGATTTATAAGATCTAACTAAATATAGTACCCTTGAAAAGAGGGTGAAAAACAAATTGAAATGTCAGATAATCTAAATTCAAGAGACTTTTAGGTCATACTTTCCTGTAAATTATGAATTGTTTCTTTCAAAATATAACACTAGACAGACACGGCTTGCTATTTTTCCTAAGTGAAATATATATATATATATATATATATATATACACTAATTAATAGGGTCCAGAGAGCTAAGGTTTTAAAAATACTTTAGTCCACGCTATTGCTGTGGAAGCAATGTACATTACAGTCTCTGATGCAGCATACCAAGAGGACAGCTTTTCCCTTTCTCCTACCAGCCTGTTTATTTTCTAATAACTTGGACTGGGACTTACACAATCAATTTTCCAGTTCTCAGGCTTTCAGACCCAGACTGATAACTATATCTTTGGCTCTCCAGTTACAGACTTCAGATCTTAGAACTTCTTGGCTTCCATAATATCATGTGACCCAATTCTTTACAGTCATTCCACCATATAATAGGACGTGTGTGTGTGGGGGGTGCTGGGTGTATATATATATATATATATATATATATACACACACACACACACACATAAAAACATAGCTCCTATTGGTTCTGCTTCTCTGAAAAATCCAGACTAACACATCACTATCATGAAAATATTTGCTAGCTTTTTCAGTTATATTTATCTTTTTAGTCTATCTAAAGCATTTTGGTTTATAAATATTTTTGTAGCATGACAAAGTGGTCTCAATCAAGTTGAAATTCTTGAGTCTTTTAAAATCACTATTAATCTTTAGAATAAGATTTCAATTTAATATATTATATTGTGCTTTAAGTGGGTTTCATATCAAAGGATTATCCAATTTCATTAGAAATACATTATAAATCTAAGTACAGAGGGCTGCTTATTCTTTCATTTAGTGTAAGAATTCTAATGTAAATATTCCTTTATTGCTGCTCATTTAGAATGTTTCTAATGACATCACTTAGTTTATGTGAGACACTATTTTTAATATCCATAATCATATTTAACTGTCACAATTATTTCTTCTTTACAGATGAGAAAATGGAAGTATACAGATGTTAAGAAACTTATCCAAGACAAATAGAAAATAAATGGCCAGTTAAATACTGGAATCCAGGATATCGCCCTATACATATCATATTCTGTCTTGTTCTACACTAAAATCCTGTTCTCTACTTAAGTAATTATTTTTAATTTGTTGCTGCAAGTTGCCAAATTTCCTTTCAGGAAGGTAGTGCTATTTATGTTTCCTGTGATTAGATTACTTAATGCAACACCCTTCCCCGTCTTTATCAGCAAAAGCTAGTATACTTTTTATATTTGGTAACTTAAAATACCAAACAAAATTTCTTTCTGTTTCAACATCTTAAATTACTAAGTTAAAACACTGCACTGTCAATATAGACTGATTTTGATACACAAGAATACTAATTTGATATGGTTCAAGACATTATAAATGACATTGAAATATTTTTTTCATTTTTTAATATTTTTAAATCTCCTGTAAATTTTCTACTGCAGTTCTTTTTCCTGACATAGCCTGAGTGTTTTTCTATCAATTTGTCTGAGTTCTGCACATAATAAGAGCAATACTTTTTGATCTAATAATTTGATGGAGAAATAAGTATATTAAAATGTAACAGTTAATGCTCAATATTTCAATATAAAAGATCAGTTTTGGGGGTGATTTTGATATTATCTTAAGATAATAAACCAAAGAAACACACATACAGTTAAATTATACTGTTAAGGTAAATAGACATAATTGATGATTTTGCATTTTACATGACAGTTTAACTTAAATGAAAGCACATAGGTATGCAAAGCAAAAGTACATACGTTTATTATTCTTAAGCATTGTCTAAACTCACAATAACTCTGGTGTGAAATTGAAATAACTGAATAATAACCTCACTTACTATACCCATTCATATCCAGAGGTAACAATCAAGCTTTTGTTCAGATGGGGAAGGAAGAAGGAGGATGGAGGAAATGGAGGATATTATCTGGTCTCCACATAGTATTCAGGATGGATATTACACATTTCTAAACTTTAATCTCATATGTACAGAACTTAAAGTTAGGAATTAAATATTTTTAAAATGTATATTTATTCATTCACAATTTAAGAATTTTAATTTTAGAAATCATATAACCATATACTCAAAAATTACATATAAATGTATTGTTCTTAATTTTTATAAATGTCTTCCTTGACTTCATCCTTAAAATATACTCATTGTATACATTTATTTTTGGTAGTAATAAAATGCATTTTATTTCTATGATTTTTCTTGACTCATAAGCAATGAATTAAATATTTATTTCAACTACAGATATGAGAAAAAATTTATTATTACTAACAGTTACTGAAATAAGTATATGTTTTGCATATTTTATAAGTTTTATCTTCATAACTACATTCTAATTTTATCAGCTCTAAATTTTGTATGAACTAAAAGAAATCATTGAAGTTGCCAAAGGGCAAAAATGTATTGTGTGGTGGCTTTGTGATGTATCGATCTGACTAAGCTAAACTACATTTTCCAAAACTCCCTTTCTTTTATGTTCCTGTTTATGAGAGATTTACATGGAATGCAAAAGTAAAAGAGCAGCCATGCAGTAGCTCACACATATTGTCACTTACCTGCTGGTTCTCCTCCTTTGTAGCCTTCCTCTGGACTTTCCTTCTCTTCTCTGACTCAAGGGCCAGGTTGTGGGTTTAGCTCCCTGAGGAAGGTCCTGGTTCCTACAACACACCCACATCATCAAAGTCAGAGGCAACAAGGACTGACATGGGTTTCTGTTCATATTCGTGGACTCTAGCTTATGCTTGTGGGTCCACATTGTTCTGGGTCTACTTCTCTGATTGAATCCTGACTGATACATGTACGAAATGATCATAGAGTAGAAACTAATCCCTGTGCCACATTGGTACTTAACTCACTAAATTAGCTCAGGGTTTGGCCAATATTTGAACTTGGTGTTTTGTAAGACAAATATTCTGTTTCTTTCCATTGCCAAAAAGGGTTTTGAGAAACTGTGAGATATTATACAAACTTAGGTTTTTATTGTGATGCTATTATCAACATTATTATTAAACTTTGCTCGGTGACTAGGCAAAGTATGCTTTAAAATGCAAACTATATTAGAGGTATACTTATATTAAATATTAAAATTTGGTTACAAATGATACATGTTTCCATTTTTATTGGACTTAGAAAAGTACCCTCAAAAGGATTAGATTACGTTTAATTACTGACCTAAGAAACAGCTGACAAAGTCAAGAAATCAAACAACCTCTTAATTCAACCCATTGGGTTTAAAATAGAATCCTGATGTATTTAGTCCCCTTACTCTTGACATCTGTTGTAAGCTCCCAGCTGCCCATTATTGCTCTCATTTCTGCCATAACCGAACACACTGGTGGTTGGGGAGACTGAGGGAGGGAGCTCATTTGCAGTAAATTAATTAATATACCAAACAGATTGCTACTGAAATCTACCTCATTTGCACTACTCTCTAACCACCAACATCTTTGCTGTTGCTAACACAAAAGTTAGGCAGTACAATTTAACTGAATTCATAAATGAGTTACAATATTTCAAATATATGCTATGTCAGGATATCCTCTGGATTCTCTTAGGTAATCATAAACATTTCTATTTAGTAGGAATTCAGAGAGAGAAAGCAGAAGGTGTGTTATCTCAAAACTACCAACAAGAAATAGAGGCTAACATCTTTTGAATGCTTACTAGATGTCAAGGCCTCTCTATGCTGTGGTGACAGATAATGACCCCCTCCTAAAATGTCCACAGCCTAATCCCTGGAATGTGTTAACATATGTTACAATATATGGCAAAAAGGACTTTAGAGATGTGACTAAGATATAGAATTTGAGAACTGGAGATTAAACTCTCCAGGTGGGCCCAATCTAATCACATGAATCCTTGAAAGCGGAAAACCTCTTCCAGTAGTGGTCAGGAGAGAGATGTGATCATGGAAGAAGAGTCAACAGATATGGCAGCATGAGAACTCAATCTGTTACAGCTGGTTTGAGGGAGAATGACAGCCACAAGCCAAGGAATACAGGCATCTTCTACAAGCTACAAAAGGCCAGGATATGTATTTATTCCCTGATATACTCTCTGGGAAGGGTCCTACCAATGCCTTAATTTTAGCCCAGTGAGGCCCATGCTGGATTCCTGACCAACAGAACTGTATGACACTAATGTTTGATTGTTTGTTTGGTTGGTTTTTTTTAGATAATTATTTTTTATTGAAGGGTAGTTGACACACAGTATTACATTAATTTCAGGTGTACAACACAGTGATTGAATATTTATATACATTACAATTCTAGGTACCAGCTATCACCATACCAAGTTGTTACAATATTTTGACTATGTTCCTTATGCTATACATTACATCCCGGTTACTTATTTATTTTACAATTGGAAGTGTGTACTTTTTTTTTTTCTTTGTGAGGGCATCTCTCATATTTATTGATCAAATGTTTGTTAACAAAAATAAAATTCTGTATAGGGGAGTCAATGCTCAATGCACAATCATTAATCCACCCCAAGACTAATTTTCATCAGTCTCCCATCTTCTGAAGCATAACGAACAAGTTCTTACATGGAGAGAGAACAAATTCTTACATAGTGAATAAGTAACATGGTGAACAGTACAAGGGAAGTCACCATAGAAACTTTCGGTTTTGCTCATGCATTATGAACTATAAACAGTCAGTTCAAATATGAATAATCATTTGATTTTTATACTTGATTTATATGTGGATACCACATTTCTCTCTTTATTATTATTATTCTTAATAAAATGCTGAAGTGGTAGGTAGATACAAGATAAAGGTAGAAAACATAGTTTAGTGTTGTAAGAGAGCAAATGTAGATGATCAGGTGTGTGCCTGTAGACGATGTGTTAATCCAAGCTAGACAAGGGCAATGAAACATCCACGATGCAGAAGACTTCTCTCAGAACAGGGGGGTGAGGTTGTAAGCCTCACCTCTGTTGATCCCCAATTTCTCACCTGATGGCCCCCCTGCGACTGTGCCTGTCTTAGGTTATTCCTCCCTTGAGGAATCTTACCCATCTCTGGCTAACCAGTCATCTTCCGGGGCCACACAGGGAAATGTAAAGTTGGTAAGTGAGAGAGAAGCCTTATTGTTTGAAAAGGTTAGCTTTTTACTTCTTTGCATATTTATGCCCTGTGGCTTCTATGCCCAGCATTTGTCTTGAGGTATCTTTAGCACTTGGAAGAATTATGATACTCGGTAAATTTGATATGAGGCACGAATTCTGTTTAAGGGTTGTAATTAGGAAGGAAGAAGAAAAGCTATAGAAGTAGCAAGCGGAAGAAAACATGGGAAGATTGATTACTTCTTTGACATATCTTCCTGGAGAGTAACTTCAGCATGTATAGGTTTTAAACCACTAATTAAATTGCGCACACACATTAACATAATAGGAGTACAGTTACATAACCAAAGCATACCTGTAATTACCAGCCATCTCCAGTGAAACCAAGAAAACCAGTTAGGCACCTTAGGCATTTGTGAAAACTTATCTATGATATGGTGGATAGTGTCCAACTGAACTTGAACAGTCTGAGAGAAATGAGACAAATTAAAACAACCCATTCCTGGGGACTGTTCACATCCCATATGTTCTTTTAACAGTAGATAGTCTGTAGTTGTAAGATTTTGGAACACTACAACTTGCACTTCTCCTAATTCTTGGTTGAGTTCCAACAATATAGATACAGTCAAATTTGTTGTTCTACTGTATGCACAGGCCAGCTTAGATATCTCCTTCTTCATTCCCATGGCAAGTCCAGGAACCAGTGGGATGAGTGCATCTACAGCTGTAGCAGCACGTGGACCTTTGTTGGGGTTTTTTGATGATCATCTTCTGTTATGAGTCTTCCAGAGAGTGCTGATGTTGGAAGTTCTTTTTCATATTGTATCTTAGTTCATTTTCGGGGTAGCCAAATTAGGCTTTGATCCTCTTTATAAACACAAACAGACGCTTTGCCTACACTTTTATATGCCCTTTATATCATTGTGTAGAACTCATTGGAGGTCACCACACAGGAACTGCTTTACCAGGTCCTCCCTATATACCCCTTTACAGTCACTGTCAATCAGCATAGCAAAATGTTGTAGAATCACTACTTGTCTTCTCTGTGTTGTACAGCCATCCACTTTCTCCCCCCCACCCATGCATGCTAATCTGAATACCCCACTTTTTCTTCCCCCCCTTATCCCTTACTACCCACCCATCCTCCCCAGACCCTTTCCCTTTGATACCTGTTAGTCCATTCCTGAGTTCTGTGATTCTGCTGCTGTTTTGTTCCTTCAGTTTTTCCTTTGTTCTTATACTCCACAGATGAGTGAAATAATTTGGTATTTCTTTTTCTCCTCTTGCCTTGTTTCACTGAGCATAATACCCTCCAGCTCCATCCATGTTGCTGCAAACAGTAGGATTTGCCCTCTTCTTATGGCTGAGTAGTATTCCATTGTGTATATGTACCACATCTTCTTTATCCATTCATCTATCGATGGACATATAGGTGGTTTCCAATTCTTGGCTATTGTAAATAGTGCTGCGATAAACATAGGGGTGCATTGGTCTTTCTCATACTTGATTGCTCCATTCTTAGGGTAAATTCCTAGGAGTGCAATTCCTGGGTCAAATGGTAAGTCTGTTTTGAACATTTTGATGTACCTCCATACTGCTTTCCACAATGGTTGAACTAATTTACATTCCCACCAGCAGTGTAGGAGGGTTCCCCTTTCTCCACAGCCTCACCAACATTTGTTGTTGTTTGTCTTTTGGATGGCAGCCATCCTTACTGGTGTGAGGTGATACCTCATTGTAGTTTTAATTTGCATTTCTCTGATAATTAGCGATGTGGAGCATCTTTTCATGTGTCTGTTGGCCATCTGAATTTCTTCTTTGGAGAAGTGTCTATTCAGATCCTCTGCCCATTTTTCAATTGGGTTATTTGTTTTTTGTTTGTTGAGGCGTGTGAGCTCTTTATATATTCTGGACGTCAAGCCTTTATCGGATGTGTCATTTTCAAATATATTCTCCCATACTGTAGGGTTCCTTTCTGTTCTATTGATGGTGTCTTTTGCTGTACAGAAGCTTTTCAGTTTAATATAGTCCCACTTATTCATTTTTGCTGTTGTTGTCCTTGCCCAGGGAGATATGTTCAAGAAGAGGTCACTCATGTTTATGTCTAAGAGGTTTTTGCCTATGTTTTCTTCCAAGAGTTTAATGGTTTCGTGACTTACATTCAGGTCTTTGATCCATTTTGAGTTTACTTTTGTATATGGGGTTAGACAATGGTCCAGTTTCATTCTCCTACATGTAGCTGTCCAGTTTTGCCAGCACCATCTGTTGAAGAGACTGTCATTTCGCCTTTGTATGTCCATGGCTCCTTTATCAAGTATTAATTGACCATATATGTCTGGGTTAATGTCTGGATTGTCTAGTCTGTTCCATTGGTCTGTGGCTCTGTTCTTGTGCCAGTACCAAATTGTCTTGATTACTATGGCTTTATAGTAGAGCTTGAAGTTGGGGACTGAGATCCCCCCTACTTTATTCTTCTTTCTCAGGATTGCTTTGGCTATTCGGGGTCTTTGGTGCTTCCATATGAATTTTTGAATTATTTGTTCCAGTTCATTGAAGAATGTTGCTGGTAGTTTCATAGGGATTGCATCAAATCTGTACATTGCTTTGGGCAGAATGGCCATTTTGACGATATTAATTCTTCCTAGCCACGAGCATGGGATGAGATTCCATCTGTTAGTGCCCCCTTTAATTTCTCTTAAGAGTGACTTGTAGTTTAAAGAGTATAAGTCTTTCACTTCTTTGGTGAGGTTTATTTCTAGGTGTTTTTTTTTTTATGCAATTGTGAATGGAGTTGTTTTCCTGATTTCTCTTTCTGTTGGTTCATTGTTAGTGTATAGGAAAGCCAAAGATTTCTGTGTGTTGATTTTGTATCCTGCAGCTTTGCTGTATTCCAATATCAGTTCTAGTAGTTTTGGGATGGAGTCTTTAGGGTTTTTTATGTACAGTATCATGTCATCTGCAAATAGTGACAGTTTAACCTCTTCTTTACCAATATGGATTCCTTGTATTTTTATGTTTTGTCTGATTGCCATGGCTAGGACCTCCAGTACTATGTTAAATAACAGTGGGGAGAGTGGGCATCCCTGTCTAGTTCCCGATCTCAGAGGAAAAGCTTTCAGCTTCTCGCTGTTCAATATAATGCTGGCTGTGGGTTTATCATAGATGGCCTTTATTGTGTTGAGGTACTTGCCCTCTATTCCCATTTTGCTGAGAGTTTTTATCATGAATTAATGTTGAACTTTATCAAATGCTTTTTCAGCATCTATGGAGATGATCATGTGGTTTTGTCTTTCTTTTTGTTGATGTGGTGAATGATGTTGATGGACTTTCGAATGTTGTACCATCCTTGCATCCCTGGGATGAATCCCAGTTGGTCATGGTGTACGATCCTTTTGATGTATTTTTGAATTCGGTTTGCTAATATTCTGTTGAATATTTTTGCATCTACATTCATCAGGAATATTGGTCTGCCGTTTTCTTTTTTGGTGGGGTCTTTGCCTGGTTTTGGTATTAGGGTGATGTTAGCTTCATATAATGAGTTTGGGAGTATCCCCTCCTCTTCTATTTTTTGGAAAACTTTAAGGAGAATGGGTAATATGTCTTCCCTGTATGTCTGATAAAATTCCGAGGTAAATCCATCTGGCCCGGGGGTTTTGTTCTTTGGTAGTTTTTTGATTACCGCTTCAATTTCGTTGCTGGTAATTGGTCTGTTTAGATTTTCTGTTTCTTTCTGGGTCAGTCTTGGAAGGTTGTATTTTTCTAGGAAGTTGTCTATTTTTCCTAGGTTTCCTAGCTTGTTAGCATATAGGTTTTCATACTATTCTCTAATAATTCTTTGTATTTCTATGGGGTCCGTCGTGATTTTTTCTTTCTTGTTTCTGATACTGTTGATTTATGTTGACTCTCTTTTCCTCTTAGTAAGTCTGACTATAGGCTTATCTATTTTGTTTATTTTCTCGAAGAACCAGCTCTTGGTTTCATTGATTTTTGGTATTGTTTTATTCTTCTCAATTTTATTTATTTCTTCGCTGATTTTTATGTCCCTCCTTCTGGTGACCTTAGGCCTCATTTGTTCTTCTTTTTCCAATTTAGATAATTGTGACATTAGTCCATTCATTTGGGATTGTTCTTCCTTTTTTAAATATGCTTGGATTGCTATATACTTTCCTCTTAAGACTGCTTTTGCTGTGTCCCACAGAAGTTGGGGCTTAGTGTTGTTGTTGTCGTTTGTTTCCATATATTGCTTGATCTCCATTTTGATTTGGTCATTGATCCATTGATTATTTAGGAGTGTGTTGTTAAGCCTCCATGTGTTTGTGAGCCTTTTTGCTTTCTTTGTACAGTTTATTTCTAGTTTTATGCCCTTGTGGTCTGAAAAGTTGGTTGGTAGGATTTTAATCTTTTGGAATTTACTGAGGCTCTTTTTGTGGCCTAGTATGTGGTCTATTCTGGAGAATGTTCCATGAGCACTTGAGAAGAATGTGTATCCTGTTGCTTTTGGATGTAGAGTTCTGTAGATGTCTATTAGGTCCATCTGTTCTAGTGTGTTGTTCAGTGCCTCTGTGTCCTTACTTATTTTCTGTCTCGTGGATCTGTCCTTTGGAGTGAGTGTTGTGTTCAAGTCTCCTAGAATGAATGCATTGCATTCTATTTCCTCCTTTAGTTCTGTTAGTATTTGTTTCAGGTATGAGGGTGCTCCTGTATTGGGTGCATATATATTTATAATGGTTATATCCTCTTGTTGGACTGAGCCCTTTATCATTATGTAATGTCCTTCTTTGTCTTTTGTTACTTTCTTTATTTTGAAGTCTGTTTTTTCTGATACCAGAATTGCAACACATGCTTTCTTCTCTTTGTTGTGTGCATGAAGTATCTTTTTCCATCCCTTGACATTAAGTCTGTGCATGTCTTTGGGTTTGAGGTGAGTCTCTTGTAAGCAACATAGGGATGGATCTTGCTTTTTTATCCATTCTATTACTCTGTGTCTTTTGATTGGTGCATTCAGTCCATTTACATTTAGGGTGATTATTGAAAGGTATGAACTTATTGTCATTGCAGTCTTTAAGTTTGTGGTTACCAAAGGTTCAGGGTTAGCTTCTTTACTATCTTAGTGTCTAACTTAAATCGCTTGTTGAGCTATTATAAACACGGTCTGATGATTCTTTATTTCTCTCCCTTCTTATTCCTCCTCCTCCCTTCTTCATATGTTGGGTGTTTTGTTCTGTGGTCTTTTTAGGAGTGCTCCCATCTAGAGCGGTCCCTGTATGATGCCCTGTAGAGGTGGTTTTTGGGAGGCAAGTTCCCTCATCTTTTGCTTGTCTGGGAATTGTTTAATCCCTCCTTCATATTTAAATGATATTCTTGCTGGATACAGTAGTCTTGGTTCGAGGCCCTTCTGTTTCATTGCATTAAGTATATCATGCCATTCTCTTCTGGCCTGTAGGGTTTCTGTTGAGAAGTCTGATGATAGCCTGATGGGTTTTCCTTTGTAGGTAACCTTTTTTATCTCTCTGGCTGCCTTTAGTACTTTGTCCTTGTCTTTGATCTTTGCCATTTTAATTGTTATGTGTCTTGGTGTTGCCCTCCTTGGATCCCTTGTCATGGGAGTTCTGTGTACTTCTGTGGTCTGATAGGCCATTTCTTCCCCTACTTTGGGGAAGTTTTCGGCAATTATTTCTTCAAAGACACTTTCTATCCCTTTTTCTCTCTTCTTCTTCTTCTGGTACCCCTATAATGCGGATCTTGTTCTGTTTTGATTGGTCAGTCAGCTCTCTTAAAATTCTTTCATTCCTGGAGATCCTTTTATCTCTCTCTGCATCAGCTTCTCTGCGTTCCTGTTCTCTGTTTTCTAGTCCATTAATGGTCTCTTGCATCTCATCCATTCTGTTTTGAAGTCCTTCCAGAGCTTGTTTTATTTCTGTATTCTCCTTCCTTATTTCTTGCAGATTTCTTTGGAAGTCCATCAGCATGGTTATGACTTTTGTTTTGAATTATTTTTCAGGAAGACTGGTTAAATCTATCTCCCCAGGTTCCTTCTCAGGGGAAGATGTAGCAGATGCTGAAGCTGTCTGCGTTAGTCTTGTCTGTATCATATTTTTTTGCCTTTTCATGTTGACAGGTGCTATTGACTGTCAGCTGGGAGGGCCAAACTTTTCACTTGCTACTGGCCTTTCTTTACTGGGACAACTGCGACCCCTAGTGGCTTGTGTTTGGTAATTGCGTGTAGGCTGTGTCTTTGTGCCTTGCCCGGCCAAAGTGAAGGAGTTTCCCTTTCTTTGGGGGTGGTTTGCCTTATGCTGTTTCTCTGCTTTCGCAGGTCCCGGAGGGGTAATGGACGGGGGTGCTGTTTGGCTGTTTACCTCCGTGAGAGGTCTCAGAGCTGTTGCCCAGGGGGTTAGTGCACCTGGTTTTCCCTGTAATTTCCAGCCACTGGGTTGTGACCTGTGTTTCCATCTAGCTGTTAAATCCCTGTCCCTTTAAGACTTTCAAAAAGCACTCGCTTTTCTTTGTCACAGGGGCATCAGCTTCGGAACCCACTCAGAGGTCTTGCTGCCCTATTTCCCTAGTTTCCAGCCCTCCATGCATGCACTGTGTCTGCGCTCTGTTGCGGGTGGCTGGGGCTGTGTGTTTAGCAGTCCTGGGCTCCCTCTCCCTCCCGCCAGGAGCTGGGGGGAGGTGTGCTCAGGTCCTGCCAGGCCGGGGGTTGTATCTTATTCCTTTTACCAGGCTCTGGGCTCTCGCTCATGTGGATGTAGTCACGCTGTTGTCCTGTGTCTTCTGGTCTCTCTTTTAGGATTAGTTGTATTTGTTGTATTTTCAAAAATATACATGTTTTTGGGAGGAGATTCTCACTGTCCTACTCATGCCGCCATGTTGGCTCCACCCCTCAATGTTTGATTGTTTTGAGCCACTGAGTTTGTGATAATTTGTTACAGCAGCAGTGGAAAATCTCTGGAATGCCTTATATCATTTAGTTGACAAAATGGAATCAGATACTATTATTATCCCTAATTTAAAGAAGAGAAAAGTGACTCCCATAGTTGTTAACTGAATCAATGAAAGTTACCTAGTTAAAGCTGGAGTTAACCTCGACACTTCTTGCTGGACATGATTTATGAGAGATTGTTGTAAAGCCAACATCCATGTTATTAAGTTCTACAAGGAGAAAATAGAAAGGAAACTGGCAGAGATTTATAATTATGTGAGATAACAGCTCAGAAATTTCTAGGATAGGAGAATATGTGAATCCTCAAACTGAAGCACTAACATACAAATTCTTAAGTAGAATAAAGAATAACAAATTAGTTAGATACATCATAATAAACACCATTTGGAAAAGCAGAAAATCTTTACTACAAAGAAATAAAATTACAGACAACATAAATACAGGAATTACAAGTAGATGGATAATAGATTCCTAACCAGCAACAACAAAGGCAAGAAAACATTAAACTTAATTGCCCAAAGGACTGAAGAAACTCAAATCAATCTAAAACAAAACAAATATGACCCAGAGGAATTAAAACTCTCTATTCAGCTAACTTATCATTTAAGATTAAGAACAAAATAAAGATAATTATAAAGATATGAAGACAGAGAAGATAAACTTAAATAATGAATTAATGAATTAATTCTGTGGTTGAAAATAAGGTGGCACTAAAATATAGGCTGAAGGGCATGGCACATGGGAAGAGATAAGAGTAAAGCATCTAAGATTTTTATCCTGTACTGGAAGAGACTGTAGCAAATGGTTATGATTTGTTTTATAAATTTTAGTAACTCCTAAATAATAGAGACACCCTTTATAAATTCCAGATCAGCATAATAAAATTAAAATGGGCAGCAGAAAGGAAGAATTAAATAATATTTAATCAATCCAGTAAGAAATGAAAAAACAAATATGCAAAAACAAAGCAAAACAAAACAAAACACTTGACAAAAAATCAAAATAATTTGGTAGATCTAAAATTATGGCAATATACTAGAATAAGCTTGATTACACTTCTTGTATGTAAGTAGCTAAAAATGCTATATAAAATGAAAATTACTTTAACTGCAAAGTTGAGACCTAAATAAATAACAGGCATTATCCATGTTTAGAAGAGCAAGATGAAACTGAAAATCAGAGTAGGAAACTCAAGGTCTGATTCTGCAGCACTGGCTGCCATTAAGGTATTGGAGAAGCAGACAACAGTATTTCCTTGGAGTCTAAATCACAGCGGCACAGGGAAAGTAATTGCGGTGTCTCCACAAGGTGGTAAGCTTGCTCTAAGACACCTGCATAGACATGTTAAGGGATGCATAGTGAAGAAAAAGTATAGGCTAAAAAGAAAAAACCCACCAATGGCAAAAATGAGGAAACATGTCTCATATATAGTCTCATAGGGTGATAGGGTGAGAGGGAATTATATTGAGGAATTATATATTTACAAAATTCTCCTACCATCTCAACTATATAAATTCCTACAGTTAAACACCAACTAACAATGAGCATGCAAACCAAAATAATAAACATAAGAAGGAAGAATCCACTATTGTGCTTGCCTGTTTTATGTTCCTCCTCTTCCTGGGCATCAGAGGAAGTACGCTTTCCAGTCTCCCTTCTAATTTGGCAAAGTTATTGTTTAGGTCTGCCAATCTAAATGAGACTGCGTCCCTTCTAGCCTGAAACAAAGAGAACCCTGTGCAGTTTTCTAGTTTCTTTCTTCCCAACAGATTAAATCAAGTCTAGGTGATTCCTGTCACTGCAAGGAGAACAGCTGCCTTAGGAAGTAGCTTATACCCCAAATAGAATTTGCATGAGCTAGATATGGTGAAGAAACATTTAATGTGATAGCAGGTAAAATATTTAGATACTTGATGGAAGATTAAAGATTTAAGTTCCTCAACAAGACTCTCAGGAAAAATAAAAGATAATCCACTGCTTGGCATATCTTAATAAAAGTATAGCCAACCAAAACAGGGAATTCAAAACAAAATACCATCACCAAAAAAAAAAGAGGGGGTGGGTAAATAAATCAACAGAGTAAAAATAAACAGAAGACTCCAAAAGACCTAATAAAACATAAGGTAATGGGATGACTTTTTAAAAAATGTACAAAATATAATTGGGTATTTCCCATGAAAATAGCACTTATGAATTGGTGCAAATTAAATTTTCAAATAAGCAAATTATGAGAGTTGTTTCTCTTTCATAGACCTTCACTAAAAGTAATAGAACACATTTCAGGAAGAAGGCGATGGACTCAGAAAAAAAAGAAGTGTGAAAAATAATGAGAAAAGAAAATTGTTAGCTATGACGATAAATCCAAACTAGAGTTAATTTTGTAAACAACAGCAATGATAATAGCCTATGAGTAGGATGTAGAATCAAGGTGGATTAAAATTACAAACCTTATTAAAGGATACACTGGTAGGGTATGATCAGAGTTAAACTATTATAAAGCCTCTATATTATACAGTGGTGAATAGAAATACACCTTAAATTACACTTGATAATTAAAATAGTTGAAGTACAATATTAGTAGAATTCAGCAATCATACATGTGTGTATATATTTATGTTATATATAAATGTACTACCTGCTATGAGAGTGTTATAAAAAGTAATTAAAATTATGAGATCATGATTATAATCTGATTAAAGAAAGCATATTTAAAAATTCAGAAGAGAAATATATATACCAGAGATTCATTTTTATCCCTCCTTTTGGTCTCTTAAAGTCTTGAAATTATAGCTAGACATTTTCCAAACTCCCTTGTAACTAGCTGTGGCTAGGTGCAGAAGTCCTGGTCAATGACATGGGATTGGGGAATAAAACAAACAACTTTTAATTCACATGGCATGAATTCCCCTTTCCTTTTTCCCCCATTCTCTGTAGCTGAAATGCAAATGTGGTGGTCAACTTGAGCCATATAGATAGTTTTACTTAGGGATAAGGGAGAAAGAAGAAAGGTAACTGAATATCCACCACCATTAAGTCACCATTCTAACACTGGATTGCTTATACATGGATTGTTATAAGAAAAGCAAATAAACTATTTGGCTGAGGCACTGTTATTTGCTGTCCATTATAACAGCTCAAACTATACCCTAAACAATAGAGAAATTACTATGGAGTGTTACATGACAAAAAGAAATTAAAATATATCTGAAATTACAGTATATGTTAATAGAATGAAGTTTTGTTAAAACACTCTCATAACTTGTATAAATACTTCCAGTTACATGCTATTTTTAAAAAATTCATATAATGAATCCTAAAATGAAATTTCAACAAATGTAAAATTACCAGTATAATATTAATACTGGTATCTGACCACAATAATCTAAATTTGAAATCAATACCAAAAACATGTTTAAAATCTCCACACATTTGAACTTAAATAAAATATTTTAAAATAATTCATGGGTACAAAAATCATAATGCAAAATATAAAATATTCAGAACTGGTTGACAATGATAACAAATCACATCAATCTTGTGTGATGAGTGAAGAAATACTTTGAGTTAAATAATTAGTTTAAAATTATAGTTTCATATAATATGAGAAAGAAAAAAGTACAAATTAAATAATTGTTCACTTCAAGGATGTAAAATAAAATAAAGGAATTTGAAAGTATGGGAGTGATTATTATTAATACACACATATTTTTATGAACATGATCATAATCTAACAAAAGTAAGGAAACACATCTAAAAGCTTAGAGGAGAGGCTTTCATACTAGCAATTACCACAAACAGATACACACACACACATAAAAAAAGTAAATAAATTATTCACAAATCCAAATATCTTATTTCCTTAAAAAGATGTAAAAGAAGAAAATGAGATTAAGGATAAGAGAGAAAAAGATGGTAATATAAAGAATGAGAGAAAATTCATGTACAAATAGGTTAGATATAGAAATGTACAAGAAAATTTCCCAAACAAAAAATTTCTGTAATTTCTAAAATGTAGGTAAAATGTAAAAATTTCTAAAGAGATATGTTATCAACACAGATAGCTTGTTCTTATCAATAAATCTTAGGAAAATTAATAGTCCAAAACCATTCCTCTTTCTTTCCATCCTTTCCATCTCCCACAAATACATGCACATGCACATATACATTAAAACTTAATTTATCAAGGCAAATTTTTACCCAACTTTAAAATGCAGACTAAAAATTTTCTGTTGTCTAGAAAAGAGGAAACAATCCAAATTGCCTATGAAACTTATAAATCCTCTGAATTTAAAAATGGATGCAAAATTACAAAAGAGAATTATTTCCAATAATACTATGGAATGTATATGCAGTAATCCTAAATAAAATAGTAGCAAATTTACTTCAGCAAGGCATAGAAAAGAAACCGTTATAAACTAGGTCATGTACTTAAAGTTCAAAAATGATAACAATAGTAGAAAATCTATTAGTTTAATCCACCAGACTAACAAATTAAAGAGAAAAATATAATATCAATGGATAAAAAAATCCTTGATGGAGTCCACCACCAATTTATGGTATGAAAAAGGTGACTTCATAGCAAAGTCAAGAGTAGAATCTTTTTAACCATTAATTCACTCAATTTATCCCAAACTTACAGCAAATATATCACTTTTGAAATGTTAGAAGTATTGTCTTCCCAGTTAGGAAAAAGAGAGAGATGTATTTCAATCATTTTGATTGAGGCATGTTTTAGGGGGCAGAGGAGTCTCAAATAGCAAAATAATAAAAGAAAAATTAATACACATTATAATTATAAAAATTCAAGACATACTCTCAACAATTAAAAAACAGAAATAAGGCAAACAGATGACTGGATAAAAATAATTAGAATGTAAAAAATATTTCCTATACAGTGGTAACAAATATCTAGAAAATATAATAAACATACCATAGACATTTTGGGGAATAATTCCATAAAATATGAAGAAGACCCATGTAGAAAAAATTATAGAAATTTATCAAATTGACCAAAAGTTCTCAGAACAATCTTTTTTTTGAGATGAGAGACACTTTGATATCTCACTCCATATCTCACTAAAATTTAAGTCAGCATGTTGCAGAATTTGGAAGTTTAGTTTTTTGTGTGTTCAGTTATTGTCATTCCCATAAGCTTTTAGTTTTATTCTTTAGCCCGCTTCCTAGTTTATCCTTATTTACTGTATCTTCAGATGCAGTCAGTTACTAACAGAGAGCTTCATTTGTTTCCTCCATTACATATTAAAATCTATAGTTTTACTGTCTAAATTGTACATAAATAGAAAATAACCTACTTATTAGAGAATACTAGTAATTCCTTTTCTATTTTGGAAATAGTGGTAATGAATGTATTAAACTTTAACAAAAATACTTTAACTTAGAATAAGAATTGGAGCTTAAGTCTTCTATTTTCATAATTTTAACTTTCATGAATTTTAACTTTCTTGCAAATTACATTATCTAGTAATTCCTTATAGGAGTCCATTGATTTGCTCTCCTAGTGTCATGTGTGTACTGGTATTTAATAAAATGTGTGACTCTATTTTGGACTTAATTTCCAATGTGTTTCCTTTTATTAGAAATAAGGACATAGTAGCAGATAAGGAGCCTTTCTTAAAAGGAGAATCACTACTTACTAAAGAGGAAATAACTTTAATGGAATAAAGAAATCAGGGCCTTTACTGTGATTCTCCTGTTAGGTCTTGCCATCATTTAAATAAAGCACACTCTTCTACTTCAGGAATTCTGAACATCATTGGATCTGCTGAGTCATAAAGCTGCATACCAAACTGATCTAACTGAAATCTAAAGATTAGGTAAAGGACTTAAAAGGAAAAGCCTTCCAATAGCAAATAAATGTGATTTGAATTGTATCTAAATTTTTTTAGTTTTAATTAGTTGTAATAGACATACATTATACTAATTTCAGTTATACAACATAGTAATGATTCCACATTTGTATTTATTGCAAAATGATTACTACAATAAGTCTAATATCTACCACCACAGTTATAACTTTTTTCTTGTGATGAGAACTTTTAAGATTTGCCCTCTTAGCAATTTTCAAATATGCAATACAGTATTATTAACTGTCGTTGCCATACTTTACATTGCATCCTTCTTATATCTGAATTTTTATTGAACACACTAGGTGTTTTAACTCATTCCGATTGAAATTGGTTCTATGATGCATTAATCTGTCCCTTTGAAGGGGATGTCCCAGTATGCTGCAAACTACTGTACTTTGTAAACAGTTCAGTGAGGGTGAAAAAAAATCTGTATTTTCATGGACTTTGTCACATTCCTGGATAAGAACTTTTCTTATCATGACATTAAATGGAGAAAATTTCTATTTCCTGTTTTCCAAGATTCTCCAAAATGAAATGGTGGAAGTGCCCTGCTGAGATGCTGTCCCTGCCAGGTGAAAGCAGAATGCTTTCTCTATGTTTGCTGTTTATTGTTTTAAAGGGGGAAAAAAATGTTACCTCTGGATCAATAACAGCATACCAGATGCCAAGGTCTATATTGATTTGCTTTAATAAGGAAAGCACATTTGGGATAGTAGCTTCGATTAGAAAACTACCTAATTAAGTTCGTGATAATGCTCTATAATTCTTCAGGACAAATTTGTCTTCGTCCCCTCCAATCTGAAAAGTTAATGGGAAGGTAATAGAGATGATCACTTCGGAAATTTTCCAGTGTTATATGTGATTTCCACAGAAAAACAGTGTTGCTTTTGCTTAAATATTGACACAGAGACCTATTCCAGGAGCTTCCATTTGGTCTTACTTATAATCATGAGTTGCCTAAAGGTAAGAAAGCAGGAAGAGCTGTTGTTAGCTGAGAAGATGTATCCTTACTATTCACTCATAAATGGAAGACAGTTCAATGGATGGTTTCCACTGTGCCTGATACAAAATTTTCTTATATAAAAATTGTACTACTTTACCCATCAGAAGCCTCTTCCACATTTCTGAGCGGACTTCAGTGATAAATCTGTACCACAAGAAGTTTACCAGAGTTCAGTTCAAACACACACACTCAACCATTACAAGGCTTATAGGAATAAGGAATTTTAATATGGAAGTTTAAATATACTTGAAGGAGTGAGTGACTGGGGATGTGAATTTTGCAATCTGTCACAAGTGTCCAATACCCCCCAATAATCTCCATATTGTTCTTTATGCTGCACACTAATGCTTGGATAACTAGGTGAAGATAACTTTAGGTTAAAAGGAAGAACTATAGCTTTAATTACAGTATCCTTCCTTAAATGAACCTATTCTCCCTTCATTCACAGATACCCGTTTCCTTGAATTAATAGCTGGTAAAGGTTTCTAACTTCCTATTTTAATGGTTAGATTAAGTAACTAGATTCACTAGAACTGAAAATAAATGTTTGTTTTGCTTATTAATTCCAACTAATACGTTATCTGTTCATCTCATTTATTCCTAAAGACACCGTGAACAATTGTAGTAAAGAAAGATATTATGGGGTCAGACTATTTTGTTTACTGTGTTAATCATTTTGTTTAAACCATGTTCATCTGGCCTGTGAACAGATGAAAACTAAATGCTTCTACTTCCCATCTGGCCCTTCTGCTATCCTCACATCTGCATTTGAAATCAGTGTCTTTCTTTTCTCAGCTATTCAATCTCACATCAGAAAGCAAGGCTACAGAAAAGAGACATTTAGGCATTTTTCAAAGATGCTGCTCTCATCTCACCAATTGGGCAGAAAGAGTTAACATATCAGGCCTGAGACTATTTTTCTTAGGAAAGTTTAAGGAACTTGGAAGGTTGGAACTTGGCTGGCTTATGGGGACTTGGATTTTAGAAGGGTTCTCACAATTCCTAGAACTAATAAAAATCGCTCATTGTGCCTGGAGGATACATATAAGCAATAAGTTTTTGCTGGACATCTGCTTTATTTCTGAAGTCTGAGATTTGGTACTTGCTAAACAGAGGTTCCCTATGTGACAAGGTCTCAATAAAAAAAAACGGGCACAGAATGAGCTTTCCTGGTAGGTAACATTTCACACATGCTGTCACAACTCCTTGCTAGAAGAATCAAGTATGTACCATGTGACTCCATGGGGAGAGAATTCTTAGAAGCTTGAACTTGGTTTCCTCTAGACTTTCCCTGAATGCACATTTTCCCTTTGCTGATTTTGCTTGGTATCCTTTTGCTGTAGTAAACCATGGCCATGAGTATAACCGCACGCTGAATCCTGTGAATCCTCCAAGTGAATCACTACATCTGGGCACTCCCTTCTCATCAATAAATGTCTTAAGATTCTGGTACAAGAATTGTTTATGGGGCCTTCTGGGATGGGAAGGGTAGTAGGTAGGTTACATATTTAAAGGCTTCTACATCATTTGTATTTTCTAAAATCATTGGATTCACTTCCCAATATAAAGCCAAGGAAATTCTGGTACCTCACATTTATTTACTGCTCAGTCCTCTTTTCAACCAATAAGTGCTCAAAAATTTGAACAATGTCCCACTTCCAGAGCTAGTAAAACTAACCAAGAAATTCTGGTAAATGTAGCTCCTTAATAAATTCAGCCTGACTCAAAATGTTATTCTTCTCTTATTAGTCAAGCATAACCACAATCTATCCCTACACATACTGTAAGTATATTTTACATACATAAATTAGAAAAGTCTTCCAGTTGCTTTTACTTATTCTTTTGTATTTTGGAATTATTCCTCAACTCCCAACAACACATCTGAATTTGATTCTAGATATAACTGCAAAGAGAGAGGAACAAATGTAGGAACCACAACTAGAGAACAATTTGCCTTATGACTCTTGTAATTCCCTACATTGAGGACATTGTGATTTTTTAATAAAGAGAAAACTCTGTGTCATTGTCAAGGGGAAAAAGGCTCTGTAGTTAGTAAGGACTTTCAGTAACATTTCTGAGATTTGGAAAGATATTAAAATATCTAAACTCTAACTTATATCCAATACTTGGTATCCCACACTTAAAGTGCCTTAAATTTTACAAAACACCCCAAGTAAGACTGCAAAACAAGCAACATTTTAATTCAACAGTCTGAAGGATAAAACTTCACATTACGTTTGCAGCTTTTTAGCTTGCAACATCAGAATATAAGAGACCAATGTTGGATAGAAAGAGAAAGCCTGAAGCATTCATTTGGGACCTCAGGTTATTAGTTGTCTGAACTAGTCATTTGTTTTTTAAAAGCTCTCCACATTCAATATTTGTGGGTATGTCATCCTGACAGTCTGTCTATCTGCCATATTGTTCTACAGAATTGGCGATTCTCTTTGTTGCTGATTTTTTTGGGGCAAGTATTTCCAGATAAATATACATTATTATTTGGTTATTTCCCTACTGTATATTATATGTCCTTTTATCCAAACTCTGATTATCAAATTTGTGCTGCCTCTAGCCTCAAGTATGCAAGATAACAAACCCACTCAAAGATGTTATTACCTGTAATAGTCGAACTTTTTGGATGCAGATAATGTAAAATGACTCTGGCTAACCTAAATAAATGTGGAATTTATTGGACAGCTACAATATGGCTCATAGAAGTAAGGAAATGCTAGAAAATTCATCTCAGAAAAACTAGCAAGAATCAAGAGTATCTAGGCAACTGAACTCATGACAAAACCCTAATTCAGAAACAACTTGGCTCAGTGGCTTCACCGCTGGACACTACATATAGCGTTTACTGAAATGTTACCATTACCAGCAGAAGAACGAAATTTTAAACTGTGTTTCTTTATTTTTAAACTGATTCATTGAAGTCTTATGGTGGGATTAGATTGGCCAACTTCAGGTTACCTGCCCACATACCTGCCATATTTGGCCATTTTAGATTTCGCAGCAGGGTGTTCAAGGACATGGAGGATCCCTGCCTCATGGAAAGATTCATATTCTGATGGATTTCTGGAACACATTGCCCACCATATGAATTCCATTCCTACTTGCAGAGTTTATAAATTGTCCTTCCAACCTCAGAAACTTAAATTAATAACTCACTTCCCATGGTTTTAGGCTGTATAATACATTAGAAACAGAATACTGAAGATTATGAAAGATAACTACACTCAGTTAATAACACAGTGTAAAACTGAACCAGGTTTACATTATTGGTTTTGGATTAAGAGAAAAAAATGTTTCCATAGTACACAGATTATCCTGGGGTACTACTCTGGATACAAATAGGAAATGACACAAATATAACAAATTGCAGCAAACCGGTAAAGTCTGCAAGGAAAATAAATTATTAGAAATGGTACACCAAGCATACATTTAATGATGATGTCCTTGAAAAAAAATACTTCTTGTCTAAGAGTAAAGGACTTCTATTAATCAGGTTTTCTTTGTTCTCTAGTAAAGAGCTATCTATCTATCTATCTATCTATCTATCTATCTATCTATCTATCTATCTATCTATCTATCTATCTATATATCCCTGTTTCTTCTTTTTTTTTCCATTGGAAAGCCTTGGATTCATGATGTAAACTTGGTGAATTTTGAGCTATGCTTATACTACACTAGTATTATTACTATATCTACTCCTAATATGTACTTAGGCTTATCATGTTGTGAAAGCTTTGTTTGCAGTATCGATCCCTCTCCAAAACCCTATGAGTTCCTGATTATGGTTTCTCTCACTGATTAGTGCACAAGACAATGACTTTTCTTTAGGAATACAAATTAAATGACTTCTGAATCCATAGTAATTGAGTTTTGTTCAGTATTTTTTATAGAAATATGATAATTAGGTCAACCTTCTGAAATTTTTACATTCTTGTTTGTAGAGTATATTGTAAAGAGCACTCGGTTTATGTATACCCTTTGTATCATTCTCAGTGAGTCTCTAGAGAAGATTCTCAGAGACCATATCTCTTGCATTTGCATAAAACTCTCAGCTTACTGCAGAATAAAAATAGTATCCCTAAATTCTGACACTCAATTAGGCTAAATCAAAAGAATCAAGCTAAATTTTAGACAGTTTGGAGTGAGGTTTTAGCCTTCTTTTCAAAAAAAATTTTGTACCACATTGCAATTCCCAGATGACATATTTATTTGTGTAATACACTATAATACATAATTATATGCTTCTCCCATACTGCTATACAAATCAGGCAGTTTATGTGCTCTTTCTGGAAAGGTACTGTTTGATACAGTACCTTTGATACCCAGTACTGTTTCCCCATCACTTTTTCTTCCTCTGATCCCCAGCATGTTGATACATCAAAACATTTGTTTGAAAGTTCTTAGTCAGTCTTATACTATTGGAAAAGTATTGCTTCTTCTGTTGGAAACATAAAATAACCTGTGACAAACCTTCCAATACTCCTGATATCCATGTTGCCAATTTTGCAATCCAGTTTGTCAGTTTCCTCTTTAAAAGCAAAAGCCTACTATTTATTATAAGCATTAAAAGAATAACACTTCTTTTTTTGTTCTTTCAACAAGTTTTAAAAATATTGTTTATGGTTTTATAGATATTATACTTTGCTTTTGACAATTTTCTTCTAAGATTATTATTCTATTTTTTTTTTTCTTACTTAATCAGTATTGGGTTAAGTTGATCTCTCTGACAAATATTACTGGAGGGCCTTTGAACTATGGACTGGGATACGTACTGGGGGTCCTGTTGGTCAGCAACATAGGAGATGCAATCCTGGATTCATATTGCATGAGTAACTTAACGAGTGAAATGAAGATGAATAAATCCTAAGGGCACTGAGAGTTAGTGATGGGAGTGAACAGTTTCTAGAAAGCACACATAAGAAACAGCATGGCAAATCACTGGAACTGAGGAACTGAATTTCTGCTGTCAGGAAAAAACAACACAGAACCTAACAAAATATAACCACAATTCTTCAGAACCAGGGGCTTTACTCCCCAGTCTGTTTCAGATGTTCTGCAGTGCTTTGCATCTTCAAAGGACAATGTGAGAAATAATTAGCACTTGAAGCAAGATTTTTGAGTTGTTTTGATTTCCTGCATGGCTCATAGTCTAACTTCTGAGAAATCTGAAATCAAATGGATTCATACATTTTTGGGTTAAATTACCTTTTATAATATCTTTTGGAAATAAAAAGGCTCAAAAAGTTATTAGTCCTAAAAAAATATGGGTGCTTAAAATATTCTTATACGCTATTGTTCAAGTAGTCTTGGGGAACCTTTCCAATTGCTAAGGACAGACCCTAATGTATAATAAAAACCTAAGAATTGTTACTTGGTAGCACAAATGAGAGATGAAAGACTGAAAGAGCAATTAACTCCTCTAATAAGCTAAACAGTTGGGTTTGAAATTTTTATAGCAAAGCAAATAAAAGAACATGGGCATTATAAATTATTTTTTAATTGGAAAGAGATAAATTCTGAATATGCATAATCTTCCTGCTGAGGTCTATAATAACAGCAACTGTATTAGTTAACTCTGTCTACTCATGATTACAGGGCATGCTTGTGTAATATTTCAATATGAATTATATATGTTGAGGGAGATATGGTTTTATTTCATAATACATTCTACTTCATATTATAACAAAACATGTAAAATTAGATTCCACTACAATCTTTTATAGCATACCAAATTCTCTCACTAAATTTGTTCTCATTAGATTTACAACAAACCCATGTTGTTGGTAGAGCAGATACTATTGCTTCCCTTTACTTAACATTAAGAGATATTAAATAACTAGGTTACTATGAAAAAAAAATAAAGCCCCATGTGTCATTCTCCAACTTAGAACCTGTCGTTCACTCTTCCTTTTAATTTCCACAGCCTTTTTTTAATTAAAAAAAATCATTTTGGGGAAAAACAATGACAGGAATGAAGTTTTTTGGTCTACATATATATTCAATACATTTAAGTAGTGGGCCTTTCATACAATTCTATCTTTCATATTTGTTGCTGCATATTTCCAACTAGGCTTCTGGATCAAAGAGCATATAATTTGGTTGAATACAGATTATTTCCCTTTGCAACTGTAGGATGAAGTTGGCAGAACTGGTAGACAGACAAGTCCCTTCTAGGAACATCCACTTAGCTACCTAAGAATGAAACCAGGATCCAGTATCCCAAAACCGCATTGGAGAAATATTGTTGCACAAGTACGTGCCCCTGCTATACTCTCACTCTATGAGATACAATTTCATTTATGCAAATAGGGTCACCATTTGTATTCCCAAAGACAAGTTTGTCTAAAGCCTTTGTTTATGTAATGTTGCTCTTAAAGGACAGAAGAAAAATACTTTGTGTTCAGGATTGGTAATGAATAGTTTGGAATTGTAATTTTGATAGAGTATAAAGAAAAATGGTAAAGTACTTAGTATCTTAGACTGTTATCTTTCTCAGTCTTGTAGTTCTCTCTTTCTGTGAATTTGCTTTATTTTTTTTATTGCAGGCTTTTCCACCATGAAGACCTTAGTTTCACATATGTGGCTACCTCCCTTGAGGGAACGGACACTTTTACCAGTTCCTGGTTCAAACATTCTGGGAAAGAAGGATTCTACTAGACCTGGGTTGGTCAGGGGAGCAAAAGAGAGAAAAAGAATGTTTTAGAACAGCAGAGTAAATTCAGGATTTTCTGAATTATGAATAGTATTCAATTATATGTTTAATGAAAAGTAAATAATGTAAGTTCAAGCTTTATTACAAAACTTAAAATTGACATATGGTAATTTTTTTAACAGTAGCATGGTATGCATTTCCACTTACTATTTTTGCTTGTTCAACACCTTGCAGAATTTAGAAGTTTTTTTTTATTTCAAATTTTGTAGAAGTGCTTTTTAATTTAGGTCTTTGCCCAGACCTTTTATCCATAGGCATTTTATCTTTTCTTGCTAATGTAAAAGTAGTATTTCCTTTATGATATCTTCTAAGCATTTGTTACTATGTGGCACCTAAGATTTCTACATATTACTTTTGTAGGATGAAATTGGCAGTATTGGTAGACAGACAAGTCCCTTCTAGGAACATCCATTTAGCCACCTAAGAATGAAACCAGGATCCAATATCCCAAAAACTGCAGTTTTATATTTGCAATATTTTTAGTTTATTTTGCTTGATTTTTATGAATATTATATCAGATCATATGAGTACAATATTTTATCCACTTTTTAACAGTATATATGTCTTCAATTTCTTATCAGCTCAAATTCTATTGTCTACTATCTTCAGTACAATGTTAAGTAATAGCTATGTTGATGAATGTTTCTTAATTTCCTTAGAATGAAATAGCAAAAATGAACATATAATTAAAATAGGGCTACTCTTTATTATTTATTTCATTTATCATTTAGTGTTAACCCCACCTCAAACAGATATATTTTATCAATTATTTACCTCTATAGGAAGGATCATATAAACATTTGTTAGATATACTAACATGAGAAGTTATATTATCCATGGTCATGATGCATTATTTTACTCTCCTACTAGATTTTATTTATTAAAATTAATTTGGCTTTAATATTCATAAATGAGATTGGTCTTTGCCTATAATTTATATTGGTGTTTGTATTGTTTACTTAAAATAAAAATTAAAAGATTTTATTTTATCCTTGATATTCTGGAAGTATATAAGTAGCACTGAATTTATATGTGAGTATAGTGTAAAAATTCTTTTTTAAATCATATAAACCAAATATATTTGGGAGAGGGTTGTTATCTCTTTATTCCATGAAAATTATTCTATTTAGATTATCTTCCTCTTCTAGAATTCGTTTTCATAAATTACATTTTCTAAAAATAAATTATAACCAGGCTTCCCAGTGTATTTGTATAGAACTGAGCAAGATCATTTCTTATAAGTCTTTTCATTTTATCTTTGTTTTTATAGTTTTTTATCATTATTTATTTTGCACATTTGTTCCTTTTCAATTTTGTACAGATTTATATTAACTACTGATTTAGCTAATATACTGGTTTTGCCACAGAACCTGAGTTTTGTGTGAGTGTGTGTGTGTGTGGTCTGTTTTTCTAATTCATGGTTTCCTGCTTCAATCTTTATTATTTCTTGTTTCCTGCTCCATTTTATTTTGTTATTCATTTCCTTACTTAGTGAATCATGTGTTTAATTCATTTACTTTCCTTTTTTCTCATTTATGTATGTATATAACTGATTTTTCTTTGATAGTTGTTTTAGCTCTATACCTGAGGCATTCTAATATGTAATGTTTTCATTATTGTTACACATAAACTGCAGTTTCATTTTAGGTTTTATCTTTGACTGAATAATTAATTTAAAAAGGTTTTTTTGTTTGTTTTGGTCTGTTTACATACCCACATGATGGTATAGCATTTGTTTTTCTGATTTCATTTTTAATTTCCAGTTAAAATTTGTTTTTATAGATGGTAGAGTATTTCTATTGTTTGGAATTCTATATATTTCTAAATCATTGTTTCTTTTGGAAGTTTTATATGAGAAAGGAAAGTTACTGTCTGATATACCCATGCTGGTATCCAACAGATAAGCAAGTATCAACTTATATAAATTATTTTACTTTTCTTAAATGGCAGTGACTTGTAGTTTTCTTTTAAGAGCAATATTTCTCTTCCCATCAGATCATTTATGAATGAGAGGGACAGTTTTGGCAGAGTTAAGAAGCAGAACGGGTGGAATGACCTGTGGTGATTACTACTAAGTGATGTGTAAAGATAAAAAGGTAAGAACTGATTTTAGTCCTAGAAAGGACTGCAATAAAATAGATTCATCTACATGCAACAGTGCCTGAGAGGCTTGGTATGTTTATGTTCTTAATTCTACAAAACTGACCACCCTAACATACCTCATCCATGGAACAGAGCCTAGACAGCAATACAGAAGAAATCTCCCAAGAGTGTGTCCAAGATGGGAAGAGTCACAACCTGGGAAGCCTGTTCCAGCAAAGTTGCCAAGACTTTGAAGGCTTCTGTGCTCTGATTTTGTAAAATATTGTCACTTTCCTATTACTGACTTAAGTTCTATATGAATTCTTAATATAAACATCTTACAAGGGTTTCTTGTTTTTTGCTTTTTTAATTAATTAGCAGCTTGCATTTTCATTATGAACATATTCAGCTAAGTGCCTCACAGTGTTATTTGTTCAAGCAAAGGGCTTGGTGAAGGCTGAACTGAATTGGATGTAACATTTAGATTTAACCATACTCACTATACCACTCTCCTATTCAGTGTTGTGATGCCTTTCTAATACCCAGGTAATTTTTGCTATGCTCCTGGAAAGCATAACCTATCAAAAAATGTAGACAGGATGAACACAACCTTAATTATTTGTTTCTTTGTAAAAATCGCTTGATCCTCTTAGGAGACAAATTGAATTACCTTTACCAAGGTTCTTGGCTACAACACAATCTGTATTGCATGTGCCTGATACAGGTGGGCTTAACATCATCTATATAGGATTACAATCCTTCAGCACATCATATTACTATAGATAGGGCTTTAACTAAGTCTTTTAATTAATCCTTCCTTCCCTTTGTTCCCTTTTAGCTGGGAAAGATTTCAGTATGTCAGAACAGAATACTATCTCCTGCTATATTTGAAGCATGAGAAGAGGAAAACAAATACTATGTAGAATTAAGAACAAAGACATGCCAAGCACTAAGTCACGTCTCTGTTTGCAGTTTGTAAATGGCACAATAGTTATGTTCTTTGGCATTTGTAGCTAAAGGACAGAACAGATGGTAAAGGCTTATTTAAAATTAAAAGAGAGAAAATATTTATTTAAAAGAGTTGCAACTGCCAAGATGCAATTTATCCTGTATAGGGGGTGGGCATGTGTTCAATGAAGCTTGGTCTTAACTAGAGTGAGATAACATACTACAAATTAATAGGCCCTCATTTACGTGACTTTCTATTAAGAAATTCACACTGACAGAAATGATTCTCTACTGCATTTACCATATATTATCCTGAAATGTTAAGCACAGCATTTTAAATTCAGTAATTGTCTTTGGTTTTCAAGAAATAATCCATATAAGAGCCTGCTGACTAGATATTAATTACTGGATTTTTATTTGGAAGAAAAGACAATCTGATTTCATTTGAAGTCTGCAGTGATAAGATATAGAACTTAATATTTCTCAGTGGAGGAAAAAAACCACACACAAAGTCAAGTGATTTGGGGAGTAGATTAAGTTTCTTAGGCATTAGGTATATATGGCTGTTTCTTAATTGTCTACGACAGATGCATTCCTTTGACATGCCTACCCTGAAAATTGAGTTAAACTGATGAACCACACTTCTGCTGTTAAACAGCACTACAATTGACTGAAATACAGAAACAGAGATTCAGAAGTATTTCTATTGTTGGGCATCTCTAGACTAGGGATCACAAACTCAAATACCTATAGAAGTAAAGGTGGATAATTCAAAAGATATACATTTCATACCAAATAATTGGTTTTCATAGTAAATGATAAAAATGATTTTTCCACAAAGAACAGTCTCTCACTTTTTTGAATCATTGATTCATCTAGATTTGTTTTTCCTTTAAGCATGTTTGTTGGAGACATAGGAGCAGGGAAATATTTATTTACTCTAAGAAAAGCAACAATTTGATGATAAATTATAGTTGACATTCAGCCTCTGTCAAGGAGACAATAAATTAATGGGTACTCTGTTGAACTGAAAAGTGTATATCCTGCCTAAATTGTGTAACTGCAATTCAGCTCCAGCTGGTCCATTGTTTCTAAATTGTCTGGTCACTTTTTCCAAGAAATGAAGAAAATCAGATCTTCATTGATAAGGTCTTAATTTTTAAACATTGGCCTAATATTAAAAGAAAACAAAAACTATATAAAAGAGAACCTTTGAGGCTAAACAACTTTGGTCTTCATACTAGATTGGGTAATAGGCAAAGAATTCCCAGATATTATGATGTTTATTTAAGTAGGAGTCATACCACCTGAAAAAGCAAGCTTAAATAAGAGTTTAATTCTATGGTAGTAAAAAGGTAGGAGATACACAAGTGAAGTCAGTTCAATGAGACTGTAAGTAACCAAATTATGAATAGATATTGTTTTAGGCAACTCCAGATATTACCTGCATTCCTTGATGTATCTATAATGAACAAACTAAATAAAAATAATGAACATGCTTAGTCTTTTGTATTATTGCATATGGATTTTGATCAGTTTGTGTTGGTTGCCTTTAGAGTTTTCCTAACATGATGTGATATGATTAGGAAGAATTGTTACATCAAAACAGTTACCATATATTATTTGCATGAAATTCTTTTACGTTTGTTATTCAGACTATGAGGGTTTTTCTTAAATACTGTTTCCAGCTGTTAAAGAACTAGAAATTAACTAACTTTTGTGGACTAACTATTTAGGAAGGTAAAACCTTTCCCTAGCAAGGCAGCTTTGGATGCATTACCTTTCTGTACCACATCCGAAAGGGAGGTAACATTAGTATTTACATCATAGGGTTGTAGGGATGAAGTGGCATAATAGGTAAAAGCCTTACATCATTGTCTGACATAGAAAACATTAAATAAATGTTAGTTTTCAATACACATTGAAAAAAACTGTTTATTAATGAGTATGTTCTGATAGATAAGATATAAATGAGGTAGAGTTTCCAGTACACAGGACACAGTTGTTCTTCAGCCTCTCATTAAAAAACAAAATGTACAGATTCAAGATGGTGGCATGAGAGGTGAGATGGAGAATTCCTTCCAAAACCACAGAAAGAATGAAATGTAGTTAATTGATACAACTAACCCTAAAACAACAACAAGAAAGAAGGCTGAACCGGACTGCAAACAGACCTCATGAACAGAGCAGACAGACCTCATGAAACAGGGTAACGTATGAAAGCCTTAATCAGGCGGGACCCAAACACTTCCCCCACCACAGCTCAGTGGCGGGAGGAAGAGAAACGGAGTGGGGGAGGGGATGGAAGCCTAGAACTGCTGAACAACTAGCCCTGGAGGTCTGTTTTGGGGGCAGAAACCTACACTGCGTGGTGCTCTGGATGTTGGGAGCTCAGACAGGTGGCATACTTGAGAGACAGATTCCGGCCATTTGTGGAGGATGAGGATCCACACCCAGCCGCTCTGGGACAAGGGAAAGGCAGGCGGTCAGAGAGGCTTCCTAGCAGCGTGAGGGCTCCTGAAGGAGCGGGATTTGCATGGAGCTTGCTGCACAGGGGAGGGTAGAGCTGGACAAGGTTGTCTGGGCACGCTCTGCCCAGAAGGTTGGGAACTTTGAGGAACTTCAGGTGCCCCATTCCCCTGGCTGCCTACTCAGCTCTGAGGCCCCTACTGTGATACGCAGCCTGCTGCACCTTCCTCCTAGACTGCCAACACTGGTTCACAAATCTGTAGCCACTGTGCTGGCATCAGGGCAGCGAGAAGGAGGCCCTGCCTACAACAGCTAGAGATGCAAAGCATACTGGCTCTGACATTGGAGACAGGTACCACAGATGGAAATCAGGAAACAGATCTTTCCTCCCACTGGGCACCACCTTCGCTCCCCTACTACCCCCAACCTCACTCTAGGGGCTGAGCAGCTCAAGAGACTGGAGCTTCTGGGCACTAGTGGGCAACACAGAAATATGAAACATCAAAAGAACATGGCTCAGACCAAAATTTCACAAACCCCAGAAAAAGGGTCAAATAAAAATAAACTCACCAATCTGCCTGAAGGAGAATTCAAAATAAAAATCATAAACATGCTAATGGAGGTACAGAAAAATATTCAAGAACTCAGGAATGAATTGAAGTTGGAGATTCAATCATTAAGAAATTCCATATCTGAAATGAAACATACAATGGAAGGATTTAAAAGCAGATTAGATGTAGTAGAAGAGATGGTAAATGGAATAGAAATTAGAGAAGAGGAATACAAAGAAGCTGAGACACAAAGAGAAAAAAGAATCTCTAAGAGTGAAAGAATATGGAGAGAACTGTGTGACTAATCCAAACGAAAATACATTCACATTAGAGGGGTACCAGAAGAAGAAGAAGAGAGAAAAAGGGATAGAAAGTGTCATAGAGGAGATATTGCTGGAAAATTCTCCAATCTGGGGAAGGAGATAGTCTCTAAAGCAATGGAGGTGCACAGATCTCCCAACACAAGGGACCCAAGGAAGACAACATCAAGACATATAATAATTTAAATGGCAAAGATCAAGGATAAAGACAGACTTTTAAAAGCTGCTACAGAGAGAAAAAAATCGTATACAAAGGAAAACCCATCAGGCTATCCTCAGACTTCTCAACAGAAACCTTATAGGCCAGAAGGGAGTGGCAAGATATATTTAATGCAATGAAGCAGAAGGGCCTTGAACCAAGAATACTCTACCTGGCAAGGTTATCATTTAAATTTGAAGGAAGACTAAAACAATTTTCAGATAAGAAAAAGTTGAGAGAATTTACCTCCAACAAACCACCACTACAGTGCATTTTGGGGGGACACCTATAGATGGAAATATTCCTAAGGCTAAATAGATGTTACCCAAGGGATAGACTAAGAGTACAGAATATGATTCATAACACACAAAGAATGAAGGAGGAAGAAATAGGAGGAAAAAAAAAAAGAGAGAACCTTTAGGTTGTGTTTATAATAGCACACAAAGTGAGTTAAATTAGACTGTTAGATAGTAAGGGAATTACCCTTGAACCTTTGGTAACCACAAATCTAAAGCCTGCAATGGCAATAAGTACATACCTATCGATAATCACCCTAAATATAAATGGTCTGAATGCACCAATCGGAAGACATAGAGTCACTGAATGGATTAAAAAACAAGATCCGTCTATATGCTGCCTACAAGAGACTCACTTCAAACCCAAAGACATACACAGACTGAAAGTAAAGTGTTGGAAAAAGATATTTCATGCAGCTAATAGGGAGAAAAGAGTAGGAGTTGCAGTACTTGTATCAGACAAAATAGACTTCAAAACAAAGAAAGTAACAAGAGACAAAGAAGGATATTACATAATGATAAAGGGGTTAGTCCAACAAGAGGATATAACTGTTATAAATATCTATGCACCCAACACAGTATCACCTACATATGTGAAACAAATACTAACAGAATTAAAGGGGGAAATAGAATGCAATGCATTCATTTTAGGAGACTTCAACACACCACTCACTCCAAAGGACAGATCCACCGGACAGAAAATAAGTAAAGAGACAGAGGCGCTGAACAGCGTATTAGAACAGATGGACCTAATGGACATCTACAGAACACTCCAGCCAAAAGCCACAAGATACACATTCTTCTCAAGTGCACATGGAACATGTTCAAGAATAGATCATATACTAGGCCAGAAAAAAGAACTTCAGTAAGTTCAAAAAGATTGAAATGGTACCAACCATCTTTGCAGATCACAAAGGTATGAAACTAGAAATAAATTACACAAAGAAAATGAAAAAGTCTACAAACACATGGAGCTTAATAACATGCTCCTAAATAATTAATGGATCAATGACCAAATAAAAACAGAGATCAAGCAATGTATGCAGACAAATGACAACAATGATTCAACAACACAAAATCTATGGAACACAGAGGCCATACTAAGAGGGAAATATACTGCAGAACAGGCCTACCTCAGGAAAGAAGAACAATCCCAAATGAACAGTCTAAACTCACAATTAATGAAACTAGAAAAGGACAAACAAATGAGACCCAAAGTCAGTAGAAGGAGGGACATAATAAAGATTCAAGCAGAAATAAATAAAATTGAGAAGAATAAAACAATAGAAAGAATTAGTGAAAGCAGGAGCTGTTTCTTTGAGAAAATAAATAAAATAGATAATCACCTAGCCAGACTTATCAAGAAAAAAAGAGAGTCTACACACATAAACAGAATTAGAAATGAGAAAGGAAAAATCACTACAGACAACACAGAAATACAAAGAATAATGAGAGAATACTATGAAAAATTATATGGTAACAAACTTGATAACCTAGAAGATATGGACAACTTTCTAGAAAAATACAACCTTCCAAGGCTGACCCAGAACGAAACAGAAAATCTGAATAGACCGATTACCAGTGAAGTAATTGAATTGGTAATAAAAAATCTACCTAAGAAAAAAACTCCTGGAATAGATGGCTTCACTGCTGAATTTTATCAAACATTTAGTGAAGACCTAATACCCATCCTCCTTAGAGTTTTCCAAAAAGTAGAAGAGGAGGGAATACTCCTAAACTCAGTCTATGAGGCCAACATCACTCTAATAACAAAACCAGGAAAAGACACCACAAAAAAGAAAATTACAGACCAATATCCCTGATGAACATACATGCAAAAATACTCAACAAAATATTAAGAAACTGAATTCAAAAATACATCAAAAAGATCATCCATCATGATCAAGTAGGATTTATCACAAGGATGCAATGATGGTACAACATTCGAAAATCCATCAACATCATCCACTACATCAACAAAAAGAAGGACAAAAACCACATGATCATCTCCATAGATGCTGAAAAAGCATCTAACAAAATTCAACATCCATTCATGATAAAAACTCTCAACAGAATGGGTACAGAGGGCAACTACCTCAACATAATAAAAGCCATATATGACAAACCCACAGCAAGATTATACTTAACAGCGAGAAGCTGAAAGCTTTTCCTTTAAGATCAGGAACAAGACAAGGATGCCCACTCTCCCCACTTTTATTCAACATCGTACTGGAGGTCCTAGCCATGGCAACCAGACAACACAAAGAAATAAAAGGCATCCATATAGGCAAGGAAGAAGTCATACTGTCCCTGTTTTCAGATGACATGATATTGTACATAAAAAATCCTAAAGAATCCACTCCAAAACTACTAGATCTAATATCTGAATTCAGCAAAGTTGTGTGATACAAAATTAATACACAGAAACCTGGGGCATTCCTATACACTAATGACAAACTAGCAGAAAGAGAAATCAGGAAAACAATTCCATTCATAATTGCATCAAAAAGAATAAAATACCTAGGAATAAACCTATCCAAGGAAGTGAAAGACCTATACCATGAAAACTATGGGTCACTCTTAAGAGAAATTAAACAGGACACTAATAAATAGAAATTCATCCCATGCTTTTGGCTAGGAAGAATTAATACTGTCAAAATGGCTATCCTGCCTAAAGTAATCTACAGATTCAATGCAATCCATATCAAAATACCTACAGCGTTCTTCAATGAACTAGAGCTAATAGTTGTAAAATTCATATGGAATGAGAAAAGATGCTGAATAGTCAAAACAATCCTGAGAAGGAAGAATAAAGCAGGTAGAATTACTCTCCCTGACTTCAAGCTGTAATACAAAGCCACAGTTATCAAGACAATTTGGTACTGGCACAAGAACAGACCCATAGAACAGTGGAACAGAATAGAGAGTCCAGATACAAACTCAAGCATATATGGTCAATTAATATATGATAAAGGAGCCATGAACATAAAATGGAGAAATGTCAGCCTCTTCAACAGCTGGTGTTGGCAAAACTGGACAGCTACATGTAAGAGAACGAAACTGGATCATTCTCTAACCCCGTACACAAAAGTAAACTCAAAATGGATCAAAGTCCTGAATGTAAGCCATGAAACCATAAAACTCTTAGAAAAATATAGGCAAAAATCTCTTGGACATAAACATGAGCAATTTCTTCATGAACATATCTCCATGAGCAAGGGAAACAAAAGCAAAAATGAACAAGTGGGACTATATCAAACTTAAAAGCTTCTGTACAGCAAAGGACACCATCAGTAGAAATAAAAGAACATCCTACAGTATGGGAGAATATATTCATAAGTGACAGATCCAATAAGGGGTTGACATCCAAATTATATGAAGAGCTCACACACCTCAACAAACAAAAAACAAATAAGCCAATTAAAAAATGGTCAGAGGAGATGAACAGACACTTCTTCAAAGAAGAAATTCAGATGGCCAACAGGCCCATGAAAAGATGCTCCACATAGCTAATTATCAGAGAAATGCAAATTAAAACCACAATGAGATATTGCCTCACACCAGTTAGGATGGCCAACATCTGAAAGACAAACAAGTGTTGGCGAGGATGTGGAGAAAGGGGAACCCTTCTACACTGCTGGTGGGAATGTAAACTAGTTCAACCATTGTGGAAAGCAGTATGGAGGTTCCTCAAAAAGCTCAAAATAGTAATACCATTTGACCCAGGAATTCCACTCCTAGGAATTTACACTAAGAATGCAGCAGCCGAATTTGAGAAAGGCATATGCACCCCAATGTTTATTGTGGCACTATTTACAATAGCCGAGAAATAGAAGTAACATAAGTAAACACTAGTAGATGAATGGATAAAGAAGATGTGGTACATATACACAATGGAATATTATTCAGCCATAAGAAAACAAATTTGCATTTGAAACAACATGGTTGGAGCTAGAGGGTATAATGCTCAGTGAAATAAGCCAGGCAGAAAAAGACAAGTATCAAATGATTTCATTTATCTGTGGAGTACAACAACATAGAAAAAACTGAAGGAACAAAACACAGCAGCAGACTCACAGAACCCAAGAATGGACTATGGACTAACAGTTACCAAAGGGAAAGGGACTGGGGAGGGTGGATGGGAAGGGAGGGATAAGGGGAAATTGGGGCATTACAATTAGCACACATAATGTAGGGGGGGCATGAGAAAGGCAATATATACAGAGAAGACAAGTAGTGATTCTATAGCATCTTATTATGCTGATGGACTGTGACTATAATGGGGTATGTAGGGGGGACTTGATAATGGGGGGAGTCTACTAACCATAATGTTCAAGTAATTGTACATTAATGATATCAAAATAAAAAAATTTTTTAAATGTGCTTGCAGTTAGCTTACTCTATAATAGCTTACAATTAGGAACTAAAATGACAAACATTTACAAAGAGAGAGTAATGAATTACAATTGAGCAAGGTCTAACATCTGAACCAATCTGATAGTTAAAAAGATGAAACTAAAGGCAATTAAATACTTGTTAGGAAAAAAAAGACACAGTCAGGAGGAGTAAATATACGAGTCATAAATATAAATTGAGGGGTCATGAATTGGCTCCTGCAGCTGAAACAGAAGAGAATAAAACCTTGATGAAACGCTTGCAGACTAAATAATTTAAATCATTTGAATCCTAGTGGCATGAATTACTTCTCACAGTTGCTTTTATGGTCCATGTAGTTGTCCACACAGAAATAATGACTAATAAGAAGTTATTGATATCATAGCAGAAACTTGTTACTAATTGAACAAATAATCAAAAATAGAGGGTTGAGGAAGTTACATAATTTTCAAAGTTGTAAAGCTACAAACATCTAAAAAATAGGGATTCAAATGTGGGTCTCTCACATTTAAGAAATAATCTTACTGCTGCCTATCCATTTAGGGAGTAAGAGATTTTTCACTTAAAATCACTAAGAAGCAGTTGTTTGAACAAACAAATGTGTAGGTGGAGAATTAGAATTTTCACATAAGTACACTATACTAATTTACCAACTGGTAAGGGGCATTAGCCATTTGTTCATAGGCATTATCCAGTTGCTAGGATTAGTTATAACGTATTTAAGGTCACACACAGAGTTAGGAATAAAACAAATGGTTTTTATCACAATTGTATGCTGGTGTCTTAAGATCCAATGAGAGACATTTCATTTTTAAATAGCCACAAGCATATCAAAACTACATCATCAGTTGCATTTTACTCTGACAATAAAGAATTAAGTCCTTTCATTAGCCTGGTTATATTCAGGCTTATTATGACAGCTACAGAAGAAAGTGCAAGTCTATTTTGCTTATCTACTCTGACAAGAAAAAGATGTATAAATAAAAAGACAGTCCTATTAAATGGATTAAGGATTTTTTTCCATGGATGACTAAAATGTAACTGTTTCACAAACTGCAAATTACATTGTGAAAACTGTTTGAGCCTATTTCAGTGATACATTTTCTGAGCTTGTCAAGGATGGATATTTCAAAGTCTTCCTACTGATTCAATATAACTACATATTCTTTAAACATTCTCTTTTCCAAATAGGCCATGTCATAATTCACTTTAAAGCAATTCATGAACATATCAATAAGCCAATGCTTTGTCCACCTGAATTGCATTATGTTGATTGTGCAAAAAGTATGTCCTATCCCTTCGGTACTTTTCCCAAGAAGACTCTTCTAAATAAGTACATCCTAATAGCCAAAAGCAACTTTTAGAATGTAACCATTAATCTGCTGAAAGTGTTCATTTCAGACCTATTGTGTAACTATTTCAACCAAGAGATAGACATTAAGAAAAGGATATACACATTCTGATTTTCAGGAAATTGATAAAATAACTTTATGGAAGGTATCTTCTATGATTGCCAAATTGGCTGACCATGCCACTAGTGAATTAACAAATAAATCAACAAATATTGTACTACATGCAGTACAACCATGAAAGTTATGTGGCCCTCACCTGTCATACCCCTTGGATTCAAGGAAAAAAAAATCCAGTGCAATAAATGCCAAAAATAGACCCTCTCTTGAGTAAGACAAGAAACTTAAAGATATTATGGCACACATTTGTTTGGTTGTTCAAAATCCATTAACCTTTATTTAAATAAGAACATTTCACTTTCCTTTTTATGTGTCCCTTTGTTGACTGCATGCAAGATGCCCTGTTCTCAACAACAAAAAGACAATCTAATTAAAATATAAGCAAAAAATGAACTCAATCAAGAATTAGGAGAAGTGCAAATTGTAGCGCTCCAAAATCTTACAACTACAGACTATTTACTGTTAAAAGAACATAAGGGATGTGAACATTCCCCAGGAATGGGTTGTTTTAATTTGTCTGATTTCTCTCAGACTGTTCAAGTTCAGTTGGACAATATCCACCATATCATAGATAAGTTTTCACAAATGCCTAAGGTGCCTAACTGGTTTTCTTGGTTTCACTGGAAATGGCTGGTAATTAAAGGTATGCTTTGGTTATGTAACTATACTCCTATTATGTTAATGTGTGTGCGCAATTTAAGTAGTAGCTTAAAACCTATACATGCTGAAGTTACTCTACAAGAAGATATGTCAAAGAAATAATCAATCTTCCCATGTTTTCTTCCGCCTGCTACTTCTATAGCTTTTCTTCTTCCTTCCTAATTACAACCCTTAAATAGAATTAGTGCCTCATATCAAATTTACCGAGTATCATAATTCTTCCAAGTGGTAAAGATACCTCAAGACAAATGCTGGGCATAGAAGCTACAGGGCATAAATATGCAAAGAAATAAAAAGCTAACCTTTTCAAACAATAAGGCTTCTCTCTCACTTACCAACTTTACATTTCCCTGTATGGCCCCGGAAGATGACTGGTTAGCCAGAGACGGGTAAGATTCCTCAAGGGAGGAACAACCTAAGACAGGCACAGTCACAGGGGGGTCATCAGGTGAGAAATTGGGAATCAACAGAGGTCAGGCTTAGAACCTCACCCCCCCTGTTCTGAGAGAAATCTTCTGCACACGTGGATGTTTTATTGCCCTTGTCTAGCTTGGATTAACACATAGTCTACAGGCACACACCTGATCATCTACATTTGCTCTCTTACAACACTAAACTAGGTTTTCTACCTTTATCTTGTATCTACCTACCACTTCAGCATTTTATTAAAAATAATAATAATAATAAAGAGAGAAATGTGGTATCCACATATAAATCAAGTATAAAAATCAAATGAGTACTCATATTTGAACTGACTGTTTATAGTTCATAATGCATGAGCAAAACCGAAGGTTTCTGTGATGGCTGCCCTTGTACTGTTCACCATGTAAGAACTTATTCACTATGTAAGAATTTATTCTCCATGTAAGAACTTGTTTGTTATGCCTCAGAAGATTGGAGACTGACAAAAATTAGGCTTGGGGTGGATTAATGATTGTGCATTGAGCATTGACTCCCCTATACAGAATTTTATTGTCGTTAACAACCATTTGATCAATAAATATGAGAGATGCCCTCACAAAAAAAAACAAAGCAAAACAAACAAACAAAAAAAGTATACACTTCCAATGGTAAAATAATAAGTAACCGGGATGTAATGAATATAGTCAAGATATTGTAACAGCTTGGTATGGTGATAGCTGGTACCTAGAATTGTCATGTATATAAATGTTGAATCACTATGTTGTACACCTGAAACTAATGTAACGTAATACTGTGTGTCAACTACCCTTCAATAAAAAATAATTATCTACAAAAAAAAAAAAAATTTGAGCAAAGGTCTGGAATACACATTTCCCCAAAGAAGATACAGAAATGGTCAACAAGCGCATGAGAAGATATATAATATCATTACTAATTAAATACATACAAATCAAAATCATCTGACACTACTATACAGCTTAAAATAAAAAGAGAAAACAAGTCTTGGCAAGAATGTGGATAAACTGAAATCATGATATACTGTTGATAGAATTGTAAAATGGTACAGACAGTCTGGAAACTAGTTTGGTAGTTCCTCAAAAAGTTAAACATAGACTTACCCCGTGACACAGCAATCCCATTCCTAGATATATAACCTTAAGATTTGTAAACACAAATTCAAATAAATACTTATGTATGGGATATATTCACAGCAGTGGTATTCACAATAGGCAAAAGTAGAAACAACCCAAATGCCCATCAATAGATGAATAAACAAATTGTAGTATATATATGCAATAGAATGTATTCCATGAAATTAGTCTATATTGGAATATCATTTCATAAAAAGGAACAAAGTATTGATACATAATAACAAAGAGGTCCTATGGGTTTGGAGACAAAAACCAAATGGGCAGTTGTGAGGGGCTGGGGGAAAGGATGAATGAGGAGTAATAGCTTAAAAGGTATGAAGCTGTATTTTGAGGCAATGCAAATGTTTTGAAACTAGATAGAAGTGGTGGTGTACATTGTGAATGTACTTAATATCACTGAATTGTTTGGTTAATTTTATTAAATGTGAATTCCATCCCAATTAAAAAAAAAAGAAAAGGATTACAAAAAAATGTCCTCTTCTCCTTTGCCCAAGGGAGTAACCACGTGGTAAAGCTTGGACAATCAGTATTTATTTGAACCTTTAATCATTAAGTGATATATGAAATTATATAAAAATTACTACTCTTCTTTCATTACAATGGAAATGCTATGATAGTGATGATTTTTGTTGGCATTCTAAATACTGCTATGATTCTTATTAACCTATACTTTTTTTATACCCCATGGCACCAAGTATAGTTGTGTGTACAGAATAATACAGAATAAATCTATATGGGAGGGTTTCTTAAGCTTCTGAAATCTATCAGTTAGGCTTATACATCTTTGTGCTTTCAGATAGGGATACAGTTGCTAGCTATATCATCATTCCACTACAGACTTCACTTTGCTTTTACCAAATGCAAATTTATGAAAATATTTCACTTGAAAACTTGGAGTCAGTTATTTAATCACTTCCTATTCATTATTCTACATTGCTCTCTTTTTATTATAAACACCACACTTATAATCCCAATTGCTCCTAGAAAATACTGTTGCCATAATAAAAGCTAGTACTCCTTGCCTGAAAACTCCACTTCTACAGTCCTCTCACAAGGAAATTTCTCACTAATTTGACCCTGTATATTACAAGTTTTGAAATTGGAGATAAAAAGTTTAAGATATCAGATGTGCACTATCTTAAATGTTTAAGATACCAGATTTTATTAATGACCATTAATCTTCAAAATGTTTCTAACAATACTGCTTTATCTTTGAAAATTACCCAATCTATACCATAACTTTCTTACCTGTGTCTTCTATAGTTTCAGGACTATAGGTACTCCTAATTAATGAAATTGTTTCCCAAACTGCTTACAGTTCTCCTAACCAATTCAAATTCTATCATCATCTTTGGTGACTTGGAAGTTCAACATTAAATTTCCAAAGTGGTTATTTACCACACAGAAGTAAACACACTTTCTTTGATCATCTGATCCAATACACCGAAAGCTTCAAGATAACAGTTTGTAGTGACTCCCTGATCTCTACTTCCAACACCAATTTCCCAATCCCCTATCCAGTGCATATCTCAACCTTGAAGTCTCCCAGGTACTTCAAAATTAACCTGATCAAACTTAAATTTTAAACATACCCCTTCTCACAATGAATCTGTTTATCACTCACTCAGAAATCATAGTCATCTTTGATTTTTCCCTCACTCTTGTAACCAATTACCTCATCCTAAAATTTCTATCATTAATAGACCCATAACTACTGACAACAGACTGTTGGTTACCATAGGGAGGGGGGATAGGCAAAACAGGTGAAGGAGATAAAGAGGTACAAACTTCAAATTATAAAATAGATTACTCATAGAATGGAAGCACAGCATGGGGAATGCAACCAGCAACATTGTAGTATCTCGGTACGGTGGCAGGGGTAGTTTAGTTACTCTTGCCACAGTGAACATTTGGTAATGTACATAATTATTGAATCACTATGTTGGACTTCTGAAACCAATGTAATATTGTATATAAATTATATTTCAATAAAAAAGTATAGTATTGGAATTCTATCTTGCATCTATCTATATCCAAGGTTGTACCTTAGTTGGTGTCTTCGTTTTTCAGATTACTCAAACACTCTTCAACTGCAGACTTAATCTAGGGGTTCTCTATAAGCCTTATGTTAGTTCTTTATGAAAGGCAAATGTGATCATGTGTATTTGCATTTAAATATTCCATAATTTATAATACTTGTCATTTTAAGTTTAATATTCTTCAGATACATTCTCTGCCATAACTTTCCATCATCATACTATCTCCTTGCATATTTGTATATCCACATGCTTTTATTTAGCTTAAGCCTTTGTAAATAGTGTTCCTGCTGCCTTCAATGCTCATAACTAATCTTTGTTTTAATACTTATTCTAAAGAAACCAGTTTTGGGTAACTACCTCCTAGAAGTTTTATTCTTTCTGCCACTCTGCTACCATTTTTAGAGGCACTTGTATCATCTGTTCATCTTTGTCATTGCACTTATCAAATTACCTTGTACATAAAATGCTTAGCATGATATTTATCAGATATCATGATCACTACAGGACTGTGAATGCAAAAATAAATGAATTTACTGGATCAAAATTTTTAAAAAGTACTTAAAAGTATCCAGAGAAAATACTTTTGTAAAGTGAAGAAAGCTTTATAACATGGATGGATTTGCAATGTATGTGATTGCAGTTGAAAATGTTTATAACTGGAAATGCTGGTGTAAATAAAGCAATGGTTATTTTCTTTAAGCATCTAACATTGACTTGGGGGGAGTAAAAGCAATAAAATGTAAACCAAAAATACATAAAATTCCTTATAAGTTGAGTAGGCTTATGAAGCATCAGAAAAACTGGAGTAACATAACAGAGAGTAATTACCTTCTGAGAAGGTGTTTTGTTTTAGATAATCAGAGGAGACCTCTTGGAAGTGGTACTATTTTAACTGAGATTTTAAAGATAAATGAAGGTCATCTTCATGGTGATCCAGGAAGGAAATGTACAGGATGATAAAATTTCAGGTAAAGGCCCTGAGATAGGGATAATTTGGCATTTTTATGGAAGTGGAAAGGAGATAAAGTGTGATTTGAAAGTAGAAAATGAGGCTGAGAAGATGCTCACATATTTGGTCATACAATACACTTTAAATTTTGAGTTCATTATGCTTTGACACAGGACAATGAAAAAGTATCCAAAGTTTTTAAACAGAGAACTGATATAATCTGAGGTATATTTAAAGGCCATTCTGGATGATGTAAGGCCATTACAAGGGGACATGGGTTGTGCCAAGAACAAAAGCAGGGGGTCCAATAGCAAGGTTATTGTAGTCATCTAGTCATACAGTGTAGCGCTAGCGTAGAAGCTGTGGAGATGAAGAAGTGGGCAGATTTCACTGCATCTTGTTAAGGTAGGCTGAGTAAGATTGCTGATAGTTTACCTAAGGGGATGGCTTATAGCAAGAAAGAATACAAACTGAATTGTAAGTCATTTGTTTCACTGTCAGATGGATGGGCATGACAGTTACTGATAGAGAAAAAGAGGCAGTGCAGATTACTTGGTTTTTATATTAATTTGGATATGCCTAACATTACTCAAACAGAGACATTAAATAAAACTGTGTTATCACAACAGAATGTTAAAATTTAAAACTTAATCAAGACACAAATATTCAGCAGATATCAAAGCAACTTTTGAGGCAGACTTTCCTGGGGGCTACAAAAAAAAAACGGTATCTGAGGATTAGATTATTTACTTTTGTGAAGGTTTATATCATGTGGCTCAAAACTGAGGAAGTTGGAATGCGATCTATTTGGAAAACCTGCTATTGTTAAGTCCCACCCTTCCTCAAAGGAAGTTTAATGGAATTATTTGGAGAGCTTGATATACTGCCCAGCAGTTAGGAAAAACACACTGAACAGGTATTTAAGCCTTCCTGGGAATCGTACAGAATGAGAGCTGGGCTGATTATCCACTTTGGAGACTGAGCAAAAGGTAGTGGCTGTAGCTTTGGGATATACCTCCACTCCCAGAGATGTTTCAGGAAGTGGATCTTTTGGATCAGTTGTTCCCCATGTAGAAAAGAGAATTACCTACTCATGCAGCCTATCTAAAGGGCAATAGGTGAATTAGAAGGAAAAGGCACCTATTGAGTGTATGGCTATGAGAAAGGAGTAAGCAACTGCAGGATTGGACTGGGTTTGCCAATATCAAAACTCTGTGCGTGCATGTGCATGTGCCTGTGTGTGTGTGTGTGTGTGTTGAAGGATCTCTGACATAACAATAAAATATCCCATTTAGGTAAGAGTAAGATTTAAACAACTTCTTAACCAAGATATGGTAATAGCATTGTTCAACAATCTTAATAAAGAAATTCCTTGACTCTCATAACCTTTACATTCTTCCATTTTACCGTAAACAATAAGAAAGGAAATATAGAATTATATTACATACTTACTAATATATGATTATATACTGAGATCATGATGGCAATTTATATTAACCATAGAACTTTCTGGCACCCAAGAATGACTAGGAAAGTCATGTGGCCTCCCAAGCTTTCACCCAGTTGAAAGAGAAGGATAAGAGTGAAGAAAAAAAATGCGTAACGAACTGGAAGCCAAAATGCATTTATTTGGCATAAAGGCATAAAAGTGAATGAGGTAATTCATAGGTGCTAAGCCTCAGAGAGGCAAACATATATTGTTCTTATCTCTGTGGTTATGAAAAGCAACGTGCTGTATCTCAAAGAAGGATAAAATAGTAAAGAATGATGTATTTTCTAACTACAGAAATATCAGATATCCAACAAATTTCTAGACCTGTAAGATTTTGACGTTTTGTTAACCTCCTACTTAGAGGAAATAAGTATTTCAATGGAAAAAGAAAAATTCTACAGCAATAATCAAAGAGATCATTAACTTTTAAAAAAATATTAACCTCACTTACAATTCAGTCTAATCTTACCGAATATGTATATTATTGTAAGTAGGAGAAAACCAGATGCTGAAGCTATGGGACCTAACAAGGGGAGAAAGCATAGATATTGGATTTGCACAAATATAGTACTGAATCCATGCTCCAGTAATTTTAAAGTGTGTAAATTAGAATTGATCCTAAATGGAAAAAAATGTATCCGCCTCAAATGGTTATTGTGCAGATCTGTGAAGTGATTAAGGCAAAGTACCTTGTGCAGTACTCAAAGACAGTCTTCTTTCCTTTCATAATATTTTGTAAAAATCTTACTTTACTAAGTCATACTTTCTAAATACTGTATTGCTAAATATATATAAGCATACAAATACGAAAAACCAACCCTTTACTTCAAATTTAAATACAGCCTGTGCACTACTTATAAAAAGTTTAGTGCAGTCATAAAGGTATTTTCTGATTATTTTGCACTGCCATTTCTTCAAATTATTAACAGGCTTTGAAGACAGATTTCGGTACATTTAAGAGATTTCACTCTCACAGGCTCTGCTGCTCACCCTCAGGGCATCTCTCCCCATAGCCAATTCATTCATTGCACAGTTGTTACAGTTCATTAAAAGAATAAGGGATGCTGGTAATTCAGCAGATGAAATTCATTGTCCTCTCTACGAGTCAGCTACCACTGTGCATTTTGCCCTGTAGAACGGGGCAGCCTGATATGGGAGAGTAACCTGATGTGGGTTTTTAAAAAAATTATTTTGACTATCTACGCATTGTAGCAAGAGATGTTCTCTAAGACCCAATGTGAGTTGTTTCTATTTTTACTTTCCAGCAAAACTGATCTTTATAGGGATAGCAACAATGGTATTTTGCTACTAAGAAAGAACTTATATAAATAAAAAATAATACAACATAGTAGCATAGCATAGAGAAAACTGTTAATGACAGATAATTATTTAGTGTATGTTAGACAATGTGTTATGTGCCCCAAGTTTAATGGTAAGACAGGCACTGGAGGTGAGGAAAGAAAGATAGGAAGTATCACAAAGTGATGTATTACTAGTCTTGCTACCATTTGATGGCTAAGATCAATCAATAGTTGATCAGAACATGTATATGCTGTATAAACGAGATTTGTCCAATTGGACCAGGGGGGTGAACTACCCTTTGGTTTAGTCTAAGGGAAAGAGAGAAGAGGGGAAATTTATTTCCTCATTCTTACTGGTCAAAGTTCAATCCATAAGAAGATGATTCCCTTTCTATTCTTCATTGCATCACCTAGTCCATTTGGAGGCCCTCAGAATGTCAGATCTCATATTCTGTGGTATGCTGTCATTAAATCCAGAAAAAATTGGGTAAAGTTTGAATATCTGACTATGTGGATGTTTGGCAAGGGAAAGGACCTGGTGTGCTTAGAGCATGTCACTTTTGTAGTTTTTGGATGCAGTATGAGAGAAAACCAGCAATTAAACAAATGCCAATCAAGGGACAATGAAGTGGTGCCTAAGAATTATTTCCAACAGAATGCCATAGACTTTATACAGACAGTGGTACAAAATCTACCAAAGAATAAATGATTAGCTAATATTTGATAATTACTGAGTGACTGATAGAATAAATGATCAAGTCATGTACTAAACAACCACTTTGGAAGGCATAAAAGATAGGAAAGTAGAGAAAAAAAAATAAAGATAAAATATATAAATTATTTTTCTATAATGATTTATTATTTATAAATAATATAAATTATTTTCAGTTTGTTGTAGAGCTACAATTTATGCCCTTATAACTGGATTTTGAAAAACAATAATTCTTCTTAAAAGTACTGAAAAGAACTATGAAGATTTATAAAGAAAAAATATATTGTTCATTAAGATGCTGGAAAAGAAAGCAATCAATCATTGGCTAACTCAGCTAAAATAAAAGACAAATGGAATATTTGCATAGTGTTCATTTTAATAAAGAATGTTTACATAATTTATCTCTCCTAATCTTTTTCCTTTCTTAGCTATCAAGTTGGTCTTTTCCAAAGTATTTACATCAAGACAGAAGTGCTGACTATGTATTTTCAAGTTCAAGTTACCATCAACTTCTCTCTGTCACACAGACAGGAAAAAAAGTGGAACTAAAACATATAGTATTAAACTCATGGTGTTATATTTAGTATTTTAATGACTTGATTAAATAATTGGGGACTGTGTACTATTCTCCAAAACAAAGCTTTTCAAAAACATGTTTGACATCTCTATTCATTGCTGGGTCCTATGAATGTGTATTTTTTTAAATGTGTTTTGCAGGCATCCTAATTTAGCAAATCTGTAGGACAATATAGACTGTAGATTTGTTGCATTTGTTCAACTACATCAAGTGACAGAAGCATTGCTCACGCCCCCTTCCAATCCAGAACCATATTCTCCAGAAACACAGTACTTTATTATGTACTATAAGGGCCAGATGCTCTTGTATCAGGTTCACAAATGATATGTCTCTCTTATAGAAATTACGTATCACCAAAGCATATACTATACATTCCCCAATTTCTCATCAGTAAAATAGGTCATATAGATAATAACATACGGTTAACTTGCAAGTATTTGCCATATGAAACTTCCTTAAACACACAAAGAATTGCACAACTTTGTAAGTCTGAATATGTTAATACTTCCTAATGTTTGTAGAATAAAGTTTAACACTACAGCGATCTATTCAAAATCACCCAAAGTACACCCCAGGTACTCCATGATGTACAAATTACAGCAAGTACAGTTCCCTGTGGTTAATTCATGGGTATGGGGTGTGACAGCAGTTACGATGCAAAGAAAATTTTACTTCAAAATTTGAAAAGGCATTTGTCACCATGATGATTTTGTATTATACAAACACTGGAGAGTCCAGACTGCAAGGAAACTGAAAATTTCCGTGCATTTGTATACCTATTGCCTACATAGAATATTGACATCTGTTGTTTTCTATACAGACACTGTCAAGCCAGATGTTTCTGATTGTGCTTGGGCACATGTACAACTTCTTAGAGCTCTAGCACTGACTGAGATTCAGTGTTAGATTTGCCACCTTAAGAGCTTTATGATTAGATGTTGTCTGTGCTTGACTGTCAAGCATAATGTGTTGCCAATTATGCAGTAGAAAGGAATGGCCTACAAGGCTTAGCATGTTTATGTTTTTCCCACTAGAAGATATTAAAATATTTTTTATCATTTTGATGAAACAAACATCATGTAGAACAATCAGGTAACTGGACCAAATTTACTGTGGTTTACTCTTGAGTGTATACTTCTAACAACAGAACTATTTCTACATCAATTGCAACTTACAATATTTGTTTCTCAAAGCATCATTCCCAGAACCAAATTTTAAGTTTTCTAGTGAGTTACATACTTGAGGCCTTTGCAGACTATACTGTGCAGTTAGAGCAAAAGAATTCATGAGACAACCTCAGCATTCTCATTAGAAACAGCATGTCCAAAATCATTACTCTACCTGCAGTCTCCTTAACTGATAGACGTCGAAATCTAATGGAGACCTAGTAATATATTTTAATTGCCCTTGCTGCTACATACCCCTTCGCAAGAGGAAGGCCCATATATTTTGATGAGGACAAATTATAACTGCTTCCCAAGTTACTTTTGCCTCCAGTGAATTTGAACCTACAGTGGCATTGTGCAATCAGTACATCAGAACTAATGAAGGCCCATGTACAGGGCAAAAAATGCTTGACACCAACTGCCTGAGGATTTTCGAACTAATGCCACAAGTCCATATGTCCATTTCCTACCTTTAAAAAGAGTAATAGGAAGAAGAGGTAATAACTGTGAGGTGGCAAGAACAGAGTTTATGGATGTATTTCTTTATCTAAGAAAAGGTTACAATAGATGTTCACACTGGGGCTTAAGATTTGTGCTTTCTTCTGTACGAATGCTATCAGCAATAAAAAGTATTTTTAAAGAATGACCATCTGTATGATAGTCTCATGAAGTTAAAACCACCTGCCCAAGGATTTTTCACCATGCCTGTATCTCAATCATCTCTTGGTTGTCCAGCAACAAAAATAACATAGGCTAGTTCATTTGGGGGCACAGAGTGAGCTCATGAGAGCACTAGTAATTAGGTCTTTGTTCTAAGAAGGTATTTTTACAAAACTGTTATTTGTTTTAACCATGCAATACTGCTGCAGCTAATGAATGGAAAATTCTATTCAAGCTGTCAATAGGATTGTTTAAAACTGCCATCTCTTCTGTGTTCTTTAGCCACTGGGTATATAACTTTAGAGCTCAGAGTCTGGAGTATAACTATCAGAATATTTATGATTGTTAATATAATGACAATGGATGAAACTGCAGAGACAAAGAGAGCACAGAGTAAGAAGAAAATCTGTCCAGGAACACAATTGTGAGAAATACCAAGATTTAAAGGCAGATAGGGGAAGACGATCCAATAGAAAACACTGAGGAGGAAGAGCCACCTGAGTAGGTAAACCACAGCAATGTGTCATCAGAGTCCAGTGATGATGGATCTGAACTGGGAAAGATCAAATGTGTGAAAATGAGGCAAATGTAATATTAGCATTTAAAGTTGCCCTTGAACTTAAACTGCACTTAGACTGCTAAAAGCTAAAAGGAAGGTCTAAAAGCTAAAAGGAAGGTAGTAGTAGCAAACGTAAAAATATATGTGAGAATGGAAATTCAGAATCCAGTATAAGAAATTCACTCTTACCAAAGTTAAGATGTACTTAGCAGCTACTAAATGCCATGAATTTTAGTCATGTTGTCCGGTATGATTTTTACTTCAATAATACAAGAAATAAATTAATCACTGTTTCACAAATAACTGCATCAAAACATCACCCCAAGAGTAACTAAAAGGCACTGTGTAGATACTCACACTTGTACCACAGTATCATTCCATGCTAACTTATCTCCTGTTAATCATGGTAATTTTTCAGGAATCTTCTAATTTTATTCTAGTCTGAGGTTTAGCATGATATTACTATATTATTTATACTTTTTTGCATGTGTTGGTGGAGTTTTTGTTAAATAGGTTTTGGCCAAAATCAATACCTCCATTATATTTACCTGCTTTTATGGCTCACAAAGCCAAAATATACACATAACTGAATATTTTCTTGAAACTTATTTCAGAATAAACTCTTTTGTGAGCATTTTACAATAAGTGATCTAACACAAATAAGTAAATGTATTTCACAAACAATGGGGGTAAAAATAGAATCCTAAGAGTCTTCAACAAGAAATGTTCTATATGCATAAATTTTTGATAAGTAATATTTATGAAGCTTGATTAATAGGCAAGGAAGAAAGACAAATTTACAAACAGTACTTAATCCACATACCACAGAATGCAACCGTATAGTAAGTTTACAAGGACTGTTTCATGGTTGCTAATCACAGATTTTATTTTTGTAAATGCTTTTACAGAATTCTGATTTTATATAAAATATTATTTTAAATAGCTATAATTCTTCAATCCCTTATCCTTTTTCACCTGAGTCAATGGTCCTTTCTTCCCTTAACTGTAATATGTAAGGCCTTTATCTTCATGGCTAAGGGCAGAATTCCATTTGTATGAACTGAATCAGAAAGTGAAGGAGCTAAAGAAACTCATTTGTAAAAATCAGAAGAGAAAGTGCAGGGGCTAATACAAATATATGGTATGTTTGATTTTTAACAAAGGAGGATGAAGCCTATAATAGGTTTTTATACTGATTACATCACACTCTAGATTAAAATTATTTAATATCTCTCTTTTGCCAAGGTCCTTAGAATGATAAACAGTTCTTCCATTGACTGTCTTAATGCTTCCAGTCTCATCTCTCATCAGGTCCTCTTAGACTCCATGTATAGGCCACACTGAATACTCTGCAGTTCTCCAAATGCCCCAGACTTGGTCAAACCTCTACAAATTTGCATATTTAAAGCCTCTATAAATATTAACTTCTTTCTGTGCCTTTAATGCTTTCTCTCTTTATCTACTTACTCTATTGAGGACTGCTCTTCAGTGTTCTTCCTAATATCCTTACTCAGACTTGTCTCCTCCCTCCATTGTACCAAAAATATAAAGATTTCAAGCTCAATCTTTTTTTGGTCTGTCACATCTGCTTAAGCCCTTTGTCCCTGCAACACCATGAGCACTTTGAAGACAAGATCATGATGGACTCACCTGAGTATCCTCTCCACCTTGTACAGTTCTGAATTCCATTACAAAATGTTTGAAGAATAAAAAAAACAGAAATAGACCCACAGAAATATGCTCAGGAGATTTTTGACAAAGATATAAAAAACAATTTAATGGAGGAAGTAAAGTTTGCTCAACAGGAGGTGCTGGAGCACTTGTACATTGAGTAGTAAAATTTTTAAAAAAAAGAAAGAAAAGAATCATAACTTAATCCCCCCCAATTCAACATTAAATTTAACTCAAAATGGATCTTAGACTTAAGTGAAAAATATAAACACCATTAGGGAAATGCAAATTAAAACTGTAAGTTATCACTATATACCCATCAGAGTGCCTAAAATTAAAAGAAAAATTAGTGACAACACTATATACTGGCAGAGGCACAGAGAAACCACATCACTCTTACATTGCTGATGGGAATATAAAATATATGGCCATTCTGGAATTTGGCTGGGCAGTTCCTCTTAAAAATAATAATACACCTGTCATATGACTCTGCAAATAATGTCTTGGGCATTTTCCACAAAAAAGAAAAACTTATGTTTGCCAATGATCATGGCAGCTTTATTTTTAATACCTCAGGACTGAAAAATCCTGATGACCTTCAATATGTACACACATGGCATAGAATACTACAAAGCAATAAAAAGTGATGAGCTATTGATATATATAACCACTTGAACGAATCATCAGGTAGTTATGTTGAATGAAAAAAGCTAATCTGAAAGATTACTACTATATGATTCCATTTATATAACATTAGGAAATGACAAAACTTTAGAAATGGATAAGAGATTAGTGATTGCCAGGTGTTAGGGTCTGGGTAGATGAAGAGAGACATGATTATATTTATAAAAGGGCAATGTGAAAGATCCTTGTAACAATAGAAGGGTTCAGTATCTTGATTGTTGGTGGTAGATATAAGAACAGAGACATATGATACCACTGTAGAGAAGTAAACACACACACTAGCACAAGTAAAATTGTGAAAATCTGCATAAGATCAGTGAGTATTGTCAATGTTAATATCCTGGTTGAACTACAGTTTTACAAAATGTTAAAACAGTGCAGGGAACTGGTGAAGGGTACCAACTATCTCTATGCATTATTCTTATGATTGCATGTGACTATACCTCAATATAATTTTTAAATAAAATATATTAGTTGAACACATTAATAAATATTGCATTCATTTTCAGTGCATGAAATTAAATATTTTTATAAGCACATTATAGATGTTAATACTACTCCAGAAAAAAATAAGCAAATGACTATTACATTTAGCCTATGTAGAAGACATAAAATAATTTTTTTTTTCCTAAGAGGACCCAGATAGTTGTAACCAACAGAGTTTTTTCAGTTCAGCATAATGACTTAAATTACCTATGATAGTGATTAGATTTTATCATTAAATAATAAGTTTTTTAAAAAATACAGTTCACTCTTGGAACAACACATATTTAAACTGCACAGGTCCCCTTATATGTAGATTTTTTTCAATAAACATTACATTTTCTTGGAGATTTGCAGCAATATGAAAAATATTTTTTCTCTAGCTTACTTCACTGTAAAATACAGTAGGTAACACATATAACATTCAAAATATGTGTTAATTCACTGTTTAGGTTATTGGTAATGCTTCCTGTCAACAGCAGGTTATTAGTAGTTAAGTTTTTGGAGAGTGAGAAGTTATGCACAGACTTTTTACTGTGCAGGGGGGGCAGGCAACCCTATGCCTGTGTTATCAAGGGTCAGCTCCATAATTTAAATATTTGTGTTACCTTTTTTCAATTTATTTCCAAACAATTCTTATTTTAAAACACTCCTTAACATTTATAAAATACCACAATTGCCCTTGAGTAAGTTCCAATGTAATGTGTGTTGCACCATATTCTGCAAGGGTGAATAGCTTCCTACTCTCAGGGCTCTAAGATAATGTATTTTAGTGGAGTGAAGAAATATGAAGCTCTCTGCATAAAAATGTATTTGACATTTTATTATACATGATTAAAATAACAATGTTGAGTGCCAGAAACAGAAGAGAAAACCAGGGCAGAGCCTATGGGCTAGAGATCTAAAAGCCTTTCATATGCCAGGAGCCTAGAGTTCAAGCCATTCTTGTAAACACTATGGAGCCTAAAAGGGAGTGAGGAGAGAAGAAAAACTAAATCTCCAGGAAACCTGAGCACAAGAAACATTACAAGGATCAGAGAAGATGTCGAGGATTTCATGATGTGAAACACACATCACAAAGCCAATAAAAGCACAGATTTGTACACGAGTATGTAACAGATCAATGTTTCAAAGGTTTAAATAATTAGACTTAAAGTCATCAAAGAAAGAGGAAGAAATAACACTCATAAAGTAAATAGAGGACATCAAAAACAGTAAAATATCATGTGGTCAAGTTCCATGAATTGTGAGATATGAAAATAATATGAAATCATAGAAATAAAATGGATTTTTATGTGCATGTGGTAGAATAAGCAGGAAAATGTTAGTTAATAGTAATTAAAGAAAATACCCTTGTTGGGCTTCTAATCCAATATATATTTTCCTTTATAAAAAAATGGCCCATAATTATTTGTTAATCGACTTTAATTTTCAACATCATTTATTTCTTATTCCATCAAATTGATATTTTCATTTACCTATGCCAAGGCTTATGATAATTTAATGATGTCATATATTCTCTAACAGCATGTATGATATATCTTCAAGTCTTTGTTTTTTAATGTTTTATTTTTAAGTAATTACATATTAAAGGAAGTTGCAGAGGGAGTACATAGATTTCTGTGAACCCTTCATCAAGTTTCCCCCCAAAGACGACATAAATGCTGCAGTGCAGTATCAAAACCAGGAGTGACATTGGCACATTACTATTAACTACAGACTTCATTCAATTTTCATTCATATTTGTATTTAGTAATTTGCATATGTGTATGTGTATGTGAAGTTGTACACTATTTCATCTTCTGCATAGATTCACATAATCCCCACTAGACTCCAAATACAGAACAATTCCATCACTGCAGAGTAACTACCTCATGGACCCCCTACCCAAGTCTCACAATCCCACCCCATCCTCATTCTCTGGTACACGTAAATCATTAAATCTGCGTTCTTCTCTTTTGGGTGCTATTTTACAATATTTAAGAAGTAGATAAACATATGGAGAAAAATAAAAATTTATCCTACATATATAGTGCACACTTTTTATTACTATTTACACACGTATTCATACATTTTAAAAAATAATGTGACAATATATACTCATTATTATGTGTTTTATTTTTTAAACCAACATGTTTAGAAGATACTTCTATTTCATTCTATTTAATATTTTTATTTTTATTTTCTATTATATAATATTGTGGCTTATGTTTCTGAAAATTTTCATCAATTTTTAACTCTAATGTGGCAGATCAGGAAATGTACACAGATAATTCAGAGCTCAGTCATCATGATATCAATTAGTCATCATAAAGCACATAGAATGAAGCACCCTTCATGCCACTCAAAATCATATAGCTTTCTACTTTTCTAAAGTGTCCAAAATACATTGTATTACCATGTTTTTTTCTATTCTGAACTTTCATAAGTTGTATACATTCTCACATCATTTTCATTAATTTTTCTTTTAAAAAATGACATCCTGTTGTTATAAGTACCTGTGACTATTTCATTACTGTACAACATTCTATCGTGTGAATATTCAAAATGTAATTCACCCATTCAAATGATAACTGAATTTGAATGTCCTACAGTTGTTAACTATAAAATAAAGCTGCTATGAACATTTCTGTTCTTCTCTCGCAGTGCATGTACACAGACTTACTGAATATATGAAAATAAAATTATTCAGACATAGGTTATAGATATGCTTCTCAGAAAAGTCTCCTCCTTTCTCTGATGACAGACAGGATCAAATTAGACCCACACTTTCACAAATAATAGCTAATTATGCATTAAAAACAACAAAAACACTACACATTTGTAAAATGCATCTGACTGAAACCAGACAGATATTAATGGGAATGTTCTTTTATAAGAAGACAAAGACACTGAATGTATTTCATGTGTTTATGGTTTTTAATATGAGGGCAGGCCTCAGTTAGTGTCACACATGGCCCTCCACACTTAAATAAAACTATGCTGGATTGAGTTACTAGCGAACACAGATTAGGGTGAGTTTCTAGCTGAAAAGTGAGGAGAAAAATACTGGAAGATAAAAAGGCAGAAAGAGTGAGCATCAAATTCTGCACATAAATAAATGTAAATTGGTGGAAAATTATATGGAGGTTACTCAAACAATTAAAAGTAAAACTACTGTATGATCAAACAATTCCAGTTCTGGTATTTATCTGAAAGAAATGAAAACACTAACACCAAAAAGATATCTGTATCCCCATGTTTACTGCAACATTATTTATAATAGCCAAGACAGAAATTACCTATGAGTTCACTGATAAATGAATGGATAAAGAAAATGTTATGTGTATATTATGTGTGTGTGTGTGTGTGTGTGTGTGTGTGTGCACGCAACATGGGGAACATAGCGTGTGTGTGTGTTGTAATATATTCCATTATATATATTATTCAGCCATAAAAAGAAGAAAATCTTGCATTTGTGACAACACAGAGGGTATTGTGGGCATTATGCTATGTGAAATGTCAGAGAAAAAAGACAAATACTGTAAAATCTCACATATATGTGGAATATTATTTTTAAAAAAGCACTCATAAATACACATTAGTGATTGCCAAAAGCAGGGGTGGGGGAGCTGGGTAGATGGTGGGGGAAAAAGGGCAAAGATGGTCAAAAGGTACAAATAGCCAGCTTTAAAATAAGTTAAGTGCTGGGGATGTAATGGATTGCATGGTGACTATGGTTATGCCACCCGCCACGAGAGAAAAAAGAATGTGGGGTTTAAATCCTGCCAAGTTAATGTCCTGCTGAAACAAACAAAAATCAATAGTTAATGTCCTGCTGAAAAAAACAAAAATCAATACTATTGAAAAGTACAACAGAATGGAAGTATCTACAGCATATTATTTACAATGTCCAGGATACAACTGAAAATTATTAGAATACAAAGAGACAGAAATACAAAAAGATTACAGAGGGGATGAGGCACAAACTTCTGATTACAAAAATAAATAAGTCGTGGAGATGAAAAACATAGAGAATATAATCAATAATATTGTAAAAGAAAGAAAAATAAAAGATCACTACGAAGAAAAAGGAAATGTAATTTTCATATTCTTTGTTACTAGGTCAAAGCGATATATCTTTTCTATCTTGACTTTGTGTACAGTACCCACTTTGCTATACTTACTTAATTCAAAATATCATCCTGATTGTGTTAGACATTTTTGCATATTATCATAACCAAGTACAAAAATGACTGTTTTAGATCTTCATTTTCAATCCTATACTTTCTTATTTATTTTCCCCATTATTATATTATCTCATTATTATATCGTAAGTTGCATTGCAGGCATAATTTTTCCTTTTCAGATATTAATGGAGAAGTTTCAATACTTCAACAATAAGCATAGAGTTTTTTTGTAGACATTCCTTATTAAGAAAGTTCTTTTGTATTCCTAACTGTTTAGGAATTTTAAATGAGTACAGTGTACTTTATCAAATGCTTTTTCTAAATACACCAATATAGTTATGCATTTCTCTTTTTTTTTGCTTAAAGTATTGAGATACAGTGTTATATATCTTATTGTTATATCACATTTGCATTTCTGGAATAAGACCCTTCTGTGTATATATACCCACACACATATGCACACACATATTATCTTTATGTAATGTAATTTATTGTTGGCTGAACTGATTTACTAACATTTTTTTAGGACTTTTGTACCTGTGTTCATGAGTGAGAGTTGCTTGTAAATTTCATTTCTTATAATTTGGTTGAGGTTTTGATTTCCAGATTTTCTAGCTCTATAGAATTATTTGGGGAGCATTTTTTTTCTATATTTTGAAGGTCTTCATAGTATTTCTTCCTTAAGTTTAAAATAATTTTATCACTAAAAGCATTTTGGCCTGGATTTTTCTTTGGACTCCTTTTAAATCAACTTTATTGACATACATTTTACATATAATAAAATCAACCCATTTTGATTATACATTTTAATGAGTCTTTACAAATGTATATAGCTATTTAACCACCACCAAAATTAACATATAGAGCATTTCCATCAGCAAAAAATATTCCTCTAGGTCCCTTTCAATATAATGAACAGAAGAAGTCAGATGAGAAAGAATATGTACAATATAAGCCATTTTTTTAAATTCCAGGAAAGTCAAAACATAATCAAGTATGGGAAAAAGCCAGTCATCAAGGTCACCAAGGTCAGAGAAGAAATTAACTATTATAATATTTTAATGATTTCCAATTCAAATATCCTCAACTACCAGCGAAGAAAGAACACCAGATAAAATTTGAATAAGTTTCTAATGAATAAATTTCATATTCATATTATTGATAGTCGGAGATAGTGAAATAAATAAATGTATGATACCTGAGCATTCACTTTGATCCAAGTAATGTACTAGGCACTTTCATATTCAGTTGCTCCTAATTCTCAGAATGATCACACAAGATTGATGTTATGGTTTTCCCTAACAATGAATTTAATAAAACTGAGAGGTCTGTAAAATAACTCTTGCAAATCAACTCACCTGCCTTGCAAGTTAGTTGCAAGACAGTGCTTGGAGCTCAATTCTGTCTCACACCTAGGCCCATGCATGTTTATGGAAAAGTTGCATACAAACAGATATGAATGCTTGATAGTTGCTATCAGTATTCCTCCTTGGGTGGGATCCATCTTTTCTAGGAATACATTTTTATATCATCCCATAGAGCTTCTAGAGTGAGACTCGGAGCATGTGCTTATTATACTAACCATAGAGAAAAAGTGATATGTGTCTATATGAGAGAGACAGAAAGGAGAGAGGTAATGAGAGAAAAGGAGAGAGGAAGAGAGGGAGGGAAAAAGAAAACACTAAATGGATCTTATAAGAGTTTAAGGCAATCTTGGTAGAGGGAAGAGGAAAATGGTCAGAGGGCAGTATTTATCTCCTGAGCCATGGCACAGATCTAGGAATTCAGATGTGGGCAGGGATCGGTGAGCTGCAGCATGGCATACATGCTAGACTAACAGGTTATTTTTCTCTGGCTTACATTGCTTTGCTTTCTCAGAGCAGACATTGGTTAAAAATTGATCTAATGAGCAAAGCCTCCACAGAAGGAATAGTAGCAATTAGTATAGAACTCTTCTAACCTGACCCAGGCAAGTAGCTCAGGCAGACACGTGGAAGAGGTCCCTGGCCATACTGATAATTCAAAGCGTATGTCCGACTTAGCAACTGAATTCATTGGAATTTAATTACTCAACATGATTATATACTGACAAGCACACTCATTATTGGGGGGATTGATTATTATTATTATGCTAACATTTCCATTATTCATTTATTAAAAATGTGAGCATACTTCCCAATCTAGAATTGAATCCTTCACTTTTTTTCACCTCACTACCTTTTTAGATGAATATGTTTAGCCTTCTGAGGTGGCTACTTTGACTCACATCATTCTTTAACATGATTAAACCATTAAAATTCATTCAGCAAATGGAATTTTCTTCAGGTAAAAAAAACAGCACTATGATGATAAAACAAAGGATTGTTCTGTCATTTCTGCTCTGACAACTCAGTCACAGTATCTTACTTGTTTGCTCATAGACCTTTATATGACCCAACTGGTATAACATATTGGCTGTTAAAATAGGCGTCATAAAGCCCTGCCATAAATATTTGTTGAGTGAGTGGACGGGTAAAGGAAATGGACTCTAAGTTGCCTTATTTATCTAATGTTTTCAACTTGAGGGGATGACTCTGACCTTATTACTCATTTTCTAAAGAGGATAGTGTTTGTCTTCAAGCAAACACCAGAAAATACTTTATTCAAATTAAATTTCATTAAACTTTTATGAACATGTCATATCGTTTTTATGTTTGCATGGGTATATGAATAAGGAATTTTTCTTTTGCTAATAAACTTCCTATCTCAGCATTACTCACTCCAAACAGTACACTTACTGTGCAAGTTTCAAATATAGTTAGTAAAGCATTTTTAAATAATACAACATAAATACATGTTTTGATTATTCTACATATTAGGGCTTGTTGTGCCCATTCCTATGGATTCAGGATGATATTTTTGTAGTTCAAAATCTTGGGGTTGAAGCAGCATTGTACATTCACAGATTATCAATTTTTCTTCATCTTGCCTCTACTCTGGTTCATCATTTTTGAAGAATTATCACTTACTGGGTAAGACTGGATGGTAACTTCTGACCCTGATTATAAGAAATATTTCAGATTTCAAAGACACTGAAAGCTATTGTTATAAAGTAGTCCATGCCTTTCTGCATGTTTACTTTTTATAGAAACTCACAAGGGCTTCTTATTGGATTTTAAAAATAAATAAATAAATAAACAAGCAAAATATACAGTTGTAGAGATGCAAATATCACATGCTGTATATTCATAGATTCTGTGTTTTTTTCAGAGAAAGCTGCAAACTCTGTGAAAGTTATTCAAACAAATCCATAAAAACATAGTTTGGACTCTGACCTACATAAGTGTACAGTTTCTCGGTATTTCTTGTCCTTTACCCACTACTGCTCCTAATCCTGATAGAGAAGGAGCAATAGGAATAAGATGTATCACAAGTCCAGAACATTAAACATAAAAATACAGTTACAAGATCCATAGGAGATGTACTGTGCAGACCTCAGTCTATAAGATGAGCTATATAAAGGGATACACATGCTGGTGGCAAAGCAAATGTTGCCTAAAAGAGAGAGGGGATAAGGGAGGTAGACAATAATTTAACATAGCTTTTGAAGAATGACAAAAAAGATGAAGTCAAAAATTACAAAATTCTGTTAACACCATGGGGGAAAAACAAGGAAATCCACATTTAAGCTCATAAAATTAAAATTAGTGAAAAGTGAAGATATTATCTTTAAAATAGTGAAAGAAAAAAGAATTTATTGAGACACATAACAGATTAGTGGTTGCCTAGGACAGGAGGAGATAGGACGCTAGGGAATGAGGATTGACTGTGGGTCCAGGCATTTCTTTTTCAGGGGATAAAAATGTGGTAATAGTTTTATAACCCTGCAAATATACTAAAACACTAAAAACACTGTATTATATACTTTCAAATACTGAATTTTATGGTATTTGACATGTATCTCAACAAAACTGTGGAAAATAATCAATAACAGACTCCCCGTTTTGAAATGAATAGGCCATGGGGATGTGGTGTGTGGCATGGTGACTCTAATCAGTGGTACTATATGCATATTTGAAGGTTGCTGGGAGAGTGGATATTCAAAGTCTCATCACAGGGAAAAAAAAAAACTTTTGTAACTTTCATAATGGTGGATGGTGACTACATTTATTCTGGTGATCATTTCATAGTGCATACAAGTGTCGAATCAATACATTGTGCAACTGAAACAAATATGATATTGTAGGTTGACTGTGACTTAATGAAAAGTAGCTTAAAAGAAAAAGAGTCTATAACATAAATAACAGCTAATTTGCAATAATTATGGGTGTTATTTTCAGAAACACATTGATACACACACATACATACACCTATTGGGTTTTTTAATATTTAATAGTGGTAAAGATAGGTCAAATATTAAAACAGTCATCAGGTTCACACCTACCACAAATATATTTGCAGGCATTTCCATCTGACATATTACTGTCATTTTTAACACCTCCATATTGCCAGCAGGACTTACATACACCAAAGGCAATTTGCTGGAAGAAAGCTGAACTACAGTGATAAGAGCACCCAGCAGTGCTGACAAGGATACAGGTCTCTTACACTAAAGTAAAGGAGTGAAGACAGTTAATTTGAAGCAAAGGGGCACATATATACTCATATAGCAAAAATGAAATAAGAATGGGTAGAAGAAAATATTAAATGAATAAGGTAAGGAGACAAAGAAAGAAAACTGGACAGAGAGGAGAAAATCAGCTTCCACCAATATGACACTAAGTCACCATGTGCTAGCAGTGTCAAGGATAGACAAAACATTTCTAATACTTACATTAAGTTAGGGCCCTGCTAACCAAGTTTAAATGTAAAACCTGAAGACTCTTTGAGCATTGTATGGATGTTTACGGTGCATTAGCACCACATCGTTTAGCACAGGTGTTCCAGTAATTGAGGGGATACTGGGAAAATGCACAGTGCTCCATTTATTTTCATCATATCCCAAGGTGATACACTAGAAGCAATTTAGCACCTGCTAGAGCAATTTTGCATCTGTGGTATTTACCAAAGTGTTTGGTCTTAAAGGTTGGAAGTGTTATTTTGTACCACCATACATGCTAGGGAATTACCAAGCATTTGCCAATACCAAATGCATTGTAAAAAAACCCTCTTATTTAAAGTAGTAAAAGCAAACTTAATAAAGCTTAAATAAAAGTATTATAAATGTGGCAGATTAGATGTTTTTACACCTCTCGTTCCCATCAAAAAGAGGTTTTTCTCTGACCACCAGGGAGAAGAATCACTATAGTACATGCTTAACAATATAACTTGAACAGTTATAAATAAGCAGTTTGAAATGAAATTGTTTTAATATTTTCTGCAATGGATATATAGCTGCAGACAATCGGTTATGTTAAGGTAAATAGTTATGCCAACTCCTTGTTTCAAAATGAAATATGAGAACATTAGAAATTTACCAAGGAAAGATAAACAAATATTTCTTATCTGGAAAAAATAAGTAAGATAGAATGATAGCTATAGATAGATATAGACAGAAAGATTAAGTGCTGTATCTTAAAATCCTGGCTAATATGGGAGCTATGTCCTTGAGAAGGAACTCTATTGATTTATAAGTTACCAGAAACTGAGGTTTTCACATTTTTCACAAATTATTGAAAGAAAGATGCATAATTTAGTAATTTGTTTTACAGCTCCCTGTGTTCAAACTATCTTTTCTCACTAAAGATAGGATGACCTAAGTATGGCAAGTAGAGAAAACATTAATAAAATTATTCAGAAGGAAGAATTAAAGCAACATACGACATTAGGAAAAATGGAAAAGCAAACATAAAATTGGGATATTATGCATCCAGCAGTTTCTAGTAGCACTTCTACAAAAAAATTGTAATAATTTATCTATATATTTTCTTCTACCTTAACACAGTAATATTTTAGAGCATCAACTACATGCCAAGTCCACAACATGGCTGGCAATTACTATCCCCTCACCCATGCCAAGGATTAATATAAACTATCTAGGAGAGACCTTCTGATTGTAGTCAGTATTAGTATGTGGCTGCAACTTAACAAATATTTGTAGAGTAAATCATGTTTCTTGTAAATTATATACATGCTGAATGTGATTGGTACATCTGCTTTTGATCAAATGGACATGAAGCTACTCTAAAAACCTTAAAACTGAATATACTAAATAAAACATTCACTAAATATTAAGCAAAATATCAGAAATACAAATAATTCCTGACTTAAAAATAATTTGGGTGGAATATGTCAATTTGTCTTGATCACAATAAACCAAATCTAGTAAATGAAGGTAAATTTGGATGAAGGAAATTTAATAATATAATCAATGAACCATTCATATATGTCTAACTACCAACTATTTACATCCTTCTGTTCTAGAGAGTAAAGAGTCTTTATTATATCATGGAAAATGTTCAAAGTAGATATAAGGAATACATAAACATATTCCATAAGACATATATTCAGATAATATTCTCTGATTATAATCTTGTTCCTATATAATCCTTCTAATAAAGAGGAAATCAAAGCTAAAAACTGCAAACTACTTGGTAAGTAATGAGGAAAGAAAACACTAAAACCTGAAGGCAATAGTATACTCAGAGGGAAATGTATAGCCATAACACTTCATTATTAAAAGGCGTGTATTTAAAAAATTTATAAAGGAACAATGGCCATACTTTTTCTGGATAATCTATGTTTTGGTGATTTGATAAATAATCCAATATCTTGAAGCTTTACCAATGTTAAGTATATTGAAAAGAAATCAGTAGAAAACCAGAATGAAGTACAAAAATTTGAAAGAGGTAATCAATCACAAAATCCAGTATTGATCCTAAAGTATAAGAGGGATGCTGCATAATAAAAAGATGTAAATTTATATTTTAAAAAAGATATGCCACTTAGGTGCATTCAATGAGAGTGATAAAAATTTTCAGCAATTAGAAGAAGTGATATGCTGCAGCTAACCCACAAGGGCTGATTATTAAATTTTCAATAATTTTGTGTTTCAATTAATACATTAATAACTTTGTAAAGTTACAGTGGGAGTTTTTACACCATGGAAACTGGCAAATGCTACCTATCAGGGCTCCCTCTTTATCCCCAGAATACTGGTTGTTAAACACTTAACAGTTCATCATTCAGTAAAAGGAAACTCACCCAACCTGGTAAAAAGCAACCATGAAAAAATATGCAGCTGTAATCATAAGAAATTATTTAAAAGCTAGTCTTTCTCGTCTAGATTGGGAAGAAAGGAAATTGTCAACACAACTTGGTATTCATGTAAATATAGATTTATAGATCACATGGAACCAAATAGTTACTTCAGAATAGAATTCTAACAAAACACCAAGTCAATCCAATAGAGAACAAATAGTCTCTCAGCAATGGGGTTGAAACAGATGGATGTTCAAATTTAAATAAAAAAATCAATGCTTATCTCACTTAACAAAACGTGTGAAATTTAAAATAATCAATATTGGTCCAAAGTGAACAGAAAGCAAATTCATGGTGTGTCTTGTACCTAGGGATAAGGGGGAAATTACTATAAATGAGGATGAGAGAATTCTTTGGACTGATGGCAATTTTTATTTATTTATTTTTATTTTTTATTTTTTTAAATTTTGGTATCATTAATCTACAATTACATGAAGGACATTATGTTTACTAGGCTCTCCCCTTCACCAAGTCCCCCCCACATACCCATTCACAGTCACTGTCCATCAACATAGTAAGATGCTATAAAATCACTACTTGTCTTCTCTGTGCTGCACAGCCCTCCCCGTGCCCCCCACGCACTATACATGCTAATCGTAATGCCCCGTTTCTTTTTTTACTGCCCTTATCCCTCCCTTCCCACCCGTCCTTCCCAGTCCCTTTCCCTTTGGTAACTGTTAGTCCATTCTTGGGTTCTGTGCTTCTGCTGCTGTTTCATTCCTTCAGTTTTCTTTTGTTCTTATACTACACATATGAGTGAAATCATTTGGTACTTGTCTTTCTCTGCCTGGCTTATTTCACTGAGCATAATACCCTTCAGCTCCATCCACGTTCGGAATGGTAGGATTTGCTTTTTTCTTATGGCTGAGTAATATTCCATTGTGTATATGTACCACATCTTCTTTATCCATTCATCTACTGATGGACATTTAGGTTGCTTCCATATCTTGGCTATTGAAAAATAGTGCAGAAATAAACATAGGGGTGCATCTGTCTTTTTCAAACTGGAGTGCTGCATTCTTGGGGTAAATTCCTAGAAGTGGAATTCCTGGGTCAAATGGTATTTCTATTTTGAGCATTTTGAGGAACCTTCATACTGCTTTCTACAATGGTTGAACTAATTTACATTCCTACCAGCAGTGTAGGAGGGTTCCCCTTTCTCCACAACCTCACCAACATTTGTTGTTGTTTGTCTTTTGGGTGGTAGCCATCCTTACTGGTGTGAGGTGATATCTCATTGTGGTTTTAATTTGCATTTCTCTGATGACAAGCGATGTGGAGCATCTTTTCATGTGTCTGTTGGCCATCTGAATTTCTTCTTTAGAGAACTGTCTGTTCAGCTCCTCTGCCCATTTTTTAATTGGATTATTTGCTTTTTGTTTGTTGAGGTGTGTGAGCTCTTTATATATTTTGTATGTCAACCCTTTATGGGATCTGTCATTTATGAATATATTCTCCCATACTGTATGGTACCTTTTTGTTCTATTGATGGTGTCCTTTGCTGTACAGAAGCTTTTCAGCTTGATATAGTCCCATTTGTTCATTTTTGCGTTTGTTTCCCTTGCCCAAGGAGATATGTTCAAGAAGAGGTCACTCATGTTTATGTCTAAGAGATTTTTGCCTATGTTTTTTTCTAAGAGTTTTATGGTTTCGTGACTTACATTCAAGCCTTTGATCCATTTCAAATTTAGTTTTGTGTATGAGGTTAGACAGTGATCCAGTTTCATTCTCTTACATGTAGCTGTCCAGTTTTGCCAGCACCAACTGATGGCAATTTTTTATAACTTTAATAGTGAATTGGTTACATAATAAAAGTGTTAAAATGGTCAATTCTCATCAGCTCGTACCCTTAAAATTGATGTACTTTACTGCATATAATTTATTAGGTATTAATAAGGTTTGTTTCCAAAATTATCAGGGAGGACCTTTTCTTCTGTCTATGATTAAGTAACTTGTGGCAAACCAATATTCCCACTAAATAACTAGAAAAGCCAGACACAAATATTAGTACATATTCTGTGATTCCAATCTTATGGAATCTACAGTAACAGGTCAGAGGTTGCCTAAGATCAGGTGTGTTAGTGAGTAGCAGAGCAAGATAAATACCTCTCAAAAAGGGTTGAAATGTTAGTGTGTTCTACATCTTCAATGCAAATATATTAGGGATCAAACATCCAGAAGATAATTAAAAGATCATCATATGTTTAGAAAATTAAACATATAATCCCAAGCAATCTTTGGGCTGATAAAACATAATGGATTTTAGAAAATATTTTAACTTAATAAAAATACTGCATATTCAAACTTTTAACATAGCTAAAATAGCACAGAAAATAAAATGTATAATTCAACATGCATCCCTTAGCAAAAATACGGAACATTTATTTTACAGGCTAAGTATCCACCTCTGGAAGTTAGAGAAATAATGAAAACATATAGCCAAAAAAATTAGAAAGTATGAAATATAAGATAAATAACTCATAAAAGAGCAAAAATATAGAAGTTCAATATAGTCAAAAGTTGATTCTTTGAGACTTCTAATAAAACAATCTATAGCAAGACCAACAGAAAGAAGAGACACACACACACATACAAAATATATATATATATAAAATGAAATATAAGATATTAATTCAGATTTTACAGATACAAAAATGTTTGGAAGTATAAGTAATTGTATGTGAATACATTCAAAATATGCATAAAATAGACAGATTTCTAGGAAAAAATATTAAGAAATTTAAGGGAGAATAGAGAACCTAAAAATGACTATTACAATAAAGGAGTTGACTTCTTATTAAATTTCCAAAAACAAAATTCTAAAGTTCAGGTGACTTCACTGATAAACTCTACCAAAATTTCTGAACTTGCATAAAATAGTCTGGAGAATTAATTTTAAAACCTTATATGAAACCAGCAACGATAGTATAAGGAAAATCCTAAGCAAACAACCTTAAACGTAGTTGCAAAAAATAAAAAAAATATCAAATCAAGTGTATTTTTAAATGATAAAAATATGTAAGCTTGGTTTATAATAAGAACATAAGATTCTTTTAAGCTTAGAAAATCAATCAATACTAGCCACTATATTAACATCATAAAGTGAAAAACATAAGTGAAAATTTTAGGAATACCTGAATAGGTACAAAAAAAGCAGATTCTGTTATATGTTTTGGTCACAATATTATTCAGAATTTTAAAAGTAAAACCTTAGCAAAACAGGGATTAATATAGTAAGTGCCATCTTCTCTTTGATATTTTTGACTTGCTATTTATTTTATTAATCATTTTGAGTAATTCATAAACTTTAGAGTTTGTTTTGTATAAAGACTATTATACTTAAAAGAATGCATATGTGTGCTTGTTTTTATCTGACATTTATTTCTAACAATGCTTACCTGGAAAATTTTTACTTATGGAAGTTTCAACGATGTTACAGTAATCTAAGCTATACTCACTGCACTTGACTGCAACACTGTAAACATAAATTTTGAATGACGACATGTTTTGTGAAGAATCGAGACATAATTATTACTATCATTCCTATTTAATATTTTTTGGTCCTAGAGAGTGAATTAATAAAACAAAAGAAAAGAAGAACTATTTTAAGGTCTGAAAAGGGAAAAAGGATCTGACTGTGTGGGGTAAATGGAAGTTTGCGCTCAGAATTTCGCACCCTATTTGGACATCAACAGGCCACCACAGCATTGCAGGTGGGGCAAGGGCTGGAGAGAAAACAGCTATTCTCTCCTCCCCTCTGTTCCTGGTACATAATTGGTCTGGCACTAGCCAGTCACCAAGGACCTGCCCATGGAGTTCCTCCTGGAAGGTGCAGGCAGGGAAGGACAACATGTGCCAGTGCTAGAAGGGATGGACAGAACAAGGGCTGCCTAGTGAAACCAAGCAAGCTGTGAGCAATAAAAACTCTTTCTCCCAACCTGCACTTCCCTTTGTCCTTTGGTTTCACCAGATTCACAGGTAACTAGCCCTAGGTGGGGAACTCCCCCTTATCCTGCCCCCTCCCTGAGCTATAGACGGTATACCAGAATTTTTTTTTCAATCATATGGATATGTTAATCAACAAGAGCATTTACCTATTGATAAAATGTGTGTGTGTGTGTGTGTGTGTATATATATATATATATATAATACTATATTTCTATATACCAGAACTATTTTTAAATGTACCATTTACAATCCTCACACACATATACATACCATATATACACATGTAAGTATACATATCATACATTTACATAGTTGTATGTGTCTGTGTATATGTATGCATATACACATACAATCACACATGGGTATAGTAACAAGGATGCTTACTGCAATATATTTAATGACGACAAATTCATGCAAGTTAGTAAACACTCTTCAATAGCAGAGACCAATTAAACTATTTAACTACTTGTTTGAAAATGTAGAGTTTAATACAAAATATATTTATACCATTGCCTCAGATTGAGTTGTAATTTGCACAAAGTGTTGTTGTTACACAGATGTGATAAATGGAAGTGTGCATATGATTCCATTTTGTAATGCTAAACCTGGAAAACATGGTTGTGTGTGTATGTTTGAGTGTTACACAAACATCTATGTTTGTTTGCTATATTGGCAAACATGAAAAAGTTATAGAAGACACTTTTATGATGTTTATGCTATTCTATTAAGGGATTAAAAGGCAACTTAGATTTCATTACGTATCTTGTCCAGTCTTAGAATTTTTATCAGTATAAAGTAAAGAATATAAACCCTCATATATTTGTTTTTTAAATACACAAATCTTACTGTATAGCTTGATGAATTCTGACATGTGTTACATTCATGTAACCATTATCTAGATCAAGCTATTGAACAAAGATATATCCTAATATATTTGAATATGTGTTTACAAGGATATTTATGAATACAAAAATATATGTGCAAAATACATACCAGGATATTAAAAATTGGATACAAAAGATACTTCAAACATCATTTAGATGGGAAATAATTAGATTTGTCTTTACATTCATTTATGTTTGTAAATCTGTATATGCATGTAAAACAAATACATAGTGAATGAGTATATTTGGGTGATCTTGTACATTATGGAACATTAGTCTGGGACCAAAAAATAACCATGAAAACTTACATTGTGTGAACAGATCTTAATAATAAATGGGAAAATTATAATTGTTCCATGGTACTTAAAAATTGTTTGCTAAGATATTAAAAACTCTTACTGTCAGTTATAAATGTATAGGAAAATGAAAGAATATTAAAACTAATATTCACCTTACACACTAATTTAAAAGATTAGAAACATCAATAAAGTGTTTTATTTATTTGTAAAAACTTATTGAGAACAGTATGAAGTGTGCTTGCCTTCTTCTTCTAATTGTTTTTGATAAGTGATCATCCTTCCTATGCCTTGGTGAATTGTGATATGCTTTCTAATGTTGGATCATCTTCCAACATTTTATTCTTTGTGCATTGGATGCCAAACAATTTCTCCAGTAATTATTTTAATGTGAAGTTCTCTGTTGACATACCTTCCTCTGTGACATCTTCCTTTTCCATACAAGCAATTTCTCATGTATTCCCTTTACTGAGTTCCTCTAGCTGCATTATCTAGTCTCTCATACCGTGGCAGTGCCAATATTCTCATGGTGACTTATTTAATCTATTATCTTCATTTATGCTTGATTCCAATTTCACTTCCAGCTTTATCACCTTCTCTTTGCCATACTTTCATCTCTGTTGGTCAATCCCTTCTTTCAATTACACAATTTTGTAAAAATACCATGTGGGTTTATCACTGGGTGCAAGGAGGCAGCATGGTTTACTGTTGGAGTGTGAACTGAAAAGGTGCAGAGTGACTAATAACTAAAAGACTTAGAAAGAAAATAATTGGTCATTGGCCATGATGCACATCTGTTATTTATCTAATGATTACTAGATTGAAAAGCTAGCAGTGAAGTTTGTACTAATGCAATAGTGAATATATCATAGTGACTAAACTTATGCTATCAGAACCATGCAAAGTGAGGACTACTTAATGTCTATTTATAAAGGTATAACTTCATTGTACTATTTTATTTGTTACAGCAAGAATGTATTGGTATTTTTTATTTGTAAAATTGTAAATGAATGAATGTTTAACAAAAACGATGCATACTATTAGCAAGTGTAAGAGGTACTGACAGCACCTTGCCCATATCATCTCTCATTCACCTCTACATTGTTGTGGTGCTTATTACAAACACCTGAAACGTGAAACACACTAAGCCAGAAAAGGGAAATCCGGTAGCACAGGAGTATTATATGTTTGGAAGCAGCTCTCAACCAGTGACAAGAGAGTAAGTAGTCAGATACACAAAAACTCCCAAATGCTCTTTATTTTGGGTAACTCCAGGGCATGTTCTTCACTGTTTCCCAGAATTTCAAAGTGGGACTCATTTCTTTTTCTCTAGCGATAACTGGCTTTACTCTTTATTGACTCCTTTCCTGCTAGTCTTACTTGCCCATTATCTCTACAAGTGTTTCCTAAAATCAAATATACATTTGCACTCTCATCTTTATCTTGTTGATCTCCCTCTGGACAAACTCAAAATAAAACAGTTAAATAGAAATTAATTGTGACTTACTACAGGACCAATGGAAAATATGCCAAAAATCATATTCAACAGCAAAAAAAAAAACTAGAATGATGAAATATTTATTTTGTAAAAGACATTTGTAAATGCAATTGTTCTTAGTTTAAAATGACACAAACAGCTATCCGTTCCCCATATTATTTATGGCAAGTAGAGTGTTCTTACTCTTGAAAGGATCTTTTATGTATTAGTATAAAAGTTCTTCAGTTGGAAGTTAATAAGTAAAGGAAGTTCTGTGAAAACATATTAATATCCAAAACTCCACAAAGGGTAGATGCAAGGAAGATTTGGAGACCAGAGCAGAAGACAACTTTACATTTTTATCCTAAATTCTCCTCCCAGCAATGTTGTAAATAGGTTGTACCATAGGAACATATGTTATTTGAATTCACCTTTGACGTTTCTCTCTGAATTAAGTCACCATCATCTATGATTTTATCATTACTTTATAAGGCTTACTTCATTTCATCACTTTAATGTTCTCTGTACACTATTGCTAATTAATTATGGATAAGGAACATTTTCAATGTATTTTTAGCACTTGGACGAATTATTCTGCTTCTTGTGAGCAATCCCCAGTAATTCTGTATCAGAATTCATTACAAGCATGGAATCAAAGTGCTTCTGTGAAAACCATCTTCTATTCGGTGTGTTATTTCTTTGATTGGAGATACATGTTCAATATAACTGTTCATAGAAATGCGCAATTTAATCAGAGATTTCACTGTGAGGAAAGAACTGAACCTTTGAGTAATGAGGTAGAATACATTTCCAAAAGATTATTTAGGTTTAAAATGTTCTCGAGGGACATAACATTGCAAATTTTAAAACTTACATCCTCATGATTTTCCACAGTCATGTCGGGAAGTGCAGTAACATTTTAAAACTAACTTTTGGAATGTGTTTTTATTCAATGAAAAATGGCATGACAATGTAGGGAATTAACACGGCCTATTTTCCATTACCAATGGCATTTAGAAAAGAGAAACCAGTAGACAGGAATGAAAAGAATATATTATTGAAAGTTCTCATTTTCCAAGGTCAAACTCCTGTTTTATAATAGAACAAGTAACTGTGCTGACTCCTGGTGGCCCTCCTCTCTGTTTAGTACACATTGTACACTATCACCCAGGAACAAACCTTTATGTTTATCTATTCACTGTTTCCTTTTCAAATGCGTATCTCTAGCTGTCATCTCTCTTTTGAACTTAAAATCCATAACTCCAAATATCTAGTGGGACAACGGTGTCTCCATATAATCAGTCTCAAAGCACTCACAATAAAATACTTATTTTGGGGCTACTACCCTCCCAAAAAGCTATTACCTTCTTCACTGATTGCTTTCTGGGTTGGTTAGAAAAAACTCATCAAAACTTGAATACAAGTAAAACATTGTCTAAAATCTGATCACAGCCTTTTCCTTACGCTTTAAGTCCAACAATTTACAAATTCTTCTTGGGGTTTACCAGCCAAGAGTCTCTCGCCTCTCCCTTTCTTTTCCATCTGCATTACCATTTTTCTAAATGTGCTTTACGTCCCCGGCCTCTGTTCATTATATCCTACAATGTACTCCCCACAGAAGTGACAGTACACCATGAAAAAATGAAAATTTGACTATATTATTCACTGTTCTTATGCTCTTCACTACTTTTGCATCTCCCACCTTACAAACTAAATGGCATACCAGACCTTTTCTAATTACATATCTGCTAATAGAAAAATGGACACCTTAAAAACTGCATGTATGAAACAACACAAAACTATTTAAATGATATTTCAAGAAGCCATTTTATAAAACTATTGCAAAGCTGAAAATAAAGTAAGGGATATCCTCAGACACCCAAAATAAATGCAAAGACACAGATTTGTAAAGATACATAGTGGCAAAGAGGGAGCTGCCTTATGGATGGATATCTACAGTCTCTACAGACCTAATTCTTCATTTCTTTTCATTGTTTAATGAACAATAAAAAGAAACCTTATAAATGAGCAGGAAGCTAAGCTCAGTTTGGAAACCCCTCTTTTATTAAACCAAGATTTAAAGATGATACAGTTCCACACTCTCTTAGTAATGCTGTGACAGAGAAATTCCCAAGCTAAAATGAAGCTCAAGCAAATAAAAAGGAAATCCATACTTAGACATATTATTGTGCAAATTTTAAAACATTAAAATATTTAAAAAATATAATTAAAAATTTTAAATATTAATGTTAAATTAAAGAAGCTAAAAGAAAAATTATTTATAAATGTGCCAAAATTAAGTCCAAATTGATCTTTTAAAACAGAAAGCAAGCAAAGTTTGGGAAAAATAAATATCTAAAAATATAAAAAACCAGAGAGTTTATTAGCAGAACTTCACTGAAGATATGTTATGGTCTGTTGATTCATGATAAATCACCACAAGTTAGGGATTTAAAGCAACTCCGATGTGTAATTTCATAGTATAACAGGTCAGAAGTACAGGCAGGCTTGACTGGTCTCTCTACCTAGGTTTTCATGAGGCTGAAATCAAGCTATCAGCAGGGCTACACTCTGTGGAAGAATCCAGCATGTTCATGACTATTATTGACAGAATTCAGTTTTCTTTGCTCTTCTAGCATTGAAGTCCCTGTTTCCTGCTGATCAGGGACTGTTCTCAGCAACTGGCTCTTTGCTCTACTGCTTCCTCCAGCTCAAAGACACAAATGGAGAACTTTTTTCACACCAAATGACTCTCACATTTTGAATCTCTTAATCTCCCTTCTGCAGTCAGCTGAAGAAATCTCTTTGCTTTTAAAGGGCCTTACTGATTATATTATCTGTACCTAGATGAGAGTGAGTCTGAGACTTAAGACACATTGTTTTATTTAATATAGCATATAATATTCATAACCATTATAGTCATAGTAGTGATAAAAAGTTGAAGTTAGAAAAAGGTAAATTAACACGGTCAAGGTCACAAAGTCAGGCAGTGCATGGAACCTGGTTAACCCCTGAACCTGGGCACTTTTCCCAGAACAACACAGTTCAGCCTATTTTGATCTACTTGCTTAATGCTCCTTGTTGACAATTTACTTAAACTAATCCATAACATTGCTGCCTCAGCAGCCATTCTGTGTGGCCAAGTGGCCTGTAGAGGCCTTGAAATGACACTAGCCTCTCCCACAAGCGCTAGATAACAGTCCACAGACTCACAAGTAATAATAAGTTGTTGACATGACTCCCCCAATAATCACTGTGAGAAATAGTCTCCCCCACATCCCAGGGCCTTCCCCTTGTGTGCCCCTTTGGAGCTTACCAAAGCCCTGCTCTCTGGTTGCACTGACCAATCTGGCCTTAGCCTAGGAACCCCAGAGCACTCTACCCACAGAGTCTAACAAAGGTCCAAGTCCTGCCACTCTCTGCCTGCACTCTACCTTGATCTACCTCATGGTCCCTCCAGGCTTGTGGTGTGTACCTTCTCCAGAACCTGTGAGTAATACACTTTTCTATTTCAATTCCCTCAGGGTCTTTCAGTGAACCTCAGCTCACCAACCAATACTCCAGGGACTCCATAACAAATATTAACAAAGTTATGACACTACAAAAGCTGTATTTTTACTCCGTGTACTAATTTCTTTCCCAACAGTTAGTTCCTACTCTGCCCCCAAAAATTATGTGATGCTTCTTTCCTGTCATTATCATTTTCAAGATTTGCTGAGCACTTCATTTGAGAATATATGCTTCTCAAACACATGCGATAATGCCAAGGCAAGGATTTGTCTCAAATCAAGTTTGTAACGATACATGTTAATCAGAAAAGAACTATCATCCAAGAATTTTCACAACATTCTGAGTACAGGTGTAGTAGCACTCTTTCAGGTTTATTTACAAAAACTATGTAGAAGAAAAACCCATATTCAGATGCAGAACAATTTGTCTGCACAGCTGCCTCAAACTCCAAGTCGACTAATCAGCTAAGGATTGTGTAAGGGCCTCTCAAGGGTACTTACTGCTCTCATTTAGGTACCAGCACATTTTAGAACGCAGAAAGAGTGTAACATTCTGAATTTCCTTAAGACAATTACATTCAGCTACTAATTAAAGTGGAATGTTGCTGATTTTTCTCTCAGAACTCCACAGGCATAAGGCATGTGCCAAGAATGAATGAGGAAAAATAGCTCTACCATCACTGGATACTGATTGCCAAACATTTTGAAGGATGTACACAATGCTATTTTGAACAACGTTGGCATAGAAGCCTTATGCCTACATAAGTGATACTTTCTGCTTTCCCAAGTATCTTCTCAAATATTAAACTATAATTGTTCTGAATTGTATTCTTATTCCTGAAACATTTCATGGTATTTTTAACCTTTTATTTATGCAATTATTGAAAAATCAGTTAGCAACTATTTTAAACCATACATGATAATGGATAATAGAAAAACATAGTCCCTGCACTCAGCTTATGATTTTGGTAATGGGGTAAAATTCCATACTCCTCATAGTTACTGAAAAGTGGAAAGAAAATAGTACTTAGCCATCTTTACTGTATTCAAGTTCATATTTAATGACTTTACTCTGGTTTTCATATCCAACTCATTGATGATTCCTTCTTTATCATATTTTGGTACCCATAGTCATTTCTGGAGATCCTCTTTGTTCTAGAACCTCTTCATCTAGCATTTACAATATTTCAAGACCCTCCCTTGATGTCGTCCTCTGATTGATTCCCCCTATAATTCAATCTTAATAAGTTATCTGCCAAGAAAATGTTATCAAAGTATTTAATTTTTGTACTTCTTTACTGATACAAAGTTCATGCTCCATCCCATCACACATTTAATAGTCATCAATATTTACATTGTACAAAGAACAATTCTTTGCAATACAATCCAAGATGAATAAGATGTTCCACATGTCTTTCTATAGTTAACTTGTAATATGCCATGTAACAACTTTGAATAAGTTGACATAATATGCAAACACATGACAGTATATTTCCTCTTTATAAGTTAAAATATGTCCAGAAGACATACACAGCAACCAAAAAGAATTATTTATCATCTAATCCATGTTTGTCTGTGACCAGTTCCTCTTTATTATAACAAAATTGTGTAATAACTTCAGTATGATGGTTACATTGCATTTACTAAACATATGTGCTGAGGTTTCAAAGCACATGTGATAAACTTCTGCTCAGAAAAGGCTTTACCTAAAAAACACTGATCCACGATACATTTTTTCCTATTATTTAAATAATCATCTTTGCAAGACAACAGGAATAGTTTGTCAAACATGAAAAATTTTAAGGCATTAGGGATTTGTTATATATTAGTATCAATTCATATATTATGCCATAGAATGAGAAATTTAAATTACAGATTATTGAAACAGAATTCCACATTCTCATAACTTGCAACAATGCATCATATTACCTCATTAATTTAAGAAAGGCTGAGTTTGGCAATTTCCATCAAGTTAGAAAAATCAAATTAACTTGATAAACACCATTATCATTATTATTTAGAAAGCACATAATCATATACTCTGTTACATAGTAGTTCAAGGACTTTTTGCTGGGTTGGATGAGATAAAAAAAAAAAAAAACCTGTTACTCTAATGTCAATAGTATGCCAAGACTGTAAGGTTCCTGCAGATATCAAGCCTAAGAGCTGAAGAAAAATTGAGGCACAGGCCCATACTATTAGAGTTAATTTTTATAGGTAAAATGCAGTCTTTTATTTTGGGGACTTTCTTAATACCTGTTCTATTAGTTCATTAAAAGCAGAGTGTGGCACTGAAATTTAGTAACTCATAGCTTAAGCCATCCCTGAGCCATCACGGGGATATCAATAAATATCTCATCTCCTGAGAGTTCCTATTTCATAATTTTCAGATTCTTATTTTAACAATTAAAAAACAAAACTTGATAATTTGTTGGAGGGGATAGAATACAAAAAATCACTATTACAAAATAAACTGAAATCTTATAACAGAGTGTTTCACATGTATTTAATGTTTCTTAATAATTTATTGAAATATCAAAAGTTATGAATTGAAAGTTCATCACAGCAACATGGCTAACATCCAGCCCTAAACTGTTTGCTTTGAGTAAACTGTTGACATGCATCAAGAGAAGAATTCAATGTTTTAAAGGGAGTCAGAAAGATGGTAATCATTTCTGAGTGCCTTTTTATTTGGCAGTCAGTGTGCAAGAAAGTTTTTAATTATTTCCATATTTAAATGGCCATGGACTTTCATGGTTGTGAGAACATTTTCTTCTTTGGGCATGTCAATAGTTTTATGCTACCACAATGAGGAGAAGTAAAGTTAACATTAACATATAAAAATAAAGGGCAGCCCAGTTTGAAAAAGACATATGCACCCCTATGTTTATCGCAGCACTATTTACAAAAGCCAAGAAATGGAAGCAACCTAAGTGTCCATCAATAGATGAATGGATAAAGAAGATGTGGTACATATACACAATGGAATATTATTCAGCCATAAGGAGAAAACAAATCCTACCATTTGCAACAACATGGATGTACCTGGAGGGTATTATGCTCAGTGAAATAAGCCAGGCAGAAAAAGACAAGTATCAAATGATTTCACTCATATGTGGAGTATAAGAACAAAGAAAAATTATAAAGGAACAAAACAGCAGCAGACTCACAGAACCCAAGAATGGTCTAACAGTTACCAAAGGGAAAGGGACTGGGGAAGGGAGAGACAAGGGGGAAAAAGGGGCATTGTGATTAGCAGACATAATGTGGGGGGGGGGCATGGGGAGGACTGTACAACACAGAGAAGACAAATAGTGATTCTATAGCATCTTACTACACTGATGGACAGTGACTGCAACGGGGAATGTGGTAGGGACTTAATGATGGGGGGAATCTAGTAACCATAATGTTGTTCATGTAATTGTAGATTAATGATACCAAAATAAAAATAATAAAGTAAAAAAATAGAAATAAATAAAGGGTAGCCTACTGTAGATCTTATTCTAATAGTGGTTCATTTTCTTGTCTGACATGTTTATAGGTTCACTAGCCACTTCATCTGTAAGTTTTCTATTGCAGATAAAAGTACTTTTAACCAGGGGAGAAGATTCTTGAGTTTGTTCTATTTAAATGGCCAAGATGCTATGTATATACCATATAGGCACCTTCAAAACTTATCTTCCAATCTATGATATCTGACTTTTGAAGAATATTTTTTTAATTCCAAATAAGGGTGAGTAAAGCAGAATCAGAGCTGACACTTCTAAGCCCACTTAGAAAAAAAAATGGCAGAAAAGAGTAACTTTCAAAGGTTCTGTAGCCCCCAACCAGATCCAGAAGTTTCACAAACCTAAGAATTCATTTGTTTTTTTCTTTTTACATCTCCTAAAACCTCAATTCAATAGGCTATCTTTCCCCATAATTATGCCAAGATTCTTATTTTTTATTTTTTTCCCTCTATATGAACTATATTTATCTTAATATTTTATTTTGGTTCATATTGAAGAAAATGGAATTCAGTTATTTTGTAACGCAATTCATTTTTTTCTTAAATCTCAACAATTACATTTTGGTTATTATAGACATAATTGTCTCATACCCTACATTGGACATGGTTACCTACTGAATTTAGGTATCTTAGTCATCAGAAGAAAACAAGTTAACAAAGATTCCCTTGCAAATAAAATACTAAGTGAAAAGGGACAAGCCAAGGTATACTTTAGTTAGGCATTCACCTAGCTAGACAGACACAAATTTAGTGGCTAAAACAAATAATTACGAACCATTTGTGCTACACCCAAACCAGGGAGCAGGAAGTGCTGTAACTGCTGGCACTCTCTGGTCTCAGTAGGGTGGTGTGAGGGTAACCCATCTGAGCTCACCTGTCTGTGCTAGCAGGCTATGTGGAATAAATTTAAGACAGGACATGAAAGACCTGTACAGTGAAAACTGAGACAATGATGGAAGAAATTTTAAAAAGACACAAATAAATGGAAAGATATTCTATGCTCATGGTTTGGAAGGATTAATATTGTTAAAATCTTCATACTACCCAAAGCAATCTACAAATTCAATGCAATCCTTATCTAAATTCCAGGGACGTGTTTCACACAATTAGAACAAATAATGATAAAATTTGTATGGAACCACAAAAGACTGGAAATGGCTAAAACATGTTCTCTGATTTCAAACTAAACTACAAAGCTATAGTAATTAAAACAAATGGTACTGGCATAAAACAGACACATAAACGAAGGCACAGAATAGAGAGCCCTGAAATAAACCCATGAATATGTGGTCAATTAATGTGTGATAAAGTGGAGGCAAGGATATATATACACTGGGAAAAGGACAGTCTCTTCAATAAACAGTGTTGGGAAAACTAGACAGCTTAATGTTAAAAGAATGAAACTAAACCATTATCTTACACCATATAAAAATTAACTTAAAATGGAATAAAGATTCGAATATAAGACCTGAAGCCATAAAACTCCTAGAATAAATCATAGGCAGCAAACAACCTGACACAGGTTTTAGCAATGTATTTTTTTAGGACTTGACTCTAAAGGCAAGAGCAAGAAAAGCAAAAAAATTAGCAAATGGGACTACATTAAACTGAAAAGTTTCTGTACAGTGAAGGAAACCATCAACAAAGGGAAACTGAATGGGAGAAAATATTTGCAAGTCAATAAAGAGTTAATATCCAAAATACATAAAGAACTCATACAATACAACAACAAACAACGAAAAACAAAACAAAACAAATGAACTGATTAAGAAATGGGCAAAGGCTCTGATTAGTCATTTTTCCAAAGACATAGAGATGGCTAACAGGAACATGAAAAGATGCTCAACATCACAGTAATCAGGGAAATGCAAATTAAAACCATAATGAAATACCACCTTATACCTGCCAGAATGGCTATAAACAAAAAAGATAAGAATAACAAGTATTGTTGAGATGTGAAGAGAAGGAAACCCTTGTGCATTGTTTGTGGGAATGTAATTGGTACAGCCACTGTGGAAAACAGTATGAATGTTCCTCAAAAAATTAAATATTAAGAATAAAGCTACCACATCCAGCAATCCCACAGCTGGGTATATGTCCAAAGAAAATGAAAACATTAATTTGAAAAGCTATCTGTACCTCTAGGTTCATTGCAACCTTATTTATAATAGTCAAAATATGGAAACAACCTGAGTGTCCACTGATGGATGAATGGATAAAGATGATGTGGTATATACATACATACATACATACATATATATATATATATGTGTGTGTATATGTATATATATGTATATATGAACACATACATATGGAGGAATACTACTCAAAAAAGAATGAAATCTTGTCATTTCTGACAACATGGATGGATCTTGTAAAGGCGCTATGCTAAGTGAAATAAATTAGAGAAAGATGAATACTGAATGACTTCACATACATGTGGAAAGTAAAAACAAAACAAAAAACAGACATAGATACAGTGGTGGTTGCTGAGGGGAGTGGGTGAAGGGGATTAAGAAGTACATATGTCCACTTATAAAATAAATGAGTCATGGGATGTAATACATAGCATAGAGAATATAGTCAAGAATAGGTATTATCTTTGTAAGGTAAAAGCTGATGACTAGACTTATTGTCGCTACCATTTCACTATATGTACAAATGTCAAATCACTATACTGTACAACTGAAATATAATATATTGTATATAACATATAATACAATTTTACCTCAACACATTTTTAAAAATTGGTTTTATACAATTAATAGCCTCTTACAGGGATGTTTTGATAAAATAGGTCTTATAAATAAACCCTAGAGTATCTTTATTTATATTTTAAGCATCATTTGGTATTGTATTTTAAGTACATTTTCAAAGGTAGGTTTATTGAGAAAAAACTATGAAAATTTCTGAATCTTGAAATACATTACTATAATATTTTCAAAGGAGGTTGTGCCAATTTTTTCCTAACACCAGCATTCTTTATCAGTTTTACTATATGCTTGACAGTATATTATTACCATTGATTTTTAATTTTGCAAATTCAATAGGTATAAAATGGCACTTCTTTGAGGTACTGATAATTTACTTCTCTGCAATAACTAGTGAACTGTTCATGTTTTCACATAATTTTTTATGGACTTAACATTTTCTTTCCAAGTTTCTTCTTGATGTTTTGCTCATTTCCAAACTGCTCATAACCTCTCCTTGAGGATTAACTTTAAGGTTATTTGCATTATTTGCAATTTTTGTGAGTAATGGTCCATTCTTCATTCTTTGATTATAGAGAAGATATCAAAGAGAAAAATTCATTTGTTTCACCCATTCCAAAGATATCTTACTCATCAATACTTACTGTCCAAAATAATTTATGACAAAATTTAAGATAAACCATAATCATAATAAACCAAGATTACCATCATCAGAAAGAACAGCCAAAAAAATAAGTAATTTTCCTTTGATTCTTTTATTTTTTAACTAAACTCCTTGAAATAGAGACAATCCACAAGTTTGCATATTTATATGCATAGCCACCATTTTTATGTTTGCCCTTATTAGCTTACTGATTAATAATATAGAATAGACAAAGATAATTATTCATGTTTTGGAGCTATTTCAGACATAATGGTGAGTTCTGGAGAAGTGAAACATTAATGAATAATATACAGTCCTTTTAAGTTGCCCAATTTAGAATGAAAAAGAAAAGTGTAGATTTTAAATTGAGTGGTATTATAAGTACTACACTTAGAAGTATGTACATGATACCATTATGTAAGGACAAGAAGATGCTTGACTCAAGACAAAAAAAGTGATCTTAAAACTAAGTTTTAAGGGTGAGAATGAGAAAGAACTTAGACAAATAAGGAATGAAGTCAATTCCACATAGAGGGATCAGCAAAAGTAAGATCACAGAGGCATGAGAAACAGGCATGCTTATCAAATCACAAGAAATTCAACAGGTGTAGCATTCAATGTATGTGTGGGGAAGAATTAGAAGGAACACAAAAATTTGGATATTATCAGATCATTTATATCTTCATATGCAAAGAACAGAATTTAACTTTTATCCTTTGGGTTTTGTGGAACCTACCATATTATATAAGAAAGACAGTAGCATTATCAGATTTTGATTTGGAAATACTAATTGGGTAATGATGTGTAAAAATATTTTAAGAATCTTTACAATAAGACCAGACAAAATGCCTCTGAAATAGGCAAGAAACAATATATTGAAACCTCTCTCACATCTTATAACATGTTCCAGAAGTGCTGAAGTAGCCAGTAGGTCTATAAATGTAGTGCTTTATTGTCCAAACCACAATATTTTAGATAATAAAAAGGGGTGTCATTAATAATTAGGTTGCCAGGCATATACCAGAAATTCTGTGGGCAAGTTATGATATACAGTTATTTCATTTTTAATGACTTGATTTATCATTCAAGATCTGGCAGAAAGTATATTTATTTCCTGTTCATTAATGAAGCACCTGCATAGTAAGGCACTAAAGATACATATATGCGGAAAGATCAAGTGAGCAGCTACAGATAAGTTAATTTATATAATATTTTGGGGAGACTTTTAGGCATACCATAAAGAATCTGAAAGCAGTGGCTTTAGAGAAATTGCTTCAGCCACTCTAATCAGATGTCTGTAGAACCTAGACATTCTAACAAATTCTGAGTGAGTCCTTGTTTTTTTATTCAAGTATCATTGATATACAATCTTGTACTGGTTTCAAGTGTACAACACATTGGTTCCAACAGTTACTCATATTATTAAATCCTCACCCTCATAGTGCAGTTACTATCTGTCAACAGGAAGATATTACAGAATCATTGGCTATATTCTCCATGCTGTACTACCATCCCCATGGCCATCTTATATTGTGATTGTGGTCCTCATTTTTCATGGAACTATCTGGGGTGGAAGCTATGCTATTTATTTCTTACCTGAGACTATGTTATTTATTCAAATAAATGGACATAAATCACTTTAATTTGCATCAGAATGAAAGCCGGAAAAATTGTTCATCCAGGACCTGAACTTTTAAGAAACAGACCCAATTCCACACTTACGTGAATCTGGCTTCCTCATTGAGTTATCTATCCTTATACTTGAGTGATACATGACCTTCTGAGAGAGGAAACGGAAGTATTTACCTAACCTGCCCTCTGGATACCTCAGTCCTGACATCAGGTGTCATTTGGTCCCACTTGAATCCTGTAATCAGTGTAACAGTGCTTGAGTTCTCTACCTTAAAGAAGCAACACAATATTTAGTTGCAAATAATAAATCCCTATTATATAACAAAATGTATGCAATTTGCTTAAACATTTACCTTGAAAAAAAATCTGCATCCATATCCAGAGGTTCTATCAAATACTTTGAGCAAGTAGTTGTACATATAGATACAGATATATGTACATTTATGTTTACATATGTATGCATACATATAAAAATACACATAACAAATATGTATGTGTACATACATGCAATAATGTAACTCCTTTAATCCCATATCCTACAAAGAAATGGCAAGATATAACAAAATACCACTTTAAGGGAAATGTCTAAGCCTGGTTTTCTTTGTATTCCCTGATTGACTTTTGTGTTCCAATAAACAGAAGAGACTAACAGGAATAATGTACTTTGTTTCTATTGTTTTCTTTTTTACATATTTACATATTTTATGTCCCTAACAAGGAGAAATTTTAAGATATGTATAATTCAACTTCAAAAATATCACAACACCAATACTGTGTGATATACAACAGTGAGAGATCAGTTAAATTTTACATAATTAAATGAGTTAACACATATTTGTTTTACTCCATGTTCTTAAAGAATGTGAACTTCATTTTCTTTATTTATAAAATCATTCTTCCCAATGCACTACTACTTACATCCTTATAAAAAATTTATCTTTCACATAATTTTTTTTCTCCATCCAATTTTTTCCTTAAGTGGAGAGTCATTTAACATAGGTGATCACTTTCTGTATATTACTTCTTTTGTCACTGTAAATTAATTATTAGTTTCTGTATTTTTTGTGCAAATATTTATTGAATAATCAGCTATGAACTAGGTGCTAGTCTAAGCATTAGACATAAAAAGACTGACCCTATAGGTCACAGTGGTGCTGGGAGAAAGACTTTTAACAATGTAGTAATAGGAAACAAGTACTATTGTAGAGACTACAAAAGATAATTATCACTATTGAGGATCTGCTATTTGCTAGACACTGCACACATATCGTTAAAATCAAACTAAGTAACTACAAAGCCTTTAGGGAGTAAAAAGAAGAAAATGATAAACTTATCTGATGAAATTAGGAAAAGCTTCAGGGAGTAGCTTTTAACTGAACATAATTTTAAAGAAAATCTTGAAATTCAGAACAAAAAACTACAGGACTATCAAGAAAGCATAACATGCAAAGACTGATTCTTCTGTGAGAGCTTATAAAGCAATATCTTTGATTAAATAAATAGTATTAAGAACCGAGGTGAGATGTCTGTATAAGAGAAAATTGTATTGAATCATTAACAGTATTTACATGTTAAATACTGGTGACTGTGTATTGTCTTTATAATCTGATGTAATATAGCATTGTTTTTTCCTCCAATTCAGAGATGTACAGGATACTTATCCAACCACCTAAAATAAAGAAATTTAAAATTGAAGATATAGACTATCCTAACATATATCTACCAAATGTCCTTATACAAATTATTTTCACAGCTGATTTAAATAAATGTTTACACATGTGTGTACATATCTATGTATGTATATGTGTGTATATATATTTTTAAATAAGAAAAATGTCAATAAAAGCATATTAACTAAGATACCTCTTTATACCTACATAAAGATAGAAGAATACACATTTTAAAAAATTGGTGTCATACTGTACATGGCATTTTTCATGTAAAAAAAGTATTACTAAATGTACTTGTTTTTTACAGATAAAAATAACACTCAATTTAAAGAGGGTAATTTGTTTCATTTTAGATAAATGTTTTCATCACAACTGGAGAAATTAGTAAAAAAAAATCATGTAAAGTCAACAAATTTGACAACAGAGTATTTTGATATATTGTGTTTTATTTTCCTTAATTGACTATTTCATTATTTAGACAGTATTGATTGATACCCTATTATTTTAGTTACCTAAACCAGCATTAATATGTCACAATATCTTACCTTCGGTGATTTTTCAGCTGTATTTTTATATGGTGTGTAAATTAAATAAGTACCTTCTGATTACTCAGTCAGGGTGCTATAACAAAAATACCATAGACTGACTGGCTTAAGCAATAAACATTTATTTATCATAATTCTGGAGGCTTAAAGTCCAAGATCAGGGTGCCTTCTCAAATTCTTCCAAAATATTAAAGAAACTTTTTATAAGGTCAACATTACTCTGATACCAAAGCCAGCCATGGACACTACAAGAAAACTACACAACGATATCCTAAATGAATATGGATGCAAAATTTCTCACTAAAATACTATCAAGCTGAATTATGCAACCTAATTAAATTCTACCAATCTGCTGAATGACATTGTGCCTATAGTTCCACTGTTATTATAAATTCAAAAATCTGCTGAGAGGAAAGATCTCAAATTGTGTTCTTACCACAGTAAATAAATAAATAAATAAAAATCAAAAATGAAAGAAAGATCACATAGCATTACCAAGTAGAATTTATTATTCCAAGGATGAAAAGCATGGTTCAACACATGAAAATCCATGAGATATACTATATTAACAGAATAAAGGATAAATATCACGTGATCATCTCACAGATGCAGAAACAGAATTTGACCAAGTTCAACACCCTTTCATAATAAAAAAAATTCTCAACAAATTAGAAATAGAAGGAAATTGTCTAATTAGAAATAGAAATAAATTACATAATAAAACCTACAGCTAACATCAAATCCAAAAGAGAAAAGCTAAAGTGATCCATCGATAGATTAACACTAACCCCATCAAAATCCCAATGGCAATTTTTACACAAAAAGAAAAAAATCCCAGAACTCGTATTGCATCACAAAGGACCCAGAAAAGACAAAACAGTCTGAAGAAAGAATAACAAAGATGGAGGCATCCACTTCCTGAATTCAAAATATATTATAAAACTAGAGGAACCCAAACAATATAGTACTGGCATAAAGACATACAGACCCATGGAACAGAAGACAGGGGCCAGAACTAAACCCATACACCTATAGTCAAATATCTTCAACAAGGATGACAAGAATACATAATGGAGAAAGTACAAAGTCTCTTAACAAACACTATTGGGAAAACTGGATATCCATATTAAAAAAGAATGAAATTATTATCTTACACCATACACAAAAATATCAAATCAAAATTGATTAAAGATTGAAACATTAGACCTGAAACTATAAATCTCCTAGGAAAAATAAAAAAACAAGGGGAAATCTTTATAACATTGGTCTTAGTAGTGATTTTCTAGTTGTGACAGTTTAAATTTAGGCAACAAAAGCGAAAACAAACAATTGGGATTATATCGAACTAAAAAGCACCTGTACAGCTTTTACTTTTACTCCTGTGCAGCAGGAAACAATCAATAGTGCAAAATGCAACCTACAAAATGGGAAAAACATGTGCATTTCCCTAATAACCCGGGAATTCCACTCCTAGGAATTTACCCCCAAAAAACAAGTTATCAGATTCAAAAAGACATACACACCCCTATATTTATCGCAGCACCATTTACAATAGCCAAGATATGGAAGCAACCGAAGTGTCCATCAGTAGATGAATGGATAATGAAGATGTAGTACATATATACAATGGAATAATATTCAGCCATAAGAAGAAAACAACTCCTACCACTTGCAACAACGTGGATGGAGCTAGAGGTTATTATGCTCAGTGAAATAAGCCAGGCAGAGAAAGACAAGTACCAAATGATTTCCCTCATTTGAGGAGTATAACAACAAAGCAAAACTGAAGGAACAAAACAGCAGCAGACTCACAGACTCCAAGAAACGACTAGGGGAGGGGTGGGGAAGGGCAGGTGGGGAGGGAAGGAGAAGCGGATTGAGGAGTATTATGATTAGCACACATGGTGTGTGTGGGGGTCATGGGGAAGACAGGGTAGCACAGAGAAGACAAGTAGTGATTCTGTGGCATCTTACTACACCAATGGACAGTGACTTCAATGGAGTATGGGAGGGACTTGATAATAGGTGACTGTAGTAACCACATTGTTTTTCATGTAAAACCTTTATAAGAGTGTATATCAATGACACCTTAATAAAAAAATTGAAAAAGAAAATCATTTGCAAACCACATATCTGATAGAAGGTTAATTTCCGAATATATAGGGAACTCATGAAACTCAGTAACAACAAGAAAACAATGTAATTTTTTAAATGGGCAAAGGACTTGAACAGGCATTTCTCCAAAGAACACATACAAGTAGCCAATAGGGTGTATGGAAAGATGTTCAACGTCGCTAATCATCAGGGAAATGCAAATCCAAAAGCCACAGTGAGTATTACCTCAGACCTATTAGGATGACCACTACCAAAAAAAAAGAAAAAAAAAAAGAGGTACTAGCAAGAGTGGAAAAATGTGAACACTTGGATGCTATTGGTGGAAATATAAAATGGTGCACTTGCTATGGAAATTAGAATGCATTTTCCCCAAAAAACTAAAAATAGACCTACAATACAATCCAGTAATCCCACTTCTGGATATTTATCCAGAAAATTGGAAACAAGATTGTAAAGAGATATTTGCCTTTCCATGTTCATTGTAGTATTTATTCACAATAGCTATGAGGTGGGGGGAAAAACACATAAATGTCCATTGATAGGTGACTCAATAAGGAAAATGTGGTATGCACATATAATGGAATATTAAAATCTTGTTATATATTATAATATGCCTGAACCTTGAAGGCACATGCTAAGTGAAATAAGCCAGTCATGAAATGGCAAATATTACATGATTTCACTTATATGAGATATCTAAAGTAGCCAAATAAATAAAAGCATAAAGTAGAATGACAGCTGCCAAGGCTTGGAGGGAAGGGAAAAAAGGAAATTGTTCTATAATGGGTACATGGCTTCAGTCTGCATGATGAAAAAGTCCTAGAGATCTGCTCTAGAACAATGTTCATATAGTGAGCAATACTGCACTATATACTTAAAATTTACGAATAGGGTAGATTTCATGTTATATGTTTTATATCACAATAAAAAAGAGTTCCCTTATTCCTAATCCTTGTAAATACTTGGTATTCAATTTTAAAAGTCATTCTCATAGGTGTACAGTGCTATTTTACTTAAATTTTGAACTATCTTGCTTTATCTGTTAGCAAACTGAATAATAGCTAAATGCAGATTTTATGGATGTTACTTTTCATTTTACCTCCACTTGAGATATTATTTGCATATCTTCATGAACTATTTCATACATAAAATTTAAATACTAATAGTACAATCATTTACTAATAACCCAGCTCAAACAATGGGGGCTAAACAATAACTTTAAAATCACTGTTCCATTGGTCCCATATTCAATCCCTCACATGAGTGACTATTATGATTAACATGTGTTTATCACTTTCTTGTCATTATGATTTTATTCTAATCTACATATTTCTCCAAATATAGCACTTTTTAGTGTTTTTTTTAGGGTCCAGTTTATTTAAATATACAGTTGATACACTTAGAAGACATAAATTTTTCACGTATCTGATACCAAAAAAACAAGAAAAAGTTCCTTTTTGTTTGTTCTTTTGTCAACCCTCTTTCCTGCAGTCTCTGTAAACAATCTGATTTCCATCCCTTTATTATTGCTTTTTTCCAGAAAGTTGTTTGTATACAATACAGTATCTGTTGTGTGTGATTTATTTTACTAAGCATTATGTTTTAATATATATCCATCTAGATGTATGTAACAGTAGTTTGTTCCTTTTTATTGCTGAATAGTATTCCTTGTTATTGTGAATTGTAATTTGTTTAGTATTGCTTACTGTTTCATGTTTTGTGATTGCATATAAATGAATTAATGCACATTAAATTTGTGACTTATTATGTTCCTCATCATTATGTACCATTCAACCATATATACTTAATTTATCTCCATTATTGAATAACATTTTACTGTAAAACAATTCACTGTAAAAAACATTAATTTTACTATCTATTCTTTGGTAAATGGATACTTGGATTTTTTTCTAGTTTCTTCTATTAAAAACTAGAATACTATTTATAGTCTACATAAGTCTCTTGGTTCACATTAACAATTGGTATACTAATAATTCTAGGAAAAAAACTGATGTCATATATGTGCCATGTTTTTTAATATCAGAAAGCATGTCTACAAACAGAATATGATAATCCTATGGTTTTATATCATTGCAAAGCCTTTTAAATAGCCTTTTGTTGTTTTTGGTGGTGGTGGGTGGTATGTATGGTAAATAGTGATGCTGGAATTCTGGTTTCCTGGTTGAAAATGGGTACAGGCATTTTTTTCATGCTTTTCCTTCAATGAAATACCTAGGCATGCCTTTTGTACAAATATTATTTTTATGTGGTTTTGCTTTTTTGGGTTTTGATCTTTCTTATTGAGTATTAGGAATCATTTATATTCTTGATATTGATTCTTTGTTGGTAAGATGGATTGAAAATATGCACTTCTAATTTATGTCATTTCGTTTTCTTTATGGCTTCTTTTAACAGAGTTAATTTCAAAGTACTGATATTTATAAACATTTTCCTTTATATTTTGTTGTGTGTGTGTTTTGTTTCTGCTCCGGTTTTATAGACACCACTTATATCTTATTGTTTTACAGTTTTATCTTTTACACCTAAGTCCTTCATTTATCTGTACAGAGATCCCCAGTTTTACTTTTCCCCGTGAAAATAATTTTCACCACTATGCCATTTTAAAACAGTTTATCCCCCTTCCTATCTGCAATAAAGCCTCTAACATTTATAAAATATCCATAAATATTTAGAATATATAGTTGAATGGTCTAACCTCTGTTTGCACCAATACCACATTCTCTTAATTACCGTTGCTTTACAAGCAGGCTTAAAATACCAAAGGAAAAGATTTCTCATTTACTTTGTCTTGTTTTTTAGGAATACCATGGCTATTCCTATTCCTTTACCATCATATAAAACTTTTACACATTAACAAATTAGCTTATTGAATCATGTTGTGACTATGTTTAGAATTATCAGTCTGGAAGTGAATTTGGAATTAGAAATTGGAATTTATGATTTTGTAACCCTCTACTAATGAACATAATATGCTTCTTCCTTTAGGAGTTCTTTTAAATATTTCAATAAAGCTTTATATTTTTTCCACAAATAATCTGAATTTATACTTGGCATATTTGGTATTTATATTTGGCATATTTATTGTGAGTTACTTTATATTTACTTTGAGAATTAAGCATATTTATTTTCCTCCTAATAAACAAAAACAAATCACCTTGTATCAAATAATTGCTAATCTTCCAAATTTATATTTATATCATTACTATTTATGTTTTCATTTTTTAATTATAAAAATCCATTAGTCCTGCCTATATCTTAAAAGTTATTTCTAGCATCATTTAATTTCTACCAGGATCTCCAAAGGTTATTTTTTGCATCATTTTCATTGTACATCTATGGTTTTAAAATAACTTAGTGATTATTGCCTAGATCCTTTATCTCATTAGAGGTTTCAAATAGTTGTTGAATCGTTCATCTATTGCTGCTTAACAAGCTACCTCATAATTAACTGGCTTGAAACAACAACAATTTATTATTGTTCACGAGCCTCTGGTCATCAGTGTGGTTCTGCTGGGATAGACAGAATTGATCCTAGCTGGGCAAGCTCCCCTTTGCACTCAGTTGGCAAATAGACTAGGTAGACAGACTACTCTAAAATGACATTTTTATCATCCCTAGCCTGGGCTTGTTCACATGGTTTAGGATTTCAAAAGTAAGAAGAAAAGCATGCAAAGCTTCTTGAGGTTTAGGATTGGAACTTGCACAACCATCATATTCTCCATACTGTTATTGATCAAAGCAAGTCACAAAACCAGATTCAAAGGATGGAAAAACAGACCTCTTCTTGACTTGAAAATCTATAAGGTATCATCGACAACAACACGAAAATGTCTACAGCCCACCGAGGTTATTACCCTTATTCTATCAATTTTTCTGCATTTCTTAGTTGGAAATATTTTATTCTTTCTATACCAGTTTGTGGTTACCCTGACATAACAGATCATACCAGAAGTCAGGATACACACCTAATTCTGTGTGTGTGTGTGTGTGTGTGTGTGTGTGTGTGTGCGCACATGCAAGTGCTTTGTTTTTGTTTGACATATATTTTTGGCAAATCAATTTCAAAAATAATGAATTTGTACCATAGCAATTTCCAATGTTGACAATTATTTCTTAGCCTTCCCCTGAATTCACAAATATTGTCAGATGCACTTCTGAAGATTTCACTCACATCAGGTCTTCTCTTTTAAGGGTGTATTTTTTACTGGTGATTTCTGAGTTCTAGCACTCCTTCCTTTGTTATACATTCCTTAGAGCCTGTTCAGACATCTTATATGTTAATCTACAAATGCTTCATGAGTCCATGAGGATGGATGCCAGGCTTGTCCTTATTATTTGCCACAAGAATGATTCACTCAGTCAAGAAATGGCCTTGGGCCATTTCTGATAATAATTTTAAAATGCTATGCACATAAATGGATGTGATCTGCAATATTAATTTTATATATAGAAGCATACTTTATTCCTGTATCTTACAGGTTTTAAACACTTAGTTTTTTCTTTGGTATCCCACAGATGCTATAAACTAAATCTCTAGAATAAAAAGAGGTTGAGAGAACACAGACTTAGTATATCAGCCCTAAATTTCTGTAGGAAAAATATGGAAGGCAGACTTATATTGTGTGTATATATGTATATTGTATATATTATACACACACACATAAATAATAGAGCCACATTTTAGGTGCTCAGTGGTCAGATATAATTAAAGGTGTCAGTATTTTACAGCACAGTGATCTCAAATAAGCATGCATTTTGTACTACCATAAGGCAATAATTTCCTTCTTCCCTACCATGCCCCCTTGGGAGTAGAATTTTAACAAATATGCTAAAACCACACACACACACCAAAACAATAACAAATGTACACTACATTTTATTATCCAATAGTACTATTGGGCTTTGACCTGCTACAAAACTACACCCTAAGGACAGGACAAGAGTAGGAAGGGAAAAGACCTGTATTCTGCCCAGAAGTTACAGTGGGTAGATTTCACATAGTTACTCATGCATAACTTCATGCAGCATCTGGAACAAAATTACACACCTAGACCAAGAATACTGACCTATAGCTGCCTATCAACATCACAAAAGTGAGCTTATATAAGTTCTTGTAAATTTCTCTGATTATGTTATCCTAAGTATGATAACGATATATATAAGTCCACATATTTTACTTATCTGTGAGGATTATACTCAATACCACCATTTCTAGGTTTTTGCAAACATAAATAAACTTAACACACTTCATAAAACTGACTTCATTATACTGAATAATGCAGCATAGAAGTAGATGCACACTGCTTTCCATTCAAAGGAAAGGATTTAGTTACTTACTTGGAAACATTTTAAAGCATACTCATATAAAATAGTTCCATAGTATGGGTCATTGAGAACAGCAATGGAGGTGCCACTGTCTGCCTGTAAACATTTCAGTTTCAGGGGAAGGGTTGAAATCATACTTATTTATCTTGTCTCTCCAATAAAATATGTTTTATTATAAAAGCAAAGGGCTCTGTCTGTTGAACATTATAAATTCCTTAGCCCTGAATAGATATGACATTAACCTGCTAATTAATTTAGGAGAAAAGAAATTGAATTTGAGAATGTAGTTATGCTTTACAGAAAATGATATTGTACTATTACAGATTGGAGAATTGCATTCCCTAATAAATGCATAAAATAAGACTGAACAGTTGGGGTGAGGATTTAATAATGTGGGTAACTACTGAACCACTGTGTTGTGTTCTTGAAACTAATACAGGGTTGCCTATCAACTATACTTCAGTAAAAAAAAATTTTAATAAATAATAAATAAAAAGATTGACACCTGCAGCCACCAAACACAGGATCATTCATTTGACTAAATGTTTCTGTATATAATGAAGGATGTGAAGCAGAAATAGAAAAAAACAATACCCATTATTATTGTATGTCAAAACTGTACTAGACATATTAAGTGTATCTTCACTACAATATATAAAGACAATGTATATATATATATGTATATATATATATAGTCTTTATATATACAATATATAAAACTTCAATTTATAGATAGGGAAATGTAGGGGCCGGCCTACGGCCGAGGCTGAGTCCCACTATGGCTGAACACCGCCCTTCCACTGTAGCTGACCAATGCCCTAAGATGGCGCCCGCTTCCTGGGCGCCACCCTTCCTGGTTTGGTGGCATTAGCATAAGGAAGTTGCTCCTATAGGCTTGCCCCATGCTTCCGCGCTCGTGCTCAACTCATGCAGAAGGCATGCTACCAATCAGCTTAAAGGTCACGCATGATCTTGATCACCATAGGCCAGCTTCCTTTCGAAGGCATGCTACCAATCAGCTTAAAGGTCACGCATGATCTTGATCACCATAGGCCAGCTTCCTTTATATAAGGCATAAGCAGGAAAGAGAAGGACACTCTCTCTGTCTCTCTCTCTCCTCTCATTCTTCCTCTCACTCGCTCCCTCCGGCTGTTGCTTCTTCTCACTCACCTTCTCCCGACCTTCCGAGCAACAATAAAGAACTGAAGTGAACCAGGTCTGTGTACGTATCGCTGTCGTCACTGCCACAAGGGGCGAACGCGATAGGGAAATATGCTTTAATTAACTAATTCTCCAAGGTTGTATAACAAAACTGTAGTAGAGCTAGGTTTCCAAGCAAGGTACGTTTATTCCTTATGCCTAGGCACTTCTATCACCATTTAGTATATTTCTTTCTTGTAGGGAAAATGAATGTTCCTTCAACCAGGATCCTCACCTGACCCTAAATTACTTGGATGATGTAACTGACCTGTGTAAACCAATGCTTATATGCCCCTTGGCAATGAGCCATTTTGCCAGTGTTACTATATAAAGAGCTCTGCTGAGTGCTCTGCTCAGAGACAGAGACTGATACAGATTGTGAACACCCCAGAGGCAGACATGATTCCAGCACTCTACCTGTGACAGTGAGAATAAAGCTTGGTAATAAACACTTTTACCTCTAATATTCCATTGTTACTCAGTCTCACCGAATCCAGAGTGAACCTGCCCCGGGGCAATCCCCCTCAGGTGAGACATTTCTATAATTAACTGACCTTACTCTTCAACTAAATACAGGAAGGAACTTGCAAACAGAAGACACAGTTGGTGTTTTGGAATTGAAAGTCAGCAATTTGCAGGCTAATAAACATAAGGAACCAAATGTTTCTCTCATTGGCAGTAATGTAGCAGCCACTTCAGACTCTGCATTTTGGGTTAATTAGAATACTTCTCAGGTGGTAAAATTGATAGTCTTCAGCTTGGTATCCTTTAATGCCACCTGAGGCATGCATGCTGTTATCATTCAGAAATGCATTGCCTGCCAAGTACTACCGTTTAATCCACATAATTATTTTAGCACTATAATCACTGGACTGTTTTCAAAATAGGATATGCAAGGAAAAAAAGACATTTATATATAAATACATGTTATACATATTTATATACTTCTTCAAATTTTGTCATCCATATTTAGAGATTCCTTTATCTTTTCATCACTTTAGAGATAATAGATGTCTTGCCAATGGGTTTCAGACCTGGGCAAGTTCACTATGGATTCAATGTGACCAAAGAAATGAAAGAAGAATATTCTTGGGGTGAAAGGGTTATACCCAACTTTATTTCCACAGTGGCAGGTCAATCACTAAAATCCCGTTCACTCAGAGCGAGTCTGCATGTGGCAATACGGTCTCTGCTTCTGGGACTCTTAGCCCGCACAGCTGTCTTCTGGGCTTCTGTCCTCAGTGCTGCCACCACTCCACACTCTGCTCTTCTCTCTTACAGCCATGCCACTGTGTTGCCCAGAGCACTGGGCAGAGCTCTCTATATAGAGTCAATAACAACATATTGCCCATATCTGTGTCGTGAGCTAGCCAACCAGGGCCAGGTGAGAATCCTGACCACAGGAATTTTCATTTTATCCACACTCCACCCATCCAGGATTCTCTCAATCTATGTGCCCTCAATCTTCTGCAATGGTCCCTGTGCCAGAAAGCTGGAGCATTGTAACCAAATTCCATAATAACAACAAAGGCTATGACAATATACAAATAACAAAAATTACAACAAATTATAATAACCATCAAACCTGAGGAGATCCATTGCATATTCAAACCAGTTCTAAGAAACTATAATAACCCTCAAGCCTGAGGAGATCCACTGCCACCAAGTGGTCATCCTGACTGTATTCAAACTAGTTCTACTCAAATGAGTTAACCAAAAGGACCATGGGTGGGCTTTACAATACCCACCTTTTCCAGCCTCTCCAGCAAAAAGTCCTGCAGACACACAGGTGATCTTGTTGCTTTATCTCTGCTTTCTGCTTTGTCCTCAGCAGCCAAAACTGCCACTCCGGTCTCAATAGCTGCCAGAGCTCCAGTCACCCAATTTCTTTCCGTCTGCTCCTGCCTTTTCAAACCAACTAATAATTGGGTCCTCGTGAGCTTCACAGGGCATTCCAAACCCTTCCTTCAAGAAGCAGACTGCAGCTCCTTTCCTACTTGAGACTGAGGGTAGAACAGAGCATGGAGAGCTCCACAACCTGAGGAGGTGGACGTACCTCTCCTGAAATAACCCATGGTTGCTAAGTCCTTCTGGCTTCCCACCAGCTTTCAAGCAGATGGGGTTTCAACTGAGAAGGGTCTCATGCTTCTAGTACTGGCAGGACCTCCACCCCCACCTGTTCATCAAACCTCTGCTCCTCCATTTCTGGGGCTGATGGTTCCACTACACCCTTCACCTGCCCCACATCACCTGGCAGCCTGCAGTCCCTACTGCTGCTTGTCTTGTCACTACTCCTTCTCGTGCTGCTTCCTCTCAGGCTACTACAACATCCTTTACTATTTCCACAGCACTTCGTAGTGACGTCATTTCAGTCAGCAACAAATTTTCTTTCTCTTGGGGTAGACCCCAGTTCTCCACCTTTTCACAGTACCACATGTCCACAGGGGGACACTCGAATGTCTCCCCGTCCATAGGTGCAGCCCGCTGAAACACTCCTTCCATGAGGGCAGCCTGTTCTTTTTCTTTGGTCACCAATGAATCCTGCCAACTATGCCAACTGTCTTGCCAATGGGTTTCAGTCCAGGGCAAGTTCACTATGGATTCAATGTGACCAAAGAAATGACAGCAAAGCGTTCTTGAGGTAAAAGGGTTATACCCAACTATTTCCATGGTGGCAGGTCAATCACTAAAATCCCATTCACTCAGAGCTAGTCTGCCTGCTGCAAGCTGGTCTCTGCCTCTGGGCCTCTCTGCCTGCACAGCTGTCCTCTGGTCTTCTGTCCTCAGAGCTGTCAGCTCTCCAAGCTCTGCTTTGCTCTCCTGCAGCTGTGCCACCAGGTCTCCCAGAGCACTGGGCAGAGCTCTTTATATAGAGTCAATAATGACATATTGCCCACACCTGTGTAGTGAGATAGCCAACCAGGGCCAAGTGAGAATGCTGACCACAGGAACTTTCATTTTATCCACAACAGAATTTACCAATTGTCTTGAAAGTTTTGAAAGTAAGACTTAATAATACAAATATAATAACATATACATAAATATAATATAAATACAATAACAATAAAAATCAGATAAATATTACTGACTACTCATGTTCTAGTTATGGTTAGATCTTTACATCAACTATGTGATTTATTCCTTGAGCCTACTCTATATTAGTAGCTTTGTTATCCCAGTTTTCCAGATGAACAATCTAAACTTAAAGATGTAAAGTAATTTTCCCCAAATCATACAGATATTAAATGTTTAGCTGAGGTTCCAAACTAGAAAGTTTCACTCTAGACCTTGCATTCTTAATGACTGTACATTTTTAAAGTTAACTATTTTAAATATAGTAAAATTGCTCTACATGTCTAACAATACAGTCTTAAATGATTCAAGAAAAAATAAAAATTGTTTTACTTTGAATGTTAAAACAAACATATGTTAGCCTTGCAAAAGGAAATGAAATTTTAGATCCTCTGGATAATAGTTAAGTCATTTTTTATTACATCTCAATATTAAATGAGGTGTTTTATTTTGAAAAGCATCTTTTGTGATGTGCCCCAATGTGTATAATCTTATTGTCCACCTTGAGAAAGACAATGAAATTAAAAGCTTATTTGACGTAACTCATTAAACATCTAAAACATACTTTATTCAATTCATAAACCCTATGAATACAGTTGCTACTTTTATTTATTAACATTCTGGGATTAATTAGAACTATAAGCTTGTTGGAGTTCCTTTGGTATGAGAAGTATGGATAAAGTTTCAGCATTTGCTCTTTAGATGTATGACTTTTGGAGAAATAATTTTATGGTTCAATCAGTCATTCATAAAGCAAGTGCTTTTTAGTACATGCTCTATCACAGGAACTATACTAAATACAATGGGTAGAAATGTGAAGAAGGCAAGAATTATGAATTAAGAAGATTACAACCAGCAAGAGATTTATTGACCTGATGGTGTATGACTTAGTTGGGACAAATTCACTGGAAGTTTTGTCATATTTTTTCATAAAACTTTTTTCTAAATCATTCCAAAGAAATTTTAATATCAAGAATAGGATAATGTGGTAGACTAAATGTGGCCATAAATCATTTGTAGTTCCTCTCATCAAATGTTGGGGTCTATTTCCCAACATCTTAATTTTGGACTGACTCTGAAACCTGCTTTGACTAAGACTGTGGCAGACATGGTGTTGTGGGAGTTCTGGAGCCTGAGTTTCAAGATATGTTATGAATTTTGCCTTTGACCTGTTGGAATGTTATCCTAAGAAAACTGTGTAAGGAAACTGGTTGAACCTACTGGAGTATGAGTGGCCATGTGAAGGAGAACTAAGCTGCCCCAGGTGAGTGCTAGGTACAACTGTGAGATTTGTGAGTCCAGTCATTTTCCACCCTCCAGCCTAAACAGTCCAGTAGCTGAAAGCAGCCCATGAATGAGCTCAAGTGAAACCAACAGAAGAACCTCATACCAAATTTGCAGCATCTTAGAAAAAGTAAGTCAATATTGTTTTAAGACACTAAATTGTAAAGGTTTAACTTTACAATATTCAAGTAAAATGGGTATTTTACGAGTTTTAAGTAGCTTTTGAGCTTCAGAGGTTAATATCTTAAAGACAGTCTGGATTTTCATTCCCCATCATAGGTCCTGAGTAGTTAGTTAGAGTAGGGTGAATGGATTTTTCAGTGTTTACAGAAATGTCTAGTCAAGGTCCTGAGAAGATAAATAAAGATAAAGGTATAAACTTTGGAAGTTATTTTTATGTATCAGAATTAAAATATTCCAGTGGTGGATATATATCATTATATATCTGTCAATCTATAGAATGTACAGCACCAAGGGTGGACCCTAAAGTAAACCATGGACTACATTTGGGTGCTAATGATGTGCCAGTGTAGGTTTATTGATCATAACAAATGTACCACTGTGATGTAGGGTGTCAATCATGTGCATGTGTTGTGGACAGGGGCCATGTGGGGACTCTGTACTTTCTACTTATTTTTACTGTGAACACAAACTCTTCTAAAAAATAAGGCTCATGAATTTGAGAAGTAAATTAATAACAATAAAAACCCTTTGTGTTTGGTTATTCTGTTTTTTAACATATATATATATATATGGAAATTCAGATTTAAATATAGTTTGTGGTGTCAGATTTAAATCGGGTTAAACTGTAATGTACTCCTTAGTGAATGTTGCTAAATATGATGATTAATTTTTGTTTTATACTTCCCACTGAAGAATTCATGAAATATTCAGTGACACCCAAAAAGAATTAAAAATTACATGCACTTCTACTTATACATGAACACACATAAATACCTGGGGGAAATATTTCATTAGTCAGTGAACAGCACTATATATGCCAACAAACTATAGTTGTTGGAAGAAAATAATGAATTATAAAATCACTTGACAAAAAATGTTTAATTATTTCAGTGCTTATTTCCCCTGGCAAAATTAGAAGAGGTGGGAAGAAAGAGAAACCTACACCTAAAGAGAGTGTATGTATGTGTGTGTACACATGCATGCAGAGAGAGAAAAGATTAAGTGAAACAGTTTTGTTTAGTTGTATTTCCAGCTATTGCTGTTTATTTAAATTGCCTATGTGGCATTCTAGAGCACTGAAAATACTGAAAATTTCCATTTGCACAGTCACAGCAATTTTTAATTAAGATAAATTATTAAACATGATCTAAATTTTGTTTTGCTTTTGCTTCACATGTGAAATAATCACTTCACTATTTGTGAATAGATGAAGGTAGACTATGAAAATGAGAGATTTCATGGACACTCAGTAATAAAGCAGCAGCAATAATAAACTACAAAATTTTAAATAATCTTCAGGGAAAATCTTAGTAAGCTATGGAGTATAGTCAAAATCCTCATAAGAACCATTTGAAGTATATATCCACTTAACAGGTTAGGAAAAAGAGGCATAGAGAGATTAAGTAATTCAATAAAGGTCACACAGCTACTAGATATTAGAACTGGAATTTAAAAAATGTAAGTTTAATTCCAGATCTCTTGAATATGGGGGCCCAAAAGAAAACCATAATACTATAATGCGACTAGCTGGGAACACATCATATATATACATACATATATATATATATATGTATATGTATATTTATTTATTAGTATTAACAAATAATTTTTGTCACAAATGACAAAAAAATGAATACTCCCCCTGTTTCCAAAAGGCGTTTTTCTAACTCAGAAATATTTGTTGGCTAAATTCATAAAATAAAACCACATATAAACCTAGTTTAGTAAAATAAAAATGCTGATGGTTACGTCAATATGGAATCCATTCATTATTATAAAGAAATCAAGGGGTAAGCAAATTCTTTCTTTTTCCTATCCTTGCATAGAAATGTTTTCAGCCCTGAAAACAAGGAAAATAAAAAGGTAATTATATGCTTATTTTAATACTTTAATGGGAATTAAGCTGTTCCTATTGGCTTTGGCTGATACCACCTCATTCTGACCAATAGGTGATGGTTTTATCTGAATCAGGGGAGAATCATTCAAATAAGCACTACTTTTAGTCACTTCCCATTATTCCCCATATTTGTCTCATGTTTGCCTAAATCAGGTCTTTCCTTGTGGAAAACCATGCAGTTGTATTCCCACTATTTTCTTCTTAAAGAGTTTTTGCCAGTATTTTACACTAAATACTTTAGAAAACCTTAATAACAACAACCACAAGGTATTATCTCATTTAGTCCTTTCAAGGTAATTCTAAGTGAGATATTCTTATTTCAACAAATGTAAAATGAAAGAGAAATTTAGTAACATTCCCTAGGCTACGCAGGTGGCCAAACCAAGATTTATTCCAGAGCTGCACAGACCACACACAGAGCTTGACACTGCATCATTCAGGAGATCCCTGAAAGACCAGGGAACTTGTTCAACTTAGAACTTTTTTCCAGTATCGCTTAAATATTTTAGCTTATTTGGTCTCCTCTTCCTATATGTTGCAGTTAAAATTTGTAGCACATTGTTTAACATAAATAGCACCCTCATTGTTCTATAAAACCTTACATCTCCTCTTTCATACAGAACAGGAACTGTGAGATGCTATATAAGGAAAGTAGTTGATTTATTTAATCCATATTCCTGTATTCTATTAGGCATAGCTCACAACTAAATCAGCTCCATACAGACCCCACATTTTGACCTCTATATACTGTTGCTCAAATTCTGATTTCATGACAACTAGCACTCTGATCCCAATTTATCTGTGGATCTTAATTCACATGTCAGCCTCTCTGAGCCCCTTTTATTCATTCTTTGAGTCTTTGCTAATAGATTTACAGGTCTCCAGGTCAAGTTAAAATAATCATTGTTGAAAACTGTCTACCTGAATCTTCTATGTTATTACTACATTGCTTTATGTATGTTGTGCCTTAAGACTGTACTGCCCATCCTTTCTCCTGGGTCTTTGATTCTCAGTTTTTCTGCTCTTTTTGTCCTTATCCTTGAGGATCTACATTACAGGCTATAATTTCATTAAGTTGGAAACAATGTCTCAATTTTGTGGCCTTTGAGATCTTAATAATGTTCTCATTGTTTGGGCATATAAAAATGGCTTGCCTACTAGGCATTGATTAGCTAATTGAAGCTTATACCCAAGTGTCTTTGAAATTCAACTATTTCCCCAATCTCTAACTTTTCTGTATCATGTCTAAATATTTCTTATTTTTTGATATTTATATGTTTGACTTTATGTTTTCCAAATACTGGTACCCTCATTTTGATAGAGTTTGATGATATAAACCTCAATAACACTAGATTTCAAGACAATATTTTGGAATATTTTCCAGAGAGCACAGCTACCTGAAACATCTGTAAGTTTTTTAATTTGAATTCATGTAAGATAAATGACATTCTAATTTTATCAGTTTCATAAAATATTATATACTGAGTTTAATAAAATAATTTTTAAAACTTCTAAAACATAATTAAAGGGACCTATCCTTATGGACCCACAAGGAAAACAATTTCAGGTGCATCCAAAGTTTTCCACTACACTACTTTTAATATGAAAAGTTTGATGTATTTAAATTAACTCTTTTAATGAAACTAATTGCAAATTTACTGACTAAGGTACATTGACAGAATTAAATGAGCTTTGGAAATGCATTTCTTATTATCTGGATACCCTTTGTAGATTCCCCAGATTCTAATCAAATTTTCTGCAGGTATTTTCAATTACCATTTAATTCATTTTACAGTGTTATTTGCTATGTGCCTCTCAATTAACCAGCAGTCATTGATTTTATCAACTCAAACACTTCAGATGAGTTTTCTTCAGCTAAATTCTCTCAACTCTTTGTAGATCTGAAGTCCTCAGAATATCCTTTGAGCTATGAGGAGGAAAACAGTCTCTCCTGTGCTCTTTAACTTTTGACTCTTCCCTTCAAAAGAGACCCTAACATGTCTACGTGTGATAAGAGTACTATGGTCATAATGATGAAGGGTCTGGGTAAATGACTCCCAAGGAGAGATATTTGAAAACTGTGAGTGTGGTTAGCATGTAGAAGAGATAGGTGTTCACATTTGAGCTTGGGGTATCATAATGGAGAGCTTCAAATATTTAAGGGCTGCTTTATATATAGGATATCATGTTACATTTCAGAGGTCCCATGAAGATTAATTTCTAGAAGATCCATAGAGGTAGACTTCGTGTAATTACACTAAAAAATAAAGATCAATAAAATATGAAATGATTCACATGTCAAGAAGCTTTTATTCACTGTATTTCTATTTAATTCAGCAAACATTCAGTTCCAACTACAGACACTGTTGCACTGTATAGGGATCTAAGATATAAAGAGAAATACTGCATGGTGTTGAGTCAGTTTAGATCGTTGTCTGTGACACTACCTCTGTTCTCCAGAAGCTTTCTATTTTATTTATAGGCTCCTGACCATTCAGCTTCTCATTATCTTCTGCAGTACAGGACAGTTAACATCTAATATTGAAGCTCCTCTTTCTAACCACAGTGGCCCTGGAAGACACTTATTTCTATAGTCATTCTGACCCAAAAAAGATGACATGGCTTAAGTTTCTTTTTGTCCTTATGAACCTAGGTTGGGAAAATTTAATAGCTCTTTACTAAAGGCTCGAGGATAATAACAGGTAGTATTTAAATTGATTATGCAAATAATTAAATTTAGCAAACAGATATGACAGAAATTAAAATCCACAGTCCTGATATGTCTTGTTCAGCTCTTTACAGCAGGGGCTTCCCAAACTTGAATATTCATTTACAACTCATTTGGGGATCTTATTCAAATGCAGATTCTGCAGTAAATCTGAGTTAGGACACAAGCTCCCAGGTGATGTCTATTCTCTTCCTACTGCTTTCCTGCTTACCACACTCTAAGTGGTGAGGCTTTCCTAGCTGCCTTTCTAACAAGCCAAAGCGCTTCTCTTCTTGTCACTTTGTCTATGTTAAAATCCAGATTCACCTTAGGGTGCCCTTATGCACACATGATTTGCTCAGAATCCAGTTCAAAGAGAATGAGGCACTTAGGAAGAGATTTACTTCTCAATCCAAAATAATGCCCAGCTTCCCTTCCCAGGCCATATTTCCTGTCTCAAAAATGTCTAACACAATATTTTTTTCTGTAACTGCCCAATTTCTAGCTTAACAAGAGGATCCAGGGGAATAAATTATATATAATCAGTTTTTTAAAGGAATTTAATAGTTTCTATTTAAAATTCTTTCCAAGTTAAAAAATGAGAAACTCTTGGATTATGTCCCATTCCTCAAAAAATTCTATAATATAAATGAAGGGCAATATCTTTGTTCAATTCAAAAGAGCACTTATTAAGCCCCACCCAGATATCAATCAATCTCTCATCTTGATTCTGGTGGACATAAGACCTACACAGCCCTCCTGCAGTCTTTTGCAAGTGTTCAAAAACAAAACAAAACAACACAACACAAACCATATACTTCTAAGAAAAATAAACATGAGTTTACAGACACAACACAGTCTAAATCTTCCATAAGAAAGAAGCATTTCTTCTGAAGAAAGAACACTACCACAACATATTCAATCTTTTTCCTTACTACACAAATCACTTCAACTCCATACAATCACAGTTTCTCATCCTTTTTCACTTTCAATTACAGTCTCTGGTTTACATTTGCACAACTAACTGGTCCTTTCCTTGGCACTCAAATTTTGGGAAACAATCCTTTCCACAAGGATTTAAATTATACAGAAAGTGGTTTGCAGTTTATTCTAACTCCATGACCTATTGTGATGTTATAGACATCCCTCCCCCTTTTGTCCTACCATCCTCATTATAAACACATATTTATTGAAATCATAAATTAAAGGTAAACAATTTAAATCTACAATTGGATTTGGAAAAGAAAAAGAAAAAGAAAAGAACATCTCCAGCTCCATAAATGAAGAGAGAGCTAGACATCAATGGTAAACCTATGAGCCGATTCTATGGTGGCTCAAGATGCTCAGACAATGACCCTAGAAGCTAGACCATAAGGCCCATTAGAAGATAGGAAAGATGGAATTAGACTTATGGAACTGGAACTAAAGACCCTTGACTAAAGCATTTTTAAAAGATAGACTAACTTTGGAAAGGAATGATTAAAAACAAAATAAACAAATAAAAAGCCAGCCACTGGATAAGGAAATGTCATGTCAGGGAATCTTGTCACAGTTCACAAATCTATTTTTAAGAAATGTCTCCAGTGAGGAATGTAAGTCTATGATTCACATGGGTATAGGATCAGAATTTATATTTCTGATGAAGCAAGAGAACCAGATAAAAAGCAAACTGACTTAAGGACTGTTCTGGAGACAACTAAAACTCTGGGCCCACAGGAACACTTACCCCAGTAGAAAAAACATTCTATAACTGCATTTTCCCTCCTTGCGCTGGGGCTGAGGGTGACGAGATGAAACCAGCTCTAGAAAAGAGGAGCTTCCAAATGAGATCATGCTTCATACATGGAAAAACAACATGAAAGAAAGCTAAAAATTACACACAATACAAAGAGAAAGAGTAACTTCCTGACTTGAGGTAAAAGTAAATTTGAGAGAAATTGTCAAGTATGTCTTAAATTATTATAACAAAAAGAAGAGAAATAAAGTATAATGAAAAACAGGATATTTTTTTATTTTAAAAATCAGAACAATGGAAAAATAATGAAATAGAAATGGAGTGTTAGAATTAAACTTAAAAATATCCTGAATGTAAAGTTTAAGATGCATATCAGAAATATATGACCAAAAAAAGAAGGATTAGCGTACTGATATTTAGAGCTTAGGAAATTTTCAGAATAAATTACAAAGAGATAAAGAAATAAAAAAGTTATTTAAAAAAAAACTGTAGAGGCATAGGATATAGAATGCAAAGGTCCAATATATACCTAATAGGATTTTCAGGAAAAGAAAATAAGAGAAATAATTTTCCAAAAATTGTTAACATTTTCCCACATTAAATAAAGACTTGGGTAAAAATTTTAAAGAACATATTTGTGGGCGGAGCCAAGATGGTGTCGTGAGTAGGACAGTGGGAATCTCCTCCCAAAAACATATATATTTTTGAAAATACAACAAATACAACTAATCCTAAAAGAGAGACCAGAAGACACAGGACAACAGCTAGACTACATCCACACCTGCAAGAACCCAGCGCCTGGTGAAAGGGGTAAGATACACGCCCCAGCCCAGCAGGACCAGAGAACCCCTCACCCCAGCTCCCGGCGGGAGGAGAGGAGTCGGAGCCAGGAGGGAGAGGGAGCCCAGGACTGCTAAACACCCAGCCCAAGACATCCGCACCAGAGCGCAGACACAGTGCATGCGTGGGGTGCTGGAAACTAGGGAAATAGGACAGCAAGGTCTTTGAGTGGGTCCCGAAGCCGGCGCCCCTGTGACAAAGAAAAGCGAGTGCTTTTTGAAAGTCTTAAAGGGACAGGGACGTCACAGCTGGATGGAAGCTTCCCGGGTAAAAGTCCAGCAGCAGGAAATTCCAGGGAACCCTGGGCACACTAACCCCCTGAGCAACAGCTCTGAGACCCCTCATGGAGGTAAACAGCCAAACAGCCCCATGTCCTTTACCCCTCTGGGGCCCCGCCATAGCAGAGCAGCAGCCTGAGGCTGGCCACGCCTACAGCAAGGGAGCTTCCTCAATACCAGCCAGGCAAGATAGAGACCCAGTCTACACGCAATTGCCCAACACAAGCCACTAGGGGTCGCAGTTGTCCCAGTAAAGAGAGGCCAGGAGCAAGTGGAAAGCCTTGGCCATCCCAGCTGACAGAAAGTAAATAGCTCACCATTGCACCTATTAACATGAAAAGGCAAAAAAATTTGATCCAGACAAGACTAACCCAGACAGCTTTGATATCTGCTACATCTTTCCCTGAGAAGAAACTGGGGAGATAGATTTAACCAGTCTACCTGAAAAAGAATTCAAAACAAAAGACATAACCATGCTGACAGACTTGCAGAGAAATATGCAAGAACTAAGGAAGGAGAATACAGAAATAAAACAAGCTCTGGAAGGACTTCAAAACAGAATGGACGAGATGCAAGAGACCATTAATGGACTAGAAAACAGAGAACAGGAACGCAGAGAAGCTGATGCAGAGAGAGAGAAAAGGATCTCCAGGAATGAAAGAATTTTAAGAGAGCTGAGTGACCAATCAAAACGGAACAATATCTGCATTATAGGGGTACCAGAAGAAGAGAGAGAAAAAGGGATAGAAAGTGTCTTTGAAGAAATAATTGCTGAAAACTTCCCCAAACTAGGGGAGGAAATGGCCTCTCAGACCACAGAGGTACACAGAACTCCCATGACAAGGGATCCAAGGAGGGCAACACCAAGACACATAATAATTAAAATGGCAAAGATCAAAGACAAGGACAAAGTATTAAAGGCAGCCAGAGAGAAAAAAAAGGTCACCTACAAAGGAAAACCCATCAGACTATCATCAGACTTCTCAACAGAAACCCTACAGGCCAGAAGAGAATGGCATGATATACTTAATGCAATGAAACAGAAGGGCCTCGAATCAAGAATACTGTATCCAGCACGATTATCATTTAAATATGAAGGAGGGATTAAACAATTTCCAGACAAGCAAAAGTTGAGGGAATTTGCTTCCCAAAAACCACCTCTACAGGGCATCTTACAGGGACTGCTCTAGATGGGAGCACTCCTAAAAAGAGCACAGAACCAAACACCCAACATATGAAGAAGGGAGGAGGAGGAATAAGAAGGGAGAGAAATAAAGCATCATTAGACTGCGTTTATAATAGCTCAACAAGTGATTTAAGTTAGACACTAAGATAGTAAAGAAGCTAACCTTGAACCCTTGGTAACCACAGACTTAAAGCCTGCAATGGCAATAAGTTCATACCTTTCAATAATCACCCTCAATGTAAATGGACTGAATGCACCAATCAAAAGACACAGAGTAATAGAATGGATAAAAAAGCAAGACCCATCCATATGGTGCTTACAAGAGACTCACCTCAAACCCAAAGACATGCACAGACTTAAAGTCAAGGGATGGAAAAAGATATTTCATGCAAACAACAGAGAGAAAAAAGCAGGTGTTGCAATACTAGTATCAGACAAAATAGACTTCAAAATAAAGAAAGTAACAAAAGATAAAGAAGGACATTACATAATGATAAAGGGCTCAGGCCAACAAGAGGATATAACCATTATAAATATATATGCACCCAATACAGGAGCACCCACATATCTGAAACAAATACTAACAGAATTAAAGGAGGAATAGAATGCAATGCATTCATTCTGGAAGAATTCAACACACCACTCACTCCAAAGGACAGATCCACCAGACAGAAAATAATTAAGGACACAGAGGCACTGAACAACACACTAGAACAGATGGACCTAATAGACATCTACAGAACTCTACATCCAAAAGCAACAGGATACACATTCTTCTCAAGTGCACATGGAACATTCTCCAGAATAGACCACATACTAGGCCACAAAAAGAGCCTCAGTAAATTCCAAAAGATTGAAATCCTACGAACCAACTTTTCAGACCACAAAGGAATAAAACTAGAAATAAACTGTACAAAGAAAGCAAAAAGGCTCACAAACACATGGAGGCTTAACAACACACTCCTAAATAATCAATGGATCAATGATCAAATCAAAATGGAGATCCAGCAATAAATGGAAACAAATGACAACAACAACACCAAGCTCCAACTACTGTGGGACACAGCAAAAGCAGTCTTAAGAGGAAAGTACATAGCAGTCCAGGCATATTTAAAGAAGGAAGAACAATCCCAAATGAATGGTCTAATGTCACAATTATCGAAATTGGAAAAAGAACAACAAATGAGGCCTAAGGACAGCAGACAGAAGGACATAATAAAGATCAGAGAAGAAATAAACAAAACTGAGAAGAATAAAACAATAGCAAAAATCAATGAAACCAAGAGAGGGTTCTTCGAGAAAATAAACAAAATAGATAAGCCTCTAGCCAGACTTATTAAGAGGAAAAGAGAGTCAACACAATTCAACAGAATCAGAAATGAGAAAGGAAAAATCATGACGGACTCCACAGAAATACAAAGAATTATTAGAGACTACTATGAAAACCTATATGCTAACAAGCTGGGAAACCTAGGAGAAATGGACAACTTCCTAGAAAAATACAACCTTCCAAGACTGACCCAGAAAGAAACAGAAAATCTAAACAGACCAATTACCAGCAACGTAATTGAAGCGGTAATCAAAAAACTACCAAAGAACAAAACCCCTGGGCCACATGGATTTACCTCGGAATTTTATCAGACATACAGAGAAGACATAATACCATTTTCTTTAAAGTTTTCCAAAAAATAGAAGAGGAGGGAATACTCCCAAACTCATTCTATGAAGCCAACATCACCCTAATACCAAAACCAGGCAAAGACCCCACCAAAAAAGAAAACTATAGACCAATATCCCTGATCAACGTAGATGTAAATATACTCAACAAAATATTAGCAAGCCAAATTCAAAAATACATCAAAAGGATCATATACCATGACCAAGTGGGATTCATCCCAGGGATGCAAGGATGGTACAACATTCGAAAATCCATCAACATCATCCACCACATCAACAAAAAGAAAGACAAAAACCACATGATCATCTCCATAGATGCTGAAAAAGCATTCGATAAAATTCAGCATCCATTCATGATGAAAACTCTCAACAAAATGGGTATAGAGGGCAAGTACCTCAACATAATAAAGACCATATATGATAAACCCACAGCCAACATCATACTGAACAGCGAGAAGTTGAAAGCTTTTCCTCTGCGATCGGGAACAAGACAGAGATGCCCACTCTCCCCACTGTTATTCAACATAGTACTGGAGGTCCTAGCCATGGCAATTAGACAAAACAAAGAAATACAAGGAATCCAAATTGGTAAAGAAGAAGTTAAACTGTCACTATTTGCAGATGACATGATATTGTACATAAAAAACCCTAAAGACTCCTCTCTGAAACTACTTGAGCTAATATCGGAATTCAGCAAAGTTGCAGGATACAAAATTAACACACAGAAGTCTGTGGCTTTCCTATACACTAACAATAAACTAATAGAAAGAGAAATAAGGAAAACAATTCCATTCACAACTGCATCAAAAATAATAAAATACTTAGGAGTAAACCTAACCAAGGAAGTGAAAGACCTGTACCCTGAAAACTATATAACTCTCTTGAGAAATTAAAGAGGTCACTAGCAAATGGAAACTCATCCCATGCTCTTGGCTAGGAAGAATTAATATCGTCAAAATGGCCATCCTGCCCAAAGCAATATACAGATTCGATGCAATCCCTATCAAATTACCAACAGCTTTCTTCAATGAACTGGAACAAATAGTTCAAAAATTCATATGGAAACACCAAAGACCCCAAATAGCTAAAGCAATCCTAAGAAGGAAGAATAAAGTGGGGGGGATCTTATTCCCCAACTTCAAGCCCTACGACAAAGCCATAGTAATCAAGACAATTTGTTCCTGGCACAAGAACAGAGCCACAGACCAATGTAACAGAATAGAGACTCCAAACATTAACCCAAACATATATGGTCAACTAATATTTGATAAAGGGGCCATGGACATACAATGGGGAAATGACAGTCTCTTCAACAGCTGGTGTTGGCAAAACTGGACAGCTACATGTAAGAGAATGAAACTGGATCACTGTCTAACCCCATACACAAAAGCAAATTCGAAATGGATCAAAGATTTGAATGTAAGTCATGAAACCATAAAACTCTTAGAAAAAAACATAGGCAAAAATCTCTTAGACATAAACATGAGTGACCTCTTCTTGAATATATCTCCCCGGGCAAGGGAAACAAAAGCAAAAATGAACAAGTGGGACTATATCAAGCTGAAAAGCTTCTGTACAGCAAAGGACACCATCAATAGAACAAAAAGGTATCCTACAGTATGGGAGAATATATTCGAAAATGGCAGATCCGATAAAGGGTTGACATCCAAAATATATAAAGAGCTCACACACCTCAACAAACAAAAAGCAAATAATCCAATTAAAAAATGGGCAGAGGAGCTGAACAGACAGTTCTCTAAAGAAGAAATTCAGATGGCCAACAGGGATGTGGGGGGAACTTGGTGAACGGGGAAGCCTAGTAAACATAATGTCCTTCATGTAATTGTAGATTAATGATACCAAAATAAAAATTAAAAAAAAAATGCAGACCAAAAAAAAAAAAATTTTTAAAGAAACACACCATATTTTTCTCAGTATAGATTTAAACTCTATAACAAGAGCCCACTCATAGAAAGATAAGAGTTAAGAAAAAAATCATTAGCTTCAAAAATTACAGTTGAACTAATAACACAATTTTGTGAGCCCAAAAGAGATCATAGAAACATGAACTCCAAATAATGAAAAATAAAGGAGTGTTAATTGTATATCCAGCTGAACTCACACTGAACAACATTAGTGAATCAAGGAAATTTTCAGTGAACTAATGGCTTCATACATTATGATTCAGAGTGACTAAAAGACACCTAGCAAAATAAACAAACAAATGAACCCATGAGAAAAGATTAATAATACAAGAAGGAATGATACAAAATAATTTGATAAATATGCTGATATATAAAAGTACCATTGATTTCCTCTATTTTTTTAATCTCTTTCACTAATAGGCCTCTGAACTGTGCTTTCAGACATAATTATTGCCCAGCTCCTCCATAATTTGAACATTCATGCTTCCTCTCTTTTGCCAGGAAATGAGGTGCTAAGTCCTCTTACTTGCGGACTAGTTATTATTTAACTTGAGAATGTGTGTGATGGGTTATATCTGCTTGACTACATAAAAGGGTGAAATTTCTGTCTTTGCAATCTCTCAATTGGTTGTTTGTGATGTATACTACATTCTAGATGCTTATTCAATAATAAAATTGTTTTCTTTATCTTCTACCTTTATGGAGTGGTTTTTCAGGTTAGGGGATCTTGGTTTTAATTATATTTCCCCAACAGACTTAAGCACAAAATACCAAACCAAAACAAAATCCAAAATATGTCAGTGACCAGAGAAAATGTTGGAGTAAATTTACTTATGGTTAAATGACTTTATGTAACAATTTGGGTAAAATTATCTTTAAAACATTGATTCTTCCAATTAATGAACACTGGTTTAATTCATTTCTAAATTATAATTCCATATTGAAAATCAACTTTTTTCTATTGTCATCATATTTCTCTTTTTTCCTTCAACATATTAGTCATAGTTATATTAAAATCCTACTTTGCTCTCAAACATTTGGATCATCTGTCATCTCCAAGTATTGTAATAATTGGTGGTATTTCTAATTGCTTTTTTAAATATGTTTATGCTGAGCATTGTTTTAGTTCATTTTTCACCAGAGATGTTCTCACACCTTTAGTCTAACAAGGGGGTAAGCAGATTAACTAAACCCAAATACATAGTTCAATAGGCTTCAATTACAGAAACATTAAATTTATATCCATTTCACCTTTGCTCTTAGAGTACGTACTTCCAGGGCCTTTGATTCCAAGCCTGGAACATCTATGACTCTTCAGCCCTAAAAGCTGGGTACACCCAGCTCTGTCTGGGCTTCCTGGATTCTATCCCAGCTTTCCAGCTCCCCTTCATTGTTGGTTTGAAAATCTAATAAATACCTTGAAGAAAAGATCAGGAAAGTGTATGAGGCAGGTACTCTTCTATCTGGTTTTTGTTTCCAAAGCATCATGAAACTGGGATATTTTGTCTTTTAGAAGCTTTCTGCCTACTCCCTAGCTCCCCCTCAACAATACTTCAGCAAAGTACTGTGAGGAAAACAAACATGTGTTTGAATCTCTTCATGCTTCTAATTTGTCATATCAGTCTCATGGAACCATAATACTTTGCTTTTTCTTTTTGCCCAGCAGAAGCCTTCTGCCTGGGCATGTATCTGGTATTTGGACATATACCCTGGAATGAAAAATATGGCTGGAGATAATCCTGGTGGCTCACCTCAAAAATGCCTCCAAATGTGTAGTTCATTTTAGTCTTAGTTGTTTCCAAAAGTTTCTGATTTCAGTTCATATATGAGTTTTGTAATTTAATTTTTTCTTTTTGGATTTTTCAGTGGGAACATTGGCTTCTCATAGGCTATCATTCTATCCAGGAGCAATATTTTACAAGATTTACATATCCATAATGATTGCCCAATTATGACATCTCTCCTTGTGATACCCTGCTTTAATTCTTTTATTAATGAGGTTTTTCGGGTTTCTTTTAGAACAGTTTTAAGTTTATGGAAAAAATGAGCATAAAGTATATGGTTACAATATACCTGTTTTTCCCAATACCTTTCTACATTTCCCACTGTTACTAACATATTGCATTAGTGTTGTAGATTTGTTACAGTGGATGAATCAGTACTGATACATAATTATTAACTAAACTCCATGTATACATTAGGATTCATTCTTTTAAAGTACCATGGGTCTTAAATGTATGTCGTTTACTCACCAATACTGTATGTACAGAATGGTTTCACTGCCCTAAAATCCTTGTTCTCCACCTACCCATCTTCCCCTCCCCACAAATCCCCGGCAATTGCTGATATTTTCGTCTCTATAGTTTTGCCTTTTCCAGAATGTCATATAGTTGAAATAATACTGGATTAAGTATGTAGCCTGTTCATACTACAGATTTCTTTCACTTAGCAATATTCATTTAAGATTCCTCTATATCTTTATGTCTTTTCATGGCTTGATAGTTCATTTCTTTTTTTTGCTGAATAATAGTCCATTACAAAGATGTACTACAGTTTGCTTATCCATTCATCTATTGAAGAACATTTGATTACTTCCAGTTTCTGGCAATTATGAATAGAGCTATTAATAAAAATGCATATGTAGGCTTCTTTATGGACCTAAATTTTCAACTCATTTTGATAAATAAGGAGGAACACAGCTCCTGAAATGTATGGTTGAGAGTATTTTTAACTTCGTAAGAAACTGCCAAACTGTCTTCTAAAGTGGTTGTACCATCCCACCAACATTTATGATAGTTCTTGTTTCTCCACACCCTTAACAGCATTTCATTTTGTTAGTGTTGTGGACTTTGGTTACTCTAGTAAGTTCCTAGTGTTATCTCATTGTTGTTTTAATTTTCAGTTATATAATATTGAGCATCATTTCATATGCTTATTTACTGTCGTATCATTTTTGGTAAGGTTCAGATCTTGTGCCCATTTTTTTTTAGTTGAGTTGTCTGTTTTCTTATTTCTGAATTTTAAGATTTCCTTTTATATGTTGGCTGCAAGTTCTTTATCAGATAAATGTTTCTCCTAGTCTGTGGCTTATTTTTTCTATCTCTTAACAGAAAGAATCCATTAAATACCTTTTGCAGAGTTTAATTTTTCAAAACTTAGTTTTAATTAAGTCCAATTTATCTTTTTTTTCTTCCATGGATCTTGCCTTTGATAGTTTCTAAAAGTCACTGCCAAATCTAGCGTCACCTACATTTTCTCCTGTATTATCTTCCAGAGATTTTAGAGTTAGGTCTAGATTTAGATCCTAGACTTACATTAAGATGTAAGTCTAGGATCCATTTTGAGTTAACTTTTATGAAGGGTTAAAGTCTATGTGGAGACTCATTTTTTGACATAAAGATACCCAATTGCTCCAACATCATTTGTTGAGAAAAGTATCCTTTGTCAAATATCAGTTGACTATATTTGTGCATAGCTATTTCTGGGCTCTCTATTCTCCTAATTAATCTATTTATCCTTTCATCAGTACAACTATGTCTTATTATAGCTTCATAGTAAGTTTTAGTATCAGGTAGTGTCAGGCCTCCAATTTTGTTTTTCAGCTTAAATATTGTGTTGCGTATCCCAGGTCTTTTGCCTTTCCATATAAACTTGAGAATCGGTTTGCCTATATTTGCAAAATAACTTGCTGGGACTTTGGAACTACATTGCATCTATAGATAAAATTCTTTATTGATGTGATGGATTATATTCATTGGTTTTTGAATGTTGAACTAATCTTGCATGGAATAAGTACCACTGGGTCAAGGAGTATATTTTTAAGCATTGTTGAATTTGACTTGCTATTGTTTTTTGAGGATTTTTGCATCTATGTTCATGAAAGATACTGTTCTGTAGTTTTTCTTTCTAGTAATGTCTTTGTATGGTTTCAGTATTAGGGTAATGCTTGCCACAAAATGAGTTAGGAAGTACTCTCTATTTTTCTATTTCTGAAAAGAAATCATAGAGAATTGGTAACATTTTCCTTAAATGTTGATAGACTTCACCATTCAAACTATCTGGACTTTGGTGATTTCTGTTTTGGAAAATTATTAGATATTGATTCAATTTTTTAATAGATACAGGCATACTGAGATTATTTCTCTGTGAGTGTTTTGGCACTGTATTTTTCAAGGAATTAGCCCATTTCATCTGTTATTGAATTTGTGCCCATAGAGATGGTCATAGTAGTGGTGGCCTCCCTTTCATTTCTGATATTAATAATGTGTGTCTTTCCTCTTCCACTCATGGTTAGCCTGGCTGAAGATTTATTAGTTTTGAATCATTATTTGGGTTTTGTTGATTCTATCAATTTCCTGCTATCAATTTCATTAACTTCTTCTTTTTGGTTTTTCTTTTCTTCTGCTTGTGGATTTAATTTGCTCTTCTGTTATAATGTGGAAGCATGATTATTTGCTTTAGAACCTTTTTTCCCCCTAATATATTCATTGGCTGCTATAAATTTTTGTCTATTCACTGGTTTTGTTGCATCTTACAAATCTGGGTAAGTTAACTTTTCATTTTTATTTAGTTCAAAATGTTTCAAATTTCCCTTGTCTCTTCTTTGTCCCATGTGTTATTTAAAAGTGTCTTTGTTTCATCTTCAAATATTTTGAGATTTTATAATTATCTGTTATCGATTTCTAGTTTAATTCCACTGTGCTCAGAGAGCATACTTTGTTATACTTCCTGTTTCATTGAATTTGTTAGTGTATGTTTTGTGTTCCTGATTGTGGCCTATCTTGGCAAATGTTCTGTGTAAGCTTTGAAAAGCATGTGTATTCAGCTGTTTTTGGAAGAAGTATTCTACAAAATGTCAATTATATCCAGTTAATTGATGGTGCTGTTCAACTCAACTATATCCATAATTATTTATGCCTGATGGATCTGTCAATTGCTGGTAAGTGTTCAAAACAATAATAGTGAATTCATCTCTTTCTCCTTGCTGTTCTAACAGTTTTTGCCATACATATTTTGACATTTTCTTGTTAGGCACATACACATTAGGAATTCTTATGTTTTCATGGAAAATTATACCATAATCATTATTTAATGTCCTCTTTATCCTTGATAACATTTCTCATTCTAAAGTCAGTTTCATCTGACATTAATATTTCAGTTTTCTTATGATTGGTGTTATTACAGGATTATCTTTCTCCATTCCCTTGCTTTTAATTGGTGTCTTGTATTTAAAATGGGTTTCTTTCACCAAAATACAGTTTTGTCTTTTACCCAAACACTGTTAATTTTTTTATTTAGACCATTCACATTTAAAGTGATTGTTGATATAGTTGAACTAATGATTGTTTGTAATTGGTTTCTATTCATTGAAGTTGATTTTTGTTTCTTTTTGTTTGTTTTGGCTCTTCTTATGCCTTCTTTGGTTTCACCTGAGCATTTTAATGATTCTATTTTCTCTCAAGTGTGGCACATACTTCATCTTTCTTTTTTTTTAATTTCATCTTTAGTGGTACCATAAGGTTTGCATTGTACAGTTACAACTAATCTAAAGTCCACTTTCAAAAAATAGTATAGCAAATCATGTGTAATGCAAGTACCATATAGAAAAATATTTCTGATTCCTTTGCTCTGTCCCTTAAAAAACATTGCTACCCTATATTTTGTTTAGCAATTAATTATAAAAACCAAATGCATCATTACTATTATTATTTTGAATGAAGTATTATCTCTTAGATCAATTAAGAATAAGAAAAAAAGATTTTATTTTACCTTTATCTATTCCTCCTCTAATACATTCCCTTTCTGTTTGTTTCTGACCTATATTACTTTCTTTCTCTCTGAGGAAACTCTTAACATTTCTTGGAAGGCAGGTCTGCTGAAAACAACTTTTTCTGAGAAAGTCTTTATTTCTCTTTCTCTTTTGAAGAATAATTTTACCTAGAATTATAGACTGAGTTTTTCCTTTCAATATTTTAAATATTTCACTCTTTCTTTTTTTACATGATTTCTCAAGGAAAATTTGATGAAATTATTACCCTTGTTTCTCTATAAGTAAGGTATTCTTTCAACTCTGTTTTGTCTTTGATTATCTACAGTTTGAATATGATACACTGAATTTCAGATTTTTTCAAAATTACCTTTTGTGTTCTCTGACACTCCATCTGTCATTTTTTGCTTGCCATTAATTTTGGAAAATTCTCAACTATTATAACTTTAAATATTTCTTTGTTTCTCTTCTGTTCTGCTTCTATTCTCATACATATGTTACACATTTTGTAACTGTCTTACAGTTCTTGAATATTCTTCTGCTTTTGTTTCTTATACTTATTTTTTCTTTGATTTTCCATATGGAATTTTCTATTGACATATCTTCAATCTCATGGTCTCTTTGTGTCTAGGCTACTGATGAAATGATCAGAGACATTCTTTCTATTACAATTTTCTTTTTTTTTTCTAGGATTTCCTTTGATTCTTTCTTTAGAGTTTCCATCATCTCTTTGTTTATATTACCTATCTACTTTTCCAATTATAGCCTTTCGCATTTTAATCATAATTGTTTAAATTTCTGTTGTGATAATTCCAAAACTTCTCCCATATATGTGTCCAGTGCAGTTGCTTTTTTGTTTCTTCATCTGCAGACTGTGTTTTTGCTTTGTAATATGTCTTGTTATTTCACTGAAAACTGTACATGATGTATTAGGTTTAAAAAAAACAAATAGGTCTTTGGTGTTGGAGTTTTGTTTATCTGGCTAGAAATCAGACTGTGTCTACTCTTCACTGTACCTATAGTGTCAGATGCTAAAATTTCTCTAGTGTTCTTGTTTTATTCACCCTGTGGTCTTTGTATTCCCAAGATACTCCTTGTTAAATAGAGCCTGAGCTTTGAAGTTATTTCAGCCATAGTCCCCATTATTAAAAAGCATTTTTGAAGGGATGGTGAAGTATGGAAGAAGTGAAGCATACTATAATTCTATAATTAAATCTAAGTCTTTTAGTAAGTCTGTGACCCTGGGCTATGACATTTGCAAGTGCTTCTCAGTTGTTTGTTTTTTTTTCTCCCCTTAGTTGTAACAGGAAGACTTGGTAGGGCTAGAGTTGTTTTTCTTTTCCCCACATCAAAAGGTAGAGAAGGCTATAGTTAGGTATTTCCTTTCTCTAGGATAGTTAATCCCTGGTAAAACAGTTTCTTTTGACAGCAGTCTCTTAGTGTTAAAAAGAACAGAATGATCTTAGTATATTTCAGAAGGTTACTTCTCCTCTCCTTTTCTTGGATGCTGGGGAGGAAATCCAAGAAAAGGAGAGGAGTCATAATCCCCTAAATACCAAACAGCCACAACCGTAACCTAACTTCCCTCCTCTATTGCTACTGTCTTGAGACCTCTCATCATTATTGCCATAATTAAGGATATAGTTGAGTTGAACAGCACCATCAATTAACTGGATATAATTGACATTTTATAGAATACTTCTTCCAAAAAGAGCTGAATACACATGCTTTACAAAGCTTACACAGAACATGTAGGCTTTCTTGTGTAATGGTTTTCTTTTCAGGTTTCCAAACAGGAACAGGTGCAAATCCTCTTTACTTTCAGCTTTCCCCTAAAGTTTATAATATTCTCCATGTTGCACTTTGGCTTAAAGAGGGTAGTGTATCCATGGCCTACTTCTGTTGCACAGCTTTTTTTCCTTTTCTTTTTGTCCACTCTTACTGGATTAGGAGAAAAAAAATGTAGATTTTCTCCTTCATCTTTTGGTTTGAATGGGACATTTTATGTTATATTGCATTTTCCCTATCCTATAATTTATGACAATGATTTTTCAAGTATGCAAGAATAAGAAGATGGACTCTTATGCTCAAGTGAGCTAAAGTAATTTAAAAACCTCTTATCTCAAAAAAAGAGATTTATTTTTTGCTGAGAACTAAGAAATGATTTTAAATGACAGTCAAAGTTAAGTGGTTACATTGTTATTCTGGCATATATCAATCCTTCTGAAGGAGTAATCATTGTTTAACAAGTGGAAAGTCGAAAGAAAACAATTTACAGGGTAGAAAATTAAAACTGGATTTAATAAATTCCCATATATATTCTTAGTGAATATTCCCAATTTTTATATTTTCCACAATTTTCCTCTTAGCTTTTTTGAATTTTTTATATTATGAATAAAGTTATATAAGGTTCAAAAATGTTAAAAATAATAAAGTGAAAAATTTTTCACTTTGGAAGTGAGACAACTTCTTTAGAATCAACAAGTATGTAAATAAAATAGAATGAGCAAGCCTTTAACTTCAACTTTAAGCATTCCACTCTGAACATATTTTAAGATGTGAAAAAAATTATTTTAAAAATGAATAACAGTAATCCAATGCAATCAATGGCAACAATAAAACATAATTGGCTGATCTGCAAAGTGGAAAAACTTGTGATTGCATATATACAAGATCAGATGTACAAATCTATATGCCTGCAAACCACACAACAGTTTCAACAAAGATGCTATCTCAGTTCAGAATGTGTAAGAGGTGGCAAAGTGAGACATCAATGCAAAATTCTGTAGCAGCAGCAAGTTTTGATGTGACTGCCTCTGGAGGCAATGGTTGAAATAAAATCTATGTATTCCTATTTAACAAGTAACTCTATATGCCAGACATTGTCCTATTGAGTGAGGATACACTGGTCACCCAAAATAGGCATAAGTCATGCTCTCAAGAACTTACATACTTCATACAAGGTAGAAGTAATAATGAAATACATAAATTAATATTCATTTTCAAGTGTTATAACTATGAATCTACAGAGTAATGGGAGAGTGTGATAAAGTTTTGAATTGGTCAGGAAGTATCTGACATATTTTTTGAGAGAGAGATAATTGACCTGATATGTGAAAAGCAAAAAAGAGTTAACTAGAAAAAAATAGAGACTGGCTGAGTACAGCATGGGTATAATTTTGATACCAAGAAAACATAAGCATGAAGGATCCAAAGTCAGTTTGATTGAAGCAGAGGGGATGGGGCTGCATGGGATAAAATGAGACCCACAAGCCTAATAATAAATGGCTTTTGAAAACGGTGTCTGTCTTATTCAAAGCAGAGAATAGAATTTTGAGTCTGTAAAGATAGGAGTGTTGGAAGAAAATGAGAGTATTTTGATCAAATTCATATTTCCAAAGGAAGGCTCTGGAAACAATGTTGAGACAAGACATAAAGAGACAAGAATAGACACAGGTAGAGACATTAGACAATTATTTCAGTATGTAAGACATAGTAGTAACTTTGATTAGAGTAGAGGGAAGAGACACATAAAAAGAAATCAACTCAAGGGATATGTAGGAGATAAAATTAATAGGACTAATATTAATCATCATAATATGCCACATCATATAATACCATATCATATCATACCACCATATGATAATCATCATATGCCAATCATTATGTGGCATATTTAAAAGGGTGACAGTCCTTCTGTTTTCATGCTTATAGGTTGAAGATTTGCATTTGTGCAAATAAAGTACCAGTTATTTTTAGCTCAACTGGACTTGTCTGGGCCTTAAGGTACTCCAAGCTATTGGTTGGGTCAATTCTGCTCTGTGTGCCTTTATTCTGAGGCTTAGGATAAAGAGTGTGCAGCTACATGGAATATGCTGTTTGGTGTTTCACAATAATGCAAGAGAACAATGCACTGCACATCAGTGGATTGGGGAAGTATAAGGGAAATATTGTAAGTAACATGGAAAATGGTATGGATATATAATCCTACTATAGGAGAGTGAAAAATTTGAATCATAATTTAATCTACCAAAGTTAGGTATACAATATTGTGGTTATGGGAGCTGTAGGAGTCCAGAATGATATCCATATTTGCATTATATCTATGTATTATTGGTTGGGTGGCAGTTCCATTAATGAATACAGGGAACAATAAAAAAGAACTCTATTATGTGAGTGGCAAACAAGAACAGAGTTTTAGATATGTTGAACTGTAATTGTCATTTAAGGATCAGAGAGGAAACTCAAGTAAACAACTGTATATATAAGACTCAAGCTCAGAAAAGAGATTGATGCTGGGAATTAAAATTTGGAAGGCATCTTTACATAAGTGACAATTTCATCTTAGGTATGGACAAAATTTCCTCAATACCGCAAAATGAAAAAAAAGGTAGAAGGTTGGTATTGAAGAACTCAAATATTTTATATTTGGATAAAGAGCCATACACTTCCAAAAAGAAAGTAAATGATTTCCTAGGGAAGGAAAAGGAAAAGTAGGACATGGCTTTGACATATAACCCAAGGAAGAACGAGTTTCCATGTATCATACTGTATCAAAAGAAGAAATAAGTCATTCCCATTGTATTTAGTTACATGACGGTTTATTGCTGAGTTGGGATGAACAATTTGGGTGGAGTGATATGGTTTGGAATTTGAATTATAGCAGTTTTAAGCATGAATGAATAGCAAGTAAGTAAAGGCAACAGAATTTTTGCTAGAAAAGTGATAATAATGGGTTGTATCTTGGGATATAAAAGGCTGGCAGAAGGAATTTTTTCCTTTTTCTTTTTTTTTTTCTTTCAAAAAGTAAAGTGTTAAGTATACTTAAAATCCAATGAGAAAGATTCATTGAAGAGCAAGTAGTTGAATATTTAGAAGACTGAGGGAGTAATCTCCATGCAGGAAGGGATGTTCTAAGGCAAATTAGGTATGATTTAGCCTTTGATAAGAGAAGTTAAATGAGTAAGAAAGATAAGATAGTAGTTAGCTGAGAGAGAAGAATAAGGACATTCTATGAACCCCCAATTCAAAGAAAATGGACAAAAATAAACAATTTAGAGTGAGAATGAAGAGAATTTAGCCTTAACAAGATCATAACTTGACCAATCATGAAATAGATGCTGAATATCCAAGAAGGAAAAACTTCTTTTTAAATAGACAATGGGGATATAGAAAATCCAAAGTAATCTATAAAATAACTTGTTAAAACTAAACAAGGACATTTGTAGCTTATAGGGCCATTTTTCTCATGTTTTTAAAAGCCACCCTAGTAGCATGTTTATACCATCTCCTAGGGGTCTTTCATTCTATTAAATCTTGAATCCTGGAAGACCCCCACAAATTAATAGCCTGTAATTTATCCAACTTCGATTTAAAGACCCCTTGATCAAGCACAGGCAAGTATATTCCTTGCACACTCTCCTCACTTCATCTGGTATACACAAGCTAGGTCTTACTACCTTTTTGGGTTATAGTCCTTTCATTTCTTATCCAACCCTGCTTATCCTTAAATAGGACATGTTTGTAATTTCACCCTATTTACTGTAGTTGGGCAAGGTGGGAAATTGAGACCACGGCCTAAGAAGGATACATTTTTCTTAGGGAGAAGTCTCTTCAACCAAGCTTAGTGATAGTATTTAATAGGAAATTTGGGGCCATTTATACAATCTCAGAAGGTCCTTAAGAATATGGTCTTCCAAGACTTTTCAGTGCATCAGTACAAATTTCTGATCTCATGAATCAAGGTCCTATTCTTTTCCAACAGGACCCTGACCTTGGCTATCAGACCTACTTACTTCTTGAGAGCTCAGCTAATCTGATGGTTTATTGCAGGGCCAGGTCCTCAGTTTTCTCTGCTATCCCTTGAAAGGGATGAGGACCTTGTTACATGGAACCAAGGAGACTCTCTATCTTCTGCACTTAGATTTTACTTTATTAATTGTTCTCATCATTCATCATTGTCCAAGCATCAATAGTGCTTTGTAGTAACTACCAAATTCCACTCTCCTTACAGTTACTATTTTCCCCATAGTTCCCAAATGCTTCATACTTCATACAATTCTTTCCATCAGTATACCATCAGCTCACAAAAGTGAAATTTTAACAACTGCACCTTTGCTTTGTTCCAGGATCTCTCTGTGTTCCACCAAGAGGAAACACCACTGAGACATCCTTGTGGCAGCAAGTAGTCCAGCCATACCACATCACCCTATCTCTGCTTTCTTGGACCCTATCTGATATCAATTGTCTTAGGCTGAGGCTCCTGGGAAACAGACACTAATAGGGAGATTAACTAAAATGGCATGCTCTAGTAATTTAGCAAAATAGAGTAGCAGGATATTCTTTAACCAGTTTTTGTTTGCATTACTAAAATTTAACAAAAATCCTCTGATGCCCAGTTTTTGCTTTATAACTTTCATCTCATGTATTTGAAAAAATGGGTGTGAAATTGTCTTTGATGACTCTATTAGATTTCTCCTCTCATCCTTTTCACCCATCAACCCAAATATGATTTATTATACAAGTTAAAAATGAGTTTCTAAAAAGCTAACCCTTGCAGAAAGATGAGTTTTGGTATCTCATCCGAACATTTCATTATGACAGAAGGCAATCAATAGTTTAAACATGACAATGCCATCCTTAAGAGGTTAAAAGATTGACTTAACAAAGCATGTTACCAGTTATAACTATAATTTAACATTGATATTCCAATAACATATTTTTCAATAACTTTGATTTCTTATCCAGGAAATATTTGAAAAGCAAATATTATCCAATATTCAACAAATTTTCAAATGGTTGAATAATTCATGAGTAATAGTCATATAGAAAATTCAAAGATTACATTTCACTTATTCCTCAAAACATCCTACTAGATCCTCTAATATCAATGCTATCTTTTAATAGATTGCTGCAAAGCTAAAGTAATCAAAGATAACCTAATCACTCCCTCCATTGGTATAAAGATAATTTTTTTGTCTGATGTTCCAAGTCAAATAAATGATAAATTATAATTCAATTCTTCACTTGTTCAATTATTGAACTATATTTATTTAGTACTAATTAGCTACTGCTAGGAACAGAATAAAGAGTAAAATGGTTACTAGCCTCCCAAAATATTAAAATAAAGTTTCAGGATTAGTATTTTAAAAAGATATAATTACAATGAAGTATGATTAGGTTAAAATTGAAAATTCATGTTGTTATAGGGATATAATATGAGGGAAACATTATCTGAGATTTAGGAAGACCTTCTTGTGGAAAATAAGAGATGAGAGGAAGTTAATAAAATGCAAGGAAGGGCTGAAGGAGGAAGAGTCTCCTAAAAAATAGTGTATGCAAAGAAGTCCAGAATCAGGAGAGAGTTGCTTATTCAAAAGCCATGGAAACGGGCTTAGAAAAATAGAAAAAAGCTGGATCACAGATTTTAGCTCAAATATATATATATATTTATACAACTCTTTCTACTACAGACTTTAATGCCTTTGTTTTACTATTCTCTCTCAAATTTTTTATTATCATTTATGCTTACTCATACTTTTTCATCTTTTTCACAGAGGTCCTGAATTCCAGCCTACAGTACATACAAAGGTTATAAGATCTTCATGTCTAATGATTTCTTTGCAAAAATCTTTTGTTGCTGGCACGTACATCTCCCTTAAGACTTTCCTATTTCAGTTCATTTGTGTGTATGTATATGTATGTAAGTATATATATATAGTGGTAAGAAAATTTTAGATGAGATCTACCCTTTTGACAACTTTTTAAGTGAGCAATTCAATATTGTTAACTATAGGCACAGTTTTGTACAGCAAATCCCTGGAACTTATTCATTATTTTATAACTGAAATATCATACCCATTGAACAGCAAATCCTCATGTCCCTCTTCCCCTAGCCCTTCACAATCACCATTTTATTCTCTGTTTCTATTAATTTGAAAATTTTAGTTACCTCCTAAAAGTGGAAACAGGCAGAATAAGTCCTGTGACTAATTAGTCCTGGCTTATTTCACTTAGCATAATGTTCTCAAGATTTACCCATGCTTTTGCATGTAGCAGGTTTTCTTCTTTTTTAGGGCCAAATAACATTCCATTTTATGTATATACCACCTTTTCTTTATCCACTCATCCACTAGTGGACATTTGTTCCCTTATCTTGGTTATTGTGAATAATGCTGCAATGCACATGGAATTACAAGTATCACTTCAAGGTACTGATTTCAATTCTTTTGGATGCATACCCAGAAATGAGGTTGCTGGTACATATTATAGTTCTCTTTTAAATTTTGTGGGGAACCTCCATACTGTTTACAATAACAGATGTACCATTTTAAATTCCCACCAACTCTGTGCAAGTTTTCGAATTTTTCCACATACTTGCCAATAGTTTTTTTTTCTTCTTCCCCCAGTAATGAACATCCTAACAAGCGCTAGGTGATATCTCTTTGTGGTTTTGATTTGCATTTCTCTGGTGATTAGTGATTTTGAACATCTCTTCATGTGCTTTATTGCTGTTTATACATCTTTTTTGGAGAAATATCTATTTGAGACCTTTGCCTATTTTTTAATTGGGTTGTTTTCTTGCTATTGAGTTATAGGAGTTATATGTTTCTTATACATTTTGGATATCAACCCCTTATCAGATTGCAATTTGCAAACATTTTCACTAACAATGAACTATCTGAAAAAGTTAGGCAAGTAATCCCACTTATAATAGCATCAAAAAAAAAAGTATTTAGGAACAAATTTAACCAAGAAGGTGAAAGACTTTTATACTGAAAGTTACAGACATTGATGAAAGAAATTAAAGTAGACACTATAGACTGGAAGAGTTAATGCTCATAGATTGGGAGCGTTAATATTGTTAAAATGTCCCTACTAACCAAAGTGACTGAAAGTTACAAAACACTGAGGAAGAAATTAAAGAAGACACTATTAAACAGACATCCTGTGCTCATAGTTTGGAAGATTTAATATTGTTAAAATGTCCTTATTACCAAAGTGATTAATCTACAGATTCAATGCAATCTCTTAAAATCTCAATGGAATTTTTTTGGAGAAATAGGAAAAAAATCCTAAAATTCATATAGAACCACAAAAGACTCTGAATAGCCGAAGTAATCTTGAGAAAGAAGAACAAAGCTTGAGGCATCACACTTCCTAACTTCAAAATATATTACAAAACTATAGTAATTAAAACAGTATGATGGGGGCATAAAACAGACATATAGACCAATGGAACCAAACAGAGCACCCAGAAATATACCTACTCATATACAATCAACTGAACTTCAACACAGCTCCCCAGAATACATAATGAGAAAATTATTGTCTTTTCAATATATTGTTTTTGGAAAACATGATGCCCCATTGCAAAATAATGAAACTGGACCCTTATCTTACACCATGCACAAAAATCAACTCCAAGTGAATGAAATACTTAATGTAAGACCTGAGACTGTAAGACACCTAGAAGAAAACAAGGAGGAAACGTTCATGACATTGGTCTGAGCAATGAATTCTTAGATATGACACTAAAAGCATAAGCAAAAAAAAGCAAAAATGATAGTGAAACTAAATCAAACTAAAAAGCTTCTACACAGTCAAGGATACAATCAACATAGAGAAAATATAACCTATGAGATTATAGAAAATATTTACAAACCGTGTATGCTATTTGAATTGAAATACTCTGAGAGGCACACATAGTAACTTGGAAAACTGTTGATGCATACTCCACAGACATAATTATTAGTATACTGGAAGTAGTTTAAAAGAAAATAAAACTTAGGGTTAAAATTTTAATGTGGGGTGGTATACTGATAGTGAAAGTCAAACCATGTAAATATCTGGTATCCTATTTACAATTCCTATTTTGAGGGCAAGAACACTACCTGAAGCCTCTACAAATGGTCAGCTACATGTTCTGTGTGACCCATATTCTCATCTCAAATAATTTTGAGAATTCTCTCATTTGGGGCATATTCTTAGCTGCCTATCCCCTCCCTTTATTAACTTAGTCAATGATTTTTCCAGGGCATCTCTCAGTCAAAAGATGGCATAGTGGTATCAAATTAGTATGTCCCCTCTCCCCTTCCCCTACCATCCTCCTCTTTAAAATCTTCATGTGAGAAACTCAGACACAAATTTAGATTTTCTCTTCCTGTAGTAAACAGATCAATGAATATCCTCAATCATTAATGGTTACAAAACATTGAGTGAATGTGTATATGTGACTAATTCCAGTTCTTCCTTGTTAAAATTTAAACAAAGTAAGATTCTTCTTGTAAGTAAATCCTCAGGACCAAAATGATCATTACTATCAATATAAAGCAAATCTACCATGATGCTATAATTAGTAGGGTGACATTATGTATACCAACTTCAAAATTCAACTTATAGAAAGGGCTTGAATGATCTGCTCATGTAATTATCTTTGAAGGGAGGCAAATTGTTTTTTAAGTATCAGGAATAAATGTACTTTGAGGAGTGTTTCACACTTAAAATTGTAGCTGAAGAAAAGAAATCAGAGGTGATTGTCTGTGACTGTGATTTTAAACATATGAAGTACTCTTGTTGGCAAATTTTTACAAGTTAAGGGCTATAATGGTTACAGTAGCAAAACTGAGATCCCTAATGGACTTTCAAGATGTTCGACACAATCCCTTTCAGCAACAAAACTTTTTTTTGTTTTGAATGCATTTTCTCTGTAGTTTTATTGATTTTGATTACTTACATTGTTCTTCATCTTTTGGTTGTTCAAGAATGATTTTATTTCTAAAATAAAAGCAAACCTTGAAAACCTGAGATCCAAGAGAAAGAAAAAGAAGCTTCTGCTGTTTAATTATGTAACCAAATTTTCAGTGTTGTTACCCTCAAATCCAATAAAACTGCTCTCACTATAGTCATTCTATACATCCGGATTTTCAAAGATATTTGCCACTTTTATTCCTTATCCTCCTTAACTTCTAAACAGTGTGCTATTCACTTCATTTTTAAAAACTCTCTACTTTTTTGGTTTGATGACTTCACTCTCACAAAAGCTCACTTATTAGTATTTCAGTGGATGTCCCTTCATGTATCCTTCCCTGTGAAGGTTTATAATCATCCAGGGGTCTGTATATAACAATCCCATCCTTTCTATAATCTGTCTTTGAAATTTTCTACATTCTATGCTTTGACTACAGTAATCTGCAGTCTTACTTCTTACTTTCAATTCTGTATCTCTAAAATTTTACCAGTAGTTATAAAATTATTAGATATGTAAAATTCAGCTTGTTTAAAATAATTTATATATCTTCCAACCAAATTTGTTCTCTCTTCTGTATTATGAATCCATGATAATTCCATCATCCAACTATATATGATTATGTTGAATGTTTCCTAAAGTATTCACATCAATTCATATGTCATGTAGATTTTATCTCCCCGAAATTGTCCAAACTCTATTTTCTTACATTGTCAAGACTGGTTAAGAAAGACTGGAGTAAGTTAGCATTAGTCTAGGCTGTTATCATCTCTTACTTGGATACCTGAGAAGGCCTTCTAACATTCACTTTTTTCCACTCATTTTCTATACTTCTCCAGAGCGATGGTACTAAAATATAGATCTGATACATTAATTTCATAACACAATTTTCTGGTACAAACTTTTGGCTCGAGAAATATATTGAATTAATTCAGAACTTGTACCTTCTCTTATAGAACTCTCCAATCTATAACAATACTCTAGATAACATACATATAATGATAATGCAACTGCTGACTGTGTGTTGCCAGGAGCTTTAATTTTGTAGGAAGGATAGAAATCACCTTGAAGCAGACTATGTGTTTTGTAAATATCCACTTGAATGATCTTCCTTAATTATGTAAATACTGGTTGAGTCAGCATTTACTGACCTGCAGAGAAAGACATAGAAGAAACTTTAGGGACATCATCAAGGACATTACTGAGACAAAAATATTCCCTGATATGCAAAGCTGGCAGTGGGCCCTGCAAGGTGGTAGGGAGTGTAATATCTGCAACATATTTCACAGACACAGGTCCTTGGGTAAAACTGCAATATTTCCAGAATCTCTTGCCTGGCTTTAGTGCATTTCCAGATCAATAGGTGTTTCCAAGGGTTGGAGAGAAGTAGTCCATCTCCATATCAATAGGTGATTACAAGGTTGTGGGAAGTAAGGGTCTCTGGACCAGAGAGATTTGGTGCTGCCCCTTTTTGCAGGCAGGTTGCAAGAGACACTGAGGAACTGAAGTGGACGACTGCTTGTAGGCAATAAATAGGTTTCTTTTACTTTATTTCTCCCCTTGACTGATTTTGGCTTTGATGGTAATTTACCCCAGGCTGACAACTTATTTTCCCACCAGAGTTACACCTGACTATAGTCAGCAGGCCCTCTAAACTTGAAATCTGTCTTAATGGGTGCCATGCTTGGGTGGGCTGTCCCTAGGAATTGTGGGGAGGTCCTGGTGACTGCAGATGTTATGGCTTCACCCAGGAACCCCCTGTCCGTGGGGTTTCCACTTGGGGAGCCCAGTGTGGGAAAAGGGTAAAGCACCTCCTAGAGGGGTGGGCCCTTCTCAAGAAATGGGAAGAGACACTGGAAGCTGTGGAATTAACCCTCTGAAATAGACTGTTTAGAGGCCTTGAGTGGCCATGTGGCAGCTGGCACTGCGGCATGCTTGTTTCTCCAGATAGTTGAAAGGGTTACTGAACAGAGAGACTTCAGCAGGAGAGAGACACACTTTGGTGTCACCTGTAAGATCTGGGCAATGAACTACATGATGCCTTTAAGAAAGAGAGACAGTTATGGAGAAGACAGGTGGCACTCCTGGAAGATACATTAGCAGCGAGGGAGGAGCAGGAAAACCTGCGTTGCAGGAGGCCATGGGGGAGGAGGAGGAAAGAGCAGAGACTTCAGTGCTGGAGATGGTAGAGGAGATGTTGGGGGAGGGTTAGGGGCTAGAGCTAAGGACAAACTGTTCCCAAGCTGACTGCCCAAGGCACCAACTCCTGTTGTAGTTAAAGGCCCCCCTAGTTGTAATTAAGAAAATAAAAACACAAAACCGCAGACTTCTCAGGGGGAGGAGCCACCACCTCCCCAGGTTGTGGAGCACTCCATACTCTTCCCCTATACCCAAGATGAGCTGGTGGACATGAGCATCTGGTTTTGGCAGAAGCCATTAGAACCTCTGCCTACATGACTTTTGAGTCTTTGGGATATGTCGTGGAAAACACTGTCATGACAGGTTCTGAAATGGTTAGACTGGCTTCCCTGATGACTCATCCTTCCATCTGGTAGCAGTTGCAAGGTGGCCATCACACCTCAGGAAACCAGGTGCTTCCAGATTGGCTGACAGCAGCCATTAGGGCAGTCTGACATAATCAGGGTGATTTACCGTAATTACCCACTAACTGGAAAACACATGCAGAGCTCTAGCAGGTGTTATAGGAGTTAGGCATGAAAAATATCATCTATAATATGGACCGCAAGGGTCCCGATAAGGAGTTGTTCACCTTAGGAATGAGAAATCTGGTGCTCCATACAGCTCCCCCATCTCTCTTTGGGTCCCTAGTGACTGTTCTTTCCCCCAGTGTACAACAACCCATAAGTGAGGCTACTTGTACTTTAGCAGATCTGGGAGAGGTTGAAATAGTAAGAGCATGGAAGAAAGTATGGGCTACAACTGAATAGAGATGCAAAGCCCTGTGAAGGTCTTGAGGACTCAGGTGTGGATTGATTTGATAAGGTCAGGGTAGTAAAAGAAAAACTTGATAGGCAGCCCAATAGAATCCTGTTAGAACTGTGGCACCAATTAAAGCCAGAACAGCAGTTCCAGCCACTGGGGTCCAGGACATGGAAGCTGGAGGCAAATCCCCATGTCTGGCCTGTGTCCCTGCAAGACTTTCTGTTGGACAGTACTCAGGCTTCACTGGGGCCCTTGCCAACATAGGAGGATGACTGGGTGTCACAGTTTGATTGGGGGAGGGGTGATCAAGGCCCCCATGATGGGGGATGTGGTGTGGACCAGAGGCTTTATGTAGAATTAGCAATTCATTGGTCCCCTGTGAATGTACAACTTGTTCTGGCGAGGGTAGACACAGGAGCTGAATGTTCTGATTTATGGCAACCATGAGTGTTTTCCTGGGACTTCTGATGTAATAGATGGCTATGGGAGCAGGGCAATTAGAGTGAAGAAAGCCCAAATCCCACTGGGGATATGGCATTTACCCCCAAAAGAGTATACCATATACATTTATCCCATCCCTGAATATATCTTTGGGGTGGATGTCCTGCAAGGCCTGTGGTTACCAACCACTGCAGGTGAGTTCAGATGGAGGGTATATGTGGTAAAGGCAGTTCTGAGGGGACATGCTAAGCACCCACCTGTAGCTCTCCCTATACCTGAGTGACAAATAATGAGTATAAATTTCCAGCAGGACATGAGGATATTGGAGAAACTCTACAGGAGTTGGAGAAGGTGGGCATCATAAAGCATGCTCATAGTCCTAGTAATTCCCCAGTGTGGCCACTGAAAAAGTCAGATGGCTCCTGGCATATGACTGTGGACTACAGGATATTGAATAAAGTCACACCCCCTTTGCATTCTGCTGTCTATAGCAGCCATTATGGACACAGTCATGAACTAGGGATGTATCATTATGTTGTGGACCTTGCTAATGCTCTCTTCTCTATTGACATAGCACAGTAAATTCAGGAACAGTTTGCCTTCACATGGGAAGGCCAGCCGTGGACATTCACTGTCCGTCCATAGGGATACCTCCACAGTCCCATCACTTGTCACGGACTTGTAGCTCAGGACTTTTGCCACAAAGAAAAAAAATGCAAATGGTGTAGCTGTATTGTATCACTATATTGATGATATCATGCTCATATCTGATTCTCTTGCAGATTTTGAAGGGTTAGTTCCTATACAGCTGCAACATCTATAGGAGACAGGTTGGGCTGTGAACAGCACCAAGCTTCAGAGACTTGGTTTTTCAGTGAAGTTTTTGGGTGTTGTCTGGTCTGGTAAAAGTAAAGTTATTCCTGAAGCAGTCATCGACAAGGTCCAGGCTTTCCCTACCCCTACCACTGTGGCAGTATTACAAGAGTCTGTGGGTCTTCTGGGCTACTGGAGAGTGTTTATCCCACTCTTGGCACAATTTCTGAGGCCCTTATACCAGTTAGTACGAAAGGGCATCAAGTGGGGACTGGGATGAAACATGTGCAACTGCTTTTACTGCTACTAAGTGAGCAGTCAAGGCTGTACAGGCCATGAGTGTAATGGACTCATCAAAGCCCTGTGAGATAGATGTCATGTAGCTGAACATGGTTATGGATGCTGCTTGAACAGACATGCCAACCTATTGGATTCTGGTCACAATTACGGAAAGGAGCTGAGGTCTAGTACACCTTGATAGAGAAGCAACTGGCTGCTGTGTACCATGACTTGCTGGCTATGAAGCCCATCACCAGAACAGCTCCGACCAATGTAATAACCACCTATCTCATCACGGGGTAGGTACAAGACTGGACCCAAGACCATGGAGTGGCATGACACAGATGCCTACACTGGCCAAAGGGAATCATATTACAGCAGTGTAGCACCCTCTCTGCTCGCCCCTTAAGTGGAGAACTCCAACGCTTATTGGGGCCAGTGACATATACCAGTGGAAAGCAGGAAGGATTTGGTTTTGAGCCATTGGCAGTGTAGAGTCCTTAACAGGAGGGAAAAGTTCCTAAACCTGAAGATGCTTGGTATACAGACAGCTCCAGTCATGGGCAGCTCCTGAGGTGGAGGGCTGTGGCTGTCCATCCTAAGACAGACAATATGGATGGAGCATGGAGAGGGGAAGAGCTTCCACTGGGCTGTGTTGCAGGCACTATGGCTCACGATCATCCAGGAGCCCTCCCCTATAGTTGTCTGCACTGACAGATGGGCCATCTATTGAGGCCTGACCCTGTGGCTACTGACATGGTACCATGCCAACTGGATGGTTGGTCACCGGCCCCTGTGAGGGCAAGATCTGTGGCAAGACTATGGGCCTCTGGTCAGACTACAACAGTTACCATATATCATATGACTGGCTATTTTCTTTTGGCATTCCCAGGGAATGATGAAGCACACACATTGGTCCAGGTGCATTGGCTAGAAGGAAAGCCTGCCTCTGATATAGCCCAGTGGTTACACAAGTGTTTTTTGTACATGGGGCAAAAGACAATGTGGGCTGTAGCCCATCAGTGGGGCTTGTTATTGATCTTTGAGGAAGTCAGCAGATCCTGGGAGGAGTGCCTTGTGTGCTCTAACAGGGACACCAAGTTCTGCAGCAACATGGGACAATAGTTAAGGGGTCAATACCCCTTGTCATGCTGCAGATAGACTATATTGGGCCTCTGCCCAATATGTGTGCTGACACATGTGTGGACACAGCTACTGGACTATTGGTTGCATTTCCTATACATTGTGCAGATCAATAAACCATCAAAATGGACCTAGAGCATCTCTTTGAAGCTGATGGCTACCTGCAGGTGATTGAGAGCAATTAAGGCACCCACTTTACTGGACATGCATTTTAAGAATGGGTGCAGCAACTAGGAATAAGTTGGAAGTTTCATGTACCATATAACCCTCCTGGGGCAGGCATGATAGAGATGTACAATGGTTTGTTGAACTCTGGCCTGAAGTCAGACACCAATAGTCCTACGGTGGTGGTCAGTTCATTTATGGACAGTGCTATGGTGTTTGAATGAGAAGACCCGAAAAGGAACCTTGAGCCCTGTGGACATGCTAACACATGCTGCTGCCTCTCCTATACAGCTGTATGTGCAAACCAAAGAGGAGTTACTGAAACCAGGATATGGCCAGCAGAGCAACATCCTGTTGCCAGCCCTACTGCATTAAACCCTGGAGACTCTGTTGAGTGGATTTGGACCTGGACATTTTGACATGTGATCCAGCAATGTCTGGCCCTTCTGACACCTTGGGGAAAAGGCCTGGAAGCTGGCCTCCTGTGTGTTCCTGGAGTAAGAGCAGAGAGCTCCCAAAGATCACAGTAGTGTACCCAAAATGTCTGAGAGATAAGAGCATCTTACTGGGAAGTTTTGTTTTATCTTTATGGCCAGTGATTGTTACCTCCCATAGCCCCTGCATATTGACCCATCTGTATCTCCCATAGGGAGGGTGTTGAAGGTATAGAATATTAGACCATCACGAGGTCCCATTCCTGCCACTGTCCTATCACAGAATCACTCTCTTGCATGCATAGTACCTGATGAACTAGATTTGCTATGCTGGCATCATTAAAACGTATCTTATTACCCTTAAGGTTATTTTCTTCTACAGTTCCTGTGGTGTGGACCCAGACCATGCCTGCAGTTGTTGTGTGATGAATGCACTGAACTGCCTACTGGTTCAGCTACTGGCCTCCTGGGGAATGGGTAAGCTATGGATTTAATCTGCATAGGACTTTGAACCTAGATGGACCCTCTGACTTGAGGATTATCATGATTTTATTGCTGCTGTTACTGTATGTTATTAGTCTGGTTACAGTGTTCCAGTTTTCTTGCACAGGGACCATTGTGGAAGAAGAAGAATGAGTAGATTATGAGGTGAGATTTCTGGGGGTGGGCTGTGGGCATAACTGCAGTATTACCAGAATCTCTCGCCTGGCCTTAGTGCATCTCTGTATCAATAGGTGTTTTCAAGGGGTAGAGAGAAGTCCACCTCCATATCAAAGGTGATTACAAAGTGGGTGGAGACCAAGCACACACCTGGACTGAAGAGGTATCTTTGGAGTTCTTTTGCAGCTGGATTTCAAGAGACCTGGGAGAGCAGAAGTAGATGACTGCTTGTAGGCAATAAACGGCTTTCTCCCACTTTATTTCTCCCTTTGACTGATTTCGGCTTCAAAGGTTATTTACCCCAGGCTGGGAACATATTTTCCCCTGAAGTTATAGGTCTTTTAAGAGGTAAGGAAAAAAGCTCCAGAATCTGCCCTCCACATATGAAGCTGGGTAGGCCTTCCATGGTAGCCCGGGATTCCTATGACAAGAGCATGGAGGCAGAGAACAAGTCACGTGGAATGAAGTTACCCTAAAAAACTGAGTCTGGACTCCTAACTGAAGATGAGTACTGAGGTCTCAAAATAGATAAGGCCATTTTGGCCTCTTTTTGTAAGCCTTGCTCAAAATATCCACCTGGAAACTAGAATGTCTTGTGCCTTAGCTCCAAAGATATCCAGTTAAACATCATAATAGCAATATTCAAAATTCTCATATAGTTTTCTTTTCTTTAGTTTGCATATATGGAAAATTTTATGGATTTTCTATTATCAAATTAATCTTTCATTCCTGGCATAAGCCTTACATTGACATGATTATTAATATTTTTCATACTATCATATTAATTTTTTATAATTTTATTGAGCATCCTTCTTTCTGTGATCTTAAGGCTATTGATTTTCTACTTTCTTCCTCAGGTTTTGGAATTAATTGATGGTATTGTGTTTTATAATATACAGTATTACTTTTACATTATTTCCTACCCTTCTGTTTTCTAGGAGAGGATTTCTCAACCTCAGCACTACTTACATTTGGGACCAAATAATTCTTTGTGTTGGGGGGACTATCTTACTTTATTTTGCCTATAAACTCTTAAGTTATCAGAAATGTGAAGTTTTATTTCCAAAATAATTATGAGTCTTTCAGATATCTTTTCATTATGTTTTCTGATTTGATTCTGATTTGGTCTGAATACATCCTCGTACAATTTAAATTACCTTATGTTTTACAATGTTAAATATTCAAAAATTTGATGTACATTAATACTATGCATTTGAAATGAATGTACCTTCTCCTGTTTGCAGTGGAATATTCTATAAATGTTTATTAAATCAAGTACTGATTGTGTTGTTCAGTTTTACTATATTGTTATGGTTTTCTAATTACATTATATAGAAATGAAATACCCCCAAATCATGGGATTTCTATGTCTTTCTCCAGTCCTATCAGTTTTTGTTTTATGTATTTTGAATCCCTATTGTTAGATGTATAAACATTCATAATTTTTATATCTTATCATTTATTATTTGCCCTTTTTATTCCTAGTAATTCTTCAATTTCTTTTTCTGAGGTCTACTTTGCCTGATATTAATATAACAAATCCAGCTATATTTTGAGTAATGTTTATGTAATATATCTTTATCTATTCTTTTACTATTAACTTTGGTATGCCATTATATTAAAAGTGGATTACCTGTAGACAGTAAATAGTTGGGTTTACTTTTTTTTCTAATCCAACCTAGCTATCATTATCTTTATTTGATATATTTAGGTAAACTCCATAAAGTACTCACTGATACAAATGGGCTAATACCAATTCCCTTGCTTGTTTTCTATTTGTTCCATTTGTTGTTTCTTACATAATGTTTCCTTTTTCCTTCCCTTTGGTTATTTTGGGTTTTGTTATTCCATTTTATGTCCACTATTCAGTTTGTATATATATATATATCTGTTTAAAGATTGTAGTCTCCCCAGTTTAAAATATGCACTTTTAACTAATTAGTTCCTTCTTTTACATAACATTATATTGCTTTACACACAATTAAAGAAATTCTAACATTATACTTTCAATTTCTTTATCCCATCTTCCGTGCTAATATTATACATTTATATATGCTATAAATCAGCAATATATTGAAACTAGTTTTAGTTTGGATAAATTGGCAAACTGTGGGCCATATTTAGTCTCTCACCTGTTATAAGTTTTCTTAGGATAGAGTCATGTTTATTTATTGCCTATTATATATGACTATTTTCACACTTAAATAGTACTATATAGCTGTATCAGAAACTAAATGGTTTCTTCCACAAAGTCTAAAATATTTACTTGTTCTTCCTTGACAGAAAGAGTTCACCAATCCCTGAATTAAACAATTTATCAGCTTTATAGTGCTTAAAACTAATCAATCAAGATTATTTTTAATTGAATCATTTCCAGACTTTTTTATTTCTTTGTGTAGACCCAAATTTTATCCTGAAATATTATGCCTTCTGCCATAATACTTTTTAGAAATTATTTCTTGTAGTGCTGATCTACCCTTAATGAATTTTCTCAGTTCTGTTTCTACTGTATTTAAAATTTCATATTTTAACTTCAAGTTTCAAATATATTTTAACTGGTTATAATATTCCAAGTTGACAGATTTTTTAAAATTTTCTTTCAGCTTTCTTACACCTTTTTCTTGGTGCACAGCAAATGCACAGCAGTTTCTGAAGGCAGTCATAGTCAAGGACTCAGCCTCCCCTGGCCAGCCAGCTCTTATACAAATCTTCATCCCTAGCCCAGGGACCTCCATTCAGAAGCCCTCTTTATCTGGCCCATTTGGCATATACCTTCTTCAGGTGCCTCTGTCAAAAATCTCTTTAGTGGAGGGAGGAGGGGTAACCTTAAAGATACTTTGTGCCACTCTGACTGTAGTAAGTACTTTTCCACTCCTAGCCTTTCTCTTGCCCTCCTCCCAGCCTCCAGGTCCATACAACTACAAATGCAAGTGGCATTTAACACATTGTCCAGTGACAGCCTGCCTTAATTTAGACTTACAACAAATCCCATTAATACAGCACCCTGTCCCCTTGACCTTTAAAACCATTATATTCCATAAATATTAGAATATCCACTAGTCTTTTCTGTATGAGGGTATAAGGCTTCTTCCAACATCATTGAGTTTCCATAAGAATTATTATTCAAATAGTTCATCTGCTTATATCTTTATTAAATGTTCTGGGTGATTCTAGCCATGGTCATTCTCCTGATACAGAGGTTCCTCTAAGGTTTGTACTTGGACTTAGCAAGTTTTACTCCAGATGACAAAGTCTAATCATGTTACTTTGACCACACCCACCATTATTCCAAGACCAATTCCTTAAATCTTCACAGACCATCTTAGTCTGAATAGCTGGTTTTGATCAAGCCACTGTATATGTTACTGCCATCAACTGTTCGATGTTTTTATACAATTTTGGAAACTGTATGCACCCAAAAAAATTAGGTGCCCTGTGAAACTGCCATTTAGGTATATTCAGTCATTTAGTGTTTTCCCATCTGGGTGTGATATAAGGATATAAGGTTGCTTCCATACCTCCAGAGGGGCACTATTGGTAATATCAGGACACTAAATCACTTCCAAACTGACTTCCCTTGAAGCTCTTCAGGTTCCATTTGCAATTTCTTTAAATGCATTCCACTGATATTCACATTCCATATATTCAAAGTATCAAATAAACTTCTGACATGCTGGGAAGGCAGCAATCTGTTTTCTGTCACACCCAGGTTGCTGTCTTAGCAATGCATCACCTTGATTAATAGTTACACAGAGTGACAGAAGCTCTGCTGTTCAGCTCTCTCTACCTTCTATGATTCATTGTTGGTATTTTTCTTAGGTCATCAGAAAAATAACTAGAATGGTAAATATAAACGATAAACTGTCAATCAAATGGCAGCAGGTGACTGCTGGCATCAGGGGTACTGTGTCACATCTTTTCACCAAATTATCTAGGTGGAGTTTTGAGGAAAGCTCATAAATCATCAAGGGTCCAATTTCTCTTTTCTGGAGGAAACAGATCCAGAGGTTTCTCCCACTATCTGCCATTAGTGAATGCTAGATTTGACAGAGACCACTAATAATCTTATTCTCTTGTTCTGAGGCACTCTTGTGGCAATAATACGATTACATTCTTACCTAAGATCATGGCTCATTTACGAGCAAACTTTGTTTGTCACAATTTTCCATTTCCAATTATTGTTTTCTTTGGATCCACCAATTTTCTACCATAATGGGGTTTTCTAGCTCAGCTGTATGGGCCACTCATAGGGTGAGCAATAAAATCAAAGATGTTGGCTTCTTTTCTTCTCTAACCCAGAAGGATTTCAAAATTTTGACAAGTAATATGTGGACAGGTACATACTGTTAAGAGTATTCATAGAAAAGGTTGTTCCTTCTAGTAAGTCCTATTAGTGTGTTTTCCAGAATTTCTGTAATCAGCATGCTTAAGGTAGACTTACAGTTCATCTTTTCTCTTTCGTGGGTATCCCAAAAGGAGGAGAAACAGGTTACAGGTTGAATGCTAACTCTTTCCTCCCCAGTAATGAATGGTCACAAGCATGGACACAGAATACATGGTGAGCAAAGAATTAATTGAATGGAATTGGTACTGTTTATGTGATTCATTATATATACATTGTGTATATGTTATTAATAGATAAAAGAGAAATCCAGGCCATATGCATGAAATATACTTCTCTCTACAGACCAATATAATGTTCCACCAACCAATGTGAAAGAACAGTTGTAACTGATTTAGAATGCAGCTACTTGTGAGTGTGTGAACTAACATGTTATTTACCCTGTTGACGTATACATTACACACACACACACACACACACACACATATAAAATGCATACACTGTATATCTCAGATAAATATGATTATATCTGTGTGCACTAATTGATAAAGATGCTTTGTATATTTTCTATGGCTGATACTGGCTGGGAAATTGGTACCATACACACTGATTTCTCTAAAAATCCAGTTTTTTTTGGAGAGACGCCAACTTCTTAAATAATAAATTGGTCAGTTGAAAATATATGGAAAACTACAACTAAAAACAATAGTTGTATTGCAGTAAAGTATTCAATCTCACTCATTGCAAGGGGAAACAAATTCTAAAATGTTTGCAAAGCCATTTGTAGATGGAGAACAAAAACCAAAGAAAGCTTTTTATCTTTGAGTATATATATATATACCCAAAGAAATAATATGTAATAGAAGCAAACACTTTTGAATAATATTAATTAAATTCTTGAATATAAAAGATTGCATTTTCTAAAACTATCTTATATACTCCTTTGTTAAATATATATTTACTATAGCAGGAAAAATTCCCTTTGGCCATGAGTTAAAGAAATAACTACTCAGACCTTTAGAAAGGGATACTGGGCTTTTTTCTTCTTGTTAATTCCAACCAATATTATGTTCTTTATATCTTTGAAAGTTTTATTAAAGATTTACAGATTTAAAGTTTTCTTAAAGATTTACAGTCATGTCAGAGTTCAGATTATGGCAAGGCAGACAGATTTATCTTTAACACAAAATATCCAACTTTGGAGGAGAAAGATTAAGCTCTAGATATAAACCTAGACAGTCTGGTCACTTTCCAGAAAATATTGGAATGCTGTTCTGTGTCCTATTTCAGTCTATCTATATCCACAAGGGGGACACACAAAGTCCATAGAGTTTAATATACCATAATTAAAAGATTTACTAAGACCCTTGATAATACAACCAAAAACAGTTGATTAGTTCACTAGAGAAGCAATCAAAATTAGAAAGACCATGGGTCAAAGGTAGGGGCACAAGAGATATTTTCTTGAACTCAAGAGGAGGTACATATTTAGCTCTCAGAAAAAAAAAAAATTGTACATATGTCCCTAGAGATCCCTCTTAAGTATTTGGGGAAACAAATCTGAAAAATAAATTAACTCTTAAGCAACCCATATCTAGAACCAGAATTGCTTTTCCCCAGAAAGTGAAGGTTACGAATTCTTCATGTACAATTGTTTTTTTTTTTAAGTCTCCACTAAGTTCTACTCAACTTTACTATAATTATTTTCTTTCTTATAATTCTTCTTCATTCACTTGGGTTCTTCTATACTGCTCCATAAGCTGGAAATTTTTTCTTAAACACTTGCAGACTGTCATTCTAAGGTCTTTTCCCTAAAACTACTGAAGTTGCCAAGGTTTATTCCTAATCCAAATATTGCCTCAGAATTTAACATATTGAGATTTTGGGTTATCACTGCAATGCACACAAGAAGCTACAACTTCAAGGTCACTTTGCAGCCACAGCTGAAAAGCGTGAGCCATAACTGAGAGTATGGCTGTATTCTAACCTGGAGCACTACAGTGTGTAATCTCCCTTATTCAATTTCAAGTTTAACTAACTGTGCTGACTTTTAACTATTTTATAGATTTAGGAATAACTTATATCAGTTGCTGTTTCTCAAGCTACACCAAAATGAGAATGAGGATTAGTGTTTGAATACCTGTTATCATTTCCCTATTAATATCTGCTTAGGTTAGGTGCAATTTGGAGACAACAAAGATTAAATATTCACAGGAAAATCTAGTATTTACTCCATAACTGCCCTAACATAATTTCTTTTACAGCTATATTCTAAATCTAGATTTTGTTTTATTTTTCAGATATTAATAAACATGAAATTTACATTTCCTAATTTTGATTTACTGACAAAGTTGTGGCATAGATTTAATCTGTAATTGTAATTTTTTTTCCTATTCCTGTTTTCCTAAAACCAATTTTGTTCACTTTTTACATGCTTTCATTATTTATCCTTTGTCTAAAAAAAAACATGTAAACACTGTCAATCTTTATTCCTCATCCAAGTATTGAAACCATGATTGAAAAACAGGATTAATGATGATGACAATGTTAATAGTAGCTAACATTTACATAGCACTTATTGTATGCCAGGACCTATACTAAGTACTTAATACATATTTATTCATATAACCTACACACTGTCTAAGATTGGTTATAATTTTTGTCTCCATTTTATGGATGAGGAAACAGACACTGAGCTGTTAAGCAGCATGGTGAAGGTCACATAGCTAGTAAGTGGCAAACTAAAAAAGGTGAAACTTTTTATGAATTACTTCTCATTTACAAGTGACCTCGATATAATTCCAAGTGATTTGCAGAACATGTAAGAATTCAACCACACGTTTACTGCTTGAGCACACTGCTGAGAAGTTTGTTTCAAAAATAAAAGACATATTCTTTGAACTCAAAAGTATGTTTTACTAGGAAATGTATACATATCATTTAATGTCATAGGGCATTTATTTTTAGTCCACCAATATGGATCTACACTCATGTATTTTGCTCACATGAAAAGTGGAAATATTACTGGCTTACTTTGCTCAAAGCGTTCCTTTAAGTAGGAAAGATTTAAAAAAATAGATGTTACAATCATTAAACTATTATAAAACAGTGAGTTTTATTAATAAAGTGAGCTAAATGAAAAACAACAATAAAGCAGTAACCAAAGCTTCAACTTTGGAAATAACATTGACCCTAATTACAGAGGTTTTCCAGGAATTGACAGTTCCCTGTATATAGTTAGAATCAACTTTCTAAAGTAATATAGGCAATGAAACTATTTCCCTTAAACACCCTCTTATTAAAATATGGAGATAAAATATTAACTGAATTTATGTGGGGCCCATGAACTCAATAATTTACTAGATAAAATTGATAAGATATAATTATGAAATGGAGCTCACTTATTGTCAGTTAAACACTTATTTCCTCTTAAATTTTTGGCAGAAAAAGTGTTTTTGTTTTTTTAAGCATAATATTGGGTTTAAAAAATCTACTGTTCAATGTTTACCCAAGTCCTGGATATTTTTCAAATAATTATAGAACCAACTGCATTAAAATGTGAATCATCACTGAATAACAGTAATGATACATATTTAATGATAAGGAAAAAAATCAGTTGAAAAGACCATAAAGAAAACAAGAAAATATAGTAACATTATTTTCCCATTTACCCTTTTTTCACCATTGTCTTTTCCCCAGTTTGGATACCCTACAATTTCTACCAAACAAGGAACTAAGCAGCATTTTTCCCTCTACATGTCTAATGTAACACAAATCATTTTTCTTCATCTACCACCTAACCCTCCCCATGAAATTCTTTTCATTCTGCTTGCATCCAAAGCTGCCATTTGAAGAAAACAAGAAGAAAGGAATAATACTGAATCATTATCTGAAGGGAAATATAATCCTAACAAGAAAAATGCAACAAAAAAATACAAAAGGTAATTTAAGAGAGTAGACTGGAAATTATAGGAGGTCTAAAAGGCTTATGGAAATGAAGTGAAAGGAAAGAAGATCACAGATTATCAGATTTTGCCTCCAGTGAACTTTAAGTGAACTAGATGTTTCATGAAAACATTTTTTTCACAATGTATTTGGCTCCTCTAAGTTGATGGTTCTATCATTTGAAGGAGGAGGACAGATAAAGATCTGATCGGTTTTGACTGATGGCTTCAAAGATAAGAAACATGGTGACTTTAAGCAAAACAGTCTCCTTGGTTTTGCCAAATAATTCACAAATTCTAAGCAGGTAATGGCAATGGCTACTGGAGGTGCTAGCTACCTAATCTAGGGTTTAGGACCTTCAGAAGTTGCAGTTTGCGCTCCTCCACTTTCACCTCTCAGGTGAACTGAATCATAAAATTCTTCATATCCTTTGTGTATTAGCGTTATTCATCCAAATCATTTGCCATGTGGCTTTACACCACTTCTAACAAGCATGGGAAAAATGCATTTCACCCCTGTTGAAGTTGGGTTTGGCCATGCAATTTGCTTTTAGCCAAAAGCATGGGTTGGTGAAAGTGACAGTGTAACAGCTCCACATAAACGTGTAAAGAGGTATCAGCAATTTACACTTGTGCTCCTGCCGTGTGCCAAGAGGAGACTGTACCTCAGGTTGCTCCTTGTCCAAAGAGAATGTAGAGACATTTCAAGCAGCCCTGCTTGAATCCAAACTGCAGCTGGAGCCAATCTTAGCTAATAGGCAATATGAAGATCAGCCAAACCATAGTGGACTTGGAGGTTAGTGAACATGAGGGAAAAAAAAAAAAAAACATGCTTCTTGTTAAAAGCTTTGGAGATTTGTTGTTTGTTAGTTTGACAGCAGTACAACCTACCTGACTTGTAATGGAATTTGCTACATTGTACCATTTGGTTGTAATGATCTCATCATTTGATTTGACAGTGAACTATATTCCAAGACTTATTTTCAGAATATATAAGACTATTTGGTTTTGAGTCATGTTTTTCTCTTTTGTGGACTTTTCTTTCTATACAGTCTAAATTATCCATGATGCAAATTAATTGTTTTAGAAATAAGGGAAAAAAAAACAGCCTTTGATTCCAGGAATAAATATTTTGCACAGTTGTAAAGATGCTGATTATCAACCAATCCTTGATAAATATTTTCCTTCCACAATACTTTGAATAATTTTGGTATAAAATTTCACAAAGATTTTATAAGGATTCAAATCCTACCACTCACTTGTCAGTCTGTGCTCTGGCCACACTAGTCTTTCTCCCAGTCTTAAAAAAAAAGTCATCATAATTTCTCCATCAGAACTTCCAAAGAAGTATTCATCTATCTTGAATATCTTCTTTCCATTCATTCACTCAGATAAAACCTGGTTATCCTCGAAATCTCAGTTCAATACATCCTTGGGTAAGTTTTCCCTGTAATGCATCCAGGCTAGATCAGCCCTCCTTTTATAAGCTCTGGTACCCCCTTTCATGTAAGTTTTTGTTTTATGTGATTATTATCTATCTCTTCCAACATTCTAAACTCTAGAAGGTGTATATATGGAGAGAGATTAAGAAACACACACACACACACACACACACCCATATGTTGGGAAGGAAAGAAGGAATTAAAGAAACAGAACTGCAGAATATAGCATTTGCAAGAAACCTCTCATTATGCCCATGAAGAAATATATTTTATCTCCGTATCTAAGAATTTTGAATTCTGTCCTGCTTGTCAGAACATCAACCAGGTCTTCTCTCTTCTACCACTTATCAGATGTTTGAGGCATTTCTAGTACTGAACTCAAATAATGCATAAATATTACTAAGTTTCTGGTTAGTCTTATTGGTTAGTTAATAACTCACTAAGCTTTATTTAAATAATGGAAATACATTTGCTGAGAAAACTTCATGCATGCTTTCTTTTCGTACTCTGCAACTTCAAGCAACAAATCTTGGGTAGTTTATATAATAGCAGTTCTGCTTACCACACATGTGTCACAGTATAATTCTAAGAAAGACAAATATGTGTGATTACATTCACTAAGTAACACTGAAGAGCTCCAAATCATTCATTGTGAAAGCTGTAACTGCTTAAGTAAAATTAGTTTGGCTTTTCATTTAGTCTCTATTTCCTTTCATTCACAGATTTAGCTTTCAATGCTTGGAAGGAAAAGAAAAGGGAATTTTTGCCTTATTCAAGTTCAGAGTGGAGGGATCAGGGAAATGTAGGACACCGAGCTAAATAATTGATCTTTGATGTTTTCTCTGAAATCAGGAACATTATTATAGAGAGTGTCAAAGAGAAATGACTGTTACTTAAAATTATGAATAACATCAGATTGAAGGAAATAAATCATTGTAACATTGAGTTCATCTATGTATATATAGTTCTTCAAAATAGGGTTTCTGTGGATAAAATGAGAGTTCCTGTGGCCAGGATTCTCACCTGGCCATGGTTGACTAGCTCACTGCACACCTGTGGGCAATACATGGCTGTTGACTCTATAAAAAGAGCTCCACCCAGTGTTCTGGGAGAGACATGGTGGCAGGGCTGCAAGGCTGCAGGAGAGCAGAGCAGAGCAGAGGCTGGAGTGGTGGCAGTGCCGAGGACAGAGGCCCAGAGGACGGCTGTGCGGACAGAGGGGCCCAGAAGCAGAGACTGGCTTGCTGCATACAGACTCACTCTGAGTGAATGGGATTCTAGTGACTGAACTGCCATCTGGAAATAAAGTTGGGTATAACCCTTTCACCCCAAAGAACGTTTTGCTGTCAATTTCTTTGATCACACTGAATCCATAGTGAACTTGCCTAGGGCTGAAACTCATTGGCAAGACAGTTTCTTATATAAATATATGCATATAAAATAATAGGTGACTAAAAATATAACAATAAAAATTGAGTAATTAACTTTACCATACTCTGTTTAGATCATATATTTTAATCCTCACAGATCTGTTTAGGTAGATATTGTTAACCCTATTTTACCACATAGGAAATTCAGACCTAGGGAATTGAAATATCTTAAGTTCACCCAGCTGAGAAATGGCAGAGTTGAACTGGAGTTGAACAAGTCAATGTGATTTAATCTGACCAGCATGAGAGAAGATTAGCAGATGAAGCCAGGAGTGAAGCTTCAGGAATATGCTATTCAATAATATACTGTATATTTGCCAGAAGTAGGTGACAGATTCTGGCTCAGATTTTCCAAGAAGGAAGAGTAGGAAGTTCGACCATTTACAGTAGATTTTTCTTTTGTGATGGAGTCCCACCTAAGCCAATACAAATTAATTGACTCTCAACATTTGCTTTTAAATTTCACTCGGACAGGACAGATAGTTGATAGTAAATTAACTATGAAAATTTTTAACATCTAAAAGAACTTATATTTCCCAGTGTATTTGGCCTTGTTTTATAATAGAAGCATTAGTAATACAAATTCATTATCCTAAGCACTTTATTTATAATGTGTTTAGTCGATACAACAGTATATTCAAATAGGTGCTCTTCAAAATAAAAAGTCTGACAGTCACAGATGCAAAATATGCATGTGAATGCAAGTTTGCCTGACTCATAACACGTGATCTTGCTACAATACATGTCTAGCCAAAATGCTGTACTATAGATTACTTTTCAATAGTTTGTTTCACACGGAATTAGTGTACACACATTTATCTTAAAAATTAGTCTTAATTTAATAGGGATAAAGAAAACATTAGGTTTATATTTGTAATATAATTTAATGTGATTTGTAACAAAAAATAAATATTTAATGGTTAAAGAAATGAGAAAATGTACAAATAAAGGAATATATGAATTTTGCATTAGATTCTGAATTACTATCAATGACACTTCTGCCTGCATATGAGCAATAGAGTCTTGTAACGAGACCAACATTTGACAACTGGACTGGGAGCCTTAAAAAAATCTTTCTTTACAACCCTCTCCTGTCATGATATCAGCATTGATTTTTCAAAGGAAGAAACTTTAATACATGCATTCCTTCTCTATAGCATTAAAATTATTTCAGTTTCAAAACAATTAAAATGGTGCTTACATTGTTTTTCTTTATTCTTAATCAAAAATATAGATCACTTTATAGTGATATAGAATTCTATATCACTATAGAGCCCTAACCCTAACCCCAGTAATTCTAGTTCATTAATTGGGGCATATAAAAAATCACTTCTAATGACAACTGTTAGGTAAATCCATTAGATTTGCCATGAAGAATCTTTGCTTAAGAACATTAAAATCAAAATATTTAAGACATGCAAGCAACTGTTCAAGTAAATGACAATCCCTCCTCTGTTATTCCATAATTCTTCATCTGCACCTCTGCTAAAAACTTACTGTTAAATCTCTACTCACTTTCTGCTCTTCTCCCATCTGTGAATCATTGGAGATTTAGCTAATGTCTTTCATTACCATAATTCCTGGTGTTTTTAAAAACATTTTTATATTTTCAATTATTTTCGATTACATGATGTATACATGCCTAAGCATACACACTAATTAAGCACAATACTCAAGAGATATTTTAAATGATTTGGTATAATTCCTGATTATCAAAGACTTTTATCTGAGATAAAGTATAAGGAATCCATGGGCTAACAGCTAACAACTAAATTTCTGAGAGAGATTTCTTGTACTTAATGTAATGGACATACAATATGTACCTCCATCAATGTGCACAAATTGTGACAGAATCCTCAAAAATAAACTGCAAGATGGCCTGGACTTAGCAGACAAAATTAAATTTTCAAATATCAAGATCACTAAATAAAGATGTGCACATTTTAAGGTCAACAGGGATGTAAGTGTTGCTATGTATCAAGAAATGTTAATATTTGTTATGGACTTTTTGTTTAGAGGGAACATTTTATGGTAGAACTTCTAAAATGAAAGAAAATGTGTCCACTTATGCTTGAGCACCAACAGAAACTTGTCCTGAAGTTTATGAGAGCTTAATACAAAGCAGTAGGATCTTAAGGACAAAGGGAGGCTAAAGCAAGCAAACAAATAAAACTATGACTAAAAGAAACCCAAAAGCTAAAGTAGAGTAAGCAACCAACAGTAACACTAATGATGTTGTATCAGTAAGTCACATGCAAGAAGAGAACAGCTATTAAACTGGCTTCAGACTTTGTCTCTGCAACACTAAATTCAACACTAAATTCAAAAACAAAGAGAATAAATTTTTATATGAAAGTAATATTAAATTATTATACTTAAATCCAGGCTTTTCTTTCCTGCATGAAGAAAACAGAAAATTTCTCAAATATACAATGGATTTGAAATAATGCCACCTGCTCACTGTATATGACAAAAGTTTCCATTTAAACACCATATCCATCTGATGAGAAGTAAATAAAGATAAAAAATTCAAGTGTGATGGGGACTAGTACTTTAACATCCTAATCAAGGATCATCCATCTCAACACTGCAATTTTGCATCATAAATGAGTGAAACAGAAGATCTCAATTTGACCTGAGACAAATCACTATCTCTTAGATTGCATAAATACACACACATGCATATATATAATATGAAAAAATTATCAGCATTCCTCACTGACACATTTAAAAATTACTTAGCAACAGTACTAGAAGTTTGCACTTCTCCTTCCAGCAGAATATGTATTAAAATATAAGTAAGCTGCTTCCTCTTAGATGAATAAAGATTTGTTTTTGGTATAGCATATTCCATTAATTGGAAAATTCTTCATTCTTTATGACAAAAACTAAACCTAAATTTATGTAGAAAATAAAACAATTTGTCTTTGCTAAAAGAAATAACTCCTTTACCTGAATGCAATGCCCAGAACCTGGTCCCTTTTTCTATTTAAATTATCTTTCTCTATCTACCATCATAAACCAGTCAGGCTTGCCCCATTAGTGTAGCATCATCCCTTTGCTGGGCTAAAGCTACAGAAAATGTTCGGCTTTGTCTTATATTCTCTTGTGTTCCCTGGTCTGTCACTGTGACATTCTCTGTCCTCCACTAACTTCAGTTTGCCTATTCTGTACAGTGCTGCTGATGACTTAAGCCATTACTGGTGTTCCATAACTCACCATTTAGCTTATTCTGTAATGACAAATCATATTTTATTATGGTCATATTTCTAGGCTTACCTAATTTGCATGCTAGTAATATACAAATTTAGGCTTTATATATCTTTTAATATATTTTTTAATATGCTTCAATGTCACTGAGTTAAAGAGCAAGGGATGAAATGATGAATTTAAATAGCAATGCAAAATATTACCTCAACTAGTTAGACATGTTCAACAGTATAATAGTTTGAAAGTTTAGGCTTGCTGCTTAATAACCAGAAATAATCTGTCCCTAAGAGCCTAATCTAAAATATAATCTAAGCTAAAAGATGTATACAATATCAGATATTGTAGACAACAGAAACCCATTTAATAATTTATACTGGGCCATTGAACTTTCATGAAAACAGGATTAAGAGCACTATCATTAGTATTGAAACAGATAATACATAGAAGCCCAAGCATATAAGATAATATATATCAATTAACATCTTTATTTTCTTTCTTATTGTCTAGTTAATAAGAATCTGAATGATAATATAGTTTCTTTGCATTTGATCACAGATTCAATGCAATTTAAAATATATTTAATATTTAGAGGAATATTGCAATATTTATTAAATAAACTTCCTTTGGGCAACTTAATCTTCTCTGGATGTCTTTTAATTTTCCCTGTATTAATATTTTCTGTAGACTAGTTTTATCTTGCTTCTACTGACAAATGTGCTATAAGCTATAATTTGATACTGGTTAGGAGAAATCCATGAGCTTATCTTACAATGGACTGTAAAAGTTTGTGATTTTAGAATTACCAAATTTCTGTTAAATGTGTATTCCCTAGTTTAACTATCAGAGGTCAGTAAATTTCCCTCATTTAAAATTTTTGCTTCACTGTATCACCCAAGAATTGAAAACAGATATGTTTATATTAAATGCTCTGTAAGTACGTTGGAATCTGCACTAGTACTTTTTTAAATGATAGGTATGATTATTTTCCTCATGACATACCTATGGCAGTTCATTTAGCAAAGTTTATTTGGTTCACCTATTTATCTTTGACTGATTCAAGTAATTAATTAAGCAGATATGTGCTTTAAGTTGTGCTATTCAATCAATCACCATGGGAACTGACAACCAGAATGCACTTCCCCCCTCAAACAAATTTAAGGTGTTTATTTCATTTTAAATTAGCAAGCACATGGCATTTCCTAAGAATAAAGTGGCAATATAAAAATTACACCTAAGGGGAGACCCAGAGCCAAGATCGCGGCGTGAGTAGAGCAGCGGAAATCTCCTCCCAAAACCACATACATCTATGAAAATATAACAAAGACAACTCTTCCTAGAATAAAGACCAGAAGACACAGGATAACATCCAGACCACATCAACACCTGCGAGAACCCAGTGCCTCGTAAAGGGGGTAAGATACAAGCCCCGGCACTGCGGGACTCGAGCGCCCCTCCCCCCAGCTCCTGGCGGGAGAAGAGCAGGCAGAGCGGGAGGGAGACGGAGCCCAGGACTGCCGAACACCCAGCCCCAGCCATCCAGGCCAGAGCTCAAACACAGTGCATGTGCGGTGGGCCATGGATACTAGGGAAACAGGGCAGCAAGAACAGTGAGCGGGTACCGGAGGACTTGCGCCAGAGGACATAAGAAAAGCGAGCGGCATTTTTTTTTTTTTTTTTTTTTGCTGTTTTGTTTTGGAGAGAGCTTTTTGGAAGTCTTAAAGGGATAGGGACCCCAATACTAGGGAAACAGGGCAGCAAGACCAGTGAGCAGATGCCTGAGGCTGGCACAGGAGAATAAAGAAAAACGAGCAGCCATTTTTAATTTTACTTTTTTATTTTTTTAATTTTACAAATTTTTTTTTTGTGGTCGTTGTTTTGTTTTGGCTGGTGCTTTCTGGAAGTCTTAAAGGGGCAGGACACTTAATCCAGAGGTAGAGAATCCGGGGATCTCTGGGCACCCTAATCCCCTGGGCTGCAGGGAGCTCGGAGGCCACTTACAGAGACAAATAGCCTTCAGGCGGCTCCCCCTGCAACGGGAATCTTACACTTTGGAGCAGCAGCCCAAGCCAGGCCACGCCCACAGCAACAGTGGAGATAAACTCAATAGCATGGGGGCAGGAAGCAGAAGCCTTGTCTCCGTGCATCCACCCAGCACAAGCCACTAGAGGTCGCTGTTCTCCCAGGAGAGGAGGGCCACAAACCAACAATAAGGGAAGTTCTTCCAGCCGTCACTCGTCCCAGCTCTGCAAACTAGTCCTATCACTATGAAAAGGAAAAACTAAAGACAGACAAAGATCACAGAGACAACACCAGAGAAGGAGAAGGACCTAACCAGTCTTCCTGACAAACAATTCAAAATAAGAATCATAAACATGCTGACAGAGATGCAGAGAAATATGCAAGAGATATGGGATGAAGTCCGGAGGGAGATCACAGATGCCAGAAAGGAGATTACAGAAATGAAACAAACTCTGGAAGGGATTATAAGCAGAATGGATAGGATGCAAGAGGCCATTGATGGAATTGAAACAAGAGAACAGGAATGCATAGAAGGTGACATAGAGATAAAAGGATCTATAGGAATGAAACAATGTTAAGAGAACTGTGTGACCAAACCAAAAGGAACAATATCCGTATTATAGGGGTACCAGAAGAAGAAGAGAGAGGAAAAGGGATGGAAAGTATCTTGGAAGAAATAATTGCTGAAAACTTCCCCAAACTGGGGGAGGAAATAATCCAACAGACCACGGAAATACACAGAACCCCCAACAGAAAGGATCCAAGGAGGACAATACTAAGACACATAATAATTAAAATGGCAAAGATCAAGGACAAGGAAAGAGTTTTAAAGGCAGCTAGAGAGAAAAAGGTCACCTATAAAGGAAAACCCATCAGGCTAACATCAGACTTCTCGACAGAAACCCTACAGGCGAGAAGAGAATGGCATGATATATTTAATGCAATGAAACAGAAGGGCCTTGAACCAAGGATACTGTATCCAGCACGACTATCATTCAAATATGATGGTGGGATTAAACAATTCCCAGACACACAAAAGCAGAGGGAATTTGCTTCCCACAAACCACGTCTACAGGACATCTTACAGGGACTGCTCTAGATGGGAGCACTCTTAGAAAGAGCACAGAACAAAACACCCAACATATGAAGAATTGAGGAGGAGGAATAAGAAGGGAGAGAAGAAAAGATTCTCTAGACAGTGTATATAACAGCTCAATAAACGAGCTAAGTTAGGCAGTAAGATACTAAAGAGGCTAACCTTGAACCTTTGGTAACCACGAATTTAAAGCCTGCAATGGCAATAAGTACATATCTTTCAATAGTCACCCTAAATGTTAATGGACTGAATGCACCAATCAAAAGACACAGAGTAATAGAATGGATAAAAAAGCAAGACCAATCTATATGCTGCTTACAAGAAACTCAGCTCAAACCCAGACATGTACAGACTAAAAGTCAAGGGATGGAAAAACATATTTCAGGCAAACAACAGAGAGAAGAAAGCAGGGGTTGCAGTACTAATATCAGACAAAATAGACTTCAAAACAAACAAAGTAACAAGAGATAAAGAAGGACACTACATAATGATAAAGGGCTCAGTCCAACAAGAGGATATAACCATTCTAAATATATATGCACCCAACACAGCAGCACCAGCATATGTGCAACAAATACTAACAGAACTAAAGGGGGAAATATACTGCAATGCATACATTCCAGGAGACTTCAACACACCACTCACTCCAAAGGACAGATCCACCAGACAGAAAATAAGTAAGAACACAGAAGCACTGAAAAACACAGTAGAACAGATGGACCTAATAGACATCTACAGAACTCTACATCCAAAAGCAACAGGATACACATTCTTCTCAAGTGCACATGGAACATTCTCCAGAATAGACCACATACTAGGCCACAAAAAGAGCCTCAGAAAATTCCAAAAGACTGAAATCTACCAACCAACTTTTCAGACCACAAAGGAATAAAACTAGAAATAAACTGTAGAAAGAAGGCAAAAAGGCTCACAAACACAAGGAGGCTTAACAACATGCTCCTAAATAATCAATGGATCAATGACCAAATCAAAATGGAGATCCAGTAATATATAGAAACAAATGGCAACAACAACACTAAGCCCCAACTTCTGTGGGACACAGGAAAAGCAGTCTTAAGAGGAAAGTACATAGCAATCCAAGCATACTTTAAAAAGGAAGAACAATCCAAATGAATGGTCTAATGTCACAATTATCGAAATTGGACAAAGAAGAACAAATGAGGCCTAAGGTAGGCAGAAGGAGGGACATAATAAAGATCAGAGAAGAAATAAATAAAATTGAGAAGAATAAAATAGAAAAAAAAATCAATGAAACCAAGAGCTAGTTCTTCGAGAAAATAAACAAAATAGATAAGCCTCTAGCCAGACTTATTAAGAGGAAAAGAGAGTCAACACAAATCAACAGTATCAGAAAAGAGAAAGGAAAAATCACGACGGACCCAACAGAAATACAAAGAGTTATTAGAGAATACCATGAAAACCTATATGCTAACAAGCTGGGAAACCTAGGAGAAATGGACAACTTCCTAGAAAAATACAGCCTTCCAAGACTGACCCAGAAAGAAACAGAAAATCTAAACAGACCAATTACCAGCAACGAAAATGTAGCAGTAATCAAAAAACTACCCAAGAACAAAACCTCCAGGCCAGATGGATTTACCTCGGAATTTTATCAGACACACAGGGAAGACATAATACCCACTCACCTTAAAGTTTTCCAAAAAATAGAGGAGGAGGGGATACTCCCAAACTCATTCTATGAAGCTAAAATTACCCTAATACCAAAACCAGGCAAAGACCCCACCAGAATAGAAAATTACAGACCAATATCACTGATGAATGTAGATGCAAAAATACTCAACAAAATATTAGCAAACTGAATTCAAAAATACATCAAAAGGATCATACACCATGACCAAGTGGGATTCATCCCAGGGATGCAAGGATGGTACAACATTCGAAAGTCCATCAACATCATCCACCACATCAAAAAAAAGAAAGACAAAAACCACATGATCATCTCCATAGATGTTGAAACAGCATTTGACAAAGTTCAACATCCATTCAGGATAAAAACTCTCAGCAAAATGGGAATAGAGGGCAAGTACCTCAACATAATAAAGGCCATCAATGATAAACCCACAGCCAACATTATATTGAACAGCGAGAAGCTGAAAGCATTTCCTCTGAGATCAGGAAGTAGACAGGGATGCCCACTCTCCCCACTGTTATTTAACATAGTACTGGAGGTCCTAGCCACGGCAAACAGACAAAACAAAAAATAGAAGGAATCCAGATTGGTAAAGAAGAAGTTAAACTGTCACTATTTGCAGATGACATGATACTGTACATGAAAAACCCTAATGACTCCACCCCAAAACTACTAGAACTGATACCGGAATACAGCAAAGTTGCAGGATACAAAATCAACACACAGAAATCTGTGGCTTTCCTGTACAGTAACAATGAACCAACAGAAAGAGAAATCAGGAAAACAACTCCATTCACAATTGCATCAAAAAAAATAAAATACTTAGGAATAAACCTAACCAAAGAAGTGAAAGACTTATACTCTGAAAACTACAAGTCACTCTTAAGAGAAATTAAAGGGGACACTAACAGATGGAAACTCATCCCATGCTCATGGCTAGGAAGAGTTAATGTCGTCAAAATGGCCATCCTGCCCAAAGCAATATACAGATTTGATGCAATCCCTATGAAACTACCAGCAACATTCTTCAATGAACGGGAACAAATAATTCAAAAATTCATATGGAAGCACCAAAGACCTCGAATAGCCAAAGCAATCCTGAGAAAGAAGAATAAAGTAGGGGGGATCTCACTCCCCAACTTCAAGCTCTACTATAAAGCCATAGTAAACAAGACAATTTGGTACTGGCACAAGAACAGAGCCACAGACCAATGGAACAGTCTAGACAATCCAGACATTAACCCAGACATATATGGTCAATTAATATTTGATAAAGGAGCCATGGACATACAAAGGCGAAATGACAGTCTCTTCAACAGATGGTGCTGGCAAAACTGGACAGCTACATGTAGGAGAATGAAACTGGACCATTGTCTAACCCCATATACAAAAGTAAACTCAAAATGGATCAAAGACCTGAATGTAAGTCATGAAACCATTAAACTCTTGGAAAAAAACATAGGCAAAAACATCTTAGACATAAACATGAGTGACCTCTTCTTGAACATATCTCCCTGGGCAAGGAAAACAACAGCAAAAATGAACAAGTGGGACTATATTAAGCTGAAAAGCTTCTGTACAGCAAAATACACCATCAATAGAACAAAAAGGAACCCTACAGTATGGGAGAATATATTTGAAAATGACAGATCCAATAAAGGCTTGACGTCCAAAATATATAAAGAGCTCACACGTCTCAACAAACAAAAATCCAATAATCCAATTAACAAATGGGCAGAGGAACTGAACACACAGCCCTCCAAAAAAGAAATACAGATGGCCAACAGACACATGCAAAGATGCTCCACATCACTAATTATCAGAGAAATGCAAATTAAAACTACAATGAGGTATCACCTCACACCAATAAGGATGGCTGCCATCCAAAAGACAAACAACAACAAATGTTGGTGTGGCTGTGGAGAAAGGGGAACCCTCCTACACTGCTGGTGGGAATGTAAATTAGTTCAACCATTGTGGAAAGCAGTATGGAGGTACATCAAAATGCTCAAAACAGACTTACCATTTGACCTAGGAATTGCACTTCTAGGAATTTACCCTAAGAATGCAGCAATCAAGTATGAGAAAGACCAATGTACCCCTATGTTTATCGCAGCACTATTTACAATAGCCAAGAATTGGAAGCAACCTAAATATCCATCGAAAGATGAATGGATAAAGAAGATGTGGTACATATACACAATGGAATACTACTCAGCCATAAGAAAAGGGCAAATCCAATCATTTGCAGCAACATGGATGGAGCTGGAGGGTATTATGCTCAGTGAAACCAGCCAAGCGGAGAAAGAGAAATACCAAATGATTTCACTCATCTGTGGAATATAAGAACAAAGGAAAAACTGAAGGAACAAAACAGCAGCAGAATCACAGAACTCAAGAATGGACTAACAGGTACCAAAGGGAAAGGGACTGGGGAGGATGGGTGGGTAGGGAGGGATAAGGGGGGAAGTAGTAGGGGGTTATTAAGATTAGCATGCATGGGGGGGTAGATGAAAATGGAGGGCTGTACAACACAGAGAAGGCAAGTAGTGATTCTACAACATTTTGCTATGCTGATGGACAGTGACTGTAAAGGGGTTTATAGGGGAGACCTGGTATAGGGGAGAGCCTAGTAAACATAATATTCTTCATGTAAGTGTAGATTAGTGATACCAAAAACAAAACAAACAAAAAAACAAAAACAAAAATAACAACAACAAAAAGGGCAGTTCCTGTGTGGTAACCTCCAATGAGTTCTACACAAGGGTATAAAGGGCATATAAAAGTGTAGGCAAAGGGTCTGTTTGCGTCTATACAGAAGATCAAAGCCTAATTGGGCTATCCCGAAAATGAACTAACATACGATATGAAAGAGAACTTCCAACATCAGCACTCTCTGGAAGACTCATGCCAGAAGATGATCATCAAAAAACTCCAACAAAGATCCATGCACTGCTACAGGTGTAGATGCACTCATCCCACCAGTTCCTGGACTTGCCATGGGAATGAAGAAGGAGTTATCTAAGCTGGCTTGTGCATACAGTAGAACAACAAATTTGACTGGATCTATACTGTTGGAACTCAACCAAGAATTAGGAGAAGTGCAAATTGTAGCGCTCCAAAATCTTACAACTACAGACTATTTACTGTTAAAAGAACATATGGGATGTGAACAGTCCCCAAGAATGGGTTGTTTTAATTAGTCTGATTTCTCTCAGACTGTTCAAGTTCAGTTGGACAATATCCACCATATCATAGATAAGTTTTCACAAATGCCTAAGGTGCCTAACTAGTTTTCTTGGTTTCACTGGAGATGGCTGGTAATTACAGGTATGCTTTGGTTATGTAACTATACTCCTATTATGTCAATGTGTGTGCACAATTTAATTAGTAGTTTAAAACCTATACATGCTGAAGTTACTCTACAAGAAGATATGTCAAAGAAATAATCAATCTTCCCATGTTTTCTTCCGCCTGCTACTTCTATAGCTTTTCTTCATCCCTCCTAATTAGAACCCTTAAATAGAATTCGTGCCTCATGTCAAATTTACCGAGTATCATAATTCTTCCAAGTGGTAAAGATACCTCAAGACAAATGCTGGGCATAGAAGCCACAGTGCAGAAATATGCAAAGAAGTAAAAAGCTAACCTTTTCAAACAACAAGGCTCCTCTCTCACTTACCAACTTTACATTTCCCTGTATGGCCCCGGAAGATGACTGGTTAGCCAGAGACGGGTAAGATTCCTCAAGGGAGGAACAACCTAAGGCAGGCACAGTCGCAGTGGGGCCATCAGGTGAGAAATTGGGGATCAACAGAGGTCAGGCTTAGAACCTCACCACCCCCTGTTCTGAGAGAAATTTTCTGCATACGTGGATGTTTTATTGCTCTTGTCTAGCTTGGATTAACACATAGTCTACAGGCACACACCTGATCATCTACATTTGCTCTCTTACAACACTAAACTATGTTTTCTACCTTTATCTTGTATCTACCTGCCACTTCAGCATTTTATTAAAAATAATAATAATAAAGCGAGAAATGTGGTATCCACATATAAATCAAGTATAAAAATCAAATGAGTATTCATATTTGAACTGTTTATAGTTCATAATGCATGAGCAAAACCAAAAGTTTCTGTGATGACTGCCCTTGTACTGTTCACCATGTAACTTATTCACTGTGTAAGAATTTGTTCTCCATGTAAGAACTTGTTCGTTATGCTTCAGAAGATTGGAGACTGATGAAAATTAGGCTTGGGGTGGATTAATGATTGTGCATTGAGCATTGACTCCCCTATACAGAATTTTATTTTTGTTAACAACCATTTGATCAATAAATATGAGAGATGCCCTCACAAGAACAACAACAAAAAAAAGTACACACTTCCAATTGTAAAATAAATAACTGGGATATAATGTATAGCATAAGAAATATAGTCAAAATATTGTAACAACTTGGTATGGTGATAGCTGTACCTAGCATTATCATGTATATAAATGTTGAATCACTGTGTTGTACACCTGAAACTAATGTAATGCAATACTGTGTGTCAACTACCCTTCAATAAAAAATAATTATCTACAAAAAAAAAAAATTACACATAAGAATTCCCTTTGAATTCCTATGAAACCAACTTTGAATTGTCTGTTGATGATTCTACATTAGATCCAAATTAATCTGGGCTATTGTTTCTGAATGTATGTAGAATATGCTGACACTGAAGACATTTGCACAGCTTAGTGAAATTTGAAAATTACATAATGCAACAATAATATATAATTTCAATAAAGTGAACCATTTATTAACATTATTAATTGCATGTCACAGAAATAAAATGAGACAAAGGACATGACTGATTTGAAGCCTTAGTATTTCCTGAGCATTTAAATATGTTCAAGTTACAAACATCCTGTGAATCATGGTTTGACCAAGAGGTAATGTATTGAGGATAACAACCTATAAAGGGGTGATGTGAAATGCAATTCAGAACCTCTTTCCCACATAGAATAAAAATTATACAAATATAAGTGTCAACTAACTGTGAGCACATTGTGGATAAAACAAAAGTTCCTGTGGCCAGGATTCTCACCTAGCCCTGGTTGGCTAGCTCACTGCACATGTGTGGGCAGTGTGTTGCTGTTGACTCTATATAAAGAGCTCTGCACAGTGCTCTGAGCCACACTGTGGCACAGCTGCAGGGAGCAGAGCAGAGGCTGGAGTGGTGGCAGCCCTGAGGACAGAGGCCCAGAGGCAGAGAGTGGCTTGCTGCATGCAGATTCACTCTGAGTGAACAGGATTTTAGTGATTGACCTGACACTGTGGAAATAAAGTTGGGTATAACCCTTTCACCCCAAGAATATTCTACTGTCATTTATTTGGTCACATGGAATCCAGAGTGAACTTGCGGGGGGCTGGAACCCATTGGCAGGACAACATAGATCATCCAGTGGGGAGCAGGAGACCCAGGCTAGCCCCAGCCTTCCTCTTGCTGATTCCTCTTCTCCCGTCCCCCTTCATGGAGCTTTGATAGAATAAGAAAAATAGAAACAAACACTGTAACTTGCCACATGGTCAAACAGCTCCTAATAGACCCAGACTTCCTGTATAAAACTATAAACTTCAGACAAACTACAGAAACAGCAATGACTTCAAAGCAATGAATAGTAATCAAATGCAGGTACATTCTAGAGCTGCACTGACACTTGTTTAAAGAAAAAAAAGAGCTACCATATGAGTTATGTGTTCTTTTCCTGGCTTTTAGTTTGAAGACAAGGCCAATATTTTCAATGTGTGAAATGGCTATAACTCTTATAAAAACCTGCAGATTTTCTGACCTGAAAAAAACAGAAAAACAGAGACATATTTCAAGGCAACTATACTTCTAAAAACTGAAGGGAGAATATTGGAACGAGCAGAGCCAGAGAGGAGGAGTCCCAAATCCTGAGTATAAACCCTCCCAGAATATCTGACTGGCTCCTGAACCATCCATTCATTCATGGTGCAGACTCAAAGTGCTTTTTTTTTGCAATGAATGCTAAAATAACTAAACTGAGATCTGAGATGTAACGATATGTTTGAAATTTGAAACTAAATTAATTTTCTATTAAAACAAACTCACTACTCTTAAGAATACAACCAAATGGAAATCATCTATATATTACATTCACACTGACAGGGATCTAATTTAAATTAATCATGTTTGAGGAATCACAAAAAAATGTTATTCATTCTTAAAGGATAAATTATCAAGAGATTATAACCTTGATATTTTCCAGATGTTGAAATCATCTTAGAAGGACTTTAAGGCAGCAAGTACATATATATTTATGTTTTTTCAATGTGGTAAAGGAGAAACACCCATAATGTATAAAAATCTAAAATATCTAGCAGAAAAAATTCTAAAAACTTGATTATAAAGTTGATAAAAATTCCAGAAAAATACATTGCCTAAATAAAACATTCTCTGGATAAAAAGAACAAAGATGATGGAGGAAAGAAAATCAGTGATCTTGAAGACATATCAATAGAACTAATGCAGTCTGAAGAAGACCAAGAAAATATTTTGTGGGAAAAAAATAAATAGAGCTTTGGGGATATGTGCAACATATTAGAAGTATAAAGTATATGGAATTTCAGCTCAAGAATTGTCAAAAGGCTTGAAATAAAAATTGAAGAAATAATGGTCAAAAACTTCCCAAATGTGTGGGAAGACATAATTTTATATAAAAAGCTCAGTAAACTCCAAGTAAGAATAATATAAATAAAACTAAATCTCAGAACAGAAACTTGCTGAACATCACAGGTGAAGAGACAAATATGAAAATTAGCTAGAGAAAATGGCATATTTTACACAGGATAAGAGAAATTCATAATACCACAGACTTCATATCAGAAGCTATGGAGGTGGGAGGAAGGTGGAAGAATATCATTAAGAGGATAAAGGGAAAAAAGGGTAAATACAGAACCATATTTTCAAAGACTCAGTCATCTTCATTTTGCCTGTAAGAAATGCTAAGGAAATTTCTTCCAGTTGAAGAAAAAGAAAAATACTACCAGAGGAAAAACATGGACCATCAGAGAGGAATGAAGCATAAATAATAAATATATTGATAAATGTAAACTTTTCTCTTATTTAGCCAACATACACATGACTATTTAAAAACTATAATGCTGTCTTGTGTTTGTTAAAATCCACAGAATGAGATAATAAATAACATAGAATGATGAGGTTGTGATAAATTGATCCATGCGGTTGCAAGTTTCCTATATATCATGAGGCAGTGTAATGCTAACTCTATTTAGACTGTAAAAACTTAATTCTAGAGCAACTACTGAAAAAAGTGCCAATACATAATTTAGAATGGAATTCTAAAATTCATTCAAATAGTAAGAAAGGAAGGTAGAAAATAGGGAAAAGGTGTTAAAAAAAGTAGAGGGGACATACAGAAATTTCCTAATAAAATGATGAAACTAAATCAAATGTTATAAAAAATTATAGAGATATATATGGATAAACAACTCTAATTAAAAGGCACATATTATCAGAATAATAAAATCAGTATCTGACCATATTCTACACATACGAGATGAAATTTAAATATAAAGAAAGCTCAGATAGGTGAGGGTGAATAGACAGAAATGATATATAATACAAACCCTAAGCATAAGAAGGGTGAATTAGCTATTTTAATAGGATATAACCACCAAGAAGTCTATTGCCAGAGATAAAGCAGGATATTTAATAATAATAAAAGGCTCAATTCATCGGGGAGAAAGAACAATCATAAATGTGCATAACCTGATAACCAAACCTCAAAACACTTGATGCAAAAACTGCAGTGTCAAAGAGAGAACTAGATAATTCCACAGTCATTAAGAGGAGATTTTAAAAGTCCCTTGAATATCTGATAGAACCACTGGAAAAAAACACTAACAAGAGACATCAACAACCTTGATCTAATGGATAATTATAGAACATTACATGTGATAATGTCATAATACACATTCTGAGTGCTCATATTCACTCAGACCATAAGCTGGTCCATAAATTCTGAATCAGCTCAATAAACTGAAATCTTAAGACATAAAATCTCTCATCATAGTGTAATTAAATTAGATAGCAACCACAACATATCTAGGAAAACTGCAAATAATTTCAATTAAACCACCAAATAACCATCAAAGAAAAAAATTAAAGGAGAAATTACATAATAGTACGAATTGAACAATACAAAACACAGCATACAAAAATTTGGGGAGTCAACCAAACATTGTTAGAAGGAGATTTTTACCTTTAAGTGCTCATATTAAAAAAAAAAAGTCTAAAATTAACGACACCAGAGTCTACATTAAAACAAAATTTTAAAATGAGAACAAAGTGAACTGAATCGAAATTTAAAAACTAAAAATAAAAGTAGAAGAAACAAAATGGCAATTGGACCAACAATGTAGAAAATCTAAAGAGCGGAAAGCTGCCTTTCTGACTGAGGCAATCTTAGACACAGGACGGGTCCCCGCCTCCCACGCGGTCCGCTGACCGGGCCCCGGGGCTGCTCACGGCCCAGCGGCCGCCTCCAGGCCGCAGCCCCCGCGAGAGCGCGGCGCGGGAACTGGGTCCACGTCACCTCAGGCGCCCGCCCGCAGGCCTTACCTCAGGACGTGGTGCCCGTCAGACCCGGGCGCGGCTTTCAGTCACCAAGAAGTTGAGCCTGACGCGCGTGGAAGCTGCTCTGCGCTGCGGCGGGGCTGCGCGTCAAGGCCTTCTGGGCCCGTCGAGGCACAGTCCAGCGCTGGTGGGCACACCCCGCAGGCTCCGGGCAGGTGAGCGGCAGGAGGCAGCGCGTCGAGTGGAGAGCCGGGGCGGGCCTCTCACAGGAGCAGAGCTGGGCCCTCCGGGAGCAGGGAATGGGCTGTGGCTTCCCTGTCAGAGCGCGGCCGTGCGGAGGCCGCTCTGGGGCTGCCCTGGGGCTCCGGCAAACTCGCGGGGCCGCAGACAGGGCGCAAGCTGGCAGCCAGTTCGCAGAGGCTCACCGCGTGGTTGCCTTAGCTTTCCTCACGCTGGGCTCCGTGCGGGCGACGCCCGGGGACTCGGGGGGAGGACGGGGCTGGGGCCCTTCAGGGGCCTGGGCGGGCGCGAAGGCAGCTTGGCTGCCGCCGGGAGCGGAGACCCTCCAGAGACTCTGCGGATCTGGCTGGCCTGCTTGGACCAGAAGTAGTTCCTGGCAATATTTTCACAGTGGCGCCCGCCGAGCATCAGCTTGCAGAGGTTCTGGCCCCGCACGCCTGGTCCGCCCTCGTCTGCTGCCAGAAGCCTTGTGGGCTGGGGTGTTCTGTGGTTCTGTTGACACTACTGGGAGACTGTTTTTTTCTTGATGATGGGCTTGGGAATCTTCCAGAAGGCATTATTATCTTAATCTTCTCGAGGACGCTGTAGTTAGTTCAGGAGAGTCAGTGGTTACACCTGTTCCAGGAGCTGCTGGAATACTCACGTTATTCCCAATAGATGGTGCCCAAATAATCAATCTTGTCTACCTCAAATTCCGACCGCTGGTCTTTGATCTCCACCTACCCCTCCCTCTTATCTTCCTTCTCTCTCTCTCTCTCTCTCTCTCTCTCTCTCTCAAGAGAGATAAATATTATATAAATATATTTCACAGTAGAAAAGGAATTATCAAAAAACACTCTACAAAGAAAACTTCATGATCAGATGCTTTCACTAAGAATTCTATCAAATATTTAATTTTGAAGTTTTACAGATAAAGCAGAGGATGAAAATTTTAAAGACCAGCTTATCCTAAAGATGTATCCTGACATGAAATTAGGAAGGGAAATTGCAGATGAATATTCATCATTAACAAAGGCACAAAAATCTTAAAAATAGTATTATCAAATTGAATCCAACAATATATAAGGGAAACGCATTATGAACAAATAGGTTTAGTTCCAAGAGTAGAATATTTAAGGTTACTTAATCAGTGTAGTTCATCTTATTTGAGAGAATAAAGGAGCCAAAAATATTTCAGTAGATGCAAAAGGAATGATTTGACAAAAATTCAATACTCTTTATTCATAAAAAAAATTTAAAAACCTCTCAGCAAACAAGAGAAAGAAATTTCCTGAATTTGATAAAGGACATCATGAGAAACAAAGTTAATTTAATACTTAATGTTGAAATATTTAATGCTTTTCCTTTAAGATTAGTAACAATGCAATAATGCCTGCTCGCAGACTTTTTAACATTGTACTCAAGTGTTTATACTTGATTTATGTTGTCTTGCCAATGGGTTTCAGCCCCTGGCAAGTTCGCTGTGGATTCAGTGTGACCAAAGAAAATGACTATAAAACGTTCTTGGAGTCAAAGGGTTTATTACCCGGCTTGTTCTTCTGGTGGTAGGTCGAGCACAAACTTCTCTGCCTCCGCCCAGAGCGCTGGGCTGAGCTATCTATATAGTTCAATAATAGCTTATAGTCTACGGGTGTGGAAGCAGTAGCCTAGCAATAGGCCAGTTACATCATCAGGTGGTTTAAGTTCAGTGAGGATCCTGGCCATAGGAACTCCAACTTACCCACACATGTGCAGAAAAATCTATGCTATATTAATACCTGTGTAAATTTGCCTATCTACCACTATAATCAGGATGCAAAACTACCCCCACAGTTACCTTTTATTGACTTCAAGTTTGATTTAATTATGGTCAGAACACATTCTGTATGATTTCAATTACTTTAAATGTGTTGAAGTTTGTTTTATGGCCCAGGATATGGTCTATCTTGTAAAGTGTTCCAAGGGCACTTGAAAAAAAGTACATTCTTATACTGGAATATTCTATTTAGTAAAATATGTATTTTTTTGGTTCATGACATTGTTCAGATCTTTTATGTCTTTGCTGATTTTCTAAGAGTTCCTTCATTTTTGAGGGTAATGGGTGAGTTAAAGTTCTCAACTATAATTTCAGATTTGTCGATTTCTCCCTTTCAGTTATATCAGTTTTTGCTTCATGCAGTTTGAGTGTCATCTGGTGTGTAAACATTTAGAATCATTGTCTTTCCTGGGATCTTTATCATTATATATTCAAGGTGAAGATGCTGTTTCCAATGTCAGTTTAATTTTTAAAGCCCTTGTAATCTTACTTTGGTCCACTTGGTTTATCTGGTACTACTTGAGTTCCTCCTGGTCTCTGTTGATATTGTCTGAGTGGGCTGAACAGTTTACCCATACCAGCTAGGAGTATCTCTTGGTGGGGAAGGCATGTGTTGGAATGGTTTTATCAGTGGCCCCTGGTTGCTCCAATATACCTATCCTAGAGAGGAAAGTCTCAGCTTGTGGAAATAAATGGGCTTCTCAGGTTAGGTCAGTTGCTGTGACTACAGCCTTTATTCTTGTTCTGCCTGTATCCCTGGGCAGGGAAGGAGTCCAGTCTTAAGCATGTGAAGGTAAGAGGCTTCCCAGACTGGGAAACCTGGTGTAGCTGAATCTCTCTCAAACCATCCACTCCCTCATTTTTTTTTTATCTCTTGGCAGAAAAGGAGTGTCTTAGACCAAAAGGGATAAAGAATGCTTCCCCTGGCCACTTATTTTTGGGGTTCCCACTTGATACTCCTTCCTAGTGGTGTCAAGCTTGCCTGATGTTGCCCTAGGGTCTCCCCTTTGGTTGTATGGATGATGAGCCTACCTGGGCTGCCTTCTGTTCCTAGGGGATAGGAAACATTCCATCTACATAGCTTTCCTTTATTGGTTGGGAGGACTAAAGACACTTCACTATTCTACCATTCCTCACCTTCCTCTTGCTACCTTAAGAATTCCCCTTTGTTTGTCTCTTGTGTCATTTCTAGGGTTTATAGTTGTGGTTAATAGCCAGAAGAGGGGAAAAAAGTCAGTCTACACAATCTTGCCTAGACTGGAAGTCTCTTAAAGGAATTTTTACCAAGTAAAAAAGTTGGAGAACTTATATTGATTTCATCTTATTATAAAGCTGCATTAATAAAGGAAATATGGTGTTGGCAAGAGAATAGGCACTAGAGTAAGAGAGCAGAATAGACAGTATAGAAATACAGAAAATATATATTGCTAATGATTTTCCCTAAATGTTCCAAGGCAATTAAATAGGATATACAAAGATATGTAAATAATTGGTGCCTGAATAACTAAACATCCATAGGAATAAAGATGAATTTCAAACTTTACCTAATATTATACGCAAAAATAATAAAATGAGTCATGGATCTAAATATAATGGTTAAAATTATAATATTTATATAAAAATGTTTATGAATTTGACATTATCAAGTATGTTTTAGTAATATAAAGCAAAAACCATGAAATTAAAACAATAAATGGTGAGTTAGAATTTATTATAGTTAAAAATAATCTTTATAGGACATCATAAAGAAAATAAATAGCAAAGCACAAATTAAAATAAAATATTCTTAATAAATCTCACAAAGTACTTGTATCTATAATATATAAAGAACTGTTACAACTCAATAGTAAGAAAAGCATCAATCCAATAGAAAAAAATTACAAATAATTTGAACAGATGCTTAACAAAAGAGCATGCACAAATGTCTAATAAGCATACATTCTCAATATCAATTGTAAGGGAAATGCGAACTAAAAACAATGTGATACTAATGCACAACTATTAGAATGACTGTAGTTAGAAAGAAGTTCAGAATTATTGTGAAGATATGGAACAACTTGAAATCTTGTACTCTGCTGGTGGTAATATGAAATGGTAAACCACTTGGGAAATCTGTCTAGCAACTTTTTAAAAAGTTAACTATTCACTTATAATGAAATTCAGTGATTCTTTATCTAGTTATTTACCTCAAACAAATGAAAACATATGTCCACACAAAGAGCTGGACAAGAATATTTATACTAGCTTTCTTCATACTAGAGAAAAACTAAAACAACACAAATGTTCATCATCTGGTGAGTAAGCAAAATGTGTAATATCCATATAAAAGAATGCATTCACAACATGTTTTTCCTTTTTACCTGAGAGCATTCAATTTTAGAAAGTTTCTATTCATTTTCACCTGAATGTGAGGTCTGCCCTTATAGATAAGGAAGCCTGTTTATTGTGTGATTTAAGAGCTTTGATTAGATTCACACCAAGTTCCACAACTGAAATAGGGAGACCACACCTGGGACAGACTGTGTTTATAAGTTACCTATCGTTAAAAGGGAATAGTTGGATATATGCCTGAAGCATCTGTGTGATTGCTCAAGTCTATGCATTTCTTTCCTTGTGGTTACCTCAAGGAAGTAGTGGCATTTAATTAGTTACCTTACTGAAATAAAAAACAGACCTGGGATAATGTTGTTTGAAAAAGGCTAAAGATGCCCTTATGGAAAAATACATTTGGTTAGCAACAGAGCTTTGATATTTGTTTGTTACATCTTCTTTCAAAATTCTCCTAAATAATTTATTTTAACAATGATAAAAAAGAAGAATGCATTCACAATTGAGATGAAAATGCCACTGGTAACAAAAATAAAAAACAAAACATGATGAATCTTAAAATAATTATGCTGAGTAAAGCCAGAATTAAAAGTGTCTTTTACTTTGATGGATGATTTAATTTATCTGTACTTAAGAAAAATAAAACCAATGTATGGTGACAGGAAATAATATGAGAAAGATTGCAAAGTGGTACAGAGAAACAGTTGCTGGTGAAAATATTCTGCACCTTGATTGCAACAGTGATTTTTAAGAGTATACAGTGTAAAAATGCATCCAATTGTACACTTCAAGGAAGAGCTTCCTTCCTTTTCTCCCTCTTCTTGAACCTAGATGAATAAAGAAAAAACCAATTATACATTAACTATGTCAAGATTTTGCTAAATTGTTTCCCTATCTCTGTGGATACAGACTGCTTGTCATTTTTCTCTTGCAACTATGTATGTGAAAGTATAGATCAAACTGTTTTTAAAAAAGTGAGTTTTATTTAAAAAGAATTGCATTGGGGTTGGGTACAGAGATACAAGTGTTAGTAAAAATATTTAAACTTTCTACACTATCTACACTATGAACCCTTTGTTGTTTGAGTTGTTTTTCTTAGAGTATATACTCAAATTATAATTTTAAATTGCAATAGAAAATAAAAAACAGAGAGAAAGAATACTGAGAGAACTGTGTGACCAATCCAAACGGAACAATATTTGCATTATAGGGATACCAGAAGAAGAAAGAGAAAAAGGGATAGAAAGTGTCTTTGAGGAGGTAATTGCTGAAAACTTCCTCAATCTGGGGAAGGAGATAGTCTCTGAGGACACAGAGGTGCACAGATCTCCCAACACAAGGGACCCAAGGAAGACAACACCAAGACATATAATAATTAAAATGGCAAAGATCAAGGATAAGAACAGAATATTAAAAACAGCCAGAGAGAGAGAAATAAGATCATATACAAAGGAAAGCCCATCAGGCTATCATCAGACTTCTCAGCAGAAATCTTACAGGCCAGAAGGGAGTGGCATGATGTATTTAATGCAATGAAGCAGAAGGGCCTCAAACCAAGAACACTCTATCTAGCAAGATTATCATTTAAATTTAAAGGAGGGATTAAACAATTTCCAGAAAAGCAAAAACTGAGAGAATTTACCTCCCACAAACCATCTCTACAGTGTATTTTGGAAGGACTGCTATAAATGGAAGTGTTCCTCAGGTTTTATAGCTTTCACCAGAGGCAATAAAGTAGAAGAGTTCATTACTAAGCAAATTCAAAAATAAATCAACCACCCTCAAAGTCAATCAAGGGATAGACAAAAGTACAAAATATGATATGTAATATATAAAGAATGGAGGAGGAAGAAAAAGGAGGAGAAAAAAAGAACATTTAGATTGTGTTTGTAATAGCATACTAAGTGAGTTAAGTTAGACTTTTAGATAATAAGGACATTAACCTTGAACCTTTGGTAGCCACGAATCTAAAGCCTGCAGTGGCAATAAGTACATACCTATGGATAATCACCTAAATGTAAACGGTCTGAATGCACCAATCAAAAGACATAGAGTCACTGAATGTATTAAAAAAACAAGACCCATCTATATGCTGCCTACAAGAGACTCACTTTAAACCCAAAGACATACACAGAATAAAGTGAAGGGATGGAAAAGATATTTTATGCAACTAATAGGGAGAAAAAAGCAGGAATTGCAGAACTTGCTTCAGACAAAATAGACTTCAAAACAAAGAAAGTCACAAGAGACAAAGAAGGACATTACATAGTGATAAAGAGGTCAATCCAACAAGAAGATATAACCATTATAAATATCAATGAATCCAACACAGGAGCACCTACATATGTGAAACAAATACTAACAGAATTAAAGGGGGAAACAGAATGCACAGCATTTATTCTAGAAGTCATCAATACTCCACTCACTCCAAAGAACGCATCAATCAGACAGAAAATAAGTAATGACACAGAGGCACAGAACAACACATTAGAACAGATGGACCTAACAGACATCTACAGAACTCTACACCCAAAAGCAGCAGAATACACATTCTTCTCAAGTGCACATGGAACATTTTCAAGAATAGATCATATGCTATGCCTCAAAAAGACCCTCAGTAAACTCAAAAAGATTGAAATTGTACCAACCAGCTTCTCAGTCCACAAAGATATGAAACTGGAAATAAAATATGCAAAAAAATGAAAAATCTCACAAGCACATTGAGGCTTCACAACATGCTTCTAAATAACCAATGGATCAATGACAAATGAACACAGAGAAAAAGCAATATATGGAGACAAATGACAATAAAAATTCAACACTGCAAAATATGTGGGATGCAGCAAAGGCCAAGCAAAGAAGAAAGTATGTTGTAATACAGGCCTACCTCAGGAAAGAAGAACAATCCTACATGAACAGTCTAAGCTCACAATAAATGAAACTAGAGAAAGAAGAACAAATGAGGACCAAAGTCAGTAGAAGGAGGGACATAATAAAGATTACAGCAGATATAAATAAAATCCAGAAGAATAAAAGAGCCATAGAAAGAATCAATGAAAGCAGGAGCTGGTTCTTTGAGAAAATAAACAAAATAGATAACAATAGCCAGATTTATCAAGAAAAAAAGAGTCTACACACATTAAGAGAATCAGAAATGAAAAAGGAAAAATCACTATAGACACCACAGAAATACAAAGAATTATTAGAGAATACGATGAAAAATTATATGCTAACAAACTGGATAACTAAGAAGAAATGGACAACTTTCTAGAAAAATACAACTTTCCAAGTCTGACCCAGAAAGAAACAGAAAATCTGAAGAGACCAATTACCAGCAATGAAATTGAATTGGTAATCAAAAAACTACCTAAGAACAAAACCCTAGCACAGATAGCTTCACTGCTGAATTTTATCAACCATTTAATGAAGCCCTAATAGCCATCGTCCTCAAAGCTTTCCAAAAAAGTAGAAGAAGAGGGAATACTCCCAAACTCATTCTATGAGGCCAGCATCACTCTAACACCAAAAATAGGCAAAGACATCACAAAAAAAAGAAAATTACAGACCAATATCTCTGATGAACATAGATGCAAAAATACTCAACAAAATATTAGCAAAACAAATTCAAAAATACATCAAAAAGATCATCCATCATGATCAAGTAGGATTTATTTCAGGGATGCAAGGATGGCTCAACATTCAAAAATCCATCAACATTATCTACCACATCAACAAAAAGAAGGACAAAAACCACATGATCATCTCCATAGATGCTGAAAAAGCATTTGACAAAATTCAACATCCATTCATGATAAAAACTCTCAACAAAATGGGTATAGAAGGCAAGTGCCTCAACATAATAAAGGCCACATATGAAAAACCCACAGCCAACATTATACTTAACAGCGAGAAGCTGAAAGCTTTTCTTTAAAGATTGGGAACAAGACAAGGATGCCCAGTCTCACCACTTTTATTCAACATAGTTCTGGAGGTCCTAGCCATGGAAGTCAGACTACACAAAGAAATAAAAGGGATCCAGATTGGCAAGGAAGAAGTCAAACTGTCCCTGTTTGCAGATGACATGATATTGTACATAAAACACCATGAAGAATCCACTCCCAAACTACTAGATCTAATATCTGAATTCAACAAAGATGCACGATTCAAAATTAATACACAGAAATCTGTTGCATTCCTATACACTAATGATGAACTTCCAGAAAGAGAAATCAGGAAACCAATTCCATTCACAATTGTATCCAAAAGAATAAAATACCCAGGAATAACCCTAACCAAGGAAGTGAAAGACCTATACTCTCATAACACTCATGAGAGAAAACTACATGACACTCATGAGAGAAAGAAGATGCCAGTAAATGGAAACGCATCCCGTGCTCATGGATAGGAAGTATTAATATTGTCAAAATGGCCATCCTACCTAAAGCAATCTCCAGATTCAATGCAATTCCTATCGAAATATCAACAGTATTCTTCAATGAACTAGAGCAAATCATTCTAAAATTCATATGGAACCTCAAAAGACCCCGAATAGCCAAAGCAATCCTGAGAAGGAAGAATAAAGCTGGGGAGATTATGCTCCCTAACTTCAAGCTCTACTACAAAGCCACAGTAATCAAGATAATTTGGTACTGGCACAAGAACAGAACCATAGACCTATGGAACAGACTAGAGAGCCCAGATATAAACCTAACCATATATGACCAATTAATATACAATAAAGGAGCCATGGATATACAGTGGGGAAAAGACAGTCTCTTCAGCAACTGGTGTTGGCAAAACTGGACAGCTACATGTAAGAGAATGAAACTGGATTATTGTTTAACCTTATACACAAAAGTAAACTTAAAATGGATCAAAGACCTGAATGTAAGTCATGAAACCATAAAGTTCTTAGAAAACAACATAGGCAAAAATATCCTGAATATAAACATTAGCACCTTCTTCCTGAATGCATCTCTTTGAGCAAGAGAAACAAAAGCAAAAATGAACGCATGGGACTACATCAAACTAGAAAGCTTCTGTACAGCAAAGGACACCATCAACTGAACAAAAAGGCATCCTACAGTATGGGAGAATATATTTGTAAATGACATATCTGACAAGGGGTTAACATCCAAAATATATAAAGAACTCACATGCCTCAACACCCAAAAGGCAAATAACCCAATTAAAAAATGGGCGGAGTGTATGAAGAGACAGTTCTCCAAAGAAGAAATTCAGATGGCCAACAGACACATGAAAAGATGCTCCACATCGCTAATCATCTGGGAAATGCAAAGTAAAACCACAATGAGATACCACTTCACACCAGTAAGGATGGCCAACATCGAAAAGACTAAGAACAACAAATGCTGGCAAGGAGGTGGAGAAAGAGGACCCCTCCTACACTGTTGGTGGGAATGTAAGCTAGTTCAACCATTGTGGATAGCATTATGGAGGTTCCTCAAAAAACTCAAAATAGAAATACCATTTGACCCAGAAATCTCACTCCTTGGAATTTACCCAAAGAATACAAGTTTTCAGATTCAAAAAGACATATGCACCCCTATATTTATCACAGCACTATTCACAATAGCCAAGATATGGAAGCAACTTAAGTGTCCCTCATTAGATGAATGGATAAAGATGTGGTATATACACAATGGAATACTATTCAGCCATAAGAAAAAATAAATCCTACCATTTGCAACAAAATGGATGAAGCTGGAGTATATTACGCTCTGTGAAATAAGCCAGGTGAAGAAAGACAAGTGCCAATTGATTTCCCTCATTTGTGGAGTATAACAACGAAGAAAAACTGAAGGAATAAAACAGCAGCAGACTCACAGAGTCCAAGATGAGATTAGGGGTTACCAAAGGGGAGGGGTGTGAGAGGGTGCATTGGGAGGGAGGGAGATGGAGATTGAGGGTTATTATGTTTAGTACACATGGTGTGAGGGGTCATGGGGAATACAGTGTAGCACAGAGAAGGCAAATAGTGAATCTGTGGCATCTTACTACACTGATGGACAGTGACTGCAATGCGGTATGGGTTGGGACTTGATAATATGGGTAAATGTAGTAACTACATTGTGTTTTCATGTGAAACCTTCATAAGAATGTATATCAATAATATCTTAGTAAAGAATTAAAAATAAGTAAATAAAAAACTATACTATTCATTTTCCAATCAAAGATAATCACTGTCAATATTTTAGTTTATGTTTTCTCACAATTTTATTTCTACCTTTTCACAAGGGAACTGCTTTAATTATAAAATAACATATGGTTGACTAAATAATTTGAACTGTAGATACTATCATTAGGAAGAAAATAACAATCACCTAAAATCTCATTGTATTGATAACCAACAGCCCCACTTTAGTGGCCATCCATTTTTATCCTTTATTGTGTATATATACAACACCATATGCGATTTTTCGTAACTTGAATGACACATTATTTCATAGCTGTTTCTTTCTAAAATTTATTATTTATGTTTATACAGTGAAGATCTTACTAAAACACTAATAAAAATGTCTGTTATTAAAATGTTAGATGAACATCAACCTTACCCAGATTAAGAGTAGATGACAATATTCATGCAAAATGTAACATTTCTCAGTTTTTCAGTAGAGGAAAGTAGGTAATATGGCTAACATTATGTAATATAATTGCACAGGTCAGACTGATAAATTACAAGATTATGGAACATTACAGAAGTAAAGTTATCAGGAACGTCTTTAGAGTGGGGTAAAATTGGAGAAATCTAATAGAAGATACAAAATGGCCATTTTTAATGCTGATACTAAATAACCCATATTTTTTATACAGATAGTAAATAAACCAAAGCCAAAAAAAAGAACCCAGCTGGATTAATAAAAACGTTTCAGTCAAAGAAAGCCAAATATAGGGTGTATTAGTTTTCTTTGCTATCATATTACCACAAATTTAGCATCTTAAAAAAACAGTTTTTTTACCATACAGTTTCTGTGGGTTAGGAATCTGGGTACAGTTTAGCTAGATCCTCCATCCAGGATCTCACAAGGCTGGCATCAATTTATCAGCCTTCTTCTCATCTGAGGGTTTAATTAAGGAAAGCTCTGTTTGCAAGATGGTGCAGATTGTTAACAGAACTCAATTACTTTCAGTTGAAGGTCAAAAGTCAACAATTTCTTGTAGGCTGTTAGCCAGAGCTTACTCTCAAATATTAGATACTGTACTAGATACTACCCTTGGATTTTTATGACAGTTCTCTCAAAACCTTGCAGATTGTTTATTCAAATCCAGCAGAAGAATCTGTCTCATTCCAAGTGTCTCTGACTCTCACCATAGCTGACCGCTAGATTATCTGTTAAAAGGCTCATCTGATTAAGTCAGGCCCACCCAGGGTAATGTCCCTTTTGATTACCCTAAAGTCAATATATTAGGACTTATACCTGCAAAATCCCCATACTTTTACCATTTAAGGTTACCAAATCACAGGAGCAATATCCCACAATATTCACAGTTTCCTCCCAAACTCAAGGGGAAGAGATTATGAAAACTTTGTATGTTAGAGGATGGGAGTTTCAGTGTTCAGTCTAGAATTCTATCTACCACATAGAGGAAAAATAGGAGGGGAAGCCTACCTTTACTATATTATAAAGAGAAGTAAGTTAGAAATGTTTTGGGGTCAGATTCTGAGAGGTATCAAAATCTAAGCAAAAGCTAAGTTTAATTTTTCATAAATTTGAGGTATAGTTGTTTTAATTAGTTTAACCTATACATAGTAGTTTAATAGTTTATACTATGTCAACTGCATTAATAAGGGAGAATATTAATTTGTAAACTCTGTATTAAAAAACCTGCGAATGTTGCTAAAAGTATTCTTCTTCTACTTAAAATCCTCAAAATCCTAAATCAGTATATTAATAATCCCTTAATCAATAATGGTTCAAACACAGAATCCAGGTCCAGACTGCCTGGGCCTGAATACTAGCTCTGCCACTTTGTCCCTGTGGCTTTGGGAAAAAACTTAATCTATCTGTACCAGAGTTTCATTACCTACAAAATAGTCAATAATAATACTACCTAACTTAAATACTGGTCCCAGGACTATACAAGTTAATTATATAAATTTCTTAGAACAGTAGTCACTACTTATTAACTGACATATAATACTTACAGTTATCTTTTTATAGCATTTTAAAAGTCCTTTTCACATTGAAATAAGACTTGTAAGAATGTGGTACTGATACACTGAATGTATAAATCATGAAATGAAGTTAAATAATTTGTTCAAAATTACAGAGATGAAATTAAATTCCTGTACTTGTGTAATTTATAATATACCATTTCTACTTGGCAGCATTTGATGATGTTTTAAGAGAGTATCAGATATTTTATATTATGACTCTCAGAGGCTAGGATTTCTTTTTCAATTAATCACTCTCTCTGCTGAATGACAACTATTTAAGAGGGGTAAATAAACTGGTTTATATTTAAAACTATCAATCTGCTGCTCTCAAAGAGAAAAGAAAATCAAGTGATAGAAAATTCTAGGTGTGCAATATTTTTCCTCGGTGATCCATTGCAATTTCACCCTTTATTCTGTCATTTAGAGTTAGAGAAGAAAAGTCCGAATCTAATTCTGAAACTTTGCAACTCAGGCTCTTAAAGGATATATACTTTTAAATTTCTACTCAGAATTTTGTTCACATGTATAAAGTGTGATTTTTATTCCATCTTTTTTTCTGGTTAAGTTCACTCTTTACCCCCGATCCCAACCCTCCTGTATCTTCAGTAATAATTTACGGCAAACTTAATAGAGAAAGACTTGTGGTTATAATCAATTGCATCTTTAAATTCAAAGGCCTTTATTTATGGCAATCAATGTTTCATTGTGAATTCATAAATGTTCACATTGGACAATTTGAATAAATACAGAAACATTTAAATCAGAAAATAAAAATAAACATTGGACTTTGTAATGAATCACATCATAATCCATTTGTAGTAACTAGTGAAAGCCACATTTATTTAACAAAAATGTTAGCATATCAAAGAGCAAATGATATAGAATGTGATTCTAATCCTTCCTCACTGAGAATTAGTGCAACTGCCTTTCACGTATGATCAAAAAAAAAGTTTGTTCAGAACCAATTCTTAGAAGAACTGATTTCTCATTAAAACTATCAGTCACAAAGAATTGCTTGGTTATGTGATTTTGGAGTAGGCCAGGATAAGAGTGAGACAAGATTAAAGGCCAGCAATGGAAGGAATATATAGCCCAGATAGAAATATGATTGATGGAGGTGCTATTTTAAAGTCTTACATTTGAGCAATTGTGATCAGAAGACTTGGTGTCAAAACATATCTTTTCATGTTCTTACTGTGAATACCATCCACTTTAGAGCTCATAGCTACGAATTAGAATGGCCATTTCCTTGTGTTTGGTGTTTGATACCAAGCACAGAATATTTCCTGAACTAACCAAGTGCTTTGGCCCATTTTTTTTCAGACTTTCTTAATATCCTGTTTATTTATGATAATAATTGAATGAATATAAAAAAAACAAAAACAAAAACCTGAGGCCACCAATGAATGATGCCTATCTTCCTTGCAAGTTCTTAATAAATATTTCTTGACTAAAACCACAATGCTATTTGCCCATTAGTATTTCCTTCATTTGAAGCCCAATAATTAAGGTCAGGAATATATATTTTCCAAGCTTTTACTTTGAACTGATATCTCATTATAATGATCAGTCAGAAAAAATTGTTTAATTGTGTCATAGGGCCATACTCAAAATATCCAATTACATTTTCTTTAATTAACTTTTACTAGCTGATGTTTACAAGTAATTTAATGACGTTAGGTAAAGGTTAAATTACTGTAGCAATCAGAGGTGTATTTAAGTGGTAAAATATAGAGAAGAAACTACTTGTTATAAATATGCATATTAACACTACTGCCCTTAGAATTTGACATAAGTCCTCCCCACTTAATACTAATAATAAATCTCCATGTGCCACTGCTTCTGAATACAAAACTCTATGATATATACTCAGTCATTTAAACAAATTAGCTTTCCATAAACCCATTTTTAAACTATGACCTTTAAAGCTACACTCCATTTACCTGATGATACTCCTAATCTATGTTTCTAGTTCTAACATTTTTGAAATTCATACCCAGACATCCATCCAACTTCTACCTAATTATTACTAACTTATTTACAAGTGTTCCCTCACAATTTCTAAATTGAGCTTTTTTATCAGTCTAAAATATAGCTTTCCTTTCTCATGAACTCTTGGTTTACATCTAAAACATTACTATCTTCTAAAACAGAAATTTGACCTATCCTCATATCCCCAGCTTCCTTAGTTGGTCCCTAAAATCTATTTTTTTAACTACAAAAATTATTTGTTTCTCCATTTCATCTCCCCAAACATTTATTAAAACCTATTTCAGGGATAATTCAGTAATGCTCATTTTAGAAAATGTAAAAAAATACAAATAAGTCTCAGCAAAACAAAAATAGTTTTCAGTCCCATTACATGGAATTACTTGTCTTTAAAATGTTAATAAACTCTGGTTTCTTACATGTATTCATAAACATCTTTAACAACATTTCATTCAACATGCTAAATTCGTTATAGTTTCAGGGCTTTTATACTAATTCCTTTGTTTCCCTGGACAGATTCTTTTAATCTATCTTCATTGTTATATTTGAAGTAAATTTCTGTAAATATCACAAAAGTAGGCCATAATTTTTTTCCATTTTAATAATCTCTAGCCCCTACTTAGTGTGTTTAGACTATTTACATTGAATGTAACTACTGATATGTAGTAGTTACATGTATAACTTTTTATTGGTGTTTTCTCTTTATCCCCTCTGTTTATTTACTCTTCTCTTCCTCCATTTTGGGAGGAAAATGTTATTTGACCTTTTTTTAGTATTCTAACTTATCTATTATGATTTTTGACTACATAGTTTTTTTTTCCCCCCTTACAGTTGTTCTGGGCATTGCAAAAGATATACTTCTCCTTTCACAGTCAGTATTTTACCACTTCAATTGTAATGTAGAAACCTTACCACCATATAAATTCATTCATGTTACAGTTATTGCATATATTACATCTAAACATATTGAAAACTTAAGAGGTAATAATATTCGCTTTCAGCCATCAGAAAAAGTTAAAGAATTAAAAGGAAAAGAGCAAGTCTATCATATGTACTGAGATGTTTATCATTTCTGTTGTTCCTTCTTTCCTGTTCCTTCTTTAGTCTCAAGAACTGCCCTTTAGTCTCAAGAACATCCTTTAGCCAAGGCAAATCTGTTGGCTATGAATTGTCTTAGTTGTCCTTCATCGGAGAATGTGATTATTTCATTTTCGTTCCTAAAGGATATTAGTACTGAATACAGAAATATGGACTTATACTTACTGTCTTTCAATTCTTTACACCATTGTACCACATCCTTCTGGACTCCACAATTTGTAGTGAGAAATGTTCAAACAGTTGAAACATTATTCTCCTACAGTGTATGAATTTTATTCTCCTCTAGCTGCTTTCAAGATTTTACCTTTGTCTTTAACTTTCTCAACTTTGATTATGATGTATTTAGCCCTGAATTTCTTTAGATTTATTCAGTTTGAGCTTCATTCAGCATCTTGCATCCCAAAGTTTGTTTCTTTTTCCAACCTTAGGAAATTTTTGACCATTATTTTTTCAGAATGACACTGTTTTTTAGATTCCAGTTACAAAAATGTTAGACATTTTGTTTGTCTCAAAGGTAAATGAGGCATTTTTCTTTATCCCTAGTATTTTTCCCTTCTTTATTATTCAGATAGGCAGTCTCCTATTGATATATTTTTAAGTGAATTGACTCTTTCTTCTGCCATGTCTATTATGCTACTAAGTCTATACAGTGAATTTTTTATTTTAGTTATTATTTTATTTTTCAGTTCTAAATGTCTACTTGGTTCTTCTTTATATCTTCTATTTCATTGCTGGGATTTTCTAACATTTTTTGTAGGAATGTTCTCTTTTTTTTAATTAATTTCATTTTGGTATCATTAATCTACAATTACATGAGGGATATTATGTTTACTAGGTTCCCACCTTCACCAAATCCCCCCCACATACCCGTTCACAGTCACTGTCCATCAACATAGTAAGAGGCTGTAAAATCACTACTGTCTTCTCTGTGTTGCACAGCCCTCCCCATGCCCCCTTACACTATACATGTTAATTGTAATGCCCCCCTTTCTTTTTTCCCGCCCTTATCCCTCCCTTCCCACCCGTCCTCCCCAGTCCCTTTCCCTTTGGTAACTATTAGTCCATTCTTGGGTTCTGTGCTGCTGCTGCTGTTTTGTTCCTCCAGTTTTCTTTTGTTCTTATACTCGACATATGAGTGAAATCATTTGGTACTTGTCTTTCTCTGCCTGGCATATTTCACTGAGCATAATACCCTCTAGCTCCATCCATGTTGTTGCAAATGGTAGGATCTGTTTTTTCTTATACCTGAATAATATTCCATTCTGTATATGTACCACATCTTCTTTATCCATTCATCTACTGATGGACATTTAGGTTGCTTCCATATCTTGGCTATTGTAAATAGTGCAGCGATAAACATAGGGGTGCATCTGTCTTTTTCAAACTGGAGTGCTGCATTCTTGGGGTAAATTCCTAGAAGTGGAATTCCTGAGTCAAATGGTATTTCTATTTTGAGCATTTTGAAGAACCTCAATAATGCTTTCCACAATGGTTGAACTAATATACATTCCCACCAGCAGTGTAGGAGGGTTCCCCTTTCTCCACAACCTCGCCAACATTTGTTATTGTTTGTCTTTTGGATGGTAGCCATCCTTACTGGTGTGAGATGATATCTCATTGTGTTTTAATTTGCATTTCTCTGATGACAAGCAATGTGGAGCATCTTTTCATGTGTCTATTGGCCATCTGATTTTTCTTTAGAGAACTGTCTAATCAGTTCCTCTGCCCATTTTTTAATTGGATTATTTGCTTTTTGTTTGTTGAGGTGTGTGAGCTCTTTATATATTTTGGATGTCAACCCTTTATCGGATCTGTCATTTATGAATATATTCTCCCATACTGTGGGATACCTTTTTGTTCTATTGATGGTGTCCTTTGCTGTACAGAAGCTTTTCAGCTTGATATAGTCCCATTTGTTCATTTTTGCATTTGTTTCCCTTGCCCGGGGAGATATGTTCAAGAAGAGGTCACTCATGTTATGTCTAAGAGATTTTTGCCTATGTTTTTTTCTAAGAGTTTTATGGTTTCATGACTTACATTCAAGTCTTTGATCCATTTTGAATTTACTTTTATGTATGGGGTTAGACAGTGATGCAGTTTCATTCTCTTACATGTAGCTGTCCAGTTTTGCCAGCACCATCTGTTGAAGAGACTGTCATTTCCCCATTGTATGTCCATGGCTCCTTTATCGATTATTAGTTGACCATATATGTTTGGGTTAATGTTTGGAGTCTCTATTCTGTTACATTGGTCTGTGGCTCTGTTCTTGTGCCAGTACCAAATTGTCTTGATTACTATGGCTTTGTAGTAGAGATTGAAGTTGGGGAGTGAGATCCACCCCACTTTATTCTTCCTTCTCAGAATTGCTTTAGCTATTCAGGGTCTTTGGAGTTTCCATATGAATTTATGAACTATTTGTTCCAGTTCATTGAAGAATCCTGTTGGTAGTTTGATAGGGATCACATCGAATCTGTATATTGCTTTGGGCAGGATGGCCATTTTGACGATATTAATTCTTCCTAGCAAGAGCATGGGATGAGTTTCCATTTGTTAGTGACCTCTTTAATTTCTCTTAAGAGTGTCTTATAGTTTTCAGGGTATAAGTCTTTCACTTCCTTGGTTAGGTTTATTCCTAGGTATTTTATTCTTTTTGATGCAATTGTGAATGGAATTGTCTTCCTGATTTCTCTTTATATTAGTTTATTGCTAGTGTATAGGAAAGCCACAGATTTCTGTGTGTTAATTTTGTATCCTGCAACTTTGCTGTATTCCGATATCAGTTCTAGTAGTTTTAGGGTGGAGTCTTTAGGGTTTTTTATGTACAGTATCATGTCATCTGCAAATGGTGAAAGTTTAACTTCTTCTTTACCAGTCTGGATTCCTTGTATTTCTTTGTTTTGTCTGATTGCCATGGCTAGGACCTCCAGTACTATGTTAAATAACAGTGGGGAGAGTGGGCATCCCTGTCTAGTTCCCGATCTCAGAGGAAAAGCTTTCAGCTTCTCACTGTTCAATATAATGTTGGCTGTGGGTTTATCAAAGATGGCCTTTATTATGTTGAGGTACTTGCCCTCTATACCCATTTTGCTGAGAGTTTTTATCATGAATGGATGTTGAACTTTGTCAAATGCTTTTTCAGCATCTATGGAGATGATCATGTGGTTTTTGTCTTTCTTTTTGTTGATGTGGTGGATGATGTTGATGGACTTTCGAATGTTGTACCATCCTTGCATCCCTGGGATGAATCCCACTTGGTCATGGTGTATGATCCTTTTGATGTATTTTTGAATTCTGTTTGCTAATATTTCGTTGAGTATTTTTGCATCTACGTTGATCAGGGATATTGGTCTGTAGTTTTCTTTTTTGGTGGGGTCTTTGCCTGGTTTTGGTATTAGGGTGATTTTAGCTTCATAGAATGAGTTTGGGAGTATCCCCTCCTCTTCTATTTTTTGGAAAACTTTAAGGTGAGTGGGTATTATGTCTTCCCTGTATGTCTGATAAAATTCCGAGGTAAATCCATCTGGCCCGGGGGTTTTGTTGTTTGGTAGTTTTTTGATTACCGCTTCAATTTCGTTGCTTGTAATTGGTCTGTTTAGATTTTCTGTTTCTTTCTGGGTCAGTCTTGGAAGGCTGTATTTTTCTAGGAAGCTGTCCATTTCTCCTAGGTTTCCCAGCTTGTTAGCATATAGGTTTTCATAGTATTCTCTAGTAATTCTTTGTATTTCTGTGGGGTCCGTCGTGATTTTTCCTTTCTCGTTTCTGAGACAGTTGATTTGTGTTGACTCTCTTTTCCTCTTAATAAGTCTGGCTAGAGGCTTATCTATTTTGTTTATTTTCTCGAAGAACCAGCTCTTGGTTTCATTGATTTTTGCTATTGTTTTATTCTTCTCAATTTTATTTATTTCTTCTCTGATCTTTATTATGTCTCTCCTTCTGCTGACCTTAGGCCTCATTTGTTCTTCTTTTTCCAATTTAGATAATTGTGACATTAGACCATTCATTTGGGATTGTTCTTCTTTCCTTAAATATGCCTGGATTGCTATGTACTTTCCTCTTAAGACTGCTTTTGCTGTATTCCTTAGTAGTTGGGGCTTAGTGTTGTTGTTGTCATTTGTTTCCATATATTGCTGGATCTCCATTTTAATTTGGTCTTTGATCCATTGATTATTTAGGAGCATGTTGTTAAGCCTCCATGTGTTTGTGAGCCTTTTTTGCTTTCTTTGTACAATTTATCTCTAGTTTTATGCCGTTGTGGTCTGAAAAGTTGGTTGGTAGGATTTCAATCTTTTGGAATTTACTGAGGCTCTTTTTGTGGCCTAGTATGTGGTCTATTCTGGAGAATATTCCATGTGCACTTGAGAAGAATGTGTATCCTGTTGCTCTTGGATGTAGAGTTCTGTAGATGTCTATTAGGTCCATCTGTTCTAGTGTGTTGTTCAGTGCCTCTGTGTCCTTACTTATTTTCTGTCTGGTGTATCTGTCCTTTGGAGCGAGTGTTGTGTTGAAGTCTCCCAGAATGAATGCATTGCATTCTATTTCCTCCTTTAATTCTGTTAGTATTTGTTTCACATATGTTGGTGCTCCTGTATTGGGTGCATATATATTTATAATGGTTATATCCTCTTGTTGGACTGAGCCCTTTATCATTATGTAATGTCCTTCTTTATCTTTTGTTACTTTCTTTATTTTGAAGTCTATTTTGTCTGATACTAGTATTGCAACACCTGCTTTTTTCTCTCTGTTGTTTGCATGAAATATCTTTTTCCATCCCTTGACTTTAAGTCTGTGCATGTCTTTGGGTTTGAGTTGAGTCTCTTGTAAGCAGCATATGGATGGGCATTGCTATTTTATCCATTCTATTACTCTGTGTCTTTTGATTGGTGCATTCAGTCCATTAACATTTAGGGTGATTATTGAAAGGTATGTATTTATTGCCTTTGCAGGCTTTAAGTTTGTGGTTACCAAAGGTTCAAGGTTAACTTCTTCACTATCTTAATGTCTAACTTAACTCGCTTATTGACCTATTATAAACACAGTCTGATGATTCTTTATTTCTCTCCCTTCTTATTCCTTCTCCAACCTTCTTCATATGTTGGGTGTTTTGTTCTGTACTCTTTTTAGGAGTACTCCCATCTAGAGCAGTCCCTGTAAGATGCCCTGTAGAGGTGGTTTGTGGGAGGCAGATTCCCTCAACTTTTGCTTGTCTGGGAATTGTTTAATCCCTCCTTCATATTTAAATGATAATCGTGCTGGATACAGTATTCTTGATTCGAAGCCCTTCTGTTTTATTGCATTAAGTATATCATGCCTTTCTCTTCTGGCCTGTAAGGTTTCTGTTTCTGTTGGGAAGTCTGATGATAGCCTGATGGGTTTTCCTTTGTAGGTGACCTTTTTTTTCTCTCTGGCTGCCTTTAATACTTTGTCCTCGTCTTTGATCTTTGCCATTTTAATTATTATGTGTCTTGGTGTTGCCCTCCTTGTATCCCTTGTCATGGGAGTTCTGTGTCCCTCTGTGGTCTGAGAGGCCATTTCCTCCCCTAATTTGTGGAAGTTTTCAGCAATTATTTCTTCAAAGACACTTTCTATCCCTTTTTCTCTCTTCTTCTTTTTCTGGTACCCCTATAATGCGGATATTGTTCCGTTTCAATTGGTCACACAGTTCTCTTAAAATTCTTTCATTCCTGGAGATCCTTTTATCTCTCTCTGCATCAGCTTCTCTGCGTTCCTGTTCTGTTTTTTAGACCGGTAATGGTCTCTTGCATCTCGTCCATTCTGCTTTGAAGTCCTTCCAGAGCTTGTTTTATTTCTGTATTCTCCCTCCTTAGTTCTTGCATATTTCTCTGCAAGTCCATCAGCATGGTTATGACTTTTGTTTTGAATTCTTTTTCAGGAAGACTGGTTAAATCTATCTCCCCAGGTTCCTTCTCGGGGGAAGATGTAGACGAAATCAAAGCTGTCTGGGTTAGCCTTGTCTGGATCAAATTTTTTTGCCTTTTCATGTTTATAGGTGCAGTGGGATGCTATTGACTCGTCTGTCAGCTGGGATGGCCAAGGCTTTCCATTTGCTCCTGGCCTCTTTACTGGGACAACTGCGACCCCTAGTGGCTTGTGTTGGGCAATTGCATGTGGACTGGGTCTCTGTATCTTGCCCGGCCAGTATGGAGGAAGCTCCCTTGCTGTTGGCATGGCCAGCCTCATGCTGCTGCTCTGCTTTGGCGGGACCCTCGAGGGGTAATGGACTGGGGACTGTTCAGCTGTTTACCTCCATGAGGGGTCTCAGAGCTGTTGCCCAGGGTGTTAATGTGCCCGGAGTTCCCTGGAATTTCCAGCTGCTGGACTGTGACCCAGGATGCTTCCATCCAGCAATGGGGTCCCTTTCCCTTTAAGACTTTCAACAAGCACTCGCTTTTCTTTGTCCCAGGAGCGCTGGCTGTGGGACCAGCTCACAGGTCTTACTGTCCTGCTTCCCTAGTTTCCAGCACCCCACGCATGCACTGTTTGTCTGTGCTCTGGTGCGGATGGCTAGGGCTGGGTGTTAAGCAGTCCTGGGCTCCCTCTCCCTCCCCAGTCCGATTCCTCTCCTCCTGCCAGGAGCTGGGGTGAGGAGCCTCGTGTCCTGCTGGGCTGTGGCTTGTATCTTACCCCTTTCACCAGGCGCTGGGTTCTCGCAGGTCTGGATGTAGTCTGGCTGTTGTCCTGTGTCTTCTGGTCTCTCTTTTAGGGATAGTTGTATTTTTTGTATTTTCAAAAATATATATGTTCTTGGGAGGAGATTCCCACTGTCCTACTCATGCCGCCATCTTGGCTCTGCCCCTTGTAGGAATGTTCTTGATTGCTCGTTTGAATATTTTTATAATAGCTGTTTTAAAGTTTCAAATCTGAGTTGGTATCTGTTGAATATTTTACCTATATGAGCAGAGGTGTAGGTGGTAATTCCTATGCCAAGTAACTTTGGATTCTTCTCTGGAAATTTTAGTATTATGCTGTGAGACTCTGAGTTTTTGTAAATCTTATGGAAAATGTTATCTTTGCTTATGCAAGCAATTGAACCTGGTTAAATATAGGACACTAGTAAAAACCCAACTTTGGTAGGCTATTATTTCAATATCCTCTGAGTTCTGAAAGCCTCTATAGAGCTGCTTGAGTGTGTCCTGGATGCATTCTACCTAGCAGTTAGCCACAGACCTCAAGATGATCAGTTTTTTAGTTCACTTTCTCAAAAACCTTGGTGTGCTCATTAGGATCACATCCATGCATGCATATCTTGAAGAAGAGCTCCAGAATTCATAAAGTTTGTTTTGTTTTGTTTTGTTTTTAAGATAATTATTTTTTTTATTGAAGGGTAGTTGACGCACAGTATTACATTACATTAGTTTCAAGTGTACAACACAGTGATAAAACATTTATATACATAATTCTAGGTTCCAGCTATCACGCTACCAAGCTGTTACAATAACTTGACTATATTCCTTATGCTATACATTACATCCCGGTTACTTATTTACTTTACCATTGGAAGTCTGTCCTTTTTTTTGTGTGTGAGGGCATCTCTCATATTTATTGATCTAATGGTTGTTAACGACAATAAAATTCTGTATAGGGCAGTCAATGCTCAATGCACAATCATTAATCCACCCCACGCCTAATTTTCATCAGTCTCCAATCTTCTGAGGCATAACAAACAAGTTCTTACATGGAGAACAAATTCTTACATAATGAATAAGTTACATAGTGAACAGTACAAGGGCAGTCATCACAGAAACTTTCTGTTTTGCTCATGCATTATGAACTATAAACAGTCAGTTCAAATATGAATACTCAGAATTCATAAAGTTTATCATCTGGATTCCCCAATCTCTTCTGTCTCTGTTCAAATTATTCAAATTATTTGTATATGTCATTTCCCCATATAAGAACATCAACTCCATTAGAAGATTATAATTAATTCATCTTTTTTCTCTATTATTCTTATCATAGTGTCAAATAATATTGGATAAAAGAGAAAATAAACATTTGTTGAGGATATACTGTTTTTCACTTGCTGGACATTTTAGATATATAATGCCATTTGTTTTACAATGTTCTGATCTCGTGGTACCTTGTGGTTCCCTGGGGTCCCTTCTGGACCTTTGAACAGAATATTGTGACCCCCTAAGTTATAGAAAGACAGAGGGAAAAAAGCAAAGGTGGGTGGGAAGGATTGACTCAACTTTTTTGGAACTGTAGCTCCACCAATGGAAAGAAAATTTTCCTTTTCCCAGAGTTTGGGTATTCTGGGTTTTCCTTCCTGGATGCTGTCCCCATTTCATGACATTGTTTGGGGCTGGACAGTTAGCAGAGAAGAATAAGAAAGAAGTGAGGGAGGAAACTAGCAAATATCTGCGCTCTCTTCTTTGGAAGTTTTATTTCCAGCAACTCTGCCAGAGCCAGAATGATTTGCTTAGTGCTCTGTCTGAACCTCTGTACTTACTTCTGATTTCCTGATTTCAGTCACTTCAGGTTGGAGTGGGATGTGGGTACTAGAAGGAAAAATAAATAGTATACTCACAGCCAGTTTGGTGGTACTTCAAAATCTGGTGTGCTTCCATGATCTGCTTGCCTGCCACTGTTTGTTTTTCAGAGCCCTCAAATTACTGTCCCATGCATTCTGTCAGGTTTTTTTTTTTATTTATGATAGAGTAAGTGTGCTTACTCTACATTATTGGGGACCAGTTCCCTTAGGATGGTTCTCCTATAAGAATTTAGCATAACTAATTTATCTTTAAAGTCTCTGGTCAAAAGTCAGCTCCTCAAAAATGACTTGTTGACCATCTGAACAGGGAAGCCCTTACCTCTCAACTAGTCATCTTTTTGAACATTTTTTTCTAGTCACATTGTTTTGGGAGGTTTTTGGAGCTTTTAAATGGTACATTTTTCATTTATCTAGTTATTAAGCATTTACTTTGTCTTTCCAAAATATAAATTCCATACAATCACTGCACAAGACAACATCTATATACTCATTCACATTATATTTTTAATTTATTATTTTCAGCTGCTGACATATGATAAGTACCTAATAAACTTTATTAAAGATTAAAGGTTATTATATATTTTCCTGACACATTATTTCATTTCAGTCATAACATTTTATTGTATGAAGTTACAAAATGTTAAATATATGGGTATCATTGGAAAGAAAAAAGGGATTTCTGTGTTACCTTTTTTTCTGTAATGATTGTATACAGGCAATAGAATGAGCTTGATATATACTTAATCAGAAAATGTTGTAAGTAGTTTCCAATATTAACATTAAATGTGTTAGTATTTTAATATTAAAATGCTAAAATATAAAAGTAAATAATTATAAACAATATACTAAGTAAAATGTCAAGTTTTACTTTCAAATATAATTCAGTTATTTCACTTATTGTGAGAATTTGTTTTCTTCCAGTGTGCATTGCATAATATCACCTGTTTCCTTTAATAATGGCATTTGTACTCTCTACTTGCCCACTCTGCTCTCTTGCTAAGATCAGCATTCTCTTCACCAACTGTGTTCTCTCAAAGGTAATAACAATACAAGGACACATTTTATTGAGCTACCTTTGATAGAAATAGTTGAGTCTTAATATAAATTCCAAGTACCCCTTTGGTTGCATTCTATATATTGCATGTATAAAAGCATTACATCAGATCCTCTTCTCTTGACAATTGAAACTTTTTATTGCATCATCAAAATGTTTGTAAACTTTGTTTTTGTTAAAATGTCTTGTTTTCCATTTTTCCCTATCCATCATGCAATTAGACCTTTAATGGCCTTGGTACACGGGCAGTCAGAGCAGCCAGGGCAGTTTGAATCCTATTAGTAAATCCAGCTTCAGTTAAAGCCATGCCTCTCATCCCTCCTTCTTCCAAATCTTCACATCTGACACATACCAACATGATTAAACTCCAAATTCACCAATTTGCTTTCAGCAAAACATAATTTATCTTATTAACAGCTCTATTTTTGAATCAAGCATAGTTTCATGAAGCATAACTGCATTTTGTTTAAAATATAATATAAACATTGATATAAAGTAAAAACATTTAAAATATATATGTATTTCTGGAAAACAGTACTAGTTTTACTTATTCCTTAGTTTTAATTATTATGTCTTTTGAATACTTGTAATACCTTACTTGTATTATTGTTATGTTATCCTTAGTAGAGAATGCATATATTAGATATATTCAAATTATTTGTATATGTCATTTCCCCATATAAGAACATCAACTCCATGAGAGGATTATAATTAATTCATCTTTTTTCTCTATTATTCCTATCATAGTGTCAAATAATATTTGATAAAAGAGAAAATAAACATTTGTTGAGGGTATACTGTTTTTCACTTGCTGAACATTTTAGATATGTAATGCCATTTGTTTTACAATGTTTCTGAAAGGTAGTTATTATTTCTATTTTATATATTCAGAAAGTGATAAGAGAATTTAGGTAATATGCATGATAACACAACTACTAAGAGGTACAGTTGTAATTAAAACTAAGTTTGTTTGGGTCTCAAATCTTTCCTCTACACCAATCTCTATGCTGTTCAAATAGTAGATACTACATATATGTTTGGTAGAAGAATAAAAGAATACATGATTGGATAAAGAAAGTAAACTCTATTCATTACCTACTATGAACTTTAGGACCTTTAACATTCTGTTTATATTTGTTTAATTCTCATTATGTGTCCTGGGGTAATATATATTTTTTCTCTATAGTATAGATGAAGATACAGAGGTCCAGAGAGAATTAATTATTTGTCCAACATAGGACAGCTAGTGTATAGTTTCAAAAAATTCTTGGCTGAGCTACTTCCAGACAGTGCAAATGACACTTTAAAATGTAATGTATTATTTTGCTAATTTGGAATAAATTTTAAGAAGGCCAGTCTTAAATACTGAAATGCCATTTCTTTAAGTTTGTAAGTTTCCATTTACTAAACCACTCTCAAATAATGTAAAGTCCCATTTCAAGTGATTGTTCCTCAATTACTTTGCTAATCAAAATTTCTATTTATACATAAGTAAAAATGCACTTGAATGAGTTATCACGTATTCTGAGTAATTCCACTTTTTAAGATTTATCTAGTTCCTTTTTTCAAATATGTAAATAAAATTACAACAATAGATTTTTTATTTGTTAGCAAAAAGTTGGAAGTGCTGCTGCATCTTCTCTTTTAGCCTACCTAATTCCTCCTTATCCTTGAGGTTTCAAATTAAACACAATTACCTCAAGAAAACCTTCCCTGGTACTACTCCCCGTGTAAGGATAGATCCCACATTATATATTTAGCTGTTTACTGAAAGCATTTCTAATTAATTGCTTAATGCGTTTCATCTCCAGTGGGCCATAAAGTCTATGAGGGCAGAGACTTTATCTGTTCTGCCTACTGCCCTATCTCCAGGGCTTCATTCACTTCCTGATATATATAAATGTTTTTTTTTAATGGTTGACTTCCTGAAAAATTTTACTATCACTAGTGGAGGTCTTTGTTACATTCAAAGCATTTTATCCAAATATCTGCTGCTTCAGTTCTCTTGCGTTTTGCCATATAAGACTAGACTGTAATATCTTTCTATACTATTGCCAGCAACTAGTAGTAGAAAACTGCATGAATGAAAATTAACATTCACCTGATTTTATATAACCATGTAGCACATGTTTTTTAACAAGAGTACTCTACCCTCAAGATTTTTCTCCCCCTTTATACAGGACTGAAATCAATATAAAGAATGATAAAATAGGAACCATAAATATGGAAAATTGCTAAATGGATTAGGTATGATAGTACAGAGTAGATCATCTCTTGATTTATTTAATCACTATTGTCCATTTGTGAATGTAGATATGTATTTCTTTTCTGGATGCATTTTTCTCCCAAGTACTTGGTGTGCTTCTGCATGGTGTAATTTCAAAATCCTTTACTGTGAAAAACAAATGAAAATCACTTCTTTAATACAAAACCAAAAGAAGACACATATATCTTTGTTTTTTTTCTAAAATACAACAAACAGAACTGTTTTTCAAAAAAGTACTTTGAATAGACACAGAGCATGAAGTCAATTTTATTAGTGTGTGGAAAATGTTCTTTTAGTTTTTTATAGCTTTTATATGCCACTTGTTATATGTCATGATGAACAAGTCAGAAGTTTGCTGCAAATATTCCTTCATCACAGAGCTTACTATTTAAGCCCACCTTCCTATAGCAAACATATTGGGTTCTTATTCTGGCATAAGTACAATGTCATGTGCTGTACTTACAAAGGCAAATAGAACAGTCCCAAATTTAAGGAGCTCATAGTCTCAGGCAGGTAGGAATAAATAAATATGTAATTTGAAGGTAACTCTAGGGGCAAAATATGTTCTCAGCTCGGGGCAAATTACCTTTGAAACCAAAATGGATCAAAGGGAGAAATAAAGAGGGAGATACCCATTTATTGCTTACAAGCAGTTGTCCACTTCTGCTCACCTGCATATCTCACTAGCTGGCTGCAACCCAACCTCTCTAGTCCATATATGCCCTTCCTCCCCCTTGTAATCACCTATTTATATGTAGATGGGTTATTTCTCTCCACCCCTTGGAAATACATGTTGATATGGAGATGCAATAAAGCCAGGCAAGAGATTCTGGAAATATTGCAATTTTATCCACAGCCCATCCTCCAGAAATCTCACCTCACAATCTAATGACTCCCCATCTAATGCAATGTCCCCTGTTCAAGAAAACAAGAGCACTGTAACCAGACTAATAATGTACAATGACAACAGCAAAAAAAATCATAATAATTCTCAAGCTGGAGGATTCAGCTAAGTTCAAAGTCCTATGAAGATTAAATTCATAGATCACCCATTCCACAGGAGGACAGTAACTGAACCAGTAGGGAGTTCGGTGCACTCACCACACAGCAATTGCAGGGAGGGAGTGGGTCCAGGCCACAGGGACTATAGAAGAAAATAAACTTAAGGGTAATAAGATACATGTTTTAATGATATCACAATAGGCAAATCTTGTCCATCAGGTAAGATGCATGTAAGAGAGTGTTCCTGTGATAGGAGAGTGGCAGGAATGAGATCTCATCATAGTCTAATATACTAGACCTTCATCCCACTCCCTCTTGGTGATACAGATGGGTCAGTATGTAGGGTTATGAGAGGTACATGTACTGACCCTAAAGATAAAACTAAACTTCCCGGTGAGATGCTCTTATCTCCCAGCTGTTTTGGGTACACTACTATGATTTTGGAGGCCACTTTGCTGATACTCCAGAGACACACAGGAGGCCAGCTTCCATGCCTTTTCCCCAAGTCATGCTGGATCACGTGTTGAAATATCCAGGTCCACGTCCACTCAACAGAGTCTCCAGAGTTTAGTGTAGTTGGGGCTGGCAGCAGGATGTTGCTCTGCTGGCCATATCCTGGCTTCAGTAACTGCTCTTTGTTTTGCACAGACAGTTGTATACAAGAGGCAGCAATATGTGTGTTTAGCATGTCCACAGGGCTTAAGGATCCTTTTTGGAATTTCTCATTCAAATGCCATAGCACTGACCATAAGCAAACTGAGCAGCACTGCAGACTGTTGGAGTCTGAATTCAGGCCAGATTTCAACAACCCATTGTCCCTCCCTATCATGCCTGCCCCAGGAGGGTTATATGCTACATGAAACTTCCATGTTATTCCCAATTGCTGCACCCATTCTTGTAATGCATGTCCAGTAAAGTGAGTGCCTTGGTCACTCTCGGTCACCTGTGGTTGGCCATAGGCTGCAATGAGATGCTCTAGGCTCCTTTTGGTCATTTGCAGATCTGCACAATATGCAGGAAAAGCAACCCACAGTTCAGTAGCTGTGTCCACACAAGTCATGGCATACCGATATCCTTCTGATAGGGGCAGAGTCTATCTGCCACGTGACAAGAGGTATTGGCCCCTTTTCTGTTGTCCCATGTTGCTACAGGACTCAGTGTAAGTCCTTCTTAGAGCACACAAGGCACTCCTTCTGGTCTCTGCTGACTTCTTCAAAGGTCAATGGCAGGCCCCACTAATGGGCTACAGCCCATGTTGTCTTTTGCTACGTGTGCAACAAAGGCTGATGTAACCATTTTGGCTATATCAGAGGCAAACTTTCCTTCTAGCCAATGCACCAGGGCCAATGTGTCTGCTTCATCATTCCCTGGAGATGCCAAAGGCAAATGGCCAGTCACATGATATACAGTAACTGTCTTAGTTTGACCAGAGGCCCATGGGTCTTGCTGCAACACTGCCCCCAAAGGGGCTGGTAACCAACCATCCAGCTGGCATGATACCATGTATGTAGCCACAGGGTCAAGTCCCAATAGACAGCCCAGCTGTCAGTTACAGACAGCAATACAGGAGGGCTCCTGGGTGATCACAAGCCATACGCCTGCAACTTGTCCAGTTGACTACTGCTCTTCCCTTCTCCATGTTCCATCCATATTGTCTCATTCTTGGGATGGAAAGCCACAGACCTCCACTTCATGGACTGCCCATGACTGGATTCATCTGTATACCAAGGATCTTCAGGTATAGAGGCTTTTTGCTCCTGATAAGAACTCTAAGCTACCAATGGCTTAAAAGCAAATACTTCCTGCTTTCCACTGGTATACATCACTGGCCTCAATAGGTGTTGTAGTTCTCCAACTAAGGGGCTATTGGAAAGGGCACTATGCTGCTGTAATGCTGGACCCCATTTGGCCAATGTAGGCATCTGTGCCACACCACTCTGTGGCCTTTGTGTCCAGACTCTTACCCTCCCTGTGATGGGATAGGTAGTTATTACATTGGTCAAAACTGTTCCAGTGATGGGCTTGATAGCCAGCAAGGAGTGGTGCACAGCAGCCAGTTGCTTCTCTGTCAAAGTGTACCAGACCTCTGTTGCTTTCCATAGTTGTGACCAGAATCAAGTAAGTTGGCATATCTGTTCAAGCTGCTGCCAAAGGCCCCATCCTAACCATGTTCAGTTACATGAACATCTAGCTCCTGGGACCTTGATGAGTTCATTACGCTCAAGGCCTGTATGGCCTTGACTGCTCGCTTAACAGCAGTAAAAGCCACTGCACATGTTTCATCCCCGTTCCACCTGGTGCCCTTTTTTACCAACCAGTATAAGGGCTTCAGAATTTGTGCCAAGTGCAGGAAAAACATTCTCTAGTAGCTCAAAAGACCCAAAAATTCTTGTAATACTGCCACAGTGGTAGAGGTAGGGAAAGCCTTGACCTTGTTTATGACTGCTTCTGGGATAACTTTATAGTTTCACCCAGCCAGACAACCCCCAAGAACTTCACTGACAAACTAGGTCCCTTAACCTTGGTGCTATTCACAGCCCATGCTTTCTCCTGTAGATGTTGCAGCAGTCTAGGAATTAACCCTTGTAAATCTTCAAGAAAATCAGACAAGCATGCTATCATCAATGTAGTGATAGAGCCACACTATTTGAAGTTTCTTCTATGTGGCCAAGTCTTTGGCTACAAGTTCATGACAAATGGTGGGACCATGGAAATATCCCTGTGCAAGGACAGTGAATATCCACTTCCGGTCTTCCCACATGAAGGCAAACTGTTCTTGATTTTCCAGTGCTATATCAATAGAGAAGAAAGCATTAGCAAGGTCCACAACATAATAATACATCCCTAGTTCATGAATGAATGTGTCCGTAATGGCTGCTATAGAGGGGACAGCAGCATGCAAAGGGGGGGTGACTTTATTCAATTCCCAATAGTCCATGGTCATATGGAAGTAGCCATCTGGCTTTTTCACTGGCCACACTGGAGAAGTAAAAGGACTAAGAGTGGGCTTTATGATGCCCACCTTCTCCAACTCTGGTAGAGTTTCTCCAATTTCCTTGTGTCCCAAGGCAATTTATACTGCTTAGTATTTGTCACCCACCAAAGTACAGGCAGACTTTATTTAATTCCCTGTAGCTACAGTGATATGTCAGGAGCTATTCGGCTTTTTCATTGACCTCACCTGGGAATTAAAAGGACTATGAGTGGGTTTTATGATTCCCACTTTGTCCTACTTCAGTAGGGTTTCTCCAATTTCCTTTTGTCCCCCAGGCAATTTATTCTGCTTGGTATTTATTACCCACCAAGGTCCAGGCAGTGTTACAGTAAGGTGCTTAGCATGTCCCCTCAACTGCCTTTACCACACATACCCTCAGTCTGAATCCACCTGCACTAGTCTGTAACCACAGGCTCTGCAGGATATAGAACCAAAAAATATATTCAGGGATGGGAGAAATGTACACAGTACACTCCTTTTGGGCTAAACGCCCTATCTCCAGTGGGATTTGGGCTTCCTTCACTCTAATTATCTTACCCCCATGGCCATCTATCATAGCAGAGGGCCCAGGATAACACTCAGGGTTGCCATAAATCAGAGAACATTCAGCTCCTGTGTCCAGCAGCACCAGGACACATTGTACAGTCACGGGGGACCAGTGAATTGCTAATTCTACATATGGCCTCTGGTCCCCAGCACGTCCCCCATGATGGGAGCCTTGACCACCCCTCCCCCAGTCAAACTGTGACACCCAGTCATCCTCCCTTGTGTGCAAGGACCCCAGTGAAGCCTGAGTACTGTTCCCCAGAAAATCTTGCAGGGACAGGCCAGACATGGGGCTTTGCCCCCATCTTCCATATCCTGGACCTCAGCAGCTGGAACTACTGCTCTGGCTTTAATTGGTGCCACAGTTCTAACAAGATTCTATTGGGCTGCCCATCAATTTTTCTTTTACTATGCCCACCTTAATCAAATGAACCCAAATTTCGGTTCTCGAGACCTTCATGGGGCCCTTTGTGCCTCTCCTTTCAGTTGTAGCCCATACTTTCTTCTGTGCTCTTACTATTTCAACTTCTTCCAGATCTGCTAAAGTACAAGTAGCCTCACTCATGGGTTGCTTTATGTTGGGGGCAAGAATAGATACTAGGGACCAAAGAGAAGTGGGGAAGGTGTATGGAGCACCAGATTTCTCATTCGTATGGTGAACAAACCCTCATTGGGGCCCTGGATGTCCATATTATAGATGATATTTTTCATGCCCAACTCCCATAACACCTGCTGGAGCTCTGCTTACATTTTCCAGCTAGTGGATAAGTAAGGTAAATCACGATGGCTGTTGTCAGCCAACCCAGAAGCACCTGATTCCCTGAGGTGTGATGGGCACTTCACAACCACTGCCAGAGGGAAGGGTGAGTAGTCAGGGAGTCAGTCTACCCATTTCAGAACCCATCATAACAATGTTTTCCACACACATATCCCAAAGACACAAAAGTCATGTAGGCAGAGGTTCTGATAGCTTCTGCCGAAACCAGATGCTCATGTCCACCAGCTCATCTTGGGTATAAGGGCAGAGCATGGAGTGCTCCCCAACCTGGGAAGGGCATGGTCCCTCCCCCTGAGGAGCCCACGGTTGTGTTTTTATTTTCTTAATTACAACTTGGGGGCCTTTAATTATAACAGGAGTGGCTGGTGCCTTGGGCAGTCAGCTTGGGAACAGTTTGTCCTTAGCTCCACCCCCTAATCCTCCCGCAACATCTCCTCTACCATCTCCAGCGCTAAAGTCTCTGCTCTTTCCTCCTCTTTCTCCCCCATGGCCTCCTGCAACGCAGATTTTCCTGCTCCTCCCTCTCTGCTAATGTATCTTCCAGCAGTGCTACCTGTCTTCTCCATAACTGTCTCTCTTAAGGGCATCCTATAGGTCATCACCCAGCTCCTCCAAGCAATGCTGAAGTGTGTCTCTCTCCTGCCAAAGTGTGTCTGTCTCCTCGATAACCATTTCCACTACCTTGAGAAGCAAACATCCAACTATCCCAGCTGCGACGCGGCCACTGAGGGCCTCTAAGCAGTCTTCCATCTTAGAGAGGGCTAATTCCACAGCTTACATTGTCTCCACCCTTCTCCTTGGGGAAGGGCCCACCCATCTAGGAGGTGCTTTACTCTAGACCAATTTCCCATTAGGAGCTCCCCAAGTAGAAGCCCCACTGATAGGGGTCACCAGGTGAAGCTGCACCCTCTACCACTTTAGTCACTGGGCCCTCCCTACCATCTACATGGGGGTTTCCATGTATCTCCCCACCATCTCTAGGGGCAGCCTGCCCAGTTGTTTCTTCTATAATGACAGATTTCAGGTTCAGAGATCCTGCTGACTACCCCAGGTGGAAATATGTTCCCAGTATGGGGCAAATTATCTTTGAAACTAAAATCAGTCAAAAGGAGAAATAAAGTGAGAGAAACCCATTTAATTCTTACAAGCAGTTGTCCATTTCTACTCTCCCATTTCTCTTACATTGCAGCTGCAAAAGAGGGGGCCATATCCATCCTCTCTGGTCCATATATAACCTCACTCCTCCTTGTAATCAGCTGTTGATAAGGAGATGGACTACTTCTCTTCACCCCTTGGAAACACCTATCAATATGGAGAAGCACTAAGGTCAGGTGAGAGATTCTGGAAATATTGGAGTTTTACCCACATCAACTTTACCCTGTGTGGTCAAAGAGCTCTACACCGTGGTGTGGTGGAACTGTTTTGGGCTGTTTCTTGATTGATTGAAAGTAGACCTGTCCTAAAAATGGCTAGAGAATGGTATGTTATTTCAACTGTACTCAAGACTTAAGAAGACTTTGGCCTTTTTTTAAAAAATTCAAATCTGTCTTTTAATACTTCTGTTCTACCCACCAAATGCTAAGAGCTTATGAGCTCATAAAAATGGTAATAATAATTGTTATTGATTGCTTATTCTGTGCTTGCATTATCATAGGTTTTTCTCAAGCATTCTTTCCTTTAGTCTTCATATCAAGTCCTTGAGGTATATACAGCAAACATTTAAAGAAATGAGTAACAGGTTCAAAGGCATAGAGCCAGAAAGTGCCTGAGGTGGGATTGAACATAGACCTCCAACTTTCAAAATACTTTCTCTTAAGTATCTACTATCGCCTCACGGGAGAGTGGTTAGCCTGCTTTTGTCAAGATGAATCTTAAAATCTGTTGTGCTCGTATGTGATTCAGCTCAGTACACCAAGGTTATGAGTTTGCAAATGCCCTCTAGAAATGAAATGACCTTTTGCCCAGATGTTTCTTTGAGGAAGCTGGACAAACTTGTTGGGATTTGATGATTCAGAGTCATAGAAATTTCTGTCTTTCTATGGAAGACCAAGAATAGAAGACTCTGTGGCCATGAAAATTTCACTGACAAACTCAGGACACTATTTCTCATATATGAAATAAACAGAACTTTTGGACTCCTGGGACCATTCCAGTATGCAGGTATGTGGTTGGGTGGGGGTGTTCCCCACACCGACAAGCAATTCTCTGGACGCTGGCTGGGTGTCCTGTCATTCAACTCAATTCTGGCACTCTCTACCATGAGATAGCATCAAATTCCACAGGAAAGAGTTTGGTCCTATAGGACTTGTTCCCCCCTCCCCCCTTCAAATGCCAGTTGGAAGTCTAGCTTATTACCTGTGCTTTGACCTACCAGCTACGGATTGGAAGTTCTCACAACCCCCTCCTTGGGCATCAGGTACCAGTTGGAAGTCAAGGTTGTCACCTGTACTTCTGACTGACTGACTATAATCAGAAGTTCCCAGTATTCCTTCCTTGGGTTTGATTAATTTGCTAGAGGAGGTCCAAAACTCAGAGAAACATTTTACTACTAGATCACTAGTTTATTATAAAAGGATTATAATGCAGGAACAGCCAGTAGGAAGAAATGCATAAGGCAAGGAATGGAAAACACACAGTTTCCATGCTGTCTGTGAGCATACCACCTTCCCCAAAACTCCACAACATAGAAGCTCTCCAAACCAAGTCCTTTTGTGTTTTTATGGAGGCTTCTTTACATAGGCATAATTGATCAAATCATTGGCAATCTATTCAATTCTCCCCTCCCCTGAGGTCAGAGGGTAGTACTAAAAGTTCCAACTCTCTAATCATATGGCTGGTTCTCCTGACAACTAGCCCCCATTCCTTAGGTGGGTTTCCAAAAGTGACCTCATTAACATAACAGAAGATAGCTTGGTTACTCATTCCAAGGATTTTGGAAGCTCTGTGCCAAAAAAGAGGACAAAGACCAAATATATAGTTTGTATTATAAATTAGAATGTTATACCTTCATATATATTAATAATCATTAAATTTGATATTACTCATCAAGGCACTTATAAAACATTTAAGTATTGTAAGAATTTAGCTCTTAAATTATTACTTCACAGAAGAAATATGGAACTCAGTCAGAATTACAAATAATTTAAAATTCAGTACAGATAGGAAGTATAAAGAAAATGGTTGGAGGCCTTAGATGGAAGCAGTTAAGAGAAAGTTAAGTCATCTGGGTTCCTGCTTAGTTTTCAAGTTAGTTCCAAGTAGATATAAACAAAATATTTATCATCTATAAATCCATGAATTTGTTATTTTAAATTTGAGATATAGCCACAAGTTACATCTAGATTATTTTATTTTTCAACATATCAAAAATGTTTAAATAGATTATATAATAATGTCAGAAAAAGGTGCCATTTATTTTCTCCAGGGAACAATTTTTAATATTCTGTAATATTTATGAAGATGGAGTGCATAAACAAGAACACACTGCAAATTTCATAATGAACTATTTCCTAGTGTAAGCTGGATTGCAATCAATTGGGAAAGAATAAAGTTCTGTAATAGTAATGTATGATGATGATTATATTTTGTACACACATTTTGTATCTGGAATTCATAACCAGGAAGGATTTTGCATGTCAAGGATTTTGGAGATAGTTAATTTGAAATGCATTATTTATAGAAATCTGGTCTATTTTTACTCAAGGAAAATGCTGTAACTGCTATTCTTAGCATTCTAAGAATTCTGATTCTAATGCTTGGGAAAAGAATAGAAGCAGACAGTATAAAATGAGTAATTCTTAAGGAATCAAATAGTCTTATCTAAATTTCAGCATTTCCAATAATAGAACTTAAACTGTAGTTCCCTTTTTCAGCTAGTTATAATTTCCTTGCCTAAAGGAAGGCATTAAGTTAAATAGGAAGCAATAGATTAGAAAAGCTATTTTGATTTAATATATTTTATTTAACAGTATGGGTCAAAATATCTACCAATATTAAGAGAACCAGGTGTGGATAAAATTGCAGGATTTCCAGAATCTCTTGCCTGGCCATAATCCATCTTCATGGCAATAGGTGTTTACAATGCATGGAGAGAAGCTGTTCTCTCCTTAGTCCATCTCTATATCAATAGGTGATTACAAGGAGGGGTGAAGAGGCAAGCAAGCTTGGGACCAGAGAAGGTTTTTTTTGGTTTCTTCCCAGCTAGGATGGGGAGAGACATGGGTGAAAGGGAGTAGATGACTTTTTGTAAGCAAAAGTGGTTCCTCCCATTTTATTCTTCCCTTTGACTGATTTTGGCTTCAAACGTTTATTTGCCCTAGGCTGGCAACACATTTTCCTCCTGGAGTTACACCAGAGAAGAACACTTCTAAATTAATATGCTAATTAAGCATGTATTGTATAGACCAGGATGAAGGGGCATAAAAAATACTGGACTCTTACCATCATTTCTGAAATGTGACCTTTTACATTCAAATCCATTTATACATTCAAATGCATTCAGATAGGAAATCTGAAGGATGTTCTTTAAAGCAAATTTAGAGTGTGTAACTTTATTAAACCAAAAGGATTTGAATCATGGAATGTTACAAAGAGCCTCTGGTCTTGTCAAATGCTAGAAAGCAGAGATCCTGGGTTATATTTTCGGTGTTGCCACCTTCTTCTGATTTATTTAATTAGATCACTTCACCTTTTTTTTGCTTCTCCTTCCTAAGTCTAAAATAAAGGTATAGTCTATACAATTTCACTGGACTCTTTAATGATACAAATATTTATCAATTCATTCATTGTAACTCACTTGCTACATGGGTCCTAGATCCTTCTGCCTACTTGACATCTAGATATTATTGGCTTAAATAGACATTTGCATGCTCTGAAATGTCCTCAAGTATTTGGAAGTGTCTTAGAGGATGGTAAAAATGATTTATATTCTCAAGGTTCAACCATTTACTTCCTTGGTTGATACATTTTTTGCCATCCTATATGTGCAATATCTGACCTATATTATGTCAACATGGACTTGAAATGAGCCAATTCCTTGCTTTTGAGAAAAAACAAAGTACAAAAAAACCCCTGCTCCTCCCAGCCACACACATACAATGCCCACCCAAGACATAGAGTTATTAGATGTTAGTAAAAATTGGTGAAGATGGAAAAGTGATGTCATAGCATAGCAATATAAACATCTTCAAAGTGAACATTAGCAACCTTGTTTCATGAAGTGCCTTTGGACACTATATACTGTTAATACCTACTTAAACCTCTGTAGCCTAAAACTCATTGGATTGTTTCATGCTTCTTTCTTCATTCCTTTACAGTTCATCTTTCTCATGAAGAAACCAAACCTCTCATATTTTTTTATTTTGGTATCATTAATCTACAATTACATGAGGAACATTATGTTTACTAAAACTCCCCCCATCACCAAGTTCCCCCCCATACCCCATTGCAGTCACTGTCCATCAGCATAGTAAGATGCTATAAAATCACTACTTGTCTTCTCTGTGTTGTACAGCCCTCCCCGTGCCCCCACCCACACACATTATGCATGCTAATCGTAATGGCCCCTTTCTTTCCCCCACCCCTTATCCCTCCCTTCCCACCCATCCTCCCCAGTCCCTTTCCCTTTGGTAATCTGTTAGTCCATTCTTGGGTTCTGTGAGTCTACTGCTGTTTTGCTCCTTCAGTTTTTTTCTTTGTTCTTATACTCCACAGGTGAGTGAAATCATTTGATACTTGTAAACCTCTCATTTTATGTTTCTGAAAATTGTGACTATTTCCCTTGGCTGCAGCACCCACCCACCCCATGCCTCACAGTTTGCCTTCCCTATCTTCACTCCATTAAAAAAATATGCTGCCAGCTTTAAATGCTTACACTTTTTACCTCTACTACATAAGTGCCAAGCATCATGCTGGAATGTGGGACATACCATTTTTAAAGTAGAAACTGTTATGTTCTCTACATGTCAAGTGCTAGGAGGAAGTAGATAGGTGTACACCTGTACAGTACTTAACTGTACTTCATGCTTAGGGTAGGGAATGTAGTGGAGTTATTAAAGTTTTTCTCTGCTGGGAATTGGAACCTTTAAACTTGTCTTACTGGAATGTGAGTGTGATTTAAAAATAACTATGAAAACTAATAAACACTCGTTATAGGGAGTGTGACTAACACTTAAAATTTTTAACCTGCATATAAGGCTACAGGTGTGTTCCTAATTTCAACCTTACAAAATGATAACACTTGTTAGAATTATGTATCGTGCCTGAACAATTTAGGATCCACTTTGCTCCATCTGATACTTTCTTTCACTTTCTCTGCAGTTGTTTCCTAAGAACTTCATGCAGTAAATTCATGCAGAAAAAGAGATACTTTTTGAGGGTGGAGAGACAAAGCTTTAGCCACTGGAGAAATCAATAGTTGTGAAGTCAATAGCTGCCTGCCCAGTTATCTCTTCGATACAGACTTCAAGTGACTGCACCCAATATCAGGTAGAGGCAGAAAGATGAAGCAGCACCCTTTTTTCTTTCAGTCTAGCAAACTTGTTCTTCTAAGGTGGTAAAACCTGTGTTCATCCCTGAGAAGAATTCTGACTTCAATACCACTGTCTTGTAGTTACTGAAAATACCACTTATATTTAGGCATTATGTTAGTTTTCAGATTTCCCTTTTCAAGTTATAAATTTTTATTTGTTGCTTATTTTCAAATAGTTTAATAGGAATTTGAGAGGTAACACCAAGATTCTAGCAAGATGTTGTTTTAGATGAAAGATAATTTTAAACAATTAAAGATGTTATGTATTATGTAAAATCGTGTAATAAATAACATAGTTAAAGAGACAGGGATAGATTATGAAATATAAAATCATAATACCAGTTAAAAGTGATAATAATAAAAGACCTTTAAGTATCTGGGAAATATTTTTGAGGTGCATTTCCAAGTCTCCATTTCTTCAACAGAAAAAGTAGATGTGTTTGCTTTAATAGGCTTAGTCATGACCTTTTACGTTATAGGACAAGAGAAAAGTACTTTGTTTAAAAAACAATTGTGATTTGGCAATTAGGTCATGAGAGCTTTGATTATTGGGATTAGTGTCCTTATAAAAGACCCCAGAAAGCTAGTTTGTCTCTTCTGCTATTTGAGGATATAATGAAAAGTCTGCAACCTGGAAGAGGGCTCTCACCTGAAACCATGCTGGTATCTTGATCTTTGACTTTTACCACCCAAAGCTATGAGCAATAAATTCTGTAGTTTATAAGCCACCCAGTCATGGTATTTTTGTTGTAGCAACCCAATTAGCTAAGACAGGTGTTATATGATTAATACTGAATTCATTAATTCATCCTTTCACTCTGAGTCCACCATTTGCTCCTAAGTCAAATTTTTGCAAAATAAAGTCAAACTTAATGGCATGTCAGTATTGTAATTTTTAAATGTAAAATTTTAAAGCCACAAAAGGCCATCTAATAATCAGTTGGAGGCTGAAAGGGGCCAATCTCATTCCTTGGCCTTTATACTAATATGTAGGCACCATTTGTAATTATGTAATTAATGTTATTATATGTTGATAGTTACAATGATTCAGAGTACTTTTGCACTAATTCGTACAATATCTTTCTTCTTCTACATGGTATTTTACCTTCGGTTAGGCTCAGATACAGTGTGTACAGATGATTTTACAGATCATGGACTTCTCCTGTTGTCAAATATCTATTAAGCAGAGGGTATTAAATTGGAAGGAGATTCTTTCACTGGATCTAATACATATTTAATACCTATTTTACTTAATACTTGTGTGTTTGACACTTTGAAATTTTTGCTCTTATTTCTACAATGATTGTTTTCATTTCACTAGGCTTTCTAGTTCCAAAGCTGATTCACATTTTTTATTTGACTACATAGATAAAATACTTCAGAAATTTACTCCTTGATTAAAAATATTTCAGTAATTTCCCAGATATACAAAAGCAGTGCTCTTAGAAAGCACTATTAAGTGACTAAAAAGTTGTATACATTGATAATGTCAGGAAACATGCCAACATGATACACACCTCTCAAACAGTTTGAGAGATTCAGTCACGTCAAAATCAGATCTTGGTAGGTGGGTAGGCTATTGCACTGGGAAAATAATATACAGCAATATTCAAATGCCCAACTTACCCTTGATGTCATCATTTATAAATTCCTGCTTTGCAACTGAACAAAATAATTAGTTCCTTTGAGGTCTAATTTAGTCAATCCTTTGAATCGAGGATCAAGTTTGCATATAAACTAATAGTGGCCTCAATAATTACTGAAGAAATGAAGAGAGCATCTTTGAAGTATCCCTTGGAAAAGAATTATCTTCATGGCCCACAGGTACACACATTCACACACAAATATAGATAGATAGATAGATAGATAGATAGATAGATAGATAGATAGATAGATAGATAGATAGATTCACACACAAATACATATATATATATATATATATAGATAGATAGATAGATATAGATATAGATATATGAATATATTAAATATAGTACTTATGGGTACATTCTTTAAATTTTAAAAGAAGTGCTATTGATGTTGATAATAAAATAAAAAATAAAATAAAATAAGTCTTATCATTTAACTTTGTTTCAATTACTAGTTATATTAAACATTTTCATGTGTTCTGGGTAGGCAGATAGTGCCATTTGGATCTATCAAGTATATAGTTAAATACCAATGACTTGTTTCATTCGTTCATACATTTATTCATTCATTCACTGAACAAGAACTTATTAAGTACTCAGTATGAGCCAGGCAGTGTTCTCTTTGCTGGATTTACAATATTAAACCACCAGATGAAAAATCATAAAACGGGAAGCTTTTAGACCTGTGGAAGAAGCAAGCAATAAACACAGTAAGTAAAAAAAAAATAATAAATGTTAGAGAGTAAAAAAAATATTGTGGAATCAGAAATAAAGATGGAAAGATTGTGGGGTGTGGTCGTGTAAGTCCGGGGAAAGGAAATCCTGGGGCAAAATACCTCTAAAAACCATCAAAGGGAGAAATAAAGTTTAAAACCCATTTATTGCTTACAAACTACATTCCAGGGCCATCTCCCTCCCCTGCTCTGGAAGAAAGCAAGTAAGCAAGCAAGCCAGCCCCTCCCCTTAAATTCTCAGGCTCAGACACACCCTCGGTTGCCCAGGTATTTATCCATTAACACGGAGATGAATGAAGATGAATTTATCTCCACCCCTGAGGATATGTAAATGCACTAAAGCCAGGTGAGATAATCTGGAAATGTTACAATTTTACCCACAGACCACCCCTCCAGAAATCTCACTTTACAATCTACTTGTTCCCCTTCTTCCACAGTGGTCCCAGGGCGAGAAAACTGGAGCATTGTGACCAGACCAATGACATAACAATAGCAACAGCAATAAGATTATGACAATCCTCAAACCGGAGGATTCAGCTAGGTTCAAAGTCTTATGCAGATTAAGTCCATAGCTCAGCCAGTCCATAGGCAGGCAGAAGCTGAGGGTTCAGAGCAATCATCTGCAGCAGCTTCAGCCAGGGGATGCACTTGGGCCACAAGGACTGTAGGAGAAAATAACCTTAAAGGCAATAAAATACATGTTTTAATGACACCAACCTAGGCAAATCATGTCTATCATGTAGGATACATGCAAGAGAGTGGTCTTGTGATAAAACAGTGGCAGGAATGGGATCTCGTCCAGGTCTAGTATACCAGACTTTCACCCCCTTCCCTGTGGGAATTACAGATGGGTCAATGTACGCAAGGTACATGCACTGGCCATAAAGATGAAACAAAACTTCCCCGCAAGATGCTCTTACCTCCTGGACATTTTGGGTACACTACCATAACCTTTGGGGGCCTTTCAGCTGTTATTTCAGGAACACACAGGAGGCCAGCTTCCAGGCCTTCCTCCAAGGTGCCAGAAGGGCCAGCCATCGCTGGTCCATGTGTCAAAATGTCCAGGGCCAGGTCCATTCAACAGTGTCTTCAGGGCTTAATGCAGTAGGGGCTGGCAGCAGGACATTGCTCTGCTGGCCATATCCTGGCTTCAATAACTCTTCTTTGGTTTGGACATTGAATTGTATAGGAGAGGCAGCAAGGTGCGTAAGCATATCCACAGGGCTCAAAGCTCCTTTACATGGCTCCTCATTCAAATGCCACAGCACTGTCCATAGGTCAACTGACCAACCCCGTACACTATTGGTGTCTGATTTCAGGCCAGATTTCAACAAACTGTTGTACCTCTCTATCATGCCTACCTGGTAGGATTATGTGGTACATGAAATTTCCACTTTATTTCTAATTGCTGCACCCATTCTTGTAACGGATGTCCAGTAAAGTGGGTGCCTTGATCACTATCACCTGCAGCCAGCCATAGGCCGCAAAGAGACGCTCCAGGTCCCTCTTGGTACTTTGCTGATCTGCACAACATGCAGGAAAAGAAACCATCAGTCCAGTAGCCATGTCCACACAAGTCATTGTATACCAATATCCTTCTGATGTGGGCAGAGGCCCAATATAGTCTATTTGCCACCTGACAAGGGGTATTGGCCCCCTTACTATTGTCCCATGTTGCTGTGAGACTCAGTGTAAGTCCCTCTTAGAGCACACAAGGTACTCCTTCCAGGCTCTGCTGACTTCTTCAAAGGTCAATGGCAAGCCCCACCTAAGGGCTACAGCCCACATTGTCTTTTGCCCTGAGTGCAACTAACAGCAGTGTAGTCATTGGGCCACATCAGAGGCAGGCTTTCCTTCTAGCCAATGCACCTGGGCCAATGTGTCTGCTTCATCATTCCCTGGGGATGCCAAAGGCAAATGGCCAGTCACATGATATACAGTAACAGTCTTAGTCTGACCTGAGGCCCATAGGTCTTGCCACAACTCTTGCCCCCAAAGGGGCAGGTGACCAACCATCTAGTTGGCATGATACCATGTCGGTAACACAGGGTCAAGCCCCAATAGATAACCAGCTGTCAGTGCAGACAACTATGAGGGAAGGCTCCTGGATGATTATGAGTCATATTGCCCACAACTCAGCCCATTGACTTCTCTTTCCCTCCCTATCCTCCATCCATATTGTCTCAGTCTTAGGATGGAAAGCAACAGCCCTCCACTTTGGGGGCTACCCATGACTAGAGCCATCTGTGTACCAAGCACCTTCAGGTATAAGGGCTTTTCCTTCCTGATAAGGAGTCTTGGCTACCAGTGGCTCAAAAGCAAGTTCTTACTGCTTTCCACTGGTATAGGTCACTGGCCTCAATAAGCGTTGAAGTTCTCCATTTAAGGACCTAGTAGAGAGGGTGCTGCACTGCTGTAAATATGTGCCCCTTTTGTCCAGGGTAGGGGTCTGTGCCATGCCACTCCGTGGCCTTTGGGTCCAGTCTCAAACCAACCCTGCAATGGGATAGGTGGTTTTTACCTTGGTCAGAGCTGTTTTGGTGATATGCTCTGTAGCCAGCAATGAGTGGTACAAAGCAGCCAGTTGCTTCTCTATCAAGGTATACCGGACCTCTGCTCCTTTCCATAGTTGTGGTCAGAATCCAATAGGTTGACGTGTCTGTTCAAGCTGCTGCCAAAGACCCCATTCATAACCATCTTTGGTTACATGAACATCTAGTCCACAGGGCCTTGATGAGTCCATTACATTCAAGGCCTTTATGGCCTTGACTGCCCACTTGGCAGTAGTAAAAGCAGCCACACATGTCTCATCCCAGTCCCACCTGATGCCCTTTATACCAGCTGGTAAAGGGCTTCAGAATTTGTGCCAAGTATGGGATAAACACTTTCCAGTAGCCCAAAAGACCCCAAACTCTTGTAATACTGCCACAATGGTAGGGGTGGGGAAAGTCTGGACCTTGTCAATAATTGCTTCAGGAACAATTTTAGTTTTATCTGACCAGACAACCCCCAAGAATTTCGCAGGCAACCCAGGTCCCTGAACCTTGGTGCTGTTCACAGCCCATCCTTTGTCCTGTAGATGCTGCAACAGTCTAGGAACTGCCCCTTCTAAATCTGAAAGAGAATCAGATGTGAGCATAATATCATCAATGTAGTGATACAACTACACTCTTTGGGGTTGCTTCCATGTGGCTAAGTCCTGGGCTACAAGTCCATGACAGATGGTGGGACTGTGGAAATATCCCTGTGGAAGGACAGTGAATGTCCACTGCCAGCCTTCCCATGTGAAGGCAAATTGTACCTGGCTTTTCTGTGCTATGTCAATAGAGAAGAAAGCATTAGCAAGGTCTACTACATAATAATATGTTCCCAGTTCATGGCTGAGGGTGTCCAGAATGTCTGCCATAGAGGGGACAGCAGCATGCAAAGGGGGTGTGACTTTATTCAATTCCCTGTAATCCAGTCATAGGCAAGGAGCTGTCTGGCTTTGTCACTGGCTACACTAGGGAATTAAAAGGACTAAATGGGCTTTATGATACCCACCCTCTCCAACTCCTGTAGAGTTTCTCCAATTTCCTTCTGCTCCCTCCAGGCAATTTATATTGCTTAGTATTTGTCACCCACCGAGGTACAGGCAGAGCTACAGGTGGGTGCTTAGCGTGTCCCCTCAGAACTGCCTTTACCACACATACCCTCAGTCTGAACTCACCTGTGGTGGTCTGTAACCACAGGCCCTGCAGAAAATCTATCCCCAAAATATATTCAGGGATGGGAGAAATGTACATGGTATATTCTTTTGGGGGTAAACACCCTATCCCCAATGAGATTTAGGCTTACTTCACTCTAATTGCCTTACCTCCATAGCCATCTATCACAGCAGGGGTCCCAGTAAAATGATCAGGGTTGCCATGAATCAAAGAACACTCAGCTCCTGTGTCCATCAGTGCCACGACACATTGTACATTCACAGGGGACCAATGAATTGCTAATTCTACATGTGGCCTCTGGTCCCCACCATGTCCCCCAAGGTGGGGACTTTGACCCCCCCACCCCATTGAACCACGATGCCCAATCATCCTACTCTGGGGGTGAGGGCTCAGGCGAATCCTGAGTACTGTCTCCCATGAAGTTTTGCAGGACACAGGTCAGGCATGAGGCCTTGACTCTGGTTTCCGTGTCCTGGACCTCAGTGGCTGGAACTGCTGTTCTGGCTTTAATTGATGCCACAGTTCTAACAATATTCTGTTGGGCTTCCTATCAAGTTTTTCTTTCACTAACCTGGCTTTTATCAAATCAACCTACATCTGGGTCCTCAAGACCTTCATGGAGCCTTTTGCATTTCTCCTTTCACTCATGGCTTGTACCTCCCTCCATGCCCTTATTGTTTTGACCTCCCCCAGATCTGCTAAAGTACCAGTAGCCTCACTTGTGGGTTGCCCTAGGTGGGGGGCAAGAGTATTCACTAGGGACCCAAAGAGAGATGTGGGAGCTGTATGCCTCACCAGATTTCTCATTCCTATAGTGAGTACTTCCTCATCAGGGCCCTGGGGGTCCATATTATAGATGATATTTTTCATACCCAATTCCCACAGTACCTATTGGAGCTCTCCATATGTTTTCCAACTACTAGGAAAATACGGTATATCACCATGATTAGGGAAAACTATCCTGATGGCAGCTGTCAGCCATTCCAAGAGTGTCTGATTCCCTGAGGCATTATGGGCATTTTGCAACCGCTGCTGAAGGGAAGGATGAGTCATCAGAGAAGCCATTCTACTCATCTCAGTACCTGACACAACAATGTTTTCCACCCCCATATCCCAGAGACATAAAAGCCATGTACGCAGAGATTCCAATGGCCTATGCGTATACCAGATGCTCATGTCCACCAGCTCATCCTGGGTATTGGGGCAGAGCGTGGAGTGCTCCACAACCTGGGGAGGGGGCTCTCCCCATGAGGAGCCCATAGTTTTACATTTTTATTTTCTTAATTACAACTTGGTGGGCCTTTAAAACAGGATGGCCTGGGTAGCAGGTCTGCTAGTGGCCCCACCTCCTCCTCCCTTGGGCTTCTCCACCACCGGCTCCTTGCCCACCATTTCTGGGGCTGAAGGCACTACTCTTTCCTCCTCCTCCCGCAAAGCCTCCTGCAATATGGCTTTTCCTGCTGCCTTTGCCCCTAAGGAGTCTTCTAGGAGCATGACCTGTCTTTTCAGTAACTGTCTCTCTTCTTTAATAGCATCCCATAGGTTATCACCCAGCTCCTCCAGGCGATGCTGAAGTGTGTCTCTCTCCTGACTAAAACCCTCTCTCTCATCGCTAACCCTCTTGATAATCCTCTCTTTCTCCTATGTAATATTTTCCACTATCTAGATGAAAAAACACCCTACAATGCCAGGCCTCCTAAGGTCTCCAAGCAGTCTTCCAACTCATGGAGGACCAATTCTGCAGTTTCTGGTGTTTCCACCCTTCTCCAGTTCTGGGGAATGCCCCACCCCTCTAAGAGGTACTTTACCCTAGGCCAATTCCCTGCTAGGGGTTCCCAAATTGGAAGCCCCACAGCTGGGGAGATAATAACAGGTGAAGCGGCACCCTCTGCCACTGCATCCACTGGGGCCTCCCTACCATCCACAGGAGCAGCCCTCACAAAGGTCGCACACATTATGACACATTTCAGGTTCAGAGGCACCCTGCTGACTGTCACCAGATGTAAGTCCGGGGAAAGGAAATTCCAGAGCAAAATACCTCTAAAAACCAAAATCAGTCAAAGTGAGAAATAAAGTTTAAAACCCGTTTGTTGCTTACAAACTGCAGTCCAGGGCCATCTCCCCTGCTCCCAAGGCAAGCAAGCAAGCAAGCAAGCAATCAAGCCAGCCCCTCCCCTTAAACTTTTCGAGTTCAGACACACCCTCAGTTGCCCAGGTAATTGCCTATTAACATGGAGATGAACTTCTATCCACCCCTGATGATATGCAAATGCACTAAAACCAGGCGAGATAATCTGGAAATGTTACAGTTTTACCCACAGTTGGTGACAGTGTGATTGTACTTTGCTACAGTAGTCAGGGAGAAAATGATTTAGGAGTTAATAACTGCTGTAGATAACGGAGCTAGCTACTCAGATTCATGACAGTCTAGTCTTAGAGGGCAGTAGTGCTAAGGCCATGAGTCATACCAAGATGCTTAGTGAGTTTAATCAACAGGTAAGGAGATCAAAATAGAGTGGTGTAAAGAATAGTGGTAGGAGTCAATGGATTCTAAAGAGTCCTTGGCACATTTCCAATCCCAGATGAAGGCAGAAAGGGGTGTATTTCTGTAGAAAAATTATAAATTATAATAAAACCGAGTAAAAGTAATTTTGCTTTTAATTGTGACATATACCTGGTGATTTTACTTAATGTCAGTGATAAAACTTCTCTCTCTCTTGAGAAAATCACTTCCATTACTCTTCCTTTGGTATGACTCTGATGAGACTGCAAAGGTTTCCAGAAGAGTAACATGATCTATCTTATACTTTAAAAGCCTGGCTCTAGACATTGTGTGGAGAATAGAATGAAGTGGCCAAGGATAGGAATAAAAAGATCAGTTGGGGCAATTGCAGAAATCTGTATTAAAGATGACAGTGGCTTAGAGTAAGGTGATAAAGTAATGAAAGAGAAAAGTGACATTTTTAGAACTATTTTGAAAATTAAAATTCATAGGATGGCTTTTTGGGAGATGTTGCCAGGCAATTGCATCTGGGGAGGTCTCTCCCTGTGCACCAGGTGAAACCTCAACTTTGATGGGGAGGGTTCTTGACTGAATAAGAAAGAATTCTCTAGCAGGTTGGACAAGTGCAGTTAAGCAAGGAATTGGAATTCATTAGACAGAAAGTGGAGTTGAATGGCAGCTGCCTTGTAGGTGGCTAGGTAAGTGCAGAGGGAAAGAGGGTAAGTTTGCTAAACTACTTCTTGGCCTACGGCAGATTCCCTTGCCTGCTCCTAAAGCCAGGATCATCTGGCATTCTGTGTCCGCTTGGATCTGCATAGCATGGGGAGTAGCCCCTACCATCACAGGATTTTTATACCACAGAGCATGGATAGAGTGAGATTATGCTCTGAGAACTCCCCAAAGAAAGGAGGTTTTCAGGCAGGCTACTAAAGAGTGGATTATGCAGCTGCAGTTCATTCAAGTCACCTAGGCAACAGGAATTTACAGGTCCAAATCTGAGCTCTTAGCAGCCCCTCCCTACTTGTCGGGAGTAAAACAGATTCTTGGAGATAGAATAAAATAGCAAACAGATGAAACACTACAGCAAAAGCACAGAAACAAATTGCAGTTAAGTTGAGCAGTGGGAAAGCTTTAATTAAATGTATGCACTTAAAGAACAGACAGTGCGGGCAAATTTAGGAGGTGCACCAAAAGTCTGGAGGTTCCATCTTTTAAGGATTTTTCAGGAATGTGACAAAGGGTCAGGCAGTATAGACTTGTAAAGCAGTCTCAAAATGCTTATCTCTGGTGAGAGACATTATGTTTCTTCTATTATCAGTCCTCCAGGTAATTCTGCAAAATTAATTTAACAGAAGAAATTGGTCAGTTCCTCTCAAGGACAGCAGCTTCCCTCTAGGACATATCAATCAAGACTACCTGCCCTGTGCCCAAAGTGGGTTGAGTTATTGTCTTTTTACTAAAGAATATGTTAAGAATCTTACCTCATAACTTCCTAGTTTTGAAAGTGGAATCTTAGCCTTAAGATGGGATCCTTTCTGTTCTTACTATACTGTTTATATGGCAGTTTTTTGGAAAAATTAATAATGATGCCTGTCTCATATCTTTGCCTTACATCAAGGAGCTATTTTTACTGTGATGAAATATACATCAAATATAGTATTTTAGCTATTTTTAAGTGCACAATCCAAATACCATTAAGTTCATTCTCAGTGCTGAGCAATCGTCATCACTATCCATTTCCAGAACGTTTTTATCATCATACAGAAGTTTTATAATGATTAAACAATAACCCCCTGTCCAGACATAGGTATTCTAAATTTTGCTACCTATCTGTATGAGTTTGCTTCTTCTATGTACCTCATGTAACTGGAACCATACAATATCTATTCTTCCGTATCTAGATTACTTTAGTTAGTTTTGCTCATGTTGTAGCATTTATCAGAATTCATTTTTTATGATGGAATAATGTGCCAATTTATACTACATGTTGATAACCCATTTGTCTGTTGATAGATGTTTGGGTTGTTTCCACATTTTGGCTATTGTACATAATGCTGCTGTCAAGATTGGCATCCAAAAATCTATTTGACTCACTCCTTTCAATTATTTTATGTGTATACCCAGAAGCATTGCTGGATCATATGGTAATTCTAGGTTATTAACTTTTTTTTGATAGTAATACATAATTACATGAGCAACATTGTGGTTGCTAGATTCCCCCCATTATCAAGACCTCACCACATACACTATTACAGTCACTGCCCATCAGCTTAGTAAGATGCTATAGAGTCACTATTTGTCTTCTCTGTGCTATATGGCCTTACACGTGCACCCCCCTACATTATGTGTGCTAATCGTAATGCCCCTTATTCCCCTTCTCTCTCCCTTCCCACCCACATTGTAACCTCAAAACCCTTACCCTTTGGCAACTGATAGTCCATTCTTGGGTTCTGTGAGTCTGCTGCTGTTTTGTTCCTTCAGATTTTGCTTTGTTCTTGTGCTCCACAGATGAGTGAAATCATTTGGTACTTGTCTTTTTCTGCCTGGCTTATTTCACTGAGCATAATACCCTCTAGCTCTGTCCATGTTGTTGCAAATGGTAGGATTTGTTTTCTTCTTATGACTGAATAATATTCCATTGTGTATATGTACCATATCTTCTTTATCCATTCATCTACTGATGCACACTTAGGTTGCTTCCATTTCTTGGCTATTGTAAATAGTGCTGCAATAAACATAGGGGTACATATGTCTTTTTGAAAATGGGATCCTACATTCTTAGGGTAAATTCCTAGGAGAACAGTTCCCAGGTCAAGTGGTATTTCTATTTTGAGATTTTTGAGGAACGTCCATACTGCTTTCCACAATGGTTAAACTAGTTTACATTCCCACCAGCAGTGTAGGAGGGTTCCCCTTCCTCCGCATCCTCACCACCTTTTGTTGTTCCTAGTCTTTTCTATGTTGGCCATCCTAACTAGTGTGAGGTGATATCTCATTGTGGTTTTAATTTGCATTTCCCTGATAATTAGCGATGTGGAACATCTTTTTATGTGCCTGTTAGCCATCTGAATTTCTTCTTTGGAGAAATGTCTGTTCATATCCTCCACCCATTTTTGAATAGGGTTATTTGCTTTCTGGAAGTTGAGGCATGTCAGTTCTTTATATATTTTGGGTGTTAAGCCCTTGTCGGATATGTCATTTGCAAATATATTCTCCCATACTGTAGGATGCCTTTTGTTCTACTGATGGTGTCTTTTTCTGTACAGAAGCTTTTTAGCATGATGTACTCCCATTTGTTCATTTTTTAATTTTGTTTCCCTTGTCCAAAATGTGTTCAGGAAAAGGTTGCTCATGTTTATATTCAAGAGATTTTTGCCTATGTTTTCTCCTAAGAGTTTTATGGTTTCATGACTTACATTCAGGTCTTTGATCCATTTTGAGTTTACTTTTGTGTATGGGATTAGACAGTAATTCAATTTCACTCTCTTGTATGTAGCTATCCAGTTTTGCCAACACCAACTTTTGAAGAGGGTGTCATTTCCCCATTGTATATCCATGGCTCCTTTATCATATATTAATTGACCATATATGGTTGGGTTTTATATCTGTTCTCTCTAGTCTGTTCCATTGTTCTATGGGTCTGTTCTTGTGCCAGTAACAAATTGTCTTGATTACCATGGCTTTGTAGTAGAGCTTGAAGTTGGGGAGTGTATTCCACCCATCTTTATTCTTCCTTCTCAAGGTTGTTTTGGATATTTGGGATCTTTTTTGGTTCTGTATGAATTTTAGAACTATTTTCTCTAGTTTGTTGAAGAATGCTGTTGGTATTTTGAGTTGGCTGCATTGAATCTGTAGATTGTTTTAGGCAGGATGGCCATTTTGACAATATTAATTCTTCCTGTCCATGAGCATCAGATGTGTTTCCATTTATTGGTGTCTTCTTTAATTTCCCTCATGAGTGTCTTGTAGTTTTCAGAGTATACATCGTTCTCTTCCTTAGTTAGGTTTATTCCTAGTTATTTTACTCTTTTTGATGCAATTGTGAATGGAATTGTTTTCCTGATTTCTTTTTCTGCTAGTTCATCATAAGTGTATAGGAATGCCACAGATTTCTGTGTATTAATTTTGAATCCCACACCTTTGCTGAATTCCGATATTACATCTAGTAGTTTTAGAGTGGATACTTTAGGGTTCTTTTAAATGTACAATGTCATGTCATCTGCAAACAGGAACACTTTAACAACTTCCTTGCCAATCTGGATGCCTTTCATTTCTTTTTTTTTATTTTTTATTTTTTATTAAGGTATGATTGATATACACCCTTATGAAGGTTTCACATGAATAAACAATGTGGTTACTACATTTACTTGTATAATCAAGTCCCCACTCATACCCCAATGCAGTCACTGTCCATCAGTGCAGCAAGATGCCACAGATTCACTATGTGCCTTCTCTGCATTGTTCTCCTTGTGAGTAGTTTTGGACTGAATTTGTTAGGGTTTTTAAAGTACAGTATCATGTCTTCCACAAACAGGGACAGTTAAACTTCTTCCTTGCCAATCTGGATGCCTTTTATTTCTTTGTGTTGCCTGATTGCTGTGGCTAGACCTCCAGAACTATGTTGAATAAAAGTGGGGAGAATGGGCATCCTTGTCTTGTTCCCGATCTTAAAGGAAAAGCTTTCAGCTTCTCACTGTTCAATATGATTTTGGCTGTGGCTTTACCATATAATGCCTTTATTATGTTGAAGTATTTGCCGTCTATACCCATTTTGTTGAGAGTTTTTATCATGAATGGATGTTGAATTTGTCAAATGCTTTTTCAGCATCTGTGGAGATGATCATTTGGTTTTTGTCCTTCTTTTTGTTGATGTGGTGGATGATGTTGATGGATTTTTGAATGTTGTACCATCCTTGCATCCCTGGATGAATCCCACATGATAATGACGGATGATCTTTTTGGTGGTGTATTTTTTAATTCAGTTTGCTAATACTTTGTTGAGTATTTCTGCATCTATGTTCATCAGGGATATTGGTCTGTAATTTTCTTTTTTTGTGGTGTTTTTGCCTGGTTTTGGTATTAGCGTGATGCTGGTCTCATAGATTGAGTTTGGAAGTATACCCTCCTCTTCTATTTTTTGGAAAACTTTAAGGAGAATGGGTATTAGGTTTTCACTAATTGTTTGATAAATTCAGCAGTGAAAACATCTGCTCCAGGAGTATTGTTCTTAGGAATTTTTTTGATTACCAATTCAATTTCATTGCTGGTAATTCATAAAATTCAGATTTTCTGTTTCTTTCTGGGTCAACCTTGGAAGGTTGTATTTTCCTGGATAGTTGTCCATTTCTTCTAGGTTTTCCAGTTTGTTAGCATATAATTTTTCACAGTATTCTCTCATAATTCTTTGTATTTCTGTGCTGTCTGTAGTAATCTTTCCTTTTTCACTTCTGATTCTGTTAATGTGTGTAGACTCTCTTTTTTTCTTGATAAGTCTGGGTAAGGGTTTATCTATTTTGTTTATTTTCTCAAAGAACCAGCTCCTGTTTTCATTGATACTTTCTATTGTTTTATTCTTCTGCATTTTATTTATTTGTGCTCTAATCATTATTATGTCCCTCCTACTGACTTTGGGACTCATTTGTTCTTCCTTTTCTAGTTTCATTAATTGTGAGTTTAGACTGCTCATCTAGGATTGTTCTTCTTTCCTGAGGTAGGCCTGTATTACAATATACTTTCCTCTTAGCATGGCTTTTGCTGTGTCCCACAGATTTTTCAGTATTGAGTTATTGTCATTTGTCTCCATATATTGCTTGATCTCTGTTTTTATTTGTACATTGATCTATTGATTATTTAGGAGCATGTTATTAAGCCTCCATGTGTTTGTGGGCTTTTTCATTTTCTTTGTGTAATTTATTTCTAGTTTCATACCTTTTTGATCTGAGAAGCTGATTGGTATAATTTCAATCTTTTTGAATTTACTGTGGTGCTTTTTGTGGCCTAGTATATGATCTATTCTGGAAAATGTTCCATGTGCACTTGAGAAGAATATGTATCCTGTTGCTTTCGGATAGAGTGTCCTGTACATGTCTCTTAGGTCCATCTGTTCTAATGTGTTGTTCGGTGCCTCTGTCCCCTTACTTATTTTCTGTCTGGTTGATCTGTCCTTTGGACTAAGTGGTGTGTTGAAGTGTCCTAAAATGAATGCATTGCATTCTGTTTCCCACTGTATTTCTGTTAGTATTTGTTTCACATATGCAGGTGATCCTGTTTTGGGTGCATATATATTTATAATAGTTATATTCTCTTGTTGGACTAATCCCTTTATTATTAAAAAATGTCCTTCTTTGTCTCTTGTTAGTTTCTTTGTTTTGAAGTCTATTTTGTCTGATACAAGTACTGTAACTCCTGCTTTTTTCTCCCTATTAGTTGCACAAATTATCTTTTTCCATCCCTTTACTTTCAGTATGTGTATGTCTTTGGGTTTGAAGTGAGTCTCTTGTTGGCAGTATATAGATGGGTATTGTTTTTTTTATCCATTCAGTGACTCTGTGTCTTTTGATTGATGCATTCAGACCATTTACACTTAGGGTGGTTATTGATAAGTATGTACTTATTGCCTTTGCAGGCTTCAGATTTGTGGTTACCAAAGGTTAAAGGGTAATTCCCTTAGTATCTAGAAGTCTAATTTTTTAAAAATTTTATTTTGGTATCATTAATCTACAATTACATGAAGGACATTATGTTTACTAGGCTCACCCCTTCACCAAGTCCCCCCCACATCCCCGTTCACAGTCACTGTCCATCAACATAGTAAGATGCTGTAAAATCATTACTTGACTTCTCTGTGTTGCACAGCCCTCCCTGTGCCCCCCCCCCCACACTATACATGCTAATCATAATGCCCCCTTTCTTTTTTTCCCACCCTTATCCCTCCCTTCCCACCTGTCCTCCCCAGTCCCTTTCCCTTTGGTAACTATTAGTCCATTCTTGGGTTCTGTGCTGCTGCTGTTTTGTTCCTTCAGTTTTCTTTTGTTCTTATACTCCACATATGAGTGAAATCATTTGGTACTTGTCTTTCTCCACCTGTCTTATTTCACTGAGCTTAATACCCTCTAGCTCCATCCATGTTGTTGCGAATGGTAGGATTTGTTTTTTTCTTATGGCTGAGTAATATTCCACTGTGTATATGTACCACATCTTCTTTATCCATTCATCTACTGATGGACACTTAGGTTGCTTCCATATCTTGGCTATTGTAAATAGTGCAGCGATAAACATAGGGGTGCATCTGTCTTTTTCAAACTGGAGTGCTGCATTCTTGGGATAAATTCCTAGAAGTGGAATTCCTGGGTCAAATGGTATTTCTATTTTGAGCATTTTGAGGAACCTCCATACTGCTTTCCACAATGGTTGAACTAATTTACATTCCCACCAGCAGTGTAGGAGGGTTCCCCTTTCTTCACAACCTCGCCAACATTTGTTGTTGTTTGTCTTTTGGATGGTAGCCATTCTTACTGGTGTGAGATTATATCTCATTGTGGTTTTAATTTCTAGCAGTCTAATTTAACTCACTTAATATGCTATTACAAGCACAACCTGAAGGTTTTTTTTCTTCCTTTTTCTTCCTGCTTCATCTTTATATATTAGGTATCATATTCTGTTCTATTTGTCTATCCCTTGATTGACTTTGGGTTAGTTGATTTGATTTTGCTTCTGCTTAATAATTAATTTTTCTACTTTGCTGTGTTTTTATTTCCCTGGTGACAGCTATTTGGCCTTAGGAATACTTCCATCTATAGCAGTCCTTCCAAAATGCACTGTAGAGGTCTTTTGTGGGTGGTAAATTCTCAGCTTTTGCTTATCTGAAAATTGTTTAATTCCTCCTTCAAATTTAAATGATAACCTTTCCAGGTAGAGTATTCTTGGTTCTAGGCCCTTCCATTTCATTGCATTAAATATATCATGCCAGTCCCTTCTGGTCTGTTGTTGTCTTCCTTGCATCCCTTATTTTGGGAGATCTGTGCACCTCCATGGCCTGAGAGACTGTATCTTTCCCCAGAATAGGGATGTTTTCAGCAATTACCTCCTTGATGATACTTTCTATCCTTTTTTCTCTCTCTTCTTCTTCAGGTACCCCTTTAATGCACATATTGTTCCGTTTGGACTGGTAATACAATTCTCTCAATATTCTTTCATTCTTAGAGATTCTTTCTTCTCTCTGTGCCTCAGTTTCTTTGTATTCCTTTTCTCTTATTTATATTCCATTTACTTTCTCTTCTACTACATCTAATCTGCTTTTAAATTCCTCTATTGTATGTTGCATTTCAGATATGGAATTTCTTAATGATTGAATGTCCATTTCAAATTCGTTCCTTAGTTCTTGAATATATTTCTGTACCTCCATGACTAGGTTTATGGCCTTTATTTTGAACACTCTTTCAGGAAGATTGGTGAGTTCTGTTTCATTTGGCCCTCCTTCTGGTGTTTGAGATTTTGGTCTGAACCAGGTTCCTTTAATGTTTCATATTTCTATGTGGCACCCTCCAAGTACCCAGAAGCTCTAGTCTCTGGAACTCCTTAACCCCTGGAGTGAGATCAGGGGTCATAGGGGAGCAGCACTGGTGCCTGGGTGTAAGAAAGGAAAGAGCTGTTTCCTGCTTCCCGGTCGCAGTGCCTGTCTCCACTGTCAGAGACAGTAGGCTGAGCACCCAAGTATATATAAGCCTCTGTGCTTTGCGTCTGCAGCTTTTACAGGTGGGGCCTTCCTCTGGCTGGCCTGACACCAAGGCAGTGACTGCCAGTTTCAAGCCAATGCCTGCAGGCTAGGAGGAAGTCATAGCAGGCTGCATATCACAGTGGAGTGCCTCAGAACTGAGCAGCCAGCCAGGAGGATGGAGTGCCTGAAGCTCCTGCAAGTTCCCAACCTACTGGGCAGAGTGGGCCCAGACAACACTGTCCACCTATCCCTTCTCCCACCCAGCAAGCTCTGTGCACACCCCACACCCTGAGTAGCCCTTCTGCTGCGAGGAAGCCTCTCAGACCGCCTGCCACTCCTCTGTCCCAGAGTGGCCAGATGCTCATCTCTGTCCTCTACAAATGGCTGGAATCTCAGTCTCTCAAGTACTCACCCTGACTTAGCCTTCCAACCCTACCACTCTCCAGAGCACCATTCAATGTAGGCTCATTCTCTCAAAGCATATCTCCACGACTGGGTGCTCAGCAGTCCTAGGCCTCCACCTCCTCCCCACTTTTCTTTCCCTTCCCACCCATGAGATGGGGTGGGGGAAGAGCTTGGCTCCTGCCAGATCCAGGCCCTGGTACATTACCCTGTTTCATGAGGTCTGCTGTGTTCTCCAGGTGTATGCAGTCTGGTGAAGCCCTCTTTCCTGTTGCTCTTTTAGAATCAGTTGTATTAATTATATTTTCATATTATTTGCAGCTTTGGGAGGAGTTCTCTCTCCCACCTCTCATGCTGTCATTTTGAATTGATAGGTTATTAACTTTTTAAGGAACTGCCAACCTGTTTTCCACAGCAGCTCCATTATTTTTGCATTCCTACAGTAATGCACAAGCATTCCTATTTCTCTCCATCCTTGCCAACAATTATTACCTTCCATTTGTTTTTTGTTTGTTTTATAATAGCTATCATAATGGGTATAAAGTGAAATCTGCCTATGGTTTTGATTATCATTTTTGTAATGACTAATGATGTTGAGCATCTTTTCATGTGCTTATTGGCTATTTATATATCTTCTTTGGATAGATGTCTACTGAATTCCTTTGCCCAATTCTGAATTGAATTGTTTCTTGTTACTGAGGTTTCATAGTTCATTACATATTTTGGCTATTAAACCTTTATCAGGTGTATGCATTGCAAATATTTTCTCCCATTCTGTAGGTTGTCTTTTCTTTCTCTTGATAGTGTTCTTCAAAGCACAAAAGTTTTAATGTTGATGAAGTCAAATTAATGTGTTTTTCTTTTGTTGCTTGTGTTTCTAATTCAGCAATGCATGTTAATTAAAGGGTTTAAATGGTAAGGAGATCATGTTGCCACTCAGACTTCCTAACTTCGAAGCATGACTAACATCTACAACTCTGTGACCACTGGCAAACCCCTCTCCATATCTTGTCCTCATTTCTAAAATGGGGACCTTATTTGTTGTGAAGACTTGTGAGTTAATATAGGATGCTTAGAGGAGTAACCAGTGATATAGTAAATATTCAATAAATAGTCACTATTTTTATCTCTTAGATATAGCACTTTTACAAATAAAGCTCCAAAAAATTCTTTGCTGAAGGTTTCACATATAATGTGTGACCTAGTTAATATTTTTAACAAGATCAATTTGAACCTCAAAATTTAGGCTTGATTTGAGCTGCGTTTTAAGAGTAGTAGCATAGCTATTGACCAACCTGAAAGGCAAAAAAAAGCTGTTAAGAAGTCACTCACCTGGAAAACCCATAAACTGGTTAATCCATTTCTGAATAATTAGTGTGAATATAAATTATGTTTGAGAAAAAACTTCAGCTCAGTGGATTTAACGCTGTAACCAATAAAAAATATTTTGTAACAGGCTCATTTTGGACTTATTTGTGGAATTATTTTTAAAATATGCCATTTGAATTGTTAGATCTTGGTACATGAAAAATAAATATGGTTTTCTAAGAATATCTTTGAAGGTAACATAATGATGTGGAAGATTTAAACATCTTTGCTTTAAACCACAAATACCTTATAGCTATTCCATGTAGCAGAAAAAAAATGTGTGTGTGTGTGTGTCTGTTTGGATAAATCAGCCAGTTCTTTACAACAGATTGAAATACCTGTCAGATAGCATATAAATCAAAAGTTATTATAAGAATGAACATTTTTCACAATGAGCATATCTGGATACTCCAAGTGAAACTTTCTAACTTTGATAAAAAATTATGATTTTATTTATTTCCAATATTTGATAATATATGTATATATGAGATACCGAATATTAAATTACTACATACACATTAGAACATATATGCAGTGTGCTACTTGCAACACTTTAATGTGTTCATTTTGTCATTTCAATGTCAGAAGTTACTAAACATTTCAAATCTTGATTTATTTCATCATATTTTGAACTTACAATGTCTTTGTAAAGGTATTTTGATTTAGCCCATATTTTTCTGCTAAAAAATGATTCTATAATGAGTATTTTGCCATAATAGACTAAATTTATTTATTATTAGTCACATATTTGCATGTATTTAATTATTTCTGTGATTTAACAGTTTTTTATATATTAACAGCCATTTCTGTTATTTTTATTATATTTCCCATTCATGTCCAATAGATATTTCTCCGCAGAACATTAGTTTTCTGGTTTTTGTTGAAACTACTTATTAAGGCCACCACACCCCATTCTGGCAAGAAAATTAGGCATAAATTAACACACAAAACAAACAAAATCTAACATTACAAATTGTTAACCCTTTATCTTTATGTGTGTTGCAAGTATTCTATCTTGTCTTTAATTCTGTTTGCAGTATTAACTGACATAAAGTTCCTTTTTATTTATGTAGTCATGTCTAACATTATAGTTTTTCAAAGATTTCTTCCTTCGATTGTATATATGGAAAGATATATACTAAGTTAATGCCAAAGAACTGAAGCCTTTCTTATGTATTACCTTTCAGTTGTCTCATTTTCATATTGTTTTTACATTTAATTAATTCATTGTATGTCTTCATTAGCTTAGTAATAGTTACAGTAGACACTTTCTATAATGTTACTTTCACTATATCACAAGGAGAAAACAGTGGGTGGGTGATTAGTTGGAAAACATTTTTTGGAAAAGGTCATTAATTAAAGGTTAATTAGTTAAACAATGCATGTAAAAAGTGCTGTGTAAACATCAGAGTACTCTTAAATGTTAGTCCTGCTACTAAATGTTTCTTTTTTTCTCATATTACTAGTAATTAATGTCTACAGTACTCAATTATAATTCCCTCTCTGTAATCAGATCAAATAGAAAACTTTTGAACAGAAATATCAGCCATTTGTGGCAAGGTTTATTTTATTTATTCCATTGGCATATACACTTGTACATGGAGCCCAGATTAGTGGTTTTTGCTGTCTTGAAATAGTTTCATACATCTGCTCTTTTGCTATTCTACATGTAACACTTTTTTTAAAGGAAGAAGACTCAACAAATTATGTGGGTGATTTTGCATTCAGAATGTTTATCTGTTTATATCTTATCCTATATTTATTTACCACCTTGGTTATTGATAGGCAAAGTGCAAGTCATGGTGATATAGGTTGAATTTTATTAAAACTAAAAACATTACATCATCCAGTATATTAGAAATGAAATTTTGCCTTAAAATTTGTCAATCTTAAAAAAAATTCTTGAGGAGGAGCCAAGATGGCGGTGTTAGTAGAACAGTAGGAATCTCCTCCCAAAAATATATATATTTTTGAAAATACAAAAAATACAACTAATCCTAAAAGAGAGACCAGAAGACATAGGACAACAGCCAGACTACATCCAGACCTGCGAGAACTCAGCATCTGGTGAAAAAGGTAAGATACAAGCGGCAGCCCAGCGGGACCCTAGCGCCCCTCACCCCAGCTCCTGGCAGCAGGAGAGGAGTTGGAGCGGGGAGGGAGTGGGAGCCCAGGAATGCTAAACACCCAGCCGTAGCCATCCGCAACAGAGCACAGACACAGTGCATGCGTGGGGTGCTGGATACTAGGGAAGCAGGACAGTAAGACCTTGGAGCGGGTCCGAAGCCGGCACCCCTGTGACAAAGAAAAGTGAGTGCTTTTTTAAAGTCTTAAAGGGACAGGGACCCCATTGCTGGACAGAAGCATCCCGGGTCACAGTTCAGCAGCTGGAAATTCCAGGGAACTCCGGGCGCACTAACCCCCTGGGCAACAGCTCTGAGACCCCTCACAGAGGTAAACAGTCAAACAGCCCCCCGTCCATTACCCCTCCGGGGCCCCGCCATAGCAGAACAGCCGCCTGAGGCTGGCCACGCCCACAGCAAGGGAGCTTCCTCCATAACGGATAGGCAAGATAGAGACCCAGTCTACACGCAATTGCCCAACAAAATCCACTAGGGGTCTCAGTTATCTCAGTAAAGAAAGGCCAGGAGCCAAGTGGAAAGAGGCTTGACTCTCCCAGATGATAGATGCATCAATAGCACCCCCCTGCACCTATCAACAAGAAAAGGCAAAAAAAATTGATCCAGACAAGACTAACCCAGACAGCTTCGACGTCTTCTACATCTTCCCCTGAGAAGGAACCTGGGGAGATAGATTTAACCAGTCTCCCTGAAAAAGAATTCAAAACAAAAGTCATAACCATGCTGACAGACTTGCAGAGAAATATGCAAGAACTAAGGAAGGAGAATACAGAAATAAAACAAGCTCTGGAAGGACTTCAAAGCAGAATGGACGAGATGCAAGAGACCATTAATGGACTAAAAAACAGAACAGGAACGCAGAGAAGCTGATGCAGAGAGAGATAAAAGAATCTCCAGAAATGAAAGAATTTTAAGAGAACTGTGGACCAATTGAAATGGAACAATATCCGCATTATAGGGGTACCAGAAAAAGAAGAAGAGAGAAAAAGGGATAGAAAGTGTCTTTGAAGAAATAATTGCCGAAAACTTCCCCAAACTAGGGGAAGAAATGGCTTCTCGGACCACAGAGGTAAACAGAACTCCCTTGACAAGGGATCCAAGGAGGGCAACACCAAGACACATAATAATAAAAATGGCAAAGATCAAGGACAAGGACAAAGTATTAAAGGCAGCCAGAGAGGAAAAAAAGTCACCTACAAAGGAAAACCCATCAGGCTATCATCAGACTTCCCAACAGAAACTTTACAGGCCAGAAGAGAAAGGCATGATATACTTAATGTAATGAAACAGAAGGTCCTCGAACCAAGAATACTGTATCTAGCACGATTATCATTTAAATATGAAGGAGGGATTAAACAATTCCCAGACAAGCAAAAGTTGAGGGAATTTGCCTCCCACAAACCACCTCTACAGGGCATCTTACAGGGACTGCTCTAGATGGGAGTACTCCTAAAAAGACCACAGAACAAAACACCCAACATATGAAGAAGGTTGGAGAAGGAATAAGAAGGGAGAGAAATAAAGAATCATCAAACTGTGTTTATAATAGGTCAATAAGCGAGTTAAGTTAGACATTAAGATAGTGAAGAAGTTAACCTTGAACCTTTGGTAACCAAGAATTTAAAGCCTGCAATGGTAATAAGTACATACCTTTCAATAACCACCCTAAATGTAAACACTGAATGCACCAATCAAAAGACACAGAGTAATAGAATGGATAAAAAAAGCAAGGCCCATCCATATGCTGCTTACAAGAGACTCACCTCAAACCCAAAGACATGCACAGACTTAAAGTCAAGGGATAGAAAAAGATATTTCATGCAGACAACAGAGAGAAAAAAGCAGGTGTTGCAATACTAGTATCAGACAAAATAGGCTTCAAAATAAAGAAAGTAACAAAAGATAAAGAAGGACATTACATAATGATAAAGGGCTCAGTCCAACAAGAGGATATAACCATTATAAATATATATGCACCCAATACAGGAGCACCAACATATGTGAAACAAATACTAACAGAATTAAAGGAGGAAATAGAATGCAACATATTCATTCTGGGAGACATCAACACACCACTCACTCCAAAGGACAGATGCACCAGACAGAAAATAAGTAAGGACACAGAGGCACTGAACAACACTCTAGAACAGATGGACCTAATAGATATCTACAGAACTCTACATCCAAAAGCAACAGGATACACATTCTTCTCAAGTGCACATGGAACATTCTCCAGAATAGACCACATACTAGCTCACAAAAAGAGCCGCAGTAAAATCCAAATATTGAAATTCTACCAACCAACTTTTCAGACCACAAAGGTATAAAACTAGAAATAAATTGTACAAAGAAAGCAAAAAGGCTCACAAACACATGGAAGCTTAACAACATGCTCCTAAATAATCAGTAGATCAACGACCAAATTAAAATGGAGATCCAGCAATATATGGAAACAAATGGCAACAACAATAAAAGTCCCAATTTCTGTGGGACGCAGCAAAAGCAGTCTTAAGAGGAAAGTATATAGCAATCCAGGCATATTTAAAGAAGGAAGAACAATCCCAAATGAATCATCTAAAGTCAGAAATGTCGAAATTGGAAAAAGAAGAACAAATGAGGCCTAAAGTCAGCAGAAGGAGGGACATAGTAAAGATCAGAGAAGAAATAAATAAAATTAAGAAGAATAAAACAATCGAAAAAATCAATGACACCAAGAGCTGGTTCTTTGAGGAAATAAACAAAATAGATAAGCCTCTAGCCAGACTTACTAAGAGGAAAAGAGAATCAACACACATCAACAGAATTAGAAACAAGAAAGGAAAAATCACGATGGACCCCACAGAAATACAAAGAATTATTAGAGACTACTATGAAAACCTATATGCTAACAAGCTGGGAAACCTAGGAGAAATGGACAGCTTCCTAGAAAAATACAACCTTCCAAGACTGACCCAGAAAGAAACAGAAAATCTAAATTACCAGCAACGAAATTGAAGAGGTAATTAAAAAACTACCCAAGAACAAAACCCCCGGGCCAGATGGATTCACCTCAGAATTTTATCAGACATACAGAGAAGACATGATACCCATTCTCCTTAAAGTTTTCCAAAAAAATAGAAGAGGAGGGAATACTCCCAAACTCATTCTATGAAGCCAACATCACCCTAATACCAAAACCAGGCAAAGACCCCACCAAAAAAGAAAACTACAGACCAATATCCCTGATCAACGTAGATGCAAAAATACTCAACAAAATATTAGCAAACTGAATTCAAAAATACATCAAAAGGATCGTACACCATGACCAAGTGGGATTCATCCCAGGGGTGCAACGATGCTACAATATTCGAAAATCCATCAACATCATCCACCACATCAACAAAAAGAAAGACAAAAACCACATGATCATCTCCATAGATGCTGAAAAAGCATTCGATAAAATTCAACATCCATTCATGGTAAAAACTCTCAGCAAAATGGGTATAGCAGGCAAGTACCTCAACATAATAAAGGCCATATGTGATAAACCTACAGCCAACATCAATCTGAACAGCGAGAAGCTGAAAGCTTTTCCTCTGCGATCGGAAACAAGACAGGAATTCCCACTATCCCCACTGTTATTCAACATAGTACTGGAGGTCCTAGCCACAGCAATTAGACAAAACAAAGAAATACAAGGAATCCAGATTGGTAAAGAAGAAGTTAAACTGTCAGTATTTGCAGATGACATGATATTGTACATAAAAAACCCTAAAGACTCCACTCCAAAACTACTAGAACTGATATGGGAATTCAGCAAATTTGTAGGATACAAAATTAACACACAGAAATCTCTGGCTTTTCTATACACTAACAATGAACCAATAGAAAGAGAAATCAGGAAAACAATTCCATTCACAATTGCATCAAAAGGAATAAAATACCTAGGAATAAACCTAACCAAAGAAGTGAAAAACTTATACCCTGAAAACTATAAGACACTCTTAAGAGAAGTTAAAGAGGACACTAAGAAATAGAAACTCATCCCATGCTCTTGGCTAGGAAGAATTAATATCGTCAAAATGGCCATCCTGCCCAAATCAATATACAGATTCGATGCAATCTCTTTCAAACTCCCAACAGCATTCTTCAATGAACTGGAACAAATTGTTCAAAAATTCATATGGAAACACCAAAGACCCTGAATAGCTAAAGCAATACTGAGAAGAAAGAATAAAGGGGGGTGGATCTCACTCCCCAACTTCAAGCTCTACTACAAAACCACAGTAATCAAGACAATTTGGTACTGGCACAAGAACAGAGCCACAGACCAGTGGAACAGAATAGAGACTCCAAACATTAATCCAAACATATTTGGTCAACTAATATTTGATAAAGGCTCCATGGACATATAATGGGGAAATGACAGTCTCTTCAACAGATGGTGCTGGCAAAACTGGACAGCTACATGTAAGAGAATGAAACTGGATCACTGTCTAACCCCATACACAAAAGTAAATTCGAAATGGATCAAAGACGTGAATGTAAGTCATGAAACCATAAAACTCTTAGAAAAAAACATAGGCAAAAATCTCATGGACATAAACATGAGTGACTTCTTCTTGAACATATCTCCCGGGCGAGGGAAACAAACACAAAAATGAACAAATGGGCCTATATCAAGCTGAAAAGCTTCTGTACAGCAAAGGACACCATCAATAGAACAAAAAGGTATCCTACAGTATGGGAGAACATATTCGTAAATGACAGATCCGATAAAGGGTTGACATCCAAAATATATAAAGAGCTCACACACCTCAACAAACAAAAAGCAAATAACCCAATTAAAAAATGGGCAGAGGATCTGAATAGACAGTTCTCTAAAGAAGAAATTCAGATTGCCAACAGACACATGAAAAGATGCTCCACATCACTTGTCATCAGAGAAATGCAAATTAAAACCACAATGAGATATCATCTCACACCAGTAAGGATGGCTACCATCCAAAAGACAAACAACAACAAATGTTGGCGAGGTTGTGGAGAAAGGGGAACCCTCCTACACTGCTGGTGGGAATGTAAATTAGTTCAACCATTGTGGAAAGCAGTATGGAGGTTCCTCAAAATGCTCAAAATAGAAATACCATTTGACCCAGGAATTCCACTTCTAGGAATTTACCCCAAGAATGCAGCACTCCAGTTTGAAAAAGACAGATGGACCCCTATGTTTATTGCTGCACTATTTATAATAGCCAAGATATGGAAGCAACCTAAATGTACATCAATAGATGAATGGATAAAGAAGATGTGGTACATATACACAATGGAATATTACTCAACCATAAGAAAAAACCAAATCCTACCATTTGCAACAACATGGATGGAGCTAGAGGGTATTATGCTCAGTGAAATAAGCCAGGCGGAGAAAGACAAGTACCAACTGATTTCACTCATATGTGTAGTATAAGAACAAAAGAAAACTGAAGGAACAAAACAGCAGCAGAACAGAGAACCCAAGAATGGACTTATAGTTACGAAAGGGAAAGGGACTGGGGAGGACTGGTGGGAAAGGAGGGATAAGGGTGGGAAAAAAAGAAAGGGGGCATTACGTTTAGCATGTATAGTGTGGTGGGGGCACTGGGAGGGCTGTGCAACACAGAGAAAACAAGTAGTGATTTTACAGCATCTTACTATGTTGATGGATAGTTACTGTGAATGGGGCTATGGGGGGGACTTGGTGAAGTGGGGATCCTAGTAAACATAATGTCCTTCATGTAACTGTAGATTAATGATACCAAAATAAAATTTTAAAAAAATTGTCCTTATGGATGTTTTATATACTTAATCTCAAAATAAATAATTTCAAACTTTTGTTAGTATTAATATCTTAGTTAAAATATCTTTTTGAACTCTATTAAGATCTAAGTGTAAAAATTAGCCAAATGTTTAAACTTTGTATTAATATCATCCCAAAATAATGAAGAGGTAATATATTTTTTAAACTGCTTGTTTTAACTTCCTAGAAAATAGAGCTTATATATGGCTATCTGTCCTGTACTGCAGCTCAGCATCTAGAATATAAAACCTCTTGACAATGTTGATTTTGTGAAATTACTGTTTCCATTTTTACATGCTTTGTTCCTTTTTCCCAGGTCTTACCCTCCCCCAGCAATCTGAGACTTCTAGTTAGCATCTAAGGTCTCTGTAGCTGGCAGAAGCTTTCCCCCTGGGAAATAATGAAAGCTTAATGAATAAAAAGATTATGAAGTGCAACCCTTCCCCTTTAAGATTTACTTGTGTGCTCTTTTATAGTTATCATAGTGAAGGAGTTATTTCTGCACTCTGAAATCAGGAGCATTTGCAACCTGAACAGTATGTTGCAAAATGTTTAATACCTAGAACTTGTAGGCAAATAAGATAAATGGTATGCAGAAAAAAAAATTTCCTAACTCAGCAACTTGAAATAATTTGAATTTGCTAAACTTGGTATTGTCATATAGCAATGTATTGTACACAGTGATATTAATTATTTAAAGATATATATACACATTACAATGGCTGCTTCATGATCTTTCAAACTAATATTCTTGTCCCTAAGACCCAAGTCCTCGATAAATAGGAAGGGCTAAATACATAATTTTAAAATAAAATACTTAGATAAACTTTTGGAAATTTCAGAAAAAATAGCATCACTTTACTTATTGAAATATCCATCTTTTATTTATTGTATCCATGCTCTTTAGCTAGATATTTTTAAGAGCCCCCAAACACATATTGATCATAATTGTACACAGATTCTCCTATACAGTTAGTAAATCATTAAACAACTTCTAATCTCCTTGACCAAGTCTTTCAAAAGGAAAGAAAGAATAAAGGAAAAGAAAAAGAAAAAGACCGTGAGTGAGTGTGCCAAAGTATATTGTGCAATGAGCTCCTTGCCTCAGGATCATCCATATCCATGTCTTCCCTAAATCACTTGCTGGACCCCAATGGAGAAATCACAGTAGGCTGGAGCTAGAAATTCTAAACTACAGACTCTTCCTTCTCAGGAATTTGTTTGACTGTAGTATGTAAACCATGATTAACTGAAATTTTGACTTTGACTTTTTAAATGAGTGGGAAGTCTTTCAAGGAAATTTAAGCAACACTAAAGCTTAGATTTATGTTTTAGAGAAGCCAGTCACTATGGCTGCATTCTGAAGAATGAATTTGTGTGCTGTAAGGTGCAGTGAGGAGCCCAATCATGGGAAAAAGATAAAGAAAGTGTGGGCAAGACTGAGGCAGTAGTATTGGGAATAGAAAAGAATGGGCTGTATTTGAGAATGCCTGGATGGTTGCAGAAGTGAAAGCCCACAGTAAGCCTCAGGTTTTGGCTTTGCTTATTACTTACATGTAAGGAAGAGCACATAGCATAGGGAAGTGTGTTGAGAAAGTAGATTAGAGATCCATTTCAGAATATTTATAGAGTTTCCTGCATTGTAGACAGTGTGAACAATAGTGAAAGTAAAAATTAACAATGAAAAACACACACATCATCTTAGTATTTTTCATGCAGATGTATCCATATAAAATCATTTTGTATGTATATAACTCTATTTTAAATAAAATCATGATCATGCTATATAGAAAGGCTTATAAACTGCTCTTTTCAATTAAATTACATCATAAACATTTTATTAGTAATCTTGGTCTACCATAACAAAATACCATGGACTGGATGATTTAAACATATTTTCTTGCAGTTCTAGAGGCTGGAAGTCTGAGATTAGAGTGTCATGATGGTCTGGTTGTGGTGAGAGCTCCCTTCCTGACTTGCAGATGGCTGCCTTCTCACTGTGTCCATGCATGGTAGAAAGACAGAGCAAGCTCTCACCTACCTCTTCTTACAAGGGCACTAATGTCATCATGAGGGTCCACTGTCCTGACCTCATCTAACCCTAATTACCTCTCTTAGGCCCCATTTCCTAATAGTGTCATACTTGGTTTTGTATTCCAAAATACAAATTTTGGAAGGACATAAACATTTAGTCCATAACAAATATTTTAGTTGATAGAGAATATCCCAAATTTACTTACTAATTTCAAGATCATTAGAGAAAACTCTGGACATCAGAAGATACTTGTATACTACTTTATAGTCCAGACCTTACAATGTTCAGAAAGTAAATATATGAGTGCAATTTATATAGGAAAATACGTGCATATTTATATACCAACATATGTATAGTAGAAGTAGGACTTTTTTTCTGTGAAACAAAATTAAGAACTACCTTGGAATAAGTTACTTCTTAAATCCTGCTAGCCAGAGATAATGATGAACATATTTATATTCAAGCTAACTGAGTATTATTAGTGTGCTTCAGCAGGAGAGAAATAATACTAGAGTAACCATGTAGTGTTTCAAAAGGGTGGGGCTGGGCGGAGTAACCAGAACAGTACTTTCAAGATTTGGAGGGGGAAAGACACAAGTTAATAACATGAATCTTGGAGTTAATTCTAGGTCAGGTTCTCTGTATCTTGTACCTTGGCACAATTATACTGACTAGAGTTTATTCTTATATACATAAATACCATTTTGAGAATATGTCTTTATACATGCAGTGTACACAGTTATCTGTGTTACTAATTTATTGTTAATTTTAAATGTGTAGGTAACCCTAACACTTTTAAATCTCAAATAAAATGAGAACATCCTGCATTCATGAATCACACACATTATAAAAGGGGGAAAGGAGAGCAGTGACAAAATAGCCTTTTAGGTTTATTTGGAACATATGCTATTTTTAGACTGTGTATTGAAACTTTTCTGACTAGGGGAATATTTTAATCCCTTTAAAAAAAGAATCTTGTCAGTGACAAGTGGAGAAATATGTTGTTAAAAATTAAGACCTATAGAACTATCAGGAGAAATCACTTTGTTCCACACATGTATCCTTATGTAAGAGCCCTTACATAAGGAACATAATAATTGGGTGTTAAATTACCTTTCTTGATTTGAAGGGAGACAGAGCCCTCCTAGACTTACAATTTATGCAGATCAGGAAAAGCAAAAAATTGCACATAATTTTATTCCTCTTATTAAGTATTTTGTTCCTTATAATTTGTTCAAAAATATGCAGTATTTCCTATCTCAGATACATGCTGTCAACTAACTATCCATATGTTGGAGATCTGGATTAAAGATTGACTAGTGCTACATGGAGACCTGGAGCCATAACTGAAACCCAGTAATGCAATGAAACTATTTTTTTAAAAACAAACAAAACATGCTAGCTTTCAATAGAAAGAACTTAGTCTTTTACATCCAAACAAGAACTTATAAAATATGTTGTAAATTCACTGCTTGCTTTAAAAGACAGCATTATTTGACTTCTGCTTTCAGCTGTAAATTAAGTGCAATGATAATTGTCATTCTCTTTTAAGCAACAGGAAAAATGGAAAAATGTATGAAACCACACTTTTTTAGACACCAGAAAGCAAGCAGCACAGAGCTGTGATCTCAGATAGAAAGGAAATAGATAAGATGGGTCTTACGATCACCTCCAGATTACTGGTTGGAGGCATTAGAGCAGGGAGGGAGAAGCCAAAGAGAGCATATCAGTCACATTAATTTGATAAGACTGAGACTAGAGTTCAAGGTAGCAGAGGTAGTAAGAATTTGTGGAGCAGAATACTAAAGAAGAGGGAGCTCTTGACATATGCAGAGTGATCCACTTAAATTTTATTTGCATCTACATGAGCTGAACCTTCATAAGGTCAAGGAATAATTATCAGAAAGCATAGGCTGAAAAAGTCCCTGAGCTCACAAAAGGTTCATAGGGATTTGTTCACACCACATAGAATAAATTACTTTTGTAAGTCCTCAGAAGGATTTCAACTTAACAATGGGACTAAATTGATGGGAGAGAAAAGGCTACTGTGAATTCACTGTAACAGTTTTGATAGAATCACACTAATCCACAATCATTTGTCAATGTGCCACACAAAATCCAACACACTGAGGGAATATAACAAAATATAGCACTCAGCAATCTAAAATTCAATATTTAATCAAGTAAAAAATTCCCTGGGATGTAAAGAAACAGGAAAAATAAGAATCATCACAAGATAAAGGTTGACAAGAACTTTATAAATATTTTTAATATTTATAGTATATGTTTTATAAATATGCACAATAATACAAAGCAAGTTATGCACAAAATTAGGGGAGAAGTTAGTAAAAAAAATGGGTAAAAACAATAATGAAACTTCTAAAGATGAAAAATACACTATCTGAAATGAAAAATAAGTTGGGTGAAATAATAAACCATTAGAGACTAGGTGGGGGGAAATGGTCAGATATTTTGGAGATAAAGAAATAGAAACTATCCAAAATGATGCACAGAGAGAAAAGGTAAATGAACATAACCTCAGTGACCTGTGGGAAAATTTCAAGTGGTTTAGTATTTGTATCATTTGAGTCCAGAAAAGGAAAGGGTAATCAAGACCAAAAAAAGAATGAATACAAACGCTTCAATTTTATTTTATGAGAACTCTAACTGAGAAATCAGAGAAGCTTGACAAACCCCATGTGGGATGCACATTACAAGCAAAAACCACAAAGCACTTCAGGCACAAAATCAAATTGCAATATAAACAGTAATAAAGAAAAATCAAAACCACCTAAGAGACACATTACAGAAGAATGAATATTGCAGACTTTGTGTGAAAACTTGTGCAAGCAAAAAGACAGTGTCATAGCATCTCTAAAGTGTTAAAAGAAAGGAAAAAAAAAAAAAGAAACTTAGCCTAGGATTCTATAACCAGAGAAAATGTCTTTCAAGTATTAAGGTAAAATAAAAAGCTATGAGAATGAATTGCCAGCAGACCTGCCTTTGATGTTAACAGAAGTTCTTCAGGTAGAAGAACAAAGATACCAAATGGGAATTTGGATTGGATTTCTTCACCTCTCTCCAAGAAATTCATAGAAGAGTAGACAAGAAGTCAGGAAGAATATAATGAATCATTATGGCTGCTATAAAAAATAATAATACAGAAGTGATTGATTATAAGAGATGCTATTTACTAATGGCTTTTTGTATGTCCCCACAAAAAGGTTTTATGGTGATTCCACTCTTTAGCCATGACAGAAAAATGTTTGTATTAATCTCTTACAGATGACTAAATAGATATGTAGAAAGTTTAAATAACATGTCCAAGTTTTGTCAGTTAAAAATTAATTCCCTAAACAGAGAGAGAAAATTCCCTAAACAGGCTTGATCTCAAAATTAGATTCTCAAAGATTTATAACCTATAATGAGATAACATTTCCATCAGGGTGCTGGCAAATGAACCCATTATAAAATATCCCATAAAAGCATGGTTTGTAAAATATGTATATATTTATAATTAGATGATAACTAGTTTATAAAATAACCCAAAGATTATTTGGTTCATAGAATTTTCTAAAATCACTGATTTCATAATGAGAATGTGTTTACTTATATATAGATATGTCAAAAGAAGATATATTTAGGACAGTAGGAGGCAATGTGAAATTATATTATGATCCTATATTTCTGTTTTTCAGAACTGTAATAAAGCAACAGTGAGAATGAATGTTATTTCTAGAGGTGAGTAGAAAAGACATGTTATCTTATATTATTGAGTACAGTGAACAGCTTACAATGACTAATGTTTTTAAACAACCACCTGAAAGTACTAAAATTGAATTAAAATGTGTAATGTTTGATTTAATGTCACATTTCAACACTGAATGCATGACTTTAATTGGGCTATGCTTAGTTATAGAAACTATAATCTACATCACTCAACAAAAGCCAAGCTAATATAACACATCCTTTTATTTCTTAACATCAGTGATGAAATTTGAGTGAAAGAATGACAACCCAAAATCTTCAAACCTTTTAGTTCCCAAAAAACAAATGTGTGAAAGCAAAAGATTGAAACAATAGCTTGGGAAATACATTGTAACTGAGATTTGTTTTCTTCAGTAATCCTCAGTGTTTTTATATTTAGGGAATATCTCATGTTAGAGAATTGTAATATATGAAAGTCAGAAGCTCATCTAGTTGAACGTCTTATTCATCTATATCAATCTCACAATGTAATCCAAATGGCACATTTTCCAGCCAACATTAAACACAGCATTGCTCCAACTGCAAAAGTGGTATCTTGAAGATACTTAGCTAACTCACAAACTTCTTTAACATCCTCTCCATGTACCATAGACTTGTCAAAAGGCCATTCGACCGTTGGACAAAACTGATCACAGAAAAATAGCTAGATACAAATCAAAATCTCTTTTTGTAGCTACTCTAGTCTTAGGCTGTTTTATTTTTTTCTTAATTGTCAAATGTTTATGAGACAGAAATTACAGTATTATTCTACAATAGAGTGTGTCTCAACTGGTACAACAGTTTCCTCTAGAATTATTTTGAATCTTTAGGATTTATCACAATGATTGTAGTGCATTAATGGCATTTTGTGATCAAGGGCCAAGGATGTCAGACAGACACAAAAACAGAATATTCCTGTACCTGGAACAACTGACTCATTTTCCGCACAATTTTTCATTGTCCAACTGGATATTCATTTAGATTAATGCAAACTGTTAATAATGATCTGAGCCTTTATGCTATATAATCACAAATCATTTTTCCATGATTTAATATACATTATATTTTGCACAGAGCATAATAGATTACTATATAGTTGTAAAAAAGATAATAAAGAAACTATGTGGAAAAATCCCCAACATTTTTATGAAAAATCTAGCTATAGAATAATATATATACTAGACTCCATTGTGTATTAAATAAGAATATGTATTTATTTTCACATACAGTATACACATATGCATATATGTATATAAAGATATGCTGGAAGGATACACAAGAAACTAATAACAGGATTACCTATGGATAGGCATGAGGGAGAACTAGACAAATAGATGACAATGAGCATAAGAGAAAATAATAAATAAAAAACAAATGTGTGTATATTTTTATGAAAAATGCAACTACATTTCCTACTAAAATTAAGTAAAAACTATATATGCATCAAACCTATTTTTTAAATTTGTTTTCTGTTTTGTTGCCTTACTGGGTTTTCTAAAAAAAATAACTTTCAGGCTTGTGTCAGACTTTTAGTAATACTGAATCCACAAGAGCAATTACTGTAGCATTTTAATGAAAAGTAGTTAACCCAAAAATGTTTACTAATTCAAGCATTCTCTTACATATGAACACAACAGAAAGAAAATATGGATAGGTATTCAAAGTCTGAAAAATATGATTTCTGAAAAAAGAAAAAAAGCTGCTTCTCAGCTGTTCATGAGATAAAGCAAAAATAGGAATTCAAAAAAAAAAGAAGACATGATTTAGATAGAATGATATTTTTATTGCATCACTGATTTATACCGTTAATACTAGAGAACCCAAAATTGAAATAGAAAGTTGATAAAAATTAGAAATAAAAATTGTCTCAGTTTGACTCCTCAGGTTCTGCTTAATTAATGCCATTATATTACTGTAATAGTTTATTAGTGTGTATATAATGTATTTATTACTTCCCTCTGATTACCTCATATAAGCAAATAATGCCCATGAAAAGTATCATTGATATAAGGAAAACCATATGACATAATATCTTGAGAAAATAAAGTTTCAAAATTCTTTAAATGGAATACTTTTAATGTTGTTAAATTGTATCTGTGATAGTCTTCCCAGTAATTTATAGCCTCAATCTGATTATGACAGAACATCAGATAAAGTCAAATTGAATACCATTCATCAAAGTACTTGACCAATATTCCTCAAGAAGTGTCAAGGTTATGACAGGCAAGACTGAAGTGTGTTACAAACTGCAGAAGATTGAAGAGAAATAACAGCTAAAGACTGTGTATCCTAGGTAGAATCCTGCAACCAAAGGGGGCATTACTAGCAAAACTGATGACATCTGAACAAAGTCTGTAGTTAATAACATCATAACAAGATGAATTTCATAGTTTCAATCATTGTACCATGACATGTAGGATGTTAACATATTACAAAAATTCTCTGTAGAATCTTTTAAAGTCTTCCTTAGGTCTTAACTTATGTCAAAATTGTAAATTAAACAAATAATAGTTTAGTAAGTTTTAAAACATAAGACTAAAGGTAAATATGTTTAATGTTAGTTATTACTTAATGGATGGTGGAATTTACTTTATCTTTACAGTTTCTATATTTTTCAAATATGAATTGGCATCAGTTAAACTATAAAGATATATAAATAGGTAAAAAACCAAAATACAAAGCATTGTGTGCCAAATGCTGCTTTAACCACCCTCATTACACTTTTCCATTAGAAAAAGATTTGTTAAAACCAATTTGATACCTGTCTAACATACATTATGTCTATTTGTTGTTATGATGCTTGATTTCTTTTACTTTTGCAGTGTCCTTTTTATCATAGTACACTATTTAAGAGACAGGGACAATTGGCCTGGAAGCCTCTCTTTTGATTGAGAATGGGGGAAATAGTGAAAGAACTACATCAGCATGATAGTCATTATTGCATGATGATAGATATATTTGTGTTTTTCATTTCTTTTTACAAACTCTTAGTTTGCTTCAGAGTTATTATAATTAAATAACCTTACCCTGTTGAGTCTCTTAATTTAACAATTTTACCTTTTAATAATTTTCCAAAATTCCAAATCCTCCATCAAAATATGATATTCATGTCCCACTAATTTCTTCTCATCCTGAAACTTTTCATCATTTTCCTCTGCCAGTTTTGTGAATTTCTATATAGGAGAATTATTTATTGGTTTACTGTTGTTATCTTCCATCCTTTATCCATTTCCTGTGGCTAAGGCATGGACTTTCCATGCCATAATCATGATTTCCATTCCATTAAGTGTGCTGATATCCACAGATAGAACTTTTGGCAGTTTTTGTTAAATGTTCAAGTCCATACACTACTCTGTGCATGGATGCATGGATATCTGAGGATTTGAGCTTGGTTCTGAAACTTTTTTTCAGCTATTTGACTCCTAAGAATTGTCAGACACCTCTATATTGTTTTGTTTATTATAAAATTTTATACTTTTATCTAGATATTATTTTGCCATTCTGAAATGTCATTTTAAACAACTCAGGTTATATCTGTAAGAATTACCATACTAGAAGTCAATATAAAAGTCACAAATAGTTACTAGTTTATATAAAAATAATAAATGTAGTAGAGTTAGCATATAAAATGTATTTTATGAAAAAGAAAAAAGCTGTCTTTTCCAAAGCCAAAACTTTGTGTAGTGAGTGATGTTTTACCTTTTAAAAAATATTTAAAATAACTGTATTCTCATATTTGCATCTACATTTTATTTGTTGTAGTATTTTTGGTTGAAGTACTTGAAGTACTTGAAGATAATTTGATCCCAGACAGATATGTCTTGGGAAAGGGAGGATTATTTTAATAGACATGTCAAATAATTGTGGTATTCTTAGATAGTACATCAAATTTTAACAAGAACTAGTTTCATAAAGGTTAGCTACAATGTAAAATCTAAAACCATGTAAATTAACTTTTTGCACAGTTACATTAAATACATTTGTTTGTCTTGCATCTTGAGTGATCCTTTCACCCATGCATGTATACATTGTACATTGTTTATTTGAAAAATATTTGTTCATTGAGTCATTATACAGGTCTTTCAAATGGTGACTCATTTTATGACACAATATTTTAAAAACGACATTAATATCAATACCAATCTCATCAGGAGAACCTTTATTATTAGGAAAGTGCAAAACTTACAATGGATACAAGTTTTCCAAAATTCTGCGTTTTGGCTTGAAAGCTCAGATTTTATCATTGGAGACACATATTGGCAGTTGTTTTCCTGGAAGTGGTAGCTTTGCTTAATTCATTTTGAGAATGTGTCTGCCATTTCTTGAGCATCCTACTCAGGACTAACTAATGATAGTTTTTCTGTTTGTTGTTCTTTCAGACAAGTAAAAATAATGTTCCATAAAAATGTCCTGTGAAAACTGTTCCATAAAAAAGCCTTAGTTCACTACACAACCTATACAATTGCACAAGCACCTTTCCATGGGATGATCATCACCCTTTGGTTTGCAGTGAACTGCCTAAATGTTTTCCCCAGGTCTTCATGTAGAAAATGACATACACTCAAGGGTTGTGATTAATAAAATTAGTAATTTTTACTAGTTCATTAGGTACATTATTAAATGAAATTTGCACTGCTGCTTTTTTTTTTCTTTTTGGCAAGCTCATGTGGTAAACAACACAGCAGCTATTTACTCCAGTTTGTCACCACTACTGTGGTTCCTACTAAGGCACAAGCAATCTGTGGATCCATGTTGTTGAAACATCAGTGTAAATGTCAGGGCAAAGAAACAACAGATGCAATCTTTGTGTTATTATGAAAATAGTTTTGACAGCTCAGATCTCTTGAAAGCATCTTTGAGACCCCAAGAGGTCTCTGAATCATACTTTGAGAACCACAGTTAAAAAGGAAATTCAACTTTTTCTTATGAGCAACACAAACCACTTAAATATTTTAAACAGATGGCCACATAATTATATTTCAAATATTGATTCTAAATTTTGATAAAAAACTCTTATCATGACACTAAAATATACTCTTTTCAAATTAAATATATAAGATCTAAATTGGCACCTGGCCAAGAAATCCTAAAACAACTTCAACAATATAATTACCCATGAAGGCACAGATAGCTAGAACAATTCATAACAACATTGAAAACTGAAAAAGCAAGAAAACGTGTTAGTTTGTTGAACAGATGCAACTTTAAAATTAGTCAAAGAGAAGTTTATTTCAAGAATGAATGTCGTACATCCATCAGGAAGGATTCAAACCTTCATCTGAAGGGAGAAGCAGTTACCACAGCAGGCATAGAGGAGTCAGGAAGAAGCGGGTTGCTGAAGCCAAGTGAGACATGGAATTTTGACAGAGGGGCCTCTTCGTAGTCATTACAGCCCTAGTGAGGTACAACTTATGTAAAAGCAAGAGGGGAGCGTATAAGAAATACCTTGACTTCTCTCTCCTTATCACCTTCGGGTCTTTGCTGTAACTTTCGTGGGCTAAACGCAATCTGAAGGTGACTGTAAAGGAAGTCTGAATGAAGTAATACTTCACAGGACTTTGTCTCACATATCAAAGAAGAAAAAGTAAATAATGGGTTCCTGGAGGAGAAAATAAATGAAAAATAACCAGCCCCCATGCCCTCCTCAATTTTTATCGTATTCTTTTCACCTTCCCTTAAGATCATATAGTTCTCAGCTTGCATTTTCTTACCAAAGGAAATGGAGTTACTTGGAAAAAACCTCTGATTTAACAGTGCCCACAGGTCATGTGTTTGATATAGCAACACTTGTATTGCTCCCTGAACTAATGACACCGGTCAAGGAGAAAGTTCACAAAATCTAAGATACATAATGAAGTCTAGACTTCTAAGGATTTGTGAATAGATGCCAGTAGTGATTTAAAAAATGCCTAGAATTTATGGAATCTTTAGGGGGGTTGTTCTCAGAACAATAGGCAGGGTTTCAAGCCATTGATTTATCTTTCTTTTACTAATAACATTCTCTCCGTGTACTCCCATCTCAACCCCAACCTCCTGAGTCATATAATTTGTATTTTGTTGGAGAAGAATGATACAGTACTAGAGAAGTGAAGACTGGTGTATAAAGTCTTTGTATAATAATTAGATTCAAGTGAACTTGAAAATTCCTGATATCAGTAGTTGTTAGAAACAAGATGAAGTCAATAGAATCTCTTAAACTCTGCATTCCATAAGGGTCTCTTTCTGTGACCTTACATGATTAGGGTCCAAGATACATGGCACTCTATTCTTGAAAACTGTAACAATGACCATCCTCAAAGTTGTTCACAAGAATTAAAACCAAGCATATTGAAATAGTGAGTTTCAAAAATTCAGAGAAGTTATTTTCAAAAGGAAAGCATATGCAGTTTAGCCCAAAAATAAAATAGCCTCTTAGATCCTGCATTGCAGGTTTAACCAAGCAGGATGATTTTCTAATCAAAATACAAATAAAATTTTTCATTATTGAAGAAATATGTTCAGGCATATTGTACTCTAACCTCAAATTAATCCTGCTCTGGGAATCCTATTGCAATGGCAGTTTTCATATGCTATTAAATATTTAATAGCTATCTCTAAAAGAATGGCTCCATGCAGTATCATGTTCCTTTCAGAACTTAGCTCTGACTGACTTGACAAGTAAATGAATGAAATCTATTATAAAAAGAATTCAACACTTCAAAACTCTGAAACATGAAATGCATTTCCTCTGAGATTGCACATCCCTTGAAGTGCTGTCATTAGCAGAAAGATTTTCTATTATTGTCAATCAAAAATATTACATTGAAAATATTTTTATATTAAAAATAATGCATGGGTATTATTAAAACATTAGAATGAAACCAAAGAAGTAAACAAAAATATCACTATGTAAAAGCATCACTTAATATTTCACTGTGTTACACTTCCAGATTTTTCCATGCAATTTTTAATTTATTTTTATTTTTCAATGGTTGCTTTATTGAGGGCTATTTCAATCACATTCCATCACATTCATTTCAGTGTCTCTGAGGCTCACATAACATTTACATCTTACAATAAACATAAAACAGAAATGCAAAGTGCCTGGCTTTTTTTTGGTCTAGTATAGAATTACCGGTGATGATGAAACACAAGCATTTGCTCAGTAAATGTTTCAAACTCCCATGACCAGAATGGAGGGGTTAATGAGCTGACAAATATCCTCCTATTATTAATTAATACTGCATCCCAACATATATCACTCAAGACTTCACCATGTAGCTTTTTTATCTAAGGTTAAATGTGGCAGAATTTTCAGTTGTTCTTCATTTCATTATGAGTGTGTATGTGTGCTTGTTTTTGTTTGAGATATACATGGTTTTGAATTGATTAGTTTTAATGAAGAGAAATTATATTTTATGAAAGTCATGTAGTTAAGCCCAGGGATATTTTGTATAGGTTGCTCAAGGAAAAAAAAACACCGACAAAACACATTTTTGTGGTTCTTTACCACTGGAAGACTAATTTGATTAGGGCCTAGAATGTAGCACAGAATTTAGCACCTAGAACTTCCCCTGGAGAATAGAAAAAAGAAAGACAGTCATTTGGGTTTATTCTAATAGGAGACCTTAGTAGATGGTCATAATAGAGAGACTGAAATGCAGTCAGTGCCTATGGATACAGTAATCCTGCTTATATTATCTTTTTAGTGGCACCATAATCACTAGACAAGAGTCCAGGAGTATTAAAAATCACAATTAATTAACACATCTCTCATCTGAACAATAGGTTTCTCAGGCTTCACCTTTTCAATGGCTATGGGCTGTCTTACAATTTGGAATTCTAACAGTCACAATTAGGGAAAAAACAACCTTGATGCCCCAATACATTTAAGGGTGGCTTTCTATCATCTTGTTACCCAACACTTAAAAGCTGTCTATCCACTAAAAGCCTATTTTCCAACATTTTTGCTGCCACTGCACACCTGAACAACATCCACAACACACTTCGTGCACTTACATTCGTGCATCACCACAGCAGTGTCTTGGTCATGCTGTCTGGAGAGCAGCATATGTTGGGAGGCAGTAAGTGGTTAGGGTGCACATGGGGTTCAGTTTTACCCTTTAGCATACACACAGTCACACACTTGTATTTACACATCTGCACACTTATGGGTAGCATTGGCTTTGTCATAGATTCCAATAAAAGATATTCATTTTTTTAATGGTTCTCTTGAGGTACTTACTAGTTAACTATTTGTAATCTATTAACTATTACCACATTGTTTTCCTTAGTTTTAGGAACAAAGGTGACAGCCGCTAAATGGATAACAAAATCACATCTTCCAAAACAACTGGGAAAACATACTATTACTTGCTTATTTCATTTTACAAAATAGGAAACAAATCTATTTGAGTGTCTTAAAAACTGACAGAATTATTTGTATCTTCCTTAATCATTTTGACCACCAACAGTCCAGAGAAATGAAAACAGAAATACAACAGATAAATCTGCTTGGGTATACCATGCTACTGTTGCTCCCAAGACAGGCCATACGTTTTCATTAATTTTGAAGTTTATTCTGATCTCAGTTCTTACTTCCCAACAGAAGCTTCCTACCGGAAAGAATTTCTATCAGCCTGATGCACAGAGAAAGAGATTCAAACATAAGTCAGAGTTAATTAATCATAAGGGAAAACATACTTGAGAAAATAATGAAAGGATAAAAACACAGTCCGTCTTTGCCATTAGAATAAAATGGAAAGGAAACTAATCAATACAAAAAAATAGAAATTTGATGATTTTTAGTGACATATGGGTAAATAGGAAGGAATTTGGTAGGCTAAACATTTAAATTCAGAACACATTCTCAAGCACAAGTTAGGTTTCTCATTTTAAAAAATTATATTGTCAATGGAAACTTGAAACTAAGAGTTTGAGGAAGGCAAAACCTCTATAAGGAAGTAATTCTATGCCTTAACTGAGAAATTGCAAGATAAAAATTGAATAAAGCTTAGGTTATATTTTATATCGGTTAAACCCTATTTAGACCTGTACCCAAGGGTGTAAAATCTTTCCAGATTTTAAATGGTTAAAATCTTCCAGGTGCAACTAAAGAATTTGTTGTCACTGTGATTTTGTTTTGAGCAACTTCAAATCTAGCTAGATTGTCAAATTATTGTCATGTGTGCTATCCTTTCTAACAAGATTTTTTGTCATAAAAATTCCATTGACAGCCACTAAAATCAAAAGAGACACAGCTAGATGAGTGTTTCACTTTTGAATCAGTTGTGAGCTGCTGATGAGATGAGATAGAAATAACTGGAATAAATTACCATAGGTGAAGAAAAATATTACATTTAAAGTTTGAAATTACCCAAAAAACTTTGAACTCACCATTTTAAGAATTGACATAATACCTTAGGGAGAATGATGATGTCATTGCTCTTTATTGACCTTCTTTTCTAAACTGAGACTTGATGAATTTTCTAATATAAGAAAAATCGCTCAATTTTCTTACCTCTCTGGAATCCTTTGTTCACTTAATTTATGAGAGAAAGAACCTCTACTGTCTTTGTGGTAAAGCGTTTTATTGGAGGAAGCAAAGATAAAAATTGGGATTTAATAATTCTAGATTCTAGTGTTTGGATAATTTCCTAACTATTTTAGTAAAATACTAAAAGGAATCATTGGGCTATTTTCTGAGTTTATTCTAAGCATAGAGCCCTTTATTAATCATGGATTGTCATAAGCCTTACCTCAAGAAGATATGCCTGTGCCCAAAGTCAAGGACATTGCCATTTAAGAAAAAAGAGTTAAATAATTAAATAATTGTACATATCTTTTCTATAATCACATGAATATCAACAGTGGATTGCCACTTTGGGAGTTGGTATTAACAGGAAATAGCTCCTCACTCAGCTGAAACATGAGGGAAGGAAACTCTTGGGTACTATTAAGTTACCAAGATAATTAACCTGAATATCCTCATGGTGGTTCCTATAAAACACTTTCAGTAAACAGATGGAAATTTCAATTTAATATATGAGAGAAATACTGCTTTGGGCTTGATATGACCTGAAAATCCTAAATTCCATTCTCCTAATATCCAAAATTTAAATACTTTTCATTTCTACATTTCTTTGTTGAGTATGAGACACCACACCTCAAGGAGTGCTATTCCTAAGGTGGGAAAAAAGGGAGAGTAAACTGCATAATTAGCAAGCTGATTGAAGTGTATGGCAATGTTGGATACAACTTACCTTTATTTGGAATCTATATTTATTTAGTGAAATCATCTCAAAAAAGATGTTAATGCCATTTTCATTACTAGAAGTAGGGTTTTAGAGCAGCTGCATTCTTCAGAAATCTATGTCATATAGTAAGACCTACCCTAATCTGCATGAAATATATAAAAAGATACCACATTATCAACACATGTTCCAGACACAGGAAGCTTGGCTTGATGTAGCATAAAATATAAAGAAAAAAATGGAGTCAATTATAAAAAGGAAGATAGTAAAAGCTTTAAGGTAGAATAAATGGTCACCTAAAAAGAGAAAATGCACATGACACAGATTCTCAAAAGCTGTACTGAGACAAGACTACAATGGCTTCAATATTCTGAAGGGAACCTGTTTCAGCACAGAACTCGATATCAAGCCAACTTTGCAACCAAGTGTGTTTATGTTTTAGTAAATAAAAATGTTAAAATAGGCAGTGACTCAAAAGTTTGCCTTTGGAATACCCATTCTTGGGAAATTACTTGACAAACCACTCAAAATTAAGGAGAAAAATGTAGAAACAGGGCATAGAAAGCAGTGTGAAAAATTCTGGAAAGCAGAAAATATAAAGGCCAAGTTGCTAATGTTGAGTAGGACTTAAGAGCAACTGTTCTATATTGAAGCTGGAGAACAGTAAGGTATTTATTGCAAGGAGTCTCTGAAACAGAAACCGTATAGAATATTTAATTAAATGAAGAAGTTGGTAAGAAAATTAAAAATAATAAGTTCAAACAGTGCCAGAAAAAGTATTGATTTAAAAATTCTAGAGAAACAAAAGATCAGTATAAGAAAGAGATAAACAAAATTCTTATTAGGATTTACACTATGTAAATAATATTTGCCAGTTCAAAACAATGAAGTCTGAAAAATGATTACCAAAGAAACTATAAATTGTTATAAAATTTCATGGCATGTAAATATAAAAGTACAGAAACTATAAGAAAAGGCAGGAGAGTTAATACCATTCAAAAGACCTCTGGGTAGTTGCTAAAAGAAGGATGTAAAGGATTTGTGTGTTTTTTAAAAGTTACAAGGATCAGTGAAAGATAAATTTATTTTAAAAAGTGATAGTAGTTGAATGGAAGATGAATATGAGCTAAACTATATCATAGCAATAAAAATCATATCTAAAATTGATAAACCAAGAAAATTATTGATGAAGATTATATAGAGCTAGGATGTCTAATGGAATAGCCAGCCCCTAATCATATGTGGCAATTAAAACTTAATTAAAATAAATTTAAATTGAAGATTTTAAGTTATACAGCCCATATTTCAGATGTTCAATAGCCACATGTGACTAGTGCCTATCATATTAGACAGTATATATATATATATATATATATATATACACATACCTGTAATCACAGAATTATATGGGTGAAACTTGAGGACATTATGCTAAGAGAAGCCAGTTGCAAAAGGACAAATACTATATGATTCCACTTATATTTGGCACCAAGAGTAGTCAAATTCATAGAGACAAAGAGTGGTTGTTTCTAGGAGCTGAAGGGATGCGTGTATAAGGATTATTGTTTAATGGTAATAGGGATTCAGTTTTGCAAGATGAGCTGTGGAGATGGGTGGTGGTGATGGCTGTTCAACAGTGTTAATGTACTTAAAGCCACTGAGCTGTACTCTTAATAGTGACTAAGAATGGTACACTTCATGCTATGTGTATTTTAACACAATTTAAAAATTGAAATAAAAAAACACATAAGAAAAACAAAACAGCAGCAGACTCACAGAACCCAAGAATGGACTAACAGTTACCAAAGGGAAAGGGACTGGGGGTGTTGGGTGGGAAGGGAGGGAGAAGGAGAATAAGGAACATTATGATTGGCACACATAATGCAGTGGGGGAGGGCACGGGGAAGGCAGTATAGCACAGAGAAGATAAGCAGTGACTCTATAGCATCTTTCTATGCTGATGGACAGTGACTGTAATGGGTATGTGGTGGGGACTTGATAATGGGGGGAATCTAGTAACCACAATGTTGCTCATGTAATTGTTATTAATGATACCAAAAAAAAAAAAAGCTAACAGTCAGTATCTCCCATTGTGGATCTTAATCAGTTACACTCCAAGAAGTAGTCCTTGAGAGGTACATTTCAGAAAATAATTCACTTATTAAAAACTTCAGTTACTGACCTCTCCATACAGCTTAAGGTAAAATAAAGCTTAGAATGCATGCTTAGAAGTATTCACCTTGAATCTGATGAACAAGCTCAACCTAACGAATACATATATTTAAAGCAATTAGTTTCTTCAGTTTTTCTGCAACACGCCACTGTACAAGGGTAGGGTGAAACCAGTGTGTGGAAACTATCATGACTGAAACAGTGGGAAGAATGGATTTAGTAGTGAGAGATAAATGAGGATAACCTGAAAGTCCCTGTCCTTAATATGAAGTATGTAAAGGATCATACTTTCATGGGTCTACATGACATGTAATTAACTGTACTGGGCAATGAGAGAGCAAAGCTAGAAAATATATTTTGGTAGAGATCTTTGAAAATAGAAAGAATATTTGTCTCTCTAGATTATTCAAATTTAAACTGAGTTCATCAGTTAAGTGATTTTTTTTTCAGGCATTTTATTCAGGACTGCAAGGAATTTATCTGTACTTGGGCTCTGAAAATGTGCAATAGCCACATAATTAGTGACTTTATAAAAACGTATGCTGTACAACCAAAAATTTTTCAGGAATATCAGTCCGTTTTCTAAGAATCTCTATAGTGCCATACCCTTATCTGAAAACAAATTATATTTTAAAACTATTCAAATTATATGTATGACAGAACATTAATAATCTTTCTAAAGAGAGACAATAATCTTGATTTTCCTAAATGGAATATAATGTGCCTTTTCCTTTCAGAGAAATGTACAATGCACAGTAGCTTGAATGACTATTTCAGTAATATTCAGTCAAATTACTTCCTCATCTACCATTGAATATTATAGAGACTGTGAAATGAAGCTTGATATGTAGGTTCACAGAGCATGCTCTCCCCTCTCTTTGCATCTAATTAATTCCAGTATGACTTCAAGATGAATATTAGATACTGGACAGAGAATATTGAATGCCTTAGAGAAAATAGTGTTGAATTACAAAAATAGAAACAATGTAATCAGCCATTTTCATCAGAACACAACATGCTAGTTCTTTGAGATAAATAGATAACAATTCACAACCCTTTCTTTCAATGAGCTAATAGTCTAGTGAGGGATATTAATAGTAGACAACATTTAAAGCACCTTATATTAGTTGTCAATTATATTAGAAACGCAGTCAATATTTTTGAAACAACTTAGGTGTCAGAGGTTTTGTTCAAAGAAAGTCAAAGATTAGATGACAATGGATATGAGTTATAGCAGTAGAGCAGGTAATTACTAGGTAGAAATAAAATAGGAAATACATTCCAAAAGGAAGAAAAAAGCATGGAGAGTGTCAGGAACAAAAAAGATTGCTGTGTACTTATAAAATTGAAAGTAGATTCATATTACTGAAGTACAGCAGGACATAATAAAACAATGATAATAATTATAATAGGTATTAATTCATCCAACAAATCTTCCAGAATGCTTATTATATATCATGCCTTTGTAGGAGCTAAATACAATTTATAGTGAGCTTTCTAGGTATCTGATACTATTTAAAGCAGGGTGTGTGTGTGTGCATGAGTGTGCATGCGTGTATAGTTTTAAATAGTATATATAATGTGATTCAATTTGTGTAACAATTAAAATGTATATATTTGTATACATTATGTATACGTACTTATGTGTAGTATATATTTTTATTAGGATATATATATGCCATTTAATTCATGTAACAAATAGTAACATAGAATATATTCCCATTAAAAAAAAATTCCGAGCTCAAAAAAACTGATTTCCCAGAAAGTTAAGTAATTCATCTAAGATGCCCCACTTAGTAAGTTGTTGAGTGAGGATTCAAATTTTATTTATCTGACTCATAAAATGAGCATATAACCTCTAAGAAATGAGATTGGAGAAATAGGTAATAATTAGATTAAGACTTCTAGTCTCCTATGCATCCAATACAAGTGAAAACAAAATATTTATATCTGTAACTTTCTTTCATTCCTTGGAAAATATTATCAACTTTGTTGTAAAATTATGTTAATGTGCTAGAGTTTCACTACAAACAAGTGATAGGTGAGTTTGCATCATAAATCAAGTAACAATTTATGATTGTACTCTCAACTAACAAATTACCATTATCAATATCATGTATGAATCCTGTAAGTTTCTCTTAAATGGAGGTAAAGGGACTGTGGCCTTGCTGTTAAGGATATGGATGTCTTTATTTACTTTTACAAACTGTCTAGCTTTAGTAGATAGTGTCAAGAAAAAATACAAATACTTCATAAAATTTGTTTTATTTTTAATATCCATGTTATTAGGTCCAAAAGTTACAGTGTTCCTTTTGTTCAAATATCTTACTAATGAAAATAAGAAGCTAACAAACCTATAGAGACACCTTAAGTGTGCAATCTTCTAAATAATGTTTTTTTTCCTGCTGTTTCAGTGAGAATGATGCTGAAGTGGGAAAAGCTAGAAACATGAAACTGATCAAGCAAAAACATAAAACTAAGAACATTGCCTGTCTAGCTGGTTGAAAAGCTTATAATTGTATTGCCAAGCAAAAAGAAATCAGACACAATTGGGGGCATATTGATGAAAAACGTTTTCTTGGAGTGGCTGAGCTGTTTTATCACTTAAAGTAGTGAAGGATAGTTGAAACAGATTATTCTAACAATGATTCTGTCAACCCTATACCATATCTGCCTTACACTGCATATTTCAAAGCATCTCATGGGGAAAGAGAAAAAAATTCCACTCTGACCTTTACTTTCTCCCATGCAATTGTATAATTTTACTGTTAGTTTTCAGTTCAGTCAGCAACTGATTTTTAACTGTTGTATATCCTTGCTGTTATCAGCAAAGCAGAATTCCTAATGGTTGAGACTCTTTTAAGAAATATTTATGGCCAGTGCCTCTTTAAAGAGACAAGTATACTCTTTCTTAGAAAATTGCCTTGAATGAAAATCTTGGATCTCTGACCACAGATGTAGCCACAGGGATACTTTTTAATATATATGATTTTGCTGTTTTTATACAGAAATAAGCCCAGACATATCTGTAAGTTTTTGATTGGCAATAGAGGCTTACAGGACTTCAAACCATCTTATTTATTAAAATGAAAAATGTCACCATCAGAACCTAGGCATTTTCAAGAAGTTTTGTCAGAAATGAAAAAAGAATATACAGTTCTTTACTAAGCAAATATTTTCTTTCTTTCCACAAACTACATCTTTAAATACTTAAAGACATTTTCTTTTGTTTGAGAGAAAATGAAAACTCACTTCAAAAAATGATTAGTTTTTGCATGGCTTGGCTTACTTTATTCAAGGGAGTTAGTAAATGATGCCTTAAAGTTAAAGTCCTTTTGTTACCATTGTGGGTACTTTTGAAATCCATTTTTTTTGGAGGGAGGAGGGGCGATCAGGTTGTTATTCAACAAGAAGGGCATAAACGTAGACAATTAAACTTTTCAGTGCTGGATGAAGCATTTCTACAGGCTGCCATTATGACCAGCATGTTTGGAAGTCTTTAAATATATCTATAGACTGAATCCTGCAACTACATGGATGCACTGCTTAAATCTTTTGACATATACTTATGTTATTTAAATATGAATGTATGCTAGAGTCATACTATTAAGAAGGCATTACTATCCTCAATCCTCACCTCTTCTCATATCCATGCCATTAGTCATGCAACTTTGCAGTGCCCTCCCATTGGGCTTGCCCACAACTTGCATTAGCCGTTGCAAGTTGGAAGACCACTAGTCTGTTCCTACTTGCCTTCTTACACCTCTGCAATCTCTTTGATAAGAAAGAGACTAGCTTCCAGCCCCAGGAGCAGGATGAGAGATACATGTTGCAGGACCAAATTGCATTAGCACAGCTCAGTCTACATGTGCATGAGCAGTATATACCAAATGTATATCCCTGAGATTTTATGTGTTTTTATTATTAAGCATTATTGTGTCAAAATATGACAGATACAAATTTCATAATTCTCTCATCTGATAAAGATGGAATGAAATTTTGCCCCATATTAAATATGGCTGTGATTATTTACAAAGGAAATTTTGCAACATAAATTCAACAATATAGCATTTTAGGTAATTCTGTTGTGCTGTGATGCAGACCTCTCCTTTTAGGGTAAAGCACACTGTCAGTGCTTTTCTTAAAATTATAGTTCTTAGAGTTCAAGTTTGGCAGGAAAATTCTATTTTTCAATAACGAATAGGTGTTCTCTTCATAGATAAAGGCTGGTGCCAGGGTGCTCAAGTAAGGTAGTCTGAATTTGAACCTTGTTTTGCCCTCTAAGTTCAGTAGTGCAAAACAGTTATCATTAGTCAGGAAAAAAAGTCAAATTAAAACTCAAATGTAATGAATGGGTTGAATACACACTACACAGAAGATTTTTAGGACAGCAGAACTATTCTGTTTGGTACTGTAACGGTGGATACATGCTATTATATATCTGTCAAACCCATAGAACATACAACCTCAAGAATGAACCCTAATGTAAACTATGGAATTTAGGTAATAGTAATGTGTCAATATAGATTCATCAGTGGAATGTTGATAGTATGGGAGGCTGTGCAAGTGTAAGTGCAGGAAGTATATGGGAACTTTCTTCCCTTCCCATTCAGTTTTGCTGGAAACCTAAAACAGCTCTAAAAAATAAAGTCCATTAAAAAATATATAATGAACTTCAAGGAAAATTTGCATTACAATACCAAAGATGGTTCCATAATTTGAACTACCTTCACCTTCTCAAGCAAAACAGTACATTTCTTAAAAAATTGACGTCTGAATAAGAATAAAATTTGACTTCTTAATTTAGATATTGTAACCCTTTTTTATCAAGTGGCTATTAATTTCAAGCTAAAATGACATAAATAGTTATTTGTATTGTTTATAAAATCAATGTAAATGAAGTGCTGTTCAATAAATTACATATAAAATTCTACCCATATGTGCATTTTGTGGGTAGGAAGTGTATTTTCCTCAGATTCCCAAAGAGGCCTGAATAAAATCTATGGACTTTAATTACTCAAAAAGAAGTAAGGTAATAAAATAATACAATTTTATTTCAGAAAATAATATCTTTGAAGGTGAATTGAAAATGGAGTGGAGAGCAGGGAAAGAATTGTTATGAAAGTGGAGGCAGGAAAGGAAACCAAGTAAAAGGTCTTTGGATTACTTCAGGCTAAATGGAACCTGCATTCAGATTGCAGCAAGGTGTTGAAAAAGATAATTGCTGTTATCTGTAATGTATTTCTATATCTACTATGTAAGTGTGATGACAAGCCTGGGAAAAGAAGTGTAGTCAGAAGAATTGACAGCAGTCAGCATCTACCCAAATCATGTTACAGAGTCAGATGAATGCTACCATCTTGCTGCTGCCAAGTACCACATGCTATAATTTCTATAGTAGCTCTAAAGAATAGACTCTGTCCTTGGAAATCCTACCCTGGCTTCCCAAGAAAATGAATGCTATTCTTATCACACTTGTGTGCATTTTCATCTGACCCTCCTGCTTTATACCCTAATTCATAATTCAAAGTTGAGGGATATATCTGATGATTTTATTTGGTCATGTGACTAGCTACAAAGGAGGCCTTGAAAGTCAGTCTGTTAATTTAATCTGTTATGTGGGAACCAGCTCTTGTCCTCACCAAGATGTCTTAAGACCAGGATTTACAAAATGCAGGAAATCTTTCTGATGATGGCAAGAAAAGAGAGAGAAATTACCATTATATGCAAAGCCATAAATGCAGTTCACCACTTAATTCATTTATGCATTTAATATATATTTACTGAGCTCCTACTATGTTTTAGGATGTGTGCCAGGAACTTGAAAAAAATAAGATAAGCTACCTGCTCTCTTGCACCTTTCATTCTCCTAGAGAAAAAATACAATAAAACAATAAATGAGTAAAAGTTGTAGACTGCCAAATTGTGTATATCAGTACCAACTGATATCTCTATCAAAGATAGAAAAAAAAAATCTGAGGAAAGAGAGAAGAGGATAGAAAGTTTGTGAAAAGATGCAGTTTTAAAATGTGTAGTCAGTGAGAGGTAAGTTAACACTGGAATAAAAAACAGAAAAGGTGATAGAGAAGAAAGCCATTTTATTATAAGAAGGAAAAATAAAGGTAAAGAAGTCAGCAACTGCAAAAATTATCTGCGTGCCCAGCATTTGTCAAGGCCAAAGTGGCTGGTGTGGAGTTAGAATAAAATCAATAAGTGACTTTCAGAGATATTAAAACAATGGAGGAAGGGATCTTGTGGCACTTTTTTAGAACTCTGAACAAAATAGGAAGCCTTTGTAGAGTCTGACAAACTTTTTGAGTAACAACCATGTGCCAGGCACTGTACTATCATTAACTTAGAATACAAATATTATGGCTTCGTGATTGAGCACTGTGCTAAATTTTATAGTTGAGAGATATGTTGCTTACAAACACAATAATTCCTGACTTTAGGGTCTTTAAGCGTGTCCGATTTAAGAATAATGTATGTAAAAAATTGAGCAAAAATTTAGTGTTTAATTTTAAAACTGGTAATTTAAAGTGTTGGTAATTTAGTGTTAAACTACTGGTAATGTCAAAATGTGCAATAAAAGTTGAGAGAATTGAAATGGTATGACATAGAGAAGACATGGAGTATTTTAAGGAAAATGCAGGAGAGATAACGGCTTTAGATAAGTGAGAAATATCAGATAAATGTTCCTAAATTTTCAGCAATGCGTGTTCTTCTCTCTCTTTCACTCTCATTCTCTTTCCTTCCTTCCTTTCTTTTTTCCTTCCTTCCTTTTTAACTTTTTACTTTTTAAATAAGATGCATACTGACAATCAGGAAGTTTGCCTAGACTACTATTAGCCAGGCAGACAAAAAGAAAGCACTTCAAAAGGAGAGGCGAGGCCAGTGCAGAATACTGATGAAAGAATAATTCATTTGAAATTTTCATTTCAAAAGAAAAAGAAAAGTCAGGTAGACAAAGGAGTGGTCATAACAGAGATCATCAGTGACCTTTATAGGTCATTTTCATTGTAACTGAGAAAAGAGAAGTCAGAGAAGTTTAAAGCATGAATGAGTTACTCAGCTTCCAGAAGTTATAGACTAAATGTTAAGAAAAGATCTTATGCTACAAAATACATATATTTTTTAACAAAAAAATTTGTTAAGCATTTAAAATGTATTGCTGACCTAATAGAAAAGTGAGGGTATCACTAAAGGACTCATAAAGTAAACTAAGGTCAGAAACAAAAATATAAAGCAAAATCAAAGACCAAGGATATCCAGCAAAAGTTTACCTGACCTGGGAACATAGATCTTTAGGGATATGTGTTGTGCCCAAAGTCGCAAATCCCAGAAGACCACCAAGGAGCCAACACCGATGCAAAAGCAAAGAGCCTTTATTCGAGCTAGCTCGAGCTCAATCTCTCATCTACACCAATGCAGTGGCAAGATGCCAGAGAAAGAGAGCGAGTTTCAATATCACAAAGGTTTTATGGGGTTCTAGGGCAGTTGGTGGGGTGATGGTCGTGGCTCTGGCTGATTGGCTGGATCTAGGGGTAGTTGGTGGGGTGATAGGTCGTGGCTCTGGTCAATTGGCAGGGTCTAAGGGTGGTGGGTGAGCTCCTTGCTGACTGGAGAGGAGACCAAGCTCCGATTGGGTGAAATAGGACCCAGGTCCCGATTGGCTGAGGTAGGATCCGGGTCCCAATTGGCTGAAATAGAATCTGGGAGCTTGCCCTTTCATATGTAGTCTAAATCAACAACTAAACCTGAAAGAGGTCCCTTGCAGTAGCTACAACTTCAGTGAAAGTGAAGGCTAAAATAAAATTAAATAAAATTATGAGAAATGTGTCTGTTTTGCTCTAATCAGAAAATAGAAATAAAAGTCCCTTCTGAGAATAAGTAGTGATAATCTTCTTACACATGTTCCTGGGGATAAAATATTTAGTATCCTTGTAGTCAGGGAGACCCTAAACCAAGATATTAAAAGGAAGTGGCTGTCGATTGTAATACCTAATGAGATTCAGCAGAATCAAACTTAGATTCGCTCCAGAGCAAAGCAACTTTAACATAATTCTTAATTCTCCAAAATTAAATACTGCAAACAACAAAGACACCAAAAATTTAAATATTTATAATGCAAATATGAAATAACTGTTCATTAGATAAATGATTGACTGAATAAATAAGTTAGGTATAGAAGGTATCAAAACCACACAGATCAAAGCAAGTATATCTATCTGGTTTTAACTTGAAATGTAAAGAGCTTGGAAGATGATCCTCCCATTTATACAATAAAACAAAGGTAGAAAAACTAAAACTCAATAACCTTTTTTGAACTTAGGTTTCATGGAAAACTGTACCCTGAGATCTGGAGACTCAGATGCATCTATAGAGATGCAGGAACCAAGATTTGCATACCTGGAACAGAAACTGCTAGAGGCCATAAATCAATAGGAACTTAATTGGTTATTTTGATGAGTTGCTAGAGGCTGAATGCATTACAAGTAAGGCAGAAAAGGAATAATAGAGGGAAAATTCTGTACTGGAAAATTAATGCCAATGACATATAAGTTAGAATATTTTGCCCATGTCTGTGGGAGAAAAAAGAAAAAAAGTTAACCCAAGAAATGTGTTAAAGAGATACCCAATAGAGGTGTTCATGCCTTGTGTCTAACTGAAATCAAGATGGATAAAGTAGGTTAAACAGAAATGGCAGGAATCCTCAGAAAAATTGGCAAGTCCACTTTGTGCTGACGTATGGGAGGAACTTGGGTCAAATGGATGACCTGATAAGAGCAAAGTTCAATAGTTCCAGGAAAAATCCATCATGTAAGACTTGAAAGATGACAGCTCCTGAGAGATGACAGGTTTTAAACTGAGAGTTGATGGGCTTTAAACTAAGTAATTTTGGCTGCAATCATAACTGATCCAAATGTGAAAAGAAAGGGGTGAGGGGTATAGTTAAAAGAATTTAGGATACTCTCAGAAATCTTTAAATAGCGCAATTTCCATAACAAACAGGACAGAATGCCACCAATTGACCATAGTGTATACAAGGATAGGGCTCACACCAGAGGATTGCAATATATTCTGAAAGCACAGAGAAGACTGGTTTCTCATTAGTTTTAGAACAAGAAAACAAAGGAAAAAAAAGGTTAGCCGCTTGGAACAGACAGTACAATATTAATAGAACAAACATTAAGGATAATTGGAATACTTTGAAAGGAAGGCAACCCCAATGTTTGTATCCAATAATCTCATGAGATAGTTATATATGTGAATCTGATTTTTTTAAATTGATAATAAAGTAGTGGAAGTTACTGATGACATGTAAAAGTTATCTAAAGACACAGAACTCTTAATAGTTTCAAATATATGTGATTTTTTGTAGTAGTAAAACCTGGTTTTCATGTGTGTATTTCAGCTCTTGATATCTGATTGTTGTTATAATTATTTTATAACATAGTCACCCACAGAAACTAAACACAATATGCAAATGAGTGTTCTTCTATCGCCCAATGTGTTTTTAATCTTTGTTTCGGTGTCTGAATAGTCAATTATCAAAGAGCACAGGTATAAAAATGTACAATATGGTAGTTTGGATAATATTTTTATTTTATAAAAACTGTCAAACATTTTTTATTTTATTTTTTATATATTGGAAATTCTTTTTAATTTTATTTTTAATTGAAGTATAATTGACATATACCTTTTTATTTTTATTTGTGTAATTATTAAAATTATTTTCCTTTGCTAGTTAAAATATATTTCTGAAAATGAACTGTGAAGCCTTTAGACATTAAAATAGTTTGCTGTATTTTTCTTTAATGAAATATGGATATATTTCTCATCCAAAAATCTAACATTAACAACCAGATCTAAGAAATAACATAGACATTATAAAATTGATACATTAGTATCTAAAGTAGAGAACTAGTTACTTAGAGTATAGCATTGCTCCAAACAAACATATAGTAACAAAATTTGATTTGTATTCAAGCTGTATATTATTACAGACGATTAAATCCAAACTCAAAGCATTCATTAACATCTATTTGACAAAATGGAAAGCATTGAATAAATCTTTTCTGTTTTCTTTTCTATCCCTCCCTCTTTCCATTTCCTTGTTTGTTCCTACTTCTTTTTCTCCCTTCCCACTTGCCTTCTTTCTTACTTGTTCAAGGGAATTTGCTGCTAAACTGTCATTCTGTTTCCTTTAATTTCATGCCCAACCTGTACCCGAGCACATTCCCCTGATATCAAAAGGAAAGTTTTTGTTTAAAATTGAAAAAATACAAGGAAGGTATTGACAGGCAAATGAATAAAGTGGATTGTAATACATATGGCTGGCCCCGCTACAAATTATTGAAAAGCCTCTCAGAAGATTCCCAGATCCACATATGTATTTATTTATCTGATGATCCAAGTCCTTCTGATTTGCAATATTTTTTGCCTTTTTTGTACTGAGGTATAATTTTGACTGTTAAAATGCCCACATTTTAAAGATATATCTGAATTAATTTTATATATATATATATCCATAATTACATGTGGATTGAAGATTAGATGTATAACTAATATGCAGGTATTATTTTATCACATTGCAGTTTTAAATTTCATTTCTCAGTTGCATAATGATATCAAACATTTTTGTATACACTTAATGGTCATTTGAGTGTTCTCATCTGTGAAGTATCTATTCGAGTTTTTTAATTATAGTATTGAATGCCAATTTTACCTTTTCTTATCAATGTATACTTGTTATTTGTATATTCTGTGTAAGAATTTTGAGATATTTTCTCCCACTTTGTGGCTTGTGTTTTCACATTTCCATTTCCAACATGTATAAAATATAATGGTTTTGTTTTACTCCTTAATGTTTTATACACACTGCTCATGTTTTTATTAACTTAATATGTTATTCAGCTTTCAGTATCAGTATATAGTGGGAAATAGATAACATGTTCTTAAGCAAATTTTTGTGTATTCAACAGTTCTATAGATAATCCAACTTAGAAACTGTTACATAATTTATTTTCATCTTTTCCTATTTTTAGCTAGGCAGTATTGTGATTTCTTCAAGAATCAACCACAAGAAAATTACTCATAAAAACAGGCCATTTTACTTCAAGAACTGTGCTCCTTAATTGATGGCTATATATCCATTTTCCAAATCATTATATTTCTTAAGCATAAACTGGAAATATCTGTGAAATGAAAGTTCTCTGAGCTTTAAAAAGTGGGTGTTATTGATTTAAGCAAGATGCAGAAAATGTTTGAAAACTACTAACAGGGGAAATAAGGATATCTCATAGCTGGCAAGCTCCTGATTTATGACTTTCATTATGCTTTTACAATTAGAACAAAGATCTGAAACCTTGTGTTTAAATTATTATTATTTCTATGAGCAGATTTATTTGTAAATGAACTCCATGAAATAGTTATGTTAATAATCTTACACAAAAAGAAGAATCAATACAAAATTCCCAATGAGGTTTGCTTTGTTTCTGTTACATTCTCTTTCATTTCCTTTCTTAAGGAGGCAGAATATACTAGAATAATTGAAACTAAATTATTCATGCCTTTCCTACCTCAGCTAATTTTTCAATAGAATAACCAGAATTTATAAACTCTGCACATAATTTCTTTATGAATAGTGATGGGAATTCAGAATTATTATACTTTTTAGCAATACCATTTTTCTGGATGTTCCAGAAACTTCCTAGTAAATATAATTATTCAGCAAATATTTATTTGGTGCTTAGTAATTTCAAATTCACAAGAAAGCCATAAAAATAAAAGGATAATTATCATCTTTAAACCATGATAAAGTAATGAGGTTGTACAAATTATAATATAGAGGGTGGTTTAAGAAAGATACAAACATCCATGCAAAAAGAAGAAGCCTGCCAGAAGACCTGTATAGATTACAATGAGGACACAAAAGGTAGAAGATACAGTAACATGTTGAGAAAATAGAGGGGATCCTTAGAGAGGAGGGAAGGTTTGACTTCTTGAAATATATGTTGGTCTTAAGCAGTTGGTCTTAAAGGAGATGACATTCTAGCTAAGGCAGAGGACATGTGAACACTCACAAGAGCATGAACATGGATGGAAATCTTAGGATCTTACAGTTAATTTGGTATATGTCCAAATGTATAAGTTTGAGGACAAACAGAATGAGTTAAGAGGGATTGTCTGTGGCCACTCTGGATTTTAGCATGAAGAAGATGGCGACATCATTATGCAGGAATAGAATGTGTTTGTTTGGACTTTTAGTAAAATCATTATAGCCAGGGGTTAGTGAAGGCAACAGCCATGATAAATAGAAAGGTAAATTATTATAGAAGCTAAGATTTAGAGCTCATCTTCCTAATTCCTGTCCTAGACTTTACAAATGGCAGAATGATTGACTCTCTCATCTGGAGCTATCCTGCTAACATTGCCATTAAAACAGTTTATGTAGCTTTGCACACAAGAGAAAGGTCCATAAGAAGTAGTACTACTAGATGCCATCACCTCTAACTAATTGCTACTCTTTAAAAACTGTTTTCATCAGTCCCTGATGTTTTTTCTGGGGACCACTGCACAGAGGTACTTAAATAAGTACACATACAAGAGTGATGGACTTTAGTAAAAAGTGCCACAAAATAACAGAAATAATGAAGACAAACCCAAAGAAGGGGTTACAATAAAAGGTGACCACATGCAATGATCTCAGTCTGAGAAGGATGGTTGAAAGAGGTGGAAGGAAGAACAAGGGAAGTTATACTGACAAAATCAGGAAGATTCTTAATTTCTGCTTCTCTCTTGCTTTTAGACTCAAAAGATAGTACACTCTTAATATACATAAATCTTTTGCATTCCTAAATAACAATGAACTAGCAAAAAGAGAAATCAGGAAAACAACTCCATTTACAATTGCATCAAAAAGAATAAGAATAAAATACCTAGAAATAAACCTAACCAAGGAGGTGAAAGACCTCTACTCTGAAAACTATAATACACTCATGAGAGAAAATAGATACCAATAAATGGAAATCTATCCTGTGCTCATGGATAGGAAGAATTGATATTGTCAAAATGGTCATCTTGTCCAAAGCAATTTATAGATTCAGTGCTATCCCTATCAAAATACCAACATCATTCTTCAATAAACTAGAACAAATAGTTCTAAAGTTCATATGGAACCACAAAAGATCCCAAATAGCCAAAGCAATCCTGAGAAAGATGAACAAAACTGGGGGGATTATACTCCCTCACTTCAAGCTCTACTACAAAGGTACAGTAATCAAGACAATTTGGTACTGGCACAAGAACAGACTCATAGATCAATGGAACAGAATTCAGAGCCCAGATAAAAACCAACATATATATGGTCAATTAATATATGATAAAGAAGCCATGAATATACAATGGGGAAAGACAGCCTCTTCAACAGCTGGTGTTGGCAAAACTGGACAACTGTATGTAAAAAAATGAAACTGGATTGATTATCTAATTCCATACACAAAAGTAAACCCAAAATGGATCACAGACCTGAATGTAAGTCATGAAACCATAAAATTCTTAGAAGAAAACATAGGCAAAAATCTCTTGAATATAAACATGAGCAACTTTTTCCTGAACACATCTCCTTGGGCGAAGGAAACAAAAGCAAAAGTGAACAAATGGGACTACATTAAACTCAAAAGCTTCTGTACAGCAAAGGACACCATCAGCAGAACGAAAAGGCATCCCACAATATGGGAGAATATATTCATAAATTACTCATCTGATAGAAGGTTAATATCCAAAATTTATGAAGAACTCATATGCCTCAACACCTAAAAAACACATAACCCAATTAAAAAATGGGCAGAGGATCTGAAAAGACACTTCTCCAAAGAACAAACACAAATAGCCAACAGGCACATAAAAAGATGTTCCACATCACTAATCATCAGAGAAATGCAAATTAAAACCACAAGATATAACCTCACACTAGTTAGGATGTCCACTCTCCAAAAGACAAGAAATAACAAATGCTGGCCAAGGATGTGGAGAAACGGGAACCCTCTTACACTGTTGGTAGGAATGTAAATTGGTGCAACCATTGTGGAAAGCAATATGGAGGTTTCTCAAAAAACAAAAATAGAAATACCACTTGATCCAGTGGTATTCCACTCCTAGGAATTTACCTGAAGAAAACAAAATCTCTGAGTTAAAAAGATATATACATCCCTATATTTGTCAGTGCACTATTTTCAATAGCCAAGATATGAAAATAACTTAAGTGTCCATCAATAGATAAATGGGTAAAGAAGATGTGGTACATATACACAGTGGAATATTGAGTATTCCATAAACCAGCCATAAAAAGAAAAGAAATTCTCCCATTTGCAGCAACATGGATGGATCAGGAGAATATTATGTTTAGTGAAGTAAGCCAGGTGGATAAAGAAAAATGCCATATGATTTCACTTATCTGTGGAGTATAAAAACAAAGCAAAACAGAAGAAACAAAATAACAATAGACTCATAGGCACCGAGAAGGAACTAGTGTTTACCAAAGAGGAGGGGTTAGGGTGGGTTGGGAAAGAGGGTGAAGGGGAATAAGGGGCACAATAATTTGTAATCACAATATAAGTTGGTCATAGGGACGTTAGTACAGCATGGAGAATATAGTTAATGATTCTGTAACATCTTACTATGTTGATAGATAAAGACTGCACTAGAGGGGTTGAGCATTTAATAATATGGATAACTGGTGAAAGCAACATAAAATAGTGTATCAATAATATATTTTTTTAAAAAGGCAGTAAACTCAACTTTACCTGGAATTCATTGGTCTACCGCATGAATTTGTTTCCATGTGATCCACTGTCACTGTCTAATTTTCAGAAAAAGCCACGAGTACTCAATACAAATGCCCTTTGGAAAGGGAATATATTAAAAGTGCAATGTCAGGATCAAATATACAAACCAGTACCCTTAGAAAAATAGAATTACTGTCATGGGAAGAGGAAACCCTGCAATGATACAAAACCCTGCAAAAGCATAAGAAATACAGCTATAGTTTAAATACATGGACCTAGAAGCCTCAGCTGATTCATCTTTGTATCCAAAAACTGACATATTCTAAGCACATAGAGGGTGCTGAATAGAGGTCCATTAAATGAATGAATTGGAAAATGTTCTATAGCATACAGATTGAACCCCATTCACATTAGTATGACTGCATTATTTTTATTGTTGTGTTGTAGGAGAGGGAAAAATGGGGTGAGTAGGTACCACAATTTAAATGGAATTATATTTGTCCAACCTTGTTAATACAGTTTTTGTTATATTTTGTTTTGCTCTAAGGATTGCACATAAGTTTAAAGTGGTCATTACCAGATGGCTTAGGTCTCTAGCAAATAAGGGTATTGCTGTTTTCTTAAATACAAAACCTGCTTTGTTGTCTTTCATTTGCCTCTCAAGATTCAGTCTTCATTTTTTTCATCTGACTCTGCCCCAAGAAACTGATCTACACTGATTAAATTGGCTGGCTCTCTTGCCTTCTGCTGTCCTATTGGATTTGGCCAAAGGGGAGCACCATTAAGAAATGTCAATAAGAGGAGGTAGATAAGATCAGGCTACATACCTGCCACTTTACCTCATCTAGGATTGGCTGCATTTCTCTTAGCAGACTGCTTCAGCCCACCCTTTTCCTCTCTCCCTTGTCTTCTCATACCTAAGAAGAATATATAGCCTAACTATTACTAGCCTGAAATTACTGCAGTGCCCTCGTGACTTCCCTACACTACAGAAATTCTTTCTTTTGCTCTGAAAATTAATCATTTCTATTTTGACATTCATTTCTTGTCAGGACCCTGATGAATACATGTGATAACCAACATTAATCTAATATTAGTAAAATATTCAATATATTTATAATTGATCTGTTTTAAAACATACACAAATAAAGCCATTAAAGTTATGGCATTTTTTACTTTTATAATACCTTGACTCATTTATTTGTTTAAATTCCTCATTTGATGGCTGACAATCTAGCAAAAGATATAGATACATATAATCTTAGCATAGATTATGTGAGAAATTAGTAACGTTTGCTGCTGAGAATAGAAAATCTATCTACACAGAAATAACTGTGAAAGCAGTACAACTCAATTTCATGTGTAAACATTTATAATGAGTTTAATAGAACAAGTTGTATAAACTATTCCAGATACAATAAGGAAATTATTTATAACACTCAAGCTCAGTGTTTTTAAGTTACCTGTATTCAAATACATAAAAGTTTAAATTTATTTATACATTTATTTGTAAGAATTTATTTTTGAATATATATAAATTATTTGTGAATTTATCGTACTGGTGTGTGTATATGTATGTGTGTGCATCGGAATTTAAAAATCATTATTGCTACAGGGTTCTTCTGCCAATTTTTAATTACCATCAGACTAGATTCAAATAAGAATATTAGAGATGAAAGGTTTTTAGAATAAAAGACCTTGAATGGATGACATTTTATATGAAAAATTAAAAAATATTATTTATTGAACAAACACTTTAGTTTTCTTTTCAACTGATATCATAATGAATTTTTCATCTAATTAAACTTGAAAAATAGTAGATTATTTCAGGGTTTATTTCTTTTGTAGAATTAGAAGGCTGTAAGTAATTGTAAAGTCATCTTTACCAAGACTCCTGTGTACAGTACTGACAGGAAACTAATCCACTCCTCCTATACCCTGAACAGTGTTGAAATTAACAGAAATATAAGAATCAAGGAGGACCCCAAATGTCCCTGAAACTTGGAAAACTGTTCATCCATAGGCCAGACTCTTTTACTTATAGAAAGGAAGAGTAGGAAAGTTAATGATTTGTAGTTACTTCTTCTGAGGAAGATGAAGAGAAAATGGTAGCATTTTCTACAATGGAATACAAATCCTCATTAATGTCCTCCAAATTCTAAGGAGTAAGGACTAGAGGAGACCATATGCCAGTAGAAGCTCTTTATTACTTGTCTGGATCACCAGCCTCAGAAAACATTTTTCTGAGGAGGCTAAATGTAAAACAGCAGCAGCTAATCAAAGGCAAACAACAGTATCTGCATTGTCCTGTATTCGGCAGGGCAACTATCCCATAACAATGGAAACAAAGTAAGGCACAGACACAACTTGTAACTAATGTGGTACCTCGGCCAAAAAAATCTAGGATATGCAAAATTGGCTCCTATATAGTGCACACAAAAACTTCATCATAGAACTCTTGTCGAACATCTGCTGGGACCACCAAAAGCTCCAACTCTCTTCATTTTAGTACAATGCCAAGATAGTAATGTAAATTTATGTCAACTAACCATTTAATCTAGCATACAGTGGGTAATGGTAAACAGGTGCACTGTGGTATTGGCAAAGAATCTCATTTCCCTTGCTTTTGGGCAGATATCAAAGGTGTAAAAATCTGTTTATTTAAGGAGGAGTGAATTTTAGAAAAAAAAAAAGGGCCTGGAGCACTTAAAATAATTGTCCATCATAAAATCCAGAGAATGTTTTAGTTAAGATTCAGTAATAGAAATCATTTTTTTAAATTACTGTAGTGAAAAAAAACAAAAGAGTCTCTCAATGGATTTGAAGAGTATGTGGAGGGAAGAACAGTGAAATTGAAAGGTTTAATATGTTGTAAGACAGGGATATTGTGAGAAAGTAAGAATTGAAAAATTAATACAGAGGAAACTTCTAGGCAGTATAAATTCTACCGTAAAAGGAATTAATGTCAAAGGTTAACTGATAGCCAGAAACAGAATAAGTTGTCAGACAGCAGGTGGCAGCAATAGGAACAGGGAAGAGAGTAGTGTTATAGATCATAAGCAGCAGTTTTCATATTCAGATGAAGACATACAGTCACAGTCATATGACTGACATACCACAGGTCCTCAATGTATGGCAGCTGATATTGTTGTGGTTTCTGTCATAAAACAGGATATCAGGTGGTCTACTTTTCTGTAATTAACTGATATGTGCATTTTTCATTCATGAAATGAAATTCTTGTTTTCCTTAAAGGCATTTAAATTTTATTACGAAGTTGCCAAATTAACATTAAAATAATTAAATATAATAGTTGGTGGTAATCCTGGTCAAGTGAATATCTCTTTTGGAAAGTCATCCCATTGTGCTTTTACTTCATAATGCCCCAAACACTTTGACTGATGAAGCTCATAATCCAAATAAAGTAATACTGGGAATTGTTAAATATATTTAAAAATATCTATAGAAATCTTTTTTAAGGCCAGAGGTGGGGGGTGGAATGATATTGTGCTTTGTCTGAATGGCACATATTAACTCTTGAAAGAAAACAAAAATCACAGTATGATTCAGTCTGCTCATACGCTTGCTATATCACATAGATTTAATTGGGTTCTTCAGATGTTCAAGGTATAACTGAATTAATTTTAATACCATTTATTGTGGTATGTATGGATTATAACAATACAAATAACTACAGTATTTTAAATGTATATTTCTGAGACAATGCCTGTTGTGAAGCATTCCGTAACCTTTGGCCCTCAATGAGAGAATGAAAGTGGGTTCTTTGTTGCCAGTCTGGATCCGTGTTTTGGTGCTACTTCTAACTAGGCATGTAGCCTTAGGTAATTTACTTAGCTTTTTGGGTCTTAAATTTCCTCACTTACAAAATGGGGATATGTGGCTGAAGTGTAATGAAAGGATTGCTTTTCCCTTGCATCTGGCACATACTACCAGTAGTGTATACAATGTATACTACTAGTAGTATGCGATGTGTAGTAGCCCTCAGTAAATGTGTAGATGCATTGTGTTGTTATTTTTTTTTAACCAGAGTATCAACAAATTTGAGAAGATAGTGACATTCTCATACCAAGAATATTAAATGATTAGATGCCAGGGACTTAATAAATATTATCTAATTTAATCTTTACAATAACCATATAAGGTAAGTATTATTATGCCATTTTCCAGATGTAGAAATTAAGTTTACGAATGCAGATCAAATGGATCCTAGATGCCATGCAAAAACCCTTTTATCTTTTGATCTTATCTCTTTCATTGAAACTTTCATCATAATTGATTTAATTCTATATAGAAAATCATGTTTTATTTGCCTTCCTCACTCATAATTCTTACCTTTGAGTACCTGATTCTATAGGTTGTCAAAGAGGGAATATAAAATTTGGCTACTAGCTTTAATTTTTAGTTCCTCAAGTCTGAAGACCAACTAAACATACAATTTTAGATACTCTTTGATAGACTCTGGTGCTTGGAACATCACCATGTTTTTAGTTTTTTGTATACAGAAGAAACTGGTACTTGATTTAAAACAAGTATGACCTTGCAATGAACTTGATTTGCACTTTGTTAATTCTTTTTTTTTTTTTTTTTTTTTTAATTGAAGGGTAGTTGACAACAGTATTGCATTACATTAGTTTCAGGTGTACAACACAGTGATTCAACATTTATATACATGATAATTCTAGGTACCAGGTATCACCATACCAAGTTGTTACAATATTTTGACTATATTCCTTATGCTATACATTACATCCCGGTTACTTATTTATTTTACAATTGGAAGTGTGTTTATATATATATATATATATATATATATATATATATATATATATATATATATATTTTTGTGAGGGCATCTCTCATATTTATTGATCAAATAGTTGTTAACCACAATAAATTTCTGTATAGGGGGGTCAATACTCAATGCACAATCATTAATCCACCCCAAGCCTAATTTTCGTCAGTCTCCAATCTTCTGATGCATAACGAACAAATTCTTACATGGAGTACAAATTCTTACATAGTGAATAAGTTACATGGTGAACAGTGCAAGGGCAGTCATCACAGAAGCTTTCGGTTTTATTCATGCATTATGAACTATACACAGTCAGTTCAAATATGAATATTCATTTGATTTTTAAACTTGATTTATATGTGGATACCACATTTCTCTATTATTATTATTTTTAGTAAAATGCTGAAGTGGTAGGTAGATACGAGATAAAGGTAGAAAACAGAGTTTAGTGTTGTAAGAGAGCAAATGTAGATGATCAGGTGTGTGCCTGTAGACTATGTGTTAATCCGAGCTAGACGAGGGCAATAAACATCCATGTATGCAGAAGATTTCTCTCAGAACATGAGGGGGGAGGTTCTAAGCCTCACCTCTGCTGCTCCCCATTTTCTCACCAGATGGCCCCCTGCGACTGTGCCTGTCTTAGGTTGTTCCTCCCTTGAGGAATCTTACCCGTCTCTGGCTAACCAGTCATCTTCCGGGGCCATACAGGGAAATGTTAAGTTGGTAAGTGAGAGAGAAGCCTTATTGTTTGAAAAGGTTAGCTTTTTACTTCTTTGCATATTTATGCCCTGTGGCTTCTATGCCCAGCATTTGTCTTGAGGTGTCTTTACCACTTGGAAGAATTATGATACTCGGTAAATTCGACATGTGGCATGAGTTCTATTTAAAGGTTGTGATTAGGGAGGAAGAAGAAAACTATAGAAGTAGCAGGCGGAAGAAAACCTGGGAAGATTGATTATTTCTTTGACATATCTTCTTGTAGAGTAACTTCAGCATGGATAGGTTTTAAACTACTAATTAAATTGTGCACACACATTAACATAATAGGAATATAGTTACCTAACCAAAGCATATCTGTAATTACCAGCCATCTCCAGTGAAACCAAGAAAACCAGTTAGGCACCTTAGGCATTTGTGAAAACTTATCTATGATATGGTGGATATTGTCCGACTGAACTTAAACAGTCTGAGAGAATTCAGATAAACTAGAACACCCCATTCCTGGGGACTGTTCATATCCCATATGTTCTTTTAACGATAAATAGTCTGTGGTTGTAAGATTTTGGAGTGCTACAATTTGCACTTCTCCTAATTCTTGGTTGAGTTCCAACAGTATAGATCCAGTCCAATTTTTGTTTTACTGTATGCACAGGCCAGCTTAGATATCTCCTTCATCATTCCCATGGCAAGTCCAGGAACTGGTGGGATGAGTGCATCTACACCTGTGAGAGTGCGTGGATCTTTGTTGGAGTTTTTTTTTTTTTTTGCTGATCACCTTCTGTCATGAGTCTTCCCGAGAGTGCTGATGTTGGAAGTTCTTTTTCATATCGTATCTTAGTTCATTTTCGGGGTAGCCAAATTAGGCTTTGATCCTCTGTATAAACACAAACAGACCCTTTGCCTACACTTTTATATGCCCTTTATATCATTGTGTAGAACTCATTAGAGGTCACCACATAGGAACTGCTTTTTTTTTTTTTTTTTATCATTAATCTACACTTACATGACGAATACTTTGTTTACTAGGCTCTCCCCTATACCAGGTCCACCCTATATACTCCTTTACAGTCACTGTCCATCAGCATAGCAAACTCTTGTAGAATCACTACTTGTCTTCTCTGTGTTGTACAGCCCTCCCCTTTCTCCCACCCCGCTATGGATGCTAATCTTAATACCCCTCTTTTTCTGCCCCCCCTTATCCCTCCCTACCCACCCATCCTCCCCAGTCCCTTTCCCTTTGGTACCTGTTAGTCCATTCTTGAGTTCTGTGATTCTGTTGCTGTTTTGTTCCTTCAGTTTTTCCTTTGTTCTTATATTCCACAGATGAGTGAAATCATTTGGTATTTCTCTTTCTCTGCTTGGCTTGTTTCACTGAGCATAATACCCTCCAGCTCCATCCATGTTGCTGCAAATGGTTGGATTTGCCCTTTTCTTATGGCTGAGTAGTAGTCCATTGTGTATATGTACCACATCTTCTTTATCCATTCATCTATCGATGGACATTTAGGTTGCTTCCAATTCTTGGCTATTGTAAATAGTGCTGCAATAAACATAGGGGTACATTGGTCTTTCTCATACTTGATTGCTGCATTCTTAGGGTAAATTCCTAGGAGTGCAATTCCTGGGTCAAATGGTATGTCTGTTTGGAGCGTTTTGATGTACCTCCATACTGCTTTCCACAATGGTTGAACAAGTTTACATTCCCACCAGCAGTGTAGGAGGGTTCCCCTTTCTCCACAGCCTCGCCAACATTTGTTGTTGTTTGTCTTTTGGATGGCAGCCATCCTTACTGGTGTGAGGTGATACCTCATTGTAGTTTTAATTTGCATTTCTCTGATAATTAGCGATGTGGAGCATCTTTTCATGTGTCTGTTGGCCATCTGTATTTCTTTTTTGGAGAACCGTCTGTTCAGTTCCTTTGCAAATTTTTTAATTGGGTTATTTGTTTTTTGTTTCTTGAGGCGTGTGAGCTCTTTATATATTCTGGATGTCAAGCCTTTATCGGATGTGTCATTTTGAAAGATATTCTCCCATACTGTAGGGTTCCTTTTTGTTCTAATGATGGTGTCTTTTACTGTACAGAAGCTTTTCAGCTTAATATAGTCCCACTTGTTCATTTTTGCTGTTGTTTTCCTTGCCCGGGGAGATATGTTCAAGAAGAGGTCACTCATGTTTATGTCTAAGAGGTTTTTGCCTATGTTTTCTTCCAAGAGTTTAATGGTTTCGTGACTTACATTCAGGTCTTTGATCCATTTTGAGTTTACTTTTGTATATGGGGTTAGACAATGGTCCAGTTTCATTCTCCTACATGTAGCTGTCCAGTTTTGCCAGCACCCTCTGTTGAAGAGACTGTCATTTTGCCATTGTATGTCCATGGCTCCTTTATCAAATATTAATTGACCATATATGTCTGGGTTAATGTCTGGATTCTCTAGTCTGTTCCATTGGTCTGTGGCTCTGTTCTTGTGCCAGTACCAAATTGTCTTGATTACTATGGCTTTATAAAGAGCTTGAAGTTGGGGAGTGAGATCCCCCCTACTTTATTCTTCTTTCTCAGGATTGCTTTGGCTATTCGGGGTCTTTGGTGGTTCCATATGAATTTTTGAATTATTTGTTCCAGTTCATTGAAGAATGTTGCTGGTAGTTTCATAGGGATTGCATCAAATCTGTATATTGCTTTGGGCAGGATGGCCATTTTGATGATATTAATTCTTCCTATCCATGAGCATGGGATGCGTTTCCATCTGTTAGTGTCCCCTTTAATTTCTTTTAAGAGTGACTTCTAGTTTTCAGAATATAAGTCTTTCACTTCTTTGGTTAGGTTTATTACTAGGTATTTTATTTTTTTTTGATGCAATTGTGAATGGAGTTGTTTTCCTGATTTCTCTTTCTGTTGGTTCATTGTTGGTATATAGGAAAGCCACAGATTTCTGTGTGTTGATTTTGTATCCTGCAACTTTGCTGTATTCCGATATCAGTTCTAGTAGTTCTGGGGTGGAGTCTTTAGGGTTTTTTTATGTACAGTATCATGTCATCTGCAAATAGTGACAGTTTGACTTCTTCTTTGCCAATCTGGATTCCTTGTATTTTTGTGTTTTGTCTGATTGCCGTGGCTAGGACCTCCAGTACTATGTTAAATAACAGTGGGGAGAGTGGGCATCCCTGTCTAGTTCCCGATCTCAGCGGAAATGCTTTCAGCTTCTCGCTATTCAATATAATGTTGGCTGTGGGTTTTTCATAGATGGCCTTTATTATGTTGAGGTACTTGCCCTCTATTCCCATTTTGCTGAGAGTTTTTATCATGAATGGATGTTGAACTTTGTCAAATGCTTTTTCAGCATCTATGGAGATGATCATGTGGTTTTTGTCTTTCTCTTTGTTGATGTGGTGGATGATATTGATGGACTTTCGAATGTTGTGCCATCCTTGCATCCCTGGGATGAATCCCACTTGGTCATGGTGTACGATGGTTTTGATGTATTTTTGAATTCGGTTTGCTAAAATTTTGTTGATTATTTTTCGTCTAGGTTCATCAGGGATATTGGTCTGTAGTTTTCTTTTTTGGTGGTGTCTTTGCCTGGTTTTGGTATTAGGGTGATGTTAGCTTCATAGAATGAGTTTGGGAGTATCCCCTCCTCTTCTATTTCTTGGAAAACTTTAAGGAGAATGGGTATTATGTCTTCCCTGTATGTCTGATAAAATTCCGAGGTAAATCCATCTGCCCTGGGGGTTTTGTTCTTTGGTAGTTTTTTGATTACCGCTTCAATTTCGTTGCTGGTAATTGGTCTGTTTAGATTTTCTGTTTCTTTCTGGGTCAGTCTTGGAAGGTTGTATTTTTCTAGGAAGTTGTCCATTTCTCCTAGGTTTCCCAGCTTATTAGCATATAGGTTTTCATAGTAGTCTCTAATAATTCTTTGTATTTCTGCGGGGTCCGTCGTGATTTTTCCTTTCTCATTTCTGATACTGTTGATTTGTGTTGACTCTCTTTTCATCTTAATAAGTCTGGCTAGAGGCTTATCTATTTTGTTTATTTTCTTGAAGAACCCGCTCTTGGTTTCATTGATTTTTGCTATTGTTTTATTCTTCTCAATTTTATTTATTTCTTCTCTGATCTTTATTATGGCCCTCCTTCTGCTGACCTTAGGCCTCATTTGTTCTTCTTTTTCCAATTTCGATAGTTGTGACATTAGACCGTTCATTTGGGATTGCTCTTCCTTTTTTAAATATGCTTGGATTGCTATATACTTTCCTCTTAAGACTGCTTTTGCTGCGTCCCACAGAAGTTGGGGCTTAGTGTTGTTGTTGTCATTTGTTTCCATATATTGCTGGATCTCCATTTTGATTTGGTCATTGATCCATTGATTATTTAGGAGCGTGTTGTTTAGCCTCCATGTGTTTGTGAGCCTTTTTGCTTTCTTTGTACAGTTTATTTCTAGTTTAATGCCTTTGTGGTCTGAAAAGTTGGTTGGTAGGGTTTCAATCTTTTGGAATTTACTGAGGCTCTTTGTGTTCTAGTATGTGGTCTATTCTGGAGAATGTTCCATTTGCACTTGAGAAGAATGTGTATCCTGTTGCTTTTGGATGTAGAGTTCTGTAGATATCTATTAGGTCCATCTATTCTAATGTGTTGTTCAGTGCCTCTGTGTCCTTACTTATTTTCTGTCTGGTGGATCTGTCCTTTGGAGTGAGTGGTGTGTTGAAGTCTCCTAGAATGAATGCATTGCATTCTATTTCCTCCTTTAGTTCTATTAATATTTGTTTCAGGTATGTTGGTGCTCCTGTATTGGGTGCATATATATTTATAATTGTTATATCCTCTTGATGGACTGAGCCCTTTATCATTATGTAATGTCCTTCTTTGTCTTTTGTTACTTTCTTTATTTTGAAGTCTGTTTTGTCTGATACCAGAATTGCAACACCTGCTTTCTTCTCTTTGTTGTTTGCTTGAAATATCTTTTTCCATCCCTTGACTTTCAGTCTGTGCGCGTCTTTGGGTTTGAGGTGAGTCTCTTGTAAGCAGCATATGGATGGATCTTGCTTTTTTATCCATTCTATTACTCTGTGTCTTTTGATTGGTGCACTTAGTCCATTTACATTTAGGGTGATTATTGAAAGGTATGAATTTATTGCCATTGTAGGCTTTAAGTTTGTGGTTACCAAAGGTTTAGGGTTAGCTTCTTTACTATCTTACTATCTAACTTAACTCGCTTGTTGAGCTATTATAAACACAGTCTGATGATTCTTTATTTCTCTCCCTTCTTATTCCTCCTCCTCCCTTCTTCATATGTTGGGTGTTTTGTTGTGTGCTCTTTTTAGGAGTGCTCCCATCCAAAGCAGTCCCTGTAGGATGCCCTGTAGAGGTGGTTTGTGGGAGGCAAATTCCCTCAACTTTTGCTTGTCTGGGAATTGTTTAATCCCTCCTTCATATTTAAATGATATTCGTGCTGGATACAGTAGTCTTGGTTTCGAGGCCCTTCTGTTTCATTGCATTAAGTATATCATGCCATTCTCTTCTGGCCTGTAGGGTTTCTGTTGAGAAGTCTGATGATAGCCTGATGGGTTTTCCTTTGTAGGTAACCTTTTTTTTCTCTCTGGCTGCCTGTAATACTTTGTCCTTGTCTTTGATCTTTGCCATTTTAATTATTATGTGTCTTGGTGTTGCCCTCCTTGGATCCCTTGCCATGTGAGTTCTATGTACCTCTGTGGTCTGAGAGGCCATTTCTTCCCCTAGTTTGGGGAAATTTTCAGCAGTTATTTCTTCAAAGACATTTTCTATCCCCTTTTCTCTCTCTACTTCTTCTGGAATACCTATGATTCTTATATTGTTCCTTTTTGGTTGGTCACTCAGCTCTCTTAAAATTCTTTCATTCCTGGAGATCCTTTTATCTCTCTCTGCATCAGCTTCTCTGCGTTCCTGTTCTCTGTTTTCTAGTCCATTAATGGTCTCTTGCATCTCGCCCATTCTGTTTTGAAGTCCTTCCAGATCTTGTTTTATTTCTGAATTCTCCTTCCTTAGTTCTTGCATATTTCTCTGCAAGTCCATCAGCATGGTTATGACTTTTGTTTTGACTTCTTTTTCAGGAAGACTGGTTAAATCTATCTCCCCAGATTCCTTCTCAGGGGAAGATGTAGCAGATGCCGAAGCTGTCTGCGTTAGTCTTGTCTGGATCATATTTTTTTGCCTTTTCATGTTGACAGGTGCTATTGACTGTCAGCTGGGAGGGCCAAAATTTTCACTTGCTACTGGCCTTTCTTTACTGTGACAACTGCGACCCCTAGTGGCTTGTGTTGGGTAATTGCGTGTAGAGTGGGTCTTTGTGTCTTGCCTGGCCGGGAGGGAGAAATTTCCCTTTCTGTGGGCGGAATTTGTCTCAGGCTGCTTCTCTGCTTTCGCAGCGCCCGGTGGGGTAATGGATGGGAGGGCTGCTTGACTGTTTGCCTCCGTGAGGGGTCTCAGAGCTGTTGCCCAGGGGGTTAGTGCACCTGGTTTTCCCTGTAATTTCCAGCTTCTGAACTGTGACCTGGGTTGTTTCCGTCAAGCTGTTAAGTCCCTGTCCCTTTAAGACTTTCAAAAAGCTCCCGCTTTTCTTTGTCACAGGGGCATCAACTTCGGCACCCGCTCAGAGGTCTTACTCCCTGTTCACCCGGTATCCCGGGCACCCTGGGCACGTACTGTGTCTGCGCTCTGGCCCGGATGGCTGGGGCTGGGTGTTCAGCAGTCCTGGGCTCCGTCTCCCTCCCGCTCTGCCTATTCTTCTCCCCCGGGAGCTGGGGGGAGGGGCGCTCGGGTCCCGCTGGGCCGGGGCTTGTATCTTACCCCTTTCACCAGTCGCTGGGTTCTCACTGGTATAGCTGAAGTCTGGCCACTGTCCTGAGTCTTCTGGTCTCTCTTTTAGGGCTAGTTGTGTTTGTTGTATTTTCAAAAGTATATATGTTTTTGGGAGGAGATTCCCACTGTCCTACTCACGCCGCCATGTTGGCTCTGCCTCCTGTTAATTCTTTACAATACTAAATTTGTTTCAATAAACTAACTATAAATTCCATAGTAATCCTTCATATTTTGGGGATAAGCCATTTCTGAAAAACTCCATGTCTGTAACCCTCAACTTAAATTATAACGTCCCAAACTCTTATTCATAATTAAGTTCTTCATTAACTTTAGTTATATCATGTAGCTAAAGCTAATATACTACGTACTGACATTACAAATTATAAATTCATAAATTAAGTTTCATTTTAAAGTTAATATTCCAAATGTTTCTGATTGCATTTAAGGAATAGGTTAAAAGTCCATAACATTCCTTATAATATTTATCTTCCAAAAAATATCCTTTGTATCGCTAATAAAATTGGTAGCTTTTACTGAGAGGAATCCTGATAATTTAAAGTAATCCAGTTTTGTATACTAAAGGTAACATATTTGCTCTTTCTGTGCTACCACCTTTAAGTATGTTGTGTTTTTTGACATATTTGTTTAATATACCAACTCTAGGCCATGTTTGCGACTCTAAGACAAGCAAATCAGAAAGGCACACAAATATATACAACATATCACAACCCTTGCTATAGCTCCTGACCAGGCAGACTACTTAGGTGTGTATGTGTGTGTGTATATAACATGTAGTAACTTTAAAGAAGGCCTGTATACATTCTCACAAAACTTTAATTTTTTCTTGCAGTTTTAAAGAAGCTTGCAGTTTTCTTATGTGTATTTCCCTAACTTGGACATTTTGATGCAATTCATTATAATTCATTACAGCAGAAGTCATAAATACAATCATTTTTATATATCTCTAAATCATTAGGAAGTGATTTACTGTCATTTTATTAAAAATGCATTACCTAGATATGGACATTCTCTCTCAATATTTGTCTTAGAGGTATAACAATGTTGCTTTTCCTGTGTCCAATAATACAGGAAAATAGTTATTTTGTAGCAATTAATTGAAAAGAGCATTTTTTTCTTTCACTTGATCCAACCAACTAATGATTACTTTCAGTCTTCAAAGAGTATTCTAACCAGCATACTTCTTTTTCTCTTCATCATTCAATAATTATAGGTTGTGTCTTTAACACTTTTCCAGAAAAAAAGTCACTGTTAATTCAAACTTGTCCTCTATTAATGACTCAATTGTAATTACTAACCAGGAATGAAAGAGAGAATATCACTACAGACCTTACTGAAATAAAAAATGGATTTTCTGCCAACAAATTAAATAACATAGGTGAAATATCTAGAAAGTTCTAAATACCACCACTTACCAAATAAGAAATAGCATATATAAGGGGCACAAAAATTCTCAATCATAGTACAAGTTGGTTGCAAGGATAGTAGTTCAGTAATAGAGAATATAGTCAATGTTCCTGTAACATCTTTTGTCTGTTGACAGATAGTAACAACATTAGTGGGAGTGAAGTGGGAGTGAACCACTGTTGTATATTTAAAGCCAATATAAGATTGTATACCAGTGATACTTAAAAAAATAAAATAAAATAAAATAAAAAAGTAAAATAAGGAATACTTTCCCTGAAAAAAAGCAAAAAAGAAATAGCATATCTGAGTTATATAGACTGCAAGCTAATTCTGCTGAGTTGTTCATAAGTCCACTAGCAAAAAAGGAAAAAACTCAAAAGATATAGTGAAAAATCACTAAAAATTTTAAATGCTACATTACACTATAGTAATTTAATGTAAAATAAAGCAGTAAAGAGGAAATCAAGGAATAAAAGAGATAAGATTTTTTTAAAGTAAAATGACAGATGTAAACACAACTATGTCAATAATAGCACTAAATGTGAATGAACCAAACAAGCCAATCAAAAGGCAGCAATTATCAGACTGAAAAAATAAGGGCCAACTATATTCTGTCTATAGGAGACACAGTTAAGATTCAGAGATGCAAATAGATAGAAATAAAGTAATTACAAAGGATTGGGAGAAGGTAGCTATGTAAACAGTATCTGTAAGAAAGCTGGGATGTCTATACTAATGAGAAAAAAATAGAGTTTAAACCAAAAATTAAAAGGGTCCTAGAAATAGAGAATTTTATAATAATGTATCAAAATGATACAACAGTTATAAATATGTATTCACCTAAAAACAGAGCCTCAAAATATGATGAAGGAAAAAAATAGAAATGAAAGGAGAAATAAACAATTCAACACTAATAGATGGATACTTTAATACCATACTTTCAATGATTGATAAAACCAGGTAAAAAATCAACAATGAAATAGAAGACTTAACTGCAAACCAACTAGACTTAACAGACATCTATAGACCCTTTACCCAATAGTGGAATATATGTTTTCCTCAAGTGCACATGGAATACTCTCCAAAAAAAAGTCAGTATGTTAGGCCATTAAACAAACCTCAAATAAAGTTAAAAGAATGGAAATGCTACTAAGTTTGTTCTTTAAGCACAGCAGCGTGAAACTAGATATCAGTAACAAAATGAAGCCTGAGAGACTCAAAGATTCATGAAATTTTTAAAAAATAAATAAACAAATAAATAACACAGTCCTAAATGACCAATGAATCAAAAAGAAATCATAAGATAAATTAAAAAGTATGTTAAGATGAATGAAAATGAAGACACACCATACAAAAATTTGAGATTTAACTAACTCAGTGCTTAGGCAAAAATTTAAAGCTGTAAATGCTTATATTTAAAAAGAAAATATCTCAAATCAATAATCTTACCTTACACTTAAAAAAATCTAAAAAAGAAGAGCAAATTAAATCTAGAGCAAGCAAAAGGCAGAGTATAATAAAGAGTAGAGAATAATTAATGATATAGAAAATAAAAAATTAATAGACAAAGTCAGTGAAATGAAAAACTTCTAACATATTTTTAAAGGACAAAATATCTGAACAGACATTGATCCAAAGATAATATTAAATGAGACATAAGCATACAAAAAGACACCCAACAGCATTTTTCATTATGCAATTACAAATTAAAACAATAAGATAACATATCTTTAGACTAGCTAAAATCCAAAAAATGGACAATGCCAACTGCTGGCAAGACTATGGAGCAACACGAACTCTCATTCATTGCACTTGGAAATGAAAGTGGTAATAAATGGGGAGGAGGAGCTAATTTGTATACATGGGTTAGGGTACACTTTGAAAGACAGTTTGACATTTCTTACAAAGCTAAATGTAGTCTTACCATACAATCCAGCAATTGCACTCTGTTATTTACTCAACTGATTTGAAAATGTATGCTCACCCAAAAACCTGCACACACGTTTATAGCAGCATAGCTGCTTTACTCAGGATTGCCAATAATCGGAAGCAACAAAGATATCTTTCAGTAGAATGGATAAACTGTGGTATATCCATGCAATATGGTATTATTTAATAATTAATAAAAGAAGACCTATCAAACATAAAAAAGACATGGATAAATTTTCAGTATATATTAGTAAGTAAAAGAGAACAGTCTGAAAAAGCTACATGTTCCATGTTCCCAATTATATGACATTCTGGAAAAGACAAAACTATAGAATTTTAAATAAATCAGTGGTTTCCAGGGAGTTGGGAGGTGATGAGGGGACTGACTAAGTGAAGCACAGAGATTTTTGAGCAGTGAAATTATACTGTATGATAGCTACTATAATGTTGAATACAGGGCATTAGGCGTTTGTTAAAAACCATAGACCTTTACATTATACAGAGCTTCACAACTTTAAATAAGCCTTAATGAATGCAAATTTTAAAAATCAGTGAGAAAGTTGGGGACTCTCAGGATGAAATATAGGATATTAAAAAACAATATAAATATAGTACAAATGCATAGACCAACTTCACTGAAGGGAGCAGGGATATGAGATACCGACTGAAGTTATAACTTTTGAAATGAGTGGCCTCTGTAAGACTAAAGATAAAGGAACTATTTATACCTTATACTGTCATTGATAAAGTTTTTTCATGGGAGTATAGATTAATAGTTCAGAAACCACTGTACATGTATATTATAATTGAACAAATAAGTAAATGAATGCAAAATGGTGGGATCCAGGCGTCTCATTTTTGGAGTGAGAGGCTGCAGATAAGAAAAGGTGTAGGCTAAAATTGTTCCATGTGGCAATTAATGGATTAGTTTTGGAGACATCAGTATAAACTCATGTTTAACTTACTGTAGATAAATAATGGTTATATAGAAATACATGTTGGAGTGGAAGAGTTGGTGTGCATACATGGGTTAGTGTACACACTTGTACTTCCTTGCTTTGTCAGCTGAGAGGGCCTAGTAGCAATGATGCTCCAGTAACAATGAGCATATGTAGCATCCAGACCTTGGATTCAAATACTGCTTTCCAACAAAAGGAACCAGGGTCCCTCAAAGCAATCATTTATTTCTCAACCCAGGAAAACTTGTACTGGGATAGGAATTACACCAGATAAACCTGCATCATCTTGTAGTGACAGGAAGTAATAAATGCTAAAAATAGTAATAATAGCAATAATGGGCATACGTCAAAAGGATCCAGTAGTCAACTGAAAGAGCTCCCAAAAGTCAAAGCTGGAACAATTTGAACAGGAAAATGAATAAGGTAGTCTTGAATTATAACCCAAAGTATACAATAATAATATCCATGAATCCATACTGATATAAATAAATGGGGAAGAATAGACAAATCTCCCATGCAGAAATTTTCCAAATAATTTATGTAGATATTTCACCATAAGAAGGTGAAGTATAAGTATCCACTCTTCCGGTGGGAACTTCCCATAGTGACTTTCTTCCAAAGAATATTGTGAGAAAAGAGAGGAGGAAAATTAGCTTTAAATTTGACAAGGGAGAAATTTGATTACTAGTTCAAGCCAGGTGATCAGGTTAACTTCAACAGTGATAAGTCATATAGGTAATATACACCCCTGATATAATATAATGAGAATAGCATTTGATCTCTGTTATCTTCTTCCCCAAAGCATTACCCAAGACTAGTTACGAGGTCAACAGCAGAAAATCCCAATTTGCAGGACATTTTACAAATTACCTGATCAGTGGTGCTCCTTAAAACTGTCAAGGTCATCAAAAACAAGGAAGTTTGAGAAATTGTCACTACCACAAGGAGCCTTAGGAGATATGACTAATAAATATGATTTCCTGAATGGAATTCTGAACATAAAATGACATTAATGAAAATTTGAGGAAATCTGAGTAAAATATCAACTTTTGTTAACAATAAAGTATTAAATTTGGTTAACTGTAACAAATGTACTATCCTAATGAAAGATGTTACTAATGGATAATACTGAGTGTGGGGTATGTACAAACTGTGTACTGTGTTCCTGCAAAGAATTCTGAAATAAAATGTTCATTTAATAGGCTAGCAATCCCTAAAAACAATTTCTGACTCACCAAGTTTCCCCTAAAATACTTTTAAAGTCAAAAGAGTTATGAAATCTGATAGTCCCACTTCCAGAATTCTGGAGCAATTGCTAAAAAATGACTGATAGGTCCAAACAGAAAGGCCACCATCTTGAAACCTCCTATGATAAAACCCAAAAGAGAGACTTCTTACTAAAAAATGATTATTCTTTCTACCAGATCTGCTGTCCTACCCCATCTACCCTTATACTTACCTTCAACCCTCCCTACATCATAAATACAAGATCTGAGCAAAACAGACAATTTGTAGGTCTTCAGTGTACTCAGAGGCTGGTACTGAGGAATGGTGGTTAATGTGTATGTGCATTTATTATGTTTTATGGCGGATAGGATGAGGGTATTGACAAATGTAGAAAAATAAGTTGCAGTGAAGAGTCTAATCTCCTGTAAAACTGAATAATACCAAAAAGGATGAAAGTATGATTTATGTTAATCCTGGGTATAATTATTCTCCAATGTATTTCTGTGTAAGTGTGCTCTTTTTTTCTAAATTTTATCCTTTAAGTTTTGATATCTTTTCTTGTAAATCACACTCGTACTTCCATTTTTTTTTTTTTGGCCAGGTATGTATTTGTGCAGTGTAGCAATAAGTGACCATAACAACCTTACCTTAGTTTTGCAAAATGATAAATAAGATTCTAACTTAGAAAATATTGCAACTTAGATCTAGTGATTCCATGTGACCTATGCTAAAGAACTTATATTTCTTAGATTTAGTAAAAATAGTAATTTGAATGTGTTCAGTTGCAATCATTTCAAAATTTACTTCCTGGGGAGGTATTTTATTTTGAGGTAATTATAATCACTTCTTTCAAAATAACTGATTAGGCACTATTTCATCTTGCTTCCTGAGAAATACAGGGGCTGGCTTGTAATCTACTTTTGAAAATTAGAGCCATCAGTGAGGTGAAAGAAAATGATTTTAAAGTTGTTAAGCACTTTAGTTTTGAAATTAAAGATGCTCTAAATGTGCCATTTTTACCCTTCATTAAAATGTTTGGAGAAGAACTATAATGAATTTTAAAAATTAACTTTCTGGTATCATATCAGTTTTTGATGGTGGAATACAGACAGAATATGCTAAATTACTCTAGCTCCAACTCCCTAGAACTTCCAGTTTCATCAAAACAAATTTATAACAATTTACTCAAGAAATACTTATAATGTGACTAGTTTAGAGAGAAGCTTTAAGATACATTATTTGCTTCTGTTGGGATAACTTGAGTTGGTAAATGAAACTAGTTGCTATATGATACAGAAGTAGTCTGTTAAAATAATCCTTCATTTAAGTAACTAATAAATACTGAATCAGAGTATATTAGCTCAAAAATTATCAGTAGTTTGTATTAGTATTAATAATTTCATCTCTGAAATAAATTAAAGGGTCAGCAATCTGTTGAAATTTGATGGGTTTTAAACTGAGAATCATTTTTGCTTGTCACACAATAAAGAGAGCATTTAAATATTTTATAATTTAGTAAAGGTTATATTTGAGCTTGGCTTATCAAATCTTTAGGCAAATAACCTTTTTAAATAATCAATAATGGTGCATATTTCAAAAACTTCTAATGTGAAATAATTAAAAATCAGAAACATTTATAAATATTACCAGTATTAATTAGGATTATTATTTTATCTGTAATTGAACATTTGTGAATTTTTATCATAAAGCTAAAAACAAAAAGTAAACATTTTTGCTTTTAGTATGTATATTTGTAAATGGTAGAATAGTAAAATCTTCAAAATACCTGGATATAGGAACACTCTTGAGCCCTTTCAAAGGCCAAGAAAGTTACTTTAATACTATGATTATATTAATGCATTTGTATTTTTTCTTCTAGACCTTATATTGCTTATTTAAATAAATAGTTGTCTATTAGTCACATAATGTTATTCTTCAATTATTTATTATTGAACAATATATTGCAATGAACACCAAAAATTTTAGTTGAATTTCAAACATTTAATTAATACGTAATTGAAATGAGAAAGTTAGTACATTCACAGAATCTTCTCAAAGTTTATTTTATTTAAACAATGTGTCTCTTTATATGGATTTGAACACAGGTAAAGATACAAATGAAATTTAATGTTGAAAGGGACTTTAGTTTCATGTTTTGACCTTAGCCCCAAATCTAAGGGTAATAGTAATCAAGTATATCCACATTCTAAAAAGAACACCAAGAAGGCATAGAAGTCTGGCACTCCATGCAACTCTCTGATGTATGTCATACATAGTGTTAAAGAAAAAAAGGTAGACAAATTCCATATTTACATATTTTAAAAAACAGGTAAAAGTAAACTGTTGCTTACAAATGAAAAACTGGTTAGTAAAAAGTCATAAAAAGTAAAGGTAAAAAAATGTAAAGAAAACAAATAATCATGAAAATCAGGACAGCAGTTATTTTTGTGCGAAGAGAGGCATTATGATTGGTCAGGTACGCTAGCAACTTCTTGAACCAGGAGGTGATTATATTCACTTCACTTTACAATATTTGCAAAATTGCACAATTGTGTTTTATACATTTTTCTATATATGTACATTTTTTAAAACATAAATTTTAAAAATAACTATTAATGCAATTTCTTGTTTGTACTCTACTGAGTTTATCCAGTAACCTAGTATGACACATATTTAAAATTGCATTCCTGAGGAGTGTGCATTTGGTGGGCCATAAATGGAAAATAGCTTCACATTGTATAGTTTTCCTCACAGAACCACACTTAACTGAGAGAGAGGTTGGCTAACACTATTAGTTACTCCACATAAAGACTGCTTCCCTGCTATGCTAAACACTAGACCCTCATGGCTAGTGGTTTACTCTTTATTAACCTGAGCGCTTCTGTTACACCAGTAGAGTTAGAATGCCTACCGAAATTAGTTAAGTTTGGTAAGAGTAATTGTTATTTTTTATTACACTTGTTAATACAAGAATATAGCTTCATTAACTATTACTCAAAAACTAAAATATACATGTGGAAATAAGTGATGTCTATGAAAATTCAATGAAGTGTCTTAGAAAATATTTGTTTTAAAAATCCTGTAGTATTAATTTTAGGAAGTAATTAGAGAAAAAACCTGTACAAAATTAGGTGATTCTTCTTTCAGAAAGCTTTGCAAGTATTGTTTTTTTTATAATTTTTTTTTATTGAGGTATCACTGATATACACGCTTATGAAGGTTTCACAAGAAAAACAATGTGGCTATTAATTCACCCTTATTATCAAGTCCCCCGCCATAACCCATTGGAGTCACTGTTCATCAGTGTAGTAAGATGCCACAAAGTCCCTATTTGTCTTCTCTGAGCTATACTGTCTTCCCGTGACCCCACACACACCATGTGCACCAATCCTGATACCCCACAATCCCCTTCTCCCCCCTCCCCACCTGTCCTCCCCCACCCCTCCCCTTTGGTAAATACTAGATCCTTCTTGGAGTCTGTGAGTCTGCTGTTATTTTGTTCCTTTAGTTTTGCTTTGTTGTTATACTCCACAAATGACAAAAATCATCTGATATTTGTCTTTCTCTGCCTGATTTATTTCACTGAGCATAGTACCCTCTAGCTCCATCCATGTTGTTGCAAATGGTAGGATTTGTTTCTTTCTTATGGCTGAATAGTTTTCCATTGTGTATATGTACCACCTCTTCTTTATCCATTCATTTACTAATGGGCACTTAGGTTGCTTCCATATCTTGGCTATTGCAAATAGTGCTGCAATAAACATACGGGTGCATATGTATTTTTGAATCTGAGAAGTTGTTTTCTTTGGGTAAATTCCTAGGAGTGGAATTCCTGGGTTAAATGGTATTTCTATTTTTAGTTTTTTAAGGAACCTCCATATTGCTTTCCACAATGGTTGAATTAGTTCACATTTACACCAGCAGTGTAAGAGGGTACCTCTTTCTTCACATCCTCACCATCATTTGTTGTTCCTCGTCTTTTCTATGTTGGGCATCCAAACTGTTGTGAGGTGATATCTCATTGTGGTTTTAATTTGCATTTCCTGATAATTAGCAATGTGGAGCATCTTTTCATGTGCCTGTTGGCCATCTGAATTTCTTCTTTGGGAAAGTGTCTGTTCATATCCTCTGCCCATTTTTTAATAGGGCTGTTTGCTTTTTGGGTGTTGAAGCATGTGAGTTCTTTATATATTTTAGATGTTAACCCTTTGTCAGATATGTCATATACAAAATTATTCTCCCATACTGTAGCATGCCTTTTTGTTCTGCTGATGGTGTCCTTTGTTGTACTGATTATTTTTAGCTTGATATAGTCCCATTTGTACCTGTTTTATTTTGCTTCCCTTGCCTGAAGAGATGCATTCAGAAAAAAGTTGCTCATGTTTATATTCAAGAGATTTTTGCCTATGTTCCCTTCTAAGAGTTTTATGGTTTCATGACTTACATTCAGGTCTTTGATCCATTTTGAATATACTTTTGTGTATGGGGTTAAATAATAATCCAGTTTCATTCTCTTGCATGTAGTTGTCCAGTTTTGCCAACACCAACTGTTGAAGAGGCTGTCATTTCCCCATTGTATATCCATGGCTCCTTTATCATATATTAATTGACCATATATGCTTGGGTTTATATCTGGGCTCTCTAGTCTGTTCCATTGGTCTATGGTTCTGTTCTTGTGCCAGTATCAAATTGTCTTGATCACTGTGCCTTTGTAGTAGAGCTTGAAGTCAGGGAGTGTAATCCCCCCAGCTTGATTCTTACTTCTCAGGATTGCTTTGGCTGTTAAGGGTCTTTTGTGGCTCCATATGAATTTTCGAAATATTTGCTCTAGTTCGTTGAAGAATGCTGTTGGTATTTTGATAGGGATTGCATTGAATCTGTAGATTGCTTTAGGCAGGGTGGCCATTTTGACAATATTAATTCTTCCTATCCATGAGTATGGGATGTGTTTCCATTTATTGGTATCTTCTTTAATTTCTCTCATGAGTGTCTTTTAGTTTTCAGAGTATAGGTCTTTCACTTCCTTGGTTAGATTTATTTTTAGGTATTTTATTCTTTTTGATGCAATTGTGAATGGAATTGGTTTCCTGATTTCTCTTTCTGCTAGTTCATCATTAGTGTATAGGAATGCAACAGATATCTGTGTATTAATTTTGTATCCTGCAACTTTGCTGAATTCACATATTAGATCTAGTAGTTTTGGAGTGGATTCTTGCAAGTGTTTTTAATTTTATGTTATATTTTAAAGAAATGTCAAACTGTGTCATGGATTATGTACTATAATTGCAGTCTATGTAGGAAAGATGGTATGGACTCTAATTAGCAGTCTTAAAGTACAAAACTTAGCTCTACATTAAATGATAGCAGGGGTTTTTTTCTAAGTAAAGTCTTGCTTTTCAAAAAGGCATGTTATCCTAGTCAATGAATTAACATGTGGCTTCAGTTATATGCCTGTATGTGTGTGTATAATTAAAGTTTATATTTCTTATTACAAGAGACATTTTCAGTTATCAAAAGATTGTTTCCAATTCAATAATACACCAAGGTATATTAAATCAGTCATAAAAATAAACATCAGTGGGAAACCATTATCAAAAGGAAAAAGCAACCTACTGAATGGGAGAAAATATTTGTAAATCACATATCTATTAAGAGGTAATGTCCAAAATATATAAAGAACACCTACAACTCAATAGTAAAAAAAAATAATTCAATTAAAAAATAGGCAGAAAATCTGAATATGCATTATTCCAAAGATATACATGTGGCCAGTAGGTACATGAAAAGATGCTCAACATTATTAATCATCAATAAATTCAAATCAAAGCTACAATGAGGTGGAATTACAAATTAGTGCAGCCACTGTGGAAACCAGTATGGATGTTTCTCAAAAAACTAAAAATAGAAATGCCATATGACCCAGAAATTCCACTACTGGCAATTTACCTGAAGAAAAGAAAATCACTAACCAGAAAAACTAATCCTATGTTTATTGCATCATTATTTACAACAGCCAAAATAGGAAACAACCTCAATGTCCATTGATAGATGAGTAGATAAAAAAGATGTGGTACATTTTTTACCATGGAATATTATTCAGCCTTAAAAAAAGAAATGTTGCCATTTGTGACAACATGGATGGACCTAGAGGATATTATGCTAAGTGTATTAAGTCAGGCAAAGATGGATAATACATGATTTCACTTATGTGGAATCTAAAAAACAAAACAAACAAACCTGAAATATACACAGAGAACAGACTGGTGGTTACCATAGGATAGTGAGGATAGGAGGATGGGTGAAACAGATGAAGGAAAAAAAAACAGGAAGTTTGGTATCTTGATCAGGGAGATAGTTACATAAGTATATACACATTTCAAAATTCATCAAGCTGTAAAATTTGTGCAATTTATTTTATGTACTTCAATTTAAAAAGAAACTACAATGTGGTATCACCTCACACCTGTTAGAATGTCTGTTATTGAAAAGACAAATGGTAACAAGAGTTGGTGAAGATGTGCAGAGAAAGAAACCCTGTGCATTCTGGTGGTGGGATTGTAAACTGGAAAAACTGTTATAAAAAAACTGTAACATGTTGTGAATGCATGTTGAAAAATTAAAAATAGAACTACCATTTGCTCCAGCAATTCCACTTCTGGAAACTTATCTGAAAAGAAAGGGAAACACTAATTTGAAAAGATAGATGTGCTCCCATGTTCATTGCAGGGTTCCTTACAATAGCTAAGATATGGAAACAAACTCTGTCCATTGATAGATACAAATATAAAGAAATTATTGTATATATACAGAATGGAATATTATTCAGTCATAAAAAAGAATAGAATCTTGCCATTTACGACAACATGCATGGACTCTGAAGGCATTATGCTAAGTGAAATCAGGCTGTCAGAGAAAGACAACATATGAGCTCTCTTACATGTACAATCTTAAAAAAAAAGGATCTCATACAGATAGAACAGAGTGGTAATTACCAGGGTGAGAGATTGGGGGTGAGAGAAATCAGTGAAGGGGTAAAACATATCAAACAAAAATAATCTAGAAGCCAAGTATATAATGTCAACTAATAAAAAAAAAAACCTTAAATATGCAACACACTTCACAATTTAAAATGCATACTCATCTATGTAGTTTCATGAAAACTGTGAGGTAGAGCAGTATATTGTTTAGGGGTAAGATCTAAAATTTGGAGTTACTGATTCATTCAAACAAGTCCATTTTCAATTAACACTATACTGTTTCAGTGATAGCAGTTACTTCAAAACAGAACATTCCCAGTTACTCCCTCCTGTCCTTCATAAAATTGCTCTCATTCATTTCACTTATCCTTATTCTCTAATCACAAGTACATTGTTACTGTCATTACTTTTTAGTAAATTAATACTATAAAAGTAAAATATTTGACTTTAAAATATTAAAATAAACATCAGCATTTTTAACATATAGATACCTAAGATTATATCTAAAGATTTATTTATATAATAACTTCTAATTACAATTTCTGCCAAAATTTCATTCTTTCTCAGATGACATGCTAGGGCAAGAAGTATACAATCATATTATCTCTAAGTATTGATTCTTTAACATTCTCTTTTCCTTTTTTTCTTAAATATTTTTACTATGTTGCATTTGCTGAGATTTAAAGAACAATATGAAATAATACTGTTGAAAGCATACATAATTTTCTCTTTTGACAGCAATGGAAATGCCTTTATTGTAAATAGAGCAAGTTTGTTTTATATTGCAATGCCAAGTCCAATCTACTAATAGTAGTTGTTTTGAGAAATGTGTTGTGAAGTTTTCTTAAGTCAAGTCTGAGCTCAATGGGAAATAATATCATAGTTAGTTAACAGTATTTGTCGTGTGTATGGAGGTAAAGGAGAAACAAAAATGATACACGCTTGATTCCCTCATTTAGTTTCTAACATTAATGATACAACATTTTGGAAGAAAATTTGAAACTAGATTCATTAAAAGCCTTTAAATGTTCCAAATATTTCACAATTTTAAAACATTTGCTAAAGAAGTTTTTGATGAGAAAAAAATGCAAAATGTCTCTGTGTTCAAGAAATCAGACAACCTTAACCTTACCCTTTTATACATTAATATCCGATGGTGATGCTCTCAGAGCAAATCTCTAACCTAGTGAATTGGCTCATCCAGGATTATGAGTCTCAGAGGCTCAAAATGCCCCAATAGAGACAAGAGGCATTATTCATGTCTGGATTTCACCTTAATCCTGGAAATTTTGACCACCATGAAGGAAATGTTATGTATTACCTAAGATAAGTTAGAGTCAGGAAAGAGTATAGATGCAGCCTCAGAAATAATATACAAGTGCAGGAGCTTCTATTTATCATCTCAGCAGAGAAGATAAAAGACACCATTATTATTTATAACAAACCACTCTTAAATTTAGTGGATTTATACATCACTTATTTTATCATCTAGCAGGGTTCTGTCAGTTATGAAGTCAGCTTGGTCATTCTTCTGGTGGCCTTAGTTGGAGTCCTTTATGAAGTTCCATGAAGGCTCCAGCTGGTACTAGTATCATCTTGGACTCAGCTGAGATTCTGGAATGATGAGCCTCTCCTCCTCTTCATGTAGTCATAAGACCTCTCCTTTTCACATAGCTTTTACATCTGTCTCTACACATGGTTTCTCCAGCAGAATAGTGGATAAACTTTCTGCATAGAGGGTCAGGGTTTCAAAAATCAAGAGTTCCAAGAGAGAAGAAGCATGAGCTCTGGGCAAGGCTTAGATTACACATAATGCCAGTTCCACCACATATTGCAAAATACAGACTATCTTTGGAGACTAGGTACCACAGTCAACCTTCTGGCCTCCAAAGATTAATATTCTTCTTACATTAAAAAGTACAGTCAGACCCAAGAACCCTAAAGCATTATCTTATGGTGACCTTAGGCTCAATCTTGAGGCTTAATATATCTTCATGTAAACAAGGTCACAGTATAGATGAGGTTCCTTGTGTATATACAGTTTCTCCTGATATGAAGACATATGAACTAAAATGACAAGTTATCTTTCCTCCACATTCACAACATACAATTGTGAAACAGGTACAGAAGAATTGAACAAACAGCAACAACCAAAGTGGTGGGGTGGGGTGTCAAAATGGGAGCACAGGGCAGCCCCTAGTCCGTAGCAATGCTAAAATCAGACACGTATGGGTGAAAAATTGCCCCTGCTCCACTGATTAGGCTAAACTTTTACTACTTGATTCTCCTCTGCCCACTGGGTTCTTAACTCCTCCAATTTTCACACACAAAAAAAGGTCTATTTTTAACATTTGATTAGCTTTCCTAGCCTGGTCTATAGGAAGCTGGAGACTCAAAGATGTCTTTGCATTTTGAATTGTGTTTATACTTTTTTTTCAAGCTGTATAACTTCTTTGAAATTTTTGTAGACTTTGTGTATCAAATTACAATCTACTACATTAGACAGAAGCCATATCCACAAATCTCTTTGAGACAAACCTCTTTCTACCTCTTATCTGGAAGAGAGGGTCTAAAAAGAATGCCTGTAAAATTCTTAGAAATTTTTGTGTCTAGCAGAGATTTATGAGACACAATTCTAAATCTTTATGAGGTCTTACAAAAGTGCATTATAGCCACACCCTTGGGATATTAACCCTGAGACCATATTTTACTGACAGAGTCCTGAATGTGATCTTTAACCTGCAGCCATTTCTTATTTTGAAACTTCTGTGAAACAAACTGTTCCAAAGTCTGCATGTCCTTACATGGGAATGTATTCTCTAGATTCTATTGAAAACTTCAGTGCTTATTAGTTCATTTCTGTGTATCAGATGATTATAGATAAATAGATGGCTTTATTGAAACCAGTGGGCACTTTGAAACTTCTGCCCAGAAATTTATTTACCCAAATATTCAATTCGATTAGATAAATTTTTCATTTCACACATTATCTTAAGTAACCTTGTGGCTTAACTTTTCACCACTACATAAAAGTGGTCACATTTTTTCCAGCTTAGAAGCAATGAGAAGCGTGGGTGGTGGAGATCAGGGAGAAGCTCAGTCCATATAGGATTACCTTAGTATGTATGGCTCATCAGGTTCTTAATTCAAGGAAAGATTCACCTCAGAAGTGGGAAAAGGGTTGCTTAGGCTAGCAAAGGAAGGTCAAAACAGTGTAAGGTTTCAAAATCCTGAGCTTTACTGGAAATTTCCCAAATAATTCCATAACAAATTTTCAGGGGCTCCTTCCCAATCAAAACTTTAACAGTAGTTCTGCAAGACTGTGACTATAATTTGTGGATTAATGCAGTGACCTATCGGAATAGAGGTTGTGGTTAGTTTTGAGAAAGTCAGTCCTGTAGTTATGGAAGTGGTTTCTTTCAGGGCAGTTATCAAAGCTTTTTGGATCCTTACCAAAATCAGAGTAGAAAATTAAAATCCCAAGCTTAACATCTTATTTCTCCAAGTTTTTTAATGCAATTAGAAATAACAGATTAAACCCATTACATGCCTTATGTTTACTGATGCCATTATGTTCATTATTGCACCAATTTTGTGGTCTCCCAAATACTTGCTTTCTATAGGCAAATGTTGTCTCATGATGGTGAAAGCCTCCATAATTTCACAGCCAAGTATTTGGATACAGCTTTGGGTTGCTTTTGGCCATGATGGATCAAAGTTGGGAAGAGACAGACATATAGTAGGTAAGAACAAGGATGAGCTGGAAGCTGCTGGCATATCTAACTTTGCCTCCAACCATGACACACTCCAAGTACACCTCTTATCTAGTGCCTGTTGTTTCCCTTATACATCCCAAATCTCATGATAGTCTTCATTTTTTTTTGACTAATTTTAACCTGAAATTTAACAGAGTAGATATTCAGAAATTTGGTTTCAGCTGAGCCAAGTTTATATGGTTCAGAATGGTCACAATGGCACTACAGAGAGTAGCACACAACTTAGCCAAACTGACACCAGCTTAGCCAATTTGGCACACACAAGACTATAATACTTCTTTGAGCTCGTTTCAAAATGAATATCAATATTCATTGCCCCCATTTCCACATAATTATAAACAAAAATTTTTTGAAGTAAAACAAAAAACCCTCTATCATTATGTTCCAGACATTAAAAAATTAGAAAATTTGAAGGAAAAAGCTGTTCACCATTCAGATGATGGGCTTGGAAGATAGAGAATCAGAGATTTGATAAATAATGATACATCACATAAACATCACCTATGAGGCCTAAAGCAAAGTAAGACAGAAGGATAAGGAGCTATTGGAAATTGAGAATGGAGCCCTAAAACATGGTAATAAATTAAAGGAGTTCTTTGCAGTGGCAATATGGTGTATGCATATGTGTGTGTGCCTGAGTGTGTGTGTTGGGGTGACGTGGAATACAGAATGAGAAATTTTGTTTCTTGAGTCATTCTTTAGTTTGAGGATTTGCAGTGTCTGAAAGAAAAACCAAAATATGTGTGTTTTATGTGTAAGCATAATACAGAATTTGCTTCATGCCAACACCTTAGATTTTAAGCTTTGAGTTTTAGAAAAATAGTTTTGGTTATCTTGTAAAGTCTGCAATCCTATGAATAATTTGTAATAAACAAAAATGGAATGAAATTATTTCATATCAAAATAGGTGCTTTTATATGATTATGCAAGTCATTTTAGTGTATAAAATGAGTGGTGAGTGGTACAGGATCTTTTTAGGAAAAGCAGTAGACATTTGATGGAAGAGCAGAGACAATGATTGATTTTACCTAGTCATGCTTTTAACCTGTTGGAATCTGAAGTGTAGCAGATTCTGAGAGAGCCAAAGATGGTTTAAGAAATAACAGACACAGGAAAGCCACAGTGGAAGCAGATACTGCAAAAACATTTCCATGAACAAAATACATCTCAAAAGGAGGGCACTGGCCTTTTACTCTTTGTAGTATGTTGCAATCATCCACATGCCTCTAAACAAGTGATAGCAACAGAAAAATGCAAAGTGATTTTGTTGCTTGCTTTTGTCAGCTTTTCTTGCCACTAATTTTTTCCCAAATGCATGTATCAACTTTGTATCAGGTCAATGGTCAGCTAAAACAAGAGCATCTTGTAGTGATGTTGCCTTTATTTGCACTTTTACACAGCTGTTAATGAGCAGTTACTCATAGGAATTTTTCTTAGGAAGATGGAACAAAGAGACTCAGAAAATATTGATGTGAAGCATTATCAGCAGGTTAACACTTTTACGTAACTAAAAAACGCTAACAAGTATCACAGTCTTAAAACTATGTCTCTTCTATGTTGTTTATTCTGTGCTGTTTTGTTTCAGCATATGAGAATAAGTGGGGATAAGTGGAATATTGCATTAGTTTGCTAGGTCTACCATTACGGAATATTACAAATTAGATGACTTAAGCAACAGAAATGTTTTTTCACAGCTCAGAGGCCAGATAGCCAAGATCAAGGAGCCAGCAAACTTGGTTTTGCTCCATAGCTTTCAGCTGGCCTCCCTCTGCTCTCTCTTCACCTAGCCCTTCATCTCTGCACTTTCATCCTTGGTATCTCTCTTCTTCTAAGGTTCCAGTCATATTGGATTAGTCTGCACCCTAAAGACCTCATTTTAACTCAATAATCTATTTAAAGACCTATCTCTAAATGTGGTAACATTGTGAGGTAATGGGGTTTGGAGCTTCAGCATATTAATTTAGGAGGAATACAGTTGAGTTCACAGCAGATATTTAAAGTTTGAAAAAGAAGAAATATAAGATCAATGCATGTAGTTAGGTTTTTTTTTTCAAGCATGCAGATGAATGCATATATGCATGTTAAAAAAATTCTCAAAATTATGTTGTGCTCAGATTGCATCTTAGGTACTTTGCTTTTGATTCTCACATCAATAGCATGGGATTCATATTATTACTACTACTTTGAAATAAGAAGATAAAACTCAGAGATATTTAGTGAGTTGCCTTTTATTTATTCAGGAAAAAAGTAGAATGCCAGGATATGATCCTAGTTTGCTGACTTTATTACTCTTTCCGCTAAAGCTGACTCTGGATTTTATTCAAGAAGTGTTAATAAGTTGTGTATAAACATCAGGAATTGACAGATGGTGTCTATCTCTATACATTATTCAGTTTAATTATATTTAATTAGAATTATCAAAATGGGTGTTGTAGGAACATAGATAATGCATACTTAAAAACTCACTAGTTTTAATATGAGATCTGAAGTCTGTTAAATTGTATCTTTCAATGTCTTAATTTCTTATATATTCCTCTTAGAAGTTTTTTTAAATTAGAAACTTGATTATAAGACCAAATTTTTTAAATGCACACTGTGTACCTAATTCTAGCCTAATGTTTAATGTGGAAAATGGACATAATATAGTTTTAAAGTTGAATTGTCAAAAATAACCCTCTATCTTCAAAGCTTATAAGCTAAAATTTAGAACAAGTAATCTAAAGAGAATATGTCACACTGGCCCAAATGTTACTCATAGATTTTTAACATGTGATGTGCATTAGACATTGATTTATTGTAATTGTGAGCATATTAAATGGAATTCCAGAAATCTACACAGTCCCTTAATAGAAGCAATAAATTCCATCAGGTTCAGTTGAAAAATAAAAGAAAAAAAAATTTCAGCCACTCTTCAGTATTGGAACCAGTTAAGTCTCCTGAATATTGACCTCTCAGCCTTTGTCACATGCTTAGATATACCACAAAAGTAGAAGCAACTAGACACTAGTTTCTGTTTTCAGCTTGTGATCCTCATTCTTGCTTCATTTTCCTAGGTTCCATGTTTAACAGCATCTGTGTAGCTCACCCTTTCGGTTTCATCATGAGCAGTCTGCCTCTCTTTGTCTTGATTCTAAGCTTTTCCCAAATGCTTTAGCTGAACCCACCATAGTCAATGGGCACAATTCCCTTAATCTCAGTGCCCAGCACATGGCACAAATCACCATATTCTAAATTACAACCAGTGAATAAGTAATAGCAAGTTGCTATTCTTTATGTGCCTGTGGTTTACTAGGCAACAAACTGGGTGATTTATATAAATTTAATCTTTTTGGCAACCGAGTGAAGTAGAATTTATTATTTATGATTTAACTGTTATTTTCAGAAAGTTGAGATGATTTAAGAAGCTTGAATACATACATTGTTTAAGGAGCTTGAATATATACCTAACAGAACTGAGAACAAAATCTGTACATTGAAATGTGAAAAGTGCACAGACATTGTGGAAAAGTAGAAATTGGTTGAAATATCAGTTCTGCCACTTATCATTGAAATCTTAGTTATCTTTAAAACAAAAATAAATGTTTATCTTAAGAGTGTCACAGGAATTAAGTGGGAAAAACATAGAAATAATATTATTTTGGAACAAAGTATATCATCAATCATGGTAGCTTATATATTTTTTAATGATTGCACTTACATTTTTTATTATACCACCATTTAGCACTGCTGAATTACTTGATGAATAAATAGAGTTGCTCTAGAATAATAGCAGTTGCCTAAATCTTAATTTCTTGACATGTCTTCTGAGATAAACATGCTATGTACAAATAAAATAAAATAAACATAAATAGATACACATGCTTTACAACTTACCAGTATTAGGAGGCAGAGATTTTCACAAATGAAATTATTAACAAACACTAAGTTTCAAGAGTCCATGCTGTGGGGACAGGGAATGAGGAAGAGGGAATTTAAGACAGTCTGCAAAGTCTCTCACCCACAGAAAGAGAAAGTCTAAAACTGAGTTCAAAATACTGTACACACATCTGGGACTTAGTAATTCACCACACTAGCTACAAAAAACGGAGTTAGTTCTCAGAGGTCAAACCCTCAGAGAAACATTTTTTCTTTTTTTCTAGGAGAAAAGGAAAATGTAGAGACAAGTGGTGTTTCTTAGAGAAATGGCAAGAATGGAATAGAAGACAGGATGGGTTACCCAGAAATAGGGAAAAGCCAGAACAAGTCTGTATGAAGTTACTATAGTAAGCATAGAAAAATGTAAATAAGCTGTTTCAATTTCTCACAAACTAAAGAACTTCAAAATGAATGGCAGTTGTTCTATAGCACTCAAATCCTCAAGCCAACATGAACAATTATTAAACAAGAATGGAATCTCAAAATGTGAGAAATAATTTGAAATTTTGAAAGTCAATATGAAATGCAGTGAGGGTTAATTGAACTCAAGAAAAACATAATTGGATGATCTGAAAAAGGAAAAGAAAACCAAGAAGCAGAAATAGTGTTTAAAATTGCAGTACATGAAAAATGTTCTTGTAAAAAAAAAAAAACCTCATGTGCACTTGGGAATATTGACCATAAGCACCCAAGACATAATTTAAAAAAGATTCTTGGGAAGGATCACAGGAAGATGGTGGCATGAGTAGTTCAGTGGAAATCTCCTCCCCAAAACATATATATTTATGAAAATACAATAAATACAACTATTCCTAAAAGAGAAAGAGACACCAGTGGATGCAGTACAACAGCCAGGATACAACGACATCTGCAAGAACTCAACGTCACATGAAGGGAGTAAGATACAAGCCATGGCCAGGCAGGACCCGAATGCTCCCCCATCCCAGAACCCTGCGGGAAGAAAGGAGTCAGAACGGGGAGTGAGTGAAAGCCCAGGACTGCTAAACAACCAGCTCTAGAAATCCGCACTCAGAGCGCAGACACAAGGTGCACAGGGTGCTGGATATTAGCGAAACGGAAAAGCAAAACCTGTGGGCAGGTCCCTGCAACTGGTGCCCCTGAGACAAAAGAAAAGTGAGTGCTTTCTGCAAGTCTTAAAGAGACAGGGACCCCACAGCTGGATGAAGTCGTCCCGGCACACTTAGCCAGCAGCTGGGAATCCCAGGGAACTTTAAGCATCCTAAACCCTGGGGCAGCAGTGCAGCTCTGAAGCCCCTCACAGCACTAAGCAGCCTGCAGTCATTCCTCCAACTGGTGCGGACCCTGACACACCGGCCCAGTACTGGAAGAGTGGCAATGCGCGCCAGGGGCTGCGGCACCAGGGGACCAGGAGCGGGTCGCATGCGCCGGTGGCAACAGAGGAGCGGGTCGTGAGAGCCCGCCGTAGCAGCAACCGAACAGCCCAGGTGCGGCCTGCGTGCGCCGGCGGCAGTGGCACCAGAGGAGTCCAGGAGAGGTCCGCACGGGAGAGGCCCGCATGCACCTACAGCGGTGCCAGAGGGAGCAGCCACGCTCCCAGCAGCTGACAAGAATCCCGGCCCAATGCACAGCCACCCAGGCCAGGCCCAAAGGCTGCTGCTGGCACACAGCTGCCCAACAGGGGCGCTGCTATTGCAGAGGAGCGCACCTAGCATGCCTGCCAATCCCCGCAGGGCTCCGTGCTGCTCTGATGGAGACCCCTCCCACAGCAGCTTAGGGGATTAACCCGGTGGCTGCTCCAGGAGTGCGGGTAACCAACGCAGGCAGCGGAGAAGGGCAAGGCATCCAGCAAGCAGGAAAGGACTTTCTTTTCCCAGCTGACACACCTGCAAACTGCCTACAGCCACTACTATCACCATGAAAAGGCAAAAAAATTTAGTCCAGTACAAGATAGTTCAGACAACCCCTGAGAGAGGATCTTCAGAGACAGACCTAACCAGTCTCCCTGAAAAAGAATTCTAAATAAAAATCATAAACATGCTGAGAGAGCTGCAGAGAAATATACAAGAGCTAAGGGATGACATCCAGAGTGATATTACAGAAGTGAAACAATCTCTGGAAGGATTTATAAGCAGAATGGATAAGATGCAAGGGGCCATTGATGGAATAGAAACCAAAGAACAGGAACGCAGAGAAGCTGATGCAGAGAGAGATAAAAGGATCACCAGGAATGAAACAATATTAAGAGAACTGTGTGAAAAATCCAAAAGGAACAATATCCGCAATATAGGGGTACCAGAAGAAGAAGAGAGAGAAAAAGGGATAGAAAATGTCTTTGAAGAAATAATTGCTGAGAACTTCCCCAAACTGGGGGAGGGAACAGTTGCTCAGACTACGGAGGCACACAGAACTCCCGAGACAAGGGATCCGAAGAGGATAACACCAAGACACATAATAATTAAAATGGCAAAGATCAAGGAAAAGGACAGAGTATTAAAGGCAGCCAGAGAGAGAAAAAAGGTCACCTACAAAGGAAAAGCCATCAGGCTATCATCAGACTTCTCAACAGAAACCCTACAGGCCAGAAGAGAATGGCATGATATATTTAATGCAATGAGACAGAAGGGCCTTGAACCAAGGATACTGTATCCAGCACAATTATCATTTAAATATGAAGGAGGGATTAAAAAATTCCCAGACAAGGAAAAGTTGAGGGAACTTGCCTCCCACAAACCACCTCTACAGGGTATCTTAGAGGGACTGCTCTAGATGGGAGCACTCCTAAAAAGAGCACAGAACAAAACACCCAACATATGAAGAATGGAGGAGGAGGAATAAGAAGGGAGAAGAGAAATAATCATCAGACTGTGTTTACAATAGCTCGATAAGCTAATTAAGTTAGACAGTAAGGTAGTAAAGAAGCAAACCTTGAACCTTTGGTAACCACGAATCTAAAGCCTGCAAAGGCAATAAGTACATATCTTTCAATAATCACCCTCAATGTAAATGGACTGAATGCACCAATCAAAAGACACAGACTAACAGAATGGATAAAAAAGCAAGACCCATCTATATGCTGCTTACAAGAAACTCACCTCAAACCCAAAGACATGCACAGACTAAAAGTCAAGGGGTGGAAAAAGATACTTCATGCAAACAATAGGGAGAGAAAAGCAGGTGTTGCAGTACTAGTATCAGACAAAATAGACTTCAAAATAAAAAAAGTAACAAGAGATAAAGAAGGACATTACATAATGATAAAGGGCTCAGTCCAACAATAGGATATAATCATTATAAATATATATGCACACAATACAGGAGCACCAATATATGTGAAACAAATACTAACAGAATTAAAGGAGGAAATAGAATGCAATGCATTCATTTTGGGAGACTTTAGCACACCAATCACTCCAAAGGACAGATCCACCAGATAGAAAATAAGTAAGGACACAGAGGCAATAAACAATACACTAGAACAGATGGACCTAATAGACATCTATAGAACTCCACATCCAAAAGCAACAGGATACACATTCTTCTCAAGTGCACATGGAACATTCTCCAGAATAGACCACATACTAGCTCACGAAAAGAGCCTCAGTAAAATCGAAAATATTGAAATTCTACCAACCAACTTTTCAGATCATAAAGGTATAAAACTAGAAATAAATTGTACAAAGAAAGCAAAACGGCTCACAAACACATGGAGGCTTAACAACATGCTCCTAAATAATCAGTAGATCAACGACCAAATTAAAATGGAGATCCAGCAATATATGGAAACAAATGGCAACAACAATAAAAGCCCCAACTTCTGTGGGACGCAGCAAAAGCAGTCTTAAGAGGAAAGTATATAGCAATCCAGGCATATTTAAAGAAGGAAGAACAATCCCAAATGAATCATCTAAAGTCAGAAATGTCGAAATTGGAAAAAGAAGAACAAATGAGGCCTAAAGTCAGCAGAAGGAGGGACATAGTAAAGATCAGAGAAGAAATAAATAAAATTGAGAAGAATAAAACAATCGAAAAAATCAATGAAACCAAGAGTTGGTTCTTTGAGGAAATAAACAAAATAGATAAGCCTCTAGCCAGACTTATTAAGAGAAAAAGAGAATCAACACACATCAACAGAATTAGAAATGAGAAAGGAAAAATCACGACAGACTCCATAGAAATACAAAGAATTATCAGAGAATACTATGAAAACCTATATGCTAACAAGCTGGAAAACCTAGGAGAAATGGACAACTTCCTAGAAAAATACAACCTTCCAAGACTGACCCAGAAAGAAACAGAAAATCTAAACAGAACAATCACCAGCAATGAAATTGAATCAGTAATCAAAAAACTACCCAAGAACAAAACCTCCGGGCCAGATGGATTTACCTTGGAATTTTATCAGACATACAGAGAAGACATAATACCCATTCTCCTTAAAGTTTTCCAAAAAATAGAAGAGGATGGAATATTCCCAAACTAATTCTATAAAGCCAACATCACCCTAATACCAAAACCAGGCAAAGACCCCACCAAAAAAGAAAACTACAGACCAATATCCCTAATGAACGTAGATGCAAAAATACTCAACAAAATATTAGGAAACTGAGATAAAAAATACATCAAAAGGATCGTACACCATGACCAAGTGGGATTCATCCCAGGGATGCAAGGATGGTACAACATTCCAAAATCCATCATCGTCATCCACCATATTAACAAAAAGAAGGACAAAAACCAAATGATCATATCCATAGATGCTGTAAAACCATTCGACAAAATTCAACATTCATTCATGATAAAAACCCTCAACAAAATGGGCATAAAGGGCAAGTATCTAAACATAAAAAAGGCCATATATGATAAACCCACAGCTGTCATCATACTGAACAGCGAGAGGCTGAAAGCTTTTCCTCTGAGATCGAGAACAGTACAGGGATGTCCACTCTCCTCACTGTTATTCAACATAGTACTGGAGGTCCTAGCCATGGCAATTAGACAAAACAAAGAAATACAAGGAATCTAGATTGGTAAAGAAGAAGTCAAACTGTCACTATTGCAGATGACATGATATTGTACATAAAAAATCTTAAAGACTCCACTCCAAAACTACTAGAATTAATATCAGAATTCTGCAAAGTTGCAGGATACAAAATTACACAGAAATCTGTGGCTTTCCTATACACTAACAATGAACTAATAGAAAGAGAAATCAGGAAAACAATTCCATTCACAACTGCATCAAAAAGAATAAAATACCTAGGAATAAACCTAACCAAAGAAGTGAAAGACCTATACCCTGAAAACTACAAGACACTCTTAAGAGAAATTAAAGAGGACACTAACAAATGGAAACTCATCTCATGCTCCTGGCTAGGAAGAATTAATATTGTCAAAATGGCCACCAAAGACCCCGAATAGCCAAAGCAATCCTGAAAAAGGAAGAATAAAGTGGTGGGGATCTAGTTCCCCAAATTCAAGCTTTACTAAAAAGCCACAGTAATCAAGACAATTTGCTACTGGCACCAGAACAGAGCCACAGACCAGTGGAACAGAACAGAGACTCCAAGCATTAACCCAAACATATATGGCCAATTAATATACAATAAAGGAGCCATGGGGAACAATGAGGAAATGACAGTCTCTTCAACAGATGGTGCTGGCAAAACTGGACAGCCACATGTAAAAGAATGAAACTGGATCACTCTATAACCCCATACACAAAAGTAAATTTGAAATGGATCAAAGATGTGAATGTAAGTTATGAAACCATAAAACTCTTAAAAAAAAACATAGGCAAAAATCTCATTGACATAAACATGAGTGACTTCTTCATGAACATATCTCCCCGGGTAAGGGAAAAAACAGCAAAAATGAACAAGTGGGACTATATCAAGCTGAAAAGTTTCTGTACAGCAAAGGACACCATCAATAGAACAAAATGGTATCCTACATTATGGGAGAATATATTCATAAATGACAGATCCAATAAAGGATTGACATCCAAAATATAAAAAGAGCTCACACACCTCAACAAACAAAAAGCAAATAATCCAATTAAAAAATGGGCAGAGGAGCTGAATAGTCAGACAGTTCTCCAAAGAAGAAATTCAGATGGCAAACAGACACATGAAAAGATGCTCCTGATCGCTTGTCATCAGAGAAATGCAAATTAAAACTACCATGAGATATCACCTCACACCAGTAAGGATCATCACCATCCAAAAGACAAACAACAACAAATGTTGTCGAGGTTGTGGAGAAAGGGGAACCCCCCTACACTGCTGGTGGGAATGTAAATTAGTTCAACCATTGTGGAAAGCAGCATGGAGGTTCCTCAGAATGCTCAAAATGGAAATACCATTTGACCCAGGAATTCCACTTCTAGGAATTTACCCCAAGAATGCAGCACTCCCGTTTGAAAAAGACAGATGCACCCCTATGTTTATCGCTGCACTATTTACAATAGCCAAGATACGGAAGCAACCTAAATGTCCATCAGTAGATGAATGGATAAAGAAGATGTGGTACATATACACAATGGAATATTACTCAGCCATAAGAAGAAAACAAATCCTACCATTTGCAACAACATGGATGGAGCTAGAGGGTATTATGCTCAGTGAACTAAGCCAGGCAGAGAAAGACAAGTACCAAATGATTTCACTCATACATGGAGAAGAAGAACAAAGGAAAACTGAAGGAACAAAACAGCAGCAGAATCACAGAACCCAAGAATGGACTAATAGTTACCAAAGGTTAAGGGACTGGGGAGGATGGGTGGGAAGGGAGGGATAACGGCAGGGAAAATGAAAGGGGACATTACGATTAGCATGTATAGTGTGTGGGGGGCACCGTGAGGGCTGTGCCACACAGAGAAGACAAGTAGTGATTTTACAGCATCTTACTATGCTGATGGACAGTGACTGTGAAGGGTATGTGGGGGGAACTTGGTGAAGGGTGGAGCCTTGTAAACATAATGTTCTTCATGTAATTGTAGATTAATAAAAAAAAAATTAAAAAAAAGATTACTGCACCAGATTTCACAGTATCTATAGAAGATTACAAGTTTCCATATACCCATCAACCACTTATGTAAAGCATAAACTACAGAGAATGTAAGAAAAGGAAATAGTATAATAATAAAATACTTTGACATAATATTCTCAGTGCAAGATGCCAAGATATTAAAAAATAAGCAAGGGTAAAGAAGATCTAAGGGAGATCTTATGGATATATATCAAATAATGTAGCCTGATAATAGCAAATATGTATGTTCTTCTCAAGAATATGCCACAGATATAAAAAATTGATCATATATTGGGTTACAAAAAATCCATAAAATAGAACAGTTAAAAACAATACACTCTTATCATAATGGGATAAATTAGAAATTAAAAATAATTCATCAATATCTAAATTAATTAAAAAATGAAATGTAGACTGTATAAAAGATGTATTGATGTAAAATTTCTTGAATTTGATTTTTGTATTATGGATTATGGATATGTGATTTAAAAATTTTGGTTTTAGGAAATGCATGCTGAAGTATTATGGGTTTAGAAAAGTACTATAGAATTTCATACAGAGAAAGGATAATAAAATGTGGGAAAGTGTTCAAGATTAATAAATCTGTGCAAAAAATTTCCAGTTATTTTGTACAATTTTGCAAATTTTCTCTATATTTAAAATTATTTTAAAATAAAAACATAAAAATAATGATAAATAGACATTCAGTTGTTCCTCAGCCCATAGTATTACATTGAGAAACCTAACAGAACTTATGATTTCCCAGGATGTATTTTGGGACTGTCACACATTGAGCTCTATGTATCCTTAGTTAAAAATACACAAACTATGAATGCCTTTTAGCTTATACCAGCTTGCAGAAATCTTGACATGTAGAGGTAGAAAAAATGTAATTTTTTTCCATTCCTAGTTAAAGTATTCTTACACATTTTATCAAAAGCTAATTAAAATTCCATGCCACTGGTAAAAGGAACACGAACACAAAATTTAGCTAAGGTAAATAAATCACTGGGACACTGGGAATTGACTGCAAGGGAAAACATCTTAAATATTGCAGCAAAACTAGGCCATCTGTTCACTTCAACAGGAATCGATTTCTTATCATTTATCTGCAGGGTTGCTTGAGAAAAGAGACAGAAAGCCACGGTATCATTTTCATCATCATACAATTACTTACATGTTAATTGGTGATAAAGTGTGATGATATGCATAGCACTGAAAATTAGAGAGAAAGAAGGATCAGAATAGGATATGGAAAGAGAAAAAAATTAGTTGTAGGGGACAAATAAACTATTTTCTCTCTACAACTTCTTTCTCTCTTATCCTCTTGTTGGAAAAAAAAAGTAATTGGATTTTACTAAGTTACCATTGCTCTTGTCTAGTGATTACAGTAATATTTAAAGACTTGAACCATATATGCATCATATTACTTTCCTCTGCAATTTCCAAAATGTTATTTTATGACATACCAAATTCAAAATCTGAAGTGTTTAAAAATTGTTGGCAGGCCTGGTGGCTCAAGAGATTTGTAATAGGTTATACACCGCCTTTGATTTCTAGGTTACTGCTTTAAATCCATTCTGCTTAATGACTATTGGCTGTTCAAAGTGAAAGGAACTAATGAGGTTAGCAGAGTTCCACAGTATTATCTACTACCATTTCCAAAAGACTGTGGGTAAATAGAGTCTCTAATCACCCTTTGCCTTAGTAAGCAGGTTAGAGATTCAAGTTAGAAAAACGGGTTCAGAATTAAGACGCTAACAGTTTTTGACTCTATGATTATCAACAACCAGCTTGCTTTCTTTTAGCCTTAATTTCTCTGCTTTTAAAATTTGTGCATAAATGTGTGTGCATTTAATAAATAGTCTACTTCACTGAATTGTTTTACTAAGTAAATATTTTCTGTGGCCACAGCAACAAACATTTGAAGGATTACTAAAGGACAAGCACTACAGTTCACATTACTTCTTATAATTTCATGTATTGCTCATAACTCTCTGTGAGCTAGTTTTTTTTTAATAAATGGAAAAACTACATTGGAGATTTTAACAGCTTTCCTAAGACACATAGCTATTTTTTGAAAGTATGTCCCAAAGCTGAAAATTGATTATTTGATGATTAAGTCAACAAATATGACTGCTCCAACTTGCTTCTGTCAGATACTATCCAAGGCACTGGAGAGACAGCGGTGGACCAAAGAGACAGAGACCAAGTCCCCAAGAGTTACTTTTTGAAGAGCAAGACATACAGTAAACAAACATATCAATAGTAATATTTCAGATATTAAAAATATTGTAAAGACTATGAATGCATTTATTGAAAACAGAATAAGTTTTGTACAGAATGTTTTGATTAAAGTGATCCAGGAGAGACCTAGAGAAGGTGATATCTACCCAGAGACCTGAATAATGACAAGAAAACAGATAGCACAAATCTAAGCTGAGAGCATAAGAGCTTTCTAAGCAGGGGAAAGGTAAAGTTCTACAGCAGGAATGACCTTGACTGATGGAAGAAAAATAAGGGAAGAACAGTGAGCAGGAGTACACCTGTAATAAATGGGGTCAAAAAGGCATTGCCTTTGAGTGTGGCGATGAGGAGTATCAAACCCTTGAGATAATGACTGGACAGAGGAGATATGTTGACTGGCTCCTCTCAGAGGCAGACACTGAGAAAGTTAGGAATACAAGCAATGTACTGTAAATCACTGCACAGGAATCACAGAAGGGGGCTGTATATGGTATATTTTCATCATACTCTTTTGCTCTTTAAGTCGCTGCTCAGAGGTTTATTTGGAGTGCTCTGAGGTTCTCAGCCACACTATTTCACTGGGATTTGGGAAATAAGCCTTGCCAGAGCTGAAGCCCTGATAAGACATTATGATTCTTACTGTCCTCAGAAGACCTTTAAGAGAGGAATGTGTAAGAAGGAACCAGACTGTTAGCTACAAATGAGAGCACTACCTAGTCGGTTTGAACTTTGGAAGCTAATACTAACTAGTGCTAACACTATTTGAAAAGGAAAAATTCAACTTGACTTGAAAATTCCATTTTCAAATGTAGAGTTCAAAATATATATTTATATTCTAATAAGCTAAATGCTCCCAATTTTTGGAACCACTTTACTAAATGTTAGATATACACATTACTTATTTTCCTCTGATAACATAAGTATCAGTAAGTGCCAAATGAAGTACAAGGTAAATATTTTGAGTCCAGTCAATAGCAGACCATTAATTTGAAGATAGGAAATACTAAACACAGAGGAACTGGTAGATGTCGAGATACTAATAGTCTGACAGTATACATACATCAGGAGTAAAATTTAGTATTATTATCTGGCACTGTGCTAAGAGATTTATTAATATTAACTCCTTGAATCCCCAAATGACTCTATAATGTATGACACAATCATAATAATAATAATAATAATACAGTGATTAACATAGTAATATTACTATTTTTCAACTTTACTCATTTAACCCTCTTAACAACTCTTTTATAAATTCTATTATTGTTGGAAGTCAAGAAGGAAGAAGGAGTTCTCTTGCCTATTGGTGCTATTTTTGTTTCAGCAAAAATAAGTCCAGAAACTCTTATGCCATCACCTAGTCAAATATTGCTGTATCAAATACAGCTCTTGGACTGTATTTATGACTTGCTTTTCACTCGTAAGAAGAAGCCAGGAGCATTAAGACCCAAAGAGGGAAAACTATGATTAACTGAACACCTACCACCTCCAAACTTTTTATATTATCCTCATTTTACAGAAAAGGCTACTGTGACACAATGGGATTTGATTGTCCCACAGCTAACTGTGTCTCTCCAAAGATCATGCTTTTAAATATGCTGTTTCTCATTTCTCACACATACACACGAGCTCCTCTTACTGTTCATTTTAATGTTATTTGTATAGGAAATGGGGGAGGAGCTGGCAGGTGGCTAACTGTATGATTTTCCCTTATCTCTAAATTCAGGATACACTGCTCACTGTTCTTCTGCTGTCATTTATCTGGATCCATATTGGTAGTCATTGAAGTGCAAATCTTCTGGGCTGTTAGCCTGTACATGCTGGTCAGACTTTCAGTTCAGCTCTATGGTCCTACATCAATGTGCTAAGATTGATGTGGAAATTTATTACAATCCAATTTAGCTCTATCCATACTCCTTTGCAGTCTTTTAGTGATCTCCTTTTGTCTTTCTCCTGATTTTAAAAGACAGATAAGTTGGCTAACTTTCAGAGATTGCCAATCTCCAATAATGGAGAATGTTTCACAATCCTAAAAATAGAGGGAAGAAAGAAAAAGACAGTTGAGGAAACTGAAAGTAGCCTTGAGTTTCTAATAAAATGGCCCTGAAGTTTGATTGGGTCTATACCACTTATCTACCATATGATTTGTGATTTGGTCAGAGTCCCTCCTTAAAAAAATAAAAGGAAAAGGCTTTTTTGTACGATATACTTGGTTGCATTGGAGATTAAATGAAATGACTTATATAAAGTATCTGAGCTATATTAGGTGCTCATGAAATATAAGCACCAAGAATTTAGGGGGGTGAGGATGGAGTTTGTAAATCCCCTGTGGATATCTTCAATTTAAAAATATGTGTATGACTTGTTTTCTCTTACTTTAATATAGTATCATAATGGTAGCCATGCTAGAAATTTTAAAATATGACAAAACCTATGAAGTAAACTGTGAAGAAAGAAGGTTGGTTTGTTCTGAATCTAGAACATATCAATTAAAAGCAAACCTGTAAACACATCTATTTATTCATTCTCCACTCAAATAGTTACTAGATAATGTGTTACACATTGAGGAAATAAAACTGAGTAATATTCCCTCCAAAAAAATTTAAGTGAGTGTAATTAAGTACCATTAATTATGTACAGAAATCAAGAATAGACCTGAATTTTATTGCAGACCCTTCATCCAGTAAGTAGAGAAATCTTCAAATTCAGGAATTGGGATTTTAAAGGAAACTTTTTTTTTTCCACCCAGAACAATGTAAACAGTACAAAGAGTTCTGAGAAATAAGTATTATCAATCTACTAATATTTCAGATAAATTTAGGTAGCAATAAATAAGATTGGAGCTCTCCCCACAGCCAACCATCAAGTTTCAGAGTGGGTATCTTTTAGCCTCCCCTTATCTTGCAGCAAGACATGCATCTTTTAAAATGTTTAATATTGAGTGTTTTGTAAGACTGATACTTACTATCTGATGTTAACAAGACAATGTTTTATTCTTTTGTAAAGGAAAATAACATGAAGTTGAATACTTTTATGGGAAGCTCTCCAAATAATTAAGTAGTAAAGTCATTATTACTATTAATTCCTTATGAAGAAATATAATTGCAGAAATATAGACTTTTTTAAAGTACAATATTTAATCTATCAGAAGGAAACCTAGTGCTCATGACAGATCAACACACAGAATACCCATGGGCAAGTTAATTGCTCAGTTAAAGACAGGATTGATAATGCAGAAAAGCAATTTCTATGAAGCAAAAAATTTAAGAAATGAGCTGTTTAATTCAATGAGCAAAGTTGCTATATAGACCATTCAATATTCGTGGCTGATCCTATTATTAGTTGAACAAGTTCTAAGGTGAACATAAACTCTTATCATTTATGATAACCATGGAATATTAGTATAGATATTTCTTTGAAAGCCTTGTTGAAGTATTTTCACACAAGTATTCTATGGAGAAGACATGAAATATTAAAAATAATACTAATGAGATTAATATATAATCACTCTTCTGAAAGAACATTTCAATCAATCTTTAGAATGGAGGAACAAGTAATTCTAAACTCATTATGCTTATGGAAAATTATGAGACAATGAAATTAAGCAGCTTGCTCAAGGTCACAAAATAAAATAATTTCCAGCATACAAATAGAATCTAGTCTTTCAAAGCCCAGCCCAGAGATCGTCTACTAATCTCCACCCCCATAACTGTAACGCATAGCTATTTTTACAATTTACAGCTGCTCTTCTCTCAAAAGAGATTCTCCTTGTACTACTATATTACATGAACAATATCCTTAAATAGAATATGAATATAAATGTTTAAATTGAAAGATTTTCCTTTTCTCAGTCTTAAATAAGGAGTTAATGCTGATATCCCAATTTTGTACATAGAGAAATACTTCCACTACAAATAGTTGATTTTATCTTTTTGTAAATCCTAGTTATATATTGCAAATTTTAATGTGATATTAAAATCCAATATTTCTTAACATATCAGGGTTTATTTTTCCTAGTATTGTGGTTTTATTCCAAGATTTGTTCATCTTCTGTAAATCTGTGGTAAACTCAAATTTTCTGTTTTGTCTAATATTTCTGATTTTTTGGATTTTAGAAATATCCCAGCATGTTATTGCTAAAATATAATAGGCATTATTTGCTTTATCTTAGGACAATTCTTAGGCTTCTTGGAAAAGTGTAACGGGAGACTACTTTTTATACCTAAGTCACAGACTTAGATATAAAATTACAGATAATATTTCCTTGCATCTCATTATACTAAAAAGAGCAGTAAAGGACATAATCAGTGTTTAAATCTCATATAGAGAATGTCAAACTCCTTACTAACCCGTGTTTTCCACAAGATGAGGAGAATACACTTATCTTGGAGCAATCTTATAGTCTCTCAACTTAGCCATTAATTTTGTTTTGGGTTTTTGTTTGTTCTTTTTATTTTTATTTTTCAGAGTGTGGGAAAAAGGAACAAGATAAAACAATTTTAGATAAAATGAAATTCTTAGCTTGTTAATTGCTTGAAAAAGAATCAGAATATAATCTAGGGACTTGCAATGCTCAATGTGGATGTCACCTCACTCCTAAGTCAAGAGTAAAATAAAGCCTGTTAACAGTAACATCCTTCAGTGGAGCAATAAAAAATACTAAGAAATAGAATTCGAGGGGTCCAGATCTGAGCATTTTAAGCTCTGTAGTCAACCTAATGATACTGATGGAGTCTAACATATCAGTCTGATAGAAAAGAATGAGCAAGTGCACATAACGTATCTTTTTTTTTTCCATTCATAGATTTATTTCCAACAAAAATGTACCCATGAACCAAAATACAGGTACAAGAAGGTCCATAGCAGCATTATTTGGAATAGCCACAAACTAGGAACAAAGTATGTCATGACAGGATAAGTTGTAGTACATTCATACAAAGATAAAGTGTATAATGCTGAAAATGAACAAATACTGCTATACACAACATGGATAAATAACAAGATATAGTTGGATTTTTTTTTTTGAGAGGGCATCTCTCATATTTATTGATCAAATGGTTGTTAACAACAATAAAATTCTGTATAGGGGACTCAATGCACAATCATTAATCAACCCCAAGCCTAATTCTCAACAGTCTCCAATCTTCTGAAACATAACGAACAAGTTCTTACATGGTGAACAAGTTCTTACATAGTGAATAAGTCCTTACATGGTGAAGAGTGCAAGGGCAATCATCACAGAACTTTCGGTTTTGATCACGCATCATGAACTATAAACAATCAGGTCAAATATGATTATTCGTTTGATTTTTATACTTGATTTATATGTGAATCCCACATTTCTCCCTTATTATTATTATTATTTTTAATAAAATGCTGAAGTGGTAGGTAGATGCAAGATAAAGGTAGAAAACATAGTTTAGTGCTGTAAGAGGGCAAATGTAGATGACCAGGTGTGTGCCTATAGACTAAGTATTAATCCAAGCCAGACAAGGGCAACAAAACATCCATGGATGCAGAAAATTTCTCTCAAAACAGGGGGTGTGAGGTTCTAAGCCTCACCTCTGTTGATCCCCAGTTTCTCACCTGATGGCCCCCCTGCAACTGTGCCTGTCTTAGGTTGTTCCTCCCTTGAGGAATCTTACCCGTCTCTGGCTAACCAGTCATCTTCCGGGGCCATACAGGGAAATGTAAAGTTGATAAGTGAGAGAGAAGCAATATTGTTTGAAAAGGTTAGCTTTTTACTTCTTTGCATATTTATGCCCTGTGGCTTCTATGCCCAGCATTTGTCTTGAAGTATCTTTACCACTTGGAAGAATTATGATACTCGGTAATTTTCGATATGAGGCATGAATTCTACTAAAGGGTTATAATTAGGAAGGAAGAAGAAAAGCTATAGAAGTAGCAGATGGAAGAAAACATGGGAAGATTGATTATTTCTTTGACATATCTTCTTGTAGAGTAACATAAGCATGTATAGGTTTTGAACTACTAATTAAATTGCGTACACACATTAACATAATAGGAATACAGCTACATAACCAAAGCAGATGTACAATTACCAGCCATATCCAGTGAAACCAAGAAAACCAGTTAAGCAGCCTAGGCATTTGTGAAAACTTATCAATGATATGATGGATATTGTCTAACTGAATTTGAATACTTTGAGAAAAATCAGACAAATTATAACAACACATTCCTGGGAACTGTTCACAACCCATATGTTCTTTTAACTAACAGTAGATAGTCTATAGTCGCAAGATTTTGGAGCGCTGCAACTTGCACTTCTCCTAATTCTTGGTTGAGTTCCGACAGTATAGATCCAGTCAAATTTGTTGTTACTATATGTACTGGCCAGCTTAGGTATCTCCTTCTTCATTCCAATGGCAAGTCCAGGAACCAGTGGGATGAATGCAGCTACAACTGCAACAGCACCAGGATCTTTGTTGAAGATTTTTGATGATCATATTCTGGAATGACTCTTCCAGAGAATGTTGATGTTGGAACTTCTTCTTCATATCGTATCTTATTTCGTTTTCTGGGTAGCCAAATTGGGCTTTGATCCTCTGTATAAACACAAACAGACCCTTTGCCCACATTTTGATATGCCCTTTATACCATTGTGATGAACTTATTGGAGATCACCACACAGGAACTGTTTTTTTTTTTTAAGAGAAAGAAATATTATCAGAAAAATGTACTTCCATAGCTATCATCTGACACCCTTTAAATGATCAAAATTAAGGATATTTAAAGCATGCATTGATCGGTGATTTGCAGTTAGATTTATCCTATCAGGGGGTAATCCCCCTTTTCTTTCTTTTTTTTTTTGTTATCATTAATCTACAATTACATGAAGAATATTATGTTTATTATGCTCTCTCCTATATCAGGTCCCCCCAACAAAACCCTTTACAGTCACTGTCCATCAGCTTAGCAAAATGTTGTACAATCACTACTTGTCTTCTCTGTGTTGTACAGCCCTCCCCTTTCTCCCACCCTCCCCATTATGCATGCTAATCATAATATCTCCTTTCTTCGTCCCCCCCTTATCCCTCCCTACCCACCCATCCTCCCCAGTCCCTTTCTCTTTTTATTTTTTTGTTTCTTTGATTTTTACACTTGATTTATATGTGGATCCCATATTTCTCCCTTTATTATTATTATTATTATTTTTAATAAAATGCTGAAGTGGTAGGTAGATGCAAGATAAAGGTAGAAAACATAGTTTAGTGCTGTAAGAGGGCAAATGTAGATGATCAGGTGTGTGCCTGTAGACTATGTGTTAATCCAAGCTAGACAAGGGAAATAAAACATCCACGGATGCAGAAGATTTCTCTAAAAACAGGGGGGGTTAGGTTCTAATCCTCACCTCTATTGATCCCCAATTTCTCACCTGATGGCCCCCCTGCAACTGTGCCTGTCTTAGGTTGTTCCTCCCTTGAGGAATCTTACCTGTCTCTGGCTAACCAGTCATCTTCCGGGGCCATACAGGGAAATGTAAAGTTGGTAAGTGAGAGAGAAGCAATATTGTTTGAAAAGGTTGGCTTTTTACTTCTTTGCAGATTTATCCCCTGTGGGTTTTATGCCCAACATTTGTCTTGAGGTATCTTTACCACTTGGAAGAATTATGATACTCGGTAAATTTGATATGAGGCACGAATTGTATTTAAGGGTTGTAATTAGGAAGGAAGAAGAAAAGCTATAGAAGTAGCAGGCGGAAGAAAACATGGGAAGATTAGTTATTTCTTTGACATATCTTCCTGTAGAGTAATTTAAGCATGTATAGGTTTTAAACTACTAATTAAATTGGGCACCCACATTAACATAATAGGAATACAGTTACATAACCAAAGCAGACCTACAATTACCAGCCATCTCCAGTGAAACCAAGAAACCATTAGGCACCCTAAGCATTTGTGAAAACTTATCTATGATATGATGGATATTGTCTAACAGAATTTGAATAGTTTGAGAAAAATCAGACAACTTAACACATTCCTGGGAACTGTTCACATCCCATATGTTCTTTTAACAGTAGATAGTCTGTAGTCTCAAGATTTTGGAGCGCTGCAACTTGCACTTCTCCTAATTCTTGGTTGAGTTCCAACAGTATAGATCCAGTAAAATTTGATATTTTACTGTATGCACAGGCCAGCTTAGATATATCCTTCTTCATTCCAATGGCAATTCCAGGAACCAGTGGGATGAATGCAGCTACAACTGCAACAGCACCAGGATCTTTGTTGATGTTTTTTGATGATCATCTTCTGGAATGACTCTTCCAGAGTATGTTGATGTTGGGACTTCTTCTTCATATCGTATCTTAGTTCATTTTCTGGGTAGCCAAATTAGGCTTTGATCCTCTGTATAAACACAAACAGACCCTTTGCCCACACTTTGATATGCCCTTTATACCATTGTGAAAAACTTAATAGATGTCCCACACAGGAACCGCTTTTTTTTTTTGTTATCATTAATCTACAATTACATGACGAATATTATGTATACTAGGCTCTCCCCTATACCAGGTCCCCCCTATAAACCCCTTTACAGTCACTGTACATCAGCATAGCAAAATGTTGTACAATCACTACTTGTCTTCTCTGTGTTGTACAGCCCTCCCCTTTCTCCCACCCCCCCTTTATGTATGCTAATCTTAATACCCCCCTTCACCTCCCCCACCCCATATCCCTCCCTACCCACCCATCCTCCCCAGTCCCTTTCCCTTTGGTACATTTTAGTCCATTCTTGGGTTCTGTGATTCTGCTGCTGTTTTGTTCCTTCAGTTTTTCCTTTGTTCTTATACTCCACAGATGAGTGAAATCATTTGGTATTTCTCTTTCTCCGCTTGCCTTATTTCACTGAGCATAATACCCTCTAGCTCCATCCATGTTGTTGCAAATGGTAGTTTTTGTTTTCTTCTTATGGCTGAGTAATATTCCATTGTGTATATGTACCACATCTTCTTTATCCAGTCATCTACTGATGGACACTTAGATTGCTTCCAGTTCTTGGCTATTGTAAATAGTGCAGTAATAGACATAGGGGTGCATCTGTCTTTTTCAAACTTGAGTGCTGCGCTCTTAGGGTAAATTCCTAGGAGTGCAATTCCTGGGTCAAATGGTAAGTTTATTTTGAGCATTTTGAGGAACCTCCATAGTGCTTTCCACAATGGTTGAACTAATTTACATTCCCACCAGCAGTGTAGGAGGGTTCCCCTTTCTCCACAGCCTTGCCAACATTTGTTGTTGATTGTCTTTTGGACAGTAGCCATCCTTACTGGTGTGAGGTGATATCTCATTGAAGTTTTAATTTGCATTTCTCTGATAATTAGTGATGTGGAACATCTTTTCATGTGTCTGTTGGCCATCTGTATTTCTTTTTTGGAGAACTGTCTGTTCAGTTCCTCTGCCCATTTTTTAAGTGGATTGTTTGTTTTTTGTTTGTTGAGGTGGGTGAGCTCTTTATATATTTTGGATGTCAAGCCTTTATCGGATCTGTCATTTACGAATATAATCTCCCATAATGTAGGGTACCCTTTTGTTCTATTGATGGTGTCCTTTGCTGTACAGAAGCTTTTCAGCTTAATATAGTCCCACTTGTTCATTAATGTTTTTGTTTTCCTTGCCCGGGGAGATATATTCATGAAGAAGTCACTCATGTTTATGTCCAAGAGATTTTTGCCTATGTCTTTTTCTAAGAGTTTTATGGTTTCATGACTTACATTCAAGTCTTTGATCCACTTTTGAATTTACTTTTTTGTATGGGGTTGGACAGTGATCCAGTTTCATTCTCTTACATGTAGCTGTCCAGTTTTGCCAGCACCATCTGTTGAAGAGACTGTCATTTCCCCATTGTATGTCCATGGCTCCTTTATCAAATATTAATTGACCATGTATGTTTGGGTTAATGTCTGGAGTCTCTAATCTGTTCCACTCGTCTGTGACTCGGTTCTTGTGCCAGTACCAAATTGTCTTGATTACTATGGCTTTGTAGTAGAGATTGAAGTTGGGGAGTGAGAGCCCCCCTACTTTATTCTTCTTTCTCATGATTGCTTTGGCTACTCAGGGTCTTTGGTGTTTCCATATGAATTTTTGAACTATTTGTTCCAGTTCGTTGAAGAATGTTGCTGGTAATTTGATAGGGATTGCATCAAATCTGTATATTGCTTTGGGCAGGATGGCCATTTTGATGATATTAATTCTTCTTAGCCATGAGCATGGAATGAGTTTCCATGTGTTAGTGTCCCCTTTAATTTCTCTTACGAGTGACTTGTAGTTTTCAGGGTATAGGTCTTTCACTTCATTGGTTAGGTTTATTCCTAGGTATTTTATTCTTTTTGATGCAATTGTGAATGGAGTTGTTTTCCTGATTTCTCTTTCTATTGGTTCATTGTTAGTGTACAGGAAAGCCACAGGTTTCTCTGTGTTAATTTTGTATCCTGCAACTTTGCTGTATTCCAATATCAGTTCTAGTAGTTTTGCAGTGGAGTCTTTAGGGTTTTTTATGTACAATTTCATGTCATCTGCAAATAGTGACAGTTTAACTTCTTTACCAATCTGGATTCCTTGTATTTCTTTGTTTTGTCTGATTGCCGTGGCTAGGACCTCCAGTACTATGTTAAATAACAGTGGTGAGAGTGGGCATCCCTGTCTAGTTCCCGATATCAGAGGAAAAGCTTTCAGCCTCTCGCTGTTCAGTATGATGTTGGCTGTGGGTTTATCATATATGGCCTTTATTATGTTGAGGTACTTGCCCTCTATACCCATTTTGCTGAGTGTTTTTATCATGAAAGGATGTTGAATTTTGTCAAAAGCTTTTTCAGCATCTATGGTGATGATCATGTGGTTTTTGTCTTTCTTTTTGTTGATGTGGTGGATGATGTTGATGGATTTTCGAATGTTTTACCATCCTTGCATCCCTGCGATGAATCCCACTTGGTCATAGTGTGTTATCCTTTTGATATATTTTTGAAATCGGTTTGCTAATATTTTGTGGAGTATTTTTGCATCTATGTTCATCTGGGATATTGGTCTGTAATTTTCTCTTTTGGTGGGGTCTTTGCCTGGTTTTGGTATTAGGGTGGTGTTGGCTTCATAGAATGAGTTTGGGAGTATTCCCTCCTCTTCTATTTATTGGAAATCTTTAAGGAGAATGGGTATTGTGTCTTCTCTGTGTGTCTGATAAAATTCCAAGGTAAATCCTTCTGATCTGGGGGTTTTGTTCTTGGGTAGTTTTTTGATTACTGTTTCAATTTCTTTGCTCGTAATTGGTTTGTTTAACTTTTGTGTTTCTTCCTTGGTCAGTCTTGGAAGGTTGTATTTTTCTAGGAAGTTGTCCATTTCTTCTAGGTTTTCCAGCTTGTTGGCATATAGGTTTTCATAGTAGTCTTTAATAATTCTTTGTATTTCTGTGGAGTCTGTCGTGATTTTTCTGTTCTCATTTCTGATTCTGTTGATTTGTGTTGATTCTCTTTTTCTCTTAATTAGTTTGGCTAGAGACTTATCTATTTTGTTTATTTTCTCAAAGAACCAGCTCTTGGTTTCATTGATTTTTGCTGTTGTTTTATTCTTCTCAAATTTGTTTATTTCTTCTCTGATCTTTAGTATGTCCCTGCTTCTGCTTACTTTAGGCCTCATTGTTCTTTTTCCAGTTTCGATAATTGTGATATTAGACCATTCATTTGGGATTGTTCTTCCTTTTTTAAATATACTTGGATTGCTACATACTTTCCTCTTAGGACTGCTTTTGCTGCGTCCCACAGAAGTTGGGGCTTTTATTGTTGTTGCCATTTGTTTCCATATATTGCTGGATCTCCATTTTAATTTGGTCGTTGATCTACTGATTATTTAGGAGCATGTTGTTAAGCCTCCATGTGTTTGTGAGTGTTTTTGCTTTCTTTGTACAATTTATTTCTAGTTTTATACCTTTGTGGTCTGAAAAGTTGGTTGGTAGAATTTCAATATTTTGGATTTTACTGAGGCTTTTTTTGTGAGCTAGTATGTGGTCTATTCTGGAGAATGTTCCATGTGGACTTGAGAAGAATGTATATCCTGTTGCTTTTGGATGTAGAGTTCTATAGATGTCCATTAGGTCCATCTGTTCTAGCGTGTTGTTCAGTGCCTCTGTGTCCTTACTTATTTTCTGCCCAGTGGATCTATCCTTTCGGGTGAATGGCGTGTTGACATCTCCTAAAATGAATACATTGCATTCTATTTCACCCTTTAGTTCTGTTAGTATTTGTTTCACATATGCTGGTGTTCCTGTGTTTGGGTGCATATATATCTTGAATGGTTGTATCCTCTTTTTGGACTGAGCCCTTTATCATTATGTAATGTCCTTCTTTTTCTCTTGTTACTTTCTTTGTTTTGAAGTCTATTTTGTCTGATATTATTACTGCAGCACCTGCTTTCTTCCTCTCTGTTGTTTGCCTGAGATATGTTTTTCCGTCCCTTGACTTTTGGTCTGTGCATTTCTTTGGGTTTGAGGTGAGTTTCTTGTAAGCAGCATATAGATGAGTCTTGCTTTTTTATCCATTGTATTACTCTGTGTCTTTTGATTGGAGCATTCAGTCCATTTACATTTAGATTGACTATTGAAAGATATGTACTTATTGCCATTGCAGGCTTTAAATTCGTGGTTACCAAAGGTTCAAGGTTAGCCTCTTTAGTATCTTACTGCCTAACTTAGCTCGCTTATTGAGCTGTTATATACACTGTCTGGAGGTTCTTTTCTTCTCCCCCTTCTTATTCCTCCTCCTCCATTCTTTATATGTTGGTTGTTTTATTCTGTGCTGTTTCATGTTTCCTTTAACTGCTTTTAGTCGGTAGTTAATTTTATTTTTTTGCCTTTAGTTATTATTTGGTTGGTCTGCTTTCTTTGCTGCGATTTTATTTTCTCTGGTGACATCTGTTTAGTCTTAGGAGTGCTCCCGTCTAGAACAGTCCCTCTAAAATACCCTGTAGAGGTGGTTTGTGGGAGGCAAATTCCCTCAACTTTTGCTTGTCTGGGAATTATTTAATCCCTCCATCATATTTAAATGATATTCGTGCTGGATACAGTATCCTTGGTTCACGGCCCTTCTGTTTCATTGCATTAAATATATCATGCCATTCTCTTCTGGCCTGTAAGGTTTCTGTTGAGAAGTCTGATGATAGCCTGATGGGTTTTCCTTTATAGGTGACCTTTTTCTCTGTAACTGCCTTTAAAACTCTTTCCTTGTCCTTGATCTTTGCCATTTTAATTATTATGTGTCTGGTATTGTCCTCCTTGGTTCCTTTCTGCTGGGAGTTCTGTGTATTTCCGTGGTCTGTTCGATTATTTCCTTCCCCAGTTTGGGGAAGTTCTAAGCAATTATTTCTTCATAGACACTTTCTATCCGTTTTTCTCTCTCTTCTTCTTCTGGTACCCCTATAATTCGGATATTGTTCCTTTTGCATTGGTCACACAGTTCTCATAATATTGTTTCTTTCCTGGAGATCCTTTTATCTCTCTCTATGTCAGCTTCTATGCATTCCTGTTCTCTGGTTTCTATTCCATCAATGGCCTCTTGCATCTTATCCATTCTGCTCATAAATCCTTCCAGAGTTTGTTTCAGTTCTGTAATCTCCTTCTGGGTATCTGTAATCTCCCTCCGGACTTCATCCCTTAGCTCTTTTATATTTCTCTGCATCTCCATCAGCATGTTTATGATTTTTATTTTGAATTCTTTTTCAGGAAGACTTGTTAGGTCTGTCTCCTTCTCAGGTGTTGACTCTGTAATCTTTGCCTGTAATTTTGCCTTTTCATGGTGATAGAGATAGTTTGCAAAGCTGGCACGAGTGACGGCTGGAAGAACTTTCTGTCTTGTTGGTTTGTGGCCTTCTTCTACTGTGAGAACACCGACCTCTAGTGGCTTGTGCTGGGCAGCTGCATGCAGAAAGAGCTTCTGATTCCTGCCCGGCTGCTATGGAGTTTTTCTCTGCTGTTGCTGTGGGTGTGGCTTGCCTTGGCCTGCTGCTCCAATATGGTGGAACACCGTTGGAGGGGGAGTGGCCGGGAGGCTATTTATCTCCGTGAGGGGCCTCCGTGCTCCCTGCTGCCCATGGGGTTAGAGTGCCCAGAGTTCCCCCACTTTCCTGTTGCTGGACTAAGTGTCTCAGTATGCTTCCATCCGATTTTGGGGTCCCTGTCCCTTTAAGACTTCTAAAAATCTCTTGCAAAAAAAAAAAACCACTCACTTTTTTTTGTCCCCAGGTCACCTGCCTCAGGGACCCACTCACAGGTCTTGCTGTCCTGTTTCCCTAGTATCCAGGACCCCACACATGCACTGTGTCTGCACTCTGGTCCAGATGGCTGGGGCTGGCTGTTTAGCAGTCCTGGGCTCCCTCTCCCTCCCCATTCCGTCTCCTCTCCTCCTGCTAGGAGCTGGGTGAGAGGAGCTCAGGTCCCGCTTGGCTGGGGCTTGTATCTTACCCCCTTCACTAGGCGCTGGGTTCTCGCAGGTGTGGATGTGGTCTGGATGTTGTCCTGTGTCCTCTGGTCTCTATTCTAGGAAGAGTTGTCTTTGTTATATTTTCATAAATACATGTGGTTTTGGGAGGAGATTTCTGCTGCTCTACTCACGCCACCATCTTGGCTCCACCCCTCACATAACATATCTTTTATCTGATCTGGTTTTAAATGAAAGTTTCCTGAAGGCAATAATTTTGCTAACCCCCATTGGTAGTCATAGCTTGGATACCAGCAATAACACATGCCCAAGAGTACCAGTAAAATAAAAACATTTGATCACTGCAGAACATAAGAAAACAGACCTCTGTAGGTTAAAGTATATCAACTGCTTTACTAAGGCCTAGTTCTCTTCCAGTGGTTTACCTGTTCTCCTATTCTTACTACCCCTGCTTTTCTACCTGGGGAGATCCTGTTCTTTGATAACATGTCAGCCTTCATTCACTATTCTTAGGTTTTGAATGAGCTCTAATTTTAGTTTCAAGTCTCCTCTTAACCCATACAAGTATGGTCACAACACCATACTTAAAAGTTCTGATAAACAGTCTAGTAAATTAATTTTGTAGAATGCCTGTTACCTTAGGTTTCATTTCCTTTTTCTCAAAATTTATGGGGAAGGGCTGAAAATGCAAGCAGTCCTTATTATGATATTATTTTTGAAAAAGTGATTACAATTCTAAATACCACGAAATTCTGTAAAATAAATATTTAAGATGACATAATAAACCGTGTATCTAGACACTGAAAACTTTTAAGTGACTTCATCCTGCAAAATCCATTTACCTAATCCACTGACATTTTATTCCCATAGTAGGGCAAAAATGATCTCAGTGAGAACTTACCTCTCTTTTCAGTCTCTCAACCTTCCCAGAACATTGTTGATAAAAATAAAATGATCCAGATTTCTCTGTCTTCTCAAGACTAGAGAAACCATTATCTGCTATTTTCCAGCAAGGAAATACCTCCTATACCCCCAGCAAGGGTGTATCTTTTACTGGTTCTCTTTACTTGCATGTATCCAGGAAAACAAAGATTGCAAAATAACAATTGTCCACTTAGCCTATTTCTGACCAAAGCACCATCCTCATTCACACTTTTTCAAGTTAGCAGGAAAGGAATTCAACTTTTTTTGTCTTTAAATCTTTCCTGTATCTCTTTTCACTTCTTTTGGATATGAGAAGACAGGAAGTCCCCTTTTATCTCTGTTGAATCCTCCCATATGCTCCCTATTTCTTAGTTCCCACACTCCTTTCCTTAGCATTTTTCTGTAGAAAAGATGCCTTATTATTTATTAGGAAAGTACCATTAAGTATATGTCACACCTCAATTTTTATTTATGCTCATAACACATAATATGATAATTAAAAGAACTAGTGACAAATAATTTTTTCCTGAAAGTTATATATTTCACCATCTAATTAAACAGAATTATATTCAGAATGCATAGAGTAATACATCTATTTTTATATTTAACCCTAGTATCAATTAAAATGACTTGTTATTAGGGCAAATATTAATGAAGGAGGAAGACAGAATACCATTCTTGTCTAATCAGCATGTAAAATGGATGAACAGCATTTTCTCTTCTGAATATGTTACACCTCATGGAATTATGTTGTGCTAAAAATGTATCATTCTTATTATACATTCCATAACAAACTGCTTTATAGAACTTATATATTTCTTGCCATTAATTATGTAAATTATACACTAAACTACAATGTAAATACCATTCAGGGACTTAACAAACTATTACCATTTCAGTACCTTTGTAATTTGGATCCTAATGTGTCACTAGCAGTCCAGAATCAAAGAAAAAAATTCATTTTCAGATGGTAATCATGCAACAGGACTGCTCCTTTATTGGGGGGAAAATATCAATTTCATAGTTTTCAGGCATCATAATTTCTGCAAGAGAACTTCAAGTATCACTCAGACTTGGATACTTACTTGAGTCTGTCTAGGACTCCATAAATTAGCAGCTAGGGAAGAAAGAAGAAGGGAGAGTGGGTTCAGGAGGATGCCACAGTGGGGGCTACCACATCCACTTTCCAGGAAAAGCAGTGACAGTGGAGCAACCTGTAGTTTTAGTCTTCCCTGGTGGCATTGGCTTCCTTATGGACTGGCTTTGTGGCATGACTTTTACATTCCTATGCTATTGCCCATCTGAGCTTGCCCCTCAATCTCTTATCAATTGAGTGATTTAAAAAAATGTCCTATCAATAAATTACCTCCTTGCTTAAATAAGAAAAAAATGCGTTTTAACCATTTTCAAATGAAAAAGTCTTTGTGCAGCTGTGAACCACAGCCCTCCTATGTCCATGGCTGATAAGACCAGAAAACCTAAACCTGAAATGAATGCCTCAGAGCAATATAAAATAGTCATTTTGAGAGCTTCCAAATTAATCAGGACAAAATTAAAACTCAGCATCTGTGTGGCCAAATTCACATATATGGAAGCTATAATATTTATGGATATTTCTACTAAACCACTTTCAAATCTATTTTGGCTAGCTAGAAATACTCTCCTCTGCCAATAAAATCCATGAGGGTAAAGACAGAAAAAAGTATTGAGACAAAGACACACTTTCTATTATCCTTGACCTGATAAGATCTCATGTCCCTTAACAGCTAGCCTAGACTTTTCCTACTAAGGTGCACTGCCTCCCAGTTATTTTGGGGGAGAAAAGTGTTCTACGTAAATTACTAGTCTGGTGAATACTTTTGGAAGTGATCTCTGATCTCTTTTTCTGAAATCACGGGTATTTCTAAATCTTCAGGGAGAAGACTTGAAATACAGAGCTCTATCTTAGAGAATATTACCTCTCTTTTCAATTTTTTCCTCTGTAAAAGCTACCCCAATAAAAAGAATGTGAGAAATAAAGAAGCAGAAGGATAGCAACTACAAAAGTTAGGTCCACACTGGTCATGAATTATTAAAGTTTTTAAGGTGAAGGGTATTACCTTATGGACTTTGGCAGAGTTTGGATTTTAAAAAATTTCTCCATATATTTCTCTACTTCAAAAGCTAATACTTTTGGGAAAAAAATGCCTTTCATCTTAACCACCCATATTACTTAAATACTCATTGGAGTGTTGAAGTGTTTAAAAACAGAATAACCCATATTGAGCAATACTTGAAGGTCTCTTGCAATTATGTACCACAAAGTGACCTACATTTATATCAGTAAAATCTACACCTTGAATTTGTTGGGGAACTAACTGAAGTACGTAAGTACACTTTATTAACTCCAACCATATGCCTCTACAGTAATTTCAAGTATAAAACTGAATAGCTGGACTCTTCCTTGAAAAGAAATGTTGTCTTTTTAAGAAGTTTACTAAATAATTAGCCTGCTTATTATGCTTAAGAAACATAGCAATAACCTAAAACAAACATAAAACAATTTCTATTAATTTCCACCATTTTCTAGGATGCTCAGAAATGAATAAAACACTTTTTAAATGAGACTTTTTCAGGGTTGCAGAAAGAAGAAAAAGTATTCATTTGACTATAAAAATCAAAAGATAATCATCTTAGAAAGGAGTAAATCCAAATAAATAAGGCTAACTTCCCACCAAAAGCAAAGCTCCTTTAGACAACAGTTTATAAAGGGAGCCCATAGAAATGTGTCTAACTATTCATTTCATTCCATATAATTCAGTGACAGTGTAAAAGTATTTGATGTGATTGTCTAATAAATAAATGAACAACAGATGCCTCATACATGGTTTCATCATGTATTATGTATGTAAATACACATGTTTTTCTAGGAAAAAATCTTTTTTAATAAACAGAACTTCCTACTCCTCCGAGCTTGTTCAGAGTTGAATCTATGATTTTATTTGATAGTAAGCCCTGAAAAAACATGTTCTATTTTTAATATCTGCTTTTCAGAGAGAGCATGATGGTAATGCATAAGGAGCAGGTAATATGTTATATTAACAATGGGCATGTGCCAGTTTTCTGCTTTTCTTTCTTTTCTTTTTACATGAACATCTGGGAGTTTTCCTATTTTCATGCTTTGTCTTCTGTAGAGAGTGAATATGGCACTGTCTTAGAATCCTGTTGTTATGGAACAAGACTAAATGTGATAGATATGATTTGTGGAAGAAAGATTTGTGATGTGCAGAGTTAGTGAGTCTACTAGCAATAAGACATTTTATTGGAATGTTAAACATTGATTTTTATTTAAAAACTAATTTGATTTGGCCTCTGTTTACCTTTATATTTCCCTGACTAGACATTATACACATACACACATACACACCTGCATGCATGTGCATACACACAAACACACACACACACACACACACACACTATGTTACAGCATGTAAAATTGTACTCAGGTTCTCTAACATCTCAAGTTGTCTCTCTCTTCCAGCCATTTAGGCATGTTATTTCTTGTGTTTATGTATTTTTTTATGACTTATTCCATCTGGCTAATTGCTATTCATACTTCAGGCCTCAACTTAGCTATCATTTGTGCTAGGAAGCTTTCATAACTGCCAAGGTTTCTCCAATCCCTACCACAGTAGTTACAGTTAAATACCTCTTCTATATGCTCCCATTCCCTGTATTACCTATGTCAGGTGCATTTATTGACATTAAATTCACCTGTGTACTTATCTCTATCTCTTTCTAAATTATAATTGCTTAGGAGCAGTGTAGGTCATGTTTGCCCTTTATTTTCTGCATCTAGTATGGTGCCTGGCACATAGAACATCCTCAGTAAATTACTTCAAAGGGCAATCTTTACAGTGTTCTTATATCTATGGTCAAAAAACAGATAATGTTAGATGACAATTACTGAAGTGGCACACTTGAACTAGGGAAATTGGAAACTACAATGTATAGTGTTGAGTTTTGGGGAGAGTACACTTAAGATAAAGCCAAGGACAGCACAAGTTATGAATCCAAAGGGCTGAGAAAGATTTTTTGTTGTTCTGTGTTCATGCAGTATTACTCTTTGGAAAATTTAAATCATCATGAATTTCTGCCTTGAGAGTCCCTGATATCCTATGAACTGAAGATATAGCCCAGGTTTGAGAAGGAAAATGGTAATAAAATAGCATGTTTTTACATGATATAAGCATTCACTTAATAACTTCACTGCAACCAGAAGGCTCAATGAAGTTCAGAGACTCTTGAGAAGACTCATAGCTCCACAATTCAAAACAAGTTATCTACATCAATAATACTGATTTCTTGTTATTCCCAAGGCAACAATATGATACACTGAATTTGTCACAATAGACATTACGTGGGAAGAGATAATTAATAGAATTTTATAAGTTACCTCCTTTCAAATGTTCTATTCTTCCTCCAACTGTTGTCCTCAACTGTTTTCCCCAAACTTCCAACGACATTGAAACCCATTCAGGTTTTTTTTTTTTTTTTTTTAGATAATTATTTTTTATTGAAGTGTAGTTGACACACAGTATTACATTACATTAGTTTCAGGTGTACAACACAGTGATTCAACATTTATATGCATGATAATTCTAAGTACCAGCTATCACCATACCAAGTTGTTACAATATTTTGACTATATTCCTTATGCTATACATTACATCCCGGTTGCTTATTTATTTTACAATTGGAAGTGTGTACTTTTTCTTGGTTGTTGTTGTTAGGGCATCTCTCATATTTATTGATCAAATGGTTGTTAACAACAATAAAATTCTGTATAGGGGAGTCAATGCTCAATGCACAATCATTAATCCACCCCAAGCCTAATTTTCGTCAGTCTCCAATCTTCTGAAGCATAACAAACAAGTTCTTACATGGAGAACAAATTCTTACATAGTGAATAAGTTACATGGTGAACAGTACAAGGGCAGTCATCACAGAAACTTTTGGTTTTGCTCATGCATTATGAACTATAAACAGTCAGTTCAAATATGAATACACATTTGATTTTTATACTTGATTTATATGTGGATACCACATTTCTCTCTTTATTATTTTTAATAAGATGCTGCCATTCAGGTTTTTTATGACAAGTAATGAAGCTTGAGGAACACTACTTACCAAGCATTTGCCTTCTTACTGTCCCTATCATTTCTTCTTCTAAAATTTCTATCAGGTTCTCACTTAAAAATACAGGGTTTAAAATACTATTAATATTATCGCAGTGATCAGGCCCAGGATGCCCTTACAAAAAAAGCAGGCATTTTGAAACAAAGAAAAGCTATATAGCAGAGAGAAAACCCTCCTCTAACAATTTTTTTACTTCTTCATTTCCTTCCCAATGCTACTTCTGTATGTTTCCTAATAGAACCAGTCAATTTCTAATTCTATATTTCCCCTTTGTCTTTCACTCTCTGTTGCTCTCTAACAAATAAAGAATATGACTTAGCTGACACCATTGCCTTGTTCTTCTTTTCAAAAAGTCTCAGACCATCACAATCATAATAGTTGAGGCGTATTTTTTAAGTTATCAGTTTTACTTTAAACGAATGGTGGAAAATATATTTCTCTGATACTAAAACACAGTCATTTTACTCAATCAAAATCTTCAAAATTCTCTAGGACATAAAAACAAAAGTGTGATATAGTTGTTTTGTCCTTGATTCTCAGAAACTTGAATTATAATCTGAGAAAATGAAAATTAAGAAAAATAATTTGACTGACCAATGTTACATTCTTATAGTTGGTTCCGTGTGTTTCTATGCTTGTGACAGTTTGGAAACTCATAGGCCTTACCTACCCAGGGAAAAACCTTTTTTTAAAAAAATCATTTTTCACAGAAAGCTAATAATGCTTTAGATGGCAGTTATTTAGTAACTTTACTGAAGATTTAGGCATTGTAAGAAAAGTATCATGTGCAATTATATCATTGAATATAACATAAATCTTTTATAAATAGTACGTTAAAAAAAATCCTTCCTGCGAATCTTTGCATTTTAACTGAAGAGTTTAAATCATTTATAGTTATTGCAATTTCTGATGAGGAATGACTTGATTCTGCCATTTGCTATTATTTTTCTATTTATCTTATGTCTTGTGTTCCTCATTTCCTCCACTGCTGCCTTATTTTGTGTTAAAATTTTAATGTACCATTTTAATACCTTTATTACTTATTTTATTACATATTTTTTAGCATATTTTTTCTTAGTCATTTTTCCTGGGGAACACAGTTACCATCTTAATTTATAATAATCTGGTTAAGATACCAAATATTAATAGTATATAAATTATTTGCTCCTCCACAGTTCCATACCTGACCTTCCTTTACAGTGCTGTGGTAACAAAATACATCTTTTTGCATGTGTGTCCATCAACATAGATTTGGAATTATTTTAGGCAGTTTTCTTTTAAATCAGATAGGAAAAAAATTATACATAAAAATAAATTAAACTATCTTTTGTATTTACCTATTATCGATTTACCTTTTTACCTTTACTGGTGTTCTTTATTTCTTCATGTATACTTAAAGTACTATGTAATATAATTTTAACTCATCCTGAAGGGCTCCCTTTATTGTGGTTCTAAAGAAGGTCTGATACCAAAGAACTCCCTCAGTTTTTGTTTATTTAAAAATATCTTTATATGGCCTTCACTTTTGAAGGACAGTTCTGCCAGACATAGAATCCTTGTTTGATAATCCTTTTCTGTCAGCATTCTAAATATGTCATCCCACTGACTTCTGTCCTTCTGATGGTCAGTGGTTTCTGATGATAAACCATTGTGAATGTTATTAAGTATCACTTGTATGTGTGAGATGATACATCATATCTCAGTTCCTACTTCTAATATTCTCTCTTTGTCTTTAGTTTTTGACCATTTGATTGTGATATATTTAAGTGTGGAGTTCTTTGGGTTTATCTTATTTGAGCTTCTGGAGGTGTGGATGACTGTATCTTCTTCAAGTCTGTAATATTTTCAGACATTATTTCTTCAAACATTCTTCCTTTCATCTACCTCCTCTCTTTCTGAGACCCCTATTATGTGTATGTTGGGATACTTGGTGTCCCAGAGATCTTTAAAACTCTGTTCATTTTTCTTCATTCTTTTTCTATTCTGTTCCTCAGACTTGATAATAATGATTCATCAGGTTTCAAGTTCACAGTTCTTTCTTACTTGTGAAATCTGTTTCTGTGCTCCTCTAGTTAATATTTCATTTTAGTCATTGTACTTTTCAGCCACAGAATTTTATGTTTATAGTTTCTATCACTTTATTTGTATTCTTTATTTGATAAGACGTCATTTGTACATTTCTTAGTTCTTTCAACATATTTACTATAACTCATTTAAAATTTTTGTTTAAGCTCAGTATTTGGGTTTCCACAGAGACAGTTTCTATTGGTTCCATTTTCTCCACATACACGGGCCTTACTGTGTTGTTTCTTTAATGATTCATCCATTTTGTTGAGGGGCAAAATAAAATAGTATTGATGTATAAAATAAATATACATGAGTAAATACTGACAGTTATAGTTCTAAAATCCTATATTAAAGAAGAATGATTTCAAATCCATAATCTAACTTTTCACTCTTAGAAATTGGAAATTGAAGAACAAATAATACAAGATAAGTAGAGGACAGGAAGTTACACATATTAGAGATAAAATAAATGAAAAGGAGAATAGAGGAAACCAACAAAATGAAAGTTGAACTTGTATATCCATTTAAGGAGCCTTGATATCTTAGTATCATCTGCTATGAATCCATTATATACTTCCATTTGATTAGGTCTTCTTTGACTCATATGTGTTTTCTAACTTTCAACATCTTAAAATGTACATATTGTGTTGGATTTGTACCTATTATTTTGTGTCCTTGGGGCTACTGTAAATAGTGTTCTAAAATTTTTCAATTTCCAATTTTTCATTACCTATATAAAAATTATTTTTGTACATTAATTTGTGTCTTACTAATTTGATAAACTTATTTATTAGTTCTAGTAGTTCTGCCATATATTGTTTAAGATTTTCACTGTTGAGAATACTGTCGTGATGAATAGAGATGGTTTTATTGTTTGACCTGTCTTGATATTATTATGGAAACAATGCACTTTCAAGTTTCTTATACCCTATGTGGCAATGGAATCCTTATTTTCATTGCTCTTGATATACTATTTATTTTTCTAAGTTTATTAGAATCTAATACAAGACTAGGATAATTTCATCTTATATATCCATTAGCTATTCAAAATGAAACTCATAAGAGATTTTCACAGGAATTTCATGTACTGTTCTGTGTTACACTTCAAAAATTATTAATTGTAGATTCTATGTCTCTGAATTTTCTTAATCAAGAAGCCTTTTTACTCAAGAACACACAAAAATGTAATTACTGAATAGAGTGAAAGCTCTCTTGAAGAAAATATTAGTAATATGTGTGTTTCTAGGAACAGGAGATTTGAATAGTGATAATCTTTACTGACAATGAGTAACAAGGAACCTATAAATAAAACAATAGCATTAGACAAAGGAAAAGACAAATCCAAATGAAAGAAATTTCAGTACCTGTGTTGTAAGTAGATGATAAATTCATGGGGGAATTAGAGATCTATAATCACTTTCTTTATTCTCTGTGCCCTTAATAGGCCAAATTTGGATGCTGTTTTGCTTCTTTAATCAGTAGAATGTGCAACCTCCCAGCACTAAATATGCCTCTTCTACAGGGTGGGCAATACATAAGGAAGGAGTGTGTGCCTGTGTGTGTATAATGGAAAACCCAGTTAATAAGAGAAAACATAATCCAACAGTGTCTGTTTATGTGGACATGCAACCTGGTAGTCAATCAGTTTATGCTCAGTGATCACTTTAATGCTCTTCTGTCACTTTCTTATATTACTACTTTTGAATGAAGGAATCCTGCATTTTCACTTTATACTGGGACCTACAGATTATCTAACTGATCAAAAGAACAGGGAGTTTTGAGATATATCAATTTATGCCTCTGAATACTAAATTAGTTTCTTTGACTTTTATCAACCTGAGGACCAAAAAGTTCTGAATTGATTTTCTATACAATGGAGGAATGAGAAAATGTACTGAAGGAGAGTAGAGCACTGCTACGTAGTCATAGATAACTAGGTATTTGTTTAATACTAAGTTTCAGATATCATTCTGCAGACAAGTATACTTGCCTATAGTCAACTTTAGAGACCACATTCCTCCGTTATCTTCCTACTTCCTCTGCCATCATTACATGTGGAAAATGCTTGCACTGAGCATTCATATGTGTTTGCTTACAAGTCCTTTCACTGAGTCCTCACAGCCATACAGGATCAAAGAGACTGCTATAGAATATACTAGCTGATTACTAGGTTGATGCCATTTGAGATTTTTATCCCTGTTAATCAGCTGCTGTCCTCAGTATCAGAAATGCAAGAAATGTTCTTCAGTCACTATCTAGACATGTGACATTCAGCATGTCATTTTCAAGTTCTCTAAACTTTAATTTTCTGTGGCCCTAATAATATAAGACAATTCAGAGGTTAAAATAAGCTTCCAAAAATGTCTTCAACAACTGTGAGGTTTTTATCAAATATGAAACTCTGTTAGTTAGCTGGCACTTTATATTAAAGCAAGTCAGATTAAGGCTATTGAGAAGGGTCAGGGTGGAAGCAATAATCACATTACAATGGGAGGAACAAAGGTTTTGGTGTCAAGCTGACTGATTTGATACCTTTCTCATCACCATTGTCACAGGATACCTCCATTTCTTATCTGTAAAACAGAGCAAAATGCATAAATCAAATAACATCTATATTATTAAAGTGTAACCCCTTATCCTTACTAGGATGTAATTATCAGCTATTGTGCCTGAATATTATTTGTCACCCCTTGCAATTTCCTATGCATCATTTATTATTTCTTTTTTCCTGCATTAAATATTTGTCATATTATTTCTACACCTTTTCTAGCATAAGCTGTCTCAAATAACTTTTGGATGAATTTGGAGCAACAAAACTAAAGTGAATTAGTCAGATAAAAGGCCATCAATTACATGGACACTATAAAATACAATTTAGATATCTAACGTTGGCCTCTTTTTGGAATGAACAATTTTTAAAATCTGTAATCTTGAAATTTAGTATCAAATAACTACAGCAAGGTAAAATGACTTTAAATGTGCAGAAGCATTTCATTTAGTATATACACATATTTAACAGAAAGCCCCCAAGAATAGATACATTGGATGTTTTGAGAAAAAAAAATAGTTCTGTTCATATATGCTTAACATCCCAAAATATCCAGGTAATTATCTCCAACAAATTCTATACTGTCTGAGTAAAAAAGTTAAGATTTTTTAAATCTAAATTGTCTTGGAATTTTTGAAACTATACAACAAAGATATGTTATGGGACTGAAATAAAACCCTAACAAGATTGCTCTCTCATACTCTATAGCATAGCTCATTAAAAAAAAAGAAAAAGCTGCATGCTCTTGGTTCACTTTCAATTAAAAACACAGTTTGATTCCCTAATTTCTTTCCTGTAGCTAATATTTCCTTAGAGACAAATATCTGCTATCCTCTAGGCTCATCTGCTCTGCCTCTCAACAAATTATCTGATCTCAGATGTCACTTAGTAGATATAAATATCATTTTAAATATGTTTTCAATACTTAGCAGTGTTTACCAGAAAATATCTGGAGTGGCATCAGGGATTCAGTGCCTTCCTCTTAGGCTATATTTAGCATAATTACAATAAAAAGCAATGAAACAAAGTGAAAAAGAAAAACAGCCTTTAGCTTTGATATTTCACTAACTATTCTTGATGAAGTTTTCTAACCTCTGCGTTTCTTATTTGTGAAATACGTGTTTTACTAATGAACATTCAATTTATGGCCTCTGTTAAAAGTTATTATTTAGGGTGATACCCCTAAAATGTCAGGTGTTAAATTATTACTTAAGGAAAATCATTGAAGGGCAAAGTTACATCACAGCTGCATTTACAAACTGCAAGCTGTATATTTGTGTGATGATAGAACACACATACACAAACACACACACAAATACATACCCTTATACACCCATTTTACCTACTGTTTGTGAGTACCACATAACAAAGCACAGTACCTAAATGTTACCTTCTTCTACTTATATTTCATTCCTTTCTTAATTTTCAGGCATTCCCCTTATGCTATATATATACATATATATATATATATATATATATATATATATATATATGTAATCTTACTGAGTTCTGTCCTCAGCCTGTAATCTTCTCAACTATCATACATTCTTCAGTCCTAAATCTATATCTGCAGTGCCACACTGAATACACAATGAAGAGGGCTTACCTAATTGGAAAGTCATCCAGTAGGTGCAAGAGATAGAAGTTAATATGCCATCATCTTTCCTGAACTCCTTTTGCTTAATAGTCTAGTTCCAGTTACAACTGACAGTAATACATATTAAACTTGCTATCACTATGAATATTTTAAACACATTTCTTTCAGTAATTTGTCATCAAGACAATCCAATATTATTTTGTGAATATATCATATCACATGTTTTCCCTCGCCTGTTTTCTACTTTAATTCAACATTTATTTCCTTTGTTGGACTATTAACAGAGCCTCCTTAAGATATACCTCTGATTTTAATTTCTATCCAAAATCTATCTCCATCAGCCAATTACTCCCCAAATTAAGTTAGAACTATCTTTATCAAACTTAAAATTCTAATCATAGTTTTGCTATAATTAAAACCCAATGCACACACATTCAAATGACATTTAATAGTTACCAGTTCTTTAAAATTGTGTCCACAGCTATTTATATGTAATGCAATTGCTCTCAATTCTCAATGCACAAGATATTTACACATTATTTTTAAGTACATCCACTTACTGTATGTAAATTTTATTTTTTATAAATTATATCATTAAATTTCAATTGGAGTTTTCCCTAAAAGTAAACTCCTTATAAAATGCATTAAACTAGATATTTCTAAAGTGTTATTTAAATATAACAATGATAAATATTTTCAGAGAAAATCAAAATACTTTCAGTTGCAAAATAAGAATTGTTTAGTCATGACGATGATGTCAATATCAGTTGTAATTATATAACATATTTTGCCAAAGTTTATAGGTTATATGGCACTCTAATAGACAGTATCTTTTATGAGCCTCACAACAACCCCATGAGGAAGTCAGGCTGCTGTTGCTCCAGGCATTCTTTCACTACTTATAAACACAGGCAAAATGGTAAGTGAGTTGCCCAACATATGTGGCAGAACTTGCTTTCAAATCTGGGTGGCTTTATTCCAGTTGCCTTATAAGTTTAATTATAGGATCTTCCTTCACATAAGTAAATTAGTAATCAACAGTATGTCTCATAGCTAATATCTGATATTTAATCTATAACCAAAAACTAGATTTCTAAATCTAATAGGGAAACAGCATTAAAAGCACTTTCAAATTATCTTTAACCTATTTTCCTATTTCTGGAAGCTGAGAACTCATTTTAAAGCAATGGTTTTAACCTTTATTATGTAATTAAATCAACTAGGGAATTAAAATAAAACAAAACAAAACAAAAAACCCCGATGCAGAGGCCGCATCCTTGACTTAATTAGCACCCAAGCCTCAGGATTATTTTTATTTACCCAGTTGATCCCAGTGTATAGCTTGAGTGTGAGCACCACTGCTATAAAGGGATTGGACTTTTGGCTTTCTATCAGAGCATCTCTGCCTTTCTTTTGAAATTTAGAGTGGTTTTCTGCTTTCTTTTCTGGTTCCTATACATGGCAACAAACTTACTTCCTTAGCTTTGTACTAAATATTAACCAGAAATAGCTGGACATTTTGTGATTTCTGAATTACTTCTGGCCAATTTGCTATTGGTTATTAACATTTTGTAAAAATACTGGCTTCTCTAACCATTCCTTTATGGATACCTGTGTCTGATTTAGTGACAAATTTCACATATTGAATGGTGAAGTCCTGGGAGTCCACCTCTCTTTTCACATCAATCACCAGCTTGGCTTCAGCAATCTTCTGGACTTAACTGATTGGTTAGTGGACTCAGTGCATGTATATCCGGACTCTGTTTCAATTTTGAGCTCTGCTCTTGGTTTAAGAAGTCTGACCAGCTCTGCAGGTGCTGGTAAGAGGTAATGCCCAAATGTAATTTATGTAGTCTATAGAAAGAGAAATAAATCTTCACCATAAATATCATCAAATGTAGCAGAATGGATCAGGCCAAAACCATATAAGAAAATATTTTAAATCAAAATGAAAATCTAAGAATCCACAGAAACTTTCTCTGTAAGAATGGAAAGCAAGGATATTAAGATTGAAGTCTTAGACTCCAGTGAGGCATTTTTGAAGTTTTACTGAGAGAGTTTGCTAGTTTAGTGATATGTGAAACCTGTTTTCCATTAATGTGAGATTATTGAAACAAGTGCAGGTCAAACATCACAGTGGACCTGCTAGGAAGCAGATCATTTAGAAGCAGTTCTCAAGACAGACATGCCCCATATATCAAACAATATTTGGCTAAGATTACCTAAGAAATTAAGATTCAACTAAGAAGTTAGCATAAGGAAAATTTCTGACAGAACTTTATTATTTTTGTTATCCCAGTGTTTGAAAATGGTATATTGGGGTCATTGATATTGTTAACACAAGGATTACAGGTTTGTATTTGCCAAAAAGACAAAAATAGTCCATTTCTGTTCTTTTTGTCATTAAATGCCATTAAAGAGAGAATTCCACTTGCTCAGCCTTGCAAAAAGAATTATAAAATTTACTCACTTGGGAATTTTTTTTTCTCTTACCCCACAAATGCAGATGAGGGTACAAAAAGTTTGTTTAACAGCATTTCTACATGGGAATTTTTTTAATTTCTAAGGTTTAATTTATTTAACCATGTTCCTCACTCAGCTTCCTCCATTGCACACATCCCCTCCGCTAAGTCAGTTCCTTTTGTATTTATGTGCTACTAGCAAAAATCATAATTCTGCCTCCTATATTTGGAACAAAGGCACTGGTAGGTAACGATTAGAAAATAGAAGGTTGAAAGTTCCTGAGAATTGACGTATTTCAGAATTTAAATATTCATGGAGAGACCTACCAGTTCCTGTCTAATTGGCATAACCTGTTTTAACATTTATATGATTGTCCTTGCCCTACATTTCATTTACTAATGTTAGAGAATGGTATTTTTATGAGCAGCCTGCTATTTCTGGTTAAGTTTTATTAGCTAAGATGGCATTTCATGTTTTAAGTTAAAGAAGTCACAGTGAATAATTTTATAACAGTCAGCATACCTCTCTACAAGGGCAATTAAAGAATAAAGCATTTCCATTGATTAACAGTATTTTTTCACTCTAGTAAACCAAATCTTTGGACCTTTAATTCCACTATTAAACATTTTTAAAGTGTAAATACACCCCTAAAAGTATGCTTTGTAATTAAGTTTTAAAAATGCAGTGTTATCCAGTTTTACATTAGATATGATCCAAAGGTCCTTCAGTGTTTTCCTTCCAATACAACCCAGAGTGGCTTTACTTATAACACATATGTTTGATGTAAGATTTATTCCAAGTAAATGCCTGCCTGTGCTATCTCCTTTCAACAATAAGAAACTGTGACCTATTGCCAATTTTATTTTCTACCTCTCAACTAGACAACATTAAATGAGAAAAAGTGAAATCTGGAACAGACGTATTTTTAAATTGAATCTACAGATATTTGTATTATATTTATCTGACCACTCCTTAGCAAATATTTTATTATATTTGTATAACCCTTCCTCTATATTATAGCTTTGATTTCATAGATTCATTCACTTTAATTAAGCAGAAAGGCCATCACAGATAAGGGGTGAAAAAATAATCAATTCACTCACATCTTTCAAAATCAATAAAATAACCATGCAAAGATAGATAAAATTACACTAATACAGAATTACAACATAAACCAAATACCTATCTGAACAAAATCTGCTTTTGCAATTTTAAAAAGAAAGTTAATAAACATACACTACTGGAAAATAAGCAGTTTCTCACCCATCTAATAGAAGTTTAAAATTATTGCAATCACAGTGTTGAAAAGGAGTGAAACAGAAGAAATTCATTCATTTTTAGTGGGAATGTTAAATCCAACCTTTTTGTTGGATTGATTTTATCAATCATTGATTGATATTATCAATCATTATATATATGAATATTCTGTCAATGAACAGTTGTACCCCTATGAATGTATCACTGAGCTGTGTTTCCCACATTTAGTGTATGTCTTAATTACTTGGGATTCTTGTTTTAAGTGAGATATTCAGACATAATCCTGGGTAGGTCCTTAGACAGTACATTTCTCACAAGCACCCGGGTGATTCTGTTACTTCTACACAGATCATACATTAAATTGCAAGACCGGACAGAAAATAATGTATATTTTGTACAAAAATACACATAGAAATATGTATGTCTGCTTTATAAAAGTCAAAAACTGAAAGCTACACAAGTTCCCATCCAAAGTGTATTGGATAAATTACAGCATATTCAAAGAAGGGAATGCTGCCCTGCAATGAAAAGGAAAGTTTCATAACTATACACAACAAATGTTGAAAGGAAAAACAGCCACAATTACTACACTTATACTGAGAACCTTAACAGATAATACTGTATTATAATATGGTGTAGAGATATCATTCATGATTCATAAATCTATAAAGAATGCAAGGTACTATTCCCATAATATTAGGATGGTGTTTACCTATCCTAACTTTTATGGTAAGAGGAAGTACTGTGGTTAATACAGAACATGAAAGAAGCTTCTAGAGTGTTACAACAATTTTAAGTAGTACATTAATGTTTCATGCTCCTTTACCTACATCTGTTTTATTTTACAAAAGTAAAAACAAGACAAGAAATGAAGACATGCAGTGTTATCATAGAAGATATGGCAGAGCAGCAGAAATAAATTTAAAAAGAATAAATTATATTAGGAGCAAAATAGGAAAAAATACCTAAAAATCATAATAGATGCAACAGTTTACAATAAATATCCCAATCATCTGAATTCATAAGATAAATAAAAGGATTGAGAAAAATCACACAAAATAAATAAAAAGACTGTACTGCAGTTAGATAAAATATTATAGACAATGGATATCAAGGGTAAATATTACCTTTAACAAAACAATTTATGCATAAAATAGATTTCCTTAAGATATAATCAAGTCAACACAAAATAAACCTTAGTAAAAACAACTTGGAAATGGAGAATTAACATAATAAAATATCGGTAATAAGTATGGAATCAAAGATGGAATTAAATTTTAAAAAAAATGAAATTAGTTGTAATAAAAGCAGAATTTATTTATTATAGTTTTAAAAATATAAACTACCTAATATAAAAGTAGTTTTTTAATAATAGTGTGGATAAATTCTTCCATAAGTTTCTAGAAAAATGAGGAGTTTCAGGTGCATAGGGGAAAAAGGCATTTGGCATTAATTTTGTTCTTCATTTTAATGGGTTTGTGTCATATGTATTGCTTATTGTCTGTTGTTCTTCTCCATCCATGATTCCTCTCTGCTACATTATTCTTAGCATCAATGGGGAGGAGCTTAGAAAAAATGTTCCAGAATCATTTTCCATGTTTACTTCTGGGTTAGAGTCTGTTGGTGAGAGAACTGAGTCAAGAGGTAAACACCAAGGGAAAGCCCATATTTTCATTATTAGTTGCAGGCAGGAAGACTGGCAGCTCTTGTGATCAACTGATCACGTGCTACAGGCAGCTGAGGTAGTTTTAGTAGTTTTTCTGCTATTCTTGAAATTCCCAGCAGTGGCAAGGAAGCTGCCTCTGTTCTGTAGGCAGCTAGATTCTGGAGAGTGACTTTCCTAAGCGAGTTGGGAGTCTTTGGAATTGCCAGCAGCTGAGATAACCTGCTGCTGCTTCCCTGACCACCCACTCACCCTTCCAGTGTAAACCTCTAATTTCCTGCATAGAACTCTTTCTACTACGTTGACTGTGACTTCAGCTTTCCCGCCTGAATCCTAACTGGTTTGATTATTTCATCATTCTTATAATTGAGATATTAGGAAAAAATTTATTTAATTCTGTAAAGATAACTATAAGTAAAACTAGGCTACAGTTCTAAGTTTTGGAGGTATGGGGGTCAGAGGAGATGGGAAATGTAAAAAACACAGATATATTGAAGTATATACATTTAAATGTTACATGAACATGTTGAAGCAAAAAAGATAGGCAAATATATGAGGCCAATACCTTAAAGAAATAATAGGTCAAAATATTAACATGGGACACAGCTAATGACAAATCAATAGTCATTAGATAAAACTAATCAGTTTACTATATCATTTGGCAGAATCCATCACTTTTAAATGTAATTTTACCAATTTGATTGTAGTGATTTAAGCTTTAAAAATTCTCTTCATGAATTCATACACACAAACACGCATACACACATTGCAACATTATTTAAATCCTGAAACAATATTTACAACAAATAGGTTTCTCTATACAATGAAATAGCATTTAACTGTTAAAATAACCTGGTAGATGCATCAGCATTAACATGGGAAGTATCAGTATATTAAGAAGAAACGAGTTGCAGAGACTATGTCTAAAATGAATCTTTTTTTTCTTAAAATAAATATAGGTGCTTATTACATGTACATATTAAGAATTTGGAAGTAGATAAATCATGCTGTAAATAGTGGATATTGCTGGGTGTTGGATCATTTGTGAACCTTACTTGCAACTTTTAGACATTTCTGTATTATCTGAAACTTTCCACTGTTTCACTTCTTTAATCAGAAAAAAACAAGCCATTTTATAAAAAAAATATGTAAGTTCTGTGTTCTTTCAGTTATTTAAAAACGTTTTATATTATATATGAGATTTATTGAAGCACAAGATAAAGTAGAATGAATTTGCACAGGTACTTCTATATCCTACTGTTTTGTTTACCTTGTATAGTTTATGGAGATGGAGAACTCGATGTGGCTACAATGAAAATGAATCCTGTGAGCCAGTCATTTTGTAGATAGATTCATTTTTATGGTCTCCTAGTGTTTGTCTGAAGGGGAAAAAGATATAACATGAGAATGGGAACAATAAAATACCTCATTCTCTGCCTTCTTCTATTGACAGATATAAATAATACCTTATTTTTACATAACACCTATTTTAGAGAGTGAAGTATGTTTATGGGCACCTATTCATCATCAGAACATTCTTATGCCTGTATGCAGGGATCCAGGAGGTGACCATCTGAATAAATTCAGTCAAATGATTATCTAATGACAGCCTACTTTTTTTGAATCCTTGGTCAACTAAATCCAGTTAATTAATTTTCTTATTTCATTAATTGGTTACCTGGTTTGATATGATGACTGGGTTCTAATAATGTGCAAAGTTGTGCTATAAAGGTAAAAGTGGCACCACCTCTCTATTTTTCAAAATATATTTGGCATATTCAAGAATACTTAGAGTCACATTGAAGTCTTAGTACAGGAAATAGTCCTTAATTCCTGACTATACAAAATGTGCTTGCCTAATTTTTTAAATGAGATTCATGACTTTCTGAAAGATTTATATTAGGAAAAAAAATATCTAAGTCTCAATCTCCCAATCATTTTTTCATTTAACATTTAAGAGCTATAATATGAACTTACTATAAAACCTGGACATGCAAAAATGGGCATGATATTTCAAGGAATACAGTTCATTGGATAAAAATGGTATGTAAACAGTATAATACAAATGTGAATATGCATGTGTAGTTCTAAGAAAATTATCTACCTATTAAATCAAGACTAACCTGAACAAAAAGGATAGGAAAGGCATTCTAAGCAGGACAGAGATCTTTTAGGAAAACATAAAATTGTTAAATAGCCTGTTAAAATCAGTATCTGGGGGAGGAGGCCAAGATGGCGGTGTGAGTAGAGCAGCGGAAATTTCCTCTCAAAACCATATATACTTTTGAAAATACTTTTAAAAAGAGAGACCAGAAGATACAGTACAACAGCCAGACTACATCTATATCTGCGAGAACCCAGCACCTCATGAAGGGGGAAAGACAAGCTGTGGCCCAGCAGGACCCGAGCGACCCTCACCCCAGCTCCCCAGCGGGAGGAGAGGAGTTGGAGCAGGGAGGGAGAGGGAGCCCAGGACTGCTAAACACCCAGCTCTAGTCATCCACACTGGGAGCGCAGACACACAGTGCGTGGTGTGCTGAATATTAGGGAAATGGGACAGTAAAACCTGCGAGCGGGTCCCCACAGCCAGCGCCCCTGGGAAAAAAAGAAAGCAAGTTCTTTTTGAAAGTCCTAAAGGAACAGGAGCCTCACAGTTGGATGGTAGCATCCCAGCACACTCAGCCCAGCAGCTGGAAATCCCGGGGAATTCCGGGCACCCTAACCCCCTGGCAGCAGAAAAGCTCTGAGGCCCCTCACAGTGATAAACAGCCTCCTGCTCATTCACCCTCCGGTGCAGCCCTGTCATAGCAGAGCAGCAGCCTGAGGAAAGCCACACCCACAGCAACCTCATGGAGCTTACTCCACAGCAGCCGGGCAAAATCACAGACCCCATCTGGGCACAGCTGCCCAGCACAAGCCACTAGTCACCATTCTCCTAGGAGAGGAAGGTAACAAATTAGCAAGAAGAGAAGTTCTCCCAGCTGACACATGTGCCAACTCCTCACAACTACCTCTATCGCCATGAAAAGGCAGAAGAATTTGATCCAGACCAGAATCACACAGACATCCTCCCCTGAGGGAACCTGGGGAGATAGACCTAACCAATCTTACTGAAAAAGAATTCAAAATAAAGGTCATAACCATGCTGATAGATCTGCAGAAAAAATGCAAGAGCTACCAACAAAGTTGGGAGGGAGACTACAGAAATAAAACAATCTCTGGAAGGACTTAAGGCAGAATGGACGAGATGCAAGAGGCCATTAATGGAATAGAAACCAGAGAACAGGAACGCAGAGAAGCTGATGCAGAGAGAGATAAAAGGATCTCCAGGAATGAAACAATATTATGAGAACTGTGTGACCAATCCAAAAGGAACAATATCCACATTATAGGGGTACCAGAAGAAGAAGAGAGAGAAAAAGGGATAGAAAGTGTCTTTGAAGAAATAATGGCTGAAAACTTCCCCAAACTGGGGGAGAAAATAGTCACTCAGACCACAGAAGCACACAGAAATCCCAACAGAAGGGACCCAAGGAGGACAACACCAAGGCACATAATAATTAAAATGGCAAAGATCAAGGTCAAGGACAGAGTTTTAAAGGCAGTTGGAGAGAGGAAAAAGGCCACCTACAAAGGAAAACCCATCAGGCTATCATCAGACTTCTCAACAGAAACCTTACAGGCCAGAAGAGAATGGCATGATATATTTAATGCAATGAAACAGAAGGGCCTTGAACCAAGAATACTGTATTCAGCATGATTATCATTTAAATATGAAGGAGGGATTAAACAATTCCCAGAGAAGCAAAAGTTGAGGGAATTTGCCTCCCACAAACCACCTCTACAGGGTATTCTAGAGGGACTGCTCTAAATGGGAGCACTCCTAAGGCTAAATAGATGTCACCAGAGAAAATAAAATCACAGCAAAGAAAGCAGACCAAATAAATACTAACTAAAGGCAAAAAATAAAATCAACTACTCACAAAAGCAGTCAAAGGAAACACAAAAGAGCACCGAATAAAACACCTAACATAAAGAATGGAGGAGGAGGAGGAATAAGAAGGGAGAGAAATATGGAAAAATATATCAGACAGTATTTATAATAGCTCAATAAGCAAGTTAAGTTAGATAGTAAGATAGTAAAGAAGCTAACCTTAATCTGTGGTAACCATGAATCTAAAGTCTGCAATGGCAATAAGTACATATCTTTCAATAATCACCCTAAATGTAAATGGACTGAATGCACCAATCAAAAGTAAACAGAGTAATAGAATGGATAAAAAAGCAAGACCCATCTATATGCTGCTTACAAGAGACTCACCTCAAACCCAAAGACATGCACAGACTAAAGTCAAGGGATGGAAAAAGATATTTCAGCCAAACAACAGGGAGAAAAAAGCAGGTGTTGCAGTACTAGTATCAGACAATATAGACTTCAAAACACAAAAAGTAACAAGAGTTAAAGAAGGACATTACATAATGATAAAGGGGTCAGTCCTACAAGGAGATATAACCATTATAAATATATATATGCACCCAATACAGAAGCACCAGCATATGTGAAACAAATACTAACAGGATTAAAGGAGGAAATAGAAAGCAATGTATTTATTTTAGGAGACTTCAACACACCACTCACTCCAAAGGATAGATCCACCAGACAGAAAGTAAGTAAGGACAGAGAGGCGCTGAACAACACACTAGAACAGATGGACCTAATAGACATCTACAGAACTCTACATCCAAAAGCAACAGGATACACATTCTTCTCAAGTGCACATGGAACATTCTCCAGAATAGACCACATTCTAGGCCACAAAAAGAGCCTCAGTAAATTCCAAAAGATTGAAATCCTACCATCCAACTTTTCAGACCACAAAGGCATTAAACTAGAAATAAATTCTACAAAGAAAACAAAAAGGCTCACAAACACATGGAGGCTTAACAAGCTCCTAAATAATCAATGGATCAATGAGCAAATTAAAATAGAGATCAAGCAATATACAGATACAAATGAAAACAACAACACAAAGCCCCAACTTCTGTGGGATGCAACAAAAGCAGTCTTAAGAGGAAAGTGTATAGCAATCCAGGCATATTTAAAGAAGGAAGAACAATCCCAAATGAATCGTCTAAAGTAAAAATTGTCAAAATTGGAAAAAGAAGAACAAATAAGGCCTAAAGTCAGCAGAAGGAGGGACATAATAAAGATCAGAGAAGAAATAAAATTGAGAAGAATAAAACAAGAGAAAAAAAATCTATGAAATCAAGAGCTGGTTCTTTGAGAAAATAAACAAAATAGATAAGCCTCTAGCCAGACTTATTAAGAGAAAAAGAGAGTCAACACACATCAACAGAATCAGAAACAAGAAAGGAAAAATCACGATGGACCCCACAAAAAATACAAAGAATTATTAGAGAATACTATGAAAACCTATATGCTAACAAGCAGGAAAACGAAGAAGAAATGGACAACTTCCTAGAAAAATACAACCTTCCAAGACTGACCCAGAAAGAAACAGAAAATGTAAACAGACCAATTATTAGCAGTGAAATTGAAGCATAAATCAAAAACTACCCAATAACAAAACTCCTGGGCCAGGTGGATTTACCTCAGAATTTTATCAGACATACAGAGAAGATATAATACCCATTCTTCTTAAAGTTTTCCAAAAAATAGAAGAGGAGGGGATACTCCCAAACTCATTCTATGAAGCTAACATCACCCTAATACCAAAACCAGGCAAAGACCCCACCAAAAAAGAAAATTACAGACCAATATCCCTGATGAACGTAGATGCAAAAATACTCAACAAAATATTAGCAAACCGAATTCAAAAATACAGCAAAAGGATCATACACCATGACCAATGGGATTCATCCCAGGGATGCAAGGATGGTACAACATTCGAAAATCCATCAACATCATCCACCACATCAACAAAAAGAAGAACAAAAACCACATGATCATCTCCATAGATGCAGAAAAAGCATTTGACAAAATTCAACATCCATTCATGATAAAAAATCTCAGCAAAATGGTAATGGAGGGCAAGTACCTCAACATAATAAAGGCCATATATGATAAACCCACAGCCAACATCATACTGAACAGCAAGAAGCTGAAAGGTTTTCCTCTGAGATTGGGAACAAGACAGGGATACCCACTTTCCCCACTGTTATTTACTGGAGGTCCTGGCCATGGCAATTAGAGAAAACAAAGAAATACAAAGAATCCAGATTGGTAAAGAAGAAGTCAAACTGTCACTATTTGCAGATGACATGATATTATACATAAAAAACCCTAAAGATTCTACTCCAAAACTACTAGAACTAATATTGGAATTCAGCAAAATTGCACGATACAAAATTAATACACCAACATCTGTGGCTTTCCTATACACTAACAATGAACTAACAAAAAGAGAAATCAGGAAAACAATTCCATTCACAATTGCCTCAAAAAGAATAAAATACCTAGGAATAAACCTAACCAAGGAAGTGAAAGACCTATACCCTGAAAACTACAGGACACTCTTAAGAGAAATTAAAGGGGACACTAACAAATGGAAACTCATCCCATTCTCTTGGCTAGGAAGAATTAATATAGTCAAAATGGCCATCCTGCCCAAAGCAATCTACAGATTCAATGCAATCCCTATCAAATTACCAATAGCATTCTTCAATGAACTGGAACAAATAGTTCAAAAATTCATATGGAACCACTAAAGACCCCAATAGCCAAAGCAATCCTGTAAAAGTAAAAGTAAAGTGGGGGGATCTCACTCCCCAACTTCAAGCTCTACTACAAAGCCACAGTAATCAACACAATTTGGTACTGGCACAAGAACAGAGGCACAGACCAGTGGAACAGAATTGGGACTCCAGACATTAACCCAAATATATATGGTCAATTAATATATGATAAAGGAGCCATGGACATACAATTGGGAAATGACAGCCTCTTCAACAGTTGGTGCTGTCAAAACTGGACAGCTAAATGTAAGAGAATGAAACTGGACCATTGTCTAACCCCATACACAAAAGTAATGGATCAAAGACCTGAATGTAAGTCATGAAACCATAAAACTCTTAGAAAAAAACATAGGCAAAAATCTCTTGGACATAAACATGAGCAACTTCTTCATGAACATATCTCCCTGGGCAAGGGAAACAAAAGCAAATATGAGCAAGTGAGACGATATCAAGCTGAAAAGTTTCTGTACAGCAAAGGAAACCATCAATAGAACAAAAAGGCATCCTACAGTATGGGAGAATATATTCATAAATGACAGATCCGATAAAGGGTTGACATCTAAAATATGAACTCATGCACCTCAACAAACAAAAAGCAAATAACCCAATTAAAAAATGGGCAGAGGAGCTGAACAGACAGTTCTCCAAAGAAGAAATTCAGATGGCCAACAGACACATGAAAAGATGCTCCACATGGCTTGTCATCAGAGAAATGCAAATTAAAACCTCAATGAGATATCACCTCACACCAGTAAGGATCGCCACCATCCAAAAGACTAACAACAACAAATGTTGGCGAGGTTGCGGAGAAAGGGGAACCCTCCTACACTGCTGGTGGGAATGTAAATTATTTCAACCATTGTGGAAAGCAATATGGAGGTTCCTCAAAAAGCTCAAAATACAAATACCACTTGACCCAGGAATTCCACTTCTAGGAATTTACCCCAAGAATGCAGCACTCCAGTTTGAAAAAAGCAGATGCACCCCTATGTTTATCGCAGCACTATTTACAATAGCCAAGAAATGGAAGCAACTTAAATGTCCATCAGTAGATGAATGGATAAAAAGATGTGGTATATATACATAATGGATATTATTCAGCCATAAGAAGAAAATACATCCTACCATTTGCAACAACATGGATGGAGCTAGAGGGTATTATGCTCAGTGAAATAAGCCAGGTGGAGAAAGACAAGTACCAAATGATTTCACTCATCTGTGGAGTATAAGAACAAAGAAAAACTGAAGGGACAAAACAGCAGCAGAATCACAGAACCCAAGAATGGACTAACAGTTACCAAAGGGAATGGGACTGGGGAGGATGGGTGGGAAGGGAGGGATAAGGGTGGGGAAAATGAAAAGTGGCTTTACAATTAGCAGACATAATGTGTGGGGGGGTTCTGGGCAGACTGTGCAACACAGAGAAGACAAGTAGTGATTATATAAGCATCTTACTATGCTGATGGACAGTGACTGTAATGGGGTTTGTGGGGGGGACTTGGCGAAGGGGGGAGCCTAGTAAACATAGATGTTCTTCATGTAATTGTAGATTAATGATACTAAAAAAAAATTAGTATCCGTTGTGACTGGAACAGAAGTTGAATAAGGTGAAGAGGCAGAGGACAATATATAGGAGATATTCTTGTGCACAGTATCCTGTTTAACCAGTATCTTTAGGAGAGCCTTTGAAACAGGAATGGCATGTTTATATTTGCATCTGTTTGGCAATGAAATGGTGTTAGTATCACTGAAGGGTACGATAAGATCAGAAAGCATAAACCATTACCTTTAGTAGTATACATTTTCAATTAATCTTCAAAGGCAGAGTAAGATAAGAGAGAAACTACAGGCTCTGGAACCTCATCTCTTGGCTTTGATGGGTCCTGGCTAATTGTGTGTCCAAGTTATGTGATCATTTGACAAATCATTGTTTTGTTTTCTCTGTGTCTTCAATTGTTCATCTGTGAAAATGGTAATATAAGGGTTATTATAAATATTTAACCAATCAACATATGTAAAACAGTGCACTATCTCAATAAATGTTAGGTTGTATATGTCTTCTAAGAGCCCTCTGATTCTGTTTATAAAGATATTGTAGTCATGTATCTTTCTTTTCAGGAAATTCTACTCTCTTTTGAGGGAGCTCCCTACACTGTCATGCTGCTTACTTTATATTCTTTTTCTTCACTGTTTTAGAAGCCCTTTGTAATGCTGTTTAGTGTTTTGTTATATTTAGTCTTACACCTCTGTAAAAGCCTCATGCTGCTGGAAACTACTTTTTTTCCCCTCGTTGCTGTAAATGCTTGTAGCAAAGTGTGGTCAAAGCAAGACTGGGTTAGCTGAAACCAAATTACAGTGGCCAAGGGTGCTGATCCTTGTTAAGCAACAAAGGAGTCTTGAAGATCCTTGGTGATGGGAGGCAAAGGGCTCTGATCCCAGGGACCAAAATAGTGTCAAATCACCTGCACTGTCTCAACTAAGGCATGAATTCGTCCTGTCCTTATGTCAGTCTCAGTCAGGACTCCCTCAAGAATCAGTATAAACAAAAGGACTTGGTCAGTGGAGAATCTGGATGAACAGTTGGATTGAAGAAAAAGTGATTAGGATCTTTAACCATTTACTGCTCACTCTTTCATTCACACAAACCATACTGAGTGGCTAATGGGTTTCCCCCCTATCTTTAGTACTGGAGATACAGGAATGAACGTGGCACCAATTTTGCCTTGCGATCTGTAGCTAGTGGGAGAAATAAACAGGAAAATGGACAATTACAGATCAGTGATCTAAATGCTGAAATGGGGAGAATTCTCTGTTGCAGAGGCTCAGAAGACAGCCACCTGACAAGGGAGCAGTTTCTGAAGGTAACATCGTTGCTGAGGTAGAGCTGTTCACTCTCTGCCCTTTCTTGCTTTTTCGCTCTGTTTGGCTGGACAAGGACACTGCAAGTGAGGAGCAGCGGGCAGGCGCAACTTGCTTCTGATTAAATGAGGGGCTGAGGTGGAGCCTTCAGGGTATTGCCCTGCACAGTCTTTGGAAGGCTTAGATGAATGATAATATATAAATGGAAAACTTTGGCACTTGCCCATGGTTTCATTTTCACGAAGTCCTGGCTTCTCATTAGAGATACTGGAATATTCAAATTTCCTATTAGAGCACAAATGGGATATTGTAGGGAAAGAATAAGGAACAAAACAAGGTATATATATATATAGATTATTAAGCTAGTTTGTTAATATACCAAAGTTCTTGTGAGTATAAGGAGACATTACAGGTGAAATATCATTATGGTCAACAAATTTAACAAAAGACTGTTTTCTTGTCTTTCTGTAGATTAATTATTCTCCTTTAATACTCCAGTTGAGAGTCTGCTCCTTTATTTTTTATTAGCCCCTTACAAAAGGAAAACATGGAAAAGAATTACATAACAATTTAGCTTTAGTTAAAAACTCAGATAAAATTCTGCTTTAATAATAATAATAGCTACTTTTGTTATTTGCTAAGTTCTGTGTGAGGATCTGTATGTATATTACCTTTTTAATAAACACAACAACCTCATCTATCTGTTTTGGAAACAATACATCTACATATAAGAGGACATACACAAAATAGATCTCTAAGTAGCCAAAATAAATGTTAAAATATTATGACTTAAATTTCATATTTATTATAAGAACAAATAGTCTCTCCCTGTGAGAATTTCTGTGTGTGTCTCTGTGTGTGTAAATAGCTTATTTGTCTTATTAATTTTCCTGAAACACTCATCAGCTGAAATTCTGGAGACACTTATCTAAGTGTTGCTTTCCTCCTGGAGCTGAGGACCACTCCATATATGAGTTAATTATGCACACAAATAGATTAGTTTTAAATCATTCTTTCTGAGATGCTATTCATATAGGATATGGAACAGACATCAGACTAAGCAAAAGGATTTATTATCCTATAGCCTCCCTTCTAAATGTAAGGTCTTAAGAAGGACTAACAATATTTTTGCCCAATAACTTAGTATTCCACTAATTTAACTCTAGTTAGAAAAGAATCATGTGTTTTCACTTTTCTTTTAAATATTTTTTCTAAGAAATTTTTTAATTAGATAATTATGATGAGTAATAAAATAAATATGTATATCCTAAGGTGGACAGTTTCTCACATATTGTCATATCAGTTTTATATTTTAAATGTAACAATGTGTTACAGATAAAGTATTATCCTTGTTTGCATTGCTAGAACTATTATTCATCTCCTTCTCCTAAAGGTATATTTTGATTTGCATATCATACATGATATAGAAATGATCTCTGTATGCCTTTTTATACTATTCTTATTATCATTTTGAAAAATCTATCCATATTCAATATGATTCTTGCTCAATCTTTCATCTGCAGTGTTGAACTTCACCTCATAAATGTATTACATTTTATTTTTCCATCCTTCTGATAAAGGGCATTTTGGCTGATTTGATTTTTTTTCTACATGCAAAACTGCAAAAAGGGAATTTCTCTGTCTGCACTTGTGAAAACGTTTTCTAGAGAATTACTTAGGCAGAATTATTATGTTGATGTATGTGCATTTGGAGTTCTACTAAGTACTTCCAAATTGCACTCTAAAATATTTTTCACTATTTTATACTCACTGGAAGGTGTGTGAATTTCCATTCTGCAGTCTCACCAGCAGTTTTTATTGTCAGACTTTGCTGTTATTGCCAGTCTGATAGGAGAATAAGGTACCTCTGTAAGTCAATTTATTTCTCAGCAATTTTAAACAGTTAAAAGAAATATTAAAACATAAAACATTATTGTGAATCCCATTCATTAATGAAATCATTTGAGTATGTGAGAGATGATCCATGTAAAGATGTTTCCTAGGAAGGACTCAACATGTATTTTGCCAGATAACTTTTTATTATTCTGCTATTTTAGATTTATTTGGGGAACACATATTGCTGAGTAAGTAAAACATTAAGAAGCAAGTTTTCTACCTGAAGTAACCCTGAACAAATGAAAGCCAGATTTGCTATAGACTTTGGTAAGAGCTAGTTTAAATTTACAAATGTGTTGTTTATAATTAAGAAATAATTATCCTGGATCGACCTATTAAAACAAGCTCCCTTTGCAATGTAGTGTTCCTCAAACAATTAGATCAGTGTAATAATGTCACAAAAATAGCAGTATTGATCAAGAGAAAAGATGAGATGCCAAAAATAAATTGAATTATGGATAAAATTTTAATATAATAACCTAAGCATAAAAAATTTCACATAAATTTGAGTTTATTTAGTGAATAGCACTATTAGCTTCTCTACCCTTACTATCTTTCATTTTTCTCATTCACCCTACCTTCCAGTTGTATTAAATTCTTACTTCTACAAACCTCCAAGTACTTTAACAACTCACTACCATTGTGCACATTGTTCTTGCCTGCGTGGTAGAGACTGCTGTGAGTTTTCTCTTTTTCTTTAGCACAGAGATGCTAATTTCCAACTTCCAACATAGTTGAATATGCCATGTCACTTGATTCCAGACAACAAAATGTAAGCAAAGGAGACATGCCATTTCTAGGTCTTACCTTTAAACCACCACATACATGGTCTTTCATGTTTTTTCCCTTGTCCAGATAACAGAACACATTAAGTTCTCTCTTAAAGGATATCTAAGTGGCACACTTTGATAGACATCAAAATATATAAAATCAAATCTTCAAACTATTCAAAAAAGAATAGGATATTTGCCTATCTGCCCATGAACGATTATAACATTGGACCCTATTTCTTACCTACCCAATTTACATTTGTTTTCTCTATTCCTTACTTACTAAATCTCTCAATTCACATGACCATATTCTTAACTCCAAATGTGAATTCCCAAATGAAAGCCCCCACAAACCAGGACCACCAGAATAAAATACTTACATAACTGAAAAATGAATGTCTATTTGGTTTGGCCATTACACATTTTTTTATCTATCTTGTTAGCACTGCCCTCAACTAATATAATGTGAAATCTATCCCTCCACATTCCACCTAGAGAATTCAACTTTAAAAGGATGTTTTTGAGAGTCTGTGTTGATTTCTAGAAGCAGGAACACTTGGTATCTCCCTTCATTTGGTTTTCAAATTCTGTTTATGCCTCTTTTAGAGTCTCTTCCATTTTGTGTTATTTTTATTTATTTATCTGCCTGAGTCTCCCTTTAAATCTATGAGTACTTGAGAATAGTAAACTTTTTCTATTAATTTTTCTATCCATGTTGCCTAATACAGAGCTTGTTGCATACTTGACAATTAAATAAAATTGCCAGTTAAATAAAAAAGTAATTATCAGTATAGATGGTATACCTTACACAGTATACCACACTGTGGGATGAATCAAATGATTAAATACTGTGTCAGTTCGGTTGCTCCAAGAAGCAGAATTAGAGTATAAGACATTTATTGGGGGAAAGTCTTAGGAAAAACAAAGAAGGAGAGGCCCTGAGTAGTCAGGAAGAGTCCGATGCAGGTCAGATACCTGTAAAAGGAGAGAGTGAAGAAAGGACTGGATAGGAAAAGTCTCATACTCTGGTGAGATTCTCAGAAAATCTCAGCCAGGCTGTGGGTGTCCCTGAGCCACGGTTGCCTGTTGGAGAATGTCAGCCTTAGGAAGAAATGGTACAGCACTAGTACCCCCTGCATGGTGGCTCAGTAATGGACCTCGAGCAGCCTGAGGGAAAGTGATAGTGGATCCAAAGGGGTGGCAAGAAGCTGTTCATCAGCTCTGCTCTCACAGTAGAGGTATCTCTAGGAGATCGAAGTGACACACTTTCATAGCAAGAGAAACATAAAATCAAAAACAAAAAAAAAATTGGTAGTTTACCTATAAATGATTATTATATTAAGCATTATTTGTTGCCTACTTCCTTATTTTTACTTCCCAAATCCCACAAATTGCTTACCTCAATCCCTCTTTAGAGGAACATACTGTTTACATTTACCCATCCTGATAATCCTATTTCTTTGACCAGTGCCTCATTTAAGATAAATAAGGTGATCTATTTCTGGCAAATAACACACAGGAAGTCTATCAGTGATTTTCTGACAAAGGTGTGTTCTCTCCCAAGAAATATATTCGGAATGAGTTGGCCTCTTTTCTTCTGGAATATACTCTCTCTGGATGTGACACCTAGAACTGACAACACCTGAAACCAACATGCTAGGAAGGCAGGAGGCAGGGGTATCACAGAGAAACCAAGCCAGAGACATGACCTCACACAGCTAGTGTCTGCCTTACTCTGGAGCTTTGACCCTTCTGAACTCTTATGAGGACATGTGATCTCTTTATTATTTAAGCCAGTTTCATTTGTGAATGTCTATTATCTGATACTGAAGACATCCTACCCATTTCAGTTGTTTTATACATATTTTAAAAATCACATGAAAACTAAAAGGTACCACTGAAGTACATAACAATGTGAAAACCACAAACTACAAATAATAAACTCTCAAAGGCAGCATATAGGAAAGATGCATACGGATACTTTTCTAACTACTACAAGTAATCAAAGAAATGGAGTAACAGAGGCATAATTTAACTTTGATAAATTTTTCAAAACATGATATTGGTATAAGGCTTCAGGGAAACTGAATAATTAAATACAATTTTAAAATGGTTTAAATGATGAGTTTGTGGGAAATAAATTTGCAATAGACATCAAAATTCTTAAAATGATAAGCCTCAAATCCAGTCATTTAAATTATAGATATTTATCCTAAGGAAATAATTATAAAATAATATAATCTCCCTATAATGATGATCATTGTGGTTTTTCTTAATAATGGGAAAATATTTAGGTATAGCATGATTACCCAACAATGATGAATGACTAATTAAAAGATGTTCTTCAAATAAAGAATCATTTCCCATATAGAGCCCACTTAATATGAGTTACATGGAGCATTTGTTATAAGTGAAGATTCACGGTCCCATTTTACACTTATGAATCACAATCTTTGGGGGAGTTACAAGAATCTACATGTTTAACAGTCATCTCAAGTAATTCTAATAACCAAGCAATAAGTGGGAAATGATGCTCACTCTTAAAATTATAACTATGAAAATCCCGCACAAGGATAGAAAATGTGTGTTATTATACTGAGAGAAAAATATAGAAATACAGAAAATATATTGTGTTTATTATTATTACATATATCTACAACTTTGTAAATATGTGGATAAATTCAAGTTGAAAAACGTTTTAAACATGTACCCTTTTTAAATTCTTTTCATTTTATAATGACTACAAATGGTATTACAGAATTGTTCTGTATATTTAGATATTTGTATCTAAACCTACATATTGAGATATTTATAGGTATGTATATTTACTCAAAATTAGATCTGGCTATAAAAACATTACACTGTTTTACTCAATATTATATGTACAGTTCTGATCCTCATTTCTCAGAGATAAGCATAAATAACTTTCAGAATGGAAAACAGATTTAAGAAGACATATCAAAGTTGGCTAGAAAAAGTGACTAATAAAATGTTCATCTATTATGGGCAACTGTAATACAAAGCAGAAAGTTGAAACTTTTATCTACTTGCAAGCCATAGAAGTGGTGCAGTTTTGATAAACAAGAAAATAAAATGTTTGCTACCTTTTGGATTATTTTAAATTATGATAAGGCACTGCAGAAAGAACCAACAATACTGGTGGCTATATCTAAAAATATTTTTAAATGGGTTTTGTTGATCTTTTCTGTGAAGCTGGATTTTACAACGAATTAATCAAGAAATCATTCTTCCAGTCATTTCATTGTAACTGAGTTATAATCTCTGGATCTGTCAATATTACTGATGGATAGGTTTTTCTTGCAGTCATTTTTTATTAATATCTATTGTCAAGTTCTCATCATTCCTTTGTTTTACAATGATGATCACTTCAGCAAAAATAGTTCAAATGGATAACAGTCATATCCCCATTTTAAATTTTCACTGACATCAGGAATTACTTCAGAAAGAAAAAATGTGGTAAATATAAGTTATTGTTGCAAACGGAACATTCCTAGTATATTTTAATTTCTAAAGTCCAGACAATAGTCCCTTAAGGTCATTTGCACACTTTAAAGAATGTAGTGAAATGTGTTATATATCTCAATTTTTACCATTTAGAGACATCTGAAAGTAAAAAAATACATATTTTAATTCCAAAATAATAAAAGTAAAATGTGGAATGCTAAAAAAAAAAGAAGAGGAAGCCACCATTAGTGATATTTATGGTTTTCTTACTACGAGCCAGCTCTGTTTTAAACACTGCATTTAATCCTCATTATCAGCTTATGCAGCGATACTGTTATATCCTTTTTATAGATGAACAAATTGAGATGATAGTGGTTAAGTGACTTGTCTGTGGTCCTAAAATGAGTGGTGGAGGCAGAATTCAAAGTCACACAGCTTCAGACTCTATAGCTCACACTTTTTATCCATTGTACTATAGTTTCAGAGTGATAAAGTTAGACAGGCCTAGAATTAAATAAAAAGTCTACAAACTCTTATCCAGTGTGAATATCACTTCTTTTATTTTATTTTCCAATCTGTAAAATTTAAATAATATCAACATTAGTTAACGTAGTATATAGATTTCTTCTCCCCAACCTTTATTTCTTTCATCTGAATTTAAGTGAGAACTGTAGTAATTTGAAAGACCAGTACAGTGACAAACTCTTTCCTCAGATTTATCATTCTCATAAAAACCAAGGAAAAGGGTTTTATCAAGAATGCTTAAGACTACACAATGATACTTATACCTGCTCATCACTTTACAGTTTTAGTATTTTTCACAGAGGATGAGAGCAGATAATATTATCTATATCTGCCAATGAGAAAAATTAGGCTGAATAAATTAAATGACATGCACAAAGTCACACTGATTAAAAAGCTAGATTTTAATCATTGTTGAGCCTTGGATATGCTGTATACTATGGCCAACTCCATTTCTTCCTCTTTGAAATGATAAATTGGTATCATATACTACACAGGATGTCCCTGAGGAGAAAATGAAGTGATATATTTGAACATATTTGAAAGATTAAAAATACAATACAATCTAATCCAATTAAATTAGTTTGCATGATAGTAATTGGATTCCATTTTTTTAAATATGTATGGTAAACATCACATAATTAACTTCTGCTTTCTATGGAGCCACAAGAACCACAAAGAAACCACTAGCATCACCAAAACCAGCAGCACTACCAGTCAGGTATTAAAGCTGCTTAACTTTTTGCTGGGTAGAGAAGTTACGTATTCCATGAAAAGCTGTGTTTCAATACTGATGTTGATTAATTTTGCTTGAGCTTATATTTTCCCCTTGAAGGTATTCATGTTTGGATGCTTGAAGAAATAGGTTTTGCTTAAATAATTCTTAGTTGTAATAATGGTTTGAAATTAATTGGTTGAAATTAATGTGGCTTCTGTGTGTACATCATTTTATCAAACCCTACAATTAGGGTTTAGAAATTTTCCAAAGGTTTTTAGATATGTGTTTTTGACTAGGTTCAACTGAAAAAGTCTCTCAGTATTTTGTTAAAAGTTAAAGCGTAAAATTCTTTGTGTTGACAACTAGTGAGGAATGATCTGCTTGTCACTTGAAATGGTTGAGCTATAAAGTACTAACACATGAAACTTATAAGAAAAATTCAGAATGACCTTACCCTTAAATGATAAAAATGGAAATTTTGTAATAAATTTCTCCAAAATAATACCTTAACAGGGCACTTCAGTGTTTCAGTTCTATAGTGTTCTTCCTAATATGCTGGATTAAATCAAGTTAACTATTAGAGATTCTTGAAATGGCTCAGTATCACCTTCTCCCAGCTAGAAGAAGGTTCAACAGAGCTGGAATATTCCACACTAGGTGAAACAAGAAAAGAATTATGTCCTCCTGCTTTTTTAATCTTTGGATTCAATCTTCTACCCAATTTCTACTCTATTTCTTCTTCCTTCACAGTCTCTGGACAGCCTCATGCTATGCCCTTCACTTCTGCAATACTTAGTAGATTTGATCTTCATTAATAAATGCATGACTATTGCAATAATTATTAAGTGATCTGTGTTCACCTTCATAATTTATATGACATAATCTAGTATTAGTTTACTTTTCTCTAAGTCACATTCCTTTTCCCCAAAATATCTTCCATGCTCAAATCATTTAATGTCTCCTTAAGGAAAATCTCCATTAATATACTTTATTCAATAAATATTTATGAAGCATCTCTATATACTAAGTAATGGGCTAGACAATGAACAGTAAGCAAAGTAAATATACCCCCTGTCTTCATGGATTTTATTCTTAGTGAGATGTAGAAAGTTGGAGATGCAAAATGAAGTAAACAGACAACAACAGTAATTAAAAATTATAGCTAGCGTTCTAAAGGAAAACAATGTTAAGATACAGAATAATAGAAGGTGTTCTACTTTACATACGGTAGTCGAGAATGACCTCTTTAAGAAACTTTAAATTAAGACCTGAATGATAAGACTGAGCCATGAATCCACCAAATGAAAGTGATTGAAAAGGAATATTTGCAAAGACCCGAAAGCATGAAAGATTCTGTCATGTTTATGGAGCCAAAAGAAAAATAGTGTTGCTGGAGCATGGAAAGCAAGAGGAAAGAGAAACAATATGAGGTTGTACATAAAGGTAGGGGCAGAACACATAAGCCTTTGTGGAATATCTAAATTTTGATTTCTATTCTAACCATAATTTAAGTGACAACTCTTTAATGTAGAATTCAAAGCCCTTAAAATATGGGCACAACTACATGAGCCTTTTACTCTCTTTCTTTCTATGTAGTAGGGCCTGCTTTCTGCTTTCTGTTTTTCAATATTGTGGGTAAAACTGCAACATTTGCAGAATCTCTTGCCTGGCTTCAGTGCATCTCTTATCAATAGATGTTTCCAAGGGGTGGAGAGTAGTCCATCTCCATATCAGTAGGTAATTACAAAGGCCAGTGAGGGCATAGCTGGACAGGAGAGGTTGGGTGGGGTCTCTTCTTCTGCAGCTAGGATGCAAAAGACACGGGAGAGCAGACGTAGATGACTGGTTGTAAGTAATAAACGGGTTTCTCACACTTTATTTCTCCCTTTGACTGATTTTGGTTTTGAAGGTATTTTGCCCCGGGATTTTCTCCCTGGACTTACACATATGATTTGTGCTTTTTGTTCTCTAAAATGGTCCTAGGTGGTTTTCTCTATTCATTATAATTTTTTATCATAATTCTACCTACCATTGGCTACATCCTTCAAAGCCTGGGGCAAATTTCACCTCCTCTTCAAAGTATCTCTAAACATTCTAACAAGAGCACCTGTACCCCTCTCTCTCTGTATCTCAGGCTCTGCCTCTCTGTCAGTATTCTCTTTCCCCTCTCCTTTTTTCTCTCCCTCCCTCTCATTTTTTTTTTTGTAAGGGCTTTTACAATTTTAAAATATTCATGTAAGGCACAATACTAAAGAAACCTACATTTTCATAGAGATTTAGTATTTATAAAGTGATTGACATACATGTTCCAGCTATGTGGTCTATTAGCCAGGTAAAGTAAAGGGCATGTGAATTAAGGAGACTGTTTATTTATGTCCAGTAGAAAGTACTGGAGCTATTATTCAGTTTCAGATACTCTGATGGTGAAGCCCAGGCTCTTAATAGCTGCCATGTGTGCATAAAATTTCTGCTTTGCATTTTAATTATATATATGCCTAAGTTCTGTACTGGTTAGGCAGGTCTTTTGAGATGTGAGACTAACTTTTATTTGTCATTTTTTTCTCAGTGTTTAACAGAGTATCTGTCACATATTGTACACTCAAACTTTAGCTTGGCTAAATGAAATGGTTTATTGTCTTTTGTGAATACAATAGGTGCCAGCATCTGAGGGAAACCATATCTTGATTCCTTTCACACATCAATGATGTTTGCTCACCAAGCACTTAATGTTCTCCCTAACCAGCCTGTTACTTGCCCATTTTCTTCCTCATAAGAATATCATCAGCATCTTCAAGCTTTCAATCTACTTAGTTTACTTTTTACTTAAATGGCTTCCTTCTTCACAGGGAAAAGGAAAGCAACTAATTATGAACCCAGTCAGCTGTCCAACCACATTTAGAAAGTGTGCCTGCCACTAAATGTATTATTAATTTCTTCTCTTCTGTTTCAATTCTTTCTCTTCTCTAGTCCAAGGGTAACCTCTCCACATGGGCACTGATTCCTGTGTCCTCTCATTCCTCTCATGATCTTGTTTCATCAATCTTACGAACTTATAAATGCATGCAGCTTCTCTCTCTTTCTCTTTCTCTCTCTACTAATCTCTTTCTGTTTACCTTTATGCCCAATACAATCACATACTAAAGCAACTTCTTCTGAATCTTACCTTATATTGAACAAAACATTTAATTATTGGAAGCATTACACATATTACTTTATTTTTTATCTGTGGTAGATTCATTGAACTTATCCTTTAACAATGCCTTTTGTTTTTCTTCAACAACATAGGATATTGTCTAAAAATATAGTTAGCCAAGATGTCACCTGGCTACTATCTTTTCCAGGTCAGTAATGTCAAGGTTAAAGGAGTCAAAAGAATCTTAGTAAAGTCAGGCATGATCAACACTAATAAAGTTAAATGGCAGAAAAACCCCTGACAGAATCAAAATGTAATCAGCCTACATTGCTGGAAGTCCTAGATCTATGAAAGTGATGGATGACATTGCAGATAGGAGAAGACATATAATATCTTTCATGTGCATCACTAATGACTCATGAACCTAAAACATTACATGTGTGTAAAGTAACTAAATGTTTAAAAGATCTGATTGTTTTAAAAATTTATCATATAATGCTTAAATTAGGAAATAGATTTGATGAAATGTTCATTTCTGATTTTCTCTAATAAGAGATAAGTATTTTTTGAGACAGAAGTACATGGAAGAGCAAATTTAATCATCTTTATACTACTTTTTGTCTATGTTGTCATAATTTCCAGTTAGCTTAGTCTGTAGCTCTTAACAAATGTGACATAATATAATTTTCCTCCCGTGGTTTTCTGGAGAACAATTTTTCTATATTTTAAATTATTTCACTCAAATATAAAAATAACATCCAGATATAACAATGGGAAGTAAAATATATGTTAAAGAGAATTAAATCATGCACAATTTTTCACCCAGAAACAATTATTTTTAACATAGGTTTCTGCATCCATTTTTCTTGTCCTAAAGCATGGGTTTTTAAATATTTCAAAGTTCATTCTATTACACATTTTGCATTTGGGTTTTTTTTCTACTTACTCTGAATATTTAAACATTTTTTACTTAATCTAAGTATTACAAATTCTCCATAAGCATAATTTTTAACAAAAGAATTTTAACATTTACCAATCTTTGATAACAAATACTTGCATTAATACTCATTTAGAATGTTTCCAATTTATCCTTTTAAAAAATAAATATTTCACTATAGAACATGATGTCTTATTCTGTGTTTCATATCATTTCCTTAATATTGATTTCCAGACATGGGACTGTGCAGTCCAAGTGATATTTGTTTTGCCCATTTTAGCTTGTGATGCATTGCTTTCTATTTATCCCAAGAAGAAATTCACAATCAGTGAATCAAAAAGTCTGAACCTTTGCCATAACTGAATATTGCCATTAAAGGACCATCTTTACCAAATAAATATATTGAAAATAGAATTATTTATTGGTTTTATATTTTGTAGATTTCTAAAATGGCTAGGAATTAGGTAATTTCATTCATCATTGCCATTTCAGATTTTTTAAAATTTTGTTACCATTTTAGGACTCCTCTTCAGAAGTCTTGATATCTAGAATGACTGAAATAGTTTTGTTTTCCACTGCTATTCAAGTGCCTTATTCAGTTCATACTAATCAGTTAATATTTTTTAATGATTTAAGAGTGAATTGGTTAATAAATAAATGGATAAATGAATACATGCAGTTATCAGTCTGCTTGGCAAAAACATGAGAATTGTTTAATCCATGATTCCACAAAAGGATAACACTAGAAGATTTTAAGACAATATTAAGGGTGTCTTTTTTCTAAGGCAGACTTTTTCATGCCCACTTTATAATATATTTTCATCATTTAAAAAGAAATGGCAAAAGCATGCAAAAAACATCAGTAAAATCCCCCTAATTCATGGTACTCTCTGTTGTCTTCTTCTGCGATGCTGACATTTTGAGAATCTTTCAGTATCTGATGGTGTGTTCTTAAGTATCCTGACATTACTAAACATCTCAAGAGTGTGGCTCAGATCTCTTATCCTGCATGAATATATGTGTTGATACCAAGGAATATATAAATTGTTCATATGAAGCAAAAAGGTAAAAAGTCATAAGATGATAACAGAGGCAGGTTATTACCTGGTGGCCTAGTTAATAAATTAACAGGAATGAGGTTGCTTTATAGTTCTTCCTCTGTATGGTCAGACCTGCTCTGGTAAAACCTCCTGTGCCTTTGTTCTTTCAGCCTCCCCGTTTTTGCAATAAGCTGTATTGCTACCCTCTGACTTCTTTCAGTGTGACTGATTCAGAATCAGAAGTGAAGGACTCTTGATTATTCCAGGCTGCAATTGCATCAAAGTCAGGTCATACTCATGGGAGTCATGGGGAATTACATAAGAATAGGACATCTGTTTTTGAGTAAAGGCACTGCCTCTTGGCCTTTCCTTGACCAAAGGCAGAAGGCGTTAGGAAAGAACAGGTGGCTAGATAATTCAAGAGTAACAGCTTTGCTTTTTTCTGTTAGCTATAGTGATACCAAGGGGGTGTGGCCTAGGGAAACCTGTATTATACAAGCAGAGCCAGGGAAATATTACATTTGCCCTGAGTTAGTCGGGTTATCTGGGTAGAAGACACTAAGACAAGATTTAAAAGCTTGTGAGAGGAAATACCTATTAAGAGAAGACGTGGAGAGGTCCTGGGAGGCTGAGAGCACCATCAGAGCACACAGTTATGACTCTGAGGGAAGAAGTAAAGGAAAATGGGCTGGAAGTATCTGAGAGTGCAGTTGTAAAGAAAGTTCAATAAGGTTTTCGGGGCCCTCCAGATTCAAAAGTTGCCCGCCACAGTAGTTCTATTTCCTGGAAACAGACTTGTTTGCATACTACAGACTTGTAGTATCCCTGCTGCTCTCAACCATTGGCTTGGAGAGGCATGTAGAAAGCATGGCCTTCCATGAATGTGGAGATGAATTTCATAGCATAGCAGGTGGGGACATGGGTCAGTCATGCTTTCTGCAGTGAGAGATCTGAAAGGCACATTCTGTGGCAGCCATGTACCCTAAGGTTTGGTCTTTGACAGATAACTCACTGTCTTCTATAGAACAGAAAGGTGTGATGACAAAGCATGAACTCTCCTCTTAAGCTAAAACCCGAAGATGCTGAAACCATCAATCCATTTCTAATTGTGCATTAGTAAGCATAGTACAATATCTTTCAGTTCTGGTCAATATGGTCAATGTTCCTGATTCAAATTTCTTCAAAGTTAAAAAAAATCTCAATGAATTGTTTCACAACCTGTTTGCTAGAGAAAACATTTGTTGTGTACCAATAAATCATGCCACTCCAGTTTTCCCAAATATTCTGGAACATAGATAATATAGCAAAACCATCTATTTTATATCACTTTGCACAACAAAAGTTTCTGCTTCTTCCTCACCTCTACACAGTTTAAATAAATTCACTATGAAGACTGACATACTGAAGTCATTTCACAGCCATACAATCAGTTTTTTCTCACATCCATTCTTGGAGTGAGTTTTATCTTTTTTTAATTCACTAGAAAAACCATATTTGAATAGCAGATACAGATGCTCTATATGCAGGCAGAACCATTTTACACTTATAATGAGCACATTTTACAAAGAAAATACCACACATTTTAGTGTCCCTAAAGCATATTAAAGAACTAGTCATTGATTACCTCAGCAAAGGTCAGTGCTATATTTTCAACAACTTTTCAGTTGGCTTGTTATGAGCCTGGAGTACTTGTTTCAGGCAGACACAAAACTGAGTTGAGAAAAACTTCTTTATGTTTCTTATAAATGAGTACATCTTGTAAAAGAAGCATATATCCCATGTCTCATTTGTTTTCAGTGAATTCAGTGACCAAACAGCCTGTAATACTCAAGAGGTTTTGTTTGTTTCCTGCTAAAAATAATAGTCTTTCAATTGTGAAGGCACACAAAGGGCATAGTTATAGAATATAATGAAATTTAATAAAGACCTCATTGTGTCTCTGTTTTGTTCTGAGAAAGTCAAAAGACTATATTTTTGTTCACATTGTGTGAAATGTAGAGCACATGCAGCAAACACTAAAGGCTAAAATTTTTACTTGATCTTTGTTAAATATAAAATTACTATAAGCACAAATGATACTTTATATGGAGGATTACCATGAACCAAGTACAGGGTTTCCCTTCCTCCCCTCCTCTCTTCCTTCCTTCTTTCCTTGTTCCCAGCCATATTTCTAATTATTTAGTCAGCCAAGTACTTTAAAATAATTGGTAATATTGAAGAACAAATCTATTTTGTGACTTCAAATCCTGTGCTATTTATTATTAAGCATCTTAATCAGATAAAAAAGGATATTTAGAGACCATATATAGTTCTGTGATCATAGGAATATATTGGATGAAAATGACTGTGTAGGCTGTCCAGTTAGGGTAACACACTTTTGAAGTTTTCAAGTTACATGTACCATTGTATTTGTCATAATTAGAAATCTTTCCTTTTTGTTTACAATTGGTGTGATAGTCAGTCGTTCTACGTAACTTTATAAACCTTCCAGGAATGTAACCATCAACTCTGAAGTTTATGTTAACAGAAATTGTATAAACTATTTGTTTTAGCAAGTGTATTTATTCAGTTTAACCACCATACAATGTATCTACTGGGTAATGAAATTGCTCCCTTAAGCAGTGAGTGAACTCACCAGCCTTGTGTTGATCAATGCACTACTCCACAAATAAATGCAACAACTTTTTGCTAACTAACTCTAGTTTGGTAGTCTGACTTAAATCTGCAGTGAATCTGAAATAAAGATCACCTCTAGCAATTTGATTTGTTTGTCTAATTATAGCAAATATATGTAGAAGCTAAAAGGAAATTAAAAGACTGATTAAACTTAAGTGGTTGAGGCAAGATAACTGATAACTGATGTGTAAATACATTTACATCTATGATGGAAATGGTTACTTGTTCCTCAAATCAATGCTAGTCCAGCTAGGCCCCTATACATAGAATAGCTTTCTTCTCTACATCTCTATATGCAAATCCTACCCATTTGCTCAATATTTTTCACAAAGTTTCTGCTAAATAATACAGCTAGAAATGATCACTGCTTCATGTAATTAAGTATTTCCAGTATCTCTTAGATTCTTTAAAAAAAATCCACTGGGATCAATCTTGAAGTACTGCAGTATTCTAAAAGTTCATTTTTTAAAGAGCATTTATTAAGAATTTTTAATGTTTTAATTTTCTCAAAGAATATGAAAGTGATCTCAATACATATTTCACAATAACCACTATATTTCCTTTCATTTCCTAGTTACATATTCTCTTAAACTACTTTATGACATCTCTTTCTAAGCCCTGAAATATATTTCACATTCTTTCTCTGCCATCCTCTACTATATGTCTCTTTCTCTCATTTTCTCCCTTCCCTTATCTTTTCTCTTTTAATTATATAGATAAGTTAACCTTTATTACCTCTCCAAATTGGAATGCATTTTTCCTCTCCAAAATTGGAATCTTGGGAGATAAAAACAACTCTCTCCTTGGCAGGAAGGAAAAGGGACAAGTCAATGAGTACCTTGTGCTAATATTTGTGTCTTATTATCTATGAAGTCAACATATATGCTTATTGAGAATCTACTATTGTCAGGACCTGTACCAACTTAAGTGAATACAGGAAATATAACAGTGAACAAAGGAGACTCATATTGTTTTCCTAGAGCTGATAATGTCATGGGCAAATCCAGACTAGTAAACAGGCAGTTTCAAAACATTACGATAACTATTTTTATGAATATTTCTGAGGGAGGCACAAGGTACAGTGGAAAGGATATTGAAGTTTTCCAAGATGAGGTCCTAATGAACCTGCAATGGTTTGGAAATTATAAGTTATTCATTTTGCTGAAACACAACATTTGGTAAGTGATAATTCAGAATTGAGGAGTAATTTGGGGACATATTATAAACTGTCTCAGGAAACATGAAAAAAAACCCTCCATTAAACATATTTTATTTTAGTATATGTCCTTCCCCATTTTTAACACTCCAAGAGCAGACAGACTGTTTCACTCACATTTACATATTGCAAAGTGCCAAAAATGTCACCTGGCACAGGTAGGTTCTCATTAAATATTACCATGATTTTCATTATGTGAATTACTTCTCCTATTAATGATGACTTAGATCCTTCATTAACCTCCCTGCCTACTAACTTAGAACTGTTCTTCGTGATTCAGTTGTTTTTAGTGTTTCTGATACATGGCATTGAGACATCCCATGAAATAACACACTAATAATAATACTGGAGTTTATTTGAGTAATAACTTATATCACCACCTAAAGAACTTCAAACTGCATGAGATGAAGTAACTTGTCCAAGAGTATCAATAAGAGGTGAAAATTGCCTTTTTATGTCATGTCTTCTGTTTCATGATTCCTTCACTATCTGCCTCCTCTCAGGGAATGAGACAGAAAACTGAAAGACCAATACTTGAGGCAATCAGGAAACAATTTATCTTACCATCATTTCTCTAAATCCCTAAAGGAAGTTGCATCCCAGACGGTAGTAGTTTTCTAGGTAGTAGTTACTAGCAGAAATATTTAACAGTAGATGCTGTCATGATAAGGTATATTTTAAAATCAAGAATTTAAATTGAGAGCATTATTTCCAGTTGCTTATGAGTTTTAGATTCTAGCCACTTAGAAGAACTGAGTTGCCAAGAACAAAGTCTACTCCCTTTCTGTAGGCAAAAACCATACCTGGATATATTTCACATTTGCTGAGGAATAAGGTTTAAAATAAAGGATATTTTGGGGGGAAAAGGAAAGTCAAGATCATCTAGAAAGCACATAGTATTGTTTGTGACAGAGTAATTACCCAGTTCTGTAATTAACACAATTATCAATTTTGTTAATTGTCCCCCCAGTGTTCATTCTCAATGGTCTCTTCCCTTGCCAAGATTTTACGTGGGAACATAAACACCTTCTTAAAGACATCATTGCCTAGTCTCTCTTGCAGATATGCGCAGCCATCTGATTGAATTTAGGACCTTGGTATGTAAGTTGAAGTTGTATAGATGCAACATTGAGAACAGTATTTATAAAGAAATACTAGGAAAAAAAATTTTGAAAAAGCACATTAATAACTTGAACTAACACCTCAGAAAATGATTTTATATAAAAATATAAGAAAAGAAAGAGTTTATATTAGAGTTTGATAATGTACAACTTGATATAAAAAACATTAAGTTGAAAGAAAATAATTATATTTATAAAGTTTGTAATCCATTACAAAAAGATGAGTGAATAAATATATATGTGCTGAGTAATATAACACTTGAACATGTAGAAGAAAATGCTTAATAATTCATAGAGAAGTTGATAGAAGCTGACCAAAGATGGGAGAAAATAATATACTTCTCTCATTTCTTAATAGCTTATGTGAACGTAAACATGAATGCGGATTGAGAGAATTCAAATGTTATGATTAATAATATGTTGAAATATATACTATACTTTGTATACTTTTTATCCCCATCACTGAAATAATTAAAATATTGTAAATATAGTGGTCCCATAATTTCCATGTAACAGAAGTTATGCATGCCATATCTGTGACAAAAACAAAACACACAAAAAATACTAGAAATATATTTTTAGAAGGTTTAGCAAATAGGCACAAGGAAACTATATTTCAAAGAGATGGCTCAAGGTAATTCTTGAATAAACAGGAAATTGAAAACAATTTCTAACTGTAGATATAACAAGAAAAAGAATATACCAAAAGCTAAAATAATAGGAAAATTCACACCTAACATGCTTTGAATTTTAACAAAGAAAGGGAAGCAATAAAATGAAGTAAGAACTTAAAGATTGTAAAAATGTTGAAAAGAAAACTCATAGAAATTTATAGGAAAGAATTAATGAGGGACAAAGAAGTCTTTCTTCAGGTTTTTGATCCAGTCATCTCATAAATTCTCCATCACAATTATGGAGACAACAATAAAATAAAAATTAGGATTGAAATCTCATTTTGAAATAACTATTACAGAGTGCTATCCATAATTAGAAAATATTAAGAATTATTATACAATATAACAGAGATAGAACCAAATCAACTGAAGGACTGACCAGTTCATATGCTATATGCAATATGGAAGACAAGATGGTTTGGTGATGAGTGATTATGTGTGTCATAGAATCCCACTGAATGTCTAGACAGAAACAAAACAACAAATGACATGAACAGCAATGACCACAAGTATTTGACCTAATAAGCGTTTTCCAAAGTTACTTAATTAGAAGAAGCATCTTGCTCCTTAATAAACTTATAGGTTACCAAGACTCCCTTGGAGCTTCTGATTCAGGAGAGTTGGGCAGAGCCTAGGAGTGTGTATTTGCAACAAACACTCCAAGCGGGTTCGTCTTCTGATAACTACTGGAAACTTTTGCTTAAGAAACCTCTATTTCTATGTGGTTTATTGCCAAAGAAATAACTTTCACTTTGCATGGGAGATAGTTAAGCACCGTAATTAGAAGAGCAGCCTCTAGGCTCTGCTCCTTCTTCATATTGTCATTTGGGGCAAGTTATTAAATTTTTGTAAACTACAACTACCTTACCTAGTTTCCAGAGTTGTTTTAAGAATTAAATGAGATAATATTATGAAAGCACTTAGCACACTGCCTGCTGTGCTGTTAGCTGTTATTTGCTTAAGCACTCCACATGAATTTTTTGTTTTTGTTTTTCTTTCTTTATTTTTCTTTTCCACATGGATTATTAATAGTTAATTCCTACAACAACCTTGTGAGACAGAAAGCCATATGTGTGGTTTCGGTAATGGTAAATGGCACAGCAGAAATCCAAACCCAGGTCTGTGAGATGGAGAAACCACATTGCCTAAATATGGAAATTTGTTAGATTTTACCATAAGTGCCCATATTTAAAAACACCTCAAAAATAAAATAATAAAAAATATATATGTATATACACATATACCAATGAGAGTCAAACCATTTACATATGTGAAACACAGTTGAGTAAGAAAAAAACAGGAAATGCCATTTCTATGTGGACAAAGTCTCTAAATGAAATTTAAAAATTTGCTCTAGTAACCAAATGTCTTACTGTTATTAGCAAAGATACGAAAAAAATGCTTATTCTCCAAAGTACGGATAGGCATAATTGTACAATGTTAGTGATATTTGAATAAATGCAACTTTTCCAAAACTTATTTGACAAAATACATCAAAAGCCAAAAAAAATGTACATAACCATTGGATCAGTTATTTCACCACTAAGAAATATGGAATGTTCAAATTCTATATATAAAAGTGAAAAATTGAGGGGGCGGAGCCAACATGGCGGCATGAGTAGGATAGTGGGAATCTCCTCCCAAAAACATATATACTTTTGAAAATACAACAAACACAACTAGCCCTAAAAGAGAGACCAGAAGATGCAGGACAGTGGCCAGACTGCAGCTACACCAGCGAGAACCCAGCGCTTGGTGAAAGGGGTAAGATACAAGCCCCGGCCCGGCGGGACCCGAGCACACCTCCCCCCAGCTCCCGGCGGGAGAAGAATAGGCAGAGCGGGAGGGAGACGGAGTCCAGGACTGCTGAACACCCAGCCCCAGCCACCCCCACCAGAGCACAGTCACAGTACGTGGGCGGAGGGCCCTGGATACAGGGGGAACAGGAAGTAAGACCTCTGAGCGGGTGCCGAAGCTGATGCCCCTGTGACAAAGAAAAGCGGGGGCTTTTTGAAAGTCTTAAAGGGACAGGGACTTAACAGATTGACGGAAACAACCCAGGTCACAGTACAGCAGCTGGAAATTACAGGGAAAACCGGGCGCACTAACCCCCTGGGCAACAGCTCTGAGACCCCTCACGGAGGTAAACAGTCAAGCAGCCCCCCCATCCATTACCCCACCGGGCGCTACGAAAGCAGAGAAGCAGCCTGAGACAAATTCCGCCCACAGAAAGGGAAATTCCTCCCTTCCGGCCAGGCAAGACACAAAGACCCACTCTACACGCAATTACCCAACACAAGCCACTAGGGGTCGCAGCTGTCCCAGTAAAGAAAGGCCAGTAGCAAGTGAAAATTTTGGCCCTCCCAGCTGACAGTCAATAGCACCTGTCAACATGAAAAGGCAAAAAAATATGATCCAGACAAGACTAACCCAGACAGCTTCGGCATCTGCTACATCTTCCCCTGAGAAGGAATCTGGGGAGATAGATTTAGCCAGTCTTCCTGAAAAAGAATTCAAAACAAAAGTCATAACCATGCTGATGGACTTGCAGAGAAATATGCAAGAACTAAGGAAGGAGAATTCAGAAATAAAACAAGCTCTGGAAGGACTTCAAAACAGAATGGACGAGATGCAAGAGACCATTAATGGACTAGAAAACAGAGAACAGGAGCGCAGAGAAGCTGATGCAGAGAGAGATAAAAGGATCTCCAGGAATGAAAGAATTTTAAGAGAGCTGAGTGATCAATCTAAAAGGAATAATATAAGAATCATAGGTATTCCAGAAGAAGTAGAGAGAGAAAAGGGGATAGAAAATGTCTTTGAAGAAATAACTGCTGAAAACTTCCCCAAACTAGGGGAAGAAATGGCCTCTCAGACAACAGAGGTACACAGAACTCCCATGACAAGGGATCCAAGGAGGGCAATACCAAGACACATAATAATTAAAATGGCAAAGATCAAAGACAAGGACAAAGTATTACAGGCAGCCAGAGAGAAAAAAAAGGTCACCTACAAAGGAAAACCCATCAGGCTATCATCAGACTTCTCAACAGAAACCCTACAGGCCAGAAGAGAATGGCATGATATACTTAATGCAATGAAACAGAAGGGCCTCGAACCAAGACTACTATATCCAGCACGAATATCATTTAAATATGAAGGAGGGATTAAACAATTCCCAGACAAGCAAAAATTGAGGGAATTTGCCTCCCAAAAACCACCTCTACAGGGCAACCTACAGGGACTGCTCTAGATGGGAGCACTCCTAAAAAGAGCACAGAACCAAACACCCAACATATGAAGAAGGGAGGAGGAGGAATAAGAAGGGAGAGAAATAAAGAATCATCAGACTGTGTTTATAATAGCTCAACAAGCGAGTTAAATTAGACAGTAAGATAGTAAAGAAGCTAACCCTAAACCTTTGGTAACCACAAACTTAAAGCCTGCAATGGCAATAAATTCATACCTTTCAATAATCACCCTAAATGTAAATGGACTGAATGCACCAATCAAAAGACACAGAGTAATAGAATGAATAAAAAAGCAAGATCCATCCATATGCTGCTTACAGGAGACTCACTTCAAATCCAAAGATGTGCACAGACTTAAAGTCAAGGGGATGGAAAAAGATATTTCAAGCAAAAAACAGAGAGAAGAAAGCAGGTGTTGCAATTCTGGTATGAGACAAAACAGACTTCAAAATAAAGAAAGTAACAAAAGACAAAGAAGGACGTTACATAATGATAAAGGGCTCAGTCCATCAAGAGGATATAACCATTATAAATATATATGCACCCAATACAGGAGCACCAACATACCTGAAACAAATATTAACAGAACAAAAGGAGGAAATAGAATGCAATGCATTCGTTCTAGGAGACTTCAACACACCACTCACTCCAAAGGACAGATCCACCAGACAGAAAATAAGTAAGGACCCAGAGGCACTGAACAACACACTAGAACAGATGGACCTAATAGACATCTACAGAACTCTACATCCAAAAGCAACAGGATACACATTCTTCTCAAGTGCACATGGAACATTCTCCAGAATAGACCACATACTAGGACACAAAAAGAGCCTAAGTAAATTCCAAAAGATTGAAACCCTACCAACCAACTTTTCAGACCACAAAGGCATTAAACTAGAAATAAACTGTTCAAAGAAAGCAAAAAGGCTCACAAACACATGGAGGCTAAACAACACGCTCCTAAATAATCAATGGATCAATAACCAAATCAAAATGGAGATCCAGCAATATATGGAAACAAATGACAACAACAACACTAAGCCCCAACTTCTGTGGGACACAGCAAAAGCAGTCTTAAGAGGAAAGTATATAGCAATCCAAGCATATTTAAAAAAGGAAGAACAATCCCAAATGAACGGTCTAATGTCACAATTATCGAAATTGGAAAAAGAACAAATGAGGCCTAAGGTCAGCAGAAGGAGGGACATAATAAAGGTCAGAGAAGAAATAAATAAAATTGAGAAGAATAAAACAATAGCAAAAATCAATGAAACCAAGAGCTGGTTCTTCGAGAAAATAAACAAAATAGATAAGCCTCTAGCCAGACTTATTAAGAAGAAAAGAGAGTCAACACAAATCAACAGTGTCAGAAACGAGATAGGAAAAATCACGACGGACCCTGCAGAAATACAAAGAATTATTAGAGACTACTATGAAAACCTATATGCTAACAAGCTGGGAAACCTAGGAGAAATGGACAGCTTCCTAGAAAAATACAACCTTCCAAGACTGACCCAAAAAGAAACAGAAAATCTAAACAGACCAATTACCAGCAATGAAATTGAAGCGGTAATCAAAAATCTACCAAAGAACAAAACCCCCGGGCCAGATGGATTTACCTCTGAATTTTATCAGACATACAGGGAAGACATAATACCCATTCTCCTTAAAGTTTTCCAAGAAATAGAAGAGGAGGGGATACTCCCAAACTCATTCTATGAAGCTAACATCACCCTAATACCAAAACCAGGCAAAGACACCACCAAAAAAGAAAACTACAGACCAATATCCCTGATGAACGTAGACGAAAAATAATCAACAAAATTTTAGCAAACCGAATTCAAAAATACATCAAAACCATCGTACACCATGACCAAGTGGGATTCATCCCAGGGATGCAAGGATGGCACAACATTCGAAAGTCCATCAATATCATCCACCACATCAACAAAAAGAAAGACAAAAACCACATGATCATCGCCATAGATGCTGAAAAAGCATTTGACAAAGTTCAACATCCATTCATGATAAAAACTCTCAGCAAAATGGGAATAGAGGGCAAGTACCTCAACATAATAAAGGCCATCTATGAAAAACCCACAGCCAACATTATATTGAACAGCGAGAAGCTGAAAGCATTTCCTCTGAGATCGGGAACTAGACAGGGATGCCCACTCTCCCCACTGTTATTTAACATAGTACTGGAGGTCCTAGCCACGGCAATCAGACAAAACAAAAAAATACAAGGAATCCAGATTGTCAAAGAAGAAGTTAAACTGTCACTATTTGCAGGTGACATGATACTGTACATAAAAAACCCTAAAGACTCCACCCCAGAACTACTAGAACTGATATTGGAATACAGCAAAGTTGCAGGATACAAAATCAACACACAGAAATCTGTGGCTTTCCTATACACCAACAATGAACCAACAGAAAGAGAAATCAGGAAAACAACTCCATTCACAATTGCATCAAAAAAAGTAAAATACCTAGGAATAAACCTAACCTAACAAGTGAAAGACTTATATTCTGAAAACTACAAGTCACTCTTAAAAGAAATTAAAGGGGACACTAACAGATGGAAACTCATCCCATGCTCATGGCTAGGAAGAGTTAATGTCGTCAAAATGGCCATCCTGCCCAAAGCAATATACAGATTTGATGCACTCCCTATGAAACTACCAGCCACATTCTTCAATGAACTGGAACAAATAATTCAAAAATTCATATGGAACCACCAAAGACCCCGAATAGCCAAAGCAATCCTGAGAAAGAAGAATAAAGTAGGGGGGATCTCACTCCCCAACTTCAAGCTCTACTATAAAGCCATAGTAATCAAGACAATTTGATACTGACACAAGAACAGAGCCACAGACCAATGGAACAGACTAGACAATCCAGACCGTAACCCAGACATATATGGTCAATTAATATTCTATAAAGGAGCCATGGACATACAATGGTGAAATGACAGTCTCTTCTACAGATGGTGCTGGCAAAACTGGACAGCTACATGTAGGAGAATGAAACTGGACCATTGTCTAACCCCATATACAAAAGTAAACTCAAAATGGATCAAAGACCTGAATGTAAGTCACGAAACCATTAAACTCTTGGAAGAAAACATAGGCAAAAACCTCTTAGACATAAACATGAGTGACCTCTTCTTGAATATGTCTCCCCGGGCAAGGAAAACAACAGCAAAAATGAACAAGTGGGACTATATTAAACTGAAAAGCTTCTGTACAGAAAAAGACACCATCAATAGAACAAAAAGGAACCCTACAGTATGGGAGAATGTATGTGAAAATGACACATCTGATAAAGGCCTGACGTCCAGAATATATAAAGAGCTCACATGCCTCAACAAACAAAAAACAAATAACCCAATTAAAAAATGGGCAAAAGAACTGAACAGACGGTTCTCCAAAAAAGAAATACAGATGGCCAACAGACACATGAAAAGATGCTCCACATCACTAATTATCAGAGAAATGCCAATTAAAACTACAATGAGGTATCACCTCACACCAGTAAGGATGGCTGCCATCCAAAAGACAAACAACAACAAATGTTGGCGAGGCTGTGGAGAAAGGGGAACCCTCCTACACTGCTGGTGGGAATGTAAACTTGTTCAACCATTGTGGAAAGCAGTATGGAGGTACATCAAAATGCTCAAAAAAGACATACCATTTGACCCAGGAATTGCACTCCTAGGAATTTACCCTAAGAATGCAGCAATCAAGTATGAGAAAGACAATGTACCCCTATGTTTATCGCAGCACTATTTACAATAGCCAAGAATTGGAAGCAACCTAAATGTCCATCGATAGATGAATGGATAAAGAAGATGTGGTACATATACACAATGGACTACTACTCAGCCATAAGAAAAGGGCAAATCCAACCATTTGCAGCAACATGGATGGAGCTGGAGGGTATTATGCTCAGTGAAACAAGCCAAGCAGAGAAAGAGAAGTACCAAATGATTTCACTCATCTGTGGAATATAAGAACAAAGGAAAAACTGAAGGAACAAAACAACAACAGAATCACCGAACTCAAGAATAGTCTAACAGGTACCAAAGGGAAAGGGACTGGGGAGGATGGGTGTGTAGGGAGGGATAAGGGGGGGCAGAAAAAAGAGGGGTATTAAGATTAGCATCCATAGCGTGGTGGGAGAAAGGGGAGGGCTGTACAACACAGAGAAGACAAGTAGTGATTCTACAACAGTTTGCTACGCTGATGGACAGTGACTGTAAAGGAGTATATAGGGGAGACCTGGTATAGGGGAGAGCCTAGTAAACAAAGTATTTGTCATGTAAGTGTAGATTAATGATAAAAAAAAAAAAAGCAGTTCTTGTGTGGTGACCTCCAATGAGTTCTACACAATGATATAAAGGGCATATAAAAGTGTAGGCAAAGGGTCTGTTTGTGTTTATACAGAGGATAAAAGCCTAATTTGGCCACCCCGAAAATGAACTAAGAAACGATATGAAAAAGAACTTCCAACATCAGCACTCTCGGGAAGACTCATGACAGAAAATGATCAGCAAAAAAAAAACCCCAACAAAGATCCACGCACTGCCACAGGTGTAGATGCACTCATCCCACCAGTTCCTGGACTTGCCATGGGAATGATGAAGGAGATATCTAAGCTGGCCTGTGCATACAGTAAAACAACAAATTGGACTGGATCTATACTGTTGGAACTCAACCAAGAATTAGGAGAAGTGCAAATTGTGACACTCCAAAATCTTACAACCACAGACTATTTATTGTTAAAAGAAAATATAGGATGTGAACAGTCCCCAGGAATGGGTTGTTCTAATTTATCTGAATTCTCTCAGACTGTTCAAGTTCAGTTGGACAATATCCACCATATCATAGATAAGTTTTCACAAATGCCTAAGGTGCCTAACTGGTTTTCTTGGTTTCACTGGAGATGGCTGTTAATTACAGGTATGCATTGGTTAGGTAACTATATTCCTATTATGTTAATGTGTGTGCACAATTTAATTAGTAGTTTAAAACCTATCCATGCTGAAGTTACTCTACAAGAAGATATGTCAAAGAAATAATCAATCTTCCCATGTTTTCTTCCATCTGCTACTTCTATAGCTTTTCTTCTTCCTTCCTAATTATAACCCTTTAGTAGAATTCATGCCTCATATCGAAAATTACCGAGTATCATAATTCTTCCAAGTGGTAAAGATACCTCAAGACAAATCCTGGGCATAGAAGCCACAGGGCATAAATATGCAAAGAAGTAAAAAGCTAACCTTTTCAAACAATAAGGCTTCTCTCTCACTTACCAACTTAACATTTCCCTGTATGGCCCCGGAAGATGACTGGTTAGCCAGAGACGGGTAAGATTCCTCAAGGGAGGAACAACCTAAGACAGGCACAGTCACAGGGGGCCATCTGGTGAGAAAATGGGGAGCTGCAGAGGTGAGGCTTAGAACCTCCCCCCTCATGTTCTGAGAGAAATCTTCTGCATACATGGATGTTTATTGCCCTCGTCTAGCTCGGATTAACACATAGTCTACAGGCACACACCTGATCATCTACATTTGCTCTCTTACAACACTAAACTCTGTTTTCTACCTTTATCTCGTATCTACCTACCACTTCAGCATTTTATTAAAAATAATAATAACAGAGAAATGTGGTATCCACATATAAATTAAGTTTAAAAATCAAATGAATATTCATATTTGAACTGACTGCTTGTAGTTCATAATGCATGAACAAAACCGAAAGCTTCTGTGATGACTGCCCTTGCACTGTTCACCATGTAACTTATTCACTATGTAAGAATTTGTACTCCATGTAAGAATTTGTTCGTTATGCATCAGAAGATTGGAGACTGACGAAAATTAGGCTTGGGGTGGATTAATGATTGTGCATTGAGTATTGACCCCCCATACAGAAATTTATTGTTGTTAACAACTATTTGATCAATAAATATGAGAGATGCCCTCACAAAAAATATATATATATATATATATATATATATATATATATATATATATATATATAAACACACTTCCAATTGTAAAATAAATAAGTAACCGGGATGTAATGGATAGCATAAGGAATATAGTCAAAATATTGTAACAACTTGGTATGGTGATAGCTGGTACCTAGAATTATCATGTATATAAATGTTGAATCACTGTGATGTACACCTGAAACTAATGTAATGTAATACTGTGTGTCAACTACCCTTCAATAAAAAAAAAAAAGTGAAAAATTATAAAATAATCTAAACATTTAACAACTGAATGGATATTTAATGTTTATATTTCTATATCTACCTATATCTATCCATGTATATCTTGTGAAATATAGGTAGCTTTTACAAGCCATGATTTAGGGAATTCTTTAAAATACTGAAAATGATCACATCAAGGTTGTACTTCTAGAAAAATGACAGACTAGATGCACTGGGGTTTTGAGAACAGAGAAGTCTTTTCCCTTGGCTCCTACAAAAAAATGTAGCTTTTTGTGTGGTTGATGGACTCTCAGGTGACAAGAAAAAAAATGACATGAACTGAAGACAGTGATGATTTTCAGAAGGTGAGAGGAGATACAATCTATTGTATGGGTGGAAGGGTTGAACTTCACCATAATGCATAGCTTATTAACAGTAATAAAAGGGAAGGCAAAGTGTATGCACACCAATATGTATATGTTAAGTTGAAGTAGTGCCAGGTCTTTTTTGTGGAATATTTTTTCTGATTGCTTCTGTTTTCTCAATGAAATAGAAAGTAATGTCATCAACAAAGAGTGAGCATCAGAGGGTTTTGGGTGATGTTTAAGGAGATAACAGATGTGAACTTACTGAGAAAGAGTGGAGAAGAATGGGGATGGACTAGAGAAATATATAATAATTGTCAGGCAGCATTTCAGGCACTGTGAACTTACTATCATGACTTCCAAGTTAGACCACTGTACATGGTTATGTGTTTTGCTCCAACCACAGATATAGCTGTGGTTAATGGCAGAGAATTGGATTTAACTAAGGCTGAGGTTTTGTCCCAGGATTATAAAATGAAGGAAGGGAATTGAGACTCTGCTATGGAATGATTAGAATAATTAGTTAAGGGATGTAAGCAAGTAAGGAAGAAATCTAGAAATTGAGAAGTGTGAGATAAATGAATCTCAGCCAAGCACTTTTGTACCTTTGAGATGTGTATGTGCCCAATCTATAGATAAACGAATTCAAAGATATTAACTTCAAATTTGAGAAAATAGCACATCCTAAAATAGGAACCAAAAGTAATCATTTTGATTCTTTTCTAAAATAAGGCGAGGAATCATAAGGGTCCACTTTTTAATACTTCATAACTTATCAATATGTTGTATATATACTGCTTATCAAGCTTTATATGATTAACATTTTTAAAAACAAACTTGCCTTCTAGCATAATTAATGAGAATATTATGAAATTTATAATTACTCAAAATATTACCTTCTTTACAAGGCTTTCTTGCACCAGATAAAGAATCATGCCTGCTGTTCACACTCTATGATATTACATCATTAACTTCTACACAGAACATTTCAGCATCTGATATTATCTCATTTATCTATTAGCAATCATGTTGCTGCCTCCTCTTACTATAGCGGGAGTTCCTTGAGGCAAGGGAATCTGATTCACTCACTGCCATGTTTCCATTGCGACTGCCTGATTTGTAGATGGTCACATTTTTTTGTAGACTAGTATTGTTATAATGCATATGCTTCAAAGAAGATATATAAAAAAAGATAAATAGAAATATATTAATAGTGTTTATAATTGGTTATAGACTTCTCTATGATTTTTCATTTTCTTTACATTCTGTATCAAGCTTCACTCTTGAAATGAGGTGACATTTCTTCAAAATAGTTGTTTTCATCATTGTGTATCTACAGTTACACAAAACGACTGAGAAGCCTCATGAGAAAAAAATGTAAAAAAATAAAATTTTGATATATATAGACAAATTTCACAGATTAGGTCATTCAAGCATAAATTTCTAACCTAAGGTTCGAGTTTCCAAAAGGCTAGTCATACCACGTATTGATTGCATTTTTGCATACCTTGTTCTTAAAACATGATTTCATTCAGATTGATAGTAAATTGAACCAGGGAGCAAAAATACCTGACTGATGTCCATTAGACAGTGTCTCACTTACTTCTATAAATATTTTGGATCCAAGCTGTTCTGCTGAAGTAACTCAGTCAGAGGAGTAATCTTTTTTACTCTATAGAAATTAAAAGGTAAAACGTTGATATGTGTCTCAAGGGTCTCTGGCCTGTAGAAGCTGGATTAGTAATGTCAACAGCATGTCTGTGACAGAGGTGTGATTCCAGGAAAGACATGTTATTTCCAGCTCAGAGCTAGTGGGGCCAGGGCATTGTTGCATTTAGGAACAGAGCATCTTTAGAATCTGTAAGGTCAACATTGTCAACAGCTTAGTTAGCAAAGACAGTGACACAGTAACAGATTTCTAGCTCACCTGGCAACAAAGTGGAAGAATCTTGATTCAGTGGGGCACAGGTGGAAGAACAGAAAATGACAGCGTCTGCAGAGGGCCAGGAAAGGAAGCATCGCGGTTGGCAGCTCAGAGCAGGACTAGTACGGAATATCCAGAAAAAGCGGAGGCAGCAATGGATAACTGGAACTAACCTAGGAAGGCTTGTTACTTCCCATACCATTATCCTACAGAAATAACGCTGCATGACAAACAGTGACAAAAACAAATGTCTTTAACCATTATTTATTGCACTCTTGAGATAGAGGGTCAGCTGGCAATTCTTCAGTTCTTTGTTGGATGTATTTATGCCTCAGTGCACAGCTAGCGAGTCATCGGTGGTTGACTTTATTGAGCAGTCTCACATGTCTGGAGCTTGGGCTGGGATCCCGGGGCTGATGGAACTCACCCTCCAGTGGACTAGCCTGTGCTTGTCATATAGTGCAGGCAGGGGTTCAGGAGGGAAGAAAGATATCCAAAGGACCTCTTGAGGTGGAGACTCAGAACTGGCAATGTTACCTCCACTGAATTCTTTTGGCCAAAATAAATTACAAGGCCACGTCAAAGAAAGAGTAAACAAAGAATGAGCAGCCCCCGTTATGAGCGGGACAAAAGGCATAGAAACTCGTAGGCTACCAACTGTAGCTATCAATGCAGCCTGTCTACCCCAGTGAGTTAGCAAGTCTGAGTAGATTTTCTGTAAAAGGTCATCATTTTAAAATTGTTTTTATATTTTTTTCTCTGTTTTATAAATTTAACACAGTGAACTTGTACCTTTTTTAAGGTGTGAAAATATTTAACATTAAAATGAATTCATAAGCATCCCATCATAACTCACATTTTATGGAGGTTAAATTTCTTGATTTAATCTGTAGACATTAAGAAATAAAAAAATAAAAAAGCAAATGTGGGAAGAAAAGGGAAAGAATTGAGTGGGAAAGTCATTTGATTAATAAACCATATTTTTTTCCTTGGCTGTAATATATACTTCAGTACCTAAAATCCACTACCATCTGCTGTCATGCTAAATGAACGAATTCCAGCTAACTACCATCACACACCTGAGATATGCTTGTGCTGTATTTATGGATAGCACAGTTTGAAGGTGCTGAGATAAGAACATAGCTTCCTGAAATAGAAATCAAAAGTAATTTAAAAAATTTAATATCACTATTCTATGTAACACTAAATCAGGTATCCCTATAGTCAAAGGAAAGTAGATTCTTAATTACAAATATAACCTATTTGGAAGTTTTAAAAAATGTGGTCTGGCCCTGGATTTGTCTTTTACAAAATGACCTTAGAAAAGAACTTTCCATAGTTGAGGTTTTAGTTGTTAAATATGTAAAATGAGGAGATTGCATTAAGAGTCTAAGTCACTCCCATCCTCAACATTCTCTTTTCTAGAATTTTCCCTTAGATTATTCAGGTAAAATTTGGCCCTGGAGAAAAGGAGCATTTGCAAAATCTCATTAAGTACCTCCTCGCTAAGAAAGGCTGCATAACTTCGGACAAATGTTTCAATCTGTCTGTCTCTCAATTTCCTCACCTAAAGATAAAATATAGCAAGTTAATAGTGCTGGTAGGAGGTCTAAAGAGTTGTATAATGCTAAGTACTTAGAAGAGTGTTGGAAAATAATAAAAATTTCAGAGAAAAAGTGTCATAAATTTTCATCTCATTGCCATGGTGGTAATTCTCCCCTGCTCCATCCCTCTCATCCATCCTCCTCTCCTCTGCCTTACACTGTGCCTGAAAAGGATGATGCCAGCCAGCTTTACCAGTTGGATCACTGTGTCAGAGGCTTACCATTTGGTTCAGTCAATGAGAGACACTAGCAAAAGGTCAGAAAGTGAGAGGAGAGAGAGAAGAGAAGCTTCTTACAGCTACCTTCCATGCCTGTAAGTACCTCTTAGAGTCAGATAGGCATTTTACATACATTATCTGATTTAATGTTCATCACAACCTGCTTCCTATATGGGTGCTCTTTCCAATACCATGCTGCCTCATATATAGTTCATTTTTGGTGCCTTAAGTATCAGGAATCTGGCGAATATAGAATCTTGAAAGAATTAAGAAAGAGGAAGGACTAATCAAGAAAAGGAAATTGACATTTACCAGCCTTACCAACTGGAAAAAAATTAACACATTTCTCTCTCTCCAGCTACAACTGATTCATATACACAGTGAACTACATTTTATCCAACTGTTCATTTCTCAAAAATGCCTGACCCATCATAGGTTTTTTAATTAATGAATGGAAAAGTTAATAAATAAATAACTGCAGGTATAATTCTGCTGGTTAAAACTTCCTATTAATCAACACGAACAAAGCACTGTTTTACAGAATCTGTACATTATTATAAATATACTACTGGAAAGACTGAGATTTGCCAAATTCATTTAACTCTGAAATACTCCGGATATATTGATGGGAAACCAAAGGCTTACATTTAGATTGAAGAAGACAAAGTCATCCTTGTCATCATCATCCCACAAATCAGTTCCTTCTGTTGGGCACAGGTGAATTGTGAATGAGTCTTGGAGTATACAAGTTTAATTTATTTTAGACATCAAATGATATGAAATATATAGAACACCACAGTTGTGCATAATATATACACTGGATCTCAGGTAAATAATGCCTGTGCATCAAAACACAAATGAAACATTATGTAGTCATCAAATAAGCTCTTCTACAACTTCCTACAGTACTCAGATCTGGCACACTGTTTCTTAAAGCCTAATATTACATAATAATGAGAAAAATATTGAAATACCTTCATCATTTTATTATATAAATATTAATTTACATAAACTAGTAGAAATTATTTTATATTTGTGTATATCTATATATGTCTGTGTGTGTGTGTGTATGTATTTGCCATTGACATTTAGAACATAATACACTTTGGAAAACCCTGTCCTTCTAAAATAACCACCTTAAATACATGAACTTTTCCATATTTTAATCAGGACACTAAGTTCTATAAAATTCCAGTATTCAAAAATTTTCACAATAAAGAAATAATTTTAGTTTGGTGTGAATAGTTTCTATAGAATCTATTTAAACATCAAGCATTTACCATATCCTTTTCCAAGATAAGAATATAATATAGAAATTTTCATTAACACCCTTTTTTCACAAAACAATAATCATTCACTAAGTCCTGACAATTTAATTTCTGAAATTGCTCCTGCATCTCTTCCCCTTACCATTTTCCAATTTCTGTATTTCCTTAGATTTCCCTTAGTCCTGACCTTCATTTCCTTCTAATGCAGTTAATGCCATATACCCTATCTGATAGCCTGCCTCTAAGCTCCTCTCTCTCTCATTCAGCATCCACACTCCAGTCTCAGTTATCTTTCTAAAACACAGATTTGATTGTTCCAAAATTTATCCTGACAGCCTTTGTCCTTTCACCCTTGCTGAGAGAAAATTAAGTTCTATTTTGTGATCAATTAATGTAAGATTAACACCCAACCACTGCAGACCACTCCAACCTAATCTTTGTTAATTCCCTTTCTCTATTTCTACAATAACCTCACAGGCTGTCTCAGTCCCCATCATCTTGCCATGTGACTTCCAAATCCATGCCACTGGGCATGTTGTTTCTTTGACCTAGTGCCCTCTCTGTTAAAATCACTTCCTTCATTGAATACCTACTGACATTCCCCAATATACTGCAAACTTTCAAGATCCTATAGATACATTTTAATTACATATACTTCCTGCACTGATATCATGTAATTGTTGATATGCCCTTTTCCTTGATAAGAGTCTCCTAGAACAAGGACTGTTCTATTTACATCTCTATCACCAGAACATTACATATAGCCCATGACATAGGAGAAGTACAGAATTTTGGATGACTTGCTAGTGAAACAATTCATCAAAGCCAATACAATCATAAAAATCCCATTAAATTGTCTAAGTCTTAAACCTACTTTCAGAAATTACTACCATACTTCACCATTTTCCTTTGGAATGCTTTTTTTCCTCTTGGAATAGTGACAATACTCTTTTAAATAATCACAAGTTTTGGATTGCTTTTTATAATCATTTTCTTGATGTTTTTCAATTCCTACTGATTAAATGAAGCCATAATTTGAGTTTACCCTCTCTTTATTTATCTTCTCATTCTACATAATCTCCTCAGCAAGCTCATCTAAACTCATTATTTCATTAAGCATCTCTTTTTAGATGGAATCCAAATCCATAAATCAAACTCTGTTCTTCCTATTCTATCTGATTAAATTTCATGTTACTCCCCAGATATCCAGATCTTAAGGTGATAAAGCAATATTTTGAAAAAGAAAAATGTGTCCCACTTAACACTTCCTCCGTCATTGGAAGCAACATCATTCTCTTTTGAGAGCAAAACAACAACAAAAAAAACACCTTGGAAATCAACATCGATCACTTCCTCTCCTTTATGTCTCACTTCCATTTTATTCTTAATTTATTGTTGTTTCTACCTATGAAATGCTTCTCAAATATGTTTCCATATTTTCATTCTCAAAAGATTCAGCCTGACTTCAGACCCACATTATGTTTCAACTGGAATATAAAAACAAGATGCTCTTTAGCCCCCAGTCTTACTACATTCTCTAATATTAATTTTGGTTTCACATTCAGGATCTCTATGTGAAGTTCTTTGTCCAGAGGCATTTTTACTACATATGTACACTATGTCTATTATCTTACTTGCTTTCTTTCTAACTAATATATATATTGGTGGTATCACTTAGAGAATTTCCATAATAATAAACATTTACAGACTGTAGCGAAAAGCAAATCACCTAGAATGTGTAAGTATATCTTACAGTGCTTAACAGAAATACTACACTGTTTGTTTTCCTTAGTTATCTCTTTAGCATGATATATAAGGTTATTCAAAACTTGCATTCCATCTGTTTCTCTTGTACTTGTTGAGGATAAGTATAATTTTTTTTCTACATCTTACTTGTAGCAGTTACTTGATTTCATTTGATTTTTTTTCTCCAGGCAAGCAGTAGGACACAATTAATTGAGATAACTCAGTATAAGCTCTAATAAAAAGCATGGCTCCATTTATACAGCAGAAACTTTTACCACATACACTCTCAGAAGCACACACTGTTGTTATTTTCCTTTCCCCTGGCTTTATTATGGTACAATTGACAAATAAAATTGTATATATTTAAGGTATGTAATATGATGATTTGTTGTATGTATATAATTAGGAAATTATTAACACAGTCAAGTTAACACATAACCAATTTGGGGGAAAAAAAGGGATGGTGAGAACATTTAATACCTGTTCTCTTAGTAAATTTAAGAGTATAAAAAGTATTATTAACTATAGTCACCATGCTGTATGTTAGATCTACAAAACTTACTCATTTTATAATTGGAAGTTTTTATCCTTTTACCAACTCTTAACATTTCCCACACTCCTTAGCCTCTGGTAGCCAACAGTGTACTCTCTGCTTCTATGAATTCAACTCCTTTAGATTCCACGTGTAAGTAAGGCCATGCAGTATTTGTCTTTCTCTGCCTGGCTTATTTCACTTAGCAAAGTGCCCTCCCGGTTCATCCATATTGTTGCAAATGGAAAGGTTTCTTTTTTATGACTGAATAGTATTCTCTGTGTGTGTGTGTGTGTGTGTGTGTGTGTGTGTGTGTGTGTGTGTGTGTGTGTGTGTGTGTGTGTGTACACCACATTTTCTTTACCTACACCTTCTGGATGGACATGTTTTTTTTCCACAATAAATAATGTAATAATTGTTAAAAAGGTGCAGTGGACATAAGAGTGTAAATATCTCTTAAAGACCCTGTATTCATTCTCATTGGATATATACCCAGAAGTGAAATTGCTGGATTATATGGGTTCTATTTTTAATTTCTTGAGGAACTTCCATACTATTTTCCATGGTGACTGCACTAATTTACATTCCCACCAACAGTGCACAAGGGTTCCCTTTTTGACACATCCTCACCAGCACTTATCTCTTATCTTTTTAATGATAGCCTTCCTAACAAGTTGAGGTGATATTTCATTTTGGTTTTGATTTCCATTTCCCTGATGATTAGTGATGTTGAGTATCTTTGTTGGCCATTTGTATGTCTTCTCTGGAAAAATGTCTATTCAGATCCTTTACCCATTTTTTAATTTAATTATTATTATTATTATTAATTTTTTGTTTACTATTCAGTTGTGAGTTCCTTATACATTTTGGATATTAGCTCCTTATCAAATGTATGATTTGCACATATTTTCTTCCATTCTGTAGGTTGCGTTTTCATTTTGTTAATTGTTTCCTTTGCTGTACAGAAGCTTTTTAATTTCATATAGTCCTGTGTATTTGTTTTTGCTTTTGTTGCTTGTGCTTTTGATATCATGTCCAAAAAATAATTGCCATGACCAAAAGACAGCTTTGTCAATTTCCTTTGAAACTCCAAGATATCACATCCATTCTCTCTTTCGTCTATAAATAATGCTATATAAGAAGAAAAATGATTATTATTCTTAGACTTAAATAGATAATGTAGGCCTTTTTATTTTCAGCAGTACAACTAGAAATTTTTAAAGGCTTTCCCATCATAACACAGCAAAATCTTGAATGATTTAAAAGTATATTTTAAAAATATTGCTAAGCTCCCCAACAAGTTAGGAAATCTCTAAGGCTAGAACAAACAAAAATCATCAAGAAATCAGATAGCAAACTGGTAAATGGAAAGCAAAACCTGAAGCATTTTTGTCTTGGAAGCAAAGACTTCTGCTACTGCTGGGACTAGGAAAGTAAGCCTGGGCTCCTGCAAGGTCACGAGCTGAATATAAGAATTCCACATTTAGTCTGAACCCTCTAAGGGAGCAAATTGGACCCATATTAATGACAAATACAAATCCTCTCTGGGAATAAAAAACTCAAATTTTAGACTTCAGGATTACCAAAGGTAAGTTCGATAAAATATAAGCAAAAAGAAAAGAAAGTGAAAAGAGTAAAGAAAAGAAACATCATATAATCTGAATGAAACATCCCACAATGAGTGATAAATTTGATTTAATCACAGAAAATTCAGATATTAGAATTATCAGCCACAGAATAGAAGACAACTACATATAAGATGCATGAAGTAATAAAAATAGAATACACAAAGTTGAGCAATGAGTAACTATCAAAAAAGTAATTGACAAATCTTAAATAAAAGGAAGAAAGCTTTTAAAAAATCATTGAAATAAAAACTCAGTGGATGAATTTAACAGTAGATAAAACCAGATGAAGAGAGAGAGTTCAGAAAATAGTTATGGAAAATTATGTAGAATACAACTCAGAGATTCAAGAAAATGGAAAAAAATGGTTAAAAATAATGAAAGTTAAGTCATCACATTAAAAAATATTCTAGCTATTTCTTCATTACTAGGTACTCATGTAAAACTTATATAAGATTTAAGGAGTAGTCCAGGCAAATCCAGACCAAAGGAAAGCTGGAATAGGTATACACAAATAGAAGAAAATAATTTGGAGACTTAGTTGAAATGAACAAAATCCTAAACAAACAAACAAAACTGGAGGTGGTAGGCTTACTTTACTATATTCATTTCCCCTTCTCCCTTTCTTCTGATTCAGTAAATATTTTATCTGGATACCTGGATATTTAGATACAGGTTATGTTTCCCAGCACTACTTGCACTTAGGTATGGCCCTACAAATAAATTCTAGCCAATGGAATGTGAGTGAAAGTGATTTATGAAGCTTCTGGGTTATACCATTAAAGGGAAGGAACTTGGTCTCCCCAAACCCTTTCAGTATTCCTGCTAGAAAAAATACATGCATAAAGGCTGGAGCATCCTCTTGGGGTCAGAAATGAAAGCTGACTGTTGAGGGTGATAGTATAGTAAGATAGAAGGAAACTGGGTCATTGGTACCTTACTAGCTCTGGACTGTCCATTGAAACCTTTATGTTAATGGCAAAAATAACCACAAACTCTCATACTTTATTTAAGCCATTATATTTTTGGGTCTTAGTCTACCTTCTGCCTAATAAAATGTCTCAAATAAGAAGTAGAAAGTTTGAATAGCCCTTTTTTCAGCTATCTGTTGCTTCCTAACAAACCACCATGAAATGTAATAAGATTGAAAAAACTACAAAATTTAATGTGCTCATAGATTGTGTGGCTGAGAAATTGACACTAGGGGCAGATCTTTTCTGCTCTATGATGTATGTGGACTAAGCTAGAATGAGTCAAACAGTTGCAGGTGCCTTGAACAAATTGCAGTGGATCCTATTCTAAACAGGCTTTTTCACGCACGTCTGGCTCTGTCAGGGAGGCTGAAGAACATGCTCTGCTAGATGTTGACCAGAGCATATGGTCTCTATAGCGTGGCAGCCTTATAATAGTTGGAGTCCTTACATAAGGAGGAACCAAGAGTGAACCTTCCAGTGAATTGGATGGAAACTATAAAAATTTCAAAAGTTACAAAAGTCAGGCCCATCTTATTCTACCTATGCTGCCCAATTTCAAGGGAAAATAACAAAGAACCTAAATCTTTATGGGAGGAGTATCAAAGAAACCTTAGCCATTTTATTTTCAATGTCATGGCTCTACAATCATAAAAGGCGTTGATTCAGTGGTCAAATTCTTGCTAAAAAAATTAGAACCAGAGAGTGTCAGAGAGAGTCTTAGCAAAATTTAAAGGAGCAGATGATTCCAATGTAAATATATGTGTATTGTGTTAAACTAAAAATCTTCCTTTTATCAAGGATGGTGTTGTACTAATCAGCATAGCTCTCTGTCCTTAGGATCAAAAATTTCTGAATCTGTTATCATTTGGACATTTGCAGCATGCAGCAACAGACCCAACTCAGACACTGAGAATAAACTGCACTCTTGAGTTCAAGTACCAAACATACGTGCATTGAGTCAGCTGTGTTTGCTGGTCCTTCTATCGTCATGATCTGGTTTTCCTTATTGCCTTCTTTAAAGACTGTCTCTGCTACTGAATGGCACCTCTAGTAAATAGCTCCTTTAATTGGAATGTTGACTCCCTTCTCTTTTGAATGGACTGATGATGGTATGCTTTCAGTAGAAATTCTGGAACCAGGAATTCAACCTCAGACCTAATCCAAGGCCTAGATTGTCATGTCTTCCTGCGACTGACACTGAAAATGTCAGTGTCCGTAGAGGACTCAAAACTTCACTGACACCTCCTCCTTGCCCTCACTGAGGCTTTTTAAGACTGTTTTTCCTTCCACATAAATTATGTCTTTGCTGATTATTAAAATCCCTTGTCACTGTGTCGAAATCAATGAACTTCTGTTGAGTTGTTTCACATTATCATAATATTTTATAAGCAGGAAATGTAGACAGCTAAGAAGGAGGGTAGAGGAAAGAGAAATTAGTAAAGTGCAAAGGCAGTGAATTTATGAAGCCTTGAATGTTGAACAGTAATTCTGGACAATTTTCTCCATTACATTTCACTAATAGGATTTTTAAATTAGTCTTTCTTCCACCATGTCTTGAAGGCACTGAAGTTATCTTTCTGCCTCTAGATTCATCTTTTTAATCTGTATTCCACATAGCTGTCAAATAATCTTTCTAATTAGCAAATCTGGCCTTGTCATTTATCTTTTTAAATCCTTTAATGGCTCTTGTTCTTTTCAAACAAATGCCAGTTTGTTGATATGATATATAGCTGCCTCAGTGAACTTGCCTAAATTCTTTTTTCCTCATGAACTGCTACAGTCTTCCTACACTTCACTACTTGTAAATTCCAAACTCTCTTCACATATCATTTAATCACATCCTGTGGTGTGCTGTCCATCTCCTGCAGGCTCTTACTGGCTAATAAGAGCTAACCGTTAAATACTCAGAAATGTTGCCAAAAATTATTATTTTGGCAGCTTAAAATCAGCAAATACTGCAAATAAAGGCTTCTTCCCACTCAGAGAGGCAGATGACCAGCAATGAAAGCAGATCGTGTATTTCAGATGTTAATATCCTAAAAGGCTGCTTGAATTTCCATGCCCTTTCATTGTGAAGGTCTGAAGAGTGGAGATAAAAATGGATAGTAGAGACAGGGCTACAAGGCTAATCCTTTCTTAGTATCTACAAAAATGCCTGGTCAAGGTCCTGAGATGGGGAAAAGTTAAAAACTTACATTAAAGATGAGAATAACACCTAAAATATCAATGAGAACAATGAAAATCTTTTGTGTTTGGAGATATACATATATATAGTATCTTGCTGTTATGTCAAAATTTAATTAAATATAACAATGTGGCCCTTTTTGAATAAGTTCTAAATAACATAATTGTTTTTTTATTTATACAATATGGTATTCAAAATGATACTCATACTTTATGCATCATAAAATAAACCTAAAATTAAAACATGACTGGTAACTATCTCAGTCTTTAAATACTCATTGTGGTTCATATAGGAACTTTCAGATCCATATTGCTAATGGATAGAAGGGAGAAAGGAAGTGATAAATAAGAGAAATCTAGATCTTTCAATGTTTATTTTCTATGCTGAAGATCTTAAAATGTCTAGAGCTTATCCTTGAGAAGCTTTATAACTAACCTGAAGTCTATGTGGAGCCTTCAAATTGCAGAGATTTTTAATCTTTCTATGGAATATAAATACAATTTTTATTGTTCTCTCAAAGATCATGACATCAGGCAATTCCTGTCACCTGGTAATATAGGAACTGTCATGAGTGATAGTGGAAATACATTGAAACTTTGTTGTACATTTGTTTCTAGATGTGAATGGGCATCCAAGCATTGACTACAATGTAGTATTTCATCCTGCTAGAGAGACAATTTTTAAGAAAAAAGTTGGTAACTCTCTTGCCACAGTGCCTCTTTGAACACCATAATTGTGCTAATGCCACTCCCTATTCCTACTGCCTAATATATCCTTTCTCCTTCCCCTTGTGACTCTTCACGAATTCCCCCATTTGACTGACTTGGAATTCATTAATACGTTCATTTATCAAAATATGTATTAAGCACTTAGTATGTACTAGGGATTCATCAGGCATGGGAGATCAGACAAAAAGCCCTGCTTTCAGAGATCTTACATTCTAGCAGAGGGTGCACATTAAAAATAATTAATAAAATGTGTGACAAAAAGAGGGTCACCATTTAAGATTTAGTTGGGGCATCCACTTCTTTGGAAAGCTGTCCTTGGACCTCTAGCCTATGTTCTGTTCCATTTCTAGGTATTCCCAGAGGATCCTATACTTCCTTCTGTTAAAGTAGCAGCTCCATATTATCAGCATCTCTTTATGTTTGTCTCTGACAGTAAACTCCAAGCAGGTAGGTACCATATTTTCTCCATCTTTTTCAAAGTAACTAGCTCAATTTCCGGGTCAAGGTATATATGATGAAAACAGCTACAATTTATTGAGTCCTTTTCCAGCTGAGTATTGTCCTGAGCCCTTTCCATGTAAAATCAGTTTTCTTTTGTTACATAATAAATTACCACAACCCTAGTGGCTTCTACACACACATTTATTATCTCATAGTTTCTGTAGATCAGAAGTCTGGGAAGAGCTTACCTGGGGTCTTCTCTTGAGGCTCTCACAAGGCTGCAATCAGGATGTCAGTAAGGCACCATTTTTATCTGGAGCCTTGACTTGGGAAGAATCCGCTTCCAAGCTCACTTAGGTTGAATCTGCTTCCAAGCTCACTTAGGCTGTTTGCAGTCAGTATTCATTTCCTGACAGCTGTAAGGCTTAGGATCCTGGCTTCTTAATGGCTGTTGGCTGGAAGCTTCTCTCAATTCCTGAAAACCATTCACAGGTCTTCACTATGTGACCACATACGCAATTCCCAACATTGCCCTTTTCTTCTTTAAGGCCTATAATTCTCTCTCTACAGTCTCACGAGACAGAGTCTTATATTAGGAAATGTAATCATGGGAGGGACATTCCATCATCTTTGTAGTACTCTCCTGTTTGGAAACACGTCAAACCATCCTCAAGGGAATTTTATAAAGGCATGATTCACCAGGGGCTGCTTTGGAATGTACCTGTCAGACCATATATTGTCTCAGTTAGTACTCACAATTCTCAAAAGCATGTGCTATTATTATGAAGTTAAAGAAACCAAGGTCACCAGGTAATAAAAAAATCAAGCCAGGTTTTAAGCCAAGTACTACTTTTCCAGAGTCCCAACTTTTATCTTGAATTATACTGACTCTGCTGAAAACATGTCTACTGAATATAAATAAAGTAGTGGATGAACAAATGAGTGAATTAATGTTAATATAGCTTTTCCTTTTACAAGTGATATGCAGTGTATCTGTGTACATAATAAAAATACACTCAACATAGCATGTTGCTTAAACAAGGCATCAGAAAAAATAAACTGATGTGTCTCATGTGTCTATTGGGGAATGGAAGAAGGAATTTCCTGAGCTAGTTAACTTTCTATTTCACTTTCTTATCCTTAATTTTGATTTTTTGTAACATTTATATAATTCAGCTCCATTATTTAAAATTTCTTACATTACTAATATATTATGAAAGCATTAGTAATTGTTGGGTAATATCATATCATGTTGTATTGATAGAATGATTTGTTTATTTCTTCACTCATTAATGGCATAGCTTCCCTAAGAAGAATATAAGTTCTATGAGGATGGAGTCCTTCCTATTTAAAATTGCTGTTGTATCCTGAGAGCCTATAAAATAGTAGTCACACAGTAGGTACTCAATAAATAACAGAATGACCTGACTGATTCAAATAAAATAACATATTAGAAAAATAATTTATAATCTGCTATCATTTTTTTTCCTTTGGCTATAATGTTATTGTTATTGTTTACATTTTAAAGAAAAAGTATCTGGAGAATAAATTAGTGGAATTAATTGTCAAGCTTCATTTAGTTTTAATACACAAAAAAAACATATTTGAATTTTTTGTTGTTGCTGTTAAACATCATAAGCGCTTATTTAAATTTCAAGTATCTTGTGTCAGAAAGAATGTTTCACCCTGCTAAAACATAATCCACATAGACTTAAAGGAAAGCTACATTTTCCCATATGGGCTTAACTTAGAAGGGTTAACTTACAAAGCATTGTTCTGATCTCAGAAAACACTCATTTCTATGATATATGTCACATAATCAAACTACCTAAATGATTTTGGAAACAAGATTTCTACAGCATTTTCCCCCTCTTTCACTTTCAGCTAGAAGATATCCAAATCATTTATCATGAGGTAGATCTCTCTTATATATTATAGCAATAAACTCACGGTTAACATATGGTGTTATTTAGCTGTGCAACAGAAAAGATTAATCAGCCAACAAAATGTCATCATAAAGGAAATATTTTAAACTGTGATTTTTTTTTTCCTACCACTTGTGGGCATCCAGCCAAATTCATCTGCAGCTGGTTTAAAGAATGACATGTGGAAATAAAAAACCAAACTCTTAAATTATCAGTGACATATAATATATTTGGGATGCCACACAGGAGGTCCATTGCTTGTGAAATGTAAATGTTTCTCTTTCATGAGAAATTACATTGTTTTAATTGTGTGTGTGTGTGTGTGCGCGTGTGAAGTGAATTTTTGAAATTCAGTGAAAGTATTAACTTTAACAACATTGGCCAATAGCTATGCTCATTCACTTACTATTGGCTGCCCAAGACTTATATGATTATGTATCCTAGATCTCTCTGGAAAGAGGTTTTAAGCCATAAGTGGGAGGACTCATAGGGGCAACCTTAATAAATGTTGTAGCTTTCTTTGAAGAAATGCTGTAGCACTATTGACTTGCTTGATATGTTATGATGATCCTCTTATTAGGGAAAATATCCACTGGGAGGAAATATAATACTTTATTAACAATATGTATTATTACTTTTTTGAAGTCATATAAGTCTGTAATGATTAATTAAAAGAAAATTCATATTAAGAGTTTTTAAAAAGCATGGTAGCCTTTCATCAATTTCTTTGTAAATCAAGCATAAAAACAGTAATCTTAAGATTGGGGATCCACTACTGCCTTTGTGTGAAGTGCTTACACTTTAAAATGTTGACAACCACTGCATTCTTTCATTTATTCCAGATAAGGGTCCCATTCACACCTCAAATGGAAAAAACTAACATTAATTATGTGCTTAATTTTACATAACCTACTTTACTAATGAATCCCTGAATCATCCTGGGGAGTGAGCACTACTTCTGGATGAAAACACAGATCGGTTTTATTTTAAAGCCTTTGCATCTCAAACTGACCTGCTCTGTGGTTTCTGGACCAATTTAAAATTGGTCTTATCTATATGTATCCTGGAATACTTATTCCGGTGGTATATTTATTCATTTACATATTCACTTTATAAATCTAACAAAAACCATACTCCCATAACTTTCTCAGAACCTTCTGGATTTGTGACACATTAATTTGGAATACATTTGTATAAATTAACATGCTAAGTATCCAAACTGAAACCCAGGCTAGCTAGCAGTATGAACCCTACTTCATTTATATTTCTAGAGCATGAATTACATTTTTTTTTCCTGAATAGGACAATCTTTCCTTAATGAGTTCTATCTAAAATAATGAATTTGATGTTAAATATGAAGTCACAGAGGTTGTTTACACTGGTAACTGTTCATAAAATTAGCATTTACTTAGTTCCCAGGGATAGTAGCTAGCTTATTTATTAGCAGATACAAGCAGATTAATCTGTTGGAAGAAAAATAAGCCCAATATCCTTTGACATTTTCATGCATGATAAACACTGGTTTATTCTGCCAAATATGTTGAACAGAAAATAATACCCAGTCCAATTGAATAAATATGCATTGAATGTTTGACATTGACATTTTATTCTACTAAATGTTAAGGTTCCAAAGATAACTAAAACACAGCTTCTGGCCTCAAAGAATATAGTGTCTTTTAGGGAGAAAAAGACAAGTAATTTTTCAAGTGGGTCTTAAGGGCCTAGTATTATAAGTTCTATAAAAATGATGCAAAGTAGTATGAGAATTTAAAGTAAAAAAACAAAAACTAACACTGAGTTGGAGTGATTAAGAAGATCTTTAAAAAATATAGTTGTGATCTATCTTTAATTGTGTGTCTTTGTGATATGAAGGTAGATAGAAAGGTTGTTATATTAAGGCACTGATGTCATTAGAATTGCCGTAACAGAAATGGCATCAGGAGGCTACTGCAAGTGGTCCATGTACAATGTAATGAAGGAAAATAAGCATATGGATTCTGTGGAAGTTGATAAAGCTAATTCTAAAGATCCTCATGAAATTAAAACACAATAATACTCAAAAAAAATAGAGCAACATGAACATAATAAGAGAAATTTATTTAATATATAACAATATATATAAAGCTACAATATTGAAAAAAAATGGGTCTGATGTAGAGAATAAAATCAATGTAGCATGTATGTATTTCAAGTAAAATTACTAGAGTTATTCATAACTTTTGTTCTTGTTGAAGGGACCTAATTAATCCATCTATTAACACCATTTAAAGAAAAATATATAGATTTAAGACCTTATTTTAGTCCATAAAATTACTGGTAAGAATTATATTTAGGAATGCCTATAACTTGAATTAGAAAACCTTTCTTAAACTAGCAGGAGAAAACGTAACAATGAACAAGGATAATAAATTAATCACCTGGAATTAAAAAAAAAATCTATCCAACAAGAAACATAATAAACAATTTTGAAAGCATTATCTCTCAATATGTATGTATGCAAGTGTGTGTGCATGTTTGTGTTCACATGTGTCTAAGCTAATTAGGCATCCAGAATATATAAAGATCTTTTGCTTATGTTTAAGAGCAATAAAATAAACCCAAAATTAAATCAAAACAAAATAAAATCTCCTTCTTAAATGGTAGTGCACCAAAATCATAAAACATCTGGAGAAATAAAATACCAAGAAAGAGCCAGCAAAAATAAGTATTGAAACTGATTCAATTCGGAAGAAATTAATTTACTAAACAATCTGAAAAAGATTTTTAAACAGTTGCTTGTGGCTATTTAAAAAGTTAAGTAGAATGGTCACTTAGGATGTAGAAAGGTGAAAACTGTTACTACACAAGATACAATTAAAGAAGTTAACTCTAGATTAATTGAAAACCTATGAGGGTAATTATAATGACCTACCCTGAATATATTGACTCAAACTTCCACACTGGAGACCTACTAAGAGAAGAGATGTGCCCATTTCCAGCAATAAACACACAAGATACCAAGTTGATTCATAAATTATAATACAAAGAAGAATATGAAAAAGAAGAACAAGAGTGAGAAGAGTGAAACCAACACATTATCTGTAGACAATGCATAAAAAAAAAAAACAGGTTCAGGTACCACACAGATGTTTTAAACACTCAGGGAATAAAAACAAGTATGACTAATATAGTAAAAGCTCTAGGAGAAAAGGTAGACAATATTCATAGATGCAGAAAAATCATTTAACAAATGATATCCATTCCATTCATGAATGAAAACCCTTGACAAACTAGAAATAGAAGGGAGCTTTATTAATCTGATAACACCAACAAAATCCTTCAGTTTAACATATTTAACAGTGAAAGACTGAAAGGTCCCCTCACCTCTGGAATGTATAAGGCAAGAATTTTCACACTAATCACCCCAGTGGGACATCATGCTGGTATTTCCAACCAATTCAAAAAGAGAAGGAAAAGAAATGTGAAAAAGACATAAAGACTTGAAAGACATATGGATATTTTTATTTCACAGAAAACATGTTTATCTGCAGAAAAAATTACAAAAGAATCCTCAGGAGTGTCTTAGAACTAACAAGTAAGTTGATCAAGGTCAAAGGGATGCAAGGACATGAAATTCCAATTTATTTCTATATAGTTAAACAATGATCAACTGGGATTCAAAATTTAAAAACAGTATCATTTACAATAGCAACAAAATCAAATATTCCAATTATAAAAATAACAAAATATGCACAGACTTGGTATGCTGAAAACTAACAAGACATTGCAGAAATAAAGGAAACCCTAAGCAAATGGAGAGTTACACTTCATTCATGAATTGGAAGATAAATCTGTTAAGATGTGAATTCTCCCCAAATTGATTCACAATCAAGTTCCTGGAAGGATTTTTTTTTTGTAGATATTGACAAGATGATTATAAAATTTACGTAAATAGGCAGAGAAACTAGAAGGCATCCAAAACAATTTTGAGGAAGAACAGAATTGGGGGAGTCATATTTCCTTATTGAAGATAGACTATAAATTACAGTTTAAGAACAGAATGTGGTATTGATGAATGAATAGGTAGATCAAAACAACATAAAAACAGCCTAGAAATATTTTACACAAATACTATCAATTGATTTTTTTAACCCATTCTATTTAGTTCACCTCTGTTGTTTGCAGTTGATAATTTTATGTTGCCTATCTCATGCTGAAGATTATTAGGCAATGAATTGGGCAAAGAGATTTTCAGAGAGAACAAGAAACTTTGGGGGAAAACATTCTTAGCAGAGGTCACTAAATGTATCACAGTATAGTAATATGTACATTACAAAAAACTCTGGGGTTGTGTAAGTAGTATGTTATGACTGGAGCATAAGGGACGTTTGTGGGGATGGCAGATAAGAGGCATTAAAAGTAGTTTGGAGCCAAAACACTAAAAGTTTTATGGCTTGGAACACCATGGAAAGCCACCATAGACTTTGCAGCAAGTCATCATAGGCATTGTTTTTGAATGGTGGTGGAGGGTAAATACCAAGGTGAGTGAATTTAAAGAGCTGAAGGCAGGGAGCCAAAGGTTAGATATTTGAAATAGTATATAGGAGAGATTATATGTTGAAATGCAGGAACCAAAGTGAAATTTGAGAGCAGGGAAGATGGATTTAAGAGATTTTTTTTTAAATTTATGTTTCACATTAACTTAGTGACTTACTGACTATAGGGCAAGGGCACAAAAGTGAGAATATGGCTTTCAGGTGTCTGACCCACGCAAGATATCTTTAATTTGGCCAATGATTCCTTTCATATAGTTTACCAGATATCAAAGGGCAGTAGCTACATGATGCAAATGGGTAAGCCATGTGATAACTAGATAAATTTTGGACTTTAAAACTATGTTTTAGGAACAAACATAGATAATATCCAATGGCAGTTTGAAATACGGGTCTGGCAATCAGAAAGGAGATGTGTCCTGGCAATACATATTTTTAGCTTATTCAAACTAAATGTTTATTCATTAATTTAGAAAATATTTTAGGGCCAAACACATGTCATGCATGTAGATAATTTATCTAAATATATTATGTGATCTAATTATTTATATAACTTATGAAGAAAGTGTTGAGGCCATAGCAGTGGAAAAGATGGCTCATGGAGTGCAAAATGGGTAGAGAAATTCAATAAGGTGGAGGATGCTCCTTTAACTATCTCCAGTTTTAAAGTGCAGGTTGAAGAATCGCTCAAGCAGAAACAGTGTTTTTTAGGGAAAGAAAGAGAATGCTGATGAAGCCAAAGGTGCATAGTTTCAGGAAAGAATGATTAAGGAGTTTAAATGATTTAGAAAATATTAAATAAACTATAAAATGAAGAAATTTTTGAATTTTTCCACATAGATGATTATGTATGAAGTTTGGACTTTTTTCATTAATCTGTAATTGTTGAGGCAATGAAATGAATTAGTAAATTGGTAGAGAAATTAAAAACTGTCTTTATAGATTATACTTCCTAGCTGTTAAATTGGAGTGATGAGAGACAGAATAAGAAACCTAATAAAGAGATTTTAATACAAGGCAAGCCTGGGTATATTTGTAGCTTAAAAGAAAGCAGACAGTGCAAAAGAAAGGAATAATATAAGCTTATGTGGAAAGAATAGTGTAACTCTAAGGGGGAAAATCCAGGGGTACAATACCTTTGAAACCAAAATCAAAGACAGAAATAAAGTGAGAGAAATCATTTATTGCTTACAAGCAGTCATCCACTGCTGCTCACCCATGTCTCTTAGACCTGGCTGCAAAATGGGTCCTCTCCAGTCCAGATATGCCCTCGCTCCACCTTGTAATTACCTATTGATATGGACATGGACTATTTCTCTCTACCCCTTGGAAACACATTGATATGGAGATGCACTAAGGCCAGGCGAAAGATTCTGGGAATGTTGCAATTTTACCCAGATTCTAAACCAGCCAAATACATAGGATCAGAAAAAGAATTTAAAGCTTAAGTGAAGGGTAGATGTGATAACAGAAAATATTTCAGGAGGGTAGGGTAAGAGAATCATGGTTAATGCGAACCCAATTTCCAGTTCAATCTTGACATTTAATTAGAAAGTCCTTAACATAAAAATGCTTGCTTCCCATATTTTACAGCATTTTATGCTCATCTGAAAAGAAGCATATGAAATAGGTCCTTAGAGTTATTAAATTAAGTTTTAAACATATGTTCAAATAAGTTTGAAGTTGAAGACTATGACTCATTCTTGGCAGATAAAATGAAATATAAAATTGTTCTTAAGTCTATTAACATATATGGATTTTCAAATATGCTTCAATTTACTACTAATTTACACCTGGGTACTTTAATTAAATGTCTTGGGGAATGTAGTTCATGAAATAGAATTATATCATTTGCATAGAATAATTTATTTACATCTTTTAAAGATACACAGCTTTAATTGTAATTGGGTTATAGGATATGAATTAATTGTTTGAAGAAGGCTATCATTAAATTATCTTTTGAGGCTTTCATTATGGAATCATGTCTTTAAAATTGTAGGGAAAGGGAATTTGCATTAATTTCTTGAATTAGATGATTCAGTATACTTATTTAGGTAACTACCTTTCAAGAATGAGATTGAGAAAATCCTGCCAAGCACTGCATTTCAGTAGACTCTTAATCATTTGACAATAACTTCAAAAGTAGGCTGATGCTCCAGTAGGGAAAAAAATCATGACTCTTTGTGCAGTATAAGCATATTTAAAATACCTAGGTAGTAAAAACATAAACAACCTGGAATAATAATTAAAAAAATATTTTGGCATCTGGTGCCAGGAAATCACTAAAGACGGATCAAGGAGGCATTCTGAATTTAACTTACACACATGTCACAAAACAAGTCTTTGATTAAGTGTGATGCTACTGAGAAATATTTGCTTTCAGATTGAACATACAACATACACTGAAAGGAAAAGAGGGGATGTGAACTCTACAGTCCAAGCCGGTTTATTGCTAAAACTGAGAGGGACCCCTCTGTTCTGGCCAGCAGAACAAAGAAGGTGTACCTTACAGGCTAAGAGGCTTTTTATGGCCAGGTTTTTTGGTGGGCTTTTTGAGGGGAGGGTTCAGGGGAAAGGTGGGCTTGTGGCTTGCTGACATGTCCTCTGGAGAATGCTTGTAGCCTAAGTAAAATGAAACCTAGGTTTCTCTGAGATGGTGGATGGGATTATTCAAAGAAGCGGTACTCCTGTCTGGATTCTATCATACACTGTAACATTTACATTAACTATTCTGTAGTAATATATTATTCTTGGATTTCTAAGTCAAAAATACTACTGAATTACCAAGACTCCTCTCTAGTTCTCACATATTAAAAAATCCCAAAATTTACTGTTAGAAAATTCCAATCCAAATATATAATATCTCCAATGACTCAATAACTCATTTGTGTTCTCTATCAATTATAGCTCCACTTAAATATTGTTCACTACAGAAAATAATTTAGTACAACATGAATTATATCTAAGAGAGATTAGCAGTTCTATGTATAATAAACTTCATTTTAAGGTAATTTATAGGTATGGGATGCCCATATAATTTCCCTGGGAATCTCCTGCAAAATTCCTGTTTGATTTTAAATATTAAAAACAGGCTATACTCTGTAAATACCAAAAACTATAATTCTGTGTGTCTGAGAATTGCTATGTGTTAAATTAGCTGAGCTATAAATTTCTATCTCCTCTTTTGTACATATAGATTGAAGATAATGAAAACTATGTTCAATAAAAAGCAAAATGTTTTCTAAATTTTGTCTGAGTTTCAAATCTTTGTCATATATAATAGAAACCAAAATAACTGTTTTAATTAGCCAGTCTGTCATTTTGAAAAGGAGAAAATAGTTAAATAATTGATATAATGTAGATTAAAAATGAATAAGCATGTTTGAATATGTTGGGTTTTAATCTGTTTATATCATAAAAATATTATGCTAATTGAAATACATATTATTTCATATATATATCGAATAGCAATATAAAATTTTTTATCTGCTGTTTTCCTATATTTGTTTTCCTTAGTTACCTTTTCAAAATGGAAACAATACATACTCAAGGTAAATGTACTAAATATATATTTAGTAGTAATATAAATAATTAATATTATTAATAATTTAAACTTATATGGGGGAACATAGTATGGTAGTAATATCTGGATTTAAAAATTGTACAGTTACTAACTACAGATCTTGCCAAAGTTACTTATCTGCTCTAAGGTTAGAGTCCTAATTTTAGTTCTAGTTATTACCCCATGATTTTATGCATTGTGTATATTTTTCTTACAGAGTTTCTCCTTTTTTTTTTCTTTTCCATTTGCCTTTTTCCTCTTCTATCAGTCCTGTAAAATTCAGATCAAATGTCTGGAAAACGTCTACCAACACTTCCAGAGAGAGTGTTTTTTCACTTGTTGTGCTCACATGGTACTTAGCTAAAATAACTTTTTTAATAAGAAACATAAAAAAATGTCCATTGAAGGACCTTTAAATATTATTTTTTAAAAGATGAAAATTGCCAAGTCTCTCATAGGAAAATAATTTGTTGGATGTTTAAGAGATGGCATCTTGAAGCAGCATCACACACACTCTCTCAAATGATTTATTTCATATGACTGGAATAAACAAGAAGGGTTACAAACAGAGAAACTTCAATGGAAGTATTGGATGCTCACTATGATTGCATCCAAATGCCATAATTTTTAGTTATGCCCTTTGGATACAGTAAAAATGCAATTAAGTAAAGAAGAGCCCCATAGCTTGAATTTCTCTCTCTTTTTTTTTCATTGATCAGATATTAAGAATCTGTAAATAGGTAGTAAATATATTTTCCTGTAAGCAGGAAAAAGAGCAGGTTGGAATGGGACCTAGCTATTTGGCACTAACCAGTTTGTGGTTTAGGACATTAAATATTCCTTGTTGGCTGTTCCATTTAACCATTGTACACAGAAACTTAGGTAAGACTTTGTTTATCTGGCTTTGTTCAAATTCTTAAGCATTAGTGACCACCTACCTCCAAGAAGATAGATACTAGTAAAAATTACAGGCTCTGGAGCAAAACTTATTCATTTTTTCTGTATCCCTAATTATGTGAAGTTGGCAAGATATTTCTCTCTCTGTACCTTAAGGATATCTGAAATGGTAATATTAGTAACAACTTCATAATGCTGTTGTGAGAATTAAATGGGATGGGCATATATATACATTCTGATATATGTATGTGTGTGCATGTGTTTATATATATGGTGTAGATAAATAGATACATAGCATACAGACATACATATCAGAACAGTGCTTGGCACAGAGTAATAGTAAGCACATGGTAAGTACTAGCTTTTATCAATATTATTTTATGAAAGGAGTGTTCTAGCTATAGTATTTTTGGTCTGTGTCTTAAAATGGATAATCATATTCATGTCTTTTATTATATCTTGCTCTATTCAACTCAATCTCTTATGTCTTTAGGATCAAGCAGATTAAACATGCATGATCATTTATGTATGTACATTTTCTTCTGATTTTAACTTTAGCACTACCTTATAATAATTCAGCCAGTCTATTCTGACACTACACATTTAAATGCATATTTTACCTGGATGATGGACCTTTGAGCAGCGCTTCCATGGAAATCATCCAACTCCAGTGAGAATGCCTGGATTCATTAAGTGTGAAATAAGAACCTAATAATATATACTATATGCCACATATAACAGACATACGGCTTATTAAGGTAGAAGACAGTATGAGGCAGATTTGTGGTTTTGCCTACTCTCAATAGGAATAATCACATCAGATTATTCTTCAATGCCCTTATAAAAATCTCACTTGGGTCCTTTCACTTTGAAATTCTTGAAGTTGACAGTATAATCTCTTGAGAATTAATGAAACCACACTATACTGTAACTGTGTATAATGATATATTTTAATTTAAAAGTGTAGTGGCTAACGGATACACAGAATATTCCTCCCAATAGCAACAGAATATACATTCCTTTCAAGCACATAAGGAACATTCTCCAGGACAGATCATATATTGGTCCAGAAAATAAGTCATAACAAGTTTAAGAAGCTTGAAATGATAAGTATCTCTTCCAACCACAGTGGAATAAAACTAGAAATCAATAGCAGTAGGAAGCTGCAAAAATACAAATATGTGTATTTAAACAACACACTCTTAAACAACACAAAGGGTCAAAGAAAAAGGCAAAAGGAAAAATAGAAAATATTTTAAGACAAATTAAAATTAAACCACAATATACCAAAACTTATGCCTTGCAGCAAAAAGTACTGACAGAAGTTTATAGTGATAAATGCCTACAGTAAAAAAGTAAAAAGATCTCAAGTAAATGCTATCTCAAAGAAATAGAAAAAGAACAACAAATTAAGCACAAAGTTAGCAAAGAAATGTAAAATATTAGAATATAAATAAATGAAACAAAGAATAGAAAAACAGAAAAGAAATAAATGAAACTCAGTTATGTTTTTGAAAAGCTAAAAGTGATGGTGCTAGACTAAATGTTTTTCCAATTTTAACAACTTATTAATATTTTATTCTAAGCATAACATAAAAGGAGCCTATATACTAGAATATCAAATAATCAAACATTGTTCCAGTAAGAACTTCAAGAGTACATTTAGGGCTATTTTAATATAAGTAGTTTGACTTTCATTATTAAATCAAGTGAAAAAAGCAGTTCAAAGAATAATTTTCAACTCCTGATATAATTATTAGCAAAACAAAGTAGAAAATTAAGTAAGTGTATTTTTTCAAAAAAAGATATTCAAATCCTTTTTGAGAAATTAATTCCTGTTCTTTTCCATACATACATACATACACATCTTACTCAGTAGTCTGAGAAGTGGTTCTTCACCAGTATTAGGAACTCAGTAAATATTTGTTGAATGAACAAAGTATCTATGAAAATGAATCTACTACTTTAATTTGTGGGTTTTTCAAGCAAAGGTAAACACTGAAGTAAACAGTAGGGAGGTTCCTCAAAAAATTAATAATAGAACTATCATATGATCCAAGAAGCTCAGTTTTCTATGTATGTCCAAAAAATTTTAAATCAAGATCTCAAAGGGGTATTTGCACTCCTTGTTCATTGCACCATTATTCACAATAGGGAAGATGTGGAAACAATCTAAATGTCCATTGTTGGATGAATGGAAAAATAAAATGTGGTTTATACAGATAATGGAATATTTTTCAGCATTAAAAAAGAAAGAAATCTTGCCATATGTGACAACATGGATGAAACTTGGGGATATTATGCCAAGTAAAATAAGCCAGTCACAGGAGAACAAATACTGCCTCCTCATATTATCTGTGTGAGAGTACGTACAATTGTCAAACCCGTAGAAACAGAAAATAAAATAATGGTTGCGAGGATTTGGAATTGGGGTTATGTGGGGAACTGCAATTCAGAATGTAGAGTTTCATTTATGCAAGATGAGTAAGTCCTAGAGATCATTTGTACAACGTAATGCCTATAGTTAACAATACTCATTGTGCACTTAACAATTTGTTATAAGGATAGATGTCTTGTTAAGTGTTTTACCACAGTAAAAACAAAAAAGATGTGTACACATCAATATGTGTGTGTGAGTGTGTGGCTAGTACTAATCTCATCTTAAATCAGCTTTATCACTAATGAATTTGTAAAAACCCTTAACAAATCAGATGAAGTGGAAATTCTGGTATGATTTAGATTTTTCTTTTAATTTGTATGGTTACTAATATGTAACCTGCATTTGTCTCATCCTGTTTTATCTTCACTGAAAGGGAATTCATTTGCTTCAGGGTATTTATTACTGAGGCCTTATTCTTTACCAAGTCACCTTCTTGAAATGTACCTTTGTATCTTATTTATGGAAGTTTTGATTCTTCCAAATGCTAAATGTGAATATGAGGTTTCTAATCTGTCTCTAGCTTATGCAGTCTGTCTTATATCATTGGCAACTGTGTTGTCTCTGCTGCAGCCAGCATTCTATAGCCCTCTGCTTCTGCAATAGGCAAGATATTGTGGTAAATTTGTTCTAACCTGTGATGAAAATGAATTGCCTCAAAGTATAGAACTATGACACCTCTTGTGTATACTATTAAATATTCCCTTTGGAAGGACTGCTCACATCATTATTATTTAATCAGTCTGTGCTTAATATCATATATTGCAAATACTCTTTGTCTTTGTAATTTGAATTAATAATATATATACATTTTAAAAAATTATATATATATATACATATACATATATATACACACACACACATATAGAGAGAGAGAGATACACACATGCATATAAAAATTTGAAGGTCTGTCTCTATAACCATCAGTTAGTTTATGCTAGATTTTGCTACAGTAAACACAATTTTAAAATCTCAGTGACTTAAAACAATAGAGGTCTGTTTGTTTTTTTATGTGACTATTTCTGAATAAGGACTCAGGTTCCACAATCCGTAATAGCTTTGTGGCCACTACAGAAGAAAGGAAGTAGAGAATTGTGCGTGTATTAAGTGCTTTTATGCAATAAAGACACAAATTCTACTACTGCTTGTATTTTATTACCCAAAACAAGTCATATGGTCATACTTAACCTCAAAGAAATCCTTAAATACAATCCTCTTATATGCCCTGAAAGATATAAACAAGAAATACTGGTGAACATCACTAATATCTAACAGAATGTTTAACTATTCATGTAAGAGAGAAATAAAAAGTATACCATAATTTCTAAACTACTATGTCAGTCCATTTAAGTAGTGTGTAGTAGGGAAAACAACACTGCAAGCTTATGTTCAGCTTCTGGACAATAACACCCTTAAAAATGTTTTATGAAGCTCAAAAATCAAGGCTAATTTTAAAAGGAAACCTAAGGACTTTAAATGATTTGAAAAACAAATTTTTAATTAGAGGTCAGCCACAGAAGGACATCTTCCTGATACCACAGGCAGTAAGAGCCATGATTCTCGATGAGGGCAGTCAGATCAGGATTTAACTATCAGAGACATAGTGTAGTTGGAAGCAGTTGACAACATTGAGGACATAAAAATTCCTGCTGTGTTGTAGATTTCTCATAATGAAGGACAAGGGCACCAGTCTGGTTCTCTGGAAACATTTAATTCTCTGACCAGAGTTCAGACATTTGATTTTTCCCATAACTGCTATAGCCTTGGGAATAAGGAATGCACCTAAATCACAATCCTTTTCTCCATATTATCAGGCTTCCTTTGGACATCTCACCACACATTGTTTCACTGAGGGTATTTCTCATATCACTAGCAGATGTACCTATATAAATGTACTAAATCTAATTATTCTTAGCCAACTCACCTAAAAATTATTCCTGTTTAGCTTTTGCCCAAATCACAGTCCCCTAAACTCTAAGGCTTTTTTTCTGGGACTACTGATCTAAATCAGCCTATATTCTTTTGCATTTTCTCTTATTAAATATATGTGAACATCATCTTGCTCAATATTTCAGATAATTGGCATATACCTCTTCTGCCTGAGACGCTGATCATGTTTAAAACCATCTTGGTTTTACATTTTATCTATACAAACTATTATTCAAGCAGCAATATTGAATTCTAGGACATAGTCAAACTTACCCCTTACCTATATTCAAGTGAAACAAGTAATGCAGTTAGCAACACTCAAAAGAACGACTGATAGGAATGAGTGAGAAGCAATTTTTAAGAAGAAAGGGGCTGTTATTAACAGAGGAAAAAAATAGGAATTGTACAGGATATAAGAAACTATAAATGTTCAGTATTGAGGTTGTTAGATAATAGTAAGAGAAGCACTCTCATATTATTGCTAATAAAAATGTTAGATGAAATATATACACTTTTAGGACAAGAAAATTTGCAATTTTTATAAAAACCTAAACTTATTTATATTTTTTACCTAATATTTCCTCTTAGAAGTATAGCCTAAATAAATAACCTTAGATTGGGAAGGACTTCTGAAATGGGAGCATGATGATCTTTGTAATTAACCTCCTCAATAAAAGCAATGAAAATATGGCAAAAAAATAACCCTCAAAATCAATTTCTCCAAAACTTGAGATTATTAAACAATATGAAGACCTTTTAATGTATAAAAACTGCCAAACCTCATTAAGGGCAGTAGTGTCTGTGGCTTTTTGATTTAGCCTATTCCAATTTCCCACTGGCCATATCCATAGAAAGCCATCAGTCTCACAACTCTGGAAGTTATTAAAAACCATCAATCTTGCATCTATAATCAAGAGAGTCCAGGATTAGAACTCAAAAAGTCACACCCCCAGAGTATTATCACTATTTGGCTCTTTTGGAGCTCTGTGGAAAATCCTCATTATCAGTGTATTGCTATTAATCTTTCTTGGAGCTCTTCAGTGAGAAAAGTCCAAGGCATTTACTGAAAATAATCAGCAGCAATTATTAAACATCACAGTTATCTGAGTCTACAGTGTGAGATGGACTAACAAGACCCTGATCAAAACTTAAAGGAAGAATCTGGGAAACAAGATGTCCTTAGGAGGCATTGAAAAGCTCTGACATTTCTGACTACCTAGAAGGTCCCCCATACATGCAGGTCCGTGTGCTTACACAGAAAAAAAAAATGGAGGGAACCTCACTTGGAAGCCCAGTGGTTTTTGGTGAATTCTACAAAGTCTTAAAGGAGAGTTAATCCCAATACTTCAAAGACTCTTCTAAGAAATAAAAGAGAACACTCGTTAAGCCATCATATGAGCCAGTATTGCTCTGCCCTTAAAACCAGACACATTGCAAAAAAAGAAAGCTAGAGAGCAATATCCAATATGACAACAGATACAAAAATGCTCAGCAAAATGATAGCAAGTCAGATTCAGCAACATAAAAAAGAATTATAGTTTTCCCAAGTAAGATTTATCCCAATAGTGAAAGACAGGTTTAAAATATGAAAAACCAATCAATGAAAGCACTATATTTGTAAAATAAAGAATAAAAGCTACATAATCATTTCAACTGATACAAAAAAGTACTTGACATACTCCAGCACCTTATCATGATAAAGTACTCAACAAAGTAGAAATGAAAAATAATGTCCTTAACCTAATAAAGGACATTTATGAAAACCCAGAGCTAACAGCATACTTAATGGCAAAAGACTATTTTCTGCCTAAATTCTGGAAGAAGACAAGATTATAAATTCTAAACACTTCTATTTAAAATTGCATTGTAAGATGTATTTGGGGAAATTAGAGAAGTGAAAGAAATAAAAGGCATCCAGATTGGAGGGGAAAATATAAAACTATCTCTGTTTACAGATAACATCATTGTGTATATAGAGCATTCCACCCAGAGCACAAGTGACAAAAGAAAAAACTAGATAAATTAGATTTCATCAAAATTAAAAATTTGTGTGCTGCAAATGAAGCCATCCAAAGAGATAAAAGACAGCATACAGAATGGGAGAAAATATTTTAAAACCATGTATCTGATAAGAGAATTGTGTCCAGAGTATATGAAAAACTCTTACAAATTCAAAAATGAAGATATATAACTCAAATTTTAAAATAGGCCAAAAATTTGAGTAGATTTTCTCTGAAGAAGATATACAAGTGACCAATAAGTACATGAAAAAATGCTTACAAAATTAGTTATTAGAGAAATTCAAATTCAAACCTCTTCATACTCCCTGGGTGGATAAACATAAAAATGCAAACATAGCAAGGGATGGGAATGATAAGAAAAAATTGAAACCTTCCTACTTTGCTGATAGAAATGTAATTTTGTGCAGCCACTTAGGAAAACAATTTGGCATTTCCTTAATATGTTAAACATAAGTGTACTATATGATTCAGAACTACCATTCTTAGGTATACACCTAAGAGAAATGAAAATATATGCCTATTAATATGCAGAAAAATGTTAATATTGACAATAGCCAAAAAAATGGAAACAAACCAAATATCCATTAACTGATAGATGAATAAACAAAATATGGTATAACCATGAAACAGAATATTACTTGGTAATGAAAAAGGAACAGAGTACTGATACACAGTTCAGCATTAATGAACCTTGAAGACATGCTAAGTGAAATAAACAAGTCACAAAGACCACATACTGTTTGATTCTATTTATGTGAAACATCTAGGAAAAGCAAATTTATAGAGATAGGAAGTAGATAGGTAGTTGACTGAAGCAAGGGTGGGGAATGCCTCCTAATGAGTACAGAGTTCCTTTGGGTAATAAAAGTATTCCAAGACTAAATAGCAGTGATGGCACAACTCTGTGAACATACTAAGATACATTTTAAATGAATGAATTTTATAGTATTTGATATACTTCAGTTATGTTATTATTCATGATAAAAAATACTGGAAACACCCTAAAAAATAAGAATATGGTTAAGTAAATTTCAGCGCATTTAATCAGTTATGGAATCTCAAAATTGAACATATAAGAATCATCTCAGCAAATTATTTTAAATGTACATCACTGAACCCCTATGCCATAAAATCTGCTTAAGATACCTCCAGAAGATCCTTTGCAGGTCATCCATGGCCAACATTTTGAAAAGTATTTCTCTTGATGGAGCATAAGTAACCATTAAATTATGCTTATGAAATAACTTCACAAAAGGCTTATTGTTTTAATTGTAATCAAGAGAAGCAAAATACATAATATAAATTTAAATTTTAAATGAAAAAGTTGGTTATCTTAATCTCAAACTAAGAAAAACTGGATGCTTGATAAAGTTAACTGTAATGGAATATGGGTTGATTTTCTTCTTTGATTTTTCATTTTTCTTAATATCTATGTTTTATAATCAGTCTAAATTATTTTTACAATCAGAAAAAATAAAATTAATTGTAAAAATGAGAGCCCCATGTTGAACAAGCCATTCAAAATATGGAAGGTGTGTGTGTGTGTGTATATATATATATATATATATATATATATGCATATCATGAAGTTCCTTTATGAATTCTTTCCATATTTTAATTTATATATGTAAATGTGTGTTTCCAAAATAAATTTACAGTATTTTGATAAAATAAAGATTACCTAGTAGATGTAATTTTTGTGGTATTCAAAAATTTAGAACTTATTTTCTGAGTAAACTGATTAATTATGTGAATAATTATGTATATTTCAAATTGGAATTTCAATATATATATTACTAGTCTTACAATGTAATTTGTCACATATTTGGGTCTAAGTACATGTTTCTACGTTCATTTGCAAAAATGCTTTTTTATGTTCACACACTTTTTCACTGTTATGCATTTAATAACATAGATTGGATTTTTTAATTAAATTTAAGTAATTCATACTCTAAGGAAGATTTTATCACTAAACACCTCCATCTAAATTGAATTAGTTATATTTGGCAATATTGAAAGAATACTCTCTACAGATATTCAAAAGTCATGGTGTGGCAGATGGGAATTGTGGTGCCTACAAAAGGTTGTCTGACTAAAAACAGCTTGGTTTGTATTACTCTCTTCAATATTTATATTTAAGTCTTGCTATACACACAGGATGCTTATGCATTCTAAGGCTGACTACATTTTTTATTTTGAAGCATTTAATGATAAGTTGCTGTTGGCTGAATTTAATAAGTTCTTGAGAAAATGTGGTTGTATCTCGAGATTCATAATATCACACTAAATCTGATTGAGCATTTTATTAGAGAAAGAATGGAGTCAGGAGTCACATATCTGAGACTCTTTTAAAAAGGACAGAAAAAGCCCAGAAGTAAAATGGTGACAGGAAAAGACAATTTATTTTTCTCTGCCTGTGTGCATTTAAAATAAGGGTATATTTAACCCAGAAAAGAACAGATGGACCATATTTATAATAGTCAGAGATAAAATGTTGTATTATTCAATTCTTCTATTAATTTATTTCTATTTCTTCCACTGCCACAAAGTGTACTTTATGTATATGTGAATTAAATGAAGATAAAAATGATACACCATGTATGTAGTATATGATTTATAGAAGGCTATTTACTTCAAATTTGCTTTGAAGTATTTTCTAGTTTGGGTTTTGCCTACTGAACTCAGCCTCAAGGTAAAACATAGTACTGGATTTTAATATATTTATAATTTTTGGTACAGTACACTGATTGGTGAAAAGAGCCACTAATTGTCACCTCAATAAATCTTTGTAAAAGTGCTGTATATATCCATCCAATAAACAAAAGAGTAAGATGGGCAAGATATATGAAGCATAAATCATTATATCCTAAAAATTTGAATGGTTGAGAATAGACTAAACTATTTTTATTTAAAATACAGAGGTGTTTTCATTTTTTAAATTAGGATTGATATATTTCAAATAAGTAATTATAGAAATGGAATGAACTCTGCTTTTGAAAAGTCCCTCTTTGCCTTCCGTAGTGGACTGTAAATTTTAATTTGTGTTTGTTTTGATTATTTCCATGTCCCTATCACTTAGAACCATGTCAGGTGAAATGGTTAAGTAACTTGCCTAGTACACGAAAGTAGTAAAGAAGCTGTCAGTCAAACAAATGACAGCTTAATGTCAAAATCATTACACGACATTGCTTCCTATGCTAGAATATTTTTATATATTTGATTTTTGGTAACCTTATTACATGTTCATGCATGCATACTGTTTTATTTTCTTACATCTAGAGTCCAGTTTACCTTTATTTAGTAGTGAAGATCTAACTTGGCATTAATTACTTCTACCATACCTGTGTTTATTAACACAATTTCAGCTCAGGATGAGGATGGTCCTGACAACAGTCAATGCTGACAATTAAAGTCTTCTGAAGTAGTAAGTTCCCTATCATTAAAGAGGTTCAAGTAGTTGACTTATATGTACTGGGTGGAGAAGGTTGAAGCACTGAATGAGTGCTTTGACTAGATGATGCTGAAAAAACATTTCCAATCCAAGACTGAAATTCTGTGGTCTTCACCAAATAATAGTACACTCTACGCCTATTGTGACTACAGACACTAAAGCCTGTACTAAAAATATGTTAGTGATGAAAACAGAAGTAAAAAAATCACAATTAAAATATGATTTAGAATGTACAAAGGAGTATATTTCTACCTAAGTAAAACTGGTAGGTGAGAAAAGTGATCCATGAATATCATTTTCTATGTGTCATTAAATTTGCTGATATTATTTCTTATGCAAAAAATCCTCAGTTTACAAACAAAAATGAGTGCATCTGAATGGAGAGGGTCTTTTGGAATTTATTCTCATTATATAGACCTGTGGAGATGGTATTCTGTGGGAAAAGCCACCAGTTTTGTAATACCTGTATGATTTGTGGAAGTTGCTTAACTCTTTCTTAGTTTCCTTATTTTAAAATGGAGATTACAGTAGTTATCTTGTTATGTTTCCTAAGACCTAAGTAAGAAATTGCATAGAAACAGCTGAGTAGTTTCCTTAGCATAGAAAAGGAGCCTAAAGATATGACTACTATTTATTGAATACTCTCCATGTGCCAAGTACTAAATGCTAAATACTGCACTATTTATTGAATATTCACAAAAATCCTTATACATAGAAGCTTTTATCTTATAGATAAAGAAACTGTGCTATTGAAAGATTATGTGATTTGTCTATAAACCACATATTTCTCCTTGAGATAGACTGAATGCAGTTCTGTCTGATGCCTGACTTTCTGTACTTGTATTTATTCATAAAGTCAAGAAACATTTATTGGGTACCTAATAAATGCCAAGCTTTTTAGCTGAGCTGCTATGCTATTGCCCAAATGATTATTACTTAGACTATAGTAACTGTATATTTATATGAGACATTATAGTTTTCAAATAATTTATGAAAAAGTAATTTTGTTTAGTATTCATGTACTCTATATGGAAGACAAGACAGGACACAGTTGAGGTTCTGAGAGGTTAACTGGCTCACTAGATGTCTTAGAGCTCAGTGCTTCTCAGACTCTGTGGTTAAAGGTCAGTTTATTTTTAGTCCATATGAGTCTATTGCAGATTTAATTTTTTGTAAAATTACTAAAAATTAATTACTAGACAAGTGAAATGACTAAAAGGCAGACACCAAATAAACAACTCCACATTTTTATCATTTGTCATAATTCTTTAGATATAAAATTACTCTATAAATGGCAATAAAACTCTCCAATGTTTTTTTCCAATGTCCATAGTTCTTATGGTACAGATAGCATTTGCAGGCTAGCACTAGCCTGTAGACCAAACAGTAAACCCTTTAACAACCAATAGGGCTTATATGAGGCAACTCTAACAATAATCCTAGACCTTCCATCTTCAAGTCTGGATCATTTCATAGTACTCCACACCTCAGCATACAGAAAGAAACCTCTTGTGTTCTAAGGAATAAAATCAAATTCCAAATTATCCAAATGAAACAGTAAACTGACAATGACAAAACATCTTTAAAGCATTACACAAAATAATTGACATGAAAAACATGAAAAAAATTAGAAGTTCATGAGAATTATTTACTTTAAATGTATAAGAAATCAAGAGTAAAACATTTGATGTATGATATATTGCTGAAAGACTTTCTTAAGTTTTTTCTCTCTTTTCACTCTGTTTATTTTTTGAAAAGAGAACTTAGGTTGTATTAAAAGAGATACAAGTGGATATAATAAAGGTACAGCATAGGGAATATAGTTAATTATATTGTAATATCTTTATATACTGAAGGATGATAACTCCATTTATCATGGTAAGCATTTAATAATGTCTATAATTGTTGAATCACTATATTTTACACCCGAAACCAATATAATATTGCATGTCAACTATATTTCACTAAAAAAGTGGATCTTTGCGAGATATGAATGAAAATAAACTTATCTCACCACTACAATGAAGGAGCTTGAAAATAAATGTCACTTGTTCTTTTTAAAAACTACTGAAAAAAATTCAGCATTTTTGGTGCAGAGTAAAATGCACATTGCGTCAGGCATGAAAATTTACTTTGTAAGCTTGTTTTGTGGCTCTTTCAGTTCTACTGAAATGGATCCAAATATTTACATATGCTATTTTATTAATAACTATTTTGCCATCTATATCAAACTAATATTGCACAGATGTTGAGGAATAACTTTTGGTTGTGAGTAAATATTAGAGGAACATCGAATTTTTCTCCAAATGATGCTAATGGAATGTTTTTCTTAAATCTTTGTTTAAGATGTCAGAAATAGTTGTTGTTTTAAAGTTCTACTGCCTTATCAATGCTTAATGAAGCTTCAGATGTCTACAAGGGCATAGAGAAAGATGAAAATTTATGACAACATTCAGACTGAGAGTTTCAGCCAATCTGTTACTGGCTTCTGGGAAAATTCCTCATTTCAAAATTGGAATTCAGTCTGAAGTGGAGTGAACCCTGGCCTTAAATAATATAGAAAAACTCTGTGTTCCTCACTTGCATTGTGTCTCCTGACTCAGAGATCCAAGATTTGTATCTTTCAGGATGTTAAGCAGTCATGCCTGGAGGTCCCTCTCATATCTTATCCATTTGAGGATTATTTCTTCTGCTTCCTCCAGAAGGCAGAAAGGAAGGAAGGATTTAGAGAAACATATTGCATCCAAGTTGAAAGAGAGAGAGAGAGTCCCAGTAGGCATTGTAGGTGTGGTAATAATGGGAATAGACAATAGTACTCTGTGGGGTGTGTGTGTGTGTGTGTGTGTGAGAGAGAGAGAGAGAGAGAGAGAGAGAGAGAGAGAGAGAAACTGTATCGGATCAGGATCAGAGGACCACAAAGGTGGTGAAAGAAGATGGTCCATCAACTTTTCAGCAGATGTGTTTTATTTGAATGCCTGCTATTCATTAGAATTTGGGCCTGATGTTCACAATCTGCTCTTCAACTATGATGTTTAGACACTTTCTGCTCAAAAATCAAGTTATCAGTAGGACCAAGGGCTAAGAGTCTGTTTTATGACTTGTCTGTTGAAAAACACTAACCTTCAATAGATTTTACCATATTCTTAGATCTGTAAACAAATAATAGCCACTATATCATCAAAGCCAAACATAATCTGCATAAGGATTATTTAACATGGGAAATAAAAGCCTCAGAGATAAGCATATGTGGAACAATGTGTTAATTCAGAAACCAGAAAAATATTTTAGAAAAATTTTTGCCATCCTTATAAGTTATATACATTGACTTGGAAATAAAAGCCATAGAGATTGAAAAGTTGAAACACAAAGGATTGATAGGGAGCAGAGAATATAGCAGGAGAATTAAATTTTCTTTTGTAGGCAATAAATAATATGATCAGGTTTGTGGAAAGCAATCTTAGGAAGCACTCCTAGAATTCAGAGAATGAGGCTAAACTCTCAAAATAATGAGAGAAATAATGACCAATATGGAAAACAGAAATCAAACATGCAGGTAGTTGTTAATGAAAAAAAATGAAGGAAAGGAAGCACTAATCATAGAATCACAAGGGAAAAAATATTGCTTAAAAAAAAAACAGACTCCAAGAAGAGACTAGCATTACCAAGGAAAGGGGATGGGGAGGGAGGGAGAAGGGGATTAAGGGGCATTACGATTAGCACACATAATGTAGGGGGGTCACAGGGAAGACAGTATAGCACAGAGAAGACAGGTAGTGACTCTATAGCTTCTTACTACACTGATGGACAGTGACTGCAATGGGGTCTGGCGGGGGTACCTGATAATATGGGTGAATGTAGTAACCACAATGTTTTTCATGTGAAAGCTTCATAAAAGTGTAAATCAATGCTACCTTAATTAAAAAAAAGAAATGGAAAGGGTTTTTACAACTCTAGAACATACAAGTTAGGATCTGAGATTTTTTTATATTGCATGGGAATTCCCTGTTCTTTAAATTTACAAAAATCTAATGGTAGACTGAGAAAAAAGATTATTTGGTGTCTGATTTTTTTTTTTTTTTATGCTCATGCTTCTAAGACTACAGCAGCTTAGTCTATTCAGGTTTTTTGTTTTCCTTAAACAATTTTGGTGATTCGTGTTACCTAGAAAAATTACTAATGCTGAGTAATTGTCCTGTATGAATATACATATAGAAATGTTTAATTCTCACACCAACCCTGAATGAGAATTATTATTGTTATCATTCCTATTATAGGTAAGGAAACTGCAGCTAAATGAGCTGGCAATGGTCAAGTCTTAAGGGATGAAGATGAGTTCCTGATACATAAACTGCCTTTCCATACCTCCTGTCTGTTCTACTATATGATTGTGATCAAGAACAGGTCATTCAAATTATTCCTAGGTTTCCTTTGCCTAAAAAAAAAAAATCATAGGAAAGATTTAAAAATCAGTGAGAATCTCCATGAATGTGTTTTAGTATCACACCTAGGTTTAACTTCCTAAGGGATTATGTGCTGTAGGGTATTGTCTGGCATGACACTATCATTAAAACAAGCCTTTCAGAAAGGTCCAAGACTATTTACCATGGTATAATATGCTGTGACATTATGTCTCAGTCAGAATCCACTTCTGAAAGGGTCAGTCTCATTTATGACAACCCTCGGGGAAACCAAGAGACTAGGAACTGCTGATCTGTCTGTCTGGCACTGGTCACACTCATCATCTGAATTAGGAATGCAGGGACATTTTAAATGTGCTGCTTCAGGGCTTCCTGTGGATCAGAGTTTTTAAACTCCTGAATCTTATTTTGTACTGAGGTGGTTGACACCATCCAATGCCAGTTCTTCAGTCTCACCTATGGTACTAGATGGGATTCTTTACACCCTTTAAAAAACACCCAGCTATGCAACTCTCCATAAAAGCAGGACCAAATTCTCTCTCCCCGACTGCTTGTTCCACTTCATCCTGTTCTTCAACCTTGAGAGGGAAGGACTTTTTTTTTAAACCTAGTAACATCAACTTTGAGTCTGTTTTAATATGGCTAAAATATAAAATATGACTGTTTTAATAAAATGAAAGTAGTTTGCTTTTATTTCTTTATTTTGCTGCATTTGAGGACCACAAATGCAAGGACGTTCTTCTTCTACTTCATGAAATGCTTCATGCTATCTGGACTTGAAGAAAGAAACTGTTTTAATGACTCATAGCTTTGAATTTAATGGGCCAACAAGGCTGCTTATGAAAGAATCAAAAGGACAAAAGGGTTGTGAGCTGATTGTTTAGTACTTTTTCCTTTTTTTCCCTTCCTGGATATAAGAATAGAGTGATTATGGCTGTGAGAACTCAGGAGATCATTAGGGTGGGGTTTGGAGTTTCAAATAAAGAGGAGGGTCCCTGAATGCCTACAGCTCATGCTGTGTAAGTGGTCCCAAGATTATATTAGAAGAGTCAGGACTCAACCTAGTGAAGAAACAGGGCAAAAGCAATTGCTGGTTACCAAACACATGTAGAAGTTAAATCTATATGGACCTACCCTTAGCCTTCAGAAGAGAGGGAGACAGTTCCCATTGCCTGTACTCAGTTGATCTTCCTTTCTCTAACTCAAGGAAATACGACTTTATCAGTAACAGCACTTCACCTACAGAGTCTACATACACAACTCTGCCACAATGCCCTGTGAGACAAAGCCCCAAAAGGGGTAGTCTGGAATCTTATGAGTGATAGCAAAACATACCAACACCTCCCTTTGGAATGCTGAACTGAAACAATGGGAAGCTCCTGGTATGAAACAATGACTAAGATAACTAAGTTACACACATATCAACATCACACAGTTAGAAATGGAAATAGCTATAAAATTGTTTGTCAGTCCTTTAGTAAACTGAGAATATGGGGGTCCAGGACCATACATTTAATTAATTCACTTGAAAAGTATTGAATGCTTACCTAGGCCCTATTTGTGGATTCTGTAGGTGGATGAATGATTAAGATACACAAGATGCCTGAACTTATAATACTCACTTCCTAGAGTGCATTGACAGAAAATAAATAAGGCAATTCACAGAGTGTTTTAAGGAAAATAAAATGGTGTATTATATATATAGTTACTGGAGATAGAGGAGGGTGAGTTACATTGGTTTGAAGAGGACAGTCTTCTGTATCTCAAGTCAGAGCATTTCTGGTACAGAGACCAGTGAGTGCAGACCAGAAACAGGTCTGCCATGTTCAAGAACGAAGAAGGGTGCTATGACTGAAATTAGGGGGCAAAGAGGAAAATGGTAAGAAATTAGATCAGCAAAGTAGGGAGAGGCCAGATTACACAGAGCTTTCTAGGTCAGTATTAGGAATATAGATTTTATTATAAGTGTAATGGGAAACCATTATTGGCTTTAGGCAGGGGATAATATAATTTAACTTATAGCCCTATAGGTGTTGTTTTGATTTTTAAAATATTGCTTGCTATAAAGAGAATAAACTTTAGTAGGAAAATAATAGAAGCAGGGAGACCCATTAGGAGGTCATTATAGTAGTCACCAGAAGAGATCACGCTGGCTTGCCCTGGGGTGACCATCACATAAACAAAATGAAGAAATGGATTTGGAATATATTTTGAAAGTAGAGCTACAGAAACTCATTTATGCTTAAGATATTAGTTTTGAAGGGAAGAAAATAAAAATAGATGATATATAGATTTTATTTAAAGCTATGGAAGTAGATGAATCCCATAGTGAGAATATTTAGGTTAAAAATAATGGAAGGGAAGGAAAAAACCGCCATGAGAAGTGAGGCAGATATCTCCTCCCAAAACCATATATAATATGAAAATACAGCAAATACAACTATTCCTAAAAGAGTGAACAGAAATAAGAGCACCATCTAGTCTACATCTGGGAGAAGAAAGCATATCATGGAAAAGGGTAAAGTAATAAAGCTGCGACCTGGTACTCCCTCCACCCCAGCTCACCGGTGGGAGATAGAGAATCAGAGTGGGGAGGGAGTAGAAGCCCAAGATCACTAAATACCCATCCCTAGAAATCTACTCTGGGAGCACAAACCCACATTACAAGGTCGTCTGGATATTAGAGGGGGTGAAAACCAAAGTCAGAGACTGAGACTGTGAACAGGTTCCACAACCAGCTGCCCTGGAACAAAAGAAAGGTGAGCACTTTGAAAGACTTCCCAATAGTGAGAGGGAAGCTGAAGGGGCAAGGGTTCAGGTGAAGGAACAGCTGGAGAATATCATCCCAGCACATTCAGCCCACCAGGTTATGAACTTTCAGGAACTTTGGGTGATACATCCCCCTGGCTGGCAGTGCAGACCCTAGGCCCCTCACTGTGATAAACAGCCTGCTGCTTCTTCCTCACTGCCGCTACCTGTGCATGAACCTGCTGCCCCACCATTGCTCCACACCAGTTGGAGGGCAGCCCCACCTACAGCAACTACACAGCTTAATGTGGAGGCTCCTCCCAGCACATGGCTCACTGGTCCTGACAGCAGAGGCAGTCACTGCGGTGGGAAGCAGAAAAGGACTCTGTTCTCCTGGCAGGCACCAGCAACATTTGCCTGCTACCCCTGCCATCACTCCAGGTCAGCCAGAGGGCAGCCCCACTTATGGCAGCTTAGGGCCTTAATGCAGAGGCTGCTCCCTGCATGTGGCTCACTGGTCCTGACAGAAGAGCCAGACACTGTGGCTGAGAAGCAGGAAAGGGCTTGCTCATTAGGGTGGGCATGAGCACCGCTCACCTGAGACCACTGCCATTGGTGACATACTGGGCAGCTCTGAAGAGCAGAGCTCTGGGCACTAGAGGGTGCCACCTACACAAACATAATATTTCTCACTATCCAATAGGATAATGAAAAGGCAGAAAAAATTGCCTTATTTATTTTCTGTCAATGTACTCAAGGAAATGAGTATTATAAGTTCAGGCATCTTGTATATCTTATTCATTCATCCAGCTACAGAATCCACAAACAGGGCCTAGTATAAGTACAGGGCCTAGGTAAGCACTCAAAACTTTTTAAGTGATTATTACAATATATATTTCAAAATACATCAATCCAAAATCTCTCAAACACCAGAAAGAGAGCTCAGTGAGACTAAAATCACCAGTCTTCCTGAAAAAAAATTCAAAATAAAAGTCATAAGCATGCTAATGGAGTTACAGAAAAATATTCAAGAGCTAAGGGATGAATTTAGGAGGGAGATAGACAATTTAAAGTAGAGTAGCTGAAATGAAACATACAATAAAGGGATTTAAAAGCAGATTAGATGAGGTAGAGAAAATGGTATATGGAATAGAAACTAGAGAACAGGAATACAAAGAAGATGAGCAAGAAAGAAAAAAGGATCTCTAGGAATGAAAGAATATTGACAGAACTGTGTGACCAATCCAAATGGAACAATATTCACATTGTAGGGATACCAGAAGAAGAAGAGGGAGAAAAAGGGATAAAAAGTGTCTTTGAGGAGATAATTGCTGAGAACATCCCCAATCTGGGGAAGGAGATAGTCGCTTAGGCCATGGAGGTACACAGATCTCCCATCACAAGGGACCCAAGGGAGACAACACCAAGACATATAATAAATAAAATGGCAAAGATCAAGGATTAGGACAGAGTTTTAAAAGCAGCCAGAGAGAGAAAAAAGACCACATACAAAGGAAAACTCATCAGGTTATCATCAGACTTCTCAGCAGAAACCTTACAGGCAAGAAGGGAGTGGCATAATATAGTCAAGGCAATGAAACAGAAGGGTCTAGAACCAAGAATACTCTATGCAGTAAAATTATCATTTAAGTTTGAAGGAGGGATTAAACAATTCCCAGATAGGCAAAAGTTGAGGGAATTTACCTCCCATAAACCATCTCTACAGTATATTTTAAAGAGACTTCTCTAGATGGAAGTGTGCTTAAGACTAAATAGATGTCACCAGAGAAAATAAAACCACAGGAAAGGAGGTAGACGAACTAAATACTAACCAAATGTAAAATTAAATAAGCTACCCACAAATTTAAGTCAAGGGATACACAGAGTATAGAATATGGCACCTAATATATAAAGAGTGGAGGAGGAAGAAAAAGAAGGGAGAAAAAAATATCTTCAGATTGTATTTATAATAGTGTAATAAGTGAATTAAGTGAGTCTGTTGGATAGTAAAGAAGCTGCCCTTGAACCTGTGATAACAATGAATCTAAAGCCTGCAATGGCAGTAAGTACATATCTACCGATAATAACACTAAATGTAAATGGTCTGAATGCACCAATCAAAAGACATAGAGTCACTTAAATGATTAAAAAACAAGACCTGTCTATATGCTGCCTATAAGAGACTCACTTCAAACCCAAACACATACACAGGACTAAAAGTGAAGGGATGGAAAAAGATATTTCATTCAACTAATAGGGAGAAAAAAGCAGTTGTTGCAGTACTTTTATCAGACAAAATAAACTTAATAACAAAGAAAGTAACAAGAGACAAAGAAGGACATTAAATAATGATAAAGAGATCAGTCCAAAAAGAGGGTATAACCATTATAAATATCTATGCACCAAACAGAGTAGCACCTACATATGTGAAATAAATGCTAACAGAATTAAAGGGAGAAATAAAATGAAATGCATTCATTTAGGAGACTTTAACACATCACTCACTCCAAAGGACAGATCAACCAGACAGAAAGTAAGGACACAGAGCCACGGAACAACACTTAGAACAGATGGACCTAATAGACATCTACAGAACACTCCACCCAAAAGCAGCAGAATACACATCTCAAGCACACAAGGAGCATTTTTAGGAGTAAATCATATACTAGGCCACAAAAAGAGCCTCAGTAAATTTCAAAGATTGAAATTGTACCATCCAGCTCATCAGAACACAAAGGTATGAAACTAAAAATAAACTACACAAAGAAAGCAAAAAAGCCCACAGATACATGGAGGCTTAACAACATGCTCCTAAATTATCAATAGATCAATGACCAAATAAAAACAGAGATAAAAAATATATGGAGTCAAATGACAACAATAACTCAAAAGCGCAGAATTTGAGGGACACAGTAAAGGCTGTGCTAAGTGGGAAGTATACTGCAATACAGGCTTACCTCAGGAAATAAGAACAAACCCATATGGACAGTCTAAAATTATAATTAATGAAATAAATAAAGAACAAATGAGGCTCAAAATCAGTAGAAGGAGGGACATTATAAAGATAAGAGCAGAAATAAATAAAATCAAGAAGAATAAAATAATAGAAAGAATCAATGGAAGCAGGAGCTGGTTCTTTGAGAAAATAATCAAAATAGATAAACCCCCAGCCAAACTTATCAAGAAAAAGAGAAGCTACACACATAAAAAGAAATAGAAATAAGAAAGGATAAATCAGTATGGACACCACAGAAATACAAAGAATTATTAGAGATTTCTATGAAAAATAATATGCTAACAATTGTGATAACCTAGAGGAATGAGGAAATGGACAACTTTCTAGAAAAATACAACCTTCCAAGTCTGACCCAGGAAGAAGCAGAAAGTCTGAACAGACCAATTACCAGCAATGAAATTTAATTGGTAATCAAAAAACACCCTAAGAGCAAAATCCGGGACCAGATGGCTTCACCGCTGAATTTTATCAAATATTTAGTGAAGAACTAATACCCATCCTCCAAAAACTTTTCCAAAAAGTAAAAGAGGAGAGAATACTTTCAAACTCATTTTATGAGGCCAGCAACACTGTAATACCAAAACCAGGCAAAGACACCACAAAAAAAGAAAACTACAGATGAATATCTCTGATGAATAGAGATGCAAAAATCCTCAACAAAATATTAGCAAACCGAATTCAAAATTACATCAGAAAGATCATCCATCATAATTGTGTAGGATTTATTCCAGGAATGCAATGATCATACAATATTCAAAAACCCATTAAAATCATACACCACATCAACAAAAAGGACAAAACCACATGATCATTTCTGTAGAAGCTGAAAAAGCATTCAACAAATTCAACATCCATTCATGATAAAAATTCTCAACAAAATGGGTATAGAGGGCAAGTACCTCAACATAATAAAGGCCATATATTACAAACCCACAGCCAACATCATACTTAACAGTGAAAAGCTCAAAGCTTTTACTTTAAGATCAGGAACAAGACAAGGATGTCCACTCCCCACTTCTGTTCAACATTGTACTGGTGATCCTAGTCACAGCAATCAGACAACACAAAGAAATAAAAGGCTCCAGTTTGATAAGTTAGAACTTAAACTGTCTCTGTTTGCAGTTGACATGATATTGTACATAAAAAAACCCTAGAGAATCCACTCCAAAACTACTAGATCTAATATCTGAATTCAGCAAAATTTCAGGATACAAAATTAATACACAGAAATCTGTTGCATTCCTATACACTAACAATGAACTCACAGAAAGAGAAATCAGAAAAACAATTCCATTCACAATTGCATCAAAAAGAATAAAATACCTAGGAAAACCTAACCGAGGAAGTGAAAGACTTATACCCTGAAAACTTTAATACACTGGAGAGAAATTAAAGAGAACACTAATAAATGGAAATACATCCCATGCCCTTGAGTAGGAAGAATTAATGTTGTCAAAATGCTCATCCTGCCTAAGGCAATCTACAGATTCAATAAAATGCCTATTAAAATAGTGACATCATTCTTCAACGAACTGGAACAAATAGTTCTAAAATTCTATGGAACCACAAAAGACCCCAAATAGCCAAAGCAATCCTGAGAAGGAAGAATAAAGTGGGGGGGATTTCACTCTCCAACTTCAAGCTGTACTACAAAGCCATGGTAATCAAGACAATTTGGTACTGGCACAAGAACAGAGCCACAAATGAATGTATTTTAATAGAGAACCCAAATATAAACCCACACATATATGGCCAATTAATATATGATAAAGGAATTTGGGCACACAATGGGGAAATGACAGCCTCTTCAACAGCTGGTGTTGGCAAAACTGGACAGCTACATGTAAGAGAATGAAACTGGAACTGAAATACTGTCTAACTCCATACACAAAGTAAACTCAAAATGGCTCAAAGACCTGAATGTAAGTCATGAAACCATAAAACACTTAGAAGAAAACATAGGCAAAAATCTCTTGAATATAAACCTGAGCAAACATATTTTTCAAGAACATATCTCTGGCAAGGGAAACAAAAGCAAAAATGAACAAGTGAAACTACATCAAACTAAAAGGCTTCCGTACAGCAAAGGACACCATCATCAGAACAAAAAGGTATCCTACAGTACGGGAAGATATATTCATAAATTACATGTCCAGTAAGTGGTTGACATCCAAAATATAAAAAGAGCCTATATACCTCAACACCCAAACAGCAAACAACCTGATTAAAAAATGGGCAGAAGATATGAACAGACATTTCTCCAAAGAAGAAATTCAGATGGACAGCAGGCACATGAAAAGATGCTCCACATAGCTAATCATCAGAGAAATGCAAATTAAAACCACAATGAGACATCACCTTACACCAGTTAATATGGCCAACATCCAAAAGACAAACAAGAACAAATGCTGGTGAGAATGTGGAGAAAGGGGAACCCTCCTACACTGCTAGTGGGAATGTTATTTAGTTCAACCATTGTGGAAAGCAATATTGAGGTCCCTCATGAAACTAAAAATAGAAATACCATTTGACCCAGGAATTCCACTCCTAGCAATTTACCCTAAGAAAACAGGATCACAGATTTGAAAAGACATATGCACTCCTATGTTTATCACAGCACTATTTACAATAGCCAAGAAATGAAGCTACCTAACTGTCCATCAGTAGATGAATGAATAAAGAAAATGTGGTACATATACACAATGAAATATTATTCAGCCATAAGAAGAAAAAAAATCTTATCATTTGCAACATAGATGGAGCTAAAGGGTGTTATGCTTAGTGAAATAAGCCAGGCAGAGAAAGACAAGTACCAAATGATTTCCATCATCTGTGGAGCATAAAGAACAAAGCAAAAACTGAAGGAACAAAGCAGCAACAGACTCACAGAACCCAAGAATGGACTAACAGTTGCCAAAGGGAAAGGGACTGGAGAGGGTGGGTGGAAAGGGAGGGGTAAGGGGATTAAGCATTATTATGATTAGTGCACATAATATGGGGGGGCATGCGGATGGCAGTATAGCATAGTGAAGACAAGTAGTGACTCTATAGCATCTTACTATACTGTTGTACAGTGACTCTAATGGGGTATGTGGTGGGGACTTGATAATAGGGGGGAATGTAGTAATCACAATGTTGCTCATGTGAGACCTGAGCATAAGATTGAATATCAATGATACCTTAATAAGAAAAAACAAGCCTTTGAAATCATCCCTTCTGATAATGAAGCCAGGGAGGCAGATATTTAAAGGTTCAAAAGAGATTGAACTCATTGCTCATGTGAAACCTTCATAAGATTGTGTATCAATGATACCTTAATATAAAAAAAATAGTAATGGAAGGTCTAGGACTGAGCCTTTTAAGAAATATCCCTCCATTGATAATGTCTGGGTTTTTGCTGTTCACAGTTTGAACAGTGGCAACATTTACTTGATGATATTACGATAGGTTTGACATGGGATCAATCAAAACAAAAAATATTGAACTCATAGAAATGGTAGAATGGTGGTTGCCAGGGGTTAGAGGTTAGGGGAAGTGGAGAGATGCTGATCAAAGGGTTCAAACTTTCAGTGATAAGATGAGTAATTCTGACTCTCTAATGAACAACATGATTATCATAGTTAAAAATGCTGTATTGTGTACTTGAAATTTGCTAAAAGACTAAACTTTAAGCATTCTAACTCACCACACACACAAAGGCATTATGTGAAGTGACGGATGTGTTAATTAACATGATTGTGGTAATCATTTCATGGTGTATATGTATATCAAATCATCATGTTGTACACTTTAAATATATACAGTTTTGTTTGTCAAGTATACCGCAATAAGGCTATTGTGAGGGGAGTTTTGTTTTGGTCATGTTAATTTTGAGATTCCTATTAGAAATCCAAACAGACGTGTATACAAGTATACAGTTGGTTATCAATGTAAAATATGCTTCCCTCAGCCAATCACTGTACCACATGGATGGATAAATGGAATGCATCATGGTAAATTAGATCTCTGCCCAGAGAAGAAGGTAAATAAAGTATCCAGTTTATAGAGACAGTGAGCGTTCACTTCTATCAGAATCTCTAAGTCTGTTTCAGGATTGCCAGAAAGATCCCTTGTCAATGAAATACTGCATGGGTTACACAATAGCCTTTAAATGTCTGTAAATGCCTACATGATAATGAGCTTATCACAAGAAGTACAGGAGGACATGTGTACTGGACTTCACATTCACAGCTTGGTTATAAAGGCTTTCATTATTATCTATTGATGAAGATTAACTATAAGTCTTCTCAGTGTATAGGATAAAATAATTAAATTGGCAAATATGAATAATTAAAATTAAAAGCTTTTTTACTAGCTCCAGGTATCCCTTATTTTCTAACATACTGAGATCCTCAGCAACTGAAATGGCTTAGGCCTCTCTCAGCCTCTGAGAAGCTCTGACTTGATGATGTCAGCACAGTGGAAATGTAGGTGAGGGATTATACCAAAGGGATTGATTTACAGGGCGTTTATTCTAGGAAGTTTGCACATGTCATGAGTCATAATTCTAGACCTCCTTTTGAGCATTCAAAGAGAATACCCAATCCAAGGATATTTACAGAAAGTATGTACCATTTTGAAAAGTATTCTGAAACATAAAGCACCTCATGTGTCACAGAAAAGCTTTAATTCCATTCAAGCAATATTACCAAGAGTTACACTAATAATTTCAATCTCCTATTTCTTGAAGTTCAGGGGAGCACCAAGCAGTGGTTGGTATTTGATGTCCCCATACAGAAAAGGCACACAATACTTCTATAAGGCTCAAAAAATAAAACAGTATAGAGAGGGTCTTGCTACAATATTTCACAACTTGAGATAGACACAGACTGACAGACCACTGGACAAATTTATCTACAACAAATCTGTGAATCTTTGCCACTTTATAATATATAAACAGAAACTATGATAGGACTAGTTTAAATAATTCATCTTTACAGTCTCATGCCCATCAGAGAAAAGTGGTGGGAGAACAGAGTCTGTCCAGCACAAAAGCCATAATATTTCTAATAGGGAGCAGGTCTAAACAAGAGCAGAAAGTGATTTCACTTCCCCCATTCGCAGAGCCTATGGGGGTCAAAAGAGTACTGGAAGAAGCAGACCTAGTGATTCTGAATATGCGTGGTCAAAATCTGTCCGACTCTGGAGAACTTGAGAACCTTTCCAGCCACTGAAAGAGGCTGCAAGATTTCAGGGTGCAGTATACAGCTCATTTATTCAGAAAAGGAAAGGAGCTATTAGTAACTGGAAAAAATAAAAGTAAGGAAGGGAGGGAAAGAGGGAGGAATAAAACTCACCATCTGTAGAGTAGAAGTTAAAGATATTGGAAGATACATGAACATTGAAAATGTTCATGCAAACCCTAAACAAGGCAGGTGCACCTGGAGAATATGGTTCCCATATTCAGCTAGGTACTGCCTGATTTAAAAAAACACATTGGTAGTTCCCCATAATTTCTCTGCATAATCAAGGGAGAGGAAGTAAGAATTCCATTTAAAGTGGCTTAAAGTATACACTGGTAAAGAGGTGGAAGGTCAGTGTGTCTTTCCACTCTAAACCCATTTGGCTCCCCAACAGAAGAAAAGCACCAGAATAGGGATCCCTATGCTTTTCATTCCTCTATTTTCTTCGCATTTTCACCCTATCACAAATAAACAAATAACTGTATTGGCACATCTAGCATATGGTAATAAATGCTCAGGAAGGAAAAATAGACCTCCGGAACAGAACAGGAAATACAGAGAGGAGTGTGATTTTTTAACTGATGGTCATGAAAGTGCTCATTAATACTCTGACTTTTAAGAGGAGACCTGCGCGGAGCAGGATGTGTAGCTCTCTGGAGGAGAACATGCCAAGCAAAGGGAACAGAAATAAAACATCTAAGATGTGGAAATACCTGGTGTATTTGAGGAACTGCACAAAATCCAGTGCAGCCAGAGCAAAACAATCAAAATATAAAGTAAATGATAAAAAGACAGTAGTGGTGGCCTAATTATGTAGAGCCTTGTGTCCCTTTACTCACAACAGTATTAGGGTTCTGAAAAAAGGAGTGTGACAATCTGTTCTATGCTTAACAGAATTATTGCAGCAGCTGTGATAAAAATAAATTGCACAGGTGCAAGTGCAAAAGCAGGAAGGGCAGGTAAAAGATGATGGAAATAATGCAGTTAAGAGATGGTGTCTTGGACCAGTAGAGTAAATGTGACAGTGGTTAGAAAGAGTCAGATGGTGGATGTACTTTGAAAGTAGACCTATTTGATTTGCTGAAGGGTTAGATTTGTCATGTGATAGAAAGACAGGAGTTCAGGATGACTTCCAAGTTTTTGGCCTGAGCTAGCTACTCTTTATCAAGGCAGGGAACGATCAGGATGGCATGAAACCTGCAGTAAATTCTTCCACAAGGTTAGAACTAGTAAAAAGTTTGCTCACATGAATTTTTTTTTAAATTAGTGTTCTGAAATCCATCATATTCCTTTCTATGTTCTGGTCACCATAAACAGAATTAGATTTAATAATAATTCAGGTAACTCTCCTTAGCAAATAATTTATACATTTTTTAATTCTCCTTTTTAAATTCTTGATTGCTTTTTCTGCTGTGCATTTGTTCTTAGAAATACTTGTGATTTTTCTCTAAGATGCCTCAAATACATTTAGAAATAGAGCAATAAAGAAAAATGAAACAGTAATAATGCTTATAATTGAATATAACAGGTGGAAGAGAAGACTGAGATTTTGTTTTTTCCTAAAAGGCTATAAAGCGATGAATAAGGGTTTTCACATTTCTAGTGTAAAATAATATTTTCTATGAACATATTTGGAAAAGTGTATTATTTTCATCTAAGCACTAATGGTTTCAGAAGTAATTTACTATGATATTTATGTCAAAAAATAGCTGAAAAATGTTCTAAGAAAATATGTCATATTAGATGATGTAACACCAATACTTGTCCAGACTACAGGCAAGGCACACAGTAATTGAGTCTCCAGGGATGTTATGGAGCATCTCTTGAAATAATATACACAACAATTAAAGCAAAGATGTCAAATGTGACTGGCAATAAAACAGTACTTGAAAGCAATGTCTGAATTAAAATGTTGTAAGGCTTTATTACTCTGAATAAGAAAAAAGGGAAGAGATGTAATATATAGCCTCTACTTAATATCTTTGGCAAAATATATTATATATATATAATACATAGAAATGTTAATATAAAAATATGTTTTATATGTATAAATTATTGTGTATATATTTATTGTATGTGTATGTATATTTTCTGTATGTACATTGTGTATATATATATTTATACATATACATATATAATATAAAATATATATATTAACATATTTTCTTATATGAAAATCCCATCTGAACTCTAAATTTGAGAATTAAGAATGACTCCCACTAGGGTCACTTGGGAAGAATCATACATAGCCTTACAATAGTTGTAGATTGAAAATTGCATGAAAAATCTTGAAACTAGGATACCAATCTCTCTATTTACACATATAAATATTACTGTAGCAATGTTATCTTAACAATATTATAAAAGACACTTAAAAGATAACTAACAAAAGCATAGCATCTTCTACTTATATACTGAAAGTAACTAATTTCATTTTTTGCATAATCTTCTTTGGTCTTTGTCTATATGCATACATAATTTATATCCTTATTAGCATATGTGTTTTATATTCTATTTTTTCACTTAGCATTATATTGCAAGCATATTTACATGTTCTAACATAGCCTATATAAATTATAATGTAATCACTGCATAACATTTAATTGAATGGTTCTGTAATGCATTCATTAAGTCATTTTTTAATGTAAGACAACATCATCTCTATGTTTTGCAAATATAGAAAATACTGAAAAGACTATATCTAGGTACAAATCCATTTTCTTTCTTTGATTAAGAGGATTTCTGAATGAAACATAATATACATGTTATGGCCCATTATACTATAATCCTTTTCAAAGTTTATACTTCTACTTATCATTTTAAGTAGTCATACTAGAGTGGACCAAAATCTTTTTGTAAGTTGATTAATTTAGTAGTTATAAAACACTACTTGATTATTTTAAATAGACTGTTTTTCCACATGTTACTTTACTATTGATGACAGTCTCATAAGTTATTGTATTCTGTGATTTTTATGTACTTTCAACTCTAATAATTTTTCACTCACAATAGGTATGTATGTGCTTATTTCCCAAATAACTAATTAAGAATACTTGCAAACTTCTGTTTGACCTGTGTACATTGTCATCTGGCCGAAGTTTCCTAGGGCTATGACCTATTCTAACCTCTGGCTAAGATTTTAGTTGTTCTAAATTAAAATAAACTGTGGTTTAAATTCCTGTGAATAAGTGACAAATACCCTGCTGATACCTAACAGGGACTCACACTCTTTAATTAAAAGTGAAAATTTTCCTTCCCCAGACCATTTGAACTATAATTACATCTAGGGATTGGTACTGTGTTAGCTAAGAAAGTGCCCAGAAGACACAAATGGGTAATGTTCTGCATACAGCACCAGATCTTAAACTGAGATTATTATTTATTCTGTCATTAAACAATCCTCTGTTGAGTTCCTGCTAGGCATAAGCTCTGTCTGTTGCTTCTAAATCTATAGTGACCAGAGATAGTTTCCTTAATATCATTATATTTCAGGTTTTCTATGAGCAAATGAGGGTATTTTTCAATCTTAGGATTCTTGCACATTGTTTTAAAATATCTACATTAAAGTCATCTTATAGGAGTTGATATAGCCTGGTTTGTGCAACAAAAATAATGTTACTTGCCCTCTACCTCCTTGTCATTGCGTGACATCATAGAAAATGGCACGGATTAGGTTTCTTTATGCTACTGGACCACGGTAAACACATAGAGTATGATAAATGTTTAAGGCACTGGCTGTGTTTCCAACAAGTTTCTTGTCCTAAGGAATATGACTGGCATAAACAAACAAACAGAAACAGGACTTGTGGTATGTGAGTCTCTTGGGGATATACAGATCAACACTTCAATGTTTTAGATGGTTGTGTTGTAGTAAGCAGAATAATTGGGCCAGAACCCAGGGGAAAGAATCTGGGCAGAAGCACATCCCTGAAAAATCACGGAAAGTAGGGGTAGGCTTCATATTGGGAACTTCAGAGTTAGTCAGCCTTCAAGACCAGAGGAAGCGTGGTTAGTTTCAAGTTCTGGGTGTGACTGGCATGAAGCCGACTTTGTATTGGAGAGGATGCAGCAGTATCTGGTCCACCTCATCCCTCAGACAAGAGGAAATAACTTCAAATCTCAGCTGACTCAGACTAGGATCAATGACCCCTTCATAGCAGGCTGGCATGCAGCCTGTGTGTGGGGACATGAATTAATCCTAGTTACACAGAGCTAGGGAAACAGGGCCAGGGCCCAGGCAGTGGAGATTGACTGTTTAGTATTGATTTATTTAGCTGTTTTTAATCTATAAATTAATAACCTTTTAATGCCATACATCATTAAGAGTGCCTGGCATTAGAAGACATATAAGGATGCTTGTAACCCTTATTCCAAAACAGAAAAATCAGGTTCATAAAGTTCATTAAATTAACTACAATATAGCTTATAACTGTCCATTATACATAAATGCAGGCAATTACTAATTGAGGCTGTGGACTTTCTATACTTCTTTTCTGATAATAATCATAACAATAATAATTACTAACAATTATTGAGAACTTAAAATGCCATTATTTTAAGACACTAGTCTAAGCATTTAACGTATGCTATCCCTATTGTTTCTCATAATAAAGCTATGGATTAGAAACTACTATTCTATCCATTTCATAAATGAAGGAACTCAGGCACGAAGTAGTCAAATAACTTTTCTAAGATCACACAGTAAGTCAGCAAGTGATAGTGCCAGGACATTAGTCTAGAAAAATAGATTCCAAAGCATTATGGAAACAAACTGTGTTCTCATTTTTTTAAAAAGACACCTTATCTTGACTATTCATTAAGGATAGAGGAATTAGTTTGTAATAGAATTAGAGAAAGAGAAAAGGAAGATGTATAAGGATGTATATTTAATAGGAATAAGATGTCTCTCTCTAAGGAAAGTGTTAGGCTGGAGAAAGGAAAAACACGGACATGCAAACAGAACAGAGAGATGCCATAGGGGGAGAACAGACCAGACCCCAAAGTCCGTGCTGTATGTGGAAACGGGACAGCACTCCCTGAATTCCATCCTGATGTGCCAACTAAGACCCGGATGTCAGCCTCCTCCCTCTTGGAAGGAAAAAAGTTTCTAGTTAACTTTATGTCACCTTTAGCCAATCATACCTCTCAACACCCCCTAGGATAGCTTGCCCACTCCTCCCCCTCCTAATCCCTTATAAGCCCCCCACCTCCCTAACCGGGTGTGACTTCTCTGGCCTCTGACAAGAAGGCCACAGAACCTCACCCGGGGGTATTTAAATAAATTACCTGGCCCTTTGTTGCCTCTCTTTGCCTGCTTATTTCGGCTAGAATTTACCTTACAGAAAGTATCCATGAAGCAAACATATGGAGAAAGGAAAATACAAATAAGTGTTTGGAAGCAAATGCTTTAGATACAGAAAACTAACTATACATTTAAGTTATTTAAAGTCAGTGAAATACTTTCTTTTTTCTCTTTAGTGTTTTATTTATTTATATTCCTTTATTCTGTTCATATATTACTATAAGATGTGGAAAAAATCATTTAGATGCTTGTTCATTTGGTTTTCCCTACTATATACCTACCTTACATTTTGGCTTCAAATATTATGTCTTGAGGTAAAAGTTATTATTATTATGTAATAGTAACAACAATTACAATTCTACTATCTTGTAAATGTGTTCTGGATTCTTTTTTTTTCCTTTCTAGAAAGTCTTATTTTTCACTTTCTGATCTTGCTTCTTTCTTTTTCGAGTCCTATACCTTCCTTTTAATTTCTAAATTGGAAGTAAAATTCTTAGGACATTGTCTCACACAAAATAAGCTCCTGATAGATATTAGTTATTACTTGTTCATTGTTGCTGTGTGCAAAAGAAAGGGTAACCCGGGTAACTGCTGGATCTGTTCACTAGAGGGAGGGCGAAATGTTTTGTGTATAATGATAATTCACACATTGTGGGCACTTTTGCATCAGGAGCCAGATGGGAAGAAGCAAAATAAAGAATTGGTATGAGCACAAAAATGTGAAGGATGACAGTGCCAGGAAGCAACAAAGAACGTTACTGGGCAAATTCAGTGTGTTTTATGGGTCACCCAGTGATTATCAAAAATTAATAATAGAGCCATGTATCTCTACCTATTCCTTTTAGCTGTTGACCTTATGTGGCCTGGGACATACCATGTTGTATACACATATAATAAAATCAAAAATGTATTTACGGCCAGTGCCTTAAACATTTATCATACTCTATGTGTTTACCATGGTCCAGTAGCATAAAGAAACCTAATCTGCACCATTTTATATGATGTCATGCAATGACATGGAGGTAGAGGGCAAGTAACATTATTTTTGTTGCACAAACCAGACTATACCAACTCCTATAAGATTACTTTATTGTAGACATTTTAAAACAATGTGCAAGAATCCTAAGATTGAAAAATACCCTCATTTGCCAATAGAAAACCTGAAATATAGTGATATTAAGGAAACTGTCTCTGGTCACTAGAGATTTAGTAGCAACAGACAGAGCTTATGCCCAGCAGGGACTCAAAAAAGGCTTACTCAATTGCTTGGTTGGTCTGTTTTTAATTTTTTGAGGAACCTCCATACTGTTTTCCAGAGTAAGTACACCAGTTTACATGCTCACCAACAGTGTGCCAGTGTTCCCTTTTCTCCACATTCTTCCCAACACTTGCTCTTGTCTTTTTGATAATAGCCAACCTGACAGGTGTGAGGTGATACTTCACTGTGGTTTTAATTTGTATTTCTCTGATGATTAGTGATATTGAGCATCCTTTTCTGTGCCTGTTGGTTATCTGCATGTCTTCTTCGGAAAATGTCTATTCTGGTCCTCTGCCCATTTTTTAATCGAGGTATTTGGATTTTTTTAATATTAAGTTGTGTAAATCCTTTATATCAAGTTGTGTGAATCTTTTATATTTTGGATACTAATACCTTATTAGATGTACAATTGGCAAACATCTCTTCCCATTCAGTAGATTGCTTTTTTGTTTTGTCGATGGTTTCCTTTGCTATGCAAAAGCTTTTTCTTTTGATGTCATCTCATTTGTTTACTTTAGCTTTTGTTGCCCTTGCCTGAAGAGGCTGGTCCAAAAATGTATTGCTAAGAATGATATGAGTGAGCTTACTGCCTATGTTTTCTCTTAGGACTTTTATGGTTTCAGGTCTTACATTCAAGTCTTTAATACACTTTGAATTTATTTTTATATATGGTATAAGATAGTGGTCCAGTTTCATTCTTTTGTATGTAAACTGTCCAGGTTTTCCCAACATCATTTATTGACTGTATTCCCCATTGTATCTTGTATCTTGTGGCCTCCTTTGTCATAGATTAATTGACCATCTATGCATAGGTCATTGGGTTTTTTTGTTTGTTTTCCTGGCTTTCTATTCTATTTCATTGATCTGTGTGTTTGTTTTTGTGTCAGTGCCCTAATATTTTGATTAATATAGCTTCATGGTATAGTTTAAAATCAGGAAGTGTTATATCTCCAGCTTTGTTCTTCCTTTGCAAAATTTCCTTGTATATTTATCTAAATTTATCTTTATTTTACTGCCTAGCAATCTGCCCAGTGAATAAGAAGATTCACTAATTCATTTTATGGTATTTAATTGCTTAATTTTAATCATATTAAATTACTTGATTTATTCATTTTATGAGTGCTTTATCCCAACAAATTTATAAATCATCATAGATGTTATTTTTATTTGTTCAGTAGGTTATTGTTTTTACTTATGTTTATAATCTGTTTTGAATTAATTTCAAAATTTCAGAAAAGTTTCAAGAACTGTGCAAATCATCTCATATGCCCATTGCTAATATTTTCCATTTTACCTCCTTTTGAGTTTGTAGTTGTGCCACTTTGCATCTTATTTAGTTCTTGCTCTACAGATTATAATATGCTTCTTTAAATGATCACCAGCTGCTTAAAAAATATTTCATGTCTTCATAAACAATGTAAGAATCTTAGAACACTTTAAAAAATGATCCTCCCACCATTTAAGATTTCATTGTCATATATGTTTGCATTTACATATCCTAAAACTCCATATTATATTCTTAGTATTCTTAATTTAAACTGTTATTGATCTTTAATGATCTTTAATGATATTGACCTGTTTAAGTTCACTGATCATTTCCCCTGCTATTTTCAGTCAATTGATAAGCCTTTCAAAAGATTCATTTCTGATATTATATGTCTTATATCTAACATTTTAACTTGCCCTTTCTTTTGTAACATCTATCTCTCTGCCTTCTCCATACATATTGTCTGCTGTTTCTATTAGACCCCTTAACACATTTATTATAGTCAGGTTATCATAGTACTTAGCTGATAATTCTAATATTTGTTCATCTCTGAGTCTATTGACTTTTTGTCTCTTGACCAAACATTGTTACTTTCTTGCTTATTCAGATTTCTCATATTTTTTAATTGAATGCCATAATTGTATATGATGTAACATTAAAGGTTAAAGTAAATAATATTTATGCCTAGAAATAAGCATACCTCTTTTTCAATTAGGCTATAAATTGGTAGGGGGAGATGATTCAATCTGGTTTATATTAAGCCAGGATTAGGCTTTCTGGTAGCTTTAGTTAGATTCAGTTTACTACAGATTCCAAATTATTTGATGGTAGAATCAAAACCTCCCCCTTGGCAGGACTTGAGCTGTTGTGCCTTAAGGGCTTCTTATTTCTCTACCTCTCCCTTAGCCTTCAGCAGACTCTATGTCCTTGTACCTCAGGGAAATCTCTGTTCTCTTGACTCTTCCCTCCTCCCCAATAATAGGCAGCTACTGCCTCATACCCAGTGTACGGTATGAGATGCCTGAAGAATTTCTCTAAGTTCTCTTATCCTGCTCTTATACTTCATCAGGCTTTACTTTAGTTTACTATTGCTCCTCTAACGAACTACCACAAATTCAGTGGCTTAAAACAACAGAAATTAATTTTTTTGGTTTGAAGGTCTTAAGTCTGAAATAGATCTCAATGGGCTAACATCAAGATGTTGGTGGAACTGCATTCCTTTTAGAGGCACTAGGGGTGACTCTGTGTTCTTGCCCTTCCCAATTTCTAGGGCCACCTACCTTCTTTGGCTCATGGTTTTCTTTCATCCTCACACTCAGTAATCATATCAGTCCAAATCTCTGCTTCCATTGTCATAGTTCCATCTCTGAATCTGACTCTCCTGCCTCCCTTTTTTAACTTATAAGGACCCTTCTGATAACATTGGACACAACCCAAAATCCAGGATAATCCCCCCACCTTAGTATCCTTAACCTGATCATAGATGCAAATTCCATTTCACTATCTAAGGCAGCACATTCACGGATTCTGAAGATTAGGATTTGTACATCTTTGGGACACCAGTATTCTGCCAACCACAAGTCCTCTGTGCCTGTACTTCGAAAAGGTCTCTCTCAGCTTCCCAGCTCTCTCCAAGCCACAGAAGTCCTGCTGCCATATATTCAGTGTAACAGTAAAGGTGCCTGTGGGATTTCTCTATTCTCAAGCCTGTCCTTAGATTGTAGTCAGCCCCATGTATCTGTGGTTCAGGGGGCTCTCCTTCAGCTCTCCTGCCACTCTTCAGCTGTGTATGGCCACTGCTTATGCTTGGTGTAAAACCCAGAATGTCTGTCTGGTTCTTCTCCATTACCTGTGCAGGCCTCAGACTTCACAGACAGTGAGCACCTGGACTTCACTGGGGAATCTCCCTCTGTCAGTTGCCCTGTCACTTTTCCAGCCACAGGTAGCCACCCCCTCAAACTTTCTCAAGGCAGGAGTGTTTGTGGAGTTCTGTTAATTCTGCTCCTACTTCAGCCCTTCTGGCACACATGTGCCATATAGAGTATCTCTATTCTCCTGTCTCTAATCTTTCATATATATTCTTATAAGTCCCACCAGAAAGAGTTGTATTTGTGGATTATATTTGTGTTCAGGGGTCCCAGGGATGATTCACAGACATGCTAGCATACACCCCAGCCTTTTAAAAAGTTCATCTGTTATCTTCTTATCTCAACTATGGCTATTTACTCTTCCTCCAGATTCTTCACCAATGATGAACACTGTCCTCTGTTTTTTCCTAAGAGGACATTGCCACTTTCTGAATTTTAGTTAAGTAGGTTTCTTTGTGACCTCGCTTCTCTGATGAAAACTTTTGAACTTTTTGTAGTGATTTTGTAGGTTTCCTACTCTATCTCATCAGTAGAGTAAGAGCAATGTTCTGCTGTGTCTTTATTCATAAATACATTCTAAGTAGAAACAGAAACTTTTCCAGTTTATATTTGGACTCTTAAAGGGCAGCATGAACCCAGCTAACATATGGGTTATAAATGGGGCTTGCTCAGGATTGTTTTAAACTCCACTGTTTAACCCATCTGAAGATCAGACTAGATTACCTAAATTTGATCCAAGATTTTATCTTCATAAGTGGCTGCTAAATTATTGAATGAGAAATGAAGGATAGGTGAAGGAAAGACTTAATTTACAAGATATTGATTATGTTAGTTCACAAAATAACACCTTAAAATCGAAAGAAGATTTTAGAAGCTTTTCTTAGCTGGGCTTTAAAACCCTTATCTTGAGTGTCCTTGGTTGGAACTTCCAGATAGAAAGCTTGACAGTATTTATAGCTTGTAAGAGTAATTAGCTCCAAAATTTTCCTAAATAAGAAATAAGAATTCTGAAACCTGGTATGAAAGCAGGATCTACTGACACAAAATCAAAGCTTTTGCAGACAAGGGAGAGGAAATCTTTGATCAAGATATTGGGACTGTTCAGAGACATATATTTTACTTTGTCTACTAAATTAAAAAGAACCACTAGAGCACAGACTTCTACTGCAGGTAAACAATGGAGCAAGCACTGAGACTCCTGGTCCAGACCACATGCCATCTGAAACTGGAAGTGCTCTTAGCAACTGCACTGCAAGGAAATTATGGCTAGTACTTACCACAGAGACACTATAATACTGACAGGACTATGGCAGAACAGTGAAAAAGACTGTCAAGGAGCCACTCAGGCCCTACAAGCTATTTATAGCATTAAAACAGCAAATGCTTCAGGGTATGCAGCTGGCTGCTGAGCAGCAATCAAATGAGTACACAATAAAATGGAGAATACCTAGGGTGCATACATACCAAATTTTGACCAGCGAAAAAAAGAAAAATTTTCTTCACCTGTGCAAAAAATGTGAGCAGCGTTTCAAAGAGCTGTATGAAAAGTGGCTGCTTTGCAAAGAAGGAAGAACCAGGCTTAATTAGAGCAAATAATAATGGTAGACTATTTATAGTTAAAACTGCTCATTCAGCATAGATCTGCAGGAATCCTCCTACTCTCTCCTGTGATATTCGCTGTTTGTAGCATAAGAAACAAAGGAAGTAGCATTGGCTGCTCTTAGGGAATAACCCAGGACAGAACTATTAAGGCAGATTCAACCCAAAGCTAGAGTGTGGGAATTGACAATCATATGTCATAATTCAAATTCATTATGCTTAAGGCTTCAGAGAGGTGAAGATAATTAGGATCCTCCCTCCCGCAAAAGCTTTCAGAGCAGACACAGCCCTGACAGGAAATTAATTCTACTAATGTGCTACTAAGGTGGCAGATGGTCACAAACAAGTTAGCTGTGACAAATCAACAGATTACCTCGTGGGACTTAGCAAATCAGCATGCCTGAAGCTGACCCAGGAAAAGTTTTAGCAATGTGACTCCAAGCTGCCAAGGACCAAATGATTAGAACATGTACCAGCTTTAGCTAAGAATATGTGCTCGCAGAGATGTTACATGGAACTTGATGCAAAACACTTAGGGGACTAAATTCCATGACTCAGTGAAGCTGTTTATGAAAAGGATGGATGTTACTCAGCAAACTTCCCCGTAATGAAAATTGAACTATAATTATGAGCTAATTACGGCTTCCTTGGGAAGGATAAGGAAAAAAGAGGTGTAATCAGAGACAAACCTCCTTGAACACGTTTCCCACTCCATCTCTTAAGGCAGAGATGCCTGAGTCCAAGAAAGAGCATAATATGCTATCAAAGGATACTTAATTCCAGCATGCGGGTTTAAGGAACCTAATGTGGGCAGAGGATGGTAAAGGTGTAATAGAGCTGCAATTCTCAAACTTCAATAGTTAGTCAAATCTCCTGACGACTTTGCTAAAAACATAGCCTGATTTTGATTCTCACAAGCTCTCAAATGAGGCAGATGCAGTTGTCCAGAGACCACACTATAAGTAAGATGGTGAAAGAGAACTCTGTTAGGAATAATAATCCCACCATCCTAAGCTAAATACTGCTAATTTGGGGAGTTTTGTTTTGTTTTGGTTTAAAAAAGGCATTATCACCAGAGTCCATGCTTCATGGGTAGTTTATTTTCTGCTGCTTGTTTCCCTCTGCTATAATCGCAATCCTTGGATTTCCAGAAATAGCCAGGCCTCTTCGTCCTCCCAAGGCATGGTTAACATTCAAAGTTCCCTAAAACCAACACTACAAGGACAGGTCTGGAGCTGTGAAAGAGAATAGGTGTGACTCTAACCTCACTGCTATTATTATTAGGTGGGGACAAAAGCATTCTCGGATCTACATTCATTAACTATTTCTTACTAGTAACAAATTTAATATGAAAACTTGATCAGAAACAGCATATAAGGGAGATGGTGACTTCTTCCAAAAGACTGATATGTACAAATGGAAAATTGTTGTTAATCTTATGTATATATAAGAATAAGTTAACCTGTCAAAAATGCCAACATGCATCTGAATGTATAGGTGGATCCTCCATATGCTACTTTCAGCAGGTGGAGCAAAAAAGCAACAGGTTTTCCCCAGACCATTCCTTGAACAGGTGTTGTTAGATAACATCTGCTTTTTTCTGCTTATAAAACTTTAATTGAAGTCCTTCCCACACTAGAGTTCTAGTTATCTGACACTCATTTCGATCAGGTTCCTTTGAAGCCCTAGAAAAGGGACATGTACCAACTAAATTTTCAAAGCCATCCCTGCTGAGAAATGGTAACAAGGCAACTATCATAACTGTAATCTTTAGAGAAGATGCCTTTTTTCAGGTTTTTTTTTTCTTTTTGCAAACTCATCTTTTGTAGGCTGGTCTTCTATGCAAAAACAATGGAAACACAACTTCATGTACTGTATTGCAGGCTGGAAAGTCAGTGAGCTCTTTCCACCCACTTTTAAAACTTCTCTGTAATTTGGTCTAAAGCAGGATTCCCAGACTTTAGGTTTCATGGAGTGAAACAACTTTTAAAATTAAAATTAAAGTACTGGCATAGGGCTACTAGCTCTTTGCCAACTAAGACTTCCTAAAAAAGGGGAAAGTGGTCTCAACCACTATCTGCTGTCATCATAATTTCATTTAAAAAAAAGTATGTGAACAGTAAAACATAAAAAAGGATATTCTTTCAGAATAAAAACAAGTTATTTAGGCAGAATAAATTAAGATTAACAGAAACTCTCCTATTGTTTTTTTTCTTTTCACCATGGATCCTTCATTCATACTATTTCTGATTTTTTTGTTTTTTGCTTTCTTGCCCATCTATAGCACTCATCATTTAGAATCTGAGCATTTATTCAAGGTTTATCAACTAATAGATGATTAATTCAAACCTAGGCCTGTTTGATTTTCACTTTGCCATTCAACTCCTGGTAACAACCTCAAAGCAAATCATCTCTTCTATTTTTGCTTTCCATTCAGTTTTGCTCATAGGCTGATTTTTTTTCTCAGTTATTTTAAGTTAAATGATCATTGCATCTAATCTCTTTTTCTTAAATTGTCCCATAACTTCTCTCCATAAATTCAGTCTCTATTGTTTGAGTCAACAAATGGAAATTTAGATATTATCATATCAATCCCTTTCTTTAAAAATTTCTCGATGCTACCCTTTGTCTTTAGAAGATATGTATTTTCCATAGCTGTTCTCCATATACCCATCATTTCATCTTCATTTCCTCATTTCTGTCCACACACCCTATTTGCCCCCTCCATTACCTTTATACTAGAAAAACCTATCTGCCTACAGCCCCCATTTCCACTGTTTCAGGTAGATAACTCTTTCTCATCTTTAAACACTCAGTTGATATTACATCTCCAGGAATCAGATTTTTACTTCTGACAGGCAGGTGTTCCTCCTATATTCTGTCTTGGTACTCCTATCTACAATTGGAAGAAGGTGTAGGAAAAATAAGAGGCTCATGTGCACAAGAGTCATAAAATTTGATTGATGCCCCAGTTCTATCATTTTACTCACTCAGTCACCTGGGAAAGTTGTTTCAACTGTCTGAAACTCCATTTTCCTATTTGTGAAGTGGTGACAATAATATCAACCACAAAACATTTACTGAAATAAGGTATAAAAAAAATACCACTGACAGTACTGGCCCAAAGAAAACATTCAAAACTGCCAAGTTTCAGTGGTAAATTTAATAGTAGATTTTAAAAATTATATATATATATACTTACACATGCTTTTGAAAATGCTCTGTTATTCTGTTGTCTACCTTCCACATTAGATACTGAACTCCCTGAAGTAGAGATTATGCTATTTTTATGTATCTCTGGGGAACAGCTTAGCAAATTGCACTGTGTTGGTTAAATTAAGGAACACTCCTGTACCCTAAAACAGGATGATTTACAAGGAATTAACTTATATTAAAAAGACACCTGAAACAGAGCCAGCAGTCATTGTATTCTTTTTTAGGTTTCTCTGGGGATCACCAGAGAATGCTCTCTGGGGCACACTCTTCCTTCAAGTCACAGTCTTAAATTAATCTGTCTCGTCTTGTGATATCACACCAGAGTAGACTTCTCTAGATTGTTACTAGGGACTTAATACAGTTTTGCACTTCATTTTATGGCCACTGAAATGCTGCTCAATATTTTTATAGTGTCACTTCTGATCATTTTGCTAAATATATCACTATAGTCATTAAGAAAATATCCTGCTTTTAAATATTTGATAACAAAAGGCTTATGTGTAAACTATTGTTTCTGAATTGTTTCTCTCCAGAGATTTGAACCTAGAATCAGATTTTTTTATCTCAAAATTGCACACTAGTAAGCAGGTAAAATATTTAAAGGCCAAAGCACAGCTGCAATGTGAATAAAAAATTATTAGGCATGTCCTTGATCTTTAGCTTTATTACAGTTTGGAGACTTTTAATATTTAATAAAATTCATTGCAGTGACAGATGAGATAGATTGTTCCCAATGGTGGTTCACATCAAAGAAATGATATAACATGCCTGACTCCCAAACATAATGGTATGATTAATTCATGAATTAATTACTTCTTTTGTTTCATATTCATGTATTTTATTGAGAAAAAAATTCCCTGAAGATCACTTTTCTATGGAGAAACATAATGAAAAGAAATTTAACAAGATTTTTAAAATTGGAAAAAAAAAAGAAATTAGAAGATAGTATTATAGGCCCACCCAGTGCTGGTTAGCATATGATTTACATGTTGAGCAAGGAGCTTAAAATTTGAGGATAAAGTAGGGTATGGCAAAGATCATCATCACATTGTCATTCAACTTGAAAGAATGTAGAAATAAATATTCCAACAAGGCACCTTTCCATATGGTAAAATAATTTTATAGATTATTAAGAATTACAGCAGAGCCTTTCAGGGTAGATGTTGTTTCTCTTTTCCTGTTTATATTCTCCCATTTTCCTTTTGAACAAAAACGATGGAAACATGCAATTGCAGTCGCATTAGGAAATTAGTGTATTGATTAATTATCTGCCATTCCCAAAAATAAATATTCAGTAATCAAAGTGAGGATGGAGTCCCAAAGCAGAACAAACACTTTCAGGGAAACATGGTGAGGCATTTTTATTCAGTCTTTTATTTTTACTTTTTTTAAATTTCAGTATCATTAATCTACAATTTCATGAGCAACATTAAGGTTATTAGACTCGCCCCATTATCAAGTCCCCACCACCTACCCATTACAGTCACTGTCCTTCAGTGTAGTAAGATGCTATATAATCACTACTTGTCTTCTCTGTATATACTGCCTTCCCAGTGCCCACACCCTTAACATTATGTCTGCTAATCATAATGCCCCTTTGTCCCCCTTATCCCTCCCTTCCTACCCATCCTCCCCAGTCCCTTTCCCTTTGGTAACTGTTAGTCCATTTGTGGCTTCTGTGAGTTTGCTGCTGTTTTGTTCCTTCAGTTTTCTCTTTGTTCTTATACTCCACCGATGAGTGAAATCATTTGATACTTGTCTATCTCCATCTGGCTTATTTCACTGAGCATAATACCCTCTAGCTCCATCCATGTTGTTGCAAATGGTAGGATTTGTTTTCTTCTTATGGCTGTATAATATTCCATTGTGTATATGTACCAAATCTTCTTTATCCATTCATCTACTGATGGACACTTAGGTTGCTTCCATTTCTTGCCTATTGTAAATAGTGCTGTGATAAACATAGGGATGCATATGTCTTTTTCAAACGACTCCTGCATTCTTAGGGTAAATTCCTAGGAGTGGAATTCCTGGGTCAAATGGTATTTCTATTTTTAGTTTTTTGAGGAACCTCCATACTGCTTTCCACAATGGTTGAACTAATTTACATTCCCACCCGCAGCGTAGGAGGGTTCCCCTTTCTCCACAACCTCGCCAACATTTGTTGTTGTTTGTATTTTAGATGGTGGCCATCCTAACTGGTCTGAGGTGATATCACATTGAGGTTTTAATTTGCATTTCTCTGATGATTTGCAATATAAGAGCATCTTCTCATGTGCCTGTTGGACATCTGAATTTCTTCTTTGGGGAAGTGTCTGTTCAGTTCCTCTGCCCATTTATTAATTGGCTTATTTGCTTTTTGTTTGTTGAGCTGCATGAACTCTTTATATATTTTGGGTGTCAACCCTTTATAGGATCTGTCATTTATGAATGTATTCTCCCATACTGTAGGATGCCTTTTTGTTCTACTGATGGTGTCCTTTGCTGTACAGAAGCTTTTCAGCTTGATATAGTCCCACTTGTTCATTTTTGTTTTTGTTTCCCTTGCCTGGGGAGATATGTTCATGAAGAAGTTGCTCATGTTTATGTCCAAGAGATTTTTGCCTTTGTTTTTTTCTAAGAGTTTTATGGCTTGCTTCATGATTTACATTTAGGTCTTTGATACATTTCAAATTTACTTTTGTGTATGGGGTTAGACAATGATCCAGTTTCATTCTCTTAGATGTAGCTGTCCAGTTTTGCCAACACCAGCTTTCGAAGAGGCTGTCATTTCCCCATTGCATATCCATGGCTCCTTTATTGTACATTAATTGACCATATATGCTTGGGTTAATATCTGAATGCTCTGTTCTGTTCCATTGGTCTCTGGGTCTGTTCTTGTGCCAGTACCAAATTGTCTTGATTACTGTGGCTTTGTAGTGGAGCTTGAAGTTGGGAAGCAAGATATCCCTGACTTTACCATTCCTTCTCAGGATTTCTTTGGCTATTCAGGGTCTTTTGCAGTTCCACATGAATTTTAGAACTATTTGTTCCAGTTTGTTGAAGAATGCTGTTGGTATTTTGTTAAGGATTGCATTGAATCTATAGATTGCTTTAGGCGAGTTGGCCATTTTGACCATATTAATTCTTCCTAGCCAACAGATTGGGATGAATTTCCATGAGTTAGTGTCCTCTAATTTCTCTTAAGAGTATCTTGTAGTTTTCAGAGTATAGATCTTTCACTTCCTTGGTTAGGTTTATTCCTAGGTATTTTATTCTTTTTGATGCAATTGTGAATGGAATTATTTTCCTGATTTCTCTTTTTGCTAGTTCATCGTTAGTGTATAGGAATGCAACAGATGTCTGTGTATAAGTTTTGTATCCTGCAACTTTGCTGAATTCAGATATTAGATCTAGTAGTTATGAAGTAGATCTTTAGGGATTTTTATGTACAATATCTTGTCATCTGCAAACAGGGACATTTTTACCTCTTCCTTGCTAATCATGCCTTTTATTTCTTTGTTTTGTCTGATTGTCATGGCTAGGACCTCCAGTACTATGTTGAATAAAAGTGGGGAGAGTGGGCATCCCTGTCTTGTTCCCAATCTTGAAAAAGCTTTCAGCTTCTCACTGTTCAGTATGACGTTGGCTGTGAGTTTGCCATATATGGCCTTTATTATGTTGAGGTACTTGCCCTCTATACCCATTTTGTTGAGAGTTTTTATCATGAATGGATGTTGAATTTTGTTGAATGCTTTTTCAGCATCTATGGAGATGATCATGTGGTTTTTGTCTTTCTTTTTGTTGATGTGGTGGATGATGTTGATGGATTTTCAGATGTTGTACCATCCTTGCATCCCTGAGACGAATCCCACTTGATCATGGTGTATGATCCTCTTGATGTATTTTTGAATTTTGTTTGCTAATATTTTGTTGAGTATTTTTGCATCTATGTTCATCAGGGTTATTGGTTTGTAATTTTCTTTCATTGTGGGGTCTTTGCCTGGTTTTGATATTCGAGTGATGCTGGCTTTATAGAATAAGTTTGGAAATATTCCATCCTCTTCTGTTTTTTGGAAAACTTTTAGGGTAATGGGCATTATGTCTTCTCTATATGTCTGATAAAATTCAGCTGTGAATCCATCTGGCCTGGGGGTTTTGTTCTTGAGTAGTTTTTTGATTACCAATAAAATTTTGTTGCTGGTAATTGGTCTGTTTAGATTTTGTGTTTCTTCCTTGGTCAGTCTTGGAAGGTTGTATTTTTCTAGAAAGTTGTCCATTTCTACTATGTTATCCTGCTTGTTACCATATAGATTTTCATAGTATTCTCTAATAATTCTTTGTATTTCTGTGGTGTGTGTCATTCTGTCATGATTTTCCCTTTCTCATTTCTGATTCTGTTTATGTGTGTACATTCTCTTTTTTTCTTAATAAGTCTAGCTCAGGGTCTATCTATTTTGTTTATTTTCTCAAAGAACCAGCTCTTGGTTTCATTGATTTTTTTATTGTTTTATTTTTCTCAATTTTATTTATTTCTTCTCTGATCTTTATTATGTCCCTCCTTCTGCTGACTTTGGGCCTCCTTTGTTCTTCTTTTTCCCATTTCAATAATTGTGACTATAGACTATTCCTTTGGGATTGTTCTTCTTTCTTTAAATAGTCCTGGATTGCTATATACTTTCCTCTAGAACTGCCTTCACTGCATCTGCCAGAAGTTGGGGTGTTATGCTGCTGTTGTCATTTGTCTCCATATATTGCTTGATCTCTGTTTTAATTTGGTAATTGTTCCATTGATTATTAAGGAGCATGTTGTTAAGCCTGCATGTGTTTGTGAGTCTTTTTGAGTTTTTTTTGTACAATTTATTTCTAGTTTTATACCTTTGTTTTCTGAGAAGTTGTTTAGGGTAGAATTTCAATCTTTTTTAATTTCCTGAGGCTCTTTTTGTGGCCTAGTATGTGGTCTATTCTGGAAAATCTTCTATGCTCACTTGCAAAGAATGCGTATCCTGCTGCTTTTGGGTGTAGAGATCTGTAAATGTCTGTTAGGTCCATCTGTTCTATTGTGTTGTTCAGTGCCTCTGTGTCCTTACTTATTTTCTGTCTGGTTGACCTGTCCTTTGGAATGAGTAGTGTGTTTAAGTCTCCTAAAATCAATGCATTGCATTTTATTTCCTCCTTTAATTTTGTTAGTATTTATTTCACATACATCAGTGTTCCTGTGTTGGGTGCTTAGATATTTATAATGTTTATATCCTCTTGTTGGACTGACCCCTTTATCATTATGTAATGTCCTTCTTTATCTTTTGTTACTTTTTGTGTTTTGAAGTCTATATTGTCTGATTCTAGTACTGCAACACCTGCTTTTTTCTCCCTGTTGTTTGATTGAAATATCTTTTTCAATCCCTTGACTTTTAGTCTGTGCATGTCTTTGGGTTTAAGGTGAGTCTCTTGTAAGCAGCATATAGATGGGTCTTGCTTTTTTGTCCATTCCATTACTCTGTGTCTTTTGGTTGGTGCTTTCAGTCCATTTACATTTAGGGTGATTATCGACAGATATATACTTACTGCCATTGCAGGCTTTGGATTTGTGGTTACCAAAGGTTCAAGGGTAGCTTCTTTACTATCTAACTTTAGCTCACTTATGACACTATTATAAACATAGTCTGATGATTCTTTATTTCTCTCCCTTCTTATTCTTTCTCCTCCATTCTTTATATGTTGGGTGTTTTATTCTGTACTCTTTTGTGTTTCCTTTGACTTCTTTTGTGGATAGTTGATTTCATTTTTTGCCTTTAGTTGTATTTGGTTGGTCTGCTTTCTTTGCTGTAATTTTATTTTCTCTGGTGACACCTATTTTGCATCAGGAGTACTTCCATCTAGAGCAGTCCCTTAAAATACCCTGTATACGTGGTTTGTGGGAGGCAAATTCCCTCAATTTATGCTTATCTGGGAATTTTAATTTTAATCCCTCCTTCAAATTGCAGTTGTAAACTTGCTGGACAGAGTATTCTTGGTTCAAGGCACTTCTGTTTCATTGCATTGAATATATCATGCCATTCTTTTCTGGCCTGTAAGGTTTCTGTTGAGAAGTCTGATGATAGCCTGATGGGTTTTCCTTTGTAGGTGACCTTTTTTTCTCTCTCTCTGGCTGCCTTTAATACCCTGTTCTTTTCTTTGATCTTTGCCATTTTTATTATTATATGTCTTGTTGTTGTCCTCCTTGGGTCCCTTGTCTTGAGAGATCTGTGGACTTCCATGGTCTGAGAGACTATTTACTTCCCCAGCTTGGGGAAGTTTTCAGCAATTATTTCTTCAAAGACACTTTCTATCCCTTTTTCTCTCTTCTTCTTCTTCTGGTACCCCTATAATGCAAATGTTGTTACATTTGGATTGGTCACACAGTTCTCTTAATACCTTTCATTCCTAGAGATCCTTTTCTCTCTCTCTGCCTCAGCTTCTCTTTATTCCTGTTCTCTGATTTCTATTGCATTAACAATCTCTTGCACCTCATCCAGTCTGCCCTTAAGTCTTTCTATTGATTGTTTCATTTCTGTTATCTCCCTCTGGACCACATCCTTTAGCTCTTGCATATTTCTCTCCCGGTCCATCAGCATGGTTATGACTTTTATTTTGAATTCTTTTTCAGTAACATTGGTTATATCTATCTCACCCGGCCCTGTCTCTGGGGTTGTTTGAGTGATTTTTGACTGGACCAGGTTCTTCTGCCTTTTCATGATGATGGAAGTGATTGCCGGCAGGTGGTGCATGTGTCAACTGGGAGAACAAAGTCCCTTCCTGCTTGCTGGTTGCCTTGCCCTTCTCTGCTGCCTGTGCCAGTTACCTGCACACAGGGAGCAGTCTCTGGGTTAATCCTCTGAGGTGCCTTTGGCATGACGGCCCTCTGGATAGCCTAGGGCACTGCATGAGGTCACATAAGCACTGGGTGTGTTCTCCTGCAAGAACGGCACCCCTTCGTGCCTTCCGGACCTTGCACTGGCTTCCTCTTCTTGTGACAAGCAGCTGCGTGCTGGTGGCAGCCTCTGGTCTGTCCCAGTTAGCTGCACACTGGGAGAGGACTCTGTGTGGTTACCATGGGTAGGGCTGTTCCCCAGCTGCTCCACAGCAATGGCGAGTCAACCGGTTTTCTTGCAGTACCAGTGGAGAGGAATGAGTATATAGTTAGGGGAAACACAAAAACATTGTCCACCCTGTTTATTTACATAAAGGAGGTATAGACATCCAACTGTTGCATAATCTGTGAACAGGTAACATATTCATTAGAATGATGAAACATGGGCCTTGAAAACATTTCCCATTGTAAAAGAAATAAAATATTCATTGTACTATTGAGTGGAGATGTAGGGGAAGATTACCACAGGAGTAAGAAGTTTTTAGAAATTTAGAGATTTTTAAAACATGTTCTGTATGAAACTAAAGAACACATGATTTTGTGAAACAAGATATCAAAATAAATTGCTTAGAAAATAGGCCAAAATACAAATAGAGCAGACTGTGGATGACTTAAGAAATTGCATGAAACTGCAAAGAAATATAATAACTTGAGTAGAAGCCAATGCCTTATACCCATTTCCACACTGAGCTGACCAATGGAATGTTAAAGTCAGGGAAGAAACTAGGAATAGTGCCAACCACATTCCAGAAATTCTCAACAGTATCTAGACATAATGCAAATGGGAGCAGATTAAAGACAGTTATCAAGAGATAACTAAAATCTCACTTATATCAAAAATTGAGTAAAGGAAAAATCTGCTTAAATACTACTAGGATTACCTAATTTGAAAGGCAAGAGTTACACACAAAAATGTGCCAAAGATCACAGTGCCAAAAGGGTCAATCATAGGGTAGCTACATCATAATTTTCAAAAAGAAAAAGTCAAAATAAAACATAATATAATGATATAGTTGAGATAGCTAAAACATTATTCAGGAATGGGAAATGAGAAAAGTGAACAAAGAAAATTATAGATAAGATAATGACAGATATATAATAGAAGAGTAAGACTGAGTTCAGAGAAAATAGGTAGAAAGCATAATAATAATACTCAACCCCAGTGAGATAATTCATCAAGTAAAACTAATTTTCATGCATACTGGTAAATTATTGTATGTGTTGTAACTATAGCCAGTTAATTATAAATAATAAAAATATGTTGAGTTCGATTATTCAATCTTGAACAGCTTCAATGACTACACATCTTAGGCTGATTTCATCTTAAAATTTGATGACTCATACAATATTGTCCTCATTTTTTGGAGCACAGAAAGCTGCTATCTTGTCATTTATGAAAGGATTCCTTTCTTTGGCATCGCTAAATCAGCTATAGCCCATTACCCAGTGAAGGTGGGGGGACTTCTTTTTTTTATCTTTCCTTTTCCTATTTTCTTTTTTTGTTATTGGGCAAGTAGTGGCGGAATAAAAAGAGAATCCACATGGAATTAAAGCAAGAGTGGCAAACTTCTATGCGTTCAGAAGATACTCAAGTAATATAAACATGGCAAGTCACTATATATGAGACACTAGAACGTGATCTGACCCTGACAGAACTGATGCTCACCATTCCTGTCCTAAAAGGGCAAACTGCCTCTGTGTTTAACCTTGTTTCATTCCTAAACTCAAAAATCTATGACTCAAATATTCCTTTTAAGAGCAAAGCTAAAGAAACACAACTATAGTTCTAAAATCCAAACCTAGGATATTAAGCCCACTAAGAGATGAAACCTAAAAATTTTTTAAAGTGAAGAATCATGATTGGCAGTTAACATGGAAATCAGATATTATTTTGAAATAATCATAGTAAAAATTAGACACATTAAAAATAACATTATAATATATATTATATACAACTATATATATATATATATAAAATCAGTGAAGACTGACATCCCATATTTTAGTATAAAATCTGGAACTGTGTAGAGTATTTCCACCATCTGTTTCACATTCCACCAGCATTTCAATCACTGAATCTTTCATGTTTTAGTGAAGCTTGCAGAGATTGTCTACTTTCCAAGCAAGCTCACTATTTTTTTTTCATTTTATGACTCAGCTCATCCTTCAGTTAAGCTTCATTTGGATATATCTTGATTGAAAGTCATTGATATTTCTGGCATTTAGGTGTCATTCTTCAGATTTTACTCTTATGTCTTGAAATATTTATTACAAACATTTTAAATAGAAGAACATTTAAAATTCACATAATGAGTAAGACTTGAGAGAATACTGTTACTTTCAAATGAAAGTAGGCACTCATGGAGAAGAAAAATCTGAAATGTGAAAAGAACATGAAAATGAAAAGCACAATTACCAAATAAGGAGCTTCAAAGAAAGTGTTGAACAGAATACGGCAAAGCTTCAAATCAGAATTTAAATTTCAAACCTGAAAATACAAATTTCAAACCTGAAAAGATAATTAAAATGCATCAAAAACAAGTCAAGCAAAATAAACTGTAAGGACAAAGTAAATAAATAATATTGCAAAAAAAAGTGTTCATGAGGCAAAAGAGTAAAGATAGAGCTTATACTTAATTTCATGTTTGTTGCTTATACTTTGCCTGTCATCATCATGTTGCTCTAAACATATTATTTTATTAGTTTAGTTAATCCTCATAACAACCCTGGTTGAGAATTATGATTGTCATACCCATTTATAGACAAGAAAACAAACACCCAGAGATCACCTGCCTCACATCATAGTTGCATGTGGTAGAGACAGGATTAAACCGGAGGCTGTCAGACTCTGCAGTCTGTGCTCTAGGAGAGCTTAGTATATCACCTCTCAGGAAGGATGAGCATCCATAACTAAGTTAACTAAATACATACCAGAATTAATTTAAACACAGCTACACTTAGACATACTTGTTGATTTAAACAAATTATACACAAGTAAATGTAAATGTGTGTGTATACATATATATATATATATACACACACACACACATATATGTATATGAATATACATATTTCAAATATATGTAATAATCCAGGAAAAGGAAGTAGAATATCTACAAAGAAATGCATATGTATCTTGAAACATACCCATGGCAATATCCAAAGCCAAGAGAACATTTCCTTTTCTGTAGAGCTAAAAAAGGAAAGATATTTTTAAATAAAGGTATTTTGGCTTAACAGAGCCAAATTACGCTTTGTACTCAATTTGCACGGGGAAAACATTCTCAGATGTATAAGGCACTGAAAAGCGTAGTCCATGTATGTTCAGAAAGTTACTCAAGAACACATAAATACCTACAAGGAAGATTAATCAAGATTAGAATTCTTAAAAGGGAGGGGCTGTAGTTCAGTAAGTGACACTAACCATTAAATGTTTTTGATATGTTAACCTTTCTGTTCATTGTTTGATGAGTTTTAAAAATAACATCATGTACCAATATAACAAAAAAGTATTTAGTGCCTTTTTGCACCTAGATGGTGACAATCAATAGTCACCTGCCTTTGTTCCTAACACTGTTTTTGTCAGTTGTACTTATTTTAATGACATAATTTAATAAGATATTATACATCTGATAAAACATTAATGTGAAAACTTTTAGTTTCTATGAGCTCTAAGTTGAGAGCCCCAGTAAATGTAATTTAAAAATTTTGTAAACAACTTTTAAAGATTAGTAAAAATATTAAAATTTATAAGAAATCTAGTCTCATGTTGTTTCATTAAAATATTTTTAACTTTCCACTCCATCTTAAAACCTAAAATTGGGATTCTAGAAGAATGTGGCTTATGGAATAACAATGAAATTTAACCTGGTCAACTTAAATGTCATGAATGTTCTTTAACTCTGTATCAATTGTGGACAAATCAATGAACATATATATCTGAACTTAATTTGAAACAAATAATGTATTTTTAAGATTCCCTGATTAAACTGATTTTTCAAGTTTGCCAACCTAAAATTGACCCCTTAAAACTGTATTTTTAAGACAAAAATCAGACAAGATGAGAGAATCTGTCTCTGTCTCTCTGTCATCTCAACACACATACACATAAGTACACACATAGAATAGAAAGAAACAACAATGAAGAAATAAACTATATGTTAACAATGAGTAGAAAAATGTATTTTATTTTTGTGAATATTATTTTCTATTTCCTAAGTAAACATATTATTTAAGTAAAAAATAATAATCAGTTTAAAACTAGCTCTGTGTAAATCCCTAAATAAAACTCTCTTCTATGTCTATGATAAGTCTGTTAATTTATAAATTTTCAAAACCTTTTCTGGATGTTTTTATTTATTTATTTATTTATTTTTTATTTTTTTTATTGAAGGGTAGTTGACAACAGCATTGCATTACATTAGTTTCAGGTGTACAACACAGCGACTCAACATTTATATACATGATATTTCTAGGTACCAGGTATCACCATACCAAGTTGTTACAATATTTTGACTATATTCCTTATGCTATACATTACATCCCGGTTACTTATTTATTTTACAATTGGAAGTGTGTTTATATATATATATATATATATATATATATTGTGAGGGCATCTCTCATATTTATTGATCAAATAGTTGTTAACCACAACAAATCTCTGTATAGAGGGGGTCAATACTCAATGCACAATCATTAATCCACCCCAAGCCCAATTTTCGTCAGTCTCCAATCTTCTGATGCATAACGAACAAATTCTTACATGGAGTACAAATTCTTACATAGTGAATAAGTTACATGGTGAACAGTGCAAGGGCAGTCATCACAGAAGCTTTCGGTTTTGTTAATGCATTATGAACTATACACAGTCAGTTCAAATATGAATATTCATTTGATTTTTAAACCTGATTTATATGTGGAAACCACATTTCTCTATTATTATTATTTTTAATAAAATGCTGAAGTGGTAGGTAGATACGAGATAAAGGTAGAAAACAGAGTTTAGTGTTGTAAGAGAGCAAATGTAGATGATCAGGTGTGTGCCTGTAGACTATGTGTTAATCCGCGCTAGACGAGGGCAATAAACATCCATGTATGCAGAAGATTTCTCTCAGAACATGAGGGGGGAGGTTCTAAGCCTCACCTCTGCTGCTCCCCATTTTCTCACCAGATGGCCCCCTGCAACTGTGCCTGTCTTAGGTTGTTCCTCCCTTGAGGAATCTTACCCGTCTCTGGCTAACCAGTCATCTTCCGGGGCCATACAGGGAAATGTTAAGTTGGTAAATGAGAGAGAAGCCTTATCGTTTGAAAAGGTTAGCTTTTTACTTCTTTGCATATTTATGCCCTGTGGCTTCTATGCCCAGCATTTGTCTTGAGGTGTCTTTACCACTTGGAAGAATTATGATACTCGGTAAATTCGACATGTGGCACGAGTTCTATTTAAAGGTTGTGATTAGGTAGGAAGAAGAAAAGCTACAGAAGTAGCAGGCAGAAGAGAACCTGGGAAGATTGATTATTTCTTTGACATATCTTCTTGTAGAGTAACTTCAGCATGGATAGGTTTTAAACAACTAATTACATTGTGCACACACATTAACATAATAGGAATATAGTTACCTAACCAAAGCATACCTGTAATTAACAGCCATCTCCAGTGAAACCAAGAAAACCAGTTAGGCACCCTAGGCATTTGTGAAAACTTATCTATGATATGGTGGATATTGTCCGACTGAACTTAAACAGTCTGAGAGAATTCAGATAAACTAGAACACCCCATTCCTGGGGACTGTTCATATCCCATATGTTCTTTTAACGATAAATAGTCTGTGGTTGTAAGATTTTGGAGTGCTACAATTTGCACTTCTCCTAATTCTTGGTTGAGTTCCAACAGTATAGATCCAGTCCAATTTTTGTTTTACTGTATGCACAGGCCAGCTTAGATATCTCCTTCATCTTTCCCATGGCAAGTCCAGGAACTGGTGGGATGAGTGCATCTACACCTGTGAGAGTGCGTGGATCTTTGTTGAAGTTTTTTTTTTTTTGCTGATCATCTTCTGTCATGAGTCTTCCCGAGAGTGCTGATGTTGGAAGTTCTTTTTCATATCGTATCTTAGTTCATTTTCGGGGTAGCCAAATTAGGCTTTGATCCTCTGTATAAACACAAACAGACCCTTTGCCTACACTTTTATATGTCCTTTATATCATTGTGTAGAACTCATTAGAGGTCACCACATAGGAACTGCATTTTTTTTTTTTAATCATTAATCTACACTTACATGACGAATACTTTGTTTACTAGGCTCTCCCCTATACCAGGTCCCCCCTATATACTCCTTTACAGTCACTGTCCATCAGCGTAGCAACCTGTTGTAGAATCACTACTTGTCTTCTCTGTGTTGTACAGCCCTCCCCTTTCTCCCACCCCGCTATGGATGCTAATCTTAATACCCCCCTACTTCTCCCCCCCTTATCCCTCCCTACCCACCCATCCTCCCCAGTCCCTTTCCCTTTGGTACCTGTTAGTCCATTCTTGAGTTCTGTGATTCTGCTGCTGTTTTGTTCCTTCACTTTTTCCTTTGTTCTCATATTCCACAGATGAGTGAAATCATTTGGTATTTCTCTTTCTCTGCTTGGCTTGTTTCACTGAGCAAAATACCCTCCAGCTCCATCCATGTTGCTGCAAATGGTTGGATTTGCCCTTTTCTTATCGCTGAGTAGTATTCCATTGTGTATATGTACCACATCTTCTTTATCCATTCATCTATCGATGGACATTTAGGTTGCTTCCAATTCTTGGCTATTGTAAATAGTGCTGCGATAAACATAGGGGTACATTGGTCTTTCTCATACTTGATTGCTGCATTCTTAGGGTAAATTCCTAGGAGTGCAATTCCTGGGTCAAATGGTAAGTCTGTTTTGAGCATTTTGATGTACCTCCATACTGCTTTCCACAATGGTTGAACAAGTTTACATTCCCACCAGCAGTGTAGGAGGGTTCCCCTTTCTCCACAGCCTCGCCAACATTTGTTGTTGTTTGTCTTTTGGATGGCAGCCATCCTTACTGGTGTGAGGTGATACCTCATTGTAGTTTTAATTTGCATTTCTCTGATAATTAGCGATGTGGAGCATCTTTTCATGTGTCTGTTGGCCATCTGTATTTCTTTTTTGGAGAACCATCTGTTCAGTTCCTTTGCCCATTTTTTAATTGGGTTATTTGTTTTTTGTTTGTTGAGGCGTGTGAGCTCTTTATATATTCTGGACGTCAAGCCTTTATCGGATGTGTCATTTTCAAAGATATTCTCCCATACTGTAGGGATCCTTCTTGTTCTATTGATGGTGTCTTTTGCTGTACAGAAGCTTTTCAGCTTAATATAGTCCCACTTACTCATTTTTGCTGTTGTTTTCCTTGCCCGGGGAGATATGTTCAAGAAGAGGTCACTCATGTTTATGTCTAAGAGGTTTGTGCCTATGTTTTCTTCCAAGAGTTTAATGGTTTCATGACTTACATTCAGGTCTTTGATCCATTTTGAGTTTACTTTTGTATATGGTGTTAGACGATGGTCCAGTTTCATTCTCCTACATGTAGCTGTCCAGTTTTGCCAGCACCATCTGTTGAAGAGACTGTCATTTCGCCATTGTATGTCCATGGCTCCTTTATCAAATATTAATTGACCATATATGTCTGAGTTAATGTCTGGATTGTCTAGTCTGTTCCATTGGTCTGTGGCTCTGTTCTTGTGCCAGTACCAAATTGTCTTGATTACTATGGCTTTATAATAGAGCTTGAAGTTGGGGAGTGAGATCCCCCCTACTTTATTCTTCTTTCTCAGGATTGCTTTGGCTATTCGGGGTCTTTGGTGGTTCCATATGAATTTTTGAATTATTTGTTCCAGTTCATTGAAGAATGTTGCTGGTAGTTTCATAGGGATTGCATCAAATCTGTATATTGCTTTGGGCAGGATGGCCATTTTGACGATATTAATTCTTCCTAGCCATGAGCATGGGATGCGTTTCCATCTGTTAGTGTCCCCTTTAATTTCTCTTAAGAGTGACTTGTAGTTTTCAGAATATAAGTCTTTCACTTCTTTGGTTAGGTTTATTCCTAGGTATTTTATTTTTTTTGATGCAATTGTGAATGGAGTTGTTTTCCTGATTTCTCTTTCTGTTGGTTCATTGTTGGTATATAGGAAAGCCACAGATTTCTGTGTGTTGATTTTGTATCCTGCGACTTTGCTGTATTCCGATATCAGTTCTAGTAGTTCTGGGGTGGAGTCTTTAGGGTTTTTTATGTACAGTATCATGTCATCTGCAAATAGTGACAGTTTGACTTCTTCTTTGCCAATCTGGATTCCTTGTATTTTTTTGTTTTGTCTGATTGCCGTGGCTAGGACCTCTAGTACAATGTTAAATAACTGTGGGGAGAGTGGGCATCCCTGTCTAGTTCCCGATCTCAGCGGAAATGCTTTCAGCTTCTCACTATTCAATATAATGTTGGCTGTGGGTTTTTCATAGATGGCCTTTATTATGTTTAGGTACTTGCCCTCTATTCCCATTTTGCTGAGAGTTTTTATCATGAATGGATGTTGAACTTTGTCAAATGCTTTTTCAGCATCTATGGAGATGATCATGTGGTTTTTGTCTTTCTTTTTGTTGATGTGGTGGATGATATTGATGGACTTTCGAATGTTGTGCCATCCTTGCATCCCTGGGATGAATCCCACTTGGTCATGGTGTACGATGGTTTTGATGTATTTTTGAATTTGGTTTGCTAAAATTTTGTTGAGTATTTTTGCGTCTACGTTCATCAGGGATATTGGTCTGTAGTTTTCTTTTTTGGTGGTGTCTTTGCCTGGTTTTGGTATTAGGGTGATGTTAGCTTCATAGAATGAGTTTGGGAGTATCCCCTCCTCTTCTATTTTTTGGAAAACTTTAAGGAGAATGGGTATTATGTCTTCCCTGTATGTCTGATAAAATTCCGAGGTGAATCCATCTGGCCTGGGGGTTTTGTTCTTTGGTAGTTTTTTGATTACCGCTTCAATTTCATTGCTGGTAATTGGTCTGTTTAGATTTTCTGTTTCTTTTTGGGTCAGTCTTGGAAGGTTGTATTTTTCTAGGAAGTTGTCCATTTCTCCTAGGTTTCCCAGCTTGTTAGCATATAGGTTTTCATAGTAGTCTCTAATAATTCTTTGTATTTCTGCGGGATCTGTTGTGATTTTTCCTTTCTCATTTCTGATACTGTTGATTTGTGTTGACTCTCTTTTCCTCTTAATAAGTCTGGCTAAAGGCTTATCTATTTTGTTTATTTTCTCGAAGAACCAGCTCTTGGTTTCATTGATTTTTGCTATTGTTTTATTCTTCTCAATTTTATTTATTTCTTCTCTGATCTTTATTATGTCCCTCCTTCTGCTGACCTTAGGCCTCATTTGTTCTTCTTTTTCCAATTTTGATAGTTGTGACATTAGACCGTTCATTTGGGATTGCTCTTCCTTTTTTAAATATGCTTGGAGTGCTATATACTTTGCTCTTAAGACTGCTTTTGCTGCGTCCCACAGAAGTTGGGGCTTAGTGTTGTTGTTGTCATTTGTTTCCATATATTGCTGGATCTCCATTTTGATTTGGTCATTGATCCATTGATTATTTAGGAGCGTGTTGTTTAGCCTCCATGTGTTTGTGAGCCTTTTTGCTTTCTTTGAACAGTTTATTTCTAGTTTAATGCCTTTGTGGTTTGAAAAGTTGGTTGGTAGGATTTCAATCTTTTGGAATTTACTGAGGCTCTTTTTGTGTCCTAGTATGTGGTCTATTCTGGAGAATGTTCCATGTGCACTTGAGAAGAACATGTATCCTGTTGCTTTTGGATGTAGAGTTCTGTAGATGTCTATTAGGTCCATCTGTTCTAGTGTGTTGTTCAGTGCCTCTGTGTCCTTACTTATTTTCTGTCTGGTGGATCTGTCCTTTGGAGTGAGTGGTGTGTTGAAGTCTCCTAGAATGAATGCATTGCATTCTATTTCCTCCTTTAGTTCTGTTAATATTTGTTTCCGGTATGTTGGTGCTCCTGTATTGGGTGCATATATATTTATAATGGTTATATCCTCTTGATGGACTGAGCCCTTTATCATTATGTAATGTCCTTCTTTGTCTTTTGTTACTTTCTTTATTTTGAAGTCTGTTTTGTCTGATACCAGAATTGCAACACCTGCTTTATTCTCTATGTTGTTTGCTTGAAATATCTTTTTCCATCCCTTGACTTTAAGTCTGTGCGCGTCTTTGGTTTTGAGGTGAGTCTCTTGTAAGCAGCATATGGATGGATCTTGCTTTTTTATCCATTCTATTACTCTGTGTCTTTTGATTGGTGCATTCAGTCCATTTACATTTAGGGTGATTATTGAAAGGTATGAATTTATTGCCATTGCAGGCTTTGAGTTTGTGGTTACCAAAGGTTTAGGGTTAGCTTCTTTACTGTCTTACTGTCTAACTTAACTCGCTTGTTGAGCTATTATAAACACAATCTGATGATTCTTTATTTCTCTCCCTTCTTATTCCTCCTCCTCCCTTCTTCATATATTGGGTGTTTTGTTGTGTGCTCTTTTTAGGAGTGCTCCCATCCAAAGCAGTCCCTGTAGGATGCCCTGTAGAGGTGGTTTGTGGGAGGCAAATTCCCTCAACTTTTGCTTGTCTGGGAATTGTTTAATCCCTCCTTCATATTTAAATGATATTCGTGCTGGATACAGTAGTCTTGGTTCGAGGCCCTTCTGTTTCATTGCATTAAGTATATCATGCCATTCTCTTCTGGCCTGTAGGGTTTCTGTTGAGAAGTCTGATGATAGCCTGATGGGTTTTCCTTTGTAGGTAACCTTTTTTTTCTCTCTGGCTGCTTGTAATACTTTGTCCTTGTCGTTGATCTTTGCCATTTTAATTATTATGTGTCTTGGTGTTGCCCTCCTTGGATCCCTTGTCATGGGAGTTCTGTGTACCTCTGTTGTCTGAGAGGCCATTTCTTCCCCTAGTTTGGGGAAATTTTCAGCAGTTATTTCTTCAAAGACATTTTCTATCCCCTTTTCTCTCTCTACTTCTTCTGGAATACCTATGATTCTTATATTATTCCTTTTAGATTGATCACTAAGCTCTCTTAAAATTCTTTCATTCCTGGAGATCCTTTTATCTCTCTCTGCATCAGCTTCTCTGTGTTCCTGTTCTCTGTTTTCTAGTCCATTAATGGTCTCTTGCATCTCGTCCATTCTGTTTTGAAGTCCTTCCAGAGCTTGTTTTCTTTCTGAATTCTCCTTCCTTAGTTCTTGCATATTTCTCTGCAAGTCCATCAGCATGGTTATGACTTTTGTTTTGAATTCTTTTTCAGGTAGACTGGCTAAATCTATCTCCCCAGATTCCTTCTCAGGGGAAGATGTAGCAGATGCTGAAGCTGTCTGGGTTAGTCTTGTCTGGATCATATTTTTTTGCCTTTTCATGTTGACAGGTGCTATTGACTGTCAGCTGGGAGGGCCAAAATTTTCACTTGCTACTGGCCTTTCTTTACTGTGACAACTGCGACCCCTAGTGGCTTGTGTTGGGTAATTGCGTGTAGAGTGGGTCTTTGTGTCTTGCCTGGCCGGAAGGGAGGAATTTCCCTTTCTGTGGGCGGAATTTGTCTCAGGCTGCTTCTCTGCTTTCGCAGCGCCCGGTGGGGTAATGGATGGGGGGGCTGCTTGACTGTTTACCTCCGTGAGGGGTCTCAGAGCTGTTTCCCAGGGGGTTAGTGCACCCGGTTTTCCCTGTTATTTCCAGCTGCTGTACTGTGACCTGGGTTGTTTCCGTCAAGCTGTTAAGTCCCTGTCCCTTTAAGACTTTCAAAAAGCCCCCGCTTTTCTTTGTCACAGGGGCTTCAGCTTCAGCACCCGCTCAGAGGTCTTACTCCCTGTTCCCCCAGTATCCACGGCCCCCTGGGCATGTACTGTGTCTGCCCTCTGGCCCGGATGGCTGGGTCTGGGTGTTCGGCAGTCCTGGGCTCCGTCTCCCTCCCGCTCTGCCTATTCTTCTCCCGCCGGGAGCTGGGGGGAGGGGCGCTCGGGTCCCGCCGGGCCGGGGCTTGTATCTTACCCCTTTCACCAGTCGCTGGGTTCTCGCTGGTGTAGCTGCAGTCTGGCCACTGTCCTGCGTCTTCTGGTCTCTCTTTTAGGGCTAGTTGTGTTTGTTGTATTTTCAAAAGTATATATGTTTTTGGGAGGAGATTCCCACTGTCCTACTCACGCCGCCATGTTGGCTCCGCCCGCCCCTGGATGTTTTTAAATCTTTTCTTTACATACTAATATAATCAATTTACAAATGATGCTAGTATATTGGAAAAGAAAATCTTAAGTCTCATGGGTGATGGCGAAATGAAGAATACAGAATCTGTAAATGATAGAACATTCTACATATATTCCAGTTTTAACAATTTAGGATTAAATCTGACTGTAGTCTTTCATGTTTAAAATACATCATAAAGAAATAACTAATAAATGAAAAGGAAGAGAAAGTTAACATTCACTGAAATACAAGATACAGTGCAATTTACATTTGAACAGAGGATTTCTGTTACTACAGAGGAAAGGGGAAAATAATATTCATGGCATAATCCAGCATTTTTCAGATACTGTGTTAAATGTTTTTAATATATGTTAGTCTAACTTAAATCTCATAACCACGCTATGGTATAGGCATTGTTTTCCCCTTTTCACAAATAAGAAAATGAGGTTCAAATACATTTGGTATCAAATAGACCAAGTATTTTGCTGCACCAGTAAGGGATGGAGTAAGGTTTTTAACCGACCACACTCTGCCTCCAGAACGGTTTCTCTTTCAGTGGTTCACAGTGTCCCTGGATGAGCAGCATCTGCATCACCTGGAAATTTTTCTGGAAATGCATGTTCTTGGCTGAACTGCAGAGCAACTGAATCAGAAACTCTAGCAATCTGTTTTAAGCAGTTTATCATGTGATTTGGAGGTACACTTCAGTTTGAGAAACACTGTGCTACATCATTCCTTGGGTATTACACTGATTGGAAAAAAACCAAACAGATGTTCTTAGGATCATTTAAAATCTGCATATCTGTTTTCTTTATTTGCTTCATTCTATTGCTTTAAACTCATAGGACTCTGGAGGACAATAAAGAAAACTTTGAATATAATATGTGAAGTATAATAGTAATAAAATTAACTATTGCTAAGGAAATGAATATATTTTTATTCTGTAGGTTGATTTTGTGTTAATCTTTCATGAGGTAGAGAGAGATCTTTCATTTTTGAATACCTACAATTTCAGTTTAGCCTCTGAAACTTGATTATTTTTTAAAGTGGCACAAGAAAGTTACAGTGGGAGAAAAAGGAAGAATGGATATGGAGTTGATATTACTCTATATTTTCTGTATCTTTGTGGGCCCATAGAGATTATGCATTAAAGCTGTTATTTGTTGTTTACATACCCTACTGCCTCTCTTGTTTCTTCCATTAAATCTGTTATAATGGCATACGTCTACCCTAGGTGATACCCATGATCTCTTTCCTTTATGTTGTGTGCTGTCGCCATTGTTTATTTGTAATGTTGTCCACTCCTTCTGTTTCCAAATCCAAGTCTACAGCATCATCAAGATCATCAAGAGTTTCCTTAGAAATCTGGGTCTTCCCAGAAAACAGAAAAGGCAGGTGTGTTAGGGAGATTCCTTCCTGTTCTGTTGATTGACCATCCTTAGTCTAGTTAACCTAGGAGCAATCAAGAGAAAAAGAAGGGTCTTTAAGGATCTTCTGATCTTCCACTTCCAAGCATCTGGGACTTTTGATAATGGAAGTACACTAAACTTTATGAAGACAAAGATGTCAGGCTTTTTCGTCAGTCTCATACTTAATCTTTATCTGAAATGTCAGCTTTATATTTACCCATACTTTTAAAAGAAATTTTACAATTCCCTTTTCAATGTATTAGCTAATTTATCTGGAATGATTGATAAGATATTATACCCCAATTAGATTTTTTCTCAAATACTTGCTTGAGTTCCTATAATTGGCTTATTCTTCTTTTTCTCATTTTTATAAAATGCTTCCTTTACCCTACACAGAATCATATGTAGACTAGGATATGGTTTTCAGTTGTCTACTCTGTTATTAAAATTTAAAATAAATTGAGTTATTTTTGCCCATATCCCCATTATATCCTACTTTAGAAAATATTCTTGGTTGTGGTTTTCTCACTAACATTTTCCTCTGAATAGCTTATAAACCTGTACACTAATGCAGGAAATTAAAATTCATTTCTTTTTTCCCTTTCCCCAAATTGCTCAAATTATTTTTTGTTTTTCTTGTAATTTAATAACTGTCTTCACTGAGTTCTCAAGTTTACTTATTAAATTTATGCCTTACTATTTTATGAATTACATGGCTTTTATAAATTTATAAAGGCAATCAGTTTTCCATTATAGTTGATAATTTCTACATGTATATACACTGGGGTATTTGTATATTTATTTTATGAACATCACTTTGCTAAACTGTTTTATTATTTCTTTTTAATTTTACTGTTTTTCTCTTTGATAGTGTAGCATACAATTTAGAAAATACCTAGTGTTCTTAACAGGTGCTTTCTAATAAAATTCTAATTTAAGGAATTCCACAGAACACTGAAGTTCTTTGTCATCCTAATACTTAGGTGAAGGAACTGTATGATTTATAGTTGAAAGAACTATATATTTATGGTTTTCATAAATTTTAAACTGTGTTTAAAAATACAGTGTTCTGTACTCAGATATACAATGTTACTGTATTCTTTAATGACCAGTCATAAATCAGTACTAGCGGATGAAAGATGGTTTTACAAGCTGGATTAAGCCAGTAATTAAAGCTCTAATTATACAAATTCTCATTTCTGGGTTGATCCCAATAAAACTCCAGAGCATTTATATTGGGTACAAAAAAATAATACAGTAATGAATCCAAGGACAATTTTATATGGGGACATTTCCTATAGTTTCTGTTTTCCTAGAATATTTTTTGTTTTTTTGGGGTTTTTTTTTTGTTTTTCTTTTGTAGATAATTATTTTTTATTGAACGGTAGTTGACACACAGTATTACTTTACTTAGTTTCAGGTGTACAACACAGTGATTCAACATTTCTATACATGATAATTCTAGGTACCAGCTATCACCATACCAAGTTGTTACAATATTTTGACTATATTCCTTATGCTATACATTACATCCCGGTTACTTATTTATTTTACAATTGGAAGTGTGTACTTTTTTTTGTTGTTGTTGTGAGGGCATCCCTCATATTTATTGATCAAATGGTTGTTAACAACAATAAAATTCTGTATAGGGGAGTCAATGCTCAATGCACAATCATTAATCCACCCTAAGCCTAATTTTCGTCAGTCTCCAATCTTCTGAAGCATAACGAACAAGTTCGTACATGGAGAACAAATTCTTACATAGTGAATAAGTTACATGGTGAACAGTACAAGGGCAGTCATCACAGAAACTTTTGGTTTTGCTCATGCATTATAAACTATAAACAGTCAGTTCAAATATGAATAATCATTTGATTTTTATACTTGATTTATATGTGAATACCACATTTCTCTCTTTATTATTATTATTTTTAATAAAATGCTGAAGTGGTAGGTAGATACAAGATAAAGGTAGAAAACATAGTTTAGTGTTGTAAGAGAGCAAATGTAGATGATCAGGTGTGTGCCTGTAGACTATGTGTTAATCCAAGCTAGACAAGGGCAATAAAACATCCACGGATGCAGAAGATTTCTCTCAGAACAGGGGGGGTGAGGTTCTAAGCCTCACCTCTGTTGATCCCCAATTTCTCACCTCATGGCCGCCCTGCAACTGTGCCTGTCTTAGGTTGTTCCTCCCTTGAGGACTCTTACCCGTCTCTGGCTAACCAGTCATCTTCCGGGGCCATACAGGGAAATGTAAAGTTGGTAAGTGAGAGAGAAGCCTTACTGTTTGAAAAGGTTAACTTTTTACTTCTTTGCATATTTATACCCTGTAGCTTCTATGCCCAACATTTGTCTTGAGGTATCTTTACCACTTGGAAGAATTATGATATTCGGTAAATTTGATATGAGGCACGAATTCTATTTAAGGGTTGTAATTAGGAAGGAAGAAGAAAAGCTATAGAAGTAGCAGGAGGAAGAAAACATGGGAAGATTGATTATTTCTTTGACATATCTTCTTGTAGAGTAACTTCAGCATGTATAGGTTTTAAGCTACTACTTAAATTGCGCACACACATTAACATAATAGGAGTATAGTTACATAACCAAAGCATACCTGTAATTACCAGCCATCTCCAGTGAAACCAAGGAAAGCAGTTAGGCACCTTAGGCATTTGTGAAAACTTATCTATGATATGGTGGGTATTGACCAACTGAGCTTGAACAGTCTGAGAGAAATCAGACAAATTAAAAAACCATTCCTGGGGACTGATCACATCCCATATGTTCTTTTAACAGTAAATAGTCTGTAGCTGTAAGATTTTGGAGCACTACAATTTGCACTTCTCCTAATTCTTGGTTGAGTTCCAACAGTATAGATCCAGTCAAATTTGTTGTTTTACTGTATGCACAGGACAGTTTAGATATCTCCTTCTTTATTCCCATGGCAAGTCCAGGAACTGGTGAGATGAGTGCATCTACAGCTGTAGCAGTGCGTGGATCTTTGTTGGGGTTTTCTGATGATCATCTTCTGGCATGAGTCTTCCAGAGAGCGCTGATGTTGGAAGTTCTTTTTCATATCGTATCTTAGTTCATTTTCGGGGTAGCCCAATTAGGCTTTGATCCTCTGTATAAACACAAACAGACCCTTTGTCTACACTTTTATATGCCCTTTATGCCCTTGTGTAGGACTCACTGGAGGTCTCCACACAGGAACTACCTTTTTTTTTTTTTGGTATCATTAATCTGCACTTACATGACGAATATTATGTTTACTAGGCTCTCCCCTATACCAGGTCCCCCCTATAAACCCCTTTACAGTCACTGTCCATCAGCATAGTAAATGTTGTAGAATCACTACTTGTCTTCTCTGTGTTGTACAGCCCTCCCCTTTCTCCCACCCCCCCATGCATGCTAATCTTAATACCCCCTTTCTTCTCCCCACCCCTCATCCCTCCCTACCCACCCATCCTCCCCAGTCCCTTTCCCTTTGGTACCTGTTAGTCCATTCTTGAGTTCTGTGATTCTGCTGCTGTTTTGTTCCTTCAGTTTTTTCTTTGTTCTTAGAGTCCACAGATGAGTGAAATCATTTGGTATTTCTCTTTCTCGGCTTGGCTTGTTTCACTGAACATAATACCCTACAGCTCCATCCATTTTGCTGCAAATGGTAGGATTTGCCCTTTTCTTATGCCTGAGTAGTATTCCATTGTGTATATGTACCACATCTTCTTTATCCATTCATCTATCGATGGATATTTAGGTTGCTTCCAATTCTTGGCTATTGTAAATAGTGCTGCGATACACATAAGGGTGCATTGGTCTTTCTCATACTTGATTCCTGCATTCTTAGGGTAAATTCCTAGGAGTGCAATTACTGGGTCAAATGGTAAGTCTGTTTTGAGCATTTTGATGTACCTCCATACTGCTTTCCAAAATGGTTGAACTAATTTACATTTCCACCTGCAGTTTAGGAGGGTTTCCCTTTCTCCACAGCGTCACCAACATTTGTTGTTGTTTGTCTTTTGGATGGCAGCCATCCTTACTGGTGTGAGGTGATACCTCATTGTAGTTTTAATTTGCATTTCTCTGATAATTAGCGATGTGGAGCATCTTTTCATGTGTCTGTTGGCCATCTGTATTTCTGTTTTGGAGAACTGTCTGTTCAGTTCCTCTGCCCATTTTTTAATTGTGTTATTTGTTTTTTGTTTGTTGAGGCATGTGAGCTCTTTATATATTCTGGACGTCAGGCCTTTATCGGATGTGTCATTTTCAAATATATTCTCCCATACAGTAGGTTTCCTTTTTGTTCTATTGATGGTGTCTTTTGCTGTACAGAAGTTTTTCAGCTTAATATAGTCCCACTTGTTCAATTTTGCTGTTGTTTTCCTTGCCCAGGGAGATATGTTCAAGAAGAGGTCACTCATGTTTATGTCTAAGAGGTTTGTGCCTATGTTTTCTTCCAAGAGTTTAATGGTTTCATGACTTACATTCAGGTCTTTGATCCATTTTGAGTTTACTTTTGTATATGGGGTTAGACGATGGTTCAGTTTCATTCTCCTACATGTAGCTGTCCAGTTTTGCCAGCACCATCTGTTGAAGAGACTGTCATTTCGCCATTGTATGTCCATGGCTCCTTTATCAAATATTAATTGACCATGTATGTCTGGGTTAATGTCTGGATTCTCTAGTCTGTTCCATTGGTCTGTGGCTCTGTTCTTGTGCCAGTACCAAATTGTCTTGATTACTATGGCTTTATAGTAGAACTTGAAGTTGGGGAGTGAGATCCCCCCTACTTTATTCTTCTTTCTCAGGATTGCTGTGGCTATTCGGGGTCTTTGGTGTTTAAATATGTATTTTGGAATTATTTGTTCCAATTCATTGAAGAATGTTGCTGGTCTTTCATAGGGATTGCATCAAATCTGTATATTGCCTTGGGCAGTATGGCCATTTTGACGATATTAATTCTTCCTAGCCACGAGCATGGGATGAGTTTCCATCTGTTAGTGTCCCCATTAATTTCTCTTAAGAGTGACTTGTAGTTTTCAGAGTGTAAGTCTTTCACTTCTTTGGTTAGGTTTATTCCTAGGTATTTTATATTTTTGATGCAATTGTGAATGGAGTTGTTTTCCTGATTTCTCTTTATGTTGGTTGACTGTTACTGTATAGGAAAGCCACAGATTTCTGTTTTTTTTTTTTTATCCTGCAACTTTGCTGTATTCTGATATCAGTTCTAGTAGTTTTGGGGTGGAGTCTTTAGGGTTTTTTATGTACAGTATCGTGTCATCTGCAAATAGTGACAGTTTAACTTCTTCTTTACCAATCTGGATTCCTTGTATGTTTTTGTTTTGTCTGATTGCCGTGGCTAGGACCTTCAGTACTATGTTAAATAACAGTGGGGAGAGTGGGCATCCCTGTCTAGTTCCTGATCTCAGAGGAAATGCTTTCAACTTCTCGCTGTTCAATATAATGTTGGCTGTGGGTTTATCATAGATGCCCTTTATTATGTTGAGGCACTTGCCCTCTATTCCCATTTTGCTGAGAGTTTTTATCATGAATGGATGTTGAACTTTGTCAAATGCTTTTTCAGCATCTATGGAGATGATCATGTGGTTTCTGTCTTTCTTTTTGTTGATGTTTTGGATGATGTTGATGGACTTTCGAATGTTGTACCATCCTTGCATCCCTGGGATGAATCCCACTTGGTCATGGTGTATGATCCTTTTGATGTATTTTTGAATTCGGTTTGCTTATATTTTGTTGAGTATTTTTGCATCTACGTTCATCAGGGATATTGGTCTGTAGTTTTCTATTTTGGTGGGGTATTTGCCTGGTTTTGGTATTAGGGTGATGTTAGCTTCATAGAATGTTTTTGGGAGTATCCCCTCCTCCTCTATTTTTTGTAAAACTTTAAGGAGAATGGGTATTATGTCTTCCCTGTATGTCTAATAGAATTCCGAGGTAAATCCATCTGGCCCGGGGGTTTTGTTCTTTGGTAGTTTTTTGATTACCGCTTCAATTTCATTGCTGGTAATTGGTCTGTTTAGATTTTCTGTTTCTTTCTGGGTCAGTCTTGGAAGGCTGTATTTTTCTAGAAAGTTGTCCATTTCTCCTAGGTTTCCCAGCTTGTTAGCATATAGGTTTTCATAGTATTCTCTAATAATTCTTTCTATTTCTGTGGGGTCCGTCGTGATTTTTCCTTTCTCTTTTATGATACTGTTGAGTTGTGTTGACTCTCTTTTCCTCTTAATAAGTCTTGCTAGAGGCTTATCTATTTTGTTTATTTTCTCGAAGAACCAGCTCTTGGTTTCATTGATTTTGGCTATTGTTTTATTCTTCTCAATTTTATTTATTTCTTCTCTGATCTTTATTATGTCCCTCCTTCTGCTGACCTTAGGCAGCATCTGTTCTTCTTTTACCAATTTCGATAATTGTGACATTAGACCATTCATTTGGGATTGTTCTTCCTTTTTTAAATATACTTGGATTGCTACATACTTTCCTCTTAAGACTGCTTTTGCTGTGTCCCACAGAGGTTAGGGCTTAGTGTTGTTGTTGTTGTCATTTGTTTCCATATATTGCTGGATGTCCATTTTGATTTGGTCATTGATCCACTGATTATTTAGGAGCGTGTTGTTAAGCCTCCATGTGTTTGTGGGCCTCTTTGCTTTCTTTGTACAGTTTATTTCTAGTTTTATGCCTTTGTGGTCTGAAAAGTTGTTGGTAGGATTTCAATCTTTTGGAATTTACTGAGGCTCTTTTTGTGGCCTAGTATGTCGTCTATTCTGGAGAATGTTCCATGTGCCCTTGAGAAGAATGTATATTCTGTTGTTTTTGAATGTAGAGTTCTATAGATGTCTATTAGGTCCATCTGCTCTACTGTGTTGTTCAGTGCTTCCGTGTCCTTACTTATTTTCTGCCCGGTGGATCAGTCCATTGGGGTGAGTGGTGTGTTGAAGTCACAGAATGAATGCTTTGCAGTCTATTTCCCCCTTTAGTTCTGTTAGTATTTGTTTCACATATGCTGGTGCTCCTGTGTTGGATGCATATATATTTAGAATGGTTATATCCTCTTATTTGACTGAGCCCTTTATCATTATATAGTGTCCTTCTCTATCTCTTGTTACTTTCTTTGTTTTGAAGTCAATTTTGTCTGATATTAGTACGGCAACCTCTGCTTCCTTCTCACTGTTGTTTGCTTGAAATATGTTTTTCCATCCCTTGACTTTTAGTCTGTACATGTCTTTGGGTTTGAGCTGAGTTTCTTGTAAGCAGCATATAGATGGGTCTTGCTTTTTTATCCATTCTGTTACTCTGTGTCTTTTGATTGGTGCATTCAACCCATTAACATTTAGGGTGACTATTAAAAGATATGTACTTATTGCCATTGCAGGTTTTAAATTTGTGGTTACCAAAGGTTCAAGGTTAGCCTCTTTAGTATCTTACTGCCTAACTTAGCTCACTTATTGAGCTGTTATATACACTGTCTGGAGATTCTTTTCTTCTCTCCCTTCTTGTTCCTCCTCCTCGATTCTTCATATGTTGGGTGTTTTGTGCTGTGCTCTTTCTAGGAGTGCTCCCATCTAGACCAGTCCCTGTAAGATGTTCTGTAGAGGTGGTTTGTGGAAAGCAAATTTCCTCAGCTTTTGTTTGTCTGGGAATTATTTAATCCCACCATCATATTTGAATGATAGTCGTGCTGGATACAGTATCCTTGGTTCAAGGCCCTTCTGTTTCATTGTATTAAATATATCATGCCATTCTCTTCTGGCCTGTAGGGTTTCTGTTGAGAAATCTGATGTTAGCCTGATGGGTTTCCCTTTATAGGTGACCTTTTTCTCTCTAGCTGCCTTTAAAACTCTTTCCTTGTCCTTGATCTTTGCCATTTTAATTATTATGTGTCTTGGTGTTGTCCTTCTTGGATCCTTTCTGTTGGGGGTTCTGTGTATTTCCGTGGTCTGTTCGATTATTTCCTCCCCCAGTGTGGGGAAGTTTTCAGCAATTATTTCTTCTAAGATACTTTCCATCTCTTTTCCTCTCTCTTCTTCTTCTGGGACCCCTATAATACGGATATTGTTCCTGTTGGATTGGTCACACAGTTCTCTTAATATTGTTTCGTTCCTGGAGATCCTTTTATCTCTCTCTATGTCGGCTTCTATGCATTCCTCTTCTCTGATTTCAATTCCATCAATGGCCTCTTGCATTCTATCCATTCTGCTTATAAACCCTTCCAGAGTTTGTTTCATTTCTGCAATCTCCTTTCTGGCATCTGTGATCTCCCTCCGGACTTCATCCCGTTTCTCTTGCATATTTCTCTGCATCTCTGTCAGCATGTTTATGATTCTTATTTTGAATTCTTTGTCAGGAAGACTGTTTAGGTCTGTCTCCTTCTCTGGTGTTGTCTCTGTGATCTTTGTCTGCCTGTAGCTTTGCCTTTTCATGGTGATAGGAGTAGTTTGCAGAGCTCTGACGAGTGACGGCTGGAAGGATTTCCTTTCTTGTTGGTTTGTGGCCCTCCTCTCCTGGGAGAACAGCGACCTCTAGTGGCTTGTGCTGCACAGCTGTGCGCAGACAGGGTTTGTGCTTCCTGCCCGGCTGCTATGGAGTTAATCTCCGCTGTTGCTGTGGGCATGGCCTGGCTCAGGCAGCTACTGCAAAGTGGTGGAGTCGCATTGGAGCAGGAGCGGCTGGGAGGCTATTTATCTCCGTAAGGGGCCTCCCTGCTCCCTGCAGCCCAGGGGTTAGGGTGCCCAGAGATCCCCGGATTCCCTACCTCTGGATTAAGTGTCCCGCCCTGCCCCTTTAAGACTTCCAAAAAGCACCCACCAAAACAAAACAACGACCACCAAAAAAAAAAAAAAAGAAAAAAATTTTTAAATTAAAAAAAAAAAAAATTTTTTTTAATTAAAAATAAAATGTGGTCCCTCGTTTTTCTTTATTCTCCAGTGCCAGCCTCGGGCCTCTTCTCACCGGTCTTACTGCCCTGTTTCCCTAGTATTGGGGTTCCTATCCCTTTAAGACTTCCAAAAAGCGCTTGCCAAAACAAAACAGCAATGAAGCAAAAAAAAAATGGTCGCACGCTTTTCTTATGTCCTCCAACACCCGGCCTCCAGTGCCCGCTCACTGTTCTTGCTGCCCTGTTTTCCTAGTATCGAGGGCCCTGCACTCTGTCCCGGATGGCTGGGGCTGGGTGTTCGGCAGCCCTGTGCTCCGTCTCCCTCCCGCTCTGCCTATTCTTCTCCAGCCGGGAGTTGGGGGGATGGGCGCTCAGCTCCCGCCGGGCCGGGGCTTGTATCTTACCCCCTTCGCGAGTTGCTGGGTTCTCTCAGGTGCGGATGTGGTCTGGATATTGTCCTGTGTCCTCTGGTCTTTATTCTAGGAAGGGTTGTCTTTGTTATATTTTCATAGATATATGTTGTTTTGGGAGGAGATTTCCGCTGCTCTACTCACACCGCCATCTTCCGCCCCTCCCCTGATATTTGAAAGTAGTTGATATGAGTAAAAAAAAAAGAAAATATAAAAATCTACTCCCACATAAATGTCAATACTGAAAGGAAGAGAACTTCCTCTAAAACACAATTGTAGGCTGTTGGGGAGGAAGAAATTTCCTCTACCCCTCAAGTTTCTCCTATCTGGTTAAGAATCAAATTGACATGAGACAGATTAGCAGGAGAAAAAAAACCACAATTTAATTACATACTTACAGGAAAGCCATAGACATGGATTCCAAAGACAGGGAAAACGGGGTGTTTATGTTATCCTGAACCCAGGAGAAGGGGGTAGGGCCTGAGACTTCAAAGGAAAAGGGGAGCAATTTACAGGACCTTGAAGAAGAGTAAATGTTTGGGAAACAACGTGCTTAATGGGCCACAGAGAAATAGAGGGGCACAGAGAAAAACTTTAATAGGCTTAGTCACATTTCTTCCTGCCCATTAACACTAGTTTATATTATAATATACCTAGTTAATGTAATAGCTCTCCTCCTGGAGCAATTCCACCATCTAAGTTCTTGTTACACAATTGACTCAGAGGAGGTCCAAGTATCTTCCTGAGTCTTTTGGGCCTTGATAGTTTTCAGTTTAAAATAATCTGCATGCCACAGTGGCACATTGTGGGGTGATCTGCCCTCAGTCCCTACAAGGCCTATACTAGGCCTTCAGTCAGCAAGCATGTTGAGAATTGACCATATCCTAGGAATTGGTAAGAAGGTTTGAATCCAGCCTATGGATAATCCAGATTTATTAGGTCTGTAATTTAGACAAGTTTTAAAAAGTTCACTCAGATTTAGTTCCTTCATACATAAAATAAGCACTGAAACATTGTTAGCACTAATAAAGGATACCAAGTGCCAGATACTTTCCAGCACATAAGTACAATACTAGTGGTTCAATAAACTGTAGTCATAATCAATACCTATAACTGTATCCCCAGACCACACCAAAAGTGCCAACAATCATAATGGTTTTTACTCTGATCCCTCAGCCAGTATTACAAATACTGGAACTACAACTCATTAAGAACTTTCCCTTTGTAGTGAGTCTTTGTAAGCTTCTGCCCATTTTATGCCCTTGTTGACTCTTCTGTTTGATAGTACAAATACCAAAAATGGTACACAGCTGTACTGTTGACACTTCTCATTGCAGCCAATACTGATGTTTGAAAACAGGTTTCTTCCAAGGTACCATGATTTTCCTACACTGTAAAAGGAAGCTTTGTTTCACAGCTTATTCTCTTTCTTGCAACTTGAAAAATGTTTCACAGAGACTGGGACAGTTAAGAAACTTCCTCTACACCAATAAACAGCATCCTAAACTAAAGATGCATGAGTCTTGGCTGGCTTCTTAGTGGGTCTCAGAACATATTGCCTCTTTTAGAATATAGCATGGCCACTGCATTTAGAACTTTTAAGACTGGTTTCTCAGAATATAACAGCTTGTCATTGTTTGCAGAAAGATAAGAAAGCCTGTATGTCAAAAGAGCCCCATTGGCCAGCTACCATACCAAGTCTTGGATGTGGTTGTATTGATCACATAATAGGGAGGAAGAGTAGACTTAAGGTTCCCTGTTTTCTAATATAAGGCATGTTATAAACTGCAAAGTCAAGAAAATCCAATGTTTCCATCTTGTAGTTTAGGGACTTTGTCTTATCAATCAGGGTCATGGCAGGAAACAACACACCAAAGAGTTCAATTAAAGAGAATTTAGTGAAAGGACAATTTATAGAGATGGATCATAGCTGAGGAACACAACAACCTAAACAGTAGCCAGATAGCAGAGATCAGTTATACAGTCTATAGAAGTCAAACTCCGAAAGTACAGGTTTGTGGAAAAAAGGGAAAATAAAAAATATGTATAGGTAAAAATAGGGATGGGTCAGAACAGTCTATCCTTTTTGCCATTCAGATTCCATTCTCATCCTTTTATTTAGATAAAAAGCTACCATATGCAGCACAAAGGAAACACAAACTCTGAAGTGTCACTCTGTTGTCCTCTCAATGGCTTGCCTTCCACTGGCTCTTATCTGATCCTGCTAATGGAGATTATTTAAAATATTTTTTGCCACTACAAGGCATCAATTACCAGTGTTAAGATTGTCCATTTAGTCATTCAATTTACATACCACAACATGCAGAATTCCATGTTGAGGGTTTGGTTCTTCTGTCCAACCTGATAACAATTATTTTATCTATCAGAATTCTATCACAAAATATATTTCCCCTTTAAAAGTTTAAAAAAGAAAGTATGGAGGAGGAGCCAAGATGGTGGTGTGAGTAGGGCAGTGGAAATCGCCTCCCAAAACCATATATATTTTTGAAAATACAACAAATACAACTATTCCTAAAAGAGAGACCAGAGGATATAGTACAACAGCCAGGCTACATCTAAATCTGCGAGAACTTGGCATCTCACAAAGGGGGTAAGATACAAGCCATGGCCCAGCAGGATCTGAGCACTCCCCCAACCCCAGCTCACTGGTGGGAGGAGAGGAGCCAAAGCGGGGAGAGAGTGTAAGCTTAGGACTGCTAAATAACCAGCCCTAGTAATCCACACCGGGAGTGCGGACACACAGTGCATGATGTGCTGGATATTAGGGAAACAGAAACGTAAAAACTGTGAGCGGGTCCCTGCAGCTGGTTCCCCTGTGACAAAAGAAAAGTGAGTGCTTTTTGAAAGACTTAAAGGGACAGGGGCCTTACAGCTGGATGGAATTGTCCCGGCACACATAGCCCAGCAGTTGGGAAACCCGGGGAACTTCAGGCACCCTAACCTCCTGGATGACAGCGCAGCTCTGAAGCCCCTCATGGTGATAAACAGCCTGCTGTTCATTCCCCCTCTGGAACTGCCCCACTACAGCGGCCCATCAGCTGCCCAGAGTCTCCTCCCAGTGCACAGCTGCCTGGGCCAGTCCCAGGCCTCTGCCAGTGAGCAGCTGCCTGGCACAAACAGAGGAAGTCAGGACAGGGCGTGAAGAGGTGCTGTTCTTGCAGGAGAGCCTAGCTGGCGCACCTGCATCTCCCTGCAGTGCTCTGGTGACCCTGAGGCCTGCTCCCGGTGTGCAGGGAAACAACACAGGCAGCAAAGAGGGGCAGGGTGAACAGCAAGCAGGAAGGGATTTTATTCTCCCAGCTGACACATGTGCTATCTGCCTACGACTACCTCTATCACCATGAAAAGGCACAATAATTTGGTCCAGTCCAGAATCGCCCAGACAATCCACAAGAGAGGAGGGTCTGGGGAGACGGAGACAGATATAACCAATCTTCCTGAAAAGGAATTCAAAATAAAGGTCATAACCATGCTGATGGACCTACAGAGAAATATGCAAGAGCTAAAGGATCAAGTTAGGAGGGAGAATACAGAAATAAAATAGTCACTGAAAGGACTTAAGAGCAGACTGGATGAGGTGCAAGAGGCCATTAATGGAATAGAAATCAGAGAACAGGAATGCAGAGAAGCTGAGGCAGAGAGAGATAAGAGGATCTCCAGGAATGAAAGAATAGTAAGAGAACTGTGTGACCAATCCAAGTGGAACAATATATTATGCATTATAGGGGAACCAGAAGAAGAAGAGAGAGAAAAGGAATAGAAAGAGTCTTTGAATAAATAATTGCTGAAAACTTCCCCAAACTGGGGGAGGGAAGTATCTCTCAGACCATGGAAGTCCGCAGATCTCTCAAGACGAGGGACCTAAGGAGGACAACACCAGGACATATAATAATAAAAATGGCAAAGATCAAAGAAAAGAAAAGGGTACTAAAGGCAGCCAGAGAAAGAAAAACGATCACCTACAAAGGAAAATGCATCAGGCTATCATCAGACTTCTCAACAGAAACCTTACAGGCCAGAAGAGAATGTCATGATATATTCAATGCAATGAAACAGAAGGGCCTTGAACCAAGAATACTGTATCCAGCATGATAATCATTTAAATTTGAAGGAGGGCTTAAACAATTCCCAGATAAGCATAAATTGAGGGAATTTGTCTCCCACAAACCACATCTACAGGGTATTTTTAAGGGACTTCTGTAGATGGAAGTACTCCTGATGAAAAATAGATGTCACCAGAGAAAATAAAATCACAGCAAAGAAAGCAGACCAACCAAATACTAACTAAAGCCAAAAAATAAAATCAACTATTTGCAAAAGCAGTCAAAGTAAACACAAAAGAGTACAGAATAAAACACCTAACATATAAAGAATAGAGGAGGAGGATTTAGAAAGAAAACTAAAGGACCAGCAGACTGTGTTTACAATAGCTTAATAAGTGAGTTAAGTTAGACAGATAGTAAAGAAGCTACCCTTGAACCTTTGGTAACCACAAATCTAAAGCCTGAAATGGCAATAAGTACATATCTTTCAATAATCACCCTAAATGTGAATGGACTGAATGCACCAATGAAAAGACACAGAGTAACAGACTGGATAAAAAAACAAGACCCATCTATACACTGCTTACAAGAAACTCACCTCAAACCAAAAGACATACACAGACTAAAAGCCAAGAGATGAAAAAGATATTTCATGCAAACAAAAGGAGAAAAAAGCAGGTGTTGCAGTACTTATATCAGACAAAATAGACTTCAAAACAAAGAAAGTAACAAGAGATAAAGAAGGACATTACATAATGATAAAGGGGTCAGTCCTACAAGGAGATATAACCATTATAAATATATATGAACCCAATACAGGAGCACCAACATATGTGAAAGATATACTAACAGAATTAAAGGAGGAAATAAAATGCAATGCATTCATTCTATGAGACTTCAACACACCACTCACTCCAAAGGACAGATCCACCAGACAGAAAATAAGAAAGGACATAGAGGCACTGAAAAACACAGTAGAGCAGATGGACCTAATAGACATCTATAGAACTCCACACCCAAAGAAACAGGATACACATTCTTCTCAAGTGCACATAGAACATTCTCCAGAATAGACCACATACTAGACCAATAAAAAGATCCTCAGTAAATTCGAAAAGATTGAAATTCTACCAGCCAACTTCTCAGACCACAAAGGTATAAAACTAGAAATAAATTGTACAAAGAAAACAAAAAGACACACAAACACATGGAGGCTTTACAACATGCTCCTAAATAATCAATGGATCAATGACTAAATTAAAATAGAGATCAAGCAATATATGGAGACAAATGAAAACAACAGCACAAAGTTCAACATCTGTGGGATGCAGTGAAGGCAATTCTAAGAGGAAAGTATATAGCAATCCAGGCATATTTAAAGAAGGAAGAACAATCCCAAATGAATAGTCTAAAGTCACAATTATTGAAACTCGAAAAAGAAGAACAAATGAGGCCCAAAGTCAGTAGAAGTGAGAAATAATAAAGATCAGAGAATAAATAAATAAAATTGAGAAGAATGAAACAGTAGAAAAAATCAATGAAACCAAGAGCTGGTTCTTTGATAAAATAAACAAAATAGATACACCCCTAGCCAGACTTATTAAGAGAAAAAGAGAATCTACACACATCAACAGAATCAGAAATGAGAAAGGAAAAATCACCATGGACCCCACAGAAATACAAAGAATTATTAGAGAATACTATGAAAATCTATGTGCTAAGAAGCTGGAAAATCTAGAATAAATGGACAACTTCCTAGAAAAATACAACCTTGCAAGACTGACCAAGGAAGAAACAGAAAATCTAAACAGACCAACTACCAGCAACAAAATTTAATTGGTAATCAAAGAACTACCCAAGAACAATACCCCTGGACCAGATGGATTCATCTTGGCATTTTATCAGACATATTGAGAAGACATAATACCCATTCTCCTTAAAGTTTTCCAAAAAATAGAAGAGGATGGAATACTTCCCAACTCATTCTATGAAGCCAGCATCACTCTAATACCAAAACCAGGCAAAGACCCCACCAAAATAGAAAACTATAGACCAATATCCCTGATGAACATAGATGCAAAAATACTCAACAAAATATTAGCAAACCGAATTCAAAAATACACCAAGAGGATCATACACCATGACCAAGTGGGATTCATCTCAGGGATGCAAGGATGGTACAACATCTGAAAATCCATCAACATCATCTACCACATCAACAAAAAGAAGGACAAAACCACATGTTCATCTCCATAGATGCTGAGAAAGCATTCGACAAAGTTCAACATCCATTCATGATAAAAACTCTCAGCAAAATGGGTATAGAGTGCAAGTACCTCAATATAATAAAGGCGATATATGACAAACCCACAGCCAACATCATACTGAACAGCGAGAAACTGAAAGCTTTTTCTCTAAGTTTGGGAACAAGACAGGGATGCCCACTCTCCCCACTGTTATTCAACATAGTACTGGAGGTCCTAGCCATGGCAATCAGACAAAACAAAGAAATACAAGGCATCCACATTGGCAAAGAAGAAGTCAAACTGTCATTATTTGCAGATGACATGATATTGTACATAAAAATCCTAAAGACTCCAATCCCAAACTACTAGAACAAATATCAGAATACAGCAAAGTTGCAGGATACAAAATTAACACACAGAAATCTGTGGCATTCCTATAAACTAACGATGAACTAGCAGAAAGAGAAACCAGGAAAACAGTTCCATTCACAATTGCATCAAAAAGAATAAAATACCTAGAAATAAACCTAACCAAGGAAGTGAAAGACCTATACCCTGAAAACTACAAGACACTCTCAAGAGAAATTAAAGAGGACACTAACAAATGGAAACTCATCCCATGCTCTTGACTAAGAAGATTTAATATTGTCAAAATGGCCATCCTGCCTAAAGCAATCTACAAATTCAATGCAATGCCTATCGAAATACCATCAGCATTCTTCAACAAACTAGAATAGTTTTGAAATTCATATGGAACCACAAAAGACCCCGAATAGCCAAAACAATCCTGAGAAGAAAGAATAAAGTAGTGGGGGTCTCACTTCCCAACTTCAAGCTCTACTATAAAGCAACGGTAATTAAGGCAATTTGGTATTGGCACAAGAACAGACCCACAGACCAGTGGGACAGAATAGAAAGTACAGATATTAACCCAAACATATATGGTCAATTAATATACGATAAAGGAACCATGGGCATACAATGGGAAAATGACAACCTCTCTAACAGCTGGTGTTGGCAAAACTGGACAGCTACATTTAAGGGACTGAAACTGGATCGTTGTCTAACCCCATACACAAAAGTAAATTTGAAATGAATTAAAGACCTGAATGTAAGTCATGAAACCATAAAACTCTTAGAAAAAACATAGGCAAAAGTCTCTTGGACATAAACATGAGCAACCTCTTCATGAAAATATCTCCCTGGGCAAGGAAAAGAAAATCACAAATGAACAAGTGGAACTATATCAAGCTGAAAAGCTTCTGCACAACAATGGACACCACCAAGAGAACAAAAAGGCATCCTACAATATGGGAGAATATATTCATGAATGACAGATCTGATAAAGGGTTGACATCCAAAATATATAAAGAGTTCATGCAATTCAACAAAGGAAAAGCAAATAATCCAATTAAAAAATGGAAAATGGGCACAGGATATGAACAGACAGTTCTCCAAAGAAGAATTTCAGATGGCCAACGGACACATGAAAAGATGCTCCATATCTCTATTCATCAGAGAAATTCAAATTAAAACCACAATGAGATTTCACCTCACACCAGTAAGGATTGCCACCATCTGAAAGACAAACAACAACAAATGTTGGTGAGGTTGTGGAGAAAGGGGAACACTCCTGTACTGCTGGTGGGAGTGTAAACTAGTTCAACCATTGGGAAAAGCAGTATGGAGGTTACTCAAAATAAAAATACCATTTGACCCAGGAATTCCACTTCTAGGAATTTACCCTAAGAATGCAGCAGTCCAGTTTGAAAAAGACATAAGCACCCCTATATTTATTGCAGCACTATTTACAATAGGCAAGAAATGGAAGCAACCTAAGTGTCCATCAGTAGATGAATGGATAAAGAGGATGTGGTACATACACACAATGGAATATTATTCAGCCATAAGAAGAAAACAAATCCTACAATTTGCAACAACATGGATGGAGCTAGAGGGTATTATACTCAGTGACATAAGCCAGGCAGAGAAAAACAAGTACCAAATGATTTCACTCATATGTGGAGTATAAGAAAAAAGAAAAAACTGAAGGAACAAAACAGCAGCAGACTCACAGAACCCAAGAATGGACTAACAGTTACCAAAGGGAAAGGGACCGGGGAGGATGGGTGGGAAGGGAAGGATAAAGGTGGAGGGGGGAAGAAAGGGGGCACCATGATTATCATATATAATGTGGGGGGGGGAACAAGGAGGGCTGTACAACACAGAGAAGACAAGTAGTGATTATATAAGCATCTTACCTCGCTGATGGACAGTGACTGTAACGGGGTATGTGGGGGGGACTTGGTGATGGGGGAGTCTAGTAAACATAATGTTCCTCATGTAATTGTAGATTAATGATAACAAAATAAACGAAAAAAAAGAGAGTATGATGAAAGGATAATTTACAAATGTGTGAAGAGGGCTAAGGGAACCAGTGAGGAATGATAAAGTGCTCAGAGATTATAAACTTCATGACATATTAGTGCCATTATGCCTGAGTGGACAGGGGGAAGAAGCAGTGATTCAGAGTCTGATGAGAGCAGGAGCTGTCACAAAGACTGAGCTGTAGGTGGATGAACACAGTCACGGACAGAATGTGAACTGGCAGAGAAGGAACAAGAAAAATAAAAATCCAATCTCATTCTTTATTTTATTTATTTATTATTTTGTAGATAATTACTTTTCATTGAAGGGTAGTTGACACACAGTATTACATTACATTAGTTTCAGGTGTTCAACATAGTGATTCAGCATTTACATACATGACAATTCTAGGTACCAGCTATCACCATACCAAGCTGTTACAATATCTTGACTATATTCCTTATGCTATACATTACATCCCGGTTACTTATTTATTTTACCATTGGAAGAGTGTACTTTTTTTGTGTGTGTCTGTGAGGGCATCTCTCATATTTATTGATCAAATGGTTGTTAACAACAATAAAATTCTGTATGGGGGGGGTCAATGCTCAATGCACAATCATTAATCCACCCCAAGCCTAATTTTCGTCAGTCTCCTATCTTCTGAGGCATAACAAACAAGTTCTTACATGGAGAACAAATTCTTACATAGTGAATAAGTTACATAGTGAACAATACAAGGGTAGTCATCACAGAAACTTTTGGTTTTGCTCATGCATTATGAACTATAAACAGTCAATTCAAATATGAATACTCATTTGATTTTTATACTTGATTTATATGTGGATACTACATTTCTCTCTTTATTATTATTTTTAATAAAATGCTGAAGTGGTAGGTAGATACAAGATAAAGGTAGAAAACATAGTTTAGTGTTGTAAGGGAGCAAATGTAGATAATCAGGTGTGTGCCTGTAGACTATGTGTTAATCCAAGCTAGACAAGGGCAATAAAACATCCATGGATGCAGAAGATTTCTCTCAGAACAGGGGGGGTGAGGTTCTAAGCCTCACCTCTGTTGATCCCCAATTTCTCACCTGATGGCCCCCCTGCGACTGTGCCTGTCTTAGGTTATTCCTCCCTTGAGGAATCTTACCCATCTCTGGCTAACCAGTCATCTTCCGGGGCCATACAGGGAAATGTAAAGTTGGTAAGTGAGAGAGAAGCCTTATTGTTTGAAATGGTTAGCTTTTTATTTCTTTGCATATTTATGCCCTGTAGCTTCTTTGCCCAGCATTTGTCTTGAGGTATCTTTACCACTTGGAAGAATTATGATACTTGGTAAATTTAATATGAGGCACGAATTCTATTTAGGGGTTGTAATTAGGAAGGAAGAAGAAAAGTCATAGAAGTAGCAGGTGGCAGAAAACATGGGAAGATTGATTATTTCTTTGACATATCTTCTTGTAGAGTAACTTCAGCATGTATAGGTTTTAAGCTACTACTTAAATTGCACACACACATTAACATAATAGGAGTATAGTTACATAACCAAAGCATATCTGTAATTACCAGCCATCTCCAGTGAATCCAAGAAAACCAGTTAGGCACCTTAGGCATTTGTGGAAATTTATCTATGATATCGTGGGTATTGTCCAACTGAACTTGAACAGTCTGAGAGAAATCAGACAAATTAAAACAACCCATTCCTGGGGAATGTTCACATCCCATATGTTCTTTTAACAGTAAATAGTCTGTAGTTGTAAGATTTTGGAGCGCTACAATTTTCACTTCTCCTAATTCTTGGTTGAGTTCCAACAGTATAGATCCAGTCAAATTTGTTGTTTTACTGTATGCACAGGCCAGCTTAGATATCTCCTTCTTCATTCCCATGGCAAGTCCAGAAACTGGTGGGATGAGTGCATCTACAGCTGTATCAGTGCATGGATTTTTCTGGGATTTTTTGATGATCATCTTCTGGCATGAGTCTTCCAGAGAGTTGTGATGTTGGAAGTTCTTTTTCATAACGTATCTTAGTTCATTTTCGGGGTAGCCCAATTAGGCTTTGATCCTCTGTATAAACACAAACAGACCCTTTGTCTACACTTTTATATGCCCTTTATACCCTTGTGTAGAACTCATTGGAGGTTACCACACAGAAACTGCCCTTTTTGTTGTTGTTATTTTTGTTTTTGTTTTTTGTTTGTTTTGTTTTTGGAATCACTAATCTACACATACATGAAGAATATTATGTTTACGAGGCTCTCCCCTATACCAGGTCTCCCCTATAAACCCCTTTACAGTCACTGTCCATCAGCATAGCAAAATGTTGTAGAATCACTACGTGCCTTCTCTGCGTTGTACAGCCCTCCATTTTCACCTACCCCCCCATGCATGCTAATCTTAATACCCCGCTACTACTTCCCCCCTTATCCCTCCCTACCCACCCATCCTCCCCAGTCCCTTTCCCTTTGGTACCTGTTAGTCCATTCTTGAGTTCTGTGATTCTGCTGCTGTTTTGTTCCTTCAGTTTTTCCTTTGTTCTTATATTCCACAGATAAGTGAAATCATTTGGTATTTCTCTTTCTCCGCTTGGCTTGTTTCACTGAGCATAATACCCTCCAGCTCCATCCATGTTGCTGCAAATGGTTGGATTTGCCCTTTTCTTATGGCTGAGTAGTAGTCCATTGTGTATATGTACCACATCTTCTTTATCCATTCATCTACGATGGACATTTAGGTTGCTTCCAGTTCTTGGCTATTGTAAATAGTGCTGCGATAAACATAGGGGTACATTGGTCTTTCTCATACTTGATTGCTGCATTCTTAGGGTAAATTCCTAGTAGTGCAATTCCTGGGTCAAATGATATGTCTCTTTTGAGCATTTTGATGTACCTCCATACTGCTTTCCACAATGGCTGAGCTAATTTACATTCCCACCAGCAGTGTAGGAGGGCACCCCTTTCTCCACAGCCATGCCAACATTTGTTGTTGTTTGTCTTTTGGATGGCAGCCATCCTTACTGGTGTGAGGTGATACCTCATTGTAGTTTTAATTTGCATTTCTCTGATAATTAGCGATGTGGAGCATCTTTTCATGTGTCTATTGGCCATCTGTATTTCTGTTTTGGAGAACTGTCTGTTCAGTTCCTCTGCCCATTTTTTAATTGGGTTATTTGTTTTTTGTTTGTTGAGGCATGTTAGCTCTTTATATATTCTGGATGTCAAGCGTTTATCGGATATGTCATTTTCAAATATATTCTCCCATACTGTAGGGTTCCTTTTTGTTCTATTGATGGTGTCTTTTGCTGTACAGAAGCTTTTCATCTTAATATAGTCCCACTTACTCATTTTTGCTGTTATTTTCCTTGCCCAGGGAGATATGTTCAAGAAGAGGTCACTCATGTTTATGTCTAAGAGGTTTTTGCCTATGTTTTCTTCCAAGAGTTTAATGGTTTCATGACTTACATTCAGGTCTTTGATCCATTTTGAGTTTACTTTTGTATATGGAGTTAGACAATGGTCCAGTTTCATTCTCCTACATGTTGCTGTCCTGTTTTGCCAGCACCATCTGTTGAAGAGACTGTCATTTCGCCATTGTATGTCCATGGCTCCTTTATCAAATATTAATTTACCATATATGTCTGGGTTAATGTCTGGATTGTCTAGTCTGTTCCATTGGTCTGTGGCTCTGCTCTTATGCCAGTACCAAATTGTCTTGTTTACTATGGCTTTATAGTAGAGCTTGAAGTTGGGGAGTGAGATTCCCCCTACTTTATTCTTCTTTCTCAGGATTGCTTTGGCTGTTCGGTGTCTTTGGTGCTTCCATATGAATTTTTGAATTATTTGTTCCAGTTCATTGAAGAATATTGCTGGTAGTTTCATAGGGCTTGCATCAAATCTTTATATTGCTTTGGGCAGGATGGCCATTTTGACGATATTAATTCTTCCTAGCCACGAGCATGGGATGAGTTTCCATCTGTTAGTGTCCCCTTTAATTTCTCTTAAGAGTGACTTGTAGTTTTCAGAGTGTAAGTCTTTCACTTCTTTGGTTAGGTTTTTTTCCTAGGTATTTTATTTTTTTTTGATGCAATTGTGAATGGAGTTGTTTTCCTGATTTCTCTTTCTTTTGTTTCATTGTTAGTGTATAGGAAAGCCACAGATTTCTGTGTGTTGATTTTGTATCCTGCAACTTTGCTGTATTCTGATATCAGTTCTAGTAGTTTTGGGGTGGAGTCTTTAGGGTTTTTTATGTACAGTATCGTGTCATCTGCAAATAGTGACAGTTTAACTTCTTCTTTACCAATCTGGATTCCTTGTATGTTTTTGTTTTGTCTGATTGCCGTGGCTAGGACCTCAAGTACTATGTTAAATAACAGTGGGGAGAGTGGGCATCCCTGTCTAGTTCCCGATCTCAGAGGAAATGCTTTCAGCTTCTCGCTGTTCAATATAATGTTGGCTGTGGGTTTTTCATAGATGGCCTTTATTATGTTGAGGTACTTGCCCTCTATTCCCATTTTGCTGAGAGTTTTTATCATGAATGGATGTTGAACTTTGTCAAATGCTTTTTCAGCATCTATGGAGATGATCATGTGGTTTTTTTGTCTTTTTGTTGTTGTGGTGGATGATGTTGATGGCTTTTGAATGTTGTACCATCCTTGCATCCCTGGGATGAATCCCACTTGATCATGGTGTATGATCATTTTGATGTATTTTTGAATTCGGTTTGCTAATATTTTGTTGACTATATTTGCATCTACGTTCATCAGGGATATTGGTCTGTAGGTTTCTATTTTGGTGGGGTATTTGCCTGGTTTTGGTATTAGGGTGATGTTAGCTTCATAGAATGTTTTTGGGAGTATCCCCTCCTCCTCTATTTTTTGTAAAACTTTAAGGAGAATGGGTATTATGTCTTCCCTGTATGTCTGATAGAATTCCGAGGTAAATCCATCTGGCCCGGGGGTTTTGTTCTTTGGTAGTTTTTTGATTACCGCTTCAATTTCATTGCTGGTAATTGGTCTGTTTAGATTTTCTGTTTCTTTCTGGGTCAGTCTTGGAAGGCTGTATTTTTCTAGAAAGTTGTCCATTTCTCCTAGGTTTCCCAGCTTGTTAGCATGTAGGTTTTGATAGTATTCTCTAATAATTCTTTGTATTTCTGTGGGGTCCGTCGTGATTTTTCCTTTCTCATTTATGATACTGTTGAGTTGTGTTGACTCTCTTTTCCTCTTAATAAGTCTTGCTAGAGGCTTATCTATTTTGTTTATTTTCTCGAAGAACCAGCTCTTGGTTTCATTGATTTTGGCTATTGTTTTATTCTTCTCAGTTTTATTTATTTCTTCTCTGATCTTTATTATGTCCCTCCTTCTGCTGACCTTTGGCCTCATCTGTTCTTCTTTTTCCAATTTCGATAATTGTGACATTAGACCATTCATATGGGATTGTTCTTCCTTTTTTAAATATACTTGGATTGCTATATACTTTCCTCTTAAGACTGCTTTTGCTGTGTCCCACAGAAGTTAGGGCTTAGTGTTGTTGTTGTTGTCATTTGTTTCCATATATTGCTGGATGTCCATTTTGATTTGGTCATTGATCCACTGATTATTTAGGATCGTGTTGTTAAGCCTCCATGTGTTTGTGGGCCTCTTTGCTTTCTTTGTACAGTTTACTTCTAGTTTTATGCCTTTGTGGTCTGAAAAGTTGGTTGATAGGATTTCAATCTTTTGGAATTTTCTGAGGCTCTTTTTGTGGCCTAGTATGTGGTCTGTTCTGGAGAATGTTCCATGTGCACTTGAGAAGAATGTATATCCTGTTGCTTTTGGATGTATAGTTCTATAGATGTCTATTAGGTCCATCTGCTCTACTGTGTTGTTCAGTGCTTCCATGTCCTTATTTTCTGCCCGGTGGATCTTTCCTTTGGGGTGAGTGGTGTGTTGAAGTCTCATAGAATGAATGCATTGCAGGCTATTTCCCCCTTTAGTTCTGTTAGTATTTGTTTCACATATGCTGGTGCTCCTGTGTTGGGTATATATATATTTTGAATGGTTATATCTTCTTGTTGGACTGAGCCCTTTATCATTATGTAGTGTCCTTCTTTATCTCTTGTTACTTTCTTTGTTTTGAAGTCTATTTTTTCTGATTTTAGTACTGCAACCCCTGCTTTCTTCTCGCTGTTGTTTGCTTGAAATATCTTTTTCCATCCCTTGACTTTTAGTCTGTACATGTCTTTGGGTTTGAGCTGGGTTTCTTGTAAGCAGCATATAGATGGGTCTTGCTTTTTTATCCATTCTGTTACTCTGTGTCTTTTGATTGGTGCATTCAACCCATTAACATTTAGGGTGACTATTAAAAGATATGTACTTATTGCCATTGCAGGTTTTAAATTTGTGGTTACCAAAGGTTCAAGGTTAGCCTCTTTAGTATCTTACTGCCTAACTTAGCTCACTTATTGAGCTGTTATATACACTGTCTGGAGATTCTTTTCTTCTCTCCCTTCTTGTTCCTCCTCCTCGATTCTTCATATGTTGGGTGTTTTGTGCTGTGCTCTTTCTAGGAGTGCTCCCATCTAGACCAGTCCCTGTAAGATGTCCTGTAGAGGTGGTTTCTGGGAAGCAAATTCCCTCAGCTTTTGTTTGTCTGGGAATTGTTTAATCCCACCATCATATTTGAATGATAGTCATGCTGGATATAGTATCCTTGGCTCAAGGCCCTTCTCTTTCATTGTATGAAATAAATCATGCCATTCTCTTCTGGCCTGTAGGGTTTCTGTCGAGAAGTCTGATGTTAGCCTGATGGGTTTTCCTTTATAGGTGACCTTTTTCTGTCTAGCTGCCTTTAAAACTCTTTCCTTGTCCTTGATCTTTGCCATTTTAATTATTATGTGTCTTGGTGTTGTCCTCCTTGGATCCTTTCTGTTGGGGGTTCTGTGTATTTCCGTGGTCTGTTCGATTATTTCCTCCCCCAGTGTGGGGAAGTTTTCAGCAATTATTTCTTCTAAGATACTTTCCATCTCTTTTCCTCTCTCTTCTTCTTCTGGGACCCCTATAATATGGATATTGTTCCTTTTGGATTGGTCACACAGTTCTCTTAACATTGTTTCATTCCTAGAGATCCTTTTGTCTCTCTCTATGTCAGCTTCTATGCGTTCCTGTTCTCTGGTTTCAATTCCATCAATGACCTCTTGCATCCTATCCATTCTGCTTATAAACCCTTCTAGAGTTTGTTTCATTTCTGCAATCTCCTTTCTGGCATCTGTGATCTCCCTCCGGACTTCATCCCGTTTCTCTTGCGTATTTCTCTGCATCTCTGTCAGCATGTTTATGATTCTTATTTTGAATTCTTTGTCAGGAAGACTGTTTAGGTCTGTCTCCTTCTCTGGTGTTGTCTCTGTGATCTTTGTCTGCCTGTAGCTTTGCCTTTTCATGGTGATAGGAGTAGTTTGCAGAGCTGGGACGAGTGACGGCTGGAACGACTTCCTTTCTTGTTGGTTTGTGGTCCTCCTCTCCTGGGAGAACCGCGACCTCTAGTGGCTTGTGCTGCGCAGCTGTGCGCAGACAGGGTTTGTGCTTCCTGCCCGGCTGCTATGGAGTTAATCTCCGCTGTTGCTGTGGGCGTGGCCTGGCTCGGGCCTCTGCTCCAAAGTGGCTATTTATCTCCGTAAGGGGCCTCCCTGCTCCCTGCAGCCCAGGGGTTAGGGTGCCCAGAGATTCCCGGATTCCCTACCTCTGGATTAAGTGTCCCGCCCTGCCCCTTTAAGACTTCCAAAAAGCACCCGCCAAAACAAAACATCGACCACCAAAAAAAAAAAAAAAAAAAATTTTTAAATGAAAAAAAATAATTTAATTAAAAAAAAAAAATAAGGTGGCCGCTCTTTTTTCTTTATTCTCCAGCGCCAGCCTCAGGCATCTGCTCACCGGTCTTGCTGCCCTTTTCCCCTTGTATTGGGGTCCCTATCCCTTTAAGACTTCCAAAAAGCGCTCGCCAAAACAAAACAGCAAAAAAAAAAAAATTTGTTCGCGTGCTTTTCTTATGTCCTCTGGCGCCCGGCCTCCGGTGCCCACTCACTCTTCTTGCTGCCCTGTTTTCCTAGTATCCAGGGCCCTGCACTCTGTCCCGGATGTCTGGGGCTGGGTGTTCAGCAGCCCTGGGCTCCGTCTCCCTCCTGCTCTGCCTACTCTTTTCCCGCCGGTAGTTGGGGGGATGGGCACTCTTCTCCCGCCGGGCCGAGGCTTGTATCTTACCCCCTTCGCGAGGCACTGGGTTCTCTCAGGTGTGGATGTAGTCTGGATATTGTCCTTTGTCCTCTGGTCTTTATTCTAGGAAGGGTTGTCTTTGTTATATTTTCATAGATATATGTGGTTTTGGGAGGAGATTTCCGCTGCTCTACTCACGCCACCATCTTCCGCCCCTCCAGTCTCTTTCTTTTCCCGCCTTTTAACATTGTCCACTGCATGTTACTAGCAAAAACTAAAAGAAAACCAGAAGTCAGGAGAGCCTGGGTGTTGTCTTTTATAAAATTTGTTCTCACAAGATGCAAAGCGGAGCAGAAAAGAATGAAAAATGCATTGAGACTGTCCAACAGAGAAAATTAGCACTGTTATTAACTTGGGTCTCTTCTAAGTTGAAAGTTAATCTTTGATGTCTTCCAACTGGAAGCTGAATATCATTATAAAAGTTTGGAATGGAAAAATCTTATCACATAAGTAGATATCACATTGGGTCCCCCCACAAAAAAATAAAACCCTGAAGAAGTTTTCTTTTCTGTCTGTATAAGCATCTTGTGGCCTTGTTTCCAATGCTTCTATCTCACTTAGACCCCAGAATGAAAAAAAAATGAATAAAATATGGTTATCTATTTATTTTGACCATTGGACACACATTTCAGAAATTCATGTATATTGTGTAATCAACACAATGAAAGGTACTTAGAGTATATTTTGAATTATTTGATAGTAGATATTTGGTATTACTCTTAAGTCAAAGAGAGGGAACAAAATGTTGAAGGAGAAAAAAAAGTTGCAAAGGAATTGGGAACGTTATTATCAAAAAATCAATGAAAATGTTCAGAATTGTAAAACGGAAAAGTCCCATTTGTTTTCAGAATGACAAATCTATGCTGTTTCAGTAATGGCCACAAAAGTCAGATGCTTGCTTTGCTCCAGCAGGGAAAGATATCCATCATGAGGCTTAATATGCTTGTGTGTACTTCCTTGAAAGCTTTGCTAACGCCTGCTGATTTACCTGCAATACATTTTCCAGAAACTAAAATGACAACATATATATTTGGTTTCACACTTCAGTCTGTCCAATTAGCAGTGTTTGCAGTACCAGCTGTGAGCCCAGGAGAGGATTTAATTTTAGGTACTACAGTCTAGTTAACAGGAAAAAAAATGCTGAACCACGAATTTGCCAAGTGTTAGTTTCCAGTCATTTGTTTCTGGAAAATAACTCTTTATTGCTGTTATTGACAACTGCTCAAAGAGCTAACACCTGAAATTGCATAAAGGAGTGGCATGAGGCAGACTGCTGTGGTAGTTACCATAGCAGGTAGTGTAATAGTTACCAGAATACCTTGGGCAGACTCTGTAATTTCAGTTAACCTTGCTTCACTTATCTAAACAATACAAGTCCTTATATGATCATTTTCAGTGACTATGAAGTGAGATTAAAGATGTTTGAAAACAGTACTCATATACAACAGTAATACATGAAAGAAAAAAAATAAGAGATTGACATCTATACAAAGATAACCAAGCTGGTAGATTGTCTCTTTTTTCACTTAATATTTATACAATGAATAAATACCAACTGCTCTTCTGGGGAATATATCTGAAGGCAAAATGTGGTACCAGAGCAGTAATATTAAAAGGTATGAATTAGTTTAGAGATACAAAAGGAGCATGAAGGTTTAAAAGTTTAGTCTTGGAAATATTAAATAGGTGACCAGAAAATCATCTTATCTGAATAATATTGACCAAAGATAGGAAATTTTTCATACAATTTTCACTCTCCATGGCAGAGATATAAGAATCATCTAAGTAATAGTAAATTAAAATTGTCTCAGCAGATTGTCATTTTTAAGAAGGATATGTATTAAATATGACAGTTATCTCCTTTAAAATTAATCTCAGGCTCCAACTGGAGAAGAGGGAATCTAGAACCACAAAAACAAAATATTCCAAAGAAAACAAATTTTAAAAATATCAAAACCTAACTGAAATGAATATATAAATATATGATGCAATAGTTATGGTAGGTAATACTTTCATTAATGAATAAAAAAATTTAATTGAATTAAGCCTGTAGATATGGAAGTAAGAAACAAAAAAATAGATGAATCAAAGAAGAAAGAAGAAAAGCATAATGATGTAGACTGAAAGGAAATAGACAATGTGAAAACAATGGAAGTAATTAAATCTGTGGATAGAAGTTTGAAAATAAGACAAAATATGTGTTAAAAAAATTAAATACTAAGTAACCTGTCAATAAAAAGTAAGATATAATATACAAGTGAGTGGAATAGTGTGCCATGGGTCGAGGAAACACAGCTTAAAGCCATACAGGTAGGATTGGGAGATAAAATATAGGATGCCCAATTAAATTTAAATTTCAGGCAAACAACAATTTTTTTTAGGATACATACATCCTAAATATTGCATGGACATTCTTATATATGTATTTATGCTTTATCTGAAAGTTTATCTAAAACAATTTATCTAAAAGTCATGTTTAACTGAGGATCCCATATTTTTATTTGATAAATCTACCAACTCTACATGAAATGCATGTACAAAATATGGCTTGTCAGGTAAAGCTTGGAAGTAGAGAAGTAGTAGAGGGTGCACAATTCTCTGCAGTTCCATTTATCACAGCTGAAGCCAGGCATTGGTGGTCCATATTCACCATATCCAATTCCAAGGTGTGAAAGGTCCTGTCCTTAACTATTCTTCATAGATCTATAGACCAGGGTCAGAGGGAGAGGTGCAGTGTTTGTTTGCAACCTCAGGCATTTCCAGAGTGAGAGCTAAAACTGGCTTCCTGACTTGGAGGGCAAGGAGAGAAAGAAAGAGGCAGACCACTCCAGAATGGTAGGTGGCTGGTGTAATAAGCAAAGGAACTTAGGAGGTTTATGTTAAGCAGCAGCAAGTTCAAAAACCCTTCCAAGTTCTTGTGGCTGTTGGTAGAATTCACTTCCTTGAAGCTGTAGGAGTAATGGCAGCTTGCTTCATCAATAACAGTAACAGGCTAAGAGAGAGAGAGAAATCTGCTATTTTAAGCCTTCAAGTCTCTGACCTCCAAACCCTCTTTTAAAGATCTCACTTGTTGTGTCAGGTCCACAATGATAATATCATTTTTGATTAGCTTAAAGGCAACTTATTAAGGACCTAAACTCATATGTTATAATTCCTTTGCCTTTGCCATAAAATTAACACAATCATGGATGTTACATTAATCATATTCATTTGCTCCATACACACTCAAGTGGAGATTATACAGAGATGCACACTGGAGCAGGGAGACAGCAGTAGTGGGGAAGGGAATAAGGCTATTAAGGGTCATCTTAGAAGTCTACCTGCCATGGTCTGGGGAGGTGCATTATCAGGCATGACTGAAGGAAATGGATGGTGCTTTTTTCAGGACAGGAATGAATCATTTCTTCCCGGTTTTATTTTTTGTTCCGTAACTATAGCCTTGTTTACTGGAGTAATTTGACTTGGATTCTTGAAAAGTGGAAAGGGTTCTAGTAGGATTCAATTTGTTTTTAATTGTTTCTATATACCCCCTAATATTGGAAATATTTCTGTAACCCTTATAATATTAAGTCCAAAAAAGACAAAACCAGTCAATGAGCAGCAGAAATGGAAAAACCTCCTTGTAAATATTTTTAAAGCCTTGTCAAAGTCTGGACCTTTGTCATTTATTACTTAAAGGGTCAGGAATTTGCTTTCAGTTTATATGAAGCAGTGGTATGAACTTTGAGCTGGGACTGGAGAGCATTATTAAAATTATTACAATCATTCAACAAACCAAAGGAAGCTCTACAATTTGGGTAGAACTTAAATTCATAGAAGATTATGCTATAATAACTGTTGGTGGGAATAAGGTGCTCCACATGCATAGAAAGGTCCAATTATGTAACTGACTCATCATAAACTATTGCACAAGTCCCTTTCTTGCTATGGAGAACAACTGTCCAGCATGGCCAAAAGAGGCCTGGGTTAATGAAATTGACCTTAAGAATGATAAAGTTCCAATAACACTAGAAGCTGAATTTAGTCTTTACAGAAAAATTGTTAATCATTATGAATATTTTCCTTTGCTAAATAATCTTTCCAACTTCATGGGCATTCATAGTTTCCATGGTCAAATTTCTCAATTATAGATTTCTCAAATACAAAAACTTGCTTCAGAACCACTGATTATTATTTTTTTTAATGCCTATGCTCACTCTTGTTTCTACAATATGTGTGTGTGCATGTGTGATAATGTCAATCATCCTATACTTCTCTGTCTGGAACTTTGAAAATGCTGTGGTCATACGCTTTTCCACAAGTCAGTAGTCTAATTCAGCATAGGGTAGGGATGTAGCATGGCATAAGCCTCCCAACCCCCATGACACATTTAATTGAAGAATTAGGTCCTTCTGTCAAGTATAGCACTTTCACAGAAGGCTGACCCCAGGAATTTGGCATAACAGACAGGGTGTGGTCCCCAGCAGCTCAACAAATGTTTGGCTCTGGGACAGAGCCAGTGAGAAAAGCAATAAATAAGATGGTAACATGAATTCAAGCTAAATAGTACTCCTTGTCCAGGCAGGCAGAAACTGCAATGCCTGACTCCAGGAATAATTACATCAACCTAGTGCTTGGTGTTCAGGGATTTGTCAGCACTCTAAACCCCTGAGTGAAACAGTCCAGAGTCAAGTCAACCTCCAATTATAAAATAAGATAGGAAAACAAGGTAGTTTACTGGAACAGGAATTCAAATTAGAGATTGGAGCAAAAACTATACCTTGTGGACTAATAACACTAATCATTATGAAAGGTACCTTCTCTGTTAAATATTTTCACAGCCATTATTTTAGTCAATCCTTTTGAAATGACTCCCAGTGACCCTTGTCTCCTCATGCTCCTGTGCAATCTTCATCCTTATGTGTGAGCTGAACCTAGTGGACTTGCTTCTAACAAATAGAATATGGCAAAAGGATGGGATGCAAATTCAAAATCAGACTATAAAATACTGTGGCTTTCATCTTGCTGGTACTTTCTCTCTCATGTACTTGCTCTGATGAAGCAAGATGCCCTGTTTTGAGTGCCCTAACAGAGGCCACATGGCAAGGGACAAAGGGTGGACGTCAGCCCACAGCCAGTAAGGAACTGAGACCCTCAGTCCAACATCCTTAAGAAAATAATCCTGTCAAGGATCATGTGAATGAGCTTAGAACATTTGAACCTTCAATTGAGATCATGGCCTCCACTCATACCCTTTTTGCAGTCTTTTGTGAGAGACCCTGAAGCACGGGACTTAATTAAGCCATTCCCAGATTCCTGACCCACAGAAACTATGAGATAAAACATGTGTGTTGTTTTAAACTCCTAAGTTTTGAGGTGATTTGTTATGTAGCAATAGACAAATAACTGAAAAATATGCCAGTTCAGAAGGTCAGGGATCCCCCAAAACTTGAATTGCTTTACTCATGGTTATGGTTTATAATAACAAAAATATAGAGATTAAAATCAGCAATGGGAAAAGTTACATAGGACACAGAGTCCAGAAAAAAATCATGTGTGGAGCTTCCCAGTGGAGCACGTGGACAGTGCTTATTTTTCCCATCAATGATGTGTGACAATAAGCACAGAGTTGCCAACCCAGAAGATCCCTTGGTGTCTAGAACTTTTCTGGGTGGGTTGAGGGGTAGTCACGTAGGCCTGGCTGACAGCCTCCAGCCTTTCCAGACCCCCAAGCTGATACTGCTTCTCAGAGCCTTCCACCATATGTTACTTTGTTAGCCTAGACTATGGTGTGGCCAAGGGCCCCAGGTAAACAAAGACCCCTGTCAGGCAGGACATTGAGAGGGCTTAGAGATTACTTCTCAGGAGCTGGGAGTAACGGCCAAACTTGTCTTTTGGCAAGATTAATCCTTCAGTGCACACAGTATTACCTGAACTCTATATTCTTATTTTAGCTTTAAGTTTATTCTACTTCTTAGTCTGTGGACTTCAGTTAATTTACATAATTTATTGCTACCAACCCAGAGTTCCACAAAAGAAAGCTATTAATGTCCTTTATGCTGATTTTCAATGTTTTGTCTCTTGGCAATAAATCCATCCTTTTTGCTCTGCTTTGTGATCCCGAGTCAGACCCTATAAACGTTTCTCTTTGGTCAGTTGGCATGATGTTACACTTGGTCAGTAGAGGATCCTGGAGGGACACTGCAAAGGAAGGGGCTTCTCTTTCTGATCGCAATGTGCTGCTCCCCTTTTCCTGCTGCTCCAGTGCTGGTCAGTGCGCAGGGCACCCAATGAAGTTTATCTCCTAGTGAGTTTCCCTCACACTCCAGAATTCTGTCAGCACCTTAGCTGCCTTTCTAAGGAGTTGAATACAAGTCCAGCAGGCAATCTTCTCAGAAAACTCCACCAGCCCCACAGCCAGTTTCCCAGGAAGTTCAGTGCCAACCCCACAATAAGATTCCCAGCATGTTCCACCAGCACAAATGGCTTCCCAGCCAGTGTTGAAGATGCCCTTGTGGGCAGGTTGCCAGCAAGTTTCAGCTGCACCCCAGAAGGAAGCTTCCTGGAACATTCTGACAGCACTTCAGTGGGCGGTTTCCTGCCTCACCTATGGCACGTCCACCTACCTCTCAGGTATTCATTGGGCCACAGCCGCTCCTCCAGTGAGATCCACATCTCAGTGTTGAGGGTGCCCGTGGCCTCTTCTAAATATTTTCCTTCCATGAATATTCTGCATCATCCCTGAGGATAGTATCTGATTCTTATATCTGTTTTTTCTGTATTTTTTAGAGTCATCATTGATACTTAGTGATCATCTGTTAATCAGTTAATAATCCTTTATATGAAAATTCCTTCCCAAATATATGTGTGGTTCCTGCTTCCTGACTAGATCCCAACTGATACAGCCTTCAATCAAAAGACATAAAAATAATACTATGTAGTATGTCTTGTCCATGTTTAAAAAAAAAAAATGAAGATTTTTTTTAGAATATTCCTAACAAATTTGCTGAAGACTTGTGAACATGTTATGCTAAAATTTTCCCTCAAGCACTTGTGTAAATTCAAGGGGGGAAAAAATGTGTAGAAATTCAGTTAGATAAAAGAAGAAAATCAGATAAAACTTTTATTTTCCTTTTTGGGACAGCAGTGGTATATAATACATATTAAAGTACTTCCTATGAAAAGAAAGTTTTAAAGTAATTAAGCATGACGCCACCTTGCTGCAGTAATCTTCACCAGGAAGATGTTGAAAGCAAAAGTAAGGTTACTGTTAAATTTCAAGGAAAGCAGCCTAAATATGATGTGAATTTTAAAATCTTAATTCATTATTCTACATACTATCTCAGGGCTATAGCTTTTATTTCTCCCTAGATTTATTAGAGATGGGATACAGTGTTGGGCTCTCAGCAAATCTTTGCAATGCATGCCTGATGCATTTCTGTTGTCTACTGGTTACTTCAGTAACTGATTTTTGAACTAAAGATACAACAAATCTGCTTGTCATGATTTTGGCAATTTTATCATGACATGGGTAGATTAGAAAAACAAAAACCATATGGTAGTATGGAGCAGTGTTTACTGCTAATTGTGTCCTGGAAATCTATTATTCCTGCTTTCACCATACTCCATCTCTTCTCCTAGTTTAGATGGCTGCTTGGACAAAAACTGTAGAATTAATGGGAAGATCCATTTTCAGTACCTGCCTACAATGTCCTAAGTGCTTCACATATTCTCTAATTTTACCTTCACTTCCTGTTGGGCAGATATTATTACTATTGCCATTTTACAGATTAAAGAAATGAGGCTCACTGAGCTTCCATAAATTGTTCAAAGTCACACTCTTAATTAACAAGGCCAGAACTAATGACAGCTGTTCTGACTTAAAATCTTATATTTTTTCCCCTATGTTGCACTAACTCTATTCAAATCACAGTAAATGAAACCCAAAAAGTTGTGTTTTTTTAATCTAACCCAACTACTCACTTAATAAAGAAATACTGTCCACAATATTCCTAACTGCTTAAACTTCCTAGCTTCTGCTTAAACTTTCTGGGGATGAAAAAGAAGACCATTAATTCATAAGTTCAATTTTTATACCCTTCAAATTATCAGGGAGTTCTTAGGTATATGGTTCCATAATCTTCTTTCTCTGACTTCCACCCATTGGGTATAATTGTGCTCTTTACAGTGCCCTCTCTAGATTGTAACTGCACCCTGTCTTCTACCAGAACAAGTGTATTCCCTTTCACATAAGCTTTCAATCATCAAGAAGGGATAATTTCTGTGTCTGGTATGGCTCTCTCTCCACTTTATTTAATTAGAACACAACTTAAAATAGTCTCTCTTATGTTCTCAATATATGATGTTAACTTTGCTGATGAGATTTGTGCATGCCTTCTAATCCTCATTTTTTAATCTGGAAATATTACTCATTTATATATTCTGATATGCCCTACAATTAATATAGGTGATAGATATAGATTCAGTGGAAACTTCCATCCCAATTCTTTTATCCATACTCATGCAAATCAGCCTGCTTCTACCCAGTTATGCTTCTGGGAAGCCCTAAGAGGATCTTAGTTGAATAGAAATCAAAATGGAACTTTGACATAAAACCAGCTGGGACTCCTTTCACCATGTGAGGCACAGCGAAAAGTTTTTGACCTGGAAGAGGGCCCTCACCCAGCCATGCTGGCACACTGATATTGGACTTCCAGCCTCCAGAACAGAAAACAAAGCAATATGAGGAAGTAACATGAAATACATTTTTCCTGGGGACAAGGAAAGACAACTGAGGCTCAGAGAACCTATGCAACATGCCCATCCATGAAAATATAGTGACACAGGAGAGTAAACCAGTCCTTAAACCCAGGTTTTTCAGAAATGAAAGCCGATTTAGTAATATTCCTCTCTTTCTTGGTTCAAAAATGTCTTATGACTTGGTACTCTTAGGAGGGTGGGGCAAGTTACTTAACGCAGTGTAGACAAATCTCTTGGGTAAGGTCAAATGAAGGCTTGGATCACCCCTCAGCTTCTGAAAGGTGACCAAAATGGAGATTATGTCGTGTTGCATTGCTGTCAGCCCTCAGAATGTCTCAGCAATCCCAGGAATGGATAGCAGAGGCCTAGAAACATATTGGTTTAAAATTGCATTGTAAAACTGAAGTTGAGAGCACACCTAGCACCTAGATTTTGGCTTATAAGTACCATGTCCTACTAAAAAGAGCCAGGCTCCATGGAGAGATGCTGATTCCAAGTCAGAGGCAAGGAAAGCACAGGTTGGCCTAGAGCGTCTTGTGACACAAAGTAGGAAACTGACCCAAGATAAATGGGACCATATGGAAAAGATGTAGGAGGCAACTTGAAGGTACTCCCTTTACAGGAGATCCATTGTGATCACCCCCTCTCCTGACCCCAAATGATGATATTGGATTATAGCAAGTGAAATGAAAAAAAAAAATCCACAAATCCAGAGTGACACTTTAAAAGACAAGTAGAGGGAAAAAGGTGGAGAGGGAAAGGGGAAAACTGTTCTTTATAAAATAGTGTCAACAAATAAGTGTAGAAATTATGACAAATTAGAAAAATCCCCATTTTGTAGCCCTCCATGTAATGGCAGATTAAGCTAGAATCACTATTGGATTTTGAAGCCATTGGGTAAAATGGTTGCTGGGGAGTAAGATATTCACCTTTTTTCAAAGTATCACCCACAGATCATTTATAATAGCAGGGAGAGAAACATACTGTTATAATGGAGACTACAATGGTAGTCTCACCTTAACCAAGAGCTGCACCTTGGCATTGCCAATCATGAAGTGGCCTGACTTGTGTCTCCTGAGATGAGATACAGTGGAAAATGCACATCACAGCCTATGTGGTGCTCTTGTCAGAAATGTCACCTGAAACTAATCCCAAGAAAACAGTCATTCATCCAGAACATGGGACATTCTGCAGGACGTTCTGCAGGACAAGTAGCCTAGGCTTATTAAAGAACCCAGTACCATGAACATCAGAATGAGACAGTGGAGCAGTCTACACTGGAGAAAGGTAGAGAGACGTGACTAATGCAAAGCTTAGACCTTGACTAGATTCTAGATCCCAGGATAATCTGCTATGATAGACATTTTGGGGACAGTTTGGGAAAGCTGAGTATGGACTCAACGTTGGTGATTTATTTTACTATTGATTTCCCTAGGTGTGATCATGGTGGTGTGGTTATGTAGGAGAATGTTCTTGTCCTTGGAAGATGCAAGCTGAAGTTTTTAAGGGCGATAGGTCATGATATGGGAAGCCTAGTTTGGGATGGTTGGATAAAGAGAAGTGTACGTAAAAATGTATATGTAGACATATAAGGTATACATATATGTGAAGTGAGGTGAGTATGGCGAAAACTTGTCAGTTGGTGAATCTAGGCGAAGGGATATATGGATATTTGTTGTACTATTCTTTCAACTCTCCTGTGGATTTGAAAATGTTCTAACTAGAAAGAATGAATTGCAGTTAAGCCTTTCAAATTATAAAGGACTTTGGGTTACTTCAAAAAAAAAAAAAACAACTGGAAAAAATAGTTATCAGGACAAGGAAGAATAGGGACAGTCACTGTCGGGCCCAGAGAGAGAGAGAGAGAGAGAGAGTTCTTAGAAGTCCAAGCATGGTGCAGAGTTGGAACAATTCCAATTCTGAATTGGAGAACAGGGGCCAGACTGTGGAAACTGGAATCCAGATTGTTATTGAACCCCAACTTCTCTAAAGCTTAGGTCATTTACCTTCTCCCCTCCATCTCCCCCGCCACTGCTTTAGTTCAGCCCTCATCATTTCTTATCTAGATTTTCATAATTAATCTTTGTATTTCTCTGATTCTAATCTCTCCCCTATAATTCATTCTCTACATACTAAATAGGTTGATCTTTCTTAAGCCACATCTGATATTGTCATTAACCTTCCAAAAATTTTTAATTGGCTCCTGGTTGCCTTTAGGATAAAATCCAACTCTTCAGCCTGATTCGTAATTGATAAACTGTATATATGATTTCATCCTTGTCTCTCCTTAATCCCTGCCTGTGATGGTTAATATTACCTGTCAGCTTGACAGCCGTAGAGTACCTGACATCTGGTTAAACTTTATTCGAGGTGTGTCTGTGAGGGTGTTTCTGGATGAGATAAACGTTGAATCAGGGAACTACTAAAGCAGGTCGGCCTCCTCAATGTGTGTGTACCTCATCAATTCAGTGGGGACCCGAATAGAAAATAAGCAGTAAAAAGAGAATTCACTCTCTGCCTGTTTTTCATCTGGGATCTTGGTCTTCTTCTTCAGTCAGAATGGAACTTACCCCAGGAAGTCTCCCAGTTTGTCAGCCTTCAGACGCGGGGAGGACTCTACGCCACTGGCTCTCCTGGGTCTCCGGCTCACACACAGCACGTCGTGGGACTTCTCAGCCTCCATAATTACGTGAGCCAATTCCTTATAATACATCTCTTTTAGATACATAGATGCATATGTATACACACACATAGATGCATATATGTATACACACACACACACACACACATATACACATATACATATATATCCTAATATCTGCCATTGGTTCTGTTTCTCTGGGGAACCCTGACTAATACACTGCCCTTTACCAAACATTAAACTTCAGCTAAAGATGTATTTCCCAAAATATCTTATTCTCACACATCTATGAGCTTGAACATACTTTCCATACTGTTTATGACAACCTTTCAAACGTTAACACACATAAATATGCACCTCCTTAATTGGCTGATATTCTATTTAGCATCTCCACACTCCACTCCCCTGAAAAAAATAAACCTCAACTTATGCATTAATCTCCTCTAAGGACTGTCATTTTACTTGGAATTCAACATATTTGTCGACTAAGTACCAGGTTAAGTACTGACTAATTTATACTTTACTCAACAAATATGGTAATGGTGATGATGATGATTATGGTGATGACAATAATAACTTCTGTCATTTACTGAGCGCTTATTGTATGTAAGGCTCTCTGCTAAGTACTCTTTATGCATTATTTATTTTAATATACTCAAGGAATTGAAGAATATTATTCTCAGTTTTTAGATGTGGAAACCAAGAATCCAAAAGTTTAAATATCTTGCTCAAAATTGTGCAGTAATAGTGGTAAAGATGGAACTGAAACCTAGGTCTAGCCTCAATTTATGCTCTGAACCATTTTATGTGCTGTCACTGAACCTACACAAAACTGAAGTGGCAGCTCTTAATGGCTTGTCATTTATATGGTAATTCTTTCTTATCTTCCCATATATATTTCTAAAATTATAATATAAAATGGAAATAATAATGAGCTTAATAAAAAGCAAATTAGTAATCCAATGTATAAATTTATGTTAGTAGTAATTTTGGCAGGCACATGATGATATCTGTTGCAACATAAACAAGGCAAAGGAGAAAATTTGATCTAATTCTCTTGGAATTCTGTCTGCTATGTGGTTCCCAGTGAAATTCTGACAATTAAAAGCATTTGAGGAAGACTTGGAAAGATAAAGGGGGAGGGATAAATCATTATTCTCTGGTAGCATTTGCACGCTGACTGCAACTTCCCTAGGTTTCCAGGGATTTTCCTGAGAATCCTCCATTTTTGTATTGCAAGATGATGCCTCAGTGGTAGCTTCTCTGTCCTCTGCCCCTGCAGCCCTTCCAAATATTGCACAAGCCTCTACTTCCCTGTTTTAAAATCTCTCTCTCAAAATACTTAGCATGGCATCTGTATTCCTAACTAAATTCCAATTAATGTATTGTTGTATTAATGGCGTATCTTATTTCATACCTTATGCTGTCATTCAAAGGAAATATTTGATAAAACTATGCAAAGGTATAGTCTAATGGTTTGTCTTTGAATGAATTTAACAAAAGGAAAAAAAATATTCAAATATCCAATTGTAAAGTCAAGGATTTAACAGCATCTTTTAGATGCTTCACTTATCTCCAGGGTGTGAAACACCAGGATAATATTCTATGTCCCAAGTAAACCTCAGCCTACTGGTATGCTATTTGGTGTTCTGTACGTCATGGAATGCTCTATGGAGCAAATGTGATTCCCTTTCTCCAAACTGCTCCAGATAAAGAAGTGCGGTAAACAGGGCTCAGTGTGGAAGCTCTTTCCTGTACTATTTTGAAATTCTTTTTTTTTTTTTTGCCACCCATTTATCTTGCACATATTTTTCTTGCATTTACCATACTTTGTTTATTTGGTTACCTGGTTATTTCTCCTATTGGATGATAAGATACTTACAGGCAGGGGTCTTGTATTGCCCACCTTTATGTTGCCAGCCCTACCAAATGTCTGGTATATAGTAAGGATGAAGTGTTTGCTAACATGAACTAAGTCAAGTTTCTAAAAGTCGAAAGTACATGCAGTGACAGAAGGGATCCAGATTCTACTATGACTTCTGATCTGCCTCATAGACTTCTGGGAATCTTATAATAATCTAAGAATTCTGGAAAACCATCTGGCATAACATGGAACTTTCTAAAGTAGCCTTGGAGATTTCAAACTTTCCTGAGCATCCTAACTAGGAGTTTCCCTGGAGTATCTTATTTGAAGATATTCAATATGTTACATACATAAAAATGGAAAGGAACTTAATAAATCAATTGTCCTAACTCATTTTGTAGATTTAATGCCTTCTTAATGGCTGAAGTGCTTTAAGAATCACTAAACAATAAGAGATTTGCTATTTAATCTTTTATATTTATCCTTAGGTAAAAATTTATTGTAAGTCTTGGAAAGATATGTCTTTTTTGGACTACAAGCAGTTAGCTCAATAATTAATTAGTCAGAAGACTATTCAAGGTGCTTAAAACCCCAGAGTACAGTAAGTTTGCTGAGTTGTTGGTACATGCAATAAAACATGAGAGTTCATTATCATAGATAATATACTGCCTAGTGAAAAAATATATAAAAGTACTAGAAAATGAAGCCTATTATATTTCTCTACAGGCACGAGAACACCCTTTATAAAGTACAGATTTACAGTTACTATTCAGATTAATTAATTTACAGTTCTAGAAACATTTTCAGATAATGAACCCTAACAACTTGGAGACAGTATGAGGAATAAAAATAGACTAGAAATCAAAGACCTGAGTATTAGTCTCAATTTCACTGTCCACTGTCCTTCTGGTGTCAGAGTGAATGCAATATCTTTGAGTGTCACAGAATCATCAGTAAAGCAAAGGTATTTAATACCTACCTGCCAACATTACAATGCTGATGTGAGGGTCAAATGAAAAACACGTATGTGCAAGTTCTTTAAAAATTGTGAAATGCCATACAAATATAGAGCACCGAGACAATAAAGCACATTTTCTTGGTAGACAATTAATGAAAAGACTAGTTCTGTCATCTTTAAGTAGACTTCTAGAAGATTAAATTTGTTTCAATGATGTATAAAAATTATTTAAAATGCACTTTTGGAAGTGCTTCAGATTCAGACACAATTTTTTTAGCATTCACTATTTGAAAGTATGCTTAACTTTTGAGCGATTAGAATATAACATGGTCAACAATGCAAGTTATCAGCGAAGTGATGAATTTAGTAGAAAAGAAGAGGAATAAATGTAAAATCATGATTTTTGTTAGTGTGTTTCTAAAGCCTAGTCCAAAAAAATCAGTGAAAAATTATTTAAGTGATGGAAACATCTTTGGATCTGTAATCATTTATTTAAGATACAAGTTTTGACATCTAACAATCATCTAAAGTAAGTTCTAAGGCATTTGCTTTAGAAGGAAAATGTATTATTTGTGCATCATTAATAGCATAAAACTTTTCTTGTTTTAGGGAAATCAAACTCTCAAAATGAGCAAGATTGAATAGCTGCTGGGAAGATACCACACAGATGGTTACCTTCTTAAACATACTTTATATATGTAAAAAAAATCCCTTAAGACTAAATATAAAGAAATGTGATGATTATTAGTAATACATTAATATATTTTGATTCATAAGTGGAAAGCTTCTTTAAAGTATGAGATACTTCATTGTATTTAAATATCAGATTAGCAATATTACAAAAAATAGGTAGACATAATAATGCAATGACTCAGTAATTCAAATTCAACCTCTGCCATTTATCTTAAAACTGTATGAACAAATATGTCTGAAGGAGTTTTAAAAGCAAAACACAACTGTACAAAAATGTAAAAATGATTAAGTAAATTAAACTTTCCACATGTTGAAATACTCTTGTCACTACAAAAGATTAGTATTAAGATTAATATTTTTCTTAATTATAGAAGACATTTATGATATGTTTGGTATGTGATAATAGGCAAGTACTCCCTCTGCCTAGAAAAATTACACAGGCTTCATGAAAGTGGATATATTTAAACTTATTCTTGAAACATGAATTTACCAAGTAAAGAAAAGAGAGCAAAGGAATTGAGATATAAAGAGAAAAATGTGTATGTGCAAAATCGTGGCAGCAAGAAGGAGCATGATATGGATTTGAAATGGTGAACAGTTGGCTTCATTGGAGATTGGCATATGGAAAGCACAATGGATAAATTAAAATAAGACTTGAAAGATAGATTTAAATTTGACTTTATCATATGAAATTTGAACTTCATCTTCAGATGATGGGGCTAGATGTCAAGTTTTTGAAAACTGCAAAGCATTTGCTAGCAATTTGTGATGATGTAGAAAAAAAATGGATGAAATTAATATATCTTGATGACACAGTTGCTTTAATTTGATTTTTTGATTATTTATCTGTCTCTCATAATTAATTGCAAACTTGAACATGCAGTTATTGTTCCTGAGATCCTTAGGCCTTGGTACAATACTTGAAGTACAGTCAATATTCAATAGATGTTTGAATAATGGGTCAATAATAACTAAAAAAGATGGCTTTGGCCCTCTGCCATAGTTTGTTGGTTAGTTAATTAGTTAGTTAGTCCTATGATGTGCCAGGCACTTTGAATGCAATAATGGAATATTAATATAATTGTCACATAAGCCTTCAAAGATAAACATTATTTTACTACTTTGCATATTATCAGACTGAAGATTAAAGCAGTTTGGTAAATTTTCTCGGCATCTCACTGTTTATAATTTGAGGAGATGAAATTCTACCTGACTGCAAACTCACAAAACTATACTTTTCAACTGTTTATCACTTTTCTAATATAAGTGAAATAGCTGTCAGTTTTACAGATGAAACAAGTTGGTGGAAGCAAAGGAAATAAAGACAGCAGCTAATATAGTGGATGACAAATTCCAGATTTTAAATTATCTTCTTGTGCCAGGAAGCTGAGCCCAAATCAACAGGATGAGTTAAATGGTATATATATGTATATATGATGGTTTGTAGGTCCAAAAGCTATTTATGTAAGTTCAGTATTAAAAAAGTATTCCATAATGGAATGTGAGATATTTATCTCTGAGTTCTCCAGTGACTAACAGAGTAACTAGCATTTAAGATGCTCAATATTTGATGAATATTAGATGGAACTCGTCTCTAATGCTGTAGATCTTATGGGAAAATAACAAAAATCATGTAGATGCCACTATCCTTCGCAGTTACTGAGATTATCAAGACCCCATACCCACAATCAACTTTAGCATTCCAATTCAAATTTAGCAATTATAGTTTCCATATTTGATTGAAAACTTTTTTAAACATTGAATTAAGCGGTATAAATTCAAACAGCTACTGTAATTCTTTTTCTGAGTATGACCCCCTTCACAGAAAGAAAATGTAGCAATCATCAGCTGAAGGAAATAGCATTTGGGCCCATCACTTGGTAACTCTTGTTAGCATTACCAACTGTTTGGCATTATAGTCCTGTAATTTAATCTTCAACTCCACTTCATGTCTTTATATTTATCAGTGAAGTAACTTCCATGCATTTGGGCAAATCCTGTAAAAATGATTCTTTTTTTTTCTTGACCCTTTTCTCTCAGGAATATATCTATGAATTCTATGTAAACTATCTTTCACTATTCTAATAACCATAGAAAAATATCTAGAGAATGTTAGCATTCATTATCTATGGAATATGTGCTCAGCTTCATAGCAGTTTCTGCTTCCTTCTTTGAGCCTTTGACTAATTTACATTGACCATAGATAAAGGATCTGGTAATGGTGTTATGAAGCCACAGGTGAAAGCCACAGTCATATGGGAGCAGTAATGGCTTGATGAACTAGCTTAGTCTATTGGACAAGTTCTAAATTCTAAGACAATTCTGTCTTAGTTGAATTCCAATTATATGCTGTCTTCTGATGTTTGTGGAATATACTTGTTTACTGATACAACTTTTAATCTGAGCAAAACATCTTGCAGCAGTTAGGAATGCTGAAAAAGTAGAGAATATCTTTCTTGCTGTACAGTGCATAGAATTTCACTGAATGGACAATGAGACTCCAGATTTAAAAAATTGATTACAGGTAGGCAACTGGGAGATGGTTCACACAATGACAAGCAAGTAAGGGTATTGTGCAGAATCTGCATATTGCTTAAGTGTTTATTTGCCTTTACTTCATAATTTACCTGTAAAAGTATCTATTTTCACACTCTTCCCTGTCCTCCAATAATACCCTCTCAAACGATTGTGTATGTGCAGTAAGTGGGATGGTCATATATGAATGACATTTCAAAGTTTAGGAGTGAATTTTTGGACAGGTGACATAAGTGCCTATTACTCAAGTATGTGGGTTAAGATGTCAAAATTCCACACACATTATTCTCAATAAAAATGTTAAAGTATTTAAATCCACAGTTACCAGTTAAGACCCATAGTGATAACAATTTAATAATACACAGATCAAATTACAAAAATCAGCAGATCGGCAGGTGGGTAGTGGTGGGTGTTTATGCTAACACTTGCTCAGACATTTAAAACTTTCAAGGGACACAATCCAGATACACGTAAACCGAATATACACTTAACTTGACAAATGTTTACTATTTCTTTAATGTAATTGCCAGCTTTTACTTATAAACAAGGATATTTAAGGAAATCCGTGAGAGTGAGGGCTTTGATGTTGATGGAGTCCTTTTTTAGTGCTCTTAGACATGATGAGACCGAGCATTGCAAATTAGTAGGTCTACCAGCCAATGACTGTGTGTGCTACTCAGAAAGACCAGGAAAACTGAGTGACCCTAACTCCTAAGCATCCTTTTCAGGCTTCCTGAGCATCATCTGAGTACATCCTAAACTAAGAAAAACTGTGATAACAGTGTACCTATTTATGGGTATCCAGCCCTGCCTGCCATGTGGACTTTGTCAGTTATACTATTATCCTAAGAGTCTTAGGTTCGGAGTAAAAAAGTGTTTAAGACTCCACTGTGGTAGGAAAAAACTAGACTGAGTTGAAACTGACATTAATGTTTAGACAAACCATTCATAAACTATCTTTTGTAGTGTGTAAATGTGGCTAATCCCTTATTTCAAACCCATCAGCGCAGGTATCTATACTTCTCTGTAAGTAGCTAGGGTAAGAGATTGGTGATAGTACTTGTTAACTGGCTATAATACAAGGTGGTTTAGTAAGGGCATTTGTTAGATTAAATCTTGCCACTGTTATCCCATATTTATGTAAATTCATTATCTACCATAATTTTTCTGTGATGATAGAAAACTGTTCATTATATCCTCACTGGACTTAGAGAACACTGACAGTGACCATGTTGACATTCAACTGTGACGCAGCACAACTACAGGCAAGAGGTGCCCTCGACTTCTATCCTGCTTCTTCCTCACATGAAGAGGTATAAGAAAAGTGATCTAGTCATTTCTTTCTAAAGTTGACATTCTTGAAACTCAGCGTTCCTATGTCTAGAATTTATATTGTTAAAATAACTGTAACTTTAACTTAAAAACAAACAATATTTATAGGTATCATATCCTCCAGCTATGTGCAGTAAGTAGGATGGTCATATATGATTGACATTTCAAAATTTAGGAGTAAATTTTTGGACAGGTGATGAGAAGAGGAGTGAGAAGCAGTGGAAAGCAGTGTCATTCATATAGTCACATATGCTCACACACACACACAATAGAGACTGCAGGGGCTTCTGTTTGGCATAGACTTCTTCCAGGGTCAAGAACATGACAATCACTCTCTTTGTACCATCTCGCTCTCTAAGCACCTGTCTTAAATATAGACAGAAAAACTAAAATAGTGAAGCAAAATCAAACCAAATGTTCTATGAACATCTTAAACAGAATGAGGTGACAAAGTAATCCTCACAAACCGTAAATATGGATGAACATAATCAAAACTCTTTAAGCATCATGAGCAATCTGTTAGGCAGCATGCATGGCAATGAGAATAGGTAGTGGGAAGGAGCCAGGGGAAATACCCAACACCCATCCTAAAAGGAGATTGTATATTGAGTAGGAATCTGAAAACAACTGGGAACATTTGGAAAAAGTCCTTATAAACTCCAAGTGTGGGGTAAACAAACAAAAAAAAAGAATTACTAAGGAGATTGTAGGAATTCAAACACTGCTAAAAGTTTAACTGTCAAGGGTCCTGAAATCATCAAATATGTGCTTTCAAAAAAATACAATTCACCTTGAAATGAATGATATGCCAAGAGATAATGAGCACACATCTGAAAAATGTGGCCATAAAAAAAGATGAAAACAGTAACCCAAAAGTTAAAATGAACTGGAAGAATTTCAGAAAGAGATCTAAGTTTGAAAAAAAGCCTACAATGGAATTTGCACAGGCTTTATGGCAATGCCCTCTCCTTTAAAATTTGTATTTTGCTATTGCTGTGCTTTCTGAGATATGCCTCCTCTTTCCTGCCACACCCTCCCCACCAGGCTTTTTTCTGGGGTTCCACATCCCTTTTCTTCTCTATTTAAATTTTGCTTTCAACAGATTTACTTCAAGGATATAAGAGTAGAATCAAACAATTAAAAATTTTCACATATTAAACATGTTAGAAAATCTAATGGACCTTGAGTGGATGCTAATTTTATGAAAAAGAAACATTTTTAAACAACCAGAGAGTTTGGACATGTGTTGGGTATTAAATGTTATTGAACATCTTTGTTAATGATTATGATAAAGTACTATGGGTTTTCAAACTGTCTTTTGAGATGCAGACTGAAGACTTTAGGGATGAAGTGCTTTGACATATGTATTAATCTTAAAAATAAAAATCTCAGTTATATTAACAGCAAAAAAATGGGTTTATTTAGGAATAGCAGAGTACTACAATTCATGACAAGAAAGCTGTGGCAAAATCAAAGGCATGTCTGGAGAACAAAGCAGAGGACACCCTTATAGAGGAAAAGGGGAAGTTAGGAGGGCCATCACAAACAAAAAATCCTTGGAGTAATCTGGGAGTTTGAAGTAGAGTGACTTTTCATTGGCTCGTTGTGACAGTCTTGGCTGTTGACGGAGGAGGAGGGCAAAATCTTTCTTCCTCCTGCTGGGATAAGAAAGTAGTATGGCTTGCAAGGGAGCCTCTAATCCGGGTTGGGTCTACGACTGAAGTTGAGTGATAGGGCAGGAGAGCATGAGAGCTCACCCTTCAGGACTCCCAACTCCAGTGTAATGAGGTTTCCTTCACGTATCTCAGCAAAAGAAAAAAAGCAGGAAGAGTAGATAAAACGTGTATAGAAAAATGTTGATGGCTTTAAATGCTGGGTGATGGTCATGGTACTATTTTCTTTGGTATGCTTGGAAATTTTCATAATTAAAGAGTAAGAAAAAAAAGTAAAAGGAATTGCACATAAACAGAATGAACAAAACAGCAGTAGACTCATAAACACTGAGAAGGGACTGGTGCTTACCAAGGGGGAAGGATTGGGGTGGGGAGTTCGAGGGGGATAAAGGGGCACAAAAATTATCAAAAATAATGTAGGTTGATCATGGGATGGCAGTACAGCAAGGGGAATATAGCCAATGATTCTATAACATATTCCTAAATTGACAGATAGTAGCTGTACTAGTGGGGGTGAGGATTTAATAATATGGGTAACTGTTGAACCAATTGTATACTTGAAACTAATAAGACTGTATATCAATAAAATGTATACAACTTGATGATGTTTTTATAACTGTAAAAAAACAAATTGCACCTGAGTATATAGCAACACAGTCTGTTAAGCTCTTCATGACTGTGAAAATAATTTTTAGGAAGTATTTCTAGGTGGCTAATCCCATGTTTCCAACACTTCTGAGAATTCCCCTGCAATCAAGCACTTTTTCATGTGTTAAATCATTTATTTTTTAAAAATATATGTGGAAAAGTGCATCATTTTAACAGCTGATACCATAATTCATCTTATGGGGGATGTCTTAAAAGGCTTCCTCAGGCAGACACAGTAGCCAGTACCAAGACTAATTAAAGGACAGAGTTCTACATCATAATATGAAAATTGAGAGTTTACAGGAGGCAATTTTCAAGGAGACGATGAGGAGTGAGGAGTGGAAAGCAGTGTCATGCATATAGTTATGTTGCCAAAGGAGTCCTTCCAAACATCCACCTGGTTATGGGCAAAGCTTAGAAACTCACTGAATTCTAGATGGGGCAGATTATCTTGAGGAAACCCATGAAGACACTGAATTCTGGGTCAGGGTTTATGTAGGAAAGTGAAACGGCAAGCAGGCAGTCCTCCAACTGCCCTCGGAGTTACAGACACATAAAATATTTTGTGTGACTCTCGAAAGACTTAAGAACCATTCTTCATCTATACCCTTGAGAATTTAGTACCTGGGCAGACAGAAGAAGTTGCCGCCTTTCTTATCTATGTCCATTTTCCTAATGTTCTCTTGGCCCAATTTAGAGTGTCAAATCAGAGAAGATGCCAGAAATTCAGTTATTTCCTGATGACAGTTCAGCTATCCCCTCTCAGACCCTAAGGTTTTTCTGTTGGGCTGAATAGTACTAGACAATTTTCACCGAAGTCTGTTTATATCAAAAGTGCAAAATGCAGAGGAAAGAGTCCCAGGAATACTTTTCTCCTTTGCCTTTGGCAAGAATTAACTAACGCTACACTGGCAGCCCTATGCTGTCTTCTCTTCCCTTTACCACTCCTCTTACATTGTTCAGAAGGACACCTTTGAACCCCAGATTTCCAATGCCTCTAGTACATCTTTGTATTGAAATCCCGTACTTTACACAAAAATAATGAAAAGTGTTTTGTACAGGAGTCCAGAGATGAAAAAGAGAAAATAAAGAAAAAATTAAAATTAGAGGTCCTGTAAAAATTATTCATACCATGAATATTATGAAATAAATTCTCAATTGAGAAAAGGTAAAATGTCACTACTGGGAAGTTTTAGTCATTATGCATGTACATAACCTTTCAGAATAGAACTGAAAACATGGAATTCAAATGGAATTTAAACACACTCTTAGCTACAATGTCACAATGTCAGGGTGTTTTTTTTTGTTTTGTTTTGTTGCTGTAAATCGTGTGCATTTTAATCTCAAAAAAGTCCTCCCATTCTCAGAAGTATATTGCCTTTACTTTGTAAACAAATAAACAATGAAGGGTAAGACAAAATATACAGCACAGTGGTTTGTTACCCATATTATTAAATCCTCACCTCCGCTAGTGCCCCTACTATCTGTCAACATAGGAAGATGTTACAGAATCATTGGCTATACTATTATTGATAATTTTTATCACCCCAAAATATGCCATTTTGGCATAAGGACTATTTTTGGCTGATTATTTTAAGAAGCTACAGACACTGGCAAAGTTCTGAAAACCACGTATAAGATACCCTTTTGTAAGAGACATTTACATTTATAAGGGAAATCTCCATTTGTAATGGCATCTGTTACCAGGAAAAGGAGGCTAAGTTTCTTGAGACTCTTATCAATGGTGAAGGCAATGACATTGATCTGCTTAACAATCCCATACCCTCTTTACTGAGTCTACCTGATCACCTCCCATAACTGGCTTCCCCCACTGCTGACATATTTTTATCTTTGGCTGGAGGTTGTACTTAAGGTGGTAGCTTGGGCCATTTTGGGGAGTTAGTTTTCCTAGGCATCTCCCATGTATGCAGGAGGTGCACATGTAATTAAACTTCTATTTGTTTTTCTCCTGTTAATCTGTCTTTTATTGCAGGGTGTGCTCAGCCAAGAACCTGAAAGGGTATAAGGAAATTATTTCCTCCCCTACACAGGCAAAGTAGGGAGACTGGATTGTTGATCTGAAAAGAGGCAGGAATGTTATTTTCTAAAAGGAATATAGGAAAGCAGGCAATTAACAATTTAGCAGCATGTAGATACAGTCTGCTCAATACAGAAATACAGCAGACCAGTCACTGTAGGGGCAAACAACTGTCCACTCCTCATGTAATTCTAAAGGCATCTTTGAATTGCAGCATACTGACCTTCACGACAACAACACCGAGCTATCAAGGAAAAGAGAAAGTAAATATTAAATTCATCTCCAGTACACTTTAGCCCAAATGCTAAAATTAAAGATTTGGGGCAGGGATATAAAGAAATAAAAATTCATTACCTGGGAATTCAATTATAGGAAATGCCTAACTTCCCCTTAAATTAATTTAAATGAAGATTCTCTGTATATGTAAAAAGAAGGGTAAATATAAAATGTTCCCCCCTCCTCTCCACACATACATTGAATCCTGACTCTTTGCCTGTAACTGTGTGACACAGAGAAAACCCATAATCTCTCTGGGCCTCGATTTTCTCAGCAGTTTATCAGGAGTATACAAAGTTTCTTAACAAGCTGTATAATATTAAATATATTTCTAATATTATTTTAATATTTATCTTTTCTATCTTATTATTTTAAACATACATGAGAATATGTGGATGTTTTTTATCCTTAGAAAAACTCCCTTATCCAACAGAATTTTCTGTCATATGTTCAAATTCACCTGAGAATAAAAACATGTATCTATTCTTACAGTGTTATTTTGTAGCACATACAAGTATGTGGAAACCAAGATGGTAAACCATTGATGAAGTCAACAAAATAGCCAAAACAACATCCTTAATTTTAAAACCTCTTCCTTTGGGTAAGAGCAAACTGTTTTAAAGTCCCATCCTGACTTGGCAAAATCTCCACTTTCACACTTAACAGTGGTCACCAGGTGTTCTATCAATATGGATGGGAGAAGTCTGTACTTCTGCACTATGGGATAACCTGCTATAAATGTAAGGCAATATTTTATGTCCTTCGTGTTGGCAGGTTGCTTTTACAACTTTGTAAGCTAAAAGATAAGGACCTCTGCAGATAAATACTGCTTGAGACTATACAGCTTTACTCGTTCACCAGACTTCTGATGCTAGTAAACTACAGTCAGAAATTTGGAGGAGTATTATCAATTAACAGCAACTGTATATGAGTGGATAGGGATTAGAGAGCATTCATTTTAGCCTGCTGTTATCTTCCCCTTGTCAGAAGAGAACTCTGAAATGCATGACAGCCTTTAAGTGCTAAGTGTGATGGTAAAACCTGGTGATGATGACTACGTTTAGAGGATATAAATAATATCTAACATTTGTATAGCACAGTATGATTTTAAAAGCACTTCCTCATTCATTCTCCAATATCACCCTCATAACAATTTTATATTAATACAGTTTGATGATAATCTTTTTTTTTCTTTTTTCTTTTAAACAAATGCAGAAACTAAGGTTCAGGGATTGCAATAATTTGACAAAATAAACAATGTCTAAACATGGAAAGTGAGGTTCAAAACACCCTCCAAAATGGATTAAAATCAAGGCTCTGAGTTTACTGGTTATGTGATCTTGAACAAGTGACTGAATGCCTTAGGTAAATATTTTCCTTGGCTTTCAGCTGGGAAAATGGTAGTGTTCTACAGGGTGGTTGCTAGTACAAGATGAGATGATATTTAACATGCCATCACAATGTGTAACAACTCATCACTTTAGTTTCCTTCCTATATTTCAAACTTCTCATTTTTCACCATTACATTTAAGCTGCTGAGTAGAGTTAGCTTCCAGTATAATTTACTTGGCCAACCAAAAGTCATGTGATAAAGTTGAAAGAAAGTGGGATTAAGTGATTAGGTGCCCAGATTTTAGTACTTTCTTCAATACTAGCGTTGGGAAGGAAAATTTTGCCTCTATTCTTCTTAGTTCTTTGGCTGATCTAATAATTAAATCAACATACAACAGATTACCAGGAGAAAAACAAATTAATTTAGTACATAAGGGAACCTCCCCCACCATACATGACAAGTTCAAAGGCAGAAAGGCAAAATGAGGTATGTATATATATATATATATATATATATATATATATATATATATATATATGCCATTGTGAACTAAGGAATAGGATAGGGGCTGGAGCTTCAAAGGGGAAGAGGGTAATCAAGAGGACAATAAGAAGAATAGGTATTTGGTAATCAGATATTTACCCTGCCATATAGTTGGGTCACTCAGATAGCTACTTATTCCATCGTGGAAGACAGGACAGGTAGTCACAGTAAAACAAGAATAGTAGAATAGTAAAATGACAGCATAGCTCAGTAAAAACTTCAGACTTCTAGTTTAACAAGATGTCTGTCAATCTACCCCTCTGCTGTCTTTCCACTAATATGTTGTTTTATTATCTAGAAAAAAATAAAAATTTAAACTTCAGAAAACTTGGGAAAATTGTATTTCAGAATGTGGAAGGCAATAACACTACCCATGAAAAGATGAAACTGTGCTGTGAAAGCCATATCCTGGTTTTATCTCATAGCAACACACACTTCACTTAAAAAAAGAAACGGCCAGGAAAAAAGGGTGAAGGTCACTTTGTTTCTCACCCATTTTCTTCCTTCTGATTCAGCTACAAAAGCCATGCTCTAATCAGAAATGTGTGTAACCATGGCTCTGCTGGAAAGGTGATGACTTTGGAGAGCTGACAAAAATTTGCCCGATCAAATTTCTAAATACTTTTAGGAACAAAAATATACTCACTGCTCCACAGAAGAATCAGAAATAGTATTTAGAACTTCCTTTGGGATAGAATGCTAGCAAATAATGGCAATAATAGGAACAGAAACGCTATACATATTTGTTCCCTATTAGAAATTTAGACAATAAGGCTGTGGATAAAGATAATTTCATCTCAGAACAAAAGATTCACTTAAAATGAATAGCTGCTGCAAAATGGGAATTAGGCTAGAAACTGTGGATTATATGCATTTCTTCTGCTTAGGTCAAAGAAACAGACTCAGCCTTCACCCAAGAAGACATTAGAGGATGTCCAAGGGCAAACTACAAGCTCTAAGTCTATATTTCTTGCTTCACACAAAGATAATTCAAGAGTACAACAAAAGAAATAATGAGCCTGTGGAAGGAAAAATAGAGCAGTAATTAAAGCGAACTTCATCCCAAACACACAAAAGAACAAGTGCCTGTAAAAAAATCATCTAGTAAGGAATCCAGAAAGAAATTATAGGAATTTGTCAATCTCAGCAGAATGAAAGAAGACATTGATTCAATAGAATAAGAGTAGAAAATATTAAAGGGAAAAATATGGAACTTTTACTATGAAAATGCTAGTAGTATTTTAGTATTGCTAAATGTATCTAGTAATTATATTAGTAATATTATACATTAATTACATATTAAAATATGTCCATATTGTCACCTTTCTGCTGATCCTATGGCATCAGTCTGTTACCATCTTTTGGAAATTTCTTTATCAGTAAGAGTTTAAAAATAGAAATAATATTTATAACACAACTGTTGTAGTTTTGAATTTGTGTACATGCAGTAAGAGGAATGGAATACAAATATTAATGATACTTGCTCTAAATGACTTAGGTTCAGTTCCAGTTCTGCTCCTTTTTAGCAGTGCGATTCTGTGGTAGTTGCTTAATCTCTCTTGTGTCGCAATTTCCTCCACTGTTAAATGGGGATAATAATAGTACCTTACTGTATGAGTCAACACTGATAAAACAATGTGTGACAAACACAAAGTCTCAATATTCCATATAATAAACATTTATTTAGCTCACATTTCTGTAGTCAGCTGGGGAAATGGCTTATCAGATGAGACCCAGGTAGAGGCAGATCATTTGGAATGTTTCTGTTCCATGTCTATCATCTTCTTCCTTGGATCAGTAGACGTGTTATTTCCTTCTACGTAACAGAAACTCAAGAGCCTAAGTCCAGTCATGCAAGAACTTTTCAAGCCTTTGGTCACATTATACCTGCTAACATTTGTCACTCACCGGACCAAACCTCAAGTCAAAAAACAGAAAGAAACTTCACCCATAGAGGCAGAATGTGAAGAGTAATTTTCATGAATATTTGGGTAATAGAGAAAACTTAATTAGCTAACATATTAAAACAGTACCTGACACAGAGAAAGTACTCTATAGTTAACCATTATTATTTTCTTTTCATGTTAAACTTGGTGGCTATAATGAAAACATAAACAAGCCCCAATAGGTATTTTCCTCAGAGTACAAAGGATCTAAAAGATTGAATCTTGAATTTAGTCTGGGAGGGTCTGAAGACACTTATTCTACACTTTTTCCAACCTAAATTTGAAACTATGCAGACTTGATGACAGAGCCAGATTAGATTTAAAAAATAAAAAGGAGGATAGTAGAAAAGAAAACATAATTGCAATTTCTCCTCTTAATAGTTATCATACCATGAACTTCTAGTTCACTTTCCTGATTGTAACAGCTTCATACTTGCATTGTTTTATAACTCCACATGGCTTTCATATATGATAACTTTGGCATACAAAATCCCTATTGTATGCCATTAGTTGGTAAGGCAGGCATCATTATTTTTAATTTATACATGAGGTAATTAAGATTCAGACAGCTTTTACTCTGATGATGTTCTTAGGCTAATTAGCAATGGAGCTATTATTACAACCTGGATGTTCTGCTTCTTAAACCAGGGCTCTTTCCATTAAATGCAGAACATCCTGGATCTAGCTTAATTTTGAAATAAAATCCATCCAAAGGCCTTGCTGATTAACAAAGTTGCCACACAATTTTCATCAGTCTTCCTCACCAATCTGTTCTACATATACATAATTATCAAGTGTTTACAAGTGTTGACTTTCAAGGCCGACAATGAAGGAACCAAGATTAAAGCAAAGTGTTTCATTCTCTGGGCAAGCTAGTCCAAAAAATTATGTTTCTCCTGAATTGTTTTTGTAGATATTAATACATCATAGTTATTTCTTTTTCCAGCTTTATAATTATTCATTTATGGAAAACCTGGTCTCAGGTTTCAGTTGGTCTCACAAAATTTTAGTAAAAATTCTCACAGTATTAAGTAATTGATCTTTACTTTGTTTCTTTAACTAATTGTGGGTTCATTTTATAGCCAAATCCATTAAGTTAATTACATATTGGATCTACTTGCTGCTCAATTAGACTCCACATAAACATGCAATTTGATAATTTAACGTCAACTATAAATATTAATAAAGTAAAATATGTAACTTAATTTATAAACAAATTAATTTGAAGTGCCTTACAAAGAGAGACATTAATACAATAAAATGTGACTTCTAAGAGACTAAACAATAACAATAAAAATGATATCTTACTGCTCTGCATCTTTGCCTCACATCTTAAGATCAGAACATATTTTAACTTCTACCGTCTTTTCTGATTGCTGGTACTTATGGTTTTCCAATTTAGGAGCTGCAAACATTCTCTCTGTGTTTCCTTAAGATTCCACATTCTCAAACCCTACATGTATTTTGTCAATAAATTCCATCAAGTTTGGAAGGGTCCTGCTAATGCTTGGCTTCCTTCCCCACAACTGATGCTATAATGAGTCAGCATCATTTCTCTAGACAAATTGTAGTAGCAAATATTTCTCTATTCTAGCCCACCTTCACTGCTGTATGTGATTTAATTTTGATGGGGAAAAATAGACTAGAGGAAGGGTATTCTAAAATAATGACCCATGCCTATAGACTTGACATTGGGAAAAAGCACTGAACATATATGTCCAAATATAAAGTATATGATTTATTAGTATATAACATGCAATAAAGGAAACATTGGAGCACCTATGGAAAAAAATGGGATAATTTCACTCTCCTCGAATGTCTCTTTGCTTACAAATTAAGGTCAGAACTCCTTAATGTGGTATAAAGGTTTCTTCAAGACCAGACCAATTCTCCAGTCCATTCTTTCCCAGGTTAGTTGTTTTCTCCAGCCATGAATCCATTCATGCCTTATTTAAAATTTTCCTAGAATTATTTTCCTATCTAAGAATAATTCTTCATCTTCTAAATCCCTTGTCATCAGTTCTATAAACATTTTATCAAATCCTCAAGAAAAAGCTAGTTTACTCAGTCTATGTACTCATATTGTAGATTTATCTATTTTACAGCCTATCTTATACTGTAATTGTTGAAGAGTATCTGTGGTCAAAATGTTGAAGTCTTGTTCTTGATTTAATAGCTCCTAACAGAGAAACATCAGTAGTGTTTGTTGAATGAATCAAAATGAATGAATAAATAAATATGTAAGTAGTTAAGAAAAGCAAATCAGCAAACAAAAATGCCATCAAATCACCTTAAATTTCAGCTGACCTCAAACTTTAATTTTCAGTCCCCCTTTTTATGGGATAAAGAATATATCAGGGGTCAATTATATATTAATTTTCAGTATGGTACCCTATATTGAAACTTTTATGGTTTCCCATGAACCAGAACAGAATAGTATTGTGGATAAAGAATGTGATTTGAAGTGAAAGACCATGGCTTTCTGTTCACTTTGACATTTTTTTACTATGTGACCTTGTGAAAGTTATTTAACTTCTCTGAGCCACAACTGCCTTTTCAGAGAAGAGGATGATAAAGCTGGCTCTAACTCATGGTCCTTTATAACAGATTGTTGTAACCCCAGGGTAGGTCTGAGTCACTAATGAAGACTTATAGCTCTCAGCCCCTTACTAGGATCTCTAATTTCCTTCCTAACCTGCATGAGCTGATCACATTAAACATGCTTGACATCCAGGCTTTTAAAGCAAAAATTATACAGTGGGAATTGGGATACAGTTACCAAAATAAGAATTATGGTTTATGCTATTGCTAACATCACCCCTGCCTTTGGCCTGGGAATTCTCACTAGCAAGGCTCTTCAGGCCTGAGAGTCTCTTGAATGCAGAAATTAGTGAATGAGACAGCTTGGGGAATGGTTTATTTTATGCTACATGGGAGTCTCTCTCTCTTCATCCAGGGGAGGAGACAAAGACCAAGGTCAGACCTCAGTAGCTCAGTGAGCATCTCTGTGATAACCAGAAACCTAGAAACAGATCCCCACCCCACCCCCCACTTATGATAACACACCAAAGAGGTTTACCCACCTGCTTGACTCAGGAGTTTTGTTACCTTGAAGAGTTACTGCCTTTGTTGCTTTGCTTTTTGCTATCAGGGATAGGGTAGGTTCATTACTAGACAAGTGACAAATCCTCTAACCACGACCTCTTGAAATTCTTTATGTGCCTGGTTAGGCTAACAAAGCTCTCTTGGGGAGAGGGGAGTATTTCCTCTCTTTCTCCCGTCTCTCTCTCTCTGTGTTTCTCTCATTCCTTCTCTCTATTTCTCTTTTTTTGTCCTTCTTTTAAACTAGTTACCCTGACAGGCAATTTGATCTTAAAACTTTTATCCAGCATATGACCTTTGATATAGGAAAAGTTTGTAATGATTGATCAACATTTCTTTACTTAACAGCTGGTTCAAATCCTGACTCTATTTTGTACTTGTTAAATAACTTGTAGTCAGTGACTTAGTTATTCTTAAACCACAGGTCTTCTTCTGAAAGTGGGAGTGCTAATAGTCCCTTCTTAGAGTTTTGTGGTAAAGCCCTTAGCAGTGTCTAGCACACAATAAATACTCTAGTAATATTATTTATTATGAATAATACTGTTCCTAATATGTGCCTATGTACAATGGTGTGCTCGAGCCAGCTCAACACCAGCTTAGGAGAGCCAATTGGTGAATATTCAGAGATTTTACCGATCAGTTGTTAAACTGTTAGTAGCTTGAAATCAGCCACAGTGTGTGTATATAGATCAAGGAAATTAGCAAATGCTACAAGTCATAGTTTGTTTTGTTTTGAGAGAGAGCCCGTTAACCAATGTATAACTACCCTACATGTAATATGTTGCATGAAGCTGACAAAAAATAATGTAGTAATGTTGTACATGATCAATATAGACACTGTGTATAAACCCCAAACTATATCTGATAGTAAGCACTTCTCAATATAGATTTCTCCCATTATAATTGTAGTGATGATGAAACAAGCTGAACTATATGAAAGAACATTGTAAACTCTAAAGCAAATTGTAAGAGCATTTCCTATTCTGATATTAGTGGCAATTTAAAAAGGCACGTGGTTACACAAACTAAAAGAAATCATTAATAAGATTCTCCTCTTTCATTAGAAATCCAAAGAAAATTTGTGTTGTGATATTTTAAATTTATTTTGATTGGTGTTTCTACATATTTTGTTCCAATGAGATTATGAACAATTGACAAAGAGGCAAGACCAGTGGGCCTTTTCACTAAGGATCCGGTTCTTATGCTATTTCATTCTACCTTTCCATGGTTGAGACTGCAGCAAAAATCTCTCCTAATTAGCTCACCAGTTAAGACTTTACCCAATTATAAAACATGCTAATCAGTGTAGTCATAATTCCCATTTGCTATTCTCTAAAACAAAATGGGTTCATCAAGAAACTTCCATCAAGAAACTTTGAAATAGATGGGAAAGACAGGATAGGTTCATCTTTACCATTCAGTCGATGAAGGATGGTGCAAATGAAGACAATATCAGGAGTTGGTTTCCTTCATGATCCAGTTAATTTTGCCTGAACAGTTTGACAGAGAGGGAAGATCTCAGACCTCCTGATTTATATTCACTGGATATTATGATATAGAGGGGAAAAAAATCAAACCTCTCAGTTAATCGTAATATACCTATTTATTACAGTGATAGCTCCATATCACCTGTAGCCTTGCTAATAGTTACATTCATTTCAATTAAAACCATTCAACAACATTAATTGGTAGGAAATAACTTGTGTTATAATCATATTCTTGGGACTGTTGACTGTTTTTGAGCACCTACATAGGGTTCTATCCCCTAAGTCTTCGGATTACAGAGAGCTGTCCCTACCATGTACATTTCCTTAAATCCTCAGTGCATGTTCTTCCTCTACCAGTGTCCCAAGACCTCTGACTAACTATATCCCCCTCTTTGTTAGATGACTACCCCATTGAGAGTGATGCCTGAGCCCTCTAGGGGACTCCATGATGCACCTTTTTGGGGGAGCACCTCCTTTGGGAGTTCTTATAGGTACAACCTCACCCTCCGTTGAACTCAAAAGAAAAAACGTTCATTCCAATGTAACATAGCATAGCAAATGGTGACCAGGACTTGAGGGATCTAGGTTTTCCACAGCCATGCATAAAACTACGAAGTACTCTTCTTATGGTGATATTAGTTGAACTCTTATATTTCAAAATGATGCTCTCTCTTAGGAATTTTAAAACAATCAATTTCTCTGTCCTGTTTGTAATCCAACGGGGGCTTGATTTTATTATTCTTCTCACCTCCAGAATAGGAATAAACTCCATGAGGACAAAAATTTTATCTGTTTGTTCATATTCTGTGTTCAGGGCCCACAACTAAGCTTGTAACATAGTATATACTCAACAATCTCTTCTGGTGAATGAATGAAAGAATCTCATAAAGTATATGCAGAAAGTTATCACCACTGATATCTAGTGAGTGCTCAGTTTATGTGAATCCCTGTTCTCCATATTTGCATATGAATGCTACTTAATCCTCAGAACAGCACTAAAAGGTATGTACTGCTATTATTCCCACAGTGTAGATGAGAGCTCTGAGTCACAGAGAGGCTCTCTAGATTGGAAAAGATCATATAGCTATACAGCTAGGCTATGAAACCATTTCAACTATGTGCAGAACCTGTGTTCCTACCAACTAATCTAGAACCATAACAAGTTCTGAAAATGCAGAACATGCAAACAACAAAGATATTTAATGTATCTATAAATTCATTTTTATACTCAATGATTATTATGAACAGATAGGTAAGAATGAAAATCACATCTTAAAGGGCAAAATTTTAACAAACAGGAGAAAAGCAATTATGTTGTATCTCAGATTCAATACAGTTGCTAAGGAAAGCAAAAACAGAAACAATAACAGACATACTCTGCTCTTGACAAAGTATATGGACACATGCATTGCAATTATTTTAGAGGGGATTACTCTTTATTTTATGGGAGAAAGAGTCTTATATGATGTTAAATTTCACATTTGGAAATATAGAAAATGTGATAGACAATATTTTCATAATTATTTTCATAAGTATAAAAGGAGTATTAAAGTGTACATTATTGGCAGTCAAAAAATAATTGAGTTTGCATCATATTGAATTAATCATGCAACCTGCAATTTTGATACTGGCAAAATTCAGGTGAAATTTCCATGTAATGAAGTTATGTGAAATAAATTGATAGAATAAGGAAAACCAATGGAAAACCATAATATGAGTAATCTAGTATTATTGGAGTGAAATAAAAAAGGATTGAAGGAACAACCAAAAATATAAATGAAAAAAAGTTCTTGATCAAAAGAAATATCAACAGAAAATTTAAGGAATTATCATATCCCAGGATAAATCAGTTTTAAAGAAAGAACTACCTACAGATAAATCCTGAAATAAAACTTGAACTACAAAGGAAAGCACAAAGAAAGTGAACACAAATTATCCATAAAAGCACACAAATCAAGTTTACCTTTGTGTGCTTTACTGCATCACTAAATATGAGACGTACATGGAAAAATATCTCCAATTTTGAAGAAAAAATACTGAATAACAATATTAAATAAAACTAAGCTACATTTCACACATGAAGGCAATATAACACCTCTTCTGGTCAAATGAGTATTAAAATATATTCAGTCCTTATTTTAAAAAATGAAGATATGAATAGAAATAATAATATAAGCTCAAGAATGGGGAAATCATGGATCAAAACGACTTGTGACAAGCACTGAAACCTAGGAAAACATGATGTATATGTGTATGTATGTGTATATACACCTTAAATTTACACACATAAACACATATATACATATATATGTAAATATTTTTTCTCAAACTTGTAATAAACTTAATGTAAATGCCAAAATTAATCTTGAGTCAAAGATGTATAATATAAAAAATATTTTTAAATGAATATAAAATTCATATTATATCAGAAGAACATTGAGGTATGTGTGTGGGGAGGGGAGAAAAATGATGTAGGAAGAACAAAAGACAATATGTACTACTTGTCTTAAAGTGGTGTGATAGAAAGGATATTATCTCACTCTTGACACTGACATTTAGAGAAACGTAAAGAATACATGGTGTATCTGGCACAGAAAAAAAAAGATCAATGAGACAAGATAGAAAATAAGAAAAGCTACTTGAGAATGTAATAAACTTGCTTATGATAAAGGTGACATTTTATATCAGACTGGAGAAAATGATGGATGTTTCAGTGAATGCTTTGGGGACAAATGGCTAGCCATTTGGAGAGAAAAGTAACATTAGATTCACACTGCACATCATACATAATAGTAAGTGCCAGATAAATTAAAGTTTTAATGTAAAAAATGAAACTATTTCTGGGGGAAAATGTTATTGAAAATGAATCTAGTCTTAGTACAGTACAGCATATCTAAGCATGATACCAGAGAGGGAAAAAAAAACAAAAACAAAGATAAACAGACCAATGTTAGGGAAATTTTAAAATATTTTATTGCCAAAAAAATATACCATTAACTGTAAATACAAACTATAAACATATTTGCAACACATATGAGAAAGGATTATAAGTCTCAAAATTTTTAAATTCTTACAGTTTAATAAACATACCCAAGTTGAGCAATGGACAAAAACTTGAGAAAATTAGCACAAAAGGAAGAAAACAAAAGTCCACTAAATCTTGAGGAAAGTTTTAAATTTCATATGCAATGAAAATATACATAAAATGATTTCTAATATTGAATTTTAAAGAGTCATATATAATATCCAACTTCCAGTTTTTAGGATGTTTTTTCTGTTTGAATTATTACCCCCTCCAATTATTTCTCAACTTTCATAATATCTATTATCCCAAAGAAACTTGTAATCATGGTGCTATGGGAAATGAGGAATCCTGAAACTACTGGCTGGCTACACTAAACAGAAGGAAGCAAATGCAGGTGTCTGAAATTTGAACTGCCCCCAAGTAAAGTAATAAAGAGGTGTGAGGTTCAGTATAGTCATTAGTTTCCAACCCTATTTTTTCTTCAAATTGAACAGAGGACAGACTGTTAAATAAGAGTGAACTTTTTCTTCATATTTGAGAGCTGCATCCAGGCCTCAGGCATACATACAGATTTAAAGCTTAATAAATGAGAATAAAGATAAAAATAACTCACACAGAACCTTCTATCGCTGTACTATCCAATATGGTAGCCACTAGTCACATGTGGCTCCTTAAACTTAAGTTTATGTTAATTAAAATTAAGTGAGATAAAAAATTGGGTTTCTCTCTCATGATAACACGTTTCAAATGCTCAGTGGTCATATGTGGCTGCCTTACTGGACAATGCAGATGGGGAACCTTTATCACTGCAGAAAGTTGTATTGGATGGCACCACTCTGTACAAATCTTTTCCATTTCAGGTCCAGGTAGAATTAACCACCCTAACACAGGACTGCACTGGACCTTGGACAATTCTGTTATTTATTGAACCTACTTATTGACATGTTTGTCTTCCCCACTAGATTCCAAGCTCCCTGAGTGTAATTTGTTATTTTGAACCATCGTTTGGTTCATATGTTTTGTTATTATGAATCATAGGAACTACTTCTTGAAAGATATTTAATAAATATTTGTTGATATAGAGAGATGTCTGGAGGAAGATTGAGTTTCAAGTAACCTTTTAAGAGAATAAATAAGGAGGAGGTTAATGACTCCTTTGCCCTTGCATCTTTCTCTTAATCTTCTATTTTTATCAATCAAGAGAGTGTCAGTTGACTTTGAAACACCTCTACAGTTGGAAAATAATCTATTTAGAAATACGTAAATGGACTCTAAGAATATACCTGCATTCCTCCTCAATCCCTCATTCTAATTCAAAGCAGGAAAAGGGCATCTCCCCTGCCTTAGCACTTCTAATTTCTACATTATGATGGAAGCACCAATCATTGTGTCCTATACAAAATAAGGGTAAGAAAGGCATTAGGTGCATGATTACATACCAATTATTCTTTATGATCTATATAATAAAATACCATCTGGCGGGCTGGAAAAAATTCAACCACTGTAGCAAAAGTTGGATGCCAGAGTCAGATAAACTCTTATCCATCTAGGAGTGCAGTCAGGCCATACATGACTGGGCCTTTCCACAGAACCTGTGAAATGCCAGGTGATTTGGAAAAGGAAGTAAGATTAGCCCCAATTCACTAACCTACTAGCAAATCATTTTCAGAGTTAATTTTGCTCTTGTGAGGACCCAAATCACTGAAATACAAGCAGGCCAATTTCAGTTCAAGGAAAGCAAATGAACTGATAAGTTGAGGTAAGTTAAATACAAATAACTACTGAATTCATTATGAAAACTGTCTCCTAATCAATCTTAATTTTAAACCTTCTTAACATTTTGCAAATACACCAATGGCAAACCAGAATGCAAATATGCTCCCAGAGAATCTGAGGACATGTGATAACCAAGCCAGCTGGCCATATCTCATGCTTTTTTTAAAAATCATGCAAACTTTTCTTCAATTTCATATTGTATATGTCTGTTTGATTATGACAGTAATGCTTTAAGTTATTTACTAACAAAGGAAAATGGTTTACCTGTCTCAGTTAATGAAAAAAAGAACAATGCATAGTCTTTTCAATTTTAGGAAATTGTGCTGAATTGAAGGGAGCTGACACTTTGTATCAGATTTAACATGCAGACAATTTATCTGTTCTGTTTTGGCATCATTATATATTTTGTGAACTCAGACACATGCAAATATGTGGATATAAATAGCAGCACTTTAAACACTGTTTTATAAGTCATAGCAGCAAACTTTCTAAAGAAAGAGGCTCAAAATGCTGCTATAGAAATATTAAAGTGCTTTTATTTATTATTAGTGGAAATATTATGTTTGCATTAAATTCTTGAGAGGTCAAACTGTTGGTGCCAGATGATGAGTTAAAAGGATCTCTGATCCAGTGTTGTCTCTTTTTTGTTTTTGATTTTGTAACACTAGTTGAACCACACTAAAAAAGCACAGCCTATGGATAGATAGGCTGTGCATACAACAAAATATTGTTTACTTATAAAAGAACTCAAATTACTGTGTATTCTCTACTGTATCAATAACTGAAAGAAGTTAATGGAAAAATGTATACTATTTTGAGGGAAAAAATCTGAACCAAGAATAAAGGTGATTGTTGATGACACCCTTTATATTTCTACTAATGCTGTAAATTTTAACTCTGGCCAATGGACTGAATTCCATTAATGGTCACTAAGAACAAATCTCTACTTCCAATTCTAAAATTTCATTTTCAATTTGAATTATAGCATCTGACACATAATAGGTGTCAACAAATGCTTTAAATAGAAGTAATAGAAGTCCTGATACATGCAAAAGTACAGTTTATGCCTTATATTATTTATATGTTTAGTTTCAAATGATATCTGCTAAATAAGCCAATCTGATATACTTATACACAATGATAGTCTGACTCCACCTTGGCTTTTACCCTTAGCTGTGACAATTCTATGTTCACAACTTTGAGTTGTACCTTGCCCTAGATAAGAAAATTTGCACAGATCTAGAACACTTTCAATATAATTTCCCATCTCATGACACTGTGGCCTAAATAGGTGTTTATTCTCAATTTAACCATGTCATTAAACACACTTTAAAAAGAAAGAGAAGATTATTTAAGTGTGTGATGGATCTAATTTGAGTACCATTCCCATAATTGGGATTAATGATCAAGGGTAGGGGTCATTTACACACATATTTCATATCTTATTTTTCCTTTTTCCTAAAGTGATATTGTGCCCCTCCAGAAAAACCCCACAAGCCTACTATTAATTTATTCATTTTTCATCAAGCTCTTTGGAAATTAACATTATAAATATAGGGACCTCGATGAATAAATTGTCAGAATGTTAACTACACACTTTTATATGGTGTATGATAAAGAATCATCTTAACTTGCATCATTCAAGTTGTTCAGGAAAAGACGAATGATCCCTTTTCTCCCCTTAACTACCTCTTTTGAGTCAAAACATATTTTGCTCTGCACAGTACAGGGATTTACCAAATACCCCTCATTTGTATACGAAAATTACCTTAAAGGAAACTTCTTTTAAAAGATATTTGTTTATTTGTTTTTGTGTTTTCTTATGATGCTTTACAACCAGACTTCTCTCTTTGAATAATTATAAAAGTTCCAAGGATTTTCATTGAATTTTACATGACTGCTTTTTAAATGCTACTATAAGATCCATGTTTTTTGCTACTATTAAGGGATTCCTTAAAAAGAGACACAAGGTTATTTTCACTGCATCTCCATTGAAACGCATCACACACATCTTTTAAGTAAAACATCTATTTACTATCTATAGCATTTGCATTGGCTACTTCTGCTAACTACCAATTCACTATTTTTTGGTTGGTTAAGTACTTTCATCTTCATCACAACCTAGGCAATTATAGATAGACTCAAGAAAAAATGTCCTGATTACTACAAATCTAGACTATTTCAGGTTGTTCTGTTTTCTTCACTATGTTGTATATCTTCATTGGGTGAAAAGTCCATGCTCAAAAATTCCTTTATGTAACTTTTGCTTTGGTTTAATTAGGTATAGTTTTCTTATTTCTGAAGTGAATAAAGTAGATTTTCTTTATTATCTCCCTTCTGGGTGAGTCCCCATTGGCAGGGAAAACAGATTCACCAAAGATATTTAATGCATGAAATTTAATGATACTTCTTGTTGACTTAAGACCTACTAGAGAATATAAGTCCTTTGCTAGAGAAAGTGATTCTCACCACTCTGGAAATGATATGTGGGCAGTGAACAACCTTAAGGTCCTTAGAGAACACTGAATCTGCTGTAGCTACTTAAGCAAATAATAGCTCTTCTTTGAGTGAGTTCCATTGGCTAAAACAGTAATAGATGGCACTATGGGACATGTCCTATCACACCATTGTGCTCCTGAAAAGAGACCAGATATTACTTTCTTTGATGGGCCTAAATGAGTGTGGCTATTAGTAAAGAGTAGGAAGGTTCTCATTAGCCCAAACGCAAATCCACAATAATTTGCTAGTTCATTCACACCACACCACTAGAAGACCACCCCAATTTTGTAATTCTAACCTAATGTTTGTACTGATATTAACATACCACACTGTAACAGTTTTGTTTTTCTGTTGCTGCGTAAGATCCCACACCAACATTTACTGGTTTCAAACAACTGTTTATTTGCTCATGACTGGACAGTCAGGGCTCAGCTGGGCAGTTCTGTTGTTCTAGCCAGGAGTCACCCGTACAGATGCATTCAGCTAACATGTCAGCTGGGGGCTGGACTCAGCTGAGATACTGGCACAACAGGGCTTTTCCCTCATCTCCTTGTACTCTCAAAGCTTTTCTTGAATCAACTGGTCTTTGTAGCAAGACAGAAAGGATTTTGAAGCTGGAGGGCCAAGGGTCCTGAGACTATAAAAGCAGATGCTGCCAGGCATTTTTAAGTTTTTTGTCTGGCTCAGTATAATTCTGTGACAGCCTTTTGGTTAAAGCAGATCATATGCCCAGCCCAAATTTAAGGGGAGTTGACCCAAGGGGATGAATACCAGGACGTGTGACTTCTTAAGGGCCAATTAAAAGAAAGAAAATCCCATCAGGTATAACCCAAAGGTAAAACTTCATTACAATATAGTAAAGGTTGTTGAACAGCTAGTCCAGGCCCCCAACATAACCCATTTTTCTAGGGCACTCCTACTGATGGAAATCTCAGTTCAACATCTAAATGCAAAAGTATATAAACTTTAAAAATTAACCTAAGAATTGACACAAAAATCACAGAAACTCACCAAAATACAGTTAAGGAAAACTCTTAAGCAGAAAGTGATTGTGTATTGTGTTTAATTTAATTTCTAAAATGTAAGCAGTTGCAGCAGGCCATTGAACTAATTTCTGGGAACAATTTTTTTGCATGTTAGTGAAATTTAAAGAAAAATAACACTAGCTCATAAATAGGCAAATGCATGTTTCTAAAAACCAACTGTGCTGGGTGTCACAAGGGAGTAGAAACAATTATAATTACAAATCTCCTTCCTGGGCTGACTACAACTAACTGAGCTCATGACATTATCATGTTCTTGTTCATGTCCAACATTCCAACACTGCATCTACATCCACATAACTGTACCAATAACATGAGTTTTCAATAATAAAATGAGCAAAATTTTCAATCATTACACATGAATTATTTTGTCCTACTTTTGAGAAGTCCATATTCCTTCATCAAATTGGCATACATCATCACAATTTTATTCAAATTAGAAAAATATTTATAAAATTTCCCCAAAGGTGTTTGAGAAAGTTGACCTCCAGGAAATTATAACAGTCTAGCCTGATGATTTCACATGCCCCACAGCTCACCAACAAGTAGGGTGATTTACCTCAGCTTGAGACTTAAATTAATTTAGGGAGAAAGAATATAAAGAAAATATAATATTTTCTAATAAATTATGTAATTTAATCCTTTATCTTTCTTTCATCTGCTTTTCCCAGACCCAGTTGTTGTCTGTCTAAATTGGGCTTTTGCAGAATATTTTGAGTAAGATAGGAATTAAGTTCTTAATTAAAGCTATTTTAACCCTTTAACTCAAAGGTAATTAAAAGTATATCTAAAATCTAACCTACCCAATTAAGGAGCAGGTGAGGAATATTTCTCTTGTTATGGGATTACAGGTGTGAATCTCAGAGCCAGAGTTGCTTCTTATTTAACTTTGATCGAGTCTTTGGTCGTAAGTATGCAATGAATGACCTCTAATGTACACCACTAATAAGTCATGGACTGTACAACATAGCAGAACAAGCCATATGTTATTTCTGTCCAAAGTTCTTTGGAATTTACAAGTCTAAAAAAGTCCTAGGAAAGGCTTTTTTTCTAGTGTATAGTTTATGGAATCAAGTTATTTTTGTATATCTGGCCTTATCTAATGTGAAAGTCAAAGTAATTGACATTGAGTGCACATTTTCTCAGATTTTAACAAGACTCACTTCCTCACTTTTTCAGTTTTCTACTTAAATAGCACTTTCTTAAAAAGAACCTCTTGGTTACTCACCTGCTCCTGGCACTGTATCTTTTTTCTCTTTTGATAATCATTAGTGCATGTATTAGTTTTCTAGGGCTGCCATAACAAAGTACCATAAACTGGGGAGCTTAACATAACAGAAATTTATTGTCTCACACTTTCAGAGGGTACAAGTGTGGAATCAGGGTATCGGGGTTGGATATGAGGGCTCTGAGGAAGAATCTGTTCCGGGCCTTTCTTGTAGCCTCTGCTGAGAGCTAGCAATCCTTGGCATTCCTTGGCTTGTAGGTTCATCACTCCAGTACCTATCCCTATCTCCCTATGGCATTCTCCCTGTGTATTTTTGTGTACAAATTACACTCTTTTTATAAGGATACCAGTCATATTGAGTTAGGGCCCATCCTAATGGTCTGATCTTAACTTAATTGTATCTTCAAAGACTCTATTTCCAAATAAGATCACATTCACAAGAACCAGGGGTTAGGGTTTCAGTGTATCTTTTTGGGGTATACAATTCAATTTGTAATAGTGCTATTCCACACAAGTTTTCAATTTTCCCCAATTCCATCATTTGAATCACTTTGTGTTGGAGTGTTGGGGATGAGACATATAGAGACTTCTGGTCAATGTGTTATGAAATTGATACATTTACTTCCAGGGAAGAAGATTTAATTGCCTTTTAAAGACCTTTCTAGAACTCTCTTTTCCCTTGAACATTATACCCCAGTGTTTGAGGTGGTGGTTATGCAGTCATTCTAAATTCTGACTGTAGAGAGCAGAGCTGTCCTGGTTACACACAGGAGCTTGTAGAATAAGCAAGAAAAGCTTTTGGGGGTTTTTGAGCTACTGTGATTTTAGAGGTAGTTTGTTACTACTATGTTCTGTCTGATACATCTGCTTGATTTCTCTTCTTAACTCCTACACAGGAGTTTATATTATACACTGCTTTTATTTATTGCTTGATTCCCCACCAAAATGCAATCTCAGTGTGACAAAGAACCTATTACTGAGAAGAGAGTTCTCAGTAATAGATTATCAACTAAAATTTGGTAAATGGGTGAATGTATGGATGAAAGAATGAGTAGATGTATTGTACTGAATTATATTCTTCCTTTTTTCTGTCTTAAGCACTGTGTCCTGTTGGTTTTATTTAACCTTTCAGTTATGTTGTATTAACAATTAATTTTAATTTTCTAAAAGTCACAAACTGGGTGTCCTCTTGAGTAAAACATGGACTTTGAAGAAGGTCTGTTTTAGAATTGATTCATGGTTTTTACTACTTAACAGCTGTGCAACTTCAGGAAAGGTGCTGATTCATGATAAACCATGTTACTAATCAATAAGATGAGACCCACAGAGTTGCCAGTTATTTAAGAATTGAATAAAATAACCTAAGAAAAGTATTTAATAAACTTTGTTCTCCTTTCTTTATACTCTATTGTGTTGTGTTTCTCTTCCCCTCAAAATGCATAGAATAATGAACTACATATAAAAATAATTTTTAAAATATTTATTTCTTGGTTATAATTACCAATAATAAGTAAAACTACTTTAAAATGTTCAGCTTCCTTTGGATTACAGCTTAAATTAAACTCATTACTATGATTTCAAAAATTGTAATTCCCCATTACATAGTTTCTTCATTAGACACAATATTAGTAAAAATGAATTATTTTGTAAATTACATTATAATTGAAAAGTCTGTCTCACAGACACATATCATGTACTCATTTTATCCATTTTTACCTAAAATACTAAGAATGGATTTCTAAGTAGTTTTCAGCACATTAAGACAGCACACCAAGAGCAAATGGGGAATTTCCTAAGCCATATTTTTAACTTTCTCCTTGTTTATTGATGAATCTTTTAGCAATAAAAGATTATACAGTGTGAGGGAGCAGATAGTTAATCTTAAAAAAATTAGAATATATATTTTCAATGGAATCGATACCCTTATGTACTTAATATGTGCTGAAGGAGGTGGCTAAGCATACAAATTCTGAATCATCCACCAGCAACCTATTACCAAAACGGATTCCAAAGGGAAATACACAGCAAAAAAGCCTCTGGGAAAAGTCATAAAATCTATTTCAACTATCTTATTTATTACTATTGCTTCAGAACACTCATGTGGACTGTAGATGACCATGGACCTTTTTAACCCCATTTCCCTAACATATAGACTGGAGGCTTAATAAACAACCTTCTTGAAACCTTTTCTAGAGTGTTTCTTATTCCTAGAGTGTTTATCTGTCAGATGGTGAGAAATACCACATAAAAATATTCAAGGAAAATACTACCGAAAGAGAGAGACCCAGTAACTCTAAAATCTAAAGTAAAACTGGCCTAAATATACATTCTCAATATAAGTACAGTATATTAGTTTTCCATTGGTTGCCATAACAAATTATCACAAATTTAGTGGCTTAAAACAATACAAATTTATTATCTCACAGTTCTGTAAGTCATACAGGTTAGCTTTGCTATGGGTATCTCAGTTCCAAAATCAGCATGCCAGCTTTCCCAGGCTCTTATCTGGAGGTTCTGGGAAGAATCTGCTTCCAAGCACATTCAGGTTATAGGCCGGTTCAATTAGTTCTCTCTGGTTATGAGGCTGAGGTTCTTTTCTCCATGCTGGCTTTGAGCCAGCCAGCAGCCTCTCTCAGCTCTTTAAGGCCATTCCTCATCATGTTATCCCATCCATTCACTTTAATACTAGCACCCACATGACAAGTTCTTATCATAATTTTAATCCCTCTGACTTCTTATGCCACTTATCTTCTTACTCCATCCTGAGATAGTTCTCTGTTTTTTTTTGCTATCATTAATATACATACAATCACATGAACAACATTGTGTTTACTAGATTCCCCCCATTATCAATTCCCCACACACACCCATTACAGTCACTGTCCATCAGCGTAGTAAGATGGTATGGATTGACTATGCTATACTGCCTTCACTGTGCCCGACCCCTACATTATGTGTGCTAATCATCATGTGCCTTATTCCCCTTATCCCTCCCTTCCCACCCACCTTCCCCAGTCCCTTTCCCTTTGGTAACTGTTAGTCCATTCTTGGGTTCTGTGAGTCTGCTGCTGTTTTGTTCCTTCAGTTTTTTGCTTTGTTTTTATGCTCCACAGATGAGTGAGATCTTTTGGTACTTGTCTTTGACTGCCTAGCTTATTTCACTGAGTATAATACCCGCTAGCTCCATCCATGTTGTTTCAAATGACAGGATTTGTTTTCTTCTTATAGCTCAATAATATTCCATTTTGTATATGTACCAATCTTCTTTATCCATTCATCTACTGATGGACACTTAGGTTGCCCCCATTTCTTGGCTATTATAAATAGTGCTGCAATAAACATTGGGGTGTACTGCATTCTTAGGGTAAATTCCTAGGAGTGGAATTCCTGGGTCAAATGGTATTTCTATTTTTAGTTTTTTTGAGGGACCTCCATATTGCTTTCCACAGTTATTGTCAACCAGCAGTGTAGGAGCGTTCCCCTTTCTCCACATCCTTGCCAGCATTTGTAGTCCCTAATCTTTTCTATGTTGGCCACCCTAACTGGTGTGAGGTGATATCTCATTGTGGTTTTAATTTCCATTTCCCTGATAATTGGCAATGTGGAGCATTTTTTCATGTGCTTGTTGGCCATCTTATTCTTTAGCGAATTTTCTGTTCATAACCACAGCCCGTTTTTTAATAGGGTTATTTGCTTTTTGGGTGTTGAGGCATGTGAGTTCTTTACATATTTTGTGTGCTAACCCCTTATCGGATCTGTCATTAACAATTATATTCTCCCATACTGGAAGATGCCTTTTTGTTCTGCAGATGGTATCCTTTACCCTACAGAAGCTTTTTAGCATGATGTACTCCCATTTATTCATTTTTCATTTTGTTTCCTTTGCCTAAGGAGATGTACTCAGGAAAAAATTGCTCATGTTTATAATCAAAAGATGTTTGCCTTTGTTTTCTTCTATGAGTTTTATGGTTTCATGACTTACATTGAGATCTTTGATTAATTTTGGGTTTACTTTTGTGTATGGGGTTACACAATAATCCAGTTTCATTCTCTTGCATATAGCTGTCTAGTTTTGCCAACACCAGCTGTTGAAGAGCCTGTCATTTCCCCATTGTATATTCATGGCTCCTTTATCATATATTAATTGACCATATATACTAGGGTTTACATCTGGGCTCTCTAGTCTGTTCCATTGGTCTATGGGTCTGTTCTTGTGCCAGTACCAAATTGTCTTGATTAATGTGGCTTTGTAGTACAGCTTAAAGTCAGGGAGCATAATCCACCTCCCTCTTTATTCATCCTTCTCAGGATTGCTTTGGCTAATCATGGTCTTTTGTGGTTCTATATCAATTTTAGAACTATTTGCTCTAGTTCATTGAAGAATGCTGTTGGTATTTTGATAGGGATTGTACTGAGTCTGTAGATTGCTTTAGGCAGGATGGCCATTTTGACAATATTAATTATTCCTATCCATGAGCACAGGATGTGTTTCCATTTATTGGTATCTTCTTCAATTTCTCTCATGAGTGTCTTGTAGTTTTCAGAGTATAGGTCTTTCACTTCCTTGGTTAGGTTTAATCCTAGGTATTTTATTCTTTTTGATGCAACTGTGAATGGAATTGTTTCCTGATTTCTCTTTCTGCTAGTTCATCATTGTTGTATAGGAATGTAACAGATTTTTGTGTATTAATTTTCTATCCTTCAACTTTGCTGAATTCAGATATTAGACCTAGTAGTTTTGGAGTGGATTCTTTAGGGTTTTCTATGTACAATATCATGTCATCTGCAAACATTAACTTCCTTGCCAATCTGGATGCCTTTTATTTCTTTGTGTTATCTGATTGCTGTGGCTAGGACCTCCAGTACTATGTTGAATAGAAGTGGGGAGGGTGTGCATCCTCGTTTTGCTCCATATCTTAAAGGAAAAGCTTTCAGCTTCTTGCTGTTAAGTATGATGTTGGCTGTGATTTTGTCATATCTGGCCTTTATTATATTGAGGTACTTGCACTCTATACCCATTTTGCTGAGAGTTTTTATCATGAATGGATGTTGAACTTTGTCGAATGCTTTCTCAGCATCTATGGAGATGAACATGTGGTTTTGTCCTTCTTTTTGTTGATGTGGTAGATGATGTTGATGGATTTTCAGATGTTGTACCATCCTTGCATCCTTGGAATAAATCCTACTTGATCATGATTGATGATCTTTTTGATGTGTTTTTGAATTTGGTTTGCTAATATTTTGTTGAGGATTTTTGCATTCATGTTCATAAGGAATATTGGTCTGTAATTTTCTTTTTTGTAGGGTCTTTGCCTGGTTTTGGTATTAGAGTGATGTTTGCCCCATACAATGAGTTTGGAAGTATTCCCTCTTCTACTCTTTGGAAAACTCTAAGAAGGATGGGTATGAGGTCTTCACAAAATGTTTGGTAAAATTCAGTAGTGAAGCCACCTGGTCCAGGTGATTTGTTCTTAGGTTATTTTTTGAATACTAAATCAATTTCCTTGCTGGTAATTAGTCTATTCATATTTTCTGTTTCTTCCATGGTCCTCTTTGGAAGGCTGTATTCTTCTAGAAAGTTGTCCATTTCTTCTAGGTTATCCAGTTTGTTGGAATATTATTTTTCATAATATTCTCTAATAATTCTTTGTATTTCTGTGGTGTCCATAGTGATTTTTTCTTTCTCATTTCTGATTCTGTTTATATGTGTAGACTCTTGTTTTCTTGATAAGTCTGGCTAGGGGTTTATCTATTTTGTTTATTTTCTTGAAGAACCAGCTTTTGCATTCATTGATTCTTTCTATTGTTTTATTCTTCTCGATTTTATTTATTTCTGCTCTAATCTTTACTATGTCCCTCCTTATACTGACTTTGGGCCTAATTTCTTCTTCTTTTTTTCTAGTTTTGTTAATTGTGTGTTTAGACTGTTTATATAGAATTGTTCTTCTTTCCTGAGGTAGACCTGTATTGCAATATAGTTTCCTCTTAGCATGGCCTTCACTGCATCCCACAGATTTTGCAGTATTGAATTATTGTTGTCATTTGTCTCCATATATTGCCTGATCTATGTTTTTATTTGGTCACTGGTCCATTGGTTATTTAGGAGCATGTTGTGAAGCCTCCATATGTGTGGGGGATTTTTCATTTTCTTTGCATAAATATTTCTAGTTTTATACCTTTGTGGTCTGAGAAACTGGTTGGTACAATTTCAATCTTTTTGAATTTACCAAGGCTTTTTTTGTGGCCTAGTATATGATCTAGTCTTGAAAATGTTCTGTATGCTCTTAAGAAGAATATGTATCCTGCTGCTTTTGGGTGTCGAGTTCTGTAGATTTCCGTTAGGTCCATGTGTCTTACATGTTGTTCAGTGCCTCTGTCTCCTTACTTACTTTTGGCCAGTTGATCAGTCTTTCAGAGTTAGTGGAGTGTTGATGTCTCCTAGAATGAATGTATTACAGTCTATTTCCCTTTTTGATTCTGTTAGTATTTCTTTCACATATGTAGATGCTTCTGTGTCAGTGCAAAAATATTTATAATTTTTTATAATGGTGATATCTTCTTGTTGGATTGACCCCTTAATCATTGTGTAATGTCCTTCTTTGTCTCTTGTGACTTTCTTTGTTTTGAAGTCTATTTTGTCTGACACAAGTACTGCAACTCCTGCTTTTTCCCCCCTATTAGTTGCATGAAATATCTTTTTCCATCCCTTCACTTTTAGTCTGTGTATGTCTTTGGGTTTAAAGTGAGTCTCTTGTAGGCAGCATATAGATGGTTCTTGTTTTTTTATTCATTCAGTGACTCTATGTCTTTTGATTGGGACATTCAGTCCGTTTACATTCAGGGTGATTATCGATAGCTATGTACATATTGCCATTGCAGGCTTTAGATTCATGGTTACCAGATTTTCAAGGTTAATTTCTTTACTATCTAAGAGTCTAACATAACTCACTTAATATGCTATTACAAATGCAATCTAAAGGTTTATTTCTCCTCCTTTTTATTCCTCCATTCTTTATATATTAGGTATTCTGTACTCTTTATCTATCCCTTGATTGACTTCAAGGATAATTGATTTAATTTTGCACTTGCTTAGTAATTAATTGTTCTACTTTCTTTATGGTGGTTTTATTACCTCTGGTGACAGCTATTAAACCTTAGGAATACTTTCATCTTTAGCAGTCCCTCCAAAATAGACTGTAGAGATGGTTTGTGGTAAGTAAATTATCTCAGCTTTTGCTTACTAGAAATTGTTTAATCCCTCATTCAAATTTAAATGATAATCTTGCCAGATAAAGTATTCTTAGTTCCAGGCCCTTCTGCTTTATGGCATTAAATATATCATTCCACTGCCTTCTGGCCTGTAAGGTTTCTGCTGAGAAGTCTGATAATAGCCTGATGAGCTTTCCTTTGTATGTGATCTTATTTCTCTCTCTGGCTGCTTTTAATAGCCTGTCTTTATCCTTGATATTTGCCATTTTAATTATTTTATGTCTTGATGTTGTCTTCCTTGGGTCCCTTGTGTTCGGAGATCTGTGCACCTCCATGGCTTGAGAGACTATCTCCTTCCCCAGATTGGGGAAGTTTTCAGCAATTACCTCCTCATAGAGACTTTCTATCCTTTTTTCTCTCTCTTCATCTTCTGGTACCCCTATAATGTGAATATTGTTCCGTTTTGATTGGTCACACATTTCTCTCAATATTCTTTCATTCTTAGAGATCCTTTTTTCTCTCTGTACCTCATCTTCTTTGTGTTCCTCTTCTCTAATTTCTATTTCATGTATCATCTCCTCCATGGTATCTAATCTGCTTTTAATACCCTCCATTGTGCTTTTCAATGATTGTATCTCTGACCAGAATTAATTCCTAAGTTCTTGAATATTTTCTGTACCTCCATGAGCATGTTGATGATTTTTATTTTGAATTCCCTTTCAGGAAGATTCATGAGGTCGATTTCATTTTAATCTTTCTCAGGCATTGTATTCATAATCTTACTTTGAACCAGGCTTCTTTGGCATTTCATATTTGTGTATGGTGCCCTCTACTGCCCAGAAGCTCTACTCTCTGGAGCTGCTCAGCCCCTGAAGCAATGTCGGGGGTCCTAGTGGTGCATTATTGGTGCCTGTGGGGCGGAAAGAGCTGTTTCCTGCTTCCCGGTTGCTATCCCTGCCTCCATTGCCAGAACTAGTTGGCCAAGCACACAGGTATAAGCCTCTATGCTTTGTGTTTGTAGTTGCTGTAGATGGGGCTTCCCACTGGCTGGCCTAACACCAAGGTAAGTTTTGCTGGTTTGCGAGCCAGTTGTGGCTGGCTGGGAGAAAGGCACAGTAGGCTGCCTGTCATGGAGAGGGTCCTTTGAGCTGTGTAGCCAGCCAGGGAGCTGGAGAATCTGAAGATCAAGAAAGTTCCCAACCTGTTGGCAGAGTGCCCCTGGACAATTTTGTCTGCCTGTCCTTTCTCCCGAGCAGTAAGCTTTGTGCAATCCTTGCCCCTTTAGCAGCCCTCTTGCTGTTAGGAAGTGTCTCAGACTGCCAACCTTTCTTTTGTTCCAGAGCAGCTGGATATGGATCCCTGTTTTCCACAGGTGGCTTAGAGTCTCAGTCTCTCCAGGAATTTTGCCTGTCTTAGCTTTCCAACACCCTAATCACAAGAGTACCATGCAAGCACCATGAAATGTAGGTTTGTGTTCCAGAGCAGGTCTCCAGATTTAGGTATTCAGCAGTCCCAGGCCTTCATTCCCTCCCTGCTCCAATCCTCTTCCTCCCGCTGGTGAGCTGGGGTGGAGGAAGGGCTTGGTTCCCCTGGGCCACGTCTTTGGTACGTTACCCTGTTCTATGAGGTTTATTCTTTTCTCCAGGTGTATGTAGTTTGGTGCAGCCCTCTTTCTTATTTCCCTTTCAGGATTAGTTGTATTAATTATATTTTCATATTATATGTGGTTTTAGGAGGAAGCCTCTGTCTCACCTCTCATGCTGCCATCTTTAATCCTCTCGAGAAGTAAACTAGTTTAGTGTCTATTGCTGTTTCATTTCTAGTGACTTTATTTCTTTTTACTCCTCTAGGAAAACATAAATGTGCTCTTCTGTAGCACTTATTTGTCTAGCTAACACCTAGGCCTAAGGACATTCATGAAGTCTTTATAGATATCCTTACTGTCCATACAATAGCTGACAAATGCTCCGCCCAGATTACAATCTGAAAGGTTAGCTAACATAAATGGACACTAAGAGCTTGAGGGTGTGTTATGGGGGCTGGAGGCTAGAGCACTGTTGCCAGGAAACTCCAGTCCTGTATTATTATTTCACTGTCCATGAAATCTCTGCCACCAGTGGCTCATTTCATGTTTCAGCTTCTATTTTGTCTGGCCTATCAGGGAAAATTGGAGTTGTGTCTCATCTGTGGAGTGGCCCTGACACCCAACCTGTCATAAAGAAACATTTCCATTTTAAGTAGAGCCATGGTATTGGATTTCTTCTTCATAAGTATTGCATGGGATTTCCATGTCCATGATGAACTTTTGGGCTGTTTCTACCATTTGGCTCTTACAAATAATGTTGTCATAAGCATTTGTGTATTGCGTACAAGTTTCTGCATGGGTATATGTTTTCATTTCTCTGGAGTTTATATATAAGAGTGAAATTTCTTGGTCATAAAGTACTCTATGTTTAATAATTTGAGGAACTGCTAGGCTATTTTCCAAAGTGTCTGCAACATTTTCGATCCCCACAGTTAGTTTTAAGGTTCTGATTTCTCCACATTCTTGCCAGCACTTGCTATCTCACTTTGAGTCTAGCTATCCTAGTGGGTATGAAATGATGTCTCATTGTGGTTTTGAATTACATTTTCCTGATGATTAATAATATTGACCATCTTTTCATGTGCCTACTAGACATTAATAAATATTGTCTTTGAAGAAATGTCTACTAATATCCTATGTCCATTTTAAAAATTGGGTTGTCTTTTTATTAATGAGTTGTAAAGTTTCTTCATATATTCTAGATACAAGTTCCTTATAATATATATGACTTGCAAATATTTTCTCCCACTTTGTGGGTTCTTTTCACTTTTTTGGTATAATGTGAAGCACAAAAGTTTTAAATTTTGATGAATTCTAATTTATCTATTTTTTTTCTTTTGTTACTTTGCTTTTGCTGCCATATTAAAAACCTTTTCCCAAATCCAAGATCATGAAGACTTACTCCTGTTTTAAGAGTTTTAAGAGTTTTTGCTCTTCCATTTAGGTCTTTCATCGATTTTGAGTTAATTTTTACATAAGGCATGAGGTAAAAGTCCAACTTCATTTTTTGGTACAACTTTATTGTACCTCTAGTATAATATTGAATAGAAGTGGTAAGATCAGACATCATTGTTTTATTCATGAAATTAAGGGAAAGTCTATTCCTTCACCATTCAGGTGTTAGTTATGGGTTTTTAATAGACATCGTTTATTGGGTTAAAGAATTCACCTCTATTCCTAGTTTGTTGAATGTTTTTATAATAAAAGTGTGTTGGATTTTGCCAAATGCTTTTTCTGCATCTTTTGAGATGATCATGTGATATCTGTTTTTCATTTTATTGATATGATGTATTACATTAATTGATTTTCAAATGTTAAACCAACAGTGTGCCACTGAGATAAATTCTACTAGGTCTTGGTCATTCTCCTGGTATGTTGACAGATTTGGACCACTAGTATCTTGAGGATTTTGGCATTCATATTTATAAGAGATATTAATCTGCAATTTTCTTCTCTTATGGTATCTTTGTCTGGTTTGGGATGGTTATTTTTTTTACAAATTTTATACACTATATTGTAATATGGAACATAATATTTTAATACTATAGTTGTAATATTGAAAGCTTATTGAGCATAGAATTTGTTCCAGGTTATCTATTTATCATTTCTACATATATTTACCAAAAAAATTTCACAGAAACTGTGAGTTAGGTACTATTATTTTCTCCAATATGAAAATTAAAAAAAAACCTGAAACCAAACCAAAACGAAGAACAAAAGAACAAAATCCTGAGGCTTAGAGAGATAATAAATTTGCCTCAAATCACAAAGCTAACTGTGGGCCAAATGGAGACTTAAGCCCAGTGTACCTATCTTCAAAGTGTATACTCTAATATTTCCATAAGTAGATCAGTATAGATAACTATTTAACATTTATTTATTTCACTAAAAAATGCTTAACATTTAATAATTTAACATTTACTTAATCAGATAAATTTAATATTTTAATCATTAAATATTTTAATAATTTAATAAATTAATCATTCTTTACAATCTTTCAATTTTTTATCTTCTAGTGTTTTTCTCCTTTCCTAAGTTTTCAAAGATTCACCATTATCTTGAATTGGTTTTTTTTTTTTTTTAAATAATTATTTTTTATTGAAGGGTAGTTGACGCACAGTATTACATTACATTAGTTTCAAGTGTACAACACAGTGATAAAACATTTATATACATAATTCTAGGTTCCAGCTATCACCCTACCAAGCTGTTACAATATCTTGACTATATTCCTTATGCTATACATTACATCCCGGTTACTTATTTATTTTACCATTGGAAGTCTGTCCTTTTTTTTTTTTATTTTTATTTTCTGTGAGGACATCTCTCATATTTATTGATCAAATGGTTGTTAACGACAATAAAATTCTGTATAGGGGAGTCAATGCTCAATGCACAATCATTAATCCACCCCAAGCCTAATTTTCGTCAGTCTCCAATCTTCTGAGGCATAACAAACAAGTTCTTACATGTAGAACAAATTCTTACATAATGAATAAGTTACATAGTGAACAGTACAAGGGCAGTCATCACAGAAACTTTCCGTTTTGCTCATGCATTATGAACTCTAAAGAGTCAGTTCAAATATGAATACTCATTTGGTTTTTATACTTGATTTATATGTGGATACCACATTTCTCTCTTTATTATTATTATTTTTAATAAAATGCTGAAGTGGTAGGTAGATACAAGATAAAGGTAGAAAACATAGTTTAGTGTTGTAAGAGAGCAAATGTAGATGATCAGGTGTGTGCCTGTAGACTATGTGTTAATCCAAGCTAGACAAGGGCAATAAAACATCCACGTATGCAGAAGATTTCTCTCAGAACAGGGGGGGTGAGGTTCTAAGCCTCACCTCTGTTGATCCCCAATTTCTCACCTGATGGCCCCCCTGCGACTGTGTCTGTCTTAGGTTGTTCCTCCCTTGAGAAATCTTACCCGTCTCAGGCTAACCAGTCATCTTCCGGGGCCATACAGGGAAATGTAAAGTTGGTAAGTGAGAGAGAAGCCTTACTGTTTGAAAAGGTTAGCTTTTTACTTCTTTGCATATTTATACCCTGTAGCTTCTATGCCCAGCATTTGTCTTGAGGTATCTTTACCACTTGGAAGAATTATGATATTCGGTAAATTTGATATGAGGCACGAATTCTATTTAAGGGTTGTAATTAGGAAGGAAGAAGAAAAGCTATAGAAGTAGCAGGAGGAAGAAAACATGGGAAGAATGATTATTTCTTTGACATATCTTCTTGTAGAGTACTTCAGCATGTATAGGTTTTAAGCTACTACTTAAATTGCGCACACACATTAACATAATAGGAGTATAGTTACATAACCAAAGCATATCTGTAATTACCAGCCATCTCCAGTGAAACCAAGAAAACCAGTTAGGCACCTTAGGCATTTGTGAAAACTTATCTATGATATGGTGGATATTGTCCAACTGACCTTGAACAGTCTGAGAGAAATCAGACAAATTAAAACAACCCATTCCTGGGGAATGTTGACATCCCTTATGTTCTTTTAACAGTAAATAGTCTGTAGTTGTAAGATTTTGGAGCGCTACAATTAGCACTTCTCCTAATTCTTGGTTGAGTTCCAACAGTATAGATCTAGTCAAATTTGTTGTTTTACTGTATGCACAGGCCAGCTTAGATATCTCCTTCCTCATTCCCATGGCAAGTCCAGGAACTGGTGAGATGAGTGCATCTACAGCTGTAGCAGTGCTTGGATCTTTGTTGGGGTTTTTTGATGATCATCTTTTGGCATGAGTCTTCCAGAGAGTGCTGATGTTGGAAGTTCTCTTTCATATCGTATCTTAGTTCATTTTCGGGATAGCCCAATTAGGCTTTGAACTTCTGTATAGACGCAAACAGACCCTTTGCCTACACTTTTATATGCCCTTTATACCCTTGTGTAGAACTCATTGGAGGTTACCACACAGGAACTGCCCTTTTTTTTGTTTGTTTGTTTTTGTTTTTGTTTTTGGTATCACTAATCTACACTTACATGACGAATATTATATTTACTAGGCTCTCCCCTATACCAGGTCTCCCCTATAAACCCCTTTACACTTACTGTCCATCAGCATAGCAAAATGTTGTAGAATCACTACTTGACTTCTCTGTGTTATACAGCCCTCCCTTTTCTCCAACCCCCCCATGCATGCTAATCTTAATACCCCCCTACTTCTCCCCCCCCTTATCCCTCCCTACCCACCCATCCTCCCCAGTCCCTTTCCCTTTGGTACCTGTTAGTCCATTCTTGAGTTCTGTGATTCTGCTGCTGTTTTGTTCCTTCAGTTTTTTCTTTGTTCTTATATTCCACAGATGAGTGAAATCATTTGGTATTTCTCTTTCTCCGCTTGGCTTGTTTCACTGAGCATAATACCCTCCAGCTCCATCCATGTTGCTGCAGATGATTGGATTTGCCCTTTTCTTATGGCTGAGTAGTATTCCATTGTGTATATGTACCACATCTTCTTTATCCATTCATATATCGATGGACATTTAGGTTGCTTCCAATTCTTGGCTATTGTAAATAGTGCTGCAATAAACATAGGGGTGCATCTGTCTTTCTCAAACTTGATTGCTGCGTTCTTAGGGTAAATTCCTAAGAGTGGAATTCCTGGGTCAAATGGTAACTCTGTTTTGAGCATTTTGATGTACCTCCATACTGCTTTCCACAATGGTTGAACTAATTTACATTCCCACCAGCAGTGTAGGAGGGTTCCCCTTTCTCCACAGCCTCGCCAACATTTGTTGTTGTTTGTCTTTTGGATGGCAGCCATCCTTACTGGTGTGAGGTGATACCTCATTGTAGTTTTAATTTGCATTTCTCTGATAATTAGCGATGTGGAGCATCTTTTCATGTGTCTGTTGGCCATCTGTATTTCTGTTTTGGAGAACTGTCTGTTCAGTTCCTCTGCCCATTTTTTAATTGGGTTATTTGTTTTTTGTTTGTTGAGGCGTGTGAGCTCTTTATATATTCTGGATGTAAAGCCTTTATCGGATTTGTCATATTCAAATATATTCTCCCATACTGTAGGGTTCCTTTTTGTTCTAATGATGGTGTCTTTTACTGTACAGAAGCTTTTCAGCTTAATATAGTCCCACTTGTTCATTTTTGCTGTTGTTTTCCTTGCCCGGGGAGATATGTTCAAGAAGAGGTCACTCATGTTTATGTGTAAGAGGTTTGTGCCTATGTTTTCTTCCAAGAGTTTAATGGTTTCATGGCTTACATTCAGGTCTTTGATCGATTTTGTGTTTACTTTTGTATATGGGGTTAGACAATGGTCCAGTTTCATTCTCCTACATGTAGCTGTCCAGTTTTGCCAGCACCACCTGTTGAAGAGACTGTCATTTCGCCATTGTATGTCCATGGCTCCTTTATCAAATATTAATTGACCATATATGTCTGGGTTAATGTCTGGATTCTCTAGTCTGTTCCATTGGTCTGTGGCTCTGTTCTTGTGCCAGTACCAAATTGTCTTGATTACTATGGCTTTATAATAGAGCTTGAAGTTGGGGAGTGAGATCCCCCCTACTTTATTCTTCTTTCTCAGGATTGCTTTGGCTATTCGGGGTCTTTGGTGGTTCCATATGAATTTTTGAATTGTTTGTTCCAGTTCATTGAAGAATGTTGCTGGTAGTTTCATAGGGATTGCATCAAATCTGTATATTGCTTTGGGCAGGATGGCCATTTTGAAGATATTAATTCTTCCTAGCCATGAGCATGGGATGTGTTTCCATCTGTTAGTGTCCCCTTTAGTTTCTTTTAAGAGTGACTTGTAGTTTTCAGAGTAAAAGTCTTTCACTTCCTTGGTTAGGTTTATTCCTAGTTTTTTTTTTTTTTATGCAATTTTGAATGGAGTTGTTTTCCTGATTTCTCTTTCTGTTGGTTCATTGTTGGTGTATAGGAAAGCCACAGATTTCTGTGTGTTGATTTTGTATCCTGCAACTTAGCTGTATTCCGACATCAGTTCTAGTAGTTCTGGGGTGGATTCTTTAGGGTTTTTTATGTACAGTATCATGTCATCTGCAAATAGTGACAGTTTAACTTCTTCTTTACCAATCTGGATTCCATGTATTTCTTTATTTTGTCTGATTGCCGTGGCTAGGACCTCCAGTACTATGTTAAATAACAGTGGGGAGAGTGGGCATCCCTGTCTAGTTCCCGATCTCAGAGGAAATGCTTTCAGCTTCTCGCTGTTCAATATAATGTTGGCTGTGGGTTTATCATAGATGGCCTTTATTATGTTGAGGTACTTGCCCTCTATTCCCATTTTTCTGAGAGTTTTTAACATGAATGGATGTTGAACTTTGTCAAATGCTTTTTCAGCATCTATGGAGATGATCATGTGGTTTTTGTCTTTCTTTTTGTTGATGTGGTGGATGATGTTGATGGACTTTCGAATGTTCTACCGTCCTTGCATCCCTGGGATGAATCCCACTTGGTCATGGTGTATGATCCTTTTGATGTATTTTTGAATTCGGTTTGCTAATATTTTGTTGAGTATTTTTGCATCTACATTCATCAGGGATATTGGTCTGTAGTTTTCTTTTTTGGTGGTGTCTTTGCCTGGTTTTGGTATTAGGGTGATGTTAGCTTCATAGAATGAGTTTGGGAGTATCCCCTCCTCCTCTATTTTTTGGAAAACTTTAAGGAGAATGGGTATTATATCTTCCCTGTATGTCTGATAAAATTCCGAGGTAAATCCATCTGGCCCGGGTTTTTTTTCTTTGGTAGTTTTTTGATTACCACTTCAATTTCGTTGCTGGTAATTGGTCTGTTTAGATTTTCTGTTTCTTCCTGGGTCAATCTTGGAAGGTTGTATTTTTCTAGGAAGTTGTCCATTTCTCCTAGGTTTCCCAGCTTGTTAGCATATAGGTTTTCATAGTCTTGAATTGGTTTTTGAGGACTTTGGAGTATCTTCCTTTTTCTTATCTACAGTAACATTTTTGGGAGCAGTACAAGATCTGAGCTATTATTCTGTGTGGATGGCAATGCAATTATATAAATACAGAATTGGTAGTACAGGGGCACTGGCAGTGAAAAACTTTGTTACTTTTACTCTAGTAAAGTGTTACATACACATAAAAGGTGAAATTTCAAGTCGCCCAGGATTTTCTTTAAATAGGCACATCATTAAATTTTTTTCTGGTTAATTGATTGTTTTGAGATCTCACAGTTGAAAGAACACTGTACCAGATGAATGATATATCCTGATTTAAATAAACCATCTATAAAAAGATAATCATGGAATTTTTAGTAAGGACTCGGTGTATGATGCTATCAGGGAATTATTTTAAACTCTCTAGTTTTGACAAAAATACATTGATTCTGTAAGAAAATGGCCATATTTTCTAGAAATATGTACTAAATTATGTAAAGGTTATGAAATAATGTTTTAATAATAATTAAAGAAATTAATGGGCACTGAGCAAGTGAGACCATATATTTAAAAATGTGGAATATGCATGATGGTTAAATGGAGATTAATTTCCTCTACTTTTGTGTACATTTATATGTACTCATAATTAAAGATAGCAAAAATGTGACCTTAGGGTTCAGTTTTCTTACTCATAGAATAGAGATAGTAACAATTGCTATAGTGAGGACTTGAAGAGATTATATTTGTATAAACACTTTCTAAATTTACATATTTCATAAATAGTTGCTTAATTTATTTAGTGGTTCAAGATTAAATATTGAGAGGTAGTCAAGTTCTAAAAGTAGTGGCAGTTTTAAAGGGTACAAAATATAGATGTCAGACTCCTGACCTTGAAGGGAATCACAGTCTCTTCTTCTCTGAAGTCTGCAGTTCCTAGACAGAAGAATATTTAATACCTAAACAAACATGAACATATATTTTATTTACCCTAATCAATATTGAAATAACTTGAGTCACAAACATAAGAAATCATAAACAGAGATATATGAGAAATGTGGAATTCAATAAGGCCTGATAGAGGCTTAGAAAAGTTAATAAAGATAAAGACAGATAGCATTTTAAAAATTAGATACACAACCTTTTGTTCTACATTATGATAACCCAGCTATGAAGATTTGAAACTATCACTGGATACCAAAATGTCCAAAGTACACAGATTAGACACACTGGCTATATATAACTAAAGGATAAGTTCAAAGTTTTGATCCCTTTGAGCTAGTCTGAGAATATCAGCAGCTTCATCTCCGCACACTTTCACAATTCAAAAAAAAACCACTGCATCTGGGTTTCAGTGCATCCTTTCTTTACTATCCTTTCTGGACCTTCCTAATGTTATCTGATTTGCCTAGTTTCCTCCTTTGTGCCAAATGCCTGGATTTAGACTAAGCCACATATTGTCGAAAATAGCTTTTCTCAAAATTTTAGCATAATATTTTGTTAATAATTAAGTTGTTTAGGGAGGCGGAGCCAACATGGCGGCGTGAGTAGGACAGTGGGAATCTCCTCCCAAAAACATATATACTTTTGAAAATACAACAAACACAACTAGCCCTAAAAGAGAGACCAGAAGACGCAGGACAGTGGCCAGACTGCAGCTACACCAGCGAGAATCCAGCGACTGGTGAAAGGGGTGAGATACAAGCCCCGGCCCGGCGGGACCCGAGCGCCCCTCCCCCCAGCTCCTGGCGGGAGAACAATAGGCAGAGCGGGAGGGAGACGGAGCCCAGGACTGCCGAACACCCAGCCCCAGCCATCCGGGCCAGAGCGCAGACACAGTACATGCCCAGGGGGCCCTGGATACTGGGGGAACAGGGAGTAAGACCTCTGAGCGGGTGCTGAAGCTGATGCCCCTGTGACAAAGAAAAGCGGGGGCTTTTTGAAAGTCTTAAAGGGACAGGGACTTAACAGCTTGACAGAAACAACCCAGGTCACAGTACAGCAGCTGGAAATTACAGGGAAAACCGGGTGCACTAACCCCCTGGGCAACAGCTCTGAGACCCCTCACGGAGGCAAACAGTCAAGCAGCCCCCCAATCCATTACCCCACCAGGCGCTGCGAAAGCAGAGAAGCAGCCTGAGACAAATTAATCCCACAGAAAGGGAAATTTCTCCCTCCCGGCCAGGCAAGACACAAAGACGCACTCTACACGCAATTACCCAACACAAGCCACTAGGGGTCGCAGTTGCCCCAGTAAAGAAAGGCCAGTAGTAAGTGAAAATTTTGGCCCTCCCAGCTGACAGTCAATAGCACCTGTCAACATGAAAAGGCAAAAAAATATGATCCAGACAAGACTAACCCAGACAGCTTCAGCATCTGCTACATCTTCCCCTGAGAAGGAATCTGGGGAGATAGATTTAGCCAGTCTACCTGAAAAAGAATTCAAAACAAAAGTCATAACCATGCTGATGGACTTGCAGAGAAATATGCAAGAACTAAGGAAGGAGAATTCAGAAATAAAACAAGCTCTGGAAGGACTTCAAAACAGAATGGACAAGATGCAAGAGACCATTAATGGACTAGAAAACAGAGAATAGGAACGCAGAGAAGCTGATGCAGAGAGAGATAAAAGGATCTCCAGGAATGAAAGAATTTTAAGAGAGCTGAGTGATCAATATAAAAGGAATAATATAAGAATCATAGGCATTCCAGAAGAAGTAGAGAGAGAAAAGGGGATAGAAAATGTCTTTGAAGAAATAATTGCTGAAAATTTCCCCAAACTAGGGGAAGAAATGGCCTCTCAGACCACAGGGTAGACAGAACTCCCATGAAAAGGGATCCAAAGAGGGCAACACCAAGACACATAATAATTAAAATGGCAAAGATCAAAGACAAGGACAAAGTATTACAAGCAGCCAGAGAGAAAAAAAAGGTTACCTACAAAGGAAAACCCATCAGGCTATCATCAGACTTCTCAACAGAAACCCTACAGGCCAGAAGAGAATGGCATGATATACTTAATGCAATGAAACAGAAGGGCCGCAAACCAAGACTACTGTATCCAGCACGAATATCATTTAAATATGAAGGAGGGATTAAACAATTCCCAGACAAGCAAAAGTTGAGGGAATTTGCCTCCCACAAACCACCTCTACAGGGCATCCTACAGGGACTGCTCTAGATGGGAGCACTCCTAAAAAGACCACACAACAAAACACCCAACAAATGAAGAAGGGAGGAGGAGGAATAAGAAGGGAGAGAAATAAAGAATCATCAGATTGTGTTTATAATAGCTAAACAAGCGAGTTAAGTTAGACAGTAAGACAGTAAAGAAGCTAACCCTAAACCTTTGGTAACCACAAACTTAAAGCCTGCAATGGCAATAAATTCATACCTTTCAATAATCACCCTAAATGTAAATGGACTGAATGCACCAATCAAAAGAGACAGAGTAATAGAATGGATAAAAAAGCAAGACCCATCCATATGCTGCTTACAAGAGACTCACCTCAAACCCAAAGACGCGCACAGACTTAAAGTCAAGGGATGGAAAAAGATATTTCAAGCAAACAACAGAGAGAAGAAAGCAGGTGTTGCAATTCTGGTATCAGACAAAACAGACTTCAAAATAAAGAAAGTAACAAAAGACAAAGAAGGACATTACATAATGATAAAGGGCTCAGTCCATCAAGAGGACATAATCATTATAAATATATATGCACCCAATACAGGAGCACCAACATACCTGAAACAAATATTAACAGAACTAAAGGAGGAAATAGAATGCAATGCATTCATTCTAGGAGACTTCAACACACCACTCACTCCAAAGGACAGATTCACCAGACAGAAAATAAGTAAGGACACAGAGGCACTGAACAACACACTAGAACAGATGGACCTAATAGACATCTACAGAACTCTACATCCAAAAGCAACAGGATACACGTTCTTCTCAAGTGCACATGGAACATTCTCCAGAATAGACCACATACTAGGACACAAAAAGAGCCTCAGGAAATTCCAGAAGATTGAAATCCTACCAACCAACTTTTCAGACCACAAAGGCATTAAACTAGAAATAAACTGTTCAAAGAAAGCAAAAAGGCTCACAAACACATGGAGGCTAAACAACACGTTCCTAAATAATCAATGGATCAATGACCAAATCAAAATGGAGATCCAGCAATATATGGAAACAAATGACAACAACAACACTAAGCCCCAACTTCTGTGGGACACAGCAAAAGCAGTCTTAAGAGGAAAGTATATAGCACTCCAAGCATATTTAAAAAAGGAAGAGCAATCCCAAATGAACGGTCTAATGTCACAACTATCAAAATTGGAAAAAGAAGAACAAATGAGGCCTAAGGTCAGCAGAAGGAGGGACATAATAAAGATCAGAGAAGAAATAAATAAAATTGAGAAAAATAAAACAATAGCAAAAATCAATGAAACCAAGAGCTGGTTCTTCGAGAAAATAAACAAAATAGATAAGCCTCTAGCCAGACTTATTAAGAGGAAAAGAGAGTCAACACAAATCAACAGTATCAGAAATGAGAAAGGAAAAATCACAACAGATCCCGCAGAAATACAAAGAATTATTAGAGACTACTATGAAAACCTATATGCTAACAAGCTGGGAAACCTAGGAGAAATGGACAACTTCCTAGAAAAATACAACCTTCCAAGACTGACCCAAAAAGAAACAGAAAATCTAAACAGACCAATTACCAGCAACGAAATTGAAGCGGTAATCAAAAAACTACCAAAGAACAAAACCCCCGGGCCAGATGGATTTACCTCAGAATTTTATCAGACATACAGGGAAGACATAATACCCATTCTCCTTAAAGTTTTCCAAGAAATAGAAGAGGAGGGGATACTCCCAAACTCATTCTATGAAGCTAACATCACCCTAATACCAAAACCAGGCAAAGACACCACCAAAAAAGAAAACTACAGACCAATATCCCTGATGAACGTAGACGCAAAAATACTCAACAAAATTTTAGCAAACCGAATTCAAAAATACATCAAAAGGATCATACACCATGACCAAGTGGGATTCATCCCAGGGATGCAAGGATGGCACAACATTCGAAAGTCCATCAATATCATCCACCACATCAACAAAAAGAAAGACAAAAACCACATGATCATCTCCATAGATGCTGAAATAGCATTTGACAAAGTTCAACATCCATTCATGATAAAAACTCTCAGCAAAATGGGAATAGAGGGCAAGTACCTCAACATAATAAAGGCCATCTATGATAAACCCACAGCCAACATTATATTGAACAGCGAGAAGCTGAAAGCATTTCCTCTGAGATCGGGAACTATACAGGGATGCCCACTCTCCCCACTGTTATTTAACATTGTACTAGAGGTCCTAGCCACGGCAATCAGACAAAACAAAAAAATACAAGGAATCCAGATTGGCAAAGAAGAAGTCAAACTGTCACTATTTGCAGATGACATGATACTGTACATAAAAAACCCTAAAGACTCCACCCCAGAACTACTAGAACTGATATCGGAATACAGCAAAGTTGCAGGATACAAAATCAACACACAGAAATCTGTGGCTTTCCTATATACCAACAATCAACCAACAGAAAGAGAAATCAGGAAAACAACTCCATTCACAATTGCATCAAAAAAATTAAAATACCTAGGAATAAACCTAACCAAAGAAGTGAAAGACTTATATTCTGAAAACTACAAGTCACTCTTAAAAGAAATTAAAGGGGACACTAACAGATGGAAACGCATCCCATGCTCATGGCTAGAAGAATTAATATCGTCAAAATGGCCATCCTGCCCAAAGCAATATACAGATTTGATGCAATCCCTATGAAACTACCAGCAACATTCTTCAATGAACTGGAACAAATAATTCAAAAATTCATATGGAACCACCAAAGACCCCGAATAGCCAAAGCAATCCTGAGAAAGAAGAATAAAGTAGGGGGGATCTCACTCCCCAACTTCAAGCTCTATTATAAAGCCATAGTAATCAAGACAATTTGGTACTGGCACAAGAACAGAGCCACAGACCAATGGAACAGACTAGAGAATCCAGACATTAACTCAGACATATATGGTCAATTAATATTTGATAAAGGAGCCATGGACATACAATGGCGAAATGACAGTCTCTTCAACAGATGGTGCTGGCAAAACTGGACAGCTACATGTAGGAGAATGAAACTGGACCATCGTCTAATCCCATATACAAAAGTAAACTCAAAATGGATCAAAGACCTGAATGTAAGTCATGAAACCATTAAACTCTTGGAAGAAAACATAGGCACAAACCTCTTAGACATAAACATGAGTGACCTCTTCTTGAACATATCTCCCCGGGCAAGGAAAACAACAGCAAAAATGAACAAGTGGGACTATATTAAGCTGAAAAGCTTCTGTACAGCAAAAGACACCCTCAATAGAACAAAAAGGAACCCTACAGTATGGGAGAATATCTTTGAAAATGACACATCCGATAAAGGCTTGACGTCCAGAATATATAAAGAGCTCACACGCCTCAACAAACAAAAAACAAATAACCCAATTAAAAAATGGGCAAAGGAACTGAACAGACGGTTCTCCAAAAAAGAAATACAGATGGCCAACAGACACATGAAAAGATGCTCCACATCGCTAATTATCAGAGAAATGCAAATTAAAACTACAATGAGGTATCACCTCACACCAGTAAGGATGGCTGCCATCCAAAAGACAAACAACAACAAATGTTGGCGAGGCTGTGGAGAAAGGGGAACCCTCCTACACTGCTGGTGGGAATGTAAACTTGTTCAACCATTGTGGAAAGCAGTATGGAGGTACATCAAATTGCTCAAAACAGACTTACCATTTGACCCAGGAATTGCACTCCTAGGAATTTACCCTAAGAATGCAGCAATCAAGTATGAGAAAGATCAGTGCACCCCTATGTTTATCGCAGCACTATTTACAATAGCCAAGAATTGGAAGCAACCTAAATGTCCATCGATAGATGAATGGATAAAGAAGATGTGGTACATATACACAATGGAATACTACTCAGCCATAAGAAAAGGGCAAATCCAACCATTTGCAGCAACATGGATGGAGCTGGAGGGTATTTTGCTCAGTGAAACAAGCCAAGCAGAGAAAGAGAAATACCAAATGATTTCACTCATCTGTGGAATATAAGAACAAAGGAAAAACTGAAGGAACAAAACAGCAGCAGAATCACAGAACTCAAGAATGGACTAACAGGTACCAAAGGGAAAGGGACTGGGGAGGATGGGTGGGTAGGGAGTGATAAGGGGGGGAGAAGTAGGGGGGTATTAAGATTAGCATCCATAGGGGGGTGGGAGAAAGGGGAGGGCTGTACAACACAGAGAAGACAAGTAGTGATTCTACAACAGGTTGCTACGCTGATGGACAGTGACTGTAAAGGAGTATATAGGGGGGACCTGGTATAGGGGAGAGCCTAGTAAACAAAGTATTCGTCATGTAAGTGTAGATTAATGATTAAAAAAAAAAAATGCAGTTCCTATGTGGTGACCTCTAATGAGTTCTACACAATGATATAAAGGACATATAAAAGTGTAGGCAAAGGTTCTGTTTGTGTTTATACAGAGGATCAAAGCCTAATTTGGCTACCCCGAAAATGAACTAAGATACGATATGAAAGAGAACTTCCAACATCAGCACTCTCGGGAAGACTCATGCCAGAAGATGATCGTCAAAAAACCCCAACAAAGATCCACGCACTGCTACAGCTGTAGATGCACTCATCCCACCAGTTCCTGGTCTTGCCATGGGAATGAAGGAGATATCTAAGCTGGCCTGTGCATACAGTAAAACAACAAATTTGACTGGATCTATACTGTTGGAACTCAACCAAGAATTAGGAGAAGTGAAAATTGTAGCGCTCCAAAATCTTACAACTACAGACTATTTACTGTTAAAAGAACATATGGGACGTGAACAGTGCCCAGGAATGGGTTGTTTTAATTTGTCTGATTTTTCTCAAACTATTCAAATTCAGTTAGATAATAACCATCATATCATTGATAAGTTTTCACAAATGCCTAGGGTGCCTAACTGGTTTTCTTGGTTTCACTGGAGATGGCTGGTAATTACAGGTATGCTTTGGTTATGTAACTATACTCCTATTATATTAATGTGTGTGCGCAATTTAAGTAGTAGCTTAAAATCTATACATGCTGAAGTTACTCTACAAGAAGATATGTCAAAGAAATAATCAATCTTCCCATGTTTTCTCCCGCCTGCTACTTCTATGTCTTCTCTTCTTCCTTCCTAATTACAACGAATTCTTAAATAGAATTCGTGCCTCATATCAAATTTACCGAGTATCATAACTCCTCCAAGTGGTAAAGATACCTCAAGACAAATGATGGGCATAGAAGCCACAGGGCATAAATATGCAAAGAAATAAAAAGCTAACCATTTCAAACAATAAGGCTTCTCTCTCACTTACCAACTTAACATTTCCCTGTATGGCCCCGGAAGATGACTGGTTAGCCAGAGACCTGTAAGATTCCTCAAGGGAGGAACAACCTAAGACAGGCACAGTCGCAGGGGGGTCATCAGGTGAGAAATTGGGGATCAACAGAGGTGAGGCTTAGAACCTCACCCTCCCTGTTCTGAGAGAAATCTTCTGCATATGTGGATGTTTTATTGCCCTTGTCTAGCTTGGATTAACACATAGTCTACAGGCACACACCTGATCATCTACATTTGCTCTCTTACAACACTAAACTCTGTTTTCTACCTTTATGTTGTATCTACCTACCACTTCAGCATTTTATTAAGAATAATAAAGAGAGAAATGTGGTATCCACATATAAATCAAGTATAAAAATCAAATGTGTATTCATATTTTAACTGTTTATAGTTCATAATGCATGAGCAAAACCGAAAGTTTCTGTGATGACTGCCCTTGTACTGTTCACCATGTAACTTATTCACTATGTAAGAATTTGTTCTCCATGTAAGAACTTGTTCGTTATGCTTCAGAAGATTGGAGACTGACGAAAATTAGGCTTGGGGTGGATTAATGATTGTGCATTGAGCATTGACTCCCCTATACAGAATTTTATTGTTGTTAACAACCATTTGATCAATAAATATGAGAGATGCCCTAACAACAACAACCAAAAAAAAGTACACACTTCCAATTGTAAAATAAATAAGTAACCGGGATGTAATGTATAGCATAAGGAATATAGTCAAAATATTGTAACAACTTGGTATGGTGATAGCTGGTACCTAGAATTGTCATGTATATAAATGTTGAATCACTGTGTTGTACACCTGAAACTAATGTAATGTAATACTGTGTGTCAACTACCTTTCAATAAAAAATAATTATCTAAAAAAAATAATAATAATTAAGTTGTTTAATAGGAGCTTGAATCAACATATACTTTGAAACAGAAAGTTCACAACCACATTATGTGACATTGTATTAGCTGTCCCTGATGTGTGTATGCATGTGTGTGTGTGTGTGTGTTGTGTGTGTGTGTTTTCTTGCTAAATTTCATATGGGGAAAAATCTTATGAAGACCCTGGATAAATATAAAAAGTTAAAATAATTCAGGAAATAGTTAAAAATCTAAGAAGAAATCCTTTGCCAGACTCTTGGAAGGACTTCCAGGATATTTTTAAGACAAAATAGCAAGATTGAGACAATTATTTGGTTGCTTAGTTGTATACTTGTGTTCATAAATAAAGCAATCTAGACCAAGGGCAAATAAATTTAAGGACGCTTTTCAATTCTTGGTGCCTTTCCCTAATATCAGACACTTAAGATGTGTAGTCATTAAGCACCTGTAACTACCCTCTGTTTCATGAGTTTTGCTTTGGAGATGATGACAGTCCTACTTTTACTTCCACCTATTTCTATCTTTAGGAAAATAACAACTCTGAACAGGCAATAGGAAATAAAGACATGCGATGGAGAGTAGGAATTGGCAATGTTGCCTCGGAAGTTGAGCTCCCTAAAATATGTTCCTAAACTGAGGATGCCTTTTGGGAATATATTTCTTCACTTTTGTATCAACCAGATGTAAAAAAGAGCAGTACACAGTGAAAAGAAAAGAGTATTATATAAATATAGAAGAACAGATTAATGTAAATGCTTATTAGAAAGTAGGTCATGATATGGAGATTATGTAAATAAGCCAGTATTCCAAATGCAACCATTTACATCCCTGTAGACAGTGACACAGACTGTATATGATCATCAAGTATCCAAAATCACACTTCAGAATAATATAATATAGAAAACCAGAAGAAAAACTTAATAAATCATTCAGTATTTCCCAAAGAAGGCAAGAAGACAGGCCTTCTTCAAAACACCACCAAAAATAAGAATAATCATGACAAACGTAAATATAGTTTGGATCAGGGACTGTGTTAAATGCTTTACATGTATTTTCTCACTTAACAACCAGAAATAATGGAAAAACTCTCTGAAATAAAGGCCAACCATATAATAATTTATTATTATCAAAAACGAAAAAATGAACTGAAGTGGCTCAGTAGCTGGGGGCTAGGCAAAACTACAGTAGAAAAAATGAAACTTTGCATTTGCAATATAAAGAATAACAATATCATTGTGAAAAGTGGAGTTGTTGATGTGAAAGAGACTATTAAAATGAAGAGAAATTTGGATAGAAACTGTAATGGTCAGAATCATTAGCCACAGATAACTCTCAGGGTTAGCACTGTATTTTTCTTTGTACTAAAATGTATAAAAATCTTTTTATTTCTATTCTGATATTAAATTATCCTTTTAATTAAAAAGTACTGACTTGATAGTTTCATTGAGAAAGATTCTCTCCTTTTTTGGCCCTAACATATAGTTTCAGTATTTCATGATTGCATAAATAACCTTTAAATTAGGTTTTAAGTTTTATTTCTATTAACTACTAAGCATATTTGCAAATACATTTTACTCACAGCATGATATAGCATTAGAAACTTTGAGCTGGATTTTGAGTTCAAGTCTCAGCATGGGACATTGCATACTGTGGATTTCGGTCAAATAACTCAGTCTTTGTGCCTCTGTTTTTCAATATGCAAAATGTGGATAATGACTTCCTTAACTATCACTCATCATTTTTATGAAGTTTGGAAATCTAAATCCTAGGGAACATTTGCTGAACTCTGATTAAATTAGGTGCTTCTGTTATTTACTCCCATAGCATCCTGCACTTTTCCAATAAAACATTCATCACCCATAAAAATATCTGTTAAAATATGTTCCTTAAGGCTAAATTACAAACCTGCCTTACATATTCTAGACCTAGAGCTTGGTGCAAAATAAATGTTACAAATATTTGAAAAATGGAGATGATAAGTAATGGATAAGTGAATTTAAAACTTTTGATAGAATACTACTTTTTAAATATAAGAAAAATGTTGAAATCATCTAATAATCAGTTTATAGAAAAGCCTCTATTTACCCAATCCATAGGGGCATGATGAAAGAAAATGCAAGTTTATTTGGCTACAATCTATTATCTTGTAAAACATCACCAATTTATCATTCAAAAACAGCCTATATTAATGTTAGTTGTATTATTTTATTCATAAATTCTATCATTCTTATTCTAGGGGTTATATTTGTTAAAGTCTATAGGATGTCAACATCTTAACCAACTTAAAGAGTAAAGTGAACTCAAAGTTTTGCCCCAGCTCCATTTCAAAAACTAAGGAAGGCTGATATTGATTAACACCAAAGTATTATGTGAGCCAATGTTCTAGAAGAGAATAATACTAATATGGCAAAACAGTTCATGCTTACTTTAGATTATTTTTCAGTTGTGTGTTACAGGCTGAATGACACCTTCCCCAGAGACGTCCAAGACATAGTTCCCATGTAGTTACACTACATGGCAAAAGGGACTTTGCTGACATAATTAAAGTTACAGACCTTAAGACAAGAAAATGATTATGGATCCTAGTTGGGTTCAATTTAATTTTAGGAGCTCTTAAAAAGCAGGAAACTATTCAGCAACCTCTGCAAGCTATGCACTGGGTCTTGGGAATTCACCACCTTCAGAAGAGAGATGTCTGCCCCGGATATTCATAGGGTCCACTGCCACCCACTTTCTTAAACCAGGAGAGCCTCACTCATTTATCTCACTCTACTGGCTCCCTCCCGGCCACATGGTACATTCATTGGAGGAATTAATTCAATGAGCTGGGAGCAGGCTCTGAAACAGAATCTGGATGGCTGGTAGATGACAGGACAAAGCCTGGAACCTGCACCAAATGTGCCCAAATGTTGCCAGTGGTTTCTTGATAGAAAATCTGTTGTTGTTTGAAGACCTGTTGCTGAAAAGGCAAAAGGAGACTTAATGAAACTTTTGTTAGTGTAACAAAGAACAAACTAAATTCATCCCCAAATGATTATAAATCATCCAGAAGAAGTAGTCTGTCACCTGAAGTACTCATAGGAAATGACATTAGAGGAAAATTTCAAAGAAATATTAAAAATTTGGAATCTATTCACCAGTGGCACCCAAAAAAGAAAACATCCATATTTCCAGGCTTTGCAAACAGAGGTGCTGAAGAGGTGTTGAAACACTCAGACAAGGTGGAAGACATGTGAGAAATGTGTTGTGAATATTCGTAGGCCACACCCTCACCCATCTGGTCCTGGAACTTCCTTCAGTCTCTACTTTTGGTGTAGACTGGGCCACAGCAAAGGGATCCTCAATGGCAGGAGTTTGAACCTCTCCTCCCACGAAAGGGTTTCACCAAAAAACATTCACAAAGTAAATATATACTTCACAACTGGGTTCAAGTCTGGTCCCTCATCTTACTAATTGAGTAATATGGGACAAGTCACTTGATATCTTAGAATGCATGTCTTCATTTGTGAAATGGGAATGAAAACACCAGTTTCATGGGTTCTGTTAAGCTCAGATGAGATACTATATGGCTATAAAATTATGTCACCTGGGATTGACTGTTCTTTTTCTGGTGGCACTGAAGCTTTTGTTTCTCACAATTAGTAGTTTTTCTTTTAATGCACATAGCATAATTGTAACACTTCCACAAATTGTAGTGTTTGGAGAGTTGTCCAAGCTGCTAATCAGACCCTCCACTAATGTAAATTCTATATAATGAGACACCATTAAAAGACCCATTAATTTTAATTTTCTTATAAAATTGGTTGACATGGAAACTTCATAATATAAATATCCATGTATTTCTCAACACGAATCATTACACCTGAGAGGAATGTCATGTAAAGTCTCTGTACGTTGTTTGATATTAGAAACGTGAATGTCCATGTTTTCTAAACTTACTTGTAGCCTTAAGAAAAAAGCAGCAAACTATTGAAACCAGATTCAGCATGAGAGGTGAGACAGAGAACTCCACCCAAAACTACATATAATGTGAAAATACAGTTAATACAAATAATCCTAAAAGAGCAACAGGAAAGAAGGCTGCACCAGACTGCATACACCTGGAGAACAGAGCAGACCTCACAAAACAGGGTAACGTACCAAAGCCTTGATCCAGCACAATCCAAGCCCTTACCCCACCCCAGCTCACCAGTGGGAGGAAGAGAAATAGAGCAGGGAGAGGGTGGAAGCCTAAGACTGCTGAACACCCAGCCTTGGAGATTTGCTTTGTGAGCACAAACCTAGACTGCATGGTGCTCTGGAGATTATTGGGGTTAGAAAGCTAAGACAGGCAGAACACTTGGAGAGACTGAGATTCTAGCCATTTGGGGAGGACAGGGATCCACATCCAGCTATTTGGGGACAAAGGAAAGTTAGGTGGTCTGAGAGGCTTCCTATCAACCAGAGGGCTGCTGAAGGGATGGGGTTTGCATTGAGGTTGCTGCACAGGAGAAGGGATAGGGGGACAAGGTTGTCTGGGTGTGCTCTGCCCAGCAGGTTGGGAACTTTCAGGGGCTTCAGGTGCTCCATTCCCCTGGCGGGGTACTCAGCTCCGAGGCCACCCACTGTGATATGCAGACTATGGCACTTTCCTTCTGGCCTGCCAGCACTGGCTCACAAACCTGCAGCCCCTGTCATGGCATCAGGCTAGACATAGGGAGGCCCTGCCTATGGCAGTTACAGAGTAAAGCATAGAGGCTTACACCTGTGTGCTCAGTCCACTGGCTCTGACAGTGGAGACAGTCACTGCAGCCAGGAAGCAGGAAACAGCTCTTTCCTGCTCCCAGGCACAGGCACTGCTCACCTGCAACCCCCGACATCACTCCAGGGGCTGAGCAGTTCCAGAGTCTAGAGATTCTGGCCAAATGAAACTGAACTGACAAAACTTTCTGAGAGTTCAAAATAAAAATCATAAACATGCTCATGGAGGTACAGAAAAATATTCAAGAAATCAGGGATGAATTCAGGACAGATTTAATCATTAAGAAATTCCATAACTCAAATGAAACATACAATGGAGGGATTTAAAAGCAGATTAGATGTAGTAGAAGAGATGGTAAATGGAGGAGAACTTAGAGAAAAGGAATACAAAGAAGATGAGGTACCAAGAGAAAAAAGGATCTCTAAGAATGAAAGAATATGGAGAGAACTGTATGACGAATCCAAATGGAACAATATTCACATTATAGGAGTACTAGAAGAAGACAGGAAAAAGGGATAGAAACTGTCTTTGAGAAGGTAATTGCTGAAACTTCCCCAATCTGGGGAAGGAGATAGTCTCTCAAGCCATGGAGGTGCACAGATCTCCCAACACAAGGGACCCAAGGAGGACAAGACCAAGACATATAATAATTAAAATGGAAAACATCAAGGATGAGGACAGACTTTTAAAAGCTAGAGAGAGAAAAAAGATCACATACAAAGGAAAACCCATAAGGCTATCATCAGATTTCTGATCAGAAACCTTACAAGCCAGAAGGGAGTGGTATGATGTATTTAATGCAATGAAACAGAAGAGCATCGAACCGAGAATACTCTACTCAGCAAGATTATCATTTAAATTTGAAGGAGGGATAAAACAATTTTCAGATAAGCAAAAGCTGAGAGAATTTACCTCCATAAACAATCTCTACAGTACATTTTGGAGAGATTGCTATAGATGGAAGTATTCCTAAGACTAAATAGCGGTCACCAGGGGAAATAAAACCACTGCAAAGAAATTAGAACAATTAATTACTAAGCAGATGCAAAATCAAATCAACTACCCCCAATGTCAATCAAGGGGTAGACAAAGAGTAACGAATATGGAGGGAAAAAAAAGAACCTTTAGGTTGTGTTTATAATAGTATACTAAGTGAGTTAAATTAGATTGTTAGATAGTAAGGGAATTACTCTTGAACCTTTGGTAGCCACAAATCTAAAGCAGGCAATGACAATAATAACATACCTATCAATAATCACCTGAAATGTAAATGGTCTGAATGCACCAATCAAAAGACATACAGTAACTAAATGGATAAAAAAACAAGACCCATCTATATGCTGCCTACAAGAGACTCACTTCAAACCCAAAGACATACACAGATGGAAAGTAAATGGATAGAAAGAGATATTTCATGCAACTAATAGGGGGGAAAAAGCAGGAGTTGCAGTACTTGTATCAGACAAAATAGACTTCAAAACAAAGGAAGTAGCAAAAGACAAAGAAGGACATTGCATAGTGATAAAGGGGTAAGTCCAACAAGAGGATATAACTATTATAAATATCTCTGCACATAACACAGGATCACCTACATATGTGAAACAAATACTAACAGAATTAAAAGGGGAAATAGAATGCAATGCATTCATTTTAGGAGACTGCAACATACCACTCCCCCAAAGGACAGAACAACCATACAGAAAATAAGTAACGACACAGAGGCACTGAACAACACATTAGAACAGATGGACCTAATAGACATCCACAGATCACTCTACCCAAAAGAAGCAGGATACACATTTTTCTCAAGTGTACATGGAACATTTTCAAGACTAGATTATGTACTAGGACACAAAAAGAGCCTCAGTAAATTCAAAAAGATTGAAATTGTACCAAACAGTTTCTCAGATCACAATGGTGTGAAACTCAAAATAAATTATACAAAGAATATGAAAAAGCCAACGAACTCATGGAGGCTGAATAACATGCTCCAAAATAATCAATGGATCAATGACCAAATAAAAACAGAGATCAAGCAATATATGGAGACAAATGACAACAATAATTCATTACCACAAAATCTGGTGAACACAGCAAAGGCCGTGCTAAGAGGGAAGTACATTGCAGTACAGGCCTACCTCAGGAAAGAACAACAATCCCAAATGAACAGTTTTAACTGACAACTAACAAAATGAGGGGAAAAAAATGAGGCCCAAAGTCAGTAGAAGGAGAGGCATAATAAAGATTAGAGCATAAATAAATAAAGTTGAGAAAAATAAAACAATAGAAAGGATCAATGAAAGCAGGAGCTGGTTCTTTGAGAAAATAAACAAAATAGATAAACCCAGACCCAGACTTACCATAAAAAAGAGTCTTCAAACATAAACATAATCAGAAATGAGAAAGGAAAAATCATGACAGACACCACAGAAATACAAGGAATTAATAGAGAATACAATGAAAAATTATATGCTAACAAATGGGTATCCTAGAAGAAATGGACAACTTTCTAGAAAAATACAACCTTCCAAGGCTGACTAAGGAATAAACAGACAATCTGAATAGACCAATTACCAGCAAAGAAATTGAACTGGTAATCAAAAAACTACCTAAGAACAAATCCCTGGAACAGATGGTTTCACTGCTGAATTTTATCAAACATTTAGTGAAGACTTAGTACCCATTCTCCTAAAAGTTTTCCAAAAAGTAGAAGAGGAGGGAATACTCCCAAACTGATGCTATGAGGCCAGCATCACTCTAATAACAAAACCTGGCAAAGACACCACAAAATAAGAAAATTACAGACCAATATCCCTGATGAACATAGATGCAAAAATAGTCAACAAAATATTAGCAAACTGAATTCAAAAGTACATCAAAAAGATTATACATCATGATCAACTAGGATTTATTCTAGGGATGCAAGGATGGTACAACATTTGAAAACCCATCAACATCATCCACCACATCAACAGAAAAAAGCACAATAACCACATGATCATCTTCATAGATGCTGAAAAAGCGTTTGACAAAATTAAACATCCATTCATGATAAAAACTCTCAACAAAATGGTTATAGAGGGCAAGTACCTCAACATAATAAGGGTCATATATGACAAACCCACACAGCCAACATCATACTTAACAGCAAGAAGCTGAAAGCTTTTCTTTAAGATCAGGAACAATATAAGGATGCCCAATCTCTCCACATTTATTCAACATAGTTCTGGAGGTCCTAGCTATGGCAGTCAGACAACACAAAGAAATAAAAGGCATCCAGATTGGCAAGGAAGAAGTTAAACTGTTCCTGTTTGCAGATTAGATGATATTGTACATAAAAAACACTAAAGAATCCACTCCAAAACTACTAGATCTAATATCTGAATTCAGTGAAGTTGCAGGATACAATATTAATACACAAAAATCTGTTGAATTCCTATACACCAATGATGAACTAGCAGAAAGAGAAATCAGGAAAACAATTCCATTCACAGTTGCATCAGAAAGAATAAAATACCTAGCAATAAACTTAACCAAGGAAGTGAAAGACCTATACTCTGAAAACTACAAGACACTCATGCGAGAAATTAAAGAAGATACCAATAAATGGAAACATCTTGTGCTTATGGCTAGGAATAGTTAATATAATCAAAATGGCCATCCTGCCTAAAGCAGTCTACAGATTCAATGCAATTCCTATCAAAATACCAACAGCATTCTTCAATGAACTAGTGCATATAATTTTAAAATTCTTATGGAACCTCAAAAGACCACGAATAGCCAAAGCAATACTGAGACAGAAGAATAAATCTGGGGATATTATGCTCCCCAACTTCAAGCTCTACTACAAAGCCACAGTAACCAAGACAATTTGGTACTGGCACAAGAACAGAACCATAGACCAATGAAACAGACTACAGAGCCCTGATATAAACCCAACCACATATGGTCAATTAATATATAACAAAGGAGCCATGGACATACAATGGGGGAAATGACAGCCTCTTCAACAACTGGTGTTGGCAAAACTGGACAGCTACATGCAAGAGAATAAATGTAGATTATTGTTTAACCCCATAAACAAAAGTAAACTCGAAATGGATCAAAAACCTGAATGTAAGTCATGAAACCATAAAATTCTTAGAAGAAAACATAGGCAAAAATCTCCTGAATATAAGCATGAGCAGCTTCTTCCTGAATGCATATCCTTGAGAAAGGGAAAGAAAAGCAAAAATGAACATATGGGACTACATCAAACTGAAAAGTTTCTGTATGGCAAAGGACACCATCAACAGAACAAAAAGGCATCCTACAGTATGTGAGAATATATTTGTAAATGACATATCTGACAAGCAGTTAACATCCAAAATATATCAAGAACTCACACACTTCAACACCCAAAAAGTAAATAACCCGATTAAAAAATGGGCATAGGAGGGGGGTGGAGCCAACATGGCGGCGTGAGTAGGACAGTGGGAATCTCCTCCCAAAAACATATATTTTTGAAAATAAAACAAATACAACGAATCCTAAAAGAGAGACCAGAAGACACAGGACAACAGCAAGACTACATCCACAAGTGCGAGAGCCCAGCACCTGGTGAAAGGGGTAAGATACAACCCCCGGTCTGGTGGGACACAAGCACACCTCCCCCCAGCTCCCGGCGGGAGGGAGAGGGAGCCCAGGACTGCTAAACAACCAGCCCCAGCCACCCGCACCAGAGCGCAGACACAGTGCATGCATGGAGGGCTGGAAACTAGGGAAATAGGGCAGCAAGACCTCTGAGCGGGTTCCGAAGCTGATGGCCCTGTGACAAAGAAAAGCGAGTGCTTTTTGAAAGTCTTAAAGGGACAATGACTTAACAGCTAGATGGAAACAACACAGGCCACAGCCCAGTGGCTAGAAATTACAGGGAAAACAGGGCGCACTAACACCCTGGGCAACAGCTCTGAGACCACTCATGGAGGTAAACAACCAAACAGCCCCCCCTGTCCATTACCCCTCCGGGCGCTGCGAAAGCAGAGAAACAGCCTAAGGCAAACCCCACCCACAGAAAAGGAGATCCATCCATATCGGCCGGGCAGGACACAAAGACCCAGCCTACACGCAATTACCCAAGACAAGCCACTAGGGGACGCAGTTGTGCCAGTAAAGAAAGGCCAGTAGCAAGTGAAAATTTTGGCCCTCCCAGCTGACAGTCAATAGCACCTGTCAACATGAAAAGGCAAAAAAATATGATCCAGACAAGACTAACCCAGACAGCTTTGGCATATGCTACAGCTTCCCCTGAGAAGGAACCTGGGGCGATAGATTTAAACAGTCTTCCTGAAAAAGAATTCAAAACAAAAGTCATAACCATGCTGATGGACTTGCAGAGAAATATGCAAGAACTAAGGAAGGAGAATTCAGAAAGAAAACAAGCTCTGGAAGGACTTCAAAACAGAATGGACGAGATGCAAGAGACCATTAATGGACTAGAAAACAGAGAACAGGAGCGCAGAGAAGCTGATGCAGAGAGAGATAAAAGGATCTCCAGGAATGAAAGAATTTTAAGAGAGCTGAGTGACCAATCAAAAAGGAACAATATTCGCATTATAGGGATACCAAAAGAAGAAGAGAGAGAAAAAGGGATAGAAAGTGTCTTTGAAGAAATAATTGCAGAAAACTTCCCCAAACTATTGGAAGAAATGGCCTCTCAGACCACAGGGTAGACAGAACTCCCATGAAAAGGGATCCAAGGAGGACAACAACAAGACACATAATAATTAAAATGGCAAAGATCAAAGACAAGGACAAAGTATTAAAGGCAGCCAGAGAAAAAAAAAAGGTCACCTACAAAGGAAAACCCATCAGGCCATCATCAGACTTCTCAACAGAAACCCTACAGGCCAGAAGAGAATGGCATGATATACTTAATGCAATGAAACAGAAGGGCCGCAAACCAAGACTACTGTATCCAGCACGAATATCATTTAAATATGAAGGAGGGATTAAACAATTCCCAGACAAGCAAAAGTTGAGGGAATTTGCCTCCCACAAACCACCTCTACAGGGCATCCTACAGGGACTGCTCTAGATGGGAGCACTCCTAAAAAGAGCACAGAGCCAAACACCCAACATATGAAAAAGGGAGGAGGAGGAATAAGAAGGGAGAAAAATAAAGAATCATCAGACCATGTTTATAATAGCTCAACAAGCGAGTTAAGTTAGACAGTAAGTTAGTAAAGAACCTACCCCTGAATCTTTGGTAACCGCAAACTTAAAGCCTGCAATGGCAACAAGTTCATACCTTTCAATAATCACCCTGAATATAAATGGAATGAATGCACCAATCAAAAGATAGAGAGTAATAGAATGGATAAAAAAAGCAAGATCCATCCATATGCTGCTTACAAGAGACTCACCTCAAACCCGAAGACATGCAGAGACTTAAAGTCAAGGGATGGAAAAAGATATTTCATGCAAACAACAGAGAGAAGAAAGCAGGTGTTGCAATTCTAGTATCAGACAAAACAGATTCAAAATAAAGAAAGTAACAAAAGACAAAGAAGGACATTACATAATGATAAAGGGCTCAGTCCATCAAGATGATATAATCATTATAAATATATATGCCCCCAATACAGGAGCACCAACATACCTGAAACAAATACTAACAGAACTAAAGGAGGAAATAGAATGCAATGCATTCATTCTAGGAGACTTCAACACACCACTCACTCCAAAGGACAGATCCACCAGACAGAAAATAAGTAAGGACACAGAGGCACTGAACAACACACTAGAACAGATGGACTGAATAGACATCTACAGAACTCTACATCCAAAAGCAACAGGATATACATTCTTCTTAAGTGCACATGGAACATTCTAAAGAATAGACCACATACTAGGCCACAAAAAGAGCCTCAGTAAATTTCAAAAGATTGAAATCCTACCAACAACTTTTCAGACCACAAGGGCATAAAACTAGAAATAAACTGTACAAAGAAAACAAAAAGGCTCACAAACACATGGAGGCTTAACAACACGCTCCTAAATAATCAGTGGATCAATGACCAAATCAAAATGGAGATCCAGCAATATATGGAAAAAAATGACAACAACAACAACACTAAGCCCCAACTTCTGTGGGACAAAGCAAAAGCAGTCTTAAGAGGAAAGTATATAGCAATCCAAGCATATTTAAAAAAGGAAAAACAATCCCAAATGAATGGTCTAATGTCACAATTATTGAAATTGGAAAAAGAAGAACAAATGAGGCCTAAGGTCAGCAGAAGGAGGGACATAATAAAGATCAGAGAAGAAATAAATAAAATTGAGAAGAATAAAACAACAGCAAAAATCAATGAAAACAAGAGCTGGTTCTTCGAGAAAATTAACAAAATAGATAAGCCTGTAGCGAGACTTATTAAGAGGAAAAGAGAGTCGACACAAATCAACAGTATCAGAAACCATAAAGGAAAAATCACGACGGACCCCAAAGAAATACAAAGAATTATTAGAGATACTATGAAAACCTATATGCTAACTAGCTGGGAAACTTGGAGAAATGGACAACTTCCTAGAAAACTACAACGTTCCAACACTGACCCAGAAAGAAACAGAAAATCTAAAGAGACCAATTACCAGCAATGAAATTGAAGCGGTAATCAAAAAACTACCAAAGAACAAAACCCCGGGCCAGATGGATTTACCTTGGAATTTTATCAGACATACAGGGAAGACATAATACCCATTCTCCTTAAAGTTTTCCAAAAAATAGAAGAGGAGGAGATACTCCCAAACTCATTCTATGAAGCTAACATAACCCAATACCAAAACCAGGCAAAGAAACCACCAAAAAAGAAAACTACAGACAAATATCCCTGATCAATGTAGATGCAAAAATACTCAACAAAATATTAGCAAACCGAATTCAAAAATACATCAAAAGTATCATACACCATGACCAAGTGGGATTCATCCCAGGGATGCAAGGATGGTACAACATTCAAAAGTCCATCAACATCATCCAAAACATCAACAAAAAGACAAAAACCACATGATCATCTCCATAGATGCTGAAAAAGCATTTGACAAAGTTCAACATCCATTCATGATAAAAACTCTCAGCAAAATGGGTATAGAGGGCAAGTACTTCAACATAATAAAGGCCATCTATGATAAACCCACAGCCAACATTATATTGAACAGCGAGAAGCTGAAAGCATTTCCTCTGAGATCGGGAACTAGACAGGGATGCCCACTCTCTCCACTGTTATTTAACATAGTACTGGAGGTCCTAGCCATGGCAATCAGACAAAACAAAGAAATACAAGGAATCCATATTCGTAAAGAAGAAGTTAAACTGTCACTATTTGCAGATGACATGATACTGTACATAAAAAACCCTAAAGACTCCACCCCAAAACTACTAGAACTGATATCGGAATACAGCAAAGTTGCAGGATACAAAATCAACACACAGTAATCTGTGGCTTTCCTATACACTAATAATGAACCAACAGAAAGAGAAATCAGGAAAACAACTCCATTCACAATTGCATCAAAAAAAATAAAATACCTAGGAATAAACCTAACCAAGGAAGTGAAAGACTTTTACTCTGAAAACTACAAGTCACTCTTAAGAGAAATTAAAGGGGACACTAACAGATGGAAACTCATCCCATGCTCGTGGCTAGGAAGAATTAATATCGTCAAAATGGCCATCCTGCCCAAAGCAATATACAGATTTGATGCAATCCCTATGAAACTACCAGCAACATTCTTCAATGAACTGGAACAAATAATTCAAAAATTCATATGGAACCACCAAAGACCCCGAATAGCCAAAGCAATCCTGAGAAAGAAGAATAAAGTAGGGGGGATCTCACTCCCCAACTTCAAGCTCTACTATAAAGCCATAGTAATCAAGACAATTTGGTACTGGCACAAGAGCCGAGCCACAGACCAATGGAACAGACTAGAGAATCCAGACATTAACCCAGACATATATGGTCAATTAATATTCAATAAAGGAGCCATGGACATACAATGGCGAAATGACAGTCTCTTCAATAGATGGTGCTGGCAAAACTGAACAGCTACATGTAGGAGAATAGAACTGGACCATTGTCTAACCCCACATACAAAAGTAAACTCCAAATGGATCAAAGACCTGAATGTAAGTCAAGAAACCATTAAACTCTTGGAAAAAAACATAGGGAAAAACCTATTAGACATAAACATGAGTGACCTCTTCTTGAATATTCTCCCCGGACAAGGAAAACAACAGCAAAAATGACCAAGTGGGACTATATTAAGCTGAAAAGCTTCTGTACAGCAAAAGGCAGCATCAATAGAACAAAAAGGAACCCTACAGTATGGGAGAATATATTTGAAAATGACACATCTGATAAAGGCTTGACGTCCAGAATACATAAAGAGCTCACACACCTCAACAAACAAAAAACAAATAGCCCAATCAAAAAATGGGCAGAGGAACTGAACAGACAGTTCTCCAAAACAGAAATACAGATGGCCAACAGACACATGAAAAGATGCTCCACATCGCTAATTATCAGAGAAATGCAAATTAAAACTACAATGAGGTATCACCTCACACCAGTAAGGATGGCTGCCATCCAAAAGACAAACAACAACAAATGTTGGCGAGGCTGTGGAGAAAGGGGAACCCTCCTACACTGCTGGTGGGAATGTAAATTAGTTCAACCATTGTGGAAAGCAGTATGGAGGTACATCAAAATGCTCAAAACAGACTTACCATTTGACCCAGGAATTTCACTCCTATGAATTTACCCTAAGAATGCAGCAATCAAGTTTCAGAAAGACCAATGCACCCCTATGTTTATCGCAGCACTATTTACAATAGCCAAGAATTGGAAGAAACCTAAATGTCCATTGATAGATGAATGGATAAAGAAGATGTGGTACATATATACAATGGAATACTACTCAGCCATAATAAAAGGGCAAATCCAACCATTTGCAGCAACATGGATGGAGCTGGAGGGTATTATGCTCAGTGAAACAAGCCAGGCGGAGAAAGAGAACTACCAAATGATTTCACTCATCTGTGGAGTATAAGAACAAAGGAAAAACTGAAGGACCAAAAACAGTAGCAGAATCACAGAACTCAAGAATGGACTAACAGGTAACAAAGGGAAAGGGACTGGGGACGATTGGTGGGTAGGGAGGGATAATGGGGGGGAAGAAGAATGGGGGTATTAAGATTAGCATGCATGGGGGGGTGGGAGAAAGGGGAGGGCTGTACTACACAGAGACGGCAAGTAGTGATTCTACAACATTTTGTTATGCTGATGGACAGTGACTGTAAAGGGGTTTATAGGGGGGACCTGGTATAGGGGAGAGCCTAGTAAACATAATATTCGTCATGTAAGTGCAGATTAATGATACCAAAAAAAAAAAAAAAGGCAGTTCCTGTGTGGAGACCTCCAGTGAGTCCTACACAAGGGCATAAAGGGCATATAAAAGTGTAGACAAAGGGTCTGTTTGTGTTTATACAGAGGATCAAAGCCTAATTGGGCTACCCCGAAAATGAACTAAGATGCGATATGAAAAAACTTCCTACATCAGTGCTCTCTGGAAGACTCATGCCAGAAGATGATCATCAAAAAACCCCAATAAAGATGCACGTACTGCTACAGGTGTAGATGCACTCATCCCACCAGTTCCTGGACTTGCCATGGGAATGAAGAAGGAGATATCTAAGCTGGCCTGTGCATACAATAAAACAACAAATTTGACTGGATCTATACTGTTGGAACTCAACCAAGAATTAGGAGAAGTGAAAATTGTAGTGCTCCAAAATCTTACAACTACAGACTATTTACTGTTAAAAGAACATATGGGATGTGAACATTCCCCAGGAATGGGTTGTTTTAATTTGTCTGATTTCTCTCAGACTGTTCAAGTTCAGTTGGACAATATCCACCATATCATAGATAAGTTTTCACAAATGCCTAAGGTGCCTAACTGGTTTTCTTGGTTTCACTGGAGATGGCTGGTAATTACAGGTATGCTTTGGTTATGTAACTGTACTCCTATTATGTTAATGTGTGTGCGCAATTTAATTAGTAGTTTAAAACCTATACATGCTGAAGTTACTCTACAAGAAGATATGTCAAAGAAATAATCAATCTTCCCATGTTTTCTTCCTCCTGCTACTTCTATAGCTTTTCTTCTTCCTTTCTAATTACAACCCTTAAATAGAATTCGTGCCTCATATCGAATTTACCGAGTATCATAATTCTTCCAAGTGGTAAAGATACCTCAAGACAAATGCTGGGCATAGAAGCCACAGGGCATAAATATGCAAAGAAGTAAAAAGCTAACCTTTTCAAACAATAAGGCTTCTCTCTCCCTTACCAACTTTACATTTCCCTGTATGGCCCCGGAAGATGACTGGTTAGCCAGAGATGGGTAAGATTCCTCAAGGGAGGAACAACCTAAGACAGGCACAGTCGCAGGGGGGCCATCAGGTGAGAAATTGGGGATCAACAGAGGTGAGGCTTAGAACCTCACACCCCCTGTTCTGAGAGAAATCTTCTGCATACGTGGATGTTTTATTGCCCTTATCTAGCTTGAATTAACACATAGTCTACAGGCACACCTGATCATCTACATTTGCTTTCTTACAACACTAAACTATGTTTTCTACCTTTATCTTGTATCTACCTACCACTTCAGCATTTTATTAAAAACAATAATAATAGAGAAATGTGGTATCCACATATAAATCAAGTATAAAAATCAAATGAATATTCATATTTGAACTGACTGTTTATAGTTCATAATGCATGAGCAAAACAAAGTTTCTGTGATCACTGCCCTTGTACTGTTCACCATGTAACTTATTCACTATGTAAGAATTTGTTCTCCATGTAAGAACTTGTTCATTATGCTTCAGAAGATGGGAGACTGACGAAAATTAGGCTTGGGGTGGATTAATGATTGTGCATTGAGCTTTGACTCCCCTATACAGAATTTTATTGTTGTTAACAACCATTTGATCAATAAATATGAGAGATGCCCTCACAAAAAAAAAAGAAAAAAAAAGTACACACTTCAAATTGTAAAATAAATAAGTAACTGGGATGTAATGTATAGCATAAGGAATATAGTCAAAATATTGTAACAACTTGGTATGTTGGTAGCTGGTACCTAGAATTATCATGTATATAGATGTTGAATCACTGTGTTGTACACCTGAAACTAATGTAATATTGTGTGTCAACTACCCTTCAATAAAAAATAATTATCTACAAAAAGAAAAAAAAATGGGCATAGGATATGAGACAATTCTCCAAGAAGAAATTCAGATGGCCAACAGACACCTGAAAAGATGCTCCCATCACTAATCATCAGGGAAATGCAAATAAAAATCACAATGAGATATCACCTCACACCAGTAAGGATGGCCAGCATTGTAAAGATGAAGAACAACAAATGCTGGTGAGGATGTGGAGAAAGGGGAACCCTGCTACACTGCTGGTGGGAATGTAAGCTAGTTCAACCATTGTGGAAAGCAATATGGAGGTTCCTCAAAAAACGAAAAATAGAAATACCATTTGACCAGTCAATCCTACTCCTTAGAATTTACCCAAAGTATACAATTTCTCAGATGCAAAAAGACATATGCACCCCTATGTTTATTGCAGCACTATTTACAAAAGCCAAGGTATGGAAGCAACCTAAGTGTCCATCAGTAGATGAATGGATAAAGAAGATTGGTACATATACACAATGAAATACTATTCATCCACAAGAAAGAAACAAATCCTACCATTTGCAACAGCATGGATTGAGCTGGAGGGTATTATGCTCAGTGAAATAAGCCAGACGGAGAAAGACAAGTGCCAGTGATTCCCTCATTTTTCAAGTATAACAATGAAGAAAAACTGAAAGAACAAAACAGCGGCAGACTCACAGAGTCCAAGATGAGACTAGTGGTTACCAAAGGGGAGGAGTGAGGGATCGTGGGTGGGTAGGGAGGGAGAAGGGGATTGAGGAGTATTATGTTTAGTACACATGTTGTGGGGGGTCACTGTTAAAACAGTGTAGCACAGAGAAGGCAAACAGTGAATCTGTGGCATCTTATTACACTGATGAACAGTGACTGCATTGGGGTATGGGTAGGGACTTGGTAATATGGGTAAATGTAGTAACCACATTGTTTTTTCATATGAAACCTTCATAAAAGTGTATATCAATCATACCTTAATAGAAAATTTTAAAAATAAAATTAAAAATAAATAAATAAATAAACAAGAAAAAAAAAAGAAAAGATACAGCAACATAAAATCCAAACCTGTATTTCATAGGACTCCTGTGTGGATTAAAAGAAATGACATAAAAAGCAAAATGACAAAATAAAATAAGCCCAGGAAGTGCTGAATACAGTGCGTGAAATGTAACAAATGTTCAGGATAGTATTTCAACTACTTCAACAAGGCTGAATTTGATCTGCAACCTAGTAACGTATAAGCAAGCACACCATGGGGACAATGAGGAGAAAGATTTTAAGTGTGACTGAAGAGGTGAAAGAAGAACATGTAGTAAAAGCAATATCTGAGCTAAATTTTGAAGAGGGACAAAATTTTGATAAACTGAGATTAAGGAAAAGGATTTCTGATATAGATAATATGAGGAATGATGCATAGTGTACATTTAAAGCAAATATTTGAGGAAACAGAAAATTGTGCATTTGTGATGAAACATCCTCCCATTTCCTAATCCATTTTGCATTTCCTAGTCATAATAAAATCATGTAATTATCCTCTTAGAGAGCATTCTGATGGAAAGCCTTATCTCTATACTGCTGTTCAGGTAAATTAAGTACCCAAAATAACCAAAAGAATAATTTATAAAGAAAAAAGGAAGGATGATGATAGATGATAGAGACAGATGCATATAATTGGCTTATTGTTGGATTTTCAGTTAAGGGGCAATTCTTCCTCCTTTTCATTACTTTGGCATTAACCTGTCTGGTAAGAGACTTATGTATTCAGTAGAAGTAAATAACTGAAATTCCTACTTTAATTTTAGGAAGGACTGATAAATAATCTCCAGGTTTTAGTTACCAGATATCCCTGCTTGGCCTTTAACTTCCCAATCCCACTTCATCTCTGTGTGTTTCTATATATATGGATATTCGTATTTCTCTTAAACTAGATTTTGTCACTTAGCAGTGCATCCTTAAATTATTTAAGGTAGATATCTAGCTAATTTATTTGAATGAGTACATATATGCCACTCTATGTGTCAATATTTTATTTAAACATTCCACTTTTGATTGATACATATGTTTTTCCAGATTCACTTTTTTGCTTTTCAAGAACCTTGTTTACTACTGTTCGGGTAAATAGTACCTCTGTAAATATAGTCATACAAGTGGTATTTCTAAGTCAGAGAACATGCATCTTTGTTGATATGTAATGCTAAATTTCTCTCTAATTGACTGTACCTGTTTCGTTTCCAACTAGCTGTGCTCAACTATGCATGATAATCCTATTCTTGCTAACACAAGATATTATAAAACTTTTTTTTTTTGGTCAAACTCTCATTTTAATTTGTGTTTGGTTATATAGTAAGGCTGGACAAATCATTTATGTTTGTTTTATTCATCTGAATTACTTCTACTAAATTTAATATCTTTTGAAATTTGTAATGGGTTTGAATTTCTAAATCAAAATATAGAGTATGATATATATGTGTGTGTGTATCTGGTACATTATAGGAGAAATTAGGGAAGGAAATATACCAAACTACTCAACATAATTACTTCTGAAGAGGGTAGTAGGATTGGGGCAGAGTGGAGTATTAATAGAGATAAATTTACGGGTCTGTTTTGTAATAATGGAGTGGGTTTTTTTTAATTTTTAAAATAAACATTGATATTAAGATACTGCAAGAATAAATTTTGCCAGGATGTTTCTAGAATTAGGTTTTTTTTAAGTATTATTGCATATCATCCCAATTGCATTTAAAGGCCTCTTACATAAAAGACTTAAATCTTCAGTTCTAGTCAATTGTATTTTTTAGTTATTTTATTATCCATTACCTACACCACCCTTTCCCACTTTTTCTCTGTTCTCTCTTTCTGGTTCTATTCGATGGCTGTTTGAACTCTTGGAACTCTTTTCTTGTTTCTCAACGTTTTCTTCTTTGTGTCTCTATAACTGTGTTAGGGAAAATAGAGTTCAGTTTTATAGTCCACTAACTCAATTTCCAGGATTTCCATTCTACTAGTCATCTCATCTATTAAGGTGAGGTTTCTTTCAGTAAATATAGTTTTAATATCAAAAAGAAAGCTAATTGCTTATTTTTCCCTCAGCAATCTGTTCCTTTCTTATCCATTAACTTCTTCTCTGATTATATTAATTATATTTATTTCAAAGTTTCCTTCTGTTTACCCTTGGGGTTAGTTCTATTTATTGCTTTGTTTTCCTCAAATATTTAGTGATTCTTATTCATGTTTATAGATGAAAATAGAGGCTCATAAGCCTCGCTGGTTGGAATATATTTTCTCAACCTGAATGATAATTCCTGTGCTGCTGACAGTAAGTACAGCTTTTATTACAGGCTTTGGTGTTCTTCCAGAATGCTAGAAAGTTCATCTTAGTAGATTTTCCTTAGTTTATGCAAATGGTTTGTTTTTTGGCTACATGAATTCTCCTGGTAGTATGGTATGTAGTTCCCTTAAGGGCACATTTTTGGACTGTGGTTGTTTCTGACAATCAGCTTCATCTTCTCTTTGATTTCAGGGATGGATGCCTCAAAATTGCTGTCTATTGATTGAAGAAAATACTCTTTCTGGACTTAATGTGAATGCATACACACATATACACTTCTTGAAAATGACAGATAAATATGACAGAATATTTACCAATCCCTCTATGGATGCTATATATGTGTACATTTGGTGTCAAGGAGGGTGTTAAATATATATTCAGTCCTCATATGGTTTCAGTCCCTTTGAGTATTTACCATTTTCATAAAAACTACAAGTTATAATCATTGAATAAATATGCTAAAATATAAATTCCCTTTTATAAATAAAATGTGTTCAAACTATTTCTTTCATTTTATTCAGTGTATAAGGAAATGCTCCTTCCTTAATTTCTTTTTTTCTTCCTTTTCCTTCTTTTCCAGTCTTCCCGTTTTTCTTCCTTTCTTGTCTAGTCATCTCCCACAAAGAAAAAGGGGAGAATTTTTTTTCATTTTATATTAAAACAAAAATGGAAACCTGAAACTAATATTTGTTCTCTATGTCAAATTCTATGTGAGAGTTTTGAGCAGAACTTTTCAGGATCTTGCCTGGCTTCAGAGCTTTGTTTTCCTAAAAGAAAAGTTACAATAGAAAAGTCTTTCAGTCCTAGATAATGGAGTAATGATGTTTTCTCATCCCTTTTAAGTATTGTATCAAACAATAGCTTTAGATACTGTTTTAAATCTTCCCTATGAAATGTCTTCTGCCTTTTAGTCCTTGCAGTATTGTGTCTTCATTTCCAATCACTTAGCTTAAAGGGTAATTACAGAGTTTTACAGCATGTTTCTCTCCATTCTCTTCAAGGTTTGCCTTAGTAGCAGAGTATGAGCACATTTCAGCTATATCAGACGTGTCTGAACAGCCAGCCAATGAAATGCCTGCAGTTTGCCCATCAGAAACTTGGAAAAGCAAGAACTTAAAAACATGCAAAGTCTCAGGAGGTTTTAATTCTTAAAATTAATATTTTCCCTAGCACACTGGAACATGTACATCTGCTTATTTCAATATTTTAAGAGCTAATGTCTACCATATGCCGCGGTCGGCACTTACCCTGCTCTGGTGTCTGTAATATTAACTGCTTAGCAGAGATTACCTTCAGTCATCACAGTCATAAACATGCAGTTTGCTGTTCAGTTCCCATTTGTCACTATTGTCACTTAAGAATAGGGAGTGACTCCCTTACCCCCTCAGCTGTGGCAACCAGTAAAGCTTATTAAAATGTCCAAAACATTTTTAATCTCCTACAATTCCTAGCTTTCTCAGCCAATAATTTCCTTATGAATACCTGCCACAGTACTTGACATTTCTCCTTAATATTTCTCAAATCTGTTTTTTCACCTATGCCTCCATTACTGCTGCTTACTTTCAGGCAACCATTAGCTGTCACCTGGATCACTGCAACCACCTCCTAACTCCTCTGCCTCCGGTCTTACATCCTTCCATCTATACCCCTACCCACACACACTGGTATCAGAGCGTTCTTTATAATGCAGCACCTTATCGTGAGTCCTTGATCCAAATCTTGCATTGTTCTCTGAGTAAATTGGGAATTCCTTAGCATGGCTTCTCTGACCCTTGTCACTGAAGCATTTCCTTCTCCAACTTCATCTCTCATATTCTCTACTTAACTCTCTTCAGACTCTAAATGCACATAACCAATAAGTAGTTTTCCTCTCAAAGCATTCTCTTCTCTAATCTCTAAATATTTTTATATGCTTCTGCTTCTGCCAAGAATTTTCTCCCCAAATTCCCACTTTTGCCAAGAAATACCATGATCATTGGTTGATGCTTTTTCTGTGTGAACCCACAGTATCCTGCATTCACCACACTTTGTTGTGCTGAATTCTTATCTTCTATAATTGAAAGCAAACTGTAGGTCAGGATTAAGAATTACTTACGACTTAGAAATTAAGAATTTCTTAGTACTTAGGACAGTTTTGACTTACAGAAGATACTCAATAAGTTTCTCTGTAGGATGCTGTTTAGAATTAAGCATATTTCTGGAGTCATGCCATCCTTGAAAAACACTTGAATAGCAGCTACTAAAGATTTTCCTACTCAAATGAATTTCTTTACATTTTATAAATGGATTTAATCACAAAAGTATTCTTCCTGATCTTATAAGACTCTCACCTTAGGTCTGATTTAAATAACAACATTTTATGGAAGTAATATAATATTTAGTAATTGACTAAGCATCATGTGCTAATATAAAAGTGAACATATGAGGAACTACTGGATAATAGTATTGAATTTATACTGTTTTCCATGAAATGTGCTCAATACTGGAGCTGCAAACATAAGCAAAACATTGTTTTCATTCATTAATGAGTCCAGGCCAGCATGGAGATCTTTACACACAAAATAGTCCCAATAAGTAAAATAGTAAAGCAATTATAGCAATGGTAATTATGGTACCTAACATTAAATGAGACCTCACTATTTGCTAAACCCTCCTCTAAGTATCTTAGTTCAGTGTATTGACTTATTTAATGTTGGCAAAAACACTATAAACTAAGTTATATTACTTTTCCCATTTCAATGTCTGTTGCTACACTGGAGTGGCTAGAAGAGGTCTGAATTGAATAAGGTTTGCTGTGAAGAGAAGCAAATAAATACAATGTTATACAAAAGGAGTTGTGGAAATATGGTGAGAGATGTAATAGAGTAGATGATCTGATAATATAGCAAATGTTTGTCTGGAAGTGGAATGAGTAAAATTGAAGTCTTGAAGGCAATGTTATTATTTTTCATAAACAATAATTGTCAAGTAATTGGGTAGTGACTGATGCAGTGAAAGAAAGATACAAACAATCATTTGTGGCAGGTTGTGGCACATACCCTTGTACAAGATTGATTGCTATATAATGAGAGTGAAGTGGAGATGTTATGAATTCCAGTCTTTATGTATCACTTGTCATAAGCCTTAACTTGTCCTTTAAACAGATAGCTATTCCATTCAAAGTACCTTTTTAAACACCATTTAAACACCTAAATTAAAGGCTATGTACATAATAAAATTTTGACATTCATTCTTCAAAGTGAAATATTGATAGGAGTTTATCAATTCACAACATTTATATACATATAAACATTATTTAGTTTAAGCACATTAACATCTCTAAACAATATCTCCATTTTAGAATGAGTTTTCTTATATTTTACTGGACTTCATTGAGTAATTTCCAATATGTAAAGTAAAGAATATACACATGTACGAAACGCACACACATGCACCTACACAAAACCATTTGGAGAAGACTGATTTCAGATACAGCAGCTACTTAAATTCTCCAGTACCTTTTAGAAGTAAGAAAGACCTAGGAAATTTCAGTGACTTGCTTTAAATGTCACTAAGTTTGTGCTAAATTTGAATCTCCAATTGTTCACAACTAATGTATACATTAATCATTTTTCAACCATGAGTTCTCTTATTTGAAATTAAAAATACATGTAAATTCACTTATGTATACATTTTTCTTAGCAGTACGACTTTCGAAAAAGAGTACACGTGAGGAAATCTGAGTTACTGACTAAATGAGTCATTGTGATTCTGCAGACAGGCCCTTGAGATGGGATGCACCTCTGAGTCATTTCCATTTTCACCTTTGTTCTTCTGCCTGTGGCATGCTAGCAATCAGTCACATTCACTCTCTCTCATGAAAATATATTGTTGTTGTCCTTCAGCTCTCTCCTCATAGCTTGGAAGCCCCAGGAGACATTTAAAAGACTAAGATCAATCTGGCTTTTAGAATGTTAGAAGATACATTAACCCCTGATGCACATTGGTATCAGAGTGGGAGGTAATGGACCTCTCCATCCTAAAGCTTTGAAGTTGGCTTTTTTTCATGAATATATGACTCAAATCACCCTATCCATTCCCATAACAGCCTCTCTCCCACAAGAATCAATTCTGGCTACTGAGTGTCCAAGTGAATCCACAGACACACAATCCATAAATTATGCCAGAGAAAATAATCTATTGTGCCATGCTTTTGTAGCCACACAATTGCACATCTTCCTGCAAGTATAACACCATCACCACTTGGCAGACAACTGTACTTTCTTCATGAAATGAGGTATGTTGGCCACACAGCACTAATCTATTCAGTGAGACAAATAAATTAAAAAATAAAAATTTCAGCCAAATGGAATCCAGTTCCCCTGGTGCAAATTTATGTTACTCAATCATGCAATATATTGAATATTTTTACTCAATATATGAATGGTTACATATATTCCCTAGAAAAATGTCAAGTTTACACAGAAATTATACAATTTAATTGAACAGTTTTGGAAGGGAAATCTCTAATAGCACAGCTGTGAAAAAAAAAATTAGGATACGTTGGAAAGTAGGTTTTAAAGATTTAGGAATGTCCTTTGCCCTTAGAATACATTTCAAAGCAATAAGGCTCACCACAGTCCATTTCAAATGTTTCCTTAAGCCCCTATAAATATAATAATTCAAATAAATAAATAAATAAAAATAACTAAACAAGCACATTTTTTTTAGTTGAAAAAGTATTCTGTGAAAGTTAAATAGCAATGAGCTCCCCGATTCCACAAAAACAATTGTTACTTTATGCATAGTCACGTGGTGCTTGGGTAACCCATACAATATTGATCATGAAGTAAATAAACATTTAAGTTGCTGCTGTCAAAAAGACAGAATTATCATAATGATACATGGAATGTCCAGATCCCAATAAATAATTCTTAGTGATATAAACACACAAGCTGGAGAGAAAGAGAACTACAGTATCAGCCAGCCATTTCTATTAACTTGAAATGCAAGCAGACTGAACAAGGAATTTATAGGGAAATGAGTCCTTCTCTGAAAAGCCACTTATGTATTATACAGTATTTTAATATTTTGGGTAGCAATGTGCAAAAACTTTCTTGGCTACTGATGTGATAAACAAGAACCTTAGAAAAACATCATAGAGGTAAGGCATATATTAGAGATACAAGTTCCAGAATGAACAAAAAGTGCTCCACTTGCACACACAGGTAACATATTGTCACTGATTTGTCAGTGAGTAGGGTGCTGGAGACAAATATTAAATATTAAAACATTTCATGTCTTTCATGGTTCATCTATTTCATAGGTCAACAGTACACGAAGTATAGGTAGTTTTTTAATGTTTTAAAATTCATCCTTTACGGATCCTTCTGTGGCTTTTGCAATGATCCCAAATAAAGAATCCTTTGAAATAGTGGATTTCTGGATTATCTGGATAATTATTGATATTAGTCCCCAGAATAAGCACAATTACAAAAAAGCAGGAGCATCCTCTGAGCACTCGCTTATTTTAAAAATCATACATGCCCCTGGTAGAAATTTAGAAAATATATATAAACAAAATTAAGAAAGTAAAAGGGATCTGTATTCTATCTGGAAATGTTTGTATTAATCCTTCCCATCATTTTTGCTATGAATATATATATATATTTCTATTAATTTATAATATTAACTAAGTATACTTATGACTGAATATTACCACTCCATTCATTAAATGTAAATATTATATATTGATGCTACTTATTTCTCAACAATATACAATCTTATATATCATTTACATTTTTAAAGATAACGTAAATAAGTGATGACTCCCGAGGCATGTGAGCGAGTAAATGGGTGATGAAAACACAGAAATTGCTAAGGGGAAAACAAAATTGCCTTTGTATATGTCTCAATGATAAAAACAATGAGAAAATGGCAAGAGGTAGAAAATTTGTGGATAGAGTAATAGACTAAAAAATGACAGTATGATTTGAGTAACATAAAGTGCAACTAGAAAAATAGATGTATAGAGGTCTTTAAACTTAGGAGTCATCAATGTTCCAAAATTTCTAGGAGGGAAGTGCTAACTTGAAATTGTTTGAAAGTGCCATAGTGTCCATAAAAATGTGATAGTTGTAGAGGAGGAAACATCAATGTATCTTGCTCCTATATGAAAGAATACTGAATATCCATGAAGATAATTAAAAATATGTAGTATTTTCCTGACCAGGTCTTCAGCACTGATGAGGCTGGTCCATTATAAAACTCTTTATTGACTAATTTTTTTTTTTTAATGGAACGCATCAAGAATTTGTGTGTCATCCTTGCGCAGGGGCCATGCTAATCTTATCTATCACTCCAATGTTAGTATATGTGCTGCTGAAGAGAGCACTGTTGACTAATTTTTTTTGATTGTTTAATCAATCAATAAAGAGGGGAAATAGCTTTAAGGCAATAAAGTACATAAAAATTATTTTTGGAGTCAGTGCCTCAGTGAACTTCAAGAATAATCCCAGAGTTCTCTAGAATCCCAAACATTTTTCTTCTCTGGGGAAGAGAAATTAATTTCCTATTCCTTGAGTTAGATTTTTTTTTTTAATGAATATCTTTCCTACTTGATGATATAATTAAAATATGTTCAATTTGTTAAATTGAATATGAATTAACAAAAAATTGCACCAAAGGTTTTGCTAAGTCTGTACAATGCTCTTATCCATTTATTGTCATTCTATGCTTATCTGACGTTTGAGATCGGATCAACATATGGTCAAAGCATTCAAGAGCTACTAAAGAAAAGTGTATGTTTAACCATATAACAGATTCAGTTAATGATCCTTAATTTACATAGAAAGAATGGTTTTTGCTTTAATAAAAATTAAATGATGTATGAATAAATTAATGAATGCACTCTTGATTAAACATATTAGAAGCTATGGAATGAGGCCGTATATCGTTTTATCTTCAGTGACAATAGACTAAAACATTGAAACACTCACACAACTTCAGAGTTGTGCTTTAAGTCACATCCCCTACCTCCTAGACACATGCTCTCAGGAATCTTCAGAGAAGTACCTCAAACCATGGCTGACATCACTGAGTGATGATTTGGTGTACAAGAAAGTTATGGGAATAAATGTAAAGCTGACTTTAAAACACTTGAGTTGAGCGATCCCTTATTCCAGGCTTCAAAACTCCCTGATGAAGCAATGGAAATCAATCATTTCCTCAACACAAAACTTGACCTTCAGAAAAGGGTTGAATGATTTGCTGCAACTTTATAAAGAGGTGCAAAAAGAGCTTCATTAATAGTCCCCTCAGCTTATGTTGTTTTGCTAAAGTGATCTTGAAAGAACCTTCAAAGTGAGCAGAGATCAGAAATATGATTAAAATAGCATGTGAGCAGCTATCGTTGGCTCAAGTTTTCCAAAATTTCCATAAAAATATACCAATGAAGACACAGAAAGAGATGAAATATCACTAAAATACTGAGAAGTAATACTGAAAAGTCTTTCACTAGATTCCTGAAGGAAATTTCCTGAATACATGAATTATGAAGTTGAATGAAGAATCACAACTCAGAAAATTCATGATTTAATGCCTAAAGGAGAGCAAATTTGTGTCCTGGAAAGAAGGTAGGAAAACTCTTCTACCACTATAGGAATCCTGATCCAAAGGCTCAAGACAGCCTTTCCTCTGTATGTACACCTAAAATTATCAACTGACATGCAGATTAAAACATACGTTCCTGAGTCCTACCCAAGAAGTTTAAAGCAAAAATATATATGGGTTCAGAGGATAGAAATAAAACATTTTCAAAAGCATCCTGGATGATTCTTTGACACACTAAAGTTTGAGAACTATTCCTCTATGTTAGGAGAATTACTTTTTTTTTTAAAGTAAAGGTTTAAAAAAAAGTAGAACACAGGTAATACAAACTCTGGACACAGAAATATGAGAGGAGTAACATTTCTGTTGAATTTTCCCATCTGCCACCACCATTTAGCCCTTAGATTCTGTTTATATGTAGATTTCATGAATATTTTATCTATTAATGTTAGCATGGAGATTAAATGAGGAATCTTTATTTTTCAATACTTCTAGGTAAAATCCCATCAATCTGGCATTCAAGTTCCAGGAAACAACATTATATTAGGTTACTGAGAATAAAGATTAAAAGATCATCAAAAAAGCATATGCCTTTGACAGAAGATAATAAATTTGTCAGAGATCCAATTTAAGACCAGGAGTAGCAGTTTTTTATTATGCAAGGTAGGAAGTGAGTTTGGTGGTAGTCCTGCTCAGATTAACAAGATTAGAAGAGCCAGCTGTCCCTTAACTTTATAAAAAGGTTATCTCCCACATTTTAGTCATGGATAAAAAAATATATAGAACCTTCCATATGATCAAATGGGTTTTTAAAACAATGACTTTCAGGAGACCCTTCAAAAGAGGTAGATGAAGGGATCTTAATTTCTAAACCATATTGGTACACTTTCAACTACAGTTATCATTCCACTGAAAGCATACCTCAAAAAATACACCAATGTAACATTCTTAAAATGACACAGTATTAGCTGAACCAAAGATCAAGTTTGCATAGCTCACCTGCAGCTTATCCGTGTAGTCCTGGTTAAAGCATGTAAAAACAGTTCATAAAAATAAAGGCAACTGTAGGCACTCTGGATAAAAATGTTTACTGAGACAGTCTTCAGTGGTGACTCACCTTGATAAGGACAATTGTGATGAATAATTTCTGAGGAAACGTCCATCAGTCAATGATGTGGAGCAGTCATAGTTCACCTTAGCTGGAGGGAGCACTAGTTTCTGGATAGGAAATGCCATTAGGATAATTAAATGACAGGTTGTGCTATTCTAGATGAGAACAGCATCTTCCCCAGGGTTGGCACTGAAACCAAAAGGACCAGGAGGAGATTTAGAAGGAATAAATAGATAAACAAATGCAAGCCAAACCAACAACAAAAACAAAAAACAAAACCCCCTGTATTTGTTAACATCATTGAAGAAGTAAATCAGTTTAATTTTACTTATTGTGATGTGGATATTTTCAACAAGCATTTCCAAAAGTAACTTTGGGTCAATCCAGCTAATCATTGGGGCATCAGAAGTGAAAATTTTAAAACTGGTTCACATCCACGGGTAAGAAGATTTGTATTCACAGAAGACATGTAACTTCGATGAATTATATGTTTTCTCAGACTGGTTTAAGCGTTGTCTGAATTTAAAACAGGCTCAAAATTGGTGCCTCTCAAATGTGAGTTGGGTTCTCTTTACTGTAGAAAGACCTCATAAATCTATGTGTGTGAGATTAGTAACTGGGAGTGCATAATAAGTACCTGAATGAATAAAAAGGAAATATAATCCTTGGGGAGTAGGCAGAAAGAACAGGAATACTTGTGCGAAATTAGGACAATGTTTAAAACAGCACAACCTTTTCACACCCTTTCAAGAGCAGATGCAACCTGTAATGCATCCAAAAAATGGGGCTAAAAGGAGAGCTGTGTTATAATTGAAAAGCAAGACTTATCACTATAAATGCTTTGAATGTTCTTAAATATATTTTGCTGAATTTTGAGCCCTAGAGTCTGAGTGAAATACGTTACTGTTACATAAAGTAAAGATTTATGTGCATATGATAAATATTTGCTTTAAGGTTAATTAACCTAATTGAGGAGAGAAAGAAAACTTTCCTGGAGGAGTTTTCAGTTGAGATTTTGCTTGAAAAAATCAGTAAGATTTCAACATATAGAGTTGACAAATATTAGAAAATGAAAACAACACTAGCAAAACCACAGATAAGGAAAAAAAGGGAACCTAGAAAAGCAATTCCAAGTAGAAAAGGTAAGGCTAAAATATGCATTGAGAGTCTTCTGTAAAGTGATTCAATTTGGTGAAGCAAAATTATCAAAAGTTAGGGCCACTGCCGGCATGCAAGTAACCTTCACAGCTCAAACCTCATAGACACTGGCTGCCCTCAGAAGATAGCCATCTGAACACTAGAAAACTGACCAATTTAGTCAGCTGAATAGGTTAAAATGGAAGAATGCATACAATAGATGCAGAAGTAAGAGCTAAACTGTCAAGCAGAGTCATTTTAACCCAGATACAGTAGAAAAAAAAGCAGCAAGCATCAGGGTGAAAAGTGATATGGTACATATTGGAAGAGGAACGGAGAGAAGTTCGCTAGGAACTAGGCCAGTCTGAAAAGGTCAGTTTAAACTATGGCGCCCTCCTCTTTTTCATGCCATCTTATACAACTTAACGTAGCTCTATGTAAGCATTCTTATTCAGCAAGATTCTTTGGAATAACCATGCTTTCTGTGTTTCTTTTTTATTAGTATGAAATTTTAGTGGCCCTCAGTTCAATTTATTGTCTGAATAAAAGCACTCTGAAATTAGTTATTAATTATTAATGAGTTACATCATTATTAGTGATTTTATAGTACAATAATGACTATAATGGAATAATTTGATTTTGGAATACAACTGTTGGTTTGTATTGATTTAGTAAAAATTTAATTGGGTTCAATCATTGATTATAAACCCAATATATCTCAAAAATACTTTCTTAACCCCCAGATTTTACATTATTTTATTTCTTTCCTCCCCCTCACAGGGAAACTGCAATGGTTTGTCTACATATTATATCACTCTCCAGTTTCAATCAATCACAAAGGTCTATTCTATTCCTTAACTCTCTTTTCCAACCTTATCTATCTATCCTCCAGCTATGTCCTTTATTTGGGCCGCTATCTTTTTGCACATGGATTATTGTAATAGCTTCCTAACTGGCTCTATCTATCTCTAGGCTTGCTCCTCTATAATCCATTCTTTAAACTGCAGCAAGAATATTTTTTTTCTAAAACTGAAATCTGATTATGCCATCATCTATTTAAAATTTTGTAATAGTTTAAAATTGTCCATACACCACAGCAGGCCCCAACCCTGCATCCCTCTGGCCCTATCTCTCACCAGTACCTTTTCACACTACCTTCTAGCCAAAGTTGTCATTCTTTACTTACTGAAGTAGGTCATGCTCTCTCATGTCTTTAGGCCCTTCATAACTGAGCCTTTCAGTTCTTGCTCCTCTGCTTAATTCCATCCTATTCGATAGGACTCACTTAGATATCACATCCTGCAGCTTCATAATACCCCATACTTTCCACATTTTACAAAGTGCCACTCTTTGTTGTTATCAACTCGTTGTATCCACACTAAACTCTTAATTCCAAAAGGGCAGAGCCAGTATCCGTCTTATTCACTAATTTTCATTTCCTAAACCAGTACTTGACACATAGTATCACTCAATAAATTATTTTAATTAAATGAATAAATGAGTGGGGATGCAGAAAAGTCCCTAAGGTACGCAATGACTTTGTTCTCCTTAACATCAATCAAAACAAGTATCAATTCCAAGGATGTAATGATATTTCAAAATATAATGGCTTTAAAGGACAGAGAAACTAGAAGATATTTAAAACACACACACACACACACACACACACACCAGAAAATGAAAAACTTCAAACTGCAACAAATGGTTTAATTGCTTTTGTTTGCTTCAAGTAAATCTAAAGACTTTCCAAGCCCTATTACAATTATTAGAAGAAATTCTGAATATTATATGTGAGATTTAAGAATAAGTAGGCTGAAGTAGGTGAACATGAATAAGAACAAGCACTACAAAAAGTCCTTCTCAAGAAATCTCATTTAAAGGTTAAGTTTTCTCTTTTATTTTCTTTGATTTAACAAACCATATAATATAATTCAAAATCCATTAAAGAAGATTAAAATAGTACACAATTTTACCATGTATCAAAAACCCTACTACTACTCTCACCATAGGTCTACTCTGATAACTTGTCTTTTGTATCTCCAGTTCCTCATCAGTGAAGTGCTGACATAGAAGATACCAAGATCAGTTATTTCATCAGGAACTTGGATAGATGAGGAATTAGGAAGCTGTTCACCAATTAAAGAGTTGACACAAATTTTTCTGACACACTATAATGAATGCTTATTTTTGACAGACCATGCACATTTGCCTAGATTTTTACTGAGTAAGGCTATACTCATTCAGATGTTAGACTCACATATTTATATCTTGCTTATTCACTTTCAAAGATTCCCATTCATTTCATATATATTTAGATAGGCATTCCTACACATAAAGACCTGAAAACGAATCCAGTTTTGAAAACTTAATTTTCTCATGAAATTTTCATTAGAAACCTTTTATAGTAGTAGCCCTGTTATATCATCTAGACCGCATTATGAGGATAACAGCAGGTCTGTAGTGTACATGTTAAATAATACAAGTCATTACACACATAATTTTGTTAAAACATAGTAGACCTATGGTGAGAGTAGTAGTAGTTTGTGTACTCTGGGAAACAGTCTCAACTTTTATCATGTGTTCTAGAGCTGGGGCGTTATCATAGGTTTTTTTTTTATTTTGGTATGGTTAATGTACAATCACTTGAACAACACTATGGTCACTAGACTCCCCCATTATCAAGGCCCCCCCACATACCCCATTACAGTCACTGTCCATCAGCATAGCAAGATGCTATAGAGTCATTACTTGTCTTCTCTGTATATACTGCCTTTCCAATGTCCCCCATCCCACTACATTATGTGTGCTAATCTTAATGCCCCTTTTCCCCCCTTATCCCTCCCTTCCCACCAATCTTCCCCAATCCCTTTCCCTTTGGTAACTGTTAGTCCATTCTTGGGTTCTGTGAGTCTGCTGCTGTTTTGTTCCTTCAGTTTTTGCTTTGTTCTTACACTCCACAGATGAGTGAAATCATTTGATACTTGTCTTTCTCTGCCAGGCTTATTTCACTGAGCATAATACCCTCTAGCTCCATCCATGTTGTTGCAAATGGTAGGATCTGTTTTCTTCTTATGGCTGAATAATATTCCATTGTGTATATGTACCACATCTTCTTTATCCATTCATCTACTGATGGACACTTAGGTTGCTTCCATTTCTTGGCTATTGTAAATAGTGCTGTGATAAACATAGGGGTGCATAAGTCTTTTTGAAACTGGGCTCCTGCATTCTTAGGGTAAATTCCTAGGAGTGGAATTCCTAGGTCAAATGGTATTTCCATTTTGAGTTTTTTGAGGAACCTCCATATTGCTTTCCACAATGCTTGAACTAGTTTACATTCCCACCAGCAGTGTAGGAGGGTTCCCTATCATAGGTTTTTAATCTCTCAGAATTCTCTGAATATCATATAGAAACCTGCTGTTTATGCTAATTTAAGGTCATTGCTTCTGCTACCTTCACTTATCTTCCATAACTCATACTTTTTGGCAACCACTTCACTTGTCTCGTGGTGTTTGATTTGTATTTAAACATTTTTCATACATTATACCTATAATCAAAGATACCTTTTGAACAAGGTAAATTTGAGCTGGGATAGAGGAGGTTATTCATTCCCAGATTAAGCAAGCAAAATTTTTAGAGGTGTGACAATCGAACATTACAGAAGAGTTTGAACCTTAGGGGAATGAAGACAAGAGGATTTTTAAAATCTCAGTGTTTAAATAAAGGGCTCATGGCTTCTGCACCCTGGTTAAATTAAATCAGCTGCCTGGAAAACATACTTGCATGCTTAGCATTAACAATTTGCTTTGTATGTGGCACACTATTAAATGTGTCATACTGAAAATGGGCATAATTCTAATTGATATTGACCCATGTCAACTGAGGATTAGCAGTTTTGCTTCAGTGACTGCATCATGAGTGTAAAATGCCTAATTGCTCTAATTTTGTTTTAAAATAGATGGTAGCTAAACTAACCCAGCTAAAAATGGCAACCCATCCTTTGGAATGACCCTTTATTTGCTTAACTATTTACAGATGAAAGCTAGGAAACAATGTGGAAAAAGGTAAAGAAAACTTGATTCAGATTCAGAATTCAGAACCTATTACTGGATTTGTTATAAACTTGCATGGCCTTGAATGAGACATTTTATATTTCAAGGCCTCAATTTCTATGTCTTTAAAATAAGAGTTGAACTATCCTTAAAGTCCTTTATAGCCCTAAAATGTCCTGACTTTCAATCATTACTACTATTGCATTTTAAAATTTGGCAAGAAAATCACAACATTTTCTATTTCTTGAACATGGTTTATTTCTGCTAGAAGCTGCGCATTTTCTCAAAGGTCTGTCATTTTGATCATATTTTTATGCAAATTTTATTGTGCATGTAGTGATTATTTTAATACAAATAGATACTCTAGGGGGAGAGACTTAACTGGTTTATCAAACAATATATTTTTTAATTTGACTGTTTAAATTTAATATCCCTGAAGTTATTGCTGATCAAACAGCATCCAGTCAATTGACACATTTCCAACACCTGATCCAAATAAACATCTGCCAAGCAACCTTTATTCAGAAGCAGGTTTGGAGGATTTGTTATTGTTTTCATGTTTTAACAACTTTTTTGGCAAGGTAAGAGAAGTGCCTTTCTTTCAGAATTGTATTAACATAGATTTGCTTAAATAAATTATCATTCCAGTATCAAATGGGCATTTGGTTGGAATAACAAGTTCATATATCATTGTGAACTGACCCAAATAATTCCATTGAAGTTAATGAAAAATACAAGGTGTATTTTTATGTATATCTTCCACTAAAATGGAGTACTAGTGTTAGTTGACATCAGTTGCCTTACATCTGATCTTCTGTACTCATGTGTATGCTAAATAGTAGCACAGAGAGCACAGAGCAAAAACATAGGGAAAGATGAGGAACAGAAGCTGTGTTTTATTATTCATGAAAATATGATTACTGGCACATTTTCAAAACACTATGTTCAATGGAGATTTTACAAGATAAGTATAAATCCTTTTACGTGGAGTACAAGACCATTCAGGTTCTGACCCTTGCCCAACTCTTCAGCCTTACTATCTGCTATTTCTTCATTTCTCATTTTCATTTCTCTCAGTCCTACTGACCTATTTTATTTATAGTTTTCTGAATATGTCTTCCTTTCATACCTCTGGGACTACTTGCTGTCTCCTCTGCCTAATGTATTCCTTTCTTGTTCACCTGGGAAAGTCCTCTTATTCATCTCAGTCTCAGCTCCAGTTTGATTTTATTCATCCACTCTCTAAGCAATATTTTCTAGGTACCCTCATGTACAAGAGTCTGGTGTAGATGCTGGGAGTGATCCTGAAAGCTTACAATTAACTGAATAAAGCCAGCAATTACAAATAGTTTGAGAATTCTATGAAGGGAAAATACAGGGTCTTACAAGAAGGCATAGGAAACCCAAAATGGTAGCATCAGGGAAAGGAGAATGGATGCTGTGGTATGCCACCCAAATACACCCTTCAGGACTAGACAGTTCACCATTTCTGAGATTGTTGGCAACTGACAGCTGACAGTTGAGACCATTTTTGAGAAATGCCCTTTCCTAAGGGAGCTTGCTTACTCCAACTTACACGCCTTTCCCTGCATCAGTTGAACGTGGGGTGGAAGGGTACAAAGGCTTGACTTCTTTGCATCAATCTCTGACATTGCAACTTCCTATGGGATTTAAGAGACCTCAGAATGGCATCACAATGCAATTTGTGCCCAATCTAGTTTCCTTAAGCCTTTTCAAATATTAATTCTGAGAGCATTCCCCAATAAGTCTCTACATGCAGATTTCCATGTCAGAGAATGTTTAATTGGGAAGCCAACCTAAGACAGAGGAGAGGGTTATGGGAGTGAGTGGGCATCTTGGATAACAAAGTATAAGCAACTAAAGTAATTAACCAGGTGAAAAACATAAGGGATGGGGCAAGGGAAATTCTATAAAAAGAGAACAGCATGCCCAAATTCCCAGACAGGAAGGGAAGGCACGTTTGATTTTGTTCATTGTTTGGCCATGAAGCCTTGATTACTTATGACATACAAGGTGAGCAGCAAAGAGAGATGAAGCTAGATATTAGAGCAAAATCTGAATCATGAAAGACAGCTGTATAAGTCAGTTGTAATTGACTTTTGTCTCATGCTTGAACCCACTATTATGCAGAATTTGGTACATCTTTGCATTTCTCATATGGAATCTAGATACCAAAACAAAATCATACTAAGGAATGCAGATTTTGCTTAATCTATTATAGAGTTTGAGAGGGGCTTTTTATTGCATACTGCATTACACATAGACTCACAAATCATTCTTTTTTTTTTCTTTTCTTTTCTTTTGGTATCATTAATGTACAATTACATGAGCAACATTATAGTTAATAGACTCCCCCATTATCAAGTCCCCACCACATACCCCATTACACTCACAGTCCATCAGCATAGTAAGATGCTATAGAATCACTACTTGTCTTCTCTGTGTTGTACTGCCTTCCCCATGCAGCCCCCCTACATTATGTGTGTTAATAGAAATGCCCCGTTTTTCCCCTTATCCCTCCCTTCCCACCCATCCTCCCCAGTCCCTTTCCCTTTGGTAACTATTAGTCCATTCTCGGATTCTGTGAGTCTGCTGCTGTTTTGCTCCTTCAGTTTTTGCTTTGTTCTTATACTCCACAGATGAGTGAAATCATTTGATACTTCTCTTTCTTGGCCTGGCTTATTTCATTGAGTATAATACCTTCTAGCTCCATCCATGTTGTTGCAAATGGTAGGATTTGTTTTCTTCTTATGGCTGAATAATATTCCATTGTGTATATTTACCATATCTTCTTTATCCATTCATCTACTGATGTATCAGAGCTTTTATGGTATATTTTCTTGATCCAGGTACCAGTTACAAATCATTCTTAAGTAATGTTTCCGTCTATGACAGTTTTTAAAATATTTCCACAGATTCATTGGTATTTTGCCCATCAATAGGTGAGGCTAAGTGAATTCCATTCAAGCCCCTCCTCTTGAATGAGCTTGGAAGTAGTCACTTCCTTAATAATAACAGAATGTGGCAGAAGTTATGCTACGTGACTTCTGAGGCTAGAGTGAATAGCTTCTGAGTGGTAATACGTCTAATGATTAACAAGATAGCTTCTGCTTTTCTCTCCCTTTGATCACTTGCTCTAAGGGAAGCAAGTCGCCCTGTTTTGAGGCCACTCAATAAGCCCCATAAAGAGCCCATCTGGAGAGTCTCACTGTGCTATTTCCAACTTGCCTGCCATGAGAGTCACCTTGGAAACAGAAGCCCTAGTCTTAGTCCAATCTTCATATGAGTCCAGTCCCCCTACCCTACTACCCTTCCATGCTGCCAGCCTTGAAGTCTTCCACTTAGGAGCCAGATACTGTGGAGCAAAAATTAACTCTCCACAGTGTGCCAGTCTGAATTCTTGATCCACAGAAACCATGACATAAAAGATTGTTGTTTTTAAAGTACTAAGTTTTTGGATGATTTGTTTTACCCTAGTAAACTAATGTGCACCCTCCCAAGCCCCTCTAGTTATTCAAACAACTACTGAGGGCTCTCTTTGTTCTTACTTGGGTCTACTAAGCACTCTCCACTTCAGCACCTTGCAAGACACATTCTTACTCTCATCAGCCCTTTGACAAAGAATCTTTCTGTTTACCATAATCGGCTGACTAGGTTCACAGAGCAGGTAAATGACTTTCCTGTAATTAAAACCAGTGGCCAAACTCTTTATCATGATGCTATACTGCTTCACCTGCCCTGGACAATGAACAGCAGTTGGAGAACTTTAAGCAGAGGAATGACTATTAGTATTCAACATTGTACTAACTATGCTAGTCAATGACATCAGACAAGAAAAAGAAATGAGGAATAAAAAAATTTTTTTAAGAGAAAAAATAACCTTCATAGAGATGTCTATATAGATATTTAGTGTTTCAGTCCCCAGCTTTAAAATCACCAGTAACAGTTTCCCAAACCTACTGGTAAGCAGGGTTATGGGCACAAAGGGCTACTATTGAAAGGAAAAGAGGAGACGTGAACTCCATGTCCAAGCAGGTTTATTGTTAAACCTGAGAGGGACCTCTCTGTTCTGGAGAGCAGAACAAAGGTAAAAAAGGGTTCTCTAGCAGACCAAGAGGCTTTTTATGTTCAGGGTTTTGGGTGGGCTTTTTGAGGGGAAGGGTCAGGGGAAAGGTGGACTTGTGGCTTGCTGACATGCCCTCTGGAGAATACTTGTAGCCTAGGTAAGATGAAACCTAGGTCTCTGAGATGGTGGGTGGGCTTATTCAAAAAGGTGGTATTCCTATCCAGATTCTATCAACTATTATCTTGACTCTTACTTTTATATTTCTTAAAATATTAGGACAGCTAGTGAATTCTTTATAGGTAATCTTGGTTGGGGTTAGGAAATACAGGACTAGTAGTGCCCTTCTGAGTGATTTAGAAAGGGATATATGTTGATCTACCCTGTTAAATGAGAGTTTCTAATGTAGTTTTCTGTTTCTCTGTTCTCTGTATGTACTCCCCACCTACCTTTATTAATTCTCTGCCTGACTAATTACAGTAAAAACCTCCGCTCACTAAAAGCATACCCACTGACTTTTGGAGTAAACAACATGCCAGATTAAACTAACATGGTCCTCCTCCCATTCTAACACAAAGAAATATGTGATAGAATACAAAGACAACAATAAAAATAAAGAGAAACATATAACTGAGTTTTTTTCATAAAAGAAGAAATTATTTTTATAATCTTTTCATTTTGAATTTATTATCTATTTTTGTTATGACTGCCAAAAATGAAAATGAAACCAAGATGATTTTGTAGCAATTTGGGGAATTTAGTTAGAAAAGAGCCCTGTAATTATATGAGGCTTTAATACTTATATGAGGACAAGAAAGGTGATCTTGGAACCATTTGAGGCAGGGAGCTGCAGCTGAGAATCCTGCATAAACCCAGAATCTTAAAAGATTTGCCTTTTTACTGACAGAACTAAATCAACAACCCACCCACATAAGCTAGGGAAATGAAATGTATCTCTGCTTAGAAAGGAATGGGTTCTGGGGTGAAATAGCCTGCACCTAAGAACAGGTTTAATGGTCATAATTCGATTAACTGCATGGTTCAGGAATTTCCAAACTAAGAAAGTACCATTAAAAACAATTCCTGAATCACTGCAAGAAGAAAATTTGGCAAGAATTTTGAAAAGTGTAAAACTTTGTTAAATGATTTCTCAATGAGGAGCACATCAAAAAGGGAAATAATCCATCCTAATAGAAATTCTCCAGACACACAAATAAAAGGATTAGTGTCTCTAGAAAAATTAAATTGAAAGAAAATCTGAGACTATGAAATAAACATTTCAAAACTTAGGTGGATAAAAAAGGAATTGATATAAAGGAAACAGGCAAATTGTGCAAAAGAACATCTAAAATTAAATGCTTTATATTTCTTAATTAAAAATTCAGTGAAAGATTTAAATAGATGAGACATGACAATTTGTGAACTGGAAAAAAGAGATCTGAGGACAATACACTGATAAAGATCAAAACAGAAATATTCTGGGAGAGAAGTCTGACAATGCTAGGCTGGAACTTACATTGAGGTAATAACTTTTGTACAACAGAGAAGTTTTTTTAGGTTATACACACTTGGTAGTTCATATTATAGTTCAAAAATTCCAGGGCAGTTGACGTAACACCACATCCCTCTGGCAGATGTACTAGGCAATTACATGAAACATAATGAACAGACATGAATATTTTTTTGGTTTTAATAATGAAAGGATTGAATAGCAGCCTATTAAGTCCAGTAGCTCGAGTTATAGAAATGCACTAAATGTTCTGTGCCTAAATAAAATCTGACATTTGAACAATGATTGCTAAAAACTTCAATAATAATCTACCTTAATATCTCAATCTTCATGAGAGAAGAGGCTATTATGGTGCAGATGAGAGAAGTGGATTAAAATAACCACCATGTTACACAAAAGAGTATCACTGTATAATGCAAAATCAAGAAACATTAAAGTAAACACAGGATAAGAAAACAATACCCTTAACTGCATTTGCCAAAAAATTACCTGATTTCTTCTTAAGGCAGAATTGGAAATTATCACCACATTGGAAAGTTGTCACTATGTTAATAAGCATTTTATATATCTATTGTAAATATATATATTTATGTAAAATATAGATATATATTAAATTATATAAAATTTGTATTTTTGCTTACTGTTAAATTTTCTATTTATGTAGCATAATTAATTGTTTTGTCATTATTTGCTTTGAGCTAAACTGCTTTTATTAAAGAAAATAACTAAACTAAGTAGACAAAAATGAAAATTATAAGCTTCTATTTCTCAAAGAAGAGACCCAGTTCAGAAAATCTTATTAGACTTTTCCCATATCTCTCTCCTATGACCTTGAGCTCTTAAAGTATATCATTAGGAAACAGAATGGCTGCATAAACTTTTCTATGAAATGTACTCCTCTGTGAAAAATATTAAGAATCACAAAACAGGAAAATCACAAAGATTTTTGGATGGATTAATGACTACATTATTTCTCACTGAGACTATATTGAGACGATTAGTTATTTCATATTTATAAAAGGAAGTATCTTTGGATTGTTACTAATGAACTTAGGTGTCAGTTAAAGCAAAATGAATGTACTGCACAAAAGACAGAAAATCAAAGCTTAATGTACAGCTCATCTCTAGTTGGACCTGTGCTCACCTAATTAATTCCATGGTACCTCTGTTAACTGTACAGATGCTTTTATGGCCTTATAGAAAAAACAGCCCAAGAAATAGGGCTGAGTAATATTGGTACCCTCTATTTTCCATCCCCTTTTCTACAATTATTTTTATTTAATAAAAAATTTTTCTGATTTTTTTCAATATTTCAAAGTCTCTAAAAATGAAAGAAATATATACCATGTGTTGCAGAAAATCTGCAGCTATTCCATAAGGGGGTTCCCCATATATTTTCATGATTTTGGTTCTGTCTGGTTTGACAGGTTGCAAATTCTTTCAGGTCCTGGATTTTATGATTTTATTGACACCCACTACTTATAAACTTCAGCATTATATCAAAATATATATCTAAGCCATGTCACATTGAGAATCTTTTATGCATTCTCAATTGTTGTGGTACACCAGATTTAAAAAATCCATCTAAACTCTAGCATTATATTTACTAAATTTCCCATTATAGCTGCTAACCGTCACTACCTAAGTATTTGCAAAACAGTAAGTATGAAATGATAAGCAATTGTTATTTTATCTTTACAGTATAATTATCATGAATTATCCTTAGAATTATCTTTAAAACATAGAGAACCATCAGTGGTTTGACTCCATCTGGCAATTGAAGACAGGAGCTTTGGTATTTAGGTAGAATAAAGGATAAAATATTTAAAAAAATAAAGAGTATGCCAAATTAAGTAGAAATAGTTTTAAATCTCAGAATCATTTGGAATAGACCTGTGGGTAGTTTATTCTCTAAGCTGTCTCCAAGTATTATCCTCATATTACCTCCTGGACATCTAGGTTCCTCTATTTAGGACTAAAAATTTCTTTCACCATGAAACTTGTATTATTTACTTTCTCAACAATCTTCTTCCCCTCATACATGATATTGTTGAAGTTTTGAGTCTCCAGTTAGTACTATCATTGAATTTTTAGTTATACTATGACACCGAGATTATTATCCCCATTTTACAGGTCAGGAAACTAAGGCTCAAAATGCTAAATTGTTTGTCTGAGATCATAGTGCCTCCAGATGAGTAACATCTAAAAAAAGCAAAAGAGACATTTGTATTCTAGCTCTAGCTCTTCTGTTGTGGGGCTTTGGAAAAGCTACTAATTCTCTCTGGGCTTTTTTAGTTATCTGTGAAGTTCTGGAGTCTCAGAAATATTTCTATGGTTTCTTTAAGCCCTAAAATATTATGAAGGTACTTATAGAATAATATAAACAGTGAAAATTTCAGTCATCTGACAATGGAGTTACTTGCTATAGGATGGGAGAGCCCTTTAATTTAATGCCCTGTATTTTCACAAGTTGTCTCAGTTTCGTACAGTTTTACACATTTTAATAAAGTTTCTTGTTAAAGGAGTTACTAAGCATGTGTTTTAAAACAACATACAAAACTATTCTAATAATAGTTTTCTATTCTAATTTTAATTTTAAAATATGTATTCTAATTTTAAATATTCTAAAGAACGATTCTAATTTTAAAACAATTATATGAAGCTATTCTAAAACCAAGACATTTTTAGAATTTGCAAACTCTGAAACATTTTTCTGTCAGATTATTAGTTATAATTTGATCAGGAAATATGATCTCTATAACTAGCTATATATAATGCTTAGCTTGTGTGAAAACTAAAGTAAAAATGTAAGCATCTATAAAATTTTATGTTGAATTTGAGCAACCTGTGTTTCTCAATCTGTAGAACATGAAGATCTCTTCAAGTAAGAAATTTCACAAAGCTAAGTATCTCAAAACCAAAACCTGGTGATTAACAGAGTACTCAGAGAGTAAAAAACCATAATCCCTAAATAGTACAACAATCTTTCAACACGGAAACTATACATACTTCATTCACCTTTTTTCAGAGATCAAAAGAGAAAATATTGAAAAGCATAAGTGCAGAATAACTACCAAAATACCAGACTGCTTTAGATGCATGGGTTCTTATCTATCTTCTAATCACTGCAATTTTAATGAAATCTCGGGAGCTCTCATGCAGTGTGACGTGTCTTGCATTAAAGATTGTAAGAAAGAAAAAAACAGTAAATAAATATTGTTGGGAGAGGTCACCTATAAAACGTAAACACCTGTGGAGCAGTGACCTGGAACCCAGCAATCAAACTCCTCATTCCCTCCACTATCTTTGGCATGTGGGTTCCACTTACCTTCCCCAATCCCAGAGGCTGCCACAGGACACAGCCGTGAGATAATGATATGGTTTGGGACCATATAGACAAATATGTGACTGAATGCTGTGAAGGCCTCTATATGAACTTTTAAGATTTGGTAGGCAGGTGCAGAGATCTATTCATCTTGCAACTGCCCAAGACTAGCCACGTTTGTAAGTTCCCTGGCTTACTAAACCTGCCACCTATCAATCTGGAGTGACCTGCCTTTTCAGTTTCTCCCTGCCTGCTGGTGTATTATACTTGGAAGCTCTGGAGGAGTTTGTGAACTAACAAAATAAAATTAATTTTAAAAATTAAATAGGCTTTTTAAAATTATTGAATTAAAATAAATAATATATCAAATAAATTAATTAAAATAATTAAAATAAAAAATTTAAATTGCACCAGGCCACCCAGGAACTTCTCATCCCAGGACTCCTTTGCCAGCTCCGAAGATGGTGTGGTATCAGTCTTGTGCCTCCTGGAAACGTGCTCCTGGCTGCAGCACCTGGGGTGGGATTCAATCATTTTCTAAACTGCTCTTAACACTCAGCACATTCCCAGCCCATCCTCTCCCTGGCTGTCTGTTAGGACCTATACTTAGTCCCCACACACATCTACAGTCACCTAGAATACCCTGCAGGCTTCAGCTGCATCCTGTTTGCCTTCCCATGAAACTACACACACCACCCACCTGGACCAGGTCTTGGCCTGGCTGGAAGGTATCCCCTATGATTTTGAGAGAGAGAGGGAGAAATACATAATATATTTCATATTACTTAACAATTGGCTAGCTATCTCAGAGTTTCATCACCTAAAAAAGACAGTTTATTGTTCCTGCTTTCAACAGCACTAGAGATTTGACATAGAAACTGGTGAACATTGGATCTATATAATGATGGGTAAGCTGCCTGACAGTTCTTTACTTTCTTTGTATGTCAAATGGACATAAGAACAGTACCTTTCCATAGATAGGATCGTTGTGAAAATTAAAAGTGTCAGTATATGCAAAGCAGTGCTGGGCACATAGTATGCTCCACATAAATATTAACTGTAATTCTCATGTTGCTATCGTCAATATCAACAGCTTCAGCATTAATTGCATTTATTCCTGAAGGTAAGAAACTACACATTGTATTTGTGTAGTCATGTAACTTAGCACATTGACCTGGTTAACACTGTTTAATATAATCATTCGAGATCAATTTTGCTGCTAGGAGACAGAAGTTAAATTGTTCTATAATTCATACTACTTTGTGAAGAAGGCTCTTTGAGAAAAAAAAATTAGTCAAACACATAGGTTAAACTTGTTTTCTGTGGAAATCTATAAGGATAGTCCTTGAGAATGAACAGCAGACAATTCACCCCAAAACCTAGGATATATAACTGCAGAAAAAATTGGTGCATTGGTCTACCAAAACTGTTTTTGTTTTCATGGCCTGAGACAGACAAGTCTATGTGGCACTTAGGCATACTGATCTCACTGCAAGGAACCATCCTCAAGTCCTTGACGAATGTCAGTCAACTAACCACTGAGTTGGCATTCTAATGTCATGGTATGCACAGGTTAAGACATAGTGCAAATTTTCTAGAACATTGGAGATAGAAAAGGTATCTAAAAAAGACATTTGCCTAATATTTAAATCTTTCTATTCTTTGGATAAATTGGCATTACTATGTAAATTATTTTGCTACAGTTTTGGATATGACTTTCTATTAGCTTATTTAGAATTTTCCCATTTACTATCATAATTGATAACCATCTGTAGTTTAATATTGAGAGGTTTTTTTCACGATTTTTCTACCAGATGTACATTATTATTATAAACCCTTAGATAGCATTCATATATCTTTATGCTCTGGAAAGGCAATTATAGTATTGAAAATATGGTATTAAACTTAAATAATTGATGTGTTACCTAACCCACTTGCTTAGAGTTTATACCAACATCCCCTTAGTATATTTTTTTACTTCTATCATCTACATTTCTTTGTGTCAGTTTGTAATAATGTTTTGAATATGGTCCACAATTTTAGATAATTATTGTATTCATCAGGGTTCTCCTGAGAAACAAAACCAATAAGGTGGTGTGGTATGTGTGTGTGTGTGTGTGTGTGTGTGTGTGTGTGCACAAAAAGATTTATTTTAAGAAATTGGCTCATATGATTGTGAGGAAGTTCAAATCTGTAGGGTAGGTTGGCAAGCTAGAAACTCAGGTAGAATTTCTATGTTACAGTGTTGAGTTAAATTCCTTCTCTGGGAAACCTCAATGTTTGCTCTTAAGGCCTTCAACTGATTGGATGAGGCCTACCCACATCATCAAAAAGGTAATTTCCTTTAGTTAAAAACTGCTTAAAACCATTTACAAAATACCTTTCACAGCAACATCACAATATCTAGATTACTGTTTGACCAAACTGGGCACCATAGCCTTTTCAAGTTGACACCATACATTTTACCACATAAAATAACAAGTTGACACATAAATTTAATGACACTTAACTACCCTTCTTTGTAAAGTCAAATTGATACAACTCTCCCTGAGGACTGTTTCTTTTAGCTTATCCTTGCTTATGCTGTGGTAATATATTATCTGGAATCTCAGAGACTGACAAAATGTATATTTACTCCTCACATACCCTACCCATCTTTCTTGGGTTGGCTACAGTTCTTTCCCATATTGTCTTCCTTTTAGGACCAAGGTTGATGAGGCATCTTCTAGCTGGAACACTGCCAGTCTCATAGCAGAAGGAAAAAAGAGATAATGAACCCTATATTGGCTCTTAAAGTTTCTATTTATATCATTTTATTTACAATGCATTAGCAACAGCAAGTTACTTGACCAAGCCTCCTGTGGGGGTGAGGGAGGGGATATATAATTCCCCAGACAGGCAAAGAATGGCAGGTTACATGGTCAAACCTGACATCAATGAGACAGTGATGTATAATCCTCTAGAAAGGGGAAGCAAATAATAATATCAGCCATCATAAGGGTAATTTTTCAATGTATTATCAAAAAGTATTTTCAAGTATTTAAATAGTTTGAACTTTCTATAAAGTTATCCTTAGTGAATATTCACTATGAAAACAAGGACTTAGAGAAAGTAATGTTAATTTCAATGTATTTATAACAGGGCAAGGTTTTTTTAATGTTCTTTTTTTGAAGTGTGAAGTGGTTAGTAGTCTTAATTTGATCCTCTTGCTTAATTGTTTATATGCTCTGATTACTTCTATAGTAAGTAAGCTTAGTAATATGGTTATATGGAATATACACTATTCAAGAAAAAGATGTCCCATTATAGGTGCTGCATCCTTTCCAGCTCCCTTCCTACCTGATCCTTAGTAATCACGATGTCAGTGAGCAAGGATATGTAAAAATAACAAAAATATGCATTACTACTGAAAAACTAGGAAAAATTCCCACTTAAATTCTAGAAAATGTGCTGTGTCTAATATGGACATTTTAAGAAGTAACCTAGTGTGCAGCATGCTGCTCACCTTCCAAGTCAACAATAAACAGTGTGGCTTCTTTGGAGATAAGTAAAGGGGGATCTTCTACCCTAAAAGTAATTCCACAGTTTTGGAGGTGTGAGTCATGTAGATAAGGATAGGATATGAGAAAGATAAAGAATAATTTACTTGAAGACCCTTTTGTTACTGTAAGACATAGAATTTGAGGGTATCTGAGCTGATTGATAGGACTCAGGTCATGTGCTCAAACACAAAGCTTATAAGGGCAGGTGTGGTGCTGTTACCCTTAAGTGACAAGGAACTCTCTACAAATAGCATAAGAAAAGATGGGAATAATTTTAAGAATTACTGTTCTAGGAAGGCTAAAGTCTACATCGAGAGCCTCTAGGAAACTACATCAAGGGTGACAGAAGTGTGAGACTTAGGCAGGATTCTTCCTGAAGCAGCAAAAGGCAAAATGAAAGAAAAAACAGGTGTAAACTTTATGTCAGGCAATATATACAATGTAGGCCTCCTACATTTCCTACTAAAAAACATTTATAAATATAATAAAGAAAACATGAAGAAATATTATTTTGCGCACCACCGTAGGAAGCACCTTAAGATAGCAGTTGCCCTTATCATGGCCCTAAAGAAGGTGGGTTCTGAATCACTGACTTGGTTCAGAGTTCAATACTGGATCTATTAGTATAATTATGTTAATACCTAGTTTCTGGTCTCATAGAGGTAAATCTACTTCTACTCTTACCAGAGTGGGTAGCCCATGTCTGGTACATATTCAGACAGTAGAAAGAGGTATTTTGAACCCCATTCAGTGCAGTTTTGCACTCTATTGCAAGATGGGAGTCCACATCCATCATCAGTGTATATATGGCTCTTGATTAAAAGCCCTGACTCACATGTTTCAGGACCTTAGGCCAAAAGTTCCCAGTTCCATATATATTACCTTCAGTCTCTGTCTTTCCAGTGTATTTCAGCCCCTGGCAAGTTCGCTATGGATTCAATGTGACCAAAGAAATTTACATCCCAGTTCTTTGGGGTGAAAGGGTTTATACCCAACTTTATTTCCAGGTGGCAGGTCAGTCACTAAAGTCCTATTCACTCAGAGTAAGTCTGCATGCAACAAGCCGGTCTCTGCCTCTGGGCCCCTCTACCCACACAACCATCCTCTGGGCCCCTCTGTCCATACAGCCGTCCTCTGGGCCCCTCTGCACAGTTGTCCCACACAGTCATCCTCTGGGCCTCTGTCCTTGGCGCTGCCACCGTTCCAGCCTCTGCTCTGCTCTCCTGCAGCCTTGCAGCCATGTCACATGCAGAGCACTGGGTGGAGCTCTTTATATAGAGTCAACAGCAATGTATTGCCCAGAAGTGTGCAGTGAATTAGTCAACCAGGGCCAGCTGAGAATCCTGGCCACAGGAACTCTCATTTTATCCACACTGCAATCCACACTGCACCCCTCCAGGATTCTCTCCTCTCAATCTATGTGCCCTCTGTCCTCTGCAATGGTCCCTGTGCAAGGAAGCTCAAACATTGTTCTCCAGCCTCTCCAGCAAAAAGCCCTGCAGACACACAGGCTGATCTTGTTGCTCTGTCTCTGACCTCTGCCTCTTTAGTCTTAATGGCTGGCATTGCTGCTCTGGTTTCAGTTGTTGCCATAGCTCTGGTAAGATCCTATTTGGCTTCCCGTCTAATCTCCTTCCATCTGCTCCTGCCCATATTAAATCAACCCACATCTGGTTCCTTGTAACCCTCATGGGGCCCCTTAAATTATTCTCGTGAGTAACAGGTCTTCTTTCTTTCCAGGTTCTCGTTGCTTCAGCCTCTTCTAAGTCTGCTATTGTATGTCTCACCTCACTTATGGGATGCCCTAAGTGAGGGGAAAGAATGGCCACTAGAGACCCAAAGAGGGATGTAGGAGCCATTTGAAGTACAATATTTCTCATCCCAGTAGCGAAAATCTCTTCATCTGGGCCATAATTCTCTGGACTATAGATGGCATTCTTATGCCTAGCTCTTGTAACACCTGTTGGAGCTCAGCATACATCTGCCATCTAATAAGAGAGGATGGTAGATCACCCAGATTGGGCCACACAGCACGAAGTGCAGCCATAAGCCAATCAAGGAGGGAGGGACTCCCTGGGGTCTGATGTGCATTTTGTAATCACTGCCTCAAGGCGGGCTACACTGTGAGGGAAGACAGTTTTCCCATCTCTAATCCTGACAAAACAATTCCATCCACCCCTAAGCACCACAGACACAGGACCCAAGTTGATATTGACTCCGAGGGCTTCTGCCTAAACCAGGAGCCCAAATCCACCAGCTCAGCCTGAGTACAGGGGTGGACCATAGAGTGCTCCCTGACCTGGGGAGGGGGCTGCTCCTCTCCTTGGGGAACTTTCAGCTGCTGGGTCTTTATTTTCTTTACAACCACTGGGCATGCTTTCAATACAGGAGGGGCCAGTACCTCTGGCACCATCCCTTCATCCTTCCCCAGCTTCTCCATTTCTGGGGCTGATGGCATCTTTCTCTCCACTCCCCAGAGTGCCTCCTCTGCTACAGTGCCTCGCAACAATGCTAACTCAGTCTTCAGAAGGTCTCTTACCTTCACCTCAATGCTTTACAGCTGGCGTTCTCATGCCACCTCTGCCTGTGCATCCCTCAGGAGTTTGTCTTTTTCCTTGATGGCCTTTTCCTCCTTCAGAATACCTGGCAGTGCTGCCATCTTGTTCTGTAAGGAATTGTTTACCTCTTCAATGGCACCTTGCTGCTGGCGTTCTCATGCTGCCTCCTCCCACATCAATGCCAATTCTTCTTCAGGCAATCCACAGCAGTTTGCAGCTCACATTCTCATGCTGCCAGTTCTTGGGTCTCTTCTGTAGACCTTTTTAATACTGTGAGAAGCTGCCAACCCACAGTCCCTGCTGCCTCACGGGCACTCTGTCTCTCAAAAGACCTACTTATTTTACCAAGGGCTATGTACTGCCTCAGGTGTCACCTCCACTTGCCTCCAGTCCTGGGGTGGGGCCCAGTCCTCTAGAAGGCAAGCCACCTCAGACCACATACCCACTGGGGGACAACCTGCTGTCTCCCCATTCACAGGGGCAGCCTGCTGAAGCTCTCCTCCCATAAAAGCAGCCTGTCTTTTTCCTTGGTCAACAATGAACCCTGCCGACTTTTGCCAATTTTCTTGCCAATGGGTTTCAGCCCTGGGCAAGTTTGCTATGGACTCAATGTGACCAAAGAAATTGACAGCAAAATGTTCTCTGGGGTGAAAGGGTTTATACCCAACTTTATTTCCAGGTGGCAGGTCAGTCACTAAAATCCTATTCACTCAGAATGAGTCTGCATACAGCAAGCCAGTCTCTGCCTGGGGCCCTCTACCCACACAGCCATCCTCTGGAACCCTCTGTCCGCATAGCCATCCTCTGGACCTCTCTGCACAATTGTCCCACACAGCCGTCCTCTGGGCCTCTGTCCTTGGTCCTGCCACCACTCCAGCCTCTGCTCTGCTCTCCTGCAGCTGTGCTACCATGTCGCACACAGAGCACTGGGTGGAGCTTTTTATATAGAGTCAACAGCAGTGTATTGCCCAGAGGTGTGCAGTGAGCTAGTCAACCAGGGCCAGGTGAGAATCCTGGCCACAGGAACTCTCATTTTATCCAGTCTCCATTTATTCTGTTACAGTTACATGATGATTCCCCTTTCTTGATTTCAAAAAAGACTCTGTATCTGCATCTGTGTGTATTTAAATACAAAATTATTAGGAGTTTGATGAAAGTGGGGACTATTCTAAAGTGTTCTCAGCCTTCTTGTCTTAAAAGTATCCAATACTTTTTATATACATGGAAATGCCTTTATAGGTCAAATGTTATGTCTCTTTCCCATTTTATTCTAGTAACTGAGCCAAAGATGGCCTCTGTGCATTGACCCTAGATTGTTCATTTCTTCACTGTAGACTGAGACCAATTAGCTCAAATGCCCACTAGTGCCAAACTCAAACTTTTACCTATCCAATCATTTAAAATATAGTCCGAACAGATTTTCCTTCAGAGTTCTCTGACCCAAAGACTCCCTGCGGTGTTGCAGAATGATGTCATATATACAAGTAAACCCCTCTCCGACATTCTCTCCCCAGGAAGTTCCCTCACCTTCTTTCCCTTTTGAATGGAGCCCCCTACTCAGTTGACCATGGTAACTACCTCTCTCGATTGTCATCTGCCTCTAATATGCATTTATATTACCTGTTTGCCTCCTGAAAGCATTTGAACTAACATCCCCTGTTGCAAGCTTAAAACTGAATTATCATACAATCTACAATCTAATACTTTAGCCTCTGGACAGAGTCTGCTCTGTGGGGACTTCCTTTCTCATGCAGCCATATCCAGGAGTCTCCCAATAGTGCTTACTGTGTGTTACTGCCTCTTGTGGTCATATCTTTTTCTTTGATCATCCCCAAATCCTTCAAACCCTTACAATTATATATGAGGAGGCTGAATGGTTCCAATTTGATGCTTTTACACTCAGATCCAAATTTCTATTTTCATTATTAATTTCAGGATCCTAAAAACATTTTTTAATTGACTCCATTTGTTAGGCCCTTTCTCATTTTTTTCCCAGATAGTTAATTTAGTTAATTTATATATTTTAAGCATGTTCATATGTTCTATTCAAAACCAAAATAAAATGAGAGTAGATACCTATTGAAAATATGTTAATGAAGAAAAATATAAGAAAAGAAATGTAGTTTTATTAATAACCTAACATGACATAAATGGCAGTCTCTGATAGTAGCTGCTTGCAAGTCAAATCAATAAAGCTTATTCCAGTGCAATAACCCCACATGGAGACAAAAAATTAAATTTCTCCTTTCCCATATCCATGCAAAACACAAATGGTAAGATTTTACCTATATAGAAATTTATTTACATATTCAAGCAAGTATGTATCTTTAAATTTTAAAAAAGTACTTCAGGATGTACCAGATTTCTTTCCCTCCAAATAACTGTTCAATTTTGGGGAACACATACTTGTTTATTACTTTCTTATAAAGAATATCACATCAAGATTAAAGTATTCTATAAATGCTATCATTCATATCATAAGGTTTACAAATATTTGCTGCCAAGGAACAAAATTATCTTATGAAAATTTTATTAAACTGAGATTTCTGCATATTAAAGGAGTGATTAGACTTATTTCTCAGGTTCATTATGGAACTCAAATTTTATATATTATTATGTTTTTTATCTTTAGTATCTTTTTATAGCAAACACAAAGTAAATAGAACATTTACCATTATATGAAACATTAAACAGCATACAATCTGAAAATAAAACTTCTGATTATGTAGAAACAATTTGCATAAACTGTAAACTTACTGTTTGAAAAGTGTATCTTAGGTTCTATATTGTAATGATAATTCAGTTTTAAAGCTTGCATCAGAAGATGTTAATTAGAATGCTTTCAACAGGCAAGCAGGTTGTATAAATGCATAAGGCATTAAAGATAGATGACAAAGAAGAAGGGTAGTTACCACGGTCAAATATAGAGAGCATGCCTGACCTACAGGCACTTAAATTTCTTTTTAATTTTTATTTCATGGTACCCTAATCCTCAAATCATCTGATATTATCACTGGTATCAGTCTGCCCCCAAGACTTCCAAAATAATTTCACATAATATTTCATTTGAATCTTATAATCTTCCAATATTCAGTTTTATCCCCATTTATCTAATAGATGAAAATTTAAGGTCTAGACATGTTGATTCACTTCCTAAAAACTTCCTCTGAAATTATATACATAGATTATGTTGCAGACAATATAGATATGGTTCTGAGAAATGCTAGTCAGCACTAGCTTGGCCTTCACCAACAGCCTTCATGGAATCACCTTTACTGTTGTTGGACCACTACCATCCTCTTCAGGTTGGAAGGAAAGCAAACCTTATCAGAGAAAGTAAAAAAGTAGGATGAATGGAAATTTGCTCTCAAATTTTCTGTTGATAAACCATACAGGGAGGAAACACTCCTGTGACATACATAAATCCTGACTGTGTGGAAAAAAGGATAGAGCCATTAATATATTTCTGCTGTGAATAGAGCCCAGAGTACAGAGTTTGATGATACAACTCTTCTGACCTAAGCTCCATGGAATTCTATTGAATCCAGTTCAGGTAAATATCTTGCCCTGGATATAGGTCACAGCAAGGCTGATCTTACACTGACTCTGAAAGAACTGAGGAAATGGGAATCCCATGTGCACAGGATCCAGCACCTGGGTCAGAAGAAATCCAAAGAGCAACATAGCTCTACACCACAAGCCACCTGGTACTTTTCAAGAAATCAGTTGAATCAAATGAATAGGTTATATTTGTCTTCATCTTAGAGGGTAAAATGTAGAATGTGTAGTTTTTAATGAGAAAGGGTTTATTAAAATGCACAGTCCTTTTATTTCAAATTAGTGTGCATATTCCAAAAGCATTCCTTGGGTTTTGTTTTTAGTAATTAAGAGTAATTTGAGAGAAAAAACAGTAACACAAACTCATTTATTCATAAGTAAATTATAAAAATAATTTTAATTATTCTTATGACCACTGAAAATCCCAAAACATATGATCCAACAGCAATATCCTGTAAAATCAAGAAGAGATTTCCTATCCTACTGTGTTTTTCATAGGCAATATGTTGATTTGGCTAACAAATCTATTAAGCCCACAGAACACAAATTAACATAAACATTAAGAGTTGGTGCAATTACTACAAACCTCTCTTGAGTAAACATAGTCTAAAAGAAAAATGAAAATTTCTCCAGAGTATGCCTTCTGCATTCACTACTATTAATTTATTTTCTTTGTATTTTTATCTATCACAAATGTATTCAAGGGAAATTAAAAATCAATAAATATAACAAATTCAAATGTTTGATCAGCAAGTGTTGTGCACATAATGAATCAAGGGAGCCTTCATTTTCCATTTCAGTTGTATGCTGAAAGATGTGGTTTGATAGTTAATAAATGAAAGATATATTTTGATGTCTGCAGTAAAAGAATTACATTCAAGAATATAAAATATAATGAATATTTCACATACATCTAATATAAATAATGTATTCATATATACTCCATAAAATATATTCATATACTCAAATAAATAATATTTTTCATACAGATATTAATGTGATCATTAAGGAAAAAGTAGAAGATATTTTTCTACATAAAATCACTTTATTAACATAGCATTATTTTCAATAGACAATAAGAAAAGTTATTAACAAAATATGAATATTAATTCTGAGAAATAAGTATAAGAAATACTAGTAAAAATATTAAGTGATTCTCTTACTATGTTTAGCCAAAAGTAAAAAAATAGTATCTCTAAACAATTTAATCATATAAAGGCAATTTAACAGAAACAAAAAAGTTCCATGAATGCATTGTACCCTATTCTAAATTCCCCTTGAGCTAGTGAAATACATAGTCCAAGAAAATTCATCAAGAATTTCTCTAACATGTAAGTATTTATCATTTTTTAAGTCTAGAAAATTTCAGGTTTAAAATTATTCCTCCAATGATTTACTTTTTTAAGAAAATAAAAATTTAATATTTACAAATTAATATTTTCTAAATTATGCTCCAGAAAACTCAGGGCTCTATTCAATGTAATACAATCATATACACAAAAAAAGAGGAGTTGTAAGAAGCATATATACAAATCCATGTAACACGTGTATTTGTAGGTTTTAATTATGTTAGCCATTTCCCCATGTATTTATATTTTTTTCTTTTATATATATCTATGTTCCTATTATTGATTTTTCATAGTTGTTAATTCTCTCTTGTATGTCTTAAATGAACTAGATCCCATTTATCTCTTTTGGGCAAGAACAAACTCATGGGTAAATTTATACATGAAATCTAGCTTTTTACATTTTTTCCTGTTGTTTCTAATTTCATGCTTTTGGCCAGTTGATTCCTCCTCTCTCCTAATCTTAGGCTATCTTTGAATTTTAAAAATTGAGAGACCTCCAAAATACAAATTTGTGCTGGATTTTATGTTTTTTCTTTACAGAATTAAATAATTTTAAAACAAAAATCAAGGGGCATTGAAGTATATAAAATAAAATTAAAGCCCAGAGCTCTACCCTAATACCACACCTCAAGTTAAATGCTCTTAGTGTCATGTGTGTCCTTCCAAATCCCTCCACCCCATTATGTTTTTGGGAAAAACATTTACATTTTGTGTGTGTATGTGTAATAAAAAGTATAATAGCATAAATATTAACATATGGTATTGTTTTTATACTTAGTAATATACTTTGAACAGCCTTTTCTTATTTAGTGATACTAATCTATCTTGTTGTCTTTAGTGGCACCGTAGTACCTTTATGCAATTGTTGGACCTGGGTAGCATTCTGTGGAAGGTTTTTCACAGTGTAGAATTCCACTGGTATGAAGAGAATGCCTTGGAAAGAGTTAAAAAGGTCCCCAACAAGGTAAGAAGAGATGGAAAACTGTACAGATTAGAGGATTAAGAGCAGGAAAATAAAAGAAGGAATGATGGATGGATTTGCATACAGGTACTCTTGTAGGTGTGATAGCACATTTTGCCAGTTTTGTCTAAAGTCTTCTCTTTACTCTCTAAAGGAAAAGATATATTTTTAATAAATAGTGATAGGAGAGTTGGCTTGGTGGATTTGGATTAGTTGTGGGATTAGTTCAGCTAAATTGGAACTAATTTCTCAGAATGTCTTCCCTTTAAAATTTTGAGTCAACTTCAGCTTCAAGAGAAATTTGTGTAAGATTTGAGAAGTGGAAGGTAAGTAGCTGCCATTATGCTCCTAAATTTGGTGTCAGACATGAGGCTGTGTCACAGCTTGCATACATAACAGTTCATTTGCTAATTTACCATAATTGGGCAGCAGCCAGCCTGCAACTCCTTCATTTCCTACTGGATCTCCTTATCTCTTCCTTCAGTTTCTCCAAGTTCTGGGAGAAATGTGTGTGTATTCTGTGGTAAAGGTTATCATTTCCTGCAGGTCACCATGTCACTGTTGGAGATGTGACAGACCGACATAGATTTCTGTTTGTGCTCACGACTTACAGTTTGCCCTTGATATCTACCACTTTCCTTCCTCTCCAGCTTTACTTCCAAGTATGACCTAAAGAACAGTGACTTCGGGCACTTAGCAGACTCAGAAACAAAACCTCCCATAGAATTTTACCCTATATCCAACAATTTTATAAGGGTATAATCATTATAAATCCCTCATTCTATATTACTCATTGTGGCTCTGATTCTTGAATCAAATTCTGTCTATACAATTGGTATGCTATGAAATTTCTGAAGAGTTCTTGTTTTAAGTCTTAGCAGCAAGTGAAAGAAAGCCAAATCAAAATGGTCTAAAGAAGAAGAAAATATATCATGGCTAACTTAACTGAAAATTACAAAGCTGATATGACAAATCACATTTGTTTGGCTCAATGAATACAAAGATGTTATCTGAGCTCTTCTCCATTTCTTGTTTCAGCTTCCTCTTTGTAGTGGCCACATTTTCATAGTGATTTTCTCTGTGAATGACACTTGGAATCTTTAGGTTTGTATTTTGTCAGACTAGCAAACTATAGTAAAAAAAAATCAGAGATATTTCCTTTCCAATAGTTCCAGCAAAATTATTAGGTTTGAGTTTTCACTGGGCCAGCTTGAGTCTGGGTGTTCCCTTAAATCATTCACTGTCAGTGCTATGGAATGTACTGATTGGCCAAGCCTGGGTCATGCACCCATCTCTGAAACTCAGAAGTGTGTCAGACTAAAACCAATGGTACAGTCTCGAAATGGAAGCAAATAAGTTTTCTGATAGAAAAATCGATGTAATGTTCTTAGAAAATGGAGGAACAGATGCTAGGTAGACAAAATCAACAGTATCCACTACAAGAAATCTGACAAGATTTCACATACCAGTATGAAGAATGGGAAATAAAATAGGTGTGTGGAAAAGGATTGTAGACAACATTAAGGGCCTAACTAGAATTGAAATCTCTAATGTATGGTAATTTTGTTTTCACAAATTTTATGATTTTGACTTTCAGGACCTTGGTCAGCAGACAAGGGTGGAGGTATAAATGCAGAGAAGGAAGATAGGCTCTAGAGAATCAGCCCTGCTTTTGTCAGCTTCTAGGCCATTCATATTCCTTGGTTCACACCTGCCTTGACCCACCTTCAAAACCAGTAATGTGTCATCTCTCTGATTTCCATAGTCACATCTCCTTCTATCTGCCTATAGCCCTGAAAGATTCTATATTTTCAATGATTTATATAATAGGATTGGGCTCATCAAGATATTCCAGGATAATATCCCCATCTGAAAGCCCAAGTCCTTAACCACATTTGGGAAGTCCCCATTGCCATGTAGAGTAATATATTCACAGTTTCTGGGGATTAGAGTGTGGATCTCTTTGAGGGGAGTAGGCATAATTCAACCTACAACACTTCATTTCTCAACTATTTTGCCATAGGTGTATCTCTGATAAATGACATAGTTTGAAGGTACTTTTTTTTTATTAAGGTAAAATTGGCATATAACCTTCTATAAGTTTCAGGTATACAACAGTATAATTCTGTATCTGTATTCTTTGCAAAATGATCACATCCAAAACTTTAGTTCCTGTCCATCACCATATATTTGACCCTTTCCACTCATTTTAACCAACCCCTATGCCCTCCCTTCTGGTAACCACCAGTCTGTTCTTTGTTAGTTTGCTTTGTGCTTTTTGATTTTGTTTGTTTGTTCATTTTTGATTCCACTATGAGTGAAATTATAGTATTTATGTCTTTCTCTTTCTGACTTATTTCACTTAACATAATACCTGCAGGGTCCACCCATATTGTCACAGATGGCAAGATTCCATTCTTTTTTATGGTTGATTTGTATTCCATTGTGAGTGTATATATATATAAGCCACATCTTCTTTATCCATTCCTCCACTGATGGGCATTTAGTTTTTTCATATATTTGCTATTGTAAATAATGCTGCTCTAAACATCAGGGTACATTTATCTTTTTGAATTAGTGTTTTCATATTCTTCAGATAAATGCCCAGAAGAAGAATAACTGGAATATATGTAGCTCTATACTTAATTTTCTGAGGAGTCTTCATACTGTTTTCCATAGTGGCTGCACCAATTTACATCCCTACCATTAGTGTACAAAGATTCCTTTTACTCTACATCCTCTGCAACACTTATTTTTCTTTTTGATGATAGCCAGTCCAACTGGTGAGAAATGATATCTCATTGTGACTTTTATTTGCATTTCTCTAACAATTAGTTATGCTAAACATCTTTCCATGTGCTTATTGGTCATCTGTATGTCTTCTTTGGAAAAAATGTCTGTCCAGATGTTCTGTGCATATTTTCTTTTTTTTAATAGTAAGGTATCATTGATATACAGTCTTAAGAAGTTTTCACGTGAGTAACATTGTGGTTACTACATTCACCCATATTATCAAGTCCCCCCCATACCCCATTGCATTCGGACACCACAGAAATACAAAGAATTGTTAGGGAATATTAATTGCACAGATGTTCAGCCCTCTGGCTGGCCTGGCATAATGATGGGGGCAGCAGGTTTGTGAGCCAGTGTCAGCCGGGAGGAAGGAGCGGCAGGCTAAGTATCACTTTGGGAGGCCTCAGGGCTGTGTTGCCAGCCATGCGGATGGAGTGCTTAAAGCTCCTGAAAGTTCTCAACCTGCTGGGCTTAGTGCACTGGGATGATTTTGTTCACCTGTCCTTTCTCCTGAGCAGCAAGTTCTGTGCAATCCTTGCCCCTTTAGCAGCCCTCTTCTTTTGGGAAGTCTCTCAGAGTGCCTGCCTTTCTTTTGTTCTAAAGCAGCTGACTGTAGGTACCTGTTCTCCAAGTGGCTGGAATTTTAGTCTCTCTGAGTATCCTGCTTGTCAGCTTTCCACCACCACTCATCTCCAGAGAACCATGTAATGTAGGCTCATGCTCCCAGAGCATATCTACAGGGCTTGGTGTTCAGCAGTCCTAGGCCTCCATCCCCTCCCTGCTCCATTTCTCTTCCTCCTGCCAGTGAGCTGGAATGGGGAAAGGGCTTGGGTCCCACCAGATCGTGGCTTTGCTATTTTACCCTTTTCCATGAGGTCTGCTCTTTTCCCCAGTGTAGGCAGTCTGTTGCAGCCTTCTTTCCTGTCACTCTATCAGGATTAGTTGTATTTGCTATATTTTCATACTATATGTGGTTTTGGGAGAAGGTTTCTGCTTCACTTCTCACACCCCCATCTTTAAGCCCTTCTGATGTTCTGTGCATTTTTGAATCAGGTAGTTTTTTGTTGTTAAGTTATATAATTCTTTATATATTTTGGATATTAACCCCTTGTTAAATGTGATTTGCAAATATCTTCTTCCATTCATTAGATTCCATTTTCATTTTGATGATGATTTCCTCATATGTGCAGAAGATTTTTTGTATGATGTAGTTCCAGTTATTTATTTTTGCTTTTTCTCCCTTGTCTTTAGAATCAGATCCACAAAAACATCAGTAAGAATGATGTCAAGGAGCTTACCATGTATGTTTTCTTCTAGGAATCCTATGGTTTCAGGTCTTACCTTCAAATCTTTACTACATTTTGAAAGGTGTGACTCTGTGTGTGTGTGTGTGTGTAGTTTAAGATAATGGTCTACTTTCATTTTCTTGCATGTGGTTATACAGTTTCCCAGTATATTTCTTGAAGAAATGTCCTTTCTCCATTATATGTTCTCGGTTACTTTCTCCTAAATTAATTATCTAAATATAGGTGGGTTAGTTTAGGATCTTCTGTGGTTCCATACAAATTTTTGAAATCTTTGTTCTAGTTCTGCAAAAAAAGGCATTGGAATTTTGAAAGAGGTTGCATTGGATAGTGTGGAAAGTTTAACAATACTGAGTCTTCTAATCCATAAGCATAGAATATCTCTCCATTTATTTGTGTTATCTTCAATTTGCTTCACGCATGTATTGTACTTTTCAGTGTACAGATCTTTCATCTCCTTAGCTAAATTCATTCCTAGATATTTTATTCATTTTGATGTGAATGTAAATGGGTTTGTTTTCTTAATTTATCTTTATAATAATTCATCTAATTGCCACTGGTTTCTGTAGATTAAATTTGTATTCTGCAACTTTATTTTCATTTATTCTAGCAGTTTTTTGGTGGGATTCTTCAGGTTTTTCTCTGTAAAGTATCCTGTTATCTGCACATAAGGACAGTTTTACTTTTTTCTTTCCAATTTGGATGCTTTTTATTTATTTTTCTTGCCTAATTGCTGAGGATAAGACTCCCAATATTATGTCATATTAAAGTGGTGACAGTGGGCATCCTTGTCTTGTTCCTGATATTAGAGGAAAAGCTTTTAGCTTTTCGCCATTGAGTGTGATGTTAGCTGTTCATTCATCATATATGACTTTTATTATGTTAAGGTACCTTCTATACCTACTTCGTTAAGAGATTTTTATCATAAATTGCTTTTATCATAATTGAATTTTGGCAAATGTTTTTCTGCATCTATTTAGATAATCATATGGTTTCTATCCTTCATTTTGTTGATGTGGTGTATCACATTGATTTGTGGATGTGAAATAATATTGCAACCCTGGAATAAATTCCACTTGATCATGGTGTTTGATCCCATTATTGTGTTGTTGAATTTTGTTTACTAATATTTTGATGAGTATTTTTGAATCTATATCCATCTGGATATTGGCCCTTAATTTTCTTTTCTTCTTATATCCTTGTCTATTTTTAGTATCAGGGTAATGCTAGCCTTTAAAATGAGTATGGAAGCATTCCTTCCTCTTCAGTTTTTTGAGTTGAGAAGAATTGGTATTAAATGTTTGGTGGAATTCACCAGTAAAGCCATCTGGTTCTGTCCTTTTGTTTGTTGGGAGGTTTTTGATTACTGTTTCAATACCCTTGCTAGTCATGAGTCTATTCAGATTTTCTATTTCTTCATGATTCAGATTTTGATGACTGTAGGTTTCTAAGAATTTGTTCATTTCTTCTTAGTTGTCCAATTTATTGGTATATAATTGTAACAGGCTGTTATGATTCTTTGTATTTCTGTGGTATCAGTTGAAACATCTCTTCTTTCACTTCTCATTTTATTTTAGCTCTCTTGCTTTTTATCTTGGATGAGTATAGCTAAAGGTTTATCAGTTTTGTTTATCTTTTCACATAATAAGCTCTTAATGTCAATGATCTTTTCTAATGTGTTTTAATCTCTGTTTCATATTTCTGCTCTGATCTTTATCATTTTCTTCATTCTAATTCTGGGATTCATTTGTTTTTATTTTTCTACTTCTTTTAGATGGAAAGTTAGATAGAGATTTTTCTTGTTTCTTGAGACAGGTCAGAATGGTTATGAACATCCTTTGTAGAACCACTTTACATCCTATAGATTTTGGCATGTTGTATTTCTGGTTTCATTTGTCTCAGTGTATTTTTTATTGCTTTTTTGATTTCTTCAGTGGCCCATTGGTGGTTCAGTAACATACTGTATGTTTAACATAACAGTATGTTTAATCTCCATATTTTTATGGTTTTTCCATTTTTCTTTTATAATTGATTTCTAGTTTCATACCATCATGGTTAAAGAATATATTTGGTATATTATTATTCTTGAATTTATTGAGACTTGTTCTGTATCTAACATGGGATCTATCCTGGAGAATATTCCATGTGCACTTGAGAAAATTGCATATTCTGCTGCTTTGGTATGAAATATTCTGTATATCTCTATTAATTCTATCTGGTATAATGTGTCAGTTTTTCTCCTCAAAACTTGAAACATATTATTACATTGTATTCTTCTAATATTGAAGAGCCTACATCAAAAACCTGTCTGAATTTTACATTACATATGACATATTTTGTTTACTCTGATGCTTAAATGATTCTTTGTCCTTAAAATTCCATAATTTTTCCAAAATATCTACTTTATTGCTTTTTTAATGTGTGTTTCACAAATAATTTTATGTTTAGACATTGTTCTTCCTTAAGAAATTATTTTTCAGATATATTTGATCTTTCTGTTAATTATACTAATAGTTAATGTGAGTTATATAAAAATTGTACATTTTTTCCCTAATCACTTTAATGTCTTTTCCTTTTCTCTGTATTCTGGAACACTTTCTTTCAGCTAAGATCCACATCAATTTATGTTTTCAGCAGTTTCAATTTTCTATTATACTACTTCTAATTTAGTTTCAGGTTCTTTATTGATAGTCTCTGTTTGCTTAAAATTATTCCTTAGACATGACAGAAAATTTTTCATCTCAATCTATTTTATTTTCAGCATATTTTTATCTCTTATTTTATAGAGCTTATGCTTTAATTTTCTGAATAATACAGATTTATGCTGCCTCATATGTTCTGTTCACAGTCCATTTCCTGAAGTAAATCATCCAACGTGTGCTTTTAAACCCACCTTCTGCACGTTTGTCAAGATAATATGTGGATTATTAAATTGTAGCAGATCAGTAGCTTGAGTCAATAAGTAAAATGTTTTATAGTCTTTTAGCAACCATTACCCAGCATATTAATGATTAAAAAAAAAAAGACTCCAGGTTCTAATCATGAAATTCAAAAGAACCACCAGGAGAAAGCCAGAATAAAAAGAAATATCTCAAAAACTTGATTTTCTTTCCTGCTTAAAATAAGATAAAGAGGTCTGTAAACAGGGAAAGAAGGTGAGAAAAACACGTAAGAGTGAAATTTTCTGTGGTGGGGAAATAGGTTGTTTGGGGCTGGGAGGGGAGGCCTTAGTTCACCCTTTCAAGTTATTGCTGCCAATGACAAAGGAGGAGTCATGAAAAAGTAGAGTGAACTTAATGGAATTAGGCTGGGGTCTCAGATTCAAATTATAGTCCATCCTAGAAAATATTTTTGCACTTGAACTCCACAATTGTGAAATATTACACAAGCTAGATTAATTCCATTTGTTTCAGTCCAAGTATTTTGTGTAACTGTGCATTTAATAGCTACTCATATTAAAGTGAGAACAAGATAAGCAATCCTAATATTTCCCTATTTCCCAAAAAATAGTGTAGGTGAATTCTTGTAGCTCCTTTCAGTGATTTATGTAAGAGAATTTAAGATGTAAGTTTTATATGTTCAGTCATATAGAAATCCAAGGAAAATTGGGTAGTTTCAGCCAAAAGAAAATTTTGTTTCAGTTATATTTGGTTCATTTTGTACTCCTTATGACCATTTTGATGTGGGGTAGTTGGCGGGATAGTAAACTCCCCCAAGTGGAGGGTTCTGATGTTTCTGGATTGCTCATTTGTGTTAAAATTAAATGACAACATTGCTGATGGGTTAGGGTAGAAAAATCTGAGTTAAGTGGATTTGCATGTAACATCCCTTTCCCATTTCAGCTGCCTTTCCTTGTCCTTGACTCTACAATGATTCCTTGTAGGCTGTTTTCCATCTTTCTCATTGTTATTAAGAATATGGGTCAAAGCAAGGAATAACCACACATTTTAGTGTCATAGCCATGTCACTAGATCCTTCATTCCTCCAAATTATATTTTAGGGGTTGTTGAAATGTCTTTCCATAATTTTCTGCAATGCTTCATTACTCTCTAGAAGGGGGAATTGTGTAGTTTCTCCTGGTGCCTTCCTTTGCTTTGGCTCAGTCTGAAGTATCTGGAGCATACAGTTGGCACCATTCCATAATTTCATCTCTGAAAGGTTTTTTATTTTTCCCTCTCTTATTTCTTTTTTAGCTGTTTAGACAAATTTCTTCTGTGTCATCTATTACACTACAATCTTTCTCAGAATTCACTCTTTCATGCTTTTTCATCTTTAAAATATTTATACAGCCTACCAAGACAACTCTGGGAAAACAAGCAGATCTAGAGGAAAGAGATTGGCAGGCTGCCTTAGCAACAACATCTGCCAGTAGCCAGCTGGTAGAGAACACATCAGTACATACTTCACAAAACTGAGGGCACAGTAGTTTTCTCAGCTTGGGCCTATGTTGGTTTGTCTGAATCCCCATGTTACTATAGTGTCCTGATGACTATAAGACAGAATGTGCTGTTTGACCTGAAACAGTTGTACCTATCACGTCATCACACAGAAAAACTGCAGGGGTAAGAGACCTACCTCTTGGAATAAACTCGGCATAATAAGCTTTAGGGCAGTATATCAACCTTGGGTGATGTAAACCTAAAGCTGAAGGGGAAACCCAGGATGATAAACTGAGTTTCCAGTCATCTACCATCCTCCTGTAATCACCTTTGTGGCGTAATCTGTGATTATAAATCAGTAGAGCTGGCTAAGGCAGCCACTCCTGGAGTAAGATAAGATTAATATCAGAGCTTCACAAGTAAATATACTCATTCACAGGATGGAGACAAACCCTCCTTCCACACTTGAAAATAATGGACATGTAAGTCCTGGAATAGAGCAAGTAGCTGATGTTACTTTTTGTACTTGACTCTACAATGATTCCTTGTAGACTGTTTTCCATCTTTCTCATTGTTATTAAGAATATGAGTCAAAGCAAGGAATAATCACACATTTTAGTGTCATAGCCATTTAGTGTCATAGAAAATAAATGCTTTTTCTTTTTAAAGAGTACAAAGTATATTCACTCTTTCTTTTCACCTTTGTGAAAAAATATGGTGTATTTTTAGCCATTGGTTTAGTGACAGAGACATCCAAAGTGAAACTTTGGAACTGAAGTTTAAACAGTTCATACTTTTAAACTGAAAAAAAAATAGCTTTTGCTGAAATACAGATTTTATGTAGCTCTGTATAAAATTCCTGTGCACATATACAGGCTATTAAATGCTTTTAAGTATGAAATTAGCTACAGCATGGACATTACTATATAAGGACATAGAATACAAATTGGCCTCAGTTTTCCTGAGTAAACTGTAAAATTAAATTATAATTGTTGAAACTTCTGGTATATTCAGTTAAATCTAGGGGGTAATTTTCTTAATTTATTCATTAAAACTGAAAATCTTCTACTGAGTATCTACTGTACATTAAGAACTGTCTGAGGAGTTTGGGATAGAGAGTTGAATAAGAAATGGCCACAGTAGATGGAGTAAAATCTTCCAGAAGCTAATAATTACAAGAGACTGGAGTGAGTAGCTGCCCCAGACTTTTGAGAGGTCTTGCAGAGATGATATATGAGCTGGGTATAAAAGGATAATTGGTAGTTTGTGGGCAAAAGGTCATTTCAGGATTATAGGCAAAACAAATAAAAGGAGCAAATAAATTGATATATGAAAAGTTATGATGAACTTAGGGAACAGTGAATTCTTCAATGATACTGAAATGCAGAATATAAGAGAAGTACTACAAAATTAAAATGAAAAGGGATCTCATGCTTAATAATGAGGGATTCTGCATCATTCTAAAGTATGAATTTTGTCTGGTAGGCAAATAGCAAACATTGAGTATTTTTAAGTTAAAGACTGGCATGAGCTGATTTTCTTTTTATGGTAATATGGACAATGGGGGTTAGATTAAGGAAAAAAATTCATCTAATCTGAATCTAAACATATACAACATTGTTATCAACAAAGTCATATTTATTTAAATGTTTCTGTTTAGTTTTCCAAATTCAAAAATTAATATCCCATCTTTCTGTTCAATTAGATAATTTTCACAGCAAACTAATCATTCTATACCTGAAGAAAAATCTGAAACATACATGTTAATAGTATTTCAGAATGTTTCACCAGTTTAACTTGATATTTCTGATTGTTGATTCCTGTTTATATCAGAGTATTTTATAGTCTCCTTTTATAATTAAGTGTTAGGTGTCTGGGGAGGACTCGTTTGTCTTTTGGAACCAAAGTAAGTGATTGAAGTGATTGGTTGGACTTGAGAGCCTACCAGTGGTTCTAAAAATTTAGATAATCATCTTATCAGATGAACTCCCTGAAAAAAAAAAAAACTTAGTAATACTGCCTTTGCAGGTTTGCTGCTCTTGTTAATAATTTTTCACTAAATCTATTTGATTTTCATGTTTTCCCAAAATAGGTTTTCAAATTTTAAAAAGTAATACATAATTATTACAACAATGCAAACAAGTTACATAAAGCAAAATATAATAGTCTTGTCCTACACACCTTGAACTCTGCTCCCTGTGATAATTAATGTCAATAGGTAATATCTAGGCAATGTTGATATATTTTCCAATTTTCTTAGAAATATAGTTAAAGTGTCAAACTGAAAACAGTAGATGAAAACTACCTCACTAAAAAAAAAAAGAGAGGAATAAAAACCCTACAAATGTATATGATCTTGATCTTTCACATCATGCAAGCAGGAATGATGTGAAGGAGAGTTTCTAAACAATGAGATGCCTTTGATGGGGAGTGTTGTAGCCTTTGCTCTCACTTCTCTGTGTGAGAGGTCAGCGAGTAAGCTCCTTACCTTTCAAGCCAAGTGGAGAGGGCTCCCAAGAGAGACCGGGAGTTACTGCAGGAAGGGGAGCGTGGTCCTAATCCGCCGCAGACTGCCTAGTAATCTGCAGAAACATTTAGGCTCTCACTGTTATTCCAGACAGAAATCAGCGAAAACCCTGAGGTAACCAAGACATGCATCTCCTGGAATTTGGAAGCATTCAATCCCTGTATATCAAGAAGTTCCTCCTGGATAATTCTTCAGGCAAAGCCTGGCTGGAAAAGTTTCATAAAGGTAGGACGAAGCAAGAGGGCGATAGTGGAAGCAGCTTGACTCCCAGCATTTGGGGGTTTACGTGGGTCAGGTGACCTCTGAGAAAGGTAGCCTAGCTTGAGCTCTCTTTGTAGTATTAATATAAAATAAAATGGAAACCAAACCATAAAATCCCCCAAACAAGTAAAACCATTTAAGCTACATAAACAAAAAGAAATCTAACTTATTTTATGAGCATTAGCTAAAACTTAACTTAGGCTCTATCTGTAAATGCCATTGATAATCATAAAGGAAATTTAAGTCATCTTCTTAAAATGGTATAATATAATCACTTTTAGCCAATTCCCTGATGGCTGGAATCCCCCACTGTAATGACCAGTCATTGTAAAGGTTAAACAACTTCCTGTTTTTCACTTTATAAACCATCTTGTGATATCATGCCTCTGAACTTCATATCACTTTTGGATTTAAAGACTCTCAGTTTACAAACTATTCTTTTTTGCACACAAAAAATCTTACTAAATACTGTTTTAATGACCTAGTTTTAATTTTTACTATTTATGAATTTGTGACAAAAGCATCTACTCAAGAGGGAGTCTTGCTGATATGGGAACACTAGAAATATAAAGCCATGGATGATACCATTAAGAGTGGAGCTAATGCAGAGGTTATAGGGAGGCCACAAAAGATCAGCCAGTGATTGCTTCACCTGTGTCATAGAACTGTGTCGTACCAATACAACTGCAGAACTTCCAGAGAAGCTAAACATCTGTGCTTAATGCAAAGCCATGGTTAAATCTCTGTAATACAATATTAGTCAAAATAGAGAGATCTAGAAGACTATGTTCACATGAACCCCATCTTGAAATACAAAATCAAGCAACATTAAACAATATATTGATTATCCATATGTATTTATATAACTCTTTAAAAGTAATAGAAATCATGAAATGTAATAGAACTATCAGCTATAGGAGAGAGACAAAGAGACAAACTAGAGGAGGACCACATTGTTTTTGGCTTGGGTGGTGAGTTTGAGGGTAGTCATCTTAACAAAAACTAAAATCGTATTGAAATGAATATAACAGCCTTTGCGCAGGCCAATTATGTCAACATATCATAAATCAAGGATTATGATTAACCCATTTCTGTTTACTGGAAATCTATATTTAAAAAGAGGTTAAAAAAAAAAAAGTCTCACTGTAGTACCGTGGCCTTGATTGCAGGTTTTTAAAAAAATAAGGAACAGTTGCCAATGTATTCCCCATGTATTATATCAAATAGTGTTAATAAACTTTTATTTATCTGTACAAGATATAAGTTGAGACTATTCTTCAAGACACTCAGGTCACAGGCTATCCACCAGCTGCCCCTTAGCCTTCTCTCTCAGATTTTGTTGCTTTGAACTCCGGGTGGTAACTGAAATACACTACTTTAACCTCATGTTAATTTTATATTTGGTGAATCGTATGGAATGAATGACTATTCCTTCAAACCAATCTTGCCTGATCCAAGTTGTCCAGAGATTGCTTAGAAACCCTTTGCTGGATTCCTGGCTGACATAGATGACCTCACATTTCTTTGATCATCTGTTTACATTGTGGAAGGTAGAGCAAGTGGGAACTAGACTAAAAGCACCATATTTGAAGCAGAATCTCAAGGTAAGTGTTATTAATTTAAGATTTTATTTTTTTCATAAGTGTTTGCTTGAATAGATCCAAGAACTAATCAATTATTATTGAATTCTTATTAGATCGAAGTAAGAACTGTTCTGTTCTGTTCCTTCTTTGAATAAATCTCTTTCAAAGAGGTCTTTTGAGCTGAAGATAGGATATACTCCTCTGCTGTAACTGTTGTTGCTTGTTCTATGACCCTGGGGTTAGCAGGCTTCTGCCCCATTCTCTAATTACTTGCACTGCTCTCAGGTGGGAAAGGGAAGTAGTGTCAGTCTTTCTCTTGCTTGCACTCAATTTGAGCTGTAGTGTTAAATATTTGAGAAAGCCTTCAAATTACACTCATCTTGGGCCTTCAGTCTAGCTGTTTCCTCTGGCAGGTATGCACTTCCCTGGTTATCTGTTTGCCTAACTCAATCTCCTCTTTTAAATCTCTGCTCCATTTTAACTTCTCAATGAATAGGGATCTTTGTGTCTTTTATTTGCTGACATATCACAAGCACTTAGAGATATGCCTGACTTCTAGTGAGTGCCTAATAAATTAGAGTAGAATACCTAAGTATTAACATATTCATGGCAGCTTTCCCACTTTCTAGTAATGCTGTTTTCCTTTTAATATTTTATAGTGAATACTCATTTCAAATGAACTCTGGAGTGGGAGAGTTAGATCTTCCTATTAGAAGAGTGTTCCTTGCCAAGTGTCCATAATGAGTTTACATTGACATCTTACCAAAATACCTCATTATTTTATTATTTCTAAACAGACCTAAATGATCTACATGCCTAGTAAGTGCCTTCCCTTCCCATTAGAAACACATAGGTTAAGCAAATTTATTTGTCATCTTGTTAGCTTGGAAACAGAATAAGAGATTAAATCAGAGGTCTTTAATTGTCTATGGTATCAAATAATGTTAGCCTGATGCATCCAACTTTTCTCAAGGAGCAGCCCACAAAATTTTTTTGTGCTGGTTCATCAGGGAAACCTCTGCCAGCCAAATACTGCAAATATACTGTGATTTTCTCCTCATTGGACCCAGTATTTGCAAATTTATTGCAGACCCCCCATCCAGTTGTCACAGACCCTTGCTTGGCTGAGATGGCATTACAGTCACGCATCCTAGGGTATGTGGAGAGAACGTCTTTGATAAAATCTTTAGTACTTTATGAAGTCTTTGAGAATACAGTTACAGGCAGCCTCGTGGATTATGTCATTTCTGCAGCAGGATGATCTCATGCATTGCATTTATATTCTCCCCAACTTCATTTTTAAAGGATAATCTTCTCTCTCATTTGGGAATGGCACCATACCATTGCATCCATATTCTTAATAACATTTACCTTCATTAAAGGGCTGGTTTGAGGGTCGTGTCACCTAAATATTAAGAAGTGCCCTAAAAAATTATCATCTAAATATAATGTGCAACTGATGGACAGTGACTGCATTGGGGTATGGGTGGGGACTTGATAATATGGGTAAATGTAGTAACCACATTGTTTATTCATGTGAAACCTTCATAAGAGTGTATATCAATCATACCTTAATAAAAACTAAATAAGAAATTAAATATAATGTGCCATTTTACTTTTTTGATTATTGATACCACTCCTAAACTTGTATGAGAGAAGTTTTATACACACCCAAAGAAGTTAGCAAATGTTTAAAGAGTCTTGATTCATTTGTTCATACCAAACTCTATATCATCTATTTGAATACCTTCCACAAACAAAATTAAATTACAATTTTTATCACCTTGAGCAAATCATTAAATTTAAAGGGTAAATTTGATAATAGCATATTACATCAAATACGATTTATGTCATAATCATGTATCTGATATGAACCTAGGGTCTTTCTGAGCAAAGTAACATTAACAGCTTATAAACTTTCACTTTTTTTAACCCAACAGCTGTTCAAATTATTTTTAATTTCTAGCTACTAACAACAAGTTCAAATAGCTATCACTATACATTTCAATATTTTTCACACCATTTACTGCTTCCCATTATGCTTATTGTAGCATTCATATCTCAGCTAATTTAAATATGGGGTTAGGCAATGGTTATAAGAATAACTGAAGTTTCATGTGTAAATTCATGGATCAACTTTTCATGGATAATAAAAACCTGCAGTGACAAAATAGAGTATTTTGTTTTTGTTTAGGAAACTGAAATCCTCAAAGTTTTCTGAAGTAAGAGCATGGGAAGTTTCCCTAATAGTTAGAAGGTATCTTGAGAAATCAAGAGTCATTTATGAAATTAATTGGTGAAATCTTTACTTGGAGAAATGATGGAAGCATAGTATTTCTCCAAATCTGGAAATATATAAATATGATCAAAGAAATATAGCAAGTTATTTTTGCAGCATGAATTGTAGACTTCAATAACATCACCTGAGATATAAAAAGCACCATAAGCAATAATTATCTGTACCTCAGTGAATATGCTGTCATCAAAGATGTCTCTAAGGTTTGATCCCTTACTGAAGGCAGTTACCTTAGCTGCTGTGCTGTGCCGCGCTGCTGCTTTAGGTCAGAAAGCTTGAACTTCTTGCTTTCAGATATTCTGAAGTGTGAAGTCTTTAATAAAAATGTAAAAAGTTATTCTCATCTTGTTCCCTGTCAAACCTCATGAGAAATATTATGCACAAATATAAATGCTCCCTGCTACTAAAGTGAAGTTGTGGATACAACTTTGCCCATTATCATAATGTATTAGAGCTGGCTTCACATGTGGGAGTGTGTGCCTGTGGGCAAAGCATATCTATACACAGTGTCAGAGTCGGACCCAAGCTCTGAGATCCACATAAGGCCGTAATTTCTATCTAACCTGAATAAAGTAGTAGGAGGTAAAACATGCCCAAGGAAAAATCAATTTAACTACCTTTTGTTACTTTTCACATAAATCAAAAGCCTAGATTGCCAAGCCTGAATGTCTTATACGTAACTTCTAAAAATAGTAAAGAATATTCTGTATTTGAACAGGAAAAAACTGGATGATGCAGTTGCCTTTACAGCATGTCTAGCTTTAAACACATAGAAACAAATCATATGTGATTATGTGTGACTGAGAGGAGATGGTTTATTTAAGCTCAAATTTCCTAGATATATGCATCTTTTGAGTCACCTCACTGAATCATTTTTCTTGGTTTTTTTTGGCCTGATTTGCTTCTATGTAATTCTAGCCTTAAATTTAAAGTAAAGAAATAAAGTTCTCTGTTGATGTAGAGTGAAATTAGGTCAAGGAATTAGAAATAAGAAATATCTGGGTCTAAAGTCTGGAGAAAAGGATTTTAATCCACCTTCTATATTAATTAGTTGTTTGAAAAACAAGTTACTGAGATGAACTTTACCAATCCCCACATGTTAAAATAAGATAAAATATGGAAAGACTTTGAAACTCTAAACATAAGATTTTATTTTAAATTTCTCAAGCTCTTAGCATTTCAATACTGATGTACTTTTCTCCTAGTTTTTTTCCTATAGCCAACAAAGGTAAATACACATTGGTATCAAATTCATTAAGGTCTTTCTAATATATAATGAGTTATTTGGAAGACTGGCAATCCAAAAACTAAAGTATGCATTTCTGACAAATACCATAGTTCCTCTTAAAGGGTGAGATGCTTAATAGAATGAAGTTATTAAAAAAATGAACTCCTTGTCCTCACCCACACTTGACCCATTGCTTATAAGTTGCTCAGATCTTCTGAGAAAATATGAGAAGTGACAGGAAAATGGAAGGAATCCAAAGGGAAAGCACTGGCAGAAACAAAATGGGGACAGTGGCACTCTGCAGAGATTTACACTTTCTGAGAAGTTGGAATTTATCAAAATTAAGAAGTTGGTGCATCAAAAAACATCCACAAATAAAATGAAAAGATAAACTACAAATTAGGGGAAAATATTTGTAAATTTCTACCTGATAAAGGACTTGTTTCCACAATATAAAGAGATAACAACCCAACTTTTAAAGGACCAAAGACTTGAATTGTTATTTTAATAAAGATTCACAAGTGACCAATAATCACACAAAAAGATGCTCAACATCATTAGTTGGTGGACATATCAGGGGTAAGGTGACTATAGTGGTGAGTTGACTGGGCTCCAAAATTTTTCTCTTCTCCTCAATTAGAAATTATCCTCTTTTATTTGTTTATATATCTGTTTTTTCACTTAAGACTATATTTGAAGAAAAAGTTATTTGAGGAAATGACTAAATTTAACGTTGTGGTTACCAAGAGGAAAAAAAAACAATATAAAAATATTACTATATAAGTAAAGATAGTAACAGATACTTCCCAAGAATAGGGTTCAGTCATGTAGGAAATAACACTGATAGTCCCCAAGAGTACAAACTACTTACTTGATGTAATCGGACACTTGAATGGATTCAAGGTCAAACCTATTAATATATTACAGTAGGTGTTTGAGGATGAATACATAAAACACAAGTAAGCAACCCAGAAAAGAGCCAGGATCTAAGAGAAGGGAAGGTTGGGTGCATTCTACCCTTCAAAATAAAAGAAAGACCAGAAAGTTATTTGAAACCTTCCTGTTCCCATTAAAAAACCTGAAATAACTACAAAAACTTGCAAAACTCTTCATATTCAGGTTGCCGTATTTATCTATTTTTTTAAGTTCAAGTTTAGTTGATATACAATCTTCTATTGGTTTTAAGCATACAACACAGTGATTTAGCAGTAACCAATATTATTAAATCCTTATCCCCACCACTGTGTTTACTATCTATCAACATAGACAGATATTACAGAATCATTGTCTATGTTCTCCACGCTATTCTACCATCCCCTTGACCAACTTACAAGATGATTGAGAATTTTTGTGCCCCTTTATACCCTCACCCTTTCCCCCACTCACCCAAACCTCTTCCCTATGGTAACCACCAGACGATTCTCAGTGTCTATGAGTCTACTGCTATTTTGTTTATTTGGTTTTATTTGGTTTTTTATTCCACAAATAAGTGAAACCATATGGTATTTGTATTTCTCCATCTGGCTTATTTCACTGAGCATAAAATCCTCTAGGTCCATCCGTGTTGTCACAAATGGCAGGATTTCTTTCTTTTTGATGCTGAATAATATTCCCTTATACATATGTACCACATCTTCTTTGTCTGTTCATCTATTGATGGACACTTTGGTTACTTCCATATCTTGGCTATTGTAAATAATGTGGCAATAAACACAGGGGTTCCTATATCATTTTGAATCAGGGATTTTATTTTCTTTGAACAAATTCCTAGATGTGGAGTTACTGGGTCACATGGTATTTCTATTTTTAGGTTTTTGAGGGACCTCCACCCTACTTTCCACAGCAGTTGTATCAACTTACTTTCCCACCAACAGTGTAGGAGAGTTCCTTTTTCTCCACATCCTTGCCAACTTGTTATTTCTTGTCTTTTTTATAGTGGCCATTCTGACTGGTGTGAGGTGATACCTCATTGTGGTTTTGATTTGCATTTCCCTGATGATTAATGATTAGGAGTATCTTTACATGTATCTTTTGGCCATCTGTATTTCTTCTTTGGAGAAATATCTCCTCAAGTCCTCTGCCATTTTTTAATCAGGTTTTTTTGTGTTTTTTTGTGTTGAGGTGTATGAGTTCTTCACATATTTTAGATGTTAACCCCTTATCAGATGAGTCATTTATGAATATATACTCCCATACTGTAGGATGCCTTTTTGTTCTCTTGATAGTGTCCTTTGCTGTACAGGTTTTTAGTTTGATGTAGTCCCATTTGTTCATTTTTCATCTTGTTTCCCTTTCCCAAGGAGATTTGTTCAGGAAAAACTGCTCATGATTATGTTCAAGAGTTTTTTGCCTATATTTTCCAAAATTTTTATGGTTTCATGTCTTACATTCAGGTCTTTGATCCATTTGAGGTTTACTTTTGTGCATGGAGTTAGACAGTAATCCATATTCGTTCTATTGCATGTATCTGTTCAGTTTTCCCAACACCAGTTATTGAAGAGGCTCTTTACCCCCACTGTATACTCATGGCTCCTTTATTGTATATTAATTGACCATATATGTGTGGGTTTACATCTGGACTCTCTAGTCTGTTCCATTGATCTGTGGGTCTGTTCTTGTGCCAATACCACACTGTTTTGATCACTGTAGCTTTGTAGTATAGCTTGAATTCAGGGAAGATGATAACTCCAGCTTTGTTCTTCTTTCTCATGACTGCTTTGGCTATTCAAGGTCTTTTGTGGCTCCATATGAATTTTAGGCATATTTGCTCTAGTTCATTGAAAAATGCTGTTTTGCTGGGGTTTTTTTGTTTGTTTGCTTGTTTTATCGGGATTGCATTGAATTTATAAATTGCTTTGGCAGGATGGCCATTCTGGTAATATTAATTCTTCCTATCCATGAGCATGGAATAGCTTTCCATTTATTGGTGTCTTCTTTAATTTCTTTCATGAGTGTCTTACCGTTTTCAGAGTACAAGTCTTTTTTCTCCTTGTTTAGGTTTATTCCTAGGTATTTTATTATTTTGATGCAATTGTAAATGGAATTGTTTTCCTGATTTCTTTCAGTTAATTTCTTTTTGTATATAGGAATGCACTGATCTCTGGTGTATAAATTTTTTTATCCTGCAACTTTGCTGAATCCAGTTATTAGTTCAGATAGTTTTTGGTTGAGTCTTTAAGGTTTTCTATGTTTAATATCATGTCATCTGCAAATAATGACAGTTTAATTTCTTCCTTACCAATCTGGATGACTTTTATCTCTTTGTGTTGTCTGACTGTCATGGCTAGGACTTCATTACTATGTTGGATAAAAGTGGTGAGAGTGGACATCCTTGTCTTGTTCCTGGTCTTAGAGGACAAGTTTTCAGCTTTTCACCATTATTGTATATTCACCATACCATATATATCACCATTCAACTTTTTCACCAAGAACTTAACACCGTAAGTATAGTGTTAGCTGTGGGCTTGTCATATTTGGCCTTTATAATGTTGAGGTATGTTCTCTCAATGCCCATATTGTTGACAAGTTTTAGCATGAACAGATGTTGAAATTTGCCAAATGCTTTTTCAGCAGCTATTGAGATGATTATGTGATTTTCATCCTTTTGGTTAATGTGGTATATCACATTTATTGATTCATGAATATTTTACCATCTTTGCATCCCTGGAATATATCCCATTTGGTCATGACCTTTTGATGTATTTTTGAATTTGGTTTGCTAATATTTTGTTGAGGATTTTTGCGTCTATGTTCATCAAGGATATTGGTCTATAATTTTCTTTTTTTGTAGTGTCTTTTTCTGGTTTGGGTATTAGAGTTATGATGACCTCATAGAATGGAAGTATTGCCTCCTAGTTTTTGGAATACTTTAAGAATGACTGGTGTTAGTTCTTCTTTAAGTGTTTGGTAGAATTCAGCTTTGAAGCGATCTCATCCTGGACTTTTGTTTATTGGGAGTTTTTGATTACCAATTCATTTTTGTTACTGGTGACTGGTCTGTTCAGATTTTCTGTTTCTTCCTGGGTCAGTCTTGGAAGTTTATGTTTTTCTAGGAAGTTGTCTGTTTCTTCTAGGTTGTCCAATTTATTAGCATATAGTTTTTATAGAATTCTCTAATAACTCTGTATTTCTGTTGTATCCATTGTGATTATTCCTTTTGTTTCTGATTTTGTTTATGTGTTCTCTCTCTTTTTTTCTTGGAAAGTCTGTCTAGGGCTTTATCTATTTTGTTTATTTTCTCAAAGAACCAGCTCTTGGTTTCATTGATGTTATTGTTTCTATTGTTTTATTCTCTGCTGTATTTACTTCTGCTCTGATATTATATCCTTCCTTCTACTAACTTTGGTTTCATTTGTTCTTCTTTTTCTAGTTTCTTTAACTGTGAGTTTAGACTATTTTGAGGGATTGTTCTTATTTCTTGAGATAGGCCTGTATTGCTATGCACTTCCCTCCGGAACTACTTTTGTGGCTTCCACAAATTTTGGACTGTAGTATTTTTGTTTTCATTTGTCTGCATCTATTGCTTGACTTCTGTTTTAATTTGTTCATTGATCCATTGATTATTTAGAAGTATGTTGCTTAGCCTTCATGTGTTTATGGTCTTTTTTGTTTTTTTTTCATGTAATTTATTTCTAGTTGCATACCATTGTGGTCTGAGAAGTTGCTTCATACAATTATAACCTTTTTAAATTTATTGAGGCTCCTTTTGTGGCCTAGTATGTGGTTTATTCTAGAGAACATTCCATGTACACTTGAGAAAAATGTGTATCATGCTGCTTTTGGGTGGAATGTTCTGTAGATATCTGTTAAGTTCATCTAATCTAATGTGTTGTTCAGTGCCTCTGTTTCCTTATTTATTTTCTGTCTGTCTAATTTGTCCATTGATGTGAATGGCATGTTAACATCCCCTAATATGAATGTGTTGCAGTCTATTTCCCCCTTTAATTCTGTTAGTATTTGTTTTGCATGTTTAGGTGCTCCTATGTTAGGTACAGAGATGTCTATAATTGTTATATACTCTTGTTGGACTGACCCCCTTACTATTATGGAATGTCCTTTCTCTCTTGTTACTTTGTTTGTTTTGAAGTCTACTTTGTCTGATACAAGTACTGCTATCCCTGCTTTTTTTCTCCCTATTATTTGCATAAAATATCTTTTTCCATCCCTTCATTTTTAGTCTGTATATGTTTTTAGGTCTAAAATGTGTCTCTTATAGGCAGCAAATAGATGGGTCTTGTTTCTTTATCTATTCTGCCACTCTGTGTCTTTTGATTGGGGCATTCAGTCCATTTACATTTAAATTAATTATTGATAGGTATATACTTATTGCCATTTTAATAATTGTTTTCTGGTTGCTTTTATAGCTCCTTTCTGTTCCTCTCTTCTTTTCTTATACTCTTCTCTTGTTATTTGATGGTTTTCTTTAGTGTTGTAACTGGATATATTTTTTAATTTTTTGTGTATCTATTATAGGCTTAAGGTTTGTAGTTACCATAAGGTACATGGATAGTTTCCTAACTATATAAAACTCTATATTAAGTTGATGATTGCTGTATTTCAAACACAATCTAAAAGTTCTTGTTTTTTATTCTTCTTCCTCCTCCACAGTTTATGTATTAGATGTTATAATCTGCATTTTTTATGTATACCTTGACTGATTTTGTGTGTGGTTGGTTTTACTACTTTTGCTTTGTTTTAATTTCATACTTGCTTGGTAAGTAATTAGTGAATTTAGTGGCTTGCAACTGGAACTTTTGTTTTAAAAAATCCAATTAAATTGAATCAAATTAAATAGCATCTAGAATGGATTAGAATATAAATACATTTCAAATGTATAGGTTAGTTTTATTTATTAAAATTGAGAGCATTTACAAATGTGTATGTTGCATTAAAATGTAAAATGTGTTGTAAATGATAAAGAGATGTTTGAAGAATACTATTTTCAAGTTGTTACCTCTAAATAAAGTATAGCTGATAGAGATTAGTAAAAATTATAGGAAAGAGGTCAACAGAGATTTCTGTTTTTCCCAAAACTAGTACAAACCTATCCACTATAATGTAATAGCCACTGGGACAAACCTATTTCTAATATCTTTCTCTTTTGGAAGTGAAAAAAAGAAACACATATTAGTGGTTTTCTAGAAGCTCTTTGGGAAGTTGCAAATATAGTTTTGCATGTAATAGATATCTTAAAGTCTTTATTTCTACATTTTGAGTTTTATTTTGGAAATGTAAAATCAAAAGAACTTTCACAGATTTGTTCACTTAGGCTGGTTTGGAATTGTAGGTGACTGAGACACTACTTGGTTACTTATTTAATCAAATGGAGAATAAAACATTTAAAAATAAACATAAAAGTTAACACAGTTGTAAAGTATTTTAACTCTTCCTTAAGTGAAGAAACTTAGTTCTTTGTGTGTGTGTGTTTCTTTCTTGACTATTAAAGATGTAGTAATGATATAAAGCACAGAAAATTATTATAATAAAGAAACAGAATGTCTTCTTATCTGGGCAGATTGTACAGAAGGAAAAGAATAACTATGCATATTGTAGGTTAAGTCTTCAATAAATCTATCAAGGAAGCCTGGCATGAAAAATTATCAAATGTTGCTAAATTTTGAATGTATTTTGTGGATTTGTTGCATACTCGGATTCTGAACCAAGGCAATAATATTTACTTCCAAATTACCCTTCGTTGTGCTCTTTTATATTCTGGAACAGACTGACATTTCACTTTAAAACAGTGATTCTCTCTCAGTGGGTCTGCAAGAGCAAAAGTATTTCATCCTAACACTCAGATGTTATTTGCCTTTTTTATCTCTTTTCTCAGGAGTATATCATGGAGGTTCCTAGAGCTGTATAACATGTGATATCTCAGAAGACTGCATACTGAAACAGACATGAAAATCCAGCTGTCTTCTCTCAAGTAAGACATTTAAAAGATTTTCAAAAATGCCACTCTGATCATATATATGTTTACTAAAAGAGTTATTTCTTCATGAAAATGTTACAATTTTAAAGTTTTTCTCAATTTTAATTTTTAGCAGTGTAATTTTGAGAGTTGTAATTTATATCATATGCCACATAGAAGGTAAAATTTAGGTTTTCTTAATAATATTAGAGAGTGTAACTTTAGAACAGACACCAAAAAATTTGGAAGCTGCTGCTTCAGGGGGAAAAAAACTGGTCTTTCCCTTAAGGGAAAAGAAAAAGGCATGCACAGTTGAATTTCTCTGTCAGAAATGTTCCTTGTCTTAACTGTTCATATTTGGTATAACTTCTACCCAAAGTCACTAACTTCTGTTTCATAGAGAAAACTAGAGGGATGGTAATTGGGAATTGTCTATCAAACACAAAGCTTTTTAAGACTTGTTGAGCTCATGAAAAAACACACTTTCTACACCCACACACATTCTTTTTGTACCTTCTTAAGGTGGAAAAAAACATCCAAGAAATAGCCTTTCAGTAGAATGTAAAAATAAAAACAAAAAGTACATGACCTATTTTTAGGGATCAACCTTTGGTATTCTCTCTTACTTAGAAAGTATCTAGAAATCCAATCTTATTTGTTGTTTTTAGGGAAATGAACCAAAAAGAAAGATTTGCCCTGGGAAATCTAGTCAACACATTACAGAAAATGTGAATTAACAAAAAAACAGCTATAAGAACAGATAAAAACTTTTGTTTTAATGATGCTATGTGACATTCTTTCCCAAAAACTATTACAAAGCTGTACAAAACTGACAACATGGTAGGAAATATGAATTACTATAGTTTTTCCCAAAAGAGAGAAAACCTGAAAAGGTAAGTAAGGAAAAAATGGAGAACTATTAAAAAATCACCTTCAAAATAGACTCTGTAGTGTATATACACACACACACACACACACACATGCACACAGGGAAAGAATGAGAGACAGAGAGAAAAGTAAATAGGGAAAAGTATACATTTATTTAAATATAAATAATGCTTTCAGGCATCCATTTGGGCCTCAGCCTGAGCTAGCCTTATGCACTTAAAAAATAAGAAAAAATTCCATCAAAAGCCAATGGACATTATATTTAAGAGTAAATATATTTACATTATACTTAGATACTTAGAGTAAAGCTTTTAAAAACTTAAAATTAGGAACAAACCAAATTTCATCCAAACTTCCTTCCCCTAAGTGACTCTACCAGCTGAAGACAGAATTGAGAAAATGTTCCAGATAGTATAAATTAGAGAGATAGAGTTGGAGTTGGCATTAAGATGGAGATATAGGAAGAAGAGATTGGGGGAGGGGGATGAGAACAAAGGTAAAGATATAGGTTCTCTTTGGAGGAATGCAGCTACAAGGGATTTTTGAGCTTTAAGATTTCTATTTTTACCAGGAAAAGACAGATATCTAAATGTAGAAAATAAACTTTAAGGAAGGTGTTCAATATGTTGAGGAGTCCTAAATGATGGATGTCTACTCCAGTTTTTCCATTCATCATCTTACAAATTGTGGTTTATATGATTCCTATTATTTTATTGTTATTGCAGTGAAGTCTTTAGGAAGGAAAGAGATTACTATAATTTTCAATCCTCCTATTTTGTTCCCTTTATAATAGTATATGTATATACAATCATATATTCATATAATGTATATGTATACATATAGCTACATATATATCCTCTCTACCCATATATGCATATATATGTATTATATGTATATATGTATTAGTAAACATATACATATATGCATACATTTTGTATGAATATTTAGATATGTACAAATATTAACACATAAAATTGTATAATATATATTTTATATATATTATATAATATGTATATAATTAGAATGAAAATAGGACAGTAGTTCCCAATAAGAATTATTTTATGGAAACCAGGTACAGAAAAGTTTAAATGAGCTAACGAAAACTCATATATTCCTATGGTCGCCTTCTGTAACAATTCAGGACTTCCAATTAACAAGTTTAAAATGGCAGGGAGCTATTTTATTTCAGGTAACAAATAGATGCTGAATACCATCAGAATAAACTCCTTGGACCTGTGGCAAAAAATAATGGGAGGAATGGAAGATACATTTTTGTGTCTAACTGAAGGCTCTGATCTAAGCAGTGAAGAATTGTCTATGAGATTCACCATGGTGTTAACTTCAATCCTGTAGTATTTTTTTTATTTTCCTGGGCCTTTATTCATCTCTTGAAGTAAAAACTTTTACCTTGACTAGTATTGAAATGCCTTATTATATCATCTGCTTCTAATCCTTCCTAAATGACTTTCTACTATTTGTCATAAAACAGTTTTCTCCTAATCCTTGTCATATGAATAATCCTTCCTCCCATATTCCTGATTCTAGTCTTCTGTTTAGGCAGCCACAATCTCTTTTCTTGAAACTCTAATTCACATACAGCATCTCTTACATTTATTTATTGATCATCTACTCTGTGAAATATTCTTTTAGGCTCTGGAGATACAATGGTGAGCAAAAAGGAACAAAGACCCTGCCCACATGGAGCTCACAATCTCATGACAAATCACAAAATTAACCAAATCGAAGCACAAATAAATGCAATGCTACAAATATTAAACTCTTTATGAGTAAGAGGCACATCATGCTATGAGAGGAGAAATGTTGATTTTAGGAGACTAGAAGTTTAGGGAAGTGATCAAAAAATATTTGATTAACCAGCAACTGGATAGATAGTTGAATGAAAATAACAAACACATTCTCTTCAGGTAGAAAAAAGAACAATTTTTAAAAAATTTATAATAAAATTCCATATTATGTGACATGATTTTCTTGTTTATATGATTGACGTTCATAAATTCATTAAACCAAGAGTGAAAACCTGGGTGGTCTTATGTATCCATTATCATTATGAAAAAAGATCTTGCTTTTTTATTCTGTTTTGTTCCTTCCATATTGAACTTACATTGCTTCCTTATTTTATGAAAACCTAATATCATATATTATATTGATAATAATTCCATCTCTTTATTGTGAATTTATGAATATAGCTAATTAATTCACAACCTTAATTTGGTAAGGTCAGTAAATAGCCTGAGAGATTATAAACATCTGGAATGAAAGTCCAAGACCTTTGAATTAAAGTGTTTAGTTCAGTTGATGTAGATCTTAATAAATAAAAATCCTAGACTATTTGCACAAGTGACATGTCTCAGAACAAATTGATGGTGTATGCATAATAAACTGTACATATGGACAAAAGTTCCTGATATTTACTGGAATTAGGTACAGCATATGTCACATTAACATGTGGCAAGAAAAAGCCCATATGAATAGTTGGGAAAAATAAATAGTCCACAGGGTTTTAATAAAATTTGTGTACACACCAGAGACTTGAGAAAACTATTAAATATTGAAATATACAGACTGATATTGTTCCTGGGAGATTTATTTGGAATCAGTGGGCCAAACTAAAAATCAGTGATAATAGAGGTGGAGTTTTTTCTTCTCCTTTGTAAATCTTAGAAATGTGTCCTTCACCAAAAAGATATTGATGCATATTTGCTAAGAATTTGTAGAAAATGTCAGAAAAATAGTAGGAGGACTATCCAGAGAAATAACTTTACTACATATCTGATAAAAGACCCAAAATACACAGAAATATTTCATTCTCTTTATCATTAGAAAATTTAAAATTCACCAGGAATAAAATTCACCAGTTAGTTCTCTCTGGCTAAAGTAAGTTCATGTCAAATTTGGACCAGAAAAAGGTTACAATAGAAGCAGGATGATGATACAGTAGTGAAGGAATATAGAATATATAGAAAAAAGAGCTTTATATCCAAATTCCATCACTATCAAGTTGAACATACTTGGGCAAACCTCTTAATTTTTCTGATATTCTCTCATTTATAAAATGGCTACCTCAGAGATTTTATGTTAAATTATTTTACATAGTCAAATTACATGTATGATGATTATAGTAAAATTTCTATCAGTAATGGTTAGAAATATATGGAACTGATAAGAGAAAAGAGAAACAAATTGATTATAGACTATTACACTGAGATTTTAGATTCTGTCTTGTCTGGAAGAATGTACATGAGTTGTGGGTAAAGGGCATAATAAATACATTTCTGACTACCCCCTCCATCTCCTTGGGAAGTAGCAATCGTATGTGTAAACATTTTCCCCCTTACCAGATCTCATTTGCCAGAGTTGAGAACTGAGGAAAAAAATCTCTCGTCACTTGAACCAGTACAGTGTTCTCTGATGCAGTGGGAGAGAAGTTCACTGGAGCCAAGCAGATGCTTGCTTTAGGAAATCTGAACTAAAAGACCAGAATTTACTGTTAGGGAAGGAAACTGAACTGAGCAGCAAAAACACTGTGTAAATTCCATACTCCCAGCTTTCACAGACAATGAGCAAGTTACCTAATCAAAGGAAATGAAAAAGAGACAACAAATATTAATAAAAATAAAAAAATAAGGAATATATATTGTAAATGAGAGAAGTAAATCTCCTACATTGTGGGTAGAAATGTAAAATGATAAAACCATTTTGGAAAACTGGCAGTTGGTGCTATAGCTGAATATTTGCCTTCCCTACTACTCAGCAACTTCACTGTTAGTGTATTCACCAAGGAAATGAATGTATCTGTCTACCAAAACATGCAGAAATGTTCATATCAGCTTTATTTGAAGTAGTTAAAACTGTATGCCTATCAAGAGGAAGATGGATAAATTGTGGCATATTCATACAGTGAAATACTATACAGAAATAAAAAGAAGACTTCTAGGACATACAAAAACATACATAAATATCATAGATATTGTGTTCAGTGAAAAAAGCCAGACACATATGTGTACCCTCAATAAGATTCCAATTATATTAAGTTCAAAAACAAAGTTAATCAATGATTATAAAACTCAGAATTGTAGTCATCTAATAGAAGATACAGTCTAGGGGACAGATAGAAGAGTATCTGAAGGAATGCTAGAAATATATATTTTCAGGTAACAATTACATGGGTGTAAATACATGTAAAAAATCATAAAATAGATAACCCAGTCCAACCCTCCCTCCGATAATAACTGGAAAAACTGGAAAAAAATCATGAAAAGAACACCCATTAGAACATACGGGAGAGCTAACATGCCCATAAACAATTCAGGGACCAAGATCCAAGAAAAGAAGGAAACTAAAAGATGTGATCTCAGAAATCGGGACTGCTTTTTTCCTAGATTTATCTACCGATTCAGGTATAGGCTAATACCACCTGCATAGATTCTTATGGAGACAGCTGAAAGTATGTGGTATCAAACAGAGTTTGAAAGACTAAGTTGACAAATATTGGAGTTTGGAATTTAGGTATCAAATGGCTACATTTGTGAACTTGGCTATTCTCATGGTACTGTGGAACTGGAGGGCCAAAGACAGAGAGAGAATATGAAAACCAAGATTTAAAGATAAAATTTACTAATCACTTTCTAAAACTGATGACTGCATAAAGCCATAATCTCGGAAAATGATGAAGTAAAAGAGAAAATCTTAAAAGCAGCCAGGGTGACAGTGGAACCCAGAACTCATTCAAGCAACACTTTCAAAGTTTTAGGGAAAAATAACTGCCCACATCATTTTAATCCTTTTACAACTAAAGCAAAATAAGACATTTTCAGCCAAAGAGAAACAGATTATGTGTGACAGCCACTCTTTCAGTAAAGAAAAGATAAGAGATAAATTCTAGAGTCAGAACAATGAGCAAAGATGAAATTTGGAGGTGCAGGAAAGAACATATAAAGCAACAAGAAAGGCAAATATGTGGGCAAGTATAAATATTTAATGTTTAAAAGTGATAAATATATTGTCTTTATATATTTTTTTAACTAAAATGTATGACAATATGTGACAAAATATGACAATCGCTTATAATTCAAAAGAGAGACAAATAGAGTTAAAATGTTCTGAGGGTGTTGCCTAAATGTTCAGAAGTAGGAGTGTTGATGCATATTAAAATTTAATAAATCAGAGATGCATATTGTAATTTATAGAGTAACCTCAAAAAAGAAATAAGAAGTACATAAACTGTGATGCTAAGTTAGGGCAAATCTTGACAGTAAATTAAGAAATACAAATATATTTAAACCATGTTTTGAACAAGACTTCACAATGGAAATTGAAAAATATTTTAAAATACATAATAATGAAAATAATGCAAATAAATCTTATGGGATATAGTTAAATTTGTGCTTAAATGGATGATTTATAGCCTTTAACTCAGATATTACAAAGAACAAAGCCTGAAAATAAATTTTCTAAGTATCAGTAGAAGAAGAAAAAGAAAGTAAAGTAGAAGAATGAAGATCATAAATATAAGAAGCAGAAATTATTGAAAGAAAAAATATCAACAGAGAGGATCAAGAAAGCCATTTTGTGTTTTTGTACCTTAACCATAGAAGTAACGTGAGGTTTTCCTGTAGGTGGCAGCAATCGTGAATCCAGGGGTAATAAGGCGACTGAGCTTGTTTCAGTCTAATGCTGTTAAACAAGATTTGTAAAAGGCCCTTTGTGTTTAAGGTATAAAGGTCCATTAGAGGTCTGATGTGAGCAAAAGGAAAAGAAGTAACTGACCCAGAAACAACAATAAAATAAAAAAAGGAAAATAAAAACAGCACAACCAGTAACCAGTGAAAATAAACCTGAATCTTAGTTATACATGTATTTTTTAAGTTAATGTTTTCCATTAGCTCTCATTAAGAATGTTTACAGGAATTTAAAGAGAACACCAGCTTTTTCGTATATAGGTTTTTCCAGATGCACTGGAAAGAAAGGGGTAATTCTAAAGACACCAGCATGTCTTTACTTTAGAGAATATAGGGATCTCCTCCAATGGAAACAACCAATAGAACATAGTCAGGCTTCAGACTGAAAATACTTGATGACCACAGTAGTACACAGATCAAGATTAACTATATTTTTCTTCCTGCTCATTTTAGTAGTAACAAACTCTAGATTGTTGTCAGGCTGGGAGTTAAAAGGTAAAAGCAATAATGGAGGAAAAAATAAAAGTTGGTCGTCTGGCCCTGGGCACAGGAGGAATATAATTTTAGTAGAGTACAGATGAATCCCAAACACTCTTTTCTACCATAAATATATTCAAAATGTTAACTACCTTGTAGAATTGTTATGGTTATATTGATTTTTAAAATAGAGCCACTTGAAAGCACAAATAGTGAGATAAAAAATTATCTTGTCCTGCCCTACAGCCCAAAAAAACTACCTAACTAAAATCCCTTGAGAGGAAGAATTTTAAGGTAAACTATGAAAAGTGAAGCCTAAATATCACAAGAAAAAAAGACAATAGAAAATCTAAGAACTAACTTTTCTGATAAATCATAGCAGATATACTACTTTATTATATTCAGATTTACAAATTAAAATCTTAGGTCATATTTCTCATTTTCAACTTTTCTATATTTCCATGAGGAATACCTGGCGTTTAATTTCATTTTGTCTCATTAATAATGAGTCAATGTGAAAGAACTGGATTTTGAATGTCTATGACTGCTAATGGAAGCATGGAGGAGGGCATTTTCCATGTTTAATGATGTCGACTTGTTTATTTTTGGAAAACGTAATTTTCAGTGTTTATTTAAGAAAGAACCTCCTTTGAAAAATAGTTATGTAAAGTTAATATTAAAATTCCTTACCCAATAAATTGTTAAGTTTTCTCCCAGTCTCCCAAATCAGAATTAATCCCTGTGTGCCCTGTAGCATTTCATCATACTTCTCTTAGGGCATATTCTAATCTAATTTTAGTTTCTCATGAACATGAATACCTCAACCATTAGATTATGAACTATTTGAAGTTAAGAATCTTATTTATCTTATTCTACTCTAGTGAAGTAAGTACACAAAATAAATATTTTTGAATGAAAGAAAAATAAGCTTAATAAGAAATAAGTACTATTTTATAAGTCTCTATAGTGAAAAAATGCAGTAATTCATAGAGTTTATTGGTCTTACCACCCTAACACATGCACATGTATAGTTGGAGCATAAGGGATTCAATACACTATAGAACCAGGAGAAGATACTGACTCTCAGAGACATATTAAAAAGTTAATGCACAACTGGAGTATTAAATATCAGATCATGAATTTTGTTTTCCCTAAGTGAATATGAACCAAACCACCCAGGGAAGATCACAGAAACATTAAACATAATGATGTGGAAGAACAAGAGCAGATGAAAGAAAGTCATGAGTAACTGCTTTAGACTGGGAGCTGTGCAATCTTTTTTAACTGAAAATCAGCAAAGAGAACCCGGGGAGAAAACTTTAGAGTCATGAGACAGATAACTGCTAGAGGGCCTAGAACCCTCATAATCCAACAAAGAAAGAATAAATCTAACTTCCTCTGGAAACTGGGGTTAGCAGATGGAAAGGGAGCAAAACACCACGATGCACTGGATGAGGATGTAACCTCCATTGCTTCCTAGGTTGTATCTAAACAAGAAGGACCTTCAAAAAACACTCTACTTTCCCCTTAATATACAGTATGATTAGGGATAATATGACTTGGAAATATTCCAAAACATGAGCTGAGTGTTCTAGTCTTTTTCTACATGTGCTTATAGATAGAAAGTCAGGGACTATTTGCTAACAAGATCACATGGAGTCCTTGTCTGTTGCACATGTGGGTGTGGTGCGACTGGATTGCAAACTTGTATTGATATTACCCAATACTTTGTAGGACAAATTAGCAGTAATATACCCTTCAATTACCCAATTAAGGAATGATGCTTCATGTTTGAAAAGTGACATCTTTTAGTGCATAAAATTAGAAAACTCTGTTTTTCAGAAAATTAATATTAGCTGTATTACTTTTGCAGTGCCTTCATTGCCAGAAAGAGTTTGTAATTGTAGTTGATGAATGAGATTTCCCCCACTTCACCATTTATACCCAAGAACATGGAAGTAAAGTTGTCCCATAAGAATAAAATATAAAATCAAAACAAATAGTACAATAATGCAAAGGATGCCTCAAAAGAGAAGGGTACTACAACCAACTAAACTTGGTAGTGAATTTAAAAATCTGTGCTGGAGGGTGGGTGGAAGTTAAGCACTGAGATCATGAATAACAAAGAGGTACAAAGACAAACTTTGACATCGTGCATCCATTCTCTTTTCAAGTTTCTATGCTAATATCTTAAGCAACTTTTAAATCTACTATACCAATGAGATGGATGCATTGGTTAACAAGTCTGGTGTCCTTAAATCAACTATCTCAAGTAGCCAGATTTGATCTCAAAAACATGTATTTGGCCCGGCAGTTTTAAAAAGTGAACTTAGGTTTACAAAATAGGGTTTTCCCCCTAAATCTGAATTTTGGGCTTCCCTTGAAATATCAGGTTTGACAACACTCGTACACCATTTCTGCATGATACGTCACTTCTTAGGAGTATCTGCGCGTGGGGTGTCTCCTTGAGACAGGGTGTATGCCTTCTAGTTGCAAGCTCCAGCATTCATGCACATGATCAACTTCACTCATTTACATTATCTGCTTGGCTGTTAAACATTGAAATTCCAATCCCTGAACTAATTTGAAATCCTAGAGGCTTTTGTATAGTTCCTATGAAAAAGGACAAATTACCAGCAATATTTCCATATGTTTTTATTTTAATTCAGATGCATAATGGACAATCATTGTCCCTCAGCTTTTTGTGAGCCAGTAAGTAATTTATGAGAAAGCCAACTAACATATAAACCTGTATTCAAACAGTGTCTCTTTTAAACACAAAGTTTAATTTTTGTAATAACTTGAGGATGTTGAAAGCATAAAATGCTTGGTGAATAATAATCCTAAATAATTAATCTTCTAATAATAACTTCTTTGTGTAACATGGCATTTCATTGCAATAGATGCATTTAACATGTAAGGAAGTGATATGTAAAGAAAATATTTTATTATACTCTTTGTAATCAAAACAGAATTCCATAGACAATCATATTACAAGCTAATTTTGGTTAAAGAGACTTTGAAAGCATTAAAAAAAAGTATTGTTGTACTAATGTGTATGGAGGGACCACAGACAGATGTATTTTCTCTTTGGGATGTGGGGATGGGGAGGAAGATGAGGTACAGGCATACATTATTTTATTGTGCTTCATGTTATTGTACTTTGAAGATACTAAATTTTTTACAAATTGAAGGTTTTTGGTAGCTTTATACTGAGGATTTCTGTCAGCACCATTTTCCCAAAAGTATTAACTGCTCACTTTGTGTCTCTGTGTCACATTTTGGTAATTCTTGCAATATTTCAAACTTTTTCACTTTTATTGTATTTGTTATAATGGTATGTAATCAATGATCTTTGATGTTGCTATTGTAATTGTTTTGGAGCACCACAAACCACACCCATGTAAGAGAGCAGACTTAATCAATAAATGGTGCATGTGTTCTGACTACTGCAGTGACCATGTGTCCCCCACCTCTCTTTTCCTCTCCTCAAGCTTCCCTATTTCCTGAGACACAACAATATTGAAATAAGGCTTATCAATAACATTACAGTGGCCTCAAGTGTTCAGTGAAGGGACAAGTCACAAGTCTCTCACTTTAAATTAAAAGCTATGAATTATTAAACTTAGTGAGGAAGGCCTGTTGAAAGCTGAGATGGGTTGAAAGCTAGGCTTCTTGCAGCAAACAGTGGGTTATGAATGAAAGGAAAAGTTCTTCAAGGAAATTAAAAGTGCTACTCTAGTGGACACTTGAATAAGAAAGCAAAACAGCCTTATTACTGATATGGAGAAAGTTTAGTGGCCTTGATAGTATATAAAACCAGCTACAACATTCCCTTAAGCCAAAGCCTAATCCAGAGCAAGGTCCTAACTCTCTTCAATTCTGTGAAGGCAGAATGAAGTAAAGATGCTGTAGGAAAAAAATTTGAACCTAGCAGAAGTTGGTTCATGAGGTTTAAGGGAAAAACTTGTCTGAACAGCATAAAAATGCAGGTGAGGCAGCAAGTGCTGATGCAGAAGCTGCCCCAAGTTATCCAAATCTAGCTAAGATAATGAAGGTGGCTATACTAAACTACAGATTTTCAAAGTAGATGAAACAGGCTTCTGTTGGAAGATGATGCCATCTAGGACTTTCACAGTTAGAGAGGGCAAGTCAATCCTGGCTTCAGAGCTTCAAAGGACAGACCACTTATTAGAGGTTAATGCAGCTGGTGACTTTAAGTTGAAGCCAATCTTCACTTACCATTCCAAAACTCCTAGGGCCCTGAAAAAGTATGCTAAATCTACTCTTCCTGTGCTCTATAAATTGAACAACAAAGCCTGGGTTTCAGCACATCTATTTATACATGGTTTACTGAATATTTTAACCCCACTGTTGATACCTGAGAAGCATTCCTGTCAAATATCACTGCTCATTGACAATTTACTTAGTCACCCAAGAGCTCTGATGCAGATGGACAATGAGATTAACATTATTTTCATGCCTGCTAGCATGATATCCATTGTGCAACCCATGGATCAAGAAATAATTTCGATTTTCAAATCTCATATTTAAGAGGCACATTCTGTAAAGCTATAGCTGCCATAGTGATTGGTCTGAATTACCTGGCAAAGTAAATTCAAAACCTGGAGAGGATTCACCACTCTAGCTGCCATTCAGAACATCTGTAATTCATGGAAGAGGTCAGAATGTCAACATAAGCAGGAGTTGGGAAGGTGATCTCAACTCTCACAGATGAGTTTGAGAGGTTTAAGACTTGAGTGGAGGAAGTCTTTGCAGTAATGGTGGAAATAGCAAGAGAACTAGAATTAGAAATGGAGTTTAAAGATGTGACTGAATTGCTGCATTCTCATGATAAAATTTTGGGATGTAGAGTTGCTTCTTATGGATAAGCATAAAAAAGTGGTTTTTGGTGATGGAATCTGCTCCTGGTGAAGATGCTGGAAAGATTGTTAAAATGACAACAAAGAATTAAGAATATTATATAAACTTAGTTGAAGCAGCAACAGGGTTTCAGGGGATTGACTCCAATTTTGAAAGAAGTTCTCTTGTCAGTAAAATGCTATCAAACAGCATCACATTCTACAGAGAACTTATTCATGAAAGAAAGAGTCAATCTATGTGGTAAGCTTTACTGTCTTATTTTAAGAAATTGCCATAGCTGTGCAACCTTCAGCAACCCTCACCCTCAGCAACAAATGCTGAGGCAAAAGCCTTCACCAGCAAGGTGATGATGACTCTCTGAAAGCTCAGATGATGGGTAGCATTTTTTAGCAATAAAATATTTTTAACTAAGACATTTATGTTGGTTTTTAGACACAATGCTATTCCATATTTAATAGATTTTATAGTGTAAACATAACTTTTATATGTACTGGTAAACCCAGAATTTCATTTGACTTGCTTTATGGTGATACCCACTTAATTGCAGTGGTGTGGAACCAAAGCTGCAAGGTCTCTGAGGTCTGCCTGTATTTGAGAGAGAATTCATAATAGAGATTTGTCTTATTAGCAAATATTTCAATTTATTGAAAAAAGATATGATGACTATAAAGGAAATGCTATTATAATGTTCTGAATAGAGACACCAAATCATCAGCACCACTTTTTTCTCCTCTGTTCATATGGTCTACACATCCCACTCCTGAGATGTGTAGTGTACATGGCAGTTTGATTCTTGTTCCTCATAATATAACCCATTATTTAAAGGAAGAGCACTTTTCTGGAGTCTGCACTTTGGTATGTTAACTGGGGAGATGTGAGACTGTAGACTGAATTTTATGGTGACTATATTCAGCTACCAACCAATCTAACATTGCCACAGCAAATGGAAATACACCATTCCACCATTAGGCACATAATATATCCCCCTCTCTTAAACCTCTTTCTCTACCTCAATTTCCTAGAGAGTTGGGGACTGGCATTATATTTCCTATTTCCTATTCTGACATTCCATGGTCAGTAGCATACCTATAAAGCTATTTTCTCAGACTTCTCAGAATAAACAAATATTCCAAATCTCTATGTCCTTTCAAATTTAAACACCTACATATCAAAATAATAAATAGATCTTACATGCCAGAAAAAGTAGAGCCATATATTTATACAATGTTAGGGAAAGTGATCCAAGTTAATGTAGAAAACCAATTATTTAACAGGAGGAGAGAACTGTGTAATCTCTAAGGATCTCCACACTGAGAGTGGACTGTCAGAGAACTCTGAGGCACTGTTCAAATGCTGAAGTGTAGGTTCTCATGTGAATTATATTGTGTAGTTCCAAAGATATGCACTTACTTGAACCTGAAGCCTAATAATTCCACTCCCCAAATCATCAAATTCAACATGAAGTTATATTTCAAGGATCACAGTTTTGCCTTGGAACCAACACTACTAGAAATGTAACAAAATATAAGAACATAAATGCACATTTCTAAAGGAAACTTGTGTTCCTCACAACTTGAATACAAAACACTCATTCAACTTATACCTGAAATATTTCTCGTAAAATAATTACTAGATTCCTTTGGAGAAAATTTTCATTTTGATCCCATAAAAGGTCAACTAGCTTATTTTTTGTTTCTACTTTTAATAGTACTACATGTATATATATCTATGATCAGACAACAGATACTCCATTGTTGATATACTTAATCCGTATCTTTGAACTGAATAAGCCAGTCATGCAATTGCACAGTTTTCCATGGAATTTTATGTTGCTCAAGAAAGCAGCCATTTTCTTTATCATATTACCTTGCTTCCTGGTCTCATATGATTCCACCCACAGGAAAGCATGTGGCTGAAGACTCACTAATCTATAGTTTGTCAAAATCCAAATGTAAGTGAAGTCACGTGACCTAGAGCAAGACTTTATAAAATATACATTATACTGCTAAAGTTGTCCAATCAAATTCTCTCTTTCTGGAAGGTGAAAGAGAAATAGAACCAGAGGATTATTGGCTGGAGAAAAGTTGAAAAAGATGCAAAGGACCATGAAAGCCCATGAGTAAAGAGTAGTTTTGACTAACCTCATTGTCCTTGTTTCTATATCTATAAAAAATTGGATGTGATAACAACATTACTTGATGGATCTCTTTTGATAATTGCTGAGAAAATACTTATAAAGCTCCTAGCAGAGTCTGGCATATTGTAAACATACTCACATTATTTTATAGAATAATAATCATTTGAACTCTGTCTTCATCATTAGGCTCTGAGCTTTTTGAGAGCAGGGACTGTCTTACTCCTCTTTGTAACCTTAGTTACTACTAGCACAGCACCTAGCATAGTGCTTAGCACATTGCTGTTACTTCAGGAAATGTCCATTAGATTTTAAAAAATCAAAATTTTCTCCCTTCAACCTATCTTCCTCACTTTTCATACCTACCTGTCCACCTCAACATATTTGAGAATCCTAGGAAAACAAGTGCATTCAAGTAACAAACTGCAGTTTAGTTTACTTTTATTTTTTATTTATATTTTTATTGAAGTATAGTTAACATACAATATTAATTTCAGTTGTATAATGTAATGATTTGACATTTATATACATTGTGAAATGATCACCATGATAATCTAGTTATTATCTGTCACTATACAAATGCATTACAATATTATTGACTATATTCCCTATGCTATAATTTGTATCCCTATGACATTGATTTTATGATTGGAAGTTTGTACTTCTAATTCTCCTTTACCTACATCACCCATCCACTTCTTCTCCCTTCCCCTTTGGCAACCACAGTTTGTTCTTTGTGTTCGTGAGTCTTGTTCTGTTTTTCATTTTGTTTTGTTTGTTCATTTATTTTGTTTCTTAGATACTATATATAACAGAAATCATACAGTATTTGTCTTTATCTGACTTTTCACTTAGTTTAATACCTTCATGTTGTCATAAATGGCAAGATTTCATTCTTTTTTGTGGCTGAGTAATATTCTTTAATATAAATGTACCATATCCTCTTTATCCATTGATCTTTTGAGAAGATTTTAGGTTGCTTTCATATTGTGGATATTGTAAATAATGCCTGCTATGAGTACAGGGTGACCTATAGCTTCTCAAATTAGTGTTTTCATTTCCAGACAAATTCAAAGAAGTGGAATTGTTGGATTATATGGTAGTTCTGTTTTTAATTTTTGAGGAACCTCAGTGCTCTTTTCCATAGTAGTTAAACCAATTTACATTCACACCTACAGTGCATCAAGTTTCCCTTTTCTCCACATCTTCACTAATATTTATTGCTTGTTTTCTTTTTGATAATAGCTATTCTGACTGATGTGAGGTAATATTTCACTTTGTTGAGAGTTTTTGTCATAATAGATATTGAATTTTGTCAGAAGCTTTTTCTGTCTCTTCTGATTTGATCAAATGATTATGTGTCCTTCATTTTGTTAATGTGGTGTATCTTGTTGATCATTTGCAGATATTTAACCATCATTGCATCCCTGGAGTACATCCCACGTGATCATGTTGTATGATCCTTTAAATTTGTCTCAAGGTATTTTTTTTTAATTTCCTCTGATTTCTTCATTGACCTATAAGATATGTAGTAGCATGTTGTTTAGCTGCCACATGTTTGTGTTTTTTCCTTTTTTTTTTTTTTTGGTAATTGAGTTCCCATTTCATAGCTCTGATTGTTGAATTTGGTTTACTAGTTTTGAGGGGTATTTTTGCATCTATGCTCGTGAAGGGTGTTTGTCTGTGATTTTCTTTCCTTCTTTCTTTTTGGTGGTGTCTTTGTCTGGTTTTGGTATCAGGGTAATGCTGGCCTCAAAATGAATTTGTAACTGTTCCTTCCTCTTTAACTTTTTGGAGTAGTTTGATAAAGATAGGTGTTAACTTTTCTTTAAATGTTTGGTAGAATTCATCTGCTAAAGCCATCTCATTCTTGACTTTTGTTTGTTTGAAAGTTTTTAAAATTAATAATTCAATTTCATTATTTATAATCACTCTATTCAGACTTGCTATTCTTCCTGATTTAGTCTTGGAATATTGTGTTTCTAGGAATTTATCTAGGTTGTCCAAGTTATTGGTGTATAATTTTTCATCGTAGTCTCTTTATAATCCTTTGTATTTATTTTGTGTTGGTTGGAACTCTACTGTTTTTATTTTAGTTATTTGAGGCCTCTTTTTTTCTTAATGAGTCTATTTAAAGGTTTATCAATTTTCTTTCTTTTCAAAGAACAAACTCTTAATTTCATTGATCTTTTCTACTTTTTTTAAGTCTCTTTTTCATTTATTTCTGCTTTAATCTTTATTATTTCCTTCCTTCTACCAACTTTAGTCTTTGTTCTTTTTCTAGTTCCTTTAGGATAAGATTAAGATTGCTTGAGATTTTTTTGTTTGTTTCTTGAGGTTAGCCTGCATTGCTGTAAACTTCTTAGAGATGTTTTTGCTGTATCGATAGACTTTGGAACATTGTTGTTCCATTTTAATTTGTCTTAGGGTATTTTTAAATTTCCTCTTTGATTTTTTCATTGGCCTATTGGATGTTCAGTAGCATGTTGCTTAGCTGCCACATGTGTGTTTACTCCATTTTTATTTTTGTATTTGATTTCTAGTTTCATACCATTGTGGCTGGAAAAGATAACTTGGTATTATTTCAACCTTCTTAAATTTATGGAGACTTATTTTATGTCCTAATGTATGACTTATCCTGGAGAGTGTTCCCTGTACATCTGAGAAAAATATGTATTTTGCTATATTTTGATGGAATATTGTACTTATGTCTGTTAAGTCTGTCTCGTCCAATGTTTAACTTAAGGCCACAGTTTCCTTATAGATTTTCTGTCTAGATGATCTATCTATTGATGTAAGTAGGGTTTTAAAGTCCCCTACTACTATTATATTACTATCAATTTCTCCCTTTATGTCTGTTAATATTTGCTTTATGTATTTGGGTGCTCTCACAGTTGGCTATATAGATATTTACAATTGTTATATCCTCTTGTTGGATTGACCCCTTTATCATTATTTAATGTCCTTCTTTATCTCTTGCTACAGTCTTCATTTTAAAGTCTATTTTATCTAATATGAATGTCACTACCTCAGCTTTCTTTTTTGTTTTCTTTACATGGAATAACTTTTTCTATCACTTCACTTTCAGTCTGTATGTGTTTTTAGGTCTGCAGTGAGTCTCTTGTAGACAGCATTTGGATGGGTCTTGTTCTTGTATCCATTCAGCCACCCTATGTCTTTTGATTGGAGCATTTAGTCCATTTACATTTAAAGTAGCTATTGATAGGTAAAACTTATTGCCATGTAGTTCATTGTTTTCTCATTGTTTTATAGTCCTCCAATCCTTTCTTCTATTTTTACTCTCTTCCCTTGTGATTTAATGACTTTCTCTAGTGTTATATTTGGATTCCTTTCTCTTTAATGTTTTGTGTATCTATGATAGGTTTATAGTTTGTGGTTACCATGAGGTTCATATATATCACCCTGTGTATTTATAGCAGGCTATTTTAAGTTGATGGTTGCTTAAGTTCAAACACACTTTAAAAGCACTACATTTTAACTCCCCCCACTACATTTTATTGCCTTATATTTAACTTTATTAGAGGTAAGCAGCTGTCTACTATATCCTTTGGGAGAAAATAATCCCAGCAGTAATGATGCTCTCTTTATCATTGTCTGTAAATGTACTAAATTATTTATTAATGAATATCACAGATGTCAACTAGAATGGAAAACTAGTAGCTTATAGTGCTTTAATTTATTTGATTTACACAAATTGTCAGAGACAACCTTTATGGGGAAACATATAATAATTAAGCACTTGTCAGAATGGCTAAATGTCACTATAAAATAAACTAGCAATCCAAATCTCTTGCGACAGTTTTGATATGTCACCAATTCTCCTGGGAAGGGAGGCTTTTGAAGCACCATAATTGCAAAATGTAGCCAATGTGGCAGGTTAATAGAATCAATAGATTTCACTTATGGAGATAAGATTAATGGGCTAGGCAAAAATCTGAGCCAGTTATAGGAAATAACAAGTAAGTGAATTTTAGGAACAAATGGATAAGATGGATTATTTTAGTGAAGGATCCAAATCATAGTTAAATAGATAATCTAAAATATGATTTCCTTGCTCTCATCTATCCTCTGACTTTCCTCTCTATCCCCTCCTTCTTCCTTTTTCTTTCATTGTCTCTGTTTTTATAAGAACTCCAAGAATTAACTAATCATTTGCAGTACTTTGTGCATTTTCTGGTCTCTTTCTACATCTCCCAGCCAACTCTACAAGAGGATCATTAATTTTATAAAAGAAAAATGTTTCTTTGCAACATTTTTCTCATTTATATCATATTTTAGTTCACTTAAGAGCTTTTCTCAAGGAAGCTCAATAGTTAATTTCCTTTAGTTCAAGGGCTATTCATGAATTTTCAGAGATAGTTCTTAGATGGAACATCTCAGAGATGACATGTCTCAAGCCTTCCTGTAGATTATGTCTATTAAGATATAATAATGATGTAAGGCTTCTGTCTTTTAACTACATTTAATTGTTTTTTTATATGTATGTGGATCCAATAATTTAAGTTTTATTCTTTATGCTTTGTTTTTTATTATATAACTCTGTAAAAACAGACTAACAGATGAGTTCAAAAGGATTCTGATTCTTACCATGATGGAATAATAGGCAGTTGTTACCCTCTTTCCACAAACAACTATGAAGTTGGACAAAAATATATGAGGCAATGGTTTCTAAACAATGGACAATAGATATGGTAGGATAGTGATCCATGAGAGAAGCATGAAGTAAACCTCAGGTTTATCTTCTTTTTCTGTATGTGGTAACTTTTCTAAACTATGATCCAAAGAATCAAGCCCCACTGAAGCTAGGTATCTCATTGAATATATAGAGATTGAAATAGCTGAAAATTGCAGGCATGAAGTCATAACTCCCCTGCTCATAGATTTCAAGGACCAAAATCTGAATGGGTGGTTTCTAAACATCCTTGGCCATTGTCTGGGCCAAGAACAGAGTCAGGCTCTATGGGGTCTATCAGAGAATTCCCTGTGTGTTCAGAATTAGGGAGCTGTGAAAGAAATGCAGGTTGTGGGCTTTGAAAGACACTGAAGTTACAGTCCAGTCATAGTGAAATAACCTCACTGAGAGCCCTAGGCTTTTAGTTTAGACTGAAAAAAAGGACATACTTTAAAAAAAGATACCATATATTAGAAAAAATGGCCTTACGACTAAGGATAAAACTGAAACAGGCCTGTCATATTGAAGAATAAAGCCAACCCTGACAGATAAAGAGGATGCATTTATTTATTTTCCTGCCAGAAAAATCTAACACAGTACTTGTATTTCTGTGGTTTTGCTTCTCGTGGTTTCAGTTACTCACAGCCATCTGAAGTCTGGAAGCAGATGATCTTCCTTGGACATATCAGAAGGTCAGTGGTAGCCTAAGGCTACAACACAATGCCTACATCATTCATCTCACTTCATCTCATCATGCAGGCATTTTATCATCTCACATCATCATTAGAAGAAGGGTGAATACAGTACAATAAGAAATTTTGAGAAAGAGAGACCACATTCACATAACTTTTATTATAGTATATTGTTACCATTGTTCTTTTTATTATTAGTTTTGCTGTTAATTTCTTACTGTGCCTAATCTATAAATTAAATGTTATCATAGGTATGTATGATTAGGATAAAACATTATATATATTTAGGGTTTGGTACTATCAACAGTTTCAGACATCCATTGGGGGTCTTAGAATAAATCTCCCAAAGAAATAAGGGGGACTACTGCACCTATTTAAGTAAGTCAACATAATCTAAACTCACAGCAACATATTATTTATAATATTCAGTAGACAATAAGAAATTAGTAGACATGCAAACAAGTCAAAAAGATGTAGCTCAATCAGGAAAAACATTAGTGGAAAACTGATCCTATAATGATTCCAGAAGTTATAATTAGCAGAAAATAATTTTATAGTAGCTTTTATAAGTATGTTCAAATAAATTTAAAAAAACATAATGAGTGAACACATAGGATATGTATCACATTATAAATGGAAACAATATAAAAGAACCAAATTGGAAATTCAAGAACAGTGCAATATCTGAAAGCCAACATCTGCACTTGTACTAATATATGATACTGAATGTTTTCCTGTTAAGATCATCATCAGTTATTTATGATGTTCGCTACTAGCTTTGTACTGATACCCTAGCCATTGTAATAAGAAAGGTAAAAGAAATGAAAGTCATAAAGACTGGGAAGGAAGAAGTAAAATTATGTTTTTAGCAAACATCATGATCATCTTTGTAGAAAATTCTAAGGAATAGACATTATAAGCCTACTACAATAACTCAATTTAAAAAGGTCAACAGATACAAGAGTAATATATAAAAATTAAATGTATTTCTACATTTGATACAGCACTGGTAACTTAAAAAGTCAATGTCATTTATATCAGTATATAAAAACATGGAGTATATGATAATCCAATACATGAAAAAAGATGTACAAAATCTATTTACTGAAACAACAAAAAATTCTGAGAGAACTTTAAAAAAATATAAATAAATATAGAGATATACTATGCTCATGGAATAAAAGACTTAATATTGTTAAAATATAAATTCCTCCAAAATGAAATACCCTCCCAAACAAAATTTCAGTAAGATTTTTTGAGGAAGTTGACCAGTTCATTCTAAAATGTATATAGAAATTCAAAATGTATACAATTTCCACACTTACTGTAATGCAGACATCTAGGCAGTGTGGTGTTGGCATTAGTGTAGACAAATATATTACTGGAAAACAATAGAAAAATAGATTCTTCATATATGATCAATTGATTTCTATTTATTTACATTGGCATGTTAAATCATATTTGATATCTTAAAAATAAGAATAATCATTTAGGCAAAATTTAACCTTTAGAATAAAGACACAAAATTTAAGGTTTAAAATAAAGCTGTTTTCAGATGATTTCCCATTTTACTCCTTCATGATATTATTTTTCAAAAATCAATTCCTTTTCAAATATCCAAAAGAAATAAAACAGCTTAAGAAGTATCTAAGCACCCATATCAAATACTATTTTATGGAGTTTAGACAGCATTATAACACCTATTGCAATATGAAAAAATAAGACAAACTCAATTATGGCTCTACATACACAACTGGTTGAGTCAAATATCAGCTAGAGAGTCAGATCAAGGCAAAACACTGTGGTGCCAATAAGTTCCATCATTAAGAGAAGAAAATAACTCAGTGGAGGACATTTCTGATCTAGGATTCCAAAACAAAGTAAATTCCCTGACATGGAATGTAGCTTCAGTTCAGCTAGAAGGTAGCTTCAGGAATGAGCCTGCACTAACACAGCCTCTAAATACTAATTTCTACTCTCAAAAGTACCCAAACATTCTGTGTGATGTTGAGTCCTATCAAATGTTCATTACACCCAACGCAAGGTACAATCATCCAAAGTGGGTATATTTCCCCCACACTAGCACATATCTCATAACAGCAGATAAAGTTGGCAAGTTTATTGTTAGGTGCTGCATGCAGTTTCTGGTCCAGTGCTTGATTAGAGTTTTCTTCTTTTAATATAAAACACAAAGTCAGTCTTTCCATTCCACACATAATTTTTTGCTTGCGAATCAGAGTGATCTTTCTGGAGTGATGAAAATGTTCTAAATATCCATGGAGATGCCAGTTGCTTAGATGTAACTATTTGTCAGAACTCATTGACTTATACATTTAAGTTCTGTGCATTTCATTGAAGATAAATTTTCCTTCAATTAAAATATTGCAAAAATGGATACAAATAAATAACCAATGTACCAGGGGAAACTATTTAGTTTAAAAAAAATCTTCTCTAAAGGAAATACTTTGTAATCCATGAAAGCATTTTGTGAGGTATAAATTCCTCCTTGTCTTAGCATGTTTTTTCCCCTAAGGAATTAATATCAGAGATTTAACAAGCAGGCAAAGAACATGATGCTGTTTCAGCCTCCAACATCCTATAATTACATTGCTTGCATCTACCTATGGAATTTTTCATATCGTCTTTAAGAAATCTATAAAATGGTATTGCTGAGGAGGTCATACTAATTGTATTATGTAAGTAATGGCAAGGCAAACTCATTTTGATGATTAAGGTAAAAACGCAATGTAATAAATAAATGCAATTAGATGGATACAAATAGGCATCTAAAGGCAACAAGTTTCTCTTGGCCTAACAGCAGTCTTTTTTAACAGGGTTAAATAGTGATGAATAGAAAATGATACTCACATGTATAAAGGAAGACCATCTTAATAAAAACCCAAAAAAAGAATGATTCATTTCACCTTACTTTTCCTACTAACTGCTGTCTCTTTCTGTCTGTGAGCAATGCCAGCCAGAAGTATAATAAGGAACACATCATTTGTTGGTGCATCTGTCAGCCCACCTCAAGAATACCTTTGCTATTCCTGACTGATTGTAGCTCAATGATATGGCCTAGTCTTCAACATCCATGGTGGGGGTCAAAAGGTGAATTTGAACCCTCTACCTGTTCTCTCAGTAGCTTATGCCTTGGTCTATTAATCTACAATATTACCATTTATTATTAATCATACCCAATTCCAAGAAACAAACTGTCTTTCTGCAGAGGTTAAATAGACATTTAAAGTGAAGACATCATGGGCAGCATTCCACAGTAGAATTTCAGTAGTCATTCAGGTAATAAATCCAATGTAAAACCAGTCCCTATAATAAATCCAGATATTGGAGATATTATTTCTGTAATAATTATAGAAGTAAGAAGTAAAGAGTATGTTATCTGAGTGAATAACAGCTCTTCAAATTTCCATGCTACTAAAATTCTTAAGTCACAGCTCATCAGTCTTTAAATGAATATACTTTTTGTTTTGATTATTATTTTTTTGGCATGACTAAAAATTTACTTCATTTACAAAATCAGGAATAAAAATCACCAGGATTAGGGAAGCTTATATTTCAGAGACAGCCAAGAAATGTTTCATTAAACTTAAAAAGAGGCTACTAAAGAAGATAACAGACCTAGACATTCATCCACATGCTGTCTGCCTAAAGACCTGCAAGGAAAAGGTGTAAACTGATTTTTCCAATAAACAAGTTTTGCAAAAATCCTGTGGTCATTCTGGGCTTACTGAACATGTTAACTGCCCTTGTGCAAAGAATATATTGTAGACTCTGAAACTATGCCAAATTTACTGTGTATTGATAATGTATCAGTATCAGTATGGAAAGCTTCACCAAAGTTAAATAGTAATTTATTTGGAGATTGGGTAGCCTTTATAATAGCAAATCTGGTTGGTCTGAAGCTAGTCCACATGATAGTGATAGTTCTGCTTCCTTTTAATGGACAGCTTGGTCTTAGAACCAAAGATATAAATATTGAAATAGTTTAACAGTGGTTTATTACCAGAGTTTTAGCACCATCCAGGCTCTCAATCTGCTACATAATTATTAGAGAGGGCCACTGCAAGCTCCCAAAGTATGAAGGAGGACTGGTGTTTAAGGAGACAAATGTTCATTCTGTATAGCTGGCTAGAAGAAAAGCCAACATTGTTCTGGATCATCTACCAATCCTGCAACAAGAGCATTTATCCAAAGATTTTCAGTTAATAAATAAACACATTGATAGATAAGCATGCAAACAAATAATTAAATAACAAATAAGTACAGTTCATATTTAGAAGACCATTTCTAGATGTCACATATAAGCGACATGCCAATTTTCATCTGTGTTTCAGTTAAAGAACGTCTTTGGGGCCATCCCTAGAATGTACCTGACCCTGACGTTGTCAGTGTTAGCATGTCTGTGTTTGACCTCTACCCAAAAAGACTTCAGAATGAGAAAACTAATGTACTGATGTGTTCTGTAAGAGCATCATATCATCCTGATTTCTTAGGAGCACCTTTCATGCTCCATTTTCTCATGTTTATGTATTACTTGCTATTTACAATAGAGTAGACATTTCTCTTTTTCACTATGACACCACATTTAAAAGATTGCTGGCACATTAACATGCATTAAATACTTGTGAGAGGAAGGGGTTGACAATGCTCCATCAACTCTGAAGAGAAATGGCTTGTGGGCAGGTGAGGAGAAAGACATGCATAGATACCTATATCTCAGACATAGAGAGCCCTTGACCACCTCTGATTGCCTAAATATAACTTTTTATATTATTATAAATAATGTAACTTGCTCCTCTTCCTCACTAATTATGAGCTATGCTTTTCCCATCTTAGAAGATTTCTCAGTCCAGAGAGATTGCACTGATGGAGGACATAACTGTCCATTAAAGGGATTTGGGTTTGCATAGAGGTCTGGTGAGACAATGTTGTTTTAAAACAAGCACTTCTTCCTGAACTCTTTCGATACTCTTTCACATACAAGTTGATTTTTCTGGACAAGGAAAACAGAATGAACACTTAAACCACAGTAAATTCTGTAAGTTAATGCCATCGTGTGGAGGAGCTGAGGACAATCAGCAGATCTTGCCTGGCAACAGCGTCCACGTATGATGACAGTGTTTGAGCACTGTGTGAAAGCTCAGTTTAGAAAACCAACTGCTTGTAAGTAAGTTGAATAGAGACCTAGTAAAAATAAATTTGAAGTCTTTTTTCTCTAGAAACATAATGTAACAGTCAAGGCTCTCCAGAGAAGCAGGCTAATAAATACATATGTACATATATATATATATATATATATGCACATGTGTATGTGTATGTGTGCATATGAATGTCTATAGGCATACCTATATATTTTTAAGGAGTCTTTGATTATAACTTTAAATATTTAATAATGGCTTTTGAGAAAAGTAAAAACTTTAACAAATTAAACATATCAAGACCCAACCTATTTTCAATAACAGGATCTTAATATCAAGGTAGTTCCGTGTTACTGCAGTATACAATGTGATGGAGAGAGGCAGGTGATGTAGCTTGAATGGAAATTGCAAGCAGAAGATTGTAAAAACTAAAATTAATAAAACTCACATAGAAACATAGAAGTGTATCTTCATGACCAAAAAGAAGCACCATACCCATTAGCAGTTATGTCTCACTCTTCCCTTCTCCCAACACCTGGAAATCACTATCACTATCTACTTTTGTCTCTATGGTTTTGTTTATGTATTTATCAGTTCATAGATATTTGGGTTGTTTCAACTTTTTTGGCTATTCTGAATAATGGCGCTATGAACATTTGTGTGCAATTTTTGTGTGGACATGTATTTTCAGTTCTCTTGGATGTATACCAAAGAGTGGAATTGCTGGGCCATATGTTAACTCCAGGTTTAACATTTTGAAGAGCTGCCAAACTGTTATCCAAAGTGGTCAAAATGTTTTACAGTGCCATCAACAAACTATGACGGTTCCAGTTTTAACACATTTCATCAAGACATTTGTTTTGTCTCTCTCTGAATTTTTTAAAAATTACAGCCTTCCTAGTGAATATGAAGTGGTATCTCATTGTGGTTTGGATTTGCATTTTTCTCAATGAATAATAATGTTCAGAACTTCATGTGCTTATTGGCCATTGTATGTCTTCTTTAGAGAAATGTCTATTGAAATACTTTGGCCATTTTTAAATTGGGTTGTCTTTTATTATTGAGTTGTAAATGTTCTTTATATTTTCTTGATGAAAGTCCCTGGTCAGATATACAATTTGCAAATATTTTCTCCCAGTCTGTGTGTTTCTTTTTACTTTCTTGATAGTGTCCTTTGAAACATAATTTTTAGTTGTGATAATGATGGGTCACTGAAAACGTATCTAGAGAGCTCTGGTGTTCAAGAATGAGTAATGAAAGCACCTGATGCAAAATCTGACTAAGAGAAACCTACTCTTATTCTTCTTCCTTTAATCATCCCAATGTGGCCTATAGTATATCTGTACTGCTAGCTTGAAGCTATTTTTAATACATTCATCATCTTTCATCACCTCTATTAAAGTATGTCTGGTAATTGATGAATGAAATAAATAATATTGAATTGTAAAGCAAAATATAAAATAAATACCCATGAATCTATACTGACATAAACAAATGATTGAATAAACAAGTAAATAGAGAAGACATGAATCTTCCTTACAGAAGAATTCCAAGAAAATATATATAAATATTCCCTCCTCCCAACCTACCCACCAAGGTGGGCTAGATTCAGTGACTCTTTCTGAAAAAAAATAGAAGAAGGAAAGAGGAAATAACTTACCCATGGAGAAACCTGGCAAACACTGCCTTAACCGAGTCATCAAGGTTGGCATTATCAGTGACGCCATGTAGGTATCTACTCCTTGATACCACATGATGAGAAGAATGCTGTGGCTTGGCATTTTTCCATAAATCTTTACCCAAGTCTAATCATAAGAAAAGTATCAGATGAATACAGATTAGGGAACATTCAGTTAGATACTACTAATCCTCAAGGAGATCATGAAAACAAGGACAGACAGAAACTCACATGCCAGAGGAGGCTGGGAAAACATGGGAGGTGGTATGCTGGACTGGATCTGGTGAAAGCCAAATAAAATCTGGAGTTCAGTTAATAGTAATGCTCCAGTTATGGGCATTTCAACTGGAAAAAAAAAACGGAGAGACTTTAGGCTATATATTTCAATAGATGACTTTCTAGTCACAATCAAGACTGGGCAGAACAAGGAAAAGGATCCTGATATTAGCCTTCTCTTCTCATTGCCTTCCTTTTCTCTACCATTTCTACTAATTCTTCCACAATGGTCTCCATGACTCATTTCTCCAGATGAGATGAAATAAGAAAGACAGCATTGTTCAGAGGGGCCAGTTCAGGATCTCTGAGTGAAGATGTGTGAAGAAAGGAAACACTTAACCTAATCAAATGTAGTAAAAATTGGGCAGTTTCTTCACCATTGGCTCCTTCCCTGGAATACCTATTCCTGGATATATATGCATTTACACATAAATAAATTAATGCATGAGAGAGCTGGAAAATGGTCAAAAGGTCCTTTTAAGAAGGAGGTCACATCCATAGTTATATGTGTAGGAACCATATAGGTAAAGGGAAAACATAATATACTTAAAAAAATAGATAAATAAAGAGCCCAAACCAGAAAGCCAATAAGGAGTTTATATTTTAAAGAATTCCCTTAAAAGAGACTTAGCGAAGTACTGGAAATTTTACATTAGGTTCATGTTACATGCAGAAAGCAATCTCACTGCTCCCAATCTGCTTTTAAAGATAAATCTAATGAAATTTTCATTTGAGGCTTAGCTATGTTATGCTTGAAATACAATACTTTCCTCAAATGTTAATATTCAATCTAGGAAAAAGTAAATCAAAATACTTCAATCTACTGATATCTTTTATATAACCCTTTCCTTGCATTATTTGTTTGTCTTTAAAAGCATAATTATAGACAGCTTAACATAATCAAGCTATATATGAAATTTTGCTAATTGCTTACCTCAGTTACCTTGGTCTTATTAATGACTATAGCCATAATGCAGCTATAAACATTTGTGTGAACAGAATTTGTAAATTACAATAACTTAGTCACATGTACATACATAGTCAATGCACTTCCGTTTTTATGCATAAAAGGTTTATTAAAAGGTAATTTTTTTCTCTTAATCTCAGGATTTCTACTCTAAAAATCAGTCATGGTTGATAACATGGTAGCTAACACAAATTGGTTTTTTTTCCCTCTGAAAACAAACTTTCACACTGCCTCAAAACAGAGAGGTGAGTTGGATGTAAGAAACAGAAAAAAAAAAGGAGGAAAAAAATTCTGAGAACTAACAACTGTTAGCTGTCTTGGCAGTCAGCAGCTAGGTTTTAATATTTCTTCCTGAGCATAAACAATTTGACAGAGTATTACCATCAGATGAGATTATTGTGTAACCCTGATGGAACAATAGAAAGGGTACTAGGCAACCACATTCTCCTTTCTAAGCTAATGTGAGTGAATAATGCCCTTTACCAATGACAGCCTGTTTTGTTCTTCCTACCTCCTAAATTAAAATTATTAACGTACTCAGTCACCAAATAGCCTCCATTCTCTGACAATGCAATAAAGAATAGACTTCCAGATCACCCAGTGCAAACCAAAACCCCATACAAGACCATCCCAATTCCATCTCACTGAGATTACTTTCCCCATAGGATGGAGTTTTCCTTGCTGCAGCAAGTTAATTAAGTTAGATTTGTTTGACTACAAGTGTGTTTATGGTGGTCTTTGAACACCAAAAGTTAACATAATAAACATTACAACTGGAAGAATTATTGACAGACAGTCTTGTTTTGTGACCAGGGGATGGATTGGAAGATGACATGTATGTTTGTATCATCCATAATGGAAGCAAAAGCACAAGAGAGTTATGTGCCACAGATGTAGGATAGGTAGAGATAATTTAGTTTTCCTCTATTTCTCTTCCCCTCTTGTCCTACCTTCATATTGCCTTTATCTCCAATATTGCCCCTTTCTTGCACCTTCACTGTGAATCACACAAAGTATAGCATCAACATTCTTGCTGTTGTTTACGTCCTTTAACATCCTTATCTTCCTCCTCTACTTCTGAACTGACAAATAGATACAAAGTAAAACATGAATATCAAAATAAGAGTTTTACTATTGTAAAGGCTAGATTAGAGACTTTCACTAAAGGATATAACCAGATTGACATGCTAATGCTCTCTGTTCACTCTCTCAGTCTAGATCCTGGGAGACCTTAGTTGAGGAAAAGTTCAGTTTTCAGGACAAACGTAACTAGTGAGGATTTCTTCCTTGTACCAAAGAAAAACCAAAAATGAAGAAGAAAGGAGATTAAACAAGATGGAGGTGTGAGATGTGAGGCAGAAACCTCCTCTCAAAAACACATATAACTCAAAAATACAGCAAATACAACTAATCTGGAAAGAGTGATGGGAAACAAGAATGCAACAGATGGCCTACATCTGGGGAAAAGAAAAGACCTCATAGAAAAGGGTAAAGTAGCAGAACCATGATCTGGTGAGACCCAAGCCCTCACCCCACCCCTGTTCACAGGTGGGAGGAAGAGAAATGGAGCAGGGAGGGAATAGAAGCCCAGAACTGCTAAACACCAACTGTGGAGATCTGCTCCAAGAGCATGAACCAATATTAAATGGTGCTCTCAAGATTAGAGGGGTAGGAAGACAAAGACAGGCAGAATACTCAGAGAGACTGAGATTCCAGCTACTTGTGAAGAACAGGTATGCACAACCAGCCATTCTGGGATAAAAGAAAGGTGGGCACTTTGAAAGATTTCCCAACAGTGAGAGGGCTGCTAAAGGAGCAAGGATTACACAGACTTTCCTTCTCAGGAGAAAGGACAGGTGGACAAAATTGTCCCAGCACACTCAGCCCAGCAGGTTGTGAATTTTCAGGAGCTTCAGGCACTGCATCCCCGTGGCTGGCAACACAGCACCAGGACACCCACTGCAATATGCAGCCTGCCAGTCTTTCCTCTCAGTTGGCACCGGTTCACAAACCTGCTGCCCCCACCATTATGCCAGGCCAGCCAAAGGAAATCTCCTCCTATGGCACCTACAGGGGCATAACATAATAGCCCTGTACCAGATGGCTTCACCGCTGAATTTTATCAAACATTTAGTGAAGATCTAACACCCAAACTCCTTAAAGTTTTCTAAAAGGTAGAAGAGGAGGGAATACTTCCAAACTCATTATATGAGGCCAGCATAACTCTAACACCAAAACCAGGCAAAAACACCACAAAAAAAGAAAATTACACACCTATATCCTTGATGAACATAGATGCAAAAATCTCCAACAAAATATTAGCAAACTGAATCAAAAATACATCAAAAAGATAATCCATCATGATCAAGTGAGATTTATTCCAGGGATGCAAGGATGGTACAATATTTGAAAATCCATCAGTATCACATACCACATCAACGAAAAGAAGGAAAAAAAACACATGATCATCTCCATATATGCTGAAAAAGCATTCAACAAAATTCAACACCCATTCATGATAAAAACTCTCAACAAAATGGGTATAGAGGGAAACTACCTCAACATAATGAAGGCTGTATATGACAAACCCACAGCCAACATCATATTTAACGAGAAAAATTAAAAGCTTTTCCTTTAAGATCAGAAATAAGGCAAGGATGCCCACTCTCCCCACTTTTATTCAACCTAGTACTGGAGTTCCTAGCCACAGCAATAAGACAACACAAAGATATAAAATCCTCCAGATTGGTAATGAAGAAGTTAAATGGTCACTGTTTATAGATGACATGATACTATACATAGAATACCCTAAAGAATACACTCCAAAACTACTACAGCTAATAATTGAATTCAGCAAAGTTGCATGATACAAAATTAATACACATAAATCTGTGGCATTCCTATATGCTAACAATGAACTAGCAGAAAAAGAAATCAGGAAAACAACTCCATTTATAATTGCATCAAAAAGAATAAAATACCTAGGAATAAACCTAACCAAGAAGGTGAAAAACATGTACCTTGAAAACTAAAAGACACTCATGAGAGAAATTAAAGAATATGCCAATAAATAGAAATATATCCTGTGCTCATGGATAGGAGAAATTATATTGTCAAAATGGCCATCCTGCCTATAGCAATCTACAGATTCAATGCAATCCCTATCAAAATACAGACAGCATTCTTCATCGAAGTAGGACAAATAGTTCTAAAATTCATATGGAACCACAAAAGATCCCAAATAGCCAAAGCAATCCTGAGAAGGAAGAATAAAGCAGGGAGAATTATGCTCCCCAACTTCAAGCACTACTACAAAGCCACGTTAATCAAGACAATTTGGTACTGGCCCAAGAACAGACCCATAGATCAATGTAACAGAATAGAAGGCCCAGATACAAACCCAAATATATGCAGCCAATTAATATACATACAATAAAGGATCCATGGATATACAATGGGGAAATGAAAGCCTCTTCAATAACTGATGTTGGCAAAACAGGACAGCTACATGTAAGAGAATGAAACTGGATTTTTGTCTAACTCCACGCACAAAAGTAAACTCAAAATTGATCAAAAATCTGAATGTAAGTCATGAAACCATAAAACTCTTAGAAGAAAATGTAGCCAAAAATCTCTTGAATATAAACATGACCAATTTTTTCCTGAACACATCTCCTCAGGCAAGGGAAACAAAAGCAAAAATGAACACATGGGACTACATCAAACTAAAACCTTCTGTACAGCAAAGGACACCATCAGCAGAACAAAAAGGCATCCTGAAGTATGGAAGAATGTATTCATAAATGACATATTCAATACGGGGTTAACATCCAAAATATATAAAGAACTCACATTCCAAGCTCCCAAAAAGCAAATAACCTGATTAAATAATGGGTGAGGATCTGAACAGACACTTCTCCAAAGAAGAAATTCAGATGGCCAACAGGCACATGAAAAGGTGCTCCACACTGCTAATCATCAGGAAAATGCAAATTAAAACCATAATAAGATATCACTTCACACCAGTTAGGATGGCCAACATCCAAAAGACAAGGAATAACAAATGCTGGCAAGGATGTGGAGAAAGGGAAAACCCTCCATGGGAATGTAAATTAGTTCAACCATTGTGAAAAGCAGTATGGAGGTTCCTCAAAAAAATAAAAATAGAAATACCATTTGACCCAGGAATTCCACTCCTAGGAATTTACCCAAAGGGAACAAGATCCCTGATTCAAAAAGACATACGCACCCTTATGTTTATGCAGTACTATTTACAATAGCCAAGAAATGGAAGTAACCTAAGTGTCCATCATAGATGAATGGATAAAGAAAATATGGCACATATACACAATGGAATGTTATTCAGTATAAGAAGAAAACAAATCCTACCATTTGCAACAGCATGGACGGAGCTAGAGGGTATTATGCTCAGTGAAATAAGCCAGGCAAGAAAGACAAGTACCAAATGATTTCACTCACTGTGGAGTATAACAATGAAGCAAAACTAAAGGAGCAAAACAGCAGTAGACTCAGAGTCCAAGAAGGGACTAGCTGTTACCAAAGGGAAGGGTGGGGACAGGGGCAGGGGAGGGAGGGAGAAGGGGATTCATGGACATTATGATTGGGACACATATTGTAGCAGGGTCATGGGGAAGGCAATATAACACAGAAAGAACAAGTGGTGACTCTATAGCATCAGCACTGCTTATGGACAGTGACTGCAATGGGATGTGGGGGAGGAACCTGATAATAGATAATATGGGCAAATGTAATAACCAAAATGTTGCTCATGTGAAACCTTCATTAGATTTTATATCAATGATACCTTAATTTAAAAATTTTTTAAAGATAAAAAAAAATCTCTATAAACATTAAAAAAAATGAAGAGAGGCCAGATTCCTAGTGCTTACAAATTATCTCCACTCATTTGGGAAATACGGACCATTGGTATCCCTCAGTAATCTAATAGGTTATTCCACAAACACTTCAGTGGAAGCCCAAGTGCATGGGATACATCTGTAGCTCATTGTAATGCACCCCTCCCTGCCAGTAGTCTCCAGTAATTTTTCTTCCTCTGATCCATTGACTTATTCATCAAACCTGTGATCATACGTGGCAATGGCTATCTTCCTTGGGAGGAATAAGGAAAGCCTCATTTCCATCTTCATGTAGCCACTTCTCCAGTATCAACCACTGTTCTTTTGTGGACATTCTTTGTACCTGATGGTCAGTACAGATTTTTCTCCCAGAAGGCACTAAAATTGATAACAGTGTACTTGGCTACCTCCAATGTTACACTATATTTAAAACTAAAAATTTACTCCCTACTCTAAATATGTCCAGCTACTCTACCTTACAAAGGTTATCAGGGCTCTGCAGTGAAACAAAATTACCTTATTAATATACTTCAACAATAAAGTACAACTTTAAGATGTCCCAAGGTTGAATGTAAATTCCTCTTATTATCAAATTTCTAAGAAATTTTAAATTCAGATATAACACTTCAATGGTTAAGTGCAAAGGCTGAACCAGACTATCTGACTTTAAATCTCAGTTCTTATGCTTACTAGTTCTGCAATCCTGGGAAAGTTAACTAACCTCCCTTTGCCTCAGTCTCCTCATCTGACAAATGGGAATAATGGTGACTTAACTTGCAGAATTGTAAGAATTAAATGAATTAATATTTATAGAGCCTTTAAAGATATCTCTGGCAGATAAGAAGTGTTTTATAAAAATTATAATTTATTTTTGTAGTTTGAAGCCCAAAATTTGTATTTAAGTTGAAAAATCACTCCTCTACCTTCCAATATCTTATTCGAACCATCAGCAGCTAATATGATTCTTCAACTTCAGGTATTTGAAGAGATCCATTCAGTGGCCTCATCCAGAAATTTTTTTTTTAGCAACATTTTTTTTTATTCTGTTACCATTAATCTGCAATTACATGCAGAACATTTTGTTTACTAGGCTCCCCCCTTCACCAAGTCCCCCCCACAATCCCCATTACAGTCACAGATACTTTTATTGGGAAGGCTATTGCTTCTGGCTTACAGGATTTTAGTTTCTCTGAGTCATTTCTACCCAAAGTCTCTGATGTACTTCACCTTTCTTGTCAGCTTTATTAAGCTTTAATTTACAAACAATAAAACTCTCCAATTTAAAGTATATAATTCGATGAGTTCTAACAACAGTTTACAGTCATAGTCACCACCACAATCATAAAATAGACATTTCCATTACCCCAAACACTGCCTGCATGCCCCTTTTTATTAAATATCTTCTGCCAAGTCCCTGGCTCCTAGAAGCTGCCAGTCTTTCTATCACTATAGTTTTACCTATTCTAGAATTTCATATACATGGAATCATACATTATATAGTCTTTCTCTCTGTCTTCTTTAACTTAGCAAATGTTTTTGAGATTCATTCATTTTCTTGTATGTCTCAGTAGTTCATTTCTTTTTATCACTAAGTAATATTTCACTGTATGGATGTACCAAACTTTTTCACTTCACAAGAAAAATAGGAAAATGATAGATTTTCTCAGACAATTTTTGGATAAAAGGACAAAGACACTCAAAAATTCTGTCCAGCTTTTCTGAGAGCTGAAGAGATCAATATCTTGCCATACCTTTAACCCTACTGTGAAGATAAATATCTTGTCCATAACATCTGCATTTCTGCAAGCATTAAAATACACTCTGATCCTGTGTTGTATGCCCATCTTCTGCATATTCAAAAGCATTCTGCATTGACTCTTCACTGAACCAACTACAGGTGCCTCCAAATATCCTTGTCTCTACAGCTGCAGTTCCCTTTATCAGGAATTCCCTCCCCTCCAGTGTCAATCTGTCAAATTCCTTCCTACTTATCCTTTATAGCTCAGCTGAGATATCACCTTCTCTTTCATGTCTTTCCTTATCTCTTTTAGAAGAATTAATTAGTTCCTTTCTTAGTGTCCCCAAAGCACCATGTATATAACCCCACTGTATCACTCATTTAATGGTAATTTGTGAACAAATTCAGGTATGTCTTATTATGAAAAAAGATAGTGTTGTTCAACTTTGTTTCCCCAACTGTTAAGTTTATTGCTCAATACCAAAGTAGATACTCAATAAAGGTTTTTTAATGAAAGAAAACATGAATAAATGAATGCATTAAAGTGCCCTCCTGGTGGAACACATCCATCAAAGATAATGCAAGTACATGAACACAGCTCACCACTCTAATTGCTTGGAAATCTACTTCTCGGCACCCCATCAGTTTTTGGTAGGACAGAGAAATCTGTTAATACTCTGATAAATCTTGCTGAATTTTAAGGAAAACAACTTCTATCTGCTGAAAATTGCACTTAATTATTCACAGCGCATAGGGGTTCCTGTGACATGACTAGCAACAAGCTCCTGGTCCTTCAGACGGGAAGGATGCATTTGTAATTAAACTGTGACCCATGCTGTCTCCTGCTGCCAGATTTCCTTGAGTAGTCACTGCAGATGAAATTCTAATTATGACATTTGAAGAAATGAATTCTCTAGGGAAAGCAGCCTCCAAAGACAGACTGAATGTTGACAGCTGTTGTGGAAATTACTTATTTTAACCTTTGCCATAAAAACTGTAAAACTGACCCAGCTCCTTCTCTGTGGGAGACGTTTTGGGAAATGGATTTGTAGGTGTGTTTTGGACTTTAGCTTAAAGCCGAGACAACATAATTTTGCACCAGAAGTTCCACAAAAGTTTCTTAAATTTCAGTGAACTTCTGTTCAGGAAGTTGTTTTAAATTTTGATGAGCTGACATTTGTTTCTGTAGCAGATGGCTATCAGCTAAAAGAAGTACACAATATTTTATTCTCAATAGCTAAAACCAGATTTGAAGGATATGATAGATTTTTAAAAATTAAAACTCTTAAAAGCTAAGGATATAGATTTTATATATTAAAAGAAATGGAAATTCAAACTGATTTGGACTTAAACTCAAGTTTCCAAGCATAAATGCCAGGAAGCAAGGTTCTCCAAGATACCTATAGTATAGCCATTTAGATCTTATTTTTAAGTCATTGCATTTAACCAAATACTATTTATTAAATGTCTATGAAATATGGTTAAATGAACTGAGAGTTGATTTATCCATCAATTATTCTAGAAATCTCTATTCAAGAATCTCTATTTAGTAGACAGCTAGTCTGTGCTGAATATTCTACATTCTAAAGGAGATTCAGAATAAAAATTGATCAGGGTTCCTGACCTACTGGGATTTCACAACCTTGGTAGAAAAATTAAGTTAATATACATAGAGAATCACATAAAGTTAAAACAGAAAAGAAACACTAAGATATACCTTGTTAAATAAAATCTCGATATTTACAGATGATAACTCAGGATGGAAATTTTAAGTTCATTTCCCAAAGATGTATATCTAATTGGTGGCAGAGTTTAAGATGAGCTTCTATCAGTTCCTCTCATAGTGTTGTAATGAGTTATATATTCCAGTGGTTCTGCTTTTTTGGTTGAACACTGACTGATACAGAATCCAAGCTTTTATAACATCACAGCCCATGTTCCATCTAATAATGCTTTTCTCCATTTTATTAGCATTTCACCATATTAAAAATTGGCTAGTCTTGGATATACTAAAGACCTTAAGATTCTCCCTTTCAAAATGACCTTCTCACCAAAATACAGAGCCAAGATGCCTTATAAGCCTCTGCCTCACTCGACTGTGTCATCATCAACCACTAGTAAATAACTCCAGACAAGGAAAGTGCTAGCTGTTTCAGAGCATGATGGATGGGCCCCTTTCACAGCTGCCATTGTTCTGACAGCTTGATTGAATACAATTCTTGCACCATACCAAGGGGAGCTGCCCACAAAGTACACCACATGCTTCTGAGTGCTTCTGGCCGCATGCTTCCAGGTCAACACTGCTGTACAAAACCAGCAACCTGTTACTTTAAGTGGGAAGTAAACTCTAATCTCCTATAACCTAGCTCAAACCTCCTATTAAAGATTCATAGACCAAAATTTCATCTCTTCAAATGGCATGTACATATATCCTTATAGAATTAGATAATATTCATCCTCTGAAATCCAACATACCAAATGGTTGTTGAGCAATGTTTTAACTCATTCCAGTTAAGCAATTAAATATTCAAGAAGGGGAGTACATCACTAAATGATAACTCCCTCTAAGTTCAAAAGTGTATCTGTTAATCTTGTTTCTCTCTGCAATTGTGTTAGATCTTCATAGCTCAGTCTTTTGGCACCCCCACTTGCCTGCAAACTCCTGTTGCAGTTTCTGTGCTAATCCTGATATATGCAAGTAGTTCAGTACCCTCAATCCCTCACCATCCCCTTACCAGTCTGGTGGTGTGATTTAGATCGACAGAATCCCATGTGCTGGCCCAGGTTGCACATTGATCTTTGAGATATCTTCACTAACAATGCAGCTCCGGACTGATGTCCCCACAAGTAACCCCTGAGATCTTCTTTGCCCTCTAAGTCAATATTCTCTCCTTTTCCTTTCGCTGCTTTAAATATAAAGGGCTACCTATGTTTACTGCAACACTATTTACAATAGCCAAGACATGGAAGCAGCCTAAATGTCCATCAGTAGATGAATGGATAAAGAAGAGGTGGTACATATAAACAGTGGAATATTATTCAGCCATAAGAGGAAAACAAATCCTACCATTTGCAATAACATGGGTGGAGCTAGCGGGTATTATGTTCAGTGAAATAAGCCAGGCAGAGAAAGTCAAGTACCATAAACAACAAAACAAAACTGAAGGAACAAAACAACAGCAGAATCACAGACTCCAAGATGTCGGGACTAGCAGTTATCAAAGAGAAAGGGTTGGGGAGGGTGGATGGGGGGGAAGGGGGTGGGGGAGGGAGAAGGGGATTAAGGGATAGTATAATAAGCACTCACAATGTAGGTTGGTCATGGGGAAGGCAGTATAGCATGGAGAAGACAAGTAATGTGTCTATTGAATCTTACCATGCTGATGGACAGTGACTGCAATGAGGTGTGGGGGACTTGATAATATGGGTAACTGTAATAACCACAATGTTGCTATGTGAAACCTTCATAAGATTGTATATAAATGATACCTTAATTAAAATTATATATGTATGATTTTAATTAAGGTTTTATATATATATATATATATATATATATATATATATATATATATATATATATAGTTATGTCCTCGTCCTTCCTCCTAATTTACAAAGTACAACCCAGTACTCTAGTTCAGTCTGTAGGACTATATGCTCTGCTTTTCCAGACACATCCCTTTCTAAGACACTGTCTAATATAGTGGCCCACCCTCCAAATTGAGTCATAGTTAGTACAAACTCACAGACACACATCCTAAGCCTCAAGTACTGGTTTCTCGTTTATCCCCTGCTATGGTGCTTTCTCCCACCAGCATCATAGGTGCTGAATTTGTGCCTGAGAATTTTATGACACCTAAGACACCTGTAATTAGCTAACCAATTCCTCTAGTCACTGTTCCTGTGTTATTATGACTCATGTTTTAAATTGACTCATCCATGACTTCAGTCTACAACTAAATAAACCACTTTTAAAAGACATGTACAGAAGATAGATATGTAAGAAATACACAGTTTTGAAGTGGGTGTAATCCATAGCATGATTCAGTACTATATTCCCATTATTTGGTGTCTGTGCACAGTACTAGGATGCACATCTGATGGAGGAGACAGTCGTATAGCTAATTTATATGCAAAATTCATATTTCCCAGGCCATAGCAACCTGAAGTATAAGTAGGGGCATCTTACCAAAATGATTTCTCTGGCTTCATCACCATCTGCTCAACAGGAATCTAATCCACACTCAAATATTTCCCCTGCGGTTCAGGGAGTTCCTGTTAATCTTCTTATTTACTACAATAGCACATACTGTTTTCCTCCTCCTCTCGCCTAGCTCACTGTGATGCTTTGCCACTATGCCCTGTCAGTAATGATTGAAAAAGCACAAGCCCTGTTATTGATGTCTGTTGGCAGCCACTGATGCCAGTGCTAACAAAAGTTTTAGGTGTTTGTCCTGATGCAGTCAGTGACAAAGGTTACAAGCTACTGTGTTGATATTAAGATGCCACAGCCTTCTGTATTTGCTCTAGCAGTTCTTATGGCTGCTTACTGATCCTTTCTTTTTCTTTTGGAAATGCTTTCTCTTCTGCAAATAAATGCCCATCCCCCAGAACTAAATATGAGTTCTGAAAGATTACATATTCTTAAAGGCATTCCCATCGCCCCATCTCCCCAGTCCCCCATCTACATGATTAGTGGTGGTTACCATTGGGGAGGGATAAAGGTGGATGGGTGAAATAGGTCAAGGGCATAAAGAGACAAAATAAAATTAACTCTCTACTTGGATTTTTTAACATGGCCCTAGATTAAATTAAGCAAGGGTCAGATTTTCCCAAGAAATAGGTAAGACCCTGAATTTGAGCAGAATATTGGCTGCCATTTAGTACACTCCTAATTTTCAGAAGAGGACAATATCATATTAGAGAAACAGGACAGGAGATCCTCTTTCCCATTAACTCACCTCATAACCTCTGGCCTTATTAGCTTCCTTGGGTTGTGCCCCATGTCCAGCTTTTTACTTCTGTCTTTCCTGCAGTTACTTAGTCCTTCACTGAGATACCTTGATTAACTTTACTATGATAATTAAAATTGGGTCTCTGTCACTTTCATCAGAAGAGAAAGAAAAAAGGAAAGGGAAGAAGGAAGGGAGGAAGAAAGGAGGGAGAGAAATATGCAGAGTACCACTTTTCTGCTGATGTCAGGAAGAAGCATTTTATTGCCTGTCAGTACCATCTCTGAGCCCCTTCTTTCTGGGTGTAGAACACACTGACATCTAAACCATGGGCTTTATATCCTGCTTTTTTTTTCCCATTACTGAATCCTTGGTATCAATACTATTAAATGCTTAAGCACTAGACTCTCATTTTCCAGCTATTTTTCTCCCCCTAAATGCTCTTGCTCAGGTATTTTAATCCTCCTCACCATAGGTTTTAATTTTGACTCTGTACTAACTATGACATACTCAGAATCATGCACTGTTTACTGCCATCTAAAAACTGGTCCAATAACTCAGACTGAATTTCTGTACCTTCTTTCTCTCTTATCTCGGGATAACTTGTCTCCCAGGATGCCTTTCAGCTTCTAATAAAAATTCGTACAATCTCTGTCCTATCAATAAAAGCTGGATTACCTGGTCAATCTACAATATGTGGAGTAGAATAGAATCAGGTAGGGCTTCATACAAGAGGTGGTAGTGGAGAAAGGTCATGAAGAATGAATTTGATTTTGTATCCACAGATAAATCTGTGATTGACTAGTTGAAAAAATGTTAAGAATATGTATACTCCTTCAGTATGTTCTTCCTAGAAAAACAAAAATATATTTTATTATTAATATATATTATACTTATTATATTTTGGCTAGAAAGACAAAATTTTGTGTAACTTTCTGCAAAATTTCATTTACTTTTTTTTGAGGTTTGTCCTATTTTTTCAATATGTAAGTTTTGCAAGAAAAATAATAACAAAGTAAAAACTCAATTGTCTGATTTCTGCTAAACCTGTAGGTTTTATCAGCATTATAGATTTCCTGTAACATTCTCCCCATATGCTGCTTCACTGTATCTTTATTTCATTTTCTAGAACAGAAAGTGGAATATAGATCTGCCTGTAGCTCCAGGAATGGATGGGCAAGTGAAAATAATCTGTCATTTGCCTTTTTTTGAATGAAATATTGATATAAAACAGGCAAAACCTTGAAAAGAAGATGCAAAGTGGATCAGATTACAAAATGCATTGCAAAAGATACATCTAGTGCCTTTTCAGGAAAGAATCAAGAAATAGAAATAAGAGGAATTGCATTTTTTTCTGGCTGAATGCAGACAATTATAATTAGTCATCTCTTCAAAGTCTTTGCCTTCTTACTATGGCATCCAATAATTCTAAACACTTTATTTTTCTCTAAAGGAAGTCTTAAAAACATGTTAGTGACAAAAAAACATTGATACTGAGGTATGTGTCACTTCTGTGGTTAAAAACAACCACCACCACAATCCCTTGTTTATATGGGATCAAATTCCTGTCTCCTCAGAAATACATATACAGCCCTTTCCATGCCAGTCACTGCCTTCCTTTCCAGTCTTTTATTTGCTTTCAGGTACCCAGTACACTGTTGATATTTCCACAATGGGTACTTTCTGCTTCTTATCTCCATAATGCCTTTCTCCATTTTTCCCTCCTAAGAAATTCTAGGTTATCCTTCAGACCCTACTCATGTGTTTCTTCTTCTGCACAGTATTCCTGATGTCCCTCCCCAATAGGTAAAGTATCTCACCCAGTCTGTGTTCTCACTACATATTGATCACACCCCTATTATGGAATTCATCAAAGTTCCTGTGAGCATCTTCCAGTCATCAGCCTTTAAGCTCTTGCAAAGCAGAAACAATGTCCTCATTTTAATTAATTCTAAATATTTCTAACCCTTACTTCAACACATGGAATATCCTCAAATCCTCCAGTTTATTGGGATCAAATTGTCTTTGTTACTTTAAATAAATTGATTCAAACTCTACCCTACATGAAAATGGAAAGTCAGCATCTCCCTCAAAGATTTTTGGGTGGAGGAGAACCTTTTCTGTCTTCTTAGCACTTCCTATTATGACTTCCTTTTTCCACTGATATCTCCATCTCTTTTCTTCTTTTCTTCTCCCATTCAAGCTGCCTAATTGCAGTACTATACCCTCCTAGACAATGCTCTTTCAACTTTACTCCCCAAAGTCTGCTGTTTCAAGCCTATGTGTAGTCACTTCACTAAACAGTTGGGAAAAGGAAAATTGTATGGTTTTATCATAAATATTAACACATGAATAATTTCTTACACTAGGTAGATTAACCAGGCATGCACAGGGAAGGGTGTGAGGGACTAGCCATTCTTTATATTAGGCTAGATGCTTGCTTATATTCTACAAATTCCATGTAAGTTGTTCTCTAGGGATGTGGAGTGAGGATATAGATAACAGACTGGCCAACACTGTTCGGTGCCAACATGGAGGAGAAGCTGACCCTGATTTCACCTTCAAATACATTGTACAGTCACTAACATAGTAAAAATCATACCTCCCCACTCTGTGACCGTTCCAGTGGGGAAGAAATGTATTCAAAAAATCTCTCCCACCAGAGGAGAGGGTGGAACAAGCCCAGACTCCAGGAAGACTCCACATGTACCCTTCTTAATTAATATTCATCTCCCTTCATATAGAAAAGGCTCCCTATTGCGCCAAGGTTCCCTTTGTGACACCCCCTCTGAGTCTGCTCCCACCCCAACTCTCTAGGTGTGTACTGTCTCTTTTGTTTCAACTCTAAATATCCAAATTTTCTGTGTCCTTTCTTGAATTCTTTCTTGCGATGAAGCCAAGTACCTGTCTCCAGTAACAAACTTATAAAGCTAATTCTTCAGAGTCCCTGGACCATTCCCACTATCACCACAGAAATTCCACTGGTCCTCTTCCAGTTAGGTCCTGCCTCCTGACTTAATGTTGAGGGTCCTTTCTTCCTTGATGTTGTTATTTTTCCTCCCTAGTTTAAATACCTTCTACCCCCAAAATTTTGCTCAAATAGCTCTTTGTCTCCCTCCTGGCTAAAAGGAAAACAAGGGACATGAACTCCACAGTCCAGCAGGTTTACTGCTAACCCTGAGAAGGACCTCTCTGTTTGAGCAAGCAGAACAAGAAGGCATCTCTTAAAAGCTAAGAGGCTTTTTATGGCCAGGATTTTTGGTGGGCTTTTGAGGGTCAGGGAAAAGGTGGGCTTGTGGCTTGCTGACATGTCCTCCGGAGAATGCTTGTGGCCTAAGTAAGATGAAACCGAGGACTCTGAGATGGCGGGGTGGTGGGTGGGCTTATCCAAAAAGGCAGTACTCCTGTCCTGGCTCTGTCATTCCTGGCTCTAAAGGAACGATATTCTGACCTATTTGGAAGATGGGTTGCCTTTCTCTTCTTGGCTCCTTCATGATGAGAGGGGGCAATGAAGGGGGCTTTCTGATATTTTGAAGCAGGGAGGCTGTTTGGAGGTGTTCTTGAGTAGTTTCCTGGGAGATGGCTGCCCTTCAATCCTGTAGAAATCTTTGGAATAGGTTAATTAAGCAGGGAAGGAAAAGAAGGAGGAGGGTGATGAAGACTAAAGGATCCAGGAGAGGTAGAAGGTAACTGAGGGTTGTAGAAGCTGAGAGTGTAAGATTTAGCCTCAGGCCAGGGAGAGAAGGGTTAGAGCCCAGTGGCTGAGATGGTCAGAGAGGTTGTGTAAGGAGTGTACCTGTAGGGGTGGTGGAGGGCAATTTTGGGGGGTTTTGGGGATAAGAAGTGTAGCTGACATTAGTTGCTGTAAGCAGAGAAGCCAGCCTTTTATCACAAGGTCCAGTTGTTTGGACAAATAGGCAACAGGCTAGAGGGACTCTCTGTCTGATTCTGTGAGTGCCCTAATGCTTGTCCCTTTTTGCTGGATAAGAATAGAAAGGTTTATTGGGTTTAGGTAGAATCAAGGCAGATGCCTTAAAGAGTGCTTGCTTAAGGGCCCAGAAATAAGCAGGAGTTAAGTCTGTCTCTGCCACTCTTTCTTGGGGATTGCCATGGGAAGCCTTGTAAAGAGGTTGTGCAGTGAGTGAGAAATTTGGGATCCAGAGTCTAAAACAGCTAAGAAGCCCCAGAAGGAAAGAAGATCTCACTTTGTGGTAGGGAAAAGGAGATTATTACTAGCTTGTTTTCAGAAGGTGGATATGTAGTGAGTGGTAGGGGTGAGGTCAAGACCAAGGTAGGTGATTTTTGCTGTACTAGTTGAACTTTGTGTTCTAAGACATGGTATCCCCTTTTCCCCAGGAGTCTAAGAAGGGAGATAGTGTGGGATATAGGATCATTTTTTGTGGGGCTGCAAAGCAAGAGGTCATCAACAAATTGGAGCAGGTGGCTATGGGTGAGTTTTAGAGATTGGAGGTCCTTTTGTAGTGCTTGGCCAAAGAAGTGGGAGCTGTCCTGAAATCCCTGAGGAAGAATTGTCCATGTGACTTTTTGGGTGAACAGAGATACAGGGTCTGTGCAGGTGAAGGTGAAAAGTTGTTGGGAATCAGGGCTGAGGGGAATGGTAAAGAAGGAGCTTTGAGGTCTAGGACAGTGAAGTACTGAATACTGAGTGGGATATGGGAGAGGAGGGTGTAGGGGTTGGGGACCACTGGGTGGGTGGGAACAACAGCTTCATTAATCTTTCAGAGATCTTGGACTAAACATAAGGAGGCATCAGGTTTTTTTACAGGAAGGATGGGAGCATTGTGGGGGGAATGGGTGGGGCTGAGAATTTGGGCTTTAAGAAGGTAGTTGATGATGGGCTGTAGGCCAAGATGACTGTCAGTCTCAGAGGGTACTGGTAAACTGCAACAGCTTGAGTAGGATCTTTCAGGGCTGTTTTGAGGGATTGGTGGTGTGAGGCTATAGAAGGGTTTTTGGTGTTCCAAACCATAGGGTCAACTTGTGATTTAAGAAGAGGCTGTACTGCCTCAGAGGAGGGCCTCTTTAGAGGGTACGACTGGGAGAAGGAGGGAGGGTTCCAAGGGAAGTGAGGGAAGGTGTAAGGATGCCCCATGTGGTGGAGGATATCTCCTTCCTGAAGGGGTGTGGGTAGTGGTAGATTACCAGAAAGGAGTTAGTGAAAGTTATATGGCCCAAGGAACAATATAAAGGAGGGGTTTGGGCTGGTGTTTTTATCAAGCCTTATATCCCAACAATTGAGATAGAGGAAGGGAGCAAAGGTCCCGAATATTCAGTAAGCACAGAGAGGCTGGCCCCCCTGTCAACCAGAAAAGAAACCTGCTTCTGGCCATGGCCACTGTTACCCATGGATCTGCTGGTGTCATTGCGGAGGGGGCCTTGGGATCTGGGCCACATAAATTGGTTGCTGAGAACAAGTCCATGAGGTCACCAGGTCCTTTGTAGATGTGTCCAGTCGCCTGAAGGGGAGAGAATTCAAAGGAGGGGTTGACTTCCCTAGAGGGCAGTCCATTTTCCAGTGACCCCACTGTCCGCAGCCTGGACGTGGCTTTGTAGGAGGCCTGGGATTAGGGCAAGCTCTTGTCTAGTGGCCCTGACTGCCACAGCAGAAACAGTTGCTAGGTGGGTGTGGAGTGGAGTCTTTTGCAGGCTTGTCAGCAGAAGGTTGAACTAGGAAGGCCAGGATCTGATATTTGGCTTTAGCCTGTTTTTCTTTCTGAGATTTTTGTTCCTCATACTGGTTGTTGAAAACTTTAAAGTCAAGTCTATAAGGTCTTTTGGGGCTGTTTGGATGTGCATTTTACAATGTTTGGAGCTTTTTATGAATATCTGGTTAAGACTGGGAAATGAAGTGGAGGTGTAGGAAAATAAGACCAGCAGAGGAGTTAGTGCTGGTGTTTGTGTATTTGATCATGACCTCTGAAAGTTGGTTCATAAAGAGTGCTGGATTTTCACCTGCCCCCTGAGTAATTTCCTTGAGGTGCTCATAGTTGACCTGTTTATTTTTATTTCTTTCCATCCTTGCCAGGAGGCAAGTGATCATGTGATCACGACTTGCCCTACCAGGGTCACCAAGTTGGTATGTCCACTTGGGGTTTTAGGACTCAGCCCTGGGGACCGCTCGAGCTGCTGGGTGCTGGTATTGCAACTCATCAGCATGATTTTTGGCTACATGCCAAATGTGTTCCTTCTTGTCATCTGTGAGGGTAGATGAGAGGATGAGGTAAATGTACCCCCAAGTGAGGTCGTACATTTGAGTATTGCAGAGGAACTCTTTCCTGAATTTATCAGGACTTTCTGAGAAGGACCCCATCTTTTGTTCAGTATGCTCCAGATCATTAATTGAAAAGGAGACATGAATACGAAAGGTCCTTTCGATGCCTGCTACTTCAGGGAGGGGTGGGATAGGGTGAGAAGTGGTATGGGGAGGTTTTGGATGGGAAGCGACAGTACGAGAGCAGATCTGAGGCAGGGTAAAGGGTGGATTTGGAGAGGGGGTTGGGTTAAAAGAGGCAGAGGGGCCGGCAGATATGGGAAGCGAGGAGGGGGAGGGATGTTTGTCGGAGCCAGCGGTGGGGAGGATTTGGACTTTGCTGAGGCTGTTGGGGAGCAGGAGGACGGTAAGGTGGGGGGTCGTCAACCAGGTTGCTCTTGTCAACAGAGGAGGTAAGCGGGGGTGGAGGTGCCATGTTGTCAGGGTAGGGGTAGAGGATTTTTGTTCAGCAAGGAGACTTTTAGAAGGTTTTTACTCAGTGGGAGGAGATCTAGAGAGTTTTTGTTTGGCAAGAAGGATTTGACGGAAGGAGAGGGAAAAACAAAGGGAACGTTGCTCATGGAGGGTGAAGAAGTCTTGGATACAGGGAATCTCTGACCATTTGCCAGTCCTCTAGAGAAAGTTATCAAGATCTCAGAGAATTTGGAAATCAAAAGTGCCCTCAACTGGCCAGTGTGACTTGTTATCGAGTTTGTATTGGGGTCACATGCAAGTGGAGTAAAAGATCAATTTTTTTGTTGGGAAAGATTACACAGAAGACAGATGAGGGGGGTGTCTTCTGATGTTTTTGCAGGAGAATTGCCCATCGTGGGAGGGTGAGAAAAGGTGGCCAAGTTGGGAAACAGGTTGCCAGGACATCTCTCTGTAATTGGCTTCCTAACCAGAGTCCATGGGCCCTGGAGCCTGATGAGATTGTCCTGCATGCTGGAAGGAGACACCCCCCATTCAGAGTGCAGGAGGTCCCCTTTTGTTTTTTGGGGTTTTTTTTTTGAGAATAGAGAGGAAGGGAAAGGATAAAAGGGAAAAAGGGATGATGGATCAACTTTCTCTTGGTGCCAAGAGAAAGCCAGTGAGGCCAGAATTTTACCCTCCTGGGAATGGCAATGGATTAGTGTCTCGTAGTGGATGTGTAGATTGAGGTCTGGCAAGACGGTCCCTGGACTGGGGTTCACGAGGGGGGTTTTGGGTGAAGGAAAGAAGGGAAATGGGGTGAGACACAGGAGGCTCTCAGGATCTAGGAGTTAGGCCAGGATAAGCTGCCACTGCCCACTGCTTCCTAGGTTGCAAAAGAGCTGCTCTCGGCTCCCACTCCTGGGTTTTGGCATCAGACGAAAGGAAAAGAAGGGACGTGAACTCCACAGTCCAACCAGGTTTATTGCTAAACCTGAGAGAAACCTGTCTGTTCTGGCAAACAGAACAAAGAAGGTGTCTCTTATAGGCTAAGAGGCTTTTTGTGGCCAGGATTTTTGGTGGGCTTTTGAGGGGATGGGTCAGAGAAAAGGTGGGCTTGTGGCTTGCTGACATGTCCTCTGGAGAATGCTTGTAGCCTAAGTGAGGTGAAACCTAGGTCTCTTTGAGATGGCAGGTGGGCTTATCCAAAAAGAGAGTACTCCTCTCCAGGCTCTATCGCTGGCTATTCCCTTAAAACTATCATGCTACTGTCACAAATGTGATTAAGGTATTTTACTACACAAAAATATCTAGTTACTCTAAAACCAGGTTCTATATAACTTTCTTACTTTAACAATGCATGTAATAAGTATCTGATTATCAGACCCTGTGCCAGGCTTAAGTAATGTAATAATGAATAAAACATGGTACTGCTCACAGTGATGTGACCTCGCAGAGTCCTGTTCATTTTTGGTAACTCCTGTAACTGGCACACTGCAGGAGCATAATAAAAGGCAGTACAGGAAATAAGAAATGGAGTCCTTTTTCCCCATGGTTGAATTAAGATGGATTTTATCTGCCATCATATGAAATATGAATAAAAGTCAAATAATATGGTTAATGAACTTTACAAGTTCTTTCCTAACTTCTCATTCACTGATTCTTTTATTCACCAATCCTTCTAGACAAAAATTCAATCTCATGAATATACAGTAGCATTAGAATTAGAGATATTTTTGGTAGTGAATTACACATTGATACGGTGAAACTGTAGAAAAGACAATATCCTTGAGGAGCATTTTAAATATCTTATTAAACAATTAACTGAAATCATTTAAAAAGCTACTTCCTCTTAAGGGATTAAGAAGCATAGATAAAACTGCCTTATAAAAAGGATGTGGAAGATGGCCATATAAAGCTTCAGCTGATACTTTCTTTAATAATAGTGTAAATCATTCCTTGAAAGTCTTTATGTTTTTGAAAAGAGACTTTACTGGAAATGAATTAAGTATTAAATGAATTAAATTGATTTAAGAAATTTAATGACTTCTGGTGTAGTTACAGTTTTGAGAAAAGACATGTAGCTTTCCATTCCATGTACGTCATTAAGAGTTTTCATTATCAGTGCCCTCATACTAATTGGCTTTTTAGTATCTGGCACCCTGTATAATAATTTGGTTTTCTTATATGAAAACTATAGGTGTGCCCTTGTCCTTACTGTATTGTTCATCTGAAGGATATGGCATCAAACTTTCTGGATTCTCCTTTATCTGAAATGTTGTCACAAGATACAGGGGTCTATTTGCCAAAAAGCTATGGAGCTTAATCCTCAGGGCCCTGCAAACAAAGGGGGCCTTGGAGGAGTCCTAGCAATCGGTTCATATGATCACATATTCTGTGTAAGGTTTAAAAATAGGCTATTCTAACCTACTTATACTTACAGGTAAGAAGTCTCATCCAAGTGCCATTTCTTCCCATTCTACTCTCCCTGCCTCTGGAATTACCAGAACATTTTTAGAGTTTGGCTGAAAGGAAGTTGAATCTGAGAAATACTTAATTTGGGTTCCCTGACGTGCATATATACATATACACCTTTTGATTGGAATGAGCTCCCCTGAGTCTCAAAATTAGATAATCTCAAAAAGACAGTCAAGGACCTCCTAGTTTAGTGAATAAATTCCAAATTTTTTTGTCTGACTTAGAGTAAGAAATTGAGAGATGGAAAAATACATTTGAATTGTAATAAAGTATTTCAGAAGAAAATGCCCTTAAAATAACACCTTAAGGAGGACAGTATTTAGGAGCACAGGGACCTTCTGGCAGCTCTCAGCTCACATGTTGCCTAGTAGAAAAACAAATACCTCCTCATACTTAAGGTTCTTTCTAGAAAATATATGATTTTTCCAGAACCTTTTAGTGAGTCATAATATGGGGTCTATGTTCAGGGGATCATTCAAGTAAGATAAATACATGTTTAGGAAGTCTCCTTTTATGTTCTTCAGTGGTTTATGTCTTGACTATTGACTGTGTACTGTTCTGCTTGGTGCATGCAGTTGTAGGAAAGGAAAAAATAGAGTTCAACTATTAGGCTATAAATTCAAAATTAATAGGAAAATGAATTATTCATCCATATTTATAGCATGTGTATAAGTATCTGGCCTTTGCCATCATAGTTGTTTTTCTTATGTGAATTAATAGTGGGTAAAAGTCTAGTTGCCTTCAAATGCCAGAACCTTTCTGCTTGGATTTTTTTTTTAAAGCCTAAATTTTTAAAAAAGTATTAATAAGGCTGGTATATCATACATCACTTTTGATTCCCTCAGGCTGTAAAATCATAAAACTTTCATCTTTAATGCCATTAGGCTACAGCGTTATTAACTTCTGTAAGGGAGATAACAATTAGCTTCAAGTGCAATGTCTTCCTCCTGACTAGAAGTGGTCACTGAACATAAGATTTGTAGGAATATACATTTATAGAGATAAAAATGCTCTGAAAGTTACTGCTAAAAATGAAAACAATTTTATTATTTTTAATACTTCATAATTGAGAACTTTGTACATTGAAGTAGCTCAAAATCTGTTATCACCTCATTCTCGGGAATTCAAATCAGAGCTCCTTTTAAATAATAAAATAGTTGCAAAATTCTTCACCTGGTTAATTGCATCTACCTTCTTACCTACCTAATGGACACAGGCATAATAGAAAGAGTTTGTGCTTTGGATCCGGCTAGACCCCTTTAAATCATGGCTCTCTCATTAATTCGATATGTCATTATGGTCAACTAATGCATGTCATCTCCAATACAATTTTTATCAACTGAAAAATGCAGATTATCATGGACAACTTGAAAAGAATTTATGCAGACTATATAGAGCATTGCTATTGTATGTGACTATTATCAAAGACAGCTCAGTTGCCTTTTTGCAAGAGTCTACTCTCCTTTCCATCTCTACCTCTTCTTAATAGGAATGTCACCTCTTCTCAGTCCCTTTTTAAAAGTGTTCTTACTTTGCGACATCAGTTTATTTTGAAGGAAATGAATAAAAATAGTCTCTTATGGTTATCACAACATGCATCAATCAGTTGGTACTGAGAATACTTTCCATAAGATTATCTATATGCCCTCTATGAGGACCCATGAGAAAAATTCATTTCTGGGTTCTCTTCCAGAAATAAATTAATCCTAAACATCAGGGTGGGTTTTTGTTTTATGTGCACTGTTAGTTGCAGTATTTATAGTGTTTCATTAGTTTAGAGCCAAGTTAATGCCCATATTTAGCAAATGTGTAGAAATGTATGGTATGTACCACAAATACTAACTTCATCTTCAAATCTACTTTATTCTAAGACTTAAGTCTCATGTTGTTTAAATATTATCTTGTTTTATTTACTTAACAAAAGGATTTAGCCATTCTAAATCCTTTTCATAAGAAAGTAGAATATAAAAAACAAATTAATAAATATAACCTTGTCTAGTTCAGAGTGTCTGTCAAGATTAAGAAACAGTGCATCTAAATGGCCCTGTGTTTTGTTAGTTGTCAAAAGTTTTAAAAAATTCTCAGTAGTCTATACTTTAATAGCCTTTGTATTTTTTATATGCATCTTGACTCTCTTTAACTTTTCACATGTGTTTTTCTCAATTCCTTCACTAAGTTTTGTTTGATGTAGACTCAGTGACTTTTTATCTCTCTTGGAAATGAGCACACTTGCATATTCTTAAATAAGCAAAATGGAAAATTAAAAACTGACAAAAATTTAAACAATATCAATAAATTGTAGGTAACAAACAACTAACCAGGCTTATTCAAAGTTTGCTGTGCTAAAAAGACAAAAAAAAGCAAATTTAAATGATCTTCTGTAGGGAATGTATTCTCTAGACTACCATAATCTCCCATTAATTTTTGTTCTTTCATCTGGCTTGATTCCCGCATTTATATTGCATGATCTCCCTATGGGTTTTCCCATGGGGAAATCTATAACCACATTGGCAATCTATAACCTTATCACTAACCATGGAATAAAGCTAAATATAAAGAAAATCACTTTAAATAAGGTCATACTTTTAAATCTTCCCTTATTTGCAAATCTGTTTTCCTTCTGGCCTCCTGTCCACCACTGTAGTCTCCATGAAGAGAGCAGGGTGCATGCCCTCTTGGGACAGAAGAGGTTATAACATATCATGCAGAGTAGAAAGACTGCTGTGTTGATATAGGTAAAGGGAGCAAAAAAGGAGTAGGTCAGAAAGAGAGAGGCACACTTGGGATTCCATTCAGGGTACAGCATGGAAATTTCGGAGGTGAGGAGCAATGAGTCCTAAGAGGAGTCTCATACATGAAATGAAGTTGTAGTACATGAATGATGGAGAAAGGTGGTTAGATGAACTGGAGATACTTTCAAATAATTCATCAATTAAGCCATCTGGCCCTGGAGTTTTGTGTGTGTGTGTGTGTGTGTGTGTGTGTGTGTGTGTGTTTGTACATATTCTTCAGTAACAAATTCCATTATTTTACTAGATATATGGCCATTCAGTTTTTCTATTACATCTTGTATCAGTTTTGGTAAATTGTGCTTTATAAAGTACTTGTCCATTTTATCTTAATTGTTCAATTTGTTAGCATAAATTTGTTCATAATATTACCTTTTTAATCTTTTAATACCTGTTGAATTCTAATATATATTTTTTAATATTCCATATTGGCAATTTTTGTGCTTTCTTATTTTTCTTGATCAGTCTCAGTAAAAGTTTATGAATTTTGTTGATTTTTTTATTTCAAAGAGCCAAAATTTTGCTTTGTTAATTTTCTCTGTTGCTTTATATTTCACAGATTTCTGCTTTCATCTTTATTATTTGTGTTCTACTTTGTGTTTACTTAGCTCTTCTTTTTCTAGTTTCATAAAATAGGTCATGGTTAAGTAAGCTTTTTGATAAAGAGCCAAATAGTAAAGTTTTGCAAAGTAAGGATATTCTATAGATAATGCATATTGGGGATATTCTATAGATACATATATGACTATTTAAAATATATCCATTTAAAAATCTAAAAACCATTCTTAGTTGATAAGCTATTTAAAAATCTCCCTACCAGGATTTGGCCCATAGGCCATCGTTTGCCAACTCCTGCTTTAGATAACAAATTTTATATCTTCCTTCTTTTATAAGAATTTAAAGTTAAAAATTTCCTTCTAAGCACTGCTTTAGCTGAATCTCATAAATGGTAGTATATTTTCATTGTCCTTCATTTAGAAATTTTAAAAATTACCTTTTTCCTTACTCTTTTCACCATGGTTTTTCTTGAAGTTTTAAAATTTCCAAGTATTTGTGGGTAAGGTGGGTTCTAGATAACATTGGTAATGATTTTAATGTAAATCCATTATGGTCACAGATATATTTTCTAAGACTTCAGTTTTTTATAACTTACTGAAATGGTTTTTATGGCTTAGCATATGTCCTATATAGTTGAATTACACTGTGCACTTCTTAAGTGTGCATTTGATAGTTGTTAAGTATAGTTTTCTATAAATGTCAGTTTGGTCAAGATGGTTAAAGATGTTCCATATCTTTATTGTTATTCTGTGGGTTCTATCAATTAGGAAGAGTTCTATTAATATTCCAGAATAGGCTTGTGTATTTATCTATTTTTCTCTTTATGTCTTCAATTTTTACTTTATATATTTTGAACCTCTGTTTTTATGGACACACATATTTACTTTTTAAAATTTTTCTTCTGGATAACCCATTTATCATTTTGTAATATCTCTATCTCTGGTAATAGATTTTATCTTCTTCATCTGACATTGTCCTTATCATTTACTAAATATTTATTTTTGCTTCCTTTTAATTTCAACTTCTATGTATCTTTCTTTTTTAAGTAGACAACTCTAAACAGCATATTTTAGGTCTTGCTGGATTTTTTTCTTTTCACTCACATTTGCACATTGATTATAATAATTAGTCTGTCCATATTTATGTAATTATATATATGGTTAGATTTATGCAATTATAGATATGATTATATTTGTTTATTGTGCTAACAGTTTTGTTTGTACTATTTTTAGTTCTTGCGTTACTCACTTCTGATCTTCTTTCACATTTTGTGATTTTTTTCCTTATAATTCCCTTTTAATTTATCTTTTGGATCTTTGCTATGCCTCCTGGCATCAATTTTTAGTTATTTCATTCTGTAATGTTTCCCAAAGTAATTAGAATTAACTTTATACCTCTTCACATAAAATATAAGAACCTTGAAATTACCCACTATCTGCTATGGTTTCCATATGTATTACATCTACATAAGTTACCAACCAAATGGTATGTTATAATGTTATAATGCTGTTTTAAATAATATATGTATTTTAAATAAATAAGTAGAAAATATAGTCTTTTATATTAACCCATATGTTTCCCATTTCTTGTACTATTCCCTCCTGAAGAGCAATTTTAATCTGGTGTCATTTTCCTAAAGCCTAAAAAACTTTCTTCAGCATTTCTTGTTATGTAGGTCTGATAGTGACAAATTCTGTTAATTTTAATTTATTTGAAAATGTCTTTATTTTACCTTCATTCTTAAAAGATATCTCACAAGTTATAAAATTCTGTCTTTTGGCAGAATTTTTCAATGAGAAATTAAAAGTCATGTTTATTGTTGCCTCTCTATATGTCTCTCTGTATAAGATCTGCTCTCTAGATTTTGTGGTTATCTTTGCTTTTCAGCAATTCCCCTTTGATGTGCCTAGGTTGATTTTATTTGTTTTTATGCTGCTTATAGAAATCTATAAATTAATGTTTTTCATTAAGTGGGAGTAATTTTGCAATTATTTTTCTAAATATTTTTCCCATCTTCTTTCTTCTCAACTTCTGGGGCTTCAACTATGTATATATTAGGCCTTTGATATTATCCCACAGATCACTGAGAAGTCACTTGTTTTTCAATTTTTCTCTTTTTCAGATTGTAAGATATTTATAGATTTATCTTTAAGTTCACTGACTCTTCTACAATCTCCAATCTTACATTAAGACCTCCAAGTTTACTTTTTTTTCAGATCCAGGATTTCCATTGGTTTTTTTTTTTATGATTTCTATTTCCCTTTTAAGATTCCCTTACTTTTTTATTCATTACAAGCATATTTTCCTTAACATTCTTAAACATAATTATGATAGCTTATTTAACATTTTTATATGCTAGCTCTAGCATCTGTGTCACATCAAGGGTGGTTTCCACTGATTACTTTTATCTTTGAATAAAGGTCATGATTTTTTAAGTGTATTTAAATAGGTTGCCCATTATCCCAACATCATTATTGACTAAAATATCCTTTCTCTGAGTGAGTGTATCCTTTCTCGTGAGTGGATGTATTATGATGATGATGATGATGATGATGACATAAATTTATAGCTGTAATGTGATTTATCATAGATATATAATGCCAAAAATACTTGGCATTTAAAATATATATTTGATATTTTAAAAATAACTGAAATGAAACTGCATCAGTGAGAAAATGAGATTTAGCCCTAGTTCTACCACTGAATATGCGAACAATGGACAGATGCATTTCCCTTTTTAGGCCTCTATTTTCCCATCTGCAGTTTGGGAGGTTGAGCAGGCCAGCCCAATATTGGCTACACAATCATCTGGGGTGCTTTTAAAATATCTGATGCTTGGGAATAACCCCAGACCACTGAATTTGAATATCCATGTGTATGGCCTGCCTTCTTTTGCTGCCTTTTTTTAAAATGTTTCTAGGAGCGTTTAATATGCAGCAGATTTTGTGAATGATTACTCTTTATTTTAATTGGAATATAGTTGATATACCATCTTAAATTGATTATAAGTATACAACACAGTGGTTCAACAGTTACCCATATTTTTAAATCCTCACTGCACTACTACAACTACTATCTGTCAACATAGGAAGATGTTACAGAATCACTGGCTGCATTCTCCATGCTATAATACTTACATATTTTATTATAATACTTATAATTCCCTTGACAAACTTACAATATGATTGAGAATTTTTGTGCCCCTTTATTCCCCTCACCCTGCCCACCTACTCACCCAAATCCCTCTGCCATGTTTAACTACCAGTTACTTCTCAGTGTCTATGAGACTGTGGCTATTTTGTTCATTTTGTTTTATCTGTTCACAAATAAGTGAAATCATATGGTATTTGTCTTTCTCCACCTGTTTATTTCACTTAGCATAATACCCTCTAGGTCCATCCATGTTGTCACAAATGGCAGGGTTTATTTTTTATAGCTGAATAATATTCCACTGTGTTTATGTAGCACACCATCTTTATCCATCTATTGATGGAGACTTAGGTTGCTTCCATATCTTGGCTATTGCAAGCAGTGCAGTGATAAACATAGGGGTGCATAATCAGTTTTATTCTCTAGCATGTATCTGTCCAGTTTTCCCAACACCAGTTGTTGAGGAGGCTTTCTTTTCCCCATAGTATATTCATGGCTTCTTTATTGTATATTAATTGACTGTATATGCATGGGTTTTCATTTGGGCCCTCTATTCTTTTCCACTTACCTATGGGTCTGTTCTTGTGCCAGTACCATACTGTTTTGATTACTATGGCTTTGTAGTATAGCTTGAAGTCAGGGAGCATAATACCCCCAGCTTTGTTCTTCTTTCTCAGGATTGCTTTGGCTATTCAGAACCTTTTGTGGCTCCATAGGAATTTTAGGATTATTTTCTCTAGGTCATTGAAAAATGCTATTGATACTTTGATAGGGATTGCCTTGAATGAATGACTACTCTTAAAGGACTTTTCCATTCTCATTTTCTGAGTTTCTAATCACATTCTTAAAGTTTTGATATTTTAAACATTAGATTATATTCCAATTTTCTGGGAATATACCACATTTTAAGCTATTTATACTTCAGTTTATCTTGGTATATTATTATATTTTTCTAATTGTGTATATTTCAATATACTGGGAAAAGCACACTGAGCTTTTCATTACTCTCATGGTTTTCTTTTCAGAGATGCTAAGTCACATGAGTTGATCATGTGATGCTATATAGTATTTCATAATTTTTTAGCATAACTTATGTTAAAAATACATTAAAACCAACACACTTAATATTGATTTTCAGTAGTTGATATGGAAACTCACATTTTCTGTAATGAAAAAGAAATGCCAGTATGAGGAAAGTTCCCTTGAAATATACTCAGTAAAAATGGAACATTTAACTGCATTGAGAAAATTAAACCTATTTGACTTTTTCTTAGCCCTCTGACCTAGGTTTTAAGATAAATATGACCAATACTTTGTGCCTGGACAATCATCCTCATCTCCCAATCTTCTAGCAGAGATTAATAATTGATTATGGCTCACTCTCCTATTGAATCTGAACACACCTTCAAAGTTTTTCTCAATACAGTATTCCAGGAAGCAATAAACAATGTCTCAGACTTGAAACTTCAGATGAAAATATTTTGATATATATGCTGCAAAATATGGTCTTCCAGAGAGGCTTTCTGTAAGGACTACTAATACTTCATAATGTTCTTCATAATACATTTATTAATGTGTGAAATTTGGAAGGCAAGCCTGGTTATATCCCCCAATAAGTTTTATGTATAGTTATATTATATATAGTTATTTGCATTATTCATACATATATATACACACACATGCATACATATGTACATATATACATATATATATCTGAGAATTTAGTATTAGCATAATTTCAAATGTAATTAAGAATTTACCATTTATATTTCATCTTTTGAAATTACAAGGCTCATGAAAGCTAACTCATTTGCTTAGAGTGATTCAGAAATTGAGCACCAGAGAACACATTACAACTTTGATCAGGGATTGTCTGATTAGAAAACCTGACTATTCCCTCTTAACTTCACTGACTTCTGTGGAGAAAAGGAACAATTGCTAATCTACAGTCTGAAGATACATTTGAACTTAGTACTAGTGAAGAGAAATTAGTACCCCTAATATGCTGTCTTAGATCATCTTTTCTCTGAGGATTCATTTTAAATTATTTGAGATCTAGTTCACTTGCTTAACTCATAGGGAAATCCTTCATGCTTTTAATCAATGGAGCTTATGTTCAAAACATTTTAAAGATTTATTTTATCTTCAGTTCTAACCTCAATCTTTTGTTTCATATTTGAACAATATTTTCTATTCAACTCCAAAATGATATCTTTCTTGTAAGTATATGTGTTAGAAGCAGCTTCTAACACGATGCAAGGTTTAGGGGAGGGAGGAAAAAGCCCATGAAGTAAGCCAGGTACTATACTTTTTCTGGAAAGAAAATTTTGTTATATATGGCTTTTTGTGGAAAGAAAATACTCTTACATATTATAGGAAAAAAATATATTTATTTTATTTATGTTACATTTACTAATAAGAAAATTTATTATATGAATGTGGAAGAACTTATTTTATACAGATGAGTAAAATCAAGTTATTATGATGACAATGATAATAAGTAACACTCATAGAAAGTTCACTGTATTTGTTTTGACATTCATAATTCATTAAAAAATTTCAACAACTGTGTGAGGCAGGTACTATTATTATCATCTTTAACTTATTGTTGATTAAGCTGAGCTTTAATAGCTCAAGTAATTAATAGATAGAGAAACAAAGATTTGAAATGGGGTAGTCTAAACCACCACTCTATGGTTACCTGGTTATCAAAAAAAAGAAGCTGAGGAGATAATTAATTATTTAAAGTAGAAACAACTCGCGCAGTGATGTCTGTACTGTGTATGTTTTACTGTGCCCCAAGCTGAAAAGTTATCCACATACCAGGGCACAGGAATAGCTGATGATAAAAAGTCCAGCAAGACCCTGAACATGGATATGCAGTTCATATTTGAAATAAATCCTTATGCTAGAGATTGAGCCCCTTAAATCATTAAAATCAATCTCATTTTTCTTGCTATGAATCCTGGCTTAATGAGTAAATTACTGAATGTAGTTGTTTCTTCTCTATAATAATAATTAGAAAGAGTAAAAAAGTATTTCTTCCCTTCTAAATACCTAGATTTTATGTCACAAATAATTACCACTCTTAATTAAATATTTAAAAAGTGTGTGTGTGTGTGTGTGTGTGTGTGTGTGTGAATGGGTTTGACCATATTCAGTGCTCCTGTAAAAAAAACACTATAGAAGTCCCATTGTAATTGGGGAAGAAAAAATAAATAAAATGACTGGGCTTAAACATTAAAGTCTAGATACATAACCTTTTAAACAGTTCTCTAGTACTTTGGCCAAATTAAAATGAAGTATTCAATTAGATTAGCAAAGATTTAAAGGAGTAAAATGAGTGTCTTCTATAAAAGAATATGACTTCTTCTTTTGCCATAATGTATTTGTTTCCAAAGCAGTTTCTAATTTGCAATACTATATTGTATTATTTTTTTTATGAGATTTGTGCATGAAATTGAAACGAAAAATTCATCTGAGTTTTAAGTTATAATTTTGTCTTTAATTCTAGACTTGCTGCCGGACAAATACATGTTAATAGAATATACTTGTTACTTAGGACATAGCCGATAGTCTATCTCCCTGATATTTATCTTAAGTTTTCTGAATCTATAAATATTAGTTATTCATACAAAAGCTGATTTCTCAGGGAAAATATGTTCATCAATTTCATATATTTATTCTTCCCTGCACAAATATTCACTGTGAGTATTGGTAAACTTAAGAAAAATAAAATAGTTGGATTTTCCTATTATTGTAGGTCACAAGAAGATCACTTGCCAATCTCTACAGAAATTTAATGCTGCTTAGTCCAGAAAAAAACAATTTTAAACAACTTCTAAATTGCTATTCCCTTAAGGCAGTCACCAACTTAATCTCGGAGGGTGAAAAATCCCAATGTAATTATTTGTTAGAAAGGTGCAGGCCAGACCAATGTTTATGTTTATTTGGAGAATACATTTAGAAATTTCCAAATTAGCCAAAATGTATTAACTTTGACCAGCTGAGTTTTATCACCTCAGGGTTACCAAGTATAATCAGAAATGAACTATAGATTCAGCTAACCTGCAAAACCACTGTGAAAGGCAGTGCTATCCATGAACACAAGGAATTGTGTGGATAAGATGGTATGGTATTTTATTCTCTTCTGATTTTCTAAGTAATAGGATTTGCTATTTTAGCATGGAAGAAAACCTCTGGGCCTTTTGGTATTTGACTGAACTTTAAATACTACATCTATCCTGGCACTGCTGAGCCAGTCTCTCCAATCTGTATTCTCAAAGCCATGTTCATACTGAAACAATGAATAAGTAAAATCCATGAGTAAGAAAATATTATTAGGAAAATCTATACTGCCCTTGTCTGTCACAGTAAAGTCAAATTCAAACTTCTAATTTGTGACTCACCTGATCAAACAGATTTGTCTTAACGTTTACAATATTTATGAAAAGGTCTGCTAAACAGATCAACTATTTAATACAATTACCAAGGTAAGTGTTTAAATTACTTCTGAAATAAAGCTATTTTCAAGTTTTCAAAACCATATATATATATACTTCTGCATGAGAAGTGCTAATTGCCAATTGTTAATCTACTTACCTCATATATTCTTTTTTTTTTTCTTTGTTAAACTGATATTCACACATAGATAAGTATAGAATTACTACCAGGAAACATAATACTGACAGTCCTACACAGATGTTATTATTAAAGCCAATTTTTTAAATAAAATGGTTCAATAAGTTTAAAACTTTTCCATGAGAACTAATAAACAATCATTAGAGGTGGTTGTATTCCATCAAAAAAAAATATACATAAACTGACGAATTCATATTTTTCTCATGTCAGGATGGATTAATTTAATACTTCTGAAAAGAATATGGTAATAAATAGCAAAAAACAAAGATTTTCATGGCTTTGGCTACAGTAATTCTACATTAGGAAATTTCTCCTAAGGGAAAAATTCAACAAAAGAAAGAAGGTATATGCCCCAAAGAATATTCAGTGCAACATTTTCTGTAATACAATAAATGTTCAACAGTAAGGAAAAGCTTATAAATTATGGGATATTAACAAAATGGGGTATTACACAGCTATTAAAAATGATTATGAAGACAAAGGGAGACAACTATTTTCAATACAATCTCAAGTGGCAAAACAACCCCATACATTGTAATTTATGCTTCATATCAACTGTGTAAAATAAGCTATTTGAAAATAACAACAGGAAAGTAATAAGCAAAAATGAAAAACACCTGCTACATTAGGATAGAAAGAGTCATGGGTAATTGCTTTTCATTTGTTTGCATTGCATTTTATCAGCAGTAACAATAGTGAACATGACAATGAAAATAAAAACACTAATAATACATCCAAGGTGAAAAGCCACATCACAGTCAGAAAAGCTAAAATAATTTTAAAGGTTTTTTTAATAGACTTTATGTTTTAGAAGCAGTTGTGTGTTCACAGCAAAACTGAGCAGAAAGTAGAGAGTTCACATATGCCTTTTTCTCGCATACATGCACAGTCTCCACAACTAACACCATCCCTCACTGGAGTGGTACATTTGTTGTAATCTGTGAATCAACATTAACAAATCATTATCAACCTAAGTCTGTAGTTTACATTAGGACTCACATTTGGTATTCCACATTCTATGAGGTTTTTCAAAAATGTTCTCATGGAGAGCTCCCTATGGTTTATGAGTTTTGATAAATGTGTAATGACATATTTACACAATTATACTGTTATAGAGAATGATTTCACTGCCCCCAAAAGTCTTGTACTCTACCTATTTACCCCTCCCTGCCCCCAAGCTATGGCAGTCACCATTCTTTTTTTAACATTTACAAACTTATTATAAAGTATATAACTTATGAAGAACCAAGAGGAAGAGATGCATAGGACAATTAAAAACAAATAAACCTGATCTTTTTACGTGGTTTTGCCCTATCCAAAATTTCATATAGTTGGGATCATATAGCATGCAACCTTTACAGGTTGGCTTCTTTTACTTAGCAATATGCATTTAAGATTTCCTCATGTCTTTTCATGACCTGGTAGTTTTCTTCTTAGCACGGAATAATATTCCATTGTCTGGTTGTACCAGTTTATTTATCCATTCACCCACTGAAGGATCTCTTGAATGCTTCTAAGTTTTGGCAATTATGAATAAAGCTACCATAAACATCCATGCACAAGTTTTTGTGTGGACATAAGTTTTCAGCTCCTTTGGATAAATATCAAAGTGCACACTTTCTGGGTCACATGGTTAGAGTATGCTTCTTTCTGTAAGAAACCATCAAACTGTCTTCCAAAGCATCTGTACCATTTGAGTTACCACCAGCTATGAATGAGAGAGTTCTTGTTGCTCCACATCTGCATTAGAATTTGGTGTTGTCAGCGTTCTGAACTTGGGCCATTCTAAGGGGAGTGTAGTGGTATCTTTTTGTTTTCATTTGCATTTATCTGAAGACATATTATGTAAAATATTTTTTCATATGCCTATTTACCATCTGTATATCTTCTTTCGGGAGGAGTCTGTTATAGTCTTTGGCCCATTTTTTAATTGGGTTGTTGATATTTATTAAGTTGTATATTTAGGATAATAGTCCTTTATCAGACATCTCTTCTGTAAATATTTTCTCCCATGAAATGAAAAACTTTTCATTCTCTTGATACTGTCTCTCACAGACCAGAAACCTTTAATTATAATGAAGTTCAGCTTATCAATTATTTCATTCATGAATCATTCCTTTGGTGATATATCTAAAAAGTTATTGTCAAACCCAAGGTCATCTATATTTTTTCCTGTATTATCTTCTAAGAATTCTAAGTCTATGATCCATCTTTAGTTAATTTTTGCCAAGTGTGTAAGGTATGTGTCTGGATTCATATTTTTGCATGTGGATGTTGAAAACACTATCTTTGCTTCATTGTCTTTGTTTAAAAGAGTATATTTGCTCTATTGTGTTGTCTTTTTCCTTTATTAAAGTCAGTTGACTATATTTACATGTGTCTATTCTTTTCCATTGATCTGTCTGCTCTTTCACCAATACCGCACTATCTTGATTATTATAACTTCAGAGTACCTCTTGAAGTTGAGTAGTGTCAGACCTCCAACTTTGTTATCCTTCAATTTTGTGTTGGCTATTCTGTGTCTTTTACCTGTCCTTGTAACTTTAGAATAATTTTGTTGATGTCTACAATATAACTTCCTGAGATTTTGATTGGGATTGCATTGAATATAAAGATCAAATTGGAAAGAATTGACATCTTGACAGTATTGAACTCAAAATATCTCTCCATTTATTTAGTCATTGATTTCTTTTATGATTCTTATAGTTTTCCTCATAGAGGTCTTATACAGTTTTTTATATTTATACTTAATTATTTCATTTTTTGGGAGTACTAATGTCAATAGTATTATGTTTGTAATTTCAAATTCCACTTGTTTATTGCTGGTAGATAGCAAAAGCAACTGACTTTTGTATATTAACCTTATATCCTGAAACCCTGCTATTAGTTCCAGTTGGGGAATTTTTTGCTGATTCTTTGGAATTTTCTACATAGACAATTATATCATTCTCCCCAGTGGATATTCCTTTTATTCACTTTTCTTGTCTTATTGCATTTTCTAGGACCTCTAGAAATTGTTGGAAAGCAGTGGTGAGAGGAGACATCTTGCCTTGTTCCTGATCTTATTAAAAATGATTCAAGTTTTTCATCATTAAGTATAATGTTAGCTGTAGTTTTTTTGGAGATATTATTTATCCAGTTGAGGAAGTTTCCCTCTATTCCTAGTTTACTGAGAGTTTTAAATCATGAATAGGTACTGAAATGCATCAAATGCTTTTTCTGCTTCTGTTGTTATGATCATGTGATTTTTCTTGTCAATTGATGCATCACATTAATTGATTTTTAAATGTTAAAATAGTTTTGCATACCTGGGATAAATCCTACTTAGTCATGGTATATAATTCTTTTTATACATTGTTAGATTTGATTTACTCTTACTTTGTTGAGAATTTTTTGCATATATTTTTCATGAGAGATACCAGTCTGTAGTTTTCCTTTCTTATAATGTCTTTGTCTGGTTTTAGTATTTGGGTAATACTGGCCTCCTAGAATGAGTTAGGAACTATTCCTTCTAGTTCTGTCTTGTGAAAGAGATTGTAGAAAACTGATATAATTTCTTTCTTAAATGTTTGTTAGAATTCACCAAGGAACCCATGTGAGCTTTGTGCTTTCTATTTTCTAAGGCTGTTAATTATTGGTTCAATTTCTTTGTAGATATAGATATGTTCAAATTGTCTATTTCTTCTTGTGTGAGTTTTGATAGATTGTGTCTTTCAAGTAATTGGTCAATTTCATCTTGGTTATGAAATATGTGGACATAGAGTTGTTTATAGTTTGCCTACTTTTTAAATGAATTGTTCATTTTCTCATTGTTAAGTTTAAGAGTTCTTGTATATTTTGAACAGCAAACCTGTACTTTTAAAGATTTTGAGCCAGTGGGGAGCATGTGCCTTTGCTAAAACCATAGTCTATAGATTAACCTCTGAAAGAATATATTCACTATGACTATCTGGAAAAGTAGTTGCATGCAGAAGGGGTCAGTTAGAAGACATGTGTCACATTTTCAGTTCTAACCTAACTTTTCATTCTCTTGACACTGTCTCTCATAGACCAGAAACCTTTAATTATAATGAAGTTCAGCTTATCAATTCTTTCACTCATGAATCAGTCCTTTGGTGTTACATCTAAAACGTTATTGTCAAACCCAAGGTCATCTATATTTTTTCCTGTATTATCATTTAAGTAATTTAACTTCTAAATCAATCCCATACATATATGAGTTTAATAATTGATGATAATGACCACTCTAACCCGCAAGTTTCATATAAGTTACCATCAAGTAGAAAAAAGTTTCTAACACTCAATTTTTAGCAAATGATTTGTGAGCACTTCTTCCTAAGTCTTTCCCAATTTGCCACATGATACACTGATATGATGGCAAGAGTTGCACATCTATCAAAGATGACAGTCTGACAGATCTTAGAAACGTTTTATGAGGGCTTAAAGCTTCTTATATCCATGGCCACATATCTCTGAAGTCTCAATACAGTTATTTTATATAGTTGAAAAAAATGTTTGGAGGACTTCATATCAGTCTTCTACTATCCTTTAAAGTGTGATTTCTTAAGACACTGCTATCACAATATTACCACCACTGACCATAGTTTATACAATAAAATAATGAATGATAGAAATGAATAGTAATCACATGTGCACAGCTGTTTGGGGATCAATTGAACAGAAAATCAATCACGAATCTCTTATTTCACAGGACCTAAAAAGGATTGAAAATGGGCTGGGTAAAACCTAATACATCACCTGTAGAAGTTTTATTACTTAGAAATATGAAAATATTTATAAAGCAAGGAGTTTGAGTGAAATGGTATCTTTAAGCATTAATATTAAATTATTTTAAATTAAAATTGCTCTTTAAATCACTTATTTAAAATTCATTCATTTAAGATAATTCATTGAAACCTGTTCACTATATGAGCTACTGTGCAAAATACTACAGATAACAGGTAGCATAATGTTAATTCCTATACTGTATTCATGATGTAAATTAACTCCAAAAATATGAAATAAAAAGGAAGATTCAGAAAATACATAAGGAGATAGTGGAAATCTGTGTAAACTAAAGAAAAAAACTAACATAAAATTCTATAGTAAATGAAAATATTGTTTAAGAAAGCATATTTAAGTTAAAATAGTTTCAGAAAAACAAAGGCATGATAATTTTTCACATATCAACTTTACCCAGTAAAAATCTAAACTAAGTAAAGGGAGGTCTTCAGAAAGAAGGAAAATTGTTCTATGAGGAATAGGGAATTTGCAGGAAGAAACAAAGAGCCATTAAAATAGAATATTGTATATTGGAAAATTTAAATGAGTATTAATTATTTTAAAAAATAGTATTTTTATGTGTAAAAATGTAGAGAATGATTTAAAATGCTCAGTAACAATATGTATAAATCAAATGGAAGACCATGGATTTTTAAATCATTCTAGTTGCCTTCACTGGTGAGACCTGTCAAACATTCAACAAAGAAATTATGTAAGCCATACACAAAATATTCTGGATAATAGAAAAATCCAAAGTTTTATTCCCTAAAATACTATGTTCAACATGACCTCTAATAACAAAACCTGGCAAAAATAATGAGAAAAAATTTTAAGTCCATCTCATTTGTAAATACCAATGCAAAAAATTAAGCAAAATATTAACAAATTGAATTCAATAATGTAAAAATAATAAATCATTAGCAAAGCCAAGTTGGAAATTTATATGACAATCATAAAATTCAACATCATTTATGGGAAAAAAATAAACCTGGAAAAGTAAAACTGAAGAGGATGGATTATCTTAACCTGATAAGAGACATTTAGAAAAACCTAGACTATATGTTATACTTAACAGTAAAATGATGGAAATTTCCTTTAAAATTAGGATATAAAAATGTCTTCTCTTACTGTTTCTATTCAACATTGTTCTGGTGGTCCCAGCCAATGTAATAAGCCAATAAAAAGAAATAAAAGATAGAAAACTTGAAAAGGACAAAACTCTCATCCTCAGATGGTAAGATTGTATTGAAAGGAAATCTACAAGAATCTACTGAAAAATTAGTCAAATTAATAACAGCATATGGAAGTTTATTGGATCAAAATCAACATTAAAAAATCAATTATATGTTCTATACACCAGCAACAAGAGAAGATAAAAATTTTAAATGTGACATTTATAATAGAATAAAAAATATGAAATACTTGGGAACATATCTGATGAAAATTTGGAAGATATCACTGAGAAAAATTATAAAACTTTATTGTGAGGCATAAATAAGTAGATATTTTGTGAAATAGAATATTCAGTATTTTAAAGACGTCTCTTCTTTCCAAGTTGGTCTATAGAATTAAGGCATTTCTAATTAAAATGCCAACAGGAGTTTGTGAAACTTAAGCTGATTCTAATTTTATATAAAATTATAAAGGACCAAGAATAGCCATGACTACTTATAATAATGGATAATATTAGGATCCCCTATGATCCTTTTTTTCTGTTTTTTATGAATCCTTTGATTGCTCAAGTTAACTTCCACTTGCAGCAGTCAGCAACTGCGATTCATTATTTAGAAGATTGTCCTTGTCCCAATGCTTAGAAAATGAAAGGGTCAGGGTAACCATTAAGCAATGTCACAGCCTGTAAGAGCATGAAAGCCCAGCTTCCTTGCCAAGCAGGCATCCATTAGCACGGTAGGCACAATGCTGAAGACCCACAGTAATTTTAAGAGCAAAAAAATATGTTTTAATTTTAATTTAAAATCAGAAGAAAAACAATATAATTATATGAAAATGTAATAATAAATCCTGCCTTGACTGTATTCATCTTTCTACTAATGCAGTCATAAAATGTATATTTAAACAATTTTTAATAGAGGAAGGGAGCCATGATAGTAAAAATGTTTAGGGCCCACAGAAGTCATAATGTGACTTTGTTTCTTGCTCTGGGTCCAGAAAATTCTGAAAAATAAATTAAAATGTAGAATTTTACCTTGTGTGTTCAGATTAAAGTTATCCTTTTTGCGACTTTGCTTTACATTACACCTCTCCCTCCCAGACCTTTCCTGTCCTATTTTCTTCATTCCTCTACCCATTTCCCAGTCTGCTTCTGCCAGACTATACCTAGGGTAAAACTCTAAGAAAAGTCACATGGAAAAACCTGCTTTAACAAATAGCAGTAAAGATAAGCATAGACAATAGACTAATGGAAAAAAAGACTAACACATATGTTGACATGATATTTTTTAAAAAGGCACTTAGAACAATGAGTCTTTTCAACAAATATTGATAGAATAGGGATCTATATCTAGCCAAAGCAACCTAAAAATTGTATTGAAGAAACCTAGATTTTACTCAAGGAGAACAATGTGCAAAATTTATGCTATCAGATATTGACTTACCACTAGATTATAGTCAGACAGTATTGCACAGGGCTAGGGATAAATAAACAGGCCAGTAGAAGAGACAAAAAATATCCATAAGTGTATAAAAACATGATGTCTAAATAACTGGCCTTGCAAATCAGTAGTGAAAATATGAAATACTCAATATGTTGTTATGAGTTGGTAATTAAAATGTGGAAAATTGAAATAGAATCACTGCTTTGTACCAAAGACAAAGACAGTTTTTTAGAACTTTATGACAAAAGTATAGGGGACATTTTTATAACTTTAGTATAGGGAAAAATTATAAAAACTCAATAAGCATAAACAATTAATAAATAAAACTTGACTACAGGACCAAATTTGAAACTATGTAATCATAAAAAAGCACAACAGAGGAAATTTTTAAAAAGACAACCCCAAAGTAAAAATCAGTAATTGCAACCATTATTACTGACAGAAGAATAGTAGCCAATAAATATATGAGAATCTTAGAAACTATAATTTGGATCATCACTCTTCTATTCTTTTTATGGTCTATATTTTAGTTCTGCTTTTATGTAATCACATAAATTGGTTATTATTGTCTATAAAGTAATTTTGTTAGATTTTGTTTATCCGTATAAGGAAGGAAATAAGAGGAAAGAGTCAAATAAGCTATTTGAAAAAGAGTAGGTAAAGTCAAGGATATAAAAATATACATTTTTCAAATGAAACATATTTCAAATGAAACATAAATGGTCAACAGACATATGAAAATGTGTTTGCTTATTTGTTAAATATATGTTAAATATATATTTGTTAAAAGTATGTTAAATATAGAAACAAATTTAAAGCATCACATAATATCATCATATTCATTTTATTGGCATAAATCTTCACATGAGGAAGTGAAGATTTGATGCTGTGGGGATTTTGAAACACTGCTAGTAGGACTTTGCATTGTAAACCGCTTTGGAAAACCCTTTGACATTACCTAGTAAAGTTGAAAGTATTCATATAAAGTGCAAGTTTAGTTTTAGGTATGTTCCCTCAAGAAATACCTCCACAGTTGCTGAGAAGGCATGTACAAGAACATTTAGGGAAACATTGTTATAACAAAATATGGAAACTTTTCTACAGACAGGAAACAAAAATTGAGGCATTTTTATATGATGGAGTAGAATACAGCATTTAAAAATGAATATATCTAAACTATATTTCAGCGTGGATAAATTCACAAGTAATATTTTCTAAAAAATCAAGTCATTGAAGGATGTTCTAGGTTCCTTGACTGAACACCAGTTTCCTTAACTGAAAATAGACATGTTAAAACCAACCTAATAGAGTTACTGTGAAATTAAATGAGACTGTATTTTAGAGACATAATATATGCTTTAAAAAGTTTATCTGTTTTGAACTTTCTATTCTCAAAAGTGAAATAATGTAAAAATTATGAGAACTATTTAAACTAATAAAATTGTTCTGAAGAAATGTAATAACTTTAGAATCACTTTAGAAGCATCTTCTCATGTACATGATAAATTTGCTAATTCTAAAACTTCTTATTCTCAGATTAAATCAGTCCTCCAAGTACCTATACTTTTCGAAGGAGTAAGAGTACTTGAAAGTACTTGAAAGAAATGAAAGTATATTTCCTTTGGAAATATAACAAATACCAAATTTTTTTACTTATCATTGTAGATCTATTTTTCTTTTAGTCCAAATGTTATCTCACTAAATTGCAAAAGCTACTACATACTTAGTGAGTATATGTTATGATAAGATCAGAAAAATCATATGAGGGCATCATCACAGGACTTAAGATTTTGGTTGAATATTTAGAGAAGTCTCTTAATTTAACAATCTGAAGATTTGGAGACAGTGAACAGGTATTCATCTTTCTAGGATGATCCTAAGGCAGAGCTATCTATGGAAAGTGTTTACACATTGGAATTATTTTGAAGAATTTTGTTTTTGGAAACATAAACACAGTTACCTGTACCACTAGAATCATCCAATACACAGAGGAATTGAGAATATTTTATTTTATTCTTTATTTTTAAAAAGTTTATGTTGTTTTCCAATCACATTTGTGATAGCTAAAGAGATCATCTTCTAGAGTACTTAAGAGCATGGACTTTGAAACTAGGAACACTTGCATTTAAATTTGACTGTTCTCATTACTAGAATGACTTTGGACTAGTCAATTTATCTAAATCTCAGTTTCTGAGTTTGGAAAATAATGCTGAAGGTGGGGAGGAATTAGTAGAACACTGAGCACAATATTGACATCTAATCAATGATAGATATTAAGAAAAATTTTAAAGAATTAGTCCATGTCATAATAACAGCTATGTCTAGTGATACATTTACTATGCATAGGATACTTCTGTGAGAAATTTGCCTTCATTCCTCACTAACTCTTACAAAAAACTTTATCAGAAAGCTACATGTATTATACTTATGTTACAGAGAGGCAAAATAAGTTAGAGAATACATTATTATTATTTTTTTTAATAATTATTTTTTATTGAAGGGTAGTTGACACACAGTATTACATTACATGAGTTTCAAGTGTACAACACAGTGGTAGAACATTTATATACATAATTCTAGGTTCCAGCTATCACCCCACCAGGCTGTTACAATATCTTGACTATATTCCTTATGCTATACATTACATCCCGGTTACTAATTTATTTTACCATTGGAAGTCTGTCCTTCTTTTTTTTTTTTTTTTTTTTTTTTTTTTTTTTTTTTTTGTGAGGGCATCTCTCATATTTATTGATCAAATGGTTGTTAACGACAATAAAATTCTGTATAGGGGAGTCAATGCTCAATGCACAATCATTATTCCACCCCAAGCCTAATTTTTGTCAGTCTCCAATCTTCTGAGGCATAACAAACAAGTTTTTACATGTAGAACAAATTCTTACATAATGAATAAGTTACATAGTGAACAGTACAAGGGCAGTCATCACAGAAACTTTCGGTTTTGCTCATGCATTATGAACTATAAACAGTCAGTTCAAATATGAATACTCATTTGGTTTTTATACTTGATTTATATGTGGATACCACATTTCTCTCTTTCTTATTATTATTTTTAATAAAATGCTGAAGTGGTAGGTAGATACAAGATAAAGGTAGAAAACATAGTTTAGTGTTGTAAGAGAGCACATGTAGATGATCAGGTGTGTGCCTGTAGACTATGTGTTAATCCAAGCTAGACCAGGGCAATAAAACATCCACGTATGCAGAAGATTTCTCTCAGAACGGGGGGGTGAGGTTCTAAGCCTCACCTCTGTTGATCCCCAATTTCTCACCTGATGGCCCCCCTGCGACTGTGCCTGTCTTAGGTTGTTCCTCCCTTGAGGAATCTTACCCGTCTCTGGCTAACCAGTCATCTTCCGGGGCCATACAGGGAAATGTGAAGTTGGTAAGTGAGAGAGAAGCCTTATTGTTTGAAAAAGTTAGCTTTTTACTTCTTTGCATATTTATGCCCTGTGGCTTCTATGCCCAGCATTTGTCTTGAGGTATCTTTACCACTTGGAAGAATTATGATACTCGGTAAATTTGATATGAGGCACGAATTCTATTTAAGGGTTGTAATTAGGAAGGAAGAAGAAAAGCTATAGAAGTAGCAGGCGGAAGAAAACATGGGAAGATTGATTATTTCTTTGATATATCTTCTTGTAGAGTAACTTCAGCATGTATAGGTTTAAAGCTACTACTTAAATTGCACACACACATTAACATAATAGGAGTATAGTTACATAACCAAAGCATATCTGTAATTACCAGCCATCTGCAGTGAAACCAAGAAAACCAGTTAGGCACCTTAGGCATTTGTGAAAACTTATCTATGATATGGTGGATATTGTCCAACTGAACTTGAACAGTCTGAGAGAAATTAGACAAATTAAAACAACCCATTCCTGGGGACTGTTCACATGCCATATGTTCTTTTAACAGTAAATAGTTTGTAGTTGTAAGACTTTGGAGCGCTACAATTTGCACTTCTCCAAATTCTTGGTTGAGTTCCAACAGTATAGATCTAGTCCAATTTTGTTGTTTTACTGTATGCACAGGCCAGCTTAGATATCTCCTTCCTCATTCCCATGGCAAGTCCAGGAACTGGTGGGATGAGTGCATCTACAGCTGTAGCAGTGCGTGGATCTTTGTTGGGGTTTTTTGATGATCATTTTCTGGCATGAGTCTTCCAGAGAGTGCAGATGTTGGAAGTTCTTTTTCATATCGTATCTTAGTTCATTTTCGGGGTAGCCCAATTAGGCTTTGATCCTCTGTATAAACACAAACAGACCCTTTGCCTACACTTTTATATGCCCTTTATACCCTTGTGTAGAACTCGTTGGAGGTTACCACACAGGAACTGCCCTTTTTTTTTTTTTTTTTTTTTTTTGCTATCACTAATCTACACTTACATGACGAATATTGTGTTTACTAGGCTCTCCCCTATACCAGGTCTCCCCTATAAACCACTTTACAGTCACTGTCCATCAGCATAGCAAAATGTTGTAGAATCACTACTTGCCTTCTCTGTGTTGTACAGCCCTCCCTTTTCTCCTACCCCCCCATGCATGTTAATCTTAATACCCCCTTACTTCTCCCCCCCTTATCCCTCCCTACCCACCCATCCTCCCCAGTCCCTTTCCCTTTGGTACCTGTTAGTCCATTCTTGAGTTCTGTGATTCTGCTGCTGTTTTGTTCCTTCAGTTTTTCCTTTGTTCTTATATTCCACAGATAAGTGAAATCATTTGGTATTTCTCTTTCTCCGCTTGGCTTGTTTCACTGAGCATAATACCCTCCAGCTCCATCTATGTTGCTGCAAATGATTGGATTTGCCCTTTTCTTATAGCTGAGTAGTATTCCATTGTGTATATGTACCACATCTTCTTTATCCATTCATCTATTGATGGACATTTAGGTTGCTTCCAATTCTTGGCTATTGTAAATAGTGCTGCAATAAACATAGGGGTGCATCTGTCTTTCTCAAACTTGATTGCTGCGTTCTTAGGGTAAATTCCTAGGAGTGGAATTCCTGGGTCAAATGGTAAGTCTGTTTTGAGCATTTTGATGTACCTCCATACTGCTTTCCACAATGGTTGAACTAACTTACATTCCCACCAGCAGTGTAGGAGGGTTCCCCTTTCTCCACAGGCTCGCCAACATTTGTTGTTGTTTGTCTTTTGGATGGCAGCCATCCTTACTGGTGTGAGGTGATACCTCATTGTAGTTTTAATTTGCATTTCTCTGATAATTAGCGATGTGGAGCATCTTTTCATATGTCTGTTGGCCATCTGTATTTCTTTTTTGGAGAACTGTCTGTTCAGTTCCTCTGCCCATTTTTTAATTGGGTTATTTGTTTTTTGTTTGTTGAGGCGTGAGAGCTCCTTATATATTCTGGACGTCAAGCCTTTATCGGATGTGTCATTTTCAAATATATTCTCCCATACTGTAGGGATCCTTCTTGTTCTATTGATGGTGTCTTTTGCTGTACAGAAGCTTTTCAGCTTAATATAGTCCCACTTACTCATTTTTGCTGTTGTTTTCCTTGCCCGGGAAGATATGTTCAAGAAGAGGTCACTCATGTTTATGTCTAAGAGGTTTGTGCCTATGTTTTCTTCCAAGAGTTTAATGGTTTCATGGCTTACATTCAGGTCTTTGATCCATTTTGAGTTTACTTTTGTATATGGGGTTAGACAATGGTCCAGTTTCATTCTCCTACATGTAGCTGTCCAGTTTTGCCAGCACCACCTGTTGAAGAGACTGTCATTTCGCCATTGTATGTCCATGGCTCCTTTATCAAATATTAATTGACCATATATGTCTGGGTTAATGTCTGGATTCTCTAGTCTGTTCCATTGGTCTGTGGCTCTGTTCTTGTGCCAGTACCAAATTGTCTTGATTACTATGGCTTTATAGTAGAGCTTGAAGTTGGGGAGTGAGATCCCCCCTACTTTATTCTTCTTTCTCAGGATTGCTTTGGCTATTCGGGGTCTTTGGTGTTTCCATATGAATTTTTGAATTATTTGTTCCAGTTCATTGAAGAATGTTGCTGGTAGTTTCATAGGGATTGCATCAAATCTGTATATTGCTTTGGGCAGGATGGCCATTTTGACGATATTAATTCTTCCTAGCCACGAGCATGGGATGAGTTTCCATCTGTTAGTGTCCCCTTTAATTTCTCTTAAGAGTGACTTGTAGTTTTCAGAGTATAAGTCTTTCACTTCTTTGGTTAGGTTTATTCCTAGGTATTTTATTTTTTTTGATGCAATTGTGAATGGAGTTGTTTTCCTGATTTCTCTTTCTGTTGGTTCATTGTTAGTATATAGGAAAGCCACAGATTTCTGTGTGTTGATTTTGTATCCTGCAACTTTGCTGTATTCCGATATCAGTTCTAGTAGTTTTGGGGTGGAGTCTTTAGGGTTTTTTATGTACAGTATCATGTCATCTGCAAATAGTGACAGTTTAACTTCTTCTTTACCAATCTGGATTCCTTGTATTTCTTTATTTTGTCTGATTGCCGTGGCTAGGACCTCCAGTACTATGTTAAATAACAGTGGAGAGAGTGGGCATCCCTGTCTAGTTCCCGATCTCAGAGGAAATGCTTTCAGCTTCTCGCTGTTCAATATAATGTTGGCTGTGGGTTTATCATAGATGGCCTTTATTATGTTGAGGTACTTGCCCTCTATTCCCATTTTGCTGAGAGTTTTTAACATGAATGGATGTTGAACTTTGTCAAATGCTTTTTCAGCATCTATTGAGATGATCATGTGGTTTTTGTCTTTCTTTTTGTTGATGTGGTGGATGATGTTGATGGACTTTCGAATGTTGTACCATCCTTGCATCCCTGGAATGAATCCCACTTGGTCATGGTGTATGATCCTTTTGATGTATTTTTGAATTCGGTTTGCTAATATTTTGTTGAGTATTTTTGCATCTACGTTCATCAGGGATATTGGTCTGTAGTTTTCTTTTTTGGTGGGGTCTTTGCCTGGTTTTGGTATTAGGGTGATGTTAGCTTCATAGAATGAGTTTGGGAGTATCCCCTCCTCCTCTATTTTTTGGAAAACTTTAAAGAGAATGGATATTATGTCTTCCCTGTATGTCTGATAAAATTCCGAGGTAAATCCACCTGGCCCGGGGGTTTTGTTCTTTGGTAGTTTTTTGATTACCTCTTCAATTTCATTGCTGGTAATTGGTCTGTTTAGATTTTCTGTTTCTTCCTGGGTCAGTCTTGGAAGGTTATATTTTTCTAGGAAGTTGTCCATTTCTCCTAGGTTTCCCAGCTTGTTAGCATATAGGTTTTCATAGTATTCTCCAATAATTCTTTGCATTTCCGTGGGGTCCGTTGTGATTTTTCCTTTCTCGTTTCTGATACTGTTGATTTGTGTTGACTCTCTTTTCCTCTTAATAAGTCTTGCTAGAGGCTTATCTATTTTGTTTATTTTCTCGAAGAACCAGCTCTTGGTTTCATTGATTTTTGCTATTGTTTTATTCTTCTCAATTTTATTTATTTCTTCTCTGATATTTATTATGTCCCTCCTTCTGCTGACCTTAGGCCTCATCTGTTCTTCTTTTTCCAATTTCGATAATTGTGACATTAGACCATTCATTTGGGATTGCTCTTCCTTTTTTAAATATGCTTGGATTGCTATATACTTTCCTCTTAAGACTGCTTTTGCTCTGTCCCACAGAAGTTGGGGCTTAGTGTTGTTTTTGTCATTTGTTTCCATATATTGCTGGATCTCCATTTTTATTTGGTCATTGATCCATTGATTATTTAGGAGCGTGTTGTTAAGCCTCCATGTGTTCGTGAGCCTCTTTGCTTTCTTTGTACAGTTTATTTCTAGTTTTATGCCTTTGTGGTCTGAAAAGTTGGTTGGTAGGATTTCAATCTTTTGGAATTTTCTGAGGCTCTTTTTGTGGCCTAGTATGTGATCTATTCTGGAGAATGTTCCATGTGCACTTGAGAAGAATGTATATCCCGCTGCTTTTGGATGTAGAGTTCTATAGATGTCTATTAGGTCCATCTGCTCTACTGTGTTGTTCAGTGCTTCCGTGTCCTTACTTATTTTCTGCCCAGTGGATCTATCCTTTGGGGTGAGTGGTGTGTTGAAGTCTCCTAGAATGAATGCATTGCAGTCTATATCCCCCTTTAGTTCTGTTAGTATTTGTTTCACATATGCTGGTGCTCCTGTGTTGGGTGCATATATATTTAGAATGGTTATATCCTCTTGTTTGACTGAGCCCTTTATCATTATGTAGTGTCCTTCTTTATCTCTTGTTACTTTCTTTGTTTTGAAGTCTATTTTGTCTGATATTAGTACTGCAACCCCTGCTTTCTTCTCACTGTTGTTTGCTTGAAATATGTTTTTCCATCCCTTGACTTTTAGTCTGTACGTGTCTTTGGGTTTGAGGTGAGTTTCTTGTAAGCAGCATATAGATGGGTCTTGCTGTTTTATCCATTCTGTTACTCTGTGTCTTTTGATTGGTGCATTCAACCCATTAACATTTAGGGTGACTATTGAAAGATATGTACTTATTGCCATTGCAGGCTTTAAATTCGTGGTTACCAAAGGTTCAAGGTTAGCCTCTTTAGTATCTTACTGCCTAACTTAGCTCGCTTATTGAGCTGTTATATACACTGTCTGGAGATTCTTTTCTTCTCTCCCTTCTTGTTCCTCCTCCTCGATTCTTCATATGTTGGGTGTTTTGTGCTGTGCTCCTTCTAGGAGTGCTCCCATCTAGAGCAGTCCATGTAAGATGTTCTGTAGAGGTGGTTTGTGGAAAGCAAATTCCCTCAGCTTTTGTTTGTCTGGTAATTGTTTAATCCCACCGTCATATTTGAATGATAGTCGTGCTGGATACAGTATCCTTGGTTCAAGACCCTTCTGTTTCATTGTATTAAATATATCATGCCATTCTCTTCTGGCCTGTAGGGTTTCTGTTGAGAAATCTGACGTTAGCCTGATGGGTTTCCCTTTATAGGTGACCTTTTTCTCTCTAGCTGCCTTTAACACTCTTTCCTTGTCCTTGATCTTTGCCATTTTAATTATTATGTGTCTTGGTGTTGCCCTTCTTGGATCCTTTCTGTTGGGGGTTCTGTGTATTTCCGTGGTCTGTTTGATTACTTCCTCCCCCAGTGTGGGGAAGTTTTCAGCAATTATTTCTTCTAAGATACTTTCCATCTCTTTGCCTCTCTCTTCTTCTTCTGGGACCCCTATAATACGGATATTGTTCCTTTTAGATTGGTCACACAGTTCTCTTAATATTGTTTCATTCCTGGAGATCCTTTTGTCTCTCTCTATGTCAGCTTCTATGCGTTCCTGTTCTCTGATTTCAATTCCATCAATGGCCTCTTGCATCCTATCCATTCTGCTTATAAACCCTTCCAGAGTTTGTTTCATTTCTGCGATCTCCTTTCTGGCATCTGTGATCTCCTTCCAGACTTCATCCCATTTTTCTTGCGTATTTCTCTGCATCTCCGTCAGCATGTTTATGATTCTTATTTTGAATTCTTTGTCAGGAAGACTGGTTAGGTCTGTCTTCTTCTCTGGTGTTGTCTCTGTGATCTTTGTCTGCCTGTAGCTTTGCCTTTTCATGGTGATAGGAATAGTCTGCAGAACTGGGACGAGTGACGGCTGGAAGGACTTCCTTTCTTGTTGGTTTGTGGCCCTCCTCTCCTGGGAGAACAGCGGCCTCTACTGGCTTGTGCTGCGCAGCTGTGCGCAGACAGGGTTTCTGCTTCCTGCCCGGCTGCTATGGAGTTAATCTCCGCTGTTGCTGTGGGCGTGGCCTGGCTCGGGCAGCTACTCCAAAATGGTGGAGTCGCGTTGGAGCAGGAGCTGCTGCGAGGCTATTTATCTCCGTAAGGGGCCTCCCTGCTCCCTGCAGCCCAGGGGTTAGGGTGCCCAGAGATCCCGGATTCCCTACCTCTGGATTAAGTGACCCACCCTGCCCCTTTAAGACTTCCAAAAAGCACCCGCCAAAACAAAACAACGACCACAAAAAAAAACAAGAAAAAAAATTTTTTTAATTAAAAAAAAAAAAAATTTTTAATTAAAAAAAAAAGGGTGGTCGTTCGTTTTTCTTTATTCTCCGGTGCCAGCCTCAGGCCTCTGCTCACCGGTCTTTCTGCCCTGTTTCCCTAGTATTGGGGTCCCTGTCCCTTTAAGACTTCCAAAAAGCGCTCGCCAAAACAAAGCAGCAAAAAAGCAAAAAAAAAAAAAAAAAAATGGTCGCGCGCTTTTCTTATGTCCTCTGTCGCCCAGCCTCCAGTGCCTGCTCACTGTTCTTGCTGCCCTGTTTTCCCAGTATCGAGGGCCCTGCACTCTGGCCCGGATGGCTGGGGCTGGGTGTTCGGCAGTCCTGGTCTCCGTCTCCCTCCTGCTCTGCCTGCTCTTCTCCCGCCGGGAGCTGGGGGGAGGGGCGCTCGGCTCCTGTGGGGCCGGGGCTTGTATCTTACCCCCTTCGCGAGGCGCTGGGTTCTCTCAGGTGCGGATGTGGTCTGGATATTGTCCTGTGTCCTCTGGTCTTTATTCTAGGAAGGGTTGTCTTTGATATTTTCATAGATATATGTGGTTTTGGGAGGAGATTTCCGCTGCTCTACTCACGCCGCCATCTTCCGTGCAATCGAGAATACATTATTAAATTAAAAACTTTCATTAAAGTAATTTCATCTCCCAGATATAATCACTAATCAAAGTGATTTCTTCAAAACTTCTGGTCTTTCACTAAATATTATCACATATACATTTTTAATATTAAAGATTCTTGTAAACATTATTTTTAAGTTATTTAATTTCCTTAATGCTGGATGTTTAAGATTTTTTGAACATTTTAGTCTCTAGAGATAATGTAACAATGACCATATCTGAGTATAAGGCTTTATTTTTTTACTATATTTCAGATAATGCCCTTAGGATAAGTTATGAGAAGAGGTATATTTTTCATTTTTTAAGATTCTTGATTTAAATGGGCAATTTTTTTGTCAAGAAAGTTTGTACCAAAATACAATATTTAATAAAATTATAACATATATATAGGTGTATATAGAGTACAATTTTAAATCAGTTTGATATATTTGTAATATTTACTTCTTGAAAAGAGATTTGAAGACACAAACCAATCTTGTATATGTGAATTAGAATTTCAAAAATCACTGCTGACATTACCCTACAGAAAACAAGCTTTCAGTTATCTGCTGGGATAAAAATCACTGAAGCAAATAAAATTTCTCCATTCATATAGTACAGAAGCAAATTAGTCCAAAAGGATAAACAAAGCTAATGGAAAAGACAGCTGCTAGATAAGATGAGTGTGTTGAACTGAAGACTAACGTTTGTTAGGCTTTAAGAAATAGATGACTAGAAAATATAAGATTCTTTTTTCAGGGCTGTCAGGGTGAAACAACTTATAAATTATCAATTTTCTCTTTTGTCCAGTTAGAAACAAAGGATTACTTCCATTGACAGCTAAAGAAAAGAAAGGTTGCTGAGAAGGGTAGCAGATTGCTAATGGGAAAAGGCTAAAAACAAATAGCAAATTTTTAATGTTGAGACTTCAAGAAGATTAAATAACAAGTAAATTAATTAAATCTGCAGAATAAATACTAAGAGCCAGCAAAGGTTATAGCAGCCCAAAAAGCAACACAGCCTTTCTTTTATTCAATCCACTAAATATTTTCTGATTATCTAATAAATGCTGGGCAATTAATTAGACCATAAGAATTAAGGATACTTTAAACAGCTTCCTTGTTTGGAAGTTCAGTCTACTTTGAGTAAAAAAAGGCAGTTATAACACCATGTAATACTTCAGTAATTATAAAAATGTACATATTCAAAGAGATACCCTTCTTTAAACTGTCAATTAATATAGTTGACTTTGTTTATTTTATGACTCTAGCCAATATTGTTAAAGAATACTGTTATGGAATATATACATAAACACTCTATCCACTATTGATAACATTGTAAATTAGTACCACCTTTCTGAAGGGAAATGTGACCCAGAAGACCTGTGAAGTGTCTCAGATTTTATCTTCCTTGCAAGCTAAAAATTTAACCTACAAAAAATGTACATGGAGTTTGGTAGAAGATATGAGACTCCTGTGATCACAGTATCCTTATTTTCTTGTGCCAGCCCCCCAAGCCCTAGTATCCTGAGGCCCAGATGACATTCACATGTGATAGACTGCAGTACAAGAGAGGAATTCAAACCTAATTACATTTATTCTGGACAGGAAGCCTGCTTACCTATTGCTCTGAAGGGAGACATGATCTCTATCTTCTAAGATTGTTTGCTATAAAAACATCTATGAAAATTTGTTTGGAACAAAGGTAATAAGTGACTCTGCTTATAAAATGTAGATACCTGTCTCCCAACATACTCTAAATATCAAAAGTCTTAAAAATATCTGATATTACACAAAGGAAAGGATCATTTGAGCAAATGAAGCAAAACCTTGCTCAATGTGGAGATAACAATTTCAAGTATATAAATAAACACAGGGCACAGAGATAGCAAGGAGACGTTTGAGACCTCTGGTTTGAGGCCACCATAAACAATTCTAGGTAGATTAGACATACACTGCTAAAAGCATTCCATAATAGACTCCCCTGCTCACAAATACCATCAATGGATTTGCTAATGGATATGTCATTAGCATATGTACTAGGACGTAGATGAGGTAGGTGTTCTTATTTTTTATTCATTTAATTTCTTGACAGCTATGTTCTCTTATCCATAAAATAAAGATAATAGCAGCTACCTCCTATGTTTATTATGAGGATTAACTATGTTAATACATGTAAAACAATTGGAATAGTGCCTCTTATATAGTAAAAACCTATGTTGGATGGCACTATTATGATGAAACAGGGATGTCTCTTTTAGAGAAATATTTTAAAACCATATATATCCATATAGTAATATATATCCATATAGTTGATATATCCATATAGTAAAATCTAATACAATATTCTTTTTAGTTTTTGTGAAATAACTAAATGCTCACATAATGTATGGTTAAGTAAAACTAGCTTATTCAAAAGTGCATTCCTGTAATATACCTATTTTGCAAAATACACACACACACACACACACACACACACACACATATACACAAAATAGTAAAAGAAAAATTTCCAAATACTGATATCTATTGAAGTTAAGGGTATATTTTTTTTCTTTATACATTTTAGTATTTTTCAGTAATAAAAATTTATCTTTTAAAAGATTAAACCTCTAACACTTCAAATGTGAGAAAATTTAAAACTGTAAATAAAGTGAGAGTTCTTTAATGACTTTTTGTAGATTCCATTTGTAATAGTATGTTAATCTGTCAAACCCAAATTGATTCAACTTTTCAAAATCCTTTTGTACTAGCTCTTTCAAATTATAGGAAGAACCTATTTAAGATGAAAACTGTTTGTATCATCTTATTATGGTGCTTCTGCTTTTTAAATTTGCTTGTTGCTCTAAACCAATGCCTTATTTATCCTTCTGTTTATAATGCTTCCTAAATATCAGTCCTTAATTAGTTTCCTACATGCTTGAAAGACTTCATTCATTCAGTAGAGGGAGATATTTAGCTATAGATTGTCTTTACTCTCCAGCAGAAATCTTGAGTGCTATGACAGAACTTTGAAACTAGAACTGTGTAAAAAAAACTTGAGACTCCATATTAGCTACTGCATTAATAGCATGAAAACCAGCTTGATTATATAACCAGTCAGTTGAATTAATAAACTATATCAATTGATTATGACTGACTTTGTGTTTTCCTAATAAGTTAAGTGAATTATTGACTTACATGGACCTGCCTTAGAAATCATCTAATTAATACAGAATTTAGGGCAGCCCACCTTCATATCATGCAATTGAATTCAACTGATCTTCATATCATGCAGTTGAATTCAACAGACCAGTTTTCTTTCTCTTTCATACAGTGCATTTCATTTGTGGATCTGGGTACAAGAGTTAAGACAATATAGAAGGACTGTTCTTTCATTCTTTGTTGGTATCTGAGTAGATAAACCTCTACCTTTTCCAAACAAGCTCTGAAGACCTACCTTCATCATTTTTTCTATTGAAGCATAGTTAATATGTAATACATTGGTTTCAAGTATACAACATAGTGATTCAACAGTTATTTACATTATTAGATGCCCACCCCAACTATTATAGTTACTGTCAACATAGAAAGATCTTATAGAATTATTGACTATGCTGTACTGTCATCCCATGATAATTTATATTAAGATTGAGATTTTGTGCCTCTTTATCCCCTTCACCTACTTTCACCCACCCATTCTAACCCCTCCCCCATGGTAGCCACCAGTCACTTCTGAGAGTCTATTTCGATTTTGTTCATTTTATTTTGTCTTATTTTTACATTCCACTTACAAGTAACATCATATGATATTTGTCTTTCTCTGCCTGGCTTATTTCACTTGGCATAAGACCCTCTAAGTCCATCCATACTGTTTCAAACGGCAAGCTTTATTTCTTTATAGGACTGAAAATATTCCATTGTGTATTTGGGCTATATCTTCTCTATCCATTTATCTACTGATGGATACTGATTGCTTCCATATCTTGGCTTTTTAAATAACGTGGCAACAAACATAGGGATTTTTTTGAATCACATATTTTGAATCTTTTTGAAACAGAGATTTTGTTTTCTTCAGGTAAATTCCTAGAAGTGGAATTAGTGGGTATTTCTATTTTTAGCCTTTTGCAGAACCTCCTCACTGCTTTCCGTAATGGCTACAACAATTTACATTCCCACCAACAGTGCAGGAGGGTTCCCTTTCTCCACATTATCTCCAAAATTTGTTATTTCTTGTCTTTGATAGTGAGCATGCTGACTGGCATAAAATGATAGCTCACTGTGGTTTGATTTGCATTTCCCTCACAATTAGTGATGTGGGGCATCTTTCCATGTGCCTGTAAGCCATCTGTATATCTTCTTTGGAAAAAAGTTTATTTAGGTCCTCTGCATAAACCTCTGCCTCTTCCAGACAGGCTCTTAATACCCATCTTCATCATCTCACAGATGTGGTAAGAGATCCAGGGTTAGCTAAATGTTTGCTTAAAACAAAGTTGTTAATTAAAGATAGAACTGTATCAAAGATGAAGATTTTGCCATTCAAGTCCATGTCTTAGCAAACTAAACTATTTTTAAAAGCACTATCTGTCAAAGAAAGCTATTTGGATCAATTACAGTAGATATATATGCACACAGGGCTTTTTTTCTGGAGAAGTCATTTGGAATGAGATAGGCAGGTGTAAATATCATAAACAAATAGGCTGGTTTTCATGTATATGGATAATCTAAAGCAGAGGCCTATCTGTGAAATGAGTCATGTGGTGTGTGGGACCAGGAATGGGAGATACTGCAACCCTGATGACTCATATGGACTATAATTTCATCCACAGCACAATGTATGCTGACTCTGCAAGAAGAAACCTGAATTCCAGGACTGGGCAAATGGTGATATAGAGAAGGTTGACTTTGTTGCCAGGCAGCTGTGTCTGGGGAGGTCTCTCCTTGTGTCTAAGTCAAGCCTGTGAGAAACTTCATCCGGATGGGTGAGGGTTCTTGACTCTGGATGAGAAATAATTCTTGAGAAGGTTAGAAGAATGTAGATAAAGAAGCAATTCATTAAAGCAGGAGCAGCGGAATGGCAGCTGCTATGCAGGCAGCAGAGAACAGATAAATGAAGAGAGAAAGAGGGAAAGTTCTTGGCCTAGGGCAGATTCCCTTGCCAACTCCTATAACCAGGGTCACCTGGCATCCTGTGTCCACTTGGATCAGCACAGCATGGGGACTAGCCCCTACCACTCTAGGATTTGGGGGAGCCACGGAGCACAGGATGAAGTGAGACTTCCCAAAGAAAGGATATTTTCAAGCAGGCTGCTAAGAGATTGCACAGTGGCAGTTCATTCCAGGTCACCCAGGCAATGGAAACATGCAGGCCCAAATCTGAGCTCTTAGGAGCCCCTTCCTACTTAGTAGGAGTAAAGCAGAGACCAAGTGAAAACCGAAATTAAATGAAATAGCAAAGAGACAAATTGCAATAATTTGAGCAGTGAGCATGGGTAAAATTGCAATATTTCCAGAATCTCTCACCTGGTTTTAGTGCATCTGCATATCAATAGGTGTTTCCAGGGGGTGGAGAGAGGTAGTTCATCTCTATATTAATAGGTAATTACATGGGCAAGCAAGGGCTTATCTGGAGTGAGTGCTTATCTGGAATGGAGAGGTTGGTTGGAGCTCCCTCTTCTGCAGCTGGGTCGTGAGAGCCAAGGGATGAGTGCTTGTAAGAAATAAACAGGTTTCTCCTTTTGACTGATTTTGATTTCAAAGGTATTTTGCCCCAGGATTTTCCCCCGGAGTTACAGTGAGAAGGCTTTATTTGAAAGTACGCACTTAAAGAAAGGAAAGTGTGGGTGTCCTCAGAAAGGAAGCATGCTGAAAGTTTGGGGATTCTGTCTTTTAAGGCTTTCAAGAATGGGGCAAAGGGCAGATGGGGGCTTGTTGGGTGTAGGCTTGACTTGTGGTCTCAAGGTGCTTATCTCTAGTGAGAAACACCATGTCTCCTTATCTTTATTATCAGTCCTCCAGCTAATTCTGCTAAATAAAACCAACACAAGGGATTTATTTGTCTTGTTCTTCTCCAAGAGAGTGGTTTCCCTGAAGTAGTGGGGACATATCAGTTAAGACTGCTTGCCCTGCCCTAAGATAGGCTGTTGGGCTGTTGTCTGATTACCAGAACATATGTTAGGAATCTTACTTCTCAACTCTCTGCTTTTTAAAATAGAATCTTAGCCTTAATATGGGATCCCTCCTGTTCTTACTATACTATTTATATATTCAGCATTTTTCATTATAGGCAGGAAAAGCTAATCATGATGTTTGTCCCATTTCCCTGCCCTACCTCATTCCTCCCTCAAGGAATGTGGACCCTTGAAATCTTTCAAGGGAAAGTGGGTATCAGTCATTCTTCTGTAGCTGCTTCCTGCCGAGTTCTTGATGTCTGTCTGGGAGAGAGGTCATGGAGCTGTTTTAGCAGGGGCAGACATAGACAAGGGCACATAAAAGTTGGATGCAGCTAAATTGTGTTGCTGATGTGCATCTTTATCAGTGTGAGGGTTGGGTTGAAATCCTCATCTGAGAAACATCTGGAGTTGTATTTTTTGTTTTGGAGGAAACAAACTTGATGAGGAGATTAAGAATGCATGGCTGAATATGAGGACTAAAAGTATTAAAACTCTAAAAGGAGAAAACTGAAACATTTGGAGAGTCATAACCAGATATTTTAAGGAAATCAGAATTCAGGATACAGTTCATTTTACAATGACTAGTATTAGAATTTAATAATGATAAGGCTGCAATATTGAAAAACAATTCTTCTAAAATTACCCACATTTTTACTGAAGGTAACTATTAAGATTAATTTATAAAATCAGTTTAGCTTTAAAAGAGTTGGCCTGATTATTTATATAAGTGCATCAAGAACAGCCATTGATTGCACAGGCTCTTTTAAATGTGCTTTGGGAACTTTTCATAAGGAATTTCACTTTTAAAGACCTCTCAAGGCCAGGAAAGCCAAGCCAGTCCTGCCATCATGTTTTGCCTGAAGTACCTATAGATTTGGGTAAATTCCTCTCTTCTCAAGATCCCCAAAATATTTTGAAGTTCCTGCACCTGCCAGGAAGTGATCTTCCTTACTCACCTGCTAAGGCTACTGGGAATCCTGTAAGCAAGGTACCAGGCCAATTCTTCCAAGGAGCTTTATTGGCTCCATAAAGTCAACCTTAGTTCCTTAAAACTGTCTGGTCATATCTGAGTCTATGTATATATTTCTCAAATATGACATTCAAGTCAAAGCCTTGGTAATATAACCAGTGTTTTTAATTGGTCCTGTTACAAGGAAAACAGATTCTTATTGACTTTATGCAAATAAATATACTGCGATAAAATATAAAAGTACTCACTGAGTATTTTTAAATTCTGGAGGGATCAGGTAGAAAGATAAATGTTTCAATTATGCTTAGAAAGGTATCATCATTTACTAAACTGTTGTCAGTTTAAGAGAAAAAGTTTAAAATACTTTTTATCAGCAATATTTGAAACAAAAAGTCATAAAAATTAAAATTATTTTCCTTAGTTTACTCAATCTATGTAACTAAGAATTGCTTGAATCTAGTTCTTTACTAGTTCAGGAGTAAAACAGTAACTATAAATGACAAAAGACTTGGAAATGGTAATGGTTAGAGACCTGCTGAGAGCTTATTGTAAGACAGTTGACATAAGGAAATTCTGATATTTCTGTAACATAATAAATTTCAGTAATATAAAGTTTAACATCATTCACTTGACAGTGCTTCCCAGGTAATTATATATATATCAAATAAATAAGCCAAATTAGCAAAATATTTCTCTCTGATGAGGAAAAAAAAATTCCTCTGACATGTTCCAGGCACCCTCTAGAAAATCTCAGATTTAACTAGAGGTTCGGTGTATGGTTAGGCTTAGGAGGAAGTTTGGGTCAGGTTTAGAGTTGTTTAGGGTTTAGGGTGAGGCTTAGTGTTAGAGTTCCTTTTAAAGTTATGGTTCCATGTGAGTTACAGTGAGGGTGAGGTGTAGGTCTTAGGAATGGGGTTAGGGTCAGAGTTGGGTTTACTGAAAGGTGTAGAATGAGGATAGAGTTATGGTTAGAGTTAGGATTTCAGTTTAATGTTAGGGTTTGGGTGATATTTAGTTGTACTGTTCTGCTGAAGTGTGGTGAATTTAAATGTGAGGGTGAGCACATGGGCATCAAGGTAAGTATAGGGTTAACATTAAGTATAGGGTTTTATTTAGAATGAATGTATGGTGTGGTTTAGAGTGAGGATTTGGGGTTACTCTGAGGGTTAGCATCAGCATTTCATTTAGGCTTACAGTTCTGTGTGAATGAGTGTGAGGGTGAGAGGTGTTAGTCTTAGGTTTTCTGTTTTGGCTTATGGTTGGGTGTCAGTGAAGGTGAGGGTGAGGGTTAAGAGTGAGTGACCAGGGTTAGGGTTAGGATTGAGTGTAGGGTGAGTATTCTGTAACCATATCCTCACAGTAAACCTAAACCTAACCCCTCACGTGAGCCGTTACCTTCACCCTCACTGACAGTGAACTGTACCCATAATACTAACTCTAATCTTAACCATCCCCATAAACCCTAAACCTAACTCTAACTGTAACCATAACTTCCTCCTATACCTGACTCTAGACCTAACCATAACCCTAACCTTACCAGTTCATCTATCCTTTCATCCTCACCAAAACCTTCACCCACACCTAAACCTGAAACTAAACCTAACCATAGAAGTAACCCTAAAATTAAAGTCTAAACCTAGGTATCACAATTACCATATCCTACCCCCTACATGTAACCTTAAAAAGCAAAGCTAATCCTAATCTGAACCCTTTCAACATGCTCATATCTTTCAGTCCCTCCTTCACCCACAACTAAGTGTAATAATCCTAAAACTAAACCAAACACAACCCCTAACATTTAATCCTAATCCTAACTCTCACTGTAACCATACCCTCACCCTGCACCTAATGCTAACACTAATCCTAACCTTAACCTTTAAGACTAAGCCCTAACCTCACACTCACCGTCACTCACACTGAACTGTAACCCTAAACCTAACTCTGATGTTAATCCTCAGCCTAAACCCAAATCCTAACTGTAAACCACACTAAAACATCCTCCTAAATGTACGCAACTCCTAACTCTTAACACTAACCTTTGCCTACCACCTCACCTGTACTCTCAACATCACTCACACCTCACCATAACAATAAGCGTAAATCTTGTCATAACCCAAATATTAAACAATTTTACTAAGTCTAACCCTACCTGAATCCTCACCCTACACTCAGACCTGGGCAACTCACCCTAACCCATCACCATCACCTTCACCACTGCTAACCATAAGCCTAAACTTAAACACAACACTAACCCTAAAATTAAACTGGAAACCAAACTAGCTGAAACTCTATTCTTACCCTACACGGAAAAGTGAAAAAATCCCTACCCTTACCAAGGTCATTCACCCTATCTCTTCACCCTCATCCTCACATTCACCCAAACGTAACCATACCCCTAAACCTAAACCTAACACCAAACCTGGCACTGAACCTGCAACCTAACCCTTACTGTAAGCATATCCTCACCCTACAACAATGGCTAATCCTAACCCTAAACCTAACCCTAAGACTAACCTCTAGCCCTCACCCTCACTCACAAAGAACTGTAATCCTAAACATAACCCTGATGCTAAACCTCAGCCTAAACTCAAATCCTACTCTAACCCACGACATAATTTAATTCAAAATAGAACCCTGCACCTAACCCTAACCTTAAGGTGAGCTGTACCTACATTTCCTCACCCTCACCTTTATCTTCACCCACACCTTACCTTAAACCTAAACCTGTATTTTTCCCTAACACTAACATTAAACCTGAATACTAACTCTCACCATAACTTTATCATCACCCCATACTGAACCCTAAAGCTATCCCTAACTTTAACCCTATCAACTAACCCTAAACCCTCAACATCACCCTCACCATCACCTACACATAACCACATGACTAAACCTAATCCTAACACTAAGCATAACAATAAGCTTAAAACCAAACTCTTACTGTAACCCTATCCTCACCCTACACTGAACCCTAAATCTAACCCCAACCCTATCCTGGCCACACTACCTAACACCTCCCCATTCCCATCACCTTCACCCACACCTAATCAAAAGCCTAAACCTAAACCTAACACTAACTGTAATATTAAACCCAAATCGTAACTCTAACCATAACCCTATTGTCACCCTAGACTGAAACAGAAATCTTACCCTAACCCTAACCAAAGCTACTCACCCTAACCCCTACCAGTCACCTTCATGCACACTTAACCACAAGCCTAAACCTAAACCTAACAATAACCCTTACATTAAAACAGAAACCTAACTCTAACCATAACCATATCCTGAACCTACACTGAACCCTAAACATACCCATAACCTTGGCCACTAACCCTAACCCCTCACCATCACACTCACTTTCACCCACACCTAACCATATCCCTTGACCTAAACCTAACACTGAAACTGACACTGAACTATCACCATAACTATATCATCACTTTACACCTTATGCTAACCCTAACAATAAACATATTGTTTAGACTAACCTTTAACGCTCACCCTCACCCTCAGTCACATGGAACCAGAACCCTAAACCTAACTCTAATGCTAATCTTTAACATAAGCCATGTCCAAACTCTAACCCACACCAAACCGTCATACAAAATATAACCCTAAACCTATCTCTACCCCCTCACCCATATCTTCACCTTCACACACACCTCACCATAACCATAAACCTAAATCTCTCCCTAACCCAAACATCAAACCAGAATGCTCACTCTAAACCTAACCAAAACCACACCCTACACTGAACCATAAACCTAACCCTGGTGACTCACCCTTACATCTTACCTTCACCTTCACCCAAACCTAACAGTAAGCCTAAACATAAACCTAACACTAACCATTACATTCAAACCAAATCCTCACTCTAATTGTAACCCTATTCTCACCCTACACTAAACCCTAAACCTAACCCAGGCCACTCACCCTCACCCTCACCTTCACCCACACATAACAAGAAGTCTAAACATATACCTTCCCTAAATCTATAATTAAAACTGATATAAAACATAATAACTCTAACTGTAATCCTGTATCACCCTATAATGAATCCTAAACTTAACCCTAACCCTATCCATGGCACTAATCCTAACCCCTCCACAACTTGATCCTAATCATAATACTACACCTAACTCTAATCTTAGCATGACCACTACCACCACATGGTCAGTCACCCTTATCTTCACCCACACCTAACCATACCCATAAACCTAAATCTTCCCCTAATCCTAACACTAAACCTGAACCCTTACTCTAGCCTTAACCCTTTCCACACCCTATACTTAAACCTAAACCTAACACACACCCTAACCCTGGTCACTCACCATAAATCATCACCCTCACCCTCAACCTCACCCTCACCTAAACATAACCTTAAAACTAAACCTAACCCTGAACTTAATGCTGAAAGCCAAACCTCACACTCACTGTATCCATATCCTCACCATACATCTAACACTAACCTAACCATAATATAAATCATGACCCTATGACTAACCGCTAAGCCTCACCTTCACCCTCACTCACAATGGAACCCTAATCCTAAACCTAATTCTGATGCTAACCCTCAGCCTAAACACAAATCCTCAATTGAACCCACAACATAACTCCATCATAAACCTAACCCTACATCAAATCCTAACCTTAATGTTTCCCATACCCCCACTTCCTCACCCTCACCTTTATCTTCATCCACACCTCACCATAACCATAAACCTAAATGTCTCCCTAATTATTAAATATTAAACCCAAACCCTAACTCTAACTGTAAACCTATCCTCACCCTACACCTAATGCTAAACTTACCCATAATCCTAACACTAAGACAAAGCCCAAACCCTCACCCTCACCCTCACACAGAACCATACCCCAAACCTAACTCTAATGCTAACCTTTGACCTAAACCTGAATCCTAACTCTACACCACACCACAAGTTCACACTAAACCTAACACTACATCTAACCCTAGCCCGAAAATACCCTTCTCCCTCTTCTGCACCCTCACCTTCACTCACACCTCTTCATAACCAAAAACCTAAATCTTGCCCTAAATCAAATATTAAACCCAAACCCTAATATAAACCTAACTGAACCCTGACCCTACACTGAAACTTAACCCTAATCCTAACACTAGTGACTAACCATCACCTTCATCCACACCTAATCATAAATCTAAACATTAACTTAATGCTATCCTTAACATAAAACCCAAAACCAAACTCTATCCAAAACCCTTTCCTCATCCTACACTGAACTCTAAATCTAACCCTCGCCCTAATCCTGGCCACTGACACTAACCCCTCACCCTCACCATCACTTTCAACAACAACTAACCATAATTCTAAACCTAAACCTAAGATGACTCATAACACTGAAACCTAAACCTCACTCTCACTGTAAACATATTCTCACCATACACCTAACACTAATCCTAGGCCTAATCCCAAATCCTCACCCTCACCCTCACTCATACGGAACCATAACCCTAAAACCAACTCTAATGCTAACCCTTAATATCAACCCAAATCCTAACTCTAACCCACACCATAACTTCATCCTAATCCTAAACCTAAAACTGCACCTAACCTTAACTCTCACCTTACCCATATCTCCACTTCCTCAACCTCACCCTTAACTTCACCCACACATAACCATAAGCCTAAACCTAAACCTAATACTAACTCTAACATTATAAGCAAAACCTAACTCTAACTTTAACCAAATGCTCAGCCTACATTGAACCCTAACTTAACCCCACTCATAACCCTGGCCACTCAGCTTTACCCCTCATCCTCATCTCACCTTCACCCACACTTAACCATAAGCCATAACCTAAACCTATCATAAACTCTAACATAAAACCAGAAATTAATCTCTAACTGTAACTCTATCCACAACTTACACTGAACTCTAAACCTAATCCTAACCCCAACCCTAAAAATAATCCTAACCTAAAACAAATCCTAACCCTAACCCCCACACCAAAATTTCATACTACTATCAACCCTACACATAACTCTAACCCTAACACTACCTCTACACCCTCACCCTAACATTCATCAACACCTCACCATAATCATAAACCTCAATATCAAACAAAACCAAATATTAAACATGAAGTCTAACTATAATCCTATCAGAAAAATCACCCTACACTAAACCCTAAACCTAACCATAACCCTAACCCTGGTCCCTCAACCTGAATCCTCACCCTCACCTTCACCCACAACTAACCAAAAGCCTAAAAATAAACATAACGCTAACCCTACCAGGAAAACCAAAACCTAACTCTAACCATAAACCTAGCCTCACCCTACACTGAATCATAAAACTAACTCTAACCCTGGCCAATCACACTAACCCCCCACCGTAACCCTCACCTACACGTAACTGAAAACCTAAAACATAAACCTAACTGCAGTCCAAACACTGAATCCTAAACCTAACTCTCACTGTAAACATATTCTTACCTTACACCTAATGCTAACTCTAACCCTAAAACTAAGACTAATAACTAATTTTCACACTCACCATTACTCACAAGGAACCATAACCCTAAACCTAACCCTGGCACTAATCCTCAGTCTGAACCCAAATCATCACTCTCACCCACACAGTAACTTCATCCTAAATGCAGCCCTACACCTTATCTTAAGGCTAACCTTATATGTACACACACTTCCTCACCCTCAACTTAATCTTCACCCACACCTAACCATAAACCTAAACCTCAATTGCCCTAATCCTAACATTAAAACCGAATATTAACTCTTAACTATAACCATATCCTCAACCAACACTGAACACTAAACCTAACCATAAACCTAATGCTGGCCACTCACCCTCACCCTCACCTTCACTCACACCTAATAATAACCCTAAACCTAAATATAACCACAAAACTAACACTGAACAAAAACCTACTTCTCACTGTAATCATATGCTCGCTCACCCTATGCCTAATGCTAACCCGAAACCAAACCCTAACACTAAGGATAATCCTTATCCTTCACTCTCACTCACATAGAATCATAACCCTTAACCTAACTGATGCTAACACTCAGTCTGAACCCAACTCCTAACTCTAACCCACACCACAACTTCATGCTAAAACTAACCATACACATACCCCCCAATTTTACACATACCCCCCAATTTCCTCCACCTCACTTTAACGTTCACCTAATCTTAATCATAATGATAAACCTAAATCTAACAATAAGTCTAACATAAAACACAACACCAATGTCTAACCATAAACCTATATTCACCCTATACTGTAATGTAAACCTAACCCTAACACTAACTCCGGCCATTCACGCTAACCCATCATCTTCACATTCAGACACAGATATCCATAAGGCTAAAGCTAAACCTAATGCTAACCCTAACATTAAACCCAAAACCAGACTCTAACCATAACTCTATCCTTGTTCTACACTGAATCCTAAACCTAAACCTAACCATCGCCATGAATCCTAACTTCTCACCCTCACCTCACCTTCATGCACACCTAACCATAAACGTTAATCTAAACCTAACCCCAGCCCTAACACTGAAACTAAACTTAACTCTCACCATAACCACATGCTCACCCTACACCTAAAGTTAATCCTAAAACTAAGACTAACCCCTATCCCTCACCCTCACTCTCACTCACATGGAACTGTAAACCTGAACCTAACTCTGATGCTAACCGTCAACCTAAACCCAAATCCTAACTTAACCCACACCATAACTTCATCTGAAATGTAACCCTAGACCTAACTGTAACACTAACCTTACCAGTAACCCACTTCCTCACCCTCACCTTCACCTTCACCCACTCCTAAACATAAATATTAATCTAATGCTAACCCTAACATTAAACTCAAAACCAAACTCTAACCATAACATATCTTCACCATACATTGAACATTAAAACTGACTCTAACCCTAACCTTAGCCCCTATCTTAAACCTTCACCCTCACCTTCAGCAGCTAATCATAAGCCTAACCTTAACCTAAGTCTAACCATCATATTAAACATGAAGCCAATCTCTAGCCATAACCCTATCCTCACCATACACTAAACCCTAAACCTTACCCTAACCTTAACCATGGCCACTTAACATAGCCCCTCATCATCACCCTCACCTTCACCTTCACCTAACTGAAAATTTAAGCATAAACTTAACCCCCACCCAAAAAATGAACCCTATATCTGACTTACTGAACCATATCCTCACCCTACACTTAATACTAATCCTAACCCTAAACCTAAACCTAAGACTAATAACTAACCCTCACCCTCACCCTTACTCACAAGGAACCTGAAACCAAAGTCTAACCGTAGCTCTATCCTCACCCTACACTGAACCCTAACTATGGCCACTCAGCCTAACCCTTCACCATCACCCTCATATTCACCTACACTAAACTGAAAAGCTAAACCTAAACTTAACCCCCACCCTAACAATGAAACTTAAACCTTACTCTCACTGTAATCATATCCTCACCATACACCTAACACTAACCCTAACTCTAACACTTACCCTAACCCATAAACTCACCCCTAAGCTTCATCCTCACCATCACTCATACAGAACAGTAGCCCTAAACCTGACAGTAACCCTCAGCCTAAACTCAAATCCTAAGTCTAACCACATAGTAACTATATCTTAATCCTAACCTTACACCTAACACTACACATAACCTTATATTCAGCACTTTCTTGTCCTCACCTTTATCTCTGCCACACCTCACCAGAACCCTAAACCTAAACCTTACACTAAGCCTGACCTTAAATACAAAACCTAAATTTTACAACAAACTAAACATTACTCTACACTGAACCCAAAACCAAACCCTAACCCTATACCTGGCCAATCACCCTCACCCTCACCTTCATCCACAGCTCACTGTAACCCAAACCCTAAACTCAACCCTACCCCTCACACTGAACTCTCAACCTAACGGTAACTGGAATCCTATTCTCAGCCTATACGTAACGCCAATCTTAACCATAACCATAATCCTACACCTAACCACTAACCCTCATACTCACCCTCGCTCACATGGAACTATAACACTAAACTTACCTCTGAGGCTAACCCTCAGTCTAAACCCCAATTCTTATTCTAAATGACACCGTATCTTCATTATAAACCTATGCCTACACCTAAACTTAATCTTAACGTTCCCTGTACTCCCACATCCTCACCCTCACCTTTATCTTCACCTGCACCTCACCATAATCCTAAAACTAAATCTCCAACTTACCCTAACATTACAAATGAACCCTAACTCTAACTGTAACCCTCTCCTTACCCTATAATGAAAGCTAAACTTAACTGTCACCCTAACCCTGACCATTCACCCCAACACCTCCTCCTCACCCTCACCTTCACCCACACCAAAGCATAACACATAAAGCTAAACCTTACCCCAAACCTAAAACTGAACCCTAAACCTAACTCCCACCGTATAACCATATTCTCACTTTACACCTAAAACTAACCGACCCTAATAATAACCCTAACTGCTAATCCTCAACCTCACCCTCACTCACACCCAACCATAATCCTAAACCTGACTCTACTGCTAACCCTAAACCTAAACCCAAATCCTAACTCTAACCCACACCATAGCTTCATCCCAAACCTAAAATTACACCTAACCCTAACTCTAATCTTACCCATATCTCCACTTCCTCACCCTCTCCCTCACTTTTACCGACACCTAACCATAAGCCTAAACCTAAATCGAATGCTAACCCTAACATTAAACCTGAAACCAAGCTGTAATTCTAACCCTATCCTCACCCTACACTGAATTCTAAACCTAACCCTAACCCTAACCCTGGCCACTCACCATAACCTCTCACCCTCATCCTCACCTTCACCCACACCTAACCATAAGCCTAAAACTAAACTTAATGCTGACTCTAACATTAAACCAGACACCAAAGGTGAGGTTCTAACCGTAAGCATATCCTCACCCAAAACCTATCCCTTACAGCTCTTCCTCACTATCACTGAACTGTACCCAAACCCGACACCATAATCATTAGGGTTAGGGTTAGGTGTAGGGTGAATATAAGGAGGAAGTTTTGGTTAGAGTTAGAATTAGGTTTAAGATTTCTGTTCCCTTTGAGTGAGGATGAGGGTGAGGTTTAATGGTTAGGGGGGTAGGTTTAGGGTTACAGTTAGTATTAGGTGTAGAGTGAGGTTAAGATTACACTTAGATTAGGTTAGGGTTCAATGTTAGGGTTAGGGTGAAGTTTAGTTTTAGGGTAACACATGTGGGTGAAGGAAGAACTGTGGGAACAGGGCTAGTGGCTAGTATTTGTGTTAGGGTTAGTGTTGGTTTAAATTTTAAGTGTAGGATGGATGATATGGTAATTATGAGAGTTAGGTTTAGGCTTTAATGTTACAGTTAGTGCTAGGGTTAAGTTTAGTGTCATGTTTAGGTGTTAGTGATGGACGTGGGTGAGGATGAGAGGTTAAGGAAGTGGTAGGATTATGGTTACAGTTAGGTGTTGAGTCAGGTATAGGAGGAAGTTATGATTACAGTTAGAGTTAGGTTGAGGTTTTAAGGTGAGGGTTAAGGTTAGAGTTAGGTTTATAGGTATGGTTCAGTGTCAGTGAGGTTGAGGGTGAGAAAAATGAGTCAAACGAGGGGTTAGGGTTAGGATTAGGGTGAGGATTTTGTTACTGTTAGAATTAGAATTAGGGATCAGTGTTAGGGTTAGGTTTTCTTTTAGGTTTAGGGTTATGCTTAGGTTTGGGTGAAGGCAAGGGTTTGGAATTAGGGATAGTTGCTAGGGTTAGGGTTAGGGTTCAACTTGAAGTTGAGTCTAGGGTGATCATATGGTTACAGTGAGTGTTAGGTTTAGGATCTTATGCTAGGGTTAGGACTAGTTTAAGTTTCAGGGACACAGGTGTGGGTGAAGTTGAAGGAGAAACATTAGAGCTAGTGCCTTGGGTTTTGGTTATGGTTAGGGTTCAGTTTCAGGATATGTGTATCGTGAGTATATTGTCATGCTGAGGCTTTAGGCTTAGGCTTTAATGTAAGTTTTAGAGTTTTGTTTATGCTTAGGGTCACAGGTTTTGGTGAAGATGCTGGTGACATGTGTTTAGGGGTAGAGGTAGGATTAGGTTTAGGTGCAGGGTGACAATTAGGAGGAAGTTTTAGTGTAAGAGTTTGGTTCAGGGTTAAATGTGAGCATTAGGGTTAGATTTACATTTGGTGTTACGGTTCTGTTGAGTGAGGGTGAGGGTGAGTGTTAGGGTTAGGGCTAGGGTAGGTTCAGGGTCACAGTTAGGTGGGTGAAAGTGAGGATGAGGGTGAGGTGTTAAGGGTAGGTGTAGGATTCGGGTTAGGGTTTTGTGAAAGGTTAGGTTCAGGAGGAAGTTATGATTAGGGTTAGAGTTAGGTTGCAGTTTTAGATTTAGGGTTAGGATTAGAGTTAGGTTTAAGGTTTCGGTACTGTTTGAGTGAGGGTGAGGGTTATGGGTGAGTCAGGGGTTAGGGTTAGCTTTAGGTATAGGGGGAGGATATAGTAACAGTTAGGATTAAGGTTCAATGTTATGGATAGGTTTAGGTTTATTTTAAGGTTATATTTAGGTGTGGTGAATTATAGACTGAGAGAACATGGCTAGTGTCTAGGGTTCAGATTAAGGTTAGTATTGGTTTTAAGGTTATTTGTAGGGGAGGATATGGTAATTTTGAGAATTAGGTTTAGGCTTTAATGTTAGAATTATTGCTAGGGTTACGTTTAGGGTCATGGTTAGGTGTGGGTGATGATGAGGGTTTAGGGGATGTGGTAGGGTTAGGGTTATTGTTAAATGTAGGGTCAGGCATATCAAGAAATTATGGTTACAATTAGTATTAGTTTTAGGGTCTAGGGTGAAGGTTAAGGTTATAGTTATTTTTATGGGTGCAGTTCGATTTCAGTGAGGGTAAGGGATCAGGTGAGGTGTTAGGATTAGGTTTACGGTGAGGATATAGTTATGGTTAGAGTTAGGATTAGGATTCAGTGATAGGGTTATGTTTCATTTAAGGTTTAGGATTATGCTTAGGTTTGAGTAAAGGTGAGGATGAGGTATCAGGGCTAGTTGCTAAGGTTATGGTTACAGTTTGGCTTGAAGGTGAGTATAGGCTAATGATATGGTTATGGTGATAGTTAGGTTTAGGATCTAATGTGAGGGTTAGGGCTGGGTTTAGGTTTAGGGTCACAGTTAGGTGTGAGTGGAAGTAAGTGTGAGTGGTTAGGTGTAGGTGTAGGGTTAGTGTTAGGGTTATATGTCTGGCTAGGTTTAGGAGCAAGTGATTGTTAGGATTAGAATTAGGATTAGTGTTTAGTGTTAGGGTAAGTGTTAGAATTAGGCTTAAGGTTATGATTCCCTGAAAGTGAGGGTGAAGGTGAGGGTTCAAGATTAGGCATTGGGTTAGGTTGTAAGAATATGGTTATGATTACAGTAGGGTTTAGGATTAAATGTTAGGGTTAAGGTTATGTTTAGGTTTAGGGCTATGGTGAAGTGAGGGTGAAAGTAGGGAGAGTTGTTAGGGCTAGTGCCTCGGGTTTGGGTCAGGGAAAGGTTTCGCTTTAAGGATAAGTGCAGGGTGAGGATATAATCACAGTGAAAGTTAGGTTTCAGCTTTAATGTAATGGTTAGGGCTATGTTTAGGTTTAGGGTCACAGTTAGGTGTGGGTGAAGGTGAGGGTGATGTGCAGATTTAGGAGTAGAAGTACTGTTAGGATTAGGTGCAGTGTAAGGATTCAGCGGAAACTTTAGCTTGGGTTTGACTTCAGTTTAGGTGAAGGGTGAGGGGTAGGGTTAGAATTAAGTTTGGGTTATGGTTTCATGTAAGTGAGGGTGAGGGTGACGGTTAAGGGTTTGGCATGGATTTAGGATTAGAACTAGCATCAGCATTAGGTGTAGGATCAGCATATGGTTCCAGGTAGAGTTAGAATTAAGGTCCAATAATAGGATTAGGATTAGGGTTAGGGTTAGATTTAGGGTTATTCTTAGTGGTGGTGAAGGTGAGGGTGAGGGATTAGGACTAATGGGTTAGGTTTAGGATTAGGATTAGGATTAGGGCTGACTTTAAGGTTAAGTGTAGGTGGTGATACTTACACCCTTTTTGTGAGATTTTTTGTTTAGGTTTTCATGTTAGGTTTAGCTAGGTTTAGGTTCAGGGTCATGGTTAGGTGTGAGTGAAGGTGAGGATGAGGGTACAGGGTTAGGGGTAGGTGTAGGATTAGGGTTAGTTTTAAGGTTTCAGTTCCATTTGAGTAAGGGTGAGGGTAAGGGTTAGGGTTAGGGATTAGTGTGGGGTTACAGTTAGCATTATGTGTAGGGTGAGGATATGATTACAGTTTGAATTAGGGTTAAGGTTCAATGTTAAGGAAAGCATTAGGATTACTTTTAGTGTTACCCTTATATGTGGGTGAAGGATAGACTGAGGGAACAGGGCAAGTGGCTAGTGTTCAGATTAGGATGAGGGTTGTTTTTAAGTTTAAGTGAAGGGGGAGGATATGGTAATTGTGAGAGTTAGGTTTAGGCTTTAATGTTAGCGTTAGGTTTAGAATCACAGTTAGGTGTGGGTGAAGGTATGGCTGAGGATGAGTGGTTAGGGAAATGGTAGGGTTAGGGTTACAGTTAAGTGTAGGGTCAGGGATAGGAGGAAGTTATGGTTATGGTTAGACTTAGGTTTAGGGTTTAGGGTGAGGGTTAAGGTTAGAGTTACGTTTATGGGTATGTTTCAGTGTCAGTGAGAGTGAGGGTGAGGGGTCAGGCAAGGTGTTAGTATTAGATTTAGTGTGAGTATATTGTTATGGTTAGAGTTAGGATTAGAGTCCAATTTTAAGGTTAGAGTTTGGGTTAGTGGTTCCGGTTTGGGTTAGGGTTAGGGTTAAAGTTAGGAATATGTTAGGAATCTTCTCAACTCTTTGCTTTTTAAAATGGAATCTTAAGGTGGAGTGCCTCCTGTTATTACTATACTGTTTATATCTCAGCCTTTTTATCATCTGCAGGAAAATTTAATCATGATGCTTTTCCCATGTTCCTGCTGTACCTCAACTTGACCACCTTGATCTCAAATAAAGTTGAGTTTGGAGGTTCAGGGTAACCACTGATTGCTAAACTGTAAGACTCAGGTGAAGGATGACTATGTACCATTAAAAAGAAGAAAAAAATAATTTGTTGATCAAACTTACATTTTTGAATTTAAGGATGTTTTCATGGATTCTGTTCATGAGTGAGGAGTATTCAAATATATGCATACATTTTTTCTGTATTTTATCAATAATCCTGATCACTAGAACTTCTTCAGGTTTTGGGAGGCTAGTCACTTAGCCTGAATAGCAAAATGTATGAAATGGCATTGCCCAAGGGCTTTATACTGATAAAAAATTGAAAACAGCCAGTTGCCAGACAGAAGATGTGTTTTCAGAGCTCAGAAAACTGCTGCAGAGCAAAAACCACTGAGCAATTCAGCAACTGGAGCCTGCCTTGGGACTTGTTATCTATTTGCAGTCATTCATAAAATTTTAATGGCTGGGCATTAAACAGATCATAGAAAATATACTGCTATGGTCTTATAAGTGTTAGTGCTGGATTAAGACCTATAGTCAGAATTATGTAAAGCACAACAACACTAAAGCTATGATGTAAGAGAATATGACTGCTGCTGTTGTTTCATCTAGGCTTGAATTCAACTGATTAAAAAAATAACTTCATATAACTTATTTATGATCTACCTGGCTCATTTTACCATAGCATCATGCTATCATGTTCTGCAGTGATACTATAATTGGTCAGGTTTATGAAAGTGGTCTCAGAAATTATCTTTCCTCAGAGTATCAATATGTAAGAATAAAGGACCCTTGTTTGAGCTTAATTTGCCTAATTACTATGGGTTACTCTATGTTACCAATGCATATTTCTAAGGTCAGTTTATGCAGGCAGCTGTGTGTGATCTAGGAGATATAAAAAGACAGTCTCCAAACTAGGATGTGTGGAAAAGGAGCACAGAACTTGAAGTCAGACAAAGGTAAGTATTTGTCTCTCCATACCTCATTTTATTTTCATCTATGAAAACTGATAATACCTAGTTCACATAGTTGTTGGAATAATTTAATGAGCTATCATAAGTGAATGCTCTGATCATAGTCTGGTTTATAACAAGGTAACAGTCATGGCACAGAATATTTGACTGTTGCTACCAGCTTCCTCTTACAACCCAGATTATAAACTATCAGGAGGGTGTGAAGGCCTCTCTACAAGAATATCCTAAGAAGGAAGCTAGCCATTCTTTTTGAGGAGAGCAAGGCAGAGGCTTTTATTTAGAGACAAAGTGAAAGGACAGAGCTTCTGGCTCAAGCCAGGAGGGAATAAGAGAGCCCCCAGAAGCTGGACATTCTTTATCACTCTCCATCTTCTACCCAACATCCACCACATATCTCAATATTGGTTATGACTTAGTTAACCCAGTCCCAGGAATGATGTATGCACACCTGCAGGCTAAACCCCAACCAGCATGGAAACTAGCCAAAATGTATTAATAGTTTGCTTCCTACCAAGTGGTATTTAGAAATAGTTTACAGCTGCCATCCATGCATGATGAATGAGTTTCTGGAGGTGTTCAGAACCCCAGGTGCCTGTGAAGCATCATGCTACAACCTCTTGACCTACACTGATGCTGTGCAGTGTCTCTGCTTGACTGACTACAGACTAAACTCCCTGTGATAAGCTGGGAATACTGAGTCTCTATCCTCAGCTTGTGATCATTATTCATATTCCTCACCAGTGTCCCCTCTGTTACTCTCAGATTCATAATGTCACACAAAACGTCTGGCCTATTTAGAATAGAATTTTTTGGAACAGGTGTTTACCTAGCTTGGATTTGAATTTGGCCAGTGTTCACAGGGGTTTATAATACTGGATTTACATCATTCACTTGTGCTTACAACCTGTCTTGGTAGCACTCTCAAATCCACATAAACTGGTTCCAGTTCACATCCATCTGCTTATTGGCTTTCCATTCTTGGAAGAGCTCTTAGTATCAATAATGCATCCCAGACCTACACTTTAAGGAACTCTTGTTTGCTTTATAAATGTTCATTTAGCATAAAATTCATGCAGTGGGGGAAGTTCATTTGTAACTTCTAACTCTTAATGAAGTTATTAAACCAAGTTTGCTTAGTTTAACAAACTGGTTTCCTACTATTTTCTTCACTTCTATCATAAGCTTCATATTAAACAAACAAAACATTTTAATGAAAAAAAGCACAGTTTTCTCCAAAACTAGTATAAGAATTCACCCTGGATTCTGTAAGGAGAGCTGTATACTCTAGAATACAATGCCTTCAAAAGAATGAGAACATATTCTAAGCCAACAGAGAAGGACTATCTCACTGTCCCTGAATCCATAACAATAAAATATCCAGAAGTGGAATATTAGGCTGCATTATAGAAAATTATGGAAAAGTCTAAACTGTCCAAGTTGTTTATATCGATTCATGCCATTTAGACTCCCTAAGAAAACATTCTGGACCACACACACTCCTCCCCTGAATTAATTCACTTGTTAAAAGTATCCAAATTATTCATAATTAGGCAGATTACACTTTTATGGTTAAGACATTTGAAAATGTTATTTAAAAATAACTAGCACTAATTTAAGACATCTCTATTAAAGGGAAATATGTAAAAGAACTACAAAGAGGTAAATATTTCAATTTTCTAAAAAAATAATGGATAGATCCCAGTAGTTTAGACTTAAATAGATAAACTATTAATAATAATAAAACAAAAGCTAAAAAACACATAAGTTGGCTATGGAAAGTGTTAAAGAATAAGCAACAATTAATTGTAGGATAGGATAATAAATATTCATTACAACTTATCACATATCAGATTCTTAGAGTGCCAACCTGGTCAATCCCCAAACATGGCTCAACAGACATTTGGGTGAGAGGAGCCATATCTGCAAAGAAGGCGTACTCCTTGTCTACAGAATGCATGCTGTTACCGGTCATATCCTTGTATTCATCCACCACACCTGATTATTCTCATAGTCTTTATTCTCTTTGTCCATATTTGCATTAAAATCATGCTGACTGGGATGAACAAGTAGTCAAAAGCTATATTCCATAATGAAAAGAACGAGGAGGGAAAAGGTAATCAGACAACTTTTGTTTCTTTTTCTTGATTCCTTTTGCTGTTACTTCTCATAGTGTCCTCCCTCTCCTTTTCTGGTTTCCTTTTGTCTTCCTTCCACCTACTCCTTTTCTGGATTCTTTCTTTTCTATCATCTTCATCAGTACCTCTTCTTTTCTTTCTTCATCCATTTCATTTCTTCTCTGACTGAATAACTGCTGAAGTACATATTAATCATTAACAAAAATGCTTGGAGCAAGTATTTAGCATCTTCATAGGATTCATACATTGAAATATCATCAGATCACCATTAGGAATATTTTAAAGCTTTTGTGAATATATGGCATCAGTTCCCTCACAAAGACCATCAGGGAAACCTGTAAACCCAACAAAAGAGCTCATTAAACACACTGAAGCAAGGGAGATCACTACATAGATAGTTTCAGTAATATGTCAAAAGGGAGAAGTTAGGAAAGGTTTTGGGCCTTTGGAGTGTGGGATAAAGTGCTTTAAGGCAGGCCTATCAGGATGGGAACTAGATGGGGCTGGGAAAAGTTTACAACATCATTTAGGATTATTGGACTCAAGGATCTTGAAGCAAGTCTTAAAAATCCAAAGTTTGCTCTGATAAGCAAGCTGTGTGTCTAGATGAATGAACTATTGTCCAAATCATTAACCCAGATAGTTATGGTTGTAAAAATTTCTTCAAAAAAAATGAAATTATTTACTGGTTTGCAGTTTTATCTTCCTGGTTAAAATTTTCTTGAGTAAACAGTTAAATCATATTGATACATGTGGCCTTAGTTCTTAGTCCCAATAGTTAAATTAAGGGGGATCAGTAGTCCCCATTCTTACATAAGGAATGGTCTTAGTTCAATACAAAGAAAAGTACTGAATAAAGTCTCCCATGATACACTCTGGAAAGAAGGTAAAATATAGACTGGACAGTTCTCAGTCAGGGAAGGTATCATACCTGAGGGGTATTTGGAAATATGTATAGGGAGTGCTATTTGCATTTAGAGGGTAGCGTCAAGGGATGCTAAATGAATTACAATATGCAAGGCAGTCCCACACAATTTTCATACTCAAAATACCAATAAAGCCCCTATTAAAAAACAATGACTGGATGACAGTAATTTTAGGTAAAGTCCCACTTGTTTAAAAGGCGCACTAGAAGTATACAGATTAACAACTTTTTATTTTATGGTAGTCATCTCCATTAACATGTCAGAAAGTTCTGTACTTTTATTTTCAACATTCCAAAACAGACATGAATGAAGAACTAGAAAGAATGACACAAAGTTGGAAGGGAGAGCTACTATTATAGATGACACAATCAAAATCAAAATTTTTCTTAAAAAAAAGGTATAAAAGAAATAGGAAATTTAACAGGCATAATATTCAAAATTTAGTGTACATGCACTAAAATATAATTGTCAGCTTCCAGACCATGCTTAGCAATGGAGTGGTTTAAGCAAGGTAAAGGTAAAAATTTTAGAAGATCACAAAATGAATAGGACCTAACAACTTGGTTAAAGTTGGATTAAATTATTGGAAGAATACTAGAGTACCAACTTCAAAGCACATTAGGAGGATTGTATTGGATCTGTACATTATATTTTATGGGCAACATTAGTAAACAAGATGAAGCCAAGAGAAAATAACCAAGACTATGAAGGATATAGAGACCATAGCCTATCCACACTGTATGAGAAATGACTAAAGTAATCAAGGGCTTTTAGCTTGGAGATGGATCTTATACTCAACATGTGATCCACTCACCTCCATAGCACTGATACCACCCAGGAACTCATTAGAAATGCAGAATCTCACGTCTCATTCCAGACTCATTAAATTAGAATCTAGCTGTATGCTCAAACCAATATAATATTGTATATCAACTATACTTAAGTAAAAAAAATATATTATCTGCATTTTAAGAAGATCTCCAGGTGATTCTTACATGGACCTTAATATCTAAGAAATGGTTAGAGACATGTTTCTCAAATTTATCTGTAAGTAATGATTATCTGATGTATGTGATAAAATGCATATCCCTAGGCTCAAACTTAAATTTTCTGTTTCAGAATTTCACAGCGAAAAGGCCAGGTAATCTGTGGGGTTAGCAAGAGCAACAGGTAATATTAATCAGTTGCATTTGGGAAACTTCCATTGTGCAGAACTAGATTTAGAAAGACTGTTAAAAATCAGCTAGATTTTTACTACAATTTCTATAACTTTGCTGTTTGGGGAGATAATGAACCCTGGTCATAGAGCTGTTATAAGGAGATGCTGACCATCTGTCAGAAATGACAGAGAAGTTTGTTCTTCATAAGAGATAGAACTAGATGATTCTGTGTTTCCTTCCAAATATAAAACGTAGCTCTTCTAAATCCAGCTGTAATTTCTCAAACCAATTTTTAGAGACATACTTAGTAATAAAAGCCAGAGGCAAATCCAAGAATAACAAAATTTGACCCCCATTTCTATGGTCAATCCCCACTTCAGCCTTTCATGAGAATTTGCTGGTAATTCATCTAAACTATAATCCCACTGGGACCAGGAACTGAAAATAGATCCACAGGTTCCAGGAAGTAATTAAGGGATTTCCTACTGAGCTCAGCTTGAATTAACTTCAAGGAGTCTTGCAGCTGCCTAGATTTTTCACATTAGCTCATGTCATGGTGCATAATTTGATGCTGTAATTTATTCACAGTTAATTCTTATTAAATGAAGCCCAGTAGCAGTTTTACCATAATAAAGAAAGAAAGTACTGCTTGTTTTATTGCCAGAAAAATGTTCACTGAGGTGAAAAATCAAGACTCACCTATGATCTGTTAATATACAGGTAATTGTTATGTGAAGTTCTCAAATTGAACAGCTACAAGAGTTCTCAAATTGAATGGCTGTGAAATTCCACCCTTATTTCCCTTTTATTACTCTGGTTATTTGAAGATTACTTTAAGTTAAGAGTTTTGCCCTTCTGTTTCAAATTCTAGAACCAAGTTATACCACTACTCAGGATTTTACAAATATTGTTAACAAAATCAGACAGCCATCATTTCATTTGGCCATGCTCTCTCTCTGTTTTATGTATTAAAGCTGTTACCAAGTTAAAAGTAGTTGCTCTGAATAAGGAGGGAGGGTAGAAGAAAGGGGAGAGTATCTGACAGCTGTCAATACTGGCATTGTCAGTCTAAGACTTGGACCTTGAATGGGTAACACATTATTCCATGCCAATATGCATCACTGTGTGAGTGTAAGATTTGTGTTGGGTGTGTTGCTATAACTGGATAGAATTACAAAGAGGGGAGAGGAAGTATGTTCAAACAAAGATATTTTCTGGTGACTTTTTTTTTTTTAAGAAGCAGTCTTTTCCTCAAATTTGAATCTATCAAATAGCACTTGATCCTGTCTCAATAAGTGGCACTGCCACCCATCAACCATTCAATGCTAGGACATCTCCAAATTATGCTCCATGCTCCCCCTTCCCAAACCCACATTCAGTTCATTCACCAAGTTCTTTTTATTTTACCTATTAAAATGCCCTTTAAAATAGTACATACTTTACAAACCAATGAATTAATAATTAATCCATTCATTTAACGTGTATTTCTGAGCAACAATCAAGTGTTGGACACAATCTCATACTAAAGATAAGTGAACAAACCAAGGTTCCTATTGATCGTTTAGCCCCCAAATTACAGAACATGCCTCCATTTCCTTTCCCTCATTTAAATCTTTCCTTTGCTCAACCAATATGCTTCTACGAAGATGATCTTTATGGCAGATATGACTCTAGTGAAATCTGAGTGACTCCCAACTGGCTGAAAAAAAAAATGTTTCCCAATATGAGCAATCATGAAAACCACCTAAATTCTTTTGAAAGAAAAAACGAGAAGAAAGAAGGAGATGGAAGGAAGAAAGGAAGGGAGGAGAGGGAGGCAATGGAAGGAGAGGGAGGGAGAGAGAGAGAAAGGTAAATTGATCTCCAGACCCCTTCCCGGGTCAATTCTTGTCTTGTATGTTTGGAATGGAACCAAGAAAGCTGACTTTTTACCAGACTAGTTGGAATTCTTATGATTAGGAAAGTTTAGAAAACACTAGACTAAAGAGTATAGTCAAAATACATAGCTTAACAATCAAAATTCTCCACAGTATGACCCAACTCACTATATATATATATATATTGCACATTTTTAAGGTACTCTGCCCTCCAGTCCAGTCAGTCACAATCTTGTTTGCAAAACAGAATAACTGTGAAGCTTTGTATGTAACCCACACATGCAGGTCTCATCCCTGTGTCCCTGGAATACTGATTTTGTAGAGCTACAGTGTGGCCCATAAATAGCCTAATAGGTGATTCTGGCCCACAACCCATGTTGAAACTTGTTGCCCCAACCACATCACATTAGACTACCAGCTGGTCCCGCTCCTCTCACCATGATGTTTACCTCTGGCTGGGATACTCTACTTTTCTCCCTTTTCCAACCCAAGAAACTAATTTTCAAAGTGCTCTTTAACTGTCACCTCTGTGAAAAGTTATGGTTCCCGCACATCAGCCCACAAAAGTTTCCTTCCTTTGAGTTTCTGTAATATTTTGCTCAAATTGCTAGCCTCTTAGTATATTCTCTCATAGCTATTTGAATAAAAATGCCTTTTATTAGCTTGAAAGAGCCTTCTTTCCAGAGATGGTGACATTTTCTTCCTTTTGTACATTACATACTAGCAACACATATTGTAAAGGTGAGACAGGGACCATAGGCTTAGACAGAGTAGGGTGAGGACCTCCAGAAAAAACAAAGCAAGATAATCCATTGTGAGATTTGCTTTGGCCTGCTGGGGGGCCCAGCTCATTTTTCTGACTTTACCTAGGTGCTACTTTTCTTCCTCCAGCCCTAAACAAATAATTTGCAACCTGGACAATAGAGCAAGCAAGCCCAAAACAATGTAGTAAAAACAGGAAGGATTCCATCTTGAAAATAAGACTGCATTTTTAAAACCCAATTAGTTAAAAAGTAAGTTTCTTAACATACTCTTTAATAAACAGACAATAATTCAGCCCACCTTGAGAGCAAAGCAGGCAGTCTTAAGTGATATGCTCCCAAACCAGGAAGCTGCTATCCTGGGAGGAAATCAGAGCAGTAAATTTCTTATAAATAACCAGGAAGACTAATAAGAAACTTAATGTCTCTTCAGAGATAAACATTTTGGGACCACTTAGCAGGTGTGCATCTCTAGCCCTTTGTCTGTCACCGAACTATAAAACCCCAGAAAATGCACCACCCCAGGGCTCTCTTTTCCCCTCCTGGCATGAGCTAGGAGCTCTGTCCTCTCGCTTTATCTCTAAATAAAGCCTCTCACTTGCTCTCCTACCTTGAGTGTTTGCAAAGTTCATTCTTCAATTCCATGAACAAGAACCCTGGCATTAAAGGGACAGTTATTGAGAGGGGGCATAATGGGGGACATTTGGGGTGCTGGCACTAGTATTCTTCTGTTACTTGACCAAAACAGTGATTACACAGATGTATTCACTTTCTGATAATCATTGAGCTGTACACACTTTTGATCTGAGTTCATTTGTTAATGTACAGTTTATCTCAATAAAAAAAGTTTAAAGGGAAGAAAAAGAGATCGAATACAATTTTCCACCATAGTGAAGATGAACCCAAAGTCCACACTTTTCAAGATGACCTCGCTATTTGTCTCTCTTCTACATTAGCAGTTTGCCCAGAGACATCTCCTTCAGAGAATGTTGAGGACTGTGTTTCTGTCATGTATGCCTACTGGTTGCCTTTTTTATCAAAGAGCTTCATGGAATATATTACAGTTCTTGACAGTCTGGTGTGTCTTTTAAAATAGGGTGAGTCAGGTTAGCATTAAATTGAGAGAATAAAATATTCTGATTTTGACCAAATCTGAGTCAGAAATTCCAATGTCTAACCTTTTATTTCTCCACAACAGTTCAGTAGTTGTGAACTTCAAACATGTGATTCTATGTTTTTGAGACCCAGGTTCCCGTAAAATGAAATCGGTTTTTCATTCACTAACTGTACTATATGCTAGAATTACTACCATGTGCTAGACTCAGGGATGAACACTGGAAATCAGACAAGCTTGTTGCTCTTAAGATGCTTACAGACTATTGGGGTAGAGAATGATTACAATATAGGGTAAGTACTATAAAACCCCCTGGGGAGTGTGCATGTGCATCAGGAAAGAGTAATGCCTCTTGTCCAATCCACCCCACATCAGCATCCTGTTGTGAAGCACAAGACTTCACAGGACTACATGAGATACGTACTGTTTGGTCTCACCTGGGTGGCAGGACAGGAAGACGGATAAATTATAGAATGGAAAGTGCATTACAAAAGTTAAAGCCTTTGGTAAGAGATGCTGTCCCTCTTCAGTGTTGACTTTTGGTTGACTCTTAACTGGTAGGTTGCCTATTACAGTGCAAAGCACAATGTTAAAGACTAAAAATAAAGCAGCAAAAAGACAGAGTTTATCTCTGTCTTTGGAAGATCACAGGAAGAAGAGGCAACCAGGAAATTAGAAGAATATGGTAAATGCTGTAGAGATTATGTTTGCATGTGCATGTCTGAAAACTTGGTAAATCAGGGAAATCTTTCCAGGCCTGAAAGATAAAGAGGAATTAACAAAAAAAGGAAGGGACAGTGATTTGGCCTGAAAGAACAGCACAGGGGAAGATTCAAAGAAAATAATATGACAGGTTCAGGGAACTGAGAAAAGTTTAGAATATAAGTGAAGAAATAAATGGTAACTTTCAATAAATGGAAAAAAAATAGTTAGCAGAGACACTAACCAGTTCAAGAAGAACCCGCTCAAAATTTTCAGACTGAGTTTCGGAGTTTTGACATATTCTGGAGGTAAACAGAAATATCAGAATCTCTTTTAAGTATTTTAAGCATCAGAGTGACACTGTAAGAGTTGTATTTAGGAAAAAAGCAACTTTCATTGCAGTTTGAGAAATTCATCACATATAAGGCCAGTTTGGCACAGGAAGCTGCACCAGGCTCTCAGCAGGATACACTCACGCCTGGCAGGTGGGGTGCTGGGGCACAAGGGAAGGTGCCAGATAAGCATGGAGCACTTGCAAGAAGAGGGCATTTTATTTAGAATTTGGGAAAATAAGTTTTGTGTTCTACATTCCTAAGAAGTTTCACCACATACCTCTGTATACAAAGTCAACAGACCCTTGCTCTTCTCAGACACCCAAGCTCATGTTTTCATCATAAAAGCTCAGGAAGTAGAAAATTTTATTTGTAACAGCAGATACAAAAACTTGGCAACTTTTGTCTAGTCCCTGAGGCTTCCTGCAAAAAACAAACAAACAAACAAAAACTTGAAAGCAAAGATGATAGCATTTATTGGCTAAAATTAGTGACAGTACTAAGCAGCAGTCATCAATATAAAAAACATAGGAGGTACTGAGATATTTATAGTTTGGGCTTTATTATTGGGGAGATGCAAATTAATCTAAATTTCTGTATCTATTGTGTGAAAAAAGAAACTGAATATTTACTGCCTGAAACTCTTTTTCAGCAACATATTTAAAAGCCAATCATGCAAATTTTGAAGGAAAATCATCAGAAGTTTTGGAGCTAAAAAGAGAAATGTCTTGACTAGGAACAAAACAATAAGACGAACAATCAAACAAGCGAATGCAAAATCGTCTGATACTGTCTTCAAGATCAGTTTTAAAAATCATGTTGGAAAGAAATCTCCCTTTTAAAAGTGCTTTTAGAAAAGTGTTATGCTGCAGATATGGCCAAATCTGTTTGAATCAAAAAGGGGAAACCAAATAGTTTGCCTAGATTGCTCACCAACCAACACATTTTAATATATTCTAAACGTAAGAACAATTTGTTAAGAGACTGAGGTAAACCTACTTATTTTTACAACTTCTTGAAAGCATAAAGCAAATGATTTGGCTGTATTTTTGGTTGGAAGACCAAATAAATTTAAAAGTACTCATTAGTAGTTATTACTATAAAAACATTTCCCAGAATTTGAGTGAGTTTTATAGTAAAAAATAATTTTAATATATGTATATAAGATTGGTTTATATATAAGATTATTTGTGATTTATGATTTTTCTGTGAGCTGTGAGTTGTCCTAGAATAGTAGGTATCATCAATGTGGTCTGAAAACTAGCCCTGTTTTCCCTTCACTTCCTATCTTAAATCTTAAATATATCTAGACATCAAATAAAACACAAAAACCCTGCAATGTAAATAATTTAACATTTTTTAATGTAAACCTAAGTAATTCTGTTTCTTTCTCATGCACCTGCTCCCCTTAAGAACCACTTCATCAGTTAATGCTATGATAACAGCAACCACCACAGAGAAAGGGTATACTATTTCTCTGTGAAAGGGTATATTATACTAGGGGTAAGCTACACCCTGTGTCATTACAAGAAGACTTAACTCTGAAGGCAACTGATGAGGTAAAGCACAAAACTGGCAGTTATTTATATGTATTGTTTAGAAGGTATTAAGTGTTTGGATTCTAAAAGTGCCCAGATCCCAATTCTAGTTCATGGTGGGGAGGGTTTTCCCAACCCCTCAGAGTAGTTCTCTCCAGACACCAACTGGATGTGCTGCAATTCAACTCAGTTCTGACACTAGTGTCAGATTCCACAGGTGAAGGACTCAGGCCTACAAGACTGCCCACTTAAGCCACTTCAGATGCCAGTTTCAAGTCAAGGTTTTTACCTGTACTTCTGACTCACTGGCTGTAAATCGGAGGTTCCCAAATCTCCTCTTTGGGTTCAATTAATTTGCTAGAGTGGCTCACAGAGCTCAGGTCACCCATTTACTCACTAGATTACCAGTTTATTTTAAAAGTATGTAACTCAGCAACAGTCAGGTGGAAGAGATGCATAGGGTGAGGTATGGGGAAAAGTGCTGAGCTTCCATGTCTCCTCTGAATGAGCCACTCTCCCCAAATCCCCACGTGTCACCAAACCTGGACGCTCTCCAAACTCTGTCCTTTTGGGTTTTCATGGAGGCTTTATTACACAGGCAGTATTGATTAAATTATTGACCACTGGTAATTGAACTCAATCTCAAACCTCTTTTCCTGGCAAGGAGGTTGGAGATGAGAGGGATGGGGTCTGAAAATTCCAACCCACTTATCACCGTTTGTTCTCTAGTAACCAGCCTCCCTAGACTACTGAAGGGCTTTCCTAAAGTCACCTCATTAACATAACAAATGACACCTTTATCATGGGTAATTCAAGGGTTTAAGAGCCTTGAGCCAGGAAACGGACAAAGAACAGGAGAGAATTAATTATATTTTCATCACTGAATGACCAATATACATTTCTTATAAATCATAGTATCTGAGATTCAAGAAGTTTTGGGTTTTTTGTTTTGTTTTGTTTTGTTTTTTACTTGTATAATGTTTAGGTATATTTAGTTGTTGTAAGGTGAAAAAGTGAATGAGTTCAGTATTGACATAGCTCTGAGGATTTCCACATTTTTGGAATTGAATAAGAAGCTGTTTTGGAACACTAGGAACATGGTATTTCTATCAGTTTCTTTTATTTTCAGCATAAGCCTATTTTCCCTTTTTAAGCTGCTGTGCCAAGGGACTCTTAAGCAATTGAACCTTGCAGGCCACTGTGATTTTTTGGCCATTTGCCACATAACTTCTTTCTCAACTACAGAACCACCATAAAATTCTAACTAGAAGAACATGGACTTGGACAATTCCATTTCAAGAGCTAATTTATATAAGTAGCAACAAGGGAAAGAAATAAAACTGAGATAGTATACAGTTCTGTATCCAAAAAACTTCTGAATGCCTTCTACTTTGTAGTATTTCTATTAGAAACTGGTAGTGATGCCGGGGTTCTTGTTTGCAGAGTTGAAGAAGGAACTTAGCAAACACGCAAGGTAGGAGAGCCAGGGAGAGGATTTTATTGAGAAATACAATGATAGGACAGAGCTCCTGACTCACACCTGGAGGGGACAAGAGAGCCCAGGGTGGTGTGCTGTCTAGGGGATTTATAGGCAGTTGAGGATTTTTGGGAACTGATAAAGGACTTAGAGTGTGGCCTTGTCAAAAGTGGTCTTAGGATGTTTGTCCTTGATGAGATATTAAGTCCCTTTTAGCATGCTAAAGTGAATCTTACAGAGATTACAAATGATTAGCATAGTGAAAACATGGGCTATTTTCTTTTATCTGGGGAGTATCAACTGATCTCACTGAAGAATGACTCTAGAGCTCAATGTTTATCACAGAGTTTTGGTAGGGGGTTTCCTTGCATGTAAGTTACATTGCTCTGACTATAAATATCCTGCCTTGCTTTTTCCAGACACCCTCACCCTATTCTGTCTAAGCCCATGGTCTCTGTCTCAGTAGGAGCCTTACTCTCACTGCCTCAACTCAAAAAACACAAGTTGCATAGTAACTTACCTACACACTTGTTTTTTTTAAATCCTCCTGTGGGTAAAATAGCAGTATTTCCAGAATCTCTTGCCTGGCTTTAGTCTATCTCCATATCAATAGATGTTTCCAATGGGTGGAGAGAAGTAGTCCATCTCCATATCAACAGGTAATTACATGGGCCAGCCAGGACCAGAGAGGTTGGGTGGCAGTATTTTCGGCTGCAGTATGGCTGAGAGAGAGAGATGGGATGACTGGTTGTAAGAAATAAATGGGTTTCTTACTTTATTTCTCCCTTTGACTGATTTCAGTTTCAAAGGTATTTTGCCCCCAGGACTTTCTCCCTGGAGTTACACCCCCCTTTTCTAAAGAAGAAGGAAGTCTTTACAGCTCATATGTAATATGTGATGATATATTGAGTGTAGTTTTTCACAAATTTGTTTGATTAATGTCTAACTCTGGAGTTCTGAATCATCTTGTTATGGATGATAGATTCTTGGTGTCATTGTTGTAAGGTTGAGGCACTGGGGGGAGGGGTGAGCACGTCAGACTGATGACGTGCCCAAGTCCCTGGATGCTGCCCTCTCCCAACCTGAAAAATGTGCCTTGGGCTAGCCAATCCTGGCGCTGCTGTAAATCTAAGCTCTGCCTCCCCCTACCTTCTTTAAAAACTTGCTGCCTGCCCTGCTGGGCACGACTTTCCCAGCCTCCATTTCTGTAGACTGAGAAACCTTGCCCAGGAATTGCACTCAAATAAACTGCCTGGCCCTTTGCTGCCTCTTGTCGCCTGCTTATTTCGGCTAGAATTTATCTTACATTTGGTGCCGAAATCCTGGGAAGAAGTGTGAGCATGGGGCCCCGACCGGCCACCGGTGGCCCTGCCCCCTCCTTCCCTGATCCTGGACCTCAGCCTGCTCTCTGCTGCATGGACTATTTTCCAGTGAGTCCCTCAGTTTCCCCCAGTCTGTTTCCCTTCCTAACTCCGTTTCACCTGGTCTGTCCAAAATTGTGGCTACGTCCAAGTTGGGGCATCCAGCCCCTGGGCATGCAGCCCATCTGCTGTGGGCATCGGCCCACCCCTGGCCCTGCAGTTGGGGAGATGTCCCTCACCCAGGCTCCCAGGACGTCTCCCCTGACTTAGTGCGCTTGGGACACTGGGCTCTCCTCTCAGTGGGATTAGTTGGGGAGTGGCACAGACATGGGAACCAGCCCTCAAAAGCAGAGCCTCAGACCCCGTCACGGTGTCTCATTTCTAATTTAGCCACTCTATATTTGTCCCGGGAAGGTTGCAAATGGAAGCTAGTCTTCCTTTGCTCTGAGGCCAGGGCTCAGTATCCCTTGGACAATCAATCTCACTGACCCCCTGAGGGAACTTTCTATTTTAGCCTCTTCACCAACTTAACTAATTATTGCCACTAGAGTGGAGAGTAGAGTGAAATCCCATATGTGCAGGCTTTTTGGACTTTGCATTCCCGCCCAGACGTTTATGTTAAGTGTTCAACAACTCAGGTTCTCCTGGCCCAATCTCCAGTTAAAGATTGTCAGCCTCTTACTCTGCCCAGTCCTTCTTCCTTTTCAGATATGCCAGAAGACCTCAGTCACCTGCCTCCCTTAGCTCGCAATCCCCTCCCCCTCTCTCCACCACCATCTTTAAGTCCTTTGTCTTCACACGTGTTGCCGCCATCTTAAAGTCCTACATTCTCAACCACACCATTGTCCTGCTCTCCTCTTCCGGTGGCTGCACCACCCCCTCCTCCTCTCCTTCCACCTTCACCACCCTCTTCCCCGACCGGAACATGCCCCTCCCACCCTCTGGTTCCAGAAGCCACAGATAGGAAGCTGAGGAGAGGGAAGGCAATTGGATATCAGTGACTCAAGTCTTTATATCAGTTTGTCTGTCTGTGTATATGTTGTTGTGTAAGAAGTGTTGCTGACTGTGGTCGTTGTGTCTCAGTTTGTATGTTTGTGTGTCTAAGTGTGTAAATGAAAAATATTTTCCTACCTCAGGGTGGTATTAATAAAAATTGATTTAAAAACAAGTGCTTGTGAAAATTGGGCATTCTAAAACTTCCAGAAAATCTTAGAAAAAATGTTAAGCATTAATGCTAATTTAAGTTTAACTGAAATGGACATGTCCTTATAGTTATCAACTGCCAAAATTTACTTAAAATCAAAATTATAATTTTGTTTTCAGTTAAAAAGACAAAGTTTTCTTAACTGTTAGTCTGCTCTTAATATTGAAAGATTGCAAAGGGTTCTCTAATTGTTTTATCAAAGCAGTTTCTCATGCTTAAAGTCTCAATGAGTTGTCAGAGTATTAAGAAAATGAGATCTTAATATTAAAAAGACTAAAAGCTAAAGTTTGCTAACAACTGTATACCTTCTTTATTTACCTTTGAGGTATTTTGTTGTCATTCTAGTTAAATGGATAAGTATTGCTTCATGGCAACCTATAATCCTATTTAAGCAAGTGCCAAAGAAACTTTACCTAGAGAGTGCTGTCAAAAAGAATGATGCTAAACTTTGTTACTGAATTTTTTTGTGTTACAGAAATATCCAAATTTCCTTATGACAACTGTCTTACAGTAAGCTCTCATCAGATCTTTAACCATTGTCATTTGTAAGTCTTTTATAATCTATACTCACTGTTTATTACTCTTAAACTAGTAAGAAACTAGATTTCAGCAGAACAGTTATTAGTTACATAGGATTAAGTAAACTAAAGAAGATTATTTTGTGGCTTTTTGTTTCAAATGTTGCTGATAAAGTGTTTTGAGCTTTTTCTCTTGGGCTGACAACAGTTTAGTGAATGACTGCTTTTATAAGCAGAATTGAAACATTTGTCTTTCTCTCTACCTGATCCCTCCAGAATTTAAAAACTTTCAGTAACTATTTTTGTATTTCATGGCGGTATGTTTATTTGCTTAAGTTCAATGAGAATCTGCTTTCCTTGTAAGAAGACCAATTAAAAACACCGATTATGTTGCCAAGGCTTTGGCTGGAATGTCATACCTGAGAGACACGTGCATAAACTCAGATATGGACAGCTTTAAGGAACTAAGATTGACTTTATAAAGCCAACAAAGTCCCTTAGAAGAACTGGCCTAGTACCTTGCTTACAGGGTTCCCAGCAGCCTTACCAGGTGAGTAAAGAAGGTCACTTCCTGGCAAGTGCAAGAACCTCAAGATGTCTTAAGAACCTCAAGAAGAGAAGAATTCACCCAAATGTACAGGTACTGCAGGCACAACCTGATGGCAAATCTGGCTTAGCTTTCTGGACTCAAAAGGCCTTTAAAAGTTCAATCTGAAATTCCTTACAAAAAGTTCCAGCAAAGCATATTTAAAAGAGCCTATGTAATCAATTGCTCTTCTTGCTGCACTTATGCAAATATCAAGCCAACTGTTAATTATTTTCTTAATCTGGCTACTTCTAATAAAAATAAGGGTGATTTTAGAGAAAAATATTATTTCAATAATGCAGTCTTATCTATACTAAATCCTAATACTAGTCATTGGGATGTAAACTTGATCCAGAATTTTAGTTTCCCCATAATACCTGGCTATGATTCTCAATTAGACTCTTCATATTTCCAGTTCTCATATTCAGCCATGCATTTTTAATCTCATCAAGTTTGTCCTTCCAGAATAAAAGCGCCAACCTTCCGAGGCCCTCTCAACTGACCAGTGATAGAAACCTAGCTGCACCCTTTACTGTGCCCCTTCTCAGTATGAAGCAGCCAGAGTGGTCATTGCCCCTTTTCCCAAGCAGCAGCTAGAGTCTCTATCTGTAGAAGGGAAAATTAGACAGAGACTATAAGTTTAGACAGAATAAGGTGAGAGCCTCTGGAAAAAGCAAGGCAAGATATTTGCAGTCAGAGCAATGTAACTACATGCTACGAAATCCCACCCCCACCCCCACGATGCCCCTTGTCAGCCAGAAGTAGCCAGATCAAGTCATTGCCCATTATGACCAAAAGGCTGGAATGTAAGGTTGAAGGCAATCAGGGGAGGGGTGAGCACGTCAGACTGATGACGTGCCCAAGTCCCCGGCTGCTGCCCCCTCCCAACCTGAAAAATGTGCCTTAGGCTAGCCAATCCTCGCACCACTGTAAATCTAAGCTCTGCCTCCCCCTACCTTCTTTAAAAACTTGCTGCCTGCCCTGCTGGGTGCAACTTTCCCAGCCTCCATTTCTGTAGACTGAGAAACCTCGCCTGGGAATTGTGCTCAAATAAACTGGCTGGCCCTTTGCTGCCTCTTGTCGCCTGCTTATTTTGGCTAGAATTTATCTTACAATTGTGAGAAAGAATTCAAGGGTGGAAACAAAAGCGGTTGAATTTTAGAAGTTTGTTGGAAAAGAGTTTAGCAGTTTAAAGAAAAGAGAAAATGCACACTCAAGAGTTGAGATGGGCAGATTTGTAAGTGAGTTGCACTGAGGATACAATAGGGCTTTCTTTTATGTAAATGAAGACGAATATTTACTAAGTGGGAATTGGTTTCACAGGGAATAGGTGGAGTCTTCTTGGAATTTGAGCTTGCTCCAACCTCACTGTGGGTAAAATTGTAATATTTCCAGAATATCTCACCTGGCTTTAGTACATCTGCACATCAACAGGTGCTCATGGGTGGAGAGAAGTATGGCTTTAGTGCATTTGCATCATTCCTCAGGAGTGGAGAGAAATTCATCTCTATATCAGTGGATAATTACCTGGGCAACGGAGAGCTTATCTGTACCTGAGAGGTGAGAAGGAGCACCTGTTTTGCTTCTGCAGGAACAGGAAAGAGAAATGGCCCTGAACTGCAGTTTTTAAGCAATAAACAGGTTTTAAACTTTATTTCTCCCTTTGACTGATTTTGGTTTTTAGAGGTATTTTGTCCCAGGATTTCCTCTCACCAGATTTGCACTCACAATGAGTAGTGGAGTTTTACTATATTTAGTTCTTACAGAAACTGTCATGACTGAAAGAGGAATGATTTTTACATGTTAAAGAGTGTATAGTGTATTTTGGGGTATGGGTAAAATTCCAACATTCCCAGAATCTCTCTCCTGGCCTCAGTGCACCTCCATATCAATAGGTGTTTCCACGGGGTAGAGAGAAGTGGTCCATCTCCATATCAATAGGAGATTACAAGGGGCAGGGAACTAAGGCACATCTGGACCAAACAGGTGTGGTGGGGTACTTTTGTAGTCAGGTTGCAAGATACTCTGGTGAGCAGAAGTAGACGACTGAGTGTAAGCAATAAACAGGTTTCTCCAACTTTATTTCTCCCTTTGACTGATTTCAGCTTCAAAGGTTATTTGCCCCTGGCTGGGAACATATTTTCCCCCAGGAGTTACATGGGTGAAGTGTGGGTCAACTTCTCCTCCATGGTGGAACTGGCAGTTTTGGATGGTCTGTTATCTACATTCTCACTTCCCACATCCCAGGAGAACAACTTACAGGAAATGTGTGGAATATAAACAGCAGGCCAAAAAGTAAGCAACTAATTGCCAGAGGAGGCCACCACCCTTGCTCCCTGATCATATCTGGTTATCTCCCTACTCTAACATTCTCTCACTACTTTTTTTTTCTTTTCTACTGAGTCATTTAATTCATTTAGCAATTAGCAAGGGTAAAGTTTCCTCTCTTGGTTTGAGCAAAAAATTCTCAAAAAATAGTTGGGATGAAGAGTTGATTTTTTTTTTATCATCTATGAGTAAGAATGCCAGAGCCAATAGAAACTATCTAGAAATGTCATTTTTAGTGAACTTGTCTATTTATACCACTAAAGTATAAGTTGTTTGAAAGCATATATATACATATATATGGACACATACATTCATCCATGAATGAATAAATAAAATAGAAAACTAATAAAAGAAATGTCTGAAGTATTGCTGAATTAATGATATATATAAGAAAATTATTAGATATACAACTTAATCATTATAAGGCACATTACAAGGAATACCAAGGATACCATTTTGTCCTAGTGCTTAATACAATTTTGTCTTCTATGAAATCATCTTCACGAAATAAATTATGATTGTTATTTCTAAGTAGTTCAAAATGTGAAACCCCACAGACATTACTGGGGGGAAGAAAGATGTTCCATAGATATACAGAACAAACAAAGCCCAAAATTATGACTCAAGAAAATCATGTCAGTTGTAGAATGTCTGATACAAGTTGTCAACTTTGTCTTGATTGCTGATGTTAAGGATCTTTATATTTCAATATGTATAGTAATATGTACATACAAAACAGTTCTTTCTCTGTCAAGCAGATTATGGAGTTTTTAAGGAATTTTCACATACAGTCAAACTGTTAGTGTTCTGCTATCAAAAAAATATATTTATGAGAGTGAGAAATCATGCTCACAAATTGCCCTGAGCTTCCATTTCTGGTATCTACATCACAACTCTCTTCTTCCTTATAGATGTCTCTGCCACAAGAACATAGACTGTGTCCAGAAACAGTGTTTGATCTTTATATCACCAAGAACTACACAAATGCCTATCTCAAAAGAAGTGAATTCAGTATATATCTATGGAATGAATACATGAAAAAAATGAATGAGCAAAAACATGCCTCCAGAATATCTGTAGAATACAATTTAAAGTTTATGCAGTAGCAGATAAAGAAAGACTGCTGAAATTAATCAGAAATGAAAACTATATTTTACCATAACACCAGAATTTAAGAACTTTGCTGTGATTCACATGGATCTCATTTCCTTTGCTGTTTGGATTTCAACATGGTAAAGGTAGGGGTAAAATTGTAATATTTCCAGAACCTCTCCCCTGGCTTTAGTTCATCTGCATATCAATAGGTGTTTCCAAGAGGTAGAAAGAATTATACATTTACATATCAATAGGTAATTATAAGAGCCTGTAAGGGTTTATCTGGACCTGAGAGGCTGGGTGGAGCTCTCTTCTGCTGCAGCTGGGTCAAGACGGTGGGGATGACTCTTGTAAGAAATAAAGCAGTTTCTTAACTTTATTTCTCCCTTTGACTGATTTCAGTTTTAGAGATATTTTGCCCCAGGATTTTCCCACTGGAGTTACAGAAGGAAAATTGAACACTTACAGGATACATTACAATGAGACCAAATATGTGCAACGTAAAACCACAAAATGAAGAGTAAAAATTTAGGCTACCTTATCTGAAAGTATTGTGATACAAAGAAACATTTTGTATAGAATATATTTTGATACAAAATTTTGATCAAATACACAATATTTTTTAATGGGAAAAGCATGACCAAAACAAGCTTTATATTATAATTTCATAGCACCTCTCAGTTAATAAATAATTTTTTTAAATAAAATAAAATTGTCGATTGAGATGGAGCCAAGATGGCGGCACGAGTAGGACAGTGGGAATCTCCTCCCAAAAACATATATATTTTTGAAAATACAACAAATACAACTGATCCTAAAAGAGAGACCAGAAGACACAGAACAACACCCAGACTACATCCACACCTGCGAGAACCCAGTGCCTGGTGAAAGGGGTAAGATACAAGCCGCAGCCCAGCGGGACCCGAGGTCCCTCCCCGCCAGCTCCCGGCGGGAGGAGAGGAGTCGGAGCAGGGAGGGAGAGGGATCCCAGGACTGCTGAACACCCATCCCCAGCCATCAGCACTAGAGTGCAGACACAGTGCATGCATGGGGTGCTGGATACTAGGGAAACAGGACAGTAAGACCTGTGAGCGGGTCCCGCAGCTGGCGCCCTTGTGACAAAGAAAAGTGAGTGCTTTTTGAAAGTCTTAAAGGGACAGGGACCCCACTCCTGGACGGAAGCATCCCGGGTCACAGTCCAGCAGCTGGAAATTCCAGGGAACTCTGGGCGCACTAACCCCCCGGGCAACAGCTCTGAGGACCCTCACAGAGGTAAACAGCCAAACAGCCCCCCCGTCCATTACCCCTCCGGGGCCTCGCAATAGCAGAGCAGCGTCCTGAGGCTGGCCAGGCCCAGACCGATTCTACATGCAGTTGCAGAACACAAGCCACTAGGGGTCACAGTTGTCCCAGTAAAGAAAGGCCAGGAGTCAAGTGGAAAGAGGCTTGACTCTCCCAGCTGATAGATGTGTCAATAGCACTCCACTGCACCTATCAACATGAAAAGGCAAAAAAATTTGATCCAGACAAGACTAACCCAGACAGCTTTGACATCTGCTAAATATTCCCCTGAGAAGGAACCTGGGGAGATAGATTTAACAAGTCTTCCTGAAAAAGAATTCAAAACAAAAGTCATAACCATGCTGATAGACTTGCAGAGAAATATGCAAGAACTAAGGAGGGAGAATACAGAAATAAAACAAGCTCTGGAAGGACTTCAAAACAGAATGGACGAGATGCAAGAGACCATTAATGGACTAGAAAACAGAGAACAGGAATGCAGAGAAGGTGATGCAGAGAGAAATAAAAGGATCTCCAGAAATGAAATAATTTTAAAGAGAACTGTGTGACAATTGAAATGGAACAATATCTGCATTATAGGGGTATCAGAAGAAGAAGAGAGAGAAAAAGGGATACAAAGTGTCTTTGAAGAAATAATTGCTGAAAACTTCCCCAAACTAAGGGAGGAAATGGCCTCTCAGACCACAGAGGTACACAGAACTCCCATGACAAGGGATCCAAGGAGGGTAACACCAAGACACATAATTAAAATGGCCAAGATCAAAGACAAGGACAAAGTATTAAAGGCAGCCAGAGAGAAAAAAAGGTCACCTACAAAGGAAAACCCATCAGGCTATCATCAGACTTCTCAACAGAAACCCTACAGGCCAGAAGAGAATGGCATGATATACTTAATGCAATGAAACAGAAAGGGCCTCGAACCAAGAATACTGTATCCAGCACGATTATCATTTAAATATGAAAGAGGGATTAAACAATTCCCAGACAAGCAAAAAGTTGAGGGAAATTGCCTCCCACAAACCACCTCTACAGGGCATCTTACAGGGACTGCTCTAGATGGGAGCACTCCTAAAAAGAGCACAGAACAAAGCACCCAACATATGAAGAAGGGAGGAGGAGGAATAAGAAGGGAGAGAAATAAAGAATCATCAGACCATGTTTATAATAGCTCAACAAGCAAGTTAAGTTAGACAGTAAGATAGTAAAGAAGCTAACCTTGAACCTTTGGTAACCACAAACTTAAAGCCTGCAATGGCAATAAGTACATACCTTTCAATAATCACCCTCACTGTAAATGGACTGAATGCACCAATCAAAAGACACAAAGTAATAGAATGGATAAAAAAGCAAGACCCATCCATATGCTACTTAAAAGAGACACACCTCAAACCCAAAGACATACACAGACTTAAAGTCAAGGGATGGAAAAAGATATTTCATGCAAACAACGGAGAGAAAAAAGCAGGTGTTGCAATACTAGTATCAGACAAAACAGACTTCAAAATAAAGAAAGTAACAAAAGATAAAGAAAGACATTACATAATGATAAAGGGCTCAGTCCAACAAGAGGATATATATGCACCCAATACAGGAGCACCAACATATGTGAAACAAATACTAACAGAATTAAAGGAGGAAATAGAATGCAATGCATTCATTCTGGGAGACTTCAACACACCACTCACTCCAAATGACAGATCCACCAGACAGAAAGTAAGTAAGGACACAGAGGCACTGAACAACACACTAGAACAGATGGACCTAATAGACATCTACAGAACTCTACATCCAAAAGCAACAGGATACACATTCTTCTCAAGTGCACATGGAACATTCTCCAGAATAGACCACATACTAGGACACAAAAAGAGCCTCAGTAAATTCCAAAAGATTGAAATCCTACGAACCAACTTTTCAGACCACAAAGGAATAAAACTAGAAATAAACTGTACAAAGAAAGCAAAAAAGCTAACAAACACATGGAGGCTTAACAACACACTCCTAAATAATCAATGGATCAATGACCAAATCAAAATGGAGATCCAGCAATATATGGAAACAAACGACAATAACAACACAAAGCCCCAACTACTGTGGAACACAGCAAAAGCAGTCTTAATAGGAAAGTATGTAGCAATCCAGGCATATTTAAAGAAGGAAGAACAATCCCAAATGAATGGTCTAGTGTCGCAATTATCGAAATTAGAAAAAGAAGAACAAATGAGGTCTAAGGTCAGCAGAAGGAGGGACATAATAAAGATCAGAGAAGAAATAAATAAAATTGAGAAGAATAAAACAATAGCAAAAATCAATGAAACCAAGAGCTGGTTCTTCGAGAAAATAAACAAAATAGATAAGCCTCTAGCCAGACTTATTAAGAGGAAAAGAGAGTCAACACAATTCAACAGAATCAGAAATGAGAAAGGAAAAATCACGACGGACCCCACAGAAATACAAAGAATTATTAGAGAGTACTATGATAACCTATTTGCTAACAAGCTGGGAAACCTAGGAGAAATGGACAACTTCCTAGAAAAATACAACCTTCCAAGACTGACCCAGAACGAAACAGAAAATCTAAACATACCAATTACGAGCAACGAAATTGAAGTGGTAATCAAAAAACTACCAAAGAACGAAACCCCCAGGCCAGATGGATTTACCTCAGAATTTTATCAGACATACAGAGAAGACATAGTACACATTCTCCTTAAAGTTTTCCAAAAAATAGAAGAGGAGGGAATCCTCCCAAACTCATTCTATGAAGCCAACATCACCCTAATACCAAAACCAGGCAAAGAACCCACCAAAAAAGAAAACTACAGACCAATATCCCTGATGAACGTAGATGCAAAAATACTCAACAAAATATTAGCAAACCGAATTCAAAAATACATCAAAAGGATCATACACCATGACCAAGTGGGATTCATTCCAGGGATGCAAGGATGGTACAACATTCGAAAATCCATCAACATCATCCACCATGTCAACAAAAAGAAAGACAAAAACCACATGATCATCTCCATAGATGCTGAAAAAGCATTCAATAAAATTAAACATCCATTCATGATAAAAACTCTCAACAAAATGGGTATAGAGGGCAAGTACCTCAATATAATAAAGGCCATATATGATAAACCCACAGCCAACATTATACTGAACAGCGAGGAGCTGAAAGCTTTTCCTCTGCTATCGGGAACAAGACAGGGATGCCCACTATCCCCACTGTTATTCAACATAGTACTGGAGGTCCTAGCCATGCCAATTAGACAAAACAAAGAAATACAAGGAATCCAGATTGGTAAAGAAGTTAAACTGTCACTATCTGCAGATGACATGATATTGTACATAAAAAACCATAAAGACTCCACTGCGAAACTACTAGAACTAATATTGGAATTAAGCAAAGTTGCAGGATACAAAATCAACACACAGAAATCTGTGGCTTTCCTATACACTAACAATAAACTAATAGAAAGAGAAATCAGGAAGACAATTCCATTCACAATAGCATCAAAAAGAATAAAATACCTAGGAATAAACCTAACCAAGGAAGTGAAAGACCTATACCCTGAAAACTATAAGACACTCTTAAGAGAAATTAAAGAGGTCACTAACAAATGGAAACTCATCCCATGATCCTGGCTAGGAAGAATTAATATCGTCAAAATGGCCATCCTGCCCAAAGCAATATACAGATTCGATGCAATCCCTATCAAAGTACCAACAGCATTCTTCAATGAACTGGAACAAATAGTTCAAAAATTCATGTGGAAACACCAAAGACCCCGAATAGCTAAAGCAATCCTGAGAAGGAAGAATAAAGTGGGAGGGATCTCACTCCCCAACTTCAAGCTCTATTACAAAGCCACAGTAATCAAGACAATTTGGTACTACCACAAGAACAGAGCCACAGACCAATGGAACAGAATAGAGACTCCAAACATTAACCCAAACATATATGGTCAACTAATATTCTATAAGGGGGCCATGGACATACAATGGGGAAATGACAGTCTCTTCAACAGATGGTGCTGGCAAAACTGGACCACTACACGTAAGAGAATGAAACTGGATCACTGTATAACCCCCATACACAAAAGTGAATTCAAAATGGATCAAAGAGTTGAATTAAGTCATGAAACCATAAAACTCTTAGAAAAAAACATAGGCAAAAATCTCTTAGACATAAACATGAGTGACCTCTTCTTGAACACATCTCCCCGGGCAAGGGAAACAAATGCAAAAATGAACAAATGGGACTATATCAATCTGAAAAGCTTCTTTACAGCAAAGGACACCATCAATAGAACAAAAAGGTATCCTACAGTATGGGAGAATATATTCGTAAATGACAGATCCGATAAAGGGTTGACATCCAAAATATATAAAGAGCTCACACACCTCAACAAACAAAAAGCAAATAACCCAATTAAAAAATGGGCAGAGGAGCTGAACAGACAGTTCTCTAAAGAAGAAATTCAGATGGCCAAAAGACACATGAAAAGATGCTCCACATCGCTTTTCATCAGAGAAATGCAAATTAAAACCACAATGAGATATCACCTCACACCAGTAAGGATGGCTACCATTCAAAAGACAAACAACAACAAATGTTGGCAAGGTTGTGGAGAAAGGGGAACCCTCCTACACTGCTGGTGGGAATGTAAATTAGTTCAACCATTGTGGAAAGCAGTATGGAGGTTCCTCAAAATGCTCAAAATAGAAATACCATTTGACCCAGGAATTGCACTCCTAGGAATTTACCCTAAGAATGCAGCACTCCAGTTTGAAAAAGACAGATGCACTCCTATGTTTATCGCTGCACTATTTACAGTAGCCAAGGTATGGAAGCAACCTAAATGTCCATCAGTAGATGAATGGATAAAGAAGTAGTGGTACATATACACAATGGAATATTACTCAGCCATAAGAAAAAACAAATCCTACCATTTGCAACAACATGGATGGAGCTAGAGGATCTTATGCTCAGTGAAATAAGCCAGGCAGAGAAAGACAAGTACCAAAGGATTTCACTCATATGTGGAGTATAAGAACAAAGGAAAACTGAAGGAACAAAACAGCAGCAGTAGCACAGAACCCAAGAATGAACTAATAGTTACCAAAGCGAAAGGGACTGGGGAGGACAGGTGGGAAGGGAGGGATAAGGGCGGGAAAAAAAGAAAGGGGGCATTACAATTAGCAAGTATAGTGTGGCGGGGGTACAGGGAGGGCTGTGCAACACAGAGAAGACAAGTAGTGATTTTACAGCTTCTTACTATGTTGATGGACAGTGACTGTGAACGGGGATATGGGGAGGACTTGGTGAAGGAGGAGCCTAGTAAACATAATATCCTTCATGTCATTGTAGATTAATGATACCAAAATAAAATTTAAATAAATAAATAAATAAAATAAAATTGTCAAACACATATTTGATGCATATAGAGAGGGATTCCCCATACTTGTGCTATATAGCTATAGATATATAGATTATGATGCTATCATATATTTAAAAACATATTATTAGATAAATAACATTTAAACTTCATAAAACCTTTTGAGGTAGCTAAGTCAGAAATGCTATTATATTTACAGGTTAGGAAAATAGGTGTTAAAGAAGTTAAATTACTTGCTTACCCACATATGATCAAATTCAAGCATGTGTCCAGTCTCTAGTCATGTGAAAAGAATGAGCTTGCATAGCCATCTATTTCCAGAGAGCTTATAAAAGGTAGGTGGGAGGGGTATAACATTTGGATCTGACTTTCACTCAGACCTCTTTTCTGTGTGCTTCTTTGACCATCCTATGTCTCCAGTTTCCCCTCCTCTAGATTATTAAGGTACCAGTTCTCTCACTCTTAGCATACCCCTCTATCTGCCTTTATCAAACCCTCCCCCAGCTCTGAACTGATTATATTAGTCCTTTGCTTCCAACTTGGAAGAGTCCTGAGATACTGGCATCCCAGATTGTCACTGGGACCAGGTATAGCAAATTCTAGGCCAGCCTGGGGTCTAAGTTGCCTGCTGCTCCAGGGTGCAGCCCTGGCACTGAACCTACCTGTTTGCCTTCTCAGCTCAGGCACCAAAGAGGAAAACAAGGCTCACAGGGGCATATCTGTGCTCAGACCTCTTGAGAGTCTCAGGAGAGTATCTGTCCCTACTCAGCTTCCCTCTGCAGAAACAGAAGCAAGTACTTTTAGATGTTGGTCTGCTATACAGGGAAACAAGCAATAATAGATGCTATTCTCCTAAAATCTGAAAACCACAGAGACTGTCCTGGCTTTCTACTTCCCCAAGGGCAGTCTTGCCTACTAACTTATTGAAAAACAGTCACAAAGTTCATAAAGGGGGTAAATCCTCATATAATACAACAGCTAGACTTGTTCCAAGGCTGGTCCCCTAGGGCTTTACCCCTACCATTTAATCACTGCCTTACTTGCATCCATACCGCCTCCTCCCATCATCTAGATCTCAGCCCAGAAGGGATTTTCTATCCTTGTACTAAGGACCAGAGACATCTGTCTGTAAAGCCAGACCATGGGAGCCTCAAGGCAGCACTGGGCTTAAAAATTATAAAGCCTTTTTTTATAATTGTCTCACTTCATCCTTAAAGAACCTGTAGTGAATTTTCAGTACAAAAGAGAACTCCCAAGATTTCACAGATGAGGAAAGTGAACTTCAGAGAATTTAGAAGAAATGCCATAAAACTAGTTTAAGTCAGAGCCTAAATTTAAGTGTAGATTAATTCCAGTTCTGGGGCAGGGGAAACGGACTTAGGGGGGACATACAGAGAATGGAGAAACCACTTCCTCCACATGCTGATGCTCTGATATCTGCTGGCCTAGACAGTGGCATACACTAGGGATCCTTTATTGTCACAAGGATTAAGGTTCAGTAATGCCAAATTAGAGGCAACCCTCTCTTAATGGCAAAAAGCACCAAGACAGTATTTAGACAGTTTTTAATCCTAGTTGTTTAGTCCTAGTGGACTGTTAATGGAGTCACACAGGGTGCAACTATAGACCAAAAGCCTTCAGAACATGGACATTTTGCAGAAATTTTGGTTTTCTCTCCAACAGCATACTTTCTTAGGAAACACACTCAAACATCTTGTGACAGGATTTTTGCAGAAAGCAAAGCATATTCAATACCTCACAGTTAGCTTAAAGCCCTGACTCCCCAAGGTGGCTTCCAGGACTTTGTGTTCTGCCTCTGTTCACCTCTCTTACCTCTTTTACCTCTGTTCCTTCAACTCCACACTGCTAGCATAAACTATCTGCAGTTTCACAAATAAGCTATGTTTTATCTTCTTTCCAGGTCCTTGTTCACACTTACATTTCTGTCTGGAACAGTATTTTCCATTCTTTTTTTTGTTTTATCATCTTCCACAAATAAGCTTAGCCATTATTATTTTTGGAAAACCTTTCTGAACTCTCCTAATTACAGATTAGTTACCCTAGTTGTGCCTTTCTCTTCTCATACATAGTACAGTATCCTCTTTGTAATGACATCACACTGTAAAAGGTAAGCTCCTAAAAGGCAGAGACCAGTTTTAGATGCTAGAAATATGTCTGGCACATAGTGTACACTCCACAAGTATTCATTTAATATTGAATTCTCACTATTAAATTTTAGTTCCAGAATTATCTACATTTTCAGAATTAGAATAGGGATAGAAATGAGGGCTAGCACCACTAAGTGGCAAGTTAAGCACAGTAGATTTGGAGTGGTCTTCATGCTGGATATTCTGTTTGCCTCATTCCTGATGCATTTTCTACTCTCATCTACCCTGTTCTGGGTTCCAAAGGCTGAACTTGGGGACCCATATACCATATATCTGACTTTTACTGGGTTCTGCCAGTGCATATACCAGATGGAGATTATAAAGCAGAAGGAATGATTGAGAAGTTGAGACATTTGTTTTCTTGGCTCCGTACTTTCCAGGCTGAATACCAGCAATTTAACTATCAAAGTGCTCTTTTCCTATGGGATGACTCACCTACACTTCAGCTCTCTCCCGGTTCAAGGATGAAGGCTAAGGCTTAATCATCAATTGTGAATTTTTCTTTAGAAAGGTTGTTCTCCCAACACACCTTTGTAGTTTCTTCTGAGTATGCCTTCTTCCTACCAGGACTGTAATCCATACAGCTTTACAATTCGTGAGATTTGGACTTAATTCCGTAGGAAACTAAAGCCAAAAGCTTGTAGAATATAAAGATATCCAGCTCAAATTACAGCAGAAGAAAATAATCCATTCCACTACAGTTTCCTTAGGAGCAGAACCTTTGCCTTATTTGATACTATAACCAGTGCCTAGAAGAAGGTATGATATACAAAGCCTACAATATATACTTATTGAATAAAATAAGTACTGCAAAAACAATTGATTAAATCTATGTAGCCTAAAAATTCAGTTTCAATCAAGTACAAAGAGAATGCATTTTCTTTAAGAGCCCCAGTTACTGGAAAGAAAGGTAGAACAAAACAGGCAGATTCCAGAGAAATCCTATAAACTAAAACCAGGTAATCTAAACAAGTAATTCCCTGAGAGAGCAGGCCCTGAAAAGGGGCTCTTCCCATGTAGCTGTTGTGCCAGCTCTTATACAGCCATCTTACTGTGACTACAGATAATTCCTTCTCAGTGATCAACTGCACTATGACAGTGCTGCAGTGAGCAATTACTGCTTTATAATCCGTAAGGACAGAGCTGGAGTAGAAGGCAGTATGGTCAGCAAGGTACCTTACCTCATCCTGCAGACATCACTCTGATACCAAAAGGTGGCTGACTTTGATGAACTTTTCAAGTATACAGCCTATGAGGGTATTTTTAAAATCAGGAAGTTTCCAAGACAAGTACAAGATGCCAAACAGAACTGAGGAAATGAGGGAGAAAAATAAGGAGAAATTAAACAAAGAAAAATCCTGTTGGATTTCCTGAGCAAGCTCTTCTACTCCCCCCTTGTGGCCAAATTTCCTAGAACTAGGATTTTTTTTTTCCCCCTCAAAGTAACATTTATCATTATTTGGATCAGATTATAAAAATAAAATGTGTTCATTGCAAAAAATATGGAAAATGCATTGGAGTGAATAGGACATTTACACATGTGGGGATGTGAAAATTCGGAACTGAGTTTTATAAGTGAATTTGTATTTCCACAAGGTTTTACCAAGAACAAAGACATCCACACAGGAGCTTCACTGGTACAGTGGTGAACTTCATCTGCATAGAAAGTTATCTAATTCTCATAAGCCTGTATAGGAAATATCCTTATCCCCAAATTAGAAAGTTAAGAGTGGATATGAAAGCTATTACATATTTGGTGCCTACTGTGTTCTAGCTTGTGCAAGCATTCTGCATAAACTTGTTTAATCCTCAAAATATTCCAATGGGATTAGGTGAAAAGACTAACTTTTACCAAACTTCCCAAGGTAACATAATTTATACATGATAGAGATGGGATTTTAACTTGACCTTTGAACTACAGATTCTCTAGTGTTTCTACTATTCCATGTTGTCTTACCATTTTCTTTCTGAATTCTCCTTTTTAACTTTTTGCCAGCTATTTCTTAAAGTTGGTCTTGCACACCTCCAATAGGGACATTTATGACCTAAAAAAGATTCTCCTACCGTTAATTTGTTGCATGTATCTTCTATGTACCAAAGATGGGCTAGAGATTCTCCTCTTCGTCTTATGCATTAATCACTTATAAATATTGATAATTAGTGGGATCATCAGAATTAGAAAATGCACTTTTTTCTTTTCAACTCACCTACCTAGAGTAGGAGGGCACTCTACAGAGAAACTCGTATAGCATTATTTTCTTTAAAATTATAGTAGACACATTTGGATTCAAGGGACAGTAAATGGAGTTATCAACTTTTCTGAGTTGAAAGTGGAATAATAGAGAAGTACAGAAGTTGTGAACACTGTATTTAGGGCCATATTTGAAAAATATGGCTATTGAAAGCACTGAAAAATAAGAGGGGATAAAGGAACATATTATCTGCTAGTTTATCTCTTTTATCCACACCAGAGAATCTTAACTCTCATTTTTCAGGACTACTGAGTGTGTTTAATTCTGCCAAATCATCTCATAATATTTAAATGGTAACTATAAAACGTATTAATTAGCATTAAAAATATGTTATGCAGGGTAATAGAGGAGTTGTTATAGGCTCCGTGATTGGTAAAAGCAGCAGAAGACACGGGAAAAGCAGTTATCAAATTACGGATGTTTAATATTTTATTTCTTCAGTGCAATAGATCACCCAATAATGAGTAAGAGCCCGTTGCTGCTTGGGTTTAATTCCTGACTTTACAACTCACAAGAGTGTGACCCTGAGCAAGTTACTTATTCCATCTAAGCCTCTGATCCCACATTTGTAGTGATGAGAACAAAAATGTGTTATGAAGCTCAAATGAATAATGCCCTTAAGCACTTGGTATAAGGAAGTTTCAATTGATGTTTGCTCTTTGTATTAGTGCCTGAAAATTACTCCACTCAAAATTTACCTTAAGAGAGCCTGGCTACAGTGATTATGCTGTGATTAGGTTAAAGTCAGGAACTCTCTGGATAGTGTTACTTCTTTGGTAATTTTCTGCTGAGTTTGAATTTTCTGCTGAGACTCCTTTTCATACTTTCAAACCTTGAAAATATATCGTATATTTATATAACAATTACATGTTTTCAAATGCAATTGTATATATATTTTCCCATTTGGTTTGACAGACAACAGTTTAACTTCATAGTTACTGTGCTGTTTCTGTGGCCCCTGCACTCTGCACAGTTTGATTAAGTCCTCCCAGGAAAACCAGTATGAGAGCATCTACATTTACCCAAAGCAAGAGGTTGGAACCTAGGCTGGAATTTTGAAAATCCCTGAATGTTCGCATCACACCTCCCTGTCCTTTGCATCTAAACACCTATGTGAAACACCTATATAAAATATCACCTCTGTGATAACCCGAACAGGTTGCAAATCATGTATTTGACACTAATGTTCTTATCATGCTTAGGTTAAAAATAAGCTAATATGTATAGCATTCATCTGATTATAAAAGCAAAGCAATTATAGAGAAATGCAGAAAAATAAAACAATCCTTCTATTGGTGAGATTCAGACCCTTTTAACATTTTAACACATTTCACTCAACTATTTTTCTATGACTATTTATAGCTTTGCTTTCATTCATATGCAAGGATTAAATCACATATACAGTTTATAATCAAGAAGTAAAAATATATGTATCTTGTTATTGGAGACAGCTGCTTGGTCTCCTTGTGAGAAATAATTCAAGAATGGATGCAGAAAAGCTTTTGACCATTAAGAGTTTATTTGGAGATTTATTAGAGTCCAAAGGAAGGAGAGAGTACACTCCAGAAAAAACTGGGGTGGGAGCAGACCCAGAAGGGTCCCACAGAGAACAAACAATAGGGAGTCTTTTTTATATGAAGGAAGATGAATATTCATTAAGTGAGATTAGATTTCAAAGGGAACAGGTGGAGTCTTCCTGGAGTTCATGTTTGCTCTACCCTCAAGTCGGGCAGAGGTATTTTTTGACTGTGTTTGGTTCTTGTCATGGTGTGGGAAGGTGTGATTTTTACATTGCTAATGACAGAGCAGCATGATTTTTATTATGGTAATGGATTTTGGGGTGAAGTTTGGATCAGTTTCCCCTCCATGTTGGAACCAGCTGGTTTGGGCCGGTCTGTTATCAATATTCTTACTCTATATTCTGCAGAACAGCTTACACAGAATTTTTAGACTATAAGCAAGCATCTAGCCGAATGTAAACATCGCCTGAAGTCTCCTTCTCCCTTCCCTGCCCAGAACTCCCTGTCTACCTACTGTAACATTGTTACACAGTCTTCTCAGATAGTGGGTGTGATTATTTCAAGTTACACATGCAAACATAAATTAGCCAACAAATGATGATAGTTTTGAGGACCTTTCTACCCACCACCATCAGCACTATGTGGACCAAAGCATAGCCATGTTTGTCTCCTCCTCTGTGCCCCCACAGTATTTGTTTCATATTTTCTGAACCAAAAGAAATATGTCTCCAACTACACTATGAGCTCTCTGAGGACAGTATCTGTGGGTGGTCTATCATAGGGAAAGAATTAATGTAATGTTAAGAAAATAAGATTGATCAGGAATGGTTTGTTAACTCAGCTATTTGACATTTGAGAAGTTACTCAGCTTCCTTGTTGAAAAAAATAAACATTAAAGGCTTGTTCCAATAATAAGATGAGATAAACCACATATGGAGAAATTAGCGCCAGGTAGATGATTAATAAACATTACATTGTAGATCCAGAGCCTAACACTGAATGTAGCATGAAGAAGATACCAAAAAATTACTGAACCAGGTATTTTCAGCATGAGCAATAATTACGAAGTTGAAATCTAAAAAGATCTGATCCAGTCTTGTCACTAGTTTGGAGTTTGTGCAAGTCAACCTCTTTGTGTTTGCAATTCTCATCTGTGATACAGGAACAATGAGAATTTGCAAAACCAAACTATAAGAAGGGCCATTCAAAGCCTTTTGCTCAAACACTGGGAGTAAATTTTCCTGAGGATGAATTCCCAGAAGTGGTACTAATGAGTCAGAAACTATAAATGTTTTTAGCGTGTTTATGGTTCCTCTTACCTTTCTCTTTTCCAGAAAGATTGTGCCTGAAAGGGCAAGCTCCCAGATTCTATTTCAGCCAATCAGGACCCGGATCCTATTTCACCCAATCGGAGCTTGGTCTCTCTCCTCTCCAGTCAGCAAGGAGCTCAGCCACCACCCTTAGACTCTGCCAATTGACCAGAGCCAGGACCTATCACCCCACCAACTACCCCTAGATCCAGCCAATCAGCCAGAGCCACGACCATTACTCCACCAACTGCCCTAGAACCCCATAAAACCTTTGTGGTATTGAAACTCGCTCTCTTTCTCTGGCATCTTGCTACTGCATTGGTGTAGATGAGAGATTGAGCTCGAGCTAGCTTGAATAAAGGCTCTTTGCTTTTGCATTGGTGTTGGCTCCTTGGTGGTCTTCTGGGATTCGCGACTTTGGGCACAACAGTGCCAATTTTCAAACTCAGTAGCAGTGTACTTAAATTCATGTTTTATTCTCACCAAAAAAAGGGGACAGTTATTTTTTTAAATGATTGGCCAGTTAAATGTTTTCTTTAGTTCTGTTTCTTTATAGATGCCATTTTGTTTTTGTCACTGTTGAGATTCACCTTTTCAGTTCTCTACACGTGTATTCAAAATCTGTATTTTATGCTTGTGTAGGTCTCGGGGGAAGGAGTGTTCCCAGCCAGGGGCAAATGACCCAGTGGAACCAAAATCAGTTAAGGGAAAGGCAGGTTGGGAGAAACCCTTTTATGGCTCACAGTGAGGCCTGGCTCCGCCCGTGGGGCGCTCTCTCCTTTTCCCCCAGTCCTGCTAGCAGAAGCCCAGTCGGTGTTCTCTGTCTCTGGGGCCGCGGCGCGGGCTCACTTCCCCACCTGCCCCTTCTGGGCGGAACTACGTGGCAGGTTCCTGAGACTGAGCGCAGGACCAGTTACCTACCAGGAACAGACGGAGGAGAGTGGCTGCAGCGGTAAACACCTATTGGTATGTAAATGAACTAAGGCCAGGCGGAGGATTCTGGAAATTCTGTGCTTTACCCCACGGCTTGTTTGGGCACTTTCTCTTTATTTCCTTTGTACATTTTCCTGGAGGACTGTTCAACATTTCCTTGTCAATGTGGAATATCTCATTATATATTAAGGATGTTCAATGAAGTTAGATTTTCCAATTGTTTCTTTGTGAGAGATACATAAAAATGATTACAAAATAGAGCAGAAGAAAATGTTAAATCGTATGTTAGCTTTTTTGTAACATTTTAGAATAATCTCTACAGTCCTGGGTACAAATGAAATTTAGACTTATAAAACTCATTTCTATTAGTCCTTATATCCTATAGCCTTTATAACCTTTTATTTATAATGACTATCTCATTAGGAGAATCCAAAACTTCTGGGACATCCATGAAAACTGTGTGAGGAGGAGTTTTAAAATTGTAAAATTTCAAAGTTGTCACATTACTTAAAAATAGCCTACTTTTGCAGTTGGAAGCTGGAGTGAGTTCTCACTGATTAAAGTTTAGAATGTCTTAAAATTTTTTAATGAACAAAAATAGTGTTCTAATATTAAACACCCTCTCAGGTTCAGTATTGAAACAGTTTTTTTTTTAATTCATACAACCATTCACTTTAATGCATATTAAGAACATTTTGGTGAAATAGTTTTAATTTTATTTTTCCTTAGGACTGCCAAAAATAAACAAAACAAAAAATGAAATAAAAACCTTAACTTCTAAAGGGAACACTTGGCCTTTATTTTTTAAAACAAACCACTTTGTAATTGAACTGCTCCTCCTAGAAGGCTTCTTTCTGTTAATGGATTTTTTTGTAGACTTTAGTTCAGTGCTATTAGTTAGAGTTATATATGCTGTCTTTTCTCTGTTGCCAGAAAACGTGACTTTTTGTGTTTATTATCCCAGAGTTCCCTTGGGCTGGGAAGAAGTATTAGTCTTTGTATTCCCAGAAGTTGTACAGGGCTTGGTACTTTATAGATGCCAGGTAATATTTTACTGAACTGAGTAATGGTGAAGTCACATACAAGATCCAAGGTATGAATTTACCCTCTTCCTCCCCCTTAGGTTACATTAATTTGCTAGAGTGGCTTACAGAACTCAGGAAAACACTTTTACCAGTTTAATAAAGGACACCATAAAGGGTAGAAGTTAACAGCCAGATGAAGAGATACATAGTGCAGGGTCCCAAATAAAGGAGCTTCTATCCTTGTGGAGCTTGGGGCCTGGCTCCGTGGCATGTGGAAGCATTCTGGTGCTTCAAGTGTAGATGCTCTCTCCAGCAGAGAAGCAGGATCTAAGGGAGTGCTAAGCTTCTCAGGGGTTTTTGTAAGGGCTTCATCGCATAATAATGCGGGACGAAATCATGGGCTACTGGCTGATTCAACCTTCATACCCGCCGCTACTGCCCTTAGGTAGGGTCCAAAAGTCTCTCATCAGTATGAGAAGACACCCATTTTACTTTTAAGGCTCTGAAGTTTTTTCAGGGACTATAGTTGAAGACCAAATATACCCGAGAAGTATATATTTGACCATGTGAATGACCAAATATGTATTTCTTATAACTCATTATATTGCAATATGATAAACATTTTGAGTAGAATTACAGATTCAACCTCTGAATTGAATGTGCTATTCTTGCAAACACAGTAAGATTAATAGCAAAAGCAAAAGCAAAATGCAATTTTAAAACTTCTGGGGAAAAAAATGAATAAAAAACTGGAAACTTGGGGGCGGAAGATGGCGGCGTGAGTAGAGCAGCGGAAATCTCCTCCCAAAACAACATATATCTATGAAAATATAACAAAGACAACCCTTCCTAGAATAAAGACCAGAGGACACAGGACAATATCCAGACCACATCCACACCTGAGAGAACCCAGCGCCTCGCGAAGGGGGTAAGATACAAGCCCCGGCCCCGCGGGAGCCGAGCGCCCCTCCCCCCAGCTCCCGGCGGGAGAAGAGCAGGCAGAGCGGGAGGGAGACGGAGCCCAGGGCTGCCGAACACCCAGCCCCAGCCATCCGGGCCAGAGTGCAGGGCCCTCGATACTGGGAAAACAGGGCAGCAAGAACAGTGAGCAGGCACTGGAGGCTGGGCGACAGAGGACATAAGAAAAGCGCGCGACCATTTTTTTTTTTGCTTTTTTGCTGCTTTGTTTTGGCGAGCGCTGTTTGGAAGTCTTAAAGGGACAGGGACCCCAATATTAGGGAAACAGGGCAGAAAGACCGGTGAGCAGAGGCCTGAGGCTGGCACCGGAGAATAAAGAAAAACGAACGACCACCTTTTTTTTTTTAAATAAAAATTTTTTTTTTTTTTAATTAAAAAAATTTTTTTTTCTTGTTTTTTTTTGTGGTCGTTGTTTTGTTTTGGCGGGTGCTTTTTGGAAGTCTTAAAGGGGCAGGGCGGGCCACTTAATCCAGAGGTAGGGAATCCAGGACCTCTGGGCACCCTAACCCCTGGGCTGCAGGGAGCAGGGAGGCCCCTTACGGAGATAAATAGCCTCCCAGCAGCTCCTGCTCCAACGCGACTCCACCATTTTGGAGTAGCTGCCCGAGCCAGGCCACGCCCACAGCAACAGCGGAGATTAACTTCATAGCAGCCGGGCAGGAAGCAGAAACCTTGTCTGCGCGCAGCTGCGCAGGACAAGCCACTAGAGGCCGCTGTTCTCCCAGGAGAGGAGGGCCACAAACCAACAAGAAAGGAAGTCCTTCCAGCCGTCACTCGTCCCAGTTCTGCAGACTATTCCTATCACCATGAAAAGGCAAAGCTACAGGCAGACAAAGATCACAGAGACAACACCAGAGAAGGAGACAGACCTAACCAGTCTTCCTGACAAAGAATTCAAAATAAGAATCATAAACATGCTGACGGAGATGCAGAGAAATACGCAAGAAAAATGGGATGAAGTCTGGAAGGAGATCACAGATGCCAGAAAGGAGATCGCAGAAATGAAACAAACTCTGGAAGGGTTTATAAGCAGAATGGATAGAATGCAAGAGGCCATTGATGGAATTGAAATCAGAGAACAGGAACGCATGGAAGCTGACATAGAGAGAGACAAAAGGATCTCCAGGAATGAAACAATATTAAGAGAACTGTGTGACCAATCTAAAAGGAGCAATATCCGTATTATAGGGGTCCCAGAAGAAGAAGAGAGAGGCAAAGAGATGGAAAGTATCTTAGAAGAAATAATTGCTGAAAACTTCCCCACACTGGGGGAGGAAGTAATCAAACAGACCACGGAAATACACAGAACCCCCAACAGAAAGGATCCAAGAAGGGCAACACCAAGACACATAATAATTAAAATGGCAAAGATCAAGGACAAGGAAAGAGTGTTAAAGGCAGCTAGAGAGAAAAAGGTCACCTATAAAGGGAAACCCATCAGGCTAACGTCAGATTTCTCAACAGAAACCCTACAGGCCAGAAGAGAATGGCATGATATATTTAATACAATGAAACAGAAGGGCCTTGAACCAAGGATACTGTATCCAGCACGACTATCATTCAAATATGACGGTGGGATTAAACAATTCCCAGACAAACAAAAGCTGAGGGAATTTGCTTTCCACAAACCACCTCTACAGAACATCTTACAGGGGCTGCTCTAGATGGGAGCACGCCTAGAAGGAGCACAGCACAAAACACCCAACATATGAAGAATCGAGGAGGAGGAACAAGAAGGGAGAGAAGAAAAGAATCTCCAGACAGTGTATATAACAGCTCAATAAGCGAGCTAAGTTAGGCAGTAAGATACTAAAGAGGCTAACCTTGAACTTTTGGTAACCACGAATTTAAAGCCTGCAATGGCAATAAGTACATATCTTTCAATAGCCACCCTAAATGTTAATGGGTTGAATGCACCAATCAAAAGACACAGAGTAACAGAATGGATAAAACAGCAAGACCCATCTATATGCTGCTTACAAGAAACTCACCTCAAACCCAAAGACACGTACAGACTAAAAGTCAAGGGATGGAAAAACATATTTCAAGCAAACAACAGTGAGAAGAAAGCAGGGGTTGCAGTACTAATATCAGACAAAATAGACTTCAAAACAAAGAAAGTAACAAGAGATAAAGAAGGACACTACATAATGATAAAGGGCTCAGTCAAACAAGAGGATATAACCATTCTAAATATATATGCACCCAACACAGGAGCACCAGCATATGTGAAACAAATACTAACAGAACTAAAGGGGGATATAGACTGCAATGCATTCATTCTAGGAGACTTCAACACACCACTCACTCCAAAGGATAGATCCACTGGGCAGAAAATAAGTAAGGACACGGAAGCACTGAACAACACAGTAGAGCAGATGGACCTAATAGACATCTATAGAACTCTACATCCAAAAGCAGCGGGATATACATTCTTCTCAAGTGCACATGGAACATTCTCCAGAATAGACCACATACTAGGCCACAAAAAGAGCCTCAGAAAATTCCAAAAGATTGAAATCCTACCAACCAACTTTTCAGACCACAAAGGCATAAAACTAGAAATAAACTGTACAAAGAAAGCAAAGAGGCTCACGAACACATGGAGGCTTAACAACATGCTCCTAAATAATCAATGGATCAATGACCAAATCAAAATGGAGATCCAGCAATATATGGAAACAAATGACAACAACAACACTAAGCCCCAACTTCTGTGGGACACAGCAAAAGCAGTCTTAAGAGGAAAGTATATAGCAATCCAAGCATATTTAAAAAAGGAAGAGCAATCCCAAATGAATGGTCTAATGTCACAATTATCGAAATTGGAAAAAGAAGAACAGATGAGGCCTAAGGTCAGCAGAAGGAGGGACATAATAAAGATCAGAGAAGAAATAAATAAAATTGAGAAGAATAAAACAATAGCAAAAATCAATGAAACCAAGAGCTGGTTCTTCGAGAAAATAAACAAAATAGATAAGCCTCTAGCCAGACTTATTAAGAAGAAAAGAGAGTCAACACAAATCAACAGTATCAGAAACGAGAAAGGAAAAATCACGACGGACCCCACGGAAATGCAAAGAATTATTGGAGAATACTATGAAAACCTATATGCTAACAAGCTGGGAAACCTAGGAGAAATGGACAACTTCCTAGAAAAATATAACCTTCCAAGATTGACCCAGGAAGAAACAGAAAATCTAAACAGACCAATTACCAGCAATGAAATTGAAGAGGTAATCAAAAAACTACCAAAGAACAAAACCCCCGGGCCAGATGGATTTACCTCGGAATTTTATCAGACATACAGGGAAGACATAATACCCATTCTCCTTAAAGTCTTCCAAAAAATAGAGGAGGAGGGGATACTCCCAAACTCATTCTATGAAGCTAACATCACCCTAATACCAAAACCAGGCAAAGAGCCCACCAAAAAAGAAAACTACAGACCAATATCCCTGATGAACGTAGATGCAAAAATACTCAACAAAATATTAGCAAACCGAATTCAAAAATACATCAAAAGGATCATACACCATGACCAAGTGGGATTCATTCCAGGGATGCAAGGATGGTACAACATTCGAAAGTCCATCAACATCATCCACCACATCAACAAAAAGAAAGACAAAAACCACATGATCATCTCAATAGATGCTGAAAAAGCATTTGACAAAGTTCAACATCCATTCATGTTAAAAACTCTCAGCAAAATGGGAATAGAGGGCAAGTACCTCAACATAATAAAGGCCATCTATGATAAACCCACAGCCAACATTATATTGAACAGCGAGAAGCTGAAAGCATTTCCTCTGAGATCGGGAACTAGACAGGGATGCCCACTCTCTCCACTGTTATTTAACATAGTACTGGAGGTCCTAGCCACGGCAATCAGACAAAATAAAGAAATACAAGGAATCCAGATTGGTAAAGAAGAAGTTAAACTGTCACTATTTGCAGATGACATGATACTGTACATAAAAAACCCTAAAGACTCCACCCCAAAACTACTAGAACTGATATCGGAATACAGCAAAGTTGCAGGATACAAAATCAACACACAGAAATCTGTGGCTTTCCTATATACTAACAATGAACCAACAGAGAGAGAAATCAGGAAAACAACTCCATTCACAATTGCATCAAAAAAAATAAAATACCTAGGAATAAACCTAACCAAAGAACTGAAAGACTTATACTCTGAAAACTACAAGTCACTCTTAAGAGAAATTAAAGGGGACACTAACAGATGGAAACTCATCCCATGCTCGTGGCTAGGAAGAATTAATATCGTCAAAATGGCCATCCTGCCCAAAGCAATATACAGATTTGATGCAATCCCTATGAAACTACCAGCAACATTCTTCAATGAACTGGAACAAATAATTCAAAAATTCATATGGAAACACCAAAGACCCCGAATAGCCAAAGCAATCCTGAGAAAGAAGAATAAAGTAGGGGGGATCTCACTCCCCAACTTCAAGCTCTACTATAAAGCCATAGTAATCAAGACAATTTGGTACTGGCACAAGAGCAGAGCCACAGACCAATGGAACAGACTAGAGAATCCAGACATTAACCCAGACATATATGGTCAATTAATATTTGATAAAGGAGCCATGGACATACAATGGCGAAAGGACAGTCTCTTCAACAGGTGGTGCTGGCAAAACTGGACAGCTATATGTAGGAGAATGAAACTGGACCATTGTCTGACCCCATATACAAAAGTAAACTCAAAATGGATCAAAGACCTGAATGTAAGCCATGAAACCATTAAACTCCTGGAAGAAAACATAGGCGAAAACCTCTTAGACATAAACATGAGTGACCTCTTCTTGAACATATCTCCCTGGGCAAGGAAAACAACAGCAAAAATGAGTAAGAGGGACTATATTAAGCTGAAAAGCTTCTGTACAGCAAAAGACACCATCAATAGAACAAGAAGGATCCCTACAGTATGGGAGAATATATTTGAAAATGACACATCCGATAAAGGCTTGACGTCCAGAATATATAAGGAGCTCTCACGCCTCAACAAACAAAAAACAAATAACCCAATTAAAAAATGGGCAGAGGAACTGAACAGACAGTTCTCCAAAAGAGAAATACAGATGGCCAACAGACACATGAAAAGATGCTCCACATCGCTAATTATCAGAGAAATGCAAATTAAAACTACAATGAGGTATCACCTCACACCAGTAAGGATGGCTGCCATCCAAAAGACAAACAACAACAAATGTTGGCGAGGCTGTGGAGAAAGGGGAACCCTCCTACACTGCTGGTGGGAATGTAAGTTAGTTCAACCATTGTGGAAAGCAGTATGGAGGTACATCAAAATGCTCAAAACAGACTTACCATTTGACCCAGGAATTGCACTCCTAGGAATTTACCCTAAGAATGCAGCAATCAAGTTTGAGAAAGACAGATGCACCCCTATGTTTATTGCAGCACTATTTACAATAGCCAAGAATTGGAAGCAACCTAAATGTCCATCAATAGATGAATGGATAAAGAAGATGTGGTACATATACACAATGGAATACTACTCAGCTATAAGAAAAGGGCAAATCCAATCATTTGCAGCAACATGGATGGAGCTGGAGGGTATTATGCTCAGTGAAACAAGCCAAGCGGAGAAAGAGAAATACCAAATGATTTCACTTATCTGTGGAATATAAGAACAAAGGAAAAACTGAAGGAACAAAACAGCAGCAGAATCACAGAACTCAAGAATGGACTAACAGGTACCAAAGGGAAAGGGACTGGGGAGGATGGGTGGGTAGGGAGGGATAAGGGGGGGAGAAGTAGGGGGGTATTAAGATTAACATGCATGGGGGGGTAGGAGAAAAGGGAGGGCTGTACAACACAGAGAAGGCAAGTAGTGATTCTACAACATTTTGCTATGCTGATGGACAGTGACTGTAAAGGGGTTTATAGGGGAGACCTGGTATAGGGGAGAGCCTAGTAAACATAATATTCGTCATGTAAGTGTAGATTAGTGATAGCAAAAAAAAAAAAAAAAGGGCAGTTCCTGTGTGGTAACCTCCAACGAGTTCTACACAAGGGTATAAAGGGCATATAAAAGTGTAGGCAAAGGGTCTGTTTGTGTTTATACAGAGGATCAAAGCCTAATTGGGCTACCCCGAAAATGAACTAAGATACGATATGAAAAAGAACTTCCAACATCTGCACCCTCTGGAAGACTCATGCCAGAAGATGATCATCAAAAAACCCCAACAAAGATCCACGCACTGCTACAGCTGTAGATGCACTCATCCCACCAGTTCCTGGACCTGCCATGGGAATGAGGAAGGAGATATCTAAGCTGGCCTGTGCATACAGTAAAACAACAAAATTGGACTGGATCTATACTGTTGGAACTCAACCAAGAATTTGGAGAAGTGCAAATTGTAGCGCTCCAAAGTCTTACAACTACAAACTATTTATTGTTAAAAGAACATATGGCATGTGAACAGTCCCCAGGAATGGGTTGTTTTAATTTGTCTGATTTCTCTCAGACTGTTCAAGTTCAGTTGGACAATATCCACCATATCATAGATAAGTTTTCACAAATGCCTAAGGTGCCTAACTGGTTTTCTTGGTTTCACTGCAGATGGCTGGTAATTACAGATATGCTTTGGTTATGTAACTATACTCCTATTATGTTAATGTGTGTGTGCAATTTAAGTAGTAGCTTAAAACCTATACATGCTGAAGTTACTCTACAAGAAGATATATCAAAGAAATAATCAATCTTCCCATGTTTTCTTCCGCCTGCTACTTCTATAGCTTTTCTTCTTCCTTCCTAATTACAACCCTTAAATAGAATTCGTGCCTCATATCAAATTTACCGAGTATCATAATTCTTCCAAGTGGTAAAGATACCTCAAGACAAATGCTGGGCATAGAAGCCACAGGGCATAAATATGCAAAGAACTAAAAAGCTAACTTTTTCAAACAATAAGGCTTCTCTCTCACTTACCAACTTCACATTTCCCTGTATGGCCCCGGAAGATGACTGGTTAGCCAGAGACGGGTAAGATTCCTCAAGGGAGGAACAACCTAAGACAGGCACAGTCGCAGGGGGGCCATCAGGTGAGAAATTGGGGATCAACAGAGGTGAGGCTTAGAACCTCACCCCCCCGTTCTGAGAGAAATCTTCTGCATACGTGGATGTTTTATTGCCCTGGTCTAGCTTGGATTAACACATAGTCTACAGGCACACACCTGATCATCTACATTTGCTCTCTTACAACACTAAGCTATGTTTTCTACCTTTATCTTGTATCTACCTACCACTTCAGCATTTTATTAAAAATAATAATAATAAAGAGAGAAATGTGGTATCCACATATAAATCAAGTATAAAAACCAAATGAGTATTCATATTTGAACTGACTGTTTATAGTTCATAATGCATGAGCAAAACCGAAAGTTTCTGTGATGACTGCCCTTGTACTGTTCACTATGTAACTTATTCATTATGTAAGAATTTGTTCTACATGTAAAAACTTGTTTGTTATGCCTCAGAAGATTGGAGACTGACAAAAATTAGGCTTGGGGTGGAATAATGATTGTGCATTGAGCATTGACTCCCCTATACAGAATTTTATTGTCGTTAACAACCATTTGATCAATAAATATGAGAGATGCCCTCACAAAAAAAAAAAAAAAGGACAGACTTCCAATGGTAAAATAAATTAGTAACCGGGATGTAATGTATAGCATAAGGAATATAGTCAAGATATTGTAACAGCCTGGTAGGGTGATAGCTGGAACCTAGAATTATGTATATAAATGTTCTACCACTGTGTTGTACACTTGAAACTCATGTAATGTAATACTGTGTGTCAACTACCCTTCAATAAAAAATAATTATTAAAAAAAAAAAAAAACTGGAAACTACACATGAAATGACTTACCAAGTTATGTGAAAAATATATAAAGAATAACACCTGGATTTATCCTGCATTCTGGCATTTTAAACTCTTCATTTCAGAAATATACAAACATACAGAGAAATAAAGGGGAAATATATAATGAATTCATCACAGCTTCAGCAATTACAAATATAATCTTCTTTCATTCTATCCCCTCTTTTTTCCCTTAGGAATAATATTCCATATCTCGTATTATTTTACCTATTAAAACTCAGTGCACAACTTTAATAAATAAGAACATATTTTTCTTATAACCAGCATCATATTTACACACCTAACAGTTTTAATAGTGAACTTAATTTCCCTCTGGCCAGATCATAGAAATACAGGGATATTAGACAACCATCTAACTAATTACAGTTAAAATATATTATCTTTGAAAAAACAAAACAAACAGAAAACACCTTTTATATAAATTCTTAGGGCCCATCTTAGGATATTGGAAGGGGCTATGGAAATGAGAGTTCCTGAAGCCTAAGCAATTTTAGCTTACTGCTAAACTAGCCTCTGGCTGGAACCTATGTATAATTCTGTAGCATCCCATGAAGAGGTAGCAAGATTGCACAGGGTGTATGATTGCATGACATACCAACTTCTGGGGAATTCAAAGAGGCTGGACTCTAGACAGAGGACAGAAAGTCTATGTATTTTGCTGCTGCTTTCTCCTCACCATCTAAGATGGTGCTTGATACTTAAAGGATATTTAATAAATATTAAATGAATGAACAATGGCAGAAGAATTCCCCACAGACTTAACAAAGAATTCCACACCTCAAATATATCAGAACTACTGGATCACAAGCAATAGTGCTGGGAGGAACAAGGAGCTTCTCAGCAGTAACCAGCTTGGACGGAGTCCAGGCAACAAAGAGAGGCCTGCTCCAATTCTTTGGCACAGCATAGGACCCAGAGACCTTAGTATAACACAGAAGGGTTGAATTCATATAATGAATAAGACTGAATTTCTATGTGGCAAGACAGAATAAGGCTCTAAATTCTAATTATTTTGATTAAAAGAAAATATATATATTTTTTTGCACAGCTGAGGAGTATTCATACTAAGATTCATAACTGCTACATTTATGTAAGTGCTTAAATTATGTTAAGCATTATCCTATATATAATTTCCTTTACTGTTATGACCTTCTGAGTCTATAGTACTTAGGTGTTGTAGGCTCAGGTTTTGGTCTCAGACAGACCTATTTCAAATACTGGTTCTTCCATTTATTAATGCATGAACTAAGATTCATAGCAGCTATATTCATCAGAGTCCTAGCCTGCAAAACATGAGTATTGATTGCTATTACCTGTATCATTGGCTCATTGCTATGAAGACGAAATAAGACAGCATATGGTAAATTTCAGTATATATTAGCTAAGGTTATCAAATATTCGTGTATATCATATATATGTGATATATATGATATACATATGGAGAGAGAAAAAATGTATAGAGAAAATAACTTACCAAGGATATAGAAATAGTAAATATAGAGAAAACAATTAAAGCACAGATTTTTTGGCCCCATATTTCTCTTTCCAAAGCCATTAAAAATAACTTTATCTTAATAGCTGCCATCTTAAGACATTTAAACATTGCCAGAAATTTTTCTATTTCTTATTCTCTGAATTATTCGGGCCCTATTATATAATTTTTCCAAATATAATTTACCTTGAAGTAAATTTTATTACAGATCACATTTCTAAAGTCACACCTCTCTCTCACTTCCTTCATCCATATGTTGAGTATTTGTCCTGCTAGTTTCTCTTTCTGATTGTTTTAGGAGACAAAATCATTATAAATAGATTTTCTGGAAATCAAGACTGGAGAGTGGAGTTGTTCCACAATGTTGTTCATGGTCAGTATGTTTCCCTACTTTGTTTTTCCATGAAGCAATCACCACATAGTCTTCTGGCTCACCTTACCCTTCCCAAATCAAATTTCAAAAAATATTAAACTAAACTAAAATGATTTCTGAACATTTTATTTCATTGCCTAAGTAGCTTGGCATTTCTTAATAGATTAGGTACAATTTGTAATGTATCCTCATGGAAGAGATGCCTTCAAGTATACTTTCAGAAATACCTGCTAGGCCTTCCAGCAACCTTTATAGTCTATCTGGTGAAGCAGGCTGAGAGGAGCAGAATTGTTTGCTAAGAAAATAATCAGATCCACTAAAGTATTTTGTAGCAAGTAACTGGCTCCTATGACCCACACTGAAGCATTCTTGAGAGTTCTCAAGAATTTAAAGTACCTTAAAATGTGCATACTTAGCTGAACCAGCTTATGCCCCTTACAAGTCTCTTCCAATACACAAGAGTCCACTTGGAATACTATCAGGCAATATAGAAGCAGATGTCCCACCCCGAATGTAACGTATCAGTACATAAATAAATGAAGCCCATGATCCTATTAGTATTTTTACATATAATTTATTAAGTCTTAATCTAAGCCATGAGGCATTTTTCAAATGTTATCTGTGTATCTATATCTATATATCTCCTTTGAATCCTATTTGCCCAGTTACAGTGTCTAAGATTTCTCTTCCATTCCTTACAATGTAATCATTCTGTATCCCTCCACTGTCTTTTAGTTTTTTACATGCATCTTGGATCTAGCTGACATTTTTCTTGCTTATTTTCTGTCTCTCCCTCCTTCTAAAATTAAGCCCATGAAAAAAGCAGGAATTCTGTTGTTTGTCATTGCTTTTTGCTCCACATGTAAGACAGTACTTGATACTTACAGGGTGCTTGAAAGTATTAAATGAATGAACAAGTAAGTGCAGGCCCTCTGACTCTTCCTAAATCCCAGTGACTGAGATTAGCTGTTCTAATAATCTTTAATAAACAAAGGTAATTTCTGTTTTGGTAACAATTGATTTTCAAAAAAAGTCATTCCACTGAAAATAAACCTGCTATTGAAAAAAACTGAGGCATTTAAAAGTGTTAAGAGTTTATTTGCGCATTTATCAATTCCAATCAGGCAGCACCAAACAGGGAGCCAAGCAGGAGCCAGGGAAAAAGAGGAAAGTGCAGAAGTGAAGAAAGGAAATTATTTGATTGGCTATAACCTAAAGGCTAGTTGGCTCTTTGTGACTGGTTGTCCTCAGTGCTTTGCTTTCACTACCTTGAAGCATTACAGGCTTAGATTTTGGTTGGTGGACTCCAACTGCCACATTGCAAGGTCATGCCAAAAAGCCACACAAGAGGTCTTCGTGGTGAGGAGCTTAGACCTCCTGCCAGTGCCCCTGTGAGTGAGCTACCTTAGAAGCAGATCCTCCAACCCCGAAGAAGTCTTTGGATGACTGCAGACGTGATCAATGAAATCTCACGAAAAAGACCCTCTGCCAGAACACCCAGAACCACTAGCTAAGCAATGCTTGTACAACTGATTCACAGAAACCAAGATTATAAACATGCATTGTTTTATGCTACTAACTTGAGATAATTTGTTTTGCAGTAATAAATATCTATTTTTCCTGCTTTATTTTCTCCATAGCATGTATTACTATCATACTATATAATTTATTTATTTTGATTGTTGTATAACTTATCATTTATAGAGCATAAATTATCATAGGAAATTCCATCTGTTTTTCCTACTAATGTATCTTCAGCATCTACAATTACAGTAATAACACAGTAATAATAACATAATAAACAATAAATAAAGTGCCTATTAGGCATCCCAGTAGTTATTTCAAGTAGGCAGTTGTATACTCAAATCCAGAGTTACTGGAGGAAACCATGGCTGGTTTTGGGAATCATAAGCACAGTGAAAATGTTCTTGGAAGCGAATGAGTCCATCAGCACTATAATAGAAAACAAAGGGTATCCTTAGTCACATCTTGTAGTACTCTAACAGTGAGCAAGAAAGAAATGACAAAGAAAATTGAGAAAGAGCAGCCAGTGATGAAGAGGAAAAGATCAATTATTAGAAAGTGACAGCAAAGAATAAAAAGAGAATAATAATTATAGAATGTCTGTTACATACAAAGCGAGGAACTTTAAATACTCATGTAGTTATCAAAATAACTCTGTGAGACAGTTTTTATTCTCTTAGTTTCTAGGAGGAAACCAAGGTCCTTGGAGGCTAAGTTCTTGCCCTATGTCACATTGCCAAGAAATAGTAGAGCTAGGAGCTCATTCCAGATCAGAATAGCATATCTCTCCACTAACTCATTCCTAGAATTAGTGTTGAATATTCATCTATTCTGAAGTTGTGGCAGTTGTGTTATCTTTTTTACAATCATATTCAAATATTTTTTCAGTTAATATGATAAAAATCACAGAGAGAAAAGTACCAAGGGAGCTTGAGGTTTTCACTTCCAGGCAAAATGTGAAATGTTAGACCTCAAGAAATACTGGTTTTCCTGGGGGGATGCTTTGAAGACAGTAGCTACTTGACTTTCTCACTTACTGTGGCATATTCTGTGACCTTACCTGCATACTAGAGTACACTTGAGCAAACATCATAAATTTTATTTGGTGGACAAGAAAGCCCTCATCATAAATAATGATTCTATCATACTAAAATTGTAGTTAAGAATTATGTTCCTTGGATGACTAGCAATTGAAATTATCAATTAAATGAAGAGTTTACTCCAGAGAAACTTGTGAACAGAGTTCTTGCTAGCATTGTAGTAGAAGTTTCATTTTCTGTGATAGAAGAAAAGTAAACTGTCATTCATCATTATAACAGAAACTCACTGTTTTCCAAAATGTCAATAGTAGTGAAATAGCCTTTGGGTATAAAAAGCTATATTTTTAGCCTAGCAGTTTGCAACCAAGCATACTTCAAGTGCCTGTGCATGAATGATGTTGAGGGGGTGACTGAATGACTAAATATGTTAGAAATATCTTTGTAATAGTCCCAAAATGTATATGCTGTCCCTGCTGCCATTCTTGAGTCCATCCAGATAGCCTGATCCAGCTTCCCAGGGAATTCAGGTACGCCTCTGGTTTGAAAACACTCCATATATACAGAGTACATATATAAAATGGGAGAAAGTAAATTTCTGCTTAAAAATTTATAAATAGAATATATATAATGTTTACCTATGATATATAATATATATTTTATATTGTGCATACATAAAATGCTAAATTTTGAAATTCTATTTATGACCTAAATTATTAGTGAAACCTGTTATCCTTTATATTATACTTAAAGTATATTATTCCAATCACTTTCTCCTCGAATTTACCAAGTGCATGACTGCCCATATTTTTTTTAAAGATGCAAATTATGTCTATGGCACAACATCTACTCAAAGCCCTTCAACAGTTCCCTTTTGTCTCCACAATAAAATTCAAGTTCCTAAGGTAGCATAAACCCTTCATTATGCATCCCCTGCCTGTGTTCCAGCTGTGTCTCTCATTACTCCCTTCCTTGCACTGTATGCTCCAGAAGTTTCAAACCATTTGCAATTTTCTGCTCACAAAATCATATGCATTTACTCATGCTTCTCTTTCTACCTAGAACAACTTATGATTATCTCTTCCAGCTGACACTTGCTTATCCTTTAAGACTCAACTCGGGCTTCACACCATCCTGGAGTCCCTCCTGAGCTTTCCAGACCTGGTTGCAACAAAATACAGTTTGCACATCCTTATCACTTTATTTTAGTAATGTTGTAATTATTTAGGCATTTATCTGCCTTCCTAGAAGTTCATTTCCTGGAGCTCATGAGCAATAGATTGTTTTCTCTATATTCCCTGCAAAGTGTTAGAAGTTTGGGTGGTAGTTTTGGTGCTAGAATGTAAATACTCACTCTTCCTGCCTCCAGGGATTCTGTGCCAAGAGAGCAAAATACACAAGTAGCAATATATAATAAGTAATGAAGAATAATCTTGGTTAACCCAAGGTAATTTTTTATTTTTCCAAATGTAGGGATTCAGTGGTAAACTGCTGATGTGAAAGGGTTTGACCTTGAAGAATGTATGGCACTTCTTTGCTCCATTTCTCTGAATCTGAAGTGGCCAACACTGTGTGGATGAGGATGGTGACCACTTTACATACCTTAGTCACAAAACCCAGATAATGAGATGACAGCTGAGCCTGCTGAGGTAATCCTTATACTAACCAAATAAATTCAGGAGTACAAGAGAGGAAGACCCTACATTTTACATACAATATAAACTCACACCCCAGTAAAATGAGTCCCAGTGAATGTCTCAGACTTTGGCCAGTTTAGTAATTCCCTGTCCCTTGGGAAGGCTCTAGGAAGATGGTTAGATGGTTAGACAAAGCAACCATGTGCCCTCCTTCCTGCTTCCTCTCTTATAAATTCCTATTGCTGTGCTCCCTACTAATAATATAACATTACATTTTTATAACAATTTGAAGTATTCAAAGTTTCATATATATAATCTTCAACAGAATTTGGTTGTTAAACATTAATATCTCTTTTTACAGGTAAGAAATTTAATAATGATAAATGTAAAATAATTATCCCTGGTCATAAAACTAATGAGCAGCAGAACCAGAACAAGATCCCAGGTCTTCTGAATGCAAAATTATGGTATTTTCAGCCTACTAATTGGCAACAAGACATGCTTCCAATACTTCTGTATGAGTGATTCTCAAATGGGGTGACAGAAAGACTAAATATGTTAGAAATACTTCTGCAGTGTTCCCAGAGTTCACTTGGCTGTACCTGCTGCCATTTTTGAGCCCTCCCAGATATCTTGTTCCAGCTGCCTAAAGAACTGTTACTCCTATTTCAAAACTCCTCATATGCATTGTACATACAGAGTATAGGGTAAAAAAAGAATGTAAATGAAAACAAGTAATCTCTTGAGGCCCTTTAATTATGAATGCATTTAAGTCAAGAGTTCCATGTGTAGCCTAGTTATTTAAACCTAGAATTCAGACAAGTTCCTGCCTACCTGTGGGACTGAAAGTTTGGGTCTAAATGCTGTTTACATGAGGCACTGAGATTTCCCTAGGGAATCTAACCCTGAGAAAAGAGAAAGTTCAGACATGTTTGGAGTTCAGGAAGAAGGCTGTCACTTTTACTGACCTCTGAATTCAACATCAGAAGAGAAGAAAACATAGGATTTGGGGTTTCTTTCATGTTGTTTAGCCTAGCCCACAGGACATGAAAGAAGCCAGAAACTCAGAGCAGAAGCTCCATCCACAAAGAAAAGATGTATCTGAAGTGAGAAACCTCCCCTGCGAGCTGTGTTTTAGGGGTCTTAGTGTAGTGGACATGATACAGGACAATAAGGCCCTCCCGCAGTTGATAAGAACCCCTAAGTCATCTTACAAAAAAGTTTAAAAACTTAAATGCAAACCCTTTAGAAAATCACTAAGATGTATAATGTTTTCATATGATTTCACCAAAAATTAGTAAAATAGTTTTAGCTGTCACTTAAAAGAGATCATTACATTTATTGGGAAATATATTTTGTGAAATAACTAATTCTGTGATAAAGAGCTTAACAGGTGTAAGAAGGATGAAAAATAGATCTTGAATCCTCTCCACCTCAGGTTTTTGATACTCAGATCTGCATGGTCATCATTCTGACAGAAAAAATATTTTGAAGCTCTTGAGAAACATGTAGGCCCTTTTAAATCACCTATGGGCTGACCATCTCCTAACCTAAGTCCAAGACTCCTGTGGAATCTATTGCTCTCATCAAATCTCCACCCATTTGTTTGTCAGGGTGTGCTCTTTGCTTTTTCTCAACCTACTGACAGAGATATTTAACAATGTACAGCAAAAAAGAAAAAAAAAAGTTAAATAATAAATTGGTGTAAAATGAATGAAATAACTTTACAAACTAGAATTATAATTTACATTAAATCAGCAAACTAGGAATTAGGAACTGCAGAAGAATTTCCCAAATAAATAGTCATGGTTCTTTTCCTGTAGGATAAAACATCACCTACATTGTCAGGGGGAAGAAAAAAAACAGTGAAAGAAAGTGTAAGAACTATGAGAGCCGTGTGAGTGCAGGTAAGGGGGCAGGAGTGGGCAGGGAAGTTATATATAAAATAACATGTATTAGATATACATATATATAAACATAGATGCCTTTACTTTAAAATTTAGTGTTTTAATTTAGGGCTATCTTAATGTTTCGAGGCCTCCAAAGTTCTTTGCTAAAAAAGACATATGACAAGATTACATTCCATAATGTTAATAATGTCGGCTTTTTTCTCTTCTTCTTAATAGAAAATTGGGTGTCTTCTCTGTCTTCCAGCTCACTCCAAATCAAAAATAAAGATTAAAAGCTCACAGGCTTACTTGCAGGGCTAACTTTTACTCCCTCACTGAAACTATGTAAGGTTAGGCCTGACAGATAGAAGGGAGGAAAAGTGGCAGTTAAGTGGGAGACAAGAGATTCATAGGAAGAGTGTGGGGTACATGAGAGGGAGGATGAAGAAGAAACTTCTAGAGCAGAGTTTCTTAAATCACAGCTTCCTGGAAACCTAGAATTCCCTAAGATGCCTTTAAGGGTTTCTTGAGAGACTGACTGAAGAAAGAAATTATACCAGGTTTTTGGAACTTTGTGCCCTGTGGCATGCTAGCATTTACAGTGGTAGACAGTCACCAAGAAACCTTATCTGCAATTTCATCAGATGTTTTCTAACCCTGACTGGCAGCGTGCAGAAGGATCGTGTTCACTTGGTTCGGTCCATTCTCGGGTTTCGACACAAGGTGGAGGCTGGTGATAAACGGTGAGCATGATATTGAGGAGACAACCACAGGCTGATGACATTGGCTTCTTGCTCTCAAAATCAACCTTCCTTGAAGCTGTGTTGCTTGGATCTTCCAAGGGTAGATACCAAGACAGAGTTAGAAATGAAGAGATTTGCTGGGGCAAATGCCTGTGAAAGATAAAGGGAAGAAAGAGCAGAGAAGTAGGAAAAGAAAGCCTTCAGACTCAACTGCAAATCTGACACCTGGGAAAGGAGAAGGAAAGAAAAATCAGATAGAAGGATTTTAGGTTGACAGTGCAATTTGGTGAAAGTCTCAGGTAGCTGAACAGTTTCCTCTGACACAAAGATATTCTGTAAAGGAGTATCTCTCTGGACAAATTACCAGGTCCTATTACCGGCTATACTCATTCTTCCCACTGCCTGGGAAGAACACAGCCTGCTTCAAACACTGCAGTGCAGTTTTGTCACAGCTGAACAGAACATTCTTTCTTGAAAGGAAATCTAAACAGCACACCTCTGTGGCTGCCACATTCAACCTTTTGTGCAGTCTGAATCCACTTCTCCATAAATATTCAGATCATAAATCCTCCAGTTTCCAATTGACCTCTGTCTCTGTGGGGAAACATGGAAAAGTGAGGTTAATGAGCCAAAGAACAAAAGTTGGTCTTCCTCCTCCACTACCCATTCTTAACCATTCTCCTCTTGCCTCAGGGACTTAACTGATAGTATGGCTCCAATCCACATTCCCAAAGTACTGCCTTCAAAGGCCAGAGATGCTGCAGTTGTCCACCCACAGTCACAGTCAGGCAAGGGAGTACTGAGAAGCTCCCAATGGGATTACCTGGGTGCTACAAGTATTTTCTCTGCCTCCACTGTTTAAATAGTTTTCATATTTAGTGCCCTTTTCCATATGCTTACCACACACCTCTTCACTTGACCTCTTTTTTTTTTTATTTTCCTGTCCTTTTCCTTGGAAGTCTTCTGGGCAGCTGGCCAGGCCATTTGCCATTGCTCACAGTTTTGTGTAAATTCTCCCCTAGAACCACATCTCCTTTCACACAGAGTAGATGACCAGGCACACCTCTTAATCTGCTCATTGGGAATATTTTTCCTCAGCTGTATTTCAAGACCTGTCCCAAGTGTGGCTGTAGTACTGTAGCCCTTGCCCATTTTGTGCTTACACCCACAAATCAAGCTGACTTACCTGTAAACCAGATGTAAGCTTTCTCCTCCTTCTCTATATGGTTGTAGGTGCAAGATGAGGGAGGGACAAACTGTTTGGTCACATGGAGGTCTGAGCTAATTTCTCATGCAATTTACTAATTTCCTTTATTCCTGCTTTGGTATGAACATGGATGTACCATTTCCATCTTACAATGAACTGCTGTTGAGACTACCTGACTTCATTGATCTGATAGGTCAAGTCTGACAGAATCCAACTCAAAATGTAGAGTTCTGAATGCAGTCATTTGGTGCCCCATAGTCAAATGTCCCATCACTATAGAACAAATCACATGCAAAGAGTTGTATCTCAAAAGGTGTATAATTCTCTGCCGAAGAGAGCATATCCTTACTACAGATCTCCAAGGGCCTGTGTTGTGATTCTGCCACAAGGACTTACCAAAACCTGCACCCCAACCATGGACATCTTCATTCCATTGGTTCTTCTGGATCATAGCACACAAGTGCTGGAGTTGCTAGCACTACCTCATAGATCTGCTCTAGAGCCCTTTCTTGTTCCAGTCTCACTCAGAGCTAGAAGCCTTTCATGACACCCAATACATGGGCCAAAGAATTATTCCTCAGTGTAGAATGTGTTGCCTTCCAAATCCAAAAGGTCTGCTGGGCACCGTCATTCCTTTTTAGTAGTAGAGAATGCAGGAGGCAGACATGTGTCTTTTAATTCTAGAGGGGATGTTCTGGCACATACCAGACCTTGATGTTTAAAAATTTACCCACCTGGCAGCACCTGATTTTTTTGTAAACATCATCTCGCTCCTCCTATAGCATTGTGTCTTACCAAGGCCTCTAGCATGCTAGTCACCTCTTACTCACCTTGCCTATCAACATGATGGCATCAACATAATGAATCAACTTGATATTTTATAATATGTTCAGATAGTCCAGAGCTCTTGTAACTACATTATGGCAAAGAGCAGGAGAGCAAATACAGCTGTGGAACAACACTGTAAATGGATTCTGTTGTCCATTCTAAATGCATATAAACTATTAGTGATAAAAAATAATGCATTTGCCAAATAAGTGGCTTCATGCCATGTGTCTTAGGCCATTCTAATCTGTTCCAGCAAAGACACTACATCTGTTACAGCAGCCACAATCAGGGCCACTCTACTACTTGGATGAGCTTGCAGTAGTGTAAAATCATTCTACAGAAGACATAAGTTTTCAACAGGGACAGACTTCAAAATTTAATGGTGATTCAATAATGACAACCACCCCTACGTCCTTAAGATCCTTAAGAGTAGAACAATTCTCCACCAAAACCCTGGAATGCCATATTGTTTTGAATGGCTATATTTTGGAGGGGAAAGATAAAAGTTTTGGAAGCTTCCACTTGATCACTCTGATTCCACAGGACAATGATCTATGGTGGGGTTTGCATCAACTGCCAAGTTTGTCAATTCCAGTTTTATATTCAAGGACTGGGAGGTGCCCATTTCCATTACAATGGCCTGTGGTTGGCCCCACCTGACCTTATTGACCTGGTAGGTCTGATAGAATCCAATTCAAATTGTAGAGTTCTGGATGCATATTCACCTGGTACCCATAATCAAGTGTTCCATTTTTACTTGACAGGTAACAACTGGGTGGATTCCCAGAACCAGTAGTTCTATAAACCTACCTCAGGCAGGACTCCATTTATTACCTGATCACTGTAAGCACTCAGTCTAACAGGATCCATGATAATATTTGGAGACTATGGTTATCAATGTCAACTTAAACCTGCATCCAGTAACCCTCAAAATATCTGGATATTACTTATGCCTGAAACACAGTCACCTAAGTAAACAACTATAGCTATTTTTGGAGAGAACTGCCATGTCTATACCTGCCAAGTCTATACCTGCCATGGTGTTGCACGGTCCTTTCTGCTGGGGATCTGAATGTTCAGTCAAAATGTTCTGGGATTGAAGACTGACTTAGTGGAGAATCTTGGTGAAAGATCATGACTTGTAGTTAAAGTGGCCCATCCACAGTCTTTTGAATATGCATATGTTCCTTCTTTCAATTACATATATTTAGCAACTCTTGTTGGCTGCTCATCTGTATTACCACTAGGGATACTATATTAATAATCTCCAAGTCTCCCCAGCTGCCTCTCTGAACTTGTCAGTCATTACAGTAATTTCAGTCTTCGTGTTGGAGCTCTGGGACTTCATCCTCCCTGTTATTATTAATAAGTCAAGCTTGTGACCATTGACCAAGAATATGGTGCCTATCTCTCCAGTGCATTCCTGAAGGCCTTGGTGAAGGTGTGTTTCCTAAAATTTCCCATTAAATCACTGATGAATCTTCTGGCCTCACATAAAGTATCTATTCCAGCATGTCCACTTCCCTAAGCCTATCCCTTCCCATACCATTGGCCATGCATGCCTCCAACTGACTTCCTGGGACACAACAACTCTTCTAATGCAACAGATAATCAGAGGAAATTTTCTATTTTAAAAAAGGAATTTTTATGTGCTACAATTTAACTGGCCTTCTGTTGCTTTGCTATTTTTAATAAATATTGCAAAACATGGATAGTATAGGTTAGAAATGAACTGAATTATGATTACGAAGTTTTTATTTTTATAATGTTTCATTTAGTTATATATTGCACCCTTTCATTTTATCTTTTATTAGTGTTCATATTTTATAAGCAAGTCTGCAGATCCAGTGTGGCAATTTCTGAGGACGGGATGTGATGGAAGAGGAAGAATCCAGAGTTAGACTTTGAACAGTTCTCATACAGTTAGGGATGAATTTACAATCTTCTTGGCTATTTCACTGCACTAGCACATCAAGAGAGACCAGAGGAAGTCCTTTTATTGCCAGGGAAGCTGTTTATCTATAGAGTTACATAGGCTGGTAATCCAAGTTGTTTTGATCCATTGTATGTTGTCTGTGGCAGGCAAGTTAAAATAATGAATTCCTCCAGAAATCTTGGAAATACACTTAACTACAAATCACATCTACATGACAAGGAAATGTGCTGATGTATTTTAAACATCTCTTGGATTTCATAAGAGAGTAAAGCTTTTGTCAAGAAAGGGTCACATTCAGGAAAAGGTTTCAAAATCAAGCTACTGAACAACAAAACATAGTGCCTAGAAGAAAAAAGTTACATAGTTGGTGACAAATGAAAAATGCCAGCATATAGTGAGTAACATAAAGTTCAGTAATAGAAATTGAAAAGGTTCCACTCTCCAAGACATATGTCAATAGAATGATAACATGTGCCATAATATGGAAAAGGTTTTATGTAATGAATTGAAAACAAGAGCTTTTCTATCCAGGTTGATTAGTAAACGGAATCCACCAATAAATATCATGCTGTATATAGCATTTGTAAGATTTGTAAATGATGGATAAATTCAACAAAGATTTTACTGCTGCAGTAAGTTTCCCAAAGCAAAGGGAGGTCAAAATATAGTTAATACTTTGTTTTCATGTATGGAAAAAAGATAGGATGTGTCTTGGAGAAACTGTCTTCTGTCCTGATAGTGCCCCATCAGTTGTTCACTCCATGATAGGGCTTATCTCTTCAATTAAAAAAAATGCTAACATTGTCTCAACACACTGATTTCTTTACGGAGAGATGACAGTGAAATGAATTACATTCTGACTGATGCTACTAAAGTGATTAGCTTTATTAAGTAAAGACCAGTTTACTTGAAAATGTTTTAAAAACTAAAAACCAAGACAAAAGGCATGTACATGTCCTCAATGCAGAAATCTGGTGGCTTAGCAGAAAGGAGTTCTCAATATGGCATTTGAACTAAAATACATATCACAGGGTTACTAGTACTTAAACAAATAGTAGCTGAATTTGGTAAGAGCTTTGAAGAAGAGTGCTACAGAAACTAGCCTACTTAAGAGATGTTTTTCTTCACATGAACTAGTTGAACATGATTGAAAGATTCTTGGACTTAAAAGGAAACAATTTGGGAGTAAATATGTCATGTTACAAAATAAAATATTGTAATGTTTTCACTGCTGCTGGGGCTTAAGAATGTAAGAAGGGAATCAAGTTATACTGAAAATGACATAGGAAAATAAATTAACAATTTTTTTTCTCCCTTTAACACGTATATATGACTGGGTATGGCCCTTCCTCTGAAGCTTTCGCCTAGCCTGAAAACTTGACTTTGAGAAAAGTTCTAGGTTTCTGGAATAAAGATACCCTGCCATTCATTGGAAAGCAATGAACAATGTGCTGAAGTTTTCACATTTTGGCATGTGCAAGCAAGCTTATTCATTTAGCATTCATCAGAAGTTGAAGACAAAAATTATCTTAATTCCATTGAAAATGAATTTATGTGTGCTAATCTCAAGCTTCACCTAGAGTTGGGAATTTGTGCAGTAAAACAATTCCACATTTTACTGCAAAAGGTAAAGTCACTATTTCTAGTTTCAAAAATAACACTTTCATGTATATATATAAGCCTATAAAAGAGAGCAATAAATCAATGTGTGTATAATAATTTTGCAACTCCTAGAATTAAAATAGAGGGAGGATTAAAATTCTCATGATCATATGTCACTCAGGTAAAAAAAATTAGAGCCTTTTCCCCCTGTGTGTGGCTAACCAGCCCAGACTGAAAGGCTGCTGCCTGTGCGCGGTTGACCAAAACAGCAGAGAGAGGCGTGGAGACCAGGAGGCACAAAGGGGCTTTGTTCTTGTGGAAGAATACACACCACTTGCCTGTGACCACCACCAGCACCCTAGGCCATCCTGAGGTCTGCCCCACCCACGAAAGCTTGGGGGATTAACCCAGAAGCTGCTCCCTACACATGGTGGACCAGCACAGACAGCAGAGATGGATGCAAAGACCAGCAGGCAAGAAGGGGCTCTGTTCTCATGGAAGAACAGATGCTGCTGGCCCACAAACCAGGGCAGTGCCCTAGGAAATCCTGAGGGCTGCCCCACCCACGGTAGCCTAGAGGATTAACTGAGAGGTTGCGCCCTGTGCACGGCTAACTGGCACAGACAGCAGAGACAGGAAAGGTGACTGGAAAGCAGGAAGGGACTTTGTTCTCCCAGCTGACACATGCACCACTCGCCAGTGACCACTCCCAATGCCACAAAAAGGCAGAAGAACATTGTTCAGTCCAAACTCCCTCAAACACCAGAGAGAGGACTTGGTGAGACTGAAAAAGAATTAAAAATAAAAGTCATAAGTGTGCTGATGGACCTATGGAGAAATATTCAAGAGCTATGGGATGAATTCAGAAGGAAGATAACAGAAAAGATACAAACAATGGAAGGATTTAAGAGCAGACTGGATGAGGGGGAAAAGACTGTTAATGGAATAGAAATCAGAGAACAGAAATATAGAGAAGCTGAAGCAGAGAGAGATTAAAGACTTTCTACAAATGAAAGAACATTAAAAAAACTGTGTGACCAATACAGGCAGAACAATATTCACATTATAGGGGTACCAGAAGAAGAAGAGAGAGAAAAAGGGATAGAAAGTGTCTTTGAGGAAGTAATTGCTGAACACTTCCCCAGTCTGGGGAAGGAAATAGTTTCTCAGGCCATGGAAGTCTACAGATCTCCCAACTCAGGGGACCCAAGGATAACAACACCAAGACATAATAATTAAAATGACAAAGATCAAAGACAAGAACAGAGTATTAAAAGCAAACAGAGAGAGAAAAAAGATCACCTACAAAGGAAAACTCATCAGGCTATCATCAGACTTCTCAGCAGAAACCTTACAGGCCAGAAGGGAATGGCATAATATATTCAATGCAATGAAACAGAAGGGCCTCGAACCAAGAATAGGCTGTCATTTAAATTTGAAGGAGGGATTAAACAATTCCCAAATAAGCAGAACTTGAGGGAATTTAACCCCCATAAACCATCTCTACAGTGTATTTTAAAGGGACTGCTCTAGATGGAAGTATGCCTAAGGCTAAATAGCTGTCACCAGAGAAAATAAAATCACAGCAAAGGAAGTAGACCTACTAAATAATAACTAAATGCAAAATAAAATCAGCTATCCACAAAGTCAGTCAAGGGAAACACAAAGAGTACAGAATAAAACACCTAACATATAAAGAGTGGAGGAGGAAGAAAAATAAGGGAGAGAAATAAAGAATCATCAGACTGTGTTTATAATATCATAATGAGTGAATTAAGCTAGACAGTTAGATAGTAAAGAAGCTGCCCTTGAAACTTTGGTAACCATAAATCCAAAGCCTGCAATGGCAATAAGTACGATAATCACCCTAAATGTAAATGGATTGAATGCACCATCAAAAGACACAGAGTTACAGAACGGATAAAAAAAGCAAGACCCATTTATATGCTGCCTACAAGAGACTCACTTCAAATCCAAAGAGATACACAGACTAAAAGTGAAGGGACAGGAAAAGATATTTCATGCAAACAAAGGGAGAAAAAAGCATGTGTTGCAGTACTTGTATCAGAAAAAATAGATTTCAAAACAATGAAAGTAAAAACAAATAAAGAAGGACATTACATAATGATAAAGGGATCAGTCCAACAAGAGGATATAACCATTATAAATATCTATGCACCTAACACAGGAACACCTACATATATGAAACAAATACTAACAGAATTAAAGGGGAAAACAGAATGCAATGTATTCATTTTAGGAGGCTTCAACACACCACTCATTCCAAAGGACAGATCAACCAGACAGAAAATAAGTAAGGGACACAGATGCACTAAACAACACATTAGAACAGATGGACCTAACAGACATCTATAGAATATTCCACCCAAAAGCATCAGGATACACATTCTTCTCAAGTGCACATGGAACATTTTCCAGACTAGACCACATACTAGGCCACAAAAAGAGCCTCAGTAACTTCAAAGTGATTGAAATTGTACCAACGAATTTCTCAGATCACAAAGGTATAAAACTAGAGATAAATTGTACAAAGAAAACAAAAAAGCCCACAAACACATGGAGGCTTAACAACATGCTCCCAAATAATCAACAGATCAATGACCAGATTAAAACAGAGTTCAAGCAGTATATGGAGACAAATGAAAACAACAGCACAATACCCCAACTTCTGTGGGATGCAGTGAATGCAGTTCTAAGAGGGAAGTGTATAGCAATCCAGACCTACTTAAAGAAGGAAGAATAATCCCAAATGAATAGTCTGAATTCACAATTAGTGAAACTGGAAAAAGAAGAATAAATGAGGCCCAAAGTCAGCAGAAGGAGGGACATAATAAAGATCAGAGAAGAAATAAATAAATTGAAAAGAATAAAACAATAGAAAAAAATCAATGAAACCAAGAGCTGGTTCTTTGAGAAAATAAACAAAATGGATAAACCCTAGCCCGACTTATTAAGAGAAAAAGAGAATCTACACACATAAACAAAATCAGAAATTAGAAAGGAAAAATCACTATGGACCCCACAGAAATACAGAGAATTATTAGGAAGTACTATGAAAAATTATATGCTAACAAACTGAATAACCTAGAAGAAATGAACAACTTTTAAGAAAAATACAACCTTCCAAGGCTGACTCAGGAAGAAACAGATAATCTAAGCAGACCAATTATCAGCAATGAAATTGAATTGGTAATCAAAAAACTACCTAAGAACAAAACTCCTGGACCAGATGGCTTCACTGATTAATTTTATCAAACATTTAGTGAAGAAGACCTAGTACCCATCCTCCTTAAAGTTTTCCAAAGAGTAGAAGAAGAGGGAATACTTCCAAACTAATTGTTTGAGGCCAGCATCTCTCTAATATGAAAACCAGGCAAAGACACCACAAAAAAGAAAATTGCAGACCAATATCACTGATGAACATAGATGCAAAAATACTCATGTAATTGTATAGTAATGATGCCAAAAAAAAAAAAATCAGAGCCTTGACATTGTGTTTTTGGGTATATAGTTTATACCATATATACTATGTATATAGTTTTAGTAGCTTTACCATGTTCAACATTGTCACTAAATTTTCACATTGTAACTAGTATTACTTAAATTAATTTATTACCTTTATTTAAATTAAATTTACCAAATCTCCCTTTAGAAAAAATAAATCTTATTTTCCTTAAGTCAGTTGTTTGACACAGGCAAACTACAGACCACAGGCTGTATCTGGCCTACATAAAAACATTTTTCATAAATGAAGCTTTACTGAAACACAACTATGTCCATTCTTTTATGTATTATCCATGGCTGCTTTTACAGGATTGAATAGTTGCAACAGAAACTGTATGGCTGCCAAAGCTTTAAAGATTTACTATTTGGCCCTTTACAGAAAGAGGTTTTTAACCCTTATTTAAGACATTTATTATGTTTACCTTATGAGTTTTAAACCTTTGAAAAGGAAAGAAAATGTTATGATAGGCTTAACAATATGGTTGGGCTATTTTTCCCCAGGAAGTGGCTACAAAGTAATTTTTCATTTAAATAAAGAAGGACCTAATTAGCATCTTATATAATAGAAATTTGTGCAAAGACTTCTAAGTAGTTAGATAAATTTTTTTAATCAAGAAAGAAATTTAAGAAAAGGAATACTTGAATTTTTCTTTACCAACAGTATTTGCATAGAGTTTATTTCCTGTGTGGGAGAGGGGAACTAAAAAAATAGATTAATAATTTGACCAAATAGACATATCCACAGAAAAATATCATTCTCTATTCAAAAGAATATGGGCAATTATCACAGGATTATTTCTTTATTTTTTACTTTTTTTAAAATTAAGGTATTATTGATATACACTCTAATGAAGGTTTCACATGAGCAACATTGTTACTACAATCCCCCCTGTTATCAAGTCCCCACCACACCCCATTGCAGTCACTGTCCATCAGCATAATAAGATGCCACAGAGTCACCACTATGTGTTCTCTGTGATATGCTGTCTTCCCAATGATCCTCCCTGACACCATGTGTGCCTTCAATCCCCTTCTCCTTCCCCTTGACACATCCATGTTGGTAGCTGCTAGTCCCTTCTTGGAGTTTGTGAGTCTGCTGCTGTTTTGTTCCTTCAGTTTTGCTTTCTTGTTATACTCCACAAATGAGGGAAATCATTTGGTACTTATCTTTTTCTGCCTGACTTATTTCACTGAGCATAATACCCTCTAGCTCCATCCATGTTGTTGCAAATGATAAGATTTGTTTTCTTCTTATGACTGAATAATATTCCATTGTGTATATGTACCACATCTTCTTTATCCATTCATCTACTGCTGGACACTTAGGTTGCTTCCATATCTTGGCTATTATAAACAGTGCTGCGATAAACATAGAGGTGCATATATCTTTTTGAAAATGGGATCTTGTTTTCATTTGGAAAATTCCTAGGAGTGGAATTTCTCAATCAAATGATATTTCTATTTTTAGTTTAACTTCCATATTGCTTTCCACAATGGTTAAACTAATTTACATTCCCACCAGCAATGTGGGAGGGTTCCCCTTTCTCTGCATCTTCACCAGCATTTGTTGTTCCTTGTCTTTTAGATGTTGGCCATCCTAACTGATGTGAAGTGATATTTAATTTTGGTTTTAATTTGCATTTCCCTGATTATTAGTGATGTGGAGCATCTGTTCATGTTCCTGTTGGCCATCTGAATTTCTTCTTTGGAAAAGTGTCTATTCATATCTTCCACCCATTTTTTAATAGGGTTTTTGCTTTTTGGGTTTTGAAGCATGTGAATTCTTTGTATGTTTTGCATGTTAACCCCTTGTTAGATATGTCATTTATGAATATATTCTCCCATACTATAGGAGGCCTTTTTGTTCTACTGATGGTGTTCTTTGCTGTACAGAAGTTTTTTAGTTTGATATAGTCCCACTGTTCATTTTTGCTTTTGTCTCCCTTGCCCCAGATGTGTTCAGAAAAATGTTACTCGTGTTTATATTCAAGAGATGTTGCCTGTGTTTTCCTCTAAGAGTTTTATGGTTTCATGACTTACATTCAAATATTTGATGTAGTTTGAGTTTACTTTTGTGTATGGAGTTAGACAAAAATCCAGTTTCATTCCCTTACATGTAGCTGTACAGTTTTGCCAACACCAACTGTTGAAGAGGCTGTCATTTCTCTATCACGGGGTTATGACATCTGCTTACTGATAACCCTAAGGGACCATGAACTATTGCTATAATAATTTTTATGCTGGGGTTCTTTGAGGCTCATAAGGATTTCATTTGTTCCTGTAGAGCATGAAGATTAAAAAAGGCTGCTCTAAAGGTCATGGAACTAGAGTGGATGGGACCCAAAGAAGAAGGTGTCCATCAGTGGGATCCCCTCCCTACATCCTCAAATCATCATTGATTCTGGACACAAGAGATGGTCACATGCGGAGGTGGAGGTAGAAAGAAAGCACTTCACTATCCCCCCATAGTAAATCTGACAGAAGCAGTTGAAAATGTCCCTAAGAATACCATGTTTTAAGAGGAATTAATCTCTCCCATTATAGAAAGAAGGGAACAATCCCCTGACCAAGAGAGAGAATGGGGTAGATTATGAATTACAATGGAACAGAGTCCAAATGCTGATTCCTACTTTTTACCTCTCTGAGTGCAAGTACGGGATGAAACAGAGACAAAATAAGAGATACAGCTGAGAAGATGTATAAAGGTAGAATGAGAAGCGTTCCAGAGTTTTCCCTTACAATATTTTCTTACTGAGCACCGGCTACATGGGTGGGTCATTTGTAATTAAGGGCTGAACAGCATCATATTGCACCATTATCTCTGTGCATGTGCGTGTGTGTGCGCGCGCGCGAGCACGGCCGTGTGGTGGGGCGAGAGGTGGGGCAGGAACAGAGATCCCATTCAGTATCTGGATATTAACAGCTTATCTCTTCATGGTTGGTACCATTCAGGTTTCTTTTCAATGAATACAAGTTACAAATACTTCGTTACAGACTAATTCATCTTGAAGCATAGTTGCTCACTTTGATCCATTTGAGACTCTGAACAAGTCTCTTCAGAAAACTAGAAGGGAAAATAAGAGAGAGAGCACTGGTAAATTTTGGAAACAGATCCCAGATTTTTAATGATGCCAAGAAGGGAAGGCATGTAATTTATAAAGTACCCACAGGGCCCTAAAACATGATTAGTGAGGAACATTTTTAAACCTTTTCTTAATTGTAACAGTTGGTTGAGCAATAAATTTCTATTTCAAGCTAAAGGATGTTCTGCAAATATATCTGGCTGGAGCCCAGGCTGGCCAGGATAGTATTTCTTTGTTTGCTGAAGATCATGTCTATATTTGTGAATTGTTAGAAATGCTCCCACAGCTGCCTGAGTGGAACTATTATTGTTGATATTGAAACTTAGTACAATAAAACTTCAGACCTAAAGGAGCAGGCCTTTCTTGTTCCTCTCATTTTAAAGATAAAAACAAAAACAAACAAAAAACTAAGATTAGACAGGTTAAGTGAAATTCCCCAAACCTCACAGCTAATTAATTGCAGAGCTGGAACCCAAACTTGAAATGTTTGGTTTTTAGTCAAGTGCTATTTCCACTCACTATTACATGAGGGATGCCACCAGAAATAGTGAATCTCAAAGAGATTTTAAAAAACTTTTCCAAAGTCACACAGCTAATCCATACAAATTTTGTATACATTCGGTTTTTCTCATTTCAGATTCTATGATTTCTGTAGTAGACCCCATAAGACAACTTATAATTATCAGGACTATTAGTTCTCTGCATGGGGCAGAGACAAGAACACTGACTTGAGAATTAAATAGACCTAAATTCTAATCTCAACACTGTCACTTGCTAGCTGTGTGCACCTTGGCAATATACGTCTCATTAAATATCACAACATCAGTTAATCAATAAAAAGAGACATTAACACCAACATCTTAAAGTTAATACAAGTTTTAAATAAGAATATATATAAAATACCTACCACGGTGCTTATCGTAAAACAAGTACTCTAATAGATGCTAATTGGGTCCATTTCCCTCTATATCAACATCAAAATATTCATATTCCTTAGGATCCATATTTTGTATGTCATTGATTTGAAATGGAAAGAAATTCTACTCTGTACAAATGAGAAGATCATTCACCTACTTAAATCTTCAGGTTGATGGGGGACTGGAGTATAAAGAGGGAGTAGAGAAAACAGTAAAGTGAAAAAGTATATCCAGTAAATTTGCATCTACTCACAAATGAAATGAAACATCAGAAAATATGTAGGCTTTGAATTCTAGTGCTATCTATTTCAGCTCCTCTAATTGGTTGTAATTTATGATACAATCTGCCCCTAGGAAGTCTTTCAAACACCAGCTACACCCAGAGCCTTCTAACAGAAACCCACTTTACGCCCCCCCCACTCTCCACCCATTCATACATCTGGAAGAAATATGGGTGTCATCATCCATTCAGCTGTGAAGACTTGTGGGGAGAGAAAATAGCAATAAGGAGCCACAGGGACTGGCTCCTTGTGGCAAGGAGATTAGGAGAAGCTGACTTTTACAATGGACACCTTGAGGTCGAGTGCCTTTCGCCTGTTACTGTTGTGCATCAAAAAGCCAAATGACAATCTCAAAATCCTGGCCTAGTGAGGTTGTCATTATCATTCCTGATTTATGGATGAATAACTGACCCTCTGATACTTTAAAGATTGTATGTTGAGCAAGTTCACACAGCTTGCAAATGGCAGGACCAATATTGCTAGGGCATACTTTCAAGATAATAGTCCAGAATGGGTCATCAGAGAAGGGGTTACAGAGATAGGTACAGGAACTAGAGTCAAATGACCCAGAAACAGAGGTGGCAGCCATTGCCTGCAGTGGGGCTTTAACTTCTGTTCAGCTGGTAGAGCTAGTGAACAGACATGATGAATGCCAGCAATATTGGTGAAAAGCCAGTAAATAGAACTCTAAGCAGAGTTCCCTCTTGGGTATTTAGAATGTGGGCCTTTTTACAGGCTGTTTACTCTATCTGGAACGCTCCCATTTCTTCTTAACGTGATCTGAGATATAAATAAAAGTATTAATGTTACTAAAGAATTCTATCTTTGTTCTACTGAGGAAAAAGATATTGAAGTTCTTCCAGTAACATGCACAGAGATCATATGGATATATCAGATTATAGTACAGAAACTTTGTGGCTTATAAAAAAGAATGAAATCTTGTCATTTATGGCAACACAGGTGGGCTGACAGGATGTTATGCTAAGTGAACTAAGTCAGACCAAGAAACACAAATACCATAAGGTTTCACATGTATATGGAGTCTAAAAAAATAAAACAAACAATATGGAAATAGACTCATGAATACAGACAATAGACTGGGAAAGGGTGATGGTCGAAATAGGTGCAGGGGATAAAGAGGTATTCCTACTGTAAAATAAGTAAGTCCTAGGGATGAAAACTACATCATAGGGAATATATTCAATAATATTGTTATAACCTTGTGTATGGTGACAGATGGTAAGTACATTTGTTGTGGTGAGCCTTCCATCCATAAATTATCAAATACATAACTGTCAAATCACTATGTTGTACACCTGAAACCACTGTAGTATTGTATTGTACATCAGCTATACTTCCATTAAAAAAATTAATGCAATAATATTTCATTAACCGAAAAAAAGCAAACTCACTTTTGTAATTTGTGTGTACACTGAAAAAAAAAAAGCCTCTGTGGCTTAAGACAACACAGCTTATATTAGAGTTCTGGATCAGAAGTCAGACATGGTCTCACTGGGCTGATCTCAAGGTGTCTGCAGAGCTGCATTCCTCTGGAGTCTCTGAGAATTAGTATTTAATTACCTCTTCTAGTTTTTAGGGGCTACCTGCATTTCTTTCCATATTGGGCCTTCCTCCATCTTCAGAGCACACCACACTGACCTCTGCTTTCATCAGCTCTTGACTTGGACTCTCATGCTTCCTTGTTACAGGGACCCTCATCATTATACTGAATCCACCTAAGGAACCCGGGGTAACTGCCTGTCTCAAAATCTTTCACGTACTCACATCTTCAAAGTCCCTTACACCACATGAGACAACACAGTCACGGGATCTAGAGATTAGGGTCACTTTTGAGGGGCCATTATTCTATCAAATAGGTCTTCATTTTTGTTTACTTGGAGTTTTAAAACTTGAGTGAAACCTATTCCTATGTTGGTATGTACCTATTATAACATCTTTCTCCCAATATCCCATGTTGGAAACTTCAAAACCAGCAGTGACTCCTCCCTCTCATTCCTTCTCATACCCAAACTCTTAAAAAAAAAGTCACAAAACTTCTGCTCTCTAACCGGTTTGCATCCATCATTCAGACTTTTTTTTTTAAACCTATTGTCTGGATTATTTCAAAGACATTCAAGTTCATCCTCATGTCAACAATTTCTCCCTGCTTCAATCCATTTAGGAAAGTTCTTCCAGAGTTATGACTTAACACACAATTCTGTGCCAGACCCTTATTCAAAGCCTCCAATGGCCATTCCATCACCTAATGGGATATAGCCCATACATGTCAATTCAGCAGTCAAAATCCCTTCAACATCTTACTGCAAAGATTTCCTTCCAGTCCTCTTTTATGTATGTCAGATTGCAGCCACACAGAATTTCTCACTATTTCCCAAAGACATGAGCACTGGAGGATGCTTCGACTTTATTCATTGTATCACTAGGTGCCCTTAATCTTTTTTTCTACCTAGTGAGATTCAAGTCAGCCTTTTCATACACATACCAAGATACTACCCAAATTCACCTTGTCAATTCCTCTGAGAATCTTTTCTCTTTATTGTTCTCTATCAAAGTAGTCATTCCCACGTATGCCCGCAAAAATCCGTAGTTTTCTTTATTATTGCAACTATGCCATTTTTCATTACTTGTTTTCATCATTGCATACCATTTCCCAGACTATGAGCTCATTGAAGAAGACAGGGACTGAGCCTCATTTTTACTTCTGACCCAGTGCCTAATATAGGCTTAGATCATAGTAGGTGCCTAATAACATTTTTGTTCTCAGTAACACTGGGACTCAGACTGGTTCTTTTCAGAACAGATTAGTGGCATGTGAGAATCAATTAGTAGTACTGATATGCATTTCAATTTTGTCTGGGATAGATTGTGATACATAAAAAGAAAGAAAAAGCAGTTTCTTACTTTTTTTTCTTTTTCTTTTTGCAGGGTTGTTTGGAGAGGTAATAGGAGGAAATGCAAGAAAAGATATTCCTGTTCTGATCCAGTCTAAGAGTGAGCTCTCACCTGGATAGAAAGAGCAACAGGAAGAATCTAAAGGGACCCTAAGTAGGGATCTTGTAAAACTTTGGGAAATCAGAGATCTCCGTAGCAGAATTTCACAGAGGTAAGTGCAAGGTAATCATCCCACCCTACCACAGTCCTTGGAATGAGAGGATTCAGAGTGGTGACCCATGAGAAATTTCTGTTCTGACCAAGTAATAGTGGAGATTATTTCACCTGGCAAGTTTCACCTTTACAGAAATCCTCGGTGTCATGGAGGTACAGAAGACCTCCCCTCAAATAGCTTTTGGTCATAAGATCTTGGGCAATTATATCAGAGCAGAAGGACATGAAAGAATTTATTCAGAGGTCATATAAACTTCCTTTGGGGATTCCCAGAAATAATTGTGTTTACTTTTACTCTAGAAATAAAAAGCTGGCTGAGGTTCTGCAATCATGCAGATTATAGCTAAGAGTCCTGGGAAACTGAATATTAAAGTTCATGCAATCTCATGCTTACCCAACACTGGTGAGACCTGAGGTCATTCCAGTTAAATAAAAGATTTAATGAATGAGTGAATAATAAATGCATGATAGGATGGAAGTCAGAGTTTTTTAACTTTTGCCAAAATGCAGTTTTTATTTTCAGTATCAGGTCCATCCTTAGTAGGAAATAATGAACTCATACCATTGAAAGTCTGTTTCAGACAGGAGTTAATTACTTTAAATGCTTAATTTAGTGGCTAGCACATATTCAAGGTTTGATCCTTGAGCCTATCATCCTCACTTAAAATCAGCCTTAAACCTTTTATAACACTATGCGTCAAATTTTTCATCCCTGAAGCAGTAGTGTCAGTGAACTCCAATTTATTCACTATGTAGCATAATGGAAAGCTAGGTATATAATGTGATTTTACTAAGAGATGAGAAGCTGTATCAAATAAAGCATGATGATCTGCTTAGCTCTGTGGTTAACTGAGGGGAAAACAAAATAGTATCAGAGTTAAAAAATAAATGGAACATTAATATAGTGTATCTGTTCTGTTGTGTAATTGCCTACGAGTTGCTAAGGTGAAATATTGTCTAACATTTTGCCAGTAGAGGGGAAAAAAAATAACAGCAGATGGGGCAAGCAGAAGGCAGAGCCATATCATTTTGTATTCTTCTCAATGTGTTCTTTTCAGTTTCATTACAGATAGGACTGTGATAGATAATCCTCTACATCAGAAAACATGTATCAGATATTCTTGTAATTCTATTACACATGTATTTCTTTTAGGGCTACTTTTACAAATAAGATATTACAATTAAGATCTTTTCTGGGAAGGATGGATGAAAGTAGGAATCAATGAGGCACACATGAATTATGTTAGAATAGTAAAAATGGAGAGACTTCTACCAGGAAGTGCACACTGTGATACCATTGCCCTGCATTTGATGTTAACTGATTTTGCCCATGAGGATGTTTATTAGTTATCATGTACTAACTCTGATCTTGTTCCATTTGTCATCAGGAGCTAAGAGGTATAACAGCAAAGGCAACAGATGTTGGGGATGACAAGCCAAATTATTGGAAACTTAGCCAATAATTTCCCCTCAAAAATAGATGGTTTGACTTTATAATCTTCTGGATTCATTTCTTTCATAAGCAGTCTATGAGTTTGCACTGTTGAATTGGGTGCCATCTGTTTCCTGGATGCAGATAACCTAGTTCCTGCCACATGATAAGTCAACCCATCACAGCTCAACTAGCATTCTCTTGTCATTATAAATCATTTCTTCTAACTGCAACATATTCTCAGTCAGGACCACAATTGGAAGACTGATAAATCCCCCCAGGGAATTTACATATTTTAGCAGGCCCACCTCAAATCCCAAGCTCTGAATTGCACATTGTCCAGCATATTTTTTAAATGTATCTATAATGGTAGAGAAGTATTTAGGAAAATCTTTGGTAAACTTTTATATTGAGACACACTAGTTTATTAGTAATGCAAGATAGTTTTATTTAAAAGATAATAACTTATCCTGGATACTAGTTGCAAAATATACATTAACTTGCATTAATTATAACAACCTGTAATTTTTTTGATTATTTACAGAGGAGGAAATCAAGACCTTGAGAGTTTATTTATTAATTCATATTGAGAATTTTCTGGATGTTAGACAAGAGAGGCACCAAGAATATAGCTATGGATAAAATGGACATGGAGTCTGTCCTCATGAGTCTTAAATCTAGTAGAGAATACAGAGTTAAATATGCTATGTTATTTAGTATGATGAATTATATAAGGAAGATAAAAGGGCGCAATCAGAGATTACAAAGGGTTGGTTTAAATTAGAAGGTCAGGAAAGCCTTCTCTGTAGACATTGAAGCTGACACCACAAGGATGATTGGGAGTTACTTGGGCAAAAAGTAAAAGGAAGAGTGTACTAGGCATAGCTTTAGGTGGGAAAGAGGTTAGCTCTTTCCAATAAAGAGTGGGAAATTAGTGATCTGATTTAAAGACACACCAAGGGAAAGTGACATGAGGTAAAACTAAGTAGAGAGAACATGGGGCATATTATGGGGGGTTGCATTAAAGATCTACCTGACTTGCCCAATGCCACACAAATAGAAAATAGCTTCACTGAGACTAGGTATTGTCTCTTGATTTCCATTCTGTTCTATTTCTGTACACTTCTTTATGGTACTTTCTTAATTAAAGAGAGAAATGGGCTGCTCATAATGATCACAGATGCGTATAGGTGAATAGATGTTGCTGTGAAAATAAAACAAGTAACAAAGCAGCTTATTGTTTCTTCAAATTTGTTACCTGAAAATGTGTTTGTTGTTTTTGTTTTGTTTGGTTTGGTGGATGACTCAGGTTGATCATGTGATGATGCATTTGGTGAATAAGCTTGTTTTTCCTGCTAAATTAATCATTATGGGTAGAACGGTTACTTTATATGAGCAGCTTTGTGTCATTGTTCCTCTGGTCCAGATAGTTAATTTCTCTGGGGCCAAGTTCCCTTGCCTATTAAGTAGAGAAGGCTGAGAGAGGTTTCTAAAAGGCCTTTATCAATTGCTCCTGGCAGTTATCTGAAAATCACAAAGGGAATCAACAGCAGAGTGGAAAGGAAAAACAGAAACCCTTGATTAAGTCACAGATGGATTCAACATCAGTGTCAAAGCTTGTTCTACCTCTCTGCTTTCTTAATGGGAATTTAAAAATATTATAAAGGCATTTCTGATTAAGCTGATTGGTATGGATTTCACTCTTTACAGTTGAAACGATTCATGTATGTGTCTTTCTATTTTAACATAGAATTGAGGGTTTATTGAATGTGTTCTAGTATATTTTGAACTTGTTAATACAATTTTCAAAGGCATATTTTTTGAGCACTAAAAGAGTAAAAAAACTTTATGCCAGGCAAAGATGAATGAGGCACGGTCTTTTCCCTAGAGTTACATACAAACATGAAAGGGAACAAATGAAATATACAAATACCAATCAGCTAAGGCAGAGTACCTATGTATTATGAACATACGTGAGATGTGATGCCTAGTAATCCCACTTATTCCCTATACCCTACTCTCACCTTCCACGTGTTTTTTGTTTTTTTTGTTTATAGTGTTCAGTAAGTCAAATTCATATTGTAATTCAGCCTGGAGATACTTTAGAAGGAAAGGTATTTTATTTCCGTTGTACATAAATATGTACATTTCTACTCTTAAGGCTGTTCTATTCCTGGTTTTTTCTTCTTCTTCTTATATGCATCATAATACTCTTTTGTACACCAACTGTAATGAGTTGAATAATGTCCTCCAAAAATTAATGTACACCCATAACCTCCGAATATAACCTTATATGGAAATAGCATCTTTGCAGGTGTGATTAAGGTAAGGACTGAGATGAGATCATACTGTATTAGAGTAAGCCTTAAATCCAATGAGGGTGACCTTATAACAAACAGACAAGGACACACAGAGATACAGGGAGAAGAAATGCAAAGGCAATCTCTGGAAGCAGAGATTAGTTATGTATTTATAAGCAGAGGAGCACTGGAAGCTGGAAGGGGTAAGGAAGATTTTTCCCTTAGAGCCTTCAGAGGGAGTGTGACCCTACTTATAGTCTGATTTTAGATTCTAGTCTCCAGAATTATGACAGAATAAATTTCTATTGTTTGACCCACTAAATTTTTTTTATTAAGACATCATTGATATACACTCTTATGAAGGTTTCACAAGAAAAACAATGTGGTTATTATATTCACCCTTATTATCAAGTCCCCCCCCATACCCCATTGCAGTCACTGTCCATCAGTGTAGTAAGATGCCACAGAGGCCCAATTTGTCTTGAGCTACACTGTCTTCCCCGTGACCCCACACACACCATGTGCACCAATCATGATACCCCACAATCCCCTTCTCCCTCCCTCTCCACCCGCACTCCCCCACCACTCCCTGGTGATAAACGCTAGTCTCTTCTTGGAGTCTGTGAGTCTACTGCTATTTGGTTCCTTCAGTTTTGCTTCATCATTATACTCCAGAAATGAGGGAAATTATTTGATATTTGTCTTCCTCTGCCTGACTTATTTCACTGAGCATAATACCCTGCAGCTCCATCCATGTTGTGCAAAGCGTAGGATTTGTTTCTTCCTTACGGCTGAATAGTATTCCATTGTGTATATGTACCACCTCTTCTTTATCCATTCATCTACTGACGGACACTGAGGTTGCTTCCATATCTTGGCTATTGTAAATAGTGCTGCAATAAACATAGGGGTGCTTATGTCTTTTTGAAACTGGGATCCTACATTCTTAAGGTAAATTCCTTGGAGTGGAATTCCTGGGTCAAGTGGTATTTCTATTTTTAGGTTTTTGAGGAAATTCCATACTGCTCTCCACAATGGCTGAACTAGTTTGCATTCCCACCAACTGTGTAGGAGGGTTCCCCTTTCTCCACATCACCGCCAGAATTTGTTGTTCTTATTCTTTTCTATGTTGGCCATGCTAACTTGTGTGAGGTGATATCTCATTGTGGTTTTAATTTGCATTTCCCTGATAATTAGCCATGTGGAGCATCTTTTCATATGCCTGTTGGCCATCTGAATTTCTTCTTTGGAGAAGTGTCTATTCATATCCTCTGACCATTTTTTTAATAGGGTTATTTGTTTTCTGGGTGTTGATACATGTGAGTTCTTTATATATTTTGGATGTTAACCCCTTCTTGGATATGTCACTTGCAAATATTTTCTCCAATACTGTGGGATGCCTTTTTGTTAGGCTGATGGTGTCCTTTGCCGTACAGAAGCTTTTTAGCTTCATGTAGGCCCATTTGTTCATTTTTTACTTTATTTCCCTTGCCCAAGGAGATGCATTCAGAAAAAAGTTGCTCATATTTATACTGAAGAGATTTTTGCCTATGTTTTCTTCTAAGAGTTTTATGGTTTTATGACTTACATTCAGGTGTTTGATCCATTTCAAGTTTTCTTTAGTGTATGGGGTTAGAAAATAATCCAGTTTCATTCTCTTGAATGTAGCTGTCCAGTTTTGCTAACACCAGTTGTTGAAGAGGCTATAATTTTCCCATTGTATATCCATGTCTCCATTATCATATATTAATTGACCATATATGCTTGGATTTATATCTGAGCTGTTCCACTGATCTATGGGTCTATTCTTGTGCCAGTACCAAATTGTCTTGATTACCATGGCTTTGGAGTAGAACTTGAAGTCGGGGAGTGTAATTCCCCCTGCTTTATTCTTCCTTCTCAGGATTGCTTTGGCTATTTGGGGTCTTTTGTGGTTCCATTTTAGAACTATTTTCTCTAGTTCATTGAAGAATGCTGTTGGTAATTTGATAGAGATTGCACTGAATCTATAGATTGCTTTAGGCAGGATGGCCATTTTGACAATATTAATTCTTCCTATCCATGAGCACAGGATGTGTTTCCATTTTTTGGTATCTTCTTTAATTTCTCTCATGAGTGGTTTGTAGTTTTCAGAGTATAAGTCTTTCACTTCCTTGGTTAGGTTTATTCCTAGGTATTTTATTCTTTTTGATGCAATTGTAAATGGTATTTTTTTCCTGATTTCTCTTTCTGCTAGTTCATTGTTAGTGTATAGGAAAGCCACAGATTTCTGTGCATTAATTTTATATCCTGCAACTTTGCTGAATTCAGATATTAGATCTAGTAGTTTAGGAGAGGATTAGTTAGGTTTTTTATATACAATGTCATGTCATCTGAAAACAGGGACAGTTTAACTTCTTTACCAATCTGGATGCCTTTTATTTCATGTTGTCTGATTGCTGTGGCTAGAACCTCCAGAACTATGTTGAATAAAAGTGGGAAGAGTGGGCATCCTTGTCTTGTTCCCAATCTTAAAGGAAAAGCTTTCAGCTTCTTGCTGTTAAGTATGATGTTGGCGGTGTGTTTGTCATATATGGCCTTTATTATGTTGAGGTACTTGCCCTCTATACCCTTTTGTTGAGAGTTTTTATCATGAATGGATGTTGAATTTTTTCAAATGCTTTTTCAGCATCTATGGAGATTATCTTGTGGTTTTTGTTCTTCTCTTTGTTGATGTGGTGGATGACATTGATGGATTTTCACATGTTGTACCATCCTTGCATCCCTGGGATGAATCCCACTTAGTTATGGTGTATGATCTTCTTGATGTGTTTTTGAATTCAGTTTGCTAATATTTTGTTGAGTATTTTTGCACCTATGTTCATCAAGGATATTGGTCTGTAATTTTTTTTGTGTGTGTGTGGTGTCTTTCCCTCATTTTGGTATTAGAGTGAAGCTGGCCTCATGAATGAGTTTGGGAGTATTCTCTCCTCTTCTACTTTTTGGAAAACTTTGAGGAGAATGGGTATTACGTCTTCACTAAATGTTTGATGAAATCTTCTGGTCCAGGAATTTTGTTCTTAGGTAGTTTTTGTTTACCAAATCAATTTCCTTGCTGGTAATTGGTCTATTCAGATTTTCTGTTTCTTCCTTGGTCCACCTTGGAAGGTTGTATTCTTCTAGAAAGTTGTCCATTTCTTCTAGGTTATCCAGATTTTTAGCATATAGTTTTTCATAGTATTCTCTAATAATTCTTTGTATTTCTGTGGTGTCCATAGTGATTTTTTCTTTCTCATTTCTGATTCTGTTTATGTGTGTAGACTCTTTTTTTCTTGATATGTATGGCTAGAGGTTTATCTGTTTTGTTTATTTTCTTGAAGAACCAGCACCTGCTTTCATTGATTCTATCTATTGTCTTATTCTTCTTGATTTTATTTATTTATGCTCTAATCTTTATTATGTCCTTCCTTCTACTGAATTTGGTCCTCATTTGTTCTTCTTTTTCTAGTTTTGTTAATTGTGAGTTTAGAGTCTTCATATGGGATTTTTCTTCTTTCCTGATGTAGGCCTGTATTGCAATATACTCTTAGCATGGCCTTCCCTTCATCCCAAAGACTTTGCGGTTTTGAATTATTGTTGTCATTTGTCTCCATATATTGCTTGATCTATGTTTTTATTTGGTCATTGATCCATTGAAAATTTAAGAGCATGTTGTTAAGCCTCCATGTGTTTGTGGGCTTCTTCATTTTCTTTGTGTAATTTATTTCTAGTTTCATACCATTTTGGTCTGAGAAGCTGGTTGGTACAATTTCCATCTTTTTGAATTTACTGAGGCTTTTTGTGGCCTAGTATATGATCTATTCTTGAAAATGTTCCATGTGCACTTGAGAAGAATGTGTACCCTGTTGCTCTTGGATGGAGTGTTCTATAGATTTCTGTTAGGCCCATCAGTTCTAATATGTTGTTCAGTGCCTCTGTCTCCTTACTTATTTTCTGTCTGGTTGATCTGTCATTTGGAGTGAGTGGTGTGTTGAAGTCTCCTAAAATGAATGCATTGCATTCTATTCCCCCTTTTAATTCTGTTAGTGTTTGTTTCACATACATAGGCTCCTGTGTTGAGTGCATAGATATTTATAATAGTTATATCCTCTTGTTGGTCTGACTCCTTTATTATTATGTAATGTCCTTCTTTGTTTCTTGTTATTTTCTTTGTTTTGAAGTCTATTTTGTTTGATACAAGTACTGCAGCTCCTGCTTTTGTCTCCCTATTAGTTGCATGAAATATCGTTTTCCATCCCTTTTCTTTCAGTGTGTATGTCTTTGGATCTAGACAGGTCTTTTTTTTAATCCATTTCGTGACTATATGTCTTTTGATTAGTGCATTCAGACCATTTACATTTACGGTGATTATTGATAGGTATGTGCTTATTGTCATTGCAGGCTTTAGATTTGTGGTTACCAAAGGTTCATGGGTAATTCCCTTACTATCTAATTTAACTCACTTAGTGTGCTATTACAAACACAACCTAAAGGTTCTTTTTTTTTCCTTCTTTTTCTTCTTCCTGCATTCTTTATATATTAGGTATCATATTCTGTACTCTTTGTCTATCCCTTGATTGACTTTTGGAGTAGTTAATTTGATTTTGCATCTGCTTAGTAATTAATTGTTCTACTTTCTTTACTGTGATTTTATTTCCCCTGGTGACAGCTGTTTAGCCTTAGGAACACTTCCATCTATGGCAGTCCCTCCAAAACACATAATCCACTAAATTTATAGTAAATTTTCATGATAGCCCTAAAATATAATATTACAACCATTCTGTTTTGTTACATGCTACAGTTTGTTTTTACCTGTGACTTTGGAATATGAGAAGGCTCTATGTTTACCATAAACAAAGTGTTTTTAAAAAGCTGGCCTTCTAACTGCTTCAGTAGGAACTACTAGTGAGACATGATCATCTGTAGAGAGTATAACAGGTGCCAGATGCAAGGGTATTGGCTGAGATGGCCAGCAAACAGGATACACGGATGTACGTGTATATATGTGGCATGACAGGTGATTTTCTATTATGTACTAGGATATTTTGTCTATTAGGAGACTCCAAGTCCTATCCTTAACTATTTTATTTTAGCAGGCAGTCACCCTGTTTAAAGTTAGCACATAGATCCTGGCCTACTTCTGTGGGCTTTGTTACCAAGGACAATGAATATTTTGGAGACTTTGTGGTTTTGGTTGGCTTTTTGCCTCTGAGGCTCCCTCTGCTCCCTTCTGGATATCTCTGAGGCAAAGGGGTTTCCCTGGTGACCTTAGGTTTGGGGAAGGGAGTCTGGCATCCACAGAGCAATCCCAGGGCAACTCACTGCTATGGTAGGTCCCAAGCGCCAGCGTCTCTCACTGGTGGAAGGTATATTCAGCCCTGGTTGAAGAGACTGACTTGCCCCAATCACATGTGGCAAAGCCATCTGACCAGTGCCACCATGCTTCAGGACTCCATCACTCTGGGTGAGGAATGAGCCCAGCTGGGCTGTCTTCTGTTGCTAGATTGAGGGTCAGAAATGCCAGGCACGGGCAGTCTAGTTCAGTCACATGGGAGTCATAAAAGGCCATGCTGCCTGTTGTTCTTCCAGTACTTGGTTCCCCAACCAGTTTTCTTTCCTCTTTCCACCTTTCAGTTCCTTCTTGTATCCTTTCCAAATTTATAGTTATACTTAGTGGTGAAGATTAGGAAGAAATTATCTGGTCATTTAAGCTTTTGGACCAGAAGCTTACACTTTCTTCAGGGGGAAGAGCCAGAAAAGGTGTCAGATTCCTAGTCTTCAGCTTACAGAAAAACTAATGAAAAACTGATACATTAAAAGGCAGTAAAATATGAGAGAATGATTGATTGTTGAGCTATTATTTAGCACCTAAGAAGAAATTTTTAAAAGGAAAAATCTCTTTGAGCTGAGGTAAATGAACTGAAGAGCAGTCAGAGAGGTGGCACTGAAGGACATCTTCAAGATAGAATCTGAAGCTCATCTCCACTTAGCATTAAAAGGTTGGCAGGAAACCTACGAGTTGTCTGGTCACCCAATAGTAAAGAAAAGCTATACAATCCTCCTCAAAAGTAACAGTGATTATAAGGAGGCTGTGACCTGGGAGCCCAGAGCAGAAGTTTCCTGTGTCTTCCTAAAACAGCCACAATAAAGCTGGTTGCCTGGGACATCAGGTGCCTGAAGTGCCTGAAGCAGCCCCAGTGATTCCCATGGCCTCACAGAGGCCCCATACCTTCCCTAGGCCTTTGAGATAGATAAGGAGTTAACTGGGGACTGTCACAGACCCTCTATCCTATGATGGAGGTTTCTCAGATGCAGAGTGTTCAATCCAACCTCAGACAGGGACACCTCAGCAGACACTAGATGAAGGGATGACAATAGCCAAAGGCCAGTCAGGGCTTTGCATTTCAGGAGATGTAGGCCCTTGGTCCATATTAACATCTCCTGATATTCTGATGCTGTGTATGTGCCTTTTGCTACACCCAAGAGTCTCCCTGCACTGAGATGCAACCACAGGAAGAAGTGAAAAAAAGGAAATATCAATTTGATGGAATAATATTTAAGTGACTAAAAACAAATCTGAATTTACAGACTTCACTTAGCATTGCCCCAATTAAGTTTTCTCTGCCACAAGGTTAAGCAGTAGCTTAAAATAGCGATTGCATTTAATTATAGACATGACACCTGTTTTGATATCCAGAGTCTGTGGACTTCCTACTTATGATGCTGTATAACAAAATGTATACAGAGTAAAAATAAAATAGTTGTAATATCCAGATGTATTTATAATTGTTATAAACCATCTTACCAAGCTATAAAATTGTATAGTGCATAGAAAGTAACTCCAAGTCTCTGTATATCCTCTAACAGTCTATGTTCTGTACAATTTTACCCCTTTTCCAATGTGTGATGATAATACAATGTTCTGTAAGCAATTTCTTTCACAGACTAATGCCTGTTTCTTTTCTTCACTTTCTGAGGTGAGATAATTGCAAAACAGAACTTTAAGAAAGCCCTACACAGTAGATTTCTTAAGTGAAAAAATGGAAACACCCTAACTATTTAAACATAGAAGAATAATCAAGTAAATTATGATACATGGTGAATTACTATCAGTTATTACAGTCGGAATTTCAAAAAGTATTTGACAGTTGAAAAAAACACTTAGGTTATATCAATCTATAAGGTTATGGAATGTGAAGCACGTAAGATGCTCTGCAGAGCCATGGACTGCTACTTTTCAGTTTGAAGATACTTTACTTTTCTGGGTCAAGTATATTTGTTCTTCATCCCCATATAAAAGTCACCTCTTCACAATTATTAGTCAAAATGAATCAAAATCCTCCTCCTTTGTGCTTCATCTATGCTCTGCCCTTAGATTTTCTTACACTTGCGGCATTGTCTTATTTCTAATCTTGCTGTGTCTTACTTATGTTTGTATTACCAACCATCCTCATTGAGATTATCCCACATTAGCTGCTCAGTCCTTGTTTGTTGAATGCATAAAACTGAGATGGGGCCCTGATTTTAGATCACATCCTCAAAACAAGCTTCTTGGGTTAATTGAAAGATTTGGATTTTAAATGGGAGTTGTCAGTGTTGATAAACACTGAAAAGAAGAACGAGACAAAGGAAAAGAAAAACTGACATTGATTGCAGAAGTCTCACACAGATTTACTGAACATTCATAAAACAAAAGCTTCAGAAACTGCCATGGAAACTCTGAATGTATATTTGAAGGAGGATATCTTTCTTTGTTGGCTTCCATCAGAAGGTCAACTGATCAATTAGAGAGCTGTCACACGAACATTTTATCTTAAAACTAGACTATTATCAGCAAGTTGTTTGATTACCATTAAAGTCACAAGACTGCATTTCACTTGAATTATTCCTCCTTTGTTATACTGGAGGAGAAGAAATTAACCAAAATGAAGAAAAAATGGTATAAAGAGACAAATAATCAATCAATCATCGAAACTCCAAATACCATTTATTCTTGTTACTTATGAGGAATTCAAATTGGGCTTTCATTAATATTTCACCTCAAAATGCTATTTGTAGTTAGAAAGCTTTAACTCTCTTATTTTCCAGTATTTCTATCAAATGCAAGTCCCTACCCTAACTAATATGATAAATATAATCTGGGACTTAGTTCTGATTCACAATATGCAGTATCTTTAGCTATTTTAAATCTATTTGTGGTAATTGCTAGCTTAAATTTCTGCTAATATGAAACTCCCTCACACTTACAGAATCTTGGTTAAGTCTTTCAGTATTTGTCATGAGTCTGACCGAAGAACTCTCTGAAGCTCTTGAGTTTCCCACCCCCAAATCCCTATCATGAAAATCAGTAGTCTGTTCAATTCTAACCAAACAATAGTGTGAACCAGCCATACTCTAGGGCCTTCAGAAGAACCAAAAATCTGGGACATTTAGGGCTAGAATTTATTTCTGCTTCACTTTATGCCCTTCCACTTCTGTCTGCTAAATTGCACTTTAAAATTGCCTCTGAGGAATGAGACTCATCAACACTTATATTTGAACACAAGTCTCACCTCCTGACAGGTCCTATTACAAGCGCTCTAAATGTTTTGGTTTTTGAACTTTTCGGCTCTGAATTATGTTGCTTCTTTGGTTCCTGCTGCCTCTATAAAAGTAATAGAATCACAGACTGGGACTACTTCCATTATTTAACCTAGTGGTTCTAGTAGCACCTTCTAGGGAGCATTTTAGAAATTTGTGATAGCACTTTTTTGGTTGTTGTAATCACTGGGGATCTAGTGGGTATTTAGTGGGTGGGAGCCAGAGATGTTAGATACCCCATAATGTGTGGGACAGCTGCCCAAAATGAAGACATCTCACATCCTTTGTGACCTGCAGGTATCTGCTGAAGATCAGTGGTTCTCTAGCTTCAGTCTATATCAGAATCACTTGGCGGACTTGTTAAAAGCAGAGGACTGGAACCCAACCCCAGTTTCTGAGTCAGTAGGTCTAGGATGAGACCAGAGAATTTGCATTTGTAACAAGGTAATTCTGATATTGCTGGGTCAAGGACCACACTTTGAGAACTATAGCTCTAGATAGCTAGTCAAGTAGGTGGGAACTCTGTGTATAGTTACCTGAATGGGAAAACTAGATCCATTTTATGTATGAAAAGCTATTTTTGCATGGTTTTTATGTGCCCTGAATATTCTAGTACTAATACCATCATATAACTTAAGAGACTTAAACTTTGTTGCATTCAGGCTTTAACAAGAATTGTTTAACATTTCAGAAAATGGTATCACCCCAAATTAGTCCTTACCACTGTCAGCCCCAATACCACCCCCCATCTGCCTGCATTTATGACTTTCACATGTTAATATGTGACAGGGGAGATTTGAAACTTCTTCTTGACAAATTTAGAACCAAATAGTTCTAAATTAGTAAAGAACTATGAAAATCAGAGATTTCTCTGTAGTTTATTAATGTAAGTTATTTCAAAATATTTATATATACCCTCTTAGAATACAGATGTAAAACAGCCATCCTATTACAGCACAGATGTAAAAATAACATATTGAAATCATGAATTGGATTGAGTATGCTAGTTGGTTTTCAATCTTATTCTAACATTGTTCTCAGAGATCTATCACACAACTTCTCTACATCCTCTTCATCACTGTTTACTTTTTAAATTCATCTTCTATTTCCTACCACATCAAAAGATACAATTTCTAAAGTCCTTTCAATAATTAAAAATCCATAAGAAGGATTTCAAGGTAGGACATAATTTTTTCTATTACTACCTTTTCTCATGTCATAAAGTAACTAATTATTTTGATATTACACTTAAAATAGGGCTCACTCACTTCATTTGCAATTATAATATATTCCCTTGTTGTATCTGCTTCCTATCTCTAATTTAACTTGGCATGTTAACCCTGGTTTCAGTTAAGGTTATTTATCTCTTTTTCCTACCATAATCAAATAAATCTGACCTGTTTTAATTGACTCTAACACTATTTTTCTTACTTAAGTGTACACCCTTATTTCTCTTATTTTCTTACATTTCTATAGAATGGCTTTTGGTCACCTGGTATCTAATAAATCCAAACATTCATTCTAAGGAAGTACAAATTTCTGATCACTTCAGTACATCCTTCTGTAGAGTCATACCTGAGCATTTGCCTATCAAAATACACATATTTTATTAAAAATTACTTTCCTTTAAATTCATCTTTATATGCAGGTAGGGCATTTTGCCTGTTTTGCTGATAATTTTATCTATAGTACATTATAGATGAATTTCATTTCACATAATAAAGAGGGCATTGAAAGTATTTGTTGTAAAAGGGGGTGTTGGCTTTAATAAAGCTGAGAGCCACTGATCTAGTCTACTTTCTTCAGTTACTTTTTGTAGAAATGCAGGTTAACAGTGATAAACTTACATATATTTACCTGAGAACCCACAGCTGTTGAGAGAGACCAATTCTTCTAAAATCTAAGTTTACCAGTTTCAAATCCAATGGTCCTCCAATGAGAATAAAAATAATGTAGTTGCTTTGTCCTTTCTTATTTCAGTGTAGAAGGCAAGGAGTTGAATACAGAGGTTTATGTAATTTCTTATCATGGATTATAACAGCAACTGAATTTTATTCACGGTTTCAGGTATAATTTTTCTGTGGAAAATTTCACTTACTGATTTTCTCCATCTAAAATCTATAAATCAACAGGTTCTTGTCTGAGCCAAAGAAATAGTGTTATAGATGATCCCTTTTTCATTATAGCATACCTTTGCTCTCCCTTCACATGCTAAGAAATTGGTTCAGGCAACATTCTGAAAAGGGATACATTCCCCAGGAAAAGGCACAGAAATGGAGGCAGTCATTTCCAGTTGACAGAAAAGAGTGGTGAACTCAGAAGGGCTGAGAACTTAATCAATAGTGAATCAGAATAAGCACAATGAAGTACTGGATTATTAGATAGCAGCCTTTAAAAGTGCAGTACTTACAGTCTAGGAAGAACCTGGGTGCTTTGAAAGCTCAGCTCAGCATTTTTTAAGCACTCCCATTGCACACATCACGAATTGCTGAAAGTTGGTTAAAAGTTTACCAGCACAGGTAATAATTGCAATAATTGAATGTGTCTTTGTATGTGACCTGAAGAAATGAATCATTTTCAGCAACTTATATATTTTAAACTTATTTAGCCTTCCACAGAATCAATGCCACTGCATCGGTTTTATTGTTGTTAGTGCTGTTATCATTGTTTTATGGTTATAGTTTTTTGTTGTTTGTTGTTTTATGATGCTCTCTCAACAATAAAGTAATTCATTATAAGAATCAGCAATATGAAGTTAGTGCAGGAAAAAGGTTTAATTATTCTAAGGAACCACAGAAGCTTGATCATAAGAAATGTTTAACACATATAGTCCCTGCTTTCATCTTTTCTGTCAGAAAACTCAGAGCCCAAATTGGAATACAATTATAGGAAATATTTGGGTCCCTCATTGTAGACATATCTGTCCTTTCTTATTCCTCTATTTTTTCTACTTTATTGTAGTTTTATCAAAATAGTTATTATTGTAGTCTACCCTAAATCCTTCACTGAATGATGTGGAGGGTGAACAGAATGATTTGAATGAATAGGGTCACTGCTCATCCCACAGGCAACCCTCTTTGGCTTCAATTATGTGAGATTTTAGTTTCTTTAAAGTTTCTAGTTGCCTTGAACCTAAGAAATACATACGGTTCCTTAGGAAAAGTGAATACCTAAGAGCATTTGCTTGGAACATTCAGAAAGGATAACTAGAGAAGAACCATTACATAATAGAATAGATTTTGTATCTAATGAAAGAATATTTTCTAATGAAATTAAATAAATTAAGAAAGATATTTTTGTGCACAGGTTGACATGGGAAAAGGAATTGTGAGATGAGCTAGTTGAGGGTACAACTGATCTGTGGCTGAGCAGGAAGAGGAGAGAGGCAAAGGGGAAAGGATCATTTGGAATGAGCAAGTTTGCAAGTGAGCCAATAAATGCATTTGACTCTCATGATCTGGCTCTGAAACTGTAAATCTTTTAAGGAACATAAACGGTGCCATGAGAGAAAGTAACAGGATAGTTAGTGGAAGTGTCTCTGAAGAAACAACATGTAATTTGAGACTGGTAGTATAAAAGGAGCCAGCCACGTGAGCAGAGGTGGGCAGAGGAGAGCATTCCAGGCTGGGAGGTCCCAGGGTGGGAGAGGACTTGATGCCCTTGAAAAGTAGAAAAGATCAGGAGTAGAAGTAGTACAGCTGACCTTTGAACAACACAAGTTTGCACTACGGATCTACTTAAACATGGATTTTTTTTCTATAAATGTAGTGGAAAATCGTTAGATTTGTGACAACTGGAAAAGTGTTTTCTTTAGTTTATCTTAAGAAAAGAGTATACAGTAAATAATATAAGAAATATGTGTTAATCAACTGTTTATACTATCTGTATTTAAATTTCTGGGGAATCAAAAGTTATATGTGGAGTTTTGACTATTCAAGGGGAGGTGGGGGAGGGAGGTAGTGTACCTAATTCCAAAGCTGTTCAAGGGTCAACTCTGTAACATTACGTGGAACACCTGGACACAGGGAAGGTTTAATCAGGACAGTAACATAATCTGATTTGCACTTTTAAAAAGTACTTTGGCTTCCATGTATAGAGTAAATTGTGTGTGTTGAGATAGGGAATGTGGGCAAGAAAAGAAACTGATAAGAGACTGTTGCAGCACACAGACAGGATAAAGTTGGGTCTGAGATGGTATCTGCAAAGGTGGCAAGAAGGTCAGATTCTGGCTGTATTCTGATGATCTAATTGACATATCATGGGGGCAGAATGAATATTGGGTAAGAAAGTAGAATATCTAAAAATGGTTCCCAGGTTTTTGACATGAATATTTGGGTAGATTTGGATATTTAATTTGATAGGGAAATGGAAGGATTGTGGGAATAGGGTAGGAAAAGTAATGATAGGTTTTATTTGGAGCATGCTGACATTTCTGTAAAACATCTAAGAGGAGATGCTGTAGTTCATTGCATAAATAAGCCTGAGGTTCAGATATGAAGTAAAAATACACGTTCTCGTGTCAATGGCATGTACATGGGTTTTAAAGTCATGGTAATGCATGTTGTCACCTCGGGAGACAGTGCAAGAAAAAGAAGAACATTCAGGACAGAGTCCCATATTTCTCTCTTCTCTTCCTTCCTCTGTATTCCGAGGACAAGCCAAAGGAAAATGAAGAAATGTGTGCCGCATCAGGTCCTGGGACTGTGATTGAGTGGGTGATAATTTCTCATCATTATGCAAATTGTTCATTGATTCAATGGAGGATTTGCTTACTAAATGGATTTTGATCTTATAACAACCTTATCTCATGGGCATTTTCAGTTTTTGTTTTTATTTTGCTTTTTTGCATTCCATTTCCTACTCATTTGAGCATGGAAAATACCAAGAACCCATAATTGTAATTTTCCCATTATTGTTACCATTTTCTTTGGACAAAAGGAACAAAGACCATGGAGTCAGAAAAGGCAGCAGGGTAAAGGAGTCACAATCATCTGAAGGAAACCAAAGAAAATACGTTTATATAGGCTTTTCAGTATTTACAGAGTATTTTCACCCATGCTTTTCCTACAACAAATCTTTGGGGTAGAGGTGTCTGATACGTCCCAATAGGGCAGGTATCATGTAGTCACTGGAGACAGGGGGACGTAGGATAAGCCTTCAGTGAACTTACAGTGTATTTCATAGCAGATTGTATTTTTATTTATTTAGCTTTCAGACAACATAAGCTTTTTTTTTTAATTTCCACTCAACAGATACAGCAATTAAAGCCAATTTGTCGAGCAACAAAAAAAGAAAGGGAAGAATTAGTATAAAATTTTGTAACAAGTTGAATGATTGGGTGCAAAAAAAAAATTGTTATAGCCAGTCATTACAAACTAAAATCTACAACCATTTTAAAATAAGCCCAGAAGAATGAAGCACACAATGACTCTTAATCTTTTCTAAGATATCAGATAAGTTTCATTCTTATCTTCAAAATATGTTAAATGAGACTTTACACCAATTAATTACTGAGGAAAATGAAAAAAAAGAACAATTTTTAGGAAATGGAGAGGCAGCATAATATTCCTGTTGTATAAAGAGGTCCCTGTACAATTAGGTTTAGTACATCATCTGATTGTGTGGTTGAAGCAGTCTTTTAATTGAGATGCAAAACAAGAATCTGGGCTGGTTCGAGGATAATGGCTAAGTGTTCAGTAGGGATGCATGTTAAATACTCTGGTTTATTTCATTCTGTTTATTGCATTTTGAATACCTTAAAATGACAATTTAATGTAGCTAAAATTATAAGGAGTGTATTTTCTGCCAGCTACTTTTTAACAAGAACCTGTGAGATATGACCAGAGATCAGAGGCTAACTCTTTATTACATTATGGGAAACAGGAATGAATTTCTAAAAATGGAAAGGCCAACTCCCAGCTGTGGAAGAGTTTTATGTTTGTTTTCAACGGACTTTCACTCCCAAGTCATGACTCACATTTAAGAGTTCCCCAAACCAGAACACAGACCCTCGAGGCAGAGAGTACTAAATCATAAATTTAAGAGAGTATTGATTTATTGAAACTTTTGAAGGCATAAATATAACCTTTGTGTGACCTTGGCCAGGATGGGAAACTTTGGTCAATCATGAAACACCGACTCAGTGGATGATAAAAACCTTCAGTAGAATCTCATGACCAAAAACAATTTTCATGTGATGAGGTATTTTTATGTTTGTTTTTAGGAAAAAAAATGTAAAATACTATATTTATTTAAAAAGTAAGTGCAGGAAACATATGAACTGTATATTTTAACTCTCATTGTCATGGAATGGTTCAACAAAAACAACAAAATGTACATTTATTAGTATTATTGATATTTAGGGAAGGGACAGAAACAGAGGCAAAAGAATAAAGAGAATTAAATAAGAGGGTAAAGGTCGAGATAGACCTCAACTGAGAAGCAGGGAGGACAGAAAAAAACCAAATGTTTAAAAAGACAGAAGAAAATTTTTATCATTAGGATTCGGTTTTGGTGAAGGTAACAGGAAAAGCCAAAATAACAGTGGCTTCAAAAAAGTAGGGCTTTATTTCCATCTCACATAAAACCTGAGCAGGCAGGACAGCTCCGGCACTGGGAACCCTGAAGTCACAGAGGACCCTTGCGGACTGTCATGTTGCCAGAGGCTCCTAGATGGCTGCTCATGTGCTCCTCCAGCGAGTCCGTATTCTAACCATTTTTGGGAGCAGTGGATAAAGAAAGGCGTATCTTTTTCCATTGGTCAAGTTGTCCCAGAGCTGCACACTTTACTGTCACTGGCCAAGCCTAGATGTAAAGGAGTCTGAGCATTATTTCAAGTTTAAAATTGGTGTTTCTGTCACAAAAACAGAAAGAATGGATATTTCCATAGACAATTTCCACCAAAACCCATCATTTTTTCATTTTTTCTGGGATTACAAAAATAGGTGGGTTTTTTTTTAAGTTATAATGAACTATTTCCCAATTCTTCTGAACAGATTTTTCTGTTTCTATGTTTAATCATAAAATAATATTTTGAAAGTCAATCTGTGTTTTCCCAAGAAATTTTGAAGTTTTTCTTAGATGTAGAAAGGAATTACTTGAGATTTTAAGATTTACTTGGAGGTTCTTGTAGTATGCAGCCAATTTACTATGTCTTCTCATATCCTCAGTATTTTCTCCATCTCACGATTCTAACTTACAGTCAGAATCTGTTGGTGTGATCAGCGAAAGCACCCAAATTTCAATAAAGACAAATTATTAAATGTAATATTAAGTGTAATTAAGTTGTTAATCTTTTGTAAGATACTGCATGTAAAAAAATAATTAAGGAGAAAATGTCATTTGTAATCCACATGACCCTGTTTAGAATTGAGGAAAAAAGCTATTCCTTTTACTGGGAATGACTCTAAAATAATTTGTGTTGGATAAAAAAATACACCAAAAATTACACTATGGAGTATTTTCCAATATTGAAGTGCATAATCAAATTCTGATGCACACTTTCAAGGCTAGATCATAAAAGGTTTCTAACTGGCTTTCTCATTCTCCCAGGGCATGAACCTTTGCGATTCTGAGCTGCCATGGAAGAGTCCAGCTAGCAGTGTCCATGCGGGATAGTCTGTGAGTGGAGGCTGAGGAGAGACAGAGCCAGATGCCCAGAAGCCCCAGCTGTGGCGTGTGACCGTGACACAGAAGCTCCCCAGAACCATCTCTTCTTACAGAAACAGGTATTACCTAAGATGGAACAGTGTGTGCCAGAGGTTATTGAATCCATACATTCACTGCCTATTTTTGCTGATTTGCCAGATTAAAATACATCCAGTAGTGATCTGGGATCCATCTCTGGAAAACTTGAAATTTGAGGTAAAAAAAAGAAACAAAGACTTAAAAGGCACAGGTAGTGTATTTATTTTGCTTCAATATATAAAAATAAAATAGGAAAGTATTTCAATGAACAAAGATGTTTTTTGAGGCTTTGTGTCTTTTACATACATCAAAGCCCTACTCTCTCGGAAGAGAAGGAAAATGACATATAGGGGAGGTATACATCCAATGGATGTTATAGTGTATAGTATACAGTTTCAAAGGCCTTTCATAGATATCTTATTCTGACTCCACAGCAGTTTTCTGTAGGACTAAAAGGTCTAATTTCTACTCTAGAGTTGAAGAAACAGAGGCTTAAAAGAAGAGAATTCTGTTGAAGCCCCACTTCCTTAACAACCACTCTGAATCCAGTGTTTGTGGCAGCATGTTCTTTCCTTCAGAGTTACAATATTTACAATTTGCATTTCTTTGTGTGATTCGTTAAATACTAAATTTGTCTTTTCCACAATACTGAACATTTCATTGGAGCATGGATTGTGTCTTTTGTTTTTGCTCATCTCTGTGATCTTCAGCACCTCCCACACATCTAGTTTATCATTAGTACCCAGTAGTGTTCATGAATGAATTAATGAGGTGATACCCACTAATACTGATGAAATAATATCCCAAAAGCACCAAACCATCTCTAGCTTTTCAAATGTTCTAAAAGGGCTTTATCTCAGGGCTACCTATGGTGAAACATCATACAATCTTACAAGATATTTAAAATGTTCTTCTGCTGAGCTGTAATTCAGATTTTAAACTCAGTCATCCTAAGATAACAGGTAATCACTAACAAATTATAAAAGTGTTCCTTTGTTTATTTGTTTCAAAGACAGTCTTTTCATTTATTTATTTGTTCAATTATTTATGTATTTTTTCAACAGATACTTTTTAGTACCTCCTATCTATTGAAAACTACATTTGGTACTGTAGGAAATAGGAAATAAAATATAATATGCAATCCTTACCCAGGATATTTGCTATCGATTTTTTTTTGTTTTTATTAGGTATCATTGATATACACTCTTATGAAGGTTTCACATGAAAAATAATGTGGTTACTACATTCACCCATATTGTCAGGTTCCCCTCATACCCCATGAAGTCACTGTCTATCAGTGTAATAAGATGCCACAGAGTCACTACTTGTCTTCTCTGCTACACTGTGTTCCCCATGAACCACACAGACACCGTGTATATTAATCATAATACCCCTCAATCCCCTTCTCCCTCCCTCCCCACCAACGATCCCCGACCCCTCCCCTTGGTAACCACTAGTCCCTTCTTGGGTTCTGTGAGTCTTCAGCTGTCTCATTCCTTCAGTTTTTGCTTTGCTGTTATACTCCACAAATGAGTGAAATCATTTAGTACTTGCTTTTCTCTGCCTGGCTTATTTCACTGAGCATAATACCCCCTAATTCCATCCATGTTGTTGCAAATCATAGGATTTGTTTCTTTCTTATGGCTGAATAGTATTCCATTGTGTATATGAACCACATCTTCTTTATCCATTCACCTACTGATGGACATTTAGGTTGCTTCCATATCTTGGCTACTGTAAATACTGCTGCAATAAACATAGGGGTGCATAAGTCTTTTTGAATCTGAGAATTTGTATTCTTTGGGTAAATTCCTAGGAGTGGAATTCCCAGATTAAATGATATTTCTATTTTTAGTTTTTTGAGAAAACTCCATACTGCTTTCCATAATGGTCGAATGAGCTTGCATTCCCACCAGCAGCGTAGGAGGGTTCCCCTTTCTCCGCACCTTTGCTAACATTTGTTGTTCTTAGTCTTTTCGATGCTGGCCATCCTTACTGGTGTGAGGTGATATCTCATAGTGGTTTTAATTTGCATTTCCCTGATAATTAGCAATGTGGAGCATCTTTTCATGTGCCTGCTGGCCATTTAAATTTCTTCATTGGAGAAGTGTCTGTTCATATGCCCCACCTATTTTTTAATAGGGTTATTTGCTTTTTGGGTGTTGAAGCATCTAAGTTCTTTATATATTTTGGATGTTAACCATTTGTTGGGTATGTCATTTGCAAATATATTCTCCCATACTATAAGATGCCTTTTTGTTCTGCTGATGGTGTCCTTCGCTGTACAGAAGCTTTTTAGCTTGAGGTCATCCCATTTCTTCATTTTTGATTTTGTTTCCCTTGCCTGAGGAGATGCGTTCAGGAAAAAGTTGCTCATATTTATACTGAAGAAATTTTTGCCTATGTTTTCTTCTAAGAGTTTTATGGTTTCATGACATACAGTCAGATCTTTTATCCATTTTGAGTTTACTTTTGTGTATGGGAATGAACAGTAATCCAGTTTCATTCTCTCACATGTAACTGTCCAGTTTTCCCAACACCAGTTGTTGAGAGCCTGTCATTTCCCCGTTGTATATCCATGGATCCTTTATAGTGTATTAATAGACTGTATGTGCTTGGGTTTATATCTGGGCTCTTTATTCTGTTCCATTGATCTATGGGTCTGTTCTTCTGCCAGTACCAAATTGTCTTGATTACTGTGGCTTTGTAGTAGAGCTTGAAGTCGGGCAGTGTAATCCCCCCAGCTTTATTCTTCCCTCTCAGGATTGCTTTGGCTATTCAGGGTCTTTTGTGGGTCCGTATGAATTTTAGAACTATTTGTCCTACTTCGATGAAGAATGCTGTCCATATTTTGAAAGGGATTGCATTGAATCTCACCATCTTAAGGCAGGATGGATATTTTGACAATATTAATTCTTCCTACCCAAGAGCATGGGATGAATTTCCATTGATGAGTGTCCTCTTTAATTTCTCTTGAGTGTCTTGTAGTTTTCAGGGTATAGATCTTTCACTTCTTGGTTAGGTTTATTCCTAGGTATTTTATTCTTTTTGATGCAATTGTGAATGGAATTGTTTTCCTGATTTTTTTTCTGCTATTCATAGTTAGTATATAGGGATGCAACAGATTTCTGTGTATTAATTTTTTATCCTGCAACTTTGCTGAATTCAGATGTTAGGTCTAGAAGTTTTGGCATAGATTCTTTAGTGTTTTATATGTGCAATGTCATGTCATCTGCAAACAGTGATGGTTTTACTTCTTCTTTACCAATATGGATGCCTTTTATTTCTTTGTCTTGTCTGATTGCCATGGCTAGGACCTCCAGAACTGTGTTGAATAAAAGTGGGGAGAGTGGGCATCCTTGTCTTGTTCCTGATCTTAAAGGAAAACTTTCAGCTTCTCACTGTTAAGTATGTTGTTTGCTGTGGGTTTGTCATATATGGCCTTTACTATGTTGAGGTACTTGTCCTCTATACCCTTTTGTTGAGAATTTTTATCATGAATGGCTGTTGAATTTTGTTGAATGCTTTTTCAGCATCTATGGAGATGATCATGTGGTTTTTGTCCTTCTTTCTGTCAATGTGGTGGATGATGTTGATGGATTTTTGAATGTTGTACCATCCTTGCATCCCTGAAATGAATCCCACTTGGTCATGGTGTATGATCCTCTTGATGTATTTTTGAATTTAGTTTGATAATATTTTGTTGAGTATTTTTGCATCTGTGTTCACCAGGGATATTGGTTTGTAATTTTCCTTTTTGTGGTGTCTTTGCCTAGTTTTGGTATTAGAGTTATGTTAGCCTCTTAGAATGAGTTTGGATGTATTCCCTCCTCTTCTACTTTTTGGACAACTTTAAGGAGTATGGGTTTTAGGTATTCACCAAATGTTTGATAAAATTCAGTGGTGAAGCCATCTGGGACAGGGGTTTTGTTTTAAGGTAGTTTTTTGATTACCAATTCAATTTTGTGGCTGATAATTGGTCTGTTCAAATTTTCTGTTTCTTCCTTGGTCTGACTTGGAAGGTTGTATTTTTCTAGAAAGTTTTCCATTTCTTCTATGTTATCCAGTTTGTTAGCATATAATTTTTCATAGTAATCTCTAATATTCTTTGTATTTCTGTGGTGTCCGTAGTGATATTCCTTTCTTATTTCTGATTCTGTTTATGTGAGTAGACTCTTTTTTTCTTGATATGTATGGCTAGGGATTTATCTGTTTTATTTTCTTAAGGAATCAGCTCCTACTTTCATTGATTCTTTCTTTTGTTTAATTCTTCTCAATTTTACTTTTTTCTGCTCTGTTGAATTATTGTTGTCATTTGTCTCCATATATTGCTCGATCATTGTTTTTATTTGGTCATTGATCCATTGATTATTTAGGAGCATGTTGTTAAGCCTACATGTGTTTGTGGGCTTTTTCATTTTCTTTGCACAATTTATTTCTAGTTTCATACCTTTGTGGTCTGAGAAGCTGGTTGGTACAATTTCAATCTTTCTGAATTTTCTGAGACTCTTTTTGTGGCCTAGTATGTGATCTATTCTTGAAAATGTTCCATATACACTCAAGAAAAATGTGTATCCTGCTTCTTTTGGGTGGAGTGATCTGTAGATGTCTGTTAGGTCCATCTGTTCTAGTGTGTTGTTCAGTGCCTCTGTCTTCTTACTTATCTTCTGTCTGGTTGATCTGTCCTTTGTAGTTAGTGGTGTGTTGAAGTCTCCTAAAATGAATGCATTGCATTCTGTTTCCTCCTTTAATTCTGTTAGTATTTGTTTCACATATATCAGTGCTCCTGTGTTGGGTGCACAGATACTTATAATGGTTATATCCTCTTGTTAGACTGACCCCTTTATCATTACATAATGTTCTTTTTTGTCTCTTGTTACTTTCTTTGTCTGATACATGTACTGCAACTCCTGCTTTTTTCTCCCTATTAGTTGCATGAAATATCTTTTCCATCCCTTCACTTTTAGTCTTTGTATGTCTTTGGGTTTGAAATGAGTCTCTTGTAAGCAGCATATAGATGGGTCTTGTTTTTTTATCCATTCATTTCTCTATGTCTTTTTATTGGTGCATTCAGACCATTTACATTTAGGGTGATTATTGATAGGTATGTACTTATTGTCATTGCAGGCTTTGATTCGTGGTTACCAAAGGTTCAAGGGTAGCTTCTTTATTATCTAACAGTCTAACTTGATTCACTTAATATGCTATTACAAACAGTAATCTTATATTTTATGTGTTGGCAGAATTGATATTAAAAAATACCTGATACCGCATGGATCCTGTCAATTAGAGTGGACAGCACAAAATCAAGAATGTTGGAATTGGGTCCTGGAATTTAGTTTGCTAATATTTTGTTGAGTAGTTTTGCATCTATGTTCATCAGGGATATTGGTTTGTAATTTTCCTTTTTGTGGTGTCTTTACCTAGTTTTGGTATTAGAGTTATTTTGGCCTCGTAGAGTGTGTTTGGGAGTATTCCCTCCTCTTCTACTTTTTGAGCCAGATTTTACCCATCCAGTGTACCTTTGGGTGATCCAGATGGATCTGCAGAAATGGCTTGGTTAGCTAAGCCAGTGGGCATGGGGGAGCCTTGAGCTTTTTCAAATTGTATGTAATTATTTCTTTAGTTTAACAGTTGGTATGGCCAGACAGACTGACTCAAAATCAGCCTTTGGTTCTGGCCAAGGATAAAAAAGAGAATCAGGCCTGCAAATATTGGGTTTAATCTGTTTTCTATGCCAATGGTCAAGGGGGAATTGACCACAGTGGTGGACAGGGTTGGTTTTGCAAAATGTGTTTGTTGTAAAAAAAGTGTTTACAGTTCAATGATTAGTTTAAAATATTTTTTCTAGATTCCAGAGAGACCTTTGGTGAAAAAGTTGTTTTGTGATTCACCAAAGTTTGTTTCTGGATGAAGAAGATGGAGTGATAAAGTTGTAATAATAATAGAAGACATTTCTTATATACCGCACCTCAACCACCCATTCCTATGGTCACACTCTAAGGTTTATCATTATCAGTTAGAGCATTGGCTACAAAATTTTTATTTCTGGCATCCTAACCTTGGACAAACACTTCTTGACCTTTTACCATATTCCTTCTTGCACTTCCACTCTGAGATTATTTAACTTCATTGGGATCGCCATTGCATTGACCCTACCATTTTTTTTCATTATTCACTGTGTCCTCACTTTCTTCTTTCCCAGTTCAGGTTCCACAGCCCAGCGTTAAAATAACCCCCTTGCATATATCCACATTTCTCTTCTCCCCTGCTAGCTCTGAGTAACTTGGTAAAACCCCACTCTTATTAATCATAGTCTTCTACCTACTTCTTTTTACATACTTGAGCAATTTAAATGTATTAGAAGAGAAAGCACTATCATGCTAATTTGTCACACTTTCAATTCAATATCACAGATGCATACCAGATTTTTACCATTGTTGGACAAACCTACATTCCCAAACTTACTTACTCTCCCACTCTACCTTACTACTCACCATTTCACGTAGTTATAGTTCCCTCCCTCTCTGCTCAAAATCTCAAAGTTGCTTTCTCCTCACTTTCAGCTGATGTCCTTAACTTCTCACATCATTGATAACTCAACACATATGGCAAAAACTGCATGGAGTCAAATTAGCCTTGGAAATTCTTGGAAGGTTCCTAGGGAAGACTAATGCATTCTCTCTTAAGTAGACTAATACTCCCAGTTTTTCCTCTAGCATTGAAATTTTCTTAGTTTAGTATCAGATAAAGTATATAGCCTACATTCACAGTCCTATTATACCAAAAATATCTGTCTTTAAACATTATAATCATACTTTCTACAGTTAGATGCTCATGCTATGAGAGCTTTATGGGAAATGACTTCAGCTGAGGAAAGAGCATATTTACCTCTCTCATCTCACTCTCGCTCTGGGGCATAAGCTCATTGAATGAAATGATGGGACAAATGTTTACACTATATAAATTTATATTTCTATAGGTTTATAATCCCTTATTCTTTGGAGAATGGGAGCTGATGAGTGTGGAATGTTAATTCACATTATATAACAGATATATGATATGACCCTACTGAAAAATATGATGCATTTCTGCATTTTGTTAATTTTTTCTATTTAAAATGCTTAGTGCAGTACCTGACATATAGTAAGCAATAAATGTTGCCTATTAGTAGTAGTAGTGTTAATATTCAAGAGTTTATGTTACAGCCAAGTGGAGAGGACATATAAATATGAGGATACATGGTGGCATATGGTAAACACTAAATAACTATTATAGGTGCTTTGAGCAGAGAGAGATCACCCAAAGAGGCATCCTCAATGATTAGATTTGAAATGTATGTATAAAAATGCATGAGATCGTTTTAAGAAGAAAGCTAGCAGCTGTGAACCAACAGTTCAGATCATATATAGGACAACCCTGGAGGTAATTTCCAGACCATTTCCAGAAAAATATGCCACACAATCAAAGTTTATATGCATATATTTTTCAAGAAATGTTTGGCTTCGTTATCAATTTCATTTAATCATCACGGAATTTAGTTGATGGAAGGCAGGTATTCTTATCCTCATTTTACCAGTGAAGAAACTGTCCCTGGGAGCATGTGTGACTTGCCTAGCCTCCTTCCACTCAGTGGTGGAGCCTACACAAGAGCTATGTAGCAGTTCTCCAGCTCTACCCAGTACCTTTCCATTGCATTCTTCCTGTTTTGACTGCAACAATAATTCAAAGAGAATAAAATGTGCTGTGATAATAAGTGCCACGTTTAATGTATTGCTTAAAGTATTTTGTCATGTTGACATAGTCCATTTAAATAGAATAAGATCTTTAAAAGTTGTGCAGCCATCAATATTGTTATTCCATTAACTAGACACTCAAGTATTATCTTAATTCAAATATTTGTAAGCAGAAAAGAGATGCTCATTTTTATTCACAATGCCTTTCCTATCCCATCTGGCACAAGTAATTTCCTTTTGTGTGCCTTTAAACTGTGTTGTAAAGTAATTAATTTTACCCTGAGGCCTTTCACTATGAATCTCACAACTTTCGTTCTGGCTATTTCTCAATTTCATCATCAGTAACAAATTGTTCTTGTGGGGGGAATTGTGCTTGTCAGTTTTTCTAGTGTAGCCCATCAGATTTTTCATCAAGCCTTGCCACTAACAAATGCCTTTGTTTTCTTTCTGAAGTTGCAGCTACTATAATTATTTTATCATAAGAGCACAGTTTACATTGTTGTATATTTATTAATTGGAAAATTACCTTTCCAAATTAGTTTATAATGAGAATGATTATATGTACTGTCACTTAGGCAAGTAATAAATAAGGAGTCAATTCAACTAAATGTATGTAATTAATAATTTAAAATATAAATGTGCGTCTCATAATTGCTTCACCATACTTTATGCAGGGTTTTCTCAGTGATTTCAATAGGTGATCAGTAAAATCGACTGCTGCATACCTCAGCTTCCTAAAGGTCAGTGGTCTTGGGAGATGAAAGACAAAATAGTAGAAAAATGCTATCACTTTTATTAATTGCTTCTTGATTCACTACTCTAAGTTGTGCTGACATTTATCAACAGGGACGTAAAGGTAGATAAGCCATGTCTCCTGGCTTCAAAGAGGTCAGTCTAAAAATGTCACAATATCAGCAAATGCAGTTACCCAACATTTTCTGGATAATGGGCAGAACTCCAGGTTTTTTTCACAAGGCACATAATATTTTCTCATTTAAATCACCTATTAATCTTGGGAGGAGAATACATTGTAAGGAATGAGAGAGTCACAGAACTTACTCACTAAAGGTTGTAGACCTAGGAAGTAGCAGGTAGATTCAGGATGTGAACTTTCGTCGCTGTCCGTCTGTCCCTATCTCTGTCTCTCTCTCCTTCCCTACCACAAGGTAAGAGCCATAATGGTGGTGGAGTCCCCATGCTAGAGAAGCCAGAGAGGCACAGATGAATCACTGCCCCACTTTTCTTGGCCACTGCTGCTCAGAAAGACCTAACCTTGAATGTTAGTTAAGGTTAACTGTACTCACTGAACTTACAGTTTTTCTGCCATCAGAATATCCCCAGGGGAAGGTCAGTGTCCACAGCATTCCTCTCCACAAATCACCAGGCGCTGCTGGGCCTTTTGGTCAGAGCTTTCAGATGTCATCCTGTTCTGTCTAAGCCTGGAAGCTTGACATGATATCATACCCTATCTTTAGTTTCAGATAAATAGATATTTTAGAGCCCTAACTCTGTGCCAGGAACTGAGACAGGGGATAGGGAAGATGGGAAATTAACACCTGATGTTCACCCCCAGAAATTCTGCAGGAGCACATGCCCTAAGCTTATTCTGATGAAGAGGAAGAGCACAGTAGAAATTTACTCAGAGACAAATAGCAAAAAGAAAAAAAAATGTTTGTCTAATCAGAAATGTCCAAACACTAAATATTTTCAGATGTACAAGAATGGCACGGGACAGGAGATTGAAAAGGGATCTAAGTAAAGAAGGTTTAAACACTTAAAACAATTCCTAAAAATATTTTTTGAAAATTGAATTAAGAGAAGCATTTATTAAAAGTACAGACTGAGGTAGGCAGATTAGCTACAAAGGCTAGCTTAATTTTACAAATTTCAAACGAGGTGCCAAATAATGTACCTACTTCTCTTAGACTCAGTTCCTCATCTGAAAAAATTTAGTGACATGTATGTCTTCTGCTGTCTGTATGATGCTAGAATGAGATAATGTGTGTTAAGTGATTAGCACAGTATCTAGTACATATTACTGAGGCAGAATATACCCATGTAAACACATAATTAATATGTAAATTTTCAGAATGTGCTATTTCCTTTCAGAAATTCTGACTCATATAGTATACGGGATATCAGGCTGCTTGGAGAATTATTTTAAATTAATATATCCAATATTTATATGTAGGGAAGGGAATATGACATCAGAAATGCTAGCTTGTGTCATCTATGATGGATAAAATATTAGATAATGCTGCTTTTTGTTTTTTATCAGTTATGAATTTTTTAAGCTGGTGGACCTCACAGACTCAACATAAACCTATGTTTCCAAGGTCCAGACCAGTATGCCCTCATTTACTAATGTGTTATTCTGTAAATGCCAATGGCACTACTACATTGTGATTTTTTTCACAGCAGAGACCATGACTTCTATCCTTGAATCTTTAGTGCCCGACACATAGCAGTTGCTCACTAAGCACTGGTTGAAAGGAAATTGATAACTTTCAGCCATTTACACATTATAAATTTCATTTTTTATGATATGTGCATCAGATATAATTTTAGCTTTTAAGCACATCATAATGAAAATTATTGAGAAAATCACACAACTGGGGAAGTTGATGTTAATGTTACTAAATTCACAAACACTGTGATCACCAGCCTTTAATGGATAGTCACTTACATTTCACATTCCTACTATGTTTCTCCGAAAAACTTATTTTTCTATTCTTTACTTTTTAAAGCATACTTTCTTTTTATTGCTTTTCACACCCTCCGACTACAGGATTGTGGTGGCTTTGCCTCACAGCCCACAGATGAAACAGAGGCCATATGGGAAGCTCCTCCCCACCTATCACTAAGTCATCAGACCCAACGGCGGACTCTGCACCCAGTTTGCACCTTTCAGAGGCAACGATGAAGGATCTCCTCCCGCGCCCTGCTGAGGGCATTCCTGCACACGCTCCGCGCCATTTGCCACTCATCTTCTCAGGGCTCTGCTTCCTGCTTTTCTCCATCTCTTCTGCATCCTCAGTGTTTATTATACTGAATTATTCCCTCTAACATGCAAAGACTGTCCACCATCACCCATCTTTAAACAGTATTTCCTTACCTCCTATTTTCCTGCTCCCAAGTTCTCTGCTCCCTCTCACAGCCAAACTTCTCGTAAGAGTCCTCAACACACGCCATCCATACTTATTTTCTCAGCTTTTCACTCTTCAATTCACTGCTGTTGAACTTCCACCCCCACTATTTCTCTAAAATTGTTCTTATCAAGGTCTCCAATGACTCCCATGCCTTCTGCTACCACAGTACCTTCAGCCATGGACCATTCCCTCATGAAATACCCTTCTTGCTTGGAGTCTACAATACCACTTTATCCTAACTTCTCTCCTCTCTATGCACACTCCCTCTCGGTCTCCTTGATCTTCCTCCACTCTGCAGCCTTCTCTTTACACTCTCACTGAGTGCTCTCATCCATTGCCATGACTTTAAGTATTAGACATGCGCCAACATCTCCCCAGTGTCTACCTGTAACCCAAACCTTTCTTCTCATTTCCAACCCCTTGGAGCTAAATTCATTTAACATATATACAACAAAATGCATGTTTTCCCTTTAAGATTTATTCTTCCCTCTACTTTTCCTATTTCAGTAAATGGCATAACAGCCCACCCAAGTGAAGTCACAAGTCTAAACATCATTTTTAATGCCTTCTAATTGTTGTCATCTTTTATATTCAATCTATCAATGAGTATTTTATTATAGATGTATCCCTTCCTTTCCTTCTTCCCACCACCGTCCTGCACCAGGTCACTATCTTCTTCTATCTGGACAACTGTAATACTTTTATGGAGACACTGCACTTTCTTATTTTTCACTTAGTTCCCAGGCATTCTTCACATATCAGCCAAAAATCATTTGTAAAAACCCAATCACAAGACCCCTCTAAAACCCTTCTGTGGAATCCCGTTTTATTTATAATGAGTGTAAATTGCTTTTGATGGCCTGCAGGAAACACCAAGATCTTGTTTATGTCTCCCAGCTCATTCCCAGCCATTCCTGCCTTACTCACTCCACTGGCACTACACAGGCCTTCTTTCTGTTCATGAAACCACTGAGCTCATCCTCCTATGGGGACTTTCCCTTCCTGGAATGTTTCCCCTCTTGTTCTTTATGTGGTTAAATGCTTCACATCTTCATATACTGCTGGCTCCTGTAACTTTATCAGTTAAAGAGAAACTATAAACATTTACTGAGCATCTTACTAAGTAGTGTTGCTCACCTCCCATTAATCATCACAAAAACACTCTTTGTATCAACTTTTTCATTTGTCATATTCATTGGTCAAGTCCAAGTTGACTTCCATGTTGCCAATCCAATAATCATTTCTTAGTATTCATTCTATTGACACAGCTTATCAGTCCCTCTTCCTTGACATATGTTACTTAGCCTTAAGGCAGTGGTATACTGGAGACCACTTTGCAAGAGACAAATGTCAATTTTTTGAAATGTTATAAGCCTGTTGTTAAATAACAATTCATGGCTTAAAATAGTAGAAGTATTTATACCAGAGGAACTGGCAAGCACTATGAATCAGGACCTTTATTTCTGGACAGCCATTTGTTAAACATTTACCATCACTGCACTGACTCTAGGACATTGTTCTTTTACTTCTCCTGCCTTGCAACAACATTTTCCTCATCTTTCAACATTGGAGTGCCTGAGGGCCATGAGTTATTGGAATTCTTCTCTTTTTTATCTCTACTCAGTCTCTAGAGGATCTCATCCAGACCCATGGTTTTAAATACCATCTGCTTGTTAATGAAAAGTATGTCTAGCCCTGGCTTTTCTTCTGAACTTCAAATTCCATCTATCCAACTGCTTTGTTAACATCCTCACTCCAATGTCCAAAAACACATTTCAAACTTGACATTCTGAAACCAAAGATTTGGTCTGCCACCTCTCCCTCAGATAGGCCCATCCAAGAGTCTTCCCTATGTCTCTGACCCAAACCTTGGAGTTTTCTTGATTTTACACTCCATATCCAATTCATCAGCAAATCGTTTTTGAATCTACTTTCAAAATATGTCCTGACTCTGACCACTTCTTACATCTTCACTGCTGCTTTCCTACTTCAAAGCATTATCATTTCTTGTCAAAACTTTTGCAATAGCCTTCTAACTGGTATCCCTACTCTGCCCTTACCTGCGAACAATCTCCTCAACACTCAGCATTGAAAACTGTTGTGGCTTTCTGTCTAACTCAGTACAAATTCAAAGTGCTCACCAGGACCCATATCCAAGGCCATATCCAACCTGGTCTCTGACTATCTGTCCGACCTTGTCACCTTCCACCGTCCTCCCTGTTCTCCAGGCTCCAGACACACTGGTCTCATCGCTGTTCCTACAGGTTCTAAGAAATCTCCCGTAAGAGCCTCTGTACCTGCTCTCTCTGCAGACTAGAATATTCATTGTCTGGTTATCTTCGGGACTCATTTCCTCCAGCTCTTTACTAAAATGTCACTTTATCAGAGAAGACTTCTGTGATTACCCCAGATACTTTTATTTTTTTATAGTTTTTATCAAAATATGCTATAATACACTGATGTGTTTATTGTGATTCTCTCCATTAGAATTTAAGTTCCAAGAGGGCAGAAACCAGAGTCTGTTTGGTTTGCTGCCAATCCCTCAACTCTTAAAACTGTGCCTAGCATTTAGTAATTATACACTAAGCAAATGATAAAAAAAAAATTTATGTTTACTTATTTACTTTTTCTGGGCTATATGCTGCAGCTCCAGGAGAACCTACCAGGAAAGATTATATTTCTAATTAACTTATCACAGAAGGTACTGATAAGCCTCTATCAATATACCTGTTTACACTTCCACTCGATTTTCCCAACTGAACTAAACTCAACATGTCAAAACTGAACTCACCATTCTATCCACTGAATCACACTTTTCTGACTTCACTGTTTCCTCTAGAACAATGTGATCCCTTCAGCCATGCAAATTTAAATATTTAAACCCTCTTTTCACCTTTTATTCTTCTCCCTTATTGTTATGTCATATCAACAGAGGCCAATTTTTTAATTATTACTTCTCTGAGGACTCTGCCTCTTTCTTTCCATTCCCACTACCATCACACTAGCTCAGGCTTTCTTTCTGAACTATTTTAGTCATCTAGTCTCTTGGTCTTTACTTCTGAGTGTTTTTATAAATCACATTATTCACTAATCACTCTAAATCATAGCTCTCCTGCTTAAATCTTTAAATGTTTAAAATGATCTCTTTTAGTTTCAGTCACCATATAATTTATTGTCTAAATGAGGACACTTTTGAGAGTGAAAAGGGTACTATTATTAATTACATTGTAACAGCAGTTATGGACCAAAACTAACCAGGCAAACCAGGATATACAGTCACTGTAACTTTCATAGGGGCTGTTGGTTATCTACTCAACAATCATGACTCCCTTCTTTCTAAAAGAAAAACTAATATTGCCTGGCATCCAGTCCTCCTTGACATGATTTAGTGACATAAATTTAATCATCTTAGCCAACATGGACATCCCATTCCTTTTGTCAGTAATTGATTTAGGAAGGAGCATGTGATCTAATTTTAGCCTGTAAAATATAAGAGATATTTGCCCTCAGGGATAGAGGTTTCTGAAAAATGTTTCTATACATACATAAAGACAGTTCTATTCTCCTGATGTCTTGTCTGCATTTGATGTTGGAAACACAGTAGGCAACTTGTGATCATGAGGTGGCAGGCAGAAGACAAAGCTGACATCCTAATATCATCAGAGAAATAAATGAGAAGAACTTGATTCTTTGATAATACCATTGAGATGCCAAATCGACCAAATCTGGGGAATGCTGCATCCAAAAGCAGGGTACCCTTCTGCTTGTGTGAGATAATACATTTTCCTGATTATTTAAATGAGTTAAGACAAAGTTTTCAGTTATTTGCATTCCCATTTGATATATGCTAAGTACAAATATCTTTCTCTCTCTGTCTGGCTTTTAAGATCTTTCATCTTATGGCCTCTTTCCTCCAACCCCAGTCTTGCTTACAACCACCCATTTTAATACACCTCACTTTTGAACCAAATTGAAAGACTGTGGTCCTTTTTGAAAATATTATTAGATTTTGCATGACCATATCTTTGATAGGCTGTCCATTTCAGAAATATCCTGTTTGTTTATACATACTAAAATCCATAGGACCCACTCATCTCAGATATTATCTCCTCATAAAGGATTCTAGAATAGAGAAATAGTTCTTATACTTTTCTCTTTTGAACCTATGTTGCAATGGGTTCACGTGTCTTTCATGGCACACATTTGATCCCATCCTATAGTATTACATATGATTCTAATTCCTCTCCTTACACTTACTCTCTTTTGATGCTTGAAGCACCCAAATTCTTTTTTGCATATGCACCAAATATTCCTTTGTTGTTGTTGTTGTTTCGTTTTTATTTTATTTATTTATTTATTTATTTATTATTTTGATAACATTAATATACAATCACATGAGCAACATTGTGGTTACTAGATTCCCCCCATTATCAACTCCCCACCACACACCCCATTACAGTCACTGTCCATCAGCATAGTAAGATGCTACAGAGTCACTGTGCTATACTGCCTTCCCTGTGCCCCACCCCTACATTATATGTGCTAATCATCATGCCCCTTATTCCCCTTATCCCTCCCTTCCCACCCACCTTCTCCAGTAGCTTTTCCTTTGGTAACTGTTAGTCCATTCTTGGGTTCTGTGAGTCTGCTGCTGTTTTGTTCCTTCAGTTTTTACTTTGTTCATATGCTCCACAGATGAGTGAAATCATTTGATACTTGTCTTTCACCACCTGGCTTATTTCACTGAGCATAATACCATCTAACTCCATCCATGTTGTTGCAAATGGTAGAATTTGTTTTCTCCTTATGGCTGAATAATATTCCATTGTGTATATGTACCACATCTTCTTTATCCATTCATCTACTGATGGACACTTAGGTTGCTTCCATTTCTTGGTTATTGTAAATAGTGCTACAATAAACATAGGGGTGCATATGTCTTTTTGAAACTGGGATCCTACATTCTTAAGGTAAATTCCTTGGAGTGGAATTCCTGGGTCAAATGGTATTTATACTTTTAGTTTTTGAGGAAAAAAAACTTTCCTTAGTGGTTGAACTAGTTTATATTCCCAATAGCAGTGTAAGAGGGTTCCCCTTTCTACACATTCTTGCCAGCATTTGTTGTTCCTAGTCTTTTTTATGTTGGCCATCCTAACTGGTGTGAGGTGATATCTCATTGTGGTTTTAATTTGCATTTCCCTGATAATTAGTGATGTGGAACATCTTTTCAAATGCCTGTTGGTCATTTGAATTTCTTCTTTGAAGAATTGTATGTTCATTTCCTCTACCCATTTTTAATTGGCTTATTTGCTTTTTGCTGGTTGACGCGTGTGAGTTCTTTATATATTTTGGATGTTAACCTCATGTTGGATATGTCATTTGCAAAAATATTCTCCTATACTGTAGGATGCCTTTTTGTTCTGCTGATGGTGTCCTTTGCTGTACAGAAGATTTGTAGTATGATGTAGTCCCATTTGTTCATTTTTTATTTTGTTTCCTTTGCCCAAGGAGATACATTCAGGAAAAAGTTGCTCATGTATATATTCAAGAGATTTTTGCCTATGTTTTCTTCTAAGAGTTTTATGGTTTCATGACATACATTCAGATCTTTGATCCATTTTGAGTTTACTTTTGTGTGTGGGGTTAGACAACAATCCAGTTTCATTCTCTTACATGTAGTGTCCAGTTTTGCCAACACCAACTGTTGAAGAGGCTGTCATTTCCCCATTGTAGGTCCATGGCTCCTTTATCATATATTAATTGACCATATATGGTTGGGTTTATATCTTGGCTCTCCAGTCTGTTCCATTGGTCTATGGATCTGTTCTTGTGCCAGTACCAAATTGTCTTGATTACTGTGGCTTTGTAGTAGAGCTTGAAGTCGAGGAGTGTAATTCCCCCTTGCTTTATTCTTCCTTCTCAGGATTGCTTTGGCTATTTGGGATCTTTTGTGGTTCCATATGAATTTTAGAACTATTTGCTCTAGTTTGTTGAAGAATGCTGTTGGTATTTTGATAGGGATTGCATTGAATCTGTAGATTGCTTTAGAAAGGATGGCCATTTTGACAGTATTAATTCTTCCTATCCATGAGCATAGGATGTATTTCCATTTATTGGAATCTTCTCTAATTTCTCTCATGAGTGTCTTGTAGTTTTCAGACTATAGGTCTTTCATATGCTTGGTTAGGTTTATTACTAAGTATTTTATTCTTTTTGATGCAATTGTGAATGGAATTGTTTTCCTGATTTGTATAGGAATTCAACAGATTTCTGTGTATTAATTTTGTATCCTGCAACTTTGCTGAATTCAGATTTTAGATCTAGTAGTTTTGGAGTGGATTCTTTAGTGTTTTTAATCTACAATATTATGTCATCTGCAAACAGGGACAGTTTAACTTCTTCCTTGCCAATCTGGATGCCTTCTATTTCTTTGTGTTGCCTGATTGCTGTGGCTAGGACCTCCAGAACTGTTGAGTAAAAGTGGGGAGCGTGGGCATCCTTGTCTTGTTCCTGATCTTAAAGGAAAAGCTTTCAGCTTCTTGCTGTTCAGTATGATGTTGGCTGTCACTTTGCCATATATGGCCTTATTATGTTGATGTATTTGCCCTCTATAACCATTTTACTGAGAGTTTTTATCATGAATGGATGTCGAATTGTGTCGAATGCTTTTTCAGCATCTGTGGAGATGATGTGGTTTTTGTTCTTCTTTTTGTTGATGTGGTGGATGATGTTGATGGATTTTTGAATGTTGTACCATTGTTGCATCCCTTGGATGAATTCCACTTGATCATGATGGATGATCTTTTTGATGCATTTTTGAATTAGGTTTGCTAATATTTTGTTGAGTATTTTTGCATCTATGTTCATCAGCGATATTGGTCTGTAATTTTCTTTCTTTGTGGTGTCTTTGACTGGTTTTGGTATTAGAGTGATGTTGGCCTCATAGAATGAGTTTGGTAGTATTCCCTCCTTTTCTACTATTTGGAAAACTTTAAGTATGATGGGTAATAGGTCTCTACTTAATGTTTGATGAAATTCAGCAGTGAAACCATGTGGTCCAGGAGTTTTGTTCTTAGGTAGTTTTGATTACCAATCCAATTTCCTTGCTGGTAATTGGTCTATTCAGATTTTCTGTTTCTTCCTGTGTCAGCCTTGGAAGGTTGTATTTTTCTAGAAAGTTGTCCATTTTTTCTAGGTTATCCAGTTTGTTAGCATATAATTTTTCATAGTATTCTCTCTAATTCTTTGTATGTCTGTGGTGTCCATAGTGATTTTTCCTTTCTTATTTCTGATTCTGTTTATGTGTTTAGACTCTTGTTTTCTTGATAAGTCTGGCTAGGGGTTTATCTATTTTGTTTATTTTCTTGAAGAACCAGCTCCTGCTTTCATTGATTCTTTCCATTGTTTTATTCTTCTTGAGTTTTATTTATTTATGCTCTAATTGTTGTTATATTACTCCTTCTACTGACTTTGGGCCTCATTTGTTCTTCTTTTTCTAGTATTGTTAACTGAGTTTAGACTGTTCATTTGGGATTGTTCTTCTTTCCTGTGGTAGGCCTGTATTTCCCTCTTAGCATGGATTTTGCTGCATCCCACAGATTTTGCAGTGTTTATTTAATGTTGTGATATGTCTTTATGTATTGCCTGATCTCTGCTTTTATTTGGTCATTGATCCATTGATTATTGAGGAGCATGTTTTTAAGCCTCCATGTGTTTGTGGGCTTTTTCATTTTCTTTGTGTAATTTATTTCTAGTTTCATACTTTTGTGGTCTGAGAAGCGGATTGGTACAATTTCAATCTTTTTGAATTGACCTAGGCTCTTTTTGTGGCTTATTATATGATCTGTTCTGGAAAATATTCCATGTTCACTTGGGAAAAATGTGTATCCTGCTTCTTTTGGGTAGGGTAATGTGTAGATGTCTGTTAGGTCCATCTCTTCTAATACGTTGTTCCATACCTCTGTGTCCTTACTTATTTTCTGTCTGATTGACTGTCCTTTGGAGTGAGTGGTGTGTTGAAGTCTCCTAAAATGAATGCATTGCATTCAATTTCCCCCTTTATTTCTGTTAGTGTTTGTTGCACATATGTAGGTGCTCCTGTTTTGGGTGCATAAATATTTATAATAGTTATATCCTCTTGTTAGACTGACACCTTTATCATTATGTAATGTCCTCCTTTGTCTCTTGTTACTTTCTTTGTTTTGAAGTCTATTTTGTCTGATACAAGTACTGCACCTCATGCTTGTTTCTCCCTACTAGTTGCATGAAATATCTTTTTCCATCCCTTTATTTTCAATCTGTGTATGTCTTTCGGTTTGAAGTGAGTCCCTTGTAGGCAACATATAGACTGGTCTTGTTTTTTTATCCATTCAGTGACTCTATATCTTTTGATTGTTGCATTCAGACCATTTGCACTTAGAGTAATTATTGATAGGTATGTACTTATTCTAATTGCAGCGTTTAGATTTGTGGTTACCAAAGATTCATGGGTTATTCCCTTACTATCTAACAGTCTAATTAAACTCACTTAGTATGTTATTACAAACACAACCTACAGGTTCTTTTCTTTTTTTCCTCCTTTTTCTTCCTCCTCCATTCTTTATATATTGCATATCATATTCTGTACTCTTTGTCTATCCTTTAATTAACTTTTGGGGTAGTTGATTTGATTTTGCATCTGCTTAGTAATTAATTATTCTACTGTGCTGTGATTTTATTTCCCCTGGTGACAGCTATTTAGCCTTAGGAATACTTCCATCTATAGCAGTCCCTCTAAGATGCACTGTGGAGGTGGTTTGTGGGAGGTAAATTCTCTCAGCTTTTGCTTATCTGAAAATTGTTTAATCCTTCCTTCAAACTTAAATAATAACCTTGCTGGGTAGAGTATTCCTGGTTCAATGCCCTTCTGTTTCATTGCATTAAATATATCATGCCACTCCCTTCTGGCCTGTAAGGTTTCTTTTGAGAAATCTGATGATAGCTTGATGGGTTTTCCTTTGTATGTTATATTTTTTCTCTCTAGCTCCTTTTAAAAGTCTGTCCTTATCCTTGATATTTGCCATTTTAATTATTATATGTCTTGGTGTTGTCTTCCTTGTGTCCCTGGTGTTGGGAGTTCTTTGCACCTCCATGGCCTGATAGCCAGTCTCCTTCCCCAGATTGGGGAAGTTTTCAGCAATTACGTCCTTAATGACATTTTCTATCCCTTTTACTCTTTCTTCTTCTTCTATCATGCGAATATTGTTCTGTTTGGATTGGTCACACAGTTCTCTCAATATTCTTTCATTCTTAGAGATTCTTTTTTCTCTCTATGTCTCAGCTTCTTTGAATTCCTCTTCTCTAATTTCTATTCCATTTACTGTATCTTCTACTACATCTAATCTTCTTTTAAATCCCTCCATTGTATGCTTCATTTCAGATATGGAATTTCTTAATGATTGAATCTCCATCCTAAATTCTTGAATATTTTTCTGTACCTCCATGACCATGTATGTTTATGACTTTTATTTTGAACTCTCTTTCAGGAAGATTGGTGAGTTCAATTTCATTTGACCCTTTTTCTGGCGTTTGTGAGACTTTGGTCTGACCTAGTTTCCTTTGATGTTTCATATTTCTATGTGGTGCCCTCTAGTGACCAGAATCTCTAGTCTCTGGAGCTGCTCAGCCCCTGGGAGTGAGGTCGGGGGTCACAGGGGAGCAGTGCTGGTGCCTGCGGGGAGAAAGATCTGTTGCCTGCTTCCCGGCTGTAGTGCCTGTCTCCACTGTCAGAACCAGTGGGCCAAGCACAGTGTTGTAAGCCTCTGTGCTTTACATCTGTAGCTGTAGTAGGCGGGGCCTACCTCTGGCTGGCCTGACACCAGGGCAGTGACTGCTGGTTTGTGAGCCAGTGCTGGTAGGCCACAAGGAAGGTACAGTAGGATGCGTATTACAGTGGGGGGCCTCAGAGCTGAGAAGTCAGCCATGGGGATGGAGTGCCTGAAGCTCCTGAAAGTTCCCAACCTACTGGGCAGAGCACGTCCAGACAAACTTGTCCATCTATCCTTTCTCTCACACAGGAAGCTTCTTGCTAACCCCGTCCCTTCAGCAGCCCTCTCACTGCTAGGAAGCCTCTCAGACCACCCACCTTTTCTTTGTCCCAGAGTGGCCGGATGTTGGATCCCTGTCCTCCACAAACAGCTGGAATCTCAGTCTCTCAAGTATTCTGCCTGTCTTAGCTTTCCAACCCAACTAATCTCCAGAGCACTATGTAATGTAGGTTTGTGCTCACCAAGCAGATCTCCAGTGCTGGGTGTTCAGCAGTCCTAGGCTTCCTCTCCCTCCCCACTCCATTTCTCTTCCTCCCGCTGGTGAGCTGGGGTGGGGGAAGGGCTTGAGTCCTGCCGGATCAAGGTTTTGGTATGTCACCCTGTTTCATGAGGACTGCTCTGTTCTCCAGGTGTATGCAGTCTGGTGCAGCCTTCTTTCCTGTTGCCCTTTTAGAATTAGTTGTGTTAACTATATTTTTGTATTATATGTGGTTTTGGGAGGAGTTCTCTGTCTTACCTCTCAAGCTGCCATCTTGAATCAATCTGTCCAGACCAAATATTTCTTAAATTGATATTCTGAAAATATTTCACTATCAATATCTATTAGTAAGTTCAGTAATATTTTCTTATAATTTGCAAGGCACCACACTAAGAACAGTTGGGTTCCTTTCTTCAAACCACTGTCTTAAAATTTAGAAAAGGGGAAAAAAATGAGTATCCAGTGTACAGCACATTTTTTTTTGATTGGCAAACACTTGCTATAAATATGCAATACTTCTCTGGATGCATCTGCCCTAGGAAATTCGTTGGCCAAAGTGATTATTTTATTGGCAGTGTATTTCTACAGTATAAATCAGGCACTTTAAAGAGATAAATGGAAGCATGCCAATCTATGAAGCCAAATTCATTATTGAATTAAGAAAAATAGAGGGAAAACAGGAACATGTGTCAGTTTACGGTGTACTTCTTACTCAGATGAAATGACTCTGATTTAGCATGTTTATATTTCAAAGAGACTTGAAATTTTATTCCTGTTCCAGCTTCTTTATTTTAAAATATTGAATTTATCAAATGAGAGAAAGGCAGGGGCAGGAAAGGACCTGACATTGACTGAGTACCTAATATGTGTCAAGCACTGTGTTAAGACCTTGGTGTACATTTTCTTATTTTAACATCAGAATAATCCAATGTAGGTATTTTTATCTCCAGTTTGCTAATGAGAAATCTGAGGCACAGGATAGTGCCCACAAATACAGTAACTAAATGATAGAGTCAGGATTTGAACCCATGTAATTGGTTAACTAAATCCAAGTTTCCTTCACTAAGTATATAGGTAACTTAACTTAATATTTTAGATTAAAGGTCAAATGCTATATTTACTAATATACAGAATTTTTAGGTTGTAAATTGAGGAACTCACAAATTAGTAAAGAGGCTAATGCTCATAAGTAATATGATATGAAGAAAACTCCAATAAGACCATAAGGTCTCATGTGGATAGGTTATTTACAAAGTGAGTACAGAAAGAACAAGTGAAAGTGTGCAGAGAGGGAGACAGAGAAGGGCAGACACCAGTAAATGTTGCACTTCAAAGCAGGTATTGTGGGCAACTGATGCTCAATCCCATTCGGAGTTCCTGAGGATTTGCTATTTCAAAGTTACTCCACCAGGGGATGAGGAAGCTGAAGAAATTACCTACCCACTTCTCTGTCTTCTTTGAGCATTAATCCTGGGGAGTATTAAATCCCCAGAAGTTCAGGGCTTCCTTGCACTCTAAGCCCTGGCACTGGAGAAAGCCCCAAAGCAGTGAAGCAGAGATGCAAGCACTTCTGGGAAGCGCATATACAGTTCGGAGTGCAAATGCACAGGCATGGCACCTATCCACTGCTCAGGGAGAGAGGGTGAGCAAGAATACAGCTGCATGTGGGAATGTCAAGGAGAGAATGTTTAAGGAATAGTGAGGGAAACAGGGCAGGCATCACAAATGAGATGACATCTGAAAGGGGCCTTAAATAATCAGTACGATTTAACTTAGTGTATAGCAAGAGGTGAGGAAAAGAAGCAGTAACAGAGTTCATTTTGTTCAGTTTCAGTCTATGCTGAGCACCTGTAACTCTGGGGGGTGAAATAAATTCCCAGCCTGGGGCAAATTACCTATGAAGCCAAAGTCAATCAAAGGGAGAAATAAAGTGGGAGAAACCTGTTTATTGCATACAAGCAATTATCAACTTCTGTTCGCCCATGTCTCTTGTGACACAGCTGCAAAAAAGGACCCCACCACACCTCTCCCATCCAGATTTGACCTCACTTCCCCCCCACCCTTATAATCACCTACTAATATGGAGATAGACTACTTCTCTCCACCCCTTGGAAAGACCTATTGATATGGAGATGCACTGAGGCCAGGAGAGAGATTCTGGAAATGTTGCAGTTTTACCCACAGCACAATATATAAGTCACCTATTTGTTAAATTTACTGTTTCTGGTTCATACTACTCACTTTCATTAAAATATAAATTCCAGGAAGGCAGTAATGTTTCATTCACTGATGTATCCTAAGATTCTAGAACAGTGCCTAGTACTTCAGAATTGTTTAATAATATTTGTTGAATGAAAGAGTGATCTTATCATTCAGCTGTTGGGTTACTGAATGGCTCTAAGTTTACTGAAGATGGAGAATCTGAAAAGAGAAGGAAGCATGAGGAAAGAATTAATTAATGCAGGGTGGGACCCACTTGCATCCGAGGTGCCTCTGAGACATCCCAGTGGTGTATAAGTACCCTGAGGAAGGAAGGAAGGAAGGCAGGAATCTATCCTCGGCTAGAACTCTGAGTCTCAGCTGTGTAACTTGAGCTTCAGCGTCATACATTTGGTGCATTTTCAAGGATCTTTTTCCTCAGGAAATCACCTCTATTTATAGTACTACTATATGCTTGTAGGCACAATAATCTCACATTTTTCTGGCATATCTATCCTCAAGGGCCTCTATGCTTTTCTGCTGAAAAGTTATTTCTCTTAGAGTTTTGCGTTTACTTCCTTAAACTGAGAGCATCTGTCACAGAAGCTGATTTTTCTTGGCAGCTCCCACTCACTCAGTAGAGCTCTTAACATCACTACTAAACTCAGGAAACTGCTTTCCCTGGGACAAACTCTTCTGCCCTGATATGTGTAACTCTGTGGGGAAAATATTTTCCCAGTCAGGGGCAAAATACCTTTGAAACCAAAATCAGTCAAAGGGAGAAATAAAGTGGGGAAAAGCCATTTATTGCCTACAAGCAGTCGTCCACTTCTGCTCGCCTGTGTATCTGGTGTCCTGGCTGCAAAAAGGGACCCCGCCCAACCTCTCTGGTCCAGATATGCCCTCACTCCCCATTGTAATTACCTATTGATATGAACATGAACTACTTCTCTCCACCCCTTGGAAAGACCTATTGAGATGGATGGGGATGCATTAAGGCCAGGTGAGAGATTCTGGAAATATTGCAATTTTACCCACAATATGTCACAGGATTCTCCTCTGATGCTGGGTGGAACTATCAGATATAAAGTATTTAGAGGTGGACATTGTCCTTTGATTTTGTGTCATAGGCAGTCTTATAAGTAAGATTATCTTCTAGCTAGAACTGACACATACACTAGTTCTTGGATGATCAGATGGATATAATAAAGGACGATTGTCTCTCCCGACATTAAGTTTATACCTGCTTCACTCTGACAAAATGAAACTCACTTATATGGATGACTGTAATTTGGAAATTTTCTTAATTGTGTTTAAGTTTACTTCCTTGCTTTACTTCCTAGCACCTTTGTGCTAACGATGAAGAAATGGTTTGTTAAGCAGAATAATAGAGGAAAACCATTGTGACCAGAATGCTTAACATTTATAACTAAAAGAAGAAATTACTTTTCAGGCAACTTCAGCTACCTCAGAAGCATCAATTACATATAAATACCTGGGATGATGCACTAGTTACAATTGTTTTTGTTTATTCATTGAGCCTATTTCCCTAAAGCATTCTCTTAAATGACATTTTCATAGTCTATCATCTCGTTTCCTTGGAAGTAAAACAAGTAGGTTTTTAAAATATCTGTAATTTAGATTTGTCACCAACTATGCTTCCATCCAGTTAACAAGGTTTGCCACCAGTGTATTCACCAGCCATGAAGAAGCATCACTAAATTGAAAATGTCAAATGCTGATGGTAAGTCTCAACGTCAAGAAACTCCAGGCTTTATAGAGGTGTTTGAAAAGGAAGAATGTTATTGATACTGGTAATTGAAACATCTGAGTGGATATTATTTAATACAGGCACTGCAGTGCCCCCTCATGGATACAGCACAGCAGGGGGAGTGACAGCCTGTCTAAAGCAATACTTTGATGGAACTCTATATTTAGATAGTGGAGGCAATACACAGAAAGTTAACCCCGTTTGATGACTTTCTCCAAGTGTCTCATTGTCTGACCACTGATATTTCAATTGCTTACTTCACACTGCAAATTTTAATGTCTCTTTATCCTAATAATTACAAGTGCTGAAAGGTACCTCTTATGAATATTGTGTGGCTCTGTCCTGCCCTCCAATTATGATTCTGCCTCTGCTTCAACAAGAAGGCCTTCATATTAATCTAGTTCACATGAGATTGTTGGAGGAAGAATTTGAAAGCATATCTCTAGTGTTTGAACTAGAGGTGTTGCCAGGCAGCTGAATCTGGGGAGGTCTCTCCCTGTGCTCCAGATGAAACTTCAACCTGGATGGGGGAGGGTTCTTGACTCTGAACAAGGATGGATTCTCAAGCAGTTTGGAAAAGTGGAGGTAAAGAAGGAACTTATTAGAGGGAGAGTAGTAATGAATGGCAGCTGCTTTGCAGGCAGCTGAGGGCAGGAGAGTTCAGAGGGAGGCGGAGGGAGCTCGCTGGCCTTCTAGGCTTGGGGAAGTCTCCCTCGCCAGCTCCTAAAGCCAGGGTCACCTGGCATCTCATGTCCACTTGGATCTTCACAGTGAGAGACCAGCCCCAACTACCCCAGGACTTGGGTGCGCAGCGGAGCACAGGATTGAGTTAGGTTCTGTTCTGAGAACGTCCCAAAGACAGGAGGTTTTCAGGCAGGCTCCTGCAGCTGCACGTCCCTCTGGGTCACCCAGGCAGCAGAACTCGCAGGCCTAAATCTGAGCTCTCAGCAGCCCCTCCCTACTTATCAGCAGTAAAACAGAGACTAAGTGAAGACTTGGAAATAAAATGAAATATCAAAGAAACAAAGACACTTACCACTGGAAAAGCGCGAGACAAAACGCAATTAAGTTGAGCAGTGAGGAAGTTTTATTTAAAGCTACGCACTTAAGTTGCCTCCTTAGCGCAGTAGGAAGCGCATCAGTCTCATAAAGCTACACACTTAAAAACAGAAAAGGTGCGGGTGTCCTCAGAGAGGAGGCACGCTGAAAGGTTGGGTGTTTCCTCTTTTTATGATTTTTTCAGGAATGTGACAAAGGCCCAGGTGTGTAGTTGTCAAGTGGTCTCAAGATGCTTATCCCCGACGAGAGACACCATGCCTCCTCTCCTTTATTATCAGTCCTCCAAGTAATTCTGCAAAATAAACTAAACACAAGAATTTTATTGATTCGATTCCTCCCCAGGATAGGACTTCCCTCTGAGGAGATATCAATCAAGACCACCCGCCCTGCCTCCAAAGTGGGCTGAGTTATTGTCTGTTTGCTAAAGAATATGTTAGGAATCTTACTTCCTAACTTCCTGGCTTTTAAAATGGAATCTTAGCCTTAAGATGGAATCCTTCCTGTTCTTACTACACTTTTTATAACTCAGCTTGTTTGGAAAATTAATCTTGATGCTTGTCTCAGGTCCTGGCCCTATATCAGAGGCATGTGTGATGCTTCTATTTTTTAATTAATTGTATAATATAACTGTATATGACACTACCCTTTGGTATACAAATTCAGCAAATGAGTTTTCCTAAGAAAATATGTAGCTCTAGCCTTAGTCCTTGTAATCTACCTGAGCTGAGATCCCTACTCAACTGTTTTCTGGACAAAACTACCTTGACATCTAAAGTCATATTAAATCTTATCTATCCTGGTTAATAGAACTGCCCCACTCCTTGTTTTCTAAGCCAGAAACCTCATGCCATCTTCAACAACTCCTGTGCTTTTACTCACTATATCCAACCTATCACCAATTCCTGTCAATTCTACCTCTCAGATATCTCTGGAACCTATTCTATCCACTCTATCCCCACTGCTGTTTTTTCAGTTCAGACTTGTATAACAACATTTTTCTATTTAAAGACTCTTCTTTCCCCCAAGCTGTCCACTGTACCTGCACAGAAAAGACATGATAATATCATGGCTCCAACGTGGCATTTAGCATCATGTCCCCACACAACACTTTTGAGTCAGGAAAAAGCCACCTTGCCTTCTCTCCTTTGATCAGGGAGCAAATTCCTTCATAGGAACCCTACTCCTCCAAGAAGCTTATTGACCAGAACCAGGTCACATGTTCAGTCCTTTGGAGCTATCTAACTTAGACTATTCATGCTTATTTTCATGAACTTAGCATGCTACTTACCAAATAAAATCAGGCTTTTTTAAATAAAAGGAGAAAAGAGAAGGGCCATTGTTGGTGGACAACCAACATCTGGTGCATCTAGAAGTCAAGAAATAGCAAGATGATATTGTTACCGGCTGAGATGCTGTTTTTCCCAGGATTGTGTCTCCGAGGTGATGAAGAATGAAGCCAGCATACAAGAGTATGATGCAACCAGCAAAGTTTTTAATGAGAAATGAAAAGGAAGGAAAAAGACCCCCTCTAAATGGGAGGGGCACCAGGAGTGGATGGCGGTGGGGCTGCTTTATCTAGGGTTTATAAGCCAAAAAGAAGGAAGTTCACAGAATTGACTGGGGCTTGTTGCTAGGAAGACCCCCTTGTTTTTCAAGCTGAATTATCCAGATGTCCAGGATGTGGCTCCTTGTTTACTAAGGAACCTTGACCCTACTTCCCTCCTGCCTTCCCCTTAACAGGGACCATGAATTCTAATGACTGCCTACATCTCACTACTCCTGCCTCAGTATCTTTCCTCCAGATTAAAATAAATAAATAAAAAGAAAGAGAGACATTGTGTAAATAATGATTGAATAATGACATGCATCTATTTATTTTTAGGAAGATTCAATTCTCATTCTGAAGGAGGTTTTTTTATTGCTGAAAAATGTATGTATTGAAGTCCCAATAATTATATTTACATAAACATGTACAGGATTGTATAAAGATAGTTATGCTTAAACATGAGAAAGCACATGTATACATATGGGGGTTGGATCTAAACTCATCTAAATAGACACCATAGTTCATCTCTTGGGGTACATGCAAAGGTCAGGCATAGTGTATACAAATAATTACTTGATCTCCAGATGACTAATTACTCATTTCTTTTTTGTTTTGGAAACATAACCTAACACATTCTGATTTGTGTTTGTGTGGACCACTACTGTCTGCCCACTTCATGGCAGTATACCAATAAATATGCACAATAATCAATGGTATCCAAATAAAGGACAGATGGAGCCAAATGAAAAGGGAAGAGACTATCACAGCCTTTTAAATATACAAAGTTTCAAAACGCAGCATCTCTATGGCACATTTTGAATTCAACAGCCTTTGTATTATGCTTTCTACACTTGGCCCTAAGTTGGAACTCAATTTCTGTTTCTCAGCAATATGTTATCTTGCTAATTATTTTACTTCTCATGTAAAGCATTGAACATATTAAACATCCTTCCATGTATATTTTAAGTAACAATGAATGACTACTACATCAAAAGGCTTAAGTTTCTTACAGCAAGTTAACAGTTCAAGCCACTAAACATCCATTATCCATGATCATTTTTCTTCACACACATTCCTCTTGGGTCTGTCTATTCTAGAATTTGTGTTGATAATGAACTTTTGAATACTGATTTTATATGACACGGGTCATATTTGTAAGCTTTTTATCAAAATAACTGGAGATATAATCTTACATACACCTCATCAATACATCTGTCTTTAATCACCTGGGATAAATAGTGACAAATGGGGCTTAGTTTTTTACTTTAGCTGCTGCTGAAATGGAGTGAGTGTTTTAATGGAGCTTTTAAGTGGATAATAGGCATGCAGTGAACATTTTGAGGTATGGTAATGAGCTCTATGTATGGATGCAGGACTATATTTTTCACTGTTTCTGCACAAGAAAGTATTTGCAATTTATTAAAGAATCAGAAGTCTATTTACATGGCCACTGGGATGTGTGCTGAATTTCCTTATGCATTTAAATATCCCTATTTTCACACCCACTGCAACCATTATTTAGTTTGCAGATTCATTAAACTGTATAATGTGTTCTTATTAACTGCCAAAGAAATCATGTCAAATTAGGTGTGGAATTTTATTACTTAAAAAAAATAGCATACAATAATGCAGCATGCTCAAAATATTTGAATCACAAAATGGGTATAAGGAGAAAACAACTGGTTAAAAATATTTCACCCAAGACTTCAAACTCATGTATTTAATGCTAATTTATTCCTCCTACAGGAAAGTACTAGTTGTGATTTCAGGATTGGTTTGATGAAACCAAGACTACATTCTCTAATTGCTGACCACATACATAAATGACCACAACTAGAATACAGAAGCCATGGAGTCTGACAAAGAAGCAGAAACTTTCTCATGAAAATAATGTGGTTAGTGTAAAAGAAAGAGGGTAAGCAGAGGAACAAGTAAAGGTTATGGTTGATGTTCTGACAATGAAATATACTGACTTCTTCATAAAATCAACAACTGATTTCCTACAAATAAGATAATGTGAAAACATATACAAGAATGAGGAATTTTATAAGGCATTATGTTATATGCCCCATTATACTTACTCTACAGCAGGTGGGAATATGTTTTTAAGGAAACATCATGAACTTTGATGCAGATAAGTCTGGATTCCCACTCTGTGTGTGACCCTATGTATGACACTTCCTGACTATATGATGTGGGCAGACTAACACACCATATTTATTCTCAATTTTTTTCTTATTAAAAGGTGGCAGAGAGTGTACTTATGACTCTACTGGTGAACTTATTTCTATGTATAACCCCATCGATTCAAGATATTCTGAAAGGCCTACTAAATAACTAGATATTGTGTATACATTTGTGGTTTTTAAAGCACTACTGGACTCACAAGAAGTTTAAAAATTCAATAGCTCTCCCTATTTTTTTTAAGATGGAGAACCAAAGGTTTGTTTGCCCCAAGTACCAACTGCTATCAGAAGAGTGTACCTTAGAACAGCCACAAAACATCAACAAAATATCAAATCTAATAATATATAAAATGTACATAAAATATGTAGAAAAGATAAGACATCATGTCTTATTAATTAGGTGACCATACTAACAGAGTAAGAAATTCTATATGATTATCTCAGTAGATGTAGAGAAAGCATTCGCCAAACGAACATTCAACAAAAACTAGAATAGAAAGGAATTTCCTTAACAAGATAATGAACATTAAAAAAAATAATAACCCTATAGCTACCGTCATACTTAATGGTGAGAGACTGAATGCTTTCCCTCTAAGACTGGAAAGAAGGCAAGTATGTATTCTCTTATCACCCCTAATTAACATGGAATTCTAAATACTGACTAGTGCAATAAAGCAAGAAATATAAATGAAAGACTGATAGACTGGATAGGAAAGCTATATTCCCAAAAGACATGTTTGTATATTTAGAAAATTCCAAGGAATCTATAAAAATAGCACTAATAACTGAGTGAGTCACAGTATACATAGCATATAAGGACTCTGTATAGAAGTTAATCATATTTCAAAGTACTAGCAATGATGGGACAGGCGTAAGATAGACATTCCAATTCCAAAAGGGAGAACTGAGAAGGAAGAAAGGAGTGACAGAGTGCAAGTAAGTTCAAACTCTAGCAAGGAAAACTCCATTAGACCTTAAGGCTCAAGAACAATTTTCTTTAATTTGAGGCTCTGCCCTCGAGGCCCACAGGGGTGACATCACCCCCTTGGCATTGATTGGAAGCCATCTGACCTGGTGAGGTGGTGATCCTGATGATCTTTGAATCACCTTTGGGGGCATTCTCCTTTCTTGAAGGGCAGTACAAATTCACAGCCAAATAGCTGTAATGTCCAACCTACAAGGTGTAATAAATCCAACAACCTTCCTTTATTTTGTCCTACTTTCTCTGTCCTCTTTAGTTTAAACTGTCAATGCCTTTGCTGGTATAATCCCATCCCTCCTGGCCTCTGTTGAGATGGCTCATTAGATTTGTGGTATACACACACACACACACACACACACACACACACACACTATTAGATTTTTCTAGCATGTACTTTAAAACTCTTCTAGCCTCTACTCATTATCCAGCTCCAAATCCATTCCCACATTTTTTAGGTAGTTGTACAGCCGAATCCCAGCTCTCCTTAGGAGTTTCTGTGTTGACTCTAGCTCCCCTCATGGGGTCTCTTGTCTCCTGACCTTGGTCAAACCTAAAGGTCCCACCTCTAAATACCATCACATTGTGGATAAGGAATTCAGTATATGAATTTGGGGAGGACATAAACATTCACTCCATAGCAATGCCATACTACTCTACCATAAAATTTATCAAACTGGGCTATTTTTGTCTCTTCATTTTTCTGCCTTTCCTATTGAACTGTGGAACAAGATCATTGCATTTTCATGGTTGTATTCCATGCATCTAGCACAGTGACTAGAGACTCCAAATAAATATTTATTGAATGACAGAAGGAATTAATGTGTAGAATAGAAAGATAACATTTTTTTTCTTTTTATAATAGAATTTTTTCAATATTTATTTATATGTCTCTAAGGGGTAGCAAATGCAATCTTATTGTTTTATAAATTCACAGTTCTTTTCATTAATTTATAGTCTGTCATAACTTTTCCTGAGGAGCAGAGAAAGGAAAGAAATTATTATCAGTTTATAGAGAAGATCATTGAAGCTCAAAGCAGGTATATCTCTTTCAGAAGCTGTTGCTTGCGTTCATATCAAAATCTCCTAAACGGCAGCAATTGTCACATAAAACTGATTCTTTCAAATGCTCAGTATTAGTTTAGTTTGTTTTGTGATGTGGATGGAAAAAAGGGCTCTATAATTCTTAAAAAGAACTATATAATTAAATGTGGAATATGAATGATATAATTAGCTAAAATCTATACAGCTATTATTACTGAAAAAAGTGTTCTCATTAAAAAAAAATAACTCACGACACAGTGAAAACACCATTTTTTACTGTATCACTGTCCAAGATGTATTGAAGAGTTGAGAAACTGGTGAGTAATGGTTTATCATTTACACATTGATATTCTATTATTTACTGAACCTTCTCTCAGTTTTCAGACATTAAGCTCCTTTGAATTTTTCACCATTATAGATAAGTTGATAATGGGTTCTTTTGCAAGTGATCTTTACTTTTACCTTAAAATAATATGAAATGACAACAATAGCAGCAGCAGGTAAAAGAACTTGAATTTCAAAAAAATGTCAACTCTTCTGCTATTTTGATTTCAAAAGATTACTACAATGTATACTCTCAGCAGTATCAGTCCACTAGTTTCAACATAAGCTCACTTGCACATAGATGCTAATTTAGTATTTGTAAAATGATACAGCATTTAACTTTGCTTCTTTAATTAGTCACATTAAATTTTGTTCCTTATGTGATTGTTGGTATGTGGACTCATTACCCCCTTCTAGATTGCCCTGTTATAATGACTCTAAAGTTAATGACCAATTTACAAGGAATGCTGATAATCCTGAGAGGAAAATGATCCTACCCCTCTTTTTGCTCCTTTCCAATTTGCTGGACCATTCCTCAACTAAATATGGCAGGAATTTGTACTACACTTTATTTTTACCACCCAATCACTAATTCAGTATTTTCTGATGTTGGAACATGATGTTTATCATTCTGCACTTGATCTTATAGAGGAAGCATGCATACCGTTAAGATGGGGAGGTGGGTAGCTTCAGGTTCCATAGTTGCATAACAGCATAGGTATTTCTATTTTACATATAATCTAAGAAATTATGTTAAGTAAAATATGAAGAATCCCTGCTCTTAAGAGCACCTCTGAACTTATTCATGAGTGTAACCATCTTTAAGGTTATCTATGTCACTTTGATTCTAAGGAGTTGTTTTTAATGTGTTAAATGTTGTTTTTATAAAAAATATCTATTATGTGTCAGGTGCCTACTGTGTGCCAGGCCTTTCTACATACCTTATATCTAGTTTCCCAGCAATCCTGTGAAACTGATATCTATTGTCTCCATTCTATAGGTTAGAAAACTAAGACTCAGGTAAGTTAGGTATCTTGATTAGGTCCATGTAGTAAATGGCTAAGCTGAATTTTTCACATCCATGATTGTCTCTCTCTAACATCTATGATCTTTCACTCATACCAAATCACTTAAAAATATAAATGCATTCTCTTCTCTAAGCATTAATTTTCTATTATAAACTATACTTTTACATCAATGCTTTTTTTTATTCTGGTATCATGAATATACAATCACAGGAGCAACATTGTGGTTACCAGATTCCCCCCATTATCAAGTCCCCACCACATACCCTATTACAACCATTGTCCATCAGCAGAGTAAGATGCTACATCAATACATTTTAATTCAGAACATGAAAAAATTACCATCCCAGTAATCAAAACACTCATCCAATTATTATTTCTGCTTATAAACTAGGATTTCTTTCCATATAAATTTTAATCTGAATGAAAGAAACCCTAGTATGCATAAAAACCATCCTTGGGGCCTTATCTCCCAAGGCTCTGTTGTGCCAACTGTATTTTATGGGTAACAGACTCATTTGCTGTTCTTTGAACATGAACTTTTACCTTCTGCTTTTGTACTTTAGCTCATTTTCAACTTCAGGCTTTCTTCTCCAGCTATTAAGGGCCCAATCCAAAGGATATCTTCCTTATGACAGCTTTCTTAATCACATTAGTTAAAGTAACTTATACCTCTTTGGAATAGCTATACTTTTTTGTTCTATACACTTCTACTTCATGCAATATATGGAAAGAACATGGGCTTTGAAGTTGTACAGGTATGATTCAATATTCAGCTCTGTCTAAATTATGGCACTTTTCTAAAGATCAGTGCATCAGTTAACTATTGCATGTGACAAACTACCCCAGAACTCAGTGGCTTAAAATAATAAGCACTTCCTAATGCTTTTTTTTTTTGATAACTTTTAAGATTTACTCTCTTAGCAAATTTCAAATATTCATTACAGTTTTGTTAACTATATATATTAACTTGTAGTCTCATTGCTCTTAAATCTATGAGTAAGGTTCTCCTAATCTTGGCTGGGCTTACTTCTCATCTGCAGTGAGACTGGTTTCAAGGAGGTTGCCTTACTGATCTTGGCTGGGTGCTTCCACATGTTTGGTGGGTGGCTGGCAGTAAGATGACCTAGGACAAGCTCATTAGGACAATCGGACTCTTTCCACATAATTTCTCATCCTCCAGTAAGCTACCCTGAGCTTTTCCCACATGGCTGTGAGAATTCCAAAACAAAAAAACAAAAAGAAACAAGTAGAAGATTTCTAAGAGCCAAAGCTCAGAAATGACTATCACTTATACTGCATTCTGTTGGCCAAAAATTAACCAAAGGAAGTTCAGATTCAAGTCATGATAAATAAACTTCACATCTTGATGGCAGGAGCTGCCAAAATCAGCATAATGGGAATATTTACATTCAGAGCTGTTATGAAATAAGACATTGAATGAAAAGCATTTAGCAAATGCTTTTAATATATATGCTCAATGCATGCTAAATTGTGGGTCCCTTATACATCTTGGTCCTCTATCCTGCACATCTTGTCTACAAGAAATACCAAATGAATGAGTGGTAGAAATATATAACTTCATAGACTTCTAGAAAATATTTTAAAAAACATTTTAATAAAAATATGCAAGTAAATAGACATGATGTTGTCTTAAAATTATATTTAATTCAAGCTCTGTAAAATATATAGCAAAATAAAAACTGATGCTAAAAGCCATGATGACTTTAACCATTTTTCTTCAAACTCCTGTTTCTTAATTCATATTTTTTATGTCATATAAAAAGTGGGAATTTTAGAAGGAGGTATTTGATCATTTTCAAGATATAATTTGTGCAGGACCATTATTTTTGGCAGTAGATTTTCTTTTATGGGACCAAAATAGAGTATATAAATTTTGCATCGCATGCTGGGAGAAAATCAGTATGACTGCACACACACTTCTCATGCTTCAAGGATTTTTACTATAATAGAAATCTACAGAAATATAACACCTTCGAACTTTACTGCCTCAATGTATCTTAGACAGACATGGTGCGGATGCATTCCCATGAGTTTTACTTGCTGAAATAAAACACACATAGAATTTCACAAATAAATGTGTTCACTTTACTTACAATTTTAGAAACTACCTTTATCTTGTCAAAAAGTTTTGAAACAATCTGAAAAAACCATTATGTGCATATGTCCATGTTGGAAATGAGTAAATTAGGGAAAATGTATTATACATGCCTTTGTATATGTAGTAAAACTCACAGCTGGGATTTGAGTCATCCAAAAAAGGGTAACATTTCTCTCATTCAATAAGAATATAATCCTTTTGAATAATAAAGTCCATAATTTACCTGATTAATCTCCTTTCATAGGTCCCTATGTTTCTACAGATCCTGAGGTGGTTTTTCAGTGTTTCCAACATCTGATTGGCATTTTTATCTTGTAAAAGACAATTTTTTATACACATTTAAAAAAATACATAAGCTTGAATGAGTTATAGAAATATGTAACTTCATAGACTTCCAGAAAATATTTTAAAAAACATTTTAATAAAAATCTGCAAGTAAATAGACACGATGTTGTCTTAAAATTATATTTAATTCAAGCTCTGTAAAATATATAGCAAAATAAAAACTGATGCTAAAAGCCATGATAACTTTAACTACATATAACATTTAAGCTTTTTAAATTAGTGTTTCCAAATTATTAAGTACTTCAAAAGCTCATGGCAATATTGAATAATATAATAAAAATCATGTGCTCAGCACCTGGCTTTCTCATATTCTCACATCAGTCCCTATTTGCTTTATAGTTGCTGTTCTCTCTAAAATCCTTCATATTTCTTTCTTAGAGATAATCTATTCTCATTAGTTCAATGTTTATCATTTACACTTAGGTTTTCTACTACTTATGCATTTTGTGTTTATCTCAACAATATATTGTAATTTTGCAGATTTGTAACTTTATCTAAATGGTATATTACAGGTATTATTTTGAAAGTTGTTTTATTCAACATCATGTTTGTGAGCTCCATGCATGTTAATATACATGTTGTCTGGTTTGTTTCTCTTAACTGTATTATTTTGTAGCATTCTTTTTTTATGCCTGTATCACACAATTTATTCTCCTGTTGTTGGGTGCTGATTGTTTCCAATTCTTCCCTTTTTCAAGTAGTGCTGTTACACAGTCTTGATCATATCTCCTTGTGTGCACATGGAAGTGTTTCTCTGCTCGTAAAGGTGCTGTTGTGCTGTAGGGAATATATACATTCAACCTTACTAGATAGTACCAATTTATAAGTCATTCGCTGTGTATGAGAGCTCCTGTTCTCCACATTTTTCTTCCTACAGTAAGTTATGCACTTTCTTGTTATCATATAATGACACCAAAATATGCTGTGATTCCTTTTCCTCTCGACTCAGACTTCAGTACTGTCCTCAGCTAGGGTGACCACCAGACTCCCTCCCCATCAGCATCAGCATCACGGGTCCCAATTCCGCAGGAGGGAGGGACCACAGTAGCTCCTCTGCCCTTGTTCACAGCAAGGGAGAGGGTTATTCTGTGGGAGGAAGAAATCAGGAATGGTGAGAATGGGCACCTCTCTCACTCCCATACACAGGGAATGTTTCATTAGTTAAATGCTGCCTATATCCAGGTGAATCCTCTGCAAACAGACAGATCTCACAGGGCAATGCTCTTGGTATCTTTTAGCCTGGAAATCACTAGTGAAACATCTTTACCCCTCCACACCCAGATTCTCCTAGAAAGCCTGTGTACTAAAAAACTCTTGTCTTTTGGAATGTGACACTTTGGGTAGGTGTTCTGTTATGGTCCAGGGGCCAGGAAATTCTGCTGTCCTCCCTCCATCCCCTAGAAAGTGATAAGCCTATTTTGCCTACTGTTCTGAGTCTGACCTTCCATGTAGCATCAAGTTGGCCTGATATTATAGCATGGCATGAATCTCTTCAAGTCCCAGTTGCCTAATTTATTCCAGGAGAGGCAACTGGGAATCAGAGAGAGGAAGCATTTTTCTTGACACAGCCAGAAAGTAACAACCATGGACTGTAACCCAGTCCTCATACTTCTTAGCAAAATGTTCTCTCTTCCTTAGTTTCTCTAGTTTTGCCTCTGAGATTTTATTAGTGTTTGCTAAGAAAATTAGGTTTTGGAATATATTCCTAGAAATAATATTATGTAAGCATGAACTTTAGTTGCAATGTTATATAGGTCCTCTGCATGCAATATTCTTTCCCCTGTCAAGTCTTATAGCCATAGAATTTCAGAGCAGGAAGGAATCCTCAAAAAATTGGCTCAACACTCTCAATTACCAGATACGACAAAGATGAAAAATTAAGTCTAAAGAGGTTATTTGCCCAGTGTCACAATGCTAGGAAGTGGCAGAGCCACCATCATATTAACTTTTTCCTAATTGTAACAGTCAAGAATAAAATAAAACTCAACTACAAAATCTTACAAAGATAATTACTATTAAAATATCATTGTCTGTTTCTCCAGTCTAAGCATCTATTAGCAGGAGAATAAAAAACTGATGGTATTTTTATTTAATACCATAATCCTCTTAGCTTTGATTTCAATTTGGCAGATGTGTGACTTTTAGCAAATTGCTTAATCTTCCTGAGCCTCAATTTTCCCATCTGTAAATACAGGGAAGTAGTTTTCAGAATTAGATGTAATATTTGGGAAAACGGAGAACACTTGGCTAATTATCAGTGCTTGATAAAGCATAGGTATTTTTCTGTCTCAATATGTGAAAACTTAGGTTATATTTTATGATAATAGGAAAGATATTTATGTTTTTATGTATTCTGTTCTACTATATACACACATGTAATTTTACATATATATACCTAATTTATATATTTTAAATGTGCATGTGTTTCTCTCTCCTTTTTAAAAAAGTAATCTATCAGATCAGAGACTATGTTGGCCATAATTTTGTCTTAGGAATTGGTGTCCTGCTGGGCCACACACAAAAAGCAGTTATGCCCTAGAACAGACAGTAAGTTCAGTGGAAGCATTTAGGTCACACACCCAGCCACACCTTGGTCTTGAGCAATTAGACTTATATGTGCATTACAGATCAGAAAAAAGTGACAAGGTATATAAAATATGGCCTTAGTTATATGTGAAAAATTTTGTGTATTAATATTAATAATATGTATATAAGACACAAGCATATGTTTAAATTGGGAAATATATGTCAGAATATTCCCATGTACTTTTCTATATTTTCTGAATTTTCCCTATGAATTATAGCAATTTTATAATCATAAATTTTTATAAGGGAATTTTATACATTTTATAAAAAATATATGAAAGAGATGTCTTCTCCCCTCTAGGAATTGTTTATGTCTGAAATGCAATATATTTTTTAATTGAAGACAAACACAAATCTGTGGATATCTAGATGTGGATATTTAGATGGATTTAATACAGTATGTCATAGGCCACTTCCCTGTATTTTTGCCTGTGCTGTTCCAGCTGCCTGGATTTCATTTTGCCTACGATACTCCATCATTCACCCTAAATAAAAAAACAGAAGCACACTCCAGATACAACTTGTTTCTCTCTGTGAATTAAGATTTTATTAATTGCTCTCTAATAACTGACCTCTCATTTTTGTGACCCATTGTAGCTTGAATATATACTTGTCATACCTGAAACCATTGTTTTTGCACCTTCCCAAGTATATGTCTGTACTGTGGGATTACAAACTCGAATTCATTTTTGTTTCCCCAATATTTGGCAAAATAGGCGCTCTGTGAATATTTGTCAAAGATAGGGAAGGAGAAAGAGAGAGAAGGAAGGAAGGAAGGACAGATTCTGATGAACTGGAGCAAGGCTATAGGTGGTAAGGAACAAGAAGTCTTCTGCAAGGGAATTTTATTTAAGAGTAGATTTAGTCTGAAAAGAAACAGTCCCATTTCAGTGTCAAGTTTTTATTTGTATCCATCCAAACCCAGCCATGATTGTATATAGGTCCAGGGAGAACTAAAGGGGCTGTGTGTCAATTGAAATGTCTGTTTCACTAGACTCAGTAATTATTTACTGACCCAATAATTCTGCTGTGGAATACTTCTTTTTACAGCTGAACATCACATACTTCACAAGTGCAGAAGTATTTGCATATTGGCAGCAGTAAGGCTGCCTCATGTCATTATAGGCCACTGGACATGGTGCCATTAAAATAAGGGCAAAACAGTTTTGAAGACTAGCAGCTAGGAAATCCCCATCATACTAGCAACCTGGGCTGTGACATCAGCAAATCTTGAGGAGTGACTGATCTTCAGTAAATAGTGGTGGTAGAAATGGTTTGACCCTAAGGCCAGTCAGGGCTTTCTCTGCTTAGAGCAGAGATGTGTCTTCTTGGATCAGCATCTCTGTAGAGTTGTTGTGGCCAGTGGCTGTGGAATCCTGAATTAGTTAAAAGAAGTCAATTAATTAATTTCTTCAAAAATTAATTCAACACACCTGATCATCTACATTTGCCCTCTTACAGCACTAAACTATGTTTTCTACCTTTATCTTGCATCTACCTACCACTTCAGCATTTTATTAAAAATAATAATAATAATAATAATAAGGGAGAAATGTGGGATTCACATATAAATCAAGTATAAAAATCAAACGAATAATCATATTTGGCCTGATTGTTTATAGTTCATGATGCGTGATCAAAACCGAAAGTTTCTGTGATGACTGCCCTTGCATTGTTCACCATGTAAGAACTTATTCACTATGTAAGAACTTGTTCACCATGTAAAAACTTGTTCGTTATGCTTCAGAAGATTGGAGACTGTTGAGAATTAGGCTTGGGGTTGATTATTGATTGTGCATTGAGTCCCCTATACAGAATTTTATTGTTGTTAACAACCATATGATCAATAAATATGAGAGATGCCCTCTCAAAAAAAAAATTTAATTCATAGTATATTTGCCTACTGCCATCTCTGTATACATCAGAGTCCTAAGTTATTGCAGGTGCTGGAGACACACTAGGAAGCAAAATAAATGAATTGTCGATTCTCGTGGAGCTAAAATTTTAGGAAGAGGAAGGAGAAAATAAACAAGTAGATAAATAAATAAGCAATGCAATTTCAGGTATTTACACCCAGGCTGTGAAATAAAGGAATCAAGGATGACTTCTACGTTTTTGAGAATGTTTATATCATTTACTGAAATACTAAAAGGGTTTTACTGAGCAGAATCAAATGTTTGATTTTAGACAAGTAATTTTGAGATGGTGACTGGATATTAATGGTAATGTTGATTAACCAATTGGATACAGGAGTCTGGAGCTTGATGGACAGGTTGGGGCTCAGCTACAAATTTCCACTGCACCAAGCACAGAGTTAGGTATAAGAGCACTGCAGTAATGAATAAAAGTTGACAGCAATGGCTGCCGAGACTGATCCATAATCCTTATATCCTATATAGGAATATTCCCACATATGTTTAAGGATGGTTACTTGGAAAGGAAAGGAGATAGAATCGTTGAAGGAGCATGTGGGAGCTGAAGGCAGCAAGATTTGAGTACTAATGTTGACATGATCTCATTGATATCTAGAAATTTGTAAGGCATGGCATGTTCTGGTAGTAGAGGCATGTGCAAAGTGCTATCTAATTGCTTAACAAAGTGTCCTGATGTTATTATTATTTTCACTGTGTAATTTAATTCACAAATAATATTTATTAATGTCTACAGATTAATGATGTTGCGTTAGTGGAGACAGGGTGGTATAATGGGAAGGCACTGGTTTTGGAGCCAAATGAGGTAATTCTCCTTTGACGATGAACTTGTTGCTTCAGCTGCTGGGAGTCCTATTGGCAGGCAGTCTTCAGCTGTCACCACCATTAAGGATTGTTACACCTGCAGAGAATCACATTTCCCAATTTCCTGCCCCTTCCTGGGGTTGCCCACATCAAGTGGAGAGACCATGTGGGGAGACCACAGAGAAAGCTATGCCTGAGAAATCCCAACTGTTCTTGCTCTGGAGAGTTTTCCCAGCCCAGGCTTCAAACATATGAGTGAAACTTTTGAGGTGACCTCAGGCCCAGCCATCCACCTGATTGCCAAGTGCATGAAAGATCCCATATGAGGACTGACTAGCTGAGCCTCAGGTGAGCAAAATAAATAAGTGCTCTTATGTTAAGTCACTGTTTTAGGGTAGTTTATACAGAGCTATAAATAACTGCAACTAATATTATTTTACTTCTTTCAGCCTCAATTTCTCTACTATTTATAATATGAGAATAATTTTATTAAAACTTCCTGAACCTATCTCTTGCACATGTTGCAGAAATAACTCTAATAGCAGCACATATAAACTTGTTTTATAAGCTATAAGAGGAATTAGAGGTACAATTTATTATAATTATCACCATAAATCATCATTAACTTGGAAGAGAGTGTACAGAATACCAGAAAAGCATGGCTTCTGGTTGCAAGGAGCGATGGTAACAGCTTTGGGTTCACAATCATATATCTTAACCACATAAACATTTGTGGTGCTACACACACAGACACACACAACACACAGACACACACACACACACACATGGCAAAAATTTAAATGTAACTAGAAGGATCTGGAATGGGAGAGGGGAATGAAAATGAAGTAGTGTAAAAGCAATCATGTAACATCCACTTTTCCTTATTTAGCCCTTCTGCACAGCTCAAATCAGAATGTTGTTTTCAGGTACACTTGTAGAAGACACAATTCTGTCCTCTCCAGCTTCAAACATGGAAACTTAGCACTTAATAATTTCCTCTTTAACATTCACTAAACATTGGCCCCCTCTTCTCTTTGTCTCTTCCTCCATATATTTTGCCTATATCCCCAACTAGATATAAATGTATTTAAAGAAACAATCCAGATATTCTTCATAGTAACCATCACAGTGTTTTGTAAATAGAAGGTACTTAACAGGTTTATAAAATAAGCCCAAACAGTGCAGGTATGATCTGAAAGACAATAAAGGATCAAAGATTACTTACTACTAAGGTTTTTATTTTTCATTGACAATTAAAATTCAATTTGTAGTTTAAACTAAATTTAATTTATTTTATTTTTATTTTTTTTATTTTCTAGATTCTGATTTTCCTCATTAGGGCATCCTGCCAAATATTCCAGTCCCCACCTCCTTCCTTGCCTTTCTGGGCACATTTTCGGATTGCACTTTCTGAGTCCCTTGTGGTAAGTAACTGTAGTGAATTGTGAGTGTAAGTGATGTGTGTTATTTTTGCTGGAGCATTTTAAATTTTGTCTCTGGACCTTCCAGAGCTCTTGGTACCTCTGGCAGAGATCTATAAGGTTCTAGGTAGTGGCTGTTCCACTAAATTGTCTTCCTTAGTGACTATGATAAGCAGAAATACTCTTCCCTTTGCTAACCTGTAATGGATATGTAGCATGAACAAGAAATAAACTATTGGTGCTTGTTAAGCCTTTCATTTTGTTATTTTACTTTTTTCCCCTACAGCATAACTTCCTGATGTAGCCTTACTGATAGAGCCCTCTACACCTAGTGACCAGAACTGATTGACAGGTTTGGCAAAACTTGAGGACAGAAGAATCACAGCTCAGGTACAATTTCTCTCCTTTCCAGTTCTTTGTCAGTGGAATATAAATTGGTTCAGTAATTCGGCATTTAATGTGAAATGCTTGTTTCCATAGATAACGTAAGCCAGCACTTCTAATAACAGACCCATATGTATCTGTCATCAAACTCTATCTTAAATGCTGTTAAAATAACATACAATTTCTCAAATTACATCTGGAGTTGTCTTAGGTGGGTTTCCCAGAGAATAGACTGAGACAGATATTTATGCAGAAATTTATTTGGGAGTGCTTTCCAGAATAACCATGACTGAGTGCAGAACGCAGAATTAGCCAGAAAGAGAAGCTGAACTTCGCTGCATTCACAAGATACAGTTGATGGTTCTGGGGAACTATTTGCAAGGCCTTGTTTATTTGTCCTGGTTGAAGTAAAGGGCTTTTGTGTCCTGGACCAACCAGTCATTGGATGTGGCCGATCACAGAAGAGGAAGTAATTTTCAGTGAGGCAGCTTCCTTCAATGGAGATCAGTGCCTCGGAAGGAGCTCAGCTGTGAGCCGTCAGTAGCCAATGATCCTGGCAACTGGAGGAGCCTACATCTCTGTCCTGAAGGGGTCTCTGCATGGTGGGACACAGCATCCACTATAGTGGCAGTGTAAATTTCTAATGAAACTCCTGGAATTTGTTACCAGGTCTCCTGTGGAAACAATTACCTCCTAGTTTTGTCCCCAAGGATCTGTCCACTTGGACTGTTGTTTCCCTATCTCTAACTATCAAATACATATTTATTTTTAAAGGATTCAGCTCAAGCTCCACCTAGGAAAACCCTCCTAAGAAATATCTCTTGATGGTGTCCCTAGCCATGATTTTTTTTTTTGGAATTCCTTGGCAGTCTGCATCAACCTTGTGTTATAACTTTGCTTTGCATGAGGGAAAGTTTATCTAGGATGACTATAGAGCTGCTCCCCAAACTTGAGGCACAGAGAAACTAAGATGGAAAATGGTAAGGGTCAGCAATAACCTGAGGGATTCAGATAGGACACTCTAGTGCCCTCTGTTTCTCGGAGGTCCTACATGACGTTAAGCTTGTAAGTCCCAGAGTATCTTGTTCCATGTTGTGTCTTATAAGCTGGATTCTTCTTTCTTTTTACCATATTCTTTGGGCTGTTCCCCCATTATTATTTCTAAAACTTTAGTAGAAAAGTTCTACTACTAAAAAATTAATTTGGCTTGGCCTTGTTTTAGAAACTTAAAGGGAAGAAGATCATTTCAGTTCCTTCTCTGGCCTTCTGTTTCCTCCCCCGACTCTATCCCCGTCCATGGCTGAATCCTGCATGGTGGCTGAGATGTTACTTATTGAGGAATTTGGCCTAGGGAGAGGGAAATGTCAGAGAGTGAGAGTCTGAACTGTCAGGTTTAAATGTTCTTTTCCAACTAGAAGTCCTTCCTACAGAGTAAATCTCTGATCAATCTGTTTTAACTTTTAATTTTGCAGGGAAGCAATTTATTTATATTTTGAATTAAAATTATTCATACACATTTTATTTTCTCACTAGACCTTATTTTACTTGAGATAAAGAGTAGAATTAGGAAAATCACTAGAAGTCTTAGTTTCCCCATTTGCAAAATGAGTGGCTATAATTCTTCAAGGGCCTTTCCATCTGCAGAACTTGCTGGTATTATGTGAGCCTAAAATGATAGGATGTCGCAATTCTAGAAAGGTTGAGAACACCTTATCTCTGGTTTCCATATTAGTTTGCTGGCAGATAGCTGCATACATCTTTCTGTTACTGTGTAAAATAAGAGCTCTAGAACAAACAGAGGGTAAGAATAATACAGAGAAAGACAAAGAAGTTTCACAACAGCCATCATCAGGAACTCAGGGGCAATTTGACTTAAAACAGCTTGAAATTTTAAAGGAAAAACAGATAATGCAATGTTTTCTCATTTGTTTCTGTTTCTTCTTTACACAAGTTCACTCTATCTCCCCAAAGATTTCCTCCTAAAAAGAAAACACATTGCACAGCTTGACCTGTAATTTAAATCACAATTAAGTTTCCAGTTAGTATGTGTCTTCGTCATAAATCTGCTATAAATCCCAGTGTTCCATTAAATTCTTTTCTCCTCTTAAACGGCATGACCCCAGTTTTATTTTCCCTAGACATAAAATGCTGAGTTATAGCTTATTTATGAGTTTCATGAATAGACTAATTTGATTGCCATTTGCAGAGAAATTCTCACCAGGTTATTACACTCCTAGTTCCCATTAACTAATAAAAGATAACACAAAATAAAAATTACTCCAAATTAGTGTTCCAAGCAGAATTACTGGCAACATTTCTTTGTGTAAAAAGATGCTACCAATCAACGTAATTAAGAACATTTCTTCGTCTTGCTCCTGATCCACACTTCTACCTATGCTAAACCCACTGTGCTTTTTATAAATGTTTACAAATCTACCTTTTAGCCTTTTTAGCATTTATTCCTAGTGGGACATTGCTTTTTCGCTAAGAATTCATTCCCCATGAGCAGAGCTTAAAGTGGTTCAGATTTTATGTTCTTGACCTCAACCTGGATACCCACTATAAATCCAAGCTTGACTGAGAATGTCCAAGCATCTGGTCAAATAGGTCAGCTGGTGTTTCAATGAGTTGAGGGCTTCAGTAGTCACATGGAAAGTATAGTTTGAGGCATTAAGACTGATAGCTACTCCTAGGGCAGTATAAGACTGTTGTGAGAAGTTATGCTTTATAATCAATAAAATAACTGATGTTCACTACAATATAAGCTCTGAAAGGCAGAAGTTTTTGTTGTTTATTGTTCATTGACATTATAAGCTCTCAAGCATTTGTTGAAGATGGACTTTAGTCCTGGCTCTGATCTATGATTAAAATCTAGTTCCCTGATCCAGCTGCTTCATCTACAAAACATAGTTAGTAATAAAAGAACTGCTGAATTACATGAAGTAACTTAGGAAAATGTTTGGTACTTGGCGTAGGACAAGTATACATACAGATTTTAGTCAATGAAATCATTTAATCCTAACCATGATTAATAAGATGATTCAAGCTAAGTCTAAAATAAAAGTTTTAAATCCTTGAAGAGCAATGATGGGGAAAACTGTTGATTGAAAGTTGCAGGCATTGTTCTTTTCCCTAAAATGTGAAGGATTGACTTAAACTTTTAGGCACAAAAAGGCTTTGTTTTTTGTAAAATCATCTACATGGATACTCAAATTTATACCAGTGTAGAGCAATGGTTCTCTGGTGAAGAGAAACACTGTAGCCCTGTAGCACCAAGGAAATAAAGTTTTGTTTACTATGGTTAACATATTGATATTAATGTAGGCAGAGTCTGTTTCTTTTAAAAACATTTTTAGTATATATAAATTTAGACCATTCTATGTCTGTACATTATTACTTGTCCTTACCGAAGTATATGAGCATATTTTTCAAGCATTTACCCACAGGAGATTAGGAGAGGAGACCTGGAAATGGCAGAAAAGACTCAGAAACATGATTTTTATTGTCTATTGACAAAGGACATGAAAAGAACTGGATTCAAATTGCTGAAGCCCCCCACCTGAACTCTGTTAGGCTGGAGAAAGGAAAAACAAGGACATGCAAACAGACGTCCACAGAGAGATGCCATAGGGGGAGAACAGACCAGACCCCAAAGTCTGTGCTGTATATGGAAAGGGGACAGCTCTTCCTGAATTCCATCCTGATGTGCCAACTAAGACCCGGATGTCAGCCTCCTCCCTCTTGGAAGGAAAAAAGTTTCTAGTTGACTATTATGTCACCTTTAGCCAATCATACCTCTCAACACCCCTCTAAGATAGTTTGCCCACTCCTCCCCCTCCTAATCCCTTATAAGTGCCCCACCTCCCTAACCGGGTGTGACTTCTATGGCCTCTGGCAAGAAGGCCATAGAACCTCACCCGGGGGTATTTAAATAAATTACCTGGCCCTTTGTTGCCTCTCTTTGCCTGCTTATTCCGGCTAGAATTTATCTTACATATGGTGCCAAAACCCGGGAGGAGTGTGAGCACAGGGCCCCGACTGGCCACCGGCGGCCCTGCCCCCTCCTTCCCTGACCTGGGACCTCAGCCTGCTCTCCGCTGCGTGGACTATTTTCCAGTGAGTCCCTCAGTTTCCCCGGTCTGCTTCCCTTCCTAACTCCCTTTCACCTGGTCCGTCCGAAATCATAGCTACGTCCAGGTCTGGGCATTCAGCCCATCTGTTGTGAGTATCCGGGATACTCGCCCCTGGCCCTGCAGTGGGGGAGACATCCCTCACCCAGGCTCCCAGGCCGTCTCCCCTGACTTGGTGCGCTTGGGACGCTGGGTGCTCCTCTCAGCGGGATGTTTTTTGGGAAGTGGTCGCAGACATGAGGAACCAGCCCATGAAAGCAGAGGCTCAGACCCCACTGCGGTGTCTCATTTCTAATCTGGCTACTCTGTCCCGGGAAATTCGCAAACAGAAGTTAGTCTTCCTTTGCTCTGAGGCCGGGCCTCAGTATCCCTTGGACAACCAATCTTGCTGGCCCCCTGAGGGAACTTTTGATTTTAGCCTCCTCACCGACTTAACTAATTATTGCCACCGGAGCGGATTGTAGAATGAAATCCCACATGTGCAGGCTTTTTGGACTTTGCACTCCCGTCAAAACCTTTATGTTAAGTGTTCTATAACTCAGGTTCTTCTGGCCCAATCTCCAGTTAAGGATTGCCAGCCTCTTATTCTGCTCAGTCAGTCCTTTTCAGATCCGCCAGAACCTCAGTCGCCCACCTCCCTCAGCTCGCAATCCCCTCCCCCTCTCTCCACCACCATCTCTAAGTCCTTTGTCTTCCCACCTGTTGCCTCCATCTTAAAGTCCTCATTCTCAACCACGCCATTGTCCTGCTCTCCTCTTCCGGTGGCTGCACCACCCCCTCCCCCTCTCCTTCCGCCTTCACCGCCCTCTTCCCCCACCGGAACACGCCCCTCCTGCCCTCTAGTTCCAGAAGCCACAGACAAGAAGCTGAGAAGAGAGACGGCAATTGGGTATCAGTAACTCAAGTCTTTGTATCAATTTGTCTATCTGTATATGTTTTTATGAAAAAAGTGTTGTTGACTGTAGTCTTTGTAACTCAGTTTGTACGTTTGTGTGTCTAAGTGTATAAATGAAAAATATTTTATTTAAAAATAAGCGCTTGTGAAGATTGAGAAGAAAATGAGATCTTAATATTAAGAAGACTAAAAGCTAAACTTTGATAACAACTGTGCAACCTTTATTTGCCTTTGAAGTACTTTGTTGTCATTCTAGTTAATTGGATAAGTATTGCTTCATAGCAACCTATAATCCTATTTAAGCAAGTGCCTTAAAACTTTTAAGAACTTCCCAAAATCAAATTCAAAAAAGTGCTTTTGCCTCTAGTTAACTCTGATATTTTCCAGAGGGCCCCTGGAACATGTCAGAGGAATTTTTTTCTCATTGGAGAAAGTATTTAGCTAATTTGGCTTATTTATCTGATATATAATTATCTGCTTAATTACCTAAGAAGCACTGTCAAAAAGAATAATGCTAAACTTTGTTACTGAATGTTTTGTATTACAGAAATATCAGAATTTCCTTATGTCAACTGTCTTACAGTAAGCTCTCATCAGATCTTTAACCATTGTCATTTGTAAGTCTTTTATTATTTACAGTCACTGTTTTATTACTCTTAAGCTAGTAAAGTACTAGATTTCAGCAGAACAGGTATTGGTTACATAAGATTAAGCTAAAGAAGATGATTTTGTGACTTTTTGTTTCAAATGTTGTTGATAAAGTGTTTTAAGCTTTTTCTCTTAAGCTGATAACAGTTGTAAATGACTGCCTTTATAAGCAGAATTGAAAGTTTATTTTTCTCTCTACCTGATTCCTCCAGAATTTAAAAACTCTCAGTAACTATTTTTATATTTCATGGCAGTATATTTATTTGCATAAGTTCAATAAGAACCTGCTTTCCTTGTAAGAGGACCAATTAAAAACACTGGTTATACTACCAAGGCTTTGACTGGAATGTCATACCTGAGAGACACGTGCATAAAGCTCAGATATGAACAGACAGCTTTAAGGAACTAAGGTTGACTTTATAAAGCCAACAAAGCCCCTTGGAAAAACTGGCCTGGTACCTTGCTTACAGAGTTCCCGGCAGCCTTACCAGGTGAGTAAAGAAGGTCACTTCCTGGCAGATGCAGGAACCTCAAGAAGAGAGGAATTCACCCAAATCTACAGGTACTGCAGGCACAACCTGATGGCAAGTCTGGCTTGGCTTTCTGGCCTCAAGAGGCTCTTAAAAGTTCAATCTGAAATTCCTTACAAAAAGTTCCAGCAAAGCATATTTAAAAGAGCCTATGTAATCAATTGCTCTTCTTGCTGCACTTATGCAAATAATCAAGCCAACTGTTAATTATTTTCTTAATCTAACTACTTCTAATAAAAATAAGGGTGATTTTAGAGAAAAGTATTGTTTCAATAATGCAGTCTTATTTATACTAAATCCTAATACTAGTCATTGAAATGTAAACTCGATCCAGAATTCGAGTCCCCCATAACAGCCTGGCTAATGCCCCTACTGGGCCCCTTAATAACAGTTTGTAGTTTACTCTTAGTTGCCCCTTGTGTCCTCAGATTCCTCCAACAGCAGCTAACCCAGATGACCCGAGTCGCCACCGACCAGATGTTATTTCACCGTTATGCACCTCTTCCACTGAACCCCCTCCTTCGGCCTCATACCAGCCTCAAACCCCCATGACGCCCCTTGTCAGCTGCAAGTAGCCAGATTGAGTCATCGCCCATTATGACCAAAAGGCTGGAATGTTAGGCTGGAGAAAGGAAAAACAAGGACATGCAAACAGAACAGAGAGATGCCATAGGGGGAGAACAGGCCAGACCCCAAAGTCCGTGCCGTATATGGAAAGGGGACAGATCTTCCTGAATTCCATCCTGATGTGCCAAGACCCGGATGTCAGCCTCCTCCCTCTTGGAAGGAAAAAAGTTTCTAGTTGACTATTATGTCACCTTTAGCCAATCATTCCTCTCAACACCCCCCTAAGATAGTTTGCCCACTCCTCCCCGTCCTAATCCCTTATAAGCCCCCCACCTCCCTAACCGGGTGTGACTTCTATGGCCTCCGGCAAGAAGGCCATAAAACCTCACCCGGGGTTTTTTAAATAAATTACCTGGCCCTTTGTTGCCTCTCTTTGCCTGCTTATTCTGGCTAGAATTTATCTTACAAACTCTACTATGAATGTCCCACAAATGCTGTATTTACTTTATTTTATTTTATTTTTAATATTGTTAATGTACAATTACTTGAACATTATGGTTACTAGACTCCCCCTATTATCAAGCCCCCCTCACATACCCCATTACAGTCACTGTCCATCAGCATAGTAAGATGCTATAGAATCATTACTTGTCTTCTCTGTATATACTGCCTTTCCAATGCCCCCCCCCCGCTACATTATGTGTGCTAATCGTAATGTCCCTTTTTCCCCCTTATCCCTCCCTTCCCATCCATCCTCCCCAGTCCCTTTCCCTTTGGTAACTGTTAGTCCATTCTTGGGTTCTGTGAGTCTGCTGCTGCTTTGTTCCTTCAGTTTTTTCTTTGTTCTTATACTACACAGATGAGTGAAATCATTTGGTACTTGTCTTTCTCTGACTGGCTTATTTCACTGAGCATAATACCCTCTAGCTCCATCCATGTTGTTGCAAATGGTAGGATTTGTTTTCTTCTTATGGCTGAATAATATTCCATTGTGTATATGTACCACATCTTCTTTATCCATTCATCTACTGATGGACACTTAGGTTGCTTCCATTTCTTGGCTATTGTAAATAGTGCTGTGATAAACAACAAATGCTGTATTTTAAAGGAGTAAAAGCCCTCAAACTCTTTGGAATATATTGATGTTACACTATCCTGGTCTGAAGTTCCTTGGGAACCAAAGGACAAGATCTACACTTAAGGGTTGGGAGTGGGATTTGGGGAGCATAGATTATAGGGAAAGTGGAGACTGAAAGGAAGTAAATGGAGGGCCATGAATTCCCTGTCTATCACCCACTCAAAGGCAGGTAGAGGTGGAGTGTAAGTCAGTGTTACATGGGTAACAGATATAAGGCCAGAATAGCAAAGGGAGGAAAGTTAGTGATCAAGGTCATTCCTTTATAGTAACTTGTGATAGAGTAGGCAGGTAATTACCTAGACATTTTTAAAAGGTTAAAAATAACAGCAAAACATCCAATATCCTTTTGAAAAATCTAAAAACAGAGAATGAGTGTTCTTTGGCTTAGAAAGAATGGCCACGTTTATAATCTTTATACGTTCATGCAGTTATTCATCCATTCAGTCAACATTTATTGAGCACAACTGTGTCAGGAATTGGGCTGGAAGCTAGTTTTACAGACATTAATAAGGCAAGAACATTGATACCAATGTGCTTCCAGTGGGGAGAGACAGACATACAAATTAATAAAGATAGTAACAGGTAACAGGAGTCTGTGTGTGTAATAAAGGAGTACAAAGGAGGGATGGTAATAGGAAGTGGTGATACTTGGAATTGTATTTTCAACCTGGAACTGCATAGTAGAAGCTGTTCACTTTACCAACCAAAAAGCAGGTTAGGGGAAAGTACATATTACTGAGAGCCCTCTGAAGCAAAAAGCTGGGATGTGTATGCCACAGCAGATTCCTCAGCCTTAAGAATGTCACAGTGGTCACTGATGGTATTATGCAAATATGACACTGCTAGCCAGTATAAACATTTTTTCAGTGTTACACCAATGAGAAATAATCACTACCATTAACTTTCTGAACCTTAGTTTGTGGAAGATATTGTACATGTGAATATTCAGAATTTTCAAGTCATTTTTCTTTCTAATCTATTCTTTATCTTACTCAGAAAGCAGCAAATAAGCACCTTTAACTTATTGATATTCAACCAATATGAATTGTCCACTATGTGTAGGTCCTGAGATATGTCACAGAGGTATGTCACAATAGGAATTGAGGTCAGAAGAAAGTCTGGATAAAGGGTTAATGGATTACAAAAGAAGTTGCAAGTAATTCATCCAGAAATGGATCAGATTTTGAGTTTGAAATAGAAATACACATTGGGGGAGATTTGGAGAAGGGATAAGCATTTCAAATTCAACATGTGCAAAGACACAGAGATGGGGAAGAGAACATCAATATTTCAGGAACGACCCAAAGTTCTTTAAGATGGCACATAAAATTCTCATAATCTGGCTTCTGTGCATCTCCTACATTAAATTTCCCTGCTTCTTGCCTCTTACCTTTATGTTTATCGTCTATGCCCTTGCCCTTCCATACTTCATTTATAATGCCTTCCGCTATTCTCTCGTCTTCATACTTGTCATCTCTACTCAGTTAGTCTTCTTGGGGACTGGCCCACATCTTATTCATCTTTGTACCCCAGCACCTAACACAATTCTTAGTATAATATAGGAATTATTTACATGTCTATTGAATTCACTATTCATTCATTAACAAGCTTATCTAATATTACTTTTTGTCATTGGTTGGTGCTTAGTTCATAGTAGTGAACAAAAGAAGACATGGTAAACTAAGGGAGAAATAGTAGGAGGTAAGCCTGGCAAAGCAGGTTGAGAATAAATTATGAAAGGCCAGGAGTATCACATTAAAGAAATTAGAATTAATTCTGTAGGCAATTTTCATCAAGGGTTTATACAAAATGAAGAAGTGACATATTTCTGATAACATATATATTTTGTAGAACTTTAAAGAGGGCAGAGACTGGCAGCTAATGAGTAATGTTGAAGTAGGAAATTTAAGTCAGATTTTGAAAAGGAAATACTTGTGACTGTAGAAGACTGCAGAATAATGTAACAGGTAAAGGAAACATTAATTACAGAAAAGGCAGATCTTTTGTAAAAAAAAAATCTAATAAGAGCCAAAAGTCTATTTGGATCAATTAAGAGCTGAGTTGGTAATAAAAGGGAACCAACTGGCAGGTCACACAGATGTGTATGGATTTGAAATAAAAAGTAGTAAGAGACCATCCTGACAGGGAGAACAGTGAATGAGAATAATGTTTGAGGAAGTGGAGCCCGCAATCATCCCTGTAAAGGAAGGGCAGTGGCAAAGCACAGGAGAAGAGCAGCTGTGGCCATGAACCAGCATGCAAGTGAGGAAAGCGAAGAAGAGATGGAAAAACTGGAAGAACAAATATAAGTGAGAGACTGGATTTTATGGGCAGTATGTGAAAATATTTTCTTAAGAGCTGGTACAAGTCTTTCTCTGTTTTTTTTTTAGGAAAAGCTACTTTGTATATGAAAATCTGAGAGCAAGGCTTGGGCAACAGCAAAACAAAGATCACTGATATTATTCCTGAAAAGTCCATGGGAAGACCTCCTTTAGCATGCTGGCTGAACTTCCCTTTATGAACTCCTGAATACTGGATAAAATATAACTATTATATAAACTACATACCAAGCTCATAACAGAAAATAAGAACACAAACGGGAAGTTCTCAGTGCCAAAACAAATTGAAAATTAGAAGCACCGGAGTGGATGCCCTGGCAGCCCTCCAACATTATAAACTTGGCTGTAGGGATCACTAGCTGGTTCAATGCATAAGCACAGGGCCTTGAATTTCAGTGAGGCAGAGCAGCTGGAACAAGGCCCTTAGGTAAAACCTTGCACCTTAAAGAACTGGGACTGGAAAAATTTCATCTACTAGTCTGGAGAAGAGGCAAAGAAGTTTGTTCTTTTCCTGGAGCTTTGGATAAGAGTTAAAACCAAAGGTACCTGTGAGAAATAAAAAACCCAGGCCTGCAATAGATAAAAATTTACAATACTTGCATAATTCAGGAACCAAAAACTGAGAAATAATCATTTACAAATGCTTCAGGATCTTTAGGAGCCAAAGAACCCTGGCAGAAGCAAATACATAACTGCTCTGAAGGGACTCTCAATTCAAGGCATAAGAGACTCCCGTAAAAAAAACAACCCCATCCCAGAACAGCACCAGAGGAGCAAATAAATCACTTTGAGTACATCAGCAAATGTTGTAAACAATAGTTAAGAGCGTAAAAGCTAGGAATAATAGAAGGACCTGAAAGAAAAGATAAAGATTTAATTTGATTAAAAAGGCAAAATAGAAACTGTAATGAAAGAATAGGCAGATATCACAAAGAACCAAACAAAACATGTAGTATTGAAAGCAATATTGTCATTGAAATGACAATGAATGGGTCTAATCAGATCCCACAGATGAATGAATGTAATCACTTTCTTTTCTATTCATTTTAAATTATGCTCAGCTCTATTTCTTTCCAAGTTTGTCAGATGTCATACTTGTATCCAAGTACTTGCTACTCAATATTAAGTTTACAATGAACTTCGTGTCATTTTCAATTCCTTCCCTTGAACCCAAAATTAGTTTCTCAGCAAAATGAATTAACCTTCCCTTATTTCTCCTGTGAAGGTGCAGTCCTTTCACTCTTCTAAGTTCCAGGGAGAGAGAATTCATCCACGTTTCAAGAAGGCCTACTTTAGGACTCCAAAGTTAGAAAAGAGCACCGAGGAGAAGAAGGTCTTTCCCAGTGCCCTGGAAGAGTAGGCGGCCAGCATTTTCACAGGTTTCACGTCAGGGCTTTATCGTGCCCTTGTTGGTGCTGCCGGGCCTCCACTAGTCTGCCATTTTTGAAGCTTTCAAAAGCTTCTGATGAGATTAATGATACCAAAATAAAATTTAAAAAAGCTTCTGATGCGTATTTCTGATGAAATCACAACAGTGCTCTGTTTGCACCCAATCTACCCTCCAGTTCCCCGTGGTGATCCAGGAGGCAAAGTTCTACGTCAGCCTTTAGTGATTCCCACAAGCCTATCTATACTGACAGAAATTCCAGTGTTCCTAGCATGCTCCATGACTAAAGCTGATAATGGCTTTATCGTGTAAGCAATGTGCATTTTAATACACCGAGTAGTTTGATGTGTATACTTACAACTACCCAGAAGTCCTTATTCAGCAAAAGTGCTTTTGCACCTTTTCATCCATTTGAAACATACAAGCCACCAATTAGACAAGTGCAAAGCTAATGTTGTTTTAACACATTGTTTTCACCCCAGAGATGTTAATTTCACTGGATGAAAACCACAGTAGAGTATGTTGGCAACTTAAAAATTATTCATTCACAAAGTGATGAAAAGAAGGGACACAGTTGAAAATAAATGGATTAAGACTGAATAAAATCATCAGTACAAGTGAAGAGCTGTGGAGTGTAGGGGATGCAGGAATTAAAATAGACAAGGATAACTGTTTAGATGATGCTGGGCCAGTCACGATTGACATTACAGAAAGAAGTGGGATGTGACAGCAAGTAAACTCTTTCTTAAACAAAAAAACCCGCAAAACTTATTCTCTTCAGTAGCAAAGAATTTCAAAACATAGGCCCATTCTTGGTAGTTAAGACAGGTGTGGAATACTGTAAAGTCAATCCGAGGGTAAAAAAGCAACTTTATATACATGGTCAAAAAATATACGGCCATACCGTCTTCTCGTCCATTACCTGGGGACTGCACCCCCAGTGCACTCCGAGGCCAAGTCCATCCTAACTCATTAGCGACAATATACTCAACTGTGAATAAACTAGCCAGTTTTTTCTTCCTTTTTTAAATTTAAATAATACACACAAATACAGGACCTATTGTTAGTAGTACTGGATTGCATACCCGAGGAGCGGTATGTAACGCTTCAGTATGCGCTCTGGAGCCAGACTGCTGGGGAAAAATTCTCAGCTTTCCCATTTACTACTCAGAGTAAATTGCTTAATCTGTGACTCAGTTTGCTTGTCTGTAAAATGAGAATGTCACGGATTTCACGGGATTAAAATCTTAAAAAGCCCTTTGGGCCCGCCTGTCACACAGCTCAATAAATATTGGCTGCTGTAAGGTGTTGCCAAAAAATGACCTGAACTGGCAGTTCTGCCACACTGCGTAACGCTTCACGCTGATAGGCGTTTAAGGGGAAACCCGCACGTCCCGCCGCGACCACCGGCCCCACACGGTCTCCGCTCTGTGCTCCGCACAGCACAGCCTCCCCTTCCGGACCCGGGAAGGCCCGTCAGAGGCCCAGGCACGCCAGGGGCGGAGCCAGGACGCGGGCCGGGTCTCGAAGTTCAGCACCTCCCAGCCCCGGTCCACGAATCTGAGCCAACGCGGGGGAGTCTGAGGCTCCGGAGCAGAGCAAGGGGGAGGGCGGGACGCCTCTGGCGGCCGTAAACAACTGCAGCGGCGCCCCGCAGCCCGCAGGAGGGCGGGGGCTCCAGGCGGCCCTCGGAGAGTGGGGCGGTGAGGCGCGAGGCCCTGGGCCGGGGACGTGGCTGCCCAATGGGTGCCGGACGCCGATCGCGACCTACTCCGCCTGCTCCTTTCGTCGTCAAGCTCGAGTCGTGGCACCCTCGGAGCTGCCATTGCCGGGACCCTCTCTCCTATGCACCTGTCGCTTTGACTGTTCGATGGAAAGGGAAAATGGAACCCTAAATCAGGCATCTGCTAGGCAGCAGCCAATGAAATAGGCCGCGGCGGTGGGGTCCTTTGCTCGCGCCTAAATTCAAAGGCATAAATAGTTCTGGTCCGGTGCCGAGCGCGGGCGAGGGTTGCGGCAACTCTGGTAGTTCTCCTTCCATAGCGCCCAGGCCCGGTGAGGGGGCCCGTTCACCGTCCCGGGGGCCTGGAGGAGCTTCGGGGCGTCTCCAGTCGAGGCCTGACGAGAGGTGAGGCGGGGTGTGCTTGCAGCCGGCTCGGCCTGGCCTGGCCTTTCAGCCGGGAGGCGTGGCTCCGGCTAAGTCAGGCCTCAGGGATTCCTGGCGGGATGGCTGGTTCCTGCCCAGCCTTGAAGTCTGGCGAGGAAGTGTTCCACAGGAAGGCCTGGAGAGGCGAGGGAACAGCCTACGCGAAAGCAAGAGACTGGAGAGCATAGGGGATTCTTCTTTCATAGATACGTACTGACAACCCCCCTCCTAAGCCCAGCTCTCCAGTCAGGCAGTCGTGCGTACGGCGGTGGCAGCAGGCAAAGATCCTACAGCAACGTACAGTATGATAGGTTGGATAGATGAACAAACGAGTATTGTTTGGTGTCAGCCTTAAGTACAATGAAGGTAATCAAAGCGGAGTTAGGGAATAGGTAGAGGTGCTCTTTTATATAGAGAAGTCACGAGGAAGAGTACATTTGAGCGAAGACAGGAGTGCAGCAAAGGAGAGGGAGCCCTGCAAGTATGGGGAGAAGGACTTTACAGGCAAGAGGAAGAGGCTACGAAAGAATTAGTAGTCTGTGTCAGCTAGAATATAATAACGGTGGAAGATAAACCTGGAGAGGTAAGTAGTTGACTTCCAGGTTGAATTAATGGTTTAGTTAACTTCCAGGTAGTGACTGACTATCGTTATGTTTTTAAGTTGGAGAAGGATACGTTTACTTTAGAGGAAGTAGCTTGTCAAGTGGCTATTTTATTTCTGTTGAGCTGTCGTTTTTGCTTTTTAGTTTTTACAGTCACTATGATTCCAGATTTGCTTTACATTTACGTGTTTCTTGTTTATACAGAACTACTTCGTGACCTGTTTGATTGGTAGCAGAGGTTTACCGGTGCAAGTCGGTGGTGAAAATGCATATTAAGTCAATCATTCTTGAGGGATTCAAGTCCTATGCTCAGAGGACTGAGGTCAATGGTTTTGATCCCCTCTTCAATGCTATTACTGGTTTAAATGGTAGTGGAAAATCCAATATATTGGACTCCATCTGCTTTTTGCTGGGCATCTCCAACCTGTCTCAGGTAAAGTGTAAACTTTCTGACTTAATGTGAATTTAAGGAACCTCAAGAGAATTGGAAACTGGCCAGTTTTATCTTATTTGCATTTTTTACTTTATATGAATTATTTTACACGTCAGTGCAGACCTTTAAAGGTAGGTATTACTCCATTTTTTAGGTTAGAAAATAGAAAAGTAGAGGGGTTGCCTAAGGTTTGTCCTCAAGATATTTGGAGCAATACGTAAAGACAGATACTGTTACTTCAAGGCAGTCTCATTCCATAGTCTATATTCCCGCTCCTCACCCCTGTGTTAAAATGTTTTTTCAGGAACTCCTAATAGGATTGGATAAATAGTGAAATGCTTAGACATTATCTTCCCTTCAGTCTTTCAACTTTTGTTAAGAAATGAGTAGAAAACAATTCATTTCAGCGTTGAAAAACTGTGGAGAAAGGTGTTCATTTCAGGTTGTTGCCCATTTCCTTTCCTTTTCTGTGAATATGACTGCCTGTCCTCGGCTACTTGGGAACACTATATGGTGGGAAACCCATTTTAGTGCCATTTTGTTCAGTACAGGTTTTTATAATTGATAACACTTTTCTTACTTTAGGTTCGGGCTTCTAATTTACAAGATTTAGTTTACAAAAATGGACAGGCTGGTATTACCAAAGCTTCAGTGTCAATCACCTTTGATAATTCTGACAAAAAGCAAAGTCCTTTAGGATTTGAGGTTCATGATGAAATTACAGTAACAAGGCAGGTAAGTGACTGCGAAATATTTGGATACCTAAGAATTTGCATGTCTGTTGTGTTTTTTAGCAATATGACTTTGCTGGAGAGGAAAAGTTTATGAGCACAATGTATGCATCAAATACTAGATTCCCTAAGAATGTCTGCCTTATGTTAAAATTTTGATTATACAAATTCCATCATTTACCAAAAGGATAGAAAGATATCTGAAAAGTCATCAGTACAAGCACTCAGCCATGCTTAAATCTTGACCCATGCCTGCATCTTCTCTGTGCTGGAATACCCTAGTACTTGGGAACTTGCTATCTTCTAAGGGAACCCGTTCGGTTTTTGGATAGGTCTAATCAGAAAATTATTCCTATAAATTGAGACAAAGTGCTATCTTCAGGATTTACACATTAATGCTGTTTCTCTTGAGAGCATGGAGGGCAAATTTAATATATTCCATATTTCAATATTTAAGTGTTTTGAATGTCTAGGTGTTTTCTAAGCTGAATCTAAGTCTTTCAATTGATATTTAGTTGTTTTCTAGTTCCTTTACTGCTTGTAAAGAATCTAGTTTCTAGTTCCTTCAGTTGTTTCTGGCTCCAATTTTTTATATCCTTTTTTTAATGCACAACACTGCTAATTGCATGTATCAGAATTGGTATAGTTAGGACAAAATTAAGAATTGTCCCATCTTTCATTTTATGTACTTTACTATTTTTCCCAATATGACATTGGAGAATTCATAATGCATTATGAATTCATATCCTATTTTCTTAAAGTCACTAATTTTTTTATGTGTGCTATTACTTAGCCATGTTACCTCCATTTCCTGTATGTAAGCAAGCTTTTGAAACCAGTGCAGGACCTTAAACTTATCCCTTAAAACTTTTTTTCTTTATTAAAGTCAGACATTAGTTTGTTTACCAAAGTTTCATTTTTAAAAGTTCTGTTAACTCTCACTTATTTAACATCTCAGCATTATGTAACTTTATTTCCCTTTCTATTTTAATGAAAACCTCTGTTTAAAAAACAAACAAAAATAAGCATTGTAGTTTGGGACAGAATCCTGTTCTGTGCCATTAAGTATCCATTAAATAATCACTCTACAGGAGTTTTCAGTAAGTCTGCCACTAATCTGTGTAAAATTCCTGTCCTCATACAAGTCCATATGCCTGTATCGTCCCCAGAATTTTGTTACAAACACTTTGTCAAATTACTTATGGGTTTACTGTTGAAATATATTAATGTATGATCTACTAACCAAATAATCCTGTCAGGAAAAGAAATGAATTAACATTTATTCAATATTGAGTGCTTGATTTATACTGGGCATCCTTGAAAGCACTGGGAAATATAAATAGAAGAATGAGAAGCAGATCTTGTCTGTTAAGGACCTCAAAATATGGTGGGTGAGACATTCACACCCAGTAAATGACAGTGTGAGAGCTATAGGAGAGAATGAATAAGCTGGTGTCTGGTATAAATTGTTCATAAGGATCCCATGCTGAACTGAAGGATCCAAGTACTCAAGTCATGTCTTTAATAATCTGTTTTAGAATCTTGTCAGGACTGGTATTAAACTCCTTGTCTTTAGTTTTAGGATCTGACTTCTGTTCCATAGGAAATTAAAAGTGGAGGAAGAGGGGTTAATCTTTGTGGAAAAATTGCAGAAAGATGGTGATCAGGGATAGAAAATATGTTTTACACATACTTGGAAACATAAAGCTGGAAGCAGTCTTAGAGAACTAGTCTCACACGGGAGGTTAGGAGATTTATGTGTGGTGACGTCACATGCATAGTTAGCAAAAGTCCTGGGTTAGAAGCCACATGTCCTGAATCAGTCTCATTCCTGATCATGTTGTACTTCTCCACTCTCATAATTGGTTGGCTTACCACTAGTTTGACAGGACAAGCAAATGAAAGATAATATATTTGGAATTTATCATCCTAGCTAAAGATGTATGTATTCATTTATACCTTTTTAAAAATACTTTCCTTTTTAGGTGGTTATTGGTGGCAGAAATAAATATTTAATCAATGGAGTAAATGCAAACAATACTAGAGTACAGGATCTCTTCTGTTCTGTTGGCCTTAATGTCAACAACCCTCACTTTCTCATCATGCAGGTATTTTGTTTGTGGTCTTTATATCTTTGATAGTGGTTTTGACATATTTTATTTTTTAAGTTACTACAATAGGAAAAGTGTTTCTTTTGGCTTTTCCATTTTTTATTAGTATGCTGGTGTTGGGCACCTGTTAAGAAATCTGGGTTAGTTATTTGTACTGATATGTTAACGTTGTATACATTTGAATTTTAAAGAATGTCTAGAAATAATTTTCCTTGACTTTTACTTTGTTCTTACAAGAACAGTACATGGCTACTATTTAACAAAAAATTCTCATAGTATATCCTTTCAAAGTACTGGATTAAAGCATTTTTAAGTTCAAATATACATTAAAATTTAAATAATTTTCTTCTTTAGAGACTTACTCAAATGAAAAATAAGGGCTAATGTTATCTTTACCTTATGTTATCTCACTAGACCCAGCCAGCTATCCTTTCTATCCTTTGAGAAATTCATCCCAAGATCAATGGCAGTATCTTAATGGAACCAAAAATTATTTTCACTATGTCATAGCCTCAGTGCTGAAAATTTACATGAATCTAAATTCTTAAGTAATATGATTCTCAGGGTTTAAGTAGCAGGGGTTTTTTGTTTGTTTGTTTGTTTGTTTTTGGCTTTGTTGATTTGAGCTTTTTTGGATACTGTATGAATTTGATGAATTTCTGGCGTTGATATAAAACATTTTACTATTCTATGTGAGACCTAGAAATATGCAGTCTGTAGAAATCAAAGGGCTATCAAAAAGAATCAAGACATGTCCAATAATTAAACTAAATTGTATATGTTTAACCTGTTTTAGAACTGGAGTCTTAATGGTGTAGACATCATTAATATTAACTGTCTCAGAATAAGGTCTGAGTTAACTTTATATCATTTAATGACATAATTTGTATCACTGATAAGTGAGAGTGAATAGCAAAATACTAGAATTACAAGGTACCTTTCATCTCAAGTCTAATAAAAGTACCTTTTCATATAGAATGAAAAAAAGAACTTTCAAAGGATTGGTATATTAGGATACAACAGCTTCAGTGCAGATAAACATATATGCTCTTCAGTTACTCTCTGTAATTTGTTACTGTTATAGTAAGTTTGCCATTTTATTTTCAGGGCCGAATTACAAAAGTATTGAATATGAAACCTCCAGAGGTAAGAGTACTCTATATATAGACAGTAAAAACAGTAATTATAGGTATTGTTTTTTTTTTTTTTTTATTTTAATTAAAGTGTCATTGATGTGCAATCTTATGTTGGTTTCAAATATACAACACGGTGGTTCAACAGTTACCCATATTAAATCCTCACCCCCTCTAGTGCAGTCATTATCTATCAATTGTGGTAAGTAAGATGTTACAGAATCATTAACTGTGTTCTCTGTGCTGTACCATCCCCACAAACAACTTTTATTGTGATGGAGAATTATTGTGCCTCTTTGTCTCCTTCCCCCTCCCCAACCCCTCTCCCATGGTAACCATTAATCACTTCTCAGTGCTTTGAGTCTACTGCTGTTTTGTTCTATCTATTTTGCCTTGTTTTTATACTCCACAAATAAGTGGAATTATTCGGTATTTATTTTTCTCTGCCTGGTTTATTTCACTGAACTTAATACCCTCTAGACCCATTCATGTGTATTGTTTTAATCTTCTAAGTAATCAATTTTAACACAGTTTTTTCCATTGTTAACATTCTTGGAAACATTATTAAAGAATGACTAAACAAAGTAGGGTTTTGTGGGGGTTTTTTTGGCATTGTGCCCAACTTTTTTTTTCTTTTGAGTTATGTACATAACCTTTCTGAGCCTTAATTTCCTCACCCATAAATTGGAATCAATAATCCTTACCTCAGCTCTGTTCGGAAGATAAAGTGAGAATGTGTAAGAAAAGGCATGGATTTTTAATCAGATTTTTAGAAATAATTTTTTTAATAGAGTTATAATTGACATATGAAGTTCAGGTACACAACATAATGACTTGATAAACGTGTGTATGTTGTGAAATGATCACAATAAGTTTAGTGAACATCCATCACTGCATAGTTACACATTTTTTTCTTGTGATAAGAACTTTTAAAAGATGTGCTCTCTCTTAAGATCTTGTACGATCTACTTCTCTTAACTTTAAAGTATCCTTGAGTTTGGATTTTTTTTTTTTCAATTGGTTTAAGATTCCACATATAAGTGGTATCATACAGTGTTTGTCTTTCTCTCTGATTTATTTCACTTAGCATAATGCCCTCAAGGTCCATTCACATTGTTGCAATAGCAAGATTTCCTTCTTTTTTATATCTGAGTAATATTCTATTGTATATATAAATAGATACAGAGAGCACATTATCTTAATCCATTCATCCAGCAGTGGGCACTTAGGCTGTTCCCATGTCTTGGCTATTGGAAATAATGCTGCAGTGAACACAGGAGTACAGATAACTTTTTAAGTTAGTGTGCTTGTTTTACATAGTGGCTGCACCAATTTATAATCCCACTAACCATGCACAGAGGTTCCCTTTTGTCCATGTGCCTACCAATACTTATTATTGCCTTTTTTTTTTGGCAGTTGTCATTCTAACAGGTAACATCACATTGTGGCTTTGATTTGTATTTCCCTGATGATTAGTGTTTCTGAGCACCTTGCATATACCTGTTGGCTATGTGTATGTCTTCTATGGAAAAATATTTATTCACATCCTCTGCCCATATTTTGATTGGATTGTTCGATTTTTCCTGTTGAGTTGTATGAGTTCTTTATGTATTTGGATATCCCCTTATCAGATACATGATTTACAAATATATTCTCCCACTCTAGAAGTTCCCTTTCATTTTGTTGATGGTTTCCTTTGTTATGCAGAAACTTTTAAATTTGATATAGTCCCACTTGTGTATTTTTGATGCTGTTGACTTTGGTTTTGGTGTCAAATCCAAAAAATCATCACCCAGAACAATGTCAAGGCACTTCCTGCCAAGGTTTTCTTCAAGGAGTTTTATGTGCCCAATATTAAAATAAATTTTGACTGTGGATTGCAGCCTTTCTGCCCAGTATTCCATGTCAGAGTTAAACCTACAGAAAAAGATTTGAATGAAATTAATTCATTATGTCCAGTGGATTACTCAGGTCATTAAGACTTAATTTTCTCATGGAGCCCCTTGAGGAGAGTTGGTATGAAAGAATGAATGTTTTGTACAAGAACAAAGGTTCTTCCGTTATTCCTTTCTATTGAGAAGTGCTAAATAGACTGATAATCAATAATGAAAGTCTGATTTGAACATAGGTCATGCTTATTTGCTTTAGATAACATCTTAAGGGAAAACTTCTAATTTGAAACCTGCCAAATACGTAGAAATCAAAGTGGTTTCCAGATAATCTTCTTGAGATAGGGAGTAATGGTGAGTAGAAACTTCTGAAAAGGAATATTGGCAAAATTGTCCTTATGAAATGATGAAAGGCATTTGCCTTTTTCAGAGTGTTTTCACATGAATTATTTTAATTCTGAACAATGCTGTAAGATATTAGTACTCTGTGGGTGAAGAACTGAGGCACAGAGAAATTTATTTGCCCAAGTTCTTAAAGCACAAACTACAGTTGTGATGCAAATAGTAAGCCATGTTTCTTCATCCATGTAGGAATTTAGATGGCTTGAGTCTCACCTGGAACAGTTTTAAATAGAAACTTCTAAAGTGAAATTGAATGTTGTTAGACTTTGCTTTTTTTATACTTGTAATTGAAGGAAAAGAGGAGGGTGAAATTGCTGGCTTCATTTTTACTAGAGATGTACTCTGGAATGTCAGTGTAGCATTAAGTTTGGCTTTAGAATAAGAGTGAGGGCCAGAAATGTTTCTTGAATGAGTTATGACTAATGTGCATTTTTTGTTAAAACTTAACATTTATAATCGTTTGGGTAAGATGCTTAGTGAGATTAAGGCTTTAAATTATATACTTAGTATAAATGCCAATGAGACTTATTGTCTGGTTCTCATTGTTAATACAGTGATACTGTCTTCTAGATTTTGTCCATGATAGAAGAAGCAGCTGGAACCAGGATGTATGAATACAAAAAAATAGCTGCCCAGAAAACTATAGAAAAAAAGGAGGCTAAGCTGAAAGAAATTAAGACGGTAATTAAATTTATATGAAATATTTTTAGAGAAGAGAGTACTTTTTCATTTAGAGTTTCTCTGCTGTAAAGTGGGAACCCGCCTCTTCCTCCCCACTCTGCTTTCATTAGTCCTCCATGCTTCTCCTTTTTAATATTTCTTAATGATCCTTCACATAATAAAAAATTTGATTTTCCTTTATTTTCCAGATACTTGAAGAAGAGATTACTCCAACCATTCAAAAATTAAAAGAGGTATTTCCCATAGACATGAAGACAGCCAGCTATAATCAAAATATCTCTCAAACCTGGTGATGTATCCAAGATCATACACACAGGGAGGAAATGTATACTATTTCTCATGAATCTTTATCTAAGATTTGAGATAAGGAGTTAGAGTTGGTACTCTATATTCAGCCTTCTATTTATAGGGGATATATATTTCATATCTTTTAAGTCATAATGATTTTGGAGAAATTCTTCATAATCTCAGAAAATGGTACACCAGATTTTATTACTTTGTTGAAGAGAAATTAATCTACAGATTTTTCTGGATAATTAAACTGAACAAAACATTTCTTAAAGATACAATACTTTTACCCTTGTCGATAGAGTAAATAACTTCTAGGATAATAGTAAAAACAATTACTGCTGTCAAGGCGATTGGTAACTAAAAGGTACTGAAACAGAAGACTAGGTTTTCTCTATATAATCTTTGTATACATATATAGTTTTATTATATATATATATATATGTCATTGAAATATAATTGATATACAGTCTTACTTTGGTTTCAAGTGTACAACACAGTAGCTCATCAGTTACCCATATGTTTTAAAGTTATGCTTTTTGGGAATTTATTAAATGTTCTTTAAAATTTGATGCTTCTCAGCTGTCTTGAATCCAAAAGTATTGTAGGTGTTATTGGAAAAATTGAAAAATTGATCTTGAGGCACCCCCTTTGTATGCATTATTTAATAGGAAACTTTAGATCATGAGTGTAAACTAGGTTTCATACCTGATTTTGCCCAATTCTTTCTAAATCTGACAATGTGGAGCGGTCATTTAACCACTTGGGAATTTGTTTCTTCATCTTAAAATTGGAGACTTTAATTTTTACTTTGGTCCAGAGGGTCCTTATGGGAATCAAGTTTAGTAATGTGTCAGCAAATATTTGTAAATAGTTACTGGAATGAGTGTTGGGTAGGCTCTTGGTAATAACTCTGCTCAATACCTGTGATAGTGTATTGTTGGCATTTGTGTAGGTTGTATTTAGACTTTTTAACTACCCACAGTCTGTGAACCTTATGTTCACATTTCTTGGTTAAGAAATAACCATGTAGGATTCACTAGAGATTGTATAATGAAATACTATCTAAAAAGCCAGAGTTCTTATGTCATTAAAGTGTCCTAAAATTTATAATCCATGATTACTTAATCTAAGGTGTAGTGGGAAATTTTATACGTGCTGTGCAGTTTGATTCTTCAAATTTATTTTAATTATGAATTTTGAGTTATACTTTATTGGTGATTTCTCTTTCAGGAAAGATCTTCCTACTTGGAGTACCAAAAAGTAATGAGAGAAATAGAACATTTGAGTCGTTTATATGTTGCTTATCAGTTTTTGCTGGCTGAAGACACCAAAGAACGTTCAGCTGAGGAGTTAAAAGAAATGCAGGATAAAGTTGTAAAGCTTCAAGAAGAATTGTCTGAGAATGATAAAAAAATAAAAGCACTCAATCATGAAATAGAAGAGTTGGAAAAAGGAAAAGATAAGGTCAGACATATATATAAGAATAGATAATATGCCCTGTGAAAAAATGTTAAGTTATATATGTAATTATTTAGGATTGACTGGACATTGTCTTCTGTGTTGATGTTAAAGTATGATAGTGAAATAGCTTAAAAAGTAAATCATTCATATAGAAATCATAGAAGAAAATGACAACATGAACGAATTTAAAGTATGTTGATTGAATTGGATTATAGGAAAGTGGAGGTATACTCCAATCTTTAGAAGATGCTCTTGCAGAAGCTCAGAGAGTTAATACTAAATCTCAAAGTGCCTTTGATCTCAAGAAGAAAAATCTGACAAGTGAAGAGAACAAACGCAAAGAGCTAGAGAAAAATATGGTTGAGGTAAGCAAATAAGTTTAATTTAATTACACTATTATACATTTATCCATTCTGTTATTACTTAATGCCTACTATGGACCAAGTGTAGTTGGGCTATAATGTAGCAGTGGATGAAGTGACAAAATGGTCAAAATGCTTTGTGAGTCTTCATTCCAGTGAGGGAAGCAATGATGAAGGAAATAAATAAGTGAAATATATACCATGTTAGGGAGTGGTAACTGATGTGGAGACAAAAAAGTAAAATGGGAGAGGATTAGGAATATATAGAGAGAGGTATAGCTTGGGAGTTTGAATTGAGTAGCCATTGAAGGTCTCTGAGAGGGTGGTAGTTCATAAACCCTGAAGGGAGTTAGATAACAATATATATCAGTTGGGAGGCCGTGGGGGAAGATGTTCTAGGCTGAAGACTAATTGACCTAAGTGCCTGAAGTATTGGAAAAGCAAGGAGATCAGTGTAGCTGATTAGCACTGAGTAATAGGAATGCAGAAAGGGAATGAGGTGTAAGAGCACATGTGGTTTTGCAAGACATGACCTTTATTCTTAGAGATAATGGGAGGCCACTGGAGTTGGTGGAGCAGAAAAATTGACATTTTTTGTTTTAATGGGCTGTTCTTGCTGTTTTGAAGATAAAAGATAAAGAGACAATGCAGGGAATCCAGTTACTAGGTGATAGCCTTTGGATAAATGCAGTAGAAGTGGTTGTATTGAGAGAATTTAGGGGATTCTATGTGTTTTAAGGGTAGGTCCAACAACGTAGACCTGACAGATTGGTTGTTGAAAATGAAAGGAAGGATTGAAGAACTCTAGATTTTTGTCTTTGAAAATTGGAAATCAGGTTACCATTAGCTGAGTAGAAAGTAGGAAGCAGTACCGTGTGAACATCTGGCTTGAGATGCCTACTAGACATCTAAGTAGAGAGTCAAATAAGTGGTTGGATATACATATATTGAATCCATGCTAGAAATATAAATCAAAATATAAACGTTGGCATGCCTTAGGGCTAGTGCTCATACTTTTTCCATACACACTAATTTCTTAGGTGATCCCATTCAGCCCTATAGCCCTAAATATCATCTATATTTTGATGCTTATCAAATGTACAATTAGCCTTGGCTTCTCTGAATCCTGGACTCATTTATCTACCTACTTGACATTGTTACACGGATGACTGACAAAACATTTAAAACAACATATCCAAAATAGAACACATTTTACCTGGTTACCTAAACCTGCCCTTTAGGTACTGAATTTTCCTCATGTCAATAAATGGCACCACTATTAACCTAATTGTTCAGTCCAGAAATCTTAAGAGTGTTGGATTTCCCTTTTCTCTCAAACCTCTATATCATCAGCAGCAAATTCTGTTGACTTTAAAAGTATATCCAGAATACAGCCACTTTTCATGAGCTCCATCACTGCTAAGCCATTACTTCCCCGGGAGGAATACTGCAATACTAATAGTCCTTAATAGTTGCTTTACTTTTATTCTTGCCACTCTACAGCCTGTTCTTTACAGAAGCTAAAATATAAATTGGATCACTTCACTCCTGTGCTTTTAATAGACTTGGTTTCAAAGTCACATGTGTAATTAAATCCAATCTTCACCATGGCTTCCAGAACCCTACCTACATCATGTGACTCCTGGTTCCTCTTTACCACTTGTTCATTGTGATCCACACACAGTTCCACAAATACCCAAGCATATTCCTCAGTTTGCCAAGTGTATAGTCCCCCTACTGTTAGTGTGGTCACTCTTTTTATTTCATTTAGGTTTCTGCTCAAAATGTCATCACAAAAAGGCCTTCCCTCATCATTCTTAAAAAGTGGTTCCCATCACTTTCCATCCCTTTACCTTGCTTTATTTGTTTACTACGTCTTCCACCCTAGAATATAGGCTTTCTGAGGAGTCTGTGTGTCTTTAATGTCTAGAACAATGCCTGGTGCATGTTAAACATCTAATAAATAGTTAATGAATCATGAGTCAGATACACAGACCAAAATTTCTATTCACTTTCATATAAACAGTATAGCTGGATTTTTTTTTCCCCGGTGCTGGTATCTTGTATAGGGTTAGATATCTATGGTTAATAAACCTTAAAAGGTGTTAAATGTTAGTAATGCTAGTCCCACAATTATTTTATACTTCAATTTTATGGCCCTTAATAGTCTACAAAAATACTTACATAGACATGCTCTTAATCCTAAAATCTCTACTTTTAAGCTTGGTATAGGAAAACTCTTATTTCAATTCTGTAGATTTAGAAACTGATTTTTAGTTTCTTCAAATGGTTTAAATTTGCAATGATGTTTTAGCTCATTGTCTCCCATATTCATATGGGATGAAAATATTTCTAGTAGGATAAGACTACATTTATTCTAAGAACAAAGAGAACTTCAGAACCGGAGTAAAGTACTTAAAGTTATGATGGTTAAATTATTTTCCTTATTACCATGCCTGCTTCATACTGCTATGAAATTTGAGGACATAAGGGTATATGTGTATAAGAAAACGGGTGGTTTTCCTAAAATATGTTTCAAATCTGAAACTCTTCCTTAAGGATTCTAAAACTTTAGCAGCAAAAGAAAAAGAGGTTAAAAAGATAACAGATGGGCTGAATTCCTTTCAAGAAGCAAGTAACAAAGATGCTGAAGCTTTGGCTGCTGCACAGCAGCACTTCAATGCTGTTTCTGCTGGCCTGTCCAGTAATGAAGATGGAGCAGAAGCAACTCTTGCTGGTCAAATGATGGCTTGTAAAAATGACATAAGTAAAGCTCAGACAGAAGCCAAACAGGTAAATATAGACAGTAAGCACTGTGTGATTGCTCCCCCCCTATCCCAAGAAGCTGCTTCATATTATGCTTTAGCAATTTTTATAGAATGTCAAAAATAATCAGATCAATATCAAAGATCATTTTTACTTTATTCTATCACTCTATAGCACCTAATACAACAAAATTCAAATATGTTGATTGTTGAATATTAATGATACTTTAAGATGCTGTGAAGCAAGATACGTTTGCATTTAATTGAAATTGTAAGTGCAGTAAATGCTTTACTCTGGTCACAGAGTTTTATGGAATATTTGACATTAGTCAATTACTTTAATTTTTCTTCACTGTTTTTACTGACTTAAAGTTGAAATCTTGAACTTAAACAGGAAAGCAAGAATATCCTCTCCATTTCTATGCCCACCACATAAAACCTTGTTTCATAAAACCTTGTTTCTGAAGCTGTAACATCCTCCTTGGATGTATTTCTACCTCCCATTTACCTACATTCCAGTCTTTAGTTTCCCTACTCTGATTTCATAATTGTGAAAGGTTTGTCAACCTATTATAGTGGTTATGAAACTTGTCTGTAGTCACTTAATCACTACTACTGTCTGCTTCACATAGTGTGTTATGTTTTTCTATTGCAGGCTCAGATGAAGTTGAAACATGCCCAACAAGAATTAAAAACCAAACAAGCTGAAGTTAAGAAGATGGATAGTGGCTACAGGAAGGATCAAGAAGCTTTAGAGGCTGTGAAAAAACTTAAAGAAAAACTTGAAGCAGAAATGAAAAAGCTAAATTATGAAGGTTTGCCTTTAAAGACATGATATTAAATCTGAGGTAGAAATGAACTTAAATAAAGGAAATCTGTTGATAGAAATGAACTTAAAGGAAATAGAAAGTTGGAAAAACTTTTACCCTATTAATGGTTAGTATAAGATATGTTTGTAGTCACAAAAGTAAGTAACACAGCCCTTTGAATTTTTAAAACTCGCTACTGAAAATTTCGTACTTCAATCACTCTAGACAACTCGAAGATGTCATTTGTATATTTCTACATAAGTAGAAATTCAATTCATCTATTTCTTGGAAAGAAAATTGTGTTATTTGTTGGAAATAATGCCTACTTCACACGATAGAAATTTGGATGTTAAATATGTTTTTTATTTAATACTTAACAGAAGTTTGTATTTTGCTTCCAGAAATGCTTTGGAAATAGAGATTACTAATATTTTCCTTAAAACAGTAGAGTATTTTATTTTTTAAAATTTAGTTTCAATTTACTTGTGATTGTTCAGAAAACAAGGAAGAAAGCCTTCTGGAAAAGCGCAGGCAGCTCTCTCGTGATATCAGTAGATTGAAAGAAACATATGAAGCTCTTTTGGCCAAATTTCCCAATCTTCGATTTGCTTACAAGTAAGACATTTAAGCCTTAAATTTTAACATTATGTAATAAGTGTTTTTAAGCTGGAAAGCAGTCTGAAAATTTAATTGACACTGAGTTTTGTATGAAAATTATTGTAAGTTGCTGAAATGTTTTACTTAAATGTTTATCAAAATGTTCAAATGTTGATAGGGAAAATTGAAATTTAATGGCTACTAATGCTACTGTCTTAAGTCCAACAAGAGGGAAATTTAATCTCAGTACAGCTTCTTTAGTTATTCTGTCATTAATGTTAAATATCTACATTAACATTTTATAATTTGTTTTACTACTTGGTTTTTTTTCATGGAATAGAGCAATACATGTATTAAAAGATTAGAACACCAAAGTTATTTTTGTTAGGGAAAAACATATACTGGAAGATCTTTTGATTGATTTAAAGACAGCTGACTAGTCATTCGAGACATTAAAAAATTTTTTTTATGTTAAAACTGTGAGATTCTTCTGTTTTCAATCTCGTGTGTTGTCAGAAAGAGTTTTTGACCACCAGTAAAATACAACTTTTCTATTTTCATATCTATGATTAATTTTTGTCAACTTTTCTGTTTTAGGGATCCAGAGAAGCACTGGAATAGAAATTGTGTGAAAGGACTTGTAGCTTCTCTGATTAGTGTGAAAGATACTTCTGCAACCACAGCTTTAGAATTGGTGGCTGGGGAACGACTGTACAATGTTGTAGTAGACACAGAGGTAAATTGATTTTAATTAAAGAAAATGTGTAATGATCTTTAGCTTGAAAAATTATGGGCTGCTGGAAGAATTGGGTACTTTCATAGATGTTTTAAGCTTTTCCTAAAGTTGCTTATCTTTACAGGGTGAAACTATTCAATTAATGGTTTTTATTTTATTAATGATTGTATTTGATAAACTATTCCAGAGGAAGTCTCATACTTACTCAGGAACCCAGAATGCATATTATCAATCTTAAGACTTTTGATTGTTCAGGATAGTATTCACTGTTTAAACATTTATTTGATTATGGTTTCTTAAACTTGGAGTGTTTCCATTTGAATGTTTTCTGTCATCATTAATGTTTTATTGCAAATTCACAATGTTTTAGGTCACTGGAAAAAAGCTACTAGAAAAGGGGGAATTGAAGCGTCGGTACACTATAATTCCACTCAATAAAATTTCAGCCAGATGTATTGCTCCAGAAACTTTGAGGGTTGCTCAGAATCTTGTAAGTCTTATTTATATGCTTTATCTGCATCTTACTATTTTTTTAATTAGGGGACATTAATTTAAAGGGAATAATCACATGCAGAACCACAAAATTGTATTGTTACCATGCTTAAAAAAATTAAGATACAAAAGAAAAATAGAGTTGGCTTTTCTGAAATTAGATGGAAAGAGAAGAGAAATATTGGAGGACTAAAACTCACTTGGCTATTTCAAAGTTGTAGTATTAGAATGTCTTTAAGCCTTAAGTCACATGACTATCAGGTGGTAAATGTCTTAAAGCCTTAAGTCACATGACTATCAGGTGGTAGTAAATATTAAATTTCTGATTTATGAATAGTTAGAATTATAGAGTTGTACATAAGTAACAGAATTTGTCAATGTTTTTCATGCCAGGCACACTTAAGCTGCCCACAGTGACAACCATGGTGGAAGGTCTGGTTTGCAGATTTGCTTCTCCATTAGAGTTCTTTCAGATTGCCTTCCAACCTAGGGACATACAATGCAGGTGACTGGGATACCCCGCCTAAAGTCGATCTGTAGTGGTATGACTGCTAGTACAAAGAAATGCTTTTAAATGGCTGTTGTGGCTGTATAACATTGGGTAAAAATAAGAAGCCAGTCATAACATTCAGTAGCACTATCAGTTTCTTATCAAGAAGGCATTCCAAGTGCTTGGGTTAAAAAGTCAGTTCTGTGAAACCTAGAAATGCATTTGTAATTAAGATACTAAATGGATGTTCAGTGTACTTGCTGAAATTCAGAGCCTTCAATGAATCTTATTTCAAAATACAGTTGTATTGATATATATATTATTAGGAGAAGAAAGATGAGTGCAGAATAATTAAAGGGGGTATTTTTCATTAGACTTCCTTTACTTTGGAAAATGACATTTGGGTCTAGAAGGCTTTGAAAGTAACTTCAGCCTTAGGTCAGGTCCCAGTGTTAGAAGTAAATTGGTATTTAAGGTAACAGCAAAGATATTTCTACCTAGATCCCTTAACCAGACCCATTTAATAGCTGCTGTGTCAGAGGACAATACTGAACTTGTGTCATATAGAGCTGCCTTCATTTTGATTTCTGCTGCTGTAAGCTACATAAAGGATGCTTAGTTCTAAAAATATGGGCAGAGGTTGAGAAGAGACAATTGGATCAAAATGAAGGACTGAGGTATTTTTGTATTATTTTTTAATCAATAATTGGTTGTGCTTTTATTTCTGTAACTTGTATGTAGCTGCCCTAGCATGTTCAATTTGAATAAAAAAGTATTAACTGGAATGAAATTATTAACAACTAAAACAAAACATTTTATATAATTGTGTTGATTTAGCAATTGTTGTACTTTAAGAAAGTGTGTCCATATTGTCCATTTTGGATTTAGAAACTTGGTGGTGGCTCCTGCATGACAGAAACTCTGATAATCCCTGTTAGCTATATATTTTACTTAACAGTAGATCTTTTAATGTTTAAACCTGAAACTGTTTTTTTTCCTAAAACTCTTGAGTTTTCCAAAGCATTTTAGAAAGTTCAAAAGGAAGATAAGTATTACTTAAATTTCTTCCATAGTAGTTTTTACTGTTTTGTAAAATAGTATTTGAAAGAAAGGAGTAGTATTTATTATGATGTATCTGTTGTTTTCCCACAGGTTGGCTCTAACAATGTTCATGTGGCTCTTTCCTTGGTTGAATACAAACCAGAACTTCAGAAAGCAATGGAATTTGTCTTTGGAACAACATTTGTTTGTGACAATATGGATAATGCAAAAAAAGTGGCTTTTGATAAAAGGATTATGACTAGAACTGTAACTCTAGGAGGTGATGTATTTGATCCTCATGGGACATTGAGTGGAGGTAGGTTTTACATCAGTTTTGTTCTCACAATTCTATGCTGTATGATGATGTGTGTTTTTTTTAATAGGAAGTAGTGGATTTAATACCTTAAGAAAGGAATTCTTAGATAATGATTATATTTTTCTACTGATATTTGCTACATTGAGTTTCCAGATCAGTGTCAAGTGACCATGTCATAACAAACACTGTAATAGTACTTACTGTGTACCAGGCAATGTTGTAAAATTCTGCTATACAAGTCAGTAGTCACTAGCCACATGTGGCTCTTATATTTAACTCAGATAAAAAGAATTTCCTCAGTTGCACCAGTCAAATTTCAAGAATTCATTAACTACAAATGGTTAATGGATAACTGGACAATGCAGATACAGAACATTTTTATCTTTCTATATAGCCCAGGGCTTTAAAAAATTAAGTCATTCAATCCATATAGCAACTATGTGGTTGGCATATTACCATCATTTTTTAGTACAGTTGTAGAACTAAGGTAAAGACTAGTTTAAATAACATGCAGGTAAGTATTAAAGCTCAGAATTTGAATTCAGAAAGAAGTCTGATTTCAGAATTTGTTTTCAGCCAAACCAAAAGGCTTCATAATGCCTCATGAGATAAGTCACTTAATTTCTTTGTAGGCCAAGAAAACAATAGCCATCAAAATGAATTCCATGATCAAGTATTAACTTCTCCAGTACACAGTAATTAGTATGTGTAATTGGAAGGTAAAGAGAGGCCACATATTTTTAAATAACTAAAAACAGAGGAAACTTTTCAGGTTTCATTAATTTGGATATTCTTGAAGTTCCTCCTTAAGGGATTGGCACGTATGTAACCTCATACCATATTAACAAAGTGCACATATTAGCATTTCTAATTGACCTTTATATTTTCTCACCAAACCTATAGAGTTTTCTTGCCAACCTAACACCTCAGCCTGTTACTTGACAGACAATTATAGTTGCTTGTTAAGTCAAACCAATTTACTCTGCTTATGCTGCTGTATCAGTGTGTAAACCAGGTTATGATGTGATAACAAACAGCCCTCAAGCTCAGTGGCTTATGAGTTTATTCCATAATTATGTATGCTACATTAACTGTCAGTCAGTTGTCTCTGTTCCATTGTTATTCTGGGACCAGGATGAAAGAAGAATAGTCCCTATTTTGAACATACTTTTCTCATGGGAAAGGGAAAACAAATGGTGACTTAACGTGTTGCCTGTTAAAGCTCACTTTCAGAAGAGGCACATTCCCATTTTATTATAGTAAAATCACATGGCTAAGCCTGATAATAGTGGGGAGGAAAATGGACCTTGGAGGGATGGGCCCCATAGGTAGGATCAGTGATTATTTTAAATAAGCAATCCACCACATCTACTTAGGATTACTTCTTATCAAGTATGATGTCCTAAGATGCACAGATGAAACATAGCTTTAACCATGAGAGATTTGCTATTGAATCATTTCAAGTGCAAGTCTCTTAGAAAGCTTTTAGTTTATTACATATGTGGTAACTTATTGTCCAAGACTTGTTTCAATCTACCAGGTGCTCGGTCCCAGGCAGCTTCTATTTTAACTAAGTTTCAAGAACTTAAAGATGTTCAAGATGAGCTGAGAATCAAGGAGAATGAGCTACAAGCTTTAGAAGAAGAATTAGCAAGTCTTAAAAACACTGCTGAAAAGTAAGTAAGACTTCTGTTGGGTTAAGCCTTATTTTTAAGTTTTTTTGAGTAAAGATCTGCATAGTGAAAAAAATGAAAGAAAATTGACTTTCATTTAAAGAAATAAAACTTTGATTTTAAATAATAATATACTTGGTTTAATTTGAATAATTTGTGAGTTGGTAACTTCATCATTTATCCATTTTTTTCCTGATAAAAATGTCTTTGTTATAATAATACAGGGAAAGCTAACTTAACAAAAGGGAAAAAAAAGCCAAATATTCCCCTTTCCCTGTTGAGATAGACTTAACATTTGCTTGGATCAGTGGGAAACCATTATGTGTGGGTGGAAATGTTGGAGACTCATTGGAGGTTGATACCAAAGGATATTAAAGTCTTGATATAGTACAGCATTCATTCGTTAGGGGTCTACACTAAGTTATGCAGCATTGTGACTGTCCTTTAAATATTGAAGATCACTAGGTTGCCTATGGAGGCGGTAAGCAAGTTCATGGTACTGCCAAAATTTAAGTGTTTCCTTACTACAGTGATCCTTCTGTGTGGGTGTTGATATAGGTATGGATGTGTACCTTCAAAATTACTTCTGTGTGTTTATGATACAGGTACATACGCATTTTTTTTTATTGGGATCATGCTACTTACTGTAGCCTCTGTTCGTCACTTAACATTATTCACTATTGAGTAGCCTGTGCTGAGTACTCTTCTAGGAGTTGGGAATTGCAGTGAGTCAAACAGATAAATCTCTTCTTTCATCTTTTCATATAGTTAGAGAAACAGACAACAAAGAAAATTAAGTTAGTAAATACTGCTAAGTCTAAGAAGAAGAAAGTAAAATAGGAAAGTAGTTGGGAACTATCCAGGGCAATGAGATTTTGAAATTTCAGATTGGCCAGGGAAAAAGCCTCACTGAGAGGATGACTGTTTAATATATTCATTTGAGATGATTTTTTGACATTCATCTTCAGAAATTATCAAAGCTTAGTCTTTTTTGAGACATCACATATATGGAAGAGCTTATCATAATCAGTCAATTGGCCATCCAAGATATAAATTATATCAAAATACCCACTTTCAGATTTCATGTACTTGTAAAAGCCTGCACCTTACATTCATTAGCATAAATTAATCATAAAGTGAGTGAACTTTTTCTGTGAGAAAGATGAAACAAAATTTATCTGAGATACATCAAAGCTCTGGCAAGGTAGTGGGGCTTGTAGTCATACTGGCCTTAGACAGTTAACTTTGTTCAGCAGTATTAAATCATTTGTTTTGGAGAATTGCCTTATATATTAAGATCAAAGAAAGGAAATAGATTTTGAAAACTGTGGGAGTGGGAGGGTCAACTAAAGCCATTCTTTCATGGACTGAATCAGGAAAATAGCTTATATCTTTTTTTTTCCCAAATGTCTATATATTGCATTTTAAATGAATTGAAAAATGCTTTGAAAATTATGGTTCCAATTGCTGTTAAACAGTCCAGGCAGGAATACTCAAGGAAGTATTTATAAGTTGCTTCCTTATTTTTTTCTCAAGTCATAAATTTCTAGTGACAAGCTACCTTATGAATTTATAATGACTTGAAATTCACTACAACTTAATTAGCTAATTACCTTCCAAAGAAATAACTTTAAACAGCCAGAAATGGAGAAGAATTATAGGATTTGCAGGAAAAGTGGATTGCAAATGTTAAGTTCAGTACTGTTCCTTTTCAAACTCAGTTTCACCACAAATGTAGGCTTTTTTTTTTTTTTAATTTGAAAATGGGGATTAATCACATTTTGAAATTTTGTGTAATTGTTTTATTAATCTGTTTTTGTTATGGGTAACTATCATGGAGTTTACTTTTGGTAAGGATCGCTAGGAGGGTTTATTTTTAAGGAAACCTATGTATTCAAAGGTTTTTAGTATTTTCTAAAATTAAGAGCATTTCTCCATAAATAGTTATTATTGATCTTAGTAATTTAGAGTTGTTTGCTTTCAGTGACCAAATCGGACCTGAATTTAATTGATGCCTGAGATGCATTTAGAGTCATTGAAACTATTCTTGTAATCTAGTGGCACCTTCTATTTTTTATATTGTATGTGAGTTGATTTTAGGTAGGAGCCTATAGTTTGAATGCATGTCTCAAACATCAGAAAAACTGTGGTCATTTATTATAAACTTCTCTTTTCTAAGGTATCGCCAACTAAAACAGCAGTGGGAGATGAAAACTGAGGAGGCAGATATATTACAAACCAAACTCCAGCAAAGCTCATACCACAAACAACAAGAAGAATTAGATGCTCTTAAGAAAATCATTGGTAAGATAAAAAGATTCTGTGCTTAATTTGTTCCTGATAACCTTATTTTCGGTGTTTCATTATGTATTTATTTGAATTAATAATCTTAGCTGTTTATTTTAATCATTATTATAATGCCAGTGTTCTTCCCATTTGTAGCAATACACATTTCCACTAGTGGCATATGAGATTTCTCATTTCTCCAAATCCTTACCTTTCCAGACTTTTAAAGTGCTCCTGTCTTACTGTTGTGACGAGATAGTGCATTAGCATTTTAGTTTTCATTTCCATAAATACTGATAACCTTTGGGACCTTTTTGTATGTTCCTTGGACCTTTCAGTTTCTACTGTGGATTTTCTCTTTATTTCTTTGGCCCATTTTTCTGTTGGTTTGCTTATAGTTATTGTTCTCATACTTTGGAGTTCTGATTACTTACAGGTTATCTGAATTACAAATATCTTTTGGTTTATGTGCTTGTCTTTTAATTTTGTTCATGTTTATGGTAATTTTGTTATACAGAAATTTTCAATGTTTAATGTAATTGAATTTATAGCTAGCTATGTCTCTTATTTTAAGAACCTCTCTTACACTTTAATCAGAATTTAATTGTAAATGGTAGTTTTAGGTTTTTTTGTTCCTTAGGACAATATTCACATACCTTTTTCCCCCGCTAATATTTTTTTTCTTTTTTCTCTTTTATAAATTAAAAATTCATGCATTTTCATCCACCCCTGGCTCTTGCAACCACTACTGTTCTTTGTATCAATGAGCTTGGGTTTGTTTGTTTTTTTAATTGGTTAAAATTCCACATACAAATGATACCATACAGTATTTGTCTTTCTCTGACTTATGTCAGCACAGTGCCCTCGAGACACATCTGTGTTGTTGCAAACGTTAAGATTTTCTCTCTGGGCTTTGTTTGTTCTCCTTTTTCTCGTTCCTTAAGGTGTAAAGTTTTTTATTTTAGATTTTGCTTGTTTCTTCATGTAAGCTTTTGTTGTGAAATAACTTTCCGCTTAGAACTTTTGCTAATCCCATAAGTTTTGGTATTTTTATTTCTGTTTTTGTTTGTTTCAAGATATGTTTTGATTGCTTGCAATGAGAATTATTTCTAGGGAATTGTGCAGTCATGGCTTTATTATATTTGTACCTAGGTCCTAACATTAACAGTGTATGTCAGTTGTGACAGTAATGTGATCAGAATTCTGTCTTGCTTTTTAAATTTTTTCTTGATAAGTTTAGAGACAATATATATCTTATGAGTCATCCTAGACATGTTCTTAGAATACTTCTCTATTTATAGAGGTTCTTTGAGTAAAAATTACTGAGTAAAGAGTACAACATAAACTTGTTTATGAAATTAATTGTAAGCTTTCTGGAAACTAAAAGGAAAAATAACTTATGCTCTTGGTTCAGGTTTTAGGAACCATACAGCTGTGTTAAAGAAATAGTTGTAGGTAAAGTTTTTGTTACTCAATTTTATATGATTGGTAATAATTTCTTTACAGATGTTTAGATAATTCACATATGGATCTTAGGAACGATGTGTGTTTCAACATACAATTTCTAGAATAAGGCTGAACAATTAATTTTTTTAAAACTCTAGTCTAACTTTCCAGACCATTTCTAGTATTAAAAGTTGAATTTACAAGCTATTATTCTATAGTGGTTAATATTTGGAGGACCTCATTTACTTACATGTGCCTACTTTATAATGCAGAGGAAAGTGAGGAGACCTTAAAAAACACCAAAGAAATTCAAAAAAAGGCAGAAGAAAAATACGAAGTATTGGAGAATAAAATGAAAAATGCAGAAGCTGAACGAGAGAGAGAACTAAAGGATGCTCAGAAAAAACTGGATTGTGCCAAAACAAAAGCAGATGCTTCTAGCAAGAAAATGAAAGAAAAACAACAGGTAACCTTTCTTAAAATGGAAATCATCTTTTGCTGTCAACATAGAGCTAAAGATGGTAGAGCATCATTAGTTGACCTTATTCATCAGTATTCATCACAAAATCTAAAAGTGAGGTGTGGCTTCTTTAGGAAATAAATTCCACATCCTGTACATAAAATAAAAATACACCTCTGAAAACCCTGTAATTGTCATATAATTGTGAGTGTGTGTTGCACTGGCTTGCTAATTTTAGAGAAAGAGCAAAGTTGCCTTTTGGTAAATGCTTCATTCAAGAGTTGACCAAAGCTGATTACCACAGGGCAGAGCTCTATCATATCAGAGGTTCAGTGTTGACTTTTCTACTTAAGTAGTGAATAGAATACATTTATCTATGTGGATGTATGCTGTGAAAGAATGATGTATCACAAAGCATGTTATATTTACAAAGTGTCATTCACTTACAGATTGGTGATACCTGATGGTATCTTTTGGATAGTGCCAAAGCTAGAATTTGAACCTAGGTTTTTCTGTCTCCAAAGGCTATGCTCTGAAAAAACTGTTCTACACAACTTCACTTATGTTTGTTTACTTTTCTTCATAGTTTTTATTTGTATTTTTGACCCACCTGTTATTAAATAGCTGCACAGTGTTTTCTAATGAATTAGTCTATAATGGGAAGGAAGAAAATTGTGAAAGTAATTTTTTCGACATTGAATAATGTTTTTTATAAAAAAGGCTTTACCTCTGCTAATTTATCTGTTATGTAGAATTCTATATTGTTTTTCCCCATGGGAATAAAAAGATAAAGGAAATTGCTTTATGCAGAGCTCTTTGAACCTATAAAAACTGTACATACATGTGTCATTTTTTTTAAGTACAGAAGAATAAATTTCCCCTTGGATAAGCATTTTACCTGTGTTTTTGGTAGTTGAATAACTAAGCTATAAGTCTTACATGAGAATCTTAACCAATTTTATTGACATATGTGTTTTCAGTAGTTAGTAACTGGTTGAATGTTGATTCTGTGTTTCTTATAGGAAGTTGAAGCTATCACCCTGGAGCTAGAAGAGCTCAAGAGAGAGCACATATCCTATAAACAGCAGCTTGAAGCTGTAAATGAAGCTATCAAATCTTATGAAGGTCAGATCGAAGTAATGGCAACTGAGGTGGCTAAAAGTAAGGTAAGAGTTACTTATCTTAATATTGGAAAAGTTGGCTTGAAGATATCTGACTTTGGAGGTCTTGATTTCTTCACTCATGTTACAAGAGGCAAAAATGATTGCCAATTCAGTCAGAGTTCTGAAATAATATTACTAATCATTTTAGTCTGAGTCTATTTAGAAGACAAATCACAGTAATTTGGATGGGCAAAAGTTAGATAAAATATTAACTATAATAGGAGATTGGAATGATACAGGACTGATCACTAAGGAATAAAGAGAACTCTAAAGAATATAGGAACAGCACATACAGGAAACAGCCATTACTTATAGGGCTGAGGCCGTGTCCCATGGAAGAACAAATCTGTAAAAGAGCTCCATTCTGCCTGCAGGGCTGAGAACCAGATCTAGTTGGAGGAGACGTAACTGGCCCACTGGTGGTGAAGTTTGCTGTGCCACATGGGTAGCACTTGCTAGGAAATAGCTTTCTGGGATGCCAGGGAAACTGGCCATGGAAAGGTGCCCAGCCTGTGAACATGTTGTCAAGCTCCCCTTCAGCCCAGCAAAAGCAGGATGCCAGGGGAAGCCGTGTTGGCTGCTAGCCTTTGCACATGTCAAGCTTGCCTTTGAGAAAAGCACCCCGGAACCAGGAAGTTAAGGCTTCTACAGTGTCCCTACAGCATCCTTTACTAAGGGTAAATGGCATTGTAGCTGGTGAGGGAAGAAATGTTCTGATGTCAGAAGCAGGCCATGTGAAGGGTCAGTTTGGAGCTGTGGGAGTTTCAAATGTTGTAAAAGCATTCTGTTACTGCAAATTAATGTTGTGGTATGTCTATTAGAGATTGTCCCTTATGAATATTGGATACCCTCTTGTGTCTTCAATTTTGATATTTAATTGTTCTGCTCCATGTTACTTCTATTCCTAACTTTTTTCTTGAGGTATAATTGGCACATTAATTTGAATTATACAATGTAATGGTTCAGTATTAGTGTAAATTGCCAAATGATGGCTGATAAGTCTAGTTCATATCTGTCATCATACATAAATTTTCTCTTGTGATGAAAACTTTTTTTTTTTTAGATAATTATTTTTTATTGAAGGGTAGTTGACACACAGTATTACATTACATTAGTTTCAGGTGTACAACACAGTGATTCAACATTTATATACATGATAATTCTAAGTACCAGCTATCACCATACCAAGCTGTTACAATATTTTGACTATATTCCTTATGCTATACATTACATCCCGGTTGCTTATTTATTTTACAATTGGAAGTGTGTACTTTTTCTTGGTTGTTGTTGTTAGGGCATCTCTCATATTTATTGATCAAATGGTTGTTAACAACAATAAAATTCTGTATAGGGGAGTCAATGCTCAATGCACAATCATTAATCCACCCCAAGCCTAATTTTCGTCAGTCTCCAATCTTCTGAAGCATAACGAACAAGTTCTTACATGGAGAACAAATTCTTACATAGTGAATAAGTTACATGGTGAACAGTACAAGGGCAGTCATCACAGAAACTTTTGGTTTTGCTCATGCATTATGAACTATAAACAGTTCAAATATGAATACACATTTGATTTTTATACTTGATTTATATGTGGATACCACATTTCTCTCTTTATTGTTTTTAATAAGATGCTGAAGTGGTAGGTAGATACAACATAAAGGTAGAAAACATAGTTTAGTGTTGTAAGAGAGCAAATGTAGATGATCAGGTGTGTGCCTGTAGACTATGTGTTAATCCAAGCTAGATAAGGGCAATAAAACATCCACATATGCAGAAGATTTCTCTCAGAACAGGGGGGGTGAGGTTCTAAGCCTCACCTCTGTTGATCCCCAATTTCTCACCTGATGACCCCCCTGCGACTGTGCCTGTCTTAGGTTGTTCCTCCCTTGAGGAATCTTACCCGTCTCTGGCTAACCAGTCATCTTCCGGGGCCATACAGGGAAATGTAAAGTTGGTAAGTGAGAGAGAAGCCTTATTGTTTGAAATGGTTAGCTTTTTACTTCTTTGCATATTTATGCCCTGTGGCTTCTATGCACAGCATTTGTCTTGAGGTATCTTTACCACTTGGAGGAGTTATGATACTCGGTAAATTTGATATGAGGCACGAATTCTATTTAAGAATTCGTTGTAATTAGGAAGAAAGAAGAAAAGCTATAGAAGTAGCAGGCGGGAGAAAACATGGGAAGATTGATTATTTCTTTGACATATCTTCTTGTAGAGTAACTTCAGCATGTATAGATTTTAAGCTACTACTTAAATTGCGCACACACATTAACATAATAGGAGTATAGTTACATAACCAAAGCATACCTGTAATTACCAGCCATCTCCAGTGAAACCAAGAAAACCAGTTAGGCACCCTAGGCATTTGTGAAAACTTATCAATGATATGATGGTTATTATCTAACTGAATTTGAGTAGTTTGAGAAAAATCAGACAAATTAAAACAACCCATTCCTGGGCACTGTTCACATCCCATATGTTCTTTTAACAGTAAATAGTCTGTAGTTGTAAGATTTTGGAGCGCTACAATTTGCACTTCTCCTAATTCTTGGTTGAGTTCCAACAGTATAGATCCAGTCAAATTTGTTGTTTTACTGTATGCACAGGCCAGCTTAGATATCTCCTTCATTCCCATGGCAAGTCCAGGAGCTGGTGGGATGAGTGCATCTACAGCTGTAGCAGTGTGTGGATCTTTGTTGGGGTTTTTTGATGATCATCTTCTGGCATGAGTCTTCCCGAGAGTGCTGATGTTGGAAGTTCTCTTTCATATCGTTTCTTAGTTCATTTTCGGGGTAGCCAAATTAGGCTTTGATCCTCTGTATAAACACAAACAGACCCTTTGCCTACACTTTTATGTGTCCTTTATATCATTGTGTAGAACTCATTAGAGGTCACCACATAGGAACTGCATTTTTTTTTTTTAATCATTAATCTACACTTACATGACGAATACTTTGTTTACTAGGCTCTCCCCTATACCAGGTCCCCCCTATATACTCCTTTACAGTCACTGTCCATCAGCGTAGCAACCTGTTGTAGAATCACTACTTGTCTTCTCTGTGTTGTACAGCCCTCCCCTTTCTCCCACCCCGCTATGGATGCTAATCTTAATACCCCCCTACTTCTCCCCCCCTTATCCCTCCCTACCCACCCATCCTCCCCAGTCCCTTTCCCTTTGGTACCTGTTAGTCCATTCTTGAGTTCTGTGATTCTGGTGCTGTTTTGTTCCTTCAGTTTTTCCTTTGTTCTTATATTCCACAGATGAGTGAAATCATTTGGTATTTCTCTTTCTCTGCTTGGCTTGTTTCACTGAGCAAAATACCCTCCAGCTCCATCCATGTTGCTGCAAATGGTTGGATTTGCCCTTTTCTTATGGCTGAGTAGTATTCCATTGTGTATATGTACCACATCTTCTTTATCCATTCATCTATCGATGGACATTTAGGTTGCTTCCAATTCTTGGCTACTGTAAATAGTGCTGCGATAAACATAGGGGTGCACTGATCTTTATCATACTTGATTGCTGCATTCTTAGGGTAAATTCCTAGGAGTGCAATTCCTGCGTCAAATGGTAAGTCTGTTTTGAGCATTTTGATGTACCTCCATACTGCTTTCCACAATGGTTGAACAAGTTTACATTCCCACCAGCAGTGTAGGAGGGTTCCCCTTTCTCCACAGCCTCGCCAACATTTGTTGTTGTTTGTCTTTTGGATGGCAGCCTTCCTTACTGGTGTGAGGTGATACCTCATTGTAGTTTTAATTTGCATTTCTCTGATAATTAGCGATGTGGAGCATCTTTTCATGTGTCTGTTGGCCATCTGTATTTCTTTTTTGGAGAACCGTCTGTTCAGTTCCTTTGCCCATTTTTTAATTGGGTTATTTGTTTTTTGTTTGTTGAGGCGTGTGAGCTCTTTATATATTCTGGACGTCAAGCCTTTATCGGATGTGTCATTTTCAAAGATATTCTCCCATACTGTAGGGTTTCTTTTTGTTCTATTGATGGTGTCTTTTGCTGTACAGAAGCTTTTCAGCTTAATATAGTCCCACTTGTTCATTTTTGCTGTTGTTTTCCTTGCCCGGGGAGATATGTTCAAGAAGAGGTCACTCATGTTTATGTCTAAGAGGTTTGTGCCTATGTTTTCTTCGAAGAGTTTAATGGTTTCATGACTTACATTCAGGTCTTTGATCCATTTTGAGTTTACTTTTGTATATGGGGTTAGACGATGGTCCAGTTTCATTCTCCTACATGTAGCTGTCCAGTTTTGCCAGCACCATCTGTTGAAGAGACTGTCATTTCGCCATTGTATGTCCATGGCTCCTTTATCAAATATTAATTGACCATATATGTCTGAGTTAATGTCTGGATTCTCTAGTCTGTTCCATTGGTCTGTGGCTCTGTTCTTGTGCCAGTACCAAATTGTCTTGATTACTATGGCTTTTTAATAGAGCTTGAAGTTGGGGAGTGAGATCCCCCCTACTTTATTCTTCTTTCTCAGGATTGCTTTGGCTATTCGGGGTCTTTGGTGGTTCCATATGAATTTTTGAATTATTTGATCCAGTTCATTGAAGAATGTTGCTGGTAGTTTCATAGGGATTGCATCAAATCTGTATATTGCTTTGGGCAGGATGGCCATTTTGACGATATTAATTCTTCCTAGCCATGAGCATGGGATGCGTTTCCATCTGTTAGTGTCCCCTTTAATTTCTTTTAAGAGTGACTTGTAGTTTTCAGAATATAAGTCTTTCACTTCTTTGGTTAGGTTTATTCCTAGGTATTTTATTTTTTTTGATGCAATTGTGAATGGAGTTGTTTTCCTGATTTCTCTTTCTGTTGGTTCATTGTTGGTATATAGGAAAGCCACAGATTTCTGTGTGTTGATTTTGTATCCTGCAACTTTGCTGTATTCCGATATCAGTTCTAGTAGTTCTGGGGTGGAGTCTTTAGGGTTTTTTATGTACAGTATCATGTCATCTGCAAATAGTGACAGTTTGACTTCTTCTTTGCCAATCTGGATTCCTTGTATTTTTTTGTTTTGTCTGATTGCCGTGGCTAGGACCTCTAGTACAATGTTAAATAACAGTGGGGAGAGTGGGCATCCCTGTCTAGTTCCCGATCTCAGCGGAAATGCTTTCAGCTTCTCGCTATTCAATATAATGTTGGCTGTGGGTTTTTCATAGATGGCCTTTATTATGTTGAGGTACTTGCCCTCTATTCCCATTTTGCTGAGAGTTTTTATCATGAATGGATGTTGAACTTTGTCAAATGCTTTTTCAGCATCTATGGAGATTATCATGTGGTTTTTCTCCTTCTTGTTGTTGATGTGGTGGATGATATTGATGGACTTTCGAATGTTGTGCCATCCTTGCATCCCTGGGATGAATCCCACTTGGTCATGGTGTATGATCCTTTTGATGTATTTTTGAATTCGGTTTGCTAAAATTTTGTTGAGTATTTTTGCGTCTACGTTCATCAGGGATATTGGTCTGTAGTTTTCTTTTTTGGTGGTTTCTTTGCCTGGTTTTGGTATTAGGGTGATGTTAGCTTCATAGAATGAGTTTGGGAGTATCCCCTCCTCTTCTATTTCTTGGAAAACTTTAAGGAGAATGGGTATTATGTCTTCCCTGTATGTCTGATAAAATTCCGAGGTAAATCCATCTGGCCCGGGGGTTTTGTTCTTTGGTAGTTTTTTGATTACCTCTTCAATTTCGTTGCTGGTAATTGGTCTGTTTAGATTTTCTGTTTCTTTTTGGGTCAGTCTTGGAAGGTTGTATTTTTCTAGGAAGTTGTCCATTTCTCCTAGGTTTCCCAGCTTGTTAGCATATAGGTTTTCATACTACTCTCTAATAATTCTTTGTATTTCTGCGGGATCTGTTGTGATTTTTCCTTTCTCATTTCTGATACTGTTGATTTGTGTTGACTCTCTTTTCCTCTTAATAAGTCTGGCTAGAGGCTTATCTATTTTGTTTATTTTCTCGAAGAACCAGCTCTTGGTTTCATTGATTTTTGCTATTGTTTTATTCTTCTCAATTTTATTTATTTCTTCTCTGATCTTTATTATGTCCCTCCTTCTGCTGACCTTAGGCCTCATTTGTTCTTCTTTTTCCAATTTTGATAGTTGTGACATTAGACCGTTCATTTGGGATTGCTCTTCCTTTTTTAAATATGCTTGGAGTGCTATATACTTTCCTCTTAAGACTGCTTTTGCTGCGTCCCACAGAAGTTGGGGCTTAGTGTTGTTGTTGTCATTTGTTTCCATATATTGCTGGATCTCCATTTTGATTTGGTCATTGATCCATTGATTATTTAGGAGCGTGTTGTTTAGCCTCCATGTGTTTGTGAGCCTTTTTGCTTTCTTTGAACAGTTTATTTCTAGTTTAATGCCTTTGTGGTCTGAAAAGTTGGTTGGTAGGATTTCAATCTTTTGGAATTTACTGAGGCTCTTTTTGTGTCCTAGTATGTGGTCTATTCTGGAGAATGTTCCATGTGCACTTGAGAAGAACGTGTATCCTGTTGCTTTTGGATGTAGAGTTCTGTAGATGTCTATTAGGTCCATCTGTTCTAGTGTGTTGTTCAGTGCCTCTGTGTCCTTACTTATTTTCTGTCTGGTGGATCTGTCCTTTGGAGTGAGTGGTGTGTTGAAGTCTCCTAGAATGAATGCATTGCATTCTATTTCCTCCTTTAGTTCTGTTAATATTTGTTTCAGGTATGTTGGTGCTCCTGTATTGGGTGCATATATATTTATAATGGTTATATCCTCTTGATGGACTGAGCCCTTTATCATTATGTAATGTCCTTCTTTGTCTTTTGTTACTTTCTTTATTTTGAAGTCTGTTTTGTCTGATACCAGAATTGCAACACCTGCTTTCTTCTCTCTGTTGTTTGCTTGAAATATCTTTTTCCATCCCTTGACTTTAAGTCTGTGCGCGTCTTTGGGTTTGAGGTGAGTCTCTTGTAAGCAGCATATGGATGGATCTTGCTTTTTTATCCATTCTATTACTCTGTGTCTTTTGATTGGTGCATTCAGTCCATTTACATTTAGGGTGATTATTGAAAGGTATGAATTTATTGCCATTGCAGGCTTTAAGTTTGTGGTTACCAAAGGTTTAGGGTTAGCTTCTTTACTGTCTGACTGTCTAACTTAACTCACTTGTTGAGCTATTATAAACACAATCTGATGATTCTTTATTTCTCTCCCTTCTTATTCCTCCTCCTCCCTTCTTCATATGTTGGGTGTTTTGTTGTGTGCTCTTTTTAGGAGTGCTCCCATCTAGAGCAGTCCCTGTAGGATGCCCTGTAGAGGTGGTTTGTGGGAGGCAAATTCCCTCAACTTTTGCTTGTCTGGGAATTGTTTAATCCCTCCTTCATATTTAAATGATATTCGTGCTGGATACAGTAGTCTTGGTTCAAGGCCCTTCTGTTTCATTGCATTAAGTATATCATGCCATTCTCTTCTGGCCTGTAGGGTTTCTGTTGAGAAGTCTGATGATAGCCTGATGGGTTTTCCTTTGTAGGTAACCTTTTATTTCTCTCTGGCTGCTTGTAATACTTTGTCCTTGTCTTTGATCTTTGCCATTTTAATTATTATGTGTCTTGGTGTTGCCCTCCTTGGATCCCTTGTCATGGGAGTTCTGTGTACCTCTGTGGTCTGAGAGGCCATTTCTTCCCCTAGTTTGGGGAAATTTTCAGCAATTATTTCTTCAAAGACATTTTCTATCCCCTTTTCTCTCTCTACTTCTTCTGGAATGCCTATGATTCTTATATTATTTCTTTTATATTGATCACTCAGCTCTCTTAAAATTCTTTCATTCCTGGAGATCCTTTTATCTCTCTCTGCATCAGCTTCTCTGCGTTCCTGTTCTCTGTTTTCTAGTCCATTAATGGTCTCTTGCATCTCGTCCATTCTGTTTTGAAGTCCTTCCAGAGCTTGTTTTATTTCTGAATTCTCCTTCCTTAGTTCTTGCATATTTCTCTGCAAGTCCATCAGCATGGTTATGACTTTTGTTTTGAATTCTTTTTCAGGTAGACTGGCTAAATCTATCTCCCCAGATTCCTTCTCAGGGGAAGATGCAGCAGATGCCGAAGCTGTCTGGGTTAGTCTTGTCTGGATCATAATTTTTTGCCTTTTCATGTTGACAGGTGCTATTGACTGTCAGCTGGGAGGGCCAAAATTTTCACTTACTACTGGCCTTTCTTTACTGGGGCAACTGCGACCCCTAGTGGCTTGTGTTGGGTAATTGCGTGTAGAGTGGGTCTTTGTGTCTTGCCTAGCCGGGAGGGAGAAATTTCCCTTTCTGTGGGCGGAATTTGTCTCAGGCTGCTTCTCTGCTTTCGCAGCGCCCGGTGGGGTGATGGATGGGGGGGCTGCTTGACTGTTTGCCTCCGTGAGGGGTCTCAGAGCTGTTGCCCAGGGGGTTAGTGCACCCGGTTTTCCCTGTAATTTCCAGCTGCTGTACTGTGACCTGGGTTGTTTCCGTCAAGCTGTTAAGTCCCTGTCCCTTTAAGACTTTCAAAAAGCCCCCGCTTTTCTTTGTCACAGGGGCATCAGCTTCAGCACCCGCTCAGAGGTCTTACTCCCTGTTCTCCCAGTATCCAGGGCCCCCTGGGCATATACTGTGTCTGCGCTCTGGCCCGGATGGCTGGGGCTGGGTGTTCGGCAGTCCTGGGCTCCGTCTCCCTCCCGCTCTGCCTATTGTTCTCCCGCCGGGAGCTGGGGGGAGGGGCGCTCGGGTCCCGCCGGGCCGGGGCTTGTATCTTACCCCTTTCGCCAGTCGCTGGGTTCTCGCTGGTGTAGCTGCAGTCTGGCCACTGTCCTGCGTCTTCTGGTCTCTCTTTTAGGGCTAGTTGTGTTTGTTGTATTTTCAAAAGTATATATGTTTTTGGGAGGAGATTCCCACTGTCCTACTCACGCCGCCATGTTGGCTCCGCCTCTAAAACCCATTTTGATGAAAACTTTTAAGATTATTCTCTTAGCAATACAGTATTACTGACCATAATCGGAGAAGTGTACCTACTTCTCATTTTGTGACATAACTTTCATTTTTTAAAGTTTTCTGTCATGTTGCTATAGATACCATTTTTGTAAGCAGCATACATCATTAATTTTCATGTGTATACAGCTTTTGACAGGGGAGTTCCATTCATTTACCTGCATCATAGTACTTCTTTGCTTTTGTCATCTACTTCTATATTTTCTGTTAAGTTTTCCCTTGAAATGATTGTTTTAGTAGTTGTAGCATATAGCGTTTTGAAAATTAGGTCTTTCCTCTTGATTCTATTTGTAGTTCAAGTTTTTCTTTTTTAACACAATCAAATCTAACAGTTTTTTCTATTTTCTTGAAGATAAGGGATCAAAATACTCCTCAACTTTGCATTTTGTGTTGCTGATTAAATTTTCTAATTTCTGTTTCTATTTTGTCTCCAACATAAATTTTAGTTTAAAAATATTTTTAGTTTCCTTCTGATTTGTTGTCTTTAATCTTATATTTTTCATCTCATTACTCCATATTTTCTGTGTCTTTTCATGTTGTTTAATTTTTAAAAATTCCAGTAGTTTTCTAAAGAGAAATGTAAAAATAAAATAAACCACTCCTTCCTTGATCTAAATAAAGATAAAATCAAAACATGTACACTCTTCTATAAAGAGAGCATTCATTTTTTTTCTCTTTATGGGAAACTATAAATGGATCATTTGATTTTTAAAGGCTGTTCTTTCAGGCTTTACATTCCAAATTGTTTCCCTTTGCTGATAAGCGTATCTAAATATCTAAGAACACTCACAGGGAGCTTAGAAAAGAAACTGCCTACTTATGAATTAGGCTCAGACAAAACTAAAATTTCATTTCTACTCAGTCTAAGTGACAGAGTCCCTGTGTTTTTACAGTCACACCTGCAATGCAGTCTTTAACCACTAGACCTGAGAGAATCTTCTTCATGAACATGTTTTTGTCAGACACAGTGTCAATTAATAAACCTTATGTCTGTTCTTTTTCCTTTTCTTCATTAAAGGTTTTAAAAAGCTAAATATCTTTGGTCTTTTTTTTAGGTGAATGCCATGATTTATCCTCCTCCTGCAAAAGACCCTCCTCTAATGACACAAACTGAACCTTTATAAGGCAATTAAAGCACTTTTGCTTTACATCAATTTTACATCAGTAACCTAACCATAATGTCAAGTATTCTGTATTGCACATGGTTACCTTGTTTGCTAATTTTTTTGCTATGCTTTTGATCACTTATGGAGACCTATTCTTCCTCAGGATCTTTTAGCAGGTTGTCCTATTTGTTTTCCCCCTACTTAATAGGAGTTGCACTAGAGTTTTTTTTGTTGTTTTGTTTTTAGACATTTGTGTGACTTCTTTTAACATTTAGGATGAAGCAAAGGAGCTGGTGGTAGACTGAATTTCAGTTCTAATTACCATTTTGGAGGTTAATCCAAGGTTCAATCTGGGGAGGTAGGGGGATAGTAAAGTCAGCAAGAAAGTTTTCCTTTGTCCCACAGACCTATTTTCTCAAAAGTTTATCTTCTTCTGTTGCTCAGTTTTGCACTAGAACCCAATACTGTGACCTTCCACTGCCACTTCTAAAGTCCATATGGCTGACCTCTAGAGATAGGAAGAGCAGCACAGCCCAGCCTAGCCTACTGCTATTCTTTGCCCCTCCTGAAAAATATAATTTTGGGGTCTGTCAGATTATCTTCCTATTGAAATGCCACTTTTCCTGAGATCCTCACAGGTCAGGCTCTAGTCTTCCCCCACTGCCAGCTACACTGTATCCAGCAGAAACTTAATTGCTTCCAGCATGAGCACTCCTGTCTCCTTTTCCCACTGGTAATACAAGCTCTCTGCTGTGTGTGAATTCATTAGTCAGCTTAATGGGGATATAGAATGCAGAGGATTAGGTCACCGTCTGCCTATAATCACATGACCATCTTGCCCAGAGTCTGCTAGATGATATTCTAGTAAACTTAAGTACCTCCATATTATCTTGCTATATCTTGTCTTCTAATTATTTGTTACAGGAGTCAGTGAATAAAGCTCAGGAAGAGGTGACCAAACAAAAAGAAGTGATAACAGCCCAAGACAATGTAATTAAAGCTAAATATGTAGAAGTGGCAAAATATAAGGAACAAAACAGTGATTCTCAGCTTAAACTTAAGGAACTGGACCACAATATCAGTAAACATAAACGGGAAGCTGAAGATGCTGCTGCAAAGGCATGTTTGTGTTGTTCATTTTTACCGTCAATCAAATGTTTGTGTTTGGGTTGCTGAAATACTTCGGTAAACTGCTCGATATACAACTCAGTGTACATGGCAGAACCACTGTGTAACACAATTTTAAGGCTTATAGCTATGTTAACTGATTCTCAGAAATGCTAATTTTCATCAGTTAGCACAAATGTTTTGTTTTTAGATTTCAGGTATTTATTTCCATCTATAAGATGTTTTTGCCAAATATTTAGTGGTATCCCATGGAACTGACTCTTTTATCCCCAGATGTTCATAGAATTTTTGCTAATGTATTGTAGTAATAATATATATTCTTCATCTTATTTCAGATTGAATTTAAAGAACTCACAAAAATATATATATAGACAGCTTCCAAAATAGGGACTTAATTGATTTCTGGATGTCGTTAGGAGGATTAGTACAGTTAATTTTTTGCAGCCTCATCTGAAATATGTTTTGCTAAGCAGTTATCTTTTTGAAGTTATCTTGCAGCTTTTGGTCACTCTTAAGGTTTCTTGCTTTCATGTATCACATTGCCTTAAGTACTTAAGGGAGAATACATGCTTTTGCAGATATTCCTTGCATGGTTAAGCTGCATTCTGGTCTCAATAATAACATCTATCCTGTTTTCTTATGGGCTCTACCAGTTTGGTCCTTTACACATTTTTTTTGGCATCATAAAAGTGCAAGAGATTTAACTTCAAAAAGATCAGAAAATACAAAACAGTCTCCCATCCTCTGAAAGAACCATGAATGCCTATTCAGGTTCATTACTTGTTTTTAAAAATATTTTTGTTAATGGTCACATCATAGTACCCAAACATTGTATTAATATTGATTTCCCATTTGCCTAGTAGCCTCGTATTAGTGGATTCATAGAAATATTACCAGTGTTACTATTATTAGTTCTTTGGTAATTAAAAATGTTGTATTGGTGATCACTAGGGGAATTTGTTCCCAGTTAAGGAGGTTCAAAGAAGAACTTGTAGGTAGAACTGCTAAAAAATCAAGGATTCTTTAAGTGCATAGTTTATCAAGTATTTATTGCACGTTGACTAGTATCAGATACTATGCCAGGCACTAAAGATACAAGGATGAGCAATGTGTACACAGAATGCCTTCATAGAGCTTACAGGTGAGCAGGGAAGATAGCCTAGAAATGGTTGTTCTACTTGGAGCCTAGAGGTAAGACCATACCCATGGAATTAATAAGGATATACAAATTGACCAGCATTAGATTCTACCAGTAGAAACAACCTTAAACAATTGAGTAGAGGAAAGATTTCCTTAAGCACTGTTTTTAATTGGTTATATGAAGAAGCTTTTTACTGTGCCATGTCAAAGAGGGTAGCAGGGGAATGGAGTCAATGCTTAGGATAGTTTTTATTTAATTATAATTGTGAGAATTATTAGTTTTCAGTCGATTAAGCTTCCACAGTTTTGCCAGATCTATGACGTAAGTATTCCTATAAGAATTTTAACTTTCACAAGTTTTTTGAGGCAATAGATTGAGTTAGGTAAATCTGAAGGAGTCTTATTTGACTTATGGGTGGTTTCACATATACTTTGTAGAAATTTCTCTGAGTTGCCTCTTCAGATGCCTAAGAAACAGGAAAATTTTTCTCTGTATAATCTTGTTTTGTGAACCTATCCTCCAGGTAAAAATATTTAGTTATTATAGGTTCACTGTTGTTGCCAGTGAACTTTTTTCAAATGAGTCATTGAGGGGTTTTTCTCCAAAATGTTTGAATTAAATTTAGTAAATATTTTATAAAATTGGTTTTAAATGTAGATTTGTAAGCAATGATAGATCCTTCCATAATTATCCTATGTGGCTAGGTATCCAAAATGTTGAAAGATTATGACTGGATTAATGCAGAGAAACACCTCTTTGGGCAACCCAGTAGTGCCTATGATTTCAAAACTAACAACCCCAAAGAAGCTGGCCAGAGACTTCAGAAGTTACAAGAAATGAAGGAGAAACTAGGAAGAAATGTCAACATGAGAGCTATGAGCGTATTAACAGAGGCTGAAGAGCGGGTAAGTCATTTTCCTAAGACTGGCCGCTTGAGAGCAGGAGGAGGTCGGCTCTGTGTCAGCCTGAGGTGGTGAGAGCCAGTCTTCTGCTCGATGTCTTTCACACTGGCTGGCTTTCGGTTTTGCTTTTCTCCCTTTTCATTTCTTATTTCATTATTTTTGCATTACTTGTTTATGTGTTCTGTTGGACCTTGAAGTACTTTTCTATCGGCTTTGCCATAAGCATGTTCTACCTTTTTCTTATTCTTGGTGTAAATAATAAGAAAACTTTTCTGATCATGTTAACTCCTCACATTTCTGTCATTTCTTTTACTTGACTTCAAAGGCTTTGAAAAATAGGATGTACTTCTGTCTATCTTACCAGTCTCTCCGTAACTACGGTCTTCCTTTAGACTCTCGTGTATACTAGAACTATTATATATAAGCAACGACTAAACTTGTTAACCATTTTACTAATCTCCAAATCCAGCAGCATCTTCTGTTTTAATACTCTGAGTTCTCAGCTTGATGTTACCCATCTCCCCTACCCTGACAAAACTTTTAACTATGCCATGTCACTAGAAAAATCCAGAGGGGAAAGCAATTCCTATTTGTGACAGTCCCATAGGCAGTAGCAGTCTGAACAATGTTTTATCATGCTCTGTACCTTTAATTCCACAAAATTCTATTTGAATTTGCATGATAGAGTTAATGAGAGCTCTATAGAAATGATAATACTATGAGCTCCATTACTTTTGAGAAATTCTGTTGTAATGGGTTCTTTGAACTGTTACTGACATTAATATCTACAAAGAATCTATATTATGTTACTAAACAGACAGTAATGCACTTGTGATCACACTATGAAATATTCCTTCTGGTTTTCATTTCTCCATCAAAGCTTTTCAAAATATGGCATATTTATGGAAAAGAATTTTTCATTTGAATTTGAGCTGCATTCCATCATGAAACTTGTTCATTTTTACTTGTTTGCTTTTATTAGATAATGACAACTGGGTCTAAAAAATTCACCAACTCCTATCTCCTAACAAGAGACAAAAGCTCTAGTGTTGATCAGCAGAGGGTCTTTTCTTTTTGCTGTATTGTGTCATTGCCACATAAGAAACTACATGGGATTATACAACAAATAGATAAAAATGTGGGGAGGAGGTTTTAGGAGGTTGGCTATAAAGAAGAAGGACAGCAATATAGCTAGCAGGAGTTTTTAAGGCAGAATTTGAAGCCTCCTTTAAAATGTGAGGCTTTGAAGAGGATTTTTAGAAAGTTCTGCTGTTACGCCTAGTATGCTTAGCCCTCTGCAGCCCATCAAAAATGTTTTCAGTGGCATCCTACATCAGGGAAGGGAAGGCCACTCTGAAGGTGTGACTCTTGAGCTGCAGTTTGAGGCACCAGTTAGGTCAGAATGTTCCAGGAAGAGAGAACAATGCAGGGGCCATAAGGCTACAGTAAGCTTAAAACATTCAAGGAACTGAAAACAGACCAGAAGGAATATGATGGGAAAAAGATATAAATGAGGGCCAAATTATGTAGGACTTTTTACATCATGGTGAAGAATTGAAATTTTCTTTGTTTCGTTGCTAAGCCTAACCTTAAGAAAGCATGCGGGACTACTTTTGAGGTTACATCTGACACACTTTCCTTTTTGCCTTAGTAGCTAGGAAGATAACAGAATATTAGTGAAGGCAAAATATTTCTGGAGCTTGCCATATAAATTATCAATTATAGTAATTGAATTTGACATAGATGATACATTTACTTTCTTTTCTCATAATGTGGTTTACATTATAACTCTTAATGCAGTATATCTTTGGTAAATAGGAATGTATATATTATATATAAAAATAATGTAACCCTTTTATTCCTGATTGAATTCTAGGACCTCAGGAAAGTTTTGTATTTTCCCAATTAAATGTGCTTTTTATCTTGCCAGTATAATGACTTGATGAAAAAAAAGAGAATTGTAGAAAATGACAAATCCAAAATCCTTGCAACTATAGAAGACCTTGACCAGAAGAAAAACCAAGCCTTAAATATTGCGTGGCAAAAGGTATTTGTATAAAAAATGTTATTGTTTAATCTTTAGGAGGCAAGGGTGAAGAATATTGTAAATAGGTTTATGCTCTAAGATGAATTTGAAATGGCTAATTTGTGTGTGAATGAGTCACATGTTCATACCTTAATTAAAACCTCATAGACTTTTAAATACATTTTGTCCTTTTGGAATTGGTTACTGACCATTTGCAAAGGTAAGTTTGTGTCACTCCATCATACTTTCATAGGTTCTACTTCTCAGGTTTCAGAGTTGTGTTAAATTCCTAGCTTTCTTGATCTCTCCATTTTTCATTCTTACTTAAGAGGTCTGTGTTACCTTTAAAGGGGTCATTACTTGCTTGCCATCTTTCCTTCCCAAGAGATCAGAGGCCCTTACTTATTGTCCAGTATGTACTGTACCTGCTGACCCTCTGCTTGAAACTGGAATCACTATCCCCTTCCTATTGGGGAAGCTCTGATTGCTGGAACACCTCTCCCAAGGACCCCGTTAGTTCTGACCTCCTCAGTTTCTCTTTCCTAGGTTCGTGAAGGTCAGATGTTCTAAAAAACTATGTCTATAGCAGGATTGGCGTTTTCCTTACCACTCATAAATTATTAATAGCCCCTCAGAATTCAGAATTATTACACATTCCATGGGTTTTTTGCAAGCATTTTGTACACATTAGATTAATAATTATAAACATATACTAAATGATCTGTTAATTATTTTATATTAGTTTTCTTGAAACAATTCTGTAACTTTGGTAGTTATTATCCCTATTTTATAGATGAAGAACCCAAAGCTGAGGAAGATGAAACAGCCTAAGATCATATAGCCAAAAGGTAGAAAACTGGGATTCTCTTTTCCTAAATTAGAACCATAGTTAAAATTTCATTTTGTTGTTAACTACTGTTACTCTATTTTGCTTCTTTAAGAATAGGGCAATAAACAAGGCAGTTTGGTATTCTTTTACTAGACTCTTACACAATGAAATCCTTACTACCATTTTTGTTTTATGACAATTTGGGCATATTCAAGGTTCTTTACTATTATTTCTAACTTCCCTGGCTGCACATATTGGTCTCCTTTAGGATAATTCCTTAGCCTGCTAAGTGGAAGTTTTCCTGTGTCTGCCATGAAGACTTACTCAGATTCCGCAGTTACTGTGCTATTCATGTTTAACAGTCCTGTGCCTCTGGGATGTAACTGGGCACCTTGCCTCTTTTTCTCTTTTTTAATTTTTTAAGAATGTTATTTTCAGTAATGGCAGCACAATTATCCTTGTTAGTGACCTTGTTTTTCCTGCTCTATGACTTATTTTCAAGTTCCGTCTCCCTGTAGTATGTGTCTGTCTTTTGAAAAAAATGTATACAAGAAGTTGGCCCCATTATTCTTGTATATGTGGTTTAACACTGGATCTGAAAGGTTTTGTCTTGTATTCCCCATGGTTCCTGGATTTAGTGCAAGTAGAGTTATCTTAAACAGATTTTTCCCCAATTTCGAAAGTTCTCCTAAAACAGGTATATTTATTGAGAGCTCATGTGCCAAGCACTATTCTCATATTCTCATTTAATCTTCACAATAACCTAATGAGGGTAGGTGTAATTATCATCAGCATTACATACTTTCCTTTGTCTTCAAGCATACTTGATTCCCAAATATTTTAAGCATTGGATTTTTGTGTTTGCTGCTTAGCCTCCTTGTTATACCTACCCATGAATATAATTCATTTCCTATTTAGGATAGAGTTATATTCTCTGCCCATTAACTGATATCTTTCTCTTTTTCTTTTGAAGAAATTTCCACATGCAGTCCCTGGTCGTGTTCAGGGTTTAGTAGCATTGCACTGTCTTAGTCCTGAGCTGCCTCTCTCCTGCCTGGCCAAAAATGCGGGGCGGGGGTGCGGTGAGGAAAGAAAGGAGAATAGGGAAGGAAAAGGAAAATAACCTAGGGTCTTTCTGAATACAATGCTGTCTTCCATCTTTCCCAAAAGAGTCCGAGGTCTCTCTCCCCATTGTGATAAACCTCGCCTAGCTCTAGAAATCACAGGTAAAACTAGATCCTGTTTCCTCTGTATAGGGTATTACTCAGCATGTGTGCATTGCTATTAAAATATGCATTCCTTAGTAAATCTAGATTGAGGAGCACTGCTTGTATTTAAGAGATTCTTTATTACTGCAAATATTCATAAAAAGTATATTTGCACTTGAAGCTGGAGATTTCCCTAGAGAGAATGGCTCTTACATTCTTGTGTGTGTGTACTCTCAAATTTGAACTGTTAGGTCTTTGATGACAGATGGCCCAATTCTGAAATCATTGATCAAGTGATTACCCGATTACAAGCTAGAATATTGGCTCCTAAATCTCTGTGTAATCTACTATGACTTGATGGGAATAAGGCCAAACAGCTTCTTTGGCCTTTTTCTCTCGGGGTACAATCCTTCCTGTTAACACATTAACTTTTTTGCCATGAGAAAAAAGTATATAGGAAAGGACCACTCAATGCCATAAACAGATCTGGTGGTTTGATTTCTTAGACTTCCCCTGATCTTTGGGTTTTTAAGGTTAGTTTATAACCACAGGCCTATGTTACCATACCAGTCAACAGAAAACAAGTTTTATAAGAAAATGTTTTATGTCCAAAAGAGTTTTTGTTTCTCCAACTGAAAGTTCAATCTCCTATATTATACATTTGTGTGGCTCTGAGGATTCCTGGTCTTCAGAAATGTCAAAGCTTTGGGGTAGGGTTAGAGTTTAGCCTCTAGTTTCCTCTGGAAGTTAGAGCAGAGCTCAGCAGAACTATTTCTATGAAGGGACAGATAATAAATATTTCTGGCTCTGGGAGCCATATAGTCTTTGTTGTAACTATTAGACTATTGTAGCACTGGCAGCCATAAGGCATGACTGACCTTGTCACGTGGGCTGTAATTTGCCAACCCTGACTTAGAGTAATAGAATGCACCTGCTAGGTTGCATATACACAAATCCTTTGATTCTTCTTGTAAAACTTTTTATATTTTGGTATTATTTTTATCCAGGTAAACAAGGACTTTGGGTCTATTTTTTCTACTCTTTTACCTGGTGCTAATGCTATGCTTGCACCTCCAGAAGGGCAAACTGTATTGGATGGTCTGGAGTTCAGAGTTGCCTTAGGAAATACTTGGAAAGAAAACCTAACTGAACTTAGTGGTGGTCAAAGGTGAGTAACCTTTTTGCAGTATTATAATTTCTCATTCCTCTTATTTTAGTATAATCCATCCTCTCATTGCTTTCCAATTTTACTTCAGTTTTGCTTTGCTTATCTATCTTTGCATGTAGAATTTAAGGACCCTGTAATATGTAAGACTACAAATCTTGTTTAGATTTGCTTAAAATAGTAGGCGACACTGGGAAAGGAGCAGCACAGGAGTATCTGAGAGAAAGGAAACAAAAGTGCTGAGCTCTGTTTAACCTGATTTTCTCCCGATGAGTAAATTTTGCACTGTAGTCAGAGGGAGATAAATCTATGCAAAGCCTAGTAGTCTCACTAAATTAAGGAAACAGATCAGAATTTTGGAAGGCCCCAGTAAGCGTACTTTAGCCTTTTTAGTTCTGTACTATACTTGAAGTAAAATCTATTCAAAACATACCTTAGCTAGGTTAATTGAGACCTTGAAGAGATCAAGGTGATCTGCATGTAACTTAATTTTTTCTCAGAACAAAGCCCAATATTCTTTAAAGAAAGACAACAAAATTGAGACTGAATAGCGAAATTTCAGTGTCTACCATATAATAAAAATAACTGAACAGAAATCAAGAAAATGTGACTCATCAGGGATGGTAGTACAGCATGGAGAATAGTTAATGATTCTGTAGCATCTTACTACATTGATAGATAGTGACCTCACTGGAGGGGGTTGAAGATTTGATAATATGGGTACTTGTTGAACCACTGTGTTGTGTATTTGAAACCAACATAAGATAGTATATCAGTGATACTTTAATTTAAAAAAATAAACAGAAAATGTGACTCATGAAAAAAATTAGTCAATGGAAACAGATGCAGAAATGACAGGTGATGAAACAAACAGACAAGGAAGTTAAAAAGTTACATTATTTCTAAGAACTACAAGAAAAAAGAACATGATGAGAGAAATGGAAGCTATTAAAAAAGAATCAAGTGGAACTTCTAAAGATAAAAACTATACCTAACAGGAAAAGTTTACTGCATGAGATTAACAGCAAGTAAGACAATATGAAAGTAACGAGTGAATTTGAAGACATAGCAAATAATCTATTCAGGATATATAGAGAAAAAAATTAAAAACAGCATCAGTGACTTATGGAATGTTAGATCTGGCAGACTAACACACGTAATTGGAGTTCCAAAAGGAGAGGAAGAGGCAAAACAGAAAAATACTTGATGAAATAATGGCTCTAAGTTACCCAGATTTGATGAGTTCTATAAAACCCCACACTTAACGTCTGTGAACCGAGGTGGGCTGAACGCATAAACTCACACACATACAGCACAAATGCATATCATGAAATTGTGATTATATATGCCAGTGAATAGGAGAAACATTTTAAAAGCAGCCAGAGGTACAAAGACATATTAGTACCAAGAAAAAAACAATGACTTAAGACTTACTGTCAAAAACTGTGCAAGTCAGAAGTTGGGAACATCTGTAAAGGGCTACAAGAAAAATGTGTCAACCACGAATTCTGTGTCTAATAGAAATGTTCTTCAAACTGAAGGCAATATAAATATTTCTTTAGAAAAACGTGTTGAAGGATTTGATCCGAGCAAAACTGTACAAGTTAAAGGAAGTTCTCAAGTAAAAGGAAAATGATACATGGATCTACATAAAAGAAAAAGAGTGCTGGAGCCAGCATGCCCTGGGCTTCTGGGAAGTTTCTCTCAGCCTTACATAGTAATTAAGACAGTCGGCGTACTAGGAGAATCCTAGGTCACATGGCCTAACTCCTTCCCTACAGAGAGCCAAGTAATTAAAACCTGGAAGAAAATTGGGAGTATTCATGTAATTGCTGATGCCATAGAATATGTTGCAAAAGTTACTGTAATTTTTATTCTAATGTTAAATATATTAAGGCTTTTTTTAAATAAAAAGTTTAAAAAATATAAGAATTACTAGGTTTATTCATACCTGATTAGAAGGAAACAGCTACAAGTTAAAGGGGATGATTAGCTAGACTAGAACTGAAAAAGAGCTATAGAAAGTGTAAATACAAATTTTAAATAAGGTATTACTCAGGGTTCTCCTGATTTGTAAGGAATTGGCTCATTTTATTATACAGGCTGGGAATTCCCTATTTGCTGTCTACAAGTTGGCAACCCGGGAAAGCCAGTATGGTAATTCCATCTTGCGTCTGAAGTCCTGAGAACCGGGAGCACCAAGGGCAGAATATCCATGTCTCAGCTCAAGTAATCAGGCAGGAATGTACTCTACCTGTTTTACTATTCAGTCCCTCAGTGGACTGATTGATGTCCACCCACACTGAGGAGGGCAAACTGCTTTACTGAGTTTTCCCATTCAGATGCTAATTTCATACAAAAATACCATCACAGACACATCCAGAAATAATGTTTAACCGTATATCTGGGTACCCTATAATCCAGCCAGTTTGACACACAAACGGTTTTACCTTCTGACACTGAAGTATGTAATGTTCTATAATCTGTACAGCTCTATTTTTTTTCATTGGCACCATTTTAGAGTAGAGTATGTATGTGTATGCACATGTGAATGCATATATAGTAAAAGTGTGAAAGAGGACCCCAGTTATCCTATTACTAACATAATAGCTGTTGTCGTAAGTATAAAACGTATAAGCATGTAGCTCTCACTGACCTGCTATCTAGCTGTGTCTGATACCAGCAGTTGGGGAAGAAGCAAAAAAGCTATTAACTAACATGATCTTTTCTTAAAGATCCTTATTATTTGATGAAAGAATATAAGCCTGTTCCAAATAAAACTTGTTGAAGAGGAGAAAAATGGAAAACTAAAATATAAGAAACATTTTAATACAACAAAAGGGTTATAGTTTGAAACTTAAGATTTTTTAATCTAAGTCTGCACTATTAATTACAGGATAGCAGATTTGTTTCAGTGTTTTAGTAAAAAATGGTAAAATGGAGTTTTGATAGCTTTTTTTCCTGGCCTTTTCTTAGGTCTTTAGTGGCTTTGTCATTAATATTGTCCATGCTCCTCTTCAAACCTGCTCCAATTTATATCCTGGATGAGGTAGATGCAGCCTTGGATCTTTCTCATACCCAGAATATTGGACAGATGCTCCATACTCATTTCACACATTCTCAGGTAAGAACCAGAACAAATGTCTCAGTAATAGTTTCAGTATTTGTTTTTCTTAAACAATTCAGCAGTGGTCAATATTAATAAGATATTAGGATTGGAGAATACTAAAGCATTGTCTATGTCTTTAAATACATGCTTACATTCAAATAGGTATTGAAGGAAAGAGGGTTTGGTTTCCTGTTAAAGAGCCAGGCATTACAATTTTTGGTTGTAGTGTGAGGGAGAATCTAATTTTTTTATAATTTGAAATTAGGGGTAATGTAATTATTCTCTCTAGCTGCCAGATGATGATAACAATCAAAACAAGACTATTTTATTCAGGGCTATACCCAGGTATCAGAAAATCATGTGGCATTTGTTGGGGTACTCTTCATTTCTCCTGGTTAGAAAGTAGAAAAAAGCCCCCTTTAAGCTAAGAACTGTTTTGTTTTCATTAAACTGTTGGTCTAGGAACTGAGGCTGCCAAAAATGGTTATATAGATGATGCATTGTACGATTACGGGCATTTCACTTATAGTTATCATGGACTGTATTTACTATGCAGTGTTTTAGCATTTAACTGTGAAGTGTTACAGGTTAACATTAACTGTTAATTCTACGAGTACTCCATTTGAGCTGGTGGTAGTACTGTAGGAACTTGAAGCCTTCTTTGGTATTATTAAAAATACATAGAAAAACATTTCACTGGGGCATTTAGAGCTAGCAAAAAACCACTGATACCAGATGCTGAAGACAGCAGCAAGAACTCAGCCAGGAGGAAATAGTAAACTTGGGTAATGAAGCACTTGAGGTAAAATTAAGAGACTTCCTGAAACTAACTATGGAAAGCTAGCATTAGGTACCTGGTATAACTGTTTATTACTTGCATTTTAGGATGTGCATATTCTTGGAGTCATGCATTTAAAGAAATAACAAAATCAAAATATCTCCAAACAATTCTTAGCTCTAGTATAAAACAGAGTAAATGTCAAGGATATTACAAAAGTTATTTTTTATGCTTTTTTTATTTTTCCCTTAAGTTCATTGTGGTGTCTCTAAAGGAAGGTATGTTCAACAATGCAAATGTCCTTTTCAAGACGAAGTTTGTGGATGGTGTTTCTACAGTAGCCAGGTTTACTCAATGTCAGAATGGAAAGATTCCAAAGGAAACCAAATCCAAGGCAAAAGGACCCAAATGATCATATGTGGCAGTTAAAAGTACAAATTTACTCCTTCACCTTGACCTGTTTTTTAAACAAACTTTTTAAGAGCTTGGGATTTACTTAAGTTGCTCATGTAAATATTATTTCATTGCTTAACCCATATTGTCTCTTCCTTTATATAATCATTTATAAGTAAGCATAGATTCCTTTTTTTCTTAACTATGGTCCAATTACTGTGATTGTGATTTTATGCATATCATCAAATGTTTCTTCTCACACAAGTCTTTTGTATCTATTAGCTTGAGATAACTGGTTGGTGATAAATTCTGCTTGTAAAAAAAAATACAAAGAAATAGATGAAATTATAGGATAAATATAGCTGATAGCGTTTAATTAGTTTAACTCCTAAGGTAATATTAGTGTGTTTTCAATTGCTAATGAAGTCATTTGGTAAGGAGATTTGTAAACAAAGTAGTTGGACTAACAAAGGGAACACAAAGGGAGCTGTCAGGGCAGCACTGAGCTATTTCATGGTTAGTTCCTTGAGGACACAATTCTCGTCCCTGATTTAAACTCAGATGGGAAAGAGATCTTGAAAGATTTCTCTCATTTTAATGATGTTTGAATATCATGTTCCTATGTGCTTAGTAAATGGTCTTTGCAATCTTAAGTTTTAGAAAAAATATTTGGGTTTTTAATAGAAGCTAGGAGAAGGTATGTTGCATGTTGGCTGCACACTTATCTGAAGTCTCCTAATATTTTCAAAAATTTTGCCAACCCTTTCATAATCCAGTCAATAACAAGCTATTAGTGAATGAGAATGTAGGAGCCCCCAGATTAAACAAAATGTATATTTTTCCTTCAGTATGATATATAAATAAATAGATCCATCTGTTCTACCAAAAAAACCCCCTCAAAATTTAATGATTGTTGTATTTCTTAGTGCTTTCCAGTTCAAAAGGTGAAGTTCCTTTAAGAACTCAAAGGATGGAGCTAATCACCAGAAGGCTAGTGTGTATCATTCTTAGCATCTCCAGGTACCTCACCAGGAGTTTCTCCAAACTGAATCTTCAAAGTTCTGACATGACCCAACCTGATCTTGGCAATGTTCTTTTGGCCCCATAGTCCTCCTCGATACTATGTCTTAGTTCCTTTGTGTTATCCTTTCCCTAATACATGCTCATACTTTTTGGCCTTGGGCTTAACAGTTCTCATCCACCATTCTCACATGTATCTGAGGATGTCAGAGAACACTGATGGCTGATTTAGGGGACACATTAGAAAAGATTGTATCTGGAAATAGCTCTGTTCACTGTGGAAAGAAAGGGAGACAAAACTATGAATGTTAAGTTATAGCAAGTCTAGCATCTCATGTAACAGACATGCTTTTAAAAATTTCCTTTCAGATATTTACAAATTGCTAAAAAAGCTACATCAGTTCAGTCACCAATACAGTATACCTGTTGACTGCAGCCTAGTCAAGCACTGGCCTGTAACTAGAATACTTCTGATTTGGCAATTATAAAATGGTACTTCACTGCTGTTTTAGTTGCTTGCTGGGGGTTGAATATTTTGTCAGATGTACTAATTTTCTTTATTACAAATTTTGTTTGCTTTCCTAGTTTTTGTCATATATAATCTTCCTCTTTGATGAAAATCCTCAAACATTAGATTTTTGTGAGTAATGTCATTCTTTGATTAGGGGGAAGACATTAAGGGGAGAGGGGATATGTCACATATTTACAATAATATGAGTGATATTTATTGAGCTTTTTCTGTACATGCGAAACTATACTCAGTTGTACATGTTTTCACATTTAATACCAATAAAACCCAGTGTGGTAAATTGTTAATCATAACCATTGTCATCAGCATTATATGATTTAGTAAATTGAGCAGAGAAGAAATTTGCCCACAGTGATAATACAGTCAGTGAGTGACAGTGTCAAGATACAAATCTTGGTAGTTGGTCTCCAGGAACTGTGATACACTACTTCCCTGACAGCTTGAACATTTGCATTTATTGTACATAATAAATTTAAGAGCTATCAGGATAAGCAGTGTGTACAACATATGAAAATAATCTTTTGGAAGAACCTCAAACATTTGAAGAGAAGATTCTTTGTGGGTTTTGTTTTTGTTTTGACATTTTAAAATAACAGCAGATGGAAAGCACGAACTTGAGAATTCCTCTTCTAATCTGGTGGAGTAACCTAAGGTCCAGCACTCCCCCAGTCATGCCATCTGCACATCAGGGCAGTTTGTTTCTTCCTTTTTGCCTGTATGCCTTTCCTTTCCTTATCCTACTGCACTAGCTTGAACTTCCAGCACTGTGCTGTATAAGAGTGATGAGAGCTGGAATATATTTGCCTTTTTATCCCCAAATCAGGAAGAAAGCATTCAGTCTTTCACCACTAAATATGTCAGCTATATGATCAAACTAGGAATAGAAGGGAATTTCTTTATTATGAATGGGTATTGAATTTTGTCAAATCCTTTTGCTATGTTGATTGATAGGATTATGTAAGTTCTTCTGTAATCCTTTAGTATTACGAATTACATTACTCAATTTTTTAATATTAAGCCAGTCTTTTACCCCTGAAATAAACCCTGCTTGGTCATGGTATGTAATTCTTTTTATTTATTTTGCTGGATTCTATTTGCTGATAGTTGGGTCATGATTTTTATGCATATTCATAAGGGGCATTGGCCTGTAGATTTATTTTTTTTTCTCCCTTCTGTTTGGTTTTTACCAGCTTTAAAAAACAAATTTAGGGAATACTCCCTCTTTCCATTTACCTGGAGGATTATATTTGTAAGGTTGAAGGCACTGGGGGGATGAGTGAGCACATCAGACACTGATGACGTGCCAAAGTCCCTGGCTGCTGCCCTCTCCCAACCTGAAAAATGGGCCTTAGGCTAGCCAACCCTCGAGCCGCTGTAAATCTAAGCTCTGCCTCCCCCTACCTTCTTTAAAAACTCACTGCCTGCCGTGCGGAGTTGACTTCCCCAGCCTGTGATAGCCAGACGGGGGAGTATCACCCGGGAATTGCGCTCAAATAAACTGCCCAGCCCTTTGTTGCCTCTTGTCGCCTGCTTATTTCGGCTAGAATTTATCTTACAATATTAAATTGGTGGTAATTCTTCTTTAGAAATATTTAGTAGAATTCTACAAAACTATCCAGGTCTGGAGATTGGGAGTAAAATGATTACAATTTCTTTAATAGTTACAGGGCTATTTAAACTTTCATACTGAGTGGCTGGTGGTAATTTTGAGACAGGGACCATGGGTATAGTCAGAGTAGGGTGAGGTCCTCCAGAAAAAGCAAGGCAGGATATTTGCAAACAGAGCAATGTAACTAACATGCCAGGAAACCCCCTACTAAAACTCTGTGTTAAACATTCAGCCCTAGAGTCATTCTTCAGTGAGATCAGTTAATATTCCCCAGATAAATTTCCATTCTAAAAGGCCCAGGCCTATGTGCTGTCTTTCCTCCTTCAGATCTGATGAGGTGATTTTGCAAACTAGGCAACTAAGTTATCAAGTAAGCCCAGGCATAAACAACACAGTAAAAGGCAAGAAGGATTCCACCTTAAAAATAAGATTGCAGTTCAATACCCAAGAAGTTAAGACGTTAGAAGTTCTTAACTCACTCTTCAGCAAACAATACCTCAGCCCTCCTTGGGGGCTGAGCAGGTGGACTTGTTTCATGTGCCTCCAGACCAAAATGCTGGTGTCTCAGGGAGAAATCATCAGAGCAGAAAGTTACTTGTGTTAATTCTAAATATTCTGGGACCACTTAATAAGTCCACACCCCTAAGCTTTTTTACATGTTCTCGAAAAATCCTCAACTGCCTATAAAACCCCTAGACAACGCACCACCCTAGATACTCCCGTCACCTCCTGGCATGAGCCAGGAGCTCTGTCCTTTCACTTTTATCTCTAAATAAAAGCCTGTACCTTGCTCTCCTACCTTGAGTGTTTGTGGAGCTCATTCTTTGGCACTGTGAACAAGAACCCTGGCATAAGTTTGTGTTGAGAAATTGTTCCATTTGATCTAAATTGCTAAATTTGTGTGTATGCGTCATGGTATTTCCTTATTATCCTTTTGATCTCTTTAAGTTCTAAAATAATAGGCCTGGTTTTAGTCCTGATAATGGCAATTTGTGTCTTTCTCTTTATTTTTGTTAATCTTGCTGGAGGTTTGTCAATTTAATATCTTTTCAGGAACCAGCTTTTTGTTTCATTTACTTTCTCTGTTGTCTTCCTATTTCCAATTCACTGATTTCTTCTCGTAGTACAGTTCCTTTTTTCTGCTTGCTTTGGGCTTATTTTTCTCTCCTAGTTTTATGGTGGAAGTCTAGATTACAGATTTGAGAACTTGATATTTAACTTTTTCTGATAAGTAACTGACACTGTACATGTCCCTCCTGAATAATCTTTGTTTTATCTTACAGATTTAGATTTGTTGCATTTTCATCTTAAGCTCGAAATATTTTCTAATTTGCCCTGACATTTCTTCCTTGACTTGGATGTTTTTGGAGTGTATTTCTTAATTTCCAAATACTTGGGCATTTTCTAGGTCGCTTTCTTTCACTGATTTCTAGTTTAATTCTTTTATGACCAGGGATCATACTTTCCATTTTAATTAATAACAGTGTGTAATTTCAGTTATTAAAAAATTCTTAGAAAATGATAGACTTAAATACTAGTAGAAAACAGAAAATGATATAAATGATATAGAAGAATGACTCTAGAGCTGAATGTGTATAACACATTGTAAATAAAAAAATGAAATGAACTTTCATTCTTTATCTGTATCCTAGAAAAATAAGAACAAAGTAAACCGAAATTAAATAGAAAGAAATAATAGAGAGTAGAAAAAAAAATGTGTAAGAAAAACAATGGAGAAAATCAATGAATTAACATCCAGTTCTCAAAAGAGCAACAAAATTGGTAGGTGACAAATTAGACCAATCAGGTAAACCAGAGAAATTACAAACCACTAGTATCAGGAATGGAAAAGAAGTTGTCACTAAAGATTTTACCTAAATTAAAAGGATACAAAAGTATGACCATTTTTATGCCAATAAACCGACCAATTTAGATAAAAGGAAAATGAGAAAAATAAGACTCACCAAAACTGACACAAGAATAGACAAAACCCTGAATAGCCTCACATCTATTAATGCAATTGGAACTATTGCTAAATATCTTCTCACAAAGAAAACTACAATTCCATATGGTTTCCCTTGTAAATTTTACCCATTCAAGGAAGAAATAATACCAGTATTAACCCAGAATCTTTCAGAAAATAGAGAGTATCTCCAACTTGTTTAATTGAGGCCAGTGTTCTAATACTAAAACACAAAAGACATTATAAATTGAGAAAATCACAGGACAGTAGTCCTCAAGAACATAGGGATAAAATCTTGAAAATATTAGTAGCTTGACTCTAACATCTATAAAGGATAATAAACCCTTTTCAAATTGTTTTTTTTTAACATAGTACTGACAGCTAGATATTTATTGGAAAAACAAACATTATACCCCTTCACAACGTATGCAAATAAGTAAAAAAGAAGGTCATAGACCTAAAAGTAATAGAACACATAGAAGAAAACAGGAGAAAAATCTGTGACTTTAGATTGGCAAAGATTTCCTGGAAATAAAAAATACAAACCATTAAAAACAAAAAATGGATCAGTGGAAAATAAATTAGAGTAACCTCTTCAGAAGACACTGTTAAGAAAATGACAAACCACAGGAGAAATTATTTGCAATGTATAAAGACAGAATTGTGGGCAAAATGTATAAAGAACTTGTAACACATGTTGACGTTTGCATGAATGGTACAAAAGCAGTGGTGGCTAAAACTACCGCCATCTTATTAGCACAAATCAAGGCATAGCAACATACTGCCAGTAGTACTGATTGCATTTTTACTACCATGCATTTAAAATTTTTTTATATCTCAACCTGAGTACATGTCTTTAATAATCTGAGTGATAAAATGGGTATTATGTGTAAAGCAGTTCTGCATACCAAAACATGATGGTTATTTTGCAGAAGTGGAATTTTCAATTGGGGTCTGACATAACTTTTTTCATAGCATATGGTTTTTACTTGAACAGAAGGGTAAGACCAACTATGATTATTAAGTCTATGATATTCAAAAATGAACAGTGATCCTGTCATACGAATCTGATGTATTTATTTCAAATAAAGTTGTAGCTTTCAAATTAAAATTTTGGTAAGCTTATATTCATCATTATGAGCTTGACATCTCAATACTTGAAGAGTTTTCTGAAAACACTGGTGGTAATGTTAACAACTGGGCTTTTTTTTTTTTTTTTTACATTATGAAATGATTTTGAAGATCTGCATAACTCAGTGAATGATATTTTCCAGTGGTCAGTACTTGCTGTTATAAACTCCTGCATGGGTAAAATAGCCATTCCAAGTATAGGAAAGACCAATGGATTTTAGTGTTATAAATTACAAGAACTCTATTGATATGGTTTCAGATTCCACATTGCAACTTTTTAAGAAGCTATTACTTGTCACAGTTTATTGTTAGTATTCAGAAAGAATATCCACATTATCTAATATTCCTCCCTTTTCCAACCACATATTTATTCTGAACTCTCTAGGTAGGAAACTTGAATAATTTTTCCAAAATTACACAGTTAGGTGGGGGGTGGGAAAGCCATGATTTAAACACAGACTATCAGAGGAGCCTATACTCTGAGCTCTTATGACAGACTGTGAGTTAGGTATACTCCTTGGTTTGTGCCTGGAGCTAGGTAATACATTCTGCCTTGCATAAACAAGGTTCCCTTATTGGCATGCATGGGTGGGAGCAAGATTTCAAATCCATTGTAGAAAATAAAGATTACAATTTAGTCGCAAGGCTCATGCTAGTGGATTATTTTATATCAATCTGGTGAGAGAGTATGGTTACTAATCCCTAAGTAGGCAACAGAATGGTAGACATAAGCTCTTTTCTTGCCACCAGTTAAAGACCAGTTTTCTTCAGCTGATGGAAGCTTTACACATTATCCTTTACAAGACACCATTAATGTGGTTTATAGGTTGAGCTCTATTATTTGGTGGTTATTAAGCATCTTCTAAAGTTCTCTTCAACTTGAAGGTCATTGTTGCTCCACTCTAGTATTGGTTCTAATGCACATTACTACCCTATTTAAATGGCTTGTGTTTTAAGCCTTCTAACCATCCCCTTTGTGGAGTTCCAGCTTATCTTTAACTGCCTTCATGAACACTAACATTCCACCCAACCTGCTGCAGTTGCCACTCCTGAACACAGCTTTGTCTCTTTTTGCCCATGCCCTTCTCAGTGTGATGCAGTCTCTCTGTACCATTCCTATCAATTACCCACCCTTCTAGGTTCTACTCAAAACACCACCTCTATGGGCCCTTCACTAGTCCTATACCCCTTTCATAAGGCATCAGAAAATATTCTGTAAGAGTAGTAACTGAACATATCTTGTTTTTTCTAATAGATAGCTGCTGAATGCATTTCTTTAAAGCCCGTAATCTGTTCATGCTGTGATTTCAAATATTATCAATTTAATAAATGAGCCTAGGAATCATAAAAATTAAAGTTGGAAGAAACCATCGTATTTAGCTCATGTGCCACACTGGATTAACAAACAACTAGGATGAAATTGACATACTCTGACAACCCACTACCAGGATTTTTTTCATATAATCATACTTGTAATGAAGTCTCAGTAAAATTTACAAGCAAAGATCTCATATTGGAGATTTTTCCTCCAAAGAGTTAAAAGAATAGTATCAGCCCTTTAATGTATCTATCCCTATTCTATTTTATAAAGAATTATACCTCCTCTACAGATGTAAAAAGTATGTAAATTGTTGTGTTTGAAAGTTGGAAGGCTTTTATTTCACTTTTACCAAGTTTAATCAAAGACAAAATTTTTAATCCCTTAGTAATTTAGGTATAGAAGTTGCTTTCTTGCTAATTACTTAGGATTAAAAAATGCAAGGCAGATGTTTGAAAAAGAAATCTAAAGATTTTTGTCCTGAAATTGCTTCCAACTCAGGATAAGGAAGGAGGTATTCAACACATGCCAATTACCTCTGTTTTGGGGGGATAAGCACATGAGTAATTTGCTTTTATAAATCCAATACTTCGAGCCATATCTTCCACTTCCTCTCTCTAATAATTTCCATCAGAGCTAAGTGGTCCAAAATGCACTGTGCCTCTAATCCATGTCCCATGCTATTCCCTGGTGGGTTACTATGGAAAAATTTAGATGGCAAAATGTGGACTCAGTAAAGAGAAAAGAGGGAAAACAAGCATATGCTGACTGCACACAGTTTCACCTGTTACCTGATTTTAACAACAAATTTGCTATTATTCTCAGATAACACATTCTCTGAGATACCATTCTCAGAAAAAACAGGCTCAGAGAAGTTAAGAAGTTAATGTACTTCCTCAGTTAAGGTGCAGCAAAATCAGAATTTGAATGTCTAATTCCAAAGCTCATGATCTTTCAACTACACAATTGTTTCTAAAACAATGCAAAAACTAAAGGAAAAAACTTTACGCACAAGATTTACTTAAATATGAGCATAAACTTTGAAAAGAACATTTGCCCTCCATTTTCCTAAAACTATTAAACAAAAAACAATTTTTTTTTTTGTACAATGACAAAAGTGAAGGTTAACCCAGAAACATCTATCTAATCATGTAGACAAAGGGTATAGAAGTGTTGCTTTGACTATGATACCTGCTGCAGAGCAGGCTGTTTTGATTTTAGCATATTAATGTGAACATGTAATGACATTTTTGCCACCACTTTCCTCACTATATACCACTGTAAAACCTTGTACAGTGTGCTGTAATGTCGTTTGGTCATCTCCTAGGAAGACACCTCTGTTCTATTTTATGGCCACTTGTAGGTAAAATATATCGAGTTCATGCTAAAGAGATTGTTATACAAGTACAAATGCTAGCGAGTTACACAAGTACAAATCCACATATGGTGTTTAAGATGCAAGTTGTTGAGATGAGCCCTACATAATATATACATTCATTTTTAAACTTATCAAAATAACGAGATTCAAAATATTGGGAAGCATTACAGACCCTTGAGAATGTATTCTGAGATTCCTTCCCAGAGAGCCTCAAACCTTAGTTTGAAAGACTGTAGAATAGCATATCAAAGATAAACTGTTTTTTTTGCATAATTTGTGCAGGATATCATTATTCTCTGATAAAGGCAATGGTCTTTTTGAAGTAGCATTTTTACTGTAAAAATGTCAAATGTAATATAACCTATTTGTGCTTCATAATGTAAAATTGTAAATATTGATAATGTCAATTATCTGTATCTGGGTAAAACTTCAACAGATATGCCATTAAATCTGAGACAATTTCTAGGCAGAGATTGCTAGAAAAATTAAATTAGAATATGGTGCATGTTTGCACTTTGACATATATGAGGTAATGGAAAAACATGTTAAACCCTATCCCTGCTAACATAAATAAAGTTATTCTAGAATATTCCAAATGGACATTTCCAATACATTATATATCATGCCTACTGGTTTGTCACCCCAACTAAACTTTAAACACTTTGGATTTAGGGACTGGGCATACTCCAGCATTTTCAGTTATAGTGCCTAGCAATTAGGTTCAGTCAATTGATTTGATAATTGAAGAATTGATGAGTCACTGAATTCTAGGTAAAACCATTTCACATTTGATGTGCAATGCCCTGGCATGAAAAACTGTAGTACCCTAAATGTTATTTCCGATTTCTCCTTCCTTCTCTTTTTGTATTCCCTTCTACCTATCATAGTGCTTGGAACATGGGAAGAAAGGATTGTATAAATTAAATCCTACGTTCGCCCAACCCAAACCCACATCTCCTACTTAAGAGCTTATCTGATCCAACCCTATTTTTTTTTCCTTATGAGGCAATTGAAGCCTAGAGAGGTTACAGGACTTCAAGCTGTCTGTATGTCCAGCCCAATACCTTCATTACACGCACTGCCTACTACCTCTACTCACTCTGTGTCCCAGTTACTTCAGTTCTCTTATTATGTCTTATAAATATACTCAGACTTCACATGCTATTTTTTGTTTCTTCTGCCTGGAAGACCTTTATTCCAATCTGCCTAGAAATTGTCTCAGATTTAATGGCATATCTGTTGAAGTTTTACCCTGATACAGTGAGTTACTGCCTCTTCTACACTTCAATACTACCAAGCCCTCTCCTGGAGCACATGCCTAGAAATAGCCTCTTTATAAGACAGCTATAGGCCAGGAGGATCTGATTACTTCTTCATAAGAAAGGGAGGCGAAGGAACCCTTAGTGGAAGCAAAGGTAATGTCATTCCAGGGAAGAGGAAAAAGTATGTATAAGTCATGAAAACATGAAAGAACACTGAATGTTGGGAAATTAAAAAGATTTCTATGTATATGCCTAGGTTATAGATTCTGTAAATGGAATCAAGAAGCTGGAGGATGTGGAGAAAAGGAACCCTTGTGCACTGTTGGTGGCGATATAAATTGGAGCAACTACTATGGAAAACACATTTAGAGGTCCCTCAAAAAAACAGGACTGCCATATGGTCCAACAATTCCACTTCTGTATATTTATCCACAGAAAATGAAATCACTAAGTTGGAAAGATATATGTACCCCCATGTTTACTGCAGCATTATTTACAGTGGCCCAGATAATAGCAACAACCTACGTGCCTATCAGTGAATGAATGGTTAAAGACAGTGTGACCACACACACACACAGAGGAATATTACTCAGCCATGGAATAAAGGAAATTTTGCCATTTAAAGCAACATGGATGGACTTTGAAGACATTATGCTAAGTGAAATAAGTCAGAGAAAGGCAAATACCATTTTACCTCACATGTGGAATCTAAACCAAACAAACAAACCTGAATTCACTGATTCAGAGAACCAGGGTTGCCAGAGGTGGTGTGTGTATCAAAAACTACAAACTTCCAGTTATAAAATAAGTCCTGAGGATGTAATGTACAGCATGGTGACTATAGTCAGTAAGACTGTATTACATATTTGACAGATCTTAAAAGTTCTCATCACAAGAAAGAAAATTTTGTGACTATGTATAGTGACAAATGTTAACCAGACTTATTGTGGTGGTCATTTAGCAATATACACAAATAATGAATCACATTGTAGATCTGAAACTAATGTTATGTCATTTCTACCTCAATTAAAAAAATGAAGCTGGGAAAGCAGTCTAGGACTGAATTGAGAGAAGTCGATTTGACTTTAAACTGTCCTCTTAAATCTGATTTGAATGAAAAATTGGTACTAGAAAATCTAATCAGTAATCAAGAGAATAAAAATTGAAAACTCTCCTAAATTATAAAAGGAAAATAGTCAAACAGAAGAAAAATAATGTGACAAAAGTAATTAAAATGTAGATGTGGACCCAAGGTCCAACCCTGAAAATTTAGTACTTACAAAGGCATTAACAAAGGTGACATAATTAAAATGTTCCGGAACAGGAAGAAAAATCCTGCAAAGGCAGGTAAAAGGTGTTCCTGCATTTTAAGGGCAAATCAGTGGAAAAGGAACCACACTTAAAACCACCTAGGTCTTCCAATTTGCATTTTACTACAAAGGCACCATCCATAACAGCACCAGAAGTTCAATATATTCAAACTCAAATCCATGGTGTGAAAATTGTCAATTCACTAACTTTTCAATTCCAGGCACACACAAAGAAAACCTTTTTGTCTGTGTCCTGTTTTCTCTAAATTACAGACAGAACAGTAGACCTAGTTCAGTAATCCAAGGTGGGAATCAAGTTCTGGCCTATATTAGGTGCTTAACCCTTACAGAGTCTGGGTAACAGTGTCAGAACCAGTAAGTCCCTTGAAGGTGCCTCTCATTCTTTACCTACTCCTCAGCTACTCTCCTCTCCCCTCCAGAACCTACCCACTAAAGGTCTTGATGAGAAATCTGATTCTCAGCTTTTCCCGAGTCTCTCTTTGATCTTTAATCACTGGCATGCTCTTGTAGGACTGTTGCCAGTATTTCTGCTGGACATTTTTCCCTCCAGACCACAATGTTTTTTCCCCAAAGCCCTGTTCCTAACCCACTTCCAGGTCCGGCCTTAGTTTGTAGAACTGTATATATACCAGGCTAATCCTTGGATCTCTTGCTTGTCTGGAAAGGAACTTTGGGCCCTTATAATATTTTTAGATAAAATATTCTAATGAGCAACTGAAGTCATAATTCTTTTCTTTATGAAAAGAACATCAAAAGTTTGGAAGAATAATGCCAGCTAATCTAAGCAAACACTGTTATTGAAGAATCCCTTAAATCAGTTATGCTCTCCAACATATCATGGGAAACATTATCAAATAATCCAGATTAAAAGCCTTGTTGCATATTAAGTTTATAAATGTAGCAACTTCCACAGATGGAAGAATTTCTTCACAAGAAATCTTAAAGAGTGAAAAACATCAGACTAATGTGTTGGTACAAATGCCTGTTTTAGTCATGTGCAGTTGGTTACAGGTTACATTCAAACTGCAATTAGCAGTCTTCATATTTTTACATTTTTTTCCCTGAGAACACATGCCATAGATTTTTAGAAGTTTATAAATGTAGCAACTTCCACAGATAGAAGAATTTCTTCACAAGAAATCTTAAAGAGTGAAAAACATCAGACTAATGTGTTGGTACAAATGCCTGTTTTAGTCATGTGCAGTTGGTTACAGGTTACATTCAAACTGCAATTAGCAGTCTTCATATTTTTACATTTTTTTCCCTGAGAACACATGCCATAGATTTTTAGTTCTAGTTTTTAACCTCTCACCCAAATTTCTCTTAATTTGTTTCTCAGCACTATTTTGTTTCAGGCTCTTGTTTCATTTACTCATATCCTATTTCATACATTTTCTTATTTCATAAATATTGAGAGAAAAGGAAGTGCCTGATTCCTGACTTTTTGTGTATTTATTTTAAAAGTTTTAAAGTATATTTCTCTGCATTTTAAGTATTTCTGTATTATATTTCAGAATCATGTCATACACAGTATCAAGTGAATTTTGTAATTAATTTGTTTACTAGATGTGTCTGACATCCAATATTTACTTGTACTTGTGATTATTTATTTATTGGACATCTGTACTATCCACTTTCATTTCTATTAGAATCTTCTGTCTTATCTTCAGATGGATGACTAATAAATTGCTGTGTGTTACGATCAGCTCAGACTAGGCTGATTTGGAAACAATAGAGTCAAGGGTAGTTCAAGCTGGGAAATTTCATGCTATTTACTACGTTTCTAAGTTGAATCAGTTTTCCTTATCTAAGAGAAGAAAAATTATGATACTAAAGAGAAAATAGAGTTAAATTTTGGTTAGAAGTAGTTAAGGTCATTTGAAAAATTAAATCAATATTATGGAAAACAAATGTCAGGTACTTTAAATTAGAGAGAAAAAGGACAAAGAAATATGAGTATTAAAATAATGAAGTTTAGTCAACAGACCTAATACATAATAATCAGTTCCTGAGGAAAAGTGCAGAATAAAATGACCAGAAAGAAATGAAGATGGAAGAAAATTTTCCTCAGGTGAAGAAAGTCTTGAGTTCAAAAGGTCTCCTTGACTCTTTAACACTTAATGAAGTCTGTGCTGCCCAAAGCAATCTACAGATTCAATAAAACCCCTATCAAAATACCAATGGCATTTTTCATTGAACTAGAGGAAATAATCCTATAATTTGCAGGGAACCACCAAAAGCCACAAAATGCCCAAGCAATCTTGAGTAAGAACAAAGCTGGGGGTATCATGTTCCCTGGTTTCAAACTATACTAGTCCAAAGGATGAATCAAAATGCAGAATCAAATAGGGAAGCTGCAGAATAGAGAGCCCAGAAATAAGCCCACATCTATATGATCAATTGATATATGACAAAGGAGGCAAAAATATATAATGGGGAAAAGACAGTGTCTTCAATAAATAGTATTGGGAAAACTGGACATCTGTATCAGAAGAATGAAACTGGATGGAAGCAACCAAAGTGTCCATCAATATATGAATGGCTAAAGAAGATATGGTACATATACACAATTAAATATTTAGCCATAAAAAGAAAGAAATCTTGGCATTTGTCACAATATGGATGGACCTAAAGGGTATTATGCAAAGTGAAATAAGACAGGCAGTGGAAAACAAATATTTCATTTATATGTAGAATCTCAAAACAAAACAAAACAAAAAACAGTAGCCTCATAGACACTGAGAGGTGACCGATGGTTACCATTGGTGGAGGGGGTAGGTAGAAAAAAAGCTGGATCATTGTCTTATACCATATAGGAAACACATGCACCCCTATGTTTATCACAGCATAATTGACAATAGCCAAAATATCAAAACAACCTGAAAACTCATCTATAGACCAATGGATTAAAATGTACATATGTACAATGGAATATTACTCAACCATAAAAAAGAATGAAATCTTGCCATTTGTAACAACATAGACTTAGAGAGTATTATGCTAAGTGAAATAAGACAAAAGGATGAATACTGTACAATTTCATTTATATGTGTAATATAAAAAATCAAAATCTGTAGTAGACTCATAGAGAATAGAATGGTCATTCTACACAGGGGAGAGGTGTGGGGATGATGGGTGAAACAGGTGAAGGGGAAAAAAAATTAGAATGCTTGGTATCTTGATCAGGGCAATGGTTACATGAGTGTATACACATGTCAAAATTAATCAAGCTATATACTAAGATATGTGCATTTTATTGTATTTCCCTCAATATAAAATTTTTTAATTAAAATATGAGAACAGCATCTAGATAAATCCTTTATATATGTATATGCCATCTCAGTTATGAAAATTTTTTTTTTAAGTATCACCCATAGTCTTTGGGGAAAAAAACAACCTTCAAAAAATGGTCCAAAGGATGAATCAAAATGCATAATCAAATAGGGAAGCTGCAGTTCATTAAAATCAGCATTGTCAACATTATTCTTAAAGTAAGATTATAAAATAATGCAAACATAAAAATAATTACTGGAAGAAAGCAATTAATTGACCTTGAGATGTACCAGGCCAAGAAAGGCAGCACTGTGGACAGACTCCATCTTGGAGGTGTGCCAGAATATCACAGTTTCATTAAAGAATCACTTTGCAGGAGTGTTAGTTGGCTATTGTAGGGAAAGAGACTTGATCCCTTCCATAGATGCACACCAACAAGTACTGATGTCCTATTTGTCCATAGGAAGTGGCATAAAGTGGGTGGCTAACAATTTTTTGGCTCACATTTGTATAATATTCCTTACTAGGTAATTTAAAAGTTTTTGCTTGCTTAATTCTTACAACATCCCTGAAAGGTAGGTTTCATCAAGTTTTATTGTGCAGTGTAGACAATAAGAATCAGACTGGTTAAGTAATGGGCCCAAGGACATATGGATAATAAATGGTAAAGCTGAGATTTTAATATGGGCCATGGCATTCCAAAGCCTGGGCATTCCCTGTACATATTACACTGTGCCCATCAGTGTCCATTTAAATGGTTTCACCAATCACTTGAGTTAGGAAGGAACCTTTTTTATTCAGCTCATCCTAGATTTAACAGCAGCAGTTTAACACTGAGTGGTTCCCCTTTTCTCAACATACAATGTATAACATATAAATTATTCAAAGGTTACACTTGTCTCACTAGTTTGAGAACCCATGGTGATGTGGATGATTCTCAAGATGGTGGTGTGAGTAGAGCAGCGGAAATCTCCCAAAACCATATATATTTTGAAAATACAGCATATACAATTATTCCTAAAAGAGTGACCAGAAGATACAGTACACAAACCAGGCTGCATCTGCAAGAACCCAACATCTCACAGAAAAGGGTAAGATACAAAGCCATGACCGAGCAGGACCCAAACACTCCCCTTACTCTGGCTCACCAGCGGGAGGAAAAAAATCAGACTTGGGAGGGAGAGGAAGCACAGGACTACTAAATAACCAGCCCTAGGAATCTGCCCTGGGAGCACAGACACACATGGCATGGCGCACTGGATATTAGAGGAGTGGACAAGCAAAATCTGAGACTAAGACTGTGAACAGGTTCACACAGATGGCTGCCCTGGGACAAAAGAAAAGCAGGTGCTTTAAAAGTATTAAAGGGACAAAGCTTTAACAGGTGCACAAAATCATCCTGGCACACTCAGCCCAGCAGGCTGGGAACCTTAAGGAACTTAGGCGCCCTAATCCCCTGAGTGGCAATGCAACTCTGAAGTCCCTCATGGTGATAAGCAGCCTGCAATTTCTTCCCCTCCACTGGCGCTGCAAGCAAACTAGCTGACCCTCCATTGCTGTGGAACAGCTGGGGAGCAGCCCTGCCTACAGCAACCACACAGCTTAGAGACATCTCCCTGTGCGCAGCTAACCGGCTCTGACCCAGAGGCTGCTCCCTGCATGCGGTTGAGCAGCACAGACAGTGGAGATGGGCACAGAGTCCAGAAGTCACAAAGGGTCTCTGCTCTTGCGACAGAACACACGCCACTCACCTGCAACCCCCACCAGTGCCCCAGGCCATCCCAAGGGCTGGCATACACACAGCAGCTTAGGGGATTAACCCAGAGGCTGCTCCCTACATGCAGTTGACTGGTACAGATAGCAGAGATGGGTGCAGAGTCCGGGAAGCAGGAAGGGGCTCTGTTCTTGGGGCAGAACACACACTATGACCAGCAACTCCCACCAGTGCCCTAGGCCATCTTTAGGGCCGCTTTGCCCATGGCAGCTTATGGGATAAACCCAGAGGCTGCTCCCTGCACAAGGTTAACTGGCACACATGGTGGAAACAGGAAAGAAGGAACTTTGGTCTCCCAGCTGACACAAGTGCCACTTGCCAGTGACCACTCCCATCACCACAAAAAGCCAGAAGAAACTTGTTCAGTCCAAAATGGCTCAAACACCAGAGAGAGGGCTTGGTGAGACTGAAATCACCAATCTTCCTGAAAAAGAATTCAAAATAAAAGTCATAAGCATGCTGATGGAGCTACAGAGAAATATTCAAGAGTTAAGGGATGAATTCAGAAGGGAGATACAAGAAATGAAACAAACAATAGAAGGTTTTAAGAGAAGACTAGATGAGGTGGAAGAGACTGTTAATGGAATAGAAATCAGAGAACAGGAATACAGAGAAGCTGAGGCAGAGAGAGATAAAAGGATCTCTAGGAATGAAAGAATATTAAGAGAACTGTGTGACCAATCCAAAAGGAACAATACTCACATTATAGGGGTACCAGAAGAAGAAGAGATAAAAATGGATAGAAAGTGTCTTTGAAGAAATAATTGCTGAAAACTTCCTCAATCTGGTAAAGCAAATAGTCTCTCAGGCCATGGATGTGCACATATCTCCCAACACAGGGACTTAAGGAAGACAACACCAAGACATATAATAATTAAAATGGCAAAGATCAAAGAAAAGGACAGAATATTAAAAGCAGCCAGAGAGAGTAAAAAGATCACCTACAAAGGAAAACCCACCAGGCTATCATAGGACTTCTCAACAGAAATCTTACAGGCCAGAAGGGAATGGCATGATATATTTAATGCAATGAAATAGAAGGGCCTTGAACCCAGAATACTCTATCCAGCAAGATTATCATTTGAAGGACAGATTAAACAATTCCAAGATAAGCAAAGGTTGAGGGAATTTACCTCCCACAAAACATCTCTACAATGTATTTCAAAGGGACTGCTCTAGATGGATGTGTGCCTAAGGCTAAATAGCTGTCCCCAGAGAAAATAAAACCACAGCAAAGAAAGTGACCAACCAAATACTAACTAAATGAAAAATAAAATCAGCAATCCACAAAAGCAGTCAAGGGAAACACAGAGAGTAAAGAATAAAATATCTAACATATAAAGAGTGGAGGAGGAACAAAAATAAGGGAAATAAAAAGTGATAAGAGTGTGTTTATAACAGCATAATAAGTGACTTAAAAATAGAAATAAATTATACAAAGGAAACAAAAAGGCCCACAAACACATGAAGGCTTAACAATACGCTCCTAAATAATCAATGGATCAAAGACCAAATTAAAACAGAGATCAAGCAATACATGGAGACAAATGAAAACAATAGCACAACACCCCAACTCCTGTGGGATGCAGCAAAGGCAGTTTTAATAGGAAAGTATATAGCAATATAGTCCTATTTAAAGAAGAAAGAACAATCTGAAATTAATAGTCTAAATTCACTATTATTGAAACTGGAAAAAGAAGAACAAATGAGGCCCAAAGTCAGCAGAAGAAGGGATATAATAAAGTTCAGAAAAGAAATGAATAAAATTGAGAAGAATAAAACAATAGAAAAAACTAATGAAACCAAGAGCTAGTTCTTTGAAAATATAAACAAAATAGATAAACACCTATCCAGACTTATTAAGAAAAAAAAGAGAATCTACACACATAAACAGAATCAGAAATGAGAAAGGAAAGGAGAGGCTCAAGATGGCAGCATAAGTAGGGTGGCAGAAATCTCCCCAAACCATATATATTTTTGAAAATACAACTATTCCTAAGAGACCAGAAGATACAGTACACAAGCCAGGCTACATCTACATCTGCAAGAAATCAGCATCTCACGAAAAGGGTAAGATTCAAAGCTGTGACCTGGCAGGACCCAAGCCCTCCCCCAACCCCAGCTCACTGACAGGAGGAAAATAATCAGAGTGGGGAGGGAGAGGAATCACAGGACTACTAAATAACCAGCTCTAGTAACGTGCACCAAGAGCACAGACACACATTGCATGGTGTACTGAATATTAGAGAAACAGAAAAGTAAAATCCGAGAAGGAGACTGTGAGCAGGTCCCCACAGCTGGCTCCCCTGGGACAAAAGAAAAGTGGGTGCTTTTTAAAAGTCTTAGAGGGACAAGGGCTTACCAGCTGGACAAAATCGTACTGGCACACTTAGCCCAGCAGGCTGGAATCTTAAGGAACTTCCAGCGCCCCAACACCCTCAGGGTTAACACAGCCTTGAAGCCCCTCCTGGCAATAAGCAGCCTGCCATTCATTCCTCCCGGCTGGTGCTGCGAGCAAACTGACTGACCTGCCACAGCTGCAGAGCAGCCGGAGAACAGCCCCGCCCACAGCAACCACACAGCCTTCTCCCAGCATGCAGCTAACCGAGACAGACCCAGAGGTTGCCGCCAGCACACAACTTCCCGGTACAGACAGAGGAAGCCAGAGCAAGGTCCGGAAGGCACAAAGGGGCAGCATTCTTGCAGGAGAACACACCTGGTGAGTCTGCCACCCACCACAGGGCCCTAGGCTATTCTGAGGGCCATCCCACCCACAGCAGCTCAGGAGATTATCCCAGAGACTGCTCCTGGTGTGTGGGTAACCAGCACAGGCAGTGGAAGCTGGAGCAAGGTCCGAAAGGTACAAAGGGGTGCCGTTCTCACAGGAGAACACACCCGGTACATCTGTGACCCCCCGCAGCACCCTAGGTTTTCCTGAGGGCTGACCACTCATGGCAGCTCAGGAGGGTACCCCAGAGACTGCTCCCTGTGTGTGAATAATTGACACAGGCAGCAGAGAAGGGCAAGGCAACCAGCAAGCAAGAAGGGACTTTGTTCTCCCAGCTGACACATGTGCTACTTGCCTGTGACCTCTTTGATCGCCATGAAAAGGCAGAAGAATCTGATGTAGTCAAAAATCACTCAGACAACACCAGAGAGAGGGCCTGGTAAGATGGATATAACCAATCTTCCAGAAAAAGAATTCAAAATAAAAGTCATGACCATGCTAATGAACCTGCAGAGAAATATGCAAGAGCTAAGGGATGAAGTTGAGAAGGAGAAAACAGGAATGAAACAATCAATAGAAAGTCTTAAGAGCAGACTGAACGAGGTGCAAAAGATTGTTAATGGAATAAAAATCAGAGAACAGGAATACAGAGAAGCTCAGGCAGAGAGACATAAGAGGATATCTAGGAATGAAAGAATATTAAGAGAACTGTGTGACCAATCCAAACAGAACAATATTTGCATTATAGGGATACCAGGAGAAGAAGAGAGAAAAAGGGATATAAAGTGTCTTTGAAGAAATAATTGCTGAAAACTTCCCCAAGCTGGGGAAGGAAACAGTTTCTCAGACCACAGAAGCCCTCAGATCTCCCAACACAAGGGACCCAAGGAGGACAACACCAAGACATAGAACAGTTAAAATGGCAAAGATCAAAAAGACAAGGACAGAGTATTAAAGGCATCCAGAGAGAGAAAAAAGATCACCTACAAAGGAAAACCCATCAGGCTAACATCAGACTTCTCAACAGAAACCTTACAGGCCAGAAGAGAATGGCATGATATATTTAATGCAATGAAACAGAAGGGCCTTGAACCAAGAATACTGTATCCAGCATGATTATCATTTAAATTTGAAGGAGGAATTAAATAATTTCCAGACAAGCAAAATTTGAGGGAATTTGCCTCCCACAAACCACCTCTACAGGGTATTTTAGAGGGACTGCTCTAGATGGAAGCACTCCTAAGGCTAAATACATGTCACCAGAGAAAATAAAATCCCAGCAAAGAAAGTAGACCAACCAAACACAAACTAATGGCAAAAAATAAAATTAACTATTCACAAAAGCAGTGAAAGGAAACAAAAAAGAGTACAGAATAAAACACCCAACATTTAAAGAATGGAGGAGGAAGAATGAGAAGGGAGAGAAATAAAGAATCATCAGACTGTGTTTACAATAGCTTAATAAGAGAGTTAACTTAGATGGGTAGATAGTAAACAAGCTACCCTTGAACCTTTGATAACCACAAATCCAAAGCCAGCAATGGCAATAAGTACATATCTATGGATAATCACCCTAAATGTAAATGGACTGAATGCACCAATCAAAAGACACAGAGTAATAGAATGGATAAAAAAGCAAGACACATCTATACACTGCTTACAAGAGTCTCACCTCAAACCCAAAGACACACTACTAAAAGTGAAGGAACAGAAAAAGATATTTCATGCAAACAAAGGGAGAAAAAAGCAGGTGTTGCAGTACTTGTATCAGAGAAAATAGGCTTCAAAACAAAGAAAGTAACAAGAGATAAAGAAGAACATTACATAATGATAAAAGGGGCAGTCCAACAAGAGGATATAAGCATTATAAATATATATGCACCCAACACAGGAGCACCGACATATGTGAAACACATACTAACAGAATTAAAGGAGGAAAGAGAATGCAATGCATTCATTTTAGGAGACTTCAACACACCACTCACTCCAAAGGACAATCAATGAGACAGAAAATAAATAAGAACACAGAGGCACTGAACAACACACTAGAACAGATGGAACAAACAGACATCTACAGAACTCTACACCCAAAACAGCAGGATACACTTTCTTCTCAAGTGCACATGGAACATTTTCCAGAATAGACCACATACTAGGCCACAAAAAGAGCCTCATTAAATTCATAAACTCTGAAATTGTACCAACTAGCTTCTAAGATCACAAATGTATAAAACTAGAAATAAATTGTACAAAGAAAACAAAAAGGCTTACAAACACATGAAGCCTTAACAACATGCTCCTAAATAATCAATGGATCAATGACCAAAATAAAACACAGATCTAGCAATATATGGAAACAAATGACAACAGTGCAAAGCCCCAACTTCTATGGGATGCAGCAAAGGCAGTTCTAAGAGGAAAGAATATAGCAAATCAGGACCATTTAAAGAAGGAAGAACTATCCCAAATGAATAGTGTAGAGTCACAATTATTGAAACTGCAAAAAGAAGAACAAATGAGGCCCAAAGTCAGTAGAAGGAGGGATATAATAAAGATCAGAGAAGAAGTAAGTAAAATTGAAAAGAATAAAACAATAGAAAAAAATCAATGAAACCAAGAGCTGGTTCTTTGACAAAATAAACAAAGTAGATAAACCTCTAGTGAGACTTATTAAGAGAAAAAGAGAGTCTACACACATGAACAGAATCAGAAATGGGAAAGGAAAAATCATGAGGGACACTACAGAAATACAAAGAATTATTAGAGAATACTATGGAAATCTATATGCTAACAAGCTGGAAAACCTAGAAGAAATGGACAACTTCCTAGAAAAATACAATCTTCCAAGACCAACCAAGGAAGAAACAGAAAATCTAAACAGATCAATTACCAGCAACGAAATTGAATCAGTAGTCTAAAAACTACCCAAGAACAAAACCCCTGGTCCAGATGGATTCACTGCTGAATTTTATCAGACATCTAGAGAAGATATAGTGCCCATGCTCCTTAAAGTTTTCCAAAAAATAGAAGAGGAGGGAATACTTCCAACCTCATTCTATGAGGCAAGCATCACTCTAATACCAAAACACAGGCAGAGATCCCACAAAAAAAGAAAATTACAGACCAATATCCCTTACATACATAAATTCAAAAATACTCAACAAAATATTTGTAAACCAAATTCAAAAATACATCAAGAGGATCATACACCATGATCAAGTGGGATTCATCACAAGGATGCAAGGATGGTACAACATTCGAAAATCCATCAACATCATTCACCACATCAACAAAAAGAAGGACAAAAACCACATGATCATCTCCATAGATGCTGAAAAAGCATTCAACAAGTCAACATCCATTCATGATAAAAAACCCCAACAAAATGTGTATAGAGGGCAAGTACATAAACATAATAAAGGCCATATATGACAAACCCATAGCCAACATCATACTTAACAGTGAGAAGCTGAAAGCTTTTCCTCTGAGATCGGGAACAAGACAGGGATGCCCACTCTCCCCACTGTTATTCAACATAGTACTGGAGGTCCTAGCCATGGCAATTAGACAAAACAAAGAAACACAAGGAATGCAGATTGGTGAAGAAGTCAAACTGTCACTATTTGCAGATGACATGATATTGTACATAAAAAACCCTAAAGACTCCACTCCAAAACTACTAGAACTAATATTTGAATTCAGCAAAGTTGCAGGATACAAAATTAATACACAGAAATCTGTTCCTTTTCTATACACTAACAATGAACTAGCAGAAAGAGAAAAAAGGAAAACAATTCCATTCACAATTGCAACAAAAAGAATAAAATGCCTAGGAATAAACCTAACCAAGGAAGTGAAAGACTTATACCCTGAAAACTACAAGACACTCTTAAGAGAGATTAAAGAGAACACTAACAAATGGAAACTCTTCCCATGCTCCTGGCTAGGAAGAATCAATATTGTCAAAATGGCCATCCTGCCTAAAGCAATCTACAGATTAAATGCAATCTCTATCAAAATACCAACAACATTCTTCAATGAACTGGAACAAATAGTTCTAAAATTCATATGGAACCACAAAAGACCCCGAATAGCCAAAGCAATCCTGAGAAGGAAGAATATAGCAGGGGGGATCTTACTTCCCAACTTCCAGCTCTACCAGAAAGTCACAGTAATCAAGACAATTTGGTCCTGCCACAAGACCAGACCTATAGACCAGTCGAACAGAACAGAGAGTACAGATGTTAACCCAAGCATATATGGTTAATTAATAAATGATAAATGAGCCATGGATATACAATTGGGAAATGACAGCCTCTTCAACAGCTGGTGTTGGCAAAACTGGACAGCTATATGTAAGAGAATGAAACTGGATTACTGTATAACTCCATACACAAAAGTAAACTCGATGGATCAAAGACCTGAATGAAGTCATGAAACCATAAAACTCTTAGAAAAATAAAACATAGGCAAAACTCTCTTGAACATAAACATGAACTTATTTCCTTGGGCAAGGAAACAAAAGCAAAAATGAACAAGTGGGACTATATCAAACTAAAAAGCTTCTGTACAGCAAAGGACACCATCAGTAGAACAAAAAGGCATCCTACAGTATGAGAGAACATATTCATAAATGACAGATCCAATAAGGGGTTGACATCCAAAATATACAAAGAGCTCATGCACCTCAACAAACAAAAAGCAAATAATCCAATTAAAAAATAGACAGAGGATCTGAATGGACACTTCTCCAAAGAAGAAATTCAGATGGCCAACAGGCACATGAAAAGATGTTCTGCATTGCTAATCGTCAGAGAAATGCAAATTAAAACCACAATGAGATATCACCTCACACCAGTTATGATGGCCATCATTCAAAAGACAAACAACAAATGTTGGCAAGGATGTGGAGAAAGGGGACCCTCCTACACTAATGGTGGGAAGTTAAATTAGTTCAACCATTGTGGAAAGCAATATGGAGGTTTCTCAAAAAACTAAAAATACAAATACCATTTGACCCAGAAATTCCACTCTTAGGAATTTACCCTAAGAATGCAGGAGCCCAGTTTCAAAAAGACATATGCACTCCTATGTTTATCGCAGCACTATTTACAATAGCCAAGAAATGGAAGCAACCGAAGTGTCCATCAGTAGATGAATGGATAAAGAAGATGTGGTACATATACACAATGGAATATTATTCAGCCATAAGAAGAAAACAAATCCTACCATTTGCAAGAATATGGATGGAGCTAGAGGGTATTGTGTTCAGTTAAATAAGCCAGGTGGAGAAAGACAAGTACCAAGTGATTTCACTCATCTGTGGAGTATAAGAACAAAGAAAAAACTGAAGGAACAAATCAGCAGCAGATTCACAGAACCGAAGAATGGACTAACAGTTACCAAAGGGAAAGGGACTGGGGAGGATGGGCAGGAAGGGAGGGATAAGGGGGAAAAGGGGGCATTATGATTAGCACAAATAATTTGGGGGTGGGGCATGGGGAAGGCACTATAGCACAGAGAGGACAAGTAATGATTCTATAGCATCTTACTATGCTAATGGACAGTGACTATAATGGGTAATGGGGTATGTGGTGGGGACTTGATAGTGGGGGGAATCTAGTAACTGCGATGTTGCTCATGTAATTGTTTATTAATGATACCAAAATTTAAAAATAAAAATAAAATAAAATAAAACCCATGGTGATTCTCACAAATCACAGAGAACCATATACCATATATATATATATATTACCTTTTAAAACAAAAAAACACAATGAACATTTATAAGCCATATTATGACATCACACGACAATGGATTCCTAAGCAAAATTTCGAATTAAAATTACATGGAGTCCAAATTGTATCCCAATGGTACCTAAACTAAATGTTTTTCCTTCTTTCTGATTTTTTTGACAAACTACCAGAAAAGAATTCAAATAAGTTTGATTTACAATGCACGATAAGACAAAGTTCAATAAAACAAAGAAGCTATACAGCACAGTAATGTTTACTACATTTCCATTAGACATCTACACTCTAATTATTAAGTGGTCACAAATCTGCATTTCATGCAAAATAAAACTTTTTATAATGGTAATAAATTATAATTACAGTACCATAAATTTATTTTGGCTCTAAATTCTATTAGAAGCATTAAAATGGAATTAGAAACAATTTAGCTCCCAATTTATTGACATACTGTTAAAGAAAAAGTCAACTTTGCAGGCCAAATTAACTCCATGTGTGCATTTCAACATTTAGTGCATGGTGTTCAGATTGGTGCCTTGTGTATTTGGATTTAGGATGAATATTTCTATGTTAAGGACTCAGAGATTCCCTGACTTAGTCTGGTGGCAAACCATTCTGGTCTAAAGCTAAGGCAACAGTCAGAAGTGCAACAGCAGCATGGACAGAGGTAAAATTCAGATACTGATATTTAAGTCTCCCAAGTTAAAAAGATTTATAAGAAACCATCATGTATATTCACTGATTTAAACTCAGGCAAACATACTCAGTCTGTCTTGCATACAAAGGTCATAGAATAGGTTGGTGCAACTTTTTATTGGCCTTTGCAACTTAAAAAGATGAACAAGTTTTGTCTATATCCTTTTAAGAAATATTTTCTTTTTACAAAATATGTGGTTCACTATTGAAAACACATTAAAAATCACCCACAATGTAATTCCCAGCTGTAACCACTCCATTTGTCATGTACACTTTTGGTATTTCCATCTATTAGATATATATATATGAAATATATACTTTTTTGTTTAAAGGTGCATCTTTATATATTATTTTTTCTTTAACATTTTGGATGTACATAATTTAATGCATTCCATCATGGTATAGCATATGTTTATATACGCATCTCCATGTATACATATGTTGCATGTATACATATATATGCTATGACTATGATGTAATTTACATTTAAGTGACAAATAATTGTGGAAATTGTTCAGTCTGTCAAAGGAAAGATAATGTACAAAAGCCTTGCACCATTTAAAAAAGCATTGTGTATAACCATATATATATATGTATACTATATATGTTTAGTGCATGTGTGTGTGTAAAATAGGAAAATATCTTTAGCCGATTTAATAATTGTGAATCTTTTGATTATTTCTATATTTTGTAGTTGTAAAGAACTGCAATGAACATGGCTATTGTTAAATCTTTGCACACATTCTTATGTTTTTTTTCAATGCCTGTTATATGCTAGGTATCTAATAAGTATTTGTTAAATGAATAATTTTCAAAGCCCTTATAAATTTAGTTGCAGACATGTAATTCTGCCTTTGGTAAGATCTTTCCCATACTGAAAATATGTTAAATGTGATAGTAAACTTTATTACTTAAATCTTTACTGTGCCCTTGTATCATGTCTCTTTTGTCCATTTCTTCATAAGTGATTGCTCACACAGTTCCAGTATCCTCCTAAAATACATGTCTGATCTTCTCATTCTTTTAAAAGTCTGTATGTAATCCTTATCATCCACAAACTAAGTGTGCAAGGACAGTTACAATTAAACTGCAGGCTGTACTTCCAGGCCCCACCTCCACCACACCACTCCTTCACTCACATTTCCTGTAATCCAACCACGTGATGCACACGGTCACTCATACCCCACCACCCTTCATTTCTTCCTGATGAATTTTCATTCTTTAAAGCCCAACTTAAGCATGACTTTCTTTGTGTCATGCATTTCTTCACACTCCAGGTTTTTAAGCATCCTTCTACCATAGCCTTCATGACTCTGAAGTGTATTTGTTTATATTTCTATATCTCAAATTAGACCATCAACTACTTGAGTTCAAGAACAATATTTTTATGTTTCCCTAGCACCTTAAAGACAATTAGTGAGTAATCCATTTTCTTTAGAATCGGTTTAGAATAAAGAGAGTAACTACAGTGCTTCACGCACTGTTCACCATTTTTAGAAACTAGCTTTCAGTAATCAAGTGATCAAATACTGCAATATTTTGAAGAGTAGAACTGGTAGTCACAAGAATTTGACATTTTCAAAGTCCATTTTGGGCAAAGATAGACAGGACCCAACGAACTTCTGTAGTGCACCTATCTTTAGTTTTAAACACAATGAATTCAAAATGTAACCTCTCTAATATGGTGTCATTTTTATTTCAAGCTCTGTACTCCTCTTTGTGTGAATAGGAGATAAATCCACAAACAAAACGCACATTATTTAGGAAATATGTCTCACATAACCTCAGAGTATCCTAAAGAAAAAAGAATTAAAATTTTATCCAGGGACATAGTTTATACAGACTAGGGTTATTCAGCGCATTGTCTTGTCATGATACAACTTATTACAATTTTTATTCATGCCCTTCAGATTTATCACCTACATGAGCTTTCCTGATCCATGGAAACTACTAGTAACCTTTCCATGCTCTGAACTTTTTCACCCCAGCCAACCAGGGAGTCAGGTCACAATGAACTTTAAATAACAGTGCTGAATATGGTTTATGGCCTGCCTCAACATTAAACAGAAACATTTACATTATGTGTAAAAATACTTGACATAAAAGTCTGCTGATTTAGCATACTGGGGTCAGTAGAACACAGGTGCTCAGAAGGCACAAAAAGGGGGGCAGAGCCTAGAAAAACCGACTCTGAAACAGGCTGATTCTTGCGAAGGCACCAGGGTGGAATGGTTCTTATTCTGTCACCAGGAGATGCCAGTTAAGGGGTTATGGACACAGGAAGGGAAATCTAGGTATGACAGATGACTTGGAGTCACAGCAGCAATACGGAAGCTTCTCAGCAGAACAGTATTGGGTAGCCATTTTATAAAAATCATTGCTGGGCTTAACTAAAAAGTAAGACTCGTCATCTTGGGGGGCTCTCCTAGCTGTTTGCCTTTTGTCATTCACACGCACACATGCAAGCATGCACCAAACAAGGCCAAATGATATCCAGCTATGCTGAGCAGCTCTTATCAGTCCTCCTCAGAGGACTTTCTTCTCCCAAATCTTATTCCCTGTAAGATATATACCAGTTTTTCCAAATCCTTCGTGGTTTGGACTCAGTCCTCTTGTTTTTTATTTATATTTTTTACTTTAAGAAACATCTTAAGTATAACATAGTAAAGAAAAATGCACAAATCGTAAGAGTACAGCTTGATTTAGAGGGAATTCATTCCTAAGTGGCTGGGGACTGTGTTAGCTCTCAAATACCTGTAGAGGAGGGATTAGGAGTTGAAATATTGGAAAGGGAGGTAGTCCTAGAGATGACTTGAAGTTGCATTTATACAGCTTCATTCCCAGGAAAGTGGAACATAAATAATAAATAAGGAAGAAACTGAGTCCTAGGTATTAGGCCAAGGAGGGAGTGAATAAGGATGATTCAGAGTCTAAAGAGACCACCAGCATTTATTACTGATCTACCAAGGTACTCTGGCTACCAATAAAGCCTAAGCATTAAAACCAAGGGAAGACCATCCTACCAGTTCTTGGCGGGCAATGTGGAAGGTAATGGTGGAGGAAGGAGTTTCTGGAAAGTAGGTGGAGAAGGGACAGAGGAGCGAAGATGGAAGTGCTGAAGTGAATTATGAATTACAGAAGGCATTTCTGTTTCTGCACTGGTCCTGTTGCCAGTCTTGTTTGTGTTGTAAGTAGATAGCCAGACACATAGCAGGGAGATAGCCAAACACATAGTAGGTAGATAGCCAGACACACAGTAGGTAGATAGCCAGACACATAGTAGGTAGATAGCCAGGGAGAGGGAGGGAGTCTGGTTGGATGCTTTCTTACACCCTGCACATTCTGTGCAAGCTATTCCTATAGGATGTGGAGTAAGAATATAGGTAACAGACTGGCCAAAACCAGCTAGTTCCAACATGGAAGAGAAATTGACCCAAACTTCACCCTAAAATCCAATAGCATAGTAAAAATCATACCTCCCCATGCCATGACAGTTCTGACTGGGAACCAAACATAGTCAAAAATTCCTCTGGACCTGAGGGTGGAATAAGTCCAAACTCCAGAAAGACTCTACCTGTTCTCTGTGAAATCTAATCTCACCTAGTGAATATTTATCTCCCTTTACATAAAAAAGGCTCCCTATTGTTCCCTGGGTGCGACCCCCTCTAGGTCTGCCCAGGCCCAGCTCTCGAGCACATAGCTTCTCCTTCCTTTCACCTCTAAATTTTCAAATGAATTCTAACTGCTCAATGGCTTTTCTGTATCTGTTCTTAAATTATTTCTCTTAATAGGACCAAGGACCCATCTCTGGTCACCTATGGAGGTAATAAAAAGATAAACATACTTTTATTTACTTTTTTCCAGGTTGAGATATAATTGGAACATTGTGTAAGTTTAAGATATATACAATGGCATGATTTGATATATGTGTATATTGCAAAATGATTACTGCTATAAGGTTAGTTAACGTCCATCCTCTCACATAATTACAACTTTTGTGTGTGTGTGTGTAAGTGTGTATGGTGAGACCATTTAAGATCCACTCTTAGCAACTTTCAAGTACACAGTAAGATATGATTAACTATAGGCGTGACTCTGCATGCTACATTCCCAGAACTTATTTGTCTTCTAACAGGGAACTTGTACTCTTGTCCCATTTGAGGAAGCGGTCTGTTCTTCCAGTCTTACAGGTTTGCTTTGGATGGGAAAGACCTTCACCAATAAGCTCAGCTTGGAGTGGTGGACAGGTCAGCAAGTAGCATCCCCAAGCAGACAGGCTTGCTTTTGAGGTTTCTGTGTTCTGATGTGGGGCAATGGCCCCTTTCTGGGCTCCATGGTCAGGTGGACCTGCTGGCTAGGCTCTGTGTTGATCTGGGCCCCTAGCTGGACTCCTTAGTCACCTCTGATTGGCTGGAAAGGCAGCCTGTGCTCCCTGACCCAGAGGTATCCTTGGTTGAACTCTGCAGCTGGGTGGAGCTGAAGTCTGAGCTCCATCTCTCCTGGTTGGGTAGAGCCTCAGGCTGTGCTCTCCAACCAGATGGTGCCATTGGCTCTACTCCATGTTCATGCATGTCTGCAGGCCAGAATTCACCACTGGACAGGGACTCAGGTTGTGCTTCCCAGATCAGGCAGAGCCTCCCATCTACCTCCTGCAGTTGGGCAGAGCCCCAGGCTGGGCTTGCTGACTGCACCTAGCTGTGCTCTGATGTTGGGTGAGGTTTCTGCCTGGGCTCCCTGTTAGCATGGAACCCTAGCTACATGAGGCAGTCAGGTGGGGCTTGTAGCTATGCTTGGTGGTTAGGGAGGGTCACTGTCTGGGCTCCCTGCCGGAGGCCACAGGCTGTGCTTAGCATTTGGGCACAGCCTCAATCTGGGCTCACTGCTGGGTGGAGCTGTAGGATGGGCTCTCTAATAGTTGGGCACTTAAAATACTGTGATTATAAGAAATACAGTATTTGGTCTTTGTCCTCATTCCTGGCATAGAGCTCCTAAGACCCTTGTTATTTGCTAAGTGTTAAGCCAGATAAAGATGTAATTATGGTAAAGAGGTGACTTTGGAAAGACCCTAGGTAACCTAAGGCTAAGGGCTGTTTGCCAGGAAACAGACCACTTGATTAGAGTTTTGGAACTTTCAGTCCTACCCTGTGACCTCTGGGGAGGGGAGAGGGGCTGCAGTTTGAGTTAAATTACCAATTGTCCATGATTCAATCATATCTATATAATGAAGCCTTTAAAAAAATTCAAAGGACAGGCTTGGGAGAGCTTGTAGGTTGGTGCACATGTAGAGGTGCTGGGAGAGTGGTGCACTGGGAGAGGGCATGGAAGCTCTGTGCCCCTCCCTCATGTCTTGCCCTGTTCACATAGCTGTTCATTAGTAGCCTTTAAAATCTTTTGTAATGAACCAGTAAACTAGTAAGCAAACTGGTTTCCTAAGTTCTACAATCCACTCTAGCAAATTAATTGAATTAAAGGAAGGACTCATGAGAACCTTTGATTTATAGCCAGTTTGTCAAAAACATGCACAAACCTGAACACAAAATTGGCATCTGATGTGGGGGCAGTCTTGTGGGAGGGAGCTCTTAGCCTGTTGAATTGGACACTATCTCCAGGTAGAAAGTGTCAGAAATGAGCTCAATTTTGGGACCTCCAATTGGTATCTGCAGAGAACTGAGTTAATTGCTTGGTGGTGTTGGAAAAGCACACACTGAAGTGGTACCTTAGGCTGGACTTGCCTGGAGTCACTGTTCAGGCTCCTACTCAGATAGACCTGCAGTTTACGCTCCACAGTTGTGTGGGCCTGTGGCTTGGCTTTCTGCAGTAGCCGGGCTGTAGGATGGACTCATGTCTGTCAGGGGCCTCTGACAAGGCTTCCTGGTTGGGCAGGGATGGAGGCTATGCTCAGCAGTTTTAAAACACTTTTAAATACGTAGTAAATTTTTAATCCACATTCTTATTTCAAACTTAATTATTTCCCACTGTCCCCTTAAGGCTAAACCTGTTCCCAACTCTGTATTTGTATTTGTTCCCATAGAAACTTAGAGATGAGAACTCTGAGCTATATGGATTAAAATGAGAAATTGGAGAATGATGTCACTGGGCTTTACAGTATCTCACTGAACATAGGGAAACCATGATCAAGCAGAGAGGCTTAAGCAAATCTTTCACAGGAGTGTGTCCCTCCTTGTAGTCCATGAGACTTTATAGGAGTGACTAGGGCTACATCTACTTTCAGGACAGATAGGATCATTCATTTCTTTCTTGTTAGATGGCAGGTCTCTGAATCTCACTATTTTAATGAAAATGTAACAGTTATAGAATTTGTGATTTTTGTTTAGGGTAATGATAATGTGTTATTCTGACAAGAGTTTTACATAAGGGAAAATGGGAAGCTCGAAGAAAAGATGAACTGTGCAGACACCATTCAATGGGACGTTCTTCCCATCTGAGGGCAAGCAGAGCTATTTCTTTAGGAGGATGATTTTCAGACTGTGTTCCACAGGACTCCGTAGCTAGACTGCCTTGGGGGTGAGAGGATCCAAGCAGCTTTAAGTTCCCACCCTGATACTATCAGAGCAGTTTCCCATTTTACTATTGGGTTATGTTTTGTGGAAAGGGTGTGATCCTAAAAATATATGAATAGATTTTAAAAAGTAAAACACTACTTTAGAATAGGTGTTCATAGTGTTCCATCCTACTGTGTGTTCTGTTTGTCTCCTCTCAGGTTGCAAAGAAGAAAATAGAAATGGGAAAGGAGAGAGTCCAATTGTTATTCCTTCCTTGTCAGAAAGTTGTGAAGAGAATACACGGTGGGACTCTGTTCTCTCAATGTAGATAAGAAGTGTGGACCAGGGTGTCCTAAAGATGATGTCACCTAGAAATAAAACTTAGCCATGAAAGTTAACTCAAAAATATAACTAACTACTTTACCACAAGCTAGTGCTAGCAGACTCTAAGATGAATGAAATAAAGTCCCTGTCCTGAAAGTTCTAGTCCAGGGACTTCTGACTTTGCCACAAATCTGTGAATAGGCATGTTTTTTCTGCATTTTGATTTTTAGATCTTACCTCAGTTCTTGATACACAGTTGGAGGTCAAGAAATGTGTATTGAATGCATGATTCCCTTTGTACTCCTGAGAATGACTGTCACTTTGGCTCATTTCTGCCTCGTGATGTCATCAATACACAGCTTGGCCTTATAGCCTTTCTAAAAAACAACTGGCCACTAGGAACTGACACCGTGGACCAATAACAATATGCACTCAATACATTTGAAAGAGAACAAACACATCAGGCTTTTCCTAAGAAGAGTACTTATATGATGGGATCATAGGGACCATACTTGGTCCAGCCCTGGACACCAAGAATAGTGCAAATGTCATCTATTGATAGTGCATTAATTTGATAATGAGAAGATATAGTGGTAGCACAGAGGACCAATGATATATTATAACCATTAATAACTATAAGTTACTATGCCTGTGAATTTTACAGATTGCTCTAGGACTATATGAGGATAAACTATCATGTGAAACAGTGGGTGTTACTGTAATTTTACAGCAGAGAAGCTGCAGCACAAAAAGATGAAGTAACTGGCTTAGAATGATTGTTAATAAGAGGCTGAATAAAGAAATTTAAAAATTTTTAAATTTCATTGCCAGGACTAAAATATGGGAATTTAAGAAGGTATGTATTTTTAGGAGGTATGGCAATTTTTAGAGATTAAACTGTTCCTTTTTATTATGAAACTATTCAGTGCATTATCAAGGAATAGTACTATGGTAAATGTTCTTGTTATAATGCATTAAAAAACTAAGCTGTGCATGGAACATGTGGATGCTATTATATAATTTATTATGATATAAAGATGTTAAAACCATTTTTGCTATAAAGCAATTTGTTCTCTAAAATGACTAGAATCCTTAAAATGTTATTTAAGGAGTTATTTCACTTAAAAAGAAAAATTAAGAGATCTTACTCCTCGTTACAGAAATGTCAAATAGTTGCATTTATCATAAATAGGCTAAATGAATCATTGTCAAACAAAATATTTAATGTTCTTATTATGGCAAGGAATGGTAAAATCATTTAATGCATGAGAAGAACTGAAACTATAGGATAATTAAAAACCAGCCAACTAAGTAAAAATGACATAATAAGAAAAAGCTATCAAATATGTTATTTTCTTAGGTTTCTTAAATATCATGCCCATTATATATCAGAACAATAGTGACTTAGTAATACTTAACATCCTTTTGTGGGGTTCACAATTATTTTTAAATTCTTTACACTTCAATTTTTGGGGTTCAAATTTCAATTAAGATGGAATAAACACACTCCACCCTATCTGTCCCACTTATTAAAACTAAAAACCCTGGACAAAATACATAAAGGCACTAATAAGAACTCTGAAAAGTAAATAATGCCAAAGATATGTGGGAGGAAAATAAAAACTCAAAAAATAACCAATATACCTGGAGTGTCCTGTTTATTTTTTTACTTTTTTCTCACATAATTCCTACCTTTAGGGCATCCCAAATCTGTGGCTATGGACATAAAAGTCACCAAGAAACTCTCTCTCCTTCCCTGGCCAGAGGCTGAGGAAAGGGGACCCTGTAGAACAGTTGTAGGGGAAATTCTAGTTTTAAACAACTCTCCCAGCCCAGCTCTATTCAAGCCCCAGACATGTGCGCTGCCCTTGTATAAAAGGATGGCAGTGGTGGTCACTGAGGCAACTAATACTCTGAAAAAATCCTTCTTTCTGACCAAAAGAACTCAGAAAAAATGTCCCTGTGGTCCAGACAGTGTGGGGGAAATTCAATAATTTTTCTCCCACCACTTTGCTGCTGAGGTAGACCCGGCCATAGGAAGTATATAACAGCACAAGGACGCTAAAATTCAGTAATGGCCAGAGGATCAATAGGAAGGATCTCCTGAAGACAGAGAGTGTGGGGAAAATCAGAGAAGAGGGATCTGCATAAGACATCCCTAAATTTGTATATAATGTCAAGGTCCCAGGCTCACCCTCTCTGAACTGCCTGAGCATGGAACTGACCTGAGGTGTGCTGTCATATGAATTTAAACCACTTACAAGTACCCAAACTGGCCTTGCATAAGGCACTGCATAAGCTTTAAAAATGAATTTGTCAATTATAGCACACAAAAAACAGTTTAAGACTTGCACCTGAACCTAATGAAATTGGTTGTTACATTTTGTTTTAGCAGTGTTCTCCGAAGAATTTAACAGTTTCATAACATAATATTCAAAAAGATCTGGATACAATTGAAAAGTACTTGATATACAAAATAACAGTAAAATCTCAGTAAAACTCACACTAGAAAATTCCCAGATGCTAACCTTGACATGCCTCAGAGGCTAAAATTATCAAACAATTTAATGCAGAAATTAAAAATATTATTCCATGAGGGGAAAATATTACTGACATGAATAGCAAGATAGAGGTTCTCAGCAAAGTAGAAACTACAAAAAAAATTGGAAATTTTAGAACTGAAAGATAATGGAATTTTAAAAAATCACTCAAATAGCTCACTTGCAAAATGGATACGCCAGAAGAATCAATTAGTTTGAAAATAGACTGAAATTTTCAAATCGGAAAAAAAACAGGAAAAAAATGTGAAAAAAAATGAACAAAGCCTCAAGGACCTCGTGGTACAATATTTTTAAAAAAATCAATATTCATGTCAGTGGAATCCCAGAAAGAGTAGAAATAATGTAAAAAATTATTTTAAGACACAATAACTTAACTTCTCCAATATTTGGTGAAAAAAATAATTGAACAGACACAAGAAATTTGGTGACATCTAACCAGGATAAATGCAAAGAAAACTATACCCCAATACATCATAATCAAACTACTGAAAACTAAAAATGAAGCAAAAATAATGAAATCAGTCAGAGGAAAGCAACACATTACAAAAAGAGAACGCCAATTTGAATGATCTCAGATTAAACAATGAGGGGCAGAAAACAGTGGAAAAATATTTTTAAAGTAAGAAGAGAAAAAAATTATCTATCCATAATACTTTCTGCAGAGATAATAGCCTTCAGAAATGAAGGAGAAGTAAAGGCATTCTAAGATGAAATAAAACATAGGCAGGCCTCCTGCAGACTTCCTCTAGAAGAGGCCAGTCATGATGTTAGAAGGAAACTGGGAACTTCAGAATGAAGGAAAAAACACAGAAACAGTAAATAAATAGATGAATAAAACAAACTTGTTCTTATTTAGTTCTTTAAGATACGTATGACTTTGGAAAGCAAAAATTATAAAATTGTCTAATGGGGTGGTCAATGGGTATTTCTGATCTTAAATATGCGTATCTTCTCCAAAGCACCATCCCCACCACATCTTGTCAGTCTCCAAGCCTTTCTTAGCCAGGGGCAAAATTACAAAAGAGGTATATTGAGAAATGAAATAGGAGCATGTTTAGTAGGGATATTGTTACATTTGATGGAATGAAAATAAGAGCTTTTGATTTCATTTAAAACCTAGGTAGTGAAAAAAAACTAGTATTTGAGTTTGTCTTTCTGTTAGTAGAATTTAATAAATATTAAGAGGCTAGGTACTTTTCCTTTCTCCTTTTTGCCTACTCTTTCTTCTTTACTTCATTGCTTCCTTGTTCATGTCCTATTCCCTTCCGCCTTCTCCCTGTCCTTGTTCTATGTAACACATATGAGGACTATAAAATAAAGGAGGTAGTGTAACGAGACCTAAATAGCCATAAGGACTTTACATTTCATTTGAAGAAGTTAAACATTAAGTAGACTGAAAGATTAGATATGTATATTATACTCCCTACAGCAATTATTAATAAAACCTAAATAAAGACTTAAAATCAAACAGCTCCAATTAAAATTGATGACTGAGATTCAACTAATCTGCAACAATCAGGGAAGAAGAAATAGAAAAATGAAAAAACCAAAGGATGAAGAGGAAACAAGAAAATGGTCAATCAAAATCAAATATATCATTAATTACATTTAATGAAAATGGTATAAATATACCAAACAAAAGACAGATTTTTAGACTGGATTAACAAAGAAGACCAAACTCCCTGTTAGGCTAAGTGTGCCCTAGGGAAAGGTAAACAGCCAAACATTTTTGGAATGATGGGTAAACAGTCTGAGTTAAATTAATACCTGGAGGCCTAACGTGTCATCATGATGTTAGAGTAGGAGCATATTGAGACTAGGTAATGAATGAAACTGGTTTGCAGGGATACACCGAGTGGGCAGACCCACCTAGGAGTCATTTTTCTGGTCCCGATAGACATAGTTAGAATAGACATCCTTGGTAATGACAAACCTACATCAGGTCCCTGGCCTGTAGGGTAAAAGCCATTCTAGTGTGACACTAAGTGGAATCTTCCGACACTGCAAAACTCCCTTCGAATAAAGCAAATTAAAAATAACACCATCCCATGGGACTGGTGGAAATTAGTGCCACTCCTAGCAATCTACAGAAAGCAGGATTCGTGGTCCCTGACATTTCTCCACTTACTTCATCTATCTGGCCCCTGCAAAAACACAAATGGATCCTAGAAAATGACATTAGACTATGGCAAACTCAACCCACAAGGAGCCCTAATTACAGCCCTCATGCCAGATATCTTTGCTTGAGCAGATTTATACAACCCTGGGTACATAGAATAGAGCCATTAATTTATCAAATGTATTATTTTCTATCACTATCAGAACAGAGAATCAGAAATAGCTTGAATTCAGATAATGGGCAACTGCATATATTTAGAATTCAGCTCCAGGATTATGTTAATTTTTCCTTGTACTATAATATAATATGAAGATGTCTGAACAGTCTAAACATCTTGCAAAATACCGGGCTGATCCACTATTTCACTGACATCATGCACTGGATGAGCAATCAGTGGCTAGCATATTAGAGACCTTGTTAAGATATGTGCGCTCCAGGGGATGGGAGATAACCGCTATGACACAACTATGGGGTATGCCACATCAGTAAAATTTTAGTGGCCTAGTGGTTACAGGTATCTCAGGACATCTCAAACAAAAGATAAACTGTTGCATCTTGCACCTCCCAATACAAAGATTCTGAAGGCAATATATTCAACAACTGGGAATGCTGAGCTGAACCTGAACCATATGCCAAGTGACATAGAAGGTTGGAGTGAAGCCCCAAACAGGAAAAGTTCTGTCACAAGGCCAGGTGATGGTGGAAGGAGCTTTGCCATGCGGAACACATGACAGGGCAGACCCTGTGGAATTACCAGCTGTGGGGAGATCCCATGTGGAATTTACAACAGGCCCCAGTGGGATATTCACAGCACAGACCCACTGGGCAAGGCCGTGCCATCAGCAGCAGAGACTTCACTATCTCCCGCAAACCACCTCGTGGCTGCCATTGAGCCCCTGTGGAGGTGGAGCACCAAGTGACCGTGCAGCCCAGCTGCCCAGCAGTAGCTCAGTTCTGTCTGAATCACCAAGTCACTAAGTCAGGTGAGTCCAGCAACAATCCATTTTAAGACAAAAATGCTACACCATATATCAAGCCCAAGTCTCTTACTAGCTTGCCCAAGACACCCACATAATCCACCACTGTTGCAGTGCATCTGGACAGTCTCAGGAGACAGTGTCAAAGTGATTTTCCCACTACAAACTACCCTGACAGTCTGGGTCACACTTCAATGACGACTTGTCCCAGGGGCCCAGCTGTGTCCCAAAGGAGGTGCAAAGGACAAGATATCTGATACCTGGTCAGGAAAGAGAACTGCACGTGCTTGTCCTGAGAGTCTGTCACCTTCCAGGAGGCCCAGGGCCACAGCTCCAGGATATGGTACAGTCTCCAGGGCTGCCGGGCTTACCTTTGCCAAGGTCAAAGGCTGTAGAAACCGAAACGCCTGTTCATTATCCTCAGGGCTAGTGTTTCCTCCCAGCAGCTTTGAGGTGTCTTGAATTCATCCCAGGAGAGATTACTGCCTGGTCCCCACTGAAGTCTTCTCCTGAAGAACAGCCTCAGTTCACTGCTATGTCTTTAGACTCAGCCCAACCACCAGTGCCCTGTGACTGGGGAGCAGGCTCCTTTACCCAAGCCTCTCCACCAGGAAATCTCCTCCTTTGAACACTATGAGACACCCAAGGGCTGGGGTCTGGGGTGGGGGTGGGGGCTTGGAGTGTGGACTTCCCAGGAAGGCACACACAGGAACCTGCAAGGTGTGCTATGTGGCTTAGGCTGTGGGGGGAAGAAAGTGCAGGTCCTGATGGAGGGGCAGGGAGAGGGTGGGCTGGGACTGAGAGAGGGTCAGGTCAGAAAGGTTCAGAGAACGGTGGAAGCAGACCTGAGGTGCTGCTGCCTCGACCACTCTTCCCAGGGAAAGCCTGATTGTACAGGATCTCGTGAGATATATGCGGGGTGGGAGAGGGTACAGCAAGGGAGTCTTGAGATGAGACACACCTGGGCGCCCCTTGTCCCAGGCTCCTCCTTAAAAAACTCCATCTCAGGCCTCCAACACAACAGGCACATATTGCAAAGGGGCCTATGCTTGTGCCCAGCAGTATGAATTTTCACTTACTCTTGCTGTTTGAACTATGGAGGGGTATCTAGAATGTAGAGTACTGGTTCACTGGTAGAGGAAGATAATGAGTATCAGCTGTGCCTCTGAGACCAGTGACTACAGTTTGTCCTACTAACTTACCTCCTGATTAAGTTCAAAGAAGAGAGGGCTGCTAGAATCCTATAGAAGTTGCTCCTGAATTGTATATGAAAAGTAGATTTGATTTGCATAAGAGGTGGACCTGGTAGACACTATGATATATCACCCAGACCTCCACTCAATGCAAGACATTGCTCCAATTGTTGGGAGTGCTGCTGACAGCCTTCAGCTGTGGGCTATTTCAAGGTCTAGTCAGCTGCAGGGAGTCACCTTGCCCAAGGATCCCTTCCTGCGGTAGTCCACATCTATTGAATAATTAGTAAAAGTGCATAAAGGCCTGGACATCTTAACCCAAGTCAGGACAACCCTTCAGGGGATTCTAGTTCACAGCAACTTTTGCAGTAGGTTGTCTGTCATTGGTCCTGACCCATACTTTGACTTCTCTCTCTACTCAATCCCATTTCTTCTTCCTCCCTTCTCCAGGGATTATCCCTGAAGGAACTCTTTAATAAGCACTCAGCAAATGAAATTCAGTCTTAGAGGCAGCTTCTGGAGAGAACCAAACCATGACAATACTTCACACTCAGTTTGAATTTTTGTGTTTTGTATTTGTTAAGTTCTGTCACTTTCTTTTAAAATTATTCTTGTGGAATTTCTTATCTACATCTTTTTATTCTCCAGAACTGAGAATTTAGGGCTGCAAGAAACATGACTAGGTTTTTCAAAACCTATCTTGTTTTCTTCTTGTGTACAATACTTTTTCCACCTTTAGTATTCTTTTTTTTTTTTTTTTTTTTTTTTAATTATTATTTTTTATTGAAGGGTAGTTGACACACAGTATTACATTACATTAGTTTCAGGTGTACAACACAGTGATTCAACATTTATATACATGATAATTCTAAGTACCAGCTATCACCATACCAAGTTGTTACAATATTTTGACTATATTCCTTATGCTATACATTACATCCCGGTTGCTTATTTATTTTACAATTGGAAGTGTGTACTTTTTCTTGGTTGTTGTTGTTAGGGCATCTCTCATTTTTATTGATCAAATGGTTGTTAACAACAATAAAATTCTGTATAGGGGAGTCAATGCTCAATGCACAATCATTAATCCACCCCAAGCCTAATTTTCGTCAGTCTCCAATCTTCTGAAGCATAACGAACAAGTTCTTACATGGAGAACAAATTCTTACATAGTGAATAAGTTACATGGTGAACAGTACAAGGGCAGTCATCACAGAAACTTTTGGTTTTGCTCATGCATTATGAACTATAAACAGTCAGTTCAAATATGAATACACATTTGATTTTTATACTTGATTTATATGTGGATACCACATTTCTCTCTTTATTATTTTTAATAAGATGCTGAAGTGGTAGGTAGATACAACATAAAGGTAGAAAACATAGTTTAGTGTTGTAAGAGAGCAAATGTAGATGATCAGGTGTGTGCCTGTAGACTATGTGTTAATCCAAGCTAGACAAGGGCAATAAAACATCCACATATGCAGAAGATTTCTCTCAGAACAGGGGGGGTGAGGTTCTAAGCCTCACCTCTGTTGATCCCCAATTTCTCACCTGATGACCCCCCAGCGACTGTGCCTGTCTTAGGTTGTTCCTCCCTTGAGGAATCTTACCCGTCTCTGGCTAACCAGTCATCTTCCGGGGCCACACAGGGAAATGTTAAGTTGGTAAGTGAGAGAGAAGCCTTATTGTTTGAAATGGTTAGCTTTTTATTTCTTTGCATATTTATGCCCTGTGGCTTCTATGCCCAGCATTTGTCTTGAGGTATCTTTACCACTTGGAGGAGTTATGATACTCGGTAAATTTGATATGAGGCACGAATTCTATTTAAGAATTCGTTGTAATTAGGAAGGAAGAAGAAAAGCTATAGAAGTAGCAGGCGGGAGAAAACATGGGAAGATTGATTATTTCTTTGACATATCTTCTTGTAGAGTAACTTCAGCATGTATATATTTTAAGCTACTACTTAAATTGCGCACACACATTAACATAATAGGAGTATAGTTACATAACCAAAGCATACCTGTAATTACCAGCCATCTCCAGTGAAACCAAGAAAACCAGTTAGGCACCCTAGGCATTTGTGAAAACTTATCAATGATATGATGGTTATTATCTAACTGAATTTGAATAGTTTGAGAAAAATCAGACAAATTAAAACAACCCATTCCTGGGCACTGTTCACATCCCATATGTTCTTTTAACAGTAAATAGTCTGTAGTTGTAAGATTTTGGAGCGCTACAATTTGCACTTCTCCTAATTCTTGGTTGAGTTCTAACAGTATAGATCCAGTCAAATTTGTTGTTTTACTGTATGCACAGGCCAGCTTAGATATCTCCTTCATTCCCATGGCAAGTCCAGGAGCTGGTGGGATGAGTGCATCTACAGCTGTAGCAGTGCGTGGATCTTTGTTGGGGTTTTTTGATGATCATCTTCTGGCATGAGTCTTCCCGAGAGTGCTGATGTTGGAAGTTCTCTTTCATATCGTTTCTTAGTTCATTTTCGGGGTAGCCAAATTAGGCTTTGATCCTCTGTATAAACACAAACAGACCCTTTGCCTACACTTTTATATGTCCTTTATATTATTGTGTAGAACTCATTAGAGGTCACCACATAGGAACTGCATTTTTTTTTTTTTAATCATTAATCTACACTTACATGACGAATACTTACGAATACTTTGTTTACTAGGCTCTCCCCTATACCAGGTCCCCCCTATATACTCCTTTACAGTCACTGTCCATCAGCGTAGCAACCTGTTGTAGAATCACTACTTGTCTTCTCTGTGTTGTACAGCCCTCCCCTTTCTCCCACCCCGCTATGGATGCTAATCTTAATACCCCCCTACTTCTCCCCCCCTTATCCCTCCCTACCCACCCATCCTCCCCAGTCCCTTTCCCTTTGGTACCTGTTAGTCCATTCTTGAGTTCTGTGATTCTGCTGCTGTTTTGTTCCTTCAGTTTTTCCTTTGTTCTTATATTCCACAGATGAGTGAAATCATTTGGTATTTCTCTTTCTCTGCTTGGCTTGTTTCACTGAGCAAAATACCCTCCAGCTCCATCCATGTTGCTGCAAATGGTTGGATTTGCCCTTTTCTTATGGCTGAGTAGTATTCCATTGTGTATATGTACCACATCTTCTTTATCCATTCATCTATCGATGGACATTTAGGTTGCTTCCAATTCTTGGCTATTGTAAATAGTGCTGCGATAAACATAGGGGTGCACTGATCTTTCCCATACTTGATTGCTGCATTCTTAGGGTAAATTCCTAGGAGTGCAATTCCTGGGTCAAATGGTAAGTCTGTTTTGAGCATTTTGATGTACCTCCATACTGCTTTCCACAATGGTTGAACAAGTTTACATTCCCACCAGCAGTGTAGGAGGGTTCCCCTTTCTCCACAGCCTCGCCAACATTTGTTGTTGTTTGTCTTTTGGATGGCAGCCATCCTTACTGGTGTGAGGTGATACCTCATTGTAGTTTTAATTTGCATTTCTCTGATAATTAGCGATGTGGAGCATCTTTTCATGTGTCTGTTGGCCATCTGTATTTCTTTTTTGGAGAACCGTCTGTTCAGTTCCTTTGCCCATTTTTTAATTGGGTTATTTGTTTTTTGTTTGTTGAGGCGTGTGAGCTCTTTATATATTCTGGACGTCAAGCCTTTATCGGATGTGTCATTTTCAAAGATATTCTCCCATACTGTAGGGTTTCTTTTTGTTCTATTGATGGTGTCTTTTGCTGTACAGAAGCTTTTCAGCTTAATATAGTCCCACTTGTTCATTTTTGCTGTTGTTTTCCTTGCCCGGGGAGATATGTTCAAGAAGAGGTCACTCATGTTTATGTCTAAGAGGTTTGTGCCTATGTTTTCTTCCAAGAGTTTAATGGTTTCATGACTTACATTCAGGTCTTTGATCCATTTTGAGTTTACTTTTGTATATGGGGTTAGACGATGGTCCAGTTTCATTCTCCTACATGTAGCTGTCCAGTTTTGCCAGCACCATCTGTTGAAGAGACTGTCATTTCGCCATTGTATGTCCATGGCTCCTTTATCAAATATTAATTGACCATATATGTCTGAGTTAATGTCTGGATTCTCTAGTCTGTTCCATTGGTCTGTGGCTCTGTTCTTGTGCCAGTACCAAATTGTCTTGATTACTATGGCTTTATAATAGAGCTTGAAGTTGGGGAGTGAGATCCCCCCTACTTTATTCTTCTTTCTCAGGATTGCTTTGGCTATTCGGGGTCTTTGGTGGTTCCATATGAATTTTTGAATTATTTGATCCAGTTCATTGAAGAATGTTGCTGGTAGTTTCATAGGGATTGCATCAAATCTGTATATTGCTTTGGGCAGGATGGCCATTTTGACGATATTAATTCTTCCTAGCCATGAGCATGGGATGCGTTTCCATCTGTTAGTGTCCCCTTTAATTTCTTTTAAGAGTGACTTGTAGTTTTCAGAATATAAGTCTTTCACTTCTTTGGTTAGGTTTATTCCTAGGTATTTTATTTTTTTTGATGCAATTGTGAATGGAGTTGTTTTCCTGATTTCTCTTTCTGTTGGTTCATTGTTGGTATATAGGAAAGCCACAGATTTCTGTGTGTTGATTTTGTATCCTGCAACTTTGCTGTATTCCGATATCAGTTCTAGTAGTTCTGGGGTGGAGTCTTTAGGGTTTTTTATGTACAGTATCATGTCATCTGCAAATAGTGACAGTTTGACTTCTTCTTTGCCAATCTGGATTCCTTGTATTTTTTTGTTTTGTCTGATTGCCGTGGCTAGGACCTCTAGTACAATGTTAAATAACAGTGGGGAGAGTGGGCATCCCTGTCTAGTTCCCGATCTCAGCGGAAATGCTTTCAGCTTCTCGCTATTCAATATAATGTTGGCTGTGGGTTTTTCATAGATGGCCTTTATTATGTTGAGGTACTTGCCCTCTATTCCCATTTTGCTGAGAGTTTTTATCATGAATGGATGTTGAACTTTGTCAAATGCTTTTTCAGCATCTATGGAGATGATCATGTGGTTTTTGTCTTTCTTTTTGTTGATGTGGTGGATGATATTGATGGACTTTCGAATGTTGTGCCATCCTTGCATCCCTGGGATGAATCCCACTTGGTCATGGTGTACGATGGTTTTGATGTATTTTTGAATTCGGTTTGCTAAAATTTTGTTGAGTATTTTTGCGTCTACGTTCATCAGGGATATTGGTCTATAGTTTTCTTTTTTGGTGGTGTCTTTGCCTGGTTTTGGTATTAGGGTGATGTTAGCTTCATAGAATGAGTTTGGGAGTATCCCCTCCTCTTCTATTTCTTGGAAAACTTTAAGGAGAATGGGTATTATGTCTTCCCTGTATGTCTGATAAAATTCCGAGGTAAATCCATCTGGCCCGGGGGTTTTGTTCTTTGGTAGTTTTTTGATTACCGCTTCAATTTCGTTGCTGGTAATTGGTCTGTTTAGATTTTCTGTTTCTTTTTGGGTCAGTCTTGGAAGGTTGTATTTTTCTAGAAAGTTGTCCATTTCTCCTAGGTTTCCCAGCTTGTTAGCATATAGGTTTTCATAGTAGTCTCTAATAATTCTTTGTATTTCTGCGGGATCTGTTGTGATTTTTCCTTTCTCATTTCTGATACTGTTGATTTGTGTTGACTCTCTTTTCCTCTTAATAAGTCTGGCTAGAGGCTTATCTATTTTGTTTATTTTCTCGAAGAACCAGCTCTTGGTTTCATTGATTTTTGCTATTGTTTTATTCTTCTCAATTTTATTTATTTCTTCTCTGATCTTTATTATGTCCCTCCTTCTGCTGACCTTAGGCCTCATTTGTTCTTCTTTTTCCAATTTTGATAGTTGTGACATTAGACCGTTCATTTGGGATTGCTCTTCCTTTTTTAAATATGCTTGGAGTGCTATATACTTTCCTCTTAAGACTGCTTTTGCTGCGTCCCACAGAAGTTGGGGCTTAGTGTTGTTGTTGTCATTTGTTTCCATATATTGCTGGATCTCCATTTTGATTTGGTCATTGATCCATTGATTATTTAGGAGCGTGTTGTTTAGCCTCCATGTGTTTGTGAGCCTTTTTGCTTTCTTTGAACAGTTTATTTCTAGTTTAATGCCTTTGTGGTCTGAAAAGTTGGTTGGTAGGATTTCAATCTTTTGGAATTTACTGAGGCTCTTTTTGTGTCCTATTATGTGGTCTATTCTGGAGAATGTTCCATGTGCACTTGAGAAGAACGTGTATCCTGTTGCTTTTGGATGTAGAGTTCTGTAGATGTCTATTAGGTCCATCTGTTCTAGTGTGTTGTTCAGTGCCTCTGTGTCCTTACTTATTTTCTGTCTGGTGGATCTGTCCTTTGGAGTGAGTGGTGTGTTGAAGTCTCCTAGAATGAATGCATTGCATTCTATTTCCTCCTTTAGTTCTGTTAATATTTGTTTCAGGTATGTTGGTGCTCCTGTATTGGGTGCATATATATTTATAATGGTTATATCCTCTTGATGGACTGAGCCCTTTATCATTATGTAATGTCCTTCTTTGTCTTTTTTTACTTTCTTTATTTTGAAGTCTGTTTTGTCTGATACCAGAATTGCAACACCTGCTTTCTTCTCTCTGTTGTTTGCTTGAAATATCTTTTTCCATCCCTTGACTTTAAGTCTGTGCGCGTCTTTGGGTTTGAGGTGAGTCTCTTGTAAGCAGCATATGGATGGATCTTGCTTTTTTATCCAATCTATTACTCTGTGTCTTTTGATTGGTGCATTCAGTCCATTTACATTTAGGGTGATTATTGAAAGGTATGAATTTATTGCCATTGCAGGCTTTAAGTTTGTGGTTACCAAAGGTTTAGGGTTAGCTTCTTTACTGTCTTACTGTCTAACTTAACTCGCTTGTTGAGCTATTATAAACACAATCTGATGATTCTTTATTTCTCTCCCTTCTTTTTCCTCCTCCTCCCTTCTTCATATGTTGGGTGTTTTGTTGTGTGCTCTTTTTAGGAGTGCTCCCATCTAGAGCAGTCCCTGTAGGATGCCCTGTAGAGGTGGTTTGTGGGAGGCAAATTCCCTCAACTTTTGCTTGTCTGGGAATTGTTTAATCCCTCCTTCATATTTAAATGATATTCGTGCTGGATACAGTAGTCTTGGTTCGAGGCCCTTCTGTTTCATTGCATTAAGTATATCATGCCATTCTCTTCTGGCCTGTAGGGTTTCTGTTGAGAAGTCTGATGATAGCCTGATGGGTTTTCCTTTGTAGGTAACCTTTTTTTTCTCTCTGGCTGCTTGTAATACTTTGTCCTTGTCTTTGATCTTTGCCATTTTAATTATTATGTGTCTTGGTGTTGCCCTCCTTGGATCCCTTGTCATGGGAGTTCTGTGTACCTCTGTGGTCTGAGAGGCCATTTCTTCCCCTAGTTTGGGGAAATTTTCAGCAATTATTTCTTCAAAGACATTTTCTATCCCCTTTTCTCTCTCTACTTCTTCTGGAATGCCTATGATTCTTAAATTATTTCTTTTATATTGATCACTCAGCTCTCTTAAAATTCTTTCATTCCTGGAGATCCTTTTATCTCTCTCTGCATCAGCTTCTCTGCGTTCCTGTTCTCTGTTTTCTAGTCCATTAATGGTCTCTTGCATCTCGTCCATTCTGTTTTGAAGTCCTTCCAGAGCTTGTTTTATTTCTGAATTCTCCTTCCTTAGTTCTTGCATATTTCTCTGCAAGTCCATCAGCATGGTTATGACTTTTGTTTTGAATTCTTTTTCAGGTAGACTGGCTAAATCTATCTCCCCAGATTCCTTCTCAGGGGAAGATGTAGCAGATGCCGAAGCTGTCTGGGTTAGTCTTGTCTGAATCATATTTTTTTGCCTTTTCATGTTGACAGGTGCTATTGACTGTCAGCTGGGAGGGCCAAAATTTTCACTTACTACTGGCCTTTCTTTACTGGGGCAACTGCGACCCCTAGTGGCTTGTGTTGGGTAATTGCGTGTAGAGTGGGTCTTTGTGTCTTGCCTGGCCGGAAGGGAGAAATTTCCCTTTCTGTGGGCGGAATTTGTCTCAGGCTGCTTCTCTGCTTTCGCAGCGCCCGGTGGGGTGATGGATGGGGGGGCTGCTTGACTGTTTGCCTCCGTGAGGGGTCTCAGAGCTGTTGCCCAGGGGGTTAGTGCACCCGGTTTTCCCTGTAATTTCCAGCTGCTGTACTGTGACCTGGGTTGTTTCCGTCAAGCTGTTAAGTCCCTGTCCCTTTAAGACTTTCAAAAAAGCCCCCGCTTTTCTTTGTCACAGGGGCATCAGCTTCAGCACCCGCTCTGAGGTCTACCCCCTGTTCTCCCAGTATCCAGGGCCCCCTGGGCATATACTGTGTCTGCGCTCTGGCCCAGATGGCTGGGGCTGGGTGTTCGGCAGTCCTGGGCTCCGTCTCCCTCCCGCTCTGCCTATTGTTCTCCCGCCGGGAGCTGGGGGGAGGGGCGCTCGCGTCCCGCAGGGCCGGGGCTTGTATCTTACCCCCTTCGCGAGGCGCTGGGTTCTCGCTGGTGTAGCTGCAGTCTGGCCACTGTCCTGCGTCTTCTGGTCTCTCTTTTAGGGCTAGTTGTGTTTGTTGTATTTTCAAAAGTATATATGTTTTTGGGAGGAGATTCCCACTGTCCTACTCACGCCGCCATGTTGGCTCCGCCTCTCTCCCCAAAATACCTTTAGTATTCTTAACCCTAACCTATGTTTGAATGTTTTCAGTGGTATACAGATAGGACAGTGATGCACAGTCCTAATGTTTACAAAATCTCCTCCTGTGATGGGTATAAATCTGCCTCATTTTGTCTCATCCTCTTGCCTTTGTTTTGTTTATAAATCCATTTTCATATGACAGTTTCAAATAAATGAAAGCATCTAGCACTTCCTCTGCTGAATCTTCTTGAGGCTAAATACAGTTTTTTTAACCATCCCTCATGTGTTTCAAGATCCCTCACCATTATAGTTCCACCTCTCCTGTAAACTTTGCAAATTAATCATTCTTTAGCACAGGGACAACTCAATTTTTAAAACTGTTCTGTCATTCCCTTTATCAAAGGCACCTTGTCCAGGATGGGTATGAAAACTAACTGACCAGCCAACAAACAAATGTAGTAGATTGACTAGAAAGATAACACTTTAAGTTATTTAACCCTTTCCAAGTATGAATATACTTAAACTAGTATCCAAACCTTTTGATTTAATCCTCCGCTTCCTCAAAGATAATGACTTGCCCAAAAATGTTATTGTGGGAATTCTGGTTCCTTTGTAGGAATAATAGAATTTATTAATGGTATCGTTACTCTGTGAAATGAATTGACAAATCAGAGGTAATTCAATTGTTTGTTCTTCTAGTTGAAAGTGAGTGACTAATTCTTATTTTGATTGGCATCATTAATGACAGCGTGGGATTCAGCATCCTGGGCTTTTCCAAGGACAGTGAAGTTTCAAGGACTAGCTGCCAGTTTGACTGGCACTTTATGCAAATGATGTATATCCTCTGCACATGGCTCATTGAAAATTATAATTGTGTATTTAAAAATGTATGCAAGCCATATTTTTTATTGGCAGCATGTGTCTTGTGGAGCAGGTAGCATATGACAAGAAGCAAACATCCGTTAAGCTGCCAGGGAAATGAAGCTGCTGGCTGGGTTAACACACAGCATTTTTCCTTTTTTTTTTTTGAGAATGAAAACTGTCCACTTCAATAAGAAATTCTAAATTCTAATTATTAAATTCTGTAGAGGCTGCAATCCACATATTTTGATAACTTAAATAGCAATTTGCTTTAGAAGCTACAATGATATGAGGCTTATGTCATTAGGAAGAAAAACTCATTAAATTAATTCCCACTTCCTAATTTACTTTATGAAATTATTAATGTTGAAAAGATTAGTTGGGAAGAAGATTGATTAGGTTGGTTTTCTTACGGAACACTGAGGTTGTAAAAAATGTGGACTGATTTATCATTTTTACATTGTGTGTACTTCCTACCTTAATGAACAAGTTGACATTTGGTTCACTCGACTTTTATTATTTTAAAGCTCACTAAAATAAACTTTCTTGGAGTTTTCATCTTTGACAAGGAGATGTACAGCATAGTGGAGGTGAGCAGAGCCTGTAGAGTCAGACAGAAGTTTAAATCCCAACTTTTCTGCCCATTAGCTGTGTGATCTTGATCCTGTTTTATTCTGTTTATCAGAAAAAATTTCCTGATATGTAAAATAAGAATGACAGAAATAATCACTTAATGAGAGTGTATGCATTAAATGAGATAATATACCTAGACACTGTGTATGTTCTCAAGTGGTAGCTACTCTCATTATATTTTTGATTTAGGAGCTTAGGTGCAATTAATGTTCTCTTAATATAGGAGAAAAATGGCCCTAACACTGATATTCATTAGTATTTGAAGAATAGGGAAAGAGGAAAAATTCAGGTATTCTGACTCCAAAGGCTATTTTTTCCCCACATCTTAATCCAAAACATAATAGAGAGTCTTGCAAAGAGAATTTCTGATAACTTTTGTGAAGAAGATGCAGTTTACATTTTCTTTTGGACTTCAGGGAGAAAAGCTATAGGTAGACTACCCTGTGAATATTTGACATGAATTACTTTCAAAATGAGAAGGGAAGGAAAATGCATATTGATCTCTTAGTATGTGCCAAACTCTGTGATAAGTACTTAAAAATCAGTATCACCATTATCATCATCATCATTCTCATCTCAACCTAATAGGAAGGGCAGCAGTCATTCATTAAGGACCTACTATACAGCAAGTACTTTACATATGCTATTGAATTTGATCCCTACAATGACCTTATAAGGTATACATTATTTTGTCCAGTTTATTGATGGGGAAAGCAAGTTCCAGGAAGTTGAAGGAACTTGCTCCTAATCATATTGCTGATGAATGTTGGCACTAGAATTGGAACCCACTTCTACCCAGCAGAGACCAAAAAAAAAAAGCAATGATCACTTTGTTTCAGTTTGCTTTACTTTGGTCTGTATGAACACAACACAAGATCCTCTCATCCATTATGTATTGTCTCCTAAAGGTATGCCCTTTCACTAGCACTGCAGAGGCCACAGTGAGGGACTGGGTGAGCCCCTGGCTAAATTGTAACAGTCGTCAGGACCACCTCCATGATTTTACAACCTTGAATTTTGTTCAGTGTCGTGTGACATCACTCACCAACCACATAGGTATATCTTCCATGTAGGCCTGCAATTTGTACCTCTGTTGCTACAGCCCAGGGCTCCGAGGTCATGCCAATCAGTGCTACAACCTCAGCTGTTTGCAGGGAACCACTAGTCTTGCTGAGCATTCTGGCTTTCACAAAATGCTCCTTAGCTAGCAAGGGCCTGGCCTCCAAAGCATGGCTGGAAAGCACTTACATATGTAACAGAAGCTATACCTTATGATATTCTCAGGTGTCTGTGTGGTAGTTATACAGCTTTCTTCGTTTTTTCTTTCTCTTAAAATACATACCATGCAAGTTTTCCCAGAAATGAGAAGTTTCAAGCTGTTACACAGTTCATGCAGGAATTTCTCTTATGAGGACTTCCTAGAACCCACAGAATGAGGATCCAACTTACAATTCAAAAGTCTACAAGTTATTTCCTCAACAAATTGCCTCTTAGATGAATTATAGAAATTCTGCTGTGAGATATTGTAAGTAAAATATTTGCCTCATAATTAAAGGTAACATTTTATAAATTTTAGGTACCAGTTACATTTACAAATATGATCTCCAAAGCAATTTGGACTATCTGCGTGGACTATCGGTATATATGCACTGTATTAAATCTAAAATGATGCTGTTTGAAATCAGGAATAATCAGAGACAGAAAAAGATACACAGGGATCTCAGAAGGGAAATTCTGTTGAAAGGAAATATTACATTATTGCAATAATATCTTTTCAAGATACAGGAAAATGGTAAGATACCTTGTTTTCTATATGAGGCTCTGAGATCTCAATTGTGAGATATTTTACTGTGGAAGATAAAAAGAAAACATTCCAGAAGCTCTAATGAGTTAAAGGGAAAGGTCACTGGCTAAGGCACCTAGGGTGAACGATGCTTGTATGAAGCCCAAAGTCCAAACTGAGAGAGAACAAGAACTTGTAATGGCTTACAAGTTTTACTGACGTCAAGGAAAACCTTAGAGTTTAGCCAGTGAGCTGGAAGGTCAGTTGAGTCATCCGGTAAATCAGTCACTTAGTTCCCAAAGCACGACTGTGATATTGAGGAAGAGAAAGATCTGTTTTCCAATGGCTTCACGAGAAGCAATTTAAGGTGAAGTTTGCATTACAGCATTCTCCGAGATCTCTCTCTGAACTGTTACTGCATTCTCATGGCTGAGCTGTGACTGGAATATTTACAGTTACTTGGGGAGGGATGTTGTTTTGTGGGATGAGGGAGAACTAGAGAGGTTCAAGCTCTGTTCACAATGAAAGTTGGAATAGAAAAAGTTGAAAAAATATGATCACAAAAATTTTTATCTTGAAGGTATCTTAAATAACCATCCTGCTTTGTGTTAAAGTCATTTTAACCCAGAAAGTGTTGCTCCCCTATTACAGGTTCAGAGCTTGGGTTGAAACATAAGTGTTTTCATTCCTACTGCAATGATATTTCCCAGTATATAACCTTACCCATCAAAGAGATACCAGAAGAAATAAGATAAAGGGTCTCATAAAGGAAAATGGCCAAGAGGTCACTGGACATGCTGAGAAAATATCCTGTGGTCACTTACTATTTTTGCTAACATATTCTTATTTTAACAAATATTTACTGTGAGCCAGGAATGTTCTTATTTAATCCTCACAATATTCTTTTGAGGTAGGATTATCCTGTTGTTGAATAATGAGACAGGCTCCAAGAGGTTAAATAACTTTGTTCAAGAGGATAAGGTAATTACTGAGCCAGATTCTAGCCCCTTGGTGTTTTGGGAGCCAAGTCCAGTGTGTTTTCCCAGAATATTTAAAAACAGGGTTTTATGAGTAGGTGTGACCTGACTCTAGAATGCGGCTACCCCAGTCAGTTTCATAGGGAGCTCTAGGATTGATGTATCAATTCAGAGATGTTTATAAATTGAGGCAATGGTTTCAGACATTTGTACTCTGGCCTCAAGCAGCCACTGGGTGTCAACTACTCTCCTGGACCAAGGATTAATCCCAGGAACATTAATGCATGGAAGCAATATTTCTATATTTGCACTGTTATTGAGGCACTTTCAGTAACTAAAACTAAACCAGGGGGCTGATGATTTATAACAGTATAACAGGACAATTATGGAATACAAAACTGAGTGGCTAAAGGAAGACTCAAGCAGAAACTGCTTTAGATAGTTCAAATAGGAAGTAACTTTTCCAAAATCTTGCTTGTTCTAGCAGTGTGGATAAATGGCCCTCCTTTTACTTTTATTTACATGAGTGTTTGCTTTGACCAACATTCAAATGAATATCTGGCTTCTTCTGATTCTGGAGGAAAAAGTTTTACACGAACGATGAAGTTACTCGTGTCAGTTATGCTGTCAATTGCCTGTGGACAGGGCCTATCGTCAGGTCAGAAACTGGAATTCTTATGTCTGATTTCATTTTATTGTAATTTAGGAAATTTAAGGAAAATTTAAATGCACACATAAAAACACTATCAAGAAGAAAAGACAATCATATTACCTATATTACCTTGAAATAAAACCTATTAACCTTAAAATAAATGCTCTTAATATTTTCTTCTAGGGACAACAGAAATAGTTTTATAATAATCATTCTTTTAAGAAAACTGCACACATCCATTATTATTTTCTTAGGATAAATTATTAGGAGTGAATTTTGTGGATCAAAGTTTACACAGAAATGTAGTACTTCAGATATATTGTAAAACTGCCCTCCAGAAGGTGGTGTCAATTAATATTACTGCCAGCTCTATCCATGAAAGTATTAGTGATGTAGTCTTTTGCATTTCTTCAGGAAAAAGCCAGGCAGCTTCTTTGTGGTGGAGACAAATTGGTTTCCAGGACTCATGGAAACAAGAGGGTCTGAACTTTGGGGCTGTAAAGACATTATTTTGGATAAGAGATAATTCTTTGTAAAAACTACACGTAAGGAGAACCTAAGTGTGGAGATTTGATGGGACAAAATGAGGATGGTTTGGTGAGCCACTCAGTCCCACCTGGATGGTTTTGTGTGTGTGTGTGTGTGTGTGTGTATGCATGCAAAAATGTTGTCTACTCACAACATGGAGGGTCTCATGGTTTGAACAGGGAGATATTCCTTTAATTTTCCTGGTTCCTTCCCTATGTTTTAGATGAAGTAAGAGATTATAACAATATGGTATAATTTATTGATAGATTGATTTTATAATTGTTTATTGAATATCAAGTGAAAAAGAAACGTGTTCAGATTTTAAATCAACTAATATGGAAAAAGAATTCACATTCTTTCTTCTTTGCTTAAACACTGGATGAGGAGTTAACTGCCTTACAAAGATGCCATTCACTTGGAAAGAAAGAACATTTTTTAATGATTTTGGCTTTGAGAAAAGAAAAACAGAGCAAACCCAAGCTCATATTAAATAAATAGAGACATTGCATTGTTGAGGATGAGATGCTGGTGCATGTCAGCTGAATCAGGAACATCTGTAAGTAAACTGGGAGTGGACTTCTCTGACTTTTTTCAGCAGAAATGTAGAAATTTTTGTATTCCATAGACTTATTCAGTTTCTTTACAGTATAAGTTTTTGTCTTCAAATAATCTAATTGATAGAGGTAGTAACTGGGTAATAAGTGGCAAGTATGATATGATCCCTGTCTTTAAAGAAACTTAAGATGACATATTTATAAAGGCTGTGACTGAGGAAGTGAGGGTGGTTGAATAGTACCAAGAACAGACTGGATCAAAATGTCAAAGTGTTTGAATTTACATATATTTGAAAATGCATTTCTCTGATTATAAAAATAATGTAGTTTGTAATTATTTTGAAAAAAATGGAAGTGTAAAGAATATAATAAAAATGATCTGTAATCTCACAAGCCTTTTGATTCAAATGCTCATAACACATATTTGTATATGCATAAAACTTTTACCTTTATATGTGAATTTGGAAACATGTCACTAGAAAGATAACAACTCAGATAATTACTGTCTTAGTTTCACCAGTAGTTTGGAGAATAAAGTTATCAATATCTTAATGTCAATCTCTATGCCCTATGATTCCCACAAAATCATTGGAGGTCTTATTCTCGCCTCTGAGCCAAAATTTTATTTATATAAAATCCTTTGTTGTGGATTCCTTAACATGAAGTTGAGCATTAACTAAAATAAAATTTTTTTACAAAGCTTATTACCGATGTATGCACAAAGTGAGTGGTTTACCTCAACATCAGGCTAAATGGAAATTCAGTGTTAATACCTCTGGAGATAGAAAAGTAACTGCTGTAGTGTTAGACTAGGCTCAACACAGTCGAGAAGTTTCTTTGACCCATGCTCAGAAAGATTCTTTAATCTTCTCTGGAGTTATTTTTGCTATTCTCTGTTTTCCTGGTATATAGCATACAGATAAAAAAAATAAGCAGTTTTTTTCAATATATACTGAGAATTTGAAGCAATATTAGAAGTTAGTTTTCATTTGTTGGAGATTTTGAATTTTGCAAGGGATGTTCTTTTTTCTTGACCACAGGAAAGCTTAAATCAAATATATTGCCATACCTCTGGTACACATAAGACATAATGGCTTACAATTTGAGTTTAATATATCCTACCTACCTTCACTTCTCTATCTTTATGTCCCTTTATTTCATTGCCTATTTTATTTAATTTATTTACATATAATATTAGTCAGAAATTAAAGCTGAAATCCAGTGGCTTAACAGGACAATGGCTTATTTCTTGTTTATGTACATTGCAGGTTGGTGTAGGGCTCTGTTCCATATATCACTCAGCAATCCATGCTAAAGTTTACCATCTGTAAGTGTACTATCTGGAACATACAGCCTCTTTGGTCACTGTAGCAAGAGAAGAGTATCTGGAAAGATGCATTTGCTATTTTTACTGTTTCAGCCGACATTTGACATACTGCTGTTCACTTTTTTGTTGCTTTATTGACCCGACCTGGCTGTAAGGTCCCTCCACCAATAGCAGGGGCGTCAGGAAACAAGGGTTTGGCTGGGACATTTGTTGAGCATACTGTCTCTGTCTCAGTGTGTTTTTAACAGGATTCTGAGAAGAATTTTCAGAATGATGTAGACTATAAATAATAAAAGTATTGTCATTTTATAGGTCAAAAATGGTTAAATATCAGCAGTTTTATATAGTTCAGCTTAATAAATAAATGCACAATGTCATAAGCACTTTACTGAGCTAACATTGTCCTTGCCCTCAGAGAAGAGATTGCTTATTAGCAGGAGCAAGACTACATACAGATAACTGCTATTCAACTGGAGAAGAACTATTGGTAGAGATATGTGCAAAGTGTGATGGTATTACCGGAGAAAGTGAGACTAGTTTTGCAAAAGCTTGTTAAGGGAGATGTTAGTTTTTAATTGTTGATGGTTACTGTGAGGAAAAAGCAACTTCTAGACAGAAGGAAGGACATGCAAAGAGGTAGAAAATTGGAAAAAAAAAAGAAAAGAAAAGGAAAGCCTTATTTAGAAAAGCCCAATAACAGAGAAAAAGTAAGAGAAAGGTTAGCGTAAAAATAAGGCCGTAAATATAGAGGGGATAAGGCTGAAGCTGACCTTGTATGTCATGCTAAGCAATTTTCCCTTTTTTTCTGACAGCAATTTGAAGTTACTGAAGGCCTATCTTCAGGAGGTGAGGAAAGAATTACATTCTAGGAAATATTGGATGTCTTAAAGAAGAGAGTTTCTTTTCAGTGTGGACACATTCTTTAAACTTTGTATAATACAATCTCCCAATCTTCGGGTAATCAAATATCACAAAAGCCTAGATAAGAAAGGAGATTGATGGGTATGGTATAGACCAGGTCTCTGGCTAATACTGAGGAGGAAAATGGCTGGTGAAAAGATTTACCATGGTTCTAAAACTGGTACACTGACATCTTGCAAGTTCTTGCTATATTCAAAAAGAAATACTGCTTTTGGAATCTTAAGAGTTAGATGGGACCTTAGAGGTTTCAAGCTCTAGACTTATTTTCTATGTGAGAATTTTCTTTATATTTAATAAACTTGAAAGTGGCCATTAAGTCTTACACTCGAATTGGCCCTTGAGAATTTAATTTATTTCTAAGACAGATCAGTCACTTTCATGTGTCTTGCTGTTGTTTGCCATTACAAAGAACAGTACTTGAAAACTGGGAAGAAAAAAGAAAAAAACACAGCATCTGGCTAGCAACCCCAAATACAGTCTTTTCAGTTTTAAACTAAAATATCTATAGTGATATGACTCACCTAATGAAAAAAATGTTTGAAACGATAATGAACAATAACCACTCCAACCTTTCAATACCTTGTGGATTTGGGAGACAGTTCATACCAGTGGGAAAATAAATCCTCTTCTATAGAAAAGTTTGACAGGAAGAGTGAGAATGAAAGAATGGTATTTCAAAGTCTTTGCCAATTCAGAATAACGACATTCATTAAGATGACACAATATGAAGGTCCTAGAGATGTAGAACCAGGAAGGGCCAATTGCCCCACGTAATAAAGTGAGGGGGATTGTACCGAGTGGGAAAGTCTAAGGACCGAGCAGCCCTAATCCTTACTTAAAGTCTTCTACACACACAAATATCTGTGTGACTGAGGACTTAAGAGTTTTTCAATTAAGCTCCATTAGTCTTGTAAAAATGTGGGGATTCTTCCCAGTATCTGGCAATAGTTTTTATGATTATTCTTGATGTGACTTAGATGTCAGCTAAGATAACCTACCTATTTGAGATTGAAACTAAAATGGCTCACAATCAAATTGGCCTGCTATAGGATCACTAAATTATTTGTCTAATCTCTCAGAATTCAGAATGGCATGGGGAAGCTGGGTGCCTGCACTCCAGGAGAATGGCTCACAGTATGGCCTACATTAAAGATGTCATCTGCGACTCAAATGACTGCTCCTTTTCCATTGTACATTCTCAGCACAGACCTTATCACTTCCAAGAGCGTGAAAATTTGTTCTTATTGGTGGAGGACAGATAAAGGGAGGAACAAAAAATCTTGCTCTTTATTTAGGCACAGATATACATATAGTAAAATGAACAGACATATGGTATATTTGTAGGGCTGAAATTTTATGAAAAAGCAATAAGGAAAAAAATATCTAAAAATACTCATTAAAGTTCCTTATGTTTTACATTTACATAGACTATGATGTGTATGGTGTCTCAACCGTGGGGGCCCTGGGTGAGAAGGGAAGGGATTTGTGTCTGTCCTAAGTCATGTAAGTCTCTTGAGTTTCTGCTTCCCTTGAATTGGATAATTTTATAGACCATCCCTCTACGGCATGCATTCTGTCCCTCTTTTTTCCATTTTTTAAATATGGATTGCCATTCCTTTTGGCATCCCTTTAAAGGAGTTGGGAGAAAACCTTCATTTTCCTTTCTGCTCCTTGGTTCATAAACATAAGGTCTATGGCACTTTGAAAATGGGATAAAAGTACATTATATTCTTCCTATGAAGCCTTTCCTATTCTCCTTATTACAGGTGAGTTCTCTCCTCTCTTTACCCACTAGCCATTATTTTTACACCTTAAAAATTCAACTCTTTAATTACTGCATATACTTCTTACCCTTTCTGCTATAGCCTGGGTTAGAAACTGTATCTTATTCCTCTTCATGGCCTCTTCTGATCTTGTATGATGCCTCAGCTAGCACCATAGCTGTCAACTCCTTATAAATCTGGAAGAAGGGGGTGGGTAAAGTAAGAGAAGCTTTGGATTTTAAGACTAGTCAAATTTAAGATAAACAATGACTTACAAAACGGTTCTACTAAAATGTAGTCATTTATGGGGACAGGAATAATGTATGTTTATTTGTGATCATATTGATTCAAGTCAATTTTAGCTGTAAATTATAAAAGATAGGATAAAATGTAAAAGTGAGAAATATAAAGAAACACATATACATAATTCTTCAAAGAGAAACAAAGAGACATAGAAGGAGACTTTGAGTGGTAAACTCTGAGAAGCCATCCACATGGTCTTGCAGTCATTTGCAGGGGAATGGCGTCCAGCTCTGGGCTGTGTAGGAAATAGATTTTAATAACGGCTCTTTATTCTGTATCTATTTGATCTACCTCTAATATCTACCCTATATATATATATCAGTCCTAGGTCCCATTCCATTGCTTCCTCAAAAGTCTGCAGTCTTCAAACCCAATTTTCATTTTTTTCTCCACAGTTTAACTAATTTAAACATATTCACAGGGTGTCTCATATGTTTTAGGCTATTTGTAAGGCAAGGGGACTACAAAGAAGTATAAAACTCATCCCCTGCCTTTTGGAGGACTTTATAGAGGAATGGCCTTGAAGATGGCTTTGAAAAATAAATTGGATATTAGATCAAGAAAAGAACAGGAGGAAAAGTATGCCAGGCCTGGCAAATAGCACATGGAAGAGATGGAGTCAGAGGATGAACTGTACACTCAGACTAGACTGGCACACTTTGCCTGACCTGTGCAGGAGGTTTGAGGAGGTGACTCAGCTAAGAGGTTTGTGGGAACTCAGCTAGAACTTCTGCTCTAATCGTGATTGTTCCTTCAGTTTCCTAATTCCAGTTAAGAGGCATTTGGCATCTCAGGGGAGAAATGTCATCTCTTTTTTATGAACCAATTAATAAGTTTACATAATAAAAACAATGCATGCCTAATTACATCAAACAGAGCTCCAATTCAATCAATTAATTAGTGAAGCAAACATTTGGGGGCATATACTTTGCATTTAGAATAGTTTAGTCACTAAGCCCTTATGCTCAGGAATTGAACAATTTACCATCTCTAAATCTCATTTTTTAAACTTTTAAAGTGAGAATAACTGTATTTATCTCACAATATAGTTTTGAAAAATCAAAAGAAAATTCTTATAATGCATTTGTATTGGTTGCTTTCCATTTGCTGTCTCCTCCCCCTGCTCCATCCCATCCATTCCCTGCCCTTCACCACCCTATTCTATGTCCCAAGGCTCATTCGCACACACAGCATCACCCTGAGTGCCTGGCTGGCTGGTTTCTGTTTGCTTCTGGTCATGCAAAGCACTGATAGAAGATTGGAGAAAAAGAGAAGGACGTAGAGATCTTTCTTTGCTTTCTCCCTGCTTAGGTGTCCTGGTTCTGGCACATCATGGCAGTAGGTTCTCTTCTGTCCCATGGCCTCTCCTCTACAGCGCCACCTCTTACTGGGCCCTAGCAACACTATTCTCCCTTTGTCCTTTAGGCCTAAGTGTCCTAAAGGCTTTCTCCGATTCTAGCTCCTGGCTGCTTCAGCATTCATCGTTGGCTCATAACTTTGCCAAGCCCTCTGTAAATGGTTCCTTCATTAAAGGCTTTTGAATTGAAACCATCTGAGTGGAATCTGTTTCTTGAAGGACACTGATGAACTGACATGGAATGTTTCCAATTGAGTATACATCTGGCATATAGTTTAGGCTTGCTAAATCTTGGCTATTTTTATCTTCACTCATTCTTTTGTTAGGCTTGTTTGGCAAGTGTCTTTCCTAAACTAAATTCAGTAAATGTTACTTAAATTCATTAAATGTTACCCCATTCTACCTCAAATGGTAAGGAACTGGGTGGCTTGTAGATCATTGATAGGCATATGAGACTTAAAGCTAAGAAGGTAATGAACATTTCCTTGGAGATCTTTCTTCCTTATGTTCTGAACCTATTGAGAAACAGAATTAAGAACTAAGGATCAAAATAGCAGCTCTATTTTTGGCAAATAATCAGCTACTAGGCTTAGTACAGGAAGGAGCCAAGAAGGGAGAAGGGAATAAATATGGATAAACTGTAGGCATTTGGCATCTTGGGGGAGAAATGTCATCTCTTTTTTATGAACCAATTAATAAGTTTACATAATAAAAACAATGCATGCCTAATTACATCAAACAGAGCTCCAATTCAATCAATTAATTAGTGAAGCTAATGAACTGTAGGGCAAGTGGGTCCTTGGGGAAAGCCAGTGACCTTTCCCCTGGTGACCTTCCTCCAATCAATTAAGGCCTTCCTTCTGTGAGTAGCATGAGTGAGAGGAGAGGCAGAATATTTTCTCCTAATAATTTAAGAGAACATAGTTCTGATTTTATGGTTAGATGCAGGTATCATGGGATGAGGGGGAAGGTTGTTCTCCCTACAGTCGGTAATTGAGGGAAAAAATACATTTAGTGTTCATGTAGTCTTAAAAAGAAAATACCTTTTGGAAATCTATGTTTGTGGAACACCAATGAAATGACAACTGTCCAGACTATGCTGGAAATTGCCCATTTGGTGCTATTGGAGATTTAGAACTTTATACCATGGTTTTATACCACAGCCCTTGTATACCATTAGGATGTTCTCCCCCACTACTTCTTCTCTGCCTGTGACTTTGAAGCATTGTTGTTGAACTACTTCACTTCCAAGGGCACCAAGGTTCCACTCCTTTCAGAATCTCAAGGCGTGTAGGCTCTTAGGAGAATGTTCTACTCTGGAGGTAGGCTAGGAAAAGATGTACAAGTGTTGATGACAATGTTAAAGATGACAGTGTTGCAGGAAGAGTCTCTAACATCTGAGGCAGAAGATGAACACAGAACTTGGAAAAAGAAAAGGCCTCAAACTCAACACTGCAAAAGTCCACAAGGCTGTCTGGTGCTCATCTTTGAGAACCTGAAGATGTTTGCTTGAGAAAGTGCCGCACCTTTTTTTAACTTTAATTTCTTATATATATATGTTTCAAGTATACAACACTGTAGTTCAACGGTTACCCATATTATGAAATCCTTACCCCAGCTAGTGTAGTTACTATCAAGAAAGTGCACATTTTGAAATACCCTTTTTGCACAAAATTTTTATTCTGGTAACCTTTCACACCTATTTGGTTATTCAGTTCCCCAAATTAATTTGTAATGTAGTAAATGAAAGAATAAGCAAATACAAAAAATATTTTTAAATGATACAAAAAACCCTGAATATGCTCACAAAAGTAAAAATTCAATCTCTAACTAAAGTAAATAAAATAAAAACTAAAGTTTTCCATAACCGAATTCACAGCTTCTACAGAACCACTTCCTTCTCTGGCTGTAATCCTTGTTAATAGTTTCTTCTGCAGGGGCTCAGAGCTGCACACACACATACACACACACATGCACACACACAATATATATACATACATATATATACTCATGCATACGTAACACTTTTAATGAAAATATTACTGCAATGAATATGCAGACTGTGTTTTCATTTAACAATAGTACCTAGAAATCTCTCTCATTCTTTTAAGCAATGGAATGGTATTTATCAAAAAACTCTTCATCTTTTGATGGACATTTAGCTTTTATTTAATTTTTATTTTTATTTGCTCAATCATTCGACAAATCTTATTGATTCTTTGTTGTGTACCAAATTTCTGCTAGGTGCACAGCCTAATAGTGAACAAAACAAATACAGCCCTAGCTCTTCAAGAGCTTAGATTCAAGTGAGGGGAACAGAAAAAAAAAAGTGAATCAACAATTAAATGGCATAATTACAAATTGTGGTGTAATGCCATGAAGTTAACAAAGAGGGAACAGGCAGAATTATAGAAGGACCCATGTAACAGAGAATTCAGGAGAGACTTCTGTGAAGATGTGATAATTTGAGATCCAAAAGGCAAAGAAGCATCCATTTGAAAAGTAGAGAAAAAAACCTTTTAAGAATGGGGATAGCATGTTCAAATACCCTGTGGCAGGAGCTTGGCACATGCAAAAAAATGAAAGAATGCCAGGGACCTAGGGGGTGCTGAGAGAGGCAGGGAGTGCTACAAGCTGTTGCAAAGGGGCCAGGGAGTGGGGACCAGAGGGTGCAGCACCTTATATATCACAACAAGATGTTTAGATCTTATCCTACATGAACTGAGAGCCATTAAGCAGTGAATTCACATGACAATGTATTTTCCAGCTTTATTGAGAAATAATTGAAATATTGTATAAGTTTAAGATGTACATGATTTGACATACATATATATATATATATATAGAAAAATGATCACCTCAATAAGGTTAGTTAATACTTCCATCACCTCACATAATTACCTTTTTATTTTATTGTGGTGAGAACATTTAAGATCTACTCTCTCAGCATCTTTAAAGTATATAATATAACATTATCAGCTATAGTCAGTATACTGTACTTTAGATCTCCAGAACTTATTCATCTTCTAACAGAATTTTTTTTTTCCCATCTGACCAACATCTCATTTCCTGCTCCTTCTAGCACCTCGAAACTACCATGCTACTCTCTGCTTCTGAGTTCAGCTTTTTTTAGATTTCATATATAAGTGAGATCATACAGTATTTGTCTATTTCTGTCTGACTTGTTTCACTTAGTATAAAGCCATAATTTATTTTTAAAGATCTTTATCTGTATGTAGGGAATGAACTAGAAGGTACAAGAGGGAAAAAACAGCAAGGGTACTTGCAGTTAAAAATTGTGGTAGAATTGATCAAGTATAGTACTTAACTTTTCCAGATCAGCAAGGCTCCAAATTATGGGATTCTCAGTCAGAGTGCAAGCCTCTGGCAAAGAACATCTCAAGTTTTATTTCATTCCTCCTCTATTTGCAGATAGGCCCATTGCAGCCTGAGTTTGCTAGAGGGTTAGATAGTGTCTCAAAAGCACATATTGAGAATAGTGGTAAAGTAAATAATTGACATTTTGGGTTTATTTTGTAATAAGCCCACACATGCTTCCTAGGTCTCCAAGTTTCCAAATAAATAAAATGACTGTTAAAAATCTCATTTAAGGCAGAGTCAAGATGGCAGAGTGAGTAGAGCAGCGGAAATCTCCTCCCAAAACCACATATATTTTTGAAAATACAACAAAGACAACTCTTCCTAAAAGAGAGACCAGAAGACACAGGAAAACAGCCAGACTACATCCACACCTGCGAGAACCCAGTGCCTCGCGAAGGGGGTAAGATACAAGCCACGGCCCGGCAGGACCCGAGTGCCCCACAACACAGCTCTGGGTGGGAGGAGAGGAGTCGGAGTGGGGAGGGAGAGGGAGCCCAGGACTGCTAAATAGCCATCCCTAGCCATCCGCACCAGAGCGCAGACACAGTGCATGTGTGGGGTCCTGGATACTAGGGAAACAGGACAGTAAGACCTGTGAGTGGGTCCCTGCAGTTGGCGCCCTGGAGACAAAGAAAGTGAGTGCTTTTTGGAAGTCCTAAAGGGACAGGGATCCCACAGCTGGATGGAAGCGTCCTGGGACACTTAGTCCAGCAGCAGGAAGTCTGGGCACCCTAAACCCCTGGAGAGCAGGGCAGCTCAGAGGACCCTCGTGGAGATAAACAGCCTCCTGGCCATTCCCCCTCCAATGCGGCTTCACCATATCGGAGCAGCCGCCCGAGGCAGGCCACGCCCACAGCAACAGCGGAGATAGACACCATAGCAGCTGGGCAAGAATCAGAAGCCCCGTCTGCGTGCAGCTGCCCAGCACAAGCCACTAGAGGTCGCTGTTCTCCCAGGAGAGGAAGGCCACAAACCAACAAGAAGGGAAGTTCTCCCAGACGTCACTTGTGCCAGCTCTGCAAACTATCTCTATCGCCATGAAAAGGCAAAATTTGAAGCAGACAAAGATTACAGAGACAACACCTGAGAAGGATACAGACCTAAACAGTCTTCCTGAAAAAGAATTCAAACTAAAAATCATAAACATGCTGACAGAGATGCAGAGAAATATACAAGAGCTAAGGGATAAAGTCTGGAGGGAGATAACAGACATCCAGAAGGAGATTACAGAGGTGAAACAAACTCTGGAAGGGTTTATAAGCAGAATGGATAAGATGCAAGAGGCCATTGATGGAATAGAAATCAGAGAACAGGAACGCATAGAAGCTGACACAGAGAGAGATAAAAGGATCTCCAGGAATGAAACAATATTAAGAGAACTGTGTGACCAATCCAAAAGGAACAATATCCACATTATAGGGGTACCAGAAGAAGAAGAGATAGAAAAAGGGATAGAAAGTGTCCTTGAAGAAATAATTGCTGAAAACTTCCCCAAACTGGGGGAGGATATAATCGAACAGACCATGGAAATACACAGAACTCCCAACAGAAAGGACCCAAAGAGGACAACACCAAGACACATAATAATTAAAATGGCAAAGATCAAGGACAAGGATAGAGTTTTAAAGGCAGCTAGAGAGAAAAAGGTCACCTATAAAGGAAAACCCATCAGGATATCATCAGACTTCTCAACAGAAACCTTACAGGCCAGAAGAGAATGGCATGATATATTTAATGCAATGAAACAGAAGGGCCTCGAACCAAGGATACTGTATCCAGCACAATTATCATTTAAATATGAAGGGTGGATTAAACAATTCCCAGACAAGCAAAAATTTGAGGGAATTTGCCTCCCACAAACCACCTCCACAGGGTATTCTAAAGGGACTATTCTTGACAGCAACACTCCTAAGACTAAACAGATGTCACCAGAGAAAATAAAATCACAGCAAAGAAAGCAGACCAACCAAATACTAACTGAAAGCAAAAAATAAAATCAACTACGCACTAAAAGCCATTAAAGGAAACATGAAAGAGCACAGAATAAAGCAACCAACATATAAAGAATGGAGGAGGAGGAATAAGAAGAGAGAGAAGAAAAGAATCTCCAGACAGTGTATATAACAGCTCAATAAGTGAGCTAAGTTAGGCAGTAAGATACTAAAGAAGCTACCTTGAACCTTTGGTAACCATGAATCTAAAGCCTGCAATGGCATTAAGTACATATCTATCAATAGTCACCCTAAATGTAAATGGACTGACTGCACCAATCAAAAGACACAGAGAATTAGAATGGATAAAAAAGCAAGACCCATCTATATGCTACTTACAAGAAACTCAACTCAAACCCAAAGACATGAACAGACTAAAATTCAAGGGATGGAAAAACATATTTCAGGCAAACAACAGGGAGAAGAAAGCAGGAGCTGCAGTACTAATATCAGACAAAATAGACTTCAAAACAAAGAAAGTAACAAGAGATAAAGAAGGACACTACATAATGATAAAGGGCTCAGTCAAACAAGAGGATATAACCATTCTAAATATATATGCACCCAACACAGGAGCACCAGCATATGTGAAACAAATACTAACAGAACTAAAGGGGGAAACAGAATGCAATGCATTCATTTTAGGAGACTTCAACACACCACTCATCCCAAAGGATAGATCCACTGGACAGAAAATAAGTAAGGACATGGAGGCACTGAACAACACACTAGAACAGATGGACCTAATAGACATCTACAGAACTCTACATCCAAAAGAATCTATATCCAAATGGGATATACATTCTTCTCAAGTGCACATGGAACATTCTCCAGAATAGACCACATACTATGTCACAAAAAGAGCCTCAGTAAATTCCAAAAGACTGAAATTCTATGAACCAACTTTTCAGACCACAAAGGTATAAAACTAGAAATAAATTCTACAAAGAAAACAAAAAGGCTCACAAACACATGGAGGCTTAACAACATGCTCCTAAATAATCAATGAATAAATGAACAAATTAAAATAGAGATCAAGGAATATATGGAAACAAATGACAACAACAACACAAAGTCCCAACTTCTGTGGGATGCAGAAAAAGCAGTCTTAAGAGGAAAATATATAGCAATCCAGGCACACTTAAAGAAGGAAGAACAATCCCAAATGAATAGTCTAACATCACAATTATCGAAACTGGAAAAAGAAGAACAAATGAGGCCTAAAGTCAGCAGAAGGAGGGACATAATAAAGATCAGAGAAGAAATAAACAAAATTGAGAAGAATAAAACAATAGAAAAAAATCACTGAAACTAAGAGCTGGTTCTTTGAGAAAATAAGCAAAATGGATAAGCCTCTAGCAAAACTTATTAAGAGAAAAAGGGAATCAACACACATCAACAGAATCAGAAATGAGAATGGAAAAATCACGAGAGACTCCACATAAATACAAAGAATTATTAAAGACCACTATGAAAACCTATATGCTAACAAGCTAGAAAACCTAGAAGAAATGGACAACCTCCTAGAAAAATACAACCTTCCAAGACTGACCAAGGAAGAAACACAAAAGTTAAACAAACCAATTACGAGCAAAGAAATTGAAACGGTAATCAAAAAAGTACCCAAGAACAAAACCCCTGGGCCAGACAGATTTACCTCGGAATTTTATCAGACATACAGAGAAGACATAATACCCATTCTCCTTAAACTTTTCCAAAAAATAGAAGAGGAGGGAATACTCCCAAACTCATTCTACAACACCAACATCACCCTAATACCAAAACCAAGCAAAGACCCCACCAAAAAAGAAAATTACAGACCAATATCCCTGATGAATGTAGATGGAAAAATACTCAATAAAATATTAGCAAACCGAATTCAAAAATATATCAAAAGGATAATACACCATGACCAAGTGGGATTCATCCCAGGGATGCAAGGATGGTACAACATTCAAAAATCCATCAACATCATCCACCACAGCAACAAAAAGAAAGACAAAAACCACATGATCATCTCCATAGATGCTGAAAAAGCATTTGACAAAGTTCAACATCCATTCATGTTAAAAACTCTCAGCAAAATGGGTATAGAGGGCAAGTACCTCAACATAATAAAGGCCATATATGATAAACCCACAGCCAACATCATACTGAACAGTGAGAAACTGAAAGCTTTTCTTCTGAGATCGGGAACTAGACAGGGATGCCCACTCTCACCACTGTTATTTAACATAGTACTGGAGGTCCTAGCCACGGCAATCAGACAAAACAAAGAAATACAAGGAATCCAGATTGGTAAAGAAGTTAAACTGTTACTATTTGCAGATGACATGATATTGTACATAAAAAACCCTAAAGACTCCACCCCAAAACTACTAGAACTGATATCAGAATACAGCAAAGTTGCAGGATACAAAATTAACACACAGAAATCTATGGCTTTCCTATACACTAACAATGAACCAATAGAAAGAGAAATCAGGAAAAGAACTCCATTCACAATTGCATCAAAAAGAATAAAATACCTAGGAATAAACCTAACGAAAGAAGTGAAAGACCTATACCATGAAAACTACAAGACACTCTTAAGAGAAATTAAAGGGGACACTAACAAATGGAAACTCATCCCATGCTCATGGCTAGGAAGAATTAATATCGTCAAAATGGCCATCCTGCCCAAAGCAATATACAGATTTGATGCAATCCCTATGAAACTACCAGCAACATTCTTCAACGAACTGGAACAAATAGTTCAAAAATTCATATGGAAACACTGAAGACCCCGAATAGCCAAAGCAATCCTGAGAAAGAAGTATAAAGTTGGGGGAGATCTCACTCCCCAACTTCAAGCTCTACTACAAAGCCATAGTAATCAAGACAATTTGGTACTGGCACAAGAACAGAGCCACAGACTAGTGGTACAGATTAGAGACTCCAGACATTAACCCAAACATATATGATGAATTAATATTTGATAAAGGAGCCATGGACATACAATGGGGAAATGATAGTCTCTTCAACAGATGGTGCTGGCAAAACTGGACAGCTACATGTAAGAGAATGAAAACTGGACCATTGTCTAACCCCATACACAAAAGTAAATTCGAAATGGCTCAAAGACCTGAATGTAAGTCATAAAACTGTAAAACTCTTAGAAAAAAACATAGGCAAAAATCTCTTAGACATAAACATGAGTGACCTCTTCTTGAACATATCTCCCCAGGCAAGGAAAACAAAAGCAAAAATGAACAAGTGGGACGATATTAAGCTGAAAATCTTCTGTACAGCAAAAGACACCATCAATAGAACAAAAAAAGGTACCCTACAGTATTGGAGAATATATTTGTAAATGACAGATCCGATAAAAGCTTGGCATCCAAATGCTTGAGCTCACCCACCTCAACAAACAAAAAACAAATAATCCAATTAAAAAATGGGCAGAGGAACTGAACAGACAGTTCTCCAAAAAAGAAATTCAGATGGCCAACAGACACATGAAAAGATGCTCCACATTGCTAGTTACCAGAGAAATGCAAATTAAAACCACAATGAGATATCACCTCACACCAGTAAGGATGGTTACCATCCAAAAGACAAACAACAACAAATGTTGGTGAGGTTGTGGAGAAAGGGGAACCCTCCTACACTGTTGGTGGGAATGTAAATTAGTTCAACCATTGTGGAAAGCAGTATGGAGGTTCCTCAAAGTGCTCAAAGTAGACTTACCATTTGACCCAGGAATTCCACTCCTAGGAATTTACCCTAAGAATGTAGCACTCCAGTTTGAAAAAGACAGATGCACCCCTATGTTTATCGCAGCACTATTTACAATTGTCAAAATTTGGAAGCAACCTAAGTGTCCATCAGTAGATGAATGGATAAACAAGATGTGATACATATACACAATGGAATATTATTCAGCTATAAGAAGAAAACAAATCCTACCATTGGCAACAACATGGATGGAGCTAGAGGGTATTATGCTCAGTGAAATAAGCCAAGCGGAGAAGACAAATACCAAATGATTTCACTCATCTGTGGAGTATAAGAACAAAGGAAAAACTGAAGGAACAAAACAGCAGCAGAAAGACAGAACCCACAAATGGACTAACAGTTACCAAAGGGAAAGGGACTGGGGAGGATGTGTGGGTAGGGAGGGATAAGAGGGGAAAGAAGAAAAGGGGTATTATGATTAGCATGCATAATGTGGGGGGTGGGAGAAAGGGGAGGGCTGTGCAACACAAAGAAGACAAATAGTGATTTTACAACATTTTGCTATGCTGATGGACAGTGACTCTAATGGGGTTTGTGGGGGGTGCTTGGTATAGGGGAGAGCCTAGTATATATAATATTCTTCACGTAATTATAGATTAATAACAAAAAAAAAGAAAGAAAAGGGGGATTACTCCCTGATAGGATAAAACTAACTGCAAATCAACGATTAATGCATGCTTTACTTAACCTTAATTTTGATCTTTTAAAGGGTGTCAGATGATCAGCTATGGAAGTACATTTTTCTGATAATATTCCTTTCTCTTAAAAAAAAAAAAGCAGTTCCTGTGTGGTGATCTCCAATAGGTTCTTCACAATGGTATAAAGGTGATATCTAAGTGTGTGCAAATGGTTTGTTTGTGTTTATACAGAGGATCAAAGCCTAATTTGGCTTCCCAGAAAACGAATTAAGATATGATATGAAGAAGAACTTCCAACATCAACATCCTCTGGAAGAGTCATTCCAGAAGATGATCATCAAAAAACTTCAACAATGATCCTGGCACTGTTGCAGTTGTAGCTGCATTCATCCCACTGGTTCCTGGACTTGCCATTGGAATGCAGAAGGAGATATCTAAGCTGGCCTGTGCATACAGTAAAACAGCAAATTTGACTGGATCTATACTGTCGGAACTCAACCAAGAATTAGGAGAACTACAAGTTGCAGTACTCCATAATCATGTGACTATAGACTATCTACTGTTAATAGAACATATGGGATGTGAACAGTTCCCAGGAATGGGTTGTTTTAATTTGTCTGATTTTTCTCAAAGTATTCAAATTCAGTTAGACAATATCCATCATATCATTGATAAGTTTTCACAAATGCCTAGGGTACCTAACTGGTTTTCTTGGTTTCACTGGATATGGCTGGTAATTGTAGGTCTGCTTTTGTTAGTAGCTGTATTCCTATTACGTTAATGTGTGTATACAATTTAATTAGTAGTTTGTTAAAACCTGTACATGCTTATGTTACTCTACAAGAAGATACGTCAAAGAAATAATCAATCTTCCCATGTTTTCTTCCATCTGCTACTTCTATAGCTTTTCTTCTTCCTTCCTAATTACAACCCTTTAGTAAATTCATGCCTCATATCGAAAATTACCAAGTATCATAATTCTTCCAAGTGGTAAAGATACCTCAAGACAAATGCTGGGCATAAAAGCCACAGGGCATAAATCTGCAAAGAAGTAAAAAGCTAACCTTTTCAAACAATATTGCTTCTCTCCACTTACCAACTTTACATTTCCCTGTATGGCCCCGGAAGATGACTGGTTAGCCAGAGACGGGTAAGATTCCTCAAGGGAGGAACAACCTAAGACAGGCACAGTAGCAGGGGGGTCATCAGGTGAGAAATTGGGGATCAACAGAGGTGAGGCTTAGAACCTCACCCCCCCTGTTCTGAGAGAAATCTTCTGCATCCGTGGATGTTTTATTGCCCTTGTCTAGCTTGGATTAATACTTAGTCTATAGGCACAGACCTGATCATCTACATTTGCCCTCTTACAGCACTAAATTATGTTTTCTACCTTTATCTTGCATCTACCTACCACTTCAGCATTTTATTCAAAGAATAATAATAATAATAATAATAAGGGAGAAATGTGGGATTCACATATAAATCAAGTATAAAAATCAAGCAATAACCATATCTGACTTGATTGTTTATAGTTCATGATGTGTGATCCAAACTGAAAGTTTCTGTGATATGACTGCCCTTGCACTGTTCACCATGTAAGAACTTATTCACTATGTAAGAACTTGTTCACCATGTAAGAACTTGTTCGTTATGCTTCAGAAGATTGGAGACTGTTGAGAATTATGCTTGGGGTTAATGATTGTGCATTGAGTCCCCTATACAGAATTTTATTGTTGTTAACAACCATTTGATCAGTAAATATGAGAGATGCCCTCTCAAAAAAAAATCTCATTTAAAATTTTTGTTTAAATTGTAGTAAAATACACATGATATTACACTTGTCATCTAACCATTTTTAAGTGTGCAGCTCAGTGGTATTAACTGCATTGACAATTGTGCACCACCACCAGCATTCATCTCCAGAACTCTTTGCATCTTGCAAAGCTGAAAATCTGCACCTATTAAATAATAAGTTTCTGTATTCCTCTCTCCCCATTCCCTGGAAACTGTCATTCTACTTTCTGTCTCCATGAATTTGACTATTCAGGTAATGTAAGTGGAATCATACAATATCTGTCCTTTTGTGACTGGCTTAAGTCACTTACATAATGTTCTCAAGGTTCATCTGGGATGTAGCACATGTCAGAATTTCCTTCTTTTTTAATATTCCTTTGTGTGCATATGATGCCACACTTTGTTTATCCATTCATCCATCAACAGACACTTGGGTTGCTTCTATTTCTTAGCTATTGTGAACAGTGCTGCTATGAACATGGATGTACAAATATATCTTCAAGTCCCTGCTTTTAAGTCTTTTGGTAAAAATGAGGTGTGTTTTGATGATAATTTTTCTATAATGATAGCTCCAAATTCTTATTCTGTCTAATGCATGCTATCAAATTAGAGACCATGAAAACGAGGGATCTTAGGTGTCACTGGTGAGAGAGACAGTATTATGTCACAGGAAACTGCACAGAATGTAAAGTCAGCATCACATAGTTAAAAGTCAGATCCAATTCTTCATAGCTTTTTGATTTTGAGCAAGTTAACTTTTCTGAGTCTCAGTTTTCTCATCTGTAAAATAGAATAAAAATACCTGCCCAATGTACCACAAAACGTTGTGAGGAACAAATGGGAAAATGAAATTAAAGTACTTTATAAATTGAAAAAGCAAAATTTAAATATGCATATTAGGTGATAGTTCAGCAACTGTGCGTATTTGAAAGCTCTCCAGTGTCCACTAATACTTTTTGCCTTGTTTTTAATGGATTTATCAATTTGTCAATTGACATACAATATCTGCACACATTTAATGTGTACAGTTTATTAACTTTTGACATATGCATACTCCTATAAAACCATCATTACAATCAAGATGATGAACATACTCATTAAAAGCTCCCTCATCTTCTTCATAATCCCTCTGTCCTTCTCCCACCCCTGTACCACCACCAGCAACTGATGATCAGCTTTTTGTCTCTAGAGATGTGTTTGAATTTTCTAGAACTTTACGTAAATGGAATTATTCAGTGTTCACTCATTTTGCACACTCAGTGTCAGACAGTTATTCATTGTCTCACAGGATGGAGTTGCAATGCCCTAGTTCCCTTCCTACTTATTAGATGATGTTTTCTGACTCCACCTGACCCTGTTGACTTTCTCATAAAAGAAAGCAAGGTGTTCTCTCAGAACACCATAAGAGACCATTAGCATCATAATATTTACAGCCACATCATATAAATTGCAAGAACACCTGGTCACATTTTAAGAGAATCTTACTTTGAGATTAAGGGTAGAAAAGGAGATAAACTGACAAGAGTGCAGATGTGACAATACAAGAAGTTCACTGCAACTTGAAACAGCAAAAAGTAACTGAAAAGAATTCAAGTGTTCATCAATAATTGATTGATTAAATAGTAACTTCTCACTATGTAAGGAAATACTCTTCATTCGTTGCCATTAAAATATATCATGACTTAAAAAATTTTAAAGCTAACTGCAAAGTAGTATGCATAATATGAATCAATTTACATAAAATTATCCACAGCAAACTCTCTACTAATGTAAACTAACTACAAATGTAGAATGCATTCTGGAAGGATAACCACCAGATGTTGATATTAGCCCTTTTTATATTTGGGTGAAGGGTTCATGGTAATGATGGTGAGGGTTTTTTTTTTTACTCTGTAACATTTGAATTTTCTACAAAACTAATATATTTTTTAAAGTAGAAAAATAAATTTAACAAAAAACAGTCCCTGACAAGCAAGAAGTCCTGTTGTACCAGCCAGATCTACTCTCAAGGATTAAATTTAAAGACATAAGCCCAAAAAATGTTTGCAAGGGATTATATGTAAAAATATTAATAGTAGTTATTTCTGGATGGTGGGATCATGGGTTTCTTTTACTTTTTAAAACTTCTGTATGATCAACATTAAAAAAACCTAACCCTGTATCAGTGATAACAATAACAAACACCTTACATTCTGAAAGTAAATAGCATGAAAAGGCATTCTAGTTAATAAGTTAAAAGAACAACTCTGGATCTTTGAATTGTGGTAAAGGGAAAAAAATTAACTACTTCGGGTATTATAATGGATGCATCTGTGACTCAAACTGCTATTTCTATTCAGTATTTAAAGAATTCTCTAAATATAATGGTTATTTTTGTCACAGAAATGCCAGCAATTGTCACAGCATGGGAAATCAATATCAAACTTCTAATTACCGCACTGAGAAACTCATTCATTGTGATGAATTCTCCCACTGTTATTGAAGAACTAGTGAATTTAATAAAAGTATCTATTCATAGTCAGTTATTGACCCCAAACTGCCAAGTCACTTAGGACAAGATATAGGGTAAATAAAGATCACTTGTTAAAAGAGTTATGAGTATGAATAGCCATCCTTACTTTATTTAAACCCATAAAAGGATTTTTAAAATATACTGAACATGGAAATATATTATAATATGAATGAAAACACTCTGCCAGGGTGAAGAATTTGAAAAGGTGTACGACTAAATCAAACTTTAGCTTCATTCCTTACTGAGTAAAGCATCAGAAAGGTATAAAATTTTAAATTACCTTTTGGCAAATACAAATTGAACAACTACATTAGAAAATTTCCAGAACTGAATGATGTATTCCTAATGGTTCTGAAATATCTAAAAAAATATATATATATATTCAAGGACAGGGACCATCAGTTAATTACCTTGAAATTCTAGCTTCTAGTTAGGGAGAACACTTAAATGACTCAAGAAATGAATTATGAATTTATTGGTTAAATATCTAATCTGCTGATTAGGCATTGTAGTGGATTAGTGATATTACCAATACTATTAAGACATTAACTCTACTTTAACTGAGTTTCCATTCTTTCTATTCCACTGAAACTACTTTTACCATGATCACCAATAATCTCCATGTTGCCAGATTCAATATTTATTTTATTTACTCTTCAACAGTCTTTGGTACACTAGATTGTTCTTTCTTTCCTCAAATCATTTTCTTTGCTTTTATGACACAATATTATCCTAGTTTTGCTCTCACTTTCCTTTGTTGGCTTCTCTTCTTCCAGTTAATCTATAAATGTTAGTGGGCTTGGCAACCAACCTTGGCCCTTTTCCCTATTTTCCTCTTTTCTTTCTTCTCTTCTCATAACCCCTTAACCTCAACTATATACTGATAGCTTCCTTACATGTCCTTACATCCCTGATCTCTTCCCTGTATTCTAAACTCAGCTGTTCAACAATCTACTTGGCATCTCCACTAGATTTTTAATAAGCATTTCAAACTTAAATGCCCCAAAGAGAACTTTTGATTTCTGACTCTGCTTCCAACCCAAACTCACCTTTACACCTCCATCTTCTCTCTTAAGCCAAAAATGTAGGAGTCATATTTGATTCCTTTCCTTCCTCTATTGTCTCATGGCCAATCCACCTTCAGTTGAAGTCAGAAAATACGTACTAAGGCCTTTCTCATCTTTCTATCACCAAGCCACAACTTTAGTTCAAGTCACCATATTTCTTCCACACCAAAACAATAGTCTCCTAATTGGTGTTCCTGTTTCCACTCCATCCATATTCATCTCCAATCTACTTTCCACAAAGGAAGAATGGCATTTTTAATGTATGAATTAGATATTGTTGCTCTGCTTAAAACTTCCTATAATCTTCCATTTCACTTAAAAGAAAGTAAAAGATTATTACCAAAGCTCATAAAGCCCTACATGGTCTTGTTTCTGCCTAGCTTCCCAGTTTCATCTTCTTCGGTTATCTCTTTACTATGCTTTACAGCCCCATTGGATAACTCTCTGTTCATCATAATTGCCAAAACTGATTCTACCATAGAATCTCTGCATTTGCTACCATCTCTGTATATATCATGCTCCTTTCCCCTACCCCTTTTTCCAGGACAGGCCTCTATCTAATAACTAAAGAGTTATCTTAGGTGTTACTTTCTCAAAGTGGCTCCATGAGAGCCAGAATTCTAACAACTTCATCTTCCCTTTCCATTAAATTGGTGAACTTCATCATATTCATTTACAAGAAAGCTTCATACAAAGGAGAAAAGAAAAAAATCTTTGAGCTTTCATTCATTCGACATTTATTTATTTCCAGGCACTGTGTGAAGCACTGAGTATATGGTGGTAAATAAAACAGACTTGGTAATCAGAGATCTCATGATGTTTAGATATAGACATAGATATAGAAGGATGAAGATACAAAAGAAATACATACATAAATATGATTACCAAGTATGATTATTATTAAGAAGAATAAAACAAGGTCTAAAAGAGCATAACTCTGGACAAATTGGGGATGGGATAATTTAAATTGAGTCAGAAAAGTCTTTTATGATGAAATATTTCAGTTTAGGTTTGAGAAATAGGTAGGCGTGAGAGGAATAAGTAGATAATGTAGATAAAGATTCCAATAAGGCAATTATTGGGACTTCACAAAATTTTATGACAAAATTTCATATTAGAAGGTATCTAAAAGGGTACTCATGAGTCATACACTTCAGTGGTGATAATTAATTCTAAGTAATTAGCTTTCTTTAGCTCAAAAAAGATTAAGACACTTGCTCCCAGGGTGCTTTTATTGTGATTCTTCTACTGGAATGTGCCATAAACTCCACGCAGCATCTCTGTGGTCTACCAGGCCAGACTATGTGGCGCACCATAAAGTCTGCCAGATTTTATTGCCCTCATGTCAGGTTTTCTTGAACCATAACCTGGTCCTGTTACAGACTTTTCTGTTCTGGGCCCCACTGGGGTTGGTAGTTTTTGCTTATTTGTTAAATTTTACATTTATAGTGTGCGGGCCTGAGCAGTTTTAGTAGGTGTAAAATATGCTACCTCCAAAACCCAAAGTGGTTTTCAGGCACTGGGGTTCCTTCTTTGCTGCAGAAGATGCAATGTGTAATTGTATTTACTTTTGGATGGGAATGTCCCACTGTACCCCTGATAACTTGGCACTGAAAATTTTAGAGATGTGGCAAGCCACTGAATATTTGCAGGGTTTATATCCTATTATCTGGAGAGCTATAAAATAAGAAAATATAAAAATATTAAGAAAAGAAAAAATCATAACTTTGAAATGTATTTAGTTATATGGAAAAATTGCTATTCTAGCACAGTAATTGAATTGTCAGTATAAAAATGACACTTATACTGATTATAATTCTAAAATATGATGTATGAAGACAAACACTAGGTGGAAAAATATGAGATTGTTTAGAAAGGAAAATTCTGGTTCATCTCCCCTTAACATTTATTTAATTTCTTTTAAAACCAAAGATGAAAGTGCCTTCCTGCATGTCTTTGGCAAAAAAGCAGCAAGGACCTCACACACTAAGTTTTGTGAATTATATTCGTGCTAGGCTAGTCCATTTCGAGGAATCTCTTTACTAGTTCACAATACTTGTACCTCCTCTATTAATTTGCAATATTAGAATAGCACTTTACTTGTCCTGTGACTTTTCTGATTGCCTATTGACTTATTTTGTGAAAATAGTCGCATTAATTTTGGGGGAGTTGGTTAAGATTTGGGGGGATGGGGAGACAAAGAGTCCTTCATTTTCTATTTCTTTGTTTTTTGTACAAGCCCTAAATCTCTATCAACTGCCTGCATCCAAGTGTCAAAGTCACTTTATCATCTCTCATTTGTTGGAGTTTTCTTTTTGCACCTAACACCAATAATCTAAAGAATTAGCTACAGTTTATATTTCCAGGTGCTAAAGATACTGGTTTTGTGAACTAACCCTGTAGCATTTGCCCTGGGAGGATCCTCCCAGAGAGTCTGGGACCACATGGGTACGCTAGGGCACAAGTTGAAGGAATTAACTCTTGCAGCTAACCCTTAAATGACCCCAATCATGTTCAGCCATGAATTGAGCCCTTTAGTCAGATTGTCAGAAACTTAGCTCGCCTTCTGTGATCATGTTCAGATGATGGTGTTACAAGAATTATGTGATTGCATAGTAAGTGCTGAATAATGACCTGGAACCTCCTGACTGTGAGGCACAACTGATTATTTTTTGTTTTGTTAAGAATTTATCTTAACACTTGCAAGCTCAAAACTTGATTCAATGAATTTCATAAACAGTAAGAAATTATAAATCTCCAGATGATCCCAGATTCATATTCTCTCCTTAACTGAACTCAAAAATAGCTGCAGACCTGAGGGAAATGGAAAGGGGAGGATGGAGGAGATTGGCCTAATGTTTGCAGCTCTGAGTTGAGACTGCTCATAGTTGATTTTGCTCTGACCTAGTTCCTTAATTTCCCAGATCTCATCTTACTTCCCTACAAATGAAGAAAATGGAAAAGTTTAAAAAGTATTGGGCATCTCTCATGTCACAATGATTACCAAGCTCATATTTTATATGACATTATTTCATTTTTATCATGTTCCTTCTGTTTGGCTTTGTAACATCCATGATAGTTGTGAACATGTAAGACTTACGGAGGTCCAGGAATTTTCTAAGTGCAGAGCCATAATTAGAACTCTGAGCTCTCTGACTCTAAAACTACTCATTTGACATAGGTCTTCTTTTATGGCAGGTACCCAGAAACATCACCTCTGCCTGTTTTCCCAGGGGCACAGGGACTTAGTGCCTGCTATGTTCCCCAATCCCTATTAGAGGCAAGATTTCTTACCTTGTAACCAGTTGTTGGATGTTCTTACCCTAAATCTGATCTTCCTATTGCTACTCAGAGTTGGCTGATGGCCACTACCATCATTTGCTTCATTTGTTCTTAGATACCTAAGATTTGTGGTTTAGTGTGTGTGATTGTTTTTACAACAACTTGGCTAGGTTACAGTACCCAGTTATTTACTCAAACACTAATCTAGGTGCTACTGCAAAAGTATTTTGTAGATGTGGTTAACATCTATAATCAGTTGGCTTTAAGTAAAGGAGATTGTCCTTGTAATGTGGGTGGGCCTCATCCAATCAGTTGAAGGCCTTAAGAGCAAAGACTGAGGTTTTATGGAGACATTCTGCCTCAATACTGCAGTATCAACTTCTGACAACTTTCAAGCCTGCTGGCTGGCTCTACAGATTTTAAATTCAGGACTGCAACATCAACTCCTGCCTGAGTTTCTGTTTGCCCTGCATGTTGTGTACTTGCCAGCCCCCAAAATCTCCTGAGCCAATTCCTTAAAATCAACCCCTTTTTCTAACTTGTCTATCTAGCCATCCATCCATCCATCCTTTGTTCTGTTTCTCTGGAGAGCCCTGGCTGATACAGTATGGAAACATTTATTATTGTAACATCACTTTCCAGGGTCATACTTAGGACATTGATTTTATTCCCATATTCAGACTCCCTGTCTTGACCCAATTAAGATAGTCTGTTTGGACTTCCAGCCCTCTTTATTCTGATTAATCTTAATAAAGACAAATAAAGAAGCAAACTGCTCAGAACTAATGCCATATTGTCCCACATTAGCCTATGCCTTTGTATGCACTACATACATTACTGGATGCCTATCAGAAGAGGTATACTAAAAATTATAGAGAAAGAGGCAGAACACAAAAAGCCAATGTGCTGATTAGTAAATAGATAATCTGTTGATAAACCAATGTTTGAAGCATTTTTCAAAAGTAAATAGGTGATAAATCTATAAAATCTATTTGGCAATGATTTGTTTATGTACAAAGAAAACAATGAATTTAAGACATTTAATTGAAGCAATTACTCATTATTACATTTTTATGAAAATGTAAAAATAACCCATACTATATCATTCAATTAAAAAAGTTAATCTGAGTTAACAGAAAAATATTGTCATGCTGAGTTTATTGAGAATTATACATTATATTTTTAGCCTGTGTAACCACCAGACTCTATGTTTTACCTAAACACTCCTTTTCTGTAGATTGATATGCTAGAATGTCTTTTAATTTGATTGATTCTTTCAATAATACAATTATTTATCAAATATGCATTGGGAATTTCTATTGCAAGCATTGTGCTATGCTCTTAGGTCTACAAAAATCAGCACAGGCGAATGGTTCTTCCTCCATCTCCTCCACTGACCTGGCTAAATGAGATGCACGCCAGCCATCAGTGAGCCGAGTGAGTGTTATAGGGGAGGACACAATGCTTTGAAGATGCTTGGGAAGGTAGTTAACCTACACCTTGGGGATGAAAAAAGGCCAAGGGAAGTAAAAACTAAACTAGGATCTGATAGATGAGTAGAAGTTAGCCTGGTGGAAAGGGAGGGATGTTTGCTCTAGAAAGAGAGACACTGACTAGGTGAAGACCAAAGGATGAGAGAGTTTTCAGCATGGTCAAGAAATGGAAGATAGGGAAGATGGCAGCGTGAGTAGAGCAGCGGAAATCTCCTCCCAAAACAACATATATCTATGAAAATATAACAAAGACAACCCTTCATAGAATAAAGACCAGAGGACACAGGACAATATCCAGACCACATCCGCACCTGAGAGAACCCAGCGCCTCGCGAAGGGGGTAAGATACAAGCCCCGGCCCGGCGGGAGCCGAGCGCCCCTCCCCCCAGCTCCCGGCGGGAGAACAATAGGCAGAGCGGGAGGGAGACGGAGCCCAGGACTGACGAACACCCAGCCCCAGGCATCCAGGCCAGAGTGTAGACACAGTACGTGCCCAGGGGGCCCTGGATGCTAGGGAAACAGGGCAGCGAGAACAGTGAGCGGGCACTGGGGGCCGGGTGTCAGAGTACATAAGAAAAACGCGCGACCGTTTTTTGTTTTTTGTTTTTTTCTTTTTTGCTGTTTTGTTTTGGCGAGCGCTTTTTGGAAGTCTTAAAGGGATAGGGACCCCAATAATAGGGAAACAGGGCAGCAAGACTGGTGAGCAGAGGCCTGAGGCGAGCACCGGAGAATAAAGAAAAACGACCGACCACCTTTTTTTTTTAATTAAAAAAAAATTTTTTTTTTTTTTAAATTTAAAATTTTTTTCTTTTTTTTTTTTGGTGGTCGTTGTTTTGTTTTGGCGGGTGCTTTTTGGAAGAATTAAAGGGGCAGGGCGGGACACTTAATCCAGAGGTAGGGAATTCGGGGATCTCTGGGCACCCTAACCCCTGGGCTGCAGGGAGCAGGGAGGCCCCTTACAGAGATAAATAGCCTCGCAGCCGCTCCTGCTCCAACGCGACTCCACCATTTTGGAGTAGCTTCCCTAGCCAGGCCACGCCCACAGCAACAGCGGAGATAAACTCCGTAGCAGCCGGGCAGGAGCAGAAACCCTGTCTGCACGCAGCTGCCCAGCACAAGCCACTAGAGGCCGCTGTTCTCCCAGGAGAGGAGGGCCACAAACCAACAAGAAAGGAAGTCCTTCCAGCCGTCACTCGTCCCAGCTCTGCAAACTATTCCTATCACCATGAAAAGGCAAAGCTACAGGCAAACAAAGATCACAGAGACAACACCAGAGAAGGAGACAGACCTAATCAGTCTTCCTGAAAAAGAATTCAAAATAAGAATCATAAACATGCTGACAGAGATGCAGAGAAACACACAAGAGAAATGGGATGAAGTCCGGAGGGAGATCACAGATGCCAGAAAGGAGATCACAGAAATGAAACAAACTCTGGAAGGGTTTATAAGCAGAATGGATAGAATGCAAGAGGCCATTGATGGAATTGAAATCAGAGAACAGGAACACATAGAAGCTGACATAGAGAGAGACAAAAGGATCTCCAGGAATGAAACAATATTAAGAGAACTGTGTGACCAATCCAAAAGGAACAATATCCGTATGATAGGGGTCCCAGAAGAAGAAGAGAGAGGAAAAGAGATGGAAAGTATCTTAGAAGAAATAATTGCTGAGAACTTCCCCAAACTGGGGGAGGAAATAATCGAACAGACCATGGAAATACACAGAACACCCAACAGAAAGGATCCAAGGAGGACAACACCAAGACACAAAATAATTAAAATGTCAAAGATCAAGGACAAGGAAAGAGTGTTAAAGGCAGCTAGAGAGAAAAAGGTCACCTATAAAGGGAAACCCATCAGGCTAGCATCAGATTTCTCAACAGAAACCCTACAGGCCAGAAGATAATGGCATGATATATTTAATACAATGAAACAGAAGAGCCTTGAACCAAGGATACTGAATCCAGCACGACTATCATTCAAATATGATGGTGGGATTAAACAATTCCCAGACAAACAAAAGCTGAGGGAATTTGCTTTCCACAAACCACCTCTACAGAGCATCTTACAGGGACTGCTCTAGATGGGAGTACTCCTAGAAAGAGCACAGCATAAAACACCCAACATATAAAGAATCGAGGAGGAGGAACAAGAAGGGAAAGAAGAAAAGAATCTCCAGACAGTGTATATAACAGCTCAATAAGTGAGCTAAGTTAGGCAGTAAGATACTAAAGAGGCTAACCTTGAACCTTTGGTAACCACGAATTTAAAGCCTGCAATGGCAATAAGTACATATCTTTCAATAGTCACCCTAAATGTTAATGGGTTGAATGCACCAATCAAAAGACACAGAGTAACAGAATGGATAAAAAAGCAAAGACCCATCTATATGCTCCTTACAAGAAACTCACCACAAACCCAAAGACATGTACAGACTAAAAGTCAAGGGATGGAAAAACATATTTCAAGCAAACAACAGTGAGAAGAAAGCAGGGGTTGCAGTACTAATATCATACAAAATAGACTTCAAAACAAAGAAAGTAACAAGAGATAAAGAAGGACACTACATAATGATAAAGGGCTCAGTCCAACAAAAGGATATAACCATTCTAAATATATATGCACCCAACACAGGAGCCCCAGCATATGTGAAACAAATACTAACAGAACTAAAGGGGGAAATAGACTGCAATGCATTCATTCTAGGAGACTTCAACACACCACTCACCCCAAAGGATAGATCCACTCTGCAGAAAATAAGTAAGGACACGGAAGCACTGAACAACACAGTAGAGCAGATGGACCTAATAGACATCTATAGAACTCTACATCCAAAAGCAACAGGATATACATTCTTCTCAAGTCCACATGGAACATTCTCCAGAATAGACCACATACTAGGCCACAAAAAGAGCCTCAGAAAATTCCAAAAGATTGAAATCCTACCAACCAACTTTTCAGACCACAAAGGCATAAAACTAGAAATAAACTGTACAAAGAAAGCAAAGAGGCTCACAAACACATGGAGGCTTAACAACACGCTCCTAAATAATCAATGGATCAATGACCAAATCGAAATGGAGATCCAGCAATATATGGAAACAAATGACAACAACAACACTAAGCCCCAACTTCTGTGGGACACAGCAAAAGCAGTCTTAAGAAAAAAGTATATAGCAATCCAAGCATATTTAAAAAAGGAAGAACAATCCCAAATGAATGGTCTAATGTCACAATTATCGAAATTGGAAAAAGAAGAACAGATGAGGCCTAAGGTCAGCAGAAGGAGGGACATAATAAAGATCAGAGAAGAAATAAATAAAATTGAGAAGAATAAAACAATAGCAAAAATCAATGAAACCAAGAGCTGGTTCTTCGAGAAAATAAACAAAATAGATAAGCCTCTAGCCAGACTTATTAAGAGGAAAAGAGAGTCAACACAAATCAACAGTATCAGAAACGAGAAAGGAAAAATCATGACGGACCCCACAGAAACACAAAGAATTATTAGAGAATACTATGAAAACCTATATGCTAACAAGCTGGGAAACCTAGGAGAAATGGACAACTTCCTAGAAAAATACAATCTTCCAAGATTGACTGAGGAAGAAACAGGAAATATAAACAGAGCAATTACCAGCAATGAAATTAAAGCGGTAATCAAAAAACTACCAAAGAACAAAACCCCCGGGACAGATGGATTTACCTCAGAATTTTATCAGACATACAGGGAAGACATAATACCATTCTCCTTAAAGTTTTCCAAAAAATAGAGGAGGAGGGGATACTCCCAAACTCATTCTATGAAGCTAAAATCACCCTAATACCAAAACCAGGCAAAGACCCCACCAAAAAAGAAAACTACAGACCAATATCCGTGATGAACGTAGATGCAAAAATACTCAACAAAATATTAGCAAACCGAATTCAAAACTACATCAAAAGGATCATACACCATGACTAAGTGGGATTCATCCAGGAATGCAAGGATGGTACAACATTCGATAGTCCATCAACATCATCCACCACATCAACAAGAAGAAAGACAAAAACCACATGATCATCTCCATAGATGCTGAAAAAGCATTTGACAAAGTTCAACATCCATTCATGATAAAAACTCTCAGGAAAATGGGAATAGAGGGCAAGTACCTCAACATAATAAAGGCCATCTATGATAAACCAACAGCCAACATTATATTGAATAGCGAGAAGCTGAAAGCATTTCCTCTGAGATCGGGAACTAGACAGGGATGCCCACTCTCTCCACTGTTATTTAACATAGTACTGGATGTCCTAGCCACGGCAATCAGACAAAACAAAGAAATACAAGGAATCCAGATTGGTAAAGAAGAAGTTAAACTGTCACTATTTGCAGATGACATGATACTGTACATAAAAAACCCTAAAGACTCCACCTCAAAACTACTAGAACTGATATCGGAATACAGCAAAGTTGCAGGATACAAAGTCAACACACAGAAATCTGTGGCTTTCCTATACGCTAAAAATGAACCAACAGAATGAGAAATCAGGAAAACAACTCCATTCAAAATTGCATCAAAAAAAATAAAATACCTAGGAATAAACCTAACCAAGGAAGTGAAAGACTTATACTCTGAAAACTACAAGTCACTCTTAAGAGAAATTAAAGGGGACACTAACAGATGGAAACTCATCCCATGCTCGTGGCTAGGAAGAATTAATATCGTCAAAATGGCCATCCTGCCCAAAGCAATATACAGATTTGATGCAATCCCTATGAAACTACCAGCAACATTCTTCAATGAACTGGAACAAATAATTCAAAAATTCATATGGAAACACCAAAGACCCCGAATAGCCAAAGCAATCCTGAGAAAGAAGAATAAAGTAGGGGTGATCTCACTCTCAAACTCCAAGCTCTACTATAAAGCCATAGTAATCAAGACAATTTGGTACTGGCACAAGAGCAGAGCCACAGACCAATGGAACAGACTAGAGAATCCAGACATTAACCCAGACATATATGGTCAATTAATATTTGATAAAGGAGCCATGGACATACAATGGCGAAATGACAGTCTCTTCAACAGGTGGTGCTGGCAAAACTAGACAGCTACATGTAGGAGAATGAAACTGGACCATTGTCTAACCCCATATACAAAAGTAAACTCAAAATGGATCAAAGACCTGAATGTAAGCCATGAAACCATTAAACTCTTGGAAGAAAACATAGGCAAAAACCTCTTAGACATAAACATGAGTGACCTCTTCTTGAACATATCTCCCGGGCAAGGAAAACAACAGCAAAAATGAGTAAGTGGGACTATATTAAGCTGAAAAGCTTCTGTACAGCAAAAGACACCATCAATAGAACAAGAAGGATCCCTACAGTATGGGAGAATATATTTGAAAATGACACATCCGATAAAGGCTTGACGTCCAGAATAGATAAAGAGCTCACATGCCTCAACAAACAAAAAACAAATAACCCAATTAAAAAATGGGCAGAGGAACTGAACAGACAGTTCTCCAAAAAAGAAATACAGATGGCCAACAGACACATGAAAAGATGCTCCACATCGCTAATTATCAGAGAAATGCAAATTAAAACTACAATGAGGTATCACCTCACACCAGTAAGGATGGCTGCCATCCAAAAGACAAACAACAACAAATGTTGGCGAGGCTGTGGAGAAAGGGGAACCCTCCTACGCTGCTGGTGGGAATGTAAGTTAGTTCAACCGTTGTGGAAAGCAGTATGGAGGTACATCAAAATGCTCAAAACAGACTTACCATTTGACCTAGGAATTGCACTCCTAGGAATTTACCCTAAGAATGCAGTAATCAAGTATGTGAAAGATCAGTGCACCCCTATGTTTATTGCAGCACTATTTACAATAGCCAAGAATTGGAAGCCACCTAAATGTCCATCGATAGATGAACGGATAAAGAAGATGTGGTACACATACACAATGGAATACTACTCAGCCATAAGAAAAGGGCAAATCCAATCATTTGCAGCAACATGGATGGAGCTGGAGGGTATTTTGCTCAGTGAAACAAGCCAAGCGGAGAAAGAGAAATACCAAATGATTTCACTTATCTGTGGTATATAAGAACAAAGGAAAAACTGAAGGAACAAAACAGCACCAGAATCACAGAACTCAAGAAAGGACTAACAGGTACCAAAGGGAAAGGGACTGGGGAGGATGGGTGGGTAGGGAGGGATAAGGGTGGGGAGAAGTAGGGGGGTTTTAAGATTAACATGCATGTGGGGGTAGGAGAAAAGGGAGGGCTGTACAACACAGAGAAGACAAGTAGTGATTCTACAACATTTTGGTATGCTGATGGACAGTGACTGTAAAGGGGTTTATAAGGGAGACCTGGTATAGGGGAGAGCCTAGTAAACATTATATTCGTCATGTAAGTGTAGATTAGTGATACCAAAAACAAAACAAAACAAAACAAAAAAAGGGCAGTTCCTGTGTGGTAACCTCCAATGAGTTCTACACAAGGGTATAAAGGGCATATAAAAGTGTAGGCAAAGGGTCTGTTCGCGTTAACGCAGAAGATCAAAGCCTAATTGGGCTACCCTGAAAATGAACTAAGATACGATATGAAAGAGACCTTCCAACATCAGCAGTCTCTGGAAGACTCATGCCAGAAGATGATCATCAAAAAACCCCAACAAAGATCCACGCACTGCTACAGCTGTAGATGCACTCATCCCACCAGCTCCTGGACTTGCCATGGGAATGAAGGAGATATCTAAGCTGGCCTGTGCATACAGTAAAACAACAAATTTGACTGGATCTATACTGTTGGAACTCAACCAAGAATTAGGAGAAGTGCAAATTGTAGCTCTCCAAAATCTTACAACTACAGACTATTTACCGTTAAAAGAACATAAGGGATGTGAACATTCCCCAGGAATGGGTTGTTTTAATTTGTCTGATTTCTCTCAGACTGTTTAAGTTCAGTTGGACAATATCCACCATATCATAGATAAGTTTTCACAAATGCCTAAGGTGCCTAACTGGTTTTCTTGGTTTCACTGGAGATGGCTGGTAATTACAGGTATGCTTTGGTTATGTAACTATACTCCTATAATGTTAATGTGTTTGCGCAATTTAAGTAGTAGCTTAAAACCTATACATGCTGAAGTTACTCTACAAGAAGATATGTCAAAGAAATAATCAATCTTCCCATGTTTTCTTCCGCCTGCTATTTCTATAGCTTTTCTTCTTCCTTCCTAATTACAACCCTTAAATAGAATTCGTGCCTCATATCAAATTTACCGAGTATCATAATTCTTCCAAGTGGTAAAGATACCTCAAGACAAATGCTGGGCATAGAAGCTACAGGGCATAAATATGCAAAGAAATAAAAAGCTAACCATTTCAAACAATAAGGCTTCTCTCTCACTTACCAACTTTACATTTCCCTGTATGGCCCCGGAAGATGACTGGTTAGCCAGAGACGAGTAAGATTCCTCAAGGGAGGAACAACCTAAGACAGGCACAGTCGCAGGGGGGTTATCAGGTGAGAAATTGGGGATCAACAGAGGTGAGGCTTAGAACCTCACCCCCCCTGTTCTGAGAGAAATCTTCTGCATACGTGGATGTTTTATTGCCCTTGTCTAGCTTGGATTAACACATAGTCTACAGGCACACACCTGATCATCTACATTTGCTCTCTTACAACACTAAACTATGTTTTCTACCTTTATCTTGTATCTACCTACCACTTCAGCATTTTATTAAAAATAATAATAATAAAGAGAAAAATGTGGTGTCCACATATAAATCAAGTATAAAAACCAAATGAGTATTCATATTTGAACTGACTGTTTATAGTTCATAATGCATGAGCAAAACCGAAAGTTTCTGTGATGACTGCCCTTGTACTGTTCACTATGTAACTTATTCATTATGTAAGAATTTGTTCTCCATGTAAGACCTTGTTTGTTATGCCTCAGAAGATTGGAGACTGACGAAAATTAGGCTTGGGGTGGATTAATGATTGTGCATTGAGCATTGACTCCCCTATACAGAATTTTATTGTTGTTAACAACCATTTGATCAATAAATATGAGGGATGCCCTCACAAAAAAAAAATTAAATTAAATTAAATTAAATTAAAAAAAAGGACAGACTTCCAATGGTAAAGTAAATAAGTAACCGGGATGTAATGTATAGCATAAGGAATATAGTCAAGATATTGTAACAGCTTGGTAGAGTGATAGCTGGAACCTAGAATTATGTATATAAATGTTTTATCACTGTGTTGTACACTTGAAACTAATTTAGTGTAATACTGTGCGTCAACTACCCTTCAATAAAAAAATAATTATCTAAAAAAAAAAAAAGAAATGGAGGATAATATCTGGAGCATATAAAGTATGAGAGATGGTAGAGGTAGGGAGAGTGAGTAGTAAGAAACGAAGCTGAAGACTTAATCAAGGACAAGGTGTTTTAAGTCATGTAAAGGGGTTTGGACTTGAATGTGATGGTAATCGAGCCTTGTATCTCAGATGAAAACAGCAACATGAGCATAGAAGCTTGTTTCAGGGTCAGCCCCACTCCAGACCTATATAATAAGAACTTGTATTGTAATAAGATCCTCAGGTAACTCATATGCACATTAAATTCTGAGAAGTACTGATCTAGAACCATCATATGACTTTAATCAGGACATGCAAAACAGATCCTTGACCTAATTCATTTCTTGCTGTGGATTCTGGTCTGATCTGGAATTTTACCCCTCAGGAACTTCCAGGTAGTTCTTGGCTACCTCTCAGACCTCATCGGCTCTCACTTTTCCTTAGCCTCATTTTGTGGTAGACACACCTGCCTTCTCAAGGAGGTGTAAGGCACCTTCTCAAGGAGCTGTTTCTGAATACAGTAAACATGTTTCAGCTTCAGGACCTTACCCTAGCTCAAGAGTCTGCCATGAAAGCTGTGCTCCAGATATCTGCAAGACTTGTTCCCTCACTTCATTCTACTCCGTGCTCAAATATCACCTCCTCAGAAAGACCCCCAAGACCTCCTTATCTAAAATTCCTGCCTTATCTCTCATTTTTGCTTTCACCTTGTTTAATTTTTATCACAGTGTGATATGACTACATGTTATGTCATGTGTCATGTAGTTTTATTTTTTATGAACAGTCGCTTATTTGTCTACTGTTGTACTTGCCCACTGCAATCTAAGTCCCTTGAAGGCAGGGAGTTTGCACTGTTTATTGCTGTACTACCAGCACCTGTGTACTCGATGGATGTTTGCAGAATGATTGAATGATTGAGTAAATGAATTAGAGGGCAGGTTAAAACAAAAAGAATAAAATACCAGATGCGTAAAAGCCTGTAGCTACCTATCACGGAATCCTCCTCCAAACAAGCATTCATTCCACAGAGCAAATGAAATAAAACCCTCTTAAGTTTAATGGTACAATGGGAGTGACAGCTGATAGAAAATTTTCTGATATTCAGAAAGTATTGTAGAGATTCCAGTATGATGGTAAATTTCCACATTCATTGGAAGATTTAGGGATTCTAGTGTCAAGAATAACTGATGAGTCTTAGGGATGATCATTGGAACATTTTGCATGGTGGTGTGGAGCTCTAAGGAGCTGGATGAACTGTGAGAAGTGCTACACAGTCTAAGAACAGATGGCTTACAGATAACATTTTCTCCCCAATGCTGATAACTCTATCACTGAAGATATGTTTTATATTTCACATGAGTGCAATGGCTCCTGTATTGGACAGCTCAGAATTATAGAATATTTCCATCACTGTAGAAATTTCTACTGGGCACCACTGTTTTCGGCTCTTTCTCATCCAGTACTGTAGACATCCTGGAGTGGGGTATGTTTAAAGAACTTGATGGAAGGATGGCTTGGGTGTCAGTACCAGTAGACGCAGGAAGACACCAATGTGTCTACTGAAGTTGTTGGAGGGATGAACATGTTTTTCAGTCTGGTCTGAAAGCACCTAGCATGTCAGCAGCACTCTGTGAAGAAAAGAGTCAGAAGGAAGACCAAAACATGTGAGAATAAGAGGATGTTCTGTGTGCCTCTAACTCTGGATGGTAGAGACAGACTTGGTCCGCAGCATGAAAGAGGATGCCCAAAGCCTCTAGATTGAATTCCTAAACCACTCGCTGGGAAGACACAAGTGTTTCAGATGAGCTAGATGAGGTTCTGATGGTGGGGAGAGGCACTGGGTAGGAGGAGACTCGTACTGGTAGAGATCAATGGTCAGGCCCTTTCTAGACTTTAGTTTTTTAAGACATGGAAATGGCTTCAGTAGATAATCTCTAAGGTCCTTTCCTGCCCTGATAGCCTAATACGGTGGTTCTGTAAAAGTTGCCCTGCTCGCAGCTCTCAGGCATTTTCAGCTGAATAATAACCCATTGTATTAGTGAACTTCTGGTTTAGATAAATGCAAGGGAGACATATTAATGATATTTGGAGAACCCAGAGCTAAATATCTAAATTAGCATCTTAAAAAATAACTTTCAAAAGGCAATATCAGAGATGAAATAATAAAAAAAATCCACTTAAAAAAAGTTGCACACAAGATACACATGTGCCATACCTATTTTATTTACCTATTCTTTGTAACCATAAGCCACTTTTAAAAGCATGCTTCTAAATCAGTCTGGAGAAATCAGCTAATATACCACAGTCAATAAAACAGCAAAGGCTTATTGGGTAAGATAAGCAACATTTTTGATAAAAGAAAACAGGTGTAATCATTGTGATGAAAGATTAGCAGCTCCACTTAAGAGTTAAACGAGCTTGACACTGTGTCCAATTCCTGGCTAAACACTTGCTTCACAGATAAGACAAAACATACTTCAGCAGACTTGGTTTCACTCCTCCCCAGATCTCAGTTTAAAAAGCCCTCTGGGTTCCTCTTCTACAGCTTTAGGAAGCCATTCTCCCTCACCGCACTGTGGCACCTAGGACTCTACCCTGACTGTGTGCCTTTGAGCATAGGTCTCTGGTCAATCTACATGTTCTTTGCTGAAGGATGCCTGCATGCTGGTTACATGGATTTAAGTTCACATGTCTGCACTGTGCCCTTTTTGTTGTCCGATACAATCTCCATCTACCTTCCCTTGGAGGGACAAGCTAGGTAACCAAGGCAGTGAGGACTTCATGGGGCCTTGGCATATACAAGTTCAGTGGGTAAAGGAAATTCCCAAAGTAAATGCCTGGGGCAGATCTACTGGTGTCTGGCATTGTCTCTGCAACATGAGGTGTGAAAGAGATTCCTACATTTTAGAAAAATATTTAAGAATGATTAAAAATCTCATAACACAATTTAATATCTTAACCTTTTTTAAGTGTACATTTTAGTAGGGTTGACTAGTTTTACACTGTTTTACAGTAGAGCTCTAGAACTTTTTATGTTGCAAAACAGAAACTCTAAACCCATTGAACAATAACTTCTATTGCCCCACCCAAACCCTCGGCCCCTGGCAACGACCACCCTGCTTCTTCCTTCTAGGAGTTGATTGCTGTAGATACCTCACATAAGTGAAATGTTATACTATTTGTCTTTTGTGACAGGCTTATTTCACTTAGCATAATGTCCTCAAGATTTATCCATATTGTAGTGTGTGACTGAATTTCCTCATTTTTTAAGGCTGAGTAATAACCCATTGTATGTATGTACAACTTTCCCTTTATTTATCCACTGATGGATGTTTGGTCTTCTTGGCTATTGTGAATAATGCTACAGTGAACATGGGAGTACAAAAGCCTGCTACATTTTAAAGACAAGAATGAGGTGAACATCTAATTTAAGAAATAATAAAGAGCAGGACTCATGTCCAGTGTTATTGACACAGGATAAGCACAGAATTTATCTTCAAGAATCTGAAGAGAAGTCATTACCTCTGAGAAAACTAGGCAGATTGACTAACACATTGGTCAATCAGTAAATACTGGATACTTACTGACTGACAGCTGTGTATCAGACCTGGTTCTGGGCATTGAGATATACAAATACACTGAATTAATATAGTCCCCGAATGCATATTTCTTATATAGGCTGGAATGGGAGATTTCTCTAGGTGGGACTGAATAGTTCTTTCTTAAATTGTTCTCTTTTCTCTCTGCCTTTAAAACATACACACTTACTTCATAGCATATGCTAAATCATTAGTAGAATTATAGCTAAAAATATGGTCATTTTGTAAAACTTTACTGAGGTAAACTTAATTCAAAATAAAATTTGCAGATTTTAATGTAGTATCTGATGGATACTGATAAATGTAAACAACTTAATCATGATATGGAACATTTTCATTGTATATTTATTATTTTGACCTCCTTCCTGATCAACTAACCATACTGCCCTTATTAAATGCCTTCTTTACCTCAGGTAATATTCCTTGTCTTAACACTTGGTTTAAGAAGCTCAGGTAAAGTCACAGCTAAGTAGGATGGCTAGGGTAGTCTCTCTCTTAGTAGTCATCTCACATCTAAGTATTTAACTCAGGCCAACAGACCTGAACACAGCAGACCCAACAGCCAGGAGGAGAATGCGGTGGTAAACTCTTAACCATTGCCATCAGGAAAGTTATGGAGCTTTGTATGCCTCCTTCAATTCTTAAATTTCACTTTCTGCCCTGTGCATTTATGGCTCAAGGCTTCCTACTTCCTTTCTTGTATCCAGGCCCATTTTTAATCTTAGATTTGATAGCTGAGATGGTACAACTGACTTGTGTCCTTAAACATTATAATTTGTATTCTTTAGACTCAATTAGCTTTTGGTTTTTCTAGGTAATTACTCTGTCAGATTCAGCCCTGGCTTATGATAGCAAGCTAGTATTGATCTAAGTGGACAATGCAGATTTAGCAGAGCCTCTAGGAGAAAACACTGCTGTTAGAAAAGATTTCAGCCCTTAGTTTTAAAGTATGAGGTGAAGAAGTATGAAGGCAATATTTCTCCCAGGCTTAATTTAGCTGCAGTCCAAATCTAAGTACATATCTTGGCTTCCATGAGTGGCCTTGAGTGTTTTCCAAGTTTCCCTTAACACTAAATCTATAACCCTACTTTTAGGCTTGGTCACTTCTGTTCCTGTTAACACTTAACCCAATTTGGTGTTGATATTAGTAAACTCTTGTAGAGGGTGATTTTTGGCTAACTTCTGAGGGTAATTTTTTCACAGTAAACAGGTATTTGGTATTTGGAGACTTCTACTTTGCCAACCGTTCTTCCAAACAAAAAGTTCAACAGAAAAGATACATTTAGCAGAAAAGATATGCTTGCAATCAAGTCATTATAATGCAGTTTGGAAAATCCTTTATGATATAAATACCAAAATGTACTTATTCTGACAAGCACCAAAGCTTTTTAGTGATGCAACATACCAAAGAGCCAAAAGCAGCAGGTAATGTAAAAGGTCAGTGCAACGGATTCCCAGAAAATATACAAAGGTAGTATAAGGACTATGCAATTCAGAACTTCCCAGAAGACCCTTCGGCTTTCAGTAAAGGTGAAATATATCACTAATGGACAGAAGTGAATACATCTAAACCTGTTTATGTTATATTTTTTAGGCATCCAAAGCTGAGAAATGGAAATTGTATATTTAAGGAATAGCTTTGCGCTCTTGAAGTTGCTAATTTGGAATTGCTGAGAGCTTGTTTTTTTCAAAACATGCTGATTCAAGTGATTAAAATTCTGCTATTCTTCTGAGTGTCTTTGTAAAATCATAAACTACACAAGGATGCTTTGTGTATATTGGAAGCATCCTTTCCAAATGGGATACCCAATTCTTTTCAGAAATACCAGCAAATAACTGTAAAGATATACAACATCTACCTATTCTCCCACAGCATCTAACCCACACATCATTGTAAGCATGCATTTCCTGTTATACAAGTCTGTGATTTTTGTTTTATTCTGATATAACAGCTGTACCTCAAGGATGATGCCACACCCTTGAGAGAAGGATTATCTCTTGAGAAAGAAACTGGTACTGAGAAAATACCTTCTTAGAGAGGCAATGGGGAATTCCTAACCATAACATTATACCCAAAAATCATGGAGGGAGAAAATTGTAACTCTAAGGACAAACATGACAAAATTGACAAAATTGACAGACATACACAGTCATCTTCATACATTTTGAACCATGTCATTTCTAGTTGTTCTAAAAGGAAGAAAAATCACATTTTCTTGAGCATAATAGAAAAAAGACAATTCTACTACCCATCCCTTGGGGACATTACCTTGCTCTTGTTAGTGTATATATATATATATATATATATATATATATATATATTTTTTTTTCCCCATTCTTCATCTCAGCAAGAGTAACTGGTCGCCGTTATGCTGTAAATGCCAGTGAGGTTTGGTGTGAGGAGTGAAAGGAGGGGAGACTGTAGAGATGGGCAGTAACCACATCGCTAAGAACAGATTTGCCAGTTTAAGGAGTTTGGATTGTAAGGGCATTTATTGGTCTAGGCAGTTTTTGTTCCAGGTATTTTTAAAGGTGGATTTACTGGGTGAGAAGTTGGGAACAGTAAGAAAGATGCGCAGTGTCCACGTGAGCGAATCTGAGAGACTTCCTTTAGATAGAAGCACTGGAGACGGGGGAGAAAGTAAGGGGATAAAAAGTGTGTGGATAGAGTGGAGGTGAATGGTAGGAGTGCAGAGAGGGCTAGCTGAGAGGTACTTGAAACCATTGTTCCAGTGTTAAACTTTACAAGTGGCATTTAAAAAATAGTATTATGTGTCTTAATTTCAGGTCCTTCACTCAGACCAATTGGTTCATATTTTCTCTCATGTGTTATATTTTCAGGAGAAACATAGTAGTCTGGATTTGTATTAAGTTATGCAAATGTTAGGCTTTTATATATTTTTATCCTAGAAATACTATGACACAGTCTTAAAATACCTATTCTGAAATATATTATTCATCGAAGAATATTTATAATTTATAGATATAGAAAAATGAGTAACAAATACCCACCAATTAGAAACTAATACATGAATTTATCAAGGCCACTGATACAAGGTCAATATTAAAAAATCAGCTGTGTTTCTACATACTAGTTATGAATATTTGGAAAAAGTAATAAAATATAATTTAATTTACAGTAACATAAACAATTACATAAATCCAACAAAATATTTAGGACTTGTGAGAAGATACAAAGCATTGCTGAAAGAAATTAAAGATCTAAATAAATGAAGAGCTGCATCATATTCATGGATTGGAGTATTTGACATTAAGATGTGACCCTCTGTAGCTTGAATGCAGTCACAACAAAATACCCAAAAGAATTTTCTGTGCAAACTGATGTTGGTTCTGCTTTCACTGGGTTTCAAATGCTGTTCTTTTTCTGTTTTTTTAAGGCAGACCCTTAAATCACTGATTTGAGATCATTTTCTTAGTGCTGTATCTTATCCATAAATGCTGCTCAGGCAGCATCTCATGCATTTTGATATACTGTTTTCACTTTCACTTAATGTAAAATGCATTCTAAATTTTCTTTCAATTTATTTGACTGATGAGTTATTTAGAAGTATATTATTTAATTTCAAACATTTGGATATTCTCCAGAGAGCTTTCTGTCATTTATTTCTAATTTAATTCCATTATGATCAAAGAATATACTTTGTATGATTTGAATACCTTCGGATTTTTTTTTATTGAAGTACAGTTGATATGTAAGTTTATATTGATTTCATGTATATAACACAATGATTTAACAGTTATCCATATTATTAAATCCTTCCCCCAACTAGTGCAGTTACTATCATCAACATGGGAAGATGTTACAGAATCACTGGCTTTATTACCATGCCCTTGATCCATTTGGAGTTACTGAGACTTGTTTTGTGTCCCAGAGTACAGTTAATCTTGCTACATGTTCTGCATGCACTTGAGAAGAAGAAATATCCGGCTCTTTGTTGAGTGGAATGTTCCATAATTTCAAATTAGGTCAGAGTGGTTGATAGTATTCAAATACTTAATATGCTTACTGATCTTAACTTTACTTGTTTATGAATTGTTGAAAGAGTGCTATTGAACTCTCTTGTTATAACTACAGGTGTGTTTATTTTGTATTTAAGTTTTTGCTTCATATATTTGAAATTTCTTTTTCTTTTTTGGTGCATAGGAGATATCCTTTGACTTCTATATATTTCTTATGCATTAATTATTGATTTATTATACATTCTCCCTTCTCTCTTCCTTCTTCTCCAGTTTTTAAGTTGTGTAATTTCTACTTAATTCACACTTACAACATTCACATAATATTCATCTTTTTGGCCCTACATCTTGCATTTATTTTATATATTCAAAGCTGACAATAAGCCCATATGATCAGACTTCTCGACAGAAACCCTACAGGCCAGAAGAGAATGACATGATATATTTAATACAATGAAATAGAAGGGCCTTGAACCAAGGATACTGTATCCAGCACGACTATCATTCAAATATGACGGTGGGATTAAACAATTCCCAGACAAACAAAAGCTGAGGGAATTTGCTTTCCACAAACCACCTCTACAGAGCATCTTACAGGGACTGCTCTAGATGGGAGCACTCCTAGAAAGAGCACAGCACAAAACACCCAACATATGAAGAATCGAGGAGGAGGAATAAGAAGGGAGAGAAGAAAAGAATCTCCAGACAGTGTATATAACAGCTCAATAAGCGAGCTAAGTTAGGCAGTAAGATACTAAAGAGGCTAACCTTGAACCTTTGGTAACCACGAATTTAAAGCCGGCAATGGCTATAAGTACATATTTTTCAATAGTCACCCTAAATGTTAATGGGCTGAATGCACCAATCAAAAGACACAGAGTAATAGAATGGATAAAAAAGCAAGACCCATCTATATGCTGCTTACAAAAACTCACCACAAACCCAAAGACATGTACAGACTAAAAGTCAAGAGATGGAAAAACATATTTCAAGCAAACAACAGCGAGAAGAAAGCAGGGGTTGCAGTACTAATATCAGACAAAATAGACTTCAAAACAAAGAAAGTAACAAGAGATAAAGAAGGACACTACATAATGATAAAGGGCTCAGTCCAACAAAAGGATATAACCATTCTAAATATATATGCACCCAACACAGGAGCCCCAGCATATGTGAAACAAATACTAACAGAACTAAAGGGGGAAATAGACTGCAATGCATTCATTCTAGGAGACTTCAACACACCACTCACCCCAAAGGATAGATCCACTCTGCAGAAAATAAGTAAGGACACGGAAGCACTGAACAACACAGTAGAGCAGATGGACCTAATAGACATCTATAGAACTCTACATCCAAAAGCAACAGGATATACATTCTTCTCAAGTCCACATGGAACATTCTCCAGAATAGACCACATACTAGGCCACAAAAAGAGCCTCAGAAAATTCCAAAAGATTGAAATCCTACCAACCAACTTTTCAGACCACAAAGGCATAAAACTAGAAATAAACTGTACAAAGAAAGCAAAGAGGCTCACAAACACATGGAGGCTTAACAACACGCTCCTAAATAATCAATGGATCAATGACCAAATCGAAATGGAGATCCAGCAATATATGGAAACAAATGACAACAACAACACTAAGCCCCAACTTCTGTGGGACACAGCAAAAGCAGTCTTAAGAAAAAAGTATATAGCAATCCAAGCATATTTAAAAAAGGAAGAACAATCCCAAATGAATGGTCTAATGTCACAATTATCAAAATTGGAAAAAGAAGAACAGATGAGGCCTAAGGTCAGCAGAAGGAGGGACATAATAAAGATCAGAGAAGAAATAAATAAAATTGAGAAGAATAAAACAATAGCAAAAATCAATGAAACCAAGAGCTGGTTCTTCGAGAAAATAAACAAAATAGATAAGCCTCTAGCAAGACTTATTAAGAAGAAAAGAGAGTCAACACGAATCAACAGTATCAGAAACAGTAAAGGAAAAATCACGACGGACCCCACAGAAACACAAAGAATTATTAGAGAATACTATGAAAACCTATATGCTAACAAGCTGGGAAACCTAGGAGAAATGGACAACTTCCTACAAAAATACCACCTTCCAAGATTGACCCAGAAAGAAACAGAAAATATAAACAGACCAATTACCAGCAATGAAATTGAAGCTTAATCAAATGAAATTGAAGCTGTAATCAAAAAACTACCAAGGAACAAAACCCCTGGGACAGATGGATTTACCTCGAAATTTTATCAGACATACAGGGAAGACATAATACCCATTCTCCTTAAAGTTTTCCAAAAAATAGAGGAGGAGGGGATACTCCCAAACTCATTCTATGAAGCTAACATCACCCTAATACCAAAACCAGGCAAAGACCCCACCAAAAAAGAAAACTACAGACCAATATCCCTGATGAACGTAGATGCAAAAATACTCAACAAAATATTAGCAAACTGAATTCAAAAATACATCAAAAGGATCATACACATGACCAAGAGGGATTCATCCCAGGGATGCAAGGATGGTACAACATTCAAAAGTCCATCAACATCATCCACCACATCAACAAAAAGAAAGACAGAAACCACATGATCATCTCCATAGATGCTGAAAAAGCATTTGACAAAGTTCAACATCCATTCATGATAAAAACTCTCAGCAAAATGGGAATAGAGGGCAAGTACGTCAACATAATAAAAGCCATATATGATAAACACATAGCCAACATCGTACTGAAAAGCGAGAAGCTGAAAGCATTTCCTCTGAGATCGGGAACTAGACAGGGATGCCCACTCTCTCCACTGTTATTTAACATAGTACTGGAGGTCCTAGCCACGGCAATCAGACAAAACAAAGAAATACAAGGAATCCAGATTGGTAAAGAAGAAGTTAAACTGTCACTATTTACAGATGACATGATACTGTACATAAAAAACCCTAAAGACTCCACCTCAAAACTACTAGAACTGATATCGGAATACAGCAAAGTTGCAGGATACAAAATCGACACACAGAAATCTGTGGCTTTCCTATACATTAACAATGAACCAACAGAAAGAGAAATCAGGAAAACAACTCCATTCACAATTGCATCAAAAAAAAAAAAACCTAGGAATAAACCTAACCAAAGAACTGAAAGACTTATACTCTGAAAACTACAAGTCACTCTTAAGAGAAATTAAAGGGGACACTAACAGATGGAAACTCATCCCATGCTCGTGTCTAGGAAGAATTAATGTCGTCAAAATGGCCATCCTGCCCAAAGCAATATACAGATTTGATGTATATTTGATAAACATATTTGATGTATACAGATAGCAATCCCTATGAAACTACCAGCAACATTCTTCAATGAACTGGAACAAATAATTCAAAAATTCATATGGAAACACCAAAGACCCCGAATAGCCAAAGCAATCCTGAGAAAGAAGAATAAAGTAGGGGGGACCTCACTCCCTAACTTCAAGCTCTACTATAAAGCCATAGTAATCAAGACAATTTGGTACTGGCAGAAGAGCAGAGCCACAGACCAATGGAACAGACTAGAGAATCTAGACATTAACCCAGACATATATGGTCAATTAGTATTTGATAAAGGAGCCATGGACATACAATGGCGAAATGACAGTCTCTTCAACAGATGGTGCTGGCAAAACTGGACAGCTACATGTAGGAGAATGAAACTGGACCATTGTCTAACCCCATATACAAAAGAAAACTCAAAATGGATCAAAGACCTGAATGTAAGTCATGAAACCATTAAACTCTTGGAAGAAAACATAGGCAAAAACCTCTTAGACATAAACACGAGTGACCTCTTCTTGAACATATCGCCCCGGGCAAGGAAAACAACAGCAAAAATGAGTAAGTGGGACTATATTAAGCTGAAAAGCTTCTGTGCAGCAAAAGACAACATCAATAGAACAAAAAGGAACCCTACAGTATGGGAGAATATATTTGAAAATGACACATCCGATAAAGGCTTGACGTCCAGAATATAGAAAAAGCTCACATGCCTCAACAAACAAAAAACAAATAACCCAATTAAAAAATGGGCAGAGGAACTGAACAGACAGTTCTCCAAAAAAGAAATACAGATGGCCAACAGACACATGAAAAGATGCTCCACATCGCTAATTATCAGAGAAATGCAAATTAAAACTACAATGAGGTATCACCTCACACCAGTAAGGATGGCTGCCATCCAAAAGACAAACAACAACAAATGTTGGCGAGGCTGTGGAGAAAGGGGAACCCTCCTACACTGCTGGTGGGAATGTAAGTTAGTTCAACCGTTGTGGAAAGCAGTATGGAGGTACATCAAAATGCTCAAAACAGACTTACCATTTGACCCAGGAATTGCACTCCTAGGAATTTACCCTAAGAACGCAGCAATCAAGTATGAGAAAGATCAGTGCACCCCAATGTTTATCGCAGCACTATTTACAATAGCCAAGAATTGGAAGCAACCTAAATGTCCATCAGTAGATGAATGGATAAGAAGATTTGGTACATATACACAACGGAATACTACTCAGGCATAAGAAAAGGGCAAATCCAACCATTTGCAGCAACATGGATGGAGCTGGAGGGTATTATGCTCAGTGAAACAAGCCAAGCGGAGAAAGAGAAATAACAAATGATTTCACTTATCTGTGGAATATAAGAATAAAGGAAAAACTGAAGGAAAAAACAGCAACAGAATCACAGAACTCAAGAATGGACTAACAGGTACCAAAGGGAAAGGGACTGGGGAGGATGGGTGGGTAGGGAGGGATAAGGGAGGGGAGAAGTAGGGGGGTATTAAGATTAACATACATGGGTGGTAGGAGAAAAGGGAGGGCTGTACAACACAGACAAGGCAAGTAGAGATTCTACAACATTTTGCTATGCTGATGGACAGTGACTGTAAAGGGGTTTATAGGGGGGACCTGGTATAGGGGAGAGCCTAGTAAACATAATATTCATCATGTAAGTGTAGATTAGTGATACCAAAAAAAAAAAAAAAGGCAGTTCCTGTGTGGTAACCTCCAATGAGTTCTACACAAGAGTATAAAGGGCATATAAAAGTGTAGGCAAAGGGTCTGTTTGTGTTTATACAGAGGATCAAAGCCTAATTGGGCTACCCCGAAAATGAACTAAGATACGATATGAAAAAGAACTTCCAACATCAGCAGTCTCTGGAAGACTCATGCCAGAAGATGATCATCAAAAAACCCCAACAAAGATCCACGCACTGCTACAGCTGTAGATGCACTCATCCCACCAGCTCCTGGACTTGCCATGGGAATGAAGGAGATATCTAAGCTGGCCTGTGCATACAGTAAAACAACAAATTTGACTGGATCTATACTGTTGGAACTCAACCAAGAATTAGGAGAAGTGCAAATTGTAGCTCTCCAAAATCTTACAACTACAGACTATTTACCGTTAAAAGAACATAAGGGATGTGAACATTCCCCAGGAATGGGTTGTTTTAATTTGTCTGATTTCTCTCAGACTGTTTAAGTTCAGTTGGACAATATCCACCATATCATAGATAAGTTTTCACAAATGCCTAAGGTGCCTAACTGGTTTTCTTGGTTTCACTGGAGATGGCTGGTAATTACAGGTATGCTTTGGTTATGTAACTGTACTCCTATTATGTTAATGCGTGTGCTCAATTTAATTAGTAGCTTAAAACCTATACATGCTGAAGTTACTCTACAAGAAGATATGTCAAAGAAATAATCAATCTTCCCATGTTTTCTTCCGCCTGCTGCTTCTATAGCTTTTCTTCTTCCTTCCTAATTACAACCCTTAAATAGAATTCGTGCCTCATATCAAATTTACCGAGTATCATAATTCTTCCAAGTGGTAAAGATACCTCAAGACAAATGCTGGGCATAGAAGCTACAGGGCATAAATATGCAAAGAAATAAAAAGCTAACCATTTCAAACAATAAGGCTTCTCTCTCACTTACCAACTTTACATTTCCCTGTATGGCCCCGGAAGATGACTGGTTAGCCAGAGACGGGTAAGATTCCTCAAGGGAGGAACAATCTAAGACATTCACAGTCGCAGGGGGGTCATCAGGTGAGAAATTGGGGATCAACAGAGGTGAGGCTTAGAACCTCACCCCCCCTGTTCTGAGAGAAATCTTCTGCATACGTGGATGTTTTATTGCCCTTGTCTAGCTTGGATTAACACATAGTCTACAGGCACACACCTGATCATCTACATTTGCTCTCTTACAACATTAAACTATGTTTTCTACCTTTATCTTGTATCTACCTACCACTTCAGCATTTTATTAAAAATAATAATAATAAAGAGAGAAATGTGGTATCTACATATAAATCAAGTATAAAAATCAAATGAGTATTCATATTTGAACTGTTTACAGTTCATAATGCATGAGCAAAACCGAAAGTTTCTGTGATGACTGCCCTTGTACTGTTCACTATTTAACTTATTCATTATGTAAGAATTTGTTCTCCATGTAAGAACTTGTTTGTTATGCCTCAGAAGATTGGAGACTGACAAAAATTACGCTTGGGGTGGATTAATGATTGTGCATTGAGCATTGACCCCCCTATACAGTATTTTATTGTTGTTAACAACCATTTGATCAATAAATATGAGAGATGCCCTCACAAAAAAAAAAAAAAAAAAGAATATATTTCCAGATTCACTGGGTCCTGTAATAGAAAGATTCAGATTTTCCTTTATTTTTGGAATATTTTCTTGGATTATAGAGTTAAGCATTAATTATAGTCTATTGTTTCATTTTTCTTCAAGAACTCAATTTCCAACACAGTTTGGAACTTAATTTTCTGCCTTTTATTACTATCCTCTCTGTTTATCTTTTAATCTATTTTATTTTAATCCGTCTCTGAAATCCTGTATGTTTAATAAAATCTGATGTCTCTAGTATATCTTCTAATTTGTTCTTAATTTATTAGAGATGCTTCTTTTTTCTTTCAATTTTTTAGGCATTCATAAAATCTTCCTTTCTGCCCTTTTCTGTCCTTTCTAAATGTTTTTATTCAGAATTTCTTCATGTTTGCACATATTTATTTAAGAATATTTACTTTAGTTAAAGCGTTGTATTATTTTTTCCTTTGATTTGGAAGGTTCTGAAGAAGAATTTTCATTAGCTGAAATGTTTTGGTTGGATTTTTGCTCCCTATATTAAAGTTATACATATGTTGTCTGCTGTTTTCTGCTGGTTTTAAACTAACTTGAATTTCCCAGATGTGTCACGTGTATGTAGATAAGAGGTGTGGGATTTGGGTGATTTGGGTATCTTCCTAGATTTCTTTGTGCCCAGGAGCTTCTTCTCTTGGCACAGTGAAAAATAATTTTAAATAGTGGATGCCTTTTTGTGCAGAGAAGGGCTGCTTCTTCTGGGTTTTGATACTCTTTGCTTTCTGTAGGACGCTTACTTTCTAACACTTGTTTGGTTCTTTTTCTCTGCCACTAGGCCTCTAAGAATTGGCCCCTTCCTTGGAAGGGGTGCCTTCCCAAGCTTCCTATGCACTTTCAGGTCTGTTGCTTTTGATATCTCAATAGATAGGCATCTGAACTAAGAGGTCTTGACTGTATTCTCAGTATTTTCCCACTCTGAGTAGGAGTCGGGTGAATTCAGTAGGACAGGTGAATCCTTTTTTTACTCCATTCTTCTCCTTACTCTTGCTTCAACATGGACTATGAAGAGGATACAGCAATTTTCAAATGTATATTTACATAACATATAAATAGTATTTTGTAAAATACTCTGTCTCTTAGTTAAGTTGTATAGATAGGCCATGGGTAGTTTTATTTGTTCTTCTTGTTAATCTGTATGTTTTCTGGAGAATGCAGGGAGAGTTTCAGATTAAGATGAATGCCATTATCTTATGTAGCACAAAAGCTCTAAAGTATTCTTACTATTCTTACTTTTACTATGAAATTCAGACTTGAAGATTTGATCGTGCAATTTCACAAGCAACATTGCTTATTGATTCTTATGTTGAAAAATAATGGATCTTTGGAGACTATCATGTCTCTATTAATACCCCTGGTACATTGCTTATTATCTATATAAGCTCACCCTTCATGTCTGCAAAAGCAATACTTATCTCAAGGGGTATTGTTATAGCCAAATGATATAATAAATATAAAGCACTTAAAAGTGCATGTCACTGTAGGATATTTTCTTTCCAATTTACAGAGCAGAGACTTAATAATAAATGCACCTGCTAAGTGGAATCAAGAAAAGATAGCTATAATGGGCTAGGGAAAATGATTTTTAAGAGTATTATCAATATCTGTCTTTGCACACATGTACTGTTCTTCATGAAGAGAGCCCTGTCACTTCAGTTATACTTCTTATGGAGGTCTATCTACTAATGTAACATATGGCTACCAGGTAGATTAAGATACTTATTAATTTGCTTTTGAAAAAGGAACAATCATGATGGCAGATTAGAATACCATGGGAAAACATATCTGCTCCAATGAATAGTCTCCTTTAAACTGATTTTCAAATTTACTGTTCAAATACAGTAGTTCTATTCTGAAAGTCTGGCATGAAATATGCTATCAAATAAGAAATGATTTCTTAACCACCTTAATTCACAACTAAATAAACAATAAGATGGTAGCAAGCATAGAGGAAATCATGCTTCATCCTTTGGGATCCTTTATGACTCAGTGCTTTCCTGGCAGTATCAGTTTAAAGAATTAACTCCCCCCCCCCCACTGTGCTAACAATATTAACCCAAACCAAAGGGAAGCAAACCATCCAGCACTCCCTGCAAAACCAAACGGTTCACCTCTTTCCTTCATGTTTTGGAAATATGTATATGATTTTTCATAATTTTAAATGTGAAGATTGTAGCATAGACTCACTTTTGTAGTTTGCCTTTAAAAAATGGTTCATAAACACACTCAAAATAGACTCATGTAAACAATGTAAGTATACATGGACAAAGACTGAGAGAAAATAGCAAAACTGTTTAGGTAGATATAATAATGAGTGATCTTTCCCTTTTTTTTCAAATATGCCTTAATATTGTTACATGTCATTTCCTGTATAGCTAAACATCAGAAGCTAACATATATTGAGTATGTCCTAGTGCTAGACAATATTTTAAATGTTTTACATGTAGTATCATATAATTCTCACATTTTTGAAGATCAACAAAGTGAGTCACAAAGAAGCAAAGTAATTTGATTTGTGTTATACTTCTGAGAACAATTTTCCATAAATATGATCCTTAATAGATTTATATTTATTTGTTAGTAGTTGAATCTTAATAAATCATACCTCCTAATGCTGATATATTAGGTTGTTTTCTACTGTTATGGTGAAATAAGTACCCATTGTGTCCAAGTCTGAGCATCATTTGGTAAGTGGTTGTTACACATGGCACAGACACTAATATAGATTAATCTGACAATTGGCAGAACGTGTAGAGCAATGATAATAATAAGGTATAAAAATGCACATAAATCTGTTGCATTCCTATACACTAATGATGAAATAGCAGAAAGAGAAATAAGGAAAACAATGCCATTCACAATTGCAACAAAAAGGCTAAAATACCTAGGAATAAACCTAACAAAGGAAGTTAGGTTTTTAATTGGATTACTTGCTTTTAGAAAACTACAAGACACTTCAAAGAGAAATTAAAGAGGACACTAATAAATGGAAATTCATTCCATGCTCTTGGGTAGGAAGAATTAATATTGCCAAAATGGCCATCCTGCCTAAAGCAATCTACAGATTCAATGCAATCCCTTTCAAAATACTAACAACACTCTTCAACAAACTGGAACAAATAGTTATAAAATTCATATGGAACCACAAAACACCCCAAATAGCCAAAGCAATACTGAGAAGGAAGAATAAATCAGGTGGAATTACCCTCCCTGACTTCAAGCTCTACTACAAAGCCATAATAATCAAGACAATTTGGTACTGGCACAAGAACAGACCCATAGACCAGTGGAACAGAATAGAGACTCCAGATATAAACTCAAGCATATATGGTCAAATTAATATACAATAAAGGAGCCATGGATATACAATGGGGAAATGACAGCCTCTTCAACAGCTGGTGTTGGCAAAATTGGACAGCTACATGTAAGAGAATGAAACTGGATTATTGTCTAACCCTGTACACAAAAGTAAACTCAAAATGGATCAAAGACCTGAATGTAAGCCATGAAACCATAAAACTCTTAGAAGAAAACATAGGCAAAACTCTCTTGAATATAAACATGAACAACTTCTTCATGAACATATCTCCCTAGTAAGGGAAACAATAGCAAAAATGAACAAGTGGGACTATATCAAACTAAAAAGCTTCTGCACAGCAAAGGACACCATCAATAGAACAAAAAGGCATCCTACAGTATGGGAGAATATATTCATAAATGACATATCCTATAAGGGGTTGACATACAAAATATACAAAGAGCTCAGGCACTTCAACAAACAAAAAGCAAATAATCCAATTAAAAAATGGGCAGAGGATCTGAACAGACACTTCTCCAAAGAAGAGATTCAGATGGCCAACAGACACATGACAAGATGCTCCACATTGCTTATCATCAGAGTTTTAATTGCATCAGGTTTTAATTGCAAATTAAAACCACAATGAGATATCACATCACACCAGTCAGGACAGCCAACATCCAAAAGACAAACAACAACAAATGCTGGCAAGGATGTGGAGAAAGAGGAACCCTTCTACACTGCTGGTGGGAATGTTCAACCATCGTGGAAAGCAGCATGGATGTTCCTCAAAAAACTCAAAATAGAAATACCATTTGACCTGGGAATCCCACTCCTAGGAATTTACTCTAATAATGCTGGAGCCCAGTTTCAAAAAGACATATGCACCCCTATGTTTCTATGTTATCGCAGCACTATTTGCAATAGCCAAGAAATGGAAGCAACCTAAGTGTCCATCAGTAGATGAATGGATAAAGAAGAGATGGTACATATACACAATGGAATATTATTCAGTCATAAGAAGAAAACAAATGCTATCATTTGCAACAACATGGATGGAGCTAGAGGGTATTATGCTCAGTGAAATAAGCCAGGTGGAGAAAGACAAATACCAAAGATTTCAGTCATCTGTGGAGCATAAGAACAAAGCAAAAACTGAAGGAACAAAACAGCAGCAGACTCACAGAACCGAAGAATGGACTAACAGTTACCAAAGGGAAAGGGACTGGGGAGGATGTGTGGGAAGGGAGGGAGAAGGGGAATAAGGGACATTATGATTAGCACACATAATGTAGGGGGGTCACAGGGAAGGCAGTATTGCACAGAGAAGATAAGTATTGTGACTCTATAACATCTTACTACGCTGATGGACAGTGACTGTAATGGGGTATATGGTGGGGACTTGATAATTGGGGAAATCTAGTAACCACAACATTGCTCATGTAATTGTATATTAATGATACCAAAATAAAAAATAATAATAATAAGGTATAGCATTTATTGAGGACTAATTCTGTGCCACACACTGAAACACACTGATATAGGTGCAATTATTATCCTTAGTTTGCTAAGGGGGGATCTGAGCTCAGAAAATTTAGGTGATCTGCCCAAGGTCATACAGCTAGTAAACAGTGCAGCTGAGCAATGAACCATGCCAGAGGACAATCTCTTAATCACTATGCTATACTACCTATTCTTTGGATTAATTTTTTTAGAAACTACATTATATGAATGGGGCTATTTAATTAATCCAGAAACTTTCCTATGTAATTTATACATTGTAACACTAACTTCATATATAATGTGAGCCTCATATATAATTTTGATTTTCTAGTAGATGCATTAAATAAAGCTGAAAATAAGTAAATTACTTTTACTAATGTATTTTATTTAAACCAGTCTATCTAAACTATTATCATTCCAACAAATAACATAAAAAATTACCATAGATATTGTACATTCTTTTTGTGTGTGCTAAATCTGTAAAACTCAGTGTGTTTTTTTACACTTACAGCATCTCTCAATTCAGACCAGCTTCATTTGAATTGCTCCTTGGCCACATATGAGTTTTGTATGGGATGGAGTAGTTCCAGATGGTAGATGCTCACTATTTCAATGCAGCCTAATAGTCAATGATCAAACTATGCAAGTCTTGTTACTTGTTTGTTGCTTTATGAATGTACTGAGTTTTCCTAATGATACCTCATTTATATTACTACTACACAGCAAAGTTGGAGGAATGTACCGTTTTAAGCATCTAGGAAATTATTTGTATAATTTAATAGAATTACTTTTGTACCTTGGAATCAATTTTGTCTTTATTGTTTGACATTTATAAGAAGCAAGTTTGAATTGCCAAAGTAGATTCACACAAATCATAGATAATACCAGCATCAAAATTTACTAACCATAAGCAAATAGAAACACAAAGCAGCCACAAAGTCCACATGAGGCTCCAGAGAGGCCTGGTACAGACAAGGCTCCTTGAAGTCCCTTCTCTTATGACGAGACATATTTTGGTTCAGTGATGAGCACCAACTATATGTGGTTCAGGTTGGCACAGAGGAGGCCCAACTTTAGGGGTTCTTAGTTTGTATATTCTATTAGGTTGATAGAAGTCTATGTGTCCAGCTGCATTCCATAAATCCATAAAATTCCAGGTTTAATTAAAATAAGCTATCCAGAGAGATCAGGTATATTTTCTAAAAACATTTTTAGATAAGAACTTATCCTCTTGCTAGTGGATCTCATCTGAGTGTTTACAGGGATATTGGGTCAGGGACATAATTCCATGGGTGTTCCAGAGGAAATTTGAGAAGAATCAAGGCCCTTATTAATCCTTGTTTCTCAATGTCCCATTATTGGTGAGGCTGATGACAACAAATAGCTACAAAATATCTGGTGTGGTCAGGACTGACACAGGGTTTGGGCAGGGCTGAGGTTCTTCTCACTTCTTTTCTCTCCATCTTGATTAATGTGGCCATTTTTTCTTTGATTTTGGTTACTTTAGATGAAGTTTCAAAATGTATGTGTGTGATTTGAATAAACCAGGAACTTAAAAATCAAAGATAAGGGTATTTTTCATGAAGGATTATGCTTTTTATTAGAAAGAACATTCTTCCTTTAGAGACAACCATAAAATATTTACATTTCTGACCACAAAACAAAAATGAAAAGAGACAATATTTTTATTGTAGTTACTACAGTTGAGAAGAACCACTGAGTTTACCTGATGCAAATCTTGTTACTTTAGCAATATCCCAACAAATGGCCATGAAGCTTCTACTTAAAATTCCATTGATGATAAACTTACCATTTTACTAAGCAGCCACTACTTCTTGAACCAACGCTGTACTATAGACTACACATGAATTATTTCTCTTCTAGTCCTAGTGTCCTCTAAACCTTGCAATGCTCTTCTCTCTCTCTGTCACACACACATGCACACACATGTGTGCGCACACACACACACACACACACACTTTCCTTATCTCTTGACCATATATGTATGAAACCCAGTAACACCCCAGTCAAGGCCTTAGAAGATGGAGAACCTAAACCTAGAGGGAAAACATACAAGCCTGGGTACCTAAATGACTAGAGAACAGAACTCTCCATCTGACATGCACTAGACTGTGATGTAAGGCAAGAAATAAATCTTTATTCAATTAAGCCTTTGAATTTTGGGGGTTGTTTATTATAGTAGTTAGTCTTGCCTTTAACTAAAAATAGCACATAAGGAGAGCTGAGAAAGCCTTATTTCTTCTTTACCCTGAAGGTGAATATAGAGTTAAATAATTTATATACCACTTACTCATTTTCAGAGAGCTCCTCAATTATAATTAAGAAATTGTCACAATCCCTCATGGGGAAAGATGTACTTTACTTCTCATTTTTAGGCTATAGAATTTTGGGCAATGAAAAATGAATTGCAGCCTACTCAAAAGCAATAACTATTCCACCAGGGTACAGAATTCATTTGTGAGAAATCAAAAGCAGGAACTACCATGTTTTATTTGTGTAATGCCCAAATTTATTAGAGATGTATAAATGACAGTTTTCTCTGCTTAACTTAGGTGCCCTTCTTGAGTAATGCCACTTTTCTTTTTGACTATTGTGCCACATTTCTAGATGCAGTATATGACTAAGAAAAGAGCACAGGCATATTAAAAAAATATCAAATTACACAATGTTTTTTAACTTTAAAGTTATTACACATTTTCATTTCCAAAATAAAATTGGGATGGTAATTGTACATCAAGGAATGTAATGTCTTCTAATTAAGTTTTTCTTCTCTAATACATATCAGAGATTAAAAACAAAAAACTTCATATTGATTGATTACTAGCTCATGTACAGTATCAATGCCAATGAGAAAAGAAAAAAAATATTATTCAATTCTCAATGCCTTCCTAGGAGAGTAGATTTCTGGTAACTGAAGTGCCCGTTAGTTGCGGAGCAAAGTGATGTCTGAGAGTATGCAGGTTTGCTAACCGGAGCAGCAATCAGGCTAATTTTTCCTGAGTAAAAATAGGAAATTACTCAAATATGGGAAGAATATCTGGCAACCAAGAAAGGAAAGGCTGGACAGGGTAAATATTGAGTGGGGAAAAGGTGATTATGGAAAACTCCTGGCTATCACCAAAGCTAGAGGATCTTTAAAAAGAAGACTCGTGAAGTACTGTGCTAGTGAGGATGTGATAGAAATACTTTTTTTCCTTCCCTCTGGAACTTTGTTTCTCCTGGTAATGGAAGAAGTTCCAAGTTCTAACTGTGAATGTTTGAAGCTAAGAAGAGAACTGACAACAGCTGAGTAAATTTAACAACTTTAACAAAGCACAAATTTAACAAATCTTGGTTGACAATCGACCTACTACACATGTATTCATGAGAGTTGTTACTAAACATCACCATTAGTCTGTCTCCAACGGTAATCTCTCATCTCCCTCTACCTACCAGAGAACTTTCTTCTCAAGGTTCTGATCTCTGTCCCTGCCTCTGGCACAACATGAAAGGTAAGGAAGATCAGTGTAGGAAATAACCCTGTACATACTTCCTGGAGACTCTATCTTCTAATACTCTGATAGGGGTTTGAACCCTCTAATGGACTGTGATCTTGTTCAGGCTTCATCAGCCCCATAGACTCTTATTTCTTAACTTATTCTTTACTGCACAATTTTATAACACAAAGAAAATTAAAAAGAGAAAAGAGAACAAGCCCACTGTCTTAACGTCCTAGTTGTTTCTATTTTTTCTGGTACTGTTTACTCCTTACCCTCAGGAATTATCATTACATATAGTTGAAACTACAGTATACACACATTTTTGTGTTCCACTTTTGAAATTTTAATATGCATCATATAAACCTTTTAATTTAAATGTTGGTGTGGCATCTTTAAAATCACAATATTAAATGTTGCAGTATTCCAACAGATTGATATAAACCTCAGGTTCTTTTCATTATTTATACACAGCAGTGTTTTCCTTAGAAATAGGCCTGAAAAATCTTTCCCCAGTTTGCCATGCAAAACCCATACTTTGACTGCTCTCTCCTGTCTGTCTAGTTTGAAACTGACTCCTGTCCAATTCTTCTACATAAAATCTTTGTTGGGCAAATATCTCCATTCCCTTATCCTCAGTAGCTTCCTGCATATTCCTTCAGGTTGTGACTTGACAACTCATACTATCAACTTGACCTCAGCCTCTAGATTTAAAAAAAGTAAAACTGTTGATAATTTTTGATCTAAATTATTTAGCATGGTCAGCTAGAAGTTCATAATGAACAAGTGAATTCTGGAAATCTATTTAAGTCTTTTTGGATGGTGAGCATTTTTATTACTAAATATCACAATGAAGGTATTGAATTGAGGGTAGAAATGCAAAGTCTCACTTAATCTCTTTAAAGCCTTAATAAATAGTTATTATTCATTTTCATTTAAGGAAAGAAATAGTACTACAACTTTAACATGCCCAAGGACACATTACTAGAAAATGGCAGAACCATAGAAATTTGAATCCATATTTGTTTTAAATTTTTCATTACATTCTTTTGCATTGCTCAAGTATTCCCATGGATTCCAGGTATATGAATATCTTATTACTTTTTACCTCCCACAGTATTGAACAAATATTGGTGACTAATGGGATGAATGAATTTGATACTGTTAGTTGCATGAAACTTAATAGCAGCCATTGAGATCTTTCAGGAGTATATTGCTGTGAATGCTGTTGAGAGAAATGTTAACTGTCAGTTATTCTATTTTGACGTGTTAATGTTCTTTAAGAAGTGTTCTGAGTTTCTTGCTAGTTGTTGAAAATGGGAGATGAGCATAAGAAGGGTTCACTGAAATATATTCTCTACCTTTGTATGTATTTGAAGGTTTCCTTAGTAAGATATTTAAAAAATAAGTTCTTATAAGACTTGATATTCAGGATGTGTTTAACTGTTTAAATTCTATTTGATATTCAGACGCCGTGTAGTTAGGGCATGCTACTTTGTGCCAGGCATAGTGGTGATTCTTCCCAGTGTTGCTCTCAAGGGTAACTTTTCTCCAGCATTTGGATTGCTCTGCAGTCGTCCCTCAGCTGGCAAACAGGAGGGCAGAAGTGGGGTCAAACCCTCACAGAAGGAGAAGAGAATGAAAATCAGGTAGTAGCAGATACAAATACAAGTGTTTCTAATACAATTTTTGTTTATGGAACATCTAGACTCAGAGGTTTCGGGAAGTGTGTAAAGATCCTGAGCAAGTATCTGAATATAGAGAAGCAAAACATCTAAGTTATGACTATATAGGAAGTTGAGCACGAAGTAGCAGTTTCTAAATACAGGGACTGGCAAGAGGCCAGTTGGTGAAATTAGAACACAAGGTAGGAGATGGACTAGCAACACACAGAAAAAAAAAGAGCAAAACATAATAAACAAAACAAAATACATATAAATAATAAGATAAAGCACCAAAGATAGTAGCTATGATAATAAGTAAATAAGTTATTAGGCTGGGAAAAGCATTCTAAACACACCTGTGAGGGCACAGCTGATAAAGCAACCAACCTACTTAGTTAATATACAAAAATTAAAAACTTTTGTAAATAGCGCCCACATAATATTCAAAAATTTCAATGCAAAATCAAACCAGGAAGAAAAGATATTTAGAAGGAATATAAAAAGTATGGGGGTCTATGTTTTTATAGAAAAATATATTATAACTCAGTAAGAAAGGACAAACATAGAAGTTGAGAATGTCAAGGGCATGTAGAGAAGAAGCATTTCACTAAAACAAGTACCAATAGCCAACATTTATATGGAGTCATGTTTTTCTTCACTGGTCAGGTTGTCTGTGGTTTCCGTCTATGTTTCCTTTTGGGGAAACATGCTGCCTCTACTTCACAGGGTCTTGCCGGAATTGTGCCCCTCTTAATACAAACTAAGGCAATCAACACTCTTTCCAGGGAAAAGTCAAGGCTAAGCAGTTCAAGTAGCAGTACCTTCAAGAAACTCTCTATTATAAATTCATGCTTCCTATAATCTCCAAAATTACCAAGTTTCAACTAAGATCAGATTGTTTAATTGCATTGTCACTGTTGCAAGCTATTCAGTATTTTTTTTTAATTAGTTTTTGTTCGAGTTAATCAGGGCCTGTTTAAGATGCTTGGGATGAAATAAATTTAATATAGAAAATAAGGAAAAATTAAAAGTAAGGCAAGAAGATGCTACTTTATCTATAAATATTAAAATTAATAATTGCCAGGAGTTCTTATGGTCAAAAGGGCAAGAAAATGTGCCTTCTTACACACTTCTAAAAACTGCTGTGATTTTTCTGAGGCTAATTTTTTATGATTTCTTCCCATGTAATAGTATTTCTATTAATTTATAATTTATAAAAGTTTATGCAAATATAAAGATTTTAAATTGAAATTTAAATTCAATAAAAAATTATTTCAATTTAAAATAAAAAATCTATAAACTGAATGCTTAACAGTGTAGAAGTGATCAAAAGATTATTATGTAGCTATATGATTAAATACTATGTAATCATTAGACACATATTTTAGAATAACATTTACCAACATGAGAAATTGCTTATGACATATGGTTAGGGAAAACAAAGCAGATCCTAAGATACATAGTATAATTCCAATTTAGAGTAAAAAGTACATATTTCACACAAAAAACTGCTGGAAAGAAATATGACAATGTTAATGCTTTTTGTTTTCTGTGTGTACTTTTAAAACTTTTTTCCTAAAAGGAACAATTTTCACTTTAACCTCAGAATAGAATTATATAACTCAAAATTAATGGGTATAAGGATATCTGTATTTCATCTAATAAGCATGCATTTTTGAAGTCATATAGATCCGTTTGAATCCAAGTACTACCACTAACTTCATCTCTTTAGACTGTTTTCTCATCTGTAAGTTGGAGATAATAATAGTACCAACCTCTTAAATTGATGAAATGAGATAATGCATTAGTCATTGTGCCTAGAATCTAAATTTTCAACAAATTTTAGCTGCTATTTATTAAAGTGGCTTTCTCATATTTAGATAATTAAAACTATTTGGTATGCTGAATACTTAGTCTTCATTTCTCAATTCCCTGGTTATAATTTTTAGTTAATTTTAATACAGTGTTTTGAAAATGTGTCAGTTCTATGATAATAAATCCTGTGATAGCATTTAGCACAAATGCAAACAAAGGCTCCAGCTTCCCCAGTGGGTACATCACTGTAGTCACGGTATCAACAGCAACATGCTTCTTGATTAGATCAATTAATTCAGGCAGACAAGATACGTATTTTGCATTTTTCAATTTTTATGCTCCCTGGTGACTTTCTGCTGTTAAATGCTTGCCATTACTCTTACACTTTCTGCATCTGGATGCCTGAAGGATGTAATGAACTTTAGGTTACATATATGAGAGTACTTTATCTAACACCAACTCACAACTGAAATCATGATCTATAAGAGATGAAAGAATGAGGTGCTAAAAAGGGTGACAGAGAACATTCTAGCTCTACATAAGTTTTCAGAACCTTCTTTAATATTTAGAAATATTATATAGTTATGAATTAGAAATTGGGAAGATTGGACAGTGTTTCATGCTTACTAGCCACTTGAGTTTTTCTTTTTAAATTTTTATTCATGTCACTTGTTTATTTTTATTGTTCTCTCTCTCCCCCTTTCTCCCTCACCCCCATTTTCAAAGAGGAGAATATACCAGAAGAACATAGAGGTATCTTACACAACTCAACAATAAAAAATGCCCACATATCACAAAGATGTGGAATCAGCAACCAGAAAGAATAGACTCTCAATGTCAATAGGGGGAGACCATCAGGGGTGCAATCTATTATAGTCTCTTTCTAGGCTTTGCAACAGGTAAGGAAATGCTGGAATGAGAAAATCCTACCACTGTAATTTAAGTTCACTTGATGTACAACCACTGAAATCTGGAGGTGGATTTTTAGCAAGTTGCACTGGCATGGAACCAGAGCTGCTTCTCTGCCCTCCAGGGAGCTGTGTCCCCTCCGTGTTCTTTGGGGAACCTCTTTGTTGGGTGCTATATCAGCGCTAGGTGTAGTGATTGTTCCTAGTAACTGTTATCCCTGTATTCTTTAGAGTGCACTTCCTACAGGCCAATCCTTCATTATTCTAATCCTTGTTGTATACTTAATAATGTTTTTCATTAAACATTTACAGTTCAGATCACTTGGTGGTTTCTGTCTTTTGGTTGAACCCTGACTGATATACCTCATTCCCAATTCTAATTGAAGCCACCCTAAAAGTCACATTTCTTACCCTTTAAAAAAACAATTTTTTTTACCAGTTTTTCATTTTGGTTCCTAATATTGTTAATTATACTAATATGCATTGTTAATCATTATTGATTTTTGCCTTTTTGATTAGCCCAAGATTTCTCAACTGGATACTTTTGAACTGGATAATTCTTTGTTATGAGGGGCTTCCCGTGCCTTGCGCCATGTTTAGCAGTTTCCCTGACTAGATGCTACAGCGCTATGTGACAACAGCACCTTCTCCCCAAGTTGTAACAACCAAAAATGTATTCAAACATTGTTAAATGTTCCCTGGGGACCAAAATCACTCCTGGCTGAGAACTATTGAATTAGTCTCCTCTTTTTTAACATGTAGTCCTTTTACACATTCGATATATTTGGCATATAAGTGACTGTCCACAGCTCAGATTATTGAACAATGCTTCCTTTTCCACTGGTTTAAAAGGCTGCCATTATTAGATGTTTCAAGTTGCTAGTTTACTGTAAGTAGGAATCATAGGAGAGACCAGAAAGGTTTTGTAATGGTATGCCTTATAATATGTCATGTTAACTGTAACTGGGATATCTTTCTCCCTTTCTTACCTGTTTATATCCTACTTGTCCTCCAAGATTCACTTCAGAGATCATATCCTCCAAAACACCTTGCCAGAACGAGGCTAGGCTAGATGCCTCTGCTCCTTATTTATATGTTACCATGCACGTAGAAATGATCTACCACATGTTTGTCACACCCTATTTTTCAGGGTTAACATTTTGTATCTTCAGGAAAAATCATAGTTCTAGTAGGTTCAGCATCTATTTGTTTTATTAAGGTATCATTGATATACAATCCTATGAAGGTTTCACATGAGCAACATTGTGGTTACTACATTCACCCATATTATCAAGTCCCTCCCACACACCCCATTGCAGTCACTGTCCATCAGCATAGTAAGATTCAGTGCCTATTTTTTGTACTATTGTATTCCATTTTGTTTAGATATGAATAGGAAACTGCAGTGAAAACTTCCTTGCAAGTAGATATCCTTATTCATGTAGATATTTTACCATTCACTCAATAAACATTTATTCATCAACCAAATGCCAAGCACTATAAAAGCTGTTGAGGATTCAACAATGAGTTAGTAGATATGGTCCCTGCCTTCTCAGGGTTCATAACATAGAGAAGCTAGGGGCTAGATTCCTGTGTATAATGTGGGCATAATGGTTTCCATAAAGGTTTGTACTCTGGCCCTGCTACCTCTCCTATAATCTCTGTCCACCTCCATATTTATTGAAGCCCATAGAACATTAAGGATCATTTAAATGATCAATCAAGTGATTGATGACATGGGCGACAATCAAAACTGTGCTAGTTGTAGTTGTGATAATGTATTATTTGTTTCATACAGGAAATAAATATGAAGAAATTGAGCATAAATTGGAAAACTCTAAAAGTCACAAATGTGAATGCCTCCTTTTACATATTTTTGGACTGAGATCTGGGGAGGGGATATAATTTGTCTGAGATCACAAGCTGGGTTAATGTAGGAGCCAGAGAATATCTTGGCTCTCTTTAGTGCTTTTTTATTTTGGGAACATTGTTTGTGAATGATATCTTTCATCTTGCTTTTTAAAGTATAACTGTTTTGAAAAAAGAAATTTTTTTCCAGTATAGAAACAAGAACATCTTAGACTTTCCAAAACATTAATTCATAAACACATATTGAATATTAGCCATGAGTCAAATATATGTGAGTCTATAGAACATATTTTCTGTCCAGGTTATGCATAGGGTTTCCTAATTTCATCTAAAAGTCCATGCAACAATTATTAATTAGCAATAATTCCAAAATGCACTCAAGAATATTTTTTTAATTAAACGCCCAAAGCTTAAACAATAAATTAATGTTTAAGCTCTCCATCTTAAGTCAAAATGAATTGGACATACAGAGAAAAGAACAGACCCATAGAATGACTATAATAAACAGCTATATTGTAAAAAGTATGTCTAGCCTCAGATGATGAAGAAGAGAGAATAGCTGATGAAATGCAGAGATAAAACATTGAATGTGGGAAGCTGAGATAGATATTCTGAAACAAAACCTAATCATTTTAATGGTACATTGAAACTGAAGCTTCAGTTTCAAAGAGAGTAACCTTTTACTGAGAACCTGTTTTATAGCAGGCACTGTGATAGGCACTTTATTACACCTTATTTAGTCCTTAAAACAGCAGTGTAAACATTTTTATTACCATGTACTGCCTCACAGTATAAGATCCAAAAATTAAAGGGCTCAAAGAAATTGTATCATTTGTTCCTCTTACACAACTAGCTATATCCAGAATTCAATCCCGGTTTGCTTGACTCAAAAGCCTACCTGCTCCAATTTGAATCCTTATATTTCTCATTAGAGAGACTGACGTATTTTCAAAAGTGGCATATTTTGATTTTATCAAAATCATTTGAATAGAAGAAATATATGTCACTCACAACAATGAAAATAAGTTTCATGTAGATACACACACACATATATGTCCACATATATATTACCTTGATTACCCAAAAATTTCCTACAGAAATAATTATTTTCCAACAGTAAAATTTATTAAGAGAAATGACTCCTATATAAGTATATCTTGGGCAGTTTTGAGAATCATGGCTTTATGAAACATAATTATTTGATGTTACAAAATAGTAAATCATTTTGGCATTTTATTTGGGGAATTTAAAAATGTACTTAAAATTGGTTGAGGACTTGGAAATCAATTTATTTAAAGTATGGTAGAACTGAATAATGTTCCAGAAAGTTTGACAACCTCTTTTAGAGTGATATTTGTAGCTACCCTGTCTGTGTCCCCTCCTTTTTTTTTAAATTATGAATTATGAGATTTGGCCCAAATGCAGATACGGCCTTAAAAGAAAAGAGTTATAAAACCCAACAAAGAAGAAGGAACTGTAGCAAACTTCAACATCAGGTATTTCTGGAGGAGGACATCACTGATGTTATTTTCCCCTAAAAGCTCTAATAATATGATTTGCAAATGACACCATTGGCAGGAGAAGGCACTGCCTCCTGAAACAAGTCAAGCAGTATTCAGATAGAGTAAACAGCATTTTGCAGTATTACAAAATGAGAAGCTGTGCTCTACCACCCTGTCTAATGGGTTTTACTGATGGACTATTACTTGTATACTATCATAGCATGAGTAAACATACCACCAAATAATGTGTTATTTTGTCCTCTGTTGGCCATATTGTGATTTTTATTGGGTTACATCTGTATGACATATAAAGGATAAATCTGAGAATAAAAGATAAATGTATTGAATGTGGCTATTTATGGAACACAAGAGCTTGCTGAATCTGTCTCTCATAAATTGGTTTAGGTGAGAAGAGTAGCTGAAAAGTTAAATTATAAAGCTAAATAGAATTCCAGATGTCATCATTGATCACCAAATTAACACCAGATTCAATTCATCCAAGAAGTTGTGATTCATTTTAATGCATTTGGTTGCTGTTTTTTAAACATTATTAATCACCTCTAGTAAATCTGCCTTTACAAATGAGGAAGGTTGTGTTGCACCTTAATTCTACTAAGCAGCACCAGAAAGGCACACTCACTATCTGTCTACAAACTAAAGCAAAGAGATTCTGATTATCATATGACTTGGGATCCCAGTACACTACCAAATAGAGCAAAGTAAAGCTCTTTCATAACTGAGTACACACAGCTCTTTATTTTTCTATCACCTTGGAGATTATCTGCAAAGTGAACACATTACATTGCAGAAAGGCACAATATAACCTGTGGGTTGTGTCAGAAAAGAACTGATATCAAGAGATATTGGAAGGGATATGTCAGCAGTTAGCTTTTGGATGCAACCTAGTGCAGCCTGTTTTGATAAGTGACATGTTAAGGATGTGAACCAAATGCTATTATGGACACCTGCTTCTTTAAGAGTAATCTAAAATGCTACCTTTGAGAAATGAGTTAGTTATTTTTCTGCAGCCAAAAAGTCAGTGCTTTAATTGTTATACTTTAAGTAAATACAACAGTTCAGGCAAGATGGTGGACACAGCTAATATGAAAAAACTTGATACCGCCTAGAAAACGGTGGATAAAATATAACTTCAAAAGAGCTGTTTAGCTGAGCTCAAAAGAAAAAAAGAGAGTTGGGGGGCAGTGTGAAAAAAAGGTTGCTAACTGCCAGAAAAGAAGAGGAACTGAATATAAAAGTGGTAAATGCATGAGTTGAAGCAGTGGCTTCTGAGTGCATAAGATCCGGTTATTAATGTCTCTGTGGGGTCAAGAGACTTTGGGTCTGACCAGTTGAAATCTCACTCTGATATGACTGAAAAGCAAGATAGTATGGAATTTTAGAGAAAGGTTCACTAATTCTGATGGATACCATGTACATCCATAGATGCTGTGTACAAAGAATTAGAGAGGAAGTGACATGAAAATGACCCTTGAAAGATTAAACAGGACTTCTACCAGAACACAAAGGAGAGAAGACATTCCCATGTGACCAAGATTCTACCCACAAGCAAAAGGGCGCCAATCAGTTGCAGAGAGAAACTCCTAAGGTGGAGACTCTTGAAAGCACCAGTGATTCTGACGTTCTGGGTGCTATGATGTAATGAAAATTGTGTGTCTGTAATGATATGAGAACTATGAGGCTTCTGCTATGTTTTCTACTCCACCAACATGAATACTTCAACACTTCCTTATCAGTTCAAACAAATAGAACATTTCCATTTCGGGAATTAATTTTTGTTTGCTCCCCCCAAGTTCCTTTTGTTCATATTTACCATGTGCCACTTCATATGTGTTTATAACATTTAATTCTTGTGTGAGCTCTATGACACAGAACATGTTGCTATCCTATTTAGAGATGAATAAAATAAACTTTGTAGCTTAACTACAAAGTAGTTTGTTATTTTCAGCTCTATGCTGATATCTGATGGATATTTTGGTTTTAGAAAGTGTTCATTCTTTCCTCATACATGATGAAATAGATTATTGATGTCTTATTCAGTATGAAATAGTCTTATTTCTCTAACCTGAGACAAGTCTCCCATGAACAATTTGACCTTACAAAAAGGCAAAATATTTCATCTATTTAGAGCTTCCCTAGAGCCATTTGCTGCATCAGCTCTAGAGAGAACACGTGAAGAAGGAACAGAAATTAATTAATGTTTTTTTAAGTGCAGTATGTATTACTAGCCTGAACAAAGTCATACACACATTAATAATTCAAACTTACTGTTCTTATTACAGGTATTGTTCTTACTCTTCTTATAAATCATCAAATACAAGACCTCCTTGCTCAACAACTACAATAATACTTTACAAATATTTCTAGGTATTCACAAAAAGGAGACTATTTGTCCATCAACAGACTATTACAGTTACAAGTGGATGTCCACTGTGTTATTTTTCTCCTGCTCTAGTTCTAGGTACTTCTACTTGATTGATTATATTTTTTTCTAATAAGAATAATAACTAATGTATGTTTTGAACTGTCAAGTAAATACTCATACTCCTATTTTCAGATGAGAACACTAAGGCACAAAATACTTAAGTTTCATGGCCAAAGACACTGATTTATTAGGAAAATACTGTTTTGAAAGCCTGTCTCACTACAAACAGCACTACAAAACACAAGTTTTGTTGAAGTCATAACAATGCAAACATTTTCTGCTGCATCAGCATTACCTTATGTAGTAATAGAGAAGAGAAATAAAATTGTAATATACCTAAGGTGTACAATGTGATGATTTGACATATGTACACATTGGGAAAAGATTTTTTTCTGTCCACTATCATGCTAATTAACACATTCATCACCTCACATATTTATTTACTTTCATTCTTTTGTTCTTTTTTTTTGGTGAGAACACTTAAGATTTATTCTTTTTAGCAAATTTTAATTATTCAATGCAGTATTATCAGCTATAGTCACCACCTTATACATTATTCCTCTCTCTCTACTCAAACTCTGTGAATCTGACTTTTTGTTATATTTCATATTCAAGTGATCCAAGCAGTATAAGACTTTCTCTATGTGATTTATTTCACTTGACATAATGCCTTCTAGGTTCATCCATGTTGTTGGAAATGACAGATTTCCTTGTTTTTTAAGGCTGAATAATATTCTTGTGTGTGTGTATATGACATTTTCTTTATCCATTTGTCCATTGGTGGGTACTTAGGTGTTTTCCACATCTTGGATATTGTGAATAATGCTGCAGTGAACATGAGAGGGCAAGTATCTTTTCAATATCCTCTTTTCATTTCCTTTGGATATATACCCAGACGTGGGATTGCTGGATCATATGGTAGTTCTATTTTTAATTTCTTGAGGCATCTCTGTACCGTTTTCCATAGTGGCTGCATCAATTTACATTCCCATCACTGTGTATGTGTTCCCTTTTATCCACATTATTGCCAGCACTGTTTATCTCATCTCCTTTTGATAATAAATATCCCAACAGGTATGAGGTCATATCTCATTGTGGGTTTGATTTGAATTTCCCCAATGATGAGTGATAGTAAGCTCCTTTTCATGTACCTGTTGGTCATTTGTATATCTTCTTTGGGACAATGCCTATTCAGGATTTTTTTGCCAATTTTTTAATTGGGTAATTTTTTTCTGTAGAGTTATATGAATTTCTGTGTATTTTGATATAAACCCCTTTTCAAATATGTGGCTTGCAAATATTTTCATCTGTTTTATAGTTGCCTTTTTCCTTGTGTTGATGGTTTTCTGTGCTGTGTAGGAGCTTTTCAGTTTGATATGGTTCCACTTGTTTGCGTTGTCTTTGCTTTTGGTGTTAAATCATTGCCAAGACCAATATCAAGGAGTTTGCTTCCTGTTTTCTTCTAAAAATTTTATGGTTTCAGGTTTTATGTTCAAGTCCTTACTCCATTTTGAATTGATTTTTTGTGTATGGAGAAAGACAGGGGTCCAGTTTCATTCTTTTGCATGTGAATATCCAGTTTTTCCAACACCATTTATTGAAGAGACTATTCTTTCCCCACTGAGTGTTCTTGGCTCTCTTGTAAAATATTAGTTGACAGCATATGCGTGAGTTTATTTCTGGGATCTGTATTCTGTTCAGTTGGCCTATATGTCTGTTTTTATGTCAATTCCATGTTGTTTTGATTCCTAAAGCTTTGTAATATATATTGAAATCAGGTAATGTGATACCTTAATAGTTTAATAATTAATAGAAAGTTGACCTACTTTCTGACATAACAATAATAAGAGTGAATTTTTTATCAAGTGCTTTGAGGTGTCAACCTCCTTGTACAGCCCTACATATGCTATACCTTTAATCCTCTCAAGAACTCTAGGATTAGAATCAATTTTATCCCTGCTTTTAAAAATGAATAAACCTAATTTCAGCTAAAATTTTAAGTAGGTGAATTCAAACCCAATTCTGTTTGATACCAGAGTTTATGCTTTCTTTTTATTAAGGTATCATTGATAAACACTCTTACGGAGGTTTCACAAGAAAAACAATGTGGTTATTACATTCACCCTGATTATCAAGTCCCCCCCCCCATAACCCATTGCAGTCACTAACCATCAGTAGAGTAACTTTCCACAGAGTCACTACACTACTTGTCTTCTCTGTGCTACACTGTCTTCCCCATGATCCCCCCAACACCATGTGTGCCAATCATAATAGCCCACAATCCCCTTCTCCCTCCCTCCATCCATGTTGTTGCAAATGGTAGGATTTGCTTCTTTCTTATGTCTGAATAGTATTCCATTGTGTATATGTACCACATCTTCTTTGTCCATCCATCTACTGATGGACACTTAGGTTGCTTCCATATCTTGGCTATTGTAAATAGTGCTGCGATAAACATAGGGGTGCAAATGTCTTTTTGAATCTGAGAAGTTGTTTTCTTACAGTAAATTCCTATGGGTGGAGTTCCCAGGTCAAATGGTATTTCTATTTTTAGTTTTTTGAGGAACGTCCATATTGCTATCCACAATGGTTGAACTAGTTTACATTCCCACCAGCAGTGTAGGAGGGATCCCCTTTCTCCACATCCTCACCAGCATTTGTTGTTCCTAGTCTTTTCTATGTTGGCCATCCTAACTGGTGTTGAGGTGATACTTCATTGTGGTTTTAATTTGCATTTCCCTGATAATTAGCAATTTGGAGCATCTTTTCATGTGCCTGTTGGCCATCTGAATTTCTTCTTTGGAGAACTGTCTGTTTCTTATCCTCTGCCCATTTTTTAATAGGGTTATTTGCTTTTTGCATGTTGAAGTATGTGAGTTCTTTATATATTTTGGATGTTAACCCCTTGTTGGATATGTCACTTACAAATATATTTTCCCATACTGTAGAATGCCTTTTTTGTTCTGCTGATGGTGTCTTTTGCTGTACAGGAGCTTTTTAGCATGATGCAGTTCCATTTGTTAATTTTTTATTTTGTTTCCCTTGCCCAAGGAGATGTGTTCAGGAAAAAGTTGCTAATGTTTATATACAAAGGATTTTTGCCTATGTTTTCTTCTAAGAGTTTTATGGTTTTATTACTTATATTCAGGCCTTTTATCCATTTTGAGTTTACTTTTATGCATGAGGTTAGACAATAATCCAGTTTCACTCTCTTGCATGTAGCTGTCCAGTTTTGCCAACACAAGCTGTTGAAGAGGCTATTTCCCCATTGTATATCCATGGCTCCTTTATAGTATATTAATTGATAATAGATGCTTGGGTGTATATCTGGGTTCTCTAGTCTGTTCCATTGGTCTATGGGTCTGTTCTTGTGCCAGTACCAAATTGTCTTTTTTACTGTGGCTTTGTAGTAGAGCTTGAAGTTGGGGAGCGTAATCCCCCGTGCTTTATTCTTCCTTCTCAGGATTGCTTTGGCTATTCGGGGTCTTTTTTGGTTCCATATGAATTTTAGAACTATTTGCTCTAGTTCATTGAAGAATGCTATTGGTATTTTGATAGGGACTGTATTGAATCTGTAGATTGCTTTAGTCAGGATGGCCGTTTTGACAATATTAATCCTTCCTATCCACGAGCACAGGATGTGTTTCCATTTATTGGTATCTTCTTTAATTTCTCTCTTGAGTCAGGGTTTATGTTCTTAACCCCTTTGATAGAACTAACATAAAATCATAACATGTTTAGCATTAAACATTATTTTAAATGTAATTGCAGGCATGTTTGGAAATAACTTCCATTCTCTCTTCTGTATATTATTTATAAAGCCTTATTTATAATTGGCCAATGTTAGATCACTTTTTAATCCACTTTCCAGTTTATAACCTATGCTAATTCATAGCCTCCAGCACAGGGTCTGGTTCATAGTAAATCCCCAAACAGAGTAAATTAATTAAGATTGAGGACCTTTTATAATTATTTTCAGTTTTTATACATTTAAGGAGATGATAAAGAGGACTATTTATTAAGCACCTACTGTATAGTGGTAATCTGCAGAAAAGAAGAAATAGTCACTGTAATTGCACTTCATTCTAGAGCTGCACTGTCCATTACAATAGCCAGTAGCCACATATGGCTGCTGAGTATGTGAAAAGTGGCTAGTTCAAATTGAGATGTGCTCTAAGATTACAATGCACACTGGATTTCAAAGATTAAGTTAAAAAAGAAAAAGAATATAAAGTATCCTCATAATTTATTATGTTAATTACATACTAAACTAGTATTTTGGACATATTGGATTAAGTAAAATTTATTATTAGGATTATTAGATTTTATCATTAAAATTAATTTACTTGTTTTTTTTTACATGACTAAAAAATGTGAAATTTAATGTGGCTTGCATTATATTTCCATTAGACAATGTTGCTTTAGAGGACAGGAAGGACACATTAATGGGAAATGTAACAGAGGTTAAAATTTCTGTGTCACAGATATGCAAGGATACAAAAGAAGGACTTCCATGGTACAACATACTTCTGTGAAAGTGGACACCTAAGAATCACCACACATACAAGCACAGAAAGAAGAGCAAAGACCCTGAAGAAAATAAAGGTAATTCAGGGAAAAAAACAAACAACAACAAAAAAAGCCTTATTCATTTATTATTTTCAACCTATGTATGTCTGGGAATATGTATAAATAAATTACATACAATACTAAACTTAATGAAACTATAAATATTACATGCAGTGATATTTGGGAGAAATTATAAAACAAGAAGAATGGTATAAAATTGGGACAATCTTTGAAAAAGAATACCTTCTTAGAGATTGAGAAAAAATTGAAGGAATATGAAATTTAATAGGGGAACTAGAAAATAAACTTGAGAAAATATCCTAGCATGAAACAAAAAGACAAAGTGACAGATAATATTAGGTAAAAGATAAGAGATGCAGTGATCCAATATTCCACTATTAAGATTTCTTTAAGAGGAGAAAAAAGGAAAATTCAGGTGAGAAATTTATCAAAGAAATAATGGAAGAAAATTTCTCAGAACTGAAGGACAGGAGTCTTGAGATTGAAAACACCCATGAAGTATCCAGTGAAGAAATGATTAAAGATCTGCACGTAGCCTTGAGTTTTTAAAACTTTAGAATATGGAAGATAAATAGATGATCCTAAAAGGATCCAGAGAGAAATGGCAAATCACTTACAAAAGGATGTGAAAGAGTGGCTTCACCCTGGCATGAGCAAAATCAGAAGCTGGAAGACAATGTGATGATGCTTAAAAGTTCTGAAGAAAAGCTATTTTCTACCCAGAAGTCTATATTCAACCAACGGCATTTTCAGGTAGGCAAGGAACTATCAACTTTTTTGGAAAAATAAATTATCTCTTAAGTTTTGCAGAAAGTGATTTGGTGATATATTCAACAAATAAAGGAGAAAAATCAGTACCTTAAAAGCTGAAATAATCCAAGGCAAGAGTGAATTCACTCCTGGTGTACGAAGGGAAAAAAAAATCCCATAGTTACAGTTTCGTAGTAGATTTAGAGGACAATCCAGGTTGTGGTAAGAGGATGGGTAACCTATGAAAAAGAAATAAAGATGGAAAAACATCCGACCCTGAAATAACAGAAAGCATGACTAAAAACCGAAAGTAATTGAGATCAGTTTAAGTTTAGATAATGTAACAATGAAAGAAAGTCATAGTTAAAATATTAAGGAAATTGAAATCTGATATGATATTTTTAGCAGTTTAAGAAATAGTAATCTGTTTGCTGTGTTTGGTACCATCAAATATTTTTATTTGTTATTGTTATATAACTTACAATAAAGTACATAAGTAATGCTAGTAGTAGCCTCCTTTAAGTAGAACAGAGGTCAGAATAGTGATTCCAAAGAGGAGGAAAGTAATACAAGCACACAACATGGCCGCTGAAAAATACTTACATACTCACAACATTTAAAAAATAACCCAGAGGATGGTTTGTAACTTTTAGGGTCAGCCTATTGACAAAGCTTAGAGGTCAAGGATCCAGTTGCAGAACAGAATGCAAATATTAACAGACTATGTAAAAGTGAAGCTGACACCATAAGTTTCTGAAAAGTGAATACTGAGAAGAGGCTTGGGTTGGATGAAAGTGGAGGAAATGGTTGGGTGTTAACACCTTCTAATTAGAAGGTGAGAAATCAAGAGCAACTGATGAAAATTGACGGAAACAATTACACAGATCACCAATAAAATAATTAAAATAACAGTATGAACATCTAACAGATAGCAAGAAGATGGAGGAGTGTAGGGTAATTGACCTAAAAATATTGAAGAGGCAGTTGATGATCTAACTAGCTGACTAGCAGAAAAGAGCTCATTAAAAGAATATTGAGGAACTCACATAATTTTTGGAAGGGTGAAATAACCAGGTTTGGGATTAAGCTTCCAGGCACAATGTCCAAGACGACAAAGTAAAAACAGTCCAATGAGGAATTTCTATCATTGTGGCTGCCCCACTGAATACTAAAGAAAATCAGAATTACTGGTGCCCTCAAAGCTTGCCACCTCAACCCTCTCAGCAGAAAACAGGATTAAAGTCCTTTTCCTCAAATCACTTACTTCCACATCTAACTTTCATACTATCGAGTTAATTGAATAAGATGAAGTCACATACATGCCCGCCCCCTTGCATGTCTTCTGCAAAGGAGGCTGGGAACTGAGTTTTCTTAATTTTATCTTGGGGAGATAGGGTTCATATGCTTGGATGTTCACCACACACAGCAGGGGAATCTGAAGGTGCTGCATAACCAGAAAATTGAACAAAGGTACTATTGTCAAAGATGATTTTTTAAAAAAGAGGGGAAGCATATTGTTCACAGCTTTGAGATGAGTAAGTACACAAGAGAACAAAAAAGCAGAAATAATCTAAAGAGTTGTATCTAGGGCAGTGAAACAGTATAGAAAATGAAGATGATGAGAGATTTTTTTATAAGCTCTTCTATTTAATTTGCCATCACCAGCAGATTTGATTGACAGAACTGAAAATGAAAGAGTAAAGATGAGGACACATGCTTAGACAGGTTAACTAGTGAATGATGGAGTAGGAAATTCAGCCAAAATTTTCTTTCTTAAAGCAAAATATTGACAACAATTTAACTTATTGTGATAAGGTAGTGTTTAAGCAGAAAGAGATCTTCAACATTAAATGGTTCTGTTATTTTAAAGAATAATGAGAAAGCTTATGTTTGAGAGAAGAGTGAAGAAACAGTGGTGCCAGGGAATCAGAGAGTTTAGGATTGGAACAAAAGGCCAGACATTTTGGGTTTTAAAGAAATGTCACCAGGATAAGCATAGAGTTCTGAGGAAATTATCAATTAAGGCATGAACTGAACAACTTTGTAAAGGACAGTCCCCAAAGCTACAATTAGTGTCTCTTCTGGCTAGAATTTTTGTTGTGAATAGCAGTTATTTGAGTCATGGTATACATTCTGTTTGGTTGAGCATTTCTTCTGATTGATCAAAGCTCATACTAAACTGGTAGTTAAATATTCTGAGATCCTACTTTGCTGTGTTTGGTACCATCTAGCTTATAAATAACAATCATCTTTTTATTAGTTATTGTTATATAATTTACAATAAAGTGCATAAATATTTAACATGCAGCAATATGAATTCTCATATGCACGTACAACCACATAACCACCAACCAAATCAAGATTTTAAATGTTGCCAGTATCTCAGAAGCGTTCTCATTCCGTTCAAAATCAGTGCCCCTTGAGGAACCACTGTTTGGACTGTTATAACCACAGATCAGTTTTCTGGTGTTTGAATTCTGTATAAATGCAGTGGCATACCAAAGAACCTTTAGTGTCTGACTTCTTTCACTCAACAGTACATCTCTGAGATTATTTCATGTTATTACATGTATTAATAGTTCATTTTTTCATTCTGTATGGCATTCCATTATCTGAATATGCCCTAAATTCTTGTACATGTCTTCTTGCATTGGATATTTACCCAGGAGTGGAATTGTTATGTCACAAGTTATATGTATAGTTAGCTTTAGTAGTAAGAGATACATGTATTTTGACACTGCCTTCTTCAAAACAATATGCCCCTTTCTCATGGGTATCTTATCAACTAAGTTCACATAAAATTAACAAACTTTCTTACATTATCATTCACTTATAACTTTCTTCTTATACATTTGACTTTCTCCCTTCCTTTCTCCTTTTCCTCTCCTTTCTACTCTTTCATTCCTGTATTTTTTTAACAATTTCTTCTTGCTATGAGAAAGTGAAAATCATTTCTTGTATTTTGCCCTACTTTTGCAATGGGGCAAGTTCTTCAATTATTTTATATATGAATGCTTAGTTGATTGAACTGTTGAACAAATAGGTGAATATCTGGCTAGAACCTTTCATAGTCTGTGAATTTATAATAAAGCTAGGGTGTTATTCTGTTATCCACACTAGCCCTTAATATAAAGAAAACTCCAAATGATGCAAGATGTGGTATTTCTTTTAGGTATTATTTTACTATTTGAATTTTGAGAAACTATAAGCATTGGAACAAGACTTTAGAAAAATGTATGTTCTAAAATATTAATATATAAAAATATTATTTTTAAAATATCAATAATTTATTAGATTAGAACTATGACATCAAATTCTTAAATAATTACATTTAGATTACTATCTATTATTAAAAGGGTAGAACCCTTGCCCAATGCACTTGCAATAATTATTTTGAGTATCTAATGGTGCTGGTGAGGAGGGTAAGGGCTGGAGTCATGTTCTGCAGTTGTTAAGACTTGGTGAACTTAGCAAGTAGAGCTGTGGGACAGAAGGATAAGTAACACTATTTCAAGCCTTCCAGTCCTCTAAGACTGGAGACTTTGTGTAGCCAATGGAGGTTACAGAAAGTTTGGAACCTGTTCTGTATGTTCCACATGGGACTGAGAGTAGAGATAAATTCATCAATACACTTTTGAGATTATCGCCCTGGGAGTGATGTGGGGCAGATCCCAGGCATCCTTTATGATGAGTGATCTCATTTCAGCTCTGGGTCCAAACTGGAAGTGACCCTTCTTGCTGAAAAGTGTTAAAAGCTATCATCTCCTACCCACAGTGTACAAGAAAAGAGGGTATGATGCCTAAAGACAAGTGGCTAGGATGAGGGCTGATGGATTCTGCAGAACATACTAGAAGAAAGCAATTCTCTTCCAAAATCAGTTAGTAAGTACTTAAAATGAAAACAAACAAACAAACAAAACAAGAAAACACTACTCTGAGCAAGTACATAGGAAAAAGACTAAGACCTCATGTTTATGGCCTTAAAAACAATGCAAATGATACTGGATAAAAAAAGGTATTCTGGTTACTCATATAATGTATTAAAATGGAAAGCAATGAATGAAAGCACTTTAATTTTACATTCATATTAACTGCATTGGTAATTGTTATTTTAGACCATAGTTTATGTTTGCTTTTAAGTTGGGATTTGGCATATATTCTAATGTTTGTATTGTTCTTCTTGCAATTAGGATATGTAAAAATGAGGACTTTTAAATAATCACTTTGCCTGGGTTTCCTGTGGTAATTTGCAACAGAGAATGAACACTGTTCACTAACTATAGTAACTGTACAATTGCTTAAGAAGTTCCATCTGCTTGTCTAATTGCTATCAACTTTAAATGTAAATTTAACCCTAAATTTAAATTTCTTAATTTCAGAGTCTATCACTAGATTCATTTTTGAAAAATTAAATACTGAGATGAAAAATATGAAGGTCATTTTATCAATGGCCAAAATAATTAATAAACCTTTTCAAACAAGACTCATATTATTTGTTTCAAAAAAACCCAAATACTGTCTGTGCTATAATCCAATAAAGGCATTCTTAAGAAACTTTACATCACTTAAAAATCACATGAAAAAAGTGATTGTTTCAGTAAAAGAATGGGTTAGAAGTAAAGGGTTTCAGGGTCACAATTCCAGTAGCTACAAAGTAATTCAAGAAGTAATGAAAATCTGATTTCCTAGTTATCCAGTGTTACAGCTGATTTAAGTTTTGAAAACTTACAAGGGAAATGCCTATACTTAAGAATCATTTGTCCACTATTCCTCCTCATTCGCTTGTGCTCCCATTCCTTTTATTGGCAGCTAATAAAGCCTGATTTGACCCACCCTTTACAAAGAAGCTTTACAGAGAATATACTCAATATATAGAGAATGTTCTATGTGTTTGTGGATAAAATGAAGGTTCCTGTGGCCAGGATTCTCACCTGTCCCTGGTAGCTCACTGCACATGTGTGGGCAATGTGTTGTTATCGACTCTATATAAAGAGCCCTGCCCTGTGCTCTGGGTGACATGGTGGCATGGCTGCAAGGCTGCAGAAGGAGCAGAGGCTGGAGTGGTGGCAGTGATGAGGACAGAGGCCCAGAGGACGGCTGTTGGGGCAGAGACCAGCTTGTTGTATGCAGACTCACTGAGTGAATGGGATTTTTGTGACTGACCTGCCACCTGGAAATAAAGTTGGGTATAACCCTTTCACCCCAAGAATGTTCTACTGTCATTTCTTTGGTCACATTGAATCCATAGTGAACTTGCCCGGGGCTGAAAACCATTGACAAGGCAGTGTTAAATGCATATAAAACATTTTATTTTCTTGCCTGTGTAAGCAGGGACAGAACTGAAAATAGTAATAAGACATAGTGGCCAGTGAGATGATAATGAAAAGAAAAACAGTAAGAATAGTAGAGTTCTTGGCTTTATATCAGTCCATATTAGAACCCAGGCCTGTCTGGCTTTGTAGGGTAGACTGATAGGGCCAGTCTGCCAGGCGTCTATCTCTGTGGGGGATGAGGAGTCACTAGGTTACTGTTACCAATTAGAAAGAATTGCATGTAATATATTCATGCAATGGAATATAATTCAAGTTAAAATAAATGACAAATATCAATATGGCTAAAGCTCAAAATTACAAAGTTGAACATACTTTGGTTTCCTGGACCCAATTCCGTGTGTGTGTGTGTGTGTGTGTGTGTGTGTGTGTGTGTGTGTGTGTGTGTGTGGTCCCAAAAAACCACCAAGGAATGTCCCCAGCCACCAGCTGGGTGTCCTACAATTTAACTGGATTCAACTCAGTTCTGACACGATCTGTCAGGAAATAGCATCATATTTCCCCAGTTAAGGCTCAGTCACAAAAAACCTCCCTCAACTGGAGGTCTCAAGCAAAACCTAGGTAGGTAGCCACCTGTGCTTCTCATTGGCAATAAATCAGAAGTTCCCTTACCTCTTCTTGGGTTTGATTAATTTGCTAGAGTGGCTTGTAGAACTCAGGAAAAACATTTACTCACTAGATCACCAATTTGTTACAAAGGACATTAAAGGATGGGAATCATGGAGTAGCTGGAGACACATAGAGCAAGGTGCGTGGGAAGGGGCACAGAGCTTCCACGTCCTCTCCAAGCACACCATTCTGCCGCATCTCCACGTGCTCACCAACTTGGAACTTCTCTGAACCCTGACCTTTTGGGCTTTTATGAAGATTTTATTACAGACAGATGATTAAATCACTGGCCACTGATAACTGAGCCAATCTCCACACCCCTCACCCCAAGGAAGTTAGGAGGGTGGGACTGAGAGTTCCAGACCTCTAACTGCACAGATGGCTCCCCTGGCAACCAACTGCTTGCTTAAGTGGGTCCAAAAGTTGCCTCATTACCATAACAAAAAACACATTTTTTGCTCTCACCACTTAGGAAATTCCAAGAATTAGGAGCTTTGTGCCAGAAACTGGGGACAAAGACCAAATACATATTTATTATCATAAATCACAGTATCACAAACATAAAAAAAGCAAATTGCAGAAAAGCAAAGTGTAAGTGTGATGCATGGCATTTGTTTAAAATTTTAAAATACAAAATATTACATATTGTTTTCTAAACAAAGATATATATTGTTTATACATTATAAAATCATGGCCTAGAAAGACATACATTCATTTCCAGAGAGTGGTTTTCTCTGAGCACAAATGCGGGATTGGGTAAGGGGAAGGAGACATGAAACGGATCTATAGTTACCCTATCCATTTGAAACCAGTCTGGAAAAATTGGTAGTCATTTAAAATCACAGGTTTAAAGCAGAACATTTCCTCAGTGAATCCTAACACTAGTTATGTAGGCCTCTAAACAGTCAAGCAAAGTACAGTAATAAGGGTCATTTGGCCATTTGGCACACCAACTAAAGGTCTAAAGACAAAGCAAACATAATTGCAATGGAAACCTAATACATGGGAACCAAAATGTTCTTAACTGTCCTCAAAAACCTTGAGAAGCACAAACACAGCTAACACGATAGGAAATTGAGGGGAAATTTTAAATGATTGCAGAGCTGGATTAGATAAAATGCGCCTGGGGTTACCTGTGAATTTTAATGGAATTTAGAGATCAAAGAACTTTAGAAATGATCTAGTCCTGTGGTGATTCGTTGCACTTCAGTATTTGAAAGGTAGTAATGGTAATGGGGAGGTGGAAGAGGAGTGATTTTCTATTTATCTATGAAAATTAATTTCCACTTTTCTTTGATTTTACCTGAAACCATACTAATTCTTTGTGGTAACACTGATTAACTCATGCTGATTAGAAGCTTTGATTGTCAAATTTAGTAGCATTTGATTAATGCTACTTCAAGAAAATGAATAATCCTATAATAAATACAGTGCTTTTGGCAATAAAACTTTTTCAAAGCATTGATTTGCATGAAAAACATAATAGAAAGGGTTCTTTGTGATAGTGATTGAAAGGATGGAAAAAATTAATATAGTTTAGTGACTTTTTAGAAACTGAGAATCTAAAAGGTTTAATTGCTCAGGTCATATAGCTGGAGACGAGGAGAAAGTCCCTGGTCTACCAGCACAAGTAACTGCACGTGCTGATATATTATTGTCCTCTGTTGAAAGAGAAGATGAGGAGGAAGTTTCCTAGGTTGATATAAATGTCAAGTGACTGAAAATGTAGTATTCTTCAGAAGAAACAAATCAGTGGAAATGGGGTCACTCTATCAACTGTGAAAGATTACATTCACAGGAAATAAAATTGAAGGGGAACTACCATTTACTGAGTACCCACTATGTGTGTGTGTATGGGCTCCTTGTTTATTTATTTACCTAAACTGTCTACATTTGTTATTGTTCACATATCACAAATGAGAAAAATGAGATTCATCAAGACAAAGCAGTTGGCTCATTCTCACCTGGGAAATGCTGAGCCAGCATTTGAAGTAGGGTCTCTTTCTAAAACATCATGGGCTGTGAATGAGTCAGGATCTTTATGAGAACTTGGTCTTGTTACTTGGAGTTTTAACCTTTTTGTGCCATCTGGGGAGGACTATGGAGTCCTCAGAATCATGTTTTTAAATGCATATAATAAAATACATAGGAATATAAAGGGGAGCAAAATATGTCTTTTTGGAATATTGTTTTGAGTTGGTTATTTTTAAGAAACAGTAGACTCAAGTGAAGCTCTGAAAACTGAGAAGTTACCTTTTATAAGAGATATTTACAAGGGAAATCTCCATCTGTAAGGGCTGTCTCCCTCTCTGTACCAGGAAGAGAAGGGTGACTCTAAATCTCTAGAAACTCTTATCAACAGAGAAAGCAACGACATAACTTAAATCTGTGTAACCACTTTACCCTTAGTTCCTGTGCCTTTTCTGGTACCTCCTCTAACTGGCCTACTGTCTACTCCCAACTTCTTTTGTCTTTATCCTGAAGATGGTATTTATAAGGTGGAGGTTTGGGAGAGTTTATTCAGTTTTCCTGGGTCTCTCCCATGTAAACACAGGATATACATGATATTAAACTTCTGTTTTTCTCCTGTTAATCTGTCTTTTATTACAGGGGTTCTCAGCCAACAACTTAGAAAGACAGAAGAAAAATTATTTTTCCTTCCCCACAAGTGCAAAGCCATGATCTCCTAGGGGAAACAAATGGAAGGAAGGAAGGAAAGTCTATACAGGAAGGTAAGAATTCGTTCTCTGGTTTTGCCAATCTAATCTAGTTGGGTAGGGGAAATACTTCTCAGGAATAGAATTCAAGGGAAACAGCTTAAGGTAGACCAGCTAATTGCTAGGTAGTTAGGAATTACCACTTGTGAAAAAGACTGGGATTCTGACTAGGAAATATCCTTGTGTGGTCGAATGTCCCAAAAGAGAGATTTCAGCCTAAGAGTAACAATGGATGTAGACCAGCAAAGAATTGTTTAGTACAGATGGCTGAGCAACTACATACCTGCCATTTGCCTAAAATATAAATAATGTGTGTCCCTAACTCACTCCATATTATAATAAGATTAGTATGAGCTTGTAGAGCAGAAGAGGCATACTCCAGTTTGCTGTGTTTAACAGAGACATCTGATGATACCTTTATTAGTTTCCAACTGCTGCTTTAGCAAATTACAAATATTTAGTGACTGAAAACAAGCAAACAAAAATTTTTTTTTATAATTCTCGAGGCTAGAAGTCTGAAATAGATCTCACTGGGCTAAAATTAAGGTGTTAGTGAGGATGCATTCTTTCTGGAGACTCTAGGGGAGAATCTTTTTCCTTACCCTTTCCAGCTTTTAGTGACCTCCTGCATTCCTGGGTTCATAGCACATTCCTCTGTCCTCAAAGCTAGCAACACAATGCCACCCAATCTCTCTGATTCTGACCTTATTGATTACATGGGACCCACCTGGATGACCCAAGATAATCACCCCATTTCAAAATCCTTAATTTAATCATACATGAAAAGTCCCTTTTGCCATGAAAAGTAACATTTTTGTAGGTTTTGGAGATTAGGAAGTGGACACCTTTGGGAAGTGGCATTACTTTGCCAACCACAGGGCCTGTGTTTTTAGTAACTTCTGTTCATAGGAAAGGCATTTCAAAAGACTCCTCAACCCTGATGATTTTCTCTTCACATCCCAAAGAAGATAGTTCATATAACCCACCTATGTAGCAAATAACAGAAAATAAGTAGCCACTTCTCAGTAACAGGACCTGGTAGTTTGTATCATTCACAATGCGGGGGGGAAGTAAAATATTTTAAGTTCCGGAAATGCATGTGTATGTGGTGTAGTAAATGAAAACTGGAGTGATCTCTGTGAAACCTTCATTGCCTCCCTTACTCCTTTCTCCAGATTTGATCTCGGTGCTCTTCTTTTTTTTTTTACAACTAAAAGACTGAAACAGAATTAAACTTTATTGTTATTTAATAAGTTTAGTTTAGTTTTTTTTTTTGTAGATGATTATTTTTTATTGAAGGGTAGTTGACACACAGTATTACATTACATTAGTTTCAGGTGTACAACATAGTGATTCAACATTTATATACATGACAATTCTAGGTACCAGCTATCACCATACCAAGCTGTTACAATATCTTGACTATATTCATTACATCCCGGTTACTTATTATTTTACCATTGGAAGTGTGTATTTTTTTTTTTTGTGTGAGGGCATCTCTCATATTTATTGATCAAATGATTGTTAACAACAATAAAATTCTGTATAGGGGAGTCAATGCTCAATGCACAATCATTAATCCACCCCAAGCCTAATTTTCGTCAGTTTCCCATCTTCTGAGGCATAACAAACAAGTTCTTACATGGAGAACAAATTCTTACATAGTGAATAAGTTACATAGTGAACAGTACAAGGGCAGCCATCACAGAAACCTTCGGTTTTGCTCATGCATTATGAACTATAAACAGTCAGTTCAAATATGAATACTCATTTATTTTTATACTTGATTTATATGTGGATACCACATTTCTCTCTTTTTTTTTTTTTGGTACAGATAAGTGGAAATTTATTCATCAACACAAGAATGGGTAAATAAACTGTGGGGCCTCCATACAGTGTATACTACTCAGCAATAAAAGAAAACTATTGATACACAATAGTATGAATGAATCTCAAACAGTATGAATGAATTTCAAAAATATTATGCCAAATGAAAGAAGTCTTGCACAAGAGTACCAAATTCCACAGCTACTAAATCTATGCTGAAAAAAATCAGAACAATGATTGTTTTGGGCAAGGGTTAAGGACAAGAATTGACTGGGAAGGAGCATACATAATTTTTTGGGGTGATGAAAATATTCCATATCTTGATAACGGTTAGGGTTACATGGCACGAACATAGCTGTCAAAAGCCACTGAATGCATACTCAAGATTTGTGCATTTCACTTTATATGAAAATGTTGAAAAGACAAAATCAAACCCTAGTTAGCAATTCATATAATGAAGTGTTTAAAGGTGGAGTATACTGATGTATGCAATTTGCTTTGAAATGCAAAAAATAATAAGGTGGTTTGATGGATAGATGGACTAGCTGGTTATGGCTAGGAATAACTAGTTGCATTAAAAATAAATATACCAAAATGTTACCTGTAGAATATAGATTGGGCAGGAACAGTATATGGGTATTTTTTTTTGTCACATATTTTATTAACTCCTGATTAAAATTTCTGTATATCCAGCCTGTTCAGATTATAAATATGTTTGGTCATAAATAGTAGCAATCTTTTTTATAATGAGCCTCATCTTTAGTGATTTACGCAGTAATAAAAATAAGCCAGATTTTGGAACTTTGGTCATTACTTTTTTTTTTTTTTTTTTTTTTTTTTGTGAGGGCATCTCTCATATTTATTGATCAAATGGTTGTTAACGACAATAAAATTCTGTATAGGGGAGTCAATGCTCAATGCACAATCATTAATCCACCCCAAGCCTAATTTTCGTCAGTCTCCAATCTTCTGAAGCATGACGAACAAGTTCTTACATGGAGAACAAATTCTTACATACTGAATAAGTTACATAGTGAACAGTACAAGGGCAGTCATCACAGAAACTTTCGGTTTTGCTCATGCATTATGAACTATAAACAATAAGTTCAAATATGAATATTCATTTGATTTTTATACTTGATTTATATGTGGATACCACATTTCTCTCTTTATTATTATTACTTTTAATAAAATGCTGAAGTGGTAGGCAGATACAAGATAAAGGTAGAAAACATAGTTTAGTGTTGTAAGAGAGCAAATGTAGATGATCAGGTGTGCCTGTAGACTATGTGTTAATCCAAGCTAGACCAGGGCAATAAAACATCCACGTATGCAGAAGATTTCTCTCAGAAAGGGGGGGTGAGGTTCTAAGCCTCACCTCTGTTGATCCCCAATTTCTCACCTGATGGCCCCCCTGCGACTGTGCCTGTCTTAGGTTGTTCCTCCCTTGAGGAATCTTACCCGTCTCTGGCTAACCAGTCATCTTCCGGGGCCATACAGGGAAATGTAAAGTTGGTAAGTGAGAGAGAAGCCTTATTGTTTGAAATGGTTAGCTTTTTATTTCTTTGCATATTTATGCCCTGTAGCTTCTATGCCCAGCATTTATCTTGAGGTATCTTTACCACTTGGAAGAATTATGATACTCGGTAAATTTGATATGAGGCACGAATTCTATTTAAGGGTTGTAATTAGGAAGGAAGAAGAAAAGCTATAGAAATAGCAGGCGGAAGAAAACATGGGAAGATTGATTATTTCTTTGACATATCTTCTTGTAGAGTAACTTCAGCATGTATAGGTTTTAAGCTACTACTTAAATTGCACACACACATTAACATAATAGGAGTATAGTTACATAACCAAAGCATACCTGTAATTACCAGCCATCTCCAGTGAAACCAAGAAACCAGTTAGGCACCTTAGGCATTTGTGAAAACTTATCTATGATATGGTGGATATTGTCCAACTGAACTTGAACAGTCTGAGAGAACTCAGACAAATTAAAACAACCCATTCCTGGGGAATGTTCACATCCCTTATGTTCTTTTAACAGTAAATAGTCTGTAGTTGTAAGATTTTGGAGCGCTACAATTTGCACTTCTCCTAATTCTTGATTGAGTTCCAACAGTATAGATCCAGTCAAATTTGTTGTTTTACTGTATGCACAGGCCAGCTTAGATATCTCCTTCATCATTCCCATGGCAAGTCCAGGAACTGGTGGGATGAGTGCATCTACACCTGTGGCAGTGCGTGGATCTTTGTTGGGGTTTTTTGATGATCATCTTCTGGCATGAGTCTTCCAGAGAGTGCAGATGTTGGAAGTTCTCTTTCATATCGTATCTTAGTTCATTTTCGGGGTAACCCAATTAGACTTTGATCTTCTGTATAAACGAAAACAGACCCTTTGCCTACACTTTTATATGCCCTTTATACCCTTGTGTAGAACTCATTGGAGGTTACCACACAGGAACTGCCCTTTTTTTTGTTTTGTTTTGTTTTGTTTTTGGTATCACTAATCTACACTTATATGACAAATATTATGTTTACTAGGCTCTCCCCTATACTAGGTCTCCCCTATAAACCCCTTTACAGTCACTGTCCAACAGCATAGCAAAATGTTGTAGAATCACTACTTGCCTTCTCTGTGTTGTACAGCCCTCCCTTTTCTCCTAACCCCCATGCATGTTAATCTTAATACCCCTGTACTTATCCCCCCCCTTATCCCTCCCTACCCACCCATCCTCCCCAGTCCCTTTCCCTTTGGTACCTGTTAGTCCATTCTTGAGTTCTGTGATTCTGCTGCTGTTTTGTTCCTTCAGTTTTTCCTTTGTTCTTATATTCCACAGATAAGTGAAATCATTTGGTATTTCTCTTTCTCCGCTTGGCTTGTTTCACTGAGCATAATACCTTCCAGCTCCATCCATGTTGCTGCAAATGATTGGATTTGCCCTTTTCTTATGGCTGAGTAGTATTCCAATGTGTATATGTACCACATCTTCTTTATCCATTCATCTATCGATGGACATTTAGGTTGCTTCCAATTCTTGGCTATTGTAAATAATGCTGCAATAAACATAGGGGTGCACTGATCTTTCTCATACTTGATTGCTGCATTCTTAGGGTAAATTCCTAGGAGTGCAATTTCTGGGTCAAATGGTAAGTCTGTTTTGAGCATTTTGATGTACCTCCATACTGCTTTCCACAATGGTTGAACTAACTTACATTCCCACCAGCAGTGTAGGAGGGTTCCCCTTTCTCCACAGCCTCGCCAACATTTGTTGTTGTTTGTCTTTTGGATGGCAGCCATCCTTACTGGTGTGAGGTGATACCTCATTGTAGTTTTAATTTGCATTTCTCTGATAATTAGCGATGTGGAGCATCTTTTCATGTGTCTGTTGGCCATCTGTATTTCTTTTTTGGAGAACTGTCTGTTCAGTTCCTCTGCCCATTTTTTAATTGGGTTATTTGTTTTTTGTTTGTTGAGGCGTGTGAGCTCTTTATATATTCTGGACGTCAAGCCTTTATTGGATGTGTCATTTTCAAAGATACTCTCCCATACTGTAGGGATACTTTTTGTTCTATTGATGGTGTCTTTTGCTGTACAGAAGATTTTCAGCTTAATATAGTCCCACTTACTCATTTTTGCTGTTGTTTTCCTTGCCCGGGGCGATATGTTCAAGAAGAGGTCACTCGTGTTTATGTCTAAGAGGTTTTTGCCTATGTTTTCTTCCAAGAGTTTAATGGTTTCATGACTTACATTCAGGTCTTTGATCCATTTTGAGTTTACTTTTGTATATGGGTTAGACAATGGTCCAGTTTCATTCTCCTACATGTAGCTGTCCAGTTTTGCCAGCACCACCTGTTGAAGAGACTGTCATTTTGCCATTGTATGTCCATGGTTCCTTTATCAAATATTAATTGACCATATATGTCTGGGTTAATGTCTGGAATCTCTAGTCTGTTAAATTGGTCTGTGGCTCTGCTCTTGTGCCAGTACCAAATTGTCTTGATTCCTATTTCTTCATAGTAGAGCTTGAAGTTGGGGAGTGAGATCACCCCTACTTTATTATTCTTTCTCAGGATTGCTTTGGCTATTCGGGGTCTTTGGTGTTTCCATATGAATTTTTGAATTATTTGTTCCAGTTCATTGAAGAATGTTGCTGGTAGTTTCATAGGGATTGCATCAAATCTGTATATTTCTTTGGGCAGGATGGCCATTTTGACGATATTAATTCTTCCTAGCCACGAGCATGGGATGAGTTTCCATCTGTTAGTGTCCCCTTTAATTTTTCTTAAGAGTGACTTGTAGTTTTCAGAGTATAAGTCTTTCACTTCTTTCGTTAGGTTTATTCCTAGGTATTTTTTTTTTTGATGCAATTGTGAATGGAGTTGTTTTCCTGATTTCTCTTTCTGTTGGTTCATTGTTAGCGTATAGGAAAGCCATAGATTTCTGTGTGTTGATTTTGTATCCTGCAACTTTGCTGTATTCCAATATCAGTTCTAGTAGTTTTGGGGTGGAGTCTTTAGGGTTTTTTATGTACAGTATCATGTCATCTGCAAATAGTGACAGTTTAACTTCTTCCTTACCAATCTGGATTCCTTGTATTTCTTTATTTTGTCTGATTGCCGTGGCTAGGACCTCCAGTACTTTGTTAAATAACAGTGGAGAGAGTGGGCATCCCTGTCTAGTTCCTGATCTCAGAGGAAATGCTTTCAGCTTCTCGCTGTTCAATATAATGTTGGCTGTGGGTTTATCATAGATGGCCTTTATTATGTTGAGGTACTTGCCCTCTATTCCCATTTTCCTGAGAGTTTTTATCATGAATGGATGTTGAACTTTGTCCAATGCTTTTTCAGCATCTATGGAGATGATCATATGGTTTTTGTCTTTCTTTTTGTTGATGTGGTGGATGATGTTGATGGACTTTCGAATGTTGTACCATCCTTGCATCCCTGGGATGAATCCCACTTGGTCATGGTGTATGATCCTTTTGATGTATTTTTGAATTCGGTTTGCTAATATTTTGTTGAGTATTTTTGCGTCTACGTTCATCAGGGATATTGGTCTGTAGTTTTCTTTTTTGGTGGGGTCTTTGCCTGGTTTTGGTATTAGGGTGATGTTAGCTTCATAGAATGAGTTTGGGAGTATCCCCTCCTCCTCTATTTTTTGGAAAACTTTAAGGAGAATGGGTATTATGTCTTCCCTGTATGTCTGATAAAATTCGAAGGTATATCCATCTGGCCCGGGGGTTTTGTTCTTTGGTAGTTTTTTGATTACCGCTTCAATTTCGTTGCTGGTAATTGGTCTGTTTAGATTTTCTGTTTCTTTCTGGGTCAGTCTTGGAAGGTTGTATTTTTCTAGGAAGTTGTCCATTTCTCCTAGGTTTCCCAGCTTGTTAGCATATAGGTTTTCATAGTACTCTCTAATAATTCTTTGTATTTCTGTGGGGTCCGTCGTGATTTTTCCTTTCTCGTTTCTGATACTGTTGATTTGTGTTGACTCTCTTTTCTTCTTAATAAGTCTGGCTAGAGGCTTATCTATTTTGTTTATTTTCTCGAAGAACCAGCTCTTGGTTTCATTGATTTTTGCTATTGTTTTATTCTTCTCAATTTTATTTATTTCTTCTCTGATCTTTATTATGTCCCTCCTTCTGCTGACCTTAGGCCTCATCTGTTCTTCTTTTTCCAATTTCGATAATTGTGACATTAGACCATTCATTTGGGATTGCTCTTCCTTTTTTAAATATGCTTGGATTGCTATATACTTTCCTCTTAAGACTGCTTTTGCTGTGTCCCACAGAAGTTGGGGCTTAGTGTTGTTGTTGTCATTTGTTTCCATATATTGCTGGATCTCCATTTTGATTTGGTCATTGGTCTATTGATTATTTAGGAGCGTGTTGTTAAGCCTCCATGTGTTTGTGAGCGTCTTTGCTTTCTTTGTACAGTTTATTTCTAGTTTTATGCCTTTGTGGTCTGAAAAGTTGGTTGGTAGGATTTCAATCTTTTGGAATTTTCTGAGGCTCTTTTTGTGGCCTAGTATGTGGTCTATTCTGGAGAATGTTCCATGTGCACTTGAGAAGAATGTATATCCTGTTGCTTTTGAATGTAGAGTTCTGTAGATGTCTATTAGGTACATCTGCTCTACTGTGTTGTTCAGTGCTTCCGTGTCCTTACTTATTTTCTGCCCAGTGGATCTATCCTTTGGGGCGAGTGGTGTGTTGAAGTCTCCTAGAATGAATGCATTGCAGTCTATTTCCCCCTTTAGTTCTGTTAGTATTTGTTTCACATATGCTGGTGCTCCTGTGTTGGGTGCATATATATTTAGAATGGTTATATCCTCTTGTTTGACTGAGCCCTTTATCATTATGTAGTGTCCTTCTTTATCTCTTGTTACTTTCTTTGTTTTGAAGTCTATTTTGTCTGATATTAGTACTGCAACCCCTGCTTTCTTCTCACTGTTGTTTGCTTGAAATATGTTTTTCTATCCCTTGACTTTTAGTCTGTACATATCTTTGGGTTTCAGGTGAGTTTCTTGTAAGCAGCATATAGATGGGTCTTGCTTTTTTATCCATTCTATTACTCTGTGTCTTTTGTTTGGTGCATTCAGCCCATTAACATTTAGGGTGACTATTGAAAGATATGTACTTATTGCCATTGCAGGCTTTAAATTCGTGGTTACCAAAGGTTCAAGGTTAGCCTCTTTAGTATCTTACTGCCTAACTTAGCTCGCTTATTGAGCTGTTATATACACTGTCTGAAGATTCTTTTCTTCTCTCCCTTCTTGTTCCTCCTCCTCGATTCTTCATATGTTAAGTGTTTTGTGCTGTGCTCTTTCTAGGAGTGCTCCCATCTAGAGCAGTCCCTGTAAGACGTTCTGTCGAGGTGGTTTGTGGAAAGCAAATTCCCTCAGCTTTTGTTTGTCTGGGAATTGTTTAATCCCACCGTCATATTTGAATGATAGTCGTGCTGGATACAGTATCCTTGGTTCAAGGCCCTTCTGTTTCATTGTATTAAATATATCATGCCATTCTCTTCTGTCCTGTAGGGTTTCTGTCGAGACATCTGATGTTAGCCTGATTGGTTTTCCTTTATAGGTGACCTTTTTCTCTTTAGCTGCCTTTAACACTCTTTCCTTGTCCTTGATCTTTGACATTTTAATTATTTTGTGTCTTGGTGTTGTCCTCCTTGGATCCTTTCTGTTGGGGGTTCTGTGTATTTCCGTGGTCTGTTTGATTATTTCCTCCCCCAGTTTGGGGAAGTTTTCAGCAATTATTTCTTCTAAAATACTTTCCATCTCTTTTCCTGTCTCTTCTTCTTCTGGAACCCCTATGATACAGATATTTTTTCTTTTGGATTGGTCACACAGTTCTCTTAATATTGTTTCATTCCTGGAGATCCTTTTGTCTCTCTGTATGTCAGCTTCTATGCGTTCCTGTTCTTTTATTTCAATTCCATCAATGGCCTCTTGCATCCTATCCATTCTGCTTATAAACCCTTCCAGAGTTTGTTTCATTTCTGCGATCTCCTTTCTGGCATCTGTGATCTCCCTCCGGACTTCATCCCATTTCTCTTGCGTATTTCTCTGCATCTCTGTCAGCATGTTTATGATTTTTATTTTGAATTCTTTGTCAGGAAGACTGGTTAGGTCTGTCTCCTTCTCTGGTGTTGTCTCTGTGATCTTTGTCTGCCTGTAGCTTTGCCTTTTCATGTTGATAGGAATAGTTTGCAGATCTGGGACGAGTGACGGCTGGAAGAACTTCCTTTCTTGTTGGTTTGTGGCCCTCCTCTCCTGGGAGAACAGCGACCTCTAGTGGCTTGTGCTGCACAGCTGCGCGCAGACATGGTTTCTTCTTCCTGCCCGGCTGCTATGGAGTTAATCTCCGCTGTTGCTGTGGGCGTGGCCTGGCTCTGGCGGCTACTCCAAAGTGGTGGATTCGCATTGGAGGGGGAGCGGCTGGGATGCTATTTATCTCTTTAAGGGGCCTCCCTGCTCCCTGCAGCCCAGGGTTTAGGGTGCCCAGAGATCCCCAGATTCCCTACCTCTGGATTAAGTGTCCCGCCCTTCCCCTTTAAGACTTCCAAAAAGCACCTGCCAAAACAAAACAACGACCACCAAAAAAAATTAAAAAAATTTTTATTTAAAAAAATATATATATTTTTTATTTAAAAAAAAAAAGTTGGCTGCTCATTTTTCTTTATTCTCTGGTGCCAGCCTCAGGCATCTGCTCACCGGTCTTGCTGCCCTGTTTCCCTTGTATTGGGGTCCCTATCCCTTTAAGACTTCCAGAAAGCGCCCTCCAAAACAGAATAGCCAAAAAAAAAAAAAAAAGTGGTCGCGCACTTTTCTTATGTGCTCTAGCGCCCGGCCTCCGGTGCCCACTCACTGTTCTTGCTGCCCTGTTTTCCCAGTATCGAGGGCCCTGCACTCTGGCCCGGATGGCTGGGGCTGTGTGTTCGGTAGCCCTGGGCTCCGTCTCCCTCCCGCTCTGCCTATTCTTCTGCCACCGGGATTTGGGGGGAGGGGCGCTCGGCTCCTGCCGGGCCGGGGCTTGTATCTTACCCCCTTCGTGAGGCTCTGTGTTCTCTCAGGTGCGGATGTGGTCTGGATATTGTCCTGTGTCCTCTGGTCTTTATTCTAGGAAGGGTTGTCTTTGTTATATTTTCATAGATATATGTGGTTTTGGGAGGAGATTTCCGCTGCTCTACTCACACCACCATCTTCTACCCCTTCTTGTCGGTGATCTTCTTTGGTGCTCTTTTATAACTCTACTATCACTATCATAACATTTAACATTTTATATTCAATCTCTCTTTTTACAAATATACCTCTCACACTAAAATGGGAGATTCTCAAGGGCAAAGACAACAGTTTCCTCACCCATGTCACCCAGTGCCTAGCATACTACTTGGCCCATAGAAGACACTCAATACATATTTGTTGAATTAGCCTGTATTTGTTTACTTTGGTCATTTTTCCATCAAAGTAAACTCCTTGGACACTAGTCTTTTCCTATTGTGTGTTACATATTTTATACCCACAAATCCATTACAATAGTGCCTTGCATGTATGGGGTTCAGAGAATCCACAAGATCCCTGAATATATGCACAAAATTCTGGCTATATATAAGGCAAACATAGTTTGCAGCAATGCCATTTTATGAGTAGAGCATTCTGATCATTTCTTGCTCCACTGCTGGAAGTAATGTTTTACATGTCCTTAGGCATTTTTGATAAGGTGAAGGTTCAACCTCATACAGAAAAGAATAAAAGATGGTAGCAGTTTATTTTTGAGAAGCAATTGGATGTCTTAATCATGTCACTCTTGAATGGCCACAGTTACTTTTTCCATAATGAAAGGTCTAATTGCCTTGGGTTCCAGTTTCCATTTTCAATCTGGTCCAGGGCATTAATGTCTGTCTCCATTAGCCTTTTGCTGAAAGTATGATACTTTTGGTGCCAACTGCATTACAAAAATGTTGATAGCCAATATCTTGGCCTGTGGTAATTGGGTGCTTTCAATGCTAGAACTGCCAAGCTGTTAATTAGCTTAATTTAAGGACTACATATCAACTTTTTATTTTCATTTTGATCTGACAGCATTATCTTCATTTTAAGTAGATGTGTGCTGAAGTGTTTTCAAGGGTGCTTGTTCTAAAAAAATAATGATCCTGGATTAGTGAGTTATGAAAAGCTGCCTCAAGTGAGAGCCGATTTAGTTCATTACCTGAAACATGAACCAAAACATTATTGGTGCACAGAGAATTTCTGGGGAAGTTCACTTTTGCCGAGCTCTGACAACAGCATGGGAAAACAAGGTGGTGCTCCGGGACCAAAGCATTTCACTATCCATAGAACTTTGATACCTAATGGTGTCCTGATTAGCAGAGAAAAGCTACAGGTATCAAGAATCAAGTCTAAAGGAGAAAAGGAAGGTAAGATTCTTATGAGTTCACTGCAAGTGTATCAATTTTTCCTTTGTTTCCCTTTATCTGGTCTAAACTGTTAAGCAAAAGTTTGACCACAACAACACTGTCTTACATGGGACTAGGATTTCTCATTCATGTTCCAGCTTTCATCACTCATTTTTAATTATAGATTTTAGAATTCTAGTTTGAGTTAGCTAAATTGGCAGCAAGGCAAATCATTAAAATTGAAAATGGCAGGGATCTTTGAGCACATTTGAAACTCAGGAATGGCTGTGAGACAGGGAAAGCACAGGGCAGCCCTGTCCAATTAGAGCAAGGGCCCTGGGAAGGACAAATGAGATGCTTACTAAGGACCTTGGGAATGTGAAAAACAGGAGACTTGCAGCTGAAACAATGCAACAATGTATAAGAAGGTTCCCATTGTACCTCAGGGAAAAAGAACCATTTTACTGACTGTAAGTCACAGTAGCTCACATAGCTTAATGGAGGCATACTAGTTAAAAATAGAAATGACCTTTGGAATGATTGGCTAAAATATAGCTGCGATTCTGACAGGAACCTATAGAAAACAACCAGGTTCTCTCCCTCATTGATACAATAGGCATAAAACTCCTAGACCTGAGCCCATAAATGGCAGCCTTGCTCCTCCCAGTATATGCCTGGAAGTTCTATATCTTTACTTCTCTCTATCAATAAAAAGCCCTTTTCTTGCTTGCCTACCTTGAACATTTACAAAGTTCATTCTTCGACTCTGTAAACAAGAACCCCAGTATCGGCTGGGGGATAGCTTCTATTCTGAAGGAGATGATCTAAATAGCATAATGCCTAGGATAGGTAGACAATGAGTGTTATGTATTATAATCTCATCTTTGATAATGATGAAAATGCTAATAACAATGATAATAAGTTGTTGTGGACAAAGAAAGATAGCATAGTGCCTGATTCTCAGGTTTAATTATTATCAGATTATCATTGCAGAAAGCAATGTATAGTGAAATAGATTTGAACATAGATGTCAGGAGACTTGAGTTCTAGACCTGCTTATCACACTTATCATTTCTATGGCCTTAAGAAAGTGAAATAATTTCTCTGGGTCTCAGTTTCCTCAATCATAACATGAGGACAGGAATGGATATTAACTGTAAGTGGGTACAAGGCAGTGAGTAAGATTATAGAAATGCTCTAAAAGTTGGCTATGGTGATGGTTTTATAACTTGGTACACTTATGATAAATTACTGAATTATACATGTAAAATGGATGAATTTTATGGCATGAAAATTATATCTCAATAGATTTATTAAAAAGATGAATGTGTTCTTTCATTCTTTCAACAAAGGAATAGCATACACTATTCTCTAAGAGCTCAAAATTTCAAGTAGGAGGTAAGCAAATAAATTCACAACTTTTCTGCCTTTCATCATAGTATGATCATTATAGCATGTACTAAGTGTCAGGCTAAGCACTATAAATTCTGTAAGCTAAGTTCTAAGTACTTGACACAAATTAAGCCTTCTCATCCTCATAACTTATCATTCTTCTAACCCAGATAAAGAATCTGATGTAAAGATTACTGGAAGTCACACATCCATTAAATGGTGGAGCTGAGATTCAAACCCAGGTCTTTTGGTTCCAGAGTGTGTTCCTCTTAACCAGTACCCCCAAGTGGCTTCTCAATAGTAATATGCATAAAATCACAAAGTGTTATGGGAGTTATAGAGGAGGGGGGTACGTCAACTAGAATGGTCAGGAAAGGACTTTCACAGGAGCTATGAAATACATGCTGAAGAGTTGAGTAAGAGTTTGCCAAGAAAGAAATGGAGGTAATGTCACTCTACCCTGAGGAAAGAGAATACATGACAGCACAAATGTAAGCAATCATTAAGACTCTGAGCTCTTGAGCCTCAGTAAATACAAAAAGATTGAAATTGTACCAACCATCTTCTCAGACCACAAAGGTATAAAACTAGAAATAAATTACACAGAGAAAACAAAAAGGCTCACAAGCACATGGACATTTAACAACATGCTCCTAAATAATCAAAGATCAATGACCAAATTAAAACAGAGATCAAGCAATATATGTAAACAAATGAAAACAACAGCACAATGCCCCAACATCTGTGGGATGCCTTGAAGGCAGTTCTAAGAGGAAAGTATATAGCAATCCAGGCCTATTTAAAGAAGGAAGAACAATCACAAATGAATAGTCAAAATTCACAATTATTGAAAGTGGAAAAACGGGCCCAAGTCAGTAGAAGGAGGGACATAATGAAGATTAGAGAAGAAATAGATAAAATGGAGAAGAATAAAACAACAGAAAAAATTAATGAAACCAAGAGCTGGTTCTTTGAGAAAATAAAGAAAATAGATAAACCCCAAGCCAGACTTATTAAGAAAAAAAGAGAATCTACACACATAAACAGAATCAGAAATGAGAAAGGAAAAATCACTATGGACACCACAGAAATACAAAGAATTATTAGAGAATACTATGAAAAACTATATGCTAACAAACTGAATAATCTAGAAGAAATGGACAACTTTCTAGAAAAATAAAACCTCCCAAAACTGACGCAGGAAGAAACAGAAAATCTAAACAGACCAATTACCAGCAATGAAATTGAATAGGTAATCAAAAAACTACCCAAGAATGAAAACCCGGACCAGATGGCTACACTGCTGCATTTTATCAGACATTGAGAGAAGACAAAATACCCATTCTCCTTAAAGTTTTCCAAGTAATAGGAGAGGAGGGAATACTTCCAAACTCATTTGATGAAGCCAGCATCACTCTAAAATCAAAACCAGGCAAAGACACTACAAAAAAAAGAAAACTGCAGACCAATATCCCTGATGAACATCCATGCAAAAATACTCAACAAAATATTAGCAAACTGAATTCAAAAATACATCAAAAAGATCACCCATCATGATAAAGTAGGATTTGTTCCAGGAATACAAGGATGGTACAACATTCAAAAATCCATCGACATCATCCACCACATTAACAAAAAGAAGGACAAAACTCACATGATCATCTCCATAGATGCTGAAAAAAGCATTGGACAAAATTCAATATCTATTCATGATAAAAACTCTCAACAAAATGGTATAGGGGGCAAGTACCTCAACATAATAAAGGCCATATATGACAAACCCACAGCCCACATCATACTTAACAGCAAGAAACTGAAAGCTTTTCCTCTAAGATAAGGAACAAGACAAGGATGCCCACTCTCCCCATTTTTATTCAACATAGCACTGGAGGTCCTAGCCATGGCAATCAGACAACAAAAAGAAATAGAAGGCATCGATACTGGTAAGGAAGAACTCAAACTGTCACTGTTTGCAGATGATATGATATTGTACATAAAAAACCCTAAAGAATCCACTCCAAAACTAGTAGAACTAATATCTGAATTCAGCAAAGTTGCAAGATACAAAATCAATACACAGAAATATGTGGCATTCCTATACACTAATGATGAACTAGCAGAAAGAGAAATCAGGAAAACAGTTTCATTCACAATTGCATCAAAAAAAATAAAATACTTAGGAATAAACCTAACCAAGGAAGTGAAAGACCTATACCCTGATAACTACAAGACACTCTTAAGAGAAATTAAAGAGGATACTAATAAATAGAAATTCATCCCATGCTCTCAGGTAGGAAGAATTAATATTGTTAATGGCCATCCTGCCTAAAGCAATCTACAGATTCAATGCAATACTTATCAAAATACCGACAGCATTCTTCAATGAACTGGAACAAATAGTTATAAAATTCATATGGAACTACAAAAGACCCTGAATAGCCAAAACAATCCTGAGAAGGAAGAATAAAGTACAGGGGATCTTTCTTCCCATCTTCAAGCTCTATTACAAAGCCACAGTAATCAAGACAATTTGGTACTGGCACAAGAACAGACCCATAGACCAGTGGAATAGAGAGTCCAGATATAAACCCAAGTATATATGGTCAATTAATATATGATAAAGGAGCCATGGATATAAAATGGGAAAATGACAGTCTCCTTAACAGCTGGTGTAGGCAAACTAGACAGCTACATGTAAGAGAATGAAACTAGATTACTGTCTAACTCCATACACAAAAGTAAACTTGAAATGGATCAAAAACTTGAAAGTAAATAATGAAACCATAAAACTCTTAGAAGAAAACATAGGCAAAACTCTCTTGAATATAAACATGAGCAACTTCTTCATGAACATATCTCCATGGGCAAGGGAAACAAAAGCAAAAATGAACAAGTGGGACTATATCAAACTAAAAAGCTTCTGTACAACAAACGATAGAATCAGTAGAACAAAAAAGGCATCCCACAGTATGGGAGAATATGTTCATAAATGACATATCCAATAAGGGATTGACATCCAAAATATACAAAGAGCTTATGCACCACAACAAACAAAAAGCAAATAATTCAGTTAAAAAAATGGGCATAGGATCTGAACAGACACTTCTCCAAAGAAGAAATTCAGATGGCCAACAGACACATGAAAAGATCTCCACATCGCTAATCATTGGAGAAATGCAAATTAAAACCACAATGACATATCACCTCACACCAGTCAGGGTGGCCAACATCCAAAAGACAAACAACAACAAATGCTGGCAAGGATGTGGAGAAAGGGGAACCCTCCTACACTGCTGGTGGGAAGTTAAATTAGTTCAACCATTGTGGAAAGCAGTATGGAGATTCTTCAAAAAACTAAAAATAGAAATACCATTTGACCCAGGAATTCCACTCCTAGGAATTTACCCTAAGAATGTAGGAGCCCAGTTTGAAAAAGACATATGCACCCCTATGTTTATTGCAGCACTATTTACAACAGCCAAGAAATGGAAGCAACCTAAGTGTCCATCAGTAGATGAATGAATAAAGAAGATTTGGTACATATACACAATGGAATATTATTCAGCCATAAGAAGAAAACAAATCCTACCATTTGCACCAACATAGATGGAGCTAGAGGGTATTATGCTCAGTGAAATAAGCCAGGCAGAGATAGACAAGTACTAAAAGATTTCACTCATATGTGGAGTGTAAGAACAAAACAAAAACTGAAGGAACAAAACAGCAGCAGACTCACAGAACCGAAGAATGGACTAACAGTTACCAAAGAGAACGGGACTGGGGAGGATGTGTGGGAAGGGATGGAGAAGGGGAATAAGGGACATTATGATTAGCACACATGATGTAGTGGGTGAGCACGGGGAAGGCAGAATAATGCAGAGAAGGCAAGTAGTGACTCTAGAGCATCTTAATATGCTGATGGACAGTGACTGTTATGAGGTATGTTGTGGGGACTTGATAATGGGGGGAGTCTAGTAACCACAATGTTGCTCATGTAATTGTATATTAATGATACCAAAAAAAATTAAAAAGACTCTGAGCTCTCTTCCAGCTCTGAATGTCTAAAATTCTGGAAATAGATTGAAGTGATACAAGTAGAAGTAATCCAGGAGAGAGGTGTAAAAATACAATATAAATAGTGAAAATTTGTGACTAAAGGGATAGCCTGTTGTATATACAGCAAAGGAGAAAAATCACGTATTATTTTGCATGGGCTAATACTACTGTTTTCTGGGGAGCAGTTTTTCCTATTTGAGTTACCTGGTATAGAGAGGACAGGAAACATGACAGTTCCTAATATGTACTGAGGGGAATCCAGGCTCAGCCACCTGGGACTCCTCAGGTCAGTGTGAAATCATTGTCTTTGTTTCAGTTTCAGGCAGCAAGGCAGGAGGAGGATGGGAAATTCATGAACATAGTATATGAGACAAATCCGATCTAAATTCAGTAGAGATTGCTTTAATGAAGCGGCCCCATTTGCTGGCAGATGGCCTTACAGCCAAATTCACAAGACCATGAATTATATAAACAAAATGCTGGAAAATTCTCTAATGTTTTAAATATCTTTCCTGTTTCTGATAATATCCTTTTCTCATTCATTATTATTATTTTTAAATATCAATCTCTTCAGTTTATCATTTTATCAATCTTTCTTGTTCCTGTTTCAGAATTGTTTTTATCTTTACGTCACCTTTGTTCTGTATTTTTGGTTGCTCTTTTTGTTGATTTCTTAAATTAAAACTTAGTTTATTCACTTTTTTACTGATTTGCCAATTTAAGTTTGTAAAGCAATTAGTTTTAAGCATATCTTTGGTAACAATTTTTAAGTTTTAATATATAGTTAGTGGTGACCAGTTTGATGAGTAATATTAACTTCGTGACTAGAGGTATCATGAGGAAAAGAATCTTTTTATGGGTAAAAGGCATGCAACACTATTGAAAATAAATAGTACTGAGTATATTTTAGCTTATTGTATGTCATTGGTAGGTGTGCCCATAAAAGAGAAGAATATTTTGAGTGAAAAAATATGCAAAATTGTTCAAAATATATAGATTGTTATTATGTTCAAATTCAATTCAGAAAGTGGGAGGACTTCCAACCCTTTGAATGAATGGAACTCTGGGACATTGAATGCACTGACATTGAAAGATTTGCTTCCCACTTGACTCTCCGGCCATGGAAGAATACCAGAAGTGTCATGTGTAGTGTCAGCAAAGCCTGAGAAATGTGTGAGTTTGGGAAAGAAGTACATTCCTTGGGAACAGTGAGGCAAAGCAGAGATATCTCTGACCAGTCTAGGTAGAATAAACACAGAACTTAGCAAGAGATCTTAGGGAATATGTTTGTATTGAAACAAAGGATTGAATGCAGACTATGGTTGATGAGTTGAAGGGATGAGGATTTTCAGAAACTCTGTCTCTCTTGCTTCTGTATTCAGAACCCAAGGGGGCTTCTGTTCCCTCAGATTGCATGTTAAAGTGGCTATCCACAAGTCAACAAATAACTCAAGGAAGTTTAAAGGAAGCCTAGGAAGTTTAGAGGCTATTATAGGATATCTAAACCTTGCTGAATTCTTATACACATTGAGGTGGTCATAAAAAAGTTAACAAGGGTTACTCACTCTCCTTCCATCCATTTTCGTAACTATACAGCCCTTAACACTATTCATGATGCGGCAGAAGTGAAGCCTGATTGAAATGTGGATCCACGTTTGGTTTGAAGTTGCTGTTAGTACACTCTGAGCAAGTGTGATAAATGGGTTCTGTGTTTCTCTAGGAGCATCTCCATGTGAATTGATGACTGCTGCCCATGGGAATGAACAGGGCCTGAAGACATGAAGAGAGATTAGTTTAAGTGTGGCAAGGCCATAATCTGTAAAGAAGAGCATCCATCACTGTCACATAAGAGAACCACAGTGCTGGGAAGATCCTTTCCGTTTGGAAAAGGTCTCCCACTCCATGGCTGACAGTTTAGGCTTCCTTAGCTGATCGATACTGTTCCCTCCAAAAAACTCTTATTCAAATTTGATAAACTAATTACTATTACCATTTGGCTTTGAATGACTCAATTATGGCTGCAGTCACTTGTTTAGTAATTACTAAAATTATGGTTTGGGCTCAAGTCCAGTTCTCTTTGCTCTCTTCCCCCATGGAAACAGGAAGAGGCCCTTTTATAGGAAAATAGATGGTGATTCACGAGCCAGGTTGTAACAATTCATTTTAAATGACCTCAGTCAATGGGAAAATAAAACTGAACAGCCTGGCTCGAGAATAGGGCTAATTTTTTTCTTGCTCATTAAGAAACCTAGCATCCTGGAACTATAGCTTGGTTTACATGGATAATTCTAGTCTTTTCAAGAATGAAGCAAATTCTCCTTTTTTCCCTTTTACTCTTTTTCTTATGACAAAATTGTTAGACTTTATTATTAATTGGTTGCTAACATGTGGTGTTCTGGTTTAACTAGAGTAGAGATTCTATGTTCTGAATACCTCCTTCTCAGGTTTGTTGGAGAGAGGAAACCTTGGGAAGGCATACAGATTTCAGAGATTCTCAAGGCATGCTTTTACTTGGTTTGAAGGCTTTATCAATAGTTTCATTGCTGAAATTGCTGATACAGGAGATAATGTTTAGTTAAGTAAAGAACATTGTCAATTTTCAAATTCTGGCTCTGTTATTTTTGTCCTGTGTAATCTTGGTTAAGTGAATTTTAGTAGTCTAAGTTTCTTCATCTCTAAATGAGGATTAACATGAGATACTTCTCTCATGGGGTGAGAATTAAATGAAGTACTGAAATTGAAAAAAAGAAACAAAAAACAAATGCAATAAATACAAAACAGTTAAACACATGATCAGTATTAAAGCAAATATATCAATAATCATTTTAAATGTGAAGGGTCTAAATAAACCAGTAAAAGACAGAGAGTGGAAGAGCGGGTGAGGAAACAAGATCCAACTGTACATTGTCTATAAGAAATCCACTCTAGATATAAAGAACTTAGACTAAAAGTAAAACGATGGAGAATGATAAACCATGCTAATGCTAATTTAAATAAGTGAAATAGCTATATTAATTTCAAATAAAGCAGACTTGAGAACAAGGAACATTTTCAGAGATAAAGAGGACATTATATAATGATAAAGGGGTCGGGTCTCTAAGAAGATGTGCGACTAACAACATCATCAAAATGCATGGGGCAAAAACTGATAGACCTGCAAGGAGAAAAAGACAAATGATCTATTATAGTTGGAAACTTCCATACCACCAACTGTTTCAGTAATTGATAAATAAAAGAGGCAGAAAATCAGTAAGGATATAGTTGACCTAAACTGCACTATCAATCAACTTGAGCTAATTGCAATTTATAGAATACTCCATCCAACAACAGCTGAATACATATTCCTCTCAAGTTCACATGGAACATTTCCACGATGGACCACATTTGGGCTCATTAAATAGACCTTAACAAATCTGAAAGAATAGAAATCATACAAAATATGCTGTCAGGTCACAATGGAATTAAACTAGAAAACAAGAACAGAAAGATAGTTGGAAAATCTCCAAATATGTGGAGAAAGAAGGGCCAAATGAAACAAAGAACTGGAAGAAAGCAGGCACTCAGGAATTTGTAGTCACTGTTTCTCTGGTGTTGGTGAAGAGGATACCTTGGGGAGCGAAGCCCTGTTCTGTTATTATACATAAAAAAGAAAATAGGTTGGAAATGAGAGTTCATTATTCTTCTAGAGAATTTATTAAGAATTCTCTCAAGATTGTAAATCAATGATACTTTAATAAAAAAAAAAAGAATTGTTTCCTATGCCCTTGTAGAAGCTGACCTTGTCCAAAAAATGTAGTCAGTCATTATTGTGGATTCAGTGTTTGTGAATTTCCTCCCTAATATTTATTTGTAACCCTGAAGTCAGTGCTCACAGTGTTTTCATGGTCATTCATGGATATAGGTGGAGTGGTGAAAAATTTAAGTCACCGACTCATACATTCCCAGCTAAGGTTGATCCAAGTGACACTCTGCCTTCTTGTTTCAGCTCTGATACTATAAACAAGTTCCTTTTCAATGGTCTGTTTGGTGCCATGTTTTTTGCACATTTGCACTTGTCTTTTTTGGTGATTTTGCTGTTTAAAATGACCTCCAAGGATAATGCTGAAATGCTGTCTAATTTTCCTAAGTGCAAGAAAACTGTGACATACCTTACAGAGAAAAAATGTGTGCTAGGTCAGCTTTATTCAGGCATGAGTTAAGTGCTGTTGGCTGTGAGTTCAGTGTTAATGAATCAGTAGTATATATTAAATAACATATTTAAAGTGACACAAATAAAACAAAGTTATGAACAAACATCAACAAAAAAAAAGGTTAGGTATTGCCCATTGATGAAAATGTGACTGAAGGTTCAAAAGAATCTAATACATTATAACCCCTGGGAGCAATGGTTCAGAATTTGCTAGTTCAGTGTTTGGAATGACTTTATAGAACATAACTAGAGTGAGAATCAACTATAAGGACAATTTTTGGTACCTACTATATACTAGACACTGGACTGCATGTAACCTACAGAAAATTTATTTAACAAATACATATAAATTTTTCCAGTGTGGCAGACTTGTGCTTAGGAATAAGGGAACAGTAATATATAAATGAAAGACCTCACCCTTCTTGCCTCATGGAATTTTTATTCTGGTAAGGGCAGAGAGGAAATAGACATATAAATGTACAATATGTTAATGATATAAGTGCTATGAAGAAACCTTCCACTCTCTGGTATGTAGATTATGTAAATAAAACTCGGAGAAGTTAACTAAGTTCTTATGAAACACAAATCAAAATGAAAAGATCCCAAATTCAAGCTCTGATTTTATGTCTTCAAAACCCACGCTCTTTCAACTAACTTAGACTTGATCCTTCTCATAAATGCACATACAACAGCTTCTTGGGAGGAGAACTGCTTCTAGCTCCAGGGGAGAAAACCCTGTGAAAATATAATAATTTTAGTTTGTGGAGCAGTGGTTTTCAACTTGGGGGCCAATTTTTCTTCCCCATGGGACATCTGACAATATCTTAAGACAGTTATGGTTATCATTCTTGGGCAGGGGTAATACTGGCATCTAATGGGTAGAGACCAGGGAAGGTGTTTAACATTCTACAAAGTAGAACAAAGAAATATCTGGCTCTGATAGTGCGTAGGTGGGGAAACTCTGCTCTAGAGCAGTGGAACTTGGGAAAAGCCAGAAAAGCTACTCCCAAGTAGCGAGCTGACTACTCAGGTAGGAATATAAACACTTTGATATCTCGGTTTCTAATGATGAGATTACGTGTTCAGTGTTATCCTGCCATTGTCAGTTTAAGATCTTCCTAAATCTGAAGTACTTTCACTTCGGTTGTCAATTTATTCCTTTCCCAACAACCTCATCCTTTCTAAGCTGCTTCAGAATTGTATTTAGGAACTGAAGAAATGAAAATAAGAAAAGGAAAGGAAGAAAGTGGTGACAGAAAATATGGAAAGATAGACTGAAATGTAAGCATCCGAAAGAGAGCTTTGAGTAGCCCTCTTACGTTCTTCCTTCTTCCCTTTCTCTCTTTCATCCTCCCTCTAGATCCCCTCTCTCCTCCTTTCAAAAGATACAGTTGAGTGTTTTTACTCTGCTAGGCATGGTGTATAGACAAGAGTATCTCCTAAGGGTATTTTATTACTAATAAACATTGTATTTTAGAAAGTATTTTTTACAACTATTATCTCATTCGAGTCTTTCTCTTAAGTCTCATTTCACAGATGAGTAAACCAAGACTCTGTGAGCATATGTGAATTTGCCCAAGGTAATGGTAGAGTACTAACTCATGTCTATAATGCTGACAAAGGTATGAAAATTATGGGCATATGTGGCTCTGTTTTGCCCTATAGTTATGAAGGTATAAAAAATGGCATCTATTGGGGATTATAAAATCACATAAAACACATATTTTAAAGAAATGATGCACAGTCTTTGGGATTTGTAATGAAACCTACTCAAAATAACACTAAAATGCCTGTTCTATTGAACCACTATTAGGTACAGACCACTAACATAAAGTAGCTCATTTAAGACCCCAAAATGTCTTATGAGATAAAGTTCACCTCAGTCTGAAAGAGGTTGAATAACCTGAGTAAACATGACTAAAAGTTAAAAGGAATATAACATAAGTAAAACATTCTGAATGACTTTCCAATTGCTTTGCCTTTATTAACTGTAGTTAGCTTTAGCTATGGATGAATAAGGGTCCCATCACAAAATCATAAATTTTAATATTTTGGTTCAAAAAGTCAGTACACAAACAACCAAGATATTAATTAACCACTTTGCATACATCCTAACAAATTTATTCAGACCCTGCATTTAAAGAGAAAGTGACAGTTTCTGACTAAATAATTTAAATTCAAATATTAATATTAGATTAGCAACTGTTTCTTTAGGGAATTCATTCATCAGGAAAACCCATATTCCAGCCAGTGCTCTTGCTCTTCTCTAAGCCAAAGTACTTGCTACAGTACTGGCTCTGATTGGCCTTTTAGAAAATTAAAGAGTTCTGGCAACCTCTGAGTCATGGATCTGAATCATGTCTTATTTAGGGCTTGCATCTTTATGTCAGTTGGGACACTGCTGGGAAATATAAGATGGAAATTTCATGGTAAAGTTGGACTTATCTCTCTTTCCCCAGTCGATAGCAGAACTTGTCTTTGTTCTAAATTCTGTCTCTAAGGCAAACAAAACAGAGGTGATCCCCTAAAACCAAATTCTTCCAGTAACTTAGGTTCAAATGAATGTGGATACTCCCAGATCTTCTAAAGTTAAATTTTCTAAATACAGTAATTTCTGTCATTTTGGTTTTCAAGATGAATTAAGACTTGATGAAAAAATTACATCTGGAAATGATAGCTTGAAACCTCGAGAAGGGATGAAATTTATGCACATCCCACATATTCATTTTATTTTCTCAGTCTATTAGGAACCAGATTTGTTTTCTATTATTTCCGTGGACTCATGCTTATGATGGCTTATTTCTTGTTACTGATTTTTGATTGTCAACCCATTTAGAGGAAATTTGTCATGAGACCTGAATTTAAGTTGCATCTCTCTAGGAAGGGTATGTGTTTGCTTTTGCTGGTTGCCTGGAGTCACTACCAACCTCAAAATAAATGATCCTTTGGAAGTTTTGTGGAAAACATTGTTTGAATTAGTCTGCAGACATACTTAATTGTTTCTGGTTACAAAATCTCAACTAAGATTTCTTGCTGACACTTGTGTAGAGTGATTTTTTTTCCTAATTTACCTTTTCAGTGAGAATATGAACATTACACAGACTTAGGCAGAGGTTTCTATTAATCATTCAACCTTGGACAAAGTCCATTCTTTGTCTCCTGTCATCTGTAGCTAACGGTTCTATCAGAATTGAACCTCAAAGACACCAGATATTGGCAACTAGCAGTATCAGAGCTCACTTCTCTCTCTGGATTCTTTTTTAGCTTTAAATTTTTCTTTTTTTTTTTTTGTCTCAGAATTTCACTCATTTCCTGTCAAGTTAAGTTGACATATATTGACAATTAGCTATATTTACTTATAGCTAGCATTTTGTTATTCATAGTGGGACAATTTTACAAGTAGTCTAGTTCACAGTACTGCCAGAAATAAATAATTACTCTCTAAGGTTTTATAAGTCTATCATACTTCTATATTAACTTTTTCATTTATAATATATTCAGCTATCTTTTCATATTAGTGTGTATATATTTGCCTATTTTTTTATGGATACATAATATTAAATTAAATGGATATACCATCATTTATTTAACACATTTCCTACTGGTGGATATTTAGGTTATTTTCAGTTTTTTGTTTTATAAAATAAAACCAGTCAACATGTATATGTTTACTGATTTGTATACATAAATTAAATCTCCAGAGCTAGAATCTCTAGGTTAGACAATATGCTTTTTTTTGATATATAAATTTTGATATTTATTTCCAATTTGCTCTTCAGAGTTTGTAATAACTAATTTGAGAGAGAAAGAGAAAATCATTGTGCCCGAATCCTTATTACCTTGTCAACATTGGGTTTTACTGAGCATATTATTATTAAGTTGAGGGAATAGTTTGTTTCTTAACTTTATTCTAGAATTTATTCTGTGGAGACAAAACATATTGCAGAAATATGCATGGACTGTTTTTAATAGACAGTTTTCATGCTAGATGAAGAACTAATTTGAACCAATTTTTCTCACATACAACTGTGGAATATAATTTGTTCAGGGCAATGCCATTAGATTTCTTATCTGACTGTGAATGGCCTAACTGCTTGGAGAGTATACAGAATGAGTCTGACTGGAATCCCCATTTCAACAAGAGCAGTAAAGACTCTTCATATTCAAGATTAAGAAAGAAGTCCGTGCGTTCTTCCAGTGTACAGTGCTTTCCTTCTCAGTGTTGTTCCACCAGGCCAGAGAATGATACCAAAGAAGACTCATTATTTCTCCCTTCAGAGGAGGAAAACTATGTGGAGTCTTCTCAAAGCAGTCATCTCAATCTGAATCTTGAGGGCCTTACAAGGAAAATCAGACCACTGAGAGAGCTGACTACCCAAGAGTTACTGAGTGAGTTTGGGGATATTGGGAAGTTCCAACCAAACTCCATGTCTGTAGGCCACTTTAGAGATCAGGTGGTAATGAAGTTCAGAAGAGCTCTGTATTATTCTGGAATTTGGGTGACACATGTTCAAGACTACAGACTTGAAAAGCACTTGTCAGCTACTTATTTCAAGAGAAATCCTCGTTGCCTACATCAGCTGGTCCCTTGGCTGAAACGGGAACTAATAGCTATTTATGGAGATTATGGCTACACGGTGAAGAATATCCTATCTACCATTCTCCATCACACGACAGAATATGATCTAGACAGTGAGTCCTTCATTCACCTTCTGGAGCCTTATCTCCAAAAACACACCCACCATTTCTGCATGAGTTTTTCAGTTTTGTTCATTCACCTTACAACACGGAGACCTATGACTAATGAGTCATCTATCAATGTCCTTCTGCTTCACCATGGGTAAAAAGAAGTCCAATAAATCAGCTCCTGTTTACCCTTTGCCTAAAGATCATGCTCTACTGGCATCTCAACATGATACAATGCAGTCCAAAAAAGCCCAGGGCCAGTGGAATAATGAACAGAAGCCTCTGTCAGGCTTGAAAGAGTTTCCAAATGGTAACTCTTCCTTGATGAAATCTGAAATCCCACTATTTCATCATAAAACAGCAAGCAAAAACCATGCTTGGATCAAAGACAAGCCAGGATCAGGTGATCATAAAGGCACAGTTTCTACTAATGATATGTGCCTGAATTGGGCTACACCAAAGGAAAGGAGCCCAGGTTTACTGAATTGCAAAAAAATGTTCAATAGAGGAAAACAGATGGGATTAAGTTGCTCCCTGGTCATATCCAGGATCTGGGAAAGAGTGAAACAACTGCATGCACCTTTTGTTCCCCAACAATTTTTCATCAGGGACAGCCAAAGAAGTCTAGTCTAAGAGAAAGAAGGGTTTTTGAGCCATGGCCAACAGATTAATTTCCAGAAAAAAGAAGCAGAAAAAAATAAACCCTCAGATTCTTCACCAAGATCTTTCAAAGATTGCCTACAGAAAGATCCTTGATAAATTGCAAATCCAGGAAGAGGGACCCCTCTTGGAGTTGCACTTCAGAAACTGCCCTTTCTTTTAAGAGAGATGATAGGAAGCTGAGCTCTTACAGAAAAAAGAGAATGAAGTGCAGACAGTGCCCCCAATCTGCAGAGGCTTCAGCAGAAGCATCCAAAGACAGTCAAGGTCCGGTGCTTACAGATCCAAATCCTGGTGTGTTGAACTTACAGAAAGATCTGTAAGCAGAGAATCAAGTAACTCCTCTTTAAGAGAAGCCACAAAAGTGAACATATACTGTGAGCCCTCAAAAGAAAAGAATGTCCGTGGCTATGAATCTAACTATGGGAGGACATCGTCAGCCACAGTCCAACACGTGACACTTCTTCAACTGCTGGGAAGAGACCCAAGTGCCCTAGAGGTGACGGCGCCTCCCAGGCTGAAAGCCATTGTGACAGTCTCACATGCCTGCAGCCTGAGAAACACAGATGCCCGAGCAAACAAGAGAGGAAGCAAAAGGCCACATTTCCTGGAGCTGGAAAAACCAGAGCAGTTAGGCACAGAAAAAACAAATGCCAGTGTTTGGATATAAACACCACAAAGGAAGTCAGTGATAAAATGGGGGATCTGAAAGATGCAAGACAATGGAGTAGTCTTTCTGAGTGTGCACCTTCCTACAGGCGGCAAATCCAAAAGAAAAGCAGAATTCAAGCCTGCAGAAATGTTACCTCGCCAAGAAAGGAGACAAAATATCAGAATCACTTAAGTCCAAATTGTTTTTAAAAACAAATCAGTCTACTCAGCTAACCACAAGGATCTTTAAAATTATGAATATTATCTGAAAAAGATTGCTGAAAAGACTGATCCTTTTACTTTATAACCGAAACTAAAAACCCGATTAAATTCAAGGCTATTTGTGAACTGGTCATATATGTAAATATTATTTGTCTGTTTTTTCCCTATGAAATGAATTTTAACAATATTTGACTCATTTGTTAGTTCCCAGATTTAACTATGAAGATTGACTACCACAAGCTACAAACACCCTAAAGACTATACTGACAATAATAGTATATGTTTCTTAATACAAGTTATGCATATTAAATAGTAGTAAACATGTGTTATTATATTATATACAGGTGTGTGTGTATATATGTGTGTATATATACACACACACACACATATATATATTATAGACCTAATACATTTTCAGTCCCTGGGAAATAAAGAGGCATGGTCCATGTCTTAAGATACAGTCATTATCTTCAAGGATTTTACACTCAAGTTGTGAAAATACATGCAAATAAATAGGAAAAAAAATGAACATTTATGGGATATTCGGCACTACCTTCCTGTCTCTCCATCCTGAAAACTGTTTCTTCACATACCCTGACATCTGGATCTAGTAATTAAAAGTTGCCATGTTTTTAGATAACTGATTTTCTACCCACCGCACCCTGGCCCAGTGATGGTGACTATACCTATGCCAAACTAATCACAGCATTTTGCTCCTCTGGTCACCCAACTGATGAGTCCAGCAGTGGTCAAGTCATAGTACTTCCTTGAGATTTTCAACCGGTTCTAATAAAAAGAATCATTCTTCCGACTTATTGGCATATAGTACAAGATTTGAAGCTTGGATACCATTAAGAGCTAAATTTTTCAATTTGTGAAGAAAGCCAGTTTGAGGTAAGAGATGGGAAAGCTAACAAAGTCATGAGGAGAGAGTCTGGGAGTTAGGGCCTGGATCTTACAGAACTTCAACTGTCTTCTTGCATCTCATGTGGCTTTATTCTTTAACCCTTCTTTAGGTTTTCTGAGTCAATATATTTCCTCTCTGCCTCTCAAGATTTCCAGTTACTTGCAATCAAGCAATTCACAGGGAAGTGGCACAGTGGAACTCTGTGAGGAATATAGATAGCACAGTGCCCTTAGGGGAAGTTTCTGACAGCTTCTTGGAGAAGTGCAATGTAAGTATGGTCTTAAAGAGTAAGCAGGAGTTTTCCAGGTGAATGTGCTAGCAAGCTCTATCAAGAAAAATGCGTAACTTGAAAACCAAGGAAGAAAAATAAAAATTTCCAGCATTGTCCCTCCAGTGTAACTGGGGAATTGAGAGATACACTGAGAAGGGAGGCTGATGCCAGGGTGTGAACGAGAATAAAAACTGGCTTTTCTGGGCCTACAGCAGACATGAAACACCTAAATGTAGCACAGGCTCAAATTTTATCAATTTTTTTAAAATAATAATTTTGTTTTCATAATTCCCTGTTGAAAATAATTAATACATGTTACTGCAAAAAATCTTAGAAAACCTGTATAACAGATATAAATGTGTTCTAGTACATTCAGTTGTGAACATTATCATATATATTTTTTTATATTTCTTTTTTTTTAATACAAACTTTTATGAAGTTAGTTGAGCAGTTGTGGTCCACTATCAACCATGAGCTAAGCCTTTCATGGTAAAGATTTATAGCAGTATACGCAAAGTCCTGAAGTTAGGAACAGGAAATCAATTGTAGTGTTCAAGCTCACCACAACTTAGCAGTAGTTAATATTTAAAAAGAAAGTAAAACTGTTATTGTCGTCAGAAGAGTATTTAAGAGCCAATAATGTTAGGCTTCATTCAAAGATTTAGAGAATTTCCCTGGGTAGTGAAAACTAAAGTTGATATCTAAGTATCTTCCAACACATGAATGGATGTTCTTTAGGAAAGTATATTTATCTGGATCATTTGGAAAATGAATTTGGCTTCGATTAAGAAAAAAGTTACAGGAAAGTGATTTTTGCTTAATCAAAGAAACTGTCCTATCAGAGAAATCACGTGATTCCTGTCAGAGTAGACACATTGCATATCAAGGGGCCAATGCGGAAAGGAGCTCTCATCCTTAGAAGTGTTCACGCTTGGCTGGATACCAGTAAGGCAAGAAAAGCTGACCGGATATTTTATTGATTCCCATTTAATTCAAATATTCCAAGATTCATTAAAGAGTCACAGAAATATGCTAATGATCTAAAACATATCATACTTTTAAACAATGCAACAGTTTTTCTTGGATGGGAAGAGAAGTAACACAGTAACAGTAATTAGTGTTGAAAGTTTTCTATATGTGAGACAGGCAAACATATACACACACAAACTCAGAAGTATTATTGAAATCCACTTTTTATAGATGGAATGTATTGGAGGCATAATGATGTTATTTGCCTAAGGATACAAAGTTAGTAAGTATTGTAGTCTGGATTGAAACCCAGATGGTCCTAACTGATCTTAAACCCAACTTGACACTGTTTACAATTGTGTTGTCTTTTTTCACTTCTCCAGTGTCTTTCACATCCTGTGGTGAACACATTCATAAACACTATGTGTTTTGACCTTTACAACAAGTGAATAAAATTGGTTTAATTATGCCTGTGTTTTCAATAAAGAAAACGAGTTTCAAAGAGGTTATATCATAAAAAGCAATAAAGCCAGAGCCAGAGTGTTAAGTCTAACGGCACATGCATGGTGTTTATATAGGTTATCATGGTTGACTGAGCTTTGCAAATCTAATTCAGACGTACCTATGACCCTTAATCACCTTAATCTTGCTGTCTTTGAGAGCACTTTTTCATTCAAAATCCAGAATACTAATATAAACATGCAGGGTGAAGCAGTTAGAGGTCACTTCTACTTCTTTATAAGGATAAAAGTTCCTCTTTCCCAAATTCACCCTGAATTGTCCTTTTGATGCTAATGGGGTTCATCTCAGCCAACTAGGAGGAGGCAGGTGAATGATTTTTAATACATATGCTTCAGTTCACACAGTATTTTCTATAGCATGTTGGTGAGTTGAACCTCTGAGGCCCAGGGATTATTTTCATCTCTGTCCTTGACTCCAGTATTCTTTGGGCTGACACTCCTCGAGGTACATTTCTTCTATCTAATGAGAGGCAGGTAAGGAGAAATTGGATATCTGAAGATATTTGAGAGTTATTGTTAGGTGTGTATATTTTTTTGAATGGGTTATTAATGCTTATATTTTTCTATCATGCAGATCTTGGCTACTGTATATTAATCCTCCCAGCTACTGCTTAGGAAAGGCCTTTCATCTGAGCTTACTGGAACCATCGGTGTACCCTCCTAATTGGTTTCCTGCCTCTGGACTCATGTTCTTGCTCTCTCCATATCATCCTCCACACTGCTACAGTCATTCTAATACACAAACTTATTCGTGTAACTTCCCTCACTAAAATTCTCTATTGGCTCCCTATTGCATAGTGGATAAAGTCCAAATTCTTAGTATTGCATGTAAGGACACTTTGATCCCAATCCATTCCTATAGTCTTTGTCCTGAAAGACAAAACACATGCAGACATACATACATAAATATCATACACAAGGACATATATATACACATCTTTATATGTGCAAAAATCATCTCTTATCAATAGATAGACTGTAACTTGTCTGCCTTAGACAAATGCATTCCCTTTACAACACTTATTCCAGTGTCATCCATAGTAGGTGTTCAATAAACACATTTCCTCTAAGTGGTCTGGTACTATTGGAGCTGTATGGTCTTGGATAAGTTAGTTAACTTCTCTGCAATTCATTTGCACCTTAGTTAAGTGAGATTGATTCAATCACTTCTTAAACCACTGATCAGATGTTCTGAAAAACAATGTCACTGTATTTTATCTACACCTCTCTCATACTTTTTTATGTCAGTGGTTGTGACTGGACTTATCTTTGACACTCACCTAACCTTCTTTATCACATTCGATGTGTATGGTGGATTTTAAATTGTTTACTGGACTGTAATATAATTTGGACTTGGAAACATTCTGCTAGAGGATTTTTCTAGATTTCTTTCAATTTCTAATAGTCTATGAATTTTTGATTTTCAAATTTAATTAAGTTAGTCATTTCAACATGACTATTGTATTAGAGGTATTATATATTTAAGTACGATAACAAATTTTATCACATTATTAAGTGACCTAAAGTAAAATTTTAGGACATTGTTGAGAAATACTGCATGAGCAGATTTGTCTTATTGTTATATAATTTATCAACATAAATTTTGAACTATCTGAGTACAGGTAGCTTCAACAGCTTCAGTATGTTCAATTGTAAAGCTGCTTAGGGAGTTGACAGCTATATTTTCTTATGTTAGGCTTTATAACACAACTATGTTATAAGTGTTATTTTATACACCAAATACTACACCAAAACACTTTGAAATATGAATATTCTGCATATACACTTATTTATCAGGAACTCAGAAGAATGAGGTGCTACACTTCAGCATAAATATAACACAAAGATGTCAAAACAAGCAAACAGCCTGCCTGGTGCAAGACAGCCGTCAGTTGCTTCATTGCTCAGCCCTTTAAGGCCTCCTGCCCTCTGCTGTCTACTGCTGCATGCTCTTCCCCCTCTTTTATTTTTCAAATGTAATACAAGAATCTATGATGCCATGATGCCAGCAGAATGTCAGCTCCTCAGTCAGGCCAGACTATTGACCATCTTCATGCCCAGCTTGTAATGTTCTTTGTCTACTGTTGTTTAGAAAACATCTATTTTCTAGAATCTATTCAAGGATTCGAAGCCTTACTTGATATATTCCCAAATGTCAAGCCATTAGAAGTAAACAACTACATCCTTTGTGCCTCCATACAAACTTCTATTGTAACACCAAAAATACTTATTTTGACTTTTTATCTTAAATGCCTGAGTCCACCCTCACCTTCTCCCTGCCTCAAGAAAGAAAGCCTCTTTGAGACAAAAACTAGCCTGACACATAGTAGGTGCTTAGTGAATGCTGAAAAGATAAATGAATGATGAAGGAGGCAGGACCAAGATTTAGGTAGGAGTTGCGTAGGATCATCAGTTGTAAGAGGCATCATGAGGAAGCAGTGACTCAAGAAAACATCCTTCCATGAAATCCAATGTGCTCCATTCCAATAACTCTTCTATATTAGAACCTAAAAGTCAGGCAACTGTGTCCAAGGTAAATCCCAAGATTAATCCTAAAGGATACTCTCAGAAAAATCACTTACATTTTAATATGAAATTCTCTATGTACTCTATCAAAATGACACTTGCTATTTGATAGAAATTCAGAATCTCAGGCTCCAACCTGAATCAGAATCTGCATTTTTAATACTATCCCCAATAATTCATATGTATATTATTTTAAGAAACACTTCTTTAACATAACAGTTGTAGAAATTATAATTTTGTCTAAAATTTTAAATTGCAGGTCTGCTACCATGCACTAGCCAACAGTGGTGACTATAATAAACAAGAGTTTAGATTGAGCAAAAATTGAGGTTGACAGTAGTAATGTAAACAGAATCTAATAAATGAATTTAAGTAATTGTTCAATATTTTTAACCATTTGAATGAGGTCCTCCCTAGAAATTACATATAGAGAGATAAATAGAGGGGGAGAGAGACAGGGAGACTATATAACTTCTATATTATATGTGTAAAGCAAAGAAGCAGATGGACCATTCTATACATGGAACACGCATGAATGTAAATTCACAGGCAGAAATGCATTGGTAGAGTATGTTTATGAAGTCCATTAGGATCAAGCTCTGATCAAACAAAGACAGCTTTAGAAAACACAAATGTAACCAGAGCATTTTAAAAGTATTTTAAGTAGCAGTATAGCATAGTAAATAATAGCATAGACTCCAGAGCCAGGCCATCTGTATTCAAATCCTCGTTGAATGCTTACAAGCTGTGTGACCTTGTACAAGTCATTTAAAATATCTGTTCTTCAATTTCCTCATCTATGAATGAGGATAATAATAGTATGTAGTTCAAAATGTTAAGAGGAATCAGTTTTTGTAGTACCTGGCACATCATTCTGTATAAATATACTACACATGTATGTATTTTTTCCATTTTTCATTATTTATTATCACTATTGTTATTAAAGACTTGGTATATAAGAGGACACAGGGTGGTCTCCGGGCATAAGAATTGGCCCACCACAAAGGATGGAGAACAACAGGGACAAAGGATAGAGGACAACAGATGAGCATCAATGGAGCTTAGCACAGGAATCATCAGGAAATAGGAGACATTCAGGAGGGTCAGGCTATCATTAGGGGAAAGGAGAGGCAGAGAAGAGGAGGAAACCATCAGTCATTGAGCACATACAGCATGCTGGGGACGGTACCAGCAGCCTTCAAATGTATCAGCGGGGTTAATCCTCAACTCACTGATGAGGACTGTTGTGTTAACTGCATACTACATATGGGGAAACTGGGATGCTGGAAGCTAAATGAATTATTTGAGATTAAAAAAATAGAAGGTGATAGAGCTTGACTTGAATGCAGGGTTGCTTAGATTTAACAACCTTATACCTCACACTTACCTACAGTGAATCCATTTGTCTAACCAGAGGAAATGGACTGGTTCTTTCTAATATGATCTAAGCTCTTTTAAAGATGATGTTGTTGTGGCGGTGGCTGACACAAGTGCAGGGCTTACTAGATGCTGAGTACTATTCCAAACATTGCCTGTTTTACCTCAATCTTGCCAAGAACCCTTTGAAGAAGGAAAAATATTATGAACCCTATTTTACAAATAGAGAAACTGAGACACAGAGCACTTAGAGACTTTGCCCAGGGGACCAGTGGTGGAGCGAGGCTCTTATCCAAGCAGTATGGAGCCAGTGCCTATGCTCTCGACCATCACACTATCCTGTCTCCTGGTAAAACAACACCAATGTGTTGGAGGAGGGTGTTGAATTCCTATTTTTGAGCAACTATTTTATATTGGAGTACATGTTCCCATATTTAATTCTCACCACCCTATGGTGAGATAGAGAACAGTTTTGATGTGAGACTTTAGAAAACTGGGAACAAACATCCAAAATAGATTATATGAATGGGATAAATAGAGGCCCTAAAAATAACTGTGTTGTAGTTAAATTAGAATCCAGAGAAAACTAATCTTTTGATCAGGAGTCAGTAAACTTTTTCTGTTAAGGCCAGATAGTAAAGATTTCAGTCTTTAGTGGGAATATGGTCTCTGTAACAACTAGTTAACTCTTCCATGGAAGCGTGAAAGCAGCCAAAGATGCTACATAATAGAAAGTGTGGCTATGTACCAAGAAGCTCTATCTACAAAAAAAGTTGGAGGGGCAGATTTGGCCCATGGACCATCATTTTCAGACTGTTATTTTTAATCGCCAAGTAATAAAAGAACACACCACTTTTCCTTTATGGTCACCAGGTAGTACAATTCATATAAATGAAATCAAGTATTATTTAGGATTCTGTTTTTTAAGAAGCCGCATTGATGAAACAGAAAGAGTTGTTGAACTATAAGATGTTGATGCTACAAAGGGCTGACTCTGCCAATGATTTATTTTTGGAAAGGCAAAATATTTTAGGGGATGTGGATGCTTTGCTTTATTCTTCAGGTAAATAACGAACCATTATAGCCATCCCTGGAGAGGATCTTAAAATTATGAAAAAAGTTAAAGGTTATTTTCTTCAAAAAATGACAACCAAAGTGAGGTGTCAGACTGAGATCACAGACTGTATCCCCCACTTTTCCCTTCTCTACTTTTCATCCTATCTCATTTATAATTACTCCATGTTGAAAAATTACAGTAATTTCATCTTGAAAGATATATTGCATCCATTCATAGGCCAAGTGGTTTAATCTTGATTAGTGTCATCTGAAGTCTTGTCAGCTGGGTTAGCAACTTGGTCATGTATTTCACAGCACTGCTATTAAATCCACTGGGAATTAACATGTTAAATCCATAATCATGCTTTATTGCCTGTATAATCCTGGGTTAACTGCAAAATGAAGTTGATTCATTTTTCACATGTTCACCAAAGTGAAGTCATATTTTCCGCTTAACTAGTAATTAACCTTTATGGCTTTATTAACTACTTTATTAAATTTAAATGAAATGTTTATTGGAAAGAGTTCATGGGAAGTGTAAACCACAATGACAGTGTGGCCCTGGTGATGTCCTGTTTCCTGGAACTTCTCTATTAAAATGGTTCATGTTACAGATAGTTCGTTTTTTATCACAAGGTGCCAGTTCTTGTAACTTAATAGGCAGTGTGGTATGATACAATAAGCAATGGTTTTTGAGTCAGACAGACCTGGGACCAAATTCATATCTAAGTGCTTACTGGCTGTGTGACCTTGGTCAAGTTGCCTAATATCTCTGAGTCTTATTATTATAAGAAATAATAGCTATGCCCAGACTCTAAGGATAAATGATATGAATGAAATAGAGAGGAGGATATTAAGAGGCACTCAGTTTGCTAAAGGTTATTTTTATCAATGCTTCTCTTTTTGGCTGAAGCCTGAAGATTTTAGTGTGGTGCTCTTACGGGAGAAAAAAAAAACTGAAGCCAAAGGATAGCGTCTAGTCCTTACCTCTTCCCACCTTTTCCATCCCACAGACTAGATCTGAACTGTAGGTAGAGAGAATCTGGCATAGGCTGCTAATACCCTGCATTAGGAGTCCCCAGGCCTGCCACTAGCTTAATCAGTCACCTTGTACAAATTAGAAACAAGTACCCCTTGGGGCAGAGACAGCCCTGTGAGCACATGGCTTTGAAAACAGAGAAAGCTTTGTGTAAAGAATGAAGTGGACTTGGGCTCATGGCTTGGTGAGCAGAACACGGGTTGGCTACCAGCCACCCTAGCCTTGCAGCAGGGACTCTTGTTCAGACCATAACACCCACCTTTGTCCATGGTTCCCTGAACCCCAGAGTTTTCACCTGGCATTTTTAAGCTGGAGGCAAATTTCCCAGCCCCTGTTGTAATAAGACTGGTCATGTGACTTAGTTCCAGCTAACGGATGTATTCTGAAGTGATATCTGTGACTTCCAGTCATCTTCTTAACAAAGCCCCTTATCTTGGACATTCTCTTTCTTTTCTGCTTTGGGAAAAGGCAATGATGGGGCCGCCATCCTGGATACAGAGATCAAAGTTACATCTGAGGATGACAGGACTACTTCATCTACCCGGGGAACAGAGCCACTACCGCACCCAGGCTGCTCCCATCTAAAATATACATCAGCAGAAATACATTTCCACCATGCTGAAGCCTCCATGTGTTGGTATTCTTTTGTCATATCAACCTAGCTTGTATTCTGACTAATATGGGGCTTCTTTTTATTTCATTTTTTTCTTATTAGCTTTATTCACAATAGCAAGGAATCAGAAACAGACAAGTTGTCCAACAACAGAACTGACAAAGAAAAACGACAATGAAAGGGAGCAAACCACTTCATATGTCTATGAATTTCATAGGTATAAGGTTGAGTGAAAGAAGTCAGACACAAAAGAAAAATACTGTATTATTTCACTTGCATGAAATTCTAAGTCAGACAAAACTAATCTACAGTGAAGGAAATCAGACTGGTTGTTATCTTGAGAGATAATGACTAGAAAGGGCATGAAGGGACTTTTGGAGGTGATTGGACTGTTTGGTATGCATATGTCAAAAGTCATTGAACTCTACTGAAAATGGATACATTTTTATTTATAAAATATATCTCAATAAAAAATTTTGTGGCAAAAATGGCTTCATACATAATTCTAATCATTTTGATTTTTTACAAATCCTTATTGCTTAGAGAAAATTTTCCAAATTCCCTTTTCTGAAATTGAATCCCTGGCCTCTGCATCCCACCTTTCAGTGCAGGAACCCTGGCACCCACCTCAGCGCCTCATGGGGTCAGAAACAACTGTAGGAGCTCAGGGAGGAGCTCCACAATACTAGCTAAGACAGAGAATAATTTTAGGCGTGGGGGAGTGCATTTTAAATTTCAGTTGATTTAAGTATTATTTAATGTGTTTAAAAGCTTTAACAAGGCAGTTTTTGAAGACAGACTTCTGGTGCCAGTGTACATTTACAAAAAGATGAGCAAAACCCCAGTGCAAGCTCACTGCACGTGTGCCGTATGGGGAGGAGGAGGATGGAGTGTGGAAGGAGGTGCAGCTCATTCAAGGGCATCCTTACCCTCCCAAGGACTCATGGACTCACTCCAAAACCATCCCGACGGGCACAACCTGAGCCAAGTACCTCACAGGTACCTGACAAGCCATGAAAGGCTTTAAAGTGATTTGGGTTTTTATCATCATCATCATCACATTAAAACCATCAGAATCACCATATATTAAAACAAAAATTTAAATCCAAACTAGCTGACTATGGTTTTCTGACATTCTTCTCAAAATTATAGACCTAGAAGTTTTAAAAGATTTTTAAATGTTGTTGGTTTTTAAAATGTTTTATTATTACGGATTCAAAATTTTAAGAAACATGTTTGAAAAAAACAAAATCTGAGGTGCTCACCAACTGCTGTTCTAATACTTCCCATTTTTCAGCTGAGCAAATTGAGGTGCAGGCTGCCCTAACAAGAGGCACAGAGGAGAGAGTGCTCCACGAATTCAAGTTTGATAAGAACTGTTCAACAAAGGTGCAGGTCAGGGGCACCTCCACAAGGGATCTTGGATCCACCCCAGCAGTCATGCATGCCTGTGACTCTCCCTAAAACCTGCCACGTACATTTCCCAAGGCCCTTGCCTGCTCCTGGAGAATGTGACCTCTGAGACTCCACTATACTACCTCCCTCTCAGCTACCCACTCTGGAGGACGGATCATGCATACATATTTCACTGAGGCTTAGCTGGGCACCCCAAAGGCCTGACTCAGGGCCCATAAGTTTAGTCTCCTTTTCTATAGGGGCTTTTCATCTGGAGTTGAAGGAGTTATTTTTATGAGGGAGTCTGATTTGCATTGACAAAAATAATACTGCTTTGGATCCCAAGTGAAAAGATATTATGATACAGGGAGAGGAGTACATGGCCTTGGCACCAGTGACTGTGTCCAGGAAAAGTTACAAAAGAGAAAGAATGGACAATGTGGTGCACGACAGGAAATGACAGATGCCCAAGAAACTCACTGGCTCTGCTCAGCTGAACTGATATACAGATTCATGGACCTTTATGGACTGATGGACCCATGGACCTTCATACACTTGAGCGAGAGATACGTTGGAGGTGGCTAAGATCTGCATGAGTAGATGATTTAGAAAAACAAATTTTGCATCCTGATTGTTACTCTGGCCCCACCTATACCCACAGGCTACTAGAACCTTGAGTCGATCAGGATCCAAAGAGGAAAACAGAAATTACAATGTGTGTTTCAAACAGAGGTACATTAATACAGTGTACTTGTTTTCAAAAAATGTTTGAAGAGTTAGGTAAGAAAAAAGGAAAGATGAAGTAATACAGAGACTAGAAACTACAGGAAGTTTCTAAGCCTCTAAGAACTAAAAAGAGGAGTTAGTGTTAACAAGAGCAGAAGAGCATTCACTACTGACAGTGGTGGGGAACCCCCTGCAACTATTGCAAGGGCTTCTGCCAGAGTTCACAGCATCTGGCTGCTGCGGAGGGCTGGTCAGAGAGGTGGGGAGAGAAAGGGAGAAACCTTAAGAAACTAAAGTTGGAGGTTGGAATTCCATATTCATTTATAAAGGAAATTCCTCCGTGTTATAGAGGAATTACAGGTGAGAGACACTGGAGGCAGGGAAACCAGAAGGTTGGAGGTTGTTTCCACAGTCTCTAGAACAATGGTGGGCAGGCAGTGAAACTCCAATTTGTATACGGTGATCTGGAAATTGAATACAAACCTTCCTGTTTCTTTCGTGTCCAGTATTCAGTTTCCTCTCCTTTTTCAATACACAAGTGTAAGTTCATGGTACATGAACAATTTTTTAAGCATCTCATATGTCATTGTGCACCTGACATATACTCCCTTTGCTTCACATTTTGTAAATTTTTCATAGCATGAAGAAGTTTATTTCATTGCAAATTATGAAACACTGAATTAAACATAAGCTTGAATGCTGAAGGAGTTATAGAGGTATGTCAAAATTTCATCTGCTCTTGGCTAAATTTAAATGAAATTTGCTGGCCTTCAGAAATGGGTATTTAAGGCTTATCGCTGAATAATTCTAACAAATGAGTCATATACATATTCAAAGGAATATTAAAAATATTTTTGTTTTGACACTGATACCTATTTACTGCATTTTTCAAATCCTTATGTTTATTTCTCAGGTAGTCATTCTATCTCAGGTTTTGATGCTTGAGGTACACAAATTTCGTCTCTACCATTACCATAGACTCATGCCCCCAACTGCTACCTTGTACAAATGAGTAAGGAATCCTGCTTATTGGGATTGCAATGACTATTTAACTATGTGTCAGAGCAGGCACACTAGATCCAGTGACCCTTTTACTGTCTCCTCATTCAAATGATGAAGCCTCATTTGTCACATCATTTCAAAGTGATGCTTCTTTACACCTGACTGGTTTTCCTTGGGTCAATATTACTGACAAATGACTATCTCCTTCAATACCAACTGCTTATAACTCTTAATGCACCCTATACTTGCAAAAATTAATTTAAACTTTCAGTTCACTTGCAGATCAAGAGAAGTCACACCAAGGAATATTTCTAAATTCCTTGAGTGCCAGTACGATGTTACACACAAAATGTATAAACTGTGAAATAATATCTCCATTCTTTAAATGCCTGGCATGGGCTGAACATTTTACATACAGTATTTCAGCTAGTCTTTTCAATCATGCTGAAAGGTATTTTCAAGCCCATGTAATGAGGAAGCAGAGGCTTGACAATAGAGCTGGGATTTAAATTAAGTTCTGTCTGATCCCGACACCACTGATGCTAAGTACCTGGCATAATCTTGGACAGTATCCCTGCATCTTAAGGTTGTTCATATATTTTCAGGGATAATAAAAAGGCCCACATCTCATTACCAGTATCTTTCTCACCTGCCTCTCTCCCCACACCCACTAAATTTGTTGAATACATGAATGAATAAATACATGGATAAATGAATCAATATGCTTGAGATGAGGGCAAATGATTATCATAACCATGGGTCACACACACACATGTCCAATTATTGGACATACATTATCTAAGTGAGGCACATTCAATGAAGCATCAACCCCACCTGCTCAGATGAGTACCACTGGTGGTGTTTCCCACCATGGGGTGCTTCACCCTGTTCCCCTTTCCCCATGCATGGGCTTGTCCTCCAGCCCTAGCCCTGCAATATCCCTTGACACCAGCTCAGCCCTCCCTGGGAGAGGATCATGCAATCAGGCTCTGAGGCCATGTGATTACTTCTCTGCCCCAGATTAGTGTCTCTGCCCCTCTTTTCCTTGCTGTATTAACCCCAAGACTCTTAGCTTCTTTCCCTCTTTTCTCTTGTGCTGCCATGACCTGCTTTACCCTATGGTGGGAGAGTCAGCCTCCCAAGCTCCCTTCTTTCCATGCTACCTGCAAGCATAAACCATCAGGCCCTTTGCATGTGTGTTTTAGAGTTTTAAACCGTTATGAAAATATGCAGACAGATAAAGATAAAAATAAACAAGGGGAAGATACAGAAGTATAAAATGCCTATTTTTGCTCCTAATTCCATAAAGTTGGGAGCAACTTTAAAATCTGATTGTGCTCAGCCCTGCCTAAAGAGCTGATGATTGCCCATTGTCAACACAAGAAAGCAAAAGGCCTTGCACACTATGATGCCCATTGGTCCGATGCCATCTCCTGTGACTGGCACTTGCTTATCTCATGCTCCAGCCACAGAGCACTGCAGCCTGTATCACTTTACCCTTACCTCTTCTGCACCTGCTATCACCACTGCCAGGAAGGACTTCTTCACTACCCAGCACACATGAATGTCATTATCCTTCAAAAATCAGCTCCTATTTCAATAGCCCAGTGAAACCTTCCCTGATTCCCTCAGGTTTCATGAATGACTCTTTCCATTGTGTTCTGCCTGACAGTACTTCATGTCTGACTTCTTTTATAAGCCCTTGTCTCACGGCATTATAATCATGTTTATGGGTCTGTGTCTCCTGCTTGACTGTGATGTTCTTAATAGCAGGGACCATGTTTTGTTTACCCTCAAGTCCCCTGGCATTTCCTGTACATACCTGAATCTTAAGAGTACCTGCTAAATTTCTTGAATACAGGAATGAATAAATGCATAGATAAATGAATCAATATGCATGAGATGAGGGCAAGTGATTATCGTAACCATGTGTCACACACATCCCAAGGCCAGGAGAGTGAATGACAGTTACAAAAACTACTGTATTTATAATGTTCCTATTTTCATCATATTGCTACAGGAGCATGGCATTTTATACCAGTTTTTTTCCACCTAAAAATGTGGAAAAATTGCTCTTCTCTTTCAGGGAGAGGCAGTGTGTCAGTCTGATGTGTGTTCTACAGGCAGAGCAGCACTCTCCATGAAGTGATTGCCTGTCAGCTGTGACACATTATGGCAGGTGTCACAGCAAGCCAGGTCTATCTAGCATAGAGGAGTGTTAATGAAGGAGGGAGGGTTACTTCTTGAATGACTCAGACACACGGCTGAGAGTTGGGGGATGGGATGAAGAAGCCTCCCTTTCAAGCACATAAAAAGGGGTCTACTTTCAGCCTTGGAGGGGGACAAACTTATCAGACAAGTGTGCTGTCCCCACTTTCTTGAGCAGTAGACTCTTCATGTGGGACTTGCCTTCTTTCTTCTCATATCATCAAGCAAGCAGCCAAATAGACATCATTTTAGTATCAGGACTATCAAAGAGAAGTGACTCTTACCTATTTTTGGAGAAGATGAATGCATGGGATGTGGAAAAAAGATGGAGACTCTGATCCTTTGAGGTCTATTTTGCTTGAGACAGAATTTTCTCTCCTTCTGCTCTCTGTATTTGGATAGTATGACATCTCCTATCTGGAAAAAAAAAATGTCCCATTGATTGGAGTTGAACACTTATACCTATATCTAGTATTGTGCTAGATTGAGACATGGGCCTTGCTCTCAAGAAGATTATATTCCATGGAAAACCTCACAAATTAATCAATGATTACATTGTGACAAGTATGAGTCATGGAAGAGCCACAACAGGGCACTACAAGAACATGCTGGGGTTCCTTAGTCATACTTTGTGGTTAAGGTAAAGCTTCCTGGGGGAAGCAGGCCTGAGCTGAGTAATAAAAACCATCAATAGCTAAACAAGTGGAAAAGAGTTTGTCAGGCCAGTGTACAATGTATGTGAAGCCATGAGCAACACAATACCCTCTTTGGGAATTATTATTTGACATGACTGGCACACAGGCTTGGAAGCAGAGTAGGAAAAGATGGTGCAGAAGAGTTAGGTTCAGACAAGACTGGGATGGGGTTTGTGAGTAATGTTGAGAAGCCTAGACTTTAGGACCACAGGGAGTGGCTGAGGGCCCCAGCCCAACAGCCCAGGACAATTAAAGGGCATGTGGCCATAAAAAGAATCGAGTGAATGGAGGTGCTTGTGTGTGAGTCCTGATTCCCAACATGGAGTGCAAAGGGCTGGGTTTCTTTGCTTTTCCGACAGGGGAACTCAGCAGCCTGCGTGCGAGGCCAAGTGCCCCAAATGACCGGCTGCTAATGTTGTGATGTTGAACAACATCTGATTTCCAACCCTTTCAATCAAATCAATTCCCTTCCATAAGTCTACAATTTTTTCTTTTGTTTTTGTTTAGCTTTGTTTAGTTTCTTATCTGAAAAGCTAGTATAACAGTAACTATTTTCCAATGTTTTTGTGAGTATTAAATAAAATAGCACGTGGGGAAAGTGAAAAGTTGTCTAACATCACATCTGACACATAGTTGGTGCTCAAATAATTGTTCATTAAACTTAAATCATGACATACTTATTAGAACTCCGCACCAACACTCCCCACCAGAACTTCCTGTGATGATGGAAATGTTTATGTCTGTGCTATCTAGTGCTATAGCCACTAGCAATACATACTTACTGAGTACTTTAAATCTGGCTAGTGCAACTCTGGAACTGAATTATTAATTTTATTTCATGGTAATTAATTGAAATTTAAGTAGCCACATGTGGCCAATGGCTAGCATACTGAACAACACAGCTTTATTTTCTACAAATTCTTCCCATAAATAAAATGTATTCTTCTGAAAGAATACAAAAAACATAAGGTTAGTGAATTCCAATTTGGTAACTCCTTAAAATAACATTATAGTAATTCATATTCTAATTTGCCATTCTGCATTATAAATTTCTTAGAAATAAAATATTTTTATGACAATAATTTTGATTTTGACAACATGTTTGGAAACGTGTTATAAAATGAATGATATAATTAATTTCAAAAAAGAAAATTACATAACATATATTGTCATCCCATTATTTGGGAAAGGCATACATCAAAATCTTAACACTTTAATCATAGGAATGTGGGATTGTATGAGATTTGTGTTATCTCCTCTCTGAATGTTTTATGTTGCTTGAATCTTTTTAAATGAATGGGTGTTAATTTTATAATTTGAATTATTTTGCTTGTATTACAAAAATAAAAATGCATTAACCGAAAAGATTCTGGAAAATAAGAATAAGCCCCAATTCCCAGGAATATTGATTCCATTTATGTTTCAATTTAAGGCATTTAATTTTTTTCTTGATATCATGAGTAGAGAATCACCCCATCTTGGTATAAAGTTAGGGAGAAAGGAGTTAAAGCAGCTGATCTGAGATCCATTCACTCCCTTCATCATGACTATGCTACTGGGTAACAGCAAAGAGAGCAGGAGACCCAGTCTAATCTCCTTGTCAGCATGATAATTAGACCTCTTGGTGAATGATAAAATGATATTTGCTAAGAAGAGGGCCCTTAATTCTTGAATGTTCTTAACAGGGTATGTCTGGTTATACAGCTCATAGAAATTAAACCCATAATTTGTGGATTTAGGCTGTATGGTTCCAGTAAAATGACAGGGACATTGAAAGGAAACCCTTGACTAAGTCATCAACTAATTGGTCCCTCCCTAACATCATTTATCAGCAAAGGTAAATTGCACTTCCAGATTTTACCAGGCACTGTCTGTGATGCCAGTTATTTAGAAGTCAAGACACAATTGCTGTCTTCAAGCTGCTCATAATCTAAAAGGGCTCATATAAATAAGGATAGAATGTAGTCAGTACTAAGATATAAACACAGGTGCCATGTTAGTATATATAAGAGGTAGATACTAGCCTGAATGAATTATGGACGGTTTCCTTGAAGAGGTGATAGAGGAAACGCTGAAATTAGCTTGTCAAATGGCTGCTGGGTGTACTGGGAGCTCTGAAAAGATTGATAGTTTAAAGGCATAAATCCATGACAAAGCATGCCAAACGGAGAAACAAAAGGTAGACCAGGATGCTTACAGCCCAGTTCATAAGAAGAAGAAAATCAGTGGTGGCCAATGATGCAGGAAAAGTAGAAAGGAACATACTTGCTCTTTTATGTTACTTAGGGAACTTACCAACTAACTGAAAACAAAGGGGAGCCATTTAAATAAGACAGGAACACAATCATATTGGTATTTTAGAATAGTATGCTAGCAGTAGTGTGGAAAAAATGGACTAGGAGGAAGTAAGGCAGAAGGTTAGGAGGGTTTTTCAGTGATCAAGGAGAGAGATACCAAGAATCTGAAATAAGGCAGAGGCAGTGAGGATGGAGAGATGAAGTAACTTGGGGAGCCATTTAGAAGGGTCAGTCTATAAGATTAGATAGGTTAAATGTGAGAAGAAAAAGAAGGCAGTGAAGAGGATGACTTGGGTTTTTTATTTGGGCAACCAGGTAGAAGGGTTTATCAAAGATATGACCCAGTGAAAAAATTTAAGGGAAAATAATAAGTTGACTCGGTTTAGTTTTTTATTTTGAGGTGTTTGGGGGTTATAAAAATGGAGATATTTAATAAGTACTTGTATATGACATCTGGAGTATAGAGATATAAGCTAAAGATATAATCCATAGGGTATAACTTGAAGGTGAAATTTGAACTCCCTGGGAAGGTTAAACACTGATCCCATAGACAAAGAGGGCAAAGTGAAATGGGGCTGGGTCCAAGCTAATCAGGGGACACATGCATGAAGGCGGCACAGATGAGAAGCAAGCCTGCACAGGAGACTAGAAAGCAGCAGCTAGAAATGTAGAACATGGAGCAATAAGGTGGACAAAGAGAGGAGAATGAGGAGTGATCCTCAGTATCAAATATTCCTGAAGCTGTCAAGTTTTTAGGAATGTCCAGTGTTTTTAAAATCAAGGAGATCATTGACAACATTGGCAAGAGCAGGTTCATTGATAACAGAAAGTAAAATCCAGGAGGAGTTTTACTGGAAATCTTCTCAAGGAAAGAAGAGTAAGTTTCCTATTAGTCTCTTGGTTCTTATCAAGTTAATTAGGATTCTCTATCTTACCCAAAGGGTGTGAGACGCATTGTCAAAAAGGTGATAATTACTAACCTTTGTTCTCTTATCTTTAGGGAAAATGGAGTAATAACTTCATGCTTCCTGGTCTCAGATTTACAATAACAAGAGCTTAGTTCAAATATTGGCCATACCATTTTTAGTTTGTTACCCTGAGTGTGTCTCTTAACTATTTGTCACTTAAAGGTAGGTAAATGGACTGGCTGCAAATCACTGCTGGGAAGCTTGTTAGAAATGAATATTCCCAGGCCCCACAAAGGACCTGCTCAATCAGAATCTGCATTTTAACAAGGTTTCTTATTCTCAAGCACATAATGTTTGAAAAGTATTGACTTACTTGATTCCAATTTTCCCCAATTAAACAATGGGATGTAATACTGACCATATAGAATTTTGTAAAGACCAATTAATAAGGTGAAAGTAATACCAATTTTGTATTATCCCTTAAGCCTATTGTTCAGTGCTACAGAGAGAGGTAAGAGAAAAAACACTTCTTGCACCGTTTTCTTCTTAAACTTTGAGCTTTTACAAGATGAAACAGTCTTAAGATACAGACCACACATTATTTCTGCTTTTGGGTGAAATCTATCAATACTTCCCAAGTGATCAGAATCAATTCTGTCAGCTCCTGTGAGAACATACCTCAGGGTGAAATCTGTTGTATGTGTGACCAAACCTATGAAAATGGGTAGAATAACAATTACTCCTTGGGTGTTTAAAAGTATTTCTTGCTACCTTGTGACTGTTATTTCTGAGCAAACATCTGCATACTGATACACTATTATGTACACATATGCCCATCATTCTGGGTTAGAGTTCATGATCCATATTTAACAAACACGTATTTACTGAGCAGCTACCCTGTGCCTGCATTGTGCTCGGCTTGAAGTACTGTGTGATCACTTGATGTGCTCCTAAACATTGTGGAGCCTACAGTCTTTTTCTTCCCCCAGAAGTTGGTTCTACTGCACCCAGCATCCTGGCCACTCAATTTTAGTTTATCAGTTAGCACTGCCCTGACTTTTGTTTCCAGCTTTTAAATGACAATCAGGATCATCTTACTGTTGACACCTAAGTGAACTTCACTATTTGATATAATGATAATTCAACTAATTCTTACAATTGATCAAATACTTCCAAGATCAAGCCAGTATTCATTCATTTATTCACCATTTGTTCAACAAGTGTTTGTTGAACACACTATTACACACTGTTCTGGAAGCATGACCCAGACTCTGATTTGTCAAACTCATAAAGAATATGATAATTTCTAGTTAACAACAATCTTGCTTATGATGTCGTTAAAGATAAGTTCTCTGAGGAATGCTACACTTAAAGGTTACCCTAATCACAATAATGTGAATAATGTTTTACTTAGTAATTTAATTAGGACTTTTTATTTGAAGCATTTGCAGTTTTTCTAGAATTCTCCTATTTTATGTATATCAGTATTTCCAAGTCCTTGCCATTTCTCCTTTTCTACTTTGATTTCCTCATAAGATAGTGTCCCACTGAGATGGATCTGAATATTTGCCTGTCCTTTGAACTAAAAATGTAATGTTATTCCAGATTTAAATTATTGGTATTCTATATCTCTGTGTAATATAGAGATCTAAAAGCCTTTATGTCCTTGTTCTTATAAATTATCTAATTTCTGAGGAGAGAAGACAACTGGGTCAAGTTCAGGTATCACTTATTTATATTGTTTATTGAAGAAAACTTGGCAGGAGAGAATTTCAACTTACCTGAGATAACTTGGAAGATGAAGACAAAAGAAAGAAAGATGCAGAATAATGTGATGATCATAGGAGGGAGACAAGGAGGGAAGACAGAAGGTTGGAAAATAGTGCACTGGAAACAGAGAGATTCTAAGACATTTCCAGAGACAGATGTGCACTGGAAAGAGAAGGCTTCTGGTTATTGCTCAGCAAATCCAAAGAGAGGCAGATAATTTTTGCATATGAATAGGAAGCATGAGAAAGCTTTTGAATATTAGAACTGGATTCTGTTAGAAAATTGGATTATGTCAAGTAGTTTAAATTATTTTGTCTTCCAAAATTTAATGTCATATAATTAGGAGAAAGACTTTAAGGAAGTATTCCACAATGTTATGTTATCTATGTAACTGACCTGGGGAGAGGGGATTACTAGATATTTTTGCTTTCCCTTTTATAATTTTCTGTATTGTCCACAACGTACATGTTTTGTTCTACGAAGAAAAAATTCAATACTCATTTTGAAATGAAATGCTCCCTTCTCTCTGTCTTCAGAAATAATCACTCTCCAGTTTTGAATAGGTCTAAGTTTATTGCAACAGGAAAATTTTAGTTTCAAGTGAGCTGGTAACTGAAATCATGCCTTCCATTCCAAATTCTCTCCTGAAAAAAGGAGTATGGAGATATTTGAGTTGGAAATGTATTTGTAAGCTATTCCAAGATGGGCACCTTGTAGTTCTCCTCCCCTCATTAATAGCAAAATAACATAGTCACTTCTCCACAGCACATTCTTAGCAGAGTTTAACTGCCTTCATACCACTATCACCCATTCCTGGTGAACAGAAAAAATATAAATAAATAAAAATAGCATTAATGTAGATAAGTAAACCCTCCACACCCAACCATGACACGAAAATACTATGGGTGAAAGGATGAGTTTGTAGCAGAAGGCATAGATGAAAAGGCATTTCAGGGGCAAAAGTCAAGGGCAAGGGAATAGAATAGCAAATGTAGCCCAGGATATTGCAGAATCTGACCCCTGAGTCTCTTCATGTGAAGATAAGCATATCCAAACATCTGGAGATAGACACCTTCACCTGGATTAATTGCCTGCCAGGTCCCAACTGAAGGATCCTAGTCCTTCTTTAGCACAATGATCAGGGGCAACTTCTCTTTATAACCTTTTCTGACTACACAGTTACCCTCAGTTACCTTATGTTCTGTACTTCTGTGCCTTTTCCATGCTTCTGTTACTGCTTTTACATACAAAGCAAGCATTTTTTCCTAGTTATTAGGGAATTATATAATGGTTATATATTATATATAAAATATGCACACATATACACACATATATATAATTGCATGTTAGGAATTTCAGCTCAATTAAATGAATGTGTACTGATTATCATAACATGGCAGACCCAGCGCTGGTCCCTGAGGATTATATATAATTGCATGCATGCATGTTACATATAAGTGCAATAATATAATTGTTATATATAATAATTGATTTTTTACTTGTGTTCCCCACTAGACTGTGAACTCCATTAGGTCAAGCTTATATCTCTAGCATTTAGCATAGGGTCTGGAATAGGTGAGTCTCCATAGTTTTGAATGAATGGATAATTGGTTGAAATGACCGGAGGCAAGAAAAGCATAACTCCCTCTTATGGTGGGCACAGTGACATGACTCTCAGTTCCTGAGCCTTTGTGTGTGCTATGGGAGCCTTGTCTGATATTTTTAATCCTGCAACTGAAAAGAACTTCTGACTGAAAATTTTATCTGAACCTAAATTCAAGGCATTTTCCAGATAAGTCTCCAGGTCAGCTTCTTTATTTGCAAAGTGAGGGAGACAGTATGAATTCTGTAAATTCCCCTCTCTCTCTTTTAGTATTTAGGATAATTACACATTATTATCAAATTTTTTAGTATTTTTGTAATAGTTTCTGCACTTCAATCCAGTTTCATTTAGATTCCTATGTGCTAGCGCTACACCGAGTTACACAGCATCTGACACGATTTAAAAACACAGTTTAATATACATACAAGATAATCCATATTCTAATACAGAGTTTATATGTAAAGATATGTTTTTTTTTATATCACATCTTTACTGTTGAATTTAACCTAGGTAAGACAGACAAGAATAGCCATTTCTTTATGCTATCATCTCCCTATATACAGAAAAATCCATTTCCTGTCTCTGGCCTCAGGGACCAGCGCTGGGTCTGCCATGTTATGATAATCAGTACACATTCATTTAATTGAGCTGGAATTCCTAACATCATTTCTGGCTTCCAGTCTTCCAGGTCTGCAGGCTATTGCTTACTTCACAAGTTGTATTTTCAGATAGATTTGAAACCCCTAATTTATGGTTCTGGAGTTTTTACTTTTAACCATTAGGCTAGTCCCCACATGGGTCCCCCTTTTTAGGAAAAATGAGTACAAGACTTTAAAGCATTATCTTTTTTAACTACAGACCCGAGATTCTAGAATATGGTCTCTCATCTAAGACGTGTTTATATTTTGAGGGCAATATCCATTGCATACTGATATTGATATCACTCTTACTGATGAATACTTCCCCAACTTTAACTATTATCTCACTTTGTTAGGGATCCTCCATATGTCACCCAGTATGTGAGGCCTCTGATTTGTAGTTTTACAACATCAATTTTTAACATACCACATATAACAAACACCATAGCCTGTTCACTGTAATCTTCACATAGTAGGACTCTCAGAACATAGAAGTAAAGGGCTGATTCTCTAATATTTTCTTCATTGTGATGGCCACTCAGGACTGTCCCATACAGTTTGTGCTGTCTCATGCTTCAGCCCCGTCAGCCCCATCAGCCCATAAGGACTGACTTCAAATTCAAGGTAGCACATTTACTTTCCTTCCAAAATCCTATTAAAAAGATTATAAGTAGAGAATAATCTACATACAGCTGCAATCTGAGAATGGGGGCATTGATGATCAGAGATACTGAGGAATTTTTATGATACGGAAAGCAGTATGTATCTAAATCAGGCTGCAGTCATGATTTTCCTTCTCAAACAAAGACATTCTACTAAAGCAAGACTAGAGTCTCTAATAAAGGTGTTCCTGCCCCAAAGTTAAATCATCTGTAAGGAGTTCTTTGATATTACTCCTGTAATTGTAAGTGTTTTGGGCCACCATGAATGGTGCCCAGGTAAGACAGAGAACTGAATCAATAAATGCTTTGTGTGTCCTGACTGCTCCACCAACTGGCCCTCCCCTATTTCTCTCCCTCTCCTTGGACTTCCCTATTTCATTAAACACAACAATACTGAAATTAGGCCAATTAATAACCTTAAAATGGCCTCTAAGTGCTCAAGTGAAAGGAAAAGTTGCTCCTCTCTCACTTTAAAGCAAAAGCTAGAAATGATTTGGAAGGCATGTCAAAAGCCAAGATAAGCCAGAAAGCTAGGCCTCTTACACCAAAAGTTAGCCAATTTGTGAATGCCAAGGAAAAGTTCTTGAAGGAAGTTGAAAGTGCTATTCCAGCAAACACTTGAATGATAAGAAAGTGAAAGCTTTACTGCTGATATGGAGAAAGTTTTAGTGGTTTGTATAGGTCAAACCAGCCACAGCACACTGTTTACAACATGGATTACTGAATATTTTAAGCTGACTATTGAGACCTACTATTAAGAATAAAAGATTCCTTTCAAAATATTACTCTCCTTGACAATGAACCTGGTCACTCTAGAGCTCTGATGGAGATGTACAATGAGATTAATGTTGTTTTCATACCTGTTAACAATGTCCATTCTGTAGCCAATGAATCAAAGAGAAATTTCAATTTTCAAGTCTTATTATTTAAGAAGTATGTTTTATAAGGCAATAGGGTGCCACAGATAGTAATCCTCTGACAGATCTGGGCAAAGTAAATTGAAAATCTTATAGAAAGGATTTACCATTCTGGATGCCATTAAGAACTTGATTCATGATTTATGATTCATGGGAAGAAGTAAAAAAAAATCAACATTAATAGGAGTTTGGAAGAAATTGATCCCAACCTTCACGGCTTTGAGGGGTTCAAGACTTCAGTGGAGGAAGTAACTAAAGATATGGTAGAAACTGCAAGAGAACTAGAATTAGAAGCAGAGTCTGAAGATGTGATTGAATTGCTGCAATCTCTTATAAAACCAATGGATGGGTAGTTCTTATGGATGAGCAAAGAAAGTGATCTCTTCAGTGGAATCTATTCCTGGAGAAGATACTGTGAAGATTGTTGAAATGACAACAAAAGATTTAGGATATTACATAAACTTAGTTGATAAAGCAGCAGCAGAGTTTGAGAGGATTGATTTCAATTTTCTAGTGTGGGTAAAATGCTATGAAATAGCATCACATGCTCCGGAGAAATTGTTTGTGAAAGAAGAGTCAACTGATATGGCAAACTTTATTGTTATCTCATCTTAAGAAATTGCCATAGTCACTCCAGCTTTCAGCAACCACCAACATGATCGGTCAGCAGCCATCAATATCAAGGCAAGACCCTCCACCAGCAAAAAAAAATTGCAACTTGCTGAAAGCTCAAATGACTAGCATTTTTTAGCAATATATTTAAATTAAGGTATACACATTGTTTTTTTTAGACAAAATGCTATTTCACAGCTTATAGACTATAATATAGTGTAGTATAGATGACAATATAACTTTTACATGTACTGGAAAACCAAAAAAGTTCCTTTGACTTGCTTTACTGTGATATTTGCTTTAACATGGTGGTCTGGAACCCATCCTGCAATATTTCTGAGATATATTGGGCTACTTGTATAGGGCCCCCAGTGGAGGAATCTTTGTTTTCCTTAGTCCATGGCTTCTTTAAGCACTCTACTGCCAGTACACATGCACTAGTCACATTTGGCTTTTAAATATAAGTGGAAAAATTAAGATTACATAAAGTTAAATATTCCTTTTCTAGTTGTACTAGATACATTTCAAGCGCTCAATAACCACAGATGATTAGTGATCACATGTTGAATAAATGAATGAATGAGTGAATGGATAAATAAAATTTAACAATAAATTTGAATAAAATTGAAGTGAGGAAATAAAACATTCTAATCATCACAGAAGCTCCTACTGTTCCAACAAATTATGGAAACCAGTAAAAAAAAAAATGAGTCAAAGAAGATACATATGCATCTTAGCGTGTACATGTACTTTGAGAAACAATAGGTCTGCAGTTGCCAATAAGTTTGCAGGCAGTAAACCTTGATTTTACATGTTTGTACAAAATGACAAACCTGTCTCCCCTTTGTTTTACACCACTCAAATTCCTGCTAGCAATCTAGATCCATATTCCTGATTGCTTCCTTTGTGGGGTCATTTTAATATGGCTAAGAAATAACTTTTTGTCTCTGTTCTCTTTTTGGTGGTAGCCCTTAATGATGCCAAGATTGCTGGATGTCCTTCAAAGCGTTTTGCAAAACAGCACACTTCTGTGATCAGAACTGTGTGAAAGCTAGCACTCATTTTCTGTTATCTGTTGTTCCTGCTACTGTGTATTTTCTTGTTTTGAATTTTGGAAGAGCTATGTTCTCCTTCAGAATGATAGATTTAATTATTTCTAAAATACAATTGAAACTTTAAAATTCTAGTTTATAAGATTATCTACTTTATTTCCCATCAAGACCACATTTCTTTCTCTATGGGAAATCATAGTGGTTGGTTCTATACTGAATAACATTTGTTATAATCATAATTTTGTAAATGTAGCTTATTGATTTTTTAAAAAGTCAAACCATAGAAAAAGCACTGATTATGATTATAATTATAAAAGAGAATATAAAATCAGGTTGGTAGTTTAAAGTCAGCCACAGAAATAAGCAAATGCTCCAAATCAGCCTCCTATCCCCAACCAATGAATCAATTTATCAGCAAACCACTGATTATAAGGTTCTGCACGTCTGTTATTTTATTATTTAAATAGTAGACATCAAGGAATAACCTACATGATGACAAAAATAGAAATAGATTACTGTTTAATATATTACTTATAGGTACAAATGAAACCAATGGAAGAATTAAGTAATAATATAAATAACAAATTAGGAGGAAAGAAATAGTATATGTAAGTCAAATTCATAATATTTCATAGGCAAAGTTTATAGTTACTATTTAAAACTGATATACTGAGTAAAACAGATTTCAGCATATTGTTTAGAAAAACTGTGCCAACAATGTTTGGGGGAAAAGAGGACAGGTAAAAAGATTTTTATTTAATATTGCATCATACTGTTTGAACTTTTGCTATGTACTTATGTTATTTTATTAATTGTAAAAATTTCCAAAATAAAACACGTATTAACTGCCATATTGACTTTGTCCCTCCATAATTTGCATATAAATAAATAACTTGTTATTGAACTCAAAATGTTATATAAGAAAATAAAGGAAACACAAACATTTATTAGGCACAAGCCATGTATATGATCTTAGGAGTTTCTACATTCATTAACTCCTAATCTGTTAAATCTTCCTAATGTCCCTGTGAAATAGGTATTACACAGAAGAACTGTTATAATTTAGCAACCTGAAACAAGAAGGGATATTTTGGGAGCAGAAGTTTTAATACAGTTTCTACAATGCTGGGGACGCCCAATGTCATCTCTGTATAAAACCAACTTTGATAGTGATGTGAGGATTGGAACTATATTTTTTATTGAAGATCCCTTCATTTTTAAAGAATAAAGACTGTGAAATGGGGATAGATGTGAAAGTATACTTTTTCTCTGATCAGGCTTGCTTGGCCACAGGTGGGCAAGCAGATTGACCTGTCCATCTAAACTGAGTAATACCTCACTCCTTGACTTTTTGTTTATGACTTTATTTCTTCATCCTTGGCAAGAGCAGAAAGTAAATCATGGCATTTCTTGGCTGAAAGGCACAGTGAAACAGCTGTGACCCTTGAGATATTGTTTACTTTATCGTCTCCTGATACACACTCAGTCACTTTTGTTGGACATGCTTGATGGCTTTCGTTCATACAGTTGGCTGTTCCGTCTGCTCCACCAATTGATGAAGAGGCAAAGAATGGCTGCTTTAAGCTACATTTATCAGTTCATTCATTAAACATTTATGAGCATCTACCACCTGCCAGATACGGAGATAGTTACAAATAGGAACAAATCAGGTACCCTACCCTTAAGGTGCTAACAGTCTAGTAAGGGAAGACAGACATGTGAATATTAATCATTACACAATGAGGACAAATACTGGAAGAGATATGAATAAAGTAACATGGGTACACAGAAAAGAGAAAGAATAATTGTTCACAGAAAAATACAGGAAGGTTTACAAACAAAGTTATCTTAAATTATATCCCTGTAGGAGGCAGTAGCCAGGCTGGTATAAGTCTTCATGACACACTAAGAAAGAAAACCCAGAAATGAGCAGCTGTGGCACATTTATAGGCCAGAAAGGTGAGTAGGTTGTGTGGATGTAGTGATGTACCACCCTTACCATCCCTTTAGGACCAAAGCACTCAACCCCAGCTGCCAGCAGTGTCACTTATGAAAGGTAAGTCTTTTCCGTGGATATTGCTTCCCTCCAAAAGGGGCCCCTACACACACGGGTATGCCCCCCATTCTTAGGGGCAGCCTAATTTATCTGATTTATCAATTTAGGGATGCAAATGTTAACTGTCTGTTCTCTGACAGAGCCTAATTCTGATGGGTCATCTGAATTCCAGAGTGGTAGACTGAAAAACGGCCCCTCCAAAAAATCAAGTCCTAATCCCTAGAATCTGTAAATGTTATTTCAAATGGAAACCAGGTCTTCCCAGATGTGATTAAATTATGGGCTTCAAGATTGAGAGATTATCTCGGATTATCATGGTGGTTCCTGAGTGTAATCACAGGAGGATAAGGTGATATGAAGACAGAGGCAAGACTTGGAGTGATAGGGCCACAAGCCAAGAATGCTTATACTGAGGCAAGGAATGGATTTTCACCTAGAGCCTCTGGAAGGAGTGTGGCCTGGAAGATACTTGATTTTGGCTCGTGAAACTGATTTAAGGCTTCTGGCCTCCAGAACTGGAGACAAAATATGTGTTTTTTTTAGCCACCTAGTGTACACTGATTTGTTCCAGCAGTTACAAGAAACTGGTACAGCATGGGATCAGCTGAGGCCTTTGCTCCAAGTGCATCTTAGTTCAGGTTCTTCCTTGGCTCAATCCTGTGAAACAAATTAATGGAAGCCTAATTAGTCATTCTCTTAGGGCCTGCAGTGTAGACCAGCCTTTTGTGGTCTGGGCTAGCTCAGCATTTTTAGGGTAAATACGGATTTGTCAGGAAAGGGGGCAAAGGTCAGGTAGAGAACAACATGTGTAATGCATGAGCAAATGTATATGGAGAAGTTCTAGGGCATTTAGGGCATAGATGTTATGGTGAGCCTTAGGTCTTGAAGCTGCACTCATGGTCTCCTTACAGCCTAATTGCGTGCTTTGTTTCTGGCTTCTTTCAAGCCCAGATCTGACACTAGAACAGCATGCCCCCCTCTTACAAGAATGTTCATTTTATGCTGAGGTGGTTGCATATCATTACAAAAACAGTGGGGAGATAATGAAGGACTATTTTGCTGGGGAGTAACATCATCAGATTTGTGTATTTTATGATCAGTTGGCTGCAGCATATAAATAGGAGTGAAGGAAAAAAGAGCAGAGTAACAAGGGTAACAGGAGGAACCGAATACTAGGAACAAAGGGTAATAAGAAGGTCACACAAACTTGGTTATGCAGTTTCCTGCACTTTGAAAGGGAAGAACTTCAGAAAACAGTGATGTTCAGTTAGTGCTGACATTGAGTCCCATAACTAGTTGTTTAGATACTAACAATTTGAAAAGGCAACAGTAATTCTAAGGACAAAATATTCTTGTTCATGGTAGGGACCTGGATCATATTGCCAGGGTTTGAATCCCAGTTTTGCCACTTACTTGCAATGTATATTTAAGCAAGTTTGCAAGTTTTAACTATGCATTTTTGTCATCTGCACTAATGATACCTATCTCATGGAGCTGTCATGAAGATTAAGGGCATTAATATATGTAAAGCCTTTAGAAGAATGCCTAGCACATAGCAAATGCTTAATAACATCAGTTATCATCAGCCCATCAGTTCCCTCAAATGTTTTACAGTGAGGAGAGCTGCTTTTCATTTATCAGAGCCCTGGGATCTCAAGAAACCATGAGGAGAAAGGAAAGTATTCACCAAAGTTGCTGATTAGAGTTGGAAAACATACACTGCTACCAGGGACTTCACACCTGCCTAGCCTCCAGCCCCAATTTCCACCCCCACTTCCCAGTGATAATGGCAAGCTGGGCAAGGGAATCCCATATGCTTAGAACTAAAAGGGGCATCCATAGTCATCTTGGTAAATTACCCATTCAAGGCTAGGTTCCTACTACAACCCAGATCATCCTTTGATTCCAGCATTGGGCTTCAATATTTGAGGCAATGGGAAACTCATACCACCCCCATCCCCACAGTCTAATGGTGAGCAGAGTTGTAAATTAACAACTACATACATATGTTACAGCACAACAAATGGCTATAATGAAAGCCAACTTGTGGGTGCAATGGGAGGGAAGATGATGGAAGGACCTATTCATGTTTGGGCAAGTAAGCCAGGTTTCAGCAAGACAGTCAAATCTATGGATGAAGCGTTTCTTGCTAGGATGGGGACTGGAACATGCATTGGATGCAGAAGGAATACCAGCAAAGGTCCAGAGTCTGGAAAGAACCCAGCTTGTTTGAAAAATCACATAGCATGGGGAATGGTAAGGGTGGAGTAGTAAGAAGAAGGGATGGAAGTTTGGGCAGAGGAAGTAGGTTATAAATCCTTCAAAGCAGTGACAAGATCTTTACAACTACTCTGAAGGCAAGGGAAGACTGAAGGCTCCCAGGAAGAAGGGAAACATAATCAGCTTAACAGTTCAGACAATCTTTGTGGTACTGCTATAGCTGAAAAGAGGCAGGGCATAATGAGGAAGTAGAGTCTCTCTGAGACACAAATTTAAAACCACAGTGATAATGCAAATAGTATCCTAACTTTTAAAATGCAAAATCCAAGGTGTAATACAATTAAATGCATCCCTCAGGACTGTGTGTACAATCAAGGAACTTTTTATTCAGGGATTTTCCATTTATTTATATTTTGTTTACATTTGCTTCATCCAGAGCACTATTTTATAGACATGTAAGTTCAGAAGATGTGCTTGCCTTTTACTACAAAACAAATAGAGTAATGAAAAGATCAAACTAACACAACTTTTTTTTTAGGGTGAATATCTAGAAAAGCAAAGTGTATATTGTCAAAAAGAATTGCTCTATCACTCTCTACAAATGTTTCCATTCCTACTAAAAATCAGTGTGCATTACTGAACATATGTGCCCATCAATCTCTCCTCATTTGAGCTGAGGGTTGTCTGGTAAAAGTTCCCAATAGAATAACAAGTGCTAAATTATCACTTTCTAAAACTGAGAATTTTATTTCACAAAGGTAAGTTTAAAGCACAAGGTTTAGATTAAAAACAAAACTTTATCAAAATGCATTATATTTTGGAAATGAAATTTATTAATAGTGTTTCATAGTTTTTTCCTTTGAAGTTATTAGGTGTTAAAGTAAAATTTATTGCTTTTCTCCTAAAAGTGATGGTGTGTTTATAGTAAAACACTGACAATTAAAGAAAAATATAAAGAAGAAAAGAAAAATTATTCATAAAGGCAAGACCTAGAAATAACTATCATAAATATTTTACACACTCCTTCCTATGCACACACATATATATTATATATTTATCACTTATTTTTATTCAAATTATGCCATGAGCATGTTCCTGTAATATTCAATGTTCTATGAAAGCAGTATTTCAATAACTATATAATATTGCATCATAAAACTAGTCCATAAATTATGAAACTATTAACTTGCAGTTGGACTTAGGTTGCTTTAATTTTCTATACTTTAAGAACTCGGCAATGTTCATTTCTGTACATTAGTCATTCTTCACACCTCTACATCTCAGGTCACTCCTTAAGGGTAAAACTCCTGGAATTGGAATTGTTGGATCACAGTATAAGTTACATTTTTAAAGCTTTGGCCACTTCTTGCCAAATTGCTTTTTGGGCAGGTTTTACTAATTTGTACCTGCACTAGGAGCATATACTATGTTTTGATCGGCAAAACATAGTATATAATTAACAATTACTGCTCCTTATTAAATGGGAAATGGAGATGTTTTCATGATTCTTACTGGATGACATTCTGTGAATTGTTTTTCTGTCTAACTTCTAGTTTCCTAGCAGGGTGGTGGTCATCGTCATTTTCTTCCTCTTTTGAATTAAGGGAGGAAGAGAGTTTTCTTTGTATTACATATACTTTGGGATGCTCGGCAATGTCCCTAAGGAGGAATTTGGGGTTTCTCATTTCCTTGCAAGCTGGTTAGACTACTGGGTCTGGACTCTAGATCATGTTGCCAGTGGAGGCCCAGTAAGGACATTTGAGTTAAGAGCAAGACCATGAAGTTTATAATTATCATATTATGCTCATGTTTTAGCCTCTTTAGTCTCTTTGTCATATTTGTTGCAAACCTAGAAATTGCTGTTGGTTTTTAAATGTTTGCAACCTGAAGTCAAAAACACAAAATTAAATCCCTTTATCCAGGAACTTAAGAAAATTGAAATATATGCCTCAAATAGTACTTAACGATATAGAGCCCATAACTTACTGTAGTTATCCAATGTTTAAAAAAATGTAATGTGCCTTTCATTACCAAATTGCTAGCATATAGCTATTCTTAAAAATGTTGGGGAGAAAAAAAAAGTGGTGAGAAAAATAAGTAGAAATAACAGACTGACTAAAGCATTATGCTCAATAGCAACACAATTCACCAGAGGACACTCTCTCAGGTATCACTTTATTGAAAGTGTTGAATATTTTCCTTCATATATTCTAAATTAAATGACTAATTTTTAAAGTCTATGCACTACTTTGTTCCCTAGACATAACAGAGAAATTTAGTTTAACCCAGAATAAAGCTGACTCTTCTTGTTAAGGAGTCCCAGTCACACCCTGAGGAAGACTGGCTATTCCCATCAGCAATACCGTAATGGGCCTGGGCTCATTGGGTGGATCTGGTATTCTGTGCCAATTCTAACAACTCTAACCCAGAAATGGAATGGCAGCATGAAGCACATGCACACATATAACCAAAAAAATGTTACAGGTACGGAAAAGATAATGACATTGAATTTACTACACAAGGGGAAATGTCCACTTTGTATTTCCTAGGATAGGTTGAATTGAAAAAGAATTTATTCCTTTTCTAAGGTCAGATTCTGGTATTATGCTATTTAAGTCTTGTTATACTCTAACATTTGCCCACTTGTTCTGTGCTGTAGACTCAGTAAAAAGGACAGAATCTGTTGCCAAAAACAAATTTCGATTTGTTCATCCTTTTCTCAACCCAGTTCCTAAGTTTGTTTAGGGGTTCCTCCCAAATTTTAGCCTGTAAAGGATACAGTGGAACTGCTAGAGCTAAACATCAAAGTTGAGCTGAAAGCAGACAGTCAGTCACAGCTGCTCACTGTCACTGAAGTATCTCCTTATGTATTGCAATTATTTTTCTACTTCTGGAAATGTGAAGTCAATATTAGGAAAGCAAATGACCACACAGGGCTTCAAGGCCAAGGGTCACTGGGGTAGTAACTGTAAGCCTGTAATCCACAAGGTACACAATGTGCAAGAACTAGCCTAAGAAGAGCCTGAGGGCAAACTCAATGCTGCCATCACATGGTAAGCATGGAAGCTAATGGCACACAGTTGTGAAGAATCATGGGCATGTGTGAGTGAGGGTGAGGAGGTAGGGGTTGAGATAGGGTTAGGGTTAGGGTTAGGTTCCATATGAGGTTTAGGAGGAAGGTAAAGGAGGTTTACAATGGTGAGGTTTAAGGTTAGAGTAAGGTTCAGTGTCAGTGAGGGTGAGGGTGAGTATAAGGGGTTAGGCAGGGGGTTAGTGTTAGGTGTAGGGCAAGTATATGGTTACACTCAGAGTTAAGATTAGGGTTCAGTGATAGGGTTGGGGTTACTTTTAGGTTTTTGTTTATGATTAGGTGTGGGTGAAGGAAAGGGTGACAGGTTAGGGTGAGTGCCTAGGGTTTGGGTTTGGGTTCAGGATGGGTTTCAGGTTAAACAGACAGTGAGGATATGATAATGGTAAAAGTTAATGTAAGGGTTAACGCTACATTTAGGTTTAGGATCACAGATAGGTGTGGATGAGGGTGAGGGTGAGGGTTTAGGGGTAGGGAAAGTGTTAGGGTTAGGTGTAGGGAGAGGTTTAGGAGGAAGTTATGGTTAGGGTTAGATTTAGATCTAGGGTATAGTATAAGGGTTATGGTTAGAATTAGGTTTGGGGTTACGGTTCCATGGACGTGAGGGTGAGGGTTAGGTTTCAGGTGTGGGGTTAGGGTTAGGGTTGGTGTTCGCATTGCATGTAGGGTGAGGATATGATTCCCAGTAGAGTTGGATTTAGGGTTCAGTGTTAGGGATAGGGTAGGTGTAGGTTTGGGGTTACACTTAGGGGTGGATGAAAATGAGGTAGAGTGAGGTGGAGGGTTAAGGTTGGGATTAAGGTTAAGTGTAGGGTTATAATACCATGTTGGTGAGAGTTAGGTTTCAGCTTTAATGTTAGGGTTAGGGCTGGGTTTGTGTTCAGGGTCATGATTAGGTGTGGGAGAAAGTGAGGTTGGGGGCCTGGGGCTTAGGGGTAGGTGCGGGTTTATGGTTAGGTTTAGGTGTAGGGTTATGCTTAGTAGGAAGTCATGGTTAGGGTTAGAGTTAGGTTTAGGTTTCAGCACAAGGGTTAGGGTTAGAATTTGGTTTAAGTTTGTGGTTCCACATGAGCAAAGGTGACGGCAAGGGTTACTGGTTAGGCATGGAGTTAGGGTCAGCGTTAAGGTTATGGTTAGTGTCAGGTGTAGGGTGAGGTTATGGTTGCAGTGAGAGTTCAGTGGATGGTTCAGTGTTAGGTTTAGGGGTAGATTTAGGCTTGGGGTTATGCTTAGCTGTGGCTGGAGGTAAGGGTGCAGGTTTAGGTTTAGTGGCTAGGGTTCATTTCAGATTAGGGTTAGGATTGGCTTTAAGATTACATGTAGGGTGAGGATAGGATTATTGTGAGAGTTAGATGGAGGTGTTAATGTTAGGGTTTCGGTTAGTTATATGTGTATGTTCATGGTTTGGTGTGGGTTAAGGTGCATGTGAGGAAGAGGGGTTAGGATTCAGTGAAGGGGTAGGGTTATTGTTCGGTGTAGAGTCAGGTTTAGGAGGAAGTTTTGATGAGAGTTACAGTTAGGTTTGAGGTTTTGGGTTAGAGTTAGGTTTAGCATTAGCTATAGGACTATGATTCCAGGGTTATGGTGAGTGTGAGTGAGGGTGAGGTTCAGGGGTTAGCCATGGGTTTAGGGTTAGGGTTAGTATTCCATCTAGGGTGAGGATATGGTTACAGTTATAATTAGGTTCAGGATTCAGTGTTAGGGTTAGGCTTACATTTAGGTTCAGGGTTACGATTAGGGTGTGTGTGACAGTGAGGGTCAGGTTTAAGATTAAGATTACTATCTGCATTAGGGTGAGGGTGAGGGTGAGGGGTTGAAGAAGAAACACAAACACAACTGGTAAAACAGCTCCATACACCTGGCTTGTAGCCCAGTCTAGTAGGGCCAGACAGTCATTCAACAGGAAACATTTCCTTTCTGTCCATACCAGTGTCCCACAAGAAAATCATGCACAGAAAGACAGCCACGCACCTAAAAATTAGATCTGAGGAACAAAATGAAGGTTCTGCTGTAGTCCTTCAGCATATGTAACCAGTGCTTGAACAGGACATGGTTGTTTCTTTGGATTCCTAAGGGTCTGGATTCACATACAGGGGTTTAGGTTTGGGTTCAGGGGTCAGGGTGCAGGGTAAGGTATCAGAAGTAGTGTTGGGGTGAGGGTTCCAGTGGAAGGGTTTGGGTACAGGGCTCTGTGGTTTCAGGTTCAAGATTTTGAGTTTGGGGTCCAGGTTAGGAGTAAGAATATGGGTTCATGTTCAGGTTAGGTCTAGGATTAGGCCTAGGATGAATTTATGGCTATGGTTTGAGTTAGGGTGTGGGGTTAGGGTTAGGTGGGATTTAAGTTTAGTTTTAGGCTAACAGTGAGGTGTGGGTGGGCTGTTAGGGGCTAGGGTTAGTGTTAAGGATAGGTTTAGGGTTAGGTGTAGGGTGAGGATATAGCTACAGTTAGAGTTAGGTTTGGGGTTCCATGTTAGATTTAGGATTAGGTTTAGGTTTAGGGCTATGCTAAGGAGTGTGTGAAGGTGAGGGTGAGGGATTAGGGATAGTGGCTCACATGCGAGTTCAAGTTAGGGTTGAGATTAAGGGTAAGTGTGGGGTGAGGATATCTTTACAGTGATAGCTGAAGCTCAGCTTTAATGTTAGGGTTAGGGCTATGTTTGGGTTTAGGGTCATGGTTAGGTGTGTGTGAAGGTGAGTGTGAGGTGGTAGGGGTTGTGGTCAGCTAAGGTTAGGGTTAGATTGGCAGTGAGGTTTAGGCAGAAGTTATGCAGAGGGTTAGAGCTAGGTTTAGGATTATGGGTGAGGGTTAAGGTTAGAGTTAGGTTTATGGTTACAGTTCAGTGTCGGTGAGGGTGAGGGTAAGGAGTTGGGCAAGGGGTTAGTGTTAGGTGTAGAGTGACTATATGGTAATGATTAGAGTTAAGTTTAGGGCTCAGTGTTAGTTAGTTAATGTATTTTTCATACATTTAGGTGTGAGTGATATGATGGTGAGGAATTATGTCTTGTTGCTAGGGTTAGAGTTAGGGTTATGGTTTGGCTTGACAGTGAGTGTAGGGTGATGATTTGGTTATGGTGAGAGTTAGGTTTAGGGTTTTTAATGTTTTGTATTTTGCCTAGGTTTGGATGAATGTGAGGTTGAGAGTTTGGGTTATGTTTAAGGATAAGTGTAGGGTGATGATATGATTTTGGTGATAGATTTAGCCTTTATTGTATGTTTAGGTTTAGGTTTAGGTTTAGATTCATGGTTAGGTGTTGGTTTTAGATTAGGGTTAGTTTTAGATTTAGGGTTACGCTCAGGATCAGGTGAAGGTGAGGGTGCGGGATTCGGGCTAGTGGCTAGGGTTAGGCTTAGAGTTTGGCTTGAAAGTGAGTGTAGGGTGACCATATGGTTATGGCGAGGGTTTGGTTTAGGATTTAATGTTAATGTTAGGGCTAGGTTTAGGCTTAGGGTCATGTTTAGTGTGGGTGTGGTGAAGGTGAGTGGTTAGGGGTATGTTTTAGACCAGGGCTAGGATTAGGTGTACAGTTAGGTTTATGAGGAAGTTATGGTGAGGGTTAGAGTTAGGTTTAGGATTTAGGGTGATGGTTAGGATTAGGGTTAGGTTTCAGGTTACGATTCCATGGGAATCATGGTGAGGGTGAGAGGTGGGTCTTAGACATTGGGTTAGGCTTAGTATTGGATTTAATGATAAGTGTAGAGTGAGGCTGTTGTTATGGTTAGGCTTAGGGTTGAATGGTTATGGTTAGGTGCAGGTGAAGGAAAGGTTCACAGTTTGGGCTAGTGTCTTGGGTTTGGGTTAGGGTTCAGGATGGGTTTCAGGTTAAGCAGAGTGTGAAGATTTGATCTCAGTGAAAGTTAGACTTCAGCTTTAATATAAGGGTTAACACTACATTTAGGTTTAGGGTCATGGTTAGGTGTGGGGGAGGGTGAGTATGACTAAGTGTATGGCTAGGGTTAAGGTTAGGTGTAGGGAGAGATTTAGGAGGAAGATTTAGATTTAGGGTTTATAGTGAGGATTATGGTGGAATTAGGTTTGGGGTTACTCTTTTTGTGAGTTTGCATTAGTTAGGGGTTAGTTGTGGGTTTAGTGTTATGGTTAGTGTTCAGATTAAGTGTAGTGTGAGAATATGGTTATGGGAAGAGTTAAATTTAGGTTTCAGTGTAAGACAGAGGGTTAGATTTTGGTTTCGTATTTTGCCTAGGTTTGGATGAATGTGAGGTTGAGAGTTTGGTTATGTTTAAGGATAAGTTTAGGGTGATGATATGATTTCGGTGATAGATTTAGGCTTTATTGTAATGGTTAGGTTTAGGTTTGGGTTTAGGTTCATGGTTAGGTGACAGTGAAGGTGAGGTTGAGGTTTGGGCTTATGGGTAAGTATGGGGTTATGGTTAGTTTTCAGTGTATGGTTATACTTAGGAGGAGTTATGAATAGGTTTAGAGTTTGGTTTAGGTTTTGTCCTGAGGGTTAGGGTTAGAATTAGTTTTAAGTTCATGATTCTGTGTGAGCAAGTGTGAGGATGAGGTTAGTGGTTCAGTGTGGTGTTTGAGTTAAGCTTATGGTTACAGTTAGGTCTAGGGTGAAGTCATTGTTATGTTTGTCATGGGATTGATGTTCCAATTTAGAGTTAGAGTTATGTTTAGGTGTGGGATTATGCTTCGGTGTGGGTGAAGGTGAGGTTGAGAGTTTAGGGCTAGTGTCTAGGGTTCAGTTTAGGGTTAGGTTTGTTTTTAAGGTTAAGTGTAGAGTAAGGATAAGGTTATTGTGAAAGTTAGGTGTAGGCCTTAATGTTATTGTTAAGGCTAGTGTTAGGTTTACATTCACAGTTTGGTGTGGGTTAAGGTGTGGGTGAGGATGAGGGGTTAGGGTAGGAGTAGGGGTAGTGGCTAGATTAGGTGTAGGATTAGGTCTAGGAGAAAGTTACAATGAGGATTAGAGTCAGGTTTAAGATTTAGGGTGAGGTTTACGGTTAGCATTAACTTTAGGGTTACAATGCCTTTTGAGTGAGGGTGAGGGTTAGGGGTTAGGCATGGGGTTAGGGTTAGGGTTATAGTTAGATGTACTGTGAGGGTATTGTTATGATTAGTTAGATTGAAGGCTCAATGTTAGGGTTAGTATTAGGTTTAGGTTTAGGATTACATTTAGGTGTGAGTGATGTGATGGTGAGGAATTATGTCTTGTTGCTAGAGTTAGAGTTAGGGTTATGATTTGGCTTGATGGTGAGTGTAGGGTGATGATTTGTTTATGGTGAGAGTTAGGTTTAGGGTTTAATGTTAGGGTTAGGGCTAGGTTTAGGCTTGCAGTCATGATTAAATGTGGGTGTAGGTAAGGGTGAGGGTGAGATGTTTGGTGTAGTTGTAGGATTAGGGTTAGGGATAGGTGTATGGTTAGGTTTACAAGGAAGTTATGGTGAGGGTTACAGTTAGGCTTAGGGTTTAGGGTGAGGTTTAGGATTAGAATTAAGGTTAGGGTTACAGTTCTTTGTGAGTGATGGTGAGGGTGAGGGTTGGGTCTTATGCATTGGGTTAGGTTTAGTGTTGGAGTTACTGATAGGTTTAGAGTGAGGGTGTGGTTGCAGTTAGAGTTAGGCTTAGGGTTGAATTGTTGGGTTAGTGTTATGTTTTGGTTTCTGTTTACAGTTAGGAGTGGGTGAAGGAGATGGTGGAGGGTTAGGGTTTGTGCCTAATGTTCAGGTTAGGATTAGGGTTGGGTTTAAGTTTAAGTAGAGGGTTAGGATATGGTCAGGGTTAATGTTAGTCTTAGACTGTCTAAGAAGGCTATTTTTTGACAAAGGAGTATTCTCTTATATCTGCTTTATGTAATATGAGATTATAAAACAGAATGTACTTATGACGTCGTTCTCATAGATAATTTTTGACACAAATCTACATTCCTACAGAGAATGGAATTCTATTTTAAAGTCAAGAGTGAAAGAGGAGATAGTAATGGTGGGATTCTTCTCAGAACTGAAGGATGAGTCTCTAAATTCCACTGGATCTAATAACTGTCTCCAAAGGAGTTAGGGAATAAAAGTCAGGAACTATATTTTAAGTGCTCTTTTAAATCCTCAAAACTTTTGTCACTTACCCTTTTCAAAAATTGCCTATTTTCCCATAGTAATCACTCCTTTATTTAACAATTTTTTTTGAGAACCTAGTATGTTCCAGGCACTATTTTAGGAGCTTGGGTAGGAGTAGTAGAGAAAACAGAAAATGGCATTGCTTTCACATTAGCATGCATTCAGATCTACAGCAACAGACATAAAACAATCAAATACGTAATGTGTCGGAGGTTGATATAAATCTATGAAAAAAATCCTAAGGCAGAGTGAAGAACACAGTCTCTTTGTTTAGCTGACATTTGAATAAAGGCCCACAGGAAGTGAGGTAGTGGACTATGCTGAGTTCCAGGGGAAAGAGGGAACATTGCAAGCAAAGAAGTGTGTTTGGTAGGTTAGGAGCTTCCAGTAAATCAAAGAACCTGGAAAGGAGTAAGGCAAAGAAAGAATCTAAGAAATAAAACCAGAGAGGTAATTGGGGGTCAGATAACATAGTGAGATGAGGGTTAGTAAAGAAATTCTTAAATTATGAAACCTTATGTCCAAGTTGTACAAGAAGGCAAGGAGTTACATGGATTCTATACAATTTTTTAACTAGTCTATAGGGAAGTGAATCCCCAAGGGCAAAACCTAACAACAGGTGAACAAAACAGGGTGGATATTTGAGGTCTACTGACAGGCATGAAAAACATATGGAGGCAGCTTGGCACTAAGAAGGTGGACCTGGGATTTCCTTGAAACACAAAATGATTCAGAAATCATTTGGATGATACATTTATTTTTAAATGAGAGTTTATTTTGTAAAATATATTAGAAAATGTTAGGGGGTGTACTCACTATGTAACCAAGCATGAAGAATTTATATCCTCCAGGTCCTTTCTATAGTGTCCTTGTTTTTCTTTCAGAGACATGCATACAGAGGCTTGCAATTGAGAAAATGAGTAATTTTATTTTTTTCTCCTAGACTCAGAAATGATCCAGATTATTTGGCAGTTTGGCTTCTTCCAGTTTGTACTGCATTTGCATTTTAATACAATGTCAATAGACATAACTATCTTCTTTAAACATTTTATTCCTTTCCTTTACAAATTAGTTATCCTGATCAGAGGATAAAATAACTTAAAATGAAGTCTCTGATGGAAATCAGGCCAACTGATTGAATACATTTAAAAATAAATCCTACCTCAAGCTGTCTATGTAATAAAGTGAAATGATATATTGCTGCTGTTTTAGAAAAGATGGATTACTATGAATGCCTAAGCTAGAGATGAAACTTGCAAAATACTGGCATCTGTAAAAACACGGAGCTTAACCAAGGGGAAAGAAACCCTGCTAGATAAATGTACTATGTCCTTTTAACCATAAATACCTTAAGAAGAAATTGTGTATTTATTTGTTAATTCATAAAATATTATTGTGCATATATTCTGTTCCAGGGACTGTACTAGGCATAGGATAACTCAGTCTAGTAGAGAAGGCTGGTAAGGGAACTAACTACATTACAACCATGAGAGAAGTAAGCACGCAGGGGTTGGGAGAGTTACTGTAGAAACACACAAAAAGCTGGAGAACTGGACAAGGCTTCTAGAGATACTGCTTGGGAATCCTGAAAATCAGGACTTGAAGGATGGTACAGTAGAAAGATATTCAGAAAGAGGTCAAGGGGCCTAACTTCCACTATGAACTCTGCCATTAATTTAACTTGTGATTTGAGAGATGATGGGAAATGTGAATGAAGGGAAGAGACAAGAAAAGCAAAAATGCAATGAGTGAATGCTTAACACAAGCTGGATGGAAAACACTGAGGCCTTGAAGAGTGCGACTGTTCCCTTTGACCACCTATGCTTGGGAGCTGCTTATCCTAGGATTCTTGGACACAAGAGGGGCAGTGCTGGCAACTTTATTATCTTTTCTTCACATCCTCTACTTTCTATGAACTTTTCCGAGTCCTCCCTAACAATTTCTGAAAGCAAGGAGTGATCTAATTCATTGATTTTCAGTGAGTGCTCCCATAATCTCTTATAACACAATAAGACAGGTCCTCATTAAAAATGCAGATCCTTACATCTTATCTCAAGGTTGCTGAATCAGAATATTGGGGACTAGAGTCCAGAGATCTGTATTTTAATGCCCTTTTTAGATGATTTGTTTGCACCAGCACATCCTACTCCACCCATTCTATCTTCCCTGCCATCCAAAGAAACTGGTACCCACACTTACATCCCCACACAGGGACACAGTGAGGACTGAAACCTAAAGCTCTCAATTCCCAGTTGAGTGGGTTTTCTGCTCCATCATGTAATTTCCCATTTCTGATCCAATGGTTTAAACTTATTTAGTGTTTCCAGAAATAACGTGGGAAAATTCTTATGTTAAATCGTTAAAAGCAAAGAAGCAAAGTAGGAACTTAAGTTCTACATACTGTAATACAGTAATTTGATTTTATCAGTAAGCAAAAATATTCTTTGTAAAATACTGTGTCCACACAATGAAATGTTAGTCATTTTTGCCTTCAGGGGGTAAGACTGTTCATTTTGTTTATCTTTCTCTTTTCCCATAGTTTATATCCTCTAAGGACATATTTTATAATTAAAAATAACACAATAACTTTATTTAATCTGAAATAAAATTAAAGTTGAAATGTGCAAAGCTGTCAATAACCCTCAGAGAACTTTCAAAGAACCTGATAAACTGTGTTTTCAAGATTTACACAGTCTGTTTTCTTTGGCCTCCCAGATGGTATGGATATGCTCAGTGACCTCTGACCTCATTTGATTTCTAAAAATGTCCTTTGATCATCAACCTTTGCCCTACTTTTCCTGAAAAACTAAGTCATCAGAAACTGACTCAGCAACACAAAGGGTTTGAAATGTTTCAGTTTGGGGGTTGAACATAAATCACAGGGAGTATAATCTGTTCACTTTTAAAACTCCATAAATTTTCTTTTTGAGAAATTTTAAAGGTGGGCTTTATATTCTTGATGCAGGATTTAAAAGTTGATGAGTTTAAAATGAGATTTAGAGACTCTTCTCAAATAGAGATAAAGCTAAAATATTAAAAAATTTTTATTTTATTTTGATTACTGTTTTTGCTATGAACCAAGGGATCATTTCTTTTAAACTTTATATAATACACTATTATATATAATTTAAAAAATAAAAAGAATATTAATTATCCATAATTCTACCATATGTTAATATTACAGTGTATGTTTTATAGTTATGCATAGGACTAAGATCACTGACTACATATAGTTTGGATTCCTATAATTTTTATAATATTTTAATATATGTATTTCTCATATTTCTAAATAGACTTCAGAAATATCAAAGAATTAAAAGATTCCTGACACTAAATCATCATAGAACTGATCTGTTTTGTTCAGATTATGAATCTGCTTCAAATTGCCTAACATAGGTTTTTAGTCTCATGAGCCATGTAAATATTCAAAAGGATCTGCATTCTATTTTCTCTATTGTCCTGTTATATAATTATTCATAGATAGGAGAAACAGTGATAAGGCACAGTGTGTAAGTTTAAGTGAAAAGACTTATTTTCAGTCCTCATAAAGGTATGACTAAATAATCAAAGTATTGAATTTTAAATAGAAAAACTAACTTGTGATAACAAATGAATTTCATCAACTTTTTGTAAAAGTGTTAATTCAAAAATTCTTCCTACTCCCCTGTCCTACTTTAGAAGCTTCAATCTCTTCAGGTCCTGTATAATGTAGAAAAAAATAGATAGCCATTGGGCTTGGAGTATCTTAAGAAACTTATATATTGACCTGAGCATTGAAATATTTCCAAATGGATCTGGACTCTCTGAACATCTGGATATCTGAAGACCTTAATATTTATTCCTCAGTAAGTCAGATGGCGTCCAAAGCTAGAGAAGTCCTACACTTGGAAAAAAAGGAAGGCAAAACTGGAGATAAATGATATAGCATCTAAGTGCTGGTAATACATAAGAAAACACTGGATAACAGAAGGCTCTATTAGTGCCTAATTTTGAACACCAGAAATAATAGCCCCAGGAAATTTGAGTTTAGTTCCCATGCTCTTTCAGTAGGAAGCTTATTATAGTTCTCCAATTTCAGTTAAAACCCTTGCAAAAAACTCCCCAAGCAGTTTTTATATTAGAATGTCCTTTTTCCTTCCTACAGTGACACATGCTCTTTACATTTAAACTTCAATTGTCCCACTTCAATCAATCAAGTAGTTCATTCTGAGCTTTCGAGAAGATATAGCTGATTCACAAAAGAAGAAGAATGCAAAGCAGCTCTCTTCTACTCTAAATTCAGTTACATTCATGTTTATATTTCCAAATCAGCCACAGTAAGAGTACATTAAACCATGGAAATCAACAAACACTATATCAGAACTCTCATCCCTAGCCCGTCCATTTGCCTGACCAAACCACCACCATTGTACAGCTCCATGTATGGCAACAGCAGTACAGTTAGATTATGCTGGGGTCTTCGGAGGAGCAAATGTAGAAATTGCCTAAGAATTGCTCACTGGAAGGAAAGAAGAGGAAGGCACTTATGTACTAGTTCCCATCTCCCATTAGTCAAGGATTGCCCCATCAGATGTTTAGTCTGTGTGAGTGCCACCCAGTGGCCACCCTACAAGCATCCCGAACCACAATGTCAGAGAAGACCTGGAGCACAAAATAGAAGATACGCAGACAGGCAAACATGAGGTGCTCTCATTTTACATAGTTGTATGAAGCTGGTTGTTACAACAATGGCTGGATTAAGAGGTGGACCAAGAAGACCAGAGACAAGGCACTAAAGTTGTCCAGTATGGCCGTACATTTATCAGGAGGCTGCTTTTCAGCAGTAAGTCTGTAATACAGATGTATTAGGTCCCAAGGCTGAGAACTCTTATTTATGTATTGAAATATTTTGAATTCTCTGAATTACCAAAAATAACATGAAGTTATACTCATTATATACTGTTATATCAGAAGTCTCTGTACAATGTTAGCACCCTTGTTCCATAGAATGTCAATTTCTTATCCCCACCTAAGTGTTCTCTTTTCTGTTCCTACTGAGCATTGTTTTGTATTTCACCTGTGACCAACGAGAAGCTAATTAACTCCCAAATCTATAGTATATGCTTAGTAAATGAACAAGATGTGGGAATTATAGTGGGGGTACTGGGTGCCACCATAATGATTTGGGGTAGAAGTCTCCTATGACTAGGATGGCTTCACTATCAAACACTACTCTAGACAGCAAGAAGACTATTGGTGCTCTCACACCAGGCTCCTTGGGTTCTTAGGGCATGTAAGTAAAGTGGTGGAATGCTTCTACTATTCTAAGATTCATGATCAATGACACTTGTAGAACCTGTCACAACTTGTTATTATCTGCCATATTTCTGGAAGACAGGCCTTACTCTTTTTCATCCCTACTTCCGAACATTTATCAGAGGGGACCCTATTTTGCCTGATGCACCATCATTATCAGTATGCACTTTAAAGTCAAGCTCCCATCCCACTCTCAAGAACAGCTTTCCTGTTGAATTAACCTGCATTTCCAATTCCACTGCTTGCACATTGTCTCCAATTAAGGACCACTATTCTATTGTCATTGACTCTGCATTTGACCTGTGATTCTGTTAGCTCTGTGCTAATCCTTCTGCACTTAGCTTAGTTATCTCTTTATTACCAAGAAGGCATGGGCCTAGAATCTGGGAACATGTAGCTTGATCCTTTGATAGGAGATTTGTTATTAGAGGAAATTGTGCCTTTGTGTATTACTGTTGTGTGAAGGGATTCAATATTTCAAAGAAACAGAATGATTAGATTCCTTATGCTTTTGAGGTATTACATATTACTGTGCAGGAACTCATTAAGTTGAGTCTGATCTAAAATAATACAAAAGCAAAAAGTAATTATTCATTCCATCACCCTTTTGCAGTTCACATGGATAACCCATTCCTGATCCCACTCCTTAATTGTATTAATATGGCTCTATTTCTTTGGCAAATGAGGAAGTGATACTAAGATAGGCTTTTAAAAGTAGGGGGAGTATTTTAGCTCATCTGACTGAACAATTAAGGGAGTATTTGTCTTTAGGTATGATTTTAGCCAGTGTTCAATAAGAAGCAAATAGACATTTCGATCTCCATTTCTTGGCTCTGCTTCTACAGTATTAGATCCATTTTTTCTAGAGCCCCCACTCCTACCTGGGGGTTGTAAGGTGACTGAACCACACCAGTCCCTATATATTCTTATGCAGTAGAGGGAAAAGATTGAGAGTATGTTAAGGATTCATAGTGAAATTTTTATTAAGCCTCATTGCGTCCTATTGGCTTATGCAGTTATATTGGACTGTGATGGATTGAATTGTGTCCCTTCCAAATACACATGTTGAAGTCCTAATCCCCAGTACCTGTAAATGTGACCTTACTTGGAAATAGGGTGATTACAAATGTAATCAGTTAAGATGAGGTCATGTGAGAATAGGGTAGTCCCTAATCCATATGATTGGTGTCCTTATAAAAAGGAGAAATTTGGAGAAAGATAGGCACACAGAAGAATGCCATGTGGAAACTAAGGCAGATATTGGGGTGATGCATCAGAATCCAAGAAATGCCAAAGGTTACCAGCAAACCACCAGAAGAGAGGAGAGAGGCATGGAATAGATACTCCTTCACAACTTTCAGAAGGAACTAACCCTACTGACACCTTGATTTTGGAAATGTAAGACTGTAAGACAATACCTTTCTGCTGTTTAAGCCACCCAGTTTGTGGTACTTTGCTAGGCAGTACCAGGAAACTGAAATATGGACCAATTACCGTGGTTAGGCGAAAGCAATACTCTGGACAGGCTTGAGTCATGTGCAGGTTTACTGCACCAGGAATGAAATTACAGCACTAGAACAGACTTAAGGGAAGGGGGACTTGAGTTGTAGGATGAATAGCAGCAAGTTAGAATAAACTTCAGTTGTCAACTATATAGTTGCTTATCTTCCCTTGATTTTAGTGGCATCAAGGTTCACTTCTCCATTTATCCATGTAATAAATCTATCCATTTTCAGTCCTTCAACTACACCTGATATTTTCTCTTCCTCACAAGACCAGTTGTTTCTCAAGCCTCTATAAATACTGGAATTGTTCATGATTTCCTTCCCAGGATGATGGTATTAATGGAAACAATAACATAAAATCCCTGGTAAATACAGTAATCAGACTATTTGATCAAAGTTGTATTTTTTGTCCATAAAGTATGAGACAGGTTTTGTTATACTAATTTACCAAAGTGTATTAGAAGGATGATCATCTGTAGAAATTCTACAAAAAGCTAAACTTTGGAATGCCATGTTTACAAAATAAAAGTAGTTGTCAGGTTGAGACAAATTCTGGGTAGTACTCATATGTGAGAAGCATGGAATTATGCTTCAGAGGAGAGCTGAAGTCACTGCTGGTATTATTATTAATGTACATGTTGAGATAATAAAGGTTGAGCCATTGGTATATATATTTGTGAAATGGGCTATTAACATTCTGTTTGTTTTATATTTAACTCTGTAGGGTCTACTAATTTACAATTAAATTAAAAAATCCACTAGGACTAATGAGCTAATAATTGCAAAGAACTCTGAGCATGGATAAAAGGCACCAAGGGAGGACAAACTTCTACTTGTGAAAATCGAAACATCTGAGACTTTAATTACACCCCTTGCTGGAACTGACTTATAATCAGTTATGGAGACTAGCTCATTAATGCTCTACTATGGGATTCCTAAAAAAACATATTGAAAGCTATTTCACTTATCAAATTTGAATATACTTGAGAGCAGACATTTTCTGATAATTCTGTCTTGAGGTGGAACAGGGTTCCTTTTATTCAAAGGATTCTAATTAGTCCTACAGTATAGCACACCTCTGCATTGTCAGAATTTTCATTTGAGTTTTTAAATAGGGTGGTGGGTGTATGTTGAGGGATGTTATTTTTAGAACAAGGGGAAAGGAAATAAACAAAAATATTTCTTTGTTTCTGCATGGAGATAGTTATGGGAAAAGGCTCAGTGAAATGGAGATTCAGATATTTGGTTTTCAGAGCTGGAATCCTGAGCTTGACCAGAGAAGCACTGAAGGAAGTACCACAGTTTCTCCAAATATGGTATTTGTCAATCAACTGTTCCAGGAAATGTATGAAAAAGTTATAATACATATGCATATATACATATATATAGGTGTGTGTATATATGATCTCTAATTTGAAAATTTTTAAACTTACTGAGAAATGGAAAGAATAGTAAAACTAACATGCAAATCTTTCATTTTCATTCTAACTTGTATTTTGATCCACATTTCTAAAAATTGTACCTAATATTTATGTTTATATTTAATATTTTACATTGGAAAATGTTTATCAGTCATCTGAGTAGTAGGAATTTAGGTGATGTTAATTTATTTTCAATTTACTCATCTACATATTCCAATACAATGATCAAGTATTACTTATATAAATAAAGAGTAAAACATCATGGAAAGCCATTCTTATAGGTTATTCGGAAATAATTTCACTAGGGAGCTATCAAAAGTTTCATAAAGTTCATTGTATGCATTTGAATCTAGGTGTAGTCAAAATTTGCAATCAGCTGTGAGTTACAGATACCTGAAAAATAGTAAAATTAAGGGTTTTATTTTTCTCATGTGCTAGGGAGTTGGTATATAGGATGTCCAAAGCTGGTATGTTGACCCCACAAAGTCATAACCCTCAGGCTGCTCCCATCCTTTCTCTGGCATTGTTATCACATATTCAAAGTTGCATAGTCTGAAGAAGGATACTCAAGTTTCATCATCAAATTCTCATTCTAGTGAGGAAGAAGGAAGACAGCAAATACCAGTTAAGTTTGCCCATTTGAAGGAGTTCTTCTTTTCTTTCCACTTTTTTCTTTTTTTCTCAAAATCCCAATCCAACAACTGCTGGGTATATCTTGATATTGGAACTAAATTACATGGCTGCATCAGTCAGTAAGCAATGTTGGGGAATGCAGTCATTTGCTGGGCACAAACCTCCTCCAACAAAAGTTAGTGTTATAAAAATTGAGTACATTAAAAACACATCATTTAATATACCAGTAGAAAAGAAAGAAAAAAAATTTGTCAATGAAGTTATGGCATGATTTTCTTTCCACTTAGAATATTTATTTGATAATCATTGAAAAAATACTTTTAGTGTTTTTTACACTTTGATTATATACAATACTGTTCTGTGTCCAGCACATTGTACACACATGTACTTTTTATTTCAATGGCAAATTGTAACAATCTTTACAAAGACATTGTGAAAAGCAATTAAATTCAACACAAGTAGCACCAATTACACACATAATTACCTTGATGTGACGACAATGTGAATAGCACTGATCAATTCACATTAGGCAATGACAATTATGTCATAGTGCCTTTTGGCCAATAGTGATGGCAAGATACCAACAATCACAAGAATATGGGATAAAAACAGTTTTGCCCTGAAACCAGTCAGTACAGCACCTAGGAATTAACTAGACTGCTTTTGGATAGTTACTGGTTTCTACAAGGTGACTACTTGAATCTGTGTGGCAGAAACTTCAAATTTAATTCCTGATTCTTTTTAAGAAGGAGGTGGTGGTATTCTCTGCTAAGTAACTATTTAAGAATTAAATGGAACTACTTTCAAAAGGTGAAAAATCCAGAAACTAGATAAAATACTTTAGATTTCATGAGTAGAACTGAGGGAGAAAAAGTATACTGAGTCCTGGGGAGAGAAAAGAAGGATAAACCAGAGGGCAAAGTAAAAAGCAGCATTTGTTCACTGCAACCTTGAAATGGATAAAAGCACTGGAAGTAAAGTGCATCCAAGCATTTAATTTGTACCCCTGAATATGTTAGGGGTACATAATTATGCTGAGGATGAGGGGCAAGGATGCTGATAAGATGATAACCAGCTCAGCCTTCTGCTGTGAATTTGCCTGCTCTTCCTCAGTGCAATTAAGGTCACCTAGCAGAGTGTCTGGCATATAATATTGTTAAAAATTATTTATCACATTGAATTACAAAATTGAAATTTTTTATTGGGATGAGAAATTGACAAATATCTCAGGATAATCATGAGCATTCCTTTTTATGCTGAGCAGGTTAAATAGAAGTTCTCAGAGGTTTTTTGTTTGTTTGTTTGTTTGTTTGTGGTGTTCAGGTTTGTGGTGGGGTGGTATTCAGGTTACTCTCTGACTCTGGAACCTAGGTGGGAACAAATAGGTAGAACTCAGACTAAATTAAAGGAGCTGACTTAAATGTTACATGCTGAAGGAATATCCTAGTTGTTTATCTTACAAGAAAGTGCAGGATACACTAAAAAATGGATTCTGAATTTATACTAGATATAATTCAATCACATTTATTATGTACCTGCTCTCTATAGCTTCCTGAATTGGATACAGTGGGAAGATAATGGAAGAGACTAGTACAGTATAAAGAGAGGTTTGGATTCAATGACTGAGTATTCTGTGCCTCACTCCACATCCACAAAATCAGCATCTCTGCAGTTTGACTGCAGCATCTAAAATTTAAAAATCTGCCAGGTGATTCTGATGTGCAGCCATGTTTAGGATTCTTCAGAACTGGATCATTTCTAGAGTTCTTCCAGCCCTCAAACTTCCTCCTTTAACACATTCGTCATGTATTTGACAAGCCTACTGGTTTTTACTAGCAGCTGGCAATTCAGTTCTCATCTCTCCTTAACTCCTAAAACATAGAAGAACATAATAACGTCATGAACCTCAGGTTTATGGAATTCTAGAGCCAAATGAAGCCCTCAGAGATGAACAGTCTGAGAATTTCCCAGAAGTACAGGAGAAGAGCAGGAGTGTTCCAATCTTTTTAATGTTAACATTTCCACCTACTATCTCCAACTCTTTGCCCCTATATTCTTCTGTAACAGCAGAACTTTAACTATTGCAATCACAGTTGTCTCTGTGAAATGGGATAAAGGATGGTTTGGAGACCACCAAACTACTCCTATGGAGAATAAGACTGCTGAGCCAAAGATTGGACATAAGGGATAGCAGCTGTTACATTAAGGAAGACAAAATAATGTGGGTTAGTATTATACAGTATCATTCCTCATATTAGTATGTTTCTAAACATTCTCATCTAAAAATAAGGGTTATTAGCTGCAAGAAAGAGAGTAATATGCTAAATATTATACAAAATAACGTTATATTACCATACCAGTGTATTAGTACACTAAATAATATATTAATTATATAGTGATCTTTTGTTTCTCAGCCCACATGGTCTGTGAGAAAATCTAACTGAAGAAGTGCAATGGTTGGTTTGTTCCTTATTAAGGGAACTCAAGAAATAAACATATCTGCCTTTCAATGAAAGCAAAGTCAGTTATATCTCTGTCAGTCTTGTTTAATTGGCCAGCAGCACTTTATAATAAAACAAATGGTATTATTTCCAAATTGGAAGCCTTCAACTTTGGAGGCTGTAAAACAGACTGCGTGAGCATCAGATACTCACTGAAACATACAGCTGAGGCTATAGCAAAAGTAATGAAAGAGGGCTATGAACTCAGAAATTTCCCATTAAAAGTAACTCTAAAAATGTCATGCAGATTCTTGAAGCTAAAAAGGCATTTATAGATCTTATTGTTCCTAAAGAATGAGTAGAAAATTGCTGGGAGGAAATCAAAACAAGGGATTCTGGCAGATTTGAATTTTTAGGCCCATGTGCAAACAAAGCACCTTAGGAAATAGCAAGCTGTGCAAGATAATGTGGAGTACTTTTAACTGACAGACAAAAATAAGCTCATGAAGAGTATGATGAATTGAGTTTTGTTTCTCCCTTCAGCATCCTTCCCTGCAGGAGGACTTTATTTCATACTCCATTGATATTTTCCTTGTCTATGTCCTTTGACCAATGAAATGAGTCCAAAATCATTGATTGTCACTTCCTCTAAAGTTTTAAAAATCAGTGTACAGGACACTCTATATTTTCTCTTTGTTGTATGCCCAGATTGAGTTTGCTCCTTCTGTTTGGTTCCCAGAATAAGAATAATTTGGAGCAGAGCTGTTGTCAACCTGCTAATGGCATATATCATGAGCAAACAAAAAAATCTTGTTACTGTAAGTCATTGAGATTTGGGGGCCATTTGTTTCTGTTGCACACCACTTCAGTTGACTGACACAAAGTGCTTTATGTGTCAGTTTGGGAGATAGACATAGTACAAAAGTTTGTGTGGATTCACTGAAGGTTTCTAAACTAAGGAGCAAAACAGTTAATTCTGTTAATTGTGAGGGCTGAAATGAAAGATAATGAAGATGTAGATTGGGAGAAGGCACTTCTATTAGCAAACTCTTAAGTGTGCTTGCTCAATATGTGACATCATTACTCATATGAGCATGTTTCTAAGCATTCTCATCTAAAAATACAATAAATTACTTTGAATATAGGTCAGAATACTCTATAGCATCTTACTATGCTGATGGACAGTGACTGTAATGGGGTATGCGGTGGGGACTTGATAAGGGGGGGAATCTAGTAACCACAATGTTGCTCATGTGATTATATATTAATGATACAAAAAAAAAAAAGAATACAGGCCAGAATATACATATATATGTATATATATATAAATAATATATTCTTATGCTTTACCATGTTCCCAACCATTCTCTTACAATTATTAGTAAAGACAGTTTATTCTTTAATTGTTGTATTTGCTAATATTGAATAATCAAAACAGATTCAAAATAATTATCTTTTCCCAAAGCTTTAAAAAACATTTTAATGTCACAGGAAGCTCTCTGTCCTTAAAGATTTAGGCCAGAATATCTACTCTTATGATTAATGTGTAGCCTCTGGCTGCGAATGGCTAAGAGAGAGAATTGTCTTATGCACCATGCTACGATGTTCATATTAGAAAACTGGCACAATCATTGCAGTGTTTTATTTTCTCAAAAAGAATACTTCAAGATTGATACTGTCAGTGATCTATCAAAGGGATTTACTAATGAAACAAACAATAGAGAAACACAGGAAAAATTTTCACAAAAATGTATGTATGTGAACAAATGTTGATTTGGGAGTATAAGTAATAGAAGATACCCAGGAACAGTTGTCTAGATGTTCTCCAAATTCTGGATGTTTAGCAGTTATACAAATATATCCAAATATTATATGGTAGAAATTTTTTGTTTTTTTGAACATGAAGACATTTTATTTATGAAAAGAAATTATTCAAATATCAAGAGGAAAGCATACTCTAACTAAAGTGAAGAATGGAAAGAAAAGTCTTTTAAAAACCAACTGATTGTCTGGTTTCATTAAGCTCACCAGATGAGTTTGTAAGTCCTCCCTTTACCTTATTTGACTGCTCTTAAAGGCTCAAGGAAGTTTTAAACTCAACTAAGAGCAATGTAAAAGAAAATTTCTCAAATTGCAAAACAGGTTCTTAGAAATCAAGAAACATTTTTGGTGAATATATTCAGAATTGCATAAGTCTGAACAAATGTTTTACCAGTGACTATAAAGGCATATTAAAGAACTTTGGAAATAGCTTATTATGCATTTTTCCAAGCATGCCTGTGAATAATTTTAAGATATAAAATAACTCCCATTTCTTCCCATCTGAATACAGACTAGTTTACCAGATGAGAGACAATATCCTGGACTTACATCTGGGAAAGAGGCTGGACATTCTTTTCTTAAAGATAGGGACAATCCAGTGTGGGAAGAGGAGGAACAGCTGCAATTATTCAGTCAACAAAACTGATGCTTCTTGTTTATTCTTTATTCAACTTTCAGGGCACAGGATTCAAAATAATCCCCAAAGATGAGGCTTAAGATAATCATAGGAAAGAGTTAAGGAGATAGCTACTGCTCAGCTCATTAAGGAAATAAAGTAACCACAAGAGGCTTCCTGATAAAAAACAAGTATGGTCAGCAGGAAAAAAAGGTGGAAAAGCACAGGACATCTCTGAAATCAGGGCAGGAGAAATGATATACCATTCCTAAAGAAAGGAGTACAGATAATTTCGAAGAGTCCTGTTAATAACACAAAAGGCTGTGATGTGCCCAAAGTTCACTTGGCAGATATCATCCATGAACAAATTAATGTCACCATTTTAAAAGAGAGAGTCTCATCTGGAGCCAAGATGGCGGCGTGAGTAGGACAGTGGGAATCTCCTCCCAAAAACATATATATTTTTGAAAATACAACAAATACAACTATCCCTAAAAGAGAGACCAGAAGACACAGGACAACCCCCAGAATACATCCACACCAGCGAGAACCCAGTGCCTGGTGAAAGGGGTAAGATACAAGCTGCAGCCCGGTGGGACCCGAGGCCCCACACCCCAGCTCCCGGCAGGAGGAGAGGAGTTGGAGCGGGGAAGGAGAGGGAGCCCAGGACTTCTGAACACCCAGCTCCAGCCATCCGCACCAGAGCGCAGACACAGTGCATGCGTGGGGTGCTGGAAACTAGGGAAGCAGGACAGTAAGACCTGTGAGCGGGTCCCACAGCTGGGGCCTCTGGGACAAAGAAAAGTGAGTGCTTTTTGAAAGTCTTAAAGGGACAGGGACCCCACAGCTGGACGGAAGCATCCTGAGTCACAGTCAAGCAGCTGGAAATTCCAGGGAACTCCAGGCACACTCACCCCCTGGGCAACAGCTCTGAGACCCCTCACGGAGGTAAACAGCCAAACAGACCCCTGTCCATTACCCCTCCGGGGCCCCGCCATAGCAGAGCAGCCGCCTGAGGCTGGACACGCCCACAGCAAGGGAGCTTCCTCCATACCGGCTGGGCAAGACATAGAGACCCAGTCTACATGCAATTGCCCAACACAAACCACTAGGAGTCGCAGTTGTCCCAGTAAAGAAAGGCCAGGAGCCAAGTGGAAAGTCTTGGCTCTCCCAGCTGACAGATGAGTCAATAGCATACCACTGCACCTATCAACATGAAAAGGCAAAAAAATTTGATCCAGACAAGAATAACCCAGACATCTACGATATCTTCTACATCTTCCCCTGAGAAGGAACCTGGAGAGATAGATTTAACCAGTCTTCCTGAAAAAGAATTCAAAACAAAAGTCATAACCATGCTGATGGACTTGCAGAGAAATATGCAAGAACTAAGGAGGGAGAATACAGAAATAAAACAATCTCTGAAAGAACTTCAAAGCAGAATGGATGAGATGCAAGAGACCATTAATAGACTAGAAAACAGAGAACAGGAAGGCAGAGAAGCTGATGCAGACAGAGATAAAAGGACCTCCAGGAATGAAACAATATTAAGAGAACTGTGTGACCAATCCAAAAGGAACAATATCCACATTACAGGGGAACCAGAGGAAGAAGAGAGAGAAAAAGGGATAGAAAGTGTCTTTGAAGAAATAATTGCTGAGAACTTCCCCAAACTGGGGAAGGAAATAGTTGCTCAGACTACGGAGGCACACAGAACTCCCAAGAGATGGGATCCAAAGAGGTCAACACCAAGACACATAATAATTAAAATGGCAAAGATCAAGGACAGGGACAGAGTATTAAAGGCAGCCACAGAGAGTAAAAAGGTCACCTACAAAGGAAAACCCATCAGGCTATCCTCAGACTACTCAACAGAAACCTTACAGGCCAGAAGAGAATGGAATGATATACTTAATGCAATGAAACAGAAAGGGCCTCGAACCAAGAATACTGTATCCAGCACGATTATCATTCAAATATGAAGGAGGGATTAAGCAATTCCCAGACAAGCAAAAGTTGAGGGAATTTGCCTCCCACAAACCACCTCTACAGGGCATCTTACAGGGACTGCTCGAGATGGGAGCACTCCTAAAAAGAGCACAGAACAAAACACCCAACATATGAGGAATGGAGGAGGAGGAATAAGAAGGGAGAGAAATAAAGAATCATCAGACCATGTTTATAATAGCTCAATGAGCAAATTAAGTTAGACAGTAAGATAGTAAAGAAGCTAACCTTGAACCTTTGGTAACCACAAATTTAAAGCCTGCAATGGCAATAAGTACATACCTTTCAATAATCACCCTCACTGTAAATGGACTGAATGCACCAATCAAAAGACACAGAGTAATAGAATGGATAAAAAAGCAAGACCCATTCATATGCTGCTTACAAGAGACTCACCTCAAACCCAAAGACATGCACAGACTTAAAGTCAAGGGATGGAAAAAGATATTTCATGCAAACAACAGAGAGAAAAAAGCAGGTGTGGCAATACTAGTATCAGACAAAATAGACTTCAAAATAAAGAAAGTAAGAAAAGATAAATAAGGACATTACATAATGATAAAGGGCTTGACCAACAAGAGGTTATAACCATTATAAATATATATGCACCCAATACAGGAGCACCAACATATGTGAAACAAATACTAACAGAATTAAAGGAAGAAATAGAATGAAATGCATTCATTTTGGGAGACTACAACACACCCCTCACTCCAATGGAAAGATCCACCAGACAGAAAATAAGTAAGGACACAGAGGCACTGAACAACACACTAGAACAGATGGACCTAATAGACATCTATAGAACTCTACATCCAAAAGTATCAGGATACACAGTCTTCTCAAGGGCACATGGAACATTCTCCAGAATAGACCACATACTAGGCCACAAAAAGAGCCTCAGTAAATTCCAAAAGATTGAAATCCTACCAGCCAACTTTTCATAACACAAAGGCATAAAACTAGAAATAAATTGTACAAAGAAAGCAAAAAGGCTCAAAAACACATGGAGGCTTAACAACATGCTCCTAAATAATCAATGGATCAATGACCAAATCAAAATGGAGATCCAGCAATATATGGAAACAAATGACAATAACAACACTAAGCCCCAACTTCTGTGGGACACAGCAAAAGCAGTCTTAAGAGGAAAGTATATAGCAACCCAGGCATATTTAAAGAAGGAAGAACAATCCCAAATGAATAGTCTAATGTCAAAATTATCGAAAATGGAAAAAGAAGAATAAATGAGGCCTAAGGTCAGCAGACGGAGGGACATAATAAAGATCAAAGAAGAAATAAATAAAATTGAGAACAATAAAACAATAGCAAAAATCAATGAAATCAAGAGCTGGTTCTTCGAGAAAATAGATAAGCCTCTAGCCAGACTTATTAAGAGGAAAAGAGAGTCAACACACATCAACAGAATCAGAAACGAGAAAGGAAAAATCACGACGAACCCCACAGAAATACAAAGAATAATTTGAGAGTACTATGAAAACCTATATGCTAACAAGCTGGGAAACCAAGGAGAAATGGACAACTTACTAGAAAAATACAACCTTCCAAGACTGACCCAGAAAGAAACAGAAAATCTAAACAAACCAATTACCAGCAATGAATTTTAAGTGGTAATCAAAAAACTACCAAAGAACCAAACGCCCGGGCCAGATGGATTTACCTCGGAATTTTATCAGACATACAGAGAAGACATAATACCCATTCTCCTTAAAGTTGTCCAAAAAATAGAAGAGGAGGGAATACTCCCAAACTCATTCTACAACACCAACATCACCCTAATACCAAAACCACGCAAAGACCCCACCAAAAAAGAAAACTACAGACCAATATCCTTGATGAACGTAGATGCAAAAATACTCAACAAAATATTAGCAAACCGAATTCAAAAATACATCAAAAGGATCACACACCATGACCAAGTGGAATTCATCCCAGGGATGCAAAGTTGGTACAACATTCGAAAATCCATCGACATCATCCACCACATCAACAAAAAGAAAGACAAAAACCACATGATCATCTCCATAGATGCTGAAAAAGCATTCGACAAAATTCAACATCCATTCGTGATAAAAACTCTCAACAAAATGGGTATAGAGGGCAAGTACCTCAACATAATAAAGGCCATATATGATAGACTCACAGCCAACATCATACTGAACAGCGAGAAGCTGAAAGCTTTTCCTCTGCGATTGGGAACAAGATAGGGATGCCCACTCTCCCCACTGTTATTCAACATAGTACTGGAGGTCCTAGCCATGGCAATTAGACAAAACAAAGTAACACAAGGAATCCAGATTGGTAAGGAAGAAGTTAAACTGTCACTATTTGCAGGTGACATGATATTGTACATAAGAAAACCTAAAGACTCCACTCTGAAACTACTAGAGCTAATATCAGAATTCAGCAAAGTTGCAGGATACAAAATTAACACACAGAAATACGTGGCTTTCCTATACACTAACAATAAACGAATAGAAAAAGAAATCGGGAAGACAATTCCATTCACAATAGCATCAAAAAAATAAAATACCTAGGAATAAGCCTAACCAAGGAATTGAAAGACCCATACTCTTAAAACTATAAGACACTCGTAAGAGAAATTAAAGAGGTCACTAACAAATTGAAACTCATCCCATGCTCCTGGATAGGAAGAATTAATATTGTCAAAATGGCCATCCTGCCCAAAGCAATATACAGATTCAATGCAATCCCTATCAAATTACCAACAGCATTCTTCAATGAACTGGAATAAATAGTTCAAAAATTCATATGGAAACACCAAAGACCCTGAATAGCTAAAGCAATCTTGATAAGGAAGAATAAAGTGGGGGGGATCTCACTCTCCAACTTCAGGCTCTTCTACAAAGCCACAGTAATCAAGACAATTTGGTACTGGCACAAGAACAGAGCCACAGACCAATGGAACAGAATAGAGACTCCAAACATTAACCCAAACATATATGGTCAACTAATATTCGATAAAGGGGCCATGGACATACAATGGGGAAATGACAGTCTCTTCAACAGATGGTGCTGGCAAAACTGGACAGCTACATGTAAGAGAATGAAATTGGATCACTGTCTAACCCCATACACAAAAGTAAATTCGAAATGGATCAAAGACTTGAATGTAAGTCATGAAACCATAAAACTCTTAGAAAAAAAAACATAGGCAAAAATCTCTTAGACATAAACATGAGTGACCTCTTCTTGAAAATATCTCCCCAGACAAGGGAAACAAAAGCAAAAATGAACAAATGGGACTATATCAAGCTGAAAAGCTTCTGTACAGCAAAGGACACCATCAATAGAACAAAAAGGTATCCTACAGTATGGGAGAATATACTCGTAAATGACAGATCCGACAAAGGGTTGACATCAAAAATATATAAAGAGCTCACACACCTCAACAAACAAAAAGCAAATAATCCAATTAAAAAAATGGGCAGAGGAGCTGAATAGACAGTTCTCTAAAGAAGAAATTCAGATGGCCAACAGACACATGAAAAGATGCTCCACATCGCTTGTCATCAGAGAAATGCAAATTAAAACCACAATGAGATATCATCTCACACCAGTAAGGATGGCTACCATCCAAAAGACAAACAACAACAAATGTTGGTGAGGTTGTGGAGAAAGGGGAACCCTCCTACACTGCTGATGGGAATGTAAATTAGTTCAACCATTGTCAAAAGCAGTATGGAGGTTCCTCAAAATGCTCAAAATAGGAATACCATTTGACCCAGGAATTCCACTTCTAGGAATTTACCCCAAGAATGCAGCACTCCAGTTTGAAAAAGACAGATGCACCCCTATGTTTATCGCTGCACTATTTACAATAGCCAAGATATGGAAGCAACCTAAATGTCCATCAGTAGATGAATGGATATAGAAGATGTGGTACATATACACAATGGAATATTACTCAGCTATAAGAAAAAAACAGGTCCTACCATTTGCAACAACATGGATGGAGCTAGAGGGTATTATGCTCAGTGAAATAAGCAAGGCAGAGAAAGACAAGTACCAAATGATTTTACTCATATGTGGAGTATAAGAACAAAATAAAACTGAAGGAACAAAACAGCAGCAGAAGCAGAGAACCCAAGAATGGACTAATTGTTACCAAAGGGAAAGGGACTGGGGAGGACAGTTGGGAAGGGAGGGATAAGGGTGGGAAAAAAGAAAGGGTCATTACGATTAACATGTATAGTCTGGGGGGGGCACGGGGAGGGCTGTGCAACACAGAGAAGACAAGTAGTGATTTTACAGCATCTTACTCTGTTGATGGACAGTGACTGTGAACAGGTATGTGGGGAGGACTTGGTGAGGGGGGTAGCCTAGTGAACATAATGTCCTTCTTGTAATTGTAGATTAATGATATCAACATAAAATTTAAAAAAAAAAGAGAGAGAGAGGCTCTCAGAGATTCAAATACTTTCCAGTTCTGTGTATTCACAGAAACGGTGTATATGTATGGTTGAATCCAGAAAACAGATCTGTATCCTAAGATAGGGACTCTTCAAGAGAGGTAGAAGAATACGGATAGGAGGCAGAAATGCTCAGATGAATGTCAAGCACTAAAGAGAAGAAACATTGTCCTTGTTTTTCCTTTTCTAAACATTTTTTAGTTTTTAGAAATTATCCTTGATTAATTTTTATTCAGTTCACTCACTGTGTTGTATGAAACTCTATTATGTGAGTTCATAACAATTATTTTAGTCTACCTGTGTTGGTAAATAATGAAGATGAGGCCTATTTTTGATAAGCAATGAAGATTGCTAGGAACCAAGTATATACCTAAATGGGGAAATGATGAGTCACAGAATACACATTTCTTCGTTTCCTACCCAAAGAGATGGTTTCAATATTCTCACCAATAATGTATGAGAACTTCCTTTTCTCTATATTTTACTTAGATCTGGTATTGTGCTCTTTTTAAATAGTTCAATTGTATATTTTTTACTGATTTATAAAATACATATGCATTGTGCCTTCTCCCAGTGATGTAGGTTGCTAGGTATAGAAGTTTTTAATAAAGATATGTTTAGATTTATTTATTTATGTTTGTGCACTTTGGATCATTTAAGAAATCCATCCATATGTTAGTGTCATAAGACATTTTTCTATGTTTTCTTCTAAAGTAATATAATTTAATTTTCTACCTTCCATCCATCTATAAACTTTTTTATTTTATGGAGAGATTTTAAAAAATATATGGATAGCCACTTTTCCTACCACTAACCTTTGAATTTTGTGACTATTTTCTCTTGAATTTATAGATTGGTTCACACTCTTAGAAGGCAGTATTTCACCACACATATAAGACAAGTTGGTTACATCCTTTTTCCCCTCACATTAAAAAGGAAAAGGAATTGGAAAAGCAAATGTAAGTTGTATTTGGAAAGAAATTTCAGTGGAGATAATTTTCCACTGAGTGCTGTGAGTCACAGGAAATTCCTATGGAGAAGTGGTGGGTGCTCATACTTTAAATGAAGCCTAGTGACAGTAGCTTCAAGTAATCATTAGAGAGATTTATATAAAACCCCAGCAATTTGGAGGACATGGTGGATTATTGTATGACTCCCACTTGAGAAATCTAAAATACAAGAGGCTGACGAAAGTAACCCATAGAATCAAAAAGCGAGGACTCAGCTAAGAAGCAGGTGTGCTCCTGCTGATGGTAGATCTAAGGACCATTTCAGTGGACCATGCATGGATTACTGGGGAGAGAAATTTTAGAAATAGCCCAAAACAAAGAGTATTCAAGATGGCAGCATGAGAGGTGAGATGGAGAATTCCTCCCAAAACCACAAATAGTATGAAAATATAGTTAATTGCAATGACTAACCCTAAAACAGCAACAAGAAAGAAGGCTGAACCAGACTGCATGCAGACTTCACAAAAAGAGCAGACCTCACGAACAAAGGGTAACCTACAAAAGCCTTTATCAGGCGGGACCCAAGCCCTTCCCCCACCCCAGCTGACCGGTGGGGGGAAGAGAAACAGAGTGGAGGAGGAAGTGGAAGCCTAGAACTGCTGAACACTGAGCCCTGGAGGTCGGCTTTGGGAGCAGAAACCTACACTGGGTGGTGCTCTGGACATTGGGGAGCTCAGACAGGTGGAGTGTTTGAGAGACAGATTGTGGCCATTTGTGGAGAAGGGGATCCACACCCGGCCCCTCTGGGACAAAGGAAGGACAGGTGGTTTGACAGGCTTCCTAGCAGCGAGAGGGCTGCTGAAGGGGCAGGGTTTGCACAGAGCTTGCTGTGTAGGGGAGGGGAGAGCTGTACAAGGTTGTCTGGGCACACTTTGCCCAGCTGGTTGGGAACTTTGAGGAGCTTCAGGCGCCCCATCCCCTGGATGCCTACTCAGCTCCAAGACCCCACACTGTGACATGTAGTCTGCTCTGCCTTCCTCCTAGACTGCCAGCACCAGTTCACAAACCGGCAAACACTGCACTGGTGTCAGGCCAGCCAGAAGGAGGCTCAGCCTACAACAGCTACCGACACAAAGCACAGTGCTTGGCCCACTGGCTCTTGCACTTGAGACAGGCAACACAGATGGGAATCAGGAAGCAGATCTTTCCTGCCCCCAGGCACACCTCTGCTCCCCTTTGGCCCCCAAACTCACTCTAGGGGCTGAAAACCTCCAGAGACTGGAGCTTCTGGGCATTAGTGGGCACCACACAGAATATGAAACGTCAAAAGAACATGGTTCAGACCAAAATTTAACAGACCCCAGAAAAAGGGTCAACTGAAACTGAACTCACCAATCTGCCTGAAAGTGAATTCAAAATAAAAATCATAAACATGCTTATGGAGGTACATAAAAATATTCAAGAACTCAGGAACAAATTTAAGTCAGAGATTCAATCATTAAGAAATTCCATATCTGAAATGAAACATACAATGGAGGGATTTAAAAGCAGATTAGATGGAGTAGAAGAGACGGTAAATAGAATAGAAACTAGAGAAGAGGAATACAAAGAAGCTGAGGCACAAAGAGAAAAAAGAATCTCTAAGAATGAAAGAACATTGAGAGAACTGTGTGACCAATCCAAACAGAACAATATTCATATTATAGGGGTACCAAAAGAAGAAGAAAGAGAAAAAGGGATAGAAAGTGTCTTTGAGGAGGTAATTACTGAAAACTTCCCCAATCTGGGGAAGGAGATAGTGGCTCAGGCCATGGAGGTCCACAGATCTCCCAACACAAGGGACCCAAGGAAGACAACATCAAGACATATAAGTAAAATGGCAAAGATCAAGGATAAAGACAGACTTTTAAAAGCAGATAGAGAGAGAAAAAAGATCACATACAAAGAAAAACCCATCATGCTATCATCAGACTTCTCAACAGAAACCTTACAGGCCAGAAGGGAGTGGCATGATATATTTAATGCAATGAAGCAGAAGGGCCTTGAACCAAGAATACTATACCTGGCAAGGTTATCATTTAATTTGAAGGAGGGATTAAACAATTTTCAGATAAGAAAAAGTTGAGAGAACTTACCTCCCACAAACCACCTGTACAGTGCATTTTGGAGAGACCCCTATAGATGGAAGTATTCCTAGGGATAAATAGATGTCACCCAAGTAATACACAAAGAGCACATGATATGATTCATAACATACAAAGAATGGAGGAGGAAGAAAAAGGAGAGAGAAAAAAAGAAGAGCCTTTAGGTTATGTTTGTATTAGCACATGAAGTGAGTTAATTTAGACTGTTGGATAGTAAGGGAATTATCCTTGAATGTTTGGTAACCACAAATCTAAAGCCTGCAATGGCAATAAGTACATACCTGTTGATAACCACCCTAAATGTGAAGGGTCTGAATGCACCAATCAAAATATGTAGAGTCACTGAATGGATTAAAAACCAAGATCCATCTATATGCTGCTTACAAGAGACTCACTTCAAACCCAAAGATGTATACAGACTGAAAGTAAAGGGATGGAAAAAGATACTTCATGCAACTAACAGGGAGGAAAAAGCAGAAGTTGCATTACTTGTATCAGACAAAATAGACTTCAAAACAAAGAAAGTCACAAGAGACAAATAAGGACCTTACATAATGACAAAAGGGTCAGTCCAACAAGAGGATATAACTATTATAAATATCTATGCACTCAAAACAGGATCACCTACATATGTAAAACAAATACTAACAGAATTAAAGGGGGAAATAAAATGCAATGCGTTCATTTTAGGAGACTTCAATACACCACTCACTCCAAAGGACAGATCAACCAGACAGAAAATAAGTAAAGAGACAGAGGCACTGAACAATGTATTAGAACAGATGGACCTAATAGACATCTACAGAACACTCCATCCAAAAGCAACAGGATACACATTCTTCTCAAGTACACATGGAACATTTTCAAGAATAGATCATATACTAGGACACAAAAAGAGCCTGAGTAAATTTAAAAAGACTGAAATGGTACCAACCAGCTTCTCAGATCACAAAGGTATGAAACTAGAAATAAATTACACAAAGAAAATGAAAAAGCCCACAAACACATGGAGGTTTAATAACATGCTCCTAAATAATTGATGGATCAATGACCAAATAAAAACAGAGATCAAGCGATATATGGAGACAAATGACAACAATGATTCAACAACACAAAACTGTGGGACACAGCAAAGGCTGTGCTAAGAGGGGAAATACATTGCAATACAGGTGTACCTCAGAAAGAAGAACAGTCCCAAATGAACAGTCTAAACTCACAATTAATGAAACTAGAAAAGGAAGAAAAAATGAGGCCCAAAGTCAGCAGAAGGAGGGACATAATAAAGATTAAAGCATAAATAAATAAAATTTACAAAAATAAAATAATAGAAAGAATTAATGAAAGCAGATGTTTCTTCAAAAAAATAAACAAAATAGATAAACCCCTAAACGGACTAATCAAGAAAAAAAGAGAGTCTACACACATAAACAGAATCAGAAATGAGAAAGGAAAAATCATACAGACCACACAGAAATATAAAGAATTATGAGAGAATACTATGAAAAATTATATGCTAACAAACTGGATAACCTAGAAGAAATGGACAACTTTGTAGAAAAATACAACCTTCCAAGGCTAACCCAGGAAGAAACAGGAAGGCTGAGCAGACCAATTACCAGCAAAGAAATTGAATCAGTAATCAAAAAACTACATAAGGACAAAATGCCTGTATCAGATGGTTTCACTGCTGAATTTTATCAGACATATAGAGAAGACCTAATAGCATCCTCCTTAAAGTTTTCCAAAAGTAGAAGAGGAGGGAATACTTCCAAACTCATTGTGTGATTCCAGCATCACTCTAATACAAAACCAGGCAAAGATACCACAAAAAAAGAAAATTATAGACCAATATCCCTGATGAACATAGATGCAAAAATACTCAACAAAATATTAGCAAACTGAATTCAAAAATACATCAAAAAGGTCATCCATCATGATCAAGTAGAATTTATTCCAGGGATACAAGAATGGTACAACATTAGAAAATCCATCAACATCATCCACCACATTAACAAAAAAGACAAAACCACATGATCATCTTCCACAGATGCTGAAAAAGCATTCAATAAAATTCAACATCGATTCATGATAAAAACTCTCAACAAAATGGGTAAGGAGGGCAAGTACCTCAACATAATAAAGGACATATTTGACAAACTGACAGCCAACATCATACTTAACAGTGGGAAGCTGAAAGCCTTTCCTTTAAGATCAGGAACAAGACAAGGATGCCCACTCTCTCCACTTTTATTCAACATAGTTCTGGAGGTCCTAGCCATGGCAATCAGACAACACAAAGAAATAAAAGGCATCCAGATTGCTAAAGAAGAAGTTAAACTGTCCTGTTTGCAGATGAGATATTGTACATGAAAAACCCTAAAGAAAACACTCCAAAACTACTAGAATTAATAACTGAATTCAGTAAAGTTGAAGGATATAAAATCAATACATGGAAATCTATTGCATTCCTATATACCAATGATGAACTAGCAGAAAGAGAAATCAGGAAAACAATTTCATTTACAACTGCATCTAAAAGAATAAAATACCTAGGAATAACAATGAACTGGAACAAATAGTTCTAAATTTCATATAAAACCAGAAAAGACCCTGAATAGCCAAAGCAATCAGGAGATAGAAGAATAAAACAGGAAGGATTATGCTCCTCAACTTCAAGCTCTACTACAAAGCCACAGTAATCAAGACAATTTGGTACTGTCACAAGAACAGACCCATAGATCAAATGGAACAGACTAGAGAGCCCATATATAAACCCACACATATATGGCCAATTAATATATGATAAAGGAGCCATGGATATATAATGGGGAAATGACAGCCTCTTCAACAACTGGTGTTAGCAAAACTGGACAGCTACATGTAAGAGAATGACACCGGATTACTTGAAATGGTAAACTTGAAATGGATCAAAGACCTGAATGTAAGTCACGAAACCATAAAACTCTTAGAAGAAAACAGAGGCAAAACTCTCTTGACTATAAACGTGTATTTTTTCCTGAACATGTCTCCTCGGACAAAGGAAACAATAGTAAAAATGAACAAATGGGACTACATCAATCTAAAAACCTTCTATAAAGCAAAGGACACCATCAGTAGAACAAAAAGGTATCCTACAGTATGGAAGAAAATATTCATAAACAACGTATCAGACAAGGGGTTATCATCAAAAACATAAAAAGAGCTCACATACCTCAACACCCTAAAAGCAAACAACCCGATTAAAAAATGGGCAGAGGATCTGAACAGATACTTCTCCAAAGAAGAAATTCAGATGGCCAACAGGCACATGAAAAGATGCTCCACATCTCTAATCATCAGGGAAATGCAAATTAAAACCACAATGATATATCACCTCAACCTCAGTTAGGATGGCCAACATCCAAAAGATGAACAATAAATGCTGGTGAGGATGAGAAGAAAGGGGAACCCTCTACATTGTTGGTGGGAATGTATATTAGTTCAACCATTGTGAAAAGCAATATGGAGGTTCCTCAAAAAACTCAAAAAGAAATACCATCTGACCCAGGAATTCCACTCCTAGGAATTTATCCTAAGAAAACAAGATCCCAGATTTTAAAAGATATATGCACCCCTATGTTTACTGCAAAGTTACTTACAATAGCCAAGAAATGGAAGCAACCTAAGTGTCCATCAATAGATGAATGGATAAAGAAGTGGTACTTATATACAATGGAGTATTATTCAGCCAGAAGAAGAAAACAAATCCTACCATTTGCAACAACATGGATGGAGCTAGAGGGTATTATGCTCAGTGAAATAAAACAGGCAGAGAAAGACAAGTACCAAATGATTTCACTCATTTGTGGCGTATAACAATAAAGCAAAAACTGAAGGAACGAACAGCAGCAGACTCACAGAACTGAAGAATGGACTAGTGGTTACCAAAGGGAAAGTGCGTAGGGACGAAAGGCAAGTAGGGAGGGAGAAGGGGATTAAGGGGTACTCTGATTAGCATACATAATGTGGGGGGGGGCATGGGGAAGGCAGTAGAGCACAGAGAAGACAAGTAGTGACTCTATAGCATCTTACTACACTGATGGACAGTGATTGCAATGGGGTATGTGGTGGGGACTTGATAAAAGGGGGGATGTAGTAGTAACCACAATGTTGCTCATGTGAAACCTTCATAAGATTGTATATCAATGATACCTTAATTAAAAAAATCAGTAATGGGACCACAAGAAGGTTTAAGGAAGTGTTTTCTGATAATCCACTGATCTGTTTCCTTTTCTAATGCTTAGGTGACATCTCCAGACCACTGGAGTTGAGCTCAGAAAATTAATAGAAGAATCATAAGTTGGAGAAAGTTGACCTTTGAAGGCTGCACAGGCTACCCTTTGTACTCCATGTCTTTGGTTACCTAAGAATGAGTTATGATCAAGGATACACATTGGGGACAGTACTATGGCCACGAGATTCTATGTCTCTGTAGCATGTCCTTTCCCTCCACAGAGCTGAAGAAGTAAGAATGTGAAATTTTCATAACCTGAGAGCCTGGGTTAGTGACATGAGCATTAGTTGGCAGAAGGAGATAGACTCTCTCCTCTCAAGCATTATGGCAAATAATTTCTAGTTGGCTCGTATTTATCTCTATCATCTCATGTTTATCTCAATCCTGGACTTATTTTTTTGCTTTTTGATTATCACAGAGACAAGATCCCTTGCCTTACCATTTATGTTGGGGGTCATTTAGACTTACATCCAGTATGGTCAAAAGGAATCATCCAAAAGATCCATCCCAACTCACCAAATATTGTAGCATAAGGCAAAAACCTTATAGTAATAGCATTCAAGGCCACCTAAAATACCATTTCTATCAAGAAAAGTTCCCTAAATCACTTATTCAAGATCTTCACTTGAAGCATATTGCCAAGCTTGTATCTCTATATCATATTCAATATACTCTTATATCCTACTTACTATATACAAGACACCCTTTTAAGAGCCTTACAAATACTAACACATTTAATTCTAAATTATTTAATACTATTATTAATCCCAATTTGAAGACAATAGAATTGAAGTTCAGAGACATCAAGCAATTTGTTCAAGGTCATGATGCTAATAATTGGCAGGCCATGTGACTCCAGCACCTGTGCCCCTAACCACTAGACTCTACTCCCTCACACTTACCTTATTCATCTATTTGCAGTATCTATAGTCATGTGAATTTTCCTGAACTTCCTGATTTTTTTTTTGAAAGAAAATTGTCAAGTGATACATTTCCCCTCATTTCTCAGAAATTCGGGGTTTCACTAAAATACAGGGAAGTATTCTGTTTTTATTAGTTATATTTATTTTTTTCATTTTTTGGAACAACAGAAGTATTAACAATCAAAGTATATTGACTTATGACATGCTAGGTCTAAAATTATAATATCTGAGAATATGTTACTATATATATATAAAACTTATTGTATACAATACAATATAAAAAGGGTTCTAGGCCCAATTTTACCTTAGCGGGAATAGGTTCTCCCACATCAACAAACAGTTCTTGGACACCAGCTGGGTGTCCTGCAATTCAACTCAATTCTGACATTATCTACCTGGAGATAGCATTAGATTCCGCAAGTTAAGGGCTCAGTCCTAAAAGACTCCCTCCCAACATCCTTGCAACTTCAGATGTCAGTTGCAAGTCCAGGTTGTTACCTGTGGTTTTGACAGACTGGTTATAAACCAGAGGTTCCCAAGTTTGATTAGTTTGCTAGAGAGGTTCAAAGAACTCAGAGAAATATTTTACTTACTAGGTTACTAGTTTATTATAAAAGGATATAATTCATGAACAGCAAGAAGGAAGAGATGCGTAGGGCAAGGTATGGGGGAGTGGATGCGGAACTTCATGACCTCTCTAAGCACACCATTCTCCCAAAATATCCATGTGTTCATCAATCTGGAAGTAATCTGAACCTTCTCCTTTTGGGTTTTTATGGAGGCTTTGTTACATAGGCATTATTGATTAAATTATTGGTCACTGGTAATTGAACTCACTCTCCAGCCCCTCTCACTTCCCCAGAGGTGATGGGGGTGGAACTGAAAGTTTCAACACTCTAATCACGTGGTTGTGTCCCCTGAACCAAGCCCCATTCCTAGGTGAGCACCAAAAGTTACTTCATTAACCTGACAAAAGATGCCTTTAATCCTTCTCATGATTTAGGAAATTTCAAGGATTTTAAGAGCTCTGTTCCAGAAACTGGGATGAGGACCAAATACATGTTTATTATAAATCACAATATCACACAGTATATCTTACACATCTCACAACAACTCCATTAGAGTAGTCCTATTAGTCCATTTTAGAGCCAAGAGCTGAACCTACCTCAGGCTCTAGGCAATGTATGGTAACCAATATGCTATCATGCTTCATAAATGACAAACGTTAAACAGGAAGACTACATTTATGCATTGACAATTGCTCAGCATTTGAAATCTGGAAAGCTACATGGCCCTGCAAATCAGGTCTCACTTTTCTGATGTTCTAGAACCCCACTGAATACACCACTCCATCCTCCCCTACAAGATGCTGCCCACTCTGCTGGTGCCAGATGCTCTCCCATGCGTTATTTGTCTTGGGATCTGCTACAGGGGCCTCCTTTCAGATAGGTGTGGGCCATGTTCTCCTCAGGGCTGCTTAGCTGTATCTTTTACTGCGTAGGTCTGCATCCAAACACTTATCTCAATTTCAAAGGAAATAATATCAGGGACCTTAATTCATTTCGAGTTAATTTCTCATCTTTTTCTATTCATTCTTTTTTCTTCATTGGACAAAGAACCATTTACTCAGGTATTGAACTAGATTTACTCCAATTGTATCCCAAATTAATTTTTAGAAAATTGTCTTCAAAAGCTTCTCCCTTCTATTTAGCTTTATTGTAGGGAGGCAGCATAATTTGGTAGCTAGGACCTAGAATCTGGAATCAGAAATTGGGGGTTCATCACTGAGCATGAACATATTAATGAGCCTCTTAGACAGACTCATTTCTCTCATGTAAAAAAATGGGGAAAATGAGTAATAACACTCTCCTCCTTGGGCTATTGTGAAGATGAAAGGAGATTATACAATTAAATAGCTTAGCATGTTGCCTGGCCTAGGATAACTAATAGCTAAAAATTAGCTGTTCTTATTGCCATAGCCATTCCACATGATGTTGGAGTTAGTCATTCCTTTTAGGTACACACGGAAATTACCAGGGGAGGTTTAACAACTACTGATGCCTGGGTCCAATTACCCAAACATCAGTATTTTGCACATAGGTGCATGTCCTAAAATTAGCCATTAAATAAAACAGCCTTTAAAAAATTATAGCAGTGAAATCCAAATACTCTATTTTCTTTAACTGAAAATTAGAAGGTGGTTATTTTTTAATAAGTGGCCAGTTTTTAGAGGTATGGACAAGAAGCAGAGAGGAAGTAAGAGGAGCTGTCTAAATGATTACATCAACCAAACACACACACTCAGTCAAGTGATATATCCCTCAGCGAGACCACATTCATAGTTACATGGATGAGAATCCTAAAGTGTTCTAAAAAGTTATTTCTGGATACGTTAGAATTTATAATAGTCATGGGTTGTGGGCTAGTTAGGTAGAAGGCCTGGAATTCTAGTGTTACACAACCTAGTTTCTCATTCAAGTCCCACCACTTGCCTGTAAAGTCCTGAGTAACTCAATAAACTTTCAAGCTCAAATTCTTCATTTATGAAAGTGAATTAATATCTATTGCGCATGGTTCCTGAAATGATCAAATGAGACATTCAGTGTTAATCTTTTTTTTTTTCATTGATAAAGGTTATATACATTAAACATTTTTTCAGTAGATTTTATATTCTCTGGTCCTCCAGTCTTCCACCAGTTCCTCCTGTTTTCTATAATTCCCTGTTTATGCCATTATAAAGGATATTTTTCCTATTCTCTACCTCCTGACCCCCTCAAAAGTCAGGAACTGGACTTACTCAGTTCCATATACCTAAGGCCTAGCTCATAACTTTGTACATGAAAGTTATCTAATAAATATTTAAGGGAAGAGCAAATGGAAATCCAGAAAATACAACTATGAGCAAATAAATTTTTACCAAAGCCAATTCAGTGAAACAAAATTGGCAGAATAGGCAAATGTATGTGGGGTGAAGCAACTGCAAGCTTCAATTTAACTTCTCTGATGTTTAACATTGACTATTGTTTTGAAGGTAAGATTTTAGGAGCTGTCACATCAGACTTTGAATTCATTGAAGTCTCATTTATTAGGTGTGATAAAACTCAGGATTTAAGACCCTGGCTAATTAACCAAGTGTGCTTTCAATTTCAATTCCTGTTACCTACAAATATTTGAATTAGCATTTGATATTTATTTTGAGTTATTACTGCTATTCCTGGGCCTTTGAGACTCAGTTAGAAATGAGTTTTATTTCCTTCTTGCTTAACCAAAGGAGAAAAATTTACTCTCATCAGAGGTATTTCAGATCAAACAGTCCATAGCTGGAATTAGTGTTAATGTAAATTTATTTCTATATGACTCTCAACCTCCAATAAATGTTTACTATCCACTGCCTCTGGCCTTCCACCACTACATGCCACACTGAGGTGAAATTATTGCATTTATCTTTTTATATTCATAAAAAGTAGAATCTCCCTCTCCTGCTTTATTTCTCACTCCTTAATATTATATAGAATCCAAGTTAGCTTTGTAATATAAAGAACCAAATTACAAACCCAGAGTCTAATTCAGAGAGCTTTGCTTCATTTTCAGCTATGTCCTATAGATCAGTTGTTGAACTTTAATGTGCCTTCACATCACCTGGAGGTCTTACTAAAATGCAGGTTCTGATTCACAGTGGTAAGTCTGTGATGGAGTCTGGGATTCTGCACTTCTAACATACTCCTAGATAATGTAAATGATGCTGGTCTAAGGACCACATTTTTATTAGTAATGCTATAGGTAATTTCAATTAATTGTAATTATTTGAACTTGCTCCTCTGCATTCCTTGAACCTTTATCCTATCATTATAGGCTCCACTTACCTCCTGGACTTATACCTAAGAAATTCTCAGGTATAGACCTTGGGCCATCTAGTCAACTACAGCTTGTATTGTTTCTTCAGCTCCATAGTTAGCCCTGGATAGCCCACATTTATCAGCTTACAAAATCTCACCTGCAAATATAGTTCCCATAAACAGGAAGTAGATGTTCAGTAATTGTGAATGCTGAGACAAATCATTTAATTTGAGCCCCAAATTTACTATGTGTTTCCTTTGAAACAAACAAGTGATTTTTACATTCTCTGAATCCTTGAGAAAATGTGCTCTGTTTTCAAACTTACTAATTATACTATTCAAATTATTTATGTACCTCTCATTTCAATTGTATTTCCACCAAACATGTTTTAGTTTTAAACACATTTATATATTCAAGTTTCATGTGATTTCACTATGTGAAATCACTACGATTTCAGTCATTTTTTAAACTTAGCACTATTTTAAACTTTTATATTTTGCTACTTGAGGCTTAAAATGAGCTATTGCATACTGTGTGTTCATCTTTTTTTAATGGGTATTGTTATTATTGTATTCTGATAGATTGTATAAAGAGGTGATCTCCTTAAAAGGATAAGATATTATCAGAGTCAATTATTTTGGTTCAGGCAATTCCCTAAAATAAGGAAACAGGAAGATAACAGGAAATGATGAATTATTAAGGTAGAAATTAGTTTAGAGGTTTAACTCCTACTGGATATCTCTCAAAGTCTACATGTTTTGAAACATGGGCTTCTAATATAAATATGCTTTAATACCTTTTTATGAGCTATCAACTTACATATCACTTGATATATTTCCTTTTATCATTACAAAAGTTTCACCTTTAATCAGTCCTTGTTTCAAAGTGTTAGCATGGTTTCAGATATATAATGAGGAATTAATGAGGAAATGGAAAAGCAATAGAAGGTTGGACCTTGACTGAGGGGAGTACAGATTTAGTGGACCTCAAGGACAGAGACCCTAGCTGTGACCCCAGGCTTCAAAAGCAGGTGCAAGTACAAGGAACCTGACATAGTTTTTTGCCCAGTAACTTGGTGAAAGCTAGTGAAGACTCATAGGGCATATAGGGCATAGGGCATAGTAGCATATATGGCATTCACTAACCCTAACACCGCAGAACATATACATGCTACCCAAGAACTTATGTCTCCCCAGTCAAGTTGGTCCACAGGCATTTAATTGCTTGCTCGAACAAAATTAAATTTTTCTAGAATGAAATGAACATTTTTCAGAGGAAGTTTACAAAATCCAAAGTCTCTACAAAATGTCAATTACAGTGAAATTACTGGATATGTCAAAAGGGAGGAAATTGTGACCTATATACAAAAGAAAAATCAGTCAGCCAAAACAGAGAAACATAGCAAATATTGGAATTAGCAAACAAGTTTACAATGACAGCTAAAAATATCTTCAAGAGTTAGTAGGAAAAAGGGCTACAATGAGTAAAGATATAGGACATTTCAGATAATATATGAAAACTACAAATGAATCTAATGGATATCCTGAAATTGAAAAATACAATATCTGAAATTAATATAAGAAAGTATCAGTGAAATTGAAGACAGGTAAGTAGAAATTTCCAAACTCATACACAGATTTAAAAAATGAAAAAACAAAACACCATCACCAAAACACGGAGCCTCAATGGCTTGTGAAATAATAGCATGAAACCTAACATACTGGGAGTCCCAGAAAAAGAGAAGAAAGATAATGGAGCAAAATATATATTTTAAGAAATAATTTTGAGTATTTCCCAAATGTGATGAAAAATAACAGTGAAAAGATCCAAAAAACTCAGCCAGCTCCAAATAGAATATATTCACCAGCCAACTAACAATTTCAGTTTGGGTTACTCATAGATCCTAAGACTAGCAACTTCAGAAATGATCTCTTGATATTTCTTTGATACTTCCCAACCCTTCAGACCTGCCTGCTTATTTCCTAATATTTCTCATTTTAGTCAAAATGATACCACACTTTCCCTGTTGCTCAAAATGAAATTCTGGTAGTCATCTGTATTGGTTTCCTATGGCTGCTATTACAAATTACCACAAACTCGGTCAACAACACAAATTAATTTTCTTAAAGTTCTGGAAGACAGAAGTACAAAAAGGATTTCACGGGGCCACAGTCAGAATGTCAGCAGAGCTGCAGTTCCTCCAGAGGCTCAAGAGGAGAACCTGTTTCCTTGTCTTTTTTCAAGCTTCTAGTCGCTGCCTTTATTCCTTGGGTCGTGACCATCCTCATCTCCAAAGCCTCCTACCTCTGACATGGCTTTCCCTGCTTCATGGATTCCTTCCCTTCTGTATCAAATCTCCCTTGATAAGGACACATGTGATTCCACATAGAGCCCACCGAGACAGTCCAGGATAATCATCCCCATCTCAAGATCCTTAATCATATCTGCAAAGTTTCTTTTTATCATGTACGGTAACATTCACAGGTTTCGATGATTAGAACCTGCATATGTTTGGGGCCATTATTGAGCCAAACACATCATCTTTTATTGTTCCTCTCTTACCTCAACATTTATTTTTCACAAACAATAATTGATTGATTTTTTATTCTACTTGAAAAATACATTCTTATTCCATCCACTTCATCTGTACCACCATCTCTGTAATCCTAACTACCACAAATTATCACAAAAGAAGGTCCGCTCTGGCTGGAACATACTTCCTTCCAGATCTCCTTACTATTTTCTCCTTCTTATTCTTAGGTTGTAGTTCAAGTGACGTTGCTTTTAAGAAGGCTTTGATAATAATATAGAAAGAACCCATTTTATCCTTTTATTTCTCTCAAAGCACTTGACACACTTTAAAATCAACATATTGATTTGTTTCCTCTATCAGTTAGGTTCAATCAAGAAAACAGAAATCATCTTCAGAATTTTAACAGAAGGAATTGGTTATACTAGTACTGGAAAGCTGGAAGAACAAAAATGAGGAGGGGTTCTGGAGGAATAAAGTGGAGGAGGGAATGTTGCTCACAAATTAATACCTGCAGAAAGCACATACTTCTCCTAGGGTTAAAAACATTCACTTTTAGGGACGCTGTACAGCAAGTGCTGGAGCCACTTATAAAGACAACCTAGAAAGACCGAGAAGAAAAAGAGCATTTGCTTCCACATTTTCTATTTCTCTATAGACCACTAATGCAGGTTTCCTACATCTCAATGAAGTGCATTTGTGGGGGCCGTATCTGAATAGGGGACTGTTAAAATGTGGTCTGGCAGTAATAGTGGTTGAACATTGATTGTTCAAAAGCTCTTAATCCCCAAAAGTAAGCATATTTGGAAAATCTCCCTTTAAAAGCATCAGATGTTCTGTTTTTCACTATTTGAATCTATCTATAACAATTGACCCTGCTGTTCTAAACATTGTTCTTACAGTTACATTTCCTGAGAATGTTAAAAACAAATGTGGAGGCTTAGACAGCATGAGAACACTGGACTGAATTTATCTTGTTTCCCAAAAATTAAAAGTTACAAGTGGCAAAACAACTTTGTAATACTGTAAGAAGGGATCAAAATGAATTCCTTCCCACCACCAGAAGATGGCTTTATTATAGCAGGAAACCTATATAGATCTCCACTGGGATCTTGGCCTTTAGAACAAGATGTTAAATAATTAGCACTATCATAGCAATGGGAGCTGAAAATAAGCTGCATTAACAGATCCACCTCCTGCATAAGAAAAGCAGCTAGCACAAGTAGAGGGCAGGGACTTGTAAAATCAACATTTATGGAGTACCTAAGATGTGCAATGAATTTTTAAAATATGTTTATTTATTTAACTAAAAGAATATAGGATTAAGAATCCAAACACCTGTGCCTGGATCTCAACTCTGCCTTTTAAAAATTACGTGATTCTGGGAAATGTATTTAACCTCTCCACTTCAGTTTTTGTAGGTGTAAAATAGGAGTGAGAATAATAATTTCATATAGAAATTGTGAAGATGACTTAAATATAATAGTATTTTGTAAAGTTGTTATATAAAGATTTCTGTTGAAAAGTATAAATTGCTACTTAAATATCTGTTTTTGTGATTGTTATAAAAGAAGTATTCTTTGAAAATTCAACCACTTTAGGTGTTTGGCTGCAAAATCAAGATGGCAGTTGTTAGAAATTAAGATGGAATTTTGAAGGTGTTTGCAAAAACACAGAGATGCCTGTATCCTGTTCTGAAAATTACAGCTCAACTCTGAAAACTCTATATGGAGATAGGCAAAGGGAACGAAGCCAATGGGAGACAAATATTATTTTATTATTACTTGGGTAACTATGCAATTACTCCTAAAGCAAAATGTTGGCAAAGCTGAGTTGGAGGCCTGCAGTTCTCTGCTTGCACCTAATCTATTTTCAGATCTTGGAATACTACCACCTACTGACTAGCCACGTGGTACGAGGGATCTGACACTGACCAGGATACTCAGGTGGTTTTGTGGAAAAAAGATGAGAATAGAGTTCCTCTCAAAAGCACCATAGAAGAGAAGTGAAAAAAAGTGTAGAATTGATCCCCAATAGTTATGGCATAGCATTCCTGCCCATTAGCAAATATGCACAAGTCCATGGCCCAGAATTTGATGAGCAATATTAGCAATTCCTTCTTCATGGGAAGCTGAGGGAGGTACAGTACATGTGGAGAGAAAGAAACTAAAATCTCCTCCCTTTCTATGGCAGTCAGCATACCTAGATGGCCCTTCCCTGGAGCTAGCCAGCCAATCTCTGATTGGCCAGTCACACCTACTGCATCATCTGGATAGATTCACAAGGAATGATTCCACACTGATGTACGCCAAGGAGGAAACTAGATTAACCAGTTTTATTGCCTCTCAGCTACAAATCTACTCTTCATTCTCTTCATTCCTGATCTGTGAAATGGAGTTGGGCTCTTTAATTATTTTTCCTTTGCCATATGGAACAATGTCAAACTTTGTCATTAGAGAGTTCTGGAAAGAATCAATGAAGGAGGAAGGGCTGTAGTGTGTGTAGCTTCTTCAATGCCTGGTTCCTGCAGTACACAACTTTAATCCTGGTTCCTGTAACATATATGGCTTCCTAAACACCCAGCTCCTGCAGCACTATAGAATTCTGCAGCCCAGATGTTTTCTCCAGCACTTTGCTCCTCAGTGTACAGTGGCAAGCACCTCTGACCAACCAAGTGCTTTCTCCAGCACCCTCTCTAGTGGTTTTGCAATGGTATGACTCTGGCAAGATACTTCCCAGTGAATGGTTTTCCCAGCACTGATGAAGATGGACTTCCAGCAACTTCTGCTGGTGCAACACTACAGCAGCTGGTGTAACTTCTCTGCCAGCCAGTGAGTCATGGCCACAACTTCAACAATATCTGAATCTCAATTATAGAGGTGAGGGATAGGGAGGATGCCCTATTATACCCCTAGTGGTAGTGACTACTTCTCCTATCTGCCATTCCCATATTCTTTAGAGTTCTCTTTACTTTTTACTAGCTACTTCTTTGTTACTCCAATCCCTTGCTATTGTTAATATTCTTTCTACTAAACTTATTAAAATAAAAAACACTGTGTGGTTTCTATCTTCTGATTTGACCCTAGATGATACACCCAGGTATCTCTAAAGAGAGGAGGGAACTAGCATTTCATGAGCATCTGCTCTACACTAGACTCTGTGCTGGGTGTTTTATCCTTATTATTTCATTTTACCTTCATAGCAACTCTTTGTTGCAGGATACTATTTTGGTTTCATTTTACAACTAAGCACACTGAGGCACAGAATTAATGACTTGCCAAGAACTCTCAACAATCAAGTCACAGAGTTTGGAATTAAACTCATATTTGTCTGGGTTAAAGCCCATATTACATATAGCCAGGAATTTTCCAAAATTCACTCAAGATATTCTTTAGGTTTATTTCCCGTGTTAGCACTAGATAATATCCTAGATGTTTATGTGTGGGATGATGCCCTTCCTAGTTCCTTTTGAAATGGAAATTATAGTCCTTAGTAATAAGATGAAACTGATCTTCCCTGGAGTTTAAGCATTCTTTACCACCAGCCTTTACCACCCTGTCCTGCTTGGAGTATCTGAAGGACCCACCTGAATAGCAAGGACTGAGTTATCCACAGGTAGCCTTCAGAGCTATTGCTACTGCTTCCTTTCTTGGCTGATCTTCTTTCAACTTCAATTGATTTTCCAAATTTTCAGTTTCTGCTTAACTTCCTATTTTCTTGCACTTTTATCTTCCTTTATAATATCACAAACATTATTTTATATGCTTTGGCCCAGTAGGGTGATTTCTCAGATGAAATAACTTGTTTTATTTCTCTAGTTCTAAAATCATCAGAAGAACCCAGTGGCATGAAAGAGAATTGTGCAATGCATTTTGAGGAACATAAATTACTCATTGGAAAGAAAATGATGTATATGTTTTTTTATTCTCTGCATATATTATGTGTTTTTTCAAGACCCAGTTCAAATATTTTCTCCCTACGAAGTTCCCCCAAACATTTCAAACATAGTTGGGTGGCCTCTAATTTATAACTTCTTCACATATCCATTCTCACCAACTCGTACAGGACCTTCATGGAACACACAATCAATAAACACTTGCCAAATGAATATTAAAATTTGGTCTCCTATCCGAATGAAAATTCTATGCATAGTGTCATAGAATGCTGGACTTGATGGAAGCCCTATATATCATTCTTCCCAGTTCATGGATAAGTGAATGAAGTAAAGAAGGAAATTGCCTTACACAAAGACCTACAGTTAGTTAGCAACAGGACTTCTGACATTCTTGTTTTCTTTCCATGGCTCTACCTGTCTGTTTTGATAACCTGAAGCTAGAAATGGTTAATTGATCTCATCCTAACATGAGAATTAAATTAAGGGTCTTTTTTTTTTCACATACTACACTTTTCCTTGGCTACCAATATTTATCAAGGTAATAAAAATAATCTAAAAGTCAATTAGTTATAAGGTTCACAGCTGGAGATTACATTTAAGCATCATTTATATTACTCAAATTATTTACAGTGTAATTTACTTCTGCCTCTTTGATATGCAATGCCTGGCTGAAACAGCTTCCCTAAAACTTTACCTCTAATAGTAATTTTGTCAATTTTCTTCAAATTTCTAATATTTGTGCTTTATATACTGTTTTTCTTCTTTTGTTATTATAATAAAATGATTAATACTACATGTGGTAATCTTTTTTAAAAATACACTATTCTTCCTCAGAGATGAATGGCTCATGTAAAGCCTACAATTTTAAAAGTATTTTGAGTAAATATCTATATTTCATTACTTGAGATCTCCTTTTTCACATGTCCTAATGACATAACTTCTTGTAGGCTTTGTTCAAAACTCCCCCATCCCATGATACTTGGGAACAGTATGCTAAGTGGAATAAGGCAAACACAAAAAGACAAATACTATATGATTCCACGTTAAGTGAGCTACTTAGAGTAGTCAAATCCAGAGAGACAGAAAGTCAAACAGTGGTTGGCAGGTGCTAGAGTCAGGAGAGGAAGGAGGAATGAGTTAATGGGCATAGATTTTCGGTTTTGAAAAATGAGAGTTCTGAAGATTGGTCACTAATATTGTGAATATACTTAACTCTATTGAACTGTGCACTTGAAAATGGTTAAGATGGTAAAATTTATGTTACATATATCTTGCTATAAAGTTTTAGAAAAGCAACTTTCCCATCCCAGAATCTTTTCTAATGACTCATCTCATTTCTGAACTGCACATGCTTATACTCATTTATCACTTTTTGTATCATTCTACTATAGATTGTCATGATCTCAAGTTATTTCTCAAAGGATGGTGGCGCTGAAAATGTATGTGAAAGTATTCTTGTCTTGTGTCCACCATAATCATAAATGGGCATGAGAGTCTCAAAGGACAACTGCTGACAGAGATAAAAGTAACATAACCAAAAGAGATTTAAACACCCCTAGTGCCACAATAGAATTCAGTAATTGTCTTTTACATTTTTTGATTATTGAGGTATAAGTGACACACAACATTATATTGGTTTCAGGGATTTTTTAATGTTTTAATTAATATAATCTGACTAGATGTTTTTTAAAAAATAGCTTTATTCAGACTAGTTTGTGCTTCCCATCCCCTATTGTGTTCAATCCTATAAATAGATTATAAATATATATATATATGTGTGTATATATGTATCTAGAGTTTATATACATAAATAAACATGTATATATAAACATATATACATATAAGTTTAGAAGGAGTTCAGTTTGAAGTGAATTGGATGGTTGCCATTACTCCCGAGGATGCTGCTGTGAACTTTATGTCTATCCAGGTATCTGCCTCCAATGGTCTCCAGGGGATAATGGCTTCTCCTTCCCATCCACTTTACAAATCACATGCAAGTGGTTTTTGTCAGCACACTTCAAATTTTTACCAAATGGGTAAGGATATTCTAGAAAATGAATTTGCTGCTGTCCTCTACTTTCATTAGAAGAGGACACACTTAAAGGGAGGAGTGGTGGTGCAACTATAAAGGATTGATTCAATTTAGTCATACAGACCAAAGATAATAAACAGAATATAATTTATCCTTTGCTTTATAGCATCTCCTCTTAACAACCATACTTAACCCACAGTTTTGTTTGTTTGTTTGTTGTTTTTTGCAAACACACAGGTGCCTTATCATCCAGGGCTTCAGAAATACTAGCTCTTTCCACAGTCATTGATGCAGCTACATGGAATCCTTGTACCAACAGTTTTTCAAATTTCCCACTCTCCAACATTGAAGATACAAAGAATCTTCCAAGACCCAGGGCTTTTGACACCCTTTCCAGTCTGTGGCACATGCCCAGGAGTCTCCCAAAGCTGTAGGTGAGCCAGACATACTGGAACCTCCACCCCACCTCCTCAGCAGTACTTCAGACATTCTGGCTCTTCTTGGTCCATTCATTATACTGGATTCACTGATCTCCCTCAGCATCTAATGCTGGAGACACAAATGGCACTCCCCAGATTAATTCTGCAAGCACACTGGACATTGAAATACCCTCTTACAGTATTATAAATGAGCTTAACACATGCCTAAGCATCCTGAATCATCCCCAAATAAGGCTACAAGTACAAACTCCCCATCCAGTGCCTGACACCAACTGCCCTCCTGAATCAGGGAGGTGTTTCTCTTCTATCCGTTGCTGAGGAAGCAGCAGTCTCATCCCTGACAATGAGGCAGGGTGATGGGTCCCCTTCCATGACACTGTGGACTTGGTCATCCCATGCTGCAGACTCCCAGTCTCCTCTGCAATTTAGTTCTGGAGACCCACTCTGCATTTTCCCACTTATGATACATTTGAACCTTACAATTCATTTTAGTACTACCTCAGGGCTGCAGAAATACTGAACTTCAACCTGCTAATTCTTCAAACTCACTGTTCTCTCTCCTAAAAACTGTTATCTTGTGCTGCAATGGACTGTCTGCCAGATCATAGAAGATCTAGATATCATCTGTGAGGACTTTAAACAAAACTGGTTAGTGATTACATAAACTCCTGGACTTTGGATAGGGTTTCTTTCTACTACCCTAGTACTCAGTCTATGGCTACATGAGTAATTTCAAACAAAATAGCTCCATAAAAACACTGATTTATCTTTTATTCCTATTTCAAAATAAAATTTTACTGTATCATTTCCCAGGGTATTGAGCTGAAGAGCATTTCATGCTGCCCGGTCAGTATACTATCCTCAATTCTGTCATTTTCTGTCCAAAATCCCATTTTGCAGGTGTCCTTTGTAGATCTGTTCCATGGAAGAGGAACTGACAGCTCTGAGTCACAGTTAGGTGGCTTGTTTGTGAATACACAGGAATAGCCAGTAAGAGCAGACCTCTTCTGCCATTTTTATCTATATTTGTAGCTGTGCTTATGTCTTCATTCTGTAATTCCTTAGCCATGAGGTTAGGGGGAAGGATGGGAGAGAGAAAATATCAGAATACTGTATAAAAGCACAGCAATTATCTTAAAATTTCCGTATGCAGACTGTTATGGACTCCAATGGCTTAAAATAAATTCTTTATTGATTTTGCTGTAATAATTTACAGTGCGAAGATAAATTTGTGGATAACTGTTGCACTAGTCACAGATGTATAAAACAAAAAACAAATACAGAAATACATTTGCATTAGTAATATCAATCTCAGAGTTCCTCAACCACATACACCTATTCTTGGCAAATATCTGCAGATAACATTCATTGCAGGGGCCTCTCCAAGGCCACTAACGAAGATTCCCTCGGAAGTGAGAAGACGGAGGGTAATGTAGAGCTATTGCCATCTAGTGGTTAGTAACAGAAAATCAGGCACTTTTTCTCAGGTCTAATGGGAATGGGAAATTTTTTTACAAAGGCAGAAATATTTTGCAATTTTATTTCACTGCTCTACTTATGCATAGTTAGATTAAAACCCTTTCTAAAGAACTCACGGATGGGATTCAAGACGGCAGCGTGAGAGGTGAGACGGAGAATTCCTCCCAAAACCATAGATAGTATGAAAATGTAGTTAATTGATACAACTAACCCTAAAACAACAAGAAAGAAGGCTGAACCAGGCTGCACCCAGACCTCATGAACAGAGCAGACCTCACGAACACAGTGTAACATATGAAAGCCTTAATCAGGCGGGACCAAAGCCCTTCCCCCACCCCAGCTCACTGGCAGGAGGAAGAGAAATGGAGCCAGGGAGGGGGTGGAAGCCTAGAACTGCTAAACACCCAGCCTTGGAGGTCTGCTTTGGGAGCAGAAACCTACACTGTGTGGTGCTCTGGACGTTGGGGAGCTGGGACAGGTGGAATGCTTGAGAGACAGATTCCAGTCATTTGTGGAGGAGGGGACCCACACCCAGCCGCTCTGGGACAAGGGAAGGGCAGGCAGTCTGAGAGGCTCCCTAGCAGAGAGAGGGCTGCTGAAGGAGTGGAGTTTGCACCGAGCTTGCTGCACAGAGGAGAGGAGAGCTGGACAAGGTTGTCTGGGTGCGCTCTGCCCATCTGGTTGGGAACTTTGAGGAGCTTCAGGTGCCGATCCCGATGGCTGCTTACTCAGCTCCGAGGCCCCCCACTGTGACATTAAGCCCGCTGTGCCTTCCTCCTGGGCTGCCGGCACCAGTTCACAAACCTGCAGTCACTGTGCTGGCATCAGGGCAGCCAGAGGGAGGCCCCATCTACAACAGCTAGAGACGCAAAGCACAGAGGCTTACACCTGTGTGCTCCACCCATTGGCTCTGACACCGGACACAGGCACCACAGACGGGAATCAGGAAATAGACCTTTCCTCACCCCAGGCACCAGCTCTGCTCCCCTACGACCACCAATCTCACTCTACGGGCTGAGCAGTGCCAGAGACTGGAGCTTCTGGGCACCAGTGGGCACCACACAAAAATATGAAACATCAAAAGAACATGGTTCAGACCAAAATCTCACAAACCCCAGAAAAAGGGTCAACTGAAACTGAACTCACCAATCTGCCTGAAAGAGAGTTCAAAATGAAAATCATAAACATACTTATGGAGGTACAGAAAAATATTTAAGAACCCAGGAACAAACTTAAGTCAGAGATTCAATCATTAAGACATTCCATATCTGAAATGAAACATACAATGGAGGTATTTACAAGCAGATTAGATGTAGTAGAAGAGACAGTAAATGGAATAGAAATTAGAGAAGAGGAATACAAAGAAGCTGAGGCACAAAGAGAAAAAATAATCTCTAAGAATGAGAGAATATTGAGAGAATTGTGTGATGAACGCAAATGGAACAATATTCATACTATAGGGGTGCCAGAAGAAGATGAGAGAGAAAAAGGGATAGAAAGTGTCATTGAGGAGGTAATTGCTGAAAACTTCCCAAATCTTGGGAAGGAGATAGTCTGTCAAGCCATGGAGGTGCACAGATCTCCCAAAAAAGGGACCCAAGGAAGACAACATCAAGACATATAACAAGTAAAATGGCAAAGATCAAGGACAAGGACAGACTTTTAAAAGCAGCTAGAGAGAGAAAAAAGATCACATACAAAGGAAAACCCATCAGGCTATCATCAGACTTCTCAACAGAAACCTTACAGGCCAGAAGGGAGTGGCATGATATATTTAATGCAATGAAGCAGAAGGCTCTTGAACCAAGAATACTATACCCAGTAAGGTTACCATTTAAATTTGAAGGAGGGATTGAACAATTTTCAGATAAGAGAAAGTTGAGGGAATTTACCTCCTACAACCACCTCTACAGTGCATTTTGGAGGGACTCCTATAGACGGAAGTGTTCCTAAAGCTAAATAGTTGTCACCCAAAGGATAGACAAAGAGTACAGAATATGATTCATAACACATAAAGAATGGAGGAGGAAGGAAAAGGAGGAAATAAAAAGAGAGATAATCTTTAGGTTGTGTTCATAATAGCACACAAAGTGAGTTAAATCAGACTGTTATACAGTAAGGGAACTACCCTTGAACCTTTGGTAACCACGAATCTAAAGCCTGCAATGGCAATAAGTACATACCTATCGATAATCACCCTAAATGTAAATGGTCTGAATGCACCAATCAAAAGATATAGAGTCACTGAATGGATTAAAAACAAGACCCATCTATATACTGCCTACAAGAGACTCACTTCAAACCCAAAGACATACACAGACTGAAAGAAAAGGGATGGAAAAAGATATTTCTTGCAACTAACAGGTAGGAAAAAGCAGGAGTTGCAGTACTTGTATCAGACAAAATAGACTTCAAAACAAAGAAAGTAACAAGAAACAAAAAAGGACATTACATAATGATAAAAGGGTAAGTCCAACAAGAGGATATAACTGTTATAAATATCTATGCACCCAACACAGGATCACCTACATATGTGAAAGAAACACTAACAGAATTAAAGGGGGAAATAGAATGCAATGCTTTCATTTTAGGAGACTTCAACACACCACTCACTCCAAAGGACAGATTAACCAGACAGAAAATAAGTAAAGAGACAGAGGCACTGAATAACATATTGGAATAGATGGACCTAATGGACACCTATAGAACACTCCATCCAAAAGCAACAGGATACACATTCTTCTCAAGTGCACATGGAACATTTTCAAGAATAGATCATGTACTAAACCACAAGAATAACCTCAATAAATTCAAAAAGATTGAAATTTTATCAACCAGCTTCTCAGATCACAAAGGTATGAAACTAGAAATAAATTACACAAAGAAAATGAAAAAGCCCACAAACACATGGAGGCTTAATAACATGCTCCTAAATGCTCAATGGTTCAATGACCAAATAAACACAGAGATCAAGCAATATATGGAGACAAAGGACAACAATGATTCAACAACACAAAATCTGTGGGGTGCAGTGAAGGCCATGCTAAGAGGGAAATATATTATAACACAGGTGTACCTCAGGAAAGAACAATCCCAAATGAACAGTTTAACCTCACAATTAACGAAACTAGAAAAGGAAGAGCAAATGAAGCCCAAAGTCAGTAGCAGGAGGAACAAAATAAAGATTAAAGCATAAATAAATAAAATTGAGAAAAATAAAACAATAGAAAGAATTAATGAAAGCGAAAGCTGGTTCACTAAGAAAATAAACAAGTCTACACAGATAAAAAGAATTATAAATGAGAAAGGAAAAATCACTACAGACACCACAGAAATACAAAGAATTTTGAGAGAATACTATGAAAAATTATATGTTAAAAAACTGGATAACCTAGAAGAAATGCACAACATTCTAGAAGAATACAATCTTCCAAGGCTGAACAAGAAAGAAACAGAAAATCTGAATAGACTAATTACCAGCAAAATAATTGAATTGGTAAACAAAAAACTACCTAAGAACAAAACACCTGGGCCAGATGGTTTCCTTGCTGAATTTTGTCAAACATTTAGTGAAGACCTAATACCCGTCTTCCTCAGAGTTTTCCAAAAAGTAGAAGAGGAGGGAAAACTCCCAAACTCATTCTACAACACCAACATCACTCCAATACCAAAACCAGGCAAAGACACCACAAAAAAAGAAAATTACAGACCAATATCCCTGAAGAACATAGATGCAAAAATACTCAACAAAATATTAGCAAACCGAATTCAAAAATACATCAAAAAGATCATCTATCATGATCAAATGGGATTCATCCCAGGGATGCAAGGATGGTACAGCATTCAAAAATCCATCATCATCATACACTACATCAACAAAAAGGACAAAAACCACATGATCATCTCCATAGATGCTGAAAAAGCATTCAATAAAATTCAACATCCATTCATAATAAAAACTCTCAACAAAATAGGTATCCAGGGCAAGTACCTCAACATAATAAAGGTCACATATGACAAACCCACAGCCAACATTATACTTAACAGCAAAAAGCTGAAAGCTCTTCCTTTAAGATCAGAAACAAGACAAGGATATCCACTCTCCCTACTTTTATTCAACATAGTTCTGGAGGTCCTAGCCATGGCAATCAGACAACACAAACAAATAAAAGGCATCCAGATAGGCAAGGAGGAAGTCAAACTGTCCCTTTTTACAGATGACATGATATTGTACATAAAAAAAACTAAAGAATCCACTCCAAAACTACTAGATCTAATATCTGAATTCAGTAAAGTTGCAGGATACAAAATTAATACACAGAAATCTGTTGCATTCCTATACTCTAATGATGAACTAGCAGAAAGAGAAATCAGGAAAACAATTCAATTCACAATTATATCAAAAAGAGTAAAATACTTAGGAATAAACCTAACCAAGGAAGTGAAAGACCTATACACTGAAAACTATGGGACACTCTTAAGAGAAATTAAAGAGGACACTTAAATGGAAATTCATTCCATGCTCTTGGCTAGAAAGAATTAATATTGTCAAAATGGCCATCCTGCCCAAAGCAATCTACAGATTCAATGCAATCCCTATCAAAATACCTACACCATTCTTCAATGAACCAGAGCAAAAAGTTCTAAAATTCATATGGAACCACAAAAGACCCCAAATAGCCAAAGCAATCCTGAGAAGGAAGAATAAAGCAGGTGGAATTACCCTCCCTGACTTCAAGCTCTACTACAAAGCCACAGTGATCAAGACAGTTTGGTGCTGGCACAAGAACAGACCCATAGACCAGTGGAACAGAATAGAGAGTCCAGATAAAAACTCAAGGTCAAATTAATATATGATAAAGGAGCCATGGATATACAATGGGGAAATGACAGCCTATTCAACAGCTGGTGTTGGCAAAACTGGACAGCTACATGTAAGAGAATGAAACTGGATTATTGTCTAATCCCATACACAAAAGTAAACTTGAAATGGATCAAAAACCTGAATGTAAGTCATGAAATGATAAAACTCTTAGAAAAAAATATAGGCAAAAATCTCTAGGACATAAACATGAGCAACTTCTTCATGAACGTATCTCCCCAGGCAAGGGAAACAAAACCAAAAATGAACTAGTGGGACTATATCAAACTAAAAAGCTTCTATACAGCAAAGGATACCATCAGTAGAACAAAAAGACACCCTACGGTATGGGAGAATATATTCGTAAATGTCATATCTGATAAGGGGTTGACATTCAAATTATATAAAGAGCTCACGCACCTCAACAAACAAAAACCAAATAAGCCAATTAAAAAATGGGCAGTCACTTTGGAGAAGTGAACAGACACTTCTTCAAAGAAAAATTCAGATGGCCAACAGGCACATGAAAAGATGCTCCACATCCTTAATCATCAGAGAAATGCAAACTGAATCCACAATGAGATATCACCTCACACCAGTAAGGATCACCAACATCGAAAAGACAAACAACAACAAATGTTGGCAAGGATGTGGAGAAAGGGGAACCTTCATACACTGCTGGTGGGAATGTAAGCTAGTTCAACCATTGTGGAAAGCATTATGGAGGTTCCTCAAGAAACTCAAAATAGAAATACCATTTGACCCAGGAATTCCACTTCTAGGAATTTACTCTAAGAATGCAGGAGCCCAGTTTGAAAAAGACATATGCACCCCTATGTTTATCACAGCACTATTTACAATAGCCAAGAAATGGAAGCAACCTAAGTGTCCATCAGTAGATGAATGGATAAAGAAGAAGTGGTACATATACACAATGGAATATTTTTCAGCCATAAGAAGAAAACAAATCCTACCATTTGCAACAACATGGACGGAGCTAGAGGATGTAATGCTCAGTGAAATAAGCCAGGCAGACAAAGACAAGCGTCAAATGATTTCACTTATCTGCAGAGTATAAGAACAAAGAAAAAGTGAAGGAACAAAACAGCAGCAGACTCACAGAACCCAAGAATGGACTAACAGTTACCAAGGGGAAAGGAACTGGGGAGGGTGGGTGGGAAGGGAGGGATAAGGGGGAAAACGGGGCATTGCGATTCACACATATAATGTAGGGGGGCAGTCACAGGGAAGGCAATATAGCACAGAGAAGACAAGTAATGATTCTATAGCATCTTAATACGCTGATGGACAGTGACTGTAATGGGGTATGTGGGAGGGACTTGATAATGGGGGAAGTCTAATAACCATAATGCTGTACAACTAATTGTACATTAATGATATCAAAATTAAAAATTAAAAAAAAAGAACACATGGATGCTCATTTTTATATGAGAACAGTTCAAACCTCTAACCATATTGAAATTTTCAGTCATTTGATCAAACATTTATTGAGTACAGCCAGGCCTTCTGCTTAGCACTAGGAAGATAGAGATAAGTCAGCTTCACAGCCCCTTTTCAAATTGTGGTTCAAAAGCTATATCCAGTTTTTCAGGATCTTACATGTGTGACTTAGGGCAGCTTTGCCCAATTTTCTGGGTTCTCTCTTTCTCTCTCTCTCTCTCTATATATATATATAGAGAGAGAGACACACACACACACACACACATACACAAACACATATATATATACATATGTGTGATACAGTACTAGGTATTGTGCACACTATAAACTATTTGACAAAATGGACATTTCCAAATAACATAATGAAAACAAATTAGGAATATTTAAACATTCAAATTGTATCTTTTTATCAAATAAAAACCTCTATTCAAGGGCTCACTAACTTATTAATAACATTTTAGCATTGCAATGTGATGCAATATGTGTCATCATTTATAATTTTGGCTTAGTGCTTTGTGTTGCAGACATTAAAGGTCTGGTTGTGTTCGTTTTATTTTGCTACTTTATTTGACAGCTATTATAGCAGCAAAATGATTTTCTCAAAAGATCTGGATCCAACAAAGGAAGTGCATCATTGGCTATACTTTCTAAATCATATTAATTTCTTAGTCCCATTCACAACATTACTTGTTTTCTTGTATTATTAAAATTTAATAAACTCTCCCTGTCTCTGATATCAAAATCAGGCTTTTTTGGAATGAGTCAAAAGGGATTTTATTTTAATAGTCTCATCAAATGGTTTCAAAAACCACTGAAACTCTTCATTTGGAAGATAATAAAATAGGTTAGAGAATTCTGTTTACATTTCTGTGTGTGTGTGTGTGTGTGTGTAAGATATGAGAATATTATGTCTGTGACATATCATTTTAGACAACAATGATGTAAATACAAACATCCATTTTCCAACATTCTTTTCCCATAGCTTAATTAAGAACAAAACAAACAAAAGCAACAACAACAAAAAAACTGTTACTTTCTCATTCATTGTTAGAATGTCACCTTTACTTTAAAGGACACAATAAATGTCTATCTTTTCTGAGGATCTCTGTTAAGTAGTATCTACTGACAGCTACTTGTCATCACAGAAAATGTCACCAAATTCGGAGCACTTGTTATTTGGTGAAGGAAAATTGTTACCCCTTTAGGTTCTTTGCCAAAGATAACAACGCAACAATTTTGCACAAAACAAAAATGAAAACAATATGCAAAAGAGATTTATTGGTCACACCTATGTCATTACAAGTTTAAGCATTATTAAGAGTCTACTTTTTTTTTTCTAGATAATTATTTTTTATTGAAGGGTAGTTGACGCACACTATTACATTACATTAGTTTCAAGTGTACAACACAGTGATAAAACATTTATATACATAATTCTAGGTTCCAGCTATCACCCTACCAAGCTGTTACAATATCTTGAAGAGTCTACTTTTTATGGTACCAAATTCATAAATGCACACAGCCAGCACATGTGAGCTGTACCATGCTGCAGTGGGCTGGACTAGATGTGTCAGTGTGCAGCTGTCAGCACCTTTGAGTTGTAGAATCTATTTTCCCCTCAGGGTGCAACTTAAACCTTAAGTGACACATAGACCAAACAGAGATACCACTGTAAATCACATATTAGATATTATTGAAATGTACTTTCTTTTTAGCCTATTAGATAAAAATGAATATAAATAGAAGTTGTAATATTTTCTTCCCACATACCACTTCAGAGACCCTTGGGAGCCTTTGAAACCCTTCCAGGTTTTGATACTCCTTTCTCAACCCTGAAGGACAAGAAACTCTCAGGGCCTTAATGTTGGTGGCAGCCCCAGAGCAGAAGCTATTTTCTCTGGGGAAGCAGCTGTGCTTAGGCCTGACCTAAGTGTGGTTAGGCATTACTCCAAAGACTTACATATATACCTATGGACAGCTGATTGTAGTTCGTGCTCCCCAGGAGCCAGTTTCAAATCTTCTTGTGCTATTGGAAACTTCTGTTCCTTCATTATCGGTTTAGGGGATCACAGCCCCACCCCAGAGCAGCTTCATTTAGGGAGCAGGCAGTCCTTAGAGGTCTGCCCCAGGCCTCTATGGGGTGATGCTTAACTTCCCTCAGCAGGCCTTTCCTCTCCTGGGGTGTCTTGGTGTCAGACACCTCGTCTGAAAGAGGGAGCGCTGCTGGTACGGCTTCTGGGCCCGCTTAGCTGCACACCCTAACGGCAGAATGTAGAAGAGGCTGACAACTCACAAGCATCAGTGAGTCTGAGCGCTTGAGGGCTCCAGGCAGAACAGTAATCTGAGCGCCCGTTAGCCCTGGGCAGCTGACGGTGCCACCCCAGAGCACTGGCAGGGATGCGGGAGAAGGTTTGTGGCATCGTGGCTGGTAGTGGGGAAAGAGTTGGATACCAGGATTTTGCCTGAGTTTGGAAATGAAATCTAGCCTCTGAACTTTGGTGAGGATACACGCCAGATTTATTTCATCTTCTACTAGTCTGGTGGACCAAAGCCAGAAGATTATCGGGATTTAGCAGCTTTAGTGAATTGGGAACTCTAGTTAAATCCCATCTGTTCCTAGTAGAGCTTTCTCTGGAACTAAAGCAAGCAGAAACGTTTATTCAGGTTTTGGTAAAAATAAAGGCTATAGAATAAAATACTGGAAAATAACCTTATTTAAAATAAAAGGTATGGATATTGATTCTAATTATTAATCTACTCCCACAAAAGCATGACATCTTTGTTCTCTCTGTGTGAAAATGACTAAAAGGGAATATTTTGATTTCTGATGACTTTGTTTATATAAAAAATAGAAGTTGGAAAATCTTGATCAAGGATGAAAAACACATGTCATATATTGCCATTTCTCCAGTCCAAGCCCACGGCAGACATTACTTTATGTTGTACATCGTGGGCTCTTTCCAGCATGGCCAGAATAAACCTTATTCTACAAAATAGGGGTGCAAGAATTGTTATCCTATTTATCTTGAAAAATGTTTTATTATGAAAAATTTCCAACATATACTAGAAGAGTATAATATTATGAGCGCCTGTGTACCCATCACTCAATGTCAAAAATTATCTGCAATTGTCAGGTTTGTTTCAACTAACTACACTTCACACACATATGTATATATATTGTATGTAACTAAAATTAAATCTGACTTCAAGTTGTCAACTAATAGCTACCTAGAAAAGCAATCCTTTCGAGAATCCTCTTTCTGTCTCTGCCTTCATACATATGGTGATGCAGATTTCTGTAAAATCATATGTTCACAGAGCCCTTTCCTGACTTTGGGATATTCTGGGAAAGCTGATAATCTATAATCAATCTTATACTGAACTTTGAAATCCTGTGGCCCTGGAGCTTTTGTATCAGAGTCAAGCACCTGAATGTTTGTTTATATTCTAGCTCTAGAGTCTAGGGGTCCAGCCTCCTGAGCTTTATCAAACATCCCTCTTGGGGTTCCTTCCGTCTTTCATGAATATGTCAATGGATCATGCTTCACATCTCAAATACACCACAAATTAACAAATCTCCATCCCCTTTAAAATTGTGTGGTATGCCTAACTCTTTCACTGCTTTTATCTACTTCTCACCTAGGAAGACACTGGCTTTTTTTCCCTTCTCCTTAAGATATCCACCATGAATTTAAGCTTCCAAAAAGGCTAAAAAAAGTGATTCTTTATCAGCAATTTTGTCTTGCTTAGAAGTTACCCCTAAGTGAAAGAAATGCAAAGTCCTAGTTGCTTTTTTTGAATGAAAGGAGGAAAGCACAAAGTATAAAACATAAACATGGCTCATTTTTTTATAGCTGGAAAAGAAAAATACAATTTAATATTTGAAAAAAGTTAAACTGTCATAGCAGCTTTTCAAGATTAAAAATAGTGTTTCTATAAATGCACTTGTTCTTTACCACAGCATCTGATACATGTTTTTATTTTTAGTCAGCCAATAATCAGCTTTTGCAGTCACAATGGCAAGTTTTTGAAGATTCTCCATCATTCTGGAAGAACTAGCCAACGTAAAGATGGAGTGATTGCTAGCAGTATCTGAGGCACTAAGGTACATAGAGTAGAAAGGTTTACAATCAGAAGAGAGTCCAGCCAGCTGCTAACTGTGTGACACAGAAAGCCAATTTATAACTCTATACCTAAAGTTCCTATAATATAAAAGTAATTATAATGTTGATAATAATGATGATAATAATCTATTCCATAGTACCATTATAAGTATAATGTGAGTAGACATATAAAAAAATCACTTTTAATATAAAATCAGAATACTAATTTTTTGTGAAATTGAATGTTATATTTCTTTAAATATATGCTAAAAATAAACCTTTTGAAATCTCGGCAATTGTGGTATTTTCTGATTCTGTGTAGAGTTTGCTTATATTTCCGAATATATTAAAAAATGCATTGGGTTTTGGTGAGCACACACAAATGGTTGTTGGTATACACAAGCGGGGAGCTTCTGAACTGGCTGGGTGCTACAGATGAGCTTTTAGATTCATGCATTTATACCTACGACAGTATTATTGACTGAATGAATGTGTCCCCCCAAATTCATATGTTGAAATCTAATTGCTAATGTAAGAGTACATGGAGGTGGGGCCTTTGGAAGGTGATTAGAGCCTTCATGAATGAGAGCAGTGCCCTCATAAGAGGACAGAGGACTAGTCACTCTTTTTTTACCATGTGAGAATGCAATAAGAAGTCAGTCATCTGCAACCTGAAGGGATTCCTCACCGGATCCTGACCATTCTAATACCCTGATCTCAGACTTCCAGCCTCCAAAGCTGTGAGAAATGAATTTCTGTTCTTTATAAGCCAGGCAGTATATAGTACTTTGTTACAGCATCTGAACGAAGGCAAACACACTGTCATTGTCAAGTAATGACATTAGCGTATGAAGAAAGAACTTCTGTCATAATATTGGCTACATCAAAGCACTTAATAGAAGTAAGCCTTTCTTACTACATTATCCTAAGATTGAATATTTGCGTGTCTGGCTGTCTGTTAGACTCTAAGTTTCTAAAAGTCAAAGAAAGGCCTTCAAGAGTCCTTATTAAGAAGTTGGAATCAGACAGACCTCAGTTCAAATTCAAGCTCCGACTCTTCCTAACTTGGGGCAAATTATTTGAATTATCTAGTCTCAATCTATAAAATGAAGATTGTAATAGTTCCTAAATCAAGGTCGCTATAAGGATTAAATGAGGAAATACATGTAAAACCTGGCATAGTTAATAATTTATAAATGCAGCCATTATTGTTTTCAGTACATTGAACTGTTTGTTCAGTTGATTTACTTGCCTCGCTCTCTAATTAGACTAAAAATGTGAAGGCAGAGGCCATGTCCTAGGCCCTCTCCCATTTCCTTCTGTATGTTCCTCAATAGATCAGTGCATCTCTGTACAGTAGTCTACAAACCACTGAGATTCTCCATCCACCTAATGAAGGGAACAATTTTCCCTACTTAGATGCTGAACAATGTGAGAATTAGAACGCATAATACAATTTAAAAATAGTAATTGAAAAAACAAAATATTACCTATATTACTGATGAAGCTAAATTGAAAAATATATTCTATAAAAGAGCCAAGCATGCTTCAAGACAACTCCAGAATTAAGAAATATTTACCAACCCAATTCCAGGTAGCACTCAACAAGGGCAGCAAGGAAGCCTGACCAAATGGGATAAGAGTAAAAGGAAAAGTCATGTTTCCTGGGGTAGCTCATTCTGTGGCCCAGCAGAGAGAGCTGCACTACAAGTGACCTGGACTTCTGAGCTCCAGGGCAAGATGTGACGCATGTGAGAAGTAGATGTCCACCCTGTGAAAGATAGCTGGACTTGCTGGAGTTTTAAAGGATTCCCAATCAAGAGCACTACCTGAAGTGGTGAATAGACTCCCCAGAGTAAGTCTTGGGATGCCTGTCAGAACCCAGGAACTGAGCAGGAAAGAAGTGTTCAGGCAAGGGAGACCTCTGCGAGCATCAGAGCTTTAGGTAATGGGTTGCCAGAAAGTCTCCGACAAACACGAAAGGGCTCGATTAGAAGAATAAGCACTCAGACATATGCTACTTAAGAACAGCACCAACGCCAGATTATGACTGTATCACATGGGCAAACCTTTCCTATACTTACCTCTCCTTATTCCCTATTTCAACACTAGAGAATTCAAAGGTATAGTGAATGGAAGAAAAAGAATAGAAAGAGCAGGGACAGAAAATGGTGAGGAAACCAACATCCTCTATATTTTCCCAATGCAGAATTTTCAGCCTGAAGAAGGCCAAGCCGGGGAATGGAAGAAGCTTTAATGTGGATGAAACACTGAAGCATTAATATTAGTTTGGATTTTTTAACATTGGGAAATTAAACTATTTGTCATTAGCTGAAAGATATGGAACATGCCTGAGATTTCATCCAGGGATAAGAAGAAATGTTTCTAGAGAGAAGATTGAAATGGATAATTAACTACATAGACTGATTTTCTCATAAACCATTTTCATGTATTTATTTTACATGGGGATTTATAAGGATGTCATGAAAGGGTAAGTCTCTCTCTTATGAGATTGTGATAGGTAAGAACGACAAGCTCAGAGTGGCTGAAAGCCATTTTTTCCTGAGAGTAAAGCCAAATTGGGGAAAGCAGAGCCAAGAGATTGAAGAGAGAGAGAAAAAGAGATTGATTTATTATTGATAACATTGTCTGAAATCTTAATTCAGCCAGGCTTAATTTGAAATCTCTCCTTTTAGATTTCCCAGTTTATGTAAGCCAACGAATTCCTCTCTCACTTAACCAAGGTTCAAGAATTGTTTTCTTTCAATTCATGTCAGAAAGAGTTCTGACTAATGAAGCATAATTTTTAGAAAATAAATTAAGACCACGTGTACTACATATACTATAATTATATAAAATCACTGATATTTGAATAAGTTCTTAAGTTTTGTACTATGCATATATAACAGATAACATGTACTGAGCACCTATTACATATCAATCATCTCTCTAAAACCTTTACATGAATTAACTCATTTACTACCACAAAGACCTATGAAGTTGTTTTTATCTAGTATAACCCTCTGTCACTGCAGAAACTGAGAGGTTAAATAAGTTGCCCATGCTCATACAGCTAGTAAATAGTGGAGCTGAATGCTCGCTTTGGCAGCACATATACTAAAATTGGAACGACACAGAGAAGATTAACATGGCCCCTGTGCAAGGATGACATGCAAATTCGTGAAGCGTTCCATATTTTAAAAAAAAAAAATAGTGGAGCTGAGATTCTGGCTCCAGAGTGCACTCCTAATCCTAATTCAGGGTCAAAAGAAAAGAGAATTGTGATTATGATAAATCATGCATTTTTCTCAATATATTATGTGAAGAAATGCTTTTATACACCCACATTGCAGACCATTAAAAAGATATGCAAATGAGTGAAATGAGACCTTAGATGAAACATTCTGATAACTCCAGGTCATTTCCAAGATTTTAAGTGATTTACTTAAATGGTATTTTTCACTGAAATGCACAGAATCTTTAACAGTTTGAATCTGTGATACCATGCTAACATACCACATATTTTCAAGTTAAATATAAAATACTAAAGTTTCAAAAGAAAACTAAACCATATTGCAAATTGCTTGACTAAAGTTTCACTCTCACAATAACTGGCGGCTTTTTCACCTGATAGTGAATGAAGTTGTTGGTATACATTACTGTGCGTGTTTAATCAAAACCTTAAGAAGTGCTTTACAGAGATGAATAAAACAGAGTGGATAAAGACCCATTCACCATTATATTTCATGTTGAAACATTTGACTTTTTACCTTTTGAGATGGTATCACATAAGCATTGAAAAATCTGTCTCTAAATGTTGGGTACATTTAGAATCTGAATCTCCAAAACCACCAAATATGCATTGAACACTGTTGTATATTCCTGGTGGCTAAAATTTAAATTAGAACATTTTAATTTAATATAAAAATTGATTAAAAAGAATATAACTCAATGTGGCCCCAATTATAAATTATAGTCATTCATTATTAAACCAGACATAGAAAGCCTGGTAAAAAATTTCATCTATCTTACTAATCTGAAATAATCATCATAATTAACCATTTTAAATATTGTTCTATTTGTATTCTTATTTTAAATTTCAATGAATCTTTTTAAGATGTTATTTAAATTGATGACCTAAAATTGCCAAAAGTTTGTGAAACACTGTTCCATGTAACAGAAATTCCTGTGACTTTAAATGGCATACATGATAGTGTCTCCCTGGCATTTTAGCGGAAGTTGTGGCAGAAAATCAGTAGACCACTATTTTTTCCTTCTCATAGGCCTAATTACATAATAGATTCTTTTTATAATCAGTGAGTGAAATGTTCAGAACTTGGAGACAGACATCAGTCTAAGTGGTTTCTCAACAAAGTCCCCATTTTCTACTTAACGTTAAGTAGCAATCAGCTATTACCCACTGATTTCTCTGCATTCTCATGATGAAGATTTCCTACTTCAAGTTTTGAAAGTCTAAGCAAAGCTGGAGAACATGTTTCCTGATCAATCACCCAGCTTTCAGCTCTCTTGTGAGTATGTGGATAAACAAGGTTCACTGGCAGTTAAACTATATAGACATAAACTTGTCATTCCTTTCTTCCATGAGGTGACCTTCCTTCATTTACACAATTACATCATTTGAGATGTAGTAGAGGAGGCTGATTCTCTCTAATGAAGCTATTATAAAATAGTAATCATGCAAAAATGTTCATGACATAATGAAAAATATATATATGTGTATATATATATATATATATAAGGTAACTACATGCTCTCTCTTTATTTCTTGCTATGGCTTAAATAAATTATGTCCATGGAACAAAGCAAACTAAGCCTTGTTGTGCAATGCACTCCACATAGTAGTTTAATCAGTTTTGTTTGTTCTCAGATGAAGAATGCATAATCACAGAACAAATGAGCAAAAACCATTTCTGACCTGCTGAGGCAGTTCCCAGTAAGATGCCTGTGCAGCAAGGCACCTAAATTCTAGTGTCTACTTCATGGCTGGAGTTTCATGATACATATCAAACAATATGTTTCAGACTGAACATGTGATATACATTCTGGAAAGCTAGTAGTGATATGTCATGTTTTATTCTGCGTATTGGTGACTAGAATTTCCATTTTTTCCCTTTGTTAGTTTTGGTAGAGGTTTGTCAATAATACTGAACATTTCAAAGAACCAATTCTTTGCTTTGTTAAATTTCACTGTTGCTTTTTTTTCTTTTCCAATTTCATTGACCTCCACTCTTATCTTTATTACTTTCCCCCTACTGCTTGCTCTAGGTTTATTTTGTTATTCTTTTTCTAGATGCTTGCATTGGGATCTTAGATTATTAATTTGAGAATTCCATCTTTTCTAATGTGAGCATTTAGTGCTATAAATTTCCTCTCAACATTGCTTTAGCTATGTCCCACAATAATTTTTATTGTGATAAAATCATGAAATTTACCATTTTAACCATTTTTGTTGTACAGTTCTGTGTCATTTCACATTGTTCTGCATCTATCACCACCATCCATCTCCAGAATTTTTTCTTTTTCCCAAACTGAAACTCTATACCCATTAAGCAATAACTTTCTATTCCTCTCTCTCTCTGTCTCCATGAATTTGACTATTCTAGGTACCTTATATAAGATGAATCATATAATATTTGTTCTTTTGTGACTCTCCATTTCACTTAGCATAATGTCTTCAAGGTTCATCCACATTGTAGCAAGCATCAGAATTTCCTCCCTTTTAAAGGCTGAAAAATATTCTATTGCTTGTATACATCACATTTTGTTTATCCATTCATCAGTCAGTTGACACTTGGATTGCTTCCACTTTTTGGCTATTGTGAATAAGGCTGCTATGAACATTAGTATACAAGTATCTGTTGGAGTCTTTGATTTTACTTCTTTTGGGTATATACCTAAAAGTTAAGTTGCTGGATCGTATGGAAATTCTGTTTCACTTCTTGAAAAACAACCATACCACTTCCTACAGCAGCTGCACCATTTTACATTTCCATCAGCAATGCACAAAGGTTCCAATGTCTTCACATCGTCACCAAAACTTAGGATTTTCTATTTGTCCGATAAAAGCTATTTTAATGTCTGTGAAGTGGTATCTCCTTGTGGTTATGATTTAATTGTCCTAATGATTAGTGATGTGTATCTTTTCATGTACTTTTGGTTATTTGTGATCTTCTTTGAGAAATATCTATTTGAGTCATTTCCCATTTTTATATTAGATTGTTTGGCTTTTTTTGTTGTCGGGTTTGTTTCATAAGTTGTTACCTACTGTATTTTCATTTTATTTCTGTTTAATGTAATTTTTTATTTACCTTGAAATTTTCTTTTGACTCATGAATTATTTGGAAATACACTGTTTAGTTTCCAAACTGCTGGGCAATGCTCCTGTATATCCAAAATAATGGATTTCTATTTTGTTTCCATGTGGCCAGTAAACACACTCTGTATTTTTAATTATTTTAAATTTAGTGAGATTTGTTTTAAGGCCAAATTATTACCTACTTTGTATAAATTTCATGGATACTTGAAAAGAATGTATATCCAGCTCTGCTGAGTGGAGTATCCTATAAGTGTCAATTACATACTGTTGGTTAATGTCATTACTCATCTTAATTTCCTATCTATATGTTCTATGGATTATGGATACAAGGATATTGGAAAATGAAGCTATAATTGTGAATATGTCTATTTTTCCTTTCAGTTCTATCAATATTTTCTTGACATATTTTACAGTTCTGTTGTTTGGTACATTTAGGATTGTTAAATCTTCTTAGTGGATTAATCTTTTTGTAATATAATATCCCTTTCTGTCTTTGGTAATTTTCTTTGCTCCGAGATTAATTAATTTAGCTATCCCTGCTTTCCTTTGATTAATGCTTGCATTATATATCTTTTTCCATCCTTTTATTTCAAACAACCTATATTGTTAAAATTGATGTGAGCATCTTGTTGAGAGCATATCGCTGGGACATGTTACTTAATTCATTCAGCAATCTGCCTTTTCATTGGTTTATTTAGATCATTTGCATTTAATGCAACTATTGATATGTTGAAGCTTAAGTCTGCCATTTTATTTTTGTTTTAAGTATCTCTGTCCCTTTTGTCCTGTCTTTCTGTGAGATAATAAAACAATATTTTGAGTTCCATTTGATTATCTGCAGCTTTTTTTTAGTATATGTCTTTGTATAGCTATTTTGGTTATTGTTCTAGATATTACAGTACATATGTATAATTTATCAGTCTACTTGTATCATCATTTTACCATTCAAGTGATATATATATATAAATCTTACCTTTTAACATACCCTCCTCTGTTTATAATAAAATTGTCTTAAATATTTCCTCTACATGCATTTAGAACCACATAAAACAGAATATAATGTTTTCTTCCACTGCCAAACATAACTTAGAAAACCCAAGAGAAGAAGGAAAGTCTATTTTATTTACACATATTTTGCTTACTGTTTTCTTTTTCTCTTTCAGATGTCCCATTTCATTTTGTTCAGAGAACTTTCTTTAGCCCTTCTTTAAGGTAGGTCTGCTGATGATAAATTCTCTTAATTTTTCTTCATCTGAGAATACCTTGATTTCCCCTTCATTTCTGAAAGATGTTTTCACTTTACATATAGTATAGTATAGTGGGTTCACAATTATTTTCTTTCAGTACCTGGCATCTTTTCTTTCTCATTGCTTTCAAGCTTTTTTCTATTTATTCACCTTTCACATGATTGACTATGATGCATTCAGTGTGAATTTCTTTGGGCTTATTCTGTTTCGACTTCATTCAGATCTTGAATCTATAAGTTATGTCTTTTGCCAAACTTGGAAAGTTTAAAGCCATTACGCCTTTGAGTACTTTTCCCACCCTGGCCCAGTAGGTACATGGTGCTAGTATCTATTGATTTTTCTCATTTCCTCACAGTTATTTTTAAATGTCAGCTTGGTCTGTCTCTAAGTAATACTTAGAGTGTGACTTTGCATCATGTGACTTCATATATGTTGTGGAAGAGATCTTAGGAGGTTATTTAATAGACTGACTTCATTTTCTACAACTATTTGTATGACCAATTTATTTCTTAGCTTAAAATATATAATTTTTATTTCCTCGAAATACTATATTCTTACTTCTAGATTCTCTGGATATTTACACACTTAGGAAATACTTGCATCATTAAAATCTTAATATTAACTTGGTAAGTAATTTTGGGCTTGCCTTCCTATATTCTGCTGAGGTTTCCTATTGAATAGGAATATTGGCTGTGACATGGCTGGATTCTTGTCTGTGATAATGATGGGGCACACTTAACTCAAATTAAAATCAATAATAGGAATCTTGTACTATGTAGAAAGAGGTGGTCACAGAATATTTGTCTCTAGATTTGAGTCATTTCACTACCTAATTTTCAAGTCATTAGAATTTCAGTTACTACTCAATTTATTTGATTGAATCATCTAATTTAGTAATCAATGCTCTGGTCTATTCTGAATTCTTATCATAGTCTTCTACTTTAAATGTGAATACATTTCCTTTATAGTAACAATATCAGCTTAATAATACAAAGGAATAAAATACTTTACATGCAATTAAAAATAAATAAGCAAGAAATGTGTAGAAACTCTATGTAAGAAATGTCAAAATTCTCATCAAAATACGAAGTATTTCAGGGAGTCCCTGTATGTGAAGGTTACAGTTCATAAGGTCACAGTTCTTCATGAAGTAATTTTTGGTTTAATCACAATATCAATATCCAAAATTGCATATAGACACATTCAAGAATAGCTAAAACAATTCTGAGAGAGAAGGAAGACTTGAATAGTAATGTCGACATTTTTGAAAGACAAATAAGTGTGATGTGCACTACCAAATATTTTAAAACATTATAAATATATAATCCTAAAAAATGGGCTGCCAGAACAAAAATTAACAGAAAAATGGAAGAGAAATAAAATGACAAAGAATAAATAAAATAAATTAAAAATAAAAATAATATAAATAACATTCGGGATTATAAATACCAGTGTGGGGAATTAAATGTAAAAGTTAAAAACATTTTAAATTATCAAAAATTGAATTGATCTTGATATAAATTAAGATTGTCTTAATTTCAGTGCATCAAAAAATCTATGAAAGTGTTTCTGTGGCTCTTCTTTCTTTAAATAGCCTGCATAATATCCTACAATCTTTAGTCTTATTTACCTCAGTATTATTGTCTCTTTCTGCACATACATCACTGCATATAGGTGAAAAAAGAACATAAAAATACAACATACCACTAGTCTTCTCCTTCTAGCTATTGCACTCTGAGAGTTTGTTCTTTAAGTAGGTGGAAAAGGAGAGGTATTGGTAACAGATTGAGGAAAGTGGCATAGGGCCCTCGTTCTAGCTATAAAGACAGCACTATGTATAGGATAAATTTGTAGTTGTTCAGGTTATTTTAATCCAAGGTCTCCAAGTTGGGCTAGAAGGAATACAACTATAATTTATATTTATTTCCTGTTTTCCTCAATCCCTACTTTCTCCAACCAGGATTCAATACATAGGTCATAATTGTGTTTCTCAATCCAGTTTATCTACTCTGATTGTTCATCGAAACTAGTCTGGGTACCTTTCCAATGTTGGCACATATCCCTAATTCTCAGAATAATTTTTAGGTGTTATCTTAACTGTCTCCATGAGATTTTAATGGAAAATGTACTGATATCTTTAAAATACAAACTACAATTTAATTTGTTTACATCTATTATTAGAACTTTTAAATACAAAAAAAATTCTACCATGACCTGATGTTGCTTTTTCATTACTCCTTAGACCAACAGCAGCCTCTGAATTTGCATTGCTGCATTATTCATTTTTGATCTGTATCATCATGTTAGTCATTATGCAATGGTTCCCAGGCTATTATGTTCTCAGAACAGAAAAAAAGAATGACCTCATAGCCGTTTCTTATTTTTCTCACTCTCAGTCCCTCTGAAAGCTTTTCAGAACTATACGCCCTTGACACACTTTAATACCAAGGTATATTTTAATGAGCAATTAATCATTTTTGCTCAGCTTGCCCTGCACATTAATTTTTATGTTGAGAATTTGTCCACAGTATCCCCATTTAAACTTCATCTTTCTTTTCCCTTTCATTATTTTTGGCCTTGATCAAAATCTAAAATTATACAGAAGTCAAATAGTTAAGCAGTCCTGGAGAAAAAAAAAAAAAAACACAAGCAAAAAACCTTTATTCAATGTTTTGGACTGCCTGGCATCATGCTACCAGTAATAAACTTTCCCTCCTAAGTAGTTTGTTTTTATCTTTTAAACTAAATTTAACAAACCAGACAGGTTGACTGGCATTGTAATACAGTGGGTAAAAAATGCATTATAGTCAGGTAGACATGAGTTGAAATCTTGCCTCTGTCACTTCAAACTTCTATTTATCTCCAAACTTCATTTCCTCCTGTAATATGGAATTATTTTAAGGATAAATTTAATTACGAGTGCCAAGTACCTAACATAATACTGCCTCCTTTTCCTTCTCAATGCAGAGTAAGTTTCTGTAGTATACTTTGGGGAGGTAACTATTAATATGCCTGCCCTGTCTGTATATACATTAGAAATCACATATAATTTCTAATATAATTGCAAATATGATGATGCTGGGTACATGGCTTGCTGGAAAGATGAGACAGACACCAGAAAGAAGCTGAAAGTGAGAAACATTCATGAAGACATAGTTGCTAACTAAAAAAAGTCCAATTCAAGTATCTGATATAGGTGTAGAGGTAATTAGGACCAATGTTGATATGTAAAGGTATCCAGACCAGTAGATGGAGTGAATAATTGCTAACATTTGTTGTACACTTTCTAAGTATGTGCTAGTCACAGTTCTAAGCATAGTAGCCATTTTTTTAAGTAGCAATCATTAATTAAATCACAGTGGCTATAGTTATATGTTTCCTACTGATAAATCCCTTCAAAGCAGGAGCTAACTAGTGAATTGAGCCAAGAGAGGCAATTCAGTACCTTAGGGTGAGTGCTAGCATGAATACAGTAGGTGATGTATGGTGAGTCATAGATGGCATATGACACATGATGTATGTGGGGTCATAAATGACCTCTTTTCAACAGGGAAAAAGAGAGCCAGGTTTGAGGAGGCAGGAGGATAGCTGAGATATAGCAAATGTAGATTCACTCAGAAATGTGGGCACTGAATCCAGGACAGCAGGCTGCACTTCAATCTTCCTCCATTAGGGAACTCTGATTTAAAGTCCTCATCAATTAATGAACTGTAGTAAATTTATTGTTTGCCCTGCTCAATACTGAGAACTGAATTGCAGTTAACAACTAGAGTCAGCCTCTTCCCAGGGAGTAGATGGGGAAAATAGTCATACCAACACAGGCAATAAAAAATGATTAATGTAGGCCTGACATATACATATGTTATAATAAATATTACACTTTAACTGTGTAAAATTCAGCCTATCACATTTTGACTAGACAAAAAATCAAGTGTGGTGTATTCCTGATTTCCCCTATATTCATATTTTTGGGAATTTGGCTAGAAGTAGTGAGGGTTGGTTAAGGGGAGAATATGTGACATACATAACTTGAAGACTATATCATAAAAGAGAAATTGTAGATATCTATATATGGAACAGAACTATTTTCTAGATGTAAATGAAGTATAAATGAAACCTCAAGGATGGCAGAACTTCCTAGAAGTCATTTGTAATAGCATACGTTCCTCTACCAATAGATCATGTCCCATATTTTATAACCTTTTAAAATAATCTGTTCCCTGCATAATTCTTTTTTTAATTGAGGTACATACAATAAAATGTATAAATCTTAATGTGCAGCTTGATGAATTTTGACATGTGAATACATTCATGTAACCAACACCCAGACCAAGACCATTCCCCCCACATCCCTCACTACAGTAATCACCAATCCGTTCTTTGTGTTTATGACTCTATTTCAGTTTCTATTGTTTATTTGTTTTTCTTTTAATCCCAAATTTAAATGAAATCATACAGTTTTGTCTTTCTTTGTCTGACTTACTTGGCTTAAAATAATACCCTCTAGGTCCATCCATGCTATTGCAAATGGCAAGATTTCATTTCTTTATGGGGGAGTAATATTCCATTGTATATATATGTACCACATCTTTTTTTTTCCACTCAACTATATCAGTGGACCTTAAGGTTGTTTCCATATTTTGGTTATTGTAAATAATATGTCAATTAACAAAGAAGTGCATATAACTTTTCAGATAGTGACTTTGTCTTCTTCAAGTAAATTTCCAGAAATGGAGTTGCTGGGTCATGTAGTATTTCTATTCTTAGTTTTTTGAGAAACCTCCTTACGGCTTTCCAAAGAGGCTGCACCAATTTGCAATCCCCCACCAGCAGCACAGGAGAGTTCTTGTTTCTCCACATCCTCACTGACACTTGTTATTTCTTGTGTTTTGGACAGTGGCCGTTCTAACTGGTGTGTGGTGACATCTCACTGTGGTTTTGATTTGCATTTCCCTGATGCTGAGAGATGTGGACCATCTTTCATTGTGCTGTTGGCCATCTGAATGTCTCTTTGGAGAAGTGTCTGTTCAGGTCCTCTGCCCATGTTTTAACTGGGTTATTTTTTAACTGGGTTTGCTTTTGCTGTTGTTGTTGAGTTGTATGAGCTCTTTATGTATCTTGGGTATTGGCCCCTTATCCAGTATATCATTTGCAAATATCTTTCCCCATACAGGAGACAGCCTTCTCATGTTGTTGCTGGTTTCTTGTGCAGAAGCTTTTCAGTTTAATGAAGTTGCATTTGTTTATTTTTGCTTTTGTTTCCCTGGCCTGGGGAGACATTTCCAGAAAAAAGTTACTAATGCTGATGTTCAAGTTTATTGCCTATTTTCCTCTAGGAGTTTTGTAGTTTCAGGTCTTACATTTAGGTTCATAATCCATTTTGAGTTTGTGTTTTAGTGTGATGTAAGAAAGTGATCTAGTTTCATTCTCTTGCACGTATCTGTCCAGTTTTCCCAACACCATTTACTGAAGAGACTGTCCTTTCCCCATTGTATATTCTTGCCTCTTCTGTCATATATTAATTGACCATATAGGCATAGGTTTATTTCTGGGCTCTCTTCTGATCCATTGGCCTATGTTTCTGTTCTTGTGCCAATACTTCATTACATTACTGCAGCTTTTTAGTACAGTTTGAAATCAGGGAGCATATATCCCAGTTTTGCTCTTCTTTTTCCAGGTTCCTTGGGCTACTCAGGGTTTTTTTGTGCTTCTATGCACATTTTAAGATTATTTGCTCTATTTCAGTGAAAAATGTCATTGGCATTTTTATGAGAATTACATTGCATCAAGAATCTATAGATTGCTTGAGTCAAATGGTCATTTTAACAACTGTAATTCTTCCTACCCATAAGCATGAAACAGCTTTACATTTATTTGTGTCTTCTTTGATTTATTTCATCAATGTCTTATGGTTTTCAGAGTATAGGTCTTTCACTTCCTTATTTTATTCTTTTTAATGCAATTGTAAATGGGGTTTATTTCTTACTTTATCTTTCTGTTAGTTCATTATTTGTATATAGAAATGCAACAGATTTCTGTATTGAAGGATTCTGATCAGTATTCTTGCTTCTGACCACTCCCCACATTACAGATAGAATTGTCTTTCCTAGACATATGTTCTTCTTTAACCATCAAATCACTGTCATTTAGAGAAAATTCACACATTTTAATGTTTCTCTTCATGGTCAGGCCACTTCAGTTTCAACCCTCCAATATTCACACTTGCAACTTATTAAATAGAAAGCTTTGTTTTAGATTGTTCTTCCTGTATACTTACTCTTTTGCCTTGTTAAACATCTCTAATTTACTCTTTCAATTTACCCTTGACAAATACGGATTAGAATTCCTTTTTCAAGAATTATATAATTAACTGTTCCCTCTGATCACTCATACTTTTAAGCTAATTACATTTTTAGTGTTGAAAAGTTTCCAAATATTCATAGTCAAATTCTTCAGTTTTCTGGATTGATCTGTTCCTTTACTTTTTGAGATTAGGAAGACATCTATCAAGTAAAAATATGTAAATTTTTATTATATTAAATTTGGATCTGTGTTTTTTTACTCAACACTGTAATCATGGTCCTTGTATACCATGGTACTGAATCTGAATTTTGATTTGAACATAAATTTGTAGCTATTGAAGAGTTACAGTGGGGAGGAGAGGTAAAATGATTTGACTTACATTTTTTTATTAAGGTATTATTGATATACACTCTTATGAAGGTTTCACATGAAAAAACAATGCGGTTACTACATTCACCCATATCATCAAGTTGGCCACCATACCCCGTTGCAGTCACTGTCCATCAGTGTAGTAAGATGCCACATATACCCTATTTGCCTTCTCTGTGCTACACTGTCTTCCCCATGACCCACCAGACCATGTGTACTAAACATAATACCCCTCAATCTCCTTCTCCATCACTCCCCACCCACCCTCCCACACCCCTCCCCTTTGGTAACCACTAATCCCTTCTTGGAGTCTGTGGGTCTGTTGCTGTTTTGTTGCTTCAGTTTTGCTTCATTGTTATGCTCCACAAATGAGAGAAATCATTTGGTACTTGTCGTTCTCCACCTGGCTTATTTCATTGAGCATAATATCCTCCAGCTCCATCCATGGTGTTGCAAATGGTAGGATTTGTTTCTTTCTTATGGCTGAATAGTATTCCATTGTGGCTATGTACCAATTCTTTATCCATTCATCTACTGAATGGACACTTAAGTTGCATCCATATATTGGCTTTTGTAGATAGTGCTGCAATAAACATAGGGGTGCAAATGTCTTTTCAAATTTGAGAACTTGTATTCTTTGGGTAAATTCCTTAAGGGTGGAATTCCCGGGACAAATGGTATTTCTATTTTTGGTTTTTTTGAGAAACCTCCATATTACTTTACACATGGTTGAACTAGCTTACATTCCCACCAGCAGCATAGAAGGATTCCCCTTTCTCTGCATCCTTACCAGCATTTGTTGTTCTTAGTCTTTTCAAAGCTGACCATCCTAACTGGTGTGAGGTGGTATCTCATTGTGGTTTTTATTTGCATTTCCCTGATAGTTAGTGATGTGGAGCATTTTTTCATGTGCCTGTTAACGATCTGAATTTCTTCTTTGGAGAATTATCTCTTCATATCCTCTGCCCATTTTTTAATCTGATTATTTGCTTTTTGGCTGTTGAGGCATGTGAGTTCTTCATATATTTTGGATGTGAACCACTTGTCAGATATGTCATTTACAAATATAATCTCCCATACTTTTGGGTGCCTTTTTGTTCTGTTGATGATGTCCTTTGCTGTAGAGAAACTTCTTAGTTTGATATAGTCCCATGTGTTCATTTTTGCTTTTGTTTCCATGCTTGAGGAGATGCATTCAGGAAGAAGTTGCTCATGTTTATATTCAAAAGATTTTTGCCTATTTTTTTCCAAGAGTTTTATGGTTTCATTACTTACATTTAGGTCTTTGATCCATTTCGAGTTTATTTTTGTGTATGGGGTTAAACAATAATCCAGTTTCATTCTCTTGCATGTAGCTGTCCAGTTTTGCCAACACCAGTTGTTGAAGAGACTGTCATTACCCCATTGTAGATTCATGGCTCCTTTATCATGTATTAATTGAGCATATATGTGTGGATTTATATCTGGACTCTCTATTCTATTTCACTGATCTATGGGTCTCTTCTTCTGCCAGTAGCAAAGTATCTTGATTACTGTGGCTTTGTAGTATAGCTTGAAGTTGGGGAGTGTAAACCCCCCAGCTATATTCTTCTTTCTCAGGATTGCTTTGGCTATTTGAGGTCTTTTTCTGGTTTCATAAGAATTTTAGAACTATTTGCTCTAGTTCTAAAATTGAAGAATGCTGTTAGTATTTTGATAGGATTTGCATTGAATTTGTAGATTGCTTTAGGCAGGATGGCCATTTTGACGATATTAATTCTTTCTATCCATGAGTATGGGATGTGTTTCCATTTATTGGAATCTTCTTTAATTTCTCTCATGAGTGTTTTGTAGTTTTCAGAGTATAGGTCTTTCTCTTCCTTGGTTAGATTTATTCCTAGGTATTTTATTCTTTTTGATGCAATTGTGAATGGAATTGTTTCCCTTATTTCTCTTTCTGCTAGTTAATCATTAGTGTATAGGAATGCAACAGATTTCTTTGTATTAATTTTGTATCCTGCAACACAGCTGAATTCAGATATTAGATCTAGTAGTTTTGGAATGGATTCTTTTGGGTTTTTTATGTACAATATCATGTCATCTGTAAACAGGGACAGTTTGACTTCTTCCTTGCCAATCTGGATGCCTTTTATTTCTTTGTGTTGTCTGATTGCTGTGCCTAGGACCTCCAGAACTATGTTGAATAAAAGTGGAAAGAGTGGGCATCCTTTTCTTGTTCCTGATCTTAAAGGAATGGCTTTCAGCTTCTCACTGTTAAGTATGACATTGGCTGTGGGTTTGTCATATGTGGCCCTTATTATGCTGAGGTACTTGTCCTCTATACTTCTTTTGTTCAGAGTTTTTGTCATGAATGGATGTTGAAATTTGGTGAATGCTTTTTCGGCATCTATGGAGATCATCATGTGGTTTTTGTCCTTCTTTTTGTTGATGTGGTGGATGATGTTGATATATTTTCTAATATTGTACCATTCTTGCTTCCCAGAATAAATCCTACTTCATCATGGTGGATGATCTTTTTGATATAATTTGAATTTGGTTTGCTAATACTTTATTGAGTATTTTTGCATCTATGTTCATCAGAGATATTGGTCTGTAATTTTCTTTTTTGTGGTATCTTTGCCTGGTTTTGGTATTAGAGTGATGCTGGCCCCATAGAATGAGTTGTCAAGTATTCCCTCTTTTTTTTTTTGAAAACTTTAAGGAAAATGGGTATTAGGTCTTCACTAAATGTTTGATAAAATTCAGCAGTGAAGCCATCTGGTCCAGGTGTTTTGTTCTTAAGTAGTTTTTTGATTACCAGTTCAATTTCATTGCTGGTTATTGGTCTGTTCAGATTTTCTGTTCTGTTTCTTTCTGGGTCAATCTTAGAAGGTTGTATTTCTCTAGAAAGTTACCTATTCCTTATAGGTTATCCGGTTTGTTAGCATGTAACTTTTCATAGTATTCTCTAATAATTTGTATTTCTGTGGTGTCCATAGTGATTTTTCCATTCTCATTTCTGATTCTGTTTATGTATGTAGACTCTCTTTTTTTCTTGATAAGTCTGGCTAGGGGTTTATCTATTTTGTTTATTTTCTTGAAGAAACAGCTCCTTCTTTCATTAATTCTTTCTATTGTTTTATTCTTCTCAATTTTATTTATTTCTTCCCTGATCTTTATTATGTCCCTCCTCCTACTTATTTTGGGCATAATTTGTTATTCTTTTTCTAGTTTCATCAATTATGAATTTAGATTGTTCATTTGGGGTTGTTCTTTCTTGAGAAAGGACTGTATTACTATATACTTTCATCTTTAAATTGCCTTTGCTATATCCCACAGGAGTTTGGTGTTGAGCTGTTGGTTTCATTTGTCTCCATATATTGCTTGATCTCTGTTTTAATTTGGTCATTGATCCATTGGTTATTTAGGAGCATATTGTGAAGCCTCCGTGTGTTTGTGGGATTTTTCATTTTCTTTGTGTAATTTATTTCTAGTTTCATACCTTTGTGATCTGAGAAGCTGTTTGGTACAATTTCCATCTGTTTGAATTTACTGAGGCTCTTTTTGTGGCCTAGTATATGATCTATTCTTGAAAATGTTCCATGTACATTTAAGAACAATGTGTATTTTGTTGCTTCTGGGTGTAGAGTTCTGTAGATGTCTGTTAGGTCCATATGTTCTAGTGTGTTGTTCAGTGCCTGTGTCTCCTTAGTTATTTTCTGTCTGGTTGATCGATCCTTTGCAGTGAGTGGTGTGTTGAAGTCTCCTATTTCTCCCTTTATTTCTGTTAGTATTTGTTTCACATATGTAGGTGCTCCTGTGTCGGATGCATAGATACTTAAAAATGTTACATCCTCTTGTTGGACTGACCCCTTTATCATTATGTAATGTCCCTTTTTGTCTCTTGTTACTTTCTTTGTTTTGAAGTCTATTTTGTCTGATACAATACTGCAACTCCTGCTTCTTTCTCCCTGTTAGTTGCATGAAGTATCTCTTTTCATCCCTTTACTTTCAGTCTGTGTATGTCTTTGGGTTTGAAGTGAGTCTCCTTTAGGCAGCATATAGATGGGTCTTGTTTCCTTACCCATTCAGTGACTATATGTCTTTTTATTGGTGCATTCAGACCATTTACAGTTAGGGTGATTATTGATAGGTATGTACTTATTGCCATTGCAGGCTTTAGATTCTTGGTTACCAAGGGTTCAAGGTTAACTTCCTTACTATCCAAGAGTCTAACTTAACTCACTTAGTGCGCTATTACAAACACACTCTAAAGGTTCTTTTTTTTCTGCTCCTTTTTCTTCCTCCTATGTTCTTTATATATTAGGTATCATATTCTGTACTCTTTGTCTATCCCTTGACTGACTTTGGGGGTAATTGGTTTAATTATGCATTTGCTTTGTAATTAATTGTTCTACTTTCTTTACTGTGGTTTTATTTTCCCTGGTGACAGCTGTTTAGCCTTAGGAACACTTCCTTCTACAGCAGTCCCTCCAAAATATACTGCAGAGATGGTTTGTGGGAGGTACATTCTACCAGCTTTTGCTTATCTGAAAATTGTTTAATCCCTCATTCAAATTTAAATGATAATTTTGCCAGATAGAGTATTCTTGGTTCAAGGCCTTTTTGCTTCATTGCATTAAATACATCATGCCACTCCCTTATGGCCTGTGAAGTTTCTGCTGAGAAGTCTGAAAATAGGCTGATGGGTTTTCCTTTGTATGTGATCTTTTTTCTCTCTCTGACTGCTTTTAATAATCTGTCCTTACCCTTGATCTTTGCCATTCTAATTATTATGTGTCTTGGTGCTGTCCTCCTTGGGTTCCCAGACTGGGGAACTTTTCAGCTATTACCTCCTGAAAGACACTTTTATCCCTTTTTCTCCCTTCTTCTTCTTCTGGTACCCCTATAAGACCAATATTGTTCCATTTGGATTGGTCACACCATACTCTCAATATTCTTTGATTCTCAGAGATACTTTTTTCTCTCTGTGCGTCAGTTTCTTTGTATTCCTCTTCTCTAATTTCTATTTCATTTATCGTCTCCTCCACTGTATATAATCTGCTTTTAAAACCCTCCATTGTTTTCTTTAATGATTGCATCTCTGACCAGAATTCATTCCTGAGTTCTTGAATATTTTTCTGTACCTTCATGAGCATGTTTATGATTTTTATTTTGAAATCTCTTTCCGGAAGATTGATGAGGTAGGTTTCATTTTACTCTTTTTCTGGTATTTGTACAATTTTGCTTTGAACCAGGTTCCTTTGAAGTTTCATATTTGTATGTGGCGCCCTCTAGTACCCAGAACTTTACTCTCTGGAGCTGCTCAGCCCCTGGAGCATTGTTGGGGGTTTCAGGGAGCAGTTTTGGTGCCTGGGGGGTGGAAAGATCTGTTTCCTGCTTCTGGGCTGCTATGCCTGTCTCCACTGCCAGAATCAGTGGGCCAAACACACAGGTGTAAGCCTCTATGCTTTGCATTTGTAGCTGCTGTATGTAGGGCCTCCCTCTGGCTGGCCTGATGCCAGGGCAGGGTTTAATGGTTCACGAACTGGTGATGGCTGGTCAGGAGGAAGGCACAGCAGGCTGTGACTCATGGTGTAGGGCCTTGGGGCTGTATAGCCAGCAAGTGGGATGGAGCACCTGAAGATTGTGAAAGTTCCCAACCTGCTGGGCAGAGTGCACCTGGACAATTTTGTCTACCTGTCCTTTCTCCTAAGCAGTAAGCTCTGTTCAACCATTGCCCCTTTAGCAGCCCTCTTGCTTTTAGGAAGTCTCTCAGACTGCCAGCCTTTCTTTTGTCCCAGAGCAGCTGGATATGGATCCCTGTTTTCCACAAGCAGCTGGAATCTCAGTCTCTCCAGGTGTTCCACCTGTCTTAGCTTTCCAACCCTACTAATCACCAGAGCACCATGCAATGTAGGTTTGTGCTCCCAGAGCAGATCTCCAGAGCTAGGTGTTCAGCAGTCCCAGGCCTCCACTCTCTCCCCACTTCATTTCTCTTCCTCCTGCCAGTGAGCTGGGGTGGGGGAAGGGCTTGGGTCCCACTGGACCATGACTTTGGTAAGTTATCCAGTTGCATGAAGTCTGTTCTTTTCTCCAGGTGTATGCAGTCTGGCACAGCCTTCTTTCCAGTTGCCTTTTCAGGATAAGTTGTATCAATTATATTTTCATATTATATGTGGTTTTAGGAGGAGGCCTCTGTCTCGCCTCTCATGCCATCATCTTTAATCCTCTCTTGACTTATATTTTTTAAAGATCACCTTGATAGACCTATGGAGAACTCATTGGAGAACCCCTGTAAATTATAGGAACCCAGTTATAAGGCTTTTGAAATTGTCAGATGAGAAAAAATGATGACTTAGGCCAACTGGTGTTGGAGGGGATAAAGTGATGTGGAAACAAGAGGACTTCGTTATGGATTGGGTGATGGCTTTTGGAAAGATGGTGGGTGAAAAGAAACAATTTAGAGTGAAACCTTAATTTTGTCATAAATGGGTGGACATAGAAGTAATATTTTAAGAAATTAAATACATAGATTATATGAGATATCTGCCTGCACATTTCATTAAACTTTTGAAAACACAGTTTAGATCATTTTCTAATACTAGGAAGCCAAAAGTTCCATAGTTATGACTGTTCTCATGAGTTCTCCAAATTCATTTTAAAATACATTTTCCACTTTTCCCTCCATATTTTCATCTGTGCATTTCCTTTCTATTCCTAAAACACTCAAAGTCCTTTCTAAAGTCTTGTCTCCTGCACTGGTCCTACCCACTGTCTGAAATGCTTATCCATGAGTTTTTTGCATGCCTGACTCCTCACCAAGGTCAGTTTCAAAAGACTTTCCCTAATTTCTCCAAATAATATGGCCTTCCTCTCTGTTTCATTGTCTAGTTTATTCCCTTTACAATAATCACAGTCTGTCATCTTGTTTGTATAATAATCTATTTATTATCTATCTCTAATAGTTTAGGATATCTGCCTGTCTTATTTAGTTTTGTATCCCAACTATTTATATTTTTCTCAGTTTCTTTTTATATGGATTGGCCTTTACCCAATTTTGTTTTTGTATCTATTAAGTTGATTGTATAACGCATTTCTCTTTTAATCTTTAATGTACTATATCAAATTAATTAATTTCCTGATATATCACCAAGCTTGAACTACTAAACTAAATTTGATCAGGATATAGCAATGTTTGTTTTCCTATGGAAATGTTTTATTAATATTTTGCTTGTAATTTTTGGTATCTTTGTCAATAACTAAGATCTGCCTATGATTTTTCTTTCTCATACTGTCCTTGTCAATTTTTATAGAGAGATTATTTTAACTTCATAAATGAATGGGGGACTCCATTGTAATAATATGCAATAGTTGGGATAAAAGACATTTTTGTCTCTTTGGTAGAAATCATGAATTTTAAAAAAATGTGCCTGAAGATTTTGGGTGTTTTTTTTGGTACAAATATTATAAATGCATTTTTTAAGTCAAAATACAAATCTCTTTGTGTGGATTTTTAAAATATGTGTATAATTCTACTTTGATGGAGTAGCATGAAGGAGATCAATGCTCCTACTGAGAATAGCTAGCAAATATAGGTTAAAAAATCTGAATACATCAGTAAGCTACCAAGGTACTCAAGACTTCATGGGTTGCCTCCAGAAAAAAGAAGGCAGAGTTGGAAGACAAGGTAGAAACCTCCTCACACACACACACCAAGGAAGCAACTACAGAAAATACAGAATAACCCTGAAAATTACCTGAAGACTGCAGAACGGGCCATCTACACCTGGTGAAGAAGTGAATACCACACAGAGAAGAGTAAAGTGAAAGAATAATAATGGATCAGGACTCAAGCCCTTCCCCTATTCTAGCCCACAGCAAGAGGGAGATGGAGTGGGGAAGAGATAAGCATTCAGGAACTCTACACACCTGGCCTTCGAGATCTGCTCCAGGAACATGAGTTCACACTGCACTGGACATTGGTGATTAATGGGGCTGGACACCAGGGAGAGTCAGAACTCTCTGGGAAGAGATGCTAGTCACTTGTGGAGGACAAGCACACTGTCAGTCCCACTGAGATCTACCACAGAGGCAGCAGTTTAAAAGATTTACCAGCATCAGGAAGGGTTCCAGAGGGGCAAGGGTTGGATGAAACTGTCTCTAGAGGAGAAAGGGCAGATGAATATCATTCCCCCAGCCCTCCCACAGCCCAGCTGATCAGCTACTCAGAGGAGCAGGTCATAAATGCCCCATCACCTTCACTTGCATCTCAGCCTTAAGGTGCTTTCCTGCATGGCTGCCTGGACTGCTGGGCCCAGCAGTGGTCACACATTGCTGTCTTTCAGGCAGAGGGAGACTTTGCTGGCTGGCAGGCCGAGGAAGCTTTTCCATGTTTTCAGGCCCTCTCTCAGCCCAACTGGGAAGATTCAAATGCCCCTTCCTTCTTGTTGGCAGCCCAGCCCCACCATGTTCCTCTACACACCGCACCTCCCACCCCATTAGCCCGATAGCCCTGCAATGGCTGACCAGCAAGAATAGGGTGGCCCTGCCCACAATGATCCCAACAAGAGTGCTGTTGCATGGCCCACTAAGAGCCTCTGCTGATGGAGATCAACCACTGACAGCTGACAGGCAGTCTTGCCCAAAACTCACCAACCACAACTGTGGCTCCACCACAGAGGAAAACCAGCCACAGGTGGCCAAAGACTCTTTAGTTTCTGGGCACCATAGGACACCTTCTTCATAAAGCTATTACTCCCCAGGAGACATAGCAGATCTATCCACTACAAAAAGAAACACAGAAACCAAGAAAAAATGACGAGGCAGAGGAATATATTTCAAACAAAAGAACAGGATAGGACACCAGGAAGAGGGCTAATGAAAAAGAGATCATCAATCTTCTTGGTAAATATTTCAAAATGTCAGCCATAAGTGTGCTCACTGAAGTGCAGAAAAGTATTGAAGATCTCAAGGAGGATTTCAACAAAGAGATAGAAAAGTTGAGAAAGACCCACTCAGAGCTGAAGAATAGAGTAACTGAAATGAAAAATACAATGGAGGGAATGAATGATAGATTGTTGCAAATAGAGGAGCTAATGAACAAGATGGAATTGAGAGAACAGGAATACAAAAAAGCTAAGGAACACAGAGAAAAAAGAATTTCTAGAATCAAGAGGATGCTAAAAAAAAAACTGTGTGACAACTCCAAATGAGAAAATATTCACATAATGGGGGTACGAGAAGGAGAAGAGAGAGACAAAGGAGTAGAAAGTCTCTTTGAAGAAATAATTGCTGAAAGCTTCCCCAATCTGGAGAAAAAAATAGAAAGCCAGGTCCTGGAACCACAGAGAGCCCCTAACAAAGGGAACCCCAGTAAGAAAACATGAATACATATAATAATTAAAATTACAAAGATTAAGGATAAAGAGAGGGTATTGAAAGCAGCTAGTGAAAGGCAAAAAGTTACTTATAATGCAACCCCATAAGGTTATCAGCAGATTTCTCAGCAGAAACTTATGAGGCCGAAAGGGAGTGGCATGAAATATTTAATGTATTGAAACAGGGCTTTCACCAAGAATCTTCTACCAAGCAAGATTATCATTCAGAATTGAAGGAGACATTAAAATTTTTCCAGATAAATGAATGTTAAAAGAATTCACAACCACTAAACTGGCCTTACAAGACATGTTAAAGGGACTTCTGTAGATAGCAATGTTCTTAAGTCTAAATATTATTCATCAGAGTGAAAATAAACCAACAGTAAAGGTACTAGACCACTTAATTATGAGCAAGTATGAAGTTTAATAAAAAGGTAGTAAAATCAGCTATACACAAAATCAATCAAGGGATTCATGAAAATTGAAGAATATGACATCTAATGCATAAAATGTGGATGAAGAAGAAAAAATAAGTACCTTTATACTGTGTTTGAAATACAGTGACCAACTTTAGACTGTTATATATTTAGGAAACTACCTATGAAACTTAGGGTAATCATAAGTCTAAAGCCTATAATAGATACTTAAAAAGTTTAAAAAAATAAATCCAATCACAACACTAAAGAAAACCATCAAATAATAAGAGAAGAGTATGAGAGAGCAACAAATGATCAGAGAGGAACTACAATATCCAAAAACAATTGGATAAAATTGCAATAAGTACATACCTATTGATAATTACCATAAATGTCAGTGGACTGAATTCGCCAACCCAACCAAAAGACAAGGTGGCAGAATGGATAAAGAAACAAGATCCATCTGTATGATGTCTACAAGAACCTCATTTCAGACCTAAAGACATATGTAGACTGAAAGTGAAGGGATAGAAAAAGATATTTCATGCAAATAATAGAAAAATCAGGAGTAGCAGTATTTGTATCTGTCAAATATATTACAAAAGAAAGGGACTAACATAAGCCAAAAAACGACATTAAATAATGATAAAGGGGTTACTACAATAAGAGGATATAACAATTATAAATATCCACCCAAAAATGAAGCACCTAAACAGCACTGAAGGGAGAAATACACTGGAACTGAATCACATTAGGGAACTTTAACACACCTCTTCTATTGATAGACAGATCAACCAGACAGAAAATACTAAGGGAACAGAAGCACTGCACAACACACTAGTCCAGATGGACATAACATATATACAGAACATTCCACCCAAAAACAGCACAATACACTTTTTTCTAAAGTGTACATGGAATGTTCTCCAGAACGATCACAAATTAGGACACAAGAAGAGCCTCAATAAATTTAAAAACATTGAAATTGTATCAAGCACCTTTTCAGATCACAATGGAAGGAAACTAGAAATAAATTACACAAAGAAAACAAAAAACTCCACAAACACAGGAAGGCTAAACAATGTGGATCTAAATAATCAATGAATCCATGATCAAATCAAAGAAGAAATCAAGCCATACCTGGAGAGAAATGAAAGCAAAAATACAACAGTTCAAATTATGTGGGACACTGCAAAAACAGTTTTAAAAAGTACATACCAATAGAGCCAGTTTCAAGAAACAGGAACAATCCCAAATAAACAGTCTAAATTAACAGCTAAAGAAGCTAAAAAAAGAACAAATGAATCCAAAAGTTAGTAGAATGAGGGCTATAATAAAGATCAGAGTGAAAATAAATAAAATAGAGAATAAAACAACAGGAAAAAATAAATGAAACCAAGAGCTGGTTCTTTGAGAAAATAAATAAAATAGATAAATCCCTGGCCAGACTTATCAAGAAAAAAAGAGAGTGGACACAAATAAACAAAATCAGAAACAAAGAATAGTCAAAATAGATACCATGAAATACAAATAATTATTAGAGAATACTATGAATAATTACATGCCAATAAACTGGACAACCTAGAAGAAATAGACAAACTCCTAGAAAAATACAACCTTCCAAGACTGACCCTGGAAAAAACAGAAAATCTGAACAGACTACTCACCAGCAATAAATTGAATTGTTAATCAAAAAACTACCAAAAAACAAAATTCCAGGACCAGATGGCTTCAAAACTGAATTCTACCATTTAAAGTAGAGCTAATACCCATCTTTCTTAAAGTATTACAAAAAATAGAAGTGAATACTTCCAAACTCATCTATGAGGCCAGCATCACTCTAATACCCAAACCAAAGACACTACAACAAAACCACAAATATAGACCAATATCCCTGATGAAAAGAGATGCGAAAATCCTCAACAAAATATTAGCAAACTAAATTCAAAAATAAATTTTAAAAAATTCATCCATCATGACCAAGTGGGATGCAAGGATGGTATGATGTTCATAAATAAATCAACATCACACATGACATTAACAAAAACAAGGGTAAACACCACATAATTATCTCAGTAGATGCCAAAAAAGCATTTGAAAATATTCAACATCCATTCATAATAAAGACTCAATAAAATGGGTTTAGAGGGAACGTACTCAACATAATAACAGCCATATAAACAAATCCGCAACTAATATCATACTCAATAGCAAAACGCTGAAAGCTTTTCCTCTAATCAGGAATAAGAGATGGATGTCCACTCTCACTACTTTTATCCAACATAGTACTAGAGGTCTTAGCCACAGCAATCAGATAATAAAAAGAGATAAAATGATCCAAATTGGTAAGGAAGAAGTAAAACTGTCACTATTCGCAGATAACATGACATATATAAAAAACATTAAGTGGGAGGAATTATGCTCCCTGACTTTAAGCTCAACTACAAAGCCACAGTAATCAAAACAATTTGGTACTGGCAAAAGAACAGACCTATAGACCAACAGAACAGACTAGAGAGCCCAGATATAAACCCAACCATACATGGTCAATTAATATACCTAAAGGAGCCATGGATATACAATGGGGAAATGACAGCCTCTTCAACAGCTGGTGTTGGCAAAACTGGACAGCTACATGTAAGAGAATGAAACTGGATTATTGTCTAACCCCATACACAAAAGTAAACTTGAAATGGATCAAAGACCTGAATGTAAGTCATGAAACGATAAAACTCTTAGAAAAAAAATAGATAAAAATCTCTTGGACATAAACATGAGCAACTTCTTCATGAACATATCTCCCCAGGCAAGGGAAACAAAAGCAAAAATGAACAGGTGGGACTATATCAAACTAAAAAGCTTCTGTACAGCAAAGGACACCATCAGTAGAACAAAAAGGCATCCTACAGTATGGGAGAATATATTCATAAATGACATAACCGATAAGGGGTTGACATCCAAATTATGTAAAGAGCTCACGCACATCAACCAGCAAAAAGCAAATAAGCCAATTAAAAAATGGACAGAGGATATGAACAGATACTTCTCCAAAGAAGAAATTCAGATGGCCAACAGGCACATGAAAAGATGCTCCACATCCCTAATCGTCAGAAAAATGCAAATTAAAACCACAATGAGATATCACCTCACACCAGTTAGGATGGCCAACATTCAAAAGACAAACAACAACAAATGTTGGCGAGGATGTGGAGAAAGGGGAATCCTCCTACACTGCTGGTGGGAAGTTAAATTAGTTCAACCATTGTGGAAAGCAGTATGGAGATTCTTCAAAAAACTAAAAATAGAAATACCATTTGACCCAGGAATTCCACTCCTAGGACTTTACCCTAAGAATGCACCAGCCCAGTTTGAAAAAGACATATGCACCCCTATGTTTATCGCAGCACTATTTACAATAGCCAAGAAATGGAAACAACCTAAATGTCCATCAGTAGATGAATGGATAAAGATGTGGTACATATACACAATGGAATATTATTCAGCCATAAGAAGAAAAAAATCCTACCATTTGCAACAACATGGATGGAACTAGAGGGTATTATGCTCACTGAAATAAGCCACGTGAAGAAAGACAAGTAGCAAATTATTTCACTCATCTGTGGAGTATAAGAACAAAGCAAAAACTGAAGGAACAAAACAGCAGCAGACTCACACAACCCAAGAATGGACTAACAGTTACCAAAGGGAAAGGGACTGGGGAGGATGGGAGGGAAGGGAGGGACAAGGGGGGGAAAGGGGCATTATGAATACCATGTATAATGCAGGAGGGGGTACACAGGGAAGGAAGTATGACACGAAGACAAGTAGTGGTTCTATAGCATCTTACTGCGCTGATGGACAGTGACTGTAATAAGATATGTGGTGGGGACTTGATAATAGGGGGAGTCTAGTAACCATAATGTTGTTCATGTAATTGTACATTAATGATAGCAAAATTAAAAATTAAAAAAACCATTAAAGACTCCACCTAAAAGCTATTAGATCAATAACTGTATGCAGCAAAGTTGCAGGATACAAAATTAATACACAGAGATGTTTTGGGTTCTTATATATTAACAATGAACTAACAGAAAGAGAATTCAGGAAAAAAATTCCATTAAAAATTGCATCAAAAAGAATAAAATACCTAGGAATGAGATATCTCATTCCTTCACCAAGCAGGAAAAAGACCTGTTATCTGAAAACTAGAAGATGCTCATGAGAGAAATTAAAGCAGTCACAAACAAATGGAAACCTATCCAATGCTCATGGATAGCAAGAATTAATATTGTCAAAATGGCCATCCTGCCCTACACAACTTACAGATTTAATGCAATCCCTATCAAAATATTAATGGCATTTCTCAGTGACTGAGAAAGTATTCCTAAAGTTCATATGGAATCACAAAAGATCCCTAATAGCCAAAGCAATCCTGAGAAAGAAGAACAAAGCTGGGGGGATTACACTCCCTTACTTTAAGCTAAACTATAAAGCTATAGTAATCTAAACAGTATGGTATGTACTGGCACCAGAACAGACTCATAGATCAGTGGAAAAGAATAGAGAGTCCAGATATAAACCCACACATATATGGCCATTTAATATATGATAAAAGGGCCATGAATGTATAATGGGGAAATGACAGCCTCTTCAATAACTGCAGTTTGGAAAACTGGACAGCCACATGCAAGAGAATGAAACTGGACTACTGCCTAACTCCATACACAAAAGTAAACTCCAGTCCCTGGGGAGGATGGGTGGGAAGGGAGGGATAAGTGTGGGGAAAAAGAAAGGGGGCATTACGATTAGCATGTATAGTGTGGGGGGTGCACAGGGAGGGCTGTGCAACACAGAGAAGACAAGTAGTGATTTTACAGTATCTTACTACACTGATGGACAGTGACTGTGAAGGGGTATGGGGTGGGGACTTGGTGAAGGCAGGGAGCCTAGTAATCATAATGTTCTTCATGTAATTGTAGATAAATGATACAAAAATAATAAATAAATAAATAAATAAATAAAATGAACTCAAAATGGACTTAAGACCTAAATGTAAGGTATGAAACCATAAAACTTCTAGTAGAAAACATAAGCAAAAATCTCTTCAACATAAGCATGAGCAATTTTTTTCCTGGACACGTCTCCTTGGGCAAGGGATACAAAGTAAAAAATGAACAAGTGGGACGACATCAAACTAAAAAACTTCTGTACAGCAAAGGACATCAATAGAACAAAAAGGCAACCTACAGTATTTGAGATTAAACAATTTTCATAAGGGGTTAACACCCAAAATATATAAAGAATTCAAATGACTAAACACCAAAAAAAAAACAAATAACCTGATTAAAAAATAGGCAGAGAACCTGAATAGGCATTTTTCCAAAGTAAAAATACAGATGGCCAACAGACATATTAAAAGATGCTCCACATTTCTAATTATCAGGAAAATCAAAACCACAATGAGATGTCATCTCATACCAGTTAGAATTGCCACTATCCAAAAGTCAAGAAATAATAAGTGTTGGTGAGGATTTTGAGAAAAGGGAACCCTCCTACACTTTTGGGTAGTAATTTAAATTGGTGCAATTGCTATGGAAACAGTATGGAGGCTTCTTAAAAAGCTAAAAATATAAATACCATTTGATCCAGTAATTCCACTTCTAGGAATTTACACAAAGAAAATGAGATCCCTGATTCAAAAAGATATATGCACCCCTATGTTTATCGCAGCACTATTTACAATAGCCAAGAAATGGAAGCAACCTAAGTGTCCATCAGTAGATGAATGGATAAAGAAGAGGTGGTACATATATGCAAGGGAACATTATTCCGCCATAAAAAATAAATCCTGCTGTTTGTGACAACATGGATGAATCTAGAGAGTATTTTGCTAAGTGAAATAAGCCAGGTGGAGAAAGGCAAATACCATATGATTTCACTTATTTGTGGAAGCTAAAAACAAAACAAAACAAAATGAACAAAGTAGCAGTAGAGTCATAGACATGGAGAAGTGACTCACCGTGGGTTAAGGGTTGGAGTAGGTGGGTGGGGAAGGTGAGGGGGATAAACAGGTACAAAAATTTTCAATCATAAGGTAAGTTGGTCACAGGGTTGGCAGTAGAGTATGGAGAATACAGCCCATGATTCTGTAACATCTTTCTATGTTGACAGACAGTAAGTGCACTAGTTGTGAGGATTAAATAATATGGGTAACAAACCACTGTGTCGTATACTTGAAACTAATATAACATTGTATATCAACTATACTTCTGTATAAAAAAAAGAAAAGAAAAGATTTCATAGGTCAAGATCATGGAGAAAAGAGAAATTCCTTATGGCAAACTCATCATACCAAATGTATATTTTCTTCCCAGGATATTTGCCCATTCTTGGCATGGGTGTGGTGGAGAGAAAATAAGAACTTAACTGTTAAGAGAAACAGAATCCAACAGAGCTCTCTAAAATCATATGGACTAGGGAGTCAAAAGTTCGAGTATATGAATTCCTAAGTAGCTAAGATTTGAGGGGCAAATAATCTCCAAAAGAAGTAAAATACAGAGAACCAGAACACACAGTTAGCACTTTTATTTTTGAGATATTTCCAATTCCTCACTTATGCATAAGCCTGAAAGACCAGAGTTTTCTACCCTTTCCCAATGCCAAACATAAAAATTTGAAGTTCAGGAATTTCTAAAAGAAGGTTCCTGGTAAAGACTGGAAGTCTCCACCCTAGGAGCAATAAACTAGAAAAAGAATAGGACTTACAAAACCTTAAATCTCACATCAACTAAATTCAGTTCCTTATTGGATGGTGGTAATCCCCTAATTCTAGCTGTCCATCAGTGAGTGGGGTGGATCCTTTCTGGAGGAAAATAACTTTCATATACATGTATGGTATTCAATAAAAAATTAAACATAACAAGTACAAAGAAACAGGATGAAAATAATAAAATACAGACATGTATAACCAATATATCATAATTACAAAAACAGAATTATATGGAATATTTACCAAATCCTGTGCTAGAACAATTTTTAGATATCTGAAATGACTGAAAATAGTTTCTGAGAAATATGTCATTAAAAAGTGAATAAAAGTAGATGATAAAAAGAATCCCAGATATATGGAACTTAAAAAATAGACTTCCATGTGTCAAATGATATCTCAACATGTTAGAAAAAAAGCAAACACTTAGTAAATTCAATTATATCAGCCCTTGTATTAAATGTGCATGGATAATGTTGAATCACTGTGTTGTACACCTGAAACTAATGTAATACTGTGTGTCAACTACCCTTCAATAAAAAATAATTATCTACAAAAAATAAAAAATAAAAAATAAAAAATAAAAAATAAATAAATATGCATGGATCAATTTTCCTATTAAAGTATAAAGATTGCCATACTGGATATAAAATTACTACTACATACTAGATAATACAGTGCTACTACATAGCACTTATAAGAGATAAACACAGAAAGGGTAGAAATTGAAGGATAAAGTAGGTCTATCATGCAAACACTAACCAAAAGAAAGTTGATGCAACTATAGTAATAACATATAAATTGAAAATTTGAGTTAAGTCAAATTTCATAAGAAAAAAAGAGTCATAAAAGAAAAGTCATGTATGTGCACCTATCTGAACCATTTTATTTTACTTCTAGTAGAAGAGGTATGAGGGTAAGTTCTTCCATCTGCTGTCTGTTCACCAAAACACAGAGCCAATGAAGCAGATGTGACTATAGAGACAGAATGATTTCAGGGTCGGTAGAAACATGAACTACTGGTTTCTTTTATGTTCTTTGGGTGGGACAATTTTGAAATTTTTATACTGGCCTCTGATGTTCTGATTTACTCAGTGAGAGGTTTCATTTGTGTTACCTTCTTTCAGAAAATGTATTTCTATTTCTGCTCATTTGTAGTTAGAAAACCTTTTGGTTTGCAAAATATTTAAATCTCCAGGAAAAAAAGGCAGCACTTTTTACAGATGCTGTTACAAAGGATTTAGATTACTCGGGGTGTGTGTGTGTGTGTTTAAGATGATCTTCTATAATTAAGTGTTTTGCCCTCAGAGCACTATTTAGTCAAGAAGAGGTCAGTTCTAGTCCTGAACTCATCCTTAAAGAGCTAGTTTAATTATCTTATAATTGTGAGGGAAAGCCAAATGGAGTTTATCATTTACTCTTGCAGAAACAGCAGGATGATGTTGTCTCTGCAGGGTGCACTCCAGATCATGAATTCTCTTCAAATTGATCAGCAAATTGTGTAAGGGAAAGAGAGACAGACAACTATACTGCACACTGGAGTTAAAAATGTTTATCTTTTATAACTTGCTATTATACAGATAAGTATGCATTATCTTATTTTTAATTTTCATGGGCATTTTAATAAAAGAACATCATTAAAGCAATGCAGCAAAGGAACTGGGGCTTTAGAGGAATTTGTCTCTGGGCAAAATCCCAGGGAGCCATGGGAAATTGGCTTTCTCATTTAATTTAGATTTAAAAACATGGTTTATGGAGAAACTCACTAAGACAAAACATCTCATTAACTGGGCATCCAATGATACTGAATTACGGCTTTCTAATAGATATAAATACAGATTAATTCAATTGCCAATTTGAAGATTTATGGTGCTATTATTTCTGTGTTGATTTTAACTGGGGTCGATTAGTTCCCAAAAGTTGTATCCAAAAGAAAACTAGTATAGTCTGGTATGAAACACATATTTTTAATTCCAGTAGGGAAATATATTTTATAAACCTTTCTTATGTGTCAGGAATCTGATAGTGTTGTCAGTGGTATACACTAGTTTCCCTTTCCCTTATTTTAATTTACATTATCCACCACAATCCCTGGTTATCTGCCATTTCGATGTCACTATCTTCCATCTTCCACTTATCAATCATCTAATATTTAAGCAATATTTATTGAGTGCATAATAAATACTAATGTTCTAAAACATTAATTTTCTCCCTGAGTAATTACCAACAACCAGCAAATAATTTTATCTACATTTTAAAAATTAGAAAATTGAGGCTCAAAAACTTAAGACTACATGGGGTCATAATTTAAGAATATATGAGGTTAAGAAGAAGGAGGACATATTCTACTTTCCTAGAAATCTTTGAATTGTATCTTTTCCTCAGCTCCTTAATATCTCTTCTTAACTTAGACCATATCCCTCTCTGATAAAGACTTCTTCCTTGGATACCTTCTCCTGACACTTTAAATCTGTTTCTTATTATTATATTTCATTTGCCTTCTCCTATCTCATTCTCTGTATGCCCATACCTATAAGGCAAAATTCAATCCATCATGTTGATCCACTCAGATCTGCTCTATTTATTTTTTTCTAAAATGTGTGATATTTTGGGTAACTTACATTAAGAAAATTATGTTTTATTCTTCTAAAATACTGTCATGGGATTTATTGTGTGTGTTTGTGTATATATATATATATGATAAAAATCCCTAGTAATGTGTGAATAATATGTAGACCACATATATTTCATTTGAAAACAATTTCATATTTCCCAGCAATCTATTATGCTGTTGCCTTAGTCCAGGGCTTTTAAATATAGTACCGATATTATTCACATAGTGTTCTGATTGATCTCTATCACTTCCAGCATTTCTCACTTCCAAACAAGATTATTTGAAGCTAGAAGGTTAATTTCCTTGAAATAGAACCCAGATACCATACCTCTCTAGTTCAGATACTTTTGATGGCTCTAAATTGGTTGGTGAATAAATTCTGTATCAGTATATTGCCTTTTAATGACCTATACACGTATGCTTCAACTTTCTTTTTAAACCTCATTTTGAACCACTTTTGTTGAACAATTCTATGCTTTATCTACACAGAAGTAGCTGATTTGCCATAAGTGCAAAATAAATAATAAGCATGCTGATGTCCTTCTAGAAATATCATTACTACTCACTGAAAGGAAAGGAGCGACACACAGCAGCAATTCACCGGAGAATTCCGCTTTATTAGGGAAAGGTGCTGGGTTATATAGGAAGGGGCATGGGGTGATTGTGGTGTCACTTCTACGGAGCTGGTGGCTATTGGCTAGGTGCTGGGATTAGGGGGGTGAGGGGTGATTGGGGTTCAGGTGGCGCCAGCGGGAACCGAGGACCTGGAAGAGAAGCAGGAATTTCGCCATCTTATGGGTGGGGGCCCTTCATTCCCCCCTTTCTCCTCTATGGGGTTGTGGACGTTGCTTTCTCTCTGACTGCTTCCTGCTGAACGGGGGCAGAGAAGGGAGTGAGGGCTTGAGGACTGGGAGGAAAGGGTTGATAGGACTCCCCACAGTAAGGACGAGTAGATGTGGACTTCTTCAGGTTGGAAATCAATGAAGGTTCCCTGTAACCATAGGTTGAGGACTTGTTGATTCTAATGGTGCCAAGAGGATAAGGGTACCAGAAGCCAGGCGTCTGCGGCCATTGTTTCCAGGAACAATTTCCAGCGGAGAGAGGGGTCCATCTCAGCGTGTGGTGGGGAGGTCATGTGAGGGTGAGGGATCTTCTGTGGCTAAAAGCTGGTAGTTCCTGAGTAAAAGCTGGTTGAAAGTTTGATTAGAGATTTTACCAACTTGGGATTTGATAAACTTTATAAGGCAAGAAGAGACAGGCAAGGAGAATGATTATTATAGGGCCTGCAAAGGGCCAAAGCCAGGTAAGGAAGAGGTTTGTTAGTATTGAAGAGAATGGGTTGGAGGAGTAATACTGTGGGTACAGGGAGTTACCCATGTAGTGAATGGCGCAAGACCAGTAGGGACATCCCCCGTAGGTGTCTGGCCATCGCCTTCAACAGGCTTGTTTTTGGTCATAGAGGAAGCAGAGGTAGGGAGAATAAAGGTAGCTGCTAGTGAACACTTCGGTGGAGGGAGGAAAGTGGAGGTATAAAGGCTCGGAGCAGCCTTTCAGAGGGCAGTCTGATGTGGCAATGAGGGCAGTAATTTTTGTTTGGTGCTGTGTGTAAGTCTGCCTGACTTTGAATCACCATACAAAGGAGGCTGGGGTGGCAAGGAAGACAACAGGAATGAGGAAAAAAAGCGAGAGAGAGCAAGGGAGCAGTAAAGGAGGAAAAAGTCATGATTCGGGTATGGATGGCAAAGGGGGTGAACGGGATTTTGGAGGAAAGAGGACAGTAAGGTCAGGAGTCTGGAGGGAGGGAGAGTCTGTAAACTTTTGTAGGTTAAGAGATCCTTGAGGTGATGTGGGGACAGAATGGTAAGGGGCGCCCCGAATGTCAGTTTATGAGCTTCCTTCTGTAAGAGCTGTCCAGCAGCTAATGCCCGTAGGCAGGGGGCCCATCCCCGAACTGTGGGGTCTAATTGCTTGGAAAGATAAGCTACTGGGGCAAAGGATGGGCCATAATGTTGGCCTAGGACTCCTAGAGCTTGACTGGACCTCTCATGAATGTATAATGAGAAGAGCTTCAACAAATCAGGAAGATGGAGAGCTGGGGCTTCCACAAGGGCTCGACGGAGCTTAATGAAGGAGTGTCAGGGTGAGGAGGATAATGGTTCTTCAGGGGGGCCCTTGCTGAGGTCGTATGGGGTCTTGCCAACAGGGAGAAGTTAGGGATCCATGCTCTAAAATACCCAGCCAGGTCTAGAAAGGAAAGGATTTCTGTCTTGGTTTTGGGAACGGGCAGGTCAGAGAGGAGCCATTTTCTGTCTAAGGTAATGGACTTTCTTTGTTGAGACAGAAGAAATCCGAGGTAAGTGACAGAAGGGGAAGAGATTTGAGCTTTGACAGGGGATACCTGGTAACCTCTGGAAGCTAGAAGTTTAAGTAGGGAGACAGTGTCAAGATGAGACTGTTCCCACGAGGGACTACAGAGTAGAAGATCGTCCATGTGTTGTAATAAGGTGGACTCAGAAGCCTTGTGGCAAAACTGTCCAAGTGAGTTGTTCAGAATGTCTTGTGTATGGGTCTGTCCAGGTGAAGGCGAAAAAATCTTGGGAGGAGGGGTCCAGAGGGATAGAAAATAATGCGTCCTTGAGATCTAGGACTGAGAAGTGGGAGGCCGAGGCAGGGATCTGTGATAAAAGGGTGTATGGATTTGGGACTAAGGGACGGATAGGGACGATGGCCATGTTGACGAGGCGAAGGTCTTGGACGAGGAGGAAAGATCCGTTGGTTTTTTTTAACAGCTAATATGGGGGTATTAAACGGGGAGTGAGTGGGTCTGAGGTAATTTTTGTTTAAAAGATCTTGAATGATGGGTTGGAGGCCTATGAGGGCTGAAGTGGTTAGGGGGTATTGGGCCTGACAGATATACTGAGAGGGGTCATGTAATTTGATAGAGACAGGAGGACACAGAGCCACAGAGGGGCTTATAATGTCCCAAACTTTGGGATTTACAGGGTGTATGAGGGCGGAACTGGAGCTTTCATTGGGTAGAGGGGGGTCGTCAGCTATGAAGGCCATCAGAAAGGGAGTACTGGGGGTTGTGGGAGTGGATATAGTTATGGAAACATGGAAGAGAGAAAGGATGTCCCGTCATAGTAAAGGGATGGGACACTGGGGCATAACCAGGAAGGAGTGGGAGAAAGGTATGGGATTGTCTTGGATTGTGCATAAAAGGGGGGGCGGTTTAATGGGAAAATCTGTTTACCTCCTTCCCCGACTATAGGAGTAATGGCAGGCGTGGTAGGGCCCCGGTATTCTCGCAAGACTGAGAAGGTGGCTCCTGTATCTAGGAGGAAGGAGATGGGGCGACCGTCTACTATTAAAGTAACCCTGGGATCCTGTTTGGTGATGGAAATGGTCGGGCGAGAAGCCCCCGGGCCCCGTCAATCTTCTTTTGCCAGCCCTACTATGACGGGCTTAGGATGGGGGTTGTTCGTCCAGCCTCCCCTTCGGGTGGCTGTGCAATCAGACCCCCCAGTGGCCCTTTTTGTGGCATCTGGGGCATGGGGTGGTAGGAGATCTGGGGGAGGGGCACGCCCTTGACCAATGTCCTTCTTTTCTGCACTTGAGACAAGCTCCTGGGGGGGGGCTTGTTTGTAGAAGGGCCCCCAGGTTGTGGTTTTATCAGCTGGGCCAACATTTGGAAATTGGCCTGATCAGCCTTTTGTTTACAGCGCTCTTTCTCCTCCTCCCAGTTATGGAAGACTTTAAAGGCCACTGTTAGCATCTCAGTCTGTGGGGTAGCGGGGCCCTGTTCTAACTTTTTGAGTTTAGCTTTAATGTCGGGTAGCTTTGAGCTAGGAAGTATGTCATAAGGACATGTCTCCCGTCAGGCGTTTCTGGGTCTAGGCTGGTATACTGTAATAGGGCTTGAGTGAGTCTGTCTAAGAACTCAGAGGGAGTCTCCTCCCTCTTTTGAATTATGTCTTGGAGCTTTTGAAAATTGACTACTTTACGAGCTGCCTTTTTCAGACCTGCTATTAAGCAGCAGGCGAAAATATCTCGAGAGCGGAGACCCACGGCGGTGGGGGACTGAAGGGTTCTGGCTCAGTCTGTGGGGGAGAAACAAGTGATGGGGGCAAAGACAGAGGAGGCTCCTGGTACTTAGTTAAAAGGGGGGCTGAAAGGCTCAGGCTCAATCTGCGGGGGAGGGGCAGGTGAGGGCGGTGAAGGCAGAGGAGGTTAGATGGGGGAGGAGATGGTGGGGGAGGAAGGGGGAAGGGCTGTTTTAGGAGAAGAAGGGGAAGGGAGTGAATGGGAGGCTTCTGCGGGGGTGGAGGTGGCACAGCGATGGCCGCAGTGGTGGAGGAAGGGGGAGGGGCTGTTGTAGGAGAGGAGGGGGAAGGGAGTTAACAGGAGGCTTCTGCTGGGGAGACGGCTTGCAGGCTAGGAGAACTTGGGGGGAGGCGGGGGGAGGAGGAGGCGGCGGCGGCGAGGGAGGCGGGAGGAGGAGGCGGAAAGCTTCGGTATAGGGAACCTCCTTCCATTTTTTCAGGCGCTGGCAGTAGTTAAAAGATCGCTAGTGATGTTAGGATCAAGAGCTCTCCCTGCGGGCCATTGGTTGTTATTGTCTAGGGGCTATGTCGGCCAATCTTGGGAGCAGTATTTGCGGAGAAGTTTTGGTTTTATATCAGGCGTCAGGGAGAGGGTGGCTAGATACTTGAGCAGGCATTCAAGAGGTGAACTTTCAGGGAGGGATGAGGAGGCTCCCATGGCTAAAGGACAGAGAAGGAGACAAACAGGGGAAGACGAACGGAGACCCTCGGACTGGGAGCAGACGGCAAGGAGACAAAGGGCATCCCCGATGATCCTTGGGGGTCTGCGGAAACTCGTATACGAGTCGGTTTCTTAGGAAGTGTGGGTCGTCACCCAGACTTCTCTAAGAAGGCAGAGTGCCGGAGTCCGAGGAACCTAGTACTAGGAATTTTCAGTGGAAGGAATTTTCGGTGGAAGGAACCGAAGGACGGTGGGGGGAAGGGAGCGTTCTCATCCACAAAGGAGTCACCTCGTTTATGGCTGTTGGAGGGGGGCCTGAGGGTCCACCGCAGCCGTGAAGGCCTAAGGCGGGGAGAGTTCCCTCCTCGTCCCCGAGCATCAGGGCCTTGCTGGACGATCACGGTCAATAGCGCTGTGATAGCTCAGGGAAGAGCGGCCCGCTCCGGGGGAAAACTTACCCAAAGGCCAAAGAGGAGTGGTGAGTGTGAGGAGCCAGCGCCGTAAAAAGAGGACGAGGGCAAGCTGCTGCTTGTGTTGGGGGGAAGACGGGGCCCAGTTGGGGTGTCCTGTCTCCCGGGTTTCGGAACCAATGAAAGGAAAAGAGCAACACACAGCAGCAATTCACCGGAGAATTCCGCTTTATTAGGGAAAGGTGCTGGGTTATATAGGAAGGGGCATGGGGTGATTGTGGTGTCACTTCTATGGGGCTGGTGGCTATTGGCTAGGTGCTGGGATTAGGGGGGCGAGGGGTGATTGGGGTTCAGGTGGCGCCAGTGGGAACCGAGGACCCAGAAGAGAAGCAGGAATTTCACCATCTTATGGGTGGGGGCCCTTCACTCACTATAAGAAAATAGTAATTTATCCTCCATTTACCCATGATCCCAAGCACATAAGCTGGTGATAATTATGCCTGGGCTTGTCTGGGCTTGCCTGGGCTTGCCCCACCTTATTTCTAAGCATTCCGACCCTCCCCCAAGGCAACAGGCCAAGCGGATCCACCACAATAAAAGGCACAACTCTCTGCACCACGCTGCGGCTCCCTCTCTCTGGGGGCAGCCAGTTTCTCTTTCAGATAATAAAATCTCTTGCATGGGCTCGTGCCTCCTGAGTTGTTCTGGGGTAAGGAGGATTGCAGGGAGATACCCTTTCACTCACCCAGCTGTGATAAATTTCTCACAACCTGATCATACTCACCCAGCTAAATGACCAAATTATTGGCAGAGTTTACTCTTCCAATCTAGAAAAAACCTTTCCCACCTCTCAATTTCCACAGCATTGTCTGCATCACTTTTATAAGATTTGCAACTTTCTGTCCTGTGTTGCTGACATCTTATTTCCATATTAGAAGTAAAGGGGAAAAATGCCTGTCCGAGTTTACTCCAAAGATTCTAGTGAAGTTCCATGTTCTTTAACATTTATTTTCCTAAAAACGGCTTGCAAATTGTAGTCAAAAGAGGGCATTTGCCCCATCAAGCAGAGAATACTGAAGCTGCTAAACTGTGAAATCCTTGAGGAAAGGAACTATAATCTTTTACATATACACACTCCTTTTACATATGCACACTCTTCTACAGACTATACCATTTATTACATAACATTATTTAAATGTGTCTCTCCATCTAGTCATCTATCCTATGAGTTCCTCAAAAGTAGAAATCTTTTATTATTTAATTGTGTATCTCCATGTTCAAAAAATACCCATCTCCTATTTCCTACTTAAATAAGCATTTGAGTTAGGAAAAAAATTAATAAATTATTAAAGGCATTTTGGTCAAATGCAACTAGATACTCAGAATTCATCAGAAAAATAATATTAAAATCAATTGCTCATTAAAATCACAAAGCAGTAAGTTTAGTCAGAATGCTTAGCTTTATAAAATGTTCTCAATGTAAATCTGAAAAGAACCAAAATTATACCACTGACAACTTTAACCTTTCCAGGAAAATACTCATCCTAAAAATAAAATAGAGAATCAGTTTGGTGAAAAAAATCATTCTTTTGTAGAATACAGCAGGATGTTTTCCCAGTAGAATAACCCCAATTATTACCAAATGACTCCAGCAGCCAACAGAATAGAAGCTTCTTGGAATAATGCAATAACATCATAGAAAGTAGTTGAAAGAGTCCTGAATTTAGGGTCAGGAGGTCTGAATTGGAGTCTGCCTCTTGCAAGAGCAAACTCTTTAGTCGTAGAAAACCACTTTTGTTTTCTAAAATAGTTTTCTTGTCTATAAAATGAGACAATTTACTTATGTCATTTTTTTTAGTTTGACACTTTTCAGTTATTTTAAGCATGGATGTCATAATCTCTAATTTAGGATTGTATATTAATTTATACAAATGTATGTTAACAGTACAATATAAAGCTAACTTCTGCTTTTTGAGGCCCTAATATACTTTGCATCTGAAACTGTGAAACATACATAGAAAGGGGGGAAGATTTTGTTGCCAACAAGAACTTTTGAATTTCATGTTGAGCAATACCAGCCAGAGAAGTTGACAAGGATGTTGTGACCTCTGGGTCCAGGCACTATGAGTTTCATGATGGCATAGCACCCTGAAATGTTTGCATGAAGTGAACCACAAGCACCACATAAAGCATAGGCATTTTGTTAATGCTTTATATTAGTAGCATTTTTTTCAGAGATGATCTTTGGCTCTGTTTATATATGTAACTCTACCCTAAATACTGGGGGTCAGATTTCTGACAAATGTTGCAACAGTGAATAGAGCTCTCTGCCAAGAATCTGGAATGAATATAGTGAACAGAAAACAATAAGGCTGCCAATTTCTTGCCCTGAAAGAGGAGTCAATAAACACTGGTTGCTGGGAATTCCTAGAGCTTCCCTCATTTCTGCCATTTCCAGGTTGACTATTTATCCTTCCTTTAGATTTACTAACACCTCAAGTATCTTATTTGAAAATTCCCCTTCTTTGAGTAAGCAAATCAAGATTGAATTCTATTCCTTACAGTAAAAAAAAAAACAAAAAACTTTAATTAGTACAAGGATAAAAAATGAGAGTAAAGGAATGGTGACTATGAAAGATAGTTTGCTTTCTCATCAGCTGAATAAAAACCTTGATACTTAATATCAAATCAGCTTTTAGACATGGTTTAATTTCATATAGCTGCCTGTTAAAAGAGAAACACCTATGATAATTTTTTCTTTCTTATTTAATCTATCATTCTGCTAGTCACAACTATGAACTGTACCTACTTGGTTCCAGAAACAGTATAGGTTCCTTCACTGAGGATCTATAGACAGCAGCAATAATATGTTCCCTGTTCCAGGTGACAGAACACACATTTTTGTCTTTCTGTCTCCCAAGATCCCATTGTAATAATTGTTAAAGTAGGCTTTAATATATATGTAACTTAAAACAAAAATTTCCATGAATAAAATACATGTTTATGAATTTCTAAAAGGTGACTATTAGGCAGTATTATGTTAAAATTCATGGAGAAGACTCTAGCTCTGAATATACCTTGGGAAAGCATGTGCTGGAGACAGACATGCTATTCCAGGATAAGCACTAAAGAGGCTTAAAGTATAAAAGCTGGTTGTGAGGCAAGAGTCAGGCCAGTCCATCAATAAAATCTAGAAGTTCATTTAGCAGGAAACCAATGAAATAAAAGCCAAGGTACCGACTTCCCATAAACAGTATCAGATACAAAAAGATGAAGCAGTTTGGGGCAATATTTTCAAGTTTTGGAAACTGAATTAATTGGCCTTAATTTTCCAATGGGCCAAATTGGCAGTAAGTGTGAAAACAAAGACACCACTTCAGACACAAAAAAGTCTAGAAATTTAGCTCCTCTGCATTTGAAATTCATTCAGGATATATTATAACAGAATAAAAGAGGGATTTTAAAAAAGAAAAAAACATGGAGTCTGACAAATAACAAAACTAACCCAGTAGCATAATGAAGTCAACTATGTAGCAGACATAGTGAATAAATGGTTTAAATTAGAAAAGAAAGTCAGAAACTTTCATAAGAAAGAAGATATACAAGATGTAAATAATATATAAATAAGAACCTGGATAAACTTAATGAAAATATGTATTTAGTATGTATTTCATCTATCAATAATGGCAAAAAGAAAGATAAGTAGAAATTACAAAGACAAAAGGCTATACAAGAATGAAAACTAAAATGTGGCACAATTGTGAATAACTGATAAAGTATGTGAAAATAGAATTTATTTACTCTGATGTTTGATTCTTCTTAGTTGGCAAAGTATTCATGATTTACAATTATATTTTCTGTTTCTATAACCTAGTAATACTATGTGGCTCTACAGAGATTATTATTTTTCATGGTCATAATATGTATTTTTTTAATGTTTAAAGGAAACTCATAAGCTGAAAGGAAAATATTTTCACACTTCAGAACTCAATTAAAATGTTACTGTTAGGCTGGAGGAAGGCAAAACAAGGACATGCAAACAGAACAGAGAGACGCCATAGGGGGAGAACAGACCAGACCCCAAAGTCCGGGCCATATATGGAAAGGGGACAGCTCTTCCTGAATTCCATCCTGATGTGCCAACTAAGACCCGGATGTCAGCCTCCTCCCTCTTGGAAGGAAAAAAGTTTCTAGTTGACTATTATGTTACCTTTAGGCAATCATACCTCTCCACACCCCCTAGGACAGCTTGCCCACTCCTCCCCCTCCTAATCCCTTATAAGCCCCCACCTCCCTGACCGGGTGTGACTTCTCTGGCCTGTAGTACCCAGGCCGTGGAACATCACCGGGGGGTGGCATTCAAATAAACTCCCTGGCCCTTTGTTGCCTCTCTTTGCCTGCTTATTTCGGCTAAAATTTATCTTACAGTTACAAATAATGACAATTTGTAAGTTTGTCTGACAGAAAATTGACAAAGGAAGGAGTAATCAGAGGTAAAAGGAAATGAAAATGAAAATGTACTTATGTGGGAAAAATTGCAGTATTTCCAAAATCTCTCACTTGGCCTTAGTGCATCTTCTTATCAATAGGTGTTTCCAAGGGGTGGAGAGAAGAAGTCCATCTCCATATCAATAGGTGATTACAAGGGCAAGGGAGGGTGTATGTGGATGGGAGAGGTTGGGTGGGGTCCCTTCTTCTGCAGCCAGGTCGCAAGAGGCAGAAGTGGACTCCCTTTGACTGATTTCAGTTTCAATGGTATTTTGCCCTGGGATTTTCCCCTGTGGAATTACAACTTCCCACCTTATAATGCCCTCATCTTGTAAAACCAATCAATTTAAGCTTAAGTAAACAATTTCAAGTTAGATTACAGAGAGGACACACACATACATAATTTATTATTAAAATAGGAGGAGATTTTGGAAGGAAGCTAAGAGGTAATGCAAGAACATTAAACTGTTCTAAACAGTACAGAATTCTGAGATATTGTCTTAAATATTTATTTAAATAAATAAATTTAAATAATTCCAGGAAGGATCAGGAATGGGGGATGTTGCTGATGAAGGTCTTTGTCTGCTTTTATGTTCTTTAGTGCTGCTTATTTCTTCCCAAGCATAGGAAATGATTTTATTATCCAAACACTGAATTAAAGACAGCAAAAGGACTAAAGGTGAAGAGAGAAAGGGTCCTAATACTATGGAATGTACTGTAATTAGTTTAACAGATAGAAGATTATAAGAAATCCTTTAGGTTTTTGTCTTATCTAATTTCTGAAGTAATTTTGGTGTGGGAGGGAGGAAATGGCTTGTTTCTGAAATGGCAGTAGGTGGCCTAACCCAACAGGTAGCTCTGGAACAAAGATTGCACATTAGAGGAGTCAAATATTGGGCAGAAATTCCAAGCCCTAGAGCACCCATTGTGTTCAATCATGACTGGGAACTTCCCAGAAGAAGGTGTCCTTGGCTTGAATGCTGAAACTGTCTGTGGCTATAAGTTTAACACCTGGAGGTTCACATTGTTCACAGATGACAATAAATTATTTCCTCAAGGGAGATATGATCAGTGCACTCCACAGTTTCCAAATTACTAAACAGAAAGAAATGAAGCCCTCTACTCATTTGTGGGGCAAAGTGAACTGGTAGAGAAAGTCCTGGCATTAGGCAATCTGAGTTCAATTATTTCTAACGTGCAATTTCTCCATTACATCAGATATGTTGTTTAATGTTTCTGTATATCTATAATGTAAAGTTGTGGGTAAAATTGAAACATTTCCAGAATTCCTCGCTTTGCTTTGGTATATCTGCATATCAATAGGCGTTCAGAGGTGGAAAGAAGTATGGCTTTCCTGCGTTTGCATCTTTCCTCAGGGGTGGAGAAGTTCATCTCCATATCAATGGGTAATTACCTGGGTAACAGAGGGCTTATCTGTACCTGAGAGGTGAGGGGGAGGGCTGGTGTTGTGGCTGCTTGAGCAAGAGAGAGAGATGGGCCAGACTGCAGTTTGTAAGCAATAAACGGGTTTTAAACTTTATTTCTCCCTTTGACTGATTTTGGTTTTTAGAGGTATTTTGCCCTGGGATTTCCTTTCCCCGGACTTACAAAAGTTAATAATAATTTTCTTATAGTTATTCATTAAATAAATGAGTAAGATTGTTATGACAATTAAGTGAGATAACACTTGGAAGAGCCTAATAGAGTGTTTAGCACATAATAAATGTTCAGTAGATGCATTACAGTAACAAACTGCCTGAATTTTTGGTTTGCAAGAGCTAAGAGAATTTAGTCACCAGTTTTGATAGAAAAACCTTAAAGAATTACTTTTATCCTGGGTATTTTATGCACAATAAAGGGACTATGACACACACATTACTCCTTCTATTTGAAATGTGTCAGTTTCCCTCTTTGTCACTCCACAAGGTTCACTGTCCATCCTGATGTGTTCAATAACAAGCACAGTAAGACATGACAGTAAGTCCTGGCATCTTAATTTTAAGTGTATCCTTTGGCCACAAGTCAATATCTTGACATTATTAGGATTTCTGGCATCAGGACAACCATTTGTAATTCTCTCTTGAAGAATTTCCTTAGTTAAGTGACTCTATTGGAATCCTACTTGAACCAGCTCTTTTCCCTGGAAATTTGCCTTCTCCATACCCACTCACAACTGCATGGCAAACCCTCCTTTCTCACTGACTGATCACCATAAAGCCATTTTGTTTCATTACTATAATTTTAATTTCAACTACAATTGATCCTTTAATTTAAAGCCATTAAACTTACTATGGTAATTATTCTTCATTCCTGGCATCTATTATTTTATACGATTACTAATATTTAAAGCTATGATAATGAGAATGGTAGTAACAAATTTATAGTAGTTCATTCCACCTTACCTTAGTTTGGGACATACTAGTTGAGTACTGAAATAATCTTGCTATGTAAATATTTGTTGTTCTTTATTTTTTAAATTATTTCTTTGGAAATTTTTCCCAGACTGGGATTACTGGTCAGAAAATATTAACATTTTCAAAATTGGGCATTTATTGCCAAACCAGTTTCCAAGTATATTATTTTAATTGGCAGTGCTAACAGCAATGAATACATGTATTTATTTCCCTGAAGTATTGCCAATACTCTTTCACTGAGGCATGGAGAGGTAGGCAGCAACACAAACACTGGCTGGCATCCATATTTCCTTACTTTGTCATGTAACATTTTCAGCACAGCATAGCAAAAGTCCCACCTGCATTTTTACTGTGTGATTTATCTTCCCATAATGCAATAATGCTTCATTACACACACACACACACACACACACACACACACGCACATGCACACACACACACAATGCCTTAGCACAAATTAGAATTTAAATATTGGTTTTCTCTTAATTTTCTTCATAAAGCAATTTTCAGACACATATTTACATAGATTCAATTTTAGTCCATCGCCATAGGCTCGGGAGCCACAATGAATCCCAGGTCTCCTATTGATTAGATGGGTAACCATATACAGGTTGCTTAATCTCTTTTTGCTTAAGTTTCCTTTCTGTAAATGGGCATAACAACAATATTACTTAATAGTTTTATAAAATTTAAATGAGTTAACATAAGGGAAGTACTTACATAGTGACTAATACATAGTAAACTATCAATAAGTGCTAGGTATATTTTAAAGTTTAATATCTATTAGGCAGGTACATATTTAAGAGACTTTGCTTAAAATAATTGATTATGCCATTCATTTTGTATTTTTAACACATGCTCTCCACTTTAGATCATGGCAAGCAAATGGGTTTCATCTCATGTACCAATGGGAACTGATTGGTAATAACTGCCTGAAACACTGGGCTGAAAAGTCTTTTATGTCCATGCCTATGACTAGAGAGAAAGAAGATAATTCTTGATTGGCAGTGTCTGACACAGGTGCAGAAAAGACAGCTTCAAGTGTGCATGTCAGATATTTAATATATTTTCTGAAGTCCAAATATAATCTAATATTTATATCTAAATTATTTTATTGGTTCTGTGTAGACACAGAATACAAATCATTTATTAGCTCTGTATAGACATAAACTAACAATTATTTTGCATCTGTAAATTATTACAGAGATTTGAGGCAGAAATTGAATTTGCAGTGAAGGACCTTATCTTTCAGTAAATCACTTTGATTATATAGGGGTTTTTTATTTCATGGAAGGCCATACTTCCAACTCTTTGCATTCAACTAAGAGAAGCAAAAAAGGTATTGCTCAAGTTCTAACAGATTTAAGCTCATTGAAATAATACATACACAGGTCTTTAAAGATAAACCTTTGCTTCCTACCTAGTAGACTTTGTTTTTCTAAGAAGACAAATCAGTTCCCTAATATGCTGCCATATGTCTCCCAGACTAGTCAAAGAGGAGCTTATATGGAAGAATCAGGAAGAATCAACTCTTATTCATCTTTTTGGACTTGGTATACAGTTGATGTTCGGTAAATGTCTGTCAAACAAATGATATCTCCTATATTTCAGGCACTGTGGTAGTAGGATTCAAGATTAATGAGAGGACCATGGGTGATGGCAGATGCTTTCATTGCCAGAACACAGCAGCATTCTCAATGGCTATCATTGCTAATGGAAAATTTTCAAGCTCCACATGTAGAAGAAGTACAGAGAAGCATAATTACCTTAGCCCATTTGCAAAAATGAGCCTGTTTCCTGTGTTCCTGGGGCAAGAATTTTAAGGAAATTACCTTTGGAACTCATCAGTGAAACTCTTGAAATGTTCTTGATAAGATTTCCAGTTTTCTAATTCCAACAAGTGACCTCTTTTCCTTTCTTATTGTATGAAAATATCCTTAAGTATTTGATAGCAAGTATCACTTACTGCTGTTGGAAACCGTTTCCTTCCTGGGTTTCCATCTGGCACACTATCATAATACTTTTTCAGTCTCCTCCTGTTTCTTTGCAGGCTATTCTATTATCTTTCAACATGTTGCTGTTCCTGGGGGTCTATTATTGGCCCTCATCTCTTTTCCATAAATATACTCTTATTTTGAAATCACCTACTCACAAAAACTCAGCTATCACCTATATCACCTCTAAACTGGCTATTCCTTAAGTGACATTTTATACTCTAACTCTTGAATTCAGATTTAAATGTTGAACTCCTCCAGGACATCTTTTCCTAGATTAGGTCCAGGCTCCTCAACTTCAACCTATCTAAAGCCATAAGTATTACTTCCCCTGCCTGAAGTCTCCTTATCCGTCTTTATTTCTCATATAAATGAATGATTACACATTTCACATTTTTACAAAGTCTAAAAAACCTATGAGAAATCCTATGACAAATCTCTGCCCTTCCTCAGTACATCTCATTTTTGTAGAGGGCAGGATTTTAACTCAGTCAATACATCTAATTATTTCTCCATTCCTGTTGAGTCTAACCTTCCCAATGTTGTGTCCACCTTCTCCTTTCTATTCCCACTATCATTGTCCTGGATGAAGCCCTCGTTGTTATCAGCATTATTTTAATAATGTCCTTATTTATTTCTTTGCTTATAAAGTCCCTTCTCTATATTGATACTATAACTATCTTTAAAATAAGGCAGCAACTATAATCCCTAAAAAGCTCCTCCCCCTTTCCCCCCTGCCAGTTCATTTAGATAATAATCTTCTACCCTTTGTTTGCATGGAATTTTCTAATCCCAGCAATTTCTTTCTGCAATATTCCAAATGTATCTGTGACTTTATTGAATGGAAATGAACTAAATGTTGCACTTCAAAAACAATGTTGTTAAACTGAATAAAAATGCAAAACTAGGTACAAAAGACACATCTAGATTGCAAAAATACAGAATGACTGAAAGTACAAGAATGGAAAATAAGTACCAAAACCAAAATAAGACAAAACAAAATCAATCAAACAAAAACTAAAAAGAAATAAGACACTAGTCCCTAGTATGTTGTTAGAGTTCAATAAATATTAGTTTTATTGAAAAATTGGTCCAAAGTTATATAATGACAAGGACAGGATTTGAACCTAGGTAGTCTACAGTCCATATGCTCTTGAATACTACAAAGAATTACATAGGCCCAGATTAAGCACTGTAAACATAAAGAAAATAGAAAGAAGAATTACTGACAGACTTGAATACAGCAAAATCTAAAATGTCTGATATCAAAAGGTATCATAAAGAAAATTAAGAGAAAAGCTATACTTGCAAAAAATTGATCTTTGAATCTGATCTAGTCTTTATATATAACTATCAGCTTACAGGTATCATAAACTCAGAAGAACATGTTAAGTGACACGAGAGATGCAATCAGCAGAATAGAAAACCGCAAGTTTTCTCAATCCTTCCCTGCTTTTACTGCAAGGCCATAAAACCCTAGGCTCTCTCCACCAATTATAAGGCAGACTTCTTCCTACAGAACATAGAATCCCTCTGTCTTCAGACTTTGGTGCTAGATATCCCTGAAAGCTTTGCTGAAACTTCCTTAGACTGAATATCAGTCTATGATGTTTCCACCCAATTTACATCATGGTCCAGTAGTTCTCCCAGCTTTCCCTGATTCCATCCTATTTCCTTTCACATGCTCATTCCCCTAATAAAACCCTGTCTTGGCACCCGCTTCTTGGAGAACCCAGACTAACACATCCTACTTAGAAGGCCCTGTATGTCTTAGTCTCTACCTGCTTCTCTATCTTTATCTTGTATGACACCTCTGATTTTTCATTTTGAAATTCTCTCCCACCTTTACTTATTTAATATCTACTGATCCTTCAGCTCTCAATTTAAGAATATAATTTTCAGGGAAGCCTTCCTTCTATTATATGTTATAAAAGTATCTTGTATCTATTATAATACTGTTGCATTTGAAATGTAATACTTATTTTGTGATCATTCTGTTAATTATTCTCCACCCCACTAGAATGAAAGCTAAATGAATAAATTACTGCATGAACAAATAGACAAGTAAATAACTCTTTACTCACCACCACATCCCCAGCATATTGTAAAGTATCTGGCATATCATAAGTGCTCAAAAATCTGTGCTGAATGAAATAATGAAAATCAGCAGTATAGAAATTCCTCCTGTTATTAAAAGCAAATCTCACTATAGCCTAGCAAAATGTTTGTTCTCAAATGGTCTTCTCTATGCCATCCTGCCTAACTTCCCCTTGTCTACTAAACTCTTATTCATCCTTTCAATTTCAGCACAGATATCTTTTCCTCAAAGAAGCCTTTAATCAAGACCACCACCACTAGAAGGAAGACCCTACGGTATGTCCTCTTACAGTCCTGAGAATCTTCCTTCAAGTAACTTATCACATTTTTTAAAATTTTACATTCGTTTATGTAGCTATTTAATTGCTTAAAAATAAACTAATTAATCTCTTTCTCCCCTCCAGTAGACTCTAAGTTCTGTGAGTCCAGGGATATAATAAATATTATAGCTGAATGAATGAAGAAGATTGTTCAGTTAAGAATGAAGCTTTAGGAAGGAATATTTGGATGGCATAAGATAAAGTGGACACCTGCAAGCCAGACAGATAGCTGGCTATCTGTTATTTTTATCTGGAATAAAAATGGGTGACAGATATGCAGCTAGATCACCATTATATTCATAAAGATGATGAGAAAATAAAACATACAAGGAAATCAGTTGTGACCAACTGTTATATGTACAAAATGTTTCCAGGAATTACAATGTATAATACAATATTAACCAAGCCCAGGAAAATGAATTTTTACCTATTTTGTCCTATGCTAATCAGCCAGAGAGAAACAAGTCCTGTTCTAGCCTGACATCTTAAGGAAGTTTTTAGAGCATCAGAATTTTGACATGTAAAAGGCACAATTTTGAAACTTGTTCATGATTTTCTCTCTTACAATATCTTAAAGAGTTATTTTTAAAATTATTTTCCCAAAAATAATAAATAACATACATGGAATGAAACACTAATAATGATGACAATCAGCACCATTTCTGAAGCACCTACATATGTTTGATTCAATAAGAATGTAACAAGGATGCTTATTCAACTTTCCTCAAAAACAAGTGCTTCCCTTACCTTTACCCAGAAAAGAGGGCCTACATCATTTCCTGAGCTTATGGATTTCACTGGGCTTTGTATAAATGGCTGCTTTGTTTCTATATAGCTTAAGTCAGATGAGGACTAGAAAAGTCTCTGGGCACAGTCAAGCATTAAATCATTGCTGGAAGGTCCTAAGCTAGATTCTAGTTACTGATAAATATAAGTACACATCAAAAATTGGCACAACCAGTAGCACAGAACCTGGATATAGGTTAAATGAAAGCTTGGTAGTCTGCTGTGGATGACTGAGCTTCCATGCAGCTGTTGGGTACTAAACATTGCCTCCCATAGGAGCCCTTTGCTCTTTCTTTGTTACTTGTTTCATGTTGTGGACATGGAACATTTTTCTACAAGGTTATATGTGGTCCATCTGACAGCATACATTCATTTCTATCTCAGATCTTGCCACATTCCTAACACTTTCACCTTCCCTCTTTCTAGAATCCTCCAATTCACTTTGTCTTCTGGATTATCCCTCCCAAACTCTAGCATAGGGAAATATATTTCAGGTCTGGGACATGTTTATCCAAAGCACTTGGCATAATCTTTCTAATAGACATAAGCACCCAGAACTTTCCCCTAGAAATGAATGACTTTGGTTGCTGATGGTATTTTTAGATAAATTTAATTCTTTTGATTTTTATATCCAAAGACTAGAGGATTTCAGGAGATGGCCAGTGTTCATGGGTTCTTTATTCCCCATTGCCTTCGAAACTTTTAAGACAATTTTTCATTTATTTTTGTCTTTGTTTTGCTGACCATTGTTTCAAACTATGCTATTTATCATTGTGTATGTTATCAACAGCACAACTGTGAACTAGTCATTTGTAAGTTAGGTGCCTCTACCTTGAAAAGAAATGGAAATACTTCTTGTTCATTCTCTGTCCCTTTCATAGACGCCTTGAACTGTCTTAATTCCCTTTTTCTGACCATTATTTCTCTAGGCAAGTGATTCAGTATGCTAGACTGTTCCTTTTGACTTTACCTTTTATCACTTCTGCAGTGTGAAAACTGGAACATAACTCTTTAATAACAAACACTGCTAAGATTTTGACCATTGACACTTTTGACCTCTAATTTCTTAAGAATTATTATTTTACTCTAGACTTCCCTAGGCCTACATTGATTATGTGGATCTTTTTGTTAGTGCTGAATACATATCTAGTACAGATTAAAAGACTAAAACATACATCATACAACCTCATTAATTTTATGCAGCCCCAGAATACATTCTTGTTTGCTTTCCATAATCAATATTTCCAAATACAATCAGCAGATATTATAAATATATTTGGAGTATGTGGTCAAACAATGGTTAAAATTCTTAAGAACCAACTTTCTAACAATTTAGAATAATTCAATTTATATAATACATTACAAATAATCTTTTATGAGAGTCTGGGTAATGAGATATAGCTACTCTGAGGGACCAGAAAATAAAGCTATGTCTAAGAAGAATAGCAAGGGTTCAAACACCAAGCCACAGTGTCTGTTTCATCAGTTACTCCTGCAATCCTAATTGTGCAAAGCAAAAGTGTAGAAGCTTGCTGAACAGAAAGCAAAGAAAGAATAAGTGCTCAAACAGAAAGCAAAGGAGGAGGACTTCAATTATAAACAGACTCCCTTGTCCAGAGCTCTCTACTTTTGGGTGTTGGCTACCTGGCAGTTAGCTTAGACATGTAAAAGGCACAAGCTTGATTTGAAAACAAAATAATTTTAAGTATTGTCCCTTAAAGCCATATACAAACTGTAGTTATAAATAATCAGACTTTGTTGGTTTTGTTTAAACTATTATAGTTAAAGGTAATTGAATTAAAATGCACCCACACATGCGCACATGTACATACTTCAGAATTACCTGCATAATGTAATACTGTATTAACAGCATGGTTACAATAATTTCTTTTAAAATATTTCCTTCCTTTCTGATCCTCATATAGCATTTCTCTCTGCCTACTACCCTCCCAATTGCTTGCAGAATCTTGGCTGTTGTCTGAGACAGACTACTCCTTCCCAACCAGAGATTCACTCTCCTCTTTTTAGGGGTGATCCAGAATGAAATGTATTGTGGTAAGACTAGTGAAAGCTAGATGTAAAGGTGGATGAATGCATGAGTAATATTCCAAAGTCTGGGCAAGCATGCAGAGGACCTCAGGTTAGTTTATCTACAAATTTCAAGGTCCCGAGAGCAAATCTCCAGTGCAGGGCCAGAGCTCCAGTCTCTAGGAGTAAAGGTGGCATGAGTCCTTAAATGATATTACTTGGTGAAAGGTGGAACTTTACCCTCCACAAACATCCATCATGGCACTAAGCTGTTCATAAAACTAAGTGCAGAATTCTTAGTTTCAAATTTAGGATCTTGACAATGATGTGGCAGCTGTTATACCTGGAATATTAATTCAGCACACCTAGATGCCAACTGTGTGCTCCATGGATAAATTTGCTACCTTTTCTTCAACAAAGCAGCAGTGATTTGGTTATTAAATGTTCAGTTACAGGAAAAAGGGGTAATGCTAGAATACTTATGGAAACATAAACTCATGTGTATAAGCTCATACTGATGAGAACTCTGATTAAATAAATCATTCCAAGCAATTATTTAATCTTTAGTCCTTGTACATGTTGGAAAATCATAATTAAGACCAAAATCTCCTAATCCAGAAAAGTTTTCCATAAAGGTAGAAGAAAAAGGAAACAATATTATTATTAAGTACGCATTAAATCAGGCAATTCGCTAAGAGATTGCAAAAAAAAAATAAAGCTCCTCCTTTTATATAGCCAAGCAGATACAACCCATTACATACATGTTCTCAGAATAACTGGTCCTCAAGTAGGTGGACTTCTTAGCACCATTGCTCACATAGGCATTTAGTTTCACTTGGTAATTGGGATGACCATCTGTGTTAACTAATTGGCTTTAGCCAAGGAAATGTAAATTTCTAATATATTTATGACAAAGGTAGTTATGCAACTTGGAGCAAGACACTTGGTGACTGAAGTTAGGCTCCTACCCTCCTACAGAAACTGGAAGATAGAGGTTTTACCTTCCTTGATGATTACATTTCAAAGAGAGAGCTTCCAGGTCTTTGAAAAAGACCTTTCTGGGTCTTAATGCTGGAAATAGGCTTATTTCATTCTTAAAAGACTTAAGTCTATCTCCACAAGACAGAGAAAAATCTCAATTACAAATTTTCTAAAATAAACCTATCAAAACATCATGGTGTATATGCAATTTTTATTTTAAAAAGTTGAAACAACTCACAGCTAAGGGAAAAAAGGAGAAAAAGAGAAAAAGAGAAGACATTTGTTTGGAGGAGGTTTGGGGAAAAACAGAACATTCCTAATTAAGATTAAATCTATTGTCAAGAGACAAATATATATATATATATATATAAATAGAGAGGAAGTCTTTTCTCTTATTTTCAACAGACAGAAGCCTTCATTTCATTTGCATTTGCCCTTACACATAAAACCTGGTACATAATATGTGCTCAATAAACATTTATTATGAAATCTTATTGACATGATAAGCAAGATAAATAATTCCCAACCTAATGGAGAGAATACAAGCAGAACAAAATATAAAAAAATAAATAATGATACATCAAGAAAGCATATGTAGAAAATGATAGAGGACAATTCATTCCAGTTACCAGACAGTAAGATGATAGAGGACAATTCATTCCAGTTACCAGAGTAATGAATTGGGGAATGACAAGCAGGAAGAGGTTAGAAGTGCACTGCCTTAGCAACCAGGGGAAAGACTTTTATGGAGAGAAGGCAGAAATAGAGCAAGGAAATTATTTGATTGGCTATAGCTTAAGAGTGTGCTATATTTGGAAAAGTCTAGAAATCTGTTTGTGATTGGCTATCCTTAGGCTTTGATTTCTTAACTTTGACACATTTAGAGACTTAGGTTTTGTTTGTTCACATTGGACAATTAAGGTATTAGGACAAGCTCACCCTAAAGGCCTCCTTGTTTAATTAATTTAATGCTCAGTTGGAGTCATGGTGTTATCAATAGTTACACAAAGCCCCAGCATTGTAATTGAGTCATTCCTTTTTATCCCTCTTTCCATTTTTATCCATCTCTACCTTAGAAAACATTTTAATATGTTTAATACATTATTTGATGTGGCATATAAAATATTATCGTTTTGTGATAAATATCTGTGTAAATATGGATAATTTATATGGATGATATAGCATTGCAGATTTCTTTCTATTGTTTTTAATATCTATCCATGCTGCTGTATGCATATCTTGTCTTTTGCTTCTCACTGCTGGCCAGAACCCCATGGTCTATACCCATCACCTTACTCATTTCTTCAGAATATTGTCACTTCTTTCTATCACAATAATTTTGTCATGAACCTCTTGAACTTGTCCTCTGAAAGATCAGTGTTAGTATTTGTCATATTTACACACAACTAGAACCACTGGAAAATAGGGTATGTATATTGAATTTCACCCAATACTACCACATCTTCTCACAGAATGTTTGCACCAGTCTATTTTTCAGTAGCAGTACTTAAGGTTTCCTATACCCTCACTCCCACACCAACACTTGGCATTAGCCATAATTCCAGAATTTCCTGATCTAACAGGGGCAAATGATGTTATCAGTGTTATTTTGTCTGCAATCCATCTTCTTTTATTGATATATGGTAGGCCTTGATTTCTTAAGAATGTCAAACTTTAACCTGTCAGATACCTGATGACTTTTTCTTGTTATCATTAATATAAAGTCACATGAGCAACATTGTAGTTACTAGATTCCCCCCATTATCAAGTCCCCACCACATACCCCATTACAGTCACTGTCCATCAGCATAGCTGATTACTACTTTTGCTCATGAAGTTATACTTCAGACTTTTGATATTAAAGTTTTTGGTTTATTTCTGAATATTTTTCAATATTATTTTCATTTTTATGGAATCAGATTGATCAATCTATGCCTCCACTTTACTGTCTTCATTGTCATATGCTTAGAAAGATGTATTCATCCATCTGCTACATTAGAGAAAAAATATGCCAAAAATGATTATAATAAATTTACAAATAATAAAACTTTCCTCTTTTAATAATTATCACAGAATGCATAAGACAAACAACTTTTCCATCTCTCAACTTTAGCATATTCTTCACTTCGTCTCCAGGGTGGAGGAATGACAAAAATACAGGGGAAAAAGAAGAAAATAAGCAAGGTTCAGAAATGAGATAATGTCTGTTGTGCACATTCTTTGTTGACAAAGTGACTAAGCTTTTACACTTTGACGCTGCTGTTTTGAAAGAACTGCAACTTCAGCCACATCAAGATGCCCTCCTTTGCATTTTCCAAAGTGAAACTATAATCCAAAATAATAAATTCAAGTTATAAACCATTTTGAGCTGAAGCAATTCCTATTCATTTCTTCTCTACCTGTTATATCCATAAATATTGATCAAAGTGGTTGATCATTATTTGTTATAGAATGAATAGCCTCACCAAAAATTAATAGTATTAACACTAATTTTCACCTATATCATCACATTGGAGATTATTATATAGTTTGTAATGCATTTTTTCTGTTTAATAAAGCTCTTCCTCATATATATAAACTCCTATTCTTTGTTCATTTTAGTGTGTTTTGTTTTCCTTCTGAGCTATTATATATATTGATTTTCTCTTTCTCTTATCATCTAAGGGATTTCTGAAGACCAAAAGCTGTACTTTGGGTACCCTTTTGGGTGAGCTGTATTGGCATTTTATAGAAGAGTAGAATCCCAAAGTAGAGATTCGTAAGACAGATAAGAAGCCTGCCAAAGTTTGCTTATGATTCAAAGAATTTAATGATCCACTGAAGAAAGTGTATAACTCAGAAAGATTTCTTGGCCTTGATGGAATTTTTGTCACTTTAGTCAAATGTGACAATCTAAGTAGCCATGGGAGATATAGCTTATAATCACGTAACTTAATGACTATGGTTTTTCTTGTACCAAAAGATTGAAATTTAGACTGAAAAAACCTGATTAAAATCTAACCTATCATCTTTAAGCATCTTAATTAAGTACTTAAAACTTCAGGATTAATATTGTGAAGTATTTTTCTTCCATTATTTCTGTGGACTAGAAAATGGAATTGTAGTAGAAATTGTGAAGTCTTAAGCTCAGTACAAAGAAGCAAATATTTTCCTAAAAATTTATGTGTAAATTTTTATACACAGACTGCTCTAAAGGAAGACTGAAAGAAATAGTTTCAGTATTTCTTTCTATAATATTATCAGATATTCAATATTATTTTTCTTGTGATGCTTTTTTAACTTTTGATAACTGTTAACTAATATTGGCTAAATTCTAGGTGCATCTGGTCAGTGCTGGCATCTTGGCATACAGTATATTGCTTATATATTGCATGTCTTCAATTAACATCCAAGGGTCACATGTACAAATAAAAATGCATTTTGAAAGAGCTCAACTCACCCAATTTCATGATCCCTAATCTAAAGAGAGACTACAACTTATGTTCCATTCCTAAATTGAAATAGAATGGCCACTGACTCTGGATGACTCTCTTCGATGAGTAAATGCATTAGTGAGAAGTCTTCTATCCAATAGAACAAATAAAAGTGGAGAAAGACTATCTCAGGTAGATTTTAAGTTCTCCAATTCATAATTACAAAATACTCCTTTTCTATGACTATTTTCAGCTTTCCAAGAAGAAGTCAAGGTTTTCAAGCCATAAAATACTGAAATTATCTTTCTTTGTAGTCTGTATCAAAGTGCATATAGAAACTGTAGCAACTGTAAGCCAGAGACAAGGAACTTTTCCCCTACAGTATTGCTGAAATTGCCTCATTAAATTTCAGGATACTGGTTGCATTGGGAATTAAATCCATTAGTGAATAATCATTAAAACTTTGAAAGGCTGGAATTAGAAATAAACTCAAAGTTCATTCCCAAGTCACAGTTTCCTTCAGTTAGTTCTAACTTTCTATTTTATAACTGATAATTGAAATTTATTTTATTTTTGTAGCAGAAGCACTAGTATTCATGAATGGTTAAGTTCAGAATTAACTATGGCCCTTTAAGAATCAATAATGTGCTTGCCTATCTTCAATCAGGTGAGTACTTGATCCGTGAGGAAAACTGTTGTTCACCCAGGGGTAGATACAGGGAAATAAATTGCAGCACTAATTGGACCAGTCATCACTCAACTTACCTGGAATAATGTGTTTTTCATTTTGTAGACATTTTTATGAGATAGCCTGGACTCTTTCCCCTTAGTCACCCCAAAAACTCAATAAATCACGGGGTCCTACTTATTTCCCTTCTAAAATTTCTCAGAATATGTCTTTCTATCAACTCTCATAGCTTGTGTCTTCAGGCCATCACCATTACTACCTGAGCTATTACAACCATGCTTAATTGCTTTTCTGGCTGCCGGTTTCTCCCAGTATCAGTGTATTTCTATATTTCTGTCAAAGTCTAATTTGACTATGTGACTTGCCTGATTAAAATTATCTTTTTCTACACTGTAGTCTGGATCAAGTCCAAATCTCTTCACATGCCATATAGGGCTGTATATTTTCTGATCTCTGTCTTCCAACTTCATCTCCACCCACCTTTAACCAGAAGACCAGAGGCTTAGGCCCATCATAAGGCTTACATTGCCCTATATACCTCTTTCATGGCAACTTTTCTTTCATGATGCTCTATCTGTCTAGAAGGTTTTCCCAAATCTGCAAGTATTGCTCATTATTCTTCCTTGAGTCATCTCAGACTCAATCTTGTAGGAAAACTGTCCAGATGATTGCAGACAGAATAGTAATGAGAATATCTAATTGCCAGGAACTTTAGGCATGTTAATTCATTTAGTACTTACAATAACCCCAGGAAGCAGGACCTATTATTTTCATTTTTCAGAAGAGAAAATGGATATCCATAGGGACTATGAATTTTTTCCAACATCTCACAGGTGGTAAGTAATATTGCTAAGAAAACCCATAATATAAATGTTCATTTTCTTCTAACCAAAGCCTAGTCTAAGAAAATTATTTGTTCAATGAATATTCATTAAGCATCTACCATATGCCATTCACTGTTGTAAGCATTGGATAATAAACAATATACAAAAGAGATAATTGTCCTGTCTTAATGGAGCTTATAACCTAATAGGGGATAATAATAAACATATAAAATGGTAGGCTGTGATAAGGGCTATAAAATAATAAAGTATGGTTAGGAATAAGAGTGACTGGAGGGAGTTGCTGAATGGATAGATTGGTCTAGAGGCTTCTGAGTAAATATCTGCATGATGGGAGGGAGTGGGTGAAAAGCTTCCCAAGCAAGAGGATTAACAAGTGCGAAGTCCCTGAGGTAGGGATGTGTTTTGAATATCTAATGAAGAGCAAGGAAGCCAAAGGCTCTGGTGCATAAGAATAGCAAACTGAGGGCAAGAATAGAAAAATGTCAAGTATGAGAAGGAGCCAGGGCAGGGGGTGGGGGTAAGGGGACAAAGAGAGTCATGTAGGCAAAGGTGAGGACTTTCTATTTTAATTGCAAGAGAAGGAGCCTGGAGGATTTTGTCCCTTAATTTTTAAGGGTCACTCTGATGTTGTGTGGGGAGTAGACTGGTGCACCATCCACTTATCAACATTCCAAGTTTGCTGACCTTGACTTTCTTTCACTTAAATGCCTCATTGAAATAAACTTAGTGTCAGGTAGGTCAGGACACATTTACAGAAGTTTATTAATGACATAACCAGGGCACATTATGATGACCAGAAGCAGTAAATGGGCCAGCCCCATGAAGAGACCATGGAAGGGAGTCCAGGAAAGGAGAAGAGTAAGTGAAAAACTTTCAAAATGGAAAGAACTTGGAGAGTCCACTTCTCCCAGAACCAAACTGAGGCTAGAGTGCCTGAAGCTGGGTGAACAAGACAAGGACCTCGCCAAAGTTAGTGAGAAGGATACTGGAAGGAAGCTGAGAGAGAGGCAGTCCCCAGACCCCACGGGCCTTCGGTTGCGCAGAGTTGGGTTTATTCTAAAAGTAATAGCAAATTATTTCAGCAAGAAAAAGACATGGTTAATAACACAGCATCTTTTCGTGTGCCTGTTGGCCATCTGAATTTCTTCTTTGGAGAAAGAAGATCCTCCACCCATTTTTTAATAAGATTATTTGTTTTTGGGGTGTTGGGGCAAGTGAGCTCTTTATATATTTTGGATGTTAGCACCTTGTCAGATAAGTAATTTATGAATATATTCTCCCATACTGTAGGATGCCTTTTCATTCTACTGATGGTGTCCTTTCCTGTACAGAAGCTTTTTAGTTTGATGTAGTTCCATTTGTTCATTTTTTTTTTGTTTCCCTTGCCTCAGGAGATGTATTCAGAAAAAAGTTGCTTATGTCTATACTCAAGAGATTTTTGCCCATGTTTTCTTCTAAGAGTTTTGTAGTTTCATGACTTACATTCAGGTCTTTGATCCATTTTGAGTTTACTTTTATGTATGGAGTTAGACAATAATCCAGTTTCATTCTCTTACATGTAGTTGTCCAGTTTTGCCAACACCAGCTTTTGAAGAGGCTGCTGTTTCCCCTCTGTATATCCATGGCTCCTTTATCATATAGTAAGACCACATATGCTTGGGTTTATATCTGGGCTCTCTATTCTGTTCCATTGATCTTTAGGTCTGTTATTGTGCCAGTACCAAATTGTCCTGATTACTGTGGCTTTGTAGTAGAGCTTGAAGTCAGGGAGCATTATCCCCCCAGCTTTATTCTTCCTTCTCAGGATTGTTTTGGTTATTCAGGGTCTTTTGTGGTTCCATATGAATTTTAGAACTATTTGCTCTAGTTCATTGAAGAATGCTATCAGTATTTTGAATCTATAGATTGCTTTTGGCAGGACGGCCATTTTGACAACATTAATTCTTCCTATCCATGAGCATGAGATGTATTTCCATTTATTGGTGTCTTCTTTAATTTCTCTTATGAGTGTCTTGTAGTTTTCAGGGTATAGTTCTTTCACTTCCTTGGTAAGGTTTACTCCTAGGTACTTTATTCTTTTTGATGCAAGTGTGAATGGAATTGTATCCCATGAGTGACTTTGGGGGTAGTTGATTTAATTTCGCATTTGCTTAGTAAATAATTGGTCTACTTCCTTTATTGTGGTTTCATTTTCTCTGGTGACAGCTATTTAGCCTGAGGAGCACTGCCATCTAGACAGTCCCTCCAAAATACACTGTAGAGACTACTTGTGGGAGGTAAATTCCCCCAACTTTTGCTTATCTGGAAAATGATTTATACCTCTCTCAAATTTAAATGATAATCTTGCCAGGTAGAGTATTCTTGGTTCAAGGCCCTTCTGCTTCATTGCATTAAATATATCATCCCATTCTCTTCTGGCCTGTAAGGTTTCTTCTGAGAACTCTGATGATAGCCTGATGGGTTTTCCTTTGTATGTGATCTTTTTTCTCTCTCTCTGGCTGCTTTTAATACTCTGTTCTTGTCCTTGATCTTTGCCATTTTAATTATTATATGTCTTGGTGTTGTCTTCCTTAAGTCCCTGTGTTGGGAGATATGTGCACATCCATGGCCTGAGAGACTATTTGCTTTACCAGATTGAGGAAGTTTTCAGCAATTATTTCTTCAAAGACACTTTCTATCCATTTTTCTCTCTTCTTCTTCTGGTACCCCTATAATGCGAGCATTGTTCCTTTTGGATTGGTCACACAGTTCTCTTAATATTCTTTCATTCCTAGAGATCCTTTTTTCTCTCTGTGCCTCAGCTTCTTTGTATTCCTATTCTCTAATTTCTATTTCATTTACCACTCCTCTACCTCATCTAATCTGCTTTTAAATGCCTCCATTTTATGTTTCCTTTCAGATACTGTATTTTTCAAAGTTTCTATCTCTTTCTGAAGTCCTCCCTGAGATCTTGAATATTTTTCTGTAGCTCTATGAGCATGTTTATGATTTTTATTTTGAAATCTTCATCAAGAAGATTGGTGATTCAGTTTTACTTGGCTCGCTTTCTGGTGTTTGAGGGATTTCATTTGTACAATATTCTTTTGCTGTTTCATATTTATAATGACTGCTATGGAATAATAACTTTGTGTGGGCCATGCCCTCTAGTGCCCAGGAGCTCTACTCTCTGGAGCTGCTCAGCACCTGGATCAATGGTGAGGGTCACAGGCAAGCAACACTGGTGCCCGCTGGGAGGAAAGAGTTCTTTCCTGTTTCCCAGCTGCAGTGCCGGCCTCCACTGCCAGGGCCAGTGAGCCAAGCAGGCAGGGAGGAGCCTCTGTGTTACACCCTTGTAGCTGCCATAGGTGTGGTTGCTCTCTGGCTGGCTTGGCACAATGGTGGGTGCAGCAGGCCAGCAGACCGGCACCTGCTGGGAAGTAGGAGTGGTTGTAGGAGTAGGCTGCATATTGCAGTGGGGGGTCTTGGCATGTGTCACCAGCCAGGGGGATGGATAGCTGAAGGTTCTGAATGTTCCCATCCTGTTGGGCTTAATGTGCCAGGATGATTTTGTCCACCTGTCCCTTCTCCTGAGCAGCAAGCTCTGTGTAATCCTTGCCCCATTTAGGACCCCTTTCTCTGTTGGGAAGTCTTTCAAAGCGCCATACTTTCTTTTGTCCTGGAGCAGTTGGTTGAGGGGACCTGTTCTCCACAAGTGGTTGGAATTTCTGTCTCTCCTAGTATTCTACCTGTCTTTGCTTTCCAACCCCACTAATATCCAGAGCACCATGTGGGTTCATGCTTCCAGAGCAGATCTCCAGTGATGGATGTTCAGCAGTCCTGGGCTTCTACTCCCTCCCTACACCATTTCTTATCCTCCCACCAGTGAGCTGGGTTGAGGGTAGGGCCTGGCTCCTGCCAGATCATGGCTTTGTTTCTTTACCCTTTTCTGGGAGGTTTTCTCTTTCTCCCAGATGTAGGCAGTCTGTTGCATCTTCTTTCTGGTCACTCTTTCAGGATCAGTTGTGTTTTCTGTATTTTCATCTTATATGTGGTTTGGGGAAGAGATTTCTGTCTCACTTCTCATGCTGCCATCTTTAAGCCTTCCCTGTCTTAGGGTAATTATAATTAGCACCAACGGTCACTCACAAACCTCCTAGTTTGAATAATAGCTTATACAGCAACTCTAATACTTTCAGTGTTAAGTTCACAATTTTCATCAAGTTGTTTGAATTCCTCTGAGACATACAGTCCTTCATCCTTGGTTGCCTCCACCTTCCACCCTATATTTTCCTGACATGGTTAGAAATGTGCAGTATTCTGAAGCATAATGTGCTATGCCAGTGTCTTTGCACAAGGCCTGAATACTTCTCCCACTTCTTCCCACAGCTAGCTTCTGTACTGATCTCCAAATCTCAGAACAGTTTTTATATCCTTTTAGAATACTTTCCAGTCCATGGCTTAGACTATATGCTTCTCTTTGTAACATGATATCCTTTTGTATTCCTAGTAACTATCACAAAGCTAAAAGTGTTTGTTGAAAGAAGCAAACTTGTAAGCAAAAGAGGAGGCAGGCAGGAAAGAAGGAAAAAAGAAAAAAAAAAAGAAGGAAGGGAAAGAATGAGGGAAGGAAGAAGAAAAGAAGAATAACTTGGCCTACACATCAGAGATGTTTAATAAATTTTGTCTATCACCAACATAAAGACTTCCCTCTAAGCTAATTATCATATTCATTATAAAAATGTTTATCACTCTCAATGCTTCTATTACTATAATATTCCAGACATGAGTATTTGCATACATTCATAAAGGAGTTTATTTTTAATCTTTGAAGCAAATGCAGAAATATTAAAAAAATGTTTATCACTCTCTAGTCTAAAAATATATATTTTATGACTGATATTTTGTCTTATTCTTAGAGTCCATAATATAATTGATGGGACTGCTTCTATTCATCTTACAAATAAAGAAACTGAGACTTCCTCCCAGACCTTCTAACTGCTTTTAAGCAGCATTTTTTTCCTCATTACTGGGTTAAAACCAAGATGTACCTAGGATGTAGCTATGGACTCATTTTTTTCAATATTCTGATGTATTACAACTGATTACAAGCTACAGTTTCTCAGTTTGCATTATCACAGGCATTTCACTCATACAATTTTTAGTTCAACTTCATTTCCCAAGGTAGATTAATTTAATTCATAAGTTTATGCATTTCAAGTTAAAGGGTGGGTACCTGATTAGAGAACTACTGATTCATATTATGTCAAATAATAAATGAAATGAAAAATAGTTGAAATGAGGCTTAAGTTTTTTTCTAGGACACTCTGCTGATTATTTTGCATTTCCCTTATACCTCTGCAAGATTTATTCTCTGCCTTTCTCTGCCCTGTACTTTCCCTAGGAGACTGATGTAAATGGATTCCATCTAGTAGGTTCCCCTGCCAAAAATCTTACAGTTGGGTTTGGACACTGGAAGCAGAGGCAGGCAATCTGAAGGGAGAAAAGAGAGGCTACAGTATTTCTTCACTGCCCCTTTTCTGCTTCTTTGCCATGCCTCTGGCTGGAGTTGTGACCTCTATGTCTATGGGTTCTACCTACAGCCGCTCCTCAATAGTTTTAGCACTCTTTGTCTATTTGCTTTTAAGAGATAATTGTTTTCATCTGCTTCTGATCTCTGGGTGCCTCACCATTCCTTGTTTCTTCTCTTAGCACTGCCTAGAATATGTAACTCTTGGATTAAAGCCTCTTCATTAGGAACATTTGAAGTGACTTTTGTTTTCTTGCTGGGACCCTAATTGAAACACACAGTGTCTTTATTCCTGCTAATAATCAAAATTTAATAACTGAGATTTTTTAAATCTCTAACATAAAAAGTTTATTAAATGGGATTTTACCTGACAGCAAATAATAAAGCACTGTAAATAAGTAAAGGCTTAATAAATCAGGGTTTATTATTTTTATATAACAAGAAGTCTGGAAGTCAATGGCTACTGGTATTAATTCTGGAGTCCATAATTTAGGTTCTGGCATAACCTTGATTTGCTCAGCCTTTATTTCAGGATCACTTGATGGCTACTCTAGCTCCATCTATCACATCTTCAATCAGGAAAAAGGGCAAATAATACCAGCAGTATTCTTATAGGATTTAGTTTACTGTAGGCTGCTCTATAATAGGCAATTATGGCAAGGACATAAGATAAAAGGTTCACGTGCAGAAGTTGATTGCTTCTATATACCAAAATGGAAAATTGGTATTTTTTGGAATTTGATATTAAAAATACAATTCAATGGCCAAAATCCAGGATACTAAAAACACCAAATGCTGGTGAGGATATGGGTCAATAGGAACTCTTATGCATTGCTAGTGAATGAAAAATGGTATAGACACTTTGGATGACAGATTTGTGTTTTCTTACAAAAACTAAACCTACTCTTACCATATGATTCAGTAATCAGCCTCCTTGATATGTACCCAAAGAAGCTGAAAACTTAAGTCCCTATAAAAACTGTGGCTTGGAGCCAAATTTAAAACTTAGTTGTGTCCTTAAATAGTCTGTGTATTTGGGCATTTACTTGAAAGGGTTTCAAATTTTTAATTTTCTATGCATTTCTACTTGTTTGAATTCCATATTTCTATTTATAATTTACAGTCTTTTATTGTTTATGTCTTATTCTAAGCTTCTCATATGCTTTAAGAATAAGATAGAGTATTGTAGTAAAATATCAAACACTATATGCTAAGAATTGTAAATATGGATAAAATGTCTTCCCCCTTCTTGAGGATGTTGCAGTCTTGTAAAGGAGATAGATACCCAACAATAGATGTGATAGCAATATAATAGGTATAATAATAAAACATAATATAATAGAATAAGTATAATAGAGTATAATATGTATATAAAGATACATAGAAAATATTCTAGCAAAACATAAGAAGGAGCCATTCATTATACCAAGAGTGGTAAAGTGAGATGAGGAAGTCTTCACAGGGTAATATTTGAGCTTGGTATTGAAATATAAAAATTTCACTAAACATGAAATTACAAAGGGATTTTTCCAAGTAACATGAAATAGTTTGGCGCAACTATAGTATACAATGTGATATACAATGTGAAGCAAAAGATGACAAAAGCAATTTGTGAAAGTTTGTCTACTATGCAAAAGTGTTTTGATGTCATATCTGAAGATGAAAATAGGTAATGTCAACAGAGAGATGGAAACTGTAAGAAAAAATTTAAAAAACACAGTCAGAGAGATGAAGAATGTCTTCTATAGGCACATTATTAGACTCAACTTAGATGAAGAAAGAATCAATGAATATGAATAGAGGTCAATAGAAATTGTCCAACCTGAAACACAAAGAGAAAAAAAAATGAAAAGGAAAGAAAAACAGAATAAAAATGTCCAAGAGTTGTGGGACACAATCAAAAGGTATAACATATCTGAAGATGAAAGGGATCCAGCTTACATTTTTAAGAAGTAGAATGTAAATTTTAAAGGTTTTATAATTGTCCTAAAATTCACTCAATAAGATATGGAAGAGACCATCATTCCCACTTCAGACATTTAATATACATTTATTTATATATAAACACGTATGAAAAGCCAAAACATTTTCTATTTAATTTTTTTATCTTTAATTAATGAAGAATGACAATTTAAATTTAAATGATGAAAAGTAATTGTGACATAATATATACAAACTTTACTTTAGTATATGTTTTCACATGATTAAGAACTAAACCTGAAAGTACTTTTTCTATTATTTACAGCATTTAATTTTTCTAGTCAAGCACAACATAGTGAATTTTATCCTTGGCATTTGACCAGCATTTCATGAAATGCCTGAGTCTGAAACTAGTAAAGAAATAAGATAATTAAATTGGAAGGGAAATCATGTTTGGTTTGAATCTTTCTCGGCAGATTCCTTCCGGTTTGGTTTTTCACATCCTCAGCAATAACTCATTATTTGACAATAACAAAGATCAATTAGGTTTAGTTGTAAATCAAAATTTACAAATGGGCTAGAGCAGGCTTCCTTTGCTGCTGTGGTTCCCTTAGATCACGTTGTCAGTATGTATTTCTAGACAGGAATGGTGAGAGTATCAACGTTGATATTTTACCATTTAATATCTCTGCATATCAACATCAGGTGCATTGGGAATATCTTCAACATAATTGTAATACATTTACTCAGAGACGAGGGGAGGACATTATGTTAACTACAACTTGGTACCAAAAGCTGAGTTCCGAGAGACTGTATCATAGAGAAGCATTCTCCAGAGCTGAAAATTAATCACCAGGAATATCAAGCCCTTATCAAACCACACCAAGTTCAAAATCCAGGAGAAGCAGAAACAGAGCAGCAACTTGAGACTGAAGTTGGGCATCAGGTGGGGGGGGGGTGCAAAGAGAGTCCAGGGTAACAGCTAAAAACAATATAATAACAGTCATGCTAACATTATTATAGAAGGTATAAAATAAGTGCATGAGGGTTTGGGGCTGGCTTCTACCATGAAAGCTGGCTTTTAGCTTGAGAGTGTTACATCTCTACATGATCTAAAACTCATTTTACATGTTCTCCATGGATAGCTGTGGCCTTGAGTGCATTTCAATCTTGATGATAAATTATCTTCATCCATTTTTTTAAGACTGAGTTTCTTTTAACACATTCACACACAGTTATACATCTTCTCTATTCCTAAGGTGGTCTTATGTGTAGTTCTTCCATAGAGGTACTTACAGCTTTGCACAAGAGTTTTAGTCTATTATGCACTTCTGAGCAAATGAGCTGGGAAAAACTATGGATTACCTTCAATATTAGAGAGTCCTTAGAGCAAGGAACTTTCTAAATATAGTATTAGGATCCTAATCACTCTTAAATATATTAATAGTGCTGTCTTTTACTAGAGTAGTCCACTAGTGAAATATTCACAGTTTTCAAGACTATATTTTGGACTGTTTTATTATATTCTTTAATTCTATGTTCTTTTCATAACTTTCTATAATCTACATACTAGTCTACATCTTTTGATGACTTACAAATTATGCAATAATTTTTTTCTTTATTTTTCAGTCTACTATTTCTGTAGTTTCAGACTCTTCTAGTTGAAATGGAAAGAACATTGAACTTGGAGTAAAAACATCTGAGTACAGATGTTAGCTCTGTTATTTTACATTTATGAGACTTGAGAAATAACTTGAATGCTTTAGTGCTTCAGTTTCTTCATCTCCAAAAATAGGAATATGAACACATACTTAGCTTGCAGAGTTGTTTTGAAATGAACTAGAAAATAGAAGTGAAAGTTCTGGGCATGTATTGGATGCTCAACAAATATTTATTACCATTCAGTCGTGAGCTCTCATTGCCTTTCACATTGCTACAAAATGTTTAGAGTCATTATGATGTTTAAGTTCTCAAGGGTTAACTGAGCTATCAATTCACTGAGGCATTCATGTAGTCTCAAGGAACAAATCCAAAACTCTTCTTCAAAACTGTAACTATCCATGGATATAGTGACTACTGTGCAAGTTAAACAAATTCCTCCAAAGGTCAATGGAATTCCTACAAGGAAAAGACAAAAGAAGAGGTGCCACATGGAAAACCATCCACCTGTCTACTACCTATTCATGGGTACTATCTTTTCTTTACCCACCACACATTTCCCCCTCCTTCCTGCTTCTATTCTCTGATCCCCCACTCATATTTTTTCTGTCTGCAGCCCCTAGATTCCCACATAGAACCCTATGAGATTTAAAAATCCAAGGTCTCAGAATATATTACAGCAAATTTGATAGTCCCTTGCTACTTCAAGTACAGTCTGTGGATGACCAGCATTACCATCACCCTGTAGCTTGTTAGATATGCAGAATCTCAGGCCCACCCCCCAGACGTATGGAATCGGATTTGCATTTTAATAGGGTACCCAGGTGATTTTTATGCACCTTAAAGTTTGAAAAGCATTGGTATAGCCAGTAGTTTTCAACACTGTCTAAACATTTACAACTACTTGGAGAACTTTTAAATATGTCTGTCCAATCTCTGCCCTCACAAAAGATTCTGGTCTGGCTGGTGTGATATGGGGCCTGAGCATTACTCTTTTTTAAAAGCTCCCAAGTACAACACGCTCCCACCTCGGAGAGTTTTTTTCCCACCCCAGTCATGTTTTAATACAGTAATACTTTAAAAACTTCAGCTCCTTAATCAGTAAGCATTTATATATTTAAACAGCTTTGTCTACCCATTTAGCAATGCTAAAAAAGCTATACAAAGAGATATACTCAAAAATACTCCTGTATTTCTTATAACAGCATGAGAACAATAATCTCAAATTTTTTTATTTAAATTATATTTTCTTTAAATACACAGAAATAAAACACTTTGTGTGTTTATAAGATAAAAACTTGGTCTAAAAATTCAGTCCACCTATCTGCTGTTGACATTTATAAAAAATAAATAGGGATCACGGAAAGATGGTGGCATGAGTAGTACAGAGGAAATCTCCTGCCAAAACATACATATTTATGAAAATATAATAAATACAACTATTCCTAAAAGAGACACCAGTGGATGCAGTACAACAGCCAGGATACATCTACATCTGCGAGAACTCAGCATCACACGAAGGGGGTAAGATACAAGCCATGGCCAGGTGGGACCTGAACGCTCCCCACCCCAAAACCTGGCGGGAAGAAAGGAGTCAGAACGGGGAGGGAGTGAAAGCCCAGGACTGCTTAACAACCAGCTCTAGAAATCCGCACCCGGAATGCAGAAATAAGGTGCACGTGGTGCTGGATATTAGACAAACGGAAAAGCAAAACCTGTAGGCAGATCCCTGCAACCAGCGCCCCTGAGACAAAAGAAAAGTGAGTGCTTTCTGCAAGTCTTAAAGAGACAGGGACCCCATAGCTGGACGAAGTTCTCCTGGCAGCTGGGAATACCGGGGAAACTTAGGCGCCCTAAACGGAGGCAGTGCAACTCTGAAGGCCCTCACAGGACTAGGCAGCCTGCCAGTCGTTCCTCCAACTGGCACGGACCCCGACACATGGGCCCAGTAACAGGAGAGTGGGAGCACGTGCTGGGAGCGGAAGCACTAGAAAGAACCAAGAGCAGATCCATGCACCGCAGGGCTAGCCCACAGCGGCGTGACCAAACAGCCCGGGTGCAGCTCACGCGCACAGGTGGCAGTGAAGCCAGAGCCCGGTAGAAGCCTGCGCGGAAAAGCCTCATGTGCACGAGCAGCAGAGCCAGAGGGAGCAGGCGCGCTCCCAGGAGCTGACCGGAATCCCAGCCCAATGCACAGCCACCGGGGCCAGACCCAAAGGCCGCTGCTGCCACACAGCTGCCCAGAAGGGTCTCCACTACCACGGAGGAGTGCACCTGGCATGCCTGCCACTCCCTGCAGGGCTCCGCACTGCTCTGACAGACACCCCACCCACAGCAGCTTAGGAGATTAACCTGGTGGCTGCTCCAGGAGTGCAGGTAGCTGTCACAGGCAGCAGAGAAGGGCAAGGCATCCAGAAAGCAGGAAAGGACTTTCTTCTCCCAGCTGACACACCCACAGCCTGCCTACAGCCACTGCAATCACCATGAAAAGGCAAAAAATTCTGATCCGGTCCAAGATAGTTACACCTGAGAAAGGATCTGAAGAGGCAGACATAACCAGTCTCCCTGAAAAAGAATTCAAAATAAAAATCATAAAGATGCTGACAGAGCTGCAGAGAAATATGCAAGCGCTAAGGGATGAAGTCCGGAGGGAGATTACAGATGTCCGGAGGGAGATTACAGAAGTGAAACAAACACTGGAAGGATTTATAAGCAGAACGGATAAGATGCAAGAGGCCATTGATGGAATAGAAACCAGAGAACAGGAACGCATAGAAGCTGATGCACAGAGAGATAAAAGGATCTCCAGGAATGAGACATTAAGAGAACTGTGTGAATAATCCAAAAGGAACAATATCCACAATATAGGGGTACCAGAGGAAGAAGAGAGAGAAAAAGGGATAGAAAGTGTCTTTGAAGAAATAATTGCTGAGACCTTCCACAAACTGGGGGAGGAAATAGTTGCTCAGACTACAGAGGCACACAGAACTCCCGAGAGATGGGATCCAAAGAGGTCAACACCAAGACACATAATAATTAAAATGGCAAAGATCAAGGACAGGGACAGAGTATTAAAGGCAGCCAGAGAGAGTAAAAAGGTCACCTACAAAGGAAAACCCATCAGGCTATCATCAGACCTCTCAACAAAAACCATTCAGGCCAGAAGAGAATGGCATGATATATTGAATGCAATGAAACAGAAGGGCCTTGAACCAAGGATACTGTATCCAGCATGATTATCATTTAAATATGAAGGAGGGATTAAACAATTCCCAGACAAGCAAAAGTTGAGGGAATTTGCTTCCCACAAACCACCTCTACAGGGTATCTTAGAGGGACTGCTCTACCTGGGAGCACTCCTAAAAAGAGTACAGAACAAAACACGCAACATATGAAGAATGGAGGAGGAGGAAAAAGAAGGGAAAGAAATAATCATCAGACTGTGTTTATAACAGATCAATAAGCGAGTGAGGTCAGACTGTAAGGTAGTAAACAAGCTAACCTTGAACCTTTGGTAACTGCAAATCTAAAGCCTGCAATGACAATAAGTACATATCTTTCAATAATCACCCTAAATGTAAATGGACTGAATGCACCAATCAAAAGACACAGAGTAATACAATGGATAAAAAAGCAATACCCATCTATATGCTGCTTACAAGAGACTCACCTCAAACCCAAAGACATGCACAGATTAAAAGTCAAGGGTTGGAGAAAGATATTTCATGCAAACAACAGAGAGTAAAAAGCAGGTGTTACAATACTAGTATCAGACAAAATAGACTTCAAAATAAACAAAGTAATAAGAGATAAAGAAGGATATTACATAATGATAAAGGGCTCAGTCCAACAAGAGGATATAAACATTATAAACATATATGCACCCAATACAGGAGCACCAATATATGTGAAACAAATACTAACAGAATTAAAGGAGGAAATAGAATGCAATGCATTTATTTTGGGAGACTTTAACACACCACTCACCTCAAAGGACAGATCCACCAGACAGAAAGTAAGTAAGGACACAGAGGCACTGAACAACACACTAGAACAGATGGACCTAATAGACATCTATAGAACTTTACACCCAAAAGCAACAGGAAACACATTCTTCTCAAGTGCACATGGAACATTCTCCAGAATAGACCACATACTAGGCCACAAAAAGAACCTCAGTAAATTCCAAAAGATTGAAATCCTACCAACCAACTTTTCAGACCACAAAGGTATAAAACTAGAAATAAATTGTACAAAGAAAGCAAAAAGGCTCACAAACACATGGAGACTTAACAACATGCTCCTAAATAATCAATGGATCAATGACCAAATCAAAATGGAGATCCAGCAATATATGGAAACAAATGACAACATAACACAAAGCCCCAACTTCTGTGGGATGCAGCAAAAGCAGTCTTAAGAGGAAAGTATATAGCAATCCAGGCATATTTAAAGAAGGAAGAACAATCCCAAATGAATAGTCTAATGTCACAATTATCGAAATTGGAAAAAGAAGAATAAATGATGCCTAAGGCCAGCAGAAGGAGGATAATAAAGATCAGAGAAGAAATAAATAAAATTGAGAAGAATAAAACAATAGAAAAAATCAGTGAAACCAAGAGCTGGTTCTTCAAGAAAATAAACAAAATAGATAAGCCTCTAGCCAGACTTATTAAGAGAAAAAGAGAGTCAACACACATCAACAGAATTAGAAATGAGAAAGGAAAAATCATGATGGACCCCACAGAACTACAAAGAATTATTAGAGAATACTATGAAAACCTATATGTTAAACAAGCTGGAAAACCTAGGAGAAATGGACAACTCCTTAGAAAAATACAATCTTCCAAGACTGACCCAGAAAGAAACAGAAAATCTAAACAGACCAATTACCAGCAATGAATTGAATCGATAATCAGAACACTACCCAAGAACAAAACCCCCGGGCCAGATGGTTTTACCTCAGAATTTTATCAGACATACAGAGAAGACATAACACCCATTCTCCTTAAAGTTTTCAAAAAAATAGAAGAGGAGAGAATACTCCCAAACTCAATCCATGAAGACAACATCACCCTAATACCAAAACCAGGCAAAGACCCCACCAAAAAAGAAAACTACAGACCAATATCCCTGATGAATGTAGATGCAAAAATACTCAACAACATATTAGCAAACCGAATTCAAAAATACATCAAGAGGATCATACACCACGACTAAGTGGGATTCATCCCAGGGTTGCAAGGATGGCACAACATTCGAAAATCCATCAACATCATCCACCACATCAACAAAAAGAAGGACAGAAACCACATGATCATCTCCATAGATGCTGAAAAAGCATTCAACAAAATTCAACATCCATTCATGATAAAAACTCTCAACAAAATGGGTATAGAGGGCAAGTACCTCAACATAATAAAGGCCATATATGATAAACCCACAGCTAATATCATACTGAACAGAGAGAGGCTGAAAGATTTTCCTCTGAGATCAGGAACAAGACAGGGATGTCCACTCTCCCCACTGTTATTCAACGTGGTACTGGAGGTCCTAGCCACGGCAATCAGACAAAACAAAGAAATACAAGGAATCCAGATTGGTAAAGAAGAAGTCAAACTGTCACTATTTGCAGATGACATGATATTGTACATAAAAAACCCTAAAGACTCCACTCCAAAACTACTAGAACTAATATCAGAATTCAGCAAAGTTGCAGGATACAAAATCAACACACAGAAATCTGCGGCTTTCCTATAAACTAACAATGAACTAATAGAAAGAGAAATCAGGAAAACAATTCCATTCACAATAGCATCCAAAAGAATAAAATACCTAGGAATAAACCTAACCAAGGAAGTGAAAGACCTATACCCTGAAAACTACAAGACACTCTTAAGAGAAATTAAAGAGGTCACTAACAAATGGAAACTCATCCCATGCTCCTGGCTAGGAAGAATTAATATCGTCAAAATGGCCATCCTACCCAAAGCAATATACAGATTTGATGCAATCCCTATCAAATTACCAATAGCATTCTTCAATGAACTGGAACAAATAGTTCAGAAATTCGTATGGAAACACCAAAGACCCTGAATAGCTAAAGCAATCCTGAGAAGGAAGAATAAAGTGGGGGGGATCTCACTTCCCAACTTCAAGCTCTACTACAAATCCACAGTAATCAAGACAATTTGGTACTGGCACAAGAACAGAGCCACAGACCAGTGGAACAGAATAGAGACTCCAGACATTAACCCAAACATATATGGCCAATTAATATTTGATAAAGGAGCCATGGACATACAATGGGGAAATGACAGTCTCTTCAACAGATGGTGCTGGCAAAACTGGACAGCTACATGTAAGAGAATGAAACTGGATCACTGTCTAACCCCATACACAAAAGTAAACTCCAAATGGATCAAATACCTGAATGTAAGTCATGAAACCATAAAACTCTTAGAAAAAAACATAGGCAAAAATCTCATGGACATAAACATGAGTGACTTCTTCACGAACGTATCTCCCTGGGCAAGGGAAACAAAGGCAAAAATGAACAAGTGGGACTATATGAAGCAAAAAAGCTTCTGTACAGCAAAGGACACCATCAATAGAACAAAAGGGTATCCTACAGTAGGGGAGAACATATTCAGAAGTGACAGATCCGATAAAGGATTGACATCCAAAATATATAAAGAGCTCACATGCCTCAACAAACAAAAAGCAAATAATCCAATTAAAAAATGGGCAGAGGAGCTGAATAGACAGTTCTCTAAAGAAGAAATCCAGATAGCCAACAGGCACATGAAAAGATGCTCCACATCGCTAATCATCAGAGAAATGCAAATTAAAACCACAATGACATATCACCTCACACCGGTAAGGATCACCATCATCAAAAAGACAAACAACAACAAATGTTGGCGAGGTTGTGGAGAAAGGGGAACCCTCCTACACTGCTGGTGGGAATGTAAACCCATTCAAACATTGTGGAAAGCAGTATGGAGGTCCCTCAGAATGCTCAAAATAGAAATACCATTTGACCCTGGAATTCCACTTCTAGGAATTTACCCTAAGAATGCAGCACTCCAGTTTGAAAAAGACAGATGCACCCCTATGTTTATCGCAGCACTATTTACAATAGCCAAGATATGGAAGCAACGTGAATGCCCATCAGTAGATGAATGGATAAAGAAGATGTGGTACATATACACAATGGAATATTATGCAACCATAGGAAAAAAAACAGATCCTACCATTCCCAACAACAACAAAGATGGAGCTAGAGGGTATTATGCTCAGTGAAATAAGCCAAGCGGAGAAGGACAAGTACCAAATGACTTCACTCATATGTGGAGTATAAGAACAAAGGGAAACTGAAGGAATGAAACAGCAGCAGAATCACAGAACCCAAGAATGGACTAATAGTTACCAAAGGGAAAGGGACTGGAGACAATGGGTGGGAAGGGATGGATAAGGGCGGGGATAAAGAAAGAGGGCATTACGATTAGCATGTATAGTGCGTGGGGGGCACAGGGAGAGCTGCGCAACACAGAGAAGACAAGTCGTGATTTTGCAGCATCTTACTACACAGATGGACAGTGACTGTGAAGGGGTTTGTCAGGGGGAATTGGTGAAGGGGGGAACCTAGTAAATATAATGTTCTTTCTGTAATTGTAGATTAATGATACCAAAAATAAATAAATTAATAAATTAATAAATAAAAGTTGCATTGTAAGAGCATTCCAAATGAAAAGTGAAAGCTACTATTCTCCAACCAATCTATCTTACCAAAGGTAATAACTATTAGCATTTACTTTCAGCTTCTCATCTTATGTAATACTGCATAGATAGATAGATTCATTTTTATTTCCACAGACAAGAATCACACTATACATTGTGTTCTTTATATTGCCTTTTGGTTTAATATATCTTGGAAATCCTTCCTTTTGGGATACCTTATTCTTTTCAATAACATATTTTTGAAATCATAGTTCAATTCAGATATTTTTTTATGTATTTTATTTCTTTGCTTATAGCTATTGATTAGTTTTCTATTCATAACATTAAATGCCACAGTTTGGTGAAGGTATCCATAAGGTACATTTTAATGGTGTAATTCCTGGAACAAAAGGTATGGGCAGTTTTAATTTGTGTGTGTTGCTAAATTGACACTAAGCAGGTACACGTTTTAGTCTTTCAGCACCAATATTTTTCTCATTTTCTTTCCTCCTCTTCCCCAACTTCTCTTTTCTCTTCCTCCTTCTCTATTTTTCCTCCAATTAATTGGGAAAATCAGTGTTATTAACTCCTTTAAATGTATCTACATTTTTACTTCCCAAATATTGTTCTGCCTGGTATCTTTTTGTGCCATTGTGGAAAACAAAAATACTGTATTTTTTTAAAGCAAATCCATTCCATGAAGTGTCCCAGGTGAGTCTTCTTCCCTCCACTTCATGCAACATTCCTGGAAAGATCTGATACATAGCACTGCTGGGTTGTGTCCTACACTGACATTAGAATATAAGCCCTATAAAGACAGAGCTCTTAGCTCAGTCTCTTCAGTCCATGGAATATAATAGCTGCCTAATATTAATTGTGTAATTAATGCTGTTGGATGCTTAATAGACATTGTTAACCCTAGGTTAACCATCTTAATACCAGATTATTTAAAACATGAAGAGAAAATCCACACATTTTCCTCCTGTTGATCCAAATTTAGTATTTTTAAAACACTTACTAGGTCATTTTCCAATTGAGAAAATATTAAGAAGACAATAAAGAAGACTAGATGCCTATCAAATTCCAAAGACTCCTGTTCTACAATTCTTGCCTCAGAGGACAGGGAAGTGTTTCTGGATTCCAAGAAAGTCAAGTCCACTTTAGTTTTCTCTCCAAATCCTGTACACTTATGAAGAATGTATATTTTATTCAAACATTTGGCAGTGACGTATTTCTGCAGATCAAATATTGATTTTGTGTGCATTTATTTCCCACAGTCAACTCATGTTAAGTCTGCAAGTCTTGTTTATTGTCTTCCTAATATCTTTCATATCCATTCTCATCTCTCTCAATGTTGTTTGCCCAGATCACTATATTTTCTCAGACCTCCACTGTATTACTGCATCTTTAGTCATCACTCAAAATGTGATCAGAATGGCAAAAGAGGTTTTCAAAAAAGCAGATCTGGTCTCTTCACTTTGATCCTTAAAACCCTTCAGTAATGTTTTGGTTATAGGATAAAATTTAAATTTCTTGTTTTACCAAACAAGACTATCATGGTCTTCCCCTTTCTATCTTCTGCACTTCTTTCACATGACCATTACCCTGGCATACTTAATTACTATATTTACTTGGTATTAATTAAACATAGCCAGAAGTATTTAAAGCGCTATACTGATATACCTGTGGTTATTCCAGTTGTTTCATATCCTTAAATCTTTTTACCTGATTGCTTCTGACTGAAGTATGTTCCTACAGACACCCCTGAGGTAAGTTGGCAATAAAATCATTTTTCAAGATTTGGCATAAGCATAATTTGCTCTGAATGTTCCCATCTTCAGTCTGGGTGAAAGCTGCCACTTCCTGCTGCCATCCTCTGTGCACGTCTCTATCTTAATGCCCTCCATTTTGTATTCCTGGTTGCTTATTTCTTTACAACTCAAATGTGAGTAAATTAAAGCAATTTCATTTGTTTGATTCATCCTTCTATTGGCAATAGTAATTACTTAGTGGATTATACTTAGTGAAGTTGTCAAAAAGCATTTATTGAGTGAACACACATATAGCCAACATCAAATCAAAATACACCTCACTGTTAAATTTTCTAATAAAATTTCCACTTTCCATGAGTGCATATGGTAGGAGAGAAAATCAGAGTAGTATTTTACTTACTTAATACCCATAATCTTTCCCCTATTGCCTGGTAGATCAGGTAACAAACACTATGAAGTAATTCTTCTTACTTAGACCTTGACTTGAGTCAGAATCATTTAGCTTCTCCCTCATAAAAATCTGTTATTAGGTTTAGTGTCTGGTTTAGGCATCTACATTTTAACTGATGATACTGATGCACATAGAAATTGAGAACAAGAGCCCTGGAGGGTACCTTGAATATTTTCTGTTTTACAATGTATAAAAGGTCTTAAATAAAAATAAAATGCTGCTCCATTTTTACTAGCACATTTGTTCTATATTCTGGGACTATCATCTTGTCAACTTTCTTGACTTTGAAAAAAATTTCCCCTTAATAACTCCCTTCAACCATATTAATTAAACCACAGATCCTTGATCTTTGAAGACTTGTCCTGTCTTATATTAAACTAAGCCATTCCTCCAGTGACTTCAGCTATGAATCCAAACATCTCTCAGATGACCCTCTGGGACTTTGCTGCTCACTTCCAGAGGCAACCATGTATGGTGTTCCTCAAGAAGTTTTCAGAATAACCTGAGTATTTTATGCAACTAAGGGAAAGGTATGTATGAATCTTGGAGCTCTTTTTCTCTAACATGCAATAACTTGTATGGCATATTGCCACCCTCTCCCAAGCAAGATCTTCATTAATTTATAAAACTCAACATGAGTGATATAAAGGAATTCTTGGTTTTATACAGCAGCATAACACATTAAGGGAAAATACTTTCCAAAATAAAAATCAATGGTATTCTACTTTCACTATCTTTGTAAATTTAAAAGGTGATAAAATAAACCTGAACAGATTTTTGTATTTTAACTTTTGTGGCAGTAAATGATTGGAAATTTTACTATCACCCTTATTACAGTACTTGAGAGTACTTTTAACTCTATTAAGCAGAAAAGTAGTTCTCATGTTTCACTCAGAAATATTGATGCCTCTTTACTACAAGAGAAAAATAGTAAGGAATTAATTGTTAACTATTTTTATTGTCAAAGGACATTCAGATGATATGTATGTTTTGCTATGAATTTGTGGACTGTGTATGTTAATACACAAATGCTAAGTATCAATACCAACTATTTAAAGTAGTACAGGTGATCTCTTAAAACAAATTGTTCATAACATATTTGCATTAACAAGGACGTTGGCTTGAAGTCCACGTGGTGTAAGAAAAGGCAAACATGTAACTTGGTTTGAATACATTAAGAAGAGCATCTGCTTTCTGATGATTCTCTGTATTATAAATGGAGAAAGATCTAGGTCACTACCTAAAGGTAGGAGCTCCTGATGCCTGGTACAGTGCCCCAGTCACTGGTTTCTCAACTGGGGGATACAGGAATTCTAGGTACCAAAGATTCACTCCAATCCTAGATACCAAAAAGCCTATCCTTTAAAAGTTTTGCCCAAGCAATGAACATATTAATAATAGTAACATCCTTTACTGAATGTTCATGTACCTAGAACTGTGCTAAGCGTCATTTGTACAAATTAAATTAATTTATGCTGTATGATGTGGACATTTTATTATTCTGATTTTATAAATAGAAAACAAATTCTCAGAGAACCTAAATGACTTGCCTAAAGTTATGGAGTTAGACAACAAGGAAATCTGGATTGAAACTTCATCTGTTTTACTCAGTTCCTAATCTCTTAACTTCTATGCACTATAATAAATATAAACATTATTCCCTGGATCTGGAATAGCCCTATCCAGTTTCCTCAGTGCACCCAGTCAACCTGTCTTTTCACTAGAATGTGAGGGTAGCTATTGTCCTTGGTTTTTTTCTTCTTTAAATTATTCTTCTATTTAGAATGTAGTCTCTTATACTTTAAATCATTTTGGTATTTAAAATTTTTTTCATCTACTTAATTCTGAAAATTCTTAAGACCTTAAGTCAATGAAAGTTTCCAAAATAATTCATTTCCTAAATAAGAAAAGTAGATATCTTTTCTCTTCACATAGATACTTAGTATCCTCTGGTAATCTATTTTTTAAATTCAGTGAACTACCAAAGGAGAGCAATAGGAACTGTTGTGAAAAAGCAATGTAATAATATTTGTAAAAGGCAAATTCGTGATGCCTGATACATAGAAGGCACTGCACACCATACTAAACCCTCCCTCCTCATAGACTGGTCTAGTAAGGACTTAACTTCTCCAGCCATATGGAATGTTTTGCTTGAGTTATTCCTAAACTATAAGAATATAAACATTGAGATTCTCCATGCCAATTTTATTGAGAAGCAGAGAAATATGAAATCAGTATGCGCCAAATTCAAGAACTGTCCTCGTGACATTACCTAAACAATTGTGCTACCCTTTTCTTTCTGCAACCAGTTTTACTTTGCAATAAAACTATAAATAAAAAGGTCTCAAAATCTTCATCATTGGGCATTTTGTTCTCTAATATTCAGGTTCACGTAATAATGTTAAAACAAATGTTAAATAATGTTTAAGTTCAGAAAGAAATGTAGTCATTTAGGCAGTTTCCAGAGAAATACTCTTGAAGTGTTATCTTATACCTGGAAAATGCACATTCCAAGAAGAATCAGGGAAATACAATTTTGGGCTTATAGCAGTTACTGGTAAATGATTCTAGAGTTCTTTTTTAAGAAAAAAATACATCTAGTTCATCTGGAGTAAGATCCAAATTTCTAAGGAATTCCATGAGATACAAATAATTCCTATTTTAAGATAAGGAAGCTGAGAACTTAAAAAGTTAATTTGTCAAAGGGCACAAAGCAAGTACTCCTGATTTGTGCTTCTGTACCTCATTTTCCCAGACAACATGTGAAGAAACATGGCCATAATAACTATGCATGGTATAACACCATTAAAATACACCACTCTTACTTCCTTTACTTCTTTACTCTCCCACTGTAAAATAAAACCTGTATAAAAACAAAATATTGAAAGTGTTGTTCAGAAAACAGGGGGCTACATGCAAGATAATGAAACTGGATTACTCCATAACACCATACACAAAAGTAAACTCAAAATGAATGAAAGATCTAAACTTAAGACATGAAAACAGAAAACTTAAAAGAAAACATAGGCAAAAATCTTATGAATATAAGCATGAATAACTTTTTTCTGGACCTGTCTCCCTAGGCAAGGAAAACAAGAGCAAAACTAAATAAATGGGACTGTATCAAACTAAAAAGGTTCTGTACAGCAAAAGGAAACTACCAACAAAACAAAAAGGCCAGCTACAGTATGGGATAATTTTATGACTCAACACCAAAAAAACAAAAATGCAATTAAAAAATGAGTAGAGGTCAAAATCTCATGATAATATAAGCTAGTCACAGGGATGGAAGTGCAGCATGGAGAATAGAGCCAAAGGTTCTGTAGCATCTATGTTGACAGTAACTGCGCTAGTGGGGTGAGGCTTTAACAACGTGTGTAACTGTTGAATCACTGTGTTGTATACTGAAACCAATATAATATTACATATCAACTATATTTCAATAAAAATAATAATGTATATAACTGTTGAATCATTGTGTTGTATACTTGAAATCAATACAATATTGTATATCAACTATACTTCAATAAAAATGTTTTTTAAAAGTTAATACTGATTACTTCTTTGTCTACTTTAATCCATTACACACTAATTATTTTATCTCAAGGAAATTTAAAGATTATTATATTGATTCTGGAGGGAATCACCAAAATTTTCTCCTGCTCCAGCTATCATCTTGCTGCTATTTCATTATTCTTTGTATTTAACTTTATGTTGCCTTCATAATTCCTTTTCTGCATGAGTTGCTCAGATCTTTATGGCTTATATACTTCTAGAACTTGAAAATGTATCAACTTCTCAGCTTTTCTTATTTTACTGAACAAATATTTATTGGGAGTCTACAATATACCAGCACTGTGATAGGTTCTGGGTGTATATTTGAAAATAAAACCAACAATCCCTGCACTCCTAGAACTTAGATTCTACTGGAGGACAGAGATAGTAGGCAATTAAACCAGTAAGTTTATAAAATATTGACTTGTAAAATTTTCTGTGAAAAAATAGAAGTAATAGTAATAAATGTAAAGAAATCATTCCATCATGGCCACTTCTCTGTATCCTCTCTCTTCCTCTTGCTACCTCTAATCACACTCTTTCCCTTCTCTGTGTCACTTTACACCAGTACCTCTACCTCTTAGCCCTGCTTCTCCTCCTCCTCAGGCTTGTTTCTGTCTCCTAACCATCTGGACAGGGAACGATTAGCCAGACAGGGCTAGATTTACACATGCTTTTTAGAACTGGTACTGAAAAAGTAATTTCAAACATTAAAACTCTGTGTTACTTTTTAAGACTTAAAGTGAGCAAGTGCAATTGAAGTGCACTAATGACTTTCAATGTAGCTTTAACCTACATTAATCAGAAGTGCTCTTACTGTTTGCAGATAGACTTTATAGAAATGGCTTTGCAAGGTTTTGCTTACCCATTCCAACAGTTGGAAGCAGCATAATTTATTTGCAAAGCATCCTTTATGCAAACTATATCCATTCCCCAAATGTTCCCCTGAATTACATAAGACAAGAGTGTAGATAGAATAAATTAAAGAAAATCATAGCATGCAAATATTGTAGAAGGAATTAATTAAAACCCAATGGCATTTGGCCAGAAAAAGAGAGAGAGAAACTATTATGTATATTCAAGAACAAAAAAATAACTTTAGATGATATTTGGAGGAAACAGAACGTTAAAAGTGATAGCAAATAGCTGAAACTTGTATTATTACAAAGGGGGTATTGATGATTTTACCAAAAAAGGGTATAAATGGAATTCAGAGTTAGGTGTGACTTCAGTGTTAGATAAATCTACAGTTATATACAGAAGAGGATTTTCTTCTAACCAATTATCACAAACTGCATTCAGCTAAGATGTAGTTGTAGTATATCTGACAGGAAGAGTTTAATTAATAAAGTAGGCTCTGAGGACTCCTATGATACATTCAAGTTGATTTCAGAAATGTAATCACAATAATTAAATAAGAAAATATTTTAAATACACTGTGCCTACTTAAAAAACTCTGCTTAAATATTTTTGGGTAAAGTCAAATGGTTATATATTCTTCTAAAATAATGCCACAATTTCTACTACAAGATAATTAAGAAATGATCTTTTAAATGTTAAGGACTGGGTAAATTCATGGTCTTGTGGTAGAGATGAAGTTCAAGTAAATAGCTGATTATAATACAATGGGCAAAACTAAAGAGTTTTACAAGTTGTTATAAAGTAGAAGAAGAATTCCTAAACTGGTATGGGAAGAGTAAGGGAGGTTACACAACTGGAATGATACTTGCAATGAGTCTTAAAAGACGACCAAGAATATAAAGTTGATACGGACATTTTAGCCCTGAGGGAGAGCATGTCCAAAGACAAAGAGGTGTGAAGGTCTCTTTCTAAACTCCTCCCAATATTTGGCAATGCCTGAGCATGAGGAGAACTGAGGAAAAACCAGGAATGGAACAGGAAGGCATGTAGAGACTAGATGCGGAGTGGCCGTGCTTCAGGGAGACAGGGCAAGGTCTACGGGGGGGGCAAGAGCCCAGGGAGCAGCAGGCTGGGTGGGGTCTATGGTGAACTAGACATCGTGGATTCGTTCATAAAAAAGGGATCCCCTAAGTAATTCCAGCTGTATATTGTTTTGTGTGAGTATAATGTTTTGTATAAAATATTTCTGTGCTTAAATGAGGAAGTTAAATTTGATCTTTTCGAATTTAGACAGGAGGCCAAAACAAACACTCCCATAGGCAAATGCCAGCTGAATGGACTTCAGTTTTAGATTCTGCTGTAAAGTATGGGAGGCTAATACATAAATTACATGAATACTGACCCATGTTGTATATAGTCCTCTAGATCTCGAAGCTGGGCTTGTAATTCTATATTAATGTCATCAATATATTGCCTTATACTTTTTGTCTTAAAGTGAAGAAAATGTTTTAGTTATATGAGAGTTCTTATTACCAATCTATATCTTTTTGAATTTTACCCTATATGACAAGAGTACCCATATTTATATATGTAACAGAATCTTGCAGAATTTTTGTTAAAAATTTAAATTCCTGGAATAAACCAATATCAGAATCCCAGGACCCAGGAATCTGCCTTTTCAGCAAGCTCTCCAGATTTTTCTGATACAATGCTCTCATAACTACACATTGACAATCTCTCATCTAAACAATGCTCTGTATGAATGAAAAGATCCGTCCTTGTTCCACTGCACACACTGAACATGACCTGAAGCAGAGGCTAATCGAAGTCCAGGAAGCTGAGATAATCAGACTTTAAAATTACAACTTACTTGATAATGGGGATCCTAAGTCCATCTCATTGAGTCTCCTCTTTTCGACTGGAAGTCACCAAGGGAAAACCTGTAAGCAAGAGTCAAACACTTCAGCATGTCAAGCATCATGATCTAGCTCTGGCTTACAAGCTACCTATTTTAACCTCTAGTCAGTGTGCTCACAATTATAAAAACAAACAAATAAAAACCTACCACATTGCATTTCTTACTATTCTATGGCCTTAAAGAATTTTTATGCATATTGATGTATTTGTAGAACTTGGGTCCACTACCTGCAAAGGTCTTTCCCCTGTTCACCATTCCTCACCTAGGACACACCCATCCATCCCTTAGGACTTGACCCAAGTGCTCTCTCCTCGCTGGTAAAGCTCTGCCACAAGCCCAGGTGAAGCATTGCTCTCATCTCTGATTCCGACAGCAATTTGTTCAAGATGGTTGTAACAACTCATTTCCTTACAATTATATTTATTTTACTATCTTTTTTATTAGGCCTTGAGCTATTGAGAAAATTCAGCCAAAATAGTAAAATTTTCAGCCTTTCATAGACAACAGGTCATGGACTCAAATTTAAATGCATTTGTAAAAAAACTGCCAACGCAGAGGATGTTGGTGCAATTAAGACACAATCAACCCAGTCCAACCACAGCTGTAGTAATAATTTAAAATCTTTTAGTTAAATGGAGGTCCATTATGAAACTCCAGTTCAGTTACTAGCATTACTTTTTGTATTCTCTTGTCTTAATTGGTGAAAGTTATTCCATTGTAACATCTAGGTTATTTGAAATGTAGAAGTTTCTTTACCAGGAAGTTATTAATACTAGTATAGTAAAGGAAGTATCTCTATTAAAATTCATTTAATAAGTCAGAGACAGCAGGCAATACCATAAAGAGCATGAATCTTGGAGTCAGATAAGCCTGGGTTCAAACCATAAATATACTACTGTGTGACTCTGAGTAAGTTACTTTACTATCCTGAGCCTCTATTACCTCACCTGTAAAGTGAAAATTGTTTCACAGGGTGAAGAGCTAACTAGATAATTAAATACATGAGGAAGTACCCAGGATATTGGCTAATTCATAATAATCACGCACAAATTTATTACTGCTGCTATTGTTACGACAAACAGTTGCGCCAGGACAAGTCCTTTTCATTATAAAGCCTGGAAGAGCTGAGGCATGAAGACAGGCTGTTAGTTGGCTGAGCCCACCTTTACAAGAGGATCTTAGAGAAGAATTAACTGGCATTCTAGGATGTGTAGTATTAAAAAGTTTTTTATAAACTAGAAGGATTTATAAGGAGACCTTACCTCATCTCTGCATTTTTAATTTGGTAGGTCTGCTTTAAAGATAAAAGATACTATTCTGAGAAAATCTGGACGTTTAAAGTCACACACTAATCAATAGGTTATTTGAAATGTAGATGGTCATGATTGGAATATACTAACTTTGAAAGAGAACAGATATCATAGAAAAGGACAAGCAGTGGGCCCTTGTAGGGTCTCAGAGCCTCCTTCAGAAACTGTTGAGCTATAGAGCCCAGAGTCTGCCCTTTATTATTTTTTTCTTCTTTTAAAAAAGCAGCTCAATTGATATGCAAGAAACTACACATATTTAAAGTACACATCTTGATGAGTTTTGACATACATATACACATACGAAATCATCACAACAATCTAGGTAATATCTATATCCATCAACTTCAAAAGTTCCCAGAAATATGAATTTGTCAGTGCACCAAGAGCTAACTGATCTCTTAGGGACTGGTTCATAACACCCAAATCCTCAAGAGAGAGATGGTAAAGCTGACACTTGCAGGCTTATTAATTTACCATGGAAGAATAAATACTTTCCCACAAACTCAGGGCACTCTTTTCCTAGCATTAGTTACAATATACTTCAATGGTTTGGAAAAAGATGTGTCATCAGGAGGTTGCTCAGTAACAAAGAATCAGAGCAAAGGAATCAGATGCTCTTGAAGAATGTTTCAACAAAGACAAAGAAAAGCCAATAGCCTCTCTTATGCCCCAATCCTATTCACTTTTCTAATGGTCAGACTCTATGTCTTTTGGATATTCATTTCTATCTTGGACAAAACTCCTCCTTTTATATATTCAAACAGATATGACTGTTCACAGGAATGTGCATTCTTCAAATGAGTCAGTGACAACTTTGTCTTGTTACAAAGACTGACCACTACAGTAAGGCTTGGACACTGTCCTAACTCAGTCATTTATCTTACTTGTTTGTAAACTGGAGACAATTAAACTCTTAGATATTGTGTGCTCAGTCTTATGAAACACCCTCATAGAGAATGATTTTTTCTGTCTACAGGCATTGAAGTCACCTTATGATGGCTCCTACAGAAATGGCAGCACTACTGCTCACTGGTCCCACTAAGACACATAAAACATTTGCATTTTACCCTATAAAAGCACTAGCAACTTTGACTTTGTAATTTGACTTCATAGTGAATGCCACAGTCATTTCTCAAGGATACTTATTACAGGTAGTCTTCTCTTCCCCTTTGGTAAATGATTTACAGAAATATTTAAGTGTGTTTCAGCAAACTAACCATTCAGCACATGTCAAAACACTGAAAATAATGAGAGTCTATGATCTTAGAACAAACATGATGTCAATATCAAAAGACCTTTTGCTATAATGTCCTCCATGAATTGAGTCTCTTTGAAATGACTTTTCACCAAGCTCTTAAACAAGTGAACTACTGCACATATTTCCTAATTGAAATATTCCTGGCATTAATTTGTATGGAATTAAAGAATTTTAAAGGCTAAAAGTTATTTGATCTTTCTCACAGTGGGAAGAATTTTGTTTCTGATAAGAGCTAAATAAAAGAAACTCTTTGTCACTATTAATAGAAAACGATATACCATTTAATTTTATATCAACAGGATAAGAAAATTATTATTTTTAAAAAATGAATAAATTTGAGAAAAGGACATTGCATCGTAAGTCTGGATATTTGGTACATAGCAGGAACCTAAGTAATGCTGAATGAGAACTCTAAGCCTGTTATCACATATAAAGTTTTGATTATGAAAGATTTTTCATTTTTCTTTATTGAAATTACTTTGTGGATGTTTCAATTTCAAATTGACAAATGATTATTTAGCTCTGGCTAAGTAAGCAAACACCATAATTAGTCAGGAGCACTATGTTAGGCATTATGGTGAATTAAGAAGTTAGAGTTGCAGAAAATTTAAATTTATTTCATGATATACAACTTTTCTGGCTTATGGATTTACAAATTTGCAAATTTGATTTGATTTGACTTGATTTTTTAGGCCATCCTTCAATTATACTTGTCAATTTCTGAAATATTTATTCTTAAAAATAATAAAATCAAAAGTAAAAACATCTGGACTTTTAGTCTCTTGTGACTTGCCTGAAAATCATTTGTCAAATAAATTGTCCTTTAAAACAGTTTTTAATATAGGTCCTCCAATTCCAAAATCACTGGGTTAACTGTTTTCAATGAACATATTTAGTCAGCGAACATGTATTTATATTGTATTCAATGTTAGGAAACAATGTGAGCAAAAAATAAATGAGCTGCCACCTTCATTCTGTGTGAAGGTTTGGAGTATATCATGCACTAGTATGTAGACCTCTCCACTTTTGGCTAGGTGCTAATACAAGGGCAGCTATTGCTATTTTTAGGAATATACATTTTTCTAGCAGTTCTCCACCCAGCTCCTCAGTTGTGTTCTCTTACAACAGGTCTCACACTTAGTCCATTGCATAGCACCTGAAAAAGGTGGTGTTTTCAACTATACTGAGAAAGTATTCCATAGTAGGCTTCATTTTGGATAGCAAAGAGAGAACAGAATGATGTTACAAGGAGCATCTTGCCTTGTCAATGAGGTAAGCAGCTAGTGTCCTTCAAGAGAAAGAAAAAGAAAAAGGGCATTTAGCTAAGAGGCCCTAGGACATCTGTTAAAGGAAGTTTATTCATAACTGAACGAAGCTCTATGGTGTTATTTTTTGTTTATAACATGAAGTATGAGTACTACTATTTTGATAAATTATAAACTTCTCCTTTCCTACTTTTATGCCTCTTCTATTTTCTAAAATTCAGTATTTACCAGCCATGTACCAGATGTAAGCTTAACATCATTGTGTAACCAACAGTAATAAAGAAGGGAGAGAGAAAGGGAGGAAGAGGAAAAAGAAAGTATTAACTTACCATTTTTAGCATAAATATTCTATGATACATTTTATACGTTTATATATAGGAGCCATGTTGACCATCTAACAAAATTTAACAAACTCCCCCATGTCCCCCACCACTGCAAAGTAAATCAACCACAGATACATATACTACCCTCTTAGGAAATAGTTTCAAAGACTTCTGTTATGAGTTGAATTGTGTTCCCCCATATTCATTAAGTTGAAGTCCGAATCACCTATACCTCAGAATGTGACCTTATTTGGAAATAGGGTCATTGCAGATGTAATTAGTTAAGATCGGGCCATACTAGAGTAGGGTGGGCCCCTAATCTAATCTAACTGTTGTCCTTATACAGAGGGGAAATTTGGTGGGATTCAGCCCCAGCAGAATTGGATTGGAGCATCCACAATGGCCTTCCTCAAATGCCTGAATTTTTCCACATACTGGCTTCAGCAAAACACACAGAATTTTTCCATGGTGGCTCCAAAGGCAAGTGTTCCAAGGGCTGGAAGGAGGAAGCTGCCACTTTCTTAGGGCCTGGCCTCAAAACCTGCATCACGTCTTCAATATTTTGTTGGTCAGAGAAAGCACAGAGCCTTCTCAGACTCAAGGCAGCATATCTTGTCTTGATGGGAGGAGTGCCTAAGAATCTATAGCATTCCTTAATCTGGCACACGTCTCTTATCAAAGATCATTTCCATGTGTTCTTTGAAAAACCATTATGTTAATACAATTAATAGATCATTTTGATTTTACCAAATTGTTTTCCAGGTAAAAGGGTTCATGAATTAAGGGATTCAACACTTTCCAACCATACCATCCCTTGTCCCCATCAGTCATATTTATGTGTCTCATTATAACCTATGTGCATATTTACTTTTTATAATTTTATTCATTAATGAATTCATAGCCCTTCAAGAATTATAATATCCTTAAAGCACCCTGTCTTCCACATCTTTTGCAATTTCTCTCAGAGGAGAAATAAGGGGAAATCTGGATACAGAAACAGACCCAGGAAGAAAAGCATGCAAAGATAAGGTAGAGACTGGGGTAATGCTTCTACAAGCCAAAGGAATTCCAAAGATTTCCAGAGAACATGAGAAGCTAGGAAAAAGACAGAACAGATTCTCTCTCACAGCCATCAGTTCTTGAACATGTAGCCTCCAGAACTATAAGATAGTACATCTCTCTTGTTTAAGCCACTCAGTTTGTAATACTTTGTTATCTGACCCCTAGCGAACAGATGCACCTTCTTTAAAGTCATTGACTGGAAGCAACAGCATCTGTCTTATCGAGAGAGACAACTACCGCACCACCACTTCCACTGAAACCAAGCTACGAGACAACCCTGAGCTCTGCCACAGCTGAAGCTTTAAAAGTTACTTAACACTGAAACTCATTCTGTATCTTATCTTGCTCTCTCCTGATTATGCATAGCAGAAGCAAGAGCAGCACAAGAGCCACAGGTACTCCTCACAGAAATTTCTTATTGTTTACGCTAAGCAATGGTGAGGCAAGGATGCTGTTGACTGGTACATCACATTCTATTAATGTAAAATATATTAAAGAGCTCAAGAGCAGAGGTGAAGCCTTCTCTTTATTTCTATTTCCTATATCTTCCAGCATAATGCTGAGCACAGAACTATTTATTATTTAATATTTAATCTTTGATATAAGACACTATTAGCTCTCTTCATAAATATCAATAACAATAGGTAGAAAAGCGAGTGAATTTCTGCTTTCTTTCTGAGAAAGCTTTTCAGTAGAGCAGCCTCAAAGAAAGACAAGCTAGTCTCTGCCGCCATCTAGGGGAAAAAGGGGATTATAACAGTATAGAAATTAAATTCAAACTCAGTCCTTCTGAAGGAACAGTTAAAACTTACACAAATGCAGGGGTGTAGAGTTCATACATCGAGCTGCTTCCTGTTACTACACAGTGTAGCCTTTCCATGCGTGTTATCTTGTGCCCATTTGCAGGGGCATGACCTTTTTAATAAACTATTTATTCGTTTAACAAATCTCTATTTGGTCACTATTTTTTTTCCAGTCATTGTAATAGTAATCAAAAGCAATATAATGCACCTTATCCACAAAAGAGTCAGTCATGTGATATTAGGGAGTCAGACTGAAATGTATGTTTAAATTAATTTATTCTGTCCTTGCTATGCTACCGGAAACATTCAAGATCTCACCCATTTTTGGTGACTGTTCCCTGACAGCTCTTCATTTGTACGTTTGGATCCATTATTCCTTGCTTTTATCTCCCTCGACTTTCTAACCCCTTGGTTTGGCCCCCATGTTCCCGATCCAGGCTGAAAGCCATCATTTGCTTTGATGATTTTTGACCACACTGTTTTTACTTTGCTCCTCAGAAAACTTTTCTTAAACATGATTTTCTTTTACTCTGTGATGCCAGCCTTAGAGAACCCTAATAAACCAAAAAAACATACTGGAAAGCAAAGACAACACTATATTGAAACCCTCAGGCCTTGAAGTTCCTGTCTGCTGGGGATAAGACAATGCCTTCTTTACTCTCTGTTTAGGAAATGAAATGCAAACACAGTTCTGTGCATCCAGCTGTCAATAATGACCACGGCAACTGCCCAAAGCATCTGCTTTGCTGGTACCCCAGTTCAATAAAGATGCCAGAAAGCTAATCAGGTGGGCATGCTCCCTGCCACTGAAAAAGAAAACTCACTACTTCTTAGAAAACAAATCAGTATGTATTTTGGTGGGCAGATTACTTCATAGGACTCTCGAATCTTTCCTGCATCCAGGTAGTAGCTTTAACAACAGGCCGTGAGTATGTCCTTGAAGACATCTAAAATAGCCAGGTGCCAAGTGACCATAACTTCTGTGGGCTGAATGGTCTCCCAAATTCATATGCTGAAGTCCTAACCTCCACTATCTCAGAATGTAATCATATTTGGAGATCAGGTTTTAAAGACAAAATTAAAATAAGTCCATTAGGGTAATCTTTAATCCAATATGACTGGTGTCCTTATAAAATAAAATTTGAACACACACAGAGACACCAGACAGGTGCATTCAGAGAAAAGACCATGTGGATACACACAAAGAAGGCAATGATTGGCAAGCCAAGGACAGAAGTCTCAGGGGGGAACCAACTGAAGGGTTCCACCTTGATCTTAGACTTCTAGCCTCCAGCACTTGGAAAAGATTAATTTCTGTTGTTTAACCCACCCAGTCTGTAGTATTTTGTTATGGCAGCCTACCAAACTAAGATATTCTCATATGCAATAAGCCTAATCTTGATTTAGTGCTCTTTCCCCTCTCAAAAATTTGGCTCCATGGAATCTTCACCCTGAGTAACAGCCCTACTTCTTACAAGATGAGGTTGTCTTTCCCTTGATCTTGACTCTTCCTTAGGGAGGTGTAATGATTTCTCAACCAGATTTATGTTAAGTCAGGGATGAATGACTATCTTCTTTAGGGAGATCACTACAGTATCAAATAAATTCCTTCAGCCCACATATTCATCAGGCCACTTTCCTCATAATTTAACTATGCACATGGATCCTCCTGAGAGCTCTGAAAGGGGCCACCCATTCCCCCAGTGCCCTTTATCAATGTATCTTTCATATTGCTCCCAGGAGCTTCTAGAATGTGCCAAACTAAGATATTAATTAAGCACCTGCAAAGCCACATTGTGATTTCAACTGAGATCATTTTTCTCTTTTTCCCTTCTAAAATTATGTTCAACTATGATGTTCTAACTCCTTGGATCAAGTTATACTGTACAGTGAACACAGATGTCATTATAACCCAAGTAATACGTATCTCTCAATCTGTACTAATATCTTAGAGCTCAAACTCATCCCATTCATTTTCTTCATTAGTGCTTTAACTTCTGTCTCAATTTCCCCATCTCACCACAGTGATTTTTTTAAAAATTCAGGCCATATTCATACCGCTTTTTTCCTCTTCCATAATTAAAGTGTGAACTATAAAGTTTCTAAATTGACATGGACACCTCATGTGACAATTCCAGCTTTATCACCTGCTACTCCCTCTTTCACACTTAGTGATCAGATCATGCCCAGCTACTAATCTTTTCCCGAATGCAAAATGACACTTTACAGCACCAACTTTAAATACAGGCTATTTTCCTTGCCCAGAGGGCTTTTCTTTTATGTACTCATTTGGCTGTCCTTAATAGCCTTCCAAATTCAACTCTTCCAGGAAGTCCTTTGTAACCCATCCCCAGACTACACAATGGTTACTTCTCATTCCCATGCCTCCCAAATAATTCTATTCTTAGACTATATTTGCCTAATTAGACTGAGAAAATGCTAAGCGAAGGATTTATACCTTTATCATCTTCTGATCACCAGCACCTAACAGAGTAATTGAAGATTGGTGGGTGTTAATTAAATGATTTAGTCAAGATCAGAATAGAGGAGAAACATGGTGTTTGCTTTCTTGCTTGTTTTGTGGGGGTTGGGGAGTTGGGGAAGGGAGTGTTAAGAATACTGATTTGGTGATACCTGGATCATCTAAGAGGAACCCCTCAATCCAATAGCTCCTGTACCCAAGGGTTGGCAAGGATGCAGACAACTTGAAATCCACATACTATTTTCCATAATGGCTGTGCTAATTTACATTTCCATCAACAACAAACAGGATTTTCTTTTCTCCACATCCTCACCAACAGTTTTCTTTTGTCCTTGTGATAACAGCCATCCTAAAAGATGTGAGGTGATATCTCAATGTAGTTTTTATATACGTTTCCTGATGATTAGTGATGTTGACCATTTTTTCATATATCTGTTGACTATTTGTATATCTTTGGGAAAAAATGTGTATTCAGGTCATTTGTCCATTTTTTAATTGGGTATTTTCTTGCCATTGAGTTGTTTGAATTCCTTATATATTTTGGATAATAGCCCATTATATGTATGGTTTACAGATATTTTCTCCCTTTCTGCAGATTGACTTTTCACTCTGTTGATTGTTGTTTTATGCAGAAACTTTTTAAGTTTGATGAAAACACATTTATCCATTTTTGCTTTCATTGACTGGGCTTTTGGAATCGTTAAGACCAATGTCAAAAAGATTTACCTTATGTCTTCTACTGGTACTTTTACTGTAAAATCTTATATTTAAGTCTTTAATCCATTTTGAGGTATGTGGTGTGAAATAAGAGTCCAATTTTATTCTTCTGCATGTGGATATCCAGTTTTACAAACACCATGTATTGAAGATATGTCCTTTCCCCAGTGTATGGTCTTGGCACCTTTGTCAAAGATCAATTGACTATAAATGCGTAGACTTATTTCTGTTTTCTCTATTCTGTTCCATTGGTCAATAGCTCTATTTTTATACCTGTACCATGCTGTTTTAACTACCACAGTTTTGCAGCATATTTTGAATTCAGGAAGTATGGTGCTTCTAGCTTTTTTCTTTCTCAAGATTGCTTTGGCTATTTGAGGTCTTTTGTGGTTCCACATGAGTTTTAAGATTGTTTCTTGCTATTTCTGTGAGTAATGCCATTGGAATTTTAATAGGGATTGCACTGAATCTGTAGATTGCTTTAGATTGTATAGACATTTTAACATTATTGATTCTTCCAATCCATAAGCACAAAATATATTTCCATTTATTTGTGTCTTCTTCAATTTCTTTCATCAATGTTTTATAATATTTAGTGTGGATGTCTTTCATCTCCTTGGTTAAATTTATTCCTAAGTATTTTATTGTTAATGCTATTGTAAATGGGATTGTTTTCAGCCTATCTCTGATAGTTCATTGTTAGCATACAGAAATGCTACTAATTTGAGTATGTTTATTAGTTCTAACAGATTTTTGGTGGTCTTCAGGGTTTTCTTTATACAAGAAAATATCATCTGAAAACATAGTTATTTTACTTCTTCTTTTCCAATATGGATAACTTTTGTTGTGTTTTATTTCTTTCCTTCTTGTGAATTCCAGTATATACTGAATAGAAGTGACAAGAGTGGGCACCCTTTTAAATGCATCTGTTGAGATGATCAGCAGGGGCTGCCCTGAATCCTGGGGCTGGGGGTGCCAGCCTGACACTGGGGTAGGCCTGGAAGCTGGGTGCACAGGGGCAGGCATTGAGTGTGGGTCCAGAGGGGCTGGCCTGAGGCCTGGAGCTTTGGGTCTGACCTGGCACTATAGCAACAGGTAACCTTGTTCTATGGAGCAATCCTGAAGCCTGGGCTACATATACTGCCCTGATGCCAGGATTTACTGGGGTGGGGAGTCTGGTGATTGGGTGCTCACTTGACTCATTCCCCCATGAGGCAGGTATCTCTCTCTGCATTTTACTCCTCAGGGTTGTGTAAGGATAACATGGGTAATGTTCTTACCCTCTTCAATGAGTCTTTACTTATTTCTGTGCTGGGTTTCAATGGAAATCCAAAAGTATTTACCAATCTGTAATCTCTCACCTGAAAACCTGAGCACTTGTGAAAATATTTTCATTTGTGGATATTGCTTCAACCGATGTTTCTGTGAGGTCATGAGCTCTGGAAACTCTGACTCCACCACCTTGCTGATGTCCTCATGGAAGTATTCTTTTATTTCTAGTCTGCTCAGAGTATTTTTTTCTACAATAAATAGGATTTGAGTATCATAAATTCTTATTTTGCATTTATTGACATGTCATATGAATTCTCCTTCCTTCTGTTAATGTGATGAAATTCTCTGATATTCAAATATTAAACCAATCTCACTTGGATGACAATTGTTTATGATACAATACATTTTTGATATACTGGTGGGCATAATTTCCTGATATTTCATTAAGATTCTTGATATCATTCAATATCCATGAATGATATTGGTCTATAATTTTCTTCCAATATAATATTCTTGTCATATTTTGCTGAAACCAGGGTATGTTGGCCTCACAAAAAAGTTCATAGGTGTTGCCTCCTAATATGAAAATGTATCCTCTGTTTTCTGAGTTATAATTGTTTCTGTAAGATTAATACCATTTATTCTTTTTTTATATTAAGGTATTATTGATATACTCTTATGAAGGTTTCACATGAAGAAACAATGTGGTTACTACATTCACCCTTATTATCAAGTCCCCACCCATAACCCAATGCAGTCACTGTCCATCAGTGCAGCAAGATACCACAGATTCACTATTTGCCTTCTCTGTGCTACACTGTCTTCCCTGTGAACTCCCCATAATATGTGTACTAAACATAATACTCATCAATCCCCTTCTCCCTCCCTCCCCACCCGCCCACCCACACCCCTCCCTTTAGTAACCACTAGTCTCTTCATGGAGTAAGTGAGTCTGCTGCAGTTTTGTTCCTTCAGTTGTGCTTCATTGTTTTATTCCACAAATGAGTGAAATCATTTTGCACTTCTCTTTCTCTGCCTGGTTTATTTCACTGAGCATAATATCCTCTAGTTCCATCCATGTTGTTGCAAATGGTATGATTTGGTTCTTTCTTATGGCTGAATAGTATTCCATTGCGTATATGTACCACCTCTTCTTTATCCATTCATCTACTGATGGACACGTAGGTTGCTTCCATGTCTTAGTTATTATAAATAGTGCTGTGATAAACATAGGGGTGCATATGTCTTTTTGAGTCTGAGAAGTTGTTTTCTTTGGGTAAATTCCTAGGAGTGGAATTCCCGGGTCAAACGGTATTTCTATTTTTAGTTTTTTGAGGAACATCCATATTGCTTTCCACAATGGATGAACTAATTTACATTCCACTAACAATACAGAGAGTTCCCCTTTTTTCTCATCCTCACCAGCATTTGTTGTTCCTTGTCTTTTTGATGTTGGCCATCCTGGCTGGTGTTGAGGTGATATCTCATTGTGGTTTTAATTTGCATTTCCCTGATGATTACTGATGTGTAGCATCTTTTCATGTGCCTGTTGGCCATTTGAATTTCTTCTTTGAAGAATTGTCTCTTCATATCTTCTGCCCATTTTCTAATCAGGTTATTTGCTTTTTGGGTGTTGAGGTGTGTGAGTTCCTTATATATTTTGGATGTTAACCTCTTGAGGGACATGTCATTTACAAATATATTCTCCCATACTGTAGGATGCCTTTTGTTATGTTGATGGTGTCCTTTGTTGTACAGAAGCTTTTTAGTCTGATGTAGTACCATGTGTTTGTTTTTGCTTTTGTTTCCCTTGGTCAAGGAGATGCATTCAAGAAGTTTCTCATGTTTATATTCAGGAGATTTTTGCCTATGCTGTCCTCTAAGAGATTTATGGTTTCATGACTTACATTCAGGTGTTTGATCCATTTCAAGTTTACTTTTGTGTATGGGGTTAAACAATTATCCAGTTTAATTCTCTTGCACATAGCTGTCCAATTTTGCCAACACCAGTTGTTGAAGAGGCTGTCATTTCCTCATTGTATGTCCATAGCTCCTTTATTGTATATTAATTGACCATATATACTTGGGTTTATATCTGGGCTCCCTAGTATGTTCCATTGGTCTATTGTTCTGTTCTTGTGCCAGTACCAAATTGTCTTGATTATTGTGGCTTCGTAGTAGAGCTTGAAGTTGGGGAGCAAAATCACCCCACCTTTATTCTTCCTTCTCAGTATTGCTTTGGCTATTTGGGGTCTTTTGTGATTCCATATGAATTCTAGAACTATTTGCTCTAGTTCACTGAAGAATGCTGTTGGTATTTTGATAGGAATTGCACTGAATCTGTAGATTGCTTTAGACAGGATGGCCATTTTGACAATATTAATTCTTCCTATCCATGAGCATAGTATTGGTGTCCATTTATTGGTGTCTTCTTTAATTTCTCTCATGAGCGTCTTGAAGTTTTCAGAGTATAGGTCTTTCACTTCCTTGGTTAGGTTTATTACTAGGTATTTTATTCTTTTTGATGTGATTGTGAATGGAATTATTTTCCTGATTTCTCTTTCTGCTACTTCATTGCTAGTGTATAGGAATGAAACAGATTTCTGTGTATTAATTTTGTATCTTGCAACTTTGCTGAATTCAGATATTAGTTCTGGTAATTTTGGAGTGGATTCTTTAAGGTTTTTTTTATGTACAATATCATGTCATCTGCAAAGAGTGACAGTTTAACTTCTTCCTTGACAATCTGGACGTCTTTTACTTCTTTGTGTTGTCTCATTGCCATGGCTGGGACCTCCAGAACTATGTCAAATAAAAGTGGAGAGAGTGGGCATCCCTGTCTTGTTCCCGATCTTAGAGGAGAAGCTTTCAGCTTCTCGCTGTTAAGTATGATGTTGGCTGTGGGTTTGTCATATATGGCACTTATTATGTTAAGGTACTTGCCCTCTATACCCATTTTGTTGAGAGTTTTTATCATAAATGGATGTTGGATTTTGTTGAAAGCTTTTTCAGCATCTATGGAGATGATCACGTGGTTTTGGTCCTTCTTTATATTGATGTGGTGGATGATGTTGATGGATTTTTGAATGTTGTACCGTCCTTGCATCCCTGGGATGAATCCCACTTGATCATGGTATATGATCCTCTTGATGTATTTCTGAATTAGGTTTGCTAATAGTTTGTTGAATATTTTTGTATCTATGTTCATCAGGAATATTGGTCTGTAATTTTCTTTTTTCATGGTGTCTTTGCCTGGTTTCCGTATAGAGTGATGCTGGCCTCAAACCCCTGAGGTACTCCATCATCATGAACAAGAGAGTTTGTGTGCAAATTGCAGCTCGCTCTTGGATGACAGGCTGCTTCACCACCTTGGTAGAAACAGTGCCTGTGCTGTGGCTATCTCTGTGTGGTTATAGCATCATCAATCATTTCACTTGTGAAATTCTGGCTGTCTTGAAACTGGTTTCTGTGGACAGCTCCACGGTACAGTTAATCATGCTGTTGATACTATACTTCTTCTTCCCGTGCCAATGCTTCTAATTTGCATCTCTTATGCATTGATCCTCTCCAACATCCTGAGAACTAGCTCAGTAGACGGTCGAAACAAAGCCTTTTCAACATGTGCAGCCCACTTGACTGTGGTGATTTTGTTTTATGGGACAGCCCTCTCCATGTTCCTGAAGCTCTCAAATGTAGATTCACAGGAAATAGATAAATTTATGATTTTGGTGTATGGTGGACTAACCCCCATGCTGAATCCTATAGTCTATGGAACAAAGAGGTGAAAGTGGCTGTGAAAAAATTGCTGGTTAGAAATCCTTTGGCACTGCCTTAATTTCCATCCTCAAATAATATTAGATCAAGCCCACAATTTGGATAATCTCCAACATTATCCAGAAAGCTCAGAATACTTGGTATAAACCAAACCCTAAAATTTACTTATTTGTGAAACATTATGTCTGATATCCTGATTTACCTTATAAATAAAACTTTTCATATTAATGGATTATTTAGGCAGAATGAATCTTTCCAGAAAAGTATTTAGCATTCATTGAATATTAATATAATGATAAAATTAGACAATTGTTACTGTCTCATATTTGACTTGCTATATCATCTAAGTGTCCAAATCTAGCATCACTATGACAATAACTAATACACCAAGAGTATAAATTTTTAAGCATAGTAAATTTTGAAATAATTTATCCTTATACGATTTGAAATTCTGTCTGAATTTATTATGAGTAGGTGTTTTTATATAAGTGTGGCTATAATTCAAGGTATAAATAAGTATGTCATAATTTATAAAATCAAGACACCATCAATTTTAGAACATTTCCCAGTTTCTAAATGATAAAATGTGAAAAATATGGTTTTAGATTTGATGAACTGTAACATAATAATTTTGTTTATTTGGATATGTATATGGGAGATGAGTAAATATCTGTGTTATGTGCAAAGATATCATAGGAGTTTGCACAATTGTAACCCTGCATATGAACTGGAGTAAAGGAATAGCACTTGGGAGACCTTGAAGTATCTTTGATTATAAGGTCAGAATGCTCTAATACTGTAATTTGAATGTCTCAATGAATTCATCATACACACACATACACACACACCCATGTTACTATTTTTCTTCAAGGATGCTGAGCTGACCAATTAAGGCTGAGAAAGAAAAGATTCCCATCCTGTAAAGATTATACTCCACAAGAAATAACTTATTAATGTGCATGATAATTGTAGGAAAAGATTCATGGATTAGTATATATGAGCAAAATTACATAAATTATATTATAATTTCACCAATATTGCACATTGATTAAGTTTTTCTTTTTTTCCACCTTCACTGGAGCTGTGGAATGATGAGACTGATGGGTACACATTACTTCCTTTTTATCAGAGGTGTTCTTGGACGTATGTGGATGATATTTTTATTCTATGGAGCAGGTGACCCTTGCTAACATAGATGTCATGCCCCTTAGAGAAGGTGGGACAATTATAGATGATTATCACAGAACCCAACCTGAACAACACAGCGCATGCAAAGGACGATTCAACTGTGGTGAATGGATTGATGAAGGAACCACACAGGAGGAAAGAACTGAGCAAGAGCTGTGCTGATATTCTCATTCCAAGGACCCTAGGTATACATGAGAAAACTTTTTCTTCCTCAGATGTTAGATGACCAATTCTATCAATTCAGAATCCCTCCAAAGTTAGGGATGGGGTATTTGTATTATGAATATAGTTATTCTGATTTTCATCATTACTTAAACATTGCACTATCAGACGAGAAGAACCATAGTGTGGTGCTGTTATCTGGTTGAAGAAGAGGAAGAAATATTAACCCTATTACCCATTAAATCTCTACAATCATTTATAACAAATAGTGATTCCAGGTAATCACAAACATTGATCCTATACATATTCATTTTATTTGTTTATACGGATGAAAAGAAAATCCATAGACTTTAATTGAAATTAAAGTTTTATGACTCATCAGCTCCAATGAGCATGTAATATCTTTCTCAATGACTTTTTCAACCAGTGCTTTCAAAGGATGTAGATAAGCTATTTATTGCCTGTGAAGCAGGCCAGCTGGCTGTCCAGAAGAAATACACAACAAATCGGCTCTATCCGTCCTAGTTGGATCACCATATGTCTAGAGAAGGTCCTCAGATTTTTCTGCAAGACTCATCTTGTCTAAACAATTAGATCAGAATTTTTGTTTGCCATCTTCCAGGGACAAAACTGCTTATGTAATCCGAATTGCATTTTGATTACTTCTTCATTATTCTATGTTTCATGATGAACAGCCTGCATTTTTACAGCATTCTTTATCAAGAGAGGAAATAGTTCATTAGAATGCAGCTTTCAAAACTGTACCACATTCCAGTGCTGCTTCTCTGAGGTAACATCCACTTCTCACTTTGCAATGATCATATTCAATGTCCTTGCATGATTCACTCACACAGGCAATTATTTTCAACAGGTGAGTAACTGCAACTCCTTGTGAAAAACTTACTATGTTAAGTCTCAGAGAATAGCCTGAATTCCAAGGTCTTAAGAGGCATTTGACTGTGACCCAATCATATGTACCACTTTCAGGTACATTTGTGATTTGTGTGATATCAGAGAGAACAAACACTCGCCTTTGCAATCATACAGTAGACAGAAACATACCAATGCCAATAGATTCCTGAATGTTTGTCTGACTCAAGTCTTCTTCTAAATATTTTTGGTTTTATTTTTCAGGTTAATAAGATTTTACATGATTTCTAATGAAGTCTTTTACTTTTTACTTCAGTAATTTTCCACAATCCAAGAACGTACTAACAACTGTGCTATTAACTTTTTTTAAGCTATCCAGAATCTTTCCCAAACCAGCCTGAAAATAAGGATCACCTGGAATGATTGTTAAAAATATCTTGCTCATGCTTAACCTGGATCCATCAAGTCAGATTTTCCCCGGGGAGAAATCTGTTAATCTGTATGTTTTCTAAGAGTCGGTGATTCTTATTATATGAGAATTATGGAAACTCTGACTCAGAGCATTAAATGGAAGAAACTGAACCATATTATTTAATGTTTTTAGAATGGTGGGTTGGGGGGCAGTAGATGTTAAGTTTCAAAGAGATGAGAATAACCCAAGAACTGACCGATAACCTAAGAACTGATCAGAAACCTAAGAACTGATCAGAATTTAGGGAAATATGTGTTGTCTGTCAGAGCTTTGTTAAAAAATTGCCAGGGAAAGGGAGAATCCATTTAATGATGTGAAAATTTTGAAAGCAAAACCCTTGGGATTCTGTTCAAGGAACTCTTTAAATGCAAGATTTAATTCTGTTTTGTTTGCTACAGCTCTCAAGTGTATAGAGAAAAAGGTCAAAACCAAATTAATCGATTTAATTGCAAAAATACATCCTAAATATAGTAGAGGAAAGAAATATTTAAAATGTTATTTAAATATGCTTAGTTTATTTATTATCAAAATTATCACTTTAGAAAGACCTCTTAGCAATAAAACATTATCTAACAAAATGGTCCTAGAAGCTAGCATCAGAAAAGCCAAGTTTGAGACCATAATTTGGCATCCATAGCTCTTTTCTTTAATGTATGAATCATGATCATGTATCACAGAATTATTAAAAGTTTTTAAACCATCTCTATATTGTGTTAAGATCAGTCTGTGAAGGGATAATTTTAGGAAGCCTATTGTAGTAATTCTGAGAAAAGGTGCTAGTCTAGGACAGAGTGATGGTTGTGGAGAAGGTAAGAAAGAGTGAAATTCTAGATATACTAAGAAGGGAGAGCCAGTAGGATTTCCTGAAGGATTGGGTAATGGTGATAGAGGAAGAAAAGCCTCAAAGATGATGACGTCAATGTTTTTGGACTGAAAAGTGGGAAGGATAGATTTGTAACTCACTGAAAAAGGAAAGACTATGGGTGGAGTGGATCTATGGGAGAATGCCAGGTGTTGTGAGCATTTTGGACATGTTAGATTTAAAGTGTCTATTAAATATGACAGTAATGCCAAAGAATATACAAGTTTTGTGTTTAGAGAAGTCTGGGATAGGGATATGAATTTGTGAGTCATCAGCATATGAATGTATTTCAAATCAGGAGACTGGATAAGATCACTAAGGCAGTAAGTATAGGTGATAAAAGTGAAGCATTGCTGACTGAGCATATCAGCAACTCTCAGTATTGCAGATCATTATCTGTCACCAAGCAGGGGTGACAGACGATAGTGCATCTCTCCATTCTCTGTGTCCCAGTGTAGATCTGGGCACACAACTGTCCACTCCATACACACAGCTGCCAATCTATATCAGATTATCATGTTAGTAGCTACATAATTATTCATATGAATTTAAAATGTATATCCTAATCATTCCTCTATTCAAGACTGTCGCTAATCAATGCCTGTTATCACTAATACCAAAATAAACACCTTCCTATGTTTGAATATTTCCCCTTCTTTTTTTGATTACATCTTAGAATAAATTCCCAAGAGTGGGCTTACTTTATCAAAAGCAATGAACAATTTTATGGCTCTCAATAGAAAAATGTTATAGTTCTTGATATATATACCCAAATTACTTTCCAAAGGGGTTATACCAATTTACTTTACATGGTTCAGCTCTATTAAAATAGGTAATATAACTAAATGAAGCTGCAATACTAATTCAACCAAAATAAAATTGTCTAAAATTATTTTTCACAACATATTCTATCTACAATTACTCTGCTGTTTTGTTTCACTTCTTTCATTTAATATGTATCTTCATTTTTCCTATTAAATGATATATTGGCTAATGGTATTAGTGGAGTACATTCAGATGCACTAGGGAATTTGAGAAGAATCAAACCACCTCCATGATTTGAAATATATGTGTATAAAATAGAAAATAGAAATAATAGCTAGAGCTGTGGAGAATCAAATGCCTGCACTTAAGAGTCACTCTTTTGCTACCTCACAGAGCTGTATATTAGCATCTTTCCATATGAACTAAGTCAGCAATAACATTTTGAGAAGCTGAGGCCTTGGAAGTAGAATAATCTCGCTAATGATTAAATATGAAAATTAGCCATGAAAGCCATTTTCTAACATGGAGACAGGGAAAGTTCCATTGGGATTTATAAGATTAAGGCCTTAGATAACAGATGACAAGAAAAGGAAGAATATCTGGCTAGATCCAGAATGATGTGTTTTAGCACTCTTGGATTGCGTATTTCTACTGCCCTATCTAGGAAGAATTGGCACTGTGCAATATACATAAAATTATCTTTAATGAGTTCATATTTTTTATTGTCAACATTAGAGGTGCTACAAAAAAATATATACCTTGACCTTAGTGAAAACAAATTGTATGGTCCCTGCAAACCTTATGTCTGATCTTGTCTCCAATTACATGTGGGATACTCAAGAAGAGATTGTGACACGCTTTCTGAAAATGTGAAAGAATTTGTTATACATGTTTGTTTTCAAACTATTGGTTTACATTTCTCTCAATTTTTAAACACATTTATCCTATTTATAGTCTGTTTGCAAGATAGGTATTATATTTCTTTCATGAATGATATATGGAAGAATAAAATAAATAAAAATTAAAATTAAATTAGAAATGTTATTGTTTTGGTGTTGTTTTGTTGGTTGTGTTTTTATTGCTAAGGAGAGCTTGAACCCAAGTGGGCCTAAAGCACTCGTGTTTTCATGATGTGAGTTTCCACAATAGGTGGCCCAGGGGAGATGGTCAACTGGTCATAGACCACAGCTTTTCTGGATAATATATAAAGCAGGATTCTCATTCTGAGTGAGAAGTCAAGGATGGAGCTTTCGGGTTTGCTTTAGGCAGAGGACATCCTGAAGGAAGGGCATCAGGATATCCAGTGGCATGGGCAGGGTTTCCATCTTCTAAAATAGTCTTTCTGAGTCCTACATAATTTTCCTACTCAGCTTAAGACAAAGGAGTGTAGCCACAAAAATTAGTACGCTTGAGCCTAATGTTTGGAATTTATTTGCATTGTTCTTCTCTTATAGTTTTTTTGTAATAGATGAGCAAGATTTTCTTACTAAAAGTAACTCTATCGGGTGATAACCTGTGTAAGAGTGTCAGGAGCTGGTTTCCCAGAAACAGTCTAAGAGGAGATCTGCCACTGGAGGTTTATTGGGGTGTGTCATCAGAAGCACCAGTAAGACGGTGAGAGAAGAGGACCATGCAGAAGGGAAGTTTCCTGCAGCCCAGGATCATCAGAAGCCTTAGCCAATCCCACAACAATCTCTAAAACTGAGAAGGTCCTTTAGAGAAAAACCAAACTGAGGCTAAGGTGTAGAGCCTTTGTACCCCTACATGGAACAGTCAGCGGAGACAGTCTGACCCCAGGGAGGAGTGAGAACCTTGGGCAAGGCAGCTCTCTCTAGCTGAGGGAAATCTCCAAAGAGGAGCACAGCAGTGGACCATCAGCTGCCCCAAATTCCAGCAAGTGGGGGAATGAGTGCATCAACCATTGAATGGCAATCTGGCGGGGGGAGTCACGTGGGGCGCACCACAACATATATTACAAAGAACACATACCACAGTGAAAATTAACTCTTTAACTTAGTTCATGATAGAATGGGAGAAAGGTGGAAAGGATAAGGCAAAAGATCAGCAGGAACATCTGCTCAATACTTACAAGTGAATTTTATAAAAACAAATAAACAAAAAACTAGGTTGTCCCTGGGCCTGTTCTCTTCACACCCTTTTAAGAGAACCCAGGAATTAGTTTTGATAAGAAAATGTCCCAGGTGAAGCAACAAGAAAATGTCCCAGGCTAAACCTCAGTAATTAAGGCTAACCAGAGGAGAAGAGAGGTGGGAAGGAAATGAAAGAAAAAGTGAAGGACAGACAAAACTAGTATAGTACAGTATTTTCATTTTGTTTTGGCAGATACTGTGCTTGGTAATTAATAGCTATTATTTCACTGAAGTCTACCAATAAATCTAAGAAGTAGGTATTATTATTCCATTTTATGAAGAGGAAGCTAAATCTCACAAGTAAATGGTCAAGTTCATAACACTCGTAAGGAGTGGGCCTCAGATCCAAACCAAGGTCTGATTTCAAAGTACATTTTTTCTAATAGGTGTTTCTCAATCAAGGAATACCCCAACCCCAATCAAGTTGAACCCCAAAATTCAACTGCCTCACAACCAAAGAGAGGAATACAATAAATGAGGGTAAGAACAATATCATTACAATGCCCTGAGATCTTTTTCCTACATTGTCTAATCATGTAGGTAGAATTCAGAGAACTTCATAGGAGAAAGTCATCCTTGAAAGGAGAATTGAACCTAGAAGACTTGGCAGCTATGCTTATACTTGTACTGAACGTCTTCCTATCTACACACTTAGTATCAGGTGTGCACAGGACACAAACATAATTCCCTGAGGCTCAGCTCCCTCCAGACATGAGATAATTCAGACCACTATCACCTTTGAATCTTCTCCCCACAATCAGACAAAGCTAGCACGGCTTTTCCCAGAGTTGAGATCGAGAGGAGGGTGTGTGAGCAAGGAGTCTGACATGGGCACACAGTCTACCAGCTCAGCACCCGAATGTCTTCTCACTGCCCAGGCCCATGACTAAATGCCACAAAGTGACACATGAGCAAACCCTGACCTTAGTGGCGAGTGGTGCAAAATAATGCTAATGAAAGGCTTATTCAAGCAGTTAAATCCAGCAAAATGATATCTCAAATTTGAAACATCATGAAGAGTCTCCAACAAAAGATAAAATAATCTGATCAACCCTGGTGTCCTTGATCACATTAGGCGTCACATCAAGTACAAATATATTTTCCTAGATGGATATCTAGTCATGTGACTATGAAATATTACTAATATACTTACTGCAGTTGTAAATTACCATATCTATGTAAGAAAAGGTCTTAGACAGCAGGACTTTCTTGGGAGACACGATCAAACTATGGTGATTGTAAACCTATGTAATGGTAAGTTGTATTAAACTGATGCTTTATAGAGACTAAAAATTACATCATACTCTTTTATTCATTATTTATCACTTAATGATAGATTATTTTATGCCAATAGAGAAACTGAAATCCAAAAGAAATGATACAATCTAGCCTAGGATGCCAACTATGTAGTGGCACAAAGACTCATATGAAACCCATTCTGTGTGATTTTAATATCATCACTCTTTTCATTATTCCACACTATCAATTGCTTGGAGAATTAAGGGCCCTGCTAAAACCTTTCCATCTATCCCTTTCACAGCAGATGAAGTCTAGTGAGCCAGCAAGTAATCATCACCTGGTAAAAGTAACCATCAACTTGTAAAGTCTGTAGGAGTCTCTAAAGGGGCCAAATAACCTAGTATTAACCTAAATAAAAGATAAATTGAGGCAAGCTCAAATTACGAGAAATTGAGTTTATTCAGGAATAGCAGAGGAATTACAATTCAGGAAACTCAAACTGTAGCAAGCCACAGACAAGTCCAATAGTTTCCAATAGGTTGATAATTAAAAGGGATAAACACACAGAAGCTAACCACATATTTTAAGGACAAAATATACAGAAAGAAACCAACTAAGGAAAGGAGAAAAAACTAACGACAGCAAGAGCTTCTATTTAAAATGGCATCTAGCACTTGTTTCAGCTTTATTTTTTCATTGTACTATCATATATGTCAAATAATATTATCTAATGTTTGATTATTTAGGTAGTGTATGTTTCTACTTGTAAAATGAAGTCTTATAAGAACAGCTGCTATTTCAAACCTGTACTATGCTATAGCATCAGTTTCTTCAACTGATGTTGAAAATATATGAGTACTTTAAATATTTGTCAAATGAACCAAAAGCAGGTATTGGGAAGGAAAGAAAAATAAACCAAGGTGAACTCATGGAAAATTGGCAGTAAGTAAATTTATCTTTAGTAAACCCATCTAAATATAAAGATAAAAACAGACATACATCAAATTTTGAACAGTAGAGTTAGTAAAATCACATATACAGAGCGATTTTTAAAAGGACAAAATGTTATGAATATTATGAATTAATCTGAAATCCTATTGCAATGGGAGATTTTTGAATAATAAGGAAATACGCTTTCAAACCAATAGTCATATCATAAACCATATTAAATAAAGCAAATGAATCATTCCTGTGAAAGGGCCAACATCAGGGTAGTTTCTAATACCATATTACTTAATATTAATTGTTATGGATAATCTAATTTGTGCAAATACATGAAATTGCAAACTTAGAAGTATAGGAATAGAAGAAAAAGTTATCAGTACTAATAGCTAACGTTTCAAAAAAAAAACTAAGAAATCCAAATGGAAAGCCTATTATTAGTGGAAAAGTGTTCATTTAGTTACCTGGTTATACAATAATATATAATAAACAATAAGCTATAGTTTCTCTATAAATAATAATTGCATAGAAATTTTCACAGAAAATAATCAAATAACATAATAAACCCAAAATAGTGAAAGCATATTAAAGGTATTGAAAAATCAAAAAACCTGCAGTATATATGAGATAGTGATATAACCTTAACATATTAAGAATTCTTATAAAAACAAAAGGAATTTCCAATTCGCTTACTTTCAATTTTCAATTGAAACCCAAATAGAAAATGGGTAATCAAATAATAAAGGAAAATCACAAACTAAGACACAGTATAGAAAATGAATATATGAAAATATGTTCAATCTCACTGTTATGCACATAAATGCTAATAAATTCAGAAATTCAGAGAGACAGAGAGCCCTGAATACAGGTGAGACACAATATGTGTATGAGCTTTAAAGCCATGGCTTTTTGGGTAAAAGTAAGTAAAAAGGAAGGGAGAGGCACTTTCGGAGGTTTAGAAGTGAAAAGAGCAAAGAATTGCACAAAGGAAAATTGAGTCATGCCAAACAAAAAATATTCTAAAATATCAAAGGGCATAAACTCCTTCTTACTTAGTCAAAAAAGATAAAGGAAGAGAAAGAGAAGGAGGGCCAGAGAACTCTCAGGAAAAAAGGTCAAAGTGGCTTTAGCAAGCTGATAGTGTTAAAAAGTTCCCTCCATTTCTGCAGTAGCAGAATGGGAGGTGAGAAGAAAACCAAAACAATCATTTAAGGAAATTCTACTTCACAACACAGACAGATGAGGGCACTCTTGACCTACAAATCTTCTAAACTAGTTAAAATCATGAAAGAAATGATGAAAGTACACTATATTCAAAGCTACTATAAAATAAAAAAGAAAATGAGAATCAAGGTGCCTCAGATGACAGAAATCTTTGCCCCTCATCCTCAAAAAAGAGGAAAAAAAAGCAAATGAAAACGATAGCACAATACTACAAATTAATGTCAATCTCCTCAAACAAGCATTTGAAGGAGTTAAAAACCATTTTGAATCAAAAAAGAAATTGACTAAATAATGTACCAGGAAGAAATGAAAAGAGAATTGATTGAACCCAGGAAATAATAATTAAAAGACAAAACCATCTTAGAAATGAAGGCTTAAATAAAGATACCAATGTAAAATAGATTAAAATGAAATTTAATAAGGGCATTAAAGAAAGGCATGGAAGCAATCAACACAATGAAAATAAGATAAAAGAAAATGTATCCAAAAGTGGTTGAAATGAAGCATAAGCAAAGAGAAACACTGTTTCTTTTACAAATACATAGAATTTGAGTCTCTAAAAAAGGAATTTGCCAATGAAATAGGATCAATATTTAGAAGTTAAATCCAGAAGCATTTTTTGTAAATAAAGAAAAAAGTGTCCATCTGAAAAAATAAGCTCAGTATAATCAACTCTGACAGACACATATCTCAGTACAATTATTGGGAGTTCAAATATAAATACGAAAGTCTTTAAATCTTTAAAACAAAATGATTAATATCTTACAAAGGCAAAGGTATTAGTCCAACATCCTGCTTATGAAAAAGATCATACGAAAGAGTTGCATTTAAAAAATACTCAATAAAACAATATATACCAAGAAATCTATATCTAGTCAAGATGTCCTTCTAATTTCAATGCTACTGAAAATTAGTTTTAAAAACACAAAATCCAAGGAATGCCGTATTCACAATTCCCTTTTAGAGATTTTGAAAGGATAATATTTAACCAAAAAAAAAAGAGGAATGGGAGAAGAACAAAAAGTGGTGAGCATTTAACATGTTTAGTTACAGATCTAAAAACAAACCTAAAAATAGGTGGGAATGAGGATGCAAAAATAATGTATGAATAGTCTATGTTCTGAAAAGTAAAAATGATACAGCCAAAAAACTAAGAGGAACTATCTTCTGGCCATAATAAACTAATTAGAGCCAGGCTTGCCATCCCACCATGGACAAAATAGATGAAATAAGAGTTTTTAGATACTGAACAAGCAAGTCAAGAACTGTGATCCTCATAGAGAATAGAATTAAAGAAAATTTGTGTTTATTTTTTAGACTCTGGTTCATGGAGAAGGATCCCAAACAGATCACAGTGGTCTCATTAACCTAAGAGTCAGAAAAGAGTTCAGGGTCAGAAAAAGATGGCACGTAAGAAGTGAGGCAGAAATCTCCTCCCAAAACTACATAAAATACAAAAATACAGCAAATACAACTAATCCTAAAAGAGTGGCCAGAAAGAAGATTGCAACAGCTGGGGGACCCAATCCCTCACCCTACCCTGGCTCACCAGAGGGAGGAAGAGAAACAGACTGAGGAGGTAGTAGAAGCCCAGGACTGATAAATATCCACCCCTGGAGATCTACTCCAGTAGTACCAACCCAAATTGCACAGTGCTCTGAGATTAGAGGGGTTGGAAAGCAAAGAGGGGCACAATACTTGGAGAGACTGAGATTCCAGCCACTTGCGGAGAATAGTTCCCCACAACCAGCTGCTCTGGGACAAAATTAAGGTGGGTAATTTCAAAGACTTCCCAACAGTGAGAGGGCTGCTAAAGGAGCAAGGATTACAAAGAGCTTTCTGCTCAGGAGAAGGAACAGGTGCACAAAATCGTCCTGGCATACTCAGCCCAGCAGTTTGGAAACTTTCAGGAGGTTCAGGTGTTCCATCCCCCTGGCTGACAATGCAGCCATGAGGCCCCCCACCACAGCAGGCAGCATGCCACTCCTTCTGGCCAATAGGCACCTGCTCACAAACCTGCTGCTCCCGCCATTGTTGCAGACCAACTGGATGGCAGCCCCACCTATGACAGCTACCACAGTATATTGAAGAGACTGCTCCCTGAGCACTTGGCTCACTGGCTCTGACACTGCAGCCAGAAAGCAGGAAAGTGTTTCCTCCCAGCAGCCACCGGAGCCACTGACTTGCTACCCCTGCCATTGCTCCAGGCCAACAGGAGGGCAGCCCCACCTATGGCAGCCAAGGGGCATATTGCAGAGGATACTCCCTGCACATCAGCTCACTGGCCCAGGCAGTGGAGGCAGGCACTACAACCAGGAAGCAGAAAAGAGCTCTCTCCTCCTGGCAGTCACTGGTGATACTCGCATGTGACCTCTGCCATCACTCTAGGTGCTGGGCAGCTTGGAAGAGTGGAGCTTCTGGGCACTAGAAGGTGCTGTCTACATAAAGCTAGTATTCCACATTATCAAGTAGGATTATGATAAGGCAGAAGAAACTTGTTCAATCAAGAACCTCTCAAACACCAGAAAGATAGCTAAGTGAAACTGAAATCACCAATCTTCCTATAAAATATTTCAAAGTAAAAATCATCAACATACTAATGGAGCTACAGAAGATCTAAGGGATTAATAAAAGAGAGATAGACATTTTGAAAAATACAGTATCTGAAATGAAAGATAAAATGGAGGGATTTAAAACCAGATAGAAGAGTCAGAGGAGATCAAAAATAGAATAGAAATTGGAGAACAGGAATACAAAGAAGCTGAGGCAGAGAGAGAAAAAAGGATCTCTAGGAATGAAAGAATAATAAGATAACTCGTGGACCAATCAAACAGAACAATATTGGCATTATAGGGCTACCAGAAGAAGAAGAAGAGAGAAAAAGAGATAGAAAGTGTTGTTGAAGAAATAATAGCTGAAAACTTACCCAGTATGTGGAAGGAAATAGTCTCTCAGGCCATGGAGGTGCACAGATCTCCCAACACCAGGGACCCAAGGAAGACAACATCAAGACATATAATAATTAAAATGGCAAAGATCAAGGATAAGGAGAGACTATTAAAAGCAGCTAGGGAGAGAAAAAAAACACCTACAAAGGAAAACCCATCAGGCTGTCATCAGACTTCTCAGCAGAAGCCAAACAGGCCAGAAGGGAGTGGCATGATATATTTAATGCAATGAAACAGAAAGACCTTGAACCAAGAATACTCTACCTGGCAAGATGATCATTTAAATTTGAGGGATGGATTAAACAATTTCCAGATAAGCAAAACTTGAGGGAATTTCCCTCCCACAAACTGTCTCTACAGTATATTTTAAAGGGACTTCTCTAGATGGAAGTGCTCCTAAAGTTAAATAGATGTCACCAGAAAAAATGAAACCACAGTAAAGGAAGTAGACCAATTAATTACTAAGCAAGTTCAAAATTAAATCAACTATCCCCAAAGTCAGTCAAGGGTACACAAAATGTACAGAATATGACTCATAACATATAAAGAGTGAAGGAGGAAGAAAAAGAAGGGAAAAAAAGGGAATTTTTGATTGTGTTTATAATAGCATAATAAGTAAGTTAAGTTAGACTGTTAGATCATAAAGAAGTTGGCCTTGAACTTTTGGTAACCATGAATCCAAAGTATGCAATGGCAATAAGTCCATATCTTTAAAAAAATCACCCTAAATGTAAATGGACTGAATGCACCAATCAAAAGACATACAGTCACTGAATGGATGAAAAAGCAAGACCCATCTATATGATGCCTACAAGAGACTTCAAACCCAAATACATACACAGACTAAAGGAGAAGAAGTAGAAAAACATATTTCAGGCAAATAATAGGGGGAAAAAAGCAGGAGTCACAATATTTTATCAGATAAAAGTAACTTTAAAACAAAGAAAGTAACAAGAGACAAATAAGGACATTATATAATGATAAAGCTGTCAGTCCAACAAGAGTTTATAACCATTATAAATTTCTATGCACCCAACACAGGAGCACTGACATATGTGCAACAAATACTAATAGAATTAAAGGGGGAAATAGAATACAATGCTTCATTCTAGGAGACTTCAACACTCCACTAACTCCAAAGGACAGATCAAGCAGACAGAAAATAAGTAAGGACACAGAGGCACTGAACAACACATTAGAACAGATGGACCTAAAACACATCTACAAACACTCCACCCAAAAGCAACAGGATACACATTTTTCTCAAGTGCACATAGGACATTTTCCAGAATAGACCACATACTAGGCCACAAAGAGAGCCTCAGTAAATTCAAAAAGATTGAAATTGTATGAACCAACTTCTCAGATCAGAAAGGAATGAAAATAGAAATAAATTGTGCAAAGAAAACAAAAAGGCTCACCAACACATGGAGGCTTAACAACATCCTCCTAATTAATCAATGGATCAATGAACAAGTTAAAACAGAGAATAAGCAATATAAGGAGAAAAAGAAAAACAACAGTTCAATGCCCCAACTTCTGTGGGATGCAGCAAAGGCAGATGTAAGAGGAAAGTATATAGCAATACATGCCTATCTCAAAAAAAAAAGAAAACTCCCAAATGAACAGTCTAAACTCACAATGAATGAAATTAGAAGAACAAATGAGGCCCAAAGTCAGAGAAGAGGGACATAATAAAGATCAGAGAAGAAATAAATAATATCAAAAAGAATAAAACAATAGAAATAATCAGTGAAACAAAGAGCTGGTTCTTTGAGAAAATAAACAAAATAGATAAGCCCCTAGCCAGTATTATCAAGAAACAATGAGTCCATACACATAAACAAAATCAAAAATGAGAAAGGAAAAATCACTAGAGACACAACAGAAATACAAAGAATTATTAGATAGTGGTATGAAAAATTACATGCTAACAAATTGGATAACCTAGAAGAAATGGACAACTTTCTAGAAAAATACAACCTTCTAAACCTGACCCAGGAAGAATCAGAATATCTGAACAGACCAATTAAAAGCAATGAAATTAAATTGTTAATCAAAAAACTACCCAAGAACAAAATCCCCAAACCAGATGGCATCATCACTGAATTTTATCATACATTTAGAGAAGACCTAATACCATACTCCTTAAAGTTTAACAAAAACTGGAAGATGAGAGGGAATACTTTCAAACTCATTCTATGAATCCAGCATTACCCTAATACCAAAACAAGGCAAAGATACCACAAACAAAGAAAATTACAGAGGGCTTTCCCTGATGAACACAGATGCAAAAGTACTCAATGAAACATTAGCAAACCAAAATAAAAAATACATCAAAAAGATCATACATCATGGTCAAGTGGGATTTATTCCAGGGATGCAAGATGGTACAATGTTAGAAAATTCATCAACATCGTCCACCACATCAACAAAAAGAAAGACAAAAATCACATGATCATCTCGATAGATGCTGAAAAAGCTTTTGACAAAATTCAACATCCATTCGTGACAAAAACTCTCAACAAAATGGGTATATAGAGCAAGTACCTCAACATAATAAAGGCCATATATGACAAACCCAAAGCTAACATCACACTTAACAGCAAAAAGCTGAAAGTTTTTCCTCTAAGATCGGGAACAAGACAAAGATGTCCACTCACCCTTCTTTTATTCAACATAGTATGGAGATCCTAGCCATGGCAATCAGACAACACAAAGATTAAAGGTATCTAGACTGGTAAAAAAGAAGATAAATGTCACTGCAGATGACATGATATTGTACATAAAAACCCTAAAGGCTCCACTCCAAAACAACTAGAACTAATGACTGAATTCAGTAAAGTTGAAAGATACAAAATTAATACACAGAAATCTGTTGCATTCCTATACACTAATGATGAATTACCAGTTAGAGAAATCAGAAAACAATTGCATCAAAAAGAATAAAATACCTAAGAATAACCCTAACCAAGTAAGTCAAAGACCTATACCCTGAAAACTACAAGACACTCATGAGAAAAATTAAAGAAGATACCAAAAAATGGAAACACATCCCATGCTCATGGATAGGAAGAATTAATATTGTCAAAATGGCCATCCTGCCTAAAGCAATCTACAGATTCAATGCAATCCCTATAAAAATACCAAAACATTATTCAACAAACTAAAACAAATAATTCTAAAATTCATTTGGAACCACAATACCCTGAATAGCCAAAGGAATACACACCTCGACTTCAAGCTCTACTACAAAGTCACAGTAATCAAAACAATTTGGTACTGGCACAAGAACAGACCCTTAGAGCAATGGAATAGAATAGAAAGTCCAGATATAAACCTACACATATATGGCCAATTAATATACAACAAAGGAGGCATAGATATACAATGGGGAAATGACAGTCTCTTCAATAACTGTTGTTGGCAAAACTGGACAGCTACATGTAAGAGAATGAAATAGGATTACTGTCTAACTCCATACACAAAAGTAAACTCAAAAGGATCAAAGATCTGAATGTAAGTCATGAAACCATAAAACTCTTAGAAGAAAACATGGGCAAAAATCTCTTAAATATAAACATGAGCAACTTTTTCCTGAACACATCTCCTCAGGCAAGGGAAGCAAAATCAAATATGAACAAATGGGGCTACATTAAACTAAAAAGCTTCTGTACAGCAAAGGACACCATCAGTAGAACAAAAAGGTATCCTACAGTCTGGAAGAATATATTCATAAATGACATAATCTGATAAAGGGTTAATATCCAAAATATATAAACAGCTCACATGCCTCAATACCAAAAAAGGCAAATAACTCAATTAAAAAATGGGTGGAGGTGCACCTCAACAAACAGAAAAACAAATAATCCAATTAAAAAATGGGCAGAGGAGCTGAACAGATAGTTCTCCAAAGAAGAAATTCAGATGGCCAATAGACACATGAAAAGATGCTCCACATCGTTTGTCATCAGAGAAATGCAAATTACAACCACAATGAGATATCACCTCACATGAGTAAGGATGGCTACCATCCAAAAGACAAACAACAAACAAATGTTGGCAAGATTGTGGAGAAAGGGGAACCTTCCTACACTGCTGGTGGGAATGTAAATTAGTTCAACCATTGTGGAAAGCAGTATGCAGGTTCCTCAAAAAGCTCAAAATAGAAATACCATTTGACCCAGGAATTCCACTTCTAGGAATTTACCCTAAGAATACAGGAGCCCAGTTTGAAAAAGACAGATGCACCCCTATGTTTATCGCAGCACTATTTACAATAGCCAAGAAATGGAAGCAACCTAAGTGTCCATCAGTAGATGAATGGATAAAGAAGAGGTGGTACATATATACAATGGAATATTATTCAGCCATAAAAAGAAAACATCCTACCATTTGCAACAACATGGATGGAGCTAGAGGGTATTATGCTCAGTGAAATAAGCCAGGCAGAGGAAGACAAGTACCAAATGATTTCACTCATATGTGGAGTATAAGAACAAAGAAAAACTGAAGGAACAAAACAGCAGCACAATCACAGAACCCACGAATGGACTAACAGTTACCAAAGGGAACGGGACTGGGGAGGATGGGTGGGAAGGGAGGGATAAGGATGCGGAAAAAGAAAGGGGGCATTAAGATTAGCATGTACAATGTGGGGGGGTGGGCGGGGAAGACTGTGCAACACAGAGAAGACAAGTAGTGATTCTACATCTTACTATACTGATGGACAGTTACTGTAATGGGGTTTGTGGGGGGGTTCTTGGTGAAGGGGGGAGCCTAGTAAATATAATGTTCTTCATGTAATTGTAGATTAATGATACCAAAATTTTTTAAAAAATGGGTGGAGGATCTGAACAAACACTTCTCCAAAGAAAAATTCAGATGGCCAACAGGCACTTGAAAAGGTGTTCCACATTGCTAATCATCAGGGAAATGCAAATTAAGCCACAATGAGATATTACCTCAAACCAGTTAGGATGGCCAATATCCATAAGACAAACAACAACAAATGTTGGCGAGGCTGTGGAGAAAGGGGAACCCTCCTACACTGCTGGAGGGAATGTAAACTAGTTCAGCCATTGTGGAAAGCAATATGGAGGTTCCTCAAAAAACTAAAAATAGAAATACCATTTAACCCAGAAATTCCACTCCTAGGAATTTACATGAAGAAAACAAGATCCCTAATTCAAAAAGACATATGCACCCCTATGTTTATTGCAGCACTTTTTACAATAGCCAAGAAATGGAAGCAACCTAAGTGTCCATCAGTAGATGAATGGATAAAGAAGAAGTGGTACATTTACACAATGGAATATTATTCAGCCATAAGAAGAAAAGAAATCCCATAATTTCAATAACATGGATGGAGCTAGAGGATATTATACTCAATGAAATAAGCCAGGCAGAGAAAGACAAGTACCAAATGATTTCCTTCATTTGTGGAGTATAACAACAAAGCAAAAACTGAAGGAAGAAAACAGCAGCAGACTCAGACTCCAAGAAGGGACTAACTGTTACCAAAGGGGAAGGGTGGAGGAGGGCAGGTGGGGAGGGAGGGAGAAGGGAATTGAGGGGCATTATGATTAGCACACATGCTGTGTGGTGGGGTCACAGGGAAGACAGTGTAACAGAAAAGACAAGTAGTGACTCTGTGGCATCTTACTACACTGATGAACAGTGAATGCATGGCGTGGGGGAGGGGGGACTTGATAATATGGGTGAATGTAGTAACCAAAATATTTTCATGTGAAATCTTCATAAGAGTGTATATCACTGATATCTTAATAAAAAAATTTAAAAATTTAAAAAAAGGAATGAATATTTGGTATGAGATTAAAGTCGATTAATATGTGAATGCAAATGAAAATGCCAGATCTAAAAAATAAGATTTTGACTAAAATAATAGTAAATAAATAAATAAATATAAATATGCAAGAACCTCATGATAACAATAGGATAAATGTGAAGAACACCACAACAAAAGACATCTTAACATTGGTAAAAAACAGTGAAAATGAGAAAAATGATAAAGAAGTCAGGGAGAAGGGCTAGTTACTGCCAGGGCTAGTGAGCCAGGTGCCCAGAGAGGAGCCTCTACACTATGCCCCTGTAACTGCCATAGGCAGGGCCGACCTCTCGCTAGCCTGGTGCAGTGACAGGGGCAGCAGGTTTGCAATCAGTTGCTGGCTCTGAGGAAGGAGCAGCAGGCTGCGGATGCGGTGGGGGGCATTGGAGCTGCGTAGCCAGCCAGGGGGATGGAGCACCTGAGGTTCCTGAAAGTTCCCAACCTGCTGGGCTGACTGCACCACAAGTGGCTGGAATCTCAGTCTCTCCGAGTATTCCGCCTGTCTTAGCTTTCCAACCCCACTAATCTCCAGAACACATGTCATGTAGGTGTTCTGGGAAATCTCCCAAAGCAGATTTCCAGGGCTGATGTTCTGCAGTTCTAGGCTTCCACACCCTTCCTGCTCCGTTTCTCTTCCTTCCTGGGTGAGGTGCAGTGGGGGAAGGGCTTGGGTCCAGCTGGATAATGGCTTTTCTACTTTATCCTTTTGCCTGAGGTCTTCTCTTTTCCCAAGATGTATGCAGTCTGTTGCAGTCTTTTTTCCTGTCACTCTTTCAGGATTAGTTGTATTTGCTATATTTTTATATTATATGTGGTTTGGGAGGAGGTTTCTGTCTCACTTCCCACACTGCCATCTTTAAGCCCCACACAGCTTTAGATTTATAGCTTCCATAAAGTTTGGGAAATTTCAGTTATTATCTCTTCAAATATATATATTTTTTGTCGTCCCCTCTCTTCTCCTTCTAGAACTTAAAATATATCTGTTAAACTGTCTAACATTTTCCACAGCTTACCAAGTGTTTATATTGTACTGAGTCCTTTTGTGGTATATTTAGGATATTTTATATTATGACTTCAAGTTCACTAATCATTACTTCTGCAGGTTCTATTCTGCTATTAACCCCATCCAGTAAAAATTTAATGTGCTATATCTTTTATCTCTCAAAATGGTGTTAATCTTTTTTTTCCAATTCCCTCATACTATATTCCTGTCTAATTTGAAACACTTCAGCTTATTTACTATATTTATAATAGCTCATTTAAATACTTTGTCCTCTAATTCCATTATCTCTGCCATTTCTCATTCTCTGCCTATTGACTGATTTTACTCTAGGTTACATTACCTAGCTTCTTTGCATAATGAAACTTTTTACTAGATGCCAGATATTATGAAATTTACTTTGTTGAGTACTGGGTTTGCTTGTCTTCTTTAAAGTTTGTTAGAGTATTGTACTTTATTCTGAAACAGATTAGTATAATCCTTCTCAAACTTTTAAAAATAATTTTAAAGACAAATCTAAAAACAGCTTTTATTAAATGGATAGTTTAGCCCCATAAGCCAGGGTGTGACCCTTCTGGTTCTCTACTGAATATGAAGGTCTCTCTATTCTAATTAGGAGGAAATCAAAATTTCCAGGCACTTCTGATCTCTGGTAATTTCTTGGCTCTATTTACCTGTGATTTTTATTTCCACAGCACTTGCTTTTTGCCCTGCAAGTATCTCACTGATGGAGGTGGAAGGTACAAATAGAAAAAGGGGAAATACAGAGTGAAAATTTTAGTGATTGACTGAATTTGAATGTTATCAGTATAAACTAATGGTTTTATATAGATATAGATAGTACACATCTAAGTACATACATACATACATACATACATACATATATTTCATAGCTGTAATTCTTCAGAAGGTCTAGAAAGAATGACACCCTGGTAGCGATGTGTTTGGGTTTCTAAACATACTCCCCATTAAAAGAAACCATGGCTCTTGGAGAAATGACAGTGTCTCAGAACTGAAATGGGAAAGACAAGATGAGCTGGAAATATTTTATTTTGCAAGAAAGTAAGGGAAAGTAAGGAAGTGCTCAAAGATCTGTGGACACATTTCAAAGAATACAGGAGCAAGCTTAAAGGTAAGGCATTGGCAAAATTCAAGCCAAACTGAGCAACATTAACAATAGTAATAATGGATTGTAACCCATAGTTGTTTTGAGGTCAAATGGATTTAAGTATGTTAATGGATAAATAAATACATGAGTTATTTATTCATAAAGCTATTCCTTAGAATATAATGCCAATAAATTAATGTAGAAGAAAGGATGGTGTTAGAAAATTACCAGGTGACAAACATGATAGTAAGAATTGATTCAGGTAATCTATGCTGACAGACAGTAACTGCATTAGGTGTGTGAGGATTTAATGATGGGTGTAACTGATAAATCACTGTGTTGTTTACTGGAAACCAATATAATATTGTATATCAACTATACTTTAATGAGAAAAAGAACTGATTTAGGTACGAATCATCAATCAATGCTAAATGGAGGTATAAATTTGTTGAGGAATAGGATATTCATAGAATTTCACAAGATACTTATCAATGAAAAAGGGGACCTTACGGAAGAGAAATCTTGTACGTGCCATCTTAGCCAGTGGTTGATGTTAATACTTACAATAAATAAATATCATGTGTCTTCTGACATAAGATGCTGAAGGGAAATAATTTTGTTATTCTTGCCAAAAAATGCATAATGTGAATCTGAGCATGAAGAGACAAAATACAATTTGAAGGAACTTCTACAAAATAACTGGCCTCTAAGTATGTTTAGGTCATGAAAAATAAAGATAGGCTAGGAACCATTACAAATTAAAGGAAAGTAAAAACACGTGACCACTAAGTACAGCACTTTATTTTACATTGAATCCTCAACTTGGAAAAAAAAATAACTTTCTATTAAGAGCCTGTTTTGGAAATTGAAAGCTGGGCAGGTACATCAGTTAGATTAGCAGTCAACAAACTTTTTTGTAAAGAGCAGGACAGTAAATATTTTAGGCTTAGCAGGCCATGTGGTTTCTGTCACAACTACTCAACTCTGCCACTGTAGCCTGAATAGTAATAGAAGAAATGTAAACAAATGAGCATGCTACGTTTAATTGAAACTTTATTAATGACTATAAAGATAGAGAAGAGAAAATTAGTGTTTACCAGAAGAAAGGGTCAAATGAGGGTACAAATATAAAGGAGTATGTATAAGGGTTCTTCAGAGAAACATCAAACCAATAGGATGTTTATAGAGAAAGAAAGAGTTACAATGAGACAGAGAGATTTATTTTAAGCAATTGGCTTGTGTGACTGTCAGAGCTGGCAAGTCTGAAATCTATGGGGCAGGCTGGAAATTCCAGCAAGAGTCAGTGTTACAGTTCTGAGCCTGAAGGCAGTCTGGAAGCAGACTTCCTATTCCTTCTGGGGATCTCAGTCTTTTCTCTTAAGGGTGTCCACTGACTGGATGAGGTTTGCATTATGGAGAGTAACCTGCTTACTCAGTCAACTGATTTAAATGTTAGTCACATCTAAAAACTATCATTGTGGTAATATCTAGGCTAGTGTCTGACCAAACAACAGGGTACCGTAGCCTAGCACACCTGACACAGAAAATCAGCATCACAGGGTAGCAAGAGAAGTTAATTGGTAGTAATGAAATAGGGATATTTTCATTGTGATGATGGTTTACAAGAATCTGTACATAGAATAAAACTGCATAGAACTGCACAAACAAGAAAACATGAAAAATTGGTGGAAACTGAGTTAAGTTCTGTAGTGTAATTAGTAGTATTGAACCAATGTCATTTTTGTTTTGATATTGAACTACCATAAGATGTCACTATTGGGGTAAGTGGGGTAAAGGGTAAATGATACCTTTTTATCATTTTTGCTATTTTCTATGAGCCTATAATTACATACAAATAAAAAAAATTTTCTTAAGACTTTATAGACATTCAAGTTTGATATTCATATAATTTTCATGTTCCATATAGTATTATCATATTACTTTAATTTCTTTCAACAGTTTAAGAATATAAATATTATTCTTAGCTTGTGAACCACACAAAAACAGGTGGTAGACCAGAATGTTGGCCCAGGTGGCCCAGGGTCATTGTTTGCTGATTGTTAAACTAAATTTTAATATTTCATCATGTCAGTAATTATATTCTGGTTATGGTAAAACAATGTATTTGAAGGATTTTAGGAAAGACAGAGTGAAATGTTCAAGAATAAAGAAACATAATATCTGTACCCTCATTTCAAACATATATACATATAGGGAGAGAATATATAAAACACATACACATATGTATATAATAGACAGAGAGAAAAATGATAACATAAGTGTAATAAGATACTACTATCTGAAGATTCTGAGTGAAGGCTTAAAGAAAATTCCTAGTGCGGTTCTTGCAACTTTTCTGTAAGTCTGAAATTATTTCAAAATAAAAATTATTTATACACACACATATATATACAGTACTTGCTTAAAAACCTAAGAAAGGGGGTAAGAGGGTATAGACAATGATAGACAATGATGAAACAGTGAATTAATCTTTAAACTGCATGATTGGTACATGAGTGTTCATTAAATTATTAGCTTTCATTTTATTATTATTTTAAGTTTCCCAAACAAAAAACCTCTATATATATATAGACACACATACACACACAGACCAAATCTGCAAAGGAAGCCCTTACAGTGGCATTGACAGAATATAATATGATTTGAGGAGTAGGGAATATAATTTAGCAAGATAAATAAAAAAGCCGTGTAAACTGGCCTAGCAAGTATATTTTCAAGAATTTATTCTGTGACACCTAAAGATCTGCACACATTAAAAAAACCTTTGAAAGTAGGAATTTCAAATGCACATGGTACATCAAAATAAAGCAACATAAAAATGATATATTTTGACTCCAAATTAGTAAGACATAATAAAAATGTTAGCGGTGGTCACCGGTCGGAGGCAGCAGAACATTTCAGGCAAACTTAAATTTGGTTATTTTTAGGCTTAAATACCCATCATCCTCCAGTCCTCTTCTAGACTACCTCCTCTGCTCAGTCTACAGCCTGGAGAGAAGAAAGCTCAGCAAACCTCTATTTATCAAGGCAGCCTTCAGAACTCTTTGCAGACACCCAAAACCTCAAGAGGCTCCTTTGCAGCACCATTTTACACATGGGGAGAAAGGACAGGAGGAATGGTCATTGATATTAACAGGAAGACTTAAGGGAGCCTTGTTGACCCAAATAACTGGTAGCTAAAAAAAAAAAAACGTCACCAACATGTGTCATTTATCTTCAATTTGAAGTCATAACATCAATACCTAAATTCTGAGTCAACAGGAAAAGTCAAACTCAACATCCTCTACAAAGGGAATGATGAGGAACTTGTCACTATGCCAGGTGCCTTCTGCAGCGTGTTATCTGTATAACAATGCCAGGAGCAGTGTTTAATTATTCTTATTTACAAATAAGGAAACTACAGTTTTAAAAGGATAAATAACTTTACTGATATTATTTTAAGCAATTTGTGATAGAGCAGAATTTATACTCTTGCCTGTTTCCATAGCTTATGTGATATTTTCAACTGCATTGCCACACAGTACTCCAGACCATTCATATCATATATCACCAGGGATAAGATTCTAAAAGAATTCATTGTCTTTGTGAGATACAGGTCAAAACCTATTAGAATATGAATTTATAGCAGACTTCTGTTCTCAGTAATTGTAGCTAAGCTGGGCTAGTGAAGAAAAAGAATAAAAAATCTCTATATAAACTTTGCATTCCCCAAAGAAGGTCCTAAATGATTGCCCAATTATGGCATTTCTAACAACTAAAAACCCACATTTCCTTTTTTTCTTATTTTTTTATCATTAATCTACAATTACATGAAGAACATTATGTTTACTAGGCTACCCCCTTCACCAAGTCCCCCCAACAAACCCTATATAGTCACTGTCCATCAGCATGGTAAGATGCTGTAGAACCACTACCTGTCTTCTCTGTGTTGTACAGCCCTCCCCAAGCACCTCCCCCCACATTGTACATGCTAATCGCAAAGCCCCCTTTCTTTCCCACCCCCCTTATCCCTCCCTTCCCACCCATCCTCCCAGTCCCTTTCCCTTTGGTAACTGTTAGTCCATTCTTGGGTTCTGTGAGTCTGCTGCTGTTTTGTTCCCTCAGTTCTTATACTCCACATATGAGTGAAATCATTTGGTACTTGTCTTTGTCCACCTGGCTTATTTCACTGAACATAATACCCTCTAGCTCCATCCATGTTGTTGCAAATGGTAGGATTTGTTTTCTTCTTATGGCTGAATAATATTCCATTGTGTATATGGAAACACCAAAGACCCCAAATAGCCAAAGCAATCCTGAGAAGGAAGAGTAAAGTGGGGGGGATCTCGTTTCCCATCTTCAAGCCCATATTTCCTTTTGATCTTATTGTTTAACAGCTTTCCTACTCAGCAAATATTTCACAGAAGCTTTTACGTCTTTATTTCTCAAGCTGTAGATTATAGGATTTAGCATGGGGGTTACTACCCCATAAAACACAGAAACAAGCCCCTCCATAGCTTGCACATTATCTTTCCTAAAGAGATCTTGAGACTTGGGTTTGGCATACATAAAGAAGATGGCACCATAAAATATGATCACCACAGTCAGATGTGCTGAGCAGGTGGAAAAGGCCTTGCATCTCCCTGTGTCTGAGTTCATTCTCAAGATGGTGTAGAGGATGAACATATAGGAGAAAACAATGACCACCAGTGGAAGAACCAGAAATGCCATATTTGACACTGCTAAGGTAACAGTGTTGAGGGATATATTAGCACAAGCTAGCTTAAGGACAGCTAATATCTCACATAAGAAATGATTGATAATATTATTCCCACAAAAAGGCAATTGCATGGCAAGAAATGTTTGCACAATTGAGTTGATTCCACCAGAGAGCCATGACACAGAAGCCATCAGCACATACACCATCTTGCTCATGATGATGGAGTATCTCAGAGGGTTACAGATGGCCACATAGCGGTCAAAGGCCATCATTCCAAGAAGCAAACACTCTGTCGATCCCATTGCAAATCCAAAGAACATCTGTACTGCACATCCAGAGAAGGAAATGTTTCTTTTCTTTGAGATTAAGCTCACCAGAGTTGAAGGGACAGAGGATGATGTATAGCAGATATCCAGGAAAGAGAGGTTGCCCAGGAAGAAGTACATAGGGGTGTGAAGATGGGAATCAAAGATGCTTGCTATGATCAGAACACCATTGCCAATTAGAATTACCAGATACATTACTAGAATTACAACAAAAAAAATGATCTCAAGTTGTGGGTAACCAGAGAGTCCCAGAAGAATGAATTCTTTCACAGAAGTATTATTTATCCCATCCATGTCCCAGTTTTCAGGATATCAAAGGAAGACATAACATATTTTCACTGCCAAGGAGAAACATAGCAAATGTCTTGAATACGCATTACTCTACTGTGACATAGAAAGTGTTTTCTTTGAAGTTCTGGCATCTGTTTCTTTCATCTGTTATCTTCAAGCTTGTGCCTAGGATGCAGTGGTATTGGGATGCTGAGAGTTTCTATGCTCTGTGTCTAATGCGTGAAGAGCTATTATCAGTAGTAAATACAGAAGTAATTTTCCCTACTGCTGAAGACACCCTGAAATTGAGCTTTCTACTTTAGACAATAGAATATTTTAGACAACAAACCTGATTTCTTTGTTTAATCAGGTCCAGAGAGAGTTGTGGAGAAAACAAAAGAGAATTCAACAAGGACTGGAATTTTGATTCAGTGTTTAACAGAAATGTTCAAAATTTTAAAGCAAGCTTGACTTTTATGCATATTCGACTGCTGACCATTATAGATTTTTAAAATCAGTTTAATTCTGTTTGATCATAACAAATTGAACCATGCATACTGCAATTTAACATCTGCTCAAATGCAGTTAGTTGTTGATCTCATAATCACAGCCCCTTCTTACTATTTTGTTATTTCCTAATACAAGACAGGTTGTAGATGGGCTTTGGATGTATATGATGGACAATCATTAAAGAACAACAGTCTCTCTTTATTTGTGTTATTCTGTGGCTTCAGACTTATTCTTCATAATCTAAGTGAACCTGAGAACACAGTAACAGTACTTAAATATTTATTTTTGTATATGTGTATGTAGCACTTTATACTTTACAAAAAACAAATAAATTTCATTATTCTTATTTTTTTTTCAAATATTGAAGAATATGGCCTAAGTTATCCAATGTATTAATAGAAAGCACAGCTTGAAGCTCACCTTTGCCAATGAACTCTATAGCTCTTTGAGCCACAACACCAAGTTATTATACCCTTTTTTCCCACCAATTGGTCTACAGACATTTAGGTCTTGATGGAATAATGAGTCACCTATTTCAGTCTTTCAAATTTTTTGTGTGTATATAAATTACCTGGAGATCTTGTTAAAATGCAGATTCTCTTTTAGCAGGTCTGGAGGAGGACCTGTGATTCTGTATTTCCCATAAGCTCCCAGGGAATGCCAAAGCAGCTGGTATGGGGCCACATTTTGAGCAGCAAGGCTTTAGTTTACCTATAGTAATTCAGTACACTATCCAAATGTTTCCAATCCAAATAGATTTTCTTTTGTTTTATTATATGGACTAGTTTAACAACCTAGAAAATAACTAAGATTTCTGTCTTCCAGCAAACCCCAGTGCCATCTCTCACCATTTAGTACAATTCAGAATACAATGCTATGGAAAGATAAATTTTGTAAAATCAGGATAAACTTTTGCTGGACTACTGTAATACATGTGGGATATTACTGATAGCTTAACTTGAGCTCATTCCTGTCCCAAGCTGAGTAATAATAGGAAAAGTACAACACAACATACCTGCATCGAAATGTTCACAATTTGGTGAGGGAAACAGCAAACTACATATAGAACAATTTGATATAGAATATAATTACCTTCTGTGACCAGTAAATATTGTATTCCAGAAGGAAGAGGTTAATGAGATATAAACAAGTCAAGAGAGAGTTTTGAAGAATCTCAGGTTTAGGCTGGATCTGCAAGCATGAAAAGGATGAGGCTTGTTTGTAAGAGAAAACGGGTGTCCCAGAAGGGAGACCAGGTTGAGCAGTTCAGGAGTAAGCATACTGGCAGTACCTCCTCTTCAGAAAAGGGAGTGTCTGGGGAGGAATGATGTGAAAGCACGTTTGTAAGGTAAATGAAGCAAGCATATACAAAGGTGCAAAAGTCAAGCTGAGAAACTGACATTTGTTTGTGTGGGGAAGGGGCCATTATTAGAAGCACCAAGCACAAGGTGAACTTTTAGACCCTGTGATTTTAGTTACCTTCCAAACTTGGTATAGTACAGTTTGACTTCATGAGGTTTTTGAGAAGATATAATGACACAAAGAATAAAAATGTTTATACTAACTGAGTTATCATTAATTATGATAGACACACCAAAAAAAATCATCTTTTCATAATCACCACCAGTTTTTGGGTTAAACAAAACAGTAAGTTCTGGGCTCAGGTAGGCTAAATTTTGAGAATGTCAATATAAGCTAAGTTCCTCACTCTAACACTCAGTTTGCTGTGTGATGATAGGTGGGAAGATTTCTCCACAGTGTATGTCTTCAAGTCAGAAGTCAAATTCAACAGAGGGATTCTCACTTCAGAAACAACTGAGTTAAGGAAAACTAAGTAGAAAATTTCAATTTGGACAAAAGGCACAAATGAGAAAACATTGAATCTCTAATTTAGAGTTGAGAAAATTGAGCCTCAAAGCAATTTTTCAGGTATTTTTATTCAGTAAAAGCCTTTAAGAAACATTTAATTTACTAAAATGAAAAACACCTACTATTTATTCAAACAACTTCCAGTGTACTATCTTATGTGCTAGTTACCATGCTTGAAATTAGTTCACTTGGTTGAGGTCATATAGTTAAAAATGGGCAGAGACAAAATCCAAAGCCCATTCTCTTTCCAGTACTTCTGGCATTAAAAGCTCTATAGTAAACATGAGTCAACAACAGAAAATGGCCAGTAAGACCACAGATATATTGAGGTCATAAAGACAAAACTTGACTGTACTTGGTTAACAACTTACAGGGTAATGATTAAACCTTGAGGACTTGGTACTTCTTGTTTTGGAGGAAGGTTCAGGGCTGTTGGACTGACTAATAAAATTGACTCCAATTTCTGCAAAATGATTTATCCACTTTACACTACTTCTTAGGATAAATTAAAATTCTTCCCAAGTGGGGAAAAAAACTGGTCAAGGATGGCCTTAGATAAGAGACAGGGGCACTCCAATCAGCCCAGGTGTGAATGCAAAAGAAAAAAGTAAACACTGACTTACCATAAAATGTGGTGATGTTCCAGATCCAGCCCCTTTGAGGATCAGGCCTGGAGAGCCTATATTGGCTTCCCTTCCCTGGAAGGTGTAAATGACAGTGTATCTTAAGTCTCCTACCTGCTCCAAGCATTCCCCCCACTAGGTAGAAATTGCCTAACCAGTTCAAATCTACCATGAGCAAGGCCTGTCTTCTTGCCCTTGTTCTTCTCCTAGAAATTTAAATTGGTTCTTTTGTTTATTATAAAACAAGAGACATGGGGGAGGGAGCTTGTCTGTCTTGCTCATCCCTCTACACCTAAAGCCTAACAAAGAGGCCACACAAAATGATGGGTTTTGACTAATAGGTGAAGGTTTACTTTCCAGGCTTGTAAGCAATTACCGTGTGCAGTATTTGTAAATTCATACCCAAGAAAATTTTAATATGCCCAAATTATTAATTTGCCGTAGGCTCTGAACTTTTTTAAAGAATATTTCCGTCGGTACTAACAAGATCCCATCTGACAGCAAATTCACTAATATATGTAATGCTAGTACAGAAGCATCACCTACCACTCACTTCAATGGATACAGCAAGGGGTTAGGCTAATGAAAAAGTACTTGCAACTCAGAAGCAAAAATCTATGTTTCAGGTTCTTTTCCTCTAATATCTAGTCTCCATTTTCTCATTTGTGAAATGGTGGTATGAATCCTGCCTTACTTTTCTCACAGGCTTCTTTTGAGAAAAAGTCAGCTTAGTATATGGAAACTGCTTTTTGGATTATCAGGCATTATACACATAATAACAGTGATAATAAATCATAGTTATTTGGGAATAATAAGTTAGTAGCTGTATTGCCTCTGCTGTTCACATTTTGAGTCCATGTCTAATAATAGCTTTAATTATGGAATGAAAAGATACAGTTTCATGGTATTCAAGACCTACCTTTGTACTGATAAATAATTCCCAACTCCTAGGAAAACCAGTTACTTTCTTCTTAGTATTTATGTCAGCATTCTGAATTAAAGTCAGGGTCAACAAACAATGCCAGAATCCACAGATATGGAAAAGTAAATATTTGTTTTACAACAGTTGATGTAATTCTCCCCCAGTTCCAAAAGCAATTTAAAGTTGTAATGAGAGAACTATGGAATAAAGAAGCTTCTTGGTGTCTTAGGGACAGTGTCCCACACACCCAATTAAGATTTGTACTGGGAATATACTGTAACTGAACTAAAGCTCAAAAATGAAATAACATTACAGTATAGATCTAACTTTCAGAAACAGAGACAAATGTTCACCAAAGCAACTTTATGAAATATGAGAAGTTCAAAATATGTATTACCACAATTCAAAGTATGAAATCATAATTCAAATGATAATTACTAAAATGAAATACTAGAATTTAAAAATGACCTAGATATTAAAATTAAATAAGACAGACATGTGCTGTGCATCAAATGCATAGCCATTTAACTTTTTTGCTTACTTCATATCCATTCTTTACATAAATTAATTTTATGCAGGATGCCATCACCAACCATGAAATAAAAGGAAATACAAATACTCCACAAATAAGAGAAATCATTTGGTACTTTCCCCATCTATCTTATTTCACTGAGCATAATATCTTCCAGCTCCATCCATGTTGTTGCAAGTGGTAGGATTTGTTTATTTCTTATGGCTGAATAGTATTCCATTGTGTATATGTACCACATCTTCTTTATCCATTCATCTACTGATGGACACTTAGGTTGCTTCCATATATTGGCTGCAGTAAATACTGCTGCAGTAAACATAGGGGTGCATATGTCTTTTTGAATCAGGGATCTTGTTTTCTTCATGTAAATTCCTAGAAGTGGAATTCCTGGGTCAAATGGTATTTCTATTTTTAGTTTTTTGAGGAACCTCCATATTGCTTTCCACAATGGTTGAACTAGCTTACATTCCCACCAGCAATGTAGGAGGACTCCCCTTTCTCCACATCCTCAACAGCATTGGTTGTTCTTAGTCTTTTTGATACAGGCCATCCTAGCTGGTGTGAGGTGATATCTCATTGTGGTTTTTATTTGTATTTCCCTGATAATTAGTGACATGGAGCATCTTTTCATGTGCCTGTTGGTCATCTGAATTTCTTCTTTGTAGAATTGTTTGTTCATATCCTCCGCCGATTTTTTAATCGGGTTATTTGCTTTTTTGGGTGTTGAGGTGTATGAGTTCTTTATATATTTTGGATGTTAACCCCTTGTCGGATATGTCGTTTACAAATATATTCTCCCATACTGTAGGATGCCTTTTAGTTCTGCTGATGGTGTATAACAGGGAAGCAAAACTGAAGGAACAAAATAGCAATAGACTCACAGACTCCAAGAAGGAACTAGCAGTTACCAAAGGGGAGGGGGAGGGGAGAGCGGGTGGGGAGAGAGGGAGGGAGAAGGGGATTGAGGGGAATTATTATTGGCACACATGGTGTTGGGGGGATCATGGGGAAGACAGTGTAGTACAGAGAAGGCAAATTGTGACTCTGTGGCATCTTACTATACTGATGGGCAGTGACTGCAATAGGGTATGGGGGGGACACGATAATATGGATGAATGTAGTAACCACATTGTTTTTTCATGTGAAACTTTCATAAGAGTGTATATCAATAATACCTTAAGAGAAAAGAAAAAAGAAAAAAAAAGAAATAAAATCAAAGAGTAGTAAATTCACAGGATGAGATGAAAGTGAATCCATTAGTTAAGACCAAAAAAGTTAAAAAGAAAAAGTCCAGAATGGACGCCTTGGATTATGAATTCAGATAGGTAGATAACACATTAATGAATTAAATGCTTTAGGAAAATGCACTCAGCTATACTGTAGATATTAACACTAAGGTTCAACAATGTTATCCTTCAGAAATGAAGGAGAAATAAAGACTCCCAGGCCAATAAAAGCTGAGGGAGTTCATTACCACTAGACACCCTCCCTTACAAGAAATGCTGAAAGTTCTTCAAACCAAAATTAAAGGATGCTAATTAGTAACATGAGAACATAGAAAAATATACAATACAATGGTAAAGGTAAATATATAGAGTCATAAACTCTAACTCTGTAAATAGGATGGTATATTAACCACTTAGCTATAATACAAATATGAAAGGAAAAGGGTATTAAAAATAAAGCTACTAGAATTTTTTAATGAATGAGGGATATAAATAAAGGTAAACTATCACATTAAAAACATAAAAGAGAATAAATAGAAGGATAGAGTTTGTCTACAATCTAAGTTTCCATCAGTGTAAAAGAGATTGTTAATATTGTCAAGATGTTTTATGTAAGCTCCATGGTAACCACAAAGCAAAACCTATAGTAGATTCACAAAAGATGAAGAGAAGAAAATCAGAAGATACAGCCAGGGAAATTCATGAATCCACAAATATAGCCAGCAAGAGAGGGAAAAAAAGGAAAAATTGAACTACAAAACAGTCATAAAGCAATGAATAGCATGGCATTAGTAAGTCTTTATACATCAATAATTAATCTAAATATAAATGAATTGAATTCAATCAAAGGCAAAGAGTAGCTGGATGGATTTAAAAAATAAGAACCAAAGATATGCTGTCTACAAAAGTCTCACTTCAACTATAAGGACACACAAAGGATGAAAGTGAAGGAATGAGAAAAAAATATTACATGCAAGTATAGCTGGAAGTATGGGGGTAGCTATACTGAGAAAAAATAGATGTTAGGACAAAAAAAGTTATGGGAGATACAAATGTCATTAAATAATGGTAATGGAATCAAGTCATAAAGGAAACAAAACATTTGTAAATATATATACACCAAACATCACAGCACCCAAATATATTATGTAAACACTAACAGATCTGAAGAGAGTAATAAAAAATAACATAATAATAGTAGAGGACTTCAATACCCCACTTTCAGCAATGGGTAGATAATCCAGACAGAAAATCAACAGGGAAACACTGGAGTTGAACCATACTTCCATCAAATGGACCTAACAGACATATATAGAACATTCATCCAAGAGCGGCAGAACACATATTTTTCTCACATGTGCATAGAACATTCTCTAATATAGATCATATATTAGGCTACAAAGAAAAATCTTAGCATACTTAAGAGTATTAAAATCATACCAGGTTATCATTCAACAACAAGAAAAAAGTTGGACAATTTACAAACATGGGAAAACTGAATATCACACTTGTGAACAACCAAAGGGCCAAAGAAAAAAGTCAAAGGAGAAATGAAAAATTGTCTTGAAACAAATGAAAATGCCAACAGTATCAAAATCTATGGGAAGCTAAAAACAAGTTCTTAGAAGTTTAAAGTGATAAATGCATATATTAAAAGAAAGATCAAAATAACCTAACTTTACACCTCAAAGAACTATAAAAAGAAGAACAAAATAAGCCCAAAGTAAGCACATGAAGGAAGTAACAAACATCAGAGTGGAAATAAATGACAGAGATCACAAAATAATAGAAAGGATCGACAAAATCATAAAAAGAAGAAAACATAGGGGGAAAGTTCCTTGACAGTGGTGTCATATCTATGTTGGATATGATACCAAAAGCACAAGCAATAAAATCAACAAATGAGACTACATCAGACTTAAAGCTTTTGTAGAGCAAGAGAAACATTCAATAAAATGAAAAGGCAACCAATGAAATGGAAGGAACTATGTGCAAACTATACATCAGATAAGAGATCACTAAACAAAATATATAAATAAGCCATTCAACTCAATAACAAAAAACAAGGAATCCAATTTTTAAAATGGGCAGAGTATCTGAATAGACATTTTTCTGAAGACAACATACAAAATGGGCAACATTTACATGAAAAGATGCTCGACATCACTAATCAGGAGAATGTAAATCAAAACCACAATGAGATAGTACCTTGCACCTGTTGGAATATCTATCAGCAAAAAGTCAATAGGTAAGTATTGGTGAGGATGTGGAGAAAAGGGAACTCTTGTGCACTGCTGTTGGGAATGTAAAATGCTACAGTGACCAGGAAACTAGTATGGAGGTTCCTCAAAAAATTAAATATATAACTACCATATGATCCAGCAATCCATTTCTGGGTATATATCCAAAAGAAATGGAAATGGTATCAAAGATATATCTGCATTCCCATATTCATTACAGCATTACTCATAATAGCCAAGATATGGAAATAACCTAAGTGTCCATCAACAGATGATTGATGAAAATGTACATGTGAGAGAGAAGGAGAGAAAAAATGGAATATTATTCATCCATGAGAAAGAAGGAAATCCTCTCATTTGGGAGAAGATAGACAGACCTTGTGGGCATTATGGTATGTGAGATACCCACACATAGAAAGAAAAATACTGTATGATATCACTTATATGTGGAATATAAAATGGCTTAACTCACATAAAGAGAGACTAGAATGGTGGTTACCAGGAGCTGTGGGGTGAGGTATGTGGGGAAATAATGGTGCAAAGGTACACACTTGAAGTTAGAAGAGGAATTAAGTTCCAGGGGTCTAACTGTGATTGTGATATTTAACAATACCATATTATATACTTGAAAGTCACCAAGAGACTAGATCTTAAATGTTGTCATCACAAGAAAAAAGTGATAATCATGGGATAGATGGTGGTGCTGGCTAATGCTACAGTATTATTCATATTGTAACACACAAGTGTGTCAAATCAACATGGCGTATACCTTAAGCTTACACAACGTCATATGTCAATCATATGCCAATAAAAATTGCAGAGTAGCACATAAAATATAGATTTCAAGTTTTACAGGTTGAAAGGACAGAGAAAGAGATTAGAGAAAGAGGACTCAAGCTCTGCTTCCTTTCAGGATGCTTCATTTGTTCAGTGGCCCTTCAGTGAAAACCACCACTGCAAACAATAACTATAAATATTAAAGCAACACAGAAATTCATAATATAAAACATATAGAGCAGCATGTGAGGAACTAAATGTATATGCTAAAATTGTCCATCTGCCCACAACTGTGTATTCTGAGTATCCACCACATTCAAGGCACATCTTGAAATGGTGCTGTGATGAAGAAGAGCAAAACAGAAAATTATCTGCCATTAAATTGTTTTCAGTCCCTTTAGGGAATCCTGTTACATGTACATACACAGGGAATGAATAATATCTTTTTGTTCCACAATCTTTGTTATCAATCTTTAAAATGAAGATAACAACATTATGTATCTTATAAGATTGTAATAAGGTTTAGATAAACTGAATACATGTAAAGTATATAGAAAAATGCTCCTTCCCCCCCTTACTTGGTATCATCCATTATTATCTGTCATTAAATGTCAGATGCCTGAGCAGCATAACTTACAGTAAGTGAACTACAGAAGAAATCTTTAGAAGGTTAAGGAGAAATACCAATTTGAAAAAACAGGCTTGTCTGAAAATGCTTTAACAGGGGAATACTGAGAAAGGAGGATTCATTTCTGGCACAAAAGCTGAGTTTGAATGCAGACTTTTGTTATTAAAGTCAAAGAGGAATTGCTTTTCATAAAAGGTACATTCTCTTCCACATGCTTCAACTCTGACTTGGATCTAGAGTGAAAATAAACCTCAATTTTTATTTTTTATTAACATTTAAGTGTCAGTTTCAATTGTTTACATTCTTCTCACCTAACTTTTCCTGCATTCATTGCAGACTGGGGATGCAATACTCTAAAAGCTCACTTCAGGTTCCCACCGGTAACAAATGAGGCAGGACTGTAGATAGATGCAGAGAGCTGACGTCACAAAAGCTGCATCTAAGATCTTTTTTACCCTCTCATATACTGGCTGGACAACCTTCAGCAAAATATTTCAGCTTTCAGAGTCTCAGTCTCTACATATATGTAATAGGAAGAATTGCAGTAACTCATGGGAGTATTCCAAGAACCACATTAGATATTTGAAAGTACTATGTAATTGAAGACAATTTGTGCTATTAACCATAGAACGTTTTCAGATTATTTCCAAAAAGAAAAAATAATACTTATTAAAGACATTTTTCTGTTTTGAGGATTAAAAATCTTAAAATATTGTGTTAATATAGAGAGTGATATGTTTCTTATTTGAATTGCATTAGAAGAATATACCAATTATATAGTATAATTGGATCTAACTATACTCTCCCTGGAGTTTTGGAAACTTTTTAATTCTCTGTGTTTCCATTCTTAACTTCAGTTTATCACAAATATTAGGTTCTACCCTGGCCAACCCCCAAAAGAATTTAAATGCCTTGTTATACTAATGGTGGATTTTTGGAGGATGTGCCTGGAGCTTAAAATGTATGGAAACACTTAGATAACCACAAAGGCACCAAGAATCTATGGGTCATCTTACACATTGTTTTCCCAAGACTGAACTAAAAACTCTGAGCCTGAGAGTCAGAGTATTTTAAATAGATACAGCTATCAGTTGTACCAGAGGAATAAACTACTGGTAAGTTAAAACTTGAAGAAAATAACTACAGCACCATGCTTGCTCTCTAAGTCTCACTAATAACCCCTCACTTTATCCTGCTAATTATTACATAAAATAGAAAGCATTTCTTGAAGTTGTAAAGCAAAGCAGCTGTTAGAAGACTGATCTCAAACCAAGAAAAAGAAACCATTCCTAAGGCTCAGAGGTACATAAACAACATCATATTCTGTTTTCTTCTTTTGCAAATATTGTTTTTCAAATTATGGGTAAAATCAATTTTATAGGCTTTAAGTGGGTATATTAATTTTCACACTCAAAGTTTTCATCATTTAGTGTCATAAAGCTTTGCATTATATTTTAGATCATTGCTGTATAATTTTCACAACAAAGCTCTTACATAAAAATTAGCATCATTTAAAGAATAGAAAAAAAGTGGTTCCAAATGTTTGGGTTTCAAATCTAGGTGCTCTAAAATAAAATTCAGTATGTTTTTGCCACATCTCCCTCTTAAAAAACATTCATTCTGCCTCTTCTTCCCACCTTAGCCTCCAACCTCCAGCAGATAGAATGAGAACATTAGATCTCCATTTGGGGCTCTTAGAGACATCATTGCAAAACAGGTGTGTTATCTGTTATTTTCTTCAGCTGTCAAGCAATCTCAACATTATAACTGGACCTATTATCTGCTGAAAAAATTAATTCTCTGTCACAGATGTGTGCAACTGCAATGCAATTAACCATCTTCAATAGTTGCAATGACCACCACATTTTTTAAAAAATAAAACTGACCCTTAAACAACACATCTGAATTAACAGGTCCACTTTTTTTCAATAAATATACTGGAAAATTTTTTAGAGATATGCAACAATTAAAAAAACATTTTCTTTTCACTAGCTTACTTTATGTAAGAATACGCTATGATACATATACAAAATATGTCTTAATCGACTGTTTATGTTATTAGGAAGATCTTGACAACAGTAGGCTATTTGTTAAGTTCTGGGGAAGTCGAAAGTTACACACAGATTTTTTGTGTTGGGGGCCAGTGCCCCTAACTCTCCATGTTGTTCTAGGGTCAATTGTATTTTGAAATATTTTTAAATAGCTGACGTGTCAAACTACTCGTATGGTTATCCTCAAAATAATTGTTGAATTCAAATTAACTAAAACAAAAAATATGATTGCTGTATCTAACTGTATAATATGAATAAATGTAAACCACCTCTTCCATTATCCCTTTCTGGAAGCTCCTTGGTCCAGGATCACTACAATTAGTACCTCATTGAGTACCCCTCAGTTCCAGTGTAAGATTTGACTCTGTAGAATAAATTGTGCAGAATCAAAAATCTACCAAAGAACATTTATCTCTGTTGTTTTGATTACTACTGACCTGGATTAATCTTGGCTAACAGAAATGTTCCAGAAAAAAAAATCTGAGCATCTATTCTTACGTTGTGCTAAGTGCTTTAACTTGCAGCAGAAATTGCGGTAGGTGCATCTAATCTGGAGATGTCATATTCTCCATGTGTCTGTCATTCTACTTGGATTCCAAGTTTCATTAATTTAGCTTCTCTCCAATTGTCCCTACAGCCAATAAGATTAACACAGCACACGTTTCCCTGTCTGAGATAATACAGTGTTTTGGAAAGAGCATGAGCTTTAGAGCCAGTCAGTGCTTGCTTCCTACTCACAATTAATTAGGCCCAGAACACTAAGTCATTTACCGTCCCTTATCATTGCTTTCCTTTTTCTGAAATGAAAAGGCAGTCGCTTAAGAGAATTCTTTCTAAGCTTCAAAATAATAAAACGATATGAAAGGAAGACTTTAAGTTATTTAACAAATACTGAAATATTTGTATAAAGAATTATTCTTTGGTTTTGAGAAAAACACGGTACAATGACTTCATTTACTCACCACCATCCTCTCATCACCAAACCTAGTTATATTGCCTAGCATACATTAGCCTATTGCTATATATGTGTTGAATAAACTAATGAACAAGCATTTGTATATTACATTTAGCTTGCAATGTGCTTTCATTGTACCATATCATTGGATTCTCTCCTTAAGTTTATGAAGAAGCTATTGGTAACTTTATAGATGAGAACATCAGATGCTGCAAAAAAGTGCAGCCCTCACTTACCTAGCCTTTGAATGATCTGGCATTAGAGTTGGGTTTTCTAAGAAGGTAATTTCAGTTCTCATACCCTTTAATTGCAATAATTATGACCCAAAGAAGAATCAAGTATGTTTTAAGTTCCTATTCTATAAACTTAGCCATAAACTAACATAAACTTAGCATATGTGATAACAGTCAAATTCAGACCAGGTTGCCCCAATATATAGGTGAGCCCACAGTTGCTGAAAATGGCTATAAAATTAGCATAACATCACAGAGCTCCTAAGAGATGCAGCCAAGATTTTTTCAACTCATGTCATTTAACTACTGTTGCTTATAATGTCCAACAAACACTGGGATATGTAGAGGAAAAACTGAAGACAAAATCAACGTGTCCTTTTTTACCAGAGAGCAATACCTCAATAAACTCACTACTTCTAAAAGAGAGTTTTCTAGGGGAAGAGATGAAAGCCTTCCCCCGAAAAATAGAATGCATGACTAGCAGAAGGGTTCCTATGACCACCAGGGAATCAGTATTTTAACTTATTAACTGGGATGTTTTTCTTTTCTTCATGTATCTGTACCCTTCACACTCAGAACTGAAAAAAGAAAGCTGGAAAACCCAGACAGAAGGAGGCAGTGGTTATTACTTGGTTAGTTTAATAACTAAAGCAATCAGTTAAAACCCAGCTGAGAAGAACCAACAGAGTTTTGGTCTCACCTCAAACTGAAGCTAGATACACAGACTATTTTCACAGACTTATAGGACTGAGCCGAGAACCCAGAGCAAACAGAAGGAGTGCGTTTTTGCTAAGAGAAATAAAACTTTTTGACACTAATTTGACCTAAAATGAACTATTAGGCATCTAATTTCAAAAGAAGATGAATTTTGAGACAGGTTCTCTACAAGCTAGAGCAACCAACAATTGCCCTAAAAAACAATTACAAGCCTACCGAGAATAAGACGGTGCATTCTTACTGGTGAGGAAAGTACATGAGCCTAAAGAATGCCTCTACGTTAAACGTTTTCTTTGTGTTTTCATCCTTAATACCCCCTGGTCAAAATACCAAAGGTTCCCAATTGCCTGGAGAATAGATTTAATTCTTTAATGACCTCACCCATGGGCCAATCTCCTCCCTCTTCTTAAAATCTTTCTCTGCCTATTGCATCCCTATACATTGTTTTCTTGTCTAGAAGCCCCAGTGATGCATTTTTGGCCTCATCTCATTACCAGACTATTCCACCTCAGCACATCAAGGCCAATTGAATTGACAAGATATGAAAGCTTATACTGGCCTTCTCTTAGATGATATCCCCTTCTTTGAAGTCTGTTTGTGTTTAATTTTTGGAGTTTGGATTAAACATGGGTAGTGATTCAGAGGCTTCCCTAGAGGGAAACTGGCTGTTTCCTATAAACAAGCCTCACTACCAATATTGTGGGTTCCTTTTGTTTTGTTTTGAAGCATTTTTTGTTGTTTTTGTCTTACCAAGGGCCACATTCTGTTCCTTAACGGCTCAAAATTGATTTGTTAGAACAAAAGGGGCTGATCTCATTCATAGGGATTGATTCAGACTAGCTCACAGATACTACTATGAAGCAGAGTACCATGCTTTACAATGATAAACAGGAAGGCCCACGGGAAGCAGCCACTTAATTCCTCTGCTCATTTCATCCTTTCCTTCTATACAAGTGACCTGCATGTCCAGCTTCAGAAGGGGAACATCGTATCAAATCAAGAGGGTTACTTCTACAATAGCCTATTTAGTGGAACCAGGCTAATAGGAATTCCAGGTTCATCTATCTCTAAATTAGGGATAACCTTCCCAATGGGACCATAAGACTTGAAATCTGTTGAATGAACACTTTCTCTAGTTGACCCTAGGAACTTACTTTTTACTTTGCTGACCAAGAACTTTATGACTGACTTTTTTCTTCTTTTGCTGGATTTAAAACGTTATTTGTAAAATGGTTTGATTTTTAACTCATTTTTTTCTTTTAAGTGTCTTAATTTGTTTCCTCCAATCCATTACATGTTGTTTTTATGGTGCCAGAAGTCATTTCTTACTTTTATGATAGTCCCTTCTATTAAAACCATATTTTTCAGCAGACCTCCTTCACTGGCATATGTTGTATATTGCTCTCTATGATTTTTGTTTTCACTTGTTCCCTTTTAAAATTAGATTTTAGTTAATCATATTCCTCTGTACATTACTTTCCTCAGTCCTTACAAAGCCTCCTATATTCTCCTACAATCACTGATTCCACTAATATTCCCCAACCCACAATCGTGTCTTTGATTTGCTCCTAAAAATGCATATACCTTATAGCGTATGTATTTCAAATTTATTCTTAAATTTAATGTGTTAAAAATCATAATATTACATACATTTTAAACCCTTTTATAGGGTTCTAAATATGTTGCTGTGTAGACATCTAGTTCATTTCCTTCTCATTTCTGCAAACTTCTCCATAGTGCATGCTCCCATGTGGTAAAACCATTACTCAGGTGATGGAGGCAACTCATGGTTGCCTCCAAACTCTTTTTACCACAAGCAGTGCAATGATGAGAATCCTCATGCTTGTCCCCTTATAGTCCTGGACAAGAACTTCTCTGGGACATATTCCCAGGGATGGAATCACTGAGTCCTGCCCAATTTTAATATAACCACAGAGTTTTCCAGTATACCAGTGTATACCCCCACCAGAATTCTACCTCCCCCATACTTGCCAACATTTGCTATCATTTACTTTTCTAATGAAATGAATGATACTTAATGGCTGTTTTACATGTTTTAATGTTTTGTGTTTAATGTTTTAATGATCACTTTTCTAATTTTGAATATTTAATAAGCATTCTCCAGATTTTTCAAGTGTGCAAATCTCTCCATATACCTGTCGGCAATTTTCTTCTGTGGATCCCTGAGTCATATCCTTGGACCAATTTTCTCTGTATAAAACTTTATCTTTTTGATAAGCAAGATGGTATTTTTGTCTTTTTTTTTTTTTGTATATCCTATCAAGGGGGTTGATTTCTTGCAAGTTTTAGATACTGTAACTATCTCTGATAGTCTGTTAACTTTATCTCTGATGTCCACTGAAAATCAATCCATGAAAAATCTGCTTCTTTGTTTATGCCATTTGGATTTTGCTTTAAAAGCTTTTTCCTCTAAGTTCACAAAGATTTTCTATATTGTCTTTTATTAATTTAACAATTCCTTTTAATCACATTTAAATTGTTAATTTAAATTGTTAATCTAATTTTACCTTTTCTTCATATATAAAGATAGTTTCCTAACATGATCTACTAAGCTGTTCCTCCCCCACTGCTTTGGGGTGACCATTTTATGATATATCATATTCCCATATAAACGTATCTTTACCTGAGATCTTTTTTGTTTTCCACTGGTCTATTTAAATGTCCCTGAGCCATTATCATAATATCTTTATTATTATACCTTTGTAGTATGTTACAAATGTGGATGCTCCCTTACTTTTCTTTTATAAAATTAGCTGTGCGAGTTGTGTACTTTTATTCTTCCATACAAATTTTAGAATGTATACTCATATTCCTTAAAAAAAAAAAAAGCCAGCTAAACTTTTGAACATTTTTAATTGAATGTATAGATTAATTTGGGGGAGAAATGGCAACCTTATATTCTTGTCCCATCCATGTTCTGCCTTTTCAGTTATTATATTCTGTTATGCTCTTTATGATAATTTTTTAATGATTTCTGTAAAGGTTTTTGTGTATGAGAATAAAACCCACTTTATATTTTGTTAATTTTATTATATTCAATTTTATTATGCTTGTTAATCATTATTGCTAATATAGAGAACACTGATGAATTTTCCATTGATCTTACTTCAAAAAGTCTTATAAATTTTCCTCATCCATTCTTATATATTTTTTAATTTTTTTTATTGCTACTTCTGCTATTATATTGCCTTATGGTTATAACAAGAACTACAAAGTCCATGTTAAAGAGCAGCTGTAAGAGTGGGCATCCTTATCTTAGTCCAGATCTTAATGAGAATGTATAAATTGTTTATTAGTTATTAGTGAATAGTAATTTTCTATCTGTTTCTGGCATACATTTTCTTTCAAGATTAGGAAGTTACCTTCTGCTTGTGAACTCCAAATAGCTTATATGAAAGTTATGAATTGCTCTTCACTAAATTTATTTCCTGCAACTCTTGAAAAATTTTTATTTTCTTTAGTCTACTTATACCATGATTTATTGGTGATAATTTAAAAATGTTTAAGGGAATAATTCAGATGTTATACAATAATAGTCCCTACTTCCTTGGAGTGTGCTGAATAAAAGCAATTATATACCTATCTAAATAATAATCTAGTATAAATAAATACATACATTGATGCTATACTAACCAATACATAAACTATTATTTCATTATTATTTTTGCCAATAAAACTATTAAACATGCTGAGTATTCATACTACTTCTTACTGATTACATTGGTAGTTTTCGTAGTATGCCTTTGGTTTTCATACTACGCCTCCCTCTTAAGCTGAATTAACAGAGAAAGAGTAAATAAGGTGCTAAAGGGGGTATTGCTTTGTCCACTCTGCAAACCAGTGTAACTTCAACCAGAGAAACTGTTTTTTTGTTTGTTTTATATATTATACTTCTGTATGAATTTTATTTGTCAAAAAATAATGGCTGCAAAACACTGGTTTAGTTACATGTATACATTTTGAATGAAAGCACAATTATTACAATTGATCCGTATGTGATAGCTCTTGGACGCAGTGAAAACAAACAAGTGGGGACTACAATATACCACATCATATCTCTCTTCATGATAAAATTGGATTTGCAAATACTTCCTACTTGCTTGTGTTAAAGAAAACATACGAACACACATTTACTCATTGCATTGAGATAGATACTGGAGTAATATAAAGATATGGCCCTTTTTTGAAATGGCTGCAATCTCCAATAAGGCTATATGCAGCTGTTTAATGACTACTTGTATCACCAGAACACCAAATTGAGCTCTAAAAAGAAATTCAACCACAAAAAACTGCATTATGACTTTGATGGTCCTAGACACTTCTGCTCTCATAGGTCCTTTCTTCCATGAAATAACATGAAAATTTCCACTATATGTCTGCATTGGTTTAAAGATAAATATACTAATATTAGGCATTACAACTTAAAATTCATTTATTCAGATTTGAACAGAAATCAAAACATTTTCATATTTTGCTCCTAACAGTATGGTAGGCCTACTATGCCTAGTAGATAAGTTGGCCCTGAAGCAATGGATCAAGAATTCAAATACAAATATGACCCTGTCAGGTAATATAAATGATTGCAGTCAACTGAGAATAGTATGTTAATTGGCAACTAATACTGACCTCCACTGACAACCAGAAGAGAGAGACGTGGGTAATCTGGTGGAACAGAGTACATGCTTCAAATGCACTGGGTAAACTATAGTAGATCTATGATAAATATGGGCCCAGTGTTTTCAATTATAATTTATTTGAAGAGAAGCTGAAAATATACATTTTTATACTATATCTCCTACTTTTGAAATGTTGACCTCTAGTTCAAATTTAAAGCATACTGTAGGAATCACAGCCAAACAAAACACATCTTTCTGCTGCATCCAGGCTGTAGGCCACTGATTGATGGTCAATATGTTAACTAATAGAAATGGCAATACACTGGTTTGGGATCCAAACATCATAGAATCAAATGTACCTCTCTTAACCCTGGGGAAATCAGAATAGGATTCCTATTCTAGTGGCCTGGATTAACAGTATGAAATTTTCCCCAGGGTTTTATTATTGCATGCAAATATAAAACTAAGTAGCACGGTTGTGACTCTTACAAGACATAGCTCTTACAGACACTGTATTAACAAGTATCTGTTCTATCATCCATAGAGCACTGTAGAAGAAAGGTATATGTAATATGGAAAGAACCAATGATACCATACTGACAGAATTTGTTCTTGTTGGACTTTCTGCCCACCCAAAGCTCCAGACAGTTTTCTTTGTGCTAGTTTTGTGGATGTACCTGATGATCCTGCTGGGAAATGGAGTCCTCATCTCAGTAATCATCTACGATTCTCACTTGCATACCCCCATGTATTTCTTCCTCTGTAATCTTTCCTTTCTGGACATTTGCTACACAAGCTGTTCTGTCCCACTAACCCTTGACAGCTTTCTGACAGTAAAAAAAAGGGTTTCCTTCTCTGGGTGCATGGTGCAAATGTTTCTGTCCTTTGCCACAGGGGTCACAGAGTGTGTGCTTCTAGGCATGATGGCACTTGACCGCTATGTGGCCATCTGCTACCCACTGAGATACCCTGTCATCATGAGCAAAGGTGCCTACATGCCTATGGCAGCTGGATCCTGGGTTACTGGGCTTCTTGACTCAGTGGTGCAGACATCTCTTGCAGTGCAGTTACCCTTCTGTGCTAATAATGTTATTAACCATTTTGTCTGTGAAATTCTAGCTATCCTAAAGCTGGCCTGTGCTGATATTTCAATCAATGTACTCAGCATGGCAGGGTCGAATCTGATTGTTCTCGTTATTCCATTGCTAGTTATTTCCATCTCTTACATTTTTATTGTTGCCACTATTCTGAGGATTCCTTCCAGTGAAGGAAAACGTAAGGCCTTCTCCACCTGCTCAGCACACTTGACAGTAGTCATTATATTCTATGGAACTACCTTCTTCATGTATGCAAAGCCCAAGTCCAAAAGCTCCGGTGGCACAGATAATCAGGACATCATTGACGCCCTCATTTCCCTCTTCTACGGACTGATGACCCCAATGCTCAATCCTCTCATCTATAGTCTAAGGAACAAGGATGTAAAGGCTGCTGTGAAGAACATGGTGGGTAGGAAAAACTTCTCTGACGGAATGTGAATACTGCTTTATGCTACGTGACTCCAAATCCAAAGCTGCCATAGAAACAAAATTTTAGAAGAGAAAATTACCATGTCAAAACAAATTCACCATGTGACATTCAAAACCATATGACAGGAATATTTTGGTTGCCATTGTCACTTAGCTTTTTGTTCTAACTGCAGAAATAAAACATGATTGTGGTTTTAAAAAAATACTGTTAGGGAAATGCAAAATGTTAAAAATTTCTTAGGAAGCCCCAGCAAAATATAATCACCCTTAAAACTTAGAGAAAATAATAAAGGCATAATCTGTTCTAAAAAGCACTTTGTAACCTAAAATAAGTATACAGTTAATGAATTATGCAAAGGGAATAGTAATTAGAATATGGCATATTATATATTCATTTTTAATTTGTTTAGTTATTTACTGTTTGTGTCCAACTTCCATATATGCACTCTGAGAGTGGAAACTAGTCTGTTTATTACCCTACAGCAGGGGCCTAATATAGAGCCTGGTACATAGTAGATGTTCAATAATTTTTTTTAATAAGTAAATGAACTGTGTCATGTATAATAGTAGAAATGTATGTCTGTCATAGTTGAGGTCACAAATTATTCAAAATGAAAGATGACTCAATGCAATATTTTCTAAATAAACTATGTTAACTATTTGTCATATGAACTCCCTTAAAATTACCTTCTGTTTTTATGCAATGTGTACTATAACATAGATGAATTGGTCTTGTTTACCAGTGTGGGAAAAATGCAGTATTTCCAGAATCTCTTGCCTGACTTTAGTGCATCTCCATATCAATAGGTGTTTCCAAGGGGTGAAGAGAAGTAGTCTATCTCCATATAAATAGGTAATTACAAGCCCCAGGGAGAGCTTATCTGAACCAGAGAGGTTGGGTGCAGCGCTCTTCTGCTGTACCCAGGTCAAGAGAGACAAAGATGACTGCTTGTAAGAAATAAACGAATTTCTCTCCCACTATTTCTCCCTTTCACTGATTTCAGTTTCAAAGGTATTTTGCCCCAGTATTTTACCAGATTACAACCAGCTACCATAACTTTTCTGGATTTGACACATAGTGAGTCTAAGATAACTGAAGGAGTCCCCACGTACTGCAAACTAAGTTTTTTTTTAATTGAAATACTGTTGATATACAATGTTAAATTAGTTTCAAGTATACAACACAGTGGTTCCTAAGTTTTCACTTAGCAAAATAGAGGTGGCATGGTAGCAGAGAGTTCCTCTTGGACTTTGAAAAGAGACCACGTTGTAATGAGGACTTCTTTCCTACTTTGCATTAGATCACACAGCTCCTAAGCAGTAAAAGAACTAGACAGAACTGGTACTTGGCAAATCTTGCAAAAGGAGGATAAGAAGTTACAAAAGAGAAAGTTAAGTTGTTCAATAAACTGAAGAGCTCCAGGGTTCTGGTATTGGGCAACAAGACAAAAATAGCTCAAAACTAAGATCTCTATTGATTGATGAACACAACCACATGGGGCAGTGCCAGTGTGAGGATGGGAGACCCATTTCCATTGAAGGAATTGAGTCAAATATGTCAATAGAGGAAAACACTTTTTTTACTTAGCTCTTTGAGGAGTCTATGAGAGTTGAAATATAGAACACAAATCTAAAGTAAAAGACTATAACTATTACGAAATTGTAAGGGTAAGCCCTAATAGCTTCATTTCTTGCTAACAGATAATTACTGTTACTTCATAAAACTAAAAAAGTTAATTCATGCATTAGCACTAAATAGTGCTGGAAGCAGACTATCAAACTATTGGTTTTCAGGTTTACATTCACTTTTCTAAGCTCTGCATTGGGAGTTAGGATTAGGTCACTGAAAACCACATTTCTCCTTTGCTAGCTAGTTTCTGTTAAATTCTTCCAAAACAGTAGTTATTAGAAAAAGAATGGAAAGTTGGATGAACAAAACACAAGGGCCTTGAGCCTCCTTGTTTGCTTCTTATTCCTGCTGAGACAGAGAACATGGGCTTAGTCAGAGTAGGGTGAGGGCCTCCAGAAAAAGCAAGGCAGGATATTTACAGTCAAAGCAATGGAACAATGTAAAGTCCCTATTGAAACTCTGTGTTCAGCATTATGCAAAGTCAAGGTCACACTAATTCTCTAGGGTAAAAATACCAGACTAGGAATATAGACATCTTCAGTGAGATCAGGTAAAGGTCAAAAGGCCAGGAGCAACTTGGCCTGGAGTGTTTGAGTGTTCCGCAAGGGTATCTCAGCATAACCCGTGACTTCACTGTAAACAGCCCTAGCAGACAGACAACATCTCAGCCCACCTTGAGGGCAGGGCAGGTGGTACAAGTTGACACCCTAAGCCCTCAGTTCCCCAAAATCCTCAACTGCCTATAAATCCCCTAGACAACGCACCACCCCGGGCTCTCTTGTCCCCTCCTGGCATGAGCCAGGAGCTCTTTCCTCTCACTTTATTTCTAAATAAAAGCCTGTACCTTGCTCTCCTACCTTGAGTGTTTGTGAAGCTCATTCTTCGGCTTCAAGAACAAGAACCCCGGCATCACTGCCAACACCACTCTGGCTATGGTTCCTCACCATGACAATGGCAGCTTCTTAGCTGCTTCCAGTACTTTCAGTTTTCATTTATTCTTTTCTATAACCCAGAACCAGTAGCCTACTAATGCCATATCCTCAGAGGTTTGAATCTGTCACTCAGCTTTAACTTCCAGTAAATAAATAGCCCAATAAGGTGTTTAGTTGGTATTGATGCATCTTTAAAAGCAGTGAAATATGGAATTCTCTGCTTCAGAAATGTAGGGAATCAGATCAAAAGCAATAGATTTGGTCAGACTGTCATTTCCAAACACAACTAAATAAAAGAAGGTACTGGGCAACACATTTGTATTTATTCTTCAGTTGCTTTCTTATTTTAATAATGTAGATTTTGAAAATCTACCTAGTGTACTAAAAAATGATACAATAGTAATCATATAATCATATGAAAAGAGAGCACTGAGTAGTTCACCAAATCCTGAAATACTTGTGAGAATGGATAAACTTAGGAACTTGAGAAAAAGAAATATAGGTATAACCTTTCTTTCATCAGTGCATACCTAGCAAGCACCTAAGATTTATGCCTGGTGCATAGTACAGTATTTCCATAAATATGTTGAATTAATGCGTAAGTAAGTAAATACATGAATTAAAAAACAAGTTCAGGATGACACATATAGTTTCCAAAATAATTAATCAAGATGATATTATTGGACCCTTGTAACTCTTTAGGAGCTAGTATTTCCCTGACTTTACTGAAGAGAAAACTTAGATCCACAAATGTAAAAATATCTGCAGCCAGAACCAGGCTGTGAGAAGTCTTTCATTTGAATAAAACAATTGACAAGCTTAATAACCCAACTATTATGGAATACAGATTATTCTAAAGCACAAATGGAACATATTGATGTTGGGGTTCTTGTTTGCAGAGTCAAAGAATGAACTTAGCAAATACCCAAGGTAGGAAAGCCAGGGCAGAGGCTTTTATTTAGAAATAAAGTGAGAGGAAAGAGCTCCTGGCTCACGCCAGGAGGGGACAAGAGAGCCCGGGGTGGTGCGTTGTCTAGGGGATTTATAGGCAGTTGAGGATTTTGGGGAACTGAGGGCTTAGGGTGTCAACTTGTACCACCTGCCCTGCCCTCAAGGTGGGCTGAGATGTTGTCTGTCTGCTAGGACTGTTTACAGTGAAGTCACTGGTTATGCTGAGACACCCTTGCGGAACACTCAAACACTCCAGGCCAAGTTGCTCCTGGCCTTTTGACCTTTACCTGATCTCACTGAAGATGTCTATATTCCTAGTCTGGTATCTTTACCCTAGAGAATTAGTGCGACTTTGACTTTGCATAATGTTGAACACAGAGTTTCAATAGGGACTTTACATTGTTCCATTGCTTTGACTGTAAATATCCTGCCTTGCTTTTTCTGGAGGCCCTCACCCTACTCTGACTATACCCACTGTCCCTGTCTCAATATAAAGAATTGTAATTTTGTTAAGCTAAAAGCAAGAATAAGCAAATTTCAAAGAAATTTTATATAATACAATCCATATTCTGTTAATTTAAATTAAATGTAATTAACTGATTAAAACGCTCATCATCTGGAATAATTAAAACACATGTCTAAATGACTAAGGAATAGCAGTGATATTTGAAATATTTAACAACTTCTATGGCAAGTGCTTCAATAAATCAGAATGAATGTGTGCCATAAATAACCAGTGTGACCACTGTAACATACGGCAGCAAAATATCAACTTTGCTTACAGATCAGAGAAAAATTTACAACCAAAAATTAAAACCTCATAAAACCAGATGTGAGCTTGTCCCCAGTAGTGTAGTTGTACTAGTTGTTCATAGTTGTGTCCTTTCTGATTGGTTGGTAGCTATGCCATAGTCTTTGCAAAATATGTTTAATATTACCCCCGGTAAGAAACCAAATATGATTGAATTCTGCAAATTAAAATTTACTGGATAAAGAAACAAATTTGGAGGTAAATGTTCATACTTAAATTCTTATAGGAAACTTGGCTTCATAAGGAAGAGAAAAAGAAGGAAACCAAAGAAAGATAAGGATAAAGATAAGAAACTATCTAGAGAATTTGACTGCAAAGCCAAAGTGCAAGGCACTGGGCTATATACTCACATTTTACTATTTCTTACTAAATCTTCACAATAATCTTCAGAAGTATGTATCTCCTTGCTCTTAATTTATAGATGAAGAGACTGAAACTCATAAAAGTTAGATCATACAGGTTCTAAGTGGGAAAGATAGTTTTCAAATCATAGTCTTGACTATAAAAACATATTATTCCCTTTAATGCTTACTTGTCAGGAAGGAAATATCCTGAGGTCCAGTTCCATGTGAAACAGGAGAATCAATCCAAAAATATTAGAGGTAAAGAAAGTTAATGTATTCTAAATGGACTTAACCTCAGAATTTCTCCAAAGCTTTTAACTGAATATGTAGTTGAACTCAGGGAACTATAAAGACCAATCTTCAGTGCTTGTGGCAAAGGCCATGAATAAGAGTGGATAATACTTTGATTTTGTCTTGAGCCCAGTATTGCATCATCCTTAGAAATTCACTGATATCCCTGTACTTACAGCTAACAGTAATAATCAAGGAACAAGTGTTTTAACTAACCAGAAAACTGATGAATAAATCTAGATTCATAGGTTTTTCTGTGATGTACTTTAGGGAAGATGAATTTTTAGGGTGCAAGAATGTTCAGTTTATCAAAGGAGGCAGAAGGTATTGAGGTTAGGAGACTGGATGTGCAGTAAGTCACACCATTTAGATTGAAATCTCACTCCACATCTACATTACCAGTCTATAGCCTATGCAAGTAATTTAACTTTTCTGAACCTGTTTTCTCAGTGGTTGTGTGAATTAAATGTACCAGCTCATTCATTCACTTTTCACAGCACTTCTCTCACTCTAGGGAAGGGCCTTCATTTGAAAAAACTAGGAGGCAGAGGACTAGCAAGTGACTATAACCAGGTTTCCTTGCAGTATTAGTGGATCACTAGGTTGATGGCATCTAGCCAACATATGAAGATACTAATTAAACACTAATATTGGACATTCAGTTTGATGCTGCAAATGGTGTGATGTTTAACAAAAATATTACAGGTAATGTCTTTGCAATAATAGAAAAGCAGAGCAACTATTACTAATCATACTCCCCTTCTTAGGGAAGAAAGAAATAGAACCAGTAACAGACAAGGCAAGTAGTCTGCTCAAGAGGTAGAAAGAGAGGCATGGCTATGTAGAGTCACCAAGTTCACAAAAGGGAGAGCCTCAAGAAGCCTACAAGGAAATATCTTCAGTCTAAGAAAGAAGGAGATACAGGCATTGGTGATATCAAAGATATTAATATGGAGAAAAGGGACTATGACCCACTTGGTTCAGGAATGGCTCCTACAGGGCAGGCTTTGGAATGTCACCAATGGTAAGTCCAAACTAGTCATAGGATCAGTAGGACCCTAAACAACTATAAAAGCATTAATTTTATTGATGCCAGATAGGAAATTCTTATAAATTCCTCTGGACAACCCCCATAAGGTTTTTAGAGAAACTGGAAAAGAAAGAGCCCTCTTTCCTATTTCAGATTAATTAGAAATGAAGCAATCACTTCAGAGAATAATGCTTTCTGTAGCCCAGGGAAGAGAACACATTAAGTATCACTTACGGTGCATACACATTTAATGCTCAAAAACCCAGAAAACACACATGGTTTTATACTGTAAGGAATGTGATTTCCAAAAATGTTATACAAATTACACCAAGTCAAACAGCTAGGAAGTGGCGCAGTGGGGACTGGAGCACAACTAAATAGATTCCTAAATTCATACACTTCCCATCACCCCATTTAACATTGCAATGTTTCTTGAATGCTAAAAAAAAACACTTTCCTATCCATCTATTTAGCAAATAAACAACAGACAGTTTTCAGTTCTAAATGACCTCTTATCATATAAAACATAGTGGTTCCAAAGAGGCCAATTGACCTAGGAAGACACCATTTCTTTTCTACTTGTTGTCTTATAGCCTAGTAACCTCTTCCCACAGGATTATAAAATACAATCTAATATTTACACCAGAGTACAGAAAAACATCTCAGAGGACATAATTAAAAGTTGTCTGACCTACTTCTCTCCTGTATCAAGGTATAAATAAGTTATACGGGACAGGGATCTCATGTGCTTGAAACAGTAGAAAGTTAAGCTTGTTAAAGTGATCTTGTAACGTTTTAACAACCTCTTCCCTCCACAGATTTTCTGGAGGAAATCTGGGACTGTTCCTAGGAGGTTCATTTCTCTTTAGTTACAACTAAGCAGTAAAGAATATGTGAGATCATTACATGGAAAATTCTAAAAGTGGAATCATTTTTTTTCTGCAAAGAGAAAGCAGTTCTCTATGCACTGTCATCATCAAATCATTCATAAAAAGTAATTAGATAAGGTAAAGAAGACATATTCTAATGAGAAAACTGAGTAGTCAGAGGTGATAAAGTGGTGGGAAAGTGAATTTTATAGCACATGGATTTTGTTTAGCTCCATTGAATTAAAGAGATTTGCCATAGTTCTCACCCCTCCATATTACTTTAGACCCAGTTTGTTTTACTCAAGTACATTAATTTTCCAACAATGAAGATATTTGTGTTTATTAAACCAAAAAGACAGGCAATCATGCAGATATCCCATTTTTCCCTGGGAAATAAACTGAGTATAATTAATGCTGTAAGTGTTAAAAATCACTAGAGTTGTTTGTAAACAGAATGATCTAACTTTTGAAATAAAGGGTTCTTTTTCCTCAGTCTTCACAAAAGTCCAGGACAACTGTGGATCAGAAGAATCCTGCAGTACCTAGAATACAATTCAGTAAATACTATAACTTTTTCTCTGAATTTACATAATCTAGAATGGCATTTAAATATGGCACATATTAAGTGTTCAGCTCAGGACCAGTAAAACGATAAATGGCAAATAAACAAAGAAAGGTAAATAAAAACTCATTACAATCAGCATACCCTTGTAACAAGACTGTTTATCCATTAGATTCAGAAACACTGAGGGATAATCATGACCACCCCCAAAGAGCAATTTGTTCTATTAGGGTTCTTTGGGGGAATATAGATATATAAAGTATGTGTTCATTTGCATAGGAAAGATCCTTATATACCACAGAGAATTCTACAATCCTAAAATATTTTCAATAATACATGTCTTAATTATTTTAACATATCACATGTAGAATGGCTAAAGGAACAAATAAATTATATCATGGTACAAGAAAGACTTAGAAACATCATTCCGTAAATACTTGAAACTGTCATGAAAAAGGAGTATAAACTTCTGTCTTGTTGTTCCACAGGGGAAGATTAGAGTTACATACAGGGATGGTTAAATGTAAAGGACTTTCTAATAATGAGAATTATGGAAAAATAACCTCTGTGGCCTCATAAAGTACTCTAACCATCCCTGGGTATGGGGGAAGAAGGCGAAAATCAGCCATACTGTAGATGTGCTTCTGTCATCTCTTAAGGGTTAGAACTAGATTAATTTAAAGATGATTTCCAGCTCTTGGATCCAACAATCTAGAATTTGATTATTTCATTGGTATGGTTGTATAAGAATATGCATTCCATCTTTCCCTCATTTTCATTATTCATTATGAATTCATTATTAAAGTGAATGAAATTATTCCAAAAATAAATAAAATATAAGCATTTCTCTTAAAGAATAAGTTATAATTATTATTGTAGCATTGTTTATAATAGCAAAAAATATAAGCAAGGTAAGTGCCCATTATTTGAGTAGAGATTAAATAAATCTTGAAACATAATTATAATAGACTACTGTATAGATATCAATGGTCATTGTATCGAAATCTCAAAAAATTAGAAACTAATTAAAACATCCAGTAATATTAAAATTGTAGGCTGGATTATAGTAATTCCACTTACTAAAATATTCTTCAACTATAAAAAGGAATAATACAATAACTATGAAAATAATCAAAAAATGTTATTGGTATAAAGTGGCAAATGCTAGTTAAAATTTATGCCACAATTATACCATTGTGGTATACGTGTGTGTGTCCTAGAACTAAAAAATATGAAGGATAAAAACAGTTTAAAGAAGTGGAATGACTATTTGGATTATATTCAGCTTGATTTAGTGTTATATGTGGAATAAAAAGAAAACCAAGTTCCTGAGAAAGTAACTTTTCTGAGAACTTTTGAACCAGTATGACTGGGAAAGGTTCTTTAAGTCAAGCTAATTGGGTCTTTGAAATATGCAGAAGTACAGGACTTCATCTCTGGAGAATCACAAGTTTCTGACTCACATCCTTAGGGACTGAAGAAATTTGTAAACATTTAATTGATTTCCAAAAGAACCTGAGTCACCCTTAAGTATTAACTTTCAGACAAATCATGGGAAATTAGACTTGCATCATTGATCTTTATTTTTAACATGTTTTCTTTCCTTGACACCACCTTGAGAAGATTCATGTACAGACAGATTGCCTGATTGTAGCTATTTTTTCTCTTATTTCTTTTTAGGAAGGAAGAGGAACCATCTTTCAAACTGATAATCTTCTGGTCTCATCTGAAAAATGTAAATGACATTCAAATTCCAGGGAATTTTTTCTATTACTTAGAATCAAAAGGTATGGATGACTTTGAAACCCAATCAGGAGGTAAGATAAAGAGAATTTTTTGTTAAAATTATTTCAAAAGAAAAGTATTCTATCAATAAAAACAAAGATTTTTGAGATGAGGTGGTAATTGCTGGTGGGATGAAAGTATGTGTGTGTGTGTGTGTGTGTATGAAAAAGTACAAACACCAGATATCTTCAAGACCAGGATATTACTTACATTTCTTAAAAATCCCAAAGTACTCCATGAAGAGACTAGTAAGGAAGACAAAGTTGCTTGCAATGCAACAGACCCTTAAAAATAATAGGCTAATGACTACTGCTATTAAATGTACAGTTCACTAAAATCTTAGGTAAAAATCATCTGGAGAAAGAGCCCATGGTGATTTATTGATTATTCACACATAAATTATGCACAAAAAGAGTTTGAGAAGACATGTTATTGAATGTGTTTATGGTAAAAACATGATTAGAAACAAAAAATGTGTAATAGAGAAGTAATTATAACCTTTAGTCTGAGCCTCAGGTGATCAAGACAAAGGAAAACATACTTACTTTTATTGAGTTCTCATTTATATAATAAATCGAAATCCACTATCCTAGACCCTAATTCACCACACTCTACCTAAAAGAAGTTTGGGGCATGTATTTCATTTGAATTCGTTATTGTGGATAACATCTTGCTAAATGGAAGACAATGAATGTCTTGAGTGCTTTCAAAAGAGGCAAATATTTTATGTGAACATTTATCATATGGCTCTTCGATGAAAGTTAAGTGCAACATTTTAAATTGTGGTTTTATAAAAAAATTGTATTAGCAAGTAATTGTGCTGTAGTAGTAAAAATGGGGGCGGTGGGATCATAAACATAAGAGTTTAATAATAGTTCTGGTATTTACCAACAATAAAATATTGAAAATTGTACTTAACCTTTGAAATTCACATTAATTTGCTCCTCACTGAATAATGCATAATAATATCTGGGTTATACTGAAGATTAAATGATAAAAATTATATGAAGTGCCTCACACTAGGATCTCATATGTTGTCACTTTTCTCTTTGTGAGCTAAAATAATACACCTTTCCTTGTGGTATATTGAAGTTTAGAGTTTATAAACTCTATAAATTGAGAATTGGCAAGTCCATTAATCTTTCTTAATTGTCTTAACTGATCTTTATAGAACTGAAGGAAAGGATAGCAAGATTATTTCCTCCAGTGACAATTTAAAGTACAGATGGTTTGCATTTTTCATTGAAAAACCTTAGTATTTTAAACATTAAATCTTCAAGTACCTAAGTCGATAAAACAAAATAAATTAAAAACTTACAGAAAGTTAGAGAGCTTGACTTTTGGTTTGGATTAAGAAGTCACAAGCTTTCCTTAAGTCTATTGGAATAATAAAACAGTGCCCAGATGAAGTCTTAGCATTAAACCACAGAGTAGTTATTTCTTATGAAAGACCAAGGGTTGGGAGAGGGGATTAGAGGATGGCTAGGTTCCAGGCCAGCTCAGATGCTTTACAAATAAGAATGTCATCTTCTAGTGACCAGGCATCAGTGATCTACAGCCTCTTTTGATAACATCTGATTCAGGCAAGAACTGAAGTTCTTTATCTTTGTGTACCTCCAAGAAAAAAATAAACATTATTAACTGGAAAATATTGACAGGAGGGATTATAAATGCTTTTGGTCCACCAGAAATAGTGTGTTCCTATAGATAACTGGACAGAACACACCAGTACAATTCAGCATCAATGTGTAGTTCTAGACACCTAAGACAATTGCTGTAATATTTAAATTGTTTTAGCTTTTTTTATTCTGAGTTAATCTCCTCAACCTAATTGGATACCTACTTCAGTGTCTTCCTCTTCTGTATTATATTTTTTCTATATGATTTGGGCAATTTAGAAAAGTAAAAAAAAAAAAAGCCGCTAAGATAACCATTAATGTTTTGGATATTTCTTTCACATCTTTCAGTTTCTGTTTTCACTTAATCACTTTAGTGTAATTTAAATGTTACATTGTGTTAGTACAAATTCTTCACAAATGTCATATTAAGTGTATAATGGCCCATCAAATGAGCATATTATGATTATTTAAGAATTCCACTGGCATTAGCCAAGAATGAAAAACTGTTTTAAAAGTTAGCACCCAATAATGGCAAAGATCTACTAAAAATGGAATTATTATATACACAGAATCCACAGAAAGTTATTAAAAACTACCAACAATCTTAAAAATCCTTCAATCACTGTTCTCTGGATTCCCTTTTAGGAAAGTAAACTTCAAGGGAGAAAAATTTCAGGCACAGTGCTATTCAACAGAGTACTAGTTGATTGCTTCTTAAAAGTTACATTGGTTTTGCAAGAGTGATGAAAGAACTTCCTCCATACTGTCCATTAGTCCTTTTTCCCCTTTTGAAAGCATTAAGCAGATTGCTGATTTCTCTTGTGAATGTTTGCAGTTGAAATTTTTTTTGCAGCAACCATCTCAGGGCTGTTACAATACCAAATGTACACCATAATTATTTTCTGCAAGTAATTCCTAAATGGGAATCAACCTTTAGGGGATGATCCTAGAAAAGAGGGTATTTGACCTGATTCACATCTTACCTGCAGAAACTTCACTACAAACCCCAGACAACTGAAGATCCTTCAAAGCCTCTATCAGAATTTTATTTCCAGATAGAAAGTAGGTTGTCTACGGGTGTCTACATGCACCTACAGTCAATCAGACTTCAATCTTAATGCCAAATAAAGTATATCCTGGCCTACCTAACCTTTATTACCCTCCTACCTACCCTCTTTGTAACGTATGTCTACAACATAGGGTGTAACTCATTTTCATAGCCAGAAGATGTATAAACATTCTATTATGCTGATTAATATGTCTCACTATCATAAAGTGGAGTTTCCTAGAAAACAGCATAACATGTTGGCAAATGATGATCACAGAATGAAGTGGCAAATTATACACCAGAAACAGCCACTGTTTCAAAACGCTATGAAGAAACTCATCCTTTGGAATAATTTTTTGCCTCTTGGAATATTTTTAAAGCTAGGGATTAGGAGGTATTTTAAAAATTATATTCTTTTATTTTATTATAAATAATGTCATCTATTATTATGTACTAGTTAAATTTTTTTAAATTAAACTCATTTGTTTCATGTTGCATATTGTACAACTCAAATGCTTGAGCAGACTTCAAATTCCTTTTTAAAAAAAATATTAACCCTAATTGCAAATTCAAGAAATGGAAGAGAAAATGACTCTCATATGGACAGAATTAAAAGGCAGGCTCTTCTGTATTCAATACAATTGCTTATATATCTAAAAATGTAAAGAATGCAAAATTGATTGCAATACGCTTACACAGAAGTCTCACTCCAGGTCTCACAAAATGTTCAGCTGGGCCTTGTCTACTATTTAGCTACAATCATATGTACAATTGAAGCACCCATGGCACTCTCCAAAGGTACTGCAAAGAGACGGTCTGAAAAGCCTTGCTACTCATGTGAGTTCTGTAGACAAGCAGCGTCTGCAGCATGTGGGAACATGTTAATAAATGCAGATCTTAGAATCCACTTTAGACCCACCAGTTCAGTATCTTCTATAATGATTGTCCACATAATTCATCTGTATAAAAATTTGGAAGCCCTCCACTATACAAGTGGCTCTCTTCTTAAATTGCACATTGGGATCATCTGGAGAACATTATGTAAACATGCCTGATTCCCTCTCCTTAGATAAAGTGCATAATTTTGCAACAACAATAAGCATGTAGTGACAGGTGGTGGGGAGTTATAAAGTCACAAATTCACATTTGAATAGTAGCTCATTCAGTTATTGTGTTATATATTTTTTAATTATTTGAATTTAATTTTCCTCAGAATCATGGTGCTGATAAAATGAGTAATATGTGTGAATATATTTGTAAATAAAAACACCCTAAATGAATGGTACTGTTAATGACTGGCGTGGCATAAAATAGATATTTTTAATCAGGTTAAGCATGGCTTCTCTAAAATTATATTCAACACAAACCCTGTGATTGCACTGAATTGGAAATAATACACGCTTGTTAAAAATTCAAATAGTTCTTCCCTGACTCAGAACTTGTACATAAATATCTCAGAAAGTGGAATACAGAATCCTCTATTTCTAATAACCTTTCAGTGTAATTATTATATATTCAATCCCCTGCCTTATGATATAGAAGAGAAAATTGAAAAGCTAAACTCAAAGTTGTTAAAACCCTTCTGAGCAGTGCTAAATTGTCACCCTCCTCCAATCATACAACACTGGACAGACTTATTAAACTCATATGCAGCTTTCTCTTCTGGATTACTCCAGGCATAAAAAAGTAAAATGGAAAGGACCAACTGGACATAGATTGAATTCATTCTTCAGGGACTTTCAGAGTACCCAAGAACTGAAAAACTCCTTTCTGTGATGTGCTTGATGACGTACCTGGTGACCCTACTGGGGAACAGCGCCTTGATCATCCTAACTCTCCTGGGTTCCTGCCTCCACACATTCATGTACTTCTTGGTAATCTTTCCTTCCTAGGCATTTTGTACACATCCTCCTTTATCCCTTCAATGTTGACACACTTCCTATCAGAGAAAAAAACCATCTCCTTAACTAGATGTGTTGTTGAGACGTCTGTCTCCTACACTATGGGGTCCACAGAGTGTGTGCTCCTGGCATTGATGGCATATGACCATTATGTGGCCATTTGCAACCCTCTGAGATACCCCATCATCATGAGTAAGACACTTTGCATTCAGATGGCAGCTCTCTCCTGGGGACTGGGTTTTCTCAACTCATTGACAGAAACTATTCTTGCAATACGTTGCCCTTCTGTGGAAAAAAGGTCATTCATCATTTTGTTTGAGAAATATTGGCCTTGGTCAAACTGGCTTGTGCAGATATTTCCCTGAATGAGCTTACTGTAATGCTGGGCAATGTAATATTTTTGTTTTCTCCACTACGGTTGATTTGTATCCCCTACATTTTCATCCTTTGTACTGTAATAAGAATCAATTCAGCAGAAGGAAGAAAACAACTTTTCTACCTGCTCAGCCCATATAACAGTGATGGTTGTATTTTATGGAACAATCCTCTTCATGTATTTGAAGCCAAAGTCCAAAGACTCTGCTTTTGACAAACTCATTGCCCTATTCTATGGAGCAGTCACACACATGCTCAACCCCATCATCTACAGCCTGAGGAATACAGAAGTAAATGGAGTTATGAGAAAACTGGTGACTAGACACTGGTTCTGGAGGAAAGGATGAGAAATTTAAGTCTTTGAGTTCATACACAAAATAAACTCATATATTGGAGACACATGTTTTTTTAATATAAACAGAACTAAAGAAATAAAGGCTATGTGTAGAATTACAAAATTTAGGAATTGGAAAGAAATTTCAGGATAATAACCTAACTTTATCTTTTATGCTAATGGATGTTATGAGACTACTAGACTAAGAGAAAGTAAAATTTTAGTAACAAGAAAAAAGTTGAAATGAATCTGTTCCCTGAAAATCTAGTACATATGCCTACTTAGCAAGTAGAACATGTATCCTTCATTCCCCTTTTTGAGAGAACTATCTGAATTCATGTTTTTCTGTTTGATTGTCCATACTGATTTTTGTCTACCTAGGGACTTGATCTAGCCCCACAATTTTTCAGGCACATATTTCCCCCCACTCCATATTTCTGCTACTCTCTTTGCACGTACTATACTCCATTAACTATGTAGTTGTCCAATTATATCATTTTGTTTCACACCTAAGGAAAATATCATATGCCACTTCATTCCTGTCATCACCTTTCTGTTTCTATGGTGACACCTTAACAACCTCATTAAAGACAACTCAAGAACTAAATTTCTGCAGTCTTCAAAAATATACCCAGTTATTCTCTTTTCTCTGCTGCCTTGACCTTATCTCTGTTATAGCAATTTCCCTTTTATGCTATAATCATTATTAGCTTCTAAAATATCTCCAATGGCAGAACCCACTGTTCTCTGTATATTCAATGTCAAATTAATTAAATAGTAGACAGTAATTAACTACTCAATTAATAGTTAAAGATTTTAAAGGATAGTAAAATGTATTCCAAGTACTTGGGATAATACAGGAAGGTAAGACAGCTTGAATTTAATAATACAGGGAGATAAGACAACTTGAATTTATATATTTCATTCAACAAATGACAAATGGAAAAGCTTTTAGTAAACTATCTGCTAATTTGAAATATATGGAAAAAAATAAGGGCAGACAAAAGATTGAATAAAATATATTAAAGATGCCATGTGGGATGGATAAAATTAAAATTGTATCAGTGTATATTATTATCTAAAGAAATTGCTGAGAAAAACATCAATTGCATAAATCCTTCTTAAAGAACACTTAAAATTCACTCTTTTAGAAGCAACAGATAGTGTCATTTTAAATATTTTCCTTTCAAAATATTCCCTTGAAATTGCTAGTGAGTAATAATACATACTTGTTTTTGTTGTATAATATCATATCAGATATTTGTATGATACACAGTTTAGCTACCTGGTCACAGCCTGAGTTGGATAGGAGAGCATCTATGCTTTAGGGCCACCTGGGAAAAGTTTTAGTAAAAGTTTTAGTAATGCAACTTGCTTTTCTACCCAGCATGATGTTTTGGAGCCTGATGGAATAAGTGAAATGTCAACATGGAAAGGAGATCCAGTTCTGAATGTCAGAACCCTAGCAGAATGCAGAGGAATCCACACAGGAATGGCTCTGTTCAGGTTGTCAGAACCTAAGTGGAATGAAGGGGGGATATATATAAGAGGTGAAAATGGATCCCAGCACCTGGATGAGGATCACATCTGCAAAGGAAGGTTACCTAGAAGAAGGTATTAGAACACAAAGGAGGTAAGAAAAGTATCAACCTGCCAGGGGAGGGAGTTGGTTAAGTGGCTGAGTATGACATTCTGGTAACCAGGGCTAATTTAGGAATGATGCAGGGAAAAATCTTGATTTTGAAAGGTATGTATATTGGGTACAGAATTCTAGATTGACAGGTTTTTCTTTCAGTACTTTAATGATGTTGATCCATTGTCTCTAGCTTGCACTGCCCAAGGGGAAGTCTTATCATTCCTACAGAGGAAAAAAGATCTCTTTTAGGGAAATAATAAATCTTTTTTTCTGGTTTTAAGCAACTTGATTAGGATGTGCTTTGGTGTGGTTTTCCTCCTGTTTCTTACTCATTTGGTTATTGAGCTTCTTGTGTCTATATGTTTATAGTTTTTATCAAATTTATAAAATTTACATCACTATTTCTGTATATGTTATTCTTCCAATGTTTTTCCCTTTTTGGATTCCAGTTACATGTATATCAGATCACTTAAAGGTTTCATTGAGAAGAGTTATTTTTGCTCTCATTTCAAGTTCACCACTCTTTCCCTCTTCAGTACCCAATTATTTTAATTCCATCCAAAGTATATTACATATACTAATGTTAGGTGTTTAGGTGTATTCTTCATTTCTAGATCTTAGATTTTGTCTTTTAAAAATAACTTCTATATCACTAAGTGTAATCTTCTATATGTCAGATGACATGCTTGAGGTTTTCTCTACCTTTTTGACTATATAGAATATAGTTAGAATCTTCTTTAATTCTTTATCTGGTAATTCTATGTGTCATTTCTGTTTTGTAAATGTGTTTTCCTTTTTTAATCTTTATTAAAGTATGTTTAACAAACAAAAATTTTATTTATTTAGATTGTACAGTATAATGTGACTTTTTGAAATGTGTCCAAGGTACTGATTTTCTTCTCAGACTTGTGTGAGATCTGAAAATGATTCCCTCTAATCCCCTTGAATGGTTCTTTCAACCATTTTTGTTTGTTAAACATACTTTAATAAAGATTAAAAAAGGAAAACACATTTACAAAACAGAAATGACACATAGAATTACCAGATTTTATTTTCTCTGGTGACAGGTATTTAGCCTTAAAAGCACTTCCATCTAGAGCAGTCCCTTCAAAATATAGCATATTGATGGTTTGTGGGAAGTAAATTTCCTCAACTTTTACTTATCTGGAAATTTTTTAATCCCTCCCTCAAATTTAAATGATAATCTTGCCAAGAAGAGTATTCTTGTTTCAAAGCCCTTCTGTTTCTTTACATGAAATATGTCATGCCACTCCCTTCCTGGCCTATAAGGTTTCTGCTGAAAAGTCTGATGATAACCTGATGCATTTTCCTTTGTAGGTGATCTTTTTTCTCTCTTTAGCTGCTTTCAATACTCTGTCCTTGTCCTTGACTTTTGCCATTTTAATTATTATATGTCTTGGTGCTGTCTTCCTTGGGTCCCTTGTGTTGGGAGATCTGTGCACTTCCATGGCCTGAGAGACTATTTCCTTCCCCAGATTTGGGATGTTTTCAGTGACTTTTTCCTCAAAAAGATTTTCTATACATTTTTCTCTCTGTTCTTCTTCTGGTACCCCTATAATGCAAATATTTTCTGTTTGGATTGGTTGCACAGTTCTCTTAATATTCTTTCATTCCCAGAGATCCTTTTTTCTCTCTGCCTCAGCTTCTTTGTATTCCTGTTCTCTAATTTCTATTTCATTTACCATCTCCTCTACCTCATTTAATCTGCTTTTAAATTCCCCCTTTTTATGTTTCATTTTGGATACTGTATTTTTCAGTTTCTATCTCTTTCTTGAATTCCTCCCTGAGGCCTTGAATATTTTCATGAGCATGTTTCTGATTTTTATTTTACAATCTATCTCAGGAAGATTGGTGATTTCAGTTTCACTTTTCCCTCTTTCTGGTGTTTATGGGATTTCGATTTGTACCAGGTTCTATTGATGTTTCAAATTTGTGATGAATAACTTGGAATAGTATATTTGTGTAAGCGGCACACTCTAGTGCCCAGAAGCTCTACTCTCTGGATTTGCTAAGCATCTCCAGCTCCCAGTGCTGGAGCCTGCTGGGAGGAAAGAGCTCTTTTCTGCATCCCAGCTGCAGTGCCTGCCTCCACTGCCTGGGCCAGTGGGCTGAGCCTGCATGGAGTAGCCTCTATGTTATGCCCCTTTACCTGTCATAGGAGGGTCCATCCTCTGGTTGGCCTGGCACAATGGTGGGGGAAGATGATTTACAAGCCTGTGCCAGCTAGAAGAAAGGAGCAGCAGGCTGCATATCATGGTGGGGGTCCTCAGGGCTGCATTTCTAGCCCGGGGGATGGAGCCCCTGAAGCTCCTGAAAGTTCCCAATCTGCTGGGCTGTGTGCCCAGAGGCAATTTTGTCTACCTGTCCATTATACTGAGCAGCAAGCTCTGTGCAATCCTTGCCCCATTAGCAGCCCTCTCACTGTTGGGAAGTCTCTCAGAGTGTCCACCTTTCTTTTGTCCCAGAGCAGCTGGTTGTGGGTACCTGTTCTCAACAAGTGGCTGGAGTCTCAATCTCTCTGAGTATTTCACCTATCTGTTCAAACCCACTAATCTCCAGAGCACCATGTAATGTAGGTTTGTACTCCCAGAGCAGATCTCCAGGGCTGGCAGTTTGGCAGTCTTATGCCTCCACCTCCTCCCCACTCCATTTCTCTCCTCCCCACAGGTGAGCTGGGTTGGGGGAAGGGCTTGGGTCCCACCAGATCACAGCCTTCCTACTTTACCCTTTTCTATGAGATCTCTTTTCCCCAGATGTAGGCAGTCTGTCATAGTCTTCTTTCCTGTTGCTCTTTCAGGATTACTTGTATTTGCTATATTTTCATATTATATGTGGTTTGGGGAGGAGGTTTTTGTCTCACTTCCCACACCTCCCTCTTTAATCCTCCTCACTTAGAAATCTCCAAGACATTTTTGAATAGTGAATAATCTTGAGCCCATAAACTCTTAGAAGTCATCTGCAAAGTTAAGAATTTTCTAATGCAAATCAAATTACATGGAATAAATCTCACAATTGATTATATAAGGAGGTGTGTTTAAAAAACTATTGTCCTACAAGATAGTGTTCAAATGAAATCAATTACAAATACACAAGCCTCACTTTTTCATCATTGCCTACTTCTCCAACATCATCTCCCAACACTCTACCTCCACACTCTGGTCTGAAACAACAACCAGCTGATTCCTCTTACATTCCACGCCATTTTTTATTTTTGCACCTTCAATCTGAAGTTTGTCTATCTGGAGTGCCCTACCTTCCCAGCTCCAGTCTTGTCTTTCTTGAATATTTTATCCTATCATCAAAACTGCATGACATCGTTTTAAGTAAACCTTCATTATTTGTAGATACTTATGCTCAACTATATCACACTGAACAATAGCCATGTGTGTACAGCCCTATTGCTCCCACCATGGACTATGAGCTTCTCAAAAGATTGTCCCCCACAAAACTAACAAAGTAATAATTCACATTTAAGATATTTAGTAACACCGTGGTGCCTTGAACATGGCAATTTTTTGAAATATGCTCATGTAAGTACACTTAAACTATAGTTCTCTGTGTCAGCATAAAAGCCTTAAGACTTCTAAATTTTTCATTTACATCTGCAATCTTATCTGTGACATTACAGAAACTCATTGAGTTAAGAAACAAGTATGAGACCTCTTAGTTTTAAATATTTTATATAGAGTAAAAGTAGGAAAAGGCAATGACCACTAGTTCTCTTGGAAGAGGATGAAATGCTTCCTTCCCAAGGATCCATTTTCTGTAGGCAATTAAGCCACCATCTTAAATCCAACCATGCTACTTACTAATATGCAAAATTAGGCAAATCACTTGACTTCCTTGAAACTTGGATTTCTAATCTATACAAATAGGATGATTAATTCCCATTTTGTGCAAATCTCAGTTATCTAGATTAACTTGTTTTAAATTTCCACTCCACCATCCCAACTCCATGGCCTCTCTGTTTTTCAGATAATCACAAAGTATTTATGATTTCATGGTCTGCTTTGCAGAACCATAATTGTCTACCTGCAGCTATAGCACTGGTCCACATTGACTCAGATAAAAAACTTAGCACCTTCTTCACAATATATTAAAATTTCAATCCCCAATTCATTAGTGAATGTGAAACACCTTACTGATTATTTCCAGAAAGATAAATATTAGACATTTCTGGTCTGTAAAGTCCATTTTGTTCAGCACACACCACTACCTCTAACCTCTACTGAGGGTTCCTCTGGTAGTCTTTCCCCACCCATCACCCAGTTTTTTGCTCTAGCTCTGGCTCCTCACTTGCTTTTCCCTTTCTCTTCTCCCTTCATCACTGTCTTGTCCTCTGTTTTAGCAAAAAAGTCTTATCCATTTCTCATGCAAACTGAGTCCCTGCTCACCCCCTAATCGTTATCTTGCATCTTTGTGAGAGTCTAACCTATCTGTTCATTTTATTTATATAGTTTCTCTTTTTCTAAAATGATTTCTGATTCCAGTGTTAACTATAAAATGTTTTCCAACAAACTCCCTTTCTTTCTAAGTGCACAATCAGAATAGACTCAGAGAACTTCTAATGCAACCTTTATTTTAAAGTTGAGAGAAGCATAGAGGGGTTTATGACTTGCTGGATACAAATGAAAAAGTCTAGGTCATAAAGCCAAAAGTTCTATCCCACATTCAGGAGTCATTTGTACAACCCAATATTTTTTCCTACCAATACTTCTTTTTAGGGTAAATATCATCTCTATTATAATTTCTTGGCATAGCTGAAACCCACCAATACATTTTGTAAATCTAAGAATATAGAAAGATAAATATAATATCTATTCTCATTTACCTCAGCACATGTGATGAGCATCTTCCTTTTTTGGCTAATATATCCTTAAACATTCAGAGTTAAAGTTGTTCTTAAGAATGTTTTTTCTCATCTGTGGCTTTCCTATATACTAACAATGAACCAACAGAAAGAGAAATCAGGAAAACAACTCCATTCACAATTGCATCAAAAAAAATAAGATACCTAGGAATAAACCTAACCAAAGAAGTGAAAGACTTATACTCTGAAAACTACAAGTCACTCATAAGAGAAATTAAAGGGGACACTAACAGATGGAAACTTATCCCATGCTCGTGGCTAGGAAGAATTAATATCGTCAAAATGGCCATCCTGCCCAAAGCAATATACAGATTTGATGCAATCCCTATGAAACTACCAGCAACATTCTTCAATGAACTGGAACAAATAATTCAAAAATTCATATGGAAACACCAAAGACCCCGAATACCCAAAGCAATACTGAGAAAGAAGAATAAAGTAGAGGGGATCTCACTCCCCAACTTCAAGCTCTACTATAAAGCCATAGTAATTAAGACAATTTGGTACTGGCACAAGAGCAGAGCCACAGACCAATGGAATAGACTAGAGAATCCAGACATTAACCCAGACATATGTGGTCAATTAATATTTGATAAAGAAGCCATGGACATACAATGGCAAAATGACAGTCTCTTCAACAGGTGGTGCTGGCAAAACTGGACAGCTACATGTAGGAGAATGAAACTGGACCATTGTCTAACCCCATATACAAAAGTAAACTCAAAATGGATCAAAGACCTGAATGTAAGTCACGAAACCATTAAACCCGTGGAAAAAAACATAGGCAAAAACCTCTTAGACATAAACATGAGTGACCTCTTCTTGAACATATCTCCACGGGCAAGGAAAACAACAGCAAAAATGAACAAGTGGGACTATATTAAGCTGAAAAGCTTCTGTACAGCAAAAGACATGATTAATAGAACAAAAAGGAACCCTACAGTATGGGAGAATATATTTGAAAATGACACATCCGATAAAGGCTTGACGTCCAGAATATATAAAGAGCTCACACGCCTCAACAAACAAAAAACAAATAACCCAATTAAAAAATGGGCAGAGGAACTGAACAGACAGTTCTCCAAAAAAGAAATACAGATGGCCAACAGACACATGAAAAGATGCTCCACATCGCTAATTATCAGAGAAATGCAAATTAAAACTACAATGAGGTATCACCTCACACCAGTAAGGATGGCTGCCATCCAAAAGACAAACAACAACAAATGTTGGCGAGGCTGTGGAGAAAGGGGAACCCTCCTACACTGCTGGTGGGAATGTAAGTTAGTTCAACCATTGTGGAAAGCAGTATGGAGGTACATCAAAATGCTCAAAACAGACTTACCATTTGACCCAGGAATTGCACTCCTAGGAATTTACCCTAAGAACACAGCAATCAAGTTTGAGAAAGACAGATGCACCCCTATGTTTATCGCAGCACTATTTACAATAGCCAAGAATTGGAAGCAACCTAAATGTCCATCGATAGATGAATGGATAAAGAAGATGTGGTACATATACACAATGGAATACTACTCAGCCATAAGAAAAGGGCAAATCCTACCATTTGCAGCAACATGGATGGAGCTGGAGGGTATTATACTCAGTGAAACAAGCCAAGCGGAGAAAGATAAATACCAAATGATTTCACTTATCTGTGGAGTATAAGAACAAAGGAAAAACTGAAGGAACAAAACAGCAGCAGAATCAGAGAACTCAAGAATGGACTAACAGGTACCAAAGGGAAAGGGACTGGGGAGGATGGGTGGGGAGGGAGGGATAAGGGGGAGGGAGAAGTGGAGGGGTATTAAGATTAACATGCATGGGGGGGTAGGAAAAAAGGGAGGGCTGTACAACACAGAGAAGGCAAGTAGTGATTCTACAACATTTTGCTATGCTGATGGACAGTGACTGTAAAGGGGTTTATGGGGGAGACCTGGTATAGGGGAGAGCCTAGTAAACATAATATTCGTCATGTAAGTGTAGATTAGTGATACCAAAAACAAACAAACAAAACAAAACAAAACAAAACAAAAAAGGGCAGTTCCTGTGTGGTAACCTCCAATGAGTTCTACACAAGGGTATAAAGGGCATATAAAAGTGTAGGCAAAGGGACTGTTTGCGTTTATACAGAGGGTCAAAGCCTAATTGGGCTACCCCGAAAATGAACTAAGATACGATATGAAAAAGAACTTCCAACATCAGCACTCTCTGGAAGACTCATGCCAGAAGATGATCATCAAAAAACCCCAACAAAGATCCACGCACTGCTACAGCTGTAGATGCACTCATCCCACCAGCTCCTGGACTTGCCATAGGAATGAAGAAGGAGATATCTAAGCTGGCCTGTGCATACAGTAAAACAACAAATTTGACTGGATCTATACTGTTGGAACTCAATGAAGAATTAGGAGAAGTGCAAATTGTAGCGCTCCAAAATCCTACAACTACAGACTATTTACTGTTAAAAGAACATATGGCATGTGAACATTCCCCAGGAATGGGTTGTTTTAATTTGTCTGATTTCTCTCAGACTGTTCAAGTTCAGTTGGACAATATTCACCATATCATAGATAAGTTTTCACAAATGCCTAAGGTGCCTAACTGGTTTTCTTGGTTTCACTGGAGATGGCTGGTAATTACAGATATGCTTTGGTTATGTAACTATACTCCTATAATGTTAATGTGTGTGCGCAATTTAAGTAGTAGCTTAAAACCTATACATGCTGAAGTTACTCTACAAGAAGATATGTCAAAGAAATAATCAATCTTCTCATGTTTTCTTCCGCCTGCTACTTCTATAGCTTTTCTTCTTCCTTCCTAATTACAACCCTTAAATAGAATTTGTGCCTCATATCAAATTTACTGAGTATCATAATTCTTCCAAGTGGTAAAGATACCTCAAGACAAATGCTGGGCATAGAAGCTACAGGGCATAAATATGCAAAGAAATAAAAAGCTAACCATTTCAAACAATAAGGCTTCTCTCTCACTTACCAACTTTACATTTCCCTGTATGGCCCCGGAAGATGACTGGTTAGCCAGAGACGGGTAAGATTCCTCAAGGGAGGAACAACCTAAGACAGGCACAGTCGCAGGGGGGCCATCAGGTGAGAAATTGGGGATCAACAGAGGTGAGGCTTAGAACCTCACCCCCCCTGTTCTGAGAGAAATCTTCTGCATATGTGGATGTTTTATTGCCCTGGTCTAGCTTGGATTAACACATAGTCTACAGGCACACACCTGATTATCTACATTTGCTCTCTTACAACACTAAACTATGTTTTCTACCTTTATCTTGTATCTACCTACCACTTCAGTATTTTATTAAAAATAATAATAATAAAGAGAAATGTGGTATCCACATATAAATCAAGTATAAAAACCAAATGAGTATTCATATTTGAACTGACTGTTTATAGTTCATAATGCATGAGCAAAACCGAAAGTATCTGTGATGACTGCCCTTGTACTGTTCACTATGTAACTTATTCATTATGTAAGAATTTGTTCTCCATTTAAGAACTTGTTTGCTATGCCTCAGAAGATTGGAGACTGACGAAAATTAGGCTTGGGGTGGATTAATGATTGTGCATTGAGCATTGACTCCCCTATACAGAATTTTATTGTTGTTAACAACCATTTGATCAATAAATATGAGAGATGCCCTCAAAAAAAAAAAAAAAAAAGGACAGACTTCCAATGGTAAAATAAATAAGTAACCGGGATGTAATGTATAGCATAAGGAATATAGTCAAGATATTGTAACAGCTTGGTAGGGTGATAGCTGGAACCTAGAATTATGTATATAAATGTTTTATCACTGTGTCGTACACTTGAAACTAATGTAATGTAATACTGTGCGTCAACTACCCTTCAATAAAAAATAATTATCTAAAAAAAAAAAAAGAATGTTTTTTCTCATGAATCTGGTACAGTGTTTAAGAGTATAAAAGAAACAAAACTGAATTTTGTAATTATGATAGTCTGTGAAACATAAAGTGAGTTGTGCAAACGTATTTTTATTTAGAAGATTGCAATAAAAAAAAAACATTGCTGAGAGAAGATGCAAATAAATGGAATCTTATCCCATGCTCATGGATTGGAAGACTTAATAAAAAAAAAAAAAGGATATGGATGTTCTAGGTTTGCAAAAATTAAGCCAAGTCTTGTCTGATTCACAAAGTCTCAACATATTAATTAAAAATTTAAAAATTATGTCTTGGAGAAATCATGACATGCTAATTTATTCTGCCAAAATCAACCTATGATATGCTCAAAAAAAACATCTGAAGGTTATCCCTGGAACTAAGACTACTAAACTCCTCTGTTACTATTAGGGAACTTCCGACTCCTTTTCAGTTCTCAAGAGTATGATTCTCCAAGTTATAATAACTATTTAGGAATAAAAAGTTAGGTAATTTTTAAAAAATTATTTCTTTATTTGGGCTACTTAAAGACCAGATTCTTGTGCAACACTTTTTTATGGGACCAGGTAGGTCTATCCTTTTTTTCCCTCTCCTCTCTTTTTAAACTTTGTGTTAATGTTTTTAATTGAGGTACAATTAATGCACAAATCTTAGTGTATAGCTTTTTGAATTTTGACATGTGTATACACTCATGTAACCATCAGCCTTGTCAAGATACCAAATTTTCTGCTTTTTTCCTCTTCACCTAGTCACTCATCTTCCCATCCTCCCTCCCCTATGGTAACCACAAGTCTGTTCTTTGTATTTACACTCTATTTCAATTTTGTTTGTTTTGTTTTTTAGATTCCACACATAAGTAAAATCATACTTCTATGTCTGACTTATTTTTTAGCATAATACCCTCAAGGCCCATCCATGTTCTTACAGATAGCAAGATTTAATTCAATTTTATGGCTCAGTAATATTCCATTGTATATATGTACCACCTCTTTTTTATCCATTCATCTATTAATGGACACTTGGTGTGTGAAATGAAAATCAAAGCCATAATGAGATACCACTTTACACCAGTCAGAATGGCTAATATAAACAAGACAAAATAATAAGTGTTGGCAAGTACTTGGAGAAAAGGGAACCCTCATACGCTGCTGGTGGGATTAAAAACCGGTACAGCCACTATGGAAAGCAGTATGGATATTTCTCAAGAAACCTAAAAATAGAAAATACCATATGACCCAGCAATACCACTTCTGAAAATTTACCTGAAGGAAAACAGTATCAATCCAAAAAAGATATATGCAGTCCTATGTTCACTGAGTACCATTTTTGAAAGCAAAATTAGAGGGAACTATTTGCCTATTTCATTCCTTTTGTAGATTACCCTTGAGTTCCACAGCAAATGTTGCAATTAACAGAATTGTAGAAATGCCTTTCCATATGGCCTCTGAGCTTGTAAAGTGATCCATTTATTTTCAGAAATATCTCAGTTATTTGGATAAAAGATAAACATTCTTACTGAGATATTAAAATAGCAACAAAGTGAAGAGAGGACTGATCAATCAGATAATTTATTACTATCAAATGCCACTTGAATAAACTATGTTCCCAGAACAATGTGATTTTATAAAGAATCTATAATAATCCCTGAAGGTGTAATACAACAGAACGAGTACTGCATTTAAGGAGTTAGGGATTGAACCTCAGCTCAACTAATGATCTTATACAGTTGTGGCATATTAATTGCATTAATGACCCCAATTCTTCATTCATTCCTAGGCTCATCTACTCTGGTTTTGGCTACAGGCATGCAATTTGATATGGTCACAGGGTATTAGCAAATATAATGCAAGCAGAGACTTGTAAAGCACTTGCACACTTAGGTGAGCTCTCTCCCTTCCACACTTTATAGAATATGTAATTGTTTCCATTAAATATAGCTGTGCTGAAAAAGAGTTAGTATTAGTTTGCTAAGGCTGCCATAACAAAATACCACAGTTTGGGTGGCTTAAACAGAAATTTATTTGTTCACAGTTCTGGAGCCTACAAGTCCAAGATTAAGGTGTTGGCAGGTTTGATTTCTTCAGAGGCCTTTCCTTAGCTTTCATATGGCCATCTTCTTACTATGTCCATTCCTATGCATAAGATCCCTGGTATCTATGTGTGTCCACATTTCCTCTTCTAATAACCACACAACTCAGGTTGTATAAGTACTCATACTAATAGCCTCATATTAACTTAACCACTTATTTAAAGGCTATATCTCCAAATACAGACACATTCTATAGTACTAGGGATACTTACAGCTTCAATATAAGAGTTTTTTTAGGGACATGAATCAGCCTAAAACAAAGATCAATTATATATTGGCTTAAAAATCTACTAGAGTTATTACATATGTATAATTTTGAATATTCAAAAATACACTGACTGAAAGTTCTATTTATACCGCAAATCAAAAATTGAAATCTGCCATGAGACCTTTTCCATAAGATATTATTACAATTTAAGTAAGATTCCATATATTCATATGTAAGATATATCTATATTATCTTAGAATTTCAGTGGTTGGTCAAGGAAGAGACTTAGGAAATCACACATCTCATTTAAAATGAGAGTCTTACCCCCATTATCCCAATTTTCTGGTATATATAAACAACTAAACATCTCTTATATTAATATTTATCAAAATTATTTGCTACTAGTGATTAAAAGAGCACAAACGGTGTTCCTATTTAGCAATTTTTTCACAGCCGCCTTTACCTCTTTGTTCCGTAGACTATAGATGATAGGATTCAGCATGGGGGTTACTCCAGCATACACCAAAGCCATAAATTTATCTATTTCCTGTGAATCTACAACTGAGGGTTTTAGATACATGGAGAGAGCTATCCCATAGAACAAAACCACAACAGTCAGGTGGGCGGCACACGTTGAAAAGGCTTTGCTTCGACCATCCACAGAGCTGATTCTCAGGATGTTGGAGAGAATAAATGCATAAGAGATACAAATGAGGAGCATTGGCATAGGGAGAAGGAGTACACTGATCACCAGCATGATTAACTCCACCTTGGATTTGTCTACACAAACCAGTTTCAAGACAGCCAGAATTTCACAAGTGAAATGATTGATGATGTTACTTCCACAGAAAGACTGATGCAGCACAGACGTTGTTTCCACCAGCGCAGTGAGACAGCCTGTCACCCAGGAGCCAGCTGCAATCTGCACACAAACCCTCTTGTTCATGATGATGGGATATCTCAGGGGGATGCAGATGGCCACATACCGGTCATATGCCATCATGGGCAGGAGCACACACTCAGTGGAGCCCATGGCAAGAGAGAAGTACATCTGAGTGGCACATCCTGAGAATGAAATGGTGCGTTTCCCTGAAATGAAGTTTGCCAGCATTGGAGTGAAAGCAGAAGAGGTGTACCAGACATCCAGAAGGGAAAGGTTGCTGAGGAAGAAGTACATGGGTGTATGTAGGTGGGAATCCAGGATGGTGATAGAAATCAGAATAACATTACTCAGCAAGGTGATCAAGTACATCAGCAGACACAGCACAAATATAGTAACTTCAATTTTGGGGTAGTGAGTAAATCCCAGAAAAATAAAATGTGAAATGACGGTCAAGTTGGCCTTGACCATTTTATTCCTTCTTGTTCACCTGTATTAGTGAATCAAAGTATAAGAATTTCAACTCTACCAACTTTCAAGTGGTTTTTATTAGGACTACTTTAAAAGAATCATTATTCTGACAATATCATATTAAATATTCATTCAATCATTCAACATTTATTGAATATAAGTCACTGAAGATCTAAAGCTGAATTATATAAAAGCTGCTCTCATGCAACCTACAATAAAACATAAGACAGTCAAGTAAAGAAATAATTACAAAGAACATGACATATGTATGCCCCAGGGAACTAGGCAAAGACAGAGAATAAGAATCCTAACTCTATGATGAGGATGCTGCTCTTTGAGACATTTTGAGACTTACTTTATGGAAAAATGCATTGGACCTAATCAAGTTAAGAACCAGGGAGGGTTGCTGGGCAAAGAAAAGGTTTTTGTAAAAGTTGCAATGAAAAAGGTCTTGATTGTACTTCATAAACTTGGAAATTATGTATGTAACAGATGGACAGCTGCATACTAAGGAATACAAATAGAAGATAGACAAGAGTCCAATCATTATAATACTGCTACCTGATTTCTGTCTTCAAGAAGGCATTTATAAATAGTGAATGATCTTGAGCCCATACTCTATTAGAAAGAAGTCATTTTCAAAGTTAAGAATTTTCTAATGCAAATCAAATTACTTGCAATATATCTCACAATTGATTATATAAGGTATGTTTAAAAACTACTGTCCTACAAGATAGAGTTCAAATGAAAACAATTAAAAATACAAAAGCCTCACTTTTTCATCAATGCCTACTTTTCCAACATCATCTCCCAACATTCTACCTCCACACTCTGGTCTGAAACAACAACCAGCTCATGGTTCCTCTTACATTCCATGCCATTTGATATTTATGCATCTTTAATCAGAAATTTATCTACCTGGAGTGCCCATCCTTTCCAGCTCCAATCTTGTTTTTCTTGAATATTTTATCCAGTCGTCAAAACTGCATGACATTGTTTTAAGCACAGCTTCATTATTTGTAGATACTTATGCTCAAGTATATCACACTCAGCTATACCATGTGTGTACATCCCTACTGCTCTCACCCCTGAACTATGAGCTTCTCAAGAGCTTGTTTCCTGCAATACTAACAAAGTAATTATTCACATTTAAGATTTTTAGTAACACCCTGCTGCCTTGAACATGGTAATTTTTTAAACATGTTCAAATTAGTACACTTCCACTTATCTGAGACATTAAAGAACCTAGTAAAGAAACAAAGTTGATGACCTCTTAGCTTTAAATATTTGATGTAGAGTAAAAATGGGCAAAGGCAATAACCACTTGTTCTCTTGGAAGATGATGAAATGCTTCCTTCCCAAGGATCCATTTTCTGTAGGGAATTAAGGTACTGTATTAAATCCAACCATGCTACTTACTGATATGCAAAAGTAAGCCAATCACTTGACTTCCTTGAAACTTGGATTTCTAACCTATACAAGTAGGATGACTAATTCCCATTTTCTGCAAATCTGAGAGATCTCGAATAACTTGTTTTAAATTCTCCCTGCACCACCCCAACTCCACGGCCTCTATTTTTCAGAGAATCACAAAGGATTTATGATTTCATGGTCTGCTTTGCAGACCCTTAATTGTCTATGTTTGGCTCCAGTGCTAGTCCATATTGATTCAGATAAAAAACTAAGCACCTTCTTCACAATATATTAAAATTTCAATCCCAATCCATTAGTGAATGTGAAACACCTTACTGATTATTTCCAGAGAGATCAATGTTAGACATTTCTGGTCTCAAGTCCATTTCAGTCAGCATGCACCACTACCTCTACTGAGGGTTTTCTCTGGTAGTCTTTCCCCACCCAAGCACCCAATTTTCTTGCTCTAGCTCTGGCTCCTCATTTGCTTTCCCCTTTCTCTTCTTTTTTCACCATGGTTTTTTCCTCCCTTTTAGAAACAAAGCCTTCTCCGTTTCTCATGCAGATTGAATTCCCACTCACCCCCTTATTTTTATCTTACATCTTAGTCAGAATCCCACCTATATGGTCATTTTCTTCACATACTTTCTATTTTTCTGAAAAGATTTTTGATTCCAGTGCTAAATATAAAATGTTTTCCAACAAACTCCCTTGCTTTCTAATTGCACAGACTGAATAGACTCAGAGACTTCTAATCTAACCTTTATTTTAAAGTTGAGAGAAGCTTAGAGGGGTTCATGACTTGTCTGATGTACATGAGAAAGTCAAGGTCATAAAGCCAAAAGTTCTATGCCATATTCAGGAGTTATTTTTTCAACCCAATATTTTTATTGACAATACTACTTGTTAAAGTAAGTATCATCTCTGTTCTGGTTTTCTGGCCTAGCTGAAACCCATTAGTACATTTTGTAAAATTGAGCATGCAGAAAGATAAGGAGAATATCTATTCTCATTTACCTCAGTGCATGTGATGAGCATCTTCCTTTTTGGCTAGTATGTCCTTCAATATTCAGAGTTAAAGTTGATCTTCAGTATATTTTTTCTTCTGACTCTCGTACAGTGTTCCACAGTGTAAAAGAAACTGAGTTTTGTAATTATGATAGTAGTCTGTGAAACCTATTAAAGTGAGTTGTACAAAGGTATATTTTTATTTAGAAGATTGCAATGAAAAAGGATATGGATGTTCTAAGTTTGCAAAAAATTAACCTGTCTTGCCTGATTCAGAAACTCTCAAAATATATTAATTATAATTTAAAAAATAGTTTCTTAAGAGAAATCATGGCATGATGATTTGTTCTGCCAAAATCACCACCTATGATATGCTCCAAAAAACTTTTAAAGGGTTATCCCCAGAACTAAGACTACTAAAGTCTTATGTTACTATTGGGGACCTTCTAAGTCCCTTAACAATTTAAAGTTGTGATTCTGAGACATAAAGAAGAAACTTTCCATTTCTCAAGAGTGTGATTCTCCAAGTTCTATTAACTAATTAGGAACAAAAGGTTAGGTAATTTTTGAAAAACTATTTTGTTATTTGGGCCAGTAAAAGACCTGATTCCTGTGTAGAATATTTTTATGGAACCAGGTAGTTCTATTCTTTTTTTCCTCTCTTTTTAAACTTCTTAATAATGTTTATAATTAAGGGACATACAATAGAATGCACAAGTCTTAGTGTACAGCTTTTTGAATCTTGACACGTGTATACACTCATGTAACCATCAGCCTTGTCAAGATATCAAATTTTATCACTATTTTTTTTTCTCTTTGCTGAGTCACTCATCCTCCTATCCTCCATCCCCTATGGTAACCAGCAGTCTGTTCTCCGAATTTACAGTCTATTTCAATTGTGTTTGTTTGTTTTGTTTTTTAGATTCCACACAAAAGGGAAACCATACAGTATTTGTTTTTCTCTGTCTGACTTATTTCAGTTAACATAACACCCTCAAGGTCCATCCATGTTGTCACAGATAGCAAGATTTAATTCAATTTTATGGCTGAGTAATATTCCAGTGTATATATATGTACCACCTCTTTTTTATCCATTCATCGATTAATGGACACTTAGGTTGTGAAATGCAAATCAGAACCATAATGAGCTATCACTTCACCACAGTCAGAATGGCTAATATCAACAAGACAGAAAATAACAGGTGTTGGCAAGTATGTGGAGAAAAGAACCCTCATACACTGCTGGTGGGATTGCAAATTGGTGCAGCCACTATGGAAAGCAGTCTGGGCATTTCTCAAGAAAACTAAAAATAGAAATACCATATGACCCGGCAAGTCCACTTCTGGGAATTTACCTGAAGGAAACAATATCAACCCAAAGAAGATACATGCAGCCCTATGTTTACTGAGTAGCATTTTTGAAAGCAGAATTGGAGGAAACTATTTGCCTATTTCATTCCTTTTATAGATTACCCTTGAGATTCACAGCAAGTGTTGCAACAAACAGAATTGTAGAAATGCCTTTCCATATGGTCTTTGAGCTTGTAAAGTGACCTATTTATTTTCAGAAAAATGTCCGAATATCTCAGTTATCTGAGTAATAAAAGATAAAACATCCTTACTGAGATTTTAAATAGCAGCAAAATGAAGAGAGAGGACTGATCAATCAGATAATTTATTATTATCAAATGCCACATGAATAAACTAAGTTCCTAGGACAATATTTGTGATTTTATAAAGATTATATAATAATCCCTGAAGGTGTAATACAGTAGAATGAATACTGGATTTAAAGTGTTGTGGACTGAACCTCAGCTCAACTAATGACTATCTAAATGATCTTATACAGTTGTAATATTAATTGCATTAATGACCCCCATTCTTCATTTATTCCTAGGCTCACCTACTCTGGTTTTGGCTACGGGCATGCAATTTGATATGGTCACTGGGAATTAACAAATATGACACAAGCAGAGACTTGTAAAGCACTTACACACTTAGGTTAGCCCTTTTCCAGTTCTGCTACTGTCATGAGAGTATGTCCAATTAGCCAACTGGAGGATGAAATACACCCTCAACAGAGATGAGTTGCCCCAGTTGCCACAGCCAAGGACAACCTCCACGAGCCAGCAGTTAATCCCCAATAAGTGAGTGAGTCCAGAACAACCAATAAGTCAACTCACAGCTGATTTAAGATGCAAAGGTAAGTTAACTGAGATCACCAGACTCCAGGCCAGGTAAGTTGTATTTTGTAGACTTAAATACATCTTTACCAACATTGACTTACTTGGACCTTTATCCTTCTTAAAAGAACCACAATTTTATTAATTCATCTACACCTTTTTTATCCACAGAAGAATATCCTGATTAGTCCAAGTGTACCACCACCTTACTTTCTAGAAGCTTTACATTTTTACCCTTCATATTAAGATACATAATTCACCTGCAATTAATTTTCCTATATGTATGAGTCAAGGATCAAGATTTACTTTTTTATTATGTGGATAATATTTGACTCAACATGATTTACTGAAGAGAAACCTTCCCCCACTGCACTGCAATGTCACTTTTGACAAAAACTACTTGACCATATTTGCTTGACTCTGTTTGGGCCTCTTGTTCTATTTCACTGGTCTTATCTGTCTATCCTTGCACCAAAACTTCATTGTCTTATTAACTATAGCTCTATAAGTCTTGATTTCAGGTGCTCTAAAATTTTTCTTCTTTATGGATTCTTTCACTGGTATTGGTATTCACATATTTTAGCACCTGTTTATCAATTTTCACAATCTACTTGCTAGAATTTTTATTGGGATTGCTTACAATTTACATGTCAACTTAGAAAGAACTGACATCTTTATATTACTGAAATCTTCTAATCCATTAGAAAGATATTTGGGTCTCCCTTAATTTCTCTCAATAATGTTATACTGTTTTTTCTTGTATAAATATCTTCCACATGGTAGATTTACTCATATATTTTTATATTTTTGATGCTATTATAAATTATGCTTTACATTTTCTACTTTTTTATTATTGGTATGTAATGATTTTTCTATGCCTAATTTTTATTTAGCAATCTTGCTAAATTCATTTATTAATTATAATACTTTGTAAACTATTGGGTATTCTATGAACACATAGGATTATTTGTAAATAATGACAGACTTTTTCTTTCTCTCATTATATAATTGGTCATTACTTATAGTACTGATTATGGATTCCAATACAAAATTGAATATAAGTGATGACAGCATGCATTCTTGCCATCTTTTACTTCATTTATTATAAATACTGATACATATGAGTTTTTATTTAACCGTTTATTCATTGTTTTCTATTAGTCCCCAGTGTTCTATGTTATCTTTTGTCTCTCCTTTTCTGCTTACTTTGGAGCAGTTTGTCATTTCCCCTTTTTCTTTTTCAACATTTTTTGGAGTAGAAGCGCCTAGAGAAAAAAAATATATATCCCTGATTTATAAGGTTATAATATATATTAATTCTTTTATCACATCCTAGAAAATGCTAAACCTTTAACTCCACTTAACCCCTCCTAATTTTTGTGTTATTGCTATTACAAGGTTAGACTTTACATATAACTTAGAAGCTGAAAACATAATTGTTTGTTATACTTGATATTCATTTAGATTGACACATATATTCATCCACCGTCATTCTTTCTTTACTATCTCTGGACAATGTTTTATCTATACAAAGAGAATTCACTTTGCCCTCTGAAAAAAGTCTAGAGTAGGAGAAACTGAATATATCAAGAGGATTGAAACCATTTTGAGTTCGATTTCAGATTTTGTAAGGTTTAGCCAAAATCTGCTTCATCTCCTTTCTTACATTTATCCCTCTAGGGTCCAAAATGAGACCCTTGAGTTTATATAAGGAGGTTTTTGCCTTCATGGGTCCCAGACTTCAGTTTTTATCTCATAAACACTGTGGAACTGCTGAAATCTCATCTAATATGTTTAATCCCTTTCTGCTTAGTTTCCAGGCCTCTAACTCTGAGCAGCCTAAGAGTCAGCATATGCCCCATGTGAGAAACCAATAAAACTGTTCAATCACTTATGTGTACCTCTCTTCAATTCAGAACTTTGGCCTCCCTTAAATTCAGAATGGGATGTCTTAGCAGGCCCAAGCCCCAAGTTTTGTCTTCTGAGACCAAAAAGATTGCCAAAACTTTTCTTATTTTTCTTCCTCTTAGCAGCATCCCTCTACCCAGTTTCTAGCCTATCAATGGGCCAAAGTGAAGAATCAGCAAATGTTCCAAGAGAAGAAAAGCAGAATACAGACTGTTTGGCTCACTTAAATGAGCTTCCCTTCTCTCCAGAATCTTAGCTCTTCATATCCTAACTTCCTCCCAAACAATCTAGTTTTTTAAAATTATAATACCCAGCTTGTCTAGTTTTCTTACAGTGGAAACATTTGCTACTCCATCAGATGTTCACTACTGTCAACTTTTCCTTACTTTTTAAAATATCTCTCTCCCTGATTAGAGTGTAAGCCCTATGAGGGCAAGCATGTTTGTCTGTTATGTTCATCAGTGTACTCTGTGTGCCTCAAAGCATGCTAAGGAAATACTAGGCACCAGAGAATGTACGTGAATTGTACTAAGTATCTTCTGGGGACCAAATACATTCTCTGTTGTGAAAGAAGATGGTTTCCAGCTTACTGCTCTGCAAACATCTAATACTTTAGAGTACATTAGTGTTTGCTCCCTTGTGCTACACTGTTCTGCTTATAGTCTAGGTTAGGAAGAAATGTTTAAACCTGGGTAAGCTATTATAGAGCTCAGCAATATTTACTATTACAGTGTATTTAGGAGTATATAGGAACATTCAGGAGCTGAGAAAAATAAGGTAAAGTGAGACAATTTTATTTGAAAAATTTATTGGTGCCTGCCTGTAAATGGCTATGGACTATTTAAAAGCAGGTTTTTAGATTCCTTAAAAATTAGGATTCCCTTTTTAACACAAATGAGTAGATTGTCAAAAACAAAATACTTCTACCTTTAAAACATAATGGGAAATGTAAAAATTCCATTTCCTTAGTTCAGGTATAAATTAGCTCCCATGAGTCCTACGAAATATCTAATGATTTTAGGTGGACACAACCGAAGAAAATAATAATAAGCAAAAAAAGCCTGGTCACTATGGGATGTTTAATAAATGTAAAGCAAATCATAAATTTCAAAGTATATGGTGGAAAACATCAGTGTAATAGAGTAACTGGGTAGATCTGATCTGGCCAATAAATCTGCAATGTGAATAGGTTCTGAGATAGAATTACTTGGGCCAAGGTGATGGAAACCCAAGACCTCAGTAGGAAGCTTCACATATTTTAGCAGAGACCAAGATCAACTATCCTGAAGATTTTATGTCCCAAGGTAATCTCTACTCAGGGTCCATTAATAGACTCTCACATATCATAGAGCTTGTTTAAAAACATAAGTTAAAAAAGAAGTACCTGAAAAGAAAACACTTTATTTCCAGGGAAGATGAGAAATTGCTCTGATTCACACTGAGTCACTGTTATTAATGATAGAATGTGTGTGAGTGGAATGTGTGGTTTTTAACATCAATCTTTTCAGAGTGATGACAAACACATCTTGACATTTTCAAGCTACCCTAGAATTTATGGAATTACAAATGACACCTCATTTTTGAAGATTCCAATTTATTTAACTGATTGTATGTCAACTATATGTCAACAGAAAAGAGGAGGAAAATAGTATTTTGGCCTTAAAAGGCCACTAGCAAGAAGAATATCAGATTTCTTATAAAGCAAATGTCTTTATGCAATGAGATACAAAAATAGACACAACTAAAGGAAACATGTGCAAATGTATGACCATCAAGCAGTTTTACCTTAAAAGAACAGTTGAATCCCTAGCCATAATGATGAACAGGGAAATATTTTAAATTGTTACTATTTGCCTATAGATATTACTCCATTATAGTTTAATACTTAATGTTAAAGATGAGTAATAGGTCAAGGATTACAAGCTCAAAATAGATTTTTCATTATATATGCCTCATCTCACAAGAGACAAAGGCAAAAAGAGTGATCTGATGAAAAACTAACATGTCTCAGTGGAAAATAAAACAGTTACTTTCTTTTGGAGTCTCATGCTTTTGTTATTTAATAACTACATATCATTTTAGATGAGTTGGTTGCCAGTCCTTCCATAATAAGGAAGAAAGGGACAAACAATATTTTTATAAACAAATGACAGTTTTATTGTCCATACAAGGAGCTACCAGAAATAATAACCATACCAGTGAACTTTTGCCTGAAATAAAGTTCATAGGTCCAAAAAGAGCTATCATTATAGGTGGGCATTACACAGTTTTTCAGTGACAATTAAAAGTCTAATTTGTAGTATGTTTTCCTAATGGAATATCCATTGGATATTGGATATGGGAACTTGATGAAAGACCCATTCACTTAATTTGAAGAGTACCTCGTATGTGCCTCATATTTTGTACCTAATCTGTCCCTCTTCAGACACTGCCATCATAATGTTATGATCTGCTATTCCTGTTAGTCCCCTGGAAAATGTCACTCCTGTTGCTACTAATAGGCCCTACTATTTAGGATGACCATGTATTAGATTATCTAACAGTACACTTTTGACTGTGAAAGGAAGAACTGTTACTAATTACATCAGAACTGTTAACTACACTCCTTCTGGGAAAATACAGCATATAGTCACCACTGCAACACTGTTTTCATTAAAACCATTATGTTCCAGTGCCTGCAAAATGTTTCACACACAAAAACAAATAGGTATTTACTTTGTTACCAGCACCCAAAAACTGCTTTTTATACCCTCGCTAACAGCAGATACTAAGCTTTGGTCTGCACCTGATCATTTCCAAAGACCAGACTGAAGTTCATGGAGTCAGGCTGGGGAAACAGTCTCTGGACAGATATATATCACACTCACTTATCTCAGACTCAGGGTGCTAATAAATTAAGATAAAAATTAGAATCTGAGACACAGTGAACCCTATTAACATTAACAAGAAACTGGAAACTAAGGGGGAGAGTTGGGTAATGAGGAATCTTCATGAAAGCCAATGTATAATTATGGTTCTCTTTATTCATTTTCTGCATTGTCATTCTCTTATATCTCACTCATATCTCCATTAGTAAACTAATAATAAATAACTAAAAATATAGCCCAGAGATGGCGATAGTTCAGTAAATGAAGGGAAGGTAATTCCATGCATGAGATGAAACAAAAAGGACAAAGAACTGCATCAACAGTGATGATAGTGAAGAACAGGCAGAAATGACAAGCAATGAAGCTGACATAGTGGTCTGGAACAAGATGATCAGCCACAACCAGAAGCCTCTAAAGACTCACAGTCACCCTTCAGGGATTCTATGTCCATCTGAATGGTACATTGTTCTCTCCTAAGAAAGTCAACTAGGGCTTTGGATTAAAGATGGTGGTGTGAGAGGTGAGATAGAGGCTTCCTCCTAAAACTGCATATAATATGAAATATAATTAATACAACTAATCCTGAAAGAGCAACATGAAAGAGGGCTGCACCAAACTGCATACACTTGGGGAAAAGAATAAACCTCACAGAACAGGGTAAAGTACCAAAGCCATGGCCATGTGGGACACAAGCCCTTCCCTCACCCCAGCTCACTGGAGAGAGGAAAAGAAATCAAGCGGGGAGGGAGTGGAGGTGGGGGACTGCTGAATACCTAATTCCAAGGATCTATTCTGGGAGCAGAAACCTATCTTTCATGGTGCTTTCATGTACTCTCATGATTAGGAGGTTGGTAAGTTAAGACAGAATGCCTAGAGAGACTGAGATACTGGTGGCAGTGGAGGTAGGCATAGCAGCTGGGAAGCAGGAAACAGCTCTTTCCTACCTCCAGGCACCAATACCACTGTCCTGTGACCCCCGACACTGCTTCAGGTGCTGAGTACCTCCAGAGAGTAGAGCTTCTGGGCACTAGAGGGCACCATATACAAATATGAAACGCCAAAGGAACCTGGTTCAAAGCAAAATTATGAATACAATACAAGTAAGATTCAAAATGAAATCGATCTCATGAATCTTCCTGAAAGGGATTTCAAAATAAAATCATTAACATGCTCATGGAATTACAGAAAAATATTCAAGAACTCAGGAATGAATTCCAGTCAGAAATCCAATCACTGAAGAGCACAATGGAGGGTATTAAAAGCAGATTAGATATGGTGGATGAGATGATAAATGAAACAGAAGTTAGAGAAGAGGAATACAAAGAAGCTGAGACACAGAGAGAAAAAAGGAATGAAAGAATATTGAGAGAACTGTGTGACCAATCAAAATCGAACAATATTCACATTATAAGGGTATGAGAAAAAGAGAGAAAAAAGGATAGAAAGTGTCTTTGAAGAAGTAATTGCTGAAAACTTCAACTGGGGAAGGAGATAGCCTCTCAGGCCATGGAGGTGCACAGATCTCCCAACACAAGGGACCCAAGGAAGATAACACCAAGACATAGTAATTAAAATGGCAAAGATCAAGGATAAGGACAGACTATTAAAAGCAGCCAGAGAGAGAAATAAGATCACATACAAAGGAAAACCCATCAGGCTATCATCAGATTTCTCAGCAGAAGCCTTACAGGCCAGAAGGGAGTGGCATGATGTATTCAATGCAATGAAGCAGAAGGGCCTTGAACCAAGAATACTTTATCCAGCAAGATTATCATTTAAATTTGAAGGAGGTATTAAACAATTTCCAGATAAGCAAAAGCTGAGAGAATTTACCTCCCACAAACCATCTCTACACTGTATTTTGGAGGGACTGCTATAGATGTAAGTGTTTCTAAGGTTTAATAGTTGTCACCAGAGGTAATAAAACCACAGTAAAGAAAGTAGACCAGCTAATTATGAAGCAAATGCAAAATTAAATTAACTATCCCCTAAGTCAATCAAGGGATAGATAAAAAGTACAGAATTTGATACCTAATATATAAAGAATGAAGGAGGAAGAAAAAGGAGGAGAAATAGAAAAGAACCTTTACATTGTGTTTGTAACAGCATACTCAGTGAGTTAAGTTAGACTCTTAGATAGTAAGAAAAGCAACCTGGAACCTTTGGTAACCATGAATCTAAAGCCTGAAATGGCAATAAGTACATATCAATAATCACCCTAAATGTAAATGGACTGAATGCCCCAATCAAAAGACATAGAGTCACTGAATGTATAAAAAAACAAGAACTATCCATATGCTGCCTACAGGAGATTCACTTTAAATCCAAAGACATACACAGACTAAAAGTGAAGGGATGGAAAAAGATATTTCATGCAACTAATTGGGGAAAAAAGCAGGAGTTGCAGTACTTGTATCAGACAAAATAGACTTCAAAACAAAGAAAGTCACAAGAGACAAAGAAGGACATTACACAATGATTAAGGGGTCAATCGAACAAGAACATATCACCATTATAAAAAATTATAAATATCTATGCACTGACACAGGAGCATCTACATTTGTGGAACAAATACTAAAAGAATCAAAAGGGGAAATAGAATGTAATACATTCATTCTAGGAGACATCAACACTCCACTAACTCTGAAAGACTGATCAACTAGACAAAAAGTAAGTAGGGAGACAGAGGCACTGAACAACATATAAGACACATGGACTTAATGGACATCTACAGAACTCGACACCCAAAAGCAGCAGGATACATATTCTTCTTAAGAGCACATGGAACATTTTCAAGAATAGATTATACTACTTATACTGAGGCCACAAAAAGAGCCTCAGTAAATTCAGAAACGTTGAAATTGTACCAATCAATTTCTTAGACCACAAAGGTAAGAAACGAGAAATAAATTACGCAAAGAAACTGAAAAATCCCACAAACACATGGAGGTTTCACAACATACTCCTAAATAACCAATGGATCAATGACCAAATAAAAACAGAGATCAAGCAATATATGGAGACAAATGACAACAATAATTCAACACCAAAATATCTGAGGGACACAGCCAAGGCCATGCTAAGAGGAAAGTATATTGCAGTACAGGCCTACCTTAGGGAAGAAGAACAATCCCATATAAGCAGTCTAAACTCACAATTAATGAAACTAGAAGAAGAAGAACAAATGAGGCCCAAAGTCAGTAGAAGGAGGGACATAATAAAGATTAGAGCAGAAATAAATAAAATCAAGAAGAATCAAACAATAGAAAGAATCAATGAAAGCAAGAGCTGGTTCTTTGAGAAAATAAACAAAATAGATAAACCCCTAGCCAGACTTATCAAGAAAAAAAGAGAGTCTACACACATAAACAGAATCAGAAATGAGAAAGGAAAAATCACTACAGAAACCACAGAAATACAAAGAATTATGAGAGAATATTATGAAAAATTATATGCTAACAAATTGGATAACCTAAGAGAAATGGAAAACTTTCTAGAAAAATACAACTTGACAGGAATGACCCATGAAGAAACAAAAAATCTGAACTGACCAATTACCAGCAATGAAATTGAACTGGTAATCAAAAAATATCTAACACCAAATTCCTGGACCAGATGGCTTCACTGCAGAATTTTATCATTTACAGAAAACCTAATACTCATTCTCCTTAAAGTTCTCTAAAAAATAGAAGAGTTTTCTCTAACTCATTCTATGAGGACAGCATCACTCTAATACCAAAACCTGGCAAAGACACCACCAAAAAAGAAAATTACAGACCAATATCATCTCAGATGAACATAGATATAAAAATTTTCAACAAAATGTTAGCAAACCAAATTCAAAACTGCATCAAAAAGATCATCCATCATCATAAAGTAGGATTTATTCCAGAAACGCAAGGATGGTACAATAGTCAAAAATCCATCAACATCATCCACCACATCAACAAAAAGAAAGAAAAAAACCACATGATCATCTCCTTAGATGCTGAAAAACAATTCGAGAAAATTCAACACCCCTTCATCATAAAAGCCCTTTAAAAAAATGAGTATAGAGGGCAAGTACCTCAACATAATAAAGGCCATATATGACAAACCCACAGCCAACATCATACTTAACCACAAAAAGCTGAAAGCTTTTCCTTTAAGATCAGGAGCAAGACAAGAGTGCCCACCTCCCCTCTTTTATTCAACATAGTACTGGAGGTCCTAGCCATAGCAATTAGACAACACAAAGAAATAAAAGGCATCCAGATTGGTAAGGAAGAAGTCAAACTGTCACTCTTTGCAGATAACATGATATTGTACATAAAACACTGTAAAGAATCCACTCCAAAACTACTAGATCTAATTGCATTCAGCAAAGTTGGAAGATACAAAATTAACACACAGAAATTTGCTGCATTCCTATATAACGATGAACAAGCAGAAAGAGAAATCAGGAAAACAATTCTGTTTACAATTGTATCAAAAAGAATAAAATACCTAGGAATAAACCTAACCAAGGAAGTGAAAGACCTATATCCTGAAAACTACAAGACACTCATAAGAGATATTAAAGACACTAATAAATGGATCCCAGTATCATGGATAGGAAGAATTAATGTTGTCAAATGGCCATCCTGCCTAAAGCAATCTACATATTCAATGCAATCCATATCAAAACACCAATAGCATTCTTCAAGAAACTAGAACAAATAGTTCTACATTTCACATGCAACTACAAAAGACCCTGAATAGCCAAAGCAATTCTGAGAAGGAAGAATAAGGCTGGGGGGATTATGCTCCCCAACATCAAGCTCTACTGCAAAGCCACAGTAATCAAGACAATTTGATAGCAGCACGAAGATAATTTGGTACTGAAACAACAACAGACTCATAGGTCACTGGAATAGAATAGACAGCACAGATATTAACCCACACATATATGGCCAATTAATATATGATAAAGGAGCCGTGGATATACAATGGGGAAATGACAGACTCTTCAACAACTTGGGAAAACTGGACAGCTACATGTAAGAGAATGAAACAGGATTACTGTTTAACTCTGTACACAAAAGTAAACTCGAAAGGATCAAAGACCTGAATCTAAGTCATGAAATTATAAAATTCTTAGAAGAAAACATAGGTAAATATCTCTTGAATATAAACATGAGCAACTTTTTCCTGAACACATCTCCTTGGGCGAGTGAAATAAAATAAAAAATGAACAAATGGGAGTACATCAAACTAAAAAGCTTCTGTACAGCAAAGGACACCATCAGCAAAACAAAAAGGCATCCTATAGCATGGGAGAATATATTTGTAAACGACATATCCGATAAGGGGTTAACATCCAAAATATATAAAGAACTCACATGCCTCAACACCCAAAAAGCAAATAACCCAATTAAAAAATGGGCAGAGGTTCTGAACAGACACTTCTCCAAAGAAGAAATTCAGATGGCTAACAAGCACATGAAAAGATGCTCCACATCACTAATCATCAGGGAAATGCAAATTAAAACCACAATGAGATATTACCTCACATCTGTTAGGATGCCCAACATCAAAAAGACAAGCAACAACAAATGCTGGCAAGGATGAAGAGAAAGGGGAACCCTCCTACACTGTCGGTGGGAATGTAAATTAGTTCAACCATTGTGGAAAGCAATACGGAGGTTTCTCAAAAAACTAAAAACAGAAATACCATTTGACCCAGGAATTCTACTCCTAGGAATTTACGTGAAGAAAACAAGATCCCTGATTCAAAAAGACATATGCACCCCTATGTTTATCGCAGCAGTATTTACAATAGCCAAGATTTTACCCATAAATTTCTGTCACTTTTCTCCTAGATGTCTCTCACAGTTAAATAGCAGGGACAGAAAAATGAAAAATTCAGAAATTAATGGTATCACCAAACTTTATAGATTTTTGAACCTCTGGGTGAGAACTACTCCTGCATTCAGAGTAAAGGAATAAAAGAAAAAAAGGTAGCATTCACATTCCATTCGAGAAGCATTTCCTACACAGTGTATTCTTCACAGCTGCCTTCACATCCTTATTCCTCAAACTATAGATAAGGGGATTGAGCATAGGTGTCACAACTCCATAGAAGAGAGAGATGATTTTGTCTGTGACTTGTACTTTGTCTGCATCAGAGGAGTCTTTAGCCTTGGGTTTTGCGTACATGAAGAGGATGGTTCCATAGAATATAATCACCACTGTTAGGTGGGCAGAGCAGGTGGAGAAGGCTTTGTGCCTTCCCTCTGCAGAAGGAATCCTCAGGATGGTGCAGAGAATGAAAACATAAGAAACAAAAATGAAAAGTACAGGAACCACAAGAAAAATCATATTTGCAACAACCATGCTAATAACATTTATGGAGATATCAGCACAGGCCAGTTTTAAGACAGCCAAGATTTCACAAGTAAAATGATTAATAACATTATCCCCACAGAAAGGAAGCCGCATTGCAAGAGAGGTTTGCAATACAGAATTGACACCCCCTGCAATCCAGGACCCAGCAGCCATGGGTACATATGAAGTCTTGCTCATAATGATAGGGTATCTCAGAGGGTTACAGATGGCTACAAAGCGGTCAAATGCCATCATGCTTAGAAGGACACATTCTGTGGCTCCCATAGCAAAGGAGAGAAACATTTGCATTCCACATCCAGAGAAGGAAATGGTTTTCTTTGATGTTAAGAAGCTGCTAAGAAACAGGGGAATAGAAGAACTGGTGTAGCAAATATCTAAGAATGATAAGTTACTGAGGAAGAAGTACATGGGAGTGTGCAGGTGAGAATCAACGACACTTACAATGATAATGACTCCATTTCCCAGCAGGATGACCACGTACATACATAAGACCAGCACAAAGTAAATGGTCTCAAGCTCTGGGTGGCCAGAAAGCCCAAGAAGGACAAATTCTGTCACAGAAGACTTGTTGGTCTTTCCCATGTTACTATTTTCTTTTACCAAAAGGAATTCTGCAGCAGCTGGAGTGCATGTAATCTGTTACAGCATGCTTCTAAGAGTTTTTGCTTCTTTTTAAGTGGCTTCCTTTATAAATAATAGGAACCTATAATTGAATTGAATACACAGATAGCATAAGAATATGTATAATCCTCTAAACTAAGATTAGTTAGGCTTTTAGATCACATGAAGGAGGCTTTAAACACCCTTCCACACACAAAAAAAAGGTGTCCTCTTCTGTAAAGAAATTCAGAGCGCATGCAACTGAGTTAGAATTATGTATCTCACTTATATTATTAATTTGGAATTATTTTGAATGCAATTTTACCATACCATTTTGACCAAATGATCCAGAACACAACTAACCTTAACAAATATCACTGTTTTTGAGTTACTAAACAAAATGGTTTAGATAAGCCCTGCTTCAGTGGTAATTTAACCTCAGTTTCAGAATAGTTGTGTGGCTAGAAGACACAACTTTCAGAAAAATACTATTTGGCTTCTTCTAACCTAGGAAAATATATATATCTGTATTATTCTAAGAATATTAATAATAGTTATTTGAAGTATATATAAAAGAAATCATTTTTAAATAAATTATTCTTCTTTGTCTTTTTCAGCACAAATTGGGACATCTAGGTAACTCTACAGTCCTGCCTGATACACATAAGGAATAGGAAGTTGATCTCAGAAGAACCCCAGTGTAAATGTCTTGGTCTACGAACCATAAATAAATGTATAAACTATGAAATTTAAGGGATGGGGATTTACTCTTATTTCCAGGTATGAAAAAAGATACATATCTTCTCTCTGCTCAGAAATCAGCTTCTTTTGCTCTAACAGCTGCTCTCCTGTCTTCCTCTCATTGCATATTCAGAATAGCCATAATAAAGAGGGGTAGATCTCTCAAAATATATTCTTAAGCATTCCCAATATGTTATAATTATTTGTATCCCCACTTCAGTGGAATACAAAGGATTTCTATATTAAAACACCAGAAACAGAAGACGTCTTAACATATTTATGAAATTGTTAATCTCATAAATTCCATCTCAATAAGCTCAGCAAAATAACTTAAAAAAAATATCTACTTCTCAGTTCTCATTAACAGCAAGTAGCTGCCATTGCTACTGTCAGACAACAGCAATAACAATAATGAGTGCCAAACAGAACTGACTTCCAGTAAAATAAAAGTTAGGGCTCTTTACAGTCCTTTCATAAGCAGATGATTCTTTAAAGGACCAGCCACTGGAGCACCAGAGCAATTTAAAGTCTCTGCTGTTTTGAGGATGTTTCTGATCCCAAAAGCAATTTAAAGTTCACAATGTGGATTGGATAGATTCAGAAATTTTCTGGTACTTTTGGGATCAAGTCCCTTAGAAACAATTAAAACAAAGTTGCTAATACAATTTAATTAAAATGTAACTCACACAATGAATAATTCTTCTGACTTTACACCCTCTGGGAAGAGCAAATTTAGAAATGCTACCCAGGTAAAACGGTCAAGATGTGGAAATTAGAACTATCTGATGGAGAGATGTAGCAGTAATGTGTGATACATGTTAAAATGATACTTTGTTCTTAATAAATTATCTGCTGACCACGCTTATTTTAACCTCTGAAATCTGGAATCTCAGAGCCCATAATCTTCATTCTGGTTTCACTGGCCTTTCTGAACAATCACAATCATATGCAGTCATTTTAATTTTTCTCACTCATGCCATCTGTTCAAATATATTCACAATACCCCAAACTTATCCAATCTGTCCTTCAGTCATGCTCACATTGACATGACATAACATGAAGCAGACTATATCAACTATTTCCATGATGAGAGCAAACCACACTTTATTTATGAACAGAAAGTTCTGACATAACAGGGGAATTATTATGACACTTAACCATGACTATCTTTTAAAATCAGTATCAACCCAGGGAATTCAATCATTTTATATGGATGTCATGAAATATTCTTCCAGCATGGAAACAAGTTAAATCATCACATGTATTGTTAAAAAGAAGGTAAGAAAATTTGACAACAGTACTCTTTTTTGACAGTGGACAGCATTTTTAAAAAGTCATTGACCAAAAGATGCATCATAATTCTGAGCAATGAGAAAGCAACGTATGCCATGAAAAATAGTATTATATGCTTCAACAAACCAAAGAGCACTTCTCAAAGCTGTTAACTATGCAAGTACTTTTTCAGTATATGGGCATATAATGAAATGATGAGCATGTTTCTCATTAATGAATGTTCAGTAGAAAAGGGAATTAAGTAGTTTTGATGTGACGACAGTGAAAGTTATATTACAAAAAAAATGGGAGACAGACTGTAACTGCAAGGAGTTTTACAGGCAAATTATGCAAAACAAAGAAATGCTCAGTAGAACCAAGTAATTATAGAAATATAATTAAAGAGATATATAGTATAGTTATAATTTATTTCAAATAAACAAGTAATTTTCAGTACAAGTACTTCCTGTGCAAAATTTTTCTCTTATCCCAGTGTACACATGCAAAGACAATTAGAAATAATTTAAATTTAACTAGACATCACCTATTTTTATTTCTTAACCTGGCCACTCAGAGCTAAGAAGAGGTGAAGAATGAAGAAATCACTACAAGGGCACACAGAGCAACCTGCCTAGAGAATTCCCTCCTGCTTTATCTCAAAACAAAAGCTGCAATATTTTTAATGAGTGAAGAAAAGGACTTAGAAAAGAACAGCATTCAGAAGCAGGTGAAAAAAAGTACCCTAAGAATCAGGGTTTTCAGGTAAGGATACACGTTTTCACATGCCCCAAGTGTAATACAATGGGCTCACAACCTCAGGGAGTTCAAACTTTCAACTCACCTAACAAATAGCACAAGTTACGGCCTGAACTTTTGCCTCTTCTTCATCAGGTACACACTTCTGACCAAGGTATATCAGGGGAAAATTAATTGCACAGAGAAGAAAAATGTGATAAATGGTGAACACAACCATTATAAAAAACAATAAAATTAGCAAGCTAAGATCACGTAAAAAAAATTCACTGAACAGAGAGCAAAAATTTTGAATGAAAAAAACAAAATCCTTAAAGAGATAAGGAAGAGTACTGGCATAAAGCAGGAATAAGCAGTTATAAAAAAGGATTATATGGTAACACTAGGTATAAAATAAAACAATTGAAAGAAGTAACTCAGTAAATGGGTTATAAAGCAGAATGAATACTATGACCGTATGATGAGTCCTAAAATAAGTTTCAAATACTTTCAAACAATTTAAGTCATTCACTGAATGTTCTTTGACCATGTAGAATTAAGAGAGAAAAAAAATGTTTAAAGAAAATATGATGTAAAAAACCCAAATGTTAGGAACTTACATAATGCACTCCTAATAACACAACACGAGGGAAAAAAATCACAACAAAAATAAAACATTTGAACAGAATAATAATGAAGATGCTCACAAAAACTTATGGAATCCAGCTAAAGTCAGTGATTAGGAGAAAATTTATAGCACAAAATGTATTTATTAGAAAATGTTCTTAGATTCTACCTCAAAGTATCAAGAGAACAGAAAGTCAAACCAATATGTTGAAAGTCAGCACAATGCCCCTCTATCAGCTGTTAAGCCTAGCCATTGAATTTTTTATTTCCATTACTTTATTTTTCAGTTCTGATATTTCCATTTGATTCTCATTTATAGTTTCTATATCTTTCCAGATACAGAAATACTATCTATTTCTCTTCTTAGGAACTCTATTTTTTCATGTGTCCAAAGTGTGCATCATTAATTCCTGAAGTATTTATAATGGCTGCTTTAAATTTCTTGTCAAATAATTGCAACATGTGCTCACGTTGTTGCTACATCTGGGGATTGTCTTTTACATTCAAATTGAGATACCGATTCTGTGTATGAGCAATGATATTCATTCATATCCTATGTATTTGGGATACTATGAGAATCTGGATCTTATCTAAATCTTATATTTTAGCGGGTTTCCTCTAAAACCATTCCTTTAGGGAAAAGAGTCACTGTCTCAGTCATGGCAGATGGGGCAAAAGTATGGACTTCTCACATGGCCTTAACGACGCCATGAGGGTGGAAGGATTTATTACCACTGGTCTATGATGAAAGCCCTGACTTCTCACTAACCCTCCCCTGAAATCCTGCCTGGAGGAAAAGGGCACAGTTGGAAGAGGGTGAAGAGGGTGGAAATCTAGGCTCCCCATTTGATATTTGCTAAAGTAAGGGGGGAGGGCTGCAGTATTTGTCTGTCATGTTTGGCTGGAATAGGACAATTATTGCCATAATGTTTTCTGTCTTGCTAAGCCACTCCTTTCCTGGCCCTTTGTCTAGAAAGAGTAAGATTTTCTTGGTGATTCTTTTGCTTGTTCCCACTGGATTTTCCAAGATGTAGTCTTGCAATATATAGAAGGTAAAACGAAAACCCAGGAAATTTACTGCCTTATGGGTCCTTAGGTCCCAAAGTCCCTAGCTGGTCTTCTTATGTGTGTGTGTGTGTGTGTGTGTGTGTGTATATGTATGTATAATGTACAGATTTTGAAGTGTATTTAACAGAATCAGAAGAAGTGTCTATTCTACCTTGTCTGTAATCAGAAATCCCTATATCTATTTAAAAAGTGAATCCATTCTCATAATTTTCCCTAAAACATACTCCAGCCCAAATGACTTCATAGTGAATTACTGCAATCCTTTAAGGAAGAAATATATTCAATTTGACAATTTATTCTCAGACAAAAACAGTAGAAAATTTTTCCAATTCATTTTACATGGTAAATGTAAACTTGATACCAAAATCTATAAGGACTTTTTAAAATTAAAGTATCATTGATATACAATCTTATGAAGGTTTCACATGGACAACCTTGTGGTTTCAACATTCACCCATTTTATCAAGTCCTCACCACCCCCACCCCTCATTGCAGTCACTGTCTATCAGCCTCATAAGATGCTATAGAGTCATTACTTGTATTCTCCCTGCTGTACCACCTTCCCCATGACCTACCTATATTGTGATTGAGAATTATAGTGCCCCTTAATCGCCTTCTCCCTCCCTTCGCACTCATCCTTGCCAACTCCTTCCCATTGGTGACCGCTAGTCCCTTCTTGGGTTCTGTGAGTCTGCTGCTGTTTTGTTCCTTCAATATTACTTTGTTGTTATACTCTACAAATGAGGGAAATCATTTGGGTACTTGCTTTCTCCACCTGGCTTATTTCACTGAGCATAAAGCCCTAGAGCTCCAACATGTTGTTGCAACTGGTAGGATTTGTTTTCTTTTTATTACTGAATAATATTCTGTTATGTATATGTACCACATCTTCTATATCCATTATAAGGACATGTTTTAAAAGTAAAATTAAAAACTTACCTGCCATGAACACAATTTGAAAAGATACTAAGAATAATTATAACGCTGAATGAAGTGTTATATAAAAGAATAATAGATTACAATTAAGTGGAATTAATTCTAGAAATGTAAAAGTGGTTTAGCATTCAAAAATCAAACAGTAGGGGCAGGGGGGAAAGATGAGAAGTGAGGCAGAAATCTCCTCCCAAAACCACATATAATATGAAAATACAGCAAATACAACTATTCCTAAAAGAGTGACCAGACGTAATATTGTACCATTCAGTCTACATTTGGGAAAAAAGAATGGAAAATCTACATCATGGAAAAGGGTAAAGTAACAAGGCTGCGACCTGGCAAGAACTGAGCACTCCCCCTACCCCAGCTCATTGGCAGGAGGAAGAGAAAGAGAGCGGGGAGGGAGTAGAAGCCCAAGACTGCTAAATACCCAGCCCGAGAAATCTACTCCAGGAGCATAAACCCATACTGCGTGGTGTTCAGGAGATCAGAGGGGTTGTAAAGCAAAGTCAGAGACAGATTCCAGCAGCTTATAGAGAAAACGTTCCCCACAACCTGCTATGGGACAAAAGAAAGGTGGGCACTTTGAAAGACTTCCCAACAGTGAGAGGGTTGCTAAAGGGACAAGGATTACACAAAGCTTGGTGCTCATGAGAGGGACCGTGTGGACAAAGTCGTCCTGGCACACTCAGCCCAGCAAGTTGGGAACTTTCAGGAGCTTCAGGCACTCCATCCCTCTGGCTGGCAACACAGCCCCAAGGCCTCCCACCGCGATAAACAGCCTGCCACTCTTTCCTCATTTCTGGCACCTGAGTGCAAACCTGCAGCCCCCGCCAATGTGCCAGGCTAACAGGAGGGCAGCCGCACCTAAAGCAACTACAGCAGTTTAACGCAGAGGCTGCTCCTTGTGTGCATGGCTATCTGGCCCTGACAGTGCAGGCAGGTACTACAGCCGGGAAGCAGGAAACGGCTCTGCCCTCCGGAGAGGAAATAGCACTGCTCGACTGTGACCCCTGCCATTGCTCCAGGCCAGCCAGATGGCAGCCCCACCTATGGCAGCTTAGGGCCTTAATGCAAGGTTTCTCCCTGCTTGCCACTCACTGGCCCTGACAGCAGAGGCAGGCACAGGGGCCAGGGCTTTGAACTCCAGGCAGACACCAGCACAGATGAACTGTGGCACCTGCAATTGCTCCAGGCCAGCCAAAGGGGAGCCCAAACTATGGCAGCTTAGGGCTTTAACACAGAGGCTGCTCCCAGCACACAGCTCACTGGCCCTGACAGCGGAGATAGGCACTGCGGCCAGGAAGCAGGAAATGGCTCTGTTTTCACAGCAGGCACCAGCACCACTCAGCTGTGACCACTACCATCACTCCACGTGCCCAGGTGCTGGGCAGTTCCAAAGAGCTTCTGGGAACTAGAGGGAGCTACGTACACAAAACTAGAATTTCTCATTAGCCAATAGGATTATGAAAAGGCAGAAGAAACTTGTTTTTTCAAACCAAAATCCCTCACATAACAGAAAGTGGGCTCAATGAAACTGAAATCAACAATCTTCCTGAAAAAAAATTCAAAATAAAAGTCATAATCATGCTAATGGAGCTACAGAAAAATATTCAAGAGCTAATGGATAAATTCAAGAGGGAGATAGACACCTTGAAAAATACAGTAGCGGAAATGAAACATACAATGGATGGATTTAAAAGCAGATTAGATGAGGTAGAGGAGAAGGTAAATGGAATAGAAATTAGAGAACAGGAATACAAAGAAGCTGAGGCAGAGAGAGAAAAAAGGATCTCTAGGAATGAAAGAATAGTAAGAGAACTGTGTGACCAAACCAAACGGAACAATATTTGCATTATAGGGGTACCTAAAGAAGAAGAGAGAGAAAAAGTCATAGAAAGTATCTGAGGAAATAATTGCTGAAAACTTCCCCAGTCTGGGGAAGGAAATAGTCTCTCAGGCCATGGAAGTGCACAGATCTCCCAACACAAGCGAACACCAAGACATATAATAATTAAAATGGCAAAGATCAAGGACAAGGACAGAGTATTAAAAGCAGCCGGAGACAGAGAAAAAATCATTTACAAAGGAAAACTCAACAGGCTATGATCAGAATTCTCAGCAGAAATGTTACATGCCAGAAGAGAGAGGCATGATATATTCACTGCAATGAAACAGAAGGGCCTCGAGTCAGGAATACTCTACACAGCAAGATGATCATTTAAATTTGAAGGAGGGATTAAACAATTTCCAGATAAGCAAAAGTTGAGGGAATTTACCTCCCACAAACCATCTCTACAGTGTATTTTAAAGGGACTACTCTAGATGGAAGTGCTCCTAAGATGAAATAGCTGTCACCAGAGAAAATAAAACCACAGTAAAGGAAGCAGACCAATTAATTACTTAGTAAATGCAAAATTAAATCAACTACCCACAAAGCCAGTCAAAGGATACACAAAGAGTACAGAATATGTCACCTAACATATAAAGGGTGGAGAAGGAAGAAAAAGAAGGGGGAAAAAAACAGAATCTTCAGATTGTGTTTTTAATAGCATAATAAGGGAGTTAGGTCAGACTGTTAGACAGTAAAAAAGCTGCCTTGAACCTTTGGTATCATCAACCATATAATCAAAAAGGACAAAAAACACGTGATCATTTCCATAGATGCAGAAAAAGCATTCGACAAAATTCAACATCCATTCATGATAAAAACTCTCAACAAAGTGGGTATAGAGAACAAGTACCTCAACATAATAAAGGCCATATATGACAAACACACAGCCAACATCATACTTAACAGCGGGAAGCTAAAAGCTTTTCCTTTAAGGTAGGGAACAAGTCAAGGATGCCCACCCTCCCCACTTTTATTCAACATAGTTCTGGAGTACCTAGCCATGGCAATCAGACAACACAAAGAATAAAAGGCATCTAGGTTGATAAAGAAGAAATTAAACTGGCACTGTTTGCAGATGACATGATATTGTACATAAAAAACCCCAAAGAATCTATTCCAAAACTACTTATCTAATATCTGAATTAAGTAAAGTTTCAGGATACAAAATTAATACACAGAAATCTGTGGCATTCCTATACACAATTTTATCATACATTTAGTGAACTAGCAGAAAGAGAAATCAGAAAAACAGTTCCATTCACAATTGCATCAAAAAGAATAAAACACCTAGGAATAAACCTAACCAAAGAAGTCAAAGACTTATACTCTGAAAACTACAAGAAATTCATGAGAGAAATTAAAGAAGATACCAATAAATGGAAACATATCCCATGCTCATGGATAGGAAGAATTAATATTGTCAAAATGGCCATCCTGACTAAAGCAATCTACAGATTCAATGCCACCCCTATCAAAATACCAAAAGCATTCTTCAATGAACTAGAGAAAATAGTTTTAAACTTCATATGGAACCAGAAAAGACTCCGATAGCCAAAGCAATCCTGAGAAGGAAGAATAAAGTAGGGCGAATTACGCTCCCTGACTTCAAGCTCTACTACAAAGCCACAGTAATCAAGAAAATTTGGTACTGGCACAAGAACAGACCCATAGACCAATGGAACAGACTAGAGAGCCGAGATATAAACACAAGCATATATGGTCAATTAATATATGATAAAGGAGCCATGGATATACAATGGGAAATGACAGCCTCTTCAACAGCTGGTGTTGGCAAAACTGGACAGCTACATGTAAGAGAATGAAACTGGATTATTGTCTAACCTTGTACACAAAAGTAAACTCAAAATGGATCAAAGACCTGAATGTAAGTCATGAAACCATAAAACTCTTAGAAAAAAATATAGGCAAAAATCTCTTGGACATAAACATGAGCACCTTCTTCATGAACATATCTCCAGGGCAAGAGAAACAAAAGCAAAAATGAACAAGTGGGACTATATCAAGCTGAAAAGCTTCTGTACAGCAAAGGACACCATCAATAGAACAAAAAGGTACCATACAGTATGGGAGAATATATTCATAAATAACAGATCTGATAAAGGGTTGACATCCAAAATATATAAAGAGCTCACGCACCTCAACAAACAAAAAGCAAATAAGCCAGTTAAAAAATGGTCAGAGTAGCTGAACAGACACTTCTCCAAAGAAGAAATTCAGATGGCCAACAGACACATGAAAAGATGCTCCACATCGCTAATTATCAGAGAAATGCAAATTAAAACCACAGTGAGATATCACCTCACACCAGTAAGGATGGCTACCATCCAAAAGACAAACAACAACAAATGCTGGCGAGGTTGTGGAGAAAGGGGAACCCTCCTACACTGCTGATGGGAATGTAAATTAGTTCAAGTATTGTGGAAAGCAGTATGGAGGTTCCTCAAAATGCTCAAAATAGACTTACCATTTGACCCAGGAATTCCACTCCTAGGAATTTACCCTAAGAATGCAGCACTCCAGTTTGAAAAAGACAGATGCACCCCTATGTTTATCGCAGCACTATTTACAATAGCCAGGAATTGGAAGCAACCTAAGTGTCCATCAGTAGATGAATGGATAAAGAAGATGTGGTACATACACACAAAGCAAAAACTAAAGGAACAAAACAGCAGCAGACTCTTAGGACCCAAGAATGGACTAACAGTTCCCAAAGGGAAAGAGAGTGGGGAGGATGGGTGGGAAGGGAAGTATAAGGGGGTAAAAGGGGCATTATGATTAGCACACATAATGTAGGGGTGCAGGGAAATGGGGAAGGCATTATAACACAGAGAAGACAAGTAGTGGTTCTATAGCATCTTACTACACTGATGGACAGTTACTGTAATGGGGTATGTGGTGGGGACTTGATATAGGAGGAGTCTAGTAACCATAATGTTGTTCATGTAATTGTACATTAATGATACCAAAAAAAAATATGAAACAAAATGTTCCAGTAATGGTAACATTTGGATGAACTCTCCTATAGATAACAATCATAAACTGTAGACAAAATATTTTTCTTAACTTTCTGAAATCAGCATTTCAGAGAGATATTTCCAAACCATTGTTCCTGTAGCATTATTCACAGTTGCCTAGGTGAGGGAACAACCTAAATGCCCACCAAAGAATGATTAAAGAAAAGATGGTATATACATACAATGGAATATTATTCAGCCTCTAAAAGAAGGAAATCTTGCCACATAAAACAACATGGATAAACCTTAAGGACCTAATGCTAAGTGAAATAAGCTTGTCATAAAAGAACAAATATTCCATTATTCTACTTATATGATAAATCTAAGATAGTCCAACTCGTAGAAGCAAAAAGCAGAATGGTGGTGCTTGTCAGGGGCTCAGGAAGGAGGAAATGAGGAATTGTTAATCAACAGGTACAGTTTTGCATATCTAAGTTATAGAAGGTGAAGAGATAGGCCATACAACACTGTGCTATAGATAATAGTACTTATTGTACAGTCAAAAATTTGATGGGTTAAATCTCATGTTAAATACTCTTAGTACAATAAAACAAAACAAATGAAAAAAACTTCCTAAAGTGGCCAGAAGCATCCAGAAAATGATCGGGGTCAACCAACATTTGTAAGAAGGAATGGCACAGGGTGAGTTTCCTTTTTACTGGTTTTAAGGGAAGGACAAAGTCACCACTATGGGGTGACTAAAATACATATTGGAAACTTCAATCTTAGTGACTTGAAGAAGCAGAGAACAGAGTTCGAAAGATCACAGCAACTAAAAATGTGGAAGAGAAAACCACAGAAAAGAGACAGCCAGCTTGGGAGCTCCAAATTTCTGTATAAATTCTGCCCAAATACTGGCTGATCCCTAAAACTACACATAGGCAGAGCTAAAACTAAGATGACCTGAACAGAGATTTCAACTGCTGCTCACCTCAGAGAAGACAAGTTTTGAAATTTGAGTCCTGCAAAATACTGCCTGTTAAAACAAAATGTCAAGTTCCACCTGTAGCAAATTCCTTTCCAAAAACAGTCACAGAAACAAGTGTACTCCAAGGGGCTATCTGGAACCTGGCTGGTCTACCCATCAAGAGGTAGTCTTTTTCACCTTTGTGTATCCCTACAACACTGAATGAATGAACATATTAGGCATCAAAATGTAGCAAAGGGCCTAGAATATATTTGGATCTAAAAATGTGAAGAGAATTGTGTTTTTCTAACTACAGCCTACACAATTTTGGAGTGCTGGAGGAATGTAAGTGTGGCTGGAGTTAAAACACTAAGACCTGGAGGTGCACAGCCAGGTCAGGGGCCAGGAAGACAATAGAGGGTAAGTGGAGATAGAGGGGACAGCTGAGAAGCAAAGGCAGGAGTGCAGTGGACATTCCCTGAGGCTGTACATCTACAGCTTTGGTTATTACACCTTTATATCTGCTTTACTCCAAAAAGAAAATAGGACATCACACTCATTTTCTGTTATCTAAAGGGCACTATACCTTCTGACAGTGGGAATTGGCTTTTACCGACAGGGAATAAAAATCAAAGGAATCTCTAATTCCAGTCCTCCAAACCTGTCATTACCTTCAAAAAACCCCCAAAAACTGATACCTTGCTGAGAATCCAAGACAAACTGTTTCAGTTCCATTTATATGCTTTTCCTATTTGCCATTTAAAGATATTATAAAATTCATTAAAACTGCCTTAAAAAATGGGAAAATACATCAATATTGTTAAGTATAAAAAGTAGGTAATAAGAAATGCAGTATGCTCTCAGGCATGTAAATATACTTTATGAATACATATATATCTAAATATTAATACTTATTCTACAGTTATGAATGGCTTTAATTCTTTAGGATCTTCCTGAACTTCCTACAATTTCTATACTGAGTATGTATCATCTGTATAACCAGGAAGTAATAATTCAGAGGAGGAAGAAAAATTACTGTTTAAAAAGTTAGGTATAATCAGGTCTTTGACACATCATCCCTAATGTATCTAAAGGTTACTACCATCTAAATTATTAAAAGATTCAACTTTAAATCACTTCTGGGATTACAGAGTGTCTTAGAAGAAAACAAAGGTGGATTTAATTGGCTACCAAAAACACCGGTGGGATCTCTGGAAATATTTAGGACTCTGAGGTAGAAAAATACTTATGTGACACATTAATGTACTGTTGCATGCAAATTTATAACACAATTGGGCAGAAAGTTGTATTTTTTCCCTCTCCCTCACAACATTAATAGGTGTTTGTGATTGTGGGACATTTGACTGTGGGCTTTACAGCATGATGTAGTTCTGGAAAGAAAGCTAAGAAGTCAAATCACTAAGGAGCAGCAAACGGTCACAGAAAGTTAGTGAAACACTGATGAAAAAGAAAGAGTTCTGTTTTTTTAAAAACTGAGGTCCCAATTGGTCATGCTGTCTTTTGTAATGGAGATAAGGATCCTATACTGAAGATTTTGATTGGAACATTAGGACAAAGTAGATAAGAGGTATTTCCAAATAGGAAAAGGTGAATGGGTACTGGGAAATATGAATAATTTATTTTACTTTTAATAAGATGGTGAAAAAATTAAGGAATTATTGGGTGAAGAATATACCATAGATATATGTGAACATCATAAGTCACTTTCCCTTATCATGGAAAATGAAAGAATACTAGCCTAGGGGTTCAGATTAAACTACATGCATTGGGCACCCAGTCAATGCCAGAAACTTTTAGACATGTTATATTAATCCTCAAAACAATCATAGAAATAAGTATTGTTACCCTATGTTAAATGACACATCATGATGGGAACTATTAAGTGATTTGCTCAAGGTTCATACAGCCAGTACACCAAGGAGCCAAGATTGAAGCTTAGGTCCTCCAAGCCAACACCTTTCCAATAGGACATAGAGCTTCTTATTATCAGCAGTTAACAGGAGAAAGGAGTGTGAGAACTGGGGCACTTCAGGCTTCCAGGGACACAGGGCTATGGTTTAGCATAGCTGCCGAGATGGTCACAGCATGAAGATGAGCTGGGTGAATCAATCCCAGCAGCGATCCTAGCTCATTGAAGCTCCCAGCAGCAAAGAAGTGTTCTTGGTTCCCACCCAGAAATGTGAATGAGAAAATCCAGAATAATTCTCTAAACCATGTAAGAAAATGAGAAGAGACCTTACTCTCACTAGAGCATTATTGTTAATCATTAGCAACTTCGGGGTTCAGAAGGCTCACTTAATTGGACAAGCACTGCAGATATAGAACAAGGGATGTCAATACCATGAAGAGCATGTTTACAAACAGGAAAGGAAACTAACTGAAGCAGGAGAAAGGATGCAGTACTAAGTGCATTTGATTTCCTTCTGGGAGAGTGAGACAGCCTGTTTCAAGCAGTTCCTTGTGAAAAATCAGGGAGCCTGGTGAGTACATGCGCTTTACAAAGAAACCACTACTCTCTTCTATTGCTAAACAAGGGGAGAAGAGTGAATACTTCACGATCCAAGTCCTCCAGCAGAGTTTTCTTCCCTTCTGTAGGTGGTGTCCAAAGACCAGCATCAGTCTAATGACTGATCTTTTGGAAAGAGGTGAAAAAAACACAAACAAAAGAGAAAGCCAAGAAACTGCACCTTTACCTCTTTTTGGCAGAAATAAAGAAGGTAACAGTAGTCACTGATAATCTCCCACACAACTCACAATGGGTAGCTTCTCTGACTTACCCTTCACTGTGATACAGTTGGGTGCCTTATGCTGTCCTGTCTACCCTGCCCACCTGGGACATTCGAAATGATGGACTCTTGAATCCTTTTCCAAAAATTGGGACTATGTCAGTGTATCCACTCAGGACGGATATATTAAGGAAGTGACTGCTTGACATTGAAACAATAAATGGCATTAAGTCATTCAATGTAATAAATCAACATAAACATCTAATTTCCTTTCCATTAACTATTCTTACCCTTTTCTTGGGTTTTAATGAAAAACAGGGACAAAATTCTACAAATCCTGCTAGTTTAATTGAAAATAAAAATGTTTAATATTCTTTATTTACAGTCATAAAATACACATTCTTTAAAGAAAATTTAGATAATGAGATAAAATTAATAATATTGATTGATAAGGCCCCAAATCCCACATTCCAGAGAAAGCTAGTTAACATTTTCTATGACTTTTTCAGCCACAAAATACAAACTGTGATCGTTAATAGTGTTATGAAACTTCCTATTTTGACATAATAGTATAGAAAGGGCATTTTCCTTTCCCTTACTCTTCTTCAAGATTACAATTTTCATTGGCTGTGTAACATATGAGTGCATGTCTTCTTACATGTGTAGCAAGACCTGCAACCAACACAAACTAGAATTCCAGCAATGCAGAGGAAAAAACTTCTGTAACTCTTTAAATCATTACTGATCTTGAAACATGAAAGGACATGCAATGTCATATTATTTCTCTTATTCTATTCAATTGGTTGGACCAATCAGGGGAAAATGTTAAATAATAATAATAGTGCTAACACCAATCTTTGACTACTTTTAGGTATACACTCCAGAGTTTCAGCATTTCAAATCATGTGGCCCAAGGATTTGAAAGATGACCTTTATTAATTTTGTATCTTCTCTATCTATATGACTAAGAGATTTTACCAAAAGTGAGTATTGTTTTTTTCAAATTTTTTTTGTCATCTTGATGGATGACATGTGTTTTGTTCTGTTTTATTGCCTATGCATTTAGTATATTATATGGACAGATGTTCATATATTCATTTGGAATATCATGAATTCCTGAAATAAATTATATTACTTTAGTACACAGTATAGATATGTTATTTATTATTTTTGCATATGTATATATACACATAAGTAATATTGATCCACAGTATTCTATCCTTGATAATTTGGGATAACAGGCAACTTTAGTTTGATAAAATGTTTTTGTAAAATGTTCCATAATTTTTTTTCATATTGAAACATGTTATACAGCACAGAAATTGTTTCTTGGAAGTATAAAATAACTCTCATAAGCATTCGGCATCTATCATCTATTCTGAAAACAGTTCTCACAATGGGATCCCTACTGCCTACCACCGTATATATGGCATAGTTTGAATTAAATATATGAAGGAAGGAACAACTCCATGAGAAATGTAACTATAGAGTGTTGTGACAGTGCACAGAAGCCTCGCACGACAAGACATGAGGAAGTTTTCCCAAAATGGTAATATTCTGAGGGACCCTTCTAGCTTAGGAAAATAACATAAAAATGCACAAAAGGGAGTGTAGTATTATGAGGAAAAAGAATCTCAGCATGATCACGGCAGAGGATTTGCAGCATGAACAGTGCCTCCAGCATTTCCATAGTAGAGGAATATATAGCTTACAATGTACTAGGAGGAGGAACTCAAGGACTTTTCTTGAAGTTTTGTTCTATAGCAAGCACATTGTTTTAAACTGCTTATATTTTTCTATTAGAAATTTTTGTGGGGTTACTAATGAAGATCTCAGGAAAACAAAACCTCCCTTAACACCATCATTAGGGGAGAAATAGCATAAAATAGAAGGAAAGGTAACAACTGAAGAGGTTCAGACAGGCCTACATATCAGGTTGATTCAGTGTTTTTGGTGATGTTATTTTCCTAAATTCTGAAAAACGGCCTCCCTCACCTGGAATCTTTTTGAAGAAGAGAGCCATCTTCCTTCATCTTTTATATGAATATATAGGTATACATTTAATATTAAAATATTACAGAAAGTAAATACAGTTATATATCATATGTATCCCATGTTGGAGCCATCTGTTGTTGTAGGTACCTAACAGATTTTGTACTAATTTAATCCTAATGACAACTTGACAAATAAATAATGCTTCTTCACAATTTACTATGAGCTATCTGAGACTCAGAAAAACTTAGCAACTTACCAAAGTTATATCCAGGTCAAATGATACGGTGCTAGATCTATATAATCATTTCAACAGAGACCAGCATCTTCAAAAAACAGCCTTAATTAAAAATTTCCCTAATAATGACATATCTATATAACCACATTTGAAAGTAATCTGTCCTAAATCTTGATTGGCACTTCCCAGCAGAAATCTGGGAGCATTAGAAGCCTTGATTAGGTTGCGTGTAGTCCTTAGATTCTCAAAGCCTCACTTACATCATCAATAAAATTAGTATCATATCCCTACCCTTTCTGATCCCTAGGGGTGTTCCAAGAATTGGAAGTAAAGGTGTGTTGAAAACCTAAATTATAAATACAAATTCTCCAGAGTTTTGTCCTTTCCTAAACCCTGAAGATGACATGGACATAGAGATGGGGAATTACTCAGTGGTGACTGAATTCTTTTTGGTGGGACTCTCCCAATACCCAGAGCTCCAGCATTTTCTGTTTGTGCTCTGCCTCATCATGTACCTGATAATCCTCCTGGGAAACAGTCTCCTCATTATCATCAGCATACTGGATTCTCGCCTCCACACCCCCATGTACTTCTTTCTCGGAAACCTCTCATTCTTGGACATCTGTTACACATCATCATCCATTCCTCCAGTGCTTGTTATATTTGTATCTGACAGAAAATCCATCTCCTTCACTGGCTGTGCTCTGCAGATGGTTGCCTCTCTTGGTTTGGGCTCCACTGAGTGCGTCCTCCTGGCTGTGATGGCCTATGATCGGTATGTGGCCATCTGCAACCCACTGAGGTACCCCATCATCATGAACAGGGTGCTGTATGTGCACATGGCTGCATGGTCTTGGACCATAGGCTGTCTGAACTCCTTAGTGCAAACAGTCCTGACAATGATGTTGCCTTTTTGTGGAAATAACAATATTGACAGTCTTACCTGTGAGATTCTGGCCCTTCTTAAACTCACATGTTCAGATATCTCCATCAATGTGCTTATCATGACAGTGGCAAGTATTGTTTTACTGGTGATTCCCGTGCTGTTAATTTTCATTTCCTACATATTCATAATCTCTTCCATCCTGAGAATTAGTTCCACTGAGGGGAGAAAAAAAGCCTTTTCTACCTGTTCATCCCATCTAACTGTGGTTATCTTATTTTATGGTTCAGCCCTTTTCATGTACATGAAGCCCAAGTCAAAGGACACAAACACCTCTGATGAGATTATTGCACTGTCTTATGGAGTGGTAACCCCAATGTTAAACCCCATCATCTACAGCCTGAGAAATAAGGAGGTGAAAGAAGCTGTGAAGAAAGTCCTGAGCAGACACCTGAATTTACTGAAAACATGAAAGACCCTGAGGCATATGATAATCCTCAATGGGGGAATACATGTCTTTTGTGTTCAAAGATAATATTGTAAAACTACTGTCAGGACAGCTTTTATGTTCACAAAGCCAAATATGGGACTCTCATTCTTTTCAGAATAAAATGCTTAGTACATATTTTAAATAGTGCTTTATCTGCTGGGCTTTCTGCCCTAAGCAGCTCTCCCAACTGTTCCCATGAAGGTCATGATGCTGCTCATCAAGCTGAATCAGTCTCTCCTCCTGTCTATTTTCTCACTTCCCCTCTTCTCTCTTCTGTTTTCCCCTCTCCTCTGTCCTCCATACATTTCCTTTGTCCTCCTTCCTTCGCTCTTCCTTGTCTCCTTTCTCAGTCCTTTAGAAGTGGTATCTTTTGTTTTCCTAATGCATCATCCCTGCACAATACGTATAAGCTATCTGCAGATCTACACAGTATTTAGCAAAAGGATGTATATTTGTCTTTTGAGGCATGAATCATCCCCCACAATCAGTCCATGTTATACAGCGTGGGACTGACTAATCTTCTACATACAGGGGTAAGCACAGAAACAAGCCTTCTAAATAAATAAGTAAATAAATAAATAGTAACTTTTAAACTGTTTATTCCTCTAGTCATAGTGATTGGTATAGTGCAGCAAATGACCTGTTTCAGGCTAATTAGATTCAACCCCAGCAGTGCTGACACAGGGACTCTTTCTGCAATGATCCCTTAACTGACAGAATGGAAACCCTGAGCTCCTGCTGGTCATCTCTGCCAGTATGAGGGAGAGTCTAATTGAGAAGGAAAGTACAGCGGAAATAGAGAATATGCATGATAATGTTATTTTAACTACTGAAGCCGGATTTGACTAAGATCAGACTTACCTTTCTACATTTTATCTACATGATTTAAATTAGTATTTTTTTGCAAAACAAATTTTAGTTAGATTTCACTACTTAACAACGTCATATTATTCCTACTTAATACAGCCCCTTGCTTTACATCCCCCTCCACCTACTCATATTTTTGAAGTCAAAAATATACATAAGATATTTTATCAAAGTGGTTCCAATTTCTCTAGTCTTCAGTTTTTCCCTTTAATAACTAAATTGCATTAATGTAGCCTCTTTTCTACATAACTTCAAACATTCCAGTGATCTCTTCAGTGATTTCTGAGGAGCATTTACATGTCCCCAATTTTCTGTTCTCATAATTTTCTCTAATCTGATATTCTGGGCTTCTTTATCATTCTTCTCTGTACTTTAGTCAATATATTGACATTTTGGATCACTAAATTTGGTTTATTGTAAAATACTTTTAATCATTTAATAGATATTGTCATTTGGCAGAAATTAGCCATATCACTCTTTACATATTAATACACACCACTAGGAAATAGTCTGGTTAAGACAGAATTCCCTTAAAAGATGTTGCCTATCTGCTTTTGTCCACTTTGCACAAGAACCATGATTGTAATAAATCAGGCATTGTCTACCTAAACCAGCTAAACAGAACCATATCCCTGGAATGTATCCAACTCAGACTTTGACACAAAATGAAAAATAAATGATACATTTATCTATGGGATAGCAACCCATATGTGTTTATCCACCCTGATGTGCTGTTCTAACAGGCATTTCAAATTCTTGATTCCCTCTATCCCCAAACTACTTCTCTGCAAATCTTTCCTGTCTCAGAAGGTTCTGGCATCATACAGTCACTACTTCCTTTGCTACCACCCAAGTACAAACCACAGTCACATCAGCTATACTACTGTAATGGTTTTCCAAATAATCATATACTAGCTTCCACTCTTGTTCTGCAGTCCATTCTCTACACAGCAGCTGTAGTGCTGTTGTTTAAATGTTAACCACATCATGTTATACTTTTCTTAAAGTGCTACAAATGTTCTCCAACATACTTAAAATTCAAACTCCTTACATTGCTCTATATGGTTCACATGATCTGACTGCCACCTATTTCTATAACCTCATCTCCTACCATCTACCAGTCTCACTAGACTCTAGTTTCACTGTTGTCTTGCTGTTTCTCAAGCATGCCAAATTTACATTTGCTGTTCCCTCTACCTGGAATACTCCCAAAGAATTTCCAGGGATCCCCTTTGTCATTTCAAACAGGCTGTTCCCCATATGTCTAATGTCTTGTCTTTAGAAAAACCTTAACATGTTTTTCCCCACATGGCATTTACTACTCCCTCAAACTGCATGATACATTGATCGTTTTATGGGTTAACTGTCTATTTTCCCCACGATAAGGCAGAGACATTTTCTTATTCATTGCTGTAGAACCCCAGTGCCTAGATCAATGATATGGAAATGGTAGTTCATAAATAAGATTTAGATGTGAAATAAACCTTATCTAGGATAGCAGTATACTTTTACTCTGGAGTATGTCCATACATAAATTTATGTCTCCTCCTGACTAAACAACTGGTAGGAGCCCTAAGACAGCAGTTAAAGGGGTACAATCTATACTCTTTCCAGATATGGCTGATTCTTTTCTGTGTTTTCTTTTTTTTTTTTTTTTTGTAGATAATTATTTTTTATTGAAGGGTAGTTGACACACAGTATTACATTACATTAGTTTCAGGTGTACAACATAGTGATTCAACATTTATATACATGATAATTCTAGGTACCAGCTATCACCATACCAAGTTGTTACAATATTTTGACTATATTCCTTATGCTATACATTACATCCCGGTTACTTATTTATTTTACAATTTGAAGTGTGCACTTTTTTATTTTTTTCTTTTTGTGGGGGCATCTCTCATATTTATTGATCAAATGGTTGTTAACAACAATAAAATTCTGTATAGGGGAGTCAATGCTCAATGCACAATCGTTAATCCACCCCAAGCCTAATTTTCGTCAGTCTCCAATCTTCTGAGGCATAACAAACAAGTTCTTACATGGAGAACAAATTCTTACATAGTGAATAAGTTACATGGTGAACAGTACAAGGGCAGTCATCACAGAAACTTTTGGTTTTGCTCATGCATTATGAACTATAAACAGTCAGTTCAAATATGAATACTCATTTGATTTTTATCCTTGATTTATATGTGAATACCACATTTCTCTCTTTATTATTATTATTTTTAATAAAATGCTGAAGTGGTAGGTAGATACAAGATAAAGGTAGAAAACACAGTTTAGTGTTGTAAGAGAGCAAATGTAGATGATCGGGTGTGTGCCTGTAGACTATGTGTTAATCCAAGCTAGACGAGGGCAATAAAACATCCACATATGCAGAAGATTTCTCTCAGAAAGGGGGAGTGAGGTTCTAAGCCTCACCTCTGTTGATCCCCAATTGCTCACCTGATGGCCCCCCTGCGACTGTGCCTGTCTTAGGTTGTTCCTCCCTTGAGGAATCTTACCCATCTCTGGCTAACCAGTCATCTTCCGGGGCCATACAGGGAAATGTAAAGTTGGTAAGTGAGAGAGAAGCCTTATTGTTTGAAATGGTTAGCTTTTTATTTCTTTGCATATTTATGCCCTGTAGCTCTTTTCTGTGTTTTCTTTACTTAATTATAATGTTATTCAAAACTTTGGCTCCAATGTAACACTTGGTTCCCTCCCACCTCCTTTATGCTATTTTGTTGTTGTTCCAGGGAGGGCTGATATTGGTTGCTACTTCTTACAGAGGCCTGATTTATCTTGAGAAAGTCATTTCTCCATGGAACATGTACAAAGGTCATTTTAATACATAAGCTTTATCAAATAGTTTCTTTGAAAGTTTTCTACTCTAGAGTGTACGGCAAATTGCTGATTACATATTGCCTATTGCCATGGGAGTGTTTTGTTTTTCCTTTTCTTTCTTTCTTTATATCACGATGAATTTCTGTCTCCTAACAGATCTCTCTTTTATCTGTGATGATATCTTTTCTGTAAACTCTGCCATAATTAATGATTTCTATTATGCTGTTGATTATAGAGAGGCAGTAATACAATTCTAATATTGGAAAGAATCACTTATTGATGAAAGTCCAAGCAGAAAGTTTCTCATTTTACATTGCCATACTACTTTCTCAGTAACTCCACTTGGTATACCCTCTGGTAGAAGTAATTCACTTGCATAAACAATTATTAATGTAGTAACTTCTTAAAATTTTAGAAGTTATGTTATTAAGCTCTCAAAATATTATAAAACATTAACATAAATTTATAAAAGAGGAGTAAGTCCAAGGGAACTAAAGTATAGCATGGTGCCAATAATTAAAAGTACTGCAATATATATTTTAAGATTTTGTAAGAGGATAGATCTTATGTTAAGTGTTCTTATTGCAAAATAATAACAATAATAAATAAGAAGGTGGGGGAAATTTGGAGGTGATGGATAGGTTCATGGCACAGACTGATGATAGCTTTATGAGTGTATACTTATCTCCCAACTCAAAAAGTTGTATACATTATGTCTAGCTGTTTGTCAAAAAAGATGGAAAAAACTGGGAGGAAATGGATTTTACTTCAAAAAATAAAGAGCACATACTCAACTTTTAATACATGTAAAACTGTTCAATGGTATTAAACTATCAGAAAGGTAGTTGCTTTGGGAGGGTTGGGGGCTGGGAAAGACCAAGAAGAGGCATAAGGGAACTTCTAAGATTATGCTACTGTTCTATATCTTGATAGGAGTTTGGATTACATAGGTGCATGCATTTGTCAAAACAGTAAGTTTTGCTGTACATTTATAAAATTGTAATCAAAATTTAAAAATTGCAAATAAATACTTAATTCTAGATAATATTAAATCATCATGAATGATATTCATATTGAGGGATACGTGCATTGAAGTTGGTAAGGTACTCTGAACTGTAAGTAGAATGAATTAAGCGATAGAGGAGAAGAGGTCATAGATGTGTGAAAAGAAAATGTAGTAAAACTGTAATGTTAGAATCTACTCAGTGGATATATAAGTATTCATGCTGAAATCCTTTCCATCTTGCTTTATGTATGAAAATTTTCAAAATAAAATGTTGAACAAATTTTCGTACAAAATTTATCAGGGACATGGCTCTTGAATTAACGATACAAGATAGACTCCTACTGAATCAAGGGTCAAAAATAAATAAAAAACGATAACCGTATATATTCCTTTAAACTTTCCTAGGACAAAGTAATACTATTTTAAACAGACAAAACTTGTTAATAGGTTATTTACAACTCCTACCAGAGAGAAATTAAAAATAAATTTTAATAGTCCCTGTGAAACTCAATTTTATGTGCTGATGTATAGTGGGACTTGTAATTATTATTCATAGAGATGGGTAACAGGAAAGGACAGGAAGTAAGAGAAATGTATGAGAAGATTTATAAAAATCAGATTCTAAGATAAAGAAAACAGCAAACTTCTTTAGCAGGATGAGTTATCTGCACAGTTCTTTCACCTGTTTTTAGCTGTTTCTGATGGTATTAATGGTCCCCCAGGGCACATGAGACTATACAGACCTTAGCAAAAGGAGTTTGGTTCTTCCTGCAGCATTTATTCTTTACCTCAACTTCTTCCATACCCCTGGGTCCACGAAGATAATGGCATTTGATAATCCTTGATATCAGAGATTCTCAGCCTTGGCACTAGCGATATTTTGGGCTGATAAATCTCCATTGTGGGGAGTTGTCCTGTGCACTGCAGATGTTAGTAGCACCCGAGCCCCTTCACACTGGATGCCAGTAGCTCCACCTTCCCGACTCCACTCGCAACTGTGATAACCAGCAATGTCTCCAGACTCTAAAACATAGGACCCAAAGAGCCAAACTCACCACCATTACCTCTATCCTCTTGAAAACCACCTCTAAATGATGTGACACTGGTGTTCTTAACACAACCAAGGTGCATAATCACTCATATTTTCCAGAGCCGTTCCTGATTCGAAACTTCAATAAATATTAAGAGATTTCAGTTCAATTCAAACAATGCATATTGTAAACTGGATGGAAAGTGAACTCTCCCTATGCCACTGATATTCTCACAGCAGATGGAGAAATAATACAGATGTCAGACACTAAAGACTAGAGACAATGTAAATAGATAGTGGTAGCAGTTTAATAAAGTTTTGATGGGTACAGTATGTGGTAAAAGCAAAAGATTGCTTTAAAAGGGAAGGAGACTTTGGTCAATATAACAAAAATTATTGTTTTGGTGATGAAAGGCTTACTGAATATAAATTTTATGCCTTTAATCCACGGGTTTAAATTTCAAGCCTATTTGTTTTTTCTGAGTATGTCACATGGTCTACATTTTACATTATGATTGGCCAGTATGCTTATATCTCAAATTTTAAGACATATAGAAAGTATTTTTAAATCGATATTTAACATATCTGTAATAAATTTTCAAATAAAGCAAATAACTTTCTAACATCAATATTTCATAAATATATATGCATATTTAAGTTAGGCAAATTATAATGGTAAAATTAGTGCCCAACAGGGAACCATGGAAATTAGTCAAAAATGTTATGATGCCACTACATGAGAATATGTATTATAATTTAAAATAAATGAAGAACAGACTTCTCTTAATGATGCAAAACTCCTGTTAAGTTTTAATATCATGTTTCATGTTATCTATAGTATTTATTTCATCGATTGTTTCAAAATAAAAAAGAGTTGAAATTTTATCGGTGAGAGTAGAAGCCCAAAAATCAATGGAGTAGTATCTTCAAATTGTTCACAGAAAAAAACTAAAAGCCTACAATTCTGGACCAAATTAAATGATCTTTCAAGAAAGAAGACAAAATAAAACTCTTTTAGAGAAAGAGATTATGCCACATGCAGAACCCTACAGAGAAAGAAACTATACTCAAATAAAGGGTATGAAAGGGAAAAAATATAGTAAGCAAAGGAATTGGTAAATATGTGGGTAAATCCAAATTGTCACTAGCTTTGTAAAAAAAAAAAAAGCAATGATTTTGGGGATGTTTAAATATAAAGCAAAAATGAAATTTTAAAAAACATGGAAGATAATGTAAGGAGTTATAAATCACAGATAAAAATTTTAAAGTTCCTGTGCTATTCAGAATGATTAGGGAGATATTAAATAGAGGCTGTGTTAAGCTAAACAAGCATCATTAAAACATTAAGGGAACTCATAAAAAATAGAAGTAAAATAAAGAACTTTGAAAGGAAATAAAAGAGAGCAAAAAAGTTTCATCAGTTCAATATAAGGCATGAAGGTTGTGAAAAAAAGAAATATTTATTTATTTATTTATTTTTATTAAGGTATTGTTGATAGACAATCTTATGCTGAGGTTTCACATGAGCAACATTGTGAAACTACATTCCCCCCATTATCAAGACCCCAAAACATACCCCATTATAGTCACTGACCATCAGCATAGTAAGATGCTATAGATTCACTACTTGTCTTCTCTGTGCTATACTGCCTTCCCCGTGCCCCCCCCATATTATGTGTTCTAATCATAATGCCCCTTAATCCCCTTTTCCCTCCCTTCCCACTCTCCCTTCCCAGTCCCTTTCCCATTGGTAACTGTTAGTCCCATTGGGTTCTGCGAGTCTGCTGCTGTTTTGTTCCTTCAGTTTTTGCTTTGTTGTTATACTCCACAGATAAGTGAAATCATTTGGTACTTGTCAGAAAGATTGGTTTAAAAGCATAGTAAATTGTTTTCAAAACACCAAATGTGGATAAAATAATCAGAAGCATAAATATTCACATTAAATATAAATAAAGGTGCTAGTTAGAACACATTATCAGTTGATACTGTAGAGAATTTACTAACCTATTTTCTAATGCTTAAATTATATTTTATCCCAGCAATAAATTAAACTAATGTAGTTATATTCTATTTACAAGAGAAATTCCTTTAATGCGACACAGAAAACCGGACAGTAATGTGATGGAAAAATATGTACTACATAAATACCAATCAAAAGAGAACAGCTGTTTTGATTAAACCAGGCTAAAAAGACCTTGAGGCAAAAAGCATTACCAGGAACTTTATCAGAAAGATAAAATAGTCCTACACATTATGCAACTTACAACACAGCTTCAATACAAACACTAAGAATATTGACAGAATTATAAGAAAAAGACAAATCTACCATAAAAAATGGAGAATTTAATCTGTCTCAAACTAAAGGGTGAATAAAATATACATAACCATGAACACATACACAGACACACATGTATATATATATATATATATATATATATATATACATATCTTTGCATTAAAACATTAAATTTTTAAACCCAAATGAAATATTTACAAAATCTGATACATTATGAAAGGAAACAAGTCCCAATAAATACCACAGAATTAATATCATTCAATTCTGTCTATGAGTCAAAAATATCAGAAATAAATACTGAAAATATAAGCTTCTAAGCCTGGAAATGCCTTTTAAGTCTGGAAAATTTTAAACAGACCATTAAATAAAATTAATAGCTTAGAAATATGTTATGATAAAAGATCCCAACATAATTTAAAACTGAATGAGAATAAAATGGCTACCAAATATCAAAGTATAATAGGACATAAAAGAAAACTTAATTATGAAGCTCTATTTTATTCATATTAGTAAATTTAAAATAAATATATGTACCTAATTTCTAAAATACAATGCAATTCTAAATAATGAAATAGGATTCTTTTACATTTTCCAAGTTGATTCTAAAATTCATGAAAGAGTGCAAAGCCAAGAAATAGCAAAGACAATGCTGTAGAATAAGAAATATATACTCATTATACTGATAAGGAAAATATTCAACACAGCCGTCAAGGTCAGCAAACCACTTTTTTCCTCCAGTTGGCAAAGCACTCCCAGCTGCCTCCTCCAGGCTCCTCTTTTGCCCTGCACATGCCAAAATGTCACATATCAAAATTATATAAATTGCTCCCCTTGCTTGTGCTCAGGGCTCAGACCTTGGGAGATTACTCCCCTCTGAGCCTGCCGGTGTAAAATAAAACCTCAACACTCTAAGACCTCAGAGAGCCGCTTGGTTTTTCCATCAGAGATCCAGGCCAGGTTTTCCAGTATTTTCCATAACATTCGGTTCCCTGACCGGGAAACCCAACTGTGCTGGCTCATTGTTGCCACTGGTTTGGGGCAACGGCAGGGCCATGATGGAACAGGAGATCACAACAGAGAAGGTGCACCCTGCCTGATCTTTCAGCAGTCTCCCACCTGGTCACCTTGGGCCCGCCCCACTCCGCTGTTCCCACCAGACTCAAAGAGGCTTGGCAGGTGAGGACCTGGTTCCGATGTCGAATCTAGTAAGGCCCAGGACCCCTGATCACCTCCTGGAAACTTCTTAGAAGTCTCACAGGTAGACATTCCCAGGGGGAGAAATGTTTAAACTCTGGTCTGAGTGTGTGAGTGAGTGTGCAGGGTGGCTGAAGCCATTCAGTCTGCACTGAAATTGTGACTCCACAGCCTGTGCTATGGAATCTGAATATGAGTGGGTCCTTTGCCACATTCATGGTCAGCGGTCACAACATAATGGTGACTTACCTTCAGCTGACCTGGCCTGGGACTTATACAGGTGCACCTTAGTCAAGGCTGGCCAAATTCTCCGTGAGGAGGGCGAACAGACAGGCATCTGACTGGTCTCCTCTCTGAAGGGGGCACCCCCTCCCTTGTCTGTTGTTGCAGCACCGTTACACGGACACATCATGGGGTCACAGCACAGCAAACCCACAGTTCTTGACACCAGGATCAAAAAATTTCAGTAAGGATTTTTCAGAAGACTACAGAGTAAAATTAACTCCTGGCAGGTTGAATCCATATAGCCCACCTTTAGTGTAGGGTGTGAATCTGTATAGCCCACCTTTAGTGTAGGGTGGCCTCCAGAGGGAACCCTAAATGTCCCAATAATCTGCCAAGTCTGGTGGGTCATCACTAGAGATCCAGGTCATCTTAATCGGTTCCCATACATTAATTCCTGGTTAGGAGTTTCCCAGACCCTTCCCTCTTGGGTGCAATTCGCTTGCAATAGGCAGGGACAAAGTAGGGTCTTAGTCACCTCAACAAAGCAGCCCACAAAGAATCAACGAAAGCCTGAACCTCTGCAAATTCTTGCTGGTGATCCAGAAGAAGAGCCAATAATGCTCCTCCCTTATGCACCCCCAAGGCCATCAGCCCCCAGCCCCCAGGTCCCAGACACCCTGCCACCATCAGCCTTCCCACCAAGTCCAGAACCAGTGAACCCACTCCCTCCCAGACCAGCAGCCAGATTATGCCCTTGGCCAGGAGCAGGCACCCTTCAGATGCTGGTGCAAGACAAGCAGAAGCCTGAAAGGTGTAATAAAGATGGGACCATCCAGCCTGGCTGATCCATGCTTTATTATCAACCCTTCTCCATGACTAACCTCCTCAATTAAAAACACCCCATCAGAAAAGCCACCAGACCTGGTTGATTTCATGAAATCCCTCTTCCAAACCCATCGGCTGACCTGGAAAGACTGCCAACAGCTTCTCCGCACCCTGTTCACAACAGAAGAGAGGAGGCAGCTGGGGTCCTTGATTGGGGTGCATGGTCTGAAATTGTTGTCCCCGAGGAGTGCCCTGAGTGGGACCTCATCACCCCTGAGGACAGACCAGATCTGCCAAAATCAGGATGCCCTCCTCCAGGTGACCAAAGCCAGGGTCCAAAAGCCTATGAACATGACCAAAGTATCTTCAGTCACTCAACAACCAGGAGAGTCTCCTGGGGACTATTATGAAAGACTGTGTGAAGCTTATCGCATCTACACCCCCTTCAATCCTGAGTCACCAGGGAGCCAACAAATGGTCAACAGCTCAGTCGTAGCTCAAGCCACCCCAGACATCGGACAAAAGCTCCAAAACTTGAAGGCTTTGCTGGGATAAATATCATTCGACTGATGAAAATTGCCAACAAAGTATATCTAAACAGAGAAGTTGAGGCTGACAGAAAAGCTGAAAGAAACATGAAGAAAAAGGCCAGTCTCCTGGTAGCTGCCCTAAAAGAAAGAGAGATGACCAAAAGGCAGAGAAAAGCTGGCCGCCAGGAGGGGGAAGGCTAGGACGCCCCTAACCAGGGACCAGTGTGCTTACTGTGAAGAGAAGGGGCATTGGAAGAACAAATGCCCCAACTGAGGCAAAGCCCTGAAGCCCAGTCACTGCCGGTAGGAACCTCACAGGGAAAGGCTCATTAGTCTGCCAGGAACAGATTCAGATGAGGACCAGGCTCTCGCATGCTTGGCCTGCATGAGCCCACAGTCAAAATGAAAGTGGGGGAACAACAGATGACTTTTATGGTTGACACAGGCGGAACACTCTGTGGTCACCCTCCACCCTCCCTGTAACTCCCTTCAGTAAAAGGACTGCAACTATTCTCAGAGTCACTGGGACATAAGCAGTCCAGCAACACTTTTGCCAAGCCCACCAATGTGAACTTCGAAGCCATAAGGCCCAACATAAGTTTCTCTACCTGCCTGAGTGCCCCATTCCCCTCCTCAGCTGAGACATACTCTCAAAGTTCGGAGCCCAAATGACTTTTGAACCAACTGGACACACCAGCCTCAAACTAAACCCAGGCCAAGATGAGCCAGGATCCCTCATAGTGGCAACAACCACACCCAGGAAAGGGGAGTGGAGGCTATTCTGTGCCCAGGCCCACTCAAGTAGCCCACCTGAATCCAGAGCTGCCTTCCCCTCAGTATGGGCTGAAGACAACCCACCTGGACTTGCTCTTAACCCAGCCCCTGTCATTGTAGAATTGACTCCAGGGGTCCAGCCATAAAGACAGCAGCAGTAACCCCTCTCACAAAAAATAAGAATAGGCATCCAGGAACACCTGATCAGACTCAAAGAGGCAGGCATTCTAATTGAGTGTCAGTTGCCCTGGAACACCCCACTTCTACCAGTCAAAAAGCCAGGAAGAGGGCACCGGCCTGTACAAGACCTGAGAGCCATTAACAAAGCAACTGTCTCCTTACACCCGGTGGTCACAAATCTGTACACCCTCCTCAGCCAGATCCCGGGGTCTGCCAAGTGGTTCACTTGCCTAGACTTAAAAGATGCCTTCTTCTGCCTCCAGCTAGCCCCCAAAAGCCGCCTCTTGTTTGCCTTCAAATGGACTGAACTGGATGCAGGGGCAGCAGAGGCAGTCAACATGGACGCGGCTTCCACAAGGGTTCAAGAATTCACCCACTCTCTTTGGAGAGGCACTGGCCGCAAACCTTGACAGCTTTCCAAGGGAAGCCACATGCTGCACCCTCCTGTAGTACATAGATGACCTCCTCCTTGCCAATGACACCCAGGAAAATTGTGCAAAAGGCACAAAGGCCCTCCTGCAACTCCTGTCAGACTCAGGATACCGAGCCTTATAAAGAAAGGGCACAAATCTGCCAGCAGCAAGTTCAGTACTTGGGCTTCCTCCTCGTCCAGGGAGAAAGAGCACTGGGGCCAGAGAAGAAAAGGTCATTATCTCCTTATCTCGGCCCCAGATGAAGAAAAGCATACGAGAGTTCCTGGGGGCCACAGGATTCTGCAGAATCTGGATTCCTGGGTTCTCGGCAATGGCAAAACCCCTCTACAGCCTCCTCAGGGGGCCAGACCAAGAGCCCCCTGTCTAGACAGAAGAGGCAAGAGCCACCTTCCTAGAAATAAAGGCCACTTCAGAACAGGAACCAGCCCTAGGACTGCTAGATATAAAAAAGCCCTTCAATCTCTTTGTACATGAGAAAAAAATAGCCCTTGGAGTTCTCACATAGACTGTTAGGCCCTAGCAGTGGCCAGTCGCAAACCTGTCAAAAAACTAAACCTGGTTGTGGCAGGATGGTCACCCTGCCTCAGGACACTGGCAGCCACAGTTCTATTCATTAAAAAGCAGATAAACTTAGCCTGGGACAAAAAATAAATGTCAAGGTTCCCCATACTGTTGTGTCTCTCTTAAACACACAGAGACACCAATTCCTCTCCAACTCTCAGCTGGCACAATACTAAAACTCCTCAAGACTGTCTGGCTCCCCAAAAAAGTAGTAATTCTCCATGCAAAGAACACCAAAAGGAAAACAACCCTGTAACACAGGGGAACCAGCTAGCAGATAAAGCAGCAGAAAGAGCAGCCAATAAAAAATCAGATAAAGCTCCTTCCCTCACTATGGCCTTAACACACCCAGTGGAGGCCCCTCCAGTCAAGTACACTGAAAAAGAGAAGGACTGAGTCATGGCTGAAAGAGCCACCCTAACTAAAAACACATGGTAGATGCTGCCTGACAAATGCATCTTTATCCCAACTACAACCAGAAGGCATCTAGTCATCAAATACCATCAGCTCACCCACCTAAGAAAAACTGTACTAGAAGCTTTCCTCAAAAAGCAATACTACATCAGCCAGTTGCCAGCATTATTAAGCTGAGCAATAAGTCAGCAGTGCATGACTTGTGCCAGAAATAATGGTCAGTCTGCACCACAACCCCTGCCAGATGTCCAAAGAGCAGGAGTTGCCCCCTTTGAAAACCTTGAGATAGACTTCACAGATGTCCAGCCAAGCAGAGGACTGAAATGCCTACTAGTAATAGTGTGTACATACTCTGGGTGGGTTGAAGCCTTCCCAACCAGGACAAAACAAAGCCAGGAGGTAGCCAAAGTCCTCCTGAAAGAAATTGTGCCCCAGATTGGCCTACCATCTATAAGTCACAGTGACAATGGACCTGCCTTTGTAGCAGATGCAGTACAGATTTTAACTAAATCTCTCAACATTACCTGGAAACTCCACACTGCATCAGGCTACAAAGTTCAGGGGAAGTGGAGTGAATGAATCGCACCCTCAAGAGAACCCTAGCCAACTTTTGCCACGACACTGGCCTCCCGTGGCCAGACCTACTGCCCCTGGCTCTCCTGCATGCTCACTGCACACCTGGGACTCTAGGCTTTTCCCCTTTTGAATTAGTGTATAGACACCCTCCCCTGTGTCTAGGAAGCCTCCCAGGGAACCTACACCAGATAGGAAATGACAGCAAGAGAACAGCTCCAAGCCTTGGGAGCCACCCTAAATAAGCTACATATACCACAAAAAAGCCCAAAACTCCTTAGGGACCCCAGTACATTCCTTCCAGGCTGGGGACTCAGTCTGGGTCAAAGTTTGAAAAAGGGACCCCCTCAAACCTCAGTGGACTGGCTCCCACATTGTTGTTCTAGTCACTCCTACTGCCCTCAAAGTTGCAGACATCACTCCATGGGTCCACTATTTCAGAGTGAAAAAGACCCATAATCCAGACAAAGAAATACATCAATAGAAGCCCCAGCCAGACCTCCAGAACTCTGTGAAGTCTGGCAATCCAGCATGCTTCTCTCCATGAAGTTCATACACAAACAATATATATTTTTGTTGTTAGAAAATTTGGGATGGCATTGTGAGAAATCAACTTTAGGTATTTCCTATTCATTTTGCAATATTAATAGTAAAAATATAATCTCTTAGGTGACCTTATTAAACTTTAAGTAATTATATGAAAATATATATATATATGTTGACATTTGACAGAATGTAGCCATATGACTCTTTTACATATTATTACACACCACTAGCAATCAGCCTGGTTAAGTCAGAATTCCTTTAAAAGATGTTACATATATGATTTTGTCCACTCTATATACCAAAACCATGACTATAATAAATCAGGCATGTTTTACCTAATCCAGCTATAATCCATGGACTATACTCAATTTAGACTTAGACAAAAAATAAATGATATATTTATCTATATGGTAGTGACTTATATGTGTTTATCTGCCCTGATGTGCTCTTCTAATAGGCATTTCAAATATAACATGTTAGAAACAGAATTCTTGATTGCCTCTATCCCCAAACTACTCCTCCCCAATTCTTTCCCACCACAGAAGGTGTGGGCATCATACAGTTACATCCAATCCACTAGTAAATTTTGTCAACTCTATCTTCATATTTACTCTTAATATGACTACTTCCATTGTTACCACCCAAGTACAAGCCAGTCATCTCAGCTATACTACTGTAATGTTTTTCTAATTAATTATATACTTGTTTTCACTCTTGTTCTCTTGCACTCCATTCTCTGCACAGTGGCTCTAGTGTTGTTTTTTAAAAGTTAACCATATCATGTCATACTCTCCCTAAAGTGCTACTAATGTTTTCCTTCATACTTAAAATAAAATGAAAACTTCTTAACATGGTCTAGATGGTCCACATTATCTGGCTGCCACCTATTTCTATAACCTCATCTCCTACCTTCTACCAGGCTTGCTAGACTCTAATTTCACTGTTACCTTGCTGTTTCTCAAACATACCAAATTTATGTTTGCTGTACCTTTCACCTGGAAAACACTCATAGAATTTCCAAGGGATGCCCCTGTCATTTCTAACAGGTCTTTCCTCAAATATCTAATGTCTTCTCTTTAGAAAAGCCTCAACATGCTTCCCCCCACAGCCCTTGGCATTTATCGATCCCTTAAATTGCATTACACATTGATCATTTTATAGCTTGATTGTCTATTTTCCCCACTATAAGGCAAAGACTTTTCTTATTCTTTGCTGTAGAACCCTAGTGCCTAGATCAATGATATGCAAATGGTAGTTTATAAATAAGATTTGGATGTAAAGTAAACCCTCTCTAGGATAGCATTATACATTTTATTCTGGATCATCCATACATAAATTCATGTCTCTTCCTAACTAAACAACTGGTAGGAGCCCTAAGCCAGTTAAAGGGCTAAACTCTATATTCTCAGTGTACCCTTTTCTTTCCAGATTGGGTTTATTCTTATTTGTGTTTTCTTTACTTAATTACAATATTATTCAAAACCTTGGCTCCAGTGTAACACTTGGTTCCCTCCCACTTCCTTTATGCTATTCTTTTGTTTTTGTTGTTGTTCCACAGGGTGATGAAATTGGTTACTAGTTCTTATAGAGACCTGATTTATCTTGAGAAAGTCATTTGTGTTTACACTGGAACATGTACAAAGATCATTATAATACATAGGCTTTATGAAATAATGATTTCTGTGAGGGTTTCTTCTCCAGAATGTACTCCAAATGCTAGTTACATATTGGCCATTGCTATGGAAGTGTTTGGGTTTTGTTTTTCTCCCTTTCTTCTTGTATATTATGATCATTTTCTCTCCAAACAGATCTAAATGCTTAGTATCTTTTCGGTGAACTCTACCATAATCAGTTTTCTACTATGCTGTTGGTTGTAGAGAGGAGGTAATACAATTCTACTACTAGAAAGAATGGCTTATTGGTTAAAGTCCAAGAAATAAGTTTCTATTTTCACTGCCGTACTACTTCCTGAGTACCTTCATCTGGTATACCCTTTGATAGAAGTAATATAGTTGTATAAACAATTATTAATGTAGTAACTTCTTTAAAATATAGAAGTAGCATTAATAAGCTCTTAAGATATTTTAAAACATTAACATCCAGGAAAAAAGATTTGACCTTTAATTCCAATATCTTTTATACATGTCAAAAGGTTAAAACTCTATATATTATGAAATTTTTATGTCTCACCACAATAAACATAATTTTTTAAATTGAGATTTTCACAAATTCACACTTTGAAAACCAAAACAAAAGGACTAGAGATAGAGAAATTTAAACGGAAATAGATAAATGTATTGATGAGGAAAGTTACTACTTTTTTAAAGGAAAAAAGGATATACCGAGTTGTGGGTAAAATTGTAATATTTCTAGAATATCTCACCTGGCTTTGGTACATCTGCATATCAACAGGCGTTCAGAGGTGTAAAGAAGTAGGCTTTAGTATATTTGCATCTTTCATCTCCATATCAATGGGTAATTACCTGGGCAACAGAGGGCTTATCCTTACCAGAGAAGTGAGAGAGAGGGCGGGTGGTTGCTGCTTGAGCAGGAGAGAGAGAGAGATGGGCCAGAGGGCAGTTTTGTAAAGGCCCTTTCACCCCAAAGAGCGTTTTGCTGTCGATTCCTTTGGTCACACTGAATCCATAGCGAACTTGCCCAGGCTGAAAGCCATTAACAAGACAATTGGCCAAGTCGGCAGGGTTCACTGTTGACCAAGGGAAAAGACAGGCTGCCCTTATAGGAGGGGTACTGCAGCGGGCTGCCCCTGTGAATAGGGAGACAGTGGATCATCCCCCAGTGGGTATGTGGTCTGAGGTGGCTTGCCTCCTAGAGGACTGGGCCCCACCCCAGGACTGGAGGCAAGTGGAGGTGATATCTGAGGCAGTAGGGGTGGCTCTTAGAATAGTAAGCAGGTCCTTTGAGAAGCAGAGTGCCCGTGAGGCAGCGGGGACTGTGAGTTGGCTGCTGCTCACAGTCTTAAAAAGGTCTACAGAGGAGACCCAAGAAATGGCAGCGCGAGAACACGAGCTGCAAACTTCAGTAGATTCCCTGAGGAGGGAAGTGGCATTGTTGCAAGAGGCAGCATGAGAATGCGAGCTGCAGACTTCTGTGGATTCCCTGAGGATGGAGATGGTATTGATGTGGGAGGAGGCGGCACGAGAATGCGAACTGCAAACCTCTGTGGATTCCCTGAGGAACGAGGTGGCCTGGATGCGGGAGGAGGCAGCATGAGTGCGCTGGCATCAAGGAGCCATTGGAGACAAGACGGCAGTGCTGCCAGGTGTTCTGAAGGAGGAAGAGGCCATCAAAGAAAAGGATGAACTCCTGAGGAAAGCAGAGGCGGAGGTGGCACAAGAACATCAGCTGCGCAGCATTGAGCTGAAGGTAAGAGACCTTCTGAAGACAGAGGTAGCATTGCTGGGAGGCACAGTAGAAAAGTTAAAGATTGTAGCAGAAGAGGCACTCGGGGGAGGGGAGATAAAAGTGCCATCAGCCCCAGAAATGGAGGAGCTGGAGAAGGATAAAGGGGTGGTGCCAGAGGCACTGGTGCCTCCTGTATTGAAGGCACGCCCAGTGGTTGTAAAGAAAATAAAGACCCAGCAGCTGAAAGTTCCCCAAGGAGAGGAACAGCCCCTCCCCAGGTCAGGGAGCACTCTATGTTCTGCCCCTATACTCAGGCTGAGCTGGTGGATTTCGGCTCCCGGTTTAGACAGAAGCCCTCAGAGTCAATATCAGCTTGGCTCCTGCATCTGTGGGACTTAGGGGTGGATGGAATTGTTCTGAGGGGATCAGAGATGGGAAAGCTGTCTTCCTTGACAGTGCAGCCTGCCTTGAGGCAGTGATTACAAAATGCACATCAGACCCCAGGGAGTCACCCCCTCCTAGATTGGCTTATGGCTGCACTTCGTGCTGTGTGGCCCAATCCGGGTGATCTGCCATCCTCTCTTGTTAGATGGCAGACATATGCTGAGTTCCCACAGGTGCTACGAGAGCTAGGCATAAGAAATGCCATCTATAGTCCAGAAAATTATGGCCCAGATGAAGAGGTTTCATTACTGGGATGAGAATTATTGTACTTCAAACGGCTCTTACATCCCTCTTTGTGTCTCTAGTGGCCATTCTTTCCCCTCATTTAGGGCAGCCCATAAGCGAGGTGACACGTACAGTAGCAGACTTAGGAGAGGCAGAAGCACTGAGAATCCAGAAAGAAGTAAGACCTGTTACTCACAAGAAGAATTTACAGGGCCCTGTGAAGGTTACAAGGACCCAGATGTGGGTTGATTTAATATGGGCAGGACAGATGGAAGGAAATTAGATGGAAAGCCCAATAGGATCTTACTAGAGCTATGGCAACAGCTGAAACCAGAGCAGCAGTTCCAGCCATTAAGACCAAAGAGGCAGAGGTCAAAGACAGACCCACGAGTTCGGCCTGTGTGTTTGCTAGAATTCCTGCTGGGAAACGAGCCAACGTCACTTGAGCCCACACAGGAAGGTGATTGGGGAACACGGTTTGACTGAGGGAAAGGTCACAGTATCTGCCCTGAGGGACCAGGGGGTGACCGGAGGCCACATGTTGAAATAGCTATCCATTGGTCCCCAGTGAACATACACGTGTCCTGGCTCTAGTGGACACAGGGGCTGAATGTTCATTGATTCATGGTAATCCTGAACAGTTCCCCAGGACCCCTACTATCATAGATGGATACGGGGGGAAGGCTATCAGAGTAAAAAAAGCCCAAATCCCTTTGGAAATAGGGCATCTACCCCCAAAGGAGTATACTGTATTTATATCTCCTATTCCTGAGTATATTTTGGGAATTGATATCCTGCAGGGTCTATGGTTGCAGACCACTGCAGGTGAGTTCAGACTGAGAGTACGTGTGGTGAAGGCAGTTCTGAGGGGACATGCTAGGCATTTGCCCATAGCTTTGCCTGTGCCTTGGCAAGTGACTAATACCAAACAATATAAACTACCTGGAGGGCATAAAGAGATTGGAAAAGGTGAGTATTATAAAGCCCACCCATAGTCCTTTCAATTCCCCAGTGTGGCCTGTAAAAAAGCCAGATGGTTCCTGGCAAATGACTGTGGATTACAGAGAACTGAATAAAGTCATACCCCCTATGCATGCTGCTGTCCCCTCTATTGCAGGCTTGATGGATATCCTCAGCCATGAACTAGGAACATACCATTGTGTGGTAGATCTTGCTAATGCCTTCTTTTCCATTGACATAGAGTAGGAAAGTCAGGAACAGTTTGCCTTCACGTGGGAAGGACGGCAGTGGACTTTCACCATCCTGCCACAGGGATACCTCCACAGCCCCACCATCTGTCATGGACTTGTAGCCCAGGACTCGGCTACATGGGAGAAACCGCCAATGGTGTGGCTGTACCATTATATTGGTGATGTCATGCTCACATCTGATTCTCTTTCAGATCTAGAAGGTGCAGCACCTAGACTGCTGCAACATTTACAGGAGAAAGGATGGGCTGTGAACAGCACCAAGGTTCAGGGACCTGGCTTGTCTGTTAAATTCTTGGGGGTCATCTGGTCAGGTAAGACCAAGGTTATACCAGAAGCAGTTATAGACAAAGTCCAGGCCTTTCCTACCCCCACAACTGTAGCATTGCTACAGGAGTTTCTGGGTCCTCTAGGCTACTGAAGAGTGTTTATACCGCACTTGGCACAAATTCTGAAGCCCTTATACCGGTTGGTACGAAATGGTGTCAGGTGGGACTGGAATGAGACATATGCATCTGCCTTTACTACAGCAAAATGGGCAGTCAAGGCCATGCAGGCCTTGAGTGTGATAGACCCATCAAGGCCCTGTGAGCTGGATGTTCATCTCACTGAAGATGGTTATGGCTGGGGTCTCTGACAGCGGCTTGAATGAACTCGCCAACCCATTGGATTCTGGTCACAACTCTGGAAAGGGGCAGAGGTATGATACACTCTGACAGAAAAGCAACTGGCTGCTGTGTATCATGCCTACACTATCACTGGCTACAGAACCCATCACTGGAATGGCCCCAGTAAAGGTAATAACCACCTATCCCATCTTGGGGTGGGTACAGGACTGGACCCAAAAACCAAGGAGTGGTGTGGCACAAACACCCACACTAGCCAAGTGGGATGCTTACCTATAGCAGCCGAGTGCCCTCTCTAGTAGCCCCTTGAGTGAAGAACTCCAATGCTTGTTGGGGCTGGTGACATATACTAGTGAAAAGCAGGAAGAACTTGCTTTCAAACCATTAGCAGCAGAGATTCCCTTTCAGGAGGGAAAAGCCCCTATACCCGAAGATGCACTGTACACAGATGGCTCCAGCTGTGGGCAGCCCCCAAAATGGAGGGTCATAGCTTTCTATCCTAAGACTGAGACAATATGGATGGAAGATGGTGAGGGGAAGAGCAACCAATGGGCAGAGTTGCGGGCTGTTTGGCTTGTGATCAGCAAGGAGCCCTCCCCTATGTTGTCTGCACTGACAGCTAGGCTGTCTATTGGGGCTTGACCCTGTGGCTACCAACCTGGTACCATGCCAACTGGCTGGTTGGTCACCGAGCCCTTTGGGGGCAAGAATTATGGCAAGACTTATGGGCCTGTGGTCAGACTAAAATAATTACAGTATACCATGTGACAGGTCATTTGCCACTGGCATCCCCAGAAAATGATGAGGCAGATAAATTGGCCCAGATACGTTGGTTAGAAGGAAAGCCTGCCTCTCATGTAGCCCAATGGCTACATCAGCATTTGTTGCATGCAGGGCAAAAGACAATGTGGGCTGTAGCCCATCAGTGGGGCTTGCCTTTGACCTTTGAAGAAGTTAGTAGAACCCAGCAGGAGTGTGTTGTGTGCTCCAAAAGGGACTTACACCGAGTTCCACAGCAACATGGTACAATAGCTAAGGGGCCTATACCCATCATCAGGTGGCAGATAGACTATATTCGGCCTCTACCTATGTCAGAAGGATATTGGTACATGACGACTTGTGTGGACACAGCTACTGGACTTCTGGTTGCTTTTCCTACCTGTTGTGCAGACCATCAGGCAACCAAAAGAGGCCTGGAGTGTCTCTTTGCTGCCTATGGCTGACCACAGGTGATTGACAGTGATCAGGGCACCCATTTTACTGGACATACACTGCAAGAATGGATACGACAACTGGGAATCAAGAGGAAGTTTCATGTGCCACACAATCCTACCACAGCAGGCATGATAGAAAGGCATAATGGTTTGTTAAAATCAGGACTAAAGTCAGATACCAATAGTCTGCAGGTATGATCAGTCCGCTTATGGACCGTGCTATGGCGTTTGAATGAGAGACCCCGAAAGGGAGCCCTGAGCCCTGTAGACATGTTAACACATATGGCTGAAGAATCACTGAAGCCGAAGTTTGGCCACCAGAATAACATCTTGCTGCCAGCACCAACTGCACTGAACCCTGGAGACTCCATTGAGTGGACATGGCCTTGGACCTTTCGACACATGGACCAACGATAGCTGGCTCTCCTGGCACCTTGGGGACAAGGCCTGGAAGCTGGCCTCCTGTGTATTCCTGGAACAACAGCAGAATGGCCGCCAAAGGTCACAGTAGTATATCCTGAACGGCCAGAAGGTAGGAGCATCTTACCGGGGAGTTTTGTTTTATCATTATGGCCAGTGCATGCACCTCCAGTAGCACTATATATAGACCCTTCAGTAACCCCCATGGGGAAAGGAGTAAAAGTATGGTATACTAGACCTGGAAGGGACCCCCTTCCTGCTACAGTCCTATCATGGGACCACTTTCTTGCATGCATCCTACCTAATGGACAAGATTTACCTATGTTGGTGACATTAAAACATGTGTCTTATCGCCCCTAAAGTCTTTGTGGACTGGAACCTCCTCTGGCTTGAGGATTATTATAATTTCTGTATCAAAATCTTGCTGTATCTTAATATTTTTTATCTCTAAGTTGTTGTTATCCTCTGTTGCTATTGTAAAATCTGGTTACAGTGCTCCAGCTTTCTCACACAGGGACCGTTGCAGAAGATTGAAAGTGTGTAGATTGTAAGGCAAGAATCCTGGAGGGGTGGAGTGTGGGTAAAATTGTAGTATTTCCAGAATATCTCGCCTGGTTTTGGTACATCTGCTTATCAACAGGCGTTCAGAGGTGTAAAGAAGTAGGCTTTAGTGCATTTGCATCTTTCATCTCCATATCAATGGGTAATTACCTGGGCAACAGAGGGCTTATCCTTACCAGAGAAGTGAGAGAGAGGGCGGGTGGTTGCTGCTTGAGCAGGAGAGAGAGAGAGATGGGCCAGAGGGCAGTTTTGTAAAGGCCCTTTCACCCCAAAGAGCGTTTTGCTGTCGATTCCTTTGGTCACACTGAATCCATAGCGAACTTGCCCAGGCTGAAAGCCATTAACAGGACACAAGTACAGGTATAAAACAATCTCAGAATGACAATTTCAGAAGAAATTTAAGAGAGAACATACTTTTATGAAGAGACAACTAAAGTAAGTTTAGGAATGAGATGAAACACAATAAAAGGCCAGACAATACTAAATAGTATTATCTCCTTTTCATTTTCACCGTAAACTATCTCTAAATTCCTTCAACTAGAGTTTTGATGAAAATACAGGTAATCCCATTATAATATGTTCAGAATAATATATATACTGTCAACTTTAAGCTAAAGCTAAAAAAAGGGATACCCTGGTTAAGTCCTAATTCAAGAGAAATAAATGTTTGATGTTGCTAATATCTCTCATCACTTACCTCTAGAGGCTATTGTAGAAACAAGCATTAGTCAGTGCAAAAAGGTACACAGAGCAAGGATAGGATTTGAAACTTAGAAAAAATTATGGTTCAGTTGCCTCCATTTATGGCTTTTAGCCCAAGGGAAGCCAAAGATACACAGACTACAACTCTGATTTTTTTTAAAAAATGAAACCTGAAGTCTTTCTGGTCTGAAGAACTAGAGGACAGAGTTTTAGACAAACACAACCAATTTGAAATGGCAATAAAACAGCAAAAAGCACACTCAGTGGTGAACAAATAAAATCTTTTTTGTCTAAGATCTGGAAACAGGCAAGGATAACCACTCTCACAACCTCTATTCAACATAGAACTGGAAATCCTAGCCAGAACAATCACTCAAGAAAAACTGTAAAAATCATGCGAATAACAAAGAAAGAAGCACATAATCTCTGTTTACAGATGGCATGATCTTACATGTAGAAAACACTAAAGACTATACACACACACACACACACACACACACACACACACCACTTCTAAAAGATTAAGCTAATGTTCTAATGAACTAATAAGCAAATTCAGTAAAGTGGCAGGATGCAAAACCTATGTAAATAAAATCAGTTGCATTTCTATACCCTAACAATGAATTATCTCAAGAGGAAATTAAGAAAACAATTCCATTCACAATAACAACAAAAAGAATAAAATGCTTAGGAATAAACTTAACCAAAGAGGTGAAAACTTACACAGTAAAAACTATAAAATACTAATGAAAGAAATTAAAGCAAACAAAGTAAATGAAAAGATATCCCATATTCATGGATTAAAAGAATTAATAGTGTTAAAATGTCCATACTACCCAAAGCTCTCTACAGATTCAATGCAATCTCTATCAAAATTCCAATGGTATTTTTTTTTACAGAAATAGAAAAACAACCCTAAAATTCATATGGAACCACAGAAGACCCAAATAGCCAAAGCAATCTTGAGCAAGAACAAAGCTGAAGACATTGCACTTCCTGAATTCAAATATTACAAAGCCATATATTACTGATTTGTAACAAGAAAAATATGCTACTGACATAAAAAGGACATACGGACCAATGGAACAGAATAAAGAGCCTAGAAAATTGCACACGTGCATATAGTCAACTGTTATTTGACAAGGGTGCCAAGTAAACACAGTGGAGAAAGAATATTCTCCCCAAAAATTTATTTGAGAAAACTGAGTATCTACATGCAAAAGAATGAAATTGGATACTTTTATCATAGCATACACAAAAATCAACTCAAAATAGATTAAAGACTTAAACATAATACCTGAAACCATCAAACTCCTAGAAGAAAACATAGGGAAAAATCTTCTGGACTTTGACTTTGGCCTTAATTTTTTAAATATGACACCAAAAACTCAGGCAACAAGAGCAAAATATACCTGAATAGAATTAAGTCAAACTAAAACATTTCTGCATGGCAATGAAACAATTACCAAAATGTAAAGCCAACCTACAAAATGGAAGAAAATATTTGCAAACCATGTATTTGATATAGGGTTAATTACAATTCAATAGCAAAAAAATAAATAACCCAATTAAAAGAACTAAAACACTTCTGCATGGCAAATGAAACAATTACCAAAATGTAAAGCCAACTAAAATTAAAGTAACCCAATTAAAAACTGGGGAAAGGTACTGAATAGACATTTCTCAAAAGAAGATATTCAAATGACCAACAGATATATGAAAAAGTGCTAAATGTAACTAGTCATCAGGGAATGCAAATAAAAACCATGAGATATCATCTCACACCTGTTAGGGTTGCTATTTTCATTTTGATAAGGATATCTATGTAGAAAAGTGACACTTGCACATGGTTACTGGGAATGTAAATTGGTGCAGCCATTATGGAAAACAATATACAGGTTCCTCAAAACATTAAAAATGGAACTATTATATGATCCAGCAATTTCATTTCTGGGTATATATCAAAAGGAATTGAAATCAGGATCACAAAAAAATATCTACATCTCCAATGTTCACTAAAGCATCTTCACAATAGCCAAAACTTTGGTAGCAACCTAAGTATCCATTGGTTGATGAATGGATTAACAAAATGTGGTATATAATTACAGTGTACCATTATTCAGCCTTAAGAAAAGAAGGAAACCCTTCCATTTGCAACAACCTTGAGGACATTATGAAGAAAGCCAGATACAGATGGACAAGTATTACATGATACTAAGTATGTAGTGAATCTAAAATAGCCAAATTCATAAGCAGAAAGTGGAAGAGCGGTTGCTAGGAACTGGAGGGAGGAAAAAGCAAAGAAGCATTAATCAAAGGATGCAATGTTTTGGTTATAAAAAATCAGTAAGTCCTAGAGAACTATTATACAGAATGTTGCTAATAGCTAACAATGCTGTAATACATGTTTTAAAATTTGCTAAGAAGATAGATCTTATGTTAAGTGGTCTTAGTGCAAAATAATAGTAATAATAAATAAGAAACTAGGAGGATACCTGGAGTTGATAGATAGGTTTGTGTGCACATCCTGATGATAGCTTATGAGTTTATACTGATCTCCCAACTCATCAAGTTGTATACATTATGTACAGCTGTCTGTATGTCAAAAAAGATGCAAAAACTGGGGGAGAAGGGAATTTATTAAAAAAAAATAAAGAGTGTTATTCAAGTTCTAATACAGGTAAAACTGTTCAATGGTATTAAACTATCAGAAGGTGGTTGCATTGGGAGAGTCAGGGAAGTGAAAGATCGGCCAGAGGCATAAGGAAACTCTTCTAAGATTATGCTAATGTTCTATATCTTGATAGGAGTTTGGATTACAGAGCTGCATGCATTTGTCAAAACTGAGTAAATTTTACTTCTACATTTATATAAATTTTAAATCAAAACAAAAAACTGCAACTAAATACTTCCAGTTAATATTAAATCCTCATTAATGATATTCATACTGAGGGATACATGCATTGAACTTGGTAAGGTACTTTGAAATGCAGGCAGAATAAAATAAGCAATAGAGAGGAGAAGAGGTCATAGATGTGTGAAAAGCAAATATAGTAAAATCATAATGGTAGAATCTACTCAATGGCAACATCGGTATTCATGCTAAAATCTTTTCCATCTTGCTTTATGTATGAAAATTGTCATAATAAAATGTTGAAAATATTTTCGTACAAAATTTATCAGGGACATAGCTCTTGAATTAATGACACAAGATAGAAGCCTACTGAATCAAGAGTCAAAAATAATAAAAGATGATGACCTTATACATTCCTTTAAACTTTCCTAGGACAAAGTAATACTATTTTAAACAGACAAAACTTGTTAACAGGTTATTTACAACTCCTACAAGAGAGAAATTAAAAATAAATTTTAATGGTCCCTGTGAAACTCAATTTTATGTACTGATGTATAGTGGGACTTGTAATGATTATTCGTAGAGATGGGTAACAGGAAAGGACAGGAAGTAAGAGAAATGTATGAGAAGATTTATAAAAATCAGATTCTAAGATAAAGAAAGAAAACAGCAAACTTCTTTGGCAGGATGAGTTGTCTGCACAGTTCTTTCACCTGTTTTTAGCTGTTTCTGGTGGTATTAATGGTGCCCCAGAGCACGTGAGACTATACAGATCTTAGCAAAAGGAGTTTGGTTCTTCCTGCAGCATTTATTCTTTACCTCAACTTCTTCCATACCCCTGGGTCCACAAAAATAATGGCATTTGATAATCCTCGATATCAGGGATTCTCAGCCTTGGCACTACTGTTATTTTGGGCTGAAAATCTCCATTGTGGGGAGTTGTCTGTGCACTGCAGATGTTAGTAGCACCCCAGCCCCTTCACACTTGATGTCAGGAGCCCCACTTACCCCCACCTCACTGACAACCAGCAATGTCTCCAGACTCTAACATAGGGCCCAAATAGGCAAACTCACCACCATTATCTCTATGTGCTTGATAAACACCTCTAAACGATGTGACACTGTTGTTCTTAACACAACCAAGGTGCACAGTCACTCATATTTTCCAAAGCCATTTCTGATCCAAAACTTTAATAAATATTAAGAGGTTGCAGTTCAATTCAAACAATGCACATTGTAAGCTGGACGGAAAGTGAACTCTCTTTCCATTTGCCATTGATATTCTTATAGCAGATGTGGGAGAAATAATGAATACAGATGTCAAACACTAAATATTAGAGACAACATAAATAGTGGTAGGAGTTTAATAAAGTTTTGATTGGGTACAGTATATGTTAAAGCACAAGACTGTTGTAAAAGGGAAGGAGACTTTGGTCAGTATAAGGAAAACTATTGTTTTAGTGATGAAAGACTTACTGAGTATAAATTTTATGCCTTTAATCTACAGGTTCAAATTTCAAGCCTATTCGTTTTTCTGAGTATGTCACATGTTCTAGATTTTATGTTATCATTGGCGAGAATACTTATATCTCAAATTTTAAGACATATAGAAAGTGTTTTTAAATTGATATTTAACATATCTGCAATAAATTTTCAAATAAAGCAAAAAACTTGCTAATATCAATATTCATAAATGTATATGCATATGTAAGTTAGCAAATTATCATGGTAAAATTAGTGCCCAACAGGGAACCATGGAAGTTAGTCAAAAATGTCATGATGCTATTTCATGAGAATATGTATTGTAATTTAAAATAAATGAAGAACAGACTTCTCTTAATGATGGAAAACTCCCATTAAACTTTAATCATGTTATCTATAGTATTTGTTTCATCGCTTGTAAAACTATAGGACATCAGGTAGTATGGTATTGGTGCAATAAAGACAAATATATCAAAGAAACAGAGTAGAGAATCCAGAAATACAATGGGCATTTAAAGTCTCTATATGACCTAAATGAATTCGTATTTGATAAAAAGCCACATTTCTAGTCTGGAGAAAATGGAAGGACTATTGCATAAATAGTGTCTGAATATTGGACTAATTGTACTGAAAAATATTAAAACTCTACCCCACACTGTGCCCAAGATAAACTTCAGACAAAATATACAGCTAAATTGAAAAAGAACAGACAATTTAAAAATATCTTTAAAAAATGAAACACGTGCTATATGATTGAGTGCAATTGATTTTTCCTGTTTTAAAATTACATGTTCCATCTCCTTATTTCGTGGGGTAATTACAGATAAATAATAACACTTACAGAGCTAAAGTCTCCTTTTTAAAATGAATGCTTCCCTAATTCCAGCCTATACACTTGTGGAGGCGATGAAAGAACATAAATGTGGAGGGAATTAAAACAATAAACCTAGCTTTTACTCATAAGGACTAGAAAGTGAAGGGAAGCTCTATTTCCAGTCCTCCAACACTCATTATTTTCAAAACACCAAAAAAAATAGGAGAAAGTTGCCAAGCATTCAACAAGAAACTGCTTCATTTTCATTTGTTACATGTATTTCTCCACAACCCGTTTACCCATAAAAAATGTGACATTCATTTTAATCACCTAATAAAATATCATGAAAAAATACATTTAAAATATTGTTATTTTTAAACAGCAAGTTATAAAACAGGAAATGTACTGTGCTCTCGTTTTCACCATATTTAGTCTATGCATAAATACAATAAAAATATCAGTAGGTCTCTCTGAAATTGTGCTGCCTTTGATTTTCTCCATTAGGCTTTTCTGATTTTTCCAAATTTTCTACAATGAATATATATTATTTCCATAATCAGGGAAAAAATTAATTCAAACAAGAAATATTGCTTTTTAGTAAGGTGTAATTAGAACTTTCAGACATCAGTTCTAATCTATCTAAAAGTTACTACCTTCAGTAAGATTTACAGGTTTAACTTTAAATCACTTCTGGGATTACAGAGTCTCTCCAATGAAAACAAAGGAGTATTTAAATTGGTGCCAGAACCACTGGTGTGCCCTCTGGAAATGTTTAGGGCCCAGAGGTTAGAGTACTCAGGTGGCAGATTGATTTACTAGTGATACAAATTTATAAAAAAGGGGTTTATATTGGGAAACTAAGTAAAAAGACAGTTTTATTTTGATAAAATAATTTGCAAAGTGTACCATAACATTTTTTTTGCAAGCTGACCTGCATATGTAATATTTTGTAGGAATAGAAGGAATGCATCGAGGATTATAATTTTATAATATACATTAGACATTTATGTAAAAGATGATTCATTTTTCAAAGAATTTCTCCTATTTCCCTGTCTTTTCTATCTTCCTCAGAGTAATAAACAGTAATTACAATTCTCATAGCTAAGTGCTCCGTTGCATTAGAAGGAATTTTATCTTTGTGTTTCAAGTCATTCTCATCTCCAAAACTCTTTCATTTCACTGAATTGTTTCACAGTAAAATTATACTCTACTCAAATTTGAAAGCCTGAATAAAAGCTGGAGAGCCAAGGATTTTTGGGTTCTGATTGTACGTGTCTACTGGCACAAACCTTCTCCTTATTCATATTAAAACTGAAATAGCAATGAACGCTACCTTAATGAAAAAGGAAAGCAGGAATTAAATATAACTAAACACATTTTAAATAAACTTCCCTACTAGTGCCAGGTAAACATCTAAACTATTTATATTGGTCCTTTTGTTGGTAATCCCTTTATGTCTGCACCCTTATAGTCTACTTTGCCTTTGTTTTTATCATTGCATTCTTGTAAAGCTTTTGTAGGCCACACTCAACTAACGAAGGGGAAAATCAGATAGTATATGTGTGGCTCCGGGAATTTTTTGTAGGTCCAGAGCAGAACTGGAATGACGATACAGGGAATGAGCACCATGGTTCCAGGCTTGACCTCTTTTATTTGCAGCTATCTTATGCTGAATTTATTCCTGGGCCATAAGTTTCTATTTCTTCTGGGATATCCTTTTCTTCTGTGAAACCCCCTCTTCTGGCTTAAGCACAATCTGCTCTTTTTCAGTAAGGATAATTTCAAGTGGCAAGGAGAGCTCATATAAGGGTTGATCCGACCATGAGCTCTGTAAGTTCTGTGCCACATCTTGGGGGCTTTATTCACCTGGATATGCTCAATGACCGAATAATCTACATCTAAACCCTTAAGTTCAGCATTACTCTCTGCATTTTTAAGCATGTGCAGTAAAAATTCAGCACTCTTTTTGGGCCACCAACCCTGTGTCCATCCCTACTGTTTGGCCTGGGCACACCTACTAACTCCACCATTGTAGCAACAGGATGGCACATATTGCTTCTGTAAGGGGACGTCCTTCAGATACTCGGTAGCTTTTCGGATATGCATACCCCTGATGGTCTGGGCAGTTTCATGAGTTCTTAAAGTGAACACGAGATTTGAACCTCTTGATTTGCATGATTTTCTGGGGTTTTCTGGGTCAAGTGAATAGCAAACCATTTTTGGAGATCACCTCAGGTCGCTTACGGAATAGTCCATAACTTTTTCACATTGGTACATGTTATATAGCACATAAATTATTTCTTAAATGTATAAAATAACTATCATAAGCATTTCATATCCAGTGTCCACTTTAAAAGTCCAGAACTCACAATGAGATCCCTATTACATATCACAGTATATATGGTATAGTATGTGTTGAATAAAAGAGTAAATGAAGGATGTTAAGAGAGTAGACAGCACATAATAGGAACTTCCAGCTTAGAACAGGAGTTAAGAGTTCTAGAAAAGATAATATGTAAATTGGAAAAAGCCTTTCCAGCTTAAGAAAACAGCATGGACAAATGCACAAAGCAGAAACACTGTAGTATTTTATGAAGATGAAAAGAAATTCAGTGTGGCCATTTCAGAGCACTGAGGCTGTCAGTATTAGCTTCAGAATTTCTACATCAGAAGGACTTGGAGGGACACTGTGGTTGGAAAAATGGCTAGAGGACATGTTGTGCAGTTGTGCTGTGTAGAAAAGACATTGTTTTTTCTTAGACTCTATTTTTCTGTTAGGATGTCTTTTGTGGGACAGCTGATAAGGATTACTGGTGAGCAAACGCATTGAATAACTCCTTTGTTGACACCATCAGGGTAAATGAAATGGCAGAAGTGTGCGGATAGGAAACTGAAGGGATGAACATAAGCTTTTTGTGATGGGTTAATTGCTTTTAGTGAAGGTCCTGTTTTTGCTCTTATTCACCCTGGATACTAGAATAATACTCATTTTTGAACATACAGAAATACAGCCATTCATTCCTCTTTCATTCCTTTTTCCTCAACAACCCCACTCCCAGGATACATGTTTTAAGTTTAGTGCATATTTTTTTTATTAAGGTATCATTGATATACAATCTTATGAAGGATTCTCATGAGCAACATTGTGGTTACTATGTTCCCCCCTAGTGCATTTTCTTTAACATTAAAAAATGGCTCCTTCTCCTCCTCTTCTGCTTCCTTCTTTTCTTCTCTTTCTTTCACTTCCTTCAGATCAAATGTCTTCACACAAATTAAACCTTCTGTTTTAACTGATACCTTTGTGGAATAAGTCCATATGTCTATGTGACTGAAGACAGGAAAGGTGGAGCAGGAAGAAGGGAATATTTTCCAATAAACTAAGATATTGGAACCATCATCTCTTTTGTTAACTCTACCAAAATAATTATCTGTGGGATACTCTCTTAGAGGAAAAGGAATGATAGGAAGGGAAAGAAAAGGAGATACAATTAAAGTGCTCCCATCTATGACACGCCAAGGAGTAAGTCTCTCATCCGTGCCTTCAAACTCTCTAGATACACAAAGGTCAAAGAAAACGTGTACTCTTTGAGAGAAGACATAATCAGCAAGAAATGCTTTCATTCTACCTCCACAACCCAGTGAACACAGCTATGACAGTGGTAATATAATAGAGTATAAGATATAGTCCTTTATATAATAAGTGAATAAACATGTTTGGGCATCATAACAAAATAAATATGAAACAATTGAAGCACAGTTGAGTGTTTAATGATGTGGAATTAAAGTTACAAGTAGGCAGAGCTTAGCAAAAGATGAGTTATACTGGAAAAGGTAGGAAAAGAAAAAATTAGGGCATTTAGACATCCTAAAGTGTATATTGATTTTCAGAATAAAGACAAAAGCTAGAAGATTCCAAGTGTGTGACTGGTATAAATAAATGTGATAGTAAGGAATATCATGTCATTATTCTTGATTATGCTGATTCTCCTGTGAAATTGCTTGCTACATGGAAAACAACTATGAACACTACACTCAAAACAGTATAGGAAAAAGAAACTTATCCTGCCTTCAGTGTTCTCTGTCATATTACTTGACATCAGAAATAAAACAAGCAGGTGATGCTTGCTATTTCAGCATAATACAACAGAAAAGCATTTTTTAAAATAGTTTTCTCTTTCCTATAATGGATGTAGCAATCTGTGAGGGACTGTCTAGTTAAGTGGTTAAGAGAGCTAACTTTAGAACTAAATAACTGGATATTGGATTCTGCCTGTAGCATTTTTTATTATCTCTGTAACTTTGTAAAAGTTACTTAAACTTTTTTCTCTGTTTCCTCCCATGAAAAGTGGGAGCAAAAAACATTCTCTAGTGTTGCACTGAAGATTAAATGAGTTAATACATTCAATGAACTTAAAACAATGTAATGTGCTTATAACAAAGTGCTCAATAAAAATTAGCCATTATCAGTCCAACCACATATGGAAGTCTTATGGCCAAAAAACTAAAATAATATGGAAGACCTGGATATTCATTCTGAAGTAGCAAATATTAAAACTGAGAAAAAGTATGTATGAGTAAGTACTTATAAAGTGATATGAAGTAGCCTAAAAAAATGAAAAATACGCACCTAAGAGATAAGTGGCAAAGAAAGAATAGAGAAAATAGAGCATTGGAAAATTACAGAAGTTAGGGAGAAAGACAGGCTAAGTGACATATATTAAACGACAGCAGATTCTAGGTCCTGACTCCCATCTGGGGGATATCTATCCAGTTTATACTCTGAATCAGATTATTTCTTATTTCAGAAAATGTTCACAGTCCATCAATTATTGTCCCAAACTTTAATCCCCTTGCCCTAAAAATTAAAAAAAAAAAACTAAAGCTGTTTTCCCCTTCTGAGTAAGTCAGGTAGACTTAGAAGTTATAATTTATTATATTTATGTATAAATACTTACTATCTCTATACTACATTATATATTTTATTATATTGTATTCCATTATATATAATTTTAGATCACATGTTGGAACTACCTACTATGCCTGTCACTTGATGTTATCTAATTTAATTCTCACAAAGTTCCAAAGAGTTGTAGTTTCCCCTTCTCCCCACTCTACTAGCTAGGCAAGTAGCTGAGCTTGCTGAGACTCAAGAAAGAAAAGTAACTTTAAAAAGTCATACTCAGGATAAGTGACATAGTTCAGATTATATATATATATATATATATTAAATTAGACACAGCTTTATTGAAATGTGCAGTAATATTTCAAAATATTCATTAATAAAGAGATTCTTATGTACCCACTTTTGAAGGGATATTGTCCCTAGATTTTATTTCATTAGGAGCCTGGAACTTTCCAGCACAATTCATAGGCTTGTTGCTGTGTGAACCTCAATGCCTGTTTCACCACTAATAAAATTAACATAATATCCCTCTCCTTGCTGATTTCAGGAGCTGTTCTAAGAATACAACAAAATAATGGAAGTGTAAGTGGTCTGTTAACTCTACATCAAAAATTCAAATTTCCCTGAGACTTGTCCTTTTCTAAACCCTGAAGGTGACATGGACACACAGATGGGGAATTACTCTGCAGTGACTGAATTCTTCCTGGCAGAACTTTTCCAATACCCAGAGCTCCAGCGTTTTCTGTTTGTGCTCTGATCATGTATGTACCTGATAATCTTCCTGAGAATTGGTCTCATTATCAACAGCATACTGGATTCTCGCCTCCACACCCCCATGTACTTCTTTCTTGGAAGGCTCTCATTCTTGGACGTCTGTTACACATCCTCCTTCATTCCCCCCAAGCTCATCATATTTAAGTCCAAGAGAAAATCCATCTCCTTCACTGGCTGTCCTCTGTCACAGCATTTAATTCAATGCTCAGTACACAAAAGGTGCTTAATAAATATTCACTGATATGAGTAGGATACTTGTTAAGGAACATTTTGAAATTTTAACTGATATGTTATCACCACTTATTTATATTAATAATAATAAAGTAACTCATAGAAGTTAGAATAGTAACTTATCTTTACTGAAGTTTTACTCTCCAATATATAATTCCATATGACAAAAAAAAATACTAAGTTAATTCCGCTCTAAATACCTACAGCTTAAGTTACAGAGCTCAAAAACAACAATAAAAATAGCACCCACTATTTGAGACCTAATTAGGGAAAACTAGTCTATAGCACCACCTAGTGGCCTCCAAATATTGTACTAAGAAAGTACTTACCCAGGGGTGTCGCCAAAATACAAGCATCTGGAGTTTACATGCAGAGCCACTGCCCTCCTTCTCAGCTGGGCCAGCATTGGATCCACCTCTCCTGCTTCCTTCTGCAGATCTGCATGAGCCTGGCCTTTGGACAAAATCAAGTAGGACTACCATCAACTGGATTGTTGCCTTTGCCCACCTCATATAACTCTTCACCCTTTAACAATATCTGTTATGTGAGGTACAAAAATGCATCTTCACCCTCATCAAACCAGATGGGCAATAATTAAAAATTGGTCAGAAAAGCTTGTTTTTAATACACTGCTATTAAGGCATAAATTTATAAAACAATTTGGCACTATTTAGTAAAGATATATATATCTTAACAGCCCAGCAGTTCCACTCCCAGGCATACACTCTGGAGTAATGGTACCTAACCTCAAGTACACAGATCCCCAAGGGGGCTATGGACAAAAGGTCTGGTAACTTGGATGGGAAAAAGTTACATCTTTAATGTCACCAAATTCTAACTGAAAATAAGCATTTCCTTTGATTATGAAGGTAGGCAATAAATCACAGTATTATTAGCAAGATGGGAGACTTTATAACCAATAAATATAGACATTGTCAAAATACATTACCTGTTAGATCAAAATTTCTTTTATGCTTTCACTAATTCAAAATTATGATCACATATCCACCAGCTTTTGTTATTTAGTATCATAATAAAGAATCATGTCTATTTCTCTTTAAAGATTTTGCTTTCATATTTTTTTTGAGCTTTTTCTGACATAATTGACATGAACCATTGTGCAAGTTTAAGGTGTACATGATGATTTGCTATACATATATATATAAAATGATTACCACAATAAGGTTAACAAACCCAGCACCTCACACAGTTGCCTTTATGTGTATGTATATGCTGAGAGAACTTTTGAGATCTACTCTCTTAACAGCCTTCAAGTATATAATACATTTTTATGTTGATGATCCTAATCAATTTATTTTCTTTGTATGTTTCTTTTTAATTTACCCTATTAATTTGGTATACATTTAAAAACATTTGGAGTCTGTAGATTCACAAGATTTCCAAAGAGTTTTGTGACACAAAAAGGCTTGGAATGCCTGTCTTGGAGAAATTTTTCCATTGGAACCAGGAGACATCTACAAAGAAAATCAAACATCTCTGACTATAAGAGTCAAATGGACAGAAAAATTAAGCATCCAGCAGAGAAATTAATTATGACTGCATTAACATGTGTGATTTTCAAAAGCCTAAAGTTAAAGGTAAGAATTATGTAACAAAAGAATAAAATTCAGATTCATCTAAAGACTTTCTAACATAGTCAAACCAAAACAACCTATGGTATAGCATTATATAAAAATGTGAATTTCAATAAAAGTGATGATTAACACAAAATTTGGGATCACAGTTACTTGATTGAGGTAAGGGATGGTGCTGTAGGGAGAATGCAACCAAAAAGGAACATGTCCTGATCTTCTAAGAGGAAGACAGTATTTTATTTCTTCAGCTTGGTGGCAGGTGCACGGGTGTTCATTTTATCATTTTCTTTATAGACTGTACAGATACAATATCTTTTCTGCTTCGAATCTAGAAGGGCTGGTTCTGAGGAGCAGACCCACCCACATGAACAGTTCCCGGCTGCTGGCCGGCCTGCCCCACCCACCCTTTTGTCCAGAAGCTCTGCTCCTGGACACCCCTGGGGACTGCCCAGTCCCTCTAGGTAGGCTTCCTGCTTGGGGACAGGAAGCTGTGGGAAGCCTGGCCTGGGAAGCATGAGAGCAACGCAGAAGTGGTCGCCGGCACTGAGGCACTGTAGCCTCCCACGTGATAAACAGTGGCCCAGGGAGTGTCTAAGCTCTGAACCCTCAGACTAGAATCCCTTCCACTGGGGGAAGGAGCCTCCTCTAAGCTCTGTCCTTTGTAGGGAGCGGAGACAGAAACCCGACACCTAAGAGCACAGAAGTAGGGAACCCAGGTAACTCTAAGCAAGGAAGCTCACTCACTGAGCCCTGGCAGTATGGACTGCTAAGGAGCAAAGGTAACATTTGGGTTCAGCTTTGCAGCACATAAAATATTCAACAGATGTAGATGAGGAGGGAGGTCACAGGTAGGCAGTGAGGACGTGTTGAGGAATGACTCAACACAGTTGGGAGGCAACTTACCAGGAGGGCATCAGTGTGGCAAAGGCTCAGCAGGGCCCTGATGTGGAAGATCAGAACGCCTGTGCCAGGGGCCTGTCCTTCTCCTGGCAGAGAATGGGGAGCCACTGAGTGTCTCTGAGCAAGGGTGGCCAGTGGTGTGGCTGGCACTTCTCTCTAGGAAGCTAACCTGGTTTTGGGTGAGGTATATGCATAGGCAGGAGACCAACAAGCAGGCCAAGGCTGAGACTGGAGCTTAGGAGCGGGTAGATGGAGAGGAGAGGGGACTGCTGTGGCCCAGGCAGCAGGAATCACAGATCCCAGGAGCTCTGCAAGCAGGGACACCTGTGTTCTGCCCCAGAAGCCGCTTCTCATTGGTCTGGCAGAGCCCGGCAGGGATGGCTATGGAGCCCCAGGTGGGGCCAGCACGCAGCCACAGCAAGGACCCCTGCCCAAACCACCCCCTCACTGTGCCACAGGACAGTGAGGCCCCAGGAGCGAAAGGGTGGGCACAGGGCCGTGGTTCTGGAACCCAGATCCTGATGTTAGATCTATAGGGTTTTTTTTTCAGCAACACGGTTCTGAGGCTGAGGACCTGGTGAAAGGGAGAAAAAGAGAACAGAGACTTGGTGGGAAGAGCCCCTTACAGAGCAGAGGAACAAAGAATGTGACAAAGGGGACAGAGATGTGGAGCCAGGAGGGAGGAGGGGCACAAGCTAACACTGCTGCAGGCCTCAGAGAGAGAAAGAGGGCTGGGTGACCAATGGCCATGGGGAGGCCACTGGGAGGCAGCATGGCTCAGTGTGCGCAAGGCCTGGAGTCATCCCTGTGTTCTCTGCAGGTGGTCTGGCCACTGGGTGTCACTCTGAGTCTGTGCTCTTTGGTGTCGGGTTTCTGAAGAAGGTTCAGCTTCTTCCCACGGGTTCCCTCCCTGGGCAGGTATCCGCTCCCTGAGGTGTATCCATTCCTTCCTCCGTCCATCCTCATCCATCCCCATCCCTCCATCCATCCATCCATCCATGCATCCTGTTTAATTAAGCCAGCAGAATATGGAGAGTGATATTTCTCAGAAGCTGTTTGCTGAGTCAGATTTAGTCTGTGCCTCTGACACCCGAGAAAGGGATCCTGCTTATCCATGGGAACACAGATGTGGGTTTCCTTTTTCACAGCACAGATTTCAACACCAGCTACTTATTTTCATAGCAACAGCAGCTAGAAAACCAGTTCTTTAAAGTTGTGAGAGGCATTCTCTCTGCACAGACTTCGTATTTACACATTTGGCCAGAGTGATGTCAGGGATCTCAGAGCTCCTTGTGCTGACAGAAGGCCACATCCTTCCAGATTGTTATGCTTTTAAAAAAGACTTAGGGTGTGTGTTTGTGTATGTATGTGTATTTTAATTGAAAAGCCCTTAGATATAACTGAAGATGCCTTTTTATGCTTTCCTACTTTCATTCTCTGGTTCTGATTCCCACCCCAGAAGCAAACCCTGTTTGAAGTGTATGTATCTTTCCAGTCCTTCTTTTGATACATTTAAAAAATAGGTATTTGTTCATGAACAAAAATTACTACGGTTTTCTGTATTTTAATAAATGTTTTTCTGCCACTGGCCTTTTTTTCAATTGACACTGCAAACTTAGAATTTATTCACATTATAACAGGTAAATGTTCATTTCAATAAAGTGTTACTTAAAGAAAATCTATATACTGAAATGCCTAAATTAAAAAATAAGCAAGATTGAAAAGTTAATGTGCTCAAACTAGAATAAAGAACATAGGAAGATAGCCAGTATTTCACAGTATTAAACATTAAAACAATTTGTTTTTTACGTCCCTTCCTTCATTCTTCATGCTGTTGATTGGTGTCTTCTTTATAATTCCATTTTTTGTGGCATCAATTTGGCTGATGGGAAACTTACTATTAGTCTCACAACCATTTATTTGTGGGTAGGCAGCTTTTTTTCTCTGTTTTCTTTAGGTTTTGAAACTGATGTTTTGCAATTGTACTATGATATGTCTAAATGTGATATATTCTGTTACATATTTATAATAAGCTGCCCACTTCTTCATAATGCATATCTCTTAGTAGTTATTGTAGCAAAGATCAGTGAGTTGTAAATACTCTTAATCTCTTGTCCTTGTTTGCCTTGAGTATACTTAAAAATATACTCATAAATGATAATTTAGCTAGGTTTAGGATAACCTGCAAAGGAGGTCAGAAGGAAAAATAAGTACAAATATAAAATTTCATATATTTTGCCAAGGTTATGTCCATTTTGTCTTTTGAGAGAATCAGTATTCCTTTTGTTGATCATCTTTATTGTTTATTTGTTTCCTATTTCATCAGTTTCACATTTAACTTTATTTTCTTCTACTTTGTCTTCATTTCATTAACTTATGTTCTTATCCTTTATTTTTAACTCATGTCACAAGTTGAACAGTCAAGTAATAGATCATTAAGCCCAGAAAGAAGGATTAGGAGCAATAGAAAACCTGAAAGGACCTATAACTTAAAGAAATGGAAAACATATTAAAATTATATTATTTTTATTTATTTTTCTCAGGACTGAGTGTACTTCTTCAATGGAAGATTCAGGTCTTTCTTCAATTCTGGAAAATTCTGTCATTCTCCCTTTGAACAGTGCCTCTCTCATTCTTTTTAGTCTCTCTCCTGGGATTCTTATTAGAGGTATGTTGGACATGTCATTCCATCCTCAATCCTGCTTAATCAGTTCTTTTATATTTTTCATCTTTTGTTACTCTAGGCTACATTCTTTGTTATTTCCTAGGAACAGTCTTCAGTTTCACTAATTCTCCCTTTTGCTGTGACTAAACCTGTTTAACTCCCTTATGTAGTCCTAATATCCATGCTTTAATTTTCATTTCTAAAATTTATATTTTGCTATTTTTCATATATGCTTATTTCTGCTCACAATGTTCCATGTTTTCATTTTAGCTTCTGATCATTCTTTTTATTTCATCATTTTAACCATGCTTACTATAAATTAATCTTCAGATTATTTTTATTTCTAGTTTTTGTAGTGTTGATTTTCCTATTTGTGCATCTGTAGGCTCTTTTTGTCAGTAGTTCATTTTCTTGTGTGATTTGTATTTTTCCTACTTGAACAACTTTTCAAAGGTTTAAAAGATTGTCTTTGCATGCATCCTGAACTGAAGAGAGCATCCCAGCAGAGAGGTTTGGCATTTGCTTCCCCTGGAAGCTTAGGAACTCAATGATCCAGGGCTGGTTTTTATTTTTAAGTTCTCTGATTGCAGTACCTACCTTGTGCAGTGCAAATTCAGATCCGACATGTTCTCATGGTTTGAGTTCAGGTGTCTGATTTTTTCCAGGTGCTAAGTCACATAGAAAGTATGATCTTGACAGGCAAGTTTCTAATCCCCCTCTTTACGGAAGTTGCAGGCCTTCTAGACTTCAGGCCATAGGGGGTGCAAAGATCTGTATGAGCTCAGTTCAGCTTCCCTGCCTCACACAGGTCCAAAGTCGTATCTCCATCCCTGGGTGTGTTCACAAGGTGAACCCCAGCCTGAGGGCCAGTGCTGCTGCTGCAATGTCCTGCCTGCCTGCCCAGGGTCTCTGGGCTGACTGCTCTCACTTACCAACTTGGCGTAGTGTCTCCCTTTGTTTCTAGGTCCAAGGAATTTCCTTTTCTTTCTTTAAAGTTTTAAGTATACATTAAAGTGTTTATCTTTGTCACATTTCAACCAGGACTTGTCTGTGTATACGGGGGAGAGTAGCCCTGTATGGAACACTTCCTATTTCTGCCGTATACCCTACCACATTCTCTCTAACCCCATTTCCATGCAAGGAAGGCCCTACTATAATTCGTCAAGCTTCTTGGACTCTAAATACCTGGGACTCAGGACATTAGCAATTGATGCAGAGGCAGAAGACCTCAGCTTTACCACTTTCTAGGTGTGTTATTCTGAGCATGTCACTGAATCATGCTGAATCTTCATCTACAAGTATGGATAAAAATACCTACATCACAGAGTTATCATAAAGATCAAGTGAAGTAATACATTTAGGAATGCTTTGTAAATTGTGAGCGTTCTATAGAAATCTGGGGTCATATCATTCCTTTTCTCTCTGATGAGTTTCACTGTAGATTTCAGCTAGATGTCCTTTTGAGGATGGACACTCTCATGGTGCTGGGGAGAATCTGGAGGTCAGACCAGAGGATAGGGGTTCAGTAGGTGTGGAAGAAAGAGCCCTGGGCCAGATGTCAGGATACAGCATCAGTGCCAGTTCTGCCACTACTAGTGGTGTGACCTTGAGCAGCTCATATTAGCTGCTAGTTTTCTCATCCCTGGCTTTATCTGAGCTCTGGGGACAAAGGGTAAGTGGCAGACCACAGTGCTCCCATCGCCATCTCCCCCTCAACCCTGCTTTAACTAGAGAAGCTCCTCTTACATCCTGCTCTGTTGCCTCCTAACCACTGACTTCATTTTCCTGCGCCTCTGTTTCTTCCTCTGTAAACAAGGGACCAGAATAGCAGCCACCTCATACGGCAATTGGGTGGGTTGAATGGGATAACAGTGTCTGATTCATAATAAGCCCCTAGAAGTGTTAGCTGTTGTTAACTCTTGGGCTTCTAAGTTACTTTTATTTGAAAAATTGATTCTGAGGTTAAAAAAATACACTTTATTTGGAGCTGAGAGAGATCTTAAAAATTATTCAGATAGATACTGGACTGAATATTTTCTAAGGCACTTGTGATTTTCAAACTCTTTGATTCTGTAACGATCTCTAGTGGAGCAAATTAGTTTGTACAATAGAGCTACTATAAAGGTCTCTATTACTTAGAGTCATTTCTTCCAGCCCTGGCCCAGCTTCTATCCACTTCCCATCCTCTAGCCTGCCATTTCTCTCTGAGTAATGCTCCATAATGCTGTTATTCTGTGTCATAGAACCAGATGTCAACAATTGTGAAAAGTCCCTTCTGACCCACAGTCAAACTTTCTTCATTGTTCCTCTAGATTGTGTCACCTGTCCCTATTGTTTTCTTGAAATAACCTGACAAAAAACTTTTTTAATGGTCTCTTTCCAACCCTTATATTTAGGGCTGCCAGTTCTTATTTCTCCCATTAAAAATGGGCACCACAGAGTCTAAAAGAAAGGGTTGAGAGAAGGGGCTTTGTTTTTCTTAGGAGATGGAGTTTTAACAGGAGGGGCATTTTCATTCCCATTTGACCTCTTCAGCAACCACATAGCTTGGTTCTCCATGGATAGGACACTAACAGCTCTCCTTCCTTGGAAGTATAAATAAATACATCATTTGACAGTGAGATGAGAAGTCTGAGGACAGCTATGGCAAATGGGTTGATGGCTTCTCTATGTCCTTCACCATGTACAAGGGTGGAGAGCGGATGGCCTGTGTCTGGAGCCTTGCACTGATCCATGTCCATGTCTTTGCCTCAATACAGGAGCAAGAACTCTGCCCTTTTCAGTGATAAGGAAAGATGCTCTCTGTGGGTCCTGGGAAGTGACAAGAGATCTGAATGTGCCAGTTTCCTCCACACGCTTGCTCACACTGACATAGCATCTGTCTACTGGCTTAGTGAGTGTTTGTCCCTCAGCCCCCTTGTAAAGGCCACATTCCTCAAGATTAAGAGAGTGTTTCTAACTAGGAGTAGAATACCTCTAAATTCTAATCCCACCCATGAATTTGGGGCTATGACCACTATTCAGCGGATGACCTCGATCATATTGAATTAGCAGCATTTTTGCTTTAGATTTCAGACAGTTCTGTGGTTGCATGGGACTTGTTGCCTAGAAACAGTGAAATAAAATGAAACCAACTCAGCTATGTAGCATGGAAGGTCAGCCATATTGAAGATACAACATAATCTTGGAGAAGAAAACGTCCTGATTTGTGGCTTATTAGGCCCCAAAACTTCCTTCAAGGGTTGAAGCTGGGCTAGGTTCCCAAAGATAAAGGTGGGGCCATAGAATGTTACAGCAGAAAGGACCCTACAAGATGATTTCTCCTCTTATTTTACAGATTGGGGAACTGAGGCCTGAGCCAGGATAAGAACTGCCCTTCCCCATTTTATAGGCAGGACAATCCCTACTTTACCACACTGCCTGGGTGCAGAATGACACTGAGCTGTTGGGTGGGTTAGCCTTGGGTGGGTGAGGGACCTCTGAGCCTAGCAGTTTTCAGCAGCATCTGAGTGAGTGAATGAATGACACTCTTTTCTTTTATTCTGGGAAGGAAGCATTTTCACCCACTGACAGTGGTTTGAGGAAGGAATTCTTGTTTCTACCATTTCTTCAGTGATGGTGTCCACTCCTGTGTGGCCAGATTTGATGGGGCACATTTCCTGGGCATAGCCAGAGATTCTGCAGAAAGGCCCCTCGGGCCAGCTCTCAGGAGCAGAGGTGGAAGTTGAAGTCTTTCTCCATGCACAAGGAGCACTGCGGAGAGAACCCAGCCCAGGAATCAGCACCAGCTCTGCAGAGCCTTCTCACCCCAAGCAGATCACACTCCCCCACCCCTGCCCACGCCAGGCTGAAACAGGAAGCTGTAGTTGAGGGTACTGCCTCGTAGGCAGGAGCTGAAGTCTGAAAATCAAGGACTATCGGGTTGTGCCTTGGGGCAGAGTGGCCCACAGACTTGGATCCCAGGCATCTGCTACCTGTTGATCCAATTGTTGGGAGAGATTCAGGAGCAGGTCCCAGGGAGCCTGTTGCCTCTTATCTGAAGACCAGGAGGGCAACTCTGCTGGATGCAGGGATGCACCTCATGGTGGCACAGGCTGAAGGGGCATCCCATTGGTAAATTCCAGCTCCCCCAAGGCCTGGGGAAAGAGTACCTATCTCTAATTCCTCCTTCTGAGGGAGCACCCTCTTGTACCTCATGCACCATTTGTGCTCTCAGTAGTCCTGACCTTGAGGAACTGGCTGCAGTAAGACTGGCACTTGTCCTCAATGTCAGCGAGAGCCAGGGTGCATGGACAGCTCTCCAGAGCTCAGATCTCTAGTTCTCCTGTGTTTGGTGGTGGGCCTGTCTCCCCTTTAGGGGGGCTGCATGTTTCAAGCGTCTGCAATGCCACTCACAGAAGAAGCCCTCCCCAGAAAATATCAGACAGAGGCTGGACTTGGTGAGGGGCCTGCTGTTCTCCAAGTTCACTGGAGAACTTAGGGTGAGGACACAGGGGGTGGCTGCTTCTTGGCCAGGAAGAGGTGGCATCTTCTCTCCAGCAGCCCTTGTCCTGTGGAGCAAGAATGTGGCCTCCACCTCTGCTGGTCCACTTTAGCCAAGAGGGTTCCCTTTCTGGCAAACCCAAGATGTCTTCTTGGTTCTCAGCAAGGCTGGTTCCACCTTTGTGACATCAGGTGGCTGTACCTGGGCACCCTGGTGTCTGTGAATCCTCTTTTCCCTCTGACGGTGCCTTTTTAGTCTCCTTCACTGGCCCCCATCTGCCATTGCCCCTCCAGATGCTTTGCTTTTCCTCCCAAATGCTTCTCCTGGGACTTTGACGCTTCCTCGTGAATTGCTGTGGGTCGCCATCTGTATTTGCAAGTCTAAACTTTTTTTCCTAAGCTCCAGATCTATTCCCTTCTCTGCCTAGAGCTCCTGCAAGTACCTCAAACTCAAAATGCCTAGAATTGTGCACAAGACTGTCCCTTCTTCCACCTCATCCCAGTAAGTTACTTCAGGGAACAAAAGTAGGACCCTTGCCCAGATGCATCTTTCCTTTCCTCATGATTCACATTTGGTGACCTAGTCCTGCGGAAGCACACTGAGTGCACTAATGCGATGTCTGTTGAGTGGGCAGATGATGAATGAATGAGAAAGGAAGAAGGAATCCCGAACATACAGAACTGGGCCACAGTGCCACGTGCCACAGAGAGCACCGACGTGGCACTCTGTTCACCACTCTGTAGCAAATTTGCTGGGGAACTTGGGTTCCTGACTCCGTCACCCCCACATCCCCCTCATCCCCTGGCCTCTGGGCACAGAGCCGTGTTTCCAGCTCTCCTCCTTTGACTCTGTCCCCCATTTCATCTCAGTACCCAACCATACAGTGAGTGGGTCACCAGATCACCTCCAAGTCACTGCAGCTCTGAGACTGATGGTGAGGGGAGGATTCTTAGGGACGCCTGAAGGTCTGAAACAGTCTCCTAAGGGCCCGCTGGTCTGGTGTACACCTGCAGGCACGGGCAGGGTGGCCCATTCTGACTTAACCCCAGGTCTGTCCTTCATCTCCATCCAGGTGGGTTTGAATCCACCCAGAATCTTCCAAACGATCTGAGCGGTGAGTAGCGATCCTGCTGAACCTGGCTCCAGTCCTTCCGGACAGCATCCTGTCCTCTGCCAAGAGCTGGCCAGCAGAGTTGCCGGAGCTTCAGGTTGCTCAGTTCTGCCTGTCCCTTATAGCACCCCAACCCGACGGCCTCCAGGAGGCCAGGCCTCGTGGAGCCTGGGAGGAGCAGCAGGCTGTGGGCCCCAGACAGTCCAGCAGCTCCGAGGAGTCCAGCCCGGAGGAGAAGCTCCTCTCAGCTGCCTCAGAAGCTACCATCTGCCAGAGCCCGAGGGCCTCGGTGACCCAGAGCTGCTCATGGACCTGAACACTGGCCCGGAGGAGGAGGAGGCTCAGAACTTCACCCCCATACTGGTTTTTCTGGATCACGAGGGTTATGCCGACCACCTTAAGAGCCTCAATGATTTCTCCTTCTCTTCCCTCACATCTTCATTTTACAGCTTCTCTGAGGAGGATGCGCTTGTGGCCTACGTGGAGGCTTTGAGGAAGTGGGCCAAGCGCAGCCACATGATCTGGGCCCATGCCTGGCTCTGCTTCCTCCTGGGTCGGCTGAGTGTCAGGAAGCTCAGGCTCTCTCAGGCCAGGGTGTACTTTGAGGAGGCCATCCACATTCTCAGTGGGGCATTTGAGGACCTGCCCTTGGTGGCTGCTCTGTACATCAACGTGGCTGCCATCTACCTGAGGCAGAGGCTGAGGCATAAAAGCTCTGCCCTGCTGGAAAAGGCAGGTGCCCTGCTGGCCTGTCTGCCAAACCGTGAGTCTAGCGCCAAGAATGAGCTGGACCTGGTGGCCTATGTGCTGCGCCAGGGCATTGCGGCTGGCAGCTGCCCTCTGGAGGCCAGGGCCTGCTTTCTGGCCACTCGGCTGCTCCTACGCCTGGGCCAGCATGAGGAGGTTCTACCATTTGTGGAGCACCTGCAACTCCTCTCCGGACACCCTGCTGCCTCAGATGCTGCAGCCACCCTCTTGAGCTTTCTATATGATAAAAAATATCTTCCACGTCTTGCAGTGGCCTCTGTCCAGCAGCGTGGTATCGAGTGTCCAAGGGACGTCCCTTCCGATTTGGCAGCTCCACCTGGTTCTCCAGAACATGACCAAGCTCCTTGGAGTTCCCTCCCCAAGCCAGGGTGAAGTTTCTGCCCTGGCCGGCCCCCCACTCAGGCAGGCACTGGTTGCCTGTGATGCGTGGGCTGACAGGAGAACCCAGAGGGCTGTGTGTCTCATCCTCTCCAAAGTGTACCCACAGCACAGGTGTCCTGATGATGCCATCCACTTCCTGAGCCAAGGCTTGGTGCTGGGGCAGCTGCTGGGTGTGCAGGAAGCCTTTGAGTCTTCCCTCTGCCTGGCATGGGCTTATCTCTTAGCCAGCCAGGCGAAGAAGGCTTTGGACTTCCTCGAGCAACTCCTAACCTCCCTGAAGGAGACAGAGAGTATTACCCAAAAGGGGGTGGTCCATAACCTCCTAGGACTTGCACTTCAAGGTGAAGGCCACATGAACAGGGCAGCCAAGAACTATCTTTGGGCCTTGAGCAGAGCCCAGGAGATGGGGAATGTGCGTAACCAGGCTGGGGCTTTGGCCAATCTTGGCCACTTGACCCTTAAATCCTGGGCTCAGCAGCTGGCCAGGGACTATCTTCTGCAGTCTGTCCAACTCTATTCTGAACTCCAGGCCAGCATGGAGACAGAAATGGAATTAGTGCAGGTGCTTCTCTGGTTGGCCCAAGTTCTGGTGTATGGACACCAGCTGGACAGTAGCCGCCTTTGTTACAAAATGGCTTTGCTGTTTGGCTTAAGGCATGGACACCTAAAGAGTGAGTATGCCCTGTGCTGCTAGGAGGCTTCAGAGAAGTGTTAGAGCATGTTTTGTCCTTGTCCTATCTCAGGTGATCTCATTCATGTCCCTGCTTTATGTTCAGGTCAGCTTCAGGTCACTGAATCCCTCTGCCATTTCTACAGCTCTGTGTCCCCAAGCCCTGAGGCATGCATCACCTACCATGAGCACTGGCTGACCCTGGCTCAGCAACTCAGGGACAGGGAGATGGAGGGAAGGCTGCTGGAGTCCCTCGGGCAGCTCTATTGGAACCTGAACACAGCCAGGTGAGTCCAGGCTTAGGAACAGTCCTAGAAACCGCTTCCTGCCTTAAGGAGAAGCAGTATTCTTTCTCTCAGGACACCAAGTCCAAATGCTCATGTTATATTTATGGCATCACCAAAAAGAACGTGGGTTCTGCAGTGTAAATCCAGTGCCATCTATCACTTACTAGCTGGGTGACTTTGGGCAAGTTATTTCATTTTTCCACGCCTCAGCTTCCTCATCAACGGAGGTTAATGTTGGCATTTATCACATAGTATTATTATGAGGAGTAAATACATTAATGCCCACAGAACACTTGGAGCAGTGCCTGATATGCAGAAAGGGCTCAGTAATGTTGGCTATGTTACAATTACTTGGGTGTTGCCATAACAACCCACCAGTGACCATGGCTGAGGAGGGTGCATGATTCAGGGAGGTGGCAGTTATTCCAAGAACTGGAACCCACAGTTGGTCTTTGGCGCCTGAGGACATTTGGAATTAGAGAAAGGACATGAGAGAAAATCACTCCCCTGAAAGCAGGGGTGTAAAATTTCACTATAAAAAAAGTTTGATTGGAAATTCACCTTTAAAATAAAATTGGAAATGATGAAACTAAGTTTATTTTCACCTTTTAGTTAAGAAACTTAGGTTATAATTTCAACTATGCACTGAGGCCTAGAATAAACAAAAAAGTGGTGATGGATTTTTAGCTTGTGCTGACAAAGTTGTGTAAGAGCACAACAAACCGGCCTTTGTTTTGTGAGAAATTTCAGCACTCTCTTAAAAAGGCTGATTTTTTTTGCAAAAGTATACCAGAATTTAACTGTTTTACCCAAGGCATCTTTTAACCCTTTGATATTTAAATTGTTCTCACCAGGGATGTATCCTGTCATCTCCTGCTGATTTTCTCTTCCCTGATCTAATCTGCTTAACCTGAATTTGTCAGTGGCCAGTCTGCAGTCCTGCTTTCTAATAAGCCACTAGTTGATTGCATTACATTCTGCATGGTTTGCAAGATACTCAGTTTTGTTTTGCAACAGATTAGCCTTGTAGCATTGTATTCATAATTATAAATGACTCTAGAATAGGGCAGGGATAATTGGTAGTGTTGAGCAGAGAGAGATGGTTGAGGAGAAGCTAATTAAATGATGATTTTTGCTTTTCTAGGCAACATGATAACCTTGGGCACTTAGACAAGCAGATCACTAGTAATCAGATAACGAATTCTCTCTCCCTCTCTCCTTCTCTGCCTCTCTCTCACCACCACTGTCTCCCTCTCTCTCACCCTTTAACTCCTAGAAGAATTAGGTGTCCTCTAAACCTCCCGTCACCTGCCTTCCATCCCAGGGAGGAATTTCGGATCCTTGCAGGCAAAGAAGGCTTTGGACTTCCTTGAGTCACTCCTAACCTCCCTGAAGGAGACAGAGAGTATTACCCAAAAGGGGGTGGTCCATAACCTCCTAGGTCCTTGCCCTGCACTGCTCCTTTCCAGGACCCTGTAGGAATGTCCTTTTATTGAGGAATGTATTTTTTAGAGGTCCTTACTCCATTTTTCTGAAAGGTGAACTACATTAGGACGTTTTAATCCCAGAATTCTGTAAATCTAAACTCTGAGATTCTGGTTTGCATAACTGGAAGGAAATAAATATTCACCTCTCCTGCTTTACTACCAATACAAGTGACACAAAGAGGAAGATTGGGAAGTACTTTAGGTGTCAGAGGAAACTCCTGCAAACATCACGTCATGATCTCTTTGCAGAACGCTTAGTTCATCCAGAACAGGTTATAATGCAGTATTTAGTCAGCAGGTATAAATCACCTCGTACAGAGCACTGAGGGGGAAAAAAGAACAAAGACTAGCCAACAGACACAGGTTAACAGGTGTTTCCCCACACCTGGAGCTAGTTACTGTAATTGAGGTGTAAGCTTCCTGGTAGCTGAGGTAAAAAGGTGATAGCATATGAGGTTCTCACTGTCTGATAAAAGAACATAAATAAATGTATTTGTTGAAGCAAATCTTTTCCTGGCAGGAATTTCTAGGAGGAATTTATTAAATGGGTCCTGATGTAATGGACAGATTTCTTCAACTATACTCCCCCCAGGGGCTTTCCATTCTCACAAAGCTCAAAGCCACACAAGAGCAGGCAGGAAGTGCTCGTGGGTGCCCTGGCAGGCATCTATAGGGGGAGATTCAGAGGGAAAAGAAAAAGCACTTTCTGCTAAGGGCTGAGGGAATCTGTCAGGGCAGGTTTCTTGAAGGTGGTAGCCTATGAGAAGGAGGCCCTTGAGGGATGAGTAAGATTTTGAAAAGTGAAGAAGACTAAGAGAATAGCTATCTAGCCAATGGGTTTCAGCCCCGGGGAAGTTCACTATGGCTTTAGTGAGACCAAAAAATGACAATGGAATGTTCCTGAGGTGAAAGGATTTAAACCCAACTTTATTCCCACGGTGGCAGGCCAATCACTAGAATCCCATCTGCTCAGAGCGAGTCTGCATGCAGCAAGCCATTGTCTGCCTCTGGTCGTCTTGACCTGCAGCCATCTCAGTCTCTGTCCTCGGCGCTGCCACCACTCCAGCCTCTGCTCTCCTGCAGCCCTGCAGCTGTGCAGCAGCCCAGAGCACTGAGCAGAACTCTTTATATAGAGTCTGTAACAATGCATTGCCCACACGTGTGTAGTGAGCAAGCCAACCAGGGCCAGGTGAGAATCCTGGCCACAGGAACCTTCACTTTATCCACAATAGCGTTTCAGGCAGAGGGCACAGCAGAGCCATGGAAAGGTAAGGATACATTTGAAAGATGTTCAATAGGTTTAACAGGCTGAGTTTGATGTTCGACTGCATATGGGTAGTAAACAAGAGAGAGGACTCCAACCTGCTCCCTGGGAGAGGATGTGGAGTTTGGGTGGGGGCAGGGGGAGGCTGCAGTGAGCCTCCTGGACATGCACAGGGAGCACCCACAGTGAAAATGGGAGTCATAGTAGTGACTGAAGGTGTCCAGTGAGCACACACTGCTTACCCAGCCGTGTGTAATGTCAGGATAACTGTACAAGGTGGGAAGAGTTGTAGAAAGTGAGCACTAATGAAGCCAAGGAACTTGCATGAAGCCAGACAACAAGGACTGTCACCCAGTCTGAGTGTAGAACAGGAGTCAGCAAACATTTTAGTAAAAGTTCAGCTAGTAAATGTTTTAGGCTTTGTGGGCCATGGATATTGGTCTGTAATATTCTTTTTTGGTGGGGTCTTTGCCTGGTTTTGGTATTAGGGTGATGCTGGCTTCATAGAATGAGTCTGGAAGTATTCCCTCTTCTTCTATTTTTGGAAAACTTTAAGGAGAATGGGTATTATGTCTTCTCTATATGTCTGATAAAACTCCGTGCTAAATCCATCTGGTCCGGGAATGTTGCTCTTGGGTAGTTTTTTGATTACTGCTTCCATTTCGTTACTGGTAATTGGTCTGTTTAGATTTTCTGTTTCTTCCTTGGTCAATCTTGGAAGGTTGTATTTTTCTAGGAAGTTGTCCATTTCTTCTAGGTCTTCCAGCTTGTTAGCATATAGTTTTTTGTAGTAGACTCTAATAATGCTTTGTATTTCTGTTACCTATGCATTTTTTTTCCAATTGAAAATTCTGAAAAACTTCTTATCTACCAACATAATTTTGAAAATAGGTGATGTTGTTCTGTCTTTGATTCTAACCTTTCAGATCTAGGGTATGATACTTAGACACGATGTATGACTCTCACCTACTTTACTTTTCTTCCCACAGGTCAGATATTGTATGTGAAGGTGACAGTTTTGTTCTTGAACATTCTTGTAAATTGAGATCTTTGGCTGTGTGTTCATCTGGGGACATACTGGACATCTGCCTCACAGACATGCTTGTAAGGACGCCCCTGACTTCTCTGCACACTGGACCAGACGGCAGTGTCGCTAGCCGGATCTGCTCTCCCCCTGGGGTTGCTGCCGTGGGCTGACCTGCAGTAACAGCTGCGTGGTAATCCTGGTGACCAAACAGCTCCTTGTTCTCGAAACAAACAAAATGAACTTTTGTTTGTCCTGGAACATGTAGCTTTGGGACTCTAGTGGGTGGAGAGAAGGATAGCTAAGCAGAGAAATGACTTGGAGGATTTGCATTTTTGGTTGTTTTAAAGTCCCAAGGGATTCCATAGCCTGACACTGTTGACCCTCTCCTAGGTCCTGTGGCACTCCTTTCTTTTCTCTCCAGTTGCATAAAGTCTGTGCCTCGCTTTCTTTCTTCTCGTATCCTTAGAGTAGGTTCTCCCTTTTGCATGTGCTTGTATATCCCTGTAGTTTTCCTTCAGGGACCTTGCCACAGTTTATAGTAATGCCGTCCATGTGGCTTAAAAAAAATGCCTGGGTGCCATCTCGATTGGAAGCTCCATGAGAGCAGGGACTTGGTGGGACTTGTCACTCACCTCTGTACTTCCAGAGCCATGCCCAGTGTCTGGCCCATGGTAATATCTCAGTAAAGGTTTGGTGAATGAGTTAATAAAAAAATGAATGGATGAAACTTTGGATTCAGGTTGCAATCCCTTCTTATGACTCTGAGAGGGAGAAAGTAGAACCACCATCTACCTGCTTATTGTTCATGAGTGTCTGGGGAATGGGGTGATAGGGCTGCTTATATTCACAGCAGGTGTGCAGTTAAAAGCTTTTGGGAATAATAAGTATGATTTTCATTTGCTTATGAAAAGTGGCTATAGGTGGGCTGCTCTCTTCCTAGTTTTCAGAGAGGTATCAGAAGGGACCAGGGATAATCTTGGCCTTTTGTTGAGCACCTGCTCTATACATTGTGGAAGTAATTGTCATAGTTTACTTGCTCCTCTAAATGATCCTGCAAAGAAGCTATTGTCCTTACTTTCCAGATGAGGAGCTCTAGGCTCAAAGTAATTAAGACACTTGCAGGAATTCAAAACCAGGTCTATTCGACCTGAAAATCAGTGCTTTTAATAACTATGTGATGCTGGTTTCTCATTTTCTCTATTAAAACTTAGGATCTCAAAGAAAACCTCTGATGGTTTTCCTTTGCTTAAGGAGGAGGGATGTCCAGGAAATCTAAGGGCAGGGACTCTGGTTTATACAAGCATTATTCCACCAAGCATCACAGGACATTTCTTCAGTGCCTGAAGCTTCTATAGAATAAAGGGCACCAGGGGACAGGTGACACCTTTAGAGCATTTTTTGGCCTAAGTGGGCAGAGTATTTCAGAACCCAAAGCTCCTTCCTTGGGGAAGCCATAAATTGGGGATGTGGTGATTTGTAGGTAAAAGGCCTGGTGCCTGCTTTTGAGTATCTGTTGATCTGCTTGGAGAAGGCCGGATACACATGTGAGAAGCTCTAGGAGGAGGTGCCTGAGTCGCTGTGGGACACTGGCAGAGAGCCATCCATTCATGCGTCAGTCTGCTTCCCACCTTCCCTCCGACCAACCAGCAGTGAACACCTCCTCTATGCTAGGCTCGCACTCCAGTGAGCAAGGTGGTCGCAGGCTGTGACCCAGCGGAGGCTCCGGGCTTCTGGGTGGGCCAGGGCCCCCTGGTGAGCCTCTCCATCATTCTCAGCAGCACAGTTGAGGTGTGAGAGCTTGTACTGCAGATCCTGTGCTAAGTGTGTGCTCCCACTATTTCTCTGACTTTGCCTAACACTCTGTCCCCACCCAGCAAGTAATTGCATCATGTAATTGTTCACATAGCACGGATGGGAAAACAGGTTCAGAGAGGTTAAATAAGAGATTGATTCTTGTCTAAAACCCCACAGATAGAAACTGGCAGAGTCAGAATACCAAGTTAAACCTTGTCCATATTGGAAGTATGATATAAAACTGAAGCTGGACACTTGCTAAATTTCATGGAACTTCAAACTAAATCGATCTTATTCTCCTGAGCCTCCTATCCAGTATGAATGATAGTACCACTGAACAACTCTATGTGTCATGTGTGTGATCTCAAACAAGTTCTGAGCTCCTGGTGCCTCATTTTCATCTTTGGTAAAATGAGAGTGACATTTATCTCATGTGGTTGTTGTGAGAATTAAATGAGTTAATACACATCGTGCCTAGACTAGTTCTAGGCACCTGTTATGTGAGTGGAGGCTATGATAATTGCTATTCTATTGGCAGACATTTCAGAAGAGTACTTGTTTGGGTGAAGAAGATAATGAATTCAGCTTGGAACATATGGAGTGAGCACTTGGAGGTTGCACCCATCTAGACGTGAAGCCAGTTTAATGTCTATATTGTTCCCTTGACCTTAGAGGCGACTCAGAGGCTGTTCAGGTCACCACTGCACCCCCAGCATGAGAACATAGCCTGACCCATGGGAGGTGCTCTATAGTGATTTGTTGGATAAATGAATAACTATTATGTGTTTTTAGGGTATAAATTATTCATGGATAAAGTAACGAAGTCAATAAAAATGCCCCCGGAGGACACTAGCAGACCTAAGAGAGGTGAGTGAGTGAGTGTAGGCTTCCTGCAGTTTGCTTCTGATTTCTGGGAGATTTATTTTCTACATTTTTCCAAACCTTGTGTCTATGATTCACCTGTGCCCAACATGCCAACATAGTTACTACTTCAGGACCTACAACAGCAATTTGTAAACCCTAATAGATGTAAGAGTGTCAGGATTGCTTGTCAAACATAAAGATTTCCCACTTCAGAAATATTGAAATTGTAGGTCTCTGACAGAGTTAAAGAAACTGCCGTTTTAAACCACATTTCAGGTGTTTCTAATGAAGGTGGTCTCTGGACATTTGACATGAAACTGATTTATGATTTTTTAAGGATGTATTGATGGGCTTCAGAGGATCCATGTGTTAGGCAGAAAGACAGAAATGAGCAGGATGAAAAGGAGAAAGGGCCCCCCAGAGATGACTCAGGGAATTGATCAAATAGAACCAAAAAGCCAGAAATGAGTTAAAGAGTTAATCAGATGAAGCCACAGGGTCCAAGAGTGACTCAGGAAATGTCCAGGGTTCCCCCAGATAAGAAACATGAGAGGCACAGGCACAGCACAGCCCTTATCCCCATTTCACCAATCAGAACAAGCCTAGAGAGCTGACAGCTGTCAATCAAGGACCTCTCTGACCTGCCAAAACTGCATAAAAGAAGCGTCAGAATGAGCATCCACGCCTGCCTGTCTCACCTTAGGCAAGCCCGCTCTGCTGCTCTGTGCTGAGTGCATTAAAACTGACTCTGCTTTCTTGACTTTGGCCTCTCGTCTCACTGTATCTGACTTCCCTGCAACACCGAGCCAAGTCCTTTCCTTCCTAACACATGGAAACAAATGCAAAATAAATTCTCCATGTACTTTTTTCTTAAGAGTGTCCAAAATTCTCATTAGATTCTTAAAGGGATACATAACCCTATATGGCACAGATAGATTTAAAAACAACTGACGTACAAGATACTGACATGTGGAAATTTAATGTATTTATCTGAGTTGTATTGTAAGTCTGTGTGGGTAAAATTGCAATATTTCCAGAATCTCCATGTGCACTATTTTCCACATTCTCTCGCCTGGCCTTAGTGCATCTCCAAAACAATAGGTGTTTCCAAGGGATGGAGAGAAGTAGTCCATCTCCATATCAGTAAGTGATTACAAGGGGGAGCAAAGGCAGATCTGTACCTGAGAGGTTTGGTGAGGCCCCTTTTGCAGCCAGGTTGCAAGAGACATGGGCAAGCAGTAGATAACTGCTTGTAAGCAATAAATGGGTTTCTCCCACTTTATTTCTCCCTTTGGCTGATTTTGGCTTTAAAGGTTATTTGCCCCAGGCTGGGAACATATTTTGCCATTGTAGTTACAGTCTGGCATAGTGTAAAACCCAGAATGGTTAGAAGGATTTCACCAGGACATTATCATATTGGTTAGCAACATGGGGCTCAAGAAAGCGAACAAGACCCAACATGATGACAGGAGCAGAGCCGGGAAAAAGAATAGTTTAATGAAAATGACTTCAGACAGGTGGAGCAAGAGCTGGAGGTCAGTGACAAATGCAAGTTCTTTTATATCCAGGGGAGCTCTATTTAGCAGTAGGGAATTCAGACAGTAACTTATATTTGGACTGTATGGATCCGACACAACAAATGTAGCAGAAAAGCAAACCATGGAACAGGACACATGGTCCAGATAAAGTGCAGAGGCTGTAGGATCAGATAGGATAAGTGGTTACATCTAAGGAAAAGAAAACGTAACAGCAGCCCCACGTGTTATGGAGAGCTATGGTCTAGAAAAGCGAGGAAGAAAAGATGCAGAAGGCTATAGCCGAAGGAAACGTAGGTCCTTAAAAAGGTGCACTATGAAGTGCATTGAATCCTACATCTAACTAGCAATGAATGAAACTCAGAGATCCAATGTGGAATCCCCTCATACGTTTGGCTCAGAGAAGATGAAGATTCAGCTGGAAACTCAATCCCATATTCAATCAATAGACTCTAGATAAACTTTGCTCTATGTTGGTCTAGTCCCAGTACCCCAACATGTTTCCTTATGATATGATTTAATGGAAGATTAAACAGAGTTTAATTAAATGAGCTCTGAGCAAAACGCCTCATATAGTAGGAAGTAAATAAGTATTTTGAAATTAATATATGTTCATAGGAAGAAAATAATTTAATGCTGCAAAATACCTCAGAAGTTAATTATTAATTAATTTCATTCAAATTATTAGCAAGCTATACAATTTAGACTAAACATAGACCTCAGCCTTCAGATACACAGATTCCACTGCAGAGACAGAATTTGTAACTTTTTCTTAAATACTTGAGGATAAAAGATGAAGTTCTGTATTTAAACCAGAGGGGTATTTTTGCATACACACAAGAAAAGTAGCTATTTCCTGTATGTTTTGGACGGAAGGGCCTGCCGTACGGGGGCGTCGCCACGCAGCCGCCGTCCGGCCGGCGGGGTTCACGTGCCGCCGCCGGCGGCGGCCGCCGCTCCTGGACCCGTTGTGGCCCGGCCGGGGACTCCGAACCTCAGCAGCGTGGTAAGTGCCGCGGTCCGGCGGCCTTTTCGGGCCTCCGAACGGCCCCTCTTCCTCCCTCCGACGGGCGCGCGTCTGGCGCGGAGCGAGGGCGGGGAGCGCGGCTGCGGGCGGGTGTCCCGGGGCGCGCAGGGCGGCAGCGGGAACGCCCCCCTCGGTCTGCAGGCGGCCGCAGCGAGGGGCGTGCGTCTGGCCCCGCGGCCCCGTGGGTTTCTGTGTGTGGGCTTTGGGGAGATGATTCAGTCTCTGCATTCGGTGGCCTTGTCTGTACACGAAGCTCGTGGTGCTTTCCTCCCAAGGTCGTGAGAGCTGTGTTGACCGGAGTCCGTGAGGAGCGCGGTGCCAACAGTTAATAAACTGCCATTCCGCGTTACCTGCCTTTCCTGGCAGCCGGAAGGGGAGGGCGGGATTGAGACCCGTGGGGTATTCCTGACACGGCTGCTCTTGCATGAGACCGTATCGTTCTTAACTGTGTGTGTTCGTTGCCGCATGTCTTCTCTCTATTCACACCAAAATTTTAAGAGAAAGCTGTTTATGCGTGCTGTATCCAATTATCTTTCTCTTTAGTAAATCCAGCCCTAAATCAGGCAATTGCTCTCATCACCTCCACCATAATGTGTCAGTATCAGTAGGCTACCCTTTCTGTGCCTATTGTCTTTCCAGTTTCTGCTTCTCTTCAAGGGAGTCATAAATCATCTGAAGACCTAAAGTAATCTGGGAAAGCAAGGGTCAAATGAGGATCTCACAGCTACAGCAAAGGAAGTTTTTTGTTATCTTTATTCAGTGGGTATGAAGGTGTCTGCCCGTGAGTAAGTCACTGTTTAGTTGTGTATGACACACTTTCAATAGTCAGGCAAGCCACACGCAGATAGGAAAGGGTAAGAAACACCCACCTATGATACAGAATAATGCTGAGGAAAATGAAGTGAGTGATATTTGTTCTTGTTTTTTAAGGATCTTACACAGGAATCGTAGTTGGTGATTAGGGAAGGGGAAGAGGGCATTCCAGGCAGAGGGACTGGAATAAGCAGGGAAGAGGTGGCAGTAGGAAGCCTCTTGGAAGGAAGGTATAGGGATAGATAACTCTCCATTGATGGGAACTTGTGGGGTGAAGTAGGAAATAAAACTGAAATATGTTATTGCTTTGCTGCTAGGTTTTAAGCCTAGATTTCATTTTAAATATATTGAAAAGGGAACCTGTGAGGGCATTTAGCATATATTCATAAGCATACATAAAGCTTGTGCTAGTTCCAGAAAACATTTGTGAGGCTTTTACCATTAGATTACCTCTGAGGTCGTCTGAGACCTTACCTGGAATGATACCCTGAGAATTCATGGAAAATGCTAGTGAGCTTCCCGTTCAATTCTGAAATTACTCCGAGAGTAGGAGTGATAGTCATTTACCACTCTTCATTTAAGGCTCTTTCTTCTTGCACTTAGTTTCCAGGCCCCTTCAGAACAGTTAAAATTTGACCTTCAGGGAGTCTTGACTAATTCTCCTCAGTCTGGGCGAGGTGTCCTGTGTGCAACCAGAGTGCTTTCTACTTTGGAAACACTTGTACCTGTTTCTCTGTTTTGTGTATATGTCTCTCCGCTACAACGTAGGTGCTCTGTAAATGTGTGCTGGATGTCTGAATGAACTATACACATCCTACACTGAAGCAAATTTTTTATGTTCTAGTATGAAGGTGGGGGGAAAAATACAGAAAAAAGTGGAGAGGAGGGAAGGTGTTGAAATTGAAAATAAATGAAAGAAAAACTACAAAGGGAAAAAATATGGATACATCTACAGAAAAACTGAAGAATGTGCCAAGGAAAAAAATAGGACAACCAATTAGAAAAAAGAAATACAGCAAATATGACATGAACAGCTAATGACATTACTATAAAATAGCTCATGAAAATGAAAGAGAATGTATCATAGAAAATTGGCAAAAGAATTAACTTCAAGGGAAAATAATGTATCTGAAAAAGTTCAAATTCACTATTATCTTTCAGATCTCTGCATTACTGTTTACTCAGCACCCTCATCCTAGTCTAGGTTGTATCTCCCACCAACTCCCAGCTATTTTCCTTGACTCTTCACCACCTCTAATCTGATGTCTCTAGTGCAGCTGGAGTGCTGTCTTCAAAACATAAATCTGATCATGTGACCTCCCCACCCCTTTCTTGAAAGCTAGGTGGTAGCTCCGTTGGTTTTGGTGAAGAGCAGTCTAAATAAGGCCAGTATTTCCCCTTGTGTCAGATATACCACATCCTCCTCAGTCTCCGTGCTTCAGCTGTGCTGGCCTTCCTCCACTGTCCAGCACAGCACCCTGTAGATCCTTTACACATGGTGTTCCTTTTACCCGAAGCTCTTTTTCCTCTCATTATTACATTTCATACTTCCACTCTACTTTTCACTTTTTCAGGGAAACCTTTCTTGACTTTCATTTACCCTTTTTATAAGCTCTTGTTGCACCATTTATTTAGCACTTCTGGTCATTGCTCTGTGTGTGTGCGCGTGAGAGAGATTTCTTATGCCCTCCACCTGTCAGTAAATTTTTGCTTACTGATCATGTCCTCAGTGCTTGTCTGTTAAATGAAAACTTGAGGCATTATTTTTATGATCCTTAATAGCTCAGTTTTCTTCATACTGCAAGCTTCTCTAGGAGAGTACTAGCTCTTGGAATCATTGTTTCCTAAGAACCCTGGACTTTGTTGCAGGCTAATTAAAATGCATGGCAAGAGTCAGTGCATCACCAGAGGAGGCCGGCTAGTTGGCTGGCTGGCAGACAGCCTACTGAGGGTCGGTTCACAGCAGAGTTTACCTTTACGTTTACTCTCAGCTTTGTAGATCAGACACGTGTTATCAGTGTCACCCCACAAGTATAGGTCATTCTCTCAAAAGCAAGTTCACATTGACCATAAGCTTATAGAAATCTACATACATGAGAAAGCTGGTTTATTAAGAAATATATGTGATGTACATAGGAGCGTTCACCTTGTAAAACACATTATTTTCCTTTCCTTTGACCTACATTAGCTGCTTGGCATGTAGAACCACAGAAAGGGTTTTGTTTTAGTTGCATTTTTTCAGTGTTTCGTTATGACACATCTGTCCCCATTATTGAGTTATTCCAGTACAAATTGGTTTTCTTAAGTCTCTGAGCAGAGGATCTCTTCTTGGAATCCCCTTGAGTTGGACACTGCCAGCTTTTGCTCTTTGTGGTTCCCTTTTTGTGTCATTGCCTACCGAAGAGGTGATGCAGGTTACACTACCAGGCTAACTGAGGGCATCTGCATGGCTGGGTTCTCGGTGACGCCTTCCTTCCGGCAGCTGTGCTGTGTGCTCCTGTGTGCAAGTCCTCACTCCTCCTCCTACTATTATAGATTATATTAAATGTGTTCTTTTGCTGTTTGGAGGCACTCAGCTTGGGTTTGTCCGTCTTAGTGATGACCTACAAATTTGTCCTTCAGTTTCTGTCTTCATGTTTTTTCCTGTCGTTTCTCTTTAATTTTATTTCTTCTCTGTCAGCACATAGGATTTCCATTATTATGCCACTGTTTTCTCCTGCTCACTTTATTTCTCTTTCCTTCCTCCCCCCGCCGCCGCCTTCAAAATCATACTTTTTCACATTTGTAACAGTGATAGTTCTGTGTGCTTTTGGTTGAAGAATCAAGAAAAAAAAAGACATTGGTCTTCAAACAGTGCATGGCCTTCTGATGATATTGGGTGTTTTAGGCCTGTTTGTTGACTTTTGGGTTATCTGTCAACCAGCTTCATAGTAGGTGCAAATTCATTGTCAACCTTTTAAATCCTAACTGAAAGGCTGTTGGTAGCTAGCTAGGTGTCAGTGGAACAAAAATGTAAATGCTCGGAAGAAACTAAGTGCTTGAGGTAAGTAGGTGGGAGAAAAATAAAACTAACTCCATTTTTACGTAAAGTGAATATACTTATGTTTTTTAATATACTGAGCTTTTCAAATTTTCTTACTGCCTACACTGGCACTGTAAAAGTCAGTATACTGAAGGAAAAGCACTAAAGTCAGTATACATACTGAAACAAAAAAAGTCTAGGAAAGCATTTTTTGGCATCAGCATGAAACTAAGTGCATGAAACATTCCCTTTGCTTTTAAGAATTCCCTGATGCAGTACTGGCAACCATAGAACTTCTTACATTGGAATTTTAAAATTGGAGTCTAATTCTCCCATGGTTGGAATGCAGTGCAACTGAGGACCAACTCTGCGATTTATTAAGTTTGTTTTACAGTGGTTAGCAAATGCTGTATAGTTACATCATGCCTCAGTAGCGTATAGCACTTAGAAACATTTGCTAATAAATTTTAATGCATAATTTATCACTTATTATTATTATATGAATGATGTAATTTTCAAAAAAATGTGTCATAAATCCCTATTATGTTGCATATAAAATGTAGCAATTCTTTTTTACTTAAACCTAGTCTAAATGACTTTTCATTGATACACGTATTTTATTAATTGAGATACCTACAATAAAATGCACAAATCTTAGTGTACAGCTTGAGGAATTTTGATGTGTATATATTCATGTCACTGTCACTGAGACCAAAATATCAGACATTCTAACTAATTTTTTCCCCTTTTGTCTATTTTACCCATCCCCCTATCTCCTTCCCCATGGCAACCATCAGTTTTTTCTCTGTATTTATGGATCTGTTTCTGTTTTGTTTGTTTGTTCATTTGTTTTGTTTTTAGGTTCCACATACAGTATTTGTCTTTGTCTTATTTCACTTAGCTTAATATCCTCTAGGTCCATCTATGTTGCAAATGGTGAGATTTTATTCATTTTTATGACTGAGTAATACTCCATTATGTACATATGTACCTCATATTCCTTATCCATTTGTCTGGTGATGGACACTTACATTGTTTTCATATTTTGGCTATTGTACATGATACTGCAGTGAAACATAGGGGTACATATATCTTTTTGAATTAGTGATTTTGTTTTCTTCAGGTTAAATTCCCAGAAGTGGAATTACTAGATTGTACAGTATTTTTCATTTTTTGAGAAACCTCCATACTGCTTTCCATAGTGGCTGCACTAACTTACATTCTCATCAACAATCTAAGAGAGTTCCCTTTCTCCAAATCCTCTCCAATTCTTGTTATTTCTTGTGTTCTTGATATTAGTAGCCAGTCTGACTGGTGTGAAGTATCTCATTGTGGTTTTGATATGCATTTTACTGATGACTAGTGATGTTGAGTAGCTTTTTATGTCTGTTGACCATCTATATGCCTTCTTAGGAAACACATCTATTTGGGTACGGTGCACACTTTTTAATTGAATTACTTGTTATTTTTCTGGAGTTGAGTTGTATGAGTTTTCTTATATATTTTGTTTATTAGCTCCGTATTGGATATATAATTTGCAGATATATTCTCCCATATAGTAGGCTGCCTTTGCATTTTGTTGGTGGTTTCCTTTGCTGTGCAGAAGCTTTTTAGTTTGAAGTAGTCCCACTTGTTTATTTTTGCTTTTGGTTCCCTTGCCTGGGGAGACACAACCCCCCCAAAATTACCGATTTCAAGAGCTTTCTGCCTATGTTTTCTTCTAGTTCTATAAAAGCTACTATGTCTTATAGTTTCAGGTTTCATATTTAGGTGTTTAATCCATTTTGAGTTTGTTTTTGGATGTGGTGTAAGACAGTGGTCCCATTTCATTCTTTTGCATGTAGCTATCCAATTTTCCCAACAACATTTACTGAAGAGACTCTTTACAGTGTGATTTTTTTCTAAATGGATCCAACTTTGAAACAAATTCTAAAGAGGTTAACATATCTAGGGGAAAGAAACCTGACTACTCTGCATTCTGTTAGTATATACTCTGTACTTGAAATAGTGAATGAACAAGTGAGTATTGCAAACTTTCTCATTGTTGATTTAACAAACATTTATTGAACAATTGCTATGTCATCCACTGTGTTAGATGGTAAGCTTCAGTGTTGAGTAAAACCAGATATTTGACCTTCATGGAATTTATAACCTACTGGAAGGAAGACACATTAAACGTAATTAGATTAAAAGTAAAATTAAACTAAAACTATCAGTCATGATAAATTATAGCAGCACTCTAAGTGCTCATAAATGGAATATTTTACCTTCTCCAGGAGGCCAGAAAATATTTCCCTGAGAAATGACAGTTGAGCCAACATCAGAGGGATAAGATGTTTACAAGCTAACTTGGGGAGAAAGAGCATTCATACCAGAGAATATTGCAAGTGTAAAGACTTGGAGGTAAATGTGATCATGGTGAGTATGAAGGAATAAAAAAGGCCCATGTGACCATCCTAAGAGCAATTGGAAACCACTGGGGAGAGTTAAGTAAAAGTGTGACATCGGATCTGCATGTTAAATAATGTAATATGACTGAATTGTGAATAACTGGGGAGGGACAAGTGTGAGTTGGAAATAATTTTCAACACACTCAAGAGGAAATACCAGGTAGGCAGTTACAGTTGTATATTTAGATCTGGACTAAGAGAGATCTCAGACAAAGGTAGAAATTTTTGAGTCATCTTTGGTTAGGTGGCAAATTAAAACAATATATACATGTATATCTTTTTTTTTTTTTTTTGAGAGGGCATATCTTATATTTATTGATCAAATGGTTCTTAACAACAGTAAAATTCTGTATAGGGGACTCAATGCACAATCATTAATCAACCCCAAGCCTAATTCTCAACAGTCTCCAATCTTCTGAAGTATAACGAACAAGTTCTTACATGGTAAACAAATTCTTACATAGTGATTAAGTTCTTACATGGTGAACAGTGCAAGGGCAGTCATCACAGAAACTTTCGGTTTTGATCACGCATTATGAACTATAAACAATCAGGTCAAATATGAATATTCGTTTGATTTTTATACTTGATTTATATGTGGATCCCACATTTCTCCCTTTATTATTATTATTATTATTATTATTTTTAATAAAATGCTGAAGTGGTAGGTAGATGTAAGATAAAGGTAGAAAACTTAGCATAGTGTTGTAAGAGAGCAAATGTAGATGATCAGGTGTGTGCCTGTAGACTAAGTGTCAATCCAAGCTAGACAAGGGCAATAAAACATCCACGGATGCAGAAGATTTCTCTCAGAACGGGGGGGTGAGGTTCTAAGCCTCACCTCTGTTGATCCCCAATTTCTCACCTGATGGCCCCCCTGCGACTGTGCCTGTCTTAGGTTGTTCCTCCCTTGAGGAATCTTACCCGTCTCTGGCTAACCAGTCATCTTCCGGGGCCATACAGGGAGATGTAAAGTTGGTAAGTGAGAGAGAAGCCATATTGTTTGAAAAGGTTAGCTTTTAACTTCTTTGCAGATTTATGCCCTGTGGCTTCTATGCCCAGCATTTGTCTTGAGGTATCTTTAGCACTTGGAGGAATTATGATACTCAGTAAATTCGATATGAGGCACGAATTCTATTTAAGGGTTGTAATTAGGAAGGAAGAATAAAAGCTATAGAGGTTGCAGATAGAAGAAAACATGGGAAGATTGATTATTTCTTTGACATATCTTCTTGTAGAGTAATTTAAGCATGTATGGGTTTTAAACTACTAATTAAATTGTGCACACACATTAACATAATAGGAATACAGTTACATAACCAAAGCAGATCTATAATTACCAGCCATCTCCAGTGAGGCCAAGAAAACCAGTCAGGCACCCTAGGCATTTGTGAAAATTTGTCTGTGATATGATGGATATTGTCCAACTGTCTGAGAGAAATCAGACAAATTAAAACAGCCCATTCCTGGGAACTGTTCACATCCAATATGTTCTTTTAACAGTAGATAGTCTGTAGTTGTAAGATTTTGGAGCGCTACAACTTGCACTTCTCCTAATTCTTGGTTGAGTTCCAACAGTGTAGATCCAGTCAAATTTGTTGTTTTACTGTATGCACAGGCCAGCTTAGATATCTCCTTCTTCATTCCAATGGCAAGTCCAGGAACTGGTGGGATGAATGCAGCTACAACTGCAGCATCGCCTGGATCTTTGTTGAGGTTTTTTGATGATCATCTTCTGGTATGACTCTTCCAGAGAGTGCTGATGTTGGAAGTTCTTCCTCATATCGTATCTTAGTTCATTTTCTGGGTAGTCAAATTAGGCTTTAATCCTCTGTATAAGCACAAACAGACCCTTTGCCCACACTTTGATCTGCCCTTTATACCACTGTGTAGAACTCATTGGAGGTCACCACATAGGAACTGCTTTTTTTTTTTTTTTAAGAGAAAGGAATATTATCAGAAAAGTGTACCTCCATAGCCGATCATCTGACACCCTTTAAGTGATCAAAATTAAGGATATTTAAAGCATGCATTAATCATTGATTTATAGTTAGTTTTATCCTATCATGGAGTAATCCCCCTTTTCGTTCTTTTTTTTTTTTTTTTTTTTGTTTAATCTACACTTACATGAAGAATATTATGTTTACTAGGCTCTCCCCTATACCAGGTCCCCGCTATAAACCCATTTACAGTCACTGTTCATCAGCATAGCTAAATGTTGTAGAATCACTACTTGCCTTCTCTGTGTTGTACAGCCCTCCCCTTTCTCCCACCCCCCATGCATGCTAATCTTAATACCCCCCTTCTTCTAACCCCCCCTTATCCCTCCCTACCCCCCCATCCTCCCCAGTCCCTTTCCCTTTGGCACCTGTTAGTCCATTCTTGAGTTCTGTGATTCTGCTGCTGTTTTGTTCCTTCAGTTTTTCCTCTGTTCTTACACTCCATAGATGAGTGAAATCATTTGGTATTTCTCTTTCTCTGCTTGGCTTGTTTCACTGAGCATAATACCCTCCAGCTCCATCCATGTTGCTGCAAATGGTAGGATTTGCCCTTTTCTTATGGCTGAGTAGTATTCCATTGTGTATATGTACCACATCTTCTTTATCCATTCATCTGTCGATGGACATTTAGGTTGCTTCCAATTCTTGGCTATTGTAAATAGTGCTGCGATAAACATAGGGGTGCATTGGTCTTTCTCAAACTTGATTGCTGCGTTCTTAGGGTAAATTCCTAGGAGTGGAATTCCTGGGTCAAATGGTAAGTCTGTTTTGAGCATTTTGATGAACCTCCATACTGCTTTCCACAATGGTTGAACTAGTTTACACTCCCACAAGCAGAGTAGGAGGGTTCCCCTTTCTCCACAGCCTCGCCAACATTTGTTGTTGTTTGTCTTTTGGATGGCAGCCATCCTTACTGGTGTGAGGTGATACCTCATTGTAGTTTTAATTTGCATTTCTCTGATAATTAGTGATGTGGAGCACCTTTTCATGTGTCTGTTGGCCATCTGTATTTCTTTTTTGGAGAACTGTCTGTTCAGTTCCTCTGCCCATTTTTTAATTGGATTATTTGATTTTTGTTTGTTGAGGCGTGTGAGCTCTTTATATATTTTGGATGTCAAGCCTTTATTGGATCTGTCCTTTACAAATATATTCTCCCATACTGTAGGGTTCCTATTTGTTCTATTGATGGTGTCTATTGCTGTACAGAAGCTTTTCAGCTTAATATAGTCCCACTTGTTCATTTTTGCTGTTGTTTTCCTTGCCTGGGCAGATATGTTCAAGAAGAGGTTGCTCATATTTATGTCTAAGAGGCTTTTGCCTATGTTTTTTTCCACGAGTTTAATGGTTTCATGACTTACATTCAGGTCTTTGATCCATTTTGAATTTACTTTTGTATATGGGGTTAGACAATGGTCCAGTTTCATTCTCCTACCTGTAGCTGTCCAGTTTTGGCAGCACCATCTGTTGAAGACACTGTCATTTCGCCATTGTATGTCCATGGCTCCTTTATCAAATATTAAGTGACCATATATGTTTGGGTTAATGTCTGGAGTCTCTATTCTGTTCCACTGGTCTGTGGCTCTGTTCTTGTGCCAGTACCAAATTGTCTTGATTACTATGCCTTTATAGTAGAGCTTGAAATTGGGGAGGGAGATCCCCCCTACTTTATTCTTCTTTCTCAGGATTGCTTTGGCTATTCGGGGTCTTTGGTGTTTCCATATGAATTTTTGTATTATTTGTTCCAGTTCATTGAAGAATGTTGCTGGTAATTTGATAGGGATTTCATCAAATCTGTATATCGCTTTGGGCAGGATGGCCATTTTGATGATATTAATTCTTCCTAGCCATGACCATGGGATGCGTTTCCATTTGTTAGTGTCCCCTTTAATTTCTCTTAAGAGTGACTTGTAGTTTTCAGAGTATAGGTCATTCACTTCTTTGGTTAGATATATTCCTAGGTATTTTATTCTTTTTGATGCAATTGTAAATGTAATTGTTTTCCTGATTTCTCTTTCTATTGGTTCATTGTTAGTGTATAGGAAAGCTACAGATTTCTGTATGTTAATTTTGTATCTTGCAACTTTGCTGTATTCCGATATCAGTTCTAGTAGTTTTGGGGTGGAGTCTTTAGGCTTTTTTATGTACAATATCATGTCGTCTGCAAATAGTGACAGTTTAACTTCTTTTTTACCAATCTGGATTCCTTGTATTTCTTTGTTTTGTCTGATTGCCATGGCTAGGACCTCCAGTGCAATGTTAAATAGCAGTGGGGAGAGTGGGCATCCCTGTCTAGTTCCCGATCTCAGAGGAAAAGCTTTCAGCTTCTCGCTGTTCAGTATAATGTTGGCTGTGGGTTTATGATATATGGCCTTTACTATGTTGAGGTACTTGCCCTCTATTCCCATTTTGCTGAGAGTTTTTTATCATGAATGGGTGTTGAATTTTGTCAAATGCTTTTTCAGCATCTATGGAGATGATCATGTGGTTTTTGTCTTTCTTTTTGTTGATGTGGTGGATGATGTTGATGGATTTTCGAATATTGTACCATCCTTGCATCCCTGGGATGAATCCCACTTGGTCATGGTGTATGATCCTTTTGGTATACTTTTGTATTCGGTTTGCTAATATTTTATTAAGTATTTTTGCATCTACATTCATCAGGGATATTGGTCTGTAATTTTCTTTTTTGGTGGGGTCTTTGCCTGGTTTTGGTATTAGGGTGATGTTAGCTTCATAGAATGAGTTTGGGAGTATTCCCTCCTCTTCTATTTTTTGGAAAACTTTAAGGAGAATGGGTATTATGTCTTCTCTGTGTGTCTGATAAAATTCCGAGGTAAATCTGTCCAGCCCAGGTGTTTTGTTCTTGGGTAGTTTTTTGATTACCGTTTCAGTTTCTTTGCTCGTAATTGGTTTGTTTAACTTTTGTGTTTCTTCCTTGGTCAGTCTTGGAAGGTTGTATTTTTCTAGGAAGTTGTCCATTTCTTCTAGGTTTTCCAGCTTGTTGGCATATAGGTTTTCATAGTAGTCTTTAATAATTCTTTGTATTTCTGTGGAGTCTGTCGTGATTTTTCCGTTCTCATTTCTGACTCTGTTGATGTGTGGTGATTCTCTTTTTCTCTTAATAAGTTTGGCTAGAGGCTTATCTATTTTGTTTATTTTCTCAAAGAACCAGCTCTTGGTTTCATTGATTTTTGTTATTGTTTTATTATTCTCAATTTTGTTTATTTCTTCTCTGATCTTTATTATGTCCCTCCTTCTGCTGACTTTAGGCCTCATTTGTTTTTCTTTTTCCAGTTTCGATAATTGTGATGTTAGACTATTAATTTTGGATTGTTCTTGCTTCTTCAAGTGTGCCTGGACCGCTATATACTTTCCTCTTAAGACTGCTTTCACTGCGTCCCACAGAAGTTGGGGCTTTGTGTTATTGTTGTCATTTGTTTCTATATATTCCTTGATCTCTATTTTAATTTGTTCATTGATCCATTGATTATTTAGGAGCATGTTGTTAAGCCTCCATGTGTTTGTGAGCCTTTTTCTTTTCTTTGTAGAATTTATTTCTAGTTTTATACCTTTGTGGTCTGAAAAGTTGGTTGGTAGAATTTCAATATTTTGGATTTTGCTGAGGCTCTTTTTGTGGGCTAGTATGTGGTCTATTCTGGAGAATGTTCCATGTACACTTGAGAAGAATGTATATCCTGTTGCTTTTCGATGTAGAGTTCTATAGATGTCTATTAGGTCCATCTGCTCTACTGTGTTGTTCAGTGCCTCCGTGTCCTTACTTATTTTCTGCTTGGTGGATCTATCCTTTAGGGTGGGTGGTGTGTTGAAGTCTCCTTGAATGAATGCATTGCAGTCTATTACCCCTTTTAGTTCTTTTAGTATTTGTTTCACATATGCTGGTGCTCCTGTGTTGGGTGCATATATATTTAGAATGGTTATATCCTCTTGTTGGACTGAGCCCTTTATCATTATGTAGTGTCCTTCTTTATCTCTTGTTACTTTGTTTGTTTTGAAGTCTATTTTGTCTGATATTAGTACTGCAACCCATGCTTTCTTCTCGCTGTTGTTTGCCTGAAATATGTTTTTCCACCCCTTGACTTTTAGTCTGTACATGCCTTTGGGTTTGAGGTGAGTTTCTTGTAAGCAGCATATAGATGGGTCTTGCTTTTTTATCCATTCTATTACTCTGTGTCTTTTGATTGGTGCATTCAGTCCATTTACATTTAGGGTGACTATTGAAAGATATGTACTTATTGCCATTGCAGGCTTTAAATTCGTGGTTACCAAAGGTTCAAGGTTAGCCTCTTTAGTATCTTATTGCCTAACTTAGCTCGCTTATTGAGCTGTTATATACACTGTCTGGAGATTCCTTTCTTCTCTCCCTTCTTATTCCTCCTCCTCCATTCTTCCTATGTTGGGTGTTTTGTTCTGTGCTTTTTCTAGGAGTGCTCCCATCTAGAGCAGTCCCTGTAAGATGTCCTGTAGAGGTGGTTTATGGGAAGCAAATTCCCTCAGCTTTTGCTTGTCTGGGAACTGTTTAATCCCTCCTTCATATTTAAATGATAGTCGTGCTGGATACAGTATCCTTGGTTCAAGGCCCTTCTGTTTCATTGCATTAAATATATCATGCCATTCTCTTCTGGCCTGTAGGGTTTCTGTCAAGAAGTCTGATGTTAGCCTGATGGGTTTTCCTTTATAGGTGACCTTTTTCTCTCTAGCTGCCTTTAAAACTCTTTCCTTGTTCTTGATCTTTGCCATTTTAATTATTATGTGTCTTGGTGTTGTCCTCCTTGGATCCTTCCTGTTGGGGGTTCTGTGTATTTCCGTGGTCTCTTCGATTATTTCCTCCCCCAGTTTGGGGAAGTTTTCAGCAATTAATTCTTCCAAGATACTTTCCATCCCTTTACCTCTCTCTTCTTCTTCTGGGACCCCTATAGTATGGATATTGTTCCTTTTGGATTGGTCACACAGTTCTCTTAATATTGTTTCATTCCTGGAGATCCTTTTGTCTCTCTCTATGTCAGCTTCTATGCGTTCCTGTTCTCTGATTTCAATTCCATCAATGGCCTCTTGCATTCTATCCATTCTGCTTATAAACCCTTCCAGAGTTTGTTTCATTTCTGCGATCTCCTTTCTGGCATCTGTGATCTCCCTCCGGACTTCATACCATTTCTCTTACGTATTTTTCTGCATCTCTGTCAGCATGTTTATGATTCTTATTTTGAATTCTTTTTCAGGAAGACTGGTTAGGTCTGTCTCCTTCTCTGGTGTTGTCTCTGTGATCTTTGTCTGCCTGTAGCTTTGCCTTTTCATGGTGATAGGAATAGTTTGCAGAACTGGGACGAGTGACGGCTGGAAGAACTTCCCTTCTTGTTGGTTTGTGGCCCTCCTCTCCTGGGAGAACAGCGACCTCTAGTGGCTTGTGCTGGGTACCTTCGTGCAGACAGGGTTTCTGCTTCCTGACCGGCTGCTATGGAGTTTATCTCAGCTCTTGCTGTGGGCGTGGCCTGGCTCGGGCAGCTACTCCAACATGGTGGAGTCGCGTTGGAGCAGGAGCTGCTGGGAGGCTATTTATCTCCGTAAGGGGCCTCCCTGCTCCCTGCAGCCCAGGGGATTAGGGTGCCCAGAGATCCCCGGATTCCCTACCTCTGGATTAAGTGTCCCGCCCTGCCCCTTTAAGACTTCCAAAAAGCACCCATCAAAACAAAACAATGACCACAAAAAAAAAAATTAAAATTAAAATTAAAAAAAAATGAATAAATAAAAAATGGCTGCTCGTTTTTCTTTATTTTCCGGCGCCAATCTCAGGCACCTGTTCACCGGTCTTGCTGCCCTGTTTCCCTAGTATTGGGGTCCCTGTCCCTTTAAGACTTCCAAAAAGCACTCACCTCAACAAAAGAACAACAACAACAACAACAACAAAATGGCCGCTCACTTTTCTTATGTCCTCTGGCGCCAGGCCTCCGGTACCCGCTCACCATTTTTGCTGCCCTGTTTCCCTAGAATCCAGGGCCCTGCACATGCACTGTGTCTGCGCTCTGGCCCAGATGGCTGGGGCTGGGTGTTCAGCAGTCCTGGGCTCCGTCTCCCTCCCGCTCTGCCTGCTCGGGAGCTGGGGGGAGGGGCGCTCGGCTCCCGCCGGGCCGGGGCTTGTATCTTACCCCCTTCACAGGCGCTGGGTTCTTGCAGGTGTGGTTGTGGTCTGGATGTTGTCCTGTGTCCTCTGGTCTTTATTCTAGGAAGAGTTGTCTTTGTTATATTTTCATAGATATATGTGGTTTTGGGAGGAGATTTCCGCTGCTCTACTCATGCTGCCATCTTGGCTCTGCCCCCTACATGTACATCTTTAGGGTTCCAAAGTATATTGTGAAAAGAAGAGTTGGCCTTGAACTCATGCCTGATTAGAGGTCTGTGAGCCTTACAAAACCAAGATAGAGTGTTTAGAGAGGAAGGAGGAAAACCAGGGGAGTGATCTGTCTTGGAAACAAGGACCGAGTGTTTCAAGGAGGAGGAGGCAGTCAGCAGTGTCCAATGCTGCTGCGATGTCAAGTAAATGACGTCTGAAAAATTCCTGTTGAATTTTGTGATAGCTTTAAATGGACCATTGGGAAGGGAAACTGAAATTACGTGGAATGCACGAAATAGTTTGAACTCTTTAAAAGCTTAGCTCTGAGGCAGTTGAAGAGAGAGGATGCTCCCAGTAAACTTTGTAGTGTGGATGTTTTGTTATGTCTTTAGTGAAAATGATCCTGGCATGATTAAAAATCACTGGGAAACATCCATTAAAGAGATTGACTATACTAGAGGAAAGGAATAGTCTATAGAAAGGGTTCTAGGAAGGCAGGAAAAGATGGGCTCCAAAAACACAATTAGGAGACTAACCCGACATATGTATAGGGGTATTTCTTATAACTTTATTAATAGAGGGTGAGGATGCAAGTAAATTTGTATTTGTGGTAGTAAAAAATGATGGTTCCCACAATGAGGTATCACCTCACACCAGTAAGGATGGCTACCATCCAAAAGACAAACAACAACAAATGTTGGTGATGTTGTGGAGAAAGGGGAACCCTCCTACACTGCTGGTGGGAATGTAAATTAGTTCAACCATTGTGGAAAGCAGTATGGAGGTTCCTCAAAAAGCTCAAAATAGAAATACCATTTGACCCAGGAATCCCACTTCTAGGAATTTACCCTAAGAATGCAGCAGCCCAATTTGAAAAAGACAGATGCACCCCTGTGTTTCTCGCAGCACTATTTACAACAGCCAAGAAATGGAAGCAACCTAAGTGTCCATCAGTAGAATGAATGGATAAAGAAGATGTGGTACATATACACAATGAAATACTACTCAGCCATAAGAAGAAAACAGATCCTACCATTTGCAACAACATGGATGGAACTGAAGGGTATTATGCTCAGGGAAATGAGCCAGGCAGAGAAAGACAAGTACCAAATGATTTCACTCCTATGTGGAATATAAGAACAAAGGAAAAACTGAAGGAACAAAACAGCAGCAGAATCACAGAACCCAAGAAAGGACTAACAGTTACCAAAGGGAAAGGGAGTGGGAAGGATGGGCGGGAAGGGAGGGAGAGGGGTTGGGGGGAATAAGAAAGAGGACCTTACGATTAGCATGTATAATGGGGGGTGGCATGAGGAGGGCTGTGCAACACAGAGAAGACAAGTAGTGATTCTACAGCATCTTACTACGCTGATGGACAGTGACTAATGGGGTATTTGGGGGGGACTTGGTGAAGGGAGGAGTCTAGTTCTCAAAAAAATGATGGTTCCCATCTGATATTTATTTTCTCCATGAAATTGAAAAAAAAGAGGAAGAAGGTCAGATGTTTTAGGAAAGCATGCAAAGGTTTAAAATAGTTGTTGTAGAGTGTATTGACCAAGAAAGTACAGTAGAGTTGCTAGGAAGTGTAGAGGCCAGTCAAGGTTAGCCCTGGGGGATTTAGTGTAGAATCTCAAGTATTTCCTGCATACTGGAGTGCTGTGAAAAAGGAACTAGAATGTTGCTTTCATCCAGGATTAACTAGAGGGAGTTAAGGTATTGGCAAGTGTTGATCATGTACCCAAACTGGATAAAAGGAAAATTAAAAGGCCTAACCATTTGAGAGAAGGTGAAAGGGGTCAGTGAACTGGTGGTTTCAGTGAAGTCACAGACCGTTGTGGTGGATGAAGTTGGAGAAGCAAGCTGATGGAAGTTGTGATCTCATTGTGGAGTATTTGAATTCATGATTTTAGAAATGGAGTAGTTATTAGTGATGACAAGGGCTGCAGTGTGACCATGGAATTGTGGGTGGCTGAGATGGGAAAGATGAGGTCATTAGAAAAGAGGAAGTCAAGAAGTGAGGATGTAATATCAGATGGGTTATTCAAGTGGACATCTACCTCACCCAGAATGATGGCAAAATTTAGGATGGAGAGAAATTGTAAATTGGTTGCCAGTATCTTCAGTGGATAAGGGATGAATGATACTAGTAGGAGATAAGAGAAGCTTTTAAGGCTAAATCCAAGAGCCTTGAGAAACAGGATGAGGTTGATAATACTATTTTGGTGAGAATTTGAGGGCTTGTATGTGCCAGGCAGTCTTGCAAGGCATGGAAAACACTGTGTAAATATTGCAAGGCCCTGTCCTCTGAGAGGAGGTCAGACTATAGAAGAAGGCAGCCACATGATGGCTCAGACTATAGAAGAAGGAGCCACAAATGTCTCCCGTTATGGGTGAAGTTCTGTTTTAAACCACAAGGACACAAAGATGAACATGATGGTCTCTGACCTCAGGGAACTCATCATTTATTATGTCCCAGGAACAGGATGTACGGGTGACATCAATATACTAACCACAGGGAATGCTATGACCTTTTTAAAAATCACAACTTATCTCTCTTAAATCCTCAGACATGGTTTTAGAATGTTGATTTATTCCTTTGCTGTTTATGGAAGAGGTTTGATTTCATCAAACTGAATATAGTGAAACACAAATTTGGTTCAATTGATAATCTGTAATAAGACTCAAAACAAAGTATGTTTCTTCTTGAATTAAGAGCTTTCCTAATTTTGGCTTTATTCCTCACAGGTTGTGAAGATGAGAAAAGAAGTGAAGAGAATCCGGGGTTTATCTGAAAACTTGTCAGGAGTGTGAGCAGACTGGAGTCAAAAAGGTTAGTCACTTAAACTAATGGTCCTGGGACTAATAAAATGTCAAAAGTTGTTTTTATTCAGTATTTACAAAAGTGAAGGTTGGGACCTAGAGGAATAATTAAATATCTTACTCACGCAGCACTTTGTTTTATATGTGGAAAGGATGTGAGTGAGATAAAATGTGCTGTGTCAGCATGTCATCATATGGTTTGGACCTTATTTACTTTAAAATAATGAATTCTGATTTTTTCCCAAACTCTACTTTCCACCATTTTGGACTGAAAGCCCTTTTGGGTTCTTTATGTGTTTTATGTTATTGGAAGTTACTTTAAGATGTTGCTATAGTTTAACAAATGTACTAATGCTTTGGATCCGTTACAAAGATTTTGTGTCACTTTACTCCTTGAATTGGTGATTAATTTGAAATTCTCAGTGTCTTGTGGAAATGCTTATGAAAACAATGTGTTCAACCTAATTTTTTTGAAAATGTACTTTGTAATTTTAGTTTCAGTAGTATTAGAGGGAAAATATGCTATTTATAGTTTTTATGCTTTAAGATGTGTTTTATTCCTGATGAACTTCTTGTTCCTTCTTAATAAATATTTCAGAAGATAGCCTTCCTCTCCAGTATAGTCAGATTTTTAACTTAGATATTCCATTAACTCCAGAGAACAAGTTTTCATTTAATAAAATTTAATTTAACCTTTAATTATAGCTTATGAAATTTGTTTTACGTTAAAACAAAGTGTTATTTATCTGTTAATTAAAACTTATTATTTGGCCATCCTATTAAGGAATAGAAGGCAAACTGTTAATGTTAATAGTCATTAATATAATGCTGGGACACTTCTTCTTTTTGCCAAAAACTTGAGTTTGTTGATGGAATTGAGTTTGTTGAAGACAGTATAGGATGACAGAGTGTTATTTAGAGATTTATTATGCTTTTTTAAAAGAAATGAAGAAATTTTTCATTTGATACACATCTAAGAGAAATGCTTTTCTTGGCTACATATTGTATTGTCTGCAGGGGTACTGAAGATGCACTGTTAAAAAACCAGAGAGAAGCACGATTGCTTGAAGAAATCCCTGCCTTGAAGGTAAGGACTTATTAAATGGATGTGTGCATCTGTGTGTGTCCATGTCTCCTGTCAGCCTGTACCTTGTGGGTGTGCAGGGGGTAGGGGTAACTGGTGTTATTTACTTGAATATTAGTTGGAGTCGACTAAGACTTATTTATATGGGTCTGTTTGGTGCAGAATGTAGCACATTTAGAAAATTGTAATGTTTAAGCTTGCATTTTTTCATGTTTTTTCTGGAATTCGTTAAAGTACTAGACTAATTTGAACCAAACCATGCCAAACTAAACTCATCTATGTTTAATGATGCCTCGTGCCTAAGGTTTTTGTTTTTACTGTAATGTTAGCCATAAAGTCTAAGAAGTTCAGGCATTGAACATTCATGCTGTTTGGTAATGTGGATGGTGATATTGGAGGCTTACATCATGCTTTACCTATTGCCAACTCAATAAATTTTTGTGTGGTGGTGTCAGCATTTTATTCAGCTCTGTAGGAACTTGCAATAAAATTAGTGTTGGATCAAAATGATCCATATTTTTGTTTCTTTCAGCCAGACTCTTCACTAGCATAGTTTTTAGGTCTTCTCACTGCTGTTACTTTGTGGAAACTTTGATTTACCAAGTGACTTACTATTAAATGTCTGGGAGACTATTTTATTGCAGAACTTAAACACAACATTTGGTACCAACAATTATCTTAATTGTAGGGTCATTTTGCATGTATATTTGACTTACGTTTTGGTATTCTAAGTTTTGAGATAGATAAGAAAGCAAGATAATTCTCCAATAATATTTTAATTGAGTTAGATTATCAAACTTCTCACCATGTTTTCCTTTTGAAGAGATGATTAAGTGTTTTATAGGACAAAATTACCACAGTTAGTCTGAGTGGAAGTTGTAGGACATGGTTTTTCTTTGGTGTGAGGTATGTTTTTTGTGAGGTATTTTCATTTGTTTTATTTTCACAGTACTGCCGAATTCATGGAATCCATTTGATGCATCATTCTCAAAGCTCCAACCCCCTTCTTATCCAGTCATTCAGTAACAATTCCCTATATTTGACTTCTGATTATCATTTGTGTCAATTTGGGTTACACATTATTTAGGCTTTTTTGTATACTGTCTTTTTCCTTATGAAATGCCTATAGAAATAAAGTCTTCAGAGACCTTTCTTTGTTCTGAGGATGACACTGAGATGGGAATCACGATTCATCCTTTTGCCTCTTACACTTTCTCTTAGCTGAGGCCTGCCCTCACTAAATTACATTCCTTTTCCTAGATTTTTCCATATAATTTCTTCTGGATAGTTTATAATCATAGTCCTAAATTATCCAGAGGCTTTGAACTACTCTACAGTTGCTGATTTTATTTTATCATGGAAGGATGCATTATATATAATAAGGCTGTGTGCAGTGTGTGAAGAGTTTGAGAACAGAAGATTCATTACTCTTTAGAATACTTTCCTTCTGTAACTCTCAGTAGTTGCTTTAATTTAATTAAGTAAAAAAGGAAATCCTATTTGATCTATATGTGGGAGTTGTTTTTTCTTATCCTTAAATTTCATCAGCAATAAGAAATCAGGCTCAGTCATAGAGTTCATAGGTTTATAAGACCTTTACGGAAAGGTTTTTGTTTTGTTGCCTCATAGAAAGCTAAAATTCATAGCCTGTATGTTCCTTGAATTCATAAAATTACTAGTGTATATGTTCCTTGAATTCGTGGTAGAGGTTAGGGTAGTCTAGATGGGTTGCTGTGACTTCAACACTTTTTGTAATATTATTTGAAAATTGCATTAAGTTTAAATGTAGAAACCAGAATAAAAAGAATACGAGGAAGACTGTGTTTGCTCTCGTTACATGTCAGATTTCATTTCTCATTCATGGTTCTTTTACAGAGTTGGTCTTCCTTTCTAAGAGAGGCAAATAGAGCATTTTTAAAAATTGAAAGTTCATTTGTAATTTCTTAAGGAAGTGTTTATCATGTACATGGGAATATCAAAGAAATGGTCACAAGACAGAAAACTCACAATTTCAATGAAATTTGGAAAAAAACCTCTACTTACTAGTTTTTTACAAATATATTTTTTTCTTTGGCTCATATACCACTATATTTTTTGGTTTTTTTTGTTTTTTTTTTATTAAGGTAAAAACAATGTGGTTACTACTTTACCCATATTATCAAGTCCCCACCCATACCCCAATGCAGTCACTGTCCATCAGTGTAGTAAGATGCCACAGATTCACTATTTGCCTTCTCTATTGGTCTCTGGGTCTGTTCTTGTGCCAGTACCAAATTGTCTTGATTACTGTGGCTTTGTAGTAGAGCTTCAAGTTGGGGATCATAATCCCTCCAGCTTTATTCTTCCTTCTCCGGATTGCTTTGGCTATTCAGGGTCTTTTGTGGTTCCATATGAATTTTAGAACAATTTTCTCTAGTTCGTTGAAGAATGCTGTTGGTATTGTGATAGGAATTGCACTGAATCTGTAGATTGCTTTAGGCAGGAGGTCATTTTGACAATACTAATTCTTCCTATCCATGAGCATGGGATGTGTTTCCATTTATTGGTATCTTCTTTAATTTATCTCATGAGTGTCTTGTAGTTTTCAGAGTATAGGTCTTTCACTTCCTTGGTTAGGTTTATTCCTAGGTATTTTATTCTTTTTTGATGCAACTGTGAATGAAATTGTTTTCCCGATTTCTCTCTCTACTAGTTCATTGTTAGTGTATAGGAATGCCGCAGACTTCTGCATTATTAATTTTGTATCCTGCAACTTTGCTGAATTCAGATATTGGATCTAGTAGTTTTGGAGTGGATTCTTTGGGGTTTTTTTTTATGTACAATATCATGTCATCTGCAGACAGGGACAGTTTAACTTCTTCCTTTCCAATCTGGATGCCTTTTATTTCTTTGTGTTGTCTGATTGCCATGGCTAGGACCTCCAGTACTATGTTGAACAGAAGTGGGGAGAGTGGGCATCCTTGTCTTGTTCCTGATCTTAAAGGAAAAGCTTTCAGCTTCTCACTGTTAAGTATAATGTTGGCTATGGGTTTGTCATATATGGCATTTTTTATGTTGAGGTACTTGCCCTCCGTACCCATTTTGTTGAGAGTGTTTATCATGAATGGATGTTGAATTTTGTTGAATACTTTTTCAGCGTGTATGGAAATGATCATGTGGTTTCTGTCCTTCTTTTTGTTGATGTGGTGGATGATGTTGATGGATTTTCAAATGTTGTACCATCCTTGTATCCCTGGAATAAATTCTACTTGATCATGATGGATGATCTTTTTGATGTTTTTTTGAATTTGGTTTGCTAATATTTTGTTGAGTATTTTTGCATCTGTGTTCATCAGGGATATTGGTCCATTTGAATTGGTCACACAGTTCTCTCAATATTTTATCATTCTTAGAGATCCTTTTGTCTCTCTGTGCCTCAGCTTCTTTGTATTCCTCTTCTCTAATTTCTATTCCATTTATCATCTCCTCGACCATATCTAATCTGCTTTTATAACCTCCATTGTGCTCTTCAACGATTGGATCTCCGACCGGAATTCATTCCTGAGTTCTTGAATATCTTTCAGTACCTCCGTGAGCATGTTAATGATTTTTATTTTGAACTCCCTTTCAGGAAGATTCATAAGGTCAGTGTCTTTTAAGTCTTTCTCAGGAGTTGTATTCATAATTTTACTCTGAACCAGGTTCCTTTGGCGTTTCATATTTGTATATGGCATCCTCTAGTGTCCAGAAGCTCTACTCGCTGGAGCTGCTCAGATCTAAAGCAATGTCGGGGGTCACAGGGGAGTGGTATTGGTGCCTGGGGGGAGGAAAGAGCTGTTTCCTGCCTCCCGGCTGCTATGCCTGTCTCCGCTGCCTGAACCAGTGGGCCAGGCACACAGGTTTAAGCCTCTATGCTTTGCGTTTGTAGTTGCTGTAGACAGATCTTCCCTCTGGCTGGCCTAACATAGGGGTAGGGTTTGCCGGTTTGCGAGCCAGGTGGGTCTGGCTGGGAGAAAGGAGCAGTAGGCTGCATATCACGGAGGGGGTCCTTGGAGCTGTGTAGGCAGCCAGGGAGATGGAGCCCCTGAAGATCGTGAAAGCTCCCAACCTGCTGGGCTGAGTGCACCCGGACAATTTTGTCTACCCGTCCTTTCTCTTGAGCAGTAAGGTCTGTGCAATCCTTGCCCCTTTAGCGTCCCTCTTCCTAAGGGCTTCCTTGTTAGGACGTCTCTCAGACTGCCAGCCTTTCTTTTGTCCCAGAGCAGCCGGATATGGATCCCTGCTTTCCACAAGTGGCTGGAATCTCAGTCTCCCCAGGAATTCTGCCTGTCTTAGCTTTCCAATCCCCTAATCATGAGAGTATCATGCAAGCACCATGAAATGTAGGTTTGTACTCCCAGAGCAGATCTCCGGAGCTAGGTATTCAGCAGTCCCAGGCCTTCCACTCCCTCCCTGCTCCGTTTCTCTTCCTCCCGCCAGTGAGCTGGGGTGGGGGAGGGGTTCGGGTCCCGCGGAGCCACAGCTCTGGTACGTTACCCCGTTCGCTGAGGTCTGCTCTTTTCTCCAGGTGTGTGCAGTCTGACGCGTCCTCTTTCCTGTTGCTCTCTCAGGATTAGTTGTATCAATGATATTTTTGTATTTTATGCGGCTTTTGGAGGAAGCCTCTGTCTCACCTCTCTCGCCGCCATCTTTAATCTCCTCCACTTCCACTTTTCTAGGGCCTGAGAAAGTCTGCGTACTCGCAGGAGGATGTCTTCCTGCCAGTGTTTTTTGGTCTAGCGTCTAAATAGTCTCTTGATCCACCTCCAGCTCCAGCTCCACCTCCACATCACCTCCTCCCCCAGATCCTCCTCCTCCTCCTCCTCTTGCTCCTCTTCCTCCTCTTGCTCTTCCTCCTCCACATTTGCCTCATTTTCCTCCACATCTGCCTCCACCTGCACATCTTCCTCCTCCTCCTGCACATCCTCCTCCTCCTCCACATCCACCTCCACCTCCACATCTGCCTCCTCTTCCTCCTCCTGCACATCCTCTTCCTCCTCCTCCACATCCGCCTCCTCCCCCTCATCCTTCTCCTCCTCCTCCACATCTGCCTCTTCCTCCTCCTCCACATCCGCCTCCTCTTCCTCTTCTTGCTCCTCCACATCCGCCTCTTCCCAGGTGGTGGGCTCCCCCGCACTGCCAGCCTGCCCCCTCCCCTGCGTGGCTTTGCTCTCCAGGCTGGACTCGCTATCAGGCAGGCATTCCTGTGCACACAAGGGACTGGTTGTTTTTGGGGTCCCTTCAGGCAAAGCAAATTCTTCTAGACTGCTCTTCTTTGAGGCGGGCTCCAAGACTTCTGCCCTATGCCATGAGACAGCCACACCTCTTTTCATCTCAACACACCTGTCTACACGTGCCGTTCCCAGGTATGGTGGAAAGGAGTCTTGGGTAGAGGGGGAGGAAGCTTCCCGTTCCTCCAAGACCTGGGGTTGAGTCATCTCACGAGGCCCAATACTAACAGTATCCGGAGGCAACTGAGGGATTCCTGGGAAAGGAAATTTCAGACATGAGAAAACTAGAATAAGTGTGTGAAATTTGTAGGAGTTGAGATGGTCATGAGACTATTCCTATGTGGGCACATGGCCTGGAAGTACATACATATGTGAAATCACAGAATGCCATGAGACGAACGTTTTATCTGAGGTATGTGTGTGGTGTGATTATGTGGGATTGAGGGTGTGGAGGTCTGTGTATGTTCTGGGACACACCTGATGAGAGTTTCTGACAGTGGTAAGGGGGTGGTGAATGATGGTGTACATGTGTGTGTGGTGCGACAATACACGTGAACAGGGGTGGTACATGTTCTTATTGTGAAACAGTTTAAGACGGAGCGTGTTTGAGGAAGTGTGTTTGAGCTTCCCAGAAGTGCAGCTCCCTGAAGGGCTGAAGGCTTTCGGCTGAAGGTTTTGTGGGTGAAGTGATAAGTGGAACAGAAAGACTGTATATGAAAGTGCATTCATTTCAGGGCATATGAGTTTTTGAGTGCTTAGGCTGGCTCTAATGAGGGAGGTAAAACAAGTTACCTGTGTGCGAGGGTGTACATTATTTACGGGTTAGTGTGTAGACAGCAGAGTCTGAGAATGATTGCGTGAGGAGGGAAGGTGGAAGTGTGTATCTGTGTAACGCTCATAGAGAATGGGAAGGACACATCTGGAATGAAGGCATGTGTATATGAGAGAAAAAGTGAAAGGAAGGAATAATGGGGCTGTATCTGGTATGAAGGAATATGGGGTGTGTGTGAGTGAGTTTGTGCTGATCTGAGGGAAGAGGTTGTAATTGAATTCCCACACTGTTATCAGCACAGCCCACTATCTCACTCACAGCTGTCCCAGTGTTCATATGAGGAACTGTCCTATCCTTGAAAGCACACCCCCAATTTGTCCCTCTGCAGAGGCTTCAGTCTTAGTTCATCTGCCCTGAAGCCCTTTGCTGTTTTTGAAGGGAAAGTGAAATAAGTAGGATTGGGCTGAGCAGCTCAGCTCTTCATCCTGCCCAGCCTGTGTGATCTCCCTTACCGTCCTCATCAGCAGCACGAAGCTTTCCTGCAGAGGACACACAGGAGAAATACTCAGAGGCCGAGGACTCTTCTGGCGTCTGATCGCTGTCTGTGACCACTACATGTGCCTCAGGCTCAGGACAGTCCTCTGGAGTCTTCTCGAATTCTGAGGAATTAATACAAAAAACAGATGTGGCATTTTCTGGGATCTGTATCCATTCAAAAAAGACATGTTGAGTGGACAATCATGTTAGGCATTGAAACCCCCCATGAAATTAAGCATTTGAAACTTCACTTGCTCCAAAATATAAGGAAACAACAATTATGAAAATTGTGTGTAGTAGATGTCAGTGATATTGGGTATCTTGTATGTGATATTTCCAAAGATGTATACAGAATATCAAAACTAGTGACTGAAATTGGATATGAGCTCCTTTTTCCTCATGAGAAATTATATAATTTGAGGACATGGGGGTACAAGGTTTAAAAGAATTCCGCATGTCTGACTGCCTGCCTCTCTATCTAGATTGGTATCTATATTGATATATAGAAAGACAGGGATGTCAGTATAAATATAAAGAGGTGTAGAGATACAGCATTATCGCAGGGAATTCCTGGGCAGTAGCCATGGTGCTGGAGGTGTTCAAAGGAAGATTTTACAGACTTGCCCCAGACTCCTCTTCTGGGAATGTATTTCTGTATTTCTCCAAGACTCTTAACCTCCCTATTCAGATCTTTTAAAAACCTCTTTCAAAGGAGGCTTACACACCCACATGATACATTTCTGACCGTGGATTGGAAACAGGCACCCTGGGCGCCTGCAAGAGCTGCCAGTGACTGTAAGGAAGAAAAGCGTTTCTCCCAACCTGCCCTTTTCCTGGACTTTTCTTCGTTTCACCGGTTCCAGATGGGGGCTTGGCCCTGGGCCTGGAACGCCCTTCCTCTGGGAGCTACAGTAGTTCTGACCATGTGACTAAGTTTTCTGCAGTGGGAAATGAGTGGCGAGGACACATGCCCCAACCAGGCATAGGCATGAAGTCCTCCTCTGTGCCCCGTGTGTTCTTCCCTTTTCTAGCTAACTGAGATGTTGATAACCTGGGGTCTATTTGAAAGCTGAGTATTAATGATAAAAGAGTTTCTATCAGCAGGGAGACTTGCCCTATTCCTTCACATACACTAATTGTTACATAAGAAGGAGATACATTGCTTCTTGTATTAGTTACTAAGGCCTAATCTACTCCAACTAATGCATCTACTCCATTAGTGATATAATGAGTTTTGAGAAGCAAACAATTGGACCTGGTACATATTAAGCAAGCCATTATCTTAGAAACGACTCTGTGTCTTCCCTTGGCTTATTTATGCTATATAAGCCAAGGGAAGACACAGAGTCACCTCACAGTCAGCACAACTATTTCAGTCTCCCGTTTTTCCAGAAAGAGCCAAACTTTCTCAATTTAACTATCGTGCTTAAATGGTATTTGTGTGTGTGTGTGTATCGTGCTGGTGTTTTTATTTCATAAAGGAGCCTCACATTTACGTGTCTATACTCTTGAGACAGTGAAAGAAAGGTCTCAATGTCTGAGACAATCTAAGAAATCAATTCATTTTCTGAATGACTTTACACTCTCATCCCTGCACCTCCAATTTTAGGCAGTCAAACTTTTTTCCTAATTTTTCATTTACCTCTTTGAGCCACACTTTCTTCATTAACTGGAAAAAGTATTATTGGAAAAGTTGTGACATTGTAAAAAAGGAAATAAAGGGAAATACATTCTATAGGAAATATTATACTGATAAATCACTACACCTGTGGTACAGGAACCCAGAGCAGCATGACCTCCCTCCTCTCGGCCCTCAGGCGATCTGGTCCCTGAGAACAAGCTGCGCACCCACACCTTCTCCTCCCTCCAACCTTCCTGCCCTTTCTCTCCGGTAACTAGGAATCCTCACTCCTTTTTTCTTTAGAAGAGGGTTTCTAGCTCCCCAGTGCTCAGAGAATATCACTGACCTCCTGACATCCTGGCCACTTTGGCGGCACGTGTGGTTTCAAGATGTTTCCTTTTTTGTTTGCGCTTCATGGCTCAGCACCTCAGAGAGTGACCAAAATCAGGTGCCTTCCTCCCTGGAACTCTGCTGCCAGAGGTTCAAGTGATGACAGCCAAGAATCAACTCAGTATAGCCAAGAACAACAAGCAACTGGTAGCCTCCCTCCTCACTCACTCAGTCACTCACTGGCCTGGCCGGTGCTTAAGTACACCAGTAGGGCCATTATGATGTAAGTGAGACAGGTTTCTCTAGCATTCTGACACGTGCATCAGAGCAGACCACTGATGGTGGCGGGGGTGGGGGACCCTTTTACCCAACAAACTCTACCATCAACTTGAATTTTTATCTTGCCCTTCACATGAAAACTTGAGAACCAGTGATATGGATTAAACAAAAGACAATTACTGTATGTATCTAGGGGAACCACATTACTAAATCTCCCCAAGGGTGAGGATAAGGCATTACCTGAGAGACACAGGCTTAGACCCATGGCTGCCCCATAGAACATGGTTAAGTGTCCTATCTTAGCAGTACCATATAACTTATGTACACATGTAAGGCTCCCCAGAGCCTTCAGGGAAAGAGGAAGCCCCTGAAGAATGTTCAGAATATCACCTTTTAGAGTAGTCCCAGATTGAAAGTAACCCAAATGCTCGTAAAAGTATAATCAAGAAAGACACTTTATGTGCCAAGAATGAAGGAACTACAGTCACATATAACACAGATAATGATTACAAACACAAGTACAGAGAGTGAAAAGAAGTAGACACAAAGCATGTATTGTACACTAGTGTTCATATGACATTAAAACACAGGGACAGCTAATGCAGCACTTTTGTATGGTCGGGACAAAAACAGAGTAGAGAACTTGGATGCATGCGGAAGATGACAAGGAAGTGAATGATAAGGATCGTGGGTGCAGATGGGTCTGTATACGGTTGAACTTGAGAACATTGGCTATGAAAAGATACCGCAGTGCTGGGGTCTCAGTCCAGGTATGTCTATACTCAGGTCAGGACCTGAGGATCCTACCACGTTGAGCCTGTTTTGGCTATTGGTGCTGTCACACCTTCCTGGTAATATAACCTGTCCTTGCCCAGTTCATACTGACATGTTCCTCCATGTCTCTCTTCCACCATTTCCTCAAATAACTCTCTGCCCTCCACTTGTCTCCTTGGGCTCGCGCCAATCCTAAGTATTTTCCCTTGGAATTTACTACCTCTGCTGTGGATTGTATTAACGATGATGGAGAAGCATTTTGAGTTTCTTTCTGTACTGGGCAGCCTTGTGCTGACTGAAGAGCAGAATCACTCAGCTCATCTGTGGGCCCTGCCTGGATCCCCACTGTCCTTTGCATCCCATTCAATAGTCCCTTCTTACGAGTGCCAGCAAGCTTGTCCTCACAAGGGATGCAGCACAGGCACTCTGAAGCAGCAGCAGCTTCTGTTGCTTTCTGGCCTTGGTTTAGGGCCACCGTCCTGTGTCCATGCTGTAAAGCTGCTTTTGTGGAAAAATTAAATAAAAATGATAGATGTGGTCTGTGCTTGGTGTTTGTATATTTATCCATCCATTAAATAAAACAGTAAGAGTCTGCTATGTAATGTCTTCCGTGATTCCAGGTAGCCACCATTTACATGGGTAATGTAATATGGTTTTCCTTTGAAAATTTTAAATGTGTGGTAATATTGGTTGTGCCACTATAGAGCATGAGTGACTGCATTTTCATAAAGTGTGTCTTTGTAAATGGAACAGAGGTTCGTAGCTAGCTCTAACGAGGGAGCTAAAACAAGCTACCTGTGTGAAAGGGTGTACATTATTTATGGGTTAGTGTGTAGACAGCAGAGTCTGAGAATGATTGCCTGAGGAGGGAAAGTGGAAGTGTGTATCCATGTAATGCTCGAAGAGAATGGAAAAGACACATTTGGAATAAAGGCATGTGTATATAAGGGAAAAAGTGAAAGGAAGGAATAATGGGGCTGTATCTGGTATGAAGGAATATGGGGTGTGTGTGAGTGAGTTTGTGCTGATCTGAGGGAAGAGGTTGTAATTGAATTCCCACACTGTTATCAGCACAGCCCACTATCTCACTCACAGCTGTCCCAGTGTTCATATGAGGAACTGTCCTATCCTTGAAAGCACACCCCCAATTTGTCCCTCTGCAGAGGCTTCAGTCTTAGTTCATCTGCCCTGAAGCCCTTTGCTGTTTTTGAAGGGAAAGTGAAATAAGTAGGATTGGGCTGAGCAGCTCAGCTCTTCATCCTGCCCAGCCTGTGTGATCTCCCTTACCGTCCTCATCAGCAGCACGAAGCTTTCCTGCAGAGGACACACAGGAGAAATACTCAGAGGCCGAGGACTCTTCTGGCGTCTGATCGCTGTCTGTGACCACTACATGTGCCTCAGGCTCAGGACAGTCCTCTGGAGTCTTCTCGAATTCTGAGGAATTAATACAAAAAACAGATGTGGCATTTTCTGGGATCTGTATCCATTCAAAAAAGACATGTTGAGTGGACAATCATGTTAGGCATTGAAACCCCCCCATGAAATTAAGCATTTGAAACTTCACTTGCTCCAAAATATAAGGAAACAACAATTATGAAAATTGTGTGTAGTAGATGTCAGTGATATTGGGTATCTTGTATGTGATATTTCTAAAGATGTATACAGAATATCAAAACTAGTGACTAAAATTGGATATGAGCTCCTTTTTCCTCATGAGGAATTATAAAATTAGAGGACGTGGGGGTACAAGGTTTAAAAGAATTCTGCATGTCCACCTGCCTGCCTATCTATGTTAGTATCTATATTGATGTAGATATATACAATGATAGAGATATCTATATAAATACAGAGAGGTGTACAGATACAACATTTTCACAGGGAATTCCTGGGCCGTAGCCGTGGTGCTGGAGATGTTAAAAGGAAGACTTTACAGACTTGCCCCAGACTCCTCTTCTGGGAATGTATTTCTGTATTTCTCCAAGACTCTTAACCTCCCTGTTCAGATCTTTTAAAATCCTCTTTCACAGGAGGCTTACACACCCACATAATACGTCTCTGCCCATGGATTGGAAGTGGACACCCTGGGCAGGTCTTGGACAAAGGGTCACTTGTGGCCGCTGCTGAGAGAAGGGACTCAGTTCTGAGCCTGGACAATCGTGTTGCCCCATCTCGCCCCCTGGCTCTTCCTCAGCCCCTTCTCACTCTCGACCCACACCATAGTGAGTAAGACTGTCTCCAGAAGAGGTGGGGAAGTAGTGTGTATGCTAGGCTGGGGAGCATGAGCTGCCAGTGACTACAAAGAGGAAAACCTTTCTCCCAACCTGCCCTTTTCCTGGACTTATCTTCGTCTCCCCGGTTTCAGAGGGGGACTGGGCCCTGGAACGGGAGCGCGCTTCCTCCAGAGCTAAGGTAGTTCTGACCATGTAATTAAGTTTTCTGCAGTGGGAAATGAATGGCAACCAGGCATAGGCATGAAGTCCTACTCTGTGTACTGCCATGTTCTTCCCTTTTCTGGCATATTGATAACCTGGGGTCTATTTGAAAGGTGGGTGTTAATGATAAAAAAGTTTCCAACAGCAGGGAGACTTGCCCTATTCCTTCACATACACTAATTGTTACATAAGAAATAGATTCCTTCGTGTATTAGTTACTAAGGCTTCTTCTACTCCAACTACTGAATCTACTCCATTAGTGATATAATGAGTTTTGAGAAGGAAACAATTGGACCTGGTATGTATTAAGCAAGCCATTATCTTAGAAACGACTCTGTGTCTTCCCTTGGCTTATTTATGCTATATAAGCCAAGGGAAGACACAGAGTCACCTCACAGTCAGCACAACTATTTCAGTCTCCCGTTTTTCCAGAAAGAGCCAAACTTTCTCAATTTAACTATCGTGCTTAAATGGTATTTGTGTGTGTGTGTGTATCGTGCTGGTGTTTTTATTTCATAAAGGAGCCTCACATTTACGTGTCTATACTCTTGAGACAGTGAAAGAAAGGTCTCAATGTCTGAGACAATCTAAGAAATCAATTCATTTTCTGAATGACTTTACACTCTCATCCCTGCACCTCCAATTTTAGGCAGTCAAACTTTTTTCCTAATTTTTCATTTACCTCTTTGAGCCACACTTTCTTCATTAACTGGAAAAAGTATTATTGGAAAAGTTGTGACATTGTAAAAAAGGAAATAAAGGGAAATACATTCTATAGGAAATATTATACTGATAAATCACTACACCTGTGATACAGGAACCCAGAGCAGCATGACCTCCCTCCTCTCGGCCCTCAGGCGATCTGGTCCCTGAGAACAAGCTGCGCACCCACACCTTCTCCTCCCTCCAACCTTCCTGCCCTTTCTCTCCAGTAACTAGGAATCCTCATTCCTTTTTTCTTTAGAAGAGGGTTTCTAGCTCCCCAGTGCTCAGAGAATATCACTGACCTCCTGACATCCTGGCCACTTTGGCGGCACGTGTGGTTTCAAGATGTTTCCTTTTTTGTTTGCGCTTCATGGCTCAGCACCTCAGAGAGTGACCAAAATCAGGTGCCTTCCTCCCTGGAACTCTGCTGCCAGAGGTTCAAGTGATGACAGCCAAGAATCAACTCAGTATAGCCAAGAACAAGCAACTGGTAGCCTCCCTCCTCACTCACTCAGTCACTCACTGGCCTGGCCGGTGCTTAAGTACACCAAGAGGGCCATTATGATGTAAGTGAGACAGGTTTCTCTAGCATTCTGACACGTGCATCAGAACAGACCACTGATGGGGGGGGGGGCCCTTTTACCCAACAAACTCTACCATCAACTTGAATTTTTATCTTGCCCTTCATATGAAAACTTGGGAACCATTGATATGGATTAAACAAAGGCAATTACTGTATGTATCTAGGGGAACCACGTTATTATATCTCTTTAAGGGTGTATATAAGGCACCACTCGAGAGAACCAGGCCTAGACCCATGCCTGCCCCATAGAACATGGTAACTGTCATATCTTAGGAGTACCATATAACTTATGTACACATGTAAGTTGTATGGGAGGTGCATGTGAATTGTGGGTTTGCGAACACCTTGTGATTCCATACAGCTCCAACATTTATTGAATTTACCCCGCTATAGGGAACAGGCTCGTGTTTTAACCATGCATTGTGTCTTTTGAAACTCTCTTCCCCGTCGCTTCCCCAAAGCCTTCAGGGTAAGAGGAAGCCCCTGGCTTTACATCCAGTGCCCTCATCATGAATCCTCTGCTTGTCAAGCATGAAGGCTTCATTTGCCAGCTTCTATTCTAGGCCCCAGTCTCCTGGAAACCAAAGGGCTCTGCACAGGGTTTGAACTCTAGTTAGCTCTATTCTGCTCCCAACTTCCCACTGACTGGCTCCTCCTTGAGGGACAGTATGTATTTCCTTCAAACTCAACAGTTGCTCTAGAGCCAGGCCATGGTCCAGCCAGCTTCAGCCTTCTTTACCTCCAGTAGGTCCTCCCTCACAGTGTTCCCCCCACGTGGGCTCGGTCTCTTACGGCCACTAAATGGTAGGCACATTTCCCAAGATATTCTCAGCCTTGTCAGCTAATGAAGAAACCCAAACCAAAAATTAGATACTATTTTACACATACCAAGTTGGTAAAAATTAGATCAACCTATGCAAATGATTGTAAGGATATGGGTAAAAAAAGAACCTTCGTGATATAAAATGAAGTATTGACCTATGTAGCTGTGTTGGGGTACAATTAGCCAGCATTTCATGAAATTAAATAAGGTTATAACCTATGAGCCTATAATCTCATTCCCTAATGGGATCTTTACAAGGATGATATTCGTAGCATTATTTATACTAGCAGGGAAGGTGGCATTTTAGTTTCTAACTCAAGAAGAATGGATGGGCAACATATGGTTGGTATATACAACTGAATACATTTCCAAGAATAGAAGCCAAGCCTGTTAAACTGTATGCCTATAGGGCAGGGCCTCAGGAAGGAATTGGAGATCAGAAACCTGGGCTTATGACTGACATCTGAAGTGTGGGGGGAGGGGCAGCAGTCTTGTAGCATTCCCTTAACCTACAGAATCTGATACCATCTCTGGGTAGCTAGTGTCTGAATTGCTTGTTGGTGGTGTGGGAAATAGCCCCCTTCCTACCTGTCCACCACACACACAGACACACACACACACACATGTTGGAACTGATAGTACAACCGATCTGACTATCCAGCCCAGCCTTCCTCTGGCATGCTCGGCACACCCCTCAGGGTTTTTGTGATGGCACTTCCCTTTCCCTGGCATGCTCTTCTGGGTGTCTGTGGATCTCTCCCCAATGTCCTTGAATCTTTGCTCAGTTGTCACCTTCTCAGTGACCATTCCTCTCTCCTCTTAAAAATTTCGGCCCATCTATGCTGGCACTTTACATCTTTTTAAAAAAAAAAATAGTATTTATCATTTTAAAACTTAGTGTATTACTTATTTGTGATTTTCACTATCTTTATTTTCTCACAAGACTATAAGCTCCCTTGGGCAAGCATTTCACCTGGTTTTTTTCATTGATGGATCTCCACTACCTAGAATAATACCTGGCATATGGCAAGTGATAAATGCATGTTTGTTGAATGACTAAATGTTTGAATACATCCTACCTTGTTCTTATCTCTCAATGAATCCCACCATGTTTTCCCTAAAGATATGTAACACACGTGCATATCTCATTACTCCAACTAAATTGTAAGATCTCTACTTAAACTGTTTTCTCTTGCAACTTCTCTTCATGTACTTGTCCTATCAATTAGTGTCAGTGTCTCTAAATATAATTGTGGATTTGTCTTTTTCTTTTTTCAGTTACATATGTTTGCTCTATATATTCTCAAATTCTATTATTAGGTGCATATATAGTTATGACCATATGACTCCTTACGAAGACTGGAAGGACACTGAGAACACTATCAACCACCTTGACTTAGTCAACACTTTACTTAATGATACTAAAATGCACATTCTTTTCAAGTACACATGAAACATTCACCAAGATAATTCCCAGTTGACTTAACATGTATAGAACACTTTCCTTAATAATAGCAAACTAAACATTCTCTTCAGGTATACATGGAAACTTCAAAATAATTAATATTCTGGGCCACAAAACTAATCTTCACAAATTTGTTAAGGGCTGAAATAATACAAAGCATGTTTTCTGAATGTAATAGCATTGAACTAGAAATTAATAAGAGAAACACTGTAAATAATTAGAATATATGCTAAATAATATTAAAACTGTAAATAAATAGAAATTTAAAAATTACACTTGTAAATAACCTGTGGATCAAAGAAGGAATCATAAAGGAAGTTCTAAAGTATTCCGACTTAAATGAATAAAAACACAACATATAAAAATATGTGTGCTATAGCTAAAGAAATGTGTACATAAGTACATATAAATACCTATTTACAGAGAATAAATAGAAGTCTCACAATAATGATCTTAATTACCAACTTAAGAAATTATGAAAAGGGAAGCAAGTTAAACACAAAGGAAGCAGAAGGAAAGAGATAAAAATACGAGCAAAAATCAATGAAGTAGAAAACAGAGAAACAATAGAGACAAATCAAAGTGTAATTTACAAATTTTTAGCTAGTCTGATCAAGAAAAATAAAAAAGAGATCAAAGATAACAATTGCCAATATCAGAAATGAAATAGAAGACTTTCCTACAGATCCTACAAAAATGAAAAGGTTAATAAGGGAATATTATGAACCACTTTTTACCATAAAATTGAGAACTTCAATGAAATGGAAAAATTCCTGAAAGATCCAAACTCCCAAAGTGCACTTAAGAAGAAATATAGCCCAAGAATGCTATAACTATTGAAAAAATTAAGTTTGTAGCTAAAAACTTCCAACAAAGAAAACACTTAGCCCATATGGGTTTGGTGGTAGATTTTACCAAACACTTAAGGAGGAGTTAATACCAATTTTAGAGAAATTGTTTTCAGAAAATGGAAGGGGGTGGAATATTTTCCAATTCATGTTATGAGGCCCATGTTAACCTGATACCAAAACTAGACAAAGACATTACGTGAAGAAAAGATCTACAGCCCAAATGTCTCATGGACATGGATGCAAAAGTCCTTGGCAAAATATTAGCAAACCAAATCCATTAATATATAAAAAAGATAACACCTAATGAACAAGTGGGGAGTGCATTAGACATCTGAAAATCAATGTAATTTGCCAGATGTAACAGATGAGAAAGGAAAAATGATTATCTCAAAAGAGGCAGAAAAAAACATTTTAACAAAATTCAATATATATCATAAAATCTCTCAAGAAACTAGATACTGAAAAATAGAGAAATCTGCTCACAACATCCTACTGCCTAAGGCCCTATACAATTTCTGTTGTTCATATGCCCTGTATAGTCCACCAGCTTCATACATTGGCATTCATTCATTCAGTGTGCTCAGTACCTACTGTGTGGTAGGCACCGTTCTAGGCAGTGGGGATACAGTTGTGAGCAAGATAATAAAAATTCTCTGGAGTTTACATTTTAGCAGATGAATGCAACTCCTCAGAGCTCCCTGCACCCTCTGCTCGCTGGCCTTTCATTTGAAATTCCCGTTCTTTCTGGCACAGGGACTCTGAGGGACATGCTGGTGCCTCTCTCTGGAATTTTTTCCCTCCTGTCTATGTAACTCTTACTTATCTTTCAGATATTACCTTAAGAGTCATTTCTGTTGGGAGGTCTTCCTTAATTTCCCCACCTGATGAAACTCCCCTTTTATATGATCTTTTGCTACGTACCTTCCTCCTTGTCATAGCCCTTCTGCACGATCGGTTGTGGGACACTTTGATTGACTTCTGAGTCCGCAGTGGATAATCGGTTCTGTGAGGACAGGGACTCTGTTTTCACTCAACAGTACCACTAGTGCCCAGGACAGAGTAGATGCTCAACCAATGTTAGTTAAAGGAGTGGTTCTGTACCTTCATCCAAGACTTTATTAAATTTTGGCCTGGAACAGAATGAGAACTGTGACTAAGAACTTGCTTGGAAAATAGCATCCAAGGAAACATTGGGTAATTTATTAGTGGTCTTTAATCAGTCTAACCTTACTTGAATTCAGCCCATGATTTTTCCATCTCATTTGCGAGATCTTACAGGAGGCTTTGGGAGATCTCAAGTTCAGCTTGTGTTCCTCTGCTCTGCTGACTATTCAGAAGGCAGATGAGGTCTGTTTTGTGCAACTAGATTTTGTGCATACTTGCAGCCTTACCATACTTGGACTCCATCCTCTCACCTGTGAGATGTGGGGCTCATCAGGCAATTGCCCAGATTCCTTCCCAGCAAGACTCTGGAGCCAGACCTGGGGGTTTGCACATCACCAGCGAGGAGTCAGCTCACTGAGGCTTCTGAGGCTGAGGTGCGATGCCGTGCCCACAGCTGCAGCTTCACGTGAATAGCCAAGGGAGGTGTTCGCAGAGAGAGGCTGGGCGGATCACTTTTCCAGGGCAGGCCAGGGGGTGTGGGCCACAGCAGTCAGAGAGGGAGCAAGAACAGTGGCCTTGATGCTCTGTGCCCTCCTCTCCCACCCAGGCCACCCCCACAGGAACCAAACTGTGCATCTTAATCTAGAATTCAAGGAGAGGCACGCAGCAGTCTTCAGAGAGGTAGGGAGGAGCACTGCTCCCAGTCAGAGGCCTGACTGTGCAAGGACTATGGTCCTCCCAGGGCCTCCTGCTGCAGCCAGATACCAAAGTCTGCATTGTGCACTGCGCAGGCTTTGGTCCCTCGTGTGCCAGGGAGGAGGCGGGAGGGAGGACACTTTGGGAGGCTGTCCCCTTCCAGGGCTCTTCTGGCTGGTTGTCCCAGGGGCCTCAGCCTGGGGAGGATGGTGCATACATGGGTGGCTGTTTCTGCATCCCAGGGGAGCCGAGTCTGTCCTGGGGCCCAGGTGAGTTTCCTGGAGTGGGGGGTGCCCCTGGCCTGTGGCTTGACCTACATGATCTCTTCAGTGACAGCTCAGGGGTCTGCTGGGTTGGGGAGGCTGCTCTTCCAAAGGCAGGGAGGTGTGTGTGCCTTCTGGCTCCTTGGCCCCCTCCTGTCATCTGTTATTCTGGCTTGGTAGAAAGGGAGTGAAGCCTGGGAAGCATGGGCTTCTCCTGAAGAGAGAGGCTTTGAGCGCCTGTGGAAGGAGTGGTGCCCTAGGCTGTGGCTCTGAGGGTGTGACTATGCCCTTCTGCCCTTTCCTCCCAAGATCCTCTAGGCCAGGAAGAAGGCTCAGGCCGTGAGTTCCTCTGGGGCCCACAGTGGTCATAACCTTGGCCATAAACTAGTCACTCCACCCTATTTTCATCAGGGTTGCTATTACTGGAGGAAAACAGGTAGTTTCTTGCCTCCTACCTACAGTGTGATTTTGCAGGGTTGGGGGGGGGTTGGGGGTTGGCTGTATATCAAGTTGAGGCCAGAGAGAGTTGTTGCTCTAAGAAATTCTTAAGTCATCTGAGACTTAACATCGGGTAACCAACCATCCTGGTTAGCCTGGAACGGTTTTCCCAGGATGCCGTCAGTGCTGAACCCAGAACTGTCCCAGGCAACCGGAGGGGGTGGTCACCCTACTGCAAGCTCCTTGCTTCTTTTATAACAGGGCCAAGGGGAGGTCCTATGGTCTTGCTGCGGCACTTGTCAGGACGAATGGAGGCTTGTGGGAGGGGTTGGGGTGGTGGAGGACCTTCTTGGGAAATACACGAGCATTATGCCAAGGAATCATTCCTAGCTCTTGTTAGGATCCTGCCTCTTCCTGGACCACCCCCGTGGTTCCTTGGAGGTGGAGACCAGGAGAACCCTTGCTGAGGCTTTCTACTCTTTGATAGATGACATCCTGCTGTAGTCCTGTGACCTGGGCTGGATAATGTAGAAGGCACCAGAGGTCCTTAAACCAAACCTGAAGCAGCTATGTTCTGCTTCATCTGCTTGAAGCCCCAGTCTAGGCACCTTGCACCTTCACAGGGAGAGGTCCCCAGACTAAGGCCACCCTGAACTTGAAACTGTAAGCAAACACCTCCCCCCCACCTCCAGACACACACACAAATAATGCCCTTGACACAAAAGGCATGACCTTCAGGTTTAAAATTATTTTGCTTCTCTGGATTTCTAAGATTTATAAACTTTCCAGACCCTCCCCCTAAATCCCCATGTACCCCATGGGGACAGACATTGCATGGGAGTGGGGGGAGTATGAAAGTCTGTAAGTCAGGGTCCTGGGCTCTAGATCTGACAGTCTGCCTCTGTGTAGACTAGGCAGACATCACAGGTGATTGCCTTCGATGCCACAGTGTCTGGGTTTAAATTTGGTTCTTTGACTTGCCTGGAGCAATTTATTTAATCTCTGTGTGCTTCAGTTTCCTCATCTGCAGATTGTTTTTTGATTAAGGTATCACTGATACATAATATTATGGAGGTTTCACAAGAGCAGCATTGTGGTTACTACATTCACCCATACTAACAAGTCCCCACCACCACCCCATTACAGTCACTGTCCATCAGTGTAAGATGCTACAGAGTCACTGCTTGTCTTCTCTGTGCTGTACTGCCTTCCCTGTGACCCACCTATATTGTGATTGCAAATTACAGTCCCCCTTAATCCCCTACTCTCTCCCTCCCCACCCACCCTCCTCACTCCTTTCCCTTTGGTAACTGCTAGTCCCTTCTTAGAGTCTGTGAATCTTCTGCCTTTTTGTTCCTTCAGTTTTGCTTTGTTGTTATACTCCACAAATGAGTGAAATCATTTGGTACTCGTCTTTCTCCACCTGGCTTATTTCACTGAGTATAATTCCCTCTAGCTCCATCCATGTTGTTGTAAATAGGAGAATTTGTTTTCTTTTTATAGCTGAATAATATTCCACTGTGTATATGTACCACATCTCTATCCATTCATCTACTGCTGGGCAGTTAGGTTGCTTCCATATCTTGGCTATTGTAAATAGTCTCATTGTGGATTTATAATATAATTATGCCTTCCTCACAGGGTTGTGAGGGGGGATTAAGTCTACACGTGAAACACTTAAAAAATCACAGTACACAGTTAACCATATTAATTAAGCCCAATAAATGATAACTATATTAATTATATTTTTATGACCCCAGCATATCATGCTTTCTTTCTAGGTCTCTGTTTGCTCATCTGTAAAACGAGGGGGTCATAAACTAGGCCCACAAGGGTGTCTTAGGGAGCTCTGTTCCTGTTCCCTGACACCCAGCTTCAGTTGTAGCAGCTCTGTTTCTGTTTGACATCCTGTCCTTCAGCCAAGATACCATGCAAAAGAGTTGTGCAGCCCAAAACACACGAACAAGGGAACCAACATTGCAGAAATGCTCAGGGTTATGATGACACTGCCGTTCAAGAGTTTTATTGTTTCCCCTGATTTTTGCCACTGGTAATTGGTTGGCATCCTGGATTCACTTTTTCACCAAGAGTCAGCCTGCTATTTTTTTATATCGAGGCTTTTCATGCCGTCTCCCCAAACTATTGGTGAGGGCATTTCCCGAAGGAGAAAGAATGGGTGGTATATATAGGTCTGAGGCCAATTGATATAAATATCCCCTTTGAGGTTCTCCTATTTGTCTTAGACAAATGGAGCAAAGTATGAGACACATCCTGGAGTGACTTAATAGTTATGCGAGTTTGGGCAAGTCTCTTAAATTCTTCGAACCTCAGTTTTCCTGTCTGTGAACTGGATCTAATGGCAGTCTCCCTTACAGGAAGCTTTTGTGAGGTCAACAGATAATTCGTCTCATGGATTTAGCAGAGGGCCTGGCTGCCAAGCAGTCACCCTCAGTAGTTGCAGGTTGTTTTGCTGTCAGCTAAAAAGGACTGCTCCCACACACCTCCTGACCCCGCTGGAGCAGGACTCCGCTCTTATTACTTTGGCTGCTTCTGCCCTCATATCTTTTTCAGTGGGAATAAACAGAGACCACGAACAGCCCTGAAGGGTAAGGGAGGAGGGAAAGGAGAAGGCTCTTGATAGCGCCGAGCCCTGCCCAGCTGCCCAGCTGGTTTGCTGCTGTCTGACACAATGAAGCATGTTACCTCAGACACCACCAGGCATGCTGCATTCCCACACATGGACTCTGCTGTCGCCTCTGTTCCCCCTGATGTGTTTCATATGCTAGCATAAATCTCCAGATTGCATTTGGTGAGAAGGGGGCTTTCTAGTCAATTGCTGTCATCTCAGACTTCCTGAGCACTTGGAGGTTCTTGCCACTGTTTAATAAACTACAGCTGCTCACTTGGGATTACAGAGCAAGTAATGTCAAAGTGTATTGGTCTAAAAGCTTCTAGCACTGCCCCCTTATCCTCAACACCTCCCTGAAGAAACTTGCCAGAGTTAACACCCTTAAACAGAGAGTGTGGGCAAGGTACATTTGCTTGTATTGATTGCTGGTATTTGTAACTTCCCTTTCAACCTTTTTGGCAAATATGAATTATCAGTATAATAATAGGAGATCAAGGGTGAATACCAACAATAGTAAATAGTGTTTCACATTTGAACTTTAAAAGCTTGTGAGGCCTAATACCAAAACCAGGCAAAGACCCCACCAAAAAAGAAAATTACAGACCAATATCCCTGATGAACGTAGGTGCAAAACTACTCAACAAAATATTAGCAAACCGAATTCAAAAATATATCAAAAGGATCATACACCATGACCAAGTGGGATTCATCCCAGGGATGCAAGGATGGTACAACATTGGAAAATCCATCAACATCATCCACCACATAAACAAAAAGAAAGACAAAAACCACATGATCATCTCCATAGATGTGGAAAAAGCATTCGAAAAAATTCAACATCCATTCATGATAAAAACTCTGAACAAAATGGGTATACAGGGCAAGTACCTCAACATTATAAAGGCCATATATGAAAAACCCACAGCCAACATCATACAAAACAGCAAGAAGCTGAAAGCTTTTCCTCTGAGATTGGGAACAAGACAGTGATGCCCACTCTCCACACTGTTATTCAACATAGTACTGGAGGTCCTAGCCACAGCTATTAGACAAGACAAAGAAATACAGGGAATCCAAATTGGTAAAGAAGAAGTTTAACTATCACTATTTGCAGATGACATGATATTGTACATAAAAAACCCTAAAGACTCCACTCCAAAACTACTTGAACTGTTATCGAAATACAGCAAAGTTGCAGGATACAAAATTAACACACAGATATCTGTGGCTTTCCTATACACTAACAATGAACTAATAGAAAGAGAAATCAGGAAAACAATTCCATTCACAATTGCATCAAAAAGAATAAAATACCTAGGAATAAACCTAACCAAGGAAGGGAAAGAACTATACCCTGAAAACTATAAGACACTCTTAAGAGAAATTAAAGAGGTCACTAACAAATGGAAACTCATCCCATGCTCTTGGCTAGGAAGAATTAATATTGTCAAAATGGCCATCCTGCCCAAAGCAATATACAGATTTGATGCAATCCCTATCAAATTACCAACAACATTCTTCAACAAACTGGAACAAATAGTTCAAAAATTCATATGGAAACACCAGGGACCCTGAATAGTCAAAGCAATCCTGAGAAGGAAGAATAAAGGGGGGGGATCTCGCTCCCTGATTTCAAGCTCTTCTACAAAGCTCCAGTAATCAAGACAATTTGGTACTGGCACAAGAACAGAGCCACAGACCTGTGGATCAGAATAGAAACTCCAGACATTAACCCAAACATATGGTCAATTAATATATAATAAAGGAGCCATGGACATACAATGGGGAAATGACAGTCTCTTCAACAGATGGTGCTGGCAAAACTGGACAGCTACATGTAAGAGAATGAAACTGGATCATTGTCTAACCCCATACACAAAAGTAAATTCGAAATGGATCAAATACCTGAATGTAAGTCATGAAACCATAAAACTCTTAGAAAAAAACATAGGCAAAAATCTTTTGGACATAAACATGAGCAACTTCTTCATGAACATATCTGCCCAGGCAAGGGAAACAAAAGCAAAAATGAACAAGTGGGACTATATTAAGCTGAAAAGCTTCTGTACATCAAAGGACACCATCAATAGAACAAAAAGGTACCATAGAGTATGGCAGAATATATTCATAAATAACAGATCCGATAAAGGGTTGACATCCAAAATATATAAAGAGCTCACGCACCTCAACAAAGAAAAAGCAAATAATCCAATTTAATAATGGGCAGAGGATCTGAGCAGACAGTTCTCCAAAGAAGAAATTCAGATGGACAACAGACACATGAAAAGATGCTCCACATTGCTAGTCATCAGAGAAATACAAATTAAAACCACAATGAGATATCACCTCACACCAGTAAGGATGGCTGCCATCCAAAAGACAAACAACAATAAATGTTGGCGAGGTTGTGGAGAAAGTGGAACCCTCCTACACTGCTGGTGGGAATGTAAATTTGTTCAATCATTGTGGAAAGTATTATGGAGGTACCTCAAAAGCTCAAAATAGACATACCATTTGACCCAAGAATTCCACTTCTAGGAATCTACCCTAAGAATGCAGCAGCCCAGTTTGAAAAAGACAGATGCACCCCTATGTTTATCGCTGTACTATTTACAATAGCCAATAAATGGAAGCAACCTAAGTGTCCATCAGTAGATGAATGGCTAAAGAAGATGTGGTACATGTACAGAATGGAATATTACTCAGCCATAAGAAGAAAACAAATCCTACCATTTGCAACAACATGGTTGGAGCTAGAGGACATTATGCTTAGTGGAATAAGCCTGGCAGAGATAGAGAAGTATGAAATGATTCCACTCATATGTGGAGTATAAGAACAAAGAAAAGAAAAACTGAAGGAAGAAAGCAGCAGCAGAATCACAGTACCCAAGAATGGACTAACAGTTACCAAAGGGAAAGGGACTTGGGAGAATGGATGGGAAGGGAGGGATAAGTGCGGGGAAAAAGAAAGGGGGCATTACGATTAGCATGTATAATTTCAGGGGGTCTTGGGGAGGGCTGTGCAACACAGAGAAGACAAGTAGTGATTCTACAGCATCTTACTACACTGATGGACAGTGAGTATAATGGGGTGTGTGCGGGGGACTTGGTGAAGGGGTGAACTTAGTAAACATAATGTTCTTCATGTAACTGTAGATTAATGACAACAAAATTAAAAAAAGAAAGCTTGTGAGGCATTTTGAACTGGCTGATAATGAAAAATATTAGAACAATAACCCACAGTCTAGCTTTAGCAAATTTCCACATTTTGCTGATTTAGCTTCAGAACTGCCATATTGCTTTCTTATTTTTGGAAAAAACAAAACATTGTAGATACAATTAGGGTCACCTGGGAGTTCTTCCCAATCTCATTCTTTTCTCCCTTCCCAAAGTTCCTCAATTTCATGAATTCAGTGTTTTTATGATTTTATCACATATTAGTATACTTCATAATCATTGAAAATAATCCATTTTGAAGATTTTTGAACTTAAACAAAATGATATCATCATGCAACTTGCTTTTTTTTTTTTTGTTTTTTGTTTTTTGCTCAACATTATGATCTGTGATCCATCCATCCATCTAGTAGCTGTAGTTCTAATCTGAGATTTGTCCCAACAAGGACAATGTGGTTTTATATCATAAAAACTGCTAGTGGTATGCTTATCTGGTCAAAGAAGGAAAAAAATGTGGGAGTGGAGAAATAAAGTCTGCAGGGGAACACCTCTGCTTAGTTTTCTCCTTAAGGTTGGGGTGGTAATGGGTGAGTTAGGAGCAAGGAGAGACTGAGAGAGGAGAAAGGGGAATGACTTCTCATTTCCAGCAAATTTCTTTGAGCAAGGTGCTACCCCAATTAGAGACCTGAGACCTCAGTGACATTCATGGATGGGTTAATGTAGGTAAACAGCAATGACTACATTTGGTGATCTGCATGGCCTCTGACTCTGTTGCTAGCTGGGCTGTGTGACTTTGGTAAAAATCACTCCTCCTCTCTGGGCCTTAGTTTCTCAACAGTAAAATTAAGAGTCAAACTAAATGATCTCTTACATCCTTCTATCATTCATTTTTCTGTAATTATTGTGTCTTTATTATTCAATATATTGAGATGCTTTCTCTTTTCTTAATTTAAAATTCAACATCATTCATTCTATTCCCTCACTTCTCATTTGCCAAGATCACAGTCCTCATTGTCACACTCATGCCCTTGGATTGCCATACAGCTTTTGAGCTTCCCCATGCCTCTCGTCCTTCCCCAACCCTGTCCTTCCAATGCCACCCCAGGTAGAATTTCTGCTTTTATTATGCCACGGCCATGCTCCAGAATGTTTCATGGCTCCCTCTTTGCTTGCTGTATCCATTCTAAATTCCTCTGCTGGCATTACAATGCTCTCCTTATCCTGACTGTACCATATTTATCAATTTTAGCCCTATGATTAGCTGGCTTCTGATGTCGGATGTGCATGCAAAGCTCATCCCCCTGCCCCCATGCTGCTGATTTCTTTTACTGGTAATCCTGCTTTCCTCCCATCCATATAAATCTACCAAGAAAATAAAAAGGAAGCCATAGACTGGGGGATAATATTTGCAAACCACGTATCTGATACTTTTATCCAGAACATAAAAAAAAAACCTCTTATAACTTATAACTCGGTAATGAGAAGGTAAACAACCCAGTTAAAATGGGGCAAAATGTTTGTACAAACATTTTCATTCATAAAAATGCATGGATGTCAAATAAGCACATAAAAATGTCAACATCATTAGTTATTAAGAAAAAATAAATTGAAACAATGAGATAAAGTGACTAAATTAAGAAGACAGATGATATCAAGTGCTGGTGATGTGCAGTAATGGGGGCTCTCTTACATTGCTGATGGGGGTGCAGAACGGCGTGGCCATTCTGGGAATTTTTAAATACAACTGAATGTATTTTGAATTGAGTGTTAGTAACTTTTCCTGACTACTACTACTACTACTACTACTACTAATAATAATAATGAAACTAGCTTACGCTAAAAGTAAATTACTGATTCATAAATGAAAAGTCTAGGGGTTGTTTGCTTTAGGCATGGCTGGGCCAAGGTATTCAAAGGATGTTGTCAGGAAGTTATCCTTCCTAAGTTTCTACTGCATTGGCTTCAGCCTCAGTCAGGGTTTCTTCCTGTGGTAGCCCTGCAGTTTCAGGGTATTATATTCATATATTCGAGTGCAGTGGAAAGAAACCTCTCCCTGAAGATTGCTGATGAGGGCCCTAAGACTAATTCTTCCTGGCTTAACTTTGGTTACATGGCCATGGCATAGCATAATCCGGCTGGCTTGTGCTTAAGTCATGTATCTGCTCTTGGAGCTAGGGATGGAGTCAGCCCCACTTGAACACAAGGGCTGGGTTGCCATGGATCCCATGGCTGATGAAGAAGCCAGGGGTTGAGTCCAGGACTATCTGATTGCAAAGTATTTGTTCCTAGCCATTCTGTACCTGTGTTCAGTGTTAGAAAACAAAAGCATGCCCATTACAGAATATTTGGAAAGTGGACAGAAGTATCTCAAAGCTGATTTAAAATGACTCAGCAATAGCCACCATGGACCCTTTGGATTATTTCCCTTCAGCCATTTAAAAACATATTTTTCTTCCAACATACTTTATTCTATATGTTAGTTTATTGTTGCCTTAAATTTTCTCTGGTTCTTTTTTAAGGTCCAACTTAAGTCTTCAAATTCCTTTGTGTTGAAATACAACACCACATGCAAAAAAGCTCTGTCAACTGTAAATACCTGTGCAACTATTAACTGTTCTTTCCATTACAAAGCTCACTTTAATTTTCCAGATTCCTTATTGTTTCTCAAGGAGTTGCCCTCTAGTTTATGGGTCTGAAGGCCTCTGGGGAATTGGCTCTTTCTCCTCCAGAGTCTCATAATCTAGAGGACATCAGAAATCCTCAAGATGCTAGTTAAAAATGTGTGTGTCCAGACTCTATCCCTAGATATTCTGAGGCAGAGTAGATTGAGAAGTGCTCCAAGGATATTTTTTAATTCATTTTTTATTAAAGTTTACCATTCATACAGAATTGTGCCTGGAATTGTATATGTGTTCAGCTTGGTAAATTTTTACAAGGAGAATATATCCATCTATGCTGCTTCCTGTGATTGTAATTCATTTATTCCCATTGCTCTATTGTATTTAATTGCATATAGTACTATTTACTATCCAGTCCAGTATAGGTGGACATTTGGGTGGTTGACCAGGTTTTGGCTGTTACATATACTGCTGCTCTGAATATTTTAGCAGATGTATTCTGGTGAGCATATGTATGTATTCTCTTTTTATTTATCTAGGAATGGAATTGCTGAATCTTAGTATATGTGTATGTTCACCTTGAATTGATACTATCAGTTTTCCAGAGTAAGAATTTCCAAACCATGTTCTCATACTTGCTGTGTGTGGGAGTTCCAGTTAGCGTGTATATCCTTGTAAACACACGGCTTTATCCATCTCTTGGTCTCTGTGTGGTTCCACTGCAGCTTTGACTTTCATTTCTCTGATAAGCTTGTGAAAATTTTCATAAATTTATTGGACACTTGAATGTTGTCTTTGATGAAAAGCCTACCCCAGCTTTTTGCCTACTTTTCTAGGAAGTTGCCCACCTCTTTCTTAAAGATTTTTAGCAATTCTTATACAATTGGACTCAAATTCTTGCATGAATATCCATATTTTTCTTCTACTTTGTCACCTTTCACTCTCCTAAATGCATCTGTTGATTAACAAAAGTTCTTTATTTAAATGTATTCCAATTTATCCAGTATTTCTTTTGTGGGTAGTGGTTTTTCCATTCTGTTTAGGAAATAACTGGCTACTTCAAGTCATACATATGTTCATTGGACTGGATAGTAAATAGTACTATATGCAATTAAATACAACAGAGCAATGGGAATAAATGCAGATATTCTTCTATATTTTTCTACAAGATTTTTTTCTTGTACAGGCAACTTTTTGAAGACAAGCATCTAAGTAATACTGATGCAGACAGTCTACAAATCACGTTCTGTGAAACTGAAATTTTCTGCTCTAAACCTCACACATCCTTTATAAGCTGCATGCCCTGGCCTATCCCCACTCCAGGTTTGCCCTCCTGGACTTCCTTCTCTGAGATGGCCTGTCCTCATGGGACCTCACCATCCTCAGGCCATTGTCTCTCCTCCTGCAATCTTACAGTGGGGACACACTCTCAAAGCTTGCTGGAGCCAGGTGTGACTGAGTGACCTGACAGGGAGTGTGGGGACTGTGGTGGCCAAAGAACAAATGCTCCATGGAGGGGCAGCAGCCACCCAGCCCCAGCTGATCGCTGCCACACGAGGGCCCTGGGCTATAGATCTTCCAGTTTCCAGAGCCAAGCCAAGCGTTTGGGTGTGTAAAGTACTTTGATTTCTCAATGATGTCAAGCAACTCAAACTTTGAAAATTCACTGTGTGGGGAAAGAAAGAAAGAAGGGAGGGAGGGAGGATCTTGTGGGTTTGCTGTGGCTTACGGCCGCTAGTTCCCTGGCTTTCGAGCTGTTCTAGAACAGGTGAGCAGGCTGCCAATCCAGGCGCCATCCTGGGACCAGCAGCAGTGCCACCTGGGTGCATGTTAAAAATGCGGAGCCTCAGACTTTCAACTACTGAGCAGAATCTGCACTTTACCGATATCCCCAGGGGATTCATATGCACCCTGAAGATTGAGAAGCACCAATATAGACATGTGGTTCTCGACACAGGCTCAAATTAGAATCATTTGCGGAACTGAAAAAAAACATTCCTGTGTCTGGGCGGCACTACAAACCACATGAATCAGCATTTTCGGAGATGGAGCCTAGCTAGGCAGTGGCATTTTTAAAAAGCAGTCTGAGTGACTCAAATAGGCAGCCAAGGCTGAGAAGTATTAACTTAGAGCAGTCCCTCATTTATGAGTGGAGAAAGTGAAATCTCAAAAAAATGGACACATGAAATGTCTTGTCCAAGATCACATAACTAATGTATGGGAGACTCTGATCTGTGTTTAACCTCGGATCTCATGATTCCTGACTCAGTGCCTTTTTGCTACAGGTACTTTGAGTTCCTGGGGGCAGAGCTTCAAAATGACCCTGTTTAGGTTTGTGGATAGCTCATTACTGCCAGCTTTCCAGCTGAACCCCTAACAGGCTTGACTGATGAAGAGCGGCGAGCTGATGGACCCCTCCTTCTGCCTCTTCAAGCCAAATCCATCTCATTCTCCCTATCTGTCACCCAAAAAAGTGCTACCTGCTCCCACTATAAAGCAATAGAAGGTCCTCTGCTTGGGTCTCAATCTTGCTGCATAGGCCCAGGGTGGAGGCAAAGATTCTGGCAGCTGGATGAGGATTTGGGTTCAGCATTAAATAGCAGTGAGTGGATGGAGCGCGATGGCCCCGTCCCTTATCAATCTCAGGCTCTGTCAACAGAAGCACAGGTCAGAATGCAGAATCAGTACACCCACTTGGCTCTCACCAGCACAATTTTACCATCGAAGAAACTGGGAGAATTAAACGAGTGACTTGCCAATACTGGTTGAGCCAAGATTCCTAGCCTCTCTTTCTAGGACCAGGTAATGCTCATAATGTGGTAGAGTCTTTGAGCAGTTTCATGGTAAAAAAGATAGAGTAACCAACAGTTAAGGACTTGAGTTCTTTTATATTTTGGGAATATCATAAAGGAGGGAGACATTCCTTCACAATGTTTGTGAAATTCCCTTCTATTCCATTATATCCACCACCTCACACTTAATAGCTGCCCTTTCTTCTCTTTCAACTCTCAGCCATCATAAGAACCTCCCTCACCCTAGCCTGTGCCATGATCATCTTTCTTCTCTGTTTCACTCCAATTCTACAGCTGCCAAGACAGGAACCCATTAGAGATCTGGGGAGGACAGAAGTCCCATATAGGACTCTAGTGGGGAGACAGAAGGGTAGCTTAGGGACAATCACACACTTCAGGGCACTGATAACCGTGCCCTGGCTATCCCCCTAGTGATGCCAGTCTCCCTGGCTCTGCTCCAGCACGGCTGTTACTCACCCATTGGCCTTAAACCTTGCCGCAGTCAGATGTACTGACCTTGTAAGCTGAACATATAACTGAGTACCTTCAAGGTACTTAGCCACAGGACTCAGTCTGGCCTGTGAGTAGGGACCTGTCTTTTTTTTTTTAATGGGACACCCAGGCTGCTCCAGGATTGAGATACCATGTATGGCAGTTCTTTGATAACAGTTGAGTACCAAACAATTATAAGATAATATTGATAACAATTAGAATCTTTCCATGTCACCAGCCCTGGAAAAGAACAATATCACTTGCCAGAAACTTGTAGTGTTCACTTACCACTTGTTTACACTCTTACAAATAAATCTTTCATTTGATCTCCTCCAGGTAAAGAAACTCCTTCCAAGGATCTGACCATATTAAGTGAATTTATATCCTCATCTGAAGATAAGGAAAAATGTTTCATGCCACAGAACATGACCCCAGGTATCTAAAGCTCAAAGGCAAACCCTGTTTTTTAAAAAAGATATTTTCCATGTAGGATATTGTATTACTCCCTTATCTCTCTGATCTGCAGGCTCCCTCCCTCTAATTCTTTCTAGGCACCACCACCAAATGCATTTTTGTGGCTGTGACCTTGACTGTGATATTCATTTGCTCATAAATCTTCCAGTGCTCTCTATTGCCAGCAAGGTTAAGTTAAACCTTCTCAGGCTTTTCACAATCTGGCACATATTGGGAGTGCCATCATATTTGCTATGTTGAAGAGAGTACATCGTTATTTCGATTTTTAAGGTGCTGAAAAGCAGGGGAATTTTTAAAAATAATTTTGTGTTCTACATAGTACCTAAAAGAGTCCTTTGTACAGAGCTGGTGCCCAGAAAATGTTCGGTAGATAAATACATGAATAGTTAAATAAATATGTGGCAGTCACATTTGTATTCTATACAGTGCCTAATAGAGTACATTGTACACAGCACATTCTCAATAAGTACTTGTTAAGCAAATGAGTAAGTGAATAAAGGGTCAAGTATGTGAGCTAACATTGGTTGAGAAGAGCATCTGTATGAATCTTTCAGAAGCAGAAAAAGATTTGGAAACTGGTGTGAAAAAAACTCTTACTCTCAATACACATTTCTCGCAAGGTTTTCCTTAAGAGACCTCAGTGAAACTGGCAGAGAGAGCTGTCCTCAGAGGGAGCTGCGCCTGGGCTGCCCCTTGTACCAGGCATGGGGGTGCACCTGTACACGACTCAATGTCTGTGGTTCAGCAACAGGGGCCATTTTTTGAGAGCAAATCGCATGCCAAGCAACTGCTGCGTGATCCCGAACAGGTTCTTCTCCACTCCGGGAGGTGTCACCAAACTCTCTATTTCAAAGGTGACAAATGGCATTTCAGAGAGGGCAGCGGTTTCTGCACATAGTCACTGCGTGATGACAAAGGGACTCAAATCTCAGTCCTCATTCATGACCACGGTGCTCCATCACCCCTCCAAACACGTGCTTCTCTCTGGCACTCAAAATACAGATGTGTGAAAAATGTTTTACAGGGCATAAATCATGTAAATCAACATTGTTTAAATGCCATACCAGATGTTTTCTTTTCCCAATTTTAAATCCTGTCAAACTGCTTGGCTGACAATGAGAAAAACCTTGCCCTCCCTTTCATGCTATTGTGTCAATCCGCTTATCTGTCTGTCAGCTTGGGCCACCCTTGAAAAAAGCTGAATCACCATCTGTTGTTCCATGAATGCAATGGACTCAGCATTTTGCCTTATCAATGCATGAAGGCCAATGAACAATGGGTACGTGTAGGTGAGACTTAACCCACCGAGTCTGATCTTGTCTGTCTTTCAGCATTTTCTGCCATGAAGCTCTTTCCAGGAAGGTCACTGGGTGCGAAGGGGAAACTCAGTTCCAGCCGCCAGCCTCTCCTTTATGTGGAAGGATAGCAGACAGAATCAGTCAGATACGTTTTTCGTGATTAAATGACTGGTTATCAGAAGGATTAAACGAATGACAAAATGCACCTCACATTAAAACTAGAGCAAACTGGATTTATTCCCCCTTCTGGTGATGCAGAGGGCACTGTAGGATTCCACGGTGGCCCCAAGGTGTGGCTCTGAGTGTCAACTCTGACTGGTTGAGATCTCAGAAGCATTTTGCTTATTTAAATCCAGGTCTTTTGAGTTGCATATCCATGGATTCACCTGCTTGGCAAAGAGTTTCACACTGAAGGGTCTGTCCTTCATCAGGGGCTAGAAAGAGGTTCTAGAGGGGAGTTTGGAGCAGTCTTTGGAAAGACAGGTGAGATAGGCTTGGTGATGAGGAATCACAGAATAAGGGTCAAGGTTAATTACAAGTGTCACTGCATGAGGGCATGAGTGGAGTACTGGGTGGGGGTGGGGAGTTTGGGAGGGGCAACACCTGATGCTTATTGCATTTGTTGAACATTTTGTATGTACCAGGCATGGGACACAAGGCTTATGTGCATAATCTTGTTTAATAAGGCTCTTAAAACTCCCGTGGGATAGGTACTCTAAAGGCCATCTTGCTGATGAGAAATGTCAAGAGCAGAGAGGTAATTAACTGTTGAGGGTGGTGCAGTGAGGGAGGTAGGAGCTCAACCTTAAGCACGGGTTTGTGTGACTCCTCCTCCCTGGGCTTCACCCCCTCCTGCAGACCAGAGCTGACCAGTGAGGCTACTGGAAGGCTGGATGGGACTGCCGAAGATGGAGGACTTGGCAGAGGTTAGAACACCAGCCCGGGAGGAATGGGCACGGGCCAGGAGCGGAACAGACGCCTCCCTGAGGCTCACACAAATGTCAGGTCAGTTGTGTGTGCCACACTAGAGCTGGTCTGCAGCCATAGCATTCAGAACTTCCAGGTTAAAGCCAGGCCTTTAAAAGCTGAAGGCCCAGGCTGGCTTGAGAAGGGCGGTCTCTAATGTGCTCAGGAATTTGCAAAGACCCTGGCAAGTTAGGGCTAGAAGAGAGACCTCCGCTGGGTTATTCCCTCCAGTGCCTTCCTGGTGCATTGTGCTTGCTACTGATTAACGGAATTGCTACTTACTAATTAAAGAAGACATGGCAAAGTGCAATTATGAGATGAATCTCCTCAGTGTGGCCTTTTCGCCAACTCTGTGCAAAGGTGTATCCCACCCTCTAGCTGCTCCATCGCTCCGTCTGTTACATTTTTGTAAAAAAGTTTACATTTTTTAATAACACTTCTCTCCATCTGAAATTATCGTGTTCATGGAACTGGTTACTTGCAAGAAGATAAGCTCCGTGAGACAGGGACCATGTCTATTTGGCTTTCTGCTGTATCCCAACATCTAAAACAGCTTCTGCTTGCCAGTGTTGGTTAAAGGAATGTGTGCTTTGATGAAATGAGAGATAGACTTTAACACACTAACCAACTACCCTGACAGACATTAATAAATGCACTATCAGAAAGGAAGAGGTTAGAGAAAGGTATGTGTGTATGTACAATGCATAATATAGAATATTACATATTATAAATCTGACATATAAATACATTTCCAATAAACACAGATACATTAGTATTAATTCAAATCTTTCAAAGATCATCCACAGGAGGAAATCCATGTCCTAGCTGGTTCCATGTTGCCACTGTGACCTCAGTGCTAGGCAGTGTAGGAATAAACCTTTTTCAAAGAAGAAATAACCAACCTGAATGCAGCAGCTGCTGGTATTCCAAAGACTGTCCCCAACTCCCTCTAGAATCTCCCTCCAAATGGCCCGTTCGATATGAATCTCCTTGCCATGCATGTGAACCCGTGTCTGTCCTGGATTCCTCGAATTAATGAGGATGCACCAATTTAGGGCTCAGGTGTGGGAGCCAGTGGGGATTCATCTCATTCTTTCTGCCCCCTACTTGCCTCTCCAGCCTGACCCTTTTCCCTCTGTTCTCTTTAAGATCTGGCGCTCCCCTTCACTGTGAGGAGCCGCTCCAGGAGGTGTGTGAATGGCCCCTTGCAGGAAGCGGCCAGGAGGCGGCTGGAGAATGAGGACCAGGAGGTGCGTGCGTGCGCTGTAAGGTGAGCGTGGCCTGAGCGGTGCAAACTCTGAGCTGCCTCCTGTCTGTCCACCATGGGCTCGCCAGCATCTAGGACAGCGACAGGAATAAAGTAGGCCCCTCAGGAAACCCTCTGACTGAACAAATCAGTGAATGAAAATGCACACATTCTCTGCTCATCAAGAATGTGCAGGAACTCAGAATGGGGCGAACGCTGGAGTTGCAGCATCAGAGAAAACTGTTTCAAATCTGCCACTATTAGTTGTGTGGCCTTTGGCAAGTTACTTACCCTCTGTAGAATGGGAATGGTACTGCCTAACTCAGTAAGTATACTTTCTTTAATATGGAAAATTTGAAGTTTATTGTTTTATTATTGTTATAAAACATACATAATATACATTTTCAATATAAATAATCTTAAGTACAATTCAGTGGCATTAAGTGCGTTCACACTGTTGTGTAATCAGTACCACTATCCTTCCCAGAACTTTTTTATCATCTCAAACTGAAGCTCGGGACCCACTAAACAATAACTCCCCTCTATCCCTTTCCCTCAGCCACTGGCAATCACTAAGCATACATTATTTTAAATGGCAAAATTACCAATCTGCATTTAATGACTATAAATATTAGAATGAGAGGAGGAAAAGACAATAAAGTAAACAAACCAGTTTCTCATCTTTCATGGTGGGTAGATGGGATCTTCAGTGGCTAAACCCAGAAGAATGGTATGTGAAACTGCTTACAGGTTAGGAGGGCTTCCTGGGAGAACTGAACTCAGAAATGGTTGCAAGTTGTTACAACTAGAGGGGGAAGAAGGAGACTATTACTTAACATAATGAACTAATATGTCCTAGTTATTTTTATAGTCTCTGCATTAACTTGATATAAAAGAGAGAGAAACAGGCTCTACTCATCTGTCATGTAACAAAAATAGTCATGTCAGTTTTGTTGGGCAGAGCAAACGAGACGGCCCCGTGCAGAGAGCTTGGCTCTGTGCTCAGGTGGGGGCTGGCACTCCCTAAGTAATAGATAAAGTATAAATAGTAGTTTGCATTTTTAAATTTCCAGAATTCAGAAACTTGGAGGCGGTAGATACAAATTGGCACCGTGGAGTTTCTTCTGATGTAAGGCACTGTTGGCACATCCGAGGGCTGGGTTTGGCTGAGTGCGCCGGCCTGCTGGGCTGTGGCGTGAGCCGGAAGCTTCGGGACGCCGCCGAGGCCCCGAGTGTGCCGGACCTCAGGTCCAGTCAGGGTGCCACACCCTCCTCGCTGCTTCCCCTGCCTGGGCCCCACACTCCTTGGTCACCGCACAGAGATGGTGCCACTTTCTAAGAAACCTGAGGTGCCGTTTGATTAGAAACTGCACCGCTGAGTTATTTATCTCCAGGAAAGCAAGTGAATACCGCCAATCAAATATGATGCCAGGCTTCCTTACCTTTTATTTCCATAACGGTTAAATGTGGTAAAAGCGCACCTAAGAATGGATTAAGTACTGTAATTATGTTCTTTTCACAGGGATATGGTGAGAGTTGAACGAGGCATTGTTCACAAAGCTCTTGGCAAAGCGCCTGGCAGTTAGTCAATTTCCTGTGAATCAGGTTTTACCTAGAACCCCTCCCCTGACTCCCAGGGTCTACATCCTGCAGGGATCCAGGGCCACCTGGGGCCTGGCCTGAGAAAGCCGCGGGCTCGGCTCTGCTGACCTCAGGGGCTCTGCCTCCGGATCCTCTGCTCTCTTCTTCCCCCAAGCTTCCCCCAGAACAGGGCTCCGGGGTTGACCTCGGATGGCCAGACCTGGCCGGCGGGGAGAGGGACATCCTGCCCACCACCTGTTACAGTCAACCCAGAGGCTTGGACAGCAGTGGAGAAAGTGTTTAGGGGAAAACCAAGTGTGGGCAGTGATTTCGGCCAGCTTTGTCAGGTATTTCAAAAAGGGGAGGGGCTTGCTGGCCGCGCACGGGGATTGGCACAGCCTTTCTGGGGCGGTTTGCCTTCCTGCATTTTAGGTTTGAAAATGTGAAGATCCTTGCGTTTCTAACCGCACTTCTCAGAACTACTTGTGTAAACAGTCAAAGATGTGTACAAAGATTTAGCAACAGGATGTTTATTACAGTACAGTTGAGGATATTAAAAAAAATTAAACTCAAAAGTCTGACCATAAAAGAATTTTAAGAATTAACTATGTTAATGCAGCAGTGGCATATGTAACCATTAGAAATGATGTTGATGATTTAATGATATGGGAGATGGTTTATAAAATATTGTTTGGTAACAAAATAAGATTACAGAACAATTTGTGTAACAGGATTCTACTTATATATAAAAAGTTACATAGAAACGCATGGATAAGAAAAAAGATTCCTAGTTAATACAGGAAAGTATTAATATTGGTGATTTCTAGAAGGGATTGTGGATGATTTTTATTTTTGTGTGCTTTGATTTTTCTGTTTGCCAGCTTTATAAAAATAATTAGACTTGGAAGCACCATCAAACGTGTTTCCAAGGTGCCTTCTATGATTTATTCTCCACCTTTCTCTATAAGCCTTTTCTTTTTCTTTTTGCACAAAAGGTAGTAGAACTACACACAGTAGAACTGCACGTAGTTCTATAGCTCAGTTTATTTTTGTTGTTGCTGTTGTTCCACTTAGCAGTGTATATTTGGAGGCTATATCAGTGTACAAAGAGTTTCTTCATTCTTTTTTATGGCCACATAATACCATAATGTTCCATTAAATGGATGAACCATGATTCATTTTAACTAGTCTCCTATTGATGGACATTTGTTTTCCTTTTTTATTTTAGGTGATGTGAAAACCAATGCCACAATCAAGAAAGTCATGCAAAATATTTTGTGCTTGTGTGAGTTTGTTAGCTGGACACTGTCATCCCAGGCTGACCTCTCAGCCAGGTTGGTGGGTATCCAGCCCCAGAAGGCCCAGTTCCTCATCACTTTCAAAACCATGGAGGAAATCTGGAAGTTCTCCACTTACCTGAACTTAGGTAAGATGTGGGGCAGGCAGATGGAGGAGCACTTATGTATGTCACAGGTCAGCGAATCTGTAGGGCTTGACATTAAGGAATGGGTCTGGTAATTGAAAGAGGTCAAGCCTTAACATGGATGGTTAACTTTTTTTTAGATGTCATAAACTACCTGGAACTAAATCTAAATCAAATATTAATTCTTACTCTAAAATGCCATGTGTAACACTTCTTTGTTTTCAGGGAGAGACTTCTTTCTTAGGTAATCAACCAATCAGCAAACAGTGATGGGTCACCTACTGAATTCAAAGGACTGAGGCAGGTGCAAAGTTGATGGTTTTTTCTAAAAAAAAAGAGGAACCAGTCTTGAGTAAGATCAAAGTAGCTGCTCAAAATAGTAAAGTTCCCTGATACTTTACCCATGCTTTTGGAAAAGAGTAAGAAAGAGATGAGAGAGTTACCTGCTAAAGAGGCCTCACGTCACAGGGTTTCCTAGAGGGTAAAGGAGTCACCTTAGAGCACAGAACCAGGCCCACTTTGACGGGAAGCAGCTCGCTTCTCCACTCCATGGAGAATAACTCCTGATAGGGAGATGTCGAATCCAAAGCAAACGCAGGCAAAGCAAGAGGCAGCCACTTGGACTGACACAGGCTCTACTTCTCCCTGAAAATGCTGGGTTCCATGTGACTTACATAGGAAACGACCTTATGCAGGGGAGGGTCAAGATGGCTCCCAGCTAGAAGCTGTGACTTCTCCTCTCACAGTCTTGATGATTTTCCGCTTTCCACACCATCGTCTTGTGTGACCATCAGAGGCTCCCACTATTCCAGGTGTGCTCCAGGGACCTGTGGCACTCGCCTCATGTGGGGCTTGTTAGAAAAGTAGAATCCCAGGCCCCACCCCAGACCTACTGAACCAGCATCTGTGTTTTAATAAGGTCCCCATGTGACTTGTGTGCACATTAAAGTACAAGAAGTATAATTACAAAAGATAAACGAGGCCGTAACTAGGTACAATGGAAAGTCAGAAAGAGATGGGTTTTTGCATCTTAAGAAAGAAAGAAATTTTAAAAAGCAAAATTTTCATACAAATAATTCACATTTACAGGTATGTTTAAAATGCTAACCAGAACTGCAGTTTGCATAGTTCCTAGTCTGGTTTAACAGGGAGAGCTTACTGGGCATGGGTGAGGGAGAGGGTCAGAGTAGGGCTGTAAAGTGAATCCTGACTCTCTTGCGGCCGTGGAGAACCCCCAGCCACTGCGTCCTCAGCTACGAGAATGTAAGCCTCAAATCAGGAGAATTGTAAGGGGGTAACCAAGAACTCTCAGAGGCAAAATCGTAATCTTGGAGATTCCTCCATGGATATACTTGAAAGAGGTAACTAGGTTTGGTCACTCATTACTCATTTATGAAGATCTGATGTATGTTAAAAATGGTAAATGTCATTTAAAAATGACCTATATTTCCCAAACGACTTCTCAGGCTATGTTTCTGTGTGTCTGGAGCATCTCCTCTTTGACCACAAGTACTGGCTTAACTGGAGACTGGTGGAGGATACAGAGATTCAAGTGTCTGTAGATGATACACACCTGGAAACAATATACCTGGGACTCCTGATACAGGAAGGTGAGCATGGAGTAGGGATCTTATGTGGATATTTATTATCAGAGTACTTGAAATAATTAGGGCACAAAGGGAAGGAAAACCAGTCAAACATGAAAATACTCATAAATGAACCCACCTGTTACAATATTACTCCAAATATCTTTCTCAGTGACATCTCACTGACATCTCATGAACAGCTGTGTTGGCTCATCTCACTGATGACGTTAGAACCACAGGGGGAGCTGTTAAGAGATGCCCATGCCAAGGCTCCACCCAAGCCAATGAGATCTCCAGAGGTGGGGGCCAGGCTTCGGGATTTTTTGAAAGTTGCCCAGGTAATTCTAAAGTGTATCCAAGATTGACAATCACTTTCCTAAACATATGATATCATTTGATTGTAAAATAAAATGGCAAATCTTACAAAACTGGAAGACTTCATAAAATGAAGGAAAATGATGTTGGGGAACCGTGTGAAGCACCCACCAATCTATTTACAAGAAAGGATCCAATTGGGGCTACAGCCAACCAGCTAACAACTGGTGGTATCACAGACCCATTGAAAGAGTCAGATTTGTATAGAATATTGAGCAAAATGAGTCTCTTTAGGAAAACATCATACAATTCACAAGTGAAGGAAAGAATTTCATACTGTTCTACTATAAAATTTAGTTGGAGAAATTATATTCACCCAAGTCAACTTTATTTACTGTTTGTTGGTCCTAAGATTAAACATGAGGTTGCAATTTTAACTGAAGTCCTACTGAATATACTTTTTTAAGTTTTCCTTTCATTTTTTTTTCAAGGTGAAGTCCCAATTAGACCTTACTCTCACAAATTATTCAGAGTTCAGGTGTCTCTTTTAAGTGAGTTCCTTGTCTTTGGCTTTTTTACCTGGTACCTGTATTTCTGGGAATACAAGGACTTCTTGTCCTCTGTGTACTTTACTCCCAGGATGGAGAGTGTCTGGGCTCTGCCTAGAAAGGTTACATTGTTTGATAGTTCCCTATTCATTTCCTACTACTCCTTGCAGGGGCTTTTCTCATTGCCTCCACACCACTTCTTCTGCAGAGCCCTGTGCTCCGTGGCTCAGTCAGCTGAAAAGGAAGGAGAGTGCTTGACACTTTGCAAGAATGAGTTAGTCTCAGTGAAGATAGTTGAAGGTGGATCTGAGTGGGAAGGCGTGTCCTTGGTGACAGGTCAGAGGGGCCTGGTGCCTGTGTCGGTCCTGGAACCTCTGCCACTCCTTTTCCACCAGTGAGTAGCTGCCTGCATCCCGGGAGAAGTTCTGCACAAAACAGAGTAGGCATGCTTGCACATATGGGCATCCACAGTGCCCAGGAGGGGACGGAATCTGGGTGGCTTTTTTCTCTTTTGTTATTTTTTCCACCAGTCAAGGTTTGCATGGTTTGGTGACACTGTAGACGACTCAGAATTTCAGAAGGACCTTGTCCCTAAGAGGGAATGAACTGCCTGGTCTCTGAGGCAGGGTCTGTCGGTGTAGGGCCTGGGGACCATTTGTATCTGAATTACCTGGGGATTTTACTACAATTCAGACCCCCTGGCCCTCCTCAGACTCTCTTGGGGTTGCATCCAGGAATTTGCATTTTATGTAAGCTCCCCTTAAACATCAAGGGATGTCTTTCACACTAAATTTTGAGAATCCCTGCTGGGAGGTACTATACACTCCAGTGGCAATAAACATGGTCCTGGGCCATGGACCCTGTATGTGGCTCTGGGGGAGACTCTGACAGTGAGAATGGAAAGGAACCCCTTGCTAGTTATTTAACTGACAAACTAATTGCAGACCAGAAAACATCCCAGGCCTATTGAGCTCTTCTCCTTCTGATAGTGCCCAATAAAGAGTTGAAAAAAATAAACATTTGCCACCATTACGGTGAGAGTAATAACAACAATACTTATCATCATCATTGTTATTTTAACAGACTATTCTGCTAACTGTTCTAATTTTCTGAAATCCATGTTTGCAAACCCCATGTTTCCATTGGCAGATGGTTCCTAAAGAATTATCCAAGAAGCTGTGGCCTTTCCAGGAAGAGGAATTGGACAGGCTCCTGTCAGATCGGTATGGCTGAGTTCAAGAATAGTCTTGTTAGCAAGGTACTATTGCCCTGCCTCCTCACTTTATCTGCAGGTTTGGAGTTAAGATGTGAATTCCTGTCTAGCCTCTGCTACTGGATTTGGAGAAGCCAGGTACAGTCTGGACCCATGGGGTTCCTTTCCTGTGAAATGAAAACCCTCAATCCGAGGCCATAGGTACAAATGCCGACGAGATGAGCAGAATGCACAGAGGCATGAGGGCCTGGATGGAAGATGTTTAGAAATGGTAGGGAACATAGGGGCTACATACATGTGTGAAAAAAACCCCAGTGTGTGCCAAATGTGGCTTGCAGCCTGCTTGCTTTCAGTCTCTGGTGAAAACGTTTTCTAACTTCCCTTATGGTTTTGTAAAATTAATCTTGAATTTAAGAAGAGTAGGAATGCCTGGCACATAATACTCAGTAAATATTTATTGAATAAATGAATGATGTATATGTATGTGTATACACACACACACACACACTTTTTAGATAATCTGTATATGTATGTGTGTGTACCCATACACAAACAACTGCAAGTATAGCTGTGTCTACTGGATAGTGAACTTGAATGTTTCCTGGGTATCTAGAATATACATTCTTTTCACCTTCATTCTTAAGAGTGCGCCCACCACACCTAGCACAAAGTACAATTTTGTAAGCTCCAATCCAAATAACACTTAAAAAAAAAAAAAAGAGGAAATTAATGGAACCCAGGCAACCCAGGCATTGGGTCTAATCAGTAATTGACCATAAACAGAATTTTTTAGCTGTGTGAGGCAGTATGGCCTTGTGGTTAGGAATATGGGGCTGTGAGGTCTGTTCTGGGTTCAAATTCTGGCTCCACAACTTAAAAGCAGTGTGACTTCAACCACTTCCTTTGCCTGCCTTGTGCCACAACTTCCTCACTGGTACAATGTGACTGTAAGATAAATTCTAGCCAAAATAAGCAGGCAACAAGAGGCAACAAAGGGCCGGGCAGTTTATTTGAGCGCAATTCCTGGGCGATGTTCTCCAGCCTGGCTATCACAGGCTGGGGAAGTCACGCTCAGCAGGGCAGGCAGCGAGTTTCTAAAGAAGGTAGGGAGAGGCAGAGCTTAGATTTACAGCAGTGCGAGGATTGGCTAGCCTAAGACACATTTTTCAGGTTGGGAGAGGGCAGCAGCCGGGGACTTGGGCACGTCATCAGTGTCTGACGTGCTCACCTCTCCCTCTGGTGCTTTCAACCTTACATTCTAGCCTTTTGGTTATAATGGGCACCGACTTGATTTGGCTACTTCTGGCTGACAAGGGGCATTGTCAGGGGGCGTTTCTTAGCATGTAGTTACATTGCTCTGACTGCAAATATCTTGCCCTGCTTTCTCTAGAGGTTCTCACTCCACTCTGTCTAAGCTCACAGACTCTGTTTCATTTTCTCTTCTACTGATAGAGACTCTAGCTGCTGCCAGGGAAAAGAGGTGACGACTGCTCTGGCTGCTTCATGCTGAGAGGGGGGCACAGTAAAGGGTGCAGCTAGGTTTTATCACTGGTCAGTTGAGAGGGCCTCGGAAGGTTGGCACTTCTATTCTGGAAGGACAAACTTGATGAGATTAAGAATGCATGGCTGAATATGAGAATTAGAAATATGAAGAGTCCAATTGAGAATCATAGCCAGGTATCATGGGGAAACTAGAATTCTGGATCGAGTTTACATTTCAATGACTAGTATTAGGATTTAGTATAGATAAGACTGCATTACTGAAACAATACTTTTCTCTAAAACTACTCTCATTTTTATTAGAAGTAACTAGGTTAAGAAAATAAGTAACACTTGGCTTTATTATTTGCAAAAGTGCAGCAAGAAGAGCAATTGATTACATAGACTCTTTTAAATGTGCTTTGCTGGAACTTTTTGTAAGGAATTTCAGATTGAACTTTTAAAGGCCTCTTGAGGCTAGAAAGCCAAGCCAGACTTGCTATCAGGTTTTGTCTGCAGTACCTGTAGATTTGGGTGAATTCTTCTCTTCTCGAGGTCTCTAAGACATCTTGAGGTTTTTGCACCTGCCAGGAAGTGACTTTCTTTACTCACCTGGTAAGGCTGCTGGGAACTGTGTAAGCAAGGTACTAGACCTGTTCTTCTAAGGGGCTTTGTTGGCTTTATAAAGTCAACTTTAGTTCTTTAAAGCTGTTCATATCTGAGTTTATGCACGTGTTTCTCAGGTACGACATTCTAGTCAAAGGTTTGGTAGTATAACTTGTGTTTTTAATTGGTATTCTTACAAGGAAAGCAGATTTTTATTGAACTTGTGCAAATAAATATACCGCCATGAAATATAAAAATAGTCCCTGAGAGTTTTTAAATTCTGGAGGGATCAGGTAGAGAGAAAGGTAAAGTTTCAATTCTGCTTATAAAGGCAGCCATTTACTAAACTGTCAGCTTAAGAGAAAAAGCTTAAAACACTTTATCAACAATATTTGAAACAAAAAGCTATAAAATCATCTTCTTTAGTTTATTTAATCCTATGTAACTAATACCTGTTCTGCTGAAATCTAGTTTTTTACTAGTTTAGGAGTAATGAAACAGTGACTATAGATGACAAAACATGTACAGATGACAGTGGTTAAAGATCTGATGAGAGCTTACTGTAAGACAATTGTCATAGGGAAATTTGGACATTTCTGTAACACAAAACATTCAGTAACAAAGTTTAGCATCATTCCCTGTGATAGTGCTTTCCAGGTAATTAAGCAGGTAATTATATATTAGATAAATAAGCTAAATTAGCCAAATAACTTTCTTCAATGAGAAAAAATTCTTCTGACATGTTCCAGGGGCCCTCTGGAAAATACCAGAATGAACTAGAGGTAAAAAGCACCTTTTTGAATTTGATTTTGGGAGGCTGTTAAAAGTTTTAAGGCACTTGCTTAAATAGGATTATATGTTGCTATGAAGCAATACTTATTCATTTAACTAGAATTACAACAAAATATTTCAAAGGCAAATAAATAAGGTTACACAGTTGTTAGCAAAGTTTAGTATTTAGTTCTTTTAATATTAAGATCTCATTTTCTTAAAGACTTCGACAACTCACTGAGACTTTAAGCATAAGAAACTGCTTTGATAAAACAATTACAAGAACCCTCTGCAATCTTTCAATATTAAGAGCAGACTACCAGTTCAGAAAACTTTGTCTTTTTAACTGAAAACAAAATTTTGCTATGTACTTGATACTGAGACTCATTTGCTTTAATTTTATATAGCATGACTATATTAAATTCTTCTACAAACTTTCTACAACATTCTTTTTACATTTAGATTTCTCTCTCTAAATAAACAGCTGTACTTTAGAACAAAGTTATTCTTTTATCAAAAGACACATTCTTTAGCTTGCAGAAATGTTTTCTTTATTACTTTAAGTAGTTTTAATTAGAACTTAAAACTATTACTTTAAGCTTCAGTGAACACTGAAAAATAGGCTACTGTAAACTGTTACACTAGCATTTTTCAGATTGATACATCTATGAACATATATTATCATTTTTGGAAATGTGCTTTACAGCACAATTTCTCATTAGGCACAAAATATGTCTATATAACTTGGCAAACTTTAAGAATTTTGGTTACCACAAAAATTCTCAGGCTGTTTGCATATATATACACTGTTATATATTAAGTACAGTATTATTATTAAGATGTTTATTTGCTACACTTGTTTACTTATTTTTAGCGACTATGCTAGATTACTTACAAAACTTTTACTAAACATTAGACAAAGTCAAGCTTTTCTTTAAGCATCTTCTTGAAATGTTTAACAGATAACATTAACTTAAATGACTTTAAGTAAGTAAACTTTGGCAGCTGATAACTATAAGGACATGTCCATTTCAGTTAAACTTAAATTAACATTAATGCTTAATATTTTTTATTAGATTTTCTGGAAGTTTTAGAATGCCTAATTTTCACAAGTGCTTGTTTTTAAATTAATTTTTATTAATACCATCCGGAGGTAGGAAAATATTTTTCATTTAGCAACACTTTTTGTATAAAAACATATACACAGACAAACTGATATAAAGATTTGAGTTACTGATATTTAATTGCTTTCTTTCTTTTTAGCTTCTTGTCTGTGGCTTCTGGAACCGGAGGGCGGGAGAAGCGGTTCCAGTGGGGGAAGAGGGCGGTGAAGGCGGAAGGAGAAGGGGAGGGGGTGGTGCAGCCACTGGAAGAGGAGAGGAGCGGGAAGGCGGCGTGGCTGGGAACACAGGACCTGAAGATGGCAGCGACATGGGGGAGGACAAAGAACTTAAAGATGGTGGTGGAGAGGGGTGGGGGTAGCGAGCTGAGAGGTGGGAGACTAAGGTCTTCTGGCTGATCTATAAAAGAAGAAGTACTGGGCAGAGTAAGAGGCTGACAATCTTTAACTGGAGATCAGGCCAGGAGAACCTGAGTCGTTGAACACTTAACGTACAGGTTTGGGGGGAAACACAAAGTCCAAAAAGCCTGCACATATGGGATTTTACCCCACTCTCCATTCCAGTGGCAATAATTAGTCAAGTCGGTGAGGAGGCCAAAATTGAAAGTTCCCTCAGGGGGCCAGCGAGATTGATTGTCCAAGGGATACCGAGGTCCAGCCTCAGAGCAAAGAAAGACTAGCTTCCATTTGCGAACTTCCCGGGACAAATATAGAGTAGCCAGATTAGAAATGAGACACCGCAATGGGGTCTGAGCCTCTGCTTTTGAGGGCTGGTTCCCCATGTCTGCATCACCTCCCCAACTAATCCCACTGAGAGGAGCGCCTAGCGTCCCAAGCGCACCAAGTCAGGGGAGACATCCTGGGAGCCTGGGTGAGGGACACCTCCCACACCGCAGGGCCAGGGGCGGGCCGGATGCCCGCAGGGGGTGGGCTGGATGCCCTAACCTGGACGTAGCTACGATTTTGAACGGACCGGGGGAAACTGTGGGACTCACCGGAAAATAGTCCACGCAGTGCTCAGCACGGCAGGCAGTGAGTTTTTAAAGAAGGTAGGGGGAGGCAGGGCTTAGATTTACAGCGGCGCGAGGATTGGCTAGCCTGAGGCACGTTTTTCAGGTTGGGAGGGGGCAGCAGCCGGGGAGCACGTCATCAGTGTCTGACGTGCTCACCCCTCCCTCTGGTGCTTTCAACCCTACATTTACCATAAGCCAACTCCAAATGCTATGGAACTGACCTAATGGCATCTGTTAATCACTCAGTACAGTTCTCCTACATTGTAGATCCTGTTTACCCACAAAGCAGTGGGAATTGCTGATCCTGAAGACACCATCAATAGAAATGTGACCAATAATGCCAGAGAAAAAAAAGGTAGTAGGTCTAGCAGAAGAGCTAAAACAGATATGGAAGCTGAGGTGCATAAGGGCTGACCGGCGCGGGGCCACCGGACAGAAGGGCCGGCCAGCGCAGGGTCAGTGGACAGAAGGGCTGACCAGCAGCTGAGAGACTTAAGTTCTAGACCCAGCTGTGTCACACAAACTCTTTGGACAAATCACAGACTCTGTGCCTCCAGTTTCTAATGTATAAAAAACGTGGATTCTAAGAGTTGCTCTACCTACCCTTTGGGGCTCCTGGGAGGATCTAAGAAAACCAACTTAAATCTATTTTGTATTTTGGACAATACAATGCTCATGCTTATGTCATTACTAGATCCTACTGGGCGACTTACCAAGCTGGGTGATGACTGTCGTCAGAAGGAAGGTCTCCCAGACCCTTAGCAGTTTCCTGTATACCAGGGATAGGAGGCTAATGTTTGCTGAGGGTTGATTAGGTTCCATGCTTTGTACACTTTATCCCTTTGACTTTTCCTAATATTCATGAGACAGGTATTCTTATTATCTCCATTTTACATTTGGGGAGACTGAGGGTCATGGTAGCCGAAGGAGCCGGACGGAAATGGAGAGCACCCCCAGTAGGTCTCGTCCTGGTCCAAAGGTCTGCGAACCGTGACAAAGCGTCTGGCGAACCAGGTGAACTGGGGAAGCGAGTGAGCTTTCCGGTGTTCCCCTGGCTCCCTTTGCTCAGTGCTAGGGCATATCCAGCATTCTGAGATCATCTCTCCTGCATTCGTTAAAAAGCCTCTTTTGTTTTATAAGATGGTGAGAGCAGATTGTAGTTCCAATCTTTGAATGTCCTTGTTTGGCAAAATTAAAAGCCAATTACCTGTGTCATTCCTACCATTTTTTTCTTTGGGCGAAGATTTTACTGGTCCTTGAAATTCTGAAGTCTGGGAACCTCGCGTTTCCTGTCACACTGGACGCTCATGGAAGGCTCAGCTGTTTCTGCCTTACGTACTTGATCTGTGTGCTCTCTCCCAACAGGCAGAAGAAATTGTAAAACCTTAAGGGGACATGAGAGGGAAGAAAAGGATGAACTGAATTTCCAACAGGGGGAAAGCATCAAGATCATCGGCTTTGTGGTGCCTGGGCTTCAGTGGTTCATCGGGAAGTCCGTGCACTCGGGGGAAGTGGGTTTCGTCCCCACCAGGGGCATAGATCCTGACTCTTAACTCCCCAGTGTAATTATGATGGGGAGGCCTCTGGGATGCCCTGGAGAGGGTCCTGCCCGATCTGTGCAGGTTTGCAGAGGAGCTTCAGGGCCTCCCAGAAACAGGAGCCAGGTAGACGAAGGAGAGGAGGATAAATACTTCATGTTATTTCCTAAATGCCATCTCTACCCACCCAATCTAAATAACCAATCATTCTATATCATATTTGCTACTTCAGTTTTAATAATCCAGTTTTTTGGTTGATATTTCTAGTTTTACAATGTTCTTTGGACTGCTTGTCAGAAGTTTAGTATATACAACAATAATTTTCAAAATGTTTAACCTATATATTTTCCAGGCATTGCAGGGATATGTAAAAAAAAAGTCACAGGAAAACAATACTTTTTAAATGCTACTTAGTCTATTTTCCACTCCAAACCTAAACTTCCTTAGATATCACATATCCTTTAAAAATATATGGTAAACTGACTTTGTTTTACAAGCTGGCTTTAAGCCCTGGCTAAGGCACTTAGCAGCTGTGAATCTGAGGAAACTATTTAATCTCTGAGAATCTCACCTTTCTCACTTATAAAATAGAAATAGTTTAATTTAAAGCATTTTGAGAATAATTAAAACCTGTGAGAAGGAGATTGTCCTAGGCACCTAATAGCATTCAACAATGTTTATTGTCTCAAGTTGTAGCCATGAACTTTACTCCTATCTTGTAAGCATTTTCCTTTTGCAAAATCTTCTTGGAAGTTCCCTCTATCTTTCTGCTGGCTGGATATAATTAATGATGAATTTCTAGGGTGGAAGCAAAGCCATGGGTGGAAGAAGTCTGAGTTATTAATGCATCATGTATAGAAGAACTGCCCACCAACTAGGAAAACCCACTTTGGATTCTTATTAAAAAAATATTTCTGATGAGAATAAAAAAACACTCTGGAAAAGAGGTAAAAAGAGCTCTTGGAAATAAATACTATGAGATTAAAAATTTAATAATTTAATAGACAAGTTAGATGATAAAATTAGGATACGTCTCCTGCTCCACCTCTAAAAATTTTAACCAAAAATGAGATAAAATTAGGAGGAAAAAGCAAATTAGAGGATCAAGTGGAGGCATAATGTTTGAGTAAAAGAAGTTGTAGAAGTACAGAAAGGAAGAAAAATCCAAGAAACTCAGTAAATTTTTATAATATGATTGTTTCCAGATTGAGAGGATCTACTGAATGAGACACAATGGACGCAAGACCTACTCCAAGGAGTATTGTTGTGAAATTTCAGAAAATCAGGGAAAAGTAGAAAAATATAAGAGCTTCCAGGGAGAAACCACACACAAAAGATCAGGAATCAGAATGGTATGAATTTCCCACTAGAAACTATAATGGAACAGAGCATTATCTTTAAATATATGAAGAAAAGGTACTTCCAATGTTGAATTTTATGCCCACCCATACTATAAATAAAGAGGGTTGATAAAACAGACATTTTTAGAGATGCAAGTGTCAAAAGTTTAATTCCATGTACCCTCTCTTAAAATTAGGAGTTAAAAAAAAAAAAGATATAAGATCCTGGAAACAGGGAAGTCCACACAAGACAAATGATATTCTCCAAGACATGAGTGAAAGGAGAGCCCAGAATTACTTCCATGACGTCTTAGAGAACAACTAGTCTACACTAGAGCAAGAGAACAAGGAACTCCCAAAATGTAACTCTAGAAGATGAAACTGTTAAGCTGATTAATAGGTTTAATTACATTGGAAATTTATACCCTTGGCAAAGAATTTGGTGATCAATAAGTGTTGGTATAAGGAAAATAATAGAAAAAAAATTAAAAACAAAAATAAAATAGTCATTCTCCTATTGTTTAAGAAGATAGCTTTACAACATGTAGCAGTGGATTAAACTAGATGATTTCTCATGAACAGAAGTTCAGAGATGGGCAGTCCAGGACTCCTGGTATGATTTCCGTGGTGTCAGAACCTAGGCTTCTCTCTGTTGTTTTACCATCTTCATCATGTGACTTCTTCCTGGTAATCCAAGAAGTCAAGCCATTACATCCACACTCCAGCAAGCAGAAATAAGACAGGGACAGAAAGCGAAAACCCCTCCTACACTGCTTTAAGATCATTACAGTAGGGCAAATGCACTAACGCATCTCACTGACCAGGAGTTCAAGCTGCATGGGTTCCATTGTTAAAAAGGGGCTGTCAGAAGTGGAGATGAATACTGGGAAATATAAGTCAGCTACCTCCCTCCAGCACTTTCTATTCTCCATATCCTACTTTGTTTTCCTCATACTATTTATTAATCTCTGGTAGATTTTTCTCCTCATTTATTTGTTTTCCCTAACCTTTAAGTTCTTCTGATCAACTCTACATCCCAGTTTATGGAAATGTGCCTGATGCATAAGAGGAATTTTATAAATATCAGTTTAATGAGTGAATAGACTGTTAATTCCAGTGGTGGGGAAAGTCTAATAAAAATAAATTTCAGCACAAAGATCCAGTCTGGGTGGAGATGATGCTTTGATTTATCTTCATTAGTTAGAAATGGATGATTTGGAAAAACTGATTCCTCCCCTCTAGAATTACTAATTTTAAAAAGTCTCCCTTTCTTGTGAATATAATTCAAAAGCAACTGCACAAGCCACAACTAATACAACCATAGGGGATAGGTCTGTGATAATTCCCTAGTCTTAATGGTGAAGTAAACTTACTTCAATGTATGCAACAATGTAACTATGGTGTGTGCAATTGTGTTTAATTATGCATTGTGTAATTATGTGTGTAATAACACAATGTGAGTTTAGACATAAACATTAATAAAATATAAATTAATAATGTAATAACAATTCTCAATGTAAGCATTATCAGATGGAGAAAGAGAAGGGTATTGGGAAGATATGTAAGAAACCTGAATCCTCATTATCCAAGCAATAGATTCTACCTGTAACAGATAATATCAAGAAACACCAGAAAATGTCCATAATTTAGAATAAAGGGAACAAACATTAGAACAGCTGAAAATTTTGAAAACATTTTTCCTGGAGACAATCGGGGATGGGGAAGACAAGATTAGAGGTCCTGTAACCAGGCCTGAAGAAGTTAAAACCTGGTCTCTTTAAGTCCTTGCAAGCCTCCAGGAGCAAGATAGGGTAACTGGATCCATAGAGCAGCATTGTCTATTTTGTTCCTGGAATTTAGACATAGAAAACAGACCAAAGACAAACCAAGGAGGGGAATGGAAAGTTACTGCAAGACTAATCAAAACTCCCTTTTAGATTTGCAAAAATAACTGCAGCTCTGCACATAGGCTTGTTAATTTTGCTTACAACTTGAGAGAGAAGACAAAATAACTGTTCTATCAGGAGTTTGCAGGAATGTCAGAACCGGACCTTTGCTGACAGAGGTGTTCACTCTCCCTGATATCCAGATGTACAAAGTTACCTGTCACCCTCCTGCACCCTCCCAAACCCTCTTTCCCTAGCATAGAAAGAGCTTGAAATCAAGCCTGACTTAAGATGGGTCTTTAGGACAGCAGTCCTCCCAGCTTCCAACCTGCCGGCTTGCTGAATAGAGCTCTCTCTTCTCCACACAGTCTCCGGGTGTATTGGCTGATCCCGCTGCGGAGGAACCCAGCATTCAGGGTTAAAGTCTGCTCTTTTGCTTTTAAGGCTTACGAAACTATTTGATTTCAAGCTACGTATGTTTCAATTAGACGTTTTCGTATCTAGTCGGTGCCCCTATTCCTCTGAGCTCCTGGGAAATAGTCTAAATCATTATCGGGAGCCTTTTAGAGTGTCGCGGTGGGCGGCGATGGGGAGGGAGGAGGCATTTAGAGCAGGAGAGTGAAGGCTCCCCGTTCTTCAGCTGTGTGGACGCCACTCCGAATAAAACTTAACCTAGGCAGCAACCTCCACGATTTGCAGCGTGAAGCGTTATAGACGCACGCACCGACACTTGCTTCTCTCTCGAGGGCCCTACACGCTCACTTTCTCCACACAAACTTGTGGAACTGCACGCAACTGCGCCTGGAGATGACATGACGGGCTCAGAAGGGCGACACGGGCATATCTCAGCATCCAGCTGCTCCTAACGTGACCTCTGACGTGCGCGCTAAGAACGTTCAGGGCCACACGGAGGAACCGAACGGGCGGGGCTGACGCCAAACGCGCCTGGCGCCGGGCCTCCAGCGGCCTGGGCAGTCGGGCCGCGCCTCCCGGCACCGCAGGCGGAGCTGACCCTGCCGAGTCCCGCCCCGAGCCTGCGTCCGCCAGCAGTCCAGCCGGGGAGCCATTAAAAGAAGGATCTAAGAAAGAATTCCGGCTGGCTGCCCTTCTCAGCGCTCCAAGCCGCGCCATGCTCGCCCTGCGAAACACGTTGACCAGAAGTCTAGCCGCGCGGACGCCGACGCCTCAGGTACTGCCCGCCGGCGGGAAGGGGCGGGGCGGGCGTCTGCAGGGAGCGCGCGGCGCACCCAGACCTGCGAGTGCTGCGCGTGCGCCCACCAGGCTTGCGGGATTCCCCGAATTCCTTGTTACTGAGCGAGTCCCGGAGCCCCGGACGCGCGTGGGCACGAGGGGCGTAGACCCGCCTGCCAGCGTCGCCTCCCCGCCAGCTCGCCGGCTGCCCTTTTCTGGCCCAGTTTCCGCGTGGCCCTGAAGCTCCGCCTGCTGCGTTTTCGCCGGCCGCCACCGTTGTGCTCGCGGCGTTGTGGTCCGCGGCCGGCGCTGGTCGGGCCGCCCTTATTGGTTTGTGCTTGGACAAGCCACTTGCTCCTTCTAGACTGAAGGTGGAACATGAAAATGGTCAGCCAGCAGTTGGCAAAAGAACCGGCCTGCCCCTTTGTGACGAAACACCCAGCTTCCGAGCGTATTGCAGAGAACCTTGGAGAAGAGCCCTCGGGGGCGGGTGGTGGAGCACCTGCCCAGCTGCCCGCCGTCTCGTGCCGCCGGTGCCCAGGCCGGACAGGGTCAGGAACCTCGTAGCGCACAGAATACTCATCATAGACATGATGGAATGAGCTCTAGATTTTAATTAAGACTTAAACACAATTAAGTAAAACGCATACACTATTGTGTTTTGTAAACAAAATATATGTCAGAGCAAGAAGCTTACTGCTTTCCTTTGACATACCAGGCAGTCAATATAAGCCCCAAATTTATCCATAGTTTGTAGATACCAAAACTATTTTAAAAGATTGTTTTGGTGTAATCAGCTTCAGGAACTGTGCACATGCTAACCAAAGTTATATAAGATGGATTTGTAAACTAGAATGCCATGTGTGTCTCTGTACACATATGTGTGTGTATATATAGAAACATATGCATACACAGAGGATAATATCGAAGGCATTTCCCACTGAAAGTTCAGTTTACTCAGAGAACCAAATTAGAAATTTACATGGCACATGGCAATTACAAAAGGAACTAATGGTTTTTAAGGTATTTCCATCAACCTGATGTAATTAAGTGGATTAAATGCCCTTAGACTACATCTGTAGTTAAAATGAATAATAATTCAGACAATTCTGACTCACTTTTTAAAAAAGGTTTCTCCTTTTTCTAGCATTTACACATTCTATCACTATATTACAATGCAATTAGGTCATAGTTACCTATTACATTACTTACATTCCTATCCTGTTTTTGACCAGTAGTCTACTTCATTGGATTTAATAAATACTTTGACCTGACCAGCAATTTCCATTGTTTTAAGAACCTAAGAAAAAAATGAGTTTTCTGCTAGTAAACATATTTATATTTTGCTAGCCAGAATACCTATATATTTTATAAAATTGTTTTAAATGCTTAACTCTAACACATATACTATGGACTAAATATGGAATGTTGGCTAAATAAAGAATCACAACTATTTTTAAAATTTATTAGGATTCTAAATGTAGTTCTTGGGTAAAAAAATTGTACCAGTGGCTTTTCATGAGCAGCTTCTCATGTAAAAGTGACCAAACATAGATAGACTCCTGATAGGAAATAGTAGCTATTTGTTTAAAATGCTTTATAAACTTCACTCTCAACAAATGTCTATAGAGGACAACAGAAGTACAAACAGATTATGAATCCACTGAGTGCCCCTTATTTCCAGACTCAGATATGGTTGTAAAATATTATAAACCCTGCCTTCCCAAAGCATTTAAATATGCCTTATCTTTCTTTAGGTATACTCATTTTTTGCTACAGGATCCAGACAATACGATGGAACATTCTATGAATTCCGTACTTATTATCTTAAGCCCTCAAAGATGAATGAGTTCCTGGAAAATGTGAAGAAAAACATTCATCTTCGGACAGCTCACTCTGAATTGGTTGGATACTGGAGTGTAGAATTTGGAGGCAGAATGAATAAAGTGTTTCATATTTGGAAGTATGGTATGAGTCATCAGCTTTAGTATTCAGTACAAATTTTCATTCTGTTAGATGTTACATGAGACTTAGTTCTTGGATCTATATTACCATAAATACACACAAGTAAAACTTTTCAAAAGCAGTACCAAAAAATAAAATGATTACTTCTCCCAGTGGATACACCTGTAAGAGCCCATTGCTTGGAACCATTATATTATTTTGAGAATGTGGTACTGGGAAAATGTGGCATCTCAAATTTGAAGTCATAGAATTGTGAACTAGACTTTCTCAAAAGAAGTTAAGAATAACTTACTGTAAAGATGGTTTATGAAAAATTTAAAGCAGTGATGGCAAGAACCCAAGAGGGTTAAGATTTTAAAAGGAAAGTAGAATTATTTTTTTCTTAAATGAAGTTTAGAACCAGATATCAGTGTTTTAGCAAAAATCATTTAGGGGCTTTAGGCAACTGGAAGTTGATAGGCAATGACAGCTAACTTTGAAGCCCTCACTCATCTGTAAGATTTAATAATTCTATTATGTTTCATGACTTGCTTTATTCCTGTACCTCAAAGTTTCAAGGAATTCACTGCCATCATACTGGTCTAGGAAAGTAAGGGAAAAGAAGTTAGGAGTTCCTCCCATACTGAAGCTGACTGCTCATGGTTCAGTAGAGGAAGGGGAATGGTTACCAGAATTCCCAGAATGTTTGTTACTCTATACAGTCAAATCTTTCTGAAGTCCTTATCAGGACTTAATGATACCCAAAGAACTGGAATAATGCCGTTTAGTGTTTGGTCATCAATGTCCAAAGTTAATTAGTCATGAGCTACTTTAATATGAAAAGAGCTCATTCTATACCTAACAGGGCCATAGTTTAGGAGTTTTCCCTATTGTAAACACAATTTATGGTTTAATGCACTACCAGCTGAATCTTGTCCCATTAAAAAATTACTAGTAAGGTCCTAATATAAGCTCTAAGTTAGATGTTATTCCTTTTCTGCAGCATAAACTATAGAAAACTCTTGCCATTAGTCTTAATGAGGCTGAATAGTAAACAGAGTACTAGACCCATATGTTAGTAAACGTATATAAAACCTGTTTGAGTAGCAAACAGAAGAGACACAAATATTGGCTAAAGAAAATGAGTGACAATAGGTAAGAGTATCAGCATTATTTCTTTGGAAACTGTTGAAAGAAGAGGCTAAAAAAGTGCATCTTAATTTACGTTAAGTTTAATTCAGGGTCTGCCTTGACCTGACCATCCACCACCACCACCACTGAAGAAAAAATAGTCTTTCTCTGAGTTGGCAATATAATTTAAATGCTGCAACTCAACTAATAAGAATAGTTAACTAATAATTGAGTACTAAATAGGTGCCAAACACTGTTTTAAGCTCCTCTCATGTACTAATTTATTTAATCCTCACAACAACCCTGGAGGTAGATCCTGTATCATTATCCCCATTCCAGAGTAAGAAATAGGCACAGAAAGATTCAGTAAGTTACACAACTGCTTACTAAGTGGTACAGCCTATAAAGCCCACTCCATGACATTACACTTAGTTGTTTACACTTCTAGTCTCCTTTCAAACCATGAGAAACTTGGGGACATGTCACCTTTATTTATTTTGGGATCCCCAGTGATACAACACAGAGTATCCTTTGTGGCCCCAGTGAACATGCTGAATTGAATGCAACCCAGGAAAAGTGATTTTTAGTTGAAAATTTTTATTTTTTTTACTCATTTTCTTCCCATAGATAATTTTACTCATCGAGCTGAAGTTCGGAAAGCCTTGGCCAAAGATAAGGAATGGCAAGAACAATTTCTCATTCCAAATTTGCCTCTCATAGATGAACAAGAGAGTGAGATTACTTATCTGGTGCCATGGTGCAAATTAGAGAAGCCTCAAAAAGAAGGTAAGTCTTTTCCTCTTAGTCACTTTGAATTTTGATGGAGAAAATACTGATTTTAAGCAACAAAAACTAAAGTTCCACAGGAAAAAAATCAAATAATCCTTTGTTTAATAGGAACATATATTGTTGAGATGAAAATAAATTGGAGCTTTTAGCTTATTCTTTGAAAAATGAGCATTAAATAATGAAGTATTTTTCCAAGTTGATCTCTTCCTAATTCTTAAAGGTTACCTGTATTATAGAAAAGTAGACATGGTAAGTAAAGGTCGAGAAGTTGGGCCTTGGGAACAGTGTACATATGTGTAGGTAGTAGGTAAGAGATAGTGTGTAATATTTTGCCATATTTTAAAATACTATAAACTTTTAAATATAAAAGCATTTTTCCACAAATTACAATTCATCTTAAATCTTAAGTACACATCTGCTTATAAAATACTTTTGGGGGAATGAATAACTGAAACTGAGCAGCTGAATTAATGTAGTCTAACTTTTGTGTCTTCCTCTTATTTCTCAATTTGAAAATAATTTGTAAAGATTTGTCTTTGCTTATTTCACTTCTTGCTGACATAAAGAAATTATTACCTCAATCCAGTTTTAAACAAAGGTCAGATTAGAGAGACTATAAACTAGTTTAAGTTTTATGTTATTTTCCCCATTACTCCCAACTTTGTAGTGCGTTTTAGAATATAAGAGGTTTGAGAAGTCAAGATCCTTACCCACTAAGATCCCCCTCAGCTTCAGCACTAAATGAACCAAACAGTGTCAAATCTTGGTTTTCTTCCTTTATGTTACTCATAATTCTTCAATAACTTTTGCATGGTTTTCCTTTACTTCTCAAATCTACTTGTCTCCTAGTTTCTTTCTCTCCACCAACCCTATTCTTCCATCCAGAAAGTAAAATGCTTCTCAAGTATTTGCCTGGATATTTAGGAATAATAATATATCTCCTTTCAGGTATTTTTTTTCCCTCAAAAACTCTGAGACTGTCACTTCAGGTCCATTGTTTGCTTGCTCTTTCCGTTAGAAATAGAATCCCATAGTGGGAAATTCTATAAAGAAAAAGTAGTCGAAATTGGAGAGAATAATGAAACTGTAAGAGATTAGAAAATGGTTCCTTATTCATTTCTTTTATAAAGATGTAGACCCAGGCATTTTAAAAGTCCTATTCCATTATAAATTCTGTTTTATTGACAGATTTTACAGATTAAAAATACTTTAGATAATACTTTACCTACAGCTTCCAGTGTTTTTCTGTGTTCTGTATAAGCTTAACAACTGACCCTTAAACTAGGACAAGGGTTTCTAAACAAAAGAAAAACAATACAAATTATTAATAAATATGTCTCCACAAACATATGTACATATATGATCCACCAAATCTGTATATGAAGATTAGGCTTCCACTGGAACCAAACGAAGCATGATTAGAAATTGCCTGAATGTATTCTATAAAATAACTATTTTTCTCCTTTCTCTAGGAGTCTATGAACTAGCTACTTTTCAGATGAAACCTGGTGGGCCAGCTCTGTGGGGTGACTCATTTAAACGGGCAGTTCGAATTCATGTCAGTCGAGGCTACACAAAACTAGTTGGAGTGTTCCATGCAGAATATGGGTTACTCAACAGAGGTACAGTTGTACATATCTTCTGTGAAACTGCGAAGTATACTGGTGACATTTAATAAATTCCTTCTGTCTCTTCTTATTATGGAGTATATATTACTTTTTATTGCTAAATTTTTATTTTGCTCTAATATGAAGAGTTGAGCAAACTTGTTTTGCATCTAATTTGTTTAAATGTTAACACCTTATGAAGCCTTTTCAAATAATGAACTGCACTTGTCCCTGATACATCAAAATGATAAAGTTTTTAAAACTGGAAGGAGCCTCAAGGAATCTATTCCTTTCAACACCGTTTTTTTCCACTGAATGCACTTTTATAATTTTTTTTCTGTTGTCTTTTTTTCCAGTTTTATTGAGATATAATTGATATATAACATTCTAAGTTTAAGGTATACAATATACAATCTAATGATTTGATATTTGATTCTTTATAATCCTGCTTTTATTTTAAATAAAATAAAATGTATTAGGAAGTCAGAAAACCTGGTCTACTAGACTGTGTCTTTAGCTTTGTTACTTTACTTCCTCTCTCCAGACTTCTGTTTCTTCATCTGTAAAACCAGTTTGATTATAAATTTCTCTGCCAAATCGCTAAGTCCTCTGAAATCTTATCATTAACATACTTACTTTTAACTTTCTGGTAGTCACTATTTTGATTTAAACAATGAGATTTAATGTTTCTGATTAATTTTTTTGTGTTTCTTATTTGTAGTAATGCCATAGTTTTTAGACTCTATTTCTGGTTTATTTCTTCAGTTCACGTTCTTTGGTGGAATGAGAGTGCAGAGAGTCGTGCAGCTGGGAGACATCAGTCCCATGAGGATCCCAGAGTTGTGGCAGCTGGTAAGCTATTTCACTAAGCACAAATTATTCTGAGAACAAATTTGACTTAGTCAAAAACCTTATATGCCTTCTTATGAAATGTTTTTTCCAGTTCGGGAAAGTGTTAACTTCCTTGAGTGTCAGCAGAATATGCTTCTGATTCCTACCTCATTTTCGCCGTTGAAATAGTTTTCCATGGAAATATGGAGCCTTTCGTTAACTGTCAAGAGATGTGTCTGCTAACACAATGCTTAAATTCTCCCAAGAGATTTTCATTTTTATATGGAGGTGGTAAGTTAATTTTCTATGTCCCTTGCATTTTTAAAGCCACCTCCAGCATCACTACCACTTCAGGAAACAGTTCTATTCATTTCCCCCTTGGCATTTCAGTATCTCTTAAACATTAAAAATAGTTGTTGTTAAATATTGTAACAACTTTGTATGGTGATAGCTGGTAGCTAGAATTATCATGTATATAAATGTTGAATCACTGTGTTGTACACCTGAAACTAATGTAATACTGTGTGTCAACTACCCTTCAATAAAAAATAAAAAATAAAAAATAAAAAATAGTTGTTGTTACTACAAGATCTTGCTTTTTATTTCTTTCAGAATATCTCTTGTTCTCTATTTTAACAACCCTCTTCTTTTACAGCATTTTCTTATATTCAAATGATATTTCCATGCCTATGATAATATTTTTAATTATATAATCAACCTCTCTTCATGTCTTTTTCTGAGATTTTAAAAGTTTTTATCCAGTAAAATTTATTTTGTACTACCCAATGGGATTCATAAAAATATTAAACATATTTCACTATTATGGAAAAGTACAATATTATCTGTGTCATGTTTATTAATTATGGTTTTCATACTAACAATCACATATGTGGAAACAATGTGCTTAGGACCTGGTATTAAAATTTGTAGAGGTCTCATCAGCTTACACACTAAAATGTCTTCATTCACAGTTAAATTTACTAATTTTTACTTCATTGTAGATCACTAACAGAGATACTTGGGACATCTGTTTTAATAAGGTATTTATGGTTTTGGAGATGTTTGCCCTAATAAAAGTCTACATATACATTCTGATTCTTTTTATTATTTTGTGTTTTAATCCTCTTCTCTGGAGTTGCTATGTTGCTATAGGTAATGAGACAGTAATAAATGTGCTGTCTTGATTGTAAATATTAAGATACCTCATGTAAATGGCACACTAATAACCCTACAAGGAGATTTTCTTCAGTACTGTCACAGATACACTAGGATTTTCCTACAAACAATCTTTATTTTAGTTGAGTACCTCAGCCTTCTTAAACTAGATTTGGTATTTCAAAGCTCTTCTGGTAGACTGTAATTATAGCTATATTATTTTATGTTTCTAACATATATTGCAAATACAGCATATTAAATTATGAGAATTAGCTATCTGAGGGAAAATTGAAAAACAGGAAGCAGATTCACCTCTCATTTATCTGGAATTCAAAGGACAGATTAGTTTCCTAAGAAGGCAAAGAACATCTCCTCTGACTGTCAGAGAAGTTAGAAGCATTGGTTTTGAGTTCTGACTAAGAGTCTTCTACCTCACTGTTCCTCTGAAACGTTGTCACTTAGGAAATTAGGTGGTAGTGGTATTAAATGGAGTCAGTGTGGACAGATTTTCTCTCTGATGTGAGATCAGCTCTGTACTTAATGCCATCGTTGGTGCAATGAAAGTAGACAACTGCTTCTGCCTTTTCCCTTTTCATTTATCCATAGAATGGCTAAAACACTTTCAGAAGAGCCAGGAGCTCGTTCATCCGATCCACAGCCCTGATGGCACGTATAAAGCAGCGGCAGACAGGTGCCCTTACCATGTCCCAGACAAAAGTGGAGAGCCAGAAGACAATGAGCTTCACTCTGCTGATGAGCTGCAGGTGCTTTGCCTTGCTGACCCGCTCCTGGATCAGGAACACAACAAAGCTGGCTGGAATTAAGAAGATGACAAAGAAGACACACATAAACACAAGGATGTCCACTAACATGCTCTTCCTGGAAGGAGAAAGTCAGTGAGGATCTGAGGGATAATTGACAGAGCTGAGGTCACAATCAAGGAAGACATATGCAGACACACAAACACACACTAATTTCTCATGACTAGTCCAGGGGAAAACATGTCAAAGACAAGGTGCCCTCCTGAAGCTCATACTCGAATACTTTCAAAAGATGACTGGCTGAAATAAAGTGAAATGCCACTGGGAAGTGTCCTAGTCAAAGTTCCCTTGGTTCCACTGCTTTTTGAAAAAGTTAAAATTTGAATTTCAGTAAGAGTGGTCAGTGGAGAGGTCCTGCCTTCAGACTGCCTCCAGTACACATCCACGGTGTTCTTCATCACAGCTGCTGTCCTTGAACTGGCTGTGCCTCTTTTATCTTTCTAGCCAGGAAAACTGAACCCATCTCTATCAGCACTGGGCTCTCATATAAGCTTCTCACCTCTCTTCATTGTCTTACTCACTGATCTCCTGACGCACCTTCACCCTCCCAACCAAAACACTTAGAAGCTTATGAGCATTCACTGACTTATTTACACAGTGACTTAAAAAGGGATTTCGAAGGAAATTTTCATAAAAATGTGCAACTTTAAAAGAAAATATGCATTATTATAAAAGGTGAATATGTCATCTTTTCAGGTTGGTAAAGTGAAGAGCTAATAAAACTGCAAATTATACATAATGGCAGCCCATTACTTCACTTAGGTAGGAGTTGGTGGAAGGGAGGAAAAGGGAAGGTATTCGACCAGAAAGTATAAAGTGCTATTAAACTAAATATTAATGTTCTATAGCAGTAAAAAATAAATAGATCTATAAAGATTTGCTTTGCAAAATGTTAGAAGACCTTCCAAATGTTTGTTCCTTGATGTTCTGATTAGGTTATTATATGAGCATTTTTAAGATAAAAACTGATTCAAAGGGCAAAAGGTAGTCACTATGTGGCACCAAGTACATCAGAGAGTAACCAGATGAGTTACAGGGAGCCAGCCAAGGAGAGTCTAAAGTGGTACTCAACATGCTTTCCTTTCCTTGAATTGCTTCCTGAAAACATCCTCAGTGAGGGCTGGGTGCCCATGTCCTTAGGAGCATCATTACTGTGAGTACATGAGAGGCAGCCCCTTAAGTAGTTCAAAAACTGGGAATTCGGAAGTGAAAAAGTGTTTCAAATTAAAAACTTTATTAAATACTTTTTGTGTGCTGGGCTCTTAAAAGAAATGAACAAAATGCAGACTCATCCACAAGGAGTTAAGACCCTGGCAGAATATTTAATATCAGGATGGCAAACAATATTCCGTAATAGAGATACCAATATGAATAAAGTGTTTGTCTACATATATATATGTAAAAACACATACATATATGCACATTTACATATGAATTTTAATAAGTAAAACATTAAGGATCATTTCAAAAGTACTTTAACAATTATCCACTAAGCAATAGACAAGCAGAATTTTCTAGGAAAGGGCAGGGAGATTTTACTGGCTGAATAAGCATAGATAACTAGAAAATACAAACAATAATGGGCAGGTTTCAAACACAAGCCCATGTTCTACAGCCATGGGCAATACCGTGTGAGCCTGGAAAAGAATATCAGCCATATATATATGTACAAATACATATATATTTCTGTGATTTTTTTTAAAAACTTCCCCATATCTTTTATATTACTGACATGCGGCCTCCATCTAAGGGTCTTTAAATCCTACAGAATCATGTATGTTCAAGTATCACAGTATTATTAAAAGGTTTGAAATCATTGGCATACTGTGTTAAGATCAGTCTGTGGGGGGATAATACAGTAGGGAACCTACTGTAGTAATTCTGAGGAAAAGTGTTAGCCTAGGCCAGAGTGACAGTTGTGGAGAAGGTAAGAAAGAGGAAAATTCTGGATATATTGAGAGGGTACAGCCAAAAGGATTTCCTGAAGGATTGGGTAATGGTGATAGAGGAAGAAGAGCCTCATAGATGACGTCAATGTTTTTGGACTGAAAAGTGGGAAGGATAGACTTGTATCTCACTGAAAAAGGAAAGGCTGTGATTGGAGTGGATCTATGGGAGAATACCAGGTGGTGTGTGCATTTTGGACATGTTAGATTTGAATTGTCTATTAAATATGACAACAATACCAAAGAATATACAAGTTTTGTGTTTAGAGAAGTCTGAGCTAGGGATATGAATTTGTGAGACATCAGCATATGAATATTTCAAATCAGGAGACTGAATAAGATCACTAAGGCAATGAGTATAGTAATAAAAGTGAAGCATTGCCGATTGAGCATATCAGCAACTCAGTATTGCAGATCGTTATCTGTCACCAAGCAGGGGTAACAGACGATACTGCATCTCTTCTTTCTCTGTGTCTCAGTGTAGATCTGGGCACACAACTGTCTACTCCATACACACAGCTGCCAATCTATATCAGATTATCATGTTAGTAGCTACATAATTATTCATATGAATTTAAAATGTATATCTTAATCATTCCTCTATTCATGATTGTCTCTAATCAATATGCCTGTTAACACTAATGACAAAATAAACATCTTCCTATGTGTGAATATTTTCCCTTCTTTTTTTGATTATATCTTAGAATAAATTCCCAAGAGTGGGCTTACTTCATCAAAAGCAATGAACAATTTTATGGCTCTCAACAGAAAAATGTTATAGTTCTTGATATATATACCCAAATTACTTTCCAAAGGGGTTATACCAATTTACATGATTCAGCTCTATTAAAATAGGTAATATAACTAAATGAAGCTGCAATGCTAATTCAACCAAAATTGAATTGTCTGGGGAAGGAGCTAAGATGGCAGAGTGAGTAGTTCAGTGGAAATCTCCTCTCAAAACCATATATATTTTTGAAAATACAACAAATACAACAATTCCTAAAACAGAGACCAGTGGATACAGTACAACAAACAGGCTACATCTACATCTGCAAGAACTCAGCATATCACGAAGGGGGTAAGATACAAGCTGTGGCCCGGTGGGACCCAAGCGCTCCACTCACCCCAGCTCCCTGGCGGGAGGAAAGGAATTGCGGCTGGGAGGGAGTGAAAGCCTGGGACTGCTAAACAACCAGCTCTAGTAATCCGCACTGGTAGTGTAGGCACACAGTGCATGGTGTGCTGAATATTAGAGAAACGGAGTAGCAAAATCTGCGAGCAGGTCCCCAAAACCGGCTCCCCTGGGACAAAAGAAAAGCGGGTGCTTTTTAAAGTCTTAAAGGGACAGGGACCTCATAGATGGATGGAATTGTCCCGGCACACTCAGCCCAGCAGCTGGGAATCCTGGGGACCTCGCGGTGACCTAACACGCCAGGCAGCAGCACAGCTCTGTAGCTCCTCACGGCAATAAGCAGCCTGCCAGTCGTTCGCCTGACCAGCACACTGGTCCAGTAGCCTGAGAGCACCTGCACGCAGCGGCGACAGAGCGGCCACGCCCCCAGCAGCTGCCCAGAATCTACTCCCAGTGCACAGATGCCCGGGCCAGACCCAAAGGCCACCACCAGCATGCAGCTATCCAGCGCAGGCAGAAGAAACCAGGACAAGGTGTGAAAGAATGCCGCTCTCGCAGGAGAGCAAACCTGGCACACCTGCCACTCCCTGCAGGGCTCTGTGCTAACCTGACGGCGGCCCCACCCACAGCAACTTAGAGGATTAATATGGAGGCTATTCCAGGAGTGTGGGTAAATGACAAAGGCAGCGGAGAAGGGCAAGGTGACAAGCAAATAGGAAAGGACTTTGTTCTCCCACCTAACACACACACACTACCTGCCTACAGCTACCTCTATCATCATAAAAAGGCAAAACAATCTGGTCCAGTCCAGAAAAACCCAGACAACACCTGAGAGAGGGCCAGGGGAGATAGATTTAACCAATCTCCCTGATAAAGAATTCAAAATAAAGGGCATAACCATGCTGATGGACCTGCAGAGAAGTATGCAAGAGCTAAAGAAGCAAGTAGAGAGGGAGAATACAGAAATAAAACAATCTCTGGAAGAACTTAAGAGCAGACTGCATGAGGTACAAGAGGCCATTAATGGAATAGAAATCAGAGAACAGGAATACAGAGAAGCTGAAGAAGAGAGAGATAAAAGGATCTTCAGGAATGAAAAAATATTAAGAGAACTGTGTGACCAATTCAAACGGAACAATATAACCATTATAGGGATACCAGCAGAAGAAGAGAGAGAAAAGGGGATAGAAAGTGTCTTTGAAGAAATACTTGCTAAAAACTTCCCCAAACTGGGGGAGGAAATAGTCTCTCAGACCATGGAGACCCACAGAACTCCCAACATAAGGAATCAAAGGAGGACAACACCAAGACATATAATAACTAAAATGGCAAAGATCAAAGACAAGGACAGAGTATTAAAGGCAGCTAGAGGGAGAAAAAACATCACCTACAAACGAAAACCCATCAGGCTATCATCAGACTTCTCAACAGAAACCTTACAGGCCAGAAGAGAATGGAATGATATATTTAATGCAATGAAACAGAAGGGCCTTGAACCAAGAATACTGTATCCAGTACAATTATAATTTAAATATGAAGGAGGGATTAAACAATTCCCAGACAAACAAAAGTTGAGGGAATTTGCCTCCCACAAACCACCTCTAAAGGGTATTGAAGAGGGACTGTTCTAGATGGAAGCACTCCTAAGGCTAAATAGATGTCACCAGAAAAAATAAAATCACAGCAAAGAAAGCAGACCAACCAAATACTAAATAAAGGCAAAAAATAAAATCAACTACTCACAAAAGCAGTCAAAGTAAACACAAAAGAGTACAGAACAAAACACCTAACATAAAAAGTATGGAGGAGGAGGAAAAAGAAGGGAGAGAAATAAAGAATCGTTAGACTGTGTTTATAATAGCTTAACAAGAGAGTTAAGTTAGAAGGCTAGATAGTAGAGAAGCTAACCTTGAACATTTGGTAACGAAGAATTTAAAGCCTGCAATGGCAATAAGTACATATCTTTCAATGATCACCCTACATGTAAATGGCCTGAATGCACCAATCAAAAGACACATAGTAGCAGAATGGATAAAAAAGCAAGACCCACCTATATGCTGCTTACAAGAGACTCGGCGAGCCAACATGGCGGCTTGAGTAGGACAGTGGGAATCTCCTCCCAAAAACATATATATTTTTGAAAATACAGCAAATACAACTAATCCTAAAAGAGAGACCAGAAGACACAGGACAACAGCCAGACCACAACTACACCAGCGAGAACCTAGCGCCTGGTGAAAGGGGTAAGATACAAGCCCCGACCCAGCGGGACCCGAGTACACCTCCCCCCAGCTCCCGGCGGGAGAAGAATAGGCAGAGCGGGAGGGAGATGGAGCCCAGGACTGCTGAACACCCAGCCCCAGCCATCCGGACCAGAGCGCAGACACAGCGTGTGCATGGGGTCCTGGATACTAGGGAAATAGGGCAGCAAGACCTCTGAGTGGGTGCCGAAGCTGATGCCCCTGTGACAAAGAAAAGTGGGGACTTTTTGAAAGTCTTAAAGGGACAGGGATTTAACAGCTGGATGGAAACAGCATAGGACACAGCCCAGTGGCTGGAAATTACAGGGAAAACAGGTGCACTAATCCCCTGGGCAACAGCTCCAAGACCCCTCACGGAGGGAAACAGCCAAACAGCCCCCCGCCCCCGTCCAACATCCCTCCGGGCACTGCAAAAGCAGAGAAACGGCCTAACGCAAAACACACCCACAGAAAGGCAAAAAGGAAAATTCTTACACTTCAGCCAGGAAAGACACAAAGACCCAGCCTACGCGCAATGACACAACAAAAGCCACTAGGGGTCGCAGTTGTCCCAGTAAAGAAAGGCCAGCAGCAAGTGAAAGGTTTGACCCTACAAGCTGAGAGTCAATAGCACCTGTCAACATGAAAAGGCAAAAAAATATGATCCAGACAAGACTAACCCAGACAGCTTCAGCATCTGCTACATCTTCCTCTGAGAAGGAACATGGGGAGATAGATTTAGCCAGTCTTCCTGAAAAAGAATTCAAAACAAAAGTCATAACCATGCTGATGGACTTGCAGGGAAATATGCAAGAACTAAGGAAGGAGAATACAGAAATAAAACAAGCTCTGGAAGGACTTCAAAACAGAATGGACGAGATGCAAGAGACCATTAATGGACTATAAAACAGAGAACAGGAATGCAGAGAAGCTGAGGCAGAGAGAGATAAAAGGATCTCCAGTAATGAAAGAATTTTAAGAGAGCTGAGTGACCAATCAAAAAGGAATAATATACGCATTATAGGCATTTCAGAAGAAGAGACAGAAAAAAGGATAGAAAGTGTCTTTGAAGAAATAATTGCCTAAAACTTCCCCAAATTAGGGGAAGAAATGGCGTCTCAGACCACAGAGGTACACAGAACTCCCAGGACAAGGGATCCAAGGAGGGCAACACCAAGACACATAATAATTAAAATGGCAAAGATCAAAGACAAGGACAAAGTATTAAAGGGAGCCAGAGAGAAAATAAAAGGTTATCTACAAAGGAAAACCCATCAGGCTATCATCAGACTTCTCAACAGAAACCCTACAGGTCAGAAGAGAATGGCATGATATACTTAATGAAATGAAACAGAAGGGCCTTGAACCAAGACTACTGTATCCAGTACGAATACCATTTAAATATGAAGGAGGGATTAAACAATTCCCAGATAAGCAAAAGTTGAGGGAATTTGCCTCCCACAAACCACCTCTACAGGGTATATTAGAGGGACTTCTCTAGATGGGAGCACTCCTAAAAAGAGCACAGAACAAAACACCCAACATATGAAGAAGTGAGGAGGAATAAGAAGGGAGAGAAATAAAGAATCATCAGACCGCGTTTATAATAGCTCAACAAGTGAGTTAAGTTAGACAATAAGATAGTAAAGAAGCTAACCCTGAACCTTTGGTAACCACAAACTTAAAGCCTGCAATGGCAATAAACTCATACCTTTCAATAATCACCCTAAATGTAAATGGACTGAATGCACTAAACAAAAGACACAGAGTAATAGAATGGATAAAAAAGCAAGGTCCATCCATATGCTGCTTACAAGAGACTCACCTCAAACCCAAAGACATGCACAGACTTAAACTCAAGGGATGGAAAAAGATATTTCATGCAAACAACAGAGAGAAGAAAGCAGGTGTTGCAATTCTGGTATCAGACAAAAAAGACGTCAAAATAAAGAAAGTAACAAAAGACAAAGAAGGACATTACATAATGATAAAGGGCTCAGTCCATCAAGAGGATTTAAAAATTATAAATATATATGCACCCAATACAGGAGCACCAACATATGTCAAACAACTAATAACAGAACTAAAGGAGGAAATAGAATGCAATGCATTCATTCTAGGAGACTTCAACACACCACTCACTGCAAAGGACAGATCCACCAGACAGAAAATAAGTAAGGACACGGAGGCACTGAACAACACACTAGAACAGATGGACCTAATAGACATCTACAGAACTCTACATCCAAAAGCAACAGGATACACATTCTTCTCAAGTGCACATGGAACATTCTCCAGAATAGACCACATACTAGGACACAAAAAGAGCCTCAGTAAATTCCAAAAGATTGAAATCCTACCAACCAACTTTTCAGACCACAAAGGCATAAAACTAGAAATAAACTGTACAAAGAAAGCAAAAAGGCTCACAAACACATGGAGGCTTAACAACATGCTCCTAATAATCAATGGATCAATGACCAAATCAAAATGGAGAGCCAGCAATATATGGAAATAAATGACAACAACAACACTAAGCCCCAACTTCAGTGCGACAGAGCAAAAGCAGTCTTAAGAGGAAAGTATATAGCAATCCAAGCATATTTAAAAAAGGAAGAGCAATCCCAAATGAATGGTCTAATGTCACAATTATCGAAATTGGAAAAAGAAGAACAGATGAGACCTAAGGTCAACAGAAGGAGGGACATAATAAAGATCAGAGAAGAAATAAATAAAATTGAGAAGAATAAAACAATAGCAAAAATCAATGAAACCAAGAGCTGGTTTTTCGAGAAAATGAACAAAATAGATAAGCCTCTAGCCAGAGAAGAAAAGAGAGTCAACACAAATCAACAGTATCAGAAACGAGAAAGGAAAAATCACGATGGACCCCACAGAAATACAAAGAATTATTAGTGAGTACTATGAAAACCTATATGCTAACAAGCTGGGAAACCTAGGAGAAATGGACAACTTCCTAGAAAAATACAACCTTCCAAGATTGACCCAGAAAGAAACAGAAAATCGAAACAGACCAATTACCAGCAACGAAATTGAAGTGATAATCAAAAAACTACCAAAGAACAAAACCCCGGGCCAGATGGATTCACCTCGGAATTTTATTAGAAAAAAAGGGAAGACATAATACCCATTCTCCTTAAAGTTTTCCAAAAAATAGAAGAGGAGGGGATTCTCCCAAACTCATTCTATGAAGCTAACATCACCCTAATACCAAAACCAGGCAAAGACACCACCAAAAAAGAAAACTACAGACCAATATACCTGATGAAGGTAGATGCAAAAATACTCAAGAAAATATTAGCAAACCGAATTCAAAAATACATCAGAAGGATCGTACATCATGACCAAGTGTGATTCATCCCAGGGATGCAAGGACGGCACAACATTCAAAAGTCCACCAACATCATCTACCACATCAACAAAAAGAAAGACAAAAACCACATGATCATCTGCATAGATGCTGAAAAAGCATTTGACAAAGTTCCACATCCATTCATGATAAAAACTCTCAGCAAAATGGGAATAGAGGGCAAGTACCTCAACATAATAAAGGCCATCTATGATAAACCCACAGCCAACATTATACTGAACAGCGAGAAGCTGAAAGCTCTTCCTCTGAGATCGGGAACTTGACAGGGATGCCCACTCTCCCCACTGTTATTTAACACACTACTGGAGGTCCTAGCCACGGCACTCAGACAAAACAAAAAAATACAAGGAATCCAGATTGGTAAAGAAGAAGTTAAACTGTCACTATTTGCAGATGACATGATACTGTACATAAAAAACCCTAAAGACTCCACCCCAAAACTACTAGAAATGATATCGGAATACAGGAAAGTTGCAGGATACAAAATCAACACACAGAAATCTGTGGCTTTCCTATACACTAACAATGAACCAACAGAAAGAGAAATCAGGAAAACAACTCCACTCACAATTGCATCAAAAAAAATAAAATACCTAGGAATAAACCTAACCAAAGAAGTGAAAGACTTATACGCTAAAAACTACAAGTCACTCTTAAGAGAAAATAAAGGGGACACTAACAGATGAAATCGCATCCCATGCTCGTGGCTAGGAAGAATTAATATCGTCAAAATGGCTATACTGCCCAAAGCAATATACAGATTTGATGCAATCCCTATGAAACTACCAGCAACATTCTTTAATGAACTGGAAAAAATAATTGAAAAATTCATATGGAACCACCAAAGACCCCGAATAGCCAAAGCAATCCTGAGAAAGAAGAATAAAGTGGGGGGGAATCTCACTCCCCAACTTCAAGCTCTATTATAAAGCCATAGTAATCAAGACAATTTGGTACTGGCACAAGAACAGAGCCACAGACCAATGGAACAGACTAGAGAATCCAGACATTAACCCAGACATATTATTTGATAAAGGAGCCATGGACATACAATGGGGAAATGACAATCTCTTCAACAGATGGTGCTGGCAAAACTGGACAGCTACATGTAGGAGAATGAAATTGGACCATTGTCTAACCCCATATACAAAAGTAAACTCAAAATGAATCAAAGACCTGAATGTAAGTCATGAAACCATTAAACACTTGGAAAAAAACATAGGCAAAAACCTCTTAGACATAAACATGAGTGACCTCTTCTTGAACATATCTCCCTGGGCAAGGAAAACAACAGCAAAAATGAACAAGTGGGACTATATTAATCTGAAACGTTTCTGTACAGCAAAAGACACGATCAATAGAACAAAAATGTACCCTACAGTATGGGAGAATATATTTGAAAATGACACATCCGATAAAGGCTTGACATCCAGAATATATAAAGAGATCACATGCCTTAACAAACAAAAAACAAATAACCCAATTAAAAAATGGGCAGAGGAACCGAACAGATGGTTCTCCAAAAAAGAAATACAGATGGCCAACAGACACATGAAAAGATGCTCCACATCGCTAATTATCAGAGAAATGCAAATTAAAACTACAATGAGGTACCACCTCACACCAGTAAGGATGGCCGCTATCCAAAAGACAACAACAAATGTTGGCAAGGCTGTGGAGAAAGGGGAACCCTCCTACACTGCTGGTGGGAATGTAAATTAGTTCAACCATTCTGGAAAGCAGTATGGAGGTACATCAAAATGCTCAAAACAGACATACCATTTGACCCAGGAATTGCACTCCTAGGAATTTACCCTAAGAATGCAGCAATCAAGTTTGAGAAAGACCAATGCTCCCCTATGTTTATCGCAGCACTATTTACAATAGCCAAGAATTGGAAGCAACCTAAATGTCCATCGATAGATGAATGGATAAAGAAGATGTGGTACATATACACAATGGAATACTACTCAGCCTTAAGAAAAGGGCAAATCCTACCATTTGCAGCAACATGGATGGAGCTGGAGGGTATTATGCTCAGTGAAACAAGCCAAGCGGAGAAAGATAAATACCAAATGATTTCACTTATCTGTGGAGTATAAGAACAAAGGAAAAACTGAAGGAACAAAACAGCAGCAGAATCACAGAACTCAAGAATGGACTAACAGGTACCAAAGGGAAAGGGACTGGGGAGGTTGGGTGGGTAGGGAGGGATAAGGGGGTTGGAGAGAAAGGGGGGTATTAAGATTAGCATGCATGGGGGGTGGGAGAAAGGGGAGGGCTCTACAACACAGAGAAGACAAGTAGTGATTCTACAACATTTTGCTACGCTGATGGACAGTGACTGTAAAGGGGTATATAGGGGGGACCTGGTATAGGGATGAGCCTAGTAAACAAAGTGTTCATCATATAAGTGTAGATTAATGATTTAACAAATGCAGTTCCTGTGTGGTGACCTCCAAGGAGTTCTACACAATGATATAAAGGGCATATAAAAGTGTAGGCAAAGGTCTGTTTGTGTTTATACAGAGGATCAAAGCCTAATTTGGCTACCCCGAAAATGAACTAAGATATGATATGAAAAAGAACTTCCAACATCAGCACTCTCGGGAAGACTCATGCCAGAAGATGATCATAAAAAAAACCCCAACAAAGATCCACGCACTGCTGCAGGTGTAGATGCACTCATCCCACCAGTTCCTGGACTTGCCATGGGAATGAAGAAGGAGATATCTAAGCTGGCCTGTGCATACAGTAAAACAACAAATTTGACTGGATCTATACTGTTGGAACTCAACCAAGAATTAGGAGAAGTGCAAATTGTAGCACTCCGAAATCTTACAAACTACAGACTATTTACTGTTAAAAGAACATATGGGTTGTGAACAGTCCCCAGGAATGGGCTGTTTTAATTTGTCTGAAATCTCTCAGACTGTTCAAGTTCAGTTGGACAATATCCACCATATCATAGATAAGTTTTCACAAATGCCTAAGGTGCCTAACTGGTTTTCTTGGTTTCACTGGAGATGGCTGGTAATTACAGGTATGCTTTGGTTATGTAACTGTACTCCTATTATGTTAATGTGTGTGTGCAATTTAATTAGTAGCTTAAAACCTGTACATGCTGTAGTTACTCTACAAGAAGATATGTCAAAGAAATAATCAATCTTCCCCAGTTTTCTTCTGCCTGCTACTTCTATAGCTTTTCTTCTTCCTTCCTAATTACAACCCTTAAATAGAATTTGTGCCACATATCGAATTTACCAAGTATCATAATTCTTCCAAGTGGTAAAGATACCTCAAGACAAATGCTGGGCATAGAAGCCACAGAGCATAAATACGCAAAGAAGTAAAAAGCTAACCTTTTCAAACCATAAGGCTTCTCTCTCACTTACCAACTTTACATTTCCCTATGGCCCCGGAAGATGACTGGTTAGCCAGAGATGGGTAAGATTCCTCAAGGGAGGAACAACCTAAGACAGGCACAGTCGCAGGGGTGTCATCAGGTGAGAAATTGGGGATCAACAGAGGTGAGGCTTAGAACCTCACCCCCCCTGTTCTGAGAGAAATCTTCTGCATATGTGGATATTTTATTGCCCGTGTCTAGCTTGGATTAACACATAGTCTACAGGCACACACCTGATCATCTACATTTGCTCTCTTACAACACTAAACTATGTTTTCTACCTTTATCTTGTATCTACCTACCACTTCAGCATTTTATTAAAATAATAATAATAAAGAGAGAAATGTGGTATCCACATATAAATCAAGTATAAAAATCAAATGAATATTCATATTTGAACTGACTGTTTATAGTTCATAATGCATGAGCTAAACCGAAAGCTTCTGTGATGACTGCCCTTGTACTGTTCACCATGTAACTTATTCACTATGTAAGAATTTGTACTCCATGTAAGAACTTGTTCGTTAGGCTTCAGAAGATTGGAGACTGATGAAAATTAGGCTTGGGGTGGATTAATGATTGTGCATTGAGCATTGACCCCCCTGTATAGAATTTTATTGTTCTTAACAACCACTTGATCAATAAATATGAGAGGGGCCCTCACAAAAAAAATAGACATACACACTTCTAATTGTAAAATAAATAAGTAACCGGGATGTAATGTATAGCGTAAGGAATATAGTCAAAATATTGTAACAACTTGGTATGGTGATAGCTGGTACCTAGAATTATCATGTATATAAATGTTGAATCACTGTGTTGTACACCTGAAACTAATGTAATACTGTGTGTCAACTACCCTTCAATAAAAAATAGTTATCTAAAAAAAAAAAAAAAGAGAGAGACTCACCTCAAAACCAAAGACATACACAGACTAAAAGTCAAGGGACAGAAAAAGATGTTTCATGAAAACAATAGGGAGAAAAAAGCAGGGGTACCAGTACTAGAATCAGACAAAATAGACTTCAAAACAAAGAAAGTAAAAAGAGATAAAAAGGGACATTAGAAAATGATAACGGGGTCAGTACAAAAAGAGGATATAACCATTATAAATATATATGCACCCAATACAGGAGCACCACCATATATGAAACAAATACTAAGAGAATTAGAGGAGGAAATAGAATGCAATGCATTTGTTCTAGGAGACTTCAACACACCACTCACTCTGAAGGACATACCCAACAGAAAGAAAATAAGTAAGGACACTGATGCACTGAACAAAACACACTAGGACAGATAGACTTAAGAGACATCTACAGAAATTTACACCCTAAAGCAACAGGATACACATTATTCTCAAGTGCACATGGAACATTTTCCAGGATAGACCACATACTACACCTCAAAAAGAGCCTCAGTATATTCAAAAAGATGGAAATTCTACCAACCAACTTCTCAGACCACAAAGGTATAAAACTAGAAATAAATTGTACAAAGAAATCAAAAAAGCTCACAAACACATGGAGGCTTAACAACATGCTCCTAAATAATCAATGGATTAATGACCAAATTAAAACAGAGATCAAGCGATATATAGAGACAAATGACAACAACAACACAAAGCCCCAACTTCTGTGGGACGCAGTGAAGGCAGTTCTAAGAAGAGAGTATATAGCAATCCAGGCCTATTTAAAGAAGGAAGAACAATCCCAAATGAATAGTCAAAATTCACAATAATTGAAAATGGAAAAAGAACAAATGAGGCCCAAAGTCAGCAGAAGGAGGGACATAATAAAGATCAGAGAAAAAATAAATAAAATTGAGAAGAATATAAGAATAGGAAAAAATCAATAAAACCAAGAGGTTGTTCTTTGAAATAATAAATAAAATATGTAGGCCCCTAGCCAGACTTAGTAAGAGAAAAAGAGAGTCTACACACACCAACAGAATCAGAAATGAGAAAGGAAGAATCACGAAGGAACCCACAGAAATACAAAAAATTATTAGAGAATACTATGAAAATCGATATCCTAGCAAGCTGCAAAACCTAGAAGAAATGGACAACTTCCTAAAAAAATACAACCTTCCAAGACTGATCAAAGAAGAAACAGAAAATCTAAACAATTACCAGCATAGAAATTAAATTGGTAATCAAAAAACTACCCAAGAGTGCAGAGCCAAGATGGCAGCATGAGTAGAGCAGCGGAAATCTCTTCCCCAAATCACATACATTTTTGAAAATACAACAAAGGCAACTCTTCCTGAAAGAGAGACCAGAAGACACAGGACAACAGCCAGACTACATCCACACCTGCGAGAACCCATCGCCTCGTGAAGGGGGTAAGATACAAGCCATGGCACAGCGGGACCTGAGCGCCCCTCACCCCAACTCCCATCGGGAGGAGAGGAGTCAGAGCGGGGAGGGAGAGGGAGCCGAGGACTGCTAAAAACTCAGCCTTACCCATCCGTATGACAGTGCAGACACACAGTGTGTGTGGGGGGGGGTGCTGGAAACTAGAGAAACAGGACAGTAAGACCTGTGAGCAGGTTCCCGCAGCCGGCGCCCCTGGCACAAAGAAAAGCGAGTGCTTTTTGAAAGTCTTAAAGGGACAGGGACCCCACAGCTGGATGGAAGCGTCCCGGGACACTTAGCCCAGCAGCTGGGAATCCCGGGGAATTCTGGGTACCCTAGCCACTTGGGCAGCAGGGCAGCTCAGAGGCCCCTCACAGAGATAAATAGCCTCCCGACCATTTCCCCTCCGATGTGACTCCGCCATATCGGAGCAGCAGCCCAAGGCAGGCCAAGCCCACAGCAACTGCGGAGCTAAACTCCATAACAGCCGGGCAAGAATCAGAAGCCCCATTTGTGCACAGCTGCCCAGCATAAGCTGCTAGAAGACGCTGTTCTCCCAGGAGAGGAAGGCCACAAACCAACAAGAACGGACATTCTCCCAGCCATCATTTGTGCCAGCTCGACAAACTATCTCTATTGCCATAAAAAGGCAGAAGAATTTGATACAGACCAAAATCACAACCCCTGAGAAGGAAATAGACATAACCAGTCTTCTTGAGAAAGAATTCAAAGTAAAAATCATAAACATGCTGACGGAGCTGCAGAAAAATATACAAGAGCTAAGGGATGACATCCGGAGGGAGATTACAGAAGTGAAACAATCTCTGGAAGGATTTATAAGCAGAATAGATAAGATGCAAGAGGCCATTGATGGAATAGAAACCAGAGAACAAGAACACATAGAAGCTGATGCAGAGAGAGATAAAAGGATCTCCAGGAATGAAACAATATTAAGAGAACTGTGTGACCAATCTAAAAGGAACAATATCTGCCTTATAGGGGTACCAGAGGAAGAAGAGAGAGAAAAAGGAATAGAAAGTGTCTTCTAAGAAATAATTGCTGAGAACTTCCCCAAACTGGGGGAGGAAATAGTTGTTCAGACTATGGAAGTACAAAGAACTCCCAACAGAAGGGACCCAAAGAGGAGAACACCAAGACGCATAATAATTAAAATGGCAAAGATCAAGGACAAGGACAGAGTATTAAAGGCAGCCAGAGAGAGAGAAAAAAGGTCACCTACAAAGGAAAACCCATCAGGCTATCATCAGACTTCTCAACAGAAACCCTACAGGCCAGAAGAGAATGGCATGATATATTTAATGCAATGAAACAGAAGGGCGTTGAACCAAGGATACTGTATCCAGCACGATAATCATTTAAATATGAAGGAGGGATTAAACAATTTCCAGACAAGCAAAAGTTGAGGGAATTTGCCTCCCACAAACCACCTCTACAGGGTATATTAGAGGGACTTCTCTAGATGGGAGCACTCCTAAAAAGAGCACAGAACAAAACACCCAACATATGAAGAATGGAGGAGGAGGAATAAGAAGGGAGAGAAATAATCATCACACTGCATTTATAATAGCTCAATAAGTGAGTTAAGTTAGACAGTAAGGTAGTAAAGAAGCTAACATTGAACCTTTGGGTACCACAAATCTAAAGCCTGCAATGGCAATAAGTACATATCTTTCAATAAATAATCACCCTAAATGTAAATGGACTGAATGCACCAATCAAAAGACACAGAGTAATAGAATGGATAAAAAAGCAAGACCCATCTATAGGCTGCTTACAAGAGACTCACCTCAAACACAAAGACATGAACAGATTAAAAGTCAAGGGACAGTAAAAGATATTTCATGCAAACAATAGGGAGAAAGAAGCAGGCGTTGCAACACTAGTATCAGACAAAATAGACTTCAAAACAAAGAAAGTAACAAGAGATAAAGAAGGACACTACATAATGATAAAGGGCTCAGTCCAACAAGAGGATATAACCATTATAAACATATATGCACCCAATACAGTAGCACCAATACATGTGAAACAAATACTAACAGAATTAAAGGAGGAAATAGAATGCAATGCATTCATTTTGGGAGACTTTAACACACCACTCACTCCAAAGGACAGATCCACCAGATAGAAAACAAGTAAGGACACAGAGGCACTAAACAACACACGAGAACAGATGGACCTAATAGACATCTATAGAACTCTACATCCAAAAGCAACAGGATACACATTCTTCTCAAGTGCACATGGAAAAATCTCCAGAATAGACCACGTACTAGGCCACAAAAAGAGCATCAGTGAATTCCAAAAGATTGAAATCCTATGAACCAACTTTTCAGACCACAAAGGCATGCTAATGGAGCTATAAAAAATACTCAAGAGCTAAGGGACGAATTCAGGAGGGAGATAACCAAAATGAAACAAAAAATGGAGGGATTTAAAAGCAGATGAGGTGAGGTGGAGGAGACAGTCAGTGGCATAGAAATCACAGAACAGGAATACAGAGAAGCTAAGGCAGACAGAAAGAAATGATCTCTAGGAATGAAAAAATAATAAGAACAACTCTCTGCCAAATCCAAACAGAACAATATTTGCATTATATGGGTATGGAAGAAGAGAGAGAGAGAGAGAGAAAGGAAGAGAAAGTCTCTTTGAGGAAATGATTGCTGAAAACATCCCCAATCTGGGGAAGGAAATAGTTTCTCAGGCCATGGAAGTCCACATATCTCATAAAGAGACCCAAGGAGGACAACACCAAGACATATAATAATTAAGATGGCAAATATCAAAGATAAGGACAGAGTGTTAAAAGAAGCCAGGGAAAGAAAAAAAATTAATCTACAATGGAAAACCCATCAGACTTCTCAGGAGAAATCTTACAGGCGAGAAGGGAATGGCATGATATATTCAAAGCAATGAAACAGAAGGGCCTCAAACCAAGAATACTCTACCCAGCAAGATTATCATTTACATTTGAAGGAGGAATTAAACAATTCCCATGAAAGTAAAGGAGCGACACACAGCAGCAATTCACCGGAGAATTCCGCTTTATTGGGAAAAGGTGCAGGGTTATATAGGAAGGGGCATGGGGTGATTGTGGTGTTACTTCTATGGGGCAGGTGACTATTGGCTAGGTGCTGGGATTGGGAGTGGGGAGAGAGGTGATTGGGCTTCAGGTGGCGCCGTCGGGAACTGAGGACCTGGAAGAGAAGCCAGAAGTTCACCATCTTACTGGTGGGGGCCCTTCATTCCCCCCTTTCTCCTCTATGGGGTTGTGGACATTGCTTTCTCTCTGACTGCTTCCTGCTGAACGGGGGTGGAGAAGGGAGTGAGGGCTTGAGGATTGGGAGGAAAGGGTTGATAGGACTCCCCACAGTAAGGACGAGTAGATGTGGACTTCTTCAGGTTGGAAATCAATGAAGCTTCCTTGTAACCATAGGTCGAGGACTTGTTGATTCCAATGGTGCCAGGAGGATACAGGTGCCAGAAGCCAGGCGTCTGCGGCCATTGTTTCCAGGAACAGTTTCGAGTGGAGAGTGGGGTCCATCTCAGCGTTTGGTGAGGAGGTTACGTGAGGGTGAGGGATCTTCTGTGGCCAGAAGCTGATAGTTTCTGAGTAAAAGCTGGTTGAAAGTTTGATTAGAGATTTTTCTGACTTGGGATTTGATGAACTTCATTATACAGGATAAGAAGAGACAGGCGAGAAGAATGATTATTATGGGGCCTGCAATGGGCCAGAGCCAGTTAAGGAGGGGGTTTGTTAGTATTGAAGAGAATGGGTTGGAATTGGAAGCAGAGTGGAGGGATTTGTTGATGTAATAGCAGCACTCTTCTCGAAGGAAGACGCAGGTGCCGCCCTTTTCGGCTGTAAGCAGATCTAAGGCCCGCCAATTTTGAAGGGTGACTTTAGCTAGCAAAGTGACCTGTCTTTGGAGAGAGGCCAGGGAATCGGCAGTGGATGTCAGGGCTCTTTCAAGTTTGTCGTTGAGATTTCTAATTGCCCATAGAGAGTGACTCAAGGCTCTTCTCGAAAACCCTGCACCAATGGCTGAGGTGGTCAAAGAGATACCGACCATGATGGGAAGGAAAGCAGCCCTTTTTGTGCACGAGGGCAAGGGAGGTTGGAGCTCAAGGAATTCTGCCATGTTGTAAAGTGTAAGCTGTGGGATTAGGGTGACGAGAATGCAGGGTATATCGGAGTTGGGAGGCAGTGAGTTGAAAAGACTGCCATTGCACTAAAAGAAGTGTCCCGTTTGAGTGAAAGTCTTAGAGCCAGAGGTAGGGGTGTAGATAGAGAGGCAGTGAAGTGCGCTGGAGGGAGCTGGAGCTGGGCTTACACAGTGGTGGATGGTGAGATTATCTGCGTATTTTGGTTCCCATAGGGGTATGTCTGCCAGGGGGCAGAGGGGTTGTCCTTCTGCATGGAAGGAGTAGTTGGAAATATTAAGGGGCACGGCGGCCAGCAATGGGCGCTGTAGTGATGCGCACAAGAAACAATTGGCGGTGTTGAGGGTGTGGTTGAGAAAGATGGTGGTGTCTTGAATAAGCTGTAACTAAGAGTAGGAGGAATAAGAAGATGAAGAAGTGCCGTCAAGAGTTTGGATAACTTTTTCAGAATGTCCGATATCTGATGCAACTTGAGAGATCTGGGAGTGAGAGGGAACATACTCTCAAGAGATATGAAGGGTACTGTGGGGGGTCGAGGACCCCCCCATAGTAAACTGAGGCTGTGACCCCGGTGGCCCATCTAGAGTCCCAGGGATCTGGTATTGATAAGGAGAATGAGCCGTTGGGGTATTTCATGAAATGGTTGGAGGAGTAATACTGTGGGTACTAGGAGTTACCCATGTAGTGAATGGCGCAATACCAGTAGGGACATCCCCCATAGGTGTCTTGCCATCGCTTGCAATAGGCTTGTCTTTGGTCATAGAGGAAGCAGAGGTAGGGAGAATAAAGGTAGCTGCTAGTGAACACTTCAGTGGAGGGAGGAAAGTGGAGGTATAAAGGCTCAGAGCAGCTTTTCAGAGGGCAGTCTGATGTGGCAATGAGGGCAGTAACTTTTGTTTGATGCTGTGTGTAAGTCTGTCTTACTTTGAATCGAATGAGGAGAAAAAGCAAGAGAGCGGTAAAGGAGGAAAAAGTCATGATTCGGGTATGGATAGCAATGGGGGTGAACAGGATTTTGGAGAAAAGAGGACAGTAAGGTCAGGAGTCTGGAGGGAGGGAAAGTCTGTAAACTTTTGAAGGTTAAGAGATCCTTTAGGTGATGTGGGGACAGAATGGTAAGGGGCGCCCCGAATGTCAGTTTATGAGCTTCCTTCTGCAAGAGCTGTCTAGCGGCTAATGCCCGTAGGCAGGGGCTCATCCCCAAACTGTGGGGTCTAATTGCTTGGAAGATAAGCTACTGGGGCAAAGGATGGGCTATAATATTGGCCTAGGACTCCTAGAGCTTGACTGGACCTCTCATGAATGTATAATGAGAAGGGCTTCAACAAATCAGGAAGATGGAGAGCTGGGGCTTCCACAAGGGGCTCAACGGAGCTTAATGAAGGAGTGTCAGGGTGAGGAGGATAATGGTTCTTCAGGGGGGCCCTTGCTGAGGTCGTATAGGGGTCTTGCCAACAGGGAGAAGTTAGGGATCTACGCTCTAAAATACCCAGCCAGGCCTAGAAAGGAAAGGATTTCTGTCTTGGTTTTGGGAACAGGCAGGTCAGAGAGGAGCTGTTTTCTGTCTAAGGTAACGGACTTTCTTTGTTGAGATAGAAGGAATCCAAGGTAAGTGACAGAAGCGGAAGAGATTTGAGCTTTGGGGGCAGATACCCAGTAACCTCTGGAAGCTAGAAGGTTAAGTAGGGAGGCAGTGTCAAGTTGAGACTGTTCCCACGAGGGACTGCAGAGTAGAAGATCGTCTACGTATGGTAATAAGGTGGAGTCGGAGTGATTATGATGAAACTGTTTGAGGTCTTGAGCTAGGACCTGTCCAAAGATATGGGGACTATCTCGGAAGCCTTGTGGCAAAACTGTCCAAGTGAGTTGTTCAGAATGTCTTGTGTATGGGTCTGTCTAGGTGAAGGCAAAGAAATCTTGGGAGGAGGGGTCCAGAGGGATAGAAAAAAATGAGTCTTTGAGATCTAGGACTGAGAACTGGGAGGCTGAGGGGGGGATCTGCGATAAAAGGGTGTATGGATTTGGAACTAAGGGATGGATAGGGACAACGGCCATGTTGACGAGGTGAAGGTCTTGGACGACACGGAAAGATCCGTTGGTTTTTTTAACAGCTAATATGGGGGTATTAAATGGGAGAGTGAGTGGGCCTGAGGTAATTTTTGTTTAAGAGATCTTGGATGATGGGTTGTAGGCCTATGAGGGCTGAAGTGGTTAGGGGGTATTGGGCCTGACAGATATACTGAGAGGGGTCACGTAGTTTGATAGAGGCAGGAGGACATAGAGCTACGGAGAGGCTTGTAATGTCCCAAACTTTGGGATTTACAGGGTGTATGAGGGCAGAACTGGAGCTTTCATTGGGTAGAGGGGGGTCGTCATCTATGAGAGCCATCAGAAAGGGAGTACTGGGGGCTGTGGGAGTGGATATAGTTATGGAAATATTGAGGAGAGAAAGGATGTCCCGTCCTAGTAAAGGGATGGGACACTGGGGCATAACTAGGAAGGAGTGGGAGAGAGGTATGGAAATGTTTTGGATTGTGCATTAAAGGGGGGTGGTTTAACGGGAAAATCTGCTTACCTCCTACCCCGACTATAGGAGTAATGGCAGGCGTGGTAGGGCCCCTGTATTCCTGCAAGACTGAGAAGGTGGCTCCTGTATCTAGGAGGAAGGAGATGGGGCGACCATCTACTATTAAAGTAACCCTGGGCTCCTATTTGGTGATGGAAATGGTTGGGCGAGAAGCCTCCGGGCCCTGTCAATCTTCTTCTGCCAGCCCCACTACGGCGGGCTTAGGATGGGGGTTGCTCGTCTAGCCTCCCCTTCGGGTGGTTGGGCAATCAGACCTCCAGTGGCCCTTTTTCTGGCATCTGGGGCATGGGGTGACAGGAGATCTGGGGGAGGGGCACGCCCTTGACCAATGTCCTTCTTGTCCGCACTTGAAACAAGCTCCTGTGGGGGCTTGTTTGTAGAAGAGTGCCCAGGTTGTGGTTTTATCAGCTGGGCTAACATTTGGAAATTGGCCTAATCAGCCTTTTGTTTGTGGCGTTCCTTCTCCTCCTCCCGGTTATGGAAGACTTTAAAGGCCACTGTTAGGATCTCAGTCTGTGGGGTAGCGGGGCCCTGTTCTTACTTTTTGAGTTTAGCTTTAATGTTGGGGTAGCTTTGAGCTAGGAAGTAAGTCATAAGGACATGTCTTCTATCAGGTGTTTCTGGGTCCAGGCTGGTAACTGTAATAGGGCTTGAGTGAATCTGTCTAAGAACTCGGAGGGAGCTTTTGAAAATTGATTATTTACGAGCTGTTTTTTTTTCAGACTTGCTATTAAGAAGCAGGCGAAGATATCCCGAGAGCGGAGACTCACAGTGGTGTTAAAATCTCAGTGTGGGTCTTGTTTGGGGACAGCGGTGGGGCCAGAGGGATAGGTGGGGTCAGTCCTGTGGGTTTAGGTGGCGTGCGTTTGGGTGAAGTCTCAAACTCATCTATGCTCTTCAGGAGGGAGGGTATTGGCTAGGAGCATGAAAATGTCATGATGTGTGAGGCTGTATGACTGGAGGGTCTATTGAAACTCTCTGATATATGTTGTGGGATCAGTGGAAAAGGAACTTAGGCGTTTCTCAAGTTGAGCTAAATCTCTTAAGGAGAAAGGGACGTGAACGTGCACGATGCCTTCGGATCTTGCTACTTCTCGGAGGGGGGGGGCGATAATTTTGGGAGGCCCTTGGGACTGAGTGTGAGGGGGACTGAAGGGTTCTGGCTCAGTCTGTGGGGGAGAAACAGGTGATGGGGGCAAAGACAGAGGAGGCTGTTGGAACTCAGTTAGAGGGGAGCTGAAAGCCTCAGGCTTGATCTGCAGGGGGTGAGGTGAGGGAGGAGATGGTGGTGGAGGAAGGGGGAGAGGCTGTTGTAGGAGAGGAGGGGGAAGAGAGTGAACGGGAGGCTTCTGCAGGGGAGACAGCTTGCAGGCTTGGAGAACTTGGGGGGAAGCGGGGGAGGAGGCGGAAAGCTTCGGTATAGGGAATCTCCTTCCAGTTTTTCAGGCGCTGGCAGTAGTTCAAGAGATTGCGAGTGATGTTAGGATCAAGAGTTTCCCCTGCGGGCCATTGGTTGTTATTGTTTAGGGGCTATATCAGCCAATCTTGGGAGCAGTATTTGCAGAGAAGTTTTGGTTTTATATCAGGCATCAGGGAGAGGGTGGCTAGATACTTGAGCAGGCATTCAAGAGGTGAACTTCCAGGGAGGGATGAGGAGGCTCCCATGGCTAAAGGACAGAGAAGGAGACAAACAGGGGAAGACGAACGGAGATCCTCGGACTGGGAACAGACCGCAAGGAGACAAAAGGCGTCCCGGATGATCCTTGGTGGTCTGTGGAAATTCGTATACGAGTTGGTTTCTTAGGAAGTGTGGGTCGTCACCCAGACTTCTCACGAGTCCGAGGTACCTAGTACTAGGAGTTTTCGGCAGACGGAACGGATTTCGGCAGGTAAAATGGAAGAAAGGAGTGGAAAAGGGAGCGTTCTCATCCACAAAGGAGTCACCTCATTTATGGCTGTTGGAAGGGGGTCTGAGGGTCTGCAGCAGCTGTGAAGGCTGGAGGCAGCAATTTATGGCTGTTGGAGGGGGGCCTGAGGGTCTGCAGCAGCCGTGAAGTCCGGAGGCGGGGAGAGTTCTTTCTTCGTCCCCGAGCATCAGGGCCTTGCCGGACGATCACAGTCAATGGCACTGCGATAGCTCCGGGAAGAGTGGCCCGCTCTGGGGGAAAACTTACCTAAAGGCCAGAGAGGAGTGGTGAGTGTGAGGAGCCAGCGCCGGAAAAAGAGGACGAGGGCAAGCTGCTGCTTGTGTTGGGGGGAAGACGGGGCCCAGTTGGGGTGTCCCGTCTCCCAGGTTTCGGCACCAATGAAAGGAAAGGAACGACACACAGCAGCAATTCACCGGAGAATTCTGCTTTATTGGGGAAAGGTGCTGGGTTATATAGGAAGCGGCATGGGGTGATTGTGGTGTTACTTCTATGGGGCAGGTGGCTATTGGCTAGGTGCTGGGATTGGGAGTGAGGAGAGAGGTGATTGGGCTTCAGGTGGTACCATTGGGAACTGAGGACCCGGAAGAGAAGCCGGAAGTTCGCCATCTTACTGGTGGGGGCCCAAGGAGGACAACACCAAGACATATAATAATTAAGATGGCAAATATCAAAGATAAGGACAGAGTGTTAAAAGAAGCCAGGGAAAGAAAAAAATTAATCTACAGTGGAAATCCCATCAGCCTATCATCAGACTTCTCAGCAGAAATCTTACAGGCGAGAAGGGAATGGCATGATATATTCAAAGCAATGAAACAGAAGGGCCTCAAACCAAGAATACTCTACCCAGCAAGGTTATCATTTAAATTTGAAGGAGGAATTAAACAATTCCCAGATTAGCAAAAATTGAGGGAATTTACCTCCCAAAAGCCTTCTCTACAGTGTATTTTAAAGAGACTGCTCTAGATGGAAGTGTGCCTAAGACTAAATAGATATCACCAGAGAAAATAAAACCACAGCAATGGAAGAAGACCAACTAAATACTAACCAAATGCAAATTTAAATCAGCTACCCACAAGGTCAGTCAGGGGATACACAAAGAGTAAAGAACATGACACCTAACATATAAAGAGTGGAGGAGGAAGAAAAAGAATCATTAGAGTGTAATAACTGAGTTAAGGTAGACTGCTACAGAGTAAAGAAGCTACCCTGAACCTTTGGTAACCACGAATCCAAAGACTGCAATGTCAATAAGTACAGATCTGTGATAATCACACTAAATGTTAATGGATTGAATGTACAAATCAAAAGACACAGAGTTAAAGAATAGATAAAAATGCAAGACCCATCTATATGCTGCATATAAGAGACTCACTACAAATCCAAAGACATACACAGACTAAAAGTGAAGGAATGGAAAAAAGATATTTCTTGCAAACAATGGGGAGAAAAGAGCAGATGTTGCAATACTTGTATCAGATGAAATAGACTTCAAAACAAAGAAAGTCACCAGACACAAAGAAGGACATTACATAATGATACAGGGGTCAGTCCAACATGAGGATGTAACCATTATAAATATCTTTGCACCCAACACAGGAGCACCTACAAGTGTGAAAAAAATACAGAAATAAAGGGAAAAACAGACTGCAATGCATTCATTTTAGAGAGTTCAACACACCACTCACTCCAAGGGACAGATCAACCAGGCAGAAAATAAGTAAACACACAGAGGCAATGCACAACATATTATAACAGATGGACCTAACAGACATCTATAGAATACTCCACCCAAAAGCAGCAGGATACACATAGTTCTCAAGGGCACTTGGAACATTTTCAAGAATAGATCATATACTAGACCACAAAAAGAGCCCCAGCAAATTCAAAAAGACTAAAATTGTACCAACCAACTTCTCAGACCACAAAGGTATAAAACTAGAAATAAATTGTTCAAAGAATAACAAAAAGGCTTACAAACACATGGAGACTTAACAGCATGCTCATAAATAATCAATGGACCAATGACCAAATTAATACAGAGATCAAGCAATATGTGGAGACAAGTGAAAACAATAGTGCAATGCACCAACTTCAGTGGAATGTAGCGAAGGCAGTTCTAAGAGGAAAGTATATAGCAATAAAGGCTTATTTAAAGAAGAAAGAACAATCCCAAACAAACAGTCAAAATTCACAGTTACTGAAACTGGAAAAAGAAGAACAAAAAGGCCCAAAGTTAGTAGAAGGAGGGATATAATAAAGATCAGAGAAGAAATTAATAAAACTGAGAATTCTAAAATAATAGAAAAAAATCATTGAAACCAAGAGCTGGTTCTTTAAGAAAATAAACAAAATAGATAAACCTGAGCCAGACTTATCAGGAAAAAAAGAGAATATACAGGCATAACAGGATCATAAACAGAATCAGAAATGAGAAAGGAAAAATCACTACAGAAACTACAGAAATACAAAGAATTATGAGAGAATACTATGAAAAATTATACGCTAACAAACCAGATAACCTAAGAAATGGACAACATTCTAGAAAAACACAAAGTATCAAGACTGGCCCAGGAAGAAACAGAAAATCTGAACAGATCACTTAACAGCAATAAAATTGAATCGGTAATCAAAAAACTACCCAAGAATAAAATGCCCGTGCCAGATAGCTTCACAGCTGAATTTTACAAACTTTTAAAGAAGATGTAATGCCCATTCTCCTTAAAGTTTTCCAAAAAATAGAACAGGAGGGGACACTTTCAAACTCATTCTATGAAGCCAGCATCACTCTAATACCAAAACCAGGCAGACACCACAAAAAAAGAAACTTACAAATCAATATCCCTAATGAACATAGTTGCAAAAATACTCAGCAAAATATTAGCAAACCAAATTCAAAACTACATAGAAACGATGATCCATCATGATCAAGTGGGATTTATTTCAGGGATGCAAGAATGATACAATACTCAAAAATCCATCAATATCATATCCCACATCAACAAAAGGAAAGACAAAAAACACATGATCGTCTCCATAGATGCTGAAAAAGAATTTGACAAAATTCAACAACCCTTCATGATAAAAACCCTAAACAAAATGGGTATAGAGGATAACTACCTCAACATAATAAATGCCATATGTGACAAACCCACAGCCAACATCATACTTAGCAGTAAAAAGCTGAAAGCTTTTCCTCTTGGACCAAAAATGGGATAAGAATGCCAACTCTCCCCACTGTTATTCAACATAGTGCTGGAGGTCCTAGCCATGGCAATCAAACCACACAAAGAAATAAAAGGCATCCAGATTGGTAAGGAAGAAGTCAAACTGTCACTCTTTGCAGATGACATGATATTGTACATAAAAATCCTAAATAATCCACTCCAAAACTACTGGAACTAATATCTGAATTCAGCAAAGTTGCAGGATAGAAAATTAATACACAGAAAGCAGTTGAATTCCTATACACTAAAGATGAATTAGAAGAAAGAGAAATCGGGAAAACAATTCCATTTACAATGGCATCAAAAACAATAAATACCTAGGGATAAACATAACCAAAGAAGTGAAAGACCTATACCCTGAAAACCACAAGACACTCAAGATCAATTAAAGAGGACACTAATAAATGGAAATTCATGCCATGCTTTTGGTTTGGAAGAATTAGTATTGTCAAAATGGCCATCCTGCCTAAAGCAATCTACAGATTCAATGCAATCCCTTTCAAAACTGACAGCATTATTCAAGGAAATGAAACAGATAGTCCAAAAATTCATATGGAACCACCAAAGACCCCGAATAGCAAAGCAATCCAGAGAAGAAAGAATAAAGTAGGGGGGATTAAACTCCATATCTTCAAGCTCTTCTACAAAGCCATAGTAATCAAGACAATTTGGTACTGGCACATAGACCAATGTAACAGAATAGAGAGTCCAGATATTTACCCAAGCATAAATGGTCAACTAATATATGATACAGGAGCCATGGATATATAATGGGGAAATGACAGCCTCTTCAACAACCGGTGTTGGCAAAACTAGACAGCTACATGTAAGAGAATGAAACTGGATTACTGTCTAACTCCATTACAGAGTAAACTCGAAATGGATCAAAGACCTGAATGTAAGTCATGAAACCATTAAACTCTTAGAAGAAAACATAGACAAAACTCTCTTGAAATACAAACATGAGCAACTTTTAAATGAACATATCTCCCCAGGCAAGGGAAACAAAAGAAAAAATGAACAAATGGGACTACATCAGCAGAACTAAAAAGCTTCTGTACAGCAAAGGACACCATCAGCAGAACAAAAAGGCATCCTACTGTGTGGGACAATATAGTCATAAAAGACATCCAATAAGGGGTTGACATACAAAATGTATAAAGAGCTCACATGCCTCAACAACCAAAATGCAAATAATCCAATTAAAAAATGGGCAGAGGATCTGAACAGACACTTGTCCAAAGAACAAAGTCAGATGGCCAACAGGTACATGAAAAGATGCTCCACATCACTAATCATCAGAGAAATGCAAATTAAAACCACAATGAGATATCACCTCACAACAGTTAGGATAGCCAACATCCAAAAGACAAACAATAACAAATGCTGGCAAGGACGTGAGAAAGGGGAACCCTCCTACACTGCTGGTGGGAATGTAAATGAGTTTAACCATTGTGGAAAGCAGTATAGAGGTTTCTCAAAAAACTCAAAATAGAAATACCTAGGAACTTGACCCAGGAATTCCACTCCTACAAATTTACCCTAAGAATACAGGATCCCAGATTCAAAAAGACATATGCATCCCTACATTTACTGCAGCACTATTTACAATAGCCAAGAAATGGAAGCAACCTAAGTGTTTACTAGATGAATGGATAAAGAAGAGGTGGTACATATAAACAATGGAATATTATTCAGCCATAAGAAGAAAACAAATCCTACCATTTGCGACAACATGGATGGATCTGGAGGGTATTATGCTCAGTGAAATAAGCCAGGTGGAGAAAGACAAGTACCAAATGACTTCCCTCATCTGTGGATTATAACAACAAAGCAAAACTGAAGGAACAAAACAGCAGCAGACTCACAGAATCCAAAAATGGACTAACAGTTACCAAAGAGAAAGGGACTGGGGAGGGTGGTGGGAAGGGAGGGATAAGAGGATTAAGGCGCATTATGATCAGCACACATAGTGTAGGGCGGGAATGGGGAAGGCTGTACAGCACAGAGAAGACAAGTAGTGACTCTATAGCATCTTACTATTCTGATGGACAGTGACTGTAATGGGGTATGTGGTGGGGACTTGATAATGGGGAGAATCTAGTAACCACAATGTTGCTCATGTGACTGTATATTAATAGTACCATAATAAAAAAAATTTTTTAAATACTAGGTTGTCCCTGGGTCTGGTCACTTCACACCCTTTTAAGAAAACCCAATAAGTAGTTTTTGATAAGAAAATGTCTCAGATTAAAAACAAGAGCCTCCACCTGTGTAGTTAAGGCTAATGGGGAGAAAATTGGTGGAAAGGAAATGAAAGAAAAAGTGAAGGTCAGACAATATTAAAAAAAAATAATAGTACTGTACAGTATTTTCATTTTTCTTGCTATATACTGTGCTTGAATATTAATAGCTATTATTTCACTGAAGTCTATCAATAAATCTAAGAAGTATGTATTATTATTCTATTTTATGAAGAGGAAGCGAAAGCTCACAAAGTAAATGGTCAAGTTCATAATACTCGCTAGGAGTGGGCCTCAGATCCAAACCAAGGTCTGACTCCAAAGTACGTTTTTTTCTAGTAGGTGTTTCTCAATCAAGGATTACCTCAACCCCAATCTCATTGAACCCCAAAGTTCAACTGCCTCACAACCAAAAAGAGGAATCCAAAAAATGAGGGGAAGAACAACATTATTAGAATATCCTGAGATCCTATTCTTACATTTTCTAATTATGTAGGTAGAATTCACAGCACTTCATAGGAGAAAGTCATCCTTGAAAGGAGAAGTGAACCTAGAAGTCTTGGCAGCTATGCATACGCTTGTATTGAATGTCTTCCTATCTATACACTTAGTATCAGGTGTGCACAGGACACAAACATTCCCTGAGGCTCAGCTCCCTCCAGACACGAGATAGCTCAGACCACTCTCACCTCTGAATCTTCTCCCCACAATCAGACAAAGCTAGCATGGCTTTTCGCAGAGCTGAGATGGAGAGGAGGGTGTGTGAGTAAGGAGTCTGACATGGGCACACAGTCTACCAGCTCAGCACCCGAATGTCTTCTCACTGCCCAGGCCCGTGACTAAATGCCACCAAGTGACACATGAGCAAACCCTGACCTTAGTGGCGAGCAGTGCAAAATAATGCTAATGAAAGGCTTATTCAAGCCGTGAAATCCAGCAAAATTATATCTCAAATTTGAAACATCATGAAGAGTCTCCAACTAAAAATAAAATAATCTGATCAACCCTGGTGTCCCTGATCACATTAGGAGTCACATCAAGTACAAATATATTTTCCTAGATGGATATTTAATCATGGGACTATGAAATATCACTAATGTACTTTCTGCAGTTGTAAGTCACCATATCTAAGTAAGAAAAAGTCTTACACAGCAGGACTTTCTTGGGAGGCACAATCAAATCTATGGTGATTATGAACCCCTGTAATCATTAATCATATCAAACTGATGGTTTACAGAGACTAAAAAGTACATCATACTTTTTTATTCATTATTTATCACTTAATGATAGATTATTTTATGCCAATGGAGAAATTGAAGTCCAAAAGAAATGATACAACTTAGCCCAGAATGCCAAATAGGTAGTGGCACAAAGACTCATACAAAACTCCATCCTGTGTGACTTTAATATCATCACTCTTTTCATTATTCCACACTATCAATTGCTTGGAGAATTAAGGGCCCTGCTAAAACCTTTCTACCCATTCCTTTCACAGCAGACTAAGCCTAATGAGCCACCAAGTTAACAGTTACCTTGTAAAGTCTGTAGGTTTTAAAGGGGCCAAAGCACCTAGTATCAATCTAAATAAAAAGTAAATTGAGGCAAGCTCAAATTACCAGAAGTTGAGTTTATTCAGGAATAGCACTAGAGGAATTACAGTTCAGGAAACTCAAACTGTAGCAAGCTGAAGGTGAGTCCGTTGAAGGTTTGAGGCAGGCTGTATTTATGAGCAGGAAGTGCTAAGAGTAGGAGGAATCAGATTGGAGTCCAAGCACTAAATTCACTGGATTGAGGATAGAGAGATTCTTGGCAGATATTCACTGTATGGTTTTCTGTAAGTCAGGCATTTATGAGAATCAGTGTCTGTTTTTAAATTTCATTTTCCTGAGGGCACAGGCATGAGATTCTCCATTTCATATTCTCCAGTTCCATTTTAGATTGTAATATTTTTCCACTAGGAAACCACAATTTATTTTCTATTTGTTAGCACATATATTGATACAGGTAAATCTGTTCCCATGGGAATGCAAGCCACATTCTAACATTTAGTGTTGTAATGGAAATCATGTATTGGTTTCTAAGCTTCCTTAACAGTGTGGACCTGGACAAGAGATTATAATAAATTAGGAATCTTCCTGTCTTTCTTTGCCACTAGTCTCTTTTCAAAGACCACTGCATTGTTTTCAAAGACCACAAATCAGAAAGTACACAAGAAAGATCGTAGGGATTGATGACTGCTCCTATGGTGCTTTCAGGGCTGAAGCAGAACTGGATTGCCTAACCATTTCCAACTTGCTCTCAACAGACGATACCAGTACAGAGCAGTTTCTGTATCACCATAGAAATATGGCCTCACCAAAAATAATTGCACTGTAATGAGAAAAAAAGACTATATAGTGTGAAGAAATAAGTTAAACACAAAACAAAGGCAAAACTTTGAATGCCAAAGAAATGAGGACTAGCAGGAGCTTTCATGGGAGTATTATAAAGATGCTATACATGTTAGCATCATAAAAAAAGAACAATAATTATCATAGAACAGGGTACATGGCAGCAATAATAAAACTAAAGATAATAATAATAAATACAAATCCAGAACATTTATTGAGTTATTACTGTGGTCTAAACAACACCCTAAATTACTTACATGTAGTAATTTAACAGAAACAATTAACGCTGTAAGTTAGAATTGGCAGTATTTGATTACATTTTATCAACCACATTACCACCTCCTCTTTCCAACTTTCCAAACAAGCAACCTGAGTAAACAGAAATTAAATGATTTATGTAGCTTTTACAAATCAAGTTTGTGGTGGAGCTGGGATGCAAGAAATTTTACTGTACAGTCACGTCACCATTTTGTTATTCTACTTCTCACAATAAGCTGAACATCCTTGAACTGACGTTTCCCCCATATCTTCACTAACAGGGAGCTCTACTGACTAAACTTTGAGCCCTGGTAATTCAAGAGGTCTTGGATTGGGTAAAACTCCTAAACACTTGTATTTGTCCTCTTGAGAGTGCAGGAGCATGACAGGGCAAGATTTAGTGTCAACTCAAAGTGAAACACAAATCATAATGAGCACTTCCACATTTACTCCTGCCCTTGATAATCATCAGGCATCATCATAAATTAACTCCTATATATTTTCTTAATGGAGACGGAGAAATGCTGAGGAATGGCATATTATATACTTCCTTCTCCTCAACATCTTCAAAAATCATCTCCCAGACTATTATGAAATAGAACTTAATGTTATCTCTTTCTTGTACAGGTAGTTTTCAATAGGTTGATTATTAAAAGGTATAAACACATAGAAGGTAATTATTTTAAGTAAAAAATATACTGGAGAAAACAAACTAAGGAAAACAGAAGAAATTAAAAAGAGCAAAAGTTTCTATTTAAAATAGCATCAACTCAAGATACTTTCTGGCACTTGATTCAGCTTTATTTTTACATGGAACTGACATATATGTGAAATAATATTACCTATTATTTGTTTATTTAGGTATTGTATGTCTACTTGTAAAGTGAAGTCTCATGAGAATACCTGCTTTTTCAAACCTGTATATGCTATATCTCCAGTTCCTTCAACAGTGTTGAAAATATATGAGTACTTTAAATGTTTGTCAAATGAACCAAAAGCAGGTGTGGGGAGAAGAAAAATAAACCCATTTGCATTCATGGAAAATTAACAGTAAGTAAACAAATCTTTAGTAAGCCCATTTAAATATAAAGGGAAAAACAGAAGTATATTAAGTTGTAAACAGTAGGGGCAGTCAAATCACATATAGAGTGATTTTTAAAAGGACAAAATGTATGAATACTATGAATACACTAATTAATCTGAAAATCCTACTGCAATGGAATATTTTTGAATAATAAGGAAATATGCTTTCAAACCAATAGTCGTATCATTGTTTACAGCAAACGAATCATTCCTATGAAAGTCAGGGCCAACATCAGGGTAGCTTCTAATACCATTATTACTTAATATTAGTTATTATGGATAATCTAATTCATGCAAATACATGAAATTGCAAACATATGAGTATAAGTATAGGAATAGAAGAGAAAGTTATCAGTACTAATAGCCAAATTTTCAAAAGAAAATCTAAGAAATTCAAACAAAAGCCCATTATAAGTAGTAAAAATGTTCATTTAGTTACCTGGTTACACAATAATATATAAAAAGAAATAGTTTCTCTATAAATAATAATTGCATAGAAATTTTCACAGAAAAATAAATAACATAATAAACCCAAAATAGTAAAATCACATTAAAGGTATTGAAAAGAAAAAAAAACTGCAGTATACATGATATAGTGATGTAGCCTTAATAAATAATTCTTATAAAAAATAAAAGGAATTTCCAATTCATGTACTTCCAATTTCCAATTGAAACCCAAGTAGAAAATGGGTAATCAAATAATAAAGAAAAATCACAATCGAAGACACAGTATAGAAAATGAATATATGAAAATATGTTCAATCTCACTGTTATGCAAATAAACCCTAATAAATTCAGAGAGACAGAGAGCCCTTAATATAGGTGAGACACAAATGTGTGTATGAGCTTTAAAGCCATGGCTTTTTGGGTAAAAGTAAGTGAAAAGAAAGGGAGAGGCACCTTTGGAGGTTTGGAAGTGAAAAGAGGAAAGAATTGCACAAAGGAAAATTGAAGCCATGCAGAACACAAATGTTCTAAAATATCAAAGGGCATAAACTCCTTCCTACTTAGTCAAATAAGATAAAGGAATAAAAAGAGGAGGCGGGTCAGAGAACTCTCAGGAGTCAAAGTGGCTTTAGCAAGCTGGTGGTGTTAAAAGGTTCCCTCCATTTCTGCAGTAGCAGAATGGGAGGTGAGAAGGAAACCAAAACAATCATTTAAGGAAATTCTACTTCATGATACAGACAAATGAGGGCCCTCTTGACGTACAAATCTTGTAAACTAGCTCAAATCATGAAATGAATGATGAAAGTACACTCTATTCAAAGCTGCAATAAAATGGAAAAGAAAATGAGAATCAAGGTGCCTCAGATGATAGAAACCTTTGCCTCTCATCCTCAAAAAAAGAAAAAAATGCAAATTAAAACCATAACACAATACTACAGATTAAAGCCAATCCCCTCAGACAAGCATTTGAAGGAGTTAAAAACCATTTCGAATGAAAAAGAAATTGACCAAATAATGTACAAGGAAGAAATGAAAAGAGAATTGATTGAACCCAGGAAATAATAATTAAAAGGTAAAATCATCTTAGAAATGTAGGCTTACATAAAGGTACCAACGTAAAATCAATGATAATGAAATTTAATAAGGGCATTAAAAAAGGCTTGGAAGCAATCAACACAATGAAAATAAGATAAAGAAAATGTATCCAAAGTAGTTGAAATGAAACATAAACAAAGTGAAACATTGTTTCTTTTACAAATATATAGAATTTGAGTCTCTACAAAGGAAATATGCCAATGAAATAGGATGAATATTTAAAAGTTAAATCCAGAAGCATTTTTTGGAAATAAAGAACTAAATGTGTGCACCTGAAAAAATAAGTTCAGCATAATCAACTCTGACAGACACATATCTCAGTACAATTATTGGGAGTTCAAAGATAAATACAAAAATCTTCAAATCTTTTAAACAAAATGTTTAATATCTTATATGTGCCCTATGCACTGCAGGATGTTAAGCAATATGTCTGGTTTCTAGCTGATGAATTTTAGAAGCAGCATTCCACTACTCCAATGTTCATGACAACCAAAACTATATCCAGACATTGTCTAATGTCCCCTGCGGTAGAATCATTCACAGCTCTAATGTAAATCACATCCATTGATCTAGGGTAAATGCAACTCTAGATCTGCCCTCATAAAGCTTAAGAACTTGCCCCAAAGGGATTAAAGTAATTTGCAACTAACTGCCTGCCAGAATATATCCAACACACATAAAAGAGAGACCCCAAAATCCAGCACTCAATGGCATAAAGTTCAAATGATTGGCATATAAACCAAAATACCAAAAAGAAAAAGCCAAAAGGCAGGATGATCTGTCCCATAACCAGGAAAAAATTAAAATGATTCAGTGTAAACAGTTTGGAAATGACAGGGATGATGAAATTAGCAGATGGGCTATTATGAGTTATCCAGAAATTACAGAAAAAGAACATAATGAACAAAAAGTGATTTTTAAAAACTTCTAAAAATGGAATATACAATTTGAAAATGAAAATTTTACCATATGGGGTTATGGTATATTAGAAAGTACAGATGAAAATAAACTTGAAGACATAGCAATGAAACTATTCTAAATAAAGCATAAAGAAACAAAAGAGTGAAAAAATAATGAGCAGAGCTTCAGTGACACACAGAAAATATCAACCAGTCCAACATACATACAACTGGCATCTCAGTAGTCAAGAAGAGAGACCAGGAGGACTCAACAAGTGGGGGAAAAGACAGCAGCCAAAATTTTTCCAGATTTGAAGAAACCCACAGATCCAAGAAATTCACCAAACCACAAATATAAACACCACACACACACACACACACACACACACAGCTTTATCACATCACAGTTAAATTGATGAAAATCAGGAATCAAATCTAAAACAGCTAAAAAAGGAAAAACTTACATATAGAGGATTAATGATAATAATGATGGCATACGTCATAGTAGAAGCAATGTAACCCAGAAGAAATGCAACAATATCCTTAATATGCTGAAAGAAAACAAAATCTCAACCAAATCCTATGTACAGAAAAATATTCTTAAAGAATTAAGATGAAATCAGGACATTTTCAAACCAAAGCTGAAAGGAATCATTTTGAGTAGGACAGCACTTAAAATATTTTTTCCAGTGGACAGAAAATGACACCAACTGAAACCATGAATCAGCACAAAAGAATGATTGCTGAAAAACGGTAAATATGTGGGTAAACATAACAGACTTTTTCTCATGCTTTTTAATTTCTTTAAAGATAATTGACTATTCAAAGCAAAGGTGTTGAGAATTTATGGAAATTACCCTGTGATACTGTTGCCTCTGTGTTCATTTTGTTTAGCCAAGTGACCTGCAGAGACCTTAAACTGACACTAGCCACCCCATGCAAGTGCATGCCCCAGATAACAGCCCACTGAATCATAAGCAAGTGTTTCCGTATGTGATTTCCCCAACAGCCCTTGTGATCAATAGTTTCCTGTCTTTTCTGTGAGTACGTTCTTTTTGTATGTTCCTTAGATAAGACCCTCATGGGCCTTAAAGAACTCCACTCTTTTGGTTTGAACTGACCAATCCAGCCTTAGTCCAGGAACTCCAGAGCACTCCACCCACGAACCCTAATAAAACCATGTACCCCAGTCCTAACTCTTTCTGTGCTTACACTCTGCCTTGACGTCCTATGTGGCTTCTCCAGAAGTGCTGGGCACCTCCTGCAGGGCCCGTGAATGATCAACTTCTCTGGTTCAATTTCTCTTTGCGTCTGTTTTGAATCATGGCTCACCATCCAGCACCCTGTGATGCACTTAACAAATGTTACTTTGACAGATTCCTAATAAAAAGCAATAACAAAGAATTGTGGGGGTTAAACATGTATAGAAGTAAAATATATGACAACAGTAACACCAAAGATGAGAGGGGAAATGAAAACGTACTGTTTTAAAGTTCATACATTTTACACGAAATAGTAAGATTTACTAGAACATGCAGTAGTAGAAACTAAAGAGAAACTAACACAAAAATAGAGAGACACAGGTAATAAGGTAACAAAATAAAGTGGAATTCTACAAAAATATATAAACAATCCAAAACAATGCGGGCAAAGTGCAAAAGAGGAACAAAGAATGTGAGATAAAGTATGGTAAACTAAACCTAAGCATAATTAAATTATGAAAGAAATTATATTACATTTAAGTGTTCTAAACACAGCAAATTAAATGATAAGAGATTGTCATACCAGAGTAAAAAAATGCCCCTAAGATACCCACTTTCACACAGATGCAAAATATTAAAACCATAAGGATGTAAAAGACATAACATGCTATGTATTTTTCCTGAAAAAGTCTATTTTATAAGAATTTCAAGAGATATTTTTACTGGACATTGAATTTTTATTTATAAATTTGCTTTTCCTTTCACCACTTTCAAGATATTATTCTGATTTGCATAAATTCTGACAGAAAGTCTGCATTATTTTGCTATTTTTATTCCTCTGTACCTAATGTGTCTCTTTTCCCCCTGGCTGCTTTACCATTTTTTCTCATTCTCAATTTTTCAGCAATGTTAAGATTATCTTTTCTTGTAGTTTTCTTCACATTTACCCTGTGTATCCTGAGGTTCTGCATTTTTTGATTTATAGCTTCCATGAAATTTGGGAAATTTCAGTCATTATCTATTCAAATATATTTTTCTCTCTTCCCCTCTTTTCTCCCTCTAGAACTTAAAATACATGTATCTCAGATGGTCTGATATTTTCCACAGTTTACTGAGTGTTCAAATAGTATTCAGTCCTCTTGTGGTTAATTTAAGATATTTTTCTATTATTACGTCTTCAAATTCACTCATCATTTCTGCAGTTTCTACTCTGCTTTGGTCTCATCCAGTAAAAATTTTATGTATTGTATCTTTTATCTCTCAAAAGGGGTTTGGTCTTTTTTTGCCATTTCCCTCATTTATATTTACTATATTTATAATAGCTCATTTAAATACTTTGTCCTCTGATTCCATTATCTCTGCCATTCCACAGTCTCTGCCTATTGACTGATTTTACTCTAGATTACATTACCTAGATTTTTTACATAATGAAATTTTTTATTCAATGCCAGACATTATGAAATTTATTTTGTTGAGTGCTGGGTTTGCTTGTCTTCTTTAAAGATTGTTGGAGTGTGGTACTTTGTTCTGGTAAGTAGTTAAATTACTTACAGATTAGCATCACCCTTTTCAAACTTCTAAAAATAATATTAAAGACAAATCTAAATAGCTTTTACTATATGGATACATTAGCCTCACAAATTAGGACTGGACCCTTCTGGTTCTCTAATGAATATGAAGGTCTCTCTATTCTAACTGGGAGGAAATGAAAATTCCCAGGCACTTCTGATCTCTGGTAATTTCTTGGCTTATACTTATACCTGTGATTTTTATTTCCACAGCACTTGATTCTTGCCCTGTAAGTATCTCACTGATGGAGATGGAAGGTAACAATAGAAAAAGGAGAAATACAGAGTGAAACTTTTAGTGATGAACTCAATTTGAATGTATCAGTACAAACTAATGATTTTATAGAGATATAGATAGACATTTAAATAGTTATGCATCTAAGTATATACATACATATATTCCATAGCTGTAATTCTTGAGAGGGTCTAGAAATAATGACAACCTGGTAGCAATGTGCTTGGGTTTCTAAACATACTCCCCATGAAAAGAAACCATGGCTCTTGGAGAAATGAGTTTCTAAGAACTGAAATGGGAAAGACAAGATGAGCTGGAAATACTTTATATTGCAAGAAAGTAAGGGAAAGTAAGGAAGTGCTCAAAGAACTGTGGACACATTTCAAAAGAATACAGAGGCAAGCTTGAAGGTAAGGCATTGGCAAAATTCAAGCCAAACTGAGCAACAAAATTAATAATAGTAATAATGGATTGTAACCCACAGAATAAAATAAGAAGTTGTGAGGTCAAATGGATTTAAATAAATTAATGGGTAAATAAATACATGAGTTGTTTATTTATTAAGCTATTCCTTAGAATAGAATACCAATGGATTAATGTAGCAGAAATAAAGAATGGTTTTAGAAAATTACCAGGTGATAAACATGATAGTAAGAATTGATTCAGGTAATCTATACTGACAGACAGTAACTGCATTAGTTGTGTGAGGACTTAATGATGAATGTAACTGACAAATCACTGTGTTGTATACTTGAAACCAATATAATATTGTATATCAACTATACTTTAATGAGAAAAAGAACTGATTTAGGTAAGAATCATCAATTGATACTAAACTTGGTGGTATAAATTTTTGAAGAATAGGATATTCATAAAATTTCACAAGATACTTATCAATGAAAAAGGGGAAGACAGTGATCTTAAAGAAGAGAAGTCTCATACACACCATCTTATCCAGTAATGGATGTTAATACTTAAAATAAATCAAATCAGTATCATGCATCTTCTGTTATAAGATGCTGAGGGCCAAAAAAATTTCTGTGGCATTCTTGTCAAAAATTGCAGCATGTGAGTCTTAGCATGAAGAGACAAAATACAATTTGAAGGAAATTCTACAGAATAACTGGCCTCTAAATATATTTAGGTCATGAAAAAGAAAGATAGGCTAGGAACCATTACAAATTAAAGGAAAGTAAAAACATGTGACCAGTAAGTACAGCACTTTATTTTACATTGAATCCTCAATTTGGAAAAAAAATAACTTCCCATTAAGAGCCTGTTTTGGAAATTGGTGAAACTTGGACAAGTTCATCAATTAGATTAGCAGTCAACAAACTTTTTTTGTAAAGAACAAGACAGTAAGTATTTTAAGCTTAGCAGGCCATGTGGTTTCTGTCACAACCACTCAACCTGACATTGTAGCCTGAAAATAGTAATAGATGATATGTAAACAAATGAGTATGCTATGTTTAATTGAAACTTTATTTATGACTATAGAGATAGAGAAGAGAAAATTAGTGTTTACCAGAGGATAGGGTCAAATGAGGGTGCAAATATAAATTAGGGTTCTCCAGAGAAACAACATCAAACCAACAGGATCTTTATAGAGAGAGAAAGAGTGACAATGAGACAGAGAGATTTATTTTAAGCAATTGGCTCGTGTGACTGTCAGAGCTGGCAAGTCTGGAATCTATGGGGCAGGCTGGAAAATCAGCAAGAGTCAGTGTTACAGTCCTGAGCCTGAGGGCAGTCTGGAAGCAGACTTTCTTTTCCTTCTGGGGATCTCAGTCTCTTAAGGGTGTCCACTGACTGGATGAGGTTTGCATTAGTGGAGAGTAACCTGCTCAGTCTACTGATTTAAATGTTAAACACATCTAAAAATGATCTTTGCGGCAACATCTAGGCTAGTGTCTGACCAAACAACAGGGTACCATAGCCTAGCACACCTGACACAGAAAATCACCATCACAGGGTAGCAAGAGGAGTTCATTGGTAGTAATGAAACAGGGATACTTTGATCGTGGTGATGGTTTACAAGAATCAGTACATAGGATAAAACTGCATAGAACTGCACAAACAAGAAAACATGAAAAATCGGTGGAAACTGAGTTAAGTTCTGTCGTGTAATTACTAGTATTCAACCAATGTCATTTTTGTTGTTTTGATATTGAACTACCATAACATAAGATGTCACTACTGGGGTAAGTGGGTTAAAGAGTAATTGATACTCTATATAACTCTATATATCACTTTTGTAATTTTTTATGAATCTATAATTTTCTCCAAATAAAATGTCTTCTTAAAACTTTATAGACACTCAAGTTTGATTTCTATGAAATTTTCATATTTCATACAGTATTATTATTATTTTAATTTTTTTCAACAGTTTAAGAATATAAATATTATTCTTAGCTTGTGAACCACACAAAAACAGGTGGTAGGCCAGATGTGGCCCAGTGTCATTGGTTGCTGATTGCAAAAACTAAATTGTATTATTTCATCATATCAACAATTATATTCTGGTTATGGTAAAACAATGTCTTTTATATATATATATACACATATATGTGTATATATATATATATAGAGAGAGAGAGAGAGAAGTTATATATAACATACACACACATGTATGTACATATATAGAGAGAGAAATGATAAAGCAAATGTGGTAAGGTATTACTGTCTGAAGATTCTGGGTAAAGGCTTAAAGAAAATTCCTTGTGTGATTCTTGCAACTTTTCTATAAGTCTGAAATTATTTCAAAGTAAAAATTTTTTATTCCATACATATATATCCAGTACTTGTTTAAAAATCTAGAATAAGGGGATAGGAGGGTATAGATAATGATGAAATAATGAATCAGTCTTTAAGTTGAATGACTGGTACATAAGGGTTCTTTATATTATTAGCTTTCATTTTATGATTATTTGAAATTTAGCAAAGGAAAAACTTATGTATATATAGACACACACAGACCAAAGTTGCAAAAGTTTGTAGAAACCCTTACAGTGTCATTGACAGGAGATAATATGATTTGGGGGCAGAGGGAATATAACCTAAGAAGATAAATTTTAAAAATGTCAACTGACCTAGCAAGTTTATTTTATATAATTTATTCTGTGACTGCTAAAGATCTGCACACATTAAAAAAAAAAAGCCTTTGAAAACAGCAACTTCAAATGTACATGGTACATCAAAATAAACATAAAAATGATTCATTCTGATTCCAAATTAATAAGACATAATAAAAATGTTGGGGGTGGTTATTGGTAGGAGGCAGAAGAACAAACACTTCAGGCAAAATGAAAATTGTTTTTTTCAGCACTAAATACCCATCATCCTCCAGTCCTCTTCTAGACTACCTCCTCTGTTCAATCTACAGCCTGGAGAGAAGAAAGCTCAGCAAACCTCTTCTCATCAAGGCAGCCATCAGTAGGCACCCAAAACCTCAAAAGGCTGCTTTGCAGGCACCCAAAACCTCAAGAGGCTGCTTTGAAGCACAGTTTTACTTGGCTTGGATTGGAATGGCCTTTCCATCTTTCACAGCTACAGTACTGAAATGGCTCTCACCTTTCACTGAGAAGTCCTCATGATGTAAAAGCCTCTATGATACTATCTTGCCCTTCCTTGATGTTTTCTTTATAAACATATGAGGGGAGAAAGGACAAGCAAGAGTGGTTATTGATATTAATAGGAAGACTTAAGGGAGAGATTATTGACCCTGATAAGGCAGCTTTAAAAAAAAGGTCACTAGCTGGTGTCTTTTATCTTCAGTTTGAAGTCATAACATCAATTCCTAAATTCTGAGTCAACAGGGAAAGTCAAACTCAACATCCTCTACAAACGGAACTATGAGGAACTTGGCACTATGCCAGGTGCCTTCTGCAATGTGTTATCTTTATAACAATGCCAGGAGCAGTGTTTAATTACTCTTTTTTACAAATAAGGAAACTACAGTTTAGAAAGGATAAATAACTTTCCCAATACTATTTTAAGCAATTTGTGACACAGCAGAATATATACTCTTGCCTGCTTCCAAAGCTTATGTGATATTTTCAACTGCATAACCACACAAAACTCCAGACCACTCATTTCATATATCACCAGGGATAAGATTCTAAGAGAATTCATTGTCTTTGTGAGATATGGGATAAAACCTACTACAATATGAATTTATAGCAGACTCTGTTCTCAGTAATTGTAACTAATCTGGACTAGTGAAGAAAAAGAATAAAAAATCCCTATACATAACTTTGCTTTCCCGAAAGAAGGTCCTCAATGATTGCCCAGTTATGGCATTTCTAGTCTTTTTACATTAATGACTCATAATTCCCTTTGGTCTTATTAGTTAACAGCTTTGCAACTTAGCAAATATTTCACAGCAGCTCTTCCATCTTTATTTCTCAAGCTATAGATTATAGGATTCAGCATGGAGGTCACCACCAGATAAAACATGGAAACAAGTCGCTCTGTAGGTTGCAGATTCTCTTTCCCAAGGAGATCTTGAGACTTGGGTTTGGCATACATAAAGAAGATGGCACCATAAAATATGATCACCACAGTCAGATGTGCTGAGCAGGTGGAAAAGGCCTTGCGTCTCCCTGTGGCTGAGTTCATTCTCAAGATGGTGTAGAGGATGAACATATAGGAGAAAACAGTGACCAGCAGTGGAAGAACCAGGAATGCCATATTTGATATCACCATGGTGATAATATTGAGGGATATGTCAGCACAAGCCAACTTGAGGACAGCTAATATTTCACATGTGAAATAACTGATAATATTATTCCCACAGAAAGGCAACACCATGGCAAGGGATGTTTGCACAATTGAGTTGATTCCACTAGAGAGCCATGACACAGAAGCCATCAGCACATACACCATCTTGCTCATGATGATGGAGTATCTCAGAGGGTTACAGATGGCCACATAGCGGTCAAAGACCATCATTCCAAGGAGCAAATACTCTGTTGACCACATTGCAAACCCAAAGAACATCTGTACTGCACATCCAGAGAAGGAAATGATTCTTTTCTTTGAGATTAAGCTCATCAGAGTTAAGGGGACAGAGGATGATGTATAGCAGATATCCAGGAAAGAGAGGTTGCCCAGGACGAAGTACATGGGGGTGTGAAGATGGGAATCAAAGATGCTTGCTATGATCAGAACACCATTGCCAATTAGAATTACCAGATACATTACTAGAATTACAGCAAAGAAAATGATCTCAAGTTGTGGGTAACCAGAGAGTTCCAGAAGAATGAGTTCTTTCACAAAAGTCTTGTTTATGCCATCCATGTCCCAGCTTTCAGGATATCAAAGGAAGACATAACATATTTTCACTGCCAAGGAGAAATGTAGCAAATGTCTTGAATAGGCATTAATTACTCTACGGTGACATAGAAAGTGTTTTCTTTGAAGTTCTGGCACCTGTTTCTGTCATCTGTTCTCTTCAAGTGCCTAGGATGCAGTGGTATTGGGATGCTGAGAGTTTCTATGCTCTGTGTCTAATGCGTGAAGAGCTATGACCAGAAGCAAATTCAGAAGCAGTTTTCCCTACTGCTGAAGACACCCTGAAGGTGAGCTTTCTACTTTAGACATTACACTATTTTAGACAACAAACCTGATTTCTTCATTTAATCAGGTCCAGAGAGAGAGGAGGGGAAAACAAAAGAGAATGCAACAGGGACTGGAATTTTGATTCAGTGTTTAACAGAAATGTTCAAAATTCTAAAGCAAGCTCGATTTTTATGCATATTTGATTGCTGACACTATGGATCGCTTTTCAGTCAGTTAAATTGTGTGTTTTTATAAGGCAGGCATTTGATTAGAGCATATTGAATCATACACACTGCAGTTAAAATCTGCTCAAATGTAAAGTGAGTTGTTGATCTCATAATCACAGCCCACTCCTACGATTTTGTTATTTCCTAATATAAGACCAGTTGTAGACGAGCTTTGCATGTATATGATAAAGAATCATTGAAGAACAATAGTCTCTCTTTATTTGTGTTATTCTGTGGTTTCAAGCTTATTCTTCATAATTTGTTAAAGTGAACCTGAGAAAACAATAATAATGCTTAAATATTTGTTTTTGTATATGTGTATGTAGCACTTTATACTTTACAAAAAGCAAATACATCTCATTATGCCTATTTTTTTCAAATGTCCAAGACAGAATAAGGCTAAAGTTATCTAATGTATAAGTAAAAAGCACAGCTTGAAGCTTATCTTTGCCAATGAACTCTATAGCTCTTTGGGCCACAACACCAAGAGTTATTATAACCTTTTTTCCCACCAATTGGTATACAGACATTTGGGCCTTGATGGGATAATGAAGAATCACCTATTTCAGTCTTTCAAATTTTTCATGTGTATATAAATTACCTGGAGATCTTGTTAAAATGCAGATTCTCTTTTAGTAGGTCTGTGGGAGGACCTGTGATTCTGTATTTCCCATAAGCTCCCAGGGAATGCCAAAGCAGCTGGTATGGGGCCACATTTTGAGCAGCAAGGCTTTAGTTTACCTATCGTAATTCAGCGGATGTTTTCAATCCAGTGTTTCCAGTGTATCCAAATGTTTCCGATTGAAATATATTTTCTTTTGTTTTATTATATGGACTAGTTTAACAACCTAGAAAATAACTAAGAGTGAACCTCTTTTCTGTCTTCCAGCAAACCCCAGTGCCATATCTCACCATTTAGTACAATTCAGAATACAATGCTATGGAAAGATATATTTTTAAAATCAGGATAAACTTTTGCTGGACTACTGTAATACATGTGGGATATTACTGATAGCTTAACTTGAGCTCATTCCTGTCCCAAGCTGAGTAATAATAGGAAAAGTACAACACAACATACCTGTCATTGAAATGGTCACAATTTGGTGAGGGAAACAGCAAACTACATATAGAACAGTTTGATAACAGAATATAATTACATTCTGTGACCAGTAAATACTGTATTCCAGAAGGAAGAGGTTAATGAGATATAAACAAGTCAAGAGAGAGTTTTGAAGAATCTCAGGCTTAGGCTGGATCTGCAAGCATGAAAAGGATGAGGCTGGTTTGTAAGAGAAGAGGGGTGTCCCAGAAGGGAGACCAGGTTGAGCAGTTCAGGAGTAAGCATACTGGCAGTACCTCTTCTTCAGAAAAGGGAGTGTCTGGGGAGGAATGATGGAAAGCACGTTTGTAAAGATAAATGAAGCAAGCATATACGAAGGTGCAAAAGTCAAGCTGAGAGACTGACATTTGTTTGTGTGGGGAAGGCACCATTATTAGAAGCACCAAGCACAAGATGAATTTTTAGACCCTGTGATTTTAGTTACCTTCCAAACTTGGTATAGTACAGTTTGACTTCATGAGGTTTTTGAGAAGATATAATGACACAAAGAATAAAAATGTTTATACTAACTGAGTTACCATTAATTATGATAGACACACCAAAAAAATCATCTTTTCATAATCGCCACCAGTTTTTGGGTTAAACAAAACTGTAAGTTCTGGGCTCAGGTAGGCTAAATTTTGAGAATGTCAATATAAGCTAAGTTCCTCACTCTAACACTCAGTTTGCTGTGTGATGACAGGTGGGAAAATTTCTCCACAGTGTATGTCTTCAAGTCAGAAGTCAAATTCAACAGAGGGATTTTCACTTCAGAAACAACTGAGTTAAAGAATACAAAGTAGAAAATTTCAAGTTGGGTAAAAGGCACAAATGAGAAAATAATTGAATCTCCAAATTAGAGCTCAGGAAACTGAGCCTCAAAGCAATTTTTCAGGTATGTTTATTCAGTAAAAGCCTTTAAAAAACATTTAATTTACTTAAATGAAAAACACCTACTATTTATTCAAACAACTTCCAGTGTACTATCTTATGTGCTAGTTACCATGCTTGAAATTAGTTCACTTGGTTGAGGTCATATAGCTAAAAATGGGCAGAGACAAAATCCAAAGCCCATTCTCTTTCCAGTACTTTTAGCATTAAAAGCTCTATAGAAAACATGAGTCAACAACAGAAAATGGCCAGTGAGACCACAGATACATTGAGGTCATAAAGGCAAAACTTGACTGTACTTGGTTAACAACTTACAATGTAATGGTTAAACCTTGAGACTTGGTACTTCTTGTTTTGGAAGAAGGTTCAGGGCTGTCAGATTGACTAATAAAATTGAATCCATTTTCTGCAAAATGATTTATTCACTTTACACTACTTCTTAGGATAAATTAAAATTCTTCTCAAGTGGGGCACAAAAACTGGTCAAGGATGGCCTTAGATAAGAAACAAAAGCACTCTGATCAGCCCAGATGTGAATGCAAAAGAAGACAGACAACATTGACTTACCAAGAAATGTGGTGATGCTCCAGATCCAGCCTCTTTGGGTGCCAGGCCTGCGGAGCTCTATTGGGTTCCCTTTCCAGAAAAATGTAATAACACTGTACCTTTAGTCTCCTATCTGCTCCAAGCATTCCCTTGCTAGGCAGAAATTGCCTCACCAGTTCAAATCTACCTTGAGCAAGGCCTGTCTTGTTGCCTCTTTTCTTCTTCCAGAAATTTTAATTGTTTTTTTGTATATTGTAAGATAACAAGAGACATGGGGGAGGGAGCTTGTCTGTCTTGTTCTTCCCTCTTCACCTAAGGCCTCACAAAGAGGCCACACAGAATGATGGATTTTGACTGAATAGGTGAAGCTTTACTTTCTAGGCTTGTAAGCAATTACCCTGTGTAGTATTTGTGGATTCATAGTCAAGAAAATTTCAATATACCCGAATTGTTAATTTGAAGCAGGCTCTGAATATTTTTAAAGAATCGCTCAGTCAGTACCAACAAGATGTCATCTGATATAGAAATTCACCAATTTTATGTAATGCAAGTACCAAAGAGTCACCTAGCACACACACCATGGGGGCAGGCTAATGAAAAAGTACTTGTGACTCAGAAGCAAAAGTTCTAGGTTTGAGGTTCTTTTCCTCTAATACATAGTCTCAGTTTTCTCATTCTAGAGGGCCATTTTGAGAAGGCAGGCTCATTCCCAACTAGAAGACTCACCAACTGTGTGCTGACTGCGGCCCCAGCTACTAACCCAGAAACAGACCAGTTTCTTACGGACTTGGCTTAGCTATAGCTGTATTTGGCCTTGATCTTGCTTGCCACCAGTGCCATCTGCCAAGGGACCTGGCAGGAGTCACAATGCCCCATACCCCAGGGAACCCTGACTTCAGTCCAGGCTGTGGACCCTGAAGTGGTCAATGACCAGTCAGTCTCCAGTTGTTCTTAACCAACAGTCTTTCTGCCCAGGTACTGGGTAGGAGACACATCAGTGTGTGCCCCAAGGTAGGCCTTCAACCTCTGACTGCAGATCCTGAGCTGGCCCTGTAATTCTGTTTCAGTCCCTTGCAGCTACAGGCTGGAAACATCCTGCATGACCCGGGCCCCACCTAGAGACAAGTTTGTCTGAGTTCCTGGTGGTAGACCTGCAGAACTTGGTTTGACTAAAGATCTCAAAGTAGCCCTGGAATCAGCTCCAACCCTTTACCACAATCAAAGAGCTGTCCTGCTCTCCAAAGGTCTTCTATTAGATACACACATCTGTGTCTCTGAAGGTAGGCACTGGACCTTGGTCTGACAGTAGATCTTCAAAGGGCACCATAAACTGGATCCAGCTCCACAGAGACATTGCCTGAGAGGGTCCTGCTCACCCAGGGACCAGCCTAGGGACCTGTTAGGAGCCCCCACCCAGAGACCTGGAAAGAGTGACACCAGAGATATTGATCAAAGTCCCAGAGGCAAACCCATCCACCCAGGGACATGAAAGATACGAAATATAGATCGCACTGCTAAAGATAAATATAGATACAAACCCAAACAATTGTATATTGTAATAGCAGCAAGTCACTTTTATTACTAGTATGTCAATTAAAAGACAAAAGTAGTAAGAAAAATAACACAGAAACTTTTTAATAGAAATGCAATATAAAGAAAACTAAAATGACACCAATTACATAAAGAGTGGAGGGAGTAAAGTGTAAAATTTCTGTATTTGATTGTTAAGTTCATCTGAACAGATAAAAATAGGTAAGGAGAATAAAGCAACAATCAAAACCCTCCCAACAAAGAAGAGTCCAGGACCAGATGGCTTGAATGGTGAATCTTCCAAACATTTAAGAAAGAATTAATACCAGTCCCTCTAAAACTTTTCCAAAAAACTGGAGAAGAGGGAGTGCTTCCAAACTCAATTTAGGAGGACAGTACTACCCTGAGACCAAAGCCAGATAAGGACATTGCAGGAAAACTACAGACCAGTATCTGTGATAAATAAAAATCCTCATCAGAATACAAGCAAAACAAATTCAACAGCATACTAAAGGTTTACACACCATGATCAAGTGGGATTTATCCCTAAGATTCAAGGATGATTCAACATACACAAATCAATAAATGTCAAACACCACATTAACAGAATGAAGATTAAAAACCATATGATCAATTCAATAGATACATAAAAAGCATTTGACAAAATTCAATACCCTTTCATGATAAAAAGAACTATCAAAAAGTTAGGGATAGAAAGAATGTACCTCAACATAATAAAGATCATATATGACAAGCCCACAGCAGACATACACAAATGGTGAAAAGCCAAAACGTTTCCTTTAATATCAGGCATACACTTGCCACTTGCATTCAACAAAGTACTTGTAAATACTAGCCTGAGCAATTAGGGAAGAAAAGGAAACAAAAGGCATCCATCAGAAAGGAAGAAGTTAAATTATCCCTGTTTGCAGATGACATGACCTTATTTAGAGAAAACCTTAAAGACTCCAAGAAAAAAAAAAGCTGTTAGAACTAATAAACTAACTCAGTAAAGTTTCAAGATACCAAATAACATCCCATCCACCAAATGTGGTCTAATAAAAGCTAGAATAGACAATTGAATTCCCTTCTTATGAAATGATAATGGACTAAAAGAAAGAATGGTTTTCAGGACTGAATGAATGTGTTTTAAAAATTAATATATGTGAAATTAAAATAAGGCCACTATTGGATATTTAGGGGAAGATATGGAGAAAATGGTAGGAATGATACTGGCATTTTAAAAAACTTCTCTATCTCTAAACACTTTTTTTTTTCTTTGCCTGATCCTACATTCATGGCACATGGATTGCATTTATGACTTTCAGAGGAAGGGTTAATTGCCAAACACATCTAAATATCACTGCCCACATTCCTAGAAGAGAAAAAAAAGGACAATATACCTTTTTAAAAATGGGATTAATGGTTTCTGTCTTTGTTACCTGATCAATTAAGCAAGGTTATATGTGTGTACTTATCCAACCCTACTCTATATAACAGACAAAGTAAAGGGAGAATAATTAACCATATTTATATTGCTGCTAGTTTTATGGGTCAGCTCTCTAGCCAAACCTAACAGTCCTACCCACAAAGAAGATAATCCGGGCAAAAAGTAATGAAAGTTAATAGAAAAGAAAGTGATTCCTGATACAAAGGGGGCTCACAGAAGCTCTTTGGCATACTCTAATTAATTTTTCTTTGGAGGCAACTACTATGTGTATAAGAGTATCATAGGGAAATCAACACTTTGGGCCCAAAAATATACTCAAGCTCAGTAAGTACTTGATGGTAGCATCTTGGGTATACAAAACAACATTGACTGAAACATTCTAAAGAAGGTTGCTCAAAATTGGTCTGAGAAGTAAAGCTGAAGTTTCAGAACTGTCCTTTTTCAGCTTAAAATTCTTTTATCCTGCAGGACAATATCCTATTCCTTTATAGGGAGACTTTAGCCTTACCTGAGTATACAGTCTAAAGTTTCATGAGTTCATTAAAATATCCAACTCTGGATAAGTGCTGCCATGTTTAATTTTAAAACATGACCTCTCTTGAAATTTAGAAACTGAGTTAATGCACAGGTTGCATTATCTCTTGGCAATGTTCCACTGGAGTGAGAAATAAAGCCTTCTATATTGCTCATGTGCCCTTTTTGTGGCTCATAGTCCACACCACCACTGTCATTTTGCTTAAATAGAGGAGGCATCAATTCATATCATAGTTTACCTGCCCCAGGAGGTACATTCTCATAGGCTACAATGTGAATGGTGGTGCTTGGATTTTTTGCTACTTAGTATATTTCTACTTATCACATATATATTTTTTTGTCACATTATACCTATAATTAGGGTATGTCTACATATTATATCTGTATCTATAATTATATAAATATAGATCTATAGATCAATAAAATGATATAATTATGTCCAGGATTTGTTTCAAAATAATCTGGAGGAAGAAGACAGATCATGATGAAAAAAGGTTGACCATGAGTTGGTAATTATTTAAGCTGTGTGATCAGTATGTGGGATTTTACTAATTACTCTCACTTCTTTGTTAAATATTTGAAAATAAAAACTTCCAAAGTGTGTTTTAAAGAAAAAAAAATATATGAATGTATGTATATAAAGAGATATAAATGTATGTGTCCATGTATGTATATAAATAGAGCTGTAAACATGTTTAGATAAATTCTTATAATGGTATTTAGGGTGGGTAATATGACCTTTCTGAGGGTAATTTAGCCAGAAACTGAAGAAAGTTTATACCACCTGCCATATTAACTTCACTTCTTAGAAATTATCCATAAGTGTGTTGTACATCAAAAACAAAACAAAACAAAAACAAACTTTAACCTCAAATGTTCATAGTACATTAAGTGGTATGTCAATATAAAAACATGATGACTGTATTAACTTCTCATTACTAGAGGAAATACTTAAAATGATATTTTAGGAGGTGACCATAGTGAAACTTTTTTTTACACTTTTTAGTATTTTTTAAATTGAAAAATTATTCACTTATTAATTAGAAAATAATATACCTAGGAATTTTTTGGAGATTTCCTGATTTTATAGGGAGGGCAACTTATTATTGAATCTGTTAATTTTCTGATCATTGATTAGCATAAGCATTCTTGTTTACATCAAAGCCCTACTGAATCGAATTTTTTTTTTTTGTAGATAATTATTTTTTATTGAAGGGTAGTTGACACACAGTATTACATTAGTTTCAGGTGTACAACACAGTGATTCAACATTTATATACATGATAATTCTAGCTACCAGCTATCACCATACAAAGTTGTTACAATATTTTGACTATATTCCTTATGCTATACATTACATCCTGGTTACTTATTTATTTTACAATTGGAAGTGTGCACTTTTTTTTTTTTTTTGTGAGGGCATCTCTCATATTTATTGATCAAATTGTTGTTAACAACAATAAAATTCTGTATAGGGGACTCAATGCTCAAGGCACAATCATTAATCCACCCCAAGCCTAATTTTCGTCAGTCTCCAATCTTCTGAAGCATAACGAACAAGTTCTTACATGGAGAACAAATTCTTACATAGTGAATAAGTTACATGGTGAACAGTACAATGGCAGTCATCACAGAAACTTTCGGTTTTGCTCATGCATTATGAACTCTAAACAGTTCAAATATGAATACTCATTTGATTTTTATACTTGATGTATATGTGGATACTGAAAGGAAGGAGTGACACACAGCAGCAATTCACCGGAGAATTCCGCTTTATTAGGGAAAGGTGCTGGGTTATATAGGAAGGGGCATGAGCTGATTGTGGTGTTACTTCTACGGGGCTGGTGGCTATTGGCTAGGTGCTGGGATTAGGGGGGCGAGGGGTGATTGGGCTTCAGGTGGCGCCAGCGGGAACTGAGGACCCGGAAGAGAAGCAGGAGGTTCGCCATCTTATGGGTGGGGGCCCTTCATTCCCCCCTTTCTCCTCTATGGGGTTGTGGACGTTGCTTTCTCTCTGACTGCTTCCTGCTGAACGGGGGCGGAGAAGGGAGTGAGGGCTTGAGGACCGGGAGGAAAGGGTTGATAGGACTCCCCACAGTAAGGACGAGTAGATGTGGACTTCTTCAGGTTGGAAATCAATGAAGGTTCCCTGTAACCACAGGTCGAGGACTTGTTGATTCCAATGGTGCCAGGAGGATACGGGTACCAGAAGCCAGGCGTCTGTGGCCATTGTTTCCAGGAACAGTTTCCAGCGGAGTGAGGGGTCCATCTCAGCGTGTGGTGAGGAGGTCACGTAAGGGTAAGGGATCTTCTGTGGCTAAAAGCTGGTAGTTCCTGAGTAAAAGCTGGTTGAAAGTTTGATTAGAGATTTTACCGACTTGGGATTTGATAAACTTTACTATACAAGGTAAGAAGAGACAGGCGAGAAGAATGATTATTATAGGGCCTGCAATGGGCCACAGCCAGGTGAGGAAGGGGTTTGTTAGTATTGAAGAGAATGGGTTGGAGAAGTAATACTGTGGGTACCAGGAGTTACCCATGTAGTGAATGGCACAAGACCAGTAGGGACATCTCCATAGGTGTCTGGCCATCATCTGCAACAGGTTTGTTTTTGGTCATAGAGGAAGCAGAGGTAGGGAGAATAAAGGTAGCTGCTTCGGTGGAGGGAGGAAAGTGGAGGTATAAAGGCTCGGAGCAGCCTTTCAGAGGGCAGTCTGATATGGCAATGAGGGAAGTAATTTATGTTTGATGCTGTGTGTAAGACTGACTTTGAATCACCATACAAAGGAGGCTGGGGTGGCGGGGAAGACAATAGGAATGAGGAAAAAAAGCGAGAGAGAGCGAGGGAGCAGTAAAGGAGGAAAAAAGTCATGATTCGGGTATGGATGGCAAAGGGGGTGAACAGGATTTTGGAGGAAAGAGGACAGTAAGATCAGGAGTCTAGAGGGAGGGAGAGTCTGTAAACTTTTGTAGGTTAAGAGATCCTTTAGGTGATGTGGGGACAGAATGGCAAGGGGCGCCCCGAATGTCAGTTTATGAGCTTCTTTCTGCAAGAGCTGTCCAGCGGCTAATGCCTGTAGGCAGGGGGCCCATCCCCGAACTGTGGGGTCTAATTGCTTGGAAAGATAAGCTACTGGGGCAAAGGATGGGCCATAATGTTGGCCTAGGACTCCTAGAGCTTGACTGGAACTCTCATGAATGTATAATGAGAAGGGCTTCGACAAATCAGGAAGATGGAGAGCTGGGGCTTCCACAAGGGCTTGACAGAGCTTAATGAAGGAGTGTCAGGGTGAGGAGGATAATGGTTCTTCAGGGGGGCCCTTGCTGAGGTCATATAGGGGTCTTGCCAACAGGGAGAAGTTAGGGATCCACACTCTAAAATACACAGCCAGGCCTAGAAAGGAAAGGATTTCTGTCTTGGTTTTGGGAACGGGCAGGTCAGAGAGGAGCCGTTTTCTGTCTAAGGTAATGGACTTTTTTTGTTGAGATAGAAGAAATCTGAGGTAAGTGACAGAAGGGGAAGAGATTTGAGTTTTGACAGGGGATACCTGGTAACCTCTGGAAGCTAGAAGGTTAAGGAGGGAGGCAGTGTCAAGTTGAGACTGTTCCCACGAGGGACTGCAGAGTAGAAGATCATCCACGTATTGTAATAAGGTGGACTCGGAAGCTTTGTGGAAAAACTGTCCAAGTGAGTTGTTCAGAATGTCTTGTGTATGGGTCCGTCCAGGTGAAGGCGAAAAAATCTTGGGAGGAGGGGTCTCGGGAGGCCAAGGCAGGGCAGAGATAAAAGGGTGTATGGATTTGGGACTAAGGGATGGATAGGGATGATGGCCATGTTGATGAGGCGAAGGTCTTGGACGAGGCGGAAAGATCTGTTGGTTTTTTTAACAGCTAATATGGGGGTATTAAACGGGGAGTGAGTGGGTCTGAGGTAATTTTTGTATAAAATATCTTGAATGATGGGTTGGAGGCCTATGAGGGCTGAAGTGGTTAGGGGGTATTGGGCCTGACAGATATAGTGAGAGGGGTCATGTAATTTGATAGAGGCAGGAGAATATAGAGCTACAGAGAGGCTTGTAATGTCTCAAACTCTGAGATTTACAGGGTGTATGAGGGCGGAACTGGAGCTTTCATTGGGTAGAGGGGGTTCGTTGGCTATGAGGGCCATTAGAAAGGGAGTACTGGGGGCTGTGGGAGTGGATATAGTTATGGAAACATGGAGGAGAGAAAGGATGTCCTGTCCTAGTAAGGGGATGGGACACTGGGGCATAACTAGGAAGGAGTGGGAGAAAGGTATGGGATTGTCTTGGATTGTGCATAAAAGGGGGGGTTTAATGGGAAAATCTGTTTACCTCCTACCCCGACTATAGGAGTAATGGCAGGCGTGGTAGGGCCCCTGTATTCCTGCAAGACTGAGAAGGTGGCTCCTGTATCTAGGAGGAAGGAGATGGGGTGACTGTCTACTATTAAAGTAACCCTGGGCTCCTGTTTGGTGATGGAAATAGTCGGGCGAGAAGCCCCCGGGCCCCGTCAATCTTCTTCTGCCAGCCCCACTACAGTGGGCTTAGGATGGGGGTTGTTCATCCAGCCTCCCCTTTGGGGGGCTGGGCAATCAGACCTCCAGTGGCCCTTTTTGTGGCATCTGGGGCTTGGGGTGGTAGGAGATCTGGGGGAGGGGCACGCCCTTGACCAATGTCCTTCTTGTCTGCACTTGAAACAAGCTCCTGTGGGGGCTTGTTTGTGGAAGAGTGCCCAGGTTGTGGTTTTATCAGCTGAGCTAACATTTGGAAATTGGCCTGATCAGCCTTTTGTTTACGGTGTTCTTTCTCCTCCTCCCGGTTATGGAAGACTTTAAAGGCCACTGTTAGGATCTCAGTCTGTGGGGTAGCGGGGCCCTGTTCTTACTTTTTGAGTTTAGCTTTAATGTCGGGTAGCTTTGAGCTAGGAAGTAAGTCATAAGGACATGTCTCCCGTCAGGCGTTTCTGGGTCTAGGCTGGTATACTGTCATAGGGCTTGGGTGAGTCTGTCTAAGAACTCGGAGGGAGCTTTTGAAAATTGACTATTTACGAGCTGCTTTTTTCAGACTTGCTATTAAGCAGCAGGTGAAGATATCTCGAGAGCAGAGTCTCACGGTGGTGTTATAATCTCAGTGTGGGTCTTGTTTGGGGACAGCGGTGGGGTCACGGGGATAGGTGGGGTCAGTCCTGTGGGTTTCAGTGGTGTGCATTTGGGCGACGTCCCAAACTCGTCTATGCTCTTCAGGAAGGAAGGTATTGGCCAGGAGCATGAAAATGTCATGACGTGTGAGGCTGTATGACTGGAGGGTCTACTGAAACTCTCTGATATATGTTGTAGGATCAGTGGAAAAGGAACTTAGGCGTTTCTCAAGTTGGGCTAAATCTCTTAAGGAGAAAGGGACGTGAACGTGCACGATGCTTTTGGATCCTGCTACCTCCCGGAGGCGGGGGGGGGGCCATAATTTTGGGAGGCCCTCGGGACCGAGTCTGAGGAGGACTGAAGGGTTCTGGCTCAGTCTGTTGGGGAGAAACAGGTGATGGGGGCAAAGACAGAGGAGGCTCCTGGAACTTAGTTAGAGGGGGGCTGAAAGGCTCAGGCTTGATCTGCAGGGGGGTGATGTGGGGGAGGAGATGGTGGTGGAGGAAGGGGGAGGGGCTGTTGTGGGAGAGGAGGGGGAGGCGGCGGCCGCGGAGGAAGAGGGCGGAGGGGTTGTAGGAGGGGGAGGGGCTGAAGGGGGAAGCCTGTATGGCAGAGGTTCGTCGGCTGGGTCAAAGGTAATTGAGGAGGGACTGGGAGTGTGTGGAGGGGAGGGAGATGGCTTGCAGGCTGAGAACTTGGGGGGAGGTGGGGGGGAGGAGGCGGCGGCGGTGGTGAGGGAGGCGGGAGGAGGAGGCAGAAAGCTTCGGTATACGGAATCTCCTTCCATTTTTTCAGGCGCTGGCAGTAGTTAAAGAGATCGCGAGTGATGTTAGGATCAAGAGCTCCCCCTGTGGGCCATTGGTTGTTATTGTCTAGGGGGTATGTCGGCCAATCTTGGGAGCAGTATTTACGGAGAAGATTTGGTTTTATATCAGGCGTCAGGGAGAGGGTGGCTAGATGCTTGAGCAGGCATTCAAGAGGTGAACTTTCAGAGAGGGACGAGGAGGCTCCCATGGCTAAAGGACAGAGAAGGAGACAAACAGGGGAAGACGAACGGAGACCCTCGGACTGGGAGCAGAGCGCAAGGAGACAAAGGGCGTCCCCGATGATCCTCGGTGGTCTGCGGAAACTCGTATACGAGTCGGTTTCTTAGGAACTGTGGGTCGTCACCCAGACTTCTCTAAGAAGGCAGAGTGCCGGAGTCATGAGGAACCTAGTACTAGGAGTTTTCAGCGGACAGAATGGATTTTGGCAGGCAGAACGGAAGGAGGAAGGGGGAAAAGGGAGCATTCTCATCCGCAAAGGAGTCACCTCGTTTATGGCTGTTGGAGGGGGGGCCTGAGGGTCTGCAGCAACTGTGAAGGCCAGAGGTGGGGAGAGTTCCCTCCTCGTCCCCGAGCATCAGGGCCTTGCCGGACGATCACGGTCAATGGCACTGCGATAGCTCGGGGAAGAGTGGCCCACTCTGGGGGAAAACTTACCTAAAGGCCAAAGAGGAGTGGTGAGTGTGAGGAGCCAGCGCCAGAAAAAGAGGACGAGGGCAAGCTGCTGCTGGTGTCGGGGGGAAGACGGGGCCCAGTTGGGGTGTCCCGTCTCCTGGGTTTTGGCACCAATGAAAGGAAGGAGCGACACACAGAAGCAATTCACCAGAGAATTCTGCTTTATTATGGAAAGGTGCTGGGTTATATAGGAAGGGGCATGGGGTGATTGAGGTGTCACTTCTACGGGGCTGGTGGCTATTGGCTAGGTGCTGGGATTGGGAGGGGGGTGAGGGGTGATTGGGCTTCAGGTGGCGCCAGCGGAAACCGAGGACCCGGAAGAGAAGCAGGATGTTTGCCATCTTATGGGTGGGGGCCCTTCAGATACCACATTTCTCTCTTTATTATTATTATTTTTAATAAAATGCTGAAGTGGTAGGTAGATACAAGATAAAGGTAGAAAACATAGTTTAGTGTTGTAAGAGGGCAAATGAAGATGATCAGGTGTGTGCCTGTAGACTATGTGTTAATCCAAGCTAGACAAGGGCAATAAAACATCCACATATGCAGAAGATTTCTCTCAGAACAGGGGGGGGTGAGGTTCTAAGCCTAACCTCTGTTGATCCCCAATTTCTCACCTGATGGTCCCCCTGCGACTGTGCCTGTCTTAGGTTGTTCCTCCCTTGAGGAATCTTACCCATCTCTGGCTAACCAGTCACCTTCCGGGTCAATACAGGGAAATTAAAGTTGGTAAGTGAGAGAGAAGCCTTATTGTTTGAAAAGGTTAGCTTTTTATTTCTTTGCATATTTATGCCCTGTGGCTTCTATGCCCAGCATTGGTCTTGAGGTATCTTTACCACTTGGAAGAATTATGATACTCGGTAAATTCGATATGAGGCACGAATTCTATTTAAGGATTGTAAGGAAGAAGAAAAGCTATAGAAGTAGCAGGCGGAAGAAAACATGGGAAGATTATTTCTTTGACATATCTTCTTGTAGAGTAACTTCAGCATGTATAGGTTTTAAACTACTAATTAAATTGCACACACACATAAACATAATAAGAGTACAGTTACATAACCAAAGCATACCTGTAATTACCAGCCATATCCAGTGAAACCAAGAAAACCAGTAAGGCACCTTAGGCATTTATGAAAACTTATCTATGATATGGTGGATATTGTCCAACTGAACTTGAACAGTCTGAGAGAAATCAGACAAATTACAACAAACCATTCCTGGGGACTGTTCACATCCCGTATGTTCTTTTAACAGTAAATAGTCTGTAGTTGTAAGATTTTGGAGCACTACAATTTGCACTTCTCCTATTTCTTGGTTGAGTTCCAACAGCATAGATCCAGTCGAATTTGTTATTTTACTGTATGCACAGGCCCGCTTAGATATCTCTTTCTTCATTCCCATGGCAAGTCCAGGAACTGTTGGGATGAGTGCATCTACAGCTGTAGCAGTGCGTGGATCTTTGCTGGGGTTTTTTGATGATCATCTTCTGGCATGAGTCTTCCAGAGAGTGCTGATGTTGGAAGTTCTTTTTCATATCGTATCTTAGTTCATTTTCGGGTTGGCCAAATTAGGCTTTGATCCTCTGTATAAACACAAAGAGACCCTTTGCCTACACTTGTATATGCCCTTTATACCATTGCGTAGAACTCATTGGAGGTCACCACACAGAACTGCATTTTTTTTGTTATCATTAATCTACACCAACATAATCAATATTATGTTTACTAGGCTCTCCCCTATACCAGGTCCCCCCTATAAACCCCTTTACAGTCACTGTCCATCAGCATAGCAAAATGTTGTAGAATCACTACTTGCCTTCTCTGTGTTGTACAGCCCTCCCCTTTCTCCCACCCCCCATGCATGCTAATCTTAATACCCCCCTTCTTCTAACCCCCCCTTATGCCTCCCTACCCACCCATCCTCCCCAGTCCCTTTCCCTTTGGTGCCTGTTAGTCCATTCTTGAGTTCTGTGATTCTGCTGCTGTTTTGTTCCTTCAGTTTTTCCTTTGTTCTTATACTCCACAGATGAGTAAGATCATTTGGTATTTCTCTTTCTCTGCTTGGCTTGTTTCACTGAGCATAATACCCTCCAGCTCCATCCATGTTGCTGCAAATGGTAGGATTTTCCCTTTTCTTAAGGCTGAGTAGTATTCCATTGTGTATATGTACCACATCTTCTTTATGCATTCATCTATCGATGGACATTTAGGTTGCTTCCAATTCTTGGCTATTGTAAATAGTGCTGCAATAAACATAGGGGTGCATTGGTCTTTCTCAAACTTGATTGCTGCATTCTTAGGGTAAATTCCTAGGAGTGCAATTCCTGGGTCAAATGGTAAGTCTTTTTTGAGCATTTTGATGTACCTCCATACTGCTTTCCACAATGGTTGAACTAATTTACATTCCCACCAGCAGAGTAGGAGGGTGCCCCTTTCTCCACAGCCTCGCCAACATTTGTTGTTGTTTGTCTTTTGGATGGCAGCCATCCTTACTGGTGTAAGGTGATACCTCATTGTAGTTTTAATTTGCATTTCTCTGATAATTAGCGATGTGGAGCATCTTTTCATGTGTCTGTTGGCCATCTGTATTTCTTTTTTGGAGAACCTTCTGTTCAGTTCCTCTGCCAGTTTTTTAGTTGGGTTATTTGTTTTTTGTTTGTTGAGGCATGTGAGCTCCTTATATATTCTGGATGTCAAGCCTTTATCGGATGTGTCATTCTCAAATATACTCCCATACTGTAGGCTTCCTTTTTGTTCTATTGATCGTGTCTTTTGCTGTACAGAAGCTTTTCAGCTTAATATAGTCTCACTTGCTCATTTTTGCTGTTGTTTTCCTTGCCTGGGGAGATATGTTCAAGAAGAGGTCACTCATGTTTATGTCTAAGAGGTTTTTGCCTATGGTTTTCCCAGGAGTTTAATGGTTTCATGACTTACATTCAGGTCTTTGATCCATTTTGAGTTTACTTTTGCATATTGGGTTAGACAATGGTCCAGTTTCATTCTCCTACATGTAGCTCTCCAGTTTTGCCAGCACCATCTGTTGAAGAGACTGTCATTTCGCCATTGTATGTCCATGGCTCCTTTATCAAATATTAATTGACCATATATGTCTGGGTTAATGTCTGGATTCTCTAGTCTGTTCCATTGGTCTGTGGCTCTGTTCTTGTGCCAGTACCAAACTGTCTTGATTACTATGGCTTTATAGTAGAGCTTGAAGTTGGGGGGTGAGATCCCCCCTACTTTATTCTTCTTTCTGAGGATTGCTTTGGCTATTCGGGGTCTTTGGTGTTTCCATATGAATTTTTGAATTATTTGTTCCAGTTCACTGAAGAATGTTGCTGGTAGTTTCATAGGGATTGCATCAAATCTGTATATTGCTTTGGGCAAGATGGCCATTTTGATGATATTAATTCTTCCTAGCCACGAGCATGGGATGAGTTTCCATCTGTTAGTGTCCCCTTTAATTTCTCTTAAGAGTGACTTGTAGTTTTCAGAGTATAAGTCTTTCAGTTCTTTGGTTAGGTTTATTCGTAGGTATTTTATTTTTTTTGATGCAATTGTGAATGGAGTTGTTTTCCTGATTTCTCTTTCTGTTGGTTCATTGTTAGTGTATAGGAAAGCCACAGATTTCTGTGTGTTGATTTTGTATCCTGCAACTTTCTTGTATTCCGATATCAGTTCTAGTAGTTTTGGGGTGGAGTCTTTAGGGTTTTTTATGTACAGTATCATGTCATCTACAAATAGTGACAGTTTAACTTCTTCTTTACCAAACTGGATTCCTTGTATTTTTTTTGTTTTGTCTCATTGCCGTGGCTAGGACCTCCAGTACTTTGTTAAATAACAGTGGGGAGAGTGGGCATCCCTGTCTAGTTCCCGATCTCAGAGGAAAAGCTTTCAGCTTCTCGCTGTTCAATATATTGTTGGCTGTGGGTTTATCTTAAATGGCCTTTATTATGTTGAGGTACTTGCCCTCTATTCCCATTTTGCTGAGAGTTTTTATCATGAATGGATGTGGAACTTTGTCAAATGCTTTTTCAGCATCTATGCAGATGATCATGTGGTTTTGTCTTTCTTTTTGTTGATGTGGTGGATGATGTTGATGGACTTTCGAATGTTGTACCATCCTTGCATCCCTGGGATGAATCCCACTTGGTCATGGTGCATGATCCTTTTGATGTATTTTTGAATTCGGTTTGCTAATATTTTGTTGAGTATTTTTGCATCTACGTTCATCAGGGATATTGTTCTGTAGTTTTCTTTTTTGGTGGTGTCTTTGCCTGGTTTTGGTATTAAGGTGATGTTAGCTTCATAGAATGAGTTTGGGAGCATCTCCTCCTCTTCTATTTTTTGGAAAACTTTAAGGAGAATGGGTATTATGTCTTCCCTTTTTTTCTGATAAAATTTCGAGATGAATCCATCTGGCCCATGGGTTTTGTTCTTTGGTAGTTTTTTGATTACCGCTTCAATTTCGTTGCTGGTAATTGGTCTGTTGCGATTTTCTGTTTCTTTCTGGGTCAGTGTTGGAAGGTTGTATTTTTCTAGGAAGTTGTCCATTTCTCCCAGGTTTTCCAGCTTGTTAGCATAAAGGTTTTCATAGTATTCTCTAATATTTCTTTGTATTTCTGTGGGGTCCGTCATGATTTTTCCTTTCTCGTTTCTGATACTGTTGATTTGTGTTGACTCTCTTTTCCTCTTAATAAGTCTGGCTAGAGGCTTATCTATTTTGTTTATTTTCTCGAAGAACCAGCTGTTGGTTTCATTGATTTTTGCTATTCTTTTATTCTTCTCAATTTTATTTATTTCTTCTCTGGTCTTTATTATGTCCCTCCTTCTGCTGACCTTAGGCCTCATTTGTTCTTCTTTTTCCAATTTCGATAATTGTGACATTAGACCATTCATTATGGATTGTTCTTCCTTTTTTAAATATGCATGGGTTGCTATATACTTTCCTCTTTAGACTGCTTTTGCTGTGTCCCACAGTAGTTGGGGCTTTGTGTTGTTGTTGTCGTTTGTTTCCATATATTGCTGGATCTCCATTTTGATTTGGTCATTGATCCATTGGTTATTTAGGAGCGTGTTGTTAAGCCTCCATGTGTTTGTGAGCCTTTTTGCTTTCTTTGTACAGTTTATTTCTAGTTTTATGCCTTTGTGGTCTGAAAAGTTGGTTGGTAGGATTTCAATCTTTTTGAATTTACTGAGGCTCTTTTTGTGGCCTAGTATGTGGTCTATTCTGGAGAATGTTCCATGTGCACTTGAGAAGAATGTGTGTCCTGTTGCTTTTGGATGTAGATTTCTGTAGATGTCTATTAGGTCCATCTGTTCTAGTGTGTTGTTCAGTGCCTCTGTGTCCTTACTTATTTTCTGTCTGGTGGATCTGTCCTTTGGAGTGAGTGGTGTGTTGAAGTCTCCTAGAATGAATGCGTTGCATTCTATTTCCCCCTTTAGTTCTGTTAGTATTTGTTTCACATATGTTGGTGATCCTGTATTGGGTGCATATATATTTATAATGGTTGTATCCCCTTGTTGGACTGAGCCCTTTATCATTATGTAATGTCCTTCTTTGTCTTTTGTTACTTTCTTTATTTTGAAGTCTGTTTTGTCTGATAAAAGAATTGCAACAATTGCTTTCTTCTCTCTGTTGTTTGCATGAAATATCTTTTTCCATCCCTTGAGTTTAAGTCTGTGCATGTCTTTGGGTTTGAGGTGAGTTTCTTGTAAGCAGCATATGAATGGATCTTGCTTTTTTATCCATTCAGTGACTCTATGTCTTTTGATTGGTGCATTCAGTCCATTTACAGTTAGGGTGATTATTGAAAGGTATGTACTTATTGCCATTGCAGGCTTTAAGTTTGTGGTTACCAAAGGTTCAGGTTTAGTTTCTTTACTATCTTACTGTCTAACTTAACTCCCTTGTTGAGCTATAATAAACACAGTCTGATGATTCTTTATTTCTCTCCCTTCTTATTCCTCCTCCTCCCTTCTTCATGTGTTGGGTGTTTTGTTCTGTGCTATTTTTAGGAGTGCTCCCATCTAGAGCAGTCCCTGTAGGATGCCCTGAAGTGGTGGTTTGTGGGAGGCAAATTCCCTCAACTTTTGCTTGTCTGGGAATTGTTTAATCCCTCCTTCATATTTAAATGGTATTCGTGCTGGATACAGTAATCTTGGTTCGAGGCCCTTCTGTTTCATTGCATTAAGTATATCATGCCATTCTCTTCTGGCCTGTAGGGTTTCTGTTGAGAAGTCTGATGATAGCCTGATGGGTTTTCCTTTGTAGGTAACCTTTTTTTTTTCTCTCTGGCTGCCTTTAATACTTTGTCCTTGTCTTTGATCTTTGCCATTTTAATTATTATGTGTCTTGGTGTTGCCCTCCTTGGATCCCTTGTCCTGGGAGTTCTGTGTACCTCTTTGGTCTGAGAGACCATTTCTTCCCCTAGTTTGGGGATGTTTTTGGCAATTATTTCTTCAAAGACTTTCTATCCCTTTTTCTCTCTCTTCTTCTTCTGGTACCCCTATAATGCAGATATTGTTCCATTCTGATTGGTCACTCAGCTCTCTTAGAATTCTTTCATTACTGGAGATCCTTTTATCTCTCTCTGCATCAGCTTCTCTGCATTCCTATTCTCTGTTTTCTAGTCCATTAATGGTCTCTTGCATCTCGTCCATTCTGTTTTGAAGTCCTTCCAGAGCTTGTTTTATTTCTGAATTCTCCTTCCTTAGTTCTTGCATATTTCTCTGCAAGTCCATCAGCATGGTTATGACTTTTGTTTTGAATTCTTTTTCAGGAAGTCTGGCTAAATCTATCTCCCCACGTTCCTTCTCAGAGGAAGATGTAGCAGATGCCGAAGCTGTCTGGGTTAGTCTTGTCTGGATCATATTTTTTTGCCTTTTCATGTTGACAGGTGCTATTGACTGTCAGCTTGTAGGGTCAAACCTTTCACTTGCTGCTGGCCTTTCTTTACTGGGACAACTGCGACCCCTAGTGGCTTGTGTTGGGTTATTGCATATAGATTGGGTCTTTGTGTCTTGCCCGGCCAGAGTGGAGGAAGCTCCCTTTCTGAGGGCATGACCATCCCTAGGCTGCTTCTCTGCTTTCGCAGCACCCGGAGGGGTAATGGACAGGGCGGCTGTTTGGCTGTTTACCTCCGTGAGGGGTCTCAGAGCTGTTGCCCAGGGGGTTAGTGCGCCCTGTTTTTCCTGTAATTTCCAGCCACTGTGCTGTGACCTGTGTTGTTTTCGTCCAGCTGTTCTGTCCCTGTCCCTTTAAGACTTTCAAAAAGCACTCGCTTTTCTTTGTCACAGGGGCATCAGCTTTGGAACCCACTCAGAGGTCTTGCTGCCCTGTTTCCCTAGTTTCCAGCCCTCCACGCATGCACTGTGTCTGTGCTCTGGTGCGGGTGTCTGGGGCTGGGTGTTTAGCAGTCCTGGGCTCCCTCTCCCTTCCGCCGGGAGCTGGGGGGAAGCGTGCTCGGGTCCTGCCGGGCCGGGGGTTGTATCTTACCCCTTTCACCAGGCGCTTGGCTCTCGCACGTGTGGATGTAGTCTGGCTATTGTCCTGTGTCTTCTGGTCTCTCTTTTAGGATTAGTTGTATTTGTTGTATTTTCAAAAATATATATGTTTTTGGGAGGAGATTCCCTCTGTCCTACTCATGCCGCCATGTTGGCTCCACCTCCCGAATTGAATTTTATATACTTATGGAACATTCTAGCAAGTAGAGAGTTCAACCTGAAAACTTTCAGATAAGATACTGACATTCTTGGTATTGTCGGGGACAATGTAAAAAATAAGGGTGCTAAAGAATTGGTTAAAACAGTATAAATAATAACTTCACATGCCTAAAGCCTTGCTGTGGGTGAAAAGTTAAAGGGAATTTGAAACAAAGATCAAATACAAATGTGTGGCCTCTAGTAAGGAAGGAGGAGGAGAAGCGCTTGAAGTTCAAAAGGCATCATCCACAGGTCCTGGGACACCTTTCTGAAGAGAACCAAACCAATGCCAATGTGATCTAACCCAGAGGACAAGGAAGAACAACTGGAGGTTTTCTACTGTAACAACACTCCAATGCTGGTGAGACAGTGACAGGACAGCAGAATTTAAAGACCAGATCATTTAAGTAGAAATTTGGATCAACCCAAAGGAAGTGGATTGGCAAAGAATTATGCCTTTGAGTAGGAAATATGGGATCATGTTGTGGCTCTAAGTCAAACAGAACAGAGGAAAACTGAGTAGGAAAATAAAATCAAAGCCCAGCTATCACAGTGCGCTAGGAGATTATGAGAAAGTTGGATAGTGGGGACCAAAGATATACTGTGCTCAACACTGGCCTTCTAGAAAAAGAACCTACAGAAAAAGTGGGGGGAATTACAGATCTACTGAGGAGTTTCAACTGATTTTATTTCCCCAAATCATTGCTTTTAGCACTCTTTCTGAGCCTATAAGAACATCTCAGGCAGATTTTAACATTTCTGTTTATTTTTGACATAAACTCCCACCTTCCTCCCTTTTCTAGACAGCTCCTCTGCAGCTTCAAAAGCTCTGCAGACCTCCACTCAAGCCAAAAGCCAGACTCTCTCTTTGCAGGACCCAAAACCTTAAGAAGCTCTTTTGCAACTCCCCTCATTCAGTCTGTATTGAAAAAAATCAACTTTCCCATTTGTCCACAGAAACTATAGTGAAACGCCTCCCACCATGCCGCATTATGCACTCCCCACAAGGTAGAACACTCCCTTGATTATTTCTTATCCCGGCCTGAACTTCTTTTTATATTAATATAGGGGGAAGGCCAAGGAGAGTGTGATTTATATTAACAGAGTGACTTTAAGGGGGAGATATCTAGCTCTCATAATTACTAGCTTAGGATAAAAGAGGTGTTCACTAGTAACTTTCATTCCTGGATTCAGAGTCTTACCCTCAATTCTGAAATTCTAGGACACCATGGAGCTGGAGCTATGCTAGGTGCTTTCTGCAACCTTTTGAAACTTTAAATGGCATTGGGACTTGGTTTTATTTATTTCCTTATTACAATGTAAGGTAATTGTGGCTTATAAAGAATAGTCTATACAATGCCATTTACATAGTTTGTGGAATTGTATATTGACTCTGTATTTCCAAAATCCTGTGTGATCATTTTCTACGACATTTCTACCACAGTACACTAGAAGGATGAGATTCTAATGGAATTAATCATGCTTGTGAGATCTGATCCAGGATATGTTGGACGCTGAGCTTATAGCAAACTACAGCTTTAAGTAATTCTAGCTGATTAAGGCTAGTGAAGGGGAAGAATACAAATATCTCTGCTTAACCAGGGCTTCCCCAAAGCAGGTTCTTACTGATTTACCTACGAGTCCATCTCTGTGCCTGTTACACAAAGATCTACATTTTCTGAACAGAAAATACTTACAGAATAGGTTTTCGGTTTAGCAGATATTTTACAGCAGCTTTTACATCCTTATTCCTCAAGCTGTAGATTATAGGATTTAGCATGGGGGTCACTACCCCATAAAATAGGGAAATGAGCTTGTCTGAAGTTTGCAATTTGTTTTCCCCAGACACTTCTTGAGACTTGGGTTTGGCATACATAAAGAAGATGGTACCATAAAATATGATCACCACAGTCAGATGTGCTGAGCAGGTGGAAAAGGCCTTGCGTCTCCCTGTGGCTGAGTTCATTCTCAAGATGGTGTAGAGGATGAACATATAGGAGAAAACAATGACCACCAGTGGAAGAACTAGGAATGCCATATTTGATATCACCATGGTGATAATATTGAGGGATATGTCAGCACAAGCCAACTTGAGGACAGCTAATATTTCACATGTGAAATGATTGATAATATTATTTCCACAAAAAGGCAATGCCATGGCAAGGGATGTTTGCACAATTGAGTTGATTCCACCGGAGAGCCATGACACAGAAGCCATCAGCACATACACCATCTTGCTCATGATGATGGAGTATCTCAGAGGGTTACAGATGGCCACATAGCGGTCAAAGGCCATCATTCCAAGGAGCAAACACTCTGTTGATCCCATTGCAAACCCAAAGAACATCTGTACTGCACATCCAGAGAAGGAAATGTTTCTTTTCTTTGAGACTAAGCTCACCAGAGTTGAGGGAACAGAGGATGATGTATAGCAGATATCCAGGAAAGAGAGGTTGCCCAGGAAGAAATACATGGGGGTGTGAAGATGGGAATCAAAGATGCTTGCTATGATCAGAAGACTGTTGCCAATTAGAATCACTAGATACATTACTAAAATTATAACAAAGTAAATGATCTCAATCTTTGGATATCCAGAAAGACCCAGAAGAAGAAATTCTGATACAAATGTCTGGTTAATTTTGTTCATGTCATCTGCTTTCGGGAAGATCTAATATGAAATACATTCATTGCCAAGAAATAAATGTTACAAATTACCTGACCAATTGATTATTTCTTTGGAATGTACTGCAAGAAGTGTTTGCTTGACACTGACATCCAGTTACCTTCAACAATGTGTGTGACTAGAACACAGTGAAATTGGAGATGATGAAGTACGCATGCCCACTGCTGATACGTGAAGATGTACCTGTGATCAGACAAACACAGGAGTAATGTTTTCTGCTGTTGCGGGCATGTTTCTGGGTTGAGGTTTCTAAAACTCCTGACTAGTTATCAACCATAATCCTGACTTCTTCATCTGCCCCAGAAAGCAAGCAGGAGAGATGGCAAAAGACTGCTCAACAGGGAGTGGTGCTGAATAAGCAATTATGAATGATGGCCAAAATTTCATAGCAACTTTTATATTTTTTAGTGCATATTTCTTCCTATGCTTTACACTGCATATCTGATATCAGTCAGTTTAACTTTGTATTTTATAGATGTTTAATAATAACAAATGGAATAGTGAAAACTGAAATTTAACATTTGTTCAAACATAATTAGTTGTATTTTTTGTTGATCTCATATTCCAGTCCTTCTAAGTATCTTGTGTGACTGTTCCTATGGCAAGACCATTTCATAGTTCAGCTTTGCATAACTGTTACAATCTTTGGAGAACATTACACAGTCTCTTATCTAATTCTGTAATTTCAGAGTGTATCTATAATTAACTCATTTAAGTCATCCTAAGAAAATAGTAATAAGATTTAAATATTATATATAAATATATATGTGTGTATAAGCACCACTTATGCTTTGTAAAACATAATCATTCTTTATATATCCCCATTTTTTTTCAGATATAAAAGAAGAAAACTTATTCAAGATTAACCAGATGGTAAATAATAAAGTGGAGCTTGAAGCTCAGATCAAGTCTTGTTCACAGTTTCACTAATTTTCATGAACATATAAATTGTGTATCTTTAAAAACTTCAGATTCTATTTCAATGTTCAGGGCAGGTCCTGAGGTTCTGCATTTTTCTTAAGTTTCCAGGTGACATTTATGCAACAGGTCTTGGAAGCACTTGAGTAGCAAGGCTTTAATCTACACTATATTGGCAGATTATCTATGTTTTCCTGATTCAGGTGTGTTTTCTTTAGCTTTATTATGGATTGGAATGCCAACCTGGAAAATGACTAGTACACAGTTTCATGCTTTCCAGAAAACTCTATTCATATCTGTTGTTAAATTCTCTTAAGAAGAAAAGAGTAATATATCCTTGAAAGAAACATTTTTTAAAAGCATGTTAAACTTGTGCCAGACTACTAAAATAGTTTTAGAATATAACTGACAGCCTACCTTGAACCCAGTCATATTCCAAACACAACAAGGATAAATGAAAGAATAATGTAAAGTGTCTGCCATTACAAAGCTCATAAATTAAGTTAGGGATATAAGAAAAGTACTTATGAAAATAAAATATAAATATAATTACCTTATGTAGCCTAGGTGAAAATTATATATTTTCCTAGAAGGAAGAAGTTTACAAGAAATAAACTAGGCAAGGGAGAATTCAGGAAGAGTTTCAGACTGAGGCCAGATCTAGAAATATGGAAAGAATTAGACAGATTTGGAAGAAAAGAGGAGAAGTGGAGTATCCCAAAATTGAGAAGCTGAGCCAAAGTTAGGAGTAACAGATTGGCAGCGCATCCCCTTTGGATGGGGAGTTTCTGTAGCAGGATGGTTGATGAGCACAACTGAGAAGGAAAGTATGGCAGAGGCATAGAAAAACCCTAAAATCAGGCAGATAATGTGGCTCTTCATTTGGTGGGGAAGGGGTCCATCACCAGAAAGCATAGAGAATGGTTGAGCACATAGACCCTGTAATATTAGTACCCTCCAAATTTGACATTATACTTAGGATTTTTTAGCAGAAACAACATTTTTTAGTAGAAACACAAGGAATTAAGCTATTTAGATTAATGTAGTTGTCATAAATTACTGACTAGAGTGAAAACTGACCTTTCCATAATCACCACAGATTTGACAATGGTCAAAATCACAAATTGAGGCCTCTCGTGGACTAACGGCTTTAAGAATTTCAGCAAGCCACTCTTCCCCCACTCCAATACTTAGTTTGTCATGTAATAGTTGATAGGAAAATTACTGTAGAGCAGATATTACTTAGAGTCAGAAGCCCAACCTGACAGAGGGATTCTCACTACAGGAACAATTTAGTTAGAATACACAATAGAACTATTTCAACTTTGAAGAGAAAGACAAACAGGAGAATATAAAAATCTCAATTTTAGAGATTAAAAAGTTAGCCCATAAAAGATTGTTAATTTTTATTTATTCAGCTTATGGCCAGGATTTCATTTAAAGGAGAGGGAGAGAGAGAAAGAGGAAAAAGAGAGCTCTTCATTTAATTTATGTAGCCAACTCTTATTTCAGGATCCTCTGTGCCCTGTTTCGGATTTGAAATTAGTTCACCTGGCTGAGATTACATTGTTTGTAATGGGCAAAGGAAAAATCCAAAGCCCATTATCTTTACATTACTACCATACCTAACTGAAAGAATTAAATAATTTGTATAGAAATCAAATGTCTATAGCAGGGAATGGTCAGCAAGAACCATAGACTAATTGGAATTACAAAGAAAACTTGACTATGTATTCAACAGTGCCTAAAAGAAAGGGGCAATGACTCGAACGCTATACCACTTTCTATAATAAATAAAAATTCTCCCCAAGTGGGGCTTGGAAATTGGTCAGAGGTTGCATTGTACAAGTGACATGAGCTCTTGTATCAGTGCAGTCACTAATGCAGAAGGAAGAACAGCAAAGACTCTGACACGTGGAGATGACCCAAGCCTGGAGAGCCTGTTGGCTTCCCCTTCCAGACAAGTGTAATGACATGCGTCACCAGAGGCTACCTAAACAATTTCTCCCTGCCACCTGCTTTAAGCCTCTCCCTTCTAGGCAGCAATCTCTTCACTAACTCAAACCCACCTTGAGCCAGGCTTGTCTTTCTACATTTGGTTTACTTCTGCTCTCAGCACTTGAAGTTGGTTATCATTTTAGATTGTGAGGTAACAAGAGACTTGGGGGAAGGAGTTCTTCTATCTTGCTCATCCTTCTAACATCTAAACCTAACAAAATAGCTGCACATAATAAATGGGTTTGACTCAAAAGGTAAAGGCTCACTTTCTAGACTCAGATAATTTCCTGTGCAGTACTTGCTGGCTAATTATCAGGCAAAATTTAGTATGTTAGATTTATTATTCTGCTACAGGCTTTAATTTTTGTAAGTATCTTTCAGTCAGTACTAATAAGCTGCTATCTTAGTAGTACACATAATTATCAGTTTAGGCACTGTAAGTATAGGAGATCACCTAATACTCATGGGAATATATATTACATGGATTTAGCATGTTGGAAAAGTGCCTCAGATTAAAATCAAAGTCTTTGGTTTGAGGTTTATACTTAAAATTTATAGCCTCACTCCTTTCGTTTGTAAAATAATGATAAAAGCACATGCTTTATTTTCTTTACAGGGATATTATCAGGAAATACAGAGATAGCATGTGGAAACTGCTTAAAGATTAATAGGCATTATAAAAATCATAATAAAATCATAATTAAAATAATGGTTCACAGCTGTCTTTTGATGATAATAAACTGGTACCTGTACTGCATCAGGTTATTCCAATTACAGATTCATACTGAATAAGAGTCTTTACTATAGATTGAAAAGGTATAGTTTCATGGTATTCAAGACCTACCTTTATACTGATAACCCAACTCCTAGAAAAACCAGGTACTTTCTTCTTAGTATTTATGTCAGCATTCCGAATTAAGGTCAGGGTCAACAAACAATGCCAGATTCTGCAGATGTAGAATAGTCAATATTTGGTATGCAACAGTTGTTGTAATTGTTCCCCAGTTCCCAAAGCAATTAAAGTTGGAATGAGTGAACTGCGGAATGAAGAAAGTTCTTGGTGTGTTAGAGACAGTGTCCCACAGACCCAATTAAGAGTGGTATTGGGAATATACTGAAGCTGACCTAAAGCTCAAAAATGAAAAAACATTCTCCTACCCATGTAACTTTTGGAAACAGAGGCAAATGTTCACCAAAGAAATATTATGAAATATGAGAGCTTTTTAGTTTCAAAATATATTTACCAGAATTCAAAGTAAATCATAATTCAAATGATAATTATTAAAATGAAATACTAGAACTTAAAAATGACATAGATATTAAAATTAAATAAGACAGACATCTGCTGTGTTTTAAATGCATAGTCACTTAACTTCTTTATTTTCATTCTTTTAGATAAATTAATTTCATGCAGGATGCCATCGCCAACCATGAAATAAAAAGAAATACAAATAGTAGTAAAATGAATTCATAGGATGAAAGTGAATCCATATGTTTAAGACCACATAAGTTAAAAAAAAAAGTCCAGAATGGATGCCTTGGGACATGAATTCAGATAGGTAGATAACACATTAATGAATTAAATCCTTTAGGAAAATGCACTGAGCTATATTGCAGATATTAACACTGAGGTTCTGCAATGCTAGCCTTCATAAATGAAGAAGAAATAAAGACTACCAGATCAACATAAGCTGAGGGAGTTCATTACCACTAGACACCCCCCTTACAGGAAATGCTGAAAGTTCTTCAAGCCAAAATTAAAGAATGCTAATTAGTAACATGAGAACATGCAAAAATATACAACACACTGGTAAAAGTAAATACATAGAGTTATAAACTGTAATTCTGTAAAAGGATGGCATGTTAACCACTTAGCTATAATACAAATATGAAAGGAAAAGAGCATTAAAAATTACTAAGGCTACTATAATTATTAAAGAATGAAGGGTATAAATAGAGGGAGGTAAGCTGTCACATTAAAAACATAAAAAGCAATAAATAAAAGGGGAGAGTTTTTGTATACAATCAAAGTTAAGTATCAGTGTAAAATAGACAGCTAATATCTTTATGATGTTTTATGTAAGCTGCATGGTAACCAAAAAGTGAAAACCTATAGTCGATTCACAAAAGATGAAGAGAAGAAAATCAGAGCATACCACCAGGAAAATTCACGAATCCACAAAGGTAGCCAGCAAGAGAGGAAAAAAGGAACAATGGAATTACAAAATAGTCATAAAGCAATTAATAACATGGCATTAGTAAGTCTTTATACATCAATAATTACTCTAAATATAAATGAATTAAATTCAATCAAAAGGCAAAGAGTAGCTGGATGGATTAAACAAACAAGAACCGACGACATGGCGCCTACATGTCTCATTTCAGCCTTAAGGACACACACAGGCTGAAAGTGAAGGGATGGAAAAAAAAAATACTCCATGCAAGTAAAGCCAAAAGAGTGGGGGTAGCTATACTGAGACAAAATAGATGTTAGGACAAAAAATGTTATGGGAGACAAAATAGGTCATTAAATAATGATAAAGGGGTCAACTCATCAAGGAAACAACATATTTATAAATATATATACACGAAACATCAGAGCACCCAAAGATATTATGTAAATATTAAAAGATATAAAGAGAGTAATAACCAATTACAATAATAACAGAGGACTTCAATACCCCACTTTCATCAATGGATAGATAATCCAGACAGAAAATCAACAGGGAAACAAATGGACCTAACAGACATATATAGAACATTCCATCCAAGAGCAGCAGAATACACATATTTCTCACATGTACATAGAACATTCTCCAAGATAGATCACATGTTAGGCCACAAAAAAAGGCTTAGCATATTTAAGAGGATTAAAGTCATACCAGGTTATCGTTCAACAAGAGGAAGCTGAACAATTTACGAACATGGGGAAACTGAACAACACATTCATGAACAACCAAAGGGTCAAACAAAAAATCGAAAGAGAAATGAAAAACTGTCTTGAAACAAATGGAAATGCAAACACAATATATCAAAATCTATGGGAAGCTAAAAACAAGTTCTTAGAAGTTTATAGTGATAAAAGCATATATTAAGAGAAAGATCAAAATAACCTAACTTTACACCTCAACTATAAAAAGAAGAACAAATGAAGCCCAAAGTTAGCACAGGAAGGAAATAACAAACAGAGTGGAAATAAATGACAGAGATCACAAAATAATAGAAAAGACCAGCAAAATCATAAAACATAAGAAAACATAGGGGGAAAGTTCCTTGACATTGGTGTTGGAAACTCTATGTTGGATATGACACCAAAAGCACAAGCAACAAAATCAACAAGTGAGACTACATCAGACTTAAAGCTTCTGTATAGCAAGAGAAACAACCAATAAAATGAAAAGGCAACCTACAAAATTGAAGAACGTATGTGCAAAATATGTATCAGATAAGAGGACATTATCCAAAATATATAAATAAGTCATACAACTCAATAACAAAAAACAAGCAATCCAATTTTAAAAATGGATAGAGGATTCAAACAGACATTTTTTCAAAGACAACATACAAATGAGCAACAGGTACTTGAAAAAATGCTCATCACTAATCAGGAGAATGTAAAACAAAACCAAAATGAGATAGTATCTTGCACCTGTTTGAGTATCTATCAGCAGAAAGTCAACAGATAAGTATTGGTGAGGATGTGGAGTAAAGGGGACCCTTGTGCACTGCTGTTGGGAATGTAAAATGCTACAGTGACCAGGAAACTAATATGGATGCTCCTCAAAAAACTAAATATAAAACTACCATATGATCCAGCAATCCATTTCTGGGTATATATCCAAAAGAAATGGAAACAGTATCAAAAAAATATCTGCACTCCCATATTTGTTACAGCATTATTCATAATAGCCAAAACATGGAAATAACTGAAATGTCCATCAACAGATGATTGATGAAGATATATGTGTGAGAGAGAAAGAGAGAAAGAATGGAATATGATTCATCCATGAGAAAGAAGGAAATCCTGTCATTTGGGAGAAGATGGTTGGACTTTGTGGGCATTATGGTAACTGAGACACACCACACACAGAGATAAAAATACTGTATTAATATCACATATATGGAATTTAAAAAGGCTTAACTCATATAAAGAGAGACTAGAATGGTGGTTATGAGGGGCTGTGGGGTGAGGTACGTGGGGAAATACTGGCCCAAGCATACACAGTCGAAGTTAGAAGAGGAATTAAGTTCCAGGACTATAACTGTGATTGTGGTATTTAATAATACTGTATTATATACTTGAAAGTTACTAAGAGACTAGATCTTAAATGTTCTCACCACAAGAAAGAAGTGATAATTATGGGGTAGATGGTGGTGTTAGCTAATGCTACAGTATTATTCATAATGCAACATATAAGTATGTCAAATCAACATGGTGTATACCTTAAGCTTACACAATGTTATATGTCAATCATATGCCAATAAAAATTGCACAGTAGCACATAAAACATATAGATTGCAAGTTTTACAGGTTGAAAGGACAGAGAAAGACGCTAGGGAAAGAGGACACAAGCTCTGCTTCCTTTCAGTCTGCTTCATTTGTTCAACGGCCCTGTGAACTGTTGAAAAGCACCACTGCAAACAATAACTATAAATATTAAAGCAACACATAATTTCATAATATAAAAAATATAGAGTAGCACATGAGAAATTTAATGTATATGCTAAAATTGTCCATTTGCCCACAACTGTGTATTCTGAGTATTTACCACATTCAAGGCACATCTTGAGATGGTGCTGTGATACAGAAGAGCAAAACAGAAAATTATCTGCCATTAAATTGTTTTCAGTCCCTTTAGGGAATCCTGTTACATGTACATACACAGGGAATGAATAATATCTTTTTGTTCCACAATCTTTGTTATCAATCTTTAAAATGAAGATAACAACATCATGTATCTTATAAGATTGTAATAAGGTTTAGATAAACTGAATACATGTAAAGTACATAGAAAAATGCTCCTTCCCCCCACTTACTTGGTATCATCCATTATTATTTGTCATTAAATGTCAGATGCCTGAGCAGCATAACTTACAGTAAGTGAACTAAAGAAGAAATCTTTAGAAGGTTAAGGAGAAATACCAATTTGAAAAAACAGGCTTGTCTGAAAATGCTTTAACAGGGGAATACTGAGAAAGGATTCATTTCTGGCACAAAAGCTGAGTTTGAATGCAGACTTTTGTTATTAATGTCAAAGAGGAATTGCTTTTCATAAAAGGTTACATTATCTTCCACATGCTTCAACTCTGACTTGGATCTAGAGTGAAAATAAATCGCAGTTTTTATTTTTTATTAACATTTAATTGTCAGTTTCAACTGTTTACATTCTTCTCACCTAACTTTCCTGCATTCATTGCAGACTGGATGCAATACTCTAAAAGCTCACTTCAGGTTCCCACCCGTAACAAATGAGGCAGGACTGTAGATAGATGCAGAGAGCTGACGTCACAAAAGCTGCATCTGAGATCTTTTTTACCCTCTCACATACTGGCTGGACAACCTTCAGCAAAATATTTCAACTTTCAGAGTCTCAGTCTTCACACTTATATAACAAGAATAACTGTAGTAACTCATGGTAGTATTCTGAGAACCAAGTTAGATATTTGAAAATTCTATGCAATTGAAGGCAATTAATGCTAATCATCATGGAATGTTTTCAGATTATTTCTAAAAAGTAAAAATAATAATTGTTAAAGACTTTTTTCTGTTTTGAGCATTAAAAATCTTCAAATACTGTGTTAATGTAGAGAATGATATGTTTCTTACTTGAATTGCATTACAAGAATATACCAATTATATAGTATAATTGGATCTAGCTACACTCTCCCTGGAGTTTTGGAAACTTTTTAATTCTCTGTGTTTACATTCCTAACTTCAGTTTATTGTAAATATTAGACTCCACCCTGACCAACCCCAAAAAGAATTTAAATTGCCTTGTTATACTAATGGTGGACTTTTGGAGGATATTTCTGGAGCTTAAAATGTACGGAAACACTTAGATAACCACAAAGGACCCAAGAATCTATGGGTCATCTTACATATTTTCTTTTTCCAAGACTAAAAAAACTAGTCTTGAACTAAAAACTCTGAGCCTGAGAGTCAGCGTATTTTAAACAGACACATCTATCAGTTGTACCAGAGGAATAAACTACTGGTAAGTTAAAACTTGAGCAGAATAATTACAGCACCATGGTTGCTATCTAAATCTAACTAATAAACCCTCGCTTTATCTGGCTAACTATTACATAAAATAGAGAGAATTTCTTGAAGTTTTAAAGCAAAGCAGCTGTTAAGGAAGAAGATTGATCTCAAACCAAGCAAAGGAAACCATTCCTAAGGCTCAGAGGTACATAAACGACATCATATTGTTTTCCTCTCTTGTAAATACTGTTTTTCAAATTATGGGTAAGATCAATATTATAGGCTTTAACTGGGCATATTAATTTTCTCACCTGTCAAGTTTTCATCATTTAGTGTCATAAAACTTTGCATAATATTTTAGACCATTGCTGGATAACTTTCACAACAAAGCTCTTAGATAGTGATTGGCATCATTTAAAGAATAGAATAAAGGTGCCTCCAAATCTTTGAGTTTCAAACTTAGGTACTCTAAAATAAAATTCAGTGCTCTTTGTCACACTTCCCTCTTTTATTTATTTTTTATTTTTTCTTTATTAAGGTATCATTGATATACACTCTTATGAAGGTTTCACATGAAAAAAAATGTGGTTACTACATTCACCCATATTATCAAGTCCCCACCCATACCCAGTTAAAGTCACCGTCCATCAGTGTCGTAAGATGCCACAGAGTCACTGCTTGTCTTCTCTGTGTCTCACTCCCTCTTTAAAACATTCATTCTGCCTCTTCTACCCATCCTAGCCTCCAACCCCGAGCTGACAGAATGAGAATATTAGATCTCCATTTGCTCTTAGAGGTATTGTTGCAAAACAGGTGTGTTCTCTCTTATTTTCTTCAGCTGTCAAGCAATTTGAATGTTATCATTCAACCTGTTATCTGCTGAAAAAATTAATTCTCTGTCACAAATATGTGCAACTGCAATGCAGTTATTTAACCATCTTCAACAGTTGCTATGACCACCATGTTTTTTAAAGATACAACTGATCCTTGAACAACACATTCTGAAATCATAGGTCTACTTACAGGTGCATTTTTTTCAATAAATATACTGGAAAATATTTTGGAGATTTGAAAAAATTTTTTTCTTTTCACTAGCTTACTTTATGTAAGAAAACAATATGATACACATACAAAATACATCTTAATTGACTGTTTATGTTATCAGGATGGTCCCGTCAACAGTAGGCTATTTGTTATTTTGGGTAAGTCAAAAGTTATACACAGATTTTTTAATGTGTTGGGGGCCAGTACCCCTAACCTCCATGATGTCAAGGGTCAATTGTATTTTGAAAAATTTTTTAAATAGCTGAGATGTCATACTACTGGTATGGGTATATTCAAAATAATTGTTGAATTCAAATTAATTAAAACAAAAAATATGATTCCTATATCTAACTCTGTAAATATGAATAAACATAAACTACCTCTTCCACTAACCACATCTGGAAGCTCTGTGGTCCATGATCGCTACAATTAGTACCTCTTAGTGCCCCTTAGTTCCAGTGTAAGATTTAACTTTGGAGAATAAATTGTGGGAATCAAAAATATACCAAAGGCCATTTATCTCTGTTGTTTTGATTACTATTGACTGGGATTAATCTTGGCTAACAGAAATGTTCCAGAAAAAAATCTGAGCATCTACTCTTACGTTGTGCTAAGCGCTTTAGCTTGTAGCAGAAATTAAGCTCAGTGCATCTAATCTGTGGATGTCATATTCTCAATGTGTCTGTCATTCTACTTGGATTCCAAGTTTAACTAATTTAGCTTCTCTCCAATTGTCCCTAAAGCCAGTAAGATTAACACAGCACACATTTCCCTCTCTGAGATAATACAGTGTTATGGAAAGAGCATGGGCTTTAGAACCAATCAGTGCTTGCTTTCTACTCACAATTAATTAGGCCCAGAACACTAAGTCATTTACCTTCCCTTATCATTGCTTTCCTTGATTTTAAAGTGAAAAGGCAGTAGCTTAAGACAATTCTTTTGAAGCTTCAAAATAATAAAACTATATGAAAGGAAGACATTAAATTAACAAATACTGAAATATTTGTATAAGGAATTATTCTTTGATTTTGAGATAGACACATTACAATGACTTCATTTACTTATCACCATCCTCTCATCACCAACCCTAGTTATATTGCCTAGCATACACTAGCCTATTGCTATATATGTGTTGAAAGAATGAATGAACAAATATTTGGATATTACATTTAGCTTGCAATGTGCTTTCATTGCACCATACATTGGTTTCTCTCAAGTCTATGAAGAAGCTATTGGTAACATTATAGATGAGAACATCAGACTCTGCAAAAAAGTGCAGCCCTCACTTACATAGCCTTTGAAAGATCTGGCATTAGAGTTGGGTTTCCTAATGATGTAATTTCAGGTCTCATACTCCTTAACTGCAATAATTATGACCCAAGGAAGAATCAAATATGTTTTAAGTTCCTGTTCTATAAACTTAGCCATAAAGTAACATAAACTTAGCATATGTGATAACAGTCAAACTCAGACCAGGCTGCCCCAATAATAGCTGAGCCCACAGTTGCTGAAAATGGCTATAAAATTAGCATAACATCACAGAGCTCCTAAGAGATGCAGCCAAGATTTTTTCAACTCATGTCACTTAACTACTGTTGCTTATAATATTCAACAAACCCTGGGACATCTAGAGGAAAAACTGAAGACAAAATCAATGTGTCCTTCTTTACCCAGTGAGCAATTCCTCAGTAAACTCACTACTTCTAGAAGAAAGTTTTCTAGGTGTAAGAGATGAAAGCCTTCCCTCAGAAAAGATATGGAATGTTATCCTGGCCCTCTCTTAAATGATATCCCCTTCTTTGAAGTCTATTTGTATTTAATTTTTGGAGTTTGGATTAAACATGGGTCATGACTCAGAGGCTTTCCCTAAGGGAAGCTGGCTGTTCCTATCAACAGCCTCACTACCAATATTGTGGGTTCTTTTTGGTTTTTGGTTTGGCCTTTTTTGTTGTGTTTCTTTGTTTGTTTACAAAGTCCACATTCTGATCCTTAGCTCCACAGACTAAAAATTGATTTGTAAGAACAAAAAGAGGCTGGATCACATTCACAGGGATTGACTGAGACTAGCACACAGATACTAGTATGAAGCAGAGTACCATGCTTTGCAACGTGAAACAGGAAGGCCAATGGGGAGCAACCACTTAATTCCTCTGCTCATTCCATTATTTCCTTCTGTGCAAGTGACCTGGATACCAACCTTCAGAAGGGCCAAACAACGGGGTTGCTTCTACAATAGCATATTTAGTGGAACAAGGCTAATAGGAATTCCAGGGTAATCTATCTCTAAACTAGGGATAACCTTCCCAGTGGGACCCCAAGACATGAAATCTGTTCAGTAAGCAGTGTCTCCAGTTGACCCTAGGAACTTCCTTTCTGCATTGCTGACCAACAACTTTATGACTTATTTTTCTTTTGCTAGATTTAAAATGTCATTTGTAAAGTGGCTGGTCTAGTTTTTAACTCATTTTTTTCTTTTAAGTGTCTTAATTTTTCCCCTCCAATCGATTATGTGTTGTTTCACGGTGCCAGAAGTCAATTTTTACACTTATGATAGTCCCTTCTATTAAAACTACATTTCTTAGCAGAGCTCCTTTATTGGCATATGTCCTATATTGCTCTGTATGATTTTTATATGTTTTCATTTGTTCCTTTTTTAAAATTAGGTTTTAGTTAATCATATTCCTCTGTATTTCATTTTATATTCCTGTGTACATTATTTTCCTCAGTCCTTACAAAGCCACCTATATTCTCCTATAATCATTGATTCCACTAATATTCTTCACCCTACTCTTATTTGATTTGTTCCTAAAAATGCATGTACCTTGTAACATATGTATTTCAAATTTATATGTAAATTTAATGTGCTATAAAACACAATATTGCATACTTTTAAAAACACTTTTCAGGGTTCTAAATATGTTGCTATGCAGACACCTAGTTCATTTGCTTTTCATTTCTGCAAACTGTTCCATAATGCATGCTCTCATATGGTAAAACCATTACTCAGATGATGGACCTCAAGGTTGCCTCCAAACTCTTTTTACCACAAGCAGTACAATGATGAGAATCCTCATGCTTGTCCCCTTATAGTCCTAGACAAGAACTTCTCTGGGACATATTCCCAGGAATGGAATCACTGAGTCCTGCCCAATTTTAATACAGCCACAGAGTTTTCCAGTATACCTGTGTATACTCCCACCAGAATCCTACCTCCCACATGCTTGCCAACATTTGGCATTATCTATTTTTCTAATGAAATGAATGATACTTCTTGGCTGTTTTAATGAACACTTTTCTAATTTTGAACATTTAATGAGCATTCTACATATTTTCCAAGTGTGCAAATCTCTCCATATACCTGTCAGCCATTTAGGAATTCTCTTCTGCATATCACTAATTCATGTCCTTTGACCAATTCTCTGCTTTTTTAAAGCTTTCTCTTTTTGATAAGCAAGAGTGTTTTTTTGTTCTCTGCTTCTTCTTTTTTTTTTTGGTATATTCTATCAAGGAGGTTACTTGCCAGTTTTAGATATAGCAACTATCTCTGAGAGTCTGTAAACTTTATCTCTGATATTCTTCACTGATATTAAACCCACCAAATTCTGCTTCTTAGTTTGTGCCATTTGGATTTTGTTTTAAAAGGTTTTTCTCTGCTATAAGTTCAAAAAAATTTCTATATTGCGTTTTACTAATTTTGCAATTTTTTTTCACATTCAAATTGTTAATCTATCTGGTTTCCACCTTTATTTATAGTAATCCAAGGATCTAATTTTACCTTTTATTCATTTATAAACATAGTTTCCTAACATGGTCTCTCCTAAGCTGTTACTCCCTCACTACTTTCGGGTGACCGTTTTATGGTATATCAAATTTCCATATAAACATATCTTTATCTGAGATCTTTTTTCCCTTCCACTGGCCTATTTAAATGTCCCTGAGCCATTATCATAATATCTTTATTACTATACCTTTGTAGTATGTTACAGATGTGGATGCTCCCTTACTTTTCTTTTATAAAATTAACTGTGCAAGTTGTGTACTTTTATTCTTCCATATAAATTTTAGAATGTATACTCATATAGTTAAAAAAAAACCCAGCTAAACTTTAGAGCATATTTAATTGAATGTATAGACTAATTTTGGGGGGAAATGGCAACCTTATATTGTCCCATCCATTAACATGTTCTACCTTTTCAGTTACTCGTATTCTGTTAAGCTCTTTATGATAATTTTTAAGTGATTTATGTAAAGGCTTTTGTGTGTACTTTATTAGGATAAAATCCACTTTGTTAATTTTATTAAATTCAATTTTATTATGCTTGCTAATCTTAGTGCTAATCCAGAGAAGCCTAGTGATTTTTCCATTGATTGTACTTCCAAAAGTCTTACAAATTTTTCTCATCAGTTCTTATACATTGTTTTAGTCCCTTTTTACTGCTACTCCTACCATTTTTTTTGTCTTATGATTATGATGAGGACTACCAAGTCCTCATTAAATAGGAGCTGTAAGGGTGGGCATCCTTATCTTAGTCCAGATATTAATGAGAATGTATAACTGTCTTTATTATTAGGGAATAGTAATATGCTATAGGTTTCTGGCAAAAGTTTTCTTTCAAGATTAGGAAATTATTTTCTGCTTGTGAACTTCAAATAGTTTATATGAAAATTATGAATAAATCTTCACCAAATTTATTTCCTGCATCCCTTAAAATAATTCTATTTTCTTTAGTATGCTTATATCATGATTTATTGGTGATGTTTACAAAATCTTAAAGGAAGTAATTCACATGTCATACAATAATAGTCCTGCCTCCTTGAATTTAATGAATAAAACTATGTATCTGAATACATATTTAGACATACAATAATCTAATACAAATAAATACATACACTGATTAGAGACTAATCAATACATAAACTAATATTTCATTATTATTTTACCAAAACTGTACAAAATGCAGAGTATTCATATTACTTCTTACTGATTACACTGGTGGTTTTCATACTATGCCCCTTGGTTTACATACCATGCGCCTTCATTTCAGTGCTATGCCTCCTTCTTAAACTGAATCAAGGGAGAAAGAGTAAATAAGGTACTACAGGGATAGGGCTTTATCTTCCCTGCAAACCAGTGTAACTCCAACTAGGGAAACTTTTTTTTGTTTGTGTTATATGTTATATGCTTCTATATAAATCCTATTTGCCAAAAAAAAAAATGGCTGCAAAACACTGGTTTGGTTAAATGTATACATTTTGAATGAAAGCACTATTATTACTGTTACTCCCTAAGTGATAGTTCTTGCATGCAGTGAAAATAAGGAAATGAAGTGGGGGCTACAATATACAACACCATATCTCTCTGCTCATGATAAAATTGGCACTGTAAATACTTCCTATTTGTTTGTATTAAAGAAAATATTTATTTGAACACATACTTCCTCATCATATTGAGGTAGAACTGGAGTACAGTATAACTCATACTGAGGTAGAACTGGACATAAATATATGTCCCTTTTTTTGATGAGCCTGTTTTTTGCAATAAGGCTATAAAAGATATTTAATGATGACTTACACCACCAGAACACAAAACTGAGCTCTAAAAAGAAATTCAACCACACAAAACTGCATTATGAGTTTGATAGCCCTGGACACTTGTACTGTCATGGGTTCTTTATTCCATGAACTAGTATTAAAAGTTCCAGCCTACATCTGCATTAGTTTAAAGATAAATGTACTAATGTTATCTATTAAAACTTAAAAATTCATTTATTCAGATTTTAAAAGAAATCAAAACATTTTTTAATTTTGCTTCTAATGCATGGTAGGCCTACATTAGTGCCTAGTGGATGGATGAGTTGACTCTGCAGCAATGGGTCAAGAATTCAAATACATATATGATCCTTCAGGTAATATAAATGACTGAGATAAACTGAGAATAATGTGCTTATTGGCAACTATTATTCACTTCCACTAACAACAAGATGAGAGGGCGGAGGGTAATCTGCTGGAATAGGGAACAAGCTTCAAATGCAGTAGGTAAACTGTAATAGGTCTATAACAGAAATGGGCCAGTGTTTTAAAATATTACAATTTATTTGAAGACAAACTGAAAATACACATTTTTATACCATATCTCCCACTTTTGAAATGTTGACCTCTAGTTCAAATTTAAAACATACTGCAGGAATCACAGCCAAACAAAACACATCTTTCTGCTGCATCCAGGCTGTAGGCCACTGATTGATGGTCAATACGTTAACTAATAGAAATGGCAATACACTGGTTTGGGATCCAAACATCATAGAATCAAATGTACCTCTCTTAACCCTGGGGAAATCAGAATAGGATTCCTATTCTAGTGGCCTGGATTAACAGTATGAAATTTGCCCCAGGGCTTTATTATTGCATGCAAATAAAAAGCTAAGTAGCACGGATTGTGACTCTTACAAGACATAGCTCTTACAGACACTGTATTAACAAGTATCTGTTCTATCATCCATAGAGTGCTGTAGAAGAAAGGTAAATGTAATATGGAAAGAACCAATGATACCATACTGACAGAATTTGTTCTTGTTGGACTTTCTGCCCACCCAAAGCTCCAGACAGTTTTCTTTGTGCTAGTTTTGTGGATGTACCTGATGATCCTGCTGGGAAATGGAGTCCTCATCTCAGTAATCATCTACGATTCTCACTTGCATACCCCCATGTATTTCTTCCTCTGTAATCTTTCCTTTCTGGACATTTGCTACACAAGCTGTTCTGTCCCACTAACCCTTGACAGCTTTCTGACAGTAAAAAAAAGGGTTTCCTTCTCTGGGTGCATGGTGCAAATGTTTCTGTCCTTTGCCACAGGGGTCACAGAGTGTGTGCTTCTAGGCATGATGGCACTTGACCGCTATGTGGCCATCTGCTACCCACTGAGATACCCTGTCATCATGAGCAAAGGTGCCTACATGCCTATGGCAGCTGGATCCTGGGTTACTGGGCTTCTTGACTCAGTGGTGCAGACATCTCTTGCAGTGCAGTTACCCTTCTGTGCTAATAATGTTATTAACCATTTTGTCTGTGAAATTCTAGCTATCCTAAAGCTGGCCTGTGCTGATATTTCAATCAATGTACTCAGCATGGCAGGGTCGAATCTGGTTGTTCTCGTTATTCCATTGCTAGTAATTTCTATCTCTTACATTTTTATTGTTGCCACTATTCTGAGGATTCCTTCCAGTGAAGGAAAACGTAAGGCCTTCTCCACCTGCTCAGCACACTTGACAGTAGTCATTATATTCTATGGAACTACCTTCTTCATGTATGCAAAGCCCAAGTCCAAAAGCTCCGGTGGCACAGATAATCAGGACATCGTTGACGCCCTCATTTCCCTCTTCTATGGAGTAATGACCCCAATGCTCAATCCTCTCATCTATAGTCTAAGGAACAAGGATGTAAAGGCTGCTGTGAAGAACATGGTGGGTAGGAAAAACTTCTCTGATGGCATATGAATACTGCTTTATGCTACGTGACTCCGAATCCACAGTGGCCACAGACACAAAATTCAAAAAGAGAAAATTACCATGTGAAAACAAACTCACTATGTGACATTCAAAACCATACGACAGGAATATTTTGGTTGTTGTTGTCACTTAGGTTTTGTTCTAACTTCAGAAATAAAACATGATTGTGGTTTAAAAAAATACTGGTAGGGAAATGCAAAATGTTAAAAATTTCTTAGGAAGTCCCAGCAAAATACAATCACCCTTAAAACTTTAGAAAATAATAAAGGCCTAAGGAGCTCTCAAAAACACTTTGTAACCTAAAATATGTATACTGTCATAAATTATGCAAAGGAAATTTTAATTAGAACATGACATATTATATATTCATTTCTAATTTGTTCATTTATTTACTGTTTATGTCTACTTTACATATGTGCTCTCTGAGATTGGAAACTTGTCTGTTTATTACCCTACAGCAGAGACCTAAAATATAGCCTGGTACATAGAGATGTTCAACAAATTTTTTCATCAGTAAATGAACTGTACCATGAATAAAAGTAGAAATGTATGTCTGTCATACCTGAGGTCACAAATTATTCAAAATGAAAGTTAAGTCAATGCAATGTTATCTAAATAAACTACATTAACAATTTGTCATATGAACTCCCATAATATTACCTTTTATTTTCTATGTGATGTGTACTATAACACAGAAGAACTAGACTTGTCTACCAACTACCATAACTTTTCTAGATTTGAAACACAGTGAGCCTAAGATGACTGAAAGAATCCCCTGGTAATGCAAACTAAGTTGTTTTTTATTGAAATATTGTTGATATGCACTTTGTATTGGTTTGAAGTATACAACACAGTGGTTTCTAAGTTTTGACTTAATGAAGTAGAGGTGGCATGGTAGCAGAGTTCCTCTTGGAGTGTGAAAAGAGACCACACTGTAATGAGGATTTATTTCCTACTTTGCATTAGATAACACAGTTCCTAAGCAGTAAAAGAACTAGACAGAACTCGTAATTAGCAAATCTTGGAATAGGAGGATAAGAAGGAGCAAAAGAGCAGGAGATAACTTGTTCAATAAATTGAAGAGCTATAGGGTTTTGGTGTTTGTTAACAAGAGAAAGATAGTTCAAAACTGAGATCTCTGTTGACTTGATGAGCACAGCCACATGGCAGAGTGCCAGTGTGAGGATGCGACCCCGATTTCTAATGAAGGAATTGAGTCAAATATGTCAATAGAGAAAAATGGTGACATGAGACGTGAGACAGAGGCATCCTCCCAAAACCACATATAATATGAAAATATAATTAATACAAATCCTGAAAGAACAACAGGAAAGAAGGGTACATCACACTGCACACACATGGAGAAAAGAACTGACCTCAAGGAATAGGGTATGTACCAAACCCATGATCTGGTGGGACCCAAGCCTTTCCCCCACACCAGTTCACCTGGCGGGAGGAAGAGAAATGAAGTGAGGGGAGAGTGGAGGCCAGAGACCATTGAACACCTAGCACTGGAGATCTCTGGGAGCACAAACCTACATTGCATGGTGCTCTGGAAATTAGTGGGGTTGGAAAGCTAAGACAGGCAGAATATCTGGAGAAACTGAGATTCCAGCCACTTGTGCAAAACAGGGATCCACATCTGGCTGCTCTGGGACAAAAGAAAGGCAGGCAGTCTGAGAGACTTCCTAACAGTGAGAGAGCTGCTAAAAGGGCAGAGACTGCACAGAGCTTACCGCTCAGGGGAAAGGAGAGATGGAAAAAATTGCCCTAGAGCACTCTGCACAGAAGGTCGGGAACTTTCAAGACCTGCAGGTGCTCCATCCCTCAGGCTGGCTATGCAACTACAAGGCCCCCCACCGTGATACACAGCCTGGTGGCCTCCCATCCAGCTGGTTCACACCTGGTATGCAAACTGGCAGCCACTGCTCTGGCGTCAGGCAAGTCACAGGGAAGTCCTGCTTACAGCAGCTAAAAATGCAAAGCATACAGGCTTACACCTGTATATTCAGCACACTGGTTCTGGCACTGGAGACAAGCATAGAAGACGGGAACCAGGAAACAGCTCTTTCCTTCCCCCAGTCACCAGCACTGCTTCTTTGCAATTGCTGACATCAATCCAGGTGCTGAGCAGCTACAGAGAGTAGAGCTTCTGGGAAATAGAAGGTGCCACATACAAATATGAAACATCAAAGAAACCTGATTCAAACCCAAATCCCACAAACATAAGAAAAAGAGCCAAGTGAAGATGAACTCATCAATCTTCTGGAAAGAGATTTCAAAATAAAAATCATGAACATGTTCAAGGAGGTAGAGAAAAATGTTCAAGAATTCAGGGAAGAATTCCAGACAGAGATTCAATAATTACAGAATACAGTATCAGAAATGAAATATACAATGGAGGGACTTAAAAGCAGATTAGATGTAGTAGAAGAGATGGTAAATGGAATAGATATTAGAGAAGATGAATATAAAGAAGCAAGGCACAAAGAGAAAAAAGAATCTCTAAGAATTAAAGTATATTAAGGGAACTGTGTGACCAATCCAAATGGAACAATATTATAGGGGTACAAGAAAAAGAAGAGAGAGAGAAAGGGATACAAAGTGTCATTGGGGAGGTAATTACTGAAAAATTCCCCAATCTGAGGAAGGAGATGTCTCTCAGGCCATGGAGGTTAACAGATCTCCCAACACAAGGGACCCACAGAAGACAACACCAAGACATATAATAATTAAAATGGCAAATATCAAGGATAAGGACAGAATATTAAAAGCAGCCAGAGAGATAAAAAAAAAAAAAGACTACGTACAAAGGCTATACTATCAGGTTATCATCAGACTTCCAACAGAAAGCTTACAGGCCAGAAGGGAGTGCCATGATATATTTAATGCAATGAAGCAGAAGGGCCTCAAACCAAGAATACACTACCCAGCAAGTTTATTATTTAAATTTGAAGGAGGGATTAAACAATTTCCACATAAACAAAAGCTGGGAGAAGTTAGCTCCCCAAAACCATCTCAATGGTGTATTTTGGAGGGACTGCTATAGAAGGAGGTGTTCCTAAGGCTTAACAGCTGTCACTAGGGGTAATAAAACCATAGTAAAGAAAGTACAACAATTAATTACTAAGCAGATGCAAAATTAAATCAATTATCCCCAATGTCAGTCAAGGGATAGAAAAAGAGTACCGAATATAATACCTAATATATAAAGAATGGAGAAGGAAGAAAAAGAAGGAAAAAAAGAACCTTTAGATTGTGTTTGTAAAAGCATGCTAAGTGAGTTAAATTAGACTGTTACATAGTAGAGAAGTTACCCTTTAATTTTGGTAAACATGAATCTAAAACCTGCAATGGCAATAAGTACATATCTATCGATAATTACCCTAAATGTAAATGGTCTGAATGCACCAGTCAAAAGACAGAGAGTGACTGAATGGATAAATAAACAAGACCCATCTTTATGCTGCCTTCAAGGGACTCACTTCAAACCCAAAGACATACACAAGTTAAAAGTGAAGGAATGGAAAAAGATATTTCATGCAACTAATAGGGAGAAAAAAAGCAGGAGTTGCAGTACTTGTATCAGACAAAGTAAACTTCAAAACAAAGAAAATCACAAGAGACAAAGAAGGACATTACATAATGATAAAGGGGTCAGTCCAACAAGAGGATATAATCATTATAAATATCTATGCACTCAACACAGGATCACCTACATATGTGAACCAAATACTAACAGAATTGGAGGGGGAAATAGAATGAAATGCATTCATTTTAGGAGACTTCAAAACACCTCTCACTCCAAAGGACAGACAAAACAGACAGAAAATAACTACAGAGACAGAAGCATTGAACTACGTATTAGAACATATGGTCCTAACAGACATCTACAGAACACTCTACCCAAAAGCATCTGGATACACATTCTTCTCGACTCCACATGGAACATTTTCAAGAATATATCATATACTAGGACACAAAAAGAGCCTCAGTAAATTCAAAAAGATTCAACTTGTACCAACCAGTTTCTCAGACCACAAAGGTATGAAACTAGAAATAAATTATGCAAAGAAAATGAAAAATCCCACAAACATCATCAGACTTCCAACAGAAACCAACATGCTCCTAAATAACCAATGGATCAATGACAATAAAAATAGAGATCAAGCAATATATGGACACAAATGACAACAATAATTCAAAACTGCAAAGTCTGTGGGATTCAAAGATGGTCATGAGAATGGGGAAGTATATTGCACTACAGGCCTACCTCAGGAAAGAAGAAACATCCCATATGAACAGTCTAAACTCACAATTAACAAAAGTACAAAAAGAACAAATGAGGCCAAAGTCAGTAGAATGAGGGACATAATAAAGATTATAGCAGAAATAAATAAAATCAAGAAGAATAAAACAATAGAAACAAACAATAAATGCAGGAGCTGGTTCTTCAAGAGAATAAACACAACAGATAAACCCATAGCCATACTTATATAGAAGCAAAGAGGGTCTACACACAAAAATAGAATCAGAAATGATAAAGGAAAAATCACTACAGACACCACAGAAAGATAAAGAATTATTGGATAATACTATGAAAAATTACATGCTAACAAACTGCATAACCTGGAAGAAATGGGCAACTTTTGAGAAAAATACTACTTGACAATGTTGACCAAGGAACAAACAGAAAATCCGAATAGACAAATTACCAGCAACAAAATTGAGTTGGTAATAAAAATGCTACCTAAGAAATAGAGGTCTGGAGCAGATGGCTACACTGCTGAATTTTATCAAACATTTAGTGAAGACCTAATACCCATACTCCTTAAAAATTTCAAAAAAGTAGATGAGTAGGGAATACTTCCAAAGTCTTTCTATGAGGCCAGCATTACTCTAATACCAAAACCAGGCTAATATATGATAAAAATGAGAAAATTAGAGACCAATACAATGATGAACATAGATGCAAAAATACTCAACAAAATATTAGCAAACCAAATTCAAAAACACATTTAAAAGATCATCCATAATGAACAAGTAGGATTTATTTCAGGGATGCAAGGATGGTACAATATTCAGATATTCATCAACATCATCCAACATATCACAAAAAGAAGGACAAAACCACATGATCATCTCCATAGATGCCGAAAAAGCATTTGAAAAAATTCAACATTCATTCACGCTAAAAACTCTCAATAAAATGGGTGTAGAGGTCAAGTACCTCAACATAATACAGGCCATATAAGACAAACCCACAGCCAACATCATTCTTAACAGTGAGAAGTTTTTCCTTTAAGGTCAGGAACAAAACAAGGATGCCCACTCTCTCCACTTTTATTCAGCATAGTTCTGGAGGTACTAGCAACAGCAGTCAGACAACACAAAGAAAAAAAGGGCATCCAGACTGGTAAAGAAGAAGTTAAACAGTCACTGTATGCAGATCACATGATATTATATGTAAAAAGAATCCACTCCAAAACTACTACATCTAATATATGAATTCAGCAAAGTTGCAGAATACAAAATTAATACACAGAAATATGTTGCATTCCTACATACTAATGATGAACCAGCAGAAAGAAAATCAGGAAAACAATTCTGTTCACAATAGCATCAGACAGAATAACATACCCAGGAATAAACCTAACCAAGGAAGTGAAAGACCTATAACCTAAAACTACAAGACACTCATGAGAAAAATGAAGGAAGATACCAATAAATGGAAATATACCCCATGCTCATGGATAAGAAAAATTAATATTGTCAAAATGGCTATCCTGCCTAAAGCAATCTACAGAGTCAATGAAATTCCTATCAAAATACCAACAGCATTCTTCAATGAACTTGAGAAAATAGTTCTAAAATTCATATGGAACCACAAAAGACCCTGAATAGCCAAAACAATCCTGAGAATGAAGAATAAAACTGGGGGGATTACACGCCCTGACTTGAAACTCTACTACAAAGACACAATAATCAAGAAAATTTAGTACTGGCTCAAGAACAGACCCATAGACATATGGAACATACTAGAGAGCCCAGATATAAACCCAAGGATAAACAGTCAATTAATATATGATAAAGGAGCCATGGATATACAGTGGGGAAATGACAGCCTCTTCAACAACTGGTGTTCGCAAAACTGGACAGCTACATGCAATAGAATGAAACTGGATGATTGTATAACCCCATACAAAAAAGTAAACTCAAAATGGATCAAATACCTGAACATAAGTTATGAAACCATAAAACCCTTAGAAGACAACATTAGTAAAAATACCCTGAATATAAACATGAGCAACTTTTTCATGAATGCATCTCCTTAGGCAAGGGAAACAAAAGCAAAAATGAACAAATGGGACTACATCAAGCTAAAAAACTTCTGTACAGCAAAGGACACCATCAGCAGAACAAAAAGGCATCCTGTAGTATGGGAGAATATATGTGTAAATGACACAACAGATATGGGGTTTACATATAAAATATATAAAGAACTCACATGCCTCAAAAACCTAAAAGCAAATTACTCAATTAAAAAATGGGCAGAGGAGCTGAACACACACTTCTCCAAAGAAGAAATTCAGATGGTCAACAGGCACATGAATAGATGCTCCACATCACTAATAATCAGGGAAATGCAGATTAAAATCACAATGAGATATCACCTCATACCAGTTACGATGGCCAGCATTGAAAAGACTAAGAACAACAAATGCTGGTGAGGATGCAGAGAAATGGGAACCATCCTACACTGCTGGTGGGAATGTATACTAGTTTAACCATTGTGGAAAGAAATATGGAGGTTCCTCAAAAAACTAAAAGTAGATATACCATTTGACTCAGGAATTCCACTCCTCGGAATTTACCCTAAGAATGCAGGAGCCCAGTTTGAAAAAGACATGCACCCCTATGTTTATTGCAGCACTATTTACAATAGCCAGGATATGGATATGGAAGCAACCTAAGTGTCCATTAGGAGATGAATGGATAAAGAAGATGTGGCACACATACACAATGGAATAATATTCAGGCATAAGAAAGAAACAAATCCCACCATTTGCAACAACATGGATGGAGGTGGAGGCTATGATGCTCCATGAAATAAGCCGGCAGAGAAAGTGAAGTATCAAATGATTTCCCTCATTTGTGAAGTATAAAAATGAAGCATAACTGAAGAAACAAAACAGCAGCAGACTCACAAACACCAAGAAGGGACTAGCACTTACGAAAGGGGAGGGGTGGGGGAGCATGGGTGGGGAGGGAGAGAGAAGGGAATTGAGGGGCATTATGATTACTACACATGTTGTGGGGGGATCATGGGGAAGACAGTGTAGCACAGAGAAGACAAGTAGTGACTCTGTGGCATCTTAATACAGTGATGGACAGTGACTGCAATGGGGTAAGGGGGACACTCGATAATATGGGTGAATGTAATAACCACATTGTTTTTCATGTGAATTCTTCATAAGAGTGTATAGCAATAATACCTTGATAAAAAATTGTATAAAAACATATGTCAAGATTCAAGATCGGTGCGTGAGAGGTGAGATGGAGAATTCCTCCCAAAACCACAACAAGTATGAAAACATAGTTAATTGCTACAATAGGGAGAATTCCTCCCAAAACCGCAAGTATGAAAACATAGTTAATTGCTACAACTAACCCTAAAACAGCAACAAAAAAAAAGGCTGAACCAGACTGTATGCAGACCTCACGGACAGAGCAGACTTCACAAACACAGGGTATAGCACAAAAGCCTTTATCAGGCGGGACCCAAGCCCTTCCCCCACCCTAGCTTACCGGCAGGAGGAAGAGAAACAGAGCAGGGGAGGGGGTGGAAGCCTAGAACTGAACACCCAGCCCTGGAAATCTGTTTTGGGAGCAGAAACCTACACTGTGTGGTGCTCTGGATGTTGGGGAGCTCATACAGGTGGAGGGCTTGAGAGACAGATTACGGCCATTTGTGGAGAATGGGATCCACACCTAGCTGCTCTGGGTCAAAGGACAGGCAGGTGGTTTGGGAGGCTTCCTAGCAGTGAGAGGGCTGCTGAAGGAGTGGGGTTTGCACGGAGCTTGCAGCATGGGGGATGTGAGAGCTGGACAAGGTTGTCTGGATGTGCCCTGCCCATCTGGTTGGGAACTTTGAGGAGCTTCTGGCATCCCATCCCACTGGCTACCTACTCAGCTTCAAAGCCCCCCACTGTGACACGCAGCCAGCTACACCTCCCTCTTAGCCTGCCAGCACTGGTTTGCAAACCAGCAATCACTGCACTGGTGTCAGGCCAGAAAGAAGGAGGCCCAGCCTACAACAGCTATAGACACAGAGCACAGAGGGTTACACCTGTGTGCTTGGCCAACTGGCTCTGACACTCGAGACAGGCACCGCAGACGGGAATCAGGAAACAGATCTTTTATCCCTGCAGGCACAAGCTCCATTCCCCTATGACACCCAGTCTTACTCTAGGGGCTGAGCAGCTCCAGAGACTGGAGCTTCTGGGCACTAGTGGGCACCACACAGAAAAATGAAATGTCAAAAGAACATGGTGCAGACCAAAATCACACAAACCCAAGAAAAAGGGCCTAATGAAACTGAACTCACCAATCTACCTGAAAGAGAGTTCAAAATAAAAATCATAAACATGCTTATGGAGGTACAGAAAAATATTTAAGAACTTAGGAATGAATTTAAGTCAGAGATTCAATCATTAAGAAATTCCATATCTGAAATGAAACACAATGGAGGGATTTAAAAGCAGATTAGATGTAGTAGAAGAGATGGTAAATTAAAAAGAAATTAGAGAAGAGGAATACAAAGTAGCTGAGGCATAATGAGGAAAAAGAATCTCTAAGAATGGAAGAATATTGAGAGAACTGTGTGACCAATCCAAATGGAACAATATTCATATTATAGGCATACCAGAAGAAGAAGAGAGAGAAAAAGGGATATAAAGTGTCATTGAGGAGGTAATTACTGAAAACGTCCCCATTCTGGGGAAGGAGATAGTCTCTCAGGCCATGGAGGTCCACAGATCTCCCAACACAAGGGACCCAAGGAAGACAACATCAAGACATATAATAAGTAAAATGGTAAAGATCAAGGATAAAGACAGACTTTTAAAAGCAGCGAGAGAGAGAAAAAAGATCACATACAAAGGAAAACCCATCACGCTATCATCAGACTTCTCAACAGAAACCTTAGGGCCAGAAGGGAGTGGCGTGATATATTTAATGCAATGAAACAGAAGGACCTTGAACCAAGAATACCATACCCGGCAAGGTTATCATTTAAATTTGAAGGAGGGATTAAACAATTTTCAGATAAGAGAAAGTTGAGAGAATTTACCTCCTACAAACCACCTCTACAGTGCATTTTGGAGGGAATCCTACAGATGGAAGTATTCCTACGGCTAAATAGATGTCACCCAAGGGATAGACAAAGAGCACAGAATATGATTCATAACATATAAAGAATGGAGGGGGACGAAAAAGGAGGGAAAAAAAAGAGAAGAACCTTTAGGTTGTGTTTGTAATAGCATACAAAGTGAGTTAAATTAGACTGCTAGATAGTAAGGGAATTACCCTTGAACCTTTGGTAACAACAAATCTAAAGCCTGCAATGGCAGTTAGTACATACCTGTCAATAACCACACTAAATGTAAATGATCTGAATGCACCAATCAAAAGACATAGAGTCACTGAATGGGTTAAAAAACAAGACCTATCTTTATGCTGCCTACAAGAGACTCACTTCCAACCCAAAGACATATACAGACTGAAAGTAAAGGGATGGAAAAAGATATTTCATGCAACTAACAGGGAGAAAAAAAGCAGGTGTTGCAGTACTTGTAACAGACAAAATAGACTTCAAAACAAAGAAACTTACAAGAGACAAAGAAGGGCATTACATAAGGATAAAGGGGCCAGTCCAACAAGATGATATACCTATTAAAAATATCTATGCACCCAACACAGGATCACCTACATATGTGAAACAAATACTGACAGAATAAAAGGGGGAAATAGAATGCAATGTATTCATTTTAGGAGACTTCAAAACACCACTCACTCCAAAGGACAGATCAACCAGACAGAAAATAAATTAAGAGACATAGGCACTGAACAACATATCAGAACAAATGGACCTAACAGACATCTACAGAACACTCCACCCAAATGCAGCAAGATACACATTCTTCTCAAGAGCACTTGGAACATTTTCAAGAATAGATCATATACTAGGACACAAAAAGAGCCTCAGTAAATTCAAAAAGATTGAAATTCTACCAACCAGCTTCTCAGATTACAAAGGTATGGAACTAGAAATAAATTACACAAGGAAAACAAAAAACCCCACAAATATATGGAGGCTTAATAACACGCTCCTAAATAATCAATGGATCGATGACCAAATAAAAACAGAGATCAAGCAATATATGGAGACAAATGACAACAATAATTCAACAACACAAAATCTGTGGGATGCAGTAAAAGCCATGCTAAGAGGGAAATATATTGCAATACAGGAACACCTCAGGAAAGAAGTACAATGCCAAATGAACAGTCTAAACTCACAATTAATGAAACTGGAAAAGGAAGAACAAATGAGGCCCAAAGTCAGTAGAAGGAGGTACATAATAAAGATTAAAGCAGAAATAAGTAAAATTGAGACGAATAAAACAATAGAAAGAATCAATGAAAGCAGGAGTTGGTTATTCAAGAAAATAAACAAAATAAATAAACCCCTAGACAGACTAATCAAGAAAAAAAGAGAGTCTAAACACATAAACAGAATCATAAATGAGAAAGGAAAAATCACCACGGACAGCACAGAAATACAAATAATTATGACAGAATACTATGAAAAATTATATGGTAACAAACTGGATAACCTAGAAAAAATGGATAACTTTGTAGAAAAATACAACCTTCCAAAGCTGACGGAGGAAGAAACAGAAAAATCTGAGCAGACTAATTACCAGCAAGGAAATTGAATTGGTAATCAAAATACTATGTAAGAACAAAATCACTGAACCAGATGGTTTCACTACTGAATTTTATCAAACATTTAGTGAAGCCCTAATACACATCCTCCTTAAAGTTTTCCAAAAAAGTAGAAGAGGAGACAAAACTCCCCAACTCATTGTATAAGGCCAAGATTACTCAAATACCAAAACCCGGCAAAGACACCACAAAAAAAGCAGAAAATTACAGGCCAATATCCCTGATGAACATAGATGCAAAAATACTCAACAAAATATTAGCAAACCGAATTCAAAAATACACCAAAAAGATCATCCATCATGATCAAGTGGGATTCATCCCAGGGATGTAAGGATGGTACAACATTCGAAAATCCATCAATATCATCCACCACATCAACAAAAGAAGGACAAAAACCACATGATCATCTCCGTAGATGCTGAAAAAGCATTTGACAAAATTCAACATCGATTCATGATAAAAACTCTCAACAAAATGGGTACATAGAGCAAGAACCTCAATATAATAAAGGCCATGTATAATAAACCCACAGTCAACATTATATTTAACAGTGAGAATCTGAAAGCTTTTCCTTTAAGATCGGGAATAAGACAAGGATGCCCACTCTCCCCACTTTTATTCAGCAAAGTTCTGGAGGTCCTAGCAATGGCAATCAGACAACACAAAGAAATAAAAGGCATCCAGATTGGCAAGGAAGAAGTCAAACTGTCCCTGTTTTCAGATGACATGATACTGTACATAAAAATTCCTAAAGAATCCATGCCAATTAGCATGTATTGGGGGGTGGGAGAAAGGGGAGGGCTGTACAACACAGAGAAGACAAGTAGTGATTCTACAACATTTTGCTATGCTGATGGGCAGTGACTGTAAAGGGGTTTATAGGGGGGACCTGGTATAGGGGAGAGCCTAGTAAACATAATATTCGTCATCTAAGTATAGATTAATGATAACAAAAAAAAAAAGCAGTTCCTGTGTGGTGACCTCCAATGAGTTCTACACAATGGTATAAAGGGCATATAAAAGTGTAGGCAAAGGGTCTGTTTGTGTTTATACAGAGGATCAAAGCCTAATTTGGCTACACCAAAAATGAACAAAGATACGATATGAAAAAGAACTTCCAACATCAGCACTCTCTGGAAGACTCATGCCAGAAGATGATCATCAAAAAACTCCAACAAAGATAAATGCACTGCTACAGGTGTAGATGCACTCATCCCACCAGTTCCTGGACTTGCCATGGGAATGAAGAAGGAGATATCTAAGCTGGCCTGTGCATACAGTAAAACAACAAATTTGACTGGATCTATACTGTTGGAACTCAACCAAGAATTAGGAGAAGTGCAAATTGTAGCGCTCCAAAATCTTACAACTACAGACTATTTGCTGTTAAAAGAACATATGGGATGTGAACAGTCCCCAGGAATGGGTTGTTTTAATTTGTCTGATTTCTCTCAGACTGTTCAAGTTCAGTTGGACAATATCCACCATATCATAGATAAGTTTTCACAAATGCCTAAGGTGCCTAACTGGTTTTCTTGGTTTCACTGGAGATGGATGGTAATTACAGGTATGTTTTGGTTATGTAACTGTACTCCTATTATGTTTATGTGTGTGTGCAATTTAATTAGTAGTTTAAAACCTATACATGCTGAAGTTACTCTACAAGAAGATATGTCAAAGAAATAATCAATCTTCCCATGTTTTCTGCCGCCTGCTACTTCTATAGCTTTTCTTCTTCCTTCCTAATTACAACCCTTAAATAGAATTCATGCCTCATATCGAATTTACCGAGTATCATAATTCTTCCAAGTGGTAAAGATACCTCAAGACAAATGCTGGGCATAGAAGCCACAGGGCATAAATACGCAAAGAAGTAAAAAGCTAACCTTTTCAAACAATAAGGCTTCTCTCTCACTTACCAGCTTTACATTTCCCTGTATGGCCCCAGAAGATGACTGGTTAGCCAGAGATGGGTAAGATTCCTCAAGGGAGGAACAACCTAAGACAGGCACAGTCGCAGGGGGGCCATCAGGTGAGAAATTGGGGATCAACAGAGGTGAGGCTTAGAACCTCACCCCCCCTGTTCTGAGAGAAATCTTCTGCATATGTGGATGTTTTATTGCCCTTGTCTAGCTTGGATTAACACATAGTCTACAGGCACACACCTGATCATCTACATTTGCTCTCTTACAACACTAAACTATGTTTTCTACCTTTATCTTGTATCTACCTACCACTTCAGCATTTTATTAAAAAAAATAATAATAAAGAGAGAAATGTGGTATCCACATATAAATCAAGTATAAAAATCAAATGAATAATCATATTTGAACTGACTGTTTATAGTTCATAATGCATGAGCAAAACCAAAAGTTTCTGTGATGACTGCCCTTGTACTGTTCACCATGTAACTTATTCACTATGTAAGAATTTGTTCTCCATGTAAGAACTTGTTCGTTATGCTTCAGAAGATGGGAGACTGATGAGAATTAGGCTTGGGGTGGATTAATGATTGTGCATTGAGCATTGACTCCTCTACACAGAATTTTATTGTTGTTAAAAACCATTTGATCAATAAATATGAGAGATGCCCTCACAAAAAAAAAAAAAAGTACACACTTCCAATTGTAAAATAAATAAGTAACCGGGATGTAATGTTTAGCATAAGGAATATAGTCAAAATATTGTAACAACTGTGTATGTACACCTGAAACTAATGTAATACTGTGTGTCAACCACCCTTCAATAAAAAATAATTATCTACAAAAAAAAAAAAATCCATGCCAAAACTACTAGATCTAATATCTGAATTCAGCAAAGTTGTGGGATACAAAATTAATACACAAAAATCTGTTGCATGCCTATACACTAATGATGAACTAGCAGAAAGAGAATCAGGAAAACAATTCCATTCACAATTGCATCAAAAAGAATAACATACCCAGGAATAAACCTAACCAAGGAAGTGAAAGGCCTGTACCCTGAAAACTACAGTACACTCTTAAAATAAAGAAGACACTAATAAATGGAAATTCATCCCATGCTATTGGCTAGGAAGAATTAATATTGTCAAACTGGCCATCCTGCCTAAAGCAGATTCAATGCAATCCTTATCAAAATACCTACAGCATTCTTCAATAAAGTAGAGCAAATAGTTCTAAAATCCATATGCAACCACAAAAGACCTCAAATAGCCAAAGCAATACTGAGAAGGAAGAATAAAGCAGGGGAAATTACACTCCCTGACTTCAAGCTCTACTACAAAGCCACAGACAATTTGGTACTGGCACAAAAACAGACCCATAGACCAGTGGAACAGAATAGAGAGTCCACATATTAACCCAAGCATATATGGTCAATTAATATATGATAAATATATGATAAAGAAGCCACGGATATACAATGGGGAAATGACAGCCTCTTCAACAGCTGGTATTAGCAAAACTGGACAGCTACATGTAAGAGAATGAAACTGGATTGTTGTCTAACCCCGTACACAAAAGTAAACTCAAAATGGATCAAAGACCTGAATGTAAGTCATGAAACCATAAAACTCTTAGAAAAAAATATAGGCAAAAATCTCTTGGACATAAACATGAGCAACTTCTTCATGAACATATCTCCCCAGGCAATGGAAACAAAATAACAAATGAACACATGGGACTACATCAAACTAAAAAGCTTCTGTACAGCAAAGGTTACCATCAGTAGAACAAAAAGGCATCCTATAGTATGGGAGAATATATTCATAAATGACAGATCCAATAAAGGGTTGACACCCAAAATATATAAAGAGCTCACATAACCTCAACAAACAAAAAGCAAATAATCCAATTAAAAAATGAGTCCCCTATACAGAATTTTATTGTTGTTACAACCATTTGATCAATAAATATGAGAGATGTCCTCTCAAAAAAAAAATGGGCACAGGATCTAAACAGTCACTTCTCCAAAGAAGAAATTCAGATGGCCAACAGACATATGAAAAGATGCTCCACATCACTAATCATCAGGGAAATGCAAATTAAAACCACAATGAGATATTACTTCATACCAGTTAGGATGGCCAACATCCAAAAGACAAACAACAATAAGTTGGCAAGGATGTGGAGAAAGGGGAACCCTCCTACACTACTGGTGGGAATGTAAACTAGTTCAGCAATTGTGGAAAGCAGTATGGAGGTTCCTCAAAATAGAAATACCATTTGACCCAGAAATTCCACTCTTAGGAATTTACCCTAAGAATCCAGCAGCCCAATTTGAAAAAGACATATGCACTCCCATGTTTATCACAGCACCATTTACAATAGCCAAGAAATGAAAGCAACCTAAGTGTCCATCAGTAGATGTATGGATAAAGAAGAGGTGGTACATAGACACAATGAAATGTTATTGAGCCATAAGAAGAAAACAAATCCTACCATTTGCTACAACATGGATGGAGCTAGAGGGGATTATGCTCAGTGAAATAAGCCAGGCAGAGAAAGACAAGTATCAAATGATTTCACTCATGTGTGGAGTATAAGAACAAAGAAAAACCTGAAGGAACAAAACACCAGCAGACTCAGAGAACCCAAGAATGGACTAACAGTTACCAAAGGGAAAGGAACTGGGAGGATGGGTGGGAAGGGAGGGATAAGGGGGAAAACGGCGCATTATGATTAGCACACATAATGTAGGGGGTGGCACATGGGGAAGGCAATATATACAGAGAAGACAAGTAATGATTCCAAAGCATCTTACTACACTGATGGACAGTGACTGTAATGGGGCATGTGGGGGGGACTTGATAATAGGGGAAGTTTAGTAAACATAATGTTGTTCAAGTAATTGTACATTAATAATATCAAAAAAAATATGTCAATAGAAGAAAGCACTCTATCCCTTTGAGGAATCTATGGGAGTTTAAATATAGGACACAAATCTAAAATAAAAGTCTATAACTACTTCTAAATTGTAAGGGTAAGCCCGAATATCTTCTTTTCTTGCTAATTACTGTTACTTCATTAGATTAAAAAAGTAAATTCATACATTAGCACTAAATAGTGCTGGATGCAGGCTATTAAACTACTTTTTTTAGCTTCAAATCCACTTTTCTACACTCTGCTTTGTGAGTTAGGATTAGAACACTGAAAACCACATTTCTCCTTTGCTACCTAGTTTCTGTTAAATTCTTCCGAAACAGTAGTTACTAGAGAGAGAATAGTAGGTTGGATGAACAAAACACAAGGGCCTTGAGCCTCCCTGTTTGCTTCTTATTCCTGCCAGCACCACTCTGGCTATGGTTCTTCACCATGAAAATGGCAACTTCTTAGCTGCTTCCAGTACTCGTTTCAGTTTTCATTTATTCCTTTCTATAACCCAGAACCAGTAGCCTTCTAATGCCATATCTTCAGAGGTTTGAAACTGTCGCTCAGCTTTTACTTCTAGTAAATAAACAGCTCTGTCAGCATCTTTAAAAGCAATGAAATATGCAGTTCTCTGCTTCAGAAATGTAGGAAATCAGAGCAAAAGTAGTAGATTTGGTCAGACAGTCATATCCCTACACAACTAAGTAAAAGAAGGTACTGGGCAAGATGTTTATATTTATTGTTCAGTTGCTTTCTCATTTTAATAATGTAGATTATGAAAGTCTCTTAAGTGTACTAAAAAATAACAAAATAATAATAATATAACCATATGAAAAGACAGCACTGAGTAGTTCACCAAATATTGAAATACTCGTGAGAAGGGCTAAACTTATGACTTCGAGAAAAAGAAACATAAGTATAGTTTTTTTCATTAGTACACACCTAGCAGGCACCTAAGATTTATGCCTGGTGCACAGTACACTATTTCCATAAATCTGTGGAATTAATGCAAAATCAAGTAAATACATGAATAAACAAATTGAGGATCATACATATAGTTTCCAAAATAATTTATCAAGATCATATTATTGGATCTCGTAACTCTTTAGGAGCTGATATTTCTCCAACTTTACTGAAGAGAAAACCTGGTTCCACAAGTGTAGAAATATTTGCATCCAAGACTGGGATGTGAGAAGTCTTTCATTTGAAAAAAACAATAATCAAGCTTAATAACTCAACTATTACGGAATATAGATTGTTCTAAGTATATATGGAACATATAAAAATTTCTGTTGTTAAACTAAAAGTAAGAAGAAGCAAATTTCAAATAAATAGTCCATATTCTCTCAATTAAAAATAATTTATTAATTGATTTAAAAGCTCATCATCTGGGATAATTACAACACATGTCTAAATGAATAATGAATAGCAGTGATATACAAAATGTTTAAAAACTTCTATGGCAAGGACTTCAATAAATCAGAGTGAATACCTGCCATAAATAACCAGTGTGACCACTGTAATGTATGCCAATTAAATATCAACTTGGCTTATTGATCAGAAAAAAAATTACAACCAAAAAATTAAAACCTCATAAAACCAGACGTGAGCTTGTCCCCAGCAGTGCAGCTGTACTAGTTATTTACAGTTGTGTCCTTTCTGATTGGTTGGTAGCTATGCCATAGTCTTTGCAAAATATGTTTAATATCACCCCTGCTAAGGAACCAGATATGATTGAATTCAGCCAAATTAAAATTTACTGGATAAAGAAAAAAATTTGGAGGGAAGTATTCATACTTAAATTCTTATAGGAAACTCAGCTTCATAAAGAAGAGAAAAAGTAAGAAACAGAAAAGGAAGATAAGGATAAGAAACTATCTAGAGAATTTGACTGCAAAGGTAAAGTGCAAGGCACTGTGCTATATACTCACATTTTACTATTTCTCACTAAATTTTCACAATAATCTTCAAAGGTATGTATTTCCTTGCTCTTAACTTATAGATAAAGAGACTGAAACTCAGAAAAGTTAAGATCATACAGATTCTAAGTGGGAAAGATAGTTTTCAAATCATAGCCTTGACTATAAAAATATATTATTTCCTTTACTGCTTACTTTTCATGAGGGAAATATCCTGAGGTCCTGTTCCATCTGAAACAGGAGAATTAATCCAAAGATATTAGAGGTAAAGAAAGTTAATATATTCTTACTGGACTTAACCTCAGAATTTCTCCAAAGCTTTTAACTGAATATGTAGTTGAACTCAGGGAACTACAAAGACCAATCTTCAGTGCTTGTGGCAAAAGCCATGAATAAGAGTGGATAATACTTTGATTTTGTCTTGAGCCCAGTAATTCATCATCCTGAGAAATTCACTAATATTCCTGTACTTACAGGTAATAGTAATAATCAAGAAAGAAGTGTTTTAACCAACCAGAAAACTGCTGAATAAACCTAGGTTCATGGGTATTTCAGTGATGTGCTTTAGAGAAGATGAATTTTTAGGGTGCAAGAATGTTTCATTTATCAAGGGAGGCAGGAAACATTGAGGTTAGGAGACTGGATGTGCAGTCAGTCAAACCATTTAGATTGAAATCTCACTCCACATCTACCTTAGCAGTCTATAGCCTATGTAAGTAATTTAACTTCTCTGAATCTGTTTTCTCAATTGTGTGGATTAAATGTACCAGCTCATTCATTCACTTTTCACAGCACTTCTCTCACTCTATGGAATGGTCTTCATTTGAAAAACTAGGAGACAGGGGAATAGGGAGAGTTCTACTATACAGGTTTCCTTGCTGCATTAGTGGATTACTAGGTTGATGGCATTTAGCCAACATATGAAGATATAAATTAAACACTAATATTGGATATTCAGTTTTATGCTACAGAATGGTGTGATGTTTAACAAAAATATTACAGGTAATGTCTTTGCAATAAGAGAAAAGCAGAGCAACTATTACTAATCATACTCCCTTTCTTAGGCAAGAATGAAATAGAACCAGTAACAGACAAGGCAAGTAGTCTGCCCAAGAGGTAGAAAGAGAGGCATGGCTATGTAGAGTCACCAAGTTCACAAAAGGGAGAGCCTCAAGAAGCCTACAAGGAAATATCCTTAATCTAAGAAAAGAAATTAGAGTTACAGGCATTGGTGATATTAAAGATATTAACGTGGAGAAAAGGGACTATTACCCACTTGGTTCAGGAATGGCTCCTACAGGGCAGGCTTTGGAACATCACCAGTGGTTAAGTCCAAACTAGTCATAGGATCAGTAGGACCCTAAACAAAGAAAAACAGCAATAATTTTACTGACCCTAGATAGGAAATTCTTATAAATTCCTCTGGACAACCCCATTAGGTTTCCAGAGAAACTGGAAAAGAAAGATCCCTCTTTCCTATTGCAGATTAATTAGAAATGAAGCAATAACTTCAGAGAATAATGTTTTCTGTCACCCAGGGAGGAGAACACATTAAACATCACTAATGGTGCATATACATTTAATCCTCAAAAACCCTGAAAATATACATGGTTTTACACTGTAAGGAATGTGATGTCCAAAAAAGTTATACAAATTGCTCCAGATCACACTGCTGGAAGTGGCACAGTGGGGACTGGAGCACGACTAAACAGATTCCTAAATTCATACACTTCCCATCACCCCATCATATATCTCAATGTTTTTTAACTGCTAAAAGACCTTCCTATCCATCTATTTTACAAATAAACTAAGGACAGTTTTCAGTTCTAAATGACCTCTAATCATATAAAACATAGTAGTTCCAAAGAGGCCAATTGACCTAGGAAGACACCATTTCCTTTCTACTTGTTGTCTTATAGCCTAGTAATCTCTTCCCACAGGATTATAAAGTACAGTCTGATATTTACACCAGGGCACAGAACAACATCTCAGAGGACATCATTAAAAGTTGACTGACCTACTTCTCTCTTGTATCAAGGTATAAATAAGTTACATAAGACAGGGATCCATGTGCTTGCAACAGTCAAAAGTAAGCTTGTTAAAGTGAGCTTGTAACTTTTTAACAACCCCCTTCCCGTCACAGGTTTTCTGGAGGGAATCTGGGACTGTTCCTAGGAGGTTCATTTCTCTTTAGTTATAACTAAACAGTAATGAATATATGAGATCATTATGTGGAAAATTCTAAAAGTGAAATCATTTTTTTCTGCAAAGAGAAAGCAGTTCTCTATACACTGCCATCAACAAACCATTCATAAAAAGTAATTATGTAGGGTAAAGAAGACATATTTTCATGAAAACACTGAATAGTAAGAGGTGATAAACTGCTGGGAAAGTGAATTTTATAGCACATGCATTTTGTTTAGTTCCATTGAATTAAAGAGATTTGCCACACTTCTCACCCCTCCATATTGCTTTAGACATAGCGTGTTTTACTCAAGTACATTAACTGCTTAACAGTAAATATATTTGTGTTTATGACTCCAGAAAGACATGCAGTCATGCAGATAGTCCATTTTTATACTTGGTAATTAAGTGAGTATAATTAATGTTGTGAGTTTTAAAAATCTCAAAAATTGACCAAATCACATTTTCTGTTGTTGGAGTTTTTTTCATAATTGCTCAAATTTTCAATGTAATTTTAGAGGACTCAAATTTGAAAATATCAAATAAATATATCATTTTAAATATTAACTTAGCACTCATCAGAACTCAATCAGTATTTGTAAAGTTGTTTGTAAAATGATCTAACTTTTGAACTGAAGAGTTCTTTTACTCCAGTATTCACTTAAATCCAGGAATACCATACATCAGAAGAATCCTGTAGCACCTAGACTAGGATTCAGTAAGTATTCTGATTTTTACCCTGAATTTATATAATCTAGAATAGCATTTGAATATGGCACAAATTAAGTGTTCAGCTCAGGACCAGTAAAATGATAAATGGCAAATAAATAAAGAATGGTAAATAAAAACTCATACTAATCAGCATACACTTGTAACAAGACTGTTCATCCATTAGATTCAGAAATATTGTGGGACAATCATGACCACCCCCAAAGAGCAATTTGTTCTATTAGGGTTCTTTGGGGGGATACAGATGAACAAAGTATGTGTTCATGTGCATCTAGATACATGATCACATATTACAGCTTACATTTATGTGGATGCCCAAGGTTCCTAAGTAGCTATATGATAGCTATTCATAACATGATCTATTGAGAGAATATTTGTGCTAAATATAACACATATGTGAGCAAGGGCACTAGAGTTGACCAAATCACATTTTCTTTTGTTGGAGATTTTTTCATGATTGCTCAAATTTTCAATGTAATTTTAGAGGACTGAAATTTGAAACTATCAAATAAATAACATCATTTTAAATATTAACTTAGCACTCATCACAACTCAATCAGTATCTGCCCTTTTAGCAGGAGCATTGGACACAGGTATCTGCAGGGAGAAGAGAATCTGACCATGCTGACCCGTAACTCCTGTGCTCCTGTCATGCCCCGTTCTTCACCACCTTGCTCCACACAAATCTCCAGGAGAAGCAGGATGTGTACCTTGGCTCTGACGGCAAACGAAACATCCAAAATTACACACATGGTAATGACAGTCCTGACCCTTGAAAGTATGAGCCCTACTTCCAAATATTTTTTCACTTTGTTTTATAGGAAACCGCTGCATGTGAAGTAGAGAACATGCAGCCAGATTGCAGTATCTTTCATTCTGAGACACCATGCTACTACCTAGAAAATATACTGAATGAAAGTAAGAGTGGAAGTTGAAAGACCAGTAACAAACTGTTAAGAAATGCCATTTTAAGGAGGAGTTCATGGTTTCTAAGAGCTGGACATTACTTACCTTTGTGTCTTGCACAGTTTTTGTTCTGCAATGCTCCTGTTGAGTTATATTGACTTGAATATACTTATCAAGCAAAATAAGCTGCCTCTAATTTAGATGGAATTATCATAAATGAGTTGTCAAGACTTTCTGTTCAAATTCACTAAGTTATAGAATTTTGTCTCATACAAGCAATCTATACTTTTCCCAACTCATCAAGGAATAGATTTCATTCTTTAGTGGCTGTGATTCATTTTGGTGCTTTTTCTATTAATTTTTATAGCTCATACAGAAGCAGAATAATCATAGGTCTGTTTTATTTACAAAAAACAACTGAAAGTCATTATTTGTAGCACCATCAGTGCACAAACTATATTCAGATTCACTGATTTGTAATAAAATATAATGGCAACTGTCTTTTATAGAGTGTCTATTTATTACCAAGAATCATAATAAGTACTTTTATCATCTAAGAGCTCTACAAGGTCATTCTCTTTTGAGGTATATACAATAAAATGCATAAGCCATAGCTTATAGGCTGATGAATTATGACATGTGTATACACTCATGTAACCATCACATAGATCAAGATACCTAACATTCTCACTAATTTTATCCCCCTTCACCTCTTACAAGGTAGTTATAATACTCATTTTTACAACTTAAATAGCTTAATCAAAACCATCAAGCCACAGTCAGGAAACTGGGATCCTAAAATGTGTATTCAACTCCAAAGCCATTATCCTTCTATAACAGCAAGATGCATATTGAAAATCATCACTGTAATTAGCATAGAATGCACTTTTATTTTATACACCCATAATTATGTTAAATTCTTCATATGCATTACTTCATTAATTCTCAGAATAACATCAGGTAGGAATTTTTATGTTTCTCATTTTGCAGACATGAAACCTAAGACTCAGAGGTGCAGTGACCTCACTGAGGTCATAGAGGTAGGGACTGACAAAGTTGGGCTGTCTAACTCCAGAATCCAATGTTATCGACTACCTCACTGTTCTGCCTCCTGTGACAGAGAATGCTTTGCTCCTGTAGAGTCAGGCAAAATCAGAAACCAGAACACAATGCATAGGAGAAGTCCTTGTTTACCACAGAGAACTCCACAGTCCTAAAATATTTTCGATTATACATGTTCCTAATTATTTTAACAAAACACATGTAGAATGGCTAAAGGAACAAATAATTGTATCATGGTACAAGAAAGACGTAGAAACATCATTCTGTAAATACTTGAAAAGCTGTCATGAGAAAGGGGTATACATTTCTGTTTTGTTGTTTCACAGGGAAAGATGAGAGTTGCATACAGGGAGTTAACATGTACAGCTAAATGTAAAGAACATTCTAATAATGAGAATTATGTAAAAATAGCCTGTGAGCCTGTGTGGCCTCATAAAGTAAGATGAAATTCAATCATACTATAGATGTGATTTCTGTCATTTCTTAAGGGTTAGAACTATATTAATTTAAAGATTATTTCCAGCTCTTGGATCCAGTAATTCAGAATTTGACTATTTCATCAGTATGGTTGTATAAGAATATACATTATGTCTTTGCCTCCACTTCCATTATTCATTATGATGAAAGTGAATACTGTTATTCCAAAAATAAATAAAATATAAGCATTCCTCTTAAAGAATAAATTATTATTATTGTAGCATTGTTTATAATAGTAAGAAATGAAAGGAAGGTAAATGCCCATTATTTAAGAGATAAAATAAATCTTGAAACATAATTATAATAGACTACTACACAGATATTGATGGTCACTTTATCAAAATCTCAGAAAATTAGAAACTAATTAAAACATCCAATAATATTGAAATTTTAGGCTGGATTATAGTAATTCCACTTAATGAAATATTCAATTATAAAAAGGAATATTACAATAACTTTGAAAAAAATCACAAAAAGTTATTGGTATAAAGTGGGAAATACTAATTAAAATTTATACTACAGTTATGCCATTGTGAAAAAAATGTGTGTGTACTCTAGAACTAAAAACATGAATGATAAAAAAAGTTTAAAGAGGTGAAATGACTATTTAGAATAGGCTTGACCTAGTGTTATTTGTGGAATAAAAAGAAAACCAAATTCTTGGGAAAGTTTAACTTCTCTGAGAACTTTCAAACATACTCTGATTCTAGCCTCATCTTATCAAATATAGACATATTCGATGAATACTCCAAGTATGACTGGGGAAGGTTTTCTTTAAGTCAAGATAATCGGGTCTTTGGAATATGCAGAAGTCAGGGACTTTATCTCGGAGAATCCCAAGTTTCTGACTCACATAGGGACTGAAGAAGTTTTTGAAAGTGCTAAATTGATTTCCAAAAGAAGCTGAGTCTCTTAAATACCAACTTTGGGACAAATCATAGGAAATTAGACTTGTATCATTGATCTTTATTTTTAACATGTTTTCTTCCCTTGACATCCCCTTGAGAAGATTCATGTACAGACAAATTGCCTGATTGTAGCTATTTTATCTCATATTTCTTTTTAGGAAGGAGGAAAAACCACCTTTCAAACTGATAAGCTTCTGGTCTCATCTGAAAAATGCAAATGACATTCAAATTCCTGGGAATTTTTTCCATTATTTAATTGAATCAAAAGGTATGGATGGCTTTAAAACCCAGTCAGGGGGTAAGATAGACTTTTTCGTTAAAATTATTTCAAAAGAAAAAATATTCTACCAATAAATACAAAGATTTTTGGGTTGAGGTGGTAATTGCTGGTGAGATTTTGAAAGAGTGTGTGTGTGTGTGTGTGTGTGTGTGTGTCTGTGTGTGTGTGTGTGAAAAAAGTACAAACACCAGATATTTCCAAGACCAGGATATTATTTACATTTCTTTAAAAATCCCAAAATACTCAGTGGAAGAGACTAGTAAGGAAGACAACGTTGCTTGCAATGCAACAGACCCCTAAAAATAATAGGCTAATGACCACTGTTATTAAATGTACAGTTCACTAAAATCTTAAGAAAAAAACAAGTCCATGGTGATTTATTTTTCACGCATAAATTATGCACAAAAAGCATTTGAGAAAACATGTTATTAAAGGTGTTTATAGTAAAAACAGAATTAGAAACAAAAAAAATGTGTAACAGAGAAGTAACTATAACCTTTAGTTTGAGCTGCAGGTGATCAAGACAAAGGAAAACATAGTTACTTTTATTGAGTTCTCATTTATTTAATAAATCGAAATCCACTATCCTACACCTTAATTCTCCACACTCTACCAAAAGGAGTTTGGGACACATTTTTCGTTTGAATTTGATATTATGGATGTCTTGCTAAATGGAAGACAATGAATGTCTTGAGTGGTTCAAAAGAGGCAAATATATTTTATGTGAATATTTATCATATGGCTCTTTGATGAAAGTTAAGTGCATCATATTAAATTGTGGTTTTATGAAAAAATTGTATTAAAAAGTAATCGTGCTGTAGTAGTAAAAATGGGGGAGGAGGGATCATAAACATAAGAGTCTAATCATAGTTCTGGTATTCACCAACAATAAAATATTGAAAATTGTGCTTAACCTTTGAAATTCAAATGAATTTTCTACTCAGTGAATAATGCATAATAATATTTGGGTTAAACTGAAGATTAAATAATAAAAAATATATGAAGTGCTTCGCACTAGGATCTCATATGTTGTCACTTACTCTTCCTCTTTGTGAGCTAAAATAATACACCTTTCCTTGTGATATATTACTTGAAGTTTGAGAATTGGCAAGTCCATTCATATTTCCTAGTATCAATTGTCTTAACTGATCTTTTTAGGATAGCAGGATTATTTCCTCTAGTGAGAATTTAAAGTACACATGTTTTGTATTTTTCATTGAAAAACCTTAGTATTTTAAACATTAGATCTTCAAGTAGCTAAGTCGATAAAACAAAACAAAATAAAAACTTACAGAAAGTTAGAGAGCTTGACTTCTGGCTTAGATTAAGAAGTCGTAAACTTTCCTTAGGTCTATTGGAATAATAAAACAGTGCCAAGATGAAGTCTTACCATTAAACCACAGAGTAGTTATTTCTTATAAAGACCAAGGGTTGGGAGAAGGGATCAGAGGATGGCTAGGATCCAGGCTAGCTCAGATGTTTTACAAATAAGAATGTCATTTTCTAGTGACCAGGCATCAGTGATCTACAGCCTCTTTTGATAACATCTGATTCAGGCAAGAACTGAAGTTCTTTATCTTTGTGTACCTCCTAGAGACAAGAAACATTGTCACCTGGAAAATTTTGACAGTAGAGATTATAAATGCTTTTGGTCCACTAAAAATAGTGTGTTCCTATAGATAACTGGACAGAACACACCAGTATAATTCAGCATCAATGTGTAGTCTAGAATCCTAAGACAATCACTGTAATATTTAAATTGTTTTAGCATTTTTTATTCTGAGTTAATCTCCTCAACATAGTGGATGCCTACTTCAGTCTTTTTCTCTTTTTTATTATATTTTTCATTTATGTGTATCAAGTTTAGAAATTTGGGTAATTTAGCAAAGTAAAAAAAAAAAAGGTTGCTAAGATAACCATTAATGTTTTGGATATTTCTTTCCCATCTTTCAGTTTCTGTTTTCACTTAATCACTTTAATATAATTTAAATGTTACTTTGTGTTAATACAAATTCTTCACAAATGTCATATTAAGTGCATAATGGCCCATCAAATAAGTGTACTATGATTATTTAACAATTCTACTGGCATTAGCCAAGAATGAAAAATTGTTTTAAAAGTTAACACCCAATAATGGCAAAGATCTAGTAAAAATGGAATTATTACATATACAGAACCCACAGAAAGTTACTTATTAAAAGCTATCAGCAATCTTAAAAAATACTTCATTCCTGTTCTCTGGAGTCCATTTTATAGGAAAGTAAACTTTGGTGGAGAAAAAAATTTTAGGCACAGTGCTATTCAACAGAGTACTAGCGGACTGCTTCTTAAAAGTTACAATAGTTTTGCAAGAGTAATGAAAGGGATTTTCTCCACACTGTCCATTAGTCCTTTTTCCCCATTTGAAAGCATTAAAGCAGATTGGTGGTTTCTCTCGTGGATGTCTGTGGTTGAAATTTTTTTTGCAGCACCTTTTTCAGGGCTGTTAAAATGCATACCATAATTATTACCTGCCAGTAATTCCCTAATGGGAATCAACCTTTAGGAGATGGTCCTAGAAAAGAGAGGGTATATGACCTGATTCACATCTTCCCTGCAAAAATTTCACTACAAACCCCAGGCAACTGATGTTCCTTCAAAGCCTGTATCAGAATTTTATTTCCAGATTGAAAGTAGGTTGTCTACATTTGCCTCTATTAACCTACAGTCAATCAGACTCCAATCTTCATACCATATAAAGTATACCCTGTCCTACCCAACCCTTCCTACCCTCTTTATAACATATGTCTACAAAGTAGGATGCAGCTTGAATTGAATGAAACTCCTCCTTTGCATAGCCAATAGATGTATAAACATTCTATTATGCTGGTTAATATATCTCACTGTCATAAACTGGAGTTTCATAGAAAGCAGCATAACATGTTGGCAAATGATGATCACAGAATGAAATGGCAAATCCTATACTAAAAACAGCCATTGTTTTAAAACACTAAGCAGAAACTCATCTGTTGGATTAATTTTTTTCCTCTAGGGATAGTTTATTTTTATCTTTTTATTTTGGTATCGCTAATGTACAATTACTTGAACATTATAGTTACTAGACTCCCCCTATTATCAAGTCCCCCCAACATACCCCATTACTATGTCCATCAGCATAGTAAGATGCTATAGGATCATTACTTGTCTTCTCTGTATATACTGCCTTCCCATGTCCCCCCCCCCACATTATGTGTGCTAATCGTAATGCCCCTTATTCCCCTTATCCTCTACGGATAGTTTTTAAGCTGAGTAGAATAATTTGAAGATGAGGAGGTATTCTAAAAATTATGTTCTTTGATTTTATTATAAAGAATGTCATCTATTATTATGTATTCTTTAAATGTTTTTACAATTAAAGTCATTTGCTCCATGCTCTATGTTACACAACTTAAATGCTTGAGCTGATGTCAGATTCCTTTTTTTTGAAAATATTGACCCTAATTGCAAATTCAAGAAATGGAAGAGGAAATGACTTTCATGGACAGAAATAAAAGGCAGGCTCTTCTGTATGCAATACGGTTAGTTGCTTACATATCTTCAAATCTAAAGAATGTAAAACTGATTGCAAAGCACTTACACAGAAGTCTCACTCCAGGCCTCACAAAATGTTCAGCTCGGCCTTGTCTACTATTCAGCTACAATCCTACATAAAACTGAAGCACCCATGGCACTCTCCAAAAGTACTGGAAAGAGATGGTCTGAAAAGCCTTGCTAGTCATCTGAGTTCTGTAGACAAGCAGCATCTGCAGCATGTCTTATATGCATGCCTGAAGAATTCGTTCTTCAGGGACTTTTGGAGTACCCAAGAACAGAGGGAACATGTTAATAAATGCAGATCTTAGAATCCACTTTAGACCCACCAGTTCAGAATCTTTTATAATGATTGTCCACAAGATTCATCTGTATATAAAAATGTGAAAGCTCTCCATTACACAAGTGGCTCTCTTCCTAAATTGCAAATTGGGGTCATCTGGAGAACATTATGTAAAGATGCTTGATTCTCAATTCATAAAAAATTTGCATAATTGTGCAAGGACAATAAGCATGTAGTTAAAAGGGGGGAGGGAAGTGTTACAAAGTCACAAAATGCAGATTTGAATAGTATCTCACCCAATTACTGTGTTTTTATATAGATTTTACCACTATGGATTTCATTTTCCTCAGAGAACCATAGTGATGATAAAATGAGTAATGTGTGTGAACACATTTATAAATGGAAAAACCCTAAACCAATGGTACTGTTAATGACTGGTGTGACATAAAATAGATATTTTTAAACAGATTAAGAATGCCTTCTCTAAAATTATATTCAACACAAACCCTGTGAGTGCACTGAATTGGAAATAATACACGCTTGTTAAAAATTCAAATAGTTCTTCCCTGACTCAGAACTTGTACATAAGTGTCTCAGAAAGTGGAATTTAGAATCCTGTATTTCTAGTAACCGTGCACTATAATTATTACATATGCAATCCCCTGCCTTATGACATAGAAGAAAAAATTGAAAAGCTAAACTCAGAGTTGTTAAAACCCTTCTGAGCAGTACTAAATTGTCACCCTCCTCCAATCACTTTATACAACAACACTGGACAGACTTATTAAACTCATATGCAGCTTTCTCTTCCGGATTACTCCTGGCATAGAAAAGTAAAATGTAAAGGACCAACTGGACATAGATTGAATTCATTCTTCAGGGACTTTCGGAGTACCCAAGAACTGAAAAACTCCTTTTCGTGATGTGCTTGATGACGTACCTGGTGACCCTACTGGGGAACAGCGCCTTGATCATCCTAACTTTCCTGGATTCCTGCCTCCAAACGCCCATGTACTTCTTCCTTGGTAATCTTTCCTTCCTAGGCATTTCATACACATCCTCCTTTATCCCTCCAATGTTGACACACTTCCTATCAGAGAAAAAAACCATCCCCTTAACTAGATGTGTTGTTGAGATGTCTGTCTCCTATACTATGAGGTCCACAGAGTGTGTGCTCCTGGCAGTGATGGCATATGACCATTATGTGGCTATTTGCAACCCTCTGAGATACCCCATCATCATGAGTAAGACACTTTGTATTCAGATGGCAGCTCTCTCCTGGGGACTGGGTTTTCTCAACTCATTGACAGAAACTATTCTTGTAGTATAGTTGCCCTTCTGTGGAAAAAATTGAAGTATCATTGATATACAACCTTATATTGGTTTTAAATATACAACACAGTGGTTCAGCAGTTACCCGTATTAAATCCTCACCCCCACTAGTTTAGTTACTATCTGTCAACATAGGAAGATGTTACAGAATCATTGGCTATATTCTCCATGTTGTACTACCATCCCTGTGACCAGCTTATATTATGAATGAGAATTTTTGTGCCCCTTCATCACTCACCCTCCCCACCCACCCACCCCAACCCGCCCCCCAGGTAACCACTAGTTCCTTCTCAGTGTCTATGAGTTTACTGCTGCTTTGTTCATTCTGTTTTGCTTTGTATTTATATTCCACAAATAAGTGAAATCATATGGTATTTCTCATATTTCTTTCTCCTTCTGGCTTATTTCCCTGAGCATAATACCCTCCCACCTATATATTTTTCTGGGATATTTCTTTTTTCAGTATATTTCATGGTGAATGGCTATGGATAAAGCTGGAAGAGAATGAGATACAGATAGACAGACAGAGATATCTTGGGGAATTTTATGCTTATTTCACTAGGTACTGCCAGAGAGATTTAGGCCTACACTTTTAATACAACAGTAGACATTCAATTTATTTGAAATTACAAGTATATTCCAACTGGCTGAAGGTAGAGTCTAGGCAGAAAAATAAAGTTCAAAAACTGATTCCATCTAAGTGATAAGCCCATAACCCCAGCTGATTTGAGAGGTGGTCTTTTGGATTTTACAAACAAGGCCTTTAAAAAAAATTAATATATTAAACAAATTGCGCCTATTTCATAGACGAGGAAATTAGACTAAGATGTTTAAGAAATTGCCTAATATCACAGCTTGTATAGAAAAACCAAATTGGGTTTCTTTACTTCAGGTATCAAGTGTACTGTTCTTTCTCCTATACCACAGCTCTGACCAATTACAGGAAAACATAGTCAATGATTTCATAATCTGTCCTAAACTTCTCCCTAGACAACATCATGCACACAGGGATCAATTTCCATCTCTGTGCAAAGGACTTCCCAATATATAGCTTCAGACATAATTTCTTCCCTCTAGGTGAAGACACTAATCTGTCCTCACCCAGAAGTTTCAGCCTTAATGCACAGTCAACCAGTCATCCTTATCTCTGTGACATCATCATCACGAATCTTCTCTTCTCATTCCATCAGTGGCTGCATCAGAGATCCTTATTTAGACCAATGGAATCATCTGTGATGACTATTTGTCCATATCTGCTATATCCTCAAATCCAAACCTACAAACCTGTTATTTCCCATATTCATCCTATCTTCATCCATTGTGTTCTTTTTAAGTCTTCATTGTCTCCATGGGCCCTAGTGCAACAGTCCTCTAGCTCATCTTTCTCATTCTCAATCAATCCTCCATACTGTCACAAGACCAGAGTTTTAAATAAGAGTCTAACTGATCACATCAAGAGTGTAAGGAAATCTTCACTAACTTTCCATTTTTACATAATAAAGCCCAAGATTACAAGATTCTTGACAGTCCTACCTCATCAAAATATTTCACCTTCATCTCTTTAATGAATGCTAATCAATGTCCTGAAAGGATCTTTTCCTTTCCTTGCATTTGGTAACAAATGAGTAGCAATTAGTTGCTGGTTTGGATTTCTCTTTTCACTTGATTGTCAGAACAGCCTCATGAAATAGTCATTCCAAATTAAGTAATCAAAGCTCAGAGAGGTCAAGTTCAGTTCTCCAAAGTCACACAACTAAGAAGTAGAAGAGCAGGAATTCAATCCTGAGTTCTTTAGTCATAAAGTCCATGATTTTCCACAATACCACATCATCACTCCTGTTGCAGCAAGAACTAAATTAACAAGTAGTAACATTATAGATGAGAAATGAATGTTTTTCCCCCAAATTTTAATTTCTTCAACAAGAGTATGTACAACATTTGGTAGAGTAATGCTTTGTGATTTTGAGAATCAGGTTGTCATATATTTTATTTTATTATGCTAATGAGGGTTCAGTGGAAAGGATAATGAACAGGATTCTTAGCATTAACACTCATTCCCACTTGAACATTGCTCCTCATTTTGTTCACAGACCTTTTTGTCATGATATACACCTATTGTTCTTCAATACGGAGACAGTCTGTGTGTTTTTAAAAGGCATTAATTATTTCTTATGTGGAATATACCATTAAGCCTGACTTCCAATCTCTCCTTTTAACTGTATTTTAAAATAAGCAATGCTAACCCCATCCTGCTATTATATGCATTAAAATAACCAATTATAAAATATAAAAATGATTAGTTATAAGCAATAAAAGAATGAGAGATTCATAGTGATCTGGAGCGTGCTACTGAAATTGACTCAAATCAGTCACAGTAAACCACAGTGCTAATGCCTATGATCCTATCAAAAGCCTTAAGAGGTTTTCACAGAGTGAAGACAGCATAATAAGCTTGTAGATATTTGGTGAAGGTAGTTGTAAAAAGGTACCACTTGAAGATAATAAACCCAAGGCCAAATAACAGAAAAATTTTAAAGGAATAGAAACTTTACTTAGGGAGGCTCCATATAGAAATAGAGGTTTGTGAGGCTTGGATACTTTGTACCTCCTCATCCATAGATCAGATTCACCCACCCCTTATGCAGGCAGTAAAGATGACATATCTGAATGAGAGTAGAATGAGTGAATATGACTAGCTGGAATTAGGAAGTACCCTAAGTCTGAAAGCTCTTCCACTGTTACTTAGGTACACTCTCCTTCTTCTATTACCTCTGCTCTCTGACCCTTCTATTGCTCTTCCAATGGCCATAGATCATTGCCTTCAAGGATTATCACTGAATCATGATTGGTCAATCCACGGACCCCAGTTTAATTGCCTGTCTCGAAGAGGTTCACTCTGGATAGACTAGATAAATTTTTGGTATTATTTTCTCACATGTCCTAAAGTTATCCCAATACATTTTCTGTCTCTTTCTTGTTCATAGATGGTCAACACTCCACCTGGGTCCAAGCCATCACAATTATATTGATTCCAGTGACAACTCCATGATAAAGAGCAAATAAGTTTTACACATCAACAACATAGTCATATTGTTCAGAGGGGGAATACAAATGTTATGCTGCTGAGTATACATTTTTTAAATTTCTTGTACATTGAAGTTTATATAATGGGATGTCATATATTTAATACTTTACAACAATTTAGTGGGTTTTGGGAATTGATAAGTCTATAATACAGTATCATTACTTTCTTTTTAAGTGCTAATGGCTTCATTTATATCCTTGGATGTAAGGAACCAGGTGTCAGGCAAAGACACTATTTTAAAGGGTACTAGTTGTTCTCTGAAACACACTTTACTTTCTCTGGATTTGTACAATATTGCTAGCCTAAGACCAAAAACATACTAAACTCTATGACATTGGTTTTTTTCCTGACTGCTACTCCTCCACCCTATTTAGGGTATACTGTGCAGACCTTTTACATTTGTGAATAGACATTCCCATCACACATCTAACTGCATGAACAAATATATCCATATGTATAAAACACAGCCACACTTTATAGAATATGTAATTATTTCCATTAAATTTAGCTGTGCTGAAAAAGAGTTAGTATTAGTTTGCTAAGGCTGCCATAACAAAATACCACAGCTTGGGTGGCTTAAACAGAAATTTAGTTGTTCACAGTTCTGGAGCCTACAAGTCCAAGATTAAGGTGTTGGCAGGTTTGATTTCTTCAGAGGCCTTTCCTTAGCTTTCATATGGCCATCTTCTTACTATGTCCGTTCCTGTGCATAAGATCCCTGGTATCTATGTGTGTCCACATTTCCTCTTCTAATAACCACACAACTCAGGTTGTATAAGTACTCATACTAATAGCCTCATATTAACTTAACCACTTATTTAAAGGCTATATCTCCAAATACAGACACATTCTATAGTACTAGGGGTACTTAGAGCTTCAATATAAGACTTTTTTTAGGGACATGAATCAGCCTAAAACAAAGATCAATTATATATTGGCTTAAAAATCTACTAGAGTTATTACATATGCATAATTTTGAATATTCAAAAATACACTGACTGAAAGTTCTATTTATACCGCAAATCAAAAATTGAAATCTGTCATGAGACCTTTTCCATAAGATATTATTACAATTTAAGTAAGATTCCATATATTCATATGTAAGATATATCTATATTATCTTAGAATTTCAGTGGTTGGTCAAGGAAGAGACTTAGGAAATCACACATATCATTTAAAGTGAGAGTCTTACCCCCATTATCCCAATTTTCTGGTATATATAAACAACTAAACATCCCTTATATTAATATTTATTAAAATTATTTGCTACTAGTGATTAAAAGAGCACAAAGGATGTTCCTACTTAGTAATTTTTTCACAGCCGCCTTTACCTCTTTGTTCCGTAGACTATAGATGATAGGATTCAGCATGGGGGTTACTCCAGCATACACCAAAGCCATAAATTTATCTATTTCCTGTGAATCTACAACTGAGGGTTTTAGATACATGGAGAGAGCTGTCCCATAGAACAAAACCACAACAGTCAGGTGGGCGGCACACGTTGAAAAGGCTTTGCTTCGACCATCCACAGAGCTGATTCTCAGGATGTTGGAGAGAATAAATGCATAAGAGATACAAATGAGGAGCATTGGCATAGGGAGAAGGAGTACAGTGATCACCAGCATGATTAACTCCACCTTGGATTTGTCTACACAAACCAGTTTCAAGACAGCCAGAATTTCACAAGTGAAATGATTGATGATGTTACTTCCACAGAAAGACTGATGCAGCACAGACGTTGTTTCCACCAGCGCAGTGAGACAGCCTGTCACCCAGGAGCCAGCTGCAATCTGCACACAAACCCTCTTGTTCATGATGATGGGATATCTCAGGGGGATGCAGATGGCCACATACCGGTCATATGCCATCATGGGCAGGAGCACACACTCAGTGGAGCCCATGGCAAGAGAGAAGTACATCTGAGTGGCACATCCTGAGAATGAAATGGTGCGTTTCCCTGAAATGAAGTTTGCCAGCATTGGAGTGAAAGCAGAAGAGGTGTACCAGACATCCAGAAGGGAAAGGTTGCTGAGGAAGAAGTACATGGGTGTATGTAGGTGGGAATCCAGGATGGTGATAGAAATCAGAATAACATTACTCAGCAAGGTGATCAAGTACATCAGCAGACACAGCACAAATATAGTAACTTCAATTTTGGGGTAGTGAGTAAATCCCAGAAAAATAAAATGTGAAATGACTGTCAAGTTGGCCTTGACCATTTTATTCCTTCTTGTTCACCTGTATTAGTGAATCAAAGTATAAGAATTTCAACTCTACCAACTTTCAAGTGGTTTTTATTAGGACTACTTTAAAAGAATCATTATTCTGACAATATCATATTAAATATTCATTCAATCATTCAACATTTATTGAATATAAGTCACTGAAGATCTAAAGCTGAATTATATAAAAGCTGCTCTCATGCAACCTACAATAAAACATAAGACAGTCAAGTAAAGAAATAATTACAAAGAACATGACATATGTATGCCCCAGGGAACTAGGCAAAGACAGAGAATAAGAATCCTAACTCTATGATGAGGATGCTGCTCTTTGAGACATTTTGAGACTTACTTTATGGAAAAATGCATTGGACCTAATCAAGTTAAGAACCAGGGAGGGTTGCTGGGCAAAGAAAAGGTTTTTGTAAAAGTTGCAATGAAAAAGGTCTTGATTGTACTTCATAAACTTGGAAATTATGTATGTAACAGATGGACAGCTGCATACTAAGGAATACAAATAGAAGATAGACAAGAGTCCAATCATTATAATACTGCTACCTGATTTCTGTCTTCAAAAAGGCATTTATAAATAGTGAATGATCTTGAGCCCATACTCTATTAGAAAGAAGTCATTTTCAAAGTTAAGAATTTTCTAATGCAAATCAAATTACTTGCAATATATCTCACAATTGATTATATAAGGTACGTTTAAAAACTACTGTCCTACAAGATAGAGTTCAAATGAAAACAATTAAAAATACACAAGCCTCACTTTTCATCAATGCCTACTTTTCCAACATCATCTCCCAACATTCTACCTCCACACTCTGGTCTGAAACAACAACCAGCTCATGGTTCCTCTTACATTCCATGCCATTTGATATTTATGCATCTTTAATCAGAAATTTATCTACCTTGAGTGCCCATCCTTTCCAGCTCCAATCTTGTTTTTCTTGAATATTTTATCCAGTCGTCAAAACTGCATGACATTGTTTTAAGCACAGCTTCATTATTTGTAGATACTTATGCTCAAGTATATCACACTCACCTATACCATGTGTGTACATCCCTACTGCTCTCACCCCTGAACTATGAGCTTCTCAAGAGCTTGTTTCCTGCAATACTAACAAAGTAATTATTCACATTTAAGATTTTTAGTAACACCCTGCTGCCTTGAACATGGTAATTTTTTAAACATGTTCAAATTAGTACACTTCCACTTGTCTGAGACATTAAAGAACCTAGTTAAGAAACAAAGTTGATGACCTCTTAGCTTTAAATATTTGATGTAGAGTAAAAGTGGGCAAAGGCAATGACCACTTGTTCTCATGGAAGATGATGAAATGCTTCCTTCCCAAGGATCCATTTTCTGTAGGGAATTAAGGTACTGTATTAAATCCAACCATGCTACTTACTGATACACAAAAGTAAGCCAATCACTTGACTTCCTTGAAACTTGGATTTCTAACCTATACAAGTAGAATGACTAATTCCCATTTTCTGCAAATCTGAGAGATCTCGAATAACTTGTTTTAAATTCTCCCTGCACCACCCCAACTCCACGGCCTCTATTTTTCAGAGAATCACAAAGGATTTATGATTTCATGGTCTGCTTTGCAGACCCTTAATTGTCTATGTTTGGCTCCAGTGCTAGTCCATATTGATTCAGATAAAAAACTAAGCACCTTCTTCACAATATATTAAAATTTCAATCCCAATCCATTAGTGAATGTGAAACACCTTATTGATTATTTCCAGAAAGATCAATGTTAGACATTTCTGGTCTCAAGTCCATTTCAGTCAGCATGCACCACTACCTCTACTGAGGGTTTTCTCTGGTAGTCTTTCCCCACCCAAGCACCCAATTTTCTTGCTCTAGCTCTGGCTCCTCATTTGCTTTCCCCTTTCTCTTCTTTTTTCACCATGGTTTTTTCCTCCCTTTTAGAAACAAAGCCTTCTCCGTTTCTCATGCAGATTGAATTCCCACTCACCCCCTTATTTTTATCTTACATCTTAGTCAGAATCCCACCTATATGGTCATTTTCTTCACATACTTTCTATTTTTCTGAAAAGATTTTTGATTCCAGTGCTAAATATAAAATGTTTTCCAACAAACTCCCTTGCTTTCTAATTGCACAGACTGAATAGACTCAGAGACTTCTAATCTAACCTTTATTTTAAAGTTGAGAGAAGCTTAGAGGGGTTCATGACTTGTCTGATGTACATGAGAAAGTCAAGGTCATAAAGCCAAAAGTTCTATGCCATATTCAGGAGTTATTTTTTCAACCCAATATTTTTATTGACAATACTACTTGTTAAAGTAAATATCATCTCTGTTCTGGTTTTCTGGCCTAGCTGAAACCCATTAGTACATTTTGTAAAATTGAGCATGCAGAAAGATAAGGAGAATATCTATTCTCATTTACCTCAGTGCATGTGATGAGCATCTTCCTTTTTGGCTAGTATGTCCTTCAATATTCAGAGTTAAAGTTGATCTTCAGTATATTTTTTCTTCTGACTCTCGTACAGTGTTCCACAGTGTAAAAGAAACTGAATTTTGTAATTATGATAGTAGTCTGTGAAACCTATTAAAGTGAGTTGTACAAAGGTATTTTTATTTAGAAGATTGCAATGAAAAAGGATATGGATGTTCTAAGTTTGCAAAAAATTAACCTGTCTTGCCTGATTCAGAAACTCTCAAAATATATTAATTATAATTTAAAAAATAGTTTCTTAAGAGAAATCATGGCATGATGATTTGTTCTGCCAAAATCACCACCTATGATATGCTCCAAAAAACTTTTAAAGGGTTATCCCCAGAACTAAGACTACTAAAGTCTTATGTTACTATTGGGGACCTTCTAAGTCCCTTAACAATTTAAAGTTGTGATTCTGAGACATAAAGAAGAAACTTTCCATTTCTCAAGAGTGTGATTCTCCAAGTTCTATTAACTAATTAGGAACAAAAAGTTAGGTAATTTTTGAAAAACTATTTTGTTATTTGGGCCAGTAAAAGACCTGATTCCTGTGTAGAATATTTTTATGGAACCAGGTAGTTCTATTCTTTTTTTCCTCTCTTTTTAAACTTCTTAATAATGTTTATAATTAAGGGACATACAATAGAATGCACAAGTCTTAGTGTACAGCTTTTTGAATCTTGACACGTGTATACACTCATGTAACCATCAGCCTTGTCAAGATATCAAATTTTATCACTATTTTTTTTTCTCTTTGCTGAGTCACTCATCCTCCTATCCTCCATCCCCTATGGTAACCAGCAGTCTGTTCTCCAAATTTACAGTCTATTTCAATTGTGTTTGTTTGTTTTGTTTTTTAGATTCCACACAAAAGGGAAACCATACAGTATTTGTCTTTCTCTGTCTGACTTATTTCAGTTAACATAACACCCTCAAGGTCCATCCATGTTGTCACAGATAGCAAGATTTAATTCAATTTTATGGCTGAGTAATATTCCAGTGTATATATATATGTACCACCTCTTTTTTATCCATTCATCGATTAATGGACACTTAGGTTGTGAAATGCAAATCAGAAACATAATGAGCTATCACTTTGCCACAGTCAGAATGGCTAATATCAACAAGACAGAAAATAACAGGTGTTGGCAAGTACGTGGAGAAAAGAACCCTCATACACTGCTGGTGGGATTGCAAATTGGTGCAGCCACTATGGAAAGCAGTCTGGGCATTTCTCAAGAAAACTAAAAATAGAAATACCATATGACCCGGCAATTCCACTTCTGGGAATTTACCTGAAGGAAACAATATCAATCCAAAGAAGATACATGCAGCCCTATGTTTACTGAGTAGCATTTTTGAAAGCAGAATTGGAGGAAACTATTTGCCTATTTCATTCCTTTTATAGATTACCCTTGAGATTCACAGCAAGTGTTGCAACAAACAGAATTGTAGAAATGCCTTTCCATATGGTCTTTGAGCTTGTAAAGTGACCTATTTATTTTCAGAAAAATGTCTGAATATCTCAGTTATCTGAGTAATAAAAGATAAAACATCCTTATTGAGATTTTAAATAGCAGCAAAATGAAGAGAGAGGACTGATCAATCAGATAATTTATTATTATTAAATGCCACATGAGTAAACTAAGTTCCTAGGACAATATTTGTGATTTTATAAAGATTATATAATAATCCCTGAAGGTGTAATACAGTAGAATGAATACTGGATTTAAAGCGTTGTGGACTGAACCTCAGCTCAACTAATGACTATCTAAATGATCTTATACAGTTGTAATATTAATTGCATTAATGACCCCCATTCTTCATTTATTCCTAGGCTCACCTACTCTGGTTTTGGCTACGGGCATGCAATTTGATATGGTCACTGGGAATTAACAAATATGACACAAGCAGAGACTTGTAAAGCACTTACACACTTAGGTTAGCCCTTTTCCAGTTCTGCTACTGTCATGAGAGTATGTCCAATTAGCCAACTGGAGGATGAAATACACCCTCAGCAGAGATGAGTTGCCCCAGTTGCCACAGCCAAGGACAACCTCCACGAGCCAGCAGTTAATCCCCAATAAGTGAGTGAGTCCAGAACAACCAATAAGTCAACTCACAGCTGATTTAAGATGCAAAGGTAAGTTAACTGAGATCACCAGACTCCAGGCCAGGTAAGTTGTATTTTGTAGACTTAAATACATCTTTACCAACATTGACTTACCTGGACCTTTGTCCTTCTTAAGAGAACTACAGTTTTATGAATTCGTCTATCCCATTTTTATCCATAGAAAAATATCCTGATTAGTCCAAGCCTAGCACCTTAGTTTCTAGAAGCTTTACATTTTTACTCTTCATATTAAGAAACATAATTCACCTGAAATTAATTTTCCTATATATATGAGGCTAGGGCCAAGACTTACTTTTTTTACTACATGGATAATATTTGACTCAGCATGATTTACTTAGAAGAAACCTTCCCCACTGCACTGCAATGCCACTTTTGAGATAAACTACTTGACCATATTTGCTTGGCTCTGTTTGGATCTCTTGTTCTGTTCCACTGGTCTACCTGTCTATCCTTTCACCAATACTACAATGTCTTATTAACTGTAGCTCTATAAGTCTTAATTTCAGGTCCTCTAAAATTTTTCTTCTTTATGAATTCTTTCACTGGTATTGGCATTCACATATTTAGCATCTGCTTATCAGTTTTCACATTCTACCTGCTAGAATTTTGATTGGGATTGCCTTCAATTTACCTGTCAATTTAGAAAGAACTGACATCTTTTATATTACTGAATATTCTAATCCATTAGAAATATTTATCTTCCTTAGAAAGATATTTAGGTATTCCTTAATTTCTCTCAATAATGTTATACTGGTTTTTCTTGTATAAATCTCTTCCACAGTATGGACTCTGAGATTTTTTCATATATTTTTATGTTTTCAATGCTATTATAAATTATGCTTAAAATTATATTTTCTTTTTATTATTGGTATATGATGATTTTTCTATGTCTAATTCATATTTAGCAATCTTGCTAAATTCACTTATTAATTCCAATACTTCATAAACTATTGGGTATTCAAAGTACACATAGGATTATTTGTAAATAACAGATTTTTTTTCTTTCTCTCATTTATATAATTTGTCATTACTTATAGTACTGATTACGGATTACAGTACATAATTGAATATAAGTGATGACAGCATGCATTCTTATCACATTTTACTTCATTTATTATGAATACTGATGTATATGAATTTTTATTTAACAATTTACTCATTGTTTTCTATTAGACCCCAATGTTCTATGTTATCTTTTGTCTCTCCTTTTGTGTTTTCTTTGGAGCAGTTTGTCATTTCCACCTTTTTTTTGAACTTTTTTTTGAGGTGTAGAGGGGTATAGAGATAAAAATATATATCCCTAATTTATAAGGTTATAATATATATTCTTTTATCACCTTCTAGAAAATGCTAAACCTTTAACTCCAATTAACCTGTCATAATTTTTCTGTTATTGCTATTACAAGTTTCAATTCTACATATAACTTAGAATCTGAAAACATTATGATTTTTTGTTATACTGATGTTCATTTAGATTAACACATATATTCATCCACCCTCCTGCTTATTATTCCTTACTATCTCTAGACAATGTTTTATTTATACAAAGAAAATTCACTTTATCCTCTAAAAAAATCTTGAGTAGAGGAAATTGAATTTATCAAGAAGGATTGAAACCATTTATAGTCGGATTTCAGATTTTGAAAAGTTTAGCCACAATCTGCTTCATCTCCATTTCTACATTTATCTTTCTAGGGTCCAAACTGAGACCCTTGAGTTTATATAAGGGAATTTTTGCTTTCATGAGTCCCAGACTTCAATTTTTACCTCATACACACTGTGAAACTGCGGAAATCCCATCTAACATGTTTAGTCCCTTTCTGCTCAGTTTCCAGGCCTTTAATTCTAGGCAGCCTGAGAATCAGCAAATGCCCCATGTAAAAAACCAATAAAACTGTTCAATCATTTATCTGTACCTCTCTTCAATTCAGGACCATGGCCTCCCTTAAATTCAGAATGGGATGTCTTGACAGGTCCAAGCCCCAAGATTTGTCTTCTGAGACCAAGGAAATCACCCAAATCTGTTCTTACTTTTCTGTCACCTAGCAGCATCCCTCTGCTGAGTTTCTAGCCTATCAAGAGGCAAAAGTGAAGAAATAGCAAATGTCCCAAGAGAAAAAAAAGCAGAATACAGACTGTTTGGCTCACATAAATGAGCTGCCCTTCTCTCCAGAATCTTAGCTCTTCATTATCCTGACTTCCTCACAAGCAATCTAATTAATTTTTAAAAATTATACTACCCAACTTGTCTAGTTTTCTTACAGTGGAACCATTAGCTACTCCACTTAGATGTTCACTATTGTTAGCTTTTCTTTACTTTTTAAAAAATCTATCTCCCTGACTAGAGTGTAAGCCCTATAAGGGCAAGCATGTTTGTCTGTTATGTTCATCAATGTACTGTGTGTGCCTAGAAGCATGCTAAGGAAATACTAGGCACCAGAGAACATATTTGAATTGTATTGAGTATGTTCCAGGGACTGAATACATTCTCTATTGTGAAAGATTGTTTACAGCTTATTACTCTGTAAACTTCTAGTATTTTAGGATGCATTAGTGTTTGCCCCCGTGTGCTAAACAGTTCTCATATTCTAGATTAGGAAGAAATGTTTAATCCTGGGTAAATTATTATAGAAATAAGCAATATTTACTATTACAGTATATTCTTGAGTATATGGAGAAACTGAGAAAAATAAGGTAAAATGAGGCAATTAAATTTGAAAAATTTATTGCCACCTACCTGAAAATGGCTACAGACTATTAAAAAGTAGCTTTTCAGATTCCTTAAAAATTAATATTCCCTCTTTAACACAAATAAGTAGATTGCAGAAAACATAAACTACTTCTAGATTCAAAATATTATGAGAAATGTAAAAATTCCATTTACTTAGTTCAGGTATAAATGAGCTCCCATGGATCCTACAAAACATCTAATGTTTTTAGGGGAACACAACAAAAGAAAATAAAACCAACAAAAAACTCTTGGTCACAATATGATGTTTAAGAAATGTAAAGCAAATTATAATTTTATAGTAAATGGTGGAAGAGATCATTATAATAGAGTATCTGGGTAGATCTGATCTGGCCAATAAATCTGCAGAGCGAATAGGTTCTGAGATAGAATTACTTGTGCCAAGGTAAAGGAAGCCCAAGACCTCAGCATGAAGCTTCACATGTTTTAGCAGAGACCAAGATCAACTGCCCTGAAGATCTTATGTCCCAAGGTAATTTCTGCTCATGGACCATTAATAGATTCTCACATATTATAAAGCTTGTTTAAAAACATAAGTTAGAAGAATAGTAGAGGAAAGGATTAAACATGGTGGCATAAGACGTGAGACAGAGGCCTCCCACTGAAAATGCATATAATATGAAAATATAATTCAACTAATCCTGAAAGAGCAACAGGAAAGAAGGCTGCACCAGACTGCATACACCTGGAGAAAAGAACAGACCTCATGGAACAGTTAACATACAAAAGCCATGATCTGGCAGGACCCAAGCTCTTCACCCACCCCAGATCACTGGCAGGAGAAAGAGAAATGGAGCGGGAGGGAGTAGAGGCCTGGGACTGTTGAACACCTAGCCCTGGAGATCTGCTCTGGGAGCATGAACCAACATTGCATGGTGCTCTGGAAATTAGTGGGGTTGGAAAGCTAAGACAGGCGGAATACGTGGAGAGACTGAGATTCCAGCCGCTTGTGGAAAGTATGGACTATATTCAGCTGCTCTGGAACAAAATAATGACAGGCAGTCTGAGAGATTTCCTAACAGCAAGAGGGCTGCTAAAGGGGGAAAGGATTGCACAGAGCTTGATACCCAGGAGAAATGACAGGTAGACAAAATTATCCACATGCACTCTGCCAAGCAGGTTGGGAACTTTCAGGAGCTTCAGGTGCTCAATCTGCCTGGCTGGATACACAGCTCCAAGGGCTCCCACCATGATATGCAACGTGCTGCACATTCCTCCCGGCAAGCCTTACCCTGGCTCACAAACTGGCAGCACCTTCCCTGGTTCAGGCAAGCCAGAGAAAAGACACACCTATAGAAACTACAATCGCAAAGCATAGAGGCTTTCACCAGTGTGTTTGGCCCACTGGTTCTGACAGTGGAGACAAGCATAGCAACCAGGAAGCAGGAAACAGCTCTTTCCTCCCCCCAGGCACCAACACTGCTCACCTGCAACCCAAAACATTGCCCCAGGAGCTGAATTGCTCCAAAGAGTAGAGCTTCTGGGTACTACAGGGTGCCTCATACTAATATGAAACATCAGAGGAAACTGGCTCAAAGCAAAATCCTACATACACTAGAAAAAGAGTCAAATGAAACCAATCTCATCAATCTTCCTGAAAGAGATTTCAAAATGAAATCATAAATATGCTCATGGAGATACAGAAAAACTTCAAGAATTCAGGAACAAATTCTGGTAGGAGATCCAATCATTAAGGAATACAATGGAGGATTTTAAAACCAGATTAGATATGGTGGAGGAGATGATAAATGAAATAGATATTAGAAAAGAGGAATAGAAAGATGGTGAGGCACAGACAGAAAAAAGGATCTCTAAGAATGATAGAATATTGAGAGAACTGTGTGACCAATCCAAATGGAACTATATAGGTAGTACAGGGGTACCAAAAGAAGAATAGAGAGAAAAAGGGATAGAAAGTGTCTTTGAGGAGGTAATTGCTGAAAACTTGCCCAATCTGGGGAAGAAGATAGTCCCTCAGGCCATGGAGGTGCACAGATCTCCCAACACAAGGGACCCAAGGAAGACAACACCAAGACATATAATAATTAGAATGGCAAAGATCAAGGATAAGGAGAGAACACTAAAAGTAGCCAGAGAGAGAAAAAAGACCACATAAAAGGAAATCCCAACAGGCTATCATCAGACATCTCAGCAGAAACCTTACAGACCAGGAGGGAGTTGCATGATATATTTGATCCAATGAAGCAGAAGGGACTGGAACCAAGAATACTCTAACTAGCAAGATTATCATTTAAATTTGAAGGAGGCTTTAAACAATTCCCACATAAGCAAAAGCTGAGAGAATTTAGTTCCCCAAAACCATCTTTACAGTGTATTTTGGAGGGACTGCTACAGAAAGAAGTGTTCCTAAGGCTAAACAGCTGTCACCAGGGGTAATAAAACCACAGTAAAGAAAGCAGAACAATTAATACCTAAGCAAATGCAAAATTAAATCAAATACCCCTAAAGTCAGTGAAGAGATAGGCAAAGAGTAAACAATATGATTGTTTAAATATTTAAAGAATGGAGGATGAAGAAAAAGGAAGATAAAAAAGAACATTTAGATTGTGTTTGACATAGCATACTGAGTCAGTTAAGTTAGACTCTTAGATAGTAAGGAAGTTAACCTCGAACCTTTGCTAACCAAGAATCTAAAGCTTGCAATGGCAAGAAGTACATACCTATCAATAATCACCCTAAATGCAAATGATCTGAATGTACCAATAAAAAGCCATAGAGTCACTGAATGGATAAAAAACATAAGACCCATCCTAATGCTGCCTACTAGGGATTCACTTCAAACCCAAAGATGTACACAGACTAAAAGTAAAGGGATGGAAAGAGATATTTCATGCCACTAATAGGGAAAAAAAAGCAGAAGTTGCAGTACTTATATCAGACAAAATAAACTTCAAAAATGAAAGTAACAAGAGACAAACAAGGACATTACATAATGATAAAGGGATCAGTCCAAAAAGAGGACATAACCTTTACAAATATTTATGCATCAAACACAGGAGCATCTACATATGTGAAACAAATACTAACAGAATTAAAAGGAGAAATAGAATGCAATGCATTCATTCCAGATAACTTCAACACTCCACTCACTCCAAAGGACAGATCAACTAGACAAAAAATAACTAAGGAGACAGGGGCACTGAACAACATATTAGAACAGATGGACCTAACAGAAATCTACAGGACTCTACACCCAAAAGCAGCAGGATACACATTCTTCTCAAGTGAACATGGAACATTTTCAAAAATAGGTCATATACTAGGCCACAAAAAGAGCCTCAGTTGATTCAAAAAGATCGAAATTGAATCAAGCAGATTCTCAGACCACAAAGGTATGAAACTAGAAATAAATTACTTAAAGAAAATAAAAAATCCCACAAACACATGTAGGCTTCACAAAAAGCTCCTAAATAACTAATGGATCAATGACCAAACAAAAACAGAGATCAAGCAATATATGGAGATAAATGACAATAATTCAACACTGCAAAATCTGTGTAATGCAGTGAAGGCCGTGCTAAGAGGAAAGTATATTGCAATAAAGGCCTACCTCCAGAAAGAAGAATGATCCCACATGAAAAGTCTAAACTCACAATTAACAAAACTAGAAAAAGAAGAACAAATGAGGCCCAATGTCAGTAGAAGGAGAGACATAATAAATATTAGAGCAGAAATAAATAAAATTGAGAAGAATAAAACAATAGAAAGAATCAATGAAAGCAGGAGCTGGTTCTTTGAGAAAATAAACAAAATACATAAACCCCTAGCCAGACCTATCAAGAAATAAAGAGAGCCTACTCACATAAACAGAATCAGAAATGAGAAAGGAAAAATCACTGCAGACACCACAGAAATACAAAGAATTATTAGAGAATACTATGAAAAATTATATGCTAACAAACTGCATGACCTAGAAGAAATGGACAACTTTCTAGAAAACTACAACCTTCCAAGCCTGACCCAGAAAGAAACAGAAGATCTGAACAGAGAAATTACCAGCTACGAAATTGAATTGGTAATCAAAAAATTACCTAAGAAACAAATGCCTGGACCAGATGGTTTCACTACTGAATTTTATCAAACATTTAGTGAAGACCTACTTCCATCCTCAAAGTTTTCCAAAATGTAAAGAGGAGGGAATAATTTCAAACTCATTCTATGAGGCCAGCATCACTCTAATACCAAACCAGGCAAAGACACCACAAAAAAAGAAAAGTACAGACCAATATCCCTGATGAACATAGATGCAAAAATATTCAATAAAATATTAGCAAACCGAATTCAAAAATGTATAAAAATATCATCTACCATGATCAAGTAGTATTTATTCCAGGGATGCAAGGCTGGTACAATTTTTCAGAATCCATCAACAACATCCAACACATCAACAAAAAGGACAAAAACCACATGATCATCTCCATAGATGCCGAAAAAGCATTTGACAAAATTCCACATCCATTCATGATAAAAACTCTCAACAAAATGGGTACAGAGGGCAAGTACCTCAACATAATAAAAGCCATATATGACAAACACAAAGCCAACACAATACTTACCAGCGAGAAGCTGAAAGTTTTTCCTTTAAGGTCGGGACAAGACAAGGATGCCCACTCCCTCTACTTTTATTCAACATACATCTGGAGGTCCTCACCATGGCAATCAGACAACACAAAGAAATAAAGGGCATCCAGATTGGTAAAGAAGAAGTTAAACTGTCACTGTTTGCAGATGACATGATATTGTACATAAAAAACCCTAAAGAATAAACACCAAAACTACTACATCTAATATCTGAATTCAGCAAAGTCGCAGGATACAAAATTAATACACAGAAATCTGTGGCATTCTTATACACTAACAATGAACTAGCAGAAAGACAAATCAGGAAAACAATTCCATTCACAATTGCATCAAAAAGAATAAAACACCTAGGAATAAACCTAACCAAAGAAGTAAAAGACCTATAGCCTGCAAACTACAAGACACTCATGAGAGAAATTTAAGATACCAATAAATGGAAACACATCACGTGCTCATGGACAGGAAGAATTAATATAGTCAAAATGGCCATCCTGCCTAAAGCAGTCTACATATTCAATGCAATTACTATCAAAATAGCAATAGCATTCTTCAATGAACTACAGCAAATCATTCCAAAATTCATATGGAACAACAAAAGACTCTGAATAGCCAAAATAATTCTGAGAAGGAAGAATAAAGCTGGGGGGAATTATGGTCCCCAACTTCAAGCTCTACTAAAAAGCAACAATAATCAAAACGGCTTCTTACTGGCACAAGAACAGACCAATAGACCAATGGAACAGACTAGAGAGCCCAGATATAAACCCAAGCATATGTGGTCAATTAATATATGATAAAGGAGCTATGGACATACAGTGGGGAAATGGCTGCCTCTTCAACAACTGGTGTTGGCAAAACTGGACAGCTACATGCAAGAGAATGAAACTGGATTATTATTTAATCCATACACAAAAGTAAACTTGGAATGGATCAACAACCTGAATGTAAGTCATGAAAACATAAAACTCTTAGAAGGCAACATAGGCAAAAATCTGAATATTAACATGAGCAACTCCTTCCTGAATGCATCTCCTTGAGCAAGGGAAACAAACCAAAAATGAACACATTGGACTACATCAAACTGAAAAGCTTCTGTACAGCAAAGGTCACTATCAGTAGGACAAAAAGTCATCCTACAGTATGGGAGAATATATTTGTAAATAACATATCTGACAAGGAGTTAACATCCAAAATATATAAATAATTCACATACCACAACATCTTAAAAGCAATTAACCTGATAAAAAAATGGGCAGAGGATATGAAGAGACAATCCTCCTAAAAAGAAAGTCAGATGGCCAACAGGCACATGAAAAGATGCTCCACATCACTAACTGTCAGGGAAATGCAATGAAAACCCACAATGGGACATCACCTCACACCAGTTAGGCTAGCATTGAAAAGACTAAGAACAACAAATGCTGGCAAGGATGCATAGAAAGGGAAACCCTCCTACACTGCTGATGGGAATGTAAACTAGTTCAACCATTGTGGAAAGCAGTATGGAGGTTCCTAAAAAATAAAAATAGAAATGCCATTTGACCCAGGAATTCCACTCCTAGAAATTTACCCAAAGAATGCAAGTTCTCAGATTCAAAAAGACATATGCACCCCTATGTTCATTGCAGCAGTATTTACAATAGCCAAGATATGGATGGAACCTAAGTGTCCATCAGTAGATGAATGCATGAAGAAGAGGTGGTACATGTATACAATTGAATATTATTCAGCCATAAGAAAGAAACAAATCCTACCATTTGCAACAACATGAATGGAGCTGTAGGATAGTATGCTCAGTGAAATAAGCCAGGCAAAGAAAAACAAGTGCCAAATGATTTCCATCATTTGTGGAGTATAATAATGAGGCAAAACTGAAGGAGCAAAACAGAAGCAGACTCACAGACTCCAACAAGGGAGTAGTGGTTACCAAAGGGGAGGTGTGTGGGAGGGCAGGTGGGGCAGGAGGGAGAAGGGGATTGAGGGGTATCATGTTTAGTACACATGGTGTGGGGCGTCACAGGGAAGACAGTGTAGCAGAGAAGGCAAATAGTGAATCTGTGGCATCTTACTAAACTGATGGACAGTGACTGCAATGGTGTATCAGGGAGGACTAGATAATATTGGTGAATGTAGTATCCACACTGTTTTTTCATGTGAAACCTTCATAAGAGTGTATATCAAAAACACCTTAATAAGAAAAAAGAACAGTAGAGCCACATAATGGAAGCAGTCGAGATCCTAAATGATTTTAACATAAAAAGGTGTTCAAATTTTGCCAAGTGCTTTTTCTGCATTGTGTAATTTTTCCTTTTGTTCTCCATTAACCTAATATCTATACACCCTAAGTCTATTTTAGTAATAGATTTTTCTGACGTTAGACCACTTTTGAATTCTTGGCATATATGCCGGTTAAACATGTTATCTTTTTTAATACACTATTTGACTGGGTTAGCTAATATTTTAAATAGGGATTTTACATTTCTGGTCATTACAATTAAAATTCTGTATTTGAAATTTGTTAAAACTTGCTTTATGGCCCATTATTTGCTCAATTTTTTAGAAATGTCCTACTGTACTTGAAAAGAATGTATATTCTGTAGTTGATGATTGCAGTGTGCTAAATATATCCATTGGATCATAATAGTTCAAACTGGGGTTCAAAACATCTGTATACTTAGTGATTTCTTTTACCTGCTTGATTAATTATTGAGATGAACTACAATCCCCTATGAATATAGATGTGTCTATTTTTTCTTACACTTCTAAATTTTTTGTTTAATATAAAAAATTAACTTAAAAAATACCTGTTAGTAAAACTATTTATTTCCAGAGTAGATGAGAAATTGCTCTGATTCACACTAATTGAGTCAGTGTTATTAGTGATAGGCTGGCATCCCTTCTAACTGGATCCAAACATTAAAAAATGAGCACACACAGTAAATGTGGATCTATTAATTTATTAAACATTCTACCAAAATTTGACAGCTGCTGAATTCTTGACCAAATTTGTTTCAGACCAATATTTCCTATGCGTATCAGGCAGGATGCAGACACAAATCTACATGTGTCCAGAATAATGCTTTATGACTCATGAGGGAATTTGACAAGAAAAATATTACTGTGCTTGTAGTGTTAAGGTGACCTTCCTTCAAAATTCATTCTGTACGCAGGGCATAGCTTCCAGAGGGCTCAATATAATCTAAGGAAGGCAGTAAATTCATACAAAATTCAGAAAACTGTTATTCTTCAAAACTCAAGATATTTCATGGATGTGAGAATTCAATGTCATATTAACAAAGTATATTTTGTCCCAGATTTACACAGATTCCAGAAACTAATTCCCCCAATCTGATGGAGAGTGGAAAGTGTGGTTTTTCAGTTTTATTTATTTATTTATTTATTATCTATCTATCTATCTATCTGTTTTTTTATTGCATTTTTTAAAGTTTTGGTATCCAATTAGATGAGCAGCATTATGGTTACTAGATTCCCTCCATTATCAAGAACCCACCACACACCCCATTACAGTCACTGTCCATCAGCATAGTAAGAGGCTACAGAATCACTATTTGTCCTCTCTGTGTTATTCTGCCTTCCCCGGGCCCTCTCCCCATCACCAATACATTATAATAGCTTTTTGTCCCCTTATCCCTCCCTTTCAACCCATTCTCCCTTGTCCCTTTTGCTTTGGTAACAGTCCATTCTTAGGTTCTGTGAGTCTGCTACTGTTTTTTTTCCTTCAGGTTTTTCTTTGTTCTTATACTCCACAGATGAGTGAAATCATTTGGTACTTGTCTTACTCCATCTGGCTTATTTCACTGTGCACAATACCCTCTAGCTCCATCCATGTTGTTGCCAATGGTAGGATTTGTTTTCTTCTTATGGCTGAATAATATTCCATTGTGTACATGTACCACATCTTCTTTATCCATTCATCTACTAATGGACACTTAAGTTGCTACCACTTCTTGGCTATTGTAAATAGTGCTGTGATAAACATAGGGGTGCATCTGTTTTTTTCAAACTGGAGTGCTGTATTCTTAGGGTAAATTCCTAGGAGTGGAATTCCTGGGTCAAATGGTATTTCTGTTTTTAGTTTTTTGAGGAACCTCCATACTGCTTTCCACAATGGTTGAACTAATTTACATTCCCAAGGAGTGTAAGAGGGTTCCCATTTCTCCACAACCTCACCAACATTTGTTGTTGTTTGCCTTTTGGATGTTGGTCATCCTAACCAGTGTGAGGTGATATCTCATTGTGGTTTAAACTTGCATTTCTCTGATGATTAGCGATGTGGAGCAACTTTTCATGAGCCTGTTGGCCATCTGAATTTCTTCTTTGGAGAAGTGTCTGTTCAGATCCTCTGCCCATTTTTTAATTGGCTTATTTGCTTTTTGTTTGCTGAGGTGCCTGAGTTCTTTATATATTTTGGATGTCAACCCCTTATGAGATATGTCATTTATGACTATATTCTCCCATACTGTAGGATGCCCTTTTGTTCTACTGAAGGTGTCCTTTCCTGTACAGAAGCTTTTTAGTTTGACATAGACCCACTTGTTCATTTTTGCTTTTGTGTCCCTAGCCTGGGGAGATGTGTTCATGAAGAGGTTGCTCATGTTTATGTCCAAGAGAGTTTTGTCTATGTTTCCTTCTAAGAGTTTTATGGTTCCATGACTTACATTCAGGTCTTTGATCTATTTTGAGTTTACTTTTGTGTATGGGGTTAGACAATGATCCAGTTTCATTCTCTTACATGTAGCCATCCACTTTTGCGAACACCAGCTGTTGAAGAGGCTGTCATTTCCCCATTGTATGTCCATGGCTACTTTATCATATATTAATTGACCATATATATTTGGGTTAATATGTGGACTCTCTATTCTGTTCCACTGATCTGTGGCTCTGTTCTTGGGCCAGTACCAAATTGTCTTGATTACTGTGGCTTCATAGTAGAGCTTGAAGTTGGGGAGCAAGATTCCCCCCACTTTATTCTTCCTTCTCAGGATTGCTTTGGCTATTCGGGGTCTTAGGTGGTTCCATATGAGTTTTTGAACTATTTGTTCTAGTTCATTGAAGAATGCTGATGGTAATTTGATAGGGATTGCATTGAATCTGTAGATTGCTTTAGGCAGGATGGCCATTTTGATAATATTAATTCTTCCTAGCCAAGAGCATGGGATGTGTTTCCATTTGTTAGTGTCCTCTTTAATTTCTCTTAAGAGTGTCTTGTAGTTTTTAAGTTATAGTTTCCTCACTTCCTTGGTTATGTTTATTCTAGGTATTTTATTCTTTTTGATGCCATTGTGAATGGAATTGTTTTCCTGATTTCTCTTTCTATTAGTTCATTGTTAGTGTATAGGAAAGCCACAGATTTCTGTGTGTTAATTTTGTATCCTGCAACTTTGCTGAATTCATATATTAGTTCTAGTAGTTTTGGAGTGGAGTCTTTAGGTTTTTTTATGTACAAAATCAAGTCATCTGCAAATAGTGAAAGTTTGACTTCTTCTTTACCAGTCTCGATGAATTGCATTTCTTTGTTTTGTCTAATTGCCATGGCTAGAATGTCCAGTACTATGTTGAATAACAGTGGGGACAGTGGGCATCCCTGTCTTGTTCCCGACCTTTAAGGAAAAGCTTTCAGTTTCTTGCTGTTAAGTATGATGTTACCTGTGGGTTTGTCATATATGGCCTTTATTATGTTGAGGTACTTGCCCTCTATACGCCTTTTGTTGAGAGTTTTTATCATGAATGGATGTTGAATTTTGTCAAATCCTTTCTCAGCATCTATGGAGATGATCATGTGATTTTTGTCTTTTTTTTTTATGTGGTGGATGATGATGGATTTTCAAATGTTGTACCACCCTTGCATCCCTGAGATGAATCCCACTTGGTCATGGTGTATAATCCTCTTGATGTAATTTTGAATTCTGTTTGCTAATATTTTGTTGAGTAGTTTTGCGTCTATGTTCATCAGGGATATTGGTCTGTAATTTTCTTTTTTGGTGGCGTCTTTGCCTGGTTTGGGTATTAGGGTGATGTTGGCTTCATAGAATGAGTCTGGGAGTATTCCCTACTCTTCTATTTTTTGGAAAACTTTAAGGACAGTGGGTAGTATGTCTTCTCTGTATGTCTGATAAAATTTTGTGGTATATCCATGAGGCCCAGGGGTTTTCCTCTTGGTTAGTTTTTTGATTATTGCTTCAATTTCATTGATGGTAATTGGTGTGTTTAGATTTTCTGTTTCTTTCTTGGTCAGTCTTGGAGGGTTGTATTTTCCCAGGAAATTGTCCATTTCTTTTAGGTTTTCCAGCTTGTTAGCATATAGGTTTTCATAGTGTTCTCTAAAAATTCGTTGTATTTCTTTAGGGTCCATCATGATTTTTCCTTTGTTGTTTCTGATACTGTTGATGTGTGTTGATTCTCTTTTTCTCATAATAAGTCTGCCTAGATGCTTATATATTTTGTTTATTTTCTCAAAGAGCCAGCTCTTGGTTTCATTGATTTTTTTCTATTGTAGTCTTCTCAATTTTATTTATTTTCTGATCTTTATTATGCCTCTCCTTCTGCTGGCTTTAGGCCTCATTTGTTCTTCTTTTCCCAGTTTTGATATTTGTGAGTTTAGACTATTCCTTTGGAATTCTTCCTTCTTTAAATATGCCTGGATTGCTATATACTTCTGTCTTAAAACCCCCTTCGCTCATCCCACAGAAGTTGGGGCTTTGTGTTGTTGTTGTCATTTGTTTCCATATACTGCTCAATCTCTTTTTTTAATTTGGTTGTTGATCCATTGATTATTTAGGAGCATGTTGTTAACCTTCCATGTGTTTGTGAGGCTTTTTGCTTTCTTTGTACAATTGATTTCTTGTTTTATACCTTTGTGGTCTGAGAAGTTGGTTGGTAGAATTTCAATCTTCTTGAATTTACTGAGGCACTTTTTGTGGCCTAGTATGTGGTCTATTCTAGAGAATGTTCCATTTGCACTTGAGAAGAATGTGTATCCTGTTGCTTTTGGGTGTAGAGTTCTATAGATGTCTATTAGGCCCATCTGTTGTAGTGTGTTGTTCAATGCCTCTGTGCCCTTATTTATTTTCTTTCTGGTGTATCTGTCCTATGGAGTGAGTGGTGCATTGAAGTCTCCTAAAACGAATGCATTGCATTCTATTTCCTCCTTTAATTCTGTTAGTATTTGTTTCACATATGTTGGTGCTCCTGTATTGGGTGCATACATATTTATAATGGTTATTTCCTCTTGTTGGACTGACCTCTTTATCATTATGTAATGTCCTTCTTTATCTCTTGTGACTTTCTTTGTTTTGAAGTCTATTTTGTCTCATACTAGTACTGCAACACCTGCTTTTTTTCCCTTGTTGTTTGCCTGAAATATCTTTTTCCATCCCTTGACCTTTAGTCTGTGCCTGTCTTTTGGTTTAAGGTGAGTCTCTTGTAAGCAGCATATGGATGGATCTTGCTTTTTTATCCATTCTATTACTCTGTGTCTTTTGATTGGTGCATTTCGTCCATTTACATTTAGGGTGGTTATTGAAAGATATGTACTTATTGCTATTGCAGGCTTTAGATTCATGGTTACCAAAGGTTCAAGTTAGCTTCTTTCCTATCTTATTGTCTAACTTAACTCACTTACTGAGCTATTATAAACACAGTCTGATGATTCTTTCTCTCTCTCCCTTCTTAATCCTCCTCCTCCATTCCTTACATGTTAGGTGTTTTATTTTGTGCTCTTTTGTTTCCTTTGACTGCTTTTGTGGGTAGTTGATTTTATTTTTTGCCTTTAGTTAGTATTTGATTGTTCTGCTTTCTTTGCTGTGATTTTATTTTCTCTGGTGACATCTATTTAGCCTTAGGAGTGCCTCCATCTAGAGCAGTCCCTCTACAATACTATGTAGAGGTGGTTTGTGGGAGGCAAATTCCCTCAACTTTTGCTTGTCTGGGAATTGTTTAATCCCTAATTCATATTTAAATGATAATTGTGCTGGATACAGTATTCTTGGTTCAAGGCCCTTCTGTTTCATTGTATTAAATATATCATGCCATTCTCTTCTGGCCTGTAAGGTTTCTGTTGAGAAGTCTGATGATAGCCTGATGGGTTTTTCATTTGTTGGTGATCTTTTTCCTCTCTCTGGCTGCCTTTAAAACTCTGTCCTTGTCCTTAATCTTTGCCATTTTAATTATTATGTGTCTTGGTGTTGTTCTCCTTGGGTCCCTTCTGTTGGGAGTTCTGTGTGCTTCCAGGGTTTGAGCAACTATTTCCTCCCCCAGTTTGGGGAAGTTTTCAGCAATTATTTCTTCAAATACACTTTCTATCCCTTTTTCTCTCTTCTTCTTCTTCTGGTACCCCTATAATGCAGATATTGTTCTGTTTGGATTGATCACACAGTTCTCTTAATACTCTTTCATTCCTGGAGATCCTTTTATCTTTCTCTGCATCAGTTTCTCTGCATTCCTGTTCTCTGATCTCTATTCCATTGACAGCCTCTTGCACCTCATCCATTCTGCTTTTAAGTCCTTCCATAGATTGTTTTATTTCTGTATTCTCCCTCCCAACTTTATCTGTTAGCTCTTGGATTTTTCTGTGCAGCTCCATCAGCATGGTTATGACCTTTATTTTGAATTCTTTTTCAGGAAGATTGGTTAAATCTATCTCCCCAGGTTCCCTCTTAGGGGATGTCTGGGTTATTCTTGTCTGTATCAAATTCTTCTGCCTTTTCATGTTTATAGAGTTCATTGTAGGCAGTTGGCACATGTGTCAGATGAGAGAACAAAGTCCCTTCCTGCTTGCCTGTTGCCTTCCCTTTCTGTGAGAACAGCGAACTCTAGTGGCTTTTGCTGGGCAGCTGCATGCTGACGGGGCCTCTGAGTCTGGCCCGGGCGGCTGCGCAGGGGGCTCTGCACAGCTGCTGCTGGCGTGGCTGGTCTCATTCTGCTGCTCCACTATGGTGGGGCTGTGCCAGAGGGGGAACTAGCAGGAGGCTGTGAGGGGCCCCAGAGTTCCGCTGCCTCCAAGAGGGTTAGGGCTTTTGGAGTTCCCCAGGATTCCCAGCTGCTGGGTGGTGTGTTCCAGAAAGCTTCCATCCAGCTGTGAGGCTCCTGTCCCTTTAAGACTTTCAAAAAGCACTCACTTTTCTTTTGTCCCAGGGGCACTGGCTGTGGGGACATGATTGCAGATTTTACTGTTACATTTCCCTAGTATCCAGCACATCATGCACTATGTGTCTGCGCTTCCAGTGCAGATGATAGGGCTGGGTATTTAGCAGTACTTGGCTCCCACTCCCTCCGTGCTCCACCTCCTCTCCTCCCATCAAGGAATTGGGGTTGGGGGGTGTGCTCGGGTCCTGCTGGGCCGTGGCTTATATCTTACCTGTTTCATGAGGGGCTGGGTTCTCGCAGGTGTAGATGTAGCCTGACTCTCGTCCTGTATCTTCTAGTCTCACTTTTAGGTAGTTGTATTTGTTGTATTTTTACAAATATGTATGGTTTGGGGAGGATATTTGCACTGCCCTACTCACGCTGCCATCTTGGCTCCTCCTCCTTCTTGATGTATTTTTGAATTCAGCTTCCTAATATTTTGCTGAGTAATTTTGCATCTATTTTCATCAGAGATATTGTTCTGTAGTTTTCTTTTTTTGTGGTGTCTTTGCCTGGTTTTGGTACTAGAGTGATGCTGGCTCCATAGAATGAATTTGGAAGTATTCCCTCCTCTTCTATTTTTTGGAAAACTTCAAGGAGATTGGGTATTACGTCTTCTCTAAGTGTCTGATAAAATTTAGTGGTGAATCCATCTGGTCCGGTGGTTTAGTTCTTGTATACATTTTTGATTACTGATTCAATTTCATTGCTGGTAATTGGTCTGTTTACATTTTCTGTTTCTTCCTGGGTCATTCTTGGAAGGTTGTATTTTTCTAGAAAGTTGTCCATTTCTTCTAGGTTATTGAGTTTGTTAACATATAGATTTTCATAGTATTCTCTAATAATTCTTTATATTTCTGTAGTGTCCGTAGTGATTTTTACTTTCTCATTTCTGATTCTGTTTATGTTTGTATATTCTCTTTTTCTCTTAAAAAGTCTGGCTAGGGGGTTATCTATTTTGTTTATTTTCTCAATGAACAAGCTCTTGGTTTTATTAATTTTTTCTATTGTTTTATTCTTCTCAATTTTATTTATTTCTGCTCTGATCTTTATTATGTCCCTCCTTCTGCTGACTTTGGGCCTCATTTGCTCTTCTTTTTCCAGTTTCCATAATTGTGAATTTAGACTATTCATTATTCATTTGGGATTGTTCTTCCTTCTTTAAATAGGCCTGGATCGCTATATACTTTCCTCTTAGAACTGCCTTCACTGTGTCCCACAGAAGTTGGGGCATTGTGCTGTTGTCATTTGTGTCCATATATTGCTTGATCTCTGTTTTAATTTGGTCATTGATCCATTGATTATTTAAGGAGCATGTTGTTAAGCCTCCATGTGTTTGTGAACCTTTTTGTTTTCTTTATACAATTTATTTCTAGTTTTATACCTTTGTGATCTGAGAAGTTATTACTAAAATTTCAATCATTTTTAATCTACTGAGGCTCTTTTTGTGGTCAAGTATGTGGTCTGTTCTGGAAAATGTTCCATGTGCACATGAGAAAAATGTGCATCCTGCTGCTTTTGGGTGTAGAGTTCTGTAGATGTCTGTTAGGTCCATCTGTTTTAATATGTTGTTCAGTGCCTCTGTCTCCTTAGTTATTTTTTGTCTTGTTGATCTGTCCTTTAGAGTGAGTGGAATGTTGAAGTCTCCTAGAATTAATGCATTGCATCCTATTTCCCTTTTTAATTCTGTTAGTATTTGTTTCACATATGTAGGTGCTCCTGTGTTGGGTGCATAGACGTTTATAACGGTTACTTCCTCTTGTTAGACTGACCCCTTTATCATTATGTAATATCCTGAAAGTGTGGTTTTTAATGTCAGTTGTTTCAGAGTTATAGCAAACACATCTTGACTTTTTCAAACTCCCTTAGAATTTATGGAATTACTAATATCAGCTCATTTTTGAAGATTCCAATTTATTTAGCTGATTCTATGTCAACTATATGTCAATAAAAGAGATGAGAAAAAATTACATTTTGGCCTTATAAGGCCATTAGCAAGTAGAATATCAAGGATATCTTGTAAGGAATGTCTTGATGCAGTAAGATACACAGACAAAACAAAAGTAAATATATGTGCAAATGTATGACCATGAGGCAATTTTACCTTAAGAGAAGAGTTAAATCCGTAGCCATATGAAGAATAGGGAAGTATTTAAAATTGTTACTATTTGCCTATAGATATTACTCCATTATGTTTTAATATTTAATGTTAAATATGAGTAATAGGTCAAGGATTACAAGCTCAAAATAGATTTCTCATTGTATACTCCTCATCTCACAAGAGACAAAGGCAAAAAGAGTGATCTAATGAAAAGATATCATGTCCCAGTGGAAAAAAACGGAGTTATTTTTTTTGGACTGTCATGCATTTCTTATTTCATAATCACATATCATTTTAGATGGGTTGGTTGCCAGTCCTCCCAAGTAAAGAAGAAAAGGATAAACAATACTTTTATAAACAAATGACAGTTTTATTGTCCTAACAAGGAGCTACCAGAAATAATTACCATGCTAGTAAAATATTGCTTTAAATAACATTTACAGGTCCAAAATAGTTATTATTATAGTTGGGCATTATACAGTTTTCAGTAACAATTAAAAGTCTATTTGGAGCATGTTTTCTTAACAGAATATCCACAACTCAATGAAAGACTCATTCACTTAATCTGAAGAGTCCCTAGGAGTACCTCATATGTGCTGCATATTTTGTACCCAATCTGTCCCTCTTTGGACACTGCCATCATAATGTTATGATCTGCTATTTCTATCAGTTCCCTGGAGCCTGTCACTTCTGCTGCTTCTAATAGGCCTTACTATTTAGGATGACTGTGTATTAGATCATCTAAACTAGAACACTTTTGACTGTGAAAGGAAAAACTGTTACTAATTACATCAGAACAACTGTTGACTCCTTCTGGGAAAACACAGACATATGGTCACCACTGCAACACTGTTTACATTAAAACCATTATGTTCCAATGCCTGCAAAATGTTTCACACACAAAAACAATAGGTATTTACTTTGTTACCAGCACCCAAAAACTGCTTTTTATACCCTGGCTGACAGCAGATACTAAGCTTTGGCCTGCACCTGATCATTTCCAAAGACCAGACTAAAGTTCATGGAGTCAGGCTGGGAAAACAGTCTCTGGACAGATATATATCACACTTCTCTCAGAGTCTGGGTGCTAATAAATTTAAGTTAAAAATTAGAATCTGAACACAGTGAACTCTATTAACATAACAATAAACTGGAAACTAAGGGGGAGAGTTGGATGATGAGGAATCTTCATGAAAGCTAATGTATAATTAGCGTTCTCTTTATTCATTTTCTGCATTGCCATTGCCTTATATCTTACTCATATCTCCATTAGTAAATAGAATCCCAGAGCTGGCTATAGTTCAGGAAATGAAGGGAAGGTAAATGAATGCATGAGATGAAACAAAAAGGACAAAGAACTGCATCAACAGTGATGATAGTGAAGAACAGGCAGAAATGACAAGCAATGAAGCCAACATAGTGGTCTGGAACGAGATGATCAGCCACAACTAGATGTTTCTAAAGACTCGCAGTCAGTCACCTTTGAGGGATTCTATGTCCATCTGAATGGTACAATGTTCTCTCCTAAGAAAGTCAACTAAATTTCAAAAATTGCTAGTCTGCCTGTTCACTAAGTATTTTCCAAGGAATGACCAGTCTGCATTATGGTGGTATCACTTTCTGGGCAGGTGCAGATGACCAGTAATGAATCCACAGGGTCAGAAAATGTGAATCAGCAAAATAATTCAAACACTTTTTAAAAATCTTATTTGGAATAAACTGGGTTCTAGCTAGCTTCTCATTGACTATCATGATGTCAATGATGAGAGAAAGTAATGTAAACAAATAACACAAAATAATATATGTGACCTTTGCAGAGAAGAAATTCCCAAGAACTCCACCTTGGGAATTAATATATTTGATGTGAAGGCAGGCTGTAAACCTAGATACAAAACCTCTACTTGGGTATGCTGACAGCTTCTGGTACAAGACAAAGTTTGGCTCAGTTTACTGAAATCTAAACCTTTATGTATGGAGAAACTATATTTTAAAACATTTTATCCCCACACAGTTTCATAAAGCACACAAATCCAAGAAGAAATCAGTTAGGTCTTATCCTTTTTTTTTTTTAAGTTAGGTACAAAAATCTATGAAAGCTTTAACTTGTGATTCTCTGTTAAATTTCATGGGGGATAAAAAATGGCAATGAAATAAAGAAGCCATTCAACTTCCCTCTTTGTAATATGGTTTTCCATACAACGTACCCTTCTGCCTCATGTCTGAACTATAAGGGGGAAAATACATGTGTACTTTACAGCTGAAATTAAATATAAGTTTTTTTAATTTGAAGGAAAAAATAGAAAACCAATTTTTAATTATAAATTAACAATTAATAAATAATATTGGATTTTAAATAGTATTAAAAAGCTAAAGCAAGTCAAACAAATAAAAGAAATCAAATAACTTAATATCTAAAGTTTACTATAGTTCTAGTTCTAAAAGAAACATAAACTAAACTACATAAAATTAAAAATTAAAAATTCTAATATGACAGCAGGTAAGAAGAAAACAGATATAATATTTAAATAAAAATCGACATCTAATATGAAAATTTGAAAGTGTGAAATTCAGTTCAAGAATAGATAAAATAAAGGTAAAAATTTTAAAGGTGAAGGTTACAATAACAGAGGAAAGATAGATAAATTGCAAATAAAAATCAAATGTAAAAACCCTCTAAAAGGTAGACCCAGCATTCCTTAAAAACAGATCCTGTTGGATCAGCAACCTAATTCATGAATGAAGATCCAGTGGGACAGAGGAAAAGATATAGTTCTACTTTTACCAGTGGATAACAGGCTTAAAATCTATTTACATTCAATTTTAAAAGTTTTAAAAATCAAGTCCAAGTCCAGACATTTAGATCTCACTTATCAGAAGGTCTTTGGAAAGAAGACTGCCAAAGTAGATATGCTGCAGGTAGAAAACAATAGTAATTTGATGCCTCATAGTTAGAGATAAACAAAAAGTTATTTAAATAATACAGATATAAAAGTAAAGATATGTTATAGAAGAGACATATAATAAATATATTATTATGAACTGATATAAACATAAAATAATAATTCTAGAACCAAAAAGTTTAATAGTAACAAATACTTGGAAGATAATCAGTATTACATACTTAAATAGACACTGAGTAAGTTATATAATTTTAGCAATTCCAGAATTGGAAATTTACAATTTTAAGTGAGTTTTAAAAATCTGAAACCAGGTTTCATTCTGTCTTGTAAAAAAGTAAGTAAGTGTGAAATTGGTTGTGGAAATAATTTTATCACAAAATTTTTTTTAAGTTTTAATACTAGTGTAACTTTTTTCCTGTCTGGAAATCTCTCTCCCTACTACTCTATACTTTTATATGCCCTCATTGTCAAGATCCTCAAAAACACAACTATAGTTACTGACCCTTAAAACACTGAAATTTACTTACTTAGTTACTATCATTATGCCCTGTGCCACAAAAGAATATTTTAGGGCTTGAAAGACTTGAGAGATGAATTTGACACAGCAGCAAGGAGCTATCTATATGACTTTTTGGTTTCCCTAATTAATTTCCACACTGTGATTATAAAAATTAGGTGCTCTTTTCCATTAACTAGCTAAAAACTTTTCTTCTCAGTAGTTGCTTCACTGCTTCCTTCACATCCTTGTTTCTGAGACTGTAGATTAATGGATTCATCATGGGAGTCATCACCCCATAGAACATGGATACAAGTTTGTCAGTAGCATCCAAGTCATCTGAATTGAGTGTCTCTTTAGACTTGGGTTTCATGTACATGAAGAGAATGGTTCCATAGAATATTATCACCACAGTCAGATGAGCTGAGCAGGTGGAGAAGACTCTCCTTCTCCCCTCAGAAGTGTGAATTTTGAGGATACTGATGATGATTATTGAGTAAGACATAATGATTAATAACAGTGGTGTCAATATGAACAACGATGTGGCCACAAGCATGATGAACTCATTGCCTGAGATGTCTGCACAGGCCAATTTCATGACAGCCAGAATTTCACAAGAGAAATGATTGATGATGTTATTCCTACAAAAAGGCAATTGTATTACAAACACAGTTTGTACTGCAGAGTTGACAATTCCTATGATCCAGGACCCAGCTGCCATTAGCACATAGGAATCTTTTCTCATAATGACAGGATATCTCAGAGGATTGCAGATAGCCACATACCGGTCAAAGGCCATCATGCCCAGGAGCACACACTCTGTTGTCCCCATGGCCAAGCCTAGAAACATCTGCACTGCACAGCCAGAGAAAGAGATCGTCTTTCTTTCTGAGAGGAAGCTCACCAGCGTGTTGGGAATGGAGGTGGTGGTGTAGCAGATGTCCAGGAAGGAGAGATTTCCCAGGAAGAAGTACATGGGGGTGTGAAGGTGGGAGTCCAAGACGCTGATTAAAATAAGGGTGCCATTGCCCAGAAGGATGACCACATACATTATTAAGATTAGCACAAAAAAGAGTAGCTCAAGTCTTGGGTAACCTGAAAGCCCTTTTAGAAAGAATCCCACCAGAAGTGTTTGGTTCTCCCATTTCATTTTACTGTTTCTGTTTTACCTGTAAGACATTAGAATTTATTAAGACAAATTATATATCTTACTTTGGTTCCTTTCAAATGTGTATCAGTGTACAAGTATCATACTCCCAGAGATAAATAAAAATAAAAAAGGAAAAGACTAAAGAAAAAAAGGAGAAATAAAGAAAAGTGGACCAAAGAAAGGAAAGGTTTGTGTGGAGAGAAAGAAGGGAAGAGGAAACTAACGTATTTCAGGCTATATGCAACATGATTTGTAATTCATTTAGTCTCATCACAGTTCTAGGAGAGGTACTTATACACATTTTACATTCAAATAAATTAAAGCACAATTATTAAGTAAACTTGACTAAAGGTAAATATATAACAGAGCTAACTCTTAAACCTATGTCTCCTCTGCTGAAGCCTAAGCTCATTGTCACATTTGTCATCACATATATAAGCTAGAGGTTATAATAAAAATAAGCTTTGTGTTATATGTAACTTCACAAGAAACCACTCTTTTTGGCTACAAACTACCACACAATAGATCAGTGATCTTTTCACTCCTTGAAATTATATTCTGTTTATTACCTGTCATGCCCAGTAGCACGTAAACTTTATAAATGTAGGTACCTTTCTTGTTTACTTCTACAGTCCTAGTGCCTACAACAGAGTAGATGTTCAAAAGCACTTGCTGAATAAATGAATAAAATTAAAGGTAAATAATGACTAACATTTCTTATTCTGTGTCTGTCCTGTACTGTTTTTTGTTTTGTGTGTGTGTGTGTGTGTGTGTGTGTGTGTGTGTTTGCATACATTAGTTAATTTACTCTGAATAGCAACCCTATTATGCAATTGCTATTATAATTAGCACCACCATCTTCATTAAATAGAAGATGAAAATAGAGCAGACAGAAAAGTTAAGTAATTTGCTCGAGGTCAAGTTAATATAGCTAAATAAATGATAGAACCTGGACTTAAACCCAAGCCATATGGTTGAAGAGTACAAGATCTTAATTGTTCAATTTACAGAGAACTTGGCTCACAGGCTAGAATATATTGTAATCTAATTGACAGCAGCAACATCTCAAAAGAAATATTAGACCAAAAAAGGTAATTCATCAGAAAGAAGCAAGATTTCAACATAATGATTTGATAGCAAATTTTGGATGATTTTTCCTATTTGCCTCCTAATTTGCTGGTGTCCAGAGAACTTCAGTAACCATGATAAAGTGTATTAGAATTTGTATGTAAGATTAAGAGATGATAGATAGATAAATAGATAGATAGATAAATAGATACTGAAAATGGTGTTTAAAAAACTCAGTGTCTAAATTCGCAGGGAACTTCCTAACAGAAATTTTCTAATACCCCTCACTATGATTCTTTGGGTGGCTATGCACTGGTACCCCTTAGGGGAAAGGCATGGTTTCATCTCTAATGACCTTAACTCCTAAGGGTGAGGAGACAAGCACTCCTATACAGTCTCACTGGATATGCAAATTGGTACATCCTCTATGGAGGACAATTTGACAATATTTATCAAACTCACAAACTCACAAGTGCATACCACCACAGATTTACTTCTAGGTAATTATCACCAGCTATGCTGACATATCTGTAAAGTGATTTAGATACATATTGAATCATTAAAGTGCTGTTTGTATTAGCAGATATGGAAGCAATTAAAATTTCCATAAGGGGACATAGAAATAGTGGAATACTATTCTGCTGTCAAAAATAAGAGGCTTTTTGCACATTGATGTAGAAGTATCTTCAAGAAATATTTAGTGGAGGGGGATTCTGTGAAAAAGATGGCACTGTAAGAAGGCAAGACAGAAACCTCCTCCAAAAATCACATAGAACATGAAATTAAAGCAAATATAGCTAAACTTGAAAATGATCTGTAGACTTCAGAACAGATTGATTACATCTGGAGAAGAAGAGAGGACCCCACAATAAAGGGTGCCAGTCCCACTCGCCTGTAGTCCTGCCATTGTGACAGGCCAGAGGGAAGACAGCTCTGCACACAGAAGCTCCAGTGGCACAGCCCCAATTACTTTCCCTGCTCATGCAATCAGCCAACAGCCCACACAGCACACCTGAAATTAGATCACTACAAGTCAGACACAGAGATGTCACACATACTGCACGCCAACAGCTGGGGATCCTGCATAGGAAATTGAGCTCTGGGCACTAGATGGCACCACCTACACAAGGTTATTTTTCCATAGGGAAGACTAAAAGAAAAATGAAGAGGCAGAGGAATTTGGTCCAAACAAAACTACCAGACAAAAACAACGGGAAGAGGCCCCCCCACTGTAATACGCAGCCTGCAGTTCCTTCCTCCTAGCCTACTGGCACTGGCTTGCAAGCCAGCAGTCACTGCTCTGGTATCAGGCCAGTCAAAGGGAGGCCCCGCCTACAACAGCTATAGATGCAAAGCACAGAGGCTTATACCACTGAGCTCAGCTCACTGGCTCTGACAGTAGAGGCACTATAGCCAGGAAGCAAGAAACAGCTCTTTCCTCCCCTCAAGCACCAGCGCTGCTCCACTGTAACCCCTGACCTCACTCCAGGGGCTGAGCAGCTCCAGAGACTAGAGCGTCTGGTCACTAGAGTGTGCCACATAGAAATATGAAATGTCAAAGGAACCTGGTTCAGACCAAAATCTCATAAATCCCAGAAGGGACAAAAGAAACTGAACTCACCAATCTTTCTGAAAGAGAGTTCAAAATAAAAATCATAAATATGCTTATGGAGGTACAGAAAAATATTCAAGAACTCAGGGATGAATTTAGGATGGAGATTGAATCATTAAGAAATTCCATATCTGAAATGTACTATACAAAGAAGGGATTTAAAAGCAGATTAGATGTAGTAGAAGAGACAGTAAATGGAACAGAAATTAGATGAAAGGAATACAAAGATGCTGAGGCACAGAGAGAAAAAAAGGATCTCTAAGAATGAAAGAATATTGAGACAAATGTGTGACCAAACCAAACAGAACAATATTCGCATTATAAGGGTACCAGAAAAAGAAGAGACAGAAAAAGGGATAGAAAGTGTCATTGAGGAGATAATTGCTGAAAACTTCCCCAATCTGGGAAAGTAGATAGTCTCTCAGGCCATTGAGGTGCACAGATCTCGCAACACAAGGGACCCAAGGAAGACAACACCAAGACATATAATAATTAAAATGGCAATGATCAAAGATAAAGACAGACTTTTAAAAGAAGACAGAGAGAGAAAAGATCACATACAAAGGAAAACCCATCAGGCTATCATCAGATTTCACAACAGAAACATTACAGGCCAGAAGGGAGTGCCATGGTATATTTAATGTAATGAACCAGAAGGGCCTCTAACCAAGAATATTCTACCCATAAAGTTTATCATTCAAATTTGAAGGAGGGATTAAACAATTTCCAGATAGCAAAAGCTGAGAAAATTTACCTCCCACAAACCACCTCTACAGTGCATTTTGGAGAGACTGCTATAGATGGAAGCATTCCTAAGGCTAAATAGCTGTCATCAGGGGAAATAAAACCACAGCAAAGTAGAACAATTAATTACTAAACAGATCCAAAATCAAATCAACTACCCATGAAGTCAATCAAGTGATAGACAAAGAGTACAGACTATAATACCTAATATATAAAGAATGGAGGAGGAAGAAAAAGGAGGAAAAAGAAAAAGAACCTTTAGGTTGTGTTTATAATAGCATACTATGTGAGTAAAATTAAACTGTTAAATAGGAAAGGAATTACCCTTGAACCTTTGTTAACCACAAATCTAAAACCTGCAATGGCAATAAGTACATACCTATCAATAATCACCATAAATGTAAATGGTCTGAATCCACCAATCAAAAGACACAGAGTCACTGAATGGATAAAAAACAAGACCCATCTATATGCTGCTTACAAGAGACTCACTTCAAACCCAAAGACATACACAGACTGAAAGTAAAGGGATGGAAAAACATATTTCATGCAACTAATAGGGAGAAAACAGCAGGAGTAGCAGTACTTATATCAGACAAAAGACTTCAAAACAAAGAAAGTCACAAGAGACAAAGAAGGACATTATGTAATGATAAAGGGGTCAGTCCAACAAGAGGATATAACTATTATAAATACCTATGCACTCAACACAGGAACACCTTCATATATGAAAAAAATATTAACAGAATTAAAGGGGGAAATAGAATGCAATGCATTCATTTTAGGAAACTTCAACACACCACTCACTCCAAAGGACAGATCAACCAGACAGAAAATAAGTAAGTAAACAGAGGCACTTAATAATAAATTAGAACACATGGACCTAACTGACATCTACAGAACATCCTACCACAAAGTAGCAGGATACACATTCCTCTCATGCATACATGGAAATTTTTCCAGAAAAGGTCACATACTAGGACATAAAAAGATCCTCAATAAATTCAAAAAGATTGAAATTGTGTCAACCCTTCTCAGATCACAAAAGTATGAAATGAAACAAGAAATAAATTACACAAACAAAACAAAGAGCCTACAGACACACAGAGGTTTAACAACATGCTCCTAAATAATCAATGGATAAATGAACAAATTGAAATAGAGATCAAGCAATATATGGAGACAAGTGAAAACAACAACTCAACAGCCTAAAACCTATGGGATACAGCAAAGGCAGTTCTAAGAGGAAAGTACATAGCAATGCAGGCCTACCTCAAGAAAGAAGAACAATCCCAAATGAACAATCTAAACTCACAATTAAAGAAACTAGAAAAGGAAGAACAAATGAAGCCCAAAATCAGTAGCAGGAGGGACATAATAAAGATCATACAAGAAATAAATAAAATTGAGAACAATAAAACAATAGAAAGAATCAATGAAACAAGGAGCTGGTTCTTCAAGAAAATAAACCCGTAGCCAGGTTTATCAAGAAAGAGAGTGCACACAGATAAACAGAATCAGAAATGAAAAAGGAATGATCACAACTGACACCACAGAAAAACAGAATTATTACAAAATACTATGATAAATTAGGTTGGACAGCCTACAAGAAATGGACAACTTTCTAGAAAAATGCAACCTTTCAAGACTGGCCCAGGAAGAAACAGAAAATTGGAACAAATCAATTAACAGTAAAGAAATTGAACTGGTAATAAAAAACTACCTAACAACAAAATATCTGGCCCAAATGGCTCCAAGCCTGAATTCAAATATTTGAAGAAAAGCTAATACCCATCCTGATTAAAGTATTCTAAAATGTAGAAGACAAGCAAATACTTTCATACTCATTCTATGAAGCCAGCATCCCTCTAATACCAAAACCAGACAAACACCACAAAAAAATAAAATTATAGACCAATATCCTGATGAGCATAGATGCAAAAAGACTCAACAAAAAATTAGCAAACCAAATTCAAAACACAAGAAAAAGAACATCCATCATGACAAAATGGGTTTTATCCCAGAGATGCAAAGACAGTACAATATTTGTAAACCAATCAATATCATGCAACAACAAAAAGAACAAAAATCACATGATCATCTCTATATTTGACAAAATTCAACATCCATTTCATGATAAAAACTCTCAAAAAAATGGCTATTGAGGGTAAGCACCTCAACATAATAAAGGCCACAGAAGACAAACCCACATAATTAACAGTGAAAAGCTGAAAGCTATTCCACTAAGATTGGGAATAAGACAAGGATGTCCACTCTCACCACCTTTATTCAACATAGTACTGGAGGTCCTAGCCATGGCAATCAGACAACACAAAGAGATAAAAGGCATCCAAATTGGTAAGGAAGAAGTTAAACTGTCACTGTTTGCGGATGACATATTATACATAGAAAATCCTAGACTCCACCAAAAAACTGTTAGAACTAATAACTGAATTCAGCAAAGTTGTAGGACACAAATTTAATACACAAATCTGTTGTAATCCCATTCACTAACAATGAATTAGCAGAAAGACAAATCAGGAAAACAACTTCATTCACAATTGCATTAAAAAGAATTAAATACCTAGGAATAAACCTAACCAAGGAAGTGAAAGACCTATACCCTGAAAAAACTAAAAGACAACACTCATAAGAGAAATTAAAGAAGAGATGCAAATCTATCCCATGCTCATGGATTGGAAGAATTAATATTGTCAAAATGACCATCCTGCCTAAAGCAATCTACAGATTCCATGCAATCCTTTCAAAATATCAACAGCGTTCTTCAACAAACTGGAACTAACATTTCTAACACGCATATGGAACCACAAAAGCCCCCAAATAGCCAAAGCAATCCTGTGAGAGAACAAAGCTGGAAGGATTACACTCCCTGACTTCAACTCTACTGCAAAGCCACAGTAATCAAAACAATTTGTTACCAGCACAATAATAGACCCACAGATCAATGCAACAGAAGAGAGAAACCCATATCTAAACCCATATGTGTATGATCAATTAATATATGATAAAGGAGCCATGAATACACAATGGGGAAAAGACACCCCCTTCAACAACTGGTGCTGGGAAAACTGGACAATTACATGTAAGAGAATGAAACTGGATTATTGTATAACTCCATACACAAAAGTGAACTCAAAGTGGATCAAAGACCTGAATGTAATTCATGAAACATAAAACTCTTAGAAGAAAACACAGAAAAAAATCTCTTGAATATAAACATGAGCAACTTTTTCCTGAACACATCTACTTGAGCAAGGGAAACAAAATAAAAAATGAACAGTGTGACTACACAAACTAAAAAGTTTCTGTACAGCAAAAGATCAGCTGAACAAAAAGGCAACCTACAGTATGAGAGAATATATTCATAAACAATTTATCCAATAAGGGGTTAACATCCAAAATATACAAATAACTCACATGCCTCAAAAGCCAAAAACAAAATAACCTGATTAAAAAATGGGCAAAGGACCTGAACAGACATTTCTCCAAAGAAGAAATTCAGATGGCCAATAGGCACATGAAAAGATGCTCCATATCACTAACCACCATGGAAATGCAAATTAAAACCACAATGGTATCACCTCACACTAGTTAGAATGGTCAATATCTAAAAGACAAAAAACGACAAATGCTGATTAGGATGTGGAGAAAGGGGAACCCTCCTACACTGTTGGTGGGAATGTAAATTGGTTCAACTGTTGTGGAAAGCAGTATGGAGGTTCCTCAAAAAACTAAAAATAGAAATAACATTTGACCCAGGAAATCCACTCCTAGGAATTTACCCAACGAAAATAAGATCCTTGATTCAAAAAGACATATGCACTCTTATGCTTATCGCTGCAGTATTTACAATAGCCAAGACATGGAAGCAATCTAAGTGTCCATCAATAGATGAAAGGATAAAGAAGATGTGGTACATATACAAAATAGGATGTTATTCAGCCATAAAAGAAAAGAAACCTTCCCATTTGCAACAACATTGGATGGATCTAAAGGGTATTATGCTTAGTGAAATAAGCCAGGCAGAGAAAGACAAATACCAAATGATTTCACTCATTTGTGGAGTATAAAAACAAAGCAAAACAGAAGGAACAAAATAGCAGTAGACTCACAGACAGACTATTGGTTACCAAATGGGAAGGGTTGGGGAGGATGGGTGGGTAGGGAGGGAAGGAGATTAAGGAACAGTGTAATTCTGAATTACAATTTGGATAGATCACTGGGTTGGTAGTACAGCAGAGAGAAAACAATTAATGACTGTAACATCTTACTACATTGATAGACAGTGACTGCACTGGAAAGGTGAAGGACTTGATAATATGGGTGAATATTGAAACCATTGTGTGTTTTATGTGAAACCATCATAAGATTGCTTATCAATGATACTTCAATAAAAAAATTTTTAACACATATTTAGTGGAAAAGTAATGTTCAAACAGTATATATGGCATGTTAACATTTGTGTAAAAAAGATTGTATGTGTGCATAAACATGTATATATTATATAAATATGTGTTTTTGCTCACATGAAGACTATTTCTAAAATCATAAACAAGAATAGTTTCTTATCTCCAGAAAACTGATAGTTTATTAGCAGAGTGGAAGGTAGGCTGTTTACTGTGTATTATCTTTAAGTACTTTAAAAGTTTTTGAACCTTGTGAATATATATACTATTCATAAAATAAGAAACATCAAGCTAGATTTCTTGTCCTAGAGATTCATAGCCTTTTTCCTTTCACTTTTCCAATGGCATGCTATTATCACACTGCCCATTGTCACAGAACACAACCCCTTATGTTGGCAAATTGTTCTAACTTGTCCAAACTACACAATAAAAGGAAATGGCTGAGGACTTAGAGGTGCTTTAAATATAGTCACGTTTCAATACTCAAGATAATTTAAATAATGTTATTAGGATTTCCATGCCTATATCCATTTTCTGTCCCACTATCAAGCTGTAAGCCATTCTCTGACATGGTGAAGGCTCTATCGTTCCACCACATGTCATTACCTTTCCAGTAAATGTTCCTGCTTTTATGAACTAGTAAAATTCTTGGATTAAAATTACAGCTCAGTAAGTGTTTACTATTATTCTTTTTCCATTCTCAAGTCAAAGATCCCTCCTTCTTAGAATCCTTTGTCCGCGTAACTTTATGGTGTATTTTGCTCTAAACCTTAAGTCCATCTTCTCATTTTCAGGGCATCTCTAGTCTCCTCAGGATCACCACAAAGCCACCCTGATTTCCCTATTCTTAACTCCTCTTATCCCCAACTTAACAAATAGAAAATTTTCATTTTACAGAAATTTTCAAATTTTCTGGGTTAGGGTATAAAACACTTGAGATCCCAAAGAGCATTAGGAACATATGGAGTTCTTTGACTAGTGAAGATTATATGCACACCTGTAAAAGTTGCCTCTGCAAAACACATTGCTTCGTGAACCACCTCCATGTTACACAATGTTATCAAGCACATTCCACAACATTTAAAGAACACAAGCCTGGCAGGCAGGCTTAATTCAAATGCCATCTCTTCCCCTTATTAGCTAGAGGGCCTGGACATGTTTCCAGTCATCACCTCTCCCAGCTATAGAATGAAGATTAAGATAGCACCTACATCATATATGCGTTGATAATATTTAATGTATGTAATTCAATTAGCACAATAACAGTTCACACTGTTAGCAGTTTCCTTCATGCCTCTCTTTTATGGTTCTTCCTTCTGTTACGATCTTTTTAGATCTCTGAACCAGTCATCATTGTCTCTATATATATATATATGTATATATATATATACAGTCAGGTATATATAGCTTAAAATATTAATCAGATCAGAATGTTTTGCTAAATAATATTGACTTAACTTATATACAAATCCTAACACACTTTATCACAGTCACTCCAGTCCTCTGGATACCATCAAATTAGGTGACAAATAAGAAAAATTCTCACCCAAATATCTGCCTTATGTCAAATTCAACTCATTCCATAAAAAATATGGTTTTAGTAAGGTGTTCCTTGTCTTAAAATGCATAAATAACTTTTTTTAACTAAGACTATTTTAACATTTTTAGCAAGCCTCTTATCAGAAAAAAGGAAAAATCATTTACTTTTACAATTACAAGCTAATGATAGAAAAATAAATATTCAAATTAGCCACCAATTTTGCATGCAAACACACTAGGATAATAATGCCCAGCAGATCTCTTATTGGCTATTCATTGCTTTGGTAAATTATCTTTTGCAGATATCAGGAAATGATTATGTTCGGTTTCTTTTTTTAAGTCCAAACGGGACATAGTATCCTCATGTGTTATCTCTCTCTAGAGTCCCTAGGACACACGGTACCTGGCACATAGTTCACCTGGTTCTCAGTTGACTGAACCAAATGGAAAGGAGCTGTTGCTAGAAGACCAGCAAAGACTTATTTGTTATCAACTTTATACTCCAGAACATATAGCCTACTGTCTGCCACGTGGTGAGCCCCAATTAGCTCAAGTAGATGACAGTGTCCAAATACTCTGTAATGCACTAAAAAGCTACACATTGATGAAAAGTAATTCATATGGGCAAATGCCTTTTAGTTTTTTGCACAATTGCCTTTGCATGCAGAACTGTTATTTTGGTCTTCTAGCTTTTTTATCCCCACTACATCTCCATAAATAGACCCTAAATTTCACTTCCAATACTCAGTCTCTCCTCATTGAGAAAAATAGCCCATTTTCAAACTTGATACCTTAAACCCATCAGTCCAGTGCTTGCTTATAGATTATAAATTTGCTTCCTGTGTTTGTAGCAATTTACCTTCAGACAAGGGATTTCCTCTCCTTCTAGGTCACAGCAACAGCAGGTACTTTTGCCTTAGTTTTCTACGTGCAGCCAGTCTTCATGACTTCCCGTTAGCAGCTGAGCCTCCACAAAGGTAGCTATGGGACAGTAATCATTTGTCATAGAAATTCATTGGCCGGTTAACATTTATAGAAACATGATTCTTACAAGGGTGATTACTATGATAAGTTCTCCTAGTTCAGGTAAAACATCTCATTAGATTCCTCTACCCAAAATAGGAAGAAAACTAATATTTAGCAATAAAGTTTAGGAATAGGGAAACATGCCCCTGACATCCCCCTAAAACACTGCTCCATTATGCAAACCCATAAATACCTAAAGAATCTGCTTCCAGCTTTAGGACACAATTTAAATGTTCTTAAGGACATCCTTAACATCCATGTACAAATTTAAATTGCTGCATAGATGAAATATGTATAAAACTTATGAGACTTCAGAAATAAAGCCCTAAAGACCTAATTATAGGAAGCCTATTACTCTATTTCATAGATAAAATCAGAAGGGGGCTCTTGTATTATCATAAATTTTCCCCAGCTGAATTCCCTCTCAAACTCTGTCTTTCTCTCTCTCTCCCCACTCTCTTACACGCACACACACACACACACACACCATTTCTGAAGCATACTTATTTACTGTACAAATTTTCTATTCACATTACAGAATTTGCTTGTAGTAAAAAGTGCCTTTTTGAGTAAACATTTATATTATAAATATTCTAAAAGTAATACATACCCATTGTAAAAGAAGGAAGAATTTTTTAAAGAACAGAAGGAAGGAACAAAAGAAGGAAGGGAGGAAGAAAGGAAAGGCAAAAAAGGTAGGCAAGGAAAGAAAAGATATCCTCAGGCAGTATATAGAGTTGTAAACACCAAAGCTGAAAATATGCTCTAGTTAAACAACCTAGTGATAACCATAATTCAAAAAGGAACCTAAGCTTCACTATAAAAAATGTTAACAACTCAGGCTAAAATCATTTGTCCCTCTCTCCTGAGCATCCACTGAGGCACCTGAAGACTGAAAATTTTTGAGTGATTTTTTTTTCCTCCTTTGCTTTCTCTTTCCTTTTCTTTCCTTTCTTTATTTTTTAAAATTTATTTTTAACTGAATCAGTTCAAATTACTTTGTGAGGCTAGAACTCTGGAAGTGAAATAAATGGTCAAAATAAAAAACTTGTATGAATCCAAAGGATAATACTAACTTATACTCCCACCAGCGTTATGATGTTGCTGATTTTCTTTTGCTCTTTTTATCACTGGATGTTGTCAATATTTTAGTTTTTTTCTCACCTAAAGGGCTTAAAAATGGTACCTCATTATTGCTTTAAGTGACATTTTTAATTACTAGAAATATTTAACTTTTTGTGTGTCTTAAATAGCATATTTTCTTTTATATGTGTTGTGTACTCAGGTCCTCTACCCACATTTCTATTAGGTATTTTATATTTTCTAATCATCTCTGTTTACATGAAATTTGTTGCACACCTATTCAGTGAAGCTGATAGTAAGAATCTCTGTGAAAATAAAATTGTCCGTCGTACAATATCTACCTTCAAGAATCCTTCCTATAGGTGGTGAGAAAAATATTCATGTAATCAGATAATTTCAAAAAAGATGGCAAATGATGCAATAAAAATAATGGCTTAGTGTGCTACGGAAGAATAATAAAATAGCCACTGTCCAAAAGATAAGAAATAACAAGTGTTGGCGAGGATGTGAAGACATGGGAACACTCCTACACTGCTGGTGGGAATGTGAATTGATGAAGTTACTGTGGAAAGCACTACGGAGACTCCTCATAAACTAAAAATAGAAATACCATTTGACCCAGGAATTTCACTCCTAGAAATTTATGAAAGAAAACAAAATCCATGTATCAAAAAGATCTATGCAACCCTACGTTTATAGCAGAACTATTTACAATAGCCAAGATATGGAAGCAACCTAAGTGAATGAAAAAAGATGTGCACATACACAATGGAATATTATTCAGCCACAAAAAATAAATCCTTCCATTTGATACAATATGGATGGATCTAGAGGGTATCATACTCAGTGAAATAAGCCAGGCAGGGAAAGACAAATAGCAAATGATTTCCCTAATTTGTGGAGTATAACAACAAAGCAAAACAAAATGAACAAAATAACAGTAGACTCATAAACTCTGAGAAGTGACTGGTGGTTACTATGGGGGAGAGGTTAGGTGGATGAGTGGGTAGGGTGATGGGGATAAAAGGGCACAAAAATTCTCAATCATATTATAAGTTAGTCACTGGGATAGTAGTAAAACATGGAGAATATAGCCACTGATTCTATAATATCTTCCTATGTTGACAGATAGGAAAAGCAATACTGGGGTTGAGGATTTAACAAAATGGGTAGCTTTTGAAACTTTGTGTTCTGTATTTGAAACCAATATAAAATGTATATCAATGATACTTAAATTTAAAAAAGGGGGTAGTCTAATGAGCTTGTGTTTATAAATAACATTCATGCCACTGATAAAAAGTGAACTGGAAAAATGAAATTAATATATCCCAAATTCCAAAACATTAAACTCTTATTTGTCTGTATAAAATGTTTCTGCCCAACATCCTCTGAATTCACAGATCCATCAGTATAAAATTTATCCAGCCAAATAGATTTCCTAGAATGTGGCTGACTCCTGAATACATTTCTATTGGTTTATATATGAGAAGTGTTCTTCAGATAGAGGAAAAATTTGAAGGGAAAGCCAAAGCATATCAAGATAATGATACCTCATGTCTGACATACCCAGATCCTCTACTTCCTCAGATCACTAAGGTCACAAAGCCAGTTATTAATAGAGATAAGACATGAAGGCAGGTCTACACTAAAAATCAAGACCATGGCTACTCTTCTAAGATTTGGAAAAGTATTGGAATTTCCTTGGGATATCAAAGGACTCTAGCTTCTCCTAAATGGGCACTGATATGACACCAATCCAATCCAAAACTAGTCCACATTATTATCTAGACCACTACTGGTCTTCAAACTCAGTTTTAATTTTGCAAAATGTTCTTCTTGCTAAAGCTAACCTGTAAGCTGAAACAAAGAAAGGAGATAAGGATATCCTGGTTGACTGCATAGGCCCCACCTTTAACCCCCATTTACCCATTCTCTCAATAGTTCCAAATGCTGAGCATCCTTGAGTTCCACAGAAAAACAACATTATCAATATTGAACAACAAAATAGTATTTAGTGTCTTAGGAGGATTTGGAGATTAAAGTGAAGCTACAACACAAGGCTCTCCACTGGAGAACATGGGTGCAGTGCTTCTGGGTGTGTCTGTTTTGCTTTGGTGACCACAGAAAGCTTTACTTATTTTGAAAGATTTAATGAAGTGTGTCTATAGAATAATGTTATATTTAAAAAAGAACATAAAAAGGCATATAACACCCAATTCAAATAATGAAATGAATACAGAATATGAAAGATATTGTTGAAAATGTTAGAAAGTGCCAATCTCCCACTATTAGAATAATAGGTTATCGCTCTTCCTCATGCTACCATCCTGTATCCTGCAAATGCTCTACTATGAACATGAAATCATTTTAAAATGTGACATGTCATTATAAAAATCTTTAAATAATATATGAAAGCACAGAAAAAGTAAAAGTAACCAAAATTCCAACATAATTCTCAAGTTTCAACAATATCCAATGTGTTCAAATCCAGTACATTTTCCATTCACTTGCTAAAGAACTTTCTTGTAAGTAGGTCTTTTACTGCCTCTTTCACATCCTTGTTTCTGAGACTGTAGATTAACGGATTCATCATGGGAGTCATCACCCCATAGAACATGGATATAAGTTTGTCAGCAGTGTCCAAGTCATCTGAATTGAGTGTCTCTTTAGACTTTGGTTTCATGTACATGAAGAGAATGGTTCCATAGAATATTATCACCACAGTCAGATGGGCTGAGCAGGTAGAGAAGGCTTTGCTTCTCCCTTCAGAAGTACGGATCTTAAGGATGCTAGAAACAATTAATGAGTAAGAGATGACAATCAAGAGCAGAGGCATCAGTGTGAACAATGTTGTGGCCACAAGCATGATGAACTCATTGCCTGAGATGTCTGCACAGGCCAATTTCATGACAGCCAGAATTTCACAAGAGAAATGATTGGTGATGTTATTCCTACAAAAAGGCAATTGTATTACAAACACAGTTTGTACTGCAGAGTTGAGAACCCCTGCAAACCAGGACCCAGCTGCCATTGGCACATAGGAAATCTTGCTCATGATGACAGGATATCTCAGAGGATTGCAGATAGCCACATACCGGTCAAAGGCCATCATGCCCAGGAGCACACACTCTGTTGTCCCCATGGCCAAGCCTAGAAACATCTGCACTGCACAGCCAGAGAAAGAGATCGTCTTTCTTTCTGAGAGGAAGCTCACCAGCGTGTTGGGAATGGAGGTGGTGGTGTAGCAGATGTCCAGGAAGGAGAGATTTCCCAGGAAGAAGTACATGGGGGTGTGAAGGTGGGAGTCCAAGATGCTGATTAAAATAAGGGTGCCATTGCCCAGAAGGATGACCACATACATTATTAAGATTAGCACAAAAAAGAGTAGCTCAAGTCTTGGGTAACTAGAAAGCCCCTTTAGAAAGAATCCCACCAGAAGTGTTTGGTTCTCCCATTTCATTTTACTGTTTCTCTTTTACCTGTAAGAATTCAAAGAATTTGTTTAAACATAATTATTCATTTACTATGGCAAGTCCCTGTTCACCAATTCACAAATATAAAAACTTGCCATGACCCAATAAGAAGGAAGAAAAAAAAAACAGGGAAGGGAAAGAAGAGAGAAAAGGTAAGGGAATGAAGAAATAAACAATGCAGAAAGGGAAATTAAAGGGAGAAACTATTATATCAACCACTCTGGGCCAGCAACTTTGTGAGTTTCTTTCCATACATTACCTTATTTAAACCCCACAATTATTAGTATTTTAAAGATAAAGAACTAATTTAAGGTAAACTAAGAGAGTTTCAGCCTAATATCATATAATTAACATGTAGCAAAGTCTAGGCTCAAACTCAAGCCTGCTTGTGGCCCTTAATTACCTGAGTTTTTTTATAAACTAAAAAACAATACAGAATACATATCAGAGATTTGGTTATAGTTATCTTGTTAAGGTAGTCCAGCTCCTAGGACAGGAAAATTCAATAGTAAAACATTGGAGATTAAACACTGAAGGAAGTGTATCGACCTCATGGCATAATGGTCAAAAATAAACCCACACAGTGTTTATTGACTCCCTGATTGCCCAAAAGAGGGATGAAATTCATGTAAAGTTCAATAATCTACAGTCTTCTTGTTAAAAGCAAGTACTTCTTTTGGTGGAGATACAGTAAGTTTTTAAGTTTTATTTTAAAAATTATATTAAAGTACAACATACAGTAAAATCCATTTGTCTCTTTCAATGTACAGTTCTACTAATTTCAAACCATGTGTAGATTCATGTAACTATCACCATAATCAGGACATAGAAATCTCTATCATCCTAAAAATTCCTTTGTGCTATCCCTTTATAGTTACTCTCATAAATCTGGGCAAAAACTATTATGCTTTTATCCCTGTAGTTTTCTTTTCCAGAAAATCATACAAATGGAGGTGTAGATCCACTGGTATCTGGCTTTTTTCACTTAGCATAAAGACTCTGTGATTTATCCAAGTTGTTACTGCTGAGTAGTATTCCAATATAAGAATGTACTGTAGTTCATCTATTCACCTGTTGAAAGACATTAGGTTGTTTCCAGTTTGGGGCAATTATTAATAGAGTGGTTATAAATTTATGCCTATATTTTCATGAGGACATAAGTTTTCATTTTTCTAGGGTAAATATCCAGGAGTGGCATACTGGGTAATATAGCATGTGCACATTTCAGTTTGTAAGAAACTGCGAAACACTTTTCCAGAGTGGCTTTATCAGTTTTGCATTCCAACCAGCAACGTATGACAGTTCTAATTGCTTCCAATCCTCATCAACACTTGGTATTGTGTGTGCATATATATATATATTAATACATTCTCATAGATATGTAGTGATATTTCATCAAATTTTAGTTTGAATTTCCCTAGGGACTGTTTACAGAATTTTGCCATCTTTATACTCTCTTTAGTAAAGTGTTACTCATGTCTTTTGCCCATTTTTAATTGGGTTGTTTTTCTTATTGTTGAGTTTTGAGAATTCTTTACATATTCTGGTTATGAATCATTTATTGGATATATGACCTGCATATATGTCTACAAGTCTGTGACTTGTCTTCGCATTCTCTTAACACAAATACCTTTATTGCCATTTTAATTGGTTGTTGTTTAAGTCCAATAGAAACAACATTATGACCAAAAATACATTTTCCAACATTTTCTTTGATACCTTTCCCTTTGGATGATGGAATACCCATTGTCATCACCCAAGGAATAGAAACAATAGGTTTTGCATCCAATGACCTTGACTCCTAAAGCCTCAGGTGATTCTTTTCAATTTTTCCTCAAAAATAGTACCTCCCTGCCCAATCCAACACACAGGTTTCTGTGAATATATTTCTTCGTGGACACAGAATCTATCGGAAGTGCTTTAATTCACTCACAAAACCAACAGGCACCAAACATGTAGAATATTTCTTCTTATTCAGGAAATGGCTCAAATTTTAGATCTGAATTGAATCCTTTCAAGTAGCTTTAATTGCCTATCTATGCGTTTGGCCATTATTAGGGTACCTCTTTCATCCTATTTTGCCCTTATTTCAATCAACTCCACCTTCCATAATTTGGGATTCTTTTATACCCTGAAGATGCTTCTTTTACTCTCAGTGCCAGATTCACAATCTTAAGGCTAACCATCCAATCCCAACTCCTTAGTAAATGATGACTGAGAAGCAATTGCACTCTGCAAGCCCACTTTATCTACTGAAAAAAACATGCATTTTTGTGGTAAGAAATTGAGGTTTTTACTGACATGCAAATGTATTTTAGAGTTAATGTCTACAAAAAGATTCTATGAACAATAGAAAACTTTAAGCATGAAGTCACAGGGTATTAAAAATATTAAACCAGTAAATGCAAATATATCTCCCAAGGCCCAACCACAAAAAGGAATAGATAGGTAACAAGTTTGGAGGGAAACATGCTTAGAGATGGGCTTCATAATCCATAGGAAGAAGTCCAAAGCACCACTCAAGAAGAGGGTGTGGGCAAATCTGTGCTGCAGAAACAGCTGTAAGGGACTCCACCTCCTGTTTCCCCAGCTTTGCCTCTTCCTAACCGAACTCCGCCTGGGGGCTTCCACCAGATAAAAGCTGTAGCTTCAGTTCATGCTACCCAACTCAGTCCTCTCTGAAACCCTCTTGTCAGTGGACTGGATCGATGACAAGCCTGTGTCTTTGTGGAGAACACAAAGATACACTCTATATGGCTTCTGCATGGATTAAACCTTTCTATGACCAGCAAAAACTCAGGGCTAGGGCCCCACATCCATGTCCCCTCTGCTAACGGGGCCAGTGACTAGCTATGTGAGCTTGGCAGTTTACATAACTTCTGTGTCTAAATATCTTTATCTAAAACATGGGGATTTTAATAGCCTCTTTGTCATGTTCTCAGGACAATAAATAACACAATGCTTATGAATCATCTAGGATAGGGTAAGCACTATTTTGGTTTCCCTCATCTTCCACTGACTTGTTATTTTTCAAGTTCTTATACATGTCTGTCTCCAGTTTCATGCTCCTACAAATCTTTATCAGTCAGACCTGTTCAGGTATTGGCCTCTTCTTACCCCATCTACCTGCTATGTAGTTATACAAAACTTGTGTCACTTTGTAATGAAGAACATTATATGAATGCCATTTAAAACAAGGAAATCACAGGTTGACATTTTTAAAGAAAGGCTATTTCAATTCATTAATCTACAAGTTAAATCATTATGTTTGTCTCTGTCTGTCTCACAAATATTATATCTACAGATATCATACCAGCTACAAATCCAATGTTATTACCAAAAACAAAAGAAGTATTCAAAAAAAAGTAATAAGCTTTCCAGGTACCAGTAAGAGTCCAGGACAGGAACTGTCTGCTCATGATTAGCACTGTATAAACATTTGCTAAATGGAACCAAAGACAACTAAACTGGTGCTGAGGTAGACTGTTACAGAATCAGAACCTTGGTGACACCAGCCTACTTTACATTCTGTATCAAGAGTGAAAATCTGCTGCCTATTACTACAGCAACTTCAGTACACCAGTGAGAAATGACACCACTAAACATATAGGCACTTGTAGTGAGCCAAGGACCAGGAACTATATTCTGACTAAATAAATCTTTATCCCCAGTAAGAGAAATACTAGACAGGAATATTCATCTTTTTTGGATATTCAAATTACTTTGGACTTCACATTACTCTTTTGATCAAAGTTTTCACTTTTTCTCCATTTTCTCACTATATCCAAGAAAACCCTCTTAGAATATTTTTATATCTATTCCCTATAGGCTCTCTATAGTAAAAAAAAATATTCTATCCCCAAAATACATGGCTTACAAACTCAGTTAACTGACTGACCTGCCCTTGGATTTGGGCTGTTAGTATGTTTTTAGCTATTAAATCTAAATGGGATGTTGACTCACCTCCTAGGTTGCTTTGATCTTCTCTTTGCAGCCTATTGTACAAAATCTTTCATGAGGTTGAAGAACACTTGAAGGTGTTACAACTAGGAGCCATAATGTCACATGACTTGTCTGGAAAACATTGATGGCAAAGGTCCAATTTCAAAATTGCTTTAAAACCTTCTATAAACTATAGCCAAATATGATTGATTACAAAGGGAGTTTATCTTGATTTTGGTGTTTCAAAAGTAAGATGAAAATGAATATTTGAAGATATGGAAGATTTAATTTGCTCTTTAAGCCCAGGTAGAAACATTGCCTCACTGTGAAAATCCAGAAAATTCTCTAAAGAATCTTCTTCAGGCCCAGGAGGATAATTTAAATATTTCTTGCTCTCAGGGACTTACGTACTTTTCGAAGTCATAACTTTAAATTGCTACAGAGGAAGGACAGTTAAAAACTTTTCAAAACATCAAGAATAATCCCTTGGAGAATTAGTTAAATTAGACTTATTACTGTATTTCACGTAACCAATCAGAAATCTTGAGGATATTTCTCATCCTGTTCTGAATCTACCCTCATGTACTGCTGGAACCCTTAATCCAAATATATTCTAATGGCTTTGTCCAGATCTTTGTTCATCCTACCATTTTTCCTCTTTTTTTTTTTTTTGATAAAATGAAAGACCTCATTTAACTACATTAACTCTTGGTTCTTAATAATAAGAATGAAAATAAAAACTTACAAAGTTATAGGCATTGTTATAAGAGTTTTACATGTATTATTTAATTTATATTAAATTAGTGAAGAGAACATTTTTTATTTTTTTATTGTACAAAATGATCTAAAAATTGTTGCATTAGCTCTGAAACTCAAGAGTGTTTATGTGAATATGAGTGGTATTTTGAAATTGACAAAACTTAAGATATAATAAAAACCTAGCTATTGAGTTTTCTTATTGTAACTCTACAAATTAATTTGTAACCGAATTCTACTTCATATTGTAGACATCTCCAAAGAATTCACCTAATCAGCTATATATATATCACCCAGATTAATTAATTGACATACAATCATCATCTATTAAACAATTAGTAGGTAGTGGTGAATATACATATTCCAGGTGCTCTTGGCTATCTTCTACTTCTTCAGGCAGCGTCCTTCTTTCCTTGATTTGCTTCACCCAAAATAACAAATACAATTTGTTTACCACAAAACCATTAACCTAGGCAAAACAGACTATGACTAAAGGTGTGAAGATAATGGGGGAAAAAAATTACAGCACTGAACAGGAAACAAGTTAAAACTGGTTGCCTAGTGTTATTGTTTCTGAAGTTCATTGACCTGATCACAAGGAATTGCTTCCTGGATATCTCAGATCCAGGTTTACCAAAATGAGGCTAAGCTTCCTGCCCAAGAACAGAACTCTTTATCCATTTTTTCCTTTCTTCTCCACAAGTCACAAAGGATTCTCAAAATCCTATACCCAACATTCTTTAAAAGAAGCACACAAACAAGTCATATCAGAACAATGTTTCAAGCAAATTCAGTTATTTTTACTTTTTTTGGACATAGAAATTTTATCTCTATCTTATTAAAGCTAGGGTATGGTGTGGGTAAAATTGCAATACTTGCAGAATTTCTTGCCTGGCCTTAGTGCATCACCACATGATTAGGTGTTTCAAGGGGTGGAGAGAAGTAGTCCATCTCTACATCAATAGATAATTACAAGGGCTAGTAAGGGCATATCTGTACTGGAGAGTTTGGGTAGGGCCCCTTCTTCTGCAGCCGGGTAATGAGAGAAACAGGAGAGCAGAAGCAGATGACTGCTTGTAAGAAATAAATGAGTTTCTCTCACTTTATTTCTCCCTTTGACTGATTTCGGTTTCAGAGGTATTTTTCCCGGGGATTTTCCCCCCAGAGTCACAATCTTCTCCAAAGCCATTGTGTAAAAATATGTAGTAACTCATCCATTGGATCAATTATCTTGCTTATTATCTAGGAATATATTTTGCACCTATAGTAGATTATCATGAGGATACAGAGCTGTTTTTAACAGGACATTCTATGATTCATTTACTATAAACAGGAAGGTCATTTGCTAATATTTAACCTTTAATATTTTTTCAAATTAAAGACATTTTGCTCCATGTTCCTTGAGGCATAACTCAGGCAATTTAGCGAACCCAAAATTCCTTCTTTAAAAAAGTATTGGCCCTAGGTGCGAGTTCAACAAGATTAATGAATGATGTTCAAATGGACAGCCCATGGTGCAATCTGATTGCTTGTATATCTAAAATCTAAAGAACATGAAACAGCAATAAACTTCACAGAAGTCTCACCTTCAAGTCTCACCAGATTGTTCAATATCACATTATCTCCTTTCCAATTGCTATTCTGCATACAACTCACCACCGACGGCACTCTCTAAGGCACTGGACGGAAATTACCTACAAGGCCTACTCGTGTACTCTGTAGGAAAAATGCAACTGCAGGATCCCCCAAAGCATGTTAATCAGTGCAGATCTCAAGACCTACCTCAGCCCCATAGAAGCAGAGCCTCTATTTTTCAAAGACCCCCCAGGTGGATCACTGTACTAAAGTCCGAGACACACACACTACTAGATCAGTGCCTCTCATCCTTGGTTGCAGATAAAAATTGTGTACATTGCATTTTTTAAAAAAGATGCCTGATTCCCACCTGTTAGCCAATTTATTGAATTTTTGGTCAACAATAAACTGTAGTTAAAAATTCCGTGAGATTTAAAATCAAAAGAAACAGAATTGAAGAGCATCTAGTTATGACTACTAACTTACGATTTTATTTAAATTTCTTCTCTCTGGATTTCATTTTCCTCAGAAAATCACAGTGATAATAGAATAAGTAATGTTTGTGAACACATTTGTAAACTATTAAACCCTAAAAAAAATGATATTGATGTGACTGCCATACATGTAAAATCAAATAAGTAAATCTTAATTGAAAAAAATGAAGCATGCTTTATCCAAAATACTGATTTCTAAGGTGACTTTATGGATCAACTGCATCAGAAATAATAGATGTTTGTTAAAGATGCAAATTATCCACCACCCCCAACTCAGACTTTGTGCATCACAATCTCTGGAAACAGAATACAGAAGCCTGCATTTGTAGTGAGTTACCAGTGTAGCTAAGCTGCTTTATGAGCTAAAAGAGGATTCCAACAAGTTAAACTCCCTGAGGTTACTGCTACTCCACTTAGTGCTCACATAGTTGTTGGACCTTCTACCCCAGTTATCTCTTACTTTATATAATTTGGGAACACTCATTTAACTCATATGCCGTTTCTCTTTCTGGATTATTCCAAGGATGAAAAGGGAAAATGAAAAAGACCAGTTGGACAGCTGAAATTGAGATCATACTGAGAGATCTTTCTGAGTACCAAGGAACTGACAAAAATTCCTTTTTCTAATGTGCTTTATGATACACCTAGTAATCTTCCTGGGGAGCAGCACCTCAGTCATCATAACTCTCCTAGAATCCCACCCACACACACCCATATCATTCTTGGATATCTGGTACACAAACTCTTTGTCCCCTTGATGCTGACAAACAACCTATGCTGAAAGAAAAATTATCTCATCCACAGGTTGTGTTTCATAAATGTCTATCTCTTTATGTAATGTGGTCCACAAAGTATGTGTTCCTGGCAGTGATGGGTACATGACCTATAGTGGCCATCAGCAAATCTGAGAATGCCCACAATCAATGAGGCATATTTTATTTAGAAGGCACTATCTCCTGAGTATTAGGATTCCTAGTGGACTGGCATAAAATGCAGTGACATTTAAGAATGTTCTTTTGTAGAAGAATTATCATTAATTGCTTTTTGCATAAAATATTGACTTTCATAAAGCTGCCCTGACCTGCACAAATACCATGTTGAATAAGGACATTATATTGCTTGGCAATGTAATATTTTCATTTGCTCCATTACTGATAATTTCTGTTTCCCATATTTTATCGCCTATACTATACTGAGAATCAATTCAGCTGAAAGAAGAAAAAAGGCCAATTTCACATGCTCAGCCACATAACAGTGGCAATTGCATCTTATGGGTCAGTTGTCTTCATATATATGAAGCTAATGTCAAAAGACATGATTTAGGCAAACTGATTCACCAGTTCTTTAGGTTAGTTGTCCTATGGTCAATCCTATCATCTAAAGCCTGAGGAAGAAGGAGGTGCTTGAAGCTATGAGAAAATTAATAAGTAGACACTGGTTCTGGAGAAAATGATGAGAAACTGACATCTCTGTGGTCATGCACAAAAAATATCATATGTGTTGAGGCAAGTGTTTAAATATAAACAGAACAAAAGAAGGTCACATAGGCCACAGAATTTCAGAACTAGAAATTTCAAGATCAAATTATACTGTAATTATAACACTTTTTGAAAATGACTGTGATCTCTTAAAATATGTAGGGCTAAATAGTCTAAGAAATGCAAGTTAACTATGGGAACAAGACAAAAAACATTTGAAAATAAGCCTGTTCAAGATAATCAAACATACACAGCTCCTTAACAAAATATTTATCTTTCCATACACTTTGTTAGAAATACTTTTGATTAAAGTTTTTTATTAACTCTTTTATTATAAGTTTTTGGGGTTTTTTGGTATCATTAATCTACAATTACATGAAGAACATTATGTTTACTAGGCTCCCCCCTTCACCAAGTACCCCCCACAAATTCCATGACAATCACTCTCCATCAGCATAGTGAGATGCTGTAGAATCACTACTTGTCTTCTCTGTGTTGCACAGACCTCCGCATGCCCCAACCCACATTATACATGCTAATTGTAATGTCCCATTTCTTTTTCCCTAACCTTCCCTTCCCACCCATCCTCCCCAGTCCCTTTCCCTTTGGTAACTATTAGTCCGTTCTTGGGTTCTGTGAGTCTGCTGCTGTTTTGTTCCTTCAGTTTTTCTTTGTTCTTATACTCCACAGATGAGTGAAATCATTTGGTATTTGTCTTTCTCCACTTGGCTTATTTCACTGAGCATAATACCCTCTAGCTCCATCCATGTTGTTGCAAATGGTAGGATTTGTTTTCTTCTTATGGCTGAATAATATTCCATTGTGTATATGTACCACATCTTCTTTATCCATTCATCTACTGATGGACACTTAGGTTGCTTCCATTTCTTGGCTATTTTGAATAGTGCTGCAATAAACATAGGGGTACATCTGTCTTTTTCAAACTGAGCTGCTGTATTCTTAGGGTGAATTCCTAGAAGTGGAATTCCTGGGTCAAATGATATTTCTATTTTGAGCTTTTTGAGGAACCTCCATATTGCTTTCCGCAATGGTTGAACTAATTTACATTCCCACGAGCAGTGTAGGAGGATTCCCCTCTCTCCACAACCTTGCCAACATTTACTGTTGTTTGTGTTTTGGAAGGTGGCTATCCTTACTGGTGTGAGGTGATATCTCACTATGGTTTTAATTTGCATTTCTCTGATGACTAGCAATGTGGAGCATCTTTTCATATGTCTGTTGGCCATCTGAATTTCTTCTTTGGAGAACTGTCTGTTCAGCTCCTCTGCCCATTTCTTAATTGGATTATTTGCTTTTTGTTTGTTGAGGTGCATGAGCTCTCTATATATTTTGGATGTCAACCCTTTATCAGATCTGTCTTTATGAATATATTCTCCCATACTGTAGGATGCCTTTTTGTTCTATTGATGGTGTCCTTTGCTGCACAGAAGCTTTGCAGCTTGATATAGTCCCATTTGTTCATTATTGCTTTTGTTTCCCTTGCCCGGGGAGATATGTTAGTGATGAAGTCTCTCATGTTTATGTCCAAGAGATTTTTCCCTGTGTTTTTTAATAAGAGTTTTATGGTTTCATGAGTTACATTCAGGTCTTTGAACCATTTCAAATTTACTTTTGTGTATGGGGTTAGACAGTGATCCAGTTGCATTCTCTTACATTTAACTGTTCAGTTTTGCCAGCATCAACTGTTGAGACTATCATTTCCCCAGTGTATGTCCATGGCTCCTTTATTGTATATTAATTGACCATATATGTTTGGGTTAACGTTTGGAGTCTCTATTCTGTTCAACTGGTCTGTGGCTCGGTTCTTGTGCCAGTACCAAATTGTCTTGATTACTGTGGCTTTGTAGTAGAGCTTGAAGTTATGGAGTGAGATTCCCCCCCACTTTATTCTTCCTTCTCAGAATTGCTTTGGCTATTCGGGGTCTTTGGTGTTTCCACATGAATTTTTGAACTATTTGTTCCAGTTTGTTGAAGAATGCTGTTGGCAATTTAATAGAGATTGCATTGGATCCATATATTGTCTTGGGCAGAATGGTCATTTTGACGATATTAATTCTTCCTAGCCAAGAGCATGGGATGTGTTTCCATTTGTTAGTGCCCCCTTTAATTTCTCTTAAGAGTGTCTTATAGTTTTCAGGGTATAGGTCTTTTACTTCCTTGGTTAGGTTTATTCCTAGGTATTTTATTCTTTTTGATGCAATTGTGATTGGAATTGTTTTCCTAATTTCTCTTTCTATTAGTTCATTGTTAGTGTATAGGAAAGCCACAGACTTCTGTGTGTTAATTTTGTATCCTGCAACTTTGCTGTATTCCAATATTACTTCTCCTAGTTTTGAAGTGGAGTCTTTAGGGTTTTCTATGTACAATGTCATGTCATCTGTGAATACTGACAGTTTAACTTCTTCTTTACCAATCTGGATTCCTTGTATTTCTTTGTTTTGTCTAATTGCTGTGGCTAGGATCTCCAGTATTATGTTTAATAACAGTGGGGAGTGTGGGCATCCCTGTCTTGTTCCCAACCTTAGAGTAAAAGCTTTCAGCTACTCACTGTTCAGTATGATGTTGGCTGTGTGTTTATCATATATGGCTTTTATTATGTTGAGGTACTTGTCCTCTATACGGATTTTGTTGAGAGTTTTTATCATGAATGGATGTTGAATTTTGTCAAATGCTTTTTCAGCATCTATGGAGATGATCATGTGGTTTTTGTCCTTCGTTTTTTCCTGCGGTGGATGATGTTGATGGATTTTCAAACGTTGTGCCATCCTTACATCCCTTGGATGAATCCCACTTGGTCATGGTGTATGATCCTTCTGATGCACTTTTGAATTCGATTTGCTAATATTTTGTTGAGTATTTTTGCATCTACGTTCATCAGGGATATTGGTTTGTAATTTTCTTTATTGGTGGGGTTCTTTGCCTGGTTTTGATATTACAGTGATGTTGGCTTCATAGAATGAGTTTGGGAGTATTTCCTCCTCTTCTATTTTTTGGAGAACTTTAAGGAGAATAGGTATTATGTCTTTTCTGTATGTCCGATAAAATTCTGAGGTAAATCCACCTGGTCCGGGGGTTTTGCTCTTGGGTAGTTTTTTGATTACCGCTTCAATTTTGTTGCTGGTAATTGGTCTGTTTAGATTTTGTTTCTTCCTTGGTCAGTCTTGCAAGGTTGTATTTTTCTAGGAAGTTTTCCATTTCTTCTAGGTTTTCCACCTTGTTAGCATATAGGTTTTCATAGTATTCTCTGAGAATTCTTTGTTTCTCTGGGGTCCATCGTGATTTTTCCTTTTTTGTTTCTGATTCTGTTGATGTGTTGATTCTTTTTTCCTCTTAGTAAGTCTGGCTAGAGGCTTATCTATTTTGTTTATTTTCTCAAAGAACTGGCTCTTGGTTTCATTGATTTTTTCTATTGTTTTATTCTTCTCAATTTTATTTATTTCTTCTCTGATCTTTATTATGCCCCTCCTTCTGCTGACTTTGGGCCTCATTTGTTCTTCTTTTTCCAATTTCCATAATTGTGACTTTAGACTCTTCATTTGGATTGTTCTTCCTTCTTTAAATATGCCTGAGTTGCCATATACTTTCCTCTTAAGACTGCTTTTGCTGCATCCCACAGAAGTTGGGGCTTTGTCTTGTTGTCATATTTTTCTACATATTGCTTGATCTCTATTTTAATTTGGTCTTTGATCCATTGATTATTTAGGAGAATGTTGTTAACCCTCCATCTGTTTGTAAGCCTTTTTGCTTTCTTTGTACAATTCATTTCTAGTTTTATACCTCTGTGGTCTGAAAAGTTGGTTGGTAGAATTTCAATCTTTTTTAATTTACTGAGGCTCTTTTTGTGGCCTAGTATGTGGTCTATACTGGAGAATGTTCCATGTTCACTTGAGAAGAATGTGTATCCTGTTGCTTTTGGATGTAGAGTTCTATAGATGTCTATTAGATTCATCTGTTCTAGTGTATTGTTCAGTGCCTCTGTGTCCTTACTTATTTTCTGTCTGGTAGATCTATCCTTTGGAGTGAGTGGTGTGTTGAAGTCTCCTAAAATGAATGCATTGCATTCTATTTCTTCCTTTAATTCTGTTAGTATTTGTTTCACATATGCTGGTGCTCCTGTATTGGGTGCATATATATTTATAATGGTTATATATCCTCTTGTTGGACTGAGCCCTTAATCATTATGTAGTGTCCTTTATCTCTTGTTAGTTTCTTTATTTTGAAGTCTATTTTGTCTGATACTAGTTCTGCAATACCTGCTTTTCTCTCCTTGTTGTTTGCATGAAATATCTTTTTCCATCCCTTGACTTTTAGTCTGTGCCTGTCTTTGGGTTTGAGGTGAGTCCCTGTAAGCAGCATATAGATGGGTCTTGCTTTTTTATCCATTCTGTTACTCTGTGTCTTTTGATTGGTGCATTCAGTCCATTTACATTTAGGGTGATTATTGAAAGATATCTACTTATTGTCATTGCAGGCTTTAGATTCGTGGTTACCAAAGGTTCAAAGCTAGCTTCTTTTGTGTCTAACTGTCTAACTTAACTCGCTTACTGAGCTGTTATAAACACAGTCTGATGATTCTTTCTCTCCCTCCTTATTCCTCCTCCATTCTTTATATGTTAGGTGTTTTATTCTGTTCTCTTTTCTGTTTCCTTTGACTGCTTTTGTGAGCATTTTATTTTAGTTTTTGCCTTTAGTTAGTATTTGGTTGGTCTGCTTTCTTTGCTGTGATTTTATTTTCTCTGGTGACATCTATTTAGTATTAGGAGTGCTTCCATCTAGAGCAGTCCCTCTACAATATTCTGTGGAGGTGGTTTGTGGGAGGCAAATTCCATCAACTTTTGCTTATTTGGGATTTGTTTAATCCCTAATTCATATTTAAATGATAATCATGCTGGATACAGTATTCTTGGTTCAAGGCCCTTCTGTTTCATTGCATTAAATATATCATGCTATTCTCTTCTGGCCTGTAAGATTTCTGTTGAGAAGTCTGATGATAGACTGATGCGTTTTCCTTTGCAGGTGACCTTTTTTCTCTCTCTGGCTGTCTTTAATACTCTTTCCTTGTCCTTAATCTTTGCCATTTTAATTATTATGTGTCTTGGTGTTGTTCTCCTTGGGTCCCTTCTGTTGGGAGTTCTGTGTGCTTCCATAGTTTGAGCAACTATTTCCTCCCCCAGTTTAGGAAAGTTTTCAGCTATTATTTCTTCAAATACTCTTTCTATCCCTTTTTCTCTCTCTTTTTCTTCTGGTACACTTATAATGCAGATATTGTTCCATTTGGATTAGTCACACAGTTCTCTTATTCTTTAATTCCTGGAGATCCTTTTATCTCTCTCTGTGTCAGTTTCTCTGTGTTCCTGTTCTCTGGTTTCTATTCCATTGATAGCCTCTCACATCTCATCCATTTTGCTTCTAAGTCCTTCCAGAGATTGTTTTATTTCTGTAGTCTCCCTCCCTAGTTTGTCTTTTAGCTCTTGCATTTTTCTCTGCAGCTCCATCAGCATGGTTATGACCTTTACTTTGAATTCTTTTTCAGGAAGATTGATTAGGTCTATCTCCCCAGGCTCCTTCTCAGGGATTTTTTCTGTTAGTCTGGTCTGGATCAAATTCTTGTCCCTTTTCATGGTGATAGAGGTAGCTGTGCGAAGCTGGCACATGTGTCAGCAGGGAGAACATCCCTTCTTGCTAGTTGTGGCCTTCCTCTCCTGTGAGAACAGCGACTCTTAGCAGCTTGTGCTGAGCAGCTGCACACAGATGGGGTCTCTAATTCTTGTCCAGGCCACTGTGGAGTAAGCTCTGCATGGCTGCTCTGGGCGTGGCTGGTATCAGGCTGCTGCTCCTATTTATTTCATATTTTTCTCACCTAAGAACAATAGCACATACCATTTTCTCTGAATTTCATATTTCTCCCTCTTGTACAGTTAAATCTTAGAAATAAAAGAAGAAATAAGTCAGGTGTTACATTTTCTGTAAAGTCTTCCAATACTTCCTTGGGCTAGTTATTCCCTCCTCCATGCTACTCTGACCCTAACCTACTATGGAAGGCTTTTTTTTATGCTATAACCAATTGAAAGCTTCTAAAATCTTTCAAATGGCAGAACTGTGGCTCACTGTTCTCTGATGTAGTCCAAAGCCAAGTTAATTAAGAATAGCAGGTAGTCATTCACTGTTTAATTAATCAAGTAATGAAAGTAGAAAACAAATAGTAAAAATACAAGTCCAAATATCTGAAATAACATACAGGGAAATAAAATAAATGGATTCTATATATTATTTCATCCCTTGAACTACAATTCCCAATACTTTTCCAAATGAAAAGGCCCTGATACAAATCAACATTGTGATTCTCCAGAGAAATAACCACATCATTAATAGACAATGTTTCTTTCACTTTTGAAGAATTTCTCATAGCTCTTCTTGTCCTTCTGAAATATCTCTTGACATTTAACTTATTTTTCAAATGTACAGTTGACCCTTGAAAAACGCAGGGTTAGATGTGCCAACCCTCCATTCAGTCAAAAGTCCATGTATAACTTCACTCCGCCATAATGTAATATAACTAATAGTCTACTGTTGACCAGAACCCTTGTCAATAATATCAGTTGATTACCACATATTTTGTGTTTTATATATATTATATACTGTGTCCTTACAATAAAGTAAGTTAGTGGAAAGAAAATGCCTTCTCAAACTGTTAAAAATCTAAAACAAAATTTTCAACATATTAATTGAAAAAAATCAACATATAAGCAAACCCATGCAGTTCAAACCCATGTTGTTCAAGGGCCAACTGTACTCTAAAATTAATATAAGATATATAAGGCAGATCATGGGCTTAGGTCTTGGACCATTTATGACCTGTATGACCTTTATATGATCCTGTTTGTCATCTACCTTACAGAGCCATCTGGAACTAATCCTTAGTAGGGAAAATATCATATCCAACATTGAATTCCCAGCCTCTAACAGACACATACATGTTTGAATAAATGAGAGAAGCATAAAACACAAAACTTAAGGCCATACTTACATTAGCACTCTCTACCATAATTAACTAAAGCAAACAATTTTAAAAGATAGTGCCTATATGACACCTAGCACATTATATGTATACATTATGCATTAATTAAATAATACTGCCTTTTCCATTTATTGCCTTCCTCATTTGCTCTGGTTCTTGAAAACAAGGACATTAAGCAAGGATCCCAGGTATCTGTATCTGAATGAGACAGTGAAGGGCAATCATATGCTGCACTTTTCACCAGCATTAATTAATGAAAAGGAACTTAAAAATAGCATACATAAGTTACCTAGCACATTTTATGTAGTTATTATGCATTATTTAAATATTACTTTTCATCCCATCATTAATGTTCATTTATTTTCTGAGTTCTGGAAAGCAGTTTATCATGGATTCCAATGGTTATATTTGAATAAGGCACAAAAAGGAGGGAGCATTAACAGTAAGTGATCAAAGAGGATGCTGTGGCTAAAGGAAGCGAACACTGGATGTCAGCCTTCATTTCACCTGATCAAGTATGGAATGGACTAAGGGTAGACCACAGGTAGAAAGATACTAAAAAGCCAGATTTTAAAAAGGAAGATAATAAAATGTAACGAGCCCCTCTTATGAGCCAGCTGCTTTCCTGTAATGCCATATTTAACCCTTATTGGGATAATATAATACATTCAAATATAATATTCAAAATTCCAAATTATCTCACCCTTATGGTACATGCAACTCTTGCTTCAGGAGGATTTCAAATTCCTTATTCACTGTAGCATAGTCTCTTTTCCAAATATCAGCATTAAATTGTTTATGTAGTATATTAGGAAACAACATATGTATGATCATTTAATGACTCAAGAAGGGAGCCATCACAGAGAAGGGAAGAAATACAAATATAAAAAAAATCAGAAGGACTTCTGATTTTTGCTGCTTTCACTATGGCTAAATAAACACCTACCAGACTCAAGCATATCAAACATGAGAACTACAAACTTTGCACAAAATACAAAAAAAAAATCACTTGGATGAAGTAATGTTTCAGTATGAATTTCACATTTTTATGGCTATAGGCTGAACAAGGCTCTGTGTGAGGTACAGAAAACTGAAAGCAAAATGGCAGTCTTTCTAGAAAAGCCAGCAGAGTTTTGGTAAAATGTAGCCACTGTAAATAAAGTAAGAGGGGAACTCAAGAAAAGGGAGAGAAAATGAAATGCCAAATTCACATAAAAATCTTGGCCATATTCTGATTGAATATATGTACAACCCAGCTAAAGATGAAAAAACAACTTGAACTGAGATATTAACTGTTAATGAAAATATCAAAATTTTAATTTGAGTGAAACCAGAGATATCCTAAAATAAAAACATAAAATAATTCAGAGAAATTTAATTGAATTCACAGTCTCTATAATACCACACAATGTCCAGAATAATATCCAAAATTACTCATTATACAAAGAATCAGGAACATGTGACCACATTCAAGATAACAAGGCAATCTATGGAAACCAACCCTGAGATAGCCCAAGTGTTAGAATTAGCAGAAAGGCTGATAAGGCAACTACTTAAACATATACTTATAACTATTTAAATGAAGTAAAGGAGAATATGCTCACAGGAAAAGTGAATAAAAATAAAAATAAACACATGGAAATTCTAGAACTGTATAATACAATATCATAATTTTTTTAATTCAATGAATGCATTCAGCAGCAAGAATGGAGGTGATAAAGAATCAAGGATGTGGAGGCAAATTCAAAAGGTCTAACACACATCAATTGGCAACCAGAAATAAAGAAAAGAAAGAGTAAAGACAATAGAAGAAATTAATAAAGTATAAGGCAAAATTCTCAACAAAATATTAGTGAACAGAATTCAACAATGCATTAAAAGAATCATACACCATGATCAAGTGGGATTTATTCCAGGGATGCAAGATGGCTCAACATCTGTAAATCAATCATTATGATACACCATATTAGCAAAATAAATGGTAAATTCATATGATCATCTCAATAGATACAGAAATAGCATTTGATAAAATTCAACAACCATTCCTGATGAAAACTCTCAATAGACTGAGTATTGAGGGAACACAGTTCAACATAATAAAGCCCATATATGTCAAGTTCACAGCTGATTTCATACTCAACAGTGAAAGGCTAAGCATTTCCTCTAAAATCAGGAACAAGACAAAGATACCAACTCTAGCCACATTTATTCAACACTGTAATGGAAGTTTTAGTCAGAGCAATTAGGCAAGAAAAAGAAATAAAAAGTATCCAAACTGGAAGAAGTAAAACTATCTCTATTTGTAGATGACTTGATATCATATAAAGAAAACCCAAAAATAAACTGATAGGACTAATAAATGAATTCAGCATAATTAGAGAACACAAAACCAATATACAAAAATCTGTTGCATTTCTACACCATCAGTGAACTATCAGAAAGAGAACTTAAGAAAACAATCCCATTTAGAAGTGCATCAAAAAAGAATAAATAAAAATCCATAAAATATAAAATACTGAGGAATTAATTTTATCAAGGGGATGAAAGGTGGGTACACTGAGAACTATAATATGCTGATGAAAACAACACAAAGAAGAAATAAATTCCATACATGACAAACCCACAGCTAACAACATACTCACTGGTAAAAAGATTAAAGTTTTTCCTCTAATATCAGGAACAAGACAAGGATGCCTACTCTCACCACTTTTATTCAACACAGCACTCGAGGTCCTAGCAATTCAATCACACAACACAAAGAGATAAAAGGCATCCAAATAGGTTAAGAAGAAGTTAAACTGTCACTATTTGCAGATGACAGAATATTATACATAGAAAACCCTAAAGACTGCAAAAACTATTAGAACTAATAACTGAATTCAGCAAAGATTCAGGATAGAAAATTACTATACAGAAATGTTGCATTTCTATGTACTAACAATGAAGTAGCAGAAAGAGACATCAGGAAAACAAATCCATTTAAAGTTGCATCAAAAAGAATAAATACCTAGGAATAAACCTAACCAAGGAAGTGAAAGACCTGTAGTCTGAAAACTATAAGATACTCATGAGAGAAGTTAAAGAAGGCACCAATAAATGTAAATTAATCCCATGCTTATAGATAGAAAACATTAACATTGTCAAAATGGACATCCTGCCCAAAGCAATTACAGATTAAATGCAATTCCTATCAAAGTATCAATAGCATTCTTCCAAAACTAGAACTAATAATCCTAAAATTCATATACAAGTACAAAAGACCATGAGTAGCCAAAGCAATCCTAAGAACAAAGCTGGGGGTATCACTCTCCCTGATTTTGAGGTATACTATAAAGCTACAGTAATCAAAACAGTATGTTACTGGCATAAGAACAGACCCATAAATGAATGGAAAAAATAGAGATCCCAGATATAAACCCATGCATATATGGTCTATTAATACATGATAAATGAGCCATGAATACACAATAGGGTAAAGACATCCTCTTCAATAACTGGTGTTTAGAAAACTGGACAGCTACATGTAAGAGAATGAAATTGGATAACTGTCTAACTCCATACACAAAGTAAACTCAAAATGGATAAAAAACCTGAATTAAGACATGAAACCATAAAACTCTTAGAAGTAAACAGGCAAAAATCTCTTGAAAATAAGCATGAGCAATTTTTTCCTGAACACATCTCCTCAGGCATGGGAAACAAAAAATGACCAGAGTGACTACATCAAGCTAAACTTTCTATACAGCAAAGTACAAAATCAGCAGAACAAAAAGGCAACATGGAGAATATACTACAATATGGGAAAATATATCCACAAACAATTTATCCAATAAGGGATTAACATCCAAAATATATCAAGAACTCATGTGCCTCAACAACAAAAAACAAATAACCTGATTAAAAAATCAGGGCAGAGGACCTGAACAGACATTTCTCCAAAAAAGAAATACAGATGGCCACAGGCACATGAAAAGAGGTTCCACATTTCTAATCATTAGGGAAATGCAAATCAAAACCACAATGAGATATCACCTCACACCAGTCAGAATGTCCACTATCCAAAAGAGAAGAAATAGTGTTGATGAGAATGTGTAGAAATGGGAACCCTCCAGCACTGTTGATGGAAATGTGAATTGGTACAACTTCTATAGAAAGCAGAATGGACGTTCCCCCAAAACACTATAAACAGAAATACCATTTGACCCAGTAATTCCACTTCTAGGAATTTACCTGAAGAAAACAAAATCCCTGATTCAAAAAGATATATGCACCCCTATGTTTACTGCTGCATTATTTATAATATCCAAGACACAAAAGTGGCCTAAATGTCCAACAGTGGTGATTGTATCTTATGGGTCAATCCTCTTCATGTACATAAAGCTAATGTCCAAAGACATAATTTAGGCAAACTGATTAACCAGTTCTTTGGGTAAGTTGCCCCATGCTCAGTCCTATCATCTAAAGCCTGAGAAACAAGGAGGTGCTCGGGGCTATGAGAAAATTAATGAGTAGACACTGGTTTTGGAGAAAATGGTGAGAAACTGTCATCTTTGTGTTCATCCACAAAAGAAGCTCATATATTTTGAGGCAAGGGTTTAAATACAAAGAAAGCAAAAGAAGGTCACACAGAATAAGATTTTCAGAGTTAGAAATTTCAAGATCTAATTATAGTGCAATTATACCACTTTCTGAAAATGACTGTGATCTCCTAAAATATGTAGGGCTAAGAAGTCTAAGCAATGGAAGTAAACTATGAGAACAATACAAAAAAATCCAACATACATAGCTACTTAACAAAATACTTATCTTTCAATATGCTCTATTGGAAATACTTTTGAAATAGTTCTTGCTTATGCTTTTTTAAAATTATTTTACCTAGAGACATAATCTGACCTCAACCTACCTTTCCAACCACATATTTCATCTTGTGTCCTGCCCATTTTGCCCCCATTCCCTAACACATACTGTCCTGCACTCACTGCATAGTTATACAATTATATCATGTTGCTTATCTCCTCATAACAATAGCACATTCTATTTTCGCTGCATTTCATATTTCTCCCTTTTCTAGTGAAATCTTTGCAATAACAGAAGAAATAAGTCAAGTGTCACCTCCTCTGTAAAGCCTTCCAGTACTGCCCTGAGTTAGTTATTCCCTACTCTATGCTACCCTAACCCTAAACTACTACAGAAGATCTTTTATACTATAACTACTTGCTGGCTTCTAAAATCTTCTGAATGACAGAACTGCAGCATACTGTTCTCTGATGAAGTCCAGTGCCAAGTTAATTAAAAATAGCAGGTAGTCATTAACTGTTGAGTTAGTTAATTAATGAAAATAAAAAATGAACAGTAAAAATGCAGTCAAAAAACCTGAAACACCACATAGAGAAATAAAAAAATGGACTTTATATATTATTTCATCACTTGAACTATAATTCCCAATATTTTTCCAAATGAAAAGGCCCTGATAAAAAATCAAAATTGTGATTCTCCCTGAGAGAAATGGCCACATCATTAATAGACAATGTTTCTTCCCATTTGAAGGATTTCTCATAGCTCTTCTTGTCCTTCTGAAATATCTCTTGACATTTAACTTATTTCTCAAATGTACAGTTGACCCTTGAAAAATGCAGGGGTTAGATGTGCCAATGCTCCATGCAGTCAAAAGCCCATGTATAACATTTGCACAATAACATAACTACTAATAGCCTACTGTTGACCAGAAGCCTTGTCAATAACATCAGTTGATTAGAACATATTTTGCATGTAATATGTTACACTAAAGTAAGCTAAAGGAAAGAAAATGTTTTCACAAATGGTTAAAATTCTAAAACAAAATTTTCAATATATTTATTGATAAAAATCCACATATAAGCAGACCCATGCAGTTCAATCCCATGTTATTCAAGGGTCAACTGTATTATAATATTAACATAATATAGGCAGACAATGGGTTTAAGACATAGTGACCATTTATAACCTGCATGACCTTTATATGATCCTAAATTTTCTCCTCTATATTACAGAGCCATCTGGAGCTAATCCTTAGTAGTGAAAATATCATATCCAGCACTGAATCCCTGCCTTTAACAGACACATACATGGTTGAATAAATAAGAAGTAATCAAAACAAGAATGAAGGCAGTACTTACATTAGCACTATCTATCACCATTAATTAATGAAAATAATTATAAAAGATAGTGTGGAGATTGGATTAAAGATGGTGGCATGAGAGAAGAGACAGAGGCTTCCTCCTAAAATTGTATACAAATAGAAAATATAGTTGGAGCAACTAATCCTGAAAGAGCAACAGGAAAGAGGATGGCACCAGAATGCATACACCTGGAGAAAAGAGCAGACCTCATGGAACAGAGTAATGTAACAAAGTTGTGGCCTGGCGGGACTCAAGCCCTTCCCCCAGCCCAGGTCACCAGAGGGAGTAATAGAAATGGAACAGGGAGGGAGTGGAAGGCCTAAGACTGCTGAATACCTAGCTCCAGAGATCTTCTCTGGGAGCACAAACCTACATTTCATGGTGCTTTCATGAGACTCGTGTGATTACAGGGTTGGAAAGCTAATACAGGCAGAATTCCTGGAGAGACTGAGATTCCAGCCACCTGTGGACAGCAGAGATCCATATCCGGCTGCTCTGGGACAAAGGCTTATACCTGTGTTCTCGGCCCACTGGATCAGGCAGTGGAGACAGGCATAGCAGCCGGGAAGCAGGAAACAGCTCTTTCCTCCCCCCAGGCATCAATATCACTCCCCTGCAACCCACAACATTACTTCAGGGGCAGAGCACCTCCAGAGTAGAGCTTCTGGACAATAGAGGGCGCCATATAAAAATATGAAATGCCAAAGGAACCTGGTCCAGGGTAAAATTAATATAACTCCAGAGAAAGATTTAAATGACATGGACCTTATGACTCTTCCAGAAAGGGAGTTCAAAACAAAAATCATCAACATGCTAATGGAGGTACGGAAAGATATCCAAGAACTCAGGAATGAATTCAGGTCGGAGATCCAATCACTGAAGAGCATAATGGAGGGTATTAAAAGCAGGTTGGATACAGTGGAGGATACCATAAATGAAATAGAAACTACAGAAGAGGAATACAAAGAAGCTGAGGCACAGAGAGTCAAAAGGATCTCTAAGAATGAAAGAATATTGAGAGAACTGTGTGACCAATACAAACAGAACAATATTCACATTATTGGGATACCAGAAGAAGAAGAGAAAGAGAAAGGAATAGAAAGTGACTGAGGAGATAGTTGCTGAAAAGTTCCCCAATCTGGGGTGGGAGACAGTCTCTCAGGCCATGGAGATTCATAGATCTCCCAACACAAGGGACCCAAGGAAGACAACACCAAGACATATAGTAATAAAATTGGCAAAGATCAAGGATAAGGACAGACTATTAAAAGCAGCCAGAGAGAGAAATAAGATCACATACAAAGGAAAGCCCATCAGGCTAACATCAGACTTTTCAGCAGAAACCTTACAGGACACAAGGGAGTGGCATGATATACTTAATGGAATAAAGCAGAAGGGCCTGGAACCAAGATTACTTTATCCAGCAAGATTATCATTTAAATTTGAAGGAGAGATTAAACAATTTTCAGATAAGCAAAAGCTGAGAGAATTTACCTCCCACAAACCATCTCTACTGTCTATTTTGGAGGGACTGCTACAGATGGAAGTGTTCCTAAGGCTAAACAGCTGTCACCAGAAGAAATAAAACCACAGTAAAGAAAGTAGAATAGCTAATTACTAAGCAAATGAAAAATTAAATTAACTGTCCCCAAAGTCAATCAAGGGATAGAATACAGAATATGATACCTAATATATAAAGAATGGAGGAGGAAGAAAAAGGAGGAGAAAATTTAAAAAACCTTTAGATTGTGTTTGTAACAGCATATTAACTGAGTTAAGGTAGACTCTTAGAAAGTAAGGAAATGAACCTTTAACCTTTGGTAACCACGAATCTAAAGCCTACAGTGGCAACAAGTACATACCTATCAATAATCACCCTAAATGTAAATGGACTGAATGCACCAATCAAAAGACATAGAGCCACTGAATGGATAAAAAAACAAGACCCATCCATATGCTGCCTGCAAGAGACTCACTTCAAACCCAAAGACATACACAGATTAAAAGTGAAGGGATGGAAAAACATATTTTATGCAACTAACCCACACAAAAAAGCAGGAGTTGCAGTACTTGTATCAGACAAAATAGACTTCAAAACAAAGAAACTAACAAGAGACAAAGAGGGACATTACATAATGATAAAGGGGTCAATCCAACCAGAAGATAAAACCATTATACATATCTATGCTCCCAACACAGGAGCACCCACATATGTGAAAAAAATCTAATAGAATTCAAAGGGGAAATAGAATGCAATGCATACTTTCTAGGAGACTTCAACACTCCACTCACTCTGAAGGACAGATCAACCAGACAGAAGATAAGTAAGGAGACAGAGACACTGAACAACACTATAGAACAGATGGACCTAACAGACATCTACAGAACTCTACACCCAAAAGCAACAGAATACATATTCTTCTCAAGTGCACATGGAACATTTTCAACAATAGATCATATACTAGGACACAAAAAGAGCCTAAGTAAACTCAAAAAGATTGAAATTGTTTCTCAGATCACAACCAGTTTCTCAGATCACAAAGGTATGAAACTAAAAATAAATTACGCAAAGAAAATGAAAAATTCCACAAACACATGGAGGCTTCACAACATTCTCCTAAATAACCAATGGATCAATGACCAAATAAAAACAGAGATGAAGCAACATATGGACATAAATGACAACAATAATTCAATACCACAAAATCTGTGGGATGCAGCCAAGGCTGTGTTAAGAGAAAAGTATATTGCAATATAGGCATAATTGAAGAAAGAAGAACAATCCCATATAAGCAGTCTAAACTCACAATTAATGAAACTAGAAAAAGAAGAAGAAATGAAGACCAAATTCAGTAGAAGGAGGGACATAATAAAGATTACAGCACAAATAAATGAAATTGAGAAGAATAAAACAATAGAATCAATGAAAGCAGGAGCTGCTTCTCTGAGAAAATAAACAAAATAGATAAAACCCTAGCCAGACTTATCAAGAAAAAAAGAGAGTCTACACACGTAAACAGAATCAGAAATGAGAAAGGAAAAATGACAATGAACACCATAGAAATACAAAAAAATATTAGAGAATACTATGAAAACCTATATGCTAACAAACTGGATAAACTAGAAAAAATGGACAACTTTCTAGAAAAACACAACCTTCCAAGGGGGCCAAGGAAGAAACAGAAAATCAGAACAGACCAATTACCAGCAAAGAAATTGAACTGGTAATCAAAATCTACCTAAGAACAAAAGCCTGGGACCAGATGGCTTCTCTGCTGAATTTTATCAAACATTTAGGGAAGACCTAGTATCGATTCTCCTTAAAGTTGTCCAAAAAATAGAAGAGGAGGGAATACTTCCAAACTCATTCTATGAGGCTAGCATCACTCTAATACCAAAACCAGGCAAACACACCACATAAAAAGAAAAGCACAGACCAATATCCAGGATGAACATAGATGCAAAAATACTCAACAAAGTATGAGCAAATCAAATTCAAAAATACATCACAAGGATCATACATCATGATCAAGAAGGATTTATTCCAGGAATGCAAGGATGGTACAACATTTGAAAATCCACCATCACCCACCACATTAACAAAAAGAAGGACAAAAACCACATGATAATTCCATAGATGCTGAAAAAGCATTTGACAAAATTCAACATCCATTCATGATAAAAACTCTCAATAAAATGGGTATACAGGGCAAGTACCTCAACATAATAAAGGCGATATACGAAAAACCTACAGCCAACATTATACTGAAGAGCAAGAAGCTGAAAGCTTTTCCTTTAAGATCAGGAAAAAGACAAGGATGCCCACTGGCCCCACTTCTATTCAACACAGTACTGGAGGTCCTGGCCATGGCAATCAGACAACACAAAAAATAAAAGGCATCCAGATTGGCAAGGAAGAAGTTAAACTTTCCCTGTTTGCAGATGACATGATATTGTACAAAAAAAAAAACCTAAATACTTCACTACAGAATTACTAGATCTACTATCTGAATTCAGCAAAGTTGCAGGATGTAAAATTAATACACAGAAATATGTTGCATTCCTATACACTAACAATGAACTAGCAGAGAGAGAAATCAGGAGAACAATTCCATTCACAATTGCATCAGAAAAAATAAAATACCTAGGAATAAACCTAGCCAAGGAAGTGAAAGACCTATATTCTGAAAACTACAAGACAAGCATTGGAGAAATTAAAGAAGATACCAATAAATGGAAACACATCCCATGCTCATGGATAGGAAGAATTAATATTGTCACAATGGCCATCCTGCCGAAAGCAATCTACAGAGTCAATGCAATTCTTATCAAAATACCAACAGCATTCTTCAACAAACTAGAGAAAATCATCCTAAAATACATATGGAACAACAAAAGACCTCAAATGTCAAAAGCAATCCTGAGAAGGAAGAATAAAGCTGGGGGCATCTCACTTCCCAACTTCAAGCTCTGCTACAAAGCCACAGTAATCAAGACAATTTGGTACTAGCACAAGAACAGACCCATAGACCAAAGGAACAGACTAGAGAGCCCAGATATAAACCCAACCATATGTGGTCAATTCATATATGGTAAAGGAGCCATGGACATACAGTGGGGAAATGACGGCCTCTTCAACAGCTGGTGTTGGCAAAACTGGACAGCTACATGCAAGAGAATGAAACTGGATTATTGTTTAACCCCATACACAAAAGTAAACTTGAAATGGATAAAGAATTGAATGTAAGTCATGAAACCATAGAACTCTTAGAAGACAACATAGGCAAACACCTCCTGAATATAAGCATGAGCAACTTCTTCCTGAAACCATCTCCTTGAGAAAGGAAAACAAAAGCAAAAATGAACTCATGAGGAGGAGCCAATATGATGGCGTGAGTAGAGCAGTGGAAATCTCCTCCCAAAACCAGATCTATTTTTGAAAATAAAACAAATACAACTATTCTTAAAAGAGAGACCAGAAGACACAGGGTAACAGCCAGACTACATCTACAAATGGGAAAACCCAGCACCTCATGAAGGGGGTAAGATACAAGCGGCAGCCCAGGTCGTGACATCACACCAGCTCCTGGCGGGAGGAGAGGAGTAGGAGAGGGGAGGGAGAGAGATCCCAGGACTGCTGAACACCTTGCCCTAGCCTACTGCACTGGGAGCACAGACACACAGTGCGCGGTGTGCTGGAGACTAGGGAAACAGAACAGTAAAATCTGCAAATCGGTCCCCGCAATAGTTGCCACAGGGACAAAACAATAGCGAGTGCCCTTTGAAAGTCCTGAAGGAACAGGGACCTCACAGCGGGGAATACCGGGGTGCCCTGGGTGTGCTAATCCCCTGGGCGGCAGCACAGTTTGAAGGCCCCTCACTGTGATAAACAGCCTCCCGCCCATTCCACCTCCGGCATGGCTCCACCATAGCAGAGCAGCGGTCTCTGGCTGGTCACGCCCACAGCAGCAGGGCAGAGCTTCTATAACAGTGGCTGGGCAAGAATGAGAGGTCCAGTCTATGTGCAGCTGCACACCACAAGCCACTAGGAGTAGCTGTTCTCCCAGGAGAAGAAGGCCACACACTTGCAAGAAGGGATGTTCTCCCAGCCAACACACACGCCAGCTCCCCACAACTACCTCTATTGCCATGAAAAGGCAGAAGAATTTGATACAGACAAAAATCACAGAGACAACCTCTGAGAAGGAGCTTTGAGAGACAGACCTAACCAATCTTCCTGAAAAAGAATTCACAATAAAGATCATAACCATGCTGATGGAGCTGCAGAGAAAAATGCAAAAGCTAATGGACAAAGTAGGGTGTGAGACTACAGAAATAAAACAATCTCTGGAATGATTTAAAAGCAAAATGGATAAGATGCAAGAGGCCATTGATGGAATAGAAACCAGAGAACAGGAATGCATAGAAGCGGACACAGAGAGAGATAAAATGATATCCAGGAATGAAAGAATATTAAGAGAAGTGGGTGACCAATCCAAATGGAACAATATATGCATTATAGGAGTACCAGAAGAAGAAGAGAGAGAAAAAGGGGTACAAAGTGTATTTGAAGAAATAATTTCTGAAAACTTCCCCAAACGTGGGAGGAAATAATCTCTCAATCCATGGAAATACACAAAACTCCCAACAGAAGGGACCCAAGGAAGACGAAACCAAGACACATAATAATTAAAATGGCAAAGATCAAGGACAAGGACAGAGTTTTAAAGGCAGCTAGAGAGAAAAAGGTCACCTACAAAGGAAAACCCATCAGGCTATCATCAGATTTCTCAACAGAAACATTACAGGCCAGAAGAGAATGGCATGATATATTTAGAATGAAACAGAAGGGCCATGAACCAAGAATACAGTATCCAGCATGATTATCATTTAAATATGAAGGACGGATCAAACAGTTCCCAGACAAGCAAAAGTTGAGGAAATTTGCTTCCCACAAACCACCTCTACAGGCTATTTTAGAGGGACTGCTCTAGATGGGAGCACTCCTAATGCTAAACAGATGTCACCAGAGAAAATAAAATCACAGCAAAGAAAGCAGACCAACCAAATACTAACTAAAGGCAAAATATAAAATCAACTACCCACAAAAGCAATAAAGGGAAACACAAAAGAGCACAGAATAAAACACCCAACATATAAAGAATGGAGAAGGAGAAATAAGAAGGGAGAGAAATAAAGAACACCAGACAGTGTTTATAATAGCTCAATAAGCGAGTTAAGTTAGACAGTAAGATAGTAAAGAAGCTAAACTTGAACCTTTGGTAACCACGAATAAAAGCCTGCAATGGCAATAAGTACATATCTTTCAATAATCACCCTAAATGTAAATGGACTGAATGCATCAATCAAAAGACACAGAGTGATAGAATGGATAAAAAAGCAGGACCCATCTATATGCTACTTACAAGAGACTCACCTCAAACCCAAAGACATGCACAGACAAGAAATCAGGGAATGGTAAAAGATATTTCATGAAAGCAACAGGGAGAGAAAAGGTGTTGCAATACTAGTATCACACAAAATAGACTTCAAAATAAAGAAACTAACAGGAGATAAGGAAGGACATTACATAATGATAAAAGGCTCAGTCCAACAAGAGGATATAATCATTATAAATACATATGCAGGGAGCCAAGATGGCGGCGTGAGTAGAGCAGCGGAAATCTCCTCCCAAAACCACATACATTTTTCAAAATACAACAAAGAAAACTCTTCCTAAAAGAGAGACCAGAAGACACAGGACAACAGCCAGAACACATCAACACATGCGAGAACCCAGTGCCTCATGAAGGGGGTTAAGATAAAAGCCCTCGCCCAGCGGGACCTGAGAGCCCCACACCCCAGAACCCAGCGGGAGGAGAGGGGTCAGAGCGGGGAGGGAGAGGGAGCCCAGGACTGCTAAATACCCAGCCAAGGCCATCTGCACCAGAGCGCAGACACAGTGCATGCGTGAGGTGCTGGAAACTAGGGAAAAAGGACAGTAAGATCTGCGAGCGGGTCCCTGCAGACATTGCATCTGGGACAAAGAAAAGCGAGTGCTTTTTGGAAGTCTTAAAGGGAGAGGGACCACAGAGCCGGACAAAAGTGTCCTGGGACACTTGGTCCAGCAGCAGGGAATCCGGGGATCTCTGGGCACTCTAACCCCTGGGCAGCACAGAGCATGGAGGCCGCTCATGGAGATTAATAGCCTCCCGGCCATTCCCCTTCCAACACGACTCCACCATATTGGAGCAGCGGCCCGAGGCAGGCCACGCCCACAACAACAGCGGAGATAAACTCCATAGCAGCCGGGCAGGAAGCAGAAGCCCTGTCTGCCGGCAGATGCCCAGCACAAGCCACTAGAGGTCGCTGTTCTCCCAGGAAAGGAAGGCCACAAACCAACATGAAGGGAAGTTCTTCCAGCCGTCACTCGTGCCAGCTCTGCAAACAATCTCTATCACCATGAAAAGGCAAAATTACAGGCTGACCAAGATCACAGAGTCAACACCAGAGAAGGAGACAGACCTAACCAGTCTTCCTGAAAAAGAATTCAAAATAAAAACCATAAATATGCTGACGGAGATGCAGAGAAATATACAAGAGCTAAGGGATGAAGTCCAGAGGGAGATTACAGATGCCAGGAAGGAGAATACACAAGTGAAACAAACTCTGGAAGGATTTTTAAGCAGAATGGATAAGATGCAAGAGGCCATTGATGGAATAGAAACCAGAGAACAGGAACGCATAGAAGCTGACACAGAGAGAGATAAAAGGATCTCCAGGAATGAAACAATATTAAGAGAACTGTGTGACCAATCCAAAAGGAACAAAATCTGTATTATAGGGGTAAAAGAAGAATAGAGAGAAAAAGGGATAGAAAGTGTCTTTAAAGAAATAATTGCTGAAAAATTCCCAAAACTGGGGGAGGAAATAATCGAACAGACCACGGAAATACACAGAACTCCCAACAGAAAGGACACAAGGAGGACAACACCAAGACACATAATAATTAAAATGGCAAAGATCAAGGACAAGGAAAGAGCTCTAAAGGCAGCAAGAGAGAAAAAGGTCAACTATATAGGAAAACCTATCAGGCTATCATCAGACTTCTCAACAGAAACCTTACAGGCCAAAAGAGAATGGCATGATACATTTAATGCAGTCAAACAGAAGGGCCTTGAACCAGGGATACTGTATCCAGCACGATTATCATTTAGATATTAAGGAGGGATTAAACAATTCCAAGAAAAGAAAAAGTTGAGGAAATTTGCTTCCCACAAACCACCTCTACAGGGTATTTTAGAGGGACTATTCTAGATGAGAGCACTCTTAAGACTAAACAGATGTCACCAGAGAAAATAAAATCACAGCAAAGAAAGCAGACCAACCAAATACTAACTAAAGGCAAAAAATAAAATCAACTATGCACTAAAAGCAGTTAAAGGAAACACAAAAGAGCACAGAATAAAACAACCAACATATAAAGAATGAAGGAGGAGAAATAAGAAGGGAGAGAAGAAAAGAATCTCCAGACAGTGTATATAACAGCTCAATAAGCGAGCTAGGATAGGCAGTAAGATAATAAAGAAGCTAACCTTGAAACTTTCATAACCACGAATCTAAAGCCTGCAATGGCAATAAGTACATATCTTTCAATAGTCACCTTAAAAGTAAATGGACTGAATGCACCAATCAAAAGACACAGAGCAACAGAATAGATAAAAAAGCAAGACCCAACTATATGCTGATTACAAGAAACTCACCTCAAACCCAAAGACATGCACAGACTAAAAGTCAAGGGATGGAAAAACATATATCAGGCAAACAACAGAGAGAAGAAAGCAGGGGTTGCATTACTAGTATCAGACAAAATAGACTTCAAAACAAAGAAAGTAACAAGAGATAAAGAAGGACATTACATAATAATAAAGGGCTCAGTCCAACAAGAGGATATAACCATTATAAATATATATGCACCCAATACAGGAGCACCAGCATATGTGAAACAAATACTAACAGAACTAAAAGAGGAAATACAATGCAATGCATTCATTTTAGGAGACTTCAACACACCACTCACTCCAAAGGACAGATCCACCAGACAGAAAATAAGTAAGGACACAGAGGCACTGAACAACACTAGAACAGATGGACCTAATAGACATCTATAGAACTGTACATCTAAAAGAAACAGGATACACATTCCTCTCAAGTGCACATGGAACATTTTCCAGAATAGACCACATACTAGACCACAACAAGAGCCTCAGTAAATTCCAAAAGACTGAAATCCTACGAACCAACTTTTCAGACCACAAAGGTATAAAACTAGAAATAAATTCTACAAAGAAAACAAAAAGGCTCACAAGCACATGGAAACTTAAAAACATGATCCTAAATAATCAATGGATCAACAAACAAATTAAAATAGAGATCAAGGAATATATGGAAACAAATGACAACAACACAAAGCCCCAACTTCTGTGGGAAGCAGGGAAAGCAGTCTTAAAAGGAAAGTATATAGCGATCCAGGCACACTTAAAGAAGGAAGAACAATCCCAAATGAATAGTCTAACATCACAATTATTGAAAGTGGAAAAAGAAGAACAAATGAGGCCTAAAGTCAGCAGAAGGAGGGACATAATAAAGATTAGAGAAAAGATAAACAAAATTGAGAAGAATAAAACAATAGCAAAAGTCAATGAAACCAAGATCTGGTTCTTTGAGAAAATAAACAAAATAGATAAGCCTCTAGCCAGACTTATTAAGAGAAAAAGAGAATCAACATACATCAACAGAATCAGAAATGAGAATGGAAAAATCAGGACAGACTCCACAGAAATACAAAGAATTATTAAAGACTACTATGAAAACCTATATGCTAACAAGCCGGAAAACCTAGAAGAAATGGAAAACTTCCTAGAAAAATACAACCTTTGAAGACTGACAAAGGAAGAAACACAAATGTTAAACAAACCTATTATGAGCAAAGAAATTGAAACGGTAATCAAAAAACTACCCAAGAACAAAACCCTCAGGCCAGATGGATTTACCTCGGAATTTTATCAGACATACAGAGAAGACATAATACCCCTTCTCCTTAAAGTTTTCCAAAAAATAGAAGAGGAGGGAACACTCCCAAACTCATTCTATGAAGCCAACATCACCCTAATACAAAAACCAAGCAAAGACCCCACCAAAAAAGAAAATTACAGACCAATATCCCTGATGAATGTAGATGCAAAAATACTCAATAAAATATTAGCAAAACGAATTCAAAAATATATCAAAAGGATCACATACCATGACCAAGTGGGAATCATCCCAGGGATGCAAGGATGGTACAACATTCGAAAATCCATCAACATCATCCATCCATCAACAAAAAGAAGAACAAAACCACATGATCATCTCCATAGATGCTGAAAAAGCATTTGACAAAGTTCAACATCCATTCATGATAAAAACTCTCAGCAAAATGGGTATAGAGGGCAAGTGCATCAACATAATAAAGGCCATATATGAAAAACAAACAGCCAACATCATACTGAACAGCGAGAAGCTGAAAGCTTTTCCTCTGAGATCGAGAACAAGACAGGGATGCCCACTCTCCCCACTGTTATTTAACATAGTACTGGACGTCCTAGCCGCAGCAATTAGACAAAACAAAGAAATACAAAGAATCCAGATTGGTAAAGAAGAAGTTAAACTGTCACTATTTGCAGATGACATGATATTGTACCTAAAAATCCCTAAAGACTCCACTCCAAAACTACTACAACTGATATCGGAATACTGCAAAGTTGCAGGATACAAAATTAACACACAGAAATCTGTGGCTTTCCTATACACTAACAATGAACCAATAGAAAGAGAAATCAGGAAAACAACTCCATTCACACTTGCATCAAAAAGAATAAAATACATAGGTATAAACCTAACCAAAGAAGTGAAAAACCTATACCCTGAAAACTACAAGACACTCTTAAGAGAAATTAAAGGGGACACTAACAAATGGAAACTCATCCCATGCTCATGGCTAGGAAGAATTAATATAGTCAAAATCGCCAACTTGCCCAAAGTAATATACAGATTTGATGCAATCCCTATCAAATTACCAGAAACATTCTTCAATGAACTGGAACAAATAATACAAAAATTCATATGGAAACACCAAAGACCCCAAATAGCCAAAGGAATCCTGAGAAAGAAGAATAAAGTAGGGGGGGATCTCACTCCCCAATTTCAAGCTCTACTATAAAGGCATAGTAATCAAGACAATTTGGTACTGGCACAAGAACAGAGCCACAGACCAGTGGAACAGACTAGAGACTCCAGACATTAACCCAAACATATATGGTCAATCAATACTTGATAAAGGAGCCATGGACATACAATGGCGAAATGACAGTCTCTTCAACAGATGGTGCTGCCAAAACTGGACAGCTACATGTAGGAGAATGAAACTGGACCATTGTCTAACCCAATATGCAAAAGTAAACTCAAAATGGATCAAAGACCTGAATGTAAGCCATGAAACCATTAAACTCATGGAAAAAAACATAGGCAAAAACCTCTTAGACATAAACATGAGTGACCTCTTCTTGAACATATCTCCCCGGGCAAGGAAAACAACAGCAAAAATGAACAAGTGGGACTATATTAAGCTGAAAGGCTTCTGTACAGCAAAAGAGACCATCAATAGAACAAAAAGGAACCCTACAGTATGGGAGAATATATTTGAAAATGACAGATCCAATAAAGGCTTGACGTCCAAAATATATAAAGAGCTCACACGCCTCAACAAACAAAAATCCAATAATCCAATTAACAAATGGGCAGAGGAACTGAACAGACAGTTCTCCAAAAAAGAAATACAGATGGCCAACAGACACATGCAAAGATGCTCCACATCACTAATTATCAGAGAAATGCAAATTAAAACTACAATGAGGTATCACCTCACACCAGTAAGGACAGCTGCCATCCAAAAGACAAACAACAAATGTTGGCGAGGCTGTGGAGAAAGGGGAACCCTTCTACTCTGCTGGTGGGAATGTAAACTAGTTCAACCATTGAGGAAAGCAGTATGAAGGTTCATCAAAATGCTCAAAACAGACTTACCATTTGAACCAGGAATTCCACTCCTAGGAATTTACCCTAAGAACGCAGCAATCAAGTTTGAGAAAGACCAATGCACCCCTATGTTTATCGCAGCACTATTTACAATAGCCAAGTATTGGAAACAACATAAATGTCCATCAGTAGATGAATGGATAAAGAAGATGTGGTACATATACACAATGGAATACTACTCAGCCATAAGAAGAGGGCAAATCCTACCATTTGCAGCAACATGGATGGAGCTGGAGGGTATTATGCTCAGTGAAATAAGCCAAGTGGAGAAAAAGAAATACCAAATGATTTCACTCATCTGTGGAGTATAAGAACAAAGGAAAAACTTAAGGAAAAAAGGAGCAGAAGAATCACAGAACCCAAGAATGGACTAATAGTTACCAAAGGGAAAGGGATTGGGGAGGGTGGGTGGGAAGGGAGGGATATGGGTGGGGAATAAGAAAGAGGGCACTACGATTAGCATGTATAGTGTGTGGTGGGCATGGGGAGGGCTGTGCAACACAGAGAAGACAAGTAGTGATTTTACAGCATCTTACTATGCTGATGGACAGTGACTGTGAAGGGATATGTGGGGGGGATTTGGTGAAGGGTGGAGCCTAGTAAACATAATGTTCTTCATGTAATTGTAGATTGATACCAAAATAAAAATTAAATTAAATTTAAAATAAAATAAAATAAAATGACAAAGAGGAAAGGAATTTTTTCATACCACGAAGAGATATAATTTATTAAAGCAGTCTTCACAAGATTTCCTAAAATAGAAAGCTGTTTTCTAATGTTAAAAATATATATGAATTAAATGAATAGAAAACTTTTTAAGTTAAATGTATGATGCAAGATACACTGTAATGAATGCAAGAGTAGCAAATGAATTTTAAGAAGTGTCATTATAAATTTCCTTAAACTTATAGGAAAAATGTTATCTTGCTTAAAAAGAAAATTTTTTCTCTGGTTAAGTTTTTATTTTTATTAAGGTATTATTGATATACACTCTTATGAAGGCATCACATGAAAAACAATGTGGTTACTACATTCACCCATATTATCAAGTCCCCCCCCCAATACTCCACTGCAGTCACTCCACATATCAGTATGCTAAGATTCCACAGAGTTACTACTTGTCTTCTCTGTGCTACACTGTCTTCCCCGTGATCCCCCCCACACCATGTGTAGTAATAATACCCCTCAATCTCCTTCTCTCTCCCTCCACACCCATCTTTCCCCACCCATTCCCTTTGGTAACTGCTAGTCCCTTCTTGGAGTCTGTGAGTCCGCTACTATTTTGTTCCTTCAGTGTTGCTTTGTTATTATACTCCACAAATGAGGGAAATCATTTACTACTTGTCTTTCTCTGCCTGGCTTATTTCACTGAGCATAATACCCTCTAACTCCATCCACGTTGTTGCAAACGGTAGGATTTTTTTTTCTTATAGCTGAATAGTATTCCATATATTGGCTATTGTAAATAGTGCTGCAATAAACATAGGAGTGCATACATCTTTTTGAATCCAAGAACTTGTATTCTCTGGGAAAGCTCCTAGGAGTAGAATTCCTTGGTCAAATGGTATTTCTATTTTTAGTTTTTTGAGGAACCTGCATATTGCTTTCCACAATGGTTGCACTATTTTACATTCCCACCAGCAGTGTAGGAGGGTTCCCCTTTCTCTGCATCCTCACCAGCATTTGTTGTTCTTAGTCTTTTCAATGCTGGCCATCCTAACTGATGTGAGATGATATGTTAATTATCAGGGAAATGCAAATTAAAACTACAAGAAAAACTTTTTTAATAGACTGTTTACAACTCCAACAAGGTAGTAATGAAAAATATTTTTAATGGTCCCTTTGAATCTTAGTTTCCTATACTGAACAATTATTATCAGTGTTTTATTGTTATTCCTGAGGGAACTGGTTACAGGGAGAGGGAAGTAAAACTTACCAAACTTAAACTTTAAGTAATGATGAAGGAGTCATCAACAAATTTCTCTCTACATGGTATGTTTCCTGCTAAAGTTTTCTGTCTTATGTGTAGTTATTTCTGCAGGAACTACCAATTCTCTACAGCACATCAGATTGTATAGACCACAGCAAAAGGACCTTCATTACTCCTACAGTATTTTTATGTAATTTCAAATTCAGTACTCACAAGGTATTATTTTCATCAGACAATTCCTCTACATTCACATGATAATCTCCTATCTATCCTGTAACAGTGCTGTTCCTAAAAAAACTAGTTGGAGAGATGGAGCCAAAATGCCGGCGTGAGTAGGACAGTGGGAATCTCCTCCCAAAGACATACATATTTTTGAAAATACAACAAATACAACTAATCCTAAAAGAGAGACCAGAAGACACAGGACAACAGCCAGACTACATCCACACGTGCAAGAGCCCAGCGCCTGGTGAAAGGGGTAAGATACAAGCCCCGGCTCAGCGGGACCCGAGCGCTCCTCACCCCAGCTCCCGGCAGCAGGAGAGGAGTCGGAGCAGGGAGGGAGAGGGAGCCCAGGACTGCTAAACACCCAGCCCAAGCCATCCGCACCTGAGTGCAGACACAGTGCATGCGTAGAGGGCTGAAAACTAGGGAAACAAGGCAGCAAGACCTCTGAGCGGGTCCCGAAGTGGATTCCCCTGCACCAAAGAAAAGCCAGTGCTTTTTGAAAGTCTTAAAGGAACAGGGACACAACAGCTGGACAGAAACAACCCAGGTCACAGTCCAGAAGCTGGAAATTCCAGAGAAACCTGGGCACACTAACCCCCTGGGCAACAGCTCTGAGACCCCTCACAGAGGTAAACAGCCAAACAGCCCCCCGGCCATTACCCCTCTGGGACGCGGACATAGCAGAAAAGCAGCCTGTGGCTGGTCACGCCCTCAGAAAGGGAGCTTCCTCCACTCCGGCCAGGCAAGACACAAAGACCCAGTCTACACGCAATTGCCCAACACAAGCCACTAGGGGTCACAGTTGTCCCAGTAAAGAAAGGCAAGTAGCAAGTGGAAAGTTTGGATCTCCCAGCTGACAGTCAATAGCACCTAACAAAATGAAAAGGCAAAAAAATTTGATCCAGATAAGACTAACCCAGACAGCTTCGGCATCTGCTACATCTTCCCCTGAGAAGGAACCTGGGGAGATAGATTTAACCAGTCTTCCTGAAAAAGAATTCAAATCAAAAGTCATAACCATACTGATGGACTTGCACAGAAATATGCAAGAACTAAGGAAAGAAAATACAGAAATAAAACCAGCACTGGAAGGACTTCAAAACAGAATGGAAGAGATGCAAAAGACCATTAATGGGCTGGAAAACAGAGAATAGGAATGCAGAGAAGCTGATGCAGAGAGAGATAAAAGGATCTCCAGGAACGAAAGAATTCTGAGAGCTGAGTGACCAATCAAAATGGAACAATATCCACATTATAGGGGTACCAGAAGAAGAAGAGAGAGAAAAAGGGATAGAAAGTGTCTTTGAAGAAATAATTGCTAAAAACTTCCCCAAACTAGGGGAGGAAATGGCCTCTCAGACCACAGAGGTACACAAAACTCCCATGACAAGGGATCTAAGGAGGGCAACACCAAGACACATAATAATTAAAATGGCAAAGATCAAAGAGAAGGACAAAGTATTAAAGGCAGCCAGAGAGAAAAAAAAGGTCACCTACAAAGGAAAACCCATCAGGCTATCATCAGACTTCTCAACAGAAACCCTACAGGCCAGAAGAGAATGGCATGATAAACTTAATGCAATGAAACAGAAGGGCCTCAAACAAAGACAACTGTATCCAGCACGATTATCATTTAAATATGAGGGAGGGATAAAACAATTCCCAGACAAGCAAAAGTTGAGGGAATTTGCCTTCTAGAAACCACCTCTACAGGGCATCCTACAGGGACTGCTCTAGACGGGAGCACTCCTAAAAAGAGCACAGAACAAAACACCTAACATATAAAGAAGGGAGGAGGAGGAATAAGAAGGGAGAGAAATAAAGAATCATCAGACCGTGTTTATAATAGCTCAACAAGGGAGTTAAGTTAGAGAGTACGATAGTAAAGAAGCTGACCCTAAACCTTTGGTAACCACAAACTTAAAGCCTGCAATGGCAATAAGTACATATCTTTCAATTACCACCCTAAATGTAAATGGACTGAATGCACCAATCAAAAGACACAGAGTAATAGAATGGATAAAAAAGCAAGATCCATCCATATGCTGCTTACAAGAGACTCACCTCAAACCCAAAGACATGCACAGACTTAAAGTCAAGGGATGGAAAAAGGATACTTCATGCAAACAACAGAGAGAAAAAAGCAGGTGTTGCAATACTAGTATCAGACAAAACAGACTTCAAAATAAAGAAAGTAACAAGAGATAAAGAAGGACATTACATAATGATAAAGGGCTCAGTCCAACAAGAGGATATAACCATTATAAATATCTATGCACCCAATACAGAAGCACCAACATATCTGAAACAAATACTAACAGAACTAAAGGAGGAAATAGAATGGAATGCATTCCTTCTGGGAGACTTCAACACACCACTCACTCCAAAGGACAGATCCACCAGACAGAAAATAAGTAAGGACACAGAGGCACTGAACAACACACTAGAACAGATGGACCTAATAGACATCTACAGAACTCTATATCCAAAAGAAACAGGATACACATTCCTCTCAAGTGCACATGGAACATTCTCCAGAATAGACCACATACTAGGCCACAAAAAGAGCCTCAGTAAATTCCAAAAGATTGAAATCCTACCAACCAACTTCTCAGACCACAAAGACATAAAACTAGAAATAAACTGTACAAAGAAAGCAAAAAGGCTCACAAACACAAGGAGGCTTAACAACACGCTCCTAAATAACCAATGGATCAATGACCAAATCAAAATGGAGTTCCAGCAATATATGGAAACAAATGACAACAACAACACAAAGCCCCAACTACTGTGGGATACAGCAAAAGCAGTCTTAATAGGAAAATATATAGCAATCCAGGCATATTTAAAAAAGGAAGAACAATCCTAAATGAATGGTCTAATGTCACAATTATCGAAATTGGAAAAAGAAGAACAAATGAGGCCTAAGGTCAGCAGAAGGAGGGACATAATAAAGATCAGAGAAGAAATAAATAAAATTGAGAAGAATAAAACAAAAGCAAAAATCAATGAAACCAAGAGCTGGTTCTTCGAGAAAATAAACAACATAGATAAGCCTCTATCCAGACTTATTAAGAGAAAAAGAGAGTCAACACACATCAACAGAACCAGAAACGAGAAAGGAAAAATCACGATGGACCCCACAGAAATACAAAGAATTAGTAGAGAGTACTGTGAAAACCTACATGTTAACAAGCTGGGAAACCTAGGAGAAATGGACGACTTCCTAGAAAAATACAACCTTCCAAGACTGATCCAGAAAGAAACACAAAATCTAAACAGACCAATTAACAGCAAAGAAATTGAAGTGGTAATCAAAAACTACCAAAGAACAAAATCCCCGGGCTAGATGGACTTACCTAGGAATTTTAACAGACATACAGGGAAGACATAATACCCATTCTCCTTAAAGTTTTCCAAAAAATAGAAGAGGAGGGAATACTCCCAAACTCATTCTATGAAGCCAACATCACCCTAATACAAAAACTAGATAAAGACCCCACCAAAAAAGAAAACTACAGACCAATATCCCTGATGAACGTAGATGCAAAAATACTCAGCAAAATATTAGCAAACCGAATTCAAAAATACATCAAAAGGATCATACACCATGACCAAGTGGGAATCATCCCAGGGATGCAAGGATGGTACAGCATTCGAAAGTCCATCAACATCATCCACCACATCAACAAAAAGAAAGACGAAAACCACATGATCATCTCCATAGATGATGAAAAAGCATTTGACAAAGTTCAACATCCATTCATGATAAAAACTCTCAGCAAAATGGGTATAGAGGGCAAGTACCTCAACATAATAAAGGCCATCTATGATAAACCCAAAGCCAAAATCATACTGAACAGCGAGAAGCTGAAAGCTTTTCCTCTGAGATCGGGAACTAGACAGGGATGCCCACTCTCCCCACTGTTATTCAACATAGTACTGGAGGTCCTAGCCACAGCAATTAGACAAAACAAAGAAATACAAGGAATCCAGATTGGTAAAGAAGAAGTTAAAATGTCACTATTTGCAGATGACATGATATTGTACATAAAAAACCCTAAAGACTCCACCCCAAAACTACTAGAACTGATATTGGAATACAGCAAAGTTGCAGGATACAAAACTAACACACAGAAATCGGTACCTTTCCTATACAATAACAATGTAACAATAGAAAGAGAAATCAGGAAAACAATTCCATTCACAATTGCGTTCAAAGTATAAAATACCTAGGAATAAACCTAACCAAAGAAGTGAAAGACCTATACTCTGAAAACTACAAGCCACTCTTAAGGGAAATTAAAGGGGACACTAACAAATGGAAACTCATCCCATGCTCGTGGTTAGGAAGAATTAATATAGTCAAAATCGCCAACTTGCCCAAAGTAATATATAGATTTGATGTAATCCCTATCAAATTACCAGCAACATTCTTCAATAAACTGGAACAAATAATACAAAAATTCATATGGAAACACCAAAGACCCCGAATAGCCAAAGGAATCCTGAGAAAGAAGAATCAAGTAGGGGGGATCTCACTCCCCAATTTCAAGCTCTACTATAAAGGCATAGTAATCAAGACAATTTGGTACTGGCACAGGAACAGAGCCACAGACCAGTGGAACAGACTAGAGACTCCAGACATTAACCCAAACACATATGGTCAATTAATATTTGAAAAAGGAGCCATGGACATACAATGGCGAAATGACAGTCTCTTCAACAGATGGTGCTGCCAAAACTGGACAGCTACATGTAGGAGAATGAAACTGGACCATTGTCTAACCCCATATACAAAAGTAAATTCAAAATGGATCAAAGACCTGAATGTAAGTCATGAAACCATTAAACTCTTGGAAAATACCATAGGCAAAAACCTCTTAGACATAAACATGAGTGACCTCTTCTTGAACATATCTCCCCGGGCAAGGAAAACAACAGCAAAAATGAACAAGTGGGACTATATTAACCTGAAAAGCTTCTGTTCAGCAAAAGACACCATCCATAGAACAAAAAGGAACCCTACAGTATGGGAGAATATATTTGAAAATGACAGATCCAATAAAGGCTTGATGTCCAAAATATATAAAGAGCTCACATGCCTCAACAAACAAAAAACAAATAATCCAATTAAAAAATGGGCAGAGGAACTGAACAGACAGTTCTCCAAAAAAGAAATACAGATGGCCAACAGACACATGAAAAGATGCTCCACATCGCTAATTATCAGAGAAATGCAAATTAAATCTACAATAAGGTATCACCTCACACCAGTAAGGATGGCTACCATCCAAAAGACGAACAACAACAAATGTTGGCAAGGCTGTGGAGCATGGGGAACCCTCCTACACTGTGGTGGAAATGTAAATTAGTTCAACCATTGTGGAAAGCAGTATGGAGGTACATCAAAATGCACAAAAAAGACTTACCATTTGACCCAGGAATTCCACTCCTAGGAATTTACCCTAAGAACGCAGCAATCAAGTTTGAAAAAGACAGACGCACCCCTATGTTTATCGCAGCACTTTTCACAATAGCCAAGAATTGGAAGCAACCTAAATGTCTATCAGTAGATGAATGGATAAAGAAGATGTGGTACATATACACAATGGAATATTACTCAGCCATAAGAAGAGGGCAAATCCTACCATTTGCAGCAACATGGATAGAGCTGGAGGGTATTATGCTCAGTGAAATAAGCCAAGTGGAGAAAGAGAAAATACCAAATGATCTCACTCATTTGTGGAGTATAAGACCAAAGGAAAAACTGAAGGAACAAAACAGCAGCGGAATCATAGAACCCAAGAATGGACTAACAGGTACCAAAGGGAAAGGGACTGGGGAGGATGGGTGTGTAGGGATGGATAAGGCGGGGGGGAAGAAGGGGTGTATTAAGATTAGCATGCATAATGGGGGGGTGGGAGAAAGGGGAGGCCTGTACAACACAGAGAAGACAAATAGTGGTTCTACAATATTTTGCTATGCTGATGGACAGTGACTGTAAAGGGTTTATGGGGGAGACCTGGTATAGGGGAGAGCCTAGTAAACATAATATTCTTCATGTAAGTGTAGATTAATGGAAAAAAAAAAAGAAAGAAAAGGGGGATTACTCCCTGATCGGATAAAACTAACTGTAAATCAATGATTAATGCATGCTTTAAATATCCTTAATTTTGATCACTTAGAGGGTGTCATATGATCAGCTATGGAGTTACATTTTTCTGATAATATTCCTTTCTCTTAAAAAAAAAAAAGCAGTTCCTGTGTGGTGACCTCCAATGAGTTCTACACAATGGTATAAAGGGCATATTAAAGTGTGGGCAAAGGTTCTGTTTGTGTTTATACAAAGGATCAAAGCCTAATTGGGTTACCCAGAAAATGAACTAAGATATGATATGAAGAAGAACTTCCAACATCAGCACTCTCTGGAAGAGTCATACCAGAAGATGATCATCAAAAAACCTCAACAAACATCCAGGCACTGCTACAGTTGTAGCTGCATCCATCCCACCGGTTCCTGGACTTGCCATGGGAATGAAGAAGGAGATACCTAAGCTGCCCTGTGCATACAGTAAAACAACAAATTTGACTGGATCTATACTGTCGGAACTCAACCAAGAATTAGGAGAAGTGCAAGTTGTAGCGCTCCAAAATCTTACAACTATAGACTATCTACTGTTAAAAGAACATAAGGGATGTGAACATTCCCCAGGAATGGGTTGTTTTAACTTGTCTGATTTCTCTCAGACTGTTCAAGTTCAGTTGGACAATATCCACCATATCATAGATAAGTTTTCACAAATGCCTAAGATGCCTAACTGGTTTTCTTGGTTTCACTGGAGATGGCTGGTAATTACAGGTCTGCTTTGGTTATGTAACTGTATTCCTATTATGTTAATGTGTGTGCGCAATTATTTAGTAGTTTAAAACCTTTACATGCTGAAGTTACTCTACTAGAAGATATATCAAAGAAATAACCAATCTTCCCATGTTTTCTTCCGTCTGCTACTTCTATAGCTTTTCTTCTTCCTTCCTAACTACAACCCTTAAATAGAATTCGTGCCTCATATCGAATTTACTGAGTATCATAATTCTTCCAAGTGGTAAAGATACCTCAAGACAAATGCTGGGCATAGAAGCCACTGGGCATAAATCTGCAAAGAAGTAAAAAGCTAACCTTTTCAAACAATATTGCTTCTCTCTCACTTACCAACTTTACATTTCCCTGTATGGCCCCGGAAGATGACTGGTTAGCCAGAGACGGGTAAGATTCCTCAAGGGAGGAAGATCCTAAGACAGGCACAGTCGCAGGGGTGCCATCAGGTGAGAAATTGAGGATCAATGGAGGTGAGACTTAGAACCTCACCCCCCCCCCTCTTTTGAGAGAAATCTTCTGCCCCGTGGATGTTTTGTTGCCCTTGTCTAGCTTGGATTAACACTTAGTCTACAGGCACACACCTGATCATCTACATTTGCTCTCTTACAACACTAAACTATGTTTTCTACCTTTATCTTGCATCTACCTACCACTTCAGCATTTTATTAAAAGTAATAATAATAATAATGGAGAAATGTGGGATTCACATATAAATCAAGTATAAAAATCAAACAAATATTCATATTTGACCTGATGGTTTATAGTTCATAATGCGTGATCAAAACCGAAAGTTTCTGTGATGACTGCCCTTGTACTGTTCACCATGTAAGAACTTGTTCATTATGCTTCAGAAGATTGGAGACTGACTAGAATTAGGTTTGGGGTGGATTAATGATTGTGCCTTGAGCATTGAGTCCCCTATACAGAATTTTATTGTTGTTAACAACCATTTGATCAATAAATATGAGAGATGCCCTCTCAAAAAAAAACAACTAGTTATGTAATCACTAAAATTTCTCAGAACCTATTCTTATTTGCAACTTTAATGAAAGCTTAAAGATTTAAGTTGAACCCAAAGAAATTAAATGATAATCAGGATGACAGAAGCAGCTATTTCTTTCTGTATGTAACTCATATTCTTACACAGATGTGGGATTTTTAAAAAGCAATGGTTTAATTATGAGACACTATTGATTATATACTATCTAAATTAGTAGTAGTTACACTGTAATAATGAGTGAGTTGATTATAGGATACAACTAGTAATGTGTATGCCCAATGTACATTATTGTCTTTTTAAAGAAGAAATTAAGACATTGGCCAATACAGTTAACACTATTGTTATTAGGGACAAAGAGCTATTGACTATAAATTCCATTCAACAAATCTAAAAGATTTAATTTTCAAAGGATTTTGAATGGTACAGTAAATTAATAGCTCAGTATTTGGGAGGGGGTTGAGGGAAGAAATTATTCAAGTTGAATATCAAGACTATACTTAAATGACAAACAGAACACCGCCATATTAATCACTGTTAAAAGTGAAATTCTGTTTTCAAGGCAGTTACTAATCAAAACAAAAGCCAGTGTACTAGAGATTAAAATTCCAGAATATAAGGCAAAAGCAAATTACAGAAGACAGTGGAGAAAAATACCAAGTAATCACATAAAAGAAGACAGAATTTTTAAAAAGTTCTTATACTCTGTGTTTTCTATAACCAGGTTACAGTAGGGAATTTCACCACCTTGTTTAAACCAATAATGTTAAGTACAATGATGAAATCATAGTAAACTGTAAGTATAATGATACAAGAGTATAATGTGTGCAGAATTACATTATCTTTCATTTAGTATACTGTACCTTATCAGAATTTTTCCTTAATACCTACTCTCAGTTTTTAAAACATAGAAAACATAGTTTTCTTTGATTTGCCTTTTACAAGATGAAGAACATAATGACAAACCCTACGCTATGGTTCTATGGATAGTTGCTCTTCCTGCTTTTTTTGTGTGTCTGTCATACAGTCTACACTTTATTTTAGGATTTGGCAGGAACACTTACATTTCACATTTTAAAACATATATAAGGAGTTTTTGATCAAAATTAGATAAATGAGCACTAATATTTTTTAATATAAAATATGCAAAGCTAGTGCCAATAATGAGACATAAAAGTTGGCCTAAACCAAAGAAAACAAAATCCCTGTTCAAAAAGATATATGCACCCTGATGTTTATTGCTGCACTGTTTGCAAACAACCTAAGTACCCAACAATAGATGAATGTATAAAAAAGATGTGGAATATATGCACAATGTAATATTATTCAGTATAAAAAGAAAAGAAATCCTGCCATTTGCAACAACATGGATGCATCTAGAGGGTATTATGCTCAGTGAAATAAGCCAGGAGGAGAAAGACAAATACAATATGATTCCACTTATTTGTGGATACAAAAACAAAGGAAAATAGAGGGAACAAAACAACAGTAGACTCATAGACACTGAGAAGTGACTAGTGGTTACCTAAGGGGAGGGGTTGGCACAGGTGAGGGAGGGGGATTAATTCGCAATCACAATATAAGCTGATTAAAGGGAATGTTGAACCACTGTGATGTACAATTGAAAGCAACATAAAGATTGTATAAATCTTTATGATACTTACTAAAAAATACCCACATTTAAAAAAATCTATAATGATGATTAACATGGACTCCAATAAAGTGATCTAAACATCAAAAAAAAGTTGGCATAAAAAGAGGTTATGATGTTTTCTACAAAAAGAACTTAATATAGTTTTTTAAAAGGGAAGCATAGTTTGGTGTCAATAATAAACAACCATATTATATTTTAAGAGTATTTAATTTGTTACATGCATCAAAGAAGAAAAAAGAAATAGCATTAACAAAACAGAATTCAGCTATAATGGAATCTTATCTCCAAATAACTGAAGTGAAATAACTATAAACTATTAACTAGCTAAATTATCTTTCAAGACTGAACATAAATAACTTTTCACTTTTTTATCATTGTCTGAACCTATTAAATGAACTATTGAAGGATATACTTAAGGAAGAAGACAATTCAAACTAGATGGAAACACTGGAATAAAAATTTTAAAAAGAAAGCAATAGTTAACAAAGAATTAGTAAGTACATGAATAAATCTATAAATTTATAACCTTTATTTTAAAAAATAAAGCAATGAATTTGGGAATTTAAAAACCAGGCCATAGAAATAAAATTCTAGAACCAATATATTGAAGATGATAAGAGAGGCTGGCAATCAGAGGTAACTGTTCTAAGATCCTCATATTGTTCAGGATGACTGCAGTATGTTAGTTAGGTTTAGACTTTGCTGTATTAAGCATGCATCGTTTAAAAGTAATGCTTAACATCAAAACAATTGAAATAAGATACCAGCTTAGAAGCCAGTCAAGGAAATAAAGAAAAATTCATCAATCTGATAAAAGTAAGGAAAGTTCAAATAATAATAAAAAAGCAGCAAGTAGAAGAGCATAGTAGATAGAAAACACCAAATAAGAAAAATTAAAGACATACAGTCAAAAACATTAGTATCCATCATAATATATATAATTTCATTAAACATACCATTTAAAATATAAAGAATCTCAGACTGGATTATCTTTGATCTAGCTGTATTCTATTTATAAGAAAAATATCTAAAACTTGACAAAAGGAGGTTGAAAATAATGGGGTGGAAACTCCATTCCAGACAAACAGCAACCAAAATTATTGGTTAGAGTTGACAGAACATGCTTTGAAGCAAAAATCAACAGCAGAAAGCTCAGAAAGAAAAAATACTCTTCAACCTATTTGTATAAAACACAGCTTAAAAGTAAAGAAAATTTAATCTTCAGAATTATAAGAGCATACAAATTTTGTGAAGAGACAAATAAATAGTGATTTTAATACATACCTCTCTCAAACAGATTAATTATAAAATTGTGAAACTAGAAGATGTGAATTCTACAGTTAGTAAGATTAATTTAAACATATAAGTGTAAGATAGATACTTTAATATATAAAATGCATATTAATATCTATACAATTTTACATTCAACACTAGAGAACATATATTTATAATACAGACCAAATCTTAATGAATATTGAAAAATTAAAATCACTCAACCACAATTTGTAACTACAACATAATAGAATAAGAAATCAATAACAAAAAATATGACCCAAGATATTTTGTATTTGTAAATATAGAAACATGGTTCAAAATAATTGGCTAGAAAAGAAGCCATAATGGAAATTATAAGATGTTAGAATTTGACAATAAAATTACCATCAAAACTAGTTGATGCAGTTTAATTCTAAAGGAAATTTATAGACATAAATAAATAAGTACATAGATATTTCAATCTTCAAATATATATACATATGAAAATAAGAAAGATTGAAAATTAATGCATTGAACATTCAATTCAAACACTAAGAAAACATTAAGAACAGGAAAAAAAATCCAAAGACAAGAAAGTACTGCATCACTTGCTTAAAAAATTGCAAGGCCAACCAAATATAAACCCGCATATATGTGGCCAATTAATATACAACAAAAGAGTCATGAATATACAATGGGGAATAAAGAGTATCTTTAATAACTGGTATTGGGAAAACTGGACGGCTACATGCAAGAGAATGAAACTGGATTACTAACTCCATGAAAAAGTGAACAAAAATTGATTAAAGACCTAAATGTAAGAAATGAAACCATAAAATTCTTAAAAGAATACATAGGCAAAAATCTATTGAACATAAGCACGAACAATATTTTGCTGGACACATCTGCTTGGGAAAGGGAAGTGAAATAAAAAATGAACAAGTGGGACTACACCAAACTCAAAAGCTTCTGTACAACAAAGGACACCATCAGCAGAACAAAAAGGCAACCTACAGTTTGGGAGAATATATTCATAAACAATTTATCCAATAAGGGGTAAACATCCAAAATATATAAATAATTAAAACACCTTAACACCAAAAAACAAATAACTGAATTACAATATGGATGAAGGATCTGAACAGATATTTGTCCAACCAAGAAAAGAAATGTGGATGGCCAACAGGCACATGAAAAGAAGCTCCACATCACTAATCACCAGGGAAATGCAAATCAAAACCACAGTGAGATATTACCTCACACCAGTTAGAATGGCCACCATCCAAAAGATAAGAAACAACAAGTTTTGACAAGGATGTGGAGACAAGGGAATCCTTCTACACTGTTGGTGGGAATGTAAACTGGTACAAATGCTGGAGAAAGCAGTATGGAGGTACCTCAAAAAACTAAAAATAGAAATACAATTTGACCCAGTGAATCCACTCCTAAGAATTTACCCAAAGAAAACAAGATCCCTGATTCAAAAAGACATATGCACCCCTATGTTTATCGCAGCACTATTTACAATAGCCAAGATATGGAAGTAACTTAAGTGTCCATCAATAAATGAATGGAAATAGAAGATGTGGCACATACACACAATAGAATATTATTCAGCCATAAAAAATAGAGAAATCCTGCAATTTGTGACAATATGGATGGACCTAGAGGGTATTATGCTTAGTGAAATAAGCAAGGTGGAAAAAGACAAATACCATATGATTTCACTTACATGTGGAATCTACAACCAAAATAAAATGAATAAAATAACAGTACACTCATAGCCACTGAGAAGTGACTGGTGGTTACCATGTGGGAGGGATTGGGGTCGATGAATGGGAGGTGTGAGGGGATAAAAGGGATCTAAAATTCTCAGTCATAATATATGTTGGTCACAGGAAAGGTAATACAGCATGGGGAATATAGCCACTGATTCTGTAACATTTTCCTATGTTGACAGACAGTAGCTGCACTAGTGGGGGTGAAGATTTAATAATATGGGTAACTGCTGAACCACTCTGTTGTATACTTGAAACCCATATAAGCTTGTATACCAATGAGAGTTCAAAGAAAAATTGCCACGGCAAACAGTTTCCCTAAAAACTCTAACAAATTCTAAAGAACAGTAAAACTCTCTCCGAATCATTTGTTTCAGAAAATGGAATAAGAGGAAGAACTTCTAAAACTAATATTTTGAGTCTACTCCACAGTGAAAAAACTCCACAACAAAAACAGAAAGGAAAAACATATGTCACTCTATTATAGATACATATCAAAATCCTAAATAAAATTTAATAAAAATAATCCAGCAGTGTACTAAATAATGTATAATGTCTAAGTAAAATTTATCCCAGGGATCCAAGGAAGTTTTACCGTTAGAAAACATGTTAATGTAATCCACAATATAAATTAAACAAAAAAGCATGGCCATTTTAATAAAACCAGAAAAAGAACATGCATTTATGCCATAAGAAAAATCTTAGCAAATTAAAACAGAAGGGAACTTCTTCAACCTGATAAAGGATAGCTATCAAAACCAACAACATATAAAGTTAATGATGAAATATTAAAACACATTTATTTTAATGTTCAAAATTAGGTTTAAAATGCCTGGTTTTGCCTCTTCTACCAACACTGGACTAGAGTTCAATTTAAAAAATAATAAGAAATAAGAAATATAAGGATTATTATGAAGGAAAAAAGAAAATTACCCTTATCTCAGACAAGACACTTATCTACATAGAAATAAAGAAAACTTATAAATGAATTATCTGAATAATGGCTGCTGAATTAAAGATCAATATCAAAAATCTAAACCACTGTTATATATTTGAAACCAATATTAGATTGTATATCAATATTACCTCAATAAAAAAAATCAGTTGTATTTTTTGTATCAGTCACAACCGGGTAAAAAGCATATTTTAAAGAGAATTTCATCCACAAGAGCAACATATATGTCAAGGGCTTATGAATAAATCAGATAAAAAGGGCACAAGTACTTTATGAGGAAAATTAGAAATCTTTGTTAAAAAACACAAAAGGAAACGTAAGTAAACAGGGAGGAATATTTTGTACATATATGTATATTTTGTATCTAAGAAATTCAAAAAAGGTAATCCTAGAGATCGATTCAAGCCAGCAGCATGAGAAGTGAGACAGAAAACTCCTCCCAAAACCACATGTAATACGAAAATATAATTAATATACCTAATCCTAAAGGATCAACAGGAAAGAAGGCTGCACCAGACTGCACACAACTGGAGAATAGAGCATACCTCACAAAACAGGGTAACATATCAAAGCTTGATATGGTGGGACCTAAGCCCTTCCCCCACCAAAGCTCACCGGCAGGAGGAAAAGAAACAGAGCAGGGAGTGCGTGGAAGCCTAGGACTGCTGAACATCCAGCCCTGAAGATTGGCTTTGGAAGCACAAACCTACATTACATAGTGCTCTGGAGATTAGTTGGATTGGAAGGCTAAGGCAGGCAGAACACCAGAGAGAGTGAGATTCCAGCTGTTTGTAGATGACAGGGATACACATTCAGCTGCTCTGGGACAAAGGAAAGGTGGGTGGTCTAAGAGGTTTCCTAGCAGCAAGAGAGCTGCTGAACAGGTGGGGTTTGCATGGAGCTTGCTGCAAAGGAGAAGGGACAGGTGGACAAAGTTGTCTGGGTGTGCTCTGCCAAGCAGGTTGGAAACTTTCAGGAGCTTCAGGTGCTCCATCCCTGTGATGGCTACTCAGCCCTGAGGCCCCCCACTGTAATAGGCAGCCTGCTGTGCCTTCCTCCTGGCCTACGGCACTGGCTCACAAACCAGCAGTCACTGTTCTGGTGTCAGGCCAGCCAGACGGAGGCCCCGCCTACAACTATAGATGCAAAGCACAGAGGCTTACACCTCTTTGCTTGGCCCACTGGCTCTGACAGTGGAGACAGGCAATACAGCCGGGAAGCAGGACACAGCTCTTTCCTCCCTCAAGGCACCAGCGCTGCTCCCCTGTGACCCACAACCTCACTCCAAGGACTGAGCAGCTCTAGAGACTAGAGCTTCTGGTCACTGGAGGGTGCCATATAGAAATATGAAATGTCAAAGGAACCTCGTTCAGACAAAAATCTCAAAAACACCAGAAAAGGGCCAAATGAAACTGAACTCATGAATTTTCCTGATAGTTCAAAATAAAAATCATAAACATGCTTATGGAGGTACAGAAAAATATGCAAGAACTCAGGGATGAATTTAGGAGAGAGATTGAATCATTAAGAAATTCCATATCTGAAATGCAATATACAATGGAGGGATTTAAAACCAGATTAGATGTAGTAGAAGAGACAGTAAATGGAACACAAATTAGAGAAAAGGAATACAAAGAAGCTGAGGCACAGAGAGATAAAAGGATCTCTAGGAATGGTAGAATATTGAGACAAATGTGTGACCAAACCAAATGGAACAATATTCCCATTATAGGGGTATGAGAAGAAGAAGAGACAGAAAAAGGGACAGAAAGTGTCACTGAGTAGGTAATTGCTGAAAACGTCCCCAATCTGGGGAAGGAGATAGGCTCTCAGGCCATGGAGGTGCACAGATCTCCCAATACAAGGGACCCAAGGAAGACAAAACCAAGACATATAATTATTAAAATGGCAAAGATCAAAGAAAAGGACAGACTTTTAAAAGCAGCTAGAGAGAGAAAAAAGATCACATACAAAGGAAAACCCATCAGGCCATCATCAGACTTCTCAACAGAAACCTTACAGGCCAGAAGGGAGTGCCATTATATATTTAATGCAATGAAACAGAAGGGCCTCAAACCAAGATTACTTTACCAGGAAAGGTTATCATTTAAATTTGAAAGAGGTATTAAACAATTTCCAGATAAGCAAAACCTGAGAGAATTTACCTCCCACAAACCACCTCTACAGGGCATTTTGGAAGGACTGCTATAGATGGAAGTATTCCTAAGGCTAAATAGCTGTCACCAGGGGAATTAAAACCACAGCGAAGTAGAACAATTAATTACTAAACAGATACAAAATCAAATCAACTACCCCCAAAGTCAATCAAAGGATAGACAAAGAGTACAGAATATAATACCTAATAAATAAAGAATAGAGGAAGAAGAAAAAGGAAGAAAAAAAGAACATTTAGGTTGTGTTTGTAATAACATACTCTGTGAGTAAAGTTGGACTATTAGATAGGAAAGGAATTACCCTTGAACCTTTGTTAACCATGAAGCTAAAGCCTGCAATGGCAATAAGTACATACCTATCAATAATCACCATAAATGTAAATGGTCTGAATCCACCAATCAAAAGACATAGAGTCACTGAATGGATAAAAAAAGAAGACCCATCTATATGCTGCCTACAAGAGACTCATTTCAAACCCAAAGATATACACAGACTGAAAGTAAAGGGATGGAAAAAGATATTTCATGCAACTAATAAGGAGAAAAAAGCAGGAGTTACAGTACTTGTATCAGACAAAATAAACTTCAAAACAAAGAAAGTAACAAGATACAAAGAAGAACATTACATAATAATAAAGGGGTCAGTCCAACAAGAGGATATAACCATTATAAATATCTGTGCACTCAACACAGGAACACCTCATATATGAAAAAAATACTAACAGAATTAAAGGGGGAAATAGAATGCAATGTATTCATTCTAGAGACTTCAACACACCACTCACTCCAAAGGACAGACCAACCAGAGAGAAAATAAGTAGACAGAGGGACTGAACAACCTATTAGAATAGATGGACCTAACAGACATCCACAGAACACTCCATCCAAGAGCAACAGAATACATATTCTTCTCAAGTGCACTTGGAACATTCTCAAGAATAGATCATATGCTGGCCACAAACAGAGCCTCAGTAAATTGAAAAAGATTGAAATAGTACCAACCAGCTTCTCAGACCACAAAGGAATGAAACTAAAAATAAATTACACAAAGAAAACGAAAAAGGCCACAAACACATGGAGGACTAACAATATGCCCTTAAATAATAAATGAATCAATGACCAAATAAAAACAGATATCAAGCAATATATGGAGAAAAATGACAACAATAATTCAACACCACAAAATGTGTGGGACACAGCGAAGGTCGTGCTAAGAGGGAAGTATATTGCAATACAGGCCTACCTCAGGAAAGAAGAACAATCCCATATAAACAGTCTAAACTCACAATGAATAAAACTAGAAAAAGAAGAAGAAATGAAGCCCAAATTCAGTAGAAGGAGGGACATAATAAAGATTATAGCACAAATAAATGAAATTGAGAAGAATAAAACAATAGAATCAATGAAAGCAGGAGCTGCTTCTCTGAGAAAATAAACAAAATAGATAAAACCCTAGCCAGACTTATCAAGAAAAAAAGAGAGTCTACACACATAAACAGAATCAGAAATGAGAAAGGAAAAATCACTATGGACACCACAGAAATACAAAGATATGAGAGAATACTATGAAAAATTATATGCTAACAAACTGGATAACCTAGAAGAACTGGAAAACTTTCTAGAAAAATACAACCTTCCGAGGCTGACCCAGGAAGAAACAGAAAATCTGAATAGACCAATTACCAGCAAGGAAATTGAACTGGTAATCAAAAACTACCTAAGAACTAAACTCCTGTTCCAGATGATTTCACTGATGAATTTTATCAAACATTTAGTGAAGACCTAATACACATCCTCCTTAAAGTTTTCCAAAAACTAGAAGAGGGAATACTCCCAAATTCATTCTACAAGGCAAGCATCACTCTAATACTAAAACCAGGCAAACACTACACAAAAAAAGAAAATTACAGACCAATATTCCTGATGAACAAAGATGCAAAAATACTCAACAAAATATTAGCAAACCGAATTCAAAAATACATCAAAAAGATCATCCATCATTATAAAGTAGGATTTATTTCAGGGATGCAAGAATGGTACAACATTTGAAAATGCATTGATATCATCAACCACATAATCAAAAAGGACAAAAACACGTGATCATTTCCATAGATGCAGAAAAAGCATTCGACAAAATTCAACATCCATTCATGATAAAAACTCTCAACAAAGTGGGTATGGAGGGCAAGTACCTCAACATAATAAAGGCCATATATGACAAACGCACAACCAACATCATACTTAACAGCGGGAAGCTAAAAGCTTTTCCTTTAAGGTAGGGAACAAGTCAAGGATGCCCACTCTCCCCACTTTTATTCAACATAGTTCTGGAGTACCTAGCCATGGCAATCAGACAACACAAAGAATAAAAGGCATCTAGGTTGATAAAGAAGAAGTTAAACTGGCACTGTTTGCAGATGACATGATATTGTACATTAAAAACCATAAAGAATCTACTCTAAGACTACTAGATCTAATATGTGAATTCAGCAAAGTTGCAGGATACAAAATTAATACACAGAAATCTGTTGAATTCCTATACACTAACGATGAACTAGCAGAAAGAGAGATCAGGAAAACAATTCCATCAAAAAGAATAAAATACCTAGAATAAGCCTAACCAAGGAAGTGAAAGACCTCTACCCTGCAAACTACAAGACACTCATGAGAGAAATAAAGAAGGTACCAATGAAATGGAAACACATCCCATGCTCATGGATAGGAAGAATTCATATTGTCAAAATGGACATCCTGCCTAAAACAACCTACAGATTCAATGCAATCCCTATCAAAATACTGACAGCATTCTTCAACGAACTGGAACAAATAGTTCCCAAAAGACCCCCAATAACCAAAGCAATTCTGAGATGGAAGATTAAAGCTGGAGGGATTATGCTCCCCAACTTCAAGCTCTACTACAAAGCCACAGTAATCAAGACAATTTAGAACTGGCTCAAGAACAGAATAGATCAATGGAACAGACTAGAGAGCTCAGATATAAACCCAACCATATATGATTATATATTAATTAATATATGATAAAGGAGCTATGGACAGGTTACCCCAAACATTCTCTCTAAACTTAGTGCAATTTCTGTGGCGAAATACTGCCTCTTCAACTGCTGATGTTGGCAAAACTGGACAGCTACACGCAAGAGAATGAAACTGTCTAACCCCATACACAAAAGTAAACTCAAAATGTATCAAGGTCCTGACTGTAAGTCATGAAACCATAAAACTCTTAGAAGACAACACAGGCAAAAATCTCTGGAATATAAACATGAGCAACGTTTTTTTCCTGAACACATCTCCTCGGGCAAGGGAAACAAAATAAAAAATGAACAAATGGGGCTATACATCATGCTAAAAAGCTTCTGCACAGCAAAGCACCCCATCAACAGAACAAAAAGGCATCCTACAGTATGGGAGAACATATTTGTAAATGACATATCTGACAAGGGGTTAACATCCAAAATACATAAAGCCCTCACATGGCTCAGCACCCAAAAAGCAAACAACCCTATTAAAAAATGGGCAGAGGAGCTAAACAGACAATTCTCCAAAGGAGAAATTCAGATGGCCAACAGGCACATGAAAAGATGCTCCACATTGCTAATTATCAGGGAAATGCAAATTAAAACCACAATGAGATTCTCACCTCACACCAGTTGGATGACCATAATAGAAAAGAATCAGAACAACAAATGCTGGCAAGGATGCAGAGAAAGGGGAACCCTCCTACAATGCTGGTGGGAATGTAAACTAGTTCAACCATTGTGGAAAGCAGTATGGAGGTTCCTCAAAAAACTCAAAATAGAAATACCATTTGACCCAGGAATTCCACTCCTAGGAATTTACCCTAAGAATGCAGCAGCCCAGTTTGAAAAAGGCATATGCACCCCTATGTTTATTATAAAACTATTTACAATAGCCAAGATATGGAAGCAAAACCTAAGTGTCCATCAATAGATGAATGGATAAAGAAGAAGTGGTACATATACACAGTGGAGTATTATTCAGCCATAAAAAGAAAACATATCCTCCCATTTGCAACATGGATGGAGCTAGAGGGTATTATGATCAGTGAAATAAGCCAGGTGGAGAAAGGCAAGTACCAAATGATTTCACTCATCTGTGGGGCATAAGAACAAAGAAAATACTGAAGGAACAAAACAGCAGCAGAGTCACAGAACCGAAGAATGGACTAACAGTTGCCAAAGGGAAAGGGACTGGGGAGGATGGGTGGAAAAAGAAGGAGAAGGGGAATAAGGGGCATTACAATTAGCACACATAATGTAGAGGGGGCACGGGGAAGGCAGTATAGCACAGAGAAGACAAGTAGTGAGTCTATAGCATCTTACTACACTGATGGACAGTGACTGTAATGGGGTATGTGGCGGGGACTTGATAATAGGGGGAATCTAGTAACCACAATGTTGCTCTTGTAATTGTATATTAATGATACCAAAATACCCAAACATTCTCTCTAAACTTAATGCAATTTCTATCAAAATCCTACAGAGTTTGGTTTTCTTTCCACTCATTGGATATTATTAAATTGACTCTAAAATTTACACAGAATATTGTACTATTTAATAATATGAGGATTTAATAATATGGGTAACTGTTGAACCTCTGTGCTGTGTACTTGAAACTATCAACTATGTTTCAATTAAAAAAAAGAAAAAAGAAATACGTAAGTACACACTGATGATAGATACAGATGATATAAATATAGATACATCTGCTATTGGTTTTTTTTCTCTGGAGAGCCCTAATAAATTACCCTAATCAAATGATCAAAGTTAACATCACAACTAACAGTAACTGATAAAAGAAAAAGAAAAAATTTACACAGAATAAAAAAATCAAGAGTTGCTCAGAAAATGCTGCAGAATAAGAATAAATAGATTGTACTCACTATACTAACAACGCTGATTATAAAATTGTAGATATTTAGATAAAGTAGTATTGGTAAAGATAAAAAGATAAACAAATCAATAGAACAGAATAGACCGTCTAGAAACATCCGAGGCATCTTTAAGAGTTTGATAACAGGTATTATCGAAGAGTTTGAAACTGATAAGGTGTTATAAGTCAGTACAAAACAAATGGACTATTTGATAAATTGTGCTTGATTATTCATTATTCATATTGACAAAAATGATAACAATAGATGTCTACTTCCTATTATGCTACATATAAATTTGAGAAAAATTAAATAGCCAAACTCTAAAAAGGAAAATAATGAGAGTCTCTTTATAACACACAGGCAGGAAAAGTACTTGTTAAGCCAAAAAAAAAAAAAGAAGAGAAAAGAATGACAAATTCTGCCTCCCTAAAACTGAAAATTCTGCATGACAAAAGACACAATTAAGAAGGTTTAAATATTAGACATAAATGAAAGAATTCATTTACACAAAAATAAAAAAGGATTAGAGTCTAGGATATGTTTCTAAAGAATACAGACAATCCAATAAAAGATAGCAAGTTAACAATGTAAAAGAAACCCAATACCAATAAAAATAGAAAAAGATGAGTCTCAAGTAATCAGAAAAACAAAAATATTTAAATGAGACATTTCATACCCAAAAGATACTCAAATGCTAAATTATGACAATGAAATGAAGAAACACAACATCTAACTAATTGCCACTGGGAGTATGAATTAACATTTTGTACAATAAACCAAATAAAGTGGTTAAACCCATAATTGCACTTAAGGTATGTACTCAAAAAAGGATAAAGAAAAAGCTAGTCTATGCTACCATCTAGTGGCCTCAGAATATAACAGAAAATGTTTCCTTCAGCACTGTTTAGTCGACAAAGGACTCTTGAGGAGGGATGCACCAACTTATAAACATTTGGCTTACATGTCTTGCTTCCTTCTGCAGATATACACAAACCTAACCTTGTGACAAAACCAAGAAGAACCATCTTCAGGCAGAGTGTTTCCTACCCTACCCCATACAATTTCCAACACCCTTCAAATGACATCTAGTGTTATGTGAGGCTTAAAGAATGCTTCTCCAAACTAACCACACAAGATTGGTAATAATTTTAAAATTGGTCAGTACCAAATATTGAAAACAATACAGTGCAAAAGGGGCCCTCATATACATCTTTTAGGGTACAAATGTGGAAACTTAGTAAAAATGAAGACAGACCTCAAAAATCAAACAAAAGAAACCAATATATTTTTTAAACTGTTGAACAAAAAACAGACATTACAAAAAAAATGAATATCTATATAGATTATAAACCAGAAATTCCTCTGCTGCATCTATTCTCTAGCAGTGATTCTTAACCTCAAGGACATCTATGAATAAAATTCAAGGAGACTGGAAAAAAATACTTTCATTTTTATTATCCTCTAACTGAAATTTAGTAGATCCTGGGATCAGACAATTTTACATATGAGTTTACCAAACTGTCAAGGAAAAGATAGCCCCCAACTTACTGTTTATTAATCAAAACTATCAAAAGTTATTTATCAAAAACCATAGTGAAATCAACTAAATCCTTTTATTTTTACTGCATAACCTAATAAGAAGAGTACAAGAAAATATAGCTTTTTGGTTTATTTCACTTACAACTTAGAAATGGAAGTAACAAATAAAATATGAAACAAAATGTTCCAATAATGGCAACATTTGGATGAACTCTCCTATGGATAACAATCATAAACTCTAGGCAAAATAGTTTTCTTAACTTCCTGAAATCAACCTCTTAAAGAGATACTTGCAATCCCTTGTTCCCCACAGCATTATTCACTATAGCTAAGGTGAGGGAACAACCTACATGTCCACCAATGAAGGATTAAAGAAACCATGGTATATAGGTACTATGGAATATTATTTAGCCTCTAAAATAAAGGAAATATTGCTACATGCAACAACATGGATAAACCTTGAGGACCTAATACTAGGTGAAAAAAGCCAGTCACAAAAGGACAAATATTCCATGATTCCACTTATATGATAAACCTAAAATAATCCAACTCATAGAAGCAGAGAGCAGAATGGCGCTGCTTGCCAGTGGCTGGGGAAGGAGAAAATGAGGAGTGATTATTCAACAGGTATAGTTTCACGTATCTAAATTAAGTAAGTTCAAGAGACCTGCCACACAACATTGTGCTGTAGTTAACCTCAGGTGTTGATGCTTTGTTTTAACAGGCAGTATTTTGACAGGACTCAAATTTCAAACTTATATTCCCTGAGGAGAGCAGCAAGTGAAATTTCTGTCCGGGTCATCTTAGTTTTAGCTCTGGTTACGTGTAGTTTTAGAGATCAGCCAGTATTTAGGCAGTACTGTATTGTGCACTTAAAAGTTGGGGGGGTTAAATCTCATGTTAAATGTTCTTAGCACAATAAAACAAAACAAAAGAAAAAAAAACTTTCTGAAGTGGCCAAAAGAATCCAGAAAACAATTGGGGTCAATCAACATTTGTAAGAAGGAATGGCACTTGGTGAGTTTCCTTTTTAGTGGTTTGTTTTAAGATTAGGGAAGGACAAAATCACTGCTATGGGGTGACTAAAACTCATATGGGAAACTTCGATCTTATTGACTTGAAGAAACAGAGAACAGAGTTCAGGAAAATCACAGCAACTGAAATTTTGGAAGAGAAAACCACAGAAAAGAGACAGCCAGCTTGGGAGCCCCAAATTTCTGTATAAATTCTGCCCAAATACTGGCTGATCTCTAAAACTACACATAAGCAGAGCTAAAACTAAGATGACCTGGACAGAGATTTCAGTTGCTGCTCTCCTTAGAGAAAGCAAGTTTTGAAATGTGAGTCCTGTCAAAATACTGCCTGTTAAAACAAAGCATCAACACCTGTAGTAAACTCCATTTCCAAAAGCAGTCACAGAAACAACAGTACTCCAAAGGACTCTCCTGGAACCTTGCTGGTCTAACCATCAAGAGGTAGTCTTTTTCAGCTTTGTGAATCCCTACAACACTGAGTGAACATATTAGGCATCAAAATTTAGTGAAGGACCTAGAACATATTTGGATCTAAAAATGTGAAGAGAATTGTGTTCTTCTAACTACAGCCTACACAATTTTGGAATGCTGGAGGAATATAAGTGTGGCTGGAGTTAAAACACTAAGACCTGGAGGTGCACAGCCGGGTCGGGGGCCAGAAAGTCAATAGAGGGTAAGTGGAGATAGAGGGGACAGCTGAGAAGCAAAGGCAGGAGTGAGGTGGACATTCCCTGAGGCTGTACATCTACAGCTTTGGTTATTACACCTTTATATCTGCTTTACTCCAAAAAGAAAATAGGACATCACACTCATTTTCCGTTATCTAAAGGGCACTATACCTTCTGACAATGGGAATTGGCTTTTACTGACAGGGAATAAAAGTGAAAGGAATCTCTGATTCCAGTCCTCCAAACCTGTCATTACCTTCAAAAAACACCCCAAAAAATGATACCGTGCTGAGAATCCAGCACAAACTGTTTTATTTCCATTTACATTTTTTACCTATTTTCCATTTAAAGATATTATGAAATTCATTAAAATTGCCTTTAAAAAAATGGGAAAACACATCACTATATTGTTAATTATAAAAAGCAGGTAATAACAAATGCAGTGTGCTCTCAGATATGTAAATATACTTTATGAATACATATATGACTAAATATTAATATTTATTCTACAATTAGGAATGGCTTTCAGTCTTTCTTTAGGATTTTCCTGAGCTTTCTAAATGTTCTATACTGAATATATGTTATCTGTATAACCAGGAAGTAATAATTCACAGAAGAAAAACTACTGTTCAAAAAGTTAGTTACAATCAGGTATCTGAGACACCATCCCTAAAGTATCTAAAGGTTACTACCTTCCATATTATTTGAAGATTCGAGTTTAAATCACTTCTGGGATTACAGAGTCTCTTGGAAGCAAACAAAGGAGGATTTTAATTGGCTACCAAAAAACACCACGGCTCAGAGGTAGGAAAGTACTTATGTGATACATTAAAGTACTGTTGCATGCAAATTTATAACACTCCGTTGGGCAGAAGGCTGTATTTTTTCTCTCCCTCACAACATTAATAGGTGTCTGTGAGTGTGGGACACTTGAATGTGGGCTTTACAGCAGGGCTGTAGCTCTGGAAAGAAAGCTGAGAACTCAAATCACTAAGGAGCAGCAAACGGTCACAGGAAGTTAGTGAAACACTGATGAAAAAGAAAGAGTATTTTCTTTGTTTTGAAAACTGAGGTCCCAATTGGTCATGCTGTCTTTTGTAATGGAGATTAAGATCCCAAACTGAAGATTTGATGGGAGCATTAGGACAAACTTGAGAAAAGGTATTTCCAAATTGGAAAAGGTGAATGGGTACTGGGAAATATGAATAATTTATTTTATTTTTTAAATGATGAATAAGATGTTGAAAAAATTCAGGAATTATTGGGTGAAGAATATACCATAGATATATATGAACATCATAAGTCACTTTCCCTTATCATGGAAAATGAAAGAATACTAGCCTAGGGGTTCAGATTAAACTACATGCATTGGGCGCTCAATCAATACCAAACTTTTTGGCATGTTATATTAATCCTCAAAACAATCATAGACATAGGTACTGTTACCCTATGTTAAATGACACATCATGTTGGGAACTATTTAGTGTTTTGCCCAAGGTTCATACAGCCAATACACCAAGGAGCCAAGATTGAAGCTTAGGTCCTCCAAGCTAAGACCTTTCCAATAGGACATAGTGCTTCTTATTATTGGCAGTTAACAGGAGAAAGGAGTGTGGGAACTGGGGCACTTCAGGCTTCCAGGGACACAGGGCTATGGTTTAGCATAGCTGCCAAGATGGTCACAGCATGAAGATGAGCTGGGAGAATCAATCCCAGCAGCGATCCTAGTTCATTGAAACTCCCAGCAGCAAAGAAGTGTTCTTGGTTTCCACCCAGAAATGTGAATGAGAAAATCCAGAATAATTCTCTAAACAACGTAAGAAAACAAGAAGAGACCTTACTCTCACTAGAGCATTATTGCTCATCATTAGCAACTTTGGGGTTCAGAAGGTTCACTTATTTGGACAAGCACTGCAGATCTAGAACAAGGGATACTGATACCATCAAGAGCATGTTTATAAACAGGAAAGGAAACTAACTGAAGCAGGAGAAAGGATGCAGTACTAAGCACATTTGATTTCCTTCTGGGAGAGTGAGGCACAGCCGGTTTCAAGTAGTTCCTTGTGAAAAATCAGGGAACCTGGTGAGTACATGCGCTTTACAAAGAAACCACTACTCTCTTCTATTGCTAAACAAGGGGAGAAGAGTGAATACTTCACGATCCAAGTCCTCCAGCAGAGTTTTCTTCCCTTCTATAGGTGGTGTCCAAAGACCAGCATCAGGCTAAGGACTGATCTTTTGGAAAGAGGTGGAAAAAACACAAACAAAAGAGAAAGCCACGAAACTGCACCTTTACCTCTTTTTGGCAGAAATAAAGAAGGTAACAGTAGTCACTGATAGTCTCCCACACAACTCACAATGGGTAGCTTCTCTGACTTATCTCTTTACTGTGATACAGATGGATGCCTTATGCTGTCCTGTCTACCCTGCCCACCTGGGACATTTGAAATGATGGACTCTTGAATCCTTTTCCAAAAATTGGGACTGTGTCAGTGTATCCACTCAGGATGGATATATTAAGGAAGTGATTGCTTGACATTGAAACATTAAATGACATTAAGTCAGTCAATGTAATAAATCAACAGAAACATCTGATTTCCTTTCCATTAACTATTCTTACCCTTTTCTTGGGTTTTAATGAAAAACAGGGACAAAATTCCAGAAATCCTGCTAGTTTCATTGAAAATAAACATGTTTAATATTCTCTATTTAGTCATAAAATATACATTCTTTAAAGAAAATTTAGAGAATGAGGAAAAATTAAGAATATTTATTGATAAGACCCAAAATCCCACATTTCAGAGAAAACTAGTTAACATTTTCTGTGGCATTTTCAGCCACAAAAATACAAACTGTGGTCATTAATAGTGTTATGAAACTTCCTATTTTAATGTAATAGTATAGAAAAGGCATTTTCCTTTCCCTTTACTCTTCTTCAAGATTACAATTTTCATCAGTTGTGTAACACATGAGGGTATATCTTCTCATATGTGTACCATGACCCACAAACAACACAAACAGAATTCCAGTAACACAGAGGAAAAAACTTCTGCAACTCTTTAATAAAATCATTACTGATCTTGAAACATGAAAGGACATGCAATTTTATTTATTTCTCTTTTTCTATTCTATTGGATGGATCACTGAGGGGAAAAATATTAAATAGTAATAATAGTGCTAATACCAACCTTTGAGTACTTTTAGGATACACCCCAGAACTTCACCATTTTGAATCATGTGACCCAATGACATGGGAGATGAACATTATTAATTATGTATCCTCCTCTATGTTTTTACCAAGAATGAGTATTGTGTTTTTCAAATTCTTTTTGGCATCTTGATGGATGTTCCATGTGTTTGTTTTATTTCATTGCTTATTTGTTTAGTATATTATATTGACAGATTTTCAAATACTAATTTGGAATTTCATGAAATCTTCAAATAAATTATATTACTTTGGTATACAGTGTGGACACATGATATTTATGATTCTTGCACATATATGCACTACTAATATTGACTCATAGTATTCTCTCCTTGATAATTTGGGATAACAGGCAACTTTAGTTTGATAAAATGTTTTTGTAAAATATTCCATAGTTTTTTCATATTGAAACATGTTATACAGCACAGAAATTGTTTCTTGGAAGTATAAAATACCCACCAAGCATTCTGCATCCAGCATCCATTCTGAGAAACCAATTTTCACAATGGGATCCCTACTACCTATCACAATATATATGGCATAGTTTGAATTAAATGAAGGAAGGAAGGATTCCATGAGAAATGTAACTACAGAGTGTTGTGCCAGTGCATAAAAGTCTCCTCATAACAAGACATGAGAAAGTTTTTCCAAAATGGTAATACTCTGCTTAAGAAAAGAGCATTTACAAATGCACAAGAAGAAAGAATTTAGTACTAAAGGGAGAAAGAACTTCAACATGATCAATGCAGAACATTTGGGGCATCAGTACTGGCGCCAGAATTTCTACATTAGAGGGACGTAGGGGTACTAATGTGCTTGGAGGAGGAACTAGCAGACTTCCTGAAGGTGTGCTGTATAGCAAGTATGTTGCTTTACACTGACGATATTTCTCTATTAGAATTTTTTTGTGGAGTTGCTGATGAGGAGCTCAGGGAAACAAAATCTCCCTCGACACTATCATTGGAGAAGAAATGGCATAAAATGGGAAAAATGTAACTGAAGAGGATCAAATAGGCCTACATGATGGGTTGATTCAGTGTTTTTGTGAAGTTATTTTTTTCCATTTTCTCTTCTTGTGACCAAGATTCCTCGGTCACCTGGAATCTTTTTGAAGAGAAAGAGAGAGAGCCATTCTTCCTTCATCTTTGTATGAATATGTAAGTATACATTTACTATTACTATATTACAGAAAGTAAATTAATTATATATCATATATATGCCATGTTGGAGCCATCTACTGTTCTAGGTACCTAACAGAATTTGCCTCGTTTAATTCTAACGACAACTTGACAAATAAATATTGCTTTTTCCCAATATACTATGAGCTATCTAAGACTCAGAAAAACTTGGCAACTTACCAAACTTACTCACAACTTTGGTACTAGATGGTACTAGGTTTCTATCATCTTTTAATAGAGACCAGATTCATCAGAAAACAGCCTTAATTTTAAAATTTTCTTTAATAATGACATCCCTATGTATCCACATTTGAAAGTAATTTCTCCTAAATCTAAATTAACCCTTCCCAGAAATCTTGGAGCATTAGTAGTCTTGACTAGGCTGCTGTGTAGTCCTTGAATTTCTCAAAGCCTTGCTTCCATCATCAATGAAATTAGTATAATATCCCTAACCTTTCTGATCCTTAGGGATGCTCCAAGAATTGGAAGTGAAGGTGTGTTGAAAATCTACATTATAAATGTATTCTCCTGACTCTTGTCCTTTTCTAAGCCCTGAAGGTGACATGAACACAGAGATGGGGAATTAATCTGTGGTGACTGAATTCTTTCTGGTGGGACTCTCCCAATACCCAGAGCTCCAGCATTTTCTGTTTGTGCTCTGCCTCATCATGTACCTGATAATCCTCCTTGGAAACGGTCTCCTCATTATCATCAGCATACTGGATTCTCGCCTCCACACCCCCATGTACTTCTTTCTCGGAAACCTCTCATTCTTGGACATCTGTTACACATCGTCATCCATTCCTCCAATGCTTGTTATATTTGTATCTGACAGAAAATCCATCTCCTTCACTGGCTGTGCTCTGCAGATGGTTGCCTCTCTTGGTTTGGGCTCCACTGAGTGCGTCCTCCTGGCTGTGATGGCCTATGATCGGTATGTGGCCATCTGCAACCCACTGAGGTACCCCATCATCATGAACAGGGTGCTGTATGTGCACATGGCTGCATGGTCTTGGACCATAGGCTGTCTGAACTCCTTAGTGCAAACAGTCCTGACAATGATATTGCCTTTCTGTGGTAATAATGTCATTGATCATATTACCTGTGAGATCTTGGCCCTTCTTAAACTCATCTGCTCAGATATCACCATTAATGTGCTTATCATGACACTTGCAGGTATTGTTTTACTGGTGATTCCTCTGCTGTTAATTTTCATCTCCTATATTTTCATAATCTCTTCCATCCTTAGAATTAGTTCTGCTGAGGGAAGAAAAAAAGCCTTTTCTACCTGTTCGGCCCACATGACTGTGGTAATCTTATTCTACGGTTCAGCCGTTTTTATGTACATGAAGCCCAAGTCAAAGGACACAAACACCTCTGATGAGATTATTGCACTGTCTTATGGAGTGGTAACCCCAATGTTAAACCCCATCATCTACAGCCTGAGGAATAAGGAGGTGAAAGAAGCTGTGAAGAAAGTTCTGAGCAGACACCTGACTTTACTGAAAACATGAAAGACCCTGAGGCATCTTCAACAGAACAGATGTTGTCTTTTGTGTTCAAAGATAATATTGCAAAACTACTGTTAGGACAGCTTTTATGTTCACGAAACCAAGTATGAGATTCCTATTCTTTCAGCATAGTATGCTTATGTAAATTTTCTAAATAGTGCCTTATCTGCTAGGCTTCCTGCTCTACGCAACTTTGTCAATTGTTCCCATCAAGGTTATGATGCTGTTCAAGATTCCTCTCTCTCCCTCTTTCTGTATCCTTTCTCTTTTCCTACTTCCCCTCTTTTCCCTCTGGTCTCCCCTCTCCTCTCACCTCTCTCCTCTCTCCTCTATATATTTCCTTTCTCCTCCTTCCTTCTCTCTTCCTTGTCTCCTTTCAGTGTCCTTGAATTGTATCTATTGTTTTTGTTATGCAGCATCCCTGTACAATACTGCTAAACAATTTGCAGAGCTGCGGAATACATAGAAAATGAATGCATATTTTTCTTTTGAGGAACCAACTTTATCCCCATCAGTCATGTTGTACAGCATAGGACTGACCCACCCTTCTGGATATAGGGGTAAGCACTGAAATAAGCCTAGTAGGTAAGAAAGTAAGTAAATAAATAAATAAACAAATACTTTTTAAGCTGTATATTCCTCTACTGATTGGCATAGTGCAGCAAATAATAACATGAGTCAGGCTAATTAGACTCAACCCCAGCAGTGCTGACACTGGGGCACTCTTTCTGCAATGATCTCTCAACTGGTAGAATGGAAACCCTGAGCTCCTACCAGTCATCTTTTCCAATAAACAGGAGAGTCTAACTGTGGGTAAAATTGTAGCATTTCCAGAATATCTCACCTGGCCTTAGTGCATTTGCATATCCTCAGAGAAGTTCATCTCCATATCAATGGGTAATTACCTAGGCAACCAAGGGCTTATCTGAACCTGAGAGGTTAAGGGGAGATGCTTGCTTGCTTGCTTCTGCCAGAGCAGGAGAGAGAGATGGCCTCGGACTGCAGTATTTAAGCAATAAACGGATGTTAAACCTTATTTCTCTTTTTGATTGATTTCAGTTTTAGAGGTATTTTGTCTGGGATTTCTTCTCCCCAGACTTACATCTGGCATTACTCGGCAGGATCCCTTTGAACCCAAAATCTGTCATAATGGGTGCGACCTTTGGGAGGGTTGCCCCTATAAATGGTGGGGAGATACCCAGAAGACCCCTGTGGATGGTGGGTAGGCCCCAGTGGATGCAGCAGCAGAGGGTGCAGCTTCACCTGTTATTATCAGCATCCTATAGGTTATTGCCCAGCCCCAGCTGTGGGGCTTCAAATTTTGGAACTCCTAGTGGGAAATTGGTCTAGGGTAAAGTGCCTCTTAGAGGCGTAGGGCCTTCCCCAGAACTGGAGAAGGGTGGAAACACCAGAAGCTGTAGAGTTAGCCCTCTGTGAGTTGGAAGACTGCTTGGAGACCTTAAGGGGCCAAGTAGCGGCTGGCATTGTACACTCCCTTTTCATCAAGATAGTGGAAAATGTTATACAGGAGTAAAAGAGGATTATCAAGAGAGTAAGCAAGGAGAGAGAGGGACTTAGGAGGGAGAGAGACACACTTTAGCATCACTTGGAGGAGCTGGGTAATAACCTATAGGATGCTGTTAAAGAAGAGAGACAGTTACTGAAAAGGCAGGTCACACTCCTAGAAGATTGCTTATTAGCCAGGAGGGGGTAAGCGGCAGGAAAAGTCACGTTGCAGGAGGCTGTGGGGCAGGGGGAGGAAAGAGTGGTGCCTTCAGCCCTGGAGATGGTGGAGGATCCATTGGTAGAGGAGCCAGAGGGAGAAGAGGTATGCCATGACTTGTGTGGACACGGCTAAGGGACTATTGGTTGCTTTTCCTGCATGTTGTGCAGATCAGAAAACCACCAAGAGGGGCCTGGAGTGTCTCTTTGCAGCCTATGGCCGGCCGCAGGTGATTGAGAGCGATCAAGGCACCCCCTTTACTGGACATGTGTTACAAGGATGGGTGCAGCAATTAGGAATAAAGTGGAAATTTCATATACCATATAATCCTACCAGGGCAAGCATGATAGAGTGGTACAAAGGTTTGTTGTCAATCTGGCCTGAAGTCAGACACCAAGTCTATGGGGCTGGTCAGTTTAACCTATGGACAGTGTTGCAGCATTTGAATGAGAAGCCACGTAAAGGAGCTCTGATCCCTGTGGATTTGCTCACACACCTTGCTGCCTCTCCTATACAATTGTAGGCCCAAACCAAAGAAGAGTTATTGAAGCCAGGATATGGCCAGCAGAGGAACATCCTGCTGCCAGCCCCTACTACATTAAACCCTAGAGACACCACTGAATGGACGTGCCCCTGGACATTTTGACACATGGACCAATGATGGCTGGCCCTTCTGGTGCCTTGGGGGAAAGGTGTGGAAGGTGGCCTCATGTGTATTCCTGGAGTAACAGCTGAGTGGCCCCCAAAGATCACAGTAGCATACCCAAAACGTCCAGGAGGTAAGAGCATCTCACAGGGAAGTTTTGTTTTATCTTTATGGCCAGTGCATGTACCTCCCGTAGCCCTGTCTATTCATCCATCTGTAACTCCCACAGGCAGGGGGGTGAAAGTCTGGTATACTAGACCAGGATGAGATCCCATTCCTGCCACTGTTTTATCATAGGACCACTCTCTTGCATGTATCCTACCTGATGGACAAGATTTGCCTATGCTGATGTCATTAAAACATGTATTTTATCGCCCTTAAGGTTATTTTCTCCTACAGTCCTTGTGGCCTGAATGCACCCTCTGGCTGCAGCTGCCACATGATGATTGCTCTGAACCCTCAGCTACTGCCTGCCTATGGAATGGACGAGCTATGGACTTAATCTGCATAAAACTTTGAACCTAGCTGAATCCTCCTGCTTGAGGATTATCATGATTTGATTGCTGTTGCTATTGTTATGACATTAGTCTGGTCACAATGCTCCAGTTTTCTCACCCAAGGACCATTGTGGAAGAGGGGGAATGAGTAGATTGTAAGGTGAGATTTCTGGAGGGGTGGCCTGTGGGTAAAACTGTAATATTTCCAGAATATCTCGCCTGGCGTTAGTGCATTTGCATATCCTCAGGGGTGAAGAGAAGTTCATCTCCATATCCTGAAGCAGGATAGAGAGATGGCCCCTGCAGTTTGTAAGCAATAAATGGATTTTAAACTTTATTTCTCCTTTGACTGATTTCAATTTTAGAGGTGTTTTGTCCCGGGATTTTTTCTCTCCAGACTTACACTAACAGAGAAGGAAAATAGAGCTGAGACACAGGAGGTGCTTGATGATGTCATTTTAACTCCTGAAACTGGATTTGACTAAGCTCAGACTCATCTCTCTACATTTTGTCTACATGATTTAAACTAGCATTTTTTGCAAATTTATTTAGATTTTACCACTTACAGCCACATAAATCCTAATTAATACATCCCCTTGCTTTACATCCCCTCCACCTGCTCATATTTTTGAAGTCAAAAATATATATAAGGTATTTTATCAAAGTGTTTCCAATTTCTCTAGTCTTTAATAACTAGATTAATAACTTTAAAGTTTTTCTCTTTAATAACTAAATTTAATTAATATATCCTCTATTCTACGTAACATCAAATATTCCAGTGGTCTCTTCAGTTATTTCTGAGGAGCATTTATATGTTCCCAACATTTTGTTCTCATAATTTGCTACAATCTGATATTATGGGCTTCTTTATCCTTATCTGTACTTCAATCAATATATTGATGCTTTGATTCACTGCAGTTTGCTTTTTTATAAAATACTTTTAATTTGTTAATAGATATTGTCATTTGGCAGCATTCAGCCATATGACTCTTTTACATATTAATACACACCACCAGCAATCCGCCTGGTTAAGCAGAATTACCTAGAAATCTGTTGCATATCTGATCTTGTTCACTCTGCGCACCAAAACCATGACTACAATAAGTCAGGCATTGTCTACCTAATCCAGCTAAACAAAGCTACAAACCCTGGACTATACACAACTCAAACTTTGACAAAAATTGAAAAATAAAGAATACATTTATCTATAGGCTAATGAGTCATATGTGTTTATCCACCCTTATGTGCTGTTCTAACAGATATTTCAAATATACCACGTTTGAAACAGAATTCATTCAATTATAGGTTAGAAATAGATTATGAGAAAAATTCCAAGATATTTAAAACTGAATGACAATAAAATGGTTACCAAAATCAAAGTATTAAATGACATAAAAGAAAACCTCAGTAAAATGAAACTGTTTTCTTCAAAGTATGAAATTTTAAATCAATATATTAATTTGCCAAATTTCAAAAATTCAATGTAATTTCAAACAATGAAATGAGAATTTTTTTTTTATGTTTTTTAATTTGATCCTGAAACTCATGGAAGAGTAAAAAGCCAAGAAGGAGCCAAGACAATGCTGTAGAATAAGAATTTCATATTCACTACAGCAGATATCAAGACCAATCCTAAAGCTACAGGGCATCAGATAGAACACTTTGGAACAGGGAAAGACAAATATGTTAAAGGAACTGAGTAGAGAATCTAGAAATAAAATGAGCATTGAAAGTATACATATGTCCTGAATTAACTGGTATTTGATATAAAGTGGAATTACTAATCGGGAGAAAATGGATGACCTATTAAATAACTGAAGGGCAATTGGCTGTTCCTGTTTTAAAATTATGTGTTCAATATCCTCATTTCATGGGTTAATTATTATAGGTAAATAATAGCATTTATAAAGCTTAAGTCTCCTTGTCAAAATGAATGATTCCCTAATTCCAGCCTATATAATTGTGAACATGCTAAAAGAACATACATGTGGAGGGAATTAAAATACTAAAACCTAAAATTTACTAATAAGAACTAGACGGTGAAGGGAAACTCTGTTTTCCAACATTGTCATCACTTTCAAAACACCAAAAAAAGTAGAAACTTGCCAAGAATTCAACAAGAAACTCTCGTTTCCACTTGTTATGAGTTCACCACCACACCTATTTATTACATAAAAAAAGACATGTATTATAACTGCCTAAATAAACAACATGAGAAATACAATAAATTCTTAATTTTAAAAAACAAATTATAAAACAGGAAATGCGATGTGCTGTCAAGTTTTCACTCTATTTAATATATGCACGAATATAATAAAAATATCAATGGCTACCTCTGAAATTGAGGCTAACGTTCACTTTATCCAATAGGCTTCTCTGATTTTCCCAAATTTTCTCAATGAAAATATATAATTTCTATAATCAGGGAAAATTAATTCAAATAAGAAGCAGCTTTTTCAGAAGGTGTAATTTAGAACTTCCAGACATCATTTCTAATCTATTTAAAAGCTTTTCCTAATACAGCAAGATTTAAATGTTCAACTTTAAATCACTTCTGGGATTTCAGAGTCTCTCAGATGAAAACAAAGGAGCATTTAAATTGGTGTCAGAGCCGCTGGCGTGCCCTCTGGAAATGTTTAGGGCCCAGAGGTGAGAGTACTCATATGGCAGATTGATTTAGTACTGATACAAATTTATATAACATGACTTTCTACTGGGATGAAAGCTTTTTTATTTTTATTTTTTGCCCCCTCATCACTACAAGCAGTCACCTCACATTATAGGACACCCACCTGTGGGTTCTAAGAGCATGACTGTAGCTCAAGGAGAAGAGACCTAAGATTCAAACTCATCTAAGGAGGAATAGCTGCAGAAACTTCGTATGTAGACAGAAAAAGCTGGTGAAACACTGGTGAAAGGGAATGCTGAATAAAAATCTCCAAGCTTGCATCTAAAATAGCTTTCTTGTTCTGAAGACAGTAGTCTCAATAAACCATGTTATCTATGTTAAGAGGAGATGTGATGATTCTTCACTGATGCTTACATGAGGAAGATGAGCACAGTTGGGAAGAGTTATTTTGAGAAAGGAGAGAAGATATGGTAATTAGGAATTCTGAATGGTTTATTCTAGGTGAAAATATTTAAATAAAACAGTGAAAAATCATGGGAAAGGAGGATTTACATTTTGGCATTATCTGTTTCTCTTTTCCATAGAAAAATCGAATGCCAGCCTAGGAGTGCAGACTAAACTAACATGTATTGTGCACTCCCTCAGTACCAAGATAATTCAGGTTATACTAATCCTCACGTCAACCCTGCAAAATGAGTACTGTTACCACATTGTACACCGTGTCCATGGTAAGTGTCCTGCTCAAGGTTTGTACAGCAACGAGGCCACAGGGCCCACACTGAGCTGTAGGTTCTCCGACTCCAGGACAACTGCTCTTTCAATTATAATATAGTACCTGTCCATGAAGATACCTTACTAGCAATAAGAACAAACGCTGAAGCACAAACAGTAGGCTTCCATGCTACAGCCCAAGAAATAATTTACAATACGCAGGGTAGCATGATCTAATCAATCTCAGAAGTGAGATTCCTGTTCATACAGAGGCTCCTACAAGATGGTGAAAAAAAATTCAGAATGGTTCTCAACACCACTTAGAAAAGGGAGACAACGACCTATTCTAAATTCCCCAGTACTACTCATCATCACGTCCTTTTAGAGCTCCTACAAAGTCACTTACTCGAACAAGCATTCGGGATGGTCGGCCAGAGATGTTATATTGTGAAGAACAAGAGTGCTTTATAAACAGTAAGAAAAGCCAGATGAAGAAGGACATGGGGTGCAATATTCAGTGCCGAATATTTCCTCTTGTGGAAATCTTCCATGGTGAGTGCCATGCTCTGCTTCAGAATGTGCCCTGGGTTAAATCAGGGAGTCTGCGTGAGTACCTGGGCTTTACAAGAAGCTACTGCTCTGTCCTGTTGGTAAACATGGGGAGAAGGGTGACTGCTTCGTGATCACACTCCCAAGCAGAGGTTGCTGCTTTCTTCCCACAGGTGATGCCCAATGGTGAGGAACAATGTAAGGACCGAGCCTTGGAGAGAGAACAACTAACCTAAAGAAGGACAAATAATTTTACCTTTTTATGGAAGAAAGAGAAAAGGTAACAGGAGCTCCTGCTGTTTGTCCAGGATCCCTCCTACCCATCAGGTAGCGCCTCTCTTGAACTTTTTGTGTGTGTGGTACTGTTGGATGCTTTATCCAGCATCCTATCTGCACTGCTGAGCTGGGCCACATGCAAATAGTGGGTTCTAGAATCCTTTTGCAAAAATTGAGGCTGTGTCAGTATGTCTGCTGATGGTGGATGTATCAGTGAGAGTGACTGGCTGAACTCAGATTACTAGATTGCATCAAATTAGTCCATGTAAAAATCCCCTCTCCAATTCCTCTCCATTGATTCTTTTATTTCCTACTTGGAGTTTTAGAGAAAACAGGGGCCAAAGTCCTGGACATCTTAGCTACTGTTCCATTTGCAGGAAATTTTGAAAACACTATTTCTAATTTAAGTAATCATAATATACAAATTAAGGAAAAATTATTTTGAAAGTATAAGAAATTACAAAAAATTTTAATGCTCAAAAATCCCACATTCCAGAGAAAACTACAGTTAACATTTTGGACTAGATTCTTCAGGCAATATATATATATAACATTGTGACCATTAATATTATTAGGAAACTTCCACTTTTTCAAGCATATTATATCATGAACACTGTCCCTTGTTCTTAACTCTTCACCAGGACTACCATTTGCACTGGCGATATACATGTGGTGGTATGTCTTCTCATGTGTAACAGTAACCATTATATGACAGAATTTCAGCATTCTAGAGAAAAAATTATACAAGGTTAAAGCATGATTTAAATTGTAATATATTACATACAATGTAATTTTGTGTGTGTGTTTCTATTCTATTGTTATATATTTTAGGTGAAAAATATTAAATTGTAATAGTAATGCATCTTTGAATGACCTTTAGGTAAATCTCTCCAGCATCTCACCACTGGGAATTATGTTGACCAACAGTTTAAGACAGATAATATTTCTCTTACTGATTTATCTTCCCAAATCTAGATTACTATAACTTTTCATTAAGAATGAACAGTACGTTCTGACACTGCTTTTAGGCATGTATTTTATGTTTGCTACCTACTTGTGTCATATATTATAGATTTCTAAGCAAGAATTTGAAATTCAATGCACTGAAAAAAATAAATGATATCATTTGAGTATGCAGTTTGAATGTACTCTGTATTCTCTGAATATGCATTCATAAATAGAATTGATAATAGTTTTATTCTCTATTTGGCAGTCTTGGGTAAAAGGCAATTTTAGTTTGAAAAAATAATTTGAAAAATTTTCCATATCTTTTTTGCATTGGAACATGCTATAGAGCACATCAATGATTTATTTCTGAAATGTATGAAATAACTACCATAAGAATTTCATATACAGTGTCCATTTTAAAAGTCTGGTACTCCCAATGACACCCCTATTACATGTCACAGTATATATGGCATAGTATGTGTTGAATAAAAGAATAAATGAAGAATGTTAAGAGAGTATACAGCACATAGCAGGGACACCCAACTTAGACCAGGAGTTAAGAAGTTAACCTAGAAAAGACAATATCTAGTTGGGAGAAGCCTTTCCAGTGTAAGAAAACAGCATGAACAAATGAATAAAGAAACACTGCAGTATTTTATGAACACTAAACAAAATTCAGCACGGTCATTTCAGAGCATTGAGGCTATCAGTAACAGCTTCAGAATTTCTCATTAGAGGGACTTAGGAGTGACATTGTGCTTGGAGGAGTGGCTAGAGGACCTGTCATGAGGTTATCAGGTAGAAAGCAAATTGTCATGGATTAGTTGCTTTTAGTGAAGTTCCTGTTTTGCTGTTATTCACCCTGGATTCTGGATAAATATCCATTTTTGAACACAGAGAAAGACAGCCATTCCTCTTTCATTACTTTCTCCTCAACAACCCTACTGCCAGGATACAAGTTTTAAGTTTTATGCTTTTTTTTTAACAGTAAAAAATGGCTCCTTCTACTCTTCTTATGCTACCTTCCCTCACTCTCTCTTTCTCTTCCTTCACAACAAATATCTTCAAACAATTTAGACCTTCTGAATTAACTGCCTGGGGGACACTCTCTAACAGGAAGAAAAATGATAATGAAGGGAAGGGACAGGAGATACAGGCCCTCTATGACACGCCAAGGAGTAAGCCTCTCATCCATGTCTTCAAACTCCCTAGATACACAAAAGTCAAAGAAAATGTGTGCTCTTTGAGAGAACATATATGTTCAGCATGAAATATTTTCATTCTACCTACACAACCCAGTGAACATAGCTATGACAGTGGTAGTATAATAAAATATAACATATAGTCCTTTATATAATAAGTCTATAAATATGTTTGGGCATCTTCACAAAATAAACATGAAACAATCGAAGTACAGTTGAGTGTTTAATGATGTAGAATAAAGTTATAAGTAAACAGATCTTGGCAAAAAATGAGTTACACGGGAAAAGGCAGGCAAAGCAAGATTTAGGGCATTTAAACATCCTGAAGTGTATACAGATTTGCAGAATAAAGATGAAAGCTAGAAGACTTCAAGTGTGTGATTGGTATAGACAATGTGATGGTAAGGATTCTCATATCATATTCTTGATTATCTGATTTTCATAATTGCAAAATTGCTTGCTACATATAAAAAACTATGAACATCACACTCAAAAGACATTAGAGAAAAGAAACTCTGATCTAGCCTTCAGAGTTCTCTATCATATCACTTAACACCAGAAATAACACAAGCAAGTGATGCTTGCCATTTCAGTTTAACACAGCAGAGAACATTTTTTTAAATAGTCTTCTCTTTCTTGGAATGGGTGTAGGAATCTGTGAGAGATTGTCTAGTCAAGTGGTTAAGAGCACTAACTTCAGAACTAGACAACTGGATATTGGATTCTGCCTTTAGCATATTATCTGTGACCTTGGAAATGTTAAACTTTTGTCTCTTGTTTCCTTCCCTGAAAAGTGTGAGCAAGAAATGCTATCAAGAGTTGCACTGAAGATACTAAATGATGTAATAATATCCAACGAACTTACAACAATGTAATGTGCTTACAACAAAGTGCTCAGTAACAATTAGCCATTATCAGTCCAGTCATATATCAGTCTCATGACCAAAAACTAAAATAATATGGAAGATCTGGATATTTATAAAAACATAGTAAATAAAAAATTGAGAGTATGAATGAGTAAGTACTTATAAAGTAGTAAGACCTGGCCAGGAAAAATGCAAAATATGTGTATCAGAGAAAAGTAGCAAAGAAAGAATAGAGAAAATAGAGGACTGGAAGATTACAAACATTAGGGAGAAAGACACAACTGTGACTTATACTAAACGAGGGCAGATTCCAGGTCCTCACTCCCATCCAGGGGTTATCTATCCAGTTTATAGTCTGGAACAGGGTATTTCTTGTTTCAGAAAATGTTCACAGTCCATCAGTAATTGTCCTAAACTTTAATCCCTTTGCCCTAAAACTAAAAAAAATTTTTAAAAAGCACAAAAGCAATTTTTTCCTTCTGAATCAGTCTGGTAGACTTAGAAGTTACAATTTATTAACTTTATGAATACATATTCTTTTTACTTAAAATTTTTTTTGGTGTCATTAATACACAATTACATGAGCAAAACTGTGGTTACTCGATTCCCCCATTGTCAAGTTCCCACCACATACTCCATTACAGTCACTGCCCATCAGCGTAGTAAGATGCTAGAGAGTCACTACTTGTCTTCTCTGTGTTATACTGCCTTCCCTGTGCGCCCCCCTACATTATGTGTGCTAATTGTAGTGCCCCTTATTCCCCTTACCCCTCCCTTCCCACCCACTCTCCACAGTCCCTTTCCCTTTGGTAACTGTTAGTCCATTCTTGGGTTCTGTGAGTCTGCTGCTGTTTTGTTCCTTCACTTTTTTCTTTGTTCTTATACTCCACAGATGAGTGAAATCATTTGATACTTGTCTTTTTCCGCCTGGCTTATTTCACTGAGCATAATACCCTCTAGCTCCATCCATGTTATTGCGAATGGTAGGATTTGTTTCCTTCTTATGGCTGAATAATACCCCATTGTTTATATATACCACCTCTTCTTTATCCATTCATCTACTGATGGGCACTTAGGTTGCTTCCATATCTTGGCTATTATAAATAGTGCTGTGATAAACATAGGGGTGCATATGCCTTTTTCAAACTGGGCTCCTGCATTCTTAGGGCATATTCCCAGGAGTGGAATTCCTGGTTCAAATGGTATTTCCATTTTGAGTGTTTTGAGGAACCTCCATACTGCTTACCACAATGGTTGAAATAATTTACATTCCCACCAGCAGTGTAGGGGGGTTCCGCTTTCTCCATACCATCACCATCATTTGTTGTTGCTTGTCTTTTGGATGGTGGCCATCCAATTTTTATGAATATATATTTACTATCTTTAGATTACATTATATATTTTAATATAATGAATTCCATTATATTATGTATAATTTTAGATGACATGTTGGAACTACCTAATTGCCTGTCACTTAATAGGTATTATCTAATTTAATTCTCACAACAAAGTGCCAAAAAGTTACTGTTTCCTCTTCTCCCCACTCTACTATCTGAGATAAGTAGATGAGTTAGCTGAGATTCAAGAAAGTCCAGTAACTTTAAAAAGTCATACAGAGGTTAAGTGACATTGTTCTGAATATATTTTAAATTAGACACAACTTTATTAAAATGCAGCAGTATTTTAAAATAATCATTAATAAGGAGATTCTTAGTTATCCACTTTGGAAGGGAGTTTGTTCCTAGATTTTATTTCATTAGGAGCCTGGAACCTTCCAGAACAATTCACAGGCTTGCTGCTATGTGAGCCTCAGTAGTGGTGATCTCTCAGTGCCTGTTTCACTATTAATAAAATTAACATAATATCCCTCTCCTTACTGATATCAGAAGCTGTTCTAAGAATACAATAAAATTATAGAAGTGAAAGTGATTTGGCAACTCTACATCAACAATTCAAATTGTCCTGATTCTTGTCTTTTTCTAAGCCCTGAAGGTGACATGAACACAGAGATGGGGAATTACTCTGTGGTGACTGAATTCTTTCTGGTGGGACTCTCCCAATACCCAGAGCTCCAGCATTTTCTGTTTGTGCTCTGCCTCATCATGTACCTGATAATCCTCCTTGGAAACGGTCTCCTCATTATCATCAGCATACTGGATTCTCGCCTCCACACCCCCATGTACTTCTTTCTCGGAAACCTCTCATTCTTGGACATCTGTTACACATCATCATCCATTCCTCCAGTGCTTGTTATATTTGTATCTGACAGAAAATCCATCTCCTTCACTGGCTGTGCTCTGCAGATGGTTGCCTCTCTTGGTTTGGGCTCCACTGAGTGCGTCCTCCTGGCTGTGATGGCCTATGATCGGTATGTGGCCATCTGCAACCCACTGAGGTACCCCATCATCATGAACAGGGTGCTGTATGTGCACATGGCTGCATGGTCTTGGACCATAGGCTGTCTGAACTCCTTAGTGCAAACAGTCCTGACAATGATATTGCCTTTCTGTGGTAATAATGTCATTGATCATATTACCTGTGAGATCTTGGCCCTTCTTAAACTCATCTGCTCAGATATCACCATTAATGTGCTTATCATGACACTTGCAGGTATTGTTTTACTGGTGATTCCTCTGCTGTTAATTTTCATCTCCTATATTTTCATAATCTCTTCCATCCTTAGAATTAGTTCTGCTGAGGGAAGAAAAAAAGCCTTTTCTACCTGTTCGGCCCACATGACTGTGGTAATCTTATTCTACGGTTCAGCCGTTTTTATGTACATGAAGCCCAAGTCAAAGGACACAAACACCTCTGATGAGATCATTGCACTGTCTTATGGAGTGGTAACCCCAATGTTAAACCCCATCATCTACAGCCTGAGGAATAAGGAGGTGAAAGAAGCTGTGAAGAAAGTTCTGAGCAGACACCTGACTTTACTGAAAACATGAAAGACCCTAAAGCATATGATAATCTTCCATGAGGGAACAGATGTTGCCTTTTTTGTTCAAAGATAATATTGCAAAACTAGTGTTAGGACAGCTTTTATGTTCACAAAGCCAAATATGGGACTCCCATTTTTTCAGCATAGAAAGCTTATGTAAATTTTCTTAATAGTGCCTTATCTGCTGGGTTTCCAGCTTTAAGGAACTCTGCTGATTGCTCCCATGAAGGTCATGATACTGTTTATCAAGATTAATCAATCTCTCTTCCTTTCTCTTTTCTTACTTCCCCTCTCCTTTCTCCTGTTATACCCTCTCCTCTCTCCTCTGTTTATTTCCTTTTCCTCCTTACTTCTATCTTCCTTGTCTCATTTCTCAGTCTCTTTGAGGTGGTATCTCTTGCTTTTGTTATGCAGCATCCATGCACAATATTGCTAAACAATTTGTAGACCTGCACAATATGTAGAATATGAATGTATATTTTTCTTTTGAGGACCAACAGTCACCCGTGCTCAGTCCATGTTGTACAGCATGGGACTGACCCAGCCTCTGGATATAGGGGTAAGCATGGAAATAAGCTTTGTCAATACATAAATAAAGAAATAAATAATTTTAAGCTGTTTATTCCTCTAGTCATAATGATAGGTATAGTGCAGCAAATGACCTGAGTAAGGCTAATTAGACTCAACTCTAGCGGTGCTGACACTGGGCTCCTCTTGACCTCAGTGATCTCTCAGCTGGTAGAATAGAAACTCTGAGCTCCTGCTGGTTGTCTCTGCCAATTCGTGCGAGAGACTAACTGAGAAAGAAAATGAGCTGAGACAGATAAGGCACGTGATGATGTAATTTTAACTCCTCAACCCAGATTTGACTGAGCTCAGACTCATTTTTCTACATTTTATCTACATGACTTATACTAGCATTTTATACAAAACAAATTTTAGTTAGATTTTACCACTTACAACCATATAAATCTTAATTCATCTCCTTGTTTAACATCCCCCTCCACCTACTCATATATTTGAAGTAAAATATATATATAAGGTATTTTATTGAAGTGGTGCTAGTTTCTCTAGTCTTTATTTGTTTTTCCTTTTAATAACTAAATTTAAATAACATAAACTCTATTCTACATAGCTTCAAACATTCCAGTAATCTCTCCAGTTTATTTCTGAGGAACATTTACTTGTTCCCAAATTTTTGTTCTCATAATTTGATCCAAATTGATATTCTGGGATACTTCATCATTCTTCTCTATACTTTAATCAATATATTGATACTTTGCATCACTACAGTTTGCTTTTTATAAAATATTTTTAATTTTTAATAGATATTGTATTTGGCAGCATTTAGCCATGTGACTCCTTTACATATTAATACACACCACTAGCAATAAGCCTGGTTAAGACAGAATTCCCTTAAAAGATGTTATATGTCTGATTTTGTCCACTCCATGCACCTGAAACATGACTGCAGTATATCAGTCATGGGCCACCTAATCAAGCTAAACAGAGCTATGAGCTATACTCCATGGACTACATTCAACTCAGAGATTGACAAAAAATGAAAAATAAATTATATATTTATCTACAGGGCAGCAACTCATGTGATTATCGACCCTGATGTGCTGTTCTAATAGAATACTGATTCCTTCTATCCCCAAACTACTTATCCCAGTTCTTTCCTATCTCAGAAGGTGCCAGCATCATACACTCATATCCAATCCAGTAGTAAATTTTGTCAAGTCTGTCTTCAAATTTACCTGATTCTGACTAATTCCATTACTACCACCCAAGTACAAGGCACATTCATCTCAGCTATACTACTGTGATGGCTTTCCAATTAATTACATACTTGTTTTCACTCTTGTTCTCCTGCACTCCATTCCCGGCACAACAGCTCTAGTGTTGTTTTTTAAAAATTAACCATATCATGTCATACTTTCCCTAAAGTGCTACTAATGTTTACCTTCATATTTAGAATAAAATTAAGACTCCTTAACATGGTCCAGATGGTCCACATTATCTGGCTGCCACCTATTTCTATAACCTCATCTCCTACCTTCTACAAGTCTTGCTAGATTCTAATTTCACTGTTATCTTGCTGTTTCTTAGACATGCCAAATTTATGTTTTCTGTACCTTGTACCTGGAATACAGTCCCAGAATTTCCAAGGCTTCCCCTTGTCATTTCAAACAGGTCTTTCCTCAAATACCTAATGTCTTCTCCTTAGAAAAGCCTCAACATATTACCCACCCTGCCCTTGGCACTTATCAATCCCCTAAAATGCATTATACCTTGATCATTTCATGGCTTGATGGTCTATTTTTCTATTTTCCCCACTATTAGGCAAAGACTTCTTCTTATTCATTGCTGTAGAACCCCAGTGCCTAGATCAATGATATGCAAACAGTAGTTTATAAATAAGATTTGGATGTAAAATAAATTTTCTGTAGGCTAGCATTATCCATTTTATTCTGGAATATATCCATATATAAATTTATGCCTCTTTCAGACTAAACAACTAGTAGGAGAACTAAATGTGCAGTTAAATGCTAAAACCTATACAGTCTTGGTGTACCCTTTTGTTTCCAGATTCAGTTGATATTTTGTGTTTTTTTTAATTGCAATATTATTCAAAACCTTGGCTCCAATGTAACACTTGGTTCCCTCACACTTCCTTTATGCTATTCTTTCTTTTTATGGTTGTTCCACAGGGTGCTGAAATTGATTATTACTTCTAACAGGGATCTGATTTATATTGAGAAAGTTCTTTGTGTTTAAATTTGAAAATATACAAAGGTCAAGATTCAAGATGGCAGCATGAGAGGTGAGATGGAGAATTCATCCCAAAACCACAAACAGTATGAAAATACAGTAAATTGCTACAACTAACCCTAAAACAGCAACAAGAAAGAAGGCTGAACCAGACTGCATGCAGACCTCACAAACAGAGCAGACCTCATGAACACAGGGCAACAGCCCCACTCCCATACAACCCCCAGCCTCACTCTAGGGGATGAGCAGCTCCAGAGACTGGAGCTTCTGGGCACTAGTGGGCACCACGCAGAAATATGAAACATCAAAAGAACATGGTTCAGACCAAAATTTCCCAAATTCCAAAAAAAGGGCCTAATGAAACTGAACTCACCAATCTGCCTGAAAGAGAGTTCAAAATAAAAATCATAAACATGCTTATGGAGGTACAGAAAAATATTCAAGAACTCAGGAATGAATTTAAGTTGGAGATTCAATCATTAAGAAATTCCATATCTGAAATGAAACATACAATGGAAGGATTTACAAGCAGATTAGATGTAGTAGAAGAGATGATAAATAGAATAGAAATTAGAGAACAGGAATACAAAGAAGCTGAGGCACAGAGAGAAAAAAGAATCTCTAAGAATGAAAGAATATTAAGAGAACTGTGTGACCAATCCAAATGGAACAATATTCATATTATAGGGGTACGAAAAGAAGAAGAGAGAGAAAAAGGAATAGAAAGTATCTTTGAGGAGGTAATTACTGAAAACTTCCCCAATCTGGGGAAGGAGATAGTTGCTCAGGCCATGGAGGTCAACAGATCTCCCAACACAAGGGACCCAAGGAAGACAACATCAAGACATATAATAAGTAAAATGGCAAAGATCAAGGATAAAGGCAGACTTTTAAAAGCAGAGAGAGAGAGAAAAAAGATCACATACAAAGAAAAACCCATCATGCTATCATCATACTTCTCAACAGAAACCTTACACTCCAGAAGGGAGTGGCATGATATATTTAATGTGATGAAGCAGAAGGGCCTTGAACCAAGAATACTATACCCGGCAAGGTTATCATTTAAATTTGAAGGAGGGATTAAACAATTTTTAGAAAAGAAAATGTTGAGAGAATTTACTTCCCACAAGCCACCTCTACAGTGCATTCTGGAGGGACTCCTACAGATCGAAGTATTCCTAAGGCTAAACAGATGTCACCCAAAGGATAGACAAAGAGCACAGAATATGATTCATAACATACAAAGAATGGAGGAGGAAGAAAAAGGAGGGAAAAGAAAAAAAAAAGAAGAACCTATAGGTTGTGTTTGCAATAGTACACGAAGTGAGTTAAATTAGACTGTTAGATAGTAAGGGAATTATCCTTGAACCTTTGGTAACCACAAAGCTAAAGCCTGCAATGGCAAAAAGTACATCCCTGTCAATAACCATCCTAAATGTAAATGGTCTGAATGCACCAATCAAAACACATAGAGTCACTGAATGGATTAAAAATGAAGAAACATCTATATATTGCCTACAAGAGACTCACTCAAACCCAAAGACATACACAGACTGAAAGTAAAGGGATGAAAAAAGATATTTCATGCAACTAACAGGGAGAAAAAAGCAGAAGTTACAGTACTTGTATCAGAGAAAACGAACTTCAAAACAAAGAAAGTAACAAGAGACAAAGAAGGACATTACATAATGATAAAGGGGTCAGTCCAAGAAGAGGATATAACTATTATAAATATCTATGGACCCAGCACATGATCACCTACATATGTGAAACAAATACTAACAGAATTAAAGGGGGAAATAGAATGCAATGCATTCATTTTAGGAGACTTCAACACACCAATCACTCCAAAGGACAGATCAACCAGATAGAAAATAAGAAAAGAGACAGAGGCACTGAACAACGTATTAGAAAAGATGGACCTAACGGACATGTACAGAACACTCCATTCATAAGCAACAGGATACACATTTTTCCTTAAGTGCATACAGAACATTTTCAAGAGTAGATCATATACTAGGCCACAAAAAGAGCCTCAGTAAATTCAAAAAGATTGAAGTTGTACCAACCAGCTTCTCAGAACACAAAGGAATGAAAATAAAAATAAATTACACGAAGAAAACGAAAAAGCCCACAAACACATGGAGGCTTAATAACATGCTCCTAAATAATCAATGGATCAATGACCAAATAAAAACAGAGATCAAGCAATATATGGAGACAAATTATAACAATAATTCAACAACACAAAATCTGTGGGACGCAGCAAAGGCCAGCTAAGAGGGAAGTATATTGCAATACAGGCATACTTCAGGAAAGAAGAACAATCCCAAATGAACAGTCTAAACTCACAATTAATGAAACTATAAAGGAAGAACAAATGAGACCCAAAGTCAGTAGAAGGAGGGACATAATAAAGATTAAAGCATAAATAAATAAAATTGAGAAGAATAAAACAATAGAAAGAACCAATGAAAGCAGGAGTGGTTCTTCGAGAAAATAAACAAAATACATAAATCCCTAGTCAGACTAATCAATAAAAAAAGAGACTCTACACACATAAATAGAATCAGAAATGAGAAAGGAAAATCACCATGGACACCACAGAAATACAAAGAATTACAAGAGAATACTATGAAAAATTATATGCTAACAAACTGGATAACCTAGAAGAAATGGACAACTTTCTAGAAAAACACAACCTTGCAAAGCTGACCCAGGAAGAAACAGAAAATCTGTATAGACCAATTGCCAGCAAAGAAATTGAATTGGTAATCAAAAACTACCTAAGAACAAAACACCACCTGCACCAGAAGGTTTCACTGCTGAATTTTATCAAACATTTAGTGAAGACCTAATACCCATCCTTAAAGTTTTCCAAAAAGTAGAAGAGGAGGGAATATTCCCAAACTCATTCTATGAAGCCAACATCACTCTAATTTCAAAACCAGGCAGAACACCACAAAAAAAGAAAATTACAGAACAATATCCCTGATGAACATAGATGCAAAAATACTCAACAAAATACCAGCAAACTAAATCAAAAATACATCAAAAAGATGATCCATAATGATCAGGTGGGATTCATCCCAGGGATGCAAGGGTGGTACAACATTCAAAAATCTATCAATATCACCCACTACATCAACAAAGAGAAGGACAAAAACCACATGATCATCTCCATAGATGCTGAAAAAGCATTCGACAAAATTCAACATCCATTCATGATAAAAACTGTCAACAGAATGGGTATACAGGGCAAGTACCTCAACATAATTAAGGCCATATATGACAAACCCACAGCCAACATTGTATTTAACAGCAAGAAGCTGAAAGCTTTTCCTTTAAGATTGGGAATAAGACAAGGATGCCCACTCTCCCCACTTTTATTCAACATAGTTCTGGAGGTCCTAGCCATGGCAATCAGACAACACAAAGAAATAAAAGGCATCCAGATTGGCAAGGATGAAGTCAAACTGTCATTGTTGTCAGATGACATGACATTGTACATACAAAACCCTAAAAACCCTAAAGAATCCACTCCAAAACTACTAGATCTAATATCTGAATTCAGCAAACCTGCGGGATACAAAATTAGGACACATAAATCTGTTGCATTCCTATACACTAACGATGAACTAGCAGAAAGAGAAATCAGGAGAACAATTCCACTCACAATTGCCTCAAAAAGAATAAAATACCTAGGAATAAACCTAACAAAGGAAGTGAAAGACCTATACCCTGAAAACTATGTGACACTCTTAAAAGAAATTAAAGAGGACATTAATAAATGGAAATTCGTCCATGCTCTTGGCTAGGAAGAATTAATATTGTCAAAATGGCCATCCTGCCTAAAGCAATCTACAGATTCAATGCAATCCCTATCAAAACACCAACAGCACTGTTCAATGAACTAGAGCAAATAGTTCTGAAATTCATATGGAACCACAGAAGACCCCAAATAGCCAAGGTAATCCTGAGAAGAAATAAAGCAGGGGGAATTACTCTCCCTGACTACAAGCTCTATTACAAAGCCACCATAATCAAGACAATTTGTACTGGCACAAGCACAGACCCATAGACCAGTGGAACAGACTAGAGAGTCCAGATATAAGCCCAAGCATATATGGTCAATTAATATATGATAAAGGAGCCATGCACATAAAAATGGGGAAATGACAGCCTCTTCAATAGTTGGTGTTGGCAAAACTGGACAGCTACATGTAAGAGAATGAAATTGGATTATTGTCTAACCCCATAAACAAAAGTTAATTCAAAATGGATCAAAGACCTGAATGTAAGTCATGAAACCATAAAACTCATGTGTGGAGTATAAGAACAAAGAAAAAACTGAAGGAACAAAACAGCAGCAGACTCACAGAACCCAAGAATGGACTAATGGTTACCAAAGGGAAAGGGAATGGGGAGGATGGGTATAAAGAGAGGGATAAGGGGGGAAATGGGCATTACGATTAGCACACATAATGTAGCGGGGTGGGGACATGGGGAAGGCAGTATATACAGAGAAGACAAATAATGACTCTATAGCATCTTACTACACTGATGGACAATGAGTGTAATGGGGTATGTGGGGGGGACTTGATAATAGGGGGAGTCTAGTAACCATAATGTTGTTCAAGTAATTGTGCATTAATGATATCAAAATTTTAAAAATTAAAAATAAATAAAAACAATAAAAAAATGCAAAGGTCATTTTAATACATAGTTCTTCGCAAATGATTTCTGTGAAGTTTTTTTCTTCTCCAGAACGTACTGCAAATTGCTAGTTACATATTGCCAATTGCTATGTAAGTGTATGGTTTTTGTTTTTCTCTCTTTTTTTTATATTATGATGAATTTCTGTCTCCAAACAGATCTAAGTGCTTAGTGCATTTCCTGTGTACTTTACCATAATCAATGATTTCCAATATGCTGTTGGTTGTAGAGAGGCAGTAATAAAATTCTACTACTGGAAAGCATCACTTATTAAAGTCCAAGCAATAAGTTTCTAATTTTACACTGCCATACTTCTTCCTGAGTAACTCCATTTGGTATACCCTCAGATAGAAGTAATTCAGTTCCATAAATAATTATTAATGTTATTAATGTAGTAACCTCTTAAAAATTTTAAAGGTTGTATTATTAAGCTCTCAAGATATTTTAAAACATTAACATAAATTTATAAAAGATGAATAAGTCCTAGAGATCTACTGCACAGCATGGTGCCAATACTTCACAATGCCGTAATAAATGTCTTAACAATTTTCTAAGAGGAGGGTGGGAGGAAACTTGAAGGTGATGGGATAGGTTTGTGGCACAGACTAGGGATAGCTTTATGAGTGTATACTTATCTACCAAATAATTAAGTTGTATATATTATGCACAGCCATCTGTATATTGAAAAAGATGGAAAAACTGGGGGGAAATGGGTTATATTTCAAAAAATAAAGAGTGTTGTTCAAGTTCTAATACAGATAAAACTGTTCAATAGTGTTAAAGTATCACAAAGGTGGTTGCTTTGAGAGAGTCAGGGAAGGGAAAGATCAGCCAGAGGCATAAGGGAACTCTTCTAAGATTATGCTAATGTTCTATATCTTGACAGGAGTTTGGATTACATACCTGTATGCATTTGTCAAAACTGAGTAGGTTTTTCTTCTACATTTATATAAATTTTAAATCAAAACAAAAAACTGCAACTAAATACTTAATTCTAGTTAATATTAAATCTTTATTAATGATATTCATACTGAGGGATATGTGCATTTAAGTTGGTAAGGTACTTTGAAATGCAAGCAGAATGAATTAAGCAATAGAGAGGAGAAGAGGTCATAGATATGTGAAAATCAAATATAGAAAAATCGTAATGTTAGAATATACTCAGTGGAAATATCAGTATTCATGCTAAAATCTTCTCCTCTCTGCTTTATGTATAAAAATTTTCATAATAAAATGTTGAACAAATTTTCATATAAAATTTATCAGGGACATACCTCTTGAATGAATGACACAAGATAGACCCTACTGAAGGGTCAAAAAGAAATAAAAAATGACCTTACATATTCCTTTAAACATCGCTAGGGAAAAGTAAGACTATTTAAAAAGAAAAAACTTGTTAATAGGTTATTTACAACTACTACAAGAGAGAAATTAAAAATAAATTTTAATGGTCCCTGTAAAACTCAATTTTCTGTACTGATGAATACTGAGACTTGTAATGTATATGGATGGATGGAAAACAGGAGAGGACAACAAGAAGAGAAATGTATCAGAATATTTATAAAAATCAGATTTTAAGATGGAGACAAATGAAAAAACAGCTCAACACCCCAAAACCTGTGAGATGCAGGGAAGGCAGTTCTAAGAGGAAAGTATATTGCAATACTGGCTTACCTCACAAAGAAGAACAATCCCAAATAAACAGTCACAACTCATAATTAATGAAACTAGGAAAACAAGAACAAATGAGGCCGGGAGTGAGTAGAAGGAGGAACATAATACAGATTAGAGCAGATATAAATAAAATTGAGAACAATAAAACAATAGGAAGAATCAATGAAACCAGAAATAGGTTCTTCAAGGAAATAAAACAGGTTAACCCCTATTCAGACTTACCAAGGAAAAAAGAGAGTGTAGACACATAAGCAAAATCATAAATGAAAAAGGGAAAATAACCATGGACACCATAGATATACAAAGAATTATAAGAGAATACTATGAAAAATTATATGCTAACAAATTGGATAATCTAGAAGAAATGGACAACTTTCTGGAAAAATACAACCTTCCAAGGCTGACCCAGGAAGGAACAGAAAAACTTAACAGGTTAATTACCAGCAATGAAACTGAATTGGTAATCAAAAAAATATCTAAGAACAAAACCCATGGACCAGAAGGTTTTACCACTGAATTTTAATGAACATGTACAGAAGGGCTAATACCAATTCTCCTTAAAGTTTTCAAAAGAGAAGAAGAGTAGAGAATAGTTCCAGACTCGTTCTATAAGGCCAGCATCATTCTAATACCAAAACCAGGCAAAAACACCACAAAAAAAGAAAATTACAGACCAATATCCCTGGTGAACATATGCAAAAGTACTCAGCAAAATATTACCAAACCAAATTCAAAAATACATCAAAAAGATCACCCATCATGATCAAGTTGGATTTATTCCAGGAATGCAAAGACGGCACAATATTCAAAAATCCATCAATATCATACACCACATCAACAAAAAGAAGGACAAAAATCACATGATCACCTCAATGGTTGCTGAAAAAGCATTTGACAAAATTCAATACCCACTCATGATAAAAACTCTCAACAAAATGGGTATACAGGGTTAGTGCCTAACATAATAAAGGCCATATACAACAAAGTCACAGTCAACATCATACTTAACAGTGAAAAGCTGAAAGCTTTTCCTCTAAAATCGGGAACAAGACAAGGATGTTTACTCTCAAAACTTTAATCATCATAGTACTGGAGTCCTAAGCCACAGCAATCAGACAACACAAAGGAGTAAAAGGCATCAGATTGGTAAGGAAAAGTGAAACTGTCACTGTTTGCAGATGACATGATATTGTACATAAAAACACTGAAGAATCCACACCAAAACTACGAGAACCAATAACTGAATTCAGCAAATGTGCAGGATACAAATTAATACACAGAAATCTGTTGCAATACTATATACTAACAATGAACTAGCAGAAGGAGAAATCAGGAAAACAATTCCATTCACAATTGCATCAAAAAGAATAAAATAACTAAGAATAAACCTAACCAAGGACATGAAAGATCTATACCTTGAAAATTACAAGATACAACAGAAAGATAATAAAGAAGACACCAATAAATGGAAATACATCCCATGCTCATTGATAGAAAGAAATAATATTGTCAAAATGGCCATCCTGCCTAAAGCAATCTATAGATTCAATGCAATCCCTATCAAAATACCCACAGTATTCATCAACAAACTAGAACAAATAGTTCTAAAATTCAAATAGAACCACAAAATATTCCAAATAGCCAAAGCACACCTGAGAAGGAAGAATAAAGCTGAGGGGATTAAGCTGCCCAACCTCAAGATCTACTACAAAGCCAAAGCAATCAGGACAATTTGCTACTCGCACAAGAACAGATCCATAGATTAATGGAAAAGAACAGAGAGTCCAGATATAAACCCACACATATATGGCCAATTAATATACAATAAAGGAGACACAGATATACAATGGGGAAATGACAGCCTCTTCAACAAATGGCCTTGGCAAAACTGTAAAGCTAAGTATAAGAGAATGAAACTGGATTATTGTCTAACTCCATACATAACAGTAAACTCAAAATGGATCAAAGAACTGAATGTAAGTCATGAAACCATAAAAGTCTTTGAGGAAAACATGGGCAAAAATCTATTGAATATAAACATGAGCAACATTTTCCTGAACACATCTCCACAGACAAGTGAAATAAAAGCAAAAATGAACAAGTGGGACAACATCAAATTTAAAACCTTCTGTACAGCAAAGGACACCATCAGTAGAACAAGAAGGCATTTTACAGTATGGGAGAATATATTCATAAATGACATATCTGACAAGGGGTAAACATCCAAAATATATGAAGACATCAGTTGCCTCACCACCCAAAAGGCAAATAACCTGATTAAAAAATGGGTGGAGAATCTGAACAGACACTTCTCCAAAGAAGAAATTCAGATGGCCAACGGGCACATGAAAAGATCCTCCACATCACTAATTATCAGTGAAATGCAAATTAAAACCGCAATGAGATATCATGTCACACCAGTTAGGATGACCAACATCCAAAAGACAGGGAACAACAAATGCTGGGGAGGATGAAGAGAAGGGGAACGGTCTTACACTGTTGGTGGGAATGTAAATTAGTTCAACCATTGTGGAAAGCAATATGGAGGTTCCTCCAAAAATGAAAAAGACAAATACTGCTTGACCCAGGAATTCCACTTCTGGGAATTTACCCGAAGTAAACATGATACCTGTATCAAAAAGACATATGCACCCCTATGTTTATCGCAGCATTATTTACAATAGTCAAGATATGGAACCAACCTAAGTGTCCATCAATAGATGAATGAGTAAAGGAGACATGGTACATATACACAATGGAATATTATTCAGCCATAAGAAGAAAACAAAATCTACCATTTGCAACAACATGGATGGAGCTAGAGGGTATTATGCTCAGTGAATAAGCCAGGTGGAGAAAGACAAATAAATGATTTCATTCATTTGTATAGTATAACAGCAAAGCAAAACTGAAGAAACAAAACAACAGCAGACTCACAGACTAACAAAGGGACTAGCGGCTACCAAAGGGAAGAGGTTGTGGAGACTGGAGGGGAGAAGGGCATTGAGAGGCGTTATGACTAGCACACATAATGTAGGTGGCTCATGGGGAAGGCAGTACAGCACGGAGAAGACAAGTAGTGACACTATAGCACTATATTACACTGATGAACAGTGACTGCAATGGAGTTCGGAGGGGACTTGATAATATGGGTGAATGCTGTAACCACAATGTTGCTATGTGAAACCTTCATAAGCTTGTCTATCAATGATGCCTTAATATAAATAAATAAATAAAGAGATAGATAGATAGATAGATAGATAGATAGATAGATAGATAGATAGATAGAATTATGTGTTCCGTCTCCTTATTTCATGAGATAATTTTTATAGATAAATAATATTTATAGAGCCCAAAGTCTCCTTGTTTAAATTAATGCTTTCTTAACTACAGCCCATACATTTGTGGAGGTACTGAACAAACATAAATGTGGAGGAAATTAAAATACTAAAACCTAACATTTACTAATAAGCACTAGATAGTGAAGGGAAGCTCTGTTCCAGTTCTCTAACATTATCATTTTCAAAACACCAAAAACAAAAAAAAGTAGAAACTTGCAAGTATTCAACAAGAAACTCTTTTGTATCCACTTGTTACATGTGTTTCACCACCATCCCTGTTTACCACATTAAAAAATGTGACATTCATCTTAATTGTCTAATAAAATAACATGAGAAAATACATACAATATATTATTAATTTTAAACAGCAAGTTATAAAACAGGAAATGCAGTGTGCTCTCAAGTTTCCACTACACTTAGTATATGAATAAAAATAATCAAAATATCAACAGTTATCTCTGAAATTGTGCTCCATTAGGCTTTTCTGGTCTTCCCAAATTTTCTACAATGAAAATATATCATTTCTGTAATCAGGGAAAGAATTATTTCTAATAAGAAATACAGCTTTTCAGTAGACTCACAGAACCCAAGAATGGACTAGGGGTTGCCAAAGGAAAAGGGGTTGGAGAGGATGGTTGGGAAGGGAGAGAGAAGGGGATTAAGGGATATTAAGAGTAGCACACATAACATAGAGGGTGGCACGGGGAAGGAAGTATAGCACAGAGAAGACAAGTAGTGACTCTATAGTATCTTACTATGCTGATGGACAGTGATAAAGGGTTATGTGGTGGGGACTTGATAATAGGGGGATTGTAGTAACCACAATGTTGCTCACGTGAAGCCTTCCTAAGATTGTATATCAATGCATCCTTAATAAATAAATATATAAAAAGAAATACAGCTTTTAATAAGGTGTAATTTAGAACTTTCAGACATCATTTCTAATCTATTTAAAAGTTTTTCCTAATACAGCAAGATTTAAATGTTCAACTTTAAATCACTTCTGGGATTTCAGAGTCTCTCAGATGAAAACAAAGGAGCATTTAAATTGGTGTCAGAGCCGCTGGCGTGCCCTCTGGAAATGTTTAGGGCCCAGAGGTGAGAGTACTCATATGGCAGATTGATTTAGTACTGATACAAATTTATATAACATGACTTTCTACTGGGATGAAAGCTTTTTTATTTTTATTTTTTGTCCCCTCATCACTACAAGCAGTCACCTCACATTATAGGACACCCGCCTGTGGGTTCTAGAGCATGACTGTAGCTCAAGGAGAAGAGACCTAAGATTCAAACTCATCTAAGGAGGAATAGCTGCAGAAACTTCGTATGTAGACAGAAAAAGCTGGTGAAACACTGGTGAAAGGGAATGCTGAATAAAAATCTCCAAGCTTGCATCTAAAATAGCTTTCTTGTTCTGAAGACAGTAGTCTCAATAAACCATGTTATCTATGTTAAGAGGAGATGTGATGATTCTTCACTGATGCTTACATGAGGAAGATGAGCACAGTTGGGAAGAGTTATTTTGAGAAAGGAGAGAAGATATGGTAATTAGGAATTCTGAATGGTTTATTCTAGGTGAAAATATTTAAATAAAACAGTGAAAAATCATGGGAAAGGAAGATTTACATTTTGGCATTATCTGTTTCTCTTTTCCATAGAAAAATCGAATGCCAGCCTAGGAGTGCAGACTAAACTAACATGTATTGTGCACTCCCTCAGTACCAAGATAATTCAGGTGAGTTATACTAATCCTCACGTCAACCCTGCAAAATGAGTACTGTTACCACATTGTACATCGTGTCCATGGTAAGTGTCCTGCTCAAGGTTTGTACGGCAACGAGGCCACAGGGCCCACACTGAGCTGTAGGTCCTCCGACTCCAGGACAACTGCTCTTTCAATTATAATATAGTACCTGTCCATGAAGATACCTTACTAGCAATAAGAACAAACGCTGAAGCACAAACAGTAGGCTTCCATGCTACAGCCCAAGAAATAATTTACAATACACAGGGTAGCATGATCTCATCAATCTCAGAAGTGAGACTCCTGTTCATACAGAGGCTCCTACAAGATGGTGAAAAAAAATTCAGAATGGTTCTCAACACCACTTAGAAAAGGGAGACAATGACCTATTCTAAATTCCCCAGTACTACTCATCATCACGTCCTTTTAGAGCTCCTACAAAGTCACTTACTCGAACAAGCATTCGGGATGGTCGGCCAGAGATGTTATATTGTGAAGAACAAGAGTGCTTTATAAACAGTAAGAAAAGCCAGATGAAGAAGGACATGGGGTGCAATATTCAGTGCCGAATATTTCCTCTTGTGGAAATCTGCCATAGTGAGTGCCATGCTCTGCTTCAGAATGTGCCCTGGGTTAAATCAGGGAGTCTGCGTGAGTACCTGCGCTTTACAAGAAGCTACTGCTCTCTCCTGTTGGTAAACATGGGGAGAAGGGTGACTGCTTCGTGATCACACTCCCAAGCAGAGGTTGCTTTCTTCCCACAGGTGACGCCCAATGGTGAGGAACAATGTAAGGACCGAGCCTTGGAGAGAGAACAACTAACCTAAAGAAGGACAAATAATTTTACCTTTTTATGGAAGAAAGAGAAAAGGTAACAGGAGCTCCTGCTGTTTGCCCAGGATCCCTCCTACCCACCAGGTAGCGCCTCTCTTGAACTTTTTGTGTGTGTGGTACTGTTGGATGCTTTATCCAGCATCCTATCTGCACTGCTGAGCTGGGCCACATGCAAATAGTGGGTTCTAGAATCCTTTTGCAAAAATTGAGGCTGTGTCAGTATGTCTGCTGATGGTGGATGTATCAGTGAGAGTGACTGGCTGAACTCAGATTACTAGATTGCATCAAATTAGTCCATGTAAAAATCCCCTCTCCAATTCCTCTCCATTGATTCTTTTATTTCCTACTTGGAGTTTTAGAGAAAACAGGGGCCAAAGTCCTGGACATCTTAGCTACTGTCCCATTCGCAGGAAATTCTGAAAATACTATTTCTGATATTAATAATCATAAAATAGAGTTCAGGAAGAATTATTTTGAAAATATAAAGAAATTAGGGAAATATTTTAATGCCCCAAATCCCACATTCCAGAGAAAACTACAGTTATTATTTTGGGACTATACCCTTCAAGCACTATATGTATATCATTGTGACCATTTATATTATACCAAAACTTCCATTTTTTCATATAATATTATTTATATCATGACCACTGTCCCTTGTCCTTAACTCTTCTCCAGGGCTACCATTTGCATTGATGATACACATGTGATGGTATGTCTTCACATGTAACTGTAACCATTACATGACAGAATTTCAGCATTCTAGAGAAAATACAAGGTTAAAGCATGCTTTAAATTGAAATATATTACATACAACATCATTTACTTTTGTTTTTCTATACTATTGTTGGATCCTTTAGGGGAAAAACATTAAATAGTAATAGTAATGCATTTTGAATGGCTTTTAGGGAAATCTCTCCAGTATCTCACCACTGGGAATTATGTTGACCAACAGTTTAAGACAGATAAAGCATGCTTTAAATTGAAATATATTACATACAACATCATTTACTTTTGTTTTTCTATACTATTGTTGGATCCTTTAGGGGAAAAACATTAAATAGTAATAGTAATGCATTTTGAATGGCTTTTAGGGAAATCTCTCCAGCATCTCACCACTGGGAATTATGTTGACCAACAGTTTAAGACAGATAATCTTTCTCTTAATGATTTCTCTTCCTAAGTCTAGATTACTAAGACTTTTCATCAAGAATGAATAGTACGTTTTGGCACTCCTTTTAAGCATGTATTTTATGTTTGTTTACCTATTTGTCTCATGTATTATAGATTTCTAAGCAAGAATTTGGAATTCCACCCATTAATAAAAATAGATGACATCATTTGAGTGTTCAGTTTAGATGTACTTTGTATTCTCTGATTATGCACTCATAAATAGAAAAGATCATAGTTTTATTCTCTATTTGACAGTTTTGGGTAAAGAGCAATTTTAGTTTGAAAAAATCATTTGAAAAATGTTCCATAACTTTTTTGTATTGGAACATGCTACATAGCACATAAATAATTTGTTTCTGAAATGTATGAAATAAATACCATTAGCATTTCATATCAAGAGTCCATTTTAAAAGTCTGGTACTCACAATGAGATCCCTATTACATATCACAGTATATGTGATACAGTATGTGTTGAATAAAAGAATAAATGAAGGATGTTAAGAAAGTACACAGCACATAGCAGGGACTTCCAACATAGACGATTGGTTAAGAAGTTTTCCTAGAAAAGATAGTATCTAGTTGGTAGAAGCCTTTACATGTACGAAAACATTATGAACGAATGAATAAAGAAACACTGCAGTATTTTACGGAGACTAAACAAAATTCAGCACGGTCATTTCAGAGCATTGAGGCTATCAGTAACAGCTTCAGAATTTCTCATTAGAGGGACTTAGGAGTGACATTGTGCTTGGAGGAGTGGCTAGAGGACCTGTCATGAGGTTATCATGTAGAAAGCAAATTGTCATGGATTAGTTGCTTTTAGTGAAGTTCCTGTTTTGCTGTTATTCACCCTGGATTCTGGATAAATATCCATTTTTGAACACAGAGAAAGACAGTCATTCCTCTTTCATTCCTTTCTCCTTAACAACCCTACTCTCAGGATACAAGTTTTAAGTTTGCTGCATTTTCTTTAAGAGTAAAAAATGGCTCCTTCTCCTCCTCTTCTGCTTCCTTCTCTTTCTCTTTCTCTTCCGTCACAACAAATATCTTCAAACAATTTAGACCTTCTGAATTAACTGATTCCTTTGTGGAAATAAGTCCATGTGCCAATGTGACTGAAGACAGGAAAGGAGGAGCAGGAAGAAGGGAATTTTTTCCAATAAACTAAGATATTGGAATCATCATCTCTTCTGTTAAGGCTTTTACCAGAATCACTGCCTGGGGGACACTCTCTAACAGGAAGAAAAATGATAATGAAGGGAAGGGACAGGAGAAAAAAACTAAAGCATTTTTTTCCATCTGAGTCAGTCATATAGTGCTGCCCTCTTTGACACGCCAAGGAGTAAGCCTCTCATCCATGTCTTCAAACTCCCTAGATACACAAAAGTCAAAGAAAATGTGTGCTCTTTGAGAGAACATATATGTTCAGCATGAAATATTTTCATTCTACCTACACAACCCAGTGAACACAGCTATGACAGTGGTAGTATAATAAAATATAACATATAGTCCTTTATATAATAAGTCTATAAATATGTTTGGGCACCTTCACAAAATAAACATGAAACAATCGAAGCACAGTTGAGTGTTTAATAATGTAGAATAAAGTTATAAGTAAACAGATCTTGGCAAAAAATGAGTTACACTGGAAAAGGCAGGCAAAGCAAGATTTAGGGCATTTAAACATCCTGAAGTATATACAGATTTGCAGAATAAAGATGAAAGCTAGAAGACTTCAAGTGTGTGATTGGTATAGACAATGTTATGGTAAGGATTCTCGTATCATATTCTTGATTATCTGATTCTCATAATTGCAAAATTGCTTGCTACACATAAAAATCTATGAGCATCACACCCAAAAGACATTAGAGAAAAGAAACTGATCTAGCCTTCAGAGTTCTCTATCATATCACTTAACACCAGAAATAACACAAGCAAGTGATGCTTGCCATTTCAGTTTAACACAGCAGAGAACAATTTTAAATAGTTTCTTTCTCAGAATTGGTGTAGGAATCTGTGAGAGATTGTCTAGTCAAATGGTTAAGAGAGCTAACTTCAGAACTAGAAAACTGGATATTGGATTCTGCCTTTAGCATGCTATCTCTGTAACCTTGGACAGGTTACTTAAACTTCTATCTCTTGTTTCCTTCCCTGAAAAGTGTGTGCAAAAAAATGTTATCAAGAGTTGCACTGAAGACTGAATGAGTTAATGAACTTACAACTATGTAATGTGCCTATGACAAAGTACTCAGTAAAAATTAGCCATTATTAGTCCAGTCAGATATCAAAGTCTCATGGCCAAAAACTAAAATAATATGGAAGATATGGCTATTCATTCTAAACTAGCAAATATAAAAATTGAGAGAAAATATGTATGAATAAGTACTTATAAACTGATATGACTTGGCCTGGAAAAATGCAAAATATGCATGTCAGAGATAAGTGGCAAAGAAAGAAAAAAGAATATAGAAAATTACAAAAGTTAGGGAGAAAGACATTACTAAATAACATACTAAGTGAGAGCAAATTCCATGTCCTACCTCCCATCTGAGAGATATCTATCCAGTTTATAGACTGGATCAGGTTATTACCTGTATCAGAAACTAATCACAGTCCTTCAATTATTGTCCCAAACTTTAACCCCCTTGGTTTAAAAAATAAAACTAAAGCAATTTTTTTCCATCTGGATCAGTCTAATGGACCTAGAAGTTATATTTTATTATATTTATGAATATATAAATACTTACTATCTTTATATTACATCATATATTTTATTATATTGTATTCCAATACATTATGTATAATTTTAGATGACATGTTGGAAATACCTACTACGCCAGTCACTTGATATGTGTTATCTAATTTAATTCTCACAACAAAGTGCCAAAGAGTTATGGATTCTCCCTCTGCCCCACACTACTACCTGAGACAACCAGCTTACCTACCTGAGACTTCAGAAAAGTAAGTTAAAAGAGTCATACGGGCGATAAGTGATGTAGTTGTGATTATATATATATATATTAAACTAGACAGCTTTATTGAAATGAAGTAATATTTTTAAATACTCTTAATAAAGAGATTCTTAGTTATCCACTTTTTTGGTATCATTAATCTATAATTACATGAGGAATATTATGTTTACTAGACTCCCCCCAGCACCAAGTCCCCTCCACAAACCCCATTACAGTCACTGTCCATCAGTGTAGTAAGATGCTGTAGAATCACTACTTGTCTTCTCTGTGTTGCACAGCCCTCCCCGCCCCCTCCGCCACATTATACATGATAATCATAATACCCCCTTTCTTTTTTACCCCCCTTATTCCTCCCTTTCCACCCATTATCCTCAGTCCCTTTCCCTTTAGTAACTGTTAGGCCATTCTTGGGTTCTGTGACTCTGTGGCTGTTTCTTTCCTTCAGTTTCTCTTTGTTCTTATACTCCACATATGAGTGAAATCATTTCATACATGTCTTTCTCTGCCTGGCTTATTTCACTGAGCATAATACCCTCTAGCTCCATCCATGTTACTGCAAATGGTACGATTTGTTTTCTTCTTATGGCTGAATAATATTCCATTGGGTATATGTACCACCTCTTCTTTATCCATTCATCTACTGATGGACACTTAGGTTGCTTTCATCTCTTGGCTATTGTAAATAGTGCTGCAATAAACATAGGAGTGCATCTGTCTTTTTCAAACTGGGCTGCTGCATTCTTAGGGTAAATTCCTAGAAGTGGAATTCCTGGGGAAAATGGTATTTCTATTTTGAGCTTTTTGGGGAACCTCCATACTGCTTTCCACAATGCATGAACTAGTTTACATTCCCACCAGCAGTGTAGGAGGGCACCCCTTTCTCCACAACCTTGCCAACATTTGTTGTTGTTTGTCTTTTGGATGGTGGCGATCCTTACTGGTGTAAGGTGATATATCATTGTGGTTTTAATTTGCATTTCTCTGATGACTAGCAATGTGGAGCATCTTTTCATGTGTCTGTTGGCCATCTCAATTTCTTCCTTGGAGAACTGTCTGTTCAGCTCCTCTGCCCATTTTTTAATTGGATTATTTGCTTTTTGTTTGTTGAGGTGCATGAGCTCTTTATATATTTTGGATGTCAACTCTTTATTGGATCTGTCATTTATGAACATATTCTCCCATACTGTAGGATGCCTTTTTGTTCTATTGGTGGTGTTCTTTGCTGTACAGAAGCTTTTCAACTTGATATAGTCCCACTTGTTCATTTTTGGATTTGTTTCCTTTGCCCAGGGAGATATGTTTATGAAGAAGTCGCTCATGTTTATGTCCAAGAGATTTTTGCCTATGTTTTTTCCTAAGAGACTTATGGTTTCATGACTTACATTCAGGTCTTTGATCCATTTCGAATTTACTTTTGTGTATACGGTTAGACAGTGATCCAGTTTCATTCTCTTACATGTAGCTATCCAGTTTTGCCAACACAAGCTGTTGAAGAGGCTGTCATTTCCCCATTTTTTTGTACATGGCTCCTTTATCATATATTAATTGACCATATATGCTTGGGCTTATATCTGGACTCTCTATTCTGTTCCACTGGTCTGTGGGTCTATTCTTGTGCCAGTACCAAATTGTCTTGATTACTGTGGCTTTGTAGTAGAGATTGAAGTTGGGAAGCGAGATACCCCCTGCTTTATTCTTCCTTCTCAGGATTGCTTTGGCTATTCAGAGTCTTTGCTGGCTCCATATGAATTTTAAAACTATTTGTTCCAGTTCGGTGAAGAATGTTGTTGGTATTTTGATAGGCATTGCATTGAATCTGTAGATTGCTTTAGACAGGATGGCCATTTTGATAGTATTAATTCTTCCTAGCCAAGAGCATGGGATGAGTTTCCATTTGTTAGTGTCCTCTTTAATTTCTCTTAAGAGTGTCTTACAGTTTTCAGAGTATAGGTCTTTCACTTCCTTGGTTAGGTTTATTCCTAGGTATTTTATTCTTTTTTGAGGCAATTATTAATGGAATTATTTTCCTGAATTCTCTCTCTGCTGGTTCATTGTTAGTGTATAGGAAAGCAACATATTTCTGTGTATTAATTTTGCATCCTGGAACTTTGCTGAATTCAGATATTAGTTCTAGTAGTTTTGGAGTGGAGTCTTTAGGGTTTTTTATGTACAATATCATGTCATCTGCAAATAGTGACAATTTCACTTCTTCTTTACCAATCTGGATGAATTGTATTTCTTTGTTTTGTCTGATTGTCATGGCCAGCACCTTCAGTACTATGTTTAATAACAGTGAGGAGAGTGGTCAACCCTGTCTTCTTCCCTATAATGTGAATCTTAGAGGAAAAGCTTACAGCTTCTCACTGTTCAGTATGATGTTGGTTGTGGGTTTGTCATATATGGCCTTTATTATGTTGAGATACTTGCCCTCTATACCCATTTTGTTGAGAGTTTTTATCATGAACGGATATTGAATTTTGTCGAATGCTTTTTCAGCATCTATGGAGATGATCATGTGGTTTTTCTCTTTCTTTTTGTTGATGTAGAGGATGATGTTGATGGATTTTCGAATGTTGTACCATTCTTGCATCTCTGAGATGAATCCCAAGTGATCTGATCTATGATCCTCTTGATGTACTTTTGGATTCAGTTTGCTAATATTTTTTGGAGTATTTTTGCATCTATGTTCATCAGGGATATTGGTCTGTAATTTTCTTTTTTTTGTGGGGTCTTTACCTGGTTTTCGTATTAAAGTGATGCTGGCTTCATAGAATGAGTTTGGGAGTATTCCCTCCTCTACTATTTTTTGGAAAACTTTAAGGAGAATGGGTATTATGTCTTCTCTGTATGTTTGATAAAAGTCCATGGTAAATCTATTTGGCCCAGGGGTTTTTCTCTTAGGTAGTTACCAGTCCAATTTTGTAGCTGGTAATTGGTCTGTTTCGATTTTCTGTTTCTTCCTTGGTCAGTCTTGGAAGGTTGTATTTTTCTAAAAAGTTGTCCATTTCTTCTAGGTTTTTCACCTTGCTAGCATATAGGTTTTCACAGTATTCTCTAATGATTCTTTGTATTTCTGTGGGGTCTGTCATGATTTTTCCTTTCTCGTTTCTGATTCTGTTGATGTGTGTAGAGTCTCTTTTCCTCTTAATAAGTCTGGCTAAGGGCTTATCTATTTTATTTATTTTCTCAAAGAACCAGCTCTTGGTTTCATTGATTTTTCTATTTTTTTTATTCTTCTCAATTTTATTTATTTCTTCTCTGGTCTTTATCATGTCCATCCTTCTGCTGACTTTAGTCCTCATTTGTTCCTCTTTTTCCAATTTCAATAATTGTGACTTTAGACTATTCATTTGGGATTGTTCTTCCTTCTTTAAATAGGCCTGGATTTCTATATACTTTCCTCTTAGAACTGCCTTCACTGCGTCCCTCAGAAGTTGGGGCTTTCTGATGTTGTTGTCATTTGTCTTCATATACGGCTTGATCTCTATTTTAATTTGGTCATTGATCCATTGATTATTTAGGAGCATATTGTTAAGCCTCCATGTGTTTGTAAGCCTTTTTGTTTTCTTTGTACAATTTATTTCTAGTTTTATAACTTTGTGGTCTGAGAATTTGGTTCACAAAATTTCAATCTTTTTGAATTTACTGAGGCTCTTTTGTGGCCAAGTATGTGCTCTATTCTGGAAAATGTTCCATGTGCACTTCAGAAGAATGGGTATCCTGCTGCTTTTGGGTGTAAAATTCTGTAGATGTCTATTAGGTCCATCTGTTCTAACGTGTTGTTCAGTGCCTCTGTGACCTTACTTATTTTTTGTCTGGTGGATCTGTTCTTTGGAGTGAGTGGCGTGTTGAAGTCTCCTAAAATGAATGCATTGCATTCTAATTACTTCTTTAATTCTCTTAGTCTTTGTTTCACATCTGTCGGTGCTCCAGTATTGGGTGCATATATATTTATAATGGTTATATCTACTTGTTGGACTGACCCCTTTATCATTATGTAATGTCCTTCTTTATCTCTTGTTACTTTCTTTTTTTGAAGTCTATTTTGTCTGATACTAGTACTGCAACACCTGATTTTTTCTCCCTATTGTTTGCATGAAATATCTTTTTCCATCCCTTGACTTTTAGTCTGTGCATGTCTCTGGGTTTGAGGTGGGTCTCTTATAAGCAGCATATAGATGGGTCTTGCTTTTTTATACATTCTGTTACTATGTGTCTTTTGATTGGTGCAGTCAGTCCATTTACATTTAGGGTGATTATTGAAAGATATGTACTTATTGCCATTACAGACTTTAGATTTGTGGCTACCAAAGGTTCAAGGGTAGCTTCTTTTGTATCTAACTGTCTACCTTATCTTGCTTATTAAGCTATTATAAACACAGTCTAATGATTCTTTCTCTCCCTTCTTATTCCTCCTCCTCCATTCTTTATATGTTAGATATTTTATTCTGTACTCTTTTGTGTTTCCTTTGACTGCTTTTGTGAGTATTTTATTTTATTTTTTGCCTTTAGTTAGTATTTGGTTGGTCTGCTTTCTTTGCTGTGATTTTATTTTCTCTGGTGACATCTATTTAGCCTTAGGAGTGCTTCCATTTAGAGCACTCCCTTTAAAATATCCTGTAGAAGTGGTTTGTGGGAGGCAAATTCCCTCAACTTTTGCTTATCTTGGATTTGTTTAATCCCTCCATCATATTTAAATGATAATCATGCTGGATACAGTATTCTTGGTTCAAGGCCCTTCTGTTTCATTGCATTAAATATATCATGCCATTCTCTTCTGGCCTGTAAGGTTTCTGCTGAGAAGTCTTATGATAGCCTGATGGGTTTTCCTTTGTGGGTGACCATTTTTCTCTCTCTGGCTGCCTTTAAAACTCTGTCCTTGTCCTTGATCTTTGCCATTTTAATTATTATGTGTCTTGATGTTGTCCTCCTTGGGTCCCTTGTGTTGGGAGTTCTGTGGGCTTCCATGGTCTGAGAGACTATTTCCTCCCTCAGTTTGGGGAAGTTTTCAGCAATTATTTCTTCAAATACACTTTCTGTTCCTTATTCTCTCTCTTCTTCTTCTGGTACCCCTATTATGTGAATATTGTTGCATTTGGCTTGGTCACACAGTTCTCTTAATATTCTTTCAATCCTGGACATCCTTTTATCTCTCTCTGGCTCAGCTTCTCTGTGTTCCTATTCTCTGATCTCTATTCCATTAACGGCCTCTTGCACCTCATCCAGTCTGCTCTTAAATCCTTCCAGAGATATTTTTATTTCTGTATTCTCCCTCCTAACTTGATCCTCTAGCTCTTGGATATTTCTCTGCAGCTCCATCAGCATGTTTATGACCTTTATTTTGAATTCTTTTTCAGGACGATTGGTTAAATCTACCTCCTCAGGCTCCCTCAAGGGATTTTTCTGGGTAATTCTGGACTGGATCAAATTCTTCTGCCTTTTCATGATGACAGAGGTAGTCATAGGCAGTTGGCACATGTGTCAGCTATGAGAACAATGTCCCTTCCTGCATCTTGCCCTTCTCCACTGCCTGTGCCGGTTACCCACACATGGGGAGCAGCTTCCCGTTTTACTTCCTGAGCCGTGTCAGACAGAGCAGCCTTCAGGGCAGCCCAGTGCCCTATAGGGAGTGGCAGGTGCGTATGTGTGCTCTCCTGCAATAACAGTGACCCTTGGCACCCTGTCCCAGCTTCCTCTGTGCTGGTCTGCTGTGCACCAGCAGGGCCTTTGAGTCTGGCCCAGGTGGCTGTGGAGGAGGCTCTGGGCAGCTGCTGTGGGCACGGCCACTCTCTGGCTGCTCCCCTGCTGTGACAGGGCTGCGCAGGAGGTGGAATGGACAGGAGGCTGTTTATCACTGTGAGGGTCTTCAGAGCTGTGTTGCCTCCCAGGGGACTGGAGCACCTGAAATTCCCCAAGATTCCCAGCTGCTGGCCTGGGTGTGCTGGGACAGTTTCATCCAGCTATGAAGCCCCTGTCCCTTTAAGACTCTCAAAAAGCACTCGCTTTTCTTATGTCCCAGGGGCACCAGCTGCGGGGACCCGCTCACAGGTTTTACTGTTCCGTTTCCCTAATATCCAGCACAGCATGCATTGTGTGTCGGTGTTCCCGGTGCAGATGACTAGGGCTGGGTATTCAGCAGTCCTGGGCTCCCACTCCCTCCCTGATCTGACTCCTCTCCTTCCGCCGGTGGGCTGAGGTGGGGAGAGTGCTCAGGTCCCCCCGCACTGCGGCTTGTATCTTACTCCCTTCATGAGGTGCTGAGTTCTCGCAGATGTAGGTTTAGACTGACCATTGTACTGTATCTTCTGGCCTCTCTTTTAGGAATGGTTGTATTTGTTGTATTTTCAAAAATATATATGGTTTTGGGAGGAGATTTCTGCTGCCCTACTCATGGCACCATCTTGGCTCCTCCAGCTATCCACTTTTGAAGGGAGTTTGCTCCTAGATCTTATTTCATTAGGAGCCTGGAACCTTCCAGAACAATTCACAGACTTGCTGCTATGTAAGCCTCAGTAGTGGAGATATCTCAGTGCCTGTCTCACCATTAATAAAGTTAACATAATATCCCTCTCCTCTCCCTGCTGATTTCAGGAGCTGTTCTAAGAATACAATGAAATTATGGAAGTGAAAGTGATTTGGTAACTCTACATCAAAAATTCAAATTCTTCTGACTCTTGTCCTTTTCTAAACCCTGAAGATGACATGGACATAGAGATGGGGAATTACTCTGTGGTGACTGAATTCTTTCTGGTGGGACTCTCCCAATACCCAGAGCTCCAGCATTTTCTGTTTGTGCTCTGCCTCATCATGTACCTGATAATCCTCCTGGGAAACGGTCTCCTCATTATCATCAGCATACTGGATTCTCGCCTCCACACCCCCATGTACTTCTTTCTCGGAAACCTCTCATTCTTGGACATCTGTTACACATCGTCATCCATTCCTCCAATGCTTGTTATATTTGTATCTGACAGAAAATCCATCTCCTTCACTGGCTGTGCTCTACAGATGGTTATCTCTCTTGGATTAGGCCTCACTGAGTGCGTCCTCCTGGCTGTGATGGCCTATGATCGGTATGTGGCCATCTGCAACCCACTGAGGTACCCCATCATCATGAACAGGGTGCTGTATGTGCACATGGCTGCATGGTCTTGGACCATAGGCTGTATGGTGTCCCTACTGCAAAGTATCATGACAATAATACTACCTTTCTGTGGTAATAATGTCATTGATCACATTACCTGTGAGATCTTGGCCCTTCTTAAACTCATCTGCTCAGATATCACCATTAATGTGCTTATCATGACGGGGGTGGGTATTGTTTTACTAGTGATTCCTCTGCTGTTAATTTTCATCTCCTATATTTTCATAATCTCTTCCATCCTTAGAATTAGTTCTGCTGAGGGAAGAAAAAAAGCCTTTTCTACCTGTTCGGCCCACATAACTGTAGTCATTTTATTCTATGGTTCAGCCCTTTTCATGTATATGAAGCCCAAGTCAAAGGTCACAAACACCTCTGATGTGATCATTGCACTGTCTTATGGAGTGGTAACCCCAATGTTAAACCCCATCATCTACAGCCTGAGGAATAACGAGGTGAAAGAAGCTGTGAAGAAAGTTCTGAGAAGACACCTACATTTATTTTAAACATGAAAGACTGAGAGGCATATGATAATCTTAGATGAGAGAACAGATGTTGTCTTTTGTATTCAAAGATAATATTGCAAAACTAGTGTTAGGACAGCTTTTATTTTCACAAAGCCAAATATGAGATTCCATTCTTTCAGCATAAAATGCTTATGAAAATATTCTAAATAGTTCCTTATCTGCTGGGCTTCCTGTTCTAAGCATCTTTCCTAATTGCTCCCATGAAGGTCATGATGTTGTTAAAGATCAATCCCTCTTTCTCTGTCTTCCCTTGTCTTTTCTCAATTCCTTCTTCTCTCTTCTGTTCTCCCCTCTCCTCTCTCCTCGATATATTTCCTTTCTCCTCCTTCCTTCTATCGTCCTTGTCTTTCTCAGTCTCCTTGAAATTGTATTTATTGTTTTTGTTATGCAGCATCCCTGCACAATACTGCTAAACAATTTGCAGAGCTGACCAATATGTAGAGAATGAATGCATAGTTTTCTTTTGAGGAAGCAATGTTCCCCTACTACCTCAGTCCATGTTGTACAGCATGGGACTGACCTAACTTTCTGGATATATGGGTAAGCATGGAAATAAGCCTAGTAAGTAAGTAAATTAACTAAGAAATAATTTTTAAGCTGTATATTCTTCTACTCATAGTGATTGTTATAGCATAGCAAATGACCTGAGTCAGGCTAATTAGAGTCAACCCCAGCAGTGCTGACACTTGGGTTCTCTTGATCTCAGTTTTCTCTCAGCTGGTAGAATAGAAACGCTGAGCTCCTGCTGGTCATCTCTGCCAATATGTGGGAGAGTCTAACTGAGAAGGAAAGTAGAGGTGAGATAGAGAATGTGTATGACATTGTCATTTTAACTCCTGAAACCAGATTTTACAATGATCACACTGACCTTTCTACATTTTATATATATGATTTAAATTACTATTTTTGAAAAAAATTGTGTTAGATTTTTACCACTTATAGCCACATGAATCCTAATACATCCCCTTGCTTAACATCCCCCTCCACCCACTCTCATTTTTGAAGTCAAAAATACATATAAGGAGGACTGGAGCCAAGATGGCAGCATGAGTAGAGCAGCAGAAATCTCCGCCCAAAACCATATATATTTTTGAAAATTCACCAAATATAACTATCCTTAAAAGAGAGACCAGAAGATACAAGACAACAGCGAGGATACAACTACACCTGCGAGAACCCAGCACCTCACGAAGGGGGTAAGATACAAGCCTCGGCCCAGCGGGACAAGAGTGCCCCACACCCCAGCTCCTGGCAGGAGGAGAGGAGCCAGAGAGGGGAGGGAGAGGGAGCCCAGGACTGCTAAACACCAAGCCCTAGCCATCCACACAGGAGTGCAGACACACAGTGTGTGGGGTGCTGGATACTAGGGAAACAGGACAGTAAAACCTGCAAGTGGATCCACACAGCCAGCGCCCCTGGGACAAAGAAAATCAAGTGCTTTTTGAAATACTTAGAGGGACAGGGACCCCACAGCTGGATGAAAACGTCCTGGGACACTTAGCCCAGCAGCTTGGAATCCTGGGGAACTCCGGGGGCCCTAACCCCCTGGGTGGCAGCACAGCTCGGAGGCCCCTCATGGAGATAAATAGCCTCCCACCCATTTCCCCTCTGATGCCGCTCCGCCATAGTGGAACAGCAGCCTGAGGCAGCAGGGCAGAGCTGCTTTCACAGTGGCTGGGCAAGAATTAGAAACCCCGTCTGCATGCAGCTGCCCAGCACAAGCTGCTAGGGGTTGCTGTTCTCCCAGGAGAGCAAGGCCACAACTAGCAAGAAGGGACATTCTCCCAGCCAACACATGCTCCAGCTTCCCACAACTACCTCTATCGCCATGAAAGTTAGAAGAATTTGATACAGACCAGACTAACCCAGATATCCTTCCCTGAAAAAACATCTGGGAAGATAGACCTAACCAATCTCCCTGAAAAAGAATTCAAAATAAAGGTCACAAACACACTGATGGTGCTGCAGAGAAATATGCAAGAGCTAAGGGATGATATCCGGAAGGAGATTACAGAAATGAAACAATCTCTGGAAGGATTTATAAGCAAAATGGATAAGATGCAAGAGGCCATTGGTGGAACAGAAACCAGAGAACAGGAATGCATAGAAGCTGATAGAGAGAGAGATTAAAGGATCTCCAGGAATGAATCAATATTAAGAGAACTGTGTGACCAATCCAAACAGAACAATATTCGCATTATAGGGGTACCAGAAGAAGAAGAAGAGAGAAAAAGGGATAGAAAGTGTATTTGAAGAAATAATTGCAGAAAACTTCCCCAAACTGGGGGAGGAAATAATCATTCAGAACACGAAAGTACACAGAACTCCCAACAGAAGGAGCCCAAGGAGGACAATACCAAGAAACATAATTATTATTTTTATTTAATTATTTAATTATTTAATTATGATATTTTTAAATTATTTAATAATTATATTTATTTAATTATTTAATTATTATAATTAAAATGGCAAAGATCAAGGACAAGGACAGAGTTTTAAAGGCAGCTAGAGAGAGGAAAAAGGTCACCTACAAAGGAAAACCCATCAGTCTATATTCAGACTTCTCAACAGAAACCTTACAGGCCAGAAGAGAATGGCACAATATATTTAATGCAATGAAACAGAAGGGCCTTGAACCAAGAATACTGTATCCAACACGATTATCATTTAAATATGAAGGAGGGATTAAACAATTCCCAGACAAGCAAAAGTTGAGGGAATTTGCCTCCCACAAACCACCTCTACAGGCTATTTTAGAGGGACTGTTCTAGATGGGAGCACTCCTAAGGCTAAACAGATTTCACCAGAGAAAATAAAATCACATCAAAGAAAGCAGACCAACCAAATACTAACTAAAGGCAAAAAATAAAATCAACTACCCACAAAAGCAGTTAAAGGAAACACAGAAGAGCATAGAATAAAACACCCAACATAAAAAGAATGGAGGAGGAGGAATAAGAAAGGAGAGAAATAAAGAATGACTAGATAGTGTCTATAATAGCTGAATAAGCAAGTTAAGTTAGGCAGTAAGATACTAAAGAAGCTACCCTTGAACCTTTGGTAACCACAAATGTAAAGCCTGCTATGGCAATAAGTACATATTTTTCAATAATAACCATAATGTAAATGGACTGAATGCACCAATCAAAAGACACAGAGTAACAGAATGGATAAAAAAGCAAGACCCATCTATATGCTGCTTACAAGAGACCCACCTCAAACCCAAAGATATGCATAGACTAAAAGTCAACGGATGGAAAAAGATGTTCCATGCACACAACAACAGGGAGAAAAAAGCAGTTGTTGCAGTACTAGTATAAGACAAAATAGACTTCAAAACAAACAAAGTAACAAGAGATAAAGAAGGACACTACATAATGATAAAGGGCTCAGTCCAACAAGAGAATATAACCATTATAAATATATATGCACCCAACACAGGAGCACTAGCATATGTGAAACAAATACTAATAGAAATAAGGAAGAAATAGAATGCAATGTATTCATTTTAGGAGACTTCAACACACCACTCACTCCAAAGGACAGATCCACCAGGCAGAAAATAAGTAAGGTCACAGAGGCACTGAACAACACACTAGAACAGATGGACCTAGAACAGATGGACCTAATAGACATCTATAGAACACTACATCCAAAAGCAACAGGATACACATTCTTCTCAAGTGCACATGGAACATTCTCCAGAATAGACCACATACTAGGCCACAAAAAGAGTCTCAGTAAATTCAAAAAGATTGAAATTAAACCAACCAACTTTTCAGAGCACAAAGGTATAAAAATAGAAATAAATTGTACAAAGAAAGCAAAAAGGCTCACAAACACATGGAGGCTTAACAACATGCTCCTACATAATTAATGGATCAATGACCAAATTAAAATAGAGATCCAGCAATATATGGAAACAAATGACAACAACAACACAAAGCCCCAACTTCTGTGGACGCAGTGAAAGCAGTCCTAAGAAGAAAGTATATAGCAATCCAGGCCTATTTAAAGAAGGAAGAACAATCCCAAACGAATAGTCTAACATCACAATTATCAAAATTGGAAAAAGAAGAACAAATGAGGCCTAAAGTCAGCAGAAGGAGGGACACAATAAAGATCAGAGAAGAAATAAATAAATTGAGAAGAATAAAAAAATAGAAAAAGTCAATGAAACTAAGTGATGGTTCCTTGAGAAAATAAACAAAATAGATAAGCCTCTAGCCTGACTTATTAAGAGAAAAAGAGAGTCAACACACATCAACAAAAGGAGAAACAAGAAAGGAAAAACCCTGACGGACCCCATAGAAATTCAAAGAATTATTAGAGAATACTATGAAAACTTATATGCTAGCAAGGTGGAAAACCTAGAAGAAATGGACAACTTTTTAGAAAAATACAATCTTCCAAGACTGACGAAGGAAGAAACACAAAATCTAAACAAACCAATTATCAGCAAAGAAATTGAAGCAGTAATCAAAAAACTACGCAGGAACAAAACCCCCGGGCCAGATGGATACACCTCAGAATTATATCAGACATACAGAGAAGACATAATACCCCTTCTCCTTAAAGTTTTCCAAAAACATAGAAGAGGAGGGAATACTCCAAAACTCATTCTATGAAGCCAACATCACCCTAATACCAAAACCAGGCAAAGACTCCACAAAAACAGAAAACTACAGACCAATATCCCTGATGAACGTAGATGCAAAAATACTCAATAAAATATTAGCAAACCGAATTCAAAAATACATCAAAAGGATCATAAACCATGACCAAGTGGGATTCATCCCAGGGATGCAAGGATGTTACAACATTCGCAAATCCATCAACATCATCCACCACAGGAACAAAAAGAAGGACAAAAACCATATGATCATCTCCATAGATGCTAAAAAAGCATTTGACAAAATTCAACATCCATTCATGATAAAAACTCTCAACAAAATGGGTATATAGGGCAAGTACTGCAACATAATAAAGGCCATATATGAAAAACCCACAGTCAACAACATACTGAATGGCAAGAAGCTGAAAGCTTTTCCTCTGAGACTGGGAACAAGACAGGGATGCCCACTCTCCCCACTGTTATTCAACATAGTACTGGAGGTCCTAGCCATGGCAATCAGACAAAACAAAGAAATACAACCAATCCAAATTGGTAAAGAAGTTAAACTGTCATTATTTGCAGATGACATGATACTGTACATAAAAAACCCTAAAGACTCCACTCCAAAAGTACTAGAACTGATATCAGAATACAGCAAAGTTGCAGGATACAAAATTAACACACAGAAATCTGTGGCTTTCCTATACACTAACAATGAACCAATAGAAAGAGAAATCAGGAAAACAATTCCATTCACAATTGCATCAAAAAGAATAAAATACCTAGGAATAAACCTAACCAAGGAAGTGAAAGACCTATACTCTGAAAACTATAAGACACTCTGAAGAGAAATTAAAGAGGACATTAGCAAATGGAAACTCATCCCATGCTCTTGGCTAGGAAGAATTCCCCCAAAGCAATATACAGATTTGATGCAATCCCTACCTAATTAGCAACAACATTCTTCAAAGAGCTGGAACAAATAGTTCAAAAATTCATATGGAAACACCAAACACCCCAAATAGCCAAAATAATCCTGAGAAGGAAGAATAAAGTGGGGGGGAATCTCGCTCCCCAACTTGAAACTCTACTACAAAGCCACAGTAATCAAGACAATTTGGTACTGGCACAAGAACAGAGCCACAGACCAGTGGAACATAATAGAGACTCCAAACATTAACCCAAACATATATGGTCAATTAATATATGATAAAGGAGCCATAGACATACAATGGGGAAATGACAGTCTCTTCAACAGCTGGTGCTGGCAAAACTGGACAGCTACATGTAAGGCAATGAAACTGGATCACTGTCTAACCCTATACACAAAACTAAATTTGAAATGGATGAAAGACCTAAATGTAAGCCATGAAACCATAAAACTCCTAGAAAAAATATAGGCAAAAATCTCTTGGACATCAATATGAGTGACTTCTTGAACATATCTCCCCAGGCAAGGGAAACAAAAGCAAAAATGAACAAGTGGCACTATATCTAGCTGAAAAGCTTCTGTACAGCAAAGGATACCATCAATAGAACAAAAAAGTACCCTACAGTATGGGAGAATATATTCATAAATGACAGATCCGATAAAGGGTTGACATCCAAAATATATAAAGAGCTCATACACCTCAACAAACAAAAAGCAAATAATCCAATTAAAAAATGGGCAGAGAAACTGCACAGTTCTCCAAGGAAGAAATTGAGATAGCCAATAGACACATGAAAAGATGCTCCACATTGCTAGTCATCAGAGAAATGCAAATTAAAACCACAATGAGATATCACCTCACACCAGTAAGGATCACCACCATCCAAAAGACAAACAACAACACACGTTGGCGAAGTTGTGGAGAAAGGGGAACCCTCCTACACTGCTGGTGGGAATGTAAATTAGTTCAACCATTGTGGAAAGCAGTAGGGAGATTCCTCAAAAAACTCAAAATAGAAATACCATTTGACCCAGGAATTCCACTCCTAGGAATTTACCCTAAGAATGCAGCAGCCCAGTTTGAAAAAGACAGATGCACTCCTATGTTTATCGCAGCACTATTTACAATAGCCATGAAATGGAAGGAACCTAAGTGTCCATCAGTAGATGAATGGATAAAGAAGAAGTGGTACATATACACAATGGAATATTATTCAGCCATAAGAAGAAAACAAATCCTACCATTTGCAACAATATGGATCGAACTAGAAGGTATTATGCTCAGTGAAATAAGCCAGGCAGAGAAAGACAAGTACCAAATGATTTCACTCATCTGTGGAGTATAACAACAAAGAAAAAACTGAAGAAACAAAACAGCAGCAGACTCGCAGAGCCCAAGAATGGACTAACAGTTACCATAAGGAAAGGGACTGGGAAGGATGGGTGGAAAGGGAAGGATAACGGGGGGAAAAAGAAAGGGGGCATTATGATTAGCATGCATAATGTGTGGGGGGGCACGGGAAGGGCTGTACAGCACAGAGAGGACAGGTAGTGATTCTACAGCATCTTACTACGCTGATGGACAGTGACTGCAATGGGGAATGTGGGGGGAACTTGGTGATGGGAGGAGTCTAGTAAACATAATGTTCCTCATGTAATTGTAGATTAATGATACCAAAAAAAAATCTTGTCACAACACCAACAAAAGTATAAAGTGACCACAAATAAGTCTACTAAAGTTGTGTAAGGAATTTCTGAAGAAAGTATAATTGTTCATTAAAGCACATAGAAGAAAACTTCCCACAAACTGGGGAGCTGTATTTTGTTCATGTTAAGAAATTTATGAGAAAAATGTTAATTCTTCCCAAATTTATCTATAAATTTAGCAGAATTTCAATCAAAATGAAAGTGGTACTTTTTATTTCTGAAGTTTATTCAAAATTCAAATTAAATGTAAAAACTAAGAATAGCCAACACAATGACAGAATAATAACTACATATTTACTGCACCAAATGTCAAGATAGATGATAAAGCTACAGTAATTCAGGTAGCATTATATATCAAAAGTATTGGTACAGGTAAATATATCAATGAAATAGGGTATAGAATTCAGAAACAGCTGGGCATACGCATAAGTTTATGTCATAAATAAATGGTGTTTGATAGAAGATGTCATTGCAAATCACTAGGAAATGGATGAAATATTTTTAAAATTGTCCTTTACATTTAATGTCCTATTAATATTTTAAAAAATTAAACGTCTACCTCAGACTATAACCAAAATATATTTGAGATAGATGAAATATCTAAGTGTTGAATATTAAACTCTTAAAAGAATTTTCAACAATGTGGAGAGAAAGGAAATCCCATTCACTGCAAGTGGTAGTATAAATCAATATTACAAAAAGTGTGAAGTTCATTTAATTCCACTTACTTTAAAACCACACTCATTAACTCCATATAATGTGCCCAAGGAGATATATACAGAGTTATTCACTGAAGCATTATATATAAAATAAACATATGGGAACACTTAAATACTAACACGGGAAAGAAAAACTCAGTTACGGTATCCCATAACACTAGATTATAAAAGAGGAACTACAACGAATGAAACGGCTCTAAACTATTCATTTTGTGACCCTGGGGTAGTAGCTTTAGCTTCTTTGTGCTTCTTGTTTGCTGTTTTGTTTTAATGTGTAAAACGGAAATATCAGCTTCACAAAATGAAGTCAAAGAGAGTAAGAAAGAGTTAAAACACATAACATACATGTCAGCTCCTACGTGACATCAGGCACATTAGAATCTAACATTCTCTTATCTGTGAAATAGGTTTCACTGACATTCTCTCAAAGAGGAATAGGAATAGGATGTATAATTTCAAAATTTTATGTAAATATTAAAACCTCTTTGAAAATGAGGACAACTAAACAGGAATGAGGGAAGGATTAACCAATCAAATGAGGGCCTAGTCTCACTAAAGAGTTAATCATGAAAGAGACTCTAGTAACATGGATTGACAGACATGTCTCTTTCCAAAATACTTACAGGCTCAGGATGGTTATTCAGTGAAAAATACTATGAAACAAGAATTATACTGAGGCAAACTGCAAAGTTATGACTCTTCACCACTTGCAGTTTTTATTTTGTGCTATGTAGGAACATAAGATGATTCCAAGGAAGTAGGAAAACTGGGAACTATACTTTTTAATATTAAGTTATATTATATAAGAAAATCATGTTGAATATGAAAACTGCTTCTAGGAGTACTATTATGCTATCTTGAGAGTCAATTTAGAATGTTTTTCAGAGGGAAACTCTGAGCAGTGCAGAATTCCCATAAATTAGGTTTCTGTCAACCTTCATAAAAGACAGAGGGACATTTGAACAGAGATCAGAGAGCGTGTTTGGGAAAATCCTAGGCAATATCTGGAAGGACCTAACAAAGGGCAAAAGAGACAATAGGCCCCCTGCTTTTGGACACAGCCTACAAGCCCCTTACATTAATGCTCTGGTTCTCAATACAATATTGAGAATAAAGAAAAGTTAAGAAATTATATAGATGCTACAAAAACAATCAATGATGGTCAAGTAAAACTAAAACAGATTAAAAGGTGATGATTACTTAGCTGGGAAATACCTATCACAACTTGTGGAGATGAAGAAATACATTGGAGAGCACTGGATAATGGGTATTCACTTGAAAAAGGAACTTCATGAAAAAAATGCATCACATACGAAATGCACAGTGCCTAAAGCTACTAGGTGTTTCAAAATATACCTAGAAAGAAACCAGTCATATATAGTAATAAAAAGGTAAAACAAGTAGCTAAAGATCCAAAAATATCTTGCCCTTAGTATTTCTCTCCAACTCTAGTTTTTAAGGCACAAGGATTATCCAAAACAATAGATTTGTAATGCCTATTTGGGGAAATAACTTCCTGTATTAATGAAAGGTTTTAAAATGTCATCATCACTAGAATTCACTTGTGAATGCAAAACATAAATCCAATTTCTACAGGACATCTAAAATGGGATATAATGGATATAAACTCATAGCTTTATGTGTTTTAGTAATAAAAACTATTTTATTAATAGACATTAAATAAATTTGTACTATATTTTACATTGAGGTTCTCGCCAATCTTTTCTGTTCCTTATCCTAAGAAAAATAGCAGCAAAAAGGCTTATACAGAAGTATCAAGACAAGTTGACAAGCTTAACAGGTATCCAGTGTTTTTTCCTTCCCCATAGCATTCAATTCAATGCTCAATATGCAAAAGGTGCTTAATAAATATTCACTGATATGAGTAGGATACTTGTTCAGGAACATTTTTAAAACTGGTATGCTATTACTGCTTATTTATATTAATAATAAAGTAACTCATAAAAGGATAGTAACTTATCTTTACTGCAGTTTTTCTCTCCCGTACATAATTCCTTATGATAAAAAAAATAGTAAGCTAATTTCACTCTAAATACCTATAGCTTAAATTTCAGGAACTCAAAAATAATAATAAAAATAGCACCCACTATTTGAGATCTAATTAAGAAAAACTAGTCTATAGCATCACCTAGTGGTCGCCCAATATAGTACTGAGAAAGTACTCACACAGGGATGTCACCAAAATACAAGCATCCGGAATTTACATGCAGAGCCATTGCCCTCCTTCTCAGCTGAGCCAGCACTGGATCCACCTCCCCTGCTTCCTTCTTCAGATCTGCATGAGCCTGGCCGTTGGACCAGATCAAGTAGGACTACCATCAACTGGATTGTTGCCTTTGCCCACCTCATATAATTAATTCTTCACCCTTTAACAATGTCTGTTATGTGAGGTATAAAAATGCATCTTCCCACTCATCAAACCAGATGGGCAATAATTAAAAATTGGTCAGAAAAGCTTGTTTTTAATACACTGCTATTAAGGCATAAATTCATAAAACAAATTGGCACTATTTAGTAAAAATGTATACATACATATCTTATGACCCAGCAATTCGACTACCAGGTATGCACTCTGGAGTAGTGGTTCTTAACCTCAAGTACACAGATCCCCAAGGGGGCTATGGATAAAAGATCTGGTAACTGGATGGGAAAAAGTTACATCTTTAATGTCACCAAATTCTAACTGAAAATAAGCATTTCCTTTGATTATGAAGGTAGGCAATAAATCACAGTATTATTAGCAAGACGGGAGACTTTATGACCAATAAATATAATAGACATTGTCAAAATACATAACCTGTTAGATCAAAATTTCTTTTATGCTTTCACTAATATAAAATTGTGGTATCATATATCCACCAGATTTTGTCATTTAGTACCATAACAAAGAATCATGTCTATTTCTCTTTAAAGATTTTGCTTTCATCTTTTTTTCCAGCTTTTAAAAATATAATTGACATGCACCATTGTACAAATTTAAGGTGTACATGATGATTTGCTATATAGTGAAATGATTACAATAAGGTTAACAAACCCAGCACCTCACAGTTACCTTTATGTGTATGTATACTCTGGGAGAACTTTTGAGATCTACTCTCTTAACAGCCTTCACGTCTATAATATATATAGTAACAGATTTACGTTGATAATTCTAGTCAACTTGTTTGCTTTGTATTTGTTTCTTTTTAATTTATCTTGCAACCCTATTCATTTGGTACACATCTTAAAACATCTGGAGTCTACAGATTTCCAAAGAGTTTTATGACACGAAAAAGGTTTGGAGTGCCTGTCTTGGAGAAATTTTTCCATTGGTATCAGGAGACATCTACAAAGAAAATCAAATATCTCTGACTATAATAGTAAAATGGACAAAAAAATTAAGTATCCAGCAAAGAAATTAACTATTATGATTGCATTAACATATGTGATTTTCAAAAGCCTAAAGTTAAAGCTAAGAATTATGTGACAAAAGAATAAAATTTAGATACCACGTAAAGAATTTCTAAAATAAGCAAATCAAAACAATGTATGGTATAGCATTATATAAAAATGTAAATTTCAAGAAAAGTAATGATTTAACACAAAATCTGGGATCACAATTATTTGATTGAGGTTAGGGATGGTGCTGAAGGGAGGAGAATGTAACCAGAAAGGAACATGTCCTGAGTTTCTGAGATGCTGACAGTATTTTATTTCCTAAACTTGGTGGAAAGGGCACAGGTGTTCATGTTATTATTCTCTTTAGAGTGTACAGATATAATAAATACACTTTTGTACATATACTTTATGTCACCTCTTATATGCCATCTCTATCCACCCAATTTAAACAACCAGTTATTCTGTACCACATTTGCTACTTTAGTTTTAATAATCCAGTTTCTTTTGATTGATGTTTCTAGCTTTGCACTACCTGTCTTTTGGACCACTTTTAGATTTATTTTAAAAACTGCAGCTTTGCACAAAGGCTTAATAATTTTGCTTACAACTTGAGAGGGAAGACAAAATAACTGTTCTATCAGGAGTGTCAGGACCCAACCTTTGCTGGCAGAGGTGTTCACCCTCTGATGTCCGGATGTACGAAGTTACCTGTCACCCTCCTGCACCTCCCAAACCCTCTTTCCCTAGCATAGAAAGAGCTTGAAATCAAGCCTGACTTAAGATGGGTCTTCAGGACAGCAGTCCTCCCAGCTTCCAACCTGCCGGCTTGCTGAATAGAGCTCTCTCTTCTCCACACTGTCTCCGGGTGTATTGGCTGATCCCGCCGCAGTGGAACCCAGCATTCAGGGTTAAAGTCTGCTGTTTTGCTTTTAAGGCTTACGAAACTATTTGACTTCAAGCTACGTATGTTTCAATTAGACGTTTTCGTATCTAGTCGGTGCCCCTATTCCTCTGAGCTCCTGGGAAATAGTCTAAATCATTATCGGGAGCCTTACAGGGTCACGGTGGGCGGCGATGGGGAGGGAGGAGGCATTTAGAGCAGGAGAGTGAAGGCTCCCCGTTCTTCAGCTGTGTGGACGCCACTCCGAATAAAACTTAACTAGGCAGCAACCTCCACGATTTGCAGCGTGAAGCGTTACAGACGCACGCACCGACACTTGCTTCTCTCTCGAGGGCCCTATACGCTCGCTTTCTCCGCACAAACATGTGGAACTGCACGCAACTGCGCCTGGAGATGACGTGACGGGCTCAGAAGGGCAACACGGGCACATCTCAGCATCCAGCTGCTCCTAACGTGACCTCTGACGTGCAGACTAAGAACGTTCAGGGCCACACGCGGGGACTGAACGGTCGGGGATGATGCCAAACGCGCCTGGCTCCGGGCCTCCGCCGAGTCCCGCCCCGAGCCTGCGTCCGCCAGCAGTCCAGCCGGGAAGCCATTAAGAGAAGGATCTAAGAAAGAATACCGGCTGGCTGCCCTTCTCAGCGCTCCAAGCCGCGCCATGCTCGCCCTGCGAAACACGTTGACCAGAAGTCTAGCCGCGCGGACGCCGACGCCTCAGGTACTGCCCGCCGTGGGGAAGGGGCGGAGCGGGCGTCTGCTGGGAGCGCGCGGCGCACCCAGACCTGCGAGTGCTGCGCGTGCGCCCACGAGGCTTGCGGGATTCCCCCAATTCCTTGTTACTGAGCGAGTCCCGGAGCCCCGGACGCGCGTGGGCACGAGGGGCTTAGACCCGCCTGCCAGCGTCGCCTCCCCGCCAGCTCGCCGGCCGCCCTTTTCTGGCCCAGTTGCCGCGTGGCCTTGAAGCTCCGCCTGCTGCGTTTTTGCCGCCTGCCACCGTTGTGCACGCGGCGTTGCGGTCCGCGGTCGGCGCTGGTCAGGCCGCCACTTTTGGTTTGTGCTTGGACAAGCCACTTGCTCCTTCTAGACTGAAAGTGGAAGATGAAAATGGTCAGCCAGCAGTCGGCAAAAGAACCGGCCTCCCCCTGTGCAATGTAATACACAACTTCCGAGCGTATTGCAGAGAACCTTGGAGAAGAGCCCTAGGGGGCGGGTGGTGGAGCACCTGCCCAGCTGCCCGCCGTCTCGTGCCGCCGGTGCCCAGGCCGGACAGGGTCAGGAACCTCGTAGCGCACAGAATGATAGCAACCTCGTTTAATCATACTTTAGAAACGAACAAAACGGATTTTTGCGATTCAGCACTGAATGTCAGGAATTGGCCTATTCTGTGAATCTAACCTGAGATTTTTACCTTTTGGTGTTTGTTTTTTTTTCCTTTCTCGGCGGGTAGGATAGGAAGGGGATTACCCTGTTATAGAGATTTCGTTTCTGGTGCAAATTTAAGAGGCATTAATGGTCTATTCACCAAAGATTAGCTAAACAGTCTTTATCCTGATCTCTCCACTGCGATAGGGCCGATAATTATTCCTTGCAACTTTCATCTGAACATTGACTTTATCAAATGTCGACCATTTGTTTTCTTATAAGTGAATTGGGAGTCATTGCTGCCAAAAATGAGCCCTCACTGAGAGATGAAGGCAGTCTGAAGCACTCATGATTCCTCCCCCAGCATGATTTTATTTTCTGGCCTGTAACAAAAATCACCTCTGCAAGTATATATATAACACACTTTACCTTACTGCTGCTTACCCTTTTTCTGGGTCTATCCTCGACTGTTTCTCCAGTGAAAGATAATACAGATATGTGCTTTTAACCACATGTTTCCAAATACAAATTCCCTTCAAATCAACTTAAAAAGCAATTGTGACAGACATACCTGGCAGAGGAGATAACATGATCACGAAGGTAGTTTCCCCAGGGCGAGGCTTATCCCCTGCACTCCGGATGTGCTGACCCCTGCTATTTCCCCAAATGTGGGAAACTCAACTGCATAATTTGTGGTAGAGGGGACTGCGTTCACGCTTTCCCCTGTAAAAAAAAAAAAAGCGATTGTGACAAATACCCCACTGACCCATTTTCTGATGTGTTCTACTTATAATACTTTTAAAACTATAATACTAGGGTGTTGTTTCTTTACATAACATTCTTTTATTAGAATTTGGTTAAAATGACACAAAAAGTATAAAAAGTATGTCCACCAAAGTAGGAGTAGCTGCCGTTGTTTTTGGTGAAACTACCTGTTTTCCAAGTAAGCTTAGTCACTTGGACAATAGGAATGTAATAATAGGGACATGAATGAAATTAGCTTAAGTAGATAATTATAGTATTACATGCAAATTGTCTGTTGTAACCAAAAATATGTCAGAGGGAGAAGCCTACTGGTTTCATTTAACATGCCATGTAATCAGTATAAACACCACATTTGTCCATAGCTTGCTTTGTACCAAATCTTTTAATAGGTAACTAATTAGCTTCAGGAAATTGGCACATAACAAAAGCTACAGTAAGATTTGTAAATACAGATGCTATCTGAGTGTGTGTATGCACCTGTGTATAAACATGTATACACACACACATGTACAAATAGAGAACATCTCTGGCTAGGCATTTCCTACCTAGCTAAATTCACTCAGATTTGAGGAGATTAAATTAGGACAAAAATATATATAGTGAACATATGACTAATACAAAAATAACTAATGGTTCTTATGGTATATTTCCATCTGTGTGGTATAAATGGATGGATTAAATGCCCTTATCACATTTTATCTATAATTAAACCTAGTAATGATTCAGATGATTCTGACCTTTGACCCTGATTTTTTTCTTTACAGCATTCCTACAGTTTACCTCCATGTTATAAGGTAATTGGATAGTTTATAGCTTCCTTTAGCATTGGTTACATTCCAGTCCCAGCTTTTACCAGTGATCTACTTCATTAAATTTGGGAAATACCTTCACCTGTATAGCAATTTCCATTAAAAAAAACAACTGAAGAAGAGTTTTCTGCTAGTAAACATATTTCCATCATGCCTGTGAAAGTACCTGCATATTTTATAAAGTTCATTTAAATCCATAACTATAGCATGTATAGTATTGACTAAGATAGAGTATTGGCTAAATGTGGCAAAACATTTGCAAATTTATTAGAAACCTAACTGTAGTTCATGGGTAAAGGACTCTCATTAAGACCCTATGCCTTCTTATGATCAACTTTTCATGAAAAGGTGGCTAAAAGTGGACCCCTGCTAGGAAATAATAGCTATATGTTCAACACATTTAAGAGTAGTTATCTTTACTGACATCTCTCTAAACAAATGTCTGTTGAGAGATTTCAACAGAGGTCCAAATGTGGACAGTGAGCCTACTGAGTGTCCCATGTTCCCAGGTGCAGATTTAGCTATAACAATATTATAAACCCTGCCTTCCCAGAATATTTAAATTTGTCTTATCTTTCTTCAGGTGTGTTCATCTTTTGCTACTGGCCCCAGACAATACGATGGAACATTCTACGAATTTCGTACTTATTGCTTTAAACCTCCAAAGATGAATGAGTTTCTGGAAAACATTAAGAAAAACATACATATTCGGACAGCTCATTCTGAATTGATTGGATTCTGGAAGACAGAATTTGGAGGCAGAATCAACAAAGTGTTTCATATTTGGAAGTATGGTATGATATTTCCAGCTTAAGTGTTCAACAGAGATTTTCATTCTATAAATGTTACCTGACATCTCTTATATCTGTATGACTATAAACAGACACAGGTCAAATTAAACTTTTAAAAAGGATAACAACAACATAAAAACAAATTTGCTAATTACTACTCCCAGTGGTATACCTCTAACAATCCTTTGCCCAAATCCTTAAGTTATCATAAATGGAAAATGTGGCATCTCACTTTTCAAATCATAAATTATAAACTAGACATTAATTCTCAGAAAAATTATAGAATGGTTTATTATAAAGATGATTTATGAAAAATTTAAAGCAGTGATTGCAAAAGCCCAAGTGAACTAAGATCATAAAGGAAGGGAGAAGCTATGGGTGGGTATCAGGATTTTAGCAGAAATAATTCAAACATGTAGGAACTTAAGGATGCAGAAGTTAATGGAATGGTAACTTCTAGGTCTCACCCAACTCTGAGATTTAACAGTTTGTTATGTTTAGAGAACCATTTTTGTTTCATTTGTAAACCCCAGGGTTTCAGTGAATTGCCATTCATTAAGCTGCTGTAGGAAAGTTAAGGGCAATCAGAGTTCTCCCCATATTGACACAGGTTATAGGAATTCTTATAACATAGAATGTTATTCCAGTCTCTTAATTTTTCTGAAGTGCACATCAGGACTTAATGATATCCAAAGAACTTTTAATAATTTCATTTAGTGTTTGGTCATGAGTATCCCAAGTTAATAATCATTAAGTACTTTAATATGAAAAGTATTACTTAGCATGGCCATTCAGTTTTCCCCTCTTGTAGTAGAACAAACCCCATTACAACACAGTTTGTTTTACTGTCCCACCATTTGGATCATTACTAAAAAAATTACTAGTGAGGTCCTGATAGAACTCACTTAAGCTACAAGCTCTGTGATTTATTTCCAGCATAAATCACAGAGAACTCTTACCATTAGTCTCAGTGAGGCCATAATAGTAAATACAGTATTAGACCCATATGTCAGTAAATATATATAAAAGCTGTTTAAGTAGCAAACAGAAGAGAAATAAGTACTGAATAAAGAGAATGAATGACAATAAGTAAGAGAATCAGTATTATTTCTTTGGAAACTGTTCAAAGAAGAGCCTAAGAAAGTATATCTTAATTTAATTTGTTAAATTTAATTCAGGGTATGCCTTGACCTGACCATCCAACACCACCACCACTGAAGAAAAAGTAGTCTTTCTCTGAATTGGCAATGTAATTTAGGTGCCACAACTCAACTAATAAGAATCATTAACTAGTATTGAGAAATTGAGAATGAACTAGGTTCCAAACATTAAGCTCCTCTCATATACGAATTCATTTAATCCTCATAACAACCCTGGAGATAGATCCTCTATCATTATTCCCATTCTGCAGAGTAAAAAACAGGCACAGAAAGATTCAGTAACCTACCTAAATCACACAAAGGCTTACTAAGTGGTACAGCCTATAAAGCCCACTCCATGACATTACACTCAGTTGTTTACATTTCTAGTCTCCTTTCAAATCATGAGAAACTTGGGGACACATGTCACATCTATTTATGTCGGGATATCCAGTGATAGAACACACAGTATCCTTGTGGCCCCAGTGAACACTTGATGCATTGAATGAAACCCAGAAAAAGTACAGGTGATTTTAAGTTGAAAATTTTTTATTTTTCTTACTCATTTTCTTCCCATAGATAATTTTGCTCATCGAGCTGAAGTTCGGAAAGCCTTGGCCAAAGATAAGGAATGGCAAGAACAATTTCTCATTCCAAATTTGCCTCTCATAGATGAACATCAGAATGAGATTACTTATCTGGTGCCATGGTGCAAATTAGAGAAGCCTCTGAAAGAAGGTAAGTCTTTTCCTCTTAGTCACTTTGAATTTTGATGTAGAAAATACTAAAGAATTTAAGCTATAAAAACTAACGTTGCATAGGAAAAAAAATAATAATCCCCTGTTTTATATAGGAATAGATTGTGATTATAGAGATAAGATTGAATATGAGCTCTTTGCTTTTTAAAACAGTAAGTGTTAAATATTTTCCAATTTGGAAAAGCTCTTAAGCTTGTGGTATAAATATAAAAAGTTGACATGGGAAGTAAAGGATGAGAAGTTGGAGATTTGGAGCAAAGAAAAAAAATGTACCATTAGGTAAAAGATACCATATGAAATCCTATAGTTTAGTAATTTTTTACACAAATTAGTTACCTTTAAAACATTTTAAGTATAGCTTTGCTTGTAAGACTGGTTGTTTTGGGGGAATGAATGAATAAACTGTTAAATGTTAAGCTGTATTATTCTAGTTGAACTTTTCCTTTTTCTTATTTCAAGTTTGAAAATAATTACTGAAGAGTTACCTTTTTTGCTGATTTCATTGTCTTTTGCTGACTCAAGGAAATATTTACCTCAACTTAGTTTTAAACAAAAGTAAGATTTTTAAAAAGCATAAACTAATTTAAATTTTCTTTCCTCCATAATCCTAATTTTTTACCGTGTATTAGATTAGAAGAGACTTGAAAAGACTTACTCGGATCCTTACCCACGTCAGCCTTCTGGCACTATGTAAAGGAACTCGGTGGTTCTAAGGCAGTGCCAAATCTTGGTTCTTTTCCTTTGTGTTCATAGTTCTTTAGGAACTTTGTACTTTTTCTCCTTCTACTTATCAAATCTACTTGTACCCTGTTCTTTCTACTTGCACCATACTTCTGATGAGAAGATAAAATACTTTTCAAGTGTTTATCTGGTATTTAGGAACAATAAAATCATCTCCTTCAGTTGTTTAGTTTTTTTTTTTTTCCCTCCCTCAAATACTCAGAAATCACTTTGGGTCTGTTGTTTGCTTGCTGTTTCTGTTAGAAGTGGAATCCTATTGAGGGAAATTACACAAACAAAAAAGTAGTTCTTCAAAATTGCAAAGGATGAAAATATAGGAGATCAGAAAATTCTTTTTTTATTCATTCCTCACCTTAAAGTGTCAAGTCAGCTCAAAAATCCTAATCCTATTACAAATTTTCATAAGTTTTATTGACAAATTTTGTAGATTAAAAATATTTCAGATAATAGTTTAACATATCTTCCTTTTTCTTTGTCCTTGGTTTTCCGTCTCATTTATTTAGAATGTTAACACCCTCTGAAGCCTTGGTAAGCTTTACAACTTGACCCTTTAATATGGACAAGGACTTTCTAAACATAAAAACAAAGAAAATAATGCGAAGAATCCATAAATATATCTGTATAAACATGCATATATGTATGATCTTCCAAATCTGTATATATAGTTTAGCCTTCCACTGGAACTAGACTAACCTGCTTATACATTTCTTGAATATCTTTTGTAAAATAATTATTTTTCTTCCTACACCAGGAGTATACGAACTGGTTATTTTTGAGATGAAACCTGGTGGGCCACCTCTGTGGGGTAACGCATTTAAAAGGGCAATTAATGCCCATGTTGATCTAGGCTACTCAAAGCTAATTGGAGTTTTCCACACAGAATATGGAGCACTCAACAGAGGTACAGTTGTTCATTTCTTCTAGAAAACCGCAAAGTACATTGGTGATCTACTAAGTTCCTTGGAACTATTTGTCTCTCTTTTTCATTATGGCATATATTTTAATTTTTGTTGCCAATTTTTTAGTTTTTTTGTACTTTTAAGGGTTGAAAAAATCTGTTTTACATCTTATTTAGAATGTTAACACCTTTTGCAAATGCTGAATTGCTGTTTTCCATGATACAGCAAAATGATTAACATTTAAAAACTTAAAAACTCCAAAGTTTAAATAACTCTGTTCTTCCATCTTTTCTTTTCCCCCTCTAAATATACTTTTGATTTTTTAAAATAATATTACTTAGGATAGAGAGATTGTCTCTGAATGAAAAAGTAAAGCATATTTTTACAAATGCTAAATACTAGGACATGCCCAAAGAGGGGGAAAAACATTTCCCACTACTTAGAGATTAAATACTATTAACATTTTGGTCTTTGTATTCTTACATCATTCACACACACACACACACACACACACACACATCATTCACACACACACACACACACACACACACACACACCACACACGAATGACATTAAGAATACGAATACCAAAATGTTACTTTATATATTGATATATGCTAGAAATAATACATATGCATGAATAATAATAATAATAACTTGTGGCTTTTCACTTTTAAATTTAAGTTTATTGCAGTCAGAATTTTAGATAGTTTTTTGTGGCAAACTCTAAAAAATGTATGTAGTGTTCATCTGGAAGGTCAAATGCCTAAGAACAGCTAAAAAATAATTGAAAGACTCATTATATCCATTTGCCTACTCAACTTACTTATTTGAACATCCAGTGGACATATGGATGTAACAAACCCAATATATTCAAAGCTGAGCTTCTGATCTTTTCCCAAAAATATAATTACTAGTAATATATCCTAAGAAAATAGTTAGAATATAAGGAAAAAGGTATTTTCAAGTTGAAAAATATATGAAGAGAAAAATTATTAGATGTCTGCCTCACACATATGCTAAAATTAGAATAGATTATAAATTTCAGTAGAAAAAAGTCATAGAATTACTAAAGTAAAATACAGATTTATTTAACAATATGGATGAGAACTATGTATCTAAGTAAAAAGCAAAAGAAACAATGAAGAAAAAAACCTGATGATTTAATTCTAAAAAGGCTTCAATCTGCATGCCCCAAAATACCATGAACAAAAGAAAAAAGAAAAAGATAAATTTATGCAAAGGTAAAAATGTACATATAACTACTAAGTACATTAGAAGATGCAGGTTAAGACAATAATGAGCTACCATTTTTCACCTATATAGCTATGGTATTAGGTTAATAAGTATTCATATACTGAGTGTGTTTCATACTGACTTAATCTCCTCCACCTCCCCCCCAGATTCGGCAATATAACTAAAAACCCTTAATTTTTAAATTATTTTTGCCATTATTCTAGTAAATATACATGGGTGCATAGTTGTGTTCAGTTATACAACAAGGAAATTTGACATGATGTCAAATATACATTGGTCATTTGAATGATGAAGTTAATGTTTATTAAGTCTTTTAACTTTTTATAATGGACACATATAACTTTTATTAAAAACAACTGAAAATTTGTGTGTACACTTTTTAGTCATAAATTAATTCTTAGCAGAAGACGAAAATGGTAAAATGCTGAGTGTAAATCAGTACAAATTTCTGGAGGATGGTACATATATATATGTACTTACTGTATACATCTGCAAGTATATATAAGATACTCTTTGGTTCTCTATTTGAATTTTAAGAGTTTATATTGAGGAAATAATCAGATCCAGACTGCCTGGATTTGAATCTCAGCTTCACCACTTACTAACTTTGTTACTTGGAGTGAATTCCATAACCTTACTGTGCCTTACATTACTTATTGATAAAATGATAATATTAATAACCTAAGATTATTGTGAAGACTATGTGAGTTAATATATGCAAAATACTTAGAATCAGGCCTGGTACATAGAAAGCAGCCAATAAATATTAGTAGTAGTTATTTTGTCTGGATTGTTATATTTATATATCTATATATAGCTTATGTCAGGATTGTTTACAATAAGGAAAGCTATGTCAGTATTGTTTACAATAAGGAAATATTGGAAAGAAGGTTGTATGACCCTATGTATATAGTATACTTATAATACATATACATCACGTATTTTATATAAGCATAAACATATGCTGTATAAATATAAGTACGTAAACATATAAAAATACATACACATATACATAGATGTAGAAAAGATACACCAACATAAAAAAGTGCTTATTTCAAGGTGGTAGGGTTAGAAATGATTCCTGCTTTCTCTTTTTATTTACCTGTATTTTCTAAAATCTGGACAGCTAACATGTGTAACATTGTAGTTACAAAAAAATTTTTAATGACTTAAGTACAAGAATATTTCAGTATTTTGTAGGGTACTGCAGTACTTTGAATATAGTCAACAATGAAGAATTGTAATAAAAAGTTTTTTGATCTATAAGAAGGAATTCACATAGCCATTAAAAATTGTTACTGCCATAGAAAATACACATTGTTGATTTTTTCAAATATATAGACCCTAATTTGAATTACTCATATTTTCTTAAAGGAAATACACTAAATATTAACAGAGGTTTTCTTTGGATGGTTAAGAGTATTATGCTACTTTTTTTCTTCTTTCCAGTTTTTTAGTAGTAAATGCAATTTTTTTATAATCTTGCTATTTTTAAAATAAAATGCAGTAGGAAGTCAGGAAACCTAGGTCTAGTCCAGATTGTGTCCTTAACTTTGTTACTTTACTTCCTCTCTCCAGACTTTTGTTTCTTCATCTGAAAAACCAGTTTGATTATAAATTTCTCTGCCAAATCTCTGAGCCCTCTGAAATCGTATCAACATACTTATTACTTGAACCTTTTTGATAGTCACTATTTTGATTTAAACAGTAAGATTTCATGTTTCTGATTAATTTTTTTGTGTTTCTTATTTGTAGTAATGCCATAGTTTTTAGACTCTATTTCTGGTTTATTTCTTCAGTCCACGTTCTTTGGTGGAATGAGAGTGCAGAGAGTCGTGCAGCTGGGAGACATCAGTCCCATGAGGATCCCAGAGTCGTGGCAGCTGGTAAGCTATTTCACTAAGCACAAATTATTATGAGAACAAATTTGACTTAGTCAAAAACCTTATATGCCTTCGTATGAAATGTTTTTTCCAGTTCGGGAAAGTGTCAGTTACCTCGTGTCTCAGCAGAATATGCTTCTGATTCCTACTTCATTTTCGCCATTGAAATAGTTTTCCACTGAAATACAAAGTATTTCATTAACTGTCATGAGATGTGTCTGCTCATGGCACTTAAATTCTCCCAAGAGATTCTCACTTTTATTTGAAGAACATGGTAAGTTAATTCACCACATCTCTGCATTTTTAAGGCCACCTCTGTCCTTTATCACTACTACCTTAGGAAATAGTTCTGTTCATTTTCTTCATGGCATTACAGTATTGATTATACTTTAGAAATAATTGGCCACTACTTCATATTTTCTTTCTTTCAGAAAGATTATCTCTTATTCTCTATTTTAACAACCCTTTGCTTTATAGCATTTTCTTATGTTCAAAAGATGGTTTTACATTTCTGTGCCTGACAGTATTTTTAAATTATTTATATACAATGTCTGTCTTTTCATCATGTCTGCTTTTTATGAGATTAAAAATAAATTTTCCCAATAGTTTATTTTGTGATATTAAATGTGATTCATAATATAAAATCAAATAATTTCATTACCTTGGGGAAGTGTGGTATCACCTGTGTCATCTGTATTAATAATAGTTTTCACAGTAATTATTGGTCACTCTAACTTGGAAAATAATGTAATTAGGTCTCAGTGTTAAAAATACTTCAGAAGACTTGTTTTAGATGCTGAAACGTGTTCATTTATAATGAATGAATTTTCATTTTGGAATACTAATAAAGATATGTGGAACCTCAGTTTGTTTTAAAGAGGTCTTTGTTATGGAAATACTTGACCTAATAAAAGCCTACATACCTGTTCTGGGTTTTTTTAATTTGCATTTTGTTTTTATGTTATCTTCTCTAGAGCTTTTACTGTAGTTGCTGTAGGGTCATGGCAGTAATAATTTACCAACATTAATGATAAATAATACCAAGAAAATAACATAATGATCTGAGAAGGAAAGGTTATTGAGTACCACCACAGATATGCTAGGGTTTTCCTTGAAGCACCTTGAATTTCCATTTTAGTTGAGTGCCTCTGCCTTCTTAAACTAGGTTTGGTACTTCCAAGCTCCCTTGATAGTCTTTATTTACAGCGAAATTATTTTATGTTTCTAAAACATATTGTGAATATATACCAGTAAATTATGAATTAGCTGTCTAAGGGAAATTTGGAAAACAAAGTACAGAGTGTAAGGCTCCTTATAGAAGACATGTCAAAGGACTAAAAAACAAAAAAAATCAGTAAGTACAGGTGAGATGTTACTCAGATGCAGCCTATACTATTAAGACAATAATCCAAATGAAAGTTTTGTAATCCAGCTATTATCATGTCTTCTGCTTCCCTTCAAAGCAAAAGTCTCTGTAGAATTTTATTTACTGTCTTCCCTTCTTTACCTCTTATTCTTCCATAAATCCAGTCTAGTTAGGCCTATATTCATGTCAGTGCACATATTCATGTCAGTGCACTGAAATTACTCTGCTGAAGGTCAGAACAGATTCATCTTGCTCATCTTCTCAGCAGTGTTGGGACACAACTAACCACTCTGTCCCCTGAAAACACCTTGATTTTGGAGCTTTCAGTATATGGTGCCATACTCGTAGATTTTCCTCCTCCTCACTTGTCAGTCCTATTTCCTTTGCTGGCATCTCTTCTAAACATGGGCAAGGTCAGGGCTCACAAATATTCTGTCATCTTCAGTCATTCAGTTCCAAGGCTTAAGTACCGTATTTGTGCTCTTGATTCACCCATTTTTATCTTCTTTCCCATCACTGCCCCTGACCTCTGGACTGAAATACCAACTGCCTTCCTAACACACAAACCAAAAGTCACCTTAATGATCTCTTTCCCTCATCCCCTACATTCAGCCTGTCAACAGGTCCTGTTGGTTCTGTTTCTAAAACAGATCCTGAATGACTGTTCCTCCCTGTATCTGTTGCTACTATCCTTTCCCAATCCACCACCATCTTTCTTAGTCTCTCTACTGTCCTTTCTCCCCATACAGCCAATGTTCTCTCTGCAGATTAGATCAAACCATTACCTTGTTTAAAACCCACCAGTGGCTCCTCATTGTACCAACAATAACATGGAGCTACCTTAATATGTCCTGCAAGGCCATCTCTGATTCCATCCCACCACTCCAGAGACACTGGAATTCTCTTCCCACTTCCCCAACTTGCCCACCTTTCATGTTGGGGCTCTTGCACCAGGTGTTTTCTTCTGGGAGTGTTCTTCCTGCCCACCTTCAAATGTTAGCTCCTACCCATTTTATTCAGATCTGAGCTTTAATGTCACTCCTCAGACAGGCCATCTCTGACTCCCACCTCCATCGTTATCCCATCACCACGTTTCATTTTCTTCTTAGCATTCACCGCTGTCTGAATCATGTTTGCTCACAGATCCACTATGAAAATGACTAGTTTCTCCATTGAAATTTAAGTCCATTAAAGCAGGAGTTCTGTCTTCTTCAGTGCTGTATCCTCAGAACCTAGAAAAGCATCTGGCACACAGTAGAGTTCAGTAAGCATTTGTTAAATTGTGTGGTACTGAACTTAATTTTACAAGGACAATTTTAATTGATGCCGAACTTCAGTTAAATTGTGTGGTACTGAACTTAATTTTACAAGGACAATTTTAATTGATGCCGAACTTCACCAAAAAGAACCCCTTACCACTTACTAGTCGGGTAACTAGACAAGTTCCTTATCCTCTGAGCCAGTTTTACTCATGTCAAATGGTACTGCTTACCTCAAAGGGCAGCTATTGAGGATTAAATGAAGTTCCAGACAACACAGTACAACACTGGGAGAAAGTTAATTTTCTTAAACTTTTTCATATTTATGTATGCATTAGCATTCCAAAGGTTCCAGAGTTTTCTAAACTTGTAGTGTTCATGTAGGCTTTTCTCTAATTAGAAGAATATTTTGGTCAAGACTCATGGGTAATTTACATTATTACCTAAATTAACTGCCTTTTTTCAGTATTCTCTCCCTCAGTTGTCATTCTTCATAAAGAAACAGTTTTCTGTCATTTCACTGATGTCACCTGTAATGTGAACTTTAAGGGGGGGAAGACAAAGTTGTGAAGCTCTTACCATATGGTCAACCAGGCTCCCTTGCAAGCCAAGATGCTTCCGCACAGAGTTCAGATCCACGCTGTAGGAAAGGACTGTTCACCACATATCATCACAGCCATTCAGGAGAGATCATAAATAAAGCCACAGCTCCACCGTTTGCAGAATAAGGGCTGTGTGACAGTTCTCCAAGTACCGAAATAAGCAGACATCATTTCTGAAACTGATGTCTAATGAGCTATGAAAAATACATCCACTTGTCTCACAGTAGCACTACCTATCTTAGGTATAGACTGCTCAGCACATTTTACAGGAAAAGGGAAGGTGCATCCATTAATTTCAGTATCATAACTCCTTCCACATTTTTCTACTTCTGCACACTCCTCCTTGTCATCCACACCCAGCATCTTACCAGTGCACTCGTCATTTCTGTGCCCTTGCATTTTGGTTGAATAAGCAAGAGCACTTAAGACTGCCTTTGCAGTGCTCAATAACAAATGAAGTAATGAGACTTTTATTAAATAAGCTTAGCTACAGAATATTTTCAAAGATCTCCACAGCTTTCAAATCACTAGGCAGAATAAGTTTATCTAAAAATTGCTTAAACTCAGTGCCAGTTACTATCTTAGCTAAATCATGAAAGTGCAAAACACCCTTTCTTTCCAGGAAGTCCCCCGAGTTCTCTTTTGTGATTAACAAGACGTTTTCTAAAATTTTCACTTTTAAGCCACACAGCTTCCCCTCTACAAGTGGACATTTCTTACTCCCATAATGGCTTTATAAGCTTTAACAGTAGGTGGTGCTACAAATGCACAAAAATCAATTTGTACAGACCAACAAAACTTGTCACAGCTTTATTTCATGACTCATTACAACATAGAAATATGCTTTAATATTTCATATAAAGTTACTGACAATACAAATTTTTTTTGTTTTTTTCCTTTTCTGAAAATGATTTAACTTAGAAATCTATTGTGAAACTTTTGTCTAGTTTTGCAGTTCTCTGATATTCCAGTGCAAAAATAGATACCATTCGAGTAGCATAAAGTGCTTGGAATGATGGGCCAATGATAAAAAGCACAAAAACATAGTTTTGTCCTAGGGTAAGAAGGGAGAGTAGAATTCTTAATCCTTACAGAAATACAAACATTCTATAAAAAGGGATGCAACAACTTTGAAGAGAATTAGAGCTATGTTACTGTATATATTATTCCTAGTAAATAGTAACAGAAGTACAAATTAATATCTCAGTATCAGAGTGGTTCAATATTATGACACAGGGCTCTTTGGAAAAAATTTTACCTGATGCATACAACCACAAGAAAACAGACAACTCCCCTTTAATCAGTGATTACTATGCAGGGAATGAACGATATGCAACATTAAATAGTCACAATGCTTTCAGTATAGATCTTGAAATACAGTAGTTTGAGGTTTGGTTGTTTTTTAATAATGAACTGTGTTGGACATTTACATACAGAGGGCTTCTTACTGTTTTCTTTTGTATTTTTCCTGTTTACAGTTGTTAGAGGTTTCGAAAAGAAACCAAAGCAGAAATCTTAAAACACTCTTGAAATTTTTTTTTAAATTCACAGTTATATTTCCACAGGGAATGTATGGAAATTTCAACTGAGAGTTGGTAAAAGTTTCTGCTGTAAGGAGGCTTACACAGGAAAATTTAGAAGATAACGAGTTTAATAGTCTAAAAGGTAACAGTATCAATGAAATCAATGTGTAACTGTAGATTGTTTCCAGCTTCAGAAGAGATCCTTTAAATCTATATTGAAAAGTTGTTTTTTTCAAACTTGTTCACAGTGCCTTTTTTTTTTTTTAATATGGCCTTGAAGTCAGAGTAATTAAAGCAAGAAGAGCTGCTCATGGATTTAGAGAACTAGAACATGATTCTAGTGAAATGGAAAATACTTAAGTTTGATAGGAGAAACTATTCTATGAATTTTAGATAATTAAAGATAGCATAAAATATACTGATCTTATGCCAATGAATATTGGAAATATGCCTTCGTTACTTATCATTTTAGAAAACAGTACTAGCATTACTTTCTAAAAGACATTTTCTTTTCCAAGCAGTGAGTTATGTAACAGTCTGTAAATGATAAAAGAAAAAAATATAGATGTGAAATAGATCTGAAATACTACACCTTCATAGAGTTAAAAACTTAGAAAAAAAAGAAATTTGTAATGATAGTGATAGATCAGTTGAACTCTAGTTCTCTCATATTTTTGTTGTCTCAAGACAGATAACATTAAGCATTAGTGAAATAATATTTTTGTGAAGTGTTTACTATAAAAAAAAGACTGAGTTAGAAAAGTCTGAAATAAACTTCATATGGGGCATTTGCTGTTTTTAATTTTTTCATGATAGGTTAGTGATTGAAGAGGTGACAAATTTGAGATAGTCATAATGGGGATAATGGGGTGTTTAAAATCTTCAAAGCCAACCATTTGACAGTACTAAATGTCATAAGCACAAATTGTGTTCAACAAGTTTTGTAGCCAGCCGCCTTCTCTGTGCCGGCATCCATCGTTCACTCTTGTGACCCTTGTGACACTGACACTTTCTTGGCTTTTTTTGCATTGTTGATATTTTCAAAAAGTGGACTGCCTAGTATTTCAGTGGGGTTCCACAACCACAAAAAAAAAAAAAAAAAACACATTATTTTAAATTTTAAATCAGTTAGTGGACTTACTAATGGCACAGGAAATCTACTTTGACTTAATTTCTCTTCATCCAATCCATACATACATATACTCATTCAACTATAACATACACTCAAAAAATACTTGGTTAACAAACTGAGATTGTGAGTATGTTAAAAGATCTTAAAGAACTCAAACATAATGTCATGAGATCTTGACCATCACATTGTTTTCTAATCACTAAGCACTAGACAGCTGATCCATCTGCAAACTTACATGAGAAAATAAAGCTAGCAAAGCAGTGTGCCATACTCCTCTATGCCACGGGGTTCTACAAAGAGGCCATTCTAAGGTTTCAGAAATCACTGACAACTTAAACCAGATAACATTAAAGTACAAAGATTTTTGTCAAATTACAGCTCCATCTTTTTAAGTTTACCTAGTTCAGAAAGCCAGAAATAATACTACACTTATGTCAAACAATAAGATCTTGAGATGCAATGTACCATGTTAGTAGATAACCAGGACAAACAGACATAGGCCTCCCTGGGTTTGAACATGCCATCTCTTTTATCTCATGACGACCTCAGCAGCTTGCAGCCCCAACAATTTGGCTGATTTTTTGCTTCCAACCAGCATCTAAGTATACTTAAAGAGTACCAGAAAGATGACCCTGGAGACCCATGGCTCCAAGTGAGGGACAATGTAACAGTAGAACCAAGCCTCACTTGCCTAGAGGCACCAACAATTTGTATGTTACCACCTCCAGAGCAGCTCATCAAAGGGAATCAAAGTAGGATTTTCCCGACACATGGCACCTTTTGTCACCTGATATTTAATGATAGACTCTGAGAAGAGCAGCTTTCACAAACGTGTGCATGACACACCATGGTCCTTCATGCTTTCTGAGCAACTTGGCACTAGTAATTCTGGTGTACTCATTGCCAGCAATGGATGTGTCACTGGGAGACCAGTCTTCTGGCATAGCACGGCTTAATGAATAAGAATGTGTATGCCTTTTGATTTTCATAATCATTGGCCATGATTACTTGGTGAATTGTTGTTGCAACCCCAGTGAGAATACAAAGGAATAAAAAAAGCATTTCAAACCCATATGTCCATTGGGTTCCATACTAGAGTTTCACATAGTATAATAAAGTAATAAACTAAATTCAAGTCTTTTTCACTCGAGAGCCATACAAGACATAGGCTATAAAGGCACTGCCCCGTAATGGAATTTTGTTTCATTGCATTGAATTGCATTGCATTGAATAGTATCAGTACAGTATCCAGTTTAATTCTTCCCACAAAAACTTCTAGCTCTTTCCTCTGGAGCACTTCACATGGTGCAAAGGAAGGGCTATTTACCCCTTTTGTCCAGCCACCTTGTACAAACTGTATTCTTCATACATAACTTTCTTTCACTTTCTCATCCTGCAGAAAAGATGTGAGAACCGCAACATCCACTACAGTCTGGTTTCTGTGTAATGACAGGTCCTTCAATTGGTCGTCATCACTTTGGTCCTTGGCAAAGTTCACAAATACCTGTCAAAAGAAAAACAGGCCTTTATAAAAATAGCTCTTTTTCTTTATTCCAGTTCCAGTTGCATTTTTTTCCCCATGTGGAAATGAGGTCAAGTAGGAGAATACAAGACTGTGTTAATAGATTAACTAGAAAACTCTGTGTAAGGGAGAGGGGAATACTTGAAAACCCATTAACCATTTAAAAATTGACCTTCTACATTGCCTCTCAAATCACCAAGTGCTCAATCATATTTTTACATTGATTCATACAGGCTTGATTAATGGGAAGAGGGATGAAAACTAACATTTACTGAATATATACTAAGTGCCAGGATCTGTTTGGTACTTGATGTTGTCCAATTTAAATGGGATGAGGTACCTGGCAAAATGCCTGGCCTGTGGCAGGTACCCATAAATGGTAGTTCTCATGATTATTGTTACAGTCTAATAACCCTATAAGCTAGAGACATCATCTCCCTTTTACAAATTCGGAAAACTTTAGTAAAAAGCATAGCCAGTAGGTCAGGAATTCAAACTCAGCCTGAACTGCTCTAGGGCCCATAATGGGGATACGGGACAGGGGACAGGAATCCTCACCCTGAGAAGTAAATCTATTTTGACACTCAAATCTTACTTGGTCAAGGGTTGTCTGAGAAACAGAGTAGTCTTCTATATGGAGTCGCTTTTTGTTCTGGGAAAGGATGCTGAAGATCCTGGCTAGAGAAGATAACGAGGATGGAAGCTGGTATTGCAGCATGTTCCGGTGCTTCTCTTTTAGGACACTTCCTGGAAAGGCAAGTCCAAAGAATTCCTGGACAGGCTTCAAATCAGGGTTGGACCCTGCTATTCGTACAACTATTGTATAACCATCTCCAAACCTGAAAACAGAAAAAAAAAAAAAGATATGGAAGAGTCTCAGGAAATGTCTCAAAAGAGTATTTAGCCCTGAAACCCAACTGGTGCAATGAAAAACAAGGTCCCTGACTGACCCAGAAATAAGTATCTCAGAAAAGGAACTAGTTACCATTTATTAAATGCCTATTCCATGTGAGGTACCATGCTGAGTGCCTTGACACACATTATTTCACTTAATCCTCACCTGAACCTATGAAATCTGACAGATGTTATAGAGAAACTGAAGCTCAGGGAGTTAGTCACCTGCCCATGGTACAGAGCTTGTAAGTGGTAAGGCCAAGATATGGACTGGTTTGTGTTGACTTTAAAGCCTAACATTTGTCTAAAGTTTGCATAAAGTCTAGAGTTTGATGCTCTAACCATACCAACATGGGCAAATTTTTCCATTTCATCTATATGACAAAGCTAGTAAGTGGCTATTCCTAGCACTCCTGACTACTCTCAGAAAGGTAAAGACAGAATTTGAATGCAATTCTGACTTCAAAACTTTCATTCTTTCTGCTATATCTTTTGGTTCAGTTTATTTCTCTTTAGAGCCACCATTTATACACTTAGGAAAAAATAAATAAAAGCTTTCTCAGAAGGTGCTATCCCAAAGAAATTATCTTTGTTACCTATTTTTCAAATGTTGGACACTGCCAAGACACCTGAACTTCCCATTAACCATAATTGCCATCCTTGTGCAGAGAGCTTCACATTCTTCCATACTGTGGGAAAACGGAGGTTTGAGTTTTAGAGAGAGGTGCCTATAACCATCAGAACATCATATACAGCTTCCTAGGGCATAACTGCAACCTATTACAATGCAAAGATGTAGGGATAATACTGTTCACTCCAGTGCTGTTTACAATTGCGAAAAAAGTTGGAAATAGTCCAAATGTCTACAAAGACAGGAACAGTTAAATAAATTTGAGTATATTCTAATGTAATACCATCCACTAATAGCTGTAAGAAGTGATGACATCTAAATTTACTAATTGGAATCATGTTCACAATATATTAAATGAAAAAGAACAGTATATATATATATATATATATATATATATATATATATATACACTAAGCTTGCATTTTTGCTTGTAAACACACACGTGTGTGCACGTGTGCATATAGATTTTCATAGGAAAAATCTGCAAAGATATTTAGCTCAATAATAGTAATCTAGTGATACAATTTCAGGTAATTATAATTGTCTTTCTCATTGTCTTTCTGTATTTTCTAAATTTTATATAATGATCATATATTCTACTTGGAAAATTTTTAAATTACACAACACAAAAGCCACACCAGTCTTCACTACCAACCTATGAGACGTAAGTACTACTGATCTCCCTTCCTTGACAATACTTAGGGCACAATTCCACAAGAATCGCCGGGCTTTGGGATCCATGCCTGTGGTTGGTTCATCCTGTAATTAGAATAAAATGGTCCTATTATTTGCTGGAAAAAAAAAAAAAACCAACACCAAAGGTAAGTTTGTTTTTAAATGCAGAAGTACCTTTGAAACAGCTTAAATTTTAACTTGCCCTTCTAGTTATTTCTTGAGAGACCAAAGAACCAGACCTTACAAGTAAAAGTTTCATACTCGTTTGTAACAGTTCACTTATAAATGTGTCATTGAAGTAGTAAATTCAAATGTTTGTGAAATTAAGTTTCTCCAAATAAACAGAAAGGGAAGGGAAAAAGACATTTAGTTTCAATAATTTTTTCATGACTGCCAAATATATACAAAAAATTCTTTTGTCTGAAATCTCCACTGAAGTCAGTATAAACTTTGGGTAAAATTCCTTTTCTTCTTTTTTATTGTAGCTCACAACAGTTTAGCCTTTCTATGGTGCTTGCTAGTTTATAGAAACAAATTCCAGATCCAAGTTTTCCGGACAACACTAAAGCCTTAACCAAGCTTTCTTCATATAATAATTACAATGCTTTTGTCTTCTAGAGAAAAACAGGGTTGAGTGCCACTGTCCAGTCTAATCTGTTTCCATCTATCAGTATGTAAGGAACTATGACCCAGGTGCTACCTTGGGGACCCTGAAGCTGTATCCACACTCCCCATCCTCAGAGAATGAACACATAGATGGTCAGAAAGAATGTTCTAGAGAAAGGTCAAATCACATATACAGCCTTAGCCATACTTGTCAGTGTTCTCCATGCTAGACAAACAAGGTACATAGAGTGTCTCTTCTGGGGCATCTGAGGGCATGGCAGAACCACCCCCAATTAGTGTCAAGGAAAGGAACAAGGCTGCTTCCCTCTGGTTCCCTGAGGCTGCTCCGCTGTTCCTGGTCAGGGAAGCGAGGCATGCCATTGCCAAGCCAGTCATGCAATATCCCTACACATGTAGGACTTTAGAAAGTCACGTTCTCAATTCAAGCCAGAAGAGCAGTTTTCCACTGACAATCACACTCACCAGAAACACCACAGGAGGCCCGCCAATCAAAGCCATGGCTGTTGAAAGCTTGCGCTTGTTGCCACCACTATAGTTACCAGCATATTTTTCTCCATACTTCATGAGGCCCAGTTTCCGAATTGCCCACTCACCAACCTATTAGACCAATAAAAAGCACCATGACTTTTGTCTGGTTTGGTAATTTTATCATGCTTTCTTACATTTACATATGAAAACTCTTCCACTGAGTAGGACTAGCTTCTATAAGCATGACCTGGCAAGTGCTGAGGGGCCAAAGCAGGGGGAAGGGACTAGGTGGGTGGGAGCAGCACTCCCTCTTGGCCCTCCAGCATGCCTGCCCACCCATCCCTGCCCACTTCCTCCACCACAATTCCCGCTCTGAGAGGAGGTGCAGGGAGCCAGCACTCCACAGCGCTGTACCCACGACGGAAACCAGCCTCAAGCCAACAGTCGTGTGAAAGTCAAAGCTGTAAGATATGTCATCACTATGCCAAAGGAGGCAGCCTGGCTTTCTGGTACCCAGGTTACCTTGCCAACTTCTTTCTCTGGGACTCCTCTCAAGAGGGCAAAGAACTCTACATGTTCTCTTCCAGTCAGTAGCTCCGTGATAGCATCAAACTGAGGACAGTAGCCCATGTTCTGATGTACTTCATGGATGTTTGATAAGATACTGCAAATAAAAACAAAACTGGTCAGGTTTTAAGCATTTAGAGATACTCAAACAATCTTGTCCAACATCCCTATGAAGTATGCTTGCACAGGTCAGAAATACCAGTGAGTACAATTGCCGCAGCTTGAGAGAACAGCTTTTCTGCCCCCAGGATGCTAGTCCTTCCGGCAGTCGGTTTCTGCCTCTATCCTGCCCAGTCTTTTCTCATATGTGGCTCCCCCAAAACCTCAACCTGCAGGCTCGGTACCATTTCAAAATTCTCAAGTCCATCCCAGCTGCAGCACCATCCTTACCAACAACCTCGGTCACACAGTCGTGGGGCTTTAACACTGAGTGCCCACCCCATACTCAGCTCTGTGGCCCAGTCATAGGTACCAAATGCCTTGTTATTCTGGAGTTTCCTTCATGGCCATTCAGATGCAGAGAACCTCCAGCAACTCTGGCATGACCTCCCTCTGCTTTTTGCTGCCTATATATTGACTCCACCTCAGCATGGTCCAGACCTCTTGGTTCCACTAAATGCCCAAACCAGGCACCCTCCTGGTTTAAGTGTTTTTGATTGCAGATCCTCTGAGAATTTGGTGACAAGAAAAAAATATACCTACAGATGCAATTTTACATATACTGGTGGGTTGGGGCAGCTTTTAGGCCCTATGAAGCCAATCTCAGGTTAGAATCCCAATGTGGGAGAAGTTCAGTGTCACATCTAGTCTGAGGGCTGCATTGCAGCTGCCTTTGGACAGCTATGAGTTTGGCCTGTCAGCAGTATTCATTCCCCTCTGTGTATCTGATTAGTACTTCCATGTCCTACCTTTTCCAGACTTATGACTGAGGTACCCATAGACACTGTACCTGGCCCTGACAGCTATACTACCCAAGCCAGCTCTTAAAACCAGTCACTGTGACAAACCTTATTTTGGGCCAGTTACTATGTCCCAGGAGCCTGGTACTAGGAACAAGCCTGGGGAAGCAGGTGTGCAGCCTTAGGCCTGCTATTCCAGAATTTCTGTTCTCTTAAACCTCCTTTACACTGCTACTGAAAAAATTGGTAAGAGGCAGAGGAGGAGATCCATAAGTACATTCAGTCACTTGCACTTTTCAATTTTATTGGTTGGTAGTTCCCTGTCCATTGTTTTCAAATTGTGAGTCATCAGCCATTAACAGGTTGTAAAATTTAGTGGGTCACAACTAGTATTTTCTAATGACATGGTATAGAGTAGAAAAAGAAATATCAGAGAGTGCTACAAGTAGTGCAGGTTTGTACTGTTTTACAAAGCTTTAAGCTATATGCATGTTTCTATGTTTTTGTGTATTTACTGGGTTGAGGGGCCAAATGTACTGGCTACTATGAGTCATAGTTAGAAAAGTTTAAAAACCACTGCCTTGTTCCATCTCCCCACATAAAAAGCCCAGAGAAGCCCTACATATCTAGGGTATTCAAAGGTAACATGGCCTAACAGGTCTCTAAAGTAGAGCTGTAACCCTGAAGATCAGACTGCTTGGTGGCCTGTGCATTCTCATATGCCTGATGTGGCCTCAATAACTGATACAGAATTTAGAGTGGGCAACCTGGCAAGTACACACCCTTTTACCTTATAGAACTTTTCCTGAAGAAATAATAAAAGATGAACACAGGACATATTTATAGAGTGAAAAATAGAAACTAAGGGTCCCCAAATAAGGAATTTCTTAAATAAAGTATAGGTACATGTACATAGGGGAATTTTATGCAGCAATGTAAAAATCTACATCTTAGAATATGTAACCTATTGGGGAATATCCATAATACACTCATTAATAATAAGTAAATTAAAAACCTAGATACAATATGAAGTCAATTACACATTTATATGTGTATATATAATAGATTTTTTATGTGTCTATACAATAGATTTGGGATGAGGAGAATATTCTAAAACTGGACTGTGATGATAGCTATATGACTCTGCAAACTGGCTTGAAGTCATTGAATTATATACTCTTAAAATGAGTGAACTGTATGGTATGTAAATTAAACCTGAATAAAGCTGACAAAAAGAATAAAGTGAGAATGAAAGGAAATGTAAGTAGTGGTTATCTTTTCTTACCTATTTTTGTTAAGGAAAGCATCTCCTCTGGTGACAGTAGTATCTCCAGTTAACATCTTGAAAGTTGATGATTTCCCAGCCCCATTAACTCCCAGAAGTCCAAAGCACTGAAAAAGATTGGGTAAGTTGTATAAGCAAACGACTACTAAACATACCCATAATACACAGATCATATAAATGAACCTTATAGTTGCCTCAGGTTAGTATTTATATTACATGAACCTAAAATACCATTCTTAAATATCAATTAAGAGTACTTTTTTCTTTTTTTTGTTTTAAGAACTCATATATTTAAAAATATATCTTATCATAAGACCATTTTAAGTGTGGGCATATTTGTAAGTATTATTTAATCATCAGGTTGAGGCCAAAGCTAATGTATGAAAAATAGTAATGAAAGCCAAACCAATCACATCTTACCATCTGATCTGGCTAAAGGTACAGAACACAAACATGAATGGGAAAAGGGAAAATCTATTTTTAACAATCTATTTGAATTTTACCATCATTTTGAACAGATCACAAAATCACATTTTGCATGTGCATGCTTTTCTGAAATTGCCTGAGATTATCCAAAATTGTACTCTTTTGACATATGGGGTCCCCATCCTCTCAATGACTGATTGCTCCACATAGATATAAATAGAGAAGCCTTTAAAAAACAATTTTCACAGAGGGCGGAGCCAAGATGGCAGCGTGAGTAAAGCAGCGGAAATCTCCTCCCAAAACCACATATATTTTTGAAAATACAACAAAGAAACCTCTTCCTAAAAGAGAGACCAGAAGACACAGGACAACAACCAGACCACATCCACACCTGCGAGAACCCAGCGCCTCACGAAGGGGGTAAGATACAAGCCCCGGCCGGGCAGGACCCGAGCACCCCACACCCCAGCTCCCAGTGGGAGGAGAGGAGTTGGAGCGGAGAGGGAGAGGGAGCCCAGGACTGCTAAATACCCAGAGCCAGCCATCCACACCAGAGTGCAGACACAGTGCATGTGTGAGGTGCTGGAAACTAGGGAAAAAGGACAGTAAGATCTGTGAGTGGGTCCCTGCAGACGTTGCACTCGGGACAAAGAAAACCGAGTACTTTTTGGAAGTCTTAAAGGGACAGGGACCAAACAGCCGGACGGAAGCATCCTGGGACACTTAGTCCAGAAGCAGGGAATCTGGGGATCTCTGGGCACCCTAATGCCCTGGGCTGCAGGGAGCACTGAGGCCCCTTACAGAGATAAATAGCCTCCTGCCGATCCCCCTCCAACGCGACTCCACCACTTTGGAGCAGCTGCCCGAGCCAGGCCACGCCCACAGCAACAGCGGAGTTAAACTCCATAGCAGCCCAGCAGGAAGCAGAAGCCCTGTCTGCCCGCAGCTGCCCAGCACAAGCCACTAGAGGTCGCTGTTCTCCCAGGAGAGGAAGGCCACAAACCAACAAGAAGGGAAGTTCTTCCAGCCATCAATCGTGCCAGCTCTGCAAACTATCTCTATCATCATGAAAAGGCAACATTACAGGCAAACCAAGATCACAGAGGCAACACCAGAGAAGGAGACAGACCTAACCAGTCTTCCTGAAAAAGAATTCAAAATAAAAATCTTAAACATGCTGACAGAGATGCAAAGAAATATACTAGACCTAAGGAACGAATCCGGAGGGAGATTACAGATGCCAGGAAGGAGATTACAGAAGTGAAACAAACTCTGGAAGGATTTATAAGCAGAATGGATAAGATGCAAGAGGCCATTGACAGAATAGAAACCAGAGAACAGGAACGCATAGAAGCTGACACGGGGAGATAGAAAAGGATCTCCAGGAATGAAACAACATTAAGAGAACTGTGTGACCAATCCAAAAGGAACAAAATCCGTATTACAGGGGTACCAGAAGAAGAAGAGAGTGAAAAAGGGATAGAAAGTGTCTTTGAAGAAATAATTGCTGAAAACGTCCCCAAACTGAGGGAGGAAATAATCGAACAGACCACAGAAATACACAGAACTCCCAACAGAAAGGACACAAGGAGGACAACACCAAGACACATAATAATTAAAATGGCAAAGATCAAGGACAAGGAAAGAGTTTTAAAGGCAGCTAGAGAGAAAAAGGTCACCAATAAAGGAAAACCCATCAGGCTATCATCAGACTTCTCAACAGAAACCTTACAGGCCAGAAGAGAATGGCATGATATATATAATGCAATGAAACAGAAGGGCCTTGAACCAAGGATACAGTATCCAGCACGATTATCATTTAAATATGAAGGAGGGATTAAACAGTTCCCAGACAAGCAAAAGTTGAGGGAATTTGCTTCCCACAAACCACCTCTACAGGGTATTTTAGAAGGACTGTACTAGACGGGAGCACTCCTAAGACTAAACAGATGTCACCAGAGAAAATAAAATCACAGCAAAGGAAGCAGACCAACCAAATACTAACTAAAGGCAAAAAATAAAATCAACTACCAACTAAAAGCAGTTAAAGGAAAAATGAAAGAGCACAGAATAAAACAACCAACATATAAAGAATGGAGGAGGAGGAAGAAGGGAGAGAAGAAAAGAATCATCAGACAGTGTATATAACAGCTCAATAAGCGAGCTAAGTTAGGCAGTAAGATACTAAAGAAGCTAACCTTGAACCTTTGGTAACCATGAATCTAAAGCCTGCAATGGCAATAAGTACATATCTTTCAATAGTCACCCTAAATGTAAATGGACTGAATGCACCAATCAAAAGACACAGAGTAACAGAATGGATAAAAAAGCAAGACCCATCTATATGCTGCTTACAAGAAACTCACCTCAAACCCAAAGACATGTACAGACTAAAAGTCAAGGGATGGAAAAACATATTTCAGGCAAACAACACAGAGAAGAAAGCAGGGGTTGCAGTACTAGTATCACACAAAATAGACTTCAAAACAAAGAAAGTAACAAGAGATAAAGAAGGACATTACATAATGATAAAGGGCTCAGTCCAACAAGAGGACATAACCATTCTAAATATATATGCATCCCACAGAGGAGCACCACCATATGTGAAACAAATACTAACAGAACTAACAGAGGAAATAGAATGCAATGCATTCATTTTAGGAGACTTCAACACACCACTCAACCCAAAGGATAGATCCACTGGGCAGAAAATAAGTAAGGACACGGAGGCACTGAAAAACACACTAGAACAGATGGACCTAATAGTCATCTATAGAACTCTACATCCAAAAGAAACAAGATACACATTCTTCTCAAGTGCACATGGAACATTCTCCAGAATAGACCACATAATAGCTCACAAAAAGAGCCTCAGTAAATTCCAAAAGATTGAAATTCTACCAACCAACTTTTCAGACCACAAACGTATAAAACTAGAAATAAATTCTACAAAGAAAACAAAAAGGCTCACAAACACATGGAAGCTTAACAACATGCTCCTAAATAATCAGTGGATAAACGAACAAATTAAAGTAGAGATCAAGGAATATATGGAAACAAATGACAACAACAACACAAAGCCCCAACTTCTGTGGGACGCAGCGAAAGCAGTCTTAAGAGGAAAGTATGTAGCGATCCAGGCACACTTGAAGAAGGAAGAACAATCCCAAATGAATAGTCTAACATCACAATTATCGAAACTGGAAAAAGAAGAACAAATGAGGCCTAAAGTCAGCAGAAGGGGGGACATAATAAAGATTAGAGAAGAAATAAACAAAATTGAGAAGAATAAAACAATAGAAAAAAATCAATGAAACCAAGAGCTGGCTCTTTGAGAAAATAAACAAAATAGATTAGCCTCTAGCCAAACTTATTAACAGAAAAAGAGAATCAACACACATCAACAGAATCAGAAATGAGAATGGAAAAATCATGACAGACCCCACAGAAATACAAAGAATTATTAAAGACTACTATGAAAACCTATATGCTAACAAGCTGGAAAACCTAGAAGAAATGGACAACTTCCTAGAAAAATACAACCTTCCAAGACTGACCAAGGAAGAAACACAAAAGTTAAACAAACCAATTACAAGCAAAGAAATTGAAACGGTAATCAAAAAACTACCCAAGAACAAAACCCCCGGGCCAGACAGATTTACCTCGGAATTTTATCAGACATACAGAGAAGACATAATACCTATTGTCCTTAACGTTTTCCAAAAAATAGAAGAGGAAGGAGTACTCCCAAACTCATTCTATGAAGCCAACATCACCCTAATTCCAAAACCAGGCAAAGACCTCACCAAAAAAGAAAATTACAGACCAATATCCCTGATGAATGTAGATGCTAAAATACTCAATAAAATATTACCAAAACGAATTCAAAAATATATCAAAAGGATCATTCACCATGACCAAGTGGGATTCATCCCAGGGATGCAAGGATGGTACAACATTCGAAAATCCATCAACATCATCAACCACATCAACAAAAAGAAGGACAAAAACCACATGATCATCTCCATAGATGCTGAAAAAGCATTTTGACAAAATTCAACATCCATTCATGATAAAAACTCTCAGCAAAATGGGTATAGAGGGCAAGTACCTCAACATAATAAAGGCCATATATGATAAACCCACAGCAAACATCATACTGAACAGCGAGAAGCTGAAAGCTTTTCCTCTGAGATCAGGAACAAGACAGGGATGCCCACTCTCCCCACTGTTATTTAACATAGTACTGGAGGTCCTAGCCACGGCAATTAGACAAAATAAAGAAATACAAGGAATCCAGATTGGTAAAGAAGAAGTTAAACTGTCCCTATTTGAAGATGACATCCTATTGTACATAAAAAACCCTAAAGACTCCACTCCAAAACTACTAGAACTGATATCGGAATACTGCAAAGTTGCAGGATACAAAATTAACATACAGAAATCTGTGGCTTTCCTATACACTAACAATGAACCAACAGAAAGAGAATTCAGGAAAACAAATCCATTCACAATTGCATCAAAAAGAATAAAATACCTAGGAATAAACCTAACCAAAGAAGTGAAAGACCTATGCCCTAAAAACTACAAGACACTCTTAAGAGAAATTAAAGGGGACACTAACAAATGGAAACTCATCCCATGCTCTTGGCTAGGAAGAATTAATATCGTCAAAATGGCCATCCTGCCCAAAGCAATATACAGATTTGATGCAATCCCTATCAAATTACCAGCAACATTCTTCAACGAACTGGAACAAATAGTTCAAAAATTCATATGGAAACACCAAAGACCCCGAATAGCCAAAGCAATCCTGAGAAAGAAGAATAAAGTGGGGGGATCTCACTCCCCAACTTCAAGCTCTACTACAAAGCCATAGTAATCAAGACAATTTGGTACTGGCACAAGAACAGAGCCACAGACCAGTGGAACAGATTAGAGACTCCAGACATTAACCCAAACATATATGGTCAATTAATATTTGATAAGGGAACCATGGACATACAATGGGAAAATGACAGTCTATTCAGCAGATGGTGCTGGCAAAACTGGACAGCTACATGTAAGAGAATGAAACTGGACCACTGTCTAACCCCATACACAAAAGTAAATTCGAAATGGATCAAAGACCTGAATGTAAGTCATGAAACCGTAAAACTCTTAGAGAAAAACATAGGCAAAAATCTCTTAGACATAAACATGAGTGACCTCTTCTTGAACATATCTCCCCGGGCAAGGAAAACAAAAGCAAAAATGAACAAGTAGGACTATATTAAGCTGAAAAGCTTCTGTACAGCAAAAGACATCATCAATAGAACAAAAAGGTACCCTACAGTATGGGAGAATATATTTGTAAATGACAGATCCAATAAAGGCTTGACATCCAAAATAAATAAAGAGCTCACCCACCTCAACAAACAAAAAACAAATAATCCAATTAAAAAATGGGCAGAGGAACTGAACAATTCTCCAAAAAAGAAATTCAGATGGCCAACAGACATATGAAAAGATGCTCCACATCGCTAATTATCAGAGAAATGCAAATTAAAACCACAATGAGGTATCACCTCACACCAGTAAGGATGGCTACCATCCAAAAGACAAACAACAACAAATGTTGGCGAGGTTGTGGAGAAAGGGGAACCCTCCTACACTGCTGGTGGGAATGTAAATTAGTTCAACCATTGTGGAAAGCAGTATGGAGGTTCCTCAAAATGCTCAAAATAGACTTACCATTTGACCCAGGAATTCCACTTCTAGGAATTTACCCTAAGGATGCAGCACTCCAGTTTGAAAAAGACAGACGCACCCCTATGTTTATCGCAGCACTATTTACAATAGCCAAGAATTGGAAGCAACCTAAGTGTCCATCAGTAGATGAATGGATAAAGAAGATGTGGTACATTTACACAATGGAACATTATTCAGCCATAAGAAGAAAACAAATCCTACCATTTGCAACAACATGGATGGAGATAGAGGGTATTATGCTCAGTGAAATAAGCCGGGGAAAGAGAAATACCAAATGATTTCACTCATCTGTGGAGTATACGAACAAAGGAAAAACTGAAGGAACAAATCAGCAGCAGAAGCACAGAACCCAAGAATGGACTAACAGTTCCCAATGGGAAAGGGACTGGGGAGGATGGGTGGGTACGGAGGGATAAGGGGGGTGGGGCAAGAAAGGGGGTATTATGATTAGCATGCATAATGTGGGGGGTGGGAGAAAGGGGAGGGCTGGGCAACACAGAGAAGACAAGTAGTGATTTTACAACATTTTGCTATGCTGATGGACAGTGACTGTAATGGGGTTTGTGGGGGGGAGTTGGTATAGGGGAGAGCCTAGTAAACATAATATTCTTCATATAATTGTAGATTAATGATAACAAAAAAAAAAGAGAGAGAGAAAGAAAAGGGGGATTACTCTCTGATAGGATATAACTAACTGCAAATCAACGATTAATGCATGCTTTACATATCCTTAATTTTGATCTTTCAAAGGGTGTCAGATGATCAGCTATGGAAGTACATTTTTCTGATAATATTCCTTTCTCTTAAAAAAAAAAAAAGGCAGTTCCTGTGTGGTGATCTCCAATAGGTTCTTCACAATAGTATAAAGGTCATATCAAAGTGTGGGCAAAGGGTTTGTTTGTGTTTATACAGAGGATCAAAGCCTAATTTGGCTACCCAGAAAACGAATTAAGATACGATATGAAGAAGAACTTCCAACATCAACATCCTCTGGAAGAGTCATTCCAGAAGATGAACATCAAAAAACTTCAACAAAGATCCTGGCACTGCTGCAGTTGTAGCTGCAGTCATCCCACCAGTTCCTGGACTTGCCATTGGAATGAAGAAGGAGATATCTAAGCTGGCCTGTGCATACAGTAAAACAACAAATTTGACTGGATCTATACTGTCGGAACTCAACCAAGAATTAGGAGAAGTGCAAGTTGCAGTGCTCCAAAATCGTGCGACTACAGACTATCTACTGTTAAAAGAACACATGGGATGTGAACAGTTCCCAGGAATGTATTGTTTTAATTTGTCTGATTTTTCTCAAACTATTCAAATTCAGTTAGACAATATCCATCATATCACTGATAAGTTTTCACAAATGCCTAGGGTACCTAATTGGTTTTCTTGGTTTCACTGGGTATGGCTGGTAATTGTAGGTTTGCTTTTGTTACGTAGCTGTATTCCTATTATTCTAATGTATGTGCACAATTTAATTAGTAGTTTAAAACCTATACATGCTTATGTTACTCTACAAGAAGATATGTCAAAGAAATAATCAATCTTCTCATGTTTTCTTCCGTCTGCTACTTCTATAGCTTTTCTTCTTCCTTCCTAATTACAACCCTTCAGTAGAATTAGTGCTTCATATCTAAAATTACTGAGCATCGTAATTCTTCCAAGTGGTAAAGATACCTCAAGACAAATGCTGGGCATAGAAGCCACAGTGCATATATCTGCAAAGAAGTAAAAATCTAACCTTTTCAAAGAATATTGCTTCTCTCTCACTTACCAACTTTACATTTCCCTGTATGGCCCTGGAAGATGACTGGACAGCCAGAGACGGGTAAGATTCCTCTAAGGAGGAACAACCTAAGACAGGCACAGTTGCAGGGGGGCCATCAGGAGAGAAACTGGGGACCAACAGAGGGGAGGCTTAGAACCTCACCCCCCCATTTTGAGAGAAATCTTCTGCATCCGTGGATGTTTTGTTGCCCTTGTCTAGCTTGGATTAATACTTAGTCTATGGGCACAGACCTGATCATCTACATTTGCCCTCTTACAGCACTAAATTACGTTTTCTACCTTTATCTTGCATCTACCTACCACTTCAGCATTTTATTAAAAAAATAATAATAACAACAATAAGGGAGAAATGTGGGATTCACATATAAGTCAAGTATAAAAATCAAATGAATAATCATATCTGACTTGATTGTTTATAGTTCATGATGCGTGATCAAAACCGAAAGTTTCTGTGATATGACTGCCCTTGCACTGTTCACCATGTAAGAACTTATTCACTATGTAAGACCTTGTTCACCATGTAAGAACTTGTTTGTTATGCTTCAGAAGATTGGAGACTGTTGAGATATAGGCTTGGGGTTGATTAATGACTGTGCATTGAGTCCCCTATACAGAATTTTATTGTTGTTAACAACCATTTGATCAATAAATATGAGAGATGCCCTCTCAAAAAAAAAAAAAAAAGAAGCAGTTTTACCTCTTACAGACATTATTTGACTGGGTAGAAACAGTCTGAATTAATAAGGACAAACACAATGTAAACAAAGTGCCTTTACCTCGCCAGGAGGAATACCAACACAAATCCTGTCAACAGCAGGCTTCCTCTTACTTCTGTATATCTACAACAAACGAAAGTGCAAAAGGTCGTGAACTGCGGCAATTCACAGGTATGCCAACCAACTGTAGAAAAGGGAATTTAAACCCAAACACACCATGAAATGGGACTCACTGATGAGACTAAGTGACATATGTGATGTGCCAACAGCCTTGGTCTGTCTGTGTAGCAACCAACTTCTGAATGACTCTGAAGCTCATAATAAAAATTAATTTCTTTTTATTTTTAATCTAATATAAACCTTTAAAAAAAGTATATCGGTCATTAATATCTACACTTTTTTAATTTACTTAATAAATATATTGTAAATATTTTAAAAATTAAATTCTACAGGGTAAAATTTTATAATCAAGACATTGCAAATATTGTACATATTACAAGAAGTGAGTTTTGGGGATTCTGGCACAGAGCACTGAAACAAACCCTCCTCCTGGAACAATGGAGATGTATCAGCTTTTTCAACTATGAATCTCCAAATCAACCATTTATTTGCCCTACATCAGCTTTGGCTAGATATACAGTGTTAGTATACTTTAACAACAAACACATAAATATAAGTGTGATAACAAATATACTCTAGAATACGAATTCACATTATAAAAGTATTCTTGGTGGAATTTATTTAATTAAGAAGTCCCCATGCTATATTTTAAATGCAATTAAACTGACAGTGGTTTGATATAGATGTGTATTTTGGGAAGCATGCTCTTTTCATTACGCAAATCAGCAAAAGGCTCATTTCCAACATATAAAGCTGAAAAAACTGAAGAGAAGTTGTTCTGACTTGTGCTCCCTTGCCTCACCTTAGTCAACTCTTTAATTTCCAAGATGTCGTTCTGCCCTCCACCATCAAGAATTCTCTGTCTTTCCCTTCTCACATCTTCATCCTCATCATTCAGAGGAGGAAGCTTTGTGTTTACAGCTCTTAGGGGAAACAAATTAGAAAAATCAACCTTTCAAGTTATTTTTCAAGACAAAGATCCAGTTTCTAAAGCAGTATAAAAGCTACTCTCCAGTTTCCAGGATTGGCAGTGTTGGGGGCTGGGAATGCCCACATTAGGAATATCAGTTTGATTATCTGCTTTGAGCACAATGCATTCCAATGACCACTGCAAAGGGTTCCCCTGTGATCCTCCTCTGTGACCCTCAACCAGGTGCTCCATGAGTTCTGAGACTCACCTGGGCCTGATGAAGAATCTGTACTGGATCAGAACAGTGATGAGGAAGAACACCAGCCCTTCCACGGCCATGGCGAAGAGGTTCCGTCCTACCAAGTCCCAAGAAAGTGGTGAGACAAAGCGATTCTCCCCTGAAAGACATGCAGAGATGCAGTCAGAATGAAGGCACTGAAGACCACAGCCCTTCCTCCCATTCAGGCTCAAATTCATCTATGTTCCTACAGACGTCACTGGTTATCACCTATGACAAGGAGGAAAAAAGTAAGGGAGTAACAACTCTCCAAGTCTGATTTAGGGTAGGGTTTTGGAAAAACATACTGCGACCCAGTATCATTCACAATTTCAGAGCCAACATGTATCAGATCTGTAACTTCATCTAAGATAGCTAATGTTTCCTTATTAATGAGACATGCCAAAAATCCTTTTTAAAAAGGCAAACAATCCAAGGTAATTTTTAGCGTATTTTGGTAAATTATAAGTTTCACTCAGAAAAACTAGACAGCACTTTAAAAATATGTCCCTTTTTAAAGTGTAATGTAATTGTAATGCAATTACAATTATAATCATATGATGTAATATAATACATTACAGCATGTAATGTAACCTATGACTCATATCACCTGGTTTTATGTAAGTACTCCTTAAATTCCTTATACATCTCCTTTGTCCTTCCATGTTGAAAAAGAGAGTCCCTCTTCTATGTCCATTAAAATGGCCCATCTAACTATATGAGCCAGTAAGAATAGTAATGTGGCTGCAGGAGAAATATTTTTAAAGACTCTATCTAAAGGTAGAAAGAGCTGCAGTAAATTACCTTTTATAGACTGTAAAAGGTTATATATGGCCACATCTGCAAGGCCCATGATTTTCCTAATAGAGCTAAAGTTTGCATCTCCTTCTGATTCTCTGGCCTATATCTAATCTCAAAGCTGTGGTTTGACTTTTCCAATGACTAACAAACCCAACCAGTGGCATTAGGCACTAGATCCATACTAAAGCCAGTGTTTTCCTTGCCTCTTAACTGCTTTCTCACTTTCTCAGTGCATTCAGAGGCATAGGCAAATGGTTGTATTACAAAACCCATGTCACAACCATCAGTGGTGGGAAGGCCTATGCCCAGTTTCCAGCCTCCTTCCAAAACAAAGGGCAGAATACCAAGACCCAAGAAAATGGCCACCTCAGTTAAAGCATCCTCCAGTCATTGCTGCCACTCACCAAACCTTTCCAAGGCATCAGCCATGGCCTGGTTTTTCACCATGTCAATGAGCCCCCGTCCCAGGCAAAAATGTGGGAAGATCAAGAACACAGACTTCAGGATATCATTGATATTATTCAGCTTCTAAAAATAAGAGAGAGAAAAACTGAATGTCATTCATGGTTTAGGCTAAAAATTTATCAAAGTCTAAAGTATAGGGAAGAAAAAATTTGATTCCCTGGGGTTAAACTGAATCTTTGAATTCAGATACCAATAAATAGTAGCAGCCATAGATGATGATATATAACAATAAAATTTTGCTCTTTAGAAAATTTAGAACAATGCTATGAGTATGGAGAAATATGAGCAAAGTTCATAGAAACATGGGTTTGTTTAATCAAAAGTAAATCCGTAACAAAATATTGGCTTAACATCTTAAAAGCAAATTGCTCATGTCTGGGTCAATATTTCAATCTCAGGATTTTGTTGGAATTTCCTCAGGTAAATTAAGCTAGCAGAGGCCAAAGAACCAGCATCTGAGTAAGAAGCTATGTGCTGGGTGTACCTTGATAGGGCATGTGAGAAGCAACGTTAGTGAGAAGCAGTCTCTGCTCTGAGGAAATTACTACATAATTGGAGGCAAGAATGGAGGAACCTGGGAACACAGGGAAAAGACAGCATCTCCCATAGGGCAGGTAAGGGAAGCTTCACATTTGACTCAGTCTTGGAGGGTAAGGGAGATACTACCAGACTCCGTGATAAGAACATTTTAAGCCAGGCCTGCAGGAGTGTGGAGGGTTTAAGAGACAACTCAGCTGAGACTTACAGAGTCTTGGGAAAGGATATAGTGATTACCGGCCAGGAAGGGCTGCACACCTCTGAAAGGCCTTGTGTGCTAAGGTGTTTGGACAAAGGGAATGACAACAGGAATGCACAGGGACCCTTGTTTAAGAGATCTGGAACTGGAAGAACAAACAAGGTAACCAGTTAATTGTGAGAAATAAGCAAAAGCAAGGCATCTTAGATGACCCTATTATGGCCAGCAGAGGCAATTGGGGGGATGACAATGCCTTTCAGTGTAACAGGAATGGCAAAAGAAATACTAAGTTCTAAGGGGAAAATAATTAGACATGTCAAGTCTGGGGTATCTGTAAATTATCTAAATGGAGCCATCTACTAGGCAAGTGAAAATGTGAGTCTAGAGTTCAAGGGAACTGTCAGGGCTAAAGGCACAGATCTTAGAGATAACAACCTAAGATACTGAGAGCGGTGATGATAAAAGCCTCTGGACTGAATGCCATTATCCAGAGATAGCATCTAAAGTAGAAAGCAAAGATGGCAGCAGGCCAAATGTTGGGAAAAACAACATTTAAACAGAAGAGTATAAAAGAACTTGTCAAAGTAAACTGAAAGGTCTGATCAGAGAAATATAAGGCAAAGGAGGAGAGAGAGGTGCTATGCAAACCCAGGAAGAGACAGTCTGAGATAGGACAGAGTGCTCTGTGGTGTCAACACCACCGACAAGCAGAAAAAGATCATGACTCGACCCAGTCCTCTGGCTCCCCAGAGGTGCTTATCCCAGCAGGAGGTGCTCTTTTACAGAACTCACATTGTTGGTGAAGAGCTCCAACACAAAAGTGGCCACGCTGCCATTGATCCCAATGAAGAGGTTCACACTGGTGAGGACCACGTAAGCTGTGCTGGGGATCTTGAACACAAAGGAGGCTGGGTACATAAGAGGTGTGATCGACCACCTGGTGAGGCACAAAGACAAATGTCCATTGGGTGTCCCCTGCCTCTCTGACACTGAGCACCAAATGCCTTTCCCCCATCCAGAGGTGCCTTACCCATATAGCAAAAGTAGAAGGGCTAGCACAGGCAGATTGGTGGAGGACACGTAGGACTTCTGCTGAAAGCAGATGAAGATGATAACGACCAGTGTGGCAGGGACCACATAGTTGCACTAAAGGTAAAACAAGGAAACAAAGTTCACCTCTAAGTCCTTAAAGATAAATCTCAAGTCTTCACCATCATCAGACAAGAAAGGGCAGATAAATTATTAGAGAATAACTCTGAAGTAATGAAGCCACATAAACAATCAAAATACTGGACAATAAAAAAAAAATACTGGACAATACATTTTGACAAGAATTGTACCCTTGGCTGATTTTATAAACTCATGCCCTTTCTGTCTTCCAACAGTGAAGCCAAAGTGTCACGCTTAGTAAACCTACTGAACGATGATTCCCAGATAAATTTCAATTCTACAGGCAGCAACTAAGCTTTCGTTGTTCTTCCTGAAAAGGGCTGTGTCTGCTCCATCATCAATGCTGTACTGCAGTCTGCCCACATTCAGTCTCATGGGTAATCTCTTTGTGAGATAAACGCTTTAACACAAACATCAGAACTGTTTTACCACACTGAGAATAATTTGAAAGTCTATCCTGATGATGTATCAAGCATTAAAATGCAGAAGTAAAGATTTGACCGTGGGACAATTATGAGAGTTCATAGCGGGCAGAGAAAAGCATAAGCAGGGAGGCAAGAGTGGGTTTGTCAGCTGTTAGAAGAATTTGCAGCTTCAGACAGCAGGGTTCTGCTTCATTCCCATCCTACCCAATGTGTTTATCAACAACTTAGATGAAGACATGATTACAGCAAATTTTAGAGGCTCTAAAGCAGGGAGGGATGGATCATATACAGGAAGTTAAAGTGAAGTCCCTGAATTCAGGAACTTGCTCTTTCATTTCTGAATCTCCTATGGCAGGCAGTCAACACACAGTGAGCATTCAGCATGTATTTACTGGATGAAGTAATTACTAGATCAGGATAAAAACAAAAACAAATGGATACTAAACAAGATGCAGTTTAATAAGGTTAATTATAAAGTTCAGGTTCAAAACAGTCAATTGTATTAGTATAGAATGAAAGAGAACCCATTCAACAATCATTCCTGTGGAATGGAATTTTAGTTTACTACCAAGTTGCCAACAAGACAGTGCTCCTTCCAAAGTGAAATACCCCGGGGCTTAGTAATAGAGGTATGGCATAATTATATATCAACTACTTCATTCAGTCGATCAATCAATAAAATAAAAAGAAGTACAGGATAAAGATAAATTCCCTCTAGACTTCTAACTGTTCACCTTAATGACACAGTGCACGGCCATAGAAAGGCAATAGTATCAGAATAGTGGCAAGTCCGAGAGGCTCAGTATAATCAGCACAGACACCATCTGCATCACCACTCACATTTGTATATTGCGTTAAAGATTACAAAGTGTGTTCCCATGTGCCATCTTATCTGGGGAAAGCATAGGTTAAATGAAGTTATCTTCAAACATCTGAGGGACTGTGCAGTGGGAGAATTAAATTTCTGTATGGCTTATAATTAATGGAAGTCATAGGGAGATACATTTCAACTGTATAAAAATTAAAACTTCAGAATTCTTTGAAGTCTTCTCTATTAGTCTAAACAGAAGCAATATATTAGAGCTGATGCAAAAACATATTTGCAATGGATGGATAAGCTCCTGGTAAAAGAAATATGATTTTCCAATGACAGATATTTCCTAAGCAAAGAACACCCTGATTCTGAAGGTAGAAAACGATCAGACAAGTGAGAAACTGGAGTTTTGACTAAGTCTTCAATCTCAGTTTTCTTTGAGAAGTTGTCACTTAGGAAATTAGGTGGTAGTGGTATTAAATGTAGTCAGTGTGGACAAATTTTCTCTCTGATGTGAAATCAGCTCTGTATTTAACACCATGGTTGGTGTCATGAGAATATACAACTGCTTTTACCTTTTCCTTTTTCATTTATCTTTAGTCTAGTTAGAACACTTTTAGCAGAGCCATGGCCATGTTGTTCATCCGATCCACAGCCCTGATGGCATGTATAAGGCAGCAGCAGTCAGGTGCCCTTACCATGTCCCAGACAAAATTGGAGAGCCAGTAGATGATGGGCTTCACTCCGCTGATGAGTTGCAGGTGCTTCGCTTTGCTGACCCGCTCCTGGATCAGGAACACAACAAAGCTGGCTGGGACGAAGGACATTGCAAAGATGACACAGATGGACACAAGGACATCCACTGATGTGGTCATCCTAGAAAAGAAAGGCAGTGAGGATTTGAGGGGCCACTGACACAGCTGAAGACTCAGCCAAGGAGGAGAGACACACAGACAGCCAGACACACACACACACAGGCTTAATTCAGGAATTAAAGACAACCTGATAAAAGCATGTTTCACCAAGTTTAAAAACAGTGGTTTTGAAACAAATGAAACTTATTTCTTATTAAACATTGTATTAATGGCAAATTAAAATATTTTAGGATTTTATTAACAACTTTTTTCATTTTATATGAATTCACTACATGTAATCCTACTTATTCACTACAGAATCATTTATCTTCTGCAGTTTAATCCCTGCCAGGCAATTCATAAACTGACAGTTTTCTTCCCAGAGCCTGGATCAACCCAGACATACACCATAATGTAACTGTTTCCCCAGGTTTTACTCCAAAACCAGCTTCCTATATCCTTTCCCTGCTTCACGATTCCTCCAACACCCTCTCCTCTCCATACCCGCCCAGCCATTTAGACAGCCACACTTACAGAGCCACTTCTGAAAGCTGCTGTTTGGTGAGATTCAGGGGGTGATTAAAAGCAGTGATCCCATATTGTCTAGGATTCTCTCCCTTCTGCAAGTTGGCCCGGAGAATGGCATTGTTGATGACATTCAAGAAAGAGCTGATGGCATGCCAGCCCTTGTTATTGAACCACACCTGAAATAAAGTATACCAGGTACAAGGTAATATTCCCAAACTCTACTCCCAGTGGTAGATGCACACACAAAACATACACATAAATTTCAGAAACTCTCAGTCACACACCAAGACAAAACATTACAGTCAAAGAACATGGCAAAGTCGTAACAGCAGGCAGGCATACTGAACCCTGGCCATGTGACCAGGCACTGTGCTGACCCCCTTATATCCCTAACTCATTTAATCCTCACCACAACTCTGACATAGCCTGATTACTGTCCCCATCTTGTAGCTTAGGAAACTGAGGCTGAGATAGGATAAGTAACTTGATTAAGTTCACAAAGGGCTCACTTGGTACATCTGGTAGCAAAGCAAATTCCCTTGATAACTATACCATATGGCCTTAATGATAAAATTACTAGTCGGCTTTCTCTGTCAGGAATACCCGCATCATCTTATCATGAGCTTGAAAGTACTTCACGGAACATAAGGATTATTATTCATCAAGCAGCTACTGGAACAAAGGGCTTTACCTTGACGTTATTTTTCTTATCCAGTCCTGTCATGAACCTTCCCAAGCTGCTGAGAAATCGATCTGCAGAACTGTCCTGTGAACAAAAGAAACCTGCCTCAGCTGGGATGGTTCCAACGGCAACAGGGACAACTTTGTGAAGAGCAACACTATCACTGCCTCATTCAACTGAAATGAAATTTGAAGCCACTGAATAACTGGCTCCTGAGAAACAAGTGTCAATAAATCTAAAGCACTGATGTTTCCAGGAGCCACAAATCTTAAAGGAATCATGGGGATACCCTGCAACTCAAAGTCACAAGATAGAGATGTCTGGCTTCACTGGGTGATGAGGATTCTTCAGAGTTTCCCTGGTGTAAGACCCAAAACTACACTCAGTGTGCAAATGTGTCAGACACATGGGGTCTGTGCCTTGGAAGCAGAGGTACAAACTCAAGGACTGTCATTGCTATCCATTCTAGAGTCCATGTCATCTGACCCCCTCACAATTCTCATTTAAAAGTGGAAAACCTAAAATATAGATAAATGAAATTAGTGCTTATCAGGTCCTGAAGCCTATTGCCAGCTTAAAGAAAATGATTTATTTCCTGTTTAACCAGTGATTGTTTTAGAAAAATGTGTTTGAAGCCCAGTTTACCCACTGGTCAAATTCAAAGACTTGTTATTCTGAGAGCTTTTAAATTTCTGAATTTGTTTTTCATCTACACTTTCAGATGTTAAATATACACTGAGTAGTTCAGTCCTGATTGGTGTAAGATCACTACATGCCAATGATGACTTTGTATTTAAAATCTTAAAAACAATCAGTGGCTAGGTGATTAGATTTGCCTGCCCACTACTCCCATGTAGCAGCAACTCTGGGCCATTGTTCTCTAGGACATTTTTCTGACATGTCCTAGGATGCATACTGTACCTTGGCCACCTTCAAGAGTTTCTTCATTTCCCTGATGGCATCATTAACTTCTTGACTTGGAGGAAGTGACTGAGAATTACTGGCACCCAGGGAAAATCCTCCATACCTAAAAGAACAGCCTGACATTAAAACACAGACAATGTGGTACACAATACCAGTCACTCAGCAGAAGACACCACCTGAGCATGTGCATGCTTCATTTAGATAAACTGCTTACTTAAAGTAGGACTGAAGTCAGAGAATATTACAGCTTGGCCTCCTCCAATGGATTCTGACAATCTCTTAACTCTTCTGGTTAGAATTGAGAGGTCCTCCCAAGTGGGAGGGACCTGGGTCTAAGTACACATAAAGTATGACATCTGAGACACTGTGGAGAGAACAGTCCATCTCACAGATGCTCCTCCCACTCTGACTCAGACCTGCAGTGGGTCTTGAGGCAAGCAGATGGGGAATCAGGACGAGTGATGGGGGACACTGATCAGGGTAGGCTAGGGAAGTCTTATCCATAGGCCTTGGCTCTTTCCCAGTAAGAGGGCCACTCTAGGCTTCTGCATCTGCTCTGCTCAGAGTCCTGTAGGTGCTGGCCCTTGGGGAAAAGGCCAAGAGGAAAGGTGGGAAACAGTGACAGAGCTAAGTTTTGAGGCAGCCATTTAAGGTCTCATTTTTCATGAAGTATTAAGTGATTTCAAGGATTCTTCCCTTTTCTTCCCCAGTCCCACCTGTTCCTTCAAAACACAGAAGGATAAATGAGTTCAAATACAGTGAAAATATATGGCTTTGGTGCCTTTCATTTCATCCAAGACCTTCTTGGTCTCATTCCAAAGGCTTGAAAAATTATACTTGAGTCTCTAGGACCCCTTGGGAATCTGATTTGGGAGAAAAGTGAAAATAGCATAGATATTCTCTCACAGCACAGTGCTTCCTGGTAAATCCCTAGAGACACCTAAGAAAGTGCTGAACTTCCTCAAGGAGCTCAGTATACCAAATATTTTAAAGGTCTCTGAACTTGACAGCTGGGCGCTGAACAGAAACACTAAAGGCAAAATAATCCACAAACCAACAACTTCCCCAGATTCAAGATACCTGCATTAAAATCATCCTCCTGAACTACGACAGTCAAGAAAACTAGAAGAAAGCACAGAAAGAGATCAACTCACCTAAACTCATTCACCCAGATCTTGTTCTTTAAGCTGGAAAAGCCAAAGAAACCAAATATCAGTTCACAGAAACACTGATCCTATTCCTGATGATACAAAAAGGAGTACCTATCTACCTGAGGACACCACAAAGGGACAAAAATAATTCAATGATCAGGCAGGTCTGGCAGGGTTGTGCCAATGGAAAGAAGCCCTACTCAACATGCTTTCCCCCATCTTAAAACCTTATTTATATGAAAATCATGCTTTGGATGAAACCATTCAAAAACCACCTTATGTACAAAGATGAGATGGAACTAGAAACTTCTTTCAATTCAAAGTAATGCTTCAACTATGAATGACATGGAAAGTCTATGTCTCTTTCTTGGAAATTCATGGTAATTGCCATTTAAGCATACCCTTGTCATTTAAAGTCACAGAGGACTCCTAACTGAGAGGCACAACCAGCCGAAAGGACACCAGAGCAAACAGTGCCAGGGCTTAAACTAAGTATCCAACACTGCAGTGATGACCCAGGAAGCTACATGGCTCTTCCAGGGCTCCACAGCCAAGTTCTGAGCTGGCCCAGACTCTCTTCACAATGCCACAGAGTATCATGCATTCCACCCACAAGAGGCACTTTATTACATTTATCATTTCATTTAATTCTCACACAAACTGGTAAGAGCAACATTATCATCACATTTTTTATGAACTAAGTCTTTTTAAAGGACAACTGGTTGCCTTGGTAAAGCAGATAGTAAGTGGCAGAATCCAAATCTGAATCCAGATTTCTTTATATTTATTAGGATATAAATGGCATGTAACATTATTTAAGATTAAGGCATGTAACACATTGATTTAATATATTTATATATTATGATTATCATGGTGCCATTAGCTAACACCTCCATCACGTCCCATTATCCTCTCTTTTTTGTGGTGAGAACACCTAAGATATAGTTTCTTAGCAAATTTGAAGCATATAATAGTGTTGTCAACTACAGTCACAATGCTGTGCATTATTAGATTGCCAGAATTTGTCTAATTCACAGAACTGTGATTATTCCAGGCAGTCCCAACTTGATGCTGACAACTGAATGTCCACAGTACTTATCTTCTCTAATTTGGGAGAATATCAAGCCAAAATTTCCCCCACCATTCAGTCTACTATTTTTAAGCCTTTAATTTCTCTAATCAGGATTGATAAAGCAAGGGGCAAGTTTAATAAGTAATGACCTTTTGGCTATGATCTGCACATAAGTCTTCACCAGATAATCTGAAATGTTTCTTCCTGTCAGGTTCTGAAGGATGTCCACAGTTTTCTGTTTTCTCTGTTATCACAGAAAAACAAAGCACAAGTGTCTTTATGGACCATAATTGGGGCAGAAAACAAATCTAGGACTACAGTGACACATGTCCCTCAAAGATGGACCACAGTGAGACCAGATCCTGCCCATAGGGCCAAGGCATGGCCATCAGCCAGCACCAAGGCCTGGTTCACTCTGTACTGGCCATCACCTATGCTAAGCCGAGATCATCCCCAGGAAGTTATTGTGAATATCTAAACACAGACAACAGAATACGATTCTGCATACTCACAAAGGCCTAGGGAGCAGCATCATTGACTATACCTAGTGAATTATTTAATTTGCTAGAGTTATACTGATAATTCACCTAGCTATTATTTTAAGGAGAGATAACTAGAACCTCTTTAAGTTCTCACACCCATTTAAAATTCTTGTCCTCACCCTGAAACCTGGATGCTGATAAAGCAGCAGAGAAGTATCACAAGCAAGCCTCTTCCTCAAGCTGCTCTCAGAGAAAACGGCTCAGAACTGCCTCCCACACTCAGAGTCTCAGAGAATGTCAGAGTTTTAAGAACCTCCAAAATCTTATGAGCCAGCCTCCGTAATTCAGGGGTGAGGAAACAGGCCCACTCTGAGTGGTCTATCCAAAGTCACCAGCTCATCTGTGGCAGAGCCAGGGATGGAAGTGGCCCTGTCATGGTCTCCTGTGGCACCATCTCTGCAGGAGAGGCCACAGTGTGTCTCCCACAGCCACTGATCCAAGGTATTGTGCTCTGGTTTTAACTCACACAAGTTAGTAGCCTAGGCTGACTTTTCCAACTAGAGTCACAGGCTGAGCTCCCTCAGATAGAAGCACAATGTGGTCCAAACCCCTTCCCTTCCATGCTTTTCCCTATGACAAGAATGATGATCAAGACTGAAAGAGCCCCCCTCACGTGCTAAGTCATCCATTCTTTCTTCCCAAGCAGAAGTTTCCCAGCCCCTCATGCCCCCCCACCTGCTTGTACACACAGTGACTCACTTGTGGAGGAGGCAGACCCCCTGCCCCCAGTGGACACACGGGCAGCATCTTCTTGATTTTGTCACTGCTGCACTGGCAGGTAGGTGAGGGGTTCTCCATTGTCCAGTTCCCATTTTGGAACAGGTCCGTGATGGTATGTGGAACTGGGGCAGTGGTCCATTCCTCCTCCCCCACTAAGCAGGGCATGTCTCTGCAAAGGGAGGACAGCAAGGGTAGGATCACTTGAGAGGGCCTGGTCTTTCCTGTTACCTTGGGAGTGCAGATAAGCAACATCAACTGCAAGCAAGCGTCTGTCCCCTCAGCATTTTGTTATTTGATGCCCCACAGACTTGTAAGATGCAAACTCACTTTACAGAGGAGGACGATGGAATGCAAAATGGGCCTAAATGCTCACATACAGAACTCCATTCAGCTGAGTCCACCAGCATTGGGTCACTCACCCATGTCTTCACTCAACAAATATTCACTGAGCATCTGTGTGTACATTCTGGGGTGACCGGGACAAAGTCCCTGCCGTCACAGAATTTATGTTCCCACGGAAAGCTGGACCACAAATAATATAATCTTTGACACCCCACAATGAAGCAAAACAAAGGGAGAGTGACAAGTGGGAAAGATCCATCCGAAGAGGTGATACTTCAGCCAAAACGTAAAAAATGAGAGAGAACAACCAGGCAGCGATTTGGGGTGAAAGAATGTCATGAGCAGGCGCGAAGGCCCCGAGCTTTGTCTCAGGAACCGCGGGAAGGCACTGCAGCTGGACTGCTGACGAGCAGCGAGCAAGACAGGGAGGCAGGCGCCGCGTGACACGGGCCTGTGGAGGGATCTGCATTTTCCACTCAATGTGCTGAAAACCTGTGGGGAACGTCAGGATTCACTTTATGTTTCAAAATGAGAAGAGAACTGCGGAAGTAGAGGATAGGGCTGACATTGTTTGGTACACGAAGAACTAGGTTGTTTGCAAGCAGTGACAAAAGACAAGGCCTTTATGCCTGACTTGAGCTCTTGAATCACTGTGAGACCATCGACAAGAGGGGCTTATTTTCTCCACTAAGTAAAATAAAAGTACAAAATGACTTGTTTCATCTGATCATCTCTAATGTCCCTTCCAATTCCAAAATTCTGTAATTTCCAGCTGAGGAAGAGTCTTTATGTTATTCTTGTTTCAAATAACACTTTTGTGGATTCCCTGTAGTTCTCTTTGATAGAAAAATCAAAGGCATGGTGCTCCTGGAGCTCACACTCTAAAACCTTCACAAAATGATTGCCTTGAGACCAAGTTAGATGCTACAGGTAAATGTCCCAGTCAAACTTCTCTCAGTTTTACTACTTTTTGTAAAAGCTAAAACACGAATTCAGGAGAAGCTGCCAGACTGGGGCCCTTCCATCAGACCACCCCCAAGCCATGTTCAGCGGTGTTCTGCCTCCGCACTGTGGGGCCTCTTGTGTCAGGGGCCGCGCCCCTTGTCTCGGTCGGCAAGCTGAGTCCAGAGCAGGCTCCTACACATCCTTCCCCGGCCAGCATCTATCTGTGAGTCCATACTGTTCAGCTGACATATGATGAATCCACTTGACCTTATCATCATCTCATCTCATTCTTCCAGCTCACCTATAAAACTTATAAGTGGAACCTCATCAAAAGCCTTGTGAAATCCAGACAGGATGTTTCTGTGTCCTTTTCCACCTGGGTCATCTTGTTCTTTAGGAACCAATATTGGCTGCTGGGATTCACTGCCCACTGGGTGTTAAAAGACTACTAACATTTACTAAGCATCCAATTACTAATAAGACATAGCAAGTGCACAGTCGCTATAATAAACTCTAAAACCTTGCATGCACAGGTACTGCACTCAGTCTGTCATTTACAGGGTTGGTATCTTCCCTTTAAAACCTGGAATTCAAGTTAGTCCTTCTTCAATCTTCCTATACCTTCCCATACTCTCTATAATTTCCTGAGTCTGTGGTGTAACAGCTTCAATACAAATTCTGCCTCGAAGCCTGAACTCATGTCTGCCATCATTTGGCTCTCTCTGAAGAGCCACACCTCTCTTCACTGTCTTCCCTCACAAACATCGCCAACATATGTCCTGCCACACCCACTGAGAGACATGTAGGTACATCACTGAATTAATTCATACACTGCCTACTTTCTTAAAGAGTACTTTGAAGAAAAGATAAAAATATGAAACTCTAAAAGAAAATGTCCATTTTTATAGAAATGAATACATCATCATTTCAGGTTTGTAAAGTGAAGAAGCTAATAAGCAAAACTGCAAATTATATATAATGGCAGCCTGTCTCTGCCTTTAGGTACAGGAGCTGGAAGGAAGAAGGGAAAATCATTGATCAGAAAGTATAATGTGTTATTTAAATTAAATATTAATTTCTAAAGCAGTAAACAGACATCTTTGGCGATTTGCTTTGCAGGATATTAAAAAACTCTCCTTATCTGTTTGTTCCAAGATGGTTTGATTAGGTTACTCTACTAACTTCTTAAAAATAAAAAATGGTTCAAAGGACACATGACAGTAGTCACTATGGTGCATTTATCACAGCTGATAAATGCATGTAGTAGAGATCAAACCAGATAACAAGCATAAGAAGCCAGCCATGGAGGGTCTCCTAGCTCAAGTGACACTCACGGGATTGGGTTTCCTTCCATACATCGGGTCCCGAAGCCAGGGTCTTTAGTGAGGGCATTCAAAAGTTCCTGGGTGCCCACATCCTCAGGAGCATCATTACTGTGGGAACATGAGAGGCAGCCAGCTCAGTAATTCATTAAAACCAGGACTGGGAGGTTGAAATGCTTTTCTACATTAAACACTCAAGGTACTTCCTGTGTGCCAAGCTTTTAAAACAGAAATGAGTAAGACATAGAACCTACCCTAGAGGAGCTCAGGCTCTAACTACATATTTGGTATAAGGTAACATAGCATTCTGAAGTGGAACTTGTGCAAATAAGTTAATGTATGGTATGCACAAACATGCATATATACATTTACATATCTATTTTAATATGAAGAAATTCATTAGGATGAGTTATTTCAAAAATACTTTCACAATCATCCATTAGGCACAGACAACCAGGATTTTCTAGAAAGGGCAGGCAGATTTTATTGGCTGAATGTTTACATGAACAACTAGAAAACACAATAATGTGCACAGGTTACAAACACAAAACAAATCCTTGTTCCATAGCCCTGGGCAGTACAGGGTCAGCAGCTAGGGAAAGAAAGAATAAGGTAAACCTGAATTCAGTAGTAAGGAAACATAGAGTTAGAGAAAAAGACTGATTCACATAGGTTTTTTTCATGTTTTTGTTTGTTTTTAAGCTTCCCTTTTATATCACTCACATTATCCTCCACACCACACCCCACCATCTAACAGACTATAAATACTACAGGACTGAAGAACACTCCTGTATAATGAGACAGAGAAGTTCCTTTTGTCCCTTTGTTTGAAGCACTGTATTGTTACAGAGTAGCTGGCACTTTGGTCTAAAGAAAAAACACCAGCTAATATCTACAACTAAATATGTAGATGAATTATGCTGTACAGAAACAAGAGCCTGGGTGGTACAATGCTTTGACAGTGTATGGAAACCCTGTGATTAAACTACAAAATTAAAACATAGCTATAAAAATCCAAATTTATTAGAGCTTAATCACAGATATTTTTGCAAGGGCAGATGACATACATAAGACTCACATGACAGTTTCTGACAATAGCAGTATAAACAGAAAGGAGCTTAAGTGGGACAACAGGAGACTGGTCTGGTATTCCGGGTTTAGCTCCCTGCTGTTCTTTGCACCCATATTAGTTCATGTAAGGCTTCAGCCAGAGCTGATAAAATCCATTCCACTGTGTAATTCTTGAATTCACCTCTTCTTGGCCCTCAATGCAGTAAACACCCTTGGTCTACTGGAGCTCTCCTCTCTCCTTGGGCCCAGAAGGCACACACTTACCTGACAAATGTGTACTGTTCATTGTACATCCAGGGCTGAAGTTCCAGGCTGGGGTACTTGCCGAAGGGTGGCACAATCAAGCTGAACACCAATGCAATGCAGACAAACATGGCTGGCAGGACAATCTAGAACCGGGGGTGGATGGGGAAGGGAAATCACAGAAGGGCAGGTGTTAGGAATAAAAGGCCAGGAGGCAAGCCCCAATGAGTCCACCCAGTCTCCCAGACCAGCCAGAATACAAATGGGGAGTACAGGGCCCATAGCTGAGCTCCACCAAGGCATTCTTGGTGGGCTGGAAGCAGTGGAGCCTAAGAACCTTTCTTCCTCTTCCTCTAGGGACTTTCTGGCAGCTGGCAGTACCAGAAGCTGTGGCAACCTGGCAAGGAAGTGAGCTGAGCACTTCACAGAGTAAACATGGCAGGGTGACTCAGAACACTGGGTCCTGCCCTCTTCCCTCTGAAAACCAAGGATCACACAGGGCCAGGAGCCCAGCTCAGCTCAGCTCAACTCAGAGGAAGGCTAAAAGAACAAGCCAGAAGCCAGAGGCCAGGAGCCAGAAGACCCAAAGCTGGTTCTGTCTCTACTACATGTGGAGTCACTTCCCCTCTAGCTTCAGTGCTCTCATTTAATCTGCAGAGTAAGACTAGATGACCCATTTCTCTGATAAAACTATCCCATAACAATGTCTCCAGTAAAAGAGATTGGCAGCCTGTCTCCTTTGATGGATGGACTCAAAAAACATAATTATCTAAACTCTTCTTGAATATCCTCAAACTTTACAGCTGTACCTTCTCTGAAAACAATGACTTGTGCCTACTATCTAAGTAAACTCTAAGCTCCTTCCAATTATTCCTGAGGCATACATCCTTTAAAACTTAAAGATACAAATGATGCCCCTGGTTCCTATGTTCTAGGGTTTTAATGCAGAAACTTATCACCAAGTGATTACTCCATGGGAAAATACTGTATAACAATGACCCCATTTAATTATCTTCACAACCCTAAGCAGTATCATTATCATCAATCAACAAACAAGGTAACAGAACTCAGAGAAGCTAAGCCCAAAGTCACACAGCCAATAAGTAGCAGAACTGGAATTCAAATCCAGATTTGAATGCTACAAATTCATGCTCTCTGCATTACCCACACGGTCTGTGGGAAAGTCTCTACAGGTTCTTTCTCTATATTTTTTTGATTAGAGAGAGGAATAATTTATCCCTCCTAACCAAGTAAGTTAGCATGCAAACACTGACAGGCAGACAACAGTGTCTTGAATCTTCTGTTTACCAATATTTTTCTGTCCTAATTATCTTTTCTATCACTTTGCAACTTGACATCAAGTTAGAGAAAAATCAACTTTCCAATTAGTTCATATGTCAAGTGCATCTGGGCAAATCACTTCTCAGGTTTTTAAATTAAAAAAAAAATTAATTTGCCCAGCCAGGGCTAATTCCTCTACAATAAAATTGATATCAAAAAGAAAAAAAAAGGTAATTACAACTACAAGGCCCATTCTAAGCACTTACTCATTTTAATCCTCAGAACAATCCATGTCATAGGTACATTATCATTTTAAATATGAAGAGAGGAAAGCACAGAGAAATAACTTGTCCTCAAGCAATGTGGCAAGAAGAAGAACTAGGTCTGAAATACAGAGCATCTGGCTCCAGCATCCATCCCATAACCATGACTCTATTCTGCCTTCACTGGTCATGGAGCCTGCAGCCCACTCATGAAGCCAGTTGCTGGCCTGGAACAGCTCTTCTCTTCTCACCTGAGCAAAGAATCCCTTCCGACTCCGCCTGGCAATCAGCAGCCTCTTCCACAAAAGGGCCACAAACTGTTGCTGTGTGAGCTTCCAGCCCTTCACTTGGTAGGAACCTTTGCCATCCATCCCACTGAGCAGGTCTGTTTCTCTGGATTCTGCAAGAAGCCAACACTGAAGGTCACCTATAGGTTAGGCATTTTTTTATATCACTGTGTTCCTCTTTCCAGCATCTTCAGCAACCATCCTGGAGGTTTGTGCTTGAAAGTTACTCAGAAGTACACAGGGCTTTCAGGATAAATCTACATCCAAGTAAGAATTAGGACTTCAAATATCCAACAGTAGTAGTTTCTGCCTTTCAGTTCTTATCTGACTGATTAAGTACAGGAAAGGAAGGTTCCTTGAAACAACTGAAGAGATGTGTTCACACATCACTGTGTGTTACAGCAAGTCATTTAGATGAATCAAGTCATCCTCAGTTTTTTATAGAATATTCTATAAAATGGGCCATGTATTTAGACTGACATATTTGAGAACAAAGGTGGCAATTTGTCTTTCAACTGTTATATTGTGAGTAAAGGGGACACATCCAAATGAATTAAGTACTGACAACATATGAAATCAGGGACAGCATAAGCGCCACACATTCACATGAGCAAGGACTGCGAGAGCCAGAAAGCTTTCTGTTCCTAGAAATTTTATAGAAATCCTTGTCTTAAACTAATGATTCCTAACTAAGGTGTTTGACATCTTCCCAGGATTTGCTTGATTTCTTGCCTCCCCTTCTCCATCCCAGTCAAATCTACAGGATTTAAGTCTATGGGTGCAATTAAGTCTAAAAGCTGACCGACCCATTCAAAATCATTCATCCATTCAAAGAATATTTTTCAACAATTAAATAATATATCAAGGAACTGAGACTCCACAGAAAAGACAATAAATGGATTTAGAGTACTGAGGGACCATCTTTATATGTCTCCTGAGAGAAAGACCTCACTGAAATGAAGGAAGTGATGAGGCTAGGATCTTTCAGGTTTGATCACAGGCACAGCACTGGAAAAGGGAAAGCAGCTTTTCTCATCTCCCTACCTCCCTTTGGACCCTGTAGGCATCTATCATCCTCGCTCAAGGACATCAAAAGAGAACACCAGAGAAGAACATAAGAGAGAAATTCACTTTCTGACAATGGAACACAGACCTTGCCCAAACAGACCTGGGTCTATGTCGGAATCATTCGGATCAATGGCATCATCTTCAGTGAATGGGCGAAGACAGCTCTGCTTGTCCCCAAAGGCCCGTCTGTTTCGTCTGGCTGGCAAAGTGCCATCTGAAGGCAAAGAAAAGGAATACTGCATTTCATTTTATTTTGTAACAAAACAAACCCTCCACATTTCTAACGAACTTATACACTAAAAATAAGAATGCAATAAAAAAATTTCAAAAGAAAAGGCACAATATTGGTGAGCTAAGACAGCATGCAGAAGGCGTTTTTCTCAGAGAGTGTGTAGCCCCTACCCCTACCACCCTTGAAAGGCTACCTGAGGTCTCAGCATCTACTCCACGCTCTTCAGCAACTTTGAGAAATATCTGAAAAATAAAGAGTAAATGAGGATATTTTAAACACTATGTTATATCAGCAACCATCACTGCCATGATTATTACATTATTGAATGGCTTCTTGGCCCCTAAAGACAAAATAAAAGCCTCATTTATTAATAACACTTTGTCAGAGTTACCTGCAAGCAAAGCTGTTCTTAACAGAGAATACTTCCTCAGTGTTAAGAGCTATCAATCCAGACAATCACTTTCAAATTAAAGCTAGAACATAAGGACACTGCAGCAGAAGAAATTTGTTATGAATCAACAGGGAACAAGTCAAGTGGCTTCTTCTAGGTCTCAGGCCCCAAATCTTTGAGTAGGCTAGCACTGTTATCCAAGACAGAGTGATCAGGAGATGATGGGCTCCCCTCCCTAGAAATGTTACAGCAGGAATTCAGCATCAGAAGAGTATCTGAACTAGACCAATGATTTCCAAATTCTCAACTACAGACCACTGTCTAGGAAGCATGTAATAAAAGCATAGACATCAAAGCCTTATCCCCAGAAATTATAATTCAAAGACTGTAGCTGATACTTAGAATTTTTATTGTCAGTAATATCCCCACATGATTCTGCTGCAACTGAGCTTGGGGACCACCAGGTCAGACAACTTTTATATCCCTTCCAATCCTCAAGGTCTGTGATGCTGCATCTCTAAAAGGAGGCAGTGCTCCCACACAGTAAAGAGAGTATGGACTTTAAAGCCCCAAACCCCTGATTATGAATCCTAGCTTAGCATCCCTGAGTGTCCACTTTCTCATCTTATGAGGATTAAATGCAGCTACAGTAATTTAAAAAAAACCAAAACACCAATCTCAGCAGCACCTGCCACAAGTAAATTTTCCATAAATGCTGGCCACTTCCTATTCATGGCCATTACACAGTCACACCAAGGAGCAATCCAAATATATCCTTCTTGCTATCTGCCACTACAACTTGAAAGGGTTAACTGAAGCCAACTTTTTCCTGATGTCAAAAACTTAAGGGCACAATGCCTAGCTCCATGAAATGCCCAGGTGAAATGCAGGCTGCCTGTCTAGCCGTGGGATTGCTGGGACTGTTGGCCCTGATGTATTCTGGCAGTCAGTAACTTAACTTACTTCTTCCAGGGTAGTCTCAGAGATGCCATAACTAGAGATACCCAGGTCAGACAGCCGGTCATCAATCTCATGGAAGAGCTCCACAAAGGCTCCCTCTTTGGCAGCTTCATAGGGCAACACATAGGTCAGTTCATGTCCAATGTCTTCTACCAGCCGGGCCTCGGCCACATGCTTCCTGATGAGGTTAGAGATGGCAGAGACATCTGTAGGAACCAAAGGAAAAAGATAACTCAGCCAGATCAGAGGCCCCACAGTAAGGGCCAGCCAACCCCTGCCTTCTCCCTTTGTCTACTCCTCAGAAGCCAGCTGCCCATATATGACATTTTTCCCAGATACTTAAGTCATTCCACATGTTCATCTCTGACCTGAGAGTTCCTAGGGATAAGGACTATGTCTTAATCACCTTTGTTTCACCACAGCCAGTCACACACAAAGCCTGTAGGCTCTCAGTGCATGGTGGGTGGGTGGGTAGGTGGATGGAAGAAAGGATGGATGACTTTCTGAGGTTGAAAGCCTGTTGTCTATTGCCTAAATTTTAGGATTTCTTGATGGGAACTTGAGTAAAGGAACCTTAAAGATTTTTCACCCTTCTCTAACATTTTAAAGGAGGCACCTTCTATTTACCTCAAAAGAGGGCTAATCACATAGTTCATGGAAGAAGTCTTCCTCGAAAAATCCAGTTTGAGGCCTAGGCAGAGATGGCCAGGGTAAGGCTTCTGCTCTACCTGTGCTATTGGGAGCACTGACCTCCTGAGGAAACCCAGGGCCAGGCTGTTCTGATCTCCCAATCTCTTGACCCTTAGGACTGAGCTCCGGTCCTTCCCCACTGGCTTAACTCTCAGTTCCTCACCCTGGTCTCGGGTCCAGCCAGATCCACTCCCTTAAGGGGTCCCCCACCCCAATCATCTCAGCTCTCTGGGACAGTGCCCTGCCAGCTCCCAGACCAAACCCCAGGATCCCCAGCAAGTTAAGCCAATCTGCCACTGAGCTGCACCCTCTCCCCTCCCATGGCCGCCCAGCCCCAGCCCAGCAGCAAACCTTGAGTCAGCGCCACCAGCCTCTGCACCTCTCCTCCTCTGCCTCCACTCTGCCCAGCTCGGGGAAGCCCAGGCACCACCTGAATAAGAAACCCCAGAGTCCTTACCGATGGTCAGAGTGTCACTTTCATGGTCGCTGCCCAGGCCAGCATCAGAACTGCTCTGAGAAACACTGTCCTCCTGATGGCAAAGAAGGAGGTGAGAATGGGTCAGGGACCAAATAAGGTACAACCACCACCACCTTTGCCAGGGAGGGTTTCCATGAGGCTCTAGTGTATGAGAACTAGAAAAGCTCCTCCTGGGAAGCATGCAACTGGGCAGCCACAGCTTCTGAGGCCACTGTCTGACACTATGTCTTCTGTGGTCAGGAGGTCAGGAAGCAATCTATCAACAGAACTGTGGCCTGCCAACGAATGCTGTATCCAGGCATTCACCGATCTTCTCAGGCATGGGTTTTACCTGGCTATACTTGTCTAGTTCAATGCTTCTCAGCCTTAATTGAGTTTAACCACTTAAGGAACTTGTTAAAATGCACATTCTGATTTAATAAGTCTGAGTTGAGCCCATGTTTCTGCATTTCTAATAAGCTCCCAAGTGATCCCGATGCTGCTGGTCCTCAGACCACACTTGGAGTAACCAGATATTAGTTAAAAGGTAAGTAAGTGAACAGGGGCTCAAGGTTGGGATATAAATGTTTCAAGTGCTACTGGTTTCAACATACAAATCTCAGGCATATGCTGTGGTACAGAAGAAAATGCACCTGTTTATTGGGTTCTGGTCCATTCTGTGTTTTATTTGACTGATGGATGACCTTGAATAAACTACCAAATCTCTACAAGCCTCACTTCCCTCATCTGGGATAATAATTACAATGCCTCCTTTCCAGGGCTGCTCTGCATTTTGAGGTGACAGATGTTAAAAAAAAAGTTTGCAAATGATAACAATACTACAAAGAATTAACTATTATCCTTATTTTCTTTTATGCCCAGAGTCTGCTAGAATGACTGTCTAACATGAAATCAGTGCTCAATAAATATGTGCTGTTTTGCAGTTAAAAGTTGAGGTCAACAAGATGTAAAAGTAATGACAAGGAACAGAAGAGCATTCTTCAGACAATGCTCTTAACTCTTGGCAAGTCTCGTCTCTTTGACGTAATAAAGTTCTCTAAGGACCTTTTCCATCATTCACTGTGCTTCCACAGGAAAAAGGAAATGAGCTTCAACAGAGGTTTCCATGTCTGAAGTACGATGTGATCCCAAAAGGACCCTGAGCCATGGAGATGGTGACTCCAGTGCGGCAGAGTCAGGCAGAGGTGGACCAGCCATTCACGGCCAAGCAGTCCTGATCCCCAGACCCAGCACCAGCCCAGCACTAAGCCTGCAACTCACCTTTTTCAGATAAGACACAGTGCTACTGCTATTTCTGCAGGAACTGAGGGAGGATTCTACATCCTTCTTCACCAGAGTCAGGTAGTAGCCTGTTCCCAGCTGGTTCTTCAGAAACAGGGAGGAGCCCACACAGCACAGCCTCCCATGGGAAATGATGGCAATCCTGTCCCCCAGGATGTCCGCTTCATCCATGTGGTGTGTGGAGAGAATAATGGTGCGGCCTGCCAAGTGCAAACACATGTGGGCAGGTGAGAGCTGTCAGTTCTCAATGATCACAGGGGCTGGAACTACAGAAATATTAGTTGGGGTAAGTATGGGAGAAAGACTTGGATGCCCATGTGGCCATGGCCTCTAAGATAGCAAAACTGTGAATACAGCTACTGTACCCTCACAGAAATAAGAACAGGAATATTTACTTGGGAACTTACTACATGCACATCAGACAATATGCTATGTATTCTGTATGCATTCCTATTTGACTTAATCCTCTATGAAGCAAGCACCACTATTATTATAGGTAAGGAAACTGAGGCAACTTAAATCACTTTTCCAAGCTCTCAGGGCCAGCCCAAGCCGGCTCTACAGTCTACTCTTCTCACACCCTAAGGTGGTTCCTTAATCACACACTCTGTGTCTCTAAGCAGATCGCCAATGCTCCTGCACCTTGCCCATTCTATTCGTTTACTCATCCACTCTTTCAACAAACATAAATTTAGTGCACCATGTTGGGGCCAGAGATGAACAAAGATGCAGCCCTTGCTCTCAGGACTCTCAGTCTACAGGGGAATATAGTTATAATATACATGTGTAAATTCTATGTCAGAGGTAGCACCAGGGGTCCTGCTCTTTATCTCCAATTCTCTTTATCTTGCAGGACCCTAGGTAATGAAGCATAAACTTTAAGTGTCTTATAAACCTGGCCTCCCACCTCCGTATCAGGGATGAGCAGAGCTTTAAGAAAAGAAGTGTGTGTGCTCCTTCAGAAGCAATTCTGTTGCTCTAGCAGGAACACCCATACTTCTCAAGAGCCTCTTCATCCTTCCCTCTAACTCCATAATGCAAAATCAATACACATCAGTTACCTTGTCGGTATTTCAGTAGCAGCTCCCATATTCCCCTGCGGGAGTAAGGGTCCACGCCAGCTGTAGGCTCATCCAGAATGACAACCTTGGATCCCCCAACAAAGGCCAAGGCCACAGACAGCTTTCTCTTCATTCCACCTGTAAGAAAGGGAGAAGTTTCCAGGACTGGCCCCAGACAGCAAAGGCAGAGGCAGTGAGAGACGATGGAGGCAGGCACCCACCTGAGGACAAGCCAGGGACACGTTTCTGACCCACCCACCGCCCAGCCAGGGACACTGGGGCAGCGGTTGTTTCTCCCTTGTGTGTGTTTGTGTGGCTGGAGGAAGAGGGGAAAGGGAAGGGGGAGCTCCAGCCTTACCAGACAGCTGACTTGTTTTGCTTTTCAGTTTGCTGGGTGGCAAACCAACATCCAGGGCCATCTGCTCCATCTCTGCTTTTACATGCTTCTCTGAGAGCCCTTTTAGGCGGGCATAGAACCAGATGTGTTCTTCAACAGTCAGCCTGGGAACAGAGGGAAAGGTCAGATCTGTGGCTCACAAGATTCCAGAATACAGTGCCTCCTGACCCAGAACAGAAGAGAATGGGCACATTCCACAAACACCTTTTTTAACTTTATCAACTTTGGAAAAATAATACTCATGAAGAATCAAGACAGAATATCCACATGAGCTGCTCAAGAAGCCAAAGCTGAAATGTGACAGGTCACTTCCACCTATTCCCAGCAGACCTGGCCATCATGCATCAGGTGGTTGCCACTTTAAAATCTCAGAATCCTCCCTGTAGACCCATCAACCAAGAAGCTGGGTCAGCACTTATCTGATGCAGCCCTCCTGAACCTCAGAGGACCTCAAATCGTATGAAAAGGGAGAATATGAGCCTGAGCTGCTCACTTTAGGTAAGAAGAAATTGGGGCCCAGAAGGGGAGAAGTCTTTCCCCAAGGTCATAGAGCTCAGGTCTTTCTCTGCTCCACCATAAGGTCTCCCTGGGGGCTCTACTTGCTGAGGGGAAACTTGAATGAAAGCAAATGTCTTGAACAGGAAATGCTGGGCCATTGTACCAGAGGCCCTGAGGTACTGCCAGGTCTGAATGTTAGAGCTGCAGCTGGCATTACGGAGGGGTGTGGCAGGATTGAGGATGAGCTGATTGGCCCTCAAGAATGACAATAATAGGGAGCATCATTTCCCCAGCCCCATCTACTAACATCTTCCACCCAACAATACAATTCTGACTTTTTCTAAAATTAAAGGATAACCAGAGGCACATCTAGGGAGGCGAGGTCTGATGTCCCCAGAGAAGGTAAGATGCTTTAAGACCCCTCCACCCCACCTCACAGCAGACATATCCGGAGAGAGTCTGCAGTTCAAGTGCAGCTGGTACTCACATGTCAAACAGCACATTATGCTGGGGACAGACTCCCAGGTTCTGCCGGATGGCGCTCATCTCAGAGCGAATGTCTTTCCCCAGAATGTAGGCAGTGCCCGAGGTGGGAGGAAACAAGCCAGTCAGAATTGACCTGAGGACAAAAATTTTAAAGTATAGGAGTCAGTGTTAAACACCCTGCCCTGGACATGCCCCAGCCCAGGCTACAGAGCCAGGGCAGACAGAGCAGAGGCACCAGCCCTCGCACCCCCATTCCTTCTTCATGGACCCCATCATACCCTTACAAATTAAAGACGTTTTTGCTTTAGTGAATAACTAGGAATGGGCCTAGGTGTTGGAAATGGCAACTTCAGTACAAGTAGTTTTTAAATGAAGTTTACAATTTGCCGTGGAACATAACACTTGAAAACATATTTTTCTATGCCTAAAATGTCCGTATAAAATGGACAAATCAGAACAAATTATTCAAAGATAAAAATGATTTTTGTGTTAGACAGTAAAATTTCTGTACACCTTTAAAAATTTTTCTACAATTTTCATAATACATTGAATTTGCATTAACAACAAAAAAGGATAAAAGAAAAACAGGAAATGGTCATCAGCCCCAAGACTGCAATGATTGAGGGACCGCACTGAAAGCTACTGAGGCTAACTCTGGTGTTTTTGTGGCCTGTGCTCCCTTCTGAACCTCCCCATTATAAGGATCTTAAAGGTCCCAGAGAGGGCAATCATATGGCCAGCTTATTCAGCCATTTCTCACATCTGTTAAGAGACAGAGTTACTGGAAATTACTATCTCTCTTCAACATATATTTCTTTCAACATTCTTGCTTCACAGTTTTGACCAAATCAGCTCAAAAGGAGACCTTTCTCAGAGCTGTCATGACCTCAGTTTCTAAGAACACTGCAGAGTTCTGAGAAATAAATGGAAAAGGTCATCAAAAGACCCCCAGCCTGTTTTAGGCTGAAGAAATAATATGTAGCAAAACCAGTGCTTGTAAAGTACTCCTGTGATAACATTTTACCCTCTTCAGCTCCTCATGTGCCTCAGCAACCAGCACACCATCTGTAGGCATGGTTTTAACTGCACTACAGACCCTCGTGGTTGATTATGAGAGAGCTATACCCTCCTCTTACATGGTGGTGGTCTTCCCAGCTCCATTGTGGCCCAGGAAGGAGGTGATCTGGCCTTCATAGAAGTTCAGAGCCAGGCCATCAACTGCCACCTTCATGCCATCTCGGTAAACCTTCATCAGGTTCTGAATAGACACACCCAGCTTCAGGTGTGTGGGCTCCTCCTCCATGCAGACTGTGTGACAGGATAAGACAGAAACAAAAGTGAACCCGCAAAGCAAGTGGGAGGTACAGACCAGGGGGCTGTGCTTGTATTTGAGAACTGTCCTCTGTCCATGGCTACTTCTGGTTTCTCAGGCAGGCAGGCTACAAACGTTTATTTAAGGCCTGTTTAGCGTTGGTGATGAGAATTCTGTGATGAAGGAGCATTCACAGTTTTTCTGAGGAAAAAGACTTACCAAGCAATTAAAATACAGGGCACTAAAAGGTGTTTTAAAAAACACATCAAAAATGGTACAGGACTGTGGTACAGCCATCCCATGAACTACTCAACAACAAAAAGGAATGAACTACTAATATACACACCTGAGACCCTTGGATAGATCTCAAGGGAATTATGTTGAGTGAAAAAAGCCAGTCTCAAAAGGTTACATATCGTATGGTTCCATTTATATGGCATTCTGGAAATAATAAAATGTGGAAGTGGAGAATAGATTAGTGGTTGACAGATGGCAGGGATTGGGAAGGAAAAGGGACGTGGCTGTGCCTTCTAGGTGCTAGAATGAGGGAATCTGTATTGATGAACAGTTCTTCATCTTGATTATACAAATGTGCATGTGCAAATGTGAATGTGCGATAAAACTGCACAGAACTAAATACACAGACATGAATGAGTACATGTAGAACTTGGGAAATCTGAGGAAGGTCTGTGAATTGTACCAATGTCAATTTTATGGTTTTGATATTGTACTATAGTTATGTAAGGTATTACCACTGGGGAAAACTGGGTGAAAGGCACAAGGGAACCCCTGACAAAACTTTCTGCAACTTCCTGTGAATTTGTAATTATTTTAAATAAAAAGGGTTTTTTTTGTTTGTTTTTAATGCCTCAGAGGAGGAAGTGACCGACTACCTGGAACTCTAGAAGCTCTACTCAGGGGAAGGGATACTGAACTAGATCTTGAAAACTGAGTAGGAATTTTGAAGGCAGGCAAGCTGAGAGAGAGGGTTCTCCTGCCAGAGTACACAGTTAAGACACAAAGATGCTGGAGAACAGCCACTGTGAATAGTTCTAGGTGACTGATACTAGGCAACTCTAGAGGTTAGGTGGAGAGGGGAACTTGAACAAGGAGAGAAGGAACAGCAGGAGAAGCAGCTGGAATAGCAGGCAAGGACCAGTTGCAAGAAGACTAGAGTGCAAGCTAATAAGGAGCATAATACTGGCAACCAGGGGAAGACACAGAAGAGATCAGCAGAAGAGGGACTTACATTAACTACCTAGGAAGCCACAGTGAACACAAAGATAGTGTTTCCCTCCAAGAACCTGAGCACACAGCCCAGAAAGCAGAACCTTTGCTGAACTGTGGGCATCTTTACCTATACTCGGGAGCCAGGAGAGGATCAGAGCTCTGGGTAATGAAGGGTGAGAACATTTAAGAAGCAAAGCCTGAGCTCTGGGGCAGCCACTTGGTGTCAGCCAACACAGGCTCAGTCATCTATCACTATGACAGGGCGGGCAGTGAGGTTATGGCTCCTCAATCACAATAGTCTTTACCTCTTCCTTCCAACTGTTAGGATATCATGAAAAGTGTATGTGTGGAGGGGAGTGGGAGGTGAAGGTACAGAGATTAACAACCACTTTCCTAAAAAACAAGAAAACAAAGGAAATACCCCTAAGGGGCCCAAACGTAGACCTCTCAATGAATCAATAGCAGAGGACACAAACGGCATGGGAGAATTTGGAAAAGGGCATTGCATGTGATTTCTCTGCCCCTAGGGTAGATAGGCTCTATTAAAGGGCAAAGCCATCAGTGCCCCCTTGTCAGTGAGGGCAGCTGCACTCCAGCCAAGGGAGGGCAGGTCAGCAGCACTTACTTTCTGATATTCCCTTCTGGCTGGAACCAGGGTGACTCTTCTCATCACTTTCCTCCCCGAACCAATAGGACCTGGTGCAAGGGAAACACCAGTGTCTGGGAATTCCATACTGGCCTGAAAGCAAAGCACAGATATGAGCCATGCTTGCCAACATCCCAGCATTCCCAAGGTATCCCAGCCAGAACCATTCCTGACACAGACTTTGAAGACAGGACAGACCAGATGGTGGTGGGCGAAGAGGGAGCTAACATTCCCTGAAACCTACTACAGGTCACCCTGCCATTAAGTGAAGAACTCAGAATTTGAATCCGAATCTGTATAATACAAGATTGCACATTCAATGCAGGAAATTCAGGTAGGGGTAATAAACGTTTCACACACACTCGCTTAGAGGAAAATTGGGAGAAAAGTAAACCTTAACTCTCTCAGAATTCAATTTGTATGAAAATGTATCCAACACATGTCCTGGTAAGGAGATTTATTAAGACAAGTATCAAAATAAATTTTTATGAATACTAATTCAATTAAATCACAGGCAAGTGCTTAGAGCCAATATATTGTATTATTCACAAGCTGTACATAGAAAACAGGACCTCCACTAGAGGTAATTCTGGGGATACAAAACTAGAGAATTGGATCAGCACTGGCAGGAGTCTCCTGGACTAGTTGACCCAGTGTGACCCAGCTGGTTTACCTCCAAGCACCACTACCGCCATGTGTCCCACAAACAAGTTATTTAACTTCTCTTAGTCATAGTTCTCTCATTTGCAGAAACTGGTTATAACAGTAACTCCCGCAGAGTAGTTTTATAAGGATTAAATGAGCCAAAGTGTATAAAACACTACACAGTGCCTGGCACACAGTGCGCAAGCAATGAGAGCTACATTAGTAGTAAGAGTTGTACTTTAAGCATTAGCTGCTTCTCCTTGGACCATTTGTTTGCCATAGGTCTAAAGGCCCAAGCTGCTCTCCAAGGAATCCCAGGCCCTGAAGAAATTCCAGCACAAAAGGAGGAACGCTCTGCAGCTATAAATCACATTTCCTTAGCAGATGGCTAAAGCCCTGTGGAAGCTCAGTGTACCTGGAAACACAGCCTCGATGTACCACGTCATCACCCCATAGACGAAGGCATCAAACAGCATCATAGAGACGGAGGTGGTGAGGTTGAAGCCATCTTCCTCCACAGGGCTTTCAAAGAGGTTGTCCCACTGTACCCCAATGCCCTGCTCCTCAAAAAGGGCAAAGTATTCACAGCCAAACCCAAAAGCCACAGGAGACAGCAGGCTCTGTGAGAAAGAGGCAAAGTCACTCTTCTATATCCTTGTCTTTCTCATTTTTCTATCATCTCAAATATAAATTCCACCTGGAGAAATTTTAATTTGTAAAATGGATCAATTACAAGATATGGAAGTATTTACCTACAGAGTCCCTTGAAGGAAGTGGGCTCCCTGGCAGTATATGAAATTATTCTATTTATAACCACTCATTATTTGCGCACATTTCATAAATATATATATGGAGTATTAAACTTTTAGTATTAAACTTTTAGAAAAAAGATAAGATGTCCCCAAGGGCTCAGCAGTCTTGTACCCTATACCTACACACATATTCAAGGCCCCCTCCAGCTCCCTGCTCAGCCAGCAATGGCTCAGGGTAAGAGGAGTTTGTCTGGGACTGCTGATGTCTAAGGGCTCCAGACTGAGGCACCTGGAGCATCCTGTGAGTGAATCAGAGGAAAGCAGGCTATTCCCTTGCATAGGAGCTTATACACCCTCAAAGTCCTCTCCTCTGCATAAAGAAGAGGGTGTTGAAGTCAGAGATTTGTGGAGGGATGGGACACCTGCTCCTCAGTCTTTTCCAATTCAGAAAACATTACTCAAGCACAACCCCATTCTGGACACAAGGAAGATAAGAGTCAAGAAGAAACCATCTGTGCTCAGGAGTGTTCAGTTCTATCTGTGGCTGTGACTTTGAGGCAAGCTTAACATGGCCAACAGAGCTGGGTGATACAAGGTGGGGATGAAATCTATTGTCCAAAGGCATTCCCCAATGCCATTCTTCCCCAACCCAGTTTATGCTGCAGTCTGACTCTGAAAAATTGCATTCAATTCAATTTAACCAGCATTCACTGAGAGGACTAAAGATAACAACATACAACACAACAATCCCTGCCTTCAAGGGACTAAGAAGCTAGAACTGAGGTTGAAGTCCCACTGGAATGAGATTCTCTCTCTTTCTTTTCTCAGCTTGGACTACAAAGGAGAGGTGAAGCCCCAGGGGTGGCCGTGACTTCAGCTACTGCAGGAGGGCCAGAGTTACTCACAGCAAAGACCTTGAGTGTGAAGCCCACATGATCTTGCCAAGCCACGCACAGGACATAGGGCAGGTACAGTGTGAAGTAGATAATGCCTCCACAGGCTGCTGCCAGGTTGGCTCTGGAGAAGAGGGTGCTGATCAGAAAGCACTGTAGGATGGTCACCACAGCAAACACGGACAGAAAGACAAACACCACGCTGGGGTCACTGTAGGGCAGCAGGTTTCCTAACTGGGAAGGAAGAGACACATTAAATAGTGTTTGGTAATCAGCAAGTACTCATTTGTAATGAATAGGAGCAAGTATTAAGTGTCGGTTCCTATCCCTTTACACTCCCCACCCCGTTTAACAATAGTTATTTTTCCATGTTGTATGCTTACATGAAATGACTGTGGAGAAAGAAAATTAACATATAAACCTACTCATGTATGGGGTACACACAGAACCCCAATACCCAGAGTTCCTTTCAAGGGGACTTGTTGCCTGGATGTCAGCAGACAGCTCAAGGTGTCAACTCCTCTGGGTTTGTCACAGCTTCAGAGAGCCACCTGACCCTGGGGCACACACCTCCACTGACTGACTGAGGGGCCTGGCATATTGTTCTTCAGGTAAGAAGGCTTTGGGGAACCTAAAGGGCCAGATATTTAGTTCATTGTCAGCTCAGTTCAACAAGCTGTATATGCTCCAGAGTACCCATGGGGTTGGCCCTGCATCAGAGATCCTCCTCTGCTCAATCCTGTATCCTCCCCTTCTCTTTCACAGATGTTGATCCCTAATGAATATCCACACACCAATCTCTGTCAGCCTTTGCTTCCAGAAAAACCTAACCTGCAACAATATGTATCCCTCTGATTATGGTTTTTAGAAATTTAAGCAGAATCACCACCCAATACACTTAAGCACATGAACAGCACTCAGAAGCTACCACGAAATGCTGCTGACCAGACAGCAAAGTGTACTTAGGTGTGGGCTTACCAGGGAAGCAAGAGCCTAGGTTCTTGTCCTGCTTAGCTGCTGCTAGATAGTTGGGTTGACCCTGAGCTAGTCACTATTCCTCTCTGGGCCTCACTTTCCCCAACTATAAATGAGGCAATTACAGGCAATGACAGGTATGAGCCCTTTCCTCCTCAAGCATCTTTGCTTTTCTTCTCCTTACATAGCTCATGCTGGGCTATTTAGGAGCTCCTGCCAGGGAAGGGCCAGTGAGGCAGTCTTACTTTCAGGATGACCACCAGCAGGCCGGCGCTCATCAGCAGGGGGATGAGGCTACTGATGAACCAGCTAAACCAGAGGATGCCGTTGTCCAGGCCCATGATGCGCATGGTCTCCTTCAGCCTCGCCTCCTTCTCATACACGATGCCCTTGATGATCACAGCCACAGAGTAAATCCAGGCCAACGTCATGAAAAGAGGCATTGATCGGCTCATCACCCGCAGGAAGCTGGAGGCCCAAGGAAGGGCAAGCAATGGAAGGAAAATTAAAGATGAGTGTGAGCCAGGCTCATGGCCCAAAATCCCCAAGCCTCCATGCAAGAGAAAGCACCACAACTGAGCCAAAGGTGGACAGGTCCTCTGGACTCTGAAATGTACAGGCTGTCAGATGCTTCTAGAACAATGCAAGTTAGTGACAGAAATTAGACTAACAAAGTGTTGTCAAGTAAAATTTCTTTGGGGCCTGCTTTAGTAACTAGGTGCCTGACGTATCATTAAGCTAAGTTTGGGCTATTTTAAAATACTAAAACAAAACAAAAAAACACAACTCCTCTCATGAAGTTCAACATTGTCAAGGTCATTTGACTCGCCTTGTGTAACTCTTATCACAGATAGTGCAGAAACACACTTCAGGCAGCTCTTGCCAGTAATATTTCAGATTCCACACTAGAATAGGAAATGCAGTGCTGTGAAGTAAAATGGACACAAAATTTGGACTCTGGAACTCAAGGTTTGAGTCCTAGTTTTAGTACTTTTGCACTTACTGAATATGTGACAACAGGCAAAGGCCTCAATGCATCCAACTCCCATCATGTTCCTATCTTAAGACATCATTTCTAAAATAAATCTTGGCTGAGAGGGTCCTTGGAAGAGTCTTCCTTTAGAAAATTCTGCCTAATCCTTGTGAAAGGTGAAAAACAAGATAAATCCAGGTGACCTAGAAAAGCTAGAGAGAGCCATGCAAGGAAATAGTTGTTCAGTGCAAAGCAGAGAGCAAATACAAGGAGGAGCCCTGCTCCTTCTGCACTGATCCACACACACACACACACACACACTCATACACACATACAATCACAATGGAGAGTAAGAAAACTTTCAAAATGTGGAAAAAAGACATTCCATATTTCAGATGCCTACGATAACAATACCTCTGCCCATTCTCTCTTACAAAAAATTATTAGATTCAAAGGCACAGTTTCTACAATGAGAACTCGGCAGCTAATTAGTGCCTAACCACCAAAAGATTATATAAAAAGTCTAAGATAAAAACACATTGTTCATATTCATGTGGATTGTTCAAAATGTGGTTTATCACTTATAGACAAGAAGTGGACAAATTTATGTGAATTCAGTTTTTATAGGTCTAGACTGCTGTTTCTGTGTTTCAGGGATGTGTGCGTATGTATATGTGTTTGCATGTGTTCATCATTACACACTTTTAAACTTGCAGATTGAATAAACTGTAACCAAAAGGGTATAGTATAAAAAATGTAGGTGCTGGAACATGGATAAAAAAGGAGGGAGAATTACCGGTATGCGTACCTGTGTGTCTGTGATGGGGCTGAAACAGTCAACTCACTACATCTGGCATCTTCCTGAAATCTTTACAGAATTTCAAAAACAACTTTTTGACCAGTATTGATACACAGGTAAAATAAATAAGGCATTTTTGTCCACTCCCCTGGCACATGTGTGTTTGCATGTGTCTGTCTGTATATATACTCTATCTGGGGACCATTTTAAACAGATAAAGATGGTGATTTACTGGTTACTTACATGTCATCGACATAACAGGGGTAGGGCATCTGTTGCACATAGACACCAGTTTTCTTCTCGATGCCCGTCAGCACCCTGATGATGGCCTGCTCCACTACATCCTGCAAGTAGGTGAAGCCCCCCCAGACATAACGCAAATCCTCAAAGGGGTCAGCCCGAGGACCTGGGTCCCAGTACCTAAAACCAAACCACAAGTGATCAAACATTCCTTAGAACCATACAATTACAAAGAAAATCCAATCACCCATAGTCCCACCATGACAGAGCCACTGAAATTATTTTTGTAATTACCTTACTTTCTGGTTAGTTGACATATACACATATTTTTAAATAGATACAGTAAGAATAAGCATATCACTTGTGGACATGCTTTTTTCTCCTCCACTGGCTCTCTAACATTACATCAAGAGGACATACCAAATGTCCTTAATCATTCTTGTTTATATTGGCTGTTAGCTCCTTTCTGTAAAAATGAATAATAAGAACATAGGGAACCTAAAGTCGCTTTTCTTTTTTTTCTTTTCCGGTGATATAATTCCTTGGGACTAATTCCCTTGAGTGGAAATGCTAAATCAAAAGATAATTTTTTATGACCTTTGAAATAATTATCTCTAGTAATGAATGTGCCGGTTTCATGAAAATCATGCCACCAATTTGAGTTATTTTTTGGTGAAGTTTCTACCAAATTTTAGTTAAAACAAAATACTTCTAGTCATATCAGCTGCTCTTGACTTCCCCAGGATCACTGGTGTGATTGGATTCAACTTACCCATCCTTGATTTTATTTGTCCTCTCCACATTGTCAATGTCCATTCGGATCTTGTACTTGACATGAGAGGGCAGCTCAACACTGCCAGGAGTAATTCCAGTGAACACTATACCAGCCCAGAACTTTCTCTCATCCAGCAGCTCCATGGACTTGTTGATGAGCCGAACTTCTGTTGCTACCGGTTCAAGCTTGTTCAGGTTGACACACTGATGGAAGAAGAGCCTGGTGAGAATTCGGGGGCCAGGAGAACAAGCAGTGGCCAAAGCAAACTCTATCCTAAGACGGAAGTGTTAACTGCATGATTGTTTTATCCTCAATCTCTACTCCTCTCTAGAGTGATTTTCCAATCCTCAACCAAGAATGGATCATTTTTTTAACTGCAGTTTAAGAGAAATACTAGAAGTATTTAGAGATAAGTTACTCATATTGATTTTTGTGGCAAGGAAGAGACTAAAACAATGATCATACCTCATTTTTCTCTCTCCTTTCTTAGCAACTAACCTAACTAACAGACCCCAAACACCTTTTATTTGTCCCTATTAATCACATAATTTTTTGGACTAAATTTTTTATGTGCAATCTGTCCTATTAGATTTTAGGTTAAGTTTCTTAAGTAATGCCTTTTTAAGCAAATGCTTTGGTGCCATTAGTTATTGGGATAAAACAGAGGAAAACCTGAAAGACAATGGGTAGAAATACTCTTAAGTCAGAAAGAATAAAACTGGCATTAGGTCTATTCATTTGCTCATTCAACTAACATTTATTGAGTGCCTTTGTACACCAAGCCGTGTGTTAGGTTTGAGGGATACTATATGTTACTTTGAACTTTCCTCCAATCCAAATCTTACTGCATCATCTCAGAGAAAAGAAGCCAAAGTCTTTTCTAAATGATCCACAGAACAGATTCTTACCTCCATGAAGCGAGATATGGTCTGGATTGCCTGGCTGGTCTCATTGAAGGCTTCTCTCCAGGTATACACAGAGCCATTTGTAGACCGGACATCCTCTGGGTGCTTGGCCAGAAATGCCACAATATCTTTGGCTGTCCAACCTAAGCCATCCAATTGCTGTTCCCAAAAGTGGTCACTGCTGCGGCTGTCCAACAGCATCTGCCATCCCAATAAGAAAGGACAAGTAGTAAACACCAACTGAATCTTGATAAGCACTATATGATTTACAAAACCCTTTCACATACATTACTTCTTTATCTTCACAGAAAACAGTGAGGCAGATAATAGGGTTCCATATAATACTTTGACAGTCTGTGTTTCCAGCCTAGCTTAACAGTATTAACTACTGTAACAATAATCATACTTACTCTGTGCAATTACTATACTGAATTATTTAAATGCTTTACCTCACACAACTACATGAGAAGGCATCTTTAATAGTTCCCATTTTACAGATAGGAAAACAAGTTCAGAGGGCTCAAGTTCCTAACATAAGACTACACAGCTAAGGAGTAGCAAAGCCAGGATATGAAACATGCACTCTATGATTCTACTGCATCTTCCTACTGCATTATATCATCTTCCTCTTTTGAGCCCCAGGCTGATGATACCTCACATACACTATCTCTAGACTGAATTAGTAACACAAGCCTACTTTTGCTATTTAGTTTGGGAAAATAATGCCACTGTTAAACCAAGTAAAATGTGATCTTTCCTAATAGCAAAATGCCTGGATCATGAGGCAGAGGAGGACTGTCTCCTATTTCTTGTTCCCTAGATGTTGGTTCCCCACATGGGTCAACACAGAAGAGCAGGACAAACCAATCTGGTACCCAATCAGGAGGTCCAGAGGGCTGGGCAGAGGCCTGCACAGATGTGCTGCCAGAAAAATGGATCAGCTTCCAATTTAACTCATGGAGAAGAAGAAGCTCTAACTCCTGTCACACCTTCAAGACAGAAGATGAAACGTTGGTTCTACTGAAGTGGAATCTCTAAGGGGCCAAAAACAGCTACTTTTTAAGTCAGTCTTATTTTCACTATCAAGTTTTTTCCTCCATGTGGCTTCATGTTTATTATTTTAATGGGAACCTAATGGTTTTATAAAGTATATATACTATAACTTCATTAACTATTCCCATATTGCTCAGCAGTTAGTCTATTTCTAATTTCTCACAATAACAATTATTATAGCAATAATGTTTTCTCTCCAACTGTGATTTCCTTAAAATCTTTTCTAGGATATATCCCTGAGAGTATATGGAATGGAGGTACACAGGATAGCACATTTTTTATGGTTCTTGCAATTTTCATTCCAAATTGCTTTCCTTAGGGAATAACAATTTATATCATCATCAGTAAGATATGTAACTATTTTTGTCAACAGATACAAAATTGTACTTCACCAAAGTTCATAGGAGTTTGGGTTAGCAATTCAGAAATGACTTCACGTAGAGACTTGAACCACACAAATAAGAGCTGAGCGAAAACATGTGGCATCTGGGGTGACACCTGCCCTGCCCAGTGTGGCTTCCAAGTAATATGGCCAAGGCAGGCAGCAAGACCAAAGAGATGTGCCTAGGGAGATCACTGGTTACACAGCCATTCTGGGGACCAGGAGATGTAAGATCACCCTTAGGAGTGGTAGCAGGGGGAAAAGCAGGGCCTTGAGATGGAGGCAGCAAAAAGCAGCTCAGAAAGGAGGATGGATTAGTAGCAGTGGCTCCTGTGACTGAAGAGAAGCGCCCCCGATCTGTGTAGTGATGCAGTGGGTGTAAACAGAGAGAGCAGAAAGATAAAAGCCATCAGAATGGAAGGGTGGTAGCCCAGAGCTATTTGGGTGGAATGGGGGAAAACGGGGGTGTCAAAGGGCAAAAAGTTTCAGTTATGCAATATAAATAAGTTCTGGCCATCTAGTATACAGCACGGTGACTACAGGTAATAATACTGGACTGTATACTTCAAATTGGCTAAGAGGCAACTATATAAAGTGATGGATATGTTTATTAGCTTCATTGTGTTGATCACTTCACAATGTGTATATATATATCAAAACAGCAAATTGTACACTTTGAATATACATAATTTTGCCAATTACACCTCAAGAAAGCTGAAAAGCATAAAGAAAGAACAGATAAGAGCCACCCCAACAGAAGCAGAAGCCTCAGGCATTGTGTCACACACCAAAGGTGAGGCTGAAGGGGATGCAGAGGACTGAAGAGCCCAAGCCTGTGGAGTCAAACACTCTTTAACAGAGGAAAGAAAGCAGCTGGAGGAGGCTCCTTCGGCTTCTGCCACCCGATGAGCCCCCTGCCGGTGTCTCTAGCCTGACCAGCCCCGCACTCCAGGCCCCATCTCCCCGCTCCTGTATACCATCCCCACCACCTACCGGTCAGAAGTCGGGAATCACCCTAACGTCTCCCACTCTTTCACCCTTCCTCAATCAAGCAGTCACCAGGCTTCACCTCCTACTGGTCTCTTGGCCACCCAATTGGATAGCCTCCACCTGGTTCTCTGCCTTTCACCTTTCCCCTCTTTAGTCTATCTGTCATATCAGAGAAAAGTACCTACAGGTACCCTTTTTTAAAACCTTTTAATGGTCCCCCAGGGCTTAAATGTCTTTGGCTTGACACACAAGGCCCTCTGGACCACATGACATGCCTTTCTCCCCACCCACAGCTCCTACATTTCCTGTCTTACATCCTGGGTTCCCCCAGCAGGATTCCTAATGAATGCCACGGCCATGGTTAGAAGGGCCAAAGAACAGGGAGCCTATGAGCTTCTGACGCTTCCAAGCCAAAGTCCCCATTTAAGAGTGGGGTAAGCATCTATATGTTTACAGACCAAAACTCATGGAGTCTCTTCAACAGGGCCCCTCATCATCGTCTGTGACTCAGAAGGAAAGAAATCTAACAAGTAGAAATGTGGATTCCAAGGAGAAGACCAGGAAGAAGAGGCCTAAGACCACACCTCGGTCTGTGGTGCTGCCCATGGCTAGGAACCCCTTGCAGAGGAGAGATTGGAGCCCAATAAAGACCCATACTTGAAGGGTGAGAGTTGTTAGTCAGGAATTATTTGGTACATCCATATAAAATATTGTTCATGTTTTTCTCACTAAAGTCCCTTAGTTATTAAAGTCCCCAGTTTAAGAATTCTGCATATATAATAGGACTAGTGTTAATAAAGATGATTCCAACTTTCCTGTTATTGGAAGGCCCCCAGAATGTCCACCCTAGGGCATCAGGGGACAGTCTTAAGCCCAGGAGAGTACCTTCCAGGTAGGTACCCTCTCTAAAACTCAGCTGCCCATTTGATCAATGAGGTGTCAAAAGAAGAAAGATGGCAAAATCCATTCCTGCTTCTTAATGGCAGCAGAAACAAAAGAGGCCTCCTTCACCATGGAGACAAGAAATAGTCTAATGATTCTCTGACTCAGCCCAAGGCAGGGATGATGTGATTGAATGGCACTCAGTCTCAAGCAAAGGAGACCTTCTGTTCTCATATAGCCTCCTCCACTTTTGAATCCTACCTCTACTTATCCCTTTCAAATGGTTTAAGCACCAAATGCAATTCCCCTCCATATGGTAACAGTGTTTCCTCACTGACACAGTGCCTTGGGAGGAAATATCTCAGACTGGTCTATAGGTCAAACCAGGCCTTTCCTCCCAACCTCTGTCCAAGACCTACCAAGATATAGGAAGGTCAAGTAAGATGCTGTGGTTGGCTAAAGTTGCTACAATCACCAAACTCTTGCTCCAAATACCAGCCCTCACTAAGTTTCTTAGAAGAATGATTTTTGACCATCAGACACATTGATGCTGATGTGTGTGAAAAGTGTTATCTGCGCCCCATCTCCTGTAACTCTGCAAAGGTGACAGCCCTGGGCTTCAACCTATGTCCAGTATGTATACACCAGTTAAATGTAATAAATAATTCTCATCTCAGTCACTGGGAAAGTGACTAGAACTCACCTTTCTAGCATCAAACAGGCACACAGTGAACAGTGGGACACTCACCCGAACAAGGTCCATTTCTGAGCTGCTCTCCATGAAGGTCCAGATCTTGGGGCTGAGCTCTTCCCACATCCCTTCCAGATCATGAAACACAGCCAGTTCCTGGAAGGTCTTATTCACCTGTAGTCAGGTGGGAAGTCAGATGCAACAGAAAAAAGGAGGAGATGCAGAGACATGAGAAATTCAGATGCACCCTGAGAAGATGCTCCATCATAGCAGCTCTTTTCCAGTCCTTCCCATTTCCAGAGAGTACCTGTCTGTAGCTACAACCCAGAGGTCAGCTCTGGCCTGGGTCAGACTAGGTTCTTACTCTTTGGAAATCCAAGAAGAGCCATGAGTATACTTAATATACACCATCTAAAGCCACCTTTACTTTTTTGCCCATAATCCCAGTAGATTCTAGAGAGGAACTCTTGGGCCAGGGTAGCTTACCTCAGCCATCACCTGTCTTGTGGCAGGAGTGTCAGGTGTATACAGTATCTTCCCAACAAGCAGAGGCTTGAGAGCTTTCCATATGATGCGGGAAAGAGGACTGGACTCCAAATTTTTCATCAAATCGTTGCAGTATGGAGCTACAAAGAAGATGAAACATTCATATGCATAGGCATATACTTTTGGGAACAAGGGCTTTGTGGCCAACCAGCCTGTCATGGGTTCAAATCCCAGCTCTACCACTTAAGAGCTATGTAACAAATAATGTCACTTGTCTGAGCCTCAGACTGCTCCTCTATAAAAATAAAGTTAACAAAATCTACTTGGCAGACATGTGGGGAGGAATAACAGATGTTATCTATAGAGCTCCAAGAAAAATGCTCAAAAAATAACCAGAGATTGTAACACTGATGATGGATAACTCACAACTGAGACAATCAAGAAAAATGTTCTTACTAGGCACAAGCCTGCAGAACTCTAGGTCCATACCACTGTGCCAGACCTTGCCACTTCGTTTTCACTGAAAACAGAAGGCTGAATTCAGACTATAGCGTTCCAGTAAAAATTAAATTTTCTTTTAATTAATAGGTTTCATCAGAAGTATATGCAATAAATGTAATAAAAATCCCAAATGAAAAATTCAAAAGTTAGACAGGGTTTGATTACCCAGAAAAATTCCTGAATTTTTAAAAAATTTCATTCTGGTTCTTTTAGATACCAAATATCCTCGACAAGCTGCACAGATAACACAATTTTTTTATAAAGAGAGTTTGTTCACAATTGTATGTGTTGTGCAAATGCAGGCTCCCTTGGGCTGACTTGCAAAGCAAGGGAGCAGAGGGGATGGCATTTCCTAAAACTGCCCATCATTCTATCCCCTTTGGCTCACAAAGCAACCTGCAATGTCTGCGGTGCTTTACTCCAGAGAAGAATAAAATGTTCTTGTGTTACAGTAATGCACAAAAAGCTGCCTCACTCAAGATCTGAAAGACACACCTACAGCTGAAAATGGAGAAAGGCTTACTTGCATAATGTTTTCAAGGAAAAGGATGCCATTGTCTAAAACTGTAACACTGGCTCCTTGCTGCCACCAGGTACAGGACATGCATCCCCACAAAAGTACCCTAGTGTAGAGAGTGAATATAGAGTTACAGGTTCTTTGACACCACCTTGCGACTAAGAACCAAAAACAAACAGCAGATCAAATGCCCAAGTCTGACTGTACACACGCCACTATTAACAGGCCATGCGGTTTACTGGAAAACAGCATGGAGCCAGGTAGATCTGAGCTTAATCCAGCTCTTGTGGATTAGTTACGGTGGGGCTCTGCCCAAACCATTTAACCTCTCCGAGCCTACAAAATGTGGAGTTGTAAGACCTTCTTTGCAGGGCTATTTTAAGGGTAAAAGGAGATAAATAGAATGTCCAGTACACAGGAAATGTTCCTGACATTTAGCTTTTATTACTGTTATTAATACGATTATTTTAAGTTTTTATCATAAAGCATACCTCGAGTTGGGGAGTGCAGAAAGGGGACAGAGGAAGAAGAAAAAGATCCTTGATTACTCTGGGAATCACCCTCCTACACACTCCAGGCAACTGGAGAGATTGGCTCTCAATCATTCATTCATTTGATAAACACACTGGGCACCTGAGATGTATCAGGCCCCATTCAAAGAAGTGGGGACAGTTAAGGAGCTCAATCTGGTGGGCAAACAGACATATAAACGTCCAATGCTGCCACAGAGGATAACAGCAAGCAGGAGGTGACATAGGCCGCGTCTAGACAAGGTGGGCTGGGGCCCAGGCTTCAGTCTGCAGACACTCACTTGTAGAATTGTCATAGAATGTGTCAGCATCTTCTTCAGTGGTGTTGCCTCCAAAGAGGGCTTTGTAGTTGTTGTCCTCATACCAGTTGAGAGATTTGATCTTCAGGCCCCCACCCTCGGGATGGCCACAGACAATGCGGGACACAGCCTGGTATATCTGGGTGGAGGAGCTAGAGCTGTTCACGTTGGTCAGAAAGATCACCTCCTGCCGCATGTCACTCCAGCTCCTCATGCTGAACAGCTGGTGTCGGGTATCAGGAGGAAAACAAAGGGGAAGAGGATAAAGGGGTAGGTAGAGCAAGGGTTAGAACAGCGAAGAGAAAGAAACACCTCATTTTCTTGACTTCCACAAAGCCATATCCCAGACCATGCCTTGTCTGACATCTCCTCTTAGTCTTGTGATGGGACAGCCAGAACCTGTGACTCCACCTGTGGGTGGCGCCAGCAGTGCCAGTAGTTTGGGAGAGGCTGTTTGAAATACAAATTCTAATCTATCTAGCTACAGCTCAAATCTGCATTTTCACAAGATGTCCAGGCGATTCCTATGCACATTAAAGACTGAGAAGCACAGCCTGGAAATTAGAGGAGCCCGTGATGATGGGCTTTACTTCAGTTGGATTGTCTTCTGGTTTATAAGAGAATGCTCTCTCTGAACAGCTCTATGTTCATATACATACCTTAGGACCTGCTCACACCCTCAAAATCACCAACTCATTTCTAAAACACATCAAACTTTAATGTGGAAACTAAGGAGCCCCCTGACCCTTTGGAGAAAAGGTACCATGTGTGAAGCCGCCATCCTTGTCTTAGTTACTGTCAGGCAATGGAAAAAGCATAAGGTGGAAGACCTGAGTTTGAACCACAGTTATGTCTCTCATTAGTTTACAGCCTTAGGAAAGTTGCTTCTTTAAGGGTCCAACTTCTCATCAAGGCTTTGAAGCTCAAATACTGTGGTGGGGAGTAAGCCACAAACCATATGAGAGAGGACCCTGCAAGGATGAGTCAGACATACCAGCAGCCAGGGGCTGTGTCTCACATACAAATGTACTCCAGCACCTTGTGGAGTTCTTGGCCCAACTACTCTTACAATTAAATATTTATAGAACACTTTGTATTTCCACAAGTTTCACAATAAATCATTAATAAACCCTTGCCCACGCCCTGGAGAAGGCCCAGATTCCAGCTCCTTGCATGCAGTCTTCTGTCTCACAGAGCCTGCTGGTTCCTACAAGTGACACGGTAATGGATTCTGTAGGTCCTGACTTTGCCTTCTGTTTCCTGAGGGCAACCAGGGACCCCAGGGGTGGGTCAGATGTCACAGAGTTCTCCCTCCAGGGTGGGAACACCTGACACACCCCACGAAAACACAGTTGGTGGTCAGCTTTTATCTTTTCATAACCTGTATGAAGTATATGACAGGGAGAGAAGAGGTAGCCAGACCACCTTTCCTTTTGTTGGTGCATAGAAACAACCCTGGAGACTTTTAAGTGACAGTGAGAAAAAGCCACTCCTTCTCTTTCCACAGGCCACCTCACCACCAGCATCCCACCGATCCCCAACCAAAAGAACAAACTTCTTCCCACATAAAACCAGTACATTTTTGGATACAGGTACCAAAAGGAGTGAGTTATTCCACACTGCTGGCTGTTCCCAGCACCTGTCTTAGGGGCAAACTGCTGCTCATTCTTCTGCACCTCAGCTTTTGGCCCACACTTCCTGTGATGCACTCCTACTCACAAGGAAGGGTAGCCAGTCGTCCTGCAGCCCTGAAAGGCAGTTTGTGGTAATCATCTGTGGCTGAGTGAACTGCTGACTTACTGCTTTCCCAATCTGCTTTAACAGCCTCCTCCTTTCTTTACCCCCAGCAGTCTCTTCTCCGTTTAATAGCCAGAATGCAAACAGACTCTAGGTTTGCAGACTCTAGGTTATATCATATGCCCCTCTGCTCCAAACCCTCCACTGGCTTCCCGCTCCCCTCAGCCTAAGTCCAGCCTTACCAAGCCTGCACAGCACTCGCCTCCTTCTCTGACCTCATCGCCAACCACCCTCTCAGCCGCTCACTTTGTTCTGGCCCACCAGCCTCCCTCTGGCCTTGAAACACATTCCTTAATCATGCCCTATTCCAGGGTCTTTGTATCTTCAGTTCTTCCTGCTTGGAGTGGCAGACATACAGTCATTTCCTTCAGGTTCAATTGTCACCTTATCAGAGAGGATTTCTCTAATGACCCCTTTTAAAACACCACCTCCTCACCCTCTATCCCTCTTACCCTGCTTTATTTTTCTTCATTGCAAGTATGTCTGCTGTCACATTACATGCTCACCTGTGCATTTCTTTCTCCCACCCCACACAAGCCCCATGAGAATGGGGAAGTTAGAGTGCTCACAGGTGAATCCCCACCATCTCACAGTGCCAGGCACCTGGTAGGTGCTAGACAAATAACTGCCCAGCCTTCCCCATCTCACTGGGCATATCTTCCCTACCCTCCAGATGTGAAGCTCATGTCAGCTTTGTCTCATCTAGCTCCTAAAGTCCCCATTTCCACCTAACTTCCAGGCCATTAATCCATATTTTCTTTCTCTGAAGTGTTTCCTTTTTTAGTCTATTACAGTTATCACCATAGTTCATCAGACAAAAAATGGGCTATCGCGGCAAAAACATAGGCTTTGGAGTCTAACGCTCCTGGGTTCAAATCTCAGTTTTGCCAGTTAACTAACTAGGTGACTGTACATTAAGCTGTCTAACTTTTCTGAGCCTCAGTGTCTTCTGTGAAACAGATACCATAAGAGCTACTCACATCTGTCATATGGACTGGAGGAAAACTGGATAGAACCTCATGAACCAGGGGCAGTCCCCAGAAAGTAATAGCTCCCTGCTTCCTTTCCCTTTTTCTTTCAAGCGTTGTGCTTCGGTCAAAACAACCAATTTCATTCTAAACACTGAACAGATAAACGAATACATTTATTTATCTTCTCCCATTTGTCCCAGAGAAATAACAAGTTAGCCAATGAGTAACTCTTGGTCAGAGCAATTTATAGGTGTTCCACTGAGAGGAGCAGGCGGCCTGGCTTGCCCTGAACCAGGTAGCGAGCAGGGCACAAGGAAGCAGCCACCATGAAAAATGTATATTGCTCAGCTGGAGAGCTTCCGCCACATCAGCAATGGGAGCATCACATGCTTTCAATTCTTTTATTTATTTTTCACCCCAGACAAAAGGCTGGCCAGTGATGTAAAAGGAAACAGCTGTAACCAGACCCTGAGTTAGAGGCAGCTTCCTATGCTCCAGTCATTGCTCTGCTGTCGCTAAAGCTGGGAGGGGACCTGCAAGGGCAGTACAGGGCATGTCAGTGTCAGCTAACAGGAGCCGAGAGAAATGGCTATGGCCTTGCAGGGCAGTTTCTGTTTTCTTTCTGCTTCCTGGAAGAACCCTGGGTGACCCAGCTTCTTCACCTACAGTAAGGTCACCAGCGTTCAGAACTGGAGTAACAAAGGCAGGCTGGAAGAGGACTTCCCCTGAAAGGGACCCAAAAGCCAAGCCTCTTCAGTCAGACACACATAAGCAAAATTAAAAGAAAAAAGAAACTGAACAGACGGTTCTCCAAAAAAGAAATACAGATGGCCAACAGACACATGAAAAGATGCTCCACATCGCTAATTATCAGAGAAATGCAAATTAAAACTACAATGAGGTATCACCTCACACCAGTAAGGATGGCTGCCATCCAAAAGACAAACAACAATAAATGTTGGCGAGGCAGTGGAGAAAGGGGAACCCTCCTACACTGCTGGTGGGAATGTAAGTTAGTTCAACCATTGTGGAAAGCAGTATGGAGGTACATCAAAATGCTCAAAACAGACTTACCATTTGACCCCGGAATTGCACTCCTAGGAATTTACCCTAAGAATGCAGCAATCAAGTATGAGAAAGACCAATGTACCCCTATGTTTATCGCAGCACTATTTACAATAGCCAAGAATTGGAAGCAACCTAAATGTCCATCGATAGATGAATGGATAAAGAAGATGTGGTACATATACACAATGGAATACTACTCAGCTATAAGAAAAGGGCAAATCCAACCATTTGCAGCAACATGGATGGAGCTGGAGGGTATTATGCTCAGTGAAACAAGCCAAGCAGAGAAAGAGAAATACCAAATGATTTCACTCATCTGTGGAATATAAGAACAAAGGAAAAGCTGAAGGAACAAAACAGCAACAGAATCACAGAACTCAAGAATGGACTAACAGGTACCAAAGGGAAAGGGACTGGGGAGGATGGGTGGGTAGGGAGGGATAAGGGGGGGCAGAAAAAAGGGGTATTAAGATTAGCATCCATAGCGGGGTGGGAGAAAGGGGAGGGCTGTACAACACAGAGAAGACAAGTAGTGATTCTATAACAGTTTGCTACGCTGATGGACAGTGACTGTAAAGGAGTATATAGGGGGGACCTGGTATAGGGGAGAGCCTAGTAAACAAAGTATTCGTCATGTAAGTGTAGATTAATGATTAAAAAAAAAAAAAAAAAAAAGCAGTTCCTATGTGGTGACCTCTAATGAGTTCTACACAATGATATAAAGGGCATATAAAAGTGTAGGCAAAGGGTCTGTTTGTGTTTATACAGAGGATCAAAGCCTAATTTGGCTACCCCGAAAATGAACTAAGATACGATATGAAAAATAACTTCCAACATCAGCACTCTCGGGAAGACTCATGACAGAAGATGATCAGCAAAAAAAAAACTCCAACAAAGATCCACACACTGTCACAGATGTAGATGCACTCATCCCACCAGTTCCTGGACTTGCCATGGGAATGAAGAAGGAGATATCTAAGCTGGCCTGTGCATACAGTAAAACAACAAATTTGACTGGATCTATACTGTTGGAACTCAACCAAGAATTAGGAGAAGTGCAAATTGTAGCACTCCAAAATCTTACAACCACAGACTATTTATTGTTAAAAGAACATATGGGATATGAACAGTCCCCAGGAATGGGTTGTTCTAGTTTATCTGAATTCTCTCAGACTGTTTAAGTTCAGTCGGACAATATCCACCATATCATAGATAAGTTTTCACAAATGCCTAAGGTGCCTAACTGGTTTTCTTGGTTTCACTGGAGATGGCTGGTAATTACAGGTATGCTTTGGTTAGGTAACTATATTCCTATTATGTTAATGTGTGTGCACAATTTAATTAGTAGTTTAAAACCTATCCATGCTGAAGTTACTCTACAAGAAGATATGTCAAAGAAATAATCAATCTTCCCAGGTTTTCTTCTGCCTGCTACTTCTATAGGTTTTCTTCTTCCTACCTAATCACAACCTTTAAATAGAACTCGTGCCACATGTCGAATTTACCGAGTATCATAATTCTTCCAAGTGGTAAAGACACCTCAAGACAAATGCTGGGCATAGAAGCCACAGGACATAAATATGCAAAGAAGTAAAAAGCTAACCTTTTCAAACAATAAGGCTTCTCTCTCACTTACCAACTTAACATTTCCCTATATGGCCCCGGAAGATGACTGGTTAGCCAGAGACAGGTAAGATTCCTCAAGGGAGGAACAACCTAAGACAGGCACAGTCGCAGGGGGCCATCTGGTGAGAAAATGGGGAGCAGCAGAGGTGAGGCTTAGAACCTCCCCCCTCATGTTCTGAGAGAAATCTTCTGCATACATGGATGTTTATTGCCCTCGTCTAGCTCGGATTAACACATAGTCTACAGGCACACACCTGATCATCTACATTTGCTCTCTTACAACACTAAACTCTGTTTTCTACCTTTATCTAGTATCTACCTACCACTTCAGCATTTTATTAAAAATAATAATAATGGAGAAATGTGGTATCCACATATAAATCAAGTTTAAAAATCAAATGAGTATTCATATTTGAACTATGTATAGTTCATAATGCATGAACAAAACCGAAAGCTTCTGTGATGACTGCCCTTGCACTGTTCACCATGTAACTTATTCACTATGTAAGAATTTGTACTCCATGTAAGAATTTGTTCGTTATGCATCAGAAGATTGGAGACTGATGAAAATTAGGCTTGGGGTGGATTAATGATTGTGCATTGAGTACTGACCCCCCTATACAGAAATTTATTGTGGTTAACGACTATTTGATCAATAAATATGAGAGATGCCCTCACAAAATATATATATATATATATATAAACACACTTCCAATTGTAAAATAAATAAGTAACCGGGATGTAATGTATAGCATAAGGAATATAGTCAAAATATTCTAACAACTTGGTATGGTGATACCTGGTACCTAGAATTATCATGTATATAAATGTTGAATCACTGTGTTGTACACCTGAAACTAATGTAATGCAATACTGTTGTCAACTACCCTTCAATAAAAAAAAATAAAAATAAATTAAAAAAATAAAAAAATAAAAATAAATAAAAAAGAGAACTGAACCAAAAGCAATACACTAAAGGGTCAACAGTGTTTAATTTTCATGTTTTCTGTATCTTCCAAATGTTCTGCACTTTCCATAATAAACATGCAATACTTTCACTCACAGAAAACATACATTTAGATATTTGAGAAAAATAATACAAGCACCAAAAAAATGAGTTAGAGAAGCAACTCAAAATAAGGCTGGAACAAGTCTGAGAAGATTTTCCCACAAATTATTCATATGCAATGTCCTATAAATTAAGGCCAGTGTTGTTTCTGACCACTGCCCCTGGCTCGGCTCCTTACATACTGGACTCCAGAAAGTTCCTCTTTTCCAAGTCAAATTTGAAACAAGGCTAGGAGAACAGGAAGATGAAGCAGATGCTGGCCGGGAGGCAGAGGAAAGCTTAACTGTTTTTGCAGGCAACTACAGGCCCTCTGCTCCTATGAATGAATATAAGGTTATTGGATACATTTGTCAACATGTGGACCTGAAAGGCAAACTCAACAATGTTCACAGTGGGACTGCATTTCCAAAGTTGAATCTCAGAGGCCATATTTCTAAGTGAAAGATCTGAATAAGGGGGTACCATTTATTTCCTTTAGTTAGCAAATATTTTGTAAAAAGATCACCAGGCCTTGCTACTGAATAAGAAATATGGAGAAGTTGCTAGCAACACAGATGCAGGATGTAGGGGAATGAGAGGGAATTATCCTCTTTACAAGTAAGTTATTGATTAGAGGCAAAAAATAACAATGGGAGGAAATTCTAGACTAGATTTCAGGCCTTTAGCCACTAATTAATTAGCTCTGAGATATCTATTAGACTCTATTTCCTCACCTATAAAGTAAGGAGATCAATCCAGGTAACTTTTAAGATCACTGGTGCTTCTAAAATTGATTTCACATTTCACATAATACTCAAACCAAAAGGACCTTCTCTTAACCGAACTCAGGGTCAAAAGAAGTGTTAGCAGATTGCTTGTGTTCTGGTGCTGGAATGACAACTTACCTCTTGGGTCAGTGACCCCAGACTATCCAGCAAAGTTCTTGTGGCTTCAGACAGTTCCTTACTCAGGAAGGCAGATGTAGAGTTTAGTTCTGTCTGGAATGAGAAAAAAATACTTTGTTTCTAAGCTCAAATGTAAACTGAAATCTTATTAAAAATAAACAATTAAAACTTCATAATCTTGAGATTAAAAACAACAAAAAACCCATCCCTAACCAAAATAAGACAGTAAAATTATTCTAACTGTATTTTTGCAGGTTATTTCAGAGAAGAATTACTAATTCTTTTTAATGGTGTAGGAATATATATTTAGAACTAGTTGAAATGCAAAAGATAAAGTTATCTCATATTGAATTAGAGTCCAAAGCAACTCTGAACACAAATTCCAAACTCTTTCTGTGGTTCTGTAGGACAGACAATGTGGGAATGGCCTTGAGAAACAAGTTTGCAAAGGCTCACAGAAAGGAAAAAAATATAAATTTAAAGGTGCCAAAAGCATGGGAAGAAGGAATTCTTTGTCATTTGCCCAAGTCAGCATTATTTCTAACACTGGAAATTTAATACAGACCACTTATTTCTAGGTCTACTTTTAGTCAAACCTTTAATTTACTCATTTATACACTTAATTGTTGTTCTATGCCACCTAGCCTCACAGCACATGTAAGAAAATAATTAGGCCCAAGGAAAAGATAAGGTAGGGCTGAAAGTCTAAGCCAGAGAAGAAAAAACAATGATACATAGACTCTGAGGCCAGAAGTACTACAGATGAGGGGCCTCAAATTTGGTTCTGAGTTTCTCTTCCAAAGAGTGAAAGACAGAGGGTCGGTTTCATCATTTTGTCAAATAGGGAAGAAAAAGTCTTCAGGGAAAACTCAGCTTTCCTTGGCACTTCTATGGGCATTTTATACAATATCCAATACCTATGAAATCTCAAGAATGCTGTGCTGTTTTGATATTTGCCTCATGTCAGAGATTGTTGTGAAATTACAATGCAGACTGCATGGAAAATGGCTGAAAGTGGATGGAGCTCATCATTACCTCTGAGAATAGAAGCCTGGGATGTTTTCTTTTAAAAAGAACTCCATTCCTTCCTAATTACAACCCTTTAGTAGAATTCGTGCCTCATATCGAAAATTACTGAGTATCATAATTCTTCCAAGTGCTAAAGATACCTCAAGACAAATGCTGGGCATAGAAGCCACAGGGTTCTGCAAAGAAGTAAAAAGCTAACCTTTTCAAAGAATATTGCTTCTCTCTCACTTACCAACTTTACATTTCCCTGTATGGCCCCGGAAGATGACTGGTTAGCCAGAGACGGGTAAGATTCCTCAAGGGAGGAACAACCTAAGACAGGCACAGTCGCAGGGGGGCCATCGGGTGAGAAATTGGGGATCAACAGAGGTGAGGCTTAGAACCTCACCCCCCCGTTTTGAAAGAAATCTTCTGCATCCGTGGATGTTTTGTTGCCCTTGTCTAGCTTGGATTAAATCTTAGGCTATATAGGCACAAAACTGATCATCTACATTTGCCCTCTTACAGCACTAAATTATGTTTTCTACCTTTATCTTACATCTACCTACCACTTCAGCATTTTATTAAAAAATAATAATAAGTGTAAAAATCAAATGAATAATTATATCTGACTTGATTGTTTATAGTTCATGATGTGTGATCAAAACCGAAAGTTTCTGTGATATGACTGCCCTTGCACTGTTCACCATGTAAGAACTTATTCACTATGTAAGAACTTGTTCACCATGTAAGAACTTGTTCATTATGCTTCAGAAGATTGGAGACTGTTGAGAATTAGGCTTGGGGTTGATTAATGATTGTGCATTGAGTCCCCTATACAGAATTTTATTGTTGTTAACAACCATTTGATCAATAAATATGAGAGATGCCCTCTAAGAAAAAACTCCAAATGCAGCAGATTAAGTTAGTGTCATCCCGATCGATCATCATAATATCCAAGCATAATCCTGAATGTACATTTCTGACAAAATCTGTCCAAAGGTGCAGTGAAAGAATTTGTCCAGCCTGATTCATTAGCTTTTCCAAAATGGCTTACTCACCAGAGCCAAGTTTTCCCACTTTCCCAGTCCTCTGATTGACCTATGATTTCCCCCGTAAATGCGATACTCAGGTAGGTCTCTGTGGTATGACCCACAGGTTATGTTAATGAGCATTCTTCCCATGAAGTAACTCATGAGCAAAAACAGGAATTAAAAAAAAATTTTTCTCTCTTCAGGTTCACATTATAACTAAAGGTTACCACACTAAAAGTTGAACCCAGAGAGCTGACAGCAAGGAAACCCTTTACAGATGAGAAGTCTTAATTGGAAGACCGAGGAGAGATAAGTGTTTCCATGCCTACCATGAGGCCCACAAGATGACACATGTTCAAGATTGTAGTGACAAAAAATGCCAAATTAAGTTAATGTAAATATTTAAAACTTAAAACTTCATAGATAATTTTTTTCTTTTATCAAGTGTGAATAGAAGTAAGATTCTTGTGATTCTTGTCACTTTGCTCCTTCTTCTTTGGTTAGTGGGAACCTGGAATAGCTACAGAATCTTGGGAAAATGGTTCCAGTTCCTCCACGCCATTTCCTCAACTGCACAGCAGACAATAATGATGTGCACAAGTCACAGCATTTTCATGAATGTTAGAGTGCCTGGCACATAATATGCCCCTCACAATTATAAACAATTTCATCCCTGTCTATCTCTTCCCTTCCATGAAAGTTTACTACCAACACTAAAGAGCTCGCCTCTGCAAACAGGGCTTTCTAGTTCTTAAAAAGACATATATACTCCTTTCTGTTTCTTGGCTAGTTCTCAGTGAACTTTTTCTCCTATTGAGGTGCCCTCCACTAAGCAGAGAGCTAGAGTTGTCATCTCAAAGCATGTCAGCCACATTCCTATGTGCTATTTCTAAAATTATAAATACTTCTCACTGCAGGGCTAAGACCTAATTCCTGAAGGCTTGAGGTAAAATTCTTCTTTCTCCCACTAACCCTTTTCTTTAACTCAGTGTTTGCTAAACTATGAAACAAAATATAATGTTAAACAGATGAACTTCATACTTATATTAAATAATATTAAGCAGATGAAATATAAATATATATATATTTATACTATGCATACATAAACTTGCCCCAAAGTTGACATTTAAATTGAAAAACCTGAAGGAAAAACCATAACCTATGATTATGTATATGTATATATCTATATATATACAGACATGTATAAGTACATACACTTTATCTTAATGTATATTCACGTGTACCTTCTCTTTATACTGATAGTAATTATACCTTCAGAATAGTGATAGTTTCCTTTCTAATTAAACTTACTTATGCAAAAGAAGTGTCTATTAAAAGGAAATATTAAATTAAAATGGTACCAATTGCACTTGAATACAACCAAATCGTGACAGAGATGGTGAATGACCAAGTTCTTTAATACACAGCTCCCGCATCAGAACCACCTGTGGTGCTTGTTAAATATGCAGACTCCCAGCCCCTTGACACCTACTGATTCAGGAGCTAGGCATGTGATCCCGAAATACCCAGGGGACTTTTTTGCACATCGAAGTTTGAGAACTACCTAAGACACAGCACCTAGACAACATTAGGCGTCTTTTGCACAATTCTCTGCATGGATGTGATTGGTTGTGCGTTCCATGTCTGGACTCACATGCTGTCTGCTTTGGTTTGTGGAGCACTGAAGAAAGACCAGTCAGTTCCCCTGGTCCCAAGTGGGATAGAAGATGAGGTCAAAGACATCTGAGGCTAGGTACACAATCACACCAATTCAGTACACAAGCCACCAAGCGCAAAAGACCCGGACTCTTAAACCCCAGACACAACACAGTTCCATTGTCACCGTTAGCAGTCATCTTTCCCTTAGAGGGTACAAATCAATGAATTCCCCATCTGAATAAACTTAAATCTTCATGGGTAATGATTTTTCCTTCAGATTTTTCGACTTACATATCTTAACCTTGGGGCAAGTTTATTCTTCTTTTAAAAGCTACGCAATTCAGCAAAACTCCATGCACATAGCAGGGCCTACCACCTGACTGTTTAACCCATAGTTTACCATAGACATACATAGAAGGACCTCATTACATTTATTGTGGATATCAGACCTTTACATCTTCAAACACAGATGCAATATTGTACCTTACTATACAACTTGGTTGTCAATAGTCCGAGCTTTGGTTTGTTTACTTAACTGATATAATTTGAGTTTTGGTATCTAGGAGAAACATTGGTTAAATCCATAGAAAAGTAATAGATAGAACAATGTCATTACTGTCCTTTTTACACTAATGGTTGTTTGAGATTAAGTGTTCAATATTCATTAACACAAATACTGGCAACATGAAGTCAATGCAAACAAAATTCCATTTTCAAAGGATGTTATACATCCTGTTGGAGTTACACACAAAGATGTGGGTTGACATCACAGGGTTAAAAATGCACACATACACACAGAATTTAAATTCAACATTGAGTTCAAAGCTTAGATTTTCTGGATATTTTTCTCAAGACTTCGTTTTACTTCTCTGTGCTTGGACATTATAAAATACTGAGAATGGACTGATACAAGTCAGGAAACTTAATATTACAAATTTATGGGGAAAGGATGGGCTATTCAATTACTATTGCTGGGACAACTAGTTGTTTATATAATAAATTTTCCATTTCACACTACTATACAAGATTAAAGATCTAAAAGTAAAATTGGTAAGTTTGAAACATACAGGAAAAAACATACGTTTGAACTTGGTTAGGAAGTCCTTAAAATATAAAAAGTCCAACCAAAATTTTTTTAAAAAAAGACTCCAACTTTTAAAAGTAAAGACTATATACCAAAAGACACCATACACAATGTGAAAAAATGAGCCGAACAATGGAAGAACGAATTTTTTTCTTACATTTTAGTATTAAAACAGAATACCAGGCAATAAAGTGAACCAGATGCCACATTTATCAGCATTGATAAGTCTGAAAAAACATTATGTTGAGTGAAAAAGACAAGTTCCAGACCAATATGTACTTATAAAATGTGAACACATTCAAATCAATCCAGTATATTTTTATTACCAGGATGCAAATATATATGGTATAAAGCATAAAAAAATGCAACTCCACGATAGTGGTTATCTCTGAGGAAAGAGAAGGGGGCACTAACTATAGTACAATGTTTTATTTCTTAAGAAGACTCTAAAGCAAGCACAGTGAATGATAGATACTGGTGCATGTTATTTTCTGCAACTTGTATGTTTGAACTATTTCATAATTTTCTTTTTAATTCAGTAAAAAGTAAGAGAGGGAGGGAGGAGGAAAGGAAGGAGATTGGGCAAGAATGAAAGAAAGGTAAACAATATAAACTGGCTTGAGTACATATAAGATCTGAAAAATGTCTAACTTCCTTGAATAAAATTAACCTCAGGAAACATGCCCAGGCCACAAACTGAAGTCTGAGAACCATGCACTTGTATCTACTGTTAACTGTGTTTGCCTGCTTGTACTTGCCACACGCAGGCAAAACTTGCCAAATAGTATTTCCAAAGAACTCCAGTTAACAATTCACAGTTTGGAATCCCTACTATTGTTTTTCCTAACCAGAAACATTCCCTTGGCTATAAACTTATATAGGTCCCACTCAATAACTGACCACTTAGACCATTTGTCTTTTCTCTCCCCATGTTTTAAATTCCCTGACCACAGAGGCAAGTGATTTTCTTTTATAAAGTAAAGTGGAGGACGGGAAGAGGTAAAATTAAACCTTTAGTTCAAGACTGTACATTTTGTGTTCAGCTAACAGGAATTCATGTATTATTTAATATTTTTAGATCATAACTAAATACTGTAATATCATTAACAAGGAATAGACAATGCTTATTGTATTACTCAAAAGCTCCTACCCATTTCTGTAAAATGTATTAATCACAACATAGCAATATTTCCTGAAGGCATGATATTCTGGGGCCAGTGGCATTGTGCCTGATCCCTTCCGGATCCAACAGATGACTTAATGATATTCTTTCTAGCCTCACTAGCTTAACTAAATTGTAAAAGACTGAAATTTCAAAAAGGCAGTAATTTAACAAAGTCAATTTGACTTTAATTTCTGAGCTGGTATTTTAGTTCAACTCAATGTCCAGCAGTTTCTGGCACATACTAACTATGCTCCCAGTAAATATTTGTGGAAGAAAAGCCAAAAGCAAGGGAGAAATACATTAGGAGGGCAAGAGACAGGCTGGTGTGAGTCCTGTTTCAAAGGTTATTCAAAATCACAGATACATGCATCTCGCTAAGTCACTCACCTGCGGGATCTTGCTGTGGCTCCCCTTGCTCTGAGGATGAGGCCCAATAGCCTAACACGGCTCCTTGAAGTTTGTCCACCCCATTAGTGTCATATCTTACTGTTCCTTCTACAATCAAACTTCCCATAGGTATATCTATTCCACTCTGAATTACTCAATCATGTGCAGTTCCCCGTATTAACCACCTTCTTTTCTCTCTCCCCTGTGGACCCATGCACATGCCATGTCCTCTGCCTGAACCTTCTTCTCCTGGTTTTTGACCTGGCTAACCTTTATTGTTTAGCTCCCAACTCAGAGGATGCTTCTTTCCTAATCCTCAAATACTGGGTTAGGAGGGGCCCAGCAGGGCCTGCACAGTGCCCAGCAGAGGCTCTATCCATCTGCATAGCAAGGGATATGCTATGCTTCTTTCCTGGTCCATCCCACCCACTGCCCCACCAGTAGAGAAACTCAAAGAGAGCTGTGCTTTGCTCACGAGTACCTCTCTGGCCCAGTGCATGGCACAGATCAGGTCTCAATAAATACTTGCTGAATGAATGAATTTAAGTGTTTGTTTATAGATGATCACTATAGAAGACTAGGAGAGAATATTACTAATGCATTAGAAGTCACAGCCCAATATGAGACAGAACCTCTGAGAAGTTACAATTTAATTGAAAACTCTTTTCAATTTACAAAAATTGTATCCATACCCCAATTTTTCAGGAACTCTACTACTAACACCAAATAATGTGAGATGTGGGTATATTTATTTGCATAGTATTTTCAGTGTAATGCACAATTTTGTTTTCCTGTGAATGCATGCTATAATGTGTTCACTGGGACATTTCAAACTTCCCTTAAATACTCTCATAAAGTAAACTAAAAAGTCTACTTCAATTTGCCCACACTCAAAAAATCCAACTGAGGGCTAGGATTTATATGTTTTAGTTCAAATTGAAAATAAGCCATACACCAGGTACAAAGACTCTCCTCTTTCCAATATTTACATGACAATAAAGTTTTCCTTTGAGGAACATTTATTATTTCTTCTTGAAGTAAAGAACTATAAAACTCACATCTGAGAAAGGTACTAATCTTTTAAAAACAATTCAACAATTTAAATAATAGCTTTTAAATTTGAAGTGTTTAATGCATAAAAATATTTTCTGGGTTTCTTTTTTTCATTTTTTGCTGTTTCTACACACCACTAAATACACCTATTACCACATAATTCAGGACAGCGCCCCCTCCAAAAAAATTAAACCTTCATCTAAGAAATCAAAGAATTTCAGGAAGAAATGTAACTGAGGCAAAAATGTCTGTAAATATGTAGTAGTTAACACACTGCTATATTTACCAATTTATCCCAGCTCTGTGCTCCCCTTTTCCCATAATAATTAGGTGAACATGCATGAGGCATGTCACTCTACCATCAGCCAAATGATGAAGATTGCAACTGCTTGCCAGGCAAAAGCATATGTTGTAAACAAGTGGACAGTACAATCAAATAAAGCCAAACAAAATCTGATACTTTCCACAAATGTCTAAATTTCAGGCAGGAAGAGAGGAAAATCAAGTGTTTTCTCCTGCAAAAAAACCCACACATATGCTTTAAGTACTGCTTGTGACAAGTTCAAGTATCTATCCCCCCAAAAGCCACAAGCTAAGTCCCATCTGTAATCTAAGGATCCTTGTCTAAGGGTCAAGAAGATGTTGAACAAAGACCCTTCAAGTTGAGGGTAACTTTACTCACCCCTTCCCCATCTGTTCCTCCTACATATACACAGACCAGTGAGATCACTGGTCTTCTGGGAACCTCAGGGCACCACTCCTTTCACTTCTTTTGTCCCATGAACCAAGTCCCACCCTTTCAAGAATATGCTTCATGCATCAGAAGGTATGTGAACAGAGCTCTTTGTTTCAAAGAAACAACTTTCCCTTTTAGGGTGAAGGTACCATCAGAAGTCAAGACAATCTAATAACCACATGGTTGTGCAATATCCAAGTTGTTACTGAGACGGAAATAAATCTGTATGCCTGTCCTTCCTAACTCAAGAATTAAACACTTTTCACACACTGAATCAATGGTGAGTCAGGATTATAGCCCAAGTCTACCAAACCCCACTACTTCTTTCCACTATGGCTCACAGGTCCCATGTGGGCAAAGATTGCTGTCAAGGAGTTGTTAGATCATTGGTAAAACTGGTTTGAAAAGACAGCCCTCACTCTACAAACCCAGAACCTGTGAAGAATTCCTTATATTCCTAATCTCAGCCTTAAAGTTGGTTCTCAGTGACCACTAGAATGAGAGCTCCATGTGTACTTTGCTTGCCCTGTTCATGGTTAAAGGTTCAGTGGCTTAGAACACTACCTGGTACAAAGCAGATATACAGTAAACCTTTGTTGGTTTTATTGATGAATGTCTCATGGCTTGTTCAGAGATGCACTTGCTTCTCCAAAGTAACTGCTCTCTTTAGTTTGTGCATTAAAAGCCTTAATGGATGGTCTTTATGATTCTTTAAAGTCACTCTCAGAATATGGGCAAGAAAGTGCGCAGGGCTGAAGAGGGACTAATAAAAAAGCCAAGGCACTGAGAAATCACTTCAAAGACATAATGAAATATACTTTCCAATTAAAAAGCATTTGTGGCTGGATGACTGTGTTCCCCAAAACTGTCCACACTCCTAATCTCTAAAACATGAGTATGCTGTATCACGTGAAAATGTACTTTACAGATGTAATAAAAGTTATGGACATTAAAACAGGGAAATTACCCTGGATTATCTAGATGAGTCCAATCTAGCCTGTAAAAGCAGAGAATTTCTCTGGCTGGAGACAGAGATGTAGCAGAAGGAGAAGTCAGAAATTTAAAGCATGAGAGGGACTCTCAGCCCACTGTGGCTGGGGAGGGGAAATATGAAAAGCATGAGAAGGAATGCCTGCCTGCAGCCTCTACAAGCAAACACCAGCCTCTAGCTGACATCCAGGAAGGAAACAGGGACTTCAGTCCTACAACTGCTAGGAACTGAATTCATTTTAACTGGGTTGTGCACACTGTAACTGTTTAATGAGCAAACAAATGAAACAATGAATGAGCACCAGAATAAATTATATGTCTTCTAAAAACATCCATCTTGCCAAAATTCAAATCATTCTGGCTAAAAGGGTAAACATTTCTGTTCTATAAGAAGTATAGCAAAACAACCAAAACAGCCCAAGAAAATGGTCTACCATTTGTAATAACCTTCGACTCTATGGAAAAAGTGTCAACAGGCTGCCAATGCCTGCACAAACGAGCTTAAGTGGACATTTAGAACATTACCTGGGGCTCCAAACATCCCCATACAGAAATATATCTTATTTGAAATTATAGTATAGAAATACTAACCAAAAGAATCACAGACCATTGAACAAAACAACTCAGCTTTGTTGTTTTTTTTTTCAAACTGAAACAGAAAATACTATTTCCAGAATAAAGCAAAAAGAGATATTAAGCCTGAGGCCCAAGTCCTTCACACTGACCAGCTCATCATTGACCCTGCCAACAGAAGCACCCAGGAGCTCATGGTTTTCCTATTGCCTTTGCCTCCTGCAGAAGCTGCATCATCACCAAACCAAGCAGGTTTCATTTTAGGGTGTCAACTCGAGGATATGTTCCTAAAGTTATGTTCTAGGGTGTGATCCAGGCACAGGCACCAGAAACTGAACATTCTTAGTAGCGTTGCATGGACTCACCTCTTTATAAAGAAATCATGCTGCACAAGGTCACAGAGGATTCCAAGTTCTTTTTATTATAATGAGGAACATCTCTTTCCAGGCATATCCTTCCAAAGGCTCTTTTCCTACTTTTAAGAGAATCTACTGACAAACCAGAGTGCTCTCTGGTATGTAAGAAGCCAGAACACCAATTCTGGATGCTAACTGATGGTACTGGAGAAGTGTCTTGAAGGACCTCTCGGAAAACCCAAAGAAATATGCCTGTTACAGAACTATATACACAGCACTCTGATGGCCAGAATGCTCAGGTTCAACCATATTCTTTTAGAATGAACATGTACTCTCGTGCACTGATTTTCTGCACTATTGATTCTTTGCTTAATCAGACTTTGCTGGCAATTTTTTTCTACGAATGCAATTTATTCAGATTAAGCTAATTTACCCGCCCATCCAATTCTAAGGTTTTTCCCACTGTGACAGTTCATAGTGTCTCCTTTCCGATGTGCTTCTAAAAACGACTAGATATACATCTTCCTATCAAAGGTTTTAGGCTTTTTCAAAATCTGGGAACTCTTTCTTCAAATGAATTTTATAATCTCAAATATTAAAAAAACATTAAAAAAAAGATCTCTTACTGAAACAGGCACAAGGAAACTCAGGCTTGGACTTAGAGCCACATTCAACTCATTCTTTCCCATTTACCCTTTGGTAGATAGCTCAAAAGTTTAAAAGAACAGTTAGAATAATAATTGAGCTAAATGATATTTCAAACTCCCAGCCAGTCCTATGTTTCTACAAAAACAAAGTCAGATTGTCCAAAGAAAAATTTCACATTCCAAAGGCATTAGTGCTTGAAGCTTCTCCACACAGCAAGCCTACTCACCATGATGGGCTTCAGGATGTCCATGTTGGAATGAAGTACTTGCTCTGCTGCATCCAATTTCTCCCTTGGCAGGCTGCAAAGCTTGAAAACTTCTTGGTCACTAAGCTGAATCATCTCTTCTAGTTTTGATGCACTACACAGATTGGTCAAATGTAACTGGTAGCCTTGTAAAAATATCTGGAAGCATTTCATGCAAAGAGAGACAAGTAAAACTAGATTACAAAGATGGGAAGCTGGGTCCTTGAAGCCTTTTGGGGGACTTCACATCAATACAGGTTTGAAGAATGAACACCACTGCAACAGTCCATTGTATTGGGTCTCTTTCCTCAACTTTGGAATATACTGAGCCACAATCTGACTAGACATTAAAACCTGATTGTTGTGTCTGATTCATTAGCTCCAACATTCTTGTGCTTATATAAAAGGAAATCCTGAGTTCGTCTCTTCTTCTCAGAAGTGGGACAAATGATTCAGTGAATAGGAATCTAGAGTCTGAACTACTGAAACCACTTTTATTAGAGAAAAACATTCTTACTATGTTGAAAACTTGTATCTTATACTGGAGTTGGGCTGAATTTTTAAAAAGCATTTATACTATGTATTTGTAGTAGAGATATTTAACTGATGCAAAGAACTATGTTCAAGTAATTGCAGAATTTAGACTCTTCATTTTACTTGACCCAGAAGAGAGTACCAGAACTCCAAACCTCTTCTCATCTCATTGGTAGGGCATTTCTAAGTCACTCTTATCTATTCATTACAGCATACCCAGTAGAAAGCCTCTCCTTGGCCATATTTTGTTTAGTTAATTAGCTTTTCAGGCCTAAATAAACTGTGCCTCTTCATATATGGTCCTTAGTGTCTACAGACAGCAAGTTCATTAAGATGAAAGGCCTTCCTTTTCTTGCTCATTTTGTGTCCACAGTGCTGGAACATTAGAGACAGCAATTATTTGTGGAATTAATAAATGGATGATGTACTTTTTACTACTCCATTACTACCTGCCCTAGCAGTTTAAATTAGTGTAGCCTGACCTGCTTATATACAATCTAATAGGAATGATGGACCAAGATCTCTCAATACCTGTGCAGCTTTCTAACACTGAGGAGCATTTGGCCTGCCACTGTTTCCATTAAGTTTTCACATACTGCCAGATACTAAATCCCACTTCAGTTTCACTCCTTTCTCTATCCGTGCTGCCAGGCTGCCAGCCTACTTTGTGTTTAAAACTACACACAAACTCTCTCTATGCAAGGACTACCTCCTTACTTAGGATGCCCCTTATTTTAAATTGACTGGATATGACAGATATGAAATTGGCGGGGGTGCAACAGAAATTGTGCTAAATACAACTATCTTCATAAGCCTGCTGCATTTGGCCCATCTCCTAACCACACAATTAGTAAACACAAGACATATTCCCCTAGTTTCATAAGGGCAAGCAGTAAGCACATTTTTCTAATTTTAAAAATTCTAGCAGTATAGCACAGAGAAAACAAGTAGTGATTCTATGGCATCTTATTATGCTGATGGACAGTGACTGTAATGGGTATGTGGGGGGGATTTGATAATGGGGGGAATCTAGTAACTACAATGTTGCTCATGTAATTGTATATTAATGACACCAACAAGAAAAAAAGTTAAATAAATAAATAAATAAAAATTCTAGATACAGTAAAGCAAAGATCTTATTTTTAGGCATAAACACGTCTACTACTTCTGCTTACTGTAAAGACAAGCCAGTAAGTAGACATGAGCCAGGGTAAAGAAGCAGTTCTCCTTTCTACCAGAGAATAAACATGAGAAACTTCTCTAAAAATCAATAAGCAAGCAACCCAGGTCTGCTAACCACTGCACAGGAGCTCTATGATATCTAATAATGACAGAGGAATATTCTAAGAATCTAAGGTTAAAATTCTATGTAAACCCTAATATTATCTCCTGGTTTTATATATTAAGAAAAAACAAATATTTTCTCCTTATATGTTTTTTGTATCTATCTTTAAAGGAAGCATTAAATAAATCTCCTGTCTTAGATTTTATAGACAGAGCTGCTCCACATTAATAATCCTCAACCCTGGTTATTTTCTCAGAACTGTAGAATTGTAAAGAAAATGTTTGATTTCTCTTAACTTAAATTCATCCCCCTTATAGGGAGACGTTATGAACAAATGCCAGTTGACAGACAGGAAATAAGTTCTATTTCAACCAGCTGGCCCAGGATACCAGGTTGCATATTCCATCCTCTGGATGTTTTGGCAATGCCAGTAAAATAGGTGAAGCTGAATTTGAGCTAACAACCTCTTTCAGTGCCATTACAAAGACAGGACTTTTCCATTTTTTTCCAGGCATTCTTGAACAATGTAATTGTTATCAGCCCTACCAAGGAAGCTGATGGTCACAGCTTACCTTGTGGAGACTGACATTAGCCTCCAGGATATTGTCCACAGTAGGCCTTGGCAGAGAGAGGTTGTGATTCAGGAATCCAGAGAAGGTTTCATTGTCCCCCAAGAAATCCTGAAGTTTCAAGCCTGCTGAGAAATAGTGTTTGGTTTTCATTTAGTAAGTAACTCCAAAAAATATTGAAGTCAGTACAATGGGGCAGACTGAGAAAAACATCATAATATTAATTGCTTCACTTTAAACCAATTGATAAGAACAGGCTTCTGGCTTAAGCACAGAGAGAAACGAGATTCAGGGAGCTTCACCTTAGCAGGAGAGACATGAAAAGACTGCTTTCCCAAGACACGTGCTCCTAGACTCAAACACTGAGACAGCAACAGTGCTGCATGTGCATACACAGCCTTTCCTTGCTTTTCGAAGGAAAAAAAAAACTTTTTAAATGTTCTTGCCCATCCCCCTGAGAACTGTGACACCAATACCACTGCTCCTGCCTCCCCAATGCCATCTCAGATATCTAAAATCAGAGATACTTTAAGCCTAATTCCCACAAACCGCTGGGGCTGATTTCCTCTTGATGCAGAACAGTGGTTCTCAAACTTGAGTGGGCATCAGATCACTTGAAGGGCTTGTTAAAACAGATTGCTGGGTCCACCTCCAGACTTTCTGATACTAGTTTCTCCTTATCTGGGACCCACAGTTTGAGAAGCACTGGTACAGAGCATTATACATATCAAAGCATTTGTACACATGGTCTCACTTTAATACCAAATGTGGAAAAAATGATACGGAGCTCCAAAACCCACGCCTGCCATGCTTTAAGAAAACACGTCAACACACATTTAAAAATCAACCCTACTAAATGACTGGACTGATGCTGGGTTTCATACAGAATCCCTTTAAATAATAAGCCTTTCAGGTACATTTAGAAAAGGTTCTAATCCAGTGTACTGAAGCAGAAAAAACACTAGACAGAAATCCAAAATTTTAATCCCCAAAGTTGGAGGCTGTGTCTGGCAGTGTCACTTGGGTATTTCCTATCATCTTTCTGAACCTCAGCCTCTTCATCTCCGTAACAAGAGGTTTCTGACCAGGTAGAACCCCCTGACTCTAAACTGCTATCATTTTCTCTGTCTATTTCATTCCCTGTCCACTTCTTCTGCCCATCCTCTTAATAACCCAACTTCTTCTTTCAATAAGAAAGAAAACCAGAAATTCAGATGGCCAACATCGCTAGTCATCAGAGAGATGCAAATTAAAACCACAATGTGATATCACCTCACACCAGTAAGGATCGCCACCATCCAAAAGACTAACAACAACAAATATTGGTGAGGTTGGAAAAAGGAGAACCCTCCTGCACTGCTGGTGGGAATGTAAACTAGTTCAACCATTGTGGAAAGCAGTATGGAGGTTCCTCAAAAAGCTAAAAATAGAAATACCATTTGACCCCAGAATCCCACTCCTTGGAATATACCCAAAGAATACAACTTCTCAGATTCAAAAAGACATATGCACCCCTATGTTTATCACAGCACTATTTACAATAGCCAAGAAATGGAAGCAACCTAAGTGTCCATCAGTAGATGAATGGATAAAGAAGATGTGGTACATATACACAATGGAATATTATTCAGCCATAAGAAGAAAACAAATCCTACCATTTGCAACAACATGGATGAGCTAGAGGGTATTATGCTCAGTGAAATAAGCCAGGCGGAGAAAGACAAGTATCAAATGATTTCACTCATCTGTGGAGTATAAGAACAAAGAAAAAAACCGAAGGAGCAAAACAGCAGCAGACTCACAGAATCCAAGAATGGACTAACAGTTACCAAAGGGAAAGTGACTGGGAAGGATGAGTGGGAAGGAAGGGATAAGGGGAGGGGAAAAAAAAAAAGAGGGCACCATGATTAGCATGTATAATGTGGTGGGGGGCACGGGGAGGGCTGTACAACACAGAGAAGACAAGTAGTGATTCTACAGCATCTTACTACGCTGATGGACAGTGATTGTAATGGTGTATGTCGTGGGGGACTTGGTGATGGGGGGAGTCTAGTAAACATAATGTTCCTCATGTAATTGTAGATTAATGATACCAAAAAAAAAAAATGCTTTAAAAAAAAGAAAGAAAGAAAACCACCTCATCACAACCACATGACTTGGAAGTCTTCTTTGCAGACTGCAACCTACAGGCCCAGGCACTACCCAACCTCTAGGGGGCAAGCCTTGACAACCCAAATCACTGAACTGATGAGAATAGAGGTTTGATTTTATTGTGGCTACTGTGTGAATGCGAGGCTTAAAGAGGACAAGAGTTAATTCTCAGAGCTAATGGGGTCATATGCAAAGATAAAGTAGAAGAAGGGCCCAAATGCCCAACCAGATTTGCGTCAGCGCTGCCTGATCCAGGCAACTCTGCTTAAGCAAACTTTAATAATTCAGAATTATAGAAAGAAGAAACTAAGCATGATTCACATCTCTAGAGAAATTATTCTCTGACTACACCTTACTTGGCTAACTCCTAGATAATCCTCATGACACCTTCAAGAAACTGTTGCTTGCCCCTCTTCAGAATAGGTGCTCCTGTAGATGGCCACCTACCTGGTGCTCCCCATCATGTATGACATCATACTTTTACCATAGTGCTCACTTCTGTAATTGTCAAACCTTAAGAGCAGCTAAGGTGCACTTAGGGAGCATGCTAAAATGCAGTTTCTTGGGCCCAATTCCCAGAGATTCTGAACAGTGGATCTGGAGTGGGGCTTAAGAATCTGCATTTTAATAATGCAGAGGGTCTGGGAACTATACTTTTAGGGGTGGTGTTTTATTTGCATATTATCTCCAATAAACTATGCCTTTGGGACAGAGTATTTTATCTCTGAATCCCAGGGCCCGCCTCGGGGCCTGACAAAGAACTACTGGTCAGTGAATGAGGGCTGGATAACCAATAGTAAGAGATGGGATTAGGGCGGAAGATTCCAGAAGTATCTGAGCAGCAACACAGATCTCCTTTCAGCTGAGCCGGTCCAAGAAGGGCCCAGAGATGTCAGAAGAGTCCCTAGACTGCACCCCAGGAGTAAACAGGACCTCTAGTCACTAGTACTATATTCCCAGGGACACAAAGTGACACCCAAGGTGTGGCAGGACCGCTATCGTAGGGTTAAACAGGGAGGAAGGTGGGAAAGCTAGTAGCTTCAAGTGAAGCCTCACATGAAAAGCCAGACACTGACCACTAAGGAACAATGGAAAAAGTACCATACTTGAGGTCAGAAAACTTGGGTCTGTGTCCATTCATTTGCCAGGTCATTCCATCCAGCTGTGTCTCAACTGCCTTACCTATGATGTAAAGGGTTTCAAAAAAAGACCTCTCTAAGCCCTGGACAAACAGAATATATACATGAACTGATGCTCATTGACCTCCTGAGCCACAGATTCGTCCTGAGTGTGAAATGCCACAGCAGGACACCAACATCCTGCTACGGAACTTCAGAACAGCCTCGTCCCTCCAGAGGAGGGCTGTTGGAAGTGTGGAAGGTCAACCCAGGCTGCACTTGCAATGGGTCTAGGTCACGAGCAACACTCTGGAGACCAGCAAGTATGCTCAGCTTGTTTATAAGACTGTTTCATTATTTCAACAGGCTCTGAGGATGAGAACAGCTGGATGTGATCAAATTCCACCCGCCTATCAGTGTATCCTGTGAATGAGACATAAGAACCAAGAGGCTAATGAAATGTTCCACAAACCCAGGAGCACACGTGCGTGGGGTGGTGAGGTCGCTGGGTGCAGAAGCAACAGGAAGCGCCAAAGATCCCTGGCTACAAAAAACTTGCAGTCTGATCACATGAATATCATCCTTGGCTTCTATTAGACTAAAATGGGGAGATTTACAAAATACCCATTGCTTGGGCCACACATCCTAACAGATAATCAGAACTTCTGGAGCTACACCCGGCATCAGAATTTTATAAAATTCCCCAAGTGATTCTAGCCAAGCTTGAGAAACAATGGTGTGGCAGAAAAATCAGGGGTGTGGGACCAGAAAAACCTAGCTTTGATATTGGACTGTGCCGTCAGTATTTAACTGTGTGGCTTTGAGAAATTTATTTTGCCTTCTGGAGCCCAAGTTTTCTTCCTAAGAGGTAAGGATAACAATATTCACTTTTTCAAAGATAAGAGGATTAAAGATATTCATATGTAAAGCATGAGTATTGAGCAACTGGCTCACAGTACGTGCTCAATAAGTGGTAATAATTTTCTCATGGCTGAATATGTTGTTTTCACTCAACTTTACCAATGTACCACAATGAAGTACAGTGAAAAGGTAAGAGAGTTCCTGACTTCAAGAAACTTCCAAGGCTGATAAGGGAGATGAAGAGACAAATCAATAAAGCAAGAGGGATGAGAAAGCCAGAGGAAGGCAGTTTACACAAGTGTTTGACCAAGAGAAGGCTTATATGCAAGTGCTCTGGGGAGAAGAGTCAGGCTGGAGCCATATTATGGAAAAGGACAGAGTCAAAAGTCTCTAGATCTAGAGGCTGTGGCTTTTTAGGATAGGGTAAGGCAGGGACCAGGACACCCTGCAGTCATAGTGCCACGCACACATTAAGTTCTCAATATTTTTTTGAATGAATAATAAGTCCACAAGCAGATAAAGAGAGACAAGGTTCCTCAAAACCTAAGATTTGGAAAGCAGATTGGGAGAGGAACAGGAAGGAGTGTGATGTGAGGCCAGAGTGGAGCAGCAGCTTTGTATCTCTGGTCTCAGTTTTCTCCATTAAGTTGCTGGCAGGAAAATGAGTAGAGAAGCCAAGAATGCTAAGAAAGCCAGATGTCAAAAACAACCCTTTTCTCCTCTTAGCCCAACTAACTCCACCTCTTTCTTTATGACTTGGCCCATGAGTCATCTCCTCCAGGAAGCCTGCCCTCACTTTCCCACCATAGGGCTGGATAAGGTGTCCATCCTCTGTGCCCTAATAGCCTCCTATGCTTCCCTCAAGTAGCACACAGATCAACTTGCAGTTGCCTGAGCACGACTTTCCCACCAGAACACAAGTGCCTTGAGGGCCAGGACTTTGTAACTCCAAAGCACAGCAGTGCCTGGCACAGAGGAGACACTCCACAAATGGTGGAGGTATCTTCATGAGTGAATACATTAATGAACTGAGGTGGTCTAAGAAAGAGCCAATTGGGGAAGAGTAAATTCACCTTGCTGTGGTTAGGAAAGAGTGGATCAGAACATGAATGTGAAATGAATGTGAAACAAACCAGGTCAAGAGAGCACTGGAGCTGCTCTAACCCACTCAGCTGCTTCAGCTCAAGTCAAGACGGTCAGGAGGGTGGAAGCTGGAAACAGGAAGCAGAAAGTGTCAGTAACAGAAAAAATGGGGATGACGATGGCATTTACCTCATTGGGCTGAGCTGGGGTAAAATGAGAAAATGTACCAGAAGTCCTAGAATAACACCTGGCACTGAGAAAAGTACTCAATAAAGGATGACTAATACCATCATCAATTTCAGGAAAGACTGATCTCATTAGCTCATTGCTACTTTAACCTTAAGGCATATGTCTTTAGATAAGAGCACAGAAGTGACTTTGCCAACTAAGTCCATGTTAAACTTATGATCTGAGGTGGGGGGGGTGTGTATGTGTGTGTGTGTATGTGTGTTATATACTTGCCTGGCTGAGTTCCTGAATTGGACAGAATTATTAACTTCTTTCTGCTGACACTGTCTATAAGATGAAGAAAAGGTTGAAGCAAACTGACTTGCCTATTCAGAACTTTATAGAAGAATAAATGAATCTGGCATTTTACAGAGAATCAATGGGAATGATCACACCTACGGGGTCACTGCAAGGATGGGCACAGGTGGGGGATGACCAGTAAGAAAGACCAGTCATTGGAAGCAAGGCAGGGAATACTTGGAAGAAATTAGTCACTTCTTTAGCCATTTAACTTTGCCCACGAGGTAATATATGACCTGGATTTTCTTATGTAAAATGTGTGAATTATAGAGGATGATATCCAGTTTTCTTATCCACAGTAGTGAAAAGTACACTTGGGATAAAAGGAAATTGACACTGGATTTAGCATCAGAAAATCCAAATTCAAGTCCCAGCTCTGCTGTTTCCTAATTGTGTAACCATGAACCTCACTTTTCCCCTTTCCTTAGTCTCTCTGGGCCTCAGTTTTCTTTAGATGTAAAATGGGGCTAATAATATTCACAGACTGTTGTGAAAACCAAGATCAAGAATGTGAAAGTCGTCTTTCAGAGGCAAGAGTTAACAAGCCTCATGCCTGCAGGGGTTACTGAGAGGAAATAAATGCTGCCACAGAACAGAGCCACCAGGGAGCTGGGCTAGTCACTAATTAAACATGAGTCCCTGCAGCCTGCAGAGAAGACTGAAAGTCACTACCCAGTAAAAAGTCAAGACAGCTTTCCTGCTGCAGTCTCTCCAATGTGGTCCAAAATACGTCATCCCGTGCATTCAGCCTCCTTGGTTTTGCCTGAAGGAGCAAATGACCATTTCCCGAGAGCTTTGCTTTGGATGCAGGGAGGTGGGGCACAGGAAAGGGAGAAAAAATATATCAGGAGCTTGGAGTCTAAAGAACAAAACAAGTGAAATGCTTTTTTGTGGGCTGAGGAAGAACAGGACAGAATCCTCAGTTTCTCACCAATCCTCTGGGCCAGGCCTCTCTGGCCAAGCTTAGGAAACACTTCCACAGCAGGTAGAGGGTGTAGCAGAGAGAGGCCCTGCACTGGTGGGGGTGGGGGGGATGGGGAGGGGTGCTTTCAGAGCCACTTAGTGGTCCTTGGGCTTCTGCTAGAGCACAGCAAAGGAGGAGGAGGACACAGACAGAAAGGGGCCGGAAGGCGGAGGAAGGAAGCCCTTGGCCGGTGCCAGTGGGGGTTACTCTCGGTCAGTGCCCTCAGGTCCCCAGCTTGGGTTTCAAGATTGCTGTCGTCTCTTTTGTTCAACATGAAAAAGAACCACAGCACTCAGCCGCTTGAGAAGTGGGTGGAGCAGGCAAATTAAAAGAAGAAGTGGAGAAAGAGATAGCCTCAGCATCCAAGGCCCAAATATTCTTCTTAAAAGGATACCAGGAGGGGTCCCTGCCCTCAACCAGTCAAATGGAAAATGGCCTCCTGAGCGGGGGTGGGGGGTGCTCTGGTACAAATTCTTACTCATAGCTCTACTTAGCCTAAGCTTGTCTGGCCATATAAACAAAGCCATGGACCATTTCTCTCCTATAAAAGGGTGGGTAAGAAACACACACAGTTGTTTCCTAGGTGTTTGTTGTTTTGGTTTGTTATCCTGGTGCTAGGGCCCTACTTTCTTCTTCAAACAATAGTTTGTGCCTGCTTCACTGAGATGGCTTGACCCTCTCTGGCAGGACCAGAGCTTCTTTGGAGGTTCAGGGATCTGGAGAAGGCAATAAGGCAGGGTACTCTGGCTGCTCCCTGGGATGATTCCTTAGAAAGTTAAGAGGAGACTGGGAGCCAAGGGTCCATACAGCTTCAGAATCTCCCTGCTGTGCATCAGGGCCTGGAGTTCCCAGCCTCAGAGGGCTTGCAGAGGGATACCCAAGACATACCTAAATTATCTCAGGTGCTGGAGTCTGGCTTACCTGGTTCAAATGTCAGTCCAGAGTTTTCCAGTTACGTGGCCTTAGAGATGTCATTTAAGCTCTCTGAGCCTCCAGTTTTCTATAAATGGAGATCTACCCTACTAAGCATATGGGTTAGGTAAGCACTAATGAAGTTAAGTCCATAAAATACTAAATACTGACTTACACATAACTGCAAGAAAAAATACAAGCTGAAAACTAAACAAGTTCAAAACAAATGTTGATATAGTTATGGATAACAATTATGTGATGGGTTTCCAAGAATAGCCAAATATTTAGGGTTATGCTTCCTGAACCCTTTGAGGTGATTATGAGGGAAGCCAGGGTCCTCATTTGAGATTAATAGGAGTACTACCACTTTAGAAATTATACATTCCTTGAAGCATTTTACATGTAATGTGAACTTGCATCAATTCAACAAACTTCTAAATGAACCCAAAATACTAGTGCTATGGTTCAAAGGAATAATACTCTTGGTGCTCTTAGAAGTCAGGAGTCTATAATAGAAGAGATGCTGTATAAAGACATGATCTGTGCCTTTGCCTTCCAAGAGGAGATGGACAGAGGGTCAGGTAAGCAGAGTTGTAGGGCTCCAGCCCTCTCTGCCACTGCAGAATCAGTCATCATTGAAATCAAGGGATGGAAAGAGACATCTGCTAAGACAATAGCATACCCATGTCTTACTGAAGAGTTGGCAAGGTGGGAGAGCTTGTTGGCAGACCCTGGAATGAGGACTGGTGTCAGCTGATAAGAAGCTGAATGGTAGCTATGTCCCAAAGGACCAGTGGAGACCGTGGCCCCAGAGGGGAAGGGTGACCTGGCCAGACTAGCCAGAAGCACTCTTGATGCAATGGGGGTGACAGGCACAGTTGGGTTCTGGGTTTTGAAGCCCAGAAGGGAATGAAAGGTAACACTGAGGAGGTAACACTGGCCCAAATGAGTTCTGGAGAAAGAAAGGAAGAGACAAAGGGCCAACATTAGAAAAAGCGAGTAGATAGCTGGGTGAACTCTGCATGGACTCTGTAAGGGCCAGAGAGGTGGGAAGGTGAGAAAGGATGCCCAGAAAATGCACAGGATGGAGAGAAGGTAAAAGATCAAAAGTATGAAGAAACACAAAGTCCAGATAAAGGAGAGATCAAACAAAAAGAGCAGACAGAAAAAGAGCTGGGAAGAAAGGAGTTTGAGGCATTCAGTTTTCACTGATGAGCTGGTCTCCAACTGAAAATGAGACCAGACACTCCTAACACCATTTGATGTGGGATTAAAATTAGCCAGAGTGACGTTGAGAGGTCTAGGGAGCACAGGAAAGGAAAGGAAGATGGGCATCCAAGTCAGGGGCTGAGAAGGAATTCTTTCCAGGGCTGGACTAAAGAAAAATTGTTAATATATATAATGTATAAACAGCTTAGTTTTTTCTTTATTTTAAAATTAATAAAATGTTTTAATAAGGGACATGGTGGTGATCTGTAGTCAGAGGAAGATGATTACCATTTCTCAAGCATCAGAAATATTATATGTATAATTTTCTACAATTCCTAAAACAAGCTTTTGAAAAACCTATTACTACCATTTTTCAAATAGACCCAGAAAGGTAAATCTCCTACTCAAGGTCACAGAACTAGCAAGTGGTAAATCTGAACCCAGACAGCTTTGGCTACAATGTTCTCTACCAGACTGGGAATTAAGTGAATGGCTTTATTCTTTAAAAGTGCTTCATCATCATTTTCGGCCTCAAAAACTGATGATGCCACCCATGCTTCCAGGTACTGGAATAGGGCAACATGGCAGCATGGTATGGGGGAATAATGTTGGGAACTGGGGCATACACAGACCCAGATTCAATTCACAGCTTTATTCTGTGACCTTGGGCAACAGACATAACCCTTTCAAGACTCAGTTTCCTCAGCAATAAAATGGGGATGATAATACCAGCCTACTAGAGCCTTTGTAAGCCTTAAATGTAACAATATATTAAAATGTAAAATAGCATCATTACCTGGTGCAACTTAGTCTGTTGGACAAAGTGTCACTCTAAGATTGCCTTTTTTTGCCTCAGTGCAACAACAATAACAGGGCCAGAAGTGGGAAGCTTTCAAGTGGAAACAAACTAGCCTCCCAAATTGCTCTTTGCCACCCACAGGGTAAATAAATCTAATACTGGAAAAGTAAGAGACAAAAAACACTGTTCTTGGTGTTAACAATTCAAACTTTTTAAAGGCAGTCTGATATTGTGGGGTACACACTGTCCTGTAATTATGTTTTCTATTCTTGTCTGGGTAAAGTTGACCTTTGGTTCAATTTAGTTCAAACAATATTTCAACACAGCAGTGCAACACTGCATTCACCTAGCTGGGACCAGGCCCCTACTCTGGATAAAAATCAACAGCCTAGGCTCTGGGCTCTGGGCTACAGCCTGGCTGTGACAGGTCTGGGAAAACTTTCTGGTATTAGGTGCAAAGGTTTCAAAATATGAAACCCTAAGGCCCTAAATCAGAACTTTCAAGAAGTGCATACAGAACATGAATTACAATCATACAAAGATTTCAAGAAATTTTCAGTTTGATGACATAATGTTGACACATATGTCATCAGATCTCCCAACAAGAAGACACATGGCAGGCTCACAAGGACAGAAAACAATGTTTGGGGCTACAACTTCAACTTCAGTGGTTGCCCAAATGAAATGAAGGGGCTCAGCCAAGGAAGAAGTAGCTATGAGTCACAGGATGTTCTTTATAGACAGATCTTGGGGAATGTTCCCCCCATGCCTGTTATCCATGGAGCCGGGAAGCAGAGGAAGTTTGGCATTTCTGTCTGAGGTCCTCTGTCTCCATTCCAATCCCAGCACATCCATGCCCAGGATCCTGTGACCTTAGGGAAGTTTCTGGCTATCCTACACTGCTCTCTTTAGGATGTAATAAAAACAGAGTACAAAAGACTGATAAACCTTTTCTTGCCCCTTGTCAGTTGTGCTTCCTTAGGCAGGTTACTTAGCCTCTCTGAACTTCAAACCCTACATGTGCATAAAAATGAACCAAGCCCCCTCAACTCATCTGATAGTTGTAAAAATGTAGTTACTAGGGGGGCGGAAGATGGCGGCGTGAGTAGAGCAGCGGAAATCTCCTCCCAAAACAACATATCTATGAAAATATAACAAAGACAACCCTTCCTAGAATAAAGACCAGAGGACACAGGACAATATCCAGACCACATCCACACCTGAGAGAACCCAGCGCCTCGCGAAGGGGGTAAGATACAAGCCCCGGCCCCGCGGGAGCCGAGCGCCCCTCCCCCCAGCTCCCGGCAGGAGAAGAGCAGGCAGAGCGGGAGGGAGACGGAGCCCAGGGCTGCCGAACACCCAGCCCCAGCCATCCGGGCCAGAGTGCAGGGCCCTCGATACTGGGAAAACAGGGCAGCAAGAACAGTGAGCAGGCACTGGAGGCTGGGCGACAGAGGGCATAAGAAAAGCGCGCGACCATTTTTTTTTTTTTTTTGCTTTTTTGCTGCTTTGTTTTGGCGAGCGCTTTATGGAAGTCTTAAAGGGACAGGGACCCCAATATTAGGGAAACAGGGCAGAAAGACCGGTGAGCAGAGGCCTGAGGCTGGCACCGGAGAATAAAGAAAAACGAACGATCACCTTTTTTTTTTTTAATTAAAAAAAATTTTTTTTTTTTAATTAAAAAAATTTTTTTTGTTTTTTTTTGTGGTCGTTGTTTTGTTTTGGCGGGTGCTTTTTGGAAGTCTTAAAGGGGCAGGGCGGGCCACTTAATCCAGAGGTAGGGAATCCGGGATCTCTGGGCACCCTAACCCCTGGGCTGCAGGGAGCAGGGAGGCCCCTTATGGAGATAAATAGCCTCCCAGCAGCTCCTGCTCCAATGCGACTCCACCACTTTGGAGCAGCTGCCTGAGCCAGGCCACGCCCACAGCAACAGCGGAGATTAACTCCATAGCAGCCGGGCAGGAAGCAGAAACCCTGTCTGCGCGCAGCTGCGCAGGACAAGCCACTAGAGGCCGCTGTTCTCCCAGGAGAGGAGGGCCACAAACCAACAAGAAAGGAAGTCCTTCCAGCCGACACTCGTCCCAGTTCTGCAGACTATTCCTATCACCATGAAAAGGCAAAGCTACAGGCAGACAAAGATCACAGAGACAACACCAGAGAAGGAGACAGACCTAACCAGTCTTCCTGACAAAGAATTCAAAATAAGAATCATAAACATGCTGACAGAGATGCAGAGAAATACGCAAGAAAAATGGGATGAAGTCCGGAAAGAGATCACAGATGCCAGAAAGGAGATCGCAGAAATGAAACAAACTCTGGAAGGGTTTATAAGCAGAATGGATAGAATGCAAGAGGCCATTGATGGAATTGAAATCAGAGAACAGGAACGCATAGAAGCTGACATAGAGAGAGACAAAAGGATCTCCAGGAATGAAACAATATTAAGAGAACTGTGTGACCAATCTAAAAGGAGCAATATCCGTATTATAGGGGTCCCAGAAGAAGAAGAGAGAGGCAAAGAGATGGAAAGTATCTTAGAAGAAATAATTGCTGAAAACTTCCCCACACTGGGGGAGGAAGTAATCAAACAGACCACGGAAATACACAGAACCCCCAACAGAAAGGATCCAAGAAGGGCAACACCAAGACACATAATAATTAAAATGGCAAAGATCAAGGACAAGGAAAGAGTGTTAAAGGCAGCTAGAGAGAAAAAGGTCACCTATAAAGGGAAACCCATCAGGCTAACGTCAGATTTCTCAACAGAAACCCTACAGGCCAGAAGAGAATGGCATGATATATTTAATACAATGAAACAGAAGGGCCTTGAACCAAGGATACTGTATCCAGCACGACTATCATTCAAATATGATGGTGGGATTAAACAATTCCCAGACAAACAAAAGCTGAGGGAATTTGCTTCCCACAAACCACCTCTACAGAACATCTTACAGGGACTGCTCTAGATGGGAGCACTCCTAGAAAGAGCACAGCACAAAACACCCAACATATGAAGAATCGAGGAGGAGGAACAAGAAGGGAGAGAAGAAAAGAATCTCCAGACAGTGTATATAACAGCTCAATAAGCGAGCTAAGTTAGGCAGTAAGATACTAAAGAGGCTAACCTTGGGGCGGAGCCAACATGGCGGCGTGAGTAGGACAGTGGGAATCTCCTCCCAAAAACATATATACTTTTGAAAATACAACAAACACAACTAGCCCTAAAAGAGAGACCAGAAGACGCAGGACAGTGGCCAGACTGCAGCTACACCAGCGAGAACCCAGCGACTGGTGAAAGGGGTAAGATACAAGCCCCGGCCCTGCGGGACGCGAGCGCCCCTCCCCCCAGCTCCCGGCGGGAGAACAATAGGCAGAGCGGGAGGGAGACGGAGACCAGGACTGCCGAACACCCAGCCCCAGCCATCCGGGCCAGAGCGCAGACACAGTATATGCCCAGGGGGCCCTGGATACTGGGAGAACAGGGGGTAGACCTCAGAGCGGGTGCTGAAGCTGATGCCCCTGTGACAAAGAAAAGCGGGGGCTTTTTTGAAAGTCTTAAAGGGACAGGGACTTAACAGCTTGACGGAAACAACCCAGGTCACAGTACAGCAGCTGGAAATTACAGGGAAAACCGGGTGCACTAACCCCCTGGGCAACAGCTCTGAGACCCCTCACGGAGGCAAACAGTCAAGCAGCCCCCCCATCCATCACCCCACCGGGCGCTGCGAAAGCAGAGAAGCAGCCTGAGACAAATTCCGCCCACAGAAAGGGAAATTTCTCCCTTCCGGCCAGGCAAGACACAAAGACCCACTCTACACGCAATTACCCAACACAAGCCACTAGGGGTCGCAGTTGCCCCAGTAAAGAAAGGCCAGTAGTAAGTGAAAATTTTGGCCCTCCCAGCTGACAGTCAATAGCACCTGTCAACATGAAAAGGCAAAAAAATATGATTCAGACAAGACTAACCCAGACAGCTTCGGCATCTGCTACATCTTCCCCTGAGAAGGAATCTGGGGAGATAGATTTAGCCAGTCTACCTGAAAAAGAATTCAAAACAAAAGTCATAACCATGCTGATGGACTTGCAGAGAAATATGCAAGAACTAAGGAAGGAGAATTCAGAAATAAAACAAGCTCTGGAAGGACTTCAAAACAGAATGGACGAGATGCAAGAGACCATTAATGGACTAGAAAACAGAGAGCAGGAACGCAGAGAAGCTGATGCAGAGAGAGATAAAAGGATCTCCAGGAATGAAAGAATTTTAAGAGAGCTGAGTGATCAATATAAAAGAAATAATTTAAGAATCATAGGCATTCCAGAAGAAGTAGAGAGAGAAAAGGGGATAGAAAATGTCTTTGAAGAAATAATTGCTGAAAATTTCCCCAAACTAGGGGAAGAAATGGCCTCTCAGACCACAGAGGTACACAGAACTCCCATGACAAGGGATCCAAGGAGGGCAACACCAAGACACATAATAATTAAAATGGCAAAGATCAAAGACAAGGACAAAGTATTACAAGCAGCCAGAGAGAAAAAAAAGGTTACCTACAAAGGAAAACCCATCAGGCTATCATCAGACTTCTCAACAGAAACCCTACAGGCCAGAAGAGAATGGCATGATATACTTAATGCAATGAAACAGAAGGGCCTCGAACCAAGACTACTGTATCCAGCACGAATATCATTTAAATATGAAGGAGGGATTAAACAATTCCCAGACAAGCAAAAGTTGAGGGAATTTGCCTCCCACAAACCACCTCTACAGGGCATCCTACAGGGACTGCTCTAGATGGGAGCACTCCTAAAAAGAGCACACAACAAAACACCCAACATATGAAGAAGGGAGGAGGAGGAATAAGAAGGGAGAGAAATAAAGAATCATCAGATTGTGTTTATAATAGCTCAACAAGCGAGTTAAGTTAGACAGTAAAACAGTAAAGAAGCTAACCCTAAACCTTTGGTAACCACAAACTTAAAGCCTGCAATGGCAATAAATTCATACCTTTCAATAATCACCCTAAATGTAAATGGACTGAATGCACCAATCAAAAGACACAGAGTAATAGAATGGATAAAAAAGCAAGATCCATCCATATGCTGCTTACAAGAGACTCACCTCAAACCCAAAGACGCGCACAGACTTAAAGTCAAGGGATGGAAAAAGATATTTCAAGCAAACAACAGAGAGAAGAAAGCAGGTGTTGCAATTCTGGTATCAGACAAAACAGACTTCAAAATAAAGAAAGTAAAAAAAGACAAAGAAGGACATTACATAATGATAAAGGGCTCAGTCCATCAAGAGGATATAACCATTATAAATATATATGCACCCAATACAGGAGCACCAACATACCTGAAACAAATATTAACAGAACTAAAGGAGGAAATAGAATGCAATGCATTCATTCTAGGAGACTTCAACACACCACTCACTCCAAAGGACAGATCCACCAGACAGAAAATAAGTAAGGACACAGAGGCACTGAACAACACACTAGAACAGATGGACCTAATAGACATCTACAGAACTCTACATCCAAAAGCAACAGGATACACGTTCTTCTCAAGTGCACATGGAACATTCTCCAGAATAGACCACATACTAGGACACAAAAAGAGCCTCAGTAAATTCCAAAAGATTGAAATCCTACCAACCAACTTTTCAGACCACAAAGGCATAAAACTAGAAATAAATTGTACAAAGCAAGCAAAGAGGCGCACAAACACATGGAGGCTTAACAACATGCTCCTAAATAATCAATGGATCAATGACCAAATCAAAATGGAGATCCAGCAATATATGGAAACAAATGACAACAACAACACTAAGCCCCAACTTCTGTGGGACACAGCAAAAGCAGTCTTAAGAGGAAAGTGTATAGCAATCCAAGCATATTTAAAAAAGGAAGAGCAATCCCAAATGAATGGTCTAATGTCACAATTATCGAAATTGGAAAAAGAAGAACAGATGAGGCCTAAGGTCAGCAGAAGGAGGGACATAATAAAGATCAGAGAAGAAATAAATAAAATTGAGAAGAATAAAACAATAGCAAAAATCAATGAAACCAAGAGCTGGTTTATAAACAAAATAAACAAAATAGATAAGCCTCTAGCCAGACTTATTAAGAAGAAAAGAGAGTCAACACAAATCAACAGTATCAGAAACGAGAAAGGAAAAATCACGACGGACCCCACGGAAATGCAAAGAATTATTGGAGAATACTATGAAAACCTATATGCTAACAAGCTGGGAAACCTAGGAGAAATGGACAACTTCCTAGAAAAATATAACCTTCCAAGATTGACCCAGGAAGAAACAGAAAATCTAAACAGACCAATTACCAGCAACGAAATTGAAGAGGTAATCAAAAAACTACCAAAGAACAAAACCCCCGGGCCAGATGGATTTACCTCGGAATTTTATCAGACATACAGGGAAGACATAATACCCATTCTCCTTAAAGTTTTCCAAAAAATAGAGGAGGAGGAGATACTCCCAAACTCATTCTATGAAGCTAACATCACCCTAATACCAAAACCAGGCAAAGACCCCACCAAAAAAGAAAACTACAGACCAATATCCCTGATGAACGTAGATGCAAAAATACTCAACAAAATATTAGCAAACCGAATTCAAAAATACATCAAAAGGATCATACACCATGACCAAGTGGGATTCATTCCAGGGATGCAAGGATGGTACAACATTCGAAAGTCCATCAACATCATCCACCACATCAACAAAAAGAAAGACAAAAACCACATGATCATCTCCATAGATGCTGAAAAAGCATTTGACAAAGTTCAACATCCATTCATGTTAAAAACTCTCAGCAAAATGGGAAGAGAGGGCAAGTACCTCAACATAATAAAGGCCATCTATGATAAACCCACAGCCAACATTATATTGAACAGCGAGAAGCTGAAAGCATTTCCTCTGAGATCGGGAACTAGACAGGGATGCCCACTCTCTCCACTGTTATTTAACATAGTACTGGAGGTCCTAGCCACGGCAATCAGACAAAATAAAGAAATACAAGGAATCCAGATTGGTAAAGAAGAAGTTAAACTGTCACTATTTGCAGATGACATGATACTGTACATAAAAAACCCTAAAGACTCCACCCCAAAACTACTAGAACTGATATCGGAATACAGCAAAGTTGCAGGATACAAAATCAACACACAGAAATCTGTGGCTTTCCTATATACTAACAATGAACCAACAGAGAGAGAAATCAGGAAAACAACTCCATTCACAATTGCATCAAAAAAAATAAAATACCTAGGAATAAACCTAACCAAAGAAGTGAAAGACTTATACTCTGAAAACTACAAGTCACTCTTAAGAGAAATTAAAGGGGACACTAACAGATGGAAACTCATCCCATGCTCGTGGCTAGGAAGAATTAATATCGTCAAAATGGCCATCCTGCCCAAAGCAATATACAGATTTGATGCAATCCCTATGAAACTACCAGCAACATTCTTCAATGAACTGGAACAAATAATTCAAAAATTCATATGGAAACACCAAAGACCCCGAATAGCCAAAGCAATCCTGAGAAAGAAGAATAAAGTAGGGGGGATCTCACTCCCCAACTTCAAGCTCTACTATAAAGCCATAGTAATCAAGACAATTTGGTACTGGCACAAGAGCAGAGCCACAGACCAATGGAACAGACTAGAGAATCCAGACATTAACCCAGACATATATGGTCAATTAATATTTGATAAAGGAGCCATGGACATACAATGGCGAAATGACAGTCTCTTCAACAGGTGGTGCTGGCAAAACTGGACAGCTACATGTAGGAGAATGAAACTGGACCATTGTCTAACCCCATATACAAAAGTAAACTCAAAATGGATCAAAGACTTAAATGTAAGTCACGAAACCATTAAACTCTTGGAAGAAAACATAGGCAAAAACCTCTTAGACATAAACATGAGTGACCTCTTCTTGAACATATCTCCCTGGGCAAGGAAAACAACAGCAAAAATGAGTAAGTGGGACTAAATTAAGCTGAAAAGCTTCTGTACAGCAAAAGACACCATCAATAGAACAAGAAGGATCCCTACAGTATGGGAGAATATATTTGAAAATGACACATCCGATAAAGGCTTGACGTCCAGAATATATAAGGAGCTCTCACGCCTCAACAAACAAAAAACAAATAACCCAATTAAAAAATGGGCAGAGGAACTGAACAGACAGTTCTCCAAAAAAGAAATACAGATGGCCAACAGACACATGAAAAGATGCTCCACATCGCTAATTATCAGAGAAATGCAAATTAAAACTACAATGAGGTATCACCTCACACCAGTAAGGATGGCTGCCATCCAAAAGACAAACAACAACAAATGTTGGCGAGGCTGTGGAGAAAGGGGAACCCTCCTACACTGCTGGTGGGAATGTAAGTTAGTTCAACCATTGTGGAAAGCAGTATGGAGGTACATCAAAATGCTCAAAACAGACTTACCATTTGACCCAGGAATTCCACTCCTAGGAATTTACCCTAAGAATGCAGCAATCAAGTTTGAGAAAGACAGATGCACCCCTATGTTTATTGCAGCACTATTTACAATAGCCAAGAATTGGAAGCAACCTAAATGTCCATCAATAGATGAATGGATAAAGAAGATGTGGTACATATACACAATGGAATACTACTCAGCTATAAGAAAAGGGCAAATCCAATCATTTGCAGCAACATGGATGGAGCTGGAGGGTATTATGCTCAGTGAAACAAGCCAAGCGGAGAAAGAGAAATACCAAATGATTTCACTTATCTGTGGAATATAAGAACAAAGGAAAAACTGAAGGAACAAAACAGCAGCAGAATCACAGAACTCAAGAATGGACTAACAGGTACCAAAGGGAAAGGGACTGGGGAGGATGGGTGGGTAGGGAGGGATAAGGGGGGGAGAAGTAGGGGGGTATTAAGATTAACATGCATGGGGGGGTAGGAGAAAAGGGAGGGCTGTACAACACAGAGAAGGCAAGTAGTGATTCTACAACATTTTGCTATGCTGATGGACAGTGACTGTAAAGGGGTTTATAGGGGAGACCTGGTATAGGGGAGAGCCTAGTAAACATAATATTCGTCATGTAAGTGTAGATTAGTGATAGCAAAAAAAAAAAAAAAAAAAAAAAAATGGCAGTTCCTGTGTGGTAACCTCCAACGAGTTCTACACAAGGGTATAAAGGGCATATAAAAGTGTAGGCAAAGGGTCTGTTTGTGTTTATACAGAGGATCAAAGCCTAATTGGGCTACCCCGAAAATGAACTAAGATACGATATGAAAAAGAACTTCCAACATCTGCACCCTCTGGAAGACTCATGCCAGAAGATGATCATCAAAAAACCCCAACAAAGATCCACGCACTGCTACAGCTGTAGATGCACTCATCCCACCAGTTCCTGGACCTGCCATGGGAATGAGGAAGGAGATATCTAAGCTGGCCTGTGCATACAGTAAAACAACAAAATTGGACTGGATCTATACTGTTGGAACTCAACCAAGAATTTGGAGAAGTGCAAATTGTAGCGCTCCAAAGTCTTACAACTACAAACTATTTATTGTTAAAAGAACATATGGCATGTGAACAGTCCCCAGGAATGGGTTGTTTTAATTTGTCTGATTTCTCTCAGACTGTTCAAGTTCATTTGGACAATATCCACCATATCATAGATAAGTTTTCACAAATGCCTAAGGTGCCTAACTGGTTTTCTTGGTTTCACTGCAGATGGCTGGTAATTACAGATATGCTTTGGTTATGTAACTATACTCCTATTATGTTAATGTGTGTGTGCAATTTAAGTAGTAGCTTAAAACCTATACATGCTGAAGTTACTCTACAAGAAGATATATCAAAGAAATAATCAATCTTCCCATGTTTTCTTCCGCCTGCTACTTCTATAGCTTTTCTTCTTCCTTCCTAATTACAACCCTTAAATAGAATTCGTGCCTCATATCAAATTTACCGAGTATCATAATTCTTCCAAGTGGTAAAGATACCTCAAGACAAATGCTGGGCATAGAAGCCACAGGGCATAAATATGCAAAGAAGTAAAAAGCTAACTTTTTCAAACAATAAGGCTTCTCTCTCACTTACCAACTTCACATTTCCCTGTATGGCCCCGGAAGATGACTGGTTAGCCAGAGACGGGTAAGATTCCTCAAGGGAGGAACAACCTAAGACAGGCACAGTCGCAGGGGGGCCATCAGGTGAGAAATTGGGGATCAACAGAGGTGAGGCTTAGAACCTCACCCCCCCGTTCTGAGAGAAATCTTCTGCATACGTGGATGTTTTATTGCCCTGATCTAGCTTGGATTAACACATAGTCTACAGGCACACACCTGATCATCTACATGTGCTCTCTTGCAACACTAAACTATGTTTTCTACCTTTATCTTGTATCTACCTACCACTTCAGCATTTTATTAAAAATAATAATAATAAAGAGAGAAATGTGGTATCCACATATAAATCAAGTATAAAAACCAAATGAGTATTCATATTTGAACTGACTGTTTATAGTTCATAATGCATGAGCAAAACCGAAAGTTTCTGTGATGACTGCCCTTGTACTGTTCACTATGTAACTTATTCATTATGTAAGAATTTGTTCTACATGTAAAAACTTGTTTGCTATGCCTCAGAAGATTGGAGACTGACAAAAATTAGGCTTGGGGTGGAATAATGATTGTGCATTGAGCATTGACTCCCCTATACAGAATTTTATTGTCGTTAACAACCATTTGATCAATAAATATGAGAGATGCCCTCACAAAAAAAAAAAAAAAAAAAAAAAAGGACAGACTTCCAATGGTAAAATAAATTAGTAACTGGGATGTAATGTATAGCATAAGGAATATAGTCAAGATATTGTAACAGCCTGGTAGGGTGATAGCTGGAACCTAGAATTATGTATATAAATGTTCTACCACTGTGTTGTACACTTGAAACTCATGTAATGTAATACTGTGTGTCAACTACCCTTCAATAAAAAATAATTATTAAAAAAAAAAAAAAAAAAATGTAGTTACTAAAGTACAAGCTTCCTATATAACAGGTACTGTACTAATTGTTTTACCCTTATTAATTCATTTATTCTCCACAATATTGCTGAGAGAGGTTTTACTAATATTTCCATTCTGAGGAAACTAAAACAGAGATGTTATGGAATTATCCTTGGTCACAGAGCTGGTAGGCAGCAGAGCCAGGATTTGAACCAAAGAAGTGTGGCTGCCAAATCCGTTGTCTTAACATGAAATTGTACTGCTCAGTGGATGTTTTCAAGATGAAATTTTACATTCCCTTCCCTTAACTCTGCCACAGCCAACTATGTCGCCATGTCACCAAAGCCTGCCCAGCCCTCTGGAGATCATGTCTTTTTGATTTTCAAAGATCAAAACATAATCGAAAGTCCATACGTTGGCTCTTAGTATTACAAGTAAATCCAACAGTCAAAAAATTATGATCCTTTTCCCTAAGTAAAATTTGGCCTAACCCACAGGACTGACTTCACGAAACTCCTACAGAGCCACATCACAAAAGCCAAAAAATAAAAAGAAGAGATATGTACCATGAATATGCAGATAAAGGCAGCCATGCCACTGACACACAAAAATCTAGCTTAAGGGATGGCAAAGCTTAAGACCTAAGTCAGGATGTCAGGATGCATGTGGTATAGCCCAGGATCTCTCCTCCAGCCCTTGCCCTTTCCAGCCTTTGACCTCAACAATGTGGGATGCCCCCCAAAAGGACATCTCCAGCTGAGTGACAAAATGCCTAAAGTTCTTCCTTGTTCTTTCCTGGCAAGGTGTTCGTAAGCTTCAGAGGGTTCTACGTCCTGGAGAGGAAGTACTTCAGAAGACCCTGAATTAGAGGCTGTGGGAGGTCTGTTGTAACCCTAGTACTCAATGCGGATAGCTGAGATAAAGTACTCCAGGCCATGGCTAAGGGCCATGTAGGATGTACACTACCTAACGTCAAGGAGCACAGTTCTCATGGACCACGGCACACATGGCATCTGCAGAAATGTCTAATTTGGCAGCCCTACATAATAGTTTGAAAGTCATGCCTCAACTGTCCCACCCACCAGGCCTAGTCTAATTCAGCAGATCCAGGAAAGTATCTTCTGAATTCCCACAAAGCACCTATTGGGCTTCTGTTAAAAAGTATCAGTGTGGCTGTAATTTGGTACAAGGCCTAACACCTGGAAAGCTAAGATCTTGGCTGAGGATGGAAGTTGATGAATCCCATATACAAAGAAGACTGGGGATCTGGCATCCAGTGACTCCACAGACCCACAGCCCTGTCTGCTGGGCCAGGCTGCAGCTGACAGAGACAACATCCATTTGCCTAGGGAGTGTCCCTGGGCCAGCAAAAGCAATGGTGAGGCAGAAGGAGGAGCCATGAGTTGCAGCAGCAGGCAAGAGCCTAGTTAACTCTGGAAATGGGGATGGGGGCAGAGTTGGGGAGCTTTTTATAGGGGATATAAACATGGCCCATTCCAGGAAGCCAAGAAGCCTCAGACCCAACTAGGAAGCCAACTAGGAAGCCCTGACCACACTCAACAAGGACCTGGACCCACAGGGCCACCTAGAAATGAAGGAGAGTCTACAGTCAAGATTCCAGGATCTGGGCAAGAACCAAAACTCTGGGGCAAAGTGGATGTCTTGGCAGAATGTTCAGCAGGAAGCAGACTAATGAACCTGTTAGGTATCACTAAGCAATGTGTTTCGGTAGCTTAAGAGAAAATAAGCAGAAAAGACAAAGAAAAAGCAAAGGGACATCCTCCTTCTCCAGCCCAGCCCTCACCCAGACAGCACTAGCCAAGCAGGGAGGCCTTGGCCTGGCTGGTCTGCTGGTCATCCCATCTTAAAATGCCAGGTTCACCAAAGAGTGGGAGGTGGGCTGGAGGGATGAAGAAAATGAGGGTGGGCGCAGGAGGCAGCTAAGGAAGGAGCAGTTCTTCCTGTCTGGCAGGGCAGATGCAGGTTTGGGGAGGCCTGAAGCTGACATAACCTGGGGAACTCTCCTTACGAAAAAACAGTATTTTAAAATATAATACTCTTGCAATTTTTGGTAACTAAAATTCCTACCAGGGCTTTGGAAGAGGGCTATGAAAGCAAAACTTCCTTAGCTTCTCAGTAAATCCACTTCTGGCCTCTGGGTTCAAGACAGCCCTCCCAGTAGTTCTGGAAGGTAAACCTTGTAGAAGAAAGAGAGCCAAGACTATTTTAAGAACTTTTGTCATTATTATTAATTAGAGCCCTGTTGACTAGGGTTCACACAAGGGTATCAACTCGAAAATTACATGTGCTGGGATTTTATACTTTTCAAAGTGCTTTCATTTGACTCTTGAAATACTCTGTGAAGGAGAAAAGGTAGGTATTCTCTCTCACCTTCATTCCACAAATATTCACTGATTGGCTACAGTCCAGAAGACAGCCCATATCACTGGTTAGTCCCAAGAGATTCCCCATCCAAGTACTGACCAAGTTTTCAAAATGAAATATTTTCAGGCTGTCATGCCAATGTTCCACTTTTGAGGCAAGGAAAGTTGAGGCCCAGAGACATTGGAACAAACTGGCAAAGCCAAACAGTCAACCAGAAACAGAAGGGGAGGTAAACCAACTCAGATTATTGTATCAGCTATGTGCTATGCCCCCACCATCAGTCATCTACAAATGTCATCTAATTTGCTGCTCAACAACCCTCAGGGCAGCTAATCTCCATTTCCCAGGTAAACTGAGGGTCAGAAAGCATCTAACTGTGCCCAAGATTCACACATTATGAGGGATAGAGCCTGTTCCCAAAAGGAATCTTAATACAAACCTTGAACTCTTTATTATACAAGTGTTTTTCAATCTTCTAGCAGTTACAAACCACTCTCACTAGTTTTACCGTATCCATGTGAAACAATGTATTCTTAAATGTTTTTCTAATTAATATCCTCTTAGGCAACAAAACTGATGAAACTGCAATTTGATATGGGTTAAAAATTAAGAGTTCTCATCTGTGTACTGGCTGAAATCATCTCAGATGCCACACAAAACTTACTCAGAGAAACACTCAGCCTTGTCAGTCTGCATCTAACAGAGACAGAACCTAGACCTGTCATTTCTTTCAAAAATTTCTGAGAACTTGTGCAATATTTGTATTTCCACTGGGTTGCAATCATGATAGGAACTTAAGAACAAATGCTCCTCACACTGATTCCCAAACAGCAATTTAAGCACCACTCAACTTATGTGGTTGGAGGTTTAGGAAAAAATAATAAAATGTCAAAAAAGTTCTAGTGATGAGCACATGGGATAAGGCCCCTCTACAAGACTTCCTACAGGAGTTTCTCATTAGGGTGGTTTCAAGAATAATCAGATTTTTCAAAGATTTAATGCTTAAAACTAGAGGCCTTCGCAGTAGAAAGATTATTTAGAACAGCACCAGACAGCACTGTAGAAAGAGAACTGCATGCAGAGCAGCAGACATTTAGCTGTGTTCCATTCCTAGAATATCCCTCTGGTGGCTGTGCAAACTTGGGAAAGTCACTCCCCCCACCCTCTATGGATCAGATTCCTTTCTAGAATAGAAGTTCCATATGGACACAGGGCATATCTGTTTTATATACCTCTTCTTCCCAGCAGCTAGAACAGTGGCTGGCACATACTAGATGTTCAATAAATACTGGCTGAATGATTGAACCGATCAACCCATTTACCTATGAATGAACTAAATGGCCTCTACAGTCTTGTCCAGTAACTGGAAATAAGTCAATGCCCTAGCCCAGGAAATCATGGGACTAGAAGAGGGTATTTGAGGAGAGATTGCCATATGCACAAATTATCTTTGGATAGTCTAATGGATCTAACAGACACAAGATGAAGAACAAAGTAAGTTCTCCAACTAGATCACAGAAACAGGGCCTGGTGGCCTAGCACAAATGACATCAGTGGATTTTTGAGAACTTGGGTGCTAGTGTCCAGAGGGGCTACTGGTCTCCAGTGGACTGATCCAAACTTCAAGCCTTATTGTCAACAACTCTGATGAGAACAAAGAGAGCTATTTGTCATGTTCTTGCATGACAGGAAATGACAAGAAGCAACAGATATACTACATGGCACAGTAAGAATCTAAAATGGTTTTGGTAGGATGAGATGACCTAGGGAAACTAAACATGTAAAACAGAAAAGAGATATTTTCCCTTTAGGTTCAAAAAGTTGATAGCACAATTACGAAGTAAAGACTAAGTAACTTGCAATACTGTGTATTTATAAGACTGCAATTTTGGTTGGCTGCACATGATCACGATGCAACAGTGTGACTGAATGCCAAAGAGCCTAATGCAATCTCAGATGTCATCAACAGAAATACAGTGCTCAGAACAAGGGAGGCAAAAGTCCCTTTCTGTTCTGTGCTAGAATACTGTTGTAATTTCTGAGAAACTTCAAGAAAGGCATAGTCACACTGAAACACAGCCAGAAGAGAGAGAGGCAGAAGTCAGGGAAAATAAACATTCCAGAAGGAAGGACATTTAGCCTACAAAAATCAAAGACTTCAGGAGATGAGGGGGAAAACACAAGAGCTATCTTTAAATATTTCAAGGGAAACAGAAGTAGCCTCATTCTCTAGAAGGTATAGCAGGGTAGTGAATACTTCCTCATCATTAGAACTGTCAGTATCTGAAATGAGTGACCCTGAGAGAGGTAGGTCCCCACCTCAGGAATCAGTGTGTGGTAGAGAACTTGATGAGGGCAGGACTCCGACCAAAAAGCCTTCCAATCCTGAGAGGGACAGTACAAGAGGGCTAAGCCCATCATGCTGTGAGTAGGGGCATCAGTGCAGATAAACACAGGTCTCTGAGTCAGGTTCTATACTGACATGCTCCAGCCTTGGATTCTCTCAGAAATCTGAAGTGCTATTCAAATTCAGCAAAAAGCTACTGATTTTACCTGGAAGAAGCATCATTTCTATGCATTTCCCTTTAGACTGAGACCTGGCTTAGTACTACAATACAGGCAAAGAAAGGTGAAATTGATTTAAGAAGTAACTGCAGGGCAGAAAAAGGAACACATTGGGTGAATGGAGAGAAGTGTAATGAGCACTGATATGATACAATCAATGTCAGAGGAGATCTCTCTTCAGAGCTGTACAGAGAAAGTTTTTTGAAAAGTAGGTTTGTCTTTTCATCCCCACTTGTCATGTCTCCAGGTGCTCTAAGAAGAAAATCAGTTCTGTGTCTAAGAAAGCTCCCACTAAGATCAGAAACGAAACTGTTTAACAACTTACCCCCATCAACCAATCCACTTCTCCAGCTGTGATTCACTGACACACGAAAATAACATTGGCTCAAGTTTATTGAACATCTACTGTGTGCCAGAAACTGTTAGGTTTTACGTTTTACACTGCAAGTTACCTATTATTTAATAGCTGAGGAATTTAAGGCTCAGAGAGGTTAAATGGTTTGGCCAAGATGTCACCACTCCAAAATAATCCTAGTTCATATTCACTAACTGCTTCCTATGTGCAAAATGCTGTTTTTTTAAGCAATTAAATGTTTTATCCCATTTATTCCTCAAAACAATCCTATGGGATAGATTCTCCTATTGCTCCTATTTTACAGATGAGAAGAGTGGCCCAAAAGGGACTAAATGACTTTCCACAAAGTCAGAAACCTACAAAGTAATATATCCTATTATTCTTTACCTCTGTAGAATAACCCTGGCTCTGCCTCTGTTCTAACGGGCAGGGGCCTCCAGTAGATCAGGAAGGATGGATGCTTTGATTGGTGGTTGCTGCATCTCTGTGTCCTGCGATGGACAGAAACGTGTGCATGACCAGGTGCCTACGGGGCAAGGAAACAGCATCCAGATGACCTGGACACACACTGGGAGTGGTCTGGCTGAGAGCTCCTCAAAATTGAGCCAGGAGCCTAAGCAGTCACACGGTGCTTTCTGATGAGAAGTGACACCTCCTGTGCCCCCACACACAGTGTTGCCCCCTTTGTCATCAGGCCCCACATTGCCCACTGCCTCTTTCTCTGCCCAGGGAAAGCAAAGTACTGTCTTCCCCAGAAAAAGCTCCAATCCAAGTCTGGTTTAAACCCCAGCACTTTATACCATTTCTTCTTTTGTCAAGTGGATCACAAACTGAGAGGCCTTTCAGCAAAAGCCTCCCCAAACACCAAACTGAATAAAAAGTATTTTCCTGGAGCTGTGGCAGCGGTTGGCCTGTGATCAAGAGTTACTTATCACTGATATTGTGTAGAACCACGAGTGCATGGTGATGATAAGAAGACCATTATTGCTTTCAAGTTCTCTACAGACCATGCCCACCATCATTGCTTGACACCCAGGGACTGCTCCCATTGCCCACTGCCCTCTTGGTAGGCCACTACTTGGGAGGCTGCCCCATGACTTCTGCAGCCAATGTCTCAGTCATCAGACTGCCTGGTCCACAGACACTTCCTCAATGGCATGCAATAAACTGCCTGGGACTTACCACAACAGAGATAAAGATTTCACTTTTTAAGGTCAGAGTTCAAATGCCTATCAGACTAAATCAAATGACTAGGGGGAAGATGCATTGCATTTTCCTTTTAAAAATAAATGGTTAACTTTCACTTATCCACATCAAGTTGCAACTTTAAAAGCTCTTGCATGCACAGAAGTATCCCTTGTATAAGAATTTGCCCATTCACTATAACCCACATGGCCAAATGCAAAAAAATGAAATTGGCAGCAACTGCACCCCTAATTGTCCTAACTTTGGGCTGTGACATTGCTCTCTGGGGATTTTTCTCATGTCTCCCCAGAGGAAGCCAGTGTACTCACTGTCTTCCTAGTTTCTGCTCAAATGCCTCCTGTAGAGAGGCCTCAAAGCCCAGCCACTGAGGAGAACAACCCTACAGGAAAAACTAAAAGAAACAAGCTCTCAGCTGCCTGGGCTGCTGTCTCTCCCGGGTGCAGGTCAATTTCCAATTATGAACCAATACACAGAAGGCTTTTGCTTACTTGAGCTGGAACTTTCAATCTGCCGCAGGGTTCTCAGAACTTTGTGTATGTCCTTCATGCTGGTGTCTTTCTGGCTATATAAAAGAAGCCGCTGAGCATCTGAGAACAGGCGAGACACACTGCAGGAAGTGCAAGAAAAGCCCCAGTTAGGCCAGCTGCCTTTCCAGCTTGAACAAAGCATTTTCCAGGAACACAAGCCCCAGCCTGGCTGCCACATCCTTCATGGGCTACCCCTGGCCCACTCCTACTGCTCCCACACGCAGTTTCACTGCTACCTAGTGCTCCCAACTACCTACCCATCATCCCTGCCCCAAATACTCTTCCCCATGTGTCTTGCCACCATTCAATGCCCAGCCCATATGCCTCCTCTCCAGGAAGGCCCTCCATACATACATACACATCTTTGTACCCTCTTTGCCCAGATCTTGGACCCACAGTTTCAGATACACAGTAAATGCTTGCTGAAAATGTTGGCTAATTAACAGATAGAGCTGATGTGCTATGTCTCCTGACTTAACAGCCAGTTTTGGGGGAACAGTCCCCATCTACATGACTTGTAGCTACACAGCATTACTCCTAAAATGTACCAAAGTAAGGTCCCAGAGTCTTCAATCCCAGTGACAATTCTCCCTGCCCTCATTCTGTGGACTTTATCACACAGACCCTTACAAAAACAACTTCACTCAAATCCAACCATTCAAAATTCTCCAGCAGTTGAGAAGGGAAGAAAAATATTAACAGTCTGGGAAAGAAAACATGATCTGATACTTACATGGATTTGTTAAAGTTTCCAATAACCCCAGGAGCCTCACCAGGAGTTGGATAACGGAAACAGGGGTTATTGGCATTACAGATAATCCCCTGAATCCAAGGAAGTGTTCCTGCAGAGGGCATGGCTTTGTTTGGGAAATGGCCTGTTGAGATCCAGGAGAAGAAAAACACAAGAAGAAACATTAATTCTTCGAATCAATTTTGAGACTTGATAGGAACCTTTATTGCTTTTGATTCATTTCCCCATCTCAATCTGTCTGTCCCCTTCCCTGCATCCCAGGACCTGCCATCTCTGGAGTAATCCAACGCTGACCTGGAAACTTGGCATTAGAGAGCAATTCTTAACCTATGTGGCATCTCCGTAGAGTGTGATTCATGACAGCACCCTTGGGAAAGTGGTAAAAGGGGTAGATCAGACCACAGACAGAAAGCACCTGGTGCACGGCAAGTCCTCCGTCATTGCTAGTGCACCTCCCACCACCTGCCTCACCTTTCAGAGACATAAAGGGGCCTTGGGATGACCCAATCCAAGTCCTTTACGCTAAGGAGGAAACTACGGCAAGATAGAGTGGCTGATGTAGAACACTCAAGGAGTCAGTGGGCAGGACCCGCATGTCTGAGAGCCCAGTCCACGCTCCTTCCCTTATACCCATGGCCCCATAATACCCTAGCTCTCCTGAAGCCCCTCTGGTACTGTCCTCTGTTGGCCAAGTATGTGAGTTTCCCCTCCTCTGACAGCCCACAAGCTCCTTAAAGGCACCGCATAAATGTGCTGACTTGGGGCCGGCTGTCATCTGTGAAGCTACAGTTGCTCATTGTTGCTGCTCTGTCTCTTATCAAAACAATGAGCCCATTTAACTGGTCATCTCCTCACTACCCTTCCCCTTCCTTATGGAGGAGCTTCCTACAAACAGATGACTTGGTGTATTTGGGCTGGTTTTAGGCATCAGAGGCACAGCCTTGTGTGTGACACTCAGCTTATGAGAAGCAAAATAAATGTGCCCTGGAATCAGGGGCTCTTTACCTAAGAACCAAGCATGTGTGTATTCCTCTGGACAGAAAAGGCCATGGCTGCAGCTTTCATCATATTCTCAGGGTTATCTGTGATCACAGAAGACTTAACCATATTAAGACCCGTAGTGGTAGGTGGTGAACAGCCATGTAGCTTCATAGGATTTCGGGTCAGGCCAAATGGGATTCATATCCAGTCCTTCCAACTTGCTAAGCAGCAACTCTGGCCAGGTCACCGAACCCTAACCCTGAACCCTAACCCTCAGTTTCTTCATCTGTAAAATGGTGATAAAAATACACTCCACTTCACAGGCAAATAATGTAGCAGAGTACCTGGCTCAATGAATGGGCCTGTGAAGATTATCAAGTCACTTTGTTGGTGAGTCTACAGTAGTCCTTACTCTGCTATTATCCAGCTGGAAACATTCTATCTCATGGCCACCACCATCATCCAAAGCATCAACCCTGTTTAATACATCTTACTCTTTTCATGCAAATGTGCTAACAGAGTCTCCCCAGAAGTTAACCCATAGCCAGGATTTGCTACATTTTACATTTCAATACTGGGCTCCTTCTGTCTTTTTCTTATATCCTTATTCCAACCACAGGCAACATCCAGAGCAAGGATGTAACAAGATCTGACCACTGTGGCCACCCTCTGCAGGGACTCTGGCCTGTTGACCATTTACTCAATTAACCTCCTTATCTCCCTGTTAACAGTTCAAGGAAAACCAAACAAGGTCCCTTGCCTAAGTGAGCTACTCCTCATTCAGGGGAGATTTATGTAACCCACCTAAATACTTGAAGGAGCAGGGGATTCTCTCCTTTAACTGCCCAGTAGAGACACTGGCACCAAAGATAGGGTGGTATTGGTACAGACAGCAGGCTATCCCTCGGTGGGTAAAGCAAAAACTCTTCCTGTATGTTGTGTCCCACATGATTTTCAAACAACAGCAGGAGGAGGATTTGGCACTGAGTAAACAGGATGATAATCAAATGAAGTAATGGGCTCCCAGGACCCAGAGAGGTGATTAGGACCTTGATGGCTCTGGGCCAAATTGAGAAAGATTATACAGCAAAGTGGGAGAAAATTATACACCAATCATTCATTCAGAGAAAAGAAACCTCTGCAAGCTTTACCTTAGCTCTCTGCCCTTCTAAGCTGTGTCCCTAGAAAGTGGTAAGAACAAGAGGTAAATTGTAGGAAGTGTACAAACGCAGAGCAAGTCTTATCTGCCTCTATAGGTTAGGAATTTCACAACATTTCTGAGAGTCTGTGTTCTAGATTCGGAGGGATCTGGGTTAAAATTCAACAACTTGCCCAAGATCACATGTTCGGAAGTGGCAGAGCCACAATCCAAACCCCAAACTGTCTCATGCTAAGGTCTGTGCTATTTCCACTATACCACCTTGCCTTCTTGTGATCGTTCCAGAGAGAGAATAGCCTAGAAGATGAAAAAGCTGAGTTTTCCCTAAAATGTGTACTTCAGTGGAGCTTAGGATACTGCTTAAATAAAATAAAATGTGCACTTGTCTGTCAATCTTTGGGGCTCTGAAAAAAGAAAGCAGAATTACCTCATAGGCCCACAGACTAAGTATATTTTTACTTTATACTATTTTTCTTTTTGTAAAATCATAATATCATGTCTGTCAGAATGTTCTTGAGGTTTTATGGGGCTTTTTAGAACCTGAATATATATAATGTGTACTAGTAAACTAGCAGGTAAATAAATACCTGCTATGTGCAGACAGAGAGACGGGACCAGACAAGGACACAATTAAAAGGTGACTCTAGTCCCATCTCTTCCCTAAGGAACAGCATTCTGCAAGCCTGTGGGGCTGTGGGGTGTGAGTGGAGCTGGTTATGGTAGGAAAAGTCACTGGGGCAATGGAACAGAGGTCCTGGCTAAACCTCCCACACAAATGTTGATCCTTTCAACTAGAATATTTCTGCAGTGTCAATCCATCCAGCAAGCCAGCCAGGAAAGACTGATTGTGCAATAACACTCACAACAACCCTACAGAGTAGGGATTACTATTCCCCTTTGACAGTGATGCAGAAACTCAGGTATCAAAGTCACCTGCCCAAAATGATATATCTAGTAAATGTCAAAGATAAGTCACCTGCCCAAGGTGATATAGCTAGTTAGTGTTGAAGACAGGATTCAAACCCAGGTAACCTGACACCTGGGGCTTATGTTCTTAGCCACTACTGTATTTTTAACATTCACTATTAGGCCATCATCAAAACACAAGTGGAAGTCAGATGACCTAAGCTTTATTTCATCTCTGTCACTTATGAGATGTGGGACCTGAGCAAGTTCCTGCACTCTCTGTGCCCCAATTTACTTATCAAGAAATTAAAGCAAATGATAACAATAATAAAGTCTACTATACAAAGTTTTTATAAGACTCAAAATATTATTAGTCAATCTGAGTTCCATAGAAATGCTGCTTAAAATCATATGCTCCATGATTTGCAACTGTGTAATAAGGAAATAATGCATGTGAAAAAGACTGGCAGGGACCAGCTGATAGTGATTAAGGCACTGCCTGTGGGCTTTTTTTCCACCACTTTATGAACTATCAGTAAGGTTATTTTACTTTCATGATATAAAATGTATGAAACAGATGTTGGCTATTATTATAATTACTATTATCACCATTCACTAGGACTGAAAATAATTTCCTGAGTTCATGCCTTATCAAAATATTGAAAGCATTTCTGTTCCAAACTATTTGCAGTGTTTCCTAAAGACAGCGTCTTGGGAAAGGTCAAATTTAGCCCATGTCCACTGCCTGGATTTGGTTTGTCAGTGGTTAAGTCTCAGGCAGGATGCTCAGATACTCACATTCATGTTGTTCATAGGGTGGGTAGTTCAGCCGAACTGAGATCAAGATCAGGAAGATAAATAATGGCCAGGCCACCTCCAGCAACAGCTGAAACTGAGGAGGAAATAAGACAGAGCACTGTGAATTTAAAAAAAAATAACATGGCTGTCTAATGCAACTAGGATCTGGGAAATCCACAGAAAAATTAAACAATTGATCAATTTGTCCAGCCTCTCCCACCACTCCCTAATTTTTTTGGGGGGGTTTTTTTATTTTGGTATCATCCACTCTCTAAGTTTTAACCACTAAATTGTTTGCAGTTCTCACCTTATAACATACTATTCCATACCTCTGTATTTTCCTTAAGAAAGGGAAGATGCTTCCCATCCTGTTTCATCTGGCTCACTACTACTTATTCTTCAAGACTTAACCAAGTATATAATTGACAAAATCTCAGGCTGAGTTAGACCCCCTTCTGTGCTCCCACAGAAACCTAAGCCTACACCTTTCAGAGCATTTTTCTGGAGCCCCTGAAACCATCTGTTTCTATCACTAGCTTCCTCACTGCAAATTAGCACCCTAAAGGCAAGCATCATATGCTAGTCATCTCTGCATTCCCAGCCTGAGCCTGTGCCAGGTACATCCATCTGTTGAAAAGAGAGGCCCAGGACATCCTGCTGCGAAAAAAAGACTGGCTGCTCCTTTATATGAACACAAAGTTTCCCTCCAAGGGGCTGAGGGTGAGAAGACAGCTCCAAAGGACAATAGGAATCCACACACAGTTCCAGATCAACCTGTGTGTACCCAGGACTGGGAAGAGCTCGAAAGAGTGCACACACAGTTCTTTCCTGCATCAGGGTCTGGTCACCATCTTCTCCAATGGGTTAGAAGATCATTAATCTTACAAGTAAGCATGGTCCACTGGTTAAAGCAATGAGGTTTCTCTAAAGGAAAATCCTGCTTCAGTGAGTTACCGTGGGATAAATAAGCACAGGGACAGGATGCAAATCATTAGACATAACTGAATCATGGTGTTCAGACAAGTTACACTACCCAAAGTCTCTACCCTTTTCATTCTTTTAATTTTTGTACTCAAACATTCTAATTAAGATGAACACCAAGAATCTAGAAGAGCCATGAGGCCATGTGGTTGAGAGTAATTACAACTGTGGCTTCAGAGCCAAAAAGCCAAGAGAACAATGGCATGAAATGCCCCCCCTTTTCTTTAAATAGAATTTTCTTCTTGGGTCTCAAGTCCATATATTGCTATTGTGGAAATTTTGGAATTAATAAAAAATACAGAAAAATAGAAAAAAGGTAAATATAACACCCTTAATCCTACTTCCCAGAGATAGGCCAGTAAATTGAGTTAACAATGGTTCTCTTAATATTTGTCTTTTTTTGTATGCATAAATATTTTTTTCTCTATAAAACTGAGATTATACAGCATATATAATTTCTGTTTCTGTGTTTTTCATTAACCATCATACTGGAAGTGTTTTCCATGACATGAAAGATTATCTTAAAATATGGATTTTGATGGCCATTTGATATTCCACATTGTGAATTGATCATAATTAATTAAACCTTTCTGCTATTGCTGGTGCTTCAGACTGTTTTTGGCTTTTAAATTCTTGTTTGTTGTTCGATTTCTGATATAGTAAATAATCCACTTTTACAAAGACGTTTGATATGGAAATCAAAATCTTCTTTTTGAAAAGAAATACAAACATTGTAACAGTGGATATACTGGGATAAAAACATGCGTGATTTTTTTCTTTAAATACTTCCCTGTGCTTCCTAAATTTTCCACGACAAGCATGTATTACTTTTTTAATGGGACAAAAAAAACACTGTTACCATAGAACTATGAAGAATAGGTCTCCATCAAGAGCACAACAGGAAAAAGAAAGACAAACAGGCCCCTCTTTGGAAGAAAGCACGCTGTCAATGGGATCTCCAAGACCAAAGATGGAGCTAAATATTTCTGTAAATGATCCCAAAGAGGCAACAAACTGAAATCTCCAAGTTTTCAGATGACATTCAGCCTCTTCTACCAACTGAGTCGGAAGTCCCTCTTTGGAATCCCCTAGGTATTCTGTGCCTTTATCAGCACTGGGCACAGAAGGGGCCCTACTTGTATAGGTACTTTTCCCCTAGTTGCAGTTTCTTCTCACTAGGGCTGCCATATGATAAGGGCTTAAAAAAACGTTTGTTGAGTAAGAGAATGAACTGAAATTTACAAAATAATGAAGATGGAAAACACAAATCAGTTGAGCCCTTTAAAAAATCAATTTGGCCATATGTATTCAAAAGATATGCTTATGCCTTTGACCAAGTAATATTCCTAAGAATTCATCCTACAGAACTAAATTTAAAGTATCAAAAAGCTACATACGTGAAGTTATCCATTCACTGAAACACTGTAACCATAAAACATTGGGAATAAGTTAGTTGCACAGCAACAGGGAAATGAATAAATTATGGTACATCTACTGGACAATAGATTATGCAGTCACTACAACATTTATGAAACACAGTGTTACATATAACATTAAGTGAAAAAAGCAGAACACAAAATTGTATACATTCTAACTTACAACTAAATAAAATGACTTACAAATAACTGACAGGAAAAAAACTTTTAAAATGGCATAACTGAAGAATTCAGAAAAGAATTCTGAACTCAGAAAAAAAAATTCAAATGAAGAGTATGAGTAAGATAAATATCAACCTTGAAGCTCTGAAGCTACTTTTAAGATAAAGATTAGCTACCATTTATTTATTTAGAGTCTAATATGTAATAGGCACATTCTATATGGATTATTTCATCTAATCCCCTAAACAAGCCTGTCATGTAGGGACCATTACTGTCTCCATTTTAAATGTGACAGGGCTCAAGGAAGGGTAAGTCACTGAGATCCCAGCGGTGAGCTGAGATGAGCAGCTCCTGCCCAACTCTGGAAGCCACGTGCAATTCTGTAACATAGCACATGGCCCAGATGGGAAATAACCCCACTAGGTGGCATGGTCAAAAAAAAAAAAAAACAACAGGTTCCACACAGGTAAAACAAACTCACAGCCTATAGCTATATAAGATTTATAATAGTTACAGCCAATAGTGAGCACCTACTGTGTGTCAGGGGTATTTATATATCTCATCTCTAATATTTAATTTATACAATAATTCTGAAGCAGGTTGTATTATTACCACTTCAAAAGTGAAGAAACTAAGGTTTGGACAGCTTATGAACCATAACCTGTAGAATGTACCAGTATATGAACCAGATCTACTGAACCTTATGTACTTTGGACCCATCATGCTGCCACTCACAGAGCCATGGTTAGGACACATAACCTTTTAAGATGGCCACTTTAAGGACTCTAGCACTCACTAGCCTCCATGAGCACTGATCTGATAGAACAAATCAAGCCCTATGTTCCTGGTCATTTCTGCAGCCGCTACATCTAGGACCCTGCAGGAATGCAGATGCTCAAAATACACTGGTTGACTGAAAAAAATTAATAGATCTTCCCCAAGTCACTGATAGCAAAGGGCACAAAGAAAATCTTACAAATCATTTTCAGCAACTGAAGCCAATGGGTATAAACAGATTGGGGAAGAGGTAAGAAAAAGACTGGCAATAATAATAATAGCTAACACTAAAATAGGTCTTACTGTGACTGTGTATCAGTGTTTTAAGTGCTTTACATATATTAACTCATTTAATCTTCAAATAACCCTGTTAGTACTGCTATAATACCTATTCTATAGATGAGGAAACTGAGGCTCAAAGAGTTATTAATCAATTGCCCAGTGATACAAGCATGGTAAATGGCAGAGCCAGAATTCAAAGCCAGTCTGACTCAAGGGTCGCTGCTCTTAGCTACAATGCATCACAACCTTCTTACACCCCTGCCCTATTACCAGAGTATTGAAATTGTTAATCGTTCAAAGCCCTTACTGAGCTGAGATATTAACATGCATGAAAAATGAAGTTCACACCACCCAGAGAACTCATGAGAGAAAAAATTTCATCTGTGCTTTTTTATTCTGTACCCCTAAAATTATTTCTGTTATTGAACACAGAATTAGCCTTCCAAACTTAGGGGGATATTCCTCTCTTTTTTTTCCTAATAGCCTCCCAATAGAAACCTAATTTGATTTCTGCCAGGAATGCTATTCTGGTTCCACTCATCAAATTCAGATTTCTCTCCCATCTCTAAGTTTAGCACTTTTCCTTCAAATAGGCCCTACATAGGGCCTATTATACATGTATAGTATAATACATAATTTATGTATTATACATACATAAATACATGGCTAGGAAGTAAGACTGATGCTTCACTGCTATAAACTCCAATAGAAAACTCTTCTAAACTTTACTTTGACACCTACCCACTCACCTCCTTTGATGCTACTCACCAAAGTCAGAAACTCAGAAGCTTTTCCTTGATGTTGGGTTTAAAATAATAATTCTGATATGTAAGAAAAATGCTTTAGGAACTACCAAAGCATCACTCTGCACTTTCCATCTCACTATTCCTCAGCTTATATTCCTTTTAACATGGGGAAAGCATAAGCAAGCATTTCCAGAGCACGGTTTCTCTAAAGCAGGGTGTCTCAATATTGACATTTGGGGCCAGATAATTGTTGTGAGGGATTCTCCTATGAATTATAGGAGGTTTACCATCTATATTCCTGGCCTGTACCCACTAGTTACCAGCAGCATTAACGACCCCTGCCCAGGATTATGACAACCAAAAAATGTCTCCAGATATTACCAAGTGTCCATAAGGCATTCAAATAGTGACAAGATACTTTTTAGAACTTAATAAGGTAGTAAGATTCAATAAGGGAAAATAAATAGATGAAAATATCAAAGAATATTCTGAGAAGCAAAAAAGAAAGTGTGAGACAATGGGCTCCTCCAAGATTCCAGAATGTTCATCAAAGTAATAGCGCATTCGGAGCTATATTGGCATCAAAATAAAAAATACTTATCAAATGACCAAATAAATAACCCCAAAACAGCCCCCTACCCAGATAAGATTCTAATAAATGTCTCAAACATAACCAGAAAAGGAATCACTTTTTGATAAAAGCTTCTTGGGTGACATTATATGAATGAGTTTAGGTCCATCCCTAATGCCATACACTCAATTAGGTGTGAGCAAATTAGAGTGAAATCTTAAAGATATAATCAGAGAAATGTTACAGGGTAAAACAGTTTTTAAAACCAGGCCCACCCTCTGAGAACTGTAAAGCCTCTACACTGACAGTGGCTTTTTAAGTAGGTTTGATCCTTTGGAAGGACATTTGACCATACAGCTCATGGGCCATTTCCCTTTGACCCCAGTGATCCTAATCCTGAGATTTTGGCCTAAGGAACTAATACAAAAGGAAGAAAAGGCTACATGTATAAAATTTTATACTAGTTTATTTATAACAGCAAACACTGGAAATATCTAAATGTTGGCAATCGGGTATGAATCTATAAAATAAAAACTACAAGGAAAGTCAATGGCATCATTCCATGGTAGATTTGGGATGAAAAGATCCAGCCCCTCCTTTTACTAACTTGCAGTACCTTCTTCACCTGTGAAACAGAAATTGTAATGCATACCTCTCAGAATTGCTGTGAAAATCAAGAAGGTAAGGGATATAAAAGTACTTTCAAAACTACAAAATGCAGCCTACACATCAAGAATCATTATTAACAAGTAGGAAGCTTTTTGGAAATAAAGAACATATACTCCAAAGAATATTCAATGAGAGAAAACACAGCATAAAATGGCATATATGTATGTAATGATTACAACTGTCTCCTTGGGCTGTCTCCATTCAAGTGCCCTCAGTACCAAGGACCACACAACGTGACTATCATAGATGACCCATCTAACACAGTGACTCCTGCTGCACATAAAATTCAATGCCTTTCCCCAGCTCCAAGGCCCTGCAAGATCCGGCCTTGCCGATTCCCAACTCATCCTCAGCCAGTCTTCATTCACTCCACCAATGCCACTGGCTCTTTTGTTCCTTGATTCAGGAACTGCATTCAGCCCCATGGCTGTTTCATCCTCTGTCTCTCAGCCTGGAATACACTGCCCCTGATGCTGAGCTACTGATCTTCCCCTGGCTGAATACTGCTTGAACTTCAGGACTCTCAGATTAAATGTCCTATGTTCCAGTCTAAGTTAAGTCCCTATCCACAGACTGGTAGCATCTAACACAGTGCTTCAGTTTATTTGTTTTTTTAATTCATTACAATCATCACAGTTGTAATGAATATAATATGCACAATGTAATATAAAACATATTTCACTTATGTGATAATGTGTTTTATATCTGCTTCCCTCACTGAACTATAAGCTCTATGAGGGCAGGGATCATTCTGTTTCACCACTGTACATCCAGCCAGTGTACACCCAGGACAATGTACACCATCCCACATGTAGTGGATGCTCAATGTTTATCCTAATGAAACAATAAGTGGCTATTTTTTCTTTCTTCATTCCATAGAAGGGGAAACAAACTCAGGAAAAATGAGTTTCCCCTAAGCCATTGAGGCACATTGTGGCCAACCTGTAATCAGAATTAGAATTATTATCTGGATTTGAACCATGACTGCCAGGCAGGACTAAGAACAAAGAAGAAATGTGTCAAGCGAAATTGGAAGCAGGGAGGAGATGTGGAGAGTTTCCATCTACCCTATAAAATTCTCTAATGTCTCTTAAATAGGAACTTTAATTTTTATTTGTTTGATCAAATAATGTCATTAAACAATATCCAAGTATTGATGCTCTAACTTAAGCAAAAGTTAGAATTATCTGTTTGCCCACCCACATGGCAAGTCAGATCTAATTGAGAAAATCAGTAGCAAAAGCAAAAAAGAGAGGCCCCATGGCCACATTTTGTCCCGTCTGTTCCCTGGGGACCTTGGCCTCTGGCTCAGCCTAAAACCAGCTGAAGATCCTGAGAACTCTAAAGCCCCTCGCACTTCTGTTCCAAGCTCTGTTTATGCTGAATGCCTGCCACCCACACAAGTTAACTGTTACTTTGGACCCAAACTGAGCTTTGCACCCAGCTTTCACAACTAAATTTCAATGTATTCTTTGCTCAACAGGAAGAGCAGAAAGCTACCCCAGCTGATGGTCCCCATGAGTCTGTACAATGGGGACACAAGAGAGAGGTCCCCATGATTCACTAGCAAACAAGGACACAGAGTGAAAGGGAAATGGCTGCCTTTCAACCGGGGTGTGCTGTTCAGCTACCGCTTTTATACAGTCTTTCTATTCTTCCTGGAAGCAGCACACAGGGCCCCTATAGCAGGGAAGCCTCCTTGAGACCTGCAAACTAATGGCCCATTTAATGCATTTACCCCTCGTTCATCAAATATTTATTAAGCATATCCCAGATGCCAGGCTCTGGAGCCAAGTATGTACACTACAGAATCTCAGAAAGGAAACAATGATTTTCCATATGTTATGAGAAGAACCATCATGGACCTGCTAACTTCTTCCCCTGCCTAATGGGCTCAGTTGGTTCTGACTATATGAACTAACAAAGTGACACTAAAACCCTTAACAACAAGGTTCCATTGTCTAAACAATACAATCTCCACATCTAAGCCAGGTGCATCGGGGAGTAGCTATAAGTAAGCACTAAGATCCATGGGCATTAAACCTTTAGTACAAATAAAGCAAATCCTGCTAAAAAAGGGTGTGTGACTACAGGGCCCCGAGGAAATTGGTTCTGGTGCTACTTCCACCACTGGCCCATTCGGGATCTCTGCCCCCTCCCCCAAACCCCAGTTTCATCAACAACAGAAGAGGCAAGCCAGATCTTTCCGGCTCTGACAAGCTAAGCATCTGTAACCTGAAATAAACCACTTTTCCTTCTAGTTCAGCAAAATACATTTCCTTTAGAAATCAGGAGGGGAAGTAAGGAGGACAAGCTATCAGGCAGTGATGTATCATCTAGAAAAGCCCTTGTGTGTCAAGACGCTGTCTCTACTTCCTCCTCCAACAAGAACTCTGCCACAAAGCTAAGAATTGCCTTTGACTAAACCTGCCTATCTCTCTAATCTTAATTCCTTAAACCCATAAGCAATTTTAAGCAAGAAGCAAGGAGCTCAAAACCAGTGGTAACTGGCCCAGGCTGGATGGTCCAACTCCACAGTTTGTTCCAGCACCCGTGCCCCTGATTTCTTGGTTGATACTGAGGAAATCTCTTCCCTGCTTTGTGCCCCAGTGTTCTCATCTGTAAATTGAGACATTTATACTGGACTACCCTTGATACCCCCTTTCAGTGCTAAGATGATAAAATTCTGTCTACTACTCACTGGCTAATAAACACACCATGACAGAAACAGTTTCCCATCATGCGGACCACTACTACCAGGATGAGAAGAGGCAGAGGACCTGGACCACACAGAAGTTAAGAAATGCGGACAGGAGATGAACTGCTGGACTTGGAAACACCAGGACCTGGGAACAGCTATGGAAACAGGGGCAAAGGCAAGGAAGAGGTCAGAAACTTCAAGATTTTGAGACTGAGGACAGAAAAAATCATGATACTACTAAAAAACATCTGACATAGTGGTTTAGAGTACAAGCTCTAGAGTTAGATTATCTACATTTGAATCTACACATTCTCCTGACTAGCGATGTGACACTCAGACAAATAACTCATAAACTATCTATAACTTTCACAACTATAAGGAAATAATAGTATTTCATGGGGTCTTAAAAGGATTGATCCAGTTAATAACCCACTTTAGTGCCTCGCACATTCTAAGTGTTTGTTTTTATTATATTATATAATATTATGTTATATTTTAGTACTAGTGTTACCAAGTTATAGAATCTAGTTCCTACTCTCTCACTAATAACATAGAGATTCACGTACCACTTATAATGTGAGGAGCTAAAATATCAGTGTTTCTCAAACTAGGATAGATAGATTAGATAGATAGATAGATAGATAGATAGATAGATAGATAGATAGATAGATAGATAGATAGATAGATAGATAGATGATAGATGATAGATAGATAGATAGATAGATAGATAGATAGATAGATAGATAGATAGATAGATAGATATAGACACATATATTCATGAGGAATTATATATGAGTTCTCTGTGAGGATTTTAAGCATTGTGATTTTTCATTTAGTGGTCATCTAAACAAATTCGAATAAACATATCTGGGTTTTCTGAATGCCTACTTTACAACCAAGTTCTGGCACAAGACTTCAAAGCCTAAGTTTATATTTGTGGCTGTGATTATGCTGTCACCAATATAACTGTAGCAAGCTAAAGATAAAGGAACAGATACAGATGTAATTTATGAATGAGATGGGATCAGACCAAATGAAAGCCAAATGACATCAAATGAAGGTTACTGGGAAAATGGTTGGCGATTTGAACCATTAACACATAATAATATAGACTGTCCAAACTCAAAAGGATCGGTACCACAGCATTCACTACCTTATTTGTATTACTACTTATAATTTTATTTCAGCTAAACAATGTCAGCTGTCGTATTTTATTAACAGTGTTAATTTCAATTGTAGTGGTTTTGTCATGTTGTTTGCATTTAATTTGTAAGTATGTATGGGTCACATGGTTGTATAATAGCCTAAATTTTAGTATAAGGGGTTTATATCTAGTTTCACATATTTACATATTAAAGTAGCATTATAATAAAAAAGAAAGTTAATGAACACTAGGGGACCTTGACATTTTTTTCTTTCAAAGAAGGTCCATGCATTATTTTAGTTTGAAAAACACTGAATTGAATTCTCTCCAAGGTCCCTTATAGCTCTTTGAGTCTAAGAAAGATGATCATTTTGATTACAGCCATGTCAAGCTTCATCAAGAAAGCCAAGTGAGAATGCCGGTTTAGAATTCAGGGAAAAAGGCAGGGGAGGAAACAGGGATTTAGAAGCTAAATGCAGAGAGGTGAAGCTAAACCCAAAAGACTAGATGGGATTTATATGAGTGTTCAGAGATAGAAAAGCAGAGCTGACATCTGAACTTCAGGGATTTCACCATGCCTTATAGCCTTCACCTTCCTCTGTGGAACAATACCATTTACCTGTGCATTAAAGATGATCTTCTCTTTGTTCACCATGTAAGAACTTGTTCGTTATACTTTAGAAGATTGGAGACTGTTGAGAATTAGGCTTGGGGTTGATTAATGATTGTGCATTGACTCCCCTATACAGAATTTTATTGTTGTTAACAACCATTTGATCAATAAATATAATATGCCCTCTCAAAAAAAAAAAGAAAGGGAAAATCCTAACAAAACCAAAAAAAAAAAAAAAAGATCTTCTCAGCATTACTTAGAGAATTGTTGTCCCATCTGGGAAATTACTGACTTAGAACCCTTCACAGAAATAAAACAAGTTTTATATTCCTCTTGGCTTGCAGTCACAGATAAAAGGACACAGTCCACACTGAAAGCTCTAGACTCTGATCTCTAACAGCTAGGCCATGATCTTACTTCATGCCCACCTCCCAGAAATACTGGGGCTGGTTAGGTGCTATTGCAGAAAGAACCAAGGTGGCCCCCAGGGCTGCAGTTAAGATGAAAGAGGGAGATAGTTGGGGGCAATTCTGTGCCAGATTCCAGGTCAGAACTGATGGCCATGCACTAACGCAAACCAAAGCCAACATTTCTGCCTGGTTGCAAATCTGCTCTCCACAGTGAACCATAGGGCTGTATCAGGACCACACAGTTGGAGTCCACCAGGGCCAGATTCATTCAATCACTTTCAGAAAACCAAGATGACTCCTTGTCCTTCCTCCTCCAATCTATAACTCAAAACCATGAAGAAAAGCATGGGAGAATCCCCCGGAAAAACCCAAGCTTACTGTTTGTCTTCTTCTGAAAGTAATGTTCTTCCATAACAGCAACCTCAGCTGAGGCCAATAAGCCATGTTACTCCAGCTGGCACCCACAGCAGCCCGAGTGTGGCTCGGAGCCCGAGAGGCAGAGGCTGGAGCTCACAGCAGGGACGCTGTGGCTGGTCATTAACTGAAAGATAAAGCAGGAGGGGAGAGTTCTGTGAGTTATTGCTGCAAAGCCATATGCCAGTGAGGGCTGTTGCTCCAGCCCCCTCACCTGAGACCTCAACACTCAGATCTGTGTCATGACTGCTCCCCTGCAGGTCATGAGGCCCCAGCTTCTGGCCTTGGGGTTCTCCAGGAAACAAGAGATTCCGGAGGTTTTCTAGCAATAACCTGGGAGCTAGTCATTATAATCCTAATCATTTTAGCTCCAATAGTGTGATCATTTGGGAATGAAAAATGTACTTAGGAACACAGACTTAAGTGAGCAATCAAAGGTGGCCAAAACACTGAAGCTGGAAATGGCATATTGGGAACCCAGACACCTGCCTCTAAGAAAATGCCTCCCTCACATAAAATGTCAGCAGCATTTATACATTTTGCCTTCAATCTGGAGTAATTTATGTTATTTCTTAAATCTGCTGCAGACTACATTTTCATCTGAGCCACAAAGTTGAGTCCTTCAAATGATAAATGGCACCATCAATAAAGCAGTTTCCCAGTCGGGAAAGCCACAGCATGTCTCAGATGACTGTGAGTAAACACCAAAGAAACCCAGTGACACCTGGCTCCCAAGCAATGAAGACAATCCTAGTGCTGTGTGTCTGTGGAAAGAAAATACCCCATGGAGAAACAAGTCAGCTGAGACAGGCCAAGAGCATTGCCTGTTAAACTGACAAGCTCCCACAGTCCAGACATATGCACGCTTCTGGTCTTGCTCCACCTGCATGCAGGGTGCCACTACTCCTAGTTAGGTGCCTCTGTGGAGGACTGTTTTACCATGCTGGGGGAAGGGCAGCTTTTCATAAAAAACCCAGGGGATACAACATCTTGTGTGTCCCAGCTGCCCACTCAACAACTGTATTTGTTTAATGCTGGAATAATCCCAAGAGCCACACTAAAATTAAAATTGGGAAAGGGGCAGACAATGAAATGTGAAAGAAGTGAGGGATACACAGGTCAAAAAGCTAGGCCCTGGGCACACTCTGTTGTCATGAACTCTTAACAGAAACTGGGAACCAGCTTTATTTCTAAAATGGCTCAGTTAATCACTGTGGCCTCTAGTGGGGATGTGACATAGGCTTGAGGCACAAACAGCAAAAAAGGCTAAGAATATAGTGACCGTTTGTGGATACTGGACTAAAAATGCTAAAATACTGGACTAAGAATCCAAATCAGATCTCAGTGCAAAAGGCAACCTCTAGGAGGATTTTACCCTTTTGATGCCCATCTGACAAAAACTTGGATTAAAAACTTCTGGAGAAGACAAGAAAGTAGAGGGAGTTTGCAGTGTCTGAGAAGGAATGACCCTACTATTATGTACTTCAATATATTCATTGACAATCCCCAAATCACAAATTCCTCTAAAACATTCAAGCTTTAGGACCTATTTCTTTCTTTATCATTTGCTCAGCAAACCTCTAGAAGGACACAGACTCCCAAAAGTTTCCACCCCAAAATGGAGAAGTGGTAAGCCAGCACTGTGACAGTTTGCAATTTGTTGTTTAAAGATGTCAACTGGCCTCTAAGCACTAAGAATGCAATTGTGAGACACGTACTTATAATCCCAAATTGCTTTGTAAGTGACCTAGGACAGGGCTTGCATTCCAGAAACACTGAAATAAATAATTAGCTAGGTTTTTCTCATACAAAAGCTGTTCTCCGGGAATCACTTGAGTTAATTTAGAATCTACATGAATTTTTTCAGGTCCCCAAGCTAAAATGAGGACGCTGAAACACAAGTTTGTAATTTTAAAAGGAAAATTAACCTAAGTAGAAAGAATCCAGATAAGAATTAGCCCCAGCTTCTATGTGCCCTTGGCCAAGCCTTTATGCCCTCTAAGTATCAATTTCCTCATTATAAAACAGGGATGACAAAACCTACCTTGCATGATGATTGAAGGATTAAATGAGTTAATATAAAGTTCCTGACACAGTATATGGCACATTATAAGTGTCAAATAAATGTGTTCCCTTCTCCCCACTTACCATTCTCTGTACTATCAGTACCTTCTAACAGAGAAATAGTTATATCCTGTCCAAACATTCTTTTCTATTTCACTTTTTTAGCAAATCTAGGGGTTGTGGGAAGGTAGGTCAGAAGATGGGTTTCTAGAAAAGTAGGAGGGGCAAAGTAGGAATGGTGAAATCTGAATAGCCTGGCATCAGAGACCCCCAACCAGGGCCAAACCATAGCATAGCATCCCCTAAACCTTAGTGGAGAATCTCAGAGGAAAAGACACCTCAGTAGAATGTTCATCAAACAAGAAAGCCAGTAGTTTTTATGGAGAGTATTTTCCTAAAGTAGAGTTTCTTGGTCTCCAGACATGGGTTCTGCTCCCAGGGGCCCTCCAGGAGACATGCACAGAAAGTTAGCAAGTGGCAAAGAGCAGCAATATAAGGTTGTTCTGCTCTGGCTTTGCTTGGTACAAAGAGGCAGTCTTCTTGCCCCAATTCCCCCACCCACCTTGCCATGGCCATGGCTTCCTTCATAATTCCCTCCTCCCATGTCAGACCCTCCCCCACTTAACACCTTCAGTGACCACTGCTGGGAGCAATGCCCAAAATCCTCTGCTCAGGTAACTGTAGCCAAAGGGACATTTCTACATCAGTTTTTCAAGGAAGCGAACAAACAAACCAAAACCAAAAAGAAGGCAGGACTATGTACTAGATTTCTCAATGTTTCAAAGCTAGTAGCTTCTGCTCTAATGCACATTTCCAGTTACTAGCTGGAAAGGGTCCTACTTCACAATCACTGCACGTCAATAAGCCACTCTTACCCCAGTCCAGGGTGACTACCACGACAACTTCACTGGTCTCCCTTCCTCCAGTTTTGCCCCACTCCTATCCATTTACCCGAAAGCAACCAAAATTATTCGACTAAACCGAATACCTAAATATGCCACTTCCCCATATTAAAGCCTTTTGTCAGCTCCCCACCATCCTGAAGATAAAGTCCAGGGCTCGCCATGAGTTAGTTGGCTCCCTGAAGACTCCAGCCCCTTCTCTCACCCTTCCCCACCTCCTAAACCATGGTCCTGGCCTGCTTACAGGACCTGCCTGGTATGCTCCCTGGCTGGAAGTACTTGTTCACAGCACTGTCAGCCTGGCCGGCTCTTCCCCAACCTGAAGTCTCCATTTAGCTGTCACATGCTCAGGATCCTGTCCTGATTGACACCCTCCTAGGTGCTCCCAGGGCAGCATCTGCTTTCCCTTGCAGCATTTCTCCCACCTTCCAAGTCTCCAGGGACCATTCCTGTTTTCTTCATCACTAAAACTTCTCTAGTATGCAAAAGGGCACCTGGCATGTAGTAAGCACTCAGGGAATGTTTGCTTAATTAATTAAGAGATGGATGTGAGAAATAGGATTTCAAAATATAAGGGTGCTGGCATTCCTGGGCCTGTGGTAACTGATTTCTCAAGCTTGATTAACTCATTTAGGTAAACTGTCCCCAGAGAAAGAGCTCTATGTTTAACAGGCTTCCACACACACTCATAATGGCCACAAAAGACTGTTGAGCTTCCCAGGTGACTCCAGGGGCATCCGGGAAAACGTAATTGAATCTAAGCCTGCTTCCTACAAACACCCAGTTTAGCTAAGAACCAAGCAGGCCCTCCCAAGGCCAGCAGAGCCATGAAATCTGCTTTCTGCCACTCTTCATGCTCAAGTCCTAGGTGCACTCTCTCTGTGTCTCACCATTGGTTACCAGATAGATCACCCTGTGCCAAAATTTAACATAGTTTCCACACTCTGATCCTTCTTTTATACAGTTTAGACTGAATGGAAGTGAGTGCTCAAGGCTCTGAGCAATTTTTGTAAGAAATTTTCCCTTCAAAAGCCACTGATACTCTAAGATACTAATATCTAGAGAATACAACAGACTGCTGAAACATGACCTTCTCAAATAAGCAGAGATGCCCAACATCACCTAGTTGCAGAGAAATGCAAATTAAAACCACAATGAGATGCCACTACACTCTACTAGAACTACTAAAATTTTTTTAATGTAAAAGTGTTAGCAAGTATGTGGGGCAACTAAAACTCTTACACAGTGCTTGTAGGAATGTAGAATGGAAAAGCCACTTTGTAAAACAGTTTCGCAATTTCTTGTAAAGTTACACACAGACTTATAACACATCCCAGCCATCCCATCTTAGGTATTTACCCAAAAGAAATGAGAGAATATGCTCACACAAAGACCTATGTGTAAATATTTATAGAAATCTTATTCAGAATAGCCCAAACTGTAAACAACCTACATGTCCATCAACTAATGAATAAAAAAAAAGTGGAAAACACTCCTTAGCAATAAAAAAGAAAAAAACTACTGCTATATGCAACAGCATGGTTGCAAAGCCTTATGCTAACAGAAATAAACCAGACATAAAGACTACATATTATAAGACTCCATTTCCCTTCTTTTGGGAAACAAGAAACTATGGGGACAGAAATTAGATTAGCAGTTGCCAGTGGATATGGGTGTGGGGGAGGAGAGACTGCAAAAGCACTGAGTGATGGAAATATTACAAATCAAATTGTGGTAATGATGATATAACTATATGCACTTATTGAAACTCATCAAAATGTACACTTAAAAAAAAGGTAAATTTAACTGTATGTAAATTATGTATCAATAACCTGACTGTCCCTCAAAAAAGTTGCCATCTATTATAATAATTAACACATTCCATAAATCAAGTCAATCCCTGGAAGACCTAAGAAACACAGTGTGAAGCTTGGTTGTTGTGGATTCCCTAGGAAGTTGAACAGTGGACAAAATATGCACCGCCTATTCATTCAACAAACAGTGGCAGCCTTAACTCTGCAAGGCTCCCATTAGCCACAACAAATACTTATTGAGTGGCCATTATGTGCCATGCACTGTTCCAGACACTGGAACAGACACAGCTGTGAACAAAAGAGGCAAAGTTCCTGCTCTCATGGAATTTCTATTCTAGCAAGGAGGTGAAAAATAGACAAATAACCATGGGCTTAAGGCAGTGGGTGATAGGAATAATGAAGAAAAATGAAGCAGAATAAGGAAACAGAAAGTAACGGCAGGGTAGGTAACTCCTTTCTGAAGAAGCACTTTCAGGACAGTGAAATGAGAGAGTGAGCCATATGCTACTTGTAAAAGGGTCACCAAGTGACACTTGTGATTATGAATTCCTTTAACTTTTCCCTAAACCAAACCTGAAATGCTGGACAGACTCCTTGACGCTGATAAAAGGAAAAAATACAGTTCACAGGAAGCTTGATGTGAAAAGGTAAATAGATGACCCCATTTAGTTCCTACCACACTATTCATTCAACAAACAGTGGCAGCCTTAACTCTGCAAGGCTCCCATTAGCCAAAACAAATACTTATTGAGTGGCCATTATGTGCCATGCACTGTTCCAGACACTGGAACAGACACTCCCCTTCCTCACCCAAACCTTTGGCCTTTTTAAACGTCACCTGTAAGTTTTAAAGAGAAAGGAGAAATATAAAGAAGAAAGGAGGAGTAAGGAAGAAGGAAGTTATGTTAAAAAAACAAGATAAAAGGGTTTTTTCCTACTTGCTGAAGTCAAAAGAAAAACAGGAACTACTTCCCGTGACTGCTTTCTACCCTTCTGAAGCATTAAATCTGTCTATGGAAATGTAATACGGGGGAAAAAAAATGTTTGCAATGCTACCAAAAATTCTTAGTTTGCGCAGTAACAAAAGGTCAGTTGGTCTTTTAACCTCCTGCAAGAACACTGAGCATGTGAGGCCATGCCTCATAGCTTTAGAGCTGAGCTTCCATCTAAGGGTGAGGTCAACTCCTTGGCCAGCGCATGCTCCAGAAGAGGAGTCTCCTAGTAGGAACCACACAACTGACACTGCTCACTGAGGCACAGGAGCTGGCCCCTCCAGGCAGAAGAGGACAACCTTTCACAAAGTCCTAAGCCTGCTGATTATTGTTACCAACAGATAATAAGAGTTGAGCGGGTTTTGGAAACCTACTTCCACCCATCCCTGCCCCAATCTTGTACAGAAGATGAGGCTCCCCAAAAGCAAGTAACTTGCCCAGATTTACCCCTCAGTAAGAGCTGACTCCCAGGTTTATCAAAAAACAGCTTTTTCAACAATTGTTGTATGTCCTTTCCCACTACAATATTTCTCCTACATTTTATTTGTTCTTCCAAACATATTTTCCTTACAAATTCTATCTGAATAGTTCCTATGCCCAAATTGTACAGTCAGCAACTAATTTCCATCCTTCAAAAACAGTGGTTTTACGACACTATTTCTCTAAATTTTGATTAAATTTGTGTGTGTGTGTGTGTGTGTGTGTGTGTGTGTGTGTGCTAGCCAGTGTATTGATATAACCTACAGTGTACTGATATAACCTACAAAACAGGAGGTACATTTAAGGCAGGATTTAACTATATCACATATGAATTGAAAATGTGTTGGCGCTAAAGCTCAAATGATTGCCTATTCATGATGTGTCGATGCAAAAGCAAAAATCACAGATGTTTATGCATCTCATCTCCAGAGAGATGTGGAGAGTCCTGAAAATTAGGATATGAAACCGATAAGCCCAAGAGAGCAAGACTGCTTTGGAAAAGGTCTATTCTTTAATTGCCTCTCTAAGCATATGTCTGAATCAGTAGCCAAATTCAGGGAAGAGGCTAATAGGATTACTGAGAAGTCAAAAAACCAGGCTGGAAAGGCTCACTGCACCCATGATTGAAGGCAGGACGTGGCTACTGTGGTAGAAGGAAGGGATTTCGAGTAATTCCATGATGTCTCCCAAGTTAAGCTAGGGAAACTTTACTAAGCCTGAAGTTAATTTGACAACTTATGTCTTAACTATTCCGGCCTCCAGACGCCACTGAGTTATCCACTTTTAAGGCCATCCTTGCTAAACTTTAAATTCCACCCCCTCACACTCCCTAACCATCCTGAAGACCCACAAATTCAGGGAAAATGCCCTTAGTTGCTATTAGGCCCTTGAAAGTCTCCAGAAAGGCCATGGGCTGTCACTCAGCCACCCTTTAAACTGTGTTTCTACGTAAACCACAACTTTCTTTAAATTTATTTTTTATTGAAGTATCACTGACATACAATGTTATATTGCTTTCAAATGTACAACACAGTGGCTCAACAGGTATCAGTATTTTAAATCCTTACCCTAAATAGTGCAGTTACTATCTGTCAACATAGGAAGATGTTACAGAATCACTGACTACATTCTCCATGTTGTATTACTATCCCCATGACCAACTTCTGTTACGATTGAGAATTTTTGTGCTCCTTTATCCCTCTCACCCTTCCCACCACCCACCCCAGCTCCTCCCCCAGGGTTAACCACCATTCACTTTTCAGTGCCTGTGAGTTTACTCCTATTTTGTTCATTCTTAAACCATAACATTTTAATACTCAAATTTGAGAAGAAAAAAGGGTATAAGAAATCCTCTAAAGTAAAAGTCAAGGATAAAAGGAAGCCATCTATCATTCTAAAAGATTGCTATCATTCTAGAAGAGGCTCAGCTATCACATTACCCATTTTAAAAATACAGATCCAGTGAATTTTATCAAGTCTAATAATCTATAAGTTACTTGAGAACTATTTTTAGAAGTACCAAATGCATCATATTACTTGTTTATTAGAAACAATTAAGTTTAGAGATAAATCCACATTCTTCTTTCACTCTGGAATACAGGTTCAGTTTCTTGGAAAAAAGTATTTGCTAATAGCTAATTTTCAAAATGAATGATATGAAATAAATACATAAATAATGAAAGGAGATCTATGAATACTGTACAAATCTGTAACTAGCCTTTGAGAAGCATAATTCTTCATGCTGTCAACAATTCTATTTTAAAGGAGACTCAAAAGGTTTAAATCTACCCCCATCATGTCACTGGTATTTGGACAACCGAAGATCCTATTTATCACTCTCGACATTCTAGCTGTTACCGGCTAAAAAAGTCTCATGACTTCTAAAACTGTCAAGAGCCAAGGTTTCAGAAAGCAAATCTGTCCTATACTGAAGTTATTTCATCGCTGTAGGATTATGGAGAAATTCTAACAAAATGTTTGAGACAGCCCTTCTTCCCCTGCTGATATCCACTAAGCAAACAGAGTAACCTTCAAAAGAAGACTTTAGCAAACAATACAACTATTTGCTTTTTCCTTGGTTGGGGGTATGTAGCGCACAGGAAAAAAGAACCTTTCCCCTAAAAAAAAAATTCAACCTGTCAACATATGTCATAGGAAAAGAAATCAAAATTTTCAAACACAATCATAATGCCAAAATAAGAGAGACACACAGGGAAGGAACTGTTAAAGTCATCGACATCCTGAGCTATAGAAACACAACCAAGCAAGTCTCCATGAGCAATCCTTTATTCGGCCCCCTTGATAAGCAGAAAGACTAGATTGGATAATGTTCCCTGTTGTTGTAAGAGGGTTTTCCAAAAGAATTTTAGGATAAAAGGCTTAGGGACCGTATCAGCAAAAAACTGTTTGTTTGACTTACATCTTGGAAGGGTCAACATCTTTAGATGGTCATCCTCCTCCCAGCTACAGGGTTTATTTTTATAAAAGTGCTCAGAGGACTCGGGGACAGACAAACCCAGATCCCTTCATGCCTTCCTCTCCCTCTGGGCCTATGCCACTATGCAGCAAACTCCCTCAAACATTCTTAACTCTCATTGAGTTAACTGGCCCAGTAGAAAGAAAGGAGGTTTTAGAGTCAGAGAAAGCTAGGTCTGAATCCTCATGCTGGTACTTCCCAGCTCTGCAACCCTAGGGACTCTGAGCCCCTCTATCCTGTCCATAAAATAGAGCTACTAATGTATACAAAACATTAAGCCAGTTCCTGGAACAAAGAAATATCCAGTAAATGGTAGCTATTATAAAGATTAGTGATGCTGACTTCACAGGGTAAAGTATTCATCAAGGGTGGGGCACAGAGTGGGCAGTTTATTAAAGGAATCTCTCTTCTCTCTTCTTCATCCACAGAAGATGCTATTTCCCCCAAAGACCTTTGCAGAACATCTTTCTAGTGCCCAACTCAGTGGTAGATATGAAAGGGTTAGTCTAGTATACTGGTGCCACTTCTGCCATTGTTTTACCATAAAATCCCCTTTTTGGGGGCCCTCACCACTCACTATTCTCTCCATGCTCCTGGCAGCCAGCTCTTATTTTCCTTACAGGCATACTATCGCTTTCCTCCAAGTCTTCAGCACCTGGTTCTGTTTCTCTCTCCACCCTACGTCCTCCAGTTCTCTATGTCAATTACCTGAATGCAATGTGGACCCAATTCCTCCCTCTTATCAGCTCTCCCAACAAGCTTCTCCAGTTAACCAAATTTTCAGGGTGTCCCTACTAAATTGTAAGCCTTGTACAGCAAGCTACTCTGTCTCAACACCTTCTTATTCTCTGCCACACTGAACCCAGTGCCCAAGATGACTTAGTACTCCATAAGCATTTGTAGAATGAAGGCCTCTGAAGTCAGACCTCAGGGAAGAGAAAAAATAGTTAAAGCAGGTTCACTACAGTAACAAATCAGAAACTTCATTGAAAGTAAAGGTTTGCATAGTGCAAAACCATGACAGAATTTCCAGCTCTGTTCAAAGAAATACAAGTTCAAGTAGGAATGCTTTTAATTTGGTTTTCCTCAAAGCTGCTCTAATTTGTTGGGTAGGACATTCATTTTCATTGACTTCATGAGAGCAAAGGAGAATCTGTAATTTGCCAGACTGAGGCTCTAGAACACCTGTAAACATGCCAGCTAACAAGAATGCCTCCTCTAGGGGCTCGATCCCAAATACAAAATTGTCAACACTGGTAAGCAGCCTTGAACTCTAACCTCACAGGCTCAAGTCAAAAACTCTCTCCATGAAGCATATCAGCACCTGGATACAATTTTTCCCCCTCAAGACTGTATTCCTTTACTTTTGCCAAAACTAGTTACCTAATCCCAGGCACTTGTCCAGTTCTAACTCACAGAGTATGTAACCAAAGGCAACTACCCAGTCTGGACATCTTCTTTCACCAGCAACTCTTGAGGCAATGCAGGCATATGTCAGGTGTCCAATACACCTCTGTTTTTGTGGCCTGGCAAGGCCCAGATAATCAGGTAAGTGAGAATTTATTCAAGGTTCCAGGTCAGACACAGAGGCACAGGGTCTAAGCTCTGCCCTCCCAACTTTATAACTGAACTCCTCTACAATAACCAAACAAACCATTTTGCTGGCTGCCTCGCTAAATTGAGAAGAGGAATAAGATCACAAGTTTAAATCCACACACTTGTAATTGTGAAAAACAAAAACTGAAGGATGTTAGCCTTTTTTAAAAAAATACCAGCAATGTGAACTCTATTATTTGAGGTCTAGGAGGATCCTCCCAGAGGAAATAGGTCTGTATTACTCCAATATTATAATTATTTTTAGTAGTTCTTCTAGAAAGTGCTACTGTCATTAAGAATGTCACAAATCAAACATTTTATGTGTCAGATTTAAAACGTGCCCAGGGAAAGATGAAACTAAACAATTTGGTCAAACTCCTGCTAGCCTCCTTTCTTCAACTGTGGTTTTATAGTGACATTTAAACACTCACACAATCTAATCTAATGTAATGTGCTCAGTATTGATACCACAGTCCCCAAACGGAGCTCCACCAAACAAAAGAGTGTCTTGCTAGTCCCTGCAGCCTCCAGAGGCATGTCCACTCCCTTTAATGGAGGCCATTTGAACCAAGTGTCAGTCAGCCCCTCCATTTGCTCAGCAGAGGAGAAAGCCACGCTATGATCCTGTGAAATGTGACTAGAGTTGGAAGCTGGAAAAGGGCATTAATTCCACTCAATTTGCAAATCCTGCAGCAGGACAACTGAATACATATTACTTGACCAAAGTCTTTCTTTTTCTTGAATTCAAAGTTCTTACTGCAATTAACACAATCATTAATGTAAAAAAAAAAGTCCTGTCTCGAAGAATCACAATTAATCTTAGCCAAAGAGTCCCTAAGAAAGACTCAATATTCAAGACTCTTTACAGAGATTTCCTTCCAATTCTAACTTACAACCAAAGAGTAATTTTTATTTTTAAGAGAAAAAAAAAATCCAGTGGAAAAAAAACTTAAGATTCAAATTGAACCAACAGACAGAATAAATAAATCAGGTCAGTCTGATATTCATGGATTCCCTGTCCATTTTAAGCTGAAAAGGATAGACTTCTACAGACACACTTTCTTTTTTCTCTAAAAGGACATTGTAAATATTACCCTCAAGTCTGGTATAGTAGTGAGAAGCCTGGATTAAAGAGATAAGAGGTCACAATTTTAATTTCCAGTTAATAACAGTGAATTTAGGCAAGCCATTCTACCACTTTAAGCCACAGAACAGAGAACAAATCTTTATGAAGAGGCTGAAGCAGACCTTCTGAGTCTAAGAAAACTGCCTGGACCTTGGGTATCAGACTTGAGTTTGAATCCCCAGCTCTGACATCAGTGAAATGTGTGAACCAGTTACTTAACCACTCTGTATCAAGTGCACCATCTGAAAAATGGGGCAACCTCAATAATTCCCAAATACAGAAGAGTTATACAAGATGAATTTAAGCAGTACTTAATTTCCGCTTAGAGGCCTTTAGGAGATGGGCAGGCATAGTATTAAACAGTAAATCACATAATGAGAAAATCCGTTCTTTTCAGCACTTCTTTAGCCTTTATTAAAATTTTATTACATCAAGCAGAAAGTTTTTGTTTGCTCTTCTCTTCAAGACCTCTTTAACACATTCTAATTTCCCTTTTTAACAAAGTGAGACCAAGTCTCAATCCTCTAATGCCTTTGGAAAGCAAGTCTCTCTTGTAGACTGTTTTAATTAAAAAATCATTTTAATTATTTTTTAAATCACCTTCTATGTGAGAAAACTGATACTGGTTTTCAATTTAGAGAACCAATATACTTTTTTAAATACATTGATAACCATGAGAATTTGAGTCAATTTAAACAACTTACATGGCTTATACTTCCTATTTCAGTGTTACAATAAAGATTACATGAGGTTACGTAGGGGCAAAGCTTAGCCCACACCATACTCTATCCATGGTCAATGGGTAAAATTTCAGTCGGTGAGGAAGATGAGTAGAGGGTACAGAACAAATAAAAACAACCATAGAGGATAGATGTGAGACTCCGTAATGATGAGGAGCCAAAAAATAGGAAAAGGATAGTTAAAGTAGAATCCAGAGAAGCGAGCAAAAACTGCAGAGGGAGATTAGATTCAGTTAACAAATAGTTATTGAGCCATGCTATGCGCTAATCACTGGTAAGAAAGGCAGATGTAGTTCCTTTGAGTATGCACCTTATAATCTATGACAAAGCTGTCAAAATAGGTCAGTCTTGTTTTAAAGAGCCTTGAATGTCAAGCTAAATATCACTATAGTGGCAGATTCTTAAGTCTTTGACATTTGTTCGGCACCTAGTCCTTTGCATGGTTTTTGAAGAATATATGCTGAACAAATGAATTTCAGTTTAATGGTATTTTTATACAAAATAAATTAATGTATTTAATTTACATATAATATGTATCTTCCTCTTTCCTCCCTCTTCCACATCACACCTCCCCTCAGCTAAGATAACTGCCACCTCCTTCCCAAGGAACAGGCCTCTGGGAGTGGAGAAAGGTCTAAAGGTAAATCTAAACTCATTAGTCTGTGCAAGTCTGTGTCTTCACCTCCTTTCCAAGAAGTCCTGTTTCCGTCTATGTTGCCTCTATGTCAAACTTGGATCATCTAAATACCAGACCCATCGATTTCAAGGGGCCATGCCCATAGGGACTTGCTTCTGCAAGAAAACAAGCTTAGTTTGACTCTTGGCAAAAACAATTATTCTCAACCAGGCATCCTACAGGAATTTTGCAAAGCAAATGTAAATAAAGCTACAAAACCCCAACAACTTCTTAGCAGCTCCTCTCCTCCTCCCATACCCCACCCCAATACAGAAACCTCTTTCTCCTTTTTTTCTCACCTCTTCCTTCTAGTTCTAATCTATTATGATCTTGGAAACAAATTCAGGGCAGTGCTTTAAAAAGTTTTGTTTTTTGCCCACCTACCCCCAATGAGAGTTTTCCGAGGTATTTAGAAATATCCTTTATGGCTAGTCCAATTCTCATCCTAGGATAGGCATTGGTACTCCTTTCTTGGAAGATGAGTTAAGTCTTGGGGGTTGGTTAGCTTTTCTTTTCATCACAAATTGGATTAACAGAACTGTAACAAAAAGCAAAACCTAGACACAAAATGGAGATGTCCAAGATGGAGAGTCCAAGTGAATATTTTACTTCAGAGATCCTCCACATCATGTGTTGAAGATGAGAACAATGACTCACTGTGTCTCACTGAATCATGTTTGCTCTACTGAAATTTACTGAGATGAACCAACTCTTCCTTCTTTTGTATTTCAGATGCAAATCCCCTTTTGGTTCTGTGACACAAGTCTTTGTCCACTTAATGGTGAGAATTTTAATTTCTGGAAATTTCAAGAACTTTCTCTGGTCTGTCTTCCTCTCTACCCATCATCTTCCTTTCTTCCATCACTCTCATCAGGAATACTCATATGCATTCCTTAGGTGTTTCCTCTCTACCTCAAAATCCACATGATCTGTTACACTAATCTGATGTTCTCAGGACATAACCTCTGGGCAGCTCCAATTAAAGGATCATCTTTTCCCCTACATATAGACTTAGTAGACATAAAAGCTTGAAGGGCTCTTTAAAAGTCATACACTTCAGCTTCTTTCATTTTATAAAACAGGAACCTTAATCTCAAAAGCGACTTGCCCAAGGTCATAAAACTCCTTAGTAGGGTTTCTGGAATTATATGTGAAATATATATTTTATCATATGTAAAATCTGGAATGTACATGCCTTTGCATATTTTTTCTGAAGAGAGAATCTATAATTTTCATCATTTCAATATAATGAATCATAAGAAATACATATTTGGTCATTCAGAAGACCAAATATATTTATTTCCCAGATATATCTGGTCTTCATCCACAGCTCCTGAAAACACTGCAGGGCCTTGAAATGGGTTGTCTTATCATGTTGCTTAGAGACTTTTGTACCCCCATACAAGGGCAGAGGCTGGAGATTAAACCAGTCAATGACCTGTAATTTAGTCAATCAAGACTATGCAATGAAGCCCTCACAAAAGAGCACACTACTGTCTTGAATCCTGCTTCTCTAACAGAGAATGCTTCCACGTGCCACTGAGCCGGGCCCCAAGCTCCGTAAGGACAGAAGCTCCCTTATTTGGGACCTTGCCCTGTATCTCTTCATCTGGCTGTTAACTGTGTCCTTTATGGAATCCTTTACTTAACTGGTAAATGTGTTTTCCCTGAGTTCTGTGAGCCACTCTAGTAAATTAATTGATAATGGGGAGGTCAGTGGAACCTCCAATCTGTAGCTGACTGGTGAGAAGCACAGATAACTGCCTGGTGCTTACAAAGGGCAGTCTTATAGGATGGAGCCCTTAACCTGGGGAATCTGGTGTTGTCTCCTGGCAGATGGTATCAGAGTTGACTTGAGTTCTTGGATACCCTCCTGACCCTGCTGGTGTTTGAGAATTGTTTGGTGTTTTGTATATGGGAGAGAAACACACACACACACACACGCACACACACATGCACACACTCTCGGACACCCTCCTGACCCTGCTGGTGTTTGGGAATTGGTTGGTGTTTTGTATGTGGGAGAGAAACACACACACACACACACACACACACACACACACACACACACACGAATCAGGTCCAGGAACCCGAAAGGAGTTGTACTACTGCAGTGTATACTACTGCTGTATGTAAAAAAACACAATCATATTCTCAAGATAGTAAAAAAATCATCCTCTCCCAATAAGTGATAACCATGGATTGGTGCTATATATATATGTCTATATATTCTTCCTAGGAAATTTCCCATACCAAACACCAGTTATCATAAAACATTTTGACTTCAAGACTAGCCAGATAAAATACTTTGACTTTCAAATGCTTCTTGGAAGTTGAGTTTGGCATAGAAAATGTTGCACAGTTTTAAACAAATGCACAATACACACTAAAAGAATGAATAAAAGAATAAATCCCATGCATAAAAGATTATTTTGTTTTTAGAAAGTACTTAAGTTCTGAATTATTTAGTGAATTATCTCATTCTCTTATTTAAAAAAAATAATGTTCAAAGTATTCAATGTGAAATGTCACAAGCTATATATACTGTTTTCTCAAATCACAGCTGCCTCAGAAAGGGAAATGAAACTGACTGGCACCAGGATTTTTTGTGCTACAAAAAATAAACTGGCCTTATTAAATAACAAGTACATACTAAAATCTCTGTCTTTCATAAACCTAACCTGAAATATAGTTATTAATTTCTCATATAAATCTATTTCGAATGCTTTTTCCTGCGGTTATCCCGTCATTTTAAATCATCTATTTGAATATAGGTAAGAAACACTAGTTTCCCATTCTCTTTGTTTATGACTTGTTCAAGTCCCCACTTACTGAATCCCTTCCACACCAAGGGGGTTGAATTAAGGACTAGGGAGAATGTACTGAAGACATCCATCCATCTGGAGAAGCACACACTCAAAAGGAAGACTAATAAATGTTAACCAAAACAAAAATCACAGTTACATACATAAATAGTGCCATAATCCATTCCTATGGGAGCAAAAAAAGGGGGGGAAATAATTAAGGCAGTGTTGGCAAGGAGGAGTGAATCTGGGAGAGTTCATGAGAAGAATGACATTTAAATCAGGTCTTAAAAGTTTTCAAAATAGAAATAAAAAGGATTTTAACCATTATTTTGTTCTAGGAACAAAGTCTGATACACTTCCATTTGCTGATAGAGTAAAATGCTCTTTGCTTAATATGGTTTATCATCTCACCTCAGCAGAATGTAGAATAACTAAAAGCTCTATTTGAAAGTGATTTTACATGTGAAATTTTCATTCTCTGGCTTCAAGTATTTCTAAAATGTACCTCTCTAACAACATCAATGCTGGTTACCTATCCAAGGAAATATTTTCAGATGAAAATTCAAATGAAAAGGGAGAATCATTCTTTGCCTTTTGCTAGTATTTCATTTGTCATTTGACAAGTCCTTACCCTGACAATGGTAAATCCATAGAAACCAAACTGCCTGGGATGCAGCCTCAGCTCCATTACTTACAAACTCCATAATCAGACTAGGTAATACCTCAGTTTCTCCATCTGTAAAGATGAAGATAATAATAGTACCCACCTCACGTGGTTCTTAGGAGAATGTACTGAATTATTACATGTAAGATGCTTAAAACAACATTCAGAATACAGTAAATCAACAACATAACTTTTTACCAAGTAGAAATGTTTTCTATGAGTTTTTTCTAATTTGCCACACCAAGTTAATAAGAAAAAGTTTCCCCTTGTATTTCACTTTTATAAACAGACTTTGAAACTGTATTTACTTTCAAAGAAAGATGCCTTAAGAAAAGACTAAGCATGATTTCTAGACAGTAATGGAAGTAATGGAGAAATAGCTTATTTCAAAAGATTCGCAATGTAATTAGGGATAGAACAAGCAGAAATCATATTGTATTATAACCAATAAAACAAAAATCACCAAAGTTAGGTTGCCAGCTAAACTAATAGTTCTCTTCCCATCTGCTTTTGTTCCTTATACTTTTACAGTCAAATACTCTGTCATTCCATTTTCCATGTATTGCACAGAAAAACATTTTGAGATCACAGATTTCTCACAGATATTTGACAGAAACAACAGTAAATCTTTCATTTTAAACCAAATAAAGAATTAGAGTTGAGTAAATTTCATTGTCTGTTCTTTTCCATGGTGTTGCATCCCTATGCAATCAATGTCCCAACAAGCTGAAGAGAACTCAGGTGGCCCACTCACAGAAACAAGGGAAATATGATACAGGCTGTAGACACTCTGATCAAAGGACTATAGCAGATGAATGTACCAGAACACAGTGAGCATCCTTGGAAAGTCCTCTGATCATAGTACTGAAATTGTACCACTTCACTGGGAGTTAAAGAACTCTAGGGCTTAATGGTTGAGTTCAAATCTTAGCTCTGCCACTTGCAAGGTCTGTGGCCAGGGGCAAGTTAATCTCTAAGTTTTTTAACCTGAAAAACAGGCATAATAAATGAGTTTGTTGTAAAGATTAGTTATTTGAGAAGCATCTGGAATAGTACTTGGTACATAATGATATTTAATAGTCTACCAAATAAATATTGCAGTAACATGGCATTTATAATTATTTCCACATGCAGATATGAAGAGGGTTTTAGTGTAGGACCTCTCCCAAATAAAACAAACTTTCAGAAAGATCTTTTAAAATTTGATGCTAGAGTAACTGACCAGAAGGAGCATTATGCTTGAAGTATTTTACTATCCAGATAGTAAGTAAAAATGTATTTGAATTTGAAAGCATTTTAGAAATGCCAAATCATATCTATTGGTATTTTCTAGACATCCAAAACGTTCATAATTAAAGTCTAAGGCAACATCCATTTAATTATTTTAGGAGGTAAAAATTGAAGTAGTGAAGCATTAACAGTTTGCAGTCATTATAAACATAGCATAAGCAACTTGGTTTATGGGAATGAAGATTCCCTCAAAGAAAAAATTTAATCAAAAAATACTCCAACTTCTCTCCATGTAAGGTAAATACAGTAGATAACAACAAGCCATGTCCCTCAGTTTCATTAGGTTTCATTCATTTTTAGTAACATAAGCATTGAGACTTACCAGAACAGAGATTAGGCAAAACCAGGCCCTAATCGCCCTTTTCCAGTCCTAGACTAACCATTCTCATATGAACTGTAAATATACTCTAAGTCAAAATGCATCCAGGGTCCATTATTGGCCTCTACCTAGATGTAAATCAAAATACCTACAAAGGTCGAGATTTCAAATACTTATCTGAAAGGGAGACACACATATTACTGGTGTCCCCTTTACAATCAGATATGTCATTGAGGAACACAGTCCTGTCCTTGCAAAGGGGCTCATGCATTACTCTGACCACAGTAGCAGTTCTTGTCCCTTACATGGACTATGATCCTACTGCTCCTCAGGTCTCTCTGAGTGTAGTGCTTTTACTCAAGTAGATACCAATTTGCTCTGTGAATCCAGTATTTTCCAAAATCTCCCTATTGTGAAGTATTTCAATGCTTGATAGGAGTACTTTGGGAAGAGGCCGGCCTAGCAATGGAAACATTCTTGAAAATTACTATACTATCTGAAGAGGTTCTACTCCATGCTTTCACAGTTTCTTTGATTTGGGAGAAGAATCTCGGGAGAATGACATGAATAACAGAAAGCCTCCATTATGTCTGTGGTTGGTATGAGAAAAATGGGCTGAAATGAAAGAGAAAATTAGAAATTAATACTTTTTTAGTTGGGATTTAAATTTTGTCTGGAAAGAAGGTCAAAACTTAGGTCTGGGTCCCAAACTACTGTTAAAAGAACCAGTAAAACTCTTGATTTTGAACTCATAAAATTTTATGAGGTGTTCTTTGGGGAGTGAGAGGGATCTGACCTTAGAAAGTAACTTGCTGATTTTCATCACCAAGGAAAATTTTCTAAAAATCGAATTTGTCCTCTATTATGTGAATGCATATACCACCCACTTGTAAGGTGTCACTTAAAAGTTGACGACATCAATGCTGCAAAAGAAGGGTCAACTACCTCCAGGGCCAGATGGTTGTTTTTTCTCTCCCTCTCTCTCCTTACCCGCATCCCCACCTCCCCACCACTTTTAAAATCTCGTTCATTTTCTTCTTTGTGTTAGTGCTGAAAGACAGGTACCTACATCTACACACAACCCTGGCACTGGCCCATGCTCCAAGAACCTTCCCATTTAGCAACGGTCTGTTAGTCGGAAATCATTCTGAAAAAAAAAAAAAAAACCAGCCAGGCTTTCCCGCGATCTTCCTCCCAGTCTGCAACCACCCGTCTTCACCGGATCTTGGTCGGTACCCGAAAGCGACAACGCCTTGTAAAACCCAGGCCCACTCCGGCCACGGGCCGATTCCCAGGCCACCCGGCCAGGAGGCGCTGCGGGCCAGTCCCGCAGGGTCACCGGCGGCCCACGCACAGCCCGCCCTGCCCCCACCGCGGAGCCCTGCCCAGCTGCTGAGCTCGGAGTTCTGCGCCGCCCGCCGGGGTTACTCCCGGTCATTCCCCAGCACGTCTCGCCCCAGCTTCCCCATCCGTGCCTGGCCTGAAGCTGTCCGCCAGAAACAGGCAGCAAAGGGCAGAAAGATGGGGGAACTGGGGAATGGGCACCTCAGTTCCAGGTTTCCGCAGACTCTCTGTCCTAAGTCTTCTGTTTCTGAAAGAAAAAACTCGTCCCCAAGCTGCACCAAGGATACCGCTTCGGGTGAGCGCAGAGACCGCAGGCAGGATCCCCCAGATCAAACAAAGCCCCCAGGCCTCAGGTTAACAATAGCGCTACGGCCCTCACTTGGGACACCTCCCAGGTCCAGTTCTTTAGAATCAAGAACGCCTTGCTCCAGACTGGGGGCGCACGGAGTCGATCCCCAGGTCTGAATCCAACTCAGACCAGCTTCTTACGAACGGAGTGGGAACACAGTGCTGGCATTTGTCCTGGTGGGCGCCCACCGACCAGCAGACAGAAAGGTTTCCAGCCGGCTCAGGCAATTCCGAACAAAGGGAAGCTCTCGGTGCAGAACCGCCACTTTCCCCAATGCGGCAGCATCGTCCCCGGCACAACCAGGAGCCCCTGATCCCACTGCCCCCGAGGAACTGCGAACGAGTCTCTGCGCCCAGGGATGCTCCCCGCGGTCCACCGCCGGGCGAGCAGCGACAGCAGCAGCGCTGCGCCTTCTGTTCGCCAAAGCTAGTCTTAGGACGTCCTCCCCACACTTAGAATTGCCAGAGGTGAGGCTGTGGGGGGTGGGATAAAAACCCCGGAAATCGAGCGCTTCCCAAAGCCTCCTCGGCCGCGAAACAAAAGAACAACCCCCAGGTCACTGGAGAACCTACCTGTTTTCCACTTTTGTGTTTGCGTCTCTTTCCCGCACCCCTTGAAGAACCCTTCGGAAAAAGGGGGGGAAAAAAGGAGCTAACCGCCCCCAGAAATTGGCTATAAGGGCGCTGGTCCTGAGGCGCCCCCCTCCCTGCTCTGCCCACCTGCGCCCGGAGAGAGGTGTAGGTCCCTGTACCACTCTCTCTCCCCCTCAGAATTACCGGGTTTTTGCCGGGACTAGTTCCTTTTATAGATTCGGCTGAGCGCAGGGGTTACTATCGGTCAAAGCCTGCTCTCTCCCTCCTTCCCCGCCCCCCTTCCCGGCCTCTGTTTATGTAGTTCAGTCACTCAGCAGAAAGCACGTGGAGCCGCGCCCCGCCCCTTAAACGGGCGACGTCCGGCAGCTCCAGGCAGCCTTGCGGGAGGGAGGGAGGGGGGTGGGGGTGTTGCGGGTATCTTCGGGCCCTGGATCGGCGCCCTCTGTCCCACCCTGTCCTGCCAGCCTAGAGCGGCCGGGAAACGCGGGGGGCTGCGCGGGAGACTCGTCCACGTTCCGGGCAGCTAACAGCACTAGTGAGAATCGCTTCCTCTGAACTCGTGTTTTCAGCAATTTTTTTTTCCTTTGTTTAGTCACCCAGAAAGAATGAGGGAGAGAAAAATTCGAGGCTGAAACCCCTCAGGACGCCAACCGTTTAGGTCTTCTTTCCTTTCAAATGCCTAGGATGTGGGGTAAGGTGGACAGTCCTCTGGATAATTGGGTGTTTTGTTTCCTCCACAAACCCTGACTTAGGTATTCAGTAGGCCACTTACTGCCTTTGGGATTCCCATCCTGGGTCTCCCAGGTCCTGGGAGGGCAAATGAAAAGCTCTTGTTCCTTCTCTTTGCAAACTGAGGCAGGGAAGGTGGCTGAAAATGATGGAACAATGTGAACCAGCTTCCTTTTTATTTTCATTATATCAATGTACCAGTGATATATACAGAAAGCTCGTATTTGGCTTCTACAGATTTGCAAAGTGAGCTAAAAAGGAGCAGTTGTGTAAAATTATATAACCATTCTAGTTCCCAACTTCTTCCTCTGACTTTGGCTTTGACAGTCAGGAGCAGGATGGCCCACATAACATTTGGGGAACAGAGGTGACAGTACAAACAGAGGCCCACATGCTTAAGTCTAAATATTAAGTCGTATATCAAGTCAACAAATTTTAAAATAAATGTCTACTACCTTGATAAAGATACCTGTGAGGCAACCCAGAAGGGCAGATTCACATTCAGACTCTGAGCTCACAGTTTATTTTACCTGAGTTTTGTCAAGAATGTGGTGGAAAAGGAGAGCTGGCCCCCAAGCCCCTTCTCTTTTACCCCCAGCTCCATCATATTCCAGAAAAACTTCCACCATGTGCATGCAGACCCTCAGGGACCAAGCCCCCTCCACCCTACAGTAAAGACCACAACTTGAGCCCAGGTGTATACCAGTGGTTCTGACAACACCAGGACAAATCTGGTGAGGAGTTCCATACAGGCCCTGGAAGAGCACTTAGGGGCCTGAGGACAAGGAATTCTCGGGCTCCATGTACTCATAACTCTGGTGGTATGGCTCCTTGGCCCTGTAAACTCACCTGTAGGAAGTGCTGAAGCCTGAGGAGGGCCGGAGCCAGCTTTCTGCAGCTCAGGGCCAGGGACAGAAGTCACTCTTATCTGGGTCAAACAACAGCCCTGGCCAAGAGACTGGGTTCTGGGGTCAAACTTGACCAAACCACATGATCTGAAACTTTATGCCTCCATTTTTTCATCTGTAAAATGAAGAGAATCTGTATGATCTCCCTTCCTCACAGGGGTTTCTGAAGGTGAATTTTGTTCATCTGAGCACTTTGGAAGAATGGCATTATAAACAAAGAGAGTGTTAGATGACTCTTAATGTCATTTTCAGGTACCAGCCGTGGCCTATAAAATTTTTCCCATGCTAAACTTTTAAAATTCCAGGACTAGCAAAAAGTTAAAAGTAATCTCTGACCTTCTAGATATAAAGGATAGCTCCTAGAGGAGGTGTTGCCATTCTAAGTGTGATATTTGGGAGTGATGAGGTCTTCCTGACTCTCCATTTCCCCACCTCACCCCAAAACCATCCAACACTGTGCTTAAAATTGCACTACCAATCAATTTTTTTGTAATTTTGAAGGCTATGATTCCAAAGAGCAGCCCTATTAAGGTAACCCCTTAGGTTGTTCTACTGGGGAATAAGTGGCAGTAAATCCTGTACAAGTAAGACAACAAGGATGATGGAAAAAGGAAATGAGCCTAAGCAGAAAATGAAAGCCCTAGATAGGACAGCCATTGATTCTAAATATATAAGTCTATGGTCCCAATGCCAAACTTAATCATTTTTAACTAAGAACAACCTATGGTGTAGAGAATCTGCTCACCCCCCTACAATGAATACATGAACACAATGAAATGTTTGAAACATGGTTATCAGTCTCGTTGGTTTTACCAAAGAGCCCAAGCCCCCAAAGAGGCAAAGTGATTTGGCCTGGTGACACAAGGGAGTAAGTCTGCTGACACCAAGCCTATGCTTTGCAAATATGACAGGTTCATATTACAGAAATACTGAATTCCAAAAGTTAGGGCCTAAGAGAATGTGTCCCTTGAGGAAGTTTGTAAATGGATATTCTCTTCCTTGAATGTCATATGTCGATCTGTTTCAGAGTATGCTTCAGTGAGCTTCTCTCCAAGTCTTTTGAGTCCCGCAAACATTAACACAAAAACTCCAAGTACCCAACTAAGTGACCCTTTCCAAATAAATAAGAAGACCCTTCTTTGTTGCTGTTGCTCTGGGGAAGCTGATTCTAGAAATCTAGCCTGGGCGGCTTGAGGTTCTATTCTGAGATGACGCTGGCATCTTCTAATTACAGAATTGCCCTTCAGGCAGCTGTGGCCTTTGAGACCCTGCTAGAGGTCATGGAGCTACAGAAAAGCTCAATTTTGTAATTCACTTTCAAGTTAGGAATTACCTAAAAGGCCTTGCTTAGGTCAGTGACAAACAAAAAAAGTATTCTAAAAATAACTTTTCTGTGTTTGTCAGTTAAGAAGACCTGTTAGCTAGATTTTTTTAATAGAATTCCTGGATAATGAGAGGGGCCTCAAAATTAAAACAAAAATAATCCTTTTGTCATATAAGGATGGACTTATAGTTCATATTTGAGTCAGTTTAATTCCAATACATGGTTAGACACAGAAAAAAGCATCAAGTAATCCATGTTCCAATGAAAAAGGTACAAGGAAGCACCATTATATGTAGAATAAACCATGTTATCACATAGGTTCTCAATACCTCCATATTCAATTAAAATGGACCAGTGTAATCCCCTTCTGTATTAATGTGACTCCTATTGACATGTAAGCAAGATTCAAAACCATTACCGCTTATGGATTTAAGATGTTTGTTCTGCCTGTCACTGGGATCAGCAAGTTAGCCTGGATCATAGACAGATATGTTCTCCTGAGTTACTTGTTGATCAGTGAGTTACAATTCTTTTTAAAAGCCATCCTTCCAACCTGCCTCCTACAAGCCCTCCTTCCCTTAAAATCCAAACTGCTGATAAGATTTCATCTCTATTCCCTCCCTTTCATTCACTCTCCCATCCATTTTAGGCAAACTCTTGTCCCTACCACTCTGAATTTGTTCTGTCTAAACTCATTAATGACCTACTTAAAAAGAGAGAGGGGGGAAAATGTACTTTCTTTCTTATCATTATCAAATATTTTTAATGTAGAAAAATAGAAAAATATTTCAAGCACAGAAAGACTGCTTAATTGGTAAGGCTGATGACCTCTTTTAAGTCCTTAGGCCACCTGATTGCTGGTATTTGACACTATTGACTACAACTTTCTTCCTGAAACTAGTTCTTCGCTTCTATTTCATGAATGTTTCTCTTCTGACTCTCCTGCCTCTTTAACTGCTCTTAATTGCTCTTTTCTTATATATAGGTCTCCTATAGTGGTTTCCTCTTTTTATTTCTAAAGGCTCCACTCCCCTGGCTTCACCTAAATCCTGTATCACCAGCTCTTACCTCTATGCTGAGCTCCCGACTTTCCACCCTAATGCACTGAGGAGTATCCAGCAGGGCCAGTGGTGTGCTAGAATTGGCTCACTCCCACTCAGAGCTGACTGTGTGTATCTCTACCCAACTCTGCAATACATGTCTTCCACAGGACCAGCTTAAAATCAGACGGTGGTGCAAACATTTACACCAGTGGAAATGTAAAACAATCAGGGTTTTCCTTTCTTTTCATTTTTGGAAAGCCAGTTAACATTTACCAGTACAACACTGAACAGGGCATTCTGCAAATAAACCCAAAACCAATTTTTTTAAATATTCTCTTTAATTCTCCCTCCTTTTTAAATCTCTCTCCTGCCTGCATTTTATTTTTTATTTCATTTAATGGCACCATCATCCACACACTGAGTATAGGAAATCATAGTCATACTGAACTTTCCATCTCTCTGTCCCTTTCTTTCTCTTTTCATTCTAGAAAGCACCAAAGTCAGGTCACCTGAACCTCCTAAATATCTCTTAAATCTGTCTCCATGCCTGAGTCCAAGCCAAAGGTTTGGGTTTCTGTATTGCAATAACCCTCCAAACTGCTATTTCTGACTTTAGTTTCTTCCCCTTCCTATTTATCTTCCCTTCCACAACAGAATGAGTTTTACTTGGGGGGAATAAAGCTAAGTAAACCAACATAAAACCCAAAGACTATCTAAACAGTATCTTCCCCTCCACCCCTACCTGCCTCAAAACTTCCTATGGTTCTCATTGCTTACAAAGAAAAAATACCCTCAAAAATTCCTTAACAAAACCTACAAAGACCTTTGCAAACATCTGAAGGCCTTTGAAGCCTAACTGTACACTTTGCTTCCTTCTCAATCCTACCATCCCTATCTTACCTCTACCCACCCCCCATTTCACAGACTTCCTGTGTTTCTGCTCATGTAGTTTCCCATTGCTTGGAAATCCTTCTCACCTCCACCCCTTTCCTTCTGTGTAAGAGTACATATTGAAGGAAATGTATTGGATTAAATAACTGATTGTTGGGCTATTATTCTAGAAGCAAGAGGCAAAAGGGAGAGAGAAAAGAAAGGAAAAAAAAGGAAAAAGGAAAGTTTCACTGCCTGTGAACTGCCTCAATCTTGATGAAATTAAACCTAGCTGAGAGTCTTTTTGCTGTATAGCTGAATGCTCATCTCTGCTTTGATAAGGATGGCATCTTTCCTTGAAGATGGTAACTTTGAGTTTTGACTTTACTAGTTTAGATTTGATTTTTTTAAGGCACACTTTAATGATTGTAGCTGAACACAACTTGAGTTACAAAGCAATAAAAGGCATTACTGCCTCTAACAAAAGCAACACCACTTCCTCACACATCTCACCCTTTACTAGTATCAAAGGCCTAGTGAAATCAGCAGGAAAGAGCCAAAGGTCAGAAACAACATTCTTGGCAACTAAATATGAGACCAAAGAACACATCCACACCCACAAGAGCCTGAGATAGATCCAAGCCACTTTGTTTATTTGAATTAAACTCGGGATAGACAAAAGAAGCAAAATAAAAAAGTCAGCACTCCACTGGGGGTGGTCAATAAATAGGAGAAGAGATGGATCAGAAAAACATGTGGGCAGCTAGAGAGACAAAAGCATTCCCAGATGGATCTTCAGTGTGTGGGGGAGAGTTTTGAATGACCTAAGATTCAATGAGATAATGACAATTACTTCTGCAGATAATTTGTCACCTCATGTTTTTATGAAATGCCCAGTGTGTCATATAAAATATAATATAATGAAAACTAAATTTGCAGTTTCACACACTCTTCCTTTCCTGAAAACCATGTGAAGGCAAACAGAAATATGAGACTGTGCGATTTCAAGGAAACTGTAGAGTCATAGTAATTTGATTCTAAAAACAGAAGCTTGACAAGAAGTTATATTTAAATCAACCATCAATCTATCAGAACATAATTTCTAAATTTAGTAACAGATAACCTTTCCATTTTATCCTCCCAATCACCATATGCACAGAATCACCCTTTATACTAAACAAGGTGCATTACTTGATCTTTAACCATACAAACACCTTGAGGTTATGTTCCTTCAGAATTACATTTTAAGTAACAAAGACAACTCCTCAAAAATGAAGAAGAGTGTTAGTAACCCACATATACTGGGGAGGTGAAAAGTTAAACAGTAGAAATAATATTGCTGGTATCAGCAGTCCTAAAAATATGCAGCTAAGTGCTCTTTTTTATAGTATATTTGCTCAGGATACTTTTGTGGAGTATACGATATTTGAATGTATCTGTTTTGACTTGGTGTGGGTAAAATTGCAGTATTTCCAGAATCTTTCGCCTGGCTTTAGTTCATCTGCATATCAATAGGTGTTTCAAAGGGGTGAAGATCTGCATATCAATAGGTGTTTCAAAGGGGTGGAGAGAGGTAGCCATCTCCACATCAATAGGGAATTACTGAGGACAGAGAGGGTTTATCTGGACTGGAGAAGTTGGGTGGAGCTCTCTCTTCTGCAGTCCGGTCAAGAGAGAGACAGCGGGACGACTGCTTCTAAGAAATAAATGGGTTTCTTAAACTTTATTTCTCCCTTTGACTAATTTCAGTTTCAAAGGTATTTTGCCCCGGAATTTTCCCCTGGAGTTATGCTTGGGGAAATTTTATCATAGTCTAAAACTCAAACCCTCAAACTCTGAATGGGTTTTGTAAAAATCAAAATAATTTTTTAAAATATATAAGTAATACATGCTCATTTTCCTTTTTTCATTCATTCATCCATTGAAGGATATTCTCTACACACACACACACACACACGCCCAGGTTTTTGGCAGTTATGAATGTAAGTCTTCATTTCTCTAGCATAAATACCCAGGAGTGAGATTGCTAGGTTAAATGGCAGATATATGTTTAATTTTACAAGAAACTTCCAAATTCTTTTCCAGGTGTCTGTTCCATTCTCACCAGTAATTAGTGAGAGTTCCAACTGCTCCACATCCTTGTCATCACTTAGTATTGCCAGTATTTTTTAATTTAGGCTTCTAATAGCTGTATATTAGTATCAGTATGTCTACTTTCCCTTCCTTTTATCAACATTCTCATCGGTTTTTAAATTATGTCTGATCCAACTTAATGTTTTGGTTTATATTTTCTTTAATTAGTAATAAGACTCCCCGATTATGGCACTGTGGAGATGGACTTTCCACTCTCAAAAGCAGAGACACCATGATATCACACCTCCACTGAAGGCATTCCATTTAACTTTCTGAAACAACAATCCGCCAACTCTGTGGAGAGTAAAGATATTAAAAAGGTGAAAGCTATAAAGCATGGGAAAAAATCAGAGTCCAGCTGGGACTAAGCAGAACGCTCCAAGAGGTACTTTCAGGTTCATTCCAAACTAACCACAAATGGGTGCAGTTAGTTGCCAGTTTGGCAAACTGTTTCATGCTCACATTTATGATCTACAATGCACTCAACAAAGATTGGCGGCTCAAGGACAATAAAGCATCAATTTAAGAGTCGTCTCTTCAACATTTAAGATACAGCCCCAGTGGATTTTCCCACAAAAGCTGTGGCTGACATACCTCTTCAGTTACAGTTTCTGACTGTAACCCGGCATTCTACTCAAGAGCATTGTAAGAGAAAGAAGATCCTAGGCCCATGGGCCACTTCTGAACTCCAAGGCAGGAGCCACACAATGGGACATCTCTAGGCCTCCACGTGTCCGGTAACATTTTCTAGAGAAAGAACTCTGGTTATCTTAATATTAAAAAGAACTTCAGCTTTCATCTTGCCCAATGAGGTCATTACAAGATGAAGGAAACTGAGGCACAGAGAAGTCAAGTGACTTGCCCAAGGTTATTGTTAGTGACAGAGCTAGAGCCCAGGATAATTGAATCCTAGGACTTTTGCTCAACATGTTGATTAAATCAAGTGGATACTAGGAACCTTATAGCAAGTATCACACAGCTGAATAGCCCAGTTTTCACCTGCCTGTGGGTACAAAATAGGTCACATGAACAAAATCTCCTAAACTTTGTCAGCTCTGTGCCCCTTCCTGTTCATTCAGGAATTTATCCTCTCCCAAAGGCTTCCCTACCCAGGGTCCTGTCTCCCATGAGGAGCTGGTGGGCTGTAGACTCTCTGTTAGTCCAGCTATCATTTCTTGGGTCTTCCCTGATGTTCCACCATGCTCTGCACACTTCTGTCTCTGAGTCAGGAAGCACTGTGGTCTGGGGGCCCCAGGGTGAGGGCCAAGGTGGCAACTCATTGTGTGCTACCTTTGATTATCTTGGTCCTAAAGCACAACTAACTGCAAGTGCCCCAAGCCTTCTTAGTCTTTCAGGAACACAGGCTCTGTTACTTTCCCTGACACCGTTCTCACAAGGGCTCACAACCAGGCCCTGAGAAATGAGGCCAAAGTGAGGCAAAGTCTAAGGCGATCATCCAGACAGTCCTTGCCTTCCCAAATGTCTCTCCACCACCAACAACAGAAGCAGCAACGTCCAACACCTCCTTCCTCAGTCACCCAAAGAGACAAAAAGCGCCCACATGCATGTATTTGAACTTGTACAAAGAGGCCTTTGGAAGGAAGTAGTTGTCTAACCCTGAGCACCAGAAGCATCTAAGTCCCAGCACTGCCTCAGAGAAGATAAGCCTTTACAGTTATTGGAATCATATTAGAAACTAATCAGAAGCTTCAATAAATCACTTGTGGGTGGGACTGGGAGAAGAAACATAATTTCTAAGGAACACCTGCCTTAGTTTAACTTCCCTAAGGAGTACAAGCTGAAAAGGAAACAGGCATAGGAGCCATATTTAAAAGGCCATCCCAAGATGTACCAGTGAGAAAGTAGGGAAAGTGAGAAAAGGAAAGGAGAAACATAAGTAAAGAGTATATTACTAAGTACGGTATTAACTATGAGCTACTGGGGAGCTACTCTACATCTGGCTCTACCAAATTACTTATACTTCTGTACCTGTTTGGTTCTTTCTTACTTTTCTCTACATGTACCTTTCTTTCCACGATGTTGGTGCCATTTTCCTGACTAATCCCACCTCACTCCTCAGGAATTAGATTATATACAAATTCTTTTGGAAGCCTTTCCTGCCCCCCAGCATTGAGTTGGGTGTTACCCAGGCCAGGTTCTAGCCAGGCCCCAATGCTTACCCTTTCCACTTAGCACTCTTCCCATTGCATGGTAATTGTTTTCTTGTGGTAGTTTTAAAAAATGTCTGCATATTGAAACTTGTCCAGTGAAGGGGTGGTGTCTAATTCCCCTCTGTTTGAACATGAGTGGGCTTTTGTGACTGCCTGGAAAATCGAATGCATCGAAAGTGATACTGTTTGCCTTCTGAAGCAAGGTCAGAAAAGGCCATGCAGTTTTTGCTGGTTTTGGGGGGATACTCATTCTTGGAAGCCAGTCAACCACAAGCAGTGAAGAAGAGACAAGCCACATTTATGTGTTGTGGCCACAGCCCCAGCTAATAGGTCAGCCTTATTGTCAGCATCAACCTCTAGACAGGTTAGTGAGCAAGTCCTCAGGTGATTCCAGCTCCCAGCCTTTGAGCTTCCCCAGAAGAAATAGAACAAAGATAAGCTGGTACTCTGAGCCATGCCAAAATTAGAAATTTGTGAGAAAAATAATTATTAGTTTTGTTTTCAGCATTGAGTGGCTTTTTAGGAAGAAATACTTTCTAGGAACATTTGTCCATTTTCCCAGCACACTCCTGAAGATAAGGACAATGCCTAGTTAACTAATGTACCTGCAAAACCTAGCATATAATAAGTTTTCTCTGTATACTGAATGTGCATGAAAGAAAAAAGTATGATTCCAGCTTTTGAAAAGCAAGTTCAGAAGAAGAATGAGCCTCACTGAAAAGATGGAGACCATCTTCGAGATTTGGAGTTTGTTTTTAGGAAAACAGGTACTATTAACTTAAGTTCCATAGCTGGTAATGGTTTTCTGCCTCCTGTACCACTTCATGTTCAGTAGAGAGGAAACAATATATGCCCAGTCTATACCTGACTAAATGTTTGTCTCAGTGTCTTTAGCTATAGAACTCAGTTGGTCCAGAATGAGAAAAATTACATCCTCCTGTAAAGTTCTGGTCTCTGAATGTACAGACATGAGTCTAAGGAACAATTTACAAAATACTCCATTTACTCTATATAAAAATAGGGAACCCTAGAAGACTATAAAAAATTAAGAGTTATGAATTGCTCATCAAAAGCAGGATCCTTAACCATTCTCATAGCTATTTGGGGCCTTTATTTGCTTTCTTGGGATAATTTATAGCTATTGCCTGTCAGCTCCCTTCCAAGAACATCACCTGTCCCCTTCTTGGTCCATACATAAAATCTTGATTTCCATTCTTTACTAAAGACTCTTCCTGTAAATATGTCAGAGTGTGTGTGTGTATGAGTGAGTACATGCATGTGTGTATGTGTACTGGTAGCAGCTTTATGGGTTAACACTTCAGGTAAAACTGAAAAAAGCACCCTCCCCATGCACTATCTAGTTATGTGCCTATCTCACACCCCACAAACACCTTCCCTGAAGAGAGTGATGACTTCCAGGTTTCAGTCTGGCCAAGTCCAAGCCAGACAGTCATGGATCAGTTGGTTACTGAATGCATCTGAGAGTGTCTGAGTGCTGCCAGCCCACACTCAAAAAGAGGAATTCTCAAGATTTTACATTTGCCTGAAAGTCTGACCAGAAAGAACAAGAAATGTTGCTAACTGGAATTCACAAGGGTAGCTGTTTAGTGAGTCAGTGCATCACAGAAAAAGAAGTTGCACAGCCTTCTGAGAAATATCTTTGGCAGAATTCTGTCATTATTTATGACTTAGATGCCAGGATTCATCACTAAGAAGGGACAGGAGACTGGGTATCCTCAGATAGAAGAGATGACATTGCTTAAGAGCCAAATGTTCAGCTCTTCTCCAACACCAATCTATATGTAATTTGATTGCTATAGTTAACCACTAATGCAGTATTTTATAGATAGATGATAGATAGATAGATAGATAGATAGATAGATAGATAGATAGATAGATAGATAGATATTCAGCTTATTAGGTTATTGAGAATTGAATAAGATTTCACAATCTTGTTTTCCATAATTGTTGGTCAGAAGATCTTCTCTGTATCCAATTAATACATTATTTTAATTCCTTCTTCATATATTCAGCAAACATTTGGAATGTCCATATGTGTCAGGCAGTGTTACCCACCTGAGAAACAAAAAAGAGTAGGGCAAAGTTCTTGCCTTCAGGGGGTCTGAAGTCTTATGAAAAAGTTAAAATGAGGGAAAGTCTTAGGACAATTTTAGAAGCACATAGGATCTTTGCTTATTTGGTATTTCAATGAATCACTGCACGAACAGATTTCATAGTCTTTGTAAGCACATATAAGTACACAGTAAGAACATTTATTTAATTACTTTAAGCAAATCACAATATACTGTATCCTCCTGCGTGGGCTCAGAGTGTGGTTAAACACTTAGCAGCAGCCATAGTACCGTTCATTAAGTTAATTCATGTATGGATAATGAACAAATGAAACAGGAAGAAATGAAGCAGCTCTGCTTGTAGTGTGAGTAGGGAAGAACCCAGACATTTTCTGATTCAATCACCCCCTCACACACAGCAACCCCTGAGAAAGCTGTGCAAAAGCCCTAGCATTCCACCATACACTGTTTGAAAACTGCACCCTAAGCAGATGTCCCACATCCCCTCCACCTCTGAAAACCAATGCAGATTACAGTCACTTCACTGATAACTGAGGGGCTCTAAACTCCTACCTTCACTTTTCAGGTTCTCAGTGGGTGACTGGCGGGCACAATGTCCATTTTCCTCCTCCAGACTGTGAGCTCATTTTGTGTAGAAACTGGATTTATTCAACCTTGTATCTCCAATTCCTACCACAAGGCCTGGCACTAAGTAAATGAAAAGAGTAAACATGGAATGAGGAACAGATGTGTCTGAAGACAAATAAGATTCTCCTGGGGGAAACCACTGTGGGTGTAGGGGGAGCAGACGTGTACACTGTTATGGAATGATCTGTGTCACCCCAAAATTCTTATGTTGAAATCCTAACCCCAGTGTGATGTATTAGCAGGTGGGGCCTTTGGGAAGTCATTAGGTCACGAGGGTGGAGCCTCATGAAGGGGGCTGGTGCCTTATGAAAGAGGCTCCAGAGTTCTCTCATCTTCTCTCCACCATGTGAGGACACAAAAAGAAGACAGTAGTCTGCAACTCAGAAGAGGGCCCTCCCCAGAACCCAACCATACTGGCACCCTGCTCACAAACCTCCAGCCTCCAGAACTGTGAGAAATACACTTCTGCTGTTTATAAGCCACCCAGTCTGTGGTGTTACATTATAGTGGCTCAAACTGACTAAGGCATACACTCTGATCACCTCCTAACAACCTACTAGCCTGGACATCTGCATACACATACATACATGTGTGAATACACATGCAAGCACACACACATGCACATGCACACAGGCATACACACACCCCTTACCCTTACTCAGGGTAAGATAGCAACAACTGTTGAATGCCCTCCTTGATTCTTTCCCTGTTCTAGACAACTTGCATTCTGGGGCTACTTCCTACACATTGACTTATTATTGAAATCCCTAGAAAGCTGACCTGTTCTTATTTCTTCCTCCTTTTTCTTCCAGCCTTTTCTCCTTCTCTCTTATGCTCAGAGTGGACAGTCACTGCATGTTTTTGCTTTCTTCCTATTCTTCCTGTGACAAGATCTTCAGACCCTTATCAGCTCGGTTAGATACCCTGGATCTCCTCCAGTTGGTGTCTTTCCTAAAATCAGACACATGGTTCTAGAAACAGTCCTATTTTTGGGTGTGACCACTATAAAGTACAGTGTGACAGGCATTTCTATCTGATATAGATACCATTCCTCTATTATTCAACAACCATTTCATAGAGCTGACTGACATAACATTTGAAATTGACTAAAATATCCATGTCTTCTTCTAATGAACTAATAAGAGGTCAATTGTCCTCCATACTAGTGCATTTTTCAGGACATAGGCTTAACAATTTACATTTGTCTTCATTAAAAATCATTTATTAGTTTAGGGTGTTGTTTTAGTTTGCTTTTTTTCTTCTTAAAAATAATGAATTTGATATTTATTTATTCTGTGTCTCTCAAAATGCTGTGTAAAGTGTGTACAAGTTTCTTTCAAGTTACTAATAAAATGGGAACAATTAAAGAGTCCAATGACATGTCACTATATATCACCCTTCAGGTTGGCCTATTTGCCACTTATTTAACTAGCAACAAATCTGCCATGTTACCAATCAAGTCAGTTTTCTCTATTTTGTCCTCATGAAAACACTTTAACCTTATTAAAATCAAGATACACTGATTTTAAGGAATTTCTCTTTTCCATCAGTATTAACCCTATCATAAACAGAAACAAGGTTTAGCGTCACTTGCTCTTAGTAAACTCATGCTGTTTTCTTTGCTATGTTCTTACAAACCATCTGTTTCACCATCTGATGCCAGGGATCAAACCTACCAGTTTCACAAATTTACTTTTTCCTATATTAAAAGTTAGATTTATTACATGCAGAGCTGAATTCTGTTTTGTTTTTATTAATAAAATATAACAGATTTGTGTAAGACTTTGAATATAAGGCATTCACAAATAAAAATATAATTAATATCTTTCCCGGGTTTGGATTTTATCACAAACTGACAGTTGAGAAAACACAGGGATCTTATGTATATGTTGCCCCATGGGTCACCACACTACTATTGTCATCATTGTGTTCATATAGTGTTTCCCCCTGGTGCCCTGCACTTCTTCTATGTCTAATACTAGTGAGAAGCACAAAGGCAGAGCCCAAACCAGCAGGAATACACAGTGGTTTTACACAAATGATTTAACAGTTGGTGGGGAAAACAAAGTGACGTAATAGAAAGAAGGTAGCTATACTAAGATAACAGCCAAACAGCAACTATCCTAATCCAGTATGGATGCTCTATAAACACTGCCACTGAAGAAGAAGGCAGCAAGCTGCCTCTATTTTGCCCCATCCTTACCCCAACTAGGAAGTATTATCCATTCCATATTTAATGGAATGGAACAAAACAAGCCCACATCCCCAAGTCCATTTCTAAAAAAACAGTAATACCTAAGGGAAATTCAAAGTAAAATCCAATTCTTGTGCTTTTCGTTTGTATAGGTAATGTGTGTGGATCATGAAAAGCAAGAGTAGAAAGGGTGGTGGAGAATATGGCCACCAACCCATACTGTACCTAGAACTGGTCTGCTTGCCTCACAGAGTTCGTGTTTGCACCCAAACAAACCCACAAGGGTTGGTTTTCCTTTGCGTGCCTTGCAATTGTATGTTTCAGGAATTTTATGTTCCTTTATGTAGGAAATTGACCTTCAAAAATGAGAGCCCTCAGAGCTTTTCAAATTTTTATGTGTGTAGCTCTGCTTCCCACATCCTTCTCATTTGTTCTTTCAGGAAAATCCTAATTGAACTCCATGGAAGGAGTTCTCCTCTTTAGATCAGAATTTACTTATAAAATTTCTAGAAAAACACAATATTGCCACTCTCCCACACAGAATATTACAAAGCAAGTCTCCTCTGTACAAATTCACTATCATGGCCAAACAGGAAACAATTGCAAAGCTACCCCCAAAATTCTTAAGCAACTGAGAGTGAGGACCAAGAGAAAGAGAAACAGAAGTTGCTTCAATCAGGAAAAATATTTTGAGAAGCATCAGGAAGATGTGAGAAGTCTTGGCACAGTAAATTTTATTTAACTGAATATTTAGGGAATGGGCTCTGTTTTTGTTGTTTTTGTTTACTTGCTTGTTTTTGTTTTAAATCTCCTAATTAAAATATTGCTGTATTACCTGTATAACTCATGTAAATAATCTGGAAAATGCAAGACTAAAGGAAGAGAAGCTAGATTACTGGTTTCCAGGAGTTAAAGGTTGGGGGGGAGGGCTGACTACAAAAGGGCAGCACAGGATACTTTTGGGGACAATAGGACTGTTTTGCGTCTTAATTTGGTGATGGTTGCATAACTATGCAATTTTTTAAAACTTGTAGCACTGTACACTAAAAAGGGTGAATTCTGCTATATACAAAAATTAATAAAGTAAAATTTTAAGTTGCTATGCATGTAGGTGGAAGACCATAGACTGGGATTCACGTGACCTACATTCCATTTCTTTTGGCTCCATTCCCCTTTCTAGCACTACGACCAAAAGTTATTTTTTCTTCTTACTAGAAATATCTCTAATATTACCCTAGGGCACAGAACATGTAGGGGAAAAAATGTCACCTTTCTTTGGCATGTTTCAATGTCTTTGAGACGCCTGTGCTACATACTGGACACACAGAAGGTAACCACGAGCGCAGCCCACAGCTCTTCCCAGTCAAATATTCTCCCTTCCTCGTCCTCCTCTGCTGTTTGCACCTCAACAAGCCAAAATATTTTAATAAATTTTACTGAAGTTTTAATGACTTTATTCATCATTTAATTATATACAAAATTCATAGTTATGTTCTTAGATGCACTTAATGAGTTTTAATAATCAGGCTCTTGAGAAAGCAATATATGGTTGTTTGTGATTAGATTCAGCAACATAGAGAAGTATGTCCATACTGAGTTATTCTCTGCAGCTTTTGGCTCTGCCTATATACCCTGTAAAAGCTCTTGTGATAGAGTAGGTGTCTCAAACAGAGGGTCTGTAGAAGTTCTCCTATCATGACAATCTTTAGTGTATATATATATATATATATATATATATATATATTTTTTTTTTTTGGCATCATTAATCTACAATTACATGAGGAACATTATGTTTACTAGGATCCCCCCTTCACCAAGTCCACCCCACAACCCCCATTACAGTCACTGTCCATCAGCATAGTTAGATGCTGTAGAATCACTACTTGTCCTCTCTGTGTTGCACAGCCCTCCCCATGCCCCCCCCACACACATTATACATGCTAATCGTAATGCCCACTTCCTTCCCCCACCCCTTATCCCTCCCTTCCCACCCATTCTTCCCAGTCCCTTTGCCTTTGGTAACTGTTAGTCCATTCTTGGGTTCTGTGATTCTGCTGCTGTTTTGTTCCTTCAGTTTTTTCTTTGTTCTTATACTTTACACGTGAGTGAAATCATTTGGTACTTGTCTTTCTCCACCTGGCTTATTTCACTGAGCATAATCCCCTCTAGCTTCATCCATGTTGTTGCAAATGGTAGGATTTGTTTTCTTCTTATGGCTGAATAATATTCCATTGTGTATATGTACCATATCTTCTTTATCCATTCATCTACTGATGGACACTTAGGTTCCTTCCATTTCTTGGCTATTGTAAATAGTGCTGTGATAAACATAGGGGTGTATCTGTCTTTTTCAAACTGGGCTCCTGCCTTCTTAGGGTAGATTCCTAGGAGTGGAATTCCTGGGTCAAATGGTATTTCTATTTTGAGCTTTTTGAGGAACCTCCATACTGCTTTTCACAATGGTTGAACTAATTTGCATTCCCACCAGCAGTGTAGAAGGGTTCCCCTTTCTCTGCAACCTCACCAACATTTGTTGTTGTTTGTCTTTTGGATGGTAGCGATCCTTACTGGTGTGAGGTGATATCTCATTGTGGTTTTAATTTGCATTTCTCTGATGACTAGCGATGTGGAGCATCTTTTCATGTGTCTGCTGGCCATCGGAATCTCTTTGGAAAACTGTTCAGCTCCTCTGCCCATTTTTTAATTGGATTATTTGCTTTTTGTTTGTTGAGGTGCATGAGCTCTTTATATATTTCAGATGTCAACCCTTTATCGGATCTGTCATTTATGAATATATTCTCCCATACTGTAGGATGTCTTTTTGTTCTATTGATGGTATCCTTTGCTGTAAAGAAGCTTTTCAGCTTGATATAGTCCCACTTGTTCATTTTTGTTTTTGTTTCCCTTGCCTGGAGAGATATGTTCATGAAGCAGTCACTCATGTTTATGTCCAAGAGATTTTTGCCTATGTATTTTTCTAAGAGCTTTATGGTTTCATGACTTACATTCAGGTCTTTGATCCATTTCGAATTTACTTTTGTGTATGGGGTTAGACAGTGATCCAGTTTCATTCTCTTACATGTAGCTGTCCAGTTTTGCCAACAGCAGCTGTTAAAGAGGCTGTCATTTCCCCATTGTATGTCCATGGCCATCTTTTCCTTTTAACAGACACTTTCAAGAAATGAAGAAGGAAAATGTTACAGACACACTTGAAGTTTCCTCCAATTTTATTTCCTTCCTTCCCCTTAAATTTGGTGTTAACTTCTATATATGTTTTATACTTTCTCTATATGTGGCAATTGGCTTTTTACCTTCTCAGTTGGTTTTAAACATGTGGTTTTCTATGGATGAATAGCCAGATATACCATTTTCTATATTTTTCATACTCGCTATATACTTTCTTTCTACAGTGTCCATAATCAATAACTAGTATTATTTTGTATGTTCCAAACCTTATGTAAATGGTATCATACTGGCATTGTACACATCATGTAACTTATTCTTCTAGCAGAAATTATGCTTATGAGATTTATACATGTTGATGAAGCAGTTCTAATTAATACACTCATTTTCACTGCTTTATAGTATTCTATTGAATGAACTGACTCATTTATCCACTCTTCTCTTGAGGGACATTTTCACTGTTTTCTATTTTTAGATATCATCATCATCATCATTGCTCCTATGAATATTTTCCAATGTATCACTTTACGCATACATAGAAGAGTTTCTCTAGAATATATGCTCATAGTGGACTTGCTTTGTAATCTTGACTTTAATGAGATTGCTAAATTAAACCAAGCTACACTAACATCAGCACTAGGTGAGGTTTCTGTTGTTTAACATCTTAATCAGCACTGCATACTATTGGTGTTACTAATTTTTCCAATTGGATAAATGTGATATGATGTCTTGTTGTTTTAATTAGTATTTCCCTGATTTCCAGGAGGTTTAGCATCTTCACTATCTATTAACCATTCAGTTTTCCTTTCCTGGATACTGCCAAGTCATATCTTTGCTCATTATTATATTGTATCATTTGTCTGTTTTATTGATTTGTAGTCATTACATGTCCTGAGTACTAATTTTTTGTCTGAGTTGTAAATGCCTTCCCCGTGTGTGCCTTGCCTTTTCACTTGTGTTTTCTAGTGCACAGAAGCTTTGTTTGCTTGCTTGCTTGTTTCTAATGCACTCAGATTTACCTATCTTTTCATTCATGGCTTGAACTTTTTGTGGCTTGTTTAAAAAATCCTTTTCTCTACCAAGTTTATAAAGTTATATAGAAAACATCTAAAAGTTTTAAAGTTTTGCTCTTTAAATTTAAGTCTCTAATTTACCTAGAATTTATTTATTCTATTTTTTTGTATGTTGAGAGATTGAGATCTTTTTTTTTTAATGTGGTTAACCAATTATTCCAAACACCATTTATTGAACAGTCCACCTTCTCCCAGTGATCTATCAAAGAAGTCCTCCATATGCACAGGTCCTGTTCTGTTCTCTGCTTGCCTATTCCAGCAACAATATCACATGTCGTTACTAGAGTTTTATAAGATGTCTTAACATCTAGTAAGGCAAACTCTTGATACCTAGTAGGAGCCCCACCTTATTCTTTAAAAAATATGTTATTCATGAACCATTGATGTTCCACATAAATTTTAGAATAACCTTTTCAAGTCACACATATGATCTCCATATATGCTAAATATTTATTTTATGTATGTATACGTACATACACTAAAAACTGAGAATTTGACTCAGGTTGCATTAAATGATTTGAGGAGAATTGATAGCCTTACAAAAATAGAGTCCTTTCATCCATGAACATAATGTACCCATCCAGTTCTTAAATGCTTTCTTAATGTTTTTTAAAAACTTTTATATTCCCTCCATTAAAATCCTGCATATCTTTTTTTTAGATTTATTCTAGGTTCCTGATGTTTTTTGTTGCACCTGTAAGTGGTATCTTTTATCAGATTGATGTTTGTCCTTTGTTGGTACTGATAGGAGTAAATTTGATCACTACATACTGCATTTATTTCCAGCTGCCTTCTCTTTAAAGTGTTAATCATTTGTAAGTTCTCTTGAAATTTTCTTGTAAACACTAACATTTTATATCTTATACTTTCTTGTCTTATTCTGCTAAGACTTGATAAACTGAATGTTTAATAGAAGAGTTGATAGAAAACTTGTTCTGTTTGTGACTATAAAGAGAACACTTGAACATTTGGGGAAAATTTAAATATTACCAAATATCACAAGTATTGCTTTCTCCCCTGTTTAATGTTTCAGAATGTATAGAGGGTTTGTTTAGAGCACAATAGCTGCTCTAGTCATCTCAAACATCACTCTACATCAACTATTATTTCCATTTTTCAATATGCCTATTGCTGGGCTCCCCCATACAAAGAAAAAGTTTTAAAAATTATACATCTTGTTAATTTTTGGCAAAGTTGGCCAATTTCATGAAATCCACAAATGTCACACTAAACAGACTGAACGCATGTACAGTCATAAAGCTCAGCAAGCTGAAGTTGAAGATGCCCAAAAACAAAGAAAAAAAACTAACTCTAAAACTATTTGGCATTTAAGTTCTGAATTGATTCCTTTTGAGGCCTTTAAAATGTACTTGTTTGCAAAAACAAAAGGAGTTCTTTGTTAGCATGTGGAAGTGGTTTGTTAGTGGCTCTAAGAAATCAGGGTTAGGACTTGAGGTAGGAATAGAGTAGCGAACTTTTAATGCCTTAAGCGAATAAAATTTTTAATCAGTCTTAACACAGTAACTATTCCATTCAAGAAACCCATGGTAGTCATGAGGACCTAGGCCCCCAATAGCACTATTCTGACAGCTATTCTTCATGTTATCAAAGAACTGTCATTTTTTGCCTCCCTACAGCAAGAAGCTAAAAATAGCATGTTCACCCCTCCTACATCCTATTAAAAGATTAGGTTATGATTATAAATAAATTTTAAAATCTGCACCTTAAAACAGGATTTCAAGTGTGTTACATTTTAAAGACACCTCATTACAAAACTTAAAACTCAGAAAATTAAAATAGAAAATTGACTAAATCAGCAAATAAGCTTTCACTTTTTCAGTATAATTTACTGCATGATTTTTTAAAACAGACTTTCCTCTTATTCATTGTGTTGAGTCTTTAGAGAAAATAAGTAAGACTAAACATCAGCCACTGACTGCTACCTGAAATATTGTAAAAGAAAATAAAGTTACTCTTACACGGTAGGGACAAGAATTCATCTTACAGAAATTTAACACACAAGCTATTTTTCAGGTTCTCATTCGCTAAATCACAGTTCATAATCTGTGAAGCAGAAGAGCTGCTGAATTCGAGAGAAGCCTCTAAACGCGCTTGGCTATTTGTCTTGTGCTGTTTGCTAGTTTACGTACCAACAGGCAAAAACGGAAGGACACTACCGTGCCCCCACCCCGCCCAACTGAACAGAAAGCAGCGGCTCCGAGCCTAGCAGTCGCAGCCGCCTGGGAATCTCGCCGCTTTAAGCCGCGGGGGGCCCCCTCAGCCCTCCCAACCACAGAAGGCGGGGCGGGCGCGGGATCTGCTAGGGGTTGTAGTTCTAGACCCTACTGCTTCTAGACTGGTTTCTTCCCGCCCCCACAATTCCCCCAGCCGTCTACGGACTCTGAAGTTGCTGTGGACTGAGCCCCGAGCATACGGAGTTACAGTAGGGAGAGGACGGGACGCCGCTCAGAAGCTTCTAGAGTTTGGCAACGGCGCGAGCAGCGCGCTTGAGCGGGTGGCTGGGCGGCCCCTGCTGCATCCGCACGTCTCAGGACGCGCTGGGGGTAAGCGCGTAGTGCGCCACTCAAGTTTGAGGTAATAGGGTTTTGGGGTGGAGTTTGTTAGCGGCAAGTTGGAGGGAGCTGCCGATAATCAGGGATTCTTCTCGCCCTGGCTCATCTGCCCTTCGGGACTCTCCCACCTCTTACCCCTTACTGATTTGCAGAATTGCAGTCCGCACCCCTCCTTCTCCCTCCCCTGTCTTTCCGTGGCAAGTCTTTCCCTGCTGTTGTGAAATCAGCTAGAGCTTCTCAGTCAAGGCCTTTTAGGAATTCAGACTGCCCCCTCCCTGCCAAATCCATGTCATGTGAGGCAGCAAAAGGCTTGATGTACAGGCCCTACAAAGCGATGCCCTCGTCAGTTCTCTTAAATTTATGATTACTGCGCCCTCCTCTCCCGCAAAACTGGGACCAGCTAGGCCATGCGTTACATTTATGGATAGATAGATAGATGATAGATTCATAGATACACAGATACATAAATGATAGATATAGATAGACAGATAGATAGATAATGACCTGAGATTCACGAAGGGCTTTCATAGCTTCCTGTGCTTTGGGAGGTGGCGACAGTAAAGGGCAGTGAAAGAGTTCGTGAATGTAGTCAGTGACAAAGCCCCATGACCACAGTCTGCAGGAGTTCTAAATCTACTTTTTTCTACTACTTCACAGATGTCTCTGAAAGAGTTAAAGGAGAAAAGCAGCTAGGCCTGATGCAGCTGGCTTTCTGAATAGTCAGGCCCTGGTTCACCACAGCCACTCTTAAGTTAGTGAGTAATTGTCCTCAGTGAGTGAGCCATCCAACAACCACAGAGGATTTTGCCTAGGGAAATGTTTAAGATTGGGCACATACTTTGTGCTGGGCCATAGATAGATATACATCACATCTTAGCTTTTTAAAAGGTGCCTTTCCCCAAAGGGTGAGGTTGGACTGTAAAGCATCCTGTATTTCCCTGAGCACACTTTGTCATGTGATTTCTTGCTCGACTGCCTTTCTTTAAAGTCTGAAGCATTATTTTGTTCACTCCTGTATCTGCAGTGCTAACACACGATGGCCTCTTAGTAAATGTCAAATGATGAAATGCATGAATCCAGTGTCCACTCTTCAGGTCTGTACTCATATTCTACTGGAAGAGGTACAGATAAAAATAAGATGTAGGTTTATACAAGCCTTGGGGCAGAATAGAAGCAGCACATAACTTCCTGGAGAGGTCCCTAAAGCCTTCATGGGGCAAGAGTTATGTGCTAAGCTTTGGAATTCTCCCTCCCTGAATTAGCAGGAAGTTCTCACACCAAGGCCTCCATATGAGCTTTGCCTGAGAGGTAAAGGGAGTGATTGTTCAAGAGCAGACCAGGACTGGAACAGATGCTACCCTCCTCCAGGTGGTCATATGGAGAAGCTGCACTTTCCAGGAATCCTGGCTTTCTTCAAACATCTTTGGAATGCTCTTTTTGGAAATGCCTTTGAGCTTACAGCACATTCTTTTTTGCCTCCTCAGCCCTGGAACATCTCGTTCCTTCAGAGATTTGATATTTGGGAAAAGCCAGAAGTCATTTTGGATGCAGGTCTAGAGGGTGGGGAAGGCAGTCATACAGCATTATAGTTCCTGTTGAAATTTGAAAGAAGGTATTTGTTTACATAGGGCTATGATTCTCACCCTGGAGTGTGTGGAAGTTTTGAGTGTATGTGTATTCCTGAGGGAGCATATCTTCAGCTTTTATCAGATTCCCCAAGGACTCCATGATTCAGAAAAGATAACCACCACTGCTCTAGAGTTATGAGATCACTTCTTATGTAGCTTTTAAGCTGGCTCTGAAGGAGAGTCACTGAAGAGTTTCTGAAGGACAGTAGTAGGGAAGCAGAGGGCAGGTTTCAGCCTCTCCTGTAATTTGATGCATGTTCTCTGTGGTGTCCTAAGTTCCAAAGTCTCAGTGTTTCCACAGACAAAATGGAAGGCAGAACCAGGGGTGGGGGTGAGGGGAAGTCTAGGGTCCTTTCTTGCTCTGTTACTCCATGAAATTACAACTGAGGAACTTCAGAAAAGTTCCTGAACAATAGCATCCCTGGACTCATCAGGTAATGCAACATTTCCAGGTGACTCTTTTTCAAATGACAGCCATGCTTAGGATGTGTGGTAGTGCTAATGTGCTTGTTCAAAGAAATCAGCCTCTTGATGTCAGAACCAGGGATCTAGTAGCATCAGACCAAACCAGAAGAAGGCAGAAGCTCAAAAATCTGCTGAGAATAGCATAAATGGTCAGGGAAGGGCTCCTCCAGGAGGGGAAGCCTGGAAAAAGAGAAGAGGAAGCTGAGGCATCAGCCCAGATAGACAACATAAGAGGCCAAAACAAGGATTCTGTCCTAAGAGTGAAGATTCTGGTAGATTATTCAATCTCCAGGAGGGTCAACAGGAGTAAACAGAATTCAAGCAAGACAATTATTTGGCACAGACTGTATCTCAGGGTAGCAGGAGACCCCTTCTAGAAACAGGGTGACTTGCAATGAGGAAAGGAGCCACAACCCTCAGGTTTGGTCCCAAATCCTGTAGTGAAAGACACTGACTCCAGCTGAGGGGGCAGACTGGAGGCAGAGCAAAGCTGAGGAGCCAGTCACTGGAATCACTACCAACCATAGGTCTATTCTTCCCTCCCACTCTTCCTCTATCCTTCCTACCCTTCATTCTTCCTAGTCTGAGATGGAAGAGATTTAAAAACAAAAAAAAATAATGCTCTCCAACCTTAAGGAATTTGCAGACCTGAGATGGATTTACCACTTAGAAGTAAATGACTAAGTATTTAGTCAGGTGATAGAAAATAAAAATCCTACAAGGGTAAGGAAGGTGAAACGAGTGTGTGTGGTACAAGGGAGATTAATAGTTATTCTCTGCTTTTCACATTCTATAACAATAAGGGAATTTCCACGTCACTCCCCCAAAAAGGAAAAGTATGGAGGAACTCTGAGTTTCTCCCCACCCCAAGAGAAGGGATAACTTACCTGACTGGTGAACCTGCCCCTGCCTTTTCTCTGTCTATCCTTTTACAGCTAGCTTCTCCACAGGACACTTGCATTCTGGTCTGCCTTGTGGTGAGCCTGGACAAGCAGGCTTTGCCCTGCATTGTGAGAAGCTTGCAGCTTTGAAGAATAAGCAAATCATAGGGGCATTTCAGGAAACTCATTTGGCCACAGGTCAAGCCACACTGTTCAGGTCAGCTTTATGAGTAAATAAAGCTGATATTTTAATCAGTGGTCTGCCTCCTGGTGTTATTACTCAGTTGGTTTCAAACTCTAAAGTAGAGAACAGGCATATTCTTTTTTGGCCTCCCCAACCCCCAGCGAAGGACAGAAGACCTTGGTATGAGTCAGTCTGGAAGAAGGAGCTGGGCTCAGGGGTCACTTTGGCATTGAAGCCTCAGGGTCCTTTTTGTCACAGGGCCCTTAAGCAATGTAGCAGTCACTGTTGATCTGGAGGCCTTAAAAACAGGTTTTGTCTCCTAACTTCAAAAATACATTGAATACTCAAGACCCACCCTTGGTAAAGAGAAAGAAGTAGATCGAGGACATCCCTGTTTCGTTAATTTGTATGAGGGTCAGAGTCGGGCTAGATACCTAGAGGGAACTGAGCTTAGAAACACAAGAAAAGCTGCTTCCATAGATTTTCACTACTCTTCAATTATATACGTGTGTGAGCTTTCTGCCTTTGGCTCAAGCTGCTTCTCTTTCTGGAATTCCTTTCCTCCATTATTTACACCTGTCATAATCCAAGAAAAGGGAACATCTTTTCTCCTAACTGAATGCTTTTTTTGGTTTCCTAACAAGTTCCTACACATCATTTCAGACTACAGGACACCTGCCCATGGTGATCCTTCCCCTGACATTCCCTCCTTGCCCTCCTGGGCTTCGTTATTCACTGGGTCCTCTGAGAAGTCACTGCACCCTCACATTCCATTCTTTCAGCTTCAAGGTTTAAAAGCCCCCCACTATCTGTCTTCACATCTGCAACACATCTCTATACTCCTGCTTCTTATTCTAGATGTGTAGTACAACCTGCCTCAAACACTCTTCCTCCCACCTCTCAACAACCACCTGGCAGTCTTTCATCCTCTAATACCCCTTCCATTTTGTTTCACTCAGAAACCTTCCCTGACCCCAGAATTAACTGTCCTTTCACCCTCCACCTTGTGACTTCATAATTTTTTAACATACCTATCATGGCACCTAACATACTGATTGAAATTTTTTCTTCATACCCCTATCTCCTGAACTATACTATGGGTTCTTTTACCTCAAGGGCCATGTTTATTTAATTATTGAACTCTGAACTTAACAGGCACTCAATAAATGTTGAATAAATGAATGAATAGGTGAATGATAACAGTTTACATATCTGTTCCTCCTACTTTATTGTTAAGTCTTTGCGGCTAGGAATATTGACTCATTTATCTCTTATTCTTATTAGCTAGTTTAATGCCTTGCATATAATAGGCACCCAATATATATTTTTTATTGAATGAATAAATAAAGCCTTTTGTAATATCCCCAACCTGATACATCCTTTTCCTTTTTTGAAACCTTGAGCACTTTTTCTTGGATTTCTCCTGTGGCATTTTCTTCAGTTTATAATTTTCTCAGTGTCTAATCCCCCTACTCAGTGGTCAGCTCCTTAAGGGCAAGAGGTGAACCTTACTTCCCTCAGTGTCCCTGCAATGTCTACTGCAGTGCCAGGCATACAGCAGGTGCTTAAAGTGGAGTTTTCTGAGAAAGATAAGAGTGCCTGTCACTCAGATCCCCTGTTCCAGCAACGAGATGCCCAAGTAAATGAGATACATATACTGAGTCTCCGACCCTACCCCTTTGCCTTCTACATGATTAATCTTGCCAAATAGGAAGCAAAATTGAAAATACCATGTTATTTCATATTTGTGTTAGCTGTAATGCTCTGTACTAATAAATGCCCAGTAAATACAACTTTCAGATTAATAAAGGATATGAAATCCATCAAGAATGAGTGAGCCCAAAGATACAAAGAACAGTTGAAAGTGAAAATCCTATCAGCTAATAAAGAAAAATGGAAAAGCAGGTCGTGCATTCCCCCTCAGGGAAACAGTGTAAAAAGAACTGGAAAGCATGTTCTTCTCCAAAAAAGACAGACTGCAATATATGTACTTCAAATGTGAAAGTCTCTCTAATTTGGCCATAGGTAAATAGAGAAGAGCAATCCTCAAAATTAGAATCTGTTAACAGTTGTGGTGATTTTTCATATGTTCACTTTCTATAGAGCATTCCCTCCTCTGCCTTCCTCTATTTTCCTTTCTTTCTTTTAACATATCTTTATTGAGCACTAATGATGTGCTAGGCACTCATTCTTCTGAGTGCTTTATGTCCATAATTTCCCATAACACTCATGACAACTCTATGATTTGGGTAGCAGTATCTTCACTTAAAATGTGACAAAACTGGGACTCAGATTCAGGAAGTTGCCTAGGGCCTCACAGCCAGTAAGTCCTAGGATCATTATTTGAACCCAGGTCTCATAACTCTGAAGCTTATATGTTGCTTAATTTCTACATTATAATGCTTCTTTAAACAGTTCAATGGTTTCAGTCACACATGGCTTACAAACAACAGATAAGACAGATAGTAAAAGTATATTAAGTACAGGGTCAAAAGTTAGCAAAGGATTAACCCTGAAATAGAGAAAGCCATCTATATTGGGGTGCGAGTAAGAAGGTCAGCAATGGCTTCCTGGGGGAGGGGTCACTTGAATTGAGATATAAAGGGTAAGTAGATTTTCCTACATCAAGCCAGAGGCATCATCTGGACCGACATACAGCAAATGGATGAGCCTGGGAAATGGGAAGCAGGATGGGAATTCCTACACGTTCAAGGAACAGTAAGTATTTCTTTGGGGAAACATCTTAGTCATTCTGTTTTCAAGACTTTTTTCTTGTATAGCTCACAGTGGCTAATTGTTTTTGCTTTTGTCTAAAAGTGCTGAAGTGTAAGGGTGAGTGATTATTGAAATGAATTAGGGTTTTCATGTTGATTTCAGATGCTCAAGGGGACCACTGCACTCTGACGCCCAAACAACATACTGAAGTGGCCAATACTATGTACCCCTCCTGTTCCAGTGAAACCAGATAGCTCTGAAAGTAAACTAGTATCCTTTAGGGACTGAAAAGTACAAAATGTGAAGGCTTATATTATGCCCTTTAAAAAAGGAATTATCATTTATCATTTATACAGGTTATATTAAGTATAAATCTTTTTATTCTTATGTCAGTAGTGAAATATGAAGTCAATTTTAAAAATGATTTCACTAGTCATGCCAAACACTCAAATGATACTAAAAATCTATTATGGCAGGCCCATGGGAATCCATTATACTATTCTAATTTTGAATATGTTTGAAATATTCTACAATAGGTTTTAAAAAATTTTACTAGACTTCATTTTTTTAGAGCAGTTTAGGTTCACAGCAAACTTAATTGAAGGTACAGAGTTCTCATATCCTCCCTGACCCCTCCAACAACCTCTCCCACCATCAGTACACTGTACCATAATGTTTTTTTTAATCTAGTCTTTAAATCAGATATAGATGATAGATGTTTTATTTATCTATCAAGCATATAGTGTGTAATTTCACCATTTGTTTGGCATTTTGCTAAGTCTCAAGGCTATATAGAAAAACAGACACAGTCCCTGCCCTTATGTTTATAGTTCAGTGGGAGAGAGAGCCATTAAATAAATAATCTTACAAAAAGCCTATTTACAAGCTGTGATGAGGAAAAGCAGAACATACTACAGGTATGTGTACTAAGAGAACTGCCTTAGTGTGGGAGGTCAGGATTTCCCAGAGGAAACCAGCAGGTAAACTGAGATCTGAAGGATCATCAGGAATGAACTAGGCAAAGTGACAGAGGAAAGCATTTTAGATAATGTTTTCAAAGGTCTTAAGGCAAGGAAGAACCTGACATACTTTAGGAGCTGAAAGTTGGTGGACAAAGAGAGAGAGATGAGGCTAGAGGCAGGTAGGTCAGTACACATGGGTGCTGTAAGCTGTGTTAAAGTATTATCTTTGTCTTTACCCTGTGATGGGAAATGGGATGGATTTTACATAGGAGGAGACATGAATGGATTTTGTTTTAAAAGGCCCTGACTGCATGATGGGGAATGGATGGAAGTGAAGTAAGAGCAGAATTGGGGACACTTGCTAGGAAACTACTGGAATAGACCCAGAGGTGATGGTTGTATAACAGAGAAGTGGATGGGCACCACTACCATTTATGAGGTGAAAGCAGTAAGATTTGGTGTTTGCTTTGAAAAGGTAGGAGAATGCTATGTTTCTAGGCTTGCAAAACTGGATAAATTATGGTGCATTTACTGAGATGGGAGTAGGGGTGAAGAAAAAATCAAGATTTTACAAGGGCTTTATTGCTATTTTTTCTACTCCAAATAATAACTACCCTGTGCTAGGCACCATGCTAGGTGATTTACATTCAGTATTGTAGAAGTCCTTTTATCTGATGCAATAGGGATTGGCATCCAGCAGCTTGATTCCTGTACTACCACAGCTCAATGTACCTTAAGAGACTGTATTTACTGTCCTCTGTTATCATTTCAAGGCACATTGTATATTACCTATGCATAGCCCACTAGCATATGGATATCTGAAGCTCTAAGTATCATTTCCAATTCTCTTCTCAATTATTTTCTCATGTGACTCACTGGGCAACTCCCAAACCTTCTTCTTCTCTCAGTGCTATAACTACTCCATGGTAACTTGTTTAACAGGTTTATGTAGGCATCTTTCTCCTTCCCCTCCATAGTCAGTTTAAAGTCCTCTTGATCAGAGCAGGTGGTCACTGAGAAAACATGTTCTCAAACCATACATGGTGGAAGTTCATCTCTGATTCATTATCTTAAATCCTCCATCCCATTGGGCATTACAGTTGTATCCCTCCCTGGCCTCACTTCTCTTCCTAAGGCCCTGCAGTGATTTGCCCACTGTTACAGGGAGCAATCCCCAAATTCTCACCTTCCATCTCAAAACCCTTATTAGAATAGACTATGGCATTATTTCCATCTTCTCCTTATTCTAGACTGCCTCTTCTATTTCTCTGAGGCCCTTCTGTTTTGGTTCTCTTTAATAGCAACCAAGAGTATACAGGATGTCTTTAGATATATATATGGTTGTGTATGTTGCCATATATGTTGTTTCTTATATGTTGCTCTTTAATCCCCAAAAAACCTCTCCCATGCCTGTCCTATAGTAGTCATCTAAATATTTGTTGAATTAATGAATGAACTGTGTTGCTGGGAAAGCAAAGAATGCCTTATTTGGAGGGAGTTCAGGCTGTACTTTGTTTTTTAAGATGAATTTTAAATGTTTTTTGAATTTTCATTAGTAGTAGCTCATCTATAACCTATTACTATTAAACTATTGATTCATTTATTAGTGTAACTCATTCTGTATGAATGACTGCACTATAAATATGAACCTGACACTCTCAAGTGAATTATTGTTTAAGTCAGAGGTAAAGTTATACCAAACATCACTAAAAAATAGCAATTAAAAATTAAAAACTAAATTATCTATCATCTCAAGGTGCTTCCAAAACACAATCCAGATTTTTAGCTTTGGTGTCCAGGTGTCCATTGAGCATAGCTAGATGACTACTGTGTAATATTTTGATGCCTCCTTTAGAGTTGCACTGATGGCATGTTTCAGCCTAGATGATGTCATATTAATGTTCTATGTATTTTGATAGCACTTTTATATTTGCAAAGTGCATGAGATTCATGCTCATTAGTATTTCTGCAAAGCCCTCCTGTGAGGTAGCTCAGCATTACTGAAGCCAAGCATAAAGTGTGCATTTATCAGGAAGGTGCTTGCTTATAGGAGCCAAATGAAATGTCAGTGAACACTAATGCATTATATTCAAAATGGTACAGTTTGGATACATTTCAGCAGAACTATCAACACCTCTTTCCATATCATTTTAATTTCCAACCCTAGAAATGACCACTAATTTTGGAGGAAATAAGTGAATATTATATACAGTCTTTCTTTAAATGTTAGGTTTATGTTACTATTAAAAACTTAAGTACACAGAAGTCTAAGCTTATGAAGGCAGTGTTTAAATCAGTATTTCACATATGATTACTAATTTACATTCTTGGCCAAAGCCATTTTCTAACAGATTAAGGTAAAAATTAGTCCCTATGGCACTGAATCTGAATAATTCAATTTGGATTATTCAAATGGATTTGGCATGGCCTCAAGTTCCCTATCACCATTCCCATTCTCCTATCACCATTTATATGCAGACCACCCCAAGAATCTGTTCTAATCTCTCTAAAAAGAGAGATCAGTCCATAAAGGACTGAAAGAAAGAGCAAACACCAATAAGTGAAGTGAAATCTTAGTATCAGTTAGGGACTGTATCTGTCTGCACAGAACACAAACGAGATTACAAACACTTTATCAAACACAGGTTTCTTTCTCCTGTGTAACCAGAAGCCTTGGAGGTGGGCACTTGGGGTTGTATGCAGGCTCCCCAGTGCCATCAAATACTCAGGTTCCTCCTGTCTTTTTACTTCACCAGATTCCACACATGGCCTCAGTCTCATGGTTCAAGGTGGGGCTCTACCTCCAGCCTCACCCTGTTTCATACAAGAGGAAAAGGAGGAGCAAGGGGACAGCACAAGTTTCAATAAAATAGGACTTTTCAGTAACTGCCCAACAGACTCCCCAGCAGATTTCCATGTAGTCTCACTGGCCAGAGTGCCCTACCCCTAACCCTCCCATGTCCCTGCCTAGCTACATGGGAGATAGAGAGTAGTGTGATTGTTTTTTAAAACTGGGCATATCCCTAACAAAACTGATGTTTTGGTTATAATAAAAAAAGGAAAAGGGGATATCAGTTGGGAACTAGCAATATCCACCATAACCAGATGTTATCAATGTGCACTATAGAGACCCATGAATATATGGTACAGAGAAAGAACATGCAAATTTGTGACAAGAACAATTGGAGGAAGAAGAGCTGCTGCTAGAAAGGCTTTGCAAAGGTTATCATCCCTTCATACAGCTTCTCAGGGCTGTTGTAATATTTCAAGGTAGAACCATGTGTGTAATAGTTGTGATGAAGGTGGTATAATTTATGAAGACCTGTATAATTGTGATAAAGGTAGTAAACTTTTATATAGAGTATATTTTAAATTTCCCCAAGTATGCACAAGAACCTATATTCAAGAATGTTTGTTTCAGAATTTTTTGTTAATGGCCAAAACTTGGAAAAAACATAGATGTCCATCAACAGAAGAACAGGTAAACTTTGATTTATTCATATAGTGTGGAATACTTTACAGCAGTTAAAATAAGTAAAATTTGAGAAAGCTACAATATAGATACTAAGATTTGTTATATTACTCATTTTATTTTTCTGTAAGATTGGTTTCATAATGTTATAAATTAGCAAAATAAGACGCAACAAAACTTGAGCAGTGTTTCTCAGTATTTGGTCCACAAACCATTTATATCACAATCACTGAAGATACATCCTAAAATGCAGACACCTGGGCCTCCTCCCAGGCCTGCTACTAGAAACTCTCAGCAAACTGCATTTCAAACAAGGCCACGAGGTGATTCCTAGAGGAGCACTGACATAGGGTTTTGGAGGAAATGGGTTTAGTGGAAAATGGAAATCGAGTAGACCTCTGGCTGAAACTATCCTATATCTCAGAGGCTAAGATGGAGAACATGAGCTACTGCTGCTTGACACAGGCAAAAAGGGGAGTTTAGTGGTGAACACTAATCCTATGAAGATTAAACTGTGAGAATAGAGAACCCAAATATCAGTGGCTAACACAAGCAAGCCTTGCATTTCCATTCATATGGAATAAGACTGGTGGTAGTCAGGACAGTGCAGGTGCAGCTCTGCATGGTGTCAGGAACTTAGGTTTCATATGTGCTGTTGATGTGCAGTGCTAGGCATGCCAGCCTGCCTCTTGGCCTAAGATATCTGTTGAGCTTTGGCCACCAGGACTACACTGCAATGAATAGGAAGGCAGGAAGGAAGAAGGGGGGAAAAGGGGTATATTCCTTCCTCTTTTAAAAAAATTTTTTTACTAAAGCATCATTAATATACAGTCATATTTGTTACAAGTATACAACACAGTGATTCAACAGTTACCATATTAAGTCCTCATCCCCATTAGTGCAGTTACTATCTGTCAACATAGGAAGATGTTACAGAATTATTGACTATATTCTCCATGTGTACTACCATCCCCGTGACCAACTTATATTATGACTGAGAATTTTTGTGCCCCTTTATCCTCCTCACACTCCGCTCTACCTACCCCAGTCCCTTCCCCATGGTAACCACCAGGCACTTCTTAGTGTCTATGCATCTACTGTGATTTTGTTCATTTTGTTTTTTATATTCCACAAATAAGTGAAATCATATGGTATTTGTCTTTCTCTGCCTGGATTGTATCACTGAGCATACTACCCTACAGATCCATCTATGTTGTTGCAAATGGCAGAATTTTTTTAAGGCTGAGTAATAATCCATTGTGTATATGTACCACATCTTCTTTATCCATACATCTACTGATGGACACTTTGGTCACTTCCATCACTTGGCTATTGTAAATAATGTTATAATAAACATAGTGGTGCATATATCTTTCTGAATCAGGGATTCCATTTTCTTTGGGTAAATTTCTAGAAGTGGAATTACTGAATCATATGGTATTTCTGTTTTTAGTTCTTTGAGGAACCTCCATACTGCTTTCCACAGTGGCTGCGCCAATTTACATTTCCATCAACAGTGTAGGAGGGTTACTTCTCCACCTACTTGCCAACACTTGTTATTTCTTGTCTTTTGGATAGTGGACTTCTGACTGGTGAGAGGTGATATCTCATTATGGTTTTTATTTCCATTTCTCTAATGATTAGTGATGGGGAGCATCTTTTCATGTGCCTATTGGCCATCAGTACTTCTTCTTTGGAAAAATGTCTGTTCAGATCCTCTGCCCATTTTTTAATTGGGTTATTTGTTTTTTGGTTGTTGAGGCATATGAGTTCTTATTATATTTTGGATGTTAACCTCTTATTGGATGAATCATTTACAAATATATTCTCCCATATTGTAGGCTGACTTTTTTGTTCTGCTGGCATCTTTTGCTGTACAGAAGCTTTTTAATTTCATATAGTCCCACTTGTTCATTTTTTATTTTTTTCTCTTGCCTGAGTAAATGTGTCCTGGAAAGAATTGCTCATGATTATGTTCAAGAGATTTTTGCCTGTTTTATTCTAAGAGTTTCATGGTTTCATGACTTACATTCAGAACTTCAATCCATTCTGAGTTTACTTTTGTGTATAGAGTTAGACAATAATCCAGTTTCATTCTCTTACATGTAGTGGTCCAGTTTTCCCAACACTAGTTATTGAAGAGGCTATATTTTCCCACTCATGGCTCCTTTGTCATATATTAATTGACCATATATGTGTGGGTTTACATCTGGGCTCTCTATTCTGTTCCATTGATCAATGGATTTTTCTTGTGCCAGTACCATACTGTATTGATTACTGTAGCTTTGTAGTATAGCTTGAAGTTGGGAGCATATTTCCAGGTTTGTTGTTCTTTCTCTGGATTACTTTGGCTATTTGGGGTCTTTTGTGGTTCCATATGAATTTTAGGATTATTTGCCCTCATTCATTGAAAAATGCCACTGGTATTTTGATAGGGATTGCATTGAATCTGTAAATTGCTTTGAGCAGGATGGCCACTTTCAAAATATTAATTCTTCCTATCCATGAACATAGGATAGATTTCCACTTATTTGTGTTGTCTTTCACCTCCTTGGTTAGGTTTATTCTAGGTATTTTATTCTTTTTGATGCAATTATAAATGGAATTGTTTTCCCAATTTCTCTTTCTGCTAGTTTATTGTTAGTATATAGGAAGGCAACAGATTTCTGTGTATTAACTTTGTATCCTGCAACTTTGCTGAATCTAGTCATTCTAATAGCTTTTTGATGGAGTATGGGGTTCATGAGACCTGAATTTAATTGTTTGAGAGTCTAGCCCTGTGACATACATAGAGTAGACCCACTAATGTAACTGATATTACTATTATTATTATTATTATTTATTTTGTTTTAGAGTACAGTAATATTATAAAAGTAGCTTATTGGAGTGAGGAGTACAGTAACCAGATATGGAGGGGAAATTTGAAGATATTATGTCAGCAATAAGGGAAGGAATTCTAAATAATGCTACAAAGCATGGACTTTGGAGCCAGACAAGCTGTGTCTACTTGCCAGCTCTGCTACCTATTAACATAGTAATGTTGGGCAAATTCTTAACATCCTCCCCTTACTTCCACTTCCTCATTTTCAAGATTGAAATACTTTATTGGGTAATATATATGAGGTTTAAGTGAGATAAGGTATATAAGATGATAAACCCAATGCTCGGAAGAAGATAAGTGTTCAGTAATTATAGCTATTATTGAATCTGGTTATGGATGAAAGAGTGGAGTAAGGTGGAAATTAAGGTAGTAGTACACTCAGGTGCTCACTAAAGAATAAAATAACCTACATTAACTACTTTGATTGTTTATCAGTTTACACACTTTACTTGTATCAACTTTAAAAAGGATAATCCTTCTTCCTCAGGCCCACAGACTTTACACACTGATCATAATTAATTTTGCCTTCTAATGATGCTGCATTCATGAGTGATGCTTCCAAGTTGTGTATTTTTTAAATTCCTGTATATCTCACAAATGTATTTGGTAACTCTGAATCTAGCAAATGGATACAAAATAGTCATAGCTCTTTACCTTAAATGTTCATGAAGTGAAAGAAGTCAAGGGAAAATGCCAACAAACTCTTAATGTCTCATTTATGAGAAGCTTTGGCACAGCATATGAAGATGACAGATGTTCTGCTTCCTAGAACCTGTTTGTTCCACCCTGAAAAATCTATATTCTCCTTTAGTACATTGATTTCTTGTTACAGAGCAGGAATGGCTATTTAATATCCTTATTTGGGAACTGGTGGCCAGGGTCAGTGGGGGGCAAAATGTGTGAGAGAAAATGCATCAATACTTAAAGGAGAGTTGATGGGATGGGTGGAGGACTCGAGAGAAGGTTGTCTATATCTGGGAGATTACTTGTAATTTGACTGAAGGACAGAAAGACTTGCCAGAGGAAGAAAAGGGGGAGCAAATGAAAAAAGCATACAATCACAGGTAAACACTTAGATGGCCGAAGAAGATATTTAAAAGATGAGAGAGCACTTCCCCCAGTGGCCAGCTGGCTCACCTCTTCTCTCTTTTGGCTTGTAGCACAGTGGAAAGATTCAGTGTAACAAATTATGGAATATATGACAGTGAACCAGCTGATAAAAACTAATAACAAACTGAAATGTTCTTCTTTTCTGTTTTAATCTGGGGCTACTGATTTCTCTTTTGTGTGAGGTGAGATCTATATTACCAAAATATAGATGGAAATTGAGTTGACTGGTTATGAACAATGTCATGATTATGGCATCACTGCTTAGCAATACAAATAACATTTCTGTAGTATATTTAGTTTCAAAGCATGCTCACTTGCATTATCTCATTTTATCATATAAATAATCCTGTGAGGTAAGTATCACTATTCTCATTTTATACTTGGGAAAACTGAGGTTTAGAGAAGGTAATGAACAACAGAATCCACACCAAGGTCTGTTTTACCATACTACATTTTTTTTGTCTCTTCCAATAAATGTCAGTCTACAGCCACAGTTACCACAAAAGGCTTCTTTGGAGACCCACCTCTGCTAAGCATACCCCAGGATTTAATCATATTTTTCCCTCCAGGGCAATTTCATGGCTCTTGACTTCTCTCAAGGGACTTAAGAACCTACTTGGGATCACTTGGGGTCACCTGGGGCACCTGGAATAAAGGTGGATGCTAGGAGTGGGACAGAGAGATACAGTCCTACCATCAACTAAGCTACAGCTTCCCTGGGCTTCCAAGGACCCTGTGTCCTTGGCACCTTGCTTTCCTCTGCAGCTTGCATCTCCTACAATACCCTCTCATATGTCCCCTAATACTCCTGGGCTTCCCTCCAGCTGTCCTAAGTATCCCATTCTTCAAAAGTCTCTCTTATTTCTGTCTCCTTCAGGACATCTCAGCCAACAGTTAGGAAAATGACTTTTTGAAAATTACTCTCTCCCTGAGAGAATTTCCAACATGGGGAACAAACAGGCAGGGGAGAGGGAGTCTTCCTTAATCACACCAGATGTGCTGCTTCATCCATGGGCAGAAAGCCTCCAGACTTGAAGCTACTTCTCCATTTCCTCCTCCTCTGATAATCCTGGTCTAGGAGAAGCTGTTCTATCATCAGTGGTCAATGAGCCAGAATTGTGATTACACACAGGATAGGGAATAGCCTTGCCTCAGTTTGACAGTACAAAGTAATGCCAGTAACAGATAGACCACAGTATTCCTAGCTAGTCTACAGATTTGCCTGTATTTGAATCAGGCTGCAGCACTTGCTAACTGGAACCTTGGGCATATTGTTTACCTTCTCTGTGATTCAGTGTATGCATCTTTAAATAAGAGTATTATTAGTACATAGGAAGTGGTAATGAAGATTAAACTTGCTATATATTTAAACTGCTTAGAACAGTTCCTAGTGCACAGAAAACTATGTAAGAATTAGATAAACTGAATTTTTTAAATTTCTTCCCTTTAAAAGTATTTGTTCTACACTAGGTTCTTTATTACATCTGAGATTCAGATGTCAGATGGAGTTATTCTGACCCTTCAGATGCAGAGAGTAAGTGGTTTGGATCTCCCTTTCCATGGATTATGAAAAAACCCAATAATGTCCCCAAGAGTTCTTTGAATTCCCAAGAGTACATTTCTTGATTAGCTCAGTTGCTAAACACCAGCTTCTTCAGAATTACTCTGTTTGAGGACTGTTTTGTTGTTCTGCACATATTGTTCCACAAATGTTCAGGTCAAATTAATATCTACACAAAACTTATCAAGGTATTCACATAAGTAGCAATCTTTGAGGAAAGGGAAGATTTACATTATAATAGGGAATTAATGTATACAGGGTGCTAACCCAGTATCTGGAACATTGTAAAGTTCAATAAATATTAGCTATAACAATAAGTACTATAAATGCCTGTCCTGTCTCCCATCTCCAGATCTCTCCACTTCTCCATCTCCCCCACACCCTATAAGCTTGCACACGCACACACAAACACATGCACACAAACCTGTTATTGGAAGATACTCACCTAAGGCAGAAAGCCTGGCCGTAGAATCCCTGGATTTAGTTTTATCACATGCTAGCTGTGTCTCCAGATGTTCAACCTCTCTGAGCTGCACTTTCTTCCTGTGCAAAATGAAAACCATAATTTTCTACTCACTTAACTCACAGTATTATCATAAGGATTATGTAAGGTAGAAATGTAAAGAAGCTCCATATTTATTGGTACCTTATTTCCATTCCCCTCATAAAATAAAAAAAAAGATTCTTTTTAAATTAAGTACAGGACTTTTTACTAATCTCTGTTAAAACATATATACTCATTTAAGATTTACCAGATTCACACTGTTTCAAGTGGTTTCTCTATGTTCAGCCTTCACATTTTTTTCTTGTGATGTATTTATATGCTCCTAAGTTTTAAAAAATATATTCATATTAAAATGAAAGCAAAGGAGCCCTATACTCTCTAGTCACAAATTTTCTTTTATCATTAAGAATGAATCTGTACCAAATGACTGCATTATATACTGGGCTGGGAGCAATGGCAGAGTCAAAGAAATATAATTTGGGGTCGGCACCCTCCAGTCTATCAGTACATTAGGGAATGTCCTACTTACTTAACCTTAAATGTTGTATCTTGAGACAGCTACAAATTCTTTCAAAGAAACCTAGAAAACCTCAAAATGCCCAATCAAGGAACAATCTTGTAACCTTGATGGTAATTTCCTTTTAACAGCATTCCCTGCTGGCCCTGTCAGAAATGGAGGAGACATGATTTTACGGAATTGAAAAATCTTAGGATTCGTCACCAAACTTTAATGCTGAAAAGCCTGGAGTGTCATCTGGACTAACCCCTGCATCTTACAGGAGAAGAGACTGATCCTGGAGCGGGAAAAGGACTTACCCCAAATCTCTCCAGTCGGTGGCAAAGCCTGTACAAACCGAGGGCTGCCTTCACTCATTTGGGGTTATTAGTAGACTGGAGGAACAAAAGGTAAGAAAGAGAGGGGCACAGGCCACAGGAAGAAGTGTTATTTTGTACACATCTGGTTTTAGTCCTCATCCTAGACCGTGTTCCCCGCCCCTAAACTGGTGGAATGTTGTCAGGAAAGGGAGGACCCCTGGGACAGATGAGATAAGTAGGACCACTGAAAACCATCGCTGGGGGTTGTGTGGTTGGAACTCAAAATTTCGCCAGACGATTAAAAGCGTTTCAACGATTGTGGTTTCTGAGGGCGTGGAAGGCTTTCCCTCCCCGAGCTCCGCGGCGGCGCAGGCCCCGCCCGGTGCCCGGCAGTAACCCCGAGGCGCGCTGCAGCCTCGGCTATCTTCTACGCAGCCTTTAGAGAAGAGTAAAAAACAGAACGTGCGGCTTGTATACTTCAAACCTGGTAGTTAGCACCCCTCCCCAGCAGAAATGGGAACATTAACTTTGCGCCCACGTGGCTTTTCCGCGGGCGTGTGCTCCGTTGGGGAGCCCGGGATTCCTTTCTTAACAGCCTTTTGGGGGAAGAAATGTGGGGAGATGGCAGAACTAGATAGGGGCCAGCTGGGGGAGAAAGGGGAGTGGGACAACAGATGGGTACGAGGAAATGATAAGAGAGGACCAAGGCAGGAATATACGTGGGGTGTGATGGCTCAGGAGGCCACGGGGCCCCGCCAGACCCAGAACTGGGCACATCCGCAAAACCCACACCCGTCAATTCAGAAGAGAACGGAATCCACCAAAAAACAAACGCTCTGGACGCTCCACTACAGCCTGAGAGTGGGGGTTGGGGATGGAAGCGAGCTTCGCGCAGGCGCACAGAGCCCCGCGTCTGCCCTAGAGTTACCCCGAGCGGCGAGCCGGGCAAACTAGGTGAAAGGTAACTAGCAGGCGCTACCCCGGGCGAGGGCCTAGACGCCCGAGCACAGCCAGACGGGCGCGGCGGGCCCAATAGTTCCTTCTTTCCCAAGTTTCTCCTAGCCTGCACTTCATCGAACTGTGGGTGTGGCTGGGAACGGAACAGGAGGCGATGGGGTGGGGGTTGGGAATATCAAGCAGACGGACAAATCTTGGCACTCAACCCTCCCAGAGGAAATGAGGTCCTGGGGTGGTGCAGGGGAGGGAAACTTACTGAACCTCATTTGTGTGCCTGACAAGGTGCTGGACCTGTCGCTGCATTATTATAATTGCCGCAATGCTTTTAAGAGGAAACAGGCGCGATAAATTCATGTAACTTGCCCAAGGACAGCCAATCAATAAAAGGCAATTTCCGCAAATTTCCCTGATTCGAGGTTGCTTTTGTTTGGTTAGTTTTGCCCTAGTGCTAATAACTGACAGGTGTAGCACACTTTACATGACACCCTTTACATTATTCATTGGATCCTTACCTGAAACGTACAGATATGTACTATTTTGTAGGTGCGGGGAGAAACAGACTCAAGAAATTGTTCTGAGATCACACAGAAATTAGCAAAGTTGAGATTCTGTACATTATGGAGGAATAAAAAGCTCAAAGATCAAGATCAGATTCCCACCCCCTATCAAGCAGACCTATGAAGAACATGAGAGTTTCAAGCACTACTGGATGAGGGTCTCAGGCCACGAGGAAAACAAGGGAGTTCTCATCACTGGAAGTTTCCTTTGATTGCAGGTTTCATTACAGAATAAAAAGTGAGCACCCATTCTGGGAGATATTTGGATGTTTAGCTATCTCTTTGAAGGCAGGAACAGAGTCCACTGCTCATGGTTTGCTTCAGTGGGTTTTCGATGGGTGAGTTTATAACTGAATGAACACATTTTCAATCCCAGGCTACCCCAGAGGGAAGCTGCAGTTGTGTCTGGCAATGGATGAAGTGACTACTTTCTTGTGGCTTTTCCCAGATGAAGGCTCTTGCACTCATTCAGCAAACACACTTAGCACCTACTCTGCTGTGCACACAGCTAGGAAACAGGATGGGAGCTTCAGAGGGCAGAAATGCCCGCTTCTCCTGAAAATTCCAGGCTAAGTCTTAGACATCTGGGAGTTTGCCCACCTCCATGCTCGTGGAAGCCACAGGGTTTCCTGTGAGGGGCATAGGATCAAATCACAGTTCTCCCACCCGTGGGTGCCCCCGATGTTCCTCAGAATCACAAAACAAAAGCAGCTCTGCTCTTCTCCTAAAGAGGCCTTGGAAACAGGCAACTACCAAAAGGGAAATGCAAGCAAAGCAGAAAAAGCTTCAGAGCAGCCAATCAACCCCCTCCCACCCTCATCTCTTTCCACGAATCCCTCCCCTTGAATGTCCAGTCAGGGAATTGGAATGTCACTGCCTTGTGCCCCAAGACTGTGTTACTGCTCAGGCTGATTAAGACAAAGACGGCAATTGGACTGAATTTGCCCTAACATAACCCTGCCTTGCAGCCTCCCTGAGGTGACCGGGTGAGATCATGTGCTGCCCGATGCTGTCAAGATACTTCTGTGATTGCCTGCCTGGTGGTGTTGAAAGGAAGAAAGCTGCTTAAGGATTACACCATCATCCTGTTGAGAGTCTTGTGTGCTAAAAACTTCAGCCACACTGGTCTCTTTGCTAGATACTTTAACTTGAATCTATCCATATTATTCTCTACAGCCCAAGGCAGTAAGTGGTGTGATACCCATTTTGCAACTGAGGCCTATAAGGGGGTAAGTGATTTCCCCGCATAATACACCCAATAAAAGGCATGGGTGGAACTCAACATCATTCACTGCTCTAGGCATTTGGATCTAACACCCCAGTGGGGCAGGTACTTGGAGCTGGCTGGGAAAACTGTCCCTAGGTTTCTCACTTTCTTCCCTATTTATCTCAGAAATATTTCAATAAAAGTATAGAAAAGAAAAACTCCATGCCTTACACATGGTTAAATAGTAAGTGACTTAATAGAGGAATGAATGAATAGGATGAATGAAGATGGAGAATGAGATGTCAGAGTCCAGCCTCCTTGGGGTGAAGATGCAAAGGGCTGTGATCTTAAAATCTACCTACAGAGGACAAACTCTGGTCACTCTGGAAAGTTGTAAATAATTAGCGTGAGCCTTGTTTCTTTCCCTAGCCTCATGGCAATTCTAAAGAAATAATAGAGAGGAAAGCCAAGTCTCTGAGACATTTCCCGAATAATCCAAAAATGCTCAAGTGTCAAGGAATTTCCCACACAGCATCCAAGTCTAACCCATTCTGCTCTTTGTCCTTCACACTTGAATACACTGTAATGGCTACACAGAACATTTTAATTCCCAAAGTTTTTTTTTTCTCCCAGTGTTGTCTGGGAAAAACTGTAAAAAAGAAACAAGAAGCTTAAATTCATACTAAACCTTCCTAAATCATTTCATGAACCTTGGGGGAACCAGCAGTTAGTAATTCTGAGAGCACAGAAGAGGAGCCAGGTGACTGGGTCCTAATCCTGTTTCTACCTTGGAGCCTTAGCTAAGTCATTTCCCTCTCTGAGCCTCTGGTTCTGCCCCTGTAAATTTAGAGATTTGGATTAGTTGATCCTTGGGTTCCTTTTTAATTATCAACCACCTCTAGTATGTATTTAGAGTTATGCCACCTGCCCCCAAAGCAGGAAGAATTTTGAAGCCAATATTTTAGAAACCTCAGCAAAAGACGACCTGTAAAACACTGACGCTTGTCAAAATTCAGGCACAAATGCCAATTACAATCCAATAATAAAGCCAAATTCAGGAAAATATGTACTTGAGAACAATGAATTCATCATCTAGTTCTTCGACAAAAGTTACTAAATTTAACTTTTTTGTGCTCTATTTATTTTATAAATTTTGCTGTGTGTTGAATACTTTTTTAAGGGAGCAAGCATATTTTATTAAAATACTGTGCTTTTATTAGTTGGAGAAACAATGAATTTGCATGCCTTTCTGCATATAAATGTATATTAGATAATAAGGACTTTTAGAGTCAGTAGCTAGGAAGAATAACAAGTATATTTATGAATGAACTTTTTTTTACATGAATGAACTAGGAAATGGCTGAGATGGTATAGTAGACATGACTGGTACCCTGTTGGTACCCGTCTATCACCCAGCTTCTGTGAGTGTTCATGTTAATGGCTCACAGAAATTGCCCTCTGCAGAATGGGGAGTTCACTCTCTCAGGAGGTTATGTTTCCCTCACCCTCAGACTGCAGCCAAAAACTGATTGATAAGGGACTAAAATATCTCCACCTCACCTCAGGATGGGACCAACTCTGCAGTGTGACTTACGCTCCACAGTTCCCCTTGGGTCAGGCCGAGGCTACACTTTACCTGAAGTAACATCTTTACCGACTGCTTGCCCTTCCCATTCTGTTTCCTCATTTCCTTACAAGTTTCTTTGGTGAGCACTCCCACAAAAAAATCACTCATACCCAAATCCCTATCTCAGGTTGTTTCTAGGACACTTAAGACAATAATGTGCTGTTTTTATGAGTGGCCAGTAATGAAAACTCCATTTAAGTTTCTCTCATTCATCCATCCCATCAATATTTATTGAATTACATAGTATGCATCTGTCTTGCCAATGGGTTTCAGTCCCAGGCAACTTCACTAAGGATTCAGTGTGACCAAAGAAATGACAGTAGAACATTCTTAGGTTGAACGGGTTATACCCAACTTTATTTCCACAGTGGCAGGTCAATCACTAAAATCTCGTCCACTCAGAGCGAGTCTGCATGCAGCAAGCTGGTCTCTGCCTATGGGCCTCCATCCCCTGGGCCTCCAGCCTCTGCTCTGCTCTCCCACAGCCGTGCCACCATGTCACCCAGAGCACTGGGCAGAGCTCTTTATTTATAGAGTCAATAGCAACATATTCCCCACATGTGTGTAATTAGCCAGCCAACCAGGGCCAGGTGAGAATCCTGGTCACAGGAACTTTCATTTAATCCACAGCATCAGACACTGTTTCAGATATTAAATGTCTCGCCTGAGGGTTTCAACCCTGGGTAAGTTCACTCTGGATTTGGAGAGACTGAAAAATGACAGCAGAACATTGAGGGTAAAAGGATTTATCCCCAGTTTTATTCTTGTGGTGGCAGGTCAAGCACTAGAATCCCATCCGCCTCAGGGCAAGTCTGCGTACAGCAAGCTTGTCTATTGCCTCCGGGCCTCTCCACCACCTCACAGCCCCAGAGCACTGGGCAGAGCTCTTTATATAGAGTCAATAACAACTCATTGCCCACATGTGTGCAAGCATGCACTTGTACTCATTGCACATGCACAGTGGGAAAGCAGACCAGGGTCAGGTGAAAATCCTGGCCATGGAACTTCCATTTTCCCTACACTAAAGATACTTAAAATGGGTAAGATAGACATTGCCCCTTCAATAAACAACAATAAATGCTGTTTATTTTATAATGTGCAGACACATCATGATAATAAATGAAGCAAAATAATCATTAAAAATTAAGATATTTAGGGGTTTTTTTTTAAACTGTGTTTCTGGATCATGTTCTATGATCATTAAATAAATGTTCAAAATTCTAATATGTATTTTTTTCTGTTGTGTAAGCCTTTGACTCAATGATTCTATATCAAAGAATTCACTGTACAGATAAACCCACACCTCTGCTTAAAGACATAGACAAGGCTGTTTATAGTAGCATTGTTTGTAACAGCAAAAGATAGGAAACAGATTAAATGTTCATCAACAGAGGACTGACTAAACAATTATGTCCATCCACACTAGGGAATACTATGTAGCCATTAATTAAAAAAGAATGAGGTAGCTGTATATTTATTAATATGGAATGATCTGCAGAAGTACTGCTAAATGAAAAAGTGAAGTATAAAGCAGTGTTTTTAGTTTTCTTCTATTTGTGAAGAAATGAATGTGAATACACGCCCAAATACCATACACACAATTCCTACACTATAGAATCTCTAGAATGATGCAAAAAAAACTATTAATAGTGTTTCTATGTAGAGGAACTAGACCTGGATTTCTTTTCATTCCACATTTAGTTTTATAAACACATGCATTACTATTGAATAAAACCAGTTGATTTAAAATGTACTACATACTTAGTTTAGAAACCATGAAATACACACAAAAATAAAAATCACTTATAATCTCACCTCTAATATATACCATTCTATATATTTTGGTGTATTTCCTTTCTGTCTTCCTTGTATTTGAAGACATAATTTTTTTTCTTATAAATGGGACCATAACATGCATATATATAGGTTTGTAATCTGATTTTTTGACTCAGTATTATATCCTAAATATTTTCCCATATCAAATTTTATCCTTATCATTGGTAGAGGCTGTTTAGTTTTGCAGTGTATAAACATAAAGTAATTTTTTATCAGTTCTCTATTGATGGCCATTGAGATTATTTCCTACATTTTGCTATTGTATAATGCTGTGAATACCTCTTTGTTCAAGTGTCTCTACTTGTTCCCTTAAAATAGATATCTAGATGTGGATTTACTCATCAAAGGAAATGGAAATTTTTTAAACTTATAATAATGAAATAGTAAATTGTCCTCCTCAAAGTATGTAACCACTTAGAGTCCTCCCAGCAGTAATATATGATTATTGAATGAGCCCTCACCAGCACTGAGCATGATAGACTCTTGGCATTCTTAGGCTTGTCATTCTCAATTTTCCACTCCTCAGGAGCCTCACAGAGGTTCATGACAGGTAGTAATTGGTAATTGGTAGAGACAGGACTGGAGAACTGTCAGAACTGGTTAAGAAGGTCACTTAGCACCCAGTAAGTCTAGTCTGCACTCAGTGTAGGAACTCTAAGCAGGGCCTTGCTGACTGTATCCTGTAGTGTGGCAACTTCTGACTACTGCTCCATCCATCAGTGCATTACCAGGAAGGCAGTGGTCATTGGCACCCACCATCATCCCTGAATTTTTGCACATTCAGGAAAGCTTATGATTTGCTTTGTTTTATAATGATGTCATAATACAGTGTCAAGTTTATTTCTGAGGTAGAATTTATTTTAAAAGCCTTAACAGTTACTTTAATATTTTATTAGATTTTATCAAGGGTCTTATGGGATTACTTTAATTTCTCATTCATTCTTTAATGCATTTTTCTGGAGGAAGTTATATGCTACAGTTACATTTAACAATTTGGAATCTCCAAATTCTGGAGAATTCCTTTCAGCTGTCAAGGACCTTCTGTTATTCCAAAGGAAATGAAATTTCAATATTTCGTTGCTTTCAGTGTGCATAGAACCCATGATAGTAAGTGCTTCTAATGTTCCCATCCTATATGCTTCTACTGTCCCCATCCTATGCCTGTTTCATATCACATGATCTGGGTGGTGCATCTGTGACTTTTATGAACAGGCTTCTAATTAGCCTGATAAATGCACAGTCCTACAGTCTGGAAGGTCCAGGCTCTAGTGCTGGTCCTGGCTCTGACTAGATAGGAATCCTCAGGCAACTCATTTCTCTGATTTCAATTTCCTCATCTTTAAAAGAAAGTTTATTCTCAAACAGCACTTCCATCATGGGATTCTAGAACCTCAGTGAAGTCTTGAAAGGCAGTAGTGAGCATTCACAAGCTAAAATATTTCTAATATTTTATTCAGAAACCTAATTTATATAGAAACCCTTAAGGTTTCACAGGATAATGAAGAGGCCCCTTTTCTTTGTTTGGGCTGTGATAATGCAGGAATCCTCACAGTTCTGTGAGTTATGTACTATTGTTATCATTCATTTACAGATGAGGAAATTGAGACAGAGAATTAAGGAACTTGCTCAGTGATGCATAGTTAGTGGTTCAGGGAAGATTCAAACCCAGGTAATTTGATTCCAGAATCCAGAGCCTCCCTGCCTACTGCTAAATCTAATTATCTCACACTAATTGGAAACTCTAATTGGCAGTAATGTTCTTATGAAAATCAGAAAATTCAATATTAGTAATTCATAATTAAGTACAGTTTGGTATGCCAAAATTTTCTAGAACTTCAGGTCTTCAGAAAAGAAGCATTTCAAATGTTATGAAAAGAATGGAAATGACCAGCATTTGGATTAAATGATACTCAAGTTCCTTTCTAGTTCAAATGTCTGTGAGGTTGAGGAAACATGGACATTAAAGAAAAATAACTCTATGAAATACTACTTAGAGTGGAGCATTTATACTCCAACAGTAATCAAAATACTATTTCTTTGTTAAACGGTCCAAACAAGTTTAATTTTAAAAACAATGATCAAATTAAGAGTCAGTGGATTTGACTACTAAGAAATCTCAAAGTCAAAAGCAAAAGGGTCTTTGAAATGCAATTTCATGGTTGATTTTTAACACATTAATATTGTACTGAAGAATAATCACATAGAGTTCTTACATAGTTCCTATCAAAACATCTGAACTCCTTTATAAACATTCTCTTCATTCCCCATAGTAATTCTACAAGTTTTCTGATCAGGATAAATACAGTCAACTTGATTATTTAATAGCAAAAAAGAGAAAAGAGAGGGCAGGGTCTGTCTTATTTACCTATCAGCCATTTCTAGCATAGAGCTGGCATGTAATAGAATCTCAGTAAACATTTGTTCAATGGATGAAAACACCAAGGTGCTACTGGACCCAGCAAAAAATCTCTGTTCAGCTGCCCTCCATCCATAATGTAAGTTCAGTATAATGTAATGCCAACCAATGCAATTAATCGTAAATGCCATATGTAGTAGTGCAATGTGATTGCTGCTAAAGTCAGACAACTTTTTTTAAAACTCTGTGACAGGAACTATAATCCTGTCATTGCATTCTGACTTCATCTTCACATCAGTTCTAATAATCCTTGTCCTGCTCAGACTCTACATCATATTTTGCATATGTACAATGATTCAGACTCTTATCCTGACATTCTCAGTAAGACAGGCCTGGATTTGGAACCAAATTTTGAATTAATGTTTTTTTATTCAGAGGTAGATGAATGCCTTCTAGTAACCCTGACTGATTTTAACACTGGGAGCAGCCCTACCCTCCAACTCATTGTGCAATGGGGGAAGTGGTTTGCTGAGCAAGCCTACACAAAAGAGGCAAAAACTGTATTGGACATTAAATGTATGAGTCATATCTCTTGTTTCTTGCTCAAAAAGAATTGTATCTTAAACAAATGATAGAATGCATGGGTCAGACACTGCTGGGGTTTCAGAGATGAGTAAGATGCAGTTCCAGCCATCCTGTGACTGGGGCACTGCATGAGGGGGTGGGAGAGTAAATTAAAAAAAAAAAGTTCACAAATAAATACTCAAGGCGGAACACGATCAGAGAGCACTCAGTTCCCACCAGAGAGAAAAATTATTTCTAATTAAAGGATCAGAAGATTTCATAAGCAAATTGTCATTGGAACTGGGATTCCCCACTTTCTGTAAGTACTTGTTGAGCTCTGTTGTTCCCCAGACTCTGTGCCAGGCACTGGGGATTCAGATATAAAAGTGACGATTTGTGCTCATGGAAAAACTATGAGCCTAGCCAGGAAAGAGAAACTTAGAAAAATCTCAACCCACCCTGGCAAACGCTGTTTTTGGAAAAACAGGAAAAAAGCCACTGGAGCACAGAGGATTAAGCAGCTAGTTCTGCCTGGGGACCGTGTGGCATCACAAAAAAAGAGGAAAATACGAGTTTGTAAGAGAATCAACATTTGACCTATTCAGCAAAGCATGTGCTTTGCTTGAGGCCTTACACGCATCACTCTCCTCAATTCTCACAGTAACCTCTCAAGGCATTTAGTATTTTCTCCACTTTATGGATGGAAAAACTACAGCTTAGAGTTTCAACAACTTTAAAATTGTTTAAAGTTGTACAGCTAGTAAGCAAAGAAGCAATGGTAATTGAATTCTAGGTTCTATCGCCTATCTCCAATTTCCCAAAAGCAAAGGCAAGAAAGCTAGAAGAAAGGAATTTGTTCTAATGGCTTGATCACAACCAGGAAGTAGGACAGCCAAGCTCTTTTTGAGAAATAACACACAGTACAGATTTTCCAGAGTGTAGACTACCTAATAGTTCAGAATTTGGTGTATCATTCTATATGTAATCCCTTCTTGAGACTGGATGTTTGTTTCCAACATTTTGCCATTAAAAGAGCTAACACTACTAACACGGAAAAAGGGGACAGGAAGTGATGGGGAAGAGGAGGGTGACTATTTAGACGTAAAGACCTCTCTTTGAAGAGGTCAGTGGGCATTTAAAGTCATGGGGCTTTATTCTGAGTGTGGTCAAAAGACAGAACATTTTGAAAAAAGAAATTTTATAATAATACCTAACGTAAATGGGAGACATGACCACTGGTAATACTTTGTTGTATTTCTTCTCAGTTTTTTCCTATGTATATAAATAAGGTAAATAGATACATTTTTAACGTTTTACTCTTTCAAACATGATCATACTGTACAGGACTTTGTTCCCTATTTTTATAACCTTTTATTTTAATATAATTTCAAATGTTTCTACAGAAAAGTTGCAATAGTACAAAGAACCCTCGTACGCTCTTTTCCAGATTCACAAAAGCATTTTGCCTTATCTATTTTATCATTCTATCCATATATGTGTATTTATATTATGCATATTATCTGGTATGAACCATTCGCTATTAAGTCAGAGATATCTAAGAATGGAGACATGGATTCTCTTATATAGCCATCATACAACTATCAAGAACAGGAAATTTAACATTGATACAATTCATAGTCCACAATCTATATTCAAATTTCATCAGCTGTCCCATAAATGTCCTTTATAGATTGTTTTTACTTGGCCTAAGATCAAATCTTAGCTGCATTTAATTGTCACAACTTTTAATCTACTTTAATTTGAAACGTTTTTCAACTTTTTTGTGTGTTTCTTGACTTTGACATTTTTGAAGAGTATAGCCACTTAGTTTGTACAATGTCCTTTGATTTGGATTTGTCTAATCAGATTCAGGTTTTGCCCTTTTGGCAGGAATACCACTAAATAATACTGTATCCTTCTCAGTGAATCTCACCAGGAGACGAATGATATTGGTTTGCTAACTTTGATCATTTTGTTTTGTGACTATTTTTCCTTTTAAAATTAGTTAAGTGTTTTATGAGGAAATACTTTGAGATGATATAAATATTCCATTCCTCACTAAACCTTCACTCACTCATTTTAGCATTCATTAATGACTTTCTATGTCCTCATCCCATATTTGTTAGTTGGCATCCCACTAAAAGAATACTCCTCCTTTCTCATTTTTCACGTGTTTACTCATTTATCATAGATTTTAATTTTATTTACTGGGTTATAATCCATTACTAGCATTATTTATTTTGTTGTACAAGTTGTCCCATATTTGGCCAGTGGGAGCTCTTCAAGTTGGCTTCCATGTCCTTTTGAAATGTTCCTTAAGAAATTGCTTACTTTTTTGTACAAGATAATTCAAATTCATCTTGTGCTTGTCTGAACCAGTCCTGGAATCAGCTAATTCTCCAAGGATTCTTAGTTCCTTTTATTGGAAACTGGTACTTAGAAACCAATTTTTGGATTCTAGGTGTGCTTATTGTTACAACTTAGTCATTTCTTCTAGGCTCACTCAGCAGACAAAGCTAGAAAATATCTATATGTAATTATTTATATATCTAGTTATAATTTTTCTATATCTATACATATGTTAAATACATACATTTAAAAACATGAATTCAAACTAATACCTCCAGTTCCACTACAACACTTCAGAGACTACTCTCAACTTCCACCTATTCACATTTGTAACTCCCTTCTTTAACACTGAAAAAACTAGCCTCCAATATCTTCATTATACCTACTCAGTTGCTTAAGCCCCAAATACACAAAAAGTTAGTTTCAGATTGTTAACTCATACCACTACAAAAAGCAAATGTATTGACTAGAGTTTGATATTTGTTTATCATTTTTTTTGTTTTTTTGAGATATATTCAGTGTGACATAAACAGTTTAATGCAGAAATCTTGCATGTACAATGTGATGGGTTCTGACAACTCTTGTATACTATTTTCAACCCGATATGAGCAATTTCTCATGTCATTAAAGGTTTTTTCAAAAGTATGAATTTTTTAAGGTGGTTACTATTCTATAGTATGAATATATTATCATTGATTTTGCCATTCCTTATAAGTAGATCATTAATTTTCAATGTTTTCTATTAGGAGCAGTGCTACAATCAATATCCTATCGACAATGTTAAAAAGACAATGTAATATCACTATGTAAACTATAGTTATACTGCTGTTCCTATAGTGAAAGAGATATGCTGTTGAATGAATTAATCAAACTTTTAAGATTCGAAGATACTCCAACAGTTAGTCCTACAACTAAATTGGTCTGATCCAGTGTATTAATTTCCTAGGATTACTATTTCAAATTACCACAAATTAGGTGGGTTAAAACACTATACTTATTTATATATTTATTCTTTCACAGTTCAAGAGCTCAGAAGTCCAAAATCAAGATGTCTTCAGGGTTTGTTTCTTCTGGAGGCTCTGAGGGAGAAATTGCCCCATGCTTACTTCCTAGTATCTGATAGTTGCTGACAATTCCTTGACATTCCTTGGCTTATAGCTGCATCACGCCAATCTCTGACTTCATTTCACATGGCCTTCCTCTCTGTGTGTCTTCATTTATAAGGACACCAATTCATTGGATTTAGGGCCAACCCAAATCCAGTATGACCTCATTTTAATTTAACTAATTACATCTGCAAAGACCTTATTTTCAAATGAAGTCACATTCTGAGGTTTCAGGTAGACATGGATTCTGGGGACACTATTCAATCCAACATGCCCAGTATGGCTGGTTCCCTTTGCAGCTCCATAAATCCCTTATCTTGGGATTAAATGATTTTCGATTTAGATTAAGATTTTAGAAAGGAAATACCAGGTATATACTATATTTTACATAATACCCTACCTGCTGAGGTCTGGAACAGCACCCCATAATCAAACACATCACTATTTTAGCAGTCAAGTGTACACATATTCACAAAAAGAAAGAGAAATAAAGACAGTAAATAGTTTCACATCACTTCATGTCTAACCTCACTGCCAAATTAAATTTTTTTTTTAATTTTCAGGACCTTGAAGATTTCAGAATTGCAGATTCTGTGGTCCTAAATTTGATCCTCCTCAGGTGCCAGTGTTATAAGTCTACATAAAAAGCCCATCCACTGTAGTAGTATAAAGCAAATAGTTCAAGTACATCAACCTATGAGTTCAAATGTGATCACATTACCATTCATACATGATATTCACCAGCTCCAAAGCCATTTCTAATCAAGTAGGATTGCCAATGTATTAGAAAGCTCCCTACCTCTCAAGTGTTTCTGGAAATTCCCAGAGTGGGGAGTGAGTATCCACAGTGCCATTCTAAGCATTTGTTAGTATATATAGCACCTGAGTCAGGAATCTTCAGCTGAGAATGAACATGCAGAGGCCCTCCTCTGAGATGTCCTCCTGCTATCTTAATCTGCATCTGTTCTATGTTCCCAGAAACAAGATGGGGCATTGAGCCTATTCCCATCACCATCATCTCCCCCGTTTCCTCAGTGCCAGTCCCTGGCAATACACTCTAACAATGATTTTGTGAAATGTGACAGCTCCTGTGATAAGCTCAGTTATAGGTTGTCCCATAGGTGACTTCTAAAGTATTATACAGCTTACTGAAGGAATTTTTCCATTTTATTCTCACAATTCTTTTCCTCAACAAGCTGTAATCACAGTTCAGAATGGGTTGTTCAGTGCATTCCTCTCCTATTGTTGCTGTAAAACCAACCACAAACTAAATGGCTTAAAACAACACAAACTCAGTATCTTACAGCTTTCAAAGTCAGAGATTGAAATGGGTCTTAGGAGCTAAAATCAAGGTGTCCACAGGGTTGTGTTCCCTTTCAGAGGCTCTAGGGAAGAATATTTCTTTGCTTTTTCTTTCTCCTGGAGGCTGCCCTTATTCCTTGGCTCATGGCTCCTTCCTCCATTTTCAAAGCACATCACTCCAACCTCTGCTGCCATGGTCACGTCTCCTACTTGACTTAGACCTTCATGTCCCCCTCTTATAAGGATTCTTGTGATTACACTGGCCTCCCTCCCCCACACCCAATAGTCTTCCCATATCAATATCCTTAACTTAGTCATATCTGCAAAGTCTCTTTTGCCATGTAAGGTAACATATTTGTAGGTGCTAAGGATTGTAAGTGGACATCTTTGGAAGACCATTATTCTGTCTACCACATGATGTACTCAGAACCATCCTTCATGCCCCCATGCAGTAGGCTGCCCCTCAGCAGCCCATCATGCACCCTGTATCTCATCTTTAGTTAGTCCACCTCTCTACCCCTCACCATCTCCAATTTATCAGAAATACATAGTTGAGAGTAAGGAGAACAGTGTCATTTCCTAAACTACTCTTTCCAAGTATTAAGATCCTCTTCAAGCCTCCCTTGATGCATATAATATTCTCAGATTTGATGGACTGGATGAGGACTCTTGGCTCTATCAAACAACAATGCAGAAAAACCACTTTTTATTGTCAAACACTTTCCAATTTACATTTGACCCTCACAAAAACCTAATTAAATATATAACAAGATTTTTATTCCCATTTTCATTTAAGGAAACTGAAGCTCTGAAACATTAAGTCCTTTGATCAAGTCCTTTTATATTATTAGCAAGAAGGTATCCCCTCCATCAAATCATAAAGAAGCCAAAGGAAAAAAGAAAGTGAAATCACCCAAAAAAGCCAAAATATGGAATTAATTATAATAAAATATGCACATGTGTGTTTACATGCATATTGCACATGTAACACAGTCAGGAAAGCCTTAAGACAATGGAGAAATTGGAGAAGTGTCACCTCAGGGCCCTCTTGCTTGCCTCAATTTGTCCTTCCTCCATCTATTCCCTCATCCGTTTTGTAACCCTAGCACCTTACCCTCATCTTGCCTTTTGATTACTAAGCCTTCTAGAACATCTCTGCCCAATAGTAATATTATGTGAACCACCACAATTTTAATTTTTCCTGTCTCATATTTTAAAAAGTAAAGAGTTAAAATTAATTTTAATAATATATTTTATTTAACCTAATATATTCAAAATATTACCAATTCAATGTAATCAGTATTAAAAATTATTAATGAAATATTTTCATTCTAAATCTTCATTCAAAATCCAATGTATATTTTATAGTTACAGCACATGTCAATTTGAACTAGCTGCATTTCAAATGCTCAACAGCTCCATGTGGCTAACAGCTACAATATTGGATATTGCAGTTCTAGGACCCAACATATTCCAATTGTACCTCCTCTATTTCAACTTGACTCTTACATCTCATCTCTTCCAAGTTAAAATTCTAATTCTCTTCTAAGACTTTTTGTTAGTGGCTCTAACAAAAAGCTATTCAATAAAGGCATAAGTGTTTATAATTTTCTCTTTGGATAAAAGAGTCTGTGTTCTTTTCCATTTAGTTTCTCCCTCCCTCTTGGCTAGGCTTGTTCCTGTGGTTTTAGATGCAGAATATGTACAATAGGTACAGATATTCAACTAAGAAGGAGAGAAAGAACTTAATATAACAAATTGAATTACGTAAGACCTTGGGTATAGTGGGAAGAGGGGACATAGAAGAATATAGGCCTCAAGGACATTAAACTAAGTTAAATAAACCAGTCACAGAAGGACAAACTTTGCGTGAGTCCATTTATGAATTATCTGAAGTAGTCATACTCATAGAAAAGAGTAGAATAGTGATTGCCATGGGAAAGGGAAGGGGGAAATGGGGAGTTATGGTTTAATGTGTATGAAGTTTGAGTTATAAATTATGAAAAAGTTCTACAGATCTATTGTGCAACATTATGCTTATAGTTAAGAATAATGCACTATACATTTAAAATTTCATAAAAGGGTAGATCTCATATTATGTGTGAGTATTTTTTTTTTTTAATCACAACTAGGAGGAGGAGGAGGAGAAAATGGAGCCAGGGATAAGGGACGTATACTAGGAGTCAGCATATGAGAGACTCAAGAGCAGATTCAGGGTAAAAGAGAATTGGGGATAGGAGGAAATTTTTCAGAAGTGCAGTTAAGGATTGGAAATTGGATCCCCTACAATATTCCATAACAGACTTGAATAAAGTATAAAATTTATTTTTAATAAATTTTAGAAGAATTTTGTTTCTTCTTTAAATGTGACTATAGATAGAATTAGCTGCACATACTTCAGAGGTTTTAATAGGGTTACGTGTATTATGTCTTAGTCTAGAATTAGCATGGTATAATGGAGAAAGGTATAGGCTCTAAGGCAAGTTGTACAGGTTGTAAATGCTCTGTCTCTTACTAAGCTTTGTGACCTTGGGTAAGTATTTGGACCGTTTCTTCATCTGAAACCTGAGGGTCATACACATCTACCACATAAAGCTGTTAGGAGTACTTCATATGAATGAGATTACATATGTGAAAGCAGCTATAGAGGATCAGATACATAACAATAATTACAATTCCCTTTAGAATTAACACCAGGGAACCTGTTAGGGTTGCAAGAATCCAAATTTCAGAGATCATTCTAAAGCTTAAGGAAAAGGTCTATATTGACTGCTTCCCAAAAATGAGAGTAAGAGATAGCTCGTGTCTTAAACTTTGCATTTTCGCCCTATAGCTCAATCCCCTAAAGGTTTTTAAGTTTAAAAGCTCCTTTGTGCAAATTAAAATTCCAATGAATTACTATTTTTTCACCCATCAGATGGGCAAAGATTAAAAGATTAAATCATGTAGTCAAAAATGTGGAAAATTGTGCACCTTCATACATTGCTACAGGCAGTACAAAACAGTCAACCTCTGTATAGGGTAATCTGACAAGATCTATCAAAATTTTAAATGTATGTATGCTTTTACTGGCAAGTTTATTTCTAGTAATGTACCTTACAGACATACTCCCACATGTTTAAATGATATATGTATAAGGATATTTATTGCAACATTGTTTGTAATATCAAAAGCTTATAAACAACATATATGTCGGTCAAACTGAAACTGGCTGAAAATATATGACATCTAGACAATGGATTCTATGGAACATTTAATAGGAATGAGGCAGCTCTGTTTATATCAAGGTGGAAAAATCTCCCAAAATATATTGCTTAAAAAAAAATCAAGCTATCATTTAAAGGGGTAGGAATGGGGAAATACGTATGTATGCATTTCAAAATGCACAGAAAATTTCTGAAAGCACACACCAGTAACAGGTAACAGTGGTATCTCTGAGGAGATTACTGAGCAGATAGCAGACTGGGGAAGGGTATGAGGGGACTTTATTTTTCACTCATTGTACCTTTTGAATTTTTACTGTGCATGATTTACTTCCTTTTTTAAAGGATAAACCTTAAAAAAATAAAAGTGTGGAACAACAAATGATTTGGAGTGAAAGGGCTGGGTTCCAGACACTATCTATTGCCAGGATAACCTCAAACAAGTGATTTTCCCTCTCTGAGTGTTTGTTTCTTTGGGGAAGTACAGGTATAATACAATATTGCTGGGAGGGCACTTGAGATACTGGATAAGAGATTGCTTATAAGTAATAAAATGTTTCCATGTGTCTCTCTGTCTAAGTATAAAGCATGGAAAAACCCACCTGTTCCCAGATCAGGGCACTACTCAGACTAGAATTCAGCCTCACACTTTAGGTTGTTGTCACAAAGGGTCTGGAAAGTTCAAGAGCAAAACACAGGATATTGCAGTGGTTCCAAACCTTGCTACATACTGACATTAAATGATGATCTTTGTGAGAAAGTCTGTCTCCTATCCATACATCTAAATGAGTCTGTAGTACAGCTGCTCCTTAAGAATGTACAAGCTTGCATCTCGGTCTCAGAATCACTAGTAGGATGGAAGAAGCCTCACACAGTTAACCATGGAATGGAGGTTCACACCCAGTTCTTGCCCAAACTGTGTGACCTTCGGCAAATTAATTCACCTTTCTGGGCCTTAGTACCCTCATCAGTATAAATAGAAAGTTAAATGTCCATATCCTTTTCCCAGCTGTAATCTCTGAAGTGCTTTATGGTTTAAATGTCCTGGGATTTTCATTCTGGTTGGTTGGTGCCACTTAGAAGAAACCCCTGTCAAGAACAACTGGGGGGACAACCTAAGGGGGGACAGAAACTGTGTGCTGGTGGTATAAATAGGAATGCCCTAAGGTTCAGTCCTACCAATGAGGGCAATGCCAGGTACCTGGAGATACTGCTTTGATACACAGTAGCAGCAACTATGAACCATTTGAGCACTAGATGGAACTTTGTATTTCAATTTCCCTGAACCTGGCCCTGTCTAGAACTCTTAACAGCTGGGCAATCTTATTAAATGTCATGGATCAACCTTCCCTGCCCATTCTTGGTTAATGATATCATATTTTAAAAAGTGGCTCTGAAACTGAATTGGTTAAGGATACTATTGCTACTAACTTTTTCATTCATTTATTTAAAACTTAATGTCCAAATATTTGTTGATCCCTTACAATTTTCCTATGTCCATGCCTGCAAGGAGTTATAAGTGTGAATAACATTCTCTACTGATCAAGAAGTAAAATAATGTAGACATGCAGATGGCACAACAGGTACATCAAAAGATGCTCAATATCACTAATCAACAGGGAAATGCAAATCAAAACCACAATGAGATATCACTTCACACCTGTTAGAATGGCAAATATCAAAAAGATAAGAAATAACAAGTGTTGTTAAGGAAGAAGAGAAAAGGGAACCTTGTGCACTGCTGGTGAGAATGTAAATTGGTGCAGCCACTATGGGAAACCAGTATGGAGGTTCCTCAAAAATTACAAATAGACCTACCATGTGATCCAGTTATTCCACTTCTGGGTATTTATTAGATTAAAATGAAAACACTAACTTGAAAAGATATATACACCCTCATTTTCACTGCAGCATTATTTACAACATTCAGGATATGGAAACAACCTAAGTGTCCATCAATGGATGAGTAAACAAAAAACAAAAAACACCTTGTCCTTGACAGGGGTTTCTTCATAGACAGCACCAACTAACCAGAATGAAAATTTCAGGATATTTAAACCATAAAGCTATTTAGAGATTACAGAAACAACCTAAGTGTCCATCAATGGATGAATGAACAAAGAAAATGTGATATAAATGTTATATATATAACATGTATATATATAATATATATACTTAGTATGTTAAGTGAAATAGGCCAGACAGAAAAAGAAATATTGTATGATCTCACTTACACGTGGAATCCAAAAAATAAAAACAAGTTTATAGATATTGTGAACAGACTGCTGGTTGCCAGAGGCAAAGGGGTGGAGGGAGGGGGAGCAAAATGGGTGAAGGGGTGTCAAAAGATACAAACTTTCAGTTATAAAATAAATAAGTAATGGGGATGTATAGCATAACACAGTGACTATAGTTAATAATACTGTATTATATACCTATAAGTTACTGAAGAGTACATCTTAAAAGTCCTCATGACAAGAAAAAATTTTGTAACTATTATGGATGCTAACTAGACTTGATTATTTGATTATTTCAAAAGATATATGTAAATACTGAATTATGTTGTACACCTGAAACTACATAATGTTAATTATAACTCAACTAAAAAAAATTTTTTTCAAGTAAGTAAAACAATGCTGATATTTATTTGGCCATGGGTCCTTCTTGGGAGAATTGCATTTGACCCAAAATATATAAAATTCGGGAAGATTAAAAAGAAGCCTGCAGCTTCTACAACTAAAAACAGGAGCTCAGACAATATCCTTGTGCTCCCATCACTCCTTCCACTTCTCAGCTCCACTTGTCTTTGCCTTTGGCCTCATTGTCTCCTACAGCATAAAGCTTCCCAACAGCTTCTGGCAGCTGCCACTTACATCATCCATACAGACTGCACCTCAAAGGACGACTCTTCTGTCTTTCCTGATAGCTCCAAGAAAAAAGCTTCAGTTTGGATCATCTGAACCAATCACTGTGGTCAAAGAAATGCAATAGTCTGATTGGCAGACTTGGGGCTGGGATGAGCTAAGCCTCACCCAAACAATGCAGAAGGGGGAAAACTAAGAAGTTTGTCACCAATAGTCAGGCTGGGTGAGGAAGAGGAGGTAGATGAGGATCAGTATCTTTGATAAGGAAAAAGCAGCCAGGCTGAGTCCACCAGGCTGGGGGTATGGGAATTAAAAGGGAGCAGCCCTGGGCCTGAAAACTGGTCTCAGAGTTGAATGAAAAGATCACTGTGGTTCCATGGCAGACTTAAGCGCCCCACACTTTAAGTCTGGCAGCTAGTCTCCCAGGTGTCTAAAGTGGGGCCTAGAACAAAGCTGTGGACCACTAAGGGCAGCCACAGGGATACACCAAGCAGTCTTTCTCTAAATTGACAGATGCAATCTCCTATTTTGCTTCAGACCCTGAGCCCTAAACACTATTTGCCACCACCTAAACCATTGACTGCTTCTCAAAAATTTCCCTTGCCCAACACATCTGAAAGAAATAACACACTTCTATCTGTAAAATGGTTATTGTATCAGTGATTTGAAAGGGAGAAGATGGTGAGATTTTTTTTTTTAGAGAGAGAGAAAGCATGCCCCAGGCTGCAGTGGTAGGGATGCAAGGATGCTGAGGAGAGGAAAGAGAATTTAAATTGCAAAATGTCCCCTAGGTGATTAGGCTACACCTAATTAGGAAGACATTCCTCCCTCTCCCTTATTGCAACTGAGAATATGATGCTAAATAAGAATATTAAACCTGTGTGTCATCTCCTGTGACACTACCTACCCACCTGTTCAGGGCAATTGCCAACAAGGCAGCCACTCATAACATAATCCAAATCTCAGGATGCCCAACATATTCCATGGGGACACTTGCAAATACAATATTAAATTTCTTAACATTATGCCTTCCCTCTGACCCAGTAAGTCCCCTTCTGGGAATTAACTCTAAAAGAAATGGGAATAATCCATAAAGAAAGAGCTTTAGAGAAAAGATTTTCATTAAGGATTTATATATAATAATGAAAAAAATGAAATTGGCTAAATTCCTAGGTAAATACAAGACACACTGTAGGAAATATAGATTGAAGTTTTATGTAGTGATTAACTGGAATAATTACAAAGAACTTGTACTAACAGAAAAATTTCCACTAAGTGGAAAAATTAATAGGTGGTATATCAATTATATAAAATATGCACTAGAAAGGACTTGAAAACATACTGTGACCAACAGCTGCCCTTGTATGATGAGCTACTTTCTTATTTCTAATTTTCTATACTCTCTAAACTATTATTAGCATGACTGATTTGTAATGATAGTAAAATAAAACAAACTGATTGTTTAAAAGTGAACTTCATGTACACTAAAGCATTATAGTGAATATCTCTGGGTGAGTGGAATTATGCATTTGTGCTCTTCTTTTTATTTTCTGGTAATAAATATCCATTGTTTTTGAGAAAAGGGAAAAATAATAAAAGAAACATTTTTCAAATAGAAAAGAACAAAAGAAATGTCACTTTAGACTCTATAAATCCAATAATTCATTGAAAGCATTTAGGGTTTCCTTCTCCACTCCTTTTGTCACCCAGTTCTTTATAACTTAAAATTAACAGACCATTATCAGTTTTTGTCTCACAGAAAGTCATCCCTTACAACACTGTAAGCCACTGTAAACCACAAACAGCAGAAGTCACATTCACTGAGCTGTGCATTTGCAAAATGCATAAAGAATTTTAGAAGATTCCAGAAATAAGAATCTTCCATAAGATCTCCCCATTCCCAGCCAGTGAGGTACAGTTTCAATGGAAAGGACAAACCTTGGGTCACACAGTCCTGTCATTTATACCACCAAGAAACAGGCAGATCTTTACCTCTCCCTCCTCTACACAACCACCTTAGCCAGAGCCATGGTTGACCATCTCTCACTTGGATTATTGTCATGTCCTCCTTACTTGTCTTAACACTTCCACTCTTTCCTCTTTCTTACCTTTTCTTCACAGAAAAGACAAAATGATTATTTAAAAATATAAATACGACCATTTCACCCCCTGCTTAAACCTTTAATGACACTCCCATTCTATGGCAAATATAATACATAGTCCTGTCCATGGTCTCGGAAATCCCATAGGATCAGAGTTGTCTTCTTTCCACCCTCACCAGGGGCCACCCTGATTCCTGACCTCACCAGGTTCCCTGCAGCTACTCTGGAGTCCTGCTTCCTTGAGTCTAATAAGCTTTTTCCCACAATAGAATCTTTAAACCTGCTGTGGCCTCTGCTGGAAGAACTCTTTTGCCTTTTCTTTTCATGATTTCAGCTAAATGTCAGCTCCTTTGAAAGGCCTTTCTGACTACCCAATCTAAGCCACTCTCCTTCTGTCCCTGTCCCCAACATTCTCTATCATGGTACACAATGGTTTCCTTCATAGCACTTGTCACGATTTGTTATTGTGCATTTTTACCTTTGTTTTACTTGTTTACTGCCTGACATCCAGAGTATAAGCCCCGTATCTGGTTTACTACCATTGTATTATTCTAGAGTATTGTGACTCTAGAATAAAAATCTGGCATTTAGTAGTTCCTCCATGGGTATAAAAAAACAAATAAAACAAAATTTGCTGAATGAATGAACCCAATTCTACCCTTTATTCATTATGTGTTCTTGCATAGTTTACTTAACCTCTCATGATTCAGTCTCTTCATCTGTACAATGAGAATCCTAGTTAACCTATCTATGGATAAATGCTTGTAAAATATGTGGCATGCCAGCGTCACAGAGCAGGCTCTCCTGAAATTATAGCACTCATGATGAAGCTTATTATGGGCTGGGCAGTTAATAGAGAAATCCCATTTTCATCTTGTGACTGAGACAGAGCTTGTTCTTCTAATGGGTGGTGTTGTAAAAAAAAAAACACTACATCAGACACAAAAAGGTTGCTTGATGAATGTCCGATTGATTAATCAATTGTAAGCTAAAAGCTTTAAATTTCTAATCTTTTAAAGTTCACCATATGCATTGTTTACAATGTTAAAAGTTGAATACAATTTAAATGTCAACAGGAGGGTCGGTAAATAAGTCTGGTGCATTCAACAATGGAATTGTGTCCTTACATAGATTAGGATATAACAACTATTAGTTTTTTACAGTTATAGATGAAATCACCAAGGCATAAAGAAATGAGGGCCTTGACAATAAACAAGTGAATTTAATTTAAGAAAACAGAAAGCACAATTTTGAACTGATATGGCCAGAATACCTGTGAACTACCTTTAGATTTCCAAAGCGAGCTTGGGTAAAATGAGCATTATTCTAAGAATCAAGGCCTGGTTTCTCTCATCCTGGCTTGAGCATTAAGTAACTACTTGACCTTGAGTAGATCCCTGCCTCTCAGTCTCATTTTGTAAAATGAAAGGGTTAGACTAGATAATCCATAAGGTTCTGCTAATTCTAACATCCTAAGAGTTTAATACTTCATTTGCTATTAACAATCCTCATTGTTAACCATCATTTCTTAATTAATTATGATGGTTTACCCACATTACTTAACCTCATGAAAAAAATCACTGATGCTCTATCTATGGTGGAAGAACCCAACTGGGGTCTATAAATGTGGCACATGAGGTATTACTCTGCCACCCTAATACTTTATAATCCAAAATTCATGTTTGCAATCTGGAGCATGAGCTCAAATGACTATGTACTTTAGAGACCCAAATTCAAAAATCTTAAATCTTCCATGTTGATAACTCTACAGGATAGTAATTCACCAAATAAGTAACCAATTCTCACCAGTAACATTATATGATAATCTTATTACCCCCAATGCAGTAACAATAACCAGGTACTCAAACCATGACTTGTAACTTGCAGTAGTATGGAGTGGTGCAAAGAACACAGCTTCAGTGTCAACCAAGCTTGGGTTCAAAATCCAGTTCAACTCTTAATTGCTATAAGATCTTAGGACAGTACCTTAACTCCATGAGCTTGTTTCCTGTAGAATGAGAATAAGAATGTCTCCCGCAAAGGGCTTGTGGGATTATATTAAATGGCATATATGAGGCACCAGCCTTATTGTCTGGTATGCAATTTCCTTTCCTTCATGAAAAATGGACTCTACTATGGGTTCCAATTGTGGAAGAGCAGATAGAAGCTCAAAGTAATGGTGGCCCTATCACTGTCATAAGCCAACTCCAGAGTCCAGTGCCTGAAAAGTCAGCATTTCCTCATTCTAAATCTTAGTGTAAATTCATGGTTGGTTCACACCCAAGCTTCATTAAATGAAGAGCCATTCATCTTAACATTTCTGAGCACTTATTCTATTCCAGTCACTAATTTGACTACTGTGGGTTGAAATAGAAGTAAGATACATTCCTTTAATGAAGTTACAGGCCAATGAGGGAACAATAAAAAAGAAACAAACAAGCCCCCAAAAATGTGGCATGATAGACGATATAAATGGAGGTATGAAGAGTTCTCTGGTAGCATTAAATCCTGCCTGAGTATTTGAGAAAAGCTTCATGGAGGAAGGGACATTACACTGCCTCTTTGAGGATAAATAAGAATTCACTACATAGAGAAAGCAATTCTATGAAAGAAATTGTATTCTCAAGGGCACAAAAGCTCTAGTGACGGAAATTGGGTGTGAGGTAGTGAAGAGTGATATGTAGAATGCTGGGAGGTAAAACTGTAAAGGCGTGAGTGTTGAAGCAGATTGTGTCTTTAAAACAGTTATTCTGGAAGCAGGATATTTCCAGAATAGACGCAGAAAGACCTATGCCAGTAATTCAGGCCAAATTAAAGGTCTGAACTTAACTACTGACAATGGGAATGGAGAGGGAAAAATGGATTCAAGAATCATTTAAGAGATGGAACAAAAAGGATTTCTACCTGACTGTTTTATGGTTGTCTATTTGCTTCTTTTGCTGAACTGAGCTGCTATGTTTAGGACCATATCTCAATCATCTTTGTCTCTCCTGTTATGGCACAGTATCTAACAGTGGTACATAGTAAATGGTAAGTAAATGCCCACTGAATGAATGGTGCAGGGTGAAAGAGAAGCAATTGTTGAGCAGAGCTGAAAATTTTTTAGTTCATATATTCAGATAGTTGATCGAATTAAGAGTAAAATGTAAGAGAAGAACAGCTTAGAGTAGAGAAAGGACTTAAGCCCAGTTTGGGACATCGTAAGTATGGTAACTGTGAGACAACCCAGTGGCAGTTGGGTATCTGGGGCTGGGGTTCTAGAGAGACGTATGGACTGGGAATTATACAATAAGGCGATTGTGGGGAAGTTGGGGTTCCTATGGCCAGGATCCTCACTGAACTTAAACCACCTGATGATGTAATTGGCCTGTTGCTGGGCTGCCACTTCCACACGTGTGGGCAATAGGCTATTGTTGCACTATATAGAGAGCTCAGCCCAGTGCTCTGGGCACAGGCAGAGACGCTAGTGCTCGACTTACCACCGGAGAACTCTCTGGGTAATAAACCCTTTCACCCCAAGAACATTTTGCTGTCATTCCTTTGGTCACACTGAATCCATAGCGAACTTGCCCGGGGCTGAAACCCATTGGCAAGACAATTGGCAAAAGTCAGCAGGATTCACTGCTGACCAAGGGAAAAGACAGGCTGCCCTTATGGGAGGGGTACTTCAGCGGGCTGCCCCTGTGAATGGGGAGACAGTGGATCGTCCCCCAGTGGGTATGTGGTCTGAGGTGGCTTGCCTCCTAGAGAACTGGGCCCCACCCCAGGACTGGAGGCAAGTAGAAGTGACTTTTGATATAGTAGTGGTGACTTTTGATATAGTAAACAGATCCTTTGAGAAGCAGAGTGCTCGTGAGGCAGCGGGGACTGTGGGTTGGCTGCTTCTCACAGTCTTAGAAAGGTCTACAGAGGAGACCCAAGGAATGGCGGCACAAGAACACAAGCTGCAGACTTCAGTAGATTCCTTGAGGAGGGAAGTGGCATTGTTGCAAGAGGCCTGGAGCGTCTCTTTGCTAACTATGGCCGACCACAGGTGATTGAGAGTGATCAGGGCACCCATTTTACTGGACATACACTGCAAGAATGGGTATGACAGCTGGGAATCAAGTGGAAGTTTCATGTGCCATACAATCCTATTGCAGCAGACATGATAGAGAGGCACAATGGCTTGTTAAAATCCAGACTAAAGTCAGATACCAATAGTCTGCAGGGATGGTCAGTCCACTTATGGACCGTACTATGGCATTTGAATGAGAGACCCCAAAAGGGAGCTTTGAGCCCTGTAGACATGTTAACATATATGCCTGCTTCCCCCATACAACTGCAAGTACAAACCAAGGAAGAATCACTGAAGCTGAGGTTTGGCCACCAGAATAACATCTTGCTGCCAGCACCAATTGCACTGAACCCCAGAGACTCCATTGAGTGGACGTGGCCTTGGACCTTTCAACACATGGACAAACGATGGCTAGCTCTCCTGGCACCTTGGGGACAAGGCCTGGAAGCTGGCCTCCTGTGTATTCCTGGAATAACAGCAGAGTAGCCACCAAAGGTCACAGTAGTATGTCCTGAATGGCTAGAAGGTAGGAGCATCTTACCAGGGAGTTTTGTTTTATCATTATGGCCAGTGCATGCACCTCCAGTAGCACTATATATAGACCCTTCAGTAACACCCACAGGGAAAGGAGTAAAAGTATGGTATACTAGACCTGGAAGGGACCCCCTTCCTGCCACAGTCCTATCACAGGACCACTCTCTTGCATGCATCCTACCTGATGTACAAGATTTGCCTATGTTGGTGGCATTAAAACATGTGTCTTATCGCCCCTAAAGTCTTTGTGGATTGGGAACTTCCTCTGGCTTGAGGATTATTATAATTTTTGTATCAAAATCTTGCTGTATCTTAATTTTTATTATCTCTAAGTTGTTATCCTCTGTTGCTATTGTGGAATCTGGTTACAGTGCTCCAGCTTTCTCGCACAGGGATCATTGAGGAAGATTGAAAGTGTGTAGATTGTAAGGAGAGAATCCTGGAAGGGTGGAGTATAGGGAAGTTGGGGTTCCTATGGCCAGGATCCTCACTGAACTTAAACCACCTGATGATGTAACTGGCCTGTTGCTGGGCTGCAACTTCCACACCTGTGGGCAATAAGCTATTGTTGTGCTATATTGAGAGCTTGGCCCAGTGCTCTGGGTGCAGGCAGAGACGCTAGTGCTCAACCTACCACCAGAGAACAAGCTGGGTAATAAACCCTTTCACCCCAAGAACGTTTTGCTGTCGATTCCTTTGGTCCCACTGAATCCATAGCGAACTTGCCCGGGGCTGAAATCCATTGGCAAGACAGAGATGCTCAAGGAATGGGGTAGAAAGGTCAGATCTCCTGCATGTGGATGGAAATTTGAGCCTCTCTTTACAGACTTTCCAAGCTCTCCTCTTTTTTTACTACCTACCTGTGCTCTTCCTCCTCCCCTCATCTGGGTACCAGCTCAGTTCTCCTTGGATGATGACAAGCTCAAATTTCCCATGTGTAATTCAGGGGAAACAGACTAGTTGATTCAGCAAGGTTTCTAAAAGTCCCTCTTCTTAATCATAATCCAGTCATTACAAAGTCAAGATATGATAGAAGCTTGCATTCATCCTCTCCATCAATCCTCTCCATCCTTAGCATTCCCACAATTTTCCACTTAAGAAACACACAAGGGGTACCATAAGAAAAAGAATTATGAAGGAGGGGCGGAAGATGGCGGCGTGAGTAGAGCAGCAGAAATCTCCTCCCAAAACAACATATATCTATGAAAATATAACAAAGACGACCCTTCCTAGAATAAAGACCAGAGGACACAGGACAATATCCAGACCACATCCGCACCTGAGAGAACCCAGCGCCTCGTGAAGGGGGTAAGATACAAGCCCCGGCCCCGCGGGAGCCGAGCGCCCCTCCCCCCAACTCCCAGAGGGAGAAGAATAGGCAGAGCGGGAGAGAGACGGAGCCCAGGACTGCCGAACACCCAGCCCCAGCCATCCGGGCCAGACTGCAGGGCCCTGGATACTAGGAAAACAGGGCAGCAAGAACGGTGAGCGGGCACTGGAGGCCGGGTGTCGGAGGACATAAGAAAAGCGCGCGACCACTTTTTTTTTGCTTTTTTGCTGTTTTGTTTTGGCGAGCGCTTTTTGGAAGTCTTAAAGGGATAGGGCCGCCAATACTAGGGAAACAGGGTAGCAAGACCAGTGAGCAGAGGCGTGAGGCTGGCACCGGAGAATAAAGAAAAGCCAGCGACTACCTTTTTTTTTTTAATTAAAAAAAATTTTTTTTTTTTTAAATTTAAAAATTTTTTTCTTTTTTTGGTGGTCATTGTTTTGTTTGGGTGGGTGCTATTTGGAAGTCTTAAGGGGGCAGGGCGGGACACTTAATCCAGAGGTAGGGAATCTGGGGATCTCTGGGCACCCTAATCCCTGGGCTGCAGGGAGCAGGGAGGCCCCTTACGGAGATAAATAGTCTCCCAGCAGCTCCTGCTCCAACGCGACTCCACCATTTTGGAGCAGCTGCCCGAGGTAGGCCACGCCCACAGCAACAGCGGAGATAAACTCCATAGCAGCCGGGCAGGAAGCAGAAACCCTGTCTGCGCGCAGCTGCGCAGCACAAGCCACTAGAGGTCGCTGTTCTCCCAGGAGAGGAGGGCTACAAACCAAAAAGAAAGGAAGTCCTTCCAGCCATCACTCGTCCCAGCTCTGCAAACTATTCCTATCACCATGAAAAGGCAAAGCTACAGGCAGACAAAGATCACAGAGACAACACCAGAGAAGGAGACAGACCTAACCAGTCTTCCTGAAAAAGAATTCAAAATGAGAATCATAAACATGCTGACAGAGATGCAGAGAAATACGCAAGAGAAATGGGATGAAGTCCAGAGGGAGATCACAGATGCCAGAAAGGAGATCGCAGAAATGAAACAAACTCTGGAAGGGTTTATAAGCAGAATGGATAGAATGCAAGAGGCCATTGATGGAATTGAAATCAGAGAACAGGAATGCATAGAAGCTGACATAGAGAGAGACAAAAGGATCTCCAGGAATGAAACAATATTAAGAGAACTGTGTGACCAATCCAAAAGGAACAATATCCATATTATAGGGGTCCCAGAAGAAGAAGAGAGAGGAAAAGAGATGGAAAGTATCTTAGAAGAAATAAGTGCTGAAAACTTCCCCAAACTGGGGGAGGAAATAATCGAACAGACCACGGAAATACACAGAACCCCCAACAGAAAGGATCCAAGAAGGACAACACCAAGACACATAATATTTAAAATGGCAAAGATCAAGGACAAGGAAAGAGTGTTAAAGGCAGCTAGAGAGAAAAAGGTCACCTATAAAGGGAAACCCATCAGGCTAACATCAGATTTCTCAACAGAAACCCTACAGGCCAGAAGAGAATGGCATGATATATTTAATACAATGAAACAGAAGGGCCTTGAACCAAGGATACTGTATCCAGCATGACTATTATTCAAATATGACGGTGGGATTAAACAATTCACAGACAAACAAAAGCTGAGGGAATTTGCTTTCCACAAACCACCTCTACAGAACATCTTACAGGGACTGCTCTAGATGGGAGCACTCCTAGGAAGAGCACAGCACAAAACACCCAACATATGAAGAATCGAGGAGGAGGAACAAGAAGGGAGAGAAGAAAAGAATCTCCAGACAGTGTATATAACAGCTCAATAAGCGAGCTAAGTTAGGCAGTAAGATACTAAAGAGGCTAACCTTGAACCTTTGGTAACCACGAATTTAAAGCCTGCAATGGCAATAAGTACATATCTTTCAATAGTCACCCTAAATGTTAATGGGTTGAATGCACCAATCAAAAGAAACAGAGTAACAGAATGGATAAAAAAGCAAGACCCATCTATATGCTGCTTACAAGAAACTCACCTCAAACCCAAAGACATGTACAGACTAAAAGTCAAGGGATGGAAAAACATATTTCAAGCAAACAACAGTGAGAAGAAAGCAGGGGTTGCAGTACTAATATCAGACAAAATAGACTTCAAAACAAAGAAAGTAACAAGAGATAAAGAAGGACACTACATAATGATAAAGGGCTCAGTCCAACAAGAGGATATAACCATTCTAAATATATATGCACCCAACACAGGAGCACCAGCATATGTGAAACAAATACTAACAGAACTAAAGGGGGATATAGACTGCAATGCATTCATTCTAGGAGACTTCAACACACCACTCACCCCAAAGGATAGATCCACTGGGCAGAAAATAAGTAAGGACATGGAAGCACTGAACAACACAGTAGAGCAGATGGACCTAATACACATCTATAGAACTCTACATCCAAAAGCAACAGGATATACATTCTTCTCAAGTGCACATGGAACATTCTCCAGAATAGACCACATACTAGGCCACAAAAAGAGCCTCAGGAAATTCCAAAAGATTGAAATCCTACCAACCAACTTTTCAGACCACAAAGGCATAAAACTAGAAATAAATTGTACAAAGCAAGCAAAGAGGCGCACAAACACATGGAGGCTTAACAACATGCTCCTAAATAATCAATGGATCAATGACCAAATCAAAATGGAGATCCAGCAATATATGGAAACAAATGACAACAACAACACTAAGCCCCAACTTCTGTGGGACACAGCAAAAGCAGTCTTAAGAGGAAAGTATATAGCAATCCAAGCATATTTAAAAAAGGAAGAGCAATCCCAAATGAATGGTCTAATGTCACAATTATCGAAATTGGAAAAAGAAGAACAGATGAGGCCTAAGGTCAGCAGAAGGAGGGACATAATAAAGATCAGAGAAGAAATAAATAAAATTGAGAAGAATAAAACAATAGCAAAAATCAATGAAACCAAGAGCTGGTCCTTTGAGAAAATAAACAAAATAGATAAGCCTCTAGCCAGACTTATTAAGAAGAAAAGAGAGTCAACACAAATCAACAGTATCAGAAACGAGAAAGGAAAAATCACGACGGACCCCACAGAAATACAAAGACTTATTAGAGAATACTATGAAAACCTATATGCTAACAAGCTGGGAAACCTAGGAGAAATGGACAACTTCCTAGAAAAATACAACCTTCCAAGATTGACCCAGGAAGAAACAGAAAATCTAAACAGACCAATTACCAGCAACGAAATTGAAGTGGTAATCAAAAAACTACCAAAGAACAAAACCCCCGGGCCAGATGGATTTACCTCGGAATTTTATCAGACATACAGGGAAGACATAATACACGGAAGACATAATACCCATTCTCCTTAAAGTTTTCCAAAAAATAGAGGAGGAGGCGATACTCGCAAACTCATTCTATGAAGCTAAAATCACCCTAATACCAAAACCAGGCAAAGACCCCACCAAAAAAGAAAACTACAGACCAATATCCCTGATGAATGTAGATGCAAAAATACTCAACAAAATATTAGCAAACCGAATTCAAAAATACATCAAAAGGATCATACACCATGCCCAAGTGGGATTCATCCCAGGGATGCAAGGATGGTACAACATTCGAAAGTCCATCAACATCATCCACCACATCAACAAAAAGAAAGACAAAAACCACATGATCATCTCCATAGATGCTGAAAAAGCATTTGACAAAGTTCAACATCCATTCATGATAAAAACTCTCAGCAAAATGGGAATAGAGGGCAAGTACCTCAACATAATAAAGGCCATCTATGATAAACCCACAGCCAACATTATATTGAACAGCGAGAAGCTGAAAGCATTTCCTCTGAGATCGGGAACTAGACAGGGATGCCCACTCTCTCCACTGTTATTTAACATAGTACTGGAGGTCCTAGCCACGGCAATCAGACAAAACAAAGAAATACAAGGAATCCAGATTGGTAAAGAAGAAGTTAAACTGTCACTATTTGCAGATGACATGATACTGTACATAAAAAACCCTAAAGACTCCACCCCAAAACTACTAGAACTGATATCAGAATACAGCAAAGTTGCAGGATACAAAATCAACACACAGAAATCTGTGGCTTTCCTATATACTAACAATGAACCAACAGAAAGAGAAATCAGGAAAACAACTCCATTCACAATTGCATCAAAAAAAATAAAATGCCTAGGAATAAACCTAACCAAAGAAGTGGAAGACTTACACTCTGAAAACGACAAGTCACTCTTAAGAGAAATTAAAGGGGGCACTAACAGATGGAAACTCATCCCATGCTCGTGGCTAGGAAGAATTAATATCGTCAAAATGGCCATCCTGCCCAAAGCAATATACAGATTTGATGCAATCCCTATGAAACTACCAGCAACATTCTTCAATGAACTGGAACAAATAATTCAAAAATTCATATGGAAACACCAAAGACCCCGAATAGCCAAAGCAATCCTGAGAAAGAACAATAAATTAGGGGGGATCTCACTCCCCAACGTCAAGCTCTACTATAAAGCCATAGTAATCAAGACAATTTGGTACTGGCACAAGAGCAGAGCCACAGACCAATGGAACAGACTAGAGAAACCAGACATTAACCCAGACATATACAGTCAATTAATATTTGATAAAGGAGCCATGGACATACAATGGCGAAATGACAGTCTCTTCAACAGGTGGTGCTGGAAAACTGGACAGCTACATGTAGGAGAATGAAACTGGACCATTGTCTAACCCCATATACAAAAGTAAACTCAAAATGGATCAAAGACCTGAATGTAAGCCATGAAACCATTAAACTCTTGGAAGAAACCATAGGCAAAATCCTCTTAGACATAAACATGAGTGACCTCTTCTTGAACATATCTCCCCGGGCAAGGAAAACAACAGCAAAAATGAGTAATTAAGCTGAAAAGCTTCTGTACAGCAAAAGACACCATCAATAGAACAAAAAGGATCCTTACAGTATGGGAGAATATATTTGAAAATGACACATCCGATAAACGCTAGACGTCCAGAATATATAAAGAGCCCACATGCCTCAACAAACAAAAAACAAATAACCCAATTAAAAAATGGGCAGAGGAACTGAACAGACAGTTCTCCAAAAAAGAAATACAGATGGCCAACAGACACGTGAAAAGATGCTCCACATCGCTAATTATCAGAGAAATGCAAATTAAAACTACAATGAGGTATCACCTCACACCAGTAAGGGTGGCTGCCATCCAAAAGACAAACAACAACAAATGTTGGCGAGGCTGTGGAGAAAGGGGAACCCTCCTACACTGCTGGTGGGAATGTAAGTTAGTTCAACCATTGTGGAAAGCAGTATGGAGGTACATCAAAATGCTCAAAACAGACTTACTATTTGACCCAGGAATTGCACTCCTAGGAATTTACCCTAAGAACACAGCAATCAAGTTTGAGAAAGACAGATGCACCCCTATGTTTATCGCAGCACTATTCACAACAGCCAAGAATTGGAAGCAACCTAAATGTCCATCAATAGATGAATGGATAAAGAAGATGTGGTACATATACACAATGGAATACTACTCAGCCATAAGAAAAGGGCAAATCCAATCATTTGCAGCAACATGGATGGAGCTGGAGGGTATTATGCTCAGTGAAACAAGCCAAGTGGAGAAAGAGAAATACCAAATGATTTCACTTATCTGTGGAATATAAGAACAAAGGAAAAACTGAAGGAACAAAACAGCAGCAGAATCACAGAACTCAAGAATGGACTAACAGGTACCAAAGGGAAAGGGACTGGGGAGGATGGGTGTGTAGGGAGGGATAAGTGGGGGGAGAAGTAGGGGGGTATTAAGATTAGCATGCATGGGGGGGTCGGAGAAAAGGGAGGGCTGTACAACACAGAGAAGGCAAGTAGTGATTCTACAACATTTTGCTCTGCTGATGGACAGTGACTGTAAAGGGGTTTATAGGGGAGACCTGGTATAGGGGAGAGCCTAGTAAACATAATATTCGTCATGTAAGTATAGATTAGTGATACCAAAAACAAAACAAAACAAAACACAAAAAAGGGCAGTTCCTGTGTGGTAACCTCCAATGAGTTCTACACAAGTGTATAAAGGGCATATAAAAGTGTAGGCAAAGGGTCTGTTTGCGTTTATACAGAAGATCAAAGCCTAATTGGGCTACCCCGAAAATGAACTAAGATACGATATGAAAGAGAACTTCCAACATCAGCACTCTCGGGAAGACTCATGCCAGAAGATGATCATCAAAAAACCCCAACAAAGATCCACGCACTGCTACAGCTGTAGATGCACTCATCCCACCAGCTCCTGGACTTGCCATGGGAATGAAGGAGATATCTAAGCTGGCCTGTGCATACAGTAAAACAACAAATTTGACTGGATCTATACTGTTGGAACTCAACCAAGAATTAGGAGAAGTGCAAATTGTAGCGCTCCAAAATCTTACAACTACAGACTATTTACTGTTAAAAGAACATAAGGGATGTGAACATTCCCCAGGAATGGGTTGTTTTAATTTGTCTGATTTCTCTCAGACTGTTCAAGTTCAGTTGGACAATATCCACCATATCGTAGATAAGTTTTCACAAATGCCTAAGGTGCCTAACTGGTTTTCTTGGTTTCACTGGAGATGGCTGGTAATTAAAGATATGCTTTGGTTATGTAACTATACTCCTGTTATGTTAATGTATGTGTGCAATTTAATTAGTAGCTTAAAACCTATACATGCTGAAGTTACTCTACAAGAAGATATGTCAAAGGAATAATCAATCTTCCCATGTTTTCTTCCGCCTGCTACTTCTATAGCTTTTCTTCTTCCTTCCTAATTACAACCCTTAAATAGAATTCGTGCCTCATATCAAATTTACCGAGTATCATAATTCTTCCAAGTGGTAAAGATACCTCAAGACAAATGCTGGGCATAGAAGCTACAGGGCATAAATATGCAAAGAAATAAAAAGCTAACCATTTCAAACAATAAGGCTTCTCTCTCACTTACCAACTTTACATTTCCCTGTATGGCCCCGGAAGATGACTGGTTAGCCAGAGACGGGTAAGATTCCTCAAGGGAGGAACAACCTAAGACAGGCACAGTCACAGGGGGGTCATCAGGTGAGAAATTGGGGATCAACAGAGGTGAGGCTTAGAACCTCACCCCCCCGTTATGAGAGAAATCTTCTGCATACGTGGATGTTTTATTGCCCTTGTCTAGCTTGGATTAACACATAGTCTACAGGCACACACCTGATCATCTACATTTGCTCTCTTACAACACTAAACTATGTTTTCTACCTTTATCTTGTATCTACCTACCACTCCAGCATTTTATTAAAGTAATAATAATAAAGAGAGAAATGTGGTATCCACATATAAATCAAGTATAAAAACCAAATGAGTATTCATATTTGAACTGACTGTTTATAGTTCATAATGCATGAGCAAAACCGAAAGTTTCTGTGATGACTGCCCTTGTACTGTTCACTATGTAACTTATTCATTATGTAAGAATTTGTTCTCCATGTAAGAACTGGTTTGTTATGCCTCAGAAGATTGGAGACTGACGAAAATTAGGCTTGGGGTGGATTAATGATTGTGCATTGAGCATTGACTCCCCTATACAGAATTTTATTGTTGTTAACAACCATTTGATCAATAAATATGAGAGATGCCCTCACACACACAAAAAATTTAATTAAATTAAATTTAATTTAAAAAAAAAAAAAAAGGACAGACTTCCAATGGTAAAATAAATAAGTAACCAGGATGTAATGTATAGCATAAGGAATATAGTAAAAATATTGTAACAACTTGGTATGGTGATAGCTGGTACCTAGAATTATCATGTATATAAATGTTGAATTACTGTGTTGTACACTTGAAACTAATGTAATGTAATACTGTGTGTCAACTACCCTTCAATAAAAAATAATTATCTAAAAAAAAAGAAAAAGAATTATGAAATCCAGTTTCACAGGACTAGAAATCATAACTTGTCCAGAAAAGGAAAACAGATACTCTAAAAATTCTTATACAAAGGCAGGAAAACTGATGTTTAATGGCAACAACAATAAAAGGGTAACAGATTTCCCTGGTAAATCAAAAATTAGCCTCTCACTTCAAGCATTCTCAGACATCTCAACATTGATATAAAAAGTAAGACATATTTGACCTTGCCAATTATAGTTTCCCATGTAATTCTCCAGCTCATAAAAATAATATGACCTTACATTTAGCAGAGCCCATTTTATTCCAGCAAAAATCAAATTGCTTTAATAAATTTATTCCAGTGCACCTCAAATCATCTGTGGATAAAATGAAGGTTCCTGTGGCCAGGATTCTCACCTGGCCCTGGTTGGCTGGCTCACTACACAGGTGTGGGCAATGCATCATTACTGACTCTATATAAAGGGCTCCGCCCAGTGCCATGGGCAATACAGTAACATGGCTGCAGGAGAGCAGAGCAGATGCTGGAGTGGTGGCAGCACCGAGGACAGAGGCCCAGAGGATGGCTGTGCGGGTCAACTGTGCAGGCAGACAGGCCCAGAGGCAGAGACTGGCTTGCTGCATACAGACTTGCTCTGAGTGAATGGGATTTTAATGATTGACCTGCCACTGTGGAAATAAAGTTGAGTATAACCCTTTCATCCCAAGAACATTCTACTGTCATTTCTTTGGTCACATTGAATCCATAGTGAACTTGCCTGGGGCTGAAACCCATTGGCAAAACACCATCCCTATACAGAGAAGGCATAGGGGGTTATCTCTAATTTTGTTGGACAAGCCTAGCCACAGAGTGGCCCAAGGTTGCATATCAAGACAGGATAAGGTTAATATCTTAAAACTCAAATCAAAGGCTAAGCATCCAATTCAGTACTTTTGCCCACTAAGACAGACTGCCTTTTAGCATTCCAGTGTTTCTAAGCAACTATCATCCCATAAAAATCATCTTGAAAGCTCAGTGAAATAAGCCAGGCAGAGAAAGACAAGTATCAAATGATTTCACTCATCTGTGGAGTATAAGAACAAAGAAAAAACTGAAGGAACAAAACAGCAACAGACTCACAGAACCCAAGAATGGACTAACAGTTACCAAAGGGAAAGGAACTAAAGAGGATGAGTGGGAAGGGAGGGACAAGGGGGAAAAAGGGACATTACAATTAGCACACATAATGTGGGGGTGGGGGGAGCACGGGGAGGGTTGTACAACACAGAGAAGACAAGTAGTGATTCTACAGCATCTTACTAGTCTGATGGACAGTGACTGTAATGGGGTATGTGGTGGGGACTTGATGATGGGGGGAGTCTAGTAACCATAATGTTGCTCATGTAATTGTAGATTAATGATACCAAAATAAAAAAATTTTTTTAATGAAAAAAAATTCATCTTAAAAGAGTCTCTTGATTAGAAGAAAGAAAAAAAAATCTTTTAAGAATCTTAAAGAAAGGGCATCTAAACATCTCCTGAATAATAGAATAGGTTAAATACTTTGTTTAAAGCTACATAGCTAGTTAAGGAGTGAGAATTCGAATCCAGGTCTGTATGATTAAGTCCATGGTGCAAGGCTGCCCACAATGTCACAGAATTTCAGAAACTGAAGGAAACCTATTAATCATCCTTCTCGATCCTCTCTGGTGTCCATGAACAATCCTCCACCATCTCTGATACATAATGATCCAGCTTTTGCTTGAACACCCAGTGGTAGAAAATTTATTGAGAAGGCACCTAATGTTATTTTAGGGCAGCTGAAACTCACTTCTCTAAGCTTCTACCCACCTGTGAAAGTTCTAGATAACAATAGAGCAGTGGCCCCAGAGGACTTTAGAAAACACAAGGAAGGAAAGAAATAGCAACTCAAAGACTGCAAGTTTAATTTATGTGCTCAATATAATATGAAAACAAATGCAACCTTTCTAGTTTTATTTCTCTCTGATTTCATGGAGATATTAATCCAGCAACAGTTCAAAGAAGGTATTCTAATATGTAAGGATAGCTGAGAGCCTCAGGACCAGGAAGTTCCTAAACATCAGCCGGGTTCCTATGCTGTGAACAATTCACAAACCCTGAAGGAACATTCAGAGATATGAGAATTGACTCCCAGCAGTGGGAGAGGTAACAGCTTTCCAGTCACTTCCTGAAAAGAATGCCTGTATACAGCACCCAAAGCTCCACAATTCACCAATTGGCAGTGGATGTTTTTTGAAAACCATCTGGTTTAATTTGAAAGTTTACTGAAAGCTGCTGATGGGAGTATTAAGACTCTCTTGGGACTCATAATTATAAGATCCACCTAAAACCCCACATTTCATTCTTCCCTTTTGCTCTTTCTTTAGAGTCATGAATCTGTCCATAATGGGGCTCAGAACAACACTTAGAGAGTGTAAATGTGTAGTAGCACATAACGGACCTAATAACACTGGGAATGAGAATTAAAATTAGTCTTTTTCCAGTTTGAGTTTGAGGGTCTTTGAAGAGTTTTACCTAAGAATAGAGTAATGCTAGTATGTTAAAGCTAAATAGATTGCTTAATGGTTATAGAATTTCTGTTGGGGATAACAAAAAAGTTTTAGAAATAGTTGTGATACAATTGTGAATGCAATTAATGCCACTGAACTGTATACTTAAATGGTTAAATATGGTTAAGATGACAAATTTTATATAATATGTTTGACCACAACTAAAAAAATTAACAATGCAATATATCAAAAGCCATTGGATTGCACCCTTTAAGGGGGTGAATTATATAATATGCGAATTATGTGTCAAAGCTGCTAAGAAAAAAAATGGAACCTCAGAAACTATTTAGTCCCAGAACTTCATTTTATAATTAAGGAAATAGAGGCCCAGAGAGAAGAAGGAAATATTTTCATATTAAAAAATAATTCATTTTAATTTACATTATGTGTATTTTATACCTATAAAAACTACTTCATATTCTACTTTGTAACACTCATAGAAATCCACTGCATCTTAGTAAATCTTAGTGAATAAAATTATAAAATATGACTGACTTGTTAAGACTGGCTTGATCCCCATACTGCTAAAAGATGTCTTAAATAAAAAATAATTGAATAACTTCTTTTTAATAATAAGCTTTAAAAACCACTTGAATTCCAAGGTAAGGGAGAGAAATTGTAATTCCCTAAGAGAAAAAAATATGTGCACGTAACACCCTAACAGACACACTCCTTTTGGGACAAAAGAACCCTGAGGCCTTTGGCCTTCAAGACTTTGTCAGTTGAGTATCACTAGTCCCAAATGGTGTTTAACAAAAAGAGGCCAATCACTCACCATGAACAACTTACAAATCAGTGGTTAGTCAGAAAATAGATTATGAGCCAAATGAAGAGCTGAGAAAACTTCCTCAATAATTCAAGTTTAAAAGAGAGTCACATAGAAAGTTCAGCAAAAATTCCTGAGCTGTTTGACTATCCCAGTAATTCACAATAGTAGTGTCCCAGTATACTCAGGTATAGAAGTTGGTAGGGAGATGCATCACTGTTATTAAAAATTAAGATACCAATGTTTGAAAATCATTTTTTATTTAAAAAAATTAACAATTCCTATATAATCTGCATAAAGCTAAATTCCCTCATGGCCCAGTCTCTACATAAAGTTGCATTCAACAGTCTAATATAACAGAATGAAAGTGTGTATTTATCTTCACTCCCTTCCCAAACCCAAACAAATTGATATTAAATAAATTAAAAGCTTTTTTTTTTAAACACACAAGAATAAAGACAATGGGAAAGAATAAGGATTAAAGAGAACACTGAATTTTTGGAAGGTAAAAAGCAAATAGAAAAGCTTTTCCCTTAGTAATTTAACAAAAGGGGGAAGTTGCAGTTACCAAAGGGGATTTACCAAAGCAGATATTGATAACCTATGAACTGATTTTCCTAATTTTTCTTTTTCCCAGAAAAGCCTCAGGACTTGGAAACACCACCAAGCATAGCAGTAGGGATTGATTCTAAATCTATATGCAATTTCCACTTTCTCCTCTGATGAAGAAAGCTGCAAAAAAAGGATTTCCTACCCACTTTAAAAAGCCAGAAAATCTTAATATATAACATTCTGGGATATATCAAATACTTGAGTCATAAAACAACTGAGTAATGAATTCCAAACAAACTACTCCAAAGAGAAATAGGATACATAAGCTATTTTCTTTTGGCAGAAAATGGAAAAAAGTAATGGTTATTGCCATATAAGCAGGTATAAAAGATAATAAGCTAAAATGTTAATGAATTGTTAAAGGGCCAGTGAGGAGTAACGCTGGCTTGGAATAATAGCTGGAGTTGCCAGACACAAAGGTAGGTAGTTAGTATTCACTCACAATCTCTTCTTCATGGACCTCTACCAGGTTTTGTTGTTAATGGACTCTATCATACTGAAAACTCTCATTTTTCAACTGTGGACATTTTTTCTACTTTACATCTTTCATACTTTCCTTCCATCCATTTTTTTTGGTCTGCTTATCCTAGATGTCAGACTTCCTGGACCAGTTACCCAATTTTATCATTTTTCTGTTTTTCCACTTCTTTTTCTTCTTTTCCATCCTATTCTCAAAAGAACTTTTCAAATTTTGTCTTTCATATTTTCTACTGAATTTTCAATTTCAGTCTGCAGGAAAGAGTTAACATAGCAAGCTTTCTGTTCTATGTCTAGGAGGTTTTGAGGAGGCTCCTGGGAACTTGGCCTCTGGGTATGTACCCCACACTATTAAGTGACAAGGTTGTTTTGCATGCCTAGGGTACTGAATTCTGTTCTACCGGCCTGCTTAGATTGTGCAAACAATGTGATTTAGGATGAACACCTGCTTTCCTTCTGAGAGTCTAGAACTTTGGTAATTGTGCTGGTTGCTCAGGCAAAGAGTGCTTGAGTGACTAGTAATAAACACCCTGGACTCTTGAGTTTTAAGAGGGGCTTATCTGCATAAGTTCCTAAATTTCACTATTGAAGGTCAAAGATGTTCTGTGTGACAACCCCACACTACCCAGAGGGAAAACTTCGGAAGCCTGCACTAGACTCCTTCAGACTCTGCCTGATGTGTCTCTCTTGCTGACCCTGCTGTATATCTTTTTGCTATAATAGTCCCTGAAGACTCAGTTCTTCTAGAGTATCACTGAATGTGTGGGTAATCATGCGAAGTCTCCAAACTTTCAGCTACCATTTTATTTTTATTTCTGTGTGTTCTGTTTTGTTCTCAGATTGTACCTCTTTTTTAAAAACATAGCATTCTGCTCTTGTTTAAGGGATACAATATCTTCTCCTCTCTTGGAAAATTTTAATTCTAAATTTGTAGGTAATTCTCCGTGTGTTGTCTTTCTTCCCCTCTACTTGGTTTGGTCTCTCTTTTTAATGTTGGACGTTTTCCTTAAATATTTGGTGACACTTGACTATCCATTACATGGCTAATGATGGGGAACTAAAAAGCTAATAGAAGCTGTGTTTGCACGTATAAAAGTCTTGTTAAATGGTCAGTACGACTGTAGGGCAAGCTGGCTTTCTTCACATGGGGTGTCAGTTTATAGAAGCCTTTCACCTGAAAACACAAGTCCATTTTAACTATATGGATTTACCATAACTTATTTAACTAACACCATATTTTGGACACTTAGGTTGTCTTCAATTGTATGCTGTTACAAATATGGTAGGGGTTAGCATACTTCATCAATGTCTGCACATCTGTCTGATGTTAATCTTAGGTATGGAAGTCTCAGGAAGGGTAAGACAAGGTGTACATAATTTATACCTGTCCCCTTGAGCTGCATCATTCCTATAATATCATATGAACATCCTTTTTAAGGTTTTGTTCACCTGATAGAAGAATATTACATTTTAGTTGTGTTTACATTTCTTTGATATTGAGTACATTTCCACATGTTTATTAGTCACTTGTTCTTCTTTGTGACCTGCTTGTTCTTACTCATTTTTCTCTCAGGACAGTCAGCTTATTTTATTCCATTGTTAACAGTTCTTTGTGTACTCAATATACTAACTCCTAGTCTGAAAGATGTGTTGTGAATTTTCCCCACTTTGTAATTTGCCTTTTTATATGCTTATGGTACTTTTGGGCAGTTATAATAGACTTTTCCTAATAAAATCTATCCATCTTCCCTTCTTGGTCTCTGCCTATGGTGTTTGGTGTTCATTCTTTAAAAAGGCCTTCATTCCCTCCTACTCTGCCAAAATATTTACCAATATTTCCATATTTCCTTCTAATGCTTTTATTTTTTATTTGTTTACATTTAAATATTTAATCCATCTGAATTTATTCTAGCATATGTTATGTTTGTTAGTCAGGGTTCTCCAGAAAAATAGAACCAGTAGGATAAATAAATAAATAAATATATATATATACACATGTGTGCATAAATATATATGTACAGATATTTTTATATATTTATGTGTATATAAACATATATATGTATATATTACAAATATATGCTTATATATGTTTATGTATATATAGTATAAACACATGTAAATATATTTATATACAGAGAGAGAAAGTGATTGATTTACTTTAAGGATTTGGCTCATGTGGTTGTAGAGGCTAGCCAGTCCAAAATCTGCAGAGCAGGCTGGCACCCAGAGATCCAAGGAAGAATTGATGTTGCAGCTTCAGTCCCAAGGCTATATGCTGGCCAAATTTCCTCTTCCTCAGGGGACTTCAGTCTTTTTCTCTTAAGGCCATCAATGAATTATATGAGATCCACCCATAGTATGGAGGGTAATCTGCTTTACTCCAAGTCTATTGATTTAAATGTTAATGTCATCAAAAAGCACCTTCACAGACACATTTAGACTGGTGGTTGACCAAATATCTGGGTACTGTGGCCCTGCCCAGTTGACACATAAAATTAGCCATCAGAGTGTGAGTCAGGGATCTAACTTTGTCTTTGCCCTGCTCTTCCTGAAAGTGGGCCCCAGAAAGCCCTGATTCCTTCATATTCTCTTCTGTTATTCTGAGGGTCCTAAAAGAAGGTACTCAAGAAATTTTCTTCTTTCCCTGACCCCAGCCTTGCCTTTTCTAGAGCCTGTATATGTCTTTCAGGCCCCTAAATCTCAAGTGACAAATAGAGAACAGCAATGGGTGTGATCCAATATCCTCTTGTTTCTAAAAGTGAAGAGCTTGGGCCATAGCAGATAAAAGGCAAGCTCTGTCCTGATATGCGTAGGGACCTTTGCCCATGACACTTCTCCTATATGAAGAAATAGCCACAAACAGGTTAAGTCTCTATTTATCTAATAGCCAGTGCTCTAGTCCTCGTTTCTCAACTACAAAGCAGGATACAACAGCTCTAAAGCTTCCTAGCCAGGGCATTGTGAGGACACAGTGAAAAGTTCTGCCTAAACATATGATATTATTATTATTGACAAGCCCTAGCCATTAAGTACTATGAGAGCTTCAGATGAAAGTTTCACAAACAGGCCAGAGTGTGATATAATAAGGGTTATAAGCGTCTGTTTTCCACTTGCTTTGTGATCAGAACAGAAAAGTCTTTATAAATACACTTTATAAAAATTGGACATTGGCACTTAATAAATTCAGATGCCCCTTTAAGGGTGATTAATCAGGACTGAGTTTCCTTCAGACTTTATGATCTCATTGAAAACTGATATCCTGGTTTGTCTGCTCCAGAACCCCAGGTTTTTGTTCCCATGGCTTGGCAAGAATTTGCATATGAGGCCAGTCCTAGCTCTGAGTGTGAAGGATCACCAATAGAGAATCATCTCTTGCATTTTGGAGGATGCTAAAATGCCAATTCCTAACACATGGGGACCAGAATGGACTCGGGGACATTGGTAGCACACCAGGCAATTCTCCAGTCAGGCAATTCAGCCAACCTGCAACAAACGCTGCCTGGTCTAGCTATTTACAAACTGAATAATTGACACAGAAATGAATGACTGCCGACTTGCATTCGGTGCCCCTATTTGAATTTTAATTCTTTCATTATACCACAGGGCATCCTTTTCAAGGCCCAAATCATCCCATAATAATTAGACTCTTCCTAAGATACCAAAAAAGCTGAATTATTCTTCTTCATGCTTGCCTGATCCGGTTACATTTCAGTAAGGTGGTACTTAGTTTTTGAGTTAATTAGAAGAAAAGAGGTAAGATGAGTAAGGCTCAACTCCATTTTCAAAAGCAAAAACAACAGTTCTAAAAATGCCTCCTGCCTTCTAGGTGGCATGGATGTGCCCTCTTGGGTGCCACAGGAGGGTAGCCTTGAAAAATTGGACATTGGTGTGTGCTTTCCAGTGAATCCAGGCCGTAACAGCCCTGGGAGGCCCTAAGCCCGTGGCAGTGTGGTTTGTGTGTACTATCATAAAGGATTCTGTTGCTGCTTCAGTGCATTCATAAGCCCTTATTGAGGCAGCAGGTGACTAGGAGGAAAGAGATTCTGTTCAATGTGTGTTTTTTAAAAATCTTTTGGAAAGCTGGATCTAAGGAGCTAGGCTTCACAGAATTATAATTGTGATTCTCAGCAGGCTGACTCAATAACAAAGAGCCAGAATAATGGGTTTTATATAAGCCATGTATTCATTCATTCATTTTTTATTCATTAATTCCTTTACTGAGTGCCTCTGTTATATACCAGGCCCTGGGTAGGATCCAGTCCCTGTCTTCAATGAGGTAAAAGTGTCTTATGGGGAAAAGTTGGTGGGGGTGGAGAGCAGAGGGCAGGAGAGAGAGACAAATAAGGAGGTTTTAATACAGTGTCATTATTACTAAAACAGTGGTTGATACAAGTACTAAAATTCAGATGGGAAAGAATATATTAGGAAAGGTGCCAGAAAAGGTAGGAAGGAAAAGAAAGGCTTTACAGAGGACAGAAAGATATAGCTGAGTCTTGAATATGAGTAGGAGCTTGTTAGGCAGATGAAGTAGGCAGCAAAGAAAGAAGAACACTCAAGTAAGATATAGGAAAATGTACAAAATAAAGGGGGTGTAAAACAACATAGTATATGCAGGCTACTTATCAATTGGTATGGCTTAACACTGGGCACATGGGAAATGGGGCAGCAAAAATGAAACTAAAGAGGTAGTCAGGTCTACAAGGACCTTCAATTCCATGGAACATACATCCCTAAGGCAATGTGTCCAATAGGGTATACCATGGAACTTGGTGTCACTTGGCACAAATCATGGCTACCTATATCTATCCCCTCATTAAGGACTATGGACCAGGCAGATACCCCCAAAGAGCCAAGGGTATGGCACATTCACTGTTTGACCTGGTTAATATGCTAATAAAGTGTAGACAGGCCCAGGTCCAGGGCCAATGTCCTGCAGCAGCAGCCCCTGGGGATCTGCTTCCTTATCACTACCCACATTAATTGGTATCCACAGAATATATTTATGCAGCCACCATATCTTTCCACATCTTGCCTTCACCAATGTCACAAGAAACATGACTTGCTGTCATCTGGATATTCTGTGTTCACTCCACATCCCTGCTCAGCCATTCTAACAGCCTTAATCAAAAAAGGAAATTAGATTATCCTGGCATGACTTGTTTTACTGAAACGCTACTGGCTTAGAGGGATTGCTGCTTAATTTGTAAGCACTCATAAGTCATTAGTAGAATAATCTTTTATGGAATTTTGCATAGGATTAGTGCCAAACTCATGAATTCATAGTTGGTGGAAGAGGGGGAATATTAATTGTATTTCCTAAATATTGGGAAATTTGCCCATCCTTCATCCACTATTATCCTATTTTCTGTAAATCCTTCAGATTATCAATAGTGGTTCTATGGTCAGACCAGCATATCTCCCAATAGCTTGTACAGTGATTTGTTTAGTGCAGGAGACATGGACTCTTTTAGGACAGCTCTTACTTCATTTCTCTCCTCTAAGGGGCTTTAGTCCCTTGTATCAGTTTTTCGCAGTCTTTTTAGTCAGAGTAATCTTATCCTTGACAGAGAAGAAACAGAAAAATTGAAGCTACCCATAAATCTTTCTGGTTCTTTCTTTTGTTCTGTCTCTTGAACAGCTGTTATATGTTCTTGGTGACTGTAAATTTTTTTTAATTTGGCTGGCTCAGAGCATTAACTCTCATAGTCCATACATTTTTTTTCAATGTTTAACATTCCCCAACATTCAAAGTGCACAGGACAAGTGCTTTCTAAAGAGAGAAATGATAGTCCCTAAAGCCAAACATTTGAACTCAGTCTGAGTCACACAAGGGATTTAGTGCTTTCAGGAATTCTCTCAGAGATAATACATCATGAGGAAATCTACAGGGTTAAGGATCTTGCAAATCAACCTTGACAGGAGAGAGCCTTTGAACCCACCCACTTCTGTATAATTCCACTCTTTTTCAATTGTCTCTTTTGCATTACTTGAGTAAAAAGATAGCTTTAGGGTTAAGAAGACAGATTTTTCTCTATGAACTTTTGTCTCTTAATTTATAAAATAAAGAATTCTGGTAAGATGACTTCTAAGATCTCTTCCAATTGGGAAGTTCTATAGCCCCAGAAAACTGAAGAGAAGAGAACTACAATTTATGGAATGCCTATTATAGACTAGGCATTGTGCTAGACTCAACACCTATGACCTCACTTAACACAGACAATAATCTTATGATCTAACCCTATTTGGCAGGTAAGGAAACTGAAGTTTACAAGTATTATATACCTTGTCCAAGGTCACAAAACCATTAATCGAAAATAAAGAACAGGATAAAAATTCAAATATTAATCCATCTACATCACTGATTCTCAACTGGAGTGATTCTGCCCTGCTCCCACCTGCCCTCCCACCAAGGATATTTTGCAACATTTGGAGACATTTTTGGTGGCCACACCTAAGAGACTGTTCCTGGCATCTAATGGAGAGAGGCCATAAATGCTGCTAAGTGACTCACAATGTACAGACAGCCCCCCAACAAGGGATTACCTGGCCCAAAATGTCACTGTGCTAAGGCTGAGAAATTTAATCTAGATACCAGACCCAACTGATTGCAAATAATCTAAGTCACTTTTCAAACTCACAAATTATTAATTAGTCACTACTACAAAGTTTTCTATCTAAAGATCTCCAGCTACAGAGAAAAATAAACACATATGCTCAGAAGAGACGTGGCCATTGTCCAAGTTTGAGAATTTTGCACCATAGTCGATAATATGCCCATAATTACATAACAGAAAACAAAATTTTCAAATGCTTTACCTCTCATTTTTGGGTAAAATCCTGGAAGACATACTGTGCTTATTCTGTGGCTTCATATATCACCACTCATACCATGAGTGTAGAAGTCCCACCTTGAAAAGTTGGTAAGAGGAAATAAATTGTCTACTGGGAAAACTACCTATCCCCTAAATGTCTTTAACAGCAAATTATACCTCTGAATGTAAAGTCTTATAAAAGAAAGAAGAGAGAAATGAGTGTAATATGAAGAAAGACCTCAAATTCATCTACTTTGGCCATTTCATTTTAGAAATAAACTGAAACACAGAGAGGTCAAATGACTTACAAAAACCACACAGCAAGCAACGAGCAGATCCAAAGACCACAGGGCACTCAACACTAATTTAAAAATTATTTCTTGAGGAAGTAAACAAATCAGCCCAGACCAGAAGCCTGATGTCCTGTGCACACTCCACTATGGCAGACCCTGTCTGTTGCCTACCCAGCAACCGCTTGTACACGCCCCTTCCCTTGATGCAGAACCCAGATTCTGTTCAGGTAGTAGGCAGACAGAAAAGTATTCAGGAGAGGTAGGACTCATCCTTCTCCAGGTGATGAATCATCTAAGCCAAGCATGGAAATCTCACTCCTTGTCAGTGGATGGTTTAGGGGAAGACCCATAACACAGGGCTGGTGAGGCATTTAAAAGTGAGTGCCTATAACTTGGTCACTGGGATAGTAGTACAGCATGCTTATATACCCAATGATTCTGTAACATCTTCCCATGTTGACAGCTGTAACTGCATTAGTTAGTGGGGGTAAGGGTTTAATAATACGGGTAACTGTTGAACCACTGTGTTGTATATTTGAAACCAATGTAAGATTATATATCAAAAATACTTCAATAAAAAAAATTGAGTGCCTTCATTGAAAGGAAGCCATTTTTTGCTGTCAGAGCCAACCTCACAATTTGAAAGCAGCCTTGAGAGGACACAATGCCTGCAGCTATCTAGGGCAGCCATTTTGTCAGCCTGAGGCCGAAAATCCAATTCTCTGTGGATGCAGAAAAGAAAGATGCAAAAGACTGGGCCTGTGACAATGTGGAGCTACTAAACCAGTCTTGGAACTGCTTACCTCCTGTCTTCTTAATACATGACATACAAGTATCTGTAAGATTTAAGTCACTGCTGATTGGAGTTTCTGTCGTTTATAGCCAACCACAACCTAATCAGTACAGACTGGTACCTGGTTCCTGGTACCTGCCACCTGATAATGGAGTGATTTCAAGGATGTCTTCTTGATCCATTTAATCTTTACAATTTCAGTTCAGATGTTTTCCCCCAACTCTCCCTAGGGAGACTTCTCCATTTGTTGAGGGTACAATAGAGGAAATCAGGTATGGGATTCAATTTGGATTTGATGAACTATAAGGCTGTACAAACAAGGAGCTTCTCTAATACCAAGACAGCTGAGGGTGGTTATTAAGAGTATCAGATTTGGAGTCAGGCTATCAGGGTTCACACAACTACTCAGATCCTTACTAGCTGTGTGATCTTGGGATATTTCAGCTTCTGTTTCCTCGTTGGTAAATTCGGATAATTTGTACGAGAAGCAGAGGGGCGGAAGATGGCGGCGTGAGTAGAGCAGCAGAAATCTCCTCCCAAAACAACATATATCTATGAAAATATAACAAAGACAACCCTTCCTAGAATAAAGACCAGAGGACACAGGACAATATCCAGACCACATCTGCACCTGAGAGAACCCAGCAACTCGCGAAGGGGGTAAGATACAAGCCCCGGCCCCGCGGGAGCCGAGCGCCCGTCCCCCAAACTCCCGGCCAGAGAAGAATAGGCAGAGCGGGAGGGAGACGGAGCCCAGGGCTGCCTAACACCCAGCCCCAGTCACCCGGGCCAGAGTGCAGGGCCCTCGATACTAGGAAAACAGGGCAGCAAGAACAGTGAGCGGGCACTGGAGGCCGGGCACTGGAGGACATAAGAAAAGCGCGCGACCATTTTTTTTTTTGCTTTTTTGCTGTTGTTTTGTTTTGGCGAGCGCTTTTTTGAAGTCTTAAAGGGATAGGGACCCCAATACTAGGGAAACAGGGCAGCAAGACCGGTGAGCAGAGGCCTGAGGCTGGCACCGGAGAATAAAGAAAAACGAGCGACCACCTTTTTTTTTTAATTAAAAAAAATTTTTTTTTTTAACTTAAAAATTTTTTTCTTTTTTTTTTTGGTGGTCGTTGTTTTGATTTGGCGGGTGCTTTTTGGAAGTCTTAAAGGGGCAGGGCGGGACACTTAATCCAGAGGTAGGGAATCCGGGATCTCTGGGCACCCTAACCCCTGGGCTGCAGGGAGCAGGGAGGCCCCTTATGGAGATAAATAGCCTCCCAGCCGCTCCTGCTCCAACGCGACTCCACCACTTTGTAGTAGCTGCCCGAGCCAGGCCACGCCCACAGCAACAGCGGAGATTAACTCCATAGCAGACAGGCAGGAAGCATAAACCCTGTCTGCGACCAGCTGCGCAGCACAAGCCACTAGAGGTCGCTGTTCTCCCAGGAGAGGAGGGCCACAAACCAACAAGAAAGGAAGTCCTTCCAGCCGCCACTCGTCCCAGCTCTGCAAACTATTCCTATCACCATGAAAAGGCAAAGCTACAGGCAGACAAAGATCACAGAGACAACACCAGAGAAGGAGACAGACCTAACCAGTCTTCCTGAAAAAGAATTCAAAATGAGAATCATAAACATGCTGACAGAGATGCAGAGAAATACGCAAGAGAAATGGGATGAAGTCCAGAGGGAGATCACAGATGCCAGAAAGGAGATCGCAGAAATGAAACAAACTCTGGAAGGGTTTATAAGCAGAATGGATAGAATGCAAGAGGCCATTGATGGAATTGAAATCAGAGAACAGGAATGCATAGAAGCTGACATAGAGAGAGACAAAAGGATCTCCAGGAATGAAACAATATTAAGAGAACTGTGTGACCAATCCAAAAGGAACAATATCCATATTATAGGGGTCCCAGAAGAAGAAGAGAGAGGAAAAGAGATGGAAAGTATCTTAGAAGAAATAAGTGCTGAAAACTTCCCCAAACTGGGGGAGGAAATAATCGAACAGACCACGGAAATACACAGAACCCCCAACAGAAAGGATCCAAGAAGGACAACACCAAGACACATAATAATTAAAATAGCAAAGATCAAGGACAAGGAAAGAGTGTTAAAGGCAGCTAGAGAGAAAAAGGTCACCTATAAAGGGAAACCCATCAGTCTAACATCAGATTTCTCAACAGAAACCTTACAGGCCAGAAGAGAATGGCATGATATATTTAATACAATGAAACAGAAGGGCCTTGAACCAAGGATACTGTATCCAGCATGACTATCATTCAAATATGACGGTGGGATTAAACAATTCGCAGACAAACAAAAGCTGAGGGAATTTCCTTTCCACAAACCACCTCTACAGAACATCTTACAGGGACTGCTCTAGATGAGAGCACTCCTAGAAAGAGCACAGCACAAAACACCCAACAAATGAAGAATCGAGGAGGAGGAACAAGAAGGGAGAGAAGAAAAGAATCTCCAGACAGTGTATATAACAGCTCAATAAGCGAGCTAAGTTAGGCAGTAAGATACTGAAGAGGCTAACCTTGAACCTTTGGTAACCACGAATTTAAAGCCTGCAATGGCAATAAGTACATATCTTTCAATAGTCACCCTAAATGTTAATGGGTTGAATGCACCAATCAAAAGACACAGAGTAACAGAATGGATAAAAAAGCAAGACCCATCTATATGCTGCTTACAAGAAACTCACCTCAAACCCAAAGACATGTACAGACTAAAAGCCAAGGGATGGAAAAACATATTTCAAGCAAACAACAGTGAGAAGAAAGCAGGGCTTGGAGTACTAATATCAGACAAAATAGACTTCAAAACAAAGAAAGTAACAAGAGATAAAGAAGGACACTACATAATGATAAAGGTCTCAGCCAAACAAGAGGATATAACCATTCTAAATATATATGCACCCAACACAGGAGCACCAGCATATGTGAAACAAATACTAACAGAACTAAAGGGGGATATAGACTGCAATGCATTCATTCTAGGAGACTTCAACACACCACTCACCCCAAAGGATAGATCCACTGGGCAGAAAATAAGTAAGGACACGGAAGCACTGAACAACACAGTAGAGCAGATGGACCTAATAGACATCTATAGAACTCTACATCCAAAAGCAGCGGGATATACATTCTTCTCAAGTGCACATGGAACATTCTCCAGAATAGACCACATACTAGGCCACAAAAAGAGCCTCAGAAAATTCCAAAAGATTGAAATCCTACCAACCAACTTTTCAGACCACAAAGGCATAAAACTAGAAATAAACTGTACAAAGAAAGCAAAGAGGCTCACAAACACATGGAGGCTTAACAACACGCTCCTAAATAATCAATGGATCAATGACCAAATCAAAATGGAGATCCAGCAATATATGGAAACAAATGACAACAACAACACTAAGCCCCAACTTCTGTGGGACACAGCAAAAGCAGTCTTAAGAGGAAAGTATATAGCAATCCAAGCATATTTAAAAAAGGAAGAGCAATCCCAAATGAATGGTCTAATGTCACAATTATCGAAATTGGAAAAAGAAGAACAGATGAGGCCTAAGGTCAGCAGAAGGAGGGACATAATAAAGATCAGAGAAGAAATAAATAAAATTGAGAAGAATAAAACAATAGCAAAAATCAATGAAACCAAGAGCTGGTCCTTTGAGAAAATAAACAAAATAGATAAGCCTCTAGCCAGACTTATTAAGAAGAAAAGAGAGTCAACACAAATCAACAGTATCAGAAACGAGAAAGGAAAAATCACGACGGACCCCAGGGAAATACAAAGAATTATTAGAGAATACTATGAAAACCTATATGCTAACAAGCTGGGAAACCTAGGAGAAATGGACAACTTCCTGGAAAAATACAACCTTCCAAGATTGACCCAGGAAGAAACAGAAAATCTAAACAGACCAATTACCAGCAACGAAATTGAAGCGGTAATCAAAAAACTACCAAAGAACAAAACCCCCAGGCCAGATGGATTTACCTCGGAATTTTACCAGACATACAGGGAAGACATAATACCCATTCTCCTTAAAGTTTTCCAAAAAATAGAGGAAGAGGGGATACTCCCAAACTCATTCTATGAAGCTAACATCACCCTAATACCAAAACCAGGCAAAGACCCCACCAAAAAAGAAAACTACAGACCAATATCCCTGATGAACGTAGATGCAAAAATACTCAACAAAATATTAGCAAACCGAATTCAAAAATACATCAAAAGGATCATACACCATGACCAAGTGGGATTCATCCAAGGGATGCAAGGATGGTACAACATTCGAAAGTCCATCAACATCATCCACCACATCAACAAAAAGAAAGACAAAAACCACATGATCATCTCCATAGCTGCTGAAAAAGCATTTGACAAAGTTCAACATCCATTCATGATAAAAACTCTCAGCAAAATGGGAATAGAGGGCAAGTACCTCAACATAATAAAGGCCATCTATGATAAACCCACAGCCAACATTATATTGAACAGCGAGAAGCTGAAAGCATTTCCTCTGAGATCGGGAACTAGACAGGGATGCCCACTCTCTCCACTGTTATTTAACATAGTACTGGAGGTCTTAGCCACGGCAATCAGACAAAACAAAGAAATACAAGGAATCCAGATTGGTAAAGAAGAAGTTAAACTGTCACTATTTGCAGATGACATGATACTGTACATAAAAAACCCTAAAGACTCCACCCCAAAACTACTAGAACTGATATCGGAATACAGCAAAGTTGCAGGATACAAAATCAACACACAGAAATCTGTGGCTTTCCTATATACTAACAATGAACCAACAGAAAGAGAAATCAGGAAAACAACTCCATTCACAATTGCATCAAAAAAAATAAAATACCTAGGAATAAACCTAACCAAAGAAGTGAAAGACTTATACTCTGAAAATTACAAGTCACTCTTAAGAGAAATTAAAGGGGACACTAACAGATGGAAACTCATCCCATGCTTGTGGCTAGGAAGAATTAATATAGTCAAAATGGCCATCCTGCCCAAAGCAATATACAGATTTGATGCAATCCCTATGAAACTACCAGCAACATTCTTCAATGAACTGGAACAAATAATTCAAAAATTCATATGGAAACACCAAAGACCCCGAATAGCCAAAGCAATCCTGAGAAAGAAGAATAAAGTAGGGGGGATCTCACTCCCCAACGTCAAGCTCTACTATCATACTACTACCATAGTAATCAAGACAATTTGGTACTGGCACAAGAGCAGAGCCACAGACCAATGGAACAGACTAGAGAATCCAGACACTAACCCAGACATATATGGTCAATTAATATTTGATAAAGGAGCCATGGACATACAATGGCGAAATGACAGTCTGTTCAACAGGTGGTGCTGGCAAAACTGGACAGCTACATGTAGGAGAATGAAACTGGACCATTGTCTAACCCCATATACAAAAGTAAACTCAAAATGGATCAAAGACTTAAATGTAAGTCACGAAACCATTAAACTCTTGGAAGAAAACATAGGCAAAAACCTCTTAGACATAAACATGAGTGACCTCTTCTTGAACATATCTCCCCGGGCAAGGAAAACAACAGCAAAAATGAGTAGTGGGACTATATTAAGCTGAAAAGCTTCTGTACAGCAAAACACACCATCAATAGAACAAAAAGGATCCCTACAGTATGGGAGAATATATTTGAAAATGACACATCCGATAAAGGCTTGACGTCCAGAATATATAAAGAGCTCACACGCCTCAACAAACAAAACACAAATAACCCAATTAAAAAATGGGCAGAGGAACTGAACAGACAGTTCTCCAAAAAAGAAATACAGATGGCCAACAGACACATGAAAAGATGCTCCACATCGCTAATTATCAGAGAAATGCAAATTAAAACCACAATGAGGTATCACCTCACACCAGTAAGGATGGCTGCCATCCAAAAGACAAACAACAACAAATGTTGGCGAGGCTGTGGAGAAAGGGGAACCCTCCTACACTGCTGGTGGGAATGTAAGTTAGTTCAACCATTGTGGAAAGCAGTATGGAGGTACATCAAAATGCTCAAAACAGACTTATCATTTGACCCCGGAATTGCACTCCTAGGAATTTACCCTAAGAATGCAGCAATGAAGTATGAGAAAGATCAGTGCACCCCTATGTTTATCGCAGCACTATTTACAATAGCCAAGAATTGGAAGCAACCTAAATGTCCATCGATAGATGAATGGATAAAGAAGATGTGGTACATATACACAATGGAATACTACTCAGCCATAAGAAAAGGGCAAATCCAATCATTTGCAGCAACATGGATGGAGCTGGAGGGTATTATGCTCAGTGAAACAAGCCAAGTGGAGAAAGAGAAATACCAAATAATTTCATTTATCTGTGGAATATAAGAACAAAGGAAAAACTGAAGGAACAAAACAGCAGCAGAATCACAGAACTCAAGAATGGACTAACAGGTACCAAAGGGAAAGGGACTGGGGAGGATGGGTGGGTAGGGAGGGATAAGGGGGGGGAGAAGTAGGGGGGTATTAAGATTAACATGCATGGGGGGGTCGGAGAAAAGGGAGGGCTGTACAACACAGAGAAGGCAAGTAGTGATTCTACAACATTTTGCTATGCTGATGGACAGTGACTGTAAAGGGGTTTATAGGGGAGACCTGGTATAGGGGAGAGCCTAGTAAACATAATATTCATCATGTAAGTATAGATTAGTGATACCAAAAACAAAACAAAACAAAACAAAAAAAAGGGCAGTTCCTGTGTGGTAACCTCCAATGAGTTCTACACAAGGGTATAAAGCGCATATGAAAGTGTAGGCAAAGGGTCTGTTTGCATTTATACAGAAGATCAAAGCCTAATTGGGCTACCCCGAAAATGAACTAAGATACGATATGAAAGAGAACTTCCAACATCAGCACTCTCGGGAAGACTCATGACAGAAAATGATCATCAAAAAACCCCAACAAAGATCCACGCACTGCTACAGCTGTAGATGCACTCATCCCACCAGCTCCTGGACTTGCCATGGGAATGAAGGAGATATCTAAGCTGGCCTGTGCATACAGTAAAACAACAACTTTGACTGGATCTATACTGTTGGAACTCAACCAAGAATTAGGAGAAGTGCAAATTGTAGTGCTCCAAAATCTTACAACTACAGACTATTTACTGTTAAAAGAACATAAGGGATGTGAACATTCCCCAGGAATGGGTTGTTTTAATTTGTCTGATTTCTCTCAGACTGTTCAAGTTCAGTTGGACAATATCCACCATATCGTAGATAAGTTTTCACAAATGCCTAAGGTGCCTAACTGGTTTTCTTGGTTTCACTGGAGATGGCTGGTAATTAAAGATATGCTTTGGTTATGTAACTATACTCCTATTATGTTAATGTGTGTGCACAATTTAAGTAGTAGCTTAAAACCTATACATGCTGAAGTTACTCTACAAGAAGATATGTCAAAGGAATAATCAATCTTCCCATGTTTTCTTCCGCCTGCTACTTCTATAGCTTTTCTTCTTCCTTCCTAATTACAACCCTTAAATAGAATTCGTGCCTCATATCAAATTTACCGAGTATCATAATTCTTCCAAGTGGTAAAGATACCTCAAGACAAATGCTGGGCATAGAAGCCACAGGGCATAAATATGCAAAGAAATAAAAAGCTAACCATTTCAAACAATAAGGCTTCTCTCTCACTTACCAACTTTACATTTCCCTGTATGGCCCCGGAAGATGACTGGTTAGCCAGAGACGGGTAAGATTCCTCAAGGGAGGAACAACCTAAGACAGGCACAGTCTCAGGGAGGTCATCAGGTGAGAAATTGGGGATCAACAGAGGTGAGGCTTAGAACCTCACCCCCCCGTTATGAGAGAAATCTTCTGCATACGTGGATGTTTTATTGCCCTTGTCTAGCTTGGATTAACACATAGTCTACAGGCACACACCTGATCATCTACATTTGCTCTCTTACAACACTAAACTATGTTTTCTACCTTTATCTTGTATCTACCTACCACTCCAGCATTTTATTAAAAATAATAATAATAAAGAGAGAAATGTGGTATCCACATATAAATCAAGTATAAAAACCAAATGAGTATTCATATTTGAACTGACTGTTTAGAGTTCATAATGCATGAGCAAAACCGAAAGTTTCTGTGATGACTGCCCTTGTACTGTTCTCTATGTAACTTATTCATTATGTAAGAATTTGTTCTCCATGTAAGAACTGGTTTGTTATGCCTCAGAAGATTGGAGACTGACGAAAATTAGGCTTGGGGTGGATTAATGATTATGCATTGAGCATTGACTCCCCTATACAGAATTTTATTGTCATTAACAATCATTTGATCAATAAATATGAGAGATGCCCTGACAAAAAAAAAAAAAAAAAAAGGACAGACTTCCAATGGTAAAATAAATAAGTAACCGGGATGTAATGTATAGCATAAGGAATATAGTCAAGATATTGTAACAGCTTGGTAGGGTGATAGCTGGAACCTAGAATTATGTATATAAATGTTTTATCACTGTGTTGTACACTCGAAACTAATGTAATGTAATACTGTGCGTCAACTACCCTTCAATAAAAAATAATTATGTTAAAAAAAAAAAAAGCCAGCCTTTTGCAAATCAAAAAAAAAGAAACAAATGAAGTATCTATCTAAAGCACTTAGGTGAGTGCCTGGCACAAAGTAAAGGCTTACTATGTATTTGTAATAATGATTGTGCTGCCATTACGTAACCTTTACTTTGCGGTAACTAGTAACCTATTTTAAATGGAAGGAGGAGATTTCTGTTTCTTGCAGCCAAACTACCAGGAAAAAGTGGTGTATCACTCAGGGATTTTAACTGTAAACAAAACCATCTGACCTAGTTTAAGCAGAAAAGAGGTTCATTAACAGTTATTAGGAAACTCATAGAATGTCTGGAAAGGCTAAGGGATAACCCTCAAATCACACAACAGAGCTGCCCCAGGGAGCCGTAACTGCTACACACTGGGCAGAGATACCCAGCTCATCTCATCAACACAGGCAGGGTGTGGAGGTCATCTCTAACACCTCTGCCTCCAAACCCCACCAGGAACCACATCCACCTATCACTACCCTCACCAAGCTGGATCTTATGTCACCCCTTCTTTGTGTTATTTGGCTCCCCCAAAATTCTGGTATCTCTGATTAGTAGAGTTGGATTCCTGTGTCTGGATCTTGGCTGCAAAGAAGGCTGGGAAGGCAAATTTCCCTTGAGTTGGCATGGCCCTAAAAGGTGGAGAATTCTCCAAACACAGTTCTTAATTTAAGGATGAACAGATTTTTAAAGAATAAGTTTAAGCATCACCCTGATGTTGTCAGGAAGTAGGGGGAAGAGAGATGCAATTTGGGAGCTCCACTATTTACTCCGGTACCTGAGCAAGAAATCTCACTGCCACCTGATCTACCAGTTTTACTCTTGAATTCTCGTTTGTTTGATCCCTCTCTCCAGCCCCACTGCCTTGCTTTAGGCCTTATCAGTTCACACCTGGATTGCTGAAAACAATCCCCTAATTGGTTTCCCTACTTCTAGTCTGGTTCCTCACATTGCTCCAAGAATGATGTTTGTGAAACACAAGTCTGACCATGTCACTCCCCTACTTAAAGAGTTTAATGGTTCCCATTTCTCATAGGATAGTGGAAAATCCCTCACTACCTGAACCTGCTCATCTTTCCAACCACATCTCCTGCCACATCCCTACATAAACCTAGTGTAGAGAACACATACCCTAGTCACAGGAACTTTCCAGAATTCATTATGATGTTTCTTGTTCACATGGCTTTCTTTTTGTTTCCTTTGACTGGTGTTCTGACTCATCTCTACCCATGAAATCCTCCTTTTCACTAATGACCAGGAACTCTTTATGTAACTGTAGCATTTTGCATATGTAAGTCTTTTATAACATTCATCTTGCAATGTGCTTCTGGCTTGATTCCATGGATGTTCCTTCTCCAGATCATAAGCATCTTATAGCACAGGTCTGATTTTAGCACTCACTACCTGGATGAATGGGTGATGGTTGGAGTACATAACCAAATAAGGAGCAACTTCGATTTGACCTGACTTCTATTAATAGAGTATTCTATGTTTGTTTTAGTTTTTTTTTTTTTTTGGAGGGGAGCAGATTAATTGTAATAAATGCATTTAATTTGCTAGGTTTGATGTTACTTGAATTAAACGGCCCATTAGAGATAGGTAATTGATAGATCCATAGATAAATAAAATATAACCTTTCAGAATATTCCAGTTTTAAGATAGAGGCTTTTGAAATTTGACTTCTTTCAAACTAATCTTTTTATGCAAACATATAATCCATAACCTTAACATTTTAGAAAAGCTATTATGTTGACTGATATTTTTAGTACCTCACTGCATCAGCAGCTGGAGATGTGACCATTATAGGAAGCACGTACCTAAGAAGCCCTGTAATGTGCTTCTGAGAGAAAAAACTTCTCCTGGGTTTTGCAGGGTTAGGACAATTAGAATTAGGACTGTGTTTGCCTTAATGCTCAGGACTCATAAGATCAGTGATTTTTGCCTGTTTTGTTCAAAGATGTATCCCAAGTGCTTAGAATAGTGCCTGGTACATAGTAGGCCCTCAATAAGTATTTGTTGAGTGAGTGAGTGGATAAAGGGCTAGCATTCATGACTGAGACTTTCTCTAAATTCATTGAACTTAACATATGTACTGAATTCACAGAGAGAATTTCAAAGATTTTGTTACAATGAGGAACTAAAGAAGAGCGATTGGGCTACTTTGGTAGTTATGCTGGTCAGGGAAGGCCTTTCTATGGAGGGTACATATGAGCAGAGGCCTGAATGATGTGAGGGAGGGAGCCACAGGCGTCTGGAAGAAGAGTGCCCAGCTTCCCCTGCCACCTGGCCACTGCCCAGCAGCTAAGTTATTAAGACATAAAAGTGCATCTTCTCACTTCCGCAGCTTCTCACTTCCACAGCAAGATTTGCTTGCACTGCTAATACGATTCAGGTATCAGTTGAGGGATCAGTTCCCTCCAGTCCACCCACACACACACACACCCTGCTGCCTATGGTGACTTGATGGGCTCCCAGGCTGCAGGACATTTGCTCCTCCCCTATCCCTGTCAGCTGCAGGAGAAAATGCCACCCCCTGAGCTCTGTGCCAGCTGCAGCTGGGCATCTTTTCAGCGCTCCCTCTCCTCACTGCTGACTGGCAGCTGGTGACTTGTGGTCTCCCCACAAAGAGGTAGGCTGGAGCACCTGAGCAGGAGGAAGAGGGCACAAAAGGCCCTGTGAGGAAATATGAGCTACTAAATGGCTGTGTGACCCCAGGCAATTCAGTTACTCTCTCTGAGATTTCAATTTTCTATCTACAATTTGGTGAGGATGGAAAATACTTCAGACATGTGTTTTAAGGACTTCACATAATGCATGTGGAAGAGATTCTATAAAGTGTAAAATCCTGTAAGGGGAATGAAGTGAACTACTATTTGTGGCTATGTGAACTCCACACACCACCATCTCCTCTCAGGGAAGATCTAGGGGTCATAAAGATGATTTTTGTGGAAGTTTCAATCCATCTTATTCAACTCAAGAATCCCTTTGTAGTGAAAATAGGCCCAGGAGGAAGAGAATATACCATTAGTACAATAATGTCAAGGTTAATAATGCATAATATGTAGGGTCAAGTTCACTTTAACTGGAAGAATTTCATGCTATGCTGGACATGAAATTTCTGATCTTCATAAGAAAATAATTATTGTATAGAAAATAATTTGCCTGAAGATTAATCAGGAGGAAAGTGGGCTTAGTCATTACTGACACAGAGAAATCAAACTGAAGTCCGGGTCTCATGTTCCTCCATACACCCCTAGGAAGCCTAGCCTGTCATCCACCCATGCTACTCCCTTTGGAATTTGCAGGAGCCTGGACAGAGAAAAACCTCTCTTCACATCCAGCTGCAGCCTGCAGTGCAGACTCTGCAAGACACTAGGCACAAAATTGGGACTGTCAGGTGGGGAGAAATAGTGTTTGGAAGGAGGAGATACACCTTGGTCTTAAAAAGGGGGTTGTGAGAGGAGGACAAATAAAGGTTGAGGACAAAATTGGGGGAGCAAGGGAACACTCTGGTGGGACCCCCTTCAAATGCTTCAACAGTGAAACTTGTCCCCACACCATGGTACAATTCAAGGGATGACAGCATGAATCCCAAATCTCCATCCTGATACTCTGCAGGGATTTCTGTGCCCTTTCATAACAGAACAACTCAAACCTCCAGCAGAAGGAAGTGAAGACTCCATTGCAGGGAGTAGCCTTACCTATACCTAATATCCTGGCAGAAGCTCCCCTGCTAACCTTGGGGATTTCCATGCAGAGAGGATTAAGGAACAAGTCTTCTTGTTCCCTGGTTTGGTGAAAGACACTCACAGTGGGACAGACAGAAAGGTCCTCTCTCAACCTTTCTGCCCAGGCGGCAGTAAGCTATCTCCACTCCACTAGGGGCCTCAACCCCCCACCACTACCCCACCTAGCTGCCTGCCATCCTGGGTGCCAGTGAGGGCTCAAGCACTGGAGATGATCAGTGTGGCCAGAGGAAACCCACAGGGTGACCGCTAGTAACCCAGCTGCACATGATGGTGGCCAGCTGCCAGTCAGCTCCCTCTGGGAGGCCTCCAGCTGGTAGCTCCAAAGCTAGAAAAGCAGTGGCTGGCTCCTGGGATGTCCAAATGGGATGGTAAGTCTAGGGTCTACACACCAAACTGGCTGTAAGAAGCCACCTAGATAACAAGTGAGGTTCAAGCGGGACTTCCTGAAGGCACCCAGTTTTAAGCCAGCTGATGTGTCTAGACTAGAAAAAACAGAATATGCAAAGCTTTCTTACACCTACCTGAAGCAAACGGAACAACAATTCACAAAACAGTTTTCATTCCATTATGTTGGCCTTACGTTATGTCATTTCACCTGACTAAAAACCCAGAGGAGGGTTCTGTTGACTCTGACCCTGGGCATGCCAATCTGCATCTCTGTACCTCAGTTATCATCTAAAATGAAGAAATTAAAAGTGCCAGGTCACTTTCCAGTTATGTGTCCTTGGCAATGTATTTAACTTAATTGTACTTAAATTTTCTCATTTGTCAAATGGGATTAAAAATAGGACCAACCTAATGAGAAAAGTAAAAAAGTTAATTCAGTTAATAAATTAAATAAGTTAAAGCAAACACTTGACTACATTGAAAGTGCTCAGTAATTGTTAGCAACTATTATTATTTCTGCTATTACTAATCATAGGATTGTTACAGGGTTAATAAAATAATAGCAGTTGGCATTTGTTGCACATTGGCCATGTTTATGGCACTGGGCTCAGGCTTTTACAGGGATTACCTTGCGGATAATGTTGACTCCATGTTGAGTGTACTACCTAACACATAGGGGGCCCCAGTAAATGGCAGTGGCTATCATAATTCACCCTCTTCCCCATTCTATAGAGGAGGAAACTGCTCAGAGGTTTAATCACTTGCCCAGAGTTACAAAGCTAATAAGTAGGAGCACTTTGACTTGGATCCAGGTCTTCTGGGAAATGGATCTCCATGATCCTACAAATTTCACCTCCTCCTACCCAGTCCTCAACAATGTTCTGTAGCTAACACTGACTTCCCTTCAAGAAAGCTGCCAAAACGTCTGTTTCTCAGCTGGAAGGCACCTGGGCTGCTCTGCACACAGCTGCTATCAGTGCCTGCACTGGGAAGGGCTGGCTTGCCTCTTGATGGCTTTCCCCCTTCAGCAGCTAGGAGCCAGACTCCAGCAGGAACACATGCATGCAAAGGAATAAGAAGTCATGGACATTTCCAGGAAGCAGACCTGACCCCATCTTCAGCTATGCCCTTCTGCCCAAATGTCCTTCTGCTGAGATTCTGTGCTACAACTTACCAGAAAAGAGCTCTGAGTCCTTCCTAAATTAAGTGAAACCAGCCCACAGCCAGCAGCAGCCAGCAAGAAACAACAGATGTTTGCCTGCTCTTGTATCTCAAAGGCAATGTTTCACTGAAGACATGACTTCTGGACGGTGGGCAAGTTACTTCCCCTCTCTAGGCCACAGCTTCCTCATCTATAATATTGAAATACTAAGACCCATCTAGTGTGTTACTCGAAGGACCAGATAAGAGAATGGGTGTCAGAGCATAGGGCCTGGCACACAGTAACACAAACAGGAGGGAAGTTAACCCACCATATACACTCCACAAACGCTCACTGAACAGCTGAAATCTTACAGCCTAGAGGACCAAGGTGGCACACAATAAAGTATGAATACTGTGGGGTGGAGAATATGGGGATGTGAGACCTTGACTTCCACTAAAGAATAAAAGCATGTGCCAGATGCAGGTGGCTCTGACCTGGAGAAGGACACTTTTCTGAGACTTTATAAAACCCCACTAACCACAGAAGGTAAAGAAGATATGTGGCAGAGGCACAAAATGGCAGCCATGGAGAGATGTGAGCAGTGAGATGATAAGGAAGCAATGGAGTTGTCTTTAAAATTGATACCCAAGTACTCATAGCATGAGCTGGCCCTTGTCAAGGAATAGGCATGCACTGAGAAAAACCCAGGAGCAATAAAATTCTAAGGCTTCCATGTATCTGCTCATGAGGGCCAATTGTTAAAAGTTTTCATTTCATTATGATTAGCACATACAATATAGTGGTTGGGGGGAACACAGGGAAGGCAGTATAACACAGAGAAGACAAGTAGTGATTCTATAGCATCTTACTATGCTGATGGACACTGTCTGTAATGGGGTATGTGGTGGGTACTTGATAATGAGGGGAATCTAGTAACCATAATGTTGCTCATATAATTGTACATTAATGATGCCAAAAAAATAAATAAGAGTATCTTTAAAGTCTGCTACTGAGATCCTTAAAGGTGCTGATCCACCCTCCAGCTTCAGTGCCCTGCACTCTGGCCCTATTTTGCCTGCTATTCTTGGATTTCCATGAGATTTCTCCCCTTTGCCATACAGAAGTTTCTTGGACTAGCCTGAGTCTCTATGCGCTGCAACCAAAAGAACCCAGTTCAGAGACTGAGAGAAAGCCCTACAGACAAGCTAATAGTGCTTTACTGAGTTGTATGTCCTAGGAACTCATGTCAGTCAGCAGCTTGGTGATTCTGTACTTGTTGACCTCTCAATGGGGCATTGCTCAGAAATGAGACAGGCTTGTTTAATCCAATTTCCTCAAAAGATCTGAACAAAGAATAAGCTAGTTTGGAAATGAAACAGGAGGAAAAAGAATGTTTATTTAGCTCCCCTGGCCTGCCAAGGCACTATGCTAAATGTGTGTCACTTAATCTTTGCTACAACATCTTAAGGTAGGTAGCATGCCCAAAATGGAGCTTTCAAGAAAGTGACTTTTTCTGTTTCTTCCTTCCCGTTGGGAACCTTGATATTTAATAGTGATTCTCGGAGTTCCAGTTTTGATCCCAAGCTCCAATACAGAATAGAAGGTATGTGGATCTCCTCAATGATATTCTTCCCTCTTCTAGTCTCTAGTAGCCCGACAGAGACTAAACGCTGTCAATGAATTGGGCCTGATGAATCCAAACAGAGTTGAGAAATGTCCCAAAGACTGGAGAGTATAGGATCTATCACCTGAGGCCCACTTGAAATCTAGGCCTGGGAGGGCTGATCTGATGCTGAAACTGCAAGACATACAAACAAGTTGCCTCAATGCAGCAGAATGCTACTTCTCAATGAACTATCACTATTCTGCACCAGATGAAGAACTCTTTGACACTAAGTTCCCTGTGACTTTCTGATGCCTTGCCTGCCACATACTATCAATATAAGCCAGTAGGGAAATTTGAAAAAAATTTAAATGAGATCTGTATTGTCATCCTGAAGATGACAGGACTTTACTTTCAGTGGTAACAGGACTATCACCAACTCTCACATCCATCTCATTTTTCTTCTATTTGCCTTATACAACCACCTGACACTGAATCTACTGATGTCTCTACCTGTAGGGTCAGTCTCCCAAATCAGTTCCCACTTCTAGAAGCAAGAGGCATTATCTGTTGCCTATGTTCTCCCCATCAATCCTGTGAATTTAGGATTTAGTCATACTCCCAGATCCAAGATCTGGTGCCCTAACCTCAAAAACCACTGGCCTCCCAAAATCCCACCAGCCAGAGACTACATGACTTAGGAATAATAATACAGGCTTTGAGGTTAGGGAGACTTAGAGTTAAGTTCCAGTTCTGCTACCTGACACTTCACAGGGACAGTGTATTAGTCAAGATAGAATAATCAACACAGTGCTAAAAACTCAGCAACTTAAAATAAGAAAATTTATTTTTCCTCACAATATCTCTCCAACATAGATTAGTGGAAAGCAGTGCTCTATGTAGTCATTCAAGGACTCAGGCTGAAAGAAGTTCTGTCTTTTAATGTCACCATTACAACACATAGTCTTCATGGATACTAAGACATTGGAAAGAAGGCTAAAGGGTCAACCCTGAATTTCTTACCATCTTTTCCTGGAAATGACTCAATGACACTTCTGTTTGCAGTACATTAGCTAAAACTAACCACATGATCCTGACTACCTGCAAAGGATGAGAAAATACATCCTTCTATATGCCCAGCAAGTGGACAGAACTGAATATGGCTGAATAATTCTACTACAGCCAGTATCAGAGTATATGTGGCACTACTGTGTGATTGCTTTCTTCCTTTGAGGTTCCTGAAGATCCAACAGACTGAGGATACATTAAGCTAGAGGACTCCATGCCCACTTCTCCCTCACTCTCAATGACATCCACAATGAACTGGCTTAGTTCGTCAGCCTGGACTTATACCCAGGGCCCTTCTTCCTAGTCAGTATTGCCCTATTGCCCTGCCTGATTTTCTGGCCTCCACCTCCAAGCTTGACCCCTGCCCTGGGGTCTCTCCAGTTCTCTTTAAAACTAGTCAATCAAAGTTTTCAGTAGTGAAGTCATCTTGAATAGTCAATTTTGGGGGGCCAAACAGCCAAACAATCCACAGTCACAATAAATTTACTGTTGAAGATACAATCATTCAGCTATCCTAAGAAAGTGATTAGATATGCAGAAAAGGATTATATACAAAGATGCTTATTAAAGCATTTTTTATAAAAGGAAAACATTGGGAATAACCTAAATGTCCAGCAAATGGGAATGTTTATAAATATGAATCATCCACTGATGGATTTATTAGTTCTGCTTGCCAAGTTCATCAGGGTAAAAAGAAGACAAGTTCAAATTATTTACTGTGATGGAGTTAACTAGGAGCCTCCCTGTCACCACAAGTCACAGTGTGACCTGTTCTCATTTTGTTTGCCCTGCAATTATACTTTCCTAAGTGGATTTTATTGGCTCATTTTGGTGCCATTCTATAGGGAGCATCTCTATTGGGCAGTCTATACATAGTTGGATAGCCTTTGCCAGTGCACTAGTCCCTAATCCAGTCAGCTATGTTTAGCGAAGCAGCTAGCTCCCCTCACAAATAGAGAAAGCTGTGGTCTTTAATGAAACCCCCTTCAGTCTGTGTAATTCAGTGGAATATTATGCAGTCTTAAAGATGGTATTTGCCAAAGGTTTTGAAAGACATGGAGAAATATGCAGGAAATACTATAAAATTTAAAAATTATAAATTTTAGTTTATAGTGTGACACATGCTACAACATGAAAGAATCTTGAAGACATTATGCTAAGTGAAACAAGCTAGTCACAAAAGGACAAATAATGTATAATCCCACAGAGGATAGTCAAAACCATAAAAGCAGAAAGTAGAATGGCAGTTGCCAAGGACTGGGGGTGAGAAGGAGTTATTTTTATTTACCGCATCCACAGTTTCAGTTTTGCAGTATGAAAAAGGTTCTAGAGATGGATAGTGTTGATGGTTGCATAACAATTTTTAATGTACTTAGTATCACTGAACTGTACACTTAAAATGGTTAAAATGATAACTTTTGTTACATATATTTTACCACAATTTAAAAAACTGAATCTATAGTATCATTTCAAATGTATGAGGGAGAGAGAGAGAGACTGTGTGTGTCTGTCTGTGTGTAAGCCTAGTGTTCTTGGGAAATGGGGAGAAGATCCTATAGTTTCTTCCCAAACATTCTACCTTTAGCTAGTGTACATGTTGGCAAGCTATGGCCTCATAACCAAATCTAGCCACCCATCTGTTCTTGTAAATAAAATTTTATCAGAAAAGAGTCATGCCCATCATTTACATATTATCTATTGCTGCTTTTGAGCCACAATGGCAGAGTTCAGTAGAGAGACAGTATTATCCAAAGAGCCTAAAATATTTACTATCTGGTTCTTTACAGAAAATATTTGCTGACTCCTGCTTTAGTGCATTGAGAGCACACATGAAGGCCAGAAGAATGATCAGAACTTTGGTGTGGATGCCAAGTTCTATTTTTTAAACCAAACTGAGTCTACAGGACTAGAGATTTGAGAGTTAGTATTTCTTCTTCCTTATTCCTTTGTTTTCCAACTTATCAGAACACTTACAGCTTTCATCTAGACTCCCAGGAAACCCCAATAAGCTACCCCAGGCCTTACAGTTGAAGGAAACAAAGGAAAACAGGCTTTCATGGTGCATCTGATTCATTCTCTTCCTGGAGTTCCACTGCCCAAGACCTTCCTCAATTACCCAAAACTTGGAACTTACTAGAAAGGGAGGGAAAAGGACATCATGTCACATTTGCAAACATAGATATCATTTAGAAATCTGGAAGGATGTGTACCAACAAATTCATTGTGATATCTCTGAATTGTCCTATTCAGACATAATTTTGAAATTCTTCTCTATATAATTTTATACTTTATGACTTGTTATAATAAGAATGCACTGTTTTTTTTTTTCAATAAGGCTTCTCTCTCACTTACCAACTTTACATTTCCCTGTATGGCCCCGGAAGATGACTGGTTAGCCAGAGACGGGTAAGATTCCTCAAGGGAGGAACAACCTAAGACAGGCACAGTCGCAGGGGGGTCATCAGGTGAGAAATTGGGGATCAACAGAGGTGAGGCTTAGAACCTCACCCACCCCCCCCGTTCTGAGAGAAATCTTCTGCATCCGTGGATGTTTCATTGCCCTTGTCTAGCTTGGATTAACACATAGTCTACAGGCACACACCTGATCATCTACATTTGCTCTCTTACAACACTAAACTATGTTTTCTACCTTTATCTTGTATCTACCTACCACTTCAGCATTTCATTAAAAATAATAATAATAAAGAGAGAAATGTGGTATCCACATATAAATCAAGTATAAAAACCAAATGAGTATTCATATTTGAACTGACTGTTTATAGTTCATAATGCATGAGCAAAACCAACAGTTTCTGTGATGACTGCCCTTGGACTGTTCTCTGTGTAACTTATTCATTATGTAAGAATTTGTTCTCCATGTAAGAACTTGTTTGTTATGCTTCAGAAGATTGGAGACTGACAAAAATTAGGCTTGGGGTGGATTAATGATTGTGCATTGAGCATTGACTCCCCTGTACAGAATTTTATTGTCGTTAACAACCATTTGATCAATAAATATGAGAGATGCCCTCACAAAAAAAAAAAAAAAAAAAAAAAGGACAGACTTCCAATGGTAAAATAAATAAGTAACCGGGATGTAATGTATAGCATAAGGAATATAGTCAAGATATTGTAACAGCTTGGTAGGGTGATAGCTGGAACCTAGAATTATGTATATAAATGTTTTATCACTGTGTTGTATGCTTGAAACTAATGTAATGTAATACTGTGTGTCAACTACCCTTCAATAAAAAATAATTATCTAAAAAAAAAAAAAAAGAATGCACTGTTTTTATAATCAGAAAAACTAAGTTATTTTCATATTTTAAAAATTATATTTTTAATAAATCATGGCAGGTTGAAACCCAGGGAGAATCACATGGGAGACTATAACTCTGGGGGAAATCCCAGGGCAAAATACCTTTGAAACCAAAATCAGTGAAAGGGAGAAATAAAGTAGGAGAAACCCATTTAATATTTACAAGCAGTAGTTCACTTCTGCTCTCTCTCCCATGTCTCTTGCGACCCAGCTGCAGGAGAAGGGGCCCACCAACCTCTCCATTCCAGATATGCCCACCTCACCCCTGTAATTACCTATTGATATGGAGATGGACTACTTCTCTCTACCCGTTTGGAAACACCTATTGACAGGGAGATACCCTAAAGCCAGGCAAGAGATTCTGGAAATATTGCAATTTTACCCACAGAGACATTTCAGCAGGGTCAAATTCTGGGTAACAATTAGCCAATCTCAGTTTGTTTTCTTGACCTAAGCTCTTCTCAGAAAGAGCTGAAATCTGACAAGCCCAATATTTTCATGGAATGTTCAGCCACGTGGCCCATAAATTTCATTTGTCCTGACTTTCTCAGGTCCCCTGAGAATTCTTGTGCCCTCTAGACCTTTAAAAGCAGCCTCCAACCTGCCACAGTAGCTCGGCTACTTAGCTGAGCTTAGACCAGTTACTAAAGTTCTTATCCATAAAAGGGAGGTAATTCTACAATCTGGAGATGAACAGATTTCCCACTCTTTTGCCCACTTACTAACCCCACCCCAAGAAAACCAAACACTAATCTGAATTGTAGACAGTGACTAACATAGCTTCAAAGCTCATGTAGACTGATGGCTCTCCTCTCCTGTTCCTTCTTTCTTAGGGTAAGACTGACCAGAGAAACAGGGCCTTTCTACCCTAAGGAAGAAGGCATAGCCACTCTGCATCCATTCCATTGTTTTCCAGTGAAGTAGCTGGTCACAGAGTGGTAATATCCTAAGACTTGGGTTTAAATTTAGGAAAAAGAAAAAAGACTTCAAAGACCTCACCTTGCCTATATCACAGGGATTTGCACTAGGTTTTTGACACAAACCTAAATATTTTCTTCATATTACAGAATGAAGACATGCTTCTTAAGGAATTTGAGGCAATCCACCTTAACCCATTAAACTGCACCATTACTCCCTCCAGCACCTGCATCGCAGAGGTATATAGAGAGGACTACATGAAACTAAATGGGAAAAAGCAGCTCATACAGAGCTAGGTGCATAGATTCTTAATAACTGGAAATATTTTCTTTCTCTTCTTCCTCCTTTCCCTCCTCTGTCTATCCTCCTCCTCTTCCTACATTCGGATCTTAGGGCCCTTCCTCTAATCACCATAGTATTTATCACAATACTGAATCACAAATATGCAATTTACTAGACTTTGAGTGCGCAGGAGAACTGAGCTGTATTTTTTCTTATTCACCATTTAATTCCCAGAGCCAAGCACAATACCTGGTATAGAGTAACTACTTGTTTAATATTTGACAAATTGAAAAATGAATAAATGAAAAAAATAATGACTCTTCACATTGATTCTCTAAACCTGTTCCTCCCATAGTATTTCCTCTCCCAGTTAGTAGCAACTCAAACTTTCCAGTTTCTCAGGCCAAACATATATTTATTCTGATACCTCTCTTTCTCTAATAATTCATATCTAATCCATCAGCAAATCTAATTGACTCAATTTATATTCAAAATGCAACCATTCCTCAGCACCTTTACTGCCACTATCATTTTCAGGGCCAACATTTTCTTTATAGTCTATTTTCAATACAATAGCTAGAGTGAGCCTTTAAAAATATTGGTTAGGTCAGGTTATTCCTCTGCTCAAAATGTTTCAGTGGTTCCTCATTTCACACAGATGATAAACCAAAGTCCAGTTCCAGAGGCATGGCTTGAGAGCCAGCTTTCTAAGGCCACTTTGATAACCAATTGTCTCAGTCTGAATCTCCCCTCAAAGGCATAGCCTGAGACAAGAGCTGTCAGGGAACAAAAGCAATGAACTAAAGGGAAAGACAGAGAAAGGATAAGCCAAATGTTATCAAGCTGGTCACCACTTCGAGTAACCAGAGCTTTATGCCACAGAGTTGTCAGGTAGCTGTGTCTGGGGTGGTTTCTCCCGGCATGCTAGGTGAAACCTGGATGGGGGAGGGTTCTTGACTCTGAAGGATAAAGAATTCTGTAATAGGTCAAACAAGTATAGGTAAGGAAGGAATTCATTAAAGCTAGAGTAGCAGGGAATGGCAGCTGTCGTGCAGGCAGCAGAGAGCACAGAAGAGCAGAGGGATGAAAGGGAAGTTCACTAAACTGCTCGGCATAGGGCAGATCCCTTGCCAACTCCTAAAGTCAGGGTCACCGGGCATCCAGTGTCTGCTTGAATCTGCACTGTGTGAGAACTAAGCCTCTAACACCCCAGGATTTTGGGGAGCCACAGAGCACTGGATGGAGTAAGATTATGTTCTGAGAACTTCCCAAAGGCAAAGAAAGGATATTTTCAGGACAGCAACCAAAGAGCATGATCATACAGCTGCAGTCCTGTCCAGGTTACCTAGGCAACAAGAATTTATAAGCCCAAATCAGGGATCTCAGTAGCCTCTCCCTACTTACCTGGAGAACAGAGACAGAGTAAAAACTTGTGCTGAAGTCTGGAAAATAGAACAAAATAACAAAGTAATAAAGATGCTTACAACTGGAAGAGCACAAAGACAAAATGCAGTAAGTTGAGCTGCGAGAAGTCTTTGTTTAAGGCAAAAAGTAAACTCAAAGAAAGGCGAGTACAGGCAACCTAAGAAAGGAAAAACACTTAAGGGCTTAGGATTCTTTTAAAGCTTTCAATAATGGGCAAAGGGCAGGGTGGGGGTAGTAGGTTTGACATGTGGTCTCATGATGCCTATCTCCTGTGAGAGACATTGTGTCATCATCTACAATCTGTCTTCTAGAATTTCTTGATCCTGTTCCTAAGATAGTGATTACTCTCAAGCAGGGGGGACATGTCATTTAGGACTGCTTACCCCACCTTAATATAGGGTAGGTTATTGGCTGATTACGATAAAATATGTTAGGAATTTTAACTCCTAATTGCGTTTATTTTTTAATGGAATCTTAGCCTTAAGATGGAGTTCCTCCTGTTCTTACTGTACTATTTGTATCTCAGCATTTTTAATCAGAGGCAGGAAATATTAATCATGATACCTGTCCCATGTCTCTGCCCTACCTCATAAGGATTTTCTGAGGAGGCATACAGAATGTGACACAGAAGAGAGGCATTGCCAGAAAGAGAAATGGGGGAGGTATGGGATTTATCCATTAGCTCCCATTCCCCATTGTCAAGAGTTGCTCCATTGGGTGTTAAGGATGCACAACTCTGAGTGCCAGGCAGATTTCCATGGGGAATGGGGAGGGATGGGAGGCAGAAAGAAAGAATGCTCAGTTCAGCTGAGGCCAGATGCTGTCAGGATGCAACAGTGCAAAGCTAGTTGCCACAGCAATGGATAAAAAGTGGACCAAGTCTGTAAACTTTTACTGTAAAGGTCCAGGTAGTAAATATTTTAAGCTTTTCAGGCTCCATATGGTCTGTGTTACTTACTCTTCTTTGTTATTTTAAAAATCTTTTAAAAATTAAAAAAAAATTTCTTACTTTGTGTGTCTTATGAAGATAGGCTATACAAAGGCAAATTTGACCAGTGGGCTGCACTTTGCCACTTCCTGGCCAAGAGGGTGTGAAGACTCCTGGGAGAGAGTCCTTCCCTGACCAACTTATTTGAGTTTACCTATACTTCATACCCCTCCTTATCTCCCTTCTTGCTTTAATTTTCACTTTAGCATTTATGAACTTCATAAAATGTTACATATCATTTATTTATTTAATTAGTTTATTGTCTGGGTGCTTCAACAAAATATAAGCTCCATGCATGCAGGATTTTTCATCTGTTTTGTGCAGTATTCCAGCACGAGGAAATAGTAAATTCTCAATACATTTTTACTAAGTAAATTAAAATAACACAAGAACATGCTTACATTTAGCACTTTACAAATGATAACACTGACACACATTTTAATACGTTTTTACTTAATTTTCACAAGCACCCTTTTAGGTAGGCAAAGTAGGTACTATTACCCTTATTTTGCAAATAAAGAAGAAAGGTTAAACTATGAAGACAGCATTGGAGTAAAAGGAAAATCAGGGATGTTGGATCACACAGACCTGCCTTTGAATTCTGACTTTAACACCAAGTGATCCTTCTTAAGTTGTGCAACCTCTCTGCAATCAGTTCTTTATCAGTGAAATGGAGATAGTAATACTTGCCTTTCAAGGCTGTGTGAAGATTAAATGAATATATTTGGGAAAGAGTACTAGAATTTAGTACTGAAGTAGTAAATTGATAGCCCTTGGGCAGGGAAGAGCTTTAAGCAGAGTACTTACATCTTTATGTGTCATTCCATAGGAAGGTGACAAAAAAAAAACAACAGTCTGCAAATTCTAGCTCCATCAATAGGGAAAAAAGGCACACATCTCAACTGTCCATAGGGGACTATTTATACCACTTTTACTGCTGCCCGTGGGCTGAGTCTTGCCTGATGAGTCAGTACAGTTTTGTTTCAAAGTATGGTAAAAGGCAGTTTCTTTAGGCAGGTATTCAGATTGGTTACAATATAAGGGGCTTCTTGCCAGTTGTCTTATTCAAGCCTGATGCATTTATCAAACCTATCTGGCCCCTGTAGACATTCTGAGTTCTATATAACTGGCTTAGTGCTAAGAGTTTTGGGCAGCAGCAGGACCAAGATCTGAATTTTAATACCACCACTTATTTAATCTCTCTGAGCTTCAGTTTCTTCATTTGTAAGAAACTGGGGTTTTTATATCTCCCTAATGTCATATGCCCTAAAGAAGAATATTTAAGCCCACATTTTGCAAGACTCCCAGTTCACTTCCTTTCCTGATTTTCCACAGGGACGCCAGCCTGCAGATATGTGAATGAAATGAACAGCCAGTTCTGTTTGTTCTCAAGGCTACAGAAATCTCAGCATCCCAAAGAGATGCCTCCAACCCTTGCTGCTGCCACCGCTGGTGCCAGAATAACCACCCCTGCAGCTAATGGTAGTTAGTTCCCAAAGACAGTCCTTCAGTGATCCACTGTTGGGTAGATTTATTCTCTTCCCCTAAATCCGGGCAGGTCTGGAACTAACTTTTTACCACCAGATGTGGCCAAAGTGATGCTGCAAGTCTTCCAAGGCTAAGTTACAAGACACACAGTTTCCATCTGGCTCCCTTGGAAAACACATTCTAGTAGAAGCCAGCCTCATGTAGAATTATACTATTCTGGCAGCCCCACTGTGCAGAAATCTAATCTACCCATATGAATATACCCTGTGGAAGAAAATCACACTCCTGGTAGACAGCTCCAGATTTGCTCCTATCCAATCTCAACAGTTTACCAGACAGGCAACATACTCAAGCCCTCAAGTACCCTAACTCCAACCACCATATGACTGCTACTGCATGACAGCCCCCAAGAGAAAACTTTCCTACTGAGCCTAGAACAATGAGAGGTAATAAAATAGCTATTGATTTAAGCTACTCTGTTTTGAGGGAATTTGATATGTAGCAATACAGGACTGCACATACTATTGTTGCCTGCCACATATGAAGCCACACAGCTGGGGCCAAGCTTCTGCTCCCAGTTGCTTCTAGGATCACTGATAGAAATTCCTGCCTAGAAGACACTATTCCTCAAAAGGCAAGGGAGAATAACTCATCTCTGCATTATACTTGGATAAGGTTACCCAATAACAAAATTGCTTCCAATGTTATAAATCCTTCATATCATTCCTCCAGCCACTTCCCCAGGACATATGCCTGCCACCAGGATGGCTGGGTTGGAACAGGTTCTGGAATCCATTGCCAAAATGACTTTATCAAACAGAGTCACAACAGGAAATATATGGTGCTTTCAAATTAGAAAAATCTGGGGTCTTAATAAAGGACTATTTACAAGGGGTGGGTATAGAGGACCCACAAGGAATAGTAGACAAACCCAAGACTAGTAACCCCAGTGGCATGTTACTATTCCTATACCCATAGGGTTGAAAGGAAGGAGCAGTTAATGGAACTGGGGCAGAGTCATGGAAAGAAGGCCACCTTGAGAGGAACTGTGTCCTCAGTCTAGAGATGAACCCAGACCTAGATAACACTTCAGAGATTGAGCCAGAGGAATAAATATGAAGATCTTCTTCCCATCCCTTTCCTCTTATTTCCTGCTGGAGCTTTTCGCTGAACAAAATGAAGCAGAAGCTAGACAGCAAGTAAATCCATTGATGTATTTTATTCATCTATACAGGTTAGCATCCTGAGACTGAGATCAGGGTGGAAAAGGACAAACAGAAGATACCTAGCACACAGACCTGAAACTATCATTACTTACCACCCTCAGTCCAACAGTCCATCTTTTTCTCTCCTGATGGGAACTTTACCCTAGGAGTCTCCATGTCATTTCTTGCCAATCAGATAATCAGATGCAACTCAACAGTGTTCAATAGTTTTGGCTCTTAGATAAGAAGGATTCTGAATCTTTCACTGCCAAAAGGCCTCTGGTTCCTTATACAAGTTTGTCTACCCCCTCTTTAGCAATTTTAAAGCTTCTATCATTCCTCTCTCCCTGATACGCTCCTCCAAAATACTTTAAGCACAGAACATTTCTGGAAGGGTATCCAAAAAACTAATCATTGTGGCTATAATAGGCTTGGGGTAGAAAGGTCAAATTGTCACTTCTGTACTGTTTCAAAAAAACTTTTGCCCATGACCATTAATTACTTCTTATAATTAAAGTCAAGTAAGAATGAGAAGACCTGTCTCATAGAAAATAATTAAATGAGATAATGGATAATTCACTGCTGGGCATGTAACTAGTGTACATTTTACGACATTTCTCCTTCCATTTCTTATAATTTTTAAGTGACTTACCCAAAATCACAGTAAAGGCTCACACTGGACTTCAGAGTTCTGGATTCAAGTTAAATGCACTTGCCACTACATCACACTTTCTTTAACCATGTGAACAAAATAATTTCTTCCAGAAAATACAGGAAGAAATGTGACAGCCAAGACCTGCTACTAACTTTTATGTACCCACAGACAGCAGGTCCCCCATGTCAAACAAGAAATAAATTCATTTAAACGCCTCTACAGTTAAAAGAATCACAGAAACCTCTGTTATGGCACTTCAAAATCATAGGCTTGTCACTTTATCCCTCTGAGCCTTAGTTCACTTTTTATCTCACAGGGCTATGGTACGGATGTTCAAGAAAGTATGTTGAGTTATGGGACTGTTGGAGATCTTTTTGAGTGGGAATCTATCCTGTGTTAAGGGGGAAATTTTGGAATTACATTTTTAGCATTAAAAAAGCCAGACACATGAAAAGCTATAATTGTAAGACAGATAAATCGGGGCATAATTCTTTACAACTAATTTTTACTTTGCAGAAAAATAGCTTTTTTCTGATTGCTTTTCAAAAATATTCTTATTTATGTATAAATTTTCAGGAATACATACTTTTGCTTAAAATACGGTTATAATTCTTGAACAATGGCCAGGGAGATAGACTGGCCTCTGGGAACTTCAAGAATAAGATCAAGGGAAAGCATGCCACTACTGGAATTTCTGTGGCCTTGAAGAAGGACAGGGCAAGGACAGGAGACTAGGATGGCCAAAGAAAAATGCCAGGGTCAGGGTAGTCCCACTTTCTCTAAAAATGGTATAAGAATTATATCTGGTACAGCAAACTTGATATTCCAAGCCACTATTACCTTCTTAATCTCTTTTTCTAAAAAATTCCCTTCTTAGTCTTTTGGAAATTATTTACAATGGAATGTCTTCTAATTAAAAAGGAAAAGTAATGAACACAAATAATTTCATTTCTAGAAATTTCCTTTGCCCATTACTTTACTAGAAAACACTTATTCTTCATAAATCCACTTCAATGGTCATTGACTTTCCTGATCCATGCCACTATAAAATTGCTAGAGTTTATTCAGTGTCCCATCACCCTCACAGATGCTGTTCTACTTTTAGACCCTCAAGGATTTTTGCAGAGTAAGGAGACAGGAAGCCCAACATTTCCAGCCAATTCTTAGACAACCAGACATTAAAGGGACATGGTATTAGTTCCCTTAAAGACAGGTAGCCCTTCCTAGTGTGACAGCCCCTCTCTTCATATTCCATAAAGTGGCTGAGACATTGGAAAGGAACCACCTAATATACACACAGAATACCTCTCTCCAGTGACTCCCAAGTCAGGTCTCAGATTAGAGTTCAGTTCCTCCTTCTTTCTCTCTGCCCAGCTGGGACATCCTGTCCAAAGGAGTGGGACAGCCTTTGTTTCTATTCTGTGTTTAGACACTTCATTAATTTATTAACTAAATAAAGAAAGATACACATACACACATACAAAAATATATATGTAGAGAGAGAATGTGCATGAGAGTGAGCCCCTGTGCGTCAATCTAACAGTGAAGAAGACAATTAAATAACTGCAATACAAAATGATAATTGTTATAAATAGGAAATTCAAGGAATTACAGAAGCTCATAGGAGGATCACCACTCTAAAGAGGTAGAAAAAGCTTCTTAGAGGAAGTGCCTTTAAACTGAGTCCTGAAGATTAAGTAGAAGTTATTTAAGCAAGAGTGTGTTTGTGTGTGCGTGCATGTGTGTAAGAAAGCAAGAAAAAATGTTCCAAAAAGAGAAAGTGGCATGTGTGAGAACAAAGTCAAGGAAATACAGAGACTTTAAGAAATCAGAAGGGTTGAGTATGGCTGGAAGATAGCATGTGAAGCAGAGACAGACAAGATAAGAGATGAACTAGATAAGCAAAGACTAGTCTCTATTTCTCTTCTCTATTTAGATGCTTTCACATACTTATTCAATAAATATTTATTAATTTCCTCACATTTCCCTATTAATGGAAGTTAGTGAAAGGCCTTGTAAACCAAATTTAGAAATTTTATCTTTACCCTAAAGGCAGTGGGGTAAAACTGAAGTATTTTAATTAACACCAAGCTAGTGTCTTTGGAAAGCTGATATCTATTAGCAAGACCTTGTCAGGTTTTTTTCTGAAGAACAGAAGTTTATCACTTAGACAGAAGGAGCCTGAGAGGAATGCAGATAACATGACCCTAATGGGATCCTGATACAGATCTTCCTTGACTTATGATGGGTTAACATCCCAATAAACCTATCATAAGTTAAAATATCATAAGTCACAAATGCATTTAATACACAACCTGCTGAATATCATAGCTTAGCCTAGCCCACTTTAAACATGCTCAAAACACACATTAGCTTACAGTTGGTCAGAATCATCTAACACAAAGCCTATTTTATAATAAAGTATTTAATTGTAATTGAATACTATACTGGAAGTAAAAAAAAACAGAATGGTACAGAGGAGTTGAAATTATATCAGTTATAGGTCAGGAACAACTATGCTCCCTGCTTTTCTTAATTAGAGATCTTCTGGGAGACCAGGGGTCTCAGGGTAAGATTCTTTTAGGACATCTCCTAAGATTGAGGTTTCTCAGGGGTACCCAGAGCAGCTTTGTTGTTAGGTGCATACACTTTTAGGATTCCTATATCCTCTTAATGAAGTGGCTCCTTTATTACTAAGGGACCCTCTACTCCTATAACATTCTTTGCTCTAGAATCTACTTTGTTTGATATTAATTTAGCAATTCCAGCTTTCATTGATATGTTAAATGGCATATCTTTTTCCATGCTTTTACTTTTAATATATTTCTGTCTCCATATCTAAAGTGGGTTTCTTTTATATAACGTATAGTTGGGATTTGATCTTTAAAGTCAAATCTGACCATTTCAGTCTTTCAATTCATTGATTAGACCATTTACATTTAATGTGATTAATGGTAGGATCTGGTTAAAATTTACCATTCTGCTTTGTTTTCAATTATTCTCTTTGGTTATTTGTTCACTTTTCCCCTTTTCTGCCTTCATTTGGATTCACTGATTTTTTTGTTTATGATTCCCTTGTATCTCTTTTGTTGGCTTATTAGTAACAACTTTGTTCTATTATTTTATTGGTTATTTTAAGGTCTCTAGTATATATCTGTAATTTATCAGTCTACCTTCAAGTGGTATTATTTTATTTCATTTAAAAGAATATATTTCCGTTCTCCCCTCCTGGACTTGTTGCTAGAGTTGTCTTATATTTTACTTCTAGGTGATTCAGTTTGTTCACATCAAATTATGTGAGGCAAAAACTAATAGAATTGCAAATAGAAATAGATGAATTTACTATCACAGTTGGAGACTAACAACCCAGAACAAGAAATAACTAGCAGGAAGAAAGTAAGTAAGAACATAGTTGAGTTCAACAACACCATCAATGGACTGGATATAACTGATACCTATAGACTACTTCATCCAAAACAGTGGAATACACATTCTTCCTCAAGCTCATATGGAACATTCAGCAAGAAAAGACATATATGTAAAACACATCTTAATAAATTTTAAAGATAGAAATCATACAAGGTTTGCTCTCAGATCACAATGGAATTAAACTAGAAATTAGTAAAAGGAAAAATCACAAAAATCAATGGAAATTAAATGACACTTTTAAGCCATACATGGATCAAATAATAAATCTCAAGAGAAATTTTAAATATTTTCAATGAAATAAAATGAAAACACAATTCATCAAAATTTGAGATGCAGTGAAAGCAGTGCTTACAGAGAAATTTATAGCATTGAGTACATATATAACAAAATAAGAAGGTCCTAAAATAAATAATTATAAGCTTCCACCTTAGAAACTTAAAAAATAAAAGCAAATTAAATCCAAAGCAAACAGAAGAAATAATAATAAAAAGGACAGAAATCCATGAAACCAAAAATAGGAAATCAACAGAGAAAATCAGTGCCATAAACAGCTGGTTCTGAAGGCAGAGCCAAGATGGCAGCATGAGTAGGGCAGTGGAAATCTCCTCCCAAAACCATATATATTTTTGAAAATACAACAAATACAACTATTCCTAAAAGAGAGACCAGAAGACACAGGACAATAGCCAGACTACATCCACACCAGTTAGAACCCAGTGCCTCGCCAAGGGGGTAAGATACAAGCCACAGCCCGGCGGGACCCAAGGCCCCTCACCCCAGCTCCCAGCAGGAGGAGAGGAGTCAGAGCGGGGAGGGAGAGGGAACCCAGAATTGCTAAATACCTAGCCCTAGCCATCCACACTGGAGCGCAGACACACAGTGCATGCGTGGGGTGCTGGAAACTAGGGAAACAGGACAGTAAAACCTGCGAGTGGGTCCCCGCGGCCGACACCCCTGGGACAAAGAAAGGCGAGTGCTTTTTGAAAGTCTTAAAGGGACAGGGACCCCATGGCTGGATGGAAATGCCCCAGGACACTTAGCCCAGCAACTGGGAATCCCAGGGAACAACGGGAGCCCTAACCCCCTGGGCAGCAGCGCAGCTCGGAGGCCCCTCACGGTGATAAACAGCCTCCTGCCTGTCTCCCCTCCGACGTGGCTCTGCCATATTGGAGCAGCAGATTGAGGCCAACCATGCCCATAGCAACTGAGGAACTTAACTCCACAGAAACTGAGGAGCTTAACTCCACAGCAGCCAGGCAAGAATCAGAGGCGCCATCTAGGCACAGATGCGCAGCACAAGCTGCTAGAAGTCGCTGTTCTCCCAGGAGAGGAAGGCCACAAACCAGCAAGAAAGAACGTTCTCCCAGTCGAAACACAGCGTCAGCCCCACACAACTACCTCTATCACCATGAAAAGGCAAAATAATTTGATATAGACCAAAATCACAGAGTCAATCCCTGAGAAGGAGATAGACCTAACCAATCTTCCTTAAGAAGATTTCAAAATAAAGGTCATAACAATGCTGAAGGAGCTGCAGAGAAATATGCAAGAGCTAAGGGATGACGTCCGGAGGGAGATTACAGAAATGAAACAATCTCTGGAAGGATTTATAAGCAGAATGGATAAAATGCAAGAGGCCATTGATGGAAAAGAAACCAGAGAAAAGGAACGCATAGAAGCTGACACAGAGAGAGATAAAAGGATCTCAAGGAATGAAACAATATTAAGAGAATTATGTGACCAATCCAAGAGGAACAATATCCACATTATAGGGATACCACAAGAAGAAGAGTGAGAAAAAGGGATAGAAAGTGTCTTTGAAGAAATAATGGCTGAAAACTTCCCAAAACTGTGGTCAGAGATCATCGATCAGACCACAGAAGTACAAAGAACTCCCAACAGAAGGGACCCAAGGAAGACAAAACCAAGCCACTTAATTATTAAAATGGCAAAGATCAAGGACAAGGACAGAGTTTTAAAGGCAGCTAGAGAGAGGGAAAAGGTCACCTACAAAGGAAAACCCATCAGTCTATATTCAGACTTCTCAACAGAAACCTTACAGGCCAGAAGATAATGGCATGATATATTTAATGGAATGAAACAGAAGGGCCTTGAACCAAGAATACTGTATCCAGCACGATTATCACTTAAATATGAAGGAAGGATTAAACAATTTCCAGACAAGCAAAGGTTGAGGGAATTTGCCTCCCACAAACCACCTCTACAGGGTATTTTAGAGGGACTGCTCTAGATGGGAGCACTCCTAAGACTAAATAGATATCATAGAGAAAATAAAATCAGAGCAAAGAAAGTAGACCAACCAAATACTAACTAAAGGCAAAAAATAAAATCAACTACACACAAAAGCAGTTAAAGGAAACACAAAAGAGCACAGAATAAAACAAGAAACATATAAAGAATGGAGGAGGAGGAATAAGAAGGGAGGGAAATAAAGAATCACCAGACAGCATTTATAACAGCTCAATAAGTGAGTTAAGTTAGACAGTAAGATAGTAAAGAAGCTAACCTTGGACCTTTGGTAACCAAGAATCTAAAGCCTGCAATGGCAATAAGTACATATCTTTCAATAATCACCCTAAATGTAAATGGACTGAATGCACCAATCAAAAGACACAGAGAAATAGAATGGATAAAAAAGTATGACCCATCTATATGCTGCTTACAAGAAACTCACCTCAAACCCAAAGACATGCACATACTAAAAGTCAAGGGATGGAAAAACATATTTCATGGAAACAACAGGGAGAAAAAAGCAAGTGTTGCAGAACCAGTATCAGACAAAAAAGACTTCAAAACAAAGAAAGTAACAAGAGATAAAGAAGGACATTACATAATGATAAAGGGCTCAGTCCAACAAGAGGATATAACCATTATAAATATATATGCACCCAACACAGGAGCACCAGCATATGTGAAACAAATACTAAAAGAACTAAAGGAGGAAACAGAATGCAATGCATTCATTTTAGGGGACTTCAACACTCCACTCACTCCAAAGGATAGATCCACCGGACAGAAAATAAGTAAGGACACAGAGGCACTGAACAACACAGTAGAACAGATGGACCTAATAGACATCTATAGAACTCTACATCCAAAAGCAACAGGATATACATTCTTCTCAAGTGCACATGGAACATTCTCCAGAATAGACCACATACTAGGCCACAAAAAGAGCCTCAGTAAATTCAAAAAGATTGAAATCCTACCAACCAACTTTTCAGACCACAAAGGTATAAAACTGGAAATGAATTGTACAAAGAGAGCAAAAAGGCTCACAAACACATGGAGGCTTAACAACATGCTCATAAATAATCAATGTATCAATGAACAAATTAAAATAGAGATCAAGGAATATATGGAAACAAATGACAACAACAACACAAAGCCCCTACTTCTGTGGGATGCAGCAAAAGCAGACTTAAGAGGAAAGTATATAGCAATCCAGGCACACTTAAAGAAGGAAGAACAATCACAAATGAATAGTTTAATGACACAATTATCGAAATTGGAAAAAGAAGAACAAATGGGCCTAAAGTCAGCAGAAGGAGGGACATAATAAAGATCAGAGAAGAAATAAACAAAATTGAGAAGAATAAAACAATAGAAAAAAATCAATGAAACCAAGAGCTGGTTCTTTGAGAAAATAAACAAAATGGATAAGCCTCTAACCAGACTTATTAAGAGAAAAAGAGAATCAACACACATCAACAGAATCAAAAACAAGAAAGGAAAAATCACGACAGACTCCACAAAATTACAAAGAATTATTAAAGACTACTATGAAAACCTATATGCTAACAAGCTGGAAAACCTAGAAAAAATGGACAACTTCCTAGAAAAATACAACCTTCCAAGAATGACCAAGGAAAAAACACAAAATTTAAGCAAAACCATTATGAGCAAAGAAATTGAAGCAGTAATCAAAAAACTACCCAAGAACAAAATACCTGGGCCAGAATTTTATGAGACATACAGAGAAGACATAATACCCATCCTCCTTAAAGATTTCCAAAAAATAGAAGAGGATGGAATACTCCTAAACTCATTCTATGAAGCCAACATCACCATAATACAAAAACCAGGCAAAGACCCCACCAAAAAAGAATATTATAGACCAATATCCCTGATGAACGTAGATGCAAAACTACTCAACAAAATATTAGCAAACCAAATTCAAAAATATATCAAAAGGATCACACACCACAACCAAGTCATACACCAATCCCGGGGATTTATCCCAGGGATGCAAGGATGGTACAACATTTGAAAATCCATCAACAACATCCACTACATCAACAAAAAGAAGGACAAAAACCACATGATCATCTGCATAGATGCTGAAAAAGCAGTCAACTAAATTCAACATCCATTCATGATAAAAACTCTCAGGAAAATGGGTATAGAGGGCAAGTATCTCAACATAATAAAGGCCATATATAATAAACCCACAGCTAACATCATACTGAACAGTGAGAAGCTGAAAGCTTTTCATCTGAGATGGGGAACAAGACAGGGATACCCACTGTCCCCACTGTTATTTAACATAGTACAGGAGGTCCTAGCCACGGCAATTAGACAAAACAAAGAAATACAAGTAATCCAGATTGGAAAAGAGCAAGTTAAACTGTCACTTTTTGCAGATGACATGATATTGTACATAACAAACCCTAAAGACTCCACTCCAAAACTACTAGAACTGATATCGGAATACAGCAAAGTTGCAGGATACAAAATTAACACACAGAAATCTGTGGCTTTCCTATACACTAACAGTGAACCAATAGAAAGAAAAATCAGGAAAACAATTCCAATCACAATTGCATCAAAAAGAATAAAATACCTAGGAATTAACCTAACAAAAGAAGTGAAAGACCTATACCCTGAAACCTAAAAGACACTCTTAAGAGAAATTAAAGAGGACACTAACAAGTGGAAACTCATCCCATACTCTTGGCTAGGAAGAATTAATATCATCAAAATGGCCATCCTGCCCAAAGCAATATACAGATTTGATGTGATCCCTATCAATTTACCAACAGCATTCTTCAATGAACTGGAACAAATAGTTCAAAAATTCATATGGAACCACCAAAGACCCTGAATAGCCAAAGCAATCCTGAGAAGGAAGAATGAAGTGGGGGGGGGGGGAATCTCGCTCCCCAACTTCAAGCTCTACTACAAAGCCACAGTAATCAAGACAATTTGCTACTGGCACAAGAACAAGAATAGAGACTCCAGACATTAAGCCAAACATATATGGTCAATTAATATAAGATAAAGGAGCCATGGACATACAATGGTGAAATGACAGTCTCTTCAACAGATGGTGCTGGCAGAACTGGACAGCTACATGTAAGAGAATGAGACTGCATTACTGTCTAACCCCATTCACAAAAGTAAATTCTAAATGGATCAAAGACCTGAATGTAAGTCATGAAACCATAAAACTCTTAGAAAAAAACATAGGCAAAAATCTCATGGACATAAACATGAGTGACTTCTTCATGAACATATCTCCCCTGGCAAGGGAAACAAAAGCAAAACTGAACAAGAAGGACTACATCAAGCTGAAAAGGCTTCTCTACAGCAAAGGACACCATCAATAGAACAAAAAGGCATCCTACAGTATGGGAGAATATATTAATAAATGACAGATCTGATAAAGGCTTGACATCCAAAATATATAAAGAGCTCATGCACCTCAACAAATAAAAAACAAATATCCAATTTAAAAATGGGCAGAGGAGATGAGCAGACAGTTCTCCAAAGAAGAAATTCAGATGGCCAACAGACACATGAAAAGATGCTCCACATCACTAGTTATCAGAGAAATGCAAATTAAAACCACAATGAGATACCACCTCACACCAGTAAGGATGGCTACCATCCAAAAGACAAACAACAACAACTGTTGGTGAGGCTGTGGAGAAAGGTGAACCCTCCTACACTGCTGGTGGGAATGTAAATTAGTTCAACCATTGTGGGTTGCAGTATGGAGGTTCCTCAAAATGCTCAAAATAGACATACCATTTGATTCAGGAATTCCACTTCTAGGAATTTACCCTAAGAATGCAGCACCCCAGTTTGAAAAAGACAGATGCACCCCTATGCTTATCACAGCACTATTTACAATAGCCAAGAAATGGAAGCAACCTAAGTGTCTATCAGTAGATGAATGGATAAAGAAGATGTGGTACATATACACAATGGCATATTATTCAGCCATAAGAAGAAAACAAATCCTACCATTTGCAACAACATGGACGGAGGTAGAGGGTATTATGCTCAGTGAAATAAGCCAGGCAGAGAAAGACAAATACTAAATGATTTCACTCATATGTGGAGTATAAGAACAAAGAAAAACTGAAGGAACAAAACAGCAGCAGAATCACAGAACCCCGAATGGACTAACAGTTACCAAAGGGAAAGGGACTGGGGAGAATGGGAGAGAAGGGAGGGAAGGGAGGGATAAGGGTGGGGAAGAAGAAAGGGGGTATTATGATTAGCATGTATAATGTTGGGGAGAGGAATGGGGAGGGCTGTGCAACACAGAGAGGACAAGTAGTGATTCTACTACATCATACTATGCTGATGGACAGTGATTCTAATGGGGTTATCGGGGGGGACGTAGTGAAGGGGGGACCCTAGTAAACATAATGTTCTTCATGTAATTGTAGATTAGTGATAACAACAACAACAACAAAGCTGGTTCTTTGAAAGGATCAAGAAAATCAATAAGCCTCTAGTATGGTGAACTTAAAAAAAAAAGAAAGTACATAATTTACTAATATCAGAAATTAAAAAGGTGGCATCACTACCAAACTTATACACTTTAAAAGGATAGGTAATAAAGGAGTACTATGAACAACTCTATGCCCACAAATTTGATAACCCAGATGTAATGTACCAATTATTTAAAAGATATTATCTGCTAAAACTCAAACAAGAAGAAATAGACTATCAGAATAGACTATGTTTAATAAGAAATTAAATGTGTTATTAATAACCTTGAAAAACAAAAAATAGGGGGATTAAAGATCGTGGCGTGAGAGGTGACACATAAAACTCCTCCCAAAATCACATATAATATGAAATTATAACAAATACATCAAATCCTGAAAGAACAACAGGAAAGAGGGCTGCAGAAGACTGTCTTCACATGGGAAACCAGAAGACCTCAAGAAAAAGGGTAACGTACCAAAACTGTGATCCAGAGGGACCCAAGTCCTTCCCCCCACCCAGCTCATCAGATTTTAGAAAATAAACCAAATAGATAAGCCCCTACCATGACTTATCAAGAAAAAAATGGAGTCTACACAATAAAGAGAATCAGAAATGAGAAAGGAAAAATCACTATGGACACCACAGAAATGAAAACAATTATAGAGAATACTACAAAAAACTATATGCTAACAAACTGGATAACCTAGAAGAAATGGACAACTTGCTGGAAAAATACAACCTTCCAAGGCTGACACAGGAAGAAACAGAAAATCTGAATGGACCAATTACCAGCAATGAAATTGAACTGGTAATCAAAAACTAACTTAAAACAAAAACTCCTAGAACAGATGGCTTCACAGCTGAATTTTATCAGACATTTAGTGAAGACCTAGTATCCATCCCTCCTTAAAATTTTCCAAAATGTAGATGAGGAGGGAACACTTCCAAACTCATTCAAGGAGGCCAGCATCACTCTAATACCAAAACCAGAAAAAGATACCACACAAAAAAAGGAAATTACAGACCAATATCCTGATGAACATAGATGCAAAAATACTCAACAAAACATTTGCAAACAGAATTCAAAAATACATCAAAAAGATCATCCATCATGATCAGATAGGATTTATTCCAGGGATGCAAGGACAGTACAACATTTGAAAATCCACCAACATCATCCACCACATCAACAAAAAGGACAAAAACCACATGATCATCTCCATAGATGAAGAAAAAGCACTCGACAAAATTCAACATCCATTCATGAGAAAAACTCTCAATAATATGGTTATAGAGGGCAAGTACCTCAACATAGTAAAGGCCATACATGACAAACCCACAGCCAACAGTATACTTAAGAGTGATAAGCTGAAAGCTTTTCCTTTAAGATTGGGAACAAGACAAGGATGCCCACTCTCCCCACTTCTATTCAACATAGTCCTGGAGGGCCTAGTCATGGAAATCAGACAACACAAAAAAATAAAAGGCATCTAGATTGGTAAGGAAGAAGTTAAACTGTCACTGTTTGCAGATGACATTATATTGTACATAAAAAAACCTAAAGAGGAGATTCAAGATGGCGGCATGACAGGTGAGACAGAGAACTCCTCCCAAAGCACATATAAGATGAAAATATAATTAATGCATATAATGCTGAAAGAGCAACAGGAAAGAAGGCTGCACCAGACTGCTTACAACTGGAGAACAGAGCAGATCACAAAAACAGGGTAATGCACCAAAGCCTTGATCCAACAGGACCCAAGCCCTTCCCCTAACCCATCTCACCTGTGAGAGGAAGAGAAACGGAGCAGGGAGGGGGTGGAAGCCTAGTACTGCTGAACACCCAGCCTTGGAGATCTCCTTTGGGAGCACAAACTTATATTGCATGGTACTCTGGAGATTAGTGGGGTTGAAAAGCTAAGACAGGTGGAATATGTGGAGAGAATGAGATTCCAGCTGTTTATGGAGAACAGGAATCAACATCTAGCTGCTCTGGGACAAAGGAAAGGAAGGTGGTCTGAGAGGCTTCCTAGCAGTGACAGGGCTACTGAAGGGGCATGGATTGCATGGACCTTGCTGCACAGGAGAAGGGATAGGTGGACAAGGTGGTCTGGGCACGCTCTGCCCAGTAGGTTGGGAACTTTCAGGAGATGCAGGCGCTCCATCCCCCTGGCTGGCTACTCAGCTTCAAAGCCCCCCATTATGACATGCAGCCTGCGGTGCCTTCCTCCTGGACTGCTGGCACTGGCTTGCAAACTGGCAGTCCCTGCCCTGCCATCAGGGCAGCCAAAGGGAGGCCCTGCCTATGGTAGCTACAGACACAAACCACAGATACTTAAACCTGTGAGCTCGGCCCACTGGTTCTGACAGTGGAGACAGGCACTGTAGCCGGGAAGCACAAAACAGCTCTTTCCTGCCCACAAGCTCCAGCGCTGCTCCCTTGAGACCTCTGACATTACTCCAGGGGCTGAGCAGCTCCAGTGACTACAGCTTCTCGGCACTAGAGGGCGCCACATACAAATATTAAATGTCAAAGGAACCCGGTTCAAACAAAAATCTCACAAACACCAGAAAAAGGGCCAAATGAAACAGAACTCACCAATATTCCTGAAAGACAGTTTAAAATAAAAATAATAAATATGCTACTGGAGGTAAAGAAAAATATTAAAGAAATCAAGGATGAATTTACAACAGAGATTCAATCATTAAGAAATTCCATATATGAAATGAAACATGCAATGGAAGGATTTAAAAATGGATTAGATGTAGTAAAAGAGACAGTAAATGGAATAGAAATTAGAGAAGAGGAATACAAAGAAGCTGAGACACAGACAGAAAAAAGGATCTCTAAGAATGAAAGAATATTGAGAGAACCATGTGCCCAGTCCTAATGGAACAATATTTTCACTATAGGAGTACCAGAAGAAGAGAGATAAAAATGGATAGAAAGTGTCTTTGAGGAAGTAACCACTGAAAACTTCCCCAATCTGGGGAAGGAGATAGTCTCTCAAGCCATGGAGGTACACAGATCTACCAACACAAGGGACCCAAGGAAGATAACACAAAGACATATAATATTTAAACAAAGATCATGGTTAAGGACAGAGTTTTAAAAGCAGCTAGAGAGAGAAAAAAGATGCCATACAAAGGAAAACCCATCAGCCTACCATCAGACTTCTCAGCAGAAACCTTACAGGCCAGAAGGGAGTGGCATGACATATTTAATAGAATTAAGCAGAAGGGCCTCAAACTAGGAATACTCTACCTGACATGATTATCACTTAAATTTGAAGGAGGGATCAAACAATGTTTAGATAAGCTAAAGGTGAGAGAGTTTACCTCCCACAAACCACCTCTACAGTGCATTTGCAGGGACTGCTATAGATAGAAGTATTCCTAAGACTAAATAGCTGTCACCAGGGGAAATAAAACCATAGCAAGGAAAGTAGAATAATTACTAATAAGACGCAAAATAAAATTAACTACCCCCAAAGTCAATCAAGGGATAGACAAAGAGTACAGAATATGATACCTAATATATAAAGAATGAAGCAGGAGAAAAAAAGAACCTATAGATTCTGTTTGTAATAGCACATTAAGTAAGTTAAGTTAGGCTGTTAGATAGTAAGGAAGTTAACCTTGAACCTTTAGTAACCACAAATCTAAAGCCTGCAATGGCAATAGGAAACATACTATCTATAATCACCCTAAATGTAAATGGTCTGAATGCACCAATCAACAGACATAGAGTCACTCAATGGATAAATAAAGCAAGACCCATCTATATGGTGCCTACAGGAGACTAACTTCAAAGCCAAAAACATACACAGACTAAAAGTAAACAGATGGAAAACATACTTCATGCAACTAATAGGGAGAAAAAAGCAGGAGTTGCAGTACTTGTATAACACAAAATATACTTCAAAACAAATAAAGTAACAAGAGACCAAGAAGGACATTACATAATGATAAAGGGGTAGGTCCAACATGAAGATATAACTATTACAAATATCTATGCACCCAACAAAGGATCACCTACATATGTGAAACGAACACTAACAGAATTAAAGGGGGAAATAGAATGCAATGCATTCATTCTAGGGGACTTCAACAGACTACTCACTCCAAAGGACTGAACAACCAGAAAGAAAATAAGTAAGGAGACAAAGACACAGAACAATGTATTAGAACACATGGACCTAACAGACATCTACAGAAATCTACATCCAAAAGCAGCAGAATACATATTCTTCTCAAGTGTACATGGAACACTGTCAAGAATAGACCATACACTAGGCCACAAAAAGAGCCTCAGTAAATTCAAAAAGACTGAAATTGTTCCAACCAGCTTCTTGGACCACAAAGGTATGAAACTAGAAATAAATTACACAAAGAAAATGAAAAACCCACAAATACATGCTCCTAAATAATCAAAGGATCAATGATCAAATAAAAACAGAGATCGAGCAATATATGGAGATAAACGACAACAATAATTCAACACTGCAAAATCTGTGGGACACAGCAAAAGCTGTCCTAAGAAGAAATTATATTGCAATACAGGCCCACCTCAAGAAAGAACAATCCAAAATGAACAGTCTAAACTTGCAATTAAGGAAACTAGAAAAAGAAGAACAAATGAGGTCCAAAGTCAGTAGAAGGAGGGACATAATAAAAATTAGAAAAGGAAGAAATAAAATTGAGAAGAATAATACAATAGAAAGAATAAATGAAAGCAGGAACTGGTATCTTGAGAAAATAAACAAAATAGATAATCCCCTAGCCAGACTTATCAAGAAAAAAAGAGAGTCGAGACACAGAAACAGAATCAGAAATGAGAAAGGAAAAATTACTATGGATAGCATAGAAATACAAAAAATTATGAGAAACACTATGAAAAATAATATGCTAACACTGGATAACCTAGAAGAAATGAACAACTTGCAAGAAAAATACAACCTTCCAAGGTTAACTCAGGAAGAAACAGAAAATCTGAATAAACCAATTACCAGCAAGGAAATAGAACTGGTAATCAAAAAACTACCTAAGAACAAAATCTCTGGACCAGATGGCTTCACTACTGAATTCTAACAAACATTTAGTGAAGACCTGATACCCATCCTCCTTAAAGTTTTCCAAAAAGTATAACAGGAGGGAATACTCCCAAACTCATTCTACGAGGCCAGCATCACTCTAATACCAAAACCAGAAAAAGATACCACACAAAATGAGAAAATTACAGACCAATATCCATGACGAACACACATGCAAAAATACTCAACAAAATGTTTGCAAACTGAATTCAAAAATACATCAAAAACATCAACCATAATGATCAAGTAGGATTTATTTCAGTGATGCAAGGATGTTACAACATTTGAAAATCCATCAACATCATCCACCACATTTAACAAAAAGAAGGACAAAAACCACATGATCATCTCCATAGATGCTGAAAAAGCAGTCAACTAAATTCAACAACCATTCATGATAAAAACTCTCAACAAAATGGGTATAGAGAGCAAGTACCTCAACATAATAAAAGCCATATATGACAAACCCACAGCCAACATTATACTTAACAGCAAAAAGCTGAATGCTTTTCCTTTAAGATAGGGAACAAGACAAAGATGCTCACTCTCCCCACTTTTATTCAACATAGTTCTGGAGGTTCTAGCCACAGCTATCAGACAACACAAAGAAATAAAAAGCATCCAGATTGGGAAGGAAGAAGTTAAACTGTCCCTGTTTGCAGATGACATGATATTATACATTTTAAAAACCCTAAAGAATCCACTCCAAAACTACTAGATCTAACATCTGAATTTAGCAAAGTTGCAGGATGCAAAATTAATATGCAGAAATCTGTTGCATTCCTATACACTAACAATGAACTAGCAGTAAGAAATGAGGAAAAAAATTCCATTCACAATTGCATCAAAAATAATAAAATACCTAGGAATAAACCTAACCAAGGAAGTGGAACACCTATACTCTGAAAACTACAAGACACGCATGAGAGAAATTAAAGTCTTAGACACCAAAAAATGGAAACATCTTGCGCTCATGGATAGGAAGAATTTATATTGTGAAAATGGCCATCCTGCCTAAAGCAATCTACAGATTCAATGCAATCCCTATCAAAATACGAACAGCATTCTTCAATAAACTAGAGAAAATAGTTCTAAAATTCATATGGAACCACAAAATACCCCAAATAGCCAAAGTAATCCTAAGAAGGAAGAAAAAAGCAGGGGTATTATGCTCCCCAACGTCAAGCTGTACTACAAAGCCACATAATCAAGACAATTTGGTACTGGCACAAAAACAGACCCATAGACCAATGGAACAGAATAGAGAGCCCAGATATAAACCTAAGCATATATGGTCAATTAATATAGGATAAAGGAGCCATGGATATACAGCAGGGTAAAGACAGCCTCTTAAACAATTGGTGTTAGCAAAACTGGACAGCTACATGCAAGAGAATGAAACTGGATTATTATCTAACCCCATACACAAAAGTAAACTCAAAATGGATCAAAGACCTGAATGTAAGTCATGAAACCATAAAACTCTTAGAAGAAAAATATAGTCAAAAATCTCTTGAATATAAACATGCAACTTTTTCCTGAATGCATATCCTCAAACAAGATAAACAAAACAAAAATGAACAAATGGGACTACATCATGCTAAAAATCTTCTTTAGAGCAAAGGACACCATCAGCAGAACAAAAAGGCATTTTACAGTATGGGAGAAAATACTTGTAAATGACATATCTGACAAGGGGTTAACATCCAAAATATATAAAGAACTCACATGCCTCAACACCCAGAAAGCAAATAATCCTATTAAAAAATGGGTGGAGGATATGAACAGACACTTCTCCAAAGAAGAAATTCAGATGGCCAACAGGCACATGAAAAGATGCTCCCCATCGCTAATTATCAGGGAAATTCAAATTAAAAAAACATAATGAGATATCACCTCACACCAGTTAGGATGGCCAACATAGAAAAGACTAGGAACAACAAATGCTGGCGAGGATTTAGAGAAAGGGGAACCCTCCTACACTGCTGCTGGAAATATAAACTAGTTCAACCATTGCAGAAAGCAGTTTGGAGGTTCCTCAAAAAACTAAAAATAGAAATACCATTTGACCCAGGAAATCCACTCCTAGGAATTTGCCCAAAGAAAACAACTTCTCAGATTCAAAAAGACATATGCACCCCTATGTTTATCACAGCACTATTTACAATAGCCAAAAAATGGAAGCAACCTAAGCGTCCATCAGTAGATGAATGGATAAGAAGATGTGGTACATATACACAATGGAATATTATTCAGCCATGAGAAAGAAACAAATAAATCCTCCCATTTGCAACAACATGGATATACCTAGAGGGTATTATGCTCAGTGAAATAAGTCAAGCAGAGAAAGACAAATACCAAATGATTTCCCTCATTTGTGGAGTATAACAATGAAGCAAAACTGAAGGAACAAAATAGCAGCAGACTCACAGACTCCAAGAAGGGACTAGTGGTTTCCAAAGTGGAGGGGTGGGGGAGAGCATGTGGGAAGGGTAGGTGGGGAGTGAGGAGGAAGGGGATTGAGGGTTTCATGATTGGTGCACATGGTGTGTGGGGGGTCATGGGGAAGACAGTGTAGCTCAGAGAAGACAAATAGGGACTCTGTGGCATCTTACTACACTGATGGACAGTGACTGAAATGGAGTCGGGGGAGGACTTGATAATATGGGTGAATGTAGTAACCTGAATTTTTTCATGTGAAACTGTCATAAGAGTGTATATCAATGATACTTTAATTTAAAAAATCACCAGGCCTATTTGAGTTCACTAATTAATTCTATCAAACATTTTAGGATGAAATTATTCTGATATTCTACATCTTTTTCAGAGAATGGTAAGAGAAGGAATACTTCCTTACTCATTCTAGGCCACATTACTCTAATATCAAAACCAGACAAAGAAAACTACAAACCAAAATCTCTCATGAGCATAGATGTAAAATCCTCAACAAAATATTAGCAAATTGAATACAACAAGGTATAAAAAGAATTATATACCATGACCAACAAGTATTTATCCTAGGCAGGCAAGGCTGCTTTAACATTTGAAAATCAGTTAATGTAATCCATCATATCAACAGGCTAAAAAGGAAAAATCACAAGATCTTATCAGTAGATGCAGAAAAAGTATTTGACAAAATGCAGCATCCATTCATGATAAAAATTTTCAGTAAACTAGTAATTGAAGAACTTCTCTGATTTGATACAGAAAACCCACAGCTAACATCATATTTAATGGTAAGAAACCTGAAGCTTTCTCTTTAAGGTCAGGTACAAGGCAAGGATGTCTCTCTCCACTTCAACACATATTAGCAGTTCTAGCCAGTGCAATAAGATAAGAAAATGAAATAAAAAGTACACAGATTGAAGTGGAGGACAAAACTGTCCTTGTTTGCATATGACATGATTGTCTATGTAGAAAACCTGAATCAACAAAAAAGTCCTGAAACTAATAAATGATTATAGCAAGGTTATAGGATTCAAAGTTAATATATATAAGTCAATCATGTTCCTATATACTGGCAATGAACAAGTGGAATTTGAAATAAAAAACACAATACCAGTTCATTAGTACCCTAAAATTTTCAATACTTAGGTATAAATCTAACAAAATACATACAAGATCTACATGAGAAAAACTGCAAAACTTTGAAGAACAAAATCAAATATGAACAACACAGACTCAACATTGTCACAACGTCAGTTCTTCACAGTCTGATCTACAAATTCAATTCAATTCCAATCGAAATATTAGCAAGTAATTTTATGGATGGTGACAAACTGATTCCAACATTTGTATGGAAAAGCAAAAGATCCAGAATAGCCAACACAATACTGAAGTACTAAGTTGGAGGACAGACAATATACAACCTCAAGGCATAATATAACACTACAGTCACTAAGACAATGTGGTATTGGCAAGGAAATGGACAAATAAATCAATGGAACAGAACAGACACAGAATAGAACCCCATAAATAACAGTTAACTGATCTTTAACAGAGAAGCAAATGCAATACAATGGAGAAGAGATAGGCTTTTCAGCAAATACTGCTGGAACAACTAGACTTTCACAGGCAAAAGATAAATCTAGACACAGACTTTACCTTATACCCTTCACAAAAATTAACTTGAAATGGATCACAGATCTAAATGTAAAACAACACAAAACTATAAAAATCCTAGGAGATAACATTTAATTATCTAGGAGAATTACCTAGGAGAAAATTTAATTACCTCAAGCATGGGACAACTTTTTAGATACAACACTAAAAGTACAATCCATGAAAGAAATAATTGATAAGCTGGATATCATTAAAGTTAAAACCTTCTGCTCCGAAAAAGGCAACATCAAGATGATAAGAAGACAAGCTATGGAATGGGAGAAAATATTTTCATAAGACACGTCTAACAGATTTATGCAAAATATGCAAAGAACTCTTAAAATTCAACACTAAGAAAACAACTAACCTGACTTAAAAGTGGGACAAAGACCTTAACATACACCTCATCAAAGAAGACATACAGATGGCAAATATGCATATGAAAAAATGCTCCATATCAAATGTCTTCAGGGAAATGCGAATTAAAACAATGTGACACCCCTGCACACCTATTGCAATGGCCAGAATCTGGAACACTAACACCAAATTCTAGTGAGGTTGTGGAGCAACAGGAACTCTTACTCATTGCCAGCAGGAATGAAAAATAGTACAGCCACTTTAGAAGACAGTTTGGCAATTTCTTACAAAACTAAACCTACTCTTACCATATGATCCAGCAATTATGCTCCTTGGCTATTTACCCAAAGGAGTTGAAAATATAGGTCCACACAAAAATCTGCACATGGATGTTTATAGCAGCTACATTCAAAACTGCCAAAACCTCAAAACATCCAAGATGTTCTTCAGTAGGTAAATGCATAGCCTGTGGTATAACTACACAATGGAATTATTCAGAAATAAAAAGAAATGAGCTGTCAAGCCATGAAAAATACATGGAAGAAACTTATGTGCATATTACTAAGTGAAAGAAACCAACATGAAAATTCTGCATACTGCATGATTTTAAGTATATGATATTCTGAAGAAAGCAAAAATATGAAGACAGTGAAAAGATGAGTGATTACCAGAAGTTGGAAGATAGGGTGGGAGGGATGAATAGAGGAGCACAGAGGATTTTTAGAGCAGTGAAAATACCCTGTATGATACCATAATGATAGATACATGTGATTACACATTTTTCCAAACCCATAAGATGTACACAAAGAATAAACTGTAATGTAAACTATACACTTTAGGTGATTATATATGTCAACTTAGGTTCATTAATTGTAACAGTTGTACTATTCTGGTGGAGGATGTTGATAATGGGGGAAGATTATAGTGGAGTCATGTAGTATATGGAAAGTCTCTGTACCTTCCCCTCAATTTTACTGTGGCCCTAAAACTGCTCTAATAAAGCCTTAATAAAAATAAAATACAGTTGACCCAACTCATTGTTTTGTTTGTTCTGCAGTCTTCTTTTCTCTGAGTAGTTCGTTGTGGATATTTTCTTTTGCCATGTTTTCAAGATCACCAATAAAATTTTATGGAGTCTAATTTGCTGTTAAATCCATCCACTGTATTTTCCATCTCAGCTATTATAGTTTTCATCTCTAGAAGTTCCATTTGGGTATTCTTTAAAATATCTTCAATATATCTATTACATATGGCTTGTTTAACATATGGAATACAGTTATAATAACTATTTCCTTATCTTGTCTACTAATTCTATCATCTATGTCATTTCTGGATTGGTTTCTATTGGTTGATTTTTCTTTTCATTATGGGTAATTAATATTCTCCTGCTTCTTTGCATGTTTTGTATGTTTTGGTTGAATGCCAGGCATTGTGAATTTTACTTTCTTGAGCAATAGATATTTTTGTAATCCTATAAATATTTTTGAGGTTGGTCCTGGGGCATCATTAAATTACTTGGAAACAGTATGATCCTTTTGGGTTTTGCTTCTCATTTTTGTTGAGCTGGACCAAGACAATGTTTATCCTAAGACTAATTTTTCTCCATTACTGAGGCAAAACCTTTCTATCTGAAGCTCATAAATTATAGTATTCCTATTCTGGCTGCTGGGAACAAAAACTAGTAGAATTGGACAATCTCAATTAAAAGCATGGCTCTGCCACTGGTTAACTGTACAAATTTTTAAAAATCACTTAATGTATTTGGGTCTCAGTTTCTTAGTCTACAGTGTCAGGAATCAAAATAAATGACAGGTGAAACATCTTATCAAGAGCTATTAGTTAAGTCCATTTATTTTTCCTCTTCATGAGTTTCCTTCCTTCCCAATAATGAAACTGTCAACCCTAGTTGTGAAAAAGACCTCTACTTTTTGAGGACATATCTTGAATATTTCTTCTGCACCCTTCACCTACTATTCTAGAATTATGTCCTATTATTCCTTTCATTTATTCATGCACAGTATTTATAGTCCTTAAATCAGGTCAGTAACTTGGGAGATTCAGAGAGCAATTAAGACATAGTTCTACTCTTAGAAAACTTACAGTTCAGAAAAAAATGCCCAGTTCTCTGGCCATTCTGAAGTCCTTTCTCTCTGTCAAGCTCTCAGGAAGTTGAGATCAAGTAGTTGAAGAATTTCGAGAAGAGGACATGACTGGAAGATGGGCTAGAGTTCAGAGCTGCCTGAAGTATTTAACTGCGTAAGATCAATTGAGGGACAATGGTTGGTGTCCAATGGTGAGGGCGGGAAATATCATCAATGTGTGTGTTCATGGAACGCTAAGGCCACAGGTACTTGACTGGGGAGCAGGCAGCCAAAAGGGGTAATCTGATAACCAGAATGGCAGAAACCAAAGCTACAGGGCCATAGCACATCAGGTATATTGTTGAAGCCCAGGAAACATCACAGAAGCTTCCAGGTCTGAAGGGGAAAAGCCAAGCTACATGCCTCTTGTTCTGACTAGCTTGGACAACCTGAACCTCAAATACAGTGTGACTAAACCAACGGGCTAGAGCTGAGGATTAAACAAAAGCTCACACATTAGGTCTCTATTCATGTTCTCCCTGGAATGCTTGTTCATATCATTCCAATATTTATAACCCAGCTCATATTCCTCTCTAACAGAAAGCTTATTTCTCTGAACTCTTATTTATTTATTTATTCATTTATTCATTTATTCATTTACTTATTCATTCATTTATTTATTTTGTAATTAATTTATTACTACTATTTGACATTTCCAAACTGGTGGCAAAACAAAAAAAAAGCATATTTGAACTACTTAGTAAAGTTCAGCAAAAAATGACTACCCATTGTTGAATTTTACTGACTTATTACAAAGCACTTTACAATAAACATGCTATTTTTATAATCACAAGAATGAAATTCTACTTACAGATGATAAAACTTTTACTTATAAAAACTCTTACTTCCTGCACCAAAAAGCACAAGTGAGAAGGAAAAAACACATACTGAATTTTATCAAGATTAGAAATTTTGGTGCTTCTGAAGACACCACCAAGAAAATGAAAAGACAACCCTCAGAATAGGAGACATATTTGCAAATCATGTATCTAGTAAGGGACTTGCATGTAAGAATATATAAAGAACTCTTACAACTCAATAATAAAAACACAACCCAACTAAAAATGGGCAGACCTTTTTCATTCTTTTTTATTTTCATTTTCTATTTATTCTAGTTTTACTGAGATGTAATTGACATATATTAGTCCAAGGTGTAGTACAATATGATTTGACATATATATACTACAAAAAATCACTACAGCAAGTTTAATTATGACCTTTTATAGTTGCAGAATTTTTTATCTTCTGACGTGAACATTCAAGATCTACTCTCTTAGCAACTTTCAAATATACAATACAGTGTTGTTAACCATAGTCACCAAGTGATACATTATATCACCAGGACTTACTTATCTTATAATTGGAAGTGTGTACCTTTTCACTGTGTTCACACATTTCCCCTACCCCGCCCCACTCTCTACCCTGGAAATCAACAATCTGTGCTCAGGATTTTTTAGATTCCACATATTAGTAAGGTCATACAGAATTTGTCTTTCTCTGACTTATTTCACTTAGTATAATGTCTTCAAGGTCCATTCATGTTGTCACAAATTGCAGGATTCCCTTATCGTTTTTTTTATTTTTTAAAGGTATTATTGATATACACTGATGAAGGTTTCATATGAAAAAACGATGTGGTTACTACATTTACTCATATTATTAAGTTCCCACCCAAACCCCAATGCAGTCACTGTCCACCAGTGTAGTAAGATGCCACAGATTCACTATTTGCCTTCTCTGTGCTACACTGTTTTCCCTGTGATCCCCCATACCATGTCTACTAAACATAATACCCCTCAATCCCCTTCTCTCTCCCTCCTGACACGCCCTCCCACACCCCTCCCCTTTGGTAACCACTAGCCCCTTCTTGGAGTCTCTGAGTCTAATGCTATTTTGTTCCTTCAGTTTTGCTTCCTTGTTATACTCCACAAATGAGGGCAATATTTGGCACTTGTATTTCTCCACCTGGCTTATTTCACTGAGCATAATATTCTCCAGCTCCATCCATGTTGTTTTGTAAGAAAGAGAGGATTTCTTTCTTTCTTATGGCTGAATAGTCTTCCTTGTGTATATATACCACATATTCTTAATCCATTCTTCTACTGAAGGACACTTAGGTTGCTTCCATTTCTTGGCTATTGTAAATAGTGCTGCGATAAACATAGGGGTGCATCTGTCTTTATGAATCTGAGAAGTTGTTTTCTTTGGGTAAATTCCAAGGAGTGGGATTCCCCAGTCAAATGGTATTTCTATTTTTAGTTTTTTGAGGAACTTCCATATTGCTTTCCACAATGGTTGAACTAGCTTACATTCCCACCAGCAGTGTAGGAGGGTTCCTGTTTCTATGCATCCTCGCCAGCATTTGTTGTTCTTAGTCTTTTTGATGCTGGCCATCCTTACCAGTGTGAGGTGATATCTCATTGTGGTTTTAAGTTACATTTTCCTGATGACTAGTGATGTGAAGCATCTTTTCATATGTCTGTTGGCCATCTGAATTTCTTCTTTGGAGAACTGTGTCTTCATATCCTCTGCCCATTTGTTAATTGGGTTATTTGCTTTTTGGGTGTTGAGGTGTGTGAGTTCTTTATATATTTTGGATGTTAACTCCTTGTCAGATATGTCATTTACAAATATTTTCTCCCATACTATAGGATGCCTTTTGTTCTGCTGATGGTGTCCTTTGCCGAAAAGAAATATTTTAGGATGATGTATTCCCATGTGTTCATTTTTCCTTTTTTCTCCCTTGCTCGAGGAGATGCATTCAGGATAAAGTTGCTCATGCTTATATTTAGGACATTTTTGCCTATGTTGTCTTCTAAGAGTTTTATGGTTTCATGACTTACATTCAGTTATTTGATCTATTTCGAGTTTACTTTTGTATATGGGGTTAAACAAAAATCCAGTTTCATTCTCTTGAACATAGCTGCCCAGTTTTGCCAACACCAGCTGTTGAAGAGGCTGTCATCTCCCCATTGAATGTCCATGGCTCCTTTATCATATATTAATTGACCATACATGGTTGGGTTTATATCAGTACTCTCTAGTCTGTTCCATTGGTCTATGGGTCTGTTCTTGTGCCAGTACCAAATTGTCTTGATTACTGTGGCTATGTAGGAGAGCTTGAAGTTGGGCAGCATAATCCCCCTAGCTTTATTCTTCCTTCCCAGGATTGCTTTGGCTATTTGGGGTGTTTTGTGATTCCATATGAATTTTAGAACGATGTTCTCTAGTTTGTTGAAGAATGTTGTTGGTATTTTGATAGGAATTGCATTGAATCTGTAGATTGCTTTAGGCAGGATGGCCATTTTCACAATATAAATTCTTCCTGTACATGAGCACAGGATGTTTCCATCTATTGGTGTCTAAAACTTTAATTTCTCTCATGAGTGTCTTGTAGTTTTCAGAGTATAAGTGTTTCACTTCCTTGGTTAGGTTTATTCCTGGGTTCTATTATTTTTGATGCAGTTGTGAATAGAATTGTTTTCCTGATTTCTCTTTCTGCCAGTTCATTGTTAGTATATAGGAATGCCACAGATTTATGTGTATTAAGTTTGTATCCTGCAACTTTGCTAAATTCAGATATTAGATCTAGTACTTTTGGAGTGCATTCTTTAGGGGTTTTTATGTACAATATCATGTCATCTGCAAACAGGGACAATTTAACTTCTTCCTTCCCAATATGGATGCCTTTTACTTCTTTGTGTTATCTGATTGCTATGGCTAGGACCTCCAGTACTAAGTTGAATAACAGTGGGGAGAGTGGGCATTCTTGTCTTGTTCCCGATCTTAGGGGAAAAGCTTTCAGCTTCTCACTGTTAAGTATAATGTTGGCTGTGGGTTTGTCATATATGGCTTTTATTATGTTGAGGTACTTGCCCTCTATACCCATTTTGTTGAGAATTTTTATCATGAATGGATGTTGAATTTAGTTGACTGCTTTTTCAGCATCTACGGAGATGATCATGTGGTTTTTGTCCTTTTTGTTGATGTGGTGGATGATGTTGATGGATTTTCGAATGTTGTAACATCTTTGCATCCTGGAATAAATCCCACTTGATCATGATGGATGATCTTTTTGATGTATTTTTGAATTTGGTTTGTTAATATTTTGTTTAGTATTTTTACATCTATGTTTGTCAGGGATATTGGTCTGTAATTTTCTTCTTTTGTGCTGTCTTTGCCTGGTTTTGGTATTAGAGTGATCCTGGCCTCACAGAATGAGTTTGGAAGTATTCCCTCCTCTTCTACTTTTCGGAATACTTTAAGGAGGATGGGTATTAGGTCTTCACCTAATGTTTGATAAAATTCAGTGGTGAAGCCATCTGGTCCAGGAGTTTTGTTCTTAGGTAGTTTTTTGATTACCAGTTCAATTTCTTTGCTGGTAATTGGTCTGTTCAGATTTTCTGTTTCTTTCTGGGTCAGCCTTAGAAGGTTGTATTTTTCTAGAAAGTTGTCCATTTCTTCTAGGTTATCCAATTTGTTAACATATAATTTTTCTTAGTATTCTCTAATAATTCTTTGTATTTCTATTGTGTCCATGGTGATTTTTCCTTTCTCGTTTCTAATTCTGTTTATGTGAGTAGACTCTCTTTTATTCTTGATAAGTCTGGCCAGGAGTTTATCTTTTTGTTTATTTTCTCGAGGAACCAGCTCTTGCTTTCATTGATTCTTTCTATTGCTTTATTCTCAATTTTATTTCTTTCTGCTCTTATCTTTATTATGTCCCTCCTTCTACTGACTTTGGGTCTCATTTGTTCTTCTTTTTCTAGTTTCATTAATTGTGAGCTTAGATTGCTCATTTGGGATTGTTCTTCTTTCCTGAGGTAGGCCTGTATTGCAATTACTTTCCTCTTAGCATGGCCTTTGCTGCATCCCGCAGATTTTGGGGTGTTGAGTTATTGTTGTCATTTGTCTCCATATATTGCTTGTTCTCTGTTTTTATTTGGTCATTGATCCATTGGTTATTTAGGAGCATGTTGTGAAGCCTCCATGTGTTGGTGGCTTTTTCATTTTCTTTGTATAATTTATTTCTAGTTTCATACCTTTGTGGTCTGAGAAACTGGTTGGTACAATTTCAGTCTTCTTGAATTTACTGAGGCTCTGTTTGTGGCCTAGTATATGATCTATTCTTGGAAATATTCCATGTGCACTTGTGAAGAATGTGTTTTCTGCTGCTTTTGCATGTAGAGTTCTGTAGATGTCTGTTAGGTCCATCTGTTCTAATGCCTCTGTCTCCTTACTTATTTTCTGTCTGGTTGATCTGTTCTTCAGAGTGAGTGGAGTGTTGAAGTCTCCTAGAATTAATGCATTGCATTCTATTTCCCCTTCCAATTCTCTTAGTATTTGTTTCACATATGTAGGTGCTCCTGTGTTAGGCACATAGATATTTATAATGGTTATATCTTCATGTTGGATTGACCCCTTTATCATTATGTAATGTCCTTCTTTGTTTCTTGTGACTTTCTTTGTTTTGAAGTCTGTCTGATATAAGTACTGCAATTCCTGCTTTTTTCTCCCTATTAGTTGCATGAAATATCTTTTTCCATCCCTTCACCTTTAGTCTGTGTATGCCTTTGAGTTTAGTGAGTCTCTTGTAGGCAGCATATAGATGGGTCTTTATTTTTATCCCTTCAGTGACTATGTCTTTTGATTGGTGGATTCAATCCATTTGCATTTAGGGTGATTATCAATAGATATGTACTTATTGCCATTGCAGGCTTTAGATTCATGGTTACCAAAGGTTCAGCGTTAACTTCCTTACTATCTAAGAGTCTAACTTAACTTACTTAATATGCTATTACAAACACAATCTAAAGGTTCCTTATTTTCACCTCCTTTTTCTTCCTCCTCCATTCTTTATGTGTTAGGTATCATATTCTGTACTCTTTGTCTATCCCTTGATTGACTTTGGGGATAGTTAATTTAATTTTGCATTTGCTTAGTAATTAGGTGTTTTGCTTTCTTTACTGTGGTTTTATTACCTCTGGTGACAGCTATTAAACCTTAGGAACACTTCCATCTATAGCAGTCCCTCCAAAATAGACTGTAGAGATGGTTTGTGGTAAGTAATTCTCTCAGTTTTTCCATATCTGGAAATTGTTTAAGCCCTCCTTCAAATTTAAATGATAATGTTATCATATAAAGTAATCTTGGTTCAAGGCCCTTCTGCTTCATTGCATTAAATACATCATACCACTCCCTTCTGGCCTGTAAGGTTTCTGTTGAGGAGTCTGATGTTAGCCTGATGGGCTTTCCTTTGTATGTGATCTTATTTCTCTCTCTCTGGCTGCTATTAATAGTCTGTCCTCATCCATGATCTTTGCCATTTTAATTACTATATGTCTTGGTGTTGTCTTCCTTGGGTCCCTTGTGTTGGGAGATCTGTGCACCTCCATGGCCTGAGAGACTATCTCCTTCCCCAGATTGGGGAAGTTTTCAGCAATTACCTCCTCAAAGACACTTTCTATCCCTTTTTCTCTTTCTTCTTCTTCTGGTACCCCTATAATGCAAATATTGTTCCGTTAGGATTGGTCACAAAGTTCTCTCAATATTCTTTAATTCTTAGAGATCCTTTTTTCTGTCTGTGCCTCAGCTTCTTTGTATTCCTCTTCTCTAGTTTCTATTTCATTTATCATCTCCTTCACCATATCTAATCTGCTTTTAATTCCCTCCATTGTGCTCTTCAATGATTGGATCTCCAACCAGAATTCATTCCTGAGTTCTTGAATATTTTTCTGTACCTCCATGATCATGTTAATGATTTTTATTTTGAACTCCCTTTCAGGATGATTCATAAGGTCAATGTCATTTAAATCTTTCTCAGGAGTTGTATTCATAATTTTGCTTTGAACCAGGTTCCTTTGGCATTTCATATTTGTATATGGCGCCCTCTGGTGCCCAGAAGCTCTACTCTCTGGAGCTGCTCAGCCCCTGAAGCAATGTCAGGGGTTGCAGGGGATTGGTACTGGTACCTTGGGGGAGGAAAGAGCTGTTTCCTGCTTCCCAGCTGCTATGCCTGTCTCCACTGCCTGAACCAGTGGGCCAAGCACACAGGTATAAGCCTCTATGCTTTGCGTTTATAGTTGCTGTAGACAGGTCTTCCCTCCAGCTGGCCTAACGCCAGGGTAGGATTTACCAGTTTGTGAGCCAGGTGGGGCTGGCCAGGAGAAAGGCACAGTAGGCTGCGTATCACAGAGGAGGTCCTTGGATCTGTGCAGCCAGCCAGGGAGCTGGAGTGCCAGAAGATCTTGAAAGTTCCCAACCTGCTGGGCAGAGTGCACCCATACAATTTTGTCTACCTGTCCTTTCTCCTGAGCAGTAAGCTCTGTGCAGTCCTTGCCCCTTTAGCAGCCCTCTTGCTGTTAGGAAGTCTCTCAGACTGCCCGCCTTTCTTTTGTCCCAGAGCAGCCAGATATGAATCCCTGCTTTCCACAAATGGCTGGAATCTCAGTCTCTCCAGGAATTCTGCCTATCTTAGCTTTCCAAACCCCTAATCATGAGAGAACCATGCAAGAACCACGTAATGTAGGTTTGTGCTCCCAGAGCATATCTCCGGAGTTAGGTATTCAGCAGTCCCAGGCCTCCACTCTGTCCCACTCTTTTTCTCTTCCTCCCACTGGTGAGCTGGGGTGGGGGAAGGGCTTGGGCCCTACCAGGCCACAGCTTTGGTATGGTACCCTGTTCCATGAGGTTTATTCTTTTCTCCAGGTGTAGGCAGTTTGGCACAGTCCTCTTTCCTGTTGCTCTTTCAGAATTAGTTGTATTAATTATATTTTCATATTATATGCAGTTTTAGGAGGAAGCCTCTGTCTCACCTCTGACGCCACCATCTTTAATCCCTTCGAGGTATTATCTCTCAGAACTTTTAATGATTCTGCCCTGCACCTCTTCGAAAACATATCACATTTTACTTTTATTTGTGGACATGATTTTGCCTCAGTTTATATTATATGCATCTTAGGAATAGTTTTTACTTTTTTATGGGTTCTAAACCCAAATATGCAAAGAAATGCATAATGCTGAGCAATTCCTTTAGCTTCTCTGAGTCTGGTTCCTCATCTGTAAGATAATCATAACAAAACTTTCCCTGCCTGTACCTCCTGTGATCATTGTGAAGTGCCATCAAAGTCGAGCTTTTAATGTACTTTATAAATGATGATGTGTTAGACAAATGTGACTACAGATAGGGACACTGAGGTACTTAATATATTTAAGAAACTTCATTAGTACACCTCTGAGCAAATAACGGCAGAATTTAAGTGAGGCTGCCTGTCACACTCCCATCTCTACTACTCTCTAAGAGCAAAGTTAAGAGCATGGGATCTGGAGCCAGACTGCCTGGGTTCCATACCAACCTACTCCTTATGAGCTTTGGGAAAGTTCTTAAACTTTTCTGCAGGCATTATTTCTTATTCACTTTAATATCTCCCAGGTATTAAGTTGGCATCCAGTGTCAAAGGACCAAAGAAGTGTCTAAGGAAACAGAATTAAGCATCAGTTTCTATCCTAACTAGCTGTGTCATGGGCATGTCACCTAACCTCTCTAACCTTGGACTAGATAAGCTCTTTTTAAATTTTCTTATATAATACTTTAAAGTTCATTTAATAAATCATTCTTATTAACACATATAATGTAGGGGGCAAGGGGAGGGCGGTATAGCACAGAGAAGACAAGTAGTGACTCTATAGCATCTTACTATGCTGATGGACAGTGACCGCAATGAGCTGGGGGTAGGGGGAACTTGATAATATGGGTTAATGTAGTAACTACAATGCTGCTTATGTGAAAGCTTCGTAAGATTGTATATCAATGATACCTTAATAAAAAATAAAAAATAAAAAAATAGTAACAAAATAAATAAATAAATAAATCTTAAGGGTCTGTTTTATATTTTATAGTAGAGACTATTATTTTGGTAAAAATAAAAACTTTAGTGAATCCAAGTATATCTGAAGAGGAAGAATGTTTCTAGGCTTCTTACTATCTCCATGACCTCGGCAAAGCATTTAAGGTCCCTGAGACTCAACTTCCTCCTCAGTAGCTACATCATAGAATTGTTATGAGGATTAAATATTTAAAGCACCAAACACAGTGATGTGCAATGGTAGCTAACAATGCCAAACAATAATTAAAACTTAGCTTTAAAAATTGATTTTAAAAGTTTGAAATCAGTCCTCATGGACCCATACGTTTAAATACCAGTCACTCACATTTACGTTATTAGCCACCAAGAATTTACCACCCAATGGAATCCACTAACTTAGTTGTGTAACTCTTCTGAAATAATCTTCCCTTCATTTCCACCTCATGAACAAGTCATCCTCTAATGCCCAGATCAAATATCACTTATTCCAGTGTCTTCCCCAGGTCCTCTTGGCAAACAGAAGCTTCCTAATGCCATACACTTCTATGGCAACAGTAACCATGCATCATTTTAAATACCATGTATCTTTATGGTAAAAATTATTTTTTTTAAACTAGAAAGGATGAGCACAGGGCCTGGCACATAGCAGGTGCTCAATATATTTGTTATTATTTGAATAAATGGACAAAAAAATCTGCTTTAAGCAGTTATTTAGTAAATTCACTCATCATTATTTATAACAAGAAAAAAAGGCAAGTTAAAGGCCTCGTGCAAATCTATAGGCTCAGGTGCAAACTAAAAAAGATTAATCAGAGGTTTTCAGGAATTCAATCTCAGCTAGAAATAGGAAAGAGTATAGTTATGGTTGTTATTCAGTGCCTCATGACTAGAAAAAAAAAATTCCCAAACAGAAGAGTTTCAGTTCTACATGCTGTTTTATTGAAAACAAGAAAAGCTTCCATATCAATGATACTTCAATAAAAAATTTAAAAAATATATTTAAAGAAAAGAAAACCCTCCAAACTATTGGAAATCACATGGTTCATCTTTTCTAGTCAAGGCAAACAAAAATAAGAACACAGAGCCAGCAGATTTATAAGGGCCACTCCAAGCAGGCTTAAGTTTCAAACAAGTTTGATGGAAAACCATGTTTTGATCTGTTTTTAAAGAAAATTATAACTCTGTTGCACAATTATGGATGTTTGAAAACTTAAGCTGAATCATACACATTTATATTCTGGGATCTATTTTCCCAAAATGTGGGGAGTTCAAAAGTTCAAACAGAGTAGGTTTATAACCATCATTATAATTACCATGGGGACCCTGGGTAAGTTACTTTATCTTTCTGGTTATTTCATTCATTGCAGAATGAGAGCACTGGAATGGATAATTTTCAAAGTCCCTATGACTCTCAGCAAAGTCACAGAAAAGAAGAAGCACAGGGTGTCATTTGGAATAAACAGAATTGGCATCTGCCAACATGATATGTTTTGAGAACCAAAAACCAAGAGTCTCCATTCAAAAATATCTTTGTCCAGTAGAACCAAACCCTACAAATTAAGTGGTAGGAAAGCAGCAGAAGACACAGATGCTTTGGAATCAGCCAGACCTGGGCTCCAATCCAAACTCTGACACAAGCTTTCTCTCAGTGAACAACTTAATTTAATGTCTATGAGCCTCTGTTTTCCCATCTGTGAAATGGTAATGTTCAACATACTCTATTATCCAGGATATATCCAGGATAGATCAATGGTGGTCAAAGTGCAGCAGAGCTCTCTCATGTAATTGTAGATTAATGATACCAAACAAAAAGGGCAGCAGAGCTCTGAGAGTGGTAGGCCTCCCCAGCTTGCAAAGGTAGTATTTAGGCAGCAAATAATAGGTTTAGATTAAAAAGCTCTACTCCAAGAAGCAGGATGAGAGGGCACTAGCTGCCTTCTGAGCTTCCCTGGAAGAATGGACTTACCCTGGCCCCTCCAAAAACCCAGCTCCCTGGGAAAATGAACCATCCCAGGTTCAGCCAACATTACAGTTACAGGTAATCATTTCCAGATAATGCAAAGTTGACTATAATTTTGGTTTAACCATGGTTGTAGGTTTTTCTGAACCCGCCATTCCATCACTACCTGCCAATACCCCCACTGGGTTGAGAGTTGATTATATTAATAGGTTACAATGTGATTGTATGGATTATTTTCCTTTTGTTCAATGGATGCCACAGAAATCCCCTTTAATGATTTCTACAGCTTGGGGTACTAGTGCTCAACCAGCAATTTTAGAGTCAAAAAGAATCTGAAGGCCAAGGCACTCACATAAGCAGATCTGCCTGCCCCCAAAGCACCTTAGGAAATGTTAGGTGGAGATAAAAAGAGATGTAACCATGTCATCCTTCCCACACATTTTTAGACAGGATAAAATGAGATGATTTCTGCAACACATCTGACATGATGCCTAGCCCTAGAAGTTACTTATTAAATGGTAGTTACTATCATTAATCACCACTGTTCTGTGTGGCACCAAAGTTTACTAGTGTTTTGCTATGCTGCACAGCCTCCCTAACAACACAATGGTCTCTGGACTTTTTGGATCATATATGTCTATGATATTTTTTTTAAATGTTTAGCGTACATATTCCAATACATGCATATTTATTTATTTATATAATATACATGTGCTACTCAGAATGAACAAAACAGCAGCAGACTCACAAACACTGAAAAGTAACTAGTGGTTACATGGGGGAGGGGTTAGGGTGGGTGAATAGGGAGGGTGAGAGAAATAAAGGGGCACAAAAATTCTCAATCATAATATAAGTTGGCCACAAGTATAGTAGTACAGCATGGAGAATATAGTCAATAATTCTGTAACATCTTCCTATGTTGACAGATAGTAACCGCACTAATGGGGGGTGAGGATTTAATATGGGTAACTGTTGAAACCACCATGTTGTATATTTGAAACCAATATAAGATTGTATATCAACAATACTTCAAAATATATATATATATGTATAATATACATACACATGTTACTTACATGTTAAAACTTACACAAGATAAACATTAAAAAATTCAGAAAGAAAAAAATACCTTTAATATGTATTTCATTAATTTCTAGAACAAAAAAACCTATAAGCAATGTGTTTGAATATGATTCATTATTATTTTTTGAATCTTGGTTTAATGCTTTGTGTCACAGCACTTTGAAGGTCTGCATCTAAGTTCAGTTTATATCAACACTTAATTGTAATGGTTGTCATAAGTGAGCAAAAACTTCACATGGAAGTTCCAAATGGAGTCCCCTAGAAGTCTCTCTGTGACTGCACTTACTAAATCATAATACTCATTTTTCGATCCTAATCACTATTTATACAAAGGCTTTTGTTGAGGTTGGCTAATACATTTCCATCATTCTTGATGTCAAAAAAATTATTCCTGCAAACAAATTAAAAGGGATTGCATATTTGTATTTTTTAACAAATAGACTCAATACTCTCTAAAACTCTTTTGGAGATGATTAAATACAGTGGAAAATCCTATTTCCAAGTTCAGTAAGTATGCAGGTGACAGATAAAGTTTTCTATAACTAAACAACAGAAACATTCCCTTAGACCCATTTTCAAAACTGCTCTCTGGGTTTCCCTCAAAAAGCATTTTGTTTCTTATTATTAAATGTCTCTTAGCTTGAAGAGACAAGCTATTTAATCTCTGCTTATTTTTCTTTTATCTGCTAAGTTGCACACTACTGACACCCACTTGTCATCACACAAAAGGTCAATAAATTAGAGATTTGTCTTTAACTTCAACAATTTTTTAAATGCTTTGACATAAGATAAACAGTGAATATCTATACTTCTGGCTATTCCTTGTTCATTATAAAGCAGAGCTCAGCAAACTACAGACCTCAGATCAGCTCCAGCCCATCTCTGTTTTTACAAATAAAGTTTTATTGGAATACAGTCATATTCATTCATTTACATACATTGTCTATACCTTTCACCCTACAATGGCAGAATTGAGGAGTTGTGACAGATACCATATGGTCTGCAAAGCCTAAAACATTGACTATCTTCCTCTTTACAGAAAAAACTTGCCAACCCCTGCTAGAGACCATTATAAAATTTTTACCATTAAAGGTTCTGTTTCACAAGATTCACCACATTTATCATTTATATTACTGGAATTTTAAATTTGAATTCTACATTGGAATAACTGCCTATGAATGATGCAGTGATTAAATTTCTCTTGTGGCTCTGCTCCTCATGTCTTAACCCTTATTTTATTAATGAAGTCATCAATTATTTATAATTAATGTATTCCTATCTTTTCCTCAGTGGAAAAAGAAAGAATAGTTTTTCATGTATTTCACTACTGAAACACAAGCTAGCAAATATCATAAACTGAGACAATTTAAAAACATCTGTACTTTTATCCAACCACATCAGAAACTTCCCACACTGTCAAATCTATCCTAATGCTTGTTTCTTTAGATTTTCAGCAGTTTCCTATGTGCCTTTCAATAATTGCTGACAATTATTTCAGCCAATTTTTACCATGGCAGAATAACAAGTGGTTCCCTAATAGTATGTAGCTTTTTAATTTCTGTTAACAAAAACTGTAAAGTTAGTGAAATCATGTTAAGTGAATTTGAGCATTGCTTAACTAAAACATTATGGTAAAAATGTTGTGAAGATCTGACATCCATGCTATAAATGCTTCATTTCTAAATGTCATGATAATCATGACAGCTTGATGAATAAAACCCAAGCAGAATATATACTTTGTGCCAAAGTCCACTATTAGTAGTATTAGACTTAAATCCATAGTTCAAAGAGGCTCCATCAAAGTTTCTAATTTTTTGGACTACTTCCTGTCAGATCTGTCTAGATTATCACTGTTTTCTCTCTTAACATGGCTGACAAAGAACTTGTAACAGAGGCAGAAGTGTTTGCCTGGCCACTTTCTCATTGTTTCCTTGGGCTTCTATTACAGGGATTGCCTTCAAGTCAGAATTTCTTTACAGGTATCTTTTTAAGCCTTTTATACATTTTGTGAGGTTTACTTTAGTTCAACTAGATAATATACCACTCGCAAAAGCTACATAGTCTCTGCAGTATAATCACAGCACACTAAAAGCCAACCCATGAGGAAACAACTTGGTCAAGCCTTCCATTTTGTGGAAACCTCAGTCTTCCCTCAGAGCACTTTAGGAACTACACCTGACATTTAAGTTATGTGAAGGCACCAATGTCAATCTACACATTAAATATTAGTAACACTTAAGTTTTCTTTTTTTTTTTATAAAAATATAGAGAGGTCATAGTATTTTTCATATCCCAGTAGACTGTCTTATGCAGTCTATTTTGGAAACCACTGTTTTACACAACGATTCTGCCATTTTTAGAAAGTGCAATACTCAGAACAAGAGTCATTTTGTTAATATTTACCTACCATATATACATATAAATTCAATATATCAGATGCTAAATCAGTGTTATGAAGATGAATCAAAATAAATCAGACCTGGGTCCTACCTTTAACTCCAGTCATTTATTCATTTATTCAGCCACTCAGCAAACACTTTACTGGGTGTCTTTTAGTTCCAGAGATAGGGCTTGGCACTAGGGTTTGATGGCATGGTGACTTTCACTTCAGACATAGCAAACCATTCAGCCAACCTGAATTAGCTTAAATAGATTGGCCATTATGCAGAAATATTTTCATTTTGCATCTGCCCAGAATTCATTCTCCCCTTGAGTAGCACTCCAATTTCTTTTGGGTAACTACCTCCTCCCCATTGTGAGACACTGAACAAAGCTGAAACTATAGGATCAAAGGCACCATGAATAAGGACAAGTGCATGCTTTGTAGAGAAGACCAGAGTGGACAGAAGCAGAGAAGAGAGACCAAAGAGTCTCAGAAAAGGTACAGCCTTTTTTTCCTTACTTTTTATTTTCCCTTAGCAGTCCTTCTAAAGCCTAGTTGGTCTTTATTTCTTCCCCACAAACATTTTTACACAGCTTCACTGTCCAGAACATGAATTTTTGCAATCATATAATAAATATACCATTTTACTTGAGCTAATTTGAGAATTTCTCTTCCTTGTAACCAAACAGCCCCTAACTGAAAATATTTTGGCCCCAGGAAGAGGAGTTGCAAACAATACTCAGGTGAAATAAAGGATGATTATTGTAGAAGAACTATGACACTCTCCATCCTAGATGAGGAGCTAAAGGTCTGAAATATGCAGTGGAGAATCAGCTAGTCCAACTTTCACCTTAAGTCTCCACACAATCTTAAGCAAGTATCATTAGGAGGAGGAAAGAAAAAACTCAGTTTCAGATTGCCTGACTTTAACAGACTGTGAAAAAGATCAATTTACTGTTAACCCAGCTTGGGGGCTCTGATATGGAAACTCCTCATCATCATTTCTTTGGGGTTCTAGGGGTCCCCTTTAGTCTAATAATTTTAGTAGGAACACTAAAAGGGGTGAATGGGCTGTGGCAGATATTGACTTATAGAATAAGCTGATAAGCTGCGCATTGCTTCTGCTAGAAGGAAAGCTTCTGAGAATGTCTGATATAAAATAATCAAGGTTTCATGAAGAATGAACCCTTAATCTTCAGAACTCCTGGGAATAGGTCATATAAGGTTTTCGATTCTGTGAAAACTGCAAGTCAGCTGGCAAGGCTTCTGATCCACTGTAACCCCAGGGCACAAAGACAGGCTCACCCCAGGAATGCTCTCAACTCACTGTCCAGGTTCTTCAGGAGGTAGCCCCACTCTTGCACCACTTTTATGACTCTGGGTCAATGGCCTTTCCTACTTTCTCACCACATGCTTTTCATCTTTTCAAACCTTACCCCTTTACCCCTTCATTAAAGTCCTTAATGACTAGACTCAAGATCATCAGAAAGAACTTTTACAGCCAATTAAAAATCAAAGCAGGATAAGAAAGGTAAGAAACCAATAACAGCACCTTCCACACTTTCATCAAAAGCAAGAAAGCACTTCTGAAACATTCTCCATCAAAATACTATTGCCTAAATCTCTTTTTCCTAGAGAAAAAGGGAGAAATATAGAGATTCTTTTGAGGGAAGGTGTCCACTACTCAAAAATGAGGTGAATGATTCCTTCTAATCCAAAATAGTAAAAATAAGAAAATATGGGTTTCCATTATTTGTTTGAAGCTAGAACAGCTAAAAATTTTATTTAAAATGACAAAAACCAGAGCCTTAATTCTTCACTCTGTGTTTTTCCCATTACTCTTTTTTTTTGAGGGATAAATAAAATCAGGATTTTATTAACCAGGAGGAACAAGGAATGACTGCTGACAGGACAACCTCTTATCACTTCACCTCTATTTATCTCTTCTTTTATTGACAGACATTGAAATTATTTGCAATTTTCATTTTACAAACATAGGTGCAGAGCTGACTCTAGAACTGCGCACAATTACAAGAGTTTCTCCAGGATACATAGTATGAAGTGGAATTTAGCTGAATAACTGTGTACCACATTTTTTGGATTTTTGTTGTGAAAGTTTCCAGACATACTTAAAAGTAGAAAGTGTAACAAACCCGATGTGTCCACCCCCTGCTTCATTTCACCACATACTTGTTTCACCTATCCCATCCCCCTTGTTATGTTTTAGTGCTGGAGTATTTTAAAGTACATCATATCATTCACCTCTAAACACTTCAGTATGCAACTCAAAAATAAATATCCAAATACTTTCTTGCATAACTGCAATGCCATTATTACATCAAACAAAATTCAAAAAAAAATCCTTAGTATCATTCAATTACCAAGCCATACTCAAATTTTCTCTATTATTTACAAAAATTCTTTTTGTAATATGTCTTTGGAATCAGGATAAAATAAGACCCATATTTTTTTGGTTGTTATGTCTTTTTGCTTATTAGTCTTGTAACTCTTACGTTTCTCTTAATCTATAATAGTCCCCTCCCCTTTTATTTTTCCCTTCATTGACTTGTAATCAAAAAACTCCCAAAAACTAAATTCCATGTTCAGATGGCTTCACAGCTAAATTCTACCAAACATTTAAAGAAGAGCTTATACCCATCCTTCTTAAAGTATTACAAAAAAGTAGAAGAGGAGGGAATACTTCCAAACTCATTCCATGAGGCTATTATTATTCTAATACTCAAGCTAGACAAAGAAACCACAAAAAAATAAAATGTATAGACCAATACCTCTGATGAAACAGATGCAAAAATCCTCAACAAAATATTAGCAAACAGAATTCAAAAATACATCAAAAAGATCATCCATCATGACCAAGTGTGATACACTCCAGGGATGCAAGGATGGTAAACTATTTGTAAATTAATCAATATCATATAACACATTAATAAAAAGAAGGATTAAAAATTACATGATTATCTCCATAGATGCCGAAAAAGCATTTGACAAAATTCAAGATCCATTCATGATAAAAACTCTCTCAACAAAATGGGTATAGAGGGTACATACCTCAACATAATAAAGGCCATATATGACAAACCCACAGTCAACATAATACTTAACAGCCAAAAGCTGAAATACTTTCCTCTAAGATCAGGAAGAGGACAAGGATGTACACTCTCACCACTTTTATTCTTTTATGGAACACAGTACTGGAGGTCCTAGCCACAGCAATCAGACAACACAAAGAGATAAAAGGCATCCAAACTGGTAAGGAAGAAATTAAACTGTCTCTATTTGCAGATGACATATTACATATAGAAAACCCTAAAGACTCCACCAAAAACTATTAGAACAAACAACTGAATTCAGAAAAGTTGTAGGATACAAAATTAATAGACAGAAATCTGTTGCATTCCTATATGCTATGAACCAGCAGAAAGAGAAATCAGGAAAGCAACTCCATTTACAATCACATCATAAAGAATAAAATACCTAGGAATAAACCTAACCAAGGAGGTGAAAGACTTGTACTCTGGAAACTATAAGACATTCATAAAAAAATGAAAGAAGACACCAATAAACAGAAATCTATCCCATGCTCATGGACAGGAAGAATTAGTATTGTCAAAATGGTCATACTACCCAAAGTAATTTACAGGTTGAATGCAATCCCTATCAAAATACCAATGTCATTTTTCAATGAACTGGAACAAATAGTTCTAAAATTCATATGGACCCACAAAAGATCACAAAACAATCCTGAGAAAGAACAACAAAGCTGGGGGATTACACTCCCTGACTTCAAGCTCTATTACCAAACTACAGTAATCAAAACAATTTGGTCCTGGCACAACAACAGCCCCATAGATCAATGGAACAGAATAGAGAGCCCAAATTTAAGCCCATAAATATATGGTCAATTAATATATTATAAAGGAGCCATGAATATACAATGGGGAAAAGAAAGCCTCCTCAGTAACTGGTGTTGGGAAAACTGGACAGCTAAATACAAGAGAATGTAACTGGATTATTGTCTAACTCCATGCACAAAAGTAAACTCAAAATGAATCAAAGACTTGAATGTAAGTCATGAAATCATAAAACTCCTAGAAAAAAACATAGGCAAAAATCTCTTGAATATAAATATGAACAATTTTTTCCTGGACACATCTCCTCATGCAACCAAGACAAATTAAAAAATGAACAACTGGGACTATATCAAACTAAAAAAGCTTCTGTATAGCAAAAGACACAGTCAGCAAATAAAAAGGCACCATACAGTATGAGAGAATATATTCCTAAATGACCCACCTGATAAGGGGTTAACATCCAAAATATATACAGAACTCATATGCTTCAACACCCAAAAAACAAATAACCCGATTAAAAAATGGGCAGAGGATCTGAACATTTTCTCCAAAGAAGAAATACGGATAGCCAACAGGCACATGAAAAGGTGCTCCACATTGCTGATTATCAGGAAAATGAAAATTAAAACCACAATGAGATATCACCTCACACCAATGAGAATGGCCAACATCCAAAAGATAAGAAATAACAAATGTTGGCAAGGATGCCAAGAAATGGAACCCTCCTACACTGTTGGTGGGAATGTAAATGGGTGCAACCATTGTGGAAAGCAGTATGGAGGTACCTCAAAAACTAAAAATAGAAATACCATTTGATCCAGTATTTCCAGTTTTAGGAATTTACCCAAAGAAAACAAGATTCCTGATTCAAAAAGACATATGCACCCCTCTGTTTATTGCTGCACTATTTACAATAGCCAAGATATGGAAGCAACATAAGTGTCTATCGATAGATGAATGGATAAAGATGTGGTACATATACATAATGAAATATTATTCAGCTATATAAAGAAAAGAAATACTGCCATTTGCAACAAGATGGATAGATCTAGAGGGTATTATGCTCAGTGATATAATCCAGATGGAGAAAGACAAATACCATATGATTTCACTTATTTATGGAATATAAAAACAAAGCAAAACAGAAGAAACAAAACAGCAGTAGATTCATAGACACTGAGAAGTGACTAGTGGTTACCAAGGGGAGGGGTTGCAGTGGATGGAGAGGGGACAAGTGGGCCCAATAATTCGCAATCACAATACAAGTTGGTCATGGGGACGGTAGTACAGCGTGGAGAATATAAGCAATGATTATGCAACATCTTTCTAAGTTGGCAGATGGTAACTGCACTAGAGGGGGGTGTTGAGGATTTAATAATATGGGTAATTTTGAACCACTGTGCTGTGTGTTTGAAACCAACATAAAATTGTGTAACAACAATACTTCAGTTAAAAAAGAAAAAATATTGAAATAGAGACTCTGAGAGAAAGCTGTTTTTTTATTTTCTCTGGGGAGCCTAAGCTAAGACTATCGGCAGCTCCATCCACTTGAAAAAGTAGGAATGACACCAGCTTGCAAGGAGGAGCAAATTCAAGTAGAGATGATAATGAGAGTAAGAGAAAGAACTCCTGGTTGTATGGAAGCCTTAGTTCTAGTTCTTGAGGTCCCAATTCTTGCAATTCTTCAGTTCTGTGAACTATTTTGTCCCTGCTTAGTGATTCAGTAAACCACCACCCTCATTTGTGGAAGTTAGTTTAAACAGGCTTCCATCCAAAGAGTCTTGATTAATAAATGCCCAGAACTATGAGGTACTCAGAGAAATAATTAAACAAATGTTTAGTTTTTTTGTTGTTGGTGGTGTTTTTTTTCCCCTGCAACTTTAATACATGTCTAGGTAAAAATTCAAACAGTACACAAAGGTATATTATGTAATTATAGAATAAGTCTTCCTCCTACCACCCTCTGAGCTCCTCTGCAGAGGCAAAAACTGTTAATTTCTTGTGTATCTTTCTAGGAATTTTCTTGAATTAACTTTACAGCACTCTAAGGGACAAAGAGAGAATGAAGGGAGTGAAATATATGGCTCCCAGATCTAATTCAACAAAGCAGAGGTGTACCAAAACTATCTCCAGTTTTTCTCTTTTCTAATTATAATGGATTTAAATTTGCAGTTGTAAGATTGTCTTACCACAAACTTTTACATTTTTTATTTTGAAGTAAACTCTCTACAGGGAAGTACTAGCTAATGAGTTTTGTTTTGTCATCATGTACAGCTTTTACAACATACCTTAAAACATCCAACATCTTGAAACAATTAACAAAACTACTGAACTTCACAGAAAGATGGTTTGTTTTTTTAAGGCCCATAAACAGAGGGATTTATTTTTAATTCTGTATCTGTGCTGCCTGACTTAATACCCCGCCTGCAAAACAGTCAAGAAGTCAGACAATCTATGCTGTCACTGTGGTTTCATTTTTTTGTCTTTAAATTTGACGGGCAAAATAAATCACTGGCAGTATTATTTTTTAATGCCTTTAAAAAATATTTAAAGGTACTGCTGATTCAAATATATTTTGGAAGTAGTAACACAACACATAAATGTTATGACTAAAAATAGATGTTGCACAACATTGTGAATGTACTAAATACCAATGAATTGTTCATTTTAAAATGGTTAGTCTCTATTATGTGAATCTCACCTCAATAATAAATATATATGGTGCTTAAGAAAGTTTTGTATTTTATAAAGCAAATCTAAATTAAAAGATCTTTTAAAGTCATCATCTCTGATGAAAAGAACAAACCTCTGTTGAGAAAATACTCTTAAGACTGTGCTAAAAGCCTTCTAATAACCAGTAGACATAATAAGTAGATTATTATAGTATGTCAAAAGGTTAAAAGTACTATGAGAAAAGAAGTAGAATAGGTTAAGAAGGATTAATAGATAGTGGGGTAGGGTATGGGACAGAATTAAAAAGGGTGGTCCCCAGTAGGCCTCATTGAGAAGGTAACATTTAAGAAAAGACTCAAAGAATGAGAGGGAGTTGATCAAGCCGTTAGCAGATTTCTGGCGGACATTCCAAGAGGGAACAGCCAGTGCAAAGACCCTGAGGCAGAGACATGTATAATGTGTTCAAGAAACACCAAGGTCAACATGGATAGAATGGAAAGTGATAAGAGATGAGATTAGAAAGGTAATTGAGACCCTGAAACCCTTGGAGGTCATGATGAAGACTTTGACTTTGATGCTGAGTAAATTGGGGAACCATAGCAGATGTTAGGAGCCATGGCTAAAACCAAAAACTATTGAGAATAAACTGGAGGGAAGGAAGAAGAAGGGGCAATGATATAATCAGCAAGACCTATTAGGAGGCTCTTTCTTTTCCTCAAGTGAAAGACAATGGTAGCTACAGCCAAGGAAGTAACAATGGAGATTGGTGGAAAATGGTCAGATTCTCAATTGATTTTGAAAATGTAGCTCATAGAATTTCTGACAGGTTAGATATGAGGTGTGAAAGAGAAGAGTCAAGGATGAGTTGAAGGTTTAGGACTTGAAAAACTGAAAGGAGAGAACTGGTATGCACTAAGATGAAGATGAATTTGAGTGAAGCAGGTTTGAAAGAGATGGGAAGTGGGAAGGGAGGCGGCAAGAGTGACAACCAGAAGTTCAGTTTGGGACAAGGTGGATTTGTCTATTAGAAAACCAAGTGGAAATACCTCAGAATCGAGGTGGCTTTTGGAAGTCTTGAGCTATCCAATCCCTCAGCCTCCTTACAAAGCAATATTTAGTTACGGTGGTATCTGTCAAACCTAATGCTTTCTTTTTCCCTAAAGAGTGAGGTCCTAACCCTGATCTATTGTCAAATTATAGCACAGTTCTTCCATACTTGTCTTCACTTTGCATTCCCATAGCCTCTCACCTGGTTTACTAGATGGGAGCATTTATTTATTTGAACCAATATGTACCACTTCTGTTTTTTAAGATGCTACTACAACTTAACTGTTATTTTAATTATTTTATAACAATTATGTTTTTAAAAATCCACAACTGGTGATTACCAAGGCGTATATTCCCAGACTGTATAGATCTAGCCAGTCAAATGTGACACCTCCCAAAAGGAACCTGGATCCCTTATGACTGGGATACATCTAACATGAGTTAGACCAACTATATTAGCTTCCTAGGAGGCAGTATTTAGAATCTGACTGAATATGGGCAAGAAAATTAGTAATTATACAGACAAATCAATAAAAGCACTTCAACCATTAATCCTTAATTTATCCAATTAGTTTCAAACTTTTTTCCACACCAAACCTCTTAAATAGCACAATAAGATGAAACCAAATAGATTTTTGGCTTGGGTATGAGAAAGACGCTATGGGTATCTCACAGACATGCAGAGCAGGTGGAGAGGACAAAGCAAAATTCTGGCCCTGGCTGTACACAGACAAATCTTTAGCAGGAGGGACAGACCCAGTCACAGAGGCAAATGCCAGACTGGCAGCCAGATGGATTAGACATGATGGCCAAAGGACCCATCAAGCCCAAGCATGACTGAAGCAACTGGTCCCATCAAGTGAGTGGGGCACAATGGAGAAGAATCCAAGCTTTCTGTCTTCCCTCCACAGTCAACCAGGTAGACTGCTAGGAGGTTGTTTGTAGACAAATTGTTCATGCACAGCAATGGAGTTGTATACAGATCCAGTTCCTGTCCCAGGGAGAAGGGTTAACAAGTGCCACGTAGGATATCAGGGCCCAGTCCCAGAGTGAGTTTAAGTCCAATGTCCAGTCCTATAAGGGGACAGTACCTTTGGACAGGAGAACTAGAGATCAGGTATAAGCCAGATCAGTGGCTTGGCCCAACAATGGACATGGAAGAGGACAGATGCCACTTGGGAAAATGTGTTAACTAGACTTAGACTATCAGACCCCAAGTTCAGGTGGATGACTGGGCACCAAGTCTTACCAATGGCACTGAGATGGTTGATCTACTTTCTATCTGAATTGGTCTGGACTCAGAAATAGGGGGCAGGTGGCAGTGGGGGAGGTACAGGTGGCAGGGAGGGAGGGCAACTGAAAGTAAAGTGCATCAATGGGCCTGAAAGGAAGAATCTGGGCAACATAATGATGGGAACTGAGGCAGGGAACCAATAGGTTTGAATTATTCTGCTTGATCATATAACCATGCCCACCCTCTGACAGAAGTGCTAATGGAAAAGAAATGGCCACAGCTGAATTACCTAGTTGGAAATATAAAGAAGCATCATTAAGAAATAGTCATTCATTCCACCAATATTTATTAAGCATCTATTATATTCATAGCTTTTGCTTTGGAGCATGCAAAGATGCCAAAGACATGGTGTCTGTCCTCAATTATCCTACAAGCATGGTAAAAGACCCATGGAAAGTATACAATAAATTCTGGCCAAACACTGTGGAGCAGAGATGAAAAATGAAGGCCAGCTAAAAGAACTGCAAAGTCTCATAAGCTTCCTGAGAAGAGACCATAACCACTTTTGCCTGGACAGCACAATTCTTAGCCACTGCTCTATCGCAGATTTCAATCACCTCTGGGGAGTGCCAGCTGCATCTAACTCCAGGTCTAAAGTCACAGCATTTAATTTTACCCACATTCCTCTCAACTATCTAAGTTTTAGTATTGTGATCCTATAGCAGAGCAAGCATAGGATTCTATGCAACAGGACTGAAAATTCCTAGTGCTGTCAACTTACTAAGTAAGTAGTCACATCCACATTTAGTAACCTGGCTGAACTTCAGTTTTACACCCCATAAAGTGATAATAAAGACAATACATACTTCAAAGGGCTATTTCAGGTGGTAAGTGAAATTGTGTGGTGTGAAAGGGTTTTGTTAACTGGAAAGAACTGGAAAAACATTTTTCATTTTAATGGGGTCCCAACTTAGGGCTAACCTAAACTATTTCAGCCCTGCTTGGTGTGTTTGATGAGTCTGTATGTGCAGCATCTGAGAATCACTTTGCATGAAGGTGAGGAAGTGGTTTTCCTCACATACCAGAAAAATAGACACAGATGAGTGGAAAGCTTCAGTGCCCATGTCCAGCCTAGTGCCACAGCCAGGAGTCAGAACTCAGTGGAGAAAAGGGTATATGCAGGAGCTGAGAGAGCTGTTTTCATAAGAGGGTATTACTGCTTTAGGGCCTAATGACAAACTAAGATGCAAAAAGGGCCAGGAGTTGGGGATGAGGGATACTGGAAGACAGGAATGGAGGGGGTAGTTTTCTTCCCAGTACAGGGAGAACTCCAGAGTGTTTGATGCTGTTTTAGTTAGATGAAGAGTTTCCATATGAGGGGAAAGTGTTCCTGGTACAGTCATGAGTACTAAGTCATAAGTACCATTCCACCTCACCTCCAAACAAGCTGCCATGTGTTCCAGAGGCAACGCCAATATGGGTGTGCAAGGAAGAATGGGAGTACTTATGAGTGGCCAAAAAATGCTCCTAAAGGACAAAGTCTCAGGGGCAAGAGTCAGAAAAATATAGATCATTGCCCCCAACAGTGATATTCACAGGTTGGTAAGGTCTGAAGAAATTCAAGTCACATGATTAAGTTAGGCCAATCATTCAGTACCATTTGAGTTCAAGTACCATATGATGCTGTTCCCAGTTGCTTCTATTGCTTCATTTTTTCATTCCCAGGGAGTTTCTGAATGCCGGTGTGTTACCCAGCAAAGACAGAAGCCCCTTCTCTTGATGAAGACCACCCAAAAGTGTGCCAAGGCACTGGAAAGCACCCAATTGGTATTTTCAACAAATGTTCAAAGCAGTTGCAGTACTCAGAAAACCATTTCTCCTGGCTCTTACCTCAGTGCTCCCAAGTCTGGAAGAAGAAGAAAGGTCAGGTAATGGGAGGTGTAAGATTATGACATGGGAGCTGCATGGTGGAGTAGCAAAGGAGAGGAGAGGAACAACAACTATACACCAGCAAGAAAATGTAAAATTTCTCTTTTAATAGGAGACAGGGGTGGGAGGGCAGTGCTAGGAGCTGGGAGCAAAGGTAAACCAGAGATAACAAAATGCACTCCCTCTAAAAATACAGGAGGAGATCTGGCCAAGGTTGGGGACACTGGGTTTTTCCTCTTTCCCTGCAGCCCACCACCATTAACTCTAGCATTCTGGCTAAGCATCTTGAGAGGGGCCTCAGACATGCCCAGCATTGGACACACCACAAAGACACCTGCATTCACTCAGCAAAGAGAGAGTAAATAATTCATCTAAGGTCTGCCAAGACATCTCTCTAGCACTCTAATGCTCTCTGAGGTTGAAGGTTGACTCTTGCCAGACAGGGAGGAGTCTAGCAAACAACAGGGGTCTCCTTAGCAATTTGGGATTGGTGCCTAAACTCCAACTCACAGGCCACCCTGACCAGTTCAGTAGTGCCTTGGCCCCTGCAGGATGCCTCAGCTCAGCTTTATCCAGCAAATCACTGTGTTTGACAGAGTTGATATCCATTTCCCCACCTAATACTAAGTGCCAATCACTGCTCTGAGTAAAGGAGACATGACCACTGATTGCCCTGGAAAAGCTGAGTCATAGGATAGGTTGGAGAGCGAGGTGGCAAATCCAACGGGTCCTAAAATGGGTAGTGAGGGGGTTTGGGAAGAGAGTGCGGTTTTCATGGTGGTAGAGTTATTTCAGCAGAGTTTTAAATAGTAAGTAGGAGCTCACTAGGCAGGAAAGGAAGTGAAGAATAACTTACTCTGTTAGAGATTATTATGTGCCAGGAAGTATGTAAAGAGCATTTCAGGAGATAAAATAGGTACAAAGTCTTAGATATATGAAAGTGTATGATACATTTACAGAAGATGAACTCTGTGTAGGTAATATTTAGTGCAACATGGGAGTTGTTAAAAGATAAGGCCAGAAAGGCAAATTGAAACAGTAAAGGCCTCAAAAATTTTTTAATTATATTATTTATGTATACATCTGGAAAGATACATACCAATATGTTATCACTGTTATAGTGATAAAGATTCTGGTGAGTTTCATATTTACTTTTTAGATATCTATAATTTCTTTTCTTTTTCACCAACAACAAGAAGAGGTGGAGATGGGTGGGTCTGAATACCATCTTAGAAAGTGTGCACTAAATTCTGCAGGCACTGGGAAGTCACTGAAAATTCTTAAGGGAGAGACTGAGGTAACCAAGTGTAAGCTGTCAAGAGCTGCTCAGATGGGAGGTCCTTGGTGACTCACTTTGTCCCTCTTTCCCCAGGACTGTCTTCCTTGTGCCACCTACAGACCCAGAATTTAAGTCTATAGGATCAAACCTCTCAGTACATGAGATGGGAGGTGGCAGGTAATGAGCAGAGGCACAGTCAATGGGAGTCATTTCTCTGCCCAACAAAGCTCCCCAAAACTTAACAACAAGCACAAAACAACCTGGGTCTGACCCAAGCACAAAACAAAGGGAAAAAAGGAAAGGTGGTGAAGCATTTACAAAAGCCAGAAAAAAGGCCGATTGTTTTTTTTCTACAATGTAGGAGCTTTTATTACTAGAAAATAAAATCCTGTCTGAGCAAATGTCAAGTAAACAATTAAGGGCTCAACTTAGATGAGGAGGCTTGGCTGGGCAACGTTGAACAGAACTAAACAATATCAGCCCCACTCTCTGTGCACATCACGTTTGGGGTCAGCAGCCCAGTCCCCAGCCAGGACTCTTGCCGCCAGTTTTGCAGAATTACAGTTAAGCTTTGGCCACTTGATTTCAGTTGAAAGGATTGTGCAGAAGGAAGTATAAAAGGCTCTTGCATGCAAACCAGCTACTGCATCTGAGGACTGAAAAGAAATGCAGCCAGGGTGGTGTCAGGCCCTGCAGAAGCACTTCTTCCTTGTGGTTTTCAGGCTCCCCAACCTGCCCCAGGAAGGGCCTGAGATGGTGGCGAAGCACAGGCTGGTTTTGGAATCGGACAATCCTGAGTTGGAGCCCCCATTCTATGGCCTATGGGGCCAGGAGGCAAAATTTTAATTTCTCTGAGGCCAAGTATCCTCATCTATAAAGTGGAGATAATTTATAGAATTTATATTAATAGAATTATTAGGGGGATAAAATAACATGATATATATAAAATGCCAATAAAGTAAGCACTAAGTAGTGGGGAGTTTCTTCCTTTCCTTTTTTTCTCCAGGGCCTCATAAACTAAACAACTGTGGCACTGTGGGAAAGGCATCAGATTAGATACTGGAAAACTAATGTTCTAGTCCTTATTCAACTATTAATGAGCTGTGGTGACCTTGGGAGACCTGTCTCTCTGGGTTTCACATTCTCCCACTGAAAAGTGTGGGCCTAGGCTTAAATAATCTCTAAGGGCCCCTTCTACCTCTGACTTTCAATACTGATTATAATAACTACTATTGTTAAGCAGTTGCTGTGTGCCAGACATATTGCTCAGCAACATGTATGCATGGTCTTATCAAGTATTATTGTCTCTATTTTACAAGTGAAGAAAATGTGGTTTACAGGAGCTTAGGAATTTGTCCCAGACTGCACAGCTAGCAAGGACAGGCCAGGAAGTGTTTACCCTGACTTACTTTTTAAAACTAATTAATGTATCTCCAGGGTTCTAAGGCTTTTACTGAACAGGTAATAAAATCCCACCACTCTGCAGGTTCTAGGTCAGATTTAAACAGCTGCCAATTCTTAGAACTACAGCTGGGGTTTCAGGCCTGAGAAATACTGATCCACTGTAGCAGCATGAAACAGGCCCCAAAGAGAATCTCCTATCAGGAGGCAAGAAAAAGTCACTGCAAATCAAAGTCCTTTTAATCAGGCCAGAGGGAGGGCATTGTAGTAGGGATCCAGGGAGTCAAGCAGCTGTCAGTCAAGTGAGCAAGCAATCAACGACCAAGATCAGCACAGCAAGGCTGGCCGAACCTTCTCAGTGGCCAAATATGAGTTCAAGCAGAGATGCCTGCATTTGGACTAAGTAGAGTAAGTAGACAAGAGGAAGAGCTGTGACTTGGCAGCCAACTGCTATCCCTGAGGACACAAGTCCTGATTTTGACTGGAAACAAGGAGACTCAGAAAGAAATATCAAAACCCAGCACTCATGGCCAGGCCAAGGAGCCCAGGGCTGGGTAAGCAAACTGTTGTTGCTAAGCCCTAAATTAGTTGTCTATTGCTCTATGACAACCCCCCAAAATGCCGTGATTAAAAACAACAAAGATGCATTATTTATCACAATTTTGTGGATTGGCTGGGCTCAGATGGATAGTTCTTCAGGTCCATGCACTATCAGCTGGATTCACTCATGTGGATACATTCATCGAGGAGTTCTCTGGGATTAGAACATCAAACATGGCTTCACTCACATGTCTGGCAGTAAGTGCTAGCTGTCAGCTGGGACACCTCAGTTCTTTGTCACATGTCCTCTCATGGTCTCTCCACCAGAAAAGCCTGATTTTCTTTGCATGGTAGGTGGTTTCCAAGAGGGAAAAACTAGAAACAGGATACACAATATACACAGAATCAACTGTAGTTCTTCATCTAGCAACAAACAGTTTTAAACTGAAATTTTTTAAAAAGTAGCACCAACAATTCCAGAACATAAATACTAAGAATAAGTTAAAATTTATGAAACACTAATAACAGAAATTTTTAAAAAGCTAAATACACAGAAAGATATACCATGTTCATAGATTGGAAGAATCAACATTGCTAATACGTCAGTTCTTCCCAAATTGATCTCTAGACTTATGGAAATTCCAACATAATCCCAATCAAGAGAGCAAGCTTTACATATATTTACAAGTTTATTCTAAAAAAAGCGAAGGAACTATAATAGCCAAACCAAGTTTGCAAAAGAACAGCAAGTGAATGATAAAACAATCTCTTGTACTTCCAAACTGTGAAACACATATCAAGCAATAAAAATGAATGAAAGATTGAAGCACACAATAACTTGGATGTACCTCAAAGGCAGTCATTATTCTAAGTGAAACAAGTAGATATATTTAATGTACTATATGATGCCATTTATATGCCATTCTGGAAGAGACAAAACTACAGGAACTTACTATAATCAAAACTATGTGGTATTGGGGATAGGACAGATAGATTAACAGAATAGTGGAACAGAATAGAAAGGCCAGAAAAAGAACTGATTTTTGAAAGAGGTGCAAAGGCGATTAAATTTTTTAAAAGGGTAGACTTTTTAACAAATGGTGCCAGAACTAGACATTGATACACAAAAACACAAATCTTGACCAACACCTCATGCTTTTAAAAAATTTAACAAAATAGATTATAGACATAAATGTAAAGGGTAAAATATGAAAACTTTTAGAAGAAAAAAGGAGAAAACATTTGTGACCCTTGGGTTAGGCAATCTTAGTAGGATAACAAAGCACAATATATAAAATAAAAATATTGGTAAATGACTTAAAACTCAAAATTTTGCTCTATTACAGACACCATTATATCATTCTGGAAAAGGCAAAAATATAGGAGAATAGAATAGATCAGTAGTTGCCAGGGGCTAAAAGTTGGTGGAAGATTTGATTACAAAGAGGCAGTATGAGGGAATTTGGTGAAGGAAAAAACTATCTGACTGTGTTACTAGTTACTGTGTACTTGCCAAAATCACAGAACTATCTAAAAACAAAAGCAAATTTTACTGTATGGGTATTAGAAAAATAAATATCATAAATAAAATTCAGCCAAGAAAATATCTAGGCAATATTCCTACAGACCCACCCTGGAGAGGATACCAAGTAATACCCTCATAGCAAACAAACATTTCTAAGTATTCAACCTATCTGTTACTAAAAAAAAAAAAAAAAAAAAAAATCAATCAAAGAAATGCCATCTGGCCTCTCTTTTTATTTTTAAACTTTTAATAATACCCAGTATTGGCAAAGGTATGATAAAACAGGCATAATCAAATGCAATATGTGGGCCTGGAAATCAGTACATCCTTTTTGGAAGGAATACATACAGCAATATGTATTAAGAGCCTTAAAAGTGTTCTTATCCCTTGGAAAAGTAAAACCACTTCTAGGAATCAATCCTCAGGAAATAATCAGAGAGTTTGATGAGGATCATTATCTTTTCTGCACTGAAATGCTGTCATCCTCATCACAGCGACAGATGTACAGCGGGTCCTAAACAAATGTTACTGACTCTCTGCATGACAACTGACTTCCATAAAACATCTGCTTCCAGCCAGGAGCTTAGTAAGAAGAGAAGCCTTCTACTGACTGAGCCTGTTTGGTCAGGATACTGCCTTCTGTATAATAGCATTCAAAGACTGTCTACATTCACTGTGAACACCTACAGTGGTGGTTATATTCTTAATGAATTAGCAAGTGATGTCCCTGGCCAAGCCTATAGAGACAGCAGGGGTCCTCATCCAGGCTGACTGCATAATGAGAAACAAACCTCATGACCAGATGGGAGACAATCAAAGAGGCAAGAGAGTTGGTTCAGCAGACACTGAGAACTATTGGGAAAGCCAGGGAATTTAGTATGAGAGGGCACTTTATGACGGAAGAAGACCCTGGCATAAGACACACGGTCTAGGCCTTGCCTCCGGACTCCACTGTGATACCCAAGCCCTAATAACTACTCTGTTTAATCTCAGCTATCGTTCCATTAATCCCCTTGCTCTGTGTATTATCTGGACACTGTAGCTCCATTTCCCAACTCTGGCTGAAATGAGTATTTATACAACAGCCTCTCCCCTGGCCACACTACTCCAGCAACCCCCCTCATTTCTGCTACCTGGCCTCTCTTCTGCCCCCACCTCACTGTGTACTGTGTATTGTGCCAAGTGTCTACATGTATTATAAGTTATTACAATTTAACTCATACAGCAACACTATGAGGTAGGTATTAGTATTATCATTATTAACTTCCCCATTTTACATAGGAGAAATTGAAATCTCAGAAAGGAATATTCCCAAGGACAATAAGGCTAATAAGCAAACCAGAGGCTTAACTTAGAACTCATTCATTTAACAAGTAGTAATAGAGGCCAGATACTACTATGTTAGGCACAGGGGCTGTAGGGTAAACAGGAGAGATCCAGGCACTGTCCTCAAGAGACCCATTATCCATAGATTAGAAAAACCTCCAGAGCTGCCTTAACTGGCCACAGAGCAAGGATTCAGTCATGTTTTCTACACCAAAGCCCAAGCATATAATTACAACACCTTCTGCCTCTCTCTTACTGGAAATAGTCTCTCTGTGAGAAATAAAGTCCTAGAAGTTCTCAGGCTGAAGTGAACAACATAGTTGTATGACAGTGTTAACAATGAGTAGATGCTGTATATGGAAGTAAAGCACACATGGAGTGTTTTTTAAGACTTTGCTCAAATATCGCCTTCTCAGAGAGGCCACTCTTACTACATCAGCACTGTCAGTTCATCTTTCTGTGATCACTTTTACCACCATACTTATCATCACCTTTTATAATACATCATTTACTATATCTATTGTTTAGCATGTGTTTCCTCACACTTTAAAATAAGCTTCCCAAAGGCAGAGAAGCCTTACCTCCAGTGCCTAGACAGAGCCTGGCACACAAGAAGTACCCAGTAATTAGTTTTTGTGTGAATCGATGAGGGTGAAAATTATGTACAGGTTTAGCAGACAGAGGTGCTAATTAGACAGGAGCCAAGACAGGAAAAGAAAAATTGAGCTGGGAACTAGGTTCCTGATTGGTAGGATAAGAGTTAACCTCCTGGCATTTAAGAGAGGTGTGCTGTGAGAACTGGAAGTGGTGGCCAAAGCAGATCACAGCCTGGAAACCAGAAGACTCTGCAGGAGGTACAGAGGCTATGCTTCTCTGTGCTCAGAAGCACGTCAGGTACCTGACAGCCAGGAAGCCAAGGTGGATCAGGCAGTATATGGCCATCTGTTTTCAGCAAGAACCCAGGGATCCACAGGTCAGTTGAGAATCAGGGTTTGGGAATCAAAGCAGGGAAAGGCTGAAATTCAGGAAGTCTGGAAGGACAAGATAATAGTACCCATGCCCCAAAAGACAGAAAAGAGCCCAATTGTAGGGGCCGGCCTACGGCCGAGGCTGAGTCCCACTACGGCTGAACACCGCCCTTCCACTGTAGCTGACCAATGCCTTAAGATGGCGCCCGCTTCCTGGGCGCCACCCTTCCTGGTTTGGTGGCATTAGCATAAGGAAGTTGCTCCTATAGGCTTGCCCCATGCTTCCGCGCTCGTGCTCAACTCATGCAGAAGGCATGCTACCAATCAGCTTAAAGGTCACGCATGATCTTGATCACCATAGGCCAGCTTCCTTTATATAAGGCATAAGCAGGAAAGAGAAAGAGAGTCTCTCTCCTCTCATTCTTCCTCTCACTCGCTCTCTCCGGCTGTTGCTTCTTCTCACTCACCTTCTCCCGACCTTCCAAGCAACAATAAAGAACTGAAGTGAACCAGGTCTGTGTACGTATTGCTGTCATCACCACCACAAGGAGCGAACGCGATATCTGGTGCCGAAACCCGGGAATTTTTCTCCAACCACCCAGAGGAGAAACTGGCGGACGCGGACGCCATAGAGCTTCTTACCCTGAAGCAGTACCAGTGGACTCCATTCGGAAGGATCGTTCGGGAGGGCACCTCAAAAGAGGAGGGTGAGTGGATCAACAAGCAAAACGAAAGTAAGCAGCCGAGGTGGGGATTTCTATTCTGTCTCTTCATCTTGTTCATCCTTGTGCTTATTATTGTGTTTGTTGCTGCTAAGTATGTTAGATGAAGTAAGGGCGCCAGTGAAAGTTCACGGGATAGCGACGAAGCAAGGAAAGTTCGCGGTATAGCGACGAATGTAAATTAGTGATAAGAGTACCCCCTACCTATAGACATCAGGAGTATATCTTAATCTCTTCACTATTAACATGGGGTCTGAAGGGTCTAGACTGAGAGCAGAAGAGCCTTTGAGAGCACTCCTGAGGGCCAACAGAACACCATTAAAAACAAAAACTGCAAGGGCTTTCCTCCACACGGTAGAGAAGCATGCTCCGTGGTTCCTAGATGAAGGAAGAATCACTACCCCCGTGTGGGAAAAGTTAGGCGAGGATCTGCGCAATGCAGATCACAGGGAGCTGCTCCCGGCTGGGACGCTCCCCATATGGGGGCTGGTTAGGAGCTGCCTAAAGGAGAATAAACTTAGTTGTAGAGAGGCCATAAGGGAAGGAGAGGACGTTCTTGAGGAAGTGAAAGAAGAAAGAACCTCTGCGAGAGCATCTGAAAGAGGATCTACACAGGGGGGGTCCTCTGATGAGGAAGAGGACCAAGAATTATCAGGAGAAGAGTTAGAGGCTAGGGCTGCTCAGAGAGGACATTGGCCCACATTGTACCCCTCACTGAGCCAACTGAGAATAAACAGAGAGGAAGGAGAGACTAGTTCGGCCCCTCTCCCCAATAAGAGCAGTAAGGTAGAAGAGATTGTGCCAACCGCCCCAAATCATCCATTTTGCTCTCCAACCTATAGAGCAGAGCCACCCCTTTACCAGAGTTACTCATGTTGTGGTGGCCAGGGGTGCCAAGAACAATTGGGCAAGAATAGATGGAGGGAATGGCTAACCATGGAGGGGAATGCAGCCCTCCCAGTAATAGAAGATCCAAACACCCAGCAAAGATACCATCAAGCCCTAGATTTTAAGCTTGTAAAAAGCCTAAAGGAAGCTGCCACCACCTATGGAGTGCAAGCAGCGTTCACTGTGGCCATAGTGGAGTCATTAGTCACTCAGAATCTAACACCAGATGATTGGGCTAATGTAGCCAGAGCATGCCTTACTGGAGGTCAGTACCTGCTATTCAAAACTGCATGGGCAGAGCTTTCACAAGACACTGCCCGGTGCAACGCTGCCACAGGGAACAATTAGTGGAACCTAGAGATGCTGATGGGCACAGGACCTTACTTAGGACAGCATAATCAGATAAATTACCCATCTGCAGTGTATATACAAATAGCTACAGCAGCTGTCAAGGCCTGGAAAACACTCCAGGGCTCTGGTGATTTACAGGGTCAACTATCCAGAGTACTCCAAGGATCAAATGAGCCTTACGCAGATTTCTTGGCGAGACTGATGCAAACTGCAGGCCGTATATTTGGAGATGCTGACACAGCCATGCCCCTAGTAAAACAGTTGGCCTATGAGCAAGCAAATAAATGGTGTAAAGAAGCTATCAGGCCTTGGAAAAATAAAGATTTAAATGTGTACCTCAAAGTTTGCCGAGACATCAATGATAGTGTAGTGCAAGGACAAGTGATAGCCACAGCCATAACTCAGGGACTGCAACAGGCGCGTAGCAGGGGTACCCCTCCTGGGGCATGCTTCCATTGCAAGCAGATGGGTCATTTAAAGTGAGATTGCCCGAAATTAGGCGGAGGAGGAGCCAGTGTGACCAACATCAAACCACAACCGAGATTATGTCCCAGATGTAGAAAAGGAAACCATTGGGCAAGAGAGTGCAGATCAGTAGTAGATGTGGAGGGACGCCCACTACCCCCGCAGCGGCAAAAAACGGGAGGCCGGGCCCCCCACCTCAGGGCCCTCAAATGTATAGGGTGATCCAACAAATTCCCAGGACACATTTTCATCTGACAGATCAAGGATCCAGCTTGGAGTTGAAGAACCAAGGAGAGCCACCGCAGGGAGCGCAGGAGTGGACATCCGTGCCACCACCAGACTCGTATTGACACCCGAGATGGGGGTCCAGTTAGTAGAGTCAGATTTTAAAGGTCCATTACCTAAGGATACAGTGGGACTCCTATTGGGCCGGAGTTCCACAACCAAAGCAGGATTGATAGTACACCCAGGAGTTATTGACCCAGATTATGAGGGAGTAGAAAAGATTATGGTCTCCTCCCCAAGAGGCGTTACAGCCATCAATTCTGGAGACCGCATTGCTCAAATTCTTATGCTTCCTAGTAAGCATAGACAATATGGACATAAAAACATGAAAAGAGGTCAATCAGGATTTGGATCATCTGGGGCCCCTCTGACCTGTTTCACAATGGAGCTGGGAGACAGGCCTATGCTTGTCCTGGAGATTAGAGATAGGAACTTCTTAGGACTATTAGACACAGGGGCAGATCGCAGCATTATAAGGGAAGCTGAGTGGCCTAAAGATTGGCCTCTAAACCGAGCTGCTCAGACTCTAAGAGGGCTGGGCATAGCTCAAGCCCCATTATGTAGTGCTGCCACACTCCCCTGGAAAGATCCGGAAGGGCATGAGGGAGTAGTTCAACCTTATGTGCTGAGCATACCGGTGTCTCTCTGGGGAAAAGACATACTGACCCAGATGAATCTTAAACTAACAACAGAAACCTTCTATAGTAATCAGGCAAAGTCCATTATGAGGAAGCAGGGCCATACAGGGACCAGAGGCATAGGAAAAAACTTGACTGGCAGAGAGACACCCATCCTGCTCTCAGGAGTGGTACCCAGTAGGATTGGAGGCCCAGGACTGGGTTTTTCCTCGGGGCCATTGAGGACAGACAAGAACTAAAAATACAATGGCGATCAGAGGAGCCCATGTGGGTTCCTCAGTGGCCCCTTACTAAAGAGAAAAGGGAAGCAGCCCACACATTAGTGCAAGAGCAAATTGCCGCAGGGCATCTTCAAAGTTCTACTTCCCCATGGAATACACCCATATTTGTCATAAGAAAGAAATCAGGAAAATGGAGATTGCTGCATGATCTAAGAGCTGTAAATAATCAGATGATTCTCATGGGATCAGTACAATTAGGTTTACCATTGCCTATGGCCCTGCCAAAAGATTGGAAGACCATTGCAATAGATATCAAAGATTGTTTCTTTTCCATCCCTCTTCATCCTGAGGATTGTAAAAGGTTCGCCTTCACGGTACCAGCCGTCAATCATGGTCACCCAGATGAGCGGTATGAATGGAAGGTGTTGCCACAAGGCATGGCGAATAGCCCTACTATGTGCCAATTGTTTGTACATAAGGCCCTGGCAGAAGTTAGAAAAAGGTTCCCTGAAGTGATTATCTATCATTATATGGATGATATTCTCTTATGTCATGAAAGGAACAGTGTAGTAGAAGAAGGCCTCTGCTTCTTGCAAGAACATTTTAAACAATGGGGCTTAGAACTAGCACCAGAAAAGGTACAGGTAACTTGTACCAAACAGTATTTAGGAATAAAATTGGAAGATACTATTGTTAGACCATTAAAAGTGATCATAAGAACAGATCATCTAAGCACCCTCAATGATTTTCAAAAACTCCTTGGAGATATAAATTGGGTAAGGCCATTCCTAAAGCTTACAGATGAAGAGCTCAGTCCATTATATGAGACAATGAAGGGCGATTCTGATTTATCATCTCCGCGCTCTCTCAGTAAGCAAGCCAAGGAAGCCTTGAGCCTAGTCCAATCCCGCTTGCAGCTTGCCCAGGTAGATAGAATAGACTATGGCAAATTGCTATTCCTTATAGTGATACCCAGTAATAATAGCCCAACAGGGGTACTTTGGCAGGAAGGGCCAATTCTCTGGGTATATCTGGCCCACTCTCCAGGAAAAACATTAAGATGGTATCCTCAGAGTATAGCTGATTTGATCATCAAGGGAATCAGGACAGCTATAAAAACATTTGGGATTCCCCCAAACATAATAATAACACCTTATACTGCTGAGCAGATTGAATGTCTTACTGCATGCTGTGATGCATGGGCTGTTGCTTACACCATCACCAATGCTTCCTTTGACAACCACTACCCAAAACATCCTTGGCTACAGTTCTGCCTCTCTAATCCTGTCATCTTTCCTAAAAACACAAGATGTAATCCCATACCCAAGGCTAAGGTGGTGTTCACTGATGGGTCAAAGAATGGCATCGGGACTGTGGTCACTGGTGACCAATCTTGGACATTCAGTTTTCCAACCACTTCAGCCCAACAAACAGAGCTGTTGGCTGTAGCACAAGCCTTTACACTTTTCTCACAGGAACCTTTTAACCTTTTAGCAGATAGTCAGTATGTAGTGAATGCTGTGTCCATCTTAGAGAATGTAAGTTATATTAGCCAGTCTTCCCCCGTTGCCAGTATTTTTAGAAAGCTACAACAACTGATCTGGGATCGATCAACACCTTTCTTTATTGGACATGTAAGAGCCCACACTTCCCTCCCAGGACCCATTGCTGAGGGAAATAGATGTGCCGATGCCCTGACCCGTGAGTCTAACATCTCAGTGATATTTGACCATGTAGAACAAGCCACACAATTTCACAAACAATTTCATGTGAATTCAAACACCCTTCACTTAAAATATAATATTACTAGAGACCAAGCTAGAGCCATAGTAGTAAGTTGTAAATGGTGTGTTACACTCTTACCCACCGCTTCAGAGGGAGTCAATCCAAAGGGACTACTACCCAATCACATTTGGCAAATGGATGTCACTCATATTCCAGAGTTTGGCAAGATGAAATATATTCATGTGTCTGTTGACACCTGCTCAGGCATCATTTTCGCCTCTTGCCATACAGGGGAAAAAACTAGAGATGTCATAACTCACTGCCTTCAGGCGTTTTCGGCCTGGGGAAAGCCCAAGCATGTAAAAACTGATAATGGACCAGCATATACATCCCAATCCTTTCTTAGATTTTTAAGGGTAATGGATATCACCCATACCACAGGTATTCCCTACAACCCTCAAGGGCAAGGCGTGGTAGAGCGCACCAACCTGACCCTTAAAAATGCTCTCTATAAACAAAAAGGGGGAATAGGGGCAGACTTCAGATCCCCCAGAGACAAACTTAACATCATATTATTCATTTTAAATTTTTTGACATTGGACAAAGATGGCCACAGTGCAGCGGAGCGGCATAATCGCCGTTCCAGGCCTAAAGACATGCCCGCAGTTATGTGGAAGGATGTATTGGAAGGATCATGGAAAGGCCCGGATCCAGTGTTAATCTGGAACCGAGGCTCTGTTTGTGTTTTCCCACAGGACCGAAACAATCCCATCTGGGTGCCTGAACGCCTGACACGGAGAGTGGCAAGACCAGAACCGGAAGTGCGAGATGCCGACCCCACTGATGCTGATCCTGCTACTGATCCTTCAGCAGGCGATAGCGGAACCCAGAGAACTATGGGGTCTGGTGAAGGCTTGGCCTCTACCACTCCCGGTGACTGAAACTGCACATACCTTTCCTGCCTTTTTCTCTACCAATAGTACACTTAATCTCCCATATCTGCCCTTTGAGAAATATTGAATGTTAGTTCCCAAAAGGTAGAGGCGCTGTCTGTAGCTCAGTTTGCTGAAGCCGTGCTAAATGCCACCAAAGCCTGGTCAGGCATGGGTGTTATGGGTATATTACTTCTTGTAGGTCTTCTCCTACTTGGGAGAAAAGTCTGTTCCATGCAACGGCAACATCGGAAAGTGCGGATGGCTCTGGTGCAGGCCATGGCAGCTATAGAGGAAGGCATCTCCCCTAGGGTGTGGCTCAATATGTTGGACCAGTAGTCAAAGACGGGTAAGATCAGGAGGTACGCATACCAACCTAAGACAGGGCGCAGACCTTAGCTGATTGTTGCCCTATGACGGGTAAGGATGCTGTGCCTCCCTGACAACCTAAGACAGGCATGGTCCCCAAGCCTCATTGTGTTAAAAAACAAAAAAGGGGGAGATGTAGGGGCCGGCCTATGGCCAAGGCTGAGTCCCACTATGGCTGAACACCGCCCTTCCACTGTAGCTGACCAACGCCTTAAGATGGCGCCCGCTTCCTGGGCGCCACCCTTCCTGGTTTGGTGGCATTAGCATAAGGAAGTTGCTTCTATAGGCTTGCCCCATGCTTCCGCACTCGTGCTCAACTCATGCAGAAGGCATGCTACCAATCAGCTTAAAGGTCACGCATGATCTTGATCACCATAGGCCAGCTTCCTTTATATAAGGCATAAGCAGGAAAGAGAAAGAGAGTCTCTCTCCTCTCATTCTTCCTCTCACTCACTCTCTCCGGCTGTTGCTTCTTCTCACTCACCTTCTCCCGACCTTCCGAGCAACAATAAAGAACTGAAGTGAACCAGGTCTGTGTACATATCGCTGTCGTCACCGCCACAAGGAGCGAACGCGATACCCGATCCTGAGGCGGGGATTTTAAGTTTCTTTCAAGTTCCCTTTCAAGTTTTCTCTCAGGAAGTATGTGGTCCTTAGGGCTGCAGGAATGAGCAGGGCAGGGGATATGGTCTAATGGTAAAGCTACAGCTACAGAATGATTGTGCATATCTCTTCCCAGCTTCAAATTTAGTGGTTTCATTCACATCTTAGCATGAAATTGGCCATGGTGGAAGTACTGACACTACAGGAATTGGCAAATGCTATATATTAGGGACTGCTTGCTTGTTTGTTGAGTAGCTGGTTGTTAAACATTTACCAGCACACCATTAGTATAGTTTATGTAACTGAGGTTGCAGAGAGTCTGTTCTTGGCTGGGAAAAGAAGGAGGTGGAGTTGCAGGAAGGTAGTTGGCTAAGGATACTCCATGGGAAACACCTGTGCCCTTGGATAACTACAGACAGAGCAGGGAACCAACTTAATAGAACCCTTCCCTGAGGTTCTCCTATTCATTACAAAACTTACACAGGGATTCTTTCTCTTAAATCTGGAAACGAGACTCACTTGAACCCATCTATTCATTTATTCATTCATTCAACAAGTACTAACAGAGGACCTACCAAGTGCCAGGCTACCACCTGACCATAGGGATAGCAAAACAGATTTGTTCCTGTCCTCATGGAACTTACCACCTAGCACAAGAGTCCACAAATTATGGTCTCTATTATATACAGCGTTCAAGTTAAGGATGGTTTTTATATTTTTAACAGGTTGTAGTACAAACAAAGAAGGAGGAAAAGGGACAGACCATGTGTAGCCTGCTAAATCTAAAATATTTACTATCTGGAACTTTTACAAAAAAAAAGTTTGCCAACCTTTGGTCTAGGAGCCTAGATAAACCCTACTCCCTTACAGCTCCCCTAAATTGGCAACTAAAAGAATAGTGTTTGAGCCAGGCCTTGGCCTGAGGGAAAAAAATTAATAGAGGAGGTGATGCTGACACTTAGAAGCAATGAGGCTGGATGTCTCCTGTGCTACAGCTCAGTGTTAGCCAATTAGAGATGTATATTTGCAAAGATTTGGCTGGGTGAACCAAAGACTGGGACTAAGGCATAAAAATTGAGTGCAAAGAGAGGGTAGGTTGGGGGTTAACCCGAGAATGTGAGAGGGAACAGTCAGATGACCCTTACTGGAGTAAATAGTGAAAGTAGAGAACAAAACACCAACTGACATGTCTAGAATGCCTGCTATTAACCACATTCTGTTCCTAGCCCATTACTCATATTAATACATTTAATCCTCAAAACAGCCCTATGAGGTTGGTCCTATTATTATTCCCATTTGACAGTTAAAGAAACTGATGCACAGAGAGGTGAAGTAACTTGCCAACAGTCACATAGCTAATAACAAAAGTAGGATTTAAAACCAGATAATCTGATTTTAGGATCCACATTCTCAACCACTGTACTATACTCTCTCAGAAAGACTGGTGGGGGAAGGAAGGAAAGCAGGTGGCAAAGAACAGGAGAGAGTATGGTGATAAGCTGCATCTGAATCCAAAGGATGAGCAGGAAAAAGCAGGTGCAGGCCACAGTCAGCAGCAACAATGAGTGCTTCCCCAGTCCCTTGGCAATCAGGCCTGAACCTTCTCTGTGTTGGATGCTGAGGATTCAGAGATGAGTTCAACTTGGGCTAGAGGAAAAACAGTCATGAGTAAAAAGGCAATGCTAATAGAGTCTGGATTATGCCCTATATAGCACTGTTGGGGCCCAGCAAAAAAAGAAGTTCTACACAGTAAACTTGGGACCTCCACCAATAAGCTTGAAGCCAGTCTGGGGAGAGATGTGGCATTTGGGCTGCCTAGTGTCACCTGGATGAACCACATTTGGACTAGGTCACAAAAAGAAAAGGCTCAAAGGACAAACTGAGGGACCACTAAAGAGCCTAACAAATACCCATGTGCCAGAAAAGAGAAGCAAAGGCATAAATCCTGAAAAAAGTGGTGAGTAAAAAGCCCAGCAGCTATTAGAAATGGGGGAGGGGTGGCAGGCAGCTGGGAAGCTCAGATCAACGAGCAGAGGCCAAAACAGAGCAGGCAGAGATGGAACAAGGGGACCTAGTTATGTCTGGGTCTTCATGTCCTGCTGCCTTCCCTACCTCTACAGTTTTACCTCTCATCTTATTTCCTTACAGCGGAGTTCCCATCAGCTTTATGAAGCAGGAACTTACTGATTTTGGTGCCCCCTAGTGCTGGGGAGGGCCCATCCAGAGTTAACCATTTTATGCTAATGATCCTCCTACTCCCTCCTGCCATCTAGCAGACCTTCCCTCCTTAGGGTGGATCCTAATGATCCTTATGAGGATGAGCTAACGGCCTTCCCCTAAAAGGAAGTGTCAGGTTCCTTTCTCACATTTGTCCCAGAAACATTCCATCCAGATCTGAAGGCTGCTGGTAATCTAGTAGTGTCAGTGACGCCACTGTTCTCTCTCTGGAAAATGAAGTGACTTAGTCATTAAGATCAAGATAACAGTGCAAGGAATACTGGTTCTTTGCAGGGCATAGAAATGTCAGTATTGTTGGGTGTCTGAATGGAGGGAGCCACACGTTCTAGAGTTAACATAGAAAAAAAAAAAGACAGTGTATGTAGTTACAGGCTAGTCCAAGAATTATCAAGTCCCCAGGGAGAAACTCTCAATAAAGACTTGTTGACTTTGCTCTAATAATGGAAAAGTTAGTGTGCTGAATCATAGTTCTTCCTTCCTGATTTCCAGCATACCAACTGACATGCCTATACTGAGCATTACTGGGCATGCAGTTGCTGCCATGCTGTTGTATTGGAAATGTGTGGACCTCTTTGCCCAAAACTCCCTCCTCCTCATGACCTTGTCACCCCCAACATGTCTGATTAGTCACAGGTGAGAACCTGACTGTAGGTGGCCCAATCAGAGTCCTTCCTTGGGATTCTCCCAACTGAAAAGAGAATCTGTCTCTCTTTAGTGGTGGAAGTTGAAAGATATAAACTTTTGTAGCTTTTAGTAGCTACATATATGACCATGTGGAGGAATACTGTCTGACAGAGGAAAGATTAAAATGCAGAGAGAAGCAGAGGTTAGGTTTACAAAGATAAAAGAGGGGATAATGCTCATTCTTTTTACCCAAAGCATTCTTCATTTTCCTAAAGGATTCATCATTGGTTATTCTGAGACTTTCTGTGGTTGGGGTAGCATCCAAGTCTAGGCACACAGTTGTTCCTGAGGGCAAACTTCAGTCTTTCTTGCTGCAGTTTGGTTATTAGATTGGTTATGCATTCTATAAACAAGTAAATTTGTGTTTTTTGCCTAAGCTACTTTCAGTTTGAGTTTCTTTTAATTGGTTATAAACAGTGTCTTAATCAACCTGGACTTCTGGTAGCAATGACTATGTGGCAACATGGAAAAAGTAGAGTTCTCCAGAATGCCCCCACAGAACGCCCTGCTTTGCTCTCTTAAAGAGGGTGCCAGGGTGCAGTGGCAGTCAGTCCCCTGCCCAGCCACACCACACCAAATCCAACAGGAGAGGAACAAGAAGCCACCACCTTCTCTATGTTAATCCACACCTCATGTCCCACTGCTTCGTCACATCTCTCTAACCTCACTCAGCCACTACAACTGATGTCTACTGGATTCCAACTCAGTGCATCATTCCTGGCTATTTCCTCTTAGCAGGTCTTCCAAGCATTAAAACCCTCCAGCCAGCAAGCTAGGTTAGCCTCTGCCACTCATCATCAAGGGCTGAGCCTAGGGCAAGCAAGTCAATCAGTAAGTGTTGAACTATGTAGTGTAGACTAGAACTGCCATAGGACATCAGAAAAGAAAAAAATCAGTTTGGGGTCTTGTAGAACAGATGACCCTGACTTTGGAGAGTTAGAAAGGACATTCTAATCTGGAAAAAATAAAGACACTAAGGCAGAAAAGAGCTTGGTGACAATAGGACTGGAGATAAGAAATGAGCCTGACTGAAGTATTACCACAATTGAACCAGCATTTGGAAATCTGAGAGATAAAATGGGGTCAGATCACAATGGGTCTTAAAATAAGGCAAAAGAGATTAGACTTCATATGTAGACAGGTATCACGGTAAGTTTTTGATCAAAGAAAGGAGGAACATGTTATTTTAGAATTACTATGTATTTCTAATATACAGAATTACTATGTATTTCTCACAGAAGATGACATAGAATCTCCCTGGTTTACAAAGAAGATAAAGGAGTGGATAATGCTTATTCTCTCTACCAAAAGCATTCTTCATTTTCCTAGAGGATTCATCATTGGTTATTTTGAGACTTTTTGTTGTTGGGGTACTGTTCAATGTAGAAATTTAGAAGATACAAGCAAAATAAATGAAAGTTATCCCAAAACTTCACGCACAAAACTAAGCATTAAGGTATTTATACACATCTTCCCAGAATGATTTATTATATATATATATATATATATATATATATATATATATACTAATAAAAAATCTATTTATGCCATATAAATACATTCCACTCACTTAGCAATATATTTTCCACTGGTTGCTTTTGAGTGGTAAATTTCTCTATCATATTTAAAATATTATTTGATTTTTAAAAATTTAAATTTATATGCACCTTTTTAGAATTTTATTCCATAGCTCATGGAAGCATTTTCCTAAATTGTTCTACAGAATAGTTAGAGCTACAAGATATCCTGCCTCAAATAAGAGGGTTATGTTTAGGAAAGTCTTGATCCCTTCTGGGAATTAGAAGTTCTTAGATGTCCTATAATGAATAGATCATAGCAACATAAAGTTTACCCAGGAAATATCTTCTCAATGAAAATTAATCAATATTGGCATAATTCTAATTGAAATTAATATAACTCAGAAGGAGTTCAAAACACAGTCCTGATCAAAATATCCCACACCCAAGGAAATCATCAACTGAAGCCCCACTTTCTGGGACAATAGTGATGCCCCATCACCCAATGAGGCCAATCGTGGCCATTTAGACACTTCACAAGAACAAAGAGACCAGAATTCAAAAATTTGCTTGAGATTCAATATGGATCTGTGAAGGTCCCTTTCAACCCTGAAATACCATGATTTTAATTGAGAGCATTAAAAAAAATCTTTCAGATCCAATCACTCATTTGCCAGCCTCAAGCAAGCCATTTCTTCTCTCCAAGTCTCAGATGCTTCATCCCAAAGTGAACGGTCTTTGTGTGAAACCAGTGCTGCTATACCCTGGGCCACAGACTCTAGATCCCCGTGGGGTCCCCTCCCAACAGCGACACACTCACGCCACCTTGGTCTCCTGGTTTAACTTCCACAGCCTCACTGAGGGCCTCTTATTTTCAATCTTTGTTGAGGAAGAAATGGTATAAGCAAACAAAATCATCAAGAGTTACTCACATGTGCACAGAAAACATAAACCAAACAACTGGAAAAATAAATAAAGTAGGTGAAAGGTGAAGTTGTTTTGCTGAATGGGTGTCAGAGGTTAGCATACAAATCCACAGGGAGGATAAGAGCTTCACTATTGCTAACACATGCTCTGAAAAATCTGTTCACTGAACTTCATTCCAGCAGCCCAGCCTCCATCCCCAAATTGGTTTCTTCTGTAAGACCTAAAGGCAAAGAAAGTCTCACATTTTTTTTCTTTCTTTTTTTCAGGAAAACAAGTTTTAAAATTACTTTAAGACACTGGGGCTCAAACAGAAAGAGATTCTCCTTCCTCCTTAGAAAAAGACCTGCTATTCCAGTGCAGCCCCAGGCCCCATACAATTTGGCTTTGCTGAACCCGGTAGCGGTCTTTTTGTCTTTCTGTACTCCTCAGAGCCCAGAGAAACCAATTCTGTGCCCACTTCTTCCTGGTGTTGAACAAGAATGAGGGAAAGCTCAAGGGGATTTTATCTGGGATACTCTGCAAGGTAGAATAAAATATCTTTGAATGGTGATCACCACTTCAGGTGAGACCTTCCACCTATCCTCCAGGCAAAATATTACAAAGACCAAAAAACCTAAATCTAATTAAGTCTGAGAAAGGCACAGAGCTGATTCCTTGGCTGAAAACAAAGCTAGGCCTTCTGTTCTGAAACCCTCAGGGCTCCTTACAGGCTGCAGAACTAAACTCATCGCACTGCTTGAATGAAGCAGTCCCATATTTTTGGTGCAATGCCTGAGATCTAGTTTCTCTGGTGTGTCTCTCTCCATAAAGACTGTCACTTGAACTTACTGCAAGGTTGCCTAGTTCCACCACTGTAATATCCTTATGTCCACTTTAGAGAGAACCTATCATGCTATGGCTATTTGTAGTGCTAAGACACAGAATGGGTCTTCCCCAAAGCCTTAAGAACCAGTTATAGGACTGTTCTTGTACCTGCTGGCTAATAAACATTCATACTTCAGCAGAATTCTAACACCTCATCTGGTTTGGAGGTTATAAAGAAGGGGATGAATAGCCCCCACACACCTGAACCACCAAAGGTAGGGAGACCAACTCATCCTGGTTTGCCCACAACTTTCTTGGTTTTAGCACTGGAAAGCCCATGTCCCAGGAAACCCCCACAGTGCAAGGCAAACCAGGACACTGGTCCCCTATGTATCCACCAAAAGAATTTCCCCATTGCTGAATACCAAATTAACCTAAGTGCATAACATATTGTTTCCCTTAAGGTGGCTTCTACAGGCTAAAGTTGCCAAAAGGATCAAAGAAAAACATGAGATCTAGTGCCTTGCTACTCAAAGTGTGGCCTGCAACATCTATATCCCCCAGAAGCTTGATAGAAATGTGGAGTCTCAGGCCCTATCCCAAACCTACTAAATTTAAATCTGCAATTTAGAAAGGCCTCCAAGTGAGACCTTGCACAAGGCCTCTGTGCACTGTAAAGTCTGAGGGGCACTGTCCTAAAGGAAGATATCTCAGAGGGTGACTTTTACCTGGGTCTTGAAGTCAGTAGGAATGAGTTGGCAGAGAGAGAGAGGGGAGGACACCAGAAAAAAAGTGTACAAAGTCCTAGAAGACAGCAATGAGTTCATTCATTAGGAGTCATTTATTGTTTCTGGGTGTTAGGGATGGGAAATAACATGGAAAGCCAGGCTGGGGAGAGACTGTGGAAGCCCTTGAACATGAAACTAAAGTATTAGCCCTGTATCTTCCTTGCTTTCTCTCCTCTCAAGGCTCAGTCAGCTACTTCAACTCTTGATTTATTTCCTGAAAGCTAGAGCCCCTCCCTCCGCCCTGGGTTAGTCTGGCAGTGGTGGGACTCCCACAGTGCTAGCTGCAGGGTGGGGGTAGAAGGCCCAGGAGGACCCTCCCCCAGGCTGCATTCAGGTTCAAGCTCTTCTCTCCAGAATCTTTGAAGAGTCAGAACCCTGTGTCTCTGGCTTAGGGAACTTAGTTTCTGTTGGAGGAAGGCAGAGGAGATATGCAGCAGTTAAAGGGATGCAGGTCAAGGATCTCTAGTACCAAATGAAAAGTTAGGACAATGAAGAAAAATGAGAAGTCTCAAGCAATCTCTTTCATTTTGAGACATAATATGGAGTGGTAGTTACTTCACCCCTTTGTGCCTGAGTTTCTTAAATTACACAAAAGGGATAACCTTTGAACCAACACCATAGGTTGTAAGGATTCAATGAATTAATGCATGCAAAGCTCTCAGAACAGTGCCAGGAGCTCCCTAAAAGATACCGCCTTGAATTAATCACTTGTCTCTGTCATAATACAGGAGTTGGAGACATGACTTGCTGAGTGGGGAGGTGGGGTGTGGCAAAGCCTCCAAATCGACCCAAGGGACCATCTTTGTAGATGTTGGCATTTGCAAACACATTATTCTTGGTTACTTAACAAGGTCATCAAATATGGAATGCTAATCAATCAAACATAGGGGGAACTGAGACTCCCTGTGTAATTAGAGGATGATCAGAGAAACAAACCCATGATGAATGATATAAAGCATGACATAAATATATAAATGTAAGATATAAAGAGTGATATAGGGAGGGGCGGAAGATGGTGGCGTGAGTAGAGCAGTGGAAATCTCCTCCCAAAACAACATATATCTATGAAAATATAACAAAGACAACCCTTCCTAGAATAAAGACCAGAGGACACAGGACAATATCCAGACCACATCCGGACCTGAGAGAACCCAGGGCCTCGTGAAGGGGGTAAGATATGAGCCCCGGCCTGGCGGGAGCCGAGCGCCCATAACCCCAGCTCACGGTGGGAGAAGAATAGGCAGTGCGGGAGGGAGACAGAGCCCAGGACTGCCGAACAACCAGCCCCAGCCATCCGGGCCCAGACACAGTACGTGCCCAGGGGTCCCTGGATGCTAGGGAAACAGGGCACCAAGAACAGTGAGCGGGCACTGGAGGCCGGGTGCCGGAGGACATAAGAAAAGCGCACGACCATTTTTTTTTGCTTTTTTGCTGTTTTGTTTTGGCGAGGGCTTTTTGGAAGTCTTAAAGGGATAGGGACCCCAATACCAGGGAAACAGGGCAGCAAGAACAGTGAGCGGGTACCGGTGGCCTGGCGCAGGAGGACACCAGAAAAGCGAGCGCCCATTTTTTTTAATTTTTTTTTTTTTTTTTTGCTGTTTTGTTTTGGCAAGCGCTTTTCGGTAGTCTTAAAGGGATAGAGACCCCAATACTAGGGAAACAGGGCAGCAAGACCGGTGAGCAGAGGCCTGAGGCTGGCACCAGAGAATAAAGAATAACAAGCGACCACCTTTTTTTTTTTTTAATTTAAAATTTTTTTTCTTTTTTCTTTTTTTTTTTTTTTTGGTGGTCATTGTTTTGTTTTGGCAGGTGCTTTTTGGAAGTCTTAAAGGGGCAGGGCGGGACACTTAAACCAGAGGTAGGGAATCCGGGGATCTCTGGGCACCCTAATCCCTGTGCTGCAGGGAGCAGGGAGGCCCCTAACGGAGATAAATAGCCTCCCAGCCACTCCTGCTCCAACGCGACTCCACCATTTTGGAGTAGCTGCCCGAGCTAGACCACGCCCACAGCAACAGCGGAGATTAACTCCATAGCAGCCCGGCAGGAAGCAGAAACCCTGTCTGCACGCAGCTGCGCAGCACAAGCCACTAGAGGCCGCTGTTCTCCCAGGAGAGGAGGGCCACAAACCAACAAGAAAGGAAGTCCTTCCAGCCGTCACTCATCCCAGTTCTGCAGACTATTCCTATCACCATGAAAAGGCAAAGCTACAGGCAGACAAAGATCACAGAGACAACACCAGAGAAGGAGACAGACCTAACCAGTCTCCCTGACAAAGAATTCAAAATAAGAATCATAAACATGCTGACAGAGATGCAGAGAAATACGCAAGAGAAATGGGATGAAGTCCAGAGGGAGATCACAGATGCCAGAAAGGAGATCACAGAAATGAAACAAATTCTGGAAGGGTTTATAAGCAGAATGGATAGAACGTAAGAGGCCATTGATGGAATTGAAATCAGAGAACAGGAACGCTTAGAAGCTGACATAGAGAGAGACAAAAGGATCTCCAGGAATGAAACAATATTAAGAGAACTGTGTGACCAATCCAAAAGGAACAATATCTGTATTATAGGGGTAACAGAAGAAGAAGAGAGAGGAAAAGAGATGGAAAGTATCTTAGAAGAAATAATTGCTGAAAACTTCCCCAAACTGGGGGAGGAAATAATCAAAAAGACCACGGAAATACACAGAACCCTCAACAGAAAGGATCCAAGAAGGACAACACCAAGACACATAATAATTAAAATGGCAAAGATCAAGGACAAGGAAAGAGTTTTAAAGGCAGCAAGAGAGAAAAAGGTCACCAATAAAGGGAAACCCATCAGGCTAACGTCAGATTTCTCAACAGAAACCTACAGGCCAGAAGAGAATGGCATGATATATTTAATACAATGAAACAGAAGGGCCTTGAACCAAGGATACTGTATCCAGCACGACTATCATTCAAATATGACGGTGGGATTAAACTACTCCCAGACAAACAAAAGCTGAGGGAATTTGCTTCCCACAAACCACCTCTACAGAACATCTTACAGGGACTGCTCTAGATGGGAGCACTCCTAGAAAGAGCACAGCACAAAACACCCAACAAATGAAGAATCGAGGAGGAGGAACAAGAAGGGAGAGAAGAAAAGAATCTCCAGACAGTGTATATAACAGCTCAATAAGCGAGCTAAGTTAGGCAGTAAGATACTAAAGAGGCTAACCTTGAACCTTTGGTAACCACGAATTTAAAGCCTGCAATGGCAATAACTACATATCTTTCAATAGTCACCCTAAATGTTAATGGGTTGAATGCACCAATCAAAAGACACAGAGTAACAGAATGGATAAAAAAGCAAGACCCATCTATATGCTGCTTACAAGAAACTCACCTCAAACCCAAAGACATGTACAGACTAAAAGTCAAGGGATGGAAAAACATATTTCAAGCAAACAACAGCGAGAAGAAAGCAGGGGTTGCAGTACTAATATCAGACAAAACAGACTTCAAAACAAAGAAAGTAACAAGAGATAAAGAAGGACACTACATAATGATAAAGGGCTCAGTCCAACAAGAGGATATAACCATTCTAAATATATATGCACCCAACACAGGAGCACCAGCATATGTGAAACAAATACTAACAGAACTAAAGGGGGATATAGACTGCAATGCATTCATTCTAGGAGACTTCAACACACCACTCACCCCAAAGGATAGATCCACCGGGCAGAAAATAAGTAAGGACACGGAAGCACTGAACAACACAGTCGAGCAGATGGACCTAATAGACATCTATAGAACTCTACATCCAAAAGCAACAGGATATACATTCTTCTCAAGTGCACATGGAACATTCTCCAGAATAGACCACATACTAGGCCAGAAAAAGAGCCTCAGAAAATTCCAAAACATTGAAATCCTACCAACCAACTTTTCAGACCACAAAGGCATAAAACTAGAAATAAACTGTACAAAGAAAGCAAAGAGGCTCACAAACACATGGAGGCTTAATAACACGCTCCTAAATAATCAATGGATCAATGACCAAATCAAAATGGAGATCCAGAAATATATGGAAACAAATGACAACAACAACACTAAGCCCCAACTTCTGTGGGACACAGCAAAAGCAGTCTTAAGAGGAAAGTATATAGCAAACCAAGCATATCTAAAAAAGGAAGAGCAATCCCAAATGAATGGTCAAATGTCACAATTATCAAAATTGGAAAAAGAAGAACAGATGAGGCCTAAGGTCAGCAGAAGGAGGGACATAATAAAGATCAGAGAACAAATAAATAAAATTGAGAAGAATAAAACAATAGCAAAAATCAATGAAACCAAGAGCTGGTTCTTCGAGAAAATAAACAAAATACATAAGCCTCTAGCCAGACTTATTAAGAAGAAAAGAGAGTCAACACAAATCAACAGTATCAGAAATGAGAAAGGAAAAATCACGACGGACCCCACAGAAATACAAAGAATTATTAGAGAATACTATGAAAACCTATATGCTAACAAGCTGGGAAAACTACGAGAAATGGACAACTTCCTAGAAAAATACAACCTTCCAAGATTGACCCAGGAAGAAACAGAAAATCTAAACAGACCAATTACTAGCAACGAAATTGAATCAAAAAACTACCAAAGAACAAAACCCCCGGGCCAGATGGATTTACCTAGGAATTTTATCAGACATACAGGGAAGACATAATACCCATTCTCCTTAAAGTTTTCCAAAAAATAGAGGAGGAGGGGATACTCCCAAACTCATTCTATGAAGCTAACATCACCCTAATACCAAAACCAGGCAAAGACCATACCAAAAAAGAAAACTACAGACCAATATCCCTGATGAACGTAGATGCAAAAATACTCAACAAAATATTAGCAAACCGAATTCAAAAATACATCAAAAGGATCATACACCATGACCAAGTGGGATTCATCCCAGGGATGCAAGGATGGTACAACATTCGAAAGTCCATCAACATCATCCACCACATCAACAAAAAGAAAGACAAAAACCACATGATCATCTCCATAGATGCTGAAAAAGCATTTGACAAAGTTCAACATCCATTCATGTTAAAAACTCTCAGCAAAATGGGAATAGAGGGCAAGTACCTCAACATAATAAAGGCCATCTATGATAAACCCACAGGCAACATTATATTGTACAGCGAGAAGCTGAAAGCATTTCCTCTGAGATCGGGAACTAGACAGGGATGCCCACTCTCTCCACTGTTATTTAACATAGTACTGGAGGTCCTAGCCACGGCAATCAGACAAAATAAAGAAATACAAGGAATCCAGATTGGTAAAGAAGAAGTTAAACTGTCACTATTTGCAGATGACATGATACTGTACATAAAAAACCCTAAAGACTCCACCCCAAAACAACTAGAACTAATATCAGAATACAGCAAAGTTGCAGGATACAAAATCAACACACAGAAATCTGTGGCTTTCCTATATACTAACAATGAACCAACACAAAGAGAAATCAGGAAAACAACTCCATTCATAATTGCATCAAAAAAAATAAAATACCTAGGAATAAACCTAACCAAAGAAGTGAAAGACTTATACTCTGAAAACTACAAGTCACTCTTAAGAGAAATTAAAGGGGACACTAACAGATGGAAACTCATCCCATGCTCGTGGCTAGGAAGAATTAATATCGTCAAAATGGCCATCCTGCCCAAAGCAATATACAGATTTGATGCAATCCCTATGAAACTACCAGCAACATTCTTCAATGAACTGGAACAAATAATTCAAAAATTCATATGGAAATACCAAAGACCCCGAATAGCCAAAGCAATCCTGAGAAAGAAGAATAAAGTAGGGGGGATCTCACTCCCCAACTTCAAGCTCTACTATAAAGCCATAGTAATCAAGACAATTTGGTACTGGCACAAGAACAGAGCAACAGACCAATGGAACAGACTAGACAATCCAGACATTAACCCAGACATATACGGTCAATTAATATTTGATAAAGGAGCCATGGACATACAATGGCAAAATGACAGTCTCTTCAACAGGTGGTGCTGGCAAAACTGGACAGCTACATGTAGGAGAATGAAACTGGACCATTGTCTAACCCCATATACAAAAGTAAACTCAAAATGGATCAAAGACCTGAATGTAAGTCATGAAACCATTAAACTCTTGGAAGAAAACATAGGCAAAAACCTCTTAGACATAAACATGAGTGACCTCTTCTTGAACATATCTCCCCGGGCAAGGAAAACAACAGCAAAAATGAGTAAGTGGGACTATATTAAGCTGAAAAGCTTCTGTACAGCAAAAGACACCATCAATAGAACAAAAAGGATCCCTACAGTATGGGAGAATATATTTGAAAATGACACATCCGATAAAGGCTTGACGTCCAGAATATATAAAGAGCTCACATGCCTCAACAAACAAAAAACAAATAACCCAATTAAAAAATGGGCAGAGGAACTGAACAGACAGTTCTCCAAAAAAGAAATACAGATGGCCAACAGACACCTGAAAAGATGCTCCACATCGCTAATTATCAGAGAAATGCAAATTAAAACTACAATGAGGTATCACCTCACACCAGTAAGGATGGCTGCCATCCAAAAGACAAACAACAACAAATGTTGGCGAGGCTGTGGAGAAAGGGGAACCCTCCTACACTGCTGGTGGGAATGTAAGTTAGTTCAACCATTGTGGAAAGCAGTATGGAGGTACATCAAAATGCTCAAAACAGACTTACCATTTGACCCCGGAATTGCACTCCTAGGAATTTACCCTAAGAATGCAGCAGTCAAGTATGAGAAAGATCAGTGCACCCCTATGTTTATCGCAGCACTATTTACAATAGCCAAGAATTGGAAGCAACCTAAATGTCCATCGATAGATGAATGGATAAAGAAGATGTGGTACATATACACAATGGAATACTACTCAGCCATAAGAAAAGGGAAAATCCAACCATTTGCAGCAACATGGATGGAGCTGGAGGGTATTATGCTCAGCGAAACAAGCCAAGCGGAGAAAGAGAAATACCAAATGATTTCACTTATCTGTGGAATATAAGAACAAAGGAAAAACTGAAGGAACAAAACAGCAGCAGAATCACAGAACTCAAGAATGGACTAACAGGTACCAAAGGGAAAGGGACTGGGGAGGATGGGTGGGTAGGGAGGGATAAGGGGGGGGGAGAAGTAGGGGGTTATTAAGATTAGCATGCATGGGGGGGTGGGAGAAAGGGGAGAGCTGTACAACACAGAGAAGGCAAGTAGTGATTCTACAACATTTTGCTCTGCTGATGGACAGTGACTGTAAAGGGGTTTATAGGGGAGACCTGGTATAGGGGAGAGCCTAGTAAACATAATATTCATCATGTAACTGTAGATTAGTGATACCAAAAATAAAACAAAACAAAACAAAACAAAAAAGGGCAGTTCCTGTGTGGTAACCTCCAATGAGTTCTACACAAGGGTATAAAGGGCATAAAAAAGTGTAGGCAAAGGGTCTGTTTGCGTTTACACAGAAGATCAAAGCCTAATTGGGCTACCCCAAACATGAACTAAGATACGATATGAAAGAGAACTTCCAACATCAGCACTCTCTGGAAGACTCATGCCAGAAGATGATCATCAAAAAACCCCAACAAAGATCCACGCACTGCTACAGCTGTAGATGCACTCATCCCACCAGCTCCTGGACTTGCCATGGGAATGAAGGAGATATCTAAGCTGGCCTGTGCATACAGTAAAACAATAAATTTGACTGGATCTATACTGTTGGAACTCAACCAAGAATTAGGAGAAGTGCAAATTGTAGCACTCCAAAATCTTACAACTACAGACTATTTATCGTTAAAAGAACATAAGGGATGTGAACATTCCCCAGGAATGGGTTGTTTTAATTTGTCTGATTTCTCTCAGACTGTTCAAGTTCAGTTGGACAATATCCACCATATCATAGATAAGTTTTCACAAATGCCTAAGGTGCCTAACTGTTTCTCTTGGTTTCACTGGAGATGGCTGGTAATTACAGATATGCTTTGGTTATGTAACTATACTCCTATTATGTTAATGTGTGTGCGCAATTTAAGTAGTAGCTTAAAACCTATACATGCTGAAGTTACTCTACAAGAAGATATGTCAAAGAAATAATCAATCTTCCCATGTTTTCTTCCGCCTGCTACTTCTATAGCTTTTCTTCTTCCTTCCTAATTACAACCCTTAAATAGAATTCGTGCCTCATATCAAATTTACTGAGTATCATAATTCTTCCAAGTGGTAAAGATACCTCAAGACAAATGCTGGGCATAGAAGCTACAGGGCATAAATATGCAAAGAAGTAAAAAGCTAACCATTTCAAACAATAAGGCTTCTCTCTCACTTACCAACTTTACATTTCCCTGTATGGCCCCGGAAGATGACTGGTTATCCAGAGACGGGTAAGATTCCTCATGGGAGGAACAACCTAAGACAGGCACAGTTGCAGGGGGGTCATCAGGTGAGAAATTGGGGATCAACAGAGGTGAGGCTTAGAACCTCACCCCCCCGTTCTGAGTGAAATCTTCTGCATCCGTGGATGTTTCATTGCCCTTGTCTAGCTGGGATTAACACATAGTCTACAGGCACACACCTGATCATCTACATTTGCTCTCTTACAACACTAAACTATGTTTTCTACCTTTATCTCGTATCTACCTACCACTTCAGCATTTTATTAAAAATAATAATAATAAAGAGAGAAATGTGGTATCCACATATAAATCAAGTATAAAAACCGAATGAGTATTCATATTTGAACTGACTGTTTAGAGTTCATAATGCATGAGCAAAACCGAAAGTTTCTGTGATGACTGCCCTTGTACTGTTCACTATGTAACTTATTCATTATGTAAGAATTTGTTCTACATGTAAGAACTTGTTTGTTATGCCTCAGAAGATTGGAGACTGACGAAAATTAGGCTTGGGGTGGATTAATGATTGTGCATTGAGCATTGACTCCCCTATACAGAATTTTATTGTCGTTAACAACCATTTGATCAATAAATATGAGAGATGCCCTCACAAAAAAAAAAAAAAAAAAAAAAAAGACAGACTTCCAATGGTAAAATAAATAAGTAACCGGGATGTAATGTATAGCATAAGGAATATAGTCAAGATATTGTAACAGCTTGGTAGGGTGATAGCTGGAACCTAGAATTATGTATATAAATGTTTTACCACTGTGTTGTACACTTGAAACTAATGTAATGTAATACTGTGCGTCAACTACCCTTCAATAAAAAATAATTATTTAAAAAAAAAAAAAAGCCAAATGAGTATTCATTTTTGAACTGACTGTTTATAGTTCATAATGCAGGAGCAAAACCGAAAGTTTCTGTGATGACTGCCCTTGTACGGTTCACTATGTAACTTATTCATTATGTAAGAATTTGTTCTCCATGTAAGAACTTGTTTGTTATGCCTCAGAAGATTGGAGACTGACGAAAATTAGGCTTGGGGTGGATTAATGATTGTGCATTGAGCACTGACTCCCCTATACAGAATTTTATTGTTGTTAACAACCATTTGATCAATAAATATGAGAGATGCCCTCACAAAAAGAAAAAAAAAAAAAAGGACAGACTTCCAATGGTAAAATAAATAAGTAACCGGGATGTAATGTATAGAATAAGGAATATAGCCAAGATATTGTAACAACTTGGTAGGGTGATAGCTGGAACCTAGAATTATGTATATAAATGTTTTATCACTGTGTTGTACACTTGAAACTAATGTAATGTAATACTGTGCGTCAACTACCCTTCAATAAAAAATAATTATGAAAAAAAAAAGAGTGATATAAATAAAGCGTTTATTACAGTGGCTAGACTTTAAATTAAATTGGCATCACACAAAGCCGCTACACTGTGTGTCCCTACCACGGGTGGTCAATTTTGAGAACTTCACAGAAAAACCTTATTCTATTTATTAAAGCCCAGGAGGCCTCTCTGGGAAGCCTTTTCTCTGGTCCTTCCCTCTTGGGGATGTACTATATGCCGCCCTTTGGACACATCCTTAATAGGACCCAAATCACTTGTGTTGCAACTATTTGTGTTTACCTGCTCCATGGACTCTGTAAGCCCTTTTCAGGCCAGTAGCTGTGTTTCATCTCTTTGCATCTCCTACTCCTACCATGGTCCCTGTCATGTATTAGGTCAGACCATGTGAAATCAATGCTATTTTATCATCTTTGTACTACAAAAAAAATGCAATTTCAAAATTTCAGGGTATTAGGAGGCACTGGCAAATTTTTGCTAAATAAATGAACACAGGACAATCAAACACCTATGAATTCCAGTAAGGCATCAAAGGAAGGCAATACTTCTGGTTTTTGTGGGGCCTCAAGTTCCTTATTACATACCTCAATTATCTTTGCACTCTTGAAAGTGGAGGTGCCAATGACTGATCCCCAACAGGTCAAACACATAGGCTTCATACCGTTTTCACATCTCTGGAGACTGAAAGAATTTCCATATAGAAGATGATCAATTACCTAATGGGTCCAAAGCACAGTTTTCTGTACCATTTTAATGTTTTTTGGAGGCTGGCAGTATTTCCACACAGCTGCTAAGTGGCAGACTCCAAGATGGATGAGATTAACTTCTGAAATGGCAAGTGTCCAAGATGGCTTAGAAAGCAGGTGCTGAACTCTGCTTCACTTTCAGTCCCAGCATCACAGGAAAGCAAGGAGCCTTCAAGAGGTCACAGATCTCATCCGTGTTATCACTTGGACCTTAAATTAGCAGATACAAAATAAGTTTTTTAAAATCAAGTTGTGGATTGCATTAAAGATGGTGGTGTGAGGGATGAGACAGAGGCTTCCTCCTAAAACTACATAAAATATGAAAATATAATTAATACAACTAATCCTGAAAGAACAACAGGAAAGAGGGCTGCATCAGACAGCATACACCTGGAGAAAATAAACCTCACAGAATAGGGTAATGTATGAAAGCCATAGTTGGGCAGAACCCAAGCCCTTCCCCACCCTAGCTCACTGGCGGGAGGAAAACAAATGGAACCTGCTTCAAAGTAAAATTTTGAATACACCAGGAAAAGATTCAAATAAAATCAATCTCATGAATCTTCCTGAAAGAAACTTCAAAACAAAAATCATTAACATGCTCATGGAGGTACAGAAAAATACTCAAGAACTCAGGAATGAATTCTGGTCAGAGATCCAATCATTACACAAAACAGTATCAGAAATGAAACATACAATGAAAGGTTTTAAAAGCAGATTAGATATGGTGGGGGAGATGATATATGAAATAGAAATTAGAGAAGAGGAATGCAAAGATGCTGAGGCACAGAGAGAAAAAGGGATCTCTAAGAATGAAAGAATATTGAGAGAATTGTGTGACCAATCCAAAAGGAACAATATTTGTATAATGGGATACAGAAAGAAGAGAAAGAAAAAGGGACAAAAAGTATCCTTGAGGACATAATTGCTGAAAACTTCCCCAATCTGGGGAAGGAGATAGTCTCTCAGGCCATGGAGGTGCACAGATCTCCCAACACAAGGGACCCAAGGATGATAATACCAAGACACAAAATAATTAAGATGTCAAAGATTAAGGATAAGGACAGACTATTAAAAGCAGCCAGAGAGAGAAATAAGATCACATACAAAGGAAAACCCATCAGGCTATCATCAGACTTCTCAGCAGAAACCTTAGAGGCCAGAAGGCAGTAGCATGATATATTTAATGTAATGAAGCAGAAGGGCCTTGAAACAAGATTACTTTATATGAAAAAATTATCAGTTAAATTTGAAGGAGGGATTAAACAATTTACAGATAAGCAAAAGCTGAGAGAATTACCTACCACAAACCATCTCTACATTTTGGAGGGACTGCTATAGATGGAAGTGTTCCTAAGGTTTAATAGCGGTCACCAGAGGTAACATAACCACAGTACAGAAAGTAGAATAGTTAATTATTAAGCAAACGCAAAATTAAACCAACTACCCCAAAAGTCAATCAAGGGATAGAAGAAGAGTACAGAATATGATACCTAATATATAAAGAATGGAGGAGGAAGAAAAAGGAGAAGAAAAAAGAACCTTTAGATTGCATTTGTAATAGCATATTAAGTGAGTTAAGTTAGACACTTAGATATTAAGGAAGTAAACCTTGAACCTTTGGTAACCATGAATCTAAAGCCTGCAATGGCAATAAGTACATACCTATTGATAATCACCCTAAATGTAAACAGAGTGAATGCACCAATCAAAACATACAGAGTCACTGAATGGACAAAAAAACAAGACCCATCTATATACTGCCTACAAGAAACTCACTTAAAACCCAAAGACAGACACAGACTAAAAGTGAAGGGATGGAAAAAGATATTTCATGCAACGAATAGGGAGAAAAAAGCAGGAGTTGCAGTACTTATATCAGACAGACTTCAAAACAAAGAAAGTCACAAGAGATAAAGAAGGATATTACATAATGATAAAGGGTCAATCCAACAAGAAGATATAACCATTATAAATATCTATGCACCCAACATAGGAATATCTACATATGTGAAACAAATACTAACAGAAATAAAAGGGGAAATAGAATGCAATGCATTCATTCTAGGAGACTTCAACACTCCATTCACTCAGAAGGACAGATCAACCAGACAGAAAATAAGTAAGGAGACAGAGGCACTGAAAAACACATTAGAACAGAAGGACCTAACAGACATCTACAGAACTCTACATGCAAAAGCAGCAGAACACACATTCTTCGCAAGTGCACATGGAACATTTTCAAGAATAGATCATATACTAGGCCACAAAAAGAGTATCAGTAAATTCAAAAATCTGACATTGTACCAACAAGTTTTCAGACCACAAAGGTATGAAACTAGAAATAAGTTACAGAAAGAAAATGAAAAATCCCACAAACACATGGAGGCTTCACAACATGCTCCTAAATAACCAATGAATCAATGACCAAATAGAAACAGAGATCACGCAATATATGGAGACAAATGACAAAAATAATTCAACACCGCAAAATCTGTGGGACACAGCAAAGGCCATGCTAAGAGGGAAGTATATTGCAATATAGGCCTACTCAGGAAAGAAGAACAATCCCATATGAACAGTCTAAACTCACAATTAACAAAACTAGAAAAAGAAGAACAAATGAGACCCAAAGTCAGTAGAAGGAGGGACATAATAAAGATAAGAGCATAAATAAATAAAATCAAAAAGAATAAAACTATAGAAAGAATCATTGAAAGCAAGAGCTGGTTCCTCAAGAAAATAAACAAAACAGATAAACTGCTAGTCACACATATCAAGTAAAAAAGAGTCTACATACACAAACAGAATCAGAAATGAGAATGGAAAAATCACTACAGACACCAGACAAATACAAAGAATTATTAGAGAATACTATGAAAAATTATTTGCTAACTGGATAACCTAGAAGAAATGGACAACTTTCTAGAAAAATACAACCTTCCAAGGCTAACCCAGGAAGAAACAGAAAATCTGACTAGGCCAATTACCAACAATGAAATTGTATTGGTAATCAAAAAACTCCCTAAGAACAAAACCTCTGGACCAGATGGCTTCACCACTGAATTTTATCAAACATTTAGTGAAGACCTAATACTCATCCTCCTTAAAGTTTTCCAAAGAGTAGAAGAGGAGGGAATACTTCCAAACTCATTCTATGAGGCCAGCATCACTCTAATACCAAAACCAGGCAAAGACACCACAATAAAAGAAAATTACAGACCCAAATCCCTGATGAACATAGATGCAAAAATACTCAACAAAATATTAGCAAACTGAATTCAAAAATACACCAAAAGGATCACCCATCATCTTCAAGTAGGATTTACTCCAGGATGCAAGAATGCTACAACATTCGAAAATCCATCAACATCATCCACCACATGAACAAAAAGGACAAAAACCACATGATCATCTCCACAGATGTTGAAAAAGCATTTGAAAAAATTCAACATGCATTAATTATAAAAACTCTCAACAAAATGGGTATAGATGGCAAGTACCTCAGCATAATAAAGGACATATATGACAAACCCACAGCCAACATTATACTTAACAGCAAAAAGCTGAAAGCTTTTCCTTTAAGATCAGGGACAAGACAAAGATGCTCACGCTCCCCACTTTTATTCAACATAGTTCTGGAGGTCCTAGCCATGGCAATCAGACAACACAAAGAAATAAAAGGCATCCAGATTGGGAAGGAAGAAGTTAAACTGTCCCTGTTTGCAGGTGACATGATACTATATATTAAAAACCCTAAAGAATTCACTCCAAAACTACTAGATCTAATATCTGAATTCAGCAAAGTTGCAGGATATAAAATTAATACACAGAAATCTGTTGCATTCCTACACTCTAATGATGAACTGGCAGAAAGAGAAATCAGGAAAACAATTCCATTCAGAATTGCATCAAAAAGAATAAAATACCTAGGAATAATCCTAACCAAGGAAGTGAAAGACCTATACTCTGAAAACTACAAGACACTCATGAGAGAAATTAAAGAAGATACCAATAAATGGAAACACATCCTGTGCTCATGGATAGGAAGAATTAATATTGTCAAAATGGCCATCCTGAGAGGGCAGAGCCAAGATGGCAGCATGAGTAGGGCAGTGGAAATCTCCTCCCAAAACCATATAGATTTTTTTTTTTTAATTGAAGGGTAGTTGACAACAGTATTACATTACATTAGTTTCAGGTGTACAACACAGTGATTCAACATTTATATACATGATAATTCTAGGTACCAGCTATCACCCTACCAAGTTGTTACAATATTTTGACTATATTCCTTATGCTATACATTACATCCTGGTTACTTATTTATTTTACAATTGGAAGTGTGTTTATATATATATTTATATATATATATATATATATATATTTTTTTTTTTTTTGTGAGGGCATCTCTCATATTTATTGATCAAATAGTTGTTAACAACAATAAATTTCTGTATAGGGGGGTCAATACTCAATGCACAATCATTAATCCACCCCAAGCCTAATTTTCGTCAGTCTCCAATCTTCTGATGCATAATGAACAAATTCTTACATGGAGTACAAATTCTTACATAGTGAATAAGTTAAATGGTGAACAGTGCAAGGGCAGTCATCACAGAAGCTTTCGGTTTTGTCCATGCATTATGAACTATAAACAGTCAGTTTAAATATGAATATTCATTTGATTTTTAAACTTGATTTATATGTGGATACCACATTTCTCTATTATTATTATTTTTAATAAAATGCTGAAGTGGTAGGTAGATACGAGATAAAGGTAGAAAACAGAGTTTAGTGTTGTAAGAGAGCAAATGTAGATGATCAGGTGTGTGCCTGTAGACTATGTGTTAATCCGAGCTAGACGAGGGCAATAAACATCCATGTATGCAGAAGATTTCTCTCAGAACATGAGGGGGGAGGTTCTAAGCCTCACCCCTGCTGCTCCCCATTTTCTCACCAGATGGCCCCCTGTGACTGTACCTGTCTTAGGTTGTTCCTCCCTTGAGGAATCTTACCCGTCTCTGGCTAACCAGTCATCTTCCGGGGCCATACAGGGAAATGTTAAGTTGGTCAAAACCATATAGATTTTTGAAAATACAACAAATACAACTATTCTTATAAGAGAAACCAGAAGACTCAGGACAACAGCCAGGCTACATCTACATCTGTGAGAATTCAGCACCTCACGAAGGGGGTAAGATACAAGGTGTGGCCCGGCGGAACCTGACTGCCACCCCTACCCCAGCTCCCGGTGGGAGGAGACAAGTTGGAGTGGGGAGGGAGAGGGAGACCAGGACTGCTGAATACCCAGCCCTAGTCATCCACACCGGGAGCTTAGACACACAGTGCATGGTGTGCTGGATACTAGGGAAACGGAACAGTAAAACCTGCAAGCAGGTTCCCACAGCTGGCGCCCCTGGGACAAAAAAAATGTGAGTGCTTTTTGAAAGTCTTAAAGGGACAGAGGCCTCACAGCTGGAGGGAAACGTCCCAGCACTCTCAGCCTAGCAGCTGGAAATCCTGGGGAATTCTGGGTGCCATAACCTCATGGGTGGCAGCGCAGCTCTGAGACCCCTCACGGCAATAAAGAGCCTCCCATCCATTCCCCCTCTGGTGCAGCCTCACCATAGCAGAGCAGCAGCCTGAGACCAGCCACGCCCAGAGCAGCCACGCAGAGCTTCCTCCACAGTGGCCGGGGCAAGAATCAGAGACTCCGTCTACACGCAGCTGCCCAGCACAAGCCACTAGGGGTTGCCATTCTCCCAGGAAGGAAGGCAAGGAGCAAGCAGGAAGGGACTTTGTTCTCCCAGCTGACACACACACCAAATGCCCACGACTACCTCTATCACCATGAAAATGCAGAAGAATTTGATCCAGACCAGAATCACACAGACATCCACCCCTGAGAGGGAACCTGGGGAGATAGACCTAACCAATCTTCCTGAAAAATAATTCAAAATAAAGGTCATAACCATGCTGATGGACTTGCAGAGAAATATGCAAGAGGTAAGGAGGGAGAATACAGAAATAAAACAATTCTGGAAGGACTTAAAAGCAGAATGGATGAGGCAAGAGGCCATTAATGGGATAGAAATCAGAGAACAGGAACACAGAGAAGCTGATGCAGAGAGAGATAAAAGGATCTCCAGGAATGGAAGAATATTAAGAGAACTGTGTGACCAATCCAAACAGAACAATATTTGCATTATAGGGGTACAAGAAGAAGAAGAAGAGAGAGAAAAAGGGATAGAAAGTGTATTTGAAGAAATAATTGCTGAAAACTTCACCAAACTGGGGGAGAAAATAGTTGCTCAAACCACAGAAGCACACAGAACAATCAACACAAGGGACCCAAGGAGAACAACACCAAGAAACATAATAATTAAAATGGCAAAGATCAAGGACAAGGACAGAGTATTAAAGGCAGCCAGAGAGAGAAAAAAGTCACCCACAAAGGAAAACCCATCAGGCTATCATCAGACTTCTCAACAGAAACCTTACAGGCCAGAAGATAATGGCACAATATAATGCAATGAAACAGAAGGGCCTTGAACCAAGAATACTGTATTCAGCATGATTATCATTTAAATATGATGGAGGGATTAAACAATTCCCAGACAAGCAAAAGTTGAGGGAATTTGCCTCCCACAAACCAACCCTACAGGGTATTTTAGAGGGACTGCTCTAGATGGAAGCACTCCTAAGGCCAAATAGATGTTACCAGAAAAAATAAAATCACAGCAAAGAAAGCAGAACAATCAAAAACTAACTAAAGGCAAAAAACAAAATCAACTACCCACAAAAGCAGTTAAAGGAAACACAAAAGAGCACAAAATAAAATACCTAAGATATAAAGAATGGAGGAGGAGGAATAAGAAGGGAGAGAAATAAAGAATCATCAGACTGTGTTTATAATAGCTCAATAAGTGAGTTAAGTTAGACAGTAAAATAGTAAAGAAGCTAACCTTGAACCTTTGGTAACCACGAATCTAAAGCCTACAATGGCAATAAGTACATATCTTTCAATAATCACCCTAAATGTAAATGAACTGAATGCACCAATCAAAAGATACAGAGTAATAGAATGGATAAAAAAGCAAGACTCATCTATATGCTGCTTACAAGAGACCCACCTCAAACCCAAAGACATGCACAGACTAAAAGTCAAGGGATGGAAAAAGATATTTCATGCAAACAACAGGGAGAAAAAAGCAAGTGTTGCAGTACTAGAATCAGACAAAATAGACTTCAAAACAAAGAAAATCACAAGAGATAAAGAAGGACATTACATATTGATGAAAGGCTCAATGCAACAAGAGGATATAACCATTATAAATATCTATGCACCCAATACAGGAGCATCAACATATGTGAAACAAATACAAACAGAATGAAAGGAGGAAATAGAATGCAATGCATTTATTTTAGGAGACTTCAACACACCACTCACTCCAAAGGACAGAGCCACCAGACAGAAAATAAGTAAGGACACAGAGGCACTGAACAACACACTAGAATAGATGGACCTAATAAACATCTATAGAACTCTACACCCAAAAGCAACAGGATACACATTCTTCTCAAGTGTACATGGAACATTCTCCAAAATAGACCACACACTAGGCCACAAAAAGAGCCTCAGTAAATTCAAAAAGACTGAAATTCTACCAAGCAACTTCTCAGACCACAAAGGTATAAAACTAGAAATAAATGGTACAAAGAAAGCAAAAAGGCTCACAAACACATGGAGGCTTAACAACATGCTCCTAAATAATCAATGGATCAACGACCAAATCAAAATAGAGATCAAGCAATATATGGAAACAAATGACAACAACAACAAAAAGCCCCAACTTCTGTGGGACGCAGTGAAAGCAGTTATAAGAGGAAAGTATATAGCAATCCAGACATATTTAAGAAGAAAGAGCAATCCCAAATGATAGTCTAAAGACACAATTATCGAAATTGGAAACAGAAGAACAAATGAGGCCTGAAGTCAGCAGAAGGAGGGACACAATAAAGATCAGAGAAGAAATAAATAAAATTGAGAAAAGAACAATAGAAAAAAATCAATGAAACCAAGAGCTGGTTCTTTGAGAAAATAAACAAAATAGATAAGCCCTTAGCCAAACTTATTCAGAGAAAAAGAGAATCTACACACATCAACAGAATCAGAAATGAGAAAGGAAAAATCATGACAGACCCCACAGAAATAAAGGAATCATGAGAGAATACTATGAGAATCCATATGCTAACAAGCTGGAAAACCTAGAAGAAATGGACAACTTCCTAGAAAAATACAACTTTCCAAGACTGACCAAGGAAGAAACAGAAAATCTAAACAGCCCAATTACCAGCAACAAAGTTAAAGCAGTAATCAAAAAACTACCCAAGAGCAAAACTCTCGGGCCAGACGGATTTACCACGGAGTTTTATCAGACATACAGAGAAGACATAATACCCATTCTCCTTAAAGTTTTCCAAAAAAATAGAAGAGGAGGGAATACTTCCAGTCTCATTCTATGAACCAAGCATCACCCTAATACCAAACCAGGGAAAGACCACACCAAAAAAGAAAATTACAGACCAATATCCCTGATGAACATACATGCAAAAATACTCAACAAAATATTAGCAAACCAAATTCAAAAATACACCAAGAGGATCATACACCATGACCAAGTAGGATTCATCTCAGGGATGCAAGGATGGTACAACATTAGAAAATCCATCAACATCATCCACCACATAAACAGAAAGAAGGACAAAAATCACATGATCATCTCCATAGACACTGAAAAAGCATTCGACAAAATTCAACATTCATTCATGATAAAAACTGTCAACAAAATGGGTATAGAGGGCAAGTACCTCAACATAATAAAGGCCATATATGAAAAACTCACAGCCAACATCATACTGAACAGTGAGAGGCTGAAAGCTTTTCATCTAGGATCAGGAACAAGACAGGGATGCCCACTCTCCCCACTGTTATTCAACATAGTACTGGAGGTCCTAGCCACAGCAATTACACAAAACAAAGAAATACAAGGAATCCAGATCAGTAAAGAAGTCAAACTGTCATTATTTGCCAATGACACAATATTGTACATTAAAAAAACCTAAAGAATCCACTCCAAAACTACTAGAACTTATATTGGAATACAGCAAAGTTGCAGGATAAATAATTATTACACAGAAATCTGAGGGTTTCCTATACACTAACAATGAACTAATAGAAAGAGAAATCAGGAAACCAATTCCATTCACAATGGCATCAAAAAAGAATAAAATACCTAGGAATAAACCTAACCAAGGAAGTGAAGACCTATACCCCAAAAACTACAAGACACTCTTAAGTGAAATTAAAGAGGACACTAACAAATGGAAACCCATCCCATGCTCTTGGCAAGGAAGAATTAATATTGTCAAAATGGCCATCCTGCCCAAAGCAATCTATAGATTCAATGCAATCGCTATCAAATTACCAACAGCATTCTTCAACAAACTGGAACAAATAGTTCTTAAATTCATATGAAACCACCAAAGACCCCGAATAGCCAAAGCAATCCTGAGAAGGAAAAATAAAGTGGGGGGCATTATGCTCCCCAACTTCAAGCTCTACTACAAAGCCACAGTAATCAAGACAATTTGGTACTGGCACAAGAACAGACCCATAGACCAGTGGAACAGAATAGAGACTCCAGACATTAACCCAAATATATACGGTCAATTAATATATGATAAAGGAGCCATGGACATACAATGGGGAAATGACAGCCTCTTCAACAGCTGGTGTTGGCAAAACTGGACAGCTACATGTAAGAGAATGAAACTGGATCACTGTCTAACCCCATACACAAAAGTAAACTCAAAATGGATTAAAGACCTAAATGTAAACCATGAAACCATAAAACTCTTAGAAAAAAAAATAGGCAAAAATCTCTTGGAAATAAACATGAGTAACTTCTTCATGAACATATCCCCCCGGGCAAGGGAAACAAAAGCAAAAATGAATAAGTGGGACTCTATCAAGCTGAAAAGCTTCTGTACAGCAAAGGACACCATCAATAGAACAAAAAGATATCCTACAGTATGGGAGAATATATTCATAAATGACAGATTCAATAAAGGGTTGACATCCAAAATATATAAAGAACTCACACACCTCAACAAACAAAAAGCAAATAATCCAATTAAAAAATGGGCAGAGGAGCTGTACAGACAGTTCTCCAAAGAAGAAATTCAGATGGCCAACAGACACATGAAAAGATGCTCCATATCACTAATCATCAAGGAAATGCAACAACACCAGGAACTAAGAACAACAGATGCTGGCAAGGATGCAGAGAAAGGGGAACCCTCCTATACTGCTGATGGGAATGTAAGCTAGTTCAACCATTGTGGAAAGCAACATGGAGGTTCCTCAAAAAACTAAAAATAGAAATACCATTTGACCCAGGAATTCCACCTCTAGGAATTTACCCTAAGAATGCAGCACCCCAGTTTGAAAAAGACATATGCACCCCTATGTTTATCACAGCACTATTTGCAATAGCCAAGAAATGGAAGCAACCTAAGTGTCCATCAGTAGATGAATGGATAAAGAAGAGGTGGTACATATGCACAATGGAATATTATTGAGCCATAAGAAGGAAACAAATCCTCCCATTTGCAACAACATGGATGGAGCTAGAGGGTATTATGCTCAGTGAAATAAGCCAGGCAGAGAAAGACAAGTGCCAAATGATTTGCCTCATTTGTGGAGTATAACAACAAAGCAAAACTGAAGGAACAAAACAGCAGCAGACTCAGAGACCCCAAGAAGGGACTAGTGGTTACCAAAGAGGAGGAGTGTGGGAGGGCATGTCGGGAGGGAGGGAGAAGGGGAATGAGGGGTATTATGTTTAGTACACATGGTGTGAGGGGTCACAGGGAAAACAGTGTAGCACAGAGAAGGCAAATAGTGAATCTGTGGCATCTTACTACACTGATGGACAGTGACTGCAGTGGAGTATGGGTGGGGACTTGATAATATGGGTAAATGTACTAACCACATTGTTTTTTCATGTGAAACCTTCATAAGAGTGTATATAAATAATACCTTAATAAAGAAATTTTTTAAACACCCAGTTGTGTGTCAGTGAAAGGGAGTTTAAAAAAATAGGAGGAAAGCAAGAAAAGAAAGAGCTAACTGGTACAAACTCCTTAGCATTAGGCAGGTGCACCTGCCAAACACAGCCCTTGGCTTTACTTCATCCCACTGTAAGAGGTCTAAAATGGTGATGTTTGTCAGGCTCCATCATCCAAATAGATCTCAATAGCCACCAAGTTGCAGAGTGGCCTGAGATGGTAGGCCATGGAAAGGTTGTGTTCTGAGCCTTCAAAAAGGACAAAGCTCCATAGAAATGTTTACCACTCACATGTACTCCTGCCTAGGCCCATCCCTGAGATTCCCTGGGTGCTGGCTTTCCTCTCCTTCCCCCTTCTTGCTTTTGGGGAGGCGGGGGGTGGTATCACCAAACCTCCTTATAGTCTATGACCTTTGCCCTTGGATACCTGATGACCCAGTTCCGGACCTCCACTCTGATTTCTGCCTCTTTTCACCAGATTTCAACTACACTAAATCTCCTCTCCAAACAAGCCTACTCTAAGACCAAGTAGCCAACAGGTTGGCCTACAGTACTTACTGTAATAAGAAGGAGAGTTTCTTATTGTTGCCCTTTGGGCAGAACCACCTTTACTGGAAGAACTTTTTGATAACCCCCATTGGTGCAGAATTTGAAGTCCTAGGGAACCAAGTGCTGGTAGTTTGCAGGTTGGGCCCTCCAGAAGTAGATGCTGACATGGAGTTTGGCATGCAAGATGTTTATTAGAACCCAAATGTACATCAACTGATGAATGGATAAACAAACTGTAGTATATCTATAGACTACATTTTGTAATATTACTTGCCCATAAAAAGGAATAAAGTGCTGACACATACTACAACATGGATAAAACTTGAAACCATTATGCTAAGTGAAAGAAGCCAGTCACAAAAGGCCATATGCTGTATGATTTCATTTATATGAAACATCCAGAACAGGCAAATCTACAGAGACAGAAAGTGTATTAATTGTTTCCAGAGATTGGGGGAATGGGGTATTGGACAGTGAGTACTAATCGGTACAGAGTTTCTTTTGGGGGCTCATGAAAATGTTCTGGCATGAGATAGTGGTGATGATAGCACAACTTTGTAATTAAACTAAAAAACAGTGAGTTGTACTCTTTAAAAGGGTAATTTTATGGTATGTAAATTATATTGTAATAAAGTCTTTTTAATTTTAAAAAGGTATTAATTAGGGATCAAGACCTATGAAAGGAAGCAGCAGGAAGCAGAATTAGGCAGAAGAAAAATCCAACCTCTGATGCAGGCCCAACAGAGCCTCAGCAGACTAGGCTAGGTGCTCCATAGGGAGCAGTGCCCATCAGAGCATCTCCCATGAGGATGAAACGGCCCAGCCTTTACACCTACACCTCACTCAGCCACTGGATGTGGGTCACCCTGGGGAGGGTATGACCTCAGGCAAGGTAGCATTCTCCTGCTTGAAGCTGACCCTGAAGGAGCTAACAGTGGCAGGCCACCCACTTCCTGGAGTTGGGCAACAAGTTTTCCTTAAAGAAGGATCTGAGTGTAAACACCCTGCAGGCCACTAGGGGGGATGCTGCAGTTGTTGCAGAAAGGACAGAGAAGATGACAGAATCAAAAAGGAGAGGGACAGAGCTAGTGGGATGGTACACTGCTGTGCAGTATGCAGTGGGGCCCCATCTTTTAACTCCTCACGTCTTTGCCTAATTTAAGGCACAGTTTAGACCCTTAACATTTTATCATATAAATAATTTTATTCTAACACTCTACTTTTTGCTCTTAGGTTCTCATTTCTCCCAGAGCCTCAGCTACCTGAAGCATTTATTCAACTTTTTTTTTTGTAAGTTTTGTAAGAAAGGAAGCCTTCTCTTTTTTTCCTTCTCTTCACAGACTTATTAAAAGACATTAACACTGAGTTGTAATTTATTAAGGTCAACACTATGATTGAAACCTATGAACAATGATGAACAAGAGGAGTGGTGAAAAAAAAATGAGAGGAAAAAATAAGACAAACCACCAAAACCAAATTTAACTGAGAATTAGGCATTTGGTCTACTAGTTTTTCATAAAAAGCACATCTGGAAAAGCAGCAAGAAGCACTGCATTTCACATATTGCATCTGGTTAAGACAACAGCAATGGGAAACCAAGCATGGAAAAAACCCAGACATCTAATAACAAAAATTTACTTTTGCAAAAGTGTTTTCCACACATCATCCCATTCAGTCCTCTCAACAACTCCCTAAAGCAGGGAGATCAAAATTATCATTACACTCATAATTTTTTTATTTTTATTTTTTTTATTTTGATATTGTTAATGTACAATTACTTGAACAACATTATGGTTACTACACTCCCCCTAATATCAAGTCCCCTCCACATACCCCATTATAGTCACTGTCCATCAGCATAGTAAGATGCTACAGAATCATTACTTGTCTTCTCTGTATATACTGCCTTCCCCATGTCCCCACCCCCCCTACATTATGAGTGCTAATCATAATGCCCTGTTTTCTCCCTTATCCCTCCCTTCCTACCCATCCTGCCCAGTCCCTTTCCCTTTGGTAACTGTTAGTCCATTCGTGGGTTCTGTGAGTCTGCTGCTGTTTTGTTCCTTCAGTTTTTTCTTTGTTCTTATACTCCACAGATGAGTGAAATCATTTGATACTTGTCTTTCCCCGCCTGGTTTATTTCACTGAGCATAATACCCTCTAGCTCCATCCATGTTGTTGCAAATGGGAGGATTTGTTTCCTTCTTATGGCTCAATAATATTCCACTGTGCATATGTATTACATCTTCTTTATCCGTTCATCTACTGATGGACACTTAGGTTGCTTCCATTTCTTGGCTATTGTAAATAGTGCTGCGATAAACATAGGGGTGCATATGTCTTTTTCAAACTGGGGTGCTGCATTCTTAGGGTAAATTCCTAGAGGTGGAATTCCTGGGTCAAATGGTATTTCTATTTTTAGTTTTTTGAGGAACCTCCATGTTGCTTTCCACAATGGTTGAACTAGTTTACATTCCCACCAGCAGTATAGGAGGGTTCCCCTTTCTCTGCATCCTTGCCAGCATCTGTTGTTCTTAGTCCCTGATGTTGTTGCATTTCCTTGATGATTAGTGATGTGGAGTATCTTTTCATGTGTCTGTTGGCCATCTGAATTTCTTCTTTGGAGAACTGTCTGTACAGCTCCTCTGCCCATTTTTTAATTGGATTATTTGCTTTTTGTATGTTGAGGTACATGAGCTCTTTATATATTTTGGATGTCAACCCTTTATTGGATCTGTCATTTATGAATATATTCTCCCATACTGTAGGTTGTCTTTTTGTTCTATTGATGGTGTTCTTTGCTGTACAGAAGCTTTTCAGCTTGATAGAGTCCCACTTATTCATTTTTGCTTTTGTTTCCCTTGCCCGGGGGGATATGTTCATGAAGAAGTTGCTCATGTTTATGTCCAAGAGATTTTTGCCTATGTTTTTCTCTAAGAGTTTTATAGTTTCATGGCTTACATTCAGGTCTTTGATCCATTTTGACTTTACTTTTGTGTATGGGGTTAGACAATGATCCAGTTTCATTCTCTTACATGTAGCTGTCCAGTTTTGCCAACACCAGCTGTTGAAGAGGCTGTCATTTCCCCATTGTATATCCATGGCTCCTTAATTGTATATTAATTGACCATATATGCTTGGGTTTATTTCTGGACTCTCTAGTCTGTTCCACTGGTCTATGGGTCTGTTCTTGGTGCCAGTACCAAATTGTCTTGATTGCTGTGGCTTTGTAGTAGAGTATACTCATAATTTTATAGTTGAGTTAAGTGACATTCAGAGCTTGAGTGATTGGCTCAAATTTAAATAGCAACCAAGCAATGATACCAGGACCTGCATGCAGAGTTAGTGACTCCACATGCAATACTCTTTCCAAGACTACACCATGCTTTAGCACAACTCTCGCCACTTCCCTACCCTCCATGGCCAGAATGGTAATAATGAGTGAATTGAGAGAAAACTACTGAGCCGTTCAAATGCATTTCCCATGAGGTAACAGCCATTTGAGGATTAACTTCTTAGAGGAAATTTTTCATTAATTAGCAAGTCTCTTGGCCAACAAACAGAATAAACAGAACTATCTTCTAACATACCCCAGAGAAGCAAGAACTCCTTTGTGTGTGATCTTCAAAAGGTTAAACAGTGAAACTCCACACAGGCAACATAAAAAGTGACCATTTTTAACTCCAGCTGTGTCACAAGAGGAATTTTGGACAGCAAGAGAAAGGAAGAAATTATTGAATAAAGAGCTTCCATAGAACAGAGTGGCATCCAGCCCAGGAGTCTTCCTTCACCACAGTAATCACTAACACTGGGAAATCAAAAACACTCATGTGCAGTGATGGTGGACATATTCACAGAACTGGGGCAGAGTGACAGTTCCAACATTGATATGGATTGTGCAATTAAGAAGAGACAAGATTTCTCGGACAAAAAATATTTTTGAGAAAGTGTGTCTCAACCAAGTTAAATAGATTTCTTTATTCTAGGACTTCCTAAGAGGGGACTTGTTTATGTAGCAATTTAAGAAATGGTGAATTTGAGCAACAAAATACAGTTGGTGCCATTTATAGCAACTGCAAGGGAAACTGATCATTCTAGACAACTAGTTCAGGTATGAAAAGTGCATAGCTTATTTACCTCATTTCTCCCTCATAGCAGGCATGACTAATTAATCACCGCATTCTTTGCCACTGATTCCAGATATAGCTTCATAATCTTTAAACACTCCCAGAAGCCACTACTAGTTGATCATTAATTCATTATCCACTTTGAAACAAAAAGTCAGGCATAAACCAGCATGGGATAGAAAAATAGACTAGATATTCCTCAGAGTGCAAAGGATAAAGAGGATCCACACCAGGAAAACTTGTTAGCCAACTCGCACAGGAGTTAAGGTCCAGGGACCAGACCCCATTTGTCATTGTATCCTTAACACTTAGCACAGTGCTTGACATGGTAGACTCTGGACATGTTTGGTGAATTACTGAGCTAACCCCAAAATCACATGGTAGTGATGATTTTTCATAGTCCATTGCTATTATACATGTATATTAGCCATTAGGAAAAATATATATAATTGTTCCCTGTTATGGTTTCAGGTTATTTCTCAGCTATTCTTTCTGCTATCTCTTAATGAAGAACCTCGTTCAGTATGTTTTAAAGGAGCATCAGGAACCACAAAGACTGTAACAACAATGGACATTAGTTTGAATTCTGAATCTGCACTTACCTACTATATAACCTTGAGAAAAAAACTTCAGGGCAAAGGGAAAACAGTAAAAAAGAGAGTAAACAAGGAGTTAATAGCATCTTGCACACAGTTGGCATAAAATAAAATGGTGGTGGTGGCAATAGTTTATACTAATAACATCAGTCGTCCTGCCTGCTATCATCATCTCTGCCTGGGGGGATCCCATTCATCCTTTAAGTCCCCATATGGGGACTAGCCCTATCAGATAGTAAACATAATGTAAAACCTCAAACAGTGTGGTACTGGAACAGGAATAGGTAGGCCAATATAACAGAACAGAAGATCCACAAGAGATTTTAGCATATAATAAAGTTGCATGTGTATATGTGCATTAAGTTTATGATAAAGTTTCAAGATTTCTAAAACCTCAGACAGAGAGTAGAAACTAAAGCAATAACAAGTAACTTGCCACATTCACACACCTAGTAAATTATACAACTGGGATCTGAATGCAGACATTCTGATTCCAGCATCCATTTTATTAACCACTAAACAATAATAGCAAATTAAAAATGCAAAGTTCCAAAGTAAGTACAGTATGGTACCACTGAGCTAAAAAGAAAGGAAAAAGAAAAATCTTATGTTTGCTCATGTATACATACAGGAGCTCTGAAATACATGAGAAACTAATAGCAGTAGTTATCTATGGAGAGCATGGGGATGGGAAGAATAATAATGAGGACTGGGGATATATATAAAACTATTTTAAAATATATGCATATATACTTGAACTAAATGAATGCATGACCTGATCTGAAATTAAAATAAATGCAAAAATAGAAAGAAAATGCTCACCCTAGGCAAGCCTTTTCTGTTCCTCCTCCCAAGCACAGTAAACCTCTTCTTTGTTACTGTTATCATCTATGCTATACTTTTTCTGGCACATGTCATGTTGCACTGCCCTCATTTATGCCACTCCTCTGCTCACTTCATCGCCAGCCAAGCTATGAGCTCTTCAAAGGCAGGGTTCTGTTTCTTTCATTCTCCAATCCCCAGCACATTGCCCTGATATGTGGCAAACACTCAGTGCATGAGGAAGTGGAAGTGGGAAAAGAGAAGTGGGGTAGGCCAGCCAAGTTTGTGGTATTAGCATTGTGGAAAGGGGAATCAACTGGGGACTTCATGTAACAATGGGAATTTGAAGAGCAATGAAGAGAGGAAAATATAGCAACCCTTGCAGAAAAGGTATACCCAACGCAGTTAAGGCTAAAGGGTAAAAAAGGCTACTATGAGCCAGGGCTAATCAGCGAGAAATGAGGAAGAGATAAGAGCTGAGACTGGCCCTGGAATGACAGGAAATGAAATGGACCATGAAACTGAGACCCCAGAAGTGAGGGCTCCCAGCCTCTGGAGATTCAGCAGAAAACTCTCCACCCATCTGATAACTGAAAATGGGGCAGAGAGTATGTGAAAAATTGGTATTGGATGAGACTCCTACTTGTATGTACCAACAATCACATTTGGTCTGTTGCTTCTGTTCACTTGAACTCTGCATATAGTCATCTGAGGTCTGAAAAGAGATCCACATTGGGTCAGATGTATTTTCCCCAGCAAAATAAATTCTAGATTCCTTAGGCAGGGGAACTGGCCCACTCCAGTCAGACCACACCCACCCCTTGCAAAACTGGGCTTCTGTGAATAACTGTGCATACCTTTGTACTATTATCTATTATTTGCAGGAACATACTTCATTATTTGATTGTGAATTATCAGAACTGTATGTTCAACAGTCCTTATTTTAGAGATACACACAGGAATAGGTATGAGTGAAGCGAAACAATGTCTGTGATTCACTTCAAAAGAGTAACAAAGTAATATGTAACAAGCAGCAGCTCAGGTTGTCCAAACAGTAGCTGTTAGGAAGAGAATGTGCTTTATGTTAAGAATGCTTCTCCCTAAGAGGCAAGCCAATTAAGTGAAAAAAAGTAAAATCCTGGATAAGCATAGTACATGTTTGCAGAAGGAAATTTTATTTCATTGCCTCAGCCTTAAGCAGTATTAGCAAACATCGCAAAGTAATGAAAGAGGTCATTAGGAAGGAGCTAGAATAGAAACACCTTCCAACGTTATGGAAAAAATTCTGACATCTTAATTACATTCTGCCACCTAGTGACAAAGGAAATTTAACATACTTAGCCAACCTCCAAGGGCACAGAGGGCCACCCTCCACCATCGGGATTCCCGAGCATGGCTGACTGTTCCTGGATAGACCTAACCCCACAGGCATTTGGTGCATGGCGTGCTCTCAGAGGCGCCGCAGATTTGGGCACCCGCCACAGGAGCTGTTCAGTCTGTGGCTGACAGGGTTTGCAAGATGCCAGAAAAGTCCACCCTCCGCCACTTAGTGCAGCCCACTGCCTCCTTTGCTACCTCCCGCCCTTTGCTGAAAGCTTCAAGAGCAAACGAACAGCAAGACTGAAGAGGCATGCTGAAGCTGAGCGCTTTCATCCTTCCGTTCAATGTGAGAAGAGTAAATATTGTTATCTCATTCCCTAGACATGAGTAAAAATTTTTTACTCACAAATCTTTGACAGTCACAAAAACGATTAATTCCCAAATATCAATTTGAAGGCTGTGTATTTTAAAAGTGCTTTCAGGTCCAACCTCACAGAGCCTCCCAAGCCCTTCTAGACCAGACAGCTGCCTGATGGGACGCGCCCCATGATGCACTGCGAGGCAGGTCGGCGGTGGGGGCAAACCAGGCCGGAAGTAGAACTGTGGCGGGTCTGGCACTTGGGACCATAGAGTTTCTGTGCCAGTAACGTAGAACTGCAGCTATTCCTTAGTGGTCATCTGGCTCCTGTTTGCAGAAGGTTATCGGAGTTACAGCAGTGGCATTTAATAATGAACTTCATCCTGTACAGAAGCTCTTCAGTGGGCAAGATTACAGAATATAAATTTAAACGACTGGCATTTTGAGGACCTTCTTATCTTGGCTCAGAGGATCAGCAAAAGCTGGAGAGGGACCTTTTTAAAGCTTAAACAGATCACTGTAAAGCAGACATAAATACATTCCCTAACTTCAAATCTGAAGATCCCAAATTTGAAAGCATTGAAAAACCCAAGTCCTGAAGAAATAATATAAAATTAACCTGGTTATTTGTTATATATGTAGTTGTACAACTAAATAGTATCAGACTAAACTTACAATTGTAAAAAAGAAAAGTGCGTTCAAAGTTATTCATCTTACATTTATTTCCATCCCCCACCTCCCTCTAAAGGATTTAAGGGACTTAAAATAAGAACATGCATAATGAAATTTCAAGTTACAAATTAAAGCAAAAACAAAAATCATGAAAAAAAGCAGTATACAAACAAAATAGTTACAAGCAAAAACATAGTTGAGACGCAATTCAGTGACAAGAGTCATCGGGTGAGAATATGTTACCACAATACTGATATTCTAGGAGCTTGCTACTCCACTTGTGATCTCAAGACCAAAAGTATCGACATCACCTGGGAGCTTTTCAGAAATGCAGAATCTCAGGCCCTACCCCAGAGGTACTGGATCAGAATCTGCCTTTTAACAAGATTCCCAGGGGAATACATATATACATAAAGTTTGAGAAGTTCTGATCTAGGGTCCTCCCATTCTGAGATTCAGGAGACCCATAATGGAGCTCAGGAGCCTGTGTTTTTTTAAGCACACACAGCTGATTCTTATTAGGAAAGTTAGGAAATACTACAGATGAACATCAAATATAGTTTTGGCTTCCTAGTAAACAAGTTAAAACCAGAAAAAAGTAAGCATAATGAGTTCCTCAGTGGGAAGCCAAGCACTCTCAGAAATTTTTCCTGTGGGACCTTAAGAAGGAAGAACATGTCCCAGTGGAAAATGTTCTCAGTGACTTCTTTGTACCAAATGTTGCAGCAAACAATTTGGTAATTTCTCACATCGCTAATAAAAGCTGAAAGTTTAGCATCAAATTAAAACTTCACTAAAGTCACTTCTGAGATAGCATAAGGCAAGGGCCACCAACTTTGTGGCCTGCTTTATAAATAAAGTTTTATTGAAGATAAATGAGCATGGCCATGCTCATCTATTTAAATATTGTCTATGGAGGCTTTCACACTATACTGGCAGACAGGTGCAACAGAGACCGTATGGTCTGCAAAGCTTAAAATATTTACTATCTGCCCTTTACAGAAGAAGTTTGCCAATCTGTGGTCTATATGAATTACTTAGGGGACAAACCAGCTTTCAGTACTTCTCCCAGTGGGCTTCTGATAGGAATTAAAGATTGTACAGTGATGAAGGTATGGAATTTATTTTCTGGGTTAGTTGGTAAACTAGCACTCAAAAAAAATGTCCAGACTTGTTGTGCTTGCCAACTTTCATGTTCTAAATCAGGGTTTCTCAATCTTAGCACCATTGACATTTGGGGCTGGATAATTCTTTGTTATGGGAGATGGGGTGGGAAGCTGTCCTTTGCATTGTAGGTTCAAGGTACCAACTTGACATTACTGACCAGGATGTGAGAAGAAATGTGCACAGTCTCATAAGCCAGACACACCCATCTCCAGCCTACCACTGCATGAGAACATAGTTGCACAGATAGTAATTTTGCTTCCCTATTTAAAAATGTGAGGTATCTAGCCAAGATCTCCACTTGAATCAAAAAGTACCCCTTCTCCACAGAGATGAACCTATAGGCAAAATTGTTTTTTTCTGCAGGAAGCAGCCTGGATCACTCACAAAAAGCTACATTTCACAAAGCATGGTTGAGATTATTCTGAACTAGAAAATGCCCAAAGCATGTTAACATTCACTCCAATGGTTATTAAGAACTCTCAAAACATATCAGTAAATCACATGGCCTCCCAGTGGATTTGGCAGGATGAATTAACCCCAAGAAAACTGAATGGCTGGACTTGTTAAATGGATTTGGGTTCTATTTTAATGTGATTATTGTTTTTGTTTTGTTATTTATTTACATAAATTGAATGTTAGGAAACGTCTGCCAATGATAATGACATTAGCTTTGTAGTCCTTTGTATCAAAAACACTGACAATAATTAATTACTCAGAACCAATTACTGACACTACTCTTAGACTTTAAACCGTATCATCAGCACCCAGGAGGACACTTACTTTCCTGTTCTGGGAAGACAGGCATCCATTTTTATCTACAGTTTCAGATCATTAAGATATAAGACTTATTCGAACAATCCTGAATTCTTGAGGAGTATTAAAATGCAGATTTCATAGAAATATCAATAACATCGTGTCTATATTGAACTAGTGATACTTAGAGTGCAGACAAATGGAAAATCAATAAAGGCTACAGTTATATTATTCTTGCCAGATTTCTGTGCAAGATCATTCTGCACAATGATCAGTGTTGTCACTTCTGGGGTTTCCTTTCCCCTTCCTAGCTGTGGCCTTCCTGGGTTCCCCAAATGATCAGAAAGACCAAAGGCAGTCTGGCTCACAGAATCACAAGAATGTTATCAACATTGTGGTATTAACAATGTAACCAATCAAACCCATCTCTAAATTTAAGATGCATCACACATGTGTGCACACGCACACATACATAAACATTTTGAACCATCTAGAAATTTGAACTTCACCTCCAAGCTGGAGCTACTTTTCAAGGGTCTCATCTGATTATTTCATCTTCTTGGATCTTGTGCCATATATTGTTAACAACTTCTTACAAGCAACAAAAAATATCAAGGCTATCCAAAAGATAAGAAATAACAGATGCTGGTGAGGTTGCAGAAAAACAGGAACCCTCCTACACTGTTCATAGAAATGTAAATTGATGCAACCATTGTGGAAAGCAATATGGAGGTTCCTCTAAAAACTAAATATAGAAATACCACTTGATCCAGTAATCCCATTCCTAGGAATTTACCTGAATAAAACAAGATCCCTGGTTTGAAAAGACATATGCACCCCTATGTTTATCGCTGCGCTATTTACAATAGCCAAGATATGGAAGCAACCTAAGTGTACATTAATAGATGAATGTATAAAGAAGATATGGTACATATACACAATGGAATATTATTCAGCTATAAAAAGAAAAGAAAACCTCCCATTTGCAACAACGTGAATGGATCTAGAGGGTATTATGCTCAGTGAAATAAGCCAGGCAGATAAAGACAAATACTGAAAGATTTCACTTATTTGTGGCATATAAAAACAAAGCAAAACAGAAGGAACAAAATAGCAATAGACTCATAAACACTGAAAAGAGATTGGTTACCAAAGGGGAAAGGTTGGGAAATGTAGAGGGGAAGGGGAAAGGGAATTAAGGGGTACAATAACTTGCAATCACAATATAGGTTGGTCATGGGGATGGTAGTACAGCATGGAGGATACAGTTAATGATTCTGAAACATCTTACTATGTTGATGGACAGTGACCACACTGGAGGGGGTGAGGACTTGATAACATGGGTAAATGTTGAACCACTGTGTTGTGTATTTGAAACCAATGTAAGATTGTATATCCATGATACTTCAATAAAAAAAAGTATCAAGGTGGATCTAGGTGCTCCCAATATATTGGCATTAAAATAATACTTAAATAAACATGTGTTCTCCTATAGTAAGCAATAAATAGTATAAACAATAAATAGTATAAATCTATACATAAAATATAGGAAAATTGAAGATTCCCAACTGGAATTAGAACAACTATAAAAAATAGAGAAGTTCTAATTATCATAAGGTGACCTCATAGACTTTACATAGACATATAGAATATAAGAGCTATAAATACACTGAAGGTTCAGATATGATTGCAAACCTCTTCCCCTTGAGCTGGGTGAGTACAACTTACCCCAAATCTATTGGAAATCACCTTTGTTATAGCTTACCTCCAATAAATAATGTAGTAAATATGCCCAAAGCCCATTCGCTCTACAGATAAAATTGTCTCCTGGAAACCCAAACAACAGTTTCCTGAGAATAAGACTGGTGCAAAGATTGAAGGAAAATACAGCAAACCACCATAAATAAAATGGGAATTTTGAGGGATAAAAAGCCTCCATTTATTAAAATCAAGTGGCTTCTGTTTTGAGTACCAAATTGAATGTACTTGAGGAATTAATGAAAAATGTTTGATAAAGATCAGAGGTCACCAACAATAACAAGACTTCAAAAAAATACAACAAAACAAAACTTTTACCTGGGCTTTTAAGATGGAGTTGGGAGGAGTAATTAGCAAAACCTATCAAAAGTAACATAGGGTTTACAAAATCTGAGGTAGTTGGGAGGAATGATTCTTCTACATGCTAATTGAAATCTTTACTTCCACTGTCCCAATAATTATATTCATTATAGATTCTCAAGTTTAAATTCAAAGTCTTCTAGAATTTATAATACTCAATTTTGTTAATGATAATATCAATCAGGCTAAGTTTTGTGGTGATAACAAGCAACCCCAAAATGTTGATGCCTTTCAAATATTTAATTCTCGTACACATGGCCAACGTGGGGAGGCAGGAGGTCTCAGCACATCATAACCACTCAGATAATAGAGGCTTCATCTCAATATTGGCTTCCACTGTCTCCAGAGTAGCAAGAAGGGAACACGCAAAGCACACACAATCTCTTGATTCTATCCAAAAGTGACACAAATCACTTCCACTTGCATTTCATTTGTCAAAGCAAATCACATGGCTATATCCAATGTCAGGGAGAGTGATGACTGAAAGGGGAACTGGAATAATGGTAAGCAACCCTAATGACTACTACAGTGACAAGATATATTTTAAGATGTAAATGTAATGACTCCTTGAGTCACTTCCTTCCCCCTTTAGCTATGCAGCTTTCTTTGCTTGTATAAGGCAGAGACTAGAGACTTCAGATCCCATAAATACTCATAAGCCTTACCAGAACTATTCAAATGTGCTGATAACACAGGCATAATTTGAGCCCCAATTAAATGTTTTCAGGAATCCAACACTGAAGGGGAGTGTGTTACTCAGAATTGATTCTTTGGGCCCCAAGAGATAGAAATCCAACTCAGACCAGCATGGCCAAAAGTACAATCAAATTCAAAAAGAGCTGTGGCATACCAGACCTCATAGTGAGACTGGATTTAAGGGTTTAAATACTGTCCTCCCTCTCTCACTCTACCTTTCGTCTCTGCTGCTCTCTGCTTTGTCAGCATCTTTCCCAAGCTGGCTTCTCAAACCTGGTGATGGGAGGAGAAATATGGCTCCAGGGAGCTCTAGGCTTACAACCATAAAGGAACTGAGGGCTCTTCCTCACTAGCTCTACTTAGAAAGATCCTAGGGAAACCACTAAAGTTGTGACACAACTAGGTTTGTGCTTTAAAAGACTGCTCTGGCTGCTGTTTGGAGAATAAATTGGATAGAGGGAAAAATGGAAGCACCACTTAACCCTGTTGGTCAGTTTCTTAATGAATTTCTCTCTTCTTCTGCTTTCAGTGACACAGAAACATAATGGGTCTCTGGTAGAGGCTAAGAAATCCTTTAGGTTCATCTCTGTTGTTACCACACATCATCTCTTGGGTTCTTCGTGAACTACGAATACAGAAGACAGTAATCCAGAGCATTATTCTTCTGCTCCTGAGGCTGTAACTCAAGTGGAAATTTTTCCCAGACTTATCCTGGGATATCTCTCCTTCCCATACATAAATCCAAACTTACTTTTATAGTTACAGCTCCAGAGGATTTCTCTCCTGAGCCTGCTGTTACTACTCTGCTCAAAAATGTCCAAAGCTCCATGAGTTCACTGATTTAAACAAAAACTTTTCAGGTCCTTCATAATACTGCCTCAATTTACTTTTCCAGTCAGTTTTCCCATTTTTATCGCCCAAATATAGTGAACACCTTTTCATAAAAGACTAAATAAATTCAGGTGTATACAGAGAAAAATGTTGTAGCCCCTCCTTATCCTCCTCTGCTCCCATCTCCAGAGGTGACCCTTCTCACCATTTCAGTGGGTATTTTTCCAGTCTCCTTTTAATGCATTGATTATATGTATGTATGAAAACATGGAAGTCTCTGTTTATACACATAACAGGATCACATAATATGCATTGTTTGGCCAGTTGCCAAATGCTATAATATATGTGGTATTATAACTTAATAATATGCCTTAACTTTACAATTCAGTATATATAGATTTACATTGTTCTTTCTAAGGTCAAACTAGTATTCGCAAGTGGATGCATTATAGTAGGTCCATGATCCTTCAAATGCAATTCCAGATTCCACAATGTCCTGAAAACAAAGTTTTTAGAAAGTTTGCAGCAAACTCATTTGGTGGTAAAACTTGACCTGAACTGACATGAACCTTTTTAGAGTCTTTATTTATCTCACTTAGTGCATATTCATGATTTCCATTGCAGAAATAAAAATGTGTTTGTTTGGGGGTGTTGCCCTAGGCCCCCACTAGTGATGTTGCATAATAAACAACCAAAAAACCTGTTATGAAACATATCTGCTTCAAGAGTTTCAAACAAATGATTGTGACTCTATAATTTGGGGGCTTGGGGCATATGTTTACACTTTCTCTAAAAAAGTTTATGAAATACATAAAATACTACTAAAATAATAATTAAAATTTATTACATGCTTTTTGTGTACCAAACACTATTCCAATGTTTTCCATAAGGTAATGCAATCCTCACAACAATACTGTAAAGAGATATTTTTATGGTCTCCATCTTATACGTAAGAAAAACTGAGTTGCAAGAGGCTAAATACTTTGTGCAATTTCTACAGTTAGTAATTTATGCAGCTGAAATTGAATCTAAACCATTTTGGTCTCAGAAACTGTGCACTCAACTCATTGTGCCATTTTGCCTTTATGCCCTTTGAGAATAATATAGCAAAAACCTAATCAGATTCTTAACATTTTACCCCATTTGCTTCACATTATTTAAAAAAATAAAACCTTACAATATGATTGAAGCCCTGTGTATGTCTATCCAACTCCCTTTCCTTCCTAGAGGTAACCATAGTCTGCTATTTGGTTTTTAACATTGTATGCATGTTTCCTACATTTTTACATAACAATATATAGTATTATTTTTCATATTTTAAACTTTACATCTAGCAGAAAGGGGAACACAACTGGAAAAAGTCTGAGGTCTTCAAATTACTAGTATTCTGTTTCTTAAACTATATAGTGAGCCTATGAGTGTTCAATTCCTTGTCACTCTTTAAACTGCATGAGTATTTGCATTTGGTGTTTTATATGTACGATGGTTCTTAAAGTTTTAAAGACAGTATTAGTTACAAATAATATTGTGCTATTAAAATGTGTACCTGGTTACTCAAACACTAACCTAGTGTTGCTGTAAAGGTATTTTTAGCTGCAATTAACATCTATAATCAGTTGACTTTATATGAAAGAAATTATCCTGTATAATCTGGGTGAGTCTTATGCAATCAGTTGAAAGTTCTTAAGAACAGAGCTGAGATTCCCCTAAGGAAAAAGATATTCCATCTAGGGACTGCAGCATTAGCTCCTCCCCTAGAGGTTCCAGCCTGCCCTTCCTAACAGCCTGCTCTGCAGATTTCAGACTTACCTAGCCAGCTCGACAATCATGTAAGCCAGTTCCTTGCAATAAATCTTTGTACACATGTGTCCTACTAGACACATATTCTATTATATATCCTACTGGTCAGTTTCTCTAGTGGAACCATGACTGACATAGGCAGAAAATATATTGGAAAACAATGGTCCAAAACTTCCCAAATTTGATGGAAAACATTAAGTCACAGATCCAAGAACCTCAACAAACACCAAGAAGAATAACCAAAAAGAAAACCACACCTAACAGAGTTCAAAGCCAAAGATAAAGAAACACCTTAATAGCTCATGTGGACAGGACACAGAAAAGAACTGGAGTGCATTCTGAGCAGTTCTGTAGGACTTGGAGTGGCAAGACCACTTGGAGAGACTTGCAGAATTCCCAATGCTCTGGTCTAATTTGAATAATCTAAACTTGGAGAGGTACTTAGATCATGAGGTTAGTTCAAGCCCTGTGAGCAAGTAGCAGGTGCTTCCCAAAAAATGGGAGAAGATTTAGATTTTGAAGGTTTAAAGAAAGAAACATATCTTAGGATATGATTAAGGGCAGGAACTGGTAATAAGTGCCAAGATACAATGCATCTCCTAATATTCTCCCCCAGAACATAACCTATCCTCTGAGTCAGAGAGCTGGACAACTACTGCTCTCCTCCCACCCCATGCCTCCCAAAGGCTTACTTTGTGATGAAGAGTAGAGAAAGCATGAACTACCAGTTCTCTGCTAGTTCAGGAAGAGAGAAGAGAAAAACATGCTAAGCCACTATGCTCAGTCCTTTTGCCCAAGTTGACCAACTGTGTAAATCACTCCTCCTAAGGAAGAATGAGAAAAGAAACAGAAATGTTCTACCTTGGTTATGGAGTAGAAATTTCTTCCTCTCTATAGAAATATAGGGAGTGAGGAATAAATTAGTCTCATTTCCCAGCTAGATCATAAACTTCTTAAAGTCAGGAAACTGACTTATATAAATTTTTTGCATCAATCAGTGTTCAGAAAAGAGAGCTGGACATATAACAGTGAACAAATATGTATCAACTTGGCTGTTCAGTACTTGATGTATGTGTGTGTATAAAAACTAAACATACTTTTAATATTTTCTAATTTTACCCAATATTTGAATAGTGATCGACAATTTATAAAACTGCATACACATTATCCCACTCAGTCTTCACAGCAACTGGTATTATGCATGAGGAAAAAGAGGCTCAGAGGGGTTGCATAATTTGCTCAAAGTCACACAGCTAATAAGAACCAGAGCTGAGACTCAAATTCACATGATCTGTCTCAGATCCAATTCTGTCTCTATCATCATACCAGCTTCACTATTGTTATTTATTTGTTAAGCATTTTGACCTCCTTAAAGAAGAGAAGGATGTTGCACATGAAGTCTAAGGCAGCAACTGAGTCCCCGGCTGTCTGAAATGCCTCCACCAGGTTTGGCAACAGCTGTCTCAGCTTGACATCTCACTGGGTTCCTGTCAGAGCTCCACCTTGGGGAACGACAAGTTTAATGAGGAAAAATCCAACCTTCCACCTGAACTCCTAGCTTTGCAAATGCAACTGACATCTGACAGGCTTGGAGGCCCTTACTGTAGGGAAGGGGGTGACCCCAGACTCTCAGCCCATAGATTATGTGTTTGGCAGCTTTCTCTGCAATTGGCTGGCAACATGTGTGCCCTCTCTATATCTTACTTCCTGGTCCCAATGCTAATTTAGATGCAATTCAAATAAACACTTACTGTTTCCTATATGCCAGGCACTGGAGATAAGTAAAGTAAAAAGATGAGTAATAAACCATTCCTTCCTTGGGGGCACTCAAAGTCCTACAGATGAGTCAGAAACATTACATGCCAGTATTTCTATGGAGGCAATACCCATTGCCATGGCAAATGGGCCCCTTTTGAAAAGAGAAATTCTAATGAGACTGCTCAAAAAATTAAATACCACGTTGGCTCTTTCCTTTGGCAGGATCAACAAATTCAAATGCCAGCAAGAATCTCAAAAGGGCAAGGGGAATTCCAGAGCTGTGAAGGAGCACTTTGAAACTAGTGTTTGAGAACCCAGAACCTCATTTTTTTAATCTTAAAAAAATAAAACAATGATCAGAATGAGCAAAGGCCACATAAAAGCACATGGTGTATTGGGGGAAAATAAGTAGAGCCACATATTAGGAGGACAGGGTACAGGAGGTAAGATGATCAGAAGGTAAAGAGGTTTCAATATTGTGACAAAATGTTCAGAATATATTTTGAATGGATTTATAAATTGGGCTAAGGTAAGCATGATTATGCGTGTGATTTAGGAAAATGATGCTTGCACTAGGAGAGGAACAACACTGGGAGACTTGTCAGAAGGAATCCTAGAATGTCCCAGGTGAGAGATGATCACCTGAACCAAGGAGGTGGAAATGGAAAGGGGAAGAATTAGAAAGACCATTGGAAAGCAGAATGGTCAGATCTGGGTCAAAGAGAAGTATGAGTATCTAGTTGTGTGACTGGGCACTAGGGAAGGTCTGAACTGAGATAGGAAACCCAAAACCCAAAGAAGAGGTGGAGAAAGAGAAGTCACTGATTTTGGTTTAGGCTGGACATGCTCAATGTGATGTAAAGACATCCGAGTGAAGATACCTCAGGGGCAGACAGAAAGTAGAGCCCAGGAGTAAGTAGCTTAAGGAAAGAAAGAGAAAAAAAACAGGTGAAGGACAAGGAACTTGGAACACTGACATTTAAGAGCCAGGTCAGGAATTGAATCCGGGAAACAGAAGCAGTCACAGGAGATAGAAGGAGACCTAGGAGACAGCAAGAGCCAAAAGGAAGGGTGAGCAGGAACAAATGCTGCTACCAAGAGATCACAGATGATAGGAGCTAAAATGGAACCTCTGGATTCCCTCTGGAAATGGAAAGGTCCTTAGATTCAGGAGAAAAAAAGAAACAGGACAGGTTTAGATGAAATAAGACTGGCAAAAGTTTGATCATCATTAAAGCTGAACCATAGGAACAAGGATGCAATGATATTGTCCTTGTATATATGTTTCAGTATTTTTTCCACATAAAAAGTTGAAAAATTAAAACAAATTAATATGTAAAAATGATCAAATATGATGTCATTACTGGTTTCTAAGATCAAGGTTTCAGTTGACTATTGAGTTAGCAAATGGGAAACTGAGAAGGGGAGCACAGCTAGTATCCAATGTCATATTTTGAGCTCTGCAAGCAATGTGGTATAATGTTGGGGAAGAACTGGGCCCTGTACATGTTGCATTCATTCAGTGTCACTACAGGAAATAGATGACACTCAAATTTGGATGGTTCTCCAAGGGTTTAAAAAAGAGAGTATTTGTGGTATAATAGCAGGTTGTAGGGAAAGCACAAGAAATGCTACAGTAATCCTGGTACTAGTAACAGTAGGGTGTTAGCACACAGTGTCTGTGGAATGCAGCAATAAGCATGTGTTTCTCACAGGGGTGTGTGGGTGGACTGGAGGTCAGCTGGCTCAGTGGCAGATGCTGCTTCAAGCTGGTGTCCAGCTGGGTTTGGCTCCTCTCTGCAGGTCAAGCTCTGGTCTGTTTCACATGGGTTCAGTCGGTACGCAGACTGAAGAGGCAGCACTCCCCAGGGGAAGATCTTCTTGTGGAGATAGCAAAGGCACAAAAAACGAACAGAAACACATGATGCTTCTAAGGGCCTGGGCTTGAAACTGGCATAAACAACTGGTTCCACTCACATGCCACTGACCAAATCAAGCCACGGAGCCCAAGGGCAGGGCTAACACACTCCTCGGCCATGGCAGCGACTACACAGTCACATCCAGGCAAAGTGCATGGATACCAGGAGGGACAAGGAATTGGAGCCAATAATTCAATCTGTCACACACCATAATGTCAAGGAAGGGAGTGCTTAGTGGAACTCAGAAAGAGTCATGAGAGGAGCTCTGACCTTCCATCTGACAGAACCTGAGGAGAGCACAGGGAGCGCACTGGGAGTTCAAGGTCCTGACCTCCCCCAGGTCTCCTGCCCAGGTTTCTCACCTGCTAGACACAGCTGGAAGCCAGAAAGCAAAGGGGCCCAAACAGGTCAGCCTCCCAGAGGAGGGAGCAGTACAGGAAAGACTGAGAGGGAGTCTGGAGGGACAAAAAGAGGACATGGGCACTGACCAGCTCCTATTAGAGGACACAGTAAAGATGGGGGGGGTGGGCAGGATGGTAGGAGGGGCTCAGCACATGAAGAAAACCCTCATCTTCCTCCAATACAGCCCGGGAAAATGGAGAACCTGAAGGATCAGAAGTTGCAGGACATCCTCTAAGGGGCCTGCACTGCCACCCTGGGTGGGCATTGAGCCAAGGGGATGGCCAGCACTAAGTCCTAAGAGAGGTTTTTCCTACCTCTCTGAAGAGACACAGCTGGAGGTGCAAATGGGTAATTGAGACTGATTGTCTGACTCAGCAATAAAATTACACTGCGACAGCTGATGATTGTAGAGGGGAGGTAAGTTGCTGGTGGGAGCGAGAGCAGGCAACCAGTGTGGAGACTGACGGTTGAGAGAATCAGAGAAGACGCTCTGTGACCAACGGCTCTGGGGAGACACCTCCCGAAAAGGTACTTTTTATGGAAACAAACCAACTTGCCCATGGTAGGCTGTAAGGAAGCTCTTAATATTTGTGGTGGCTGTATTTCTGGAGACAAATTAATGTAGAAGAGAACTAATGTAATAACACTTGACAGCAATTTTTTAAATACAATAAATGTGTTATTTTATAAACAAAGAATTCTTAGTAAGGAATAAAATAAGTCCCTTAAAATAAGGTCTATAATTGTATGTTTGGAGTCCCAAATCAGGGTTCACTTGCTTTATTAGGACACACCAAAAAACTGAAATCACGTCCCAAGCAGGCATTAGAAAGGTAGATGTTATAGTCGTCAAGAGCACTGACTATGGAGAAAACTGCCCAGATGCAAAGCCCAGCTCAGCTGGTTACTCTGTGAGTCCTGGCAAGAGCAAGTTATTTAACTCTGTGTCTTGGTTTCTCCACCTATAAAATGAAGGGGTTAATCATACAACCTACATTTGTTGTGAATATGAGTTAATAGATGTGAGCACTGACTAGAGTGTTGGGCACATCGTTCATGCAATTTGAAGGTTAGCTCTTATTATTGGCAGACACAGGGAGAGTCCCCAAATCCAGACAGCATGCCTACCTTCTACCACTTCAGGCCCTGTCACAGGTGGGAGCCTGGGGAACACAGGGTTCCAGCATCTGCCACCTTCCCCTTGATTTCAGCCCCACATGGGGCACCTCTGAGCTGGAAATGCTCTCATCACCTGTGGCTGGAACCCAGGAAAAATTTGCTTTCTTCAATGCTTGCTCTGACTGTCCCATCCTCTGCTGACTCACGGTTGATAATAATTAAAGGACTGCGAAAGAGGTACTAGCAGCTGAAGGAAATCAGCATTTTAATGAGAGGCATAAAAACAGGAATGACTTTGGTCTGAGGAAAAGGAGGTATTTGACAAAGGCAGTCAGCTCTCCTTGGCACAGTGCTTTATGAGTTGTTGAGTCTCCCTGTCTTTCTGAAGCACTCTTTCCCTGGGCTTTCATAGATTGGCATCTCTCCCCTCTGTGTCTCTCCCTCTTTCTCTCACTCACTTCTCTCTTTCTCCTTCTTCACCTTTCCCTCTGTCCCTTCTCCCTCATCTCTCTCTCTTTGTAAACCTACTTCCCTACTCCAATGGGACTGGGTCCTTTTAAGAGGAGGCACCAGGTGTGTGTGCACAGGAGCAAGGCCAGTGAGAAAGCGGCCGTCTGCAGCCAAGAAGAAAGGTCTCCCCAGGAACGAGTCCTGCTGGCAACTTGTACTTGGGCCTCCAGAACTGTGAGAAAACTAATTTCTGTCTTTTAAGCCAAAACAAGACAAACAAAAACCCTGCTTTATGTTGGTTTTTACGTGTTTGGTCTTAGTTGTCTGCAGATCTGTAGTTCTCAGTAAATGCAATTTTTTTCCTTTCAGTTACAATACCTAGGATCTATTTCAACTCTATCATTCATGTTCAGCAATTTTAACAGCAAACACAATTGCTTAATAGATGTCACTTACTCTTCTAAGTGCCTTAGATTAACTCATCTAGTTTTTTGGGCAACCCAAGAGGTAGGAACTTTAATTACCATTATCTTCATCTGTGGTAAATTAGATTACTCTTTATCAAATATTTTGGTTTCTCTCCCTGCAGTGCTTCTTCCTGCAGCTGATTTAAGCATCTCTATCCTGTTGGACTAAGGAGTGACCATACATATTATCGTTTTAGCTAATGAAATAAGGGCAGAAGTGCCATGTGTCGTTTCCAGGAGGAAACCTTAAAAGTGTCATGTTTTGCCATGTTCTGTTGGCAGTGTCCCAGATCATGGCTGTTCTTTCAGCTTGGACCTGAGGATGAAGATGGCATGGAGCAGAACCATAGCTGACTCATGAAGGACACACAGTGTGAACAAGAAAAAAAAGCACTTGTCTGTCATGACGATTTTTTTGGAGTCATTTGTTACTGTAGCCCATGCTGATGGACAATTTCCCATTTTCACATAAGGAAACTTAAGCATATTTAGTGTGTCTGGTAGTCTGAGCTCCTAACCATGACTTTATATTACTTCTATGAGCCTCAACTCCTGGATGATGAGGTGGGATAAGCTGCACCCCAGTTGAAGGCAATGAATGCTATTCTCTCAGTCCCATCCATCTGGTTCTCACTCATTCCATCACCTGCTTTCTTTTCAGCTTTAAACTTGCTGGATGTATATTTTTTTACAGCTGATGCTGGTTAGATTCAAGGGAACTGGGGAGTTCAAAGCTGCTTACAGATGTTCCCACCATGTTTATAGCTAGAGATCCCTATTTTCCATGTTCCCAGCTCAGAGTATCCTGAAATAAAGAATTCCCAAACCTCCATTTCTCCCCACCAAGCTTCCTACCTTTGGCAATTTAGGAGAGATGATAATAATTGCTACTACTTATTAAGTATCTGCTATGCTCAGAGAAGGCAAATAGTGAATCTGTGGCATCTTACTACACTGATGGACAGTGACTGCAATGGAGTATGGGTGGGGACTTGATAATATGGGTAAATGTAGTAACCACATTGTTTTTTCATGTGAAACCATAAGAGTGTATATCAATAATACCTTAATAAAAAGAATTTTTTAAAGTATCTGCTATGCTTCAACAACTATACAAATATGATTTCAATCTTAAAGCCACACTACAGAGCAGGTATTATTCCCATTTGTCATGATGAGGAAACTGAGACTCAACAACACTACATAAAGGTCATACATCTAGTATACTTTAGGCTCCCAATTCTACTTCAGAGCTGTCAGACACTAAAGGCTGTGTTCTTTCCACTAGGCTGCTTGTTGTAACAAGTACTGCTCCAGCTCTTCTGGTGTATTCTCTTTTATTGTGACATTGGAGGTATCTGGGTCTTTCAGTATATTTTACGCTAAATAATAATTAAGATGCTTCTGAAGAGGAAGTAGAGGGGCAGTAAGCTGGATCTAGGCAAATTCCTAGGAAAACCTTAATGTTACAGAAAAAAAGAGAGGCTTGAAAAAGTAAAAAATGGCCTAAGCATTTTGAGATTTTGTATTTAATTAATAAGGCTGAGCACAGTGCTGAGGACTTTAATTCAAAGCTTTCTGAGCTCTCAACCAAACCTTAATGAAACGATCTTCAAGGGAGGGAAATCTTCCAGATGATCAGACCAGGACACAGAAGTCCTACTTCCTGTCCCTGGTACTCATTTTAGAACAAAATTATCCCTATTGAGAAGCTATGCACCAAATACCACATATACAAATAACTGCCTGATTTTTATAGAAGGCTTATGTTGAGCCATTGATCATTGCTATGTTTCAATATATTTTCCTGACAGTGAGCCAGTTTATAATCTAACGCCAGACATTGTTAGGCATAGGATCTTTTTTTTAGAAATGTATTGTAATTATTATTTGGTATTGCCATCTGGGTTGCATTTTTAAAAATAAAAGGCTTTCTTGTGCTTCTGGAAGCTATTTCTTCTGGAATACTGCGTCCTCAAAGACACCCCCTCACAGCATGGCCTCACAAACAGTGAGTCATTGGTGTAAGCTTCTCAAAACACTTTCTCCTGCATGATCCCATTTTCAATAAGACCCCCAAGTCATTATACCCCCTTATTCACTCAGAGCACCTGCAATACACCAGGCCTAATGCCAGATGTGAAAAATGCAAAGCTATATAAGGCATAGTCCTGCCCTTATCACTCATTTTAAGGGCATGAAATAAAAATTAGTACTATTATGTGATGGTAAAATTTGGAAACCATGTAGGATGTTACACTTTCTAGAAAGAAAAAAGAAATCAAGCTTCATTATACCCCCACAATGAAAGGAAAGGGTTGTTGATATTGTTGGGATGGAAAATTTTTTCTGTACTCTTCTTGGTTTTTTGGCTGGTCTAATAACCAAATTAACACAGGACAAAACAAACTTAATTACATATGTACACTGTCCCCACAGAATATGAGACTACTGGCAGTCAGGCAATTGAGGTTTAAATGCCATGCTGAGCTAAGGAGAAGAAGAATGAGGCTTTAAAGGGAAGGAAGACAACTCACAGGACAATGAGGAGTGCAAACGTTTGGTAAACAAATGTTTGCCATGCTTTGTAGAGAATGGGACACAGAGAAGAATTTGATCTCCAGCCCCCACCCTGCAACCCCACCTGCAACCACACTCAGGCTACCACACCTAGCCCATGTTCTTTGTAGTTACTGCTGGTAAGAGTTCTCTTCCTGGACAAGGCCTTCTATCTAAAATCTTTTAGGCAGTTATGGGAGAGGTAAAAGTTTTTCTTGATTTGCTAAGTCTTGATTGCCCTCAGCTCAAAATAGTCCAGAGGCCAAAATGGCACATTTTGAGGAGACTTGTTCTGAACCCGTTCAATGTGAATTGATCAGGCTTAATAGTTCTTGGACCACAGAGCCAGGAAGTAATGCTTTTGGTGTACCAAGGAAAGAAACTAAAGCAATAAGCCCCCAGGGGCTCTTTCTGGCCTCTCTCTGCAATCTTTTGTCTCCCTGGACTACAGAGGCCTGGGGCTTCCTGCCCGCTAGGAAGGACCTTCTGTTTCCTGGAGTGGAATCAGAGTGGAGCCTAGTGGGAGGCCACTAGGCCTGCTTAGGCTAGCAAAATGCTTTCTTGTAATTCCACAGGAGATGACATCGAGTTAGGAACTGTTAAGAAAAATTATCAAAATGTGGTAAGTTCGAGAGTGCAACTGTCCTTTCAATGTCATACTAAACCATTGTTTAACATGCCTATCCAAAAAGTATTTAATTTTTCATGAGAAGGCACCATTCTATGATTTTGCTATTTACTATTAAGGCTCAGACTCATGGCATTGCATGTTAATAACATGTACTTCTGTGACTAGGAGAGATGCAAATGATTTCTGACTAGTAGATAAGGTAACCCCAAAGGTGGTGGTTTTACTGCCCTGCAGAACAGGAAACCAGTAATCTTATTCTGATGGTCCTTTTAAAAATTGCCTGCAAGTATCCTGTTCCTCAAATCAGATTTAGCATCTTACTGGTTCCCTCACTAATTAATGAGTTAAATAAAATATTTGACAGATTTATTCTATAGTTTTAAGAGAGTGATGTTTTCAACTTTTGAAATTTATACTTTGACAGAAGCCAGAGATCAATCCATTAATGGAGAGAATTCTTTACCTGGCCTTGTCCTTGGACATTTATATTTCTTGGGAACATCAAAGGGGAGCAACTGGGCTAGAAAGGATTCCAATGTATGGGACCTCAGGTCCTAGCCAAATACTACCCCATGTCATCAAATCAAGACCACAAGCAATATACTATGAAAAACAGAAGTTTTAAATCAAATTATGTGAACAAAATTAAGTAGTATCGGAAAATAACCCAAAATATAGAAAAAATATCCATGAGTTCATACTGATCTAAATAAATAGTCGATTAAATAAAAGAATGGGGAGAACTGACAAATCTCCTGCGTAGAATTCCAGATAATTTACATAGGCAGCGGGCCCTTCAAGAGGGAGAGAGTATCTCCCCACTAAGTGTGGACTGCACATGACTTTCTTCCAGAGTACAGTACGAAAAGAGCAAAAAAAAAGAGTAACTTTACAACGGAGAAACCTGGCAAACACTAACTCAGCCAGGTGATCCCCATTAACATCGACAGTGAATAATATGCTTGATATGATATAATGAAAATGCTATTTTACCTCTGTGGTCTTCCTCCCCACACATAACCTCTGTATAATTATGAGAACACATGAGGCAAATTTCAATGGAGGGACATTCTATAAAATACCTGACCGGAACTCCTCAAAATGGTAAAGATCATCAAAAGCAAGGAAAGTCTGAAAAACTACCATAGCCAAAGGAGCATAAGGAAACCCAACTCCTCAACGTGATGTGGTATCCTGGATGTGATCCTGAACAGGAAAAGGTAACATAAGGGAAAAAAATGAGGAAATCTGAACAAAGCATGGACCTTCACTAACCATGATGTACCGTTATTAGTTTATTAATTGTGACAAATGTACCATACTAATAGATGATAATAAGAAAAACGGGATGTGGGGTACATAGAAATTCTGTATTATCTTTACAATGTTTCCATAAATCTAAAACTGTTCTAAAATAAGATGTTTAGTTAAAAATAAATCATACTGTTAGGCACAAAAATAGACATGCGTGGGGTGGAGAGAGAATAAAGCCGGTAAAACCTACTAAAAGGGACTCACAGAGTTAACCAGATAAAACCAGAGAGCCAGAAGGGACTCACAGAGTGAACTGATAAGCCCACGTTGCAAAGGCCAGGAGTGACTTGGAATGTCTGGATATTCCCCAGGGACTTCTCTGCCCTAGGCAGGGCAGGGAAATGGGACAAGGGTCCTGCCATTGTAAAATCTCTTTAGCCCACAGGCCTTTTTATTCTTTAACTGAATCTATATGCTGTTCTTCTCTTCATCCAGCCCCTTAATCGAGTAACTTTGTAACCACAACAGCCGATAGAGCTCCGCAAGTGTAAATAAACCTATGTAGATAAAGAATGCCGAGATACAGACCAACACCGTCACCTAAATAGCCCTATTCTTAAGACAAAATTTCAAAGGAATTATGAATCACCTGTATACATCATGCCTTATGCTTATCCCTACCCAAAAGGCCCTATAAAACCCCAAACCCTAAACCCTTAAGTGCGCCTCCTCTCTGAGGTTGCCCACATTCTTCAAGTGTGTCACTCTCTCTGTTCTACTCCAGGTAAGAAGGGAGGGGCTACTGAGAGCTCTGAGTTGGGCTTGCAAGTTCCTGTCGCCTGTGTGACCCGGACAGAACTGCGGCTGCATGACTGTTCTTCAGTAGCCTGCCTGAAAATCTCCTTTATTTACCCTTGGGAAATTCCCAGAACATAATCTCACTCCATCCAGTGCTCTACAGCTCCCCCAAATCCTGAGGTGGTAGGGACTTAGTTCCCACGCTGTGCAGATTCAAGTAGACAGGTGACCCTGGCTTCAGGGGTGGCAAGGGATTTGCCCTATGCTGAGCAGGAATTCAATGAGCTTCCCTTTCCTCCCTCTGTTCTTTCTTGCTCTCTGCTGCCTAAAAGGCAGCAGCCATTCCCTGCTATTCTCACTTTAATAAATTCCTTCCTTATCTTTCTCTCTGATTTCCCTGTGTCAATTCTTTCCTAACAATACCACAAACAGATTTTTTTTAAATCAAATTGAATCCCAATTTCACTGCTTGTGACTGTGACCTTGGATAAGTCACTTAACCTTTCTAAGTGTCATCCACAAAAACATAATATTATCTACCTCATAGATTGTTATAAGCCTGACAAGCAAAAAAAAAAAAAAAGACATGATTTCTTCTACCTTGACTTCCGGGCTATTAAAATGCACTTGAATGAACTTCCAGTTGAATGCACTCCAATTTGCCTGGAAACATAGCTTCTTTGCACCTTCTTGAAACACTAGCAGTTCCAGGTACAGGGTCCATCCAACACAAAGCTGAATAAATGAAATCTCAGCAATTTCCTCTCAGTCTCTGAGTTCTTGGTCTAGTAAGAAGGAAGTCTGGTGTGCAAAATGAGCTTGCCTGGGCAAAGCCTGAGTACAGGGCATAGGGAGAGGGGAGAGCTATCCTCACTTAGAATAAGCCTGAGGGTATTGGGAGGGTGGTAAGCCATGGAGACTGTCAAAAGCTTCTTCCTGCAGGAACTTATGTTTGGATGTGGGAGTCAAACAGCTCACAGGGGACCTGGAGTTCACAGGAGCAGGCTGCTGGGCAGAACTGGGATGCTCCCTGGCATGCCTTTCTGAACCACAGGCTGGGCACTGGGAAGACGTGAGTCTTTTATAAGCTGTCCCTCAAAAGCTGTCCCTTATCCTGTTACCATTAATATTGAGTTACTGTATGTGCAATAGGTATCTGCACATTTTAAAGAACTTTGGATGTGGTGAAACTGTTCAGTTGAATCTGTTTTACTCTAAAGAGAATAAACTCCTGTGCTAAGTTAACATCAATATTTGCATAGTTGTATTAATCAGGATTGGAACAATCAGATTCTTAGAAGCGGGGTTCTACTTACATATGCCTGTTTTATCAGAGACCTACACCAGAGGGCAGTATAGGTACTTTGTTCTGGATTCGCCCTTTTCTTAGAGGGAACCGCTGAGCAATGGGTCTTCTCACAGTTTCCTTGAGAAATGAAAGGAAGTTAGGGTTATTAACTTTCTATTGCTGTATAAAAAATTACCACAAACTCAGTAACTTAAAGCAACACACATTTGTTAGCTCACAGTTCTGTAGGTCAGAAGTTGATTGCTTTCACAGTCACAGATAGGTGGCAACAGTGGGTGTGACTTCCAGGAAACTAGCCATTTACATTTGAGCCGTAAACCTGGCTGGTGAACTCTCTCAGGCTAAGAGTCACTTCATCCAAAATGTTCAGAATTTGGAGTCCCTGTGAAGAGCACACGAGAACAGTTGAACTGGGATTTGAGGAGCTTTACAAACTTTCCCCGGTATTCCTGAAATCTGACTTCAGATCCAAGTTTCATTTTTTATGACAGAATAAATAGGATTGTGCTCAATTCATCAGCACACTGAAATTTTTTCAAATCTCCAAAAAAAAACAAAACAAAACTCCTGACCCTGGAACTCTTCTGTGGTCTAGACACCCTCGAGGCTGCTCTTTATTCCCTTTTCCAAGTTACCATGGAAGAAAATGAATCTTTTAGAGTTTCAAAATGCAAAAGCAGCCTCAACCCTCCCTCCGCATTTCAATGCTGTTGCAGTAGACCAACAGATTTCACTTAGGCTGCAAAAGGACACCCAAGCTGAATTGAGTTGAGCTGTACTGACCAGGCCTACAAGACAGAGAACTTGAAGCCTACTTTCTTCTTACTGTCTCTAACATGCTGCATTTTCAGCTTTAAATAATAGACACAGCTGAAGGCAGATTTGTGTTCTCTCTTGACTGGAAACACTTTTTAACAACCAATTTTGTTAACTAGTTAGGAAGATTTCTTTCTCTCTTGGCATTTAAGATTTGTGGGGTTCTACTGTTAGAATTTGGTACCCCATCAAAGAATTGTATGACTTTAAGATGTATCCTTGGTTCCAAGGTGTCAGGAGAGGCCAGATACCTCTTCTGACATCTCAGAAAAAGTATGTGAATGGGCTTTTCAAAGAGAAATAGCAGATGCTCCTCTTTCTGCCCCTGTCATTAACAGTCCCACTTATAAGATGTGATTGTTAATATACAGTAGGAAGGGGATGCTAAATCTGGTGGAAAGTGGAGAAGATACTGCAATGAGGATAAAAGAATTAACCTACAAAAACTTTGTGGGGAAAAGGCTTATTGCTTTGAGTTGACTTTGAGGCATTTCATTGTCTACTTCTGTACTGCCAACTAGCTTCCTATGGACAACAAAGTCTCCAAAAATACTTCATGTAAGATTATTTGTCTTCATTAATTTACCCTGGTGGCCCTGGGCGGGACATCACTCCCTAAGAAAAGATGAAGTCCAAGGACAGCTATTTGGCCACTTACTTAATGACCAATGGCCAGATTGTCACAAATAGCCAGTTTGTGAATACCTACTGCCTCCTCTTTGGCAGCCTTCCCTGTGGTTGAGGCTACATCCTACTTCCCCATCAAACCTGACTTTGTATTTCTCACTATTATCAGTGCATTTCCATTCAGCAACCAAGCTGTCTGGGACCAATGGCACTGTATAGTCCATATGCCCAGCACATAACAGGCATTTAAAAGTCATTAATGAATCCAACACTTCCTCCTTCACTTCAGAATTAACATTTTCTCTCAGCTGGAAAAGACTACTTCTTAATCTAGATGCTGTTTGCCCTGGGTCTGTACCAGGACTTGTCATCTGAGTAAAAAAGATAAACTATCCCTACTTTCTAAGACATTGTCCCAGTTAGATGACTAGGTATTCTTTTTTTGTTGTTGTTAATTCACCTTGAAAGTAGTTACACATTAAGCTGCTGAATCCCAGCTTCAAATGACATTGGGCTTATTTAGGCCCTTTCTGACAAGTAAAGTGTCAAAGCATATGGCTATTTACTGACACCACCGCCTCTCTCCTCCTCTTTTTCCAGAGAAAACACTTTAAATCTCTGAACACATGAAGGCCCTGAGGAGAGGAGAGAGGAGGGAAGGAGAAAAGGCCAAAGGGGAGGTAGAGTATACTGGGAAAAAAGGAAACTATGCTGAGAAGTACTCCCAAAGCAGGAAAACGCCATGTATAAGAAAACATTCTTGGCATTCTTGCCTTTCAAAATTATAACAATCTAAATGTCCAATATTAGATGAATGATTAGATAAATTATAACCTATTTATGCAATGGAATATTGTGCAGCTAATATTTTGAAGAACGTGTCACAGCAAAGAAAAAAGTTTATGTAATGATAAGTGAAAAAAAGCAAAATAGAAAATCATATTGTGCTGTAATCTACTTCTCAATTTGTGTATCGGTCCCACCATTAGACTGAGGATAAGGTAAGGGGAGTCAGGTCAAGGATAGAACCCTGAGGAACACTGACATCTATGAAATGTTCCAGAAAGGGGTGACTTCAGAGGAGACAGAAAAGATGAAGCAAAGAAGCCATGAAAAGGAGTAAACTAAGAGAGCATAAGGTCACAGAAGCTGAGAGACAACTGCTTGTCCAAGGGGTTTTATATCTATTGCTACACTTAGTCCTCAAAAAAAGTGGGACATCCTATTATAGCCATTTTGCTATGAGCAAACTTTGAGCAAAGTTTCAAGGGGAGCTTACCACACTGAACAACATCCCAGGGTAAGGGAGAGATGGGATTTGAGCTGAGGTCTGCCTTTAAGCAAACTCCATGCCCTCTGCTTTACATCAGGCTGCCCCCCTGCCATGTTAGAAATACCTTTTGAATGTCTATTAGGTCATGATTTATAAAGAATCATTAGTTGTATTTTCTGCTCAATGAGTACACTTCTGATTTAAGGACAGAGGTGGGTTGAGAGTGACAGAATGGGCCCCAGGACAATGGACTAGAATGGGGACTGCAAACTCCACAAGTAAGGGAGAACAGGTAAGGGAGAAGAACAGGTAAGGGAGAAGAGGCAGCAGTGTGGCAAACTGGAACACACACTCCTTAAAGGGGGCAGGAGGGGCAGAATCCTACCCACTGTTGTCAGATATTTCTATTTGTTTAGAAACCCCAGAAATCTGATTTTTATCTTTCTCTGTGAAATTTTCAATTTTTAAATGTTGGGAACTAAATAAAAAACATTTTAAAACACTATGCAGGCTAAGTAAGTCTGTGGAGTAGATTGGGCCCAAGTTTAGACTGCTGGCTTAGTAGCTCCAAAGGTAGTTTGTCACCAAGAACTACACCTTCAGTTGTGCTGATTCTCTGCAGAGCCAATCCCCAGGCCTAGGGGAAATCCATGAGCAGGCCTTAGGTAGCGGCACTTCTCTTTCCATTTCTTCCCCAGCTTGTCTCATTGGGCCCATCACTCCACTTTCTCTGATGAATGCTTTGTTGGTTTCTGTACCATGGAGTTAAAGAGCATGGAGTATCTCTCATCACAGCCCTTTCCTAGGGAAATAAATGGCCAGCTCCCTGGAGTTGGGGATTTTTTATGCAATGACTTTCCTCTACGAGATTTATTGCAGCAGCTTTGTGAGAGATTTGTAGTAAGTAGTGTTCGGGCTGTAGGTCTTAAATCCTCAATGCCACAGTCATAACTCTCCAGGAAGGAAATGATAGAAGATCACAGTAGCTAATATTGCATTACGATGATACTGTCTCTGCAGAAATGATTGCCTTCCTGCTGCTGCTGTCTTACTTAGGAAATGTGAACTCTTCAAATGTGCTTGAGATATCTATCCTGGTGGTGCTTTGTGAGATCCAGAAGAACCTACAGACTAGGGGATGAGCAAACATTTATTGAGTATGTGTAATACTATCAATTACTGAATCCAAGTGGTGAACATGTAAGTATTTATTATACTATTCTTTCAACTTTTTTCTTAATTAAAATTTTTCATAGTATGAAGTGAAAATATACAAATAAAAAGCCTTATTGGATAAAGTTGTTTCAGAATGATGGGGAGGGGATAAAAGCATTTTGAAATTCCTATACAAGATCAAAATTATGGACAAACTTACATAGGTTAGAATACTTGTTCATTATAGTAAATGTAAAAAAAGGTTTTAAAAGTATAGATGTATATAACTATAGCCATGTAAAAACATGTTTGCTGGTGGATAAGAACTAGAAATATATCTGTTAGATTAATGAATTTATAGGAAGTTTTTTTCCAGAATTACTCTTGCTGCATCATCTTTTCCATTAATATAACCATCAAAAAGTATGGTCATAGACAAAGAGAGAAAAAGATCATAACTCTGTGGCTATAGTGTGGGGTTACAGATAAATATTTTTCTTTTAAGAGTCATCCTTGAAGCCAATTGTAAAGAAATATTGTGTATTTTTATCATCAGTAAGTGCACTGAATTTATTGCATTACTAAAAACAAATCATTGTGAAAATTTCAGCTCCATAATTCTAGCATGGTTAAAAAGAATAGAGAGAAAAAAAAAAAGAATAGGGAAAAATAGCAGTAAGTGACAATTAAATAATTAAAATTTTAAATCAGCTTCCAAAAGTTAGAATTTCAGTCCATGCATGGTTAAGTAGTTTCATCTAAATTATAAGAACAACAGTCTAGAATGGAGGTTGTCAAACACAGGCTTGCCACCTGTTTTGTAAATAAAGTTTTATTGGAGCACAGCTTTGCTCATTCATTTATGTATTGTCTCTGGCTGCTTTCATGCTACAATGAGAGATGAGTGCTTTCAACAGAGACTATGTGGCATATAAAGCCATTAAAATATCACTATCTGGTCCTATGTGAAAACGTTTGCTGAGTTGAAGTCTAAAAGAGTATATGTGTATAAAATGAGAATATGGAAAAATAATGTTGATTTATTATGGTGAAAACATGGTTATGATTTTTTAATTTATATTTAAAATTTTGCATCATTTTTACAATGTGGTTTGCTCATTTAATAATATTTTTAAAATAACTGAATGAGACTTTTTACTGCATGACATTTTATTGAGGCAGCAAATAACAAATTTCTGTATATAGTTATTAAAGCCTGATGTGGAAATTCTAATCATTAGAATTGAGCCAAAGAAAAAATTAGAAATGGAAGGGGAAATTACCAAGGTAATTCTTACAGGATTGCTTATAATAACAAAATAGTGGAAATAACAGGATAACTGTTAAGTGATGGTGTGTCTGTATAATGGAATATTACACAATTATTTAAAATGATACTTTTTTGAAAAGCATTTATTACTTTTGTGATCAGAAAAAAATTATATTTTTTAAAGGATGAGGTAGTATTCACTGACAATGGAAAATGTTCATGACAGTGATAAGTAAAATAAATTACAGAACATTTCAAAGTATTTATAAGCATTATCTACAAAGAAAAATGTCTGGAAAACAAAGTATACCATCAAAAGTGGTTTAGGAAGAAGTGATATTTGGGAGAACCTTTTCTTTCTCAATAAAATCTTATAGTATTTAATTTTTTTATGAACATATATACTTATTAAAGTATGAAATATACTTATTAAGTATGAAAATGATACTTAGCAAAAGTGTTTAAATGACAGTTAAATGTTTATGAAAAGCTGATTACAAAAATCACAGAGGATAGGATCTCAAGGTCAGGAATAAAATGTGCACAAAAAATGACCAATAAAATGTCAAAATATCATTTTGCTTCTGGATGATGGCTTTGTGGATGTTTCTTGCCTTATCTTTTCACACTTCTCTATCTTCCTGACCTTTCTACACTGAACATATATAACTTGGATAATAAGAAAACTTTTTAAATTAAGACTTTATTAAAATAACTTTTTAAAGGAAAATATTGTTACAGCTGCTCCCAATCCATATTACTAGAGTTTTGAATACTTTTATCTCCATCTCTGTCTTTATCTGTGTCCTACACACACACACACAAATTTGATGACAAAAATAATGACTTCTATCATTAGATTCTACCAGGTCCTCCACTTCTGTCTCACACTTCCTGGCCTCCTTCCCTCACAACTTCCCAAAGTCATATTTGTCATCTGAACTCTACACATGAAAGAGAAAGGAAAGGACAAAAGCACTCAGACATATATTTCCTGCAATGTTCCTGATATTGTAAAAAGGATAAAATACCCAAGTCCTTCCAAAGGCCAATAAGGTGTAATGTGATCTGTGCCCACCCACTCCCTCACTCCTGCCCCCACAACACTGCCTGATTTCATCTCTCACCACTCTCTCCATTACTCTTACATTTCCTTCGGGTCCCTGCCCAAATTTCATCTTACAGGGACACCTAACTTTGGCTTTCAGCAATTCCACCAGCTTAGTCTCAAGGTATAAACAAAATATGCTTTATTCAACCTGGATTAAATCATCATAGAAGTAAAAAAATCACTTCAATAGTCAGCTCCCAGATGGTCTTCCGATGGTCACACCCTTGGATAGTCTCTTCCCACCTTGAATAGAGACAACCTGTGTAACCAGTAACATGCTCCAGATATAACAGAGTGGCACCTCCAAGGCTAGGTCATAAGAGACACTGAGACTTCCGCCTTGCTCTCTTGGATCACTTGCTCTGGGGAAAGCCAGCCACCATGCCATAGGATGTTCAAGGAGCCCTACAGAGAGACCCACATGGAAAGGAACTGAGGCCTCCCGCCAGCAGCCAGCATCACCCTGCCATTCCTGTGTGTAAGCTGCCATGGCAGCAGATTGTTAAGCCCCAAGTCGAGCCTTTAGATGACCACAGTTCTGGTCAGCATCTTGACTGTGATTTCATGAGTGACCCTGAGCCTGAATTACCCAGCTAAGCCACTCCCAAATTCCTGACCTACAGATACTATGAGGGTTTAAAAAATCCTTATTATCTTTTAATCCATCAAAATTTAGGGGCAATTTGTTACACTGCAATATTATACTCACTAACCTAACTCTTAAACCTTTTTAATCCCTATCACTCTAATTCTTTTAAGTGATTCACCCATTGACACAAATCCACATACACTCAGGCAAAATAGTAAACTGCTGTTTCTGGGATTTGTCCGAAGTACCATACTACACTTCTTGTTCACCCTTCCTTGCTTTTTCTACTTCTCTAAGTCTCCAAGGCTCATCTATCTATATCTCAATGAATAATACTCACTTTAGACCTACGATGTTCTTACAACAGGTTTGGAGCAGATTTCAGCCTCCACCTTCTCCCATGATTCTGTTAGTCTCCATCCAGAACTTTGCCCTAAATTCACAGGGAAGAGACCTTTTTCATTTTTGCCCCCACCCTCACCTCAGGATCCAGATAATCCAGGCTAGCCTTACCTACCCAGTGCTGCCTGAGGAGGGTGACTAAGTAGTTTACTTGGAAGTTTATCTAAATGAGTCTTTAATCAGTCTGCTTAGTGGGTCAGCAGGGATGGAAGCAGCCCCATCTCCACAAATAACAATTCCCAGGTGGAGAGGATCAGTCCTGCTCACTGCCCTGGCTGTTTCATCAGCAGTGTTCTTTAGTCCTTTCTCAGCACCTTTCTGCCTCCATCAACTAGTTCAAGTTCCATCAAGAAACATTCTCAATTTGTATAGTATGAGCCTCTAATTCTATGGGACACTGTGTATGTGGGTCTGTATGTATGGCGTGTGTATGGTTTGTGTGTCTATATGTATGTATCTGTATGTGTGTATTTATGTACCTGCATGAATGCTTTGTGTGTTGGTGTTTATATGTCATGTGTGCATGTGTGTTGTATGTATGTGTAGTATGTTGTGTGTATCTGTCTCTTATGTATGTGTGTATGTATGATATGTGTACATGTGTGTGTCCACTTGTGCATGCATCTAGCTTCACCAGCCTGAGATTCATACAATTTCTCTCCACAAGGACACCTAAACTACAAGACTCTTAGTTTTCACAAGTGTACCATAGTTAGGTAAGGTGCTGGCGTTAGGCAAAGCTGTATAAAGGATTTACAGGTTATACAGGAGCTCTTCTCTAAGTTTAAAATGTTTCAAAAAAAGTTTTTTTTTTAACCTATTTTCCAGGTTAGCAAAAAATTCAATCTTTGTCTCTTCCTTAGGTCTAAAACTCCCCAGGGGTACTTAACTTTTGTCCATAGGCTCAATCCTGGTTGTGACTCCCTCAGCCAAGGAGCTGGAATCAGGGCTAACGCCTGCCCTGTAGGCCAGACGGACAGCTCCCTAACTTGCCAAAGTGGCATTCTGGTTCACTACAGCTGCAGTGTGATCACCAACAATCTAGATCCCCTTCCTGACTTAAATACTAAAACATTTTAAAGAGGTAAAAGTAAAAGAGAATTCTTAGAGAAAGGCAGAGGAAAGAAGCAGAAATCGAAGGGCCAGAAGCTAATTAGGGCATAACTGTATTTTTAAGGGGCCAGAGGAGGAGATGGGTCTTCTGCCTGACTTCGTCCAGATCTAGGCTAGATGAAAGGAAGGCCCAGAGGAGTTGCAGAAAGCTGCCTGCTTAGCTGACTTGGACCTTACTTATTCAAATCCTCCCTTGACTTGTGTGTGTTGCCATGGGCTCGACATTTTACAGATGGCTATTTTGGGTTTAAATATTCTTCCTCCTACCCCCACCCCAGAGGTCAATTAATACTTCTTTGGAGAAGAGTGGATCTACCCGCCCTGCTAGGCTGGAAACAAAGTGCTCAGCTCCTGGAGGGAATGTGGTCTGTCTTCACTCTCAGCTTGCTAGGCAACCTGTTGACGAGCTTATAATTACCAGAACTGCATGCTACACAATGAATGTTCTTGGGGTTTTTAATGATCGAAGTGCATGAACATGCTTCAACATTTGGAAACGTGCTTGAGAAGAATAATTGCTTTAAAGTGTTTCATAAATTGTTGCTAGGAGACCACATCAAGATGGGTCTTTTAACTTACGACTTGAAGTTCAACTGCCAGGAAATTCTCCCATTCAAAACACAGATAAGCAAACAGAACAATTCAAAAAAGAAAGAAGGAAAGAAAGAAAGAAAGTAATCTACTGGCTGTCAGAGAAAATATTTCACCCAAAAGAAAATGGAGAACAAGAGGCAAGACAATCGTGATGGCAGTTATGGACTTTCATCTCATTAGTTATATGATCTTGGGCAATTCTTCTAATGTCTTTTATTCTCAGTTTTATCATCTGAAAAGTGAGCTATCAAAACAGTTCACTGACAGGACTAGCTAAAATCAATGTGTAAATGTACTCAGCCTGTAAAACTCCATATTTAATTAATTTATTTATACTTGTTCCAAAAGGTTTTGAGGTAGTTTAAAAAATTAATCCTTGTCTTAGTTTCTGTTGCCTCAAAAACAGCCCCTGATACAAGGAATTGGGGATAGGTGGCTTATTTGGGAGGTAATCCCACGAAGTTCAAGTAAGACAGTGAAGAAAACTGGAAGGGGAGAGAAGTCAATAAAAGATTTGCCAGTGAGCAGGAAAGTGCCCTACACATCAGTCCTCTGAAGGAACCACTCCAAAGCACCATGTAGACCACACTTCAGAATTCTGCTGAGGGATGGGAAGTTGAGGTACACCTATTGACTCCCATGTCTCAGTGGTTGAAGGTTGCCCCTGGGAGTCTTAAATACCCAGCACTTCCACAATGCCCTGAGCAGTCTCTTAATTTCTGATGGAACAGGACAAAACCCTCAGGAAGAAAAGTAGGAAACCATGGGTACACGAGATAGGAACTGGCCAGTGTGCCCAAGAAATATCCCACTCCAGCTGCATGTGTGCTCAAAGGTGAGCCACAGGGTTATGGGATAGGACATGAACAGAACTGGTTGCACTGGGAATCAACAGGGTAAAGTTAGTCAATGAAGAAATCCAGGTCAAATCAAAACAGGTAACTCTGTAAATGTTGCTGACTCTAATAAAAGGTTATTTTGTAGAAAGGCCATGGTGACTGGTAACATTTTTTTTGGTCAACAAAATAGCCTGGAACTTGGGCAAGAGTTCCATATTAGTGTGAACAATAAATGGTTAAGCAAATCCTTTATGTACAGCAGTCTCTTTTTTACTAAGCTCTAGGGGACCTGGAACCTTCTTATGGGGTTCAGTTATGGCTGGACTTCAGGATTCGAGCATTAAATTTGAACGTGGGCACCAAATTGTATTTGGAAGTTATATTCCCATTCTGCATGGGTCAGGAACAAATTCTGCAGCCACTTCCCTGTCTAGCAGTTCCTCCCCTGCCTGAGGGATCACTAGCAAGTTGGGCAGGGCTTAAACTTGGCATTCCCTAGTGTGGAAAACACATCCAGGTAAATGTAATTCTCCAAAGTTATCCCAACATGTTTGTTCCCACCCAGACCTGAGAGAGTTTTAGCAGCACCATGATGTCCCCACAAGAATGGAAAACCATGCTGACTGGCAGCAGAGACAGGAAACAGGGGGATAAGGCAGAGCTATACCCTAGGAGACATCAGAAGGGCTGGCAATCCCTCCAAACAGACCCTTAATCTCCAGCAACCCTGCCAGGAATCAAAAGATGAAATATAGAGAAGAGAAAAGGAAGGAAGTCAAGAAGAAGAGAAAAACAAGCAGGAGAGAGACAATTAGATATTACATGCCTCCTGATAGAAGAACACACCACCACTTATGAAGTAGTCTGGATAAAAAATTGAACTTGAGTTTGATCAAAACTCTGGCTTTAACTACCAGTGCACCAAGAAGTGCTGAGTAACACGTTAAATGTCACCACAGGGATGAATGCAAAATCCAGTCTGGGAGAAACGGCAGAACAAACAAGGTTTTCAGTAAATAAAGAGAAACCTATAGATGAAAAGAGACTTAAAAGGGGCATATTAACTAATTGCAATGTGTAGTTCTTATTTAAATAGTAAGAACAATTTTAATCTTCATTCAAACAACTTAAAAATGAGTGTATGAGAAAGAAAATTTGGATATTGACAGAATATTATATTTGGAATAATATTATGGTATTGTTAATTACTTGGGTCATGTGATGATGTTATTTTAAAATAAAGAGTCCATATCTTTTAAAGATACATTATTAAATATTAGTGGTGAAATTATAGAATATCTGCAATATTCTTTAAAAAGAACACAGGGGGAGTGGATGGCAGGCTAGATCATAAGTTGATGTTGGACACCTGGAGCTCTCCAGCTATCTTGTCTGCTCTTTGGGATGGTTGATATTCTCCACAATAAAAAAGATACAACTACAAAACAAAACAACCACAAAAACCAACAAGGAAGTAGGCCACCTTGGGGACATGATCAGGCCGCACGTGCGGTCTGCTTCAGCAGGAGGTGTATTTTGGATTGAAGGATGTGTTCTGTTTGTGAGGAAGCTTCAGTTTTCCAGCTCTAAAAAGGATCAGGTGAGGTCCAGGGTGCAGGCAGCAGGATGCAGCTTCTCAGACTGAAACTTGATCTTAGAGGTCCAGCCCTCTCCAATGTGCCTTTCACCTCATTCTGAAGTTTTTCATTAATACAAGTTTTCTATACCAGACACTGTGAGTGCCGGAGTTACTCCTGCAGGTGTGGCTACCTTTGTGATTATGATAGAGGTGGAGTGGAATTCATAAAAGAATTTTCAGCCATTTAAGTTTCATTACACTAAAACTACATCATGAAGCTAAAAAACTTACCAAGAAAATTATATTATAGTAATAACAATAATAATAATGGCAGCTAACATTTATTGATGGCTGACTTTAGGCACTAAACTAAACACTTTATATGTATAATCTGTCACAACATAGCTTTGACTACTATCCCTGTTTTGTAGATAAGGGAAGTGAACTTTAGGGAGGTTATGTGCTACATTTATTTGCTAGGGCTGCCATAACAAAGTATCACAGACTGGATGACTTAAACAACAGAAATTAATTTTCTCAGAGTTCTAGAAGCTGGAACACTGAGAGCAAGGTGTCAGCAGGATTCATTCTGCCTAAGGTGCTATGAGGTAAAGGGCTGTTCCAGACTTCTCCCAGGCAAAACCATTTTGATCTCTGAGAACTTCCTGTCCTGCCTCAGTTCCCCTGACTCTCATGCCTCTGCCCCTTTGTACAGGGAAACCCCTCTGCCTGAAAGGGTTTCCTCAGACATCTGCCTAACTCTTCTTTGTCTTCCAAAGCTGACAACAAAGACCACCTCCTTACAGAAGCCTTCCCTAACTTCCAGATTTTCTGAGCTTCCTAATGCCGTATTTTTATTACTGCATCCTAAAGTTATCTCAACCAGAGAGAGATGGGCAGTTAACCATTTGAAACTCTAGCTCATTCAAATCCCACAGCATAAGCAGGCCACTGAGTGGTGATTCTTTGCCTGGACCTTGAACAATCCCTGTGTCCTTATCCCCCAGCCGTTATCAATTGTTAATTTCCATTGTCTAATCATCCTCTGATTTATGACTGCCCAAGCCCTTGGCATCATACCCATTTCTCCAAGCCTGCTGGTACCCGCAGCCTGTTATGTCACAGTATGATAGAATAATCCTCCTTTCACCTGCCTCCACCCAGTGCTCCTTCTCTATCACAATGTGGAGGGGTGGAACAGTGTGTGTGTGTGTGTGTGTGTGTGTGTGTGTAGGGGAGAGAGAGAGAAAGAGAGTGAACCAGACAGGTTTAAGCAAAAAAGGGATGTAGTGGGCTTATGAAATTGAGAAACCCAGAGGTAGTGTTCAGTTCCAGTCCAGATACCAAACTCAACCTCTTCACTAATCTCCATAAATAATCATGCATACCAAACATTTTGTTCATTTAATATATTTTACCAAAGATTCACGCCTCACCATGAAGGGTTACACAGTGCAGCAGACATCTCTCTGCTGTTGCACTGAGGTTGTACTCTCTTCCCTCCATCTTCCTGCCCTCCCCTTCCACTGCCTTTCTTAGAGGCAATACAATTCCTCTCCTTGCCTCATGCAAAGCAGTTTAGCAGACATTTTTTGACGGAGAAGTCCCTTAGGACTTCACCTTCCACCCCAAATGTCATTTCAAAGTATTTTTTCTAATCAAACAGAGAGCTCTCCCTAAGGGAGTTCTGGTGACCAACATTTTCTCCACCTCATTACTTGCCAGTCCTCATAGTTCTGCCATTTGGCTGTAGATGAAGACTGTAACTCAAGCCCCAAACCAGAAGAGCTGATGATTAACAGAGCAGAGGGCTTACTTACAAGAAAGCATCCCCTGGGCCTGTCTGATTCATTCCACCAAGGCACCACAGTGCCCAGAACAGCATTTGGCACATATACAGGATCTTTGATACTGTTTGTGGAATATAGAGTAGTTTGAGTGATTAACCAGGAACTCATATAAGGCAGGGAAATGATGCACAACACTTGGAGTAAAGCAGGGCCTAGGAGGGCACAGGAGGGCCAGAGGCCAGCCAAGATGTTCACGAAGGGAGTCATTTATGTTTCCTCCCCTGGGTAGAAGATGGTTTCCTATACCGAGAAAATGAGCCCAGTTCTCTGCATCTGGTGACTTCTGTAACTATATATTTATTTTATATCCTTCTTTTTAATTTCATTATATATATAATATATATACATATTTTAACCACACATATCCTTGTTTTTTATTTCATTGTTTTGGACATATGAGCCTGTGGGAACTAAGAGAAATCAAAATGTTCTGATATGGATCCCTATGTTAATTGCAGTATTATTTACAATATTCAAGATACTGAGGCAACCTAAGTGTCCATCGGTAGATAAATGGATAATACATACTATGGAATATTATTCATCTATAAAAAGAAAGAAATCCTACCATTTGTGACAACATGGATAGACCTAGAAGGTACTAGGTCAAGTGAAATAATTCAGAGAAAGAAAATACTGTATAATACCACTTATATGTAGAATCTAAAAAATAAAAGAAATGAACAAATAAAACGGAAAAAGACTCATAGACACAGTAAACAAGCTGTTGGCAACCAGATAGGAAAGGAGATAGGTGAAATAAGTGAAGGGGATTAATAAGTACAAATTTCCAATTGTAAAATAAATAAGTCATGGGGATGTAATAACAATATATGGAAAACAGTCAATTATATTTTAATAACTTTGTATGGTGATAGGTGTTAACTAGACTTATCTTGGAGATCATTTGATAACATATGATAATATAGAATTACTATGATATATACCTGAAACTAATAGGATATTGTATGTCAATCATACTTCAATTAGAAAAAAAAAGAGGTTTTCAACTGACCCAAGCTATTTTGGTCACTCAGCAACTGCCAGACTCTTTAGGTAAATAGCAGTACCCTCTGGTGCTTACCAGAGTGGGTGGTAGTATACATCCTTTACCTCACAGCCTCCACAACCAGGTGAGGTCATAGATCAAATTCTGCCAAAGTGACAAATATTTACTAGCCAGCAGGTACATACATAAAAAGTCCTACTAGTTCTTGAGACTTTTGGGACCCATTCTCTACCTTAGGCACTACAGATAATGCAAGCATGATGGGTTCTAAAGTGGACACAAGATGATGAGAGGACCAGCCAGCCTTTTTATAGGGACAAGTCACAGCCTTCATGGAGATATACAAGGACTAAGGGAACACTAGACTTCAATCTCTATACAAAATCTGTAACCACTGGGCTTCCTGGAGGATATACTCATCTATATAAGAACACTGGATTTTCTGACCAACCATATATCTTGGACCATTGCCCATTTTACCTATTAAAAAATATTTCTAACATTCCTTATACGAATTGAAAACCTTCAAGTGAGATTTTGATAAGGATATTTGACATGTTCTGTTGCCATCTTTGGGGTGTTAATTCCTGATGAGATAACTTCAAAAGTTAACCACCTGTGCCAGGGCATATCTTAGGGTTCCACCTATAGACGTATGTACTACACCATGTATAAAAGCATTTTTAAAGTAAATGCCCATGCAGATAATGTAACATTTAAAAATAGTATCTATTTCAGAGTGCGACAGGAGTTGTTGGGTTCTAAGGAGAAAATAAAGGGCCACTTTGGGAAGGAGCAGTAGCAGGTCTCCAAGTGGGAAAACCTCAGGGAAAAAAGAAAATGGGGCTGGATTATGGCAGAAGGTCAGCTGATAATCCAGAATTTTCATCTGTTTAAACATTAAATGACTTGTGTTTGTCTTCATGTTGGAGACTGTTCCATCCTCTCTGGACTTGAATGAACTAATTTCAGCCCTCCTTTTATAACTCCCTATTTTAGAAGGGGCGGTTTATTCTGCTGTCAGCACAAATGTAAAAATTAGGAACACATCTGATTGCACCTGTAGTTACCCACTTGCAGCCACAATTAGCCATAAGCACTCTCCAAAAATGGCAAAAGCAGTTAAGCATGCCTGCAATTAAGTAATTGTGGGCATCATTAGTTGCATCGTTAGTCACATGAGTAACTTTTATGGTCGCCATGGCTACCTTCTGATACCAAATTACCCACCCAACAGGGAGCACTTGGGCTGAAAATTGAGCCCCCCTTCTTCAATTTTGTGAAAACTGTGTGCTTTTTTCTAATTATTTCACATGCGTGAATGGGGAATGTTTGCAAATACAAACTATTTATGTCAAACCAAAAAGAAATGGTCACCCTGGGCCCTCTGTGTTTTCTGTTCATCTTTTTTTTTTTATCATTTGACATATGACAAAGCAAATCTTGCTTTCTTGTTTTCCCCCCTAGGAGAGTAACTCACTTGTGGTATCTAAGTGACAATATAATCTTTCATTTGTATATTCTGTCCAATAAAGAAGGTTTATTTTATACCACAGTTATCATTTTCAAATTTGAATATCTGCAACAAATTTTCAATTGGAGAGCTTTACTTCCTGTTTGAATGGAAATGATTAGCTCTTTTTTTCCCAGAGGTAATTTTAATCAGAAAGGGAAATGGGCCCAGACCTAAGAAGATAGTTCCTGCTTAGAGAATTATGATCTGTGGAAATGTCATTGAGAAATGTATTCTTAATGAGTCACCAGACTGAGAATGAAACATCATGTTCTTCAAAATCCCCCCCAAAAATATATTCACATACTAGATCAGAGTAGGGTAGAAAGATACATGCTTTAATTTATATTTATTTATATTATAATTTCAAATTGCTTAAACAATAGATTAATCATCCTTTACTAAGTAGCATGCTTCAGGCTGCTCTATCCCAGACATGAGTAGCTAGAACCTATCAATCCCATTTAAGTATTTAGGAAGCATGGAATAAACAACTGAATAGTTCATAGTACATTGTCTATCTACTGGCTTCATTCGCCATTTGAAGAAAGAAAAGATTCTTCAGTCTTTCTGACCCTAGTAACTTCAGATAAAGAAGGAACTCTGTCCCTAGAAGGAGATCTGTCCATCAAAAGTTTCTGTAATGGTGGAAATGTTCTATATCTTTGCTCTCCAATATGGCACACACTACCCACATGTGCTAGTGTTGCCTGGAATGGGACAAGAATGAGAAACTGATTTTAAATTTTATTTAATTTAAATTAATTTAAATTGAAGTAGCAGCTTAATGAGGTTAGCAGCTACTTTATTGTGCAGTGCTCTAAAGTGTATGGCTACAATCAGAAAAAGGGGTCACCAATAGCTCTAAATATGATCAAAAGTGTGATAAATGGACAGCAAAGTATTTGAATCTGAAATCCAGTCTATGATTTTGGCTTTACCATCTCTTGCTACATGTTCTTGGATATAAACTTATTTCTTAGCCCAAGTTATATTTTAAAGGTGTCATGTTGATGACAGGGTGGAGATTGGAGATAAATAGAGAACGTCACAGTGAACCAGCTTGTCTTCCTGTTGTCTGGCTGTCTATGGTCTGTACTATAGAAGACTGTTTAGGAAAGAACTCCAAAGCAGAAGTGAGATGGGAAATGTTCTTACATGAATTAGGACCCTTTTGACTACAAGTGGCAGAAAAACCCAACCTAAACCTGCCTTAAGCAAAAAGGGATACTACGGGTTCATATCTTATTCCTTAGACCCAATTCGAGCTTCAGACAAGTGGATTCAGGCTTTAATTGAAGTCATCTGTATTTAGCTTCTCTCCAAACTCTTGGCTCTGCCTTCTGCTATGCTAGTTTCAGCCTTGGGCTCTATGTGGTAGCAATATGGCAGCAACAAGCCAATTCCCTATGAATTCTCAAATCTATCTTCAGGGTAGAGAGCAAGAGTCTCTTTCGTGTATGTCCTATAAACATTCTTCATTATGGCTCGTTGATTCTGAAACAACTAACTAGCCATGCCTGAAGTCCACAGTCCCATTGGAGTTGGTTCAGCCTTGTCCAAGCCACAGAGGCTGAGAATAGGGGAGGGGAAGTTCCCCACAGGTAAAACAGAATGCTTCTGGGAGGAGGGTCATCAATGTACTGCGGCAGAAAACAACACACTGTCCTCTAGAGTCCTAGGACTTCGAAAGACTAAGGTTCTGATCCCTTGAGTAATCATAGCATCACTGAATCCATTAAATTAAATTGAACTCATTTCAACAGACAACCCTAATACTATCTGGGAGCCATCTGCTTCTAAGCAGATGTGTGTGGTAACCATGAAAAGGTAAGGTACTTTATTTTGGAAGTGTATCTAGCCTTCCACCTGCATACAAGATATTGCCTATACAACAGATTAGAGTTGTATTTTTTACCACCTGGGTTCTGGGATTTTTGTATCCTTTAGGGATTGTACTATGAATGACATAGTTCTCCAGAGATTCAATTTCTAGTTGATTGAATGACTTTAGTTGCAGAGATCCAAAGTTCATTCATTCATGCTAATAATACTGCTTGGAAACCCAAAACACATGCTGCCACTTGCTATTTTTACTCTCTGCTATTCTAGGGGGAAAAGGAAGACTTGGTCAGTAGAGTAGCTGTTCTTTGTTTATTCATTCAATAACAATTATGATACTACTATGTGCCAGGAATGGTGGTTGGTGCTGAGAGTTGTCAAGAAAAACAGAATCTATATGAGAGTGTTATGGGTAGAAAAAACACTGGTCTTCAAGTCAGAAGACCTGAGTTCAAATCCTAACTTTGCCAGTAATTATCAGTGATTTGGAGAAAACAGCTCATTTGGAAGATTTCTAAAAATCCCTTGAGCTGGAAAACTCTCTGACTCCATGAAAGGTTAGATTCCATTAGCATGACTGAGGCTTACCGCCTGACCTTTGAGAAAGAAAAGAAAAACTCTCCCTCACCCTCAGAATTCAGCACACATACCACCTCTGGGATTCAAGCTGAGAGGATCAAATTAAAGTGGAAGACACAAAAGGAGTTTTTCATTAACTCTTAGAAATTGTTTTCTCCTTGGGACCAGCTCATTACAAAAGAATTCCCAGGAGCCAGGGCACACTCCTACCGCAGGTTGGAGTTCAGAGAAAAAAGGGATGAGCAGGAATTCACCAACTGGAGGGACAAGGAGAGGAACATTCCAGGCCTTTGATGGCAGAACCGGAGCTGAGAGACTGACAGCAGCAGTGGTCGGCATTTGCCCTTTTGGAGCCAAAGGCCTGGGAGTGAAGGAGAGCTGGTTCTCCGAGGTAACCACACTTTCCCCAGTCTGGCTTTGCATATCTGCAGTCTCAAGTTCTCCTAGTTCCAGAATTCTCCATCCATTTGTTTATTTAATATCTCTATGAAACCTCTACTCCACAAGCAAGCTGGAGCAAGAGTTACCAGGTCCCAAGTGTTCTTGGCTTGCTATGTCTTGGATGAAGTGTCCAACTATACATGAGACTTTTGTGGAGGAAGGGAGGCCCTGACCTCTCAGCCACACTCACCAATTTTCATTGGTGTGGGATGAGAAATGCCTATGGCTTACCCCTCCATAGCCCTTGACTGGGAGCTGGAAGGAGCTTGTTCTCATTAAGATCTAATAGATTTTCTTTAATAAAGGTTTCTTCATTTGCTATATGACCTTCAGACAATTTCTGGAGATTTCAATAGTTGATTCAAATATATATATTGCACTAATTATGGCTGTTTCTCTAAGGAGTGGGTCCATGGAGCTCCTCACATAGCTGTTCCAGAACTGGAACTGCTGAGGGTGCTAAAGAGGGGTATTAAATATGAACAAAAGATCCTCCTGACTGTTGATGGAGAATGGATCAAAGGGAGATCAGAGTATAAGCAGACACATCAGTTAAGAGACTGATGGAGTTGCCCAAAAGAGACATAATAGCAATGAAAATGTATGGATGGTGAAAAGATGGTGAAAAGGACAGGTACCATATCAGACTTTTGTTCATCATTATAATCTCAGCACCTAGTACATTAGTGGATACTAAATACATATTTATTGAACAAAAGAATGAATGACTACTGCCAACTTTCAGCCTTGGAATTGTGTATACATTTTCAAGCTTCCTGTCATTGACTTATCTTTTACTCTGCTTCTGGAATATGGCAAGATTTGTTTTGAGAGAAAGGATGAAAGTTATAGTAAGAGTTCTGGTATATCAAGAAGCCTTTCTGTATACTCACATGGGTCATCTCATTTGGGGCAGGGCCTTGAAAGGAGCTTGATCTGGGCGTTGAAGGATAATGCTGGCAACGCTGTAGAAGAAAAGAGGGAAAAAAATCTCAGATTCTGCTGACTACTTTTTTAAAGAGGAAAGAAACATTTTAATTAGCAGAAAGCCTCTGGAATATTGGCTGCATTTTTAATCCTAATAAATTTATCTTTGCCCTTTCTTCATGTCCTTAATGTAAATTAAGGAGGTGAGTGATCTGATCTGTACAGATCCAGCCAGCTTTAACATTCTAAAAGTCTAAAGTCTATGCACCCATGAATAAAAATTTGCAAGGAATAAATTATGAAAGGAACAAAATTCTCTTCCTACCAGATGACAAACTTGAACTAAGACCAATGAATTTATTTGGAATCATATTGTTTCCCTATTATCCTTGAACTTAACACATGTAGAACTACAGTTTAGAAGAAAATAAGGAAAATATGGTTTTATTGAGCAAGTAATCATTGTTTTGGTCATTGGCAGAGATCTTAAAAATTCAGCAACATCTAAATGAATAAACACTAGCCAAATCTACTGCTTTCTTTCTGTACTTGTTTGATTTCTAATGAAAATTTCCATTTTTCAATCGCTTTTTAAATATATTTTAAAAATCTATGGGTGCTTTGAAAACTTATAAAATATATGGACATCCTCTGACACACACATAAGAAAATGCATATATCCACAAAGTAATGCATGCAATTTGAGATTTCCCAAATCTTGTGGGCACAGGATTCTAGAGTAAATTTATATTCTGATTTATAATTTACAAAGGGCATTTTAAATCTTATCAACACTTTTAACTCTGTGAACAAAACATTTATTAGTCTCATCTTACATATGAAGAAAATGAGCCTAAGAGTAGTTTACATCTCATCTTTTCCCAGGAAAGTAAGAGGAAGCACTAAAGCTTCTTTTTGTCCCAGAGTGTTGATGGTCTCCCAAGGCAAGGGAGAGGGAAGTCAAAGTCCAGGTCCTGCCCAAGATTAATTGTCTAAGGTGAGATCCCTTCATCCCAAAGAAAATGGGGTACCAAAGGGTTACACCTCTACCCTACTTCAGAGGCTGCAAGAAAATGGCCTTGTTGATGAGACCCAGGTTGGGAGGGATCACTGAAAAGTTGTAATAAGTTACAGTCAAACTGGCAGCCTAATTTTACATCACTGAATTTGGTTGATCCAAAAAAAAGAAAACCCTGCAAATCTGTATTTATTTTAAAATGGTCCTGAATTGGCAATGTCTTTGAGCACCTGGCAGATCAATTGTATATCCTCTCTGGAGGAAAACACCTACATCCTGGAACACAAATGTCCCACAGACAATTTTTCAAATATATGAGCAGCACATAGTCAAAAATAACCAAGTACACAAACAAGGCACCATGAGCAAGAACCTTTAAAAACAGTAGAACAAATAGACAAAGTGAGACTTTCACAGGTTTCTGATGTCAGAGTTATGAGCACCAGGCTATAAAACAATTATGCCTACTGTGTAGCTGTTGTCATTGTTTTAATAACTGGGGAAAGGTATTTTTTAAAAAGTCCTGGAGACCTCAACCAAGAATTAGGAGAAGTGCAAGTTGCAATGCTCCAAAATCGTGCGACTATAGACTATTTACTGTTAAAAGAACATGGGGAATGAGGGGGAGGGGCGGAAGATGGCGGCGTGAGTAGAGCAGCGGAAATCTCATCCCAAAACCACATATATCTATGAAAATATAACAAAGACAACCCTTCCTAGAATAAAGACCAGAGGACACAGGACAATATCCAGACCACATCCGCACCTGAGAGAACCCAGCGCCTCGAGAAAGGGGGTAAGATACAAGCCCCGGCCCCGCGGGAGCCGAGCGCCCCTCCCCCCAGCTCCCGGCGGGAGAAGAATAGGCAGAGAGGGAGGGAGACGGAGCCCAGGACTGCCGAACACCCAGCCCCAGCCATCCGGGCCAGAGTGCAGGGCGCTCGATACTAGGAAAACAGGGCAGCAAGAACAGTGAGCGGACACTGGAGGCTGGGCGCCAGAGGACATAAGAAAAGCGCGCGACCATTTTTTTTTGCTTTTTTGCTGTTTTGACTTGGCGAGCGCTTTTTGGAAGTCTTAAAGGGATAGGGACCCCAATACTAGGGAAACAGGGCAGAAAGACCGGTGAGCAGAGGCCTGAGGCTGGCACCGGAGAATAAAGAAAAACGAACGACCACCTTTTTTTTTTTTTTTTTTTTTTAATTAAAAAAATTTTTTTTTCTTTTTTTTTTTTTTTGGTGGGCGTTGTTTTGTTTTGGTGGGTGCTTTTTGGAAGTCTTAAAGGGGCAGGGCGGGACACTTAATCCAGAGGTAGGGAATCCGGGATCTCTGGGCACCCTAACCCCTGGGCTGCAGGGAGCAGGGAGGCCCCTTACGGAGATAAATAGCCTCCTGCCGATCCCCCTCCAATGCGACTCCACCAATTTGGAGCAGCTGCCGAGCCAGGCCACGCCCACAGCAAGAGCTGAGATAAACTCCATAGCAGCCGGGCAGGAAGCAGAAACCCTGTCTGCACACAGCTGCCCAGCACAAGCCACTAGAGGTCGCTGTTCTCCCAGGAGAGGAGGGCCACAAACCAACAAGAAGGGAAGTCCTTCCAGCCGTCACTCGTCCCAGTTCTGCAGACTATTCCTATCACCATGAAAAGGCAAAGCTACAGGCAGACAAAGATCACAGAGACAACACCAGAGAAGGAGACAGACCTAACCAGTCTCCCTGAAAAAGAATTCAAAATAAGAATCATAAACATGCTGACAGAGATGCAGAGAAATACGCAAGAGAAATGGGATGAAGTCCGGAAGGAGATCACAGATGCCAGAAAGGAGATCACAGAAATGAAACAAACTCTGGAAGGGTTTATAAGCAGAATGGATAGGATGCAAGAGGCCATTGATGGAATTGAAACCAGAGAACAGGAACGCATAGAAGCTGACATAGAGAGAGACAAAAGGATCTCCAGGAATGAAACAATATTAAGAGAACTGTGTGACCAATCCAAAAGGAACAATATCCGTATTATAGGGGTCCCAGAAGAAGAAGAGAGAGGAAAAGAGATGGAAAGTATCTTAGAAGAAATAATTGCTGAAAACTTCCCCACACTGGGGGAGGAAGTAATCGAACAGACCACGGAAATACACAGAACCCCCAACAGAAAGGATCCAAGAAGGGCAACACCAAGACACATAATAATTAAAATGGCAAAGATCAAGGACAAGGAAAGAGTTTAAAGGCAGCTAGAGAGAAAAAGGTCACCTATAAAGGGAAACCCATTAGGCTAACGTCAGATTTCTCAACAGAAACCCTACAGGCCAGAAGAGAATGGCATGATATATTTAATACAATGAAACAGAAGGGCCTTGAACCAAGGATACTGTATCCAGCACGACTATCATTCAAATATGACGGTGGGATTAAACAATTCCCAGACAAACAAAAGCTGAGGGAATTTGCTTTCCACAAACCACCTCTACAGAACATCTTACAGGGACTGGTCTAGATGGGAGCACTCCTAGAAAGAGCACAGCACAAAACACCCAACATATGAAGAATCGAGGAGGAGGAACAAGAAGGGAGAGAAGAAAAGAATCTCCAGACAGTGTATATAACAGCTCAATAAGCGAGCTAAGTTAGGCAGTAAGGTACTAAAGAGGCTAACCTTGAACCTTTGGTAACCACGAATTTAAAGCCTGCAATGGCAATAAGTACATATCTTTCAATAGTCACCCTAAATGTTAATGGGTTGAATGCACCAATCAAAAGACACAGAGTAACAGAATGGATAAAAAAGCAAGACCCATCTATATGCTGCTTACAAGAAACTCACCTCAAACCCAAAGACATGTACAGACTAAAAGTCAAGGGATGGAAAAACATATTTCAAGCAAACAACAGCGAGAAGAAAGCAGGGGTTGCAGTACTAATATCAGACAAAATAGACTTCAAAACAAAGAAAGTAACAAGAGATAAAGAAGGACACTACATAATGATAAAGGGCTCAGTCCAACAAGAGGATATAACCATTCTAAATATATACGCACCCAACACAGGAGCACCAGCATATGTGAAACAAATACTAACAGAACTAAAGGGGGATATAGACTGCAATGCATTCATTCTAGGAGACTTCAACACACCACTCACCCCAAAGGATAGATCCACTGGGCAGAAAATAAGTAAGGACACGGAAGCACTGAACAACACAGTAGAGCAGATGGACCTAATAGACATCTATAGAACTCTACATCCAAAAGCAGCGGGATATACATTCTTCTCAAGTGCACATGGAACATTCTCCAGAATAGACCACATACTAGGCCACAAAAAGAGCCTCAGAAAATTCCAAAAGATTGAAATCCTACCAACCAACTTTTCAGACCACAAAGGCATAAAACTAGAAATCAACTGTACAAAGGAAGCAAAGAGGCTCACAAACACATGGAGGCTTAACAACATGCTCCTAAATAATCAATGGATCAATGACCAAATCAAAATGGAGATCCAGCAATATATGGAAACAAATGACAACAACAACACTAAGCCCCAACTTCTGTGGGACACAGCAAAAGCAGTCTTAAGAGGAAAGTATATAGCAAACCAAGCATATCTAAAAAAGGAAGAGCAATCCCAAATGAATGGTCTAATGGCACAATTATCGAAATTGGAAAAAGAAGAACAGATGAGGCCTAAGGTCAGCAGAAGGAGGGACATAATAAAGATCAGAGAAGAAATAAATAAAATTGAGAAGAATAAAACAATAGCAAAAATCAATGAAACCAAGAGCTGGTTCTTCGAGAAAATAAACAAAATAGATAAGCCTCTAGCCAGACTTATTAAGAAGAAAAGAGAGTCAACACAAATCAACAGTATCAGAAACGAGAAAGGAAAAATCACGACGGACCCCACGGAAATGCAAAGAATTATTGGAGAATACAATGAAAACCTATATGCTAACAAGCTGGGAAACCTAGGAGAAATGGACAACTTCCTAGAAAAATATAACCTTCCAAGATTGACCCAGGAAGAAACAGAAAATCTAAACAGACGAATTACCAGCAACGAAATTGAAGCGGTAATCAAAAAACTACCAAAGAACAAAACCCCCGGGCCAGATGGATTTACCTCGGAATTTTATCAGACACACAAGGAAGACATAATACCCATTCTCCTTAAAGTTTTCCAAAAAATAGAGGAGGAGGGGACACTCCCAAACTAATTCTATGAAGCTAACATCACCCTAATACCAAAACCAGGCAAAGACCCCACCAAAAAAGAAAACTACAGACCAATATCCCTGATGAACGTAGATGCAAAAATACTCAACAAAATATTAGCAAACCGAATTCAAAAATACATCAAAAGGATCATACACCATGACCAAGTGGGATTCATCCCAGGGATGCAAGGATGGTACAACATTCGAAAGTCCATCAACATCATCCACCACATCAACAAAAAGAAAGACAAAAACCACATGATCATCTCCATAGATGCTGAAAAAGCATTTGACAAAGTTCAACATCCATTCATGTTAAAAACTCTCAGCAAAATGGGAATAGAGGGCAAGTACCTCAACATAATAAAGGCCATCTATGATAAACCCAGAGCCAACATTATATTGAACAGCGAGAAGCTGAAAGCATTTCCTCTGAGATTGGGAACTAGACAGGGATGCCCACTCTCTCCACTGTTATTTAACATAGTACTGGAGGTCCTAGCCACGGCAATCAGACAAAATAAAGAAATACAAGGAATCCAGATTGGTAAAGAAGAAGTTAAACTGTCACTATTTGCAGATGACATGATACTGTACATAAAAAACCCTAAAGACTCCACCCCAAAACTACTAGAGCTGATATCGGAATACAGCAAAGTTGCAGGATACAAAATCAACACACAGAAATCTGTGGCTTTCCTATATACTAACAATGAACCAACAGAAAGAGAAATCAGGAAAACAACTCCATTCACAATTGCATCAAAAAAAATAAAATACCTAGGAATAAACCTAACCAAAGAAGTGAAAGACTTATACTCTGAAAACTACAAGTCACTCTTAAGAGAAATTAAAGGGGACACTAACAGATGGAAACTCATCCCATGCTCGTGGCTAGGAAGAATTAATATCGTCAAAATGGCCATCCTGCCCAAAGCAATATACAGATTTGATGCAATCCCTATGAAACTACCAGCAACATTCTTCAATGAACTGGAACAAATAATTCAAAAACTCATATGGAACCACCAAAGACCCCGAATAGCCAAAGCAATCCTGAGAAAGAAGAATAAAGTAGGGGGGATCTCATTCCCCAACTTCAAGCTCTACTCTAAAGACATAGTAATCAAGACAATTTGGTACTGGCACAAGAACAGAGCCACAGACCAATGGAACAGACTAGAGAATCCAGACATTAACCCAGACATATATGGTCAATTAATATTTGATAAAGGAGCCATGGACATACAATGGCGAAATGACAGTCTCTTCAACAGGTGGTGCTGGCAAAACTGGACAGCTACATGTAGGAGAATGAAACTGGACCATTGTCTAACCCCATATACAAAAGTAAACTCAAAATGGATCAAAGACCTGAATGTAAGTCACGAAACCATTAAACTCTTGGAAGAAAACATAGGCAAAAACCTCTTAGACATAAACATGAGTGACCTCTTCTTGAACATATCTCCCCGGGCAAGGAAAACAACAGCAAAAATGAGTAAGTGGGACTATATTAAGCTGAAAAGCTTCTGTACAGCAAAAGACACCATCAATAGAACAAGAAGGATCCCTACAGTATGGGAGAATATATTTGAAAATGACACATCCGATAAAGGCTTGACGTCCAGAATATATAAGGAGCTCACACACCTCAACAAACAAAAAACAAATAACCCAATTAAAAAATGGGCAGAGGAACTGAACAGACAGTTCTCCAAAAAAGAAATACAGATGGCCAACAGACACATGAAAAGATGCTCCACATCGCTAATTATCAGAGAAATGCAAATTAAAACTACAATGAGGTATCACCTCACACCAGTAAGGATGGCTGCCATCCAAAAGACAAACAACAACAAATGTTGGCGAGGCTGTGGAGAAAGGGGAACCCTCCTACACTGCTGGTGGGAATGTAAGTTAGTTCAACCATTGGGGAAAGCAGTATGGAGGTACATCAAAATGCTCAAAACAGACATACCATTTGACCCAGGAATTCCACTCCTAGGAATTTACCCTAAGAACGCAGCAATCAAGTTTGAGAAAGACAGATGCACCCCTATGTTTATTGCAGCACTATTTACAATAGCCAAGAATTGGAAGCAACCTAGATGTCCATCAATAGATGAATGGATAAAGAAGATGTGGTACATATACACAATGGAATACTACTCAGCCATAAGAAAAGGGCAAATCCAATCATTTGCAGCAACATGGATGGAGCTGGAGGGTATTATGCTCAGTGAAACAAGCCAAGCAGAGAAAGAGAAATACCAAATGATTTCACTTAGCTGTGGAATATAAGAACAAAGGAAAAACTGAAGGAACAAAACAGCAGCAGAATCACAGAACTCAAGAATGGACTAACAGGTACCAAAGGGAAAGGGACTGGGAAGGATGGGTGGGTAGGGAGGGATAAGGGGGGGAGAAGTAGGGGGGTATTAAGATTAGCATGCATGGGGGGGTAGGAGAAAAGGGAGGGCTGTACAACACAGAGAAGGCAAGTAGTGATTCTACAACATTTTGCTATGCTGATGGACAGTGACTGTAAAGGGGTTTATAGGGGAGACCTGGTATAGGGGAGAGCCTAGTAAACATAATATTCGTCATGTAAGTGTAGATTAGTGATACCAAAAACAAAGCAAAAAAAAAAAAAAAAAAAAAAAAGGGCAGTTCCTGTGTGGTAACCTCCAACGAGTTCTACACAAGGGTATAAAGGGCATATAAAAGTGTAGGCAAACGGTCTGTTTGTGTTTATACAGAGGATCAAAGCCTAATTTGGCTACCCCGAAAATGAACTAAGATACGATATGAAAAAGAACTTCCAACATCTGCACCCTCTGGAAGACTCATGCCAGAAGATGATCATCAAAAAACCCCAACAAAGATCCACGCACTGCTACAGCTGTAGATGCACTCATCCCACCAGTTCCTGGACTTGCCATGGGAATGAGGAAGGAGATATCTAAGCTGGCCTGTGCATACAGTAAAACAACAAATTTGACTGGATCTATACTGTTGGAACTCAGCCAAGAATTTGGAGAAGTGCAAATTGTAGCGCTCCAAAGTCTTACAACTACAGACTATTTACTGTTAAAAGAACATATGGCATGTGAACAGTCCCCAGGAATGGGTTGTTTTAATTTGTCTGATTTCTCTCAGACTGTTCAAGTTCAGTTGGACAATTTCCACCATATCATAGATAAGTTTTCACAAATGCCTAAGGTGCCTAACTGGTTTTCTTGGTTTCACTGGAGATGGCTGGTAATTACAGATATGCTTTGGTTATGTAACTATACTCCTATTATGTTAATGTGTGTCCGCAATTTAAGTAGTAGCTTAAAACCTATATATGCTGAAGTTACTCTACAAGAAGATATGTCAAAGGAATAATCAATCTTCCCATGTTTTCTTCCGCCTGCTACTTCTATAGCTTTTCTTCTTCCTTCCTAATTACAACCCTTAAATAGAATTCGTGCCTCATATCAAATTTACCGAGTATCATAATTCTTCCAAGTGGTAAAGATACCTCAAGACAAATGCTGGGCATAGAAGCCACAGGGCATAAATATGCAAAGAAGTAAAAAGCTAACCTTTTCAAACAATAAGGCTTCCCTCTCACTTACCAACTTCACATTTCCCTGTATGGCCCCGGAAGATGACTGGTTATCCAGAGACGGGTAAGATTCCTCAAGGGAGGAACAACCTAAGACAGGCACAGTCGCAGGGGGGCCATCAGGTGAGAAATTGGGGATCAACAGAGGTGAGGCTTAGAACCTCACCCCCCCTGTTCTGAGAGAAATCTTCTGCATCCGTGGATGTTTTATTGCCCTGGTCTAGCTTGGATTAACACATAGTCTACAGGCACACACCTGATCATCTACATTTGCTCTCTTACAACACTAAACTATGTTTTCTACCTTTATCTTGTATCTACCTACCACTTCAGCATTTCATTAAAAATAATAATAATAAAGAGAGAAATGTGGTATCCACATATAAATCAAGTATAAAAACCAAATGAGTATTCATATTTGAACTGACTGTTTAGAGTTCATAATGCATGAGCAAAACCGAAAGTTTCTGTGATGACTGCCCTTGTACTGTTCACTATGTAACTTATTCATTATGTAAGAATTTGTTCTACATGTAAGAACTTGTTATGCCTCAGAAGATTGGAGACTGACGAAAATTAGGCTTGGGGTGGATTAATGATTGTGCATTGAGCATTGACTCCCCTATACAGAATTTTATTGTCGTTAACAACCATTTGATCAATAAATATGAGAGATGCCCTCAAAAAAAAAAAAAAAAAAAAAAAAAGGACAGACTTCCAATGGTAAAATAAATAAGTAACCGGGATGTAATGTATAGCATAAGGAATATAGTCAAGATATTGTAACAGCTTGGTAGGGTGATAGCTGGAACCTAGAATTATGTATATAAATGTTTTATCACTGTGTTGTACACTTGAAACTAATGTAATGTAATACTGTGCGTCAACTACCCTTCAATAAAAAATAATTATTTAAAAAAAAAAAAAAAAGAACATGGGATGTGAACAGTTCCCAGGAATGTGTCATTTTAATTTGTCTCATTTTTCTCAAACTATTCAAATTCAGTTAGACAATATCCATCATATTATTGATAAGTTTTCACACATGCTTAGGGTGCCTAACTGGTTTTCTTGGTTTCACTGGATATGGCTGGTAATTGTAGGTCTGCCTTTGTTATGTATCTGTATTCCTATTCTGTTAATGTGTGTATGCAATTTAATTAGGAGTTTGTTAAAACCTATACATGCTTATGTTACTCTACAAGAAGATATGTCAGAGAAATAATCAATCTTCCCATGTTTTCTTCCATCTGCTACTTCTATAGCTTTTCTTCTTCCTTCCTAATTACAGCCCTTTAGTAGAATTCGTGCCTCATATCAAAAATTACCGAGTATCATAATTCTTCCAAGTGGTAAAGATACCTCAAGACAAATGTTGGGCATAGAAGCCACAGGGCATAAATCTGCAAAGAAGTAAAAAGCTAACCTTTTCAAAGAATATTGCTTTTCTCTCACTTACCAATTTTACATTTCCCTGTATGGCCCTGGAAGATGACTGATTAGCCAGAGACGGGTACGATTCCTCAAGGGAGGAACAACCTAAGACAGGCACAGTTGCAGGGGGGCCATCAGGTGAGAAATTGGGGATCAACAGAGGTGAGGCTTAGAACCTCACCCCCCCCCGTTTTGAGAGAAATCTTCTGCATCCGTGGATGTTTTGTTGCCCTTGTCTAGCTTGGATTAATACTTAGTCTATAGGCATAGACCTGATCACCTACACTTGCCCTCTTACAGCACTAAATTATGTTTTCTACCTTTATCTTGCATCTACCTACCACTTCAGCATTTCATTAAAAAAAAAAAAATAAGGGAGAAATGTGGGATTCACATATAAATCAAGTATAAAAATCAAATGAATAATCATATCTGACTTGATTCTTTATAGTTCATGATTCGTGATCAAAACCAAAAGTTTCTGTGATGACTGCCCTTGCACTGTTCACCATGTAAGAACTTATTCACTATGTAAGAACTGGTTCACCATGTAAGAACTTGTTCGTTATGCTTCAGAAGATTGGAGACTGATGAGAATTAGGCTTGGGGTTGTTTAATGATTGTTCATTGAGTTCCCTATACAGAGTTTTATTGTTGTTAACAACCATGTGATCAATAAATATGAGAGATGCCCTCTCAAAAAAAAAAAAACAAAGAAAGAAAGAAAGAAATGACAAAAAAAAAAAAAGGTCCTAGAGAAAACACATTTCTGAGTGGAGAAAAAGTTAAGGAATAGGAAACGATAAAAAGTAACCTGTTTGAAAAAGAATGTCTATAAATAAAAATCACAACCACAATTAAGCACTCAGTAACAGTTCCACAGAACTGAATATAGAACAAATGAACTAAAAATAGGTCAGAAGAAATGTCACATGTGAGATAAAAATACAGAAAATATGAGCATTAAGAGACATAGAGGATAGAATGGGAAGATCTGATGGACACTTTAGTAAAGTCCAGAAGGAGAAGGAGAGAGAATGGCTGTTAAGCCTCTTATATCTTTCTTTGTTTTTTATTGTAAAATTAAGTATACATTAAATAAAAAAGTAGAGAGAAAATACTATAAACCCCATATACCCATCACCCAGATTCCACAGTTATCAAGATTTTGCCACATCTGTTCATTTGTTTTTCCTTCTTTTTGTCTTTCTTTGTTGGTGTATTTTAAAGCAATTTCCAGAGCTTATATTATTTTGCCCCAGAGGTAACACTTGAATATTGAATGGCTGAGAATTTTCAAAAACCAATAAAAGATACCAGCCGTATGAATTAAAAAATATTAACCACTTCCAAGCAGGAAAGACAAAAAGAAACTCACATCTGGACATTTTGTACAGAAACCACAGACTACCTAGATAAGAGAAAATCTGAAAAGCAACCTGTGGCTTACATAACTTGCTCAAGGTCATGTAGCCAATAAAATGGTAGTTAATCCTCCTTTCAGAGTCATTTCGTTTTAAATTCAGCATCTTTCTTCAAAACCACATTAAGTCTCTACACTATAAAATGCTTGCTCAGGTCCCATTCAAAAAACTGATACATTTACATCCTCCCCCAGCACTGGGGCCAGAAGAACTAACAGTCCTCTACTCATCTGTTTTTAACTAACGATTGAGATTAGGCAGAGACTTTGACACTTAATGACTTTGTGACTTCATTTTATAGATGAGAAAAGTGAGTCCCAAGTGGAGAGACATGGTGAGGATCCCACAGCTAATACATCATTGCCTGGATATCCAGGAAGCTTAATGCTTCTGATAAAAACTGCTGACCATGTCCAAAATTTCTAGAGGGAACTAGCTACAAAGAAGAAAATTTTAAAAGATGGGAGAAAAATATTCCCTCTGTTTGGAGATAGTTCGGTTGTATAAATTTTCTTTAATTTCCTAATGAGAGAAGGAATTGGATGCCCTTTTAAAAAAAACAGTCCAGGAAGTAAATGAATCATCTTTTCCCTGGGAAGGTTAGTAGCAAAGAATTGGTAGAATAAAAGCTGCTAACAGCTGAGGGTTAAAGGAGATGTGAGAGAAGACAATAGAGTGACACTGAATTACATCCTAGTCCAGACAGAATAGGAAAGTGTGACCTATACAGAACATTTTAGTCAAATTTTGTGTGGGAGATCAGGATTCAATGACTTATGAGTTGAAGAGTCACCAAAGATTTACCAGCATTTCTTAAAATCATTTTTTTCTAATTTTTAGAAGGTTTCACATTTTAGAAATTTCACAGCATAGAAATTTCTGAAAATAGTGAAAAAATATCCAATGAAACAAAAACGATGAATAATTCAGTAACCTAGTGTTAACCATCGGTAATGTATTAATGTTTCTTCTCATCTTCCTTCCATGTACATAAATACATGTTCTTACAACTAACACTGTGATAAATATCCTCATTCATAAATCTTTGAGAACAATTCTGTTTATTTCCTTGAATATATTCCTAGAAGTGAGACTATAAGGGTATAAAATAGCAGAGTTCTTTTAGTCAAACTGACTAATACTTTTGAATACTTTTTTGCCACTTTCCAGCTCAGGCTTATAACCTTGGGCTACTTATATAATTTCTCTAGGTCTTATATAATTTTCTCTAGGTCTCTAGAAAAATGTGAAAAAAATTAAAAATGAACCTTTTATAAATTTATAGTAAGGATTAAAATAATAGAATGAATGGATAGCTCCTGGAATACAGACAGTAAGTGACTGATAAATGATTATTATTGTTGTTTTTGGATAACATGACTACAAGGATTTTATTGCCTTTTGTATATGTTTTTTATACTTCTGTGTATTTTCTAAGTTAAAAAGCATGTATTGTATATTACAGTAAAATATTACTCTTTTTAAAAGACTATGCTGCATCTTTATTGGGGAAGTAAGTCATATTGCCATGTCTCTTCCCCCTCCCCCTCAAACACAAAAGATCCTAATAATCTCTGGTTTTAAAAGACTTGTAGAGAAATAATAATAACTGACAGGTGTGGAGTGCTTACTGTATGCCAGGAACTTCCCAGAGGCATGCTAACGGCAGGGCAGTGGGAGTGGCTGGCCTCGTGCAACAACAGAAGGTGCATTATCTGTAGGGAATTTCAAAAACAATGAAGACTAGTCTGTTTTTTATTGTTACTGTGTGTCAACAATTTTAAACAATGTTAGTGATAAAATGCTCTTCCCTAAAACATCTTTGATTGGTCTACTTTCTAAACAGTTGGGTTTCTATAATATGTATATGTACTTATATAATATGTATATATATGTGTGTGTGTGTGTGTGTGTGTGTATGGACTTACATAACCTTATTATATATGTATATATAAGCATTAAATTAGCAAATATTTATTACTTATCTCTTAATAAACATTGTATCTTAAAATGGAAGTTTATCCAGAGAACCCCTAGTTACACAGTCAACCCTTACCCATGGGGACACAGCTTCACAGGTTTGCATCAAAGTAAGCTCATAATGGTTAGGAATTGTTTCAGCTCACTTAAGGCATTGTTTGTGTCCCCAACCCTTGTAGTAGGAGATATCCCTCCATTTAAACAGTAAATATAAATAAACAATGATAGCACGTTGGTTCCAAAGACAAAGACACAATACTGGGTTAGTTTAATTCAGTCACTCTATGTGACAGTTTATTTTGTTTAATTAATAGTTCAAAACTTAAAATAGTCAAATAGTGAACTGAAAGGTGTAAATAGCTTGACTAGTAGGGTGTATTTTAGTTCATACAAAACATACCTTTTAGTTCTTAAACATTGAAATTTATTCTTTTTAATTGTTTTAAAATGAAGGATAAATTAAGAAAATGATTATTACTTTTAACCATAATTTTGTCACCTAGAGGAGTGAGCTAAAAATTATCTGTTCCAAGTGTCAAACATGCCAGGCATACCATTGTAACCTTGCAAAGTGCTCTCCCTCATTTACTAGCCATGATGTAATGTCACAGAGGAGGATACTGGGCTCAGAGATCTTATGTGACTGGGACAAGTCCCCACAGTTAGTAGTTTTCTGAGCTGGCAATCAAATTCAAATTCACATTTGTCTGACTCCAAAGCCCAAGACTGCAACTCAAGTGTCAGGATGTTTGAGTTACTAACAAGAAAAGCAAAGTTAAAGAATAAAAGTTGTTGAACTTCAGGCTCCTTTTGACAAAGGAGCCTTGCTTCAGGGGAGTTCATTACTTTTGCCATGATCCTTGACTCCTAAGATTGTAAATTATCTCTACCAATACTCTCCTAATCAAATACCCAGGGGCCTGAAGGAGTTTACGTACCTTCCCATAAGAAACAATTTCTTTTCCCAGGAGAAAAATGTCCACTAAGCATCTAAATAAGATATTCTTTCTTATTACCTGGTCACCTTAGTAGATGTTTAATTTTTTTCTAAATAACATTAAAATAACATAGAGAACCTATTTTCAGAGTTTAGAAGAGGCTACAATGATGAACCAGATGGGCTTTCTCAACAGGTTGATACCTGAAGGCATTGGTGCTCACTCTGTATTAATGCACCTTGACATTTACTTCCTAGAGAGGTGCCAACATTTCCAATGTTTTTAAATGCAAAACTGCTCTCAAGCCACAAATTTACTTCCACTGTGACATTATACTTTCCTTTTTCCTGAAGTCATGAATAAGTTGTGCTTGGCAACACATGAAGCAGCTTGCTGATGTCAGGGAAAGGACTGAAAATAAAATGAGAAATTTAATGCTGGACATGTTGGGATCAGGTTACTGAGGTTTTTGGTAGAATTTCAACTAGAATTTTCAAGTCTCACTATGGAGGGACTTACGTCCAAGGAAGGCACTTACGTGACAGAAAGAGGGGCAGAAAGGAGAAATTATAAGAATCTAGACTCGAACATTTGTTGTGAGAGTCTCATATGTCATGAAGTTTCTCAGAGATACTTGTACATTCACAATGACCTAATGAGAAAGTTTTATTGATCCCTATTTTATAGATGGGAAAGTTGCTGTTAGCAGAGAGGTTACAGAACCTGCCCAGGACCTCACAACTAATAAATGGCAAAATGGGTTTGCAAATCCACCTATCTCAAGTCCAGTGATCTTTCTACTATGCTGCAGCTGCCTCCCAGGCCATGGCCATTTCTAGCCCCAAAATAAGCATAATGAAGTTATGGAAAGAAAATGCAATGGTTAAGAACATGGGCTCTGGAATCAGACAACTTAGATCTAGGTGCCAATCCTGCCACCAAATAGCTGTGGGATTGTGGGCAGATTATTACCTTATAGAGCAGTGATAGTAATGCTTAAGAAATATTCCATTTCTTCTGCATTTCTTCTCCCTTATTGTTATGTGAGGACACATGACTAATACTAGCTAATTAAACGCAACCCAAAGAATGTGTTGTTTCTGGGCCTGAAGCAGCGAGAAAATCCATGGATAATTATCCAATTCTTTCTTCTCTCTGAGAGGCTGAAAGACCTCATGTTATACAAGGTACAGCAACATGCCTCCATAAGCAAGGGTCCCTAAATGACTATATGGAGCAGATACTACCATCTGGGCCTGCTGGGCCAGCTGCTGTGTCATACATACTGTGAGGGAAAGATAAACCTTCAATCTGTTAAACCACTTAGAGTTGAGGGTAAATTTGTTGTAGCAGCATAATCCAGTCTATCTAGACCAATTTTTTAATTCAAGTTATTAGTTGATATACAATCTTAGATTGGTATCAAATATACAACACAGTGGTTCAACAGTTACCACATTATTAAATCCTCACCCCCACTAGTGCAGTTACTATCTGTCAACATAGGAAGATGTTACAGAATCATTGGCTATTCTAGACCATTTTAAAAATACATCCTTTTCCCTAATCTCTAAAATACTGATGATATTTACATAATAGGATTATTGTAAAAGTGAAAAGAGACTTTTTATAGGACACACCTAAACATATTGTCAAACTAGCAAGAAGCAGAAGGAAAGAGTTTAATATAGGACAATCCTGGTGAATCTTTTTTTCTTTTTTTTCTAAAAGTGAAAGTAGACTATATGATCTTCAAAGATTCTTTGCTACCAACTGCAAGGTTTCGCTACTTCTCACCTGTAAATTTCTCTTTGACTTGAGAATTTGGTCAATTATTTAACCCAAATTTATTGGTGACTATTCTGTCTCCCACACTGTGCTAGGTGCTGACCTCAAGGGTAGGTCATAAGAAGGGTGGCGGGTCTGGATTTTCTCTAAATCCAAACTGAGGACAGGACATATATTTTCTGGAAATGGAGAGAAGATGGTCTGGAGAATGTTAGTACTGTCTCTTTCTTGCTTTTGAAGAAGCCATAAATGAAACTCTTTAGAGGAAAGTCTAGGGATGTTGCTGATAGTCATGAGAAGGCCCTTTGGGAGGGGAATAGCATGTCATTTTTGCTTTTTAAATGTCTTTCTATATTTCTGCAACTAGCTAAGGGGGAGTAAGAGAGCAAAACTGTCAGACCAGCAGCATCTTAATTATGGAGATTAGAAATATTTTGCATTTGACACAGTCTCTTCTAAATTACATAGTATTAGGGAAAATGACTCTGTCTATTGCCAATGAAAAAGGAAGAAAGGCAATCTTAGAAAAAGTACAGGTGGATTTTGACAGGTTGTCCAATAGAATAGTAATAGTTGGAGGTTAAGAAAAAAAAAAACTTTAAAAACTAGGCTAATGCTGCAATGTTTGTTGCCTGACACAAATCTCTTAACAGGACTTGAAGGAAGCTGGGAATGATTGTAGGAGCTAAGCTTAAATTCGCTAGTCCAACCAGACCTTCCAGCCTCTCTGCTCCCTTTTTCCTTCACTGTTCTGCAGTACCACACTAGGAGACAAGCTATTGGAGTGCTTGGGAGGAGAGTGAGCCTGACGGTCAAGTCAGGCTTCATTCCCAGGTAGTCTGTGTGCTTAGCTCAGTTGGAGAAATATCAGTCAGTATTCCTGAAATGCTAGCTTGGTATTCTCAAAAAGTTCAATTACTTCCCAAGGCCTAGTAATTTCCTGCCAGGCAGAGGAGAATATGGTTCTACAAGAATTGAGGTTTCCATCAATCATACTTAGTCATCATTTTGTGGAATTGTGCAGGGGAGTTGATGAGGGGCAACAGCTTTAGCACCTACTGGTTTTATTATTTAATCTGTCTTTCCTCTAGACCTCCCTGAAAGATATCATCATCGTGATCTTTTTAAAGCCAAAAGCTCCCTCTATTACCTATTTGCTCCAAATCCTCTGTTCCTTTTGTCTGTAGGACATACAAACTCCACGGCCTATGGATCCCAGGACATAATGTAGATAGAAGCCGACTCCTGTCAGAAGAGACTTTAGAGAGTGTTGGGAACTGTGGTAAACTGGAGAGCTCATGGGCAGGATCCCCCAACCCTCATCATCTCCTTACAATGTGATACTGTTATTTCTTTAGTCAGGGGTGGAGTGGTGGTAGCATCTAAGGTCCCTTCCCTTGAATCTGAATAGGTCTCTGACTATAACAAAAGTCACTTTATCCACTTTCTGAGGCAAGGCTATAGAAGATAACGCAGGGTCAGCCTCATCCTCTTGGGATGCCCACTCTTTGAACCCAGCCATGTGCTGTGAGGAAGCCCAGGTCATATGGAAGATTCAGTGTAAGTAATGTGGCTGACAGCCAACAGCCACCATCAAACACCAGGCATGTGACTGAGGAAACTGAGATGACTCCTGCCCCATCCACAGTGTGACTGTAACCACATGAGATACCCCAGGTGAGAATTGCCTAGCTGAGCCTACTCAGTCCCCAGGACTGTGATTGATAATAATAAATAATTATTGTCTTAACTCACCAAGTTCTTTTTGGTTTGTGATGCAACAATAGATTGTGAGAACATCTAACAGGTCTTATTCATTTCTAAGCCCGCATTTTGCTTAAGTCATTTTATGCCTGAGAACTCCCTTTCTCCCCCCCATCTTTGCTTAATGGAGACCCATTGCTGTTCAAGGACCCAGCTCAATGCCACTTCCTCCTTGAAGCCTTTCCTAATAATCACATTTAATAGTGATTGTTCTTTCTGCGTACTCTGGACACTTCACACAATTTCTCCATTATTAAAAGGTCGTTTGGGAGAATAGCTTCCCCCATAGTCATATATATATATTGTTTTGGTATGGTTAATGTACAATTATTTGAACATTATGGTTACTAGACTCCCCCTATTATCAAGTCGCCCCCACATACCCCATTACAGTCACTGTCCATCAGCATAGTTAGATGCTATAAAGTCATTCCTTGTCTTCTCTGTATATACTGCCTTTCCCATGTCCCCACTGCCTCCTCTACATTATGTGTGCTAATTGTAATGTCCCTTTTTCCACCTTGTCCCTCCCTTCCCACCTATCCTCCCCAGTCCCTTTCCCTTTGGTAACTGTTAGTCCATTCTTGGGTTCTGTGAGTCTGCTGCTGTTTTGTTCCTTCTGTTTTTTCTTTGTTCTTATACTCCACAGATGAGTGAAATCATTTTGATACTTATCTTTCTCTGCCTGGTTTATTTCACTGAGCATAATACCCTCTAGATCCATCATGTTGCAAATTATAGGATTTGTTTGTTTCTTATGGCTGAGTAATATTCCCTTGTGTATATGTACCACATCTTCTTTATCCATTCATCTACTGATGGACACTTAGGTTGCTCCCATTTCTTGGCTTTTGTAAACAGTGCTGTGATAAACATAGGGGTGTGTATGTCTTTTTGAAACTGGGCTACTGCACTCTAAGGGTAAATTCCTAGAAGTGGAATTCCTGGGTTAAATGGTATTTCTGTTTTGAGTTTTTTGAAGAAACTCCATATTGCTTTCCACAATGGTTGAACTAGTTTACATTCCCACCAGCAGTGTAGGAGGGTTCCCCTTTCTCCACATCCTTGCCAACATTTGTTGTTGTTTTTCTTTTGGATATTGGCCATCCTAACTGGTGTGAGGTGATATCTCATTGTGGTTTTAATTTGCATTTCCCTGATGATTAGCAATGTGCAGCATTTTTTCATGTGCCTGTTGGTCATCTGAATTTCTTCTTTGGAGAAGTGTCTGTTCAGCTTCTCTGCCCATTTTTAATTGGTTTATTTGCTTTTTGTTTGTTAAGGTGCATGAGCTCTTTATATAATTTGGATGTCAACCCCTTATCGGATATGTCATTTATGAATATATTCCCACATACTGTAGGATGTCTTTTTGTTCTACTGATGGTGTCCTTTGCTGTACAGAAGCTTTTTAGTTAGATATAGACCCACTTGTTCATTTTTGCTTTTGTTTCCCTTGCCCGCTGAGATATGTTCATGAAGAAACTGCTCATGTTTATGTCCAAGAGATTTTTGCCTATGTTTTTTTCCAAGAGTTTTATGGTTTCATGACTTACATTCAGGTCTTTGATCCATTTTGAGTATGGGGTTAGACAATAATCTGGTTTCATTCTCTTACATGTAGCTGTTCAGTTTTGCCAGCATCAGCTGTTGAAGAGGCTGTCATTTCCCCATTGTATGTCCATGGCTCCTTTATCATATATTAACTGACCATCTATGCTTGGGTTTATATCTGGGCTCTCTATTCTGTTCCACTGGTCTATGGGTCTGTTCTTGTGCCACTACCAAATTGTCTTGATTACTGTGGCTTTGTAGTAGAGCTTGAAGTCGGGGAGCATAATTTCCCCTGCTTTATTCTTCCTTCTCAGGATTACTTTGGCTATTCAGGATCTTTTGTCATTCCATATGAATTTTAGAATTATTTGCTCTAGTTCATTGAGGAATGCTGTCAGTATTTTAATAGGGATTGCATTGAATCAGTAGATTGCTTTAAGCAGGATGGCCATTTTGACAATATTAATTCTTCCTAGCCAAGAGCATGGGGCAAATCTCCATTTATTAGTGTCCTCTTTAATTTCTCTTAAGAGTGTCTTGTAGTATTCAGGGTATAGGTCTTTCACTTCCTTGGTTGGGTTTAATCCTAGGTATTTTATTCTTTTTGATGCAATTGTGAATGTAATTGTTTTTCTGATTTCTCTTTCTGCTGGTTCTTCATTAGTGTATAGGAATGCAACAGATTTCTGTGTATTAATTTTGTACCCCACAACTTTGCTGAATTCAGATATGAGATCTAGTAGTTTTGGAGTGGATTCTTTAGGGTTTTTTATGTTCAATATAATGTCATCTGCAAACAGGGACAGTTTTACTTTTTCTTTACCAATCTGGATGCCTTTTATTTCTTTGTGTTGTCTGATTGCTGTGGCTAGGATCTCAAGAACTATGTTGAATAAAAGTGGGGAGAGTGGGCATCCTTATCTTGTTCCTGATCTTAAAGGAAAAGCTTTTGGCTTCTCACTGTTCAGTATGATGTTGGCTGTGGGTTTGTCATATATGGCCTTTATTGTGTTGAGGTACTTGTCCCCTATACCCATGTTGTTAAGAGTTTTTATCATGAATGGATGTTGAATTTTGTCGAATGCTTTTTCAGCATCTATGGAGATGATCATGTGGTTTTTGTCCTTCTTTTTGTTGATGTAGTGGATTATGTTGATAGATTTTCGAATGTTGTACCATCCTTGCATCCTTGTGATGAATCCCACTTGATCATGATGGGTGATCTTTTTGAGGTATTTTTGAATTCAGTTTGCTAATATTTTGTTGAGTATTTTTGCATCTATGTTCATCAGCGATATTGGTCTTTAATTTTCTTTCTTTGTGGTGTCTTTGCCTGGTTTTGGTAGTAGAGTGATGTTGGCCTCATAGAATGAGTTTGGGAGTATTCCCTCCTCTTCTACTCTTTGAAAAACTCTAAGGAGGATGGGTATTAGGTCTTCACTAAATGTTTGATAAAATTCAACAGTGAAACCATATGGTCAAGGGATTTTTTCTTAGGTAGTTTTTTGATTACCAATTCAATTTCTTTGCAGGTAATTTGTCTATTCAGATTTTCTGTTTCTTCCTGGGTCAGCCTTCGAAGGTTGTATTTTTCTAGAAAGCTGTCCATTTCTTCTAGGTTATCCAGCTTGTTACCATATAATTTTTCATAGTATTCTCTCATAATTCTTTGTATTTCTGTAGTGTCCATAGTGATTTTTCCTTTCTCATTTCTGATTTTGTTTATGTGTGTAGATTCTCTTTTTCTTGATAAGTCTGGCTAGGGGTTTATCTATTTTGTTTTTTTTCTTGAAGAACCAGCTCCTGCTTTCATTGATTCTTTCTATTGTTTTCTTCTTCTCAATTTTATTTATTTCTGCTCTAATCTTTACTATGCCCCTCCTTCTACTGACTTTGGGCCTCATTTGTTCTTCCTTTTCTAGTTTGATTAATTGTGAGTTTAGATTATTCATTTGGGATTGTTCTTCTTTCCTGAGGTAGGCCTGTATTGCAATATATTTCTCTCTTAGCACGGCCTTCACTGTGTCCCACAGATTTTGTGTTCTTGAATTATTGTTGTCATTTGTTTCCAAATATTGCTTGATCTGTTTTTATTTGGTCATTGATCCATTGATTATTTAGGAGCATGTTATTAAGCCTCCATGTGTTTGTGGGCTTCTTCATTTTCTTTGTGTAATTTGTTTCTAGTTTCATTCCTTTGTGATCTGAGAAGCTGGTTGGCACAATTTCAATCTTTTTGAATTTACTGATGTTCTTTTTGTGGCCTAGTGTATGATCTATTCTTGAAAATGTTCCATGTGCACTTGATAAGAATGTGTATCCTGTTGCTTTTGGATGTAGATGTCCATTACATCCATCTGTTCTAATATGTTGTTCACTGCCTCTCTCTCTTTACTTATTTTCCATCTGCTTGATCTGTCCTTTGGAGTGAGTGTTGTGTTGAAGTCTCCTCAAATGAATGCATTGCATTCTATATCACCCTTTAATTCTGTTAGTATTTGTTTCAGATATGTAGGTGATCCTGTGTTGGGTGCAAAGATATTTATAATAGTTGTATCCTCTTGTTGGACTGACCCCTTTATCATTATGTAATGTCCTTCTTTGTCTCTTGTTACTTCTTTGTTTTGAAGTCTATTTTGTCTGATAAAAGTACTGCAACTCCTGCTTTTTTCTCACTATTAGTTGCATGAAATTTCTTTTTCCATCTGTTTACTTTCAGTCGGTGTATGTCTTTGGGTTTGAAGTGAGTCTCTTGTAGGCAGCATTGTGTTTTTATTCATTCAGTAACTCTGTGTCTTTTGATTGGTGCATTCAGACCATTTATATTCAGTGTGATTATTGGTAGGTACATACTTATTGCCATTGCAGGCTTTAGATTTGTGGTTACCAAAGATTCAAGGGTAATTCCCTTACTATCTAAGAGTCTAATATAACACACTTTGTATACTATTACAAACACAACCTAAAGGTTCTTTTTTTTCTTCCTTTTTTCTTCCTCCTCCATTCTTTGTATGTTATGAATTGTATTCTGTACTCTTTGTCTATCCCTTGGGTGACATCTGTTTAGCCTTAGGAATACTTCCATCTATAGGAGGCCCTCCAAAATGCACTGTAGAGGTGGTTTGTGGGTGGTAAATTCTCTCAGCTTTTGCTTCTCTGAAAATTGTTTAATCCCTCCTTCAGATTTAAATCAAAACCTTGCTGGATAGAGTATTCTTGGTTCCAGGCCCTTCTGTTTCATTGCATTAAATACATCATGCCACTCCCTTCTGGCCTGTAGGGTTTCTGTTGAGAGGTCTGATGATAGCCTGATGGGTTTTCCTTTGTATGTGATCTTTTCGGTCTCTCTAGCTGCTTTTATAAGTCTGTCTTTATCCTTGATATTTGCCATTTTAATTATTATATGTTTTGATGTTGTTTTCCTTGGGTCCCTTGTGTTGGGAGATCTGTGCACCTCCATGGGTTGAGAGACTACCTCCCCAGATTCAGTAAGTTTTCAGCACTTACCTCCTCAGTCATACTTTCTATCCCTTTTTCTCTCTCTTCTTCTTCTGGTACCCCTATAATGCGAATATTATTCCATTTGGATTGGTCACACAGTTCTCTTAATATTCTTTCATTCTTCTAGATTCTTTTTTCTCTCTGTGCCTCAGCTTCTTTGTATTCCTCTTCTCTAATTTCTATTCCATTTACCGTCTCTTCTACAACATCTAATCTGCTTTTAAATCCCTCCATTGTATGTTTCATTTCAGATATGGAATTTCTTAATGATTGAATCTCTGACTTAAATTCATTCCTGAGTTCTTGAATATTTTTCTGTACCTCCATAAGCATGTTTATAATTTTTATTTTGAACTCTCTTTCAGAAAGATTGGTGAGTTCGGTTTCATTAGGCCCTTTTTCTGGGGATTGTGAGATTTTGGTCTGAACCATGTTTTTTTGATGTTTCATAATTCTGTGTGGTACCCCCTAGTGCCCAGAAGCTCCAGTTTCTGGTGCTGCTCAGCCCCTAGAGTGAGGTTGGGGGTTGTAGGGGAGTGGAGCTGGTGCCTGGGGGTGAGGAGAGAGCTGTTTCCTGATTCCCATCTGCGGTGCCTGTGTCCAGTGTCAGAGCCAGTGGGCTACGCACACAGGTGTAAGCCTCTGTGCTTGGCGTCTCTAACTGTCGTATGTGGGGCCTCCCTCTGGCTGGCCTGATGCCAGTGTAGTGACTGCCGGTTTGTGAGCCGGTGCTGTCAGGTCAGGAGGAAGGCTCTGCAGGCTGCGTATCACAGTAGGGGGCCTTGGAGGTGAGCAGCCAGACAGGGGGATGAAGCACCTGAAGCTCCCCAATGTTACCAACCTGCTGGGCAGAGCTACTCAGACAACTTTGCCCAGCTCTCCCCTCCCCCACACAGCAAGCACTGTGCAAACCCCGCTCCTTCAGCAGCCCTCTGGCTGCTAGGAAGCCTCTCAGACTACCTGCCTTTCCTCTGTCACAGAGCTGCCGGGTGTGGATCCCCTCCTCCACAGATGGCTGGAATCTCAGTCGCTCAAGCACTCGTGTATCTGAGTTCCCCAATGTCCAGAGCACAGTGTAGGTTTGTGCTCACAAAGCAGACCTGCAGGGCTGGGTGTTCAGCAGTCCCAGGCTTCCACCCCCTCCCCACTCAGTTTTTTTTCCTCCTGCTGGTGAGCTGGGGTTAGGGAAGGGCCTGGATCCCATTGGATTAAGGCTTTTGTATGTTACCTTTTGTGAGATCTGCTGTGTTTGTGAGGTCTGTATGTTGTCTGGTTCAGCCTTCTTTCTTGTTGCTGTTTTAGGGTTAGTTGTATTAATTAACTATATTTTTGTACTATTTGTGGTTTGGGGAGGAGTTCTCCATCTCACCTCTCATGCTGCCATCTTGAATCCTCAGGTCCCCCATAGTCATTTTATTAAAATATTTTAATATAGTTAAAAAAATAGTACCTGCTTTTGTCAAAACTACAAATAATACTTAAGTCTAGAATTCAGAAAGTGTCCCCCTTCTGTCTCACAGAGGTAAGTCCAATTTACCCCTATCCCCACAGTGTCTTCTACAAATACACACATATACACACCCAGACAGTATTTACATAAACAGGATTCCATCATAATACTATTTTGTATATTGCTTTTTGAGTCGATGATGTATTGTAGTTTTCTTTCCATGTCAGTAAATACCAATCTCCCTCACACTTTTTTTTTTGAATAGCGAATAGTTTATTAGTAAGTAGTAGTTTAAGTGGCAACAACAAATTCACTTGAATGGGAGGCAATAATCAAATCAAAAGAATAAATGTTTGCTAATGATTAGAAAATCTGTGGCCATTAAAGCTGTCATGCAGAAATCTGAAATCACTCAGAAGCCAAATCTTGAAGTAGACAAGTCCTCTTATTAGTCCGTATAAAATAGATCCACAGTACCTGGAATCTGTACAGTTCTATGTGTTATCAGCTTCTAACCAAACATGACCAGTTGGCACACAACTGTGGCTATTAAAGAAATCTGATGGACTATTGGTGAAGATTTTGTCTCCTTCCAAACCAATTTCTCTTTTACAGATATTTGATTTTGGATCACTTGGGTTTTTTGCAACCACAATTCACCTCTTTGGATACCATAGAAATGTTGACTAACAGTTTCTGCAAAGACTATACCTGAATTTCTAATTGTAGGCTCCACTAATGGTCTAGAATACATGCAACACCACCAGAGTATTCTAAAGCACAATGAGCTATACAGCCATACTGAATAGTATAGTCAACAAATTGAAAGGTTTTTCCCAGAACACACAAATCATAGTACAATGCAGACCCTGCCACCATTGCTCATGGAGCTGTTCTACAATACATTCAATTTTTAGGGTAGCTGCAAGGCTTCCTGAAAAAAAAAACAAACATTGAATATGTCCCAAAGCACAAATGGGTGATCCATGGTTTTAGGAATCCTCTATACCCCACCCCCTACCCCAAATCCTGAAGACTCTCACCTAGGACTCCAAGGGGACCATTCCCACTGGCACCCACAGAAGTCTGCTCTACCTCACACTTTTAATAGCTACATAGTACTTACTATTGTTTAACCAATATTCTATTTATAGAAATTTAGGTCTTTCCAACTTTTTCCTTATTGAAAACAAGACTGAACTGCTTGCTGTTGGATACATTCCAGGGACAAGAATGGCTGGGGTAAAAGTAGTGCATCTTTTAAACTCTGGTATAAATTCTTAAATTCCTCTACAGAAAGAGATAACTATACCCCCATTAATAGTTTATGAGAGTACTGTGACTTTATCTCTAACACTGGATATTACCAAGCTTTTAAATCTTTGCCAATTTGTTAGGTGGACGATAGCTCCTAATTTTTTAACTTAGTTTTATTATTAGTGAAGTTGACAGCAGTATTTCATATTTTATGAGTCCTTGTATTTCTTTCACTGTCGATTTTATCTGCTGTGTCCTTTGCCCATTTTCTTATGGGGTATATTTATTGATTTATATTTTATTTTATTTTTAGTTTAATAAGAGCTTTTTGAGTATTATGGATAGTATATGTCTTATTAGTCTGTTTGGGTTACCAAAATCCAATAGACTGGGTGACTTCTAAATAACAAAAATTAATTTCTCACGATTCTGGAGGCTAGAAGTGCAAGATGAGAATGTCAGCATGGTCAGGTTCTGCTAAGGTCCCCTTTTGGATTGCAGACTGCCAACTCCTTGCTGCATAATCACATAGTGGAAGAGGATAGGGAACTCTCTGGAAACTCTTTTATAAGGCACTAATCCTCTTCATGAGGGCTCCATCCTTTGACTCAAGAACGAACTTCCAAACGTCCACCTCTAAAACTGCCATCTTTTGGGATTAGGATTTTAATGAATTTCAGGAGACACAAACATTTACACCATTGCAGTAAACCTTTTATATATTGCTTTGCAAGCATTATTTGTTTGTTGTGTTTATAGCTCCTTTTGCATCTATGAGTTTAAAAAGATTTATGTAGTTAATCCTGTCTTTTGCTAAATTGTCTGTCTTTTGCTGTGGTGTTAGGCTATAGTGTCTTCCAAGGAGAGGCCTTCTATACCTCTAGTATATGAAGAAATCTACTTTATTCCAGATACTTTACAGAAAAAAAGTCAAACATTTTTTTTAAAGTAATAATTTATTATTTTATATAACCTTTCCTTTGAGATGTTCTAGGCATTTGTAAGTCTAAATTCCTAGGAATTCATTGACAAAATCCATTTGTTCATTAAGAAATATTTATGACACATTCCTGGATGCTAAGCTTTTTTCTAGGCTTTTAGCATGCAGTGCGAACTTGTCTAGTGGAGGTAAGAATATGAGGGTTAACAGGAAAAAAAATGTAATATATCATTTTTTATAAAATTAATCTCTGTGGACCTCCTTCTGAATTTATATAACATGTGGGCTCATACTTCTCATTATATCATTTATACTCTATTTCTTGGTTAAAATGTAAATGACTTAAGAGCAAGGAATGTAGCTCATTCATCTTTGAATTGCTGGCATGTAGCTAGGTACCTGGCTCATTATAATGGCTCAAGAACTATACTATTAAATAAATAGATTTCCTACTTTATAAGTTGTCTCTTTCTTTCACAAATGAATACTCATAATCCTACCTCCATCTTCCTCCTTCCTCACCCCACCACCTCAGAGTTAAAAAAAAGTACCTTACGTTTGAAGGGCCCCCACCCATAAGATGGCGAACCTCCTGCTTCTCTTCCGGGTCCTCGGTTCCCGCTGGCGCCACCTGAAGCCCAATCACCTCTCTTCCCCCTCCCAATCCCAGCACCTACCCAATAGCCACCAGCCCCGTAGAAGTAACATCACAATCACCTCATGCCCCTTCCTATATAACCCAGCACCTTTCCCTAATAAAGCGGAATTCTCCGGTGAATTGCTGCTGTGTGTCGCTCTTTTCCTTTCATTGGTGCCGAAACCCCGGAGACGGGACACCCCAACTGGGCCCCGTCTTCCCCCCGACACCAGCAGCAGCTTGCCCTCGTCCTCTTTTTCCGGCGCTGGCTCCTCACACTCACCACTCCTCTCTGGCCTTCGGGTAAGTTTTCCCCCAGAGTGGGCCACTCTTCCCTGAGCTATCACAGCGCCATTGACCATGATCATCCGGCAAGGCCCTGACGCTCGGGGATGAGGAGGGAACTCTCCCCGCCTCAGGCCTTCACGGCTGCGGTGGACCCTCAGGCCCCTCCTCCAACAGCCATAAACGAGGTGACTCCTTTGCGGATGAGAACGCTCCCTTCCCTCCACCCCTCCTTCCATTCCTTCCACCAAAAATTCCGTTCCTTCTGCCGAAATTCCTACCACTAGGTTCCTCGTGACTCCGGCACTCTGCCTTCTTAGAGAAGTCTGGGTGACGACCCACTCTTCCTAAGAAATTCCGACTCGTATACGAGTTTCCGCAGACCACCAAGGATCATCGGGGACGCCCTTTGTCTCCTTGCGGTCTGCTCCCAGTCCGAGTATCTCCGTTCATCTTCCCCTGTTTGTCTCCTTCTCTGTCCTTTAGCCATGGGAGCCTCCTCATCGCTCCCTAAAGATTCACCTCTTGAACGCCTGCTCAAGCATCTAACTACCCTCTCCCTGACACCTGATATAAAACCAAAACTTCTCCGCAAATACTCTCCCAAGATTGGCCGACATACCCCCTAGACAATAACAACCAATGGTCCGCAGGGGGAGCTCTTGATCCTAACATCACTCGCGATCTCTTTAACTACTGCCAGCGCCTGAAAAAATGGAAGGAGATTCCCTATATCGAAGCTTTCCGCCTCCTCCTCCCGGCCCCCTCACCGCTGCCGCCTCCTCCTCCCCCCGCCTCCCCCCAAGTTCTCCTAGCCTGCAAGCTGTCTGTCCTGCAGAAGCCTCCTGCCCACTCCCTTCCCCCTCCTCTCCTACAACAGCCCCTCCCCCTTCCTCCACCACTGCGGCTGTCGCTGCCACCTCCACCCCCGCAGAAGCCTCCCATTCACTCCCTTCCCCTTCTTCTCCTACAACAGCCCTTCCCCCTTCCTCCCCCACCATCTCCTCCCCCATCTAACCTCCTCTGCCTTCACCGCCCTCACCTGCCCCTCCCCCACAGATTGAGCCTGAGCCTTTCAGCCCCCCTTTTAACTAAGTACCAGGAGCCTCCTCTGTCTTTGCCCCCATCACTTGTTTCTCCCCCACAGACTGAGCCAGAACCCTTCAGTCCCCCACCGACGTGGGTCTCCACTCTCGAGATATTTTCGCCTGCTGCTTAATAGCAGGTCTGAAAAAGGCAGCTCGTAAAGTAGTCAATTTTCAAAAGCTCCAAGACATAATTCAAAGGAGGGAGGAAGCTCCCTCCGAGTTCTTAGACAGACTCAAACGCTATTACAGTTACCAGCCTGGACCCAGAAAAGCCTGACGGGAGACATGTCCTTATGACATACTTCCTGGCTCAAAGCTACCCCGACATTAAAGCTAAACTCAAAAAGTTAGAACAGGGCCCCGCTACCCACAGACTGAGATCCTAACAGTGGCCTTTAGAGTCTTCCATAACTGGGAGGAGGAGAAAGAACGCTGTAAACAAAAGGCTGATCAGGCCAATTTCCAAATGTTGGCCCAGCTGATAAAACCACAACCTGGGCGCCCCTCTACAAACAAGCCCCCCCCAGGAACTTGTTTCAAGTGCAGAAAAGAGGGACATTGGTCAAGGGCGTGCCCCTCCCCCAGATCTCCTACCACCCCATGCCCCAGATGCCACAAAAAGGGCCACTGGGGGTCTGATTGCCCAACCACCCAAAGGGGAGGCTGGACGAACAACCCCCATCCTAAGCCCGCCATAGTGGGGCTGGCAGAAGAAGATTGACGGGGCCCGGGGGCTTCTCGCCCGACCATTTCCATCACCAAACAGGAGCCCAGGGTTACTTTAATAGTAGACGGTCGCCCATCTCCTTCCTCCTAGATACAGGAGCCACCTTCTCAGTCTTGCGAGAATACTGGGGCCCTACCACGCCTGCCATTACTCCTATAGTCGGGGTAGGAGGTAAACAGATTTTCCCATTAAAACCCCCCCCCCTTTTATGCACAATCCAGGACAATCCCATACCTTTCTCCCACTCCTTCTTGGTTATGCCCCAGTGTCCCATCCCTTTACTAGGATGGGACATCCTTTCTCTCCTCCATGTTTCCATAACTATATCCACTCCCACAGCCCCCAGTACTCCCTTTCTGATGGTCCTCATAGCTGACGACCCCTCTCTACCCAATGAAAGCTCCAGTTCCGCCCTCATACACCCTGTAAATCCCAAAGTTTGGGACATAACAAGCCCCTCCGTGGCTCTATGTCCTCCTGCCTCTATCAAATTACGTGACCCCCTCTCAGTATATCTGTCAGGCCCAATACCCCCTAACCACTTCAGCCCTCATAGGCCTTCAACCCATCATTCAAGATCTTTTAAACAAAAATTACCTCAGACCCACTCACTCCCCATTTAATACCCCCATATTAGCTGTTAAAAAAAACCAATGGATCTTTCCGCCTCGTCAAAGACCTTCGCCTCATCAACATGGCCATCGTCCCTATTCATCCCTTAGTCCCAAATCCATACACCCTTTTATCACAGATCCCTGCCTTGGCCTCCCACTTCTCAGTCCTAGATCTCAAGGACGCATTTTTTTCTATTCCTCTGGACCCCTCCTCCCAAGATTTTTTTGCTTTCACCTGGACAGACCCATACACAAGACATTCTGAACAACTCACTTGGACAGTTTTGCCACAAGGCTTCCGAGATAGTCTCCATATTTTTGGACAGGTCCTAACTCAGGACCTCAAACAGTTTCATCATGATCACTCCGAGTCCACCTTATTACAATACGTGGATGATCTTCTACTCTGCAGTCCCTCGTGGGAACAGTCTCAGCTTGACACTGCCTCCCTACTTAACCTTCTAGCTTCCAGAGGTTACTGGGTATCCCCCCGTCAAAGCTCAAATCTCTTCTCCTTCTGTCACTTACCTCGGATTCCTTCTATCTCAACAAAGAAAGTCCATTACCTTACACAGAAAACGGCTCCTCTCTGACCTGCCCGTTCCCAAAACCAAGACAGAAATCCTTTCCTTTCTAGGCCTGGCTGGGTATTTTAGAGCATGGATCCCTAACTTCTCCCTGTTGGCAAGACCCCTATACGACCTCAGCAAGGGCCCCCCTGAAGAACCATTATCCTCCTCACCCTGACACTCCTTCATTAAGCTCCGTCGAGCCCTTGTGGAAGCCCCAGCTCTCCATCTTCCTGATTTGTTGAAGCCCTTCTCATTATACATTCATGAGAGGTCCAGTCAAGCTCTAGGAGTCCTAGGCCAACATTATGGCCCATCCTTTGCCCCAGTAGCTTATGTTTCCAAGCAATTAGACCCCACAGTTCAGGGATGGGCCCCCTGCCTACGGGCATTAGCCGCTGGACAGCTCTTGCAGAAGGAAGCTCATAAACTGACATTCGGGGCGCCCCTTACCATTCTGTCCCCACATCACCTCAAGGATCTCTTAACCTACAAAAGTTTACAGACTCTCCCTCCCTCCAGACTCCTGACCTTACTGTCCTCTTTCCTCCAAAATCCCGTTCACCCCCTTTGCCATCCATACCCGAATCATGACTTTTTCCTCCTTTACTGCTCCCTTGCTCTCTCTTGCTTTTTTTCCTCATTCCTATTGTCTTCCCTGCCACCCCAGCCTCCTTTGTATGGCGATTCAAAGTCAGGCACACTTACACACAGCATCAAACAAAAGTTACTGCCCTCATTGCCACATCAGACTGCCCTCTGAAAGGCTGCTCCGAGCCTTTATACCTCCACTTTCCTCCCTCCACTGAAGTGTTCACTAGCAGCTACCTTTATTCTCCCTACCTCTGCTTCCTCTATGACCAAAAACAAGCCTATTGCAGGCAATGGGCAGACACCTACGGGGATGTCCCTACTGGTCTTGTGCCATTCACTACATGGGTAACTCCCGGTACCCACAGTATTACTCCTCCAACTGTTTCATAAAATATCCCAACAGCTCATTCTCCTTATCAATCCCAGATCCCTGGGACTCTCAGTGGGCTGCCGGAGTCACAGTCTCAATTTACTACAGGGGGTCCTCGACCCCCCACGATACCCTTCATATCTCTCGAGAGTATGTTCCCTCTCATTCCCAGATCTCTCAAGTTGCTTCAGATATCGGACATTCCGAAAAAGTCATTATTCAAGCATTTGACGGCGCCTCTTCATCTTCCTATCCCCGCCCCTCTTCCAATTTCTCCTACTCTTGGTTACAGCTCATTCAAGACACCACCATCTTTCTCAACCACACCCTCAACACTGCCAATTGTTTCTTGTGTGCATCACTACAGCACCCACTGCTGGCCGCCGTGCCCCTTAATATTTCCAACTACTTCCATGCAGAAGGACAACCCCTCCGCCCCCTGGCAGACATACCCCTATGGGAACCAAAATACGTAGATAATCTCACCATCCACCACTGTGTAAGCCCAGCTCCACCCCCCTCCAGCGCACTTCACTGCCTATCTACACCCCTACCTGAGGCTCTAAGACTTTCACTCAACCGGGACACTTCTTTTAGTGCAATGGCAGTCTTTTCAACTCACTGCCTCCCAACTCCGATATACCCTTCATTCTCGTCACCCTAATCCCACAGCTTACACTTTACAACATGGCAGAATTCCTTGAGCTCCAACCTCCCTTGCCCTCATGCACAAAAAGGGCTGCTTTCCTTCCCATCATGGTCGGTATCTCTTTGACCACCTCAGCCATTGGTGCAGGGTTTTCGAGAAGAGCCTTGAGTCACTCTCTATGGGCAATTAGAAATCTCAATGACAAACTTGAAAGAGCCCTGACATCCACTGCCAATTCCCTGGCCTCTCTCCAAAGACAGGTCACTTTGCTAGCTAAAGTCACCCTTCCAAACCGGCGGGCCTTAGATCTGCTTACAGCCGAAAAGGGCGGCACCTGCGTCTTCCTTCGAGAAGAGTGCTGCTATTACATCAACAAATCCCTCCACTCTGCTTCCAATTCCAACCCATTCTCTTCAATACTAACAAACTCCCTTCTTACCTGGCTCTGGCCCATTGCAGGCCCCATAATAATCATTCTTCTCGCCTGTCTCTTCTTACCCTGTATAATGAAGTTCATCAAATCCCAAGTCAGAAAAATCTCTAATCAAACTTTCAACCAGCTTTTACTCAGAAACTATCAGCTTCTGGCCACAGAAGATCCCTCACCCTCACGTAACCTCCTCACCACACGCTGAGATGGACCCCACTCTCCACTCGAAACTGTTCCTGGAAACAATGGCCGCGGACGCCTGGCTTCTGGCACCCGTATCCTCCTGGCACCATTGGAATCAACAAGTCCTTGACCTATAGTTACAAGGAAGCTTCATTGATTTCCAACCTGAAGAAGTCCACATCTACTCGTCCTTACTGTGGGGAGTCCTATCAACCCTTTCCCCCCAATCCTCAAGCCCTCCCTCCCTTCTCCACCCCCGTTCAGCAGGAAGCAGTCAGAGAGAAAGCAACGTCCACAACCCCATAGAGGAAAAAGGGGGGAATGAAGGGCCCCCACCAGTAAGATGGCGAACTTCCGGCTTCTCTTCCGGGTCCTCAGTTCCCGACGGCGCCACCTGAAGCCCAATCACCTCTCTCCCCACTCCCAATCCCAGCACCTAGCCAATAGTCACCTGCCCCATAGAAGTAACACCACAATCACCCCATGCCCCTTCCTATATAACCCAGCACCTTTCCCCAATAAAGCGGAATTCTCCGGTGAATTGCTGCTGTGTGTCGCGCCTTTCCTTTCATGGGAATTGTTTAATTCCTCCTTCAAATTTAAATGTTAATCTTTCTGGGTAGAGTATTCTTGGTTTGAGGCCCTTCTGTTTCATTGCTTTGAATATATCATGCCATTCCCTTCTCGCCTGTAAGATTTCTGCTGAGAAGTCTGATGGGTTTTCCATTGTAGATTAATTTTTTTCTTTCCCTGGCTTCTTTTAACACTTTGTCCTTATCTTTGATATTTGCCATCTTAATTATTATATGTCTTGGTGTTGTCCTCCTTGGGTCTCTTTATGAGATATGTGGACTTCCATGGCCTGAGAAACTATTTCCTTCCCCAGATTGGGGATGTTTTCAGCAATCATTTCCTCAAAGAGACTTTCTCTTCCTTTCTCTCTCCCTCTCTCTCTTCTTCCATACCCATATAATGCAAATATTGTTCTGTTTGGATTTGGCAGAGAGTTGTTCTTATTATTTTTTCATTCCTAGAGATCATTTCTTTCTGTCTGCCTTAGCTTCTCTGTATTCCTGTTCTGTGATTTCTATGCCATTGACTGTCTCCTCCACCTCACCTCATCTGCTTTTAAATCCCTCCATTTTTTGTTTCATTTTGGTTATCTCCCTCCTGAATTCGTCCCTTAGCTCTTGAGTATTTTTTTATAGCTCCATTAGCATGCCTTTGTGGTCTGAAAAGTTGGTTCATAGGATTTCAATCTTTTGGAATTCACTGAGGCTCTTTTTGTGGCCTAGTACGTGGTCTATTCTGGAGATTTTTCCATGTGCACTTGAGAAGAATGTGTATCCTGTTGCTTTTGGATGTAGAGTTCTATAGATGTCTATTAGGTCCATCTGTTCTAGTGTGTTGTTTAGTGTCTCTGTGTCCTTACTTGTTTTCTATCTGGTGTATCTGTCCTTTGGAGTGAGTGGTGTGTTAAAGTCTCCCAAAATGAATGCATTGCATTCTATTTCCTCCTTTAATTCTGTTAGTATTTGTTTCACATGTATTGGTGCTCCTGTATTGGGTGCATATATGTTTATAATGGTTATATCCTCTTGTTGGACTGAGCCCTTTATCATTATGTAGTGTCCTTCTTTATCTCTTGTTACTTTCTTTGTTTTGAAGTCTATTTTGTCTGATACTAGTATTGCAACGCCTGCTTCTTTCTCCCTATTGTTTGCATGAAATATCTTTTACTGTCCCTTGACTTTTAATCTGTTCATGCCTTTGTGTTTGAGGTGAGTCTCTTGTAAGCAGCATATAGATGGGTCTTGCTTTTTTATCCATTCTATTACTCTGTGTCTTTTGATTGGTGCATTCAGTCCATTTACATTTAGGGTGATTATTTATTGAAAGATATGTACTTATTGCCATTGCAGGCTTTAGATTTGTGGTACCCAAAGGTTCAATGTTAGCTTCTTTACTACCTTACTGTCTAACTTAACTCACTTATTGAGCTATTATAAATGCAGTGTGATGATTATTTTTCTCCCTTCTTATTCCTCCTCCTCCATTCTTCATATGTTGGGTGTTTTGTTCTGTGCTCTTTTTAGGAGTGCTCCCATCTAGAGAAGTCCCTCTAATATACCCTGTAGAGGTGGTTTGTGGGAGGCAAATTCCCTCAACTTTTGCTTGTCTGGAAATTGTTTAATCCCTCCTTCATATTTAAATGATTATCGTGCTGGATACAGTATCCTTGGTTCAAGGCCCTTCTGTTTCATTGCATTAAATATATCATGCCATTCTCTTCTGGCCTGTAGGGTTTCTGTTGAGAAGTCTGATGATAGCCTGGTGGGTTTTCCTTTGTAGGTGACCTTTTTTCTCTCTCTCTGGCTGCCTTTAATACTCTGTCCTTGTCCTTGATCTTTGCCATTTTAATTATTATGCATCTTGGTGTGCTCCTCTTTGGGTCCCTTCTGTTGGGAGTTCTTTGTACTTCCATAGTCTGAACAACTATTTCCTCCCCCAGTTTGGGGAAGTTCTCAGCAATTATTTCTTAGAAGACACTTTCTATTCCTTTTTCTCTCTCTTCTTCCTCTGGTACCCCTATAATGCAGATATTATTCCTTTTAGATTGGTCACATAGTTCTCTTAATATTGTTTCATTCCTGGAGATCCTTTTATCTCTCTCTGCATCAGCTTCTATGTGTTCTTGTTCTCTGGTTTCTATTCCATCAATGGCCTCTTGCATCTTATCTATTCTGCTTATAAATCCTTCCAGAGATTGTTTCACTTCTGTAATCTCCCTCCGGATGTCATCCCTTAGCTCTTGTATATTTTTCTGCAGCTCCGTCAGCATGTTTATGATTTTTACTTTGAATTCTTTTTCAAGAAGACTGGTTATGTCTATCTCCTTCTCAGGGGTTGTGATTTTGGTCTGTATCAAATTCTTCTGCCTTTTTATGGCAATAGAGATAGTTTGTTGAGCTGGCACAAATGATGGCTGGGAGAATGTCCATTCTTGTTGGTTTGTGGCCTTCCTCTCCTGGGAGAACAGCGTCCTCTAGCAGCTTATGCTGGGCAGCTGTGCACAAATGGGGCTTCTGATTCTTGCCCGGCTGTTATGGAGTTTAGCTCCGCAGTTGCTGTGGGCCTGGCCTGTTTTGGGCCGCTGCTCCGATATGGTGGAGTCACGTCGGAGGGGAAATGGTCGAGAGGCTATTTATCTCTGTGAGGGGCCTCTGAGCTGCCCTGCTGCCCAAGTGGCTAGGGTACCCAGAATTCCCAGGGATTCCCAGCTGCTGGGCTAAGTGTCCCAGGACGCTTCCATCCAGCTGTGGGGTCCCTGTCCCTTTAAGACTTTCAAAAAGCACTTGCTTTTCTTTGTGCCAGGGGCGCCAGCTGCGGGGACCTGCTCTCAGGTCTTACTGTCCTGTTTCTCTAGTTTCCAGCATCCCCCCACACACACACTGTGTGTCTGCGCTGTCATATGGATGGGTAAGGCTGAGTTTTTAGCAGTCCTCGGCTCCCTCTCCCTCCCTGCTCTGACTCCTCTCCTCCCGATGGGAGTTGGGGTGAGGGGCGCTCAGGTCCCGCCGGGCCATGGCTTGTATCTTACCCCCTTCACGAGGCGATGGGTTCTTGCAGGTGTGGATGTGGTCTGGCTGTTGTCCTGTGTCTTCTGGTCTCTCTTTTAGGAAGAGTTGCCTTTGTTCTATTTTCAAAAATGTATGTGATTTGGGGAGGAGATTTCCGCTGCTCTACTCATGCTGCCATCTTGGCTCTGCACTCTTGGGTAGTTTTTTGATTACCAATTTAATTTCTATGCTGGTAATTGTTTAGATTTTCTGTTTCTTCTTTGATCAGTCTTGGAAGGTTGTATTTTTTTTAGGAAGTTGTCCGTTTCTTCTAGGTTTTGCAGCTTGTTAGCATATAGATTTTCATAGTATTCTCTAATAATTTTTTGTATTTCTGTGGGTTCCTTCATGATTTTTCCTTTCTCATTTCTGATTCTGTTGGTGTGTGTAGACTCTCTTTTTCTCTTACTAAGTCTGGCTAGGGGCCTACATATTTTGTTTATTATTTCAAAGAACCACCTCTTGGTTTTATTGATTTTTTTCTATTCTTATATTCTTCTCAATTTTATTTATTTTTTCTCTGATCTTTATTATGTCCCTCCTTCTGCTGACTTTGGGCCTCATTTGTTCTTTTTCCATTTTCAATTATTGTGAATTTTGACTATTCATTTGGGATTGTTCTTCCTTCTTTAAATAGGCCTGGATTGCTATATACTCTCTTCTTAGAACTGCCTTCACTGCGTCCCACAGAAGTTGGGGCTTTGTGTTGTTGTTGTCATTTGTCTCTATATATCGCTTGATCTCTGTTTTAATTTGGTCATTAATCCATTGATTATTTATAAGCATGTTGTTAAGCCTCCATGTGTTTGTGAGCTTTTTTGATTTCTTTGTACAATTTATTTCTAGTTTTATAACTTTGTGGTCTGAGAAGTTGGTTGGTAGAATTTCCATCTTTTTGAATATACTGAGGCTCTTTTTGAGGTGTAGTATGTGGTCTATCCTGGAAAATGTTCCGTGTGCACTTGAGAATAATGTGTATCCTGTTGCTTTTGGGTGTAAAGTTCTGTAGATGTCTCTTAAGTCTATCTGTTCTAGTGTGTTTTGTTCAGTGCATCAGTGTCCTTACTTATTTTCTTTCTGTTGGGTATGTCCTTCAGAGTGAGTAGTGTGTTGAAGTCTCCTAGAACAAATGCATTGCATTCTATTTCCTCCTCTAATTCTCTTAGTATTTGTTTCATATATGGTGGTGCTCCTGTATTGGGTGCATATATATTTATAATGGTTATATCCTATTTTTGTACTGACCCCTTTATCATTTTCTAATGTCCTTTTTTATCTCTTTTTACTTTCTTTGTTTTGAAGTCTATTTTGTCTGATTCTAGTACTGCTACCCCTGCTTTTTTCTCCCTATTGTTTTCATGAAACATCTTTTTCTGTCCCTTGACTTTTAGTCTGTGTATGTCTTTGTTTTTGAGGTGAGTCTCTCTTTTTTTTTTTTTTTTTTAGATAACTATTTTTTATTGAAGGGTAGTTGACACACAGTATTACATTAGTTTCAGGTGTACAACACAGTGATTCAACATTTATATACATGATAATTCTAGGTACCAGCTATCACCATACCAAGTTGTTACAATATTTTGACTATATTCCTTATGCTATACATTACATCCCAGTTACTTATTTATTCTACAATTAGAAGTGTGTATATCTATTTTTTTCGTGAGGGCCCCTCTCATATTTATTGATCAAATGGTTGTTAAGAACAATAAAATTCTGTATAGGGGGGTCAATGCTCAATGCACAATCATTAATCCACCCCAAGCCTAATTTTCATCAGTCTCCAATCTTCTGAAGCCTAACGAACAAGTTCTTACATGGAGTACAAATTCTTACATAGTGAATAAGTGGAGGGATTTTTGATGTAATAGCAGCACAACCCAACTCCAGCACACCCTGCATTCTCGTTACCCTAATCCCACAGCTTACACTTTACAGCATGGCAGAATTCCTTGAGCTCCAACCTCCCTTGCCCTTGCGCACAAGAAGGGCTGCTTTCCTTCCCATTATGGTCGGTATTTCCCTAGCCACCTCAGCCATTGGGGCAGGATTTTCAGGGGGAGCCTTGGGTCACTCTCTATAGGCAATTAGAGATCTCAACGCCAAACTTGAGGGAGTCCTGACATCCACTGCTGATTCCCTGGCCTCTCTTCAAAGACAGGTCACTTCGCTAGCTAAGGTCACCCTTCTAAACTGGCGGGCCTTAGATCTGCTTACAGCCGAAAAGGGCGGCACCTGCGTCTTCCTTCGGGAAGAGTGCTGCTATTACATCAATGAATCCAGCATTGTAGAAACTGACATTACCAAACTCACTGACCTTGCCTCCAGCCTCCACTCTGCTTCCAATTCCAACCCATTCTCTTCAGTACTAACAAACCCCCTCCTTACCTGGCTTTGGCCCATTGCAGGCCCTATAATAATCATTCTCCTCGCCTGTCTCTTCTTGCCTTGTATAATCAAGTTTATCAAATCCCAAGTTGGTAAAATCTCTAATCAAACTTTCAACCAGCTTTTACTCAGGAACTACCAGCTTTTAGCCACAGAAGATCCCTCACCCTCATGTGACCTCCTCACCACATGCTGAGATGGACCCCTCTCTCCACTGGAAACTGTTCCTGGAAACAATGGCCACAGACGCCTGGCTTCTGGCACCCGTATCCTCTTGGCACCATTAGAATCAACAAGTCCTCGACCTATGGTTACAGGGAACCTTCATTGATTTCCAACCTGAAGAAGTCCACATCTACTCGTCCTTACTGTGGGGAGTCCTATCAACCCTTTCCTCCTGGTCCTCAAGCCCTCACTCCCTTCTCCGCCCCCGTTCAGCAGAAAACAGTCAGAGAGAAAGCAACGTCCACAACCCCATAGAGGAGAAAGGGGGGAATGAAGGGCCTCCACCCATAAGATGGCGAACCTCCTGCTTCTCTTCCGGGTCCTCGGTTCCTGCTGGCGCCACCTGAAGCCCAATCACCTCTCTTCCCCCTCCCAATCCCAGCACCTAGCCAATAGCCACCAGCCCCGTAGAAGTAACACCACAGTCACCTCATGCCCCTTCCTATATAACCCAGCACCTTTCCCTAATAAAGCGGAATTCTCCGGTGAATTGCTGCTGTGTGTCGCTCCTTTCCTTTCAACGTTGGACATAGTTCAAATCCTGATGGACTTATACTTGCATACATGATACTAATTCATTTGCTTATGTGATACTTAAACATGCTTAGCTCATAAGAAGGACTCAATTAAAAATTATTGAATTAGTAACTACAGACAAAAAAAAGTCAGAAAATAGGTGAAATGGTACAACTCTCTAAAGACAAGTTCACAGCAATGAATTTTATAGAACTTTAAGTTGTCTGATCTTGCAACAAAAACGTGAGTGAAACCACAAATAAAAGCCAGAGTTATTAATTAATGCTGGAGAAACATCGACATAAGTATGGGCAGAAATAAAGCCTCAGAGCTAAAGATTTATGGTTCTCAGAGTCTTACTGGGAACATTGTCTTTTTCTGTCACATGCCTGAGTTCAGGGAACCTCTTTTCAGAGGTTTTGAACTTCAGGGCTTTGCTGGGAGGCTGAGATTCATTTCCATCTTCTCAAATAGAGACTTGTTCTTGCCTCTCTGGTAATGAATGAACAGTTACAGCCCTTGGTTACAATTAGTTTTCGCTTTTGGAGCATTTCCCAGGGGTGATATGTGAATGCTTCTAGGACAAGGTTGTGAGGCAGCTCTGGAAGTTGGGACTTTGCTGAAGCAAATGTAGTCTTGTGGGATGCGGCTGTGAACACAGTATGTGCTAAGATGTAAATAACACAGCCAAAGCACCAAACGAAAAAAAGTTTTTTTTAAATCAGAGGGCTATTCTAAACAGTTATAGACATACACATATATAGATGCATTTATATTTCTGCAACCCCAAAACCTGAAATCATGTGAACAATGAGTCGGGCTTTATTAAAATAATTGGAAAGGCTATTGGTTCAGTGTTTTCCCTCAGTGAGTGACCAACGACCAGCACCAAGCCTCCATCTGAAACTGGAAACCCTGGAATTCACATGGCCAATTATGCAATACTAGACCACTGGGAGGCATTTCTGGCTGGCTCAGCTGGTGATCCGCTTTTACCCTGAAGAACCAAGACTGATAGATCTTACAATTTTATCCTGGTTAGTGCAGATGCTGTTCTTACAAAGATTTTTTTTAACTCTCTTTTTCTCAAAAGTAACACAAACCTATGACCTTCCTAAGTGGCATGCCTTGCTGACACGTCATGGTGGTGAGATCAGTACCCTGATCACTAGCTAGAAAAAAGATCTTTCTTGATTTTTGGATTTGCTGTAGCTTAATCTCATTGAATACTGTGTATGCATTTGTTTATGAGAAAGAGTGAAAAGGAACAGTAATTTGTCCCTCTAAATCACTTCGTTTACGAGGCTTCTTTGGGTGTGAGGGGGATGGGAAAGAGGCTAATTCTTAGAAGGTACAGAATATCAATTTAGGAGCCATTTAGTGTCTCTTAAGCTAATGATAAGGTATAATTTTAAAACATCACATTCATATGCATATATGATGCATACATACATAATTAGTCTATTTACAAAGCACCTTGCAGAACCTTAGAAGTCCTAGTTTCATTAACCCTTAAAGTGAAAACGAGTTCAGATCAGTCAAGCATGATGGAATGTGGTCCCTTTGAATTATCTTCACCCAATATCCATGTCTAGGAAAGAGACCTCCAAAAAGGTGAAATTCATTTTTTTCTGAAGGACTGCCACAGTCTGTTATGCATTTAATTGCTTCTGCAGTTCTAATTACAAAATAAGCACTAACTACTACATGGAATAAATACACTAGCCAAAAAGATTTTTATAATCTGAGAGAAATGCTCCCATATTGACTCTGCTAAGAGAAAGAACTCCCCTTGCCTTGATTATAAAGAAGGAAGACAGATGGCTTCTTGTTTAAGACAGTAATTTTGCTTTCAGCCTCCTCCCTCAGTTAAAAACAAGATGTACTTTGAGGGAAAATCTCAAGGGAAGGTTTTTTATTTCTGTCTGCACTGAATAATTCAACAAACATTTGAAAGAGCTGAGGGAGATATAAAGGAGAAAATGCTTCTACTTGTTCTCAGGGAGTTTACAATCTAATTGTGAAGTTTACAGTCAGAATTGGGACTAGAAACATTAAAGTTTTATTTTTTCACTCCTACTTAATGGCCTAATGGTTACTGGTAACCCATTTAGGATTAACCAGACCAGTGTTACAGTATGCTGGATGCTTTGATCAAATTGAAAGAAAACATGGGAGAATGCAGAGGAAGAATTAATGATCTCAAGCAGTACTTGTTGAGTGCTTACTGATCTAGCAGCTGTTTTCTTATTTAATTTTGACAGCTCTTCCTGGTCATCCCTATTACCACAGAGGATGAGAATGAGACTTAGCAAAATGATTTATTTACAGTCACAGACCTAATAAATAGTATTAGTACACACCAACCAGGAATTCTTCCCCGGCCTTTTCTTTGGTTTTTCCCAGGTTCATATTTTGACTTTCCTTTGCTTAGATTCCCTTTCGATGCATGTAAAGTCAACTTAGTTCTGTGCTATTTCCCCCCTTAGACTGCGTAATCTTTACAACTTGCTGTTTTTATTTGGCTAGGCCTTCTAGAGTCTCACTCCCTTTCATCCTTGCAAATAAAGTTTTCTTTTTTTTTCTGATTCTTTGAGGCATTCTTTGACAAGTGAAAACATATAAAAGGCTTATCACAGTGACTGTTAACATGGTTCTCTTAATATTAACCCTGATCTTTAGTTTTATTTCTACCACCTTTTAACTGTTGTTATTCACACTATTGCCCAAGAACTCTTTTGAGGTTGTAAATTTCTTGAAGGTAGTGACCAGCCAGCGCACTCCAACTTGTTACCCCAAGAGTGCATTAATGTAGCAACCAGGACTTGTGAGAAGAAACTTTTGTCTCTTTTGCTCATCTCATTATTCCTAGTGCCTTAAAAGGCACTTAAAGTAATTAAAACTACTGGAATTTAGTATGTCCTCAGAAAGTATTTATATGATTTAAACCTCCCTTGTTCTTTCTGTGGGCCATCGTGTATAAGGAAGTTTTGCCCAGATCCAATATGGCTCTGAGTTGAGAGACCTGGAGAACTTTCTGCCTTTTCTCTATTTTCAGCTTTTTAAAATAATTTCGACCTTGTGTGCATTTCATTAGGCTCTTGCTCCCCTTCAAGGCTCAGTGTCCGTATCAGCAAAATGGGGCCACTGGCAACAGATGCTTGTTTCTCACCTACTCCTTCTCCAGGGAATGTTTTTGTGTACGCTTTCGTCTGGATGAAAAGCACCTGTGGGAGCCGTAAGAAGCCATTAGGGTCCTCTGGCAGCGCGCCCCGTGGGGACAGCACACGACTCCGCGTGCTCACCCGTGTCTCCCGGGCCCGGAAGCACCCGGCCCCATTTCGACAGAGAGCCTTCGTAGTCCCCGGGCGCTCAGCTCCGGGCGCTCTCACCGACCTAGCAATCTGCCTCGGTGCCACTGCTAAATAGGCTCGGCACCGCGCAGACTCCGACGCGCGTGGAAGGGCCCGGCCTCGTTTTGGCCGCGGTAGAACTGCCGCCGACGCGGCGCCGCGCTGCACTGGGGGCGGGGAGTCTGATGGGAGACGAGCGCGGCGCTGAGGAGGCGGCGGCCCGGGTGAGGGAGCGGGAGAGGGACTGGACCCGGGAGGCGGGAGGCGGGGGACGAGGGGAGGGGCTGTCGCCGCCGCCGCCCGCCCCTTTCCGCTGGGGAGCAGCTGCAGCTGCAGGAGCCGAGCGAGAGCCGCGCAGCCGCCGCCGCCGCCGCCGCCGCCGGGGGATGTGGCCGGCCCCCACCCCGAGCCGCGCCGCCTCCTGAGTGCCCACAGCCGCCCGTGCCGCCGCCGCCGCCGCCGCCAAGCCGTGCGGAGCCAGGCCGCGCCCTCCCCGGGCGCTCGTCGGCTCGCATGCCGAGGGGCTCCGGGGCGTAGCTGCGCGCCCGGCGCCGCCTCCGGGCTTCTCCGGCCCCGCCATGGGCTGCTGCAGCTCCGCCTCCTCCGCCGCGCAGGTGAGGGGCTCCCGCCTCCCGGCCGCCCGCCCGGATGCCTCCCCACCGGCGTCCGCCACGCGATGTCTCCCGCCACCCGCGAGTCTCTCGTCAGCCCACCGTGCACTCCGGAGACCCCCACCTCCTCCTCTCCCTCCTTCCTGTCCCGCAGATGCCTTCGCGGCTGCCGACTCGCAGGCGCCTCTGCGCGGCCCCCAGGGCGCCGCCGGCTCTCGCCAACCCCTTTCCGACTTGGCCTCTCCCCTCCCTGTCACACCTGAGCGGCCCGGCCCGCCCGCCCGCAGGTAGAGGTAACACGGGCGCCTCCTCTCGGCCCCAGGGGGCAACCTCTTCCCTAAGTCTTCCGGGCCTTGCGCCTGTCCTCCCACCTCCAGGGAGTCTCCCGCTCCCCATACACCGATGGATGTTTTCTGTGCTTCCTGAAGGAGTACCCCAACATGGGCTCTTCACCCCTCTCCCACCTTATTCCAGTTTCTGCTCCATTAGATATTCTCTTTGGCCCGCAGCCCCGGTCCGGGTTCAGGTGTTTAAGCGGGTCCGGCAACCCTTCCACTGCTCACTTCCCAGAAAGCACCCGCTTGCCTTCACCCCATCCCCCCTTTGTGCCTTGACCCCGGGCACCGCGGCCTCCAAGCACACCGAGGCCCCTGTGGGAGCGCTGGGACGGGGCTGGGAAGGAGATTGGGCCGCTGGTGGGTGACGGGAGCGTTACGGAAACTCCCTCTTTGTTGCCAGTGTAACAGGAGGAAGAGGTGCCGAATTTAGTTTTTCTGTGGGCACTGGATGAATGTTGTCGCTGAGGGCTGAGATGCAGAGATTTCTCTCTGCTTCCACCCTGCCCCCATCCAAATTTCGCTAACCTCCCTCTCTCTTGCCGATCCGAGTCCTTAACCTGGATGGAAATGTTTAGACAACTGTATAAGGATCAGATTTAATAGAACTTGACTGCTGGCCACTAATAACTGAGAGAACCTGTTTGTAAATTACCTAATTTAGTGGATTAGTGAGTGTATTTACAAATACGATAAAAAGCAATCAGGAATACTGCATCAAACTGTCTACTGGTTGTGTATGAAAAATAGGCTCTGACAACGCCTGGGATGTAATCTCACAGTTTCATTAGCGTAGATTTAACTGTGGTCTTTGATTTGTTTGTTTTTGTGGGGAGACAAGAGCTCTTGTTTTTAGAAATAAAGACTGGTCTGTTCTTGGTGAAGAAAAATGCTAGTTTGGAAAAAAAAATTCCTCCAGAGATCTAGCGTCTGTGATAATGCCAGAAGTGTTTTGCTGCTGCTAAATGACTATATATAACTCAGTTTTAAATAACCTGCATACTTGTTCTGAAAATCTGAGATGTTAGAAATTGACTAGAATTGCAGATGAATGGAGGACATTATGTTTTATCAAGCATCCATCCTATTTGTCCAGTTCTTTTTGGGGGGTATTTGCTTACCTGTGGGTTTTTTGTTTGTTTTGTTTTCCTACTAGGATCATACTCAGTCTGATTGGTTTAGTTAGGTAACCCTTCCTGTCAGAATAGCAAAGAAAAACTGTGTTATGAAGGAGAGGTCAATAGACCAGGGTTTTCATATTAACAGATACAGGTGTGGAATTATACAATACCTCTCAACTGGTTAGGGAGTTTGGGGGGGAGGGAGGATCTAGTTATATGCATCTAATATTTATTTAAATATTGTTTTTACCCAAAAGGTGTCTTACATATTGCCTTTCTTTTAAGAACTGGTTTACTTTACATCCTCTTTTGGTGGTGAAAGGCCTTTAAGACAGAAGAGTATTGATAGTTTATAGATGGCTTGTTCAGTGTGTGAATACTTAAATTTGCGGGAGATGGATTCTGAACCAAAACTCTGCTTTAATAACAGGTCTTGGATTTGACTAGCTCCACATTGTACTCTTCAGAATGCTGCCACATACATTTTCTTTGCTTTTTCCACCTCTTGTGGCCAGTTTCCTTCATGCCATGTTCTACATACAAGATGCATGTCATGCACCCCAAGGGGTGCTTTTTTTTTTTCCTGTGGACTCCTATAACCAATCAGCAGCTGTCACATGCCTTTAAGTTCAGCTTCAGGGACTTGTAGTATTCTGTGGAGCATTGAGGAGGAGGTTCTATGCCAAAAGAGCTGGTCATCATCTTTTTTTTCTTGTTTGAGATTTTGGCATCATTCTTCATTTGTGAAGTGTTACAAAGCTGATAGCATTTTAATGCTCCTTTCAGGAGCATAAGCAGTTTTAGAATAATGTATCTGTGTGTGTTGAAGCAAACTAGGGATGCAACTCCATATCACTTTGAGCCTTGCTTAGAGGCCATAATTTTATTTTCAGGCAGAATGTTTCTTTTATCCCTTTTACTGGACTATAAGCTGCTTCAGTGCAGGAACTTCTTTTGTTTTCCCCATTTCTGTATCCATTGCAGTGCTTCACTACACCTGTACATAATAGCTGCTCAGCAATAGTCAATACACAAAATGTATATACACACATTTGAACATCTGGCTGGCAAGTAACATTGAATATGAATCCAGCCCTGACCCATGTGCTCTTTCCCTTCCATGGGCTGGTTGACTAATTCCACCAAGCCATCCTCTTCTAAGCTCAAATTTGAGCTGTTTAAGTTAAAATCCATCTGCCTTTCCCACATTCCTTCCTATTCTGTCAATGGTATTACCAGTTTGCAAAATTGGGCAGGTTTTTCCTTTCTTCCTGGTCCTCTGCTCAATGCTTATGTTTCAGCTGGAGCAGTGGCTATAACGTCTTAAAAAAGCTTATCTGCAGACTCTAATGATAACCTGCACAGCACATCAAAACAACGTGCTTTGAGGTAATCTGCAGTTCAGCTTAGCTTTTCTCAGTGGTATCGTCAGCAATTTTAAAGCCTTGGCAGGTTTTATCAATGTAAATACAGTGTGTTTCCTTTCTGTAGTAGGGATTCACTTTTGAAATATAATTTATTTTCCCTTATGGTCTCTTGCTATGTTATAGACACTAATAAAAGAGTTTATGGTTTTCCAAACTGTTTCATCTCTTCCAAACAGTTTCATCTTGTTGTCTGTCCTGGTGTTTTTTCAGTTTTTTGGCAGTGTCTGGATATCATAATATGTCATCAAAATAATTATCCTGTTTTAGGATTTAGATCAAAGAAAAGTGTCCATTTCGTACTAGCGTGTATTTCACTGGGGAAGGAGCAAATTATTGGCAAAACAATTTGTGCTGTATTAGGTATGTATATCTAAAAATCTTAAGAGTGTCTAGTGAGTCAGGGCTCTTACAGAACTCTTTATGTTTTTGTTTTTTTATTAGTGACCACTGCAAGTTATTTGCTAATATTAGTAATTGCTCACAACAAGCCAACACATGATAGCCTTTGCTTAAAAATCTCTTTGAAGAGAATATAAGATAGTCTTGAGTTTCCTTTTACAGTACTAATCCTCCCTAAGACTCTTAAAATTTACTCCCAACTCTCCATAATTCGTTTGTTCTGTTATAACCTGACATAATTTCTATTCTTGTAATGTTAAACTTCAAAGTTCACTTGTAAATCTTCAGATTTATGAAATGTTCTTTCCCATTGACAAACCAGTTTGAATGAAGGAGGCTTTTGAAAGATTACTTAGCAAATTGCTGTAAGTCTTTGTCGTTAATGGCTAGGTCATTATTTCTCACAGCAGTGCTTTGGAGGCCAGGAGATTCTGCAAGTGTGAAATTCAGTGTCCTTTGGTTCTAACGTTAGAAATTGTGAGAGGGATGGAGGAAATCTGTCTGGTTGAACAAACCGTCCCTTGTCTGTCTGACTTCAGGAGAAATTGTACTTGCGTAATGCATTATTCCGTGATCTTCAAATTGAGAGCTGTATATTTAGCTGTCTTTTTCTAGCTGTCATGTATTGTCTTGGGATTAATGAAAAACAATCAAGTGGCTCACAAATACAGGTTAACTTTTCAGGATATTAATTGTTCCTTAACAGAATTTTAGTGACACTGTAGTCTATCTGCTTTGTGGAATTTGAAGTCAGATGGTAAAAATGAAATTTGAAGAGTGTAGTGGGAATTACCAAGAGACTAAGTTGTTCCATTAAAATATGTCCAGCAAAGTAGACTTGCTCTAACTGGAACAAAAAAGTCATAGCACGAAGACAGTTTTTTTTTTCTTCTTTGAAATACCTGCTGTTAGCATAGAAGATCCACTCATCAAAACATCTAAGTCAAAGTTAATGTTAAAATTATGTGGAAAATAATGTAAAAATGGCAATACTTTTTGTATAGCTATTTTTCACAGCCGTTTTAATTTCTACAGTAACTCTGAAGTTGACTTAACTTCTATTTTACAGCTGAGGGTATTGAGACTTGGAAGTAGGAAACTTGGTTAAATTCCTAAGAGCTGCTAAGTGAAAGATCCAAACTTCAGCCCAGGTCTTCTGAATCTGAGCACTGTGCTTTTCTATGTTTACATGCATGCTTCCTAAATCTTCAAATGCAGTTCACTTTATCTTTAGAAAAGTTCTGCTCTATAGAATTTTGAATTGGAATTTCCAAATTAAATTCATGGCACCATTTTGATCTTCCTGTATTTACTAGCTGTGGAATAACATAGTATCATATAGAAAAACTAGTCTAGATAGAATGTTCCTAGGCTTAACAAAATACTATCAAATACTATTTTACTATTTGATGTGTTAGTCCTATCATTTAGAAATGTTACTGGCTTGGAGGATACTTATTTTTTAAAAAATATTGTATATTCTAGTACTGGCTATTGGTTATTATCTGTTTTTCTTTTTATTCCTCTTTCCCCCTGCAAGAAGAAAGAAATATTTCAATTTTGTAACTTTGACTCAGATTTTTGGGTCTCCAGGGGATGTTGAAGATAAACTAGTGCTATTATCTCACTTTTCTGTTGAGCTAAACTAGAATTTAGAGATGTAAAGTAGTCTGAGGTCAGAGATACACTATGAGGTAGCTAGGACTAGAAACCTACATCTCTTAATCTTTTGATCTTTCTATGGTACTGTTAATTCTTAATGTCCTATCTTTGCAACCTTGGCTGCACGTTGGAAACACTTAGAAGACTTAAAAAACAATGATGCCTCAGTCCTGCTCCCAGAGATTCTGGTATCATTGGTCCAGGGTTACTGCTGGGGCATCAAAATTTTTTTTAATGTTTCCTGGTGATTCTCATGTGCCACATGGTTCTATACCCTTTCTTTAGGTAATTTCATCTCCTCCTGTGGTTTCAGTTATAATCTGTATGCTGACAATTCCCAAACTCTATTCCTGATTTAAAACAAACCTGTCCTGCCTCTGATTCTTATATCCAACCGATTACTTAGGACTTCCACTAGAATATCTTCTAGGCAACTCAAGCTCAGCATGTCAAAAATTGAGTTCAAAATTTGTACACACACACACACACACACACACGTTTTTTTTCGTATATTTGGTTCAATGAATGATGCCAGTATCCTGGTGTGGAAAATGGAAACTTGAGGCATGTAGGGAATCTGCCTTTCTTTCTACCTTATCAAGTCACTGCATCTTCCCTCTTTTCCCTTCTGAACTCCACTGTCAGCACCCTGGTCTCCTGCCAGAACCTTGCTTACGGGTGTCCCTGCATGTATGCTCCCTTTTAATTTTTCTCCATATTTAGTCTTAGTGACATGTAACAAATCCAGATCTAATTGTGCGCCTCTACTACTGAAACCCTTTTAATGATTTCCAGTTGCTCTTAGGACAAAGACCAGAATCTCTGACCCTAGCCAAAAAGACTGTATGGGCTGGTCTCCTTCTTTGTTATCTCATGCCACACTTCTTACTCTGTGTTCCAACCTCACAGATTCTTCAGTAGATTGTATTTCTTCTTTTAGGGCTTTTACACATTCCATTCACTTGTCTGTAAACTCTTTGCTTTTCTTCCTCACCTTTGGCTGGCTCTCCTCATCCTTTAAGTTTAAGCCTAAAAATAACTTCTTTGGAAAAGGCTTCCTTGATCCTTCAAACCAGGCCATGTATCCTCAATAAACTCTATTAGACTTATGTATTGTGTTTTCCCTTTGAGCACTTAACGCAGTAAATAATTATACGGTTAACATTAATGTCTAGACCAGGAGTTTTGCCTGTAAGCCAGATCTGACTGGCTACCTGTTTTTGTGTGGCTTGCAAACTAAGAATGCTGAAACTGGTATCTTATATTTTTAAATGATTGAAAAATCAGAATAAGAACATGATTGTATAAGAAAGTTATTTTGTAAAAATCATATGAAATATGAATTTCCTTGTCCACAAGTAAAGTTTTGTTGGTACACAACCACACCCATTCATTTACATATTGTCTAGCTATTTTCGTGCTACAGTGGCAGAGTTGAGTAACTAGTTGTGACAGAGACATTATGGCCCATAAGGGTTAATATTTACTCTGTGGCCCTTTACAGAAAATGTTTGCTGACCCTGGACTAGACTGAGCTGATGAAGAGAGGGACAGGGTCTATTTTGTTATTCTCTGTGCTTAGCTAGTATCTGGTAGATAGTAGGTGCTTATGAAATATTTAAACAAATTAACAAATGTTCTCTTCCACGGATGGATGTGAATGAACTCCTACCTTAGCATTCTGATGTTTTAAAATTCAGTACAACATTTTTTTAAAAGGACAAATACTTTTGGAGGAGATTCTCAACAGAATTTCCAGTAGCTTGTCTTGTAGTATACATTTCACATGCATACCATGAAGCAAGTGTACTAATAAACGTGTAAGTTCCCAGGTCAAGATGGATGGGAAAAGATTAGTCCACTCCAGTAATGGGCTTGTTGGATTTACAATGCTGATGTGTTTTTTTTGTTGTTGTTTGTTTATTTTTACTTTTGCTATCATTAATCTACAATTACATGAAGAACACTATGTTTACCAGGCTTCCCCCCTCACCAAATCCCCCCCCCCACACCCCACTACAGTCACTGTCCATCAATGCTGATGTTTTTATAGGACTTCATATGTAGTGTTCTTTAAAAAAAAAGTGAGCTGTTGAAAAACGTAACATCATTAAAGATGCATTATGATTTCTACTGTGTGAATTCACTGTGAAAATGGTGAAAGTTTCTGGGGTAGTAATATTTCTTCCCTTTTGGTACTTTTTGTTTTCTTATTTATTTGGAATATAACAGCTTGTTCCAATTTTGAATTTATGCATTGTATCAAAGTTAGTACTTTTTTTTTAAAAGGGTGATTTTTAAAAGAGATTTGCATTTTTCAGTCTGTTTTAATGTACTCAACAGGAGGTATTTTTTTTTCCCCTTGGTGGACTCTTTTCTGATTTTGTATCAGTTGTATAGTAGGATTTACTTAAAAAATATTTGGTCAATAAACTGCTAGAATTTATTTTTATTACTCTTTTTAGCTGCTTTTCACAACATGCAAGAACCAAGTATTTAGACATTTGTTAGTAAGGAAACTCTTAAAAGAGTAATAAAATAAAGTATTTTTATTCTAACTTTAAAGGTTGCCAGATATGCTGAAAATTGTTAACCAGAAGTGTTTGATTTTTGGATATTTTTGTATAATTTAAAATAAGGAAAACATCAAAAAGATGGAAAAATTGAAAATAGATGGTTACTTCAAGATGTTCAAGTAGCAGTGAAGGTATTAGATTTGTTATTTTTTTTAGTCGCATTGTGTTAATGTACTGATGATAACAATCTTGTAGTATTTTTAATTATGAATCACTTAGGATAATTCAACCATAAGGAATTAAGCCATAAAGAAAATCCTTAAATCTAAACAGAACAGTAACGAAAATCTATTATCCTGTGGAAGTTGAAAGGTAGGGTGGCCTCCAGGTTAGTTCAGTGGCTTGATGATGTCAGCAAAGATTGAAGTTCTCTCTGTGTTCCTCTTTTTGTCATTTTTAAGGAAGGTAGCTTTTCCTTACTTGGCTCCTCTCAGGATCCCAAAGATGAATGTGGCTGTTCCGATCTTTGAGCTGAAAATCTCCGGTGGTTTTCCTTTAATAGGAGTTAGGGAGAGCTGTATTCTCATCCCTAAACAGTGTCTTGCAAGGGGGAAGCAAACAATCCTGTCTGTAATTGGCTTTAGACTAACAAGGAGTTTCCCCGAGTCAAGTGGAGGGCGGAGCAACACCAGAACAAAATTAGGAGTCAGCCAGCAATGCAGAGGGTGGGGATGGTGACTGGGTAGGCAGCCAATAGCATCTACTTCATGGTTTTGCCATTTCCTTCTACCTATAAATCACGCTTCTGTAGTGTTTCCTGACAGTTTTGCTTATAGCTACATTGTAAAACTTTTCACTTCATAATTGAAAGACACAATTATCTTTCTATCCCCTAGTGATAACTGCTTTAGCCTCTGCTGAATCCTGTCTTACTCTACCCCCACTGCCTCTTTCCCATTCTGAGGCTGGGATAGCTTCAAGATAAGAGCATTTAAGGTTGTAATGGTTAAGTAGCCAATTAATATTCCATAGTCCACGGTCCCCAAGAGAATGAAGGGGCTCTTCCCTCTTCCTTTTGTCCTTTTCTACTTGTAACTTCTCATTTCTGTTTATCTTTTTGATTGTTACTCATTGCTTCTCATTTTTCACGTTGTTACTCATACTTTTTCCCTCCTTTTCCCTAAAATTTTATTTTTCCTTCCTTTTTTCCCCACTCCTCTCTGAGGCACTTAAGGAGCTATGATACTGAGTGGAATATACTAGGATAGAGAAGGAGAAAGAGTGCCTTTCTTTTCTTTTCTGTTTAGTTTTTAAAAAATATAAGCAGTAATAAAACAAGATTCACATTATTTACAATATCTCTATGATGTAATGAACTCTCAGTATAAAAATGTATCTTTACAACAAATATAAAAGGGGAGATAGTAAACTAATATGTAAATACATTCAACCTTGCTGATAATTCAACTCAAAGCACAGAGACACCCTTTTATACCTGTAGTTTTGGTAAAAGTTAACAAAATTATATTCCCCACATGGTTGTGACTCAAGTATATTTTATTGATTTGCTGGATAAATTGGAATGACTCTATTAGGATGCTATTTGGTGACGTACATTGAAAGCCATAATAAAAAATTGACACCCTTAGTAATCCAAAAGCACAGTAAATGCAATATGCTAGGATCTTTCCATGTGGTGTTATTTATAATAGCAAAACAGTTTAACATTAAACGTAATATTTCTGGCATAAAGTGTTCTTAATATAAAGTTCAATTTGGATTTAGTCTGGTATGGGTGTCTCCTTTCCCATCCCCAACTAAATGATCCTCCCTAAATGGGTAGGTGGCTTTCTCCCTTCTTTATAAGAAGTCCTTTCCCTACTGCTACTCTAAGGGGCTATTAGAAAATAGAGAATTGAACACCGTCTTGTGCTGGTAGGAATATGGGCTGTGTAGCCAGACTGCACAGGTTTGAATATCAGCTCTGTCACCAGCTGGGTTATTTGGGCCATATTCTTTAACATTTGATGCCTCACTTTCCCTAGCTGTAAAATGGGAACATAATGAACCATATCTCATAGGCTTACAGCAAACTGCACAACCCATGGAGATGTCTGAGACATTATTTTTTTTTACATATTAATGTAAACTAAATCGGTCAGATATTCTCATACCCATTAACATCCTCTTAAAAAGAAATCCTGTGTTTGGGTTTTGGAAAAGGGACACTGACTTCCAAAAATTTTAAGTTGTGTCAGAAAGATGAATGCTAAGCGTGAAGAAAACAGCAATAATGAGGAGAGAGAGGCTAAATTAGGTGGTTAGGAGTTCAGGGAGTGGGGAAATCAAGAAATGATGGATGAGTTGGAGGGGGTGCTTCCTGAAAACGACCCTTAATCTGTCCTTGAAGGATGGGATTTAGAAAGAGTGGGAGAATAGACAGATTTCAGTAGAAAGCAGGGAGAACAGAGGCATTTGGGTGAAGGAACAGTTTGAACAAAAACAAGGAAGGCTTTAACTCACTGCATGACAGTATGGAAAGGAGACCTGGCCAGAGCAGAGAGTGGAGAAGGCATTAATATTTGAAGGAGAGAGAAATAGGCAGCCATGGAGGGCTTTTCAGAGTGATTTAAGGAGAATTAATCTGACAGCCTTGCCTATGCCTGAAGTGGGAGAAAGGGAAATAGAGGCCACCTAGGAAACTGTTCACTAACTCAAACCAAACAGTATAAATGGGAAACAGAGAATAGACATTACAGAGTTGAAATAGGACAGACTTCCCCAACTCAGTCTGAATATGTGAGATAGGGAGAGGAGTAAAACTGGTTTAGAATGCCATATAATGGGAGAAAGGTATTGTCACTGATAGACTTGGGAATTGAAATGGAGACGAGTATGTGGGGAGGGGAAAGTGAATTTAATTTTATGTGGACTGAGTTTGAGGTGTTATTGATATGAACGCCCCATTGGCAATGAAAGACCCAGAACTGGATTTCAGAAAATGCTTTAAGTCATGTGCATAGAGGAGATACTTGAAGGATGGGTGGTCTCTGAGGGGAAAGAAAAACATGAAATACAAGAGCAGACAACTAGGGAATGAGTGCAGGCGATAGTGATGACCAGCCATTAAATAGGGGTTTTCCTGTGCTTATTCCTAATTGCTCTCATATAATAATTTTCTTTTTGCAACTCTGAGGTGTGTACTAGTGTTAGTCCTATGTTATGGATTAGGAAACTGAGACACAGAAAGCTGAAGAAGCTATTGCAAGTTCCCCAAGTAGTGTAAAGCCGAGAGGAGTTTAAAGCCTGTGCAGCTCCTGTTGCCCTACATGCCCTTCCCCCGCTGCACGGAGAACTACTACATTTAAATAGCATATTAAAGTGTACCTCGGATAGCACTTTTCTGTCCCTTAAATTCAGATATTACACTATTTACCCTTGCTTTAAAGTACGTGTGTGTGTTTAGTGTGTAGTGGGAGTGTTGGTTTTAAATCACACCCCAAACTAGAGTCAGGGTGTGACAATTTGGAGCAGAGTCTGTGGTCTGTGCAAGTGGTGGGGTGATAAGTTTCAGACTCTGGGGACCCTTGACTTCTATATTTTTTTTCCTAGGTCCTCTACCTTCTAAAACCATAAGTCTGAACAAGTTATCATAGCAGTAAGTTTACTAAATATCACTACAGTCGTGTCCTTTCCTCAAAACTCAGAATCTTGAGAATACAGTTTTAGATAAGGAATATATATTTATATATTTAGTCTTTGGAGGCCCATGGCCTCTGAATGGGTTAATGTAATTGATGCTAATGGTGTTTAATACTGAATATCAACAGCTCTATGAAGGTGAATAAGCAAGGAAACGGTGAAGAAAAGGGTCACAGTGAAGTTGGCTTTGTAGCACAACTGATTAGCGTGCACATTAGGGTCAAATTATGAAGGCAGAAGTTTTCACCACAAGGACAAAAGCTGGAAATTTTTAAAAATTAAGTTGCACTTTAAGAACTCAACATATTTAAGAGTTTTATCCCTTGCTTACTAGGCCCTGAAGTTTTTTCAAATCTGTTTTGCATTTGATTTCATATTTTCATGACAGGTCTAAAAGCATCAAGTGTTGGAAAACAGTTCTAAAAACATCAGGTTTTTAAAGTCTAGCATAGAGATATTCTAAAAATAGTCATATTTCACCAAGTAAAACATTTTGGAATAGGTACTGGTGGTTGAAGCAGATTGCAGTTATGAAGGTTTGGAAATAATACTTTAATAATATACTTCATTTAAAAATCAAATGCAGTTCTAGCTTTGGTGGTAATTTTTAAAGATTTATAGTTTAATCTGAGAAAGTAAGCCAAGACCAAGTGGAGACACGCTTCTGTTGAGGTAATGACAAGCAGACCTAGAAGGAACCTGTGGGAAGGACCTGTTCCTTCCAGGCTCTGTGCCACATGGGTGGTGCTCCACATGCCATCCCATTTAAGGATACAGTTGTTGTTGATGTAAGAATATCTTAAGGGTTTCCCCAAGTATGTGCTCCCAAAACACCAGGGCTACAAGGTGGTCCTGAATGAAAGGGTTTTGAGGTCAGAAGAGTTTGGAAAGTTCTTGCTTTTTCCATACCACCTCCCCAGTACCTACCCTTCTCTCCCCACTTGTGGAGTCACAGTGCATATTAGCATATTAAAGGCTCATTGTCCCATATCCCCATCCCTACTACCACCCTCAGGAAACCAGTTAACTTTGTTTAACTGGCTTTCTTTGAATTTGTTCTAAAATTTTTTTTTCTTTGCATCTTTAGAAACTGTTCTCTTGCAGAACACACTCTGAGAAAGTGCTTGAAATAGACCTTCTCAATTCCCTTCTCTTAAGGGACAAAAAAAGCAAGTGTAGTAGCGACTAGAGTGTTGCTGGCTCAAGTAACCAGTAGGTAGGAAGCAGTCAGCATTTCTGAAACTAAGCTTGAGAACATGACAAAGTTGAACACGTTTTCAAAAATATTGGCAAAATAATGTAAATAGATTTCAAGTCACTTAATTTAAAAGCCTTTCATGTGAATCATTTCTCAGATTTGTAGATTGAGATCTCCAAGAAGTTAGGGTAGGGTCCGTGGTTTACAAAACTATCCTTCAAGTTTCAAACTGAAGAATCTGAACTGCTGTGAGGCAAGCTGGGCCCCGAGCAAGAGAGCAAACTACCTGTCTGTGCTTGGGATTTTCTTCTCCTCCTCTGGTCTGCGTATAGGGACAGTTATAATCATTGCCTAACACTCCAAGTCAGCTGAAGACGGGACCTGCTGATCAAATGTTATCTTTTGTTGGAGAAAGAATTGAGAACAGAGATAATGAAGGAGCTAACCAAATAATAGGTCCTTAATACATTTTTAATTTTTTTTAATTTTTTAATTTTGGTATCATTAATGTACAATTACTTGAGCAGCATTATGGTTACCAGACTCCCCCTATTATCAAGTCCCCCCCACATACTCCATTACAGTCACTGTCCATCAGCGTAGTAAGATGCCACAGAATCATTACTTGTCTTCCCTGTATATATTGCCTTTCCCGTGTCCCCCATGTCCCTCGCTACATTATGTGTGCTAATCATAATGCCCCTTTTTCCCCCTTATCCCTCCCTTCCCACCCATCCTCCCCAGTCCCTTTCCCTTTGGTAACTGTTAGTCCATTCTTGGGTTCTGTGAGTCTGCTGCTGTTTTGTTCCTTCAGTTTTTTCTTTGTTCTTATACTCCACAGATGAGTGAAATCATTTTGATACTTGTCTTTCTCTGCCTGGCTTATTTCACTGAGCATAATACCCTCTAGCTCCATCCATGTTGTTGCAAGAGGTAGGATTTGTTTTCTTCTTGTGGCTGACTAATATTCCATTGTGTATATGTACCACATCTTTATCCATTATTCTACTGATTGACACTTAGTTTGCTTCCATTTCTTGGCTATTGTAAATAGTGCTGCAATAAACATAGGGGTGCATATGTCTTTTTCAAACTGGGCTCCTGCATTCTTAGGGTAAATTCCTAGGAGTGGAATTCCTGGGACAAATGGTATTTCTATTTTGAGTTTTTTGAGGAACTTCCATACTGCTTTCCACAGTGGTTGAACTAATTTACATTCCCACCAGCAGTGTAGGAGAGTTCCCCTTTCTCCACATCCTCCCCAACATTCATTAATGTTTGTCTTTTGGATGGTGGCCATCCTAACTGGTGTGAGGTGATACCTCATTGTGGCTTTAATTTGCATTTCTCTGATGATTAGTGATGTGGAGCATGTTTTCATGTGCCTGTTGGTCATCTGAATTTCTTCTTTGGAGAAGTGTCTGTTCAGCTTCTCTGCCCATATTTTAATTGGCTTATTTGCTTTTTGTTTATTGAGGTGCATGAGCTCTTTATATTATGTGGATGTCAACCCCTTATCGGAAATGTCATTTGTGAATATATTCTCCCATACTGTAGGATGTCTTTTTGTTCTGCTGATGGTGTCCTTTGCTGTACAGAAGCTTTTTAGTTTGATGTAGTCCCACTTGTTCATTTTTGCTTTTGTTTCCCTTGTCCAGGGAGATTTGTTCATTAAGAAGTTACTCATGTTTAGGTCCAAGAGATTTTTGCCTATGTTTTTTTCTAAGAGTTTTATGGTTTCATGACTTACATTCAGGTCTTTGATCCAGTTTGAATTTACTTTTGTGTATGGGGTTAGACAGTGGTCCAGTTTCATTCTCTTACATGTAGCTGTCCAGTTTTGCCAGCACCATCTGTCGAAGAGACTGTTATTTCCCCACTATATATCCATGGCTCCTTTATTGTATAGTAATTGACCATCTATGCTTGGGTTTATATCTGGGCTCTCTATTCCGTTCCACTGGTCTATGGGTCTGTTCTTGTGCCAGTGCCAAATTTCTTGATTACTGTGGCTTTATAGTAGAGCTTGAAGTTGGGGAGCATAATTCCCCCTGCCTTTTTCTTCCTTCTCAGGATTGCTTTGGCTATTCGGGGTTTTTTGTGGTTCCATATGAATTTTAGAACTATTTGCTCTAGTTTATTGAAGAATGCTGTCAGTATTTTAATAGGGATTGCATTGAATCTGCAGATTGCTGTAGGCAGGATGGCCATTTTGACAATATTAATTCTTCCTAGCCTAGAGCATGGGATGAATTTCCATTTATTAGTGTCCTCTTTAATTTCTCTTAAGAGTGTCTTGTAGTTTTCAGGGTATAGATATTTCACTTCCTTGGTTAAGTTTATTTCTAAGTATTTTATTCTTTTTGATGCAATTGTGAAGGAATTGTTTTCCTGATTTCTCCTACTGCTAGTTCATCATTAGTGTATAGGAATGCAACAGATTTCTGTATATTAATTTTGTATCCCACAACTTTGCTGAATTCAGATATTAGATCTAGTAGTTTTGGAGTGGATTCTTTAGGGTTTTTTAATGTACAATATCATGTCATCTGCAAACAGGGACAGTTTGACTTCTTCCTTGCCATTCTGGATGCCTTTTATTTCTTTGTGTTGTCTGATTGCCATGGCTAGGGTCCTTAATAAATTTTTATTGAATAAATATGGTAATAAATAAATAGGGTTATTCAGAGACTTAGTTTTAGTTCATGATGCTAATGATACTTATCAAAATTACTGTTAAAACAAATATAACCTGTCAATGGAGGGAAATGGGAATGAACCTGAAAATTAAAATAAGCCACTATTTGGAATGTTTTAATTCTAGTGATTTTGAATCTGACCTTGTTAGCATGTATTCCTGCATTACAATCAAATCTTGGTGAAGACATTAATACCAGCTGGTCAGGAAAAAGAAGTGTATATCATAAGCTAGAGGCCTTTGAGCATGCCAGGTAATCAGCACTGGTTGGTGGGTTCATAAGAATAAAGGCTTCTCTTCCCTTCTGCAGTGCCCCCACCCCCAACGCCCCCCCTTTTTTTCCTGGCCCGCAGTGCAGAGTGCACAGTGAAAGCTCTTGTGGCCCTGGCGCATCTTCTCAGGGCTGCCTGGGTGCTGATTGGGTAGAGCTACAGGTCAGATGTATTTGGTTCAAAGTGCCACCTGAAGGGCACCAGTACAAAAATGACCTACGCCCATGCCTGGGGCTCAGAAGTGAGGATGCTCCAAGGGCAGTGGAAGGTACTGAAAAGAAAAAAGTAAAAAAAAATGAAGAATATTGGTAGAATAAAGAAAAAATTCCAGGCTGGTCACATGCTTTGGTTTGGTTTAACATACACCGCCTAGTGTGCTGCTTAGCTGCTAAGTACTAGATTCAACCAAGTATGTGGCTCTCTCTCTCTCCAGGATTATGTAGTCTGTTAAGGGACCCAGTACAGAGGGATGTACTGGCTTCCACAGAGTGTCAGAGCACACCTGAATCTTGATTTCTTAAATAACCAAAAGTCATACTGGTTTACATTGTGTACAGCATTGATAATTTCTTGGTCAATTCTAAACTAAATTTTAAAACTAAGAGCTAGAAATAGAAAAGTACTCTAAGGAAGCAGACATTATTTTTGAAATGTGCTCCATGTCTATTCTTAACTGGTAAGGATGGAGTTCACTAAGCTTTGGGATAAATTTATTGTATCTATAGGCATGACAGTATTTTGTTACACAGAGCGAAAGAAAACCACTGTCCTTGAGTAGAAAATAAAGCTTCTCAGAAGCCTATAGACAAGTCACACTGACTCCTGAGGTAGTCCCATAGAAAAGATGGTACATATTATATGTTTAATATTTTTATTTCCATGTTGAAATGACCACCATTTAACCTAAGGTATGATTTTTCTTCTTTTATAGTGCAAGGTTCTAGAAACTTTATTTAAAGTAGAACGAATCAAAAGTATTTGCTTTGTTGTTCAGTAACCTCTGGTGGCTCTCTAGATGCTCCTCTCCATCAATTTGAGTCATGGATCTCTGCCCCTTCACCTTGCCAGGAAGTCCAGGATCCCAGAGCCTCATTCCCAGCTGGGTACTGTGCCCTGTGTAATGAATGCTCCATGGCCACCCAACCCCAAGGCCCAGAGTGACTTATTCAGTTCGTCTCTTGTCACTTAATCAGACCACCTTGTTTCTCTTCCAACTTTCTCACTCAGGCATGTATTTTCTCTTCTACCTTTTAAGTATTTATACCTCATCTGCTTCCCTAAATATTTTAGGTGATTGATAATCAAAATGTAAATATATTTTACAACTTTTTGGATTGAAAAATCAAAAGCTATAAGAAGGTGGAGGTGGGGTAGAAGGAAGGAGCACACATGTCCTAAGTGCCTAAGCTTCTTTACCTGCCAGTGTTTCCAGCCTTACTTTAGAATGCTACTAATTCGGAGGAGCCTTTTACAGAATCCCACAACTGGCAGGGACTAAAAAGGTCTGGGGTCCAACCCACCAATGTATCACGTCCACTCAGTGGATTTTGTTCAGGCTCTGCTTATATACGTCTATCAGCAGAGAACTCACTGTTCCCTAAGACAGTTAATTCTACTTTCAGAGTTATTAGAAAATTCTTTTTTTACACAGCTGAGCTCTGTGTCCATGTAACTTTATTGTTGGTTCTGATTCTGTGTCCATCAGCCAGATAGATTAACTGACCTAATGATAGAACAACTGAAATCAGCCTTTAATGTGTGCAAAGTGATGTGTGTGCATGTGTGTGTGTGTGTGTGTGTGTGTGTGTGCACTTATTTTAAACTTGAAACCCCTTTGTTTATCCAATCATTTCTAAATGTCATGAGCCCAGGTCCTGTACTATTCTGGGCCCCTCCTTTTTTTCTTTTATGCTTTGATTTTTTTAAAATTAATTTTAATTTTTATCAAAACTGTATAAAGCTGTAAGAGTCAAACATTTCTGGCAGGATTTTTTTTAGAACCTTTTCTCCATATTCTGCTGCCCTGAGGCTATCACTTTTAAACCTTTGAACTCAATCTCTTGCTTTTTCCCTCTGTATCTCGAACATACTTATATTGCCACCTTCTGATTCTTCAGTTTTAGGCATTAATTTCAGCATCCACTGTGGAAGATGATATTTGAGATTTTTCAGCACCATTCATTGCCCTTATCCCATGTATATACTTCCAGTCCCCCTTATCTTTGTGCTGTAGACATACAGTAATTTTAGATCAATGTTGAGTCTTTATGACTATGTAAATAACTTTCACAGCTGAGTCATGTAATATTTCATCATTCATACATAATCTTTTGCTGCCCTTGGAGATAATAATTGTTTTGTTTTCTGCTTACCCAGTTTTCTATGTGCTTATGACTAATGGACCTCTAAATTCTTACCTAGTAGTGTGAATTTCGTTGAGTCAACTCATATACTTTAGATATTTTTTCAGTTTTAATTTCTTGATGAGATCACTCTTCAGATCAGCTGCATAGCTGTTGATTTGAGATCTCCCTTCACATCCTACCAGGGATTCCCTTAGTTTTTCTTATGTTGAATTTCTCAAGATCTGGATCCCATATACTTTAAAAAAATTTACTAAAAAAATGTTTTTTAAGTAGCTGTGTAGCTTCCTTGATTTTACAGATCTGTGTTAGGAAAATAAGGAAGGAAAGGAAGGAAGAAAAAATGAAGTAGAGTTGGAGGAAGAAAACTTCTATTTTGCCTTCATACTAGAAGGTCTGGGAACATTTGTATGTTTGGAATGAGACCAGTGAATCTGGTCCACATGGTGGATTGAACACAGGCACTTATCTCTACTCCTTCCCTGGAAGCCTTAGCATAGCATGAATATAGACTCAGATATTCAGCAGTCTAAGGCCCAGGGATCTCTGAGGGCATGGGTGAGAAGAGAGCCTGGAATTAACAAATTGGTTGGTAGTCTTTATCAGTAGACCTTAGGTCACATCCCCAAAGAAGCAGCTAGGTAACACACTGCCCTGAAATTTTAAACTTTTACACTTAAGTCTATAGTCCATTTTGATTTTATTTTTGTATAAGGTTTGAAGTATAGTTTCGGGTTTATTTGTTTTTTTTTGGTCGCATATGGGTATGTCTAATTATTCCATTACAATTTGTTGAAAGGTACTTTTTCCATTGAATTGCTTTTATATCTTTTTCGAATCTCAACCATATATGTATGGCTCCATTTCTGAACTTTTTATTGTTTCATTGATGTGTTTGTCAACACTAATGCCACATGTTCTTGATTACAGTAGCTTTGTAGTGCATATTGAAATCAGGTAATATGAGTCCTCTAACTTTTTTCTTTAAAAAAAAACTATTTTGGGAATTCTAGTTCTTTTGATTTTCCTTATACATTCTAGAATCAGTTTGTCAGTATCTTAAAAAAAATTCTGCTGAGTTCTTGATTTGGCTTGCATTGAAACTATTGGTCAATTGGAGAGCAAGTGGTGTGTGTGTGTATTCATTATTTAATAATTTGGTCAGGAAGCCGATTATGCCATCGTTTTCATTTGGGGAGGGGTTTATTGACTGTGGAGTTCTGTGGAGTGTGGTCTGGCTGCCCGGTTTCCTTTAGAAACCCCCTAGTGTCATCAGGTAATACTGAGTTTTCCAATCTGTGAATATGGTATTGTTCTCCATTTATTTAAGCCTTCGATTTTTTCATTAATTGTTGCTGCCCTGGTGTTTTCTCTCTTGGTTTATGCCTTTGCTTTGGTAAAATATTCTATAGCTTCCTAAGGAAGGATACATGAGGTAATTTTTTTTATACCTTGCATGTGTTTATTTTTACTTCATACATATTTAATATTTGGCTGGAATTCTAGATTGGAAATCATTTTCCCTCAGAATTTAAAATGTGTTATTCTGTATTCTTGCTTCTAGAGTGACTGTTCAAATCTATTGTCATTCTTGATTTTTTTGTATTAAACTTGTAATGCTCTCTGGAACCTTTTGGAATCTTCTTTGGAACACATGTTCTGATATTTTTTCAGTGATGTGCCTTTTATGGATCTGTTTTCATCACATTATGCTGGACAACTGCAATCTGGAAAAATTGCAGTTGGGAAAAATTTTCCTGGTGTCCTTCTTTGATTCCTTCCCTCTGTTTCCCCTATTTCTTAATTTTCTTATTTTTTCTTTCATTTCTGAACTCTTGTCTTCTACTCCATATTCTGGTAGGTTTCCTCAATTTGTCTTTCAGTATTTCTATTGCATTTTTATTTCTTCTTTGAGTTCTTAGTTGCCTGGGGAATCTCATTTTGTTCTCTTCAATATTCTTTTTTGTTTTTGCATCTTCTCTTATCTCTCTTTTAAATGTATGTATATTTGTTTTAAGTTCACTTCTCTGCATCAACTACTTCTTCCAATTTTTTTTTCTTTTTGTCTGTGCATTCATGTTAAAGGTTTACTTGTATGTTTGGTGATCTTGAGCTATCTGCTCAGTATTTAACTAGAGGGTTCTAAAAGATTTCCAAAAGATTGTTTGAAAACATTGTATTCATTTGGGAATGGAGTTGTTGACTATGGGGTCAAAGTGTGGTGGTCTGGCTGGTCTGTTTCCTTAGGAAATGCCCCGTGTCAGTATCTTTTGGTCTTTTCTCCTGGACTGGTTAGATTTCCCAAAGAAGTCTCTTCTAGTCTCCTGGAGGATTTTAGTCAGACTTCCAGAGTTCTGGCACCCAAGTGGGGAGAGAAGATTGGGGAGGGAGTTGGTGTCACTATTTACTATGTAAACTTCCACTTAGTCTGTTTGTTTTCCATGTGGCACCCCTGCCCACAACTCTTCTAGATAGAAGAGGGCAGTTAGTTGCTCAGCTGCACACAGGGTGTCACTGCTCTTAGGCATCCTTTCACTGAATCCTCTCATTTTTAGCTTCACTTTCATCACCTCCAGTTCCAGAGATAGCTCCTACTGCCAATTCCTGAGGTTTGAGGAATTTTATGGCATAAATTGGTTTGCTTCTTGGCTTTTCCCAATGTTGACTCAGAAGTCAGCTTTTTGGAGTCTGCTAGGACAGCTCTCTGTCCCCTGCCTGTTCGCTAGTTCATATTTTAAATCTCTCTATTGTCATTTTAGTGGTGTTTGGGAAGGGAGCAGAGTTAAATGCATGTATTCAGTTAAGTCAGCATTTATTAGAGGTACTATCCAAGTCTCTTTCATCTGTATGAGTTGTAGTTTTAACAGTTTCATTGAAGCGTGGTGCACAGAAAGGAACTCGCTTAACTATGTGCAGTCAGTTCTTTATTCTGAATGCTTCATCTTGCCTAAGGGGGAATCAACTTTTTCAGCGATATCACTTACCTTAGCTTGCAGTCCACCAAAAACCCGGTTTTTGTAATGTTGGATTTTTAAAACATAAGGACAAAACGTGCATTTCCCTACCTAGAAAATTTAAAACTTGGTTTTTGTAGACTTTCATGAGCATTTGGAATTCTGTCTTTATTATCCAGTATATCTGCTGATCCTTTCTCAAGTTTTCATTATTTAATAATTTGGTCAGCAAGCCAATTATGCCATCATTTTCCTTTGGGGAGGGGTTTATTGATTGTGGAATTCACTGTGGTGTGGTCTGGCTGCCCAGTTTCCTTTAGAAACCCCCTAGTGTCATTATCTTTTGGCCTTGCTATTATTTATCATTTTATTTTATATATTGTTAAAAATAATTCATTTCTTTTCAGGACCTCTCTTTAGTTGGTCGGCTCTTTTTTCAAGAGCCATTCCATGTATTTGACCCTTATTTTAGTCCATTTCCCCCCATCTTATCTCCAGAGATAGTATTAGAGATGGGGGTCTACTAATTATAATAAAATACAGCTGTATCATGTGTTTGTTAGTCTTCACTCTTCTGTCAAACAAGGACATGACATTAGCCAGGAATGGCTTACTCAGGTACTTAAACTTGCTGGCTCTCACTATTCACCTCTCCCTTCCCTGAGTGCCCACAAACCCTCCTTTGATAATCTGTTCTAGAATTTTACCCAGAGTTGAAGTTATGCTCATTTGAAGAGTTTGCGGCTTTCACTTTCCTCCCCTTTCTAAAAATGGTGTTGCTACCATGTTTCTCCCTGTATTGGGTTCTTCTAGCTGTCTGCAATTGCAGAGGGCATAAAACTTGTCTGGATAGCCAGAGTGTGAACTTTCCCCTGGGAAACAGGAGAGGCCCCATCTTATCTGTGTTCTCAGCATTCTGCCCTGGTCCAACATGTGGAAGACAGTAAATGTTTGAGTAGGTGTGTTTGTATGCAACAGCACACAGTTCTTCCTGACTTCCCGCCCCTGTTCACCTATTAGGGGTTCAGTGTTTATAGAGCAATGTTGAGTCTCATCCTACTGTATTTTGTTGATAACATTTTCTTACTTGTATTTAAAGTGCCAAGATTTATAGGAAAAAAGCCTTTTCCGAGTACCTGCTGGTGTCTCAAGCATTACGCTGGGCTTTGGAGACTAACAAATAAGACAGCTCCTGTTCTCACGGAGCTCACCATCCACTGGGGAGGAGAGGATTGAAGAAGTGTTGACAGTAGTTTATGCATGACGCATCCCGTGCCTATGTTACATTGACATTGGAGGTCATGTATGTGAGGCTTCCTTTTCTCCTGAAATGTTCTCCTAGGACCACCTCCATGCTTGCTTAACATAGCATATCTGACATGTGCCACCTTTGCTGCCACCACCTGGTCCAGGTCAACATTGTCTTGGGCTTTGGTGCCTGCAAGACTTTCCAGCCAGCAGCCTGAGTGATCCAAAAGCCAACTCTGATTCCACCTCCTCGGAGCTTAGAGTCCTCCAGTAACTTCCATCACACTTAAATATGATACCCAGATGACTTGATCTGACTCTGCCTACCTCTTCACCTCCCCTCCTACTATTTTGTTTTCATCCACTGTGTTCTGGATGAGTTTACTGTTTTCAGAAATGTTGAAGGCCTTCCTCATCAGGGCCTTCCGCTCCTCTGCCTGGCTCTGCCCTCAGCTCTGTTGGACGCGCTTCCTCAGTTCTGAAACAGCCTTTCTGCCCCAACCCTGTCATTGTCTATTTGGTTTCTTGGCTGTAGTTTTCATAAGCTCATGATCACTTGAAGTCATTTGTATAATTTTATTGGCTTTCTCCCTCTATAAGCTCCATGAGCACAGATATTTATCTATTCTGTTGATAGCTGTATCCCAGTGTTGCACCAGGGATGGAATAAACTTCCACTTCCACCTAGTAGATGGTCTAAAAAATAAACAGTCAGTGTTTATTGAATGAACAAAGCATTACAGAATCAGTTTACATCCTTTCTTCTACCTCTCCAATTTTAGTTCAAGGCCCCTGTGATGAGCTAGATCAGTTTCTGGGCAGAGGCATTCTTCTAGACTCAATCAGATGCCCTCTGCTAGAGTTAAGTGCTTGACCTCTGAAGGGGCTTAAAACTGTAAAATAGCTTAGCATCCTAAACTATTCCTGTTGACTGATGATTTTGATTAGAGTAAGAGTAACCAAAATTTATCTCTAGGGCATGTAGTGTTGATGAATTAGAGGTGGGGGTGTTATTCCTTCTGTTCTTTGATGCCATCAATACTGTCTATGTAACTGGTGGTTAACTTTCTATATGCTTCTTAATCCTGTGGGCATAATAGATGAAAAGACCAGTTGTGGCTCTAAGTCCTTAGTTTTATAATTCCTAGATACATTTCTCAGATTTCTCATGCTGGGTTTTTTTTTGTTGTTGTTGTTCTTGTTGTTAATCCATAATCTTGACCGGCTTTCACCTCTTGGAGCCCTCTTGTCGGACACCGATAGACTTGTTGATTTTATGCATAGCATGGGTTGGAGGTTTTCTAGAAGATCCTGACAAATCCTTAGTTTTGTATTTCTCTTACAGCTCATCTGGTACAGTTTTTTCATTCCCTCTCTTTTTCCTCTATATTCTCTGTTACCATTTTTCTTTGTTTTCATCACCTCCCTTAATTATAATCACCTCCTTTTAATCACCAATGCATGAGAAAGGTGTTGTGGGGCAAAATGAATGGAATTTGGTCTTGAGGATGAATAACAACGTCAGTAGAACACAGCTAAAGGAGCTTTAGTCTGCAGGGATGGCATGAGCAAAAACATAGAAAGTACAATGCTTAATGTGTTTGGCAGAAGGGCTTTGGGATGATGACTAGAGTATGTGTTCAGTATAGTATGGGCTCTGTCTGAAAAGTAAATTGTGACCTTAAATGCTAGGCTCAGAGGTTCTGCACTCTGTCTCATAATGTTTTTATATTTATAGTATAGGAATTATTGTGTTCTTTTTGCATATTAGCTGAACATGAGGGACTTTTACTCTTTTTTCCCCTGTCTTCAACAGCATCTTGTATACTAGTTCACACATAATAGGTATTTAATGTTGACTTTAATTGTATTCTGATAGCAGGGTTTAATCTTTCCATGAATCTAGAAGGGCAGGCTTTTTCTGTTAAATTAATCTAAAAAGGGAGATACATGATTTTTTGATCGCATGCTTTATATGAGTCTGCACTGTGGGTATTCATTTTTTGTCTTTGTATCTCCTACTATACTTTTCCCATTTGTAATATGTGATCACCACAAAAAGCAGTGCTAGCATCAAGGAGGGACCTGGAGGATATTTAGCTTCTTCAGTATCTCTATCTAAAGTCCCCATTCTTGATAGGATGGTTAATATTTTCACAATCTTTAATGCAGTGCTGTTCAGGTACATCTTTCCAGTGTACCTCACCTCCTTCCAGAGAATTGCCTGTGTCCCTCAAAAAAGAAAATCTGGAGCCACTATGAACTATGCTTTGTTTAACAGAAGAGAAAACCAATTTTTAGAGCTTAAAGGTCTAAGATTACTTATCTAGCAAGCAAATTACCTGGAATTAGTACATGGGTCTTAAATTACTTTTTTTCCTCTGTTTTTTACATATCCCTAAGGTTGATAAATAACTTACTGGCCAATTGAAAAAAATGTAATTTATGTAACAATGGCTAGTATAAAGCTACAAGTGGGCCTTCCCCATCTGCTAAGGGCTATAGGTAAATTCAAAGCCTCTGGCCTTTCTTGTGACACATGAATGAAAATAGGTAATAAAAAGAAAAATATTATTTTATACCACATTAAATATTAGGTCATAATAAAATAATCCCATTCAATATGTTTAATTTCTGATTTTCTTTCCTCTATTTTCAGCAATGACATTGTCATTCTCAAAAGGGCTTTTCCCATTTGGCCTAAACTATTCCTGTTGGCTTATGATTTTGATTAGAGTAAGAGTTAACCAAAACTTATTTCTAGGACATGTAATGTTGATGAATTAGAGGTGGGGGTGTTATTCCTTATTGTCAGTATAGTTAATAAAGACTATGGAGATGAGTGAACTACATTTTGTTTTCATTAATACTTGTCAGCAAGGTTTTTCCTTTTTTGTTTTTCCAATTCTGACTGAGCAGATGCCTTGATTTGAAAAATTCATAGGTAAACTCAGGGTACTGGGTTCTTAAACCAGTTCATGGTGGATGATTTGTGTAAAATTGCAATGGAGTGAATTTCATTTAAGTGGTAGCAGTCTTGAAGATGAATTCATTGTGAAAGAGTGTTATGTTTTGTGTATGTTGTCTGACTCTACCCACAGTCACAGAGCAGTAATAGTTCATACCTTTGTACATATTGGTGTCATAGTTCATTAATCAGTTTGGCTCTAAAATTACTGTTTTTGTTTTTGCCTCAGCAGAATGCACCTGTTTTTTTTGTTCTTAGTAATAATAATAATAAACTACTTTTCCTGGCTCTGATGGTCTTTAGAATCAAACAGCAAATTAAAGTTGTAAGGAACACTCAGTCCTGTGTCTTCTGCATTTTATTCACACCTACAGTCATATGTGAATGATTATCTTTTATACCAGCATTATACTCAGAATTCCTTCTGGACTCTGCCCTCAGCTGTTCAACTGGCCTTTGTCCACCAAACAAGGGTTGTACTGGAAGCATATTGGTGTTTTCAGATAAGCATCTTTACATCTTCATCACTGCTTTTATTTATGATGTTCTCCTTGTTTGGAATTTTGCTCCCTTCTATCCAAATCCTGATGCAATGAGTCAGCTCATATTCCTTTTTTTCAAAAAGCCTTTCTGTTTAGTTCATACGATCACTCCCATCTCTGAACACTTAGCATTTAATCGTACACTAGTCTGCATATCATTGTCTATGTTTCATGTCACCTACCTGTATAAATGTTGACTTCTTAAAAATAGAGATGAAGCCCTCTCATTCTGAGCAATGAAACAAATTCTCATGCCTAGAATTTAATAACATTGTTAAATCAAATAACACTAACACTTAACTATTTATCAAGTTGTTTTTATAAATAGTTTAGTTATTTATCAATTTACTTTGCTATATGTAGTGCTGTGTATTTTACAGACCAACATATTATGGTTGGTCTTCACAATGTGATAGATGAGGAATTAGGACAAATGGTTTAATCAGTAAATTGCCCCAAAGTCAGAGAGGAGTTTCTTGGTAGTAGGATTTATAAATGGGTTTGCCAAGCTTCAAAACCTGTGCTCCTTATCCTATGCAAAATTCTTTCTATCTCTGATTCAAACATTTGTGTGTTTGTGAGCAATTGAAGGAATTAAGTAGAAGTCTAGTTTTCTATGAACATGATTTTCTTCTTTAACAGACACTTACTGAGTACTCCTACTCCATGACATTATGGGCCCAGGTTATAAAGGATAATAATTTAGCTGTTCCTGTCCTTAAAGCACTTGAATCTAATAGGATGTGTGTGTGTGTGTAATGTTTTATGTAGATATATTTACCTGCATATAAGGTGGGATGAAATAAGATTTATAAAAGGAAATATAGTTGTGTCTGTCCATGGAAGAGATTATCATTTCCAGATGGAGGAATTAGGAATGGTTCCAGAAGTTAACATTTGTCAGATTGATGGAAAGGCAGAAGTTAGAAAGAAGATGGTGTTCAGAGTTTAGACTTTGGAACTTGGAGATTGGGGTTCAGTTTCTTAGCACCATCATTTACTAGTCAGGTGACCTTGGGAAAATTAGCTAATAGCTCTGAGTTTTCCTCATTTAATAACACTTATCCCTAGGGGTTAATGAGAAGACTACAGAAAAAAATTACATGTAATCTCTGAGTATTGTGCCTAGTACATAATAAACTCTCCGTAAGTGTTAACTAAAGTAAGTAATTTTATTAACGAGAAGGTCATGAACAAAGGCTTGGTGAAAGCTTGATAGTGAGTATTAAGTTGGTGGAAGTGTTTAGTCTCTTTGGGACTACATGTGATGGGACGTAGTGGGCTAAACCTTGAAAGGAAGATTGGATATTATGGCTTCTGTGAATCATTTCACTCTCAGAAAATTCTTTCCTCTTCTTTAGACAGTACATAGAGCCATTAGAGTTTTTGTTGTTTTTATTTTGATAGAGAAGTAATGTGTTATAACCTGAATTTTAGGAAAGTAAGTTATAAGAATGGGAAAAATAGACTGAAGATGAGTGGAGCAATTAGGGAGACTGGCTGATGATGAAGCAGACTCGGGGAGAATAGGCCAGAGCTCAGACCTGTGCAGGTTGGTGGGGAGAAAAGGGAAGTAAGAATGTGAGAGTTTGCCGGGGCAGAAATAACCTCCTGTAGCTTTAGCTCAAGAGCACGTGCACTAATACCAAAATGTATTTATACTTATTGTTCAGATTATAAAATCTTCATATGCTCATTGTAGGGAAAAGTTTAAAGAATAAAATAATCATTTGTAGTTCCATCACATAGAAACAAACACTGTATGCTTTAAGTCCTTTCCAAATTTAGAATGTCCTTCATACCCAGTATTAGTTGAAATAATGTCTTATTCTAATGTTCATATCACTCTCAAGTCTATGTAAATGTTATCACTGTTATTATTTTGAGGTGGTTTTCCTTTGTTTGTTTCTGGACATTTATATTTTATTGTGATAGATCAATAGAGGATTTGTTTTTGGTTCAGTGTATCTATTTTTTTTACAATTTGCATAGTCAGAAGAGCTGAATTTCCAGATTTCTGTAGCCTTTTTAATCCTGTGTTAAAACTAAAGGAAAGTAACTTTGTGGTGTTGCTTTTTTATTGAGCATACTAAACTGGCTAAACTTTTTGTTCTGTTTCTAGAATTAGCACCCTCTTTTAAATTTTTATTTTGAATTAATTTTTGATTTATGGAAGAGTTGCAAAGGGTACAGAATGTACCTGTTACTCTTTCATCCAGCTTATGTTATCATCTTACATGACCATGGTACATTTAACAAAACTAAGAAATTAACATTGGTACAATACTATTAACTAAACTACAGCCTTTATTCAGGTTTCACAGTTTTTCCACTGTCATCCTTTTTCCATTCCAGGATTCAGCCCAGGATCTCACATTGTAATTAGCTATCATATCTCCTTAGTTAACTCTTCCAATCTGTGACAGTTTCTCAGGCATTCCTTTTCTCAGGCATTCCTTATATTTCATAGTAAGTACTATGCTTTTCAAGTAATAAATTACAGGTTTCCCCCTTATCTGTATGTAATTTGAAATCCACATGCGTGGGCCCACATGGGTTTCATGTGTGAGGTTTTAATTCTTAACGATAATGATATAAAACAGATCTCTAATTTAACATTTCAAAATTGATTCAAAATCAGTTTGAGAAATAATTTAATAAACTTGTTAACCCCGAAAGTGCAAAGTTATAGGCCTGGAACTAATGATGAAGTGATAGGAAAGTGGCATATAAGAAGCAACCTTGCTTGTCCATCAATAGATGAATGGGTAAAGAAGATGTGGTACATATATACAATGGAATATTATTCAGCCATAAAAAGAAAAGAAATCCTGCCATTTGCAACAATGTAGATGGATCTAGAGGGTATTATGCTCAGTGAAATAAGTCAGGCAGAGAAAGACAAGTACCAAATGATTTCACTCATTTATGAAGTATAACAACAAGCAAAACAGAAGGAACAAAAAAAGCGGTAGACTCATAAACACCGGGAAGGGACTAGTGTTTTGCCAAAGGATAAGAGTTGTGGTGGGTGGGTGGGAGGAAGAAGGGGATTAAGGGGCACTATACTTCACAATCACAACATAGGTAGGTCACTGGGATGGTAGAGCAGGACAGAGAATACAACTAATGACTCTATAACATCTTACTACATTGATAGACAGTGACCGCAATGGAGAGGGTGAGTGCTTGATGATATGAGTGAATGCTGAACCACTGTTTTGTGTATATGAAGCCATCATAAGATTGTGTATCAATGATACTTTAATAAAAAAAAGAAACCTTGCTGTACAACTGTAGGATATATAATCAGGCATATTTTAATTTGTCGTGACTCTAGGTTTGTATCACAGATGATAGCTCCAGTGTTTTCAGCCCTTTCATGAAAAAGAATGTTTTTCTAACATCAGGGATAGTAAACACATTTCAGAGTTGAACATATGTCCAGAGTTTTAGGATTGCTTTAAGTGTTTTAACCTTTGTAAATTTATCTTCAGAGTGTCATGAATATTGACTTTTTGTGGATCAGGTTTTGCTTTCAGCTCTTGCATTTTGCTCATGAAAATGTGAGCCATGAGTATGGGACAAATGCTTGACACTTCAGGTCTGTCCCCTGTGGATGCCCTTCAGAGGCAACCATAGACACTGAATGTGTGATTTCTTACAAAACTTTATGAATGTCTCCTGGAATTATAAGAGTCTGACTTTCAAATTCAATGATTCCATTTAATGTGGGGGCTGGTCAGTTGTGGAAAATAAATGCAGTTTCCAGTTGCTGGATTCACATGTCTAGTTTGAGTCACCACTTGTATTTTTGTGGTCATATCAGCAGTGCTCCTGTTTTTATTCCCCTGCAGTTTCAATTTTGGTGTGTTCAGATGTTTTGTCACATCATGGAAGAACAATCTTGTGAGTCACTGGGGGGTCTGACAACTTGAGCCACTCAAAGTGCTTTAATTCTAAAGTGTCCTTGATCTGAGGAAGCAGCTCAGTAAATCTTTTGAATAAGTTTTCACAACCTAGCCATATGACTGCATTAAAATAAACTTCTGTGTCCTGCCTCAGCTTCTTTCAAGTATTCCTTGAATTTGTGATGATGAAGGCTATGACCTGAGAGTCATAATCTGTCATTTCCTTCATCTCAGTGTGCACTGAACCTGATTCATTCATTCATTCATTCAGTAAATAGTTATGGAGCATTTCTGTGTGCCAGGAAATGTTCTGTGTGCTGGATTACAGCAGAGAGTGCCAAGCTTCTTATCTAGTGGATGAGACTGGTTCATAAATAAATAAAATTTTAAAAAAGCACAGATGAAGATATGTGCTACTATAGAGAAAAGTAAATTAGGGAAGGGGAATAGGGAGTGTGTGTGTGTGTGTGTGTGTGTGTTTGCTCGCGCGCGCATGTTTGTAAATTTACAATATGGTGGTCAGAAAAAGGCTCAGTGAAATGATAATTGATCAAAAACCTACAGGAAGTGAGGAGGCAAGTCAGCTTTATTCCCTTGCAAAGGAGCCTCTAGGAAGAGGGAAGGGCACATGTAAAAGTGAAGAGGAGATGGCAGCAAGTCTGAGAGGCTGGAGGGGCAAGCATGGTTGGAGAAATGAGTGAAAGGAAGAGAACAGGTCAGAGGTGGTTGTCACCAGAACACTAGGGTGTTTGTTGTAAGCCATTTAGAAAAACATTGGCTTTTGCTTTTAGTGAGGTTGGAAGACATTGTGGGGTTTGAGCAGAGGAATAATATGATCTGGCTTATATTAGAAGTGCTAAGAAAAAAGCTAACACAGTTTACTGGTGTTGTACCCAGTGTCACATTCAGCAGTTCTTTGTAGTCCTAAATCCTGGAACTCATGTTTTCTTCTTTGAGAAGTAGGTCTTAGAGGGTATTTACTTCTAATAGAGACCTTTTCATAAAAGTAATTCATTGTTTTAACACAGGGAAAAGTGTCTTTGCAGCTTCCGCGTGTGCATTCGCAGTTTTGTCAGTTAGCTTAAAAGAAGGAAAGTGTAGTGTTTTTTGAAGCCACTGAATCAGCTACCACTTATAAGTAAGTCACTTCTGTAGAGTTTTCAGCCTACCTTTCTGCCCTTTAAAGGTCGTCTTATATTTGCTAAGGCTTTCTCTTTAATAATTGTGAGAAAACTTGCATCTGAGTACTTGGAAACAGTAATATATGCTGGGAAAAATTGCATGTGAGCCAATGTGACTTCTCCCTTATACTGACATTATTCAGGTGTGTGAGAGGTAATGCTTGTCAAAGAGACACTGAGGCAGAACAGACTGTTCTGCTGACCTAACTCTTCAGAGCTGATGTACAACCCAGGACCAAACTCAGATCTACCTCCTTATTATGATCATCTAGAATTCTCCTGTTTAAATAGATATTCAGTAAGAAAAACCCTAAAGTGATCTCAATAGCTTGCTCAGAAACACTTGAAAAAATTCAACATCTATTCCTTTAAAAATCTATTTAAAAACTAGGAAGTGAAGACTACATCTTTAACAAGATCCACTGTCATGAACCATCAATCAATATCACTGACCCACTAGAGGATTTTCTTTTTACTTCAGAAGTATATTGCAAGCCTTCTATCACCATTATCAGTATTACAGAAGTTCTGACCAGTGCAGTAAACCATTAACAAAAATATAATTATCAGAAATGAGACAAATACTATAAGTGGGCTATAAGTGGTAAGTATAGAAATATCAATAGCTTTCCCAAGTGTCAACAATAACCAGTTGGAACCATATCATGGGGAAAACATCCCATTCACCATAGTAGCGACATATACAAAATAATCTAGAAATAACCCTATGAAGAAATATGTGCAATCAAAATGAAGAAAAGTATAAAAGTTTTCTTGAAATTTATGAAATAAAACTTGAATGAACCAGAGGGACGTACCTTGTTCCTGGATGCAAAAACTGGTATATTGCGATGTCATTTTTTTCCCCATTAGTTTACACATTTAAAATGAGCTGAGTTACAATTGCATATATTTTTAGAGGGGCTTGACAAAATGATTCTGAGCAATAGACATAAAGGAGAAGCTAATATCAGATAATAAAGCTATTGCTGTCAGTAGTGTTACAGTTTAGCATAATGGTCATGAGTTAGGGTGTTGGAGGTAGAGCAGGTGGCATTCCACCTGCCACTTACCAGGCATGTGCCCATGGCGCAGTTACTTAATTTCTCTAAGCCTGAGTTTCTTCACCCACAAAGTGTGAGATTAAATGAGGTAATATAAAGAGCTGAGCAAATTGCTGGTACATGAGAAGTATTAAAAAAATGTTAACTGCTATTATTTTGTGGTAGACACAAGTAAAAGATCAATGGGAGAGAATAGTCTAAACATAAATCATAGTATAAATAAGAATTTATTATTTATTAGAGGAGTCATTTTGAATCAACAGACGATTAGATGTATTTAGTTAAATATTTTTGGATAACTTACTAGACATCAAAATTAATTCCAAAAAAAAAAAATTAATTCCATGAAACTGTAAACATGTAGAAGAAATAAAAATTTGTCAAAAGGTTGAAGAGCTTAAAAGCAGTGAGAAGAGATCCAAAGTAAAATGATCTGGCTGTACAAAAATTTATTTTAGCATAAAAGAAAAACTCACAAATTGGATGACAAATTGAGGCATAAGTAGTGGCATATTAATGTTTAACAACCAGCTCTACAAGGGAAGAAAGAAAATGCCTAGATTTGTCTCATGCATGGATTTTCATGGTATAAATACTCCCATCTTACTGATTTCAAGCTACCAGTGTGAACTCAGTGAGCAGGAGTCGGCAAGAGATGTGCATCGTTGGCTCTCATGAGCTGGTTCAAGCTGGTTTCTCATACCCCTTGCACAGACATGGGAGAGCATGCTGAGAAACCACCCACAGACCACCCAAGGCTAGAGCACATTCCTGCCTGCGCTGTTTTTCCCAGGAAGCATAGAATAGAGAGAACTGAGAATAAAAATCCACTCTGTTGTATCATAGAGAATACCTGGAGTTGGACCTGCAAAGGGTCTCTAGGGTAGAAAGACCCTTGTGGGGTGGCTAGGGCCTATCCTGGGAGCAGCCTCTTTGGGGACAAAAATCATACAGTAACTGAGGACCAAGGGGTGAGGTGTTGCTAGGCAAATGCTTAGTGGAACAAAGAAAGACCAGAGCAGAGGGTATTACTCCCTTGGTTTCTTCTTCTGAAGCTCACAGCACTCTTGACTGCAGTGCATGTGTTTTACTGTCTTCCTTTGTCTCTGCATATTTATATTCTCATCTCTCTTTTTTATTCTCCTTTTGATACTGTTCAGATACTGTCTATAATAGTTTTCACAAGTGTGGTCTTCAGAAAGATCTGTCATGGAGGGTATGGTGATGTGCAAGAGTACAAAGGCTTCTATTTAGACAGTGATGAGGTGGCCCAAGTGCTTTTTTGTGTTAGACCAGGAGGCCAAAGACAGGCCTCATCATGACTGGGGAGACATAGTATTGTCAGGAAGGGAGGTTTCAAGGTATCCCAACTCATAGTTGTTGGACATTAGGGATTCCATCAGATGCTTGTACTTTTTATTCCACAATGGATTACAAGCTCGTCATTTGGTTACCCAGTGTTACACGTGCCATTGTAGAATGTGTGGTTTCTTTGTGATCATATCAGTATTTCAATAAAAAATTGGTTTATTCTTATGTTGACTTTGTGCAAAGAAACAGGATATATTGGATTTCAGAGAAGTGGAGACTTTCTGAATATGGGAGCAGTATTATTATACCTCATATAGTTGTTTGAAGCCTGTAGTGATTGTGAATCATTACTTAAGGCATTATAGAAATCAATTGATATGGGGTAGGACAGGGGTATGAAGATAGAAAAAAATTATTTACTTTTAAGAGGTTAATGAAGATCAATCTTATTAGAAAAGTCAATTTAGCAGATGCATAGAGGACTGGCTGGTGGGAAAGATAGATTGCCAAAATTGGATACAGAGCGGTCAAAGTATAAAGGAAGTCAGACAGAGTTTGGACTTGGCTTTGGAGATGGACCAAAATGGTTTCTTACCCATGGGATGTTTTAATAGCTCATTGGGCATGGAGGTTTATAGGTGCTTATGTTTTTAGAGTATTTACTCAGGTTTGGTCCATTTACATTCATTTTTCTTGGTTGATTTTTTTTTTTTAAGAGCAAGTTTAGTATCTGTCATTTATAGAGATATTAATTTGATGATTCAGTGTTCCTCCTCATTTATTTGGGTGTTTCTAGCCTATTTGTAAGAACTTTCTTTAATCACTTTAGATCTTTAGCTGGTTTTCGTTAATTCAGTTTCTGATGTGCCCATGTATTTCCTGAAAACCTCCAGTGTGGAACCATTATATTTCAGGGTTAGAAGGGACTGTAACAGTCTTCTAATCCAACTGTCAATTTGATGCTTGAATCCTTGTATTATTCTTTTCCCTTACAGGCTTAAATAAATCGTGTTTTAATTTTTTTAAGAGTTGGATTTACCAAGAAGTAGGGATTGAGCATTTTGTGACAATATAGCATTCTCAGACCCGGCAGTCACTTGGCGATAACCAACTAGTCATACTTTGGGATGACTGAAGCCCAGCTGGTTATCTAATGCTGAAATATTGGTACCATTCAGTGACCCTCACTACAGGGTACTATGACTTCTAACTTTAAACCTTGGGCAGGAGGTGAGACTGTAGCTGGACTTAGGACCCAGATTCTAGGGCCAGGCTAAACCCAGGGCTTTCATGTTCCTAAGGCTTCCTTCATGGTCCTGACCAATTCGTGGGCAGAGAGATGATGTTCAAAGTCGTGTTCAACCTCTTTGCTTCCAAAGCTTAGGCTGCCAAGTTATGCTGAAACGCTGGAGACATTCTCTAGAAGGGTTCTAAATTATAGCTTTTTAATGTTTTATGCTTGTAGAATTTGAGTGCCAAATACTTGGTGTGGTTCAGGTTTTACCAAGGAAGCACAACTGATGGCTGCCAGGAGACGTTACCAAGTATCATTGATCTTAGAGTTCACTAAGCCCTAGAGCTTTGGAGGCTCAAACTTAATTTTGCTAGTAATTTAGAGTACATCTTTCTGTTAATAGTAGATTCATGTAAACCAAAGTCATAAGACACATATGTCAACTCAGAAGGCTATTTGTTAAACTGACATGCAGACTAGAATATTTTTGTTAGCTTAGCTAGTATTAAAGCCAAATTATTATTATTTAAGAATTATCAGACAAACCCACAGCCAACATCATACTTAACAGCGAGAAGCTGAAAGCTTTTCCCTAAGATCAGGAACAAGACAAGGATGCCCACTCTCTCCGCTCTTATTCAACATAGTACTGGAGGTCCTAGCCATGGCAATCAGACAACCCAAAGAAATGAAAGGCATCCAGATTGGTAAGGAAGATGCCAAACTGTCACTGTTTGCAGATGACATGATACTGTACATAAAAAACCCTTAAGAATCTACTCTGAAACTACTAGAACTAATATCTGAATTCAGCAAAGTTGCAGGATACAAAATTAATACACAGAAATCTGTTGCATTCCTATACAGTAATGATGAACTAGCAGAAAGACAAATCAGAAAAATAATTCCATTCACAGTTGTATCAAAAAGAATAAAATACCTAGGAATAAACCTAACCAAAGAAGTGAAAGATCTGTACCCTGAAAACTACAAGACACTCTTAAGAGAAATTAAAGAGGACACTTAATGAAAGGAAATTCATCCCATGCTCTTGGCTAGGAAATTAATATTGTCAAAATGGTCATCCTGCCTAAAGCAATCTACAGATTGAATGCAATCCCTATCAAAATACTGACAGCATTCTTCAATGAACTTAAACAAATAGTTCTAAAATTCATATGTAACCACAAGAGACCCTGAATAGCCAAAGCAATCCTGACAAAGAATAAAGCAGGGGGGATCTCGCTTCCCAACTTCAAGCTCTACTACAAAGCCACAGTAATCAAGACAATTGACTACAAACAATTTGGTACTGGCACAAGAACAGAACCGTAGACCAGTGGAACAGAATAGAGAGCCCAGATATAAACCCAAGCATATATGGTCAATTAGTATACGATAAAGGAGCCATGGATATACAATGGGGAAATGACAGCCTCTTCAACAGCTGGTGCTGGCAAAACTGGACAGCTACATGTAAGAGAATGAAACTGAATTACTAACTCCATACACAAAAGTAAACTTGAAATGGATCAAAGACCTGAATGTAAGTCATGAAACCATAAAACTCTTAGAAGAAAACATAGGGAAAACTCTCTTGAATATAAATGTAAACAACTTCTTCATGAACATATCTCCCCTGGCAAGGGAAACAAAAGCAAAAATGAACAAGTGTAACTATATCAAACTAAAAAGCTTCTGTACAACAAAGGACACCATACTCCCTACAGTATGGGAGAATATATTCACAAATGACATATCTGATAAGGGGTTGACACCCAAAATATATGAAGAGCTCATGCACCACAACAAACAGAAAGCAAATAATCCAATTAAACAAATGGGCAGAGGGTCTGAACAGACATTTCTCCAAAGAAGAAATTCAGATGGCCAACAGGCACATGAAAAGATGCTCCACATCCCTAATCATCAGAGAAATGCAAATTAAAACCACAATGAGATATCACCTCACACCAGTTAGGATGGCCAACATCCAAAAGACAAACAACAACTGTTGTCGAGGATGTGCAGAATGGGGAACCCTCCTACACTGCTGGTGGGAATGTAAATTAGTTCAACCATTGTGGAAAGCAGTATGGAAGTTCCTCAAAAACTCAAAATAGAAATACCATTTGACCCAGGAATTCCACTCCTAGGAATTTACCCTAAGAATGCATCAACCCAGTTTGAAAAAGACATATGCACCCCTATGTTTATCGCAGCACTATTTACAATAGCCAAGAAATGGAAGCAACCTAAGTGTCCATCAGTAGATGAATGGATAAAGAAGATGTGGTACCTATATGCAATGGAATATTATTCATCCACAAGAAGAAAACAGATCCTATTTGCAACAACATGGATGGAGCTAGAAGGTATTACGTTCAGTGAAATAAGCGTGAGAACATCTGTGTAACAGACCTACAGTTTTTTTTTTTTGGGGGGGGAAGGAGCAACTGAGGGAAGAATGATATTAGCAATATATCTCCCCATGATCTTTCTAACACTATGTAAATACATAACTTGTAAAACAGCTCTAGTTGCCATTTCCCCCTTTTTCCTTAAATGGATGAATGTTTGTGATTTAACATAAAGTTCATGAACTAGGAAAAACAGGTGGACACAGATGCCTTTATCTTTCCACTCAATGTATCTTACTACCTTTAACTGCCTGTTAAAATCATGCTTTCATTTTTACCTTTCCAATATAAATTGCCATTCACCAGGCTCAGCAAATGAAACGGATTACTTATGGTAACTGTAAGTAGTTATGCACTCCAAATCCTTGAGAGCTTTCCCACAGGACAGGCAATGTCTTTCAAAATCCTATTACAAGATTATATTTGCAGGTGCTGTGAACAGAAGGCTGAAAGCCTCCATGTTTTATTGCCACCCAACTTCAATCAGATCTGCTCACTCTATTGAAAATTGTGGCAAAAATGATACACACCAGCTCTTTTATTCTTTTGTTACTACTCCGTGCAAATAACAGCATATTGGGGGATTTAATGAAGCAGTATGTCCTCGGAGGGAGTTTTGAAGATTTGGAGTGTATAACTTTTTGACTTTAAGACTGGAGGTTTTTGTGTAAAACCTTTGTGTCATGAGCAAAATAAAGTCCTCAAAGGTAGTCCAATGTTTGCCACACATGTACTTAGATCACACAAATGTCTATGTAGCAGTAACCTTGGAGATGCATTCAGTGACTATTTTAGAGGCATGCAGTGTGTGCCAAAGAGTAGCTGGGACAATGAAAACTATAGAATAGCTTCGGGAAATATGAGCTTGTTTTGGAGGTGATCTGTTTACCCAGGAAGTAGAGACTATGATGGGCAAGAAAACAGTTGGGGAGGGGGGATTTGCTTAATTACTCAACCAATTTTAGCAAACACTTCCCAAGGATACATTCTGGGAATCTGTGCGTGGTTAGAAGCCACATCTTAGCTTGCTTTGTCTGTCACATGCAGAGTTAGCTTTTCATTGGAATCTGGAAAAGGTAGCATGGATAGGAAGGATGGGTCTGTGGTGCAGAGATCTAGGCACACATGAAGGATGGCATTCATATGCTTGTCATTAGGTGTAGGTTTCAGGTTATTGCAACCCCTGGCCTACCAGTTTAACTCCTTATTGCTGGGCTGTAGGAGTGTAAGCATGTGTTGATGGTCTTATAAGCATAATCTTGATTCTGCTTAAATTTCTGAGCTTCAGTTCTTAATTATTAGTAATGAACACTCATGGTATACCTCCCGATGGATCAAAACAGAAGTATGAACAATACTGCAGTTGTAATCTGCTGGCCCAAATAGTGTTGGAATTGACACTGGTTTGTCCTTTATTTGCAGTGTTGACACTCCCTGTACACCTCTTCCTTTGGACTAGTTTCTCAGTTTGTCACTTACTGTTGCTGTGAATATAGGAGAACGCAGTTTTCTGGCTCACTCTTGGGAAAGGACAAGGGAGCCTGGAGGCATTTAGCCCAACGGAAATTCCAAGTTGCAGCAACTCGATGTATGTGACTAGATAGTACTTAAGTCAGTGTTAGTAGGAATCTTGCCAATGACATCAACAGAAAAGTATTATTCTAGTTACTTAGTAAATACAGTCCTGTGTTAATTGTGTCAGAAAACAAGGGAATATATTTTTCCTCTTTTTCAAGACAGAAAGGCCCCTTCCCAAATCAAGCTGCAATAAAATCTTTAGTATAGAGAAATCTTAATGGATACAAAGTGAGAAATGGCTGATTTTTGTTTAAATCAACTTAATGTTCTATTCATTTACTACTAAACTTTTCTGAGTAGAATGATTCTTATTTGGCAGTCCGTATTTCCCTATCAGAGCTAGCAAGAATTTGTAGTATGTTTGGGGCACAAAACATATTCTATTTTAGACACCAAAGGATCATTTTCCAGTGTTTTCTTCAGAAGTTTATGAGGTAATTTCAACAGATCTCACAAATATTTGCTTAATCGTTCCCCATCTCTTTTTATACACCTCTATCTTGGCATCAGTCATGATACAGTACTTAATTTGTTTCTCTCACTAAACTGGAGCTCAGTGAGGGCAGGGGCTATCTTATCTGGCTTTGACTCTTTGGTGATGCTCAGTATTTTTTTAAGGACCAGCAGAATGCTTAAGAGTATATTGTCTGAAAATCAAGTAACTTCTTAGCATTTGTCCCCTTTTTGTAGCACATTTTTTCATAATTTTCAAGCCATGTCTATAACAATCTGGTGTATCAAGGAAAGTCTCATAGCATCAGGTAATACTGTTATTAGGTTACTGTATGAACCTTTTGGAAACCTTTTGGAAAGCTTTGTACTTCTGTCTTAAATAGAAAATATAGAATTCTGAGTTAATAGTGTTTTTTTTAAAATTCTTTCAGCAATTTAAATATGTCGTTCCATGGTTTTTTGCTTTGCGTAGTTTCTGACAGTAAGTTTGGTTAATCTTTGTTTCTCTGCATGCAGTGTGTCTCCCCTCCCCATCTTGCTGCTGTCAAGATGATCTCTATGGTTTTCAAGATTTTCAGTGTAATACATGTAGGGTTTGCATATGTGTGTGCATGCATGCACACATGCATGTGTGTGTTCATCCTGCTTAATATTCTCATAGCATCTTGGATCTGTGCTTTGATTTCTTTCATTATTTTTGGAAAATTCTCAGTCACTATTTCTTTTAATATATCCTCTGCCACATTCTGTCTTCTCCTGGGATTCCAATTGAACATACGTTAGACCATTTGAAACTGTCCAATAGTTCTTGGATGCTCTGTTCTTGGTTTTTAATTTTCATTCATTTCTTTCTTTGTGTTTCACTTTGGGTAATTTCTGTTGACCTAATCCCTGAATGTATTGAACTTTCCTGAGCCATGTTTAATCTGCTGATGAGCCTGACAAAGGCATTCTTCATCTCTGTTACCATGTTTTTTTTTTTTTATTTCCTTAATTCTTGCTTGTAGTTTCTATCTCCCTGCTACAGTTTGAGGGCTCAGGTTTCAGAAATAGATTTTCCACTTAATTTTCCCTGAAACTTGCTTTTCTCTTTTACAAAGTGGAAAAAATGGGTATATAATATAATGCATAACATAATAATACAGTAATGACTAACAGTATTGTTTTGAGAGTTAAGTGAGGTCCCTTGAGCAAGTCCTTCTTTTCCCTTCCCTGGGTCTCAGTCACTCTCTTTAAATATCTGGGCCGTATGATTACTTTAGGCTGCTTTAGTTCCTAAATTGTCGGATTTTGTGAAGGGGAAGGGACCTAACATTTACTGACAACTTGAGTTAATCTTTCATAGAATTTGGAAAAGGAAAGCAAATTACATTTAAAAAGTACTTTTGCAAAACATTTTACGTTTATCAAGTCTATGTGGACTTTAATTGTAAGAAACAGGCAGCATTAAGTCCAGTTGCACTTGGTTAAACCTGTTAAAGAATCATAAAATTTTTCAACTGTTGGGTTTCCTGACTTGCTTGAAAAATTTCATGGCTCATAAAACATCTCACTTTATTTCTCTGTGCCTATAAGATTTTAAATTATTGGGTTGGCTCCCAAATTTTGCAATGTGAGGAAAAACTAATGGAGGTTTTTGCTCTTTACTGACTAGTGCAAATGAATGACATTGCCATTGGATTTGGCTTTGGCTTTGCAGCCACAGACTTGGGTTCAAATCCTGGTTGCACAGCTGTGAAACTTGCGGCTGATTATTTAACTTTTGAGCCAGAGTTTCCTTATCTGTGAAATAAGGATGATATCAACATCAGAGAGCTGTTTTAGAAGACATAATATATGTAAAGCTTTGGGTATAGTGCCTAGTTAATAGTAATCAATAGATTACAGCATTAAAAATAGTAGCAAAAGGAAATATGCTATCATTAAGTCAAAATTTTAGTAAATGGAAGTGGAAAGGTGAGTTTTATATTCTTTTTATTCCTTTAAATGGAAAGGTCTACCTGGTAAAAGGATATTTTAACAGTAAAGAGAGGGTTAACTGAAATGAGAATTGATGAAAAAGAGTAATAACCAAGAATTAGTGCTTACTATGTGACAGATGCTCACATTTAATCCCAGAACAGCCCTATTAAGTAAGTGGCCCTTCCTCTGAGAAGCCTGTGTTTATCTGAGGGGGACCAACCCCTCTTTTGTGTCCTTCTACTACACTCTATACTCTTTCACTATTTTTTGTCTGTAACCCCAGTCCCCTCTCCATTTCTTATCCCCAGTGAAAGTTTTCTATTTTCTGTGTGTTTGGCCCAGAAGTGGCCTACAGTCAGTTGAATTGAATTGTTGAGATATCAAATCCTTGTGTTTTTCTAGTCAAGAGTGAAATCCTACTTTCTTATGTTATAGGTGAAAATTTAAGCATTAAAAACCGGATGTTGGTCTGAGGTAAAAATAGTAAGAAAATAGTTGTGGGTAATGAAACTGGGCAGTCCAGTCTGAGGCTCCCTGCCTCCTCCCCACCCCCAGTGCATACTGTTAAATATTGAAACAGAGTATTTTAAAGTAGCTGTTGCTTTGGAAATTATTTTAGAATAAATATAACAAATTTCAAAGAGGTGTCCATATTCTGTGTTTGTAAGTAATTTTACTGTAATGGGTATTATTCAAGGTTGAAATTATTTAATACAAAGAAACATTCTTTGTTCATACTGTGAGCAACTGTCTTTCAAAACACAAGCCACAGTACAAACATTCTTATTTGAATAACAAGGAATAATGTCAAATTAACATTTTTTTGTAGGTTTTTTCTTGTTACAACAAAAACTTTCACAAAACTGCATTCCTGATTATAGATTAAATTCTGGAGATGGAAGGAACCTGAGATCCAGTCTGACTCCTGCCTGTCACCCAGAGAGATGAAACAATTTATCTAAAGTCATGTACCTAACTAAAGACAGAGCCAGGGAGAGAAAACAGAGTCCATTATCCATTTGCTATAGTGTTACATTCCTCTGGGAAAAAACTGCCTACTCACTTTTAGTCTTTAACTCTAGTTAGAGTCTTGGGGTAAGTTTTTTTCCATGAATAACTTAGTGCTCTTGTTTTCTTGGATGGGTGTCTGGGAACAAACTATCAAGGTTGGTAGCTCTTTTATTGTTGTTGAACAATTGGACAATGTAAGGAAGTTGATAAGGAAAACCTAGTTAGCACTTTAGGAATCAGGAAGAAGCAGTATTTTAAAGTTGAGTTCTTAACCTGGGGTCTGAATTCCCTAAAGTTTTATGAAAATTAAGCAGATATATGCATACCTCTCAAGAAAAGAACCTGTAGCTTTCATCAGGTTATCAAAGGGTACATAATTAAGAACTATTTTTTCAGAAGGAGGAAAAGCTGAGCAAACCTGATTGAGAACTAGTTCCTCTCTTGCACTCTAAATACTAATTATACTAGAGGGCTGCCTTATGTCCAGCCTTCTTCTGGTGGTGCCCTTTCCTACTGGAAAGGCTTCTCCAAATAGCTTCCTGGACCTTGTCATAGAAACCACTGGAGGGCCCAGACTTCTTTTTGCAGGAACTTTTCCCAGATGTTTCCCAAGGCTACTCTTCTCTCTGTCTTTTCTGCTTACTTTTCCCAGGAGAGAGTATGAGAGGGATTTTTGTTTATCAGAGAATCCAACATTTTTATTTCAAGTACATTGTGGTTAAAAGGAATTTGTGAGCTGACTTGAGAACCTAAGACTTGCTATAAGAAAAAAAATGCAAACAGTTCCAATCAATACTTTGAGAATTAACTTTTAAAGTGCCTCTAGTTCTTTAGTTAGGGGATCTCTGTGTTCCGGAAACTCTTTATACTTCTGAAAAGCAGAATGAAAACCCATGGATAGTGGCTTAGGACTTGTCCTGATCTGTCTGTAAAAAAGTGTTTTTAGTTTTTCCTTCTTGAATTTTATTAGATTTAAAAGAAACTACCCTAAATAGAAATTCGTTTTAATGTGATTCCTTCCTAGAAGAGAACATATATAAAGCACATTCTAAATTTTTAAGTCTAGCATCTTGGACAAAGAAAAATCTACCACTAAGACTGAAGTTGGAAGAATTTGTGTGCTTGTTTATTCATTATAAAAATCCCTTTCTAAGTACACATCATGAACTGTCAGGTGTCATGTTAGAAGCTGGAAAATGATAAGTGTCCCGTCCAGCGGGACCTAGTTATTTGTGGGGACGAGGGGGATCCGACCTGAAAGAAAATGGGGGCGAGAGAAGAGCGAAGGCAAGACAGTATTCTGATCAAGCCCTCAAATTTTATTGTAAGACGGGGGTAGATATACACCAGTGTTCAGGGGCAGAGTGGGCCATAGGATACTTGTAAGCAGGGGATTGGCTGCATAGCAGGGATGGCGCAGCGAGTTACATTCTGATTGGTATATGATAATGGGGAAGGAGGGGGAGAAGAGTATCTCTTGGCGCGCGCGGGCTTTCTTGTTGGCGCGCGCGGGCTTGCGGCTAAGCTCCAGGAAGTGAAGCAGGAACTTCATGAACTGTGGCCATCTTGTTGTCTTTGTGTGGCTCCCAACATCTCCTCCCTTTCTATTTATTTCAGAAAGGTGGGCCTTAATCGAGTGAGGGAATAGAGGCCTGGCTCCTCCAGCAGGGTAACATTTCGCAAATGCTCTCGGTATCTTTTAGGGAGGAGAGGCAGAGCTGAAAGCCAAATTGATCTTAATATATCAAGGCTTTATGTACATATGGATACCAACCTCTATGCAAGCCAGGCGTATTCTCAGGGAGGACCAGAGAGGTTCTAGGAAGAACCCTCCCTTGCGGTACTTTGTCTCGCACTCATCTCGATGCCCATACCCTCATAGTTAGGGGTATGTCTGGTTCTGGCTGACCAGCATATGGGCCACATTAAGTACGGTGCCAGAATCGATGGTACCATGGTTGAGGCGCCTGTAAAGTTGAGAACCGGAGACCGGGAGCATTGGTTGGTTCGGTGTAAGACTCTTCATCACAGGCTGTAAGTCTGTGATAATGAACAGCAACCGCTGGCTTGACGAGCTGGTCAACCTGCTCTCGAATAAAAACTGTCAGTTTTCTTAAGGCCCAAGGGCCAAGAGACACTAAAAGGAAGAATCCTGCCAAGGGTCCAAGGATGGTGGGGATCAGAGTAGTTAACCAAGGGGTGGCAGAGGTCTAGTTTTTATACCAGGCCTCATCCTTTTCTCTTTGTTTTTGCCTGGCTTCTAGGTTTTTCTTAACTTTATCAATGCTATCTTGCACTAACCCTGTTTTGTCTTTATAGAAGCAACATTCTTCTTTAAGAGCAGCGCAGAGGCCTCCTTCTTTCAGGAAAAGGAGGTCTAACCCTCGGCGATTTTGGAGCACTACCTCAGAGAGAGAGACAACAGATTCTTTCAGGCTGTCTAAACCTTCTTGCAGATTTTGTATGTCTTTATCAATAGCCTGACTAAGAGCATAATATTGTTGTTTAGAAGTAATTATGGAGGCAATGCCTGTTCCAGCCCCAGCTGCTCTTAATCTTAATATCACAGATAAGGTAATGGCGGTTACTGGCTCACGCTTAGTGCGAGTAGAGCCCGAGTAATATGGAAGGAGGTCTTCGGTGGGATGTATGGAAATCTTGGGCATGAGCATGACTAAAACACAATATTCATTGTTAGATATTAGCAAGCGCGGGTTAACAGAGGGCGTTATGCCAAAGGAGCAAGCAAAATAAGTACCGTTGGGCGCGACAAGGAATTCATAGGACAGCGGGGGTGAGAAGGAGCTGTTACAAATGGGTATTAGCTGAGGGGGTAGACGCAAGACGGGGCTATGTATACAGAGGCCTATTCCCGAAAGCTGCGTCAATGTGAGACCCGGAGAGGTCTCTGAAAAACGGGAGGGGTCTGACCAGCGAGTCTTGCTGGAGTCATTGGTAAGTATGAGGTCTGCTGAGGTGTTTACTAAAACTGCTATCCCTTCGTAAAACGGGGGAACGGGGGAGAAACATAACCAGCACTCGCTATATCCAGTGGAGTTAAGGGATTCTGCAGTCACATTAGCCAGGCCTTTTAAGGATTTCGCCTGTAGAGGGTAAAACTGGGGGGAGCAAGGCCTGGAAAACAGTACTAGTAGACAGGGGAGAAGGGTTAGAAGGTCTTGGGTCTCTTGCCTTAGGGGCAATAGGGCCAAGGACAACGTGCTTGTTGGCGTTTGGAATGGATCGAATTAATTTGATTTTAACAGTGAGCCCAGGGTCCTTTCCTGAAACATAAAGCCTTAGCCCCCATTCATGTCCCCTGAGCCATCTATCAATAGGGGCCCTTTTTCCCTTGTCAGTAAAGGCAATGGAGAGCGGTGTACATCGCCCCCTTGTGGATTGGGTGCTTTGACATTCTGGGGTAACAGTTGAGTTAGGCTTGGGATTCCAAGCCCTACTTACAGTTATATAATCCCAGGTGGAGCTAGGCTTCCAACTAGCATCTCCTGTAGTCTCACACCCCCAGGAGTCACAGAAATAGGAGTCTCTATATCCACATTTATAGTTAAGGGCTCGATCTCTATGAGCTCCCGGGTAAACATAAAATTCTGTTTCTCTGAGGTAGGTTCTCCTAGGGGTGTTGTTACACCCAGGAGAGGTGGTAGATTGTCCCTCAGGGTAGGTCTCAGGGGAGGTGGAAAAAGGAAAGTAAATGTCTGGGGTCCCCCAGGCTGCAGAAGCTCCAGCGGCCAAGTCACAGAGGTCAGGGGCAAGAACAGGCCATGGGGGGGAACTTGCTAAGGTAGAAGAACTGAAAACGACGTCTCCTGCTTCACTGGTGACTGTCCAGGTGAAATTGAAAATCTGATGGGTCCAAACGGGGCGAAAGGTCATGACGAGGGTCAATAGTGTAGAAATCTTCATTTTTGCCTCCTGAAAATAAACAGAAAGGGAAGGCTTCTCAGGGGTTAATATGCCCTGGACTGGAATTATTATTGTTTTTGCCTCTATTTGTGTCTAGGAGTTTAATGAGCCTATCTGGGAGCCATCGGGCATTTTGTGCCTTAGCATCATATATACAAGCATGTCCTTTCCCCCATATGAGCACAGGGTCAGGCCCGTGCCATGTGTTGGTCATCGGATCTCTCCACATAGCCTGTGCATAATTATCTGCCGTGGAGGGATGCCAAAGGCGATCAGCAGCGGTTTTACCCGCGGAGTCATAAGTAAGGAAATTAAGAACAAACAGTGCATGATTTAGGAGTGTCTTTGCATTACCTGTTTTCGGATAGAGTACTTCTCCCCCCGACTGAAGTTTGAATAACATGTTTTTAAGGGTTAAGTGGGCTCTTTCAACAATGCCTTGGCCTTGGGGATTATAGGGAATTCCTGTTATGTGCTTAATACCTAACTGCGCACAGAACTGTTTAAAGCTAGAGCTGGCGTATCCAGGCCCATTGTCAGTTTTTAAGATTTTAGGTGGTGGTAGATATGCCAGGCATGAGAGAACATGGGTAATAACATTTTTAGTTGCCTCTCCCGTTTGCAAGGATGCACATAGGAAACCACTACATGTGTCAATAGACACATGGATATATTTTAATTTACCAAAGGGAGGGTAATGAGTGACATCCATTTGCCATATCTCTCCTGGAACTAACCCCTGGGGGTTGATTCCGTTATGAGGCTCTGGGAGGAGAGTTAGACATCCTTGACATTGCCGAACTATTTGGCGGGCCTGTTCTCGGGTGATTGAAAATTTGAGTCTAAGAGTATGAGCATTGAGATGATGTAGTTCATGAGCCCGTTGGGCTGCAGCCAAGGGTGAGTCTGACGTGACAGAGGCTACTAATTGAGTCGCCAGATCAACTCTGTCATTGCCTTTGGCAAGCGGCCCTGGAAGGCCAGTGTGAGCGCGTATGTGCCCGATGAAAAAAGGGGCATCGCGGTTTAGAATTAATTTTTGCAATTTTGCGAATAGGGGGGAAGCATTTGTAGAGGGACGTATGTAAGGCACTGTCTCTAATAGGGGAACAGAGGTTGCTACATAGGCACTGTCAGTGTAAAGGTTAAAGGGGGCATCTATTAAAAGCTCAAAAACTTTGATTATTGCAGTTAGTTCAACAAGTTGTGCAGAAGAGAGGTCTGTCTGTATTCGAGTAACTTGCCCATTAATACTGAAAGCGGCTATACCGGAGGAGGACCCATCAGAGAACACCATTACGGCCCCAGCAATTGGCGTGGTTTTAGTCCTCTTGGGAAAGACAACTGGGGTCTTTTGAAGGAACTGGACTAATCTGTCTGCAGGGTAATGATTGTCTATTGTCCCCTGGAAGGAGGTGCAGCTAATTGCCCAATCATCATCATGTTGAATAAGCCATTGTAATTGAGATGTATTGTATGGGAGGGTTATAACTTCAGGGTCTCTCCTAAACAACTTGAGAGCTGCCTCTCGGCCTAAACGTAAGAGGGCAGCAACTAATTGAGGATAGGTAGCTAAGACTCTAGGGGGGGAGGCTGGCAAATGAACCCAAAATAGTGGATGGTTTTGCCAAAGGACTCCTGTAGGGGAGAAGGGGGTAGGGAAAATGAGCAGCCACAAACTTAGATGTGGAGAGAAGTAGCTAATGGTCTGTTCAGAAATAGCCCGCTCTACAATGGTTAATGCCCTTTGTGCTTCTGATGAAAGCGAGCGGGGGGAGGAAGGATCAGGGTCTCCACGTAGGACATCAAACAAGGGCTTTAACTCTCCGGTGGTCAGCTTTAAATAAGGCCTGAGCCAGTTGATGTCTCCTAGCAGACGCTGAAAATCATTAAGAGTGTTTAAGGAGCTTCTCTTTAACTGAATTTTTTGAGTGAGGATTTTATTAGAAAATAATTCAAAGCCTAAAAAAAGTTGGGGGGGGTGGACCTGGACTTTTTCTGGGGAAATTTGTAGTCCTCGATCTCGGAGGGCAGTGACTAGCTGTTGACTGGCCGCATAGAGCTGTTGCTGGTCAGGACCGGCAAGAAGAATATCATCTATATAATGGATAATATACAAAGTGGGGAAGAGCAACCTAAAGGGGTCTATAGTCTGGGCTACAAACTTTTGGCAAAGAGTGGGGCTGTTGGCCATTCCTTGTGGGAGAACTCTCCACTGAAACCGGGGAGAAGGCCTTACACAATTGGTAATGGGTATACTAAAGGCAAAATGTTTGCAATCATCAGGATGCAAAGGTATGGAGAAAAAGCAATCTTTTAGATCAATTACTAATTTGACATACCCTTTAGGGATGGCTATTGGAGAGGGAATTCCCGGTTGTAATGCGCCCATAGAGACCATAGTCTTATTAACCGCCCTGAGGTCTTGTAGGAGCCTCCACTTGCCTGATTTCTTTTGGATTACAAAGATTGGGGTGTTCCAAGGGGATGTAGAAGGTTCAATATGTCCAGCAGCCAGCTGTTCTTGCACTAACTCTATGGCTGCATTTAATTTTATAGTGGTAAGGGGCCATTGATCGATCCAGACAGGAACATCACTTTTCCAAGTAATCTTGTCTGCCTGGAGTGCAGGAGGAGCAACGGCCCTTACGAAAAATGTTTTTCAAACCCTAAACCTGAGCGGTCTATCTTAGGCGTGGCCAGTATCGGGTTGGGATCTCCCTGTTTTAGTTTGCCCAACCCCTGACCAGGGAGGTAACCCTGTGAAAGCATCTGCTGTGTTACAACTTCATTAGGGCTACACATGATGACCTTCATTTGAGAAAGGATATCTCTTCCCCAAAGATTTACCGGCAACCCAGGAACTACGAAGGGTTGAATGAATCCGGTATTTCCTTCTTCATCTTCCCAGTTTAATAACTGTGAGCTCTGTAAGGTGTTTCTTGACTGCCCAATTCCTTGTAGATGGGTCAAGGAAGCGTGTAAGGGCCAGCTGGAGGGCCATGAAGCCTGAGATATGACCGTAGAGTCGGCCCCCGAATCTAAAATTCCTTCAAATACTTTTCCTTGGATTTTAAGTTTAAGAGTGGGGCGTTCTTTAGTAATAGCTTGGATCCAATATAAGTCTGAAGAACCTGGGGTAGAGGAGCCTCGCTGCTTATGAATAGCAGGGTGAGATGTACTTAAAGGGAGGGGGAGCGCCTGCGCAAGGCGCTGACCTTTCATAATGCTGACAGGGCACTGGGGGGCACTAGCAAGAATTTTTATTTCTCCAGTATAGTCATTGTCAACTAAGGAAGGGTGGACAATAAGGCCGTTTATTGTGGTGGAAGCTCGCCCTAAAATTAGAAAATAAGTATCTTTGGGAGGTGGGCCATAAATTCCTGTGGAAATAATTGTAATTCCCTCTTCAGGCGTTAATATTGTTGAGGAGGAGGCACAGAGGTCAAGTCCTGCACTCCCGGGTGTGGCCCGATAGAGGGCGGGAGTGCTACAGCTAGGCTGTTCCCCGAGGCCGGCTGAAATGGAATTGGCTGGGGGGCCCGGGGCTGGCCCCTCAGCTCGTTTCCCTGAAAAGGGGGGGTGAAAGGATTTGTGGTACTGTAAAAAGGATTTGTTGGATTGTTACGGCACTCTTTGGCCCAGTGCCGCCCCTTATGGCAGCGAGGGCAAATACCGGGGACTGACCCAACTCTAGGAGGAGGAGCTGTGGTAGGGCATTGGCGAGCGAAATGGCCTGGCTGTCCACATTTAAAGCAGTTACGCATAGGCGGTGCGCCCCTGGGGAAGGAAGGAGGATAAGAAGCCGGGGGAGTTTGAACAGCGGCACCTACAGCTAAAAGGGCTTGGACTTTGGATGTAAAAGGATCGACATCTCTACACATTCTCAGCATTTCATCAAGAGTTTGTCTCGAGTCTTACCGCGGAGGACGGCTCGACATGCCGAATTGGCGTTTTCATAGGCTAGCTGTTTTACAATCTTATCATTGGCAGCCGCGGAACCAAGGGTCCTTTCGGCGGCCTCTAACAGTCTGCTAACAAATTCGCTATAGTCTTCTTGCGAGCTTTGAGTGATCTTAGTTAGAGGAGTGTTAGCAGTCCTGGAAGCAGGGAGTGATATCCAAGCGCCCAAAGCGGCATCTTTCACTTGAGATAAAAGACCAAGGGGAAGGCGCTGCTGCCTGGTTTCAGAGATATATCTGCCCTGTCCCGTAAGCTTATCAAAAGTCTAGGACGCTGTTGGGGAATGAGGGTCTTTTACATTGGCAGCAGCGATGGTCTGACAGCGGTCAGCAAAATCTGCCTTCCAAGTTAAAAACTGACCACGGGTAAGCACAGCCTGGACTATACGCAGCCATTCACCTGGGAGTAAATGTCCTCTTCGAGACAGCGAATCAAGAACAGAAAGGGTAAAAGGGGCATTGGGGCCATAAGCTTTAACGGCCGCGTTCAGCTCTTTTAAGCTTTTGAAATGGATTTTGTGAAATTCTCTAGGGCCATCAGCAGGCTCGGCCGGCTCTGGCTCAGCCTGCTCCTCTCCCTCACTTTCTATTTCCTGAGCAGCAGGGGCGTCTTCGCCGTCGCTTTCAAGATCGCCCTCCTCCGGGCTATGTGTTGTGGAGGTGGGGCCAGAGCGGGCGGAGGCCCGGGTAAGAACAGGAAAGAGCAGTTTTTTAGGTTGTTTTTTAGGTTTTGTGGCTGTAAGCGGTTTCTTAGAGAGGCCCCTTTGCGAATATAATGCGGGACGAACTGGTTGGGAGACAACTAATTTTTGGAGATGGCAAGTTATTCTTTGTTCTACTATCTGTGCTATTAGGTCTTTAGTGCTGGTAGGGGGGCTAACAGGACCGGGAGCCGGAGGGGGTAGCGGAGGGGCCGACGGGGGCAAAAAGGCCGGGGCGCAAACATTGGGAGGCTGAATAGAGGGAGTGTAAGAGGCTCTTTTCAAAACTGGGGGTGTGTAAGAAGGGGGGTTAAGCGACGGGGCGGCAAGGGGCCAATCTGGGTTGTGATACTTGGCCGCTTCGTCTTCTAGTTCAGCCGCGTCTCCCGGATCTAAAGGCTCGCCATTTTGGCTCTTAGTCACGACTGGAAAAACCTTTTGTGTATCGACAAAGTCCGAATCTCGAGGGAGAGGCGGATAAATGCAACATTTGGGAGGGGTATCATGGAGGGCACCGAGCAAAGATGGTGTCGGGCTAGGGGAGGGGGATTTAGCTGATTTTGGGGCAGGGGGATCACTCGAAAGAGACGATTTTGAGGCCGCCCGAGATAGGGGGCGGAGGCAATATTCTGCCACTGACAAGAGTTGACGTTTATCAGGGTCAGTATTTTCAACAATATCTCTGATAAGACCCCAATAGGAAAATACTGAAACAGGAACAGAGTCAGGGCCGTTTTTGATAAGATAATCATTTAAATCTCTACCTACTTTCTGCCATTTTTTAGGATGAATTTCGGGGCCATTAATGATAAACCACGGACAGACTTCATCAACAAAAATAAAAAACTTTACCAAGTCTTTCTTTTTAACTCGAACTCCTCTCTCCCTAAGTGAACTTTTTAGGTCTCTTATGAAGACCGCTTCTTTACTTAATTTAGTTCCCATTTTCTTGTAAGGCGGCCGGTACTCACCAGGGACGACGACCTCCGTGAGCGGCGAAAGGCGTCTCCTATTGTTTCATCAAGAAGGGGTCTGGCCAGACGATATCTTACTCGGGGGTCCGCCTGCGAAGGATCCGCGCCTCGAGCCCCACGTTGGGCGCCACTTGTCCCGTCCAGCGGGACCTAGTTATTTGTGGGGACGAGGGGGATCCGACCTGAAAGAAAATGGGGGCGAGAGAAGAGCGAAGGCAAGACAGTATTCTGATCAAGCCCTCAAATTTTATTGTAAGACGGGGGTAGATATACACCAGTGTTCAGGGGCAGAGTGGGCCATAGGATACTTGTAAGCAGGGGATTGGCTGCATAGCAGGGATGGCGCAGCGAGTTACATTCTGATTGGTATATGATAATGGGGAAGGAGGGGGAGAAGAGTATCTCTTGGCGCGCGCGGGCTTTCTTGTTGGCGCGCGCGGGCTTGCGGCTAAGCTCCAGGAAGTGAAGCAGGAACTTCATGAACTGTGGCCATCTTGTTGTCTTTGTGTGGCTCCCAACAGATAAGTGGTCTCTTCTCTTGCAAAGCTTACAATCTGCTGGAGACGCAGGTCAACAATACCAATTCAGCATGCTAAATATTCTAACAGAGGTGTCAAAAAATCTGGAATCAATACTCTACTTGGCTAGAAAGAGGGGTGGGAGTTACAGTAAACTTCCAGAAAGGTAAATATTTGAATCATGTCTTAACAGTTCAGTAGAAACTTGTCAGGCAAAGAAGGAATCTAGGAATAAATGGTGTGTTTGTGCCTTCCTAATTTTAACTAAATTTAACATTTGCCACTCTCTTATTTGTATTTTCAATTAGAGCTCCAAACGAGAATGGAAGCCACTGGAGGACCGTAGCTGCACAGATATACCATGGCTGCTGCTTTTTATCCTCTTCTGCATTGGGATGGTAAGGAAACTCCCACACAGGATTAGAACCTGAACTCATGACCCAAGGAAATGATGGGGACTTGGTTTAAAGAGGGAGATTGTTATTTATCAATTTCTTTTTAACCCCTCCTGACTTGCTTATAACTGAGGGTCCTAGGATACTATTGAAGCCAGTTATTTTTTCTCCCATACAACTCACTGGGAGTTGGTACCCCCTTGTTTGGGTTTATTTGGGGGATGGGCGAGAGGTTCCTATATGAAAACTGAGATTGAAATTAAGGAGCATTGGAAATCTATCTTTCTGACTAGATCATTTCAGAAAGCAAATTAATTTGACATAAATTTTTGTGAACTGTGATCTTAATGGGTTGGTGAGCAGAGCACTCTCCATGGAGTCAAGAGTCCTGAGTATTTATCCAACTCATTTATACAAACCTGATGATTCTTTTTGCACAGGTTTTCCTCTCAGGGCTCTGTGTTCCTTTGTATAAAAATTAGAGGTTTTGATAGATGATATCTAGAATGCTCCTAGCTGTGACATTTTTTAGTTCGTCCTTAGAGAGGAGGCTATTTGCTCACTGCTTCTTCCTCCTGCCCAGGCTAGGCCTCTGCTGCCTGCTGTGTATGCTCTAATGAGTGGCACCTCTCAGTCAGAGATCAAGGGACCTGGTGATTTTTCAGTGGGTGTAGAGGATGGAGGAGCAGAGTACTTGGTGCAAAGTGTTTGGGGTGTACTTATCCAAACTACATACCCACCATTCCCTGCAAGTGTTTCTGACACAGGCTTTAGGGATTTTAGAGTCACTGCCAGTATGCTGGGCAGGAAAAAAGATAGAAAATAGCTGTTTTAGAGACAGTTGATGTTTAGAGCTAGAAAGGACTTGGAAATCCTCATGTGGTCCATCATCCTCAGATTAAAAGCATCAGATCGAAAGATGGAAATGGCCATCCCAAGGCAGCTCTGCTGGTTAATGGCAGCACTGGGAATGGAGCCCTGGTCTCCTGGCTTCCAGGCTAGTGCTCATTTCTGCCACCTACTTTTCTCTCCCTCAAGGGGACTTCAGGCAGTATTGCCCTCTCTTTCTTAGTCATTACAACTCAAACCACCATTATGCTACCTCAGGCAGCCTTTTTTCCTCCCACTTGTGTGTAGTTTTAAAGGCCCTTTCCCCATACTTTTTATGGAGGTTCTTTAGGAAAATCTTATCCTGTATTTCTGCTATTGCCCTCCTTGCAAAAGCCATTTGGGAATCACAGAACAACCCTATGCATGGCTAAAAGGCATAATTGCAGGTTCTGAACCAAGGAAAAGAAAGCACTACTGCTTTATAATGAGATACAATAATCCAGTAAAATACAGAGGGTTAGTTTTTAACAATAATAGAGAGCTCAGTTCCACTGAACCTAAGATATTTAGAAAACATCAAAATACCCATTTCCTAACTTAGGACTTGTTCAAGAGTCTTAGCTTAATGGAGTAGCAACTCAAATTTGGTGTGCATGAAGAGTGTGGAAAAGATTGTTTGCTTGCGGAAATAGTCCATAACCTCTTCCCACCCACCGAATTAACCCTGGGACAAATAGGAGCTGATCTTTCAAATTATATTGATAAAAACATCTACCTGCTACTTGAGGCACTTTTGATTTTCTGTGCTAAAATAGCTCAGGAAAGTGCAATCATTAATGTTAATAGCCTGATTTGGGAGTGACAGGAGAGTAAGGAGCTATTTGTTTACTGAAACGTTTTAATGCTATGGTAATTAATATGTTTTCAGTGTGATGGTAATTAAGACCCACTGTGTGTGCATTTAAATGCAAGCGTAATGTTATTTGTTTTGCAATGATTCTTTTAATGGATTACCTCTTGGTATTGAGCTAACATCAAATGTTGTCATGTGGAAACTGGAGAAACCACAAAGTTCTTTGGCCCACCATATTAGCACAGCAGTAGACCAATGTTTTTTGTCTTCTGAGTATTTGTTTTCTGTTTTTTTTCCGAATTACATTTTTCTTTGGATTTCATTATGTATCACTTTTTTAAAACAAGCATTCAACAAACATTTGTTGAGCATTATTCTATGCTTGATGCTTTCATCTTTACCTTAAGAAGTAGGTTTTATCCCAGACAAGGAAGATATAATGAAGTTAAATATTAGCTTGTCTAGGAATACACTGGTAATAAATAAGTGGCAAAGAGAATAGGAACTGGAACTTTCTGCCAATATTCTTTTAACCCAGCTGTTCACTTCTTTTATTGTCATTTTCTTTCTCAATTTGCTTGCAGCCTAATATTCAAGCCATATCTTTATTCACTGTTCTTACTTGCTCTTCTTTACTCACTCCTTGATGACTTTTTAAGATTATTTTAATAATATTTTAAGATCTTGTCATCTTTCACTCATATTTACCATTAAATCTTTTGATTTACCCATGCTCCTCTCTTCATGAATATTTGTCCTTCAACTTCTTCGCTTATTTTCAGAATTTTCTTGTGCTTGAGTTGTCTAGAACTTAAGGGTATTCTTCAAAGTCAATTATTATCAGCCTTCCTGAGAGCTATCATCTTCTACATTTGAACTTCCATCAACAGTGTGAAATTCCTGGGCATATGCTTATCCTATTTAAAAAATTACACATTAGCATTATTCTTCTACATTTCTATTTTCCACGAAGGTAGTAATCAAGTGGTTCTCATGTTAGACAAGTGGCTGCATACTAGAATCCGCTGGGATTAAAAAAGAAATACTTGTTTGTGCATCCCACCTCTGATTTTGATTTAATTTCTAGCATTGCTATATTCAGCCAGGGGTTGAATAGTGCCACTGTTGTAGGCACTGATAAACCACTAAAGAGTTTTGATCTAGAAATGATATGGCTGGGTTTAGAAAGAGGGCCCTGGTAGCCAGTGTTGAAGATGGCTTGCTATGCCATTATAAACTAAGAGATTTCAGGCAGACCAGTTTAGAGGCTGATGCAATAGTCCAGATAAGAGGTGGGAAACCTGAAATAAAGTAGTGATAAAGGAGAGGAGGGGAGAGATTGAAAAGTAGGATCCATAACATTTGTGTCATCAGTGTTGTAAGCAAATGAGAGACAGATGATTAAGAGATTCTTGTCAGGGATTTAGGGTAGTGTTTTTCAGCTCAAGTCCTACTCTAGTTCACAGCTTCCAAACCACCATTTCTGTACACATGAGGGAACAAGAATGGAATGGACAGAGTGCTCCTTAATTAGTAGCTAAGCGGTCACCTGATTATGCCCAGTGAAGAACTCCTTGGTAAACATGAGTTGTAGAATGAAGCTTGGGCCATGTGGGCAAATGGTCCTTCCTTTCCTGCTTGTCCATCTTCATTCTGTCTCAGGGAGAGGTATTAGTGAGAATAGAAGAGTGGGGAAGGGCAGGCAGGGGGAGGGAAGAGAGAAAAGAAAGTTACCTGGACCAAATCAGCCCAGCTTTATGAGAAAAAGGCAGGAAATAGAGGAGACTGGGTGATCCTAATACAGTTGCTTACCATGGAAAATAAAAGATGCAGAGACCCCCTACAACTTACCCCTGATAGGAATTGTTGCTTACTGTAGACTAGATGACACATGTGACTCAGAAACATTTAGTTTCACAGCTGCTCAAATAGATACCATTTTTACCATCATTCCCATTTTACAGATAAGGAAACAGACACAGAGACAGGTTCAGTAACTTGTCTAGATTACCCAGTGGTAACATTGAACCCAGGAGAGAAGAGGTATAAGGCAACACATCAAGAGGGAGTCCCTCCTTTGTGCCCAGAATTGGGAACAATAAAAAAGTGTTCAGAGCATGGACCTCACTTGCCAGTAAAACATAGTCTAATCAATATCTCAGACTCTGGCCAAATAGTTTGTCATTACTGCTTCCTCTAGTGCAGAGTTAGGAAGCTGGGGTGATGGCTGAGAGCATGGAGAGGGAGGACAGGAGAGTCCTCTTACTTCATATGCGGGCGGTCTCATAAATAATGGAACTGCAAATGGAGATAAGGTTTATGTAGGAAAGGAAAATGGTTTGGGGAAATGTGGAATAAGATAAGTTTTAGAGATGTACAATATGTGGGTAAAGGTAAGCTGTGGGAAATGTAGAGTTGGAATTTTGGAGAATGATCTGGACTAGAGCTGGATTTAAGAGACATCATTGCTTAGGTTGTCCCTTCAGACTGCTTTCAAGGACCTTTTATGTTTTATAGCATTAGTCTAGTTCCCAGGGCATAGCGTTTCTACCTCATTAACTATTGTTGAGAATGCAGTGCAAAGTGAAAGACTCAAAAACTCACTGCAGGATTTAGTCATCTGTGTGATGGTCTGTCCTCTGCCAGGAGTGTAGAATAGGAAGAACAGTATGCCAAAAATTACCCTAAAGTTAACTTAAAGTCTACCTACTTTCTGTTAAATCCTTTTTTTTAATTATACTAAAATGTGCATAACATGAAATATACCATTTTAACTATTTTTCAGTGTACAATTCATTTAAACCCATTTGCTTTTAACCTAGTAACTTCTTTTATTCTTAGTCACCGTACTTGACTATACTCCAACATATTTTACTGTGTATCTACTTGCCCTCAGAATCACAAAGTTTTGGAAGAGGAAAGGGGTTTAGAGATAAATCTGGTTCAGTCCTTGTGATAGCTAAGGAAGTGGAGGCTCAGAGAATTTAAAGTGGCTTGCCCAGGATCATACAGAGTATTCGGGCAGAGCAGGGTTCAATTTCTAATATTCCTTTCTCTCTCTCTCTCTCTCTCTCTCTCTCTCTATCTGTGTGTGTGTGTGTTTTCCATTTCTCCAAGTTGCTGTGAAACTGAGCCTCTCTGATTTTGCTTCCTCATGCCCCATTATTTTCTTCTTTTGAGAATATTTCCATTCTTTTAAGGTAAACTTTATGTATTATAACACTTCCATACCTTGTTTGGTGTCTTGCATTTGTTTAATATGCTCAATACATGATTATGGAGTGTATTTTTCCTAGGCTCTTAATCATTCTTGCCTTTTTTCCTCTTTCCTCTTGCTTACAACAATACAGTTCCTGTTAAACTTTAAAGAAATCCAGAAATCTGGCAGATGGACAAAATTTTAAAATTTTTTTAGTTTGTTTGCGAAAGTATTAGTTCTCCATCAGGCCTTCTAGTCCTACCCTATGTACTGGTTTCTAATAGCCTTCCTTGTTTCGGGTTCTCAGAAGAGGAGGAACAGAAGCCAAATGTTACTCCAAGGTTTGACAAATTAGTTATTAGGAGATTGACTCCAAGGATTGATAGAGATAAGGGATGTATAGAGCTGACAGAGGTAATATTTAAGAAAAAAAAAAAGTCTGGATACATTTTCATTAATCCATGGGAGATAGCTCTAAACATGTCTTTTTTCCCCCATTTAAAAACTTTGAAATATTCTGCCATACTCATATTTCATCCCCACCCTTCACCTGTGTCTTATTGACTATTGTAGTTTTTCCTCAAATCTAAACTAAGACCGTCTGCCTTGCTCAGTTGCATAGTAATGGCTTCAGGTGTGAAATTCAAACATGCCTATGAAATAAAATGTGTCCCTTTTGTTGACTAATAGTGAATGAAACTAAGCAAATGCTCTTACTTAAGTTGAAGTAAATGAGCACAGTTTGTTAATTAGCAAATTATCTTTCTCCCACTTAGGCAGTAGATACTTGTTAGTTGCCAGGTCTTGTCTGTGATCCACCATGTGGTCTTTATCTGATTTGAGTCACCTCCTGTTTGTAATTAGATTTGTCTCCTCCTCCTGTCTCTTAAAATAGCTGTTCTGAAAGCACTTCAGTAGATCAGTCATTTTAAGATTTTAGCTGTGGTCTCTTCCCTATGAATAGGGTTTACTTTTTTAGTGATTGTTCTCTACTATAGGCTTATAAAAGCCTTCCTCATCCCCCTTATAATTTGCTTTATTAATGTGATTTCCTTCTTTTGAATGCCCCCACCCTACAGCCCCACCACTGTAGAGCCATTAAATCATTGAGGGTATTCTCTAAGTTTCTCTTACCCTATTTTAATTTCATATGTCACATATTTTCTCATCTGAAAGTATATTATTTCCTGCATTTGGATTTCAGGATTAAAAAAAAAATAAGATAGTATTTTCAATTATATTTGGCCTAGTTCCCCATTGTCTGTGCTTGTCCCATACGGGAAGTCCCTGGGGTAACAGTCAAACTATCTTATTAGCTTACTGTTCTCTGTCCTTTCTCCCCTGCAGCTTCTCACCCTCTTTTCTTTAATGCTCTTGGAAGCTACTAAGAAGTTAAAATGGCCAATGTGAAAATGTTCAGTGTCCTATTTTACCATATATATGTAATATTTATAATTTATACTCTGCCTACATCCCAGAGAGATGTGAGATGGCTTATGATAAAAAAAAAAACCCCACATGTCCAACAGAATTGTTAAAAATAGTCAGAAAGGGAAATTAGAAACCCTTTAAAGGAATCTGTAACACAGTACTTACCAAACATGAGAAAATTCCTATAAAAAGTACAGGAACATAACCTTTTAATTATGCAAGGACTTTGCTATTTTAAACTAGTAGTGAAAGAAGGTTTTAATTGTGGTCTGAATGTTTCTGTGTGGTAAAAAAATTACTGACAATATTTCTCACTTTTTCCCCCTAGAAATTTTTGTTCTAAGATAGAGAACTGAAGGGATTTGTGGTTAGTCCCTGAGTATCCTTGTCAACCTCTTTGATCGGACTTTCTTAGTCAAATTTACCACTAATGGCTACCATGTATTGATCACCTGCCATGTACCAAACCAGCTAGGGGTTAGATTATGAATTGTCTCATTTAGTCTGCATCATTAGGCTATGAAATAGATGATACTATTTTGGATGAGGGATGAGAAGGAAACAGATTAAATAAGTAATTGGATCAAAGTCACACAGGTAATAAGTGGTAGAATGAGGGTTTGAATCCAGATCATTATGGATTCCCTTTCTATTATTCTATGATGCTTCTTATTAAAGAACTGTACTGGAAAGGTGAGCCATTCAAGATCCTAAAATTTACCTCCACTTTTAGTTTTTGTTCAGTGTAGGGTTTCCTAATTTGAGGTTCAAGGATATGCTTAAAATGGCATGCTGATTTGCATGTGTGTGTATAGGTAGGGATTACATTTATTTTTTCTCATGCCTTAGTATTGGCTTGAAGTTTTGAAGTGGGAATAATTGCTCTGCTGTCTCCTTGGAGGAGTTGGGAGAGGGGGAGGGGAGACAGTGGATGCAGGTGAGTGAGTGGGTACCAACCAGCCCAACTCTAGTGCAGCTGCTACTTTGAGTCTGAAGGGTACTAACATTTATTGAGACAGACAGTTTACATGTGTTACCTCATGTAATTCTCACAGCAGCCTTTGGGGCAAGTTGGTTTTAGCCCCAGTTTATAGATAGGTAAACTGAGGCATGGAGAATTAAGCAAGTTTGCCCAAGGTCACCCAAGTAGAAAATGGAGTCATCTCTATTTCATTATCAGTGGTGGCTTAACTGCCCAAAAATCCTGTGTGGTCTTTCCCTTACAATGTGGTCTCATTTCTAACAACAATAAGCTTTTACTCTGCCCATCAGAATTGTTACCACTTTACTAGATTATTTCATTTAATCCTTACTGCAGCCTTATGAGCTGCACACTCATTATCTCCATTTTACAGGTGAGTAAGTTGAAGCACAGAGAGGTCAAGTAATTTGACAAGGACCAGAGAGCAAGAGGAGTGAATCAAGGATTGTCTCTACTCCTGAGTCTACCTTTGTACAAAGAATAGTTTCAAGAAGGTTCTCCAGCTAGACCTATGCTTTCTACTCTTCTCCCTCATGTTCCTTACCTGCATGATAAAAATAGAGGGGTTATTAGAAAAATAGTCTATTTGCCTTTTTAGGAAAGCATGTTTCAAAAGAAAATACTTCTCTCTGAGGAACTGCATATTATTAGTACAATATTTACCACTGTAGGCCTGAAGTCAAGCGAGGCTGCTTAGATAAGTACTACTCATGGTACTTGGCTACGATGAGTTAAACAGTGATAATCTCTGCCTTCATTAGCCACTTAAGTAAAGGTAACAAAACTCAACCCTTTAAAGACCAAGTTGCAAGATTATTTCTTCACCCCAGTCTTGTCTCCCAATTCAGTCAGTTCATCAGTAGTGATTCACCTTCCTTCCTGTCCTTAGGCCCAGGAGCCTGCCTTTGAGTGTAGGCTTTTATTGCTTTGTTTTGATCAGTGCATACTTGACTTAGAAGGCATGATGCGGTTCTGAAGCACCTATCATTTATTCACCTTTGGCACTGTGATGAAGCATATTCTTATGAAATGAAGTGAACTTTATGGCACACAGACCCAGTGTCTCACTCTCCTTGAGACTTCAGTATTAAGAGCCTGACGGTGCTTCATGGTGTAATTCTTTGGCTTGTATACAGCAGCTTTATTGCAGGAAAGAAACAGAAGTGTTGTGTGCACTGAAGTGATAATAATTCAAAACACACATACCTATTGTTCTTTGAGTTTTTTTTCTTTCATCCCTTGCTGGTGTTCATTTAACAGAACTCTTTTACAACCAAATAAAACAAAAGAATGAAGAAAGCTGGGTTTGATTCTGTGCTCTGATCTTTACTAGCATCTGTGGTCTTGGGCAATTTATTTAACCTCTCTTGGCCTCAGTTTCCTCATCATGAGGATTAGCAATAATGTATGGTAAGCACCTAGTGCAGAGCCTGGCACATAGCAGATGTTCAATACAGAGAAGCTGCTATTATTATTATAAAATGCAAAGACGATTTTATGATGTAAAAGCTTGAGATTTGTTTTGTTATGGTAGTAAATAGTGTTTCCCTGTGGACTGCTTTGTGCTGCTTATGTGAAATCCAAGGAAAACAGTGGAATAGTGTTTGCAATAAGGAAAGATAGCTCTTTGTTCCCTTTGACAGACAAAAGAAGCTCATTATCCTATCAAGTAGTGACTGTTGCTATTGAAATGGTTTATTTGTATGGTTTATTTTTTTTCTGTTTTTTCCTAGGGATTTATTTGTGGCTTTTCAGTAGCAACAGGTGCAGCAGCGAGACTAGTGTCAGGATACGACAGCTATGGAAATATCTGTGGGCAGATAAATGCAAAGTTGGAACCAATACCAAACAGTGGCATGGACCACACTCATCGGAAGTGAGTAGACTGCTGCTGAATGATGAACACTGTGGAAACTTGGAAGGGGGTGGAGAAAATCCTGCTTTTTCTTACTGTTACAAAGATAATATCTTACTGAATAATATTTTTATATTATGATAAGGCTCCTGCTGGTGTTTGGGTTTTTTTTTTAATTGTCCACTTAAATAATTCCTGTTTTAGGGCTTTAAATACATTTTCCAGGAAACAAAATTAGTTGCAATGTTAAAATGGGCTGCCTTGAGGTTTTAATGAATAAAGCCTTGATTTGAGAGGGTTCCTCTTGTACTTGTGTACACCCTAAAAGGCTAATGGGAAAATAAAGTTTTAATCCAGAGAATAACATTTTTTTTCCTAAGATTGTACTTGATGGGACAGAGGGATAATAATGGATTTTGAGACTTTAAAGTTATAACAAAACATTTTGTGATGCATCATTTATAAGTACACATCAATTTCCAATTTTATAAAAGATACATTTTCTTTGTCAGACCTTAAAATTTGTTTTCCAAAATCCTCTTTTGGGTTTCAAGACATTCCTGACTTAATCACCTTTTTTTCTTCAAAAGAGCTGTTTATTTCATTTTTAATGTCTGCAGGGAAAATGTATTTCATCAAACATTTTTTATGTGTGATGTCAGTATGTTCAAACTGTATATTGGTGCTCCATCAAACTTTATTAGACAGGTCTAATAAAGATAGGTTTTCAGAATTAACGAAACTAATTTTAAGGTGACAGGTTAACCAATTCAATTAATGAACTTTATAGGAAACGGCTAAGTGGCTAAAAACATTTTTAAGCTATAGTTCTATTATGAAGCATATCCGAGGATGTAATAACTATGTTTATTATTAGATCCATCTGTTGGTTAAATATGGGCCCCTACTGAAAAGTATAAGATTAATTTGATAATTTCATAAACTTGAAGAAATCCAAATAGTTAATCATATCTCAGAGATATTCCACCATTTAATGAAGGAATAATGCAGTATTCAAATAAAAAGCATTTTAAATAATAATAATGAATGTTTTTATAGATGCTATAGTCAACAGGCATATTATACCCCCAATGAGGTGGGTGTAGCAGAGGCTTAGAGAGACTGAAATGTCTTTCCCAAAAGTCTGGTGGGCAGTAGACTATCCAACACAGACTCTGAGCCTTTTTCTTGGTATGTACCTGCATCTCTTGACAGGAGAAGTGAGAATTGAACTCTTAGAAATTTGGAGGTTTCTTTCATTCATCCTTTTTGATTGCCTCATGAAATTAACACAAATTTTAGGTTTTGTGTGACTTTTGTTTTTACTTTTTATTTTAAAATAATTTTAGAGTCATGTAGAAGTTGCAAAAATAAAACAGGTCCACATATATTTTTTTAAGGTAGTGTTCATGTTGTCAGATACTGCTTAATTCTTTAATGCCGTTGATGTGAACCAAACACAAAGTATTACCCTTTATATAACTGAGGAGATAAGAGGAAACATGCTCTACTCCCTCAGGTCTACTGCTTACTTGAGGTCGTAATTGTATTTAAGGCTCTCTTTATAACTTGCTAATGACTTGACAACCAGATTCTCACCATAAGGTTTGTGTAAATGTCACTCTTCACACTTAACCTATTGAGAGTCACTTGTTCAATTTTTAATTTCAAATCCTTGGATTATTTTCTGTACATTTTAGCCTCTTGCAAAGAGAACTTGATTATTATTTGAAAAAGTGAATGCTTAACAGAGTCAGGAGGCATTCATGAATAGCTATTGGGAAATAGTTTCCCAGGTATAGCTATGCTCTAACTTATGTGTATGTTGTTTAAATGTCATTTTTGATTTCTACTTCTCTGTATATGCGTATGTTTTTGTGCCAACCCATTTAAGTATTTCTATCTATAAATGGATATTTTTAAAAAGTGAAGGGTACATTTTGAACATAACTTTCTCAGGTAAGTCTATACTTTTTGGATTTGAAAGGAGGCAGAAAGTATTTGTGCTTGTTACCTTTACTCCATCCTCTTTCTTTGCCTGCCACATGGCATTGATTTCCTTCTTTTTCACTCATTTCCTCATACATCTTTGCTTTATTCTGAATACCAGACACTTCCACACTTAGAGAATTTTTTATGGCTGTTTGTCTGCTGTTACTACAACATGATCTTGATCTTTATTGCGTTCTCCTGTCCCCCATCCTCAGTCCCTAGTACTTGGTACTTACTAGGACCTCGATACATATTTGTTGAATAAGTTCATGAATGAATCCTCTAAAATCTTGAATACACTAATTCTTTCCTGCCTTCATGAGTGTTGTTTCCTCTACCAGAAAAAAATTCCTCCCATTCTTCAAATGACTAAATTCTACTTCTTCAGCTCTCAGTTATAAATGTTACTTCCCAGAAAGGTCTTTCTGATCTTGTAATTTAAATCAAGTATTTAAAAATACTCCCTCATTATGTCCTGTATATATGTATTTATTTTGTGATTATTTGTTAATTGTTACTTCTAAGTTCAACGAGAGCAGAGGTGAGGTCGGTTTTGTTTACTGCTATTTCCTCAGTACCTAAAACATAGTAGGCACTCAGTTAAATGTTGAATGGGTAAATAAATTTCTTTCCTTAGAATATGTTCTAAGAAGTGAGCTACAGAGTCTGAAGATTTGAATATTTTCAAGATTATTAATGTATTTGCTGAATGGCTTTCCATAAAGCCTCCTTTCACATTTCCACCATCTGAAATCACTCTATTGCTTTGCTAGTATTACTAGTTTTTATTTTTTTATTAATTTGATTGACCAAAAAAATGGTATTTTATAGTTTTGAGTATTCCTTTTCCTCTCCACTTGTTTGTTGACCTCTCATGAAGACTGTTGTGCTAGCTTATTTGTTCTTGACCTTCTTATCTCTAATCTTCTCCATCCTTTATACTGTGATAGGATTAAGTTCTTTAAAACACTTTTTATTGTCATTTCACAGCTCAAGAGCCTTTCCTGTAGTGTCATTGCCTACAGCATCAAAGGTGAGCCCACTCAGCGCCTGCCCTCCCAGGCTTCCTGTGGTGGAGAGCCTTTGCACCATTCAGTCTTCGCACTATTTTTCAGTGTAGTAGTGTTCTGCCCATGATATTAAGTCAATTTATCTCTGTCCTGTTCTCACTACCTCCCTGCCAGTCTGAATTCTTGAGAAATTTAAGGTGGGTCTCATAACTAACTTCTTTATGAAATATTTCAAAACAAATTTTGTCCTTTCCTATCTGAACCTTCCTATCTCATACTTGTTTTTCTATTGCCTTTAAGGTGTCCTCTCATTGTATTGCATGTTTCTCATCTACCTGTATTAATGATCCGTTGCTAGATAACAATATCACTATAAATGTAGGGGCTTAAAACAAGACATGCTTATGATCTCATAGTTCTGTGGGCCAGGAGTCTGTGTATGGCTTAGCTGGTCCCCTGCTTCAGTCTCTCACAAAGATGTAATCAAAGTGTTGGTCTGGGCTGGAGCCTGTTGCCTTCCAAACTCATGTGGTTGTTGGCAGCACACAGCCTTTCAGGATTGTTGGACTGAGAGCCTTAGCTCTTCACTAGCTGTCAGCCAGAGGCTACCCTCAGTGCATGCTATGTAGGACTGTCCACAAGGCGGCTTACTTTAAAGCCAGCATAGAGAGTCGGCTAGCAAGATGAAGTTACAGTCTTATGTACTATAGTTTTGAAATCGATATCCTGTCACCTTTGCCACATTCTACTGGAAGCTAGTCGCAGTTACCACCCACACCTAATAGGAAGGGATTACACAAGGGTGTGAATTCTAGGAAATTGGGATTATTGGGGCATCTTAGTCTGTCTGCCACATTCTGAGCTCTGTCTCCCTGGAGCACCATGTTTTGTATAACTTCTGGATTTGAGGCCCCGAGAGTTTATTGAAGCGGACTTATTGAATTGTAATAAAATGGAAAGGAGGAAAGTTAGGTAAGAAATGGAGAGGAATGCCTTGGACCTGTTATAACTAAAAAATTTAAGATGCCAAGATGATTAAGAATTCTATTAGTAAAGAAAAGGCAGTATTTTATTTCCTGTCATTCTAATTGTAACATGTTGTCCTTCTCCAAATAGTATTTTTAACCTGATGCCATATTTACTATAGTAATAAGGATGCATAGAAAAATGGCAGTCTTTTTTGAGATACAGGAAGGCCCCAACTTCAAGTGAAGTATGTTCCCAAAGTTGATTTTTAAGTTGGCTGCTTGAGACATATAATCCTTTTCTGCATAAAAACAATACTATAAATAAGGTTCTGAGACTGCATTGACTCAGAAAAGCTCGTTTATCTCAAAACCATAAGGCGCCAGCTATGAAAGGGATCTTTAAGATTATCTAGTGCATAACCTCCTTAAAGCATCCTGTGAAATACTTGTGAGTATCAACCAAGGCCTGAAGAAGAAATGGCTTGTTTTGTAGCTGAGTTATAGTGGTAATAGTACTGTAGAACATGAGTATGACTTACAGTCATTTCGTTCTTTTTTTTTTTTTTTTGGAGAGTAGGATGGTAATAATATGTTTTGAACTCTGATTGACAATTCTGAAAACATATCTCTTCTGTCACATTCTAGATTGCCTACCATTTTCAAAACCATAAAACTAGCCTTAGAGTATATGTGTCAATTTTTAGACAGAGAATTATTATTATTATAAACATTGTTTCCAGAAAGGAAGCTCCCATCTAACATATCAATTTGGATAAAGAAGGGATGCTTCTAAGATACCGGAAATAGTGGATATGGGGACTATGCCAGGGCACAGTGTCTAGCTCTGTCAGCCCCTGGCGAGACAGTTGTGCTTCTACCAGGGATGTTCCCGTGTCCTAGTGTGCAGGATGGGAGAGGCTATGGCGAGGTGGCAGTGCTTTTAGGATGCAGAGGTTATTGTAATGCAGGTGAGGGTATGCTGAGTACTGCTTTAAATCTTTCTAATGTAGGTATTATATTGTTATTAGAACTCTGTTCTGTGTCCTGCAAACAATCCTAGCACAGAGCTGAGTGTCCACTTTCTCTGTTACTCTAGAAGTTTTCTCAGTGTATCTCACTTATCAATATTGATTTTTTTTCATAGAATTCCTAAAGATTTTTTTTTTTTGCACGAAACTAACTTTCTTCTTTATCTTTTTGTCTTTCTTCTAAGGACGCCATTTAAACTCCCAGTCACCAATAAAGGTCCTGTGACTCTAAAATGCCTCTCAGATTTCAGATAATCCATGCTAACAGGATGTATAGGAAGTAGAGGTTTAAGGAGGTTGATGGGATGCATGTGTAAATAAAATCTATAGAGAGCATTTTATGTGAGACCTTTTTCGGTGAATTTCATCACCTTTAGCAGGCTATCTAGTGTGAGTTTTACTTCTTCCTTTAACTTCCTTATTCCCCAGAAGAACATTTGTACTGGAAGGCTTCCTGAGGTCACTGAGCCCCTTCATTTTACAGGTGAAGAAACTGGGGTCTAGGAAACATCAGTGACTTGATGAAGTCCTAATACCAGGGCCAGTACTGCACTCTGCGTGCTCATTCCAGTGCTCTTTGTGTCATATACGCACGGTTTCTGGGAAGCTACCCAGTGATTCCAGTTCCCCACATTTTTTACTTTTGAGGCCTCTCCCTCCCAACATTTAAAGATGAAACTTTTAGTAAAATATGCAGAGAAGGGGAAGATTATATAAATTAATGAAGTTATAACTAAAGAAACTTCAAATTCTTTACAACTATGAAAGCTTTGAGCAATTTGAAGGCAGTCTTGTCTGTTTCTTTCTCTGTCAGGTAAAAATATGAATTTTAATGATGAAATGCATTATTCTTATTTCACATTTGGAAATCTTTACCATTTGTATGTTTCAGTTTTTTCTTGAAAAACGTATAGCTTCAACTGATACTTTTTAGCTAGGTAATTAATGGTTTAATAGTGAATGGTCTTATTTTAAAGAAACCTATTTTTATTATTTCTACTTGTATGAGAGTAGAACTTTAAAGGCTACTGATTACCTTCCCTAAAGCTCAGAGCTCTGTAGGTTTAGTGTCTGGTTCAGTCTACCCCGTGATTGCTAATTATCTTATTAGCTTTTATAAAGGCATATTCACGGGGTTGGTAGTGATATTGTACCAGTTTAAACTACTCATGAGAATATTGTCAAGTATTCTGGGCCTGTGCCATGCTTATAGCCATCTATTTTAAAAGGAACATTTTTCTATAATTAGGTAATATGTAAAACATACCTCTTTTGAAGACCTTCTAAAAAGTTATTAAATCTTCTTGACTGTGCATGCCTGTTCTATTAGAAAAAGAAAAAGAACTAGAAAAGTACAGATAAAATTTGTTAAAATATTTGCTCTGAGGATCCTTTTAGCAACTAAGTATGGTTCTTCATGCTTACATGACTAGAACTTATTTCTCTTCCTCCCAGTGACTTAAATCAAATTGCTGTTTAATGAATGACCATCCTTCACCTGTTTATTATTTTATTTAGTACTTTCAATACACATGTATTGAAAATCTGTGTGCTGGAGGCCTCCATTAGGAATAATAAAATAGGAAACAAGCTAAATGGCTAAAAAGGTTTGGTTAAATTAATTTATTTATTCATTCATGAATTATGTGTCTTGGCCATCTTTAGGTTAGACATTGGCAATTATACTTTTGAGCAAAATAGGCACACTTTTTTATCTCATGGAAATTCTATAGAGAAAACAACTTTATAAAATCATCATGCAATCATAAATGTTATTACAGCTCTTGAAAGTTATGAAGGGAGTGATATATGGGCACAAGAGGGTTTATAATAGGAGGACCTTGCCCAGTCTGAGGTACTATGGAACGGCAAAAATGATGGTGTGGTATTACTATGTCCATTGATGTGGGATATCCACATAACATTATTAAGGAAAAATAAGTTGTAAAGCAGTATGTATAGTATAATTTTTAGTTATACAAACATTACACATATATACAAAAATATAGGATGATATGAAAATGTTAACACAGCAGTTAACTGTTAAATTATGGATGGTTTTCATTTTCTCTTATACCTATTTCCCTTTTCCCTAGTTTTTTACAATCATTATATATGATTTGGGTAATGAAAACAAACTAAAAAGAAAAAAGGTATTCACAGTCTCTGTTCCTGAAGAGCTTGTGTCCTAATGAGGGAGACAAAGTGCACAAGCTGTAACAGTGTGTTATGGGATATCATATGAAAGTGTTGTATATTGAAAGCCAGGTGACTCTGGTTTCCTAGGTTCCAAAATAAGGCAGATTAATGGTTGGCGCAGGGACCACCATTGTCTTGGTTTCTACCGCTACTGTAACAAATTGCCACAAACTGAATAACAACAAAGTTAAATAACAAAGTCCTATTAAATCAGAATTCTCTATATAACATGGCACAGCTGGTTTCCTGCTCTAGGTTTCACCAGGCTGAAATCAAAGTGTCAGGAGGGCTGTGTTCCTTATTAGAGGCTCTGGGGAAAGACTCTTCCAAGTTCATTCAGACTGTTGACAGAATTCAGTTCCATGAGGCTGTAGGACAAGTCCCATTTCCTTGCTGGCTGTCAATCCCATTATCAGCTTCCAGAGGCAGCCTATGTATTCTGCAGCCTATATTCTATGTCTTGTGATCCCCGTCCTGCAGCAACAGCAGGTCAAATGCTTCTCATGCTTCATTCAGTCTGTCTTCTTTAGGGTAGCATCTTAGGTCTAGATTGTCTATATGGGTTGAAGAACCTCTCAGCCACTGACTGGGGGTACAGGGACAGTGATTTTAAATAGGATTTTAGAGACCCAGTAGGTGTTGGGGATTCAGGGCAGGGCCTGCATTCTAGCAGGGAAAAATCAAAGTAGGTCTCCATGAAGGCAAGGGATAAACTGGTGATTGGGTGGTTATGTGGGGTCTTGGGCCAAGAGGTGGGATTCTGACTAGAATGCCAAGCTTGCTCCTTAGCTGAAGAACATCATGGGCTGAGTCTACTAGCTAACCTAAAGCCGAGTGAAAGCTGGCACACACAGTCAGGATTGCTGCAGACTCTGTTTTGTGGAGTGTAGAGGATCAGGAGAGGAGAGGTAGTGCATTTCACTGTGCTCATGCTTGAGTTTTACAGAGTGTTTGGGTATTCCTCAGAGCAGCCCAGGGGTTCACATGTTCATTCCCACATGTAGAGATAAGTTTGAACAAATGGAGATACTCTAAGTCTTTGACAAGTTTGCTTTGAGGAAAAGAACTCTCCTCTCTGTCTCCTGTCAAATATTCCCTGATGCCAACATTAACCTACCACCTCTCCTAGTTTGGCTCAACATGAAAAAGAGCAGCCTAGATAGATACTTGACTTGAATTTGCATTTGTGGACTCATTTTCCTACAGATTTATAAACATTCGGAAATAATAATGTTTATGATGTTTTAAATGGAAGCACATTGTTACTATTTATGCAGTTTTTCCTAAATTTTCATTTTTTGTCATGGAAAATGTTAGAAGTTATAAAGATGATAGCTAAATTTCCAGCAGGCAAATTTGTAAAGGCATCTTTGGAAAATATATTTTGTCATATTTTATGACCACACCACTCTTTAGCCTGAATTTTTAAAACATTTTGTGAAGGTAACATCTGTATTACTAAGTATAATTCTGCCTTTAGGATAAGAATAGCTATCGATAATACTGCTAGCAATTTGAAAGAAGAGCACCAACTGCATAGCTTAGAAAATGAAGGAGTTGAAAGTTGAAATGTTTTGCAGATTCTAAATAGGGAAGTAAAAAGCTATGTAACAGAATTAAATGACATGCATGCACTGAGGCAGGGTTGAGGATTGGTTTTTCTGTGCATAACCTGCTTAGGTGTACACTTGCCATATCTAAGTTAAACAGCTGGTTACACATGCTCAACCCAGAATCTCACTATCTGAATTGGTTCCAGGTTAACCAAGCAACTATAAAGATGCTAAAAAGCTTTTTTTGTTGTACATAAGCTCATAAATAGGATCTCTGTAATATACTTAAACTAATTATTAACTACAACTATGAATTTTATAGTCATCAGTTTGCCACCTACTTATGTTGATCTGGATGTGAGAGTTGAGAGCAACTGAGAAGTTGGGGAGTACTCAGGTCACATATATCCACCCTCACTTCTGACACTAATTGCAAGTTGAGGGTCCCTCAGACTCCTTTTACTTCTGACACCAAATGCAAGTTCAGGGTCCCACAAGACCACCCTTAGGTTTGATAATTTGCCAGAAAGCCTCACAGAACTCATTGAAATGTATTATACTCACAGTTACAATTTATTACAGGGAAAGGTTACAGGTTAAAATCAGCCAGCAAAAGAAGCATATAGACAGAGTATCTGTTCTCTCCCTGTGGAGTCAGGGTGTGTTACTTTCCTGGCATTGATGTGTGACAATATGCATGGAATATTGCCAGCTGGTAAGCTCACCCAAGCCTCAGTGACACAGAATTTTTATTGGGGCTCCATTAAGTAGGCATGATTCATTGCCCACATGGCTGATTCAGTCTCCATTCCACCTTGTCAAGCTGACACCACAGCATTCAAAATTTCCAGTCTCATGATACTACTGGTCTTTGTGAGATCGGTCAACCCCCACCCCAAATTCTATCTGGCTTGGCCTGTCCCCACCCTAAATCACATTGTTAAACTATTTGCCATGACCCAAGACTCCAAGCAAATAAAGACACTCCTAGAAGGCTTAGAGATTAACTCCTAGAAGTTTAGGACAAAGTCCAGACTACTTTTGAGTAGGTTAGATTCTTTACTACGCACTGGGACTCATTAGATAAGTTAGCTTTCATAAAGTATATTTTCAAGATGAAATTTAAAACATTTTACTATCTTAGTTTTATTCAGGTACAATTTATAATAATTTACCCATTTAAGTGTCCAGTTTGAGTTTTGGTAACTATATATAATCGTTCATCCTTCACCACAATCCATACTTCTGTTGTCTCCACAAAATTACCTCATGTCTTATGAAGTCAATCCTTGGCCTCTTTGTCCCCAAGCCACCACTGATCTGCTTTCTGTCAGTATAGTTTTGCCTTTTCTAGAACTTCATATACATGGAGTTTATGCCTGGCTTTTTAAACATAGCATAATACTGTTATTGAAATTCATCCTTGTTATTAAATATGTCAGTAGTTTTTTTTCTTTTTATTTACTGAGTAGTATTCCATTGTGTGGATATATCACATTTTGTTTCTGTTTACCAGCTTTGGAATATTTGGGTTATTTCCATATTTAAAATTATTTTTTTCTATTGTGACCAACACTACTTTGAAAATTATGTACATGAAGTTGTATGGGCATGTATTTCATTACTCTTGGATAGATACCTAGGATTCGGTTTTCTGAGTAATATAAGTGAGGGTGTGTTTAACTTTATAAGAAACTGCTAAACTGTTTTCCAAAATGGTTGTACCATTTTGCATTCCCACTAAGAAAGTAGGAGGGCTATAGTTGCACCATCTCTTCACTAACATTTCATATTGTCAGTCTTTTTCATTTCAACTATTCTAGTATGTGTGCAGTAGTATCTAATTGTGGCTTTAATTTGTATGTTTTTAGTGACCAGTGATGTTGAGCATCTTTGTAAATGCTGGTTGACCATTTGTGTATCTTCTTTTGTAAAGTATTTATTCAAGTCTTTTGCACATTCGTTTAACAAGTTGGTTTATTTGTTTTAAACAGTTATGTGAGTTATTTATGTATTCAGGTTACAAGCCCTTTATCAGGTATATGTTTTGCAAATATTTCTTTGATCTGTGTTTTGCCTTTTTGTTTTACTTAATGGTATCTTTTGATACAGCAAATGTTTTTAATTTTAATGGATAATTATCCATTAGATAAATTTTAGAAACAAACTCACAAGAATATCTTTTTAATGGTTCATCCTTTTTGTGTTAGCTAAAAAATTTTTGATGTACCCAGAGTTACAAAGTTTTTTTTGTTTTCTTCTAGAAGGTTTTTATTTAGCTCTTACATTTATTTTTATGATCCATTTTGGTTTTATGATCCATAATGTTTGTGTACAGTGTAAAGAAGTCAAGGTTTATCATTGTTTTTCTCCATACAAAAATCTAGTTATTCCAGCACTATTTATTGAAAGACTGTCTTCCCCACTGAATTACCTTGATGCCTTTGTAAAAAAATAGATTTTAAGTCAGGGCATGAGAGGAAGCTGATGGAGGTATCAATACTATGGAAAAATAGTCTATCTAAAATTAAACAAAATAAGGATATCACCTTTTTATATTATTGTTTTAAATAACTAATCACAACAAATCATATAAAAGAGATAAATGGAATATGTGTAGGTCAACAGAGAGAAAAACAGTACTAACCCAGATGTTTAGGAGATTCAATAAAAACATCTTCAGATGAGATGCTTAAATCATGGTTATAAAACATAGACCTAACTCAACTCAGTCATTTAACTTATCAGTAGACAAAATATAATGAAAAAGATAATACTTGTTTTATTAAAAAAATAGAACTAACAAGATACAGGGCCAAATACAGAGAATTACAATACATTAATATAAAGGAAAGAAAACAAGAGAAATATCTACTCCTGGCCAAGTAGTCTTAATATAACAAAGATAACAATACTAACAAAGTTAATTTATAGATTTAATACAGTAGTAGTTAAGATCCCCATAGGATACTGAATTGAGCTTGACTGATAGTGTAAATCACAGAGTAAAGGAGCAGGCAGGAACTTCAAGGGAGGAGCATTAAAAAAAATTATTCCTGTTAACAAAATAATTTGAGAGGATTAGAATTAGGTGCGTATGTTGTAAGACAATTAAATTGAGGTAAAAGATCAGTAACCACACCATGACTGAGAAGAGATTAGACCAGGAATCTAGGCTAAGCATAGTTACTGAAGTTGAACACCAGATTAACTGTCAAATTGCTGGCTTTGAAGGTGGAAAAGGAAATTTGTGGGTTTCACCAGAGGCTGCAAACCCAAAGGCTGCTAGTCAGACACTATAAATCACTTACATGGCCTGGGAATAAGATAACAGGGAACATTGGACATTTTGAACTTGATTTGTGTGTGCCCCGTAAAGGACAAAGCTACTACTCAGTTGCAGCCAATTTTTGGAATGCCGGTAGATGGGCCCAGTGATGCTAATTTTTCAAGAGAAGCCAGAAATCTATTGGTGAGAGAGTAAGGGGGCACACATGACCTATTCTCATAGACGGTTCAAGCTTCTATAACAAAATATCACAGACTAGGTAGGTTTTAACCAATTTATTTCTCTTAGTTCTAAGGCTGGAAGTCCCAGATCAAGGCACCAGCATGATCCCATTATCAGAAGGGTCCACTTTCTGGTTCATAGGAGGCACCCTGTCACTGTACTCCCACGTGGTGGAAGAGGATAGAGATCTCTTTGGAATCTCTTTTTTTAAGCCACTAATCCCATTCATGAGGGTGCCACCGTCATGGCCTAATCACCCCCTAAAGTCCCCTAATACCATCACTTTTGGAAGTTAGGATTCAACATGTGAATTTTGGGGGGACAGAGTCAGACTATAGCTCCTCTTGATCCTCTGAGTTCTAAATGTGGGCAATTAGTTCTAAATATTGGCCAAACAAAACATGTGAGGGGAGGGGTTAGTCATTGTCTGAATGAGGGTTATGTATTTATAGTTATCATTGTTTAATGATTGCGTAGCTTTGAGTAGAACAAAAGGAGTTTTGCATTCAAGACCAAAAGCTATTCTAAAAGTACATTAACAAGACTACCTGAATGTAGGTTAATAACAATCATAGAAACAAAACAGAAATATCAGAAATAAGCTGGTGGTAATTTAATATATGAAATCAAGTAATATAAAAAGTAAAAGCAGTTGCTATTTAACAAAAGATGTTGTTGAATAATAATATAAAGAAAAATTCACTTAAATGTATTTTAATCTTATACCTGTGCAAAACAAATTCCAGATGAGTTAAATGTTTTTAAGCAAGTGTTATTTTGTTGTGGAGAGGAGATCATTTATACATTGTTTAAGAAATAAAGAAGTAAAGTGGTACCAAGCTGGACATGTTTGATTATCAAAAAGTTTGGTTCTCTGATATAAACATAAAAGCACTGCATTGAGAACAGTATTTGTAGTTTGTACTATATGATTATTCAGTATATTGGGTATATTTCCCTAAGGATAGATTCAATAGACAGACAACCAAGGATGTTTACACTGAAGAAAATAACATTAATGTGTTTGGCCTAAAGATCTTTGTAAAGTGAAGATGATAGTATCTACTTGCTAGGGAATTTGGAGGAATAAATATGATAAATGATGTATGCTCCTTAGCACAGTACCTGGAATCATAAGTGTTAACTTGTATTTATTATAATCATCTTCATTATTATCATCTTCCAAAACAAGTTTCAAAGTTACTTACCATAGCTTCTTCCCTTTTTAACCCAGATGGAGAAACACAGCTATTTTAACCAAGTTTACATTTGTGTAGTTTCCAGGGCACTTTCTCATATTCTGTCTCAATGATTCTTACTAGCCCTGGGAACACTTTAAATTTCTTCTCAGTGTGGGCTTTCAGGATTCACTTCTACATAGTCACAGGTTGGTCTGTGTCATCACCCTTAAGTGCTTCACCTATAACATCAATTCAGACTAACTCCAGAATTCCTTGTTCTGACCACAACCTTCACTCCTTCCAGTTTGCATGTTCTCCTTTGCGCCCTGGAGCCATTCTTTGACTGCTCGTCCTTTGACCTCTGTACTTACTCCTAAATGCTCTTCTTTCTCTACTTTTATCCTTATTTTCTCTTGTAATAGACTTTTTTCATAATGTGTGGCAGTATCTAGTGTCTGTCTCTGCCTTACTCTGTCTTTCTTAAAAATTAAGAAGAAATCTGTGTTGGGCAAAGGATTTGCATGGATATTTCTCCAAAGAGGAGAGATGAATGGCCAATAAGCACATTGAAAGATGCTCAACATGGAAATGCAGATCAAAACCACAATGAGTTACCACTACACATCCACAACAGTAGACATTAGTGTTGGCAAGGACGTGGAGAAATTGGATCCCGCATACATTGCTGGTGGGAACATAAAATGGTGCACCCACTCTGGACAGCAGTCTGGCAGTTTCTGAAAACATGAAACAGAGTTACCATATAACCCAGCAGCGCCACTCCTTATTATCTACCCCAGAAAAACAGAAACATATGTCCATAGAAAGACTGTATATAGTAGTTCTTAGCAGCATTATTCAGATTTCCTCTCTTCTGGACACCTAACCTGACTCTCCATTTGTAAGGCCCTTTTGATGCATCTCTGCTATGCTCTTTTCTCTGCTGTAGCATTTACACACAGGGTTGTAATTACCTCCTACACTGGACTATAAATGCTGGGAAGGGATATACTTGTTTGTGTTGGTCTCATTTATCATTGTATTGCTAGTTCTTGTTTAGCTCTGCACCTTGCAGAGGTGTTCAGTAAATTTCTGTTGAATGAATGAGAGTATTTCCTTCTACCTAAAATATCTTTTTCCTTACCTTCCCTCTACCTCTGCTCTACTAGGAAAAATCTTATATGATTAAAACCCATTTATTATCTCAACAAATAAGTAAGGAACTCCTTCCTCATTCCAGGCACTTTTTAGGCACTGAGGATAGAGTGATGAATTAGACAGCAAATATCCTGCCTTCTGGGAGCTGATATTCTACCAGTGGAGAGAGATAATAAACAGATGAACAAGTTAAATATACAGTGTGTTGATGAGTGTAAATGCTGAGAGAAACAAAGGAGGAAAGATGGTTAAGGCACATCAGAGTAGAGAGATGACATTTTAGATTAGGGTGGGCAGGGAAGGCTTCATTTAGGTGACTTTTGAGTGAAGGCTGGAAGCAAGTGAGGCAGATAATAATGGCAGTCCTGCTCTCTGCAAAAAGAACACTCCAGGCTGATAGAAGTACAGGGGCCCAAGGAGAGAGCGCCCCAGAATGAGGAACAGAAAAGAGACCAGTGGAATGTGAAGCCAGAGGGATAAATGTCCCCTGAGTTTTGCTCTCCTAATCCAATCCCTGGGTTTCTCCACAGTTGGAAGTTGTTTTCAGTTCTTAGCACTGTGAGTTTACCAGAAAGGATTATAAAAGTTTCTCTTCTTAGCAGTTGCCTGTGAATCAAGGGCTTCAGAAGTTGCTGGTGTAGAAGGCTGATGGTCAGAGTTCAGTCACCTCTTTGGAGGTTGGGAAGGTGCATGCTTATGTATTTCTCTAGCACATGCCACTGCTTTCTCAGGACGTTTTTGCCTCTTGTTCTTGGGGACTAGGGAGGCAATTGGAAAGGGGGACATCACTGCCATCAGCCTCATGCATTGGGTTTTCCACAGTTCACCTCAGTTTTTTTCTTCTGTTCTCTAGTTTGTGTCCATGTAGTCTTGGCAGCATTATAAACATTGTACAGTTCTCTAAGCCACTATCTCGAGTTAGAATTTGAAGACAGTCAGTGCTGTTAACTTATTTCTCTCTGTCCCCTTAGCTTTGTTTCAGAATGTTGAAGGTCAGCAGAGTTTAAGGTAATGATGTATTTCTGTTAGTTGTGTGGGGTTAGTTTGGGGTTTTGTAGTGTGCTGGCCTCATAACCCTATCTTACATAAGACAGCCCATCACCAGGCAGTTGGATCCCACCCCGGTGGGATGACTGGACTTGCCTTGCTGGCATCCCACACAGGAAGGAGGAGGCCTCCTCTGGGCAGAATTCCACTGTGGGGAGAGTACAGATCCAGGGCTCTCTGCAGTCTATATTTAGCAATAGCAGAAACCTCCACCAGGCAGTGATGTTTTTCCTTTTGGTGTGGTTCACTAATGGCAGCATACTCTGTGGAAAAGACCCATAAATTGTAAATTGATACAAGGTAATAATTGGAAAAATGATCAGACTCCATTTTTATTCCCCTCTGGGGCTAACACATGTCAGGAATCACTAAAGCAGAGGGTGACAGAGGGATTTTTCAGCCAGCTTTCCAGCTTTGTCCTTCAGTGCTTCCATCCTGATTAGAGAGGAGAGAAGCCAAATTCGGCAAGAGGCGGCCAGCAGACCTAGTATCTGTTTGCCACCTTTTGCTCCAAAAAGCCTTGCTGCAGAGAGTTGCCATGGCAGCAGAACGCAGCTTAATGGCAAAGGCTCATTTCTGGAGCAGTGCCGCTGGTACCCCAGCCTTCCCCTCTCTGGCCTTCAACCTGAGGGGCTGGTTATACCAGGGCATCACCATGCTGTGGCCATTTGGAAGCACACGGCCTAATGGAGCACAGCTGTAAGATCCTCCAGGTTCTGGGGATGGCTATTTTCTGTGTCCCCTGTTTCTCCTTGGCTTTAGTCCGTTGATGTCCCATCCTCTAGTCCACCTTACCAAATTATCTGCAGTCCCTTAAGTATGCTCTTTCCTGCATCTGTCCTTTTATACATGCAGTTTCCGCTCACGAGAATGCTCCCTTCCCTATCTGTCTGGAAAATTCCTACTCATTTTGAAAATGTGGTTTAGATACTGCCTCCTGCTCTATAATGCTTCCTCTAACTCCTTATCCTCTATGCAGAATTACACATTTCCTCTGCCATCTCAACACCTTGCCATAGATCACATGATTTTGAAATGAGTCTTTGTATTTTTTTCTCCTCTTCTCTAGACTCTTAAGTTATTTGCCTTCAAGAACTGTTTTATGAATTTCATATTCCCAGGCCTAACCCAGGAGTGGGCACATAATAAACCCTTAGTAAATTTTGTTGAATGATTGGTTTCCATATCACCTATTTAATCCTTATGGGAGTGTTGCATACCAGGGAGAGGACAGCATTACATTATGTCCAGGAAGGGCTTCGTCTGCTCTGGAGTTCCAGAGGTTTGCCCCTACTTAATCAGCTGACTTGATTTGTCTATAATTCTTTCTCCATTACCTTTATTCTCACCTTCCAGTTTGAATTGGAGTGGCAGGAGTGGAAAGAGCAGCACTTGGGAGTCAGTCTCCCCAGGGCTGATGGCCTTTAGGAGTCACCCAACTTCTAAGTCTTAGCTCCCTCTTGTTGAATTAGGATGTGTGGTTACAGCACCTGTGATGCTTTGTGGCCCAAAGTAAATTCCTGGTAGATCTTACTTTCTTACCCTGCCCCATCATCCGTGAAGAAAGTGAAGGCAAATAGCAGTTCAGTCTAGCTTTGAGCTATCCCTGGCATCTTTTTCTGCATCAGGTCACTCAGTGTTCATCTTTTTGCTCTGAACAAAGCCTTAAAAGTCACCTCTTCTGTGCCTCTTGTCGCTTTTCCTGAGCTGCTGGCTCTGGGGCTTGTCCTCTGCCTCATTGTCCCGATTTCATCTTTGGTGCATCTGTCCCCTTGAGTTTACTGTGTAGATAGACATTTTATGTAGAACTCTCTGCTTTCTTGCCTTTTCATGGATAACTTATTCTTGTATTTCAAAAATTTCAATTTAAAATGAATTTTTATTTTTCTTGCCTTCAGTAATTCCCAGAAACCATCTCAACTGTAATATATATCTACATGCCTTACCTGTTGCCCTTTATAGTATTTGCTTTGCAGGTTGGTCTCAGTATTTTTCTCCATTCCCCTAACTTTTATTTTTTATTTTTTTATTTTTTTATTTTGGTATCATTAATCTACAATTACATGAAGAACATTATGTTTACTAGGCTCCTCCCTTCACCAAGTCCCCCCTCACATACCCCTTCACAGTCACTGTCCATCTGCGTAGTAAGATGCTGTAAAATCACTACTTGTCTTCTCTGTGTTGCATAGCCCTCCCCGTGCCCCCCATGCACTATACATGATCATTGTAATGCCCTCTTTCTTTATCCCCGCCCTTATCCCTCCCTTCCCACCCATCCTCCCCAGTCCCTTTCCCTTTGGTAACTGTTAGTCCATTCTTGGTTTCTGTGATTCTGTTGCTGTTTTGTTCCTTCAGTTTTCCTTTGTTCTTATACTCCACATATGAGTGAAATCATTTGGTACTTGTCTTTCTACGCCTGGCTTATTTCACTGAGCATAATACCCTCTAGCTCCATCCATGTTGTTGCGAATGGTAGGATCTGTTTTTGTCTTATGGCTGCGTAATATTCCTTTGTGTATATGTACCACATCTTCTTTATCCATTCATCTACTGATGGACATTTAGGTTGCTTCCATATCTTGGCTATTGTAAACAGTGCAGCAATAAACATAGGGATGCATCTGTCTTTTTCAAACTGGAGTGCTGCATTCTTAGGGTAAATTCCTAGAAGTGGAATTCCTGGGTCAAATGGTATTTCTATTTTGAGCATTCTGAGGAACCTCCATACTGCTTTCCACAGTGGTTGAACTAATTTACATTCCCACCAGCAGTGAAGGAGGGTTCCCCTTTCTCCACAACCTCGCCAACATTTGTTGTTGTTTGTCTTTTCGATGATGGCGATCCTTACTGGTGTGAGGTGATATCTCATTGTGGTTTTAATTTGCATTTCTCTGATGATTAGCCATGTGGAGCATCTTTTCATGTGCCTGTTGGCCATCTGGATTTCTTCTTTAGAGAACTGTCTATTCAGCTCCTCTGCCCATTTTTTAATTGGATTATTTGCTTTTTGTTTGTTGAGGTGTGTGAGCTCTTTATATATTTTGGATGTCAATCCTTTATCCAATCTGTCATTTATGAATATATTCTCCCATACTGTAGGATGTCTTTTTGTTCTATTGATGGTGTCCTTTGCTGTACAGAAGCTTTTTAGCTTGATATAGTCCCACGTGTTCATTTTTGCCTTTGTTTCCCTTGCCTGGGGAGATATGTTCATTGTTCATGAAGAAGTCACTCATGTTTATGTCCAAGAGATTTTTGCCTATGTTTTTTTCTAAGAGTTTTATGGTTTCATGACTTACATTCAGGTCTTTAATCCATTTCAAATTTACTTTTGTGTATGGGGTTAGACAGTGATCCAGTTTCATTCTCTTACATGTAGCTGTCCAGTTTTGCCAGTACCATCTGTTGAAGAGACTGTCGTTTCCCCATTGTATGTCCATGGCTCCTTTATCGTATATTAATTGGCCATATATGTTTGGGTTAATATCTGGAGTCTCTATTCTGTTCCACTGGTCTATGGATCTGTTCTTGTGCCAGTACCAAATTGTCTTGATTACTTTGGCTTTGTAGTAGAGCTTGAAGTTGGGGAGCGAGATCCCCCCCAATTTATTCTTCCTTCTCAGGATTGCTTTGGCTATTCGGGGTCTTTGGTAGTTCCATATGAATTTTTGAATTATTTGTTCCAGTTCATTGAAGAATGTTGCTGGTAGTTTCATAGGGATTGCATCAAATCTGTATATTGCTTTGGGCAGGATGGCCATTTTGACGATATTAATTCTTCCTAGCCACGAGCATGGGATAAGTTTCCATCTGTTAGTGTCCTCTTTAATTTCTCTTAAGAGTGACTTGTAGTTTTCAGAGTATAAGTCTTTCACTTCTTTGGTTAGGTTTATTCCTAGGTATTTTATTTTTTTTGATGCAATTGTGAATGGAGTTGTTTTCCTGATTTCTCTTTCTGTTGGTTCATTGTTAGTATATAGGAAAGCCACAGATTTCTGTGTGTTGATTTTGTATCCTGCAACTTTGCTGTATTCTGATATCAGTTCTAGTAGTTTTGGGGTGGAGTCTTTAGGGTTTTTTATGTACAGTATCATGTCATCTGCAAATAGTGACAGTTTAACTTCTTCTTTACCAATCTGGATTCCTTGTATTTCTTTGTTTTGTCTGATTGCCGTGGCTAGGACCTCCAGTACTATGTTGAATAACAGTGGGGAGAGTGGGCATCCCTGTCTTGTTCCTCCATTCCCCTAACTTTTAAGTTCAAAGTTCACTGGGCTGTTTTGCAACTCTCCTTGCAAATGTGTCCTTCTCGTTATCATGTGATCATGCTGTGTGCGTGTTGTCTGTGGCAATGCCTGCAAGTGTCTAGGCTGTTTAGTTTGTGGAGTGATTTTCTCTTGTTGTTTCTTTTCCTTCTTCATTCCCACTTTTGATATTTTATTCATCCTAGGTCCTTAAGGAATGTAAAACTTAAACAGAGCTGCTTTCACTGAGGGTGGCAGTGAAAATTGGCTTTTTATTTAGGTTTATGGATAATCAATGACAGTGGTTCTCCACCCTGAAAGGATGGGTCATAGGGGCCAACGTGCATAATCAGTTGCCTAAAATGCTTTCTCAAAATTCAGTTGCCACATCCCTTTCCAACTGTTTGCTTAATGTTGGAGTGAAAGTAGTCTGAGTGTTTTAAGATACAGTTCCAGATAGACAACTGTTTTATAGCCTCTGATATGGTGTCTCTCACCTTCTGAGTTGAAAAACACTCATCTGTAGATTTGTTAGTTATACCAATCTGGTCTGCCAATGCCATGCTTACTTTTTTTCTATTAAAGTAGCATTGATATACAATATTATGAAGGTTTCACATGAACAACATTGTGGTTTCAACATTCACCCATCTTATCAAAGTCCTCACCGCCCTCCACCCCCATTGCAGTCACTATCTGTCAGCATCCTAAGATGCTGTCTTCTTTGTGCTATACTGCCTTCCCTGTGATCTACCTATATTGTCATTGCTATTTATAGTGCCCCTTAATTCCCTTCTCCCTCCTTCCCCAACCCTTTCCCTTTAGTAACTGGTAGTCCCTTCTCAGAGTCTGTGTCTGCTGCTTCAGTTTTGTTTTGTTTTTATATTCCACAAATGAGTGAAGTTATTTGGTATTTGTATTTCTCCGCCTGTCTTGTTTCACTGAGCATAATACCCTCTAGATCCATCCATGTTGTTGCAAATGGTAGGATTTGTTTTCTTCTTATGGCTGAATAATATTCCATTGTATGTAAGTACTGCATATTCTTTATCCATTCATCTACTGATGAACACGTAGTTTGCTTCCGTATCTTGGCTATTGTAAATAGTGCAGCAATAAATATAGGGGTGCATAAGTCTTTTTGAACAGGGGCCTTGTTTTCTTTAGGTAAATTCCTAGGAGTGGAATTCCTGGGTCAAATGGTATTTCTATTTTTAGTGTTTTGAGGAACCTCCATATTGCTTTCCACAATGGTTGAACTAAGTTACATTCCCACCAGCAGTGTAGGAGGGTTCCCCTTTCTCTGCATCCTCGCCAGCTTTTGTTGTTTCTTGTCTTTGTGATGTTGGCCATCCTAACTGGTGTGAGGTGATATCTCACTGTGATTTTAATTTCCATTTCCCTGATGATTAGCGATGTTCGGTGCTATGCTTATTTGAGAGTTGGTCATTTGTTTCATTTCAAAAAAATGAAACTGACACATATAGTTCATTTTGTTTGAAGTAAAAACTGAAGCTAAGGATTTATTTATCTGGCTAAGGGCATTTTTAAATCAAAAGGCAAGAAAGGTGCAGGGTTTTTTCTTTTTTTAAAATGTATCTACTTTTATTAGAATATAGTTGATATACAGTATTATATTGGTTTCAGATGTACAACACAGTGACTCGATAATTATATACATTACTAAATACCACAGTAAGTGTATTTACCCCCTGCTACCATACTGAGATAATATAGTATTATTGATTCTATTCTCTATGTCATAAGAAAGTGCAGTTTAATCATAAATTTGTGTATTTGACACAGGTACTTTTCATACTCTGTAAATATTCAGTTAAGTACCAATTAGTTAAAATGTAATTACCTATAAACATGTTGCCATGGATTGGATGAACTTCACAATGCTGGAAACAGTATTAGAAGTTAATAAAGAAGAGTTAAAATTATTTGTAGGAAATATTTTGAGAATAGAGAATATTGGAAGGAATGAAATTCAGAATTAGGGAAACTAGGTTTGAATTCATGTTTTGGCATCTAGTAGCTCTTTTAGCATCTCAGTTTTGTCCTCTGTGGAATGGTGATAGCCTCTTTTTCATAAAGTTATTGTGAAGGCCGAGTAAAATCACGAATGTGACAGTTCCCAGCACCCAGACATCCAGTGTTAACAGAATCTAAATCTAAGGCCTATAACTTATTTTAAACATGTGTGCATGTGCACACATTTGTTGTGTTCATGTGTATTTGAATATGTGAAATGCATAGAGAATTAAGTTTACTATTTTCTTGGACTTGGAGTTGGGTGACTGTTCTGAGTGTAATTGTACGTATGTATGTGAATGTGAATCCTCATTTCTTGAGGATGTTCAAAATTATTTTTTTAGTTTTGTTGAAGTGGGTTCTTCCCAACCTGTATAGGCTAAAAAATGTGCAATGTCAATTTTACAGTGTTACAATCATTGTAGAATTCTTCTCTCCCTCTTGTACTGTTCTCCTTGTGCTTCTTTCACTCTGGAGGCCTACTTAATTCTTATCAAGGCTCATCACCTAATAGTCATGAATACTCCTACAAAGATTTTTCTTCCAAATGAAAGTTAAATATTAATATGGTAGTCCTATTGTATGACCATATCAGAAAATGTTGAATTTCATGCCTTACTATCAAATGTAAAATTTGTGAAAGGCAAGTGGTTTTCTTAATGATATGAATCACCACATATATACTCCATGTCAGGTTCCTTAGTACATTGTCAATAACATTACAACAAACTATAGAACAGGCTGCATGCAGTTTTACAGATAAGGAAACCAAGGCTCAGAAGAATAAATATATTCCCCAAGGTCAGAAAACTATTAAGAAAAAGAACCAGAAAGCAAGATCAGGTTGGTCTGACCCAGTGTATGGTATAAAGCTGCTGCCCAGTCAGAGGGTAAGTTAAGGGAGTATGCTATAAGGTATAAAAGTTGGAAATATAGTGAGAGCACTTTTGGCCTTGGAGAAGGCAGAGCCTGCAGGACAGTCAGACAAGGCATCTGTTCTTAGGAGGCTGTAAAAGGCAGCCTTTCTCTTCAATCTCCCCAAGATTGTTTTTCTGCTATCATGTGATTTCTTTAGATATTTCTCAAGGCATTGCCTATTACTTAGCACTGTGCATTTAACTTCTCTTCCACACTCCAGTTTCTCTACCCACGTACTCACCCACCCCCAACAGGATTGTTGTAAGAATAAATGAGTTAATATATGTAAATGTTTACTACAACATCTAGTACATAGTTATGTATTCAATAAATGTTGGCTACCATTATTTTTTTTCTTAATAGTATTATTGTTAGTGGTGGTGGTGATGGTGGTAAATGATTCAAAGGTGTTATGACACCTTCCTCAAGGAGCTGAGTGTTCCCTGCCCAGGGGCTGGCTTTATGCAGTAAGTTGCATGGGGTGTCAGGCACGGGCATGCTGAGTCAGATGCACAAGGCAGATGGAGGGGCAGTTAGTATGTAAGTGCTTGTTTCTACACGAAGGTTGCCAGGAAGTTTTCCTCTATGCCCTAGTTCCTTGTCATCAGCCATAGAAGCAGTCTTTGAATCCCACTCCAAAGCACATCTTTCTGCCTGGCTTCTTTTCTTTCATTTTATCTATGTAGAACAGTAATGGTGTTGGAATCACTAACAGGGTTACAGAAATTCATTTTTTTTAGTTGGTGGTTCGTAGCTTAAGCTTATGCCTGACCTTCATGCTGGGTTCCTAGCCCCTGGCTCCACTGAAGTATGCAGTGTCACTCCACCTGCAGAGGCCTGTCTTGTCTTCCCCTGCACCACACACACTTTTTTTTCTATTTAATTTTTTTTTCTGGTATCCCTTTATATTATCCATCCCAGCATGTATTAACTGTATATTTTTGCTTTTCAGTTTTCTCACCTAATTCTTATATTTGGTTATATTTCCTGATTTGAATCATATTTTGTGTAGCAACAGACTTTAACAATGTGGGAAGGCCTATTGGCAGATAACATGATTTTATAAAACTTTCCATGGACCTAGTAGAATTGAAGCCATGGCTGGAGATTCTTAAAACTCTTATCTTCCATAAAAGTATTTCTACCTGTACTCTCTCCCTTGATCTAATCTGAGTTAAGCGCGTTTGGACCTTCCTCTTTGGGCAAATGATAGTATTTGCAATTTTGTCATCTCTTCTACTTTATAACATTTAAAAAATCTGTTTTAGTGTAATTTCTAATGAATCTTCCCTTTTCTAAAATGTAAGTGTACAGGATATAAAAGGGATCATGGAGGACTTGAGGATTATTTTGTTTGTATGTGATGAACTTTGTCAATAAACAGTATTTATTGTAGTTACCTCAATTAAAATGTCATTTGAGTTCTTTCTAGAATATGAGAGTTTTAAAAAATAAAAGAAAGAAAATTAAAATCACTTTATTTAAACACCCAGAGATGACTATAGTTAAAATATTGGTGTATTTCTCTCTAGCCTCCATTCAACTTTATATATTAATTTTATAATTCATTTTTGTAATAATACATTCATTAACTAGTTTATATGTAAACTACATTTCATGTTATATAGTAGTTTTGGAATAGTCTAGTAATGGTGTGGGTACAGCTTTGACAAAAAAGAAAAAAACTAAAATTCTTTTTTTAAATGAAAATAGTTTCTGATTGTAAAATATCCATATAAAAATTTAAATATTAGAAAAGTAGATCATGACAAATGATAAGTCCTACCATCCTTCAACCCCCACTGTTAACAGCATATTTATAAGCAATTACTTTTTAAAAAATTCATCTATGTTTAGTTCTTGCAGTTTGTTCATTTTTAATTAAATTTGTGAAGGAGTATGAAATAGAAGTTCTTTGATTTAAGGCTTAGTCAACTATGCAATGAACCAGAAGGTGTGATACGAAATAATATCTCAATATTTTTCTCCATGCTTTAGGTATGTATTCTTTTTGGATCCATGCAATCTGGACTTGATAAATCGGAAGATCAAGTCTGTAGCACTGTGTGTAGCAGCATGTCCAAGACAAGAACTGAAAACCCTGAGTGATGTTCAGAAGTTTGCAGAGATGAATGGTGAGAGTTTAGACCATCCAAGTCTACCCCCGAGGCATTTACTCTCACTGTAAAATACTGTATGTTTTCATTCCAGTATAAATTTGTCCTTGTGTTAGGTAAATCATCAAGGAACCTTAAAAAGAAAAAGAGAATTGAAAGCACTTTTGGACTTCTTTGATGAAAAAGATGATAGTCATGTCAGGAGCTTATTGAAACTCCAGATTTCTAGGTCCCATTCAAGGAAATTATGACTGAATGGGTTTTTAAGCCCTGGAAATTTGTATATTTTACAAATGTCTTGGTGATTTTGATGTAGCCTGTTTGAGTACTTTGAAATTAGACTATTCTATGTAAAATTTGGGTTTTTTTCCCCCCTTCCTAAGTATTGATTAGGAGTATTTCAATTAGCATATTTTATTTTTATCTCTGGGTAACAATGTAATATATGTCTATTACAGGAAATTTGAAAAGTTCATACAAAAATAATGAAGAGGTAAAAGCCAAAATTTTACCATGTTTCAATGTGTTGGTGTGTTTTGTTTTTTTAATTTAATGTTCTAACCATTTTTCTAAGAATAAAGTTTTAGGAAGCTCTGAGGCTAAACATATGGAAATTAGCCAAGAAACAAATATAGTCAATTTCCTGAACCCTAGCTCTGTTCTCTTGGGTTTCTAATTTCAGGAGCTATCCCCAGCTCCATGTGACTTACTAAATTCTCTTCAGAGAATTTTCTTTTTAAACCTTTCTTGAAGGGCCACATACTGATAGCTCCTAAGCTTGTTTTTGGAAATTCCTTAAGGTATTGTGTTTGTATTTTGTGTGTAGGAATCCTACACACAAAATCCTCAGAGCTACCTATGTCCCACACAAATTCATATACTAGTTCTAGTTCCTTGGAACAAGGGCTGATTGAGGCATCCACTTGGTATAACCTCTAGCAGAGTGGAAACAGCCTGGGAACATAGCTGTACACTACCTTCCTGGCTGCAGTCTTTTGGATGAGGCTGGTAGCCTTCTGAGGGCAGAAGGACTCCAGCCTTCAGACTGGCAGTATTCCTGACCCACCGCTCCAAGCCCTCAGCATAAGGTAGTGGGGAAGAGCATGAGACTGATATGGCTCTGGATTCTAATTCTGCTTCTATTGCTGACTGGCTCTGTAATGAGGAAAGAAGGTGTAGCCTCTCTGAGCCTAGATTTCCTCATCTGAAAAAAAATGTGGATTAAAAATAGTGCCTCCATCCTAGGTAGTTGTGAGGATTAAATGAGGTGGTGCATGAAGAATACTTGGCACTCGGTGGGCACTGAATAAGGAGGTACCAGCTGTTCTTCAAGATCTCATTTTCTATTCCCACATGATATACTCACATGTGTTGATTTGCTGAGTCTAATATCAGAACTATCAGCCCTGTCATTATCAGGTTTCTCAGGGAGGGATGAGGTATTCTTGAGGGTGTTTTCTAAAATCTTAGACAACGTGGGCATACACGGAAGGTGGTGTCTTGGAGTAGTTAAGAGTATATGCTCTGGAGTCAGATCAGATTATCTGGGTTCAAATGCTGGCCCTGTCACTTACTACCTGTGAGACCCTGGGCAAGTTTTTTGATCTCTCCATACATGTTTTAATACATGAAAAATGTCTTGTCTTTTAATGCATGAAAAATGTTTAGAATAGTGTCTGGCTATTTTAGCAAGTTGCTAAAGAAAGTGTTGGCTGCTGCTGTTAAATTGTTACTATTGTTACTATTTCACCAATGGAATGTAATAGTCTTGTTGCCTCTAGTCTCTAGTTTTAGGCCCCTTATATACTGATGCCATATTCATATTACTAGAGCTTCATTCATGTTAATAATCCCTTACTCAGACATCACCAATAGTAAAAAAAATAAAATAAAACTCTATATGTCTTTCCTTGGTATTCAAAGTATGATCTAGTGTTGAACTGTCTTGTTCCATGTTCTTTTGAACATACTGAATATGAGTCTTAGTCCCTTGAACCCGACATGTCAACTGGAATGCCAGAAGACAGTTAGTTCTTTGTCAGCTCTATTGCCAGCTGTGACGAGCCACTGGGCAGAAATGCCCCATGCTGCCCCGCTGTTATGTTTTGTTTCCAGGGCTGTATCCTAAGCAAATATGATACTGAGTATGGCCTAGTAAGAGCTAGTTTATAAGACCCTTCTGGTGAGTTTTGTAGCTTTGTATTTCCCACAGTATTTTGCACAAAGTAGGTGTTCAAGAGTATTAATGAATAAATATTATTTCAGAAAACAGCCTTCTTAAATTAGTGCCTAGCTACAAAGGAACCCTTATGCTTTTGAGGTAGCTGTTTTCAAAATAAGTCAATAGATTAGGCATTAAAAAAAGTAATAATGGCAGCATCAAGAAGCACTTCAGTGGAGGATAAAGAAGATAATAATTTTAAAAGGCAAATAGAAAAACTATAACTTATAATGGAGAGGAAGCTTTTAGTGGAGGGATCTAACCATCTTTATCTTAACAGTGATCCTAAGTTGAAATTTCTGAATTTCTCAGAAGCATCTATATTGTCCTTTGGATTGATGATTTTAAATGGAAGCTGATAAGATTTAATTCCATCATTATTCTTGTTACTAAGAGGATTCTTTCTCTATTTTTTTGTATTATCTTTTTTTCCCCTCTTGTCTTTCTATCATTTGAGGTACAAACTGATATAGAAGGAGCAGATAATTTTTATTGTTATCATGTGTCCACATGTAATGGCTGTATTTCTGGTAGAAAATACACAGGCCTTTTGACATTAGATATTTCTCAAAAGAAAATATGAATGGCCAATAATAAGGACATGAAAAGTTTCTCAGCATAGTAATCATAAGGGAAATGCACATCACAGTGAGATACCACCTTACATCTCTTAGGATATCTACTATTCCCGCCACCTCCCCCCAAAAAAACCCACAAAACAAACAAATATTGGTGAGGACATAGAAAAATTGGAATCCCTGTGCACTGTTAGTAGGCTATGAAAAACAGTATGGAGGTTCCTCAAACAATTAAAAGTAGGGTTACCACAGAGGATTTTTAAAGCAGTGAAAGCTTTTTTTATAAAACTATAATGGTAGATACATGTCATTATACATTTGTCTATTCTTATGCAATATACAGCACCAAGAGTGAACCCTAATACAAACCATTACTTTGTGTGATTATGATGTAGGGTCACCAGTTGTATCAAATACACTACTCTCTGGTGGGAAATGTTGGTAATGGGAAAGGCTATAAGCATGCATGGCATCAGGGGCTATATGGGAAATCTTAGTACCTTTCTCTTAATTTTACTGTAAACCTGAACTGCTCTAAAAAAGTCCTTAAAAATATTGATTACCATATAATCCAGCAATCCCACTTTTAGGTATATTTCCAAAATAATGGATAACAGGATTTCAGAGAGATATTTGCACACCAATGTTCATTGCAGTATTATAATAGTCAAGAGGTGGAAGCAACTAAATGTCCATTGATGGATGCATGGATAAAGAAAATATGGTATATATGTACAATGGAATGTTAGTCGGCCTTTAAAAATAAGGAAATCCTGTCATATGCTACAACACTGATGAATCTTGAGGACATTTTGCTAGGTGAAATAAGCTAGAAACAGAAAGACAAATGCTGCATGATTCTACTTATATGAGGTACCTAAAGTAGTCACTAAGATGAAAAAATTTTCACTAAGATGAAAAAATTTTAGAGATCTATTGCACAACAATGCATATAATTAACACTGCTGTACACTTAAAAAATGTTAAGATAGTAAATTTTTCTTGAAAAGGAAGGAAATTCTGACACATGCTATAGTATGAATGAATCCTGAACACATTATGTTAAGTGAAATTTAAAAAAGGACAAATACAATATGAGGTACTTAAGAATAGTCAAAGTCATGGAGACAGAAAGTAGAATAGTAGCTGCCAGAGGCTACAGGAAAGAGGAATGGGGAGTTACTGTTATATGAGAAAAGAGTTTCAATTTTGCAGGACGGAGAGTTTTGCAAGATGGAGTGGTGATGGTTTTACAACAGTGTGAATGTATTTAATGCTGCTGAATTGTACAATTCAAAATTGTTAAGACGATACATTTTTTGGTGTGTGTATTTTGCCATAATTAAAAAGTTCATGAAAGAGAAAGATCCTGCTTGGAGTAGTAATCTTTTAAATGATAATTTTAAGTCTTCTTTTAAAATGCAAGGTAAAATTAACATATTTTTATGAGAGTGAAAAGATAATATAAATCCTTTTTAAAGAGTTTTTGCAAGAATTTTTCAAAGAATTTCCATGACAGCATTTGAAAGTACTTTTTTAGCTTTTACAGCTATCCATTCATGTGAACTATTATTACCTTTACAAATTATTTAAAATCTGTATAAGAAGAAGCTACCTTGGTTCCTGTAATAATGTTTGTAAGAAATGCACTTATCAGGCAAAAAAATATTTCTTCAACTCTTCTAGACAAGAAAGATGAGTTGTTTTCTGGGGTACTTAAGTTTGTAGAATGCCTCTGTCAAGTATGTCTGACTAGAATAGTAAGTTTGGAAGAAATAGCTGGAAATTGGTTAAATGGAGATGCTGCCATATTACAAAGAGCTTTTAGATTTAGTTCTAAATTACAGAACAGTTTAGATGAATGTAAATGTTTAAGTTCTAGTACATGAGTTGGGTGGTAGATATACAAGTGGTTCATAGTTTATATATGACACAATTATCATATGCTAGAGAATAAAACAATTTAAAATTGCCTTTTAAAAATTAAAATTGCCAAATACCACAAGGACTCAGCATTAAATGTCGTTGGTTCTTTATCATTTTCCTGCAATAGAGCATGAGTTTCTGGGGTGGGAGTGGTGGTGGGGGACGATCATGCTCTGTTCATCTCTGAATAGCAAAGCCTTAATATAAAACTCCATGTAGTAGCTATTCAATGCTTTTTGAAAGAACGATGGATGGGATTTCCCTCTTCATCTCTATTGCTACTTAATAGTTTCTCATTCTCTCAATACACTTTATCCTTTGCTCAACTCTATCTATATGAGTTGCCACCAGCAGGTAAATTTTTTAGCTTCAATCTAACCTGAATTACTATGAATCTGTTTTTATTCATCTCTAAATAATTCATTTTATTCTTTCATTTCTTTTCTATATATTCTCCAAGTGATTATTCATAACGTTTCTTCTCTTGTTCTTCGTCTTTCCTAAACTTATGCCCTACTAAGAAAATAGAAACCATCTGGTGGGAGCTGCCATCTGAGTTCTTATTTTCAGCAGAGCATGAATTTCATCTAATTTTTTCTTCCCTCCAGCTTCTGATGAACAGATTTCTTTCTTAATTTATTATCATTATTTCTAAAAACTCAAATAATGTATACATTGTAGAGGTGAAAAGAATTCCACCTCCCTCTGAAGCTAACTTAAGTTTTATGTGATATTTTCATCTCAACCCAGCCAGACCATGACAGGTGAAAAAGGAAGTGAAGACAATGCGTGCTCAGACAGTTCTTTCCTTTCCTGTCTCCCAGCTCTAGTTCTAGCCCTACCACCACCTTTGGCCCATAGTCCACCCTTCATTTTACTCCACCATCCCCATTGTTTAGTGTGGGCATAGATAAATCAGACTTAATTTATGCATTTTGTTTCAACATGTCATTTATTGGTACCTACTTTGTGCCATGCAGTGTGCCAGATGCTTTGCATGCCATTTTATTCTTTCCACTTGCAATCTAAATTCTAAACAGCAGAAATGAGAATGGACTGTGAGTAAGTTGGAGGCTAACTGCATGTTGTCAATTGGTGCTAATATTTTACATGGAATTCCTTACTACCTTTTGCATTACTCTTGTCCAACTATTTTATGATACATGTGTTGTTTGCCCTAACATAATAGTAAAATGACAGAAATCTTTTTTTTCCATTTATTTTGTGTCCCATTTGTAGTGAAAAGGCACTCCCATTTAAGAATGCTTCTTCAGTATACTGTATTTTGTATAAATTCTGGGAGCTTTATGATCTGCCATTTTGACCATGTTCATATTTGGAGTAGAGCCATATTTGGAGCTTTCTCAGCGATTGTTATTTTGCCATTTAAAACCTTGAAAGATGATGTGATCTATTCAGATAAAATTTGTGAATACTGATACACCTTTTGATTATCAATACCTAGTTGTTCAGAGTTTATATCAATAGATGATCAGTATGTTACCCTCTTTCTTACCAGTCAGTAGCAGTAACTTAAACCACAGAGTTATTATGGATTCTTTTTGTCACAGTGAATCAAAAGATTGGGCTTAATATTATTTATAAGTGAACTAAATGATCAACCCTAGCAACTGATTTAAGTTGCCACCAAGTCAGAGACCATCAAGGGAACCTTGATGATTAAAGAGGGGGAAAAATCAGTACATTTGATAATGCAATTTTAACTAATTCTTCTACTCAACAAATAATCAGCACCCTTTAAGTATGTGTCAGAGAGATAAAGACAAGGTACAGTCCCCAAGGAGCTTATATTATAGTAGACAGTCAAACTTTTCTTTGTTGTCCACAATACCGAGTAGAAATCTTTCTTACAGATGTCCAAATTTAATTCATTCAGCAAATATTTATTGTGTGCCTGGTATATGCCAATAGTAGCTGATGGATACCTCTTGTGAATTGTAAATATGTCCATACTTTTCACTGGTTCCTAGAAATTGAACTTAGAAAATTATCTTTTATTTTTCTAGCATATGAAGTATATTCTTCTCCAAATAGAAAGAAAGGGATTAAGTTCATTGTACTTCACAGAGCAATGTTATTTGTTCCTCATAATGAAAACCGTTGTGCATTGGGATACTTTCTTTTTTATTAACCACAATTTTCTAAGTCATGTTTTTTAAGGAATCTTTTTTTCTCTTGGTTAAGTCTATCCTACAAATATCACTGTGATAGCAAATCAAACAAAATTTTAAAGCAAGCAGAATTAGCCTCTAGTTTACCAACTATTTGTTCTGTATCTTTGTGTCAAATAATGTGGTGTTTTAGATCAGCGATTGAGACTGCCCCCAATCTGCCCTCTAAGCCCTGCTCTGTGCGCGCGCGCGCACACACACACACACACACACACACACACTCTCTCTCTCTCTCTCTCTCTCTCTCTCTCTCTCTTAGCAGAGTCAGGAGACATTTCTGGTTGTCACAACTGGCTGAGGGGTTAGGGGAAGCTGCTGGCATCTAGTGGATAGAGACCAGGGGTACTGCTAAATACCCTGTAATGCACAGGGCAGCCCCCTGTAACCCAGAATTGCCCAGCCCAAAATGTCATAAAACCGAGGTTGAGAAGTCCTGTTTTACATAGTATACTTCATAGTGAATGGTGAAAAGCATATAACCATTATATATAACATATAACACCAAAATGTAAGAGATTAAAAATAGGGTGTTTCATGTTTTTTTTCCAATCAGGCTGTCTGTTTTATTCAACAGATGGCGTTTGAGTGCTGTCCATGTGCCAGGAGATAGAAGTTCCAGATATTTTAAGGCATAAGGTCCCAGTTCTCAAGGAGCTCTCATTCTAAAAATAGAGATGATATGTAAACTAAAAAATTACAAAACAATATGCTAAGGTTTTTAATAGAGCTAAGCAGTAAGTGGCTTGTTTGGGTGTGTCAGAGAAGGCTTAACAGAGGAGGTGAAGCTTGAATAGTTGATAGAAATACTGCGCAAACTCGAATGCCCTCTCAGATGTTAGTTGGGAAAGGACAACCCAAGCAGAGGGAACAGCTTGTGAAAAAGACTGGAAACTTGTTAAACAGCAAGAATTTGTAAGTAGTTTTTTATGTCAAGATGAGACTAGAGTTTTAGATAGAGACCTGCTTTAGGAGGGCCTTGCAGGCTAGGAGATTGGAATTTACCTGAGGGCAGGGTGTAATACAACTAATGCCTAATTTACAAAGACCATTCTGAAGGTTGTATGCAGGATATAGATGAGAAACCCTTTGGAAGAGTAGTTTTAAGTGATCCAATAAGAGATTATGAAGGTCTGCGATAATATAGAAAGATCAGATTGTCAGGACTTGTTATCTTGAGTCTTGAGTGGTATGGGAAGACAGTAGATAAAGAAGATATAGGATGACTTCCACATTTCATCTTGGGGATTTCATGGTTGATGGAGACATTTACCAGGATAGAAAATACACAGGAAGAGGCAGAGCATATTTGGAGAGTGGATGAATGATGGAAATGTCTTTTTTTTTTTTTTCAAACATGCTGTTTTTGAGGCATCTGGCACATATGTTTTTTGCTCAGGAGCTTATTGAATACTTGTCTGCCTGGTATTGAATTATTGTGTGCCTGGTATATGCCAATAGTAGCTGATGGATAATTCTTTATTATTATTAGGAATGATACAGGAGAAGCATGTGTAAAGAATTCTGGGAGTAAGTAAAAAGTTCTATTTCTAAATTTGCCAGTGATTGCTTATGTTAGGAAGGAAAGGACTCTGCTCAGTGTCACAGGGAAGTCAGAGATAGTGAGACAAGAGACCAAAGTCAAGAAAGCAAAGTAAGTTTTAATACACTCTGCATAGAGTAATAGAGCGGGCCTGCCTAAGATAAGACAGGCAGGCCCTGATGCTCATTTTGAGGCTTCTTTTATGTGGTTTTTGGCAGGGCAGAGAGGTCCTTGATTGACAACTGTCAGCTCTCTAGGCTTGTTCTGATTGGTGAAATGAGGACAGGGGCTGTGCTGTGCCTGTGCCTCTGATATTTCTTATCTGGGGGGACCCTGGACATTTCCTGAGTTGCTCTTGGACCCTGTGGCTTCATCTGATTAACTCTTTGAGTCATTTCTGGCTTTCTGGTTCTATTTGATCAACTCCCTGAGTCATATTTAGGGGGCCCTTTCTCCTTTCCATCCTGCTCATTTCTGTCTTTCTGCCTAACACTTATAAGGCTTTAGAAGTATTATTTTTTCATCTGTCACATTTACAGCGTGGTGATGGAAACATACCTCTTAGGAGAGTTGTGACATAACAAGTGATAGTGAGCTGAAGAATAAATAATTGAATATTATAAGGCATTTGAAAAACTGTAGTAGTTAAACATTCTGGGGCTATAGCAACCATTTACCAAGATAAATGTGTATATACCCAAGTTAGGTTCCTAAGATCCCTCATTTTGATGGCCTTTGAATAACATTGGCTGAGTTGCATGGATTGCCTCTAGTGTGGTTTAGATAAGCTTTTGTTTTTTGTTTTAGACTTTATAATTCAAGTATGGTTTTTCCCTGCTTTTTACATTAGAAGAAAAATGTTCTTACAGTTCATGACTAAGCCTCTTGCACTAAGCGTTGTTTATACTTCCATTCTAGAAAAAAAATTAGATACCACCTTAAAAATGCTCACTGAAAATGCATTAGCTAATAAACATGAGAAGAAAAACAATTGTAAAATGTTTGCCTTTACTAGGTTGCTTTAATGTTCTTCGTTGAGGCTTCTTTGTTCATCAGCCTTTTGAGCAGGAAGCAGTGTAAGGTTTCTTCTGAGACTTACTACTAATACATTGTAAAGATCTTTTTCCTTTAATCTATTTAGTGCAGGATCTATTTAGTACTGGCCTATGTCCCAGAATACCATCAGAGATAAGGCTATTATCCTTTCATTGAGCATTATCCTGGGAAAGTATTTATAAAATTGAACTCTGTTATACCTGCTGACCTCCTTTCTTAAATGAAGAAAGGGTGGGGGTGGAGATTATGTTAGTGAATTCAGATGGAGCAGTGTGACTGATGGCACAGACACAAATGACTTTTATATTGTGCAAAGTGCAAATCGATTCCATCTTGGACTCTGAAAAATTGACAATTCAGATCAGGAAGATCATGATCACATTTGGTGGTCTGCAGTTATTGGCACGGTTGCTATTTTTTCATGAGCAGTTCTATAAATGGACTCCAGCTATTTCAGGATTAATTGAAATGTTTGCTTGCCATTGCTATCATGTTTCCTCTAAAATTACCAAAAGTAGAATTCAGTAGCATTATCTTCGAACATGAAAGACTAGTTTTAGAAGAGTTAGATATTTAATATTGATGCTTCACTTAAAAATAAGTCATTAAAATGGGAAACAATGATCAAAAACAATTTCAAAAAATCTAGTTTCCTATGGTGTCTATCTTAAGAAGGTGGAAAAACTTAAGCACAGTGTCATGTAACTTTCAAGTCTTTTTAAAAGTATTCTACATTGTCAAATTATTTGAGTTATCTTTATATAAAATAGATGCTGCATGTTATTTATGTAAGTATTGCCATTACAGCCCACATATTTAAACACTTGGCAAGTTGGTTGCTGGTTTGGAGACAGCATTATTGAATTAAATGTTGGTTTGTGGCTTTCTAAAAATTCTTTTGACTGATAGGACAAGGTATAAATAAAATTAAGTCCCAATTTTGTTGTCCTAATGAGCTGTTTTTCTATATTCCCTTATGGTTGCTTCTCATATCCTCACTTGATGTTTCCATTAGTTCAATGTTAAAATCTGCAATTTTTACTTCACATTTTTTTTTCCATGATGTTACAGTGTAAAAGTCCATTATTGCTATAATATAAATACAAAGCTATTCTATCTATACTTAATATTAAAGTGTTTGACCAAATCTGTAATCTGGTAAGAACCCAAATTATTAAATATAAACAATTTATATGAAAGAGCACAGTAGGTCCTCAGCAGAATTAGAACTATCACCTAGATCTTCTCAGTTAACAATATCTATTGTATGATGAACTTTACATTATTGTAGTTGCTATATTACAAAATTAGCAGGTAAGTAAGATAGTACTTCTTAAGGATTTGATGGACCATATCCATCTGAATTTTATATATTATTGAGATATATATTAGTCATATAGGCAGAGAAACAGATGGTTTGCATGACCAATTTAGGATTGGATTTAAGCTGTCTTAAACTGTAGGAAAATGGGGAATCCTTTTATCAATTTATTGATTTTATCAATTTGTTCTGTTTATAGTTAGTGTTTCCTGCCTTTTTTTTTTTTTTGGTATCATTAATCTACAATTACAGAAAGAACATTATGTTTACTAGGTTCCCCCCTTCACCAAGTCCCCCCCACATACCCCTTCACAGTCACTGTCCGTCTGCATAGTAAGATGCTGTAAAATCACAACTTGTCTTCTCTGTGTTGCACAGCCCTCCCCGTATCCCCCACGCACTATACATGCTAATCGTAATCCCCTCTTTCTTTTTCCCTGCCCTTATCCCTCCCTTCCCACCCGTCCTCCCCAGTCCCTTTCCCTTTGGTAATTATTAGCCCATTCTTGGGTTCTGTGATTCTGCTGCTGTTTTGTTCCTTCAGTTTTCCTTTGTTCTTATACTCCACATATGAGTGAAATCATTTGGTACTTGTCTTTCTCCGCCTGGCTTATTTCACTGAGCATAATACCCTCTAGCTCCATCCATGTTGTTGCGAACGGTAGGATCTGTTTTTTTCTTATGGCTGCGTAATATTCCATTGTGTATATGTACCACATCTTCTTTATCCATTCATCTACTGATGGACATTTAGGTTCTTTCCATATCTTGGCTATTGTAAACAATGCAGCGATAAACATAGGGGTGCATCTGTCTTTTTCAAACTGGAGTGCTGCATTCTTAGGGTAAATTCCTAGAAGTGGAATTCCTGGGTCAAATGGTATTTCTATTTTGAGCATTCTGAGGAACCTCCATACTGCTTTCCACAATGGTTGAACTAGTTTACATTCCCACCAGCAGTGTAGGAGGGTTTGTTTCCTGCCTTTTAAATAAGAAAAAAGTCATGTATTATCTGAATGCATCGTGCTATATGCTATAATGTTAGATACTTAGTACTAGAAAGTGTAGGAGAAAGAAAGATGGTATGTGTGGTTAAGGATGTTTTGTAGTGGGAAATATAGGGTTTAATCCCAGCTCTGCTGCTCAGTAGCTATGTCATCTTGGGCTAGTTATTTATCCTCTTAACCTCGTGTTTCCTCTTCTAGAAAGTTGTCTTAATACTGCCTGCCTAACAGAGTTGTAGTAAATGATATAATTAATATGTACATATGTGGTGAGAGGAGAGGGTTACCCACCAGTGACTTTCTAAGACTTCCCAGCATAATGGGAGGAGGGGACAGGTTCCTTACCCATCCCCAGCCCTTTAGGGTGAGAAACTTACTTGGGGAACAAGGCCATCCTTAGAAATGGGGTGCTCTTGGCTTAACCCTCAGAAGTGCTGAGCTGGCAAAAACTCTTGGTTTCTTTAATAGAAGAATTTTGTTTCCTTTGTTCAGTTATTTAGAGACATCCTGGATGCAGTTTAGTCAGTTACAATTAACATTTGACTATTTAAAACTTATATATCTGTGTATGAGTATGTATGTCATCTGGTATAGGGTCTGACATTATGGCAGACACTCAAGAAATGTAGTTCTAGGACTTATTGTCATCACCCCTAATATTATTAATTAAAATTTGTACATAAATTACTGGAGAAGAATCAGTTTTAAATGACTGAGACTGATATTATAGACCAAATAAGATTCTTACTAATCCTATGATGTTTGAAAGTTGTAAATGTTGACTTAATATTAACATAAAATAAAATTAAAGCGAATTGATAAGAATTTATTCAGACTATTCTGCTAGCTAATACATAGCTTTTTTTCAACAGGTTCAGCACTATGTAGCTACAACCTAAAGCCTTCTGAATATACTACATCTTCAAAAGCTTCTGTTCTTTGCCCTAAACTACCAGTTCCAGCGAGGTAAATTTTATTGTATTTTATTAACTTGTGACTGTTGTTTTTGTAGGTAGATTGTAAACTGTACATGTTATTCTGAGAAAAGAGTCATTGATGATACTTATTGCCCAGGTCCAGTACTTTTACAACAGAAATTTAAGAATAGTAACAGAAATGAAAACATGTATTTCACATCTTTTCTTTAAAAAAGGCACATAGAGGAAAGAATTTTTTTCATTCTCAGATATTTTCTGTTTGGGTGGGGGGGTGGATCGCTTTTTTTTTTCAATGCTGTGATTTTTAAGTATACAAAACTGCTCAATCATTATAAAACATACAACAGAATTAGAAGCCAAATCCCCTAGTCTCCAAAGATAGAAGTTGATCCTAGTAATACTTACTGGGATTATTTTTCAATTTACTTTGTAAGTTTAAAAAACATGCCAGTGATTATTCTTCATAGTTCATTTCAGGCTCTATCCCTTAGGCTTTCAGACTCTATTTTCTGTAATAGGCTGTTTGCCATATCTTATCCAAAGTCTTATTCAAGTAACATATATTATTAAGTACCTACTATGTATGATGGATACAAAGATGAAATAAGAAATGTTCTTTGTTTGGAAGGCTCTCACAGTAGTTGTAAATAAAGCAAATTTTAAAATTATAAATAGATTTTTTAAAAAGGAAATAAATTCTCAAGCATTGTAGAATATATCCTTAGAATTAGGTGTAGAGGGTTTGGAGCACATCTCATCTTGAGAACCATAGCATGTATCACTAAGCATGCATAGCATGAGTCAACTTCTCTAGGAATCCTGAAACAAAATCACTCTTACTGTATTTCAGTATATTGGTTAAAATTTTGAGATTCATTTATGTCAACTTTCCTTTGGGTTGCTGATGGGAACAACTTGTGCTTTATTAACTTGAATTTGAAATTTTCTGTTGAAAAGTAGACAAAGGTTATACCAGTTTAACTGATTTCCAGGTCTACTTTAGTCTTGTCAAGTTGCTGTCGAGATTAAAAATTTTAAGCCTATGCCTCAAAAGTAAAGGGACTATTTTAAAAGATACTAAGTAAGAAAGATGCACAAATTGTGGGTTTAGACCAATAGGCAAAGAGATACCATTCATGAAAACTGAGATTAGGTAGGCTGTGACAGTGAAGAAAAGGGGGTCCTTTGAATAGTCATTGAAATAAATTTGTCAGTGTAAAGACAAGAAAAGCTCTGTCTTCTTATCTACTCAACTGCTAAAGCCTATTTTAAATGCATACTTTGAGTATAGAGTCACTCCTTCAAGGCATAAACATATTATAAAAGGACAGCCAGAAAGCCTTGGTGTGAGGATGAGGTTGCTCTGCTCCTGTGTAATATGGGTGGGGAGGGGGTAGAGTGCAGCTCGTGTTACAGATCCTCTTCCACTTCTGACCTCTGACTCTACATGCTGCTAAATACCTGTTTCTGGTTAGCTTGGGTGTCCCAGCGTGGCTGCACACATGCACATCTCACATACGGCATCCTAAGGGCATTCACTAGAAGACAAAACATAGTATTAGGGGTTTGGGTTCTAGAGATGGCCAGACTTGGCTTCTTGGAAAGTCATCCACTAATGTCTCAATAATCCAAGATGCAATGATGAACCTATAACATCTCAAAACTGACTATATACTATGTTTATACTGTGTTTAAAGATCCTCACGTTTTACTTTAAGCTACTTATGCCTCTATGTAATTACCTTACAATCTAAGTATCTTGTCATTTTTGTCTGAATTCAGCTTATTGGAAAGTAAAAGAGAAGAAAGAGTTGATGGAAGGCAAATTAGGACCTTGTAAATAATATCCTTTTGTATTTGGCAAGCAAAATTGGAAAATAAGAATTTATTTGTTTTAATAAAAAACTTGGGGCACTAGCCTGTTCCACATGTAGTATTAGATACTACAGTAAAGATACATCTTTAGAGATGAATGAGATTAGTATCAGTCCTTAAGAAACTCTGTCTTTAAAAAAAAGTGGGAACTGTGTATTTTATGACTTTATCTATAGCCATTAAAAGTCTAGCACTAGGCAAGCCTGTGATGCAGGCACATGCCCCTATGCATCTTTCATTTCTCTCTTCTTGTCCTCCTAGGAGTACCCTAGTGGATCAGAAAGAACTGAGCTCTGAGTCCAGATAGGCCTGGGGGTGAATTGTGTCACCACTTTCTATTTGGAAGCTGAAAAGTCTCTTAACCTCTCTATAAATCAGCTTTGCTCACATGTAAATTAGAAAGATTAATACCTCACACATGGAATTATTGTAAGAATTAAATAAGATAATATGTGTTAAACAGCCATTATTGTGCTTGGCATGTGGCTTAAGGAATATTATTTTTCTCAACCTTGCTGAGGGCCTAGCCCCCTTCTGCAGCTGAAAGCAGTACCAATTTTAGAGAAACGCAATTGTAGACTAATGTGCATTAAAACACTGGTGCCACATAATTGCCAAATGGATTACTATTCCTAAAAGCATTTGAATTTTAAAAGCAAATGCCTAGAAAGGTCCATATTTTATCCAAATTCACAACTCTCTATTGATGATATGCGAAGTCTAGTAAAATAGGGAGACTCGCCAGCTCATGTACTTAAAATGCTTAAAGGTTTAGGTATAACTAGGGGAAACTGCAGTATTAGAAACAGAATGCAAAATTCATTTCATTCACCGAACATTAATTTTGATACTTCTGGATGCCAGAAAGGATAGTCTGTGTTGGAGAATTAATAACATGATATGGAAATGAGAAATTAATAGCCAAGAAAAAAATGTTATCCATTCATTTTTTAAAATGAAGGATTCAAGGTAAATTAACATTGATTAATCATCTACTGTGTGCCAGCTACCATACTAAGCTTCTCATATGTATTAACTCATTAACCCTCACAAATGCCTGTAAGGATATTGTCCCTAATTTATAGATGAGAAAATAGAAGATAAAAGAGGTTAGAGGAGTTACCCAAGGCCACACAACCAGTTGTTGGAAATCAGAATTTGAATCTAAGATCTTGTAAAGCCTATACCACACTTAGTTTAAAAAAAAAAAAGAATGAAAGAAGAAAGAAAATGAAATGTGTGAAACCACTGCATATTACCACTAGATTCTTGACTTTTCCTGTGTTTTCTGTGCTATAGAGATATTTTCAGAGCCCTTTATTGTTATTCTTTCTTAAACAAAACTTTCAATTAGAAGTCATGTGTAATTGCTTATTTACAACCTGAAGCTTTAAAATAGTTGTGTGAGACACAAACTCCTGTCTTATGAAGGTGTGTGGCAAGAGCTATTAGGATTGTTTGTCATCAGACTTTGAAGGAGCCCATTAACTGTGGTAGTCTGGACTTAAAGGCAAATGGCCAGTGTGTTTGCCAAGGTAAGATACAATCTTCCTGCGAGTGGCTAGTTTTAAAAAATCTTTAAAAGACTCATTATAAATTCATTTTGTTCTCACTGACTAATACACCATAAAGTCCTAATGGGACTACATTGACTGCTTGAAGATTCAGTATTCTGTGGACTTTCATATAGTAAGAAAACTTAATATAAATAGAATTCTTTATGTTGTCCTCTTAAATAGGAAGCACAAAGTGTATCGTTTAGATTAGACACTAAAGTAGAAATGATCCCAGATACTAGTTCTCAGAAGTATTATTTTCTGAGAGGTATATGAAATCACCTAGCTCATCTCATCTTAAATTCATGATATCACATGGGATTTAAATGGTAAAATATAAGACACAGTAATTCAGTGCCATGATTACTTAGATTTTTTTCCCAGAAATAATCACTTGTTTAAATAATCAGTATTTGCTGTGTTTACTTATTTTTTTTAATAAGAAAATAATTTAAGTATTAAAAACTCATGGCTGGTCAAGTTGTTTTTGTTTAGGGAAGAGATGAGAAAAGAAATGACAAACAAGGAAACTAGTGCTTTTTGCTTTAAAGCTAAGTATTTAATTTTATTATTTAACCACCGTGTCCAATTTTCTTTATTTCCCTTCTATTTCTGATATAACTTACCACTAAGACAGATTTTGATCATTTTAACCATCAGCTAGACAATGTAGTTAGTTAATCAGTGCTAATTTTATACTTTCAGATTTAGAGCTGTCAAGTTTAACTGACATAAGTAATTATAAGATAAGGGACTGCTGTAATTTGTTCCATTTTTTGAATACTTGTAATAGTACTCTTTCCAATTGTCCAAGTGCTTACATGTACAGTATAAAAATGATGTGAAAGGATAAATTCGGAGCAGATGATTACTCAGTATTTCCTCTTAAGTAAAAATAAAGGATTAGAGTTTTAAGAGTATAATTCTTCCCTTTTCAAATCAGCTGTCCTCATGATGAGTCTGAAAAGCAGAAGAATACTAAAGCTACTGGGCATGCCGCCTTGATCAATTTAGATTTATGGGTGACCTCTATTATTATTATTATTATTATATTAATATCAGAAAAGCCTTACAGAGGATTTACTCCTAACTTTTCATCTAACAGATGGAGGAACTGAGAAACAGAGACAGCATCATGCAGCTGTGTGGTGTTAGGAAAATTGCCCAGGGATTTTGAACCCAAGTCCAGGTTTCTTTCCCTTATCAGAGGCTCCACTATCCTTTGGAAATGATGTATAATTTCTCTTTGTGCATAAAAATACATCAACATCTTATTAGGATCTGGGAGATGTAGGTGAAGCCATCTCTGGAGAGAGAATTCCGTTTCACTTATGGCTATAAGACAGGTAAAAGGAAACTGGACAGCAGGGTCAAGAAAATTGGTGGATATTAAAAACAAGAAAATGGCATCAGTATCCTTAAGATGGATATATTTTATATTCAAGGTTGGAGGCAAGTGAGTTAAACGGAGATTGCAACTCATATTATAGGGTAATAGATATAGCAGATATAAATGTAGATAATCGTGGAGCAGAGAGGACTTTAGTTTTGAAGGATGGAGAACCAGGCTTTAGTTGAAAGTATGGTTAGAAGTCCTTTGTCAGAGACGTTAACCTGGCAGGGACATTATCTAGGTAGCATCAGGAAAAAAACATTTGCAGGCCACAAAAGAGTTGTCAGTTTAAAGGTTTCTGTCCCAAATTAGCTTCCATTGATTAGGAACATACAGTTAATCAATCCTTTTTTATTCTTTCGTGTAATATTTCTAACTAAATCCATTTCACTAAAAAGTATTCTATAATTTAATATCTTTTAATATCATTAGTGAAACAACTTTTGGTCAAAAAGTGATGGCTTGCACACCTGTAATTCAACATTACTCAGGATGTTCTGGCTTTCTGTAATTCCTGACAAAATATAAGGTCTCTTACCAACACCATTTTTGATATGCCCACAGATCACAAGAGGCTATTTTTCTGTTTTTTTAGTGAACATTCATGTCACGTCACATCATCATTGTGGGCTACATTTTACTGAAGCATAAGATAAGGCTAGATCTTTGAAATTATATTACTTTCTTGTTCCATGAAGTTTAACAGCATGGAAGATATTGCTTATTCTCACTGCCAGTGGTGCTCATTTACTGACATTTAAGGAAAATCAATATATACTTGACTTACATTTTTATTTGAAAAGAAATATTCTTACTATTTTTTGAGGAAGGATACAAAAATAGTGTTTTGTTTCAGGTCATACAAAGTTGCTTTGCTGAGATTAGAAACCTTGGAACTTGGTGGTTAACCGCAAATCTTATCCACTAATTTGAACAAAATACAGTGCCAACCAAGGGTGAAAACACACTTACATTGTTACGGTCAAAAATGTTATGTTAGAGCTATGACTGATAGTCCTACAAATAATTCTGAAAATGTGGGATTCATGTTAGTGATGGCTTAGTTTTAATGTAATACACACATAAGTGTGTATTTGTGCATGGGCACACATAGGAGCTCTGTTAGAATCCAAATTACAACTGAGCACATACTCACAGAGCTTTGTGTGAAATCCCTCACTGATCAGATGTATACTATGTTCTGAGAAGCTAAAGTAGAAGAGCCATGTTAGAACAAACCAGGTTAATGTTACCATTCACACATAACTATGTTCCTTCCCAAGTAAGAGCTGCAATCAATAAAAGCCTGATATAATTACCTCTTTTTTTGACACAAATAATCTCATCATAAGAATAAGAACATGTAAAAAGAAAAGAAAGTAGCCAGAATCCTATGACTGTAACAAATCAGAGGTTTTTCATTTGTTTGTATTTCTTATATTTTCATTCTTAAGTGTATATCTTTTATACAGAGATGTAGTCATCACATTGGATATAAATTTTTGGTTATTTCCCTTCCACTATTACATCGTAAGTGTTTCCATACTATGCTGTATGTTGATGTCTCAGCATGTCTAATTTATATGAGAGTTAGTAAGTTTGTGCCCCAAACACCTTTTCTAACCAAGGGTTCTGTATACTGTTCTGATAAAGAAACACTCTATTAACGGTGGCACATTTCAAGCAGAAGCACGTGTTTTTTAATTTTTAAATAGCTTATGGCAAAAATTCATTTTCAGTTCAATGAACTATGTTTGTTAAGTTTTTTCATCTGCTCCTTGATTCACAGATGCATAGGCTGAGGACTTTAAGTGTTTGTTTTTGCTTTTGGTGGTTTTGTATGTGTGTGTGTGTGTGTGTGTGTGTGTGTGTGTGTGTGTGTGTGTGTGTGTGTGTGTGCTTCTTTTCAGAAGGGGTGAGTAATGTCTTCTGTTGGAACATGCACTCCATCCTCTTTAATAAGGCTTGTGATAAGATTGGCATCACTCCCCATGACAGTCATCTTCATAGCATTAAGTTCACAGCTCTTAGCTCCCATATGATGTGCGGAGGGTGGAGTGTATTGCAGTCATAATCACCTTTCATTTGTGTGTTTGATGTGGCATTTATATTAAGTAGGAGTAATTTTTTTTCTGATTTTTTTTCTTGTGTCACCAGTGCACCTATTCCATTCTTCCATCGCTGTGCTCCTGTGAACATTTCCTGCTATGCCAAGTTTGCAGAGGCCCTGATCACCTTTGTCAGTGACAATAGTGTCTTACACAGGCTGATTAGTGGAGTAATGACCAGCAAAGAAATTATATTGGGACTTTGCTTGTTATCACTAGGTAATTGTTTTTCTCGTTATTAGCTATTGCATAGTACTGCAGTAGAAGACTGTTCTGTCTTTTCACCAAAATATGAATATAACTGGGGATACCTGTAAAATGTTTAACTTCCCATAGCCAAAATAATTGTTTCCAATTACATAGTTATAAGTATATACATATTTTAAATATACATACATATGTATATATATACACACACACACGTTTATGTATATGTATATACATATCTGAGACTCATTTCCCTTCTTTTTCTCTCATTGGAGAAAACTGGTGTTTTCCCAAACTTTGGTTATTAAGTCTATAATAACTTCTAATTTAATAGCAGGAGGCTTCTTTAATGAATCAATACCCTTTTGTTTTTAAGTCATGATGCCAAAAAGGCTTATTTGCTTCTAAAAATAGGCCACATGTTCTCTTATGTATTTCCATCAAGGAGACATTTCTGATAGATCATTTCAGAAATATGTAGTTTTTTTGTCATTGCTACAGTTCATAATATCACTGTATTGCTGGAAAAATTAGATCTCCACTTGTTAGCCATTGAGTTTTCTGGTCAATAAATAGATAAGATAATCAATAAAAATGTTATTTTCAAGATGTAAACTCCCTATACTATCCCAGAACTATATGTAGCCATATCAGAATGTATAGATCCTTTTAGTGGGGAGAAGTTTAACTGTGGTAGGAACCAAACAACTATTTCATCATATAAGTAAAATGAATATTTATGCTGTTAACAACAATTATAGCCATTGGGAAGACTAGTGTATTTCCATGTTGTCATTAGAGAGTATTTTCCTTTTACTTAGGTAGTACTTGACTCAAATTGAAATAATGCTGTCCATATGAAAAGCTATGTCTGTGATATTTGAAACGCTCCCATCTGTTTTTGGTTCCTGTACACTTATTGCAAAAGTGAGTACCTTAATAATGTTACTTAGTCATAGATCCCAACCATTTATTTGGCTTTGCAAATGGCCCAAAGAAGCAACTATTAGTCTGATTTTATAAAGTATTTGGTTTCTGAAATAGGTGAATACTTTAACCAAGAAAAAAAAATTCAAACCTGAATAATAGTGATAATAATGTTGTCCAGCCATTGGAATTCCATTTTTTATTAGAATGGTCCTCTTTATTAGAAAAGATCTTTGTTCATTTGTTCGTGAAACAGGCCTTGACATAATTAAAAATAAACAGATTATGATTTCAGAAACGAATTTCCCTGTGCAAGGGTTAAATCTTCCCAGTTACTTTTTTGAGGTTTTTGCTCTAAATTTTAGCATGTTGGAATTTAGTGTGAGATTGGGAGAGGAGCTGGCTAAATAATTCAAACTAAGCTTTGCTCCTTTTTTAAGAGCTTCTCAATCAAGACCTCTGACCCCAGTTGAGAAGTAAAGTCAGAGGAATTTTGGCCTCAGAAGGCTTCAGGGTATTATTGTAAGGGGCAAACCAGAGTTTTACAGGAGAAATGACCAGAAAAAGATAAAATGCCATCTAGCTTGTGGACTGACCCTCACAGAAGTTGGTCCTGAGATGCATAGGTAACTCAAGGAAGTGTAGCACCCAGGTTAACTGATCTCTGTCTGCGTGTGATAATTCTTCTGTCACCAACATGACATGTCATCCTCTACACTTTGTGTGTGAGCATGTGTGTTTGTATGTGAGTTCTGCTGTCTTCCCGTGGTGAGTCCACAACAGTTCTGTGCTGTTTTTGAGTCACCATGTGCATTTGCATGTATTCTTTTCTGTTGTTTATAAACCCACAGTCAGGAGGCTATGCTTTCAAGTGATGCTATTCAAGTGGCAGAAGTGCCCCAGTCAAAGTGCAAAAGCTGCCAGTGTCCTTTCTTACCTAAATTGGGATCATGAGCTTGTCAGTAGCAACAAAGTACATCCCTATGAGAAAACAATTGAAAGTTTCTCTTTGCATTTTCCAATGTTTCCAAATAATATTCTGCATGTTCTCTATCTTCCCTGCAGTTCTATCCATGATTTTGATGGTGATAATCAGGTATATATCAAGAGTGCTTGTGTGGATCTTAACCATTCTGGTCATACTGGGTTCACTTGGTAAGCTGCTTATTCCTTTGTTTTTAGTAATTAGAATTGAGAAAGTTTGGTTTTCCTTAAGTTCAGAACTACTTTGATTATTTTAAATAACTTTTCTTTAGTAAGGCTTTTTAATTCATTGGTAAGCTGTAAAAAGACTAGTAAACGGATTACATTAAAGTTAGTTCACTGTATCAGATAAAATAGCAAGGTCAATGGCATTTGGAATAAAAGTATGTGGAGATACTTTTTAAAGAAAGCTAACATTTTTCTGTCAGTATCAGTTTTGGGGAAAGAATCCAAGAGGAAAGAATGCATTTGATTGAGGCTCCACTTCTTGTTCTTTAATTTTTGCTTGATTCTTCCAGTGCTCCCTGCCTGGCAAGTGAAGGGACCCTTTCCTTTTAACTTGCACTTGTTTAAGGCCTGAATCAGCCATTCTAAGGTGTTTAAGTTCTAGCTGATTGAAAAGTGTCTCTGGCAGGATAATTTTGTGTATGTGTTTAGATTTTATTAGTTGTTTTTCTAATGACATCATTTTGTTTTCTGTTTTTGTTTTACTGTTTCTGATGAAACCTTCCAGGATTTCTGTGTTTATTGTCTGATAAAAAAAATCTCTCCCCTCCCAATTATAAATGTGACACCTCTTCATAGTATCTAACTGCTTCCATGGTACAAAATAGAAATATAGAAATAAATAGATAAAAAAGGAAAACAGTTTTATTTTCATATGCTACATCTTCTCTTTAAAGAGAATTTACTTCTGTCTTTTTAAATTTCATAATTATATTTAGGACTCTACCCTCAGTTCATCACTGTGAACATTTGAAATCCAGAACTTTTCTGTGTGTGTGTGTGTGTGTGTGTGTGTGTGTGTGTTTAAGTTAAAATGTTTCAGCCCAGTGTGAAAGTGTTTTAGTAGGGGAATTTGACCTCATTATATTAATAATCCTATCTCATATATATGTGGTCTTACTGATACCTGTTTTATGTTTTTCTTAAATATATATTTTTTATTTTGTTCTCTCTTTCCTATATGAACTATGTTTTGCTTTTTTTCACCCCTGCATTGGATGGTGATATTATTTTATTATCACTTCTACAGTTGGTAACTATACATTTTCAGAAAATGTTCTTCAGTCTAGAATCCTAGATAATTTCTATTAACGGCTGAATGGAAATGATAAATGTTGAGTTTTTCCCTTGTCTCCTTTAAATTTACCATAAACTTTTCTCCCTTTCCAACCTTACTCTCTTCTGTCCATTCCTACTTTTTAGCTCTGAAGTTCTCCTGTCCTAGTTTTTGTGAGAACTACTGGTCCTATTTTCAGAAAACTTTATTCTTGAGTTCTTAATTTCAGTTCATCTTTGTTTTGACTGGAATCTGAATTTAAATAACTTATTTATGAAGGACTTGTGGGTCATTTATTTTCTCAACTCTTGATTATCTAAGGTTGTCTTTGCTTTATATGTGAATATTGAATTTGCTGCATAAAAAATTCTTGAGGTACAATATGTTCCCTGTGTCTGTACTTTATTTCAGAAAAGAACTTGGTAACTAGATAAATGTTGTTCCTTTGCCCATAACCTTATATCTAATCAGTTCTGAATCTTAATTAAGGTTATTTGTGAGATGGGGGGAATCTTTTTCAACTTTGAAGAGTTTTCTTTATTTCTTTATTCGATTATTCTTTCTGTTCCAGTGGTTTTCTTCTTATGCTGTATCTCCTAAATTATCATTTTCATTCTTGTTCATGTTCTTAACATTCAGAAAGAACTCTTCAAGTTCATTTTCTATTTTGCTGATTCACTCTTCCTCACTATCAGTTCTGTACTAGTTTGGTTCTTTCCATTCATCTTATTTGTAGTTCTTCCTTTTCCGGGCCATCGTTCTTTTCATTTCAGGTTGTAGCCTTCGTATCTGATTCTGTGTTTAGATGGTGTCTTAATCAGTGTGGACTTCTGTAACAAAGAACCATAGACTGGATGCCTTATAAACATTTATTTCTCATGGTTCTGGAGGCTGGAAAGTCTGATATCAAGGCACCAACAGATTCAGTGCCTGGTGAGGACTGGCTTCTTATTTCCAGCCACCTTCCTGCTTTGTCCTCATGTGGCAGAAGTGGGGAAGGAGCTCTCTGAGGTCACTCTTATAAGGCCACTAATCCCATTTATAAGGACTCCATTCTTATGACCTGGTCATCTCCCAGTGGCCCCATCTCTAAATGCCATCACATTAGAGATCAGGATTTTAATACAAGAGTTATGGGGGAATACAAACATGCAGTCAACAGATGAATAGTTTTTACAATAAAAGTAGATTTGAATCCCAAATCTGCCACTCACTAGGTAAGTGACATTTGGCATACTACTTAACTTTCCTAAATTTCAATTTCACCATTTGTAAAGTAGAGCTAATAATACCCACTTAATAATATTGTGATTGTACCTACTGTGCAGTTCCTAGCACAAATCTAGAGGTTTAATAAATTCTATCTAATATGGCTGTTAGGATCAATGTCCTTCTTGATGTCATCATTATTATCTCATTCTATTTTCCTTGAACTTCAGCCTTTCTCTCATAACTTTTTATTCCTGTTTGTAGAGAACTTGTTTTATTCCATATTTTTGAGGATATTAAACAGTTTTCCAAACAATTGTCTTGTACCTTCAAGATTTTAAAATGGAAGTCTTTCTCTTTTTCTGAAATATTTTTCATAGGCTCTAGGTTGTGTTTATTTACTCATACTTAATAGAAGAAAAATTTATGTTCAGTATCTGCCAACAGGTAGTGTTGGAATTTCCCTTTGACACCATTCGTTCTATTTGAGAGCAGGTAGAGATCAGGTTGGCTTGCCTAGACCTCAGCCCAGGTTCTTATCTCCCAGGCATTTATCTTGTCCACTTATATATACACATTTCTACTCTGAACTGGCCCCATCCTTACAATGGCCTATAAGGCCTTACAGTGTGATCTGGTCCCCAGCTCCCCTGATGCCCACATCTCTTGCTACTTTTCCCCTTACTCATTGCAGTAGCCACAATGGCCTCCTCCTTTACACCAGGCATGCCTCATTTCAGCATCTTAGAACTTGCTGTTACCTCTTGCCTGGAATATTCTTCCTTTATAATTTCATCAGTTGCTTTCTCCCTGTCTTTGGTTCTTTTGCTCATATATCATCTCACCAGTGAGGCCTTGCTTACCCACCTTATAGAAATTGTGATGCTTTCCTAGCCCCAGCACTTTGCATCCCTCTTACCAGGATACTTCTTTCTTAGACTTAATATACTGTGTTCTTACTTGTTGCCTTATTTTTTTGCTTCCCTGTTCCTGTATGAGCTCCAGAAGAGGTGAGGGTAGGGACTTGGCTTTTTGTCTGTCTTGAGTACCTAGAACAGTAGATACTACAGGCACTCAGCATGTTTGCTGAATGGACTGAATGAAGGTGTGTGATGCAGTGCTCTGATAAGGAGCAGGTTTGCCTCCCTCTTCAGTCTAGTTCTCAGGATCTCTGAAGTAGTGATGGAGATAAAGTTCTCATCCCCAGCACCCACTGCTGTCATTCCATCAGAGATTTCCTATCTTTATTCCTGCCTTTGGTGGGAACTACTCTTTTGATCTTCATTTATTCATTGTACAAATATTTTATCAACTGCATGACTGTCAGCAGTAGGCACTTAGGTTACTGTGATAAGTACAACATAGGTCTTTGCCCTTTCTCATCTTCATTGCTGATTCCTGTGACCTTTATTTGCCTCTTAGAGGCTCCCCAACTTAAACAGAGGCTAGGGTTCTCTTGTGACCAGTTCCTCAATAAGTTTGTTTGCCACACTGAAAGACTTGTAAGTGCCTATTGTGGAAGATGACTGTGGAGGAATTAGAGCTTCCTTTATGCTGGCCAAAGTTATAGCCACACACCTCCCAGCCCAACAGATTGCTGCTGTGCTAGTCCCACAATGAGGTATAAGAAGCGTCCAGGGGATTAAGGATTTATATTACACATTTTCCTGTGCTAATTATTGCAAAAACAATTGTTTTTGTCCCCAGGGGGCACAGGTGTACTGTGGTGGCTGTATGCAAGGCAAAGAAGGTCTCCCAAAGAAACAGTTATTCCAGAACAGCTTCAGATAGCTGAAGACAATCTTCGGGCCCTCCTCATCTATGCCATCTCAGCTACAGTGTTCACAGTGAGTATAGGCCTAGGTCTATCTTTTAGGTTTACATTTTTATTTATAGGAGCTCATTAATGAAGCAGAAACTCACCTGTAGCTATTGTATGCCTAACCCTGATTTCCTTTAGATAAAATCTGTCCCACAGAATGTGGCAGGAAAATGTCTTCCCAAGGCCTCCCTAATCTGATGCAGTATTCAAATAGAACAACTTTTTGAGAGAGGATTTCACCTAAAATATTTACATTATCATTTGCTAGGAAGAGTGTGTTTCTTGCTGTCATAGGATAATGTAATTACCTTTTAAAAGTTCCCTTTACTGTGGAAAGTATGTTAAGAAATACACCACCTCATATTGTTCCATTTATTTGTGCACGTTTTTTTCCCCATTATTCCCTTTTAAGCTTTTCTTTTAACATTATTTCAAAAATATAGGTGAGCTTTACTAATTAACATCTGGTTAAATAATCAGTACTTGTATCTGTGGTTCATCTCCTTCTTCTCTCTGAAAAAAGGGGGAAAAAAATCTCAGTCTGCTTCTTGGACCAATCTCAAGCTTTTTATTGAGCATTAGAAACAAAATGTAAAGCTACCATAAAGCCACTGGTGCCAAAAGATATTTCTTATAATATAAATATTTATTAATCATCTTGAAGGAAGTTCTCTGTGCCAGTTGCCAGGATGGGTGAGGGGGGACAAAGGGTGACTGACATGGACCCTGCTCTGAAGGAGCTCTTGGTCCAATAAGGGAGATGAAATAGAAATACCTCCTGTTTTTGTAGTCATGGCATATGGTCCTCTTCCCTATTTTCAGAAGGACAAGCATATATCCATTCAAATAAATCAAAAGGCTCATTATGACTGACAACATGATTTGATTCATAGTAAGTCAAGAAAGGAAAGGTAGACGAATTAGAGGATTTATTAATTAATCAAGAAGTCATTTTATGTTTAGCTTTAAAGGACATTTTCAGTATATAAATGAAAATGATGTGCCACAAAAGCAATACAGATTGGTAAGTATTACTGGTATTTCAGGGAACACTTCCCATTTTGGAATGCAGAGTTATGTTAAAATTGTCCACCATTGTTCAGTTTTTTCACTGCTTTTAACAGTAACTGTGACCTTTCCTCCCATCCTCTCCATACAGGTTATCTTGTTCCTGATAATGTTGGTTATGCGCAAACGTGTTGCTCTCACCATTGCCTTGTTCCATGTGGCTGGCAAGGTCTTCATTCACTTGCCCCTGCTAGTCTTCCAACCCTTCTGGACTTTCTTCGCTCTTGTCCTTTTTTGGGCATACTGGGTCATGACACTCCTTTTTCTTGGTACTACTGGTAAGAAGACATGTCGCTTCCTTATTAGTGGTGAATCTGATTTGCACTAACATATTTTAAACCATCGGCAAGATACAATTTTTAAGATGTCTATTGACTAAGGTCTAATAGCCATCAGAACTAGCACTAGTTATGGCTCTTCAATAACACATTCCCTACTTAGGACTTTTAGATCATCCTAGAAAAGTTAAGTCTAAACCAGGTAAGTCCTGAAATTGCAGACTAGTGTTGAGATCACTGTAGATTTGAGGTGAACTCCTGTACTAACTCAGACATTTGGATCCATTCTAAGATGAGCTAATGAATGCAGAACCACTCTGGAGTTGCCTCAACCCCAGTTACTGCCAAAAATCCACTTGCTTCCTTAGTGATTTCTAGTCTGGAAATGACTTGAATCTGGGTAGAGCTCCTAGTGATAATGCAGTTTATAGTTAGACTCTCAGACTTGCTTGTTGCTTAATATTAAAGGTAATGCCTGAATGGAGTAAACTTTGAGGAGTGAAGGAGAGTAAACTTGTATGTAACTTCTCTGGCCATTCAGCACACATCTACCAGTTGGATGTAATATTAGCTTCTATACTTTGCTAATAATTTAGATCTGTAATTATTGGACAAGTAATTGCTCTGAATAAAAAAAAAAGGTGAAATGTTTGAAAATTCATGCCTGAACTAAATAACTGGTAACGTGGTAAGAACTATATTCATATAGAACAACTTTTAAAAGCTATATATTATGCCTTTGAGGAAAACAAAATGCTTAATTATATAATGTTTGGTTTCACAACCTTTCAAGTGATGAATGAAATAGCACTGTGATCATAAAGTGTGGGGGTGTATGGTGGAGGGGGTAGGGACCTACTGTTGGTAATTCATCTCTTACATTTAAATAGCCGTTATTTTTTGGTTTATACTCTATGTGCTGCTTCTTCCCTTCCTTGATATTTTCCTAGGCAGCGCTGTTCAGAATGACCAAGGCTTTGTGGAGTTCAGAGTTTCTGGGCCTCTGCAGTACATGGGGTGGTACCATGTGGTGGGCCTGATTTGGATCAGTGAATTTATTCTGGCATGTCAGCAGATGACAGTGGCTGGAGCCGTGGTAACATACTATTTTACTAGGTGAGAATTCATACTTGTCACAAAACTTAAGATCATCTAAATGATTATGTCTGAAGGAAATGGGACAGGCTGGTAAGAGTTTTCGTTTCTTTAAAAAGTAATTGGAAGTGAATATGACAATGTTATTATTGATGATTCTGGGAGATAGGAAAATAGGAGGTTGCTACTTTATACTTTCCTGTAACTTTCTCAAAAACTTAATCAGAACAGCAAGTCATGATATAACTTAAATCATATTTAGCAGATGAGTAAATCTTGGAGTAGTGTCTTACAATGTACCTTTGCTTTATATAAAAGCCCATCAAAGACAACAAGTCTGTTTAATTTGTTTGTATCAGAATAAGTGTTGTGACTCCCTTTCCTAACTTCAGAGCTGAATATAAGCTGTGGGCCTTACAGGTTTCTATTTTAATGAGGTGCCAGGCTAGACTGAATATCTTTTTAAGTTCCATTTTCTGGAATTAAATGAATGCCCTAAGTATTTACTAGTAGAACTTTCAAAACACAGTTTAATTTAACTTAAAATGTTAGATCATAAGAACTCCATGAAACTACTATGGAGAAATGAAACATTAATTTTATATAGTACATCTGTAGCAGTTGTATTAGTTATATATTACTTTGCCATTTTGTCATGAAGCTAGAATAAGAAAAATGAACTAATTTTTCACTGTACTGAACTCTAAACCATTCCTGTGTTTCCCTCCTGATCTAGGCTATGTTTTAATTGTCTTCTTGGTCATTTTTAAAACAGGGATAAAAGGAATTTGCCATTTACACCTATTTTGGCATCGGTGAATCGCCTTATTCGTTATCACCTCGGTACTGTGGCAAAAGGGTCTTTCATTATTACATTAGTCAAAATTCCACGAATGATCCTTATGTACATTCACAGTCAGCTCAAAGGAAAGGTAAGGAGAAAATACTTTTCTGGGTTTTCTGTGGGCACGTTCCAGACCTCAGGTCTGCATATAGTAAAGCTCCCAACAATGTTAAGTCCAAAGTCGTAAATGTTTTCTTCAAATTCCTTGCAAAGGAGAGTCCAGTCCTTCCCTCTTCTTTCCCACTCTTGCACCCCATATGCCCTGGCAAAATCCTTCTAATCACTGGTTTCCCAGAGTGTCCTGTGTTTCTCTTCCTCTGTGTTGACTCACACACCTTCCTCTGTAGAACCTCTTCTCTATCCTTGACTGTGGAAATAACATACATTTCAATACACCTTAACTCAAATGCCACCTTCTCCTAGAAACTTTCCCTGATTCCTCCTATCTTCCAAATGATGTTGGTTCTCTGTTCTCCACTCTCATAGCACTCATATCTGTATCATATTCTGATTCTCACCTTTTTAGGGTTAGCTTTTTTTATTTTCCTCTCCTACTAAATTATAAGTTCCTTGCTGGTCATATGCCTTCCTATACTTTATATGTAATAAGTACTAATTAAATGTTAACTCGAACTGATTAAAAATAATTCAGCCATTGCAATTTAAGGGAAAAGAACAGGAACATTTGAAACTTTGAAGCATAGGTTGTGATTTTTTTAATGTTTATTTTTCTAACATTCTATATGGTGGTTTGGTTCTTTGATTTTTTAAATTATTTCCATTTTTCATCCTTTCCAGGAAAATGCTTGTGCTCGATGTGTGCTGAAATCTTGCATTTGTTGCCTTTGGTGTCTTGAAAAGTGCCTAAATTATTTAAATCAGGTAAAATATTTTCAAAATAAATCTAACATTCATTTTCAAAGTTATGTTCATTGTTTCATCTTCCAAGAGCTTAATTGAAAGATGTTATGTTTTTTCATGGTGGTGTACATTGTGCCTTGATCTTGTATATCTATTTCAATCATATTTTCATTTTTTTAAAGTAACATATGTTCTTATCAAGGCATTTTTAATTAATTGTAATACATGGATAAAGTATCATTAGGGTTCATCTTTCAGGAAAGGCATTGATCTCTTATCCCTTAATTCACATCCTTTCATCTTTGATTTTCCCAGAAAATCTCCTTATTTTAGCCATAGTTCTTTCTATTAAATGTTTGAAAGCTTTAATTTAGTGAAAAACCATTATGATACTCTTTTTTGTAACCATCTACAGTTGTTCAAAGCCAGTGTGCTTTCTATGCAGATACTTTTTTTTTGGTCCAAATGCCGAAGACTGTGATAATGGTGTGGTGAATATTAAATGAAGTGCTATTTCTAAGGTCAAATGGAGGAATTGATACTGATGGGACATTTCTTAGGGGATCGGGTTGGTCCTCTGTCTTTCTGTGTCTGAGCATGTAGGACTTCCTGTGAGCATCTTTTCTTCTTTTTTTTTTTTTTCCTTTAATAACTACTTCTCTCCGTTCTCTGAAAATTAATTCTAATGTACTGAAGCCCTCATCTAATAGACCAAAGATAAAAACTGACTTTCTCACCATTTGTCTCTAAGTGATTGAATGGTAGTGTTGTACTTTCCATTCGTTCACAGATAGCCATCGGTTGATAGTCTTGTGGCCATGATGTTGAGCATGCCTGGAGTTTACTTTTTTGCAGTTCTATGGTTAATATGAAAAAGTTGGTGTGACATTTCATTGGCAAAATACATTCTTGTAGGTCATAATAGTCTATGGATGTAAAGTGTTTGAAAGGTCATTATTAAAATAGTTAGCAACAGCATAACAATCTGAAAACTTATGTTCTTTAAAATTTGCTTTGGGACTGAGTCATCCTTATCAAAAACTTGATGGATGCACTGAAGGTACTCACCATTACATTTCTACCCATCACCAAAAGCTTATTCTCAGAGAGATATGCTGAACCCAGCTCTCTATCTTTGCACCTCCCCACAGGCACCTTCTGCTCTTACAGTCTCCCAAGTGTGCCTGGAATGACTTCCTTCCAACACTTACTGATCCTAATCCTTAATGATTTTGCCTGAGTATCACCTCAAAGAGCCTTGCCTTATTATCCCAGGCCCTCCACTGACCTTCCACATCACCAGTTCATACCTCTGTGAAAATACTGAGAACACTATGTGGAAGCTGTTTACCTCTTTCTTTCCATATTTAGACTTTTAGTTTCTTAAAAACAGGGATCTTACCTTATTTTTGTCTCTCCAGAAATTATCCCAGTACCTGATACACAACAGGTGGTCTTTAAATGTTTTCTGAATGAATTATTAATCAATGAATATTTGGGTCTAAAAAGACTACAGAGGTGATATAAAACTATAAGAAAGAGTCTCAAAAAGGAGATGTGCAGTTATACCAAAGGAAGAAACAAATCACGTGATGTCAAGATGCTCAGTAACCAGGTGAAAAAGTCCGGAGTTTTCAACCCATCCCAAGCTAAGCATTTGTCAGCGAGTTAGTACCAACAGTCCTGAGATGTATCTCAAGCTGCAAACTGCTCTTTCTTGTACAGCTTTTGTCCACTCCAGCTCTTCATTAGGTAGGCATGATGTTTGAAGATTCAAGGAAGACATTAAAATAGCAAAAAATCAAATGAGTAAAGGTTTAGGGAGAGTAATTCTTAATAGTTCAGTTCGGGAATACGAAGCACTGTGCTGTGGGGAACTGATTTCCAGTGGTGCTTCATGTCTCCAGTTTTCATAGGAATTTCATTTGAAATGAGGTCAACAGATTGAAGACATTAGAAAACTTCCGGGCTTGACAAGTTAAGCATAAAAATCAGTTGCCAGTGGAATTTTTTCATCCTTGTTCCTGTGAAATAGTTCAGAGCTAGGTGGGCACCCATCTGTTTGAAGTATTTAAAATGAATGGGATCATGGCAGTACTGAATAGATGAGTTCCAGAGACTTTTCTAAAACTCGAAAAAAGCAGTAAGGTTTAAGTGTGTGGTCTGCTGGGGCGTGAAGAGGCACTCTTCTCAGTGCTGTCACACACATTAGGCAGTTAGCAGCTTAGTGCTCTTATAGAGATCAAGCCATAGCTGGCATCTAGATAACAGTTGGCTTACACCTTTCGTTTTGTCTCTATTATTGATCATTGCTTCCTGAAAATGAAGTTCAGTTTTTCCATACACATGGAATTGAGTCCATACTTTCATAGCCTTGTTGGAGAAGGTACAGTGGATAATTGGGAGGTGTTGTACAGTGGAGAGATCCAGATGTTGAAGATGTGTTCCAGTCCCAACAGTGTAACTGATAGCAAGCTAAGTGAGTTTCAGTTTCCGTCTGCAGTAAGTGGAGAAAAATGTACCTATCCTCATAGCCATTAGTTATGGATGAAATATAATGCAGAAAAATAAACTCTTAGAGTGCCTGGCTGTTGGGAGGCACCTAGTAAATGTTACTGCTCTCCTGTGCTCCCCACCATTTTATTTTCTTTATAAAGAAGTCCTAGTGTTTTACTGTAAGATAAGGGAGCTATGGCAAAGATCATCCAAAAGGTAGTTCTGAAGATGTATCTATTTTCTCTAAAAATAAGTGTAATATAAAATATTAAAGAGTTTGGAAAGCCAAAACAAGAATATAACATCACCCATAATCTCACCATGCTTACACAACAGTTATTTTCATTAAAATACTGATTACTAGCTTTGAGAAGAGTTGGTAATAGTGCATTTCAGTATAGTAATGTCTGATAGTCTATAAACCTCACCTATAAAATAGGGATGATAATAGTGTGTAGTGTCCATTGCAGTGAAGGTGAAGAGAGTGTCTGCAATGCTTCAAGCATGTACCTGGACACAGCAAGTCCTTAGTGAGTGACAACTCATATTCTATAATACTCTCCCTAACTAGTTTCTTTTATATTTTTTAATGTACAGCAGTTTAATTTTTTCTCTTGTCAGGTCTTTCAAACTTTTCTTTTATGGATTCTTACTTGGCTTTAATTGCTTAGGAAGGTTTTCTCACCTCAAGATCAAATAAAAATTCTATTTTTTTCTTACAGTCATCCAGAGGTTTATTTTTTTTATTTTAAACTTACATCTTTAGTTTGTCTAGGATTTAATCAATTGTCCTAGAACCAGTTAGTAATTAATCTACCTTTTTCTGATATGAAATGTCAAATTAATCATGTATTAAATTCATATATATCATATTTGAGTCTGTCTCAGGACTTTCTGTTCTGTATCATTGATCTGCCTATGCTTATACCAATATTGCAGTATTTCATTTTTATAGCTTTGTTATATATCTCAAATATCTTATGATGCAAATCCCTCTCATTTTACTTTTCAGAGATTTCTTGTCTACTCACCTCTTTACTCTTTGAAATTATCTTAGAGTATTTAGTAGAGTACAGTGAAATAATAATGCTAATCTGTATTGAGCACTTACATTGTGCCAGGTACTGTGGCTCACACTTTACTTGTAGAGTCTCCCATTTAGAGTTCTATTTGTCTAATACTCTTCAGAAATGGTTAACAATGAGTTAGTTAATGTCCCTTTGCATTGTTTTTCTCCTCTCATTTGTTTTGCTGTCACTCCTAAGATCAACATGCAACCTAAAGTCAAAAGCCTTGGGCAGGGCTGGACCTGTGTAAACCCCTCCCTGGCCTGTTGAAGTCTTTTACATTACTCAGTCAGATGAGCACAGCAGGCAGGGTTCAAGACAATAGAGAGCGGTAGTAACTGTGGTAAACTGGAGAGCTCATATTCCATCCAAAGAGGGCAGTCACCACTTAGCTCTAGTGTACTGTTGCTATGTGAGAATTTATAGATAGTTTCTAACTTCTATTTTTCTTCTATTCAGTTTTCCAAGAGAAGCCAGAGTTCTGGATGTTCCCATTTTATCTCCTGCTACTAAAATGTTGGTAACTAAAATAGGTCTTTGAGCCACACAGTGTCAGTTGTCCATGGGCCATCAGTTTCTTACATTGCCTTAGAGAATTTAGAGGATAATAGTACAGAAGAGTATTGATACGGAGGTAGAGTAGGCCAGGGTCATTTTGCAGCACAGTATGAAATTCCATCATCCCAAACCATGCTCCAATGCCAAAAACCATGGAAAATACAGCTGACTTCAAGAAAGAGCTTTAGTTGTAGAAAATAACTCATTAAATATTTACAGCGTAAGTGCTCAAGTTTTGCAAATAAACAGATGAAACTGTAAACTGCTTATTGTTTCTGCAGGTGCTTACTTAATGTGACATGAAGGTGCTTGTACATTTAATCCAACAGATAGAATTCACTTTAGGTAAAGAGATTGTTAGAACTAGACTTTGTTTCTTTTGGGCCTTGGATTACTCAGGCCTTGATTTACTTTGACACTATTTGGAGGTGGTACATTTAACCACCTGGGTATCTGCTTACTGGCTGATAAGCTTTTGAGATTATAAAGCTTTTCTCTACATAGTATGAGTGGGAATTGTAGAGAATGTTTTTTTAGCACCTACTACCTAATACTATACTAAGCACTTAATATATATTATCACTTTCTATCTACAACTCTGTAAGGAAGGCTCATTTCCCCTGTTTTATAGATGAGAAAATTGAAAGTAACATCTTGGGGCAGATCACATGACCTAGAGGTAGAAGAAGTTTTCAGATATAAGTTTGCCTAGCTCTTGCCATGATATCACACTGCTTCCAATATAAATATATACACATTTTTGTGCAACATAAGACTAAAGTATAGTTTATTATAAAGAATATGCAAACATCTCAAACTTTCATGTTACATGCTGTAAACTAAGACAAGTGCTAGTTTAAAAGACAGTCCATTTAAATTCAGATTTGTAACATATTTTTAATTCTTATAACCCTTTCGAAGTCCAAGTATTTAGAACCAAACTGAATGAAATATATGGTATAAGTTAGACTTTGTGCCCTCTCCATTGTTCACTCAAAATAAGAAAGGGAAAATTCTAATTTCCTTTTCCCTTATTTAATGTATAATGATCCACACATATAGTTGCACATTCTTATCCCCATTTTCTTATCATTGCTATCTAACTTGCCCCTGTTAAGTAAGTTATTATGTAAAGATTTTAAACTTGAAGACAATTTCTAAGTCTGCAAATAAAGAAAGAAAAGATGTGAAAATGTAGACACCGTATTCTGAGACAGGTGCCTAAGCAGGCCTAGGTTACCTGCATGGTGATCCTCTGCCCTAACATTTTTCTTCTACATGACCAATACTTTTTAATTATATCTTGTCACATAAAAATGCAACCAGGGACTACTACAGCTAATAGGCATCCTTTTAAAAAGGTTCCTGGTGGTGATCATCTTTTATCTTCTGGGAGTTGAATAGTCTTAAGCCTGTGTCCTGCCTAAGCAGTTGTTGGGTGCGAGCTAAATGTTAATCATTGATGCTTCTCTGTGGGTAGTTTAGCTCAAGGTCAGGAAGGCTATCTGAGAAGAAGGTGGGTGGGCTCCAAAAATCTCAAGGAACTAGTCTGCAGAATGTTAAGTGAATGGTAATAGGGAAAGCCACAAAGGCCTCAGAATGTCTTGAGAACCTTAGTATGAATCCTTTTAGACTAGGAAATATAGAATCGGAGGGAAATTTCCTTGGCCTGCTGTGATGTGAAACACATTTTTCTTCCTGAGGAGGTCATTTTGACTATATTCTCCATGACCAACTTATATCATGATTGAGATTTTTGTACCTCTCTTTCTCCATGGTTTTCAACAGAAGTACCATTAGCCAAGAATTTATTTTGATGTCATTGAGTCAATTGACAATGTTTCAAAAGAAGCTTTGTGGAAGATGAAGAAATGTGGACCACTGGGTTTAGGTAGTTAACTCTTGATGCCTGATATCTTTGAACTGATAAGAGGCACTAGCAGAGGACAATATACGAGAACAAGCAGCAAATGAATGTTACCAGAAAAACCTAACTATGAGTTCTTTAAAATGCTGCGTACTTTAGCTTTTGAGATAAAAAGATCTGCAACATAATATAGCAGTATATTCTGATAATAAGGTACCCTACTTTATACTATGGGATTTCATATACTAAAATCATACTGTTTCTCAAAGAGCACCATAATTTCCTACTGCTCCAATACTAAAAGAAAGTTTATGAACCAAACATAGTAACCAACTCAGTACAGTACTCTTTCCTTGGCCCAGGAATGTTCTGCATTTTTAATCAATGAATTTAATCATATAATGGCAAATTAAATTTTTGATGGCTCAAAAACCTCATACAAGTTTCCTAATAACTAACAAGCATGTACAGTTGGAACATTCATAAATTAAAGACTGTGTCTCCTGAGCTCAGTGTTTAAAACTTTATAGACAACACAATATGAAGTAGCCCCTTTGTGTCCAGCAGTTTTCCAGCAACTTCAACATTTGGACTCACCAACAGTTTCTTAAGTCAGCACTCAACCGAAATTCCTCAGGATGGTTAAGTTTTAGTCAAAGTCCATTCCCTTCCTAGGACTTATATGTATTTGATTGTAGTATTTATTCACATTTCCCAGAAAATGCTAATGCTATTCTAGAATGTAATGTAAAAAGAAGGGGGAAAAATCAAGTCTGTGACTAGTGGTGCAAGGAGGAGATGGGGAAGCTGAAGCAGGTATAATTGAAATGTGTCAGCTGGGACTTAGTACTACTGTAAAGGACAGAAAGCCAGCTCAGTCTGTCCTAAAAAAGAGAAAGAGTCAGAAAGGGGGGAGGGAGAAGAGGGAAGAGTTTCTGAGCAATTTATTAGCATCTGTAACTGAGAATTGCAGAAATTTAGCTAATTCCTAATCATGCAAACACTGTCACCAAGTATAAGGCCCTGATTTCTCTGTGCTCTGACTTCCATGAAACCCTCAGTTTCATACTGTGACCTCCAGCAGCTCCAGGTTCTACCCATTAGGCTGGCAAAACAGCCATGGCAATTCATACCCTCACACCTGGCTGTCCAGGAAAAGGAAGAGCTAGTCTGTCAGGAGTGCCCTGGAAGAGAAAGGAAATTTCTTTTTTCCCCAGAAGCCCCAGGGAACATCTTTCATTGGCTCTGATTTGTTAATGTGCCAGTCCCTGAACCAGTCATGGCTGGGTGGATAGAATACGATTGCCTTCATCAGTCAAGGTCTGACCCCAGAGCTGGAGGTCATGTCAGCCTCATGCAGACTCTAAGAAAATAGAGAAGGACCTACTCTCAATGGGGAGTTGGTGTCCTGCTCCTAGGAGGCAGGGGCATAAAGTGTTCAGCAACAAATAACTGTCTTCTACAACAGCCATGAGAAGTGACAGCATAGAAGAAAGCACCAAGATGATCGTAGGTGTCCAGATAAAACAGCACAGCAATCTGATGCCTTTACAAATTTGTGTAGGTTTTAAGGCATCACTGAAATGGTGATAATGCATCACTGTTATTAGTAGTGATGAACCTGAGATGTCTACAAAAGGTTAAATTAAGTTTGATTTGCTAAGACAGGAAGGAAGTTTATAGATGTTGGAAAGGTTTGTGTGTTTTCATAAATATCAGTGTTTTTAAAGCACCAAAGCTAATCTAACTGAAAAGCTCCTTTTTACCATATTATTATTATTTTATTATCTCTTATTTCCTTGTGCTTAAACTGTACCTCACCAAAGCCATATATTTATACAAGCTATCCTCTAACTGTGTTTGGTTTGTATCTTAACAAAGGAAGATTACGTTGAATGATGAAAATATTGGGGTTTTTTATGCTTTTGTCCAGAATGCATACACAGCCACAGCTATCAATAGCACCAACTTCTGCACCTCAGCGAAGGATGCCTTTGTCATTCTTGTGGAGAATGCTTTGCGAGTGGCTGCCATCAACACAGTGGGGGATTTCATGTTGTTCTTAGGCAAGGTAAGACCAACTATGTTATTGAGACATATAGTAACTTTATAATATATATAGATATATTCACTCTTTATTCTAAAACTACGTAGCCCACCAAAAAATGAACAACAATGTAATGCAAAGCAAGCACTTACAAAGCCTTTAATATATGTCAAGTACTGTCCCAAGTATTCTGTAGGTATTATGCTCTTTTTGCCCTCACAACAAATTTATAAAGCAAGTTACATTATTATCCTCATTTTATAGATGCAGAAACCGGCACAGAGCAGTTAAGTAATTTGCCCATGTTTTCTCCTTACACTTTTTGAACTGTGAATAATTAGGAAATAGTCTGCATAGTGGTTAGGGGTACTGCATCTGGAGCCTGAACTGCCTGGAGTTCAGTCCTGCTCTGTCACTTACTAGCTGTGTGACCTGAGGCATGGTACATAACCACTCTGTGCCTCAGTTTGCTCATCTATAAAATTGGGATAATCATAGAGCCAAACTCCTATAGTTGTGAGGATTGGTCTGGTTAATACAAGTAGTGTACCTAAGATAGTGCTTGACACATTGTAAGTCCTTGATGAATGTTAGCTGTCAGTTACTGTATATAAACCCCTTTAAAACAGACCTGTCAGGGAATGAAGCTTAACCCTAAAGGTGTCTAAGAAGGTAAGTTATTCTATACTATTAAAATCTGCAAAATAATGTTTTAATTGGGTTTCATCACATCTGTATTTCAAACCATAAAATACTCAGAAAATTTGAAAAATTGAGTTAAGAAAAAGGCACTACCACTATAACCTAACAATCGTTTTTATATATTCCCTACCAGTGTTTTCCATAGGCTTGTATTTCTATAGTATAACAATCATAGAATACATGCCTATATGTTCTTCCCTTTTCACCTCACAGTATATCATATCATTTTTCATATTGTTCTGAGTCTTCATAATTATTCATTATCATATTAGTCAATATTCCATCAAATGCTGTTCTTAAATAATCTCTTACTAGTGAACAATTAAGCTACTCCAGCCACTGTGCTTTTAAGATGTCTTTGGAAAGGAAAAAATATTTGGTGTCGAGAGGCATTGATAGCACTGTGTGGTTTTAAGTTCTTAGGCAGCTGTCATCTAAGAAGAGTTATAAAACTGTATGATATTTTTAAAATGTGTAATTAAACTTACATTATGACTTGGATTTGTTCTTGTCATGTTTTTACAATAAGAGGAAATTTCTTATAGTAAAAATTGAATGAGTGAATCCATGTTAAGGACTGAATACAGTTTGGCACTGTTATTAACTATTGCTATTTATATGCTATATGACTAATTCAGGAAGGCTTCATATTCTTATGTTCATTTTGGTTTTTATACATTTATAATTTGTCTCTACTGTTAAGAAAGATACGAAGCCACTTAAAAACATATGTACACAATGCAATTAAAATAAAAGGGAAGTAAGTCATACAGAGGAATAATGGAAAAAATTATTCTAAGTGGCAGTGTTTGATCCTAATGGTGATTTTAGTAACTCTGATTGAGGCACTTGCTGGGCACCAGGTACTGAGGAAAGAACTTTATGTGAAGTATTATATGAGGTCCTCCCCTGAGAGGCGAGCTACTGCTATTTCCTTCACTCTCTAGCAGAGGAAACCAAAGTTCAGAGAGCTAAGTAGGTTGCCCAAATTTAGAGAACTAGAAAGTGGCAGTGCTGGAGTTCAAACTCAGGTCTGTCTGACTTCTAAGTGTTCAGTCACTATGTGCTTTAATTGCTTCAACTGACATTAAATTCACCCTTGGACCTTTTTCTAAAAAGTCTTTTGATTCAGTAATTCTGGTGGTTGGTGGTGGTAAAGCACTGCTAGAAGTAATTCTAAATACAGAAAAAGAACATTATAATAGTAACCAGTTGTAAACAATTTACTGTCTAACAATAGAAAAATGGTTAGAAATAATAGTTAACAGACTATTATTTACCTATTAAACCATGTTTTTTTATTGAATTTATAAAATCATGTAATGCATATAAGTGAAAAGGCTGAGTAAAACTACTAGACTAGTACACTACTGTTTAAAAATGTGCCAGAATTAAATTAAATTAAATTAAGTTAATATCCCAAAATGTTAATAATGATTGTCACTGGATTTTGAAAATGAGTGATTCCAAAACCCTCTCCCTACTTTATTTACCATAATAAGGTAAATTTCTCTATATTAAGTATGCATTCCTTTTATAATGGAAAAATATATAGATAATAAAATACAATGTTTTAAAATTGGATTTGAGTTTTTCAGCAGCCTAGTAACCTGTCAAAAAATTTTTTTTAGGTTTACCATAATCTTTTATTCATTCAGCAAATATTTATAAAGTACCTACTAGTAATGTCCTAGGGGCTAGTCTGGATTCTAGTTATATACTAGTCAAGAGAGAGAATTTAAAAGCTAGTAGAAAAAGCAGTTTTATATCTTTCTTTTCATATTATATTATGAACATTTCCTATTTTATTAAAAATGTTTTAAACATGGTACCTACTAGTAATGTCCTAGGGGCTAGTCTGGATTCTAGTTATATACTAGTCAAGAGAGAGAATTTAAAAGCTAGTAGAAAAAGCAGTTTTATATCTTTCTTTTCATATTATATTATGAACATTTCCTATTTTATTAAAAATGTTTTAAACATGGTTATACAATTATTGTCTCATCATTTATTAAACCAAGCCCCTGATTTTTATTAGACTTAACTGTTCTCAATTTTTTACTAATATAAATTATGCTGCAGTGAAACCTTTGTATACAAATCCTTGCCCACAGTACCTCCTGAAGCCAGAATCCTAGAAGTAGAATTAATGAGTCAGAGTATATAATAGGGTTCTTGATGTGCATTGCCAAATTGTTTTCCAGAAAGGTATAATTCTGAAAAACATAATATTTATAATATTGTAAAAAGATTACTTTTAAAGCCATGAAAGGTAAACTACTTTTTAATCAAGATATCCAAAAAGAAGAAAAATAAAAACAAAATCTTCTGGGTTTCCAATATACTAAGATAAACATTATTTAGTTTTCCTGTTTTCAAAACATGGTTCTGATCACAGAATACAGTACATCTTTTGAAATGAGGTTCTTTCATTACAATTAAATGTCTGCAGAAATAGTTTATCATCAGATCATAACATCAGGAGCAAACTACTGATAACATGCAACAACTTGGCTGAATCTTGAGGGAACTTTACTGAATGAAGAAAGCCAATCCCAGAAGATTAAATACTGTATTATTCCATTTAAATAACATTCTTGAAATGACAACATTTGGGAATGGAGTACAGATTTGTGGTCACCCATTTAGAGATGAGGAAAGTAAGGGTAGCTATAAAATGTTAAAATGAAAGATCCTTGTGATGGTGGAAATGTCGATTGTGTCTTGACTGCATCCATGTCAGTATCCTGGCTGTGATATTGCACTATAGTCTTACAAGCTGTTACCATTGAAGGGAACAGGAGACATGGTACATGAAATAATGCTGCATATGAATTCAAAATTATCTCAAAATTTAAAATTTAAATTTAAAAACCCTGAATTTAAAAAGAAAACTAAGATAATGTCATGGATTCCATTTTTATGTAGCCCACAATGTTTTCAAGTTTGAAAGGGCCCTTAGCTTCTGTAGTTAGTGGCTTGGGACCTGTGATCACTGGTCTGTAGGGTCCTCAAAGGTAAGAATGAAGATTTACATGCTACTTAAACTTTTGTTAAGTCTAGTAGATATTGGTTATTTTCCCTAATAAAACTATACAAAACTATGCAAAAATCTCTTCAATTCTGTGAAATTATTTTCCATCTCTGATAATACTTTTCTAACATTAATTGTATGTCCTAGTTGATAGTTTATTTGGCTTTGTTTAGTAACAAATGAGAACATGAATTATTATTTGTAGATGTTATTTTATTGGTAAACAAAATCTCTCAAAACTTGGTTCCTTGGGGAAAGGACATCGTAAATGCAAGACTAAGATTGCCAGGCACCGTGTTAAGTACTTTCAGAATGCTGCTGATTTTAACAATTATGGGACGAATGTACTATTTAGCCTCTTTTAAAGATGGAAAAACAGACTCAGGAGGGTTAAATGAACTTACTTAGAGTCACAAAGCTAAGTATTAAATCTGTGATTCAAATCTACATACTTCTGACTCCAAACTATCGTCTTTTCATTGCCACTTCTCACATCCTACGCTGTACATGAATCTCTTCTACTATATCACCAATAATTTATCCTCTAGGAAGATAAATTAAGGAGTGTCTAAACTTAAATCATGCATCCTATTAGAAGAAAAATTAAGAATACTTCCCCAATATATTTACATTTATTTATTAATGATTTATGTACAGCTGTTACTAAAATATGCATTATAAAGCATAGTATAAAAGAACCTTTAAATATGTGAGAAAGATAAATAGAAGTCCCAGGTGACCCTCTTGAATACTCCTTTAGGTGTGTGTGCCCTACATGGAGATCACTGAAATGGACCCGTACTTCATGTAGGCTGTGTATTTTATCAGAATCACCTGAGGTACTTTTAAAATGAATATTGCTGGGCTTCATCTTAGTTCTAACCAATCAGAGCCTGGGGGTAGGACCCAGGAATCTACATTGTTCACAAATTCCCCAAGTGATACCTAGCCCCACTATGGTTTGAGAGCCGTTAATGTATCCGGTGCTTGAATAAATGCATGACACCCTTTTATTATATTTGGGAGTAATTCTTACATTTCTTTGACCTTTTTAGACAAACATCACTAATTCTTGAAGTTATTTCTTACTTGACAATATCCAACCTACCACCTCAGTAGCTTTTGTCTCAACATCTAGTTTGTCTGAGTCACACCTTCTACCTATAATTACCTTTAACATTTCAAATGTGGTTTAACTTTAAGTGGCATATTGAGAGCATCAGGAACCTCAGTCCTCCTATAGGGTGGATGTAAAAAATTTGAGGAAGGGTACAAAAAAATAACTCTTTCTAAAATTGAAACCAGAAAGAATGAAAGAACATGGTTGTGATTAGTTACCTGTGGAAATCACCCCTGAAAAATAAGTCACTCTAAGAGAAAATTGATATGTTTTTGCCACAGAAATGGCGGGGGTGTCTTCAAAGTATTAGGCAGATCCAGATTTGCTTCCTGAAATCATCTGAAAGGGGGATAAGTTTATAGCTTAACCAAAGTGTCATCTAATGCATTGTAACCCCTGATTAAGATGATAGTGAAGGAGAGATGTTTTGGTGTTGATAAATGGTAGGGAAAAGGCAGAAGAAGGATTCTCAGTCAGCCTGTCCGCAGCACTACACAAGGAAAGGCCGCTGTGGTTCGAGGACTCTTTCTTTTCCTTTGTTACTTAAAGCTGGATGCTAGACCAAGTAAAGGGCTGGGCAAGAATGTGTCTAGGATTCATTAGGACCTGTTACTGCTTTGTATCAGTATCCAAGTGTTTGCTGAATTTTTAACCTGGGAAGATCACTGGAGTCATCATAAGACCATTTTTTGGATGGTGTCTGCTCTTCTACTCTGTGACCTTGGGAAGGTTGACTAGCATCTCTGAGCATGTTTCCCAGTCTGCAAAATGAGAATGATAAAGCTTGCCATAAACCATTTGTAGGGTTATTGAAAAGCTGAAATAAAATGTTTTGAAAGAACCATAAAAAATTTCAAGTGCCACATGTGAGGTGACAAAGCATCAGCGCACGTGGTTCTTGACAGTAAGCAAATTGGCTAGCCCTTTTGTTCTTATAGCATGGATGTTTTGGCAAACTCTTCCCTTGCAGACAGTCCACATCTAAACTTCTTAGCAAATCAAATTAAATTTATTACATATCCTATGTGAAACAACATATGAAACAAAGAAAAGGCTGTTAGAGATGTTTGTTTCAACATAATTTATATCTGAAAACAGTATGTCTCCAGTTGTAGAATGGTTAAATAAATTTTAAGTTACCCATAAGATGAAATTATGTAGCTGAGTATTTATGAAACACTTCTAATGAAACTATAAATATTAGTGAAAAGCTTTTAATGATTAGTTTATGTAATACTATTTCATGTATGTAAAACTGCTTTAGAAAAAAATGCATAGCAATACCCTAAAAATGTTAGTAATTTTCTTCTGAGTGCTAAGAATGTGCATAATTTTTTTTCTAAAATATGCATATATTTGTCTTAAAAATTGCTACACGTGTTAAATAAGTGTTGTAGGGAACAAGCATAACATTTGGAAAACTTGATTATTTTTAGTGTAAACCAGAATCATTGAAAAGATGATTTTTCATTTCTATGCATGTATATGTATATCCATGTGTATATGGGTATACGTGAATTATGCTTCCTAATTTGAGACGGAACGGATTTATAAATAGTAAAGAGGGTTTTAAGTCTGCAAATGAAGGAATGGTGGTTTTCTGCAATGGGATAGTAAATGTAGTCTTTGTTCTCTCTGCTCCAGGTGCTGATAGTCTGCAGCACAGGTTTGGCTGGGATTATGCTGCTCAACTACCAGCAAGATTACACAGTATGGGTGCTGCCTCTGATCATTGTCTGCCTCTTTGCTTTCCTGGTTGCTCATTGCTTCCTGTCCATTTACGAAATGGTTGTGGATGTATTATTCTTGTGTTTTGCCATTGATACAAAATACAATGATGGGAGCCCTGGCAGAGAATTCTATATGGATAAAGTGCTGATGGTAAGTACTTCAGGTACCCTCGATGACTTTAGGGATAAAAATACTAATAAAAATATTTTGCAAAACAGTCTTTATACTGAATTACCATTATATGCAACTGAGTAATTCAGAATTAAACCTGCAGCACTCATGAATGCAATTAGTCTTGAGGAAATCAGGGTAGAAGTCTCTCTTGGCATGCGCGAGACCATTTCAAATCCTCCTAGCTAGAGCAGTACCCATTAATAGTCCTGAGTTCACACTATTCCATACTGCTGCCCCCTCTCTGCAGTTAGAGGATATCCATTGACTTTTTAAACCTTACTTTTAGCCCTTGAATTAGGACTTTGGACCACTGCTGTTCTAAGTGTCCTTTTCTGAAGTAGGGCTCAAAGACAAAAAGGCTTATTTCCCATGTTGTAGTGCCTATTGTTTTTTTCCATCAACCACCTTTCCAAATATTATTGCTGTCAACTCCATTCAAACTCATTATCCTAAGTATGCCAGGCCAAATGGAAGGCATTTGTAATGAATACGACTAAACAAACCCGTGCCTGGCAGGTAGTATTATTTTCTATTAGTCAAGATCTGAGCCTTTACACAGATACTATTTTCAGTTTCTTTATAGTTAACATAGTCTCTGCAGCATCCCTATATTAAAATATCAAAGCTTTTTTTAAATTTAGAAAACATATTAAAGTGGTTTAAATACTATTGTCATTGTCAGATGCTACCAAATTAAAGATGTTCCTTAAAAATTGTACTTTGTATTAAGCTGTGAAATATTCCTTTCTTAAGAGTGGGTTGTACTGAAGACTAAACATTGAGGTAACAAGCTGTTTTCCCAGAGTATGATTTATCCAGTTAAATCTAAAACAAATGCTAATAAATAAGCTAGATTTTTTTAAAATCACAGATATTCCAAAAGATTTAACTAACCATTTGGTACTGATTATCTCTTTTACTGAAAACCATCAACTAAATTTTGGACATTTCATAATGTCTAAATTATTCTAACTGGTTGTTTTCATAATGGAATTTGACCTATGAGCATTCCATCTCTCTTGTGATTAAGGCATTTAGAAAAAGAGGTTTTTTGTTTGTTTTTTAAGCCATTGATCAAAAGCAAAGTGAAAAATACAACTTTTCTCCTTTTAGTTTTTTTCTATAAGAATGATGTGGATATTTAATGATGTGTTCAATAAACTTTGGCAGATGGAAATGTTTCCTTTGGGGCATAATCCCATTTTAACTACTTCTGACCACAGGTTCTGGTTGTTATTCCCTGTCTTCCTGCTTTATGGGGTAATTTCAAGGCCAGATTGACATTCTTTTTCAAGAAACTTATTTATGGTTTGGTAAAAACAATAATATGTGCTTAGTAGTATCAGTGCTTTCTTGTTCCTTATAGGGTACAAATATTAAAGAGGAGACTTACGGAGTAAAACATTCTTGTTGTTCCATTTAACCTTGATATGTAAAAAATAAAACAACAAATTAAACAATATTCTAAGTGTGGGAAAATAGTCTTTTTTTTTAATGTTAGGCATTTTTCTTCCAGATAAAACTAATATTGTCTCTTTGAGCCTAATAATATTGTCACAGTGAACGGATGGAAAAAAAGATTCATATCATCAGAGTGTAGTCCATCCCCTCAAATTTATCTGTTCTTTAACTATTACTTATTGCTATGGCATATGGAGTCAAAAATGTAAATGTTCTTTAGTTTACATCTACCAGCCGAAGTCTGCAAGGGCCTAAGAACTTAACCAATGTGGTCCATATTTTGCAGGAGTTTGTGGAAAACAGTAGGAAAGCAATGAAAGAAGCTGGTAAGGGAGGCGTTGCTGATGCCAGAGAGCTCAAACCGATGGTAGGTGGAGATGAGGAGGTGGCCGCCTCCCAAGAATTTCACTTTCACTTCCTCTCTCTCTCTGTCTTCACTGACTGCACTTCTTCAGGAGAAGCTTTTGTTATCTGTGTCACGCAGGACATGCTGCTCTTTCTGTTTGTGTGTTTACCCATCACTTGGATGGCAGAATTCTTGTCACAACTGAGACCACCTTCTGTAAAAGTAAGCTGAAAGGAACAGCATCTTCTTCAGTGTTCACGGCGGGGTAGGGGATATTTTTGTCCCTACGGTGAAATTGTGGTTTCTGTTTTTTTCTTTTTAACTGTCAGTGTTTAGTTTTCATCAGACTGTATGTGTAATTGTAATACGTGAACTGACAGTTTGATTTTATCATTTTGGAAGGTGATAATAGTAATTCCTTTCAACTTGCTAAAATTCATATTCCTTCTTTTTTTAATATTAGCTTTGTTTATGTTGCTGTCTTTTCCCCTTTACTGACTTTTTCTTCTGTTGCCTGGATTGTACTTACTTTGTTTCTTAAGCTGTTTTCAGTAGCAAACAAGGCTGTTTCCATCAACATACGCAAATTCCCACTCAGTAAGACAAACTGGTCTTCTCCAACCTCAGCATAATTGTGAGAGGGATAAATTATATCTGGTCAGAGAATATATATATATATATATACACACACACACACAAAATAAAATAAATATATATACAAAACCACTCTATTTTCATTTGAGAAGATCACCTTAATCAGTTTAAGAGAATCCTGAGTTGCTTTTCCCATAAATTTTCTCACCATTGCATAAGGACAGATGTCCATAGCTCATTTTGCTCTAATTACTGCTTATTTACTTTACAAATATATTGTCCTTAAATAGCATGTTTATCTCAAAATATTATCTAATAGCTTGCATCCTTAAACAGTTAATTTTAAATAATGCCCAAAAGTGTGAGGTGAAGACTCTCTTTTCTTTCTTCTTTATATTGTAATAAATCATTTGGTTTATAGATTTCCAACTTAAGAAACATACAGTATACACCAAGCCCATGTCACTATGTAAGAGTAAATGAAATGGGTTAGTTTCAGGAGTAGGGGCTATATATATAGGCATAATGATTACATATTCAACCTAAAATAAAGCCTCAGCAGAATGTTTAGATATAAACTCTTTCTTCTGTAACCCCTTCCAGGGCCTATTTTGGTTTTGCACATTTAGTAACATTGATAATTATAAAGTCAAAATGTCAGTGTTTAAATTCCCAACGCAAAGATCAGTCTAATCATAAGTCAAAGGGTATAGAATGGTCATCCAGCTCTTAGTTTAAGTGTTCATCAGCCAGAGCAGGCAAGAAGGTGCCAATCAGCCCTCCCTCCCTCCGGTTCCTTGCCCAAAGAAGGGAATCCCTCCTTTCTGTATCCCCCTAACTTTTACATAGGCTGAAGGGAATAGTAGTGAAGATTCTGCCGACCTCCTTATGGTATATGGGAAAAATGAGGAAGGCTTCTTTCTTGCCACTCTTTGGTTTCCTTATTGTTCAGGAAATAGGTTCCAAGCCTAAAACTTAAAACATGTAAAATCTTAAAATGCAAACCATCCTTAAACTTTTCTGTCTTCCATTGTTGAAGCTTCCATTAAATTATTCTTAAGTAATAAGCATTTAAAGAAAGGGAGAAAAATTTGGAGGTTTAAGACTAGCCAGTTTAACCATGAATTGGCATATATTTCTATCTTATTCTTTAGTGAAAGAGAGATGAATTGTCGTAGACCAGAATGCTAATATACCCTCTCCTACCAAAACCCCTAACTCATAGGTAATAATACTAGAATTGACCAGGTTATGCGGCATTCTACCAGAAGCCAAAAATTTAGAGGTTATTTTTCACCTGATACTAATTTCAATTTTTAATTAATGTCCTCTAACTCAAAAAATGCATTAGGATCTTCATTCAGTATTTGCTTTTATTTTATGTTGTTCATCATTTCATTGCAGATTAATAGCTGTGCCTCAAATCTGCTGTATCTCAAAATGCATCTTTTATGTTCATCATTCTTCTGGTGCTTTGGGCATTGTAGCATTTGTTCCCTAAGAATAATGTTTTATGTGGTTAAAAAACTCCCCAGGAGATAAATGTGAAATGTAGCCCACCGGGTAGTTAAATTTTTAGGCACATCAGTACCTCTAATTCTTACCTCTCTGTCACAGTATGTATGATAAGAGTTGACACCTACTACTACCACTGCCATCTTGTCCATGGCCCTAAAGAATTATCTGAGAAATTCTACTTTAAAGTTTGGGGGGTTGGTAGAATTTAAGATTACTTATTGGTATTTGCTTGCTTTAGTTTACATGTTATTTGTTCCCTTAAAGGAACATCCTATAAAAGAGCATCATACCTATTTTACTATGTCTGTGGAAACACTGCTGTTTGAGCTCATTTCACTATCTTCTTCCTTAATGGGGTATTTTAATTTAGTGTTTATTTTTAGCTTATAAAATGATATTCAGGAAAATGATGTTTCAAATTTTCCTTTTGACAGGGGATCACTGAACTAAATATAAGTACTTCTAGTTTTTCTCTTGGGCTTTTTTTTTTTTTGAGAAAACCTCACTAGTTAAGAAAACTTAGGTTTGTGAGGTCCTTCTATAAAATTTGAAAATGATTTTAGAAAAATTTTCCAATGCAATATAGAGGTTTAAGAAAGAGATTTTCTGACCATCTGCTTGTACAGGAAAGAATTTACAGAGGAAAGAAGAAAAAACCTGGGCCTAAAACAACATAATGTATTCTGTGCATATCTCAGATATTATCTAAAAGGAAGGGTGACTTTCAACATTCATAGGAATTTGAGCCCCTGGGATATAGTTTCAGGGGAGGATTCTCAGTCCATTTTGCTTTGCTGCTGTTTGTGACCATCTGTATTTGTACATCATTCATGATCTCCTTTCAGTGGTAATTGTCTAAGATTATACTCTGTATGACTTTGTTTTCTAGGCTTCGGGAGCAAGTTCTGCTTGAACCTAGCCGACGGTTATGGAACCCATTGACATTCCAAAACAATATATACACATAACTATGTATTTGTGTGTGTGGGTGTGTGTATATATGTATATGTATGTGTGTATATATATATATGTATATGTATATACATATATATATATACACACACACACATAATCAGCCAAAATCAGAGAAAAGGGACAGGGATTTAATACCTTTTTTATGCTTATTTTTGTCAAACATGTACTCCTTTCATACGGGTGGCTTTTACAAGGCAACTGCCGTCATTTAATGTTTTCAATTGTAAACTGTCTTAATGGAAATGTTAAAATTCATATCTGATTAACATTTTTAATAACTTAGAGGAGATTTTAACTTTAGTTATTTAAATTAGGTAAAATAATTGTACTGAATCCTGTCTAAGGTTTATTCAGGGATGATTTCCCTGATGTGTGCATAAAATCAAGGTCTTATTTTACTGATGCATAAGTCCTAGTAGAATGAGACTAGGCATATTCTTTCAGATAAATAAGGAATGACTCCAATCAGTTTTCCTCAATTAAAGAAGCCATGTCATTTTACTTTTAGAAACATACAAGTGGCCCAGTATGGGAATTTTCATAATAACATGCATTTGTCAGCCAACATTAAAAAGTAACCAACTCCTCAGGTATTTGTAGTTTACCCTAATGCTTCTATAAGAGAGTAGGTGAAAAAGAAAAGAGTAGATAATCTTTCTTATGCAAACTTTTTTCTTATATTCTGTCTTTCTTTCACTTTTGATTTTAGTAGCATCCCCCACACATTTGTGTGCCTGGTTTGAAAGGAAGCTGGGGCACCCAGCTAGTTTAGCCTTTAGGTTTCTGTGTATTGGTTTGCAGATGAAGTAATGCTGGGAGGAATAAAGAAGGGAGAAAAACGGGAATACAAAGCACTGAAAATTCAGTGCGTGGGTCTCTGCTTCAGAGGGACTTTAGTGGCTTAGGGCTACGTGGCTATTTTATTCAAATGCTTGCTCTAAAATCTGACAATATACTGGCAGGTGCTCCTCTTCTTGGCTTAATTCATTAAGTATCCAGAATTCTACAATGTTTAACTGAAGAATTGGTTAACATTTTGATCTTCAAGTGTTGAACTTTTTGTTTGGGGATGGGTTTGGGGGTTTTTTGGGGTTTTTTGTTTTTTATTCCTGAAGCTTACCAGATATGAATGGCTAATATTCCATTGTTCTGCTTATTGTGATGGTGAATGCTTTAAGAAAAAAAAGTGTAATTTGCTAAGAATAATTCATGATCTGTTTATGCGATAACTCCTTTTTGTTACAATTTTTTTAAGAAAAGCTATTTTTGTTAATGTAAAGTAAATATTTCAGAGCAAATTTTTTAAACTTATTGCACTAAATACAGGCTCTGTAAAAAAAAAAAAAAAAAAGCCTCAGCATTTTATCATTCCACAGAAGGAGAATCTTTTGAAAGAAAGCATTGCCTCCTACCAGAATTAGACAGTGAATTAGACTGGTATTATGGAAATGTATACTATTAATGTCACTAGGGCTTAATAAGGAGCTGTTTGCTAATGTGCTTCCTTTCAAAGGGTTGGACCTTTAAATTGCCTCAAAAGGTAAATTGTATTCTTTTTTAAGTATCCGTGTTCTTTACTCAAGCTAGGCTAAAATTTGCTAACTGCCTTGGTTTCTTTTCAAAGCTCATGTAATATTTCTGATTTTTCAGAGTATTTGCAATAAGAGTCTGGATTAAAAAGAACACACACACACATAGTTAAAAGTTCATGTCTTGGCAAGATCTGGGAAATCAACATTGTGAGAGCAACAATTAAAAAAAATGATTCTCTAGAAGTTAACATCTATCATCTAATGTTGCCAGACAATATCATTGTACTCTTTTATAAAAATCATTTGAAATGGAATAAACACAGTTATGTAACTAACAATTATCCAAATAGAGAGCAAATCATGTAAGAAAATTCAGAATACCTTCTGTTTCATAGCCACACAGATTTTGGACATTAAGAAACATTGGGAACTAAATTTAGGATTGGCAAAAGTCTGGAAGATGGGTATCAAAACAGAAGACATTCCAGAGCTAGCTATTTTAGGAGGTATCCCTCTAAAATGACTTGACGAAAGTCTTGAATTTGGGAAATAGGTTCTACTCACTTGGACATCCCAGCATCACGAACTCTTGATGTTCCCTGTTCCATATGCTTGTAATCTCAGCTATTTGGAAGCCACCAGGAATGCTTTCTAATTATTATTTGCAACTAGAACTGTAATCAGAAAGAAATTTTGTATTTTTGTATAACTTGATTGTGTGCCATTTTATATAACAGGTCCTGTTTTACAAATAAATTTTGTTTTACTAACATTGTGTTTAGAAATTATGATCTATGTGTAACCATGTCATTTGAGTTCCAAATTAATTGCCAGGCTGTTTTCCCTAAGTAAATTTGTGTGCCATATAGGTAGATATATGCAAATATGCATATATGTTACACAAGCACACACAGAGAGATATTTGATATATAGAATATCACTCTCATATAAGCTTCATTCCTTGATTCATTTTATAAAGCCTCACCAGAGCTTTTTAGCAATATTTAAGTGTTTTGAGGTTATGTTTGGATATTCCTGCCACCTCTTTCATTCATTGCAAGTCATTTTTCAGCTAGCTATGGGCTGCCTTACTGCTGTTGCTCGCTGCCTCCATCTGCTGCCCAAGTGAGAAGAATAGACGGCAAACAAAAATTATCTGTGAAATGTGGTTACCTGAATAATTTTATAAACCGTTGACTCTGTGTTGTGATTTTTGTCATTTTCTGTGGTGGATCTTCCAAACTGTGTTCAGGACTCATATCCCCAGACTCACAGTTGGAGTCCTCTGGTGTAAATGCTGGTTGTGATGACCAGGGTATTGTTAGGGTTTCTGCCATGAGATAATTAAAGCTCCAGTGTCTGATTTAGACTTCCAGGCTCAAGAGTAAGCTCTGCCATAATATAATATGGAAGGGGAAAAAGTTACTATTTCCGTTTAAATCCAAGAGACCCATCTTCTATAGGAGGCTTACCCATGCGTTAGGTAAACATTAGGAATTTAGCTAGGGCATTGAGATTGTATAATCCTTGCATGAATGAGCAGAGCTCAAAGCAGGTTGTTCCTTTAAACCATTTAATGCAGTATTTAATGTTTAGGATTAAAGCTTTTATCCTGTCCTGTAGCATGATTAAGTCCTAAGTCACTGCAATTTAGGTAGCTTAACTGCATGTTGATCCCCAGACTTTTTACATAATGGTTGAGGAGGGGGCACTCACTGAGTCTTTTTTTTAAAGTATGATGGAAATAAAATTTTCCTTTATAGAGATATTCTCCTACTCTAATTGTTTTCTTGTTTCAGCAAAGGGCATTAAGATGCCAAAAACCAGTACCACTGACCTTTGGTATCTGCCAAGGGCTCCCTTGTCTTCCCAGGACAGTTTCAGAATTTCATCTCAGTGGGAGGGTAGTAAGGAGATCACCCCGTCCTTATCCTGTTCTGGGAAACAGCTGGCAATGGGAACTGCAGGCACGAAGTATTTTCAAGGCCATTATCAGTGCCTGAGGCATCGATCATTTCCATCACACACCACTAGTAGCTGATAAAGGCCATGTCAGGAGGTGCTCGCTGTCCTCCTGCAAGGTAAAATTCTGGGTTGGTTGCAAAACCAGAGCTGCCAATCATGGTGGCCTGAATGTTTTATTTTATTTTTGGTTAGTAACTTCATTTGAGTTTTTGGAGTTTCCAGTAGCCTTAACATAGCCTCTGAGGAGTGTCTTTCAGAAAGGTTTTTAAGCTTTCACCTTTCAATAAGTTCTCTATTGCTTTTTTACTGCTACTTAACAAAAACTAAAATCCTGAGTCTGGAGGCTTATCCATGCACCTGCCACATTAATTTCTGTAGTCATATATTCCATCTGACAGGAATGCACTATAATGGCTTGCCTAGAGTTGTTAAGATATGGTCTGTGAATATATATTGGAAAATGTTGGGTTTGTAAGTAAATGTATAAAGCAGAGATTTGTGTATTATATATTCACAGCATAGAATGCCTTTTGCTTTAAATGCATATTCATGTATCTTTGTGAACTAAGGATGCATGTTAGTCCATTTGAAAAGTAGGCACTGTTCATATTCAGTGGCTGCTTTTGGAATTAGTTCATCTTTGTTTAACGGCACATAGCCCAGATTTTCAAAGCAGGACCTTTAAATATGCCAAGAGAAAATCTGATGCTAACAAACAAAAAAACTAATAACAAATACAAAACTAGTAACAAAAAAACTAAACATGTTGTGAACATTTATAAATTTAAAATAACGCACTTTTCCCATTCAAACCTTATAAATTTGAAGCAAGTTCTTATTCTCTGAGTTTTAATTTGAGAGGTAAATTTTAATCCAAGATTTAAATCTTTGAATATATCTTTCATATAGAAAACATCAATGAAAAGTTTTTAAACTTGGAAATTTCTGTGGTAAACCTTTCTTTTCTATTGAAATACTGTAGTTCCCCTTCCTTCTTCCCCATCTCCTTGATTTTTATATGTGTACAAAAAGAAAATGATGTTTCAGTTCAGTATTGCATGAACAGTGATAACTTTTGTAAATTATATGGACAGGGTTTAAGTTTGATACTTTCTAAAGGAATTCATTAGTTAATTTGTGGAAAAGATAAGAAATTGTTAGTAACCCAAATATTGGGCTATTTTATTCAGTTTTGATACTCAGTTTTACTTAATGATTTCCTGAGGAATAAACACTCCAGACCAGGGAGTTCAGAATAATAAAGGTTTCAGGTTACTCATGGTCTAGTTAAGATCTAGGCAAACATTTAAACATTATAATTTTCCAACATTTAAGAAATTTTCTGAAATCACTTTCATTTGCTAAGACTGAACTTAAAATTTGGTTTTCAAATGCAGGTTCTTAATCTTTTGAGAAGCTTAAGAAAGCAATGGACTGTCTCTCAAATAGACATAGCACATCTTTGAACATTTAAAGTGCTAATAGAATTTTGGGCCCTTACGCTACAGCCTCCACCCACCTCCAACCCCTCGGGGCCTTATGAACACAAATCGAAGCCTGCTGTAAAGTTGGTTTGATAATGTGTTTTGAAATGAGATAGTGTTTAGGCCTCCACTGAACATACTTTTAAGATGGTACTTAGCAACTTCTGATCTGGAATCATTTTTATAACTTGAAGACTTTAGTACCAGTTTTAGAAATAGAAACCACACTAATCTGAATGAATAACAAGAAGGTCAACACTGACTCTTGAAGACAGTAAATTTCTTTCCTTGGAAGTATGAGGGTGTGTCCAGGGGTAGTTTTTGGCAAGATACCAGATTTATTTCCAATGGACAGGAAAATCGAAGAAGAAATGAGTAAGGAATCCTTGTAATTATCTATCCACCAAAATACCTAATTCTTTTTGTCTCTTAGACATGACATATGTGGCCTAGTATTATCCATAGATCTCTGTCTAAAAATTTGTCAATCAACGTGACCAAGAACAGTTGAAGATGATAAGTCAGCAAACTCAGTGTAGTCCACAATTGACAAAAATAAATTTTAGTGGACAATGGAGGAGCAAATGTTGGGGGAGAAATTCAAAAGTTGATTTTCTTCCCTACTTAAATCAGGGATGTGTTTCCTATTTTGAGTGTTTTCTAATCATCCAGTAGAGCAGCCTTGGACCACCCTGCCAGTGAACTGTGCCTCCCTCCCCACCTGTACCCCAGCCTCCTTCTTTAGGGAAGCACTTGGATTTCTTCACATCTGCACCTTACTAACAGGTAAGGTGCTACATCTACATGGAGGGCCCTTGGGGCCCTTGAAAAAGCAGGCAGAAATCCTTAAAGGAGTTTGAAGTTCTTTTAAGATTTGATTCCATTGGGTCATGACTTATAGTCAGAAATCAAACCATTGCCTACATTTTCAAGCTGAAGAGAGCATTGGAAATCTCATACTGGCTGATGAAGAAAGGAGGAAAGTCAGCTCCCTACCCCACATCCCCAGGAGAGCTTTAATGAAACTTCCACAGTAACCAATGAAGAGACCCTGGGTGGAAATTCCCATATCAAGTGGAAAAGGGCCTAAATCCAGTGTAAGTATCTACATTTGATGTGTCCTTTTGTCATAGAAGTGTGTGACTTAAAGGGAATGTTCTGGCCTTCACATGTGAATCTGATCCACCATCCTGTCAGCTAGGAATATAGTGTGCATTTGTTTTTTGCGGAACATGTATTAAACCATTCCAAGTGAGTAAAAGTAAGCATTGAAAAGAAGATTTGAGTAAATGGGTACAGATTTGGGGTGAAGCTACAGCCAGCATCCCATGAATGGCTCTACCTGCCACTAGAGTTATGTGAGCACTCTTCGTTTATCATGTTGACTATCAGGCCAGTATTTTGTATGTGTGTCTAAGTTGTATTAGATACCTCACAGGAATGAAAGACAATAATATGACAGCTTTAGGGGATGATGATTTGAGACAGGCTGTTCAGTAAATATTCCCCACCCTCTGTGTTCCAGTAGTCTGTGTTCTGAAGTTCTTTTTTGGCCCCTCTTGCTTTTGCTAGTTTTGATTTTCAGAGAGAGACATTACATGGGGATGGTTACCTTTCTTCTCCTGTGTTGCCTTAGTGCTACTAGACTATGCTGTGTGGTTTTCTGGTTTCTTCCCTCCTGTAAAAGGGTACTACGAGCTCCATAATGAAAAGAAGTTTCAATTATATTGTCTCAGAATATTCTTGACCACTGAATGCACTTCAGATAGGTCTTACAGCTACTGAAGTAAGTTCAGTGGATTGTTAACTGATTTGACTAAAGGAGAAAAAAGCTTCACAACTAACAAACAAAAAGGTGGGGAAAAAAGTGTGGAGGGCACCAAACAAAATGACAGAGCCTCTGGAAAAACAACCAAAGAAAAGCATCTACAAGCAGACCAAAGGTCGAGCTTTCAGAACTTGGTGGCACAGCCTATCTGAACTCCTGGAATTTAGAATAAAGCTCCTAGAATAAGGCAGCCAAGCTTTAAAGATAAGTCACTGCAATCAGGACCTGCTATTGATCTCTCAGGCTCTGAGCCTTCACTTCCAGTGTCAGGCCCAGCGCAGTGTACATGGGTGATCTGAACGGAAAGTGCACATCGCTGTGTCTCCTTTCCTCACTACTATGTTGTCCAGTGTGAGAAGTCTGTTGTGGTTTCACATATTTCTCAGTCTGATGCCTTTTTTGTCTTTTTTTTTCTGTCATTTACATCCTGTTTCATAGTGTCAAAATGAATTTTTGTATCACATCTTGTCTTTGTCCATTACCAGTGTAGGATCACAGTTAAGCCTTCCATGAATTCCATAGTTCAGGATCTTTTACCTGAGCATTGTATGAGTTTCTTCCTTATGGCAGTGTCACCACACTGTGTTCAGGTGGGGAAACAAACATGTAGGTGCTTGAACATGCCCCACAGACACGGCTGTAGCCCTAGAATTTGTGACTGTCATTATCGACACAGTGCAGACTTTACAGACAGAGCATTATGCTCTCAGAGGACTTTAAAAATATGTATAATCAATTAACTTTCTTGGATATATCAAATCTTGTTGGGAAATTAGCTTCCAAGAGCTCTGAATTGGATGGAATTCCATCTGGCTTCAGAGTACAATGAGCCTATATGAAATGGAGCTTTGAAATGTTTTTCTTGTGCAGAAATACAAACTAGAAAAAAAGTGCTAATCTAATGCTATGTTTTCTCTGTGTACTGACTCAGTTGCCAGAATTATAATGAAAACTGTATTTTAGTCTAACAAATGTATAGAATTTTTATGTAATAAATAAAATTTTATAGGAAAGAATGTCATTGTCTACTGTGTTGTAACACTTTCCCGTGCCCAGGGTGGTGATTAATAGTGTAGGAGAGGAAAATAGTTTTTATCCCTACCCTTCTGAGTTCGTGGCTGAGACCCCTGTAATGGAAGACAGACTAATGAGAGAAAAACACAAATTTATTAACTTGTATACCTCATGTATACATGTGAGATACCCAAGCCAAAATGAGTAATCATCCTGAGGTGATTTGGAATTCAAGCTTAAATACCACCTTAATAGGAAAAGGGGAGGGAGGGTAGGCTTCTTAGGGGAGAGTACATAATTTTTAGGAAAGGGGAATGGGCCCTTAGAAGACTAAATGGGAGACAGGCGGTGTGTGAGAGTTTGTGTGCATGCGGCCTCACCTTCTAGTCCTCTCCTGTGTGTGTCACTCTTCCCTTGTTGATGAAACTCCCAGAAAGAAAGGGGATTGATGACAGCTGAGTTCCTTTTGGAGGATCTATCTTTAGGCAGATAAGGAGAGTTCAGAGAAGGCCTCTCTCTGCATTTGCTGTTTTTCATGTGCCTACAGCTCAACATAATCAATGCAGCAAAGCAGCATTTTATGGGGTGGCATGGGGTGGAATGTCTGAATTCCTACAGCTGTATTTTTGGTTGGTATATATTTTCTGCTATTCTTCAATAGGAAGTGATCCTGGGCAACATCTTGGTTTCAGATTAGGTCAGCATGCTGCAAGGGTGCCCTAGAATTTCTCAGCTGTTCTTTTCTAGCATCTTTCAGTATGTACTAGGGTCCTTGAAGTATGAAATATAAATGTACTAAAAACTAAAGTACAAAGTTCATCCACTGCCTGGCCAGGCTTCCTAGCTGGAGTCAGAGTTGCCCCGTGAATGCTACAGTTGCAACTGAATTCAGTCATCAGGCAGAGTAGAAAAGCCTGTTAGGTAACGTTTACTGTGGAAAACACTTGGGCCTGGTAGTGTGTTCCCCACATAAACTGAAGGAGACTAAGAAAGGGGTGTTCAGAAGTGGAATGCCTTCTGCAATACCAATAAACCTCTCCTGATTGGTTTTGCAATTTTGGATTTTTCTTGAGAGGCTGTTGTACAGACTTTTTCATTAGCAAATGTAAATAATTCCCAGATCATAGCTGTGGAAGTTTTTCTATACAATCTTGCCAAAAGGAGTTGTTCTGTAACATTTGTGAGGCATCCTCAAACACAAAAGGGTTTAAGATACTGAAGAATATTAATGCGCCTGGACTTTTAATTCTTTTTGGGAATGGTTCTGATGCAGATTTACACAATTTCTTGTTATATAGACTACCTAGGGATTAAAGAGCCTTTGAAATCCTCACATCTCCTAAAATGCACCCAGAAATTTTTTCTTTCTCTGACTATGGGAAGTATACTCTATATTCAGTCTTAAATTTCAGAAAATAAGGGAAAATCTAGAGGATTTCTTTTAGGAGGCATACTACTTGTGCACTCCAGGTTAATATGTAAGTCAAGTTTTGAATATCAAAATTTGAGCTTCAAATAGCTGAATGGCTCAAAGCTCTTACAGATGTTGAAAGGTTCAGAAAGAGACAAGTGTCCTAGGAGGGAGGCTCTTTGGCCTTTTATCTTTGATTAAGTATTGTGGAACCAACCCACCAGACCATGCATCTTCACATTATTTTTTTTTATTGTGGCCAAGTAGCATTAAAATTAAGAAATGTTTTGTGCCTTTAATTTGATATTGTGCATTAACTGTCCAAATCCTGAGAAAATAACTTAAGAAGATGCACCGAGGTTAAATTTAGGATTCCAGAAAACACAAAGCTAAGCTTTTAAACCATTTCATGGGCTTATCAGCAGTTTCAATTGAAGTCTTAAAGCTTTCTAGGTAGTTAAAACTTCCCTGGCCAGCTTTGTCAGACTAGAGAGGCAACTAAGAAAGGCAGCTAAGAAAGCCATCCTTTTTACCTCAAAATAATTATTATGGTTATCTCTGTATAATGGAATATGAATAATTTAATTTTTTCTTTCCTTATCTGTATGTTTAAAGTAGTCCTCTATAGTTCTTAATACGAAGTCATATAGTTACATTAAGCAAGTAGCCAAGTAGAATAAAATGACAGTAACTAAACCCATGTGAAAATAGACCAAAGGAGTAGAAGGGAAAGTCCCCAAAACAAATTCTATTATTGTAAGAATTTAACAAAAGCTGTGGATATACCTCAAATGAGTAAGAAAGAATTCATTTAATAAATAGTGTTTAGGACAGTTGGCTTTTAGTTTGAACACAACTCTTAAGTCAAATCCAAATGAATTAAGAATTTTTTTTTAATTAAACCAAGGGAAGGAGTGGAGAGGATGTAATAAATTTCAAAGGATTAGGGAAAAAGTAGAAAGCCTAGACTGGTGAGGTTGGAGAGATCCACATCTCACATTTTGTGGAAAATACCATGAGTGAGGCCCATTTCATATGCATTTAGTAAGTAAGTCCACAGCAGTGTGCTAAGTGTACCCCCTTTAATTCAACAAGCATTTCCTGAAATCTCTGATCCACCAGATTTATATTCTGGGAACTCACTGGTAAATATTCACTCCCTGATCTTAAGTAGCTCACAGCCTAATGAAGGAGATCGACAGCAAGGTAGGGTTATGATGGGAGGCACGGGGTGTCCTGGGTGCACATAACGAGTTGTTGGGGTCATTAGAAATATCTGAGCTAAGCCTTGAAGGATGAGCAGGAATTAGGCAAATGATGAAAGGGAAGGCCAAGGGAGGGAAGAAAATTCTACCCAGAGGAACAGAATGAGCAATCATAGCAACGTGACAAAACACCAGCCATCCAGGATGTCCAGAGCGAGACTGCGTATGTGGAGGACGGGGGACTCGGGAGTATTCGGGAGTCTTGCACGTGCATTCAGATCTAAACAGAGCTGTCAGGAGCCTGTGACGACGCAGGGAAGCCTAAGAGTGGGAGACTTGGGAGAGAGAACAGCAGAAGAGGAATATTCCAAAGTGGGAAATCTAAGAGGCCTGTTGACTGACTAGATCTGGGAGGGAAGGAAAAGAACTTGTGGAAGCCTGCCCTCAGGAAGAGCGTATGTCACCCCTTCATTTAAAGATAGGGACTTACACCAGACAGTCAAGTTCATTCAGGCTCTGACTGTCTAACTCATTGAATATTGGCAGTATTTACCTTTTCTTCTCAATGCTGTCTGAGGCAAAATATTTGTAACGATAAAAAGAAGGCAGCTGGAGATTTTGAGGGCCTTAAAATACTTCTCTACTCCAATAAAATTATTTTCCACTCCCCGAACAGGAAAGTCTACCTAATTTCTGGTTTTCAGTTAAGAGACCCCAACCTAACAAAGGCTTGTGTGGCTTAAGTAACTACAGACAAATTTTGTCTCAGTGGCTGTAATTCTGCTCTACCAATTGTCACCTTAACCATCTTTGTGCTTCTTTGCTAATGATAATAATGCAATATATTTTTAGTGTATGTGTATTTACATATTATGTTCCACTTTGCTTCCAAATGGCATATATACAATCAGATTATTAAAATAAAAATCGAAAAGCAAAGACAAAAGCAAGAAATAAATATACTCGACCCTAGGACTAATATGATCACAGTACAATGAGGCATTAAATACTTTAAACTTAGTAGCAACCTGAAAAGAAATGAAACCACTAAGGTTTATAGAATTTTATTCTTTGATGAAGAAAGTATGTGCATTCTCCAAGTTACTGTGAAAGCAGAAATAACCTGCATATGGCTCTCAAATTGGGGTTGGAGGTGCTGAGCTGATAAAGTCCCAGCACATAAGTTCTGATTCTTGAACTGAATTTGTTATGTCATCCTTATCCAAATCAGCCTCTTTTAGAACTAAAAAGATAACATTCCTAAGTATTAATAGGATGGAAAGGAGTCTTTGTTTACTCCAAAGATATCCCAAAGACAAAGGATACAGAAATGAGAGACTCAGTGTTTGCCTTCCAAAACCTCACAGTCTGCTTAGGAAAGCAAAGGGGTAAGCAGATGATTGTCATATACTGTGCCAGCTGCTCTAACAGAATTAACTCAGAAGTAGCACAGAGACTACCTGAAGGTGTTAGGGGCAGAGCAGCAGGGATATGATAAGGTAAAGAACCCTTTTGAGAAAGGGAGGTTGTGTTCCAAGCAGAGGGAACAGCATGTGTAAAGAAATGAGGTGTCTTACCTAACCCCATACACAAAAGTAATCTAAAAATAGATCAAAGACCTGAATGTAATTCGTGAAACCATAAATCTCATAGAATAAAACATAGGCTAAACTCTCTTGAATATAAACATGAGCAACTTTTTCCTGAACACATCTCTTCAGGCACGGGAAACAAAAGCAAAAATGAACGCATGGGACTACATCAAACTAAAAAGCTTGGTACAGCAAAGGATACCATCAGTAGAACAAAAAGGCATCCTACAGTATGGGAGAATATATTTGTAAATGGTATATCTGACAAGGGGTTAGCATCAAACATATATAAAGAACTCACATGACTCAACACCCAAAAAGCAAATAACCTGATTAAAAAATGGGTAGAAGATCTGAACAGACACTTCTTCAAAATAAAAATTCAGATGGCCAACAAACATGTGAAAAGATGCTCCACATCGCTAATTATCAGGGAAATGCAAATTAAAACCACAATGAGATATCACCTCACACCAGTTAGGATAGCCAACATCCAAAAGACAAGGATCAGCAAATGCTGGTGAGGATGTGGAGAAAAGGGAACCTTCCTACACTGTTAGTGAGAATGTAACTTAGTTCAACCATCGTGGAAAGCACTGTGGAGGTTCCTCAAAAAGCTAAAAAATAGAAAGACCATTTGACCCAGTAATTCCACTCCTAGGAATTTGCCCAAAGAAAACATGATCCCTGATTCAAAAAGACATATGCACCTCTATGTTTATTGCAGCACTATTTACAATAGCCAAAGTATGGAAGCAACCTAAGTGTCCATCCGTAGATGAATGGATAAAAAAGATGTGGTACATATACACAATGGAATATTATTCAGCCATAAGAAGAAAACAAATCCTACCATTAGCAACAACATGGCTGGAACTAGAGGGTATTATGCTCAGTGAAATAAACTAGGTGGAGAAAGACAAGTATCAAATGATTTCCCTCACTTGTGGAGTGTAACAATAAAGCAAAACTGAAGGAACAAAACAGCAGCAGACTCAGACTCCAAGAAGGGACTGCGGTTACCAAAGGAAGGTGTTGAGAAGGATGAGTGGGGAAGGAGGCATTATGATTAGCACACATAATGTAGGTTGGTCACGGGGGAGGCAGTATAACACAGAGAAGACAAGTTATGATTCTGTAGCATCTTACTACGCTGATGGACAGTGACTGTAATGGGGTATGTGGTGGGGACTTGATAATAGGGGGAGTCTAGTAACCATAATGTTGGTCAAGTAATTGTACATTAACAATACCAAAAAAAACCACAAACCTTTGGAAATAAAAATGATGTGTCTGTGGATCCGTACTGAATGAAGAATGGGAGTGGAGATGTGAAATTGGAGAAGTCAGCAGGGATCAGATGAGGGCCTTATGGACCATAATAGGGGACTTGATTTTACACTGAAGAAAACAGGACTCATTGAAGGATTTTAAGCAAAGGAGTGCTTGATAATGTTTTCATTTTAGGGGGAAAAACCACTGTGACAGCAGTGGGGGATATTTTTATGAAAAATCCACCACTAACATCATACTCAGTGGTGAAAGACTAAATGCTTCTCCCCTTAGATCAATAACAAGACAAGCATACCTACTCTTGCCATTTCTATTCAATGTTGTACTGATGGTTCTAGCCAGGACAGGTAGGTCAAAAAAAAAAGGAAATGAAAGGCACTCAAGTTAGAAAGGAAGGAGTAAAATGATCTCTGTTCTCAGAAGACATGATCCTACATAGAGACAATCATAAAGAATTCACACACACAAGTAAGCATTGCTGTGGGATGCAAGATCAACACATAGATAGCAGTTTTATTTTTACTCACTAGCAATGAACAGTCTAAACAGGCATTGAAGAAAATTCCATACACAATAGGATCAAAAAGAATAAAATATTGAGAAATGTATTTAACCAAGGGAATGCAAGATGTTTACATTGAAACTTCAAAATACCACTAAAAGAAATGAAAGAAGACATAAGAAAATGAGAAGACATCTATGTTCATGGACTGGAGGAGTTATTATAATTAGGATGGTAATACTGCCCAATTTACAGATTTACAAATTTAATGCAGTCCCTATCAAAATCCCAACGGTCTTTTTGTGTAGAAATGGAAAGGGCAATTAAAAAATTCATGTAGAATTGCAAGGGATTGCATATACCAAGACAATCTTAAAAAGGAATAAAAATGGAAAACTACTACCTGATTTCAAAACATACTATAAAGTTATGGTAATCAAAACAATATGGTATTGACACATGGACAAAGAGATCAATGGAATAGAATTAAATGTACTGAAATAAAATATGTGTCTATTGTCAACTGATTTACAGCAAGATTGCCAAGACTGCAATGAGGAAAGAAGATACTCTTCAATAAATGATGCTTCCACAGTTTGATATCAACATGCAAAAAAAATGAAGTTGGACCCCCTATCTCACATCATATACAAAAGTTAACTCAAAATGGATCAAAGACCTAAATGTAAGAGCTAAAATTATAAAACCCTTTGAAGAAAACATAAGGGTACATCTTCATGATTGGAATTTGGCAATGGTTTCCTGGATATGACATCAAAACACAAGCAACAAAAACAAAAATAGGTAAATTGGACTTAAACTTTTGCTTCAAAGGATACTATTTTCAAAAGTATGAAAGGCAACCCATAGAATGGGAGAAAATATTTGCAAATCATATATCTGATGAGGATCTACTATCCAGAATATATAAAGAACTCTTACTACTTAACAGCAAAATGAGCAAAGCACTTGAATAGACATTTCTCTAAAGAAGATTTAAAAATGTCCATGAAGCACATGAAAAAATATCAGTGTTACTAGACATTACAGAAATTCAAATAAAAATTGCAATGAGATACCATGTCATATCCACTAGGATGGCTATAATCAGACAATACCAAATGTTGATAACATGCAGATATTAGAACACTTATATGTTGCTGATGGGAATGTAAAATGGTGCAAACACTATGGAAAACAATTTGGCAGTTTCTCAGTGCTTTCTCAAACAGAATTACTGTATGAACCAGTAATTCCACTCCTATTGAAACAGTATATCCCAAATAATTGAAAACGGACATTCAAGAAAACAATTGAGGTAAAATGAGCATGTGCACAAATGTTCATAGCAGCACTATTCACAGTAACCAAAAGATGAAACAGTCCCATATCCATCAACTTATGAATAGATTTTTTAAATGTGGCATGTCCATATAATGGAATATTCAGCCATAAAAAGAAATTAGGTACTGATACATGTTATGATGTGGAATGAACCTTAAAAACATTATGCTGAGAAAAAATCCAGACACAAAAGGCCACATATTATGTTACATAGATATGAAATATCCAGAATAAGCAAATCCATAGAGACAGAAAGCAGATTCATTGTTTCCAGGGGCTGGGGAAAAGGGGAGTTACTGCTTAGTGGGAATGAGGTTTCCTTTTGGGGAGATGAAAATGTTTTGAAACTGTATAGTAATGATGGTTGCACAACTTTCTGAATGTACTAAATGCCATTGCATTGTGTACTTTAAAATTATTAAAATAGTAAATTTTGTTAGGTATGTTTTACCACAATTAAGAAACTAATGGCACTGGTAGATATTATTTTTTAACTATATTTTGAAATAATCTTAGATTTACAGAAAAGCTGGAGGACCTAGTGCAAAGAATTCCATACCTTTCATCCAGATTCCCAAATTGTTGGTATTTTATTACATTTGCTTTATTATATTCTATCCCTCTCACTGTTTCTGTCTTTGTCTGTCCTCTGTCTGCCCCTCTCTGACTCTGTTTTCCTCTGTGTCTCTCTGTGCATATGTGTATTCTATAGACTTTCTTTAAATTTTTATAGTTGTCCCACTAATGTCCTTTATGGAAAAAGAAAAAAGAATAATTTCTGGTCAAGTATCCAATCTAGGATCACACATTGCATTTATTTTTCATATCATTAATGTCCTTTAATTTGGAACAATTCCACAAGATTGAGGAATTGTCATGCCTGTCATTTGTCATTCATGACCTTGACATGTTTTGAGTAAAGACCTTTATTTTGTAGAATATTCTTTAATTTGGGTTTGTATTAAGTTTCCCGTGATTGGATTCCTCATATTAGCTTATGCATTTGGGTAGGGATGACACAGAAATCACACTGACCTTCCTCAAATGCAGCAGTCAAGAGGCACATAATATCTGTTTGTGCCCTTATTCGTGATGTTAACTTTGATCATCTCATTAAGGGGGAGTCTTCCACTTTAAATTTACTACTTCTCCCTTTGTAATTAATAAGTATCTTGTGGGGAGATATTTTGAGACTACGTAAAATTCCTGTTTCTCATCAACCTTTCACTCATTAGCATCTTTATTCATATCCTTTGAAACAACTACTGATGTGGTTTTTGCCTAATGGGGATTTTGTAAAGCCATCATTCCTTCTATGTTTATCGGTTAGTGTTCTACTGTAAGGACAAGCTTTCCCTTCTCTCAAATTAAGGAGTCTTATTTTTTTCTGCTATTATTATTTTTATGCCCAAATTGTCTCAGATTTGGCCAATAACAGCACATTCATTCTTCCTGGCTCCTACATAATTTCTGACCTGTCTTCATCATTCTTTGAGTACTTCCTTGTTGTATTTTTCATGGAAATTGGCATTTAGAAACCAGGATCTGGGCACTAGATGTACTTGTTGTGGTACCTCTTACTGAAATTACAGAAAACTGACTTTCTGCCTAATGGTACCTTGGAACACTTTTGTTGTTGTTCTGCTGAAAAGACAATATAAATATATTTTTAAAATTATAACCCTTGTCCACATACATGTGCCCATCCCTTTTATTTTGTACACATTCCTTCCAGTTGTGTATAAGAATGAAATGTATATAGAGACATATTGCAACCATATGTTGTCACTTGTGTCTTCCTTTTTTTCCTTATACTAAATCCTAATCCTAAATATGTCTTCATGCTGCCCCAAGGTCTCAATCCCTCTGCCCTTAAATGGCCACCTGTGGTTCCACTGAGCAGCTGTGCCCTGTACATTAAATTCGTTCTTCTCCAGTGTGGGTATGTAGTGGCTTTTAGATTTTAACTGTTCAGAGACAGCCCTGAAAATCTAGCATCTTTGTTTTTGTCTCGGTTGAAGTTGTTCCTTTGGATAAATTCCCAGATGTCAAAAAAGGTTTAAAATATATATATATATATAACATAATTTCTTTTCCTCACAATCTTTTCTACCTTTAATCTTTCACATTTTCTTCTTGGCGATGCCTGGTGCTTGCAGCGGTTGCCGTCTCAGTGGTCCTCATCAAAGTGTTAAAGCAAGGAGTGCCCGCCAGGTGCCAGGCTCTGTGCTGCGGGCTTACAGATGTGTGAATGCGCATGTGTGTTGTACTCCTCACAACAAAGGAACAAAGTAGTTTGTAGATAAAAACTACTAAAAAAAAAAGTAGATTAAACAAATTTATCTGAGGAAATTGAGAGACAAAGAGATCAAAGAGCTGGCAGATACAGAATTCGGCCTGAGGACACTGGTGCGGCAAAGCCCTGGAACTTTCCCGTACTGCAGCGCTCTGCACTTCTCCGATGTGCTTGCTGGACTGTTACACAGGCTCCCCCGTTTAGGTTATATCTCCCATTTTTCTTCAGCATAAGCCTGGTTCTGGAACCTGATCCTTTTTCTCCAAATCACAAAGAACAGAGGTTTTAGTTGCTAAGCAGACCTGAGAAGAAATAAGGGCGAAATAGTCATTAACTGAAGGACCAAGCCTAAAGCTTGCTAATTAATTTCGACCCAAGGGAGGACTCCAGGAGTCCATAACAATAATCCTAACAAATACCTCCAGGAGAGGAGGCCGACTCCAAATGTGAGTAACAAAAAATCTCAAAATAGCAGTTGCTGAAATAAGACAGAAGTTTATCTCTCGCACACGTTGCCCTGTGCAATGCATTGTAGTGATTACTTAGGAGCATGAGCTCTAATTCAAGCACACTTTATCCTATATGACCTTGGGCTTCAGCTTCTCTAGGCTTCTGTTTTCCCACCTATGTAATAGAATAATAATAGTGCTCAACTTAAGAGTGTTTTTGTGATGACTAACCACAGGATTACATGAAAAGTGCGTAGAGCAGTGCCTGACACATAGTGAATGCTCAATAAATATTGATTCTCCTTATTGGTCTTTTACCTTAATCTTGAACAGTTTAATATTTTTACCTCTTATGTGGAAAAAGAGATGGAGTGGCTGAGACTACAAGTTTTCTTCCAATATCCTTTTCTTTGTTCAGTCTTTCATGGTAATAGTCACCTCATTTTTTAAAAATTAAGGTATCATTGATACACAATCTTACAAAGGTTTCACATGAGCAGTAGTCACCTCATTTTTAAATGGCCATATACCATCCTGAACAAAGACTATTGCCTGGCCCCCCTTGCAGCTAAGCTGTGACTGTGACTCAGTTCTGGCCAGTGGGATGTGAGTGGAAATAACATGAACTACCAGGACATGTCTAAAAGAAAGAGCCATTGCCTCTTCCTCGATTTCCTTTCCACTGCTGGCTGGAATTCAGATGTGTGGTCCAGGAACCATTCTAGACAACAAGTAGGCATTCATGATGGAGCAACAAGGTAGAAGGCGCCTGCATCCTGACACTTCAGCACATACGTCAACTCTGAGCTGACAGCCTCCAGACTTCTTGAATAAACTTCTGTCTTATGTTAGCAACTGTTACTTGTTTTGTTTTTTCACAACAGCTGAACACAATCCTGTTTTTGTTTATTTTTTCATTTCAGCTGAACACAATCCTAACAAATACCAAAGATATATCATTTTTTAGGGTGACTGAGCTATAAATGCTAGCTCTATAGTTCACTGGGTAACAGTCAGCTCAGGAGCAATGGACTGAATCTAACATCATGGAGTTTAGCAATGATAATGTGAAGTGCTTCCTTGGGTCCATAAATCAGCCTTGCAATAGCCAAATGAGGTTGATATGGCCTGGGGGGTCTTTTTATAAAGGAGACGGCAGAGTGCCTGTCACAGGGTAGGTACTCGGTGATGTGTGTCCCCTTTGCTCCACCTCTTCCACACAAACATCTGAGTTCAAAGCAGTCCCTGCATGAATTGACAATAGGATGTTCCAGCTCAAGGGACTTGGGGCTCTGTTAACAGCATGGTATATGGCAGGAATAAGGAGATGACTCTGCATTACATTTATAGGTCAATCCACACCTGGGATATAAACAGATGGGAGTGTTTTCAGAGACAAGTCTTGGAAAAGAGACATCTTGGGGTGGGGGAAGGGAAAAGAAGTGATCACTGTTTTCAAATATCTGAAGGGATGTTGCAGAGATAAAAGGGTTTCTATAATCTTGTCCTAAGCCCCTCAAGGGTTCTAATGATTGGAAAGACCAATTTCATCAGTCAAGTAACATATTAATCACCTATTACCAATAGGCTGTGGCAGTGATTGCTAATTGCCCTACCCAATATCTGTTTTACCCTTTTTCTTCATGAATATAACCCAGATGTTCTGGTCACAAAATGCCCAAGTAAAATACCTACCTTCCCATGCTTCGCTAAAGTGTGAGGTGGTCATGAGACAGAGTTCTGGGCAATGAGACATAGCTGAAGTATAACGTGGAGTTCCAAGAAAGTTTTGCCTTCTCAATGAAGATGCCTTCCATCTTCCTAGTTTTCCCTTCTGGGAACACAAGTGAAATGCCCTGAGGGACAGCCGTTAATCTTACAAGCATGAATGAAACCACACGTGAAAGATGGTAGGGCAGAAAGATAGAAGGAGTCTGGTTCTTGGAGGACGTCCTTGCATAGCTTCTCAAACTAAGGTTTGCCCTTGTCTAGGCTTCCTGTTACATAAGAATTAATCCTTTCCTTATTTAAGCCATTGGAACAGGTTCCTTGTCAGGGCAACTGAGATGCAGCCCTAACCCAGACACCATGCTAAGATCTAGGGATGGTGCAAAGCTTTCTTGTGTTGTCACTGCCTTTTCTTACCTCTCAGTCAGGATGGGAGGAAGAGCTCTTAAAAACTGGAGCAGTCTCAAGATGGATTAACCCCTCATGGAGGCCCCGGCCCTAGTGGGGCGCATGCACAAGGCACTTTTGCAGCTGCAGTGCTGGGAAGCAGTGGGTGTGGAGTGAAAGGTTGGATTTGGTGACCTTTAAAGTCCATTCTAGAACAAAAACTTTTCTAATGGTCAGAAAGTTCAAAAAAAAAAAAAGAGGACTCAACATAGGAAGCTCGGTCACTGAACAGGTGGCGTTTCTCAGTTATCGTCTGCACTGGGATATGCCATTTTCATTACAGTTTCTAAGAAAGCACCCTCCATTGAACCCCCTGGGTGACCATATCATGGCGATTTTAAGTTTCTAATGGAATTTTAGTTAATATTTTATTTGTAGTAATGCAGTCTATCCCACTTTTTACTACAAGGACTTTTATTTATCTTGGGTTTATAAAGTTGACATGACAGTGAAATTTATACTCAGCTGTGTTTTGATTTTCAGATACCAATGGATTTATTATTTTTGTCCTTATTTTAAAGTCATAGGTTTATTATTTTTGTCTGTTTTATAAGAGTGAATCTTGGTCACAAGATTCCTTCCCAACTATATTACTGGAATGTTAATGTCTTATAAACCAACCATTAAGGATCAATTCGTTGGCAGAATTTCTGTAAATGTGTGAATGTTCTTTATAGGAAAGGGGGACTTTTTTCCTCTCATGGCAGAAACCAGGTTCTTTGATGAGGTGAACATAAGAAAGAATAGGGTGAGTCTTTACTGGATTGTATGATTAATCCTTCAGTGTGATCTCAAGCCTGAGAAAGCAGGATGAGCTGCCCACTTTGTGAAGGTAAGGGCTATAAGGGCTCAGCAGGTGTTTGGTAAGTAAATGAACAAATGAGTCCCTTTCTATACTGACCGTCTGTCTGAATCAAGGCTATGAGATGATGATGCATAGTCGCACAGTCTATGTGGGTGCAAATAAGTGTTTCTCAAAGTGCATCGTAATGGAAGGTGGGGGGAGAATAAGAAGGTGGTGCTTACAGTGGAAATTACTCTGGGTTCTACTGCAGACTGACTGAATCAGAATCAGCAGTAGGCGCTCAGGAATCTGCATTTTAACCACACACCCACACCCACACCCACCAGGTGACTCTCCTGCATAATAAATTTTAAAATTATAGGCGTGTAGACCAGCTATTCCAGCTGAGGCTCCACATTAGGATGGGGCCTTAGGAGGCAGCAGGAATTCTAACTGGAGCAGGATTTTTGGTCGCCATCCTTTAGAAGCCTGTCATAGCAAATATGCTTGTCTCTGGCGACACCTGCTGGTTAAGAGTAACAAGTAGCAAACACTCAATCCCTTCAACTACACAAGTGTTTTTATTTGATGGGGACTGTGATACTGAGGGTGCTGCATCTTAGTGTTTGAATTGCAATAGCAACAATCAATATAAAAATGTATCTGGGGGATATCTGTTTTTACATTTCTATCTTCTTTTCACTAGCTTCAGGTACAATCAGTATAGACTTGCAGAATATTATCTTTCAAGTATCTTACCTGTTTCTTAGAATAAATATTCTTATTTCATGTTCACTTGAGAGACTCACAACTTTTGGATTTCCTCTGAAAGGATCTATTGAACCCTTCAATTAGGGAACTTATTATTTGTGGTTGTTTTAGAGAAATAGTAAGAAGCCAACTTTTATGTTTCATGGAAGACTCCAAGCAAGATTTTAAAAAATGTTTTGTGATATCTTAGAGCATATCTTTTCCTTTACCTGCTGTATGGCAGCCAGCCTGTCTAGGAGCTCACAGTTCAGGGATGGAGAGGGGGCACAGTGTGGCCAAGGCAGAGGACGTGAGTAATGTGCAGAATGGGTAGAGTCCAGGAATAAATAATGCCTGGGAAAAATTTTTTCTTTTGAATCACACAGACATTACCAGGTCAGAAGTTCCAGAAAGAGATTTAGATGTGCTAAAACAGAAGTGTGAAATGGAATTTTGGGCATATGCACTGGGGAAAGGGGTAGCTCTTGTCAAACATAAGGCTGGAAGTGATGGAAAATGGAGCCAAAGAGTCAGGCCATACCTCACCCACCTACAAAGGATAGATTTCGTCGTATAGGTGGTGAAAAGTTTAAATTAAAGATTTTCTTTTCTATCAGATTCTTTATTCCATTAGAATATCAATACACAAAGTATAGCATGTACCTTTTATCTGACAGTGATTAAATCTGAGTCCAAATTCCTGATTAAGATTGTGTTGGGTAGACAAGCATTTCATGCAACAACACAAAAAGTCCCAGTCCACCTGGAAAGTCCCTTGGCATTCCAGTAATTAGATTTTGCCTGGGTGCTGTAACAGGGAGTTCTTTTTACGTAGACATTTGGCAGAGCTGGATCGCTGTGCCTTCTATTTCAGAGCTTCCACACTGCCTCCTCTTCCTGTCCTAACAGCCCCTCAAACACACAGCATTTCCCACCACACAGACCCTAGGAAAATCCCGCAGGTCTCCTTACTGCAGTGGGCCAAACCAAAAGCTGAGCACTGGCTCATATTCAGAGCCTGAGGCATGAAACAAACCAATTCATTATTTTGTGCCTAATTTTTCACCTTTAAAAAATAATGGTGATAATGGATATATTTCAATGTTGCTTTTCACAATAGGGTGAGGTACATACCTTGCAGCCATGCCACACAACCATGATGCTATACTTCCCTCATGAAAGATGAACAAATGCAAAATCTCTTTGTTTCTCTGCTTGGTCTTCAGCCACACCACTCCTGTCCTTACACACTAGGCATGGTCCAGTGGGAACAGCATGACATTTGGAATCTGATAGACTTCAATTTTAATATTGCCCCTCCCCTATTGTGTTAGCAAAGTCTGGTCACTTTTCCTCTTCCTTACCTAGCAAAAGAAGCTGATAATATCTTCTCTTGAGGATTGAGCAAGGAAGATACGTGCTGTTTGAAGGCCTTTCAATCATCAATCAAAGGTCTTTTTGTCTGTCCCTGAGACCAATGTCCAGTAGCCCATGGACCCTTAGTAAATGTTAGCTCTTTTCCCTTCTTTTTCTGTCCTTTCCTTGATAACCAGCGAGTCATCAAAAGACCAGGAAGCACCCAGCCTTCATCTGCAACAGGGGCAAATTGCCATTAGTTCACACTGTTCTGTGCTGTTCTACAGTGTTTACCTCTGAAACAGGCTAATTAAATAGGAGACCTTTTCTTAGCATGCAGGTTCTGGCCCAATCTCTGTAAAGATTTTGAACTCTTTCAGGTATGGAGTCTGGCAGTCATTTACCAGCTGCCGACTCTCCCTGCCCCCCCTGCTCTTCTAATCCAATTCTGTTAATATTTGCTCACCACTGGACATGGGCCACAACTCTGATGTGACCCCCAAAGCCAGCCTCTCCTGAAACCGTGGGCAGGGCTGGCCCATCTGCACAGATGAGCAGCTTCTGCCTGACTGGCCAGGCCCCAAATCAGGAGACAGTCTCTTAGCCACTGGTGCCGAAGTGTGACTTTCTTATTGGCATATATTACCTAACAGACTGAGGGTTCCTGTTTATTAGCCAAGTCCACTGCCTAAAGGGCATTACTCTAAAAGATTTGGTCCTAAGTTAATCTTTGACTTAAAGGGATAACATTTGGGGGGACTGTCCCCACTGCACATACACTGTTCTGTTGCACTTATCTTTTCTAAATATCCTGGAAAGGCAGAGATGTTGGCCAAGTGTGATGGAACAAAGTTTGGCAGTGAACATGACAGCCAAAATAGAGCCAAGTGACAAAAGATCGAAAAGCCACAAAAGAAAATGACTCACAAGCCAATGAACCCTAGAGTTAGAACAGAGACATGTGGAAGGGAAGGTGCTGAATAGCAGCAATGTAAGTGCCTGCCCGAACGAAGGTGGCTGCAAGACAAAGCTGACTGACAAGGGGCAATGGTGACGCTGCTGAAATATTATCCAGCTTTATTTGTACTTGAAGGATTTTAAGTATGTTCAAAGTAATTTTTATTTTAGTGTTTAATAAGCTCAAAAGGTAGGAGAGGAAATTGTACCTTCATTGTGGTTTTACAAAGGTAATATCTTTCAGGATATACACAAGCCAGGAGAAAAAGCCTTTGGACAGACCATATATCCTAATCTGGGATTTAGAAAGTTAGAACATCTTATATTTTGGGAAGCCTCCTATTTACTCTGGAACTCCCAATTCACAGGTACAGCCAACTGTTAATTATTAATAGAAATTAATTTAGTAATTCCAACGTGCTAACCAGTTCAGGAGTCCTCGTAGAAGGCAGCACGTTTCCATGCTGTCTGCCTTGACTGTTAGAGGGCAGAATCTGCTGCCATAGCTCTTTTCACAGTGCACTTTGCTCTGCCATCTGGAAGAGCCAGTGCCTGTGCTGTTTGAAGGCCTTTCAATCATCAATCAAAGGTCTTTTTTGTCTGTTATTATTCAGGACAAATGCCACGGTCCCCAGAGCCCTTCCTATACAGGATCCCCTGATCTGGATGCAATGCAGCCTGTGGCCTAAAGCACCCCAACATTGTGGCAGAGAGAAGAGAGCCCAAGTGTCCTATTTTACATCTTGTTAGTTCCTGGGCAGAAGAAGGAAGTTAAGTCTCAGTTATCTGGCCAGGTAGAGAAAGACAAGTACCAAATGACTTCATTCATTTGTGGAGTATAAAAACAAAGCAAAACTGAAGGAACAAAATAGCAACAGACTCAGACTCCAAGAAGGGACTACTGGTTACCAAAGGGGAGGGGGTGGGGGAGGGCGGGTGTGGAGGGAGAAGGGGAGTAAAGGACACAATAATCCTCCATCACAATACAGGTAGGTCGCAGGGAAGGCAATACAGCAAGAAGAAAAGTAATGACTCTACAGCATCTTATTAAGCTGATAGACAGTGACTGCAATGTGGGGGTGAGGACTTGATAATATGGGTGAATGTTGAAACCACAATGTTGTTCATGTGAAACCATCATAAGATTGTGTATCAATGATACTTTAATAAAAAACTCAAAAAAAAGTCACGATTATCTGTGACTTTTATTATGTATGAAATGTTGGCCTACTGGGAATGGAAAATTAAAGTTATCACAACATTCTTTAAATTGTCCTGGAGACAGACACACATGCATGATGGGATTTGTGGGGAATTACAAGGCTCTTTCCTTTCACTGGGAATCATACCTCCTTTTTTTATACATCTCTTTCTTTTCTTCCAAAGTAAGGAAGACTACAAAGTGCCAGAAGATTAAGCTGATTATAGTCAGTGCAACAATGATTTAAGTTAGATGGTTTAGATAATCTGCTGTTGGGCTGCTTTGAAATCCTACCAAGCAAAGAACTGCAAGAACCCATTCAGAAAGACATGGACATATAGCATAATTTTGGTAAATAAGTGTGCAGAAAAATGCTGAATAAACTAATAAATGTCTAGAATTCCAAAGGGTTAGCCACATGATATATTTTTGAAAGGCAGATGTTAAGATGTAATTTTTCATTGCAAAACTATACCTGGAAATGGGTTCTGTGGTTCTCAGATAGATGGCCTGATAATTGCATTAATGTTTTATGAATCGGATGTGCTAGCCTGGTATACATTGCTGCAGGGACAGCCACCATTTACTGAACAGTTGAGTGAAAGCTACTCTACCGTGGGCTTTTTGTGTATTATCTCTTTAAATTTTTATAAGAATCAGGAAACAGAATAGTTGTTCCTGTTTTAAAGATGAGAGCACAATGACTCAGAGACTTAAGTCACTTGCTTGAGGTCAGAGAAGTGTTAGAGCCACAGTCATTAACAGAGCTCTAGATTACAGGGGTCTATTTAAGAGCCCCAGTTCAGAGCAGAGAGCAAACAGCACTCAGTCAAGTCTTGCACTGGGTTCACAATGTTCTAGGGATCTCCTTTTAATGCCTTAGGCACAGAGGGGCATTGTTATTATTTTCCAGCTTTGCATAGGGCCTAAATCTCCCAATAACTAGCAGTAAATCTGGTGTTGCGCATGCTGAAGTCTTTACGAAGTACCAGTTGAGAGAAGAAAAGATATAGTTGTTGGGCTGGGCTCTCCTATTTGAGTTGGAACAATAAAGAAGTCCACCAGTGCCTGGTTTGACTCCAGGTCAGAATCAAATCTAGCAATTTGTGTGCTCAAGCCAAGTAGTATGAAATGTACCCCTGAATCAAGAGGGGAGGGGCTGGTCCTACTGTTCCAAGTGGCCACATACTGGGAACTCCTGTCCCAACTTGGGGTCACCTGCTTCATCGTCCTCTATCAACTGCCATGAGACAGACCTCTGGCTGGGGCAGTCTTGCCTCAAGGCCTGGAGAGGTGAGGTGGCCATTGACTAAGAGGGTAAATTTTGCATAATATATTAAAAGTTATTGTCAAATGATACCCTCTTCATTATAGTTCCTTGGAGCAAAGCCTGGCTCAATGTCCTGTTTAACTTACTTGGCCTGCTGTCCAGAGGTTCAGAAGTTGTGGGTAGGATATTCAACAGGCTTCCACAGCTCCTCCTCCCCCAGCCCTCTCCCAGCCCCCAACAAGGAACAAAGCTAGATTTATCTCAGGCCTGGTGTGGGACATAGTAGGTACTTAACAAAAGTTTACTTACTGAATGGACAAAGGAAAAGTGGGAGGGAGGGAACAAAAGAGGGCAGGAGACTTAGAACTTCAGTACTCAGAAAATCTACCCTCATGTTGACAGTATGAGGAAACATACTTTTCAAGTTATTTGGTAATGTGTATTACAAATCTTAAGAATGTGCACATCATCTAATCCAGTAATTCTGTATTTAGAAATTAAGGTTGTATGCAAAGATTTGGCCACAAATCAAAGTATTGTTCCTAATTATAAAATATTTCAACAAAACTAAATGTACAGCAATGGGGAATCAGGTCAATGAATTACAATACATCTATATCTGTTCTTACCCTGGTCTTTCCCATCTCAGTCAATAGCACCTCTGTTAAACCATTTGCTCAAGCTGGAAACCTCGAACCATTCTTAAATTTACCTCCTTCTATTTCACCCTGTCATTCCAAGTTCTATCATCTTCCAGATTATACAGGAATTCATTTTATAGATGTATTAACTTAAGCAGGCAATAAGTTCTATCAAGCCTAAAAGCCAGTGTATAAAAAAGATATGCAACCAATTTGTGTTCCCCTATAATTTTCTCTCATGGTATGCTGTTCTTATCTTTAATGGCATTTCATCACAAATCAGGCCTCTGTGTTTACATTTCCTGTTTATTTGTTTAATACCTATTTCCCCCATCAGATTATAAACATCAAGTTCAATAATGTATATACAAGAACTTACTACTGTGTACCACTTGTGTGTATTTAATCTATACAGTGGAATACCATTTAGTCGTAATGTTTTCAACAGGTATTACTGGCATAGAAAGTTGCACATGATATAGTTTTAAATGGAAAAAAAGGTTATATAGTAATATGATTTTTTTTAAGTGAATATATGTTACCTCTATGTTTACATATAGGCTACACATATATGTGGATGTTAAAAAAATTGGCAAGGTGTTACAGTGGTTATCTAGGTTGGGAAGTTGTGAGTGTAGTTCATTTTTGCTTATCTTTAAAAATACTAATTGTGTATTATCTTCATGGTAAGAACACATTTTAATTTTTATGCCTAAATAAATATATTCATATCTATCTGTACAGAAACTGTCACAAACTGACATTTTACTCAGAAGCAGTCTCTGTGTCCCACATTGTGGAATGTTGAGCCATGGTATAAACATCCATTCAAAAAATGTTAGGCAGCCATTAAAAATCACTGTGAAGAATGTCACAGTATGGAAAATGCTAATTATATAGTATTAACTTATAAATGAAAAGAATAAAAATAATTTTTAAAAGATGTTATTGCTTTGAAGTGATAGATTTATGGTCCTTTTTGGTTTGTTTGCCAAACTTCCTATAACATCACTTTCTACATTTAAAGTTCTTATTTTTAAAGTGAATATATGCTTCAACAATTTATATCTGATTTCACCTTGTCACATGTTAATTTTTTGGTAAGCCTGTTTGTGGAATTAAGCCTTTCTACATAAATTACTTTAAAATAAAATTTGAATTCCCTGGGACGTGCAATGGGATGTGTAATCCCACAAGGTGGCAGTATCATAGTTATGAAGCAGCATCAGGGCATTTTTGAGTCATTCAGTTCATTATTTCTAACATTTTTTCTTGTTTGATCTTTGATTTACATCGACGTTTACATTCTTTCTAAGTCTCAAGAACATAATACATTTTATGGTTCTTATTTTTAAATTATCAGTTAAATATTTCTCACGACTGGGAGAATGTGAAGTTATCTGCCCATACATTTTCAGTTTCCCACTTACTTCTTTGCTTTGTAAATCTTTTGCACTTAAAAAAAAAATAGTATCAATTGCTATTTCTTGAAAACTTTTGATGAGTAAGTCATTGTCCTGGCTCTGTATATACATGATCTCATTTACTTTTGCACAGTAGATGTTCATTTTACAGATGTGGAAACAGAGGCTAAGGCAAGATAGATAATTTGTCCAAAGTCAGTTATTTTTTGCCAGAGCCTGAATTCAAACCCAGTCTCTTTGAAAAAATTGTTAACTGGATAAATTGGAAAATAGGTGGATAAATGACTATACATAAAAAAATGAATGTGTGTGTGTGTGTGTGTGTGACTACTATCTAATTCAGGTCATATTAAAAATAAAAGGTTATAGTAAATAAGATAAGTAATAAATAATTTCTATTTTTGTTTTCCTTTAACATAATAAATGAGAATTTCCCCATGTTATTAAAAATTCCTTGCAAGCAAAACTAATAGATGTATAAAATTCTATCATTTCAATGTACTGTATTTTATTCACTCTTTCTTTTGTAACTGAATTTGGCAGTTTCCTCTCAAAATTATGGGATTTAGCATTTAATCATTTAATAATGCTAAAATGAGCATCTTTGTATAGAAATCTTTGTCTATATTTTTTACCATTGTTAAGATACATTCCTAGAACTTGAATGACTTACTATAGATAAAAAGAACTGAACTTTAAAAAAACTCTTGCTCAGTTATAACTTTTAACCTGATTATTAAAGTAACAAATTTTCATTTTAATTTATATAGCAAATATTTCCAGAAAAGAGAAAAACTATGTTGCATCCCTCTAACCAAAATAACTGCTTTTATGCTACTTCTATGATTTTTGTCTATCTCCTGCTAGATTTATATATTTCTCTATCTGTATATTTACACATTTTCATAGAGTTGCTAATAAAACATATATACACAAAATCTTTCACATCCTGTCCTTGTCACTGAACATTCTACATATAAAATAAGCATGTTTCATATCATTATTCTTCGAACAGAATTTGTAATAGTGGATTTATATTCCCTTATATTAATGTTTTATTACTAAACTGTTATTTGCATTTTTATTATACAGACGTATTAGTCATACTGCTGATTATTTCCTTAAGATAGACTTTTGGAAATGGTATTACTAGATCAAAAACTGGACGTACTTCTTTATGTATGTTGATATATATCGCCAAATTGCTTCTCAAAAGGTTCCACCAATTTGCTGAAGTATTTTTCCTTTTTTTAAATAAGGTCCTGTATACACACATTTATTTACTACTGGAAACAGCACATTCAAAAATTTTTATTACAATTCAAATTTTTGAAAACCAGAAAATCTAGTTATTTCTACTTGCCCTAATCATGCTCTAGCCAAACCACCTGATGTTTTCTTTATATTTCCTCTGGACAAGTTACCTTGTTTCAAATTCTTGACACTGGATTTCATCTTACAGGCTTCAGGCTTCTAAAACACAGGTACAGTACTAGAGACTTATTAATGCTACTTTAGGTCAAATGTAAAAAGTGAAGTAAATTGCTAAAGTAAATTTGTACTACAGTCTAGGAATGTCCCCATTTTCTCACACCTGGCAGATACTCATGACATCATTCTCATTCACCTTCGATAACCCTAAAGGCAGAAGATGACATTCCCTTGTTGTTTTCATTTATATTTCACTATTAAGGAATTAAATATTTTGCATTAATTTACCTGCCTTATATATTATCTATTCTGTAAATTATCTATTCATGTCCTTTGCCAATTTTGCTATGGAGATATCACTGCTTTTCTTACTGTATTAGGATAAATTATTTTTATATATTACGAATATTAGTACCTTTTCTGTTGTATTTATGGCAAATATTTTTCCTTCTTTCTAATTTGTTTAATTTTGTTAGTGATATCTTTGCAAAAGATTTAAATTTTTATGATAAACAAATCGATCATTTATTTTGTATTTTCCCCTTTTTTGTTCAAAGGTTTTCCCTTAATCCCCTAAATCAGTAAAATTCTCATCTATATTTTCTTCTATTTTTTTCAATTGATTTTCTTTTTTTTAAACTACATTACAATTTATGTTCTATTTTTAATGTTTTTATCTCTTTCATTTTTCATATTTATTAATAGCTGGAAATAATTTTGTTATATAATACAAAGTGAGGCCTATATTGAATATTTTAAAAATGTCCACCAAATCATTTACTAAGTAATTTGTCCCTTCCCCCCCTGGTTTGTGAAGATGTTTTTATCAGCAGTAGACCCGTAGTATTCCAAGAAGTTCAAACTTGTAAGAGTTTGAACTTTGTAATCAGCCACATCTGGGTTCAGATCTTGCCTCTGCTATTTTTTGGTTTGGGACGTTACTTAGCCCATTGAATCCTGAAGTTTACCCGTCTCTAAAAAAAGAGGGATTGTAGAGAGAAGTCCACTATATGGTACACACAGAGCATTTAGCATGGGATGTATCTCCTGGAAAATATTCAATACAATACAGATTAGCTACTATGATTATGACTATGATATTGAGAAAGTTATTCCATATTTTAATAAATAAATCCTGATGTCCTCAAATGGTGTAGAAAGCTTGAATGAGTTTCTGGGGCTTGAAAAGTAAAACAAAGCTGCATTTCTTTTAACCTTTCATGAGTTACTGGGAATTTGATTGAAACGTAAAACAAAACTGCATTCACATCTCCACAATGGGCATTTTCTAGGCTCACCCCCAGCTGAGTGATACACCTCCACATCCACAGGGCAGCACACAGTTCATATGCCTTAGAAGGAAGATCTGAAGGAAAAAAACAAACAAGTCATCTCAAGTTAGAGGAATTTGAGCATATATTTTTTCTGCACTGTAATTTTTAGAGAATACATATATATATATAGGGAAAAACAAGAGAGATGTTTCCATTGGAAAAAGTGCAATGTTAGAGACTGATCGTCACCCAAGATTTTGAGTTCATTAAAAATAGTAAAAATCTCAGTGCTTAGATCTGCACATGCAGAGAGAGGCCTTTTAGGACCATTTCAAAGTGTATTTCTTTTCTCATCAGTCTCACTGTGGCTTCTTGTGCCAGTTTTATTTATCCTAGTTTTAGACTGCACTTTCATCCTATCTGTAAGGGCAATTTCCTACATTAATCTTCATTTTGGAACTGTTCTTAACAACTCTTGCCCATTATTCTTCCAGATGAAATTTAGATTCACTGTAAGCCTTTCCAATTGCCTACCTGTCATCTCCATTTGGATTTTAATAATAAGCATGTCAAACTTATCATTCCAAACCGAACTCCCTTCTCTAAATGGCAACACTGCCATTCCATTTTCTGAGAATGAAAACCATGAAATCACCCTTGACCACTCTTTTCCTTTCATACCCTACATCCAGTCCACCAGAAAATCCTGTCAATTCTATTTTTCCTATAGAGATCCAGAATCCAATCACTTCTCACATCCTCCATGGCTGCTGCCGTTTATTTTCTTGGCTGAAAACTGCAATTGGTTCCTCGGTTGTCTGCCTGCTTCCGGCTTGTACATTATTACTCTCAACACGGGAGTCAGGGCGATCCTTTTAAAATCTAAGTCAAATCTCATCCTCCTCCCTTCAAAACTCTCCAGTGGCTTATCACCCTAGAATCAATTTCAGAGTCTCTGCATGAGTCACCTCCACCCACCCACCTGTTGCCGCTCACAAATCATTTCCTACTATTCTCCCTTCATTCACTCTGCTCTATCCACAAGGCTCCTGGCCCCTTACTGTTCTTTATGTAACCAGGGGTATCCCGGAGCCATTGTTTTTGTTTCCAGATGTCTCATGCTCTTACTTGCTTCAGGTCTCAGTACAAATGTTACCTTATGAAGCCTTCCTTGAACTACTTATGTAAAATAGTAACCCTCTGAATACATTCCCTGTCTTATGTTTTTTATAAAGCATTTATTGTCCTTTGACATATAAATCACTTTTTAACTGTTTACTATCTGTCAGAAAGGCCCCTCAATTTCAATTTAAAGATTATTAGATAAATCAATTTGGAAAAAATTTTTTGAAATAGTTTTTCTTCCCATGCAGAACTCTGGTATTATCTCAATTTTTGTTTAAATATTCTTTTATGTCCCTTAATGTGTGTGTGTACCTTAATTACAGTTCTTATCATGGGGTGCTAAATCGTTTCTCACTAAAGTTTTTCATAATTACTTTCTTACTCTTTTTTTAATTGAGCTATAGTTCACATGTCATAAAATTAACCATTTTAGTGCACAATTCATAGTTTTTAGCATATCCACAAAGCTGTGTAAACATGACTACTATCTAACCCCAGAAAGTTTTCACCACTCGCAAAAGATACCATATGCCTTTAGCAGCCAATGCCTATTCCCTTCACTCAGCACCTGGCAGCCACTAATCTACTTCTTTTTTCTATGGATTTGCCTATTCTGGACATTTCACGTAAATGGAATCATACAATGTATAGACTTTTTTGTCTGGCTTCTTTCACTTAGCATAGTGTTTTCAAGGTTTAACCACCTTTTAACGTATACCTTCATTCCTTTTTATGGCTAAATAATATTCCATTGGGTAATATACCACATATTGTTTATCCATTTATCAGTTGATGGATAGTTAGGTTGTTTGTACCTTTTAGCTCTTATGAATAATGCTGCTATGAACACTTTTGTATGAGTTTTTCTGTGGACATGTGTTTTCAATTATCTTGGGTATATACGGGCATGGAATTATTAGGTCATGTGGTAACTCTGTGATTAACTTTTTGAATAACTGCCAAAGTGCTTTACACAGCTACTGCACCATTTTTACATTCCCAACGCAATGTGTAAGGGTTCCATTTTCTCCACATCCTTGCCAACCTGTGTTATTTTTCACCTTTTGGATTATAGCCATCAGAGTGGGTATGAAGTTATATTTCATTTTGGCTTGGTTTTGCATTTTCATAATTGCTAATGATTTTAAGTACCTTTTCATATGTTTGCTGGCCATAGGTATGTATTCATAAGAGAACTGTCTAGTCAAGTTCTTTGTCCATTTTAAATTGGGTTATCTTTTTGTTGAGTGTGAGAGCTCTTTATATATTCTGGATACTAGACCCTTATCAGACATATGATTTGCAAATATTTTCCCCCATTCTGTGGGTTGTCTTTTCACTTACTTAAAGTGTCCTTTGAAACATAATAGTCTTAAAATTTTGATGAAGTCCAATTATCTATCTTTTCTCTGGTTGCTGTTCTTTTATTGTCATTTCCAAGAAACCGTTGCCTAATCCAAGGTCATGAATATTTAGCCCTATGTATTCTTCTGAGAGATATGTAGTTTTAGCTCATACATTTAGGTCTTTGATATACTTTGAGTTAATTTTGTACATGGTGTGAGGTAGGTGTCAACTTTTTTCTTTTTCATATGTATATCCAGCTGCCTCATCATCCTTGTTGAAAGACTATTCTTCCCCCCATTGAATGGTCTTTCTACTTGACAAAGTCAGAATCAAATGACTGTAGAAATATGAGTTTATTTCTGGACTTGCAATTCTATTCTGTTGATTTATATGTCTTAGCTGAGCTTTTGATAAATACTGGGATGAAATGAGTGCATTGTATTATCTAACAACTACCTGAGGTATAGTTGAACAGTGACCCATGCTCCTTACCTGTCACCTAACATGAGTAGGAGATTAACATCCTCCTTTGAGACATGAGGATCATAGGAAGGACATGCACCTGAAAAGAGTATAACTCAGATGGAGTCAAAAAATCTCCTTAGAGACAAATGGACAAATAAGGCCCAAATTCCAGGCCCATATAGTAAGGCTAAAAAACTACAAAGCCTAGTAAATTTTAGGCAGATATAATTTCATAACCCATCTTAGCACACTCGAATTCACCTGATAAATACTGAGTCCTTACTCCTGTGTACAATAATGCCACTTTTATTTGAGGACTTTTACTTCTGGCATACTTCCAACATAAACTATTTGCAAAGTTACCAAAAACAGCAAGTTGACTATATGAAATTATCATATTTTATAGATCAGAAAGAATTGAATGGTGGCTTTAGTTTTAACACAGTTGCTTTATAGGCCTCTTTGTCAATAATTAGCTAGTTGGCCAACTATCTGTTCAGGCCACTTCCTTGCTAAAAGTAATAAAACTTATCATTTGTGTATAATGGAACACTTGACTGTTCCACAAAGTTAAAGAGGGTGGGGACATCTGCAGGATTACACAAAACATACCTAAAATAATATCAGATTATTAACAAGTAAGGTGTAAAGAAGGGGGGCAGAGACAATGATTCCCTGGGCCTGGAAGCTTTGTCCTTCTGTCTTTAGGGACCAAATCTTTGTTGCAATATGGTCTGTGAGAACGACCAAGTGTGTATCTCTCTCTTCCTCTTTACTGCTGCCAGAGATCCTAGGGTAGCATGGTATAGTTTGTGTCTAGAAATGTTCAATCCTGATGATAGCTGGGACAAGAATCATAACCCTGAACCCTGGAACAAAAACGATTTTCTGCTCAACACAAGTTTTGTTACAGTGTATTATATGAACTCAGCAAAATGGCCCAGACTTTTAAATGAAATTATTCCTTTTTGAGTTGCTTAAAATTGAGCCTTCCATTTGACATAAAAAAAAAGAACTTTTGTTCATCAAAAGACACCATCAAAAGAGAGAAGGCAAACACAGACTGGAAAGATGATATTTGCAAAACACATTTAATAAAGGACTCCTATCCAAAATTTATAGAGATCTTCTGCAAATCATTAAGAAAAAGACAACCCAAATGAGTAAAAGACTCGAACAGGCACTTCACAAACAGGGATAGTCAAATGCCCAATGAGCACATAAAATGATGCTAACATCTTTGGTTATCAGGAACATGCAAATTAAAAGCACAATTAGAAACTATTACCCAGCTACCAAAACAGCTAAAGTTAAAGGTATTGGTTAGGTTACAGAGCAGCTGAACTCTCCTACACGCTTATGAGAAAATAAATAAGTACAAGCACACAGGAAACTTCTTTGGCTGTAATATATTAAAGTTAAAAATAATATATGTCCTAAGGTCCAGCAGGTCCACCCTTGGATATGTAACGAACAAAAATGTAAACACATGTGCAGCAAAAGACATGTTCAGTAATGTTCATGGAAGGATTATTTGTAATAGCCAAAAACTGGAAGCAACTCAAGTGTCCACAATAGTCTAATGGAGTAATAAATTGTAGTATATTCATACAATGGCATACAACACAGAAATGAAAAAGAATGAACTACAGCTGACTTGAAGCAGCATGAATAAATCTCAGATACAATGTTGAGCAAAAAGCCAGACACTTCTTTTTTTATTGAAATATCTTTGATATACAATCTTACATTGGTTTCAGTTATACCCCCACTAGTGCGGTTACTATCTGTCAACATAGAAAGATGTGACAGAATCATTGACTATGTTCTCCATGCTGTACTACTATCCTTGTGACCAACTTGTATTATGATTGAGAATTTTTGTGCCCCTTTATCCCCCCTCACCCTCCCCATCCACCCTCCCCAACTCCTCCCCCATGGTAACCACATCACTTATCAGTAAAGCTAGACAGTTTTTAAAAGAGCACACACAGTATAATTTCACTTAAATCAAGTTTAAGTACAGGGAGTACTAATCTGTGGTAAAAGAGAACTGGACACTGGTTCCTCTGGGGTGTGCCTGGACTCAGAGGGGCCTGAGGGAGGGAGTGTTCCTGGGATCTCTTCTCTTCTGTATGTAAACCTGGGTGGTGGTACATGGATACATACATGTGTAAAAATTCATTAGCCAAAAACTCATGCATATTTAAAAATTCATTAAGCAAAAATGCTTAAGATTTGTGTACTTTTGTTTAAGTTATAATTAAATCTTTTAAAGGTATATTTAAAAAATTAAGTTTTCCAGGTAACGTCCTCTATTCTGTAAGATCAGGTAAAGGCCGCTTCTCTCCCAACTAACAGTGGTATTCTCTAAAGAGAGTAAAACAGGATTTAGGGGGATGTCCAGAGAAAACGTACCATACTAAAATTAGAGGGATTAATTAGGTCCACCCAGATCGCCCTATAGCGATGCACTTCGATGACAAATATCTACTCACAAATAAAAACATCAGTTAGTTTTTAGGGCCCCATTCTGAAATAAGAATTACCAGACCCTAAGATAAGTCTCTACTGTGAGAGACAGAAGCCCAAACAAAGAGAAAACAGCAACAAAATGCCTTGGAGGAAACAGACTGTTTAAGATAGAAGAAAAATTTTTAATTTTTAAATTAAAAAAAAATTTTTAACTTTCTAAAGATTACTAAATAAAGATAGATAATAGAAAAGATTATGTCCATGAAAATAGCTTGTTATTTAAAAGAGGAAGATTCAAAAAATAAAAAAGAGCTCTAGAAAATTTAAAGTAGAACAAAAATATAAAGCTCAATGGAATGATTGGAAGATGGATTTTAGGAAATCTCTCAGAAAGTAGGGTAAAAAGAGTAAGAGGGAAAAGATAAAATTAGAGATTCATTCCAGGGGATTCAACATTCAAGCAATAGGTGGTCCAGCGAGGTTCAGGGGAGCGGGAGCGACAGAGAGAAGGAGGGAGAGGAAGGATGAAGGGGGCAGGGGAGACATAGAAAAGTATCAGAATCCGAATAACAATGGCTTTCTCAACAGAGCTGGGAGCTAAAAAAAAAAAAAAATGGTGGGACACCTTCAAAATTGTGAGGGAAAATGATTTCTGTTGTAGCATTTTCTACCTATCCATGCTATGAAATAAATGTGAGGGTAGAATAAACACATTTCAGATATGCAAGGGATTCACATGGAATCATACCAATCACACCAAGATCATAATCAAGGAAAATGGACAACTATTAATATTTTCTACATAAAGCAGAAATAATAATCATGGTAAACTGTTTTCATTTCAAGGATGTGGAGTAAGAAAAGATTAAGTCAAAAGAAAGCAGGATGAAATAAAAAATAAGAAAAATGAGAGTAAAATTTGAAACCCCATCTAAATGCACTTCTTCAACAAACATGGACTGTCTACTTTTTCCCAGCACTGTTTTAAATGCTGAGGGTGCAGTGGTGAAGAAGACAAACAGAGGTTGTTGCTCTCATAGAGCACATTGGGAAAATGTTTAAATAATAATTACACATCTACTTAATGAAATGTTATGGAATCATTAAAAAGCCACATGAAAACCAGAAACATAGAAAATGTTTTAGAATATAACATAATGTAAAGAGAACACATGTTTTGCCAAAGACAAAAGGGAAGTCATGAATCTGAAAATAGGTATGCTAGGATGGTGAAATTATGAATGAATTTTTCTTTTTTCATAATTCCCTTTAATTTTACATTGGGTTTCCAAACAGACAAGAGAAACACCAAAAATTAAAAAAATATATAGAATTCGTTAAAGTCCTATGTTGCCTGTTTAAAATTCCATGCCAAGTATTTCATTTGGAAAGAGCTGCTGTCACTTTTCAGATACTATTTATAATCACTTTTTTATTGAAAAATACTTTATGTACAATATTATATTGCTTTTAGATGAATACCTTAGTGATTCATCAATTATATACATTATTAAATGCTCACCATGTAACGTGTAGTTACTGTTTGTCACCATACAAAAATATTAAAATATAATGAGCTATATTCCCTATGCTATACTTGCATCCCTGTAACTAAATTATTTTATAATTTGCAGCTTATACCTCTTTATCCTCTTCTCCTATTTCACACACACCCTTATGGTAACCAACCATTTGTTCTCTGTTTATTAGTCTATTTCTGTTTTGGTTGTTCATTTGTTTTTCAGACTCCACATATTAAGTGCATATGGTATTCATCTTTCTCTGACTTATTTCACTTAGCATAATACCTGAAGTGCCCAGCAATAGATGAATGGCTAAGGAGAGGTGGTACATATATAAAATGGAATATTATTCAGCCATAAAAAAGAAAGAAATCTTGCCATCTGTGACAATGTGGATGGACCTAGAGGATAGTATGTTAAGTCAAATATTTCTATTATCTGAAATCTTTATAACTATTAGCCCTTTGCAGGATGCTAAAGGACATTGTATTTTAATTCAGATGTCATCTAAGAAACTCTTCTAAGAAGGGGTATTGTGTCTCTTCCTTAAGAGAAAGAATGGAAAATTACCCACTACTGATGGGAAAAATAGCCACTTGGTCAGATGTTATGAACTTTTTGTTTCTACTCCAGCTCTGCAGGAAAAGATGAAGGTGTCAGAAGGAATTCAGATCCAGTGTGAAGCTGGAGGCTAGAAAGAGCCGTTAAACCCTGCCTGTTAATTAGCTGTATGAGTTAATGAGCAATATAAGCAGGGTGAACAGACTCCCCATAATTGAACCAGAGAAAACTCACTGGCAGCTTAAGGCCAGTTGAGACCATCAGTTTCCATAAAGGACACAAATATTCTTCACCCATGAGGGAATAATATCAGTGGTGGTGTTGAGGTACTTTCCACAGATAATAGTGAAAGCTCACTTTGTGTCAAACATGAGATTTCAGGAGTCTCCATGTAAGGTTACCATGTAGAGATTTCCTTTATATTGTATAGGAAGCAAAACTTCCTTGAACCAGCTGATTAGATGTGTCCTTGGACATGAAATCTGAGAAAGATGTTGTGGGCTCCCAAGGAATCTGACACAAAGAGAAAATTCAGGAAGCATTGAAATGAATGCTTTAATTATGCCTTGGAATGCGTTAAATGCTACAAGCTTTTTTGTATTCAAAAGTAGTAGGAAAGATATTGCATCAAAATGTCTTATAAAATCATATTCAAACAGCTTATACATCCTATTTACCTTTGGCTTTTAAAATAATATTTTAAAGTATAAGAAAAGCTAAATATAATTTGATCTCCTGGATGAGATCCTAGAATGGAAAAATAGAATAGAAAAAAATTAGGGAAAATTAGGAAATAGGAAAAACAGGAATAGGGAAAATTAATTAAATTTGAATAAAGTATGGAACTTAGTTAAGAACTGTGTGCTAAAGTAGGTTCATTAGTTGTGACAAATGTACAGTAGTGATGGAAGATATTGGCAATAGGGGAAACTAGGTGTAGAATATGTGAGAAGTCTCTGTATTGTATTATCTTTGCAACTCTTCTGTAAATTGAAGAATATTCTAAAATTGAAGAGTTTACTTAAATTAAAAAAATAGGAGGAAAGAACTTTTATCTCAGTCTCAGACAAATCATGGCCTGAGCCTGTGTTCAGACCACATGACTGTAACTAACACATCATCCACTATCAGATGTCAGTCTAATCCTAGGTTATGTTATTTTCAGTGACAGGGGAAAAAATTATGAAAGTTGAATATGCAGGTTAAAATATGTAAAATCATAAAACACAGAATTGATAAGACAGCAAAATTTAAATAATGTGTTGTGGAAAATAGGAAGCCATTGGAATTTCTTGAATGAGGAACTGATACAGTGAAAGCAATGATTTAGGAATTTATTCAATCAATAATTTGCAAAATGGACAGGAAGAAATCTGAGTCAGGAGATCAGAAAAGAGGCAATAACAGGCATGTGAAATGAAAATCTCAAGGCTAAAGCTACAAAATGAACCTTAGGGCAAGGAGTTCAAGCAATGTTATTCTTAGTGCCACATACAACCTGTTTTAGGCACCTGGGAACAAGCAGAGCCTATTGTGGAGACAGGTGTATCAGGTCATCTTAGTCCAACTCCATTGGATATATGAATCATAGAACTACTTTATGACCCCCTTGTTTCAAGTCCAGGCACTCCTGGCATCTTGTCAGGACTATATCTTGTCACCTCCACTTGTCCTGCAGTGACTCTGTGCTTGCGATAGTTAAGCATGAGTTAACATTTCTTTTTTATTTTATAAGAATAGTACACAGAACACCACAGACTTGCTACACCTGTTGTTAAAGATTTCTCTTTCTCTATATATGGATGAATATATGTACACCTAATATTTTTTAGTCATTTGAGAATAATTTGCATATACCATGGCCCTTTAGTCTTAACTACTCCCTTGTGTATTTCCTAAGAATAAGGATATCCTTTTACAAAATCATAGTATAGTTGTTAACTTTGTACATTTATTCAATCACTGTTTCTTAAATTGAACTAAACTACGAGAACACCCATTATCTTGGTCTGACCTGTCCCACTGCTGGGTCACAGAAGTGAAAAACCCAAGGTTTCATTTGAATTTCAGGTTTGGGTCTTTGAGAGTACCATACAGTCATATTTTTCAGATTACTTTTGAGTTTGACTAGTTACATGTTTGCTTGACTCAATTGTTCAGCTATTCTAAAAACATCTTTTTCAAAGAATAATACTGATACCAGTAATGGCAAACACTAATCTAGCATTTATTATTATGTGTCAGGCACTATTTTAAATACTTTATATTTATTGATGCATTTAATCCTTATGACCAAGGAACATACCATGACTATCTTCATTTTATACACAGGGAAATGTCAGCACAGAAGTTAACTTGCCCACAAATATACTGCTGATAAGGGTCAAAACAAAAATTTGAACCCAGGCTCTCAGATATCCTTCTCATTTGTTAATCTTTGTGTTTTGTGTGTGTAGCCTTCTTGCATTTCACAGTGTCTTCTTTAAAGATGATCCCATGCTATTTCGTGCTTTCACTTGCTTCTCATTGTGTTGTGTTCCCCAGGAGAAAAGTATTCATTGTCTTGATGTGTTTATTTTTCAGCTGAAGAAAAGGTGACTGGTCCCCTGAGTCCAGAAGAATGAACTCAGAAGAGGCTGTTCACACGAGGTTTTCCCACTCACCAGCTGTTGAGAGTCTGTGGATATAGAGCAGGATCTTATTACTTGGATGGAAGCATGCGACCATGTTCCCCAACCACCAATAGCCAAGTGGATTTGGTACAAGAGGGCTGCCTAATAAATGATCAATAAGAAGTATTTGACACAAATCTTGCAGAAGTGTCTTTAAATGTAGTGTGCCTTCTTATCTAGCCTGGTATATATTTGAGACCCTCTGCTGCTTCTCACTCCAGTGTGGGTACTGGCCTGAAGGCTGGATCTGCAGTAGAATTCTCTTCATTCAGGTTGGCTCTGTCCTGTTTGACTTTGTTATTTATAGTCATGTTGTTTAATAACTACTTATTGAGTACCTGTTCCATGCCAATTAGGCTAAACGTTTAATCTGCACAAAAACCCTATAAGGTTGCACCTCTTATCTCCATTTTGCCCATGAACAAACAGAGGTCCAGAGAGGTTGTTCACTGTGTGTTAAAATCACTCAGCTGGCAGTCAGCGCTCACATCTAGATCTAGAGCCAAAGGTCCTTGAGCACACTGCTTTGCCTATCATTGCTCCAGAGATAATTAGCCCATCATATCATCACCGGTATTCCTCTCATAAATAGGGGTGGGTTGGCGGTGTATGTGTATGGGAAGTATCTGAAGTATCTGAGACAGCTGATCAGGGAGGCTTTAGAGGCACCAAAAAATGTGAAGAATTATTTTCTAAGAAAAATAACAGTATTCTTTTAGACCACAGGTTGATAAATTGTGGCTTATGGATCAAATCCAGCCCCCAACCGATTTTTGTAAATAAAGTTTTATGGGAACACAGCCACACTCAATCCTTTATGTATTGTTTATGGCTGCTTTCCCTCTACAATGGCAGAATTTCAGAGTTGTTACAGACCATATGGCCTAAATGGTCTAAAATATGGACTATCTGGGCCTTTCCAGAAAAACAGCTGACCCTTGTTTAAGATGATTTAGGAAGAAAGCCAACATTTTTCATTAAAGCCAACTCAATATATTTTCCATTTGACTGGAAAACTACTTAAAGATTTGCAGTGCTGGGATAAACACTTTATTTTAGCGGTGGTGGAGTTGAGGGTGGGAGTAGGGACAGTTAGGGATCTAAGGGGAAGGGTTTAGGAACAGGGAGTAGGAAGGAGAGATCTGGACCTTTGGGTCCCCAGTTAACTCCTCACCCCAAACTCATCCCACTCATGTCCTACCTATTTCTCCTGCCCAATCAAGTTTCCTAAAATAACTCTGCCCATAAACTTGTAAGTGCTTCCCACTTACAACATGCTCAAATCCCAACACCCCAGCTTGGGATTTAGAGACTGTAACAATCTGACCACTACTAATCTTTCTTTCCAACCTCTTTTTTTCTTCTTTTTTTAATCATGAGGAAGTCATGCCAAATTTGAGTTTCTATTTCAAAGCTAGTTTACCGTCTTTGATTTGCTTTCATGAAAGCAGAGAAGTAAATGTGTAATACTTGTAGGTAGTGCATTTGATAACAGGAAACCAGGCTGAGTTTCATAAATAAATAATGCCACATTACCTAAGCTAAAAGTTATAAACAAATGAAAAATTTATAAATGTATTAGTTTATTTTCTCTAGTAGATACTACCCAATTGCATTTAGAAAAAAATATTCTAGCTAAGGTTTTTGTTTTGTTTTAAAACTGTAATGTTATAAGCTTTCTCCCACATTGCTAAGTACTTTTCAAAAATTTTCATGGCTACAGAATATTCCACCTCCTGTTTGTTCCAAGGTTTTCCTAATACTTCCCTGGTGTTATCTTCCCTTCCTGCCTGCTTATTTTAATCTTCCAGCTTACATCCTGTCATCTTCTCTCTTCAAAGTCCTATTGCTAGGATTAAGTTCAGACTGACCTTCAGAATAAAGAATGCATTTCAATAGACTTATTTCCTTAGATCAGGCAGAGAAAGACAAACACCAAATGACTTCGCTCATTCGTGGAGTATAAAAACAAAGCAAAACTGAAGGAACAAAATAGCAGCGGACTCAGACACCGAGAAGGGACTAGTGGTTTCCAAAGGGGAGGGGTTGGGGAGGGCGGGTGGAGAGGGAGGGAGAAGGGGATTAAGGGGCACAATAATCCTCAGTCACAATATAGGTAGATCACGGGGAAGGCAGTACAACACGGAGAAGTAATGACTCTAGCATCTTATTAAGCTGATAGACAGTACTGCAATGGGGGGATGAGAACTTGGGTGAATGTTGAAACCACTGTGTTGTTTATGTGAAACCATTATAAGATTGTATATCGATGATACTTTGATTAAAAAAAAGAAAAGAAAGAGAGACTTATTTCCCTAGAAAGTGCTGACATAGTACCATCTGAGCCTGACAGCAATGGCATTGCAGTAGCAAAGGACTCACAGACACCATTTCCTGGGGTTGTTACTCAGGAGAATGGTTTATTAGAAAATAATAGTAGATAGCTAACATCTATTAGGTATTTTCTATATGTCAGGCATTATTCTAAGTACTTTACATACATTGTTATTTATCTTTATGACAGCCCTTTCAAGTGGGTACTATTAATACACTCATTTTACAAATAAGAAAATTGAGGTACAGAGAAGGTAACTGCCCAAGGCCACACACACACTTGGTAAGTGGTAGATTTGGCGTTTACATTCAGACAATCTGGGTGCTTAGCTAATGAACTAGAAGTGTAGTCAGTTCACTACAGTCCTTGATCTCCCTAGGCTCAACCACCTTGTCTCAGTCTGGCCCCGCCCATTTTCAGATTCTGTACAGAGGGAGAGGGGCTGCTGAGTAATGTTCTCACTAGTAACAGAGACTTGTTCCTCTGTGTTGGAGAGAACTGGCAGGGGGCCAGAAGTGTTTTACAATGAGGAGATCAACAGGCAGATAAATTGGCTTTGTTCTTGGTCATTCTCTGAACATAATGAGTCCAGCGGCATTTGACATGAAGAGTCAAGTCAGGATATGATGGAACACTGGTGTCTTCCAGATCTCCACTCATCTCAGTGTCCCCAGTGCCTAACCAGCCCATTATATATAAAGAAGGTGTTGTGACATAGTAACATCATAATGGCTACAGTTTAGTTACCTGCCCCCTAATGTTCTCTCCCAGGAAGGAGTGGGCTCTTGCAGTGGGTCCTGTGAGGGTCGGGTGGGGAGAGATTCAGAAGGCATTCCAGAAGTGAGTACAGTTGCAAAGCTGAGTCAGAAAGGGAATGAATAGTTATTGGCTTCTAGTTTGCAGAATGATAGAACCTCAAGTTTCAGAAAGATGTTAAAGGTTATCTCTACTACTCTCCCAGTGCCTGATGCCCCCTAGGACAGCTCTGCCAAACAAATGCCCAACCCCTGCGTGGATAACTACACTGATGGGGATCTCACTACCAAACAAGGTTCATTTCTACTCTGCATGGATGTTAGAAAGTTAGACTTTTGGTTGAGTGGAAATCTATCTTCCTGTTGCTTCCACCATTTGGGTCTAATTTTATCCGTGTGATATTAGAGAATAAGTCAGTTCCTTCCTCTACACAACAGCCTTAGAGAGATTTGAAATCTGTTTTTATGCCTCTGTAGTTCCTTTTTTTCCTTTTATAAAAAAATTGCTTTTTCTTACTTCCATGGTTCTCAAGTTTTAGTGTGTATCAGAATCACCTGGAGGATTGTTGAAACAGATTACTGGACCCCATCCCCAGCGTTTCTGATTTAGTAGGTCTGGGGATGAAGCATGAGATTTTGCACTTCTGACAACCTACCAGGTGGTGCTGATGCAGCTGGTCTGGGGATTACATTTGCTAACAAGGGCTTTAGTTTATTAGTAAAGCTACTTTTGAAAATTTCTAAACTGACTTGGCAGTGAAAGGTAAGTACAGAAACAGCAAAGGACTTGCCCATGGGCCAGAAGCAGCCAGAGTAGGTTGGGGGTGCAGACTTAGTGCTCTTCTAGGTGGGTGACTGCAGCCAGACAGCCGGAATGGGTTAGGGAAGATAGAAGTCACAGCCAGAAGAGACTAGCTGTTCCTGAGTGGGAATGAGGGGAAGCAGAAGGCCGCACTGAGCTGCCAGCAGAGCCAGACTGTCCAAAGAGACAGAGATCTGGCAAGGGCAGAAGTCAAATGCGGTAGAGCTCTTGTCACAGGCTGCTAGCGCCTGACTGGGCTGTAGGGAAAGAAGTAGGGGAGTGAGGAGGCAAGGAGCCAGGAGGGAGCTTCTGGAAGGTGGCTTGTGACAGAATCTTGTGATCAAATTTCAGCTGTGGCTCACTGGCTTCAAAGTCTCTCTCTGCCTCCTCCTGTGGCTATTATGCCCTTCAGGCATTAAGCACCCAGTAGTTGCTCTCTGACAGTAGTGAGGTGAAGGCCTTGCAGCAAGAGAACCGGGGACAGTGCTAAATGCTGTTTTTCCCTTCAGTGGTGGGCCCCACAATAGGCAGAGGCGGGGCTGGGGAGCTCCGTCAGGGTGTGTGACATCTGATGTTCCTACTCCCTAGGCTGCATTTCTCCTGCATGGGACACTGACTGCTGCAGTGCTTGTGCAGTGCAGCCTCTGTGGCCGCAGTGGTGTGCTAGAGACGGGGCGCATGGCTGCTCTCACTGCTCCCCATGGAACTGGGGCAGCTCGCATAGGAGGCTCTTTTCTTGTTACCAAGAGAAGGAGCATTTTTCTGCAAGACTGCATGCCATTACTCTTTTCAGCTGCAAAATTGTGCAACAGGCCCTCCTTGGTCCCTAACCTTCAAGAACTATCCATGTAGTCTGAGCCAGATTTCTGCTTTCCCTTTTGTCATCTCACTTCTTGTTCATGACTGTCCAGTTAAAAAGGATTTATTGAGTGCACAGTAGATGCATGCCCTGTGCTAGGCAGAAGAAATGTTGACTCTCAAGGAAATTGCGGTATAGTTGAGGAGACCCCTGCATAGCCTTGTGGGATAAATGATGTTTCTTAAACATACAGCTAATGCTCTCTCAGGGCTTTTTTATTTGCTGTTCCTTTTATCTAGAATGCTCTTCCCCAGGTCTTTGTATGGCTCATTCTCTCACTTTGCTCAGGTCACTCCTGAGAGAGGCCTTCCCTGATCTTCCTATGGAAAATGGAGCTCTCACAATACTCTTAATCCATTTACCCCATGTAATTTTTCTTAACAGCTCCGCTAACCATCTCACATAATATATTAAAATTTTTTGTTGTTGTTAGCCTCCCATGCTAGATTGTAAGCTCTCCAAGTGACAGCAGGTCTTTGTCACTGCTGAATTCTCAGTTTGTAGGACCTCAGGTACTACAGTATAGGTAGTATACTATACTGTACCTAATAGGTACTCAGTATATTTCACTTTTGTTCATTCATGGTAAGTGATTGCCCAGGTACATTTTGTGAGCCTCTCCAGAGTTACGTGAGGATGAGTGTCTGCTAGGGAAGAATATTTTCAAGCTCACCTTCCCACCTTTCCACAGTCAGTTGTGTCCCTCAGGCCAGACTGAGCAGGTTCTAGCTCCCACCAGTAACTATAATTTACTGGGCATTATATGTACTGGGCACTCCAATTATATTATTTAATCTTCACAATGCTCTGCAAAGTCAGCCATATTTCTCTTATTTTGCTGGAAATGAAATAGGCTTAGGGACAGTGCTTTTTATAAATCCCAGGTAGCACTGATAGACAGTGACTTCAGTGGGGTGGGTGGGTGGGGATTTGGATTTATGGGTGAAAGTAGTAACCACAATGTTACTCAGGTGAAACCTTCATAAGATGGTATATCAATGATACATCAATCAATCAATCAATCCCAGGCAGCAAGATGCCCAGCGGGGCTCTCTGGGAAAGGTCTTCCAGTCTCCACAGTGTTCCCACGTTTCTGCCACGTTCCTACTGGTTTCTCCCATGTTTCCACTACGACCCCGTTCCAGCCCTTTCCTTCTCACTGGACAGCTGGGCCTGGTCTAGCCTGGGTGCTCCGCCACGGCCAGCGTGTAGGTGGCAAGCAGGATGGAATGGGGCGGAACCCTCTCCAGGGCCATGGCTTTCCTTCCGTGCCCTTCCCGCAGGCCGGCCGCTGGTTGCTCAGGGGTCCACTCCAAGGCCTGCGGGTGGCGGAAAGGTTCTTTCAAAGGACTCGCGGGACTAGGGACGAGCACCCGACACCCTCAGCCCGGCCCCTCTGGCGGCGGGGCGCATGCGCAGGGTGCCCTCCCTCCCGCGGGCTGCCCTCTCACCCTGGCAACCGCGGCGCGACGGCGGCGCGCGCACGGGCGGGGCGCGGACGGGGCGAGGCCGGCGGCGGGCTGCGGACTCGGGCGGGCTGCGGCGGCAGCGCTGGCGGCGGGGAGTTGTCGTGGGGCGCGGTTTCGGCGGGGCCGGCTTCCGTCCGCCTCCTCACACTGTTCTTTGACGCGGTTTCGGTACCGGCAGGCAGCCTCTGATCATGGACTCCCAGAAAGTAAGCGGGAAAGCGGGGCGTGGGTCCCCCGATCTGGGCGGAGGTGGGCGGGGTGCCCCGGGCTGAGGGGGCGGTGGGGAGGCCGCCTGGCCTCCCTCCCTCCTGGGAGCAGAGCGGCGCCCACCGGCCTGCCGGGACCGCGCCCGGGGACCCAGGCTGGCCTCTGCCCTGCCCTTGGTCCTGCACAGAGTCCTGGCTCCTGTGGGCAAAACAGGGAGCCATCCCCATTTTTAAATCATTTTCTGCGGCGCCCTAGGCCCCCTTTGATTCTTGAAGCCTCCTGTGCTAGTGTGGGTTCATGCCTCCTCAGCAGATGAGGCACGGCACACGGGCTCTACCTGCTGACGCCGAAGCTGATGCTCTCTCCACCCAGTTTTCTGTATTGGCACAATACATGCTGCTTTAGGTCAGGCACCACGTCTCCATAGTACCGCCTTCTGCCCCTCATCCCCTGCCCGTCTCGCGACCAGTGCATAAGCAGGTCTTACTGTTTAGAATTGGTTGAATTGAGGGAAAGGACAGCAGTTGTCAGGCAGTCGTCCCACCCTCCTTGACCAGTTTGATGTTTCTGATTAGTTACTTGGTAGTTGTAATGGCATGTTTCTTACCTTCCGAAGTTAAGGAAAGGCTATGCAGAACTAGTCGTTTCAGTTAAGAAACAAAAATATTTAGAGGACATAGCCAGTGATTTGAATACAGTTAGAAGTAAGTTCTTAATATTCAGTCGTAATTCCTATATAGAAACCAACCACCCTGCTTTCTGTCAGATTATAGTTACTGAAATATAGGACAGTATCGGAAGGAAACACAAATGTCATTAATAATGTAGCGGGGAAAAACAACGGCCTACCCAAGAGGCCATTCTTTTCTATTATTAGAAAACACCACAAAGACTTATTAGGACAGATTTTTCTGTAATTTTGCCTCTTTCACCTTCTTGAGAATCACTGGAGGCATAAGAGAATAGTGTAGATTGTTTAGCCTTGGCTATTACAGTGTTGAACTGAAGTGAACATAATTTCATTGTGTGGGTGCATCTTGAAACTCATCTTGAAATTCATTCCTTAATTTTTATTTCCCTATTAGTAAGACATTTTTAAAAAATTACATTTTTAAATTTGTATACAATGTTAAATGTATTTGTATTTGTATACAATGTTAAAATGTATTACATTTTTGAATATGTAAACCTTTAAAATATTTCGGCCCAAATTTGTAAAACATTTCACAGCTTATTTAACATTTTAGATAAAAGTTGTATGATATCTGAATGGACATTAGTTCAGGGCAAAGACTTGGAGTCCAGAGACTTGGGTTCCATGCTCCTATTTACTAGGTCTGCGATATGGAGCAAATCACTTAATGTGATTATAATCTATCACCTCATGATTTATTAAATGTGATTGTAATTTATCTCTTTCAGAGTAAGAAAGAATATTTTATAGGGTTATTGTAAAAATAAGGCAAAATAATTCAATATGAAAACATATAGCATTTTAAATAAGTACTAGAATACTGTAAAATACAATTTAAAAATGTATTTTGATATAGATCACTTATTTTGCCAGGTCATGCATTATCCCTCCCTTAAAAAGGACTCAAGGGTTGGAGGTTGTGACTCCTGCAAGATCATACTGCTAGTCATAGGCTAAGATTTGAACTTAATTGGTCTTATTCCAAATGATGTTTTTGAATACCTACAACATATGTGCAGTTTTCCCAAAGATAGGAAAGAATTAGCTGTTCTATCTTACTGGTATTAATGTATCTTATTTGTGATAACTTTGAGAATCAACTTCTCAGTTTAAGAAAATGTGTCAAATTTTATTGGTGGTATCATATAATATTTCTGATAAAAAACCCTTCGTTTTGTTTTATTTAAAATGAATGTCTGGTATTAATGGTTATAACCAGTTAATAATCTGTATTTGAGCATCTTTTTCTCATGAATTACTGTAGAATCAATTATATACCTCACTAATAATGAGCTAAACTGTAAATTTATTTATCTTTAGGGAAGACAGTAAGTAGTACATCCTAGCATGATTTTCCTTTCCTGTTGCAGAATGTTACAATGAAAATAATAGTTGGGATGGTACCTTAGTCAGTTTAAGGAAAATAGGTACTGCAAGTGGCAAAGGGTGAAGATGGCTTGAACATACACCTGTTTGTAAGGCACTGGGATTTGGGCTTTAAATTATGAAGGGTATGGCTTTGGAGCCAGGTCTCTGAGAGTCCTATTTATGAGCTGCATGAACTTGGGTAATTTGCTGTGTTTCCATTTCCTTATCTGTAAAATAGAAAAAACAATTTTATTCACCTCAAGAAGTTATTGTGAAGATCATGTTATTATTTAAAAATCACTTGGTGCCTAGCACACATAGTTAACTGTTAGCTGCTGTTATTAGTTTCATAATCCCAACTTCAAAATAACTTTCACCTTTTGTTGATTATTAGTATAATTGTTTTTCTAATCTAGACTAACTTTTTTTTACTTTTCTCCTTAAATTTAAAGTATATTTTTTGTTTGTATATCTGTAATAAATTATTTCAAATGGCAGTGCCAAAGAAGAGTTGTTAAATCCTAATTGGAGGAGGATTGGAAGTTCTGATTCATGCAGTTTGACAACAGAGGTTAAGTTAACTGGACAATCTTACAGCAGCTTGATGGGGGCTAGTCAGCAGATGGATTAGCTTGACCAGCTGCTTTTTTGTCTGTGAAAATAACTTGGACTTCAATGTTATGTTAGCAACAGATGCTCTGTTTGAGTAGAGGAAGAAAACATAATTGCCTTGGGTATGTAAGGCATACTGTTGGATACAGAAAACCACAGTATTGTCTCCTAGTAATAAACAGAGGGATTTTATTTTGAGTTTCTGGGACACTTGTGAACAGGATGTGTATGGATAGGTGGCTTTGTTTGATACTCAGACCTTTTGATTATGTCCTTAAGTGGTTTTAAGATAAAATACTAAACGTTTCTTTACTTGATGAAATGTTATGTTTAAAGAAACCTTTGAAACAAATAAGATTTTTGCACCTTTCTAGAATCTTGGTGCTTAGAATTTGATAGTTTAGAATTTTTTTGTGCAGGAGATCATTCACAGTCATAGGGGTTGCAGACTCTAGGAAAGGTCCAACTGTAGGAATAATAAAGGTGGAGAGGAAGGGGGAAGGAATCTCAGAGGAACAATGTCACCAAGAGCACACATTGTCAATCATTTGCTTTCCTTTAAAGAAAGGCTGAGTATTCTTTACTTTCTACTTGGAAAGGAGTAGTGACTGTCAGGCAAGGCTTGAGTGTACAAGACTGGACAAACCTTGATTTGGAAGATTGAATGGAGTAGGGGGAGTCTGTGACAACCTGCAACAAGTGGCATGTCTACACTTGGCTTCCTTATCCCAGTTTCCTCTTCCTGCTATCCTATGCCTTCGTGCTGTACCTTAGCAGTTCAAAGACCTCACCACATCCAGATAGCCAACCAAATGTCTCATGCTCCAGAATTACTCCTTTTTCTCAGCCAGAAAAAAGTTATTACTTGACGAAAGGAAAGAGAAATGAAATCTGAATATTGTTTTGTATCCAGTATTTTGTTAGACTGACTAAAACTCTTAAAACAGCTCTTATTAGTACTGTATAGATACGGGAAATGTAACTCAGAGAGGTTACTGAGTTTAGAGTCACACAGCTAGCAAATGGTAGTCTGTATTCAAACTAGGTTTTTGTTCACAGCCCAAGCTTTTTTCATTACCACCCTTCTTGCCTGAATCCTTTGTTTTTAAATGGTGGTATGACTAAAGTAATTAAAGCTTAGGATGTTGACAGGAATAAAATCCCTATAAAGTAGGTTTTTTGTTTTTTTTAAAGGAAGCTAAGCTACTTAAGTCTGGTGAAAATACTGCTAGGAAGTATAGAACATGATTTAGATAAAAACCTTGAATTTGCTCTCTCTCTCTCTCTCTCTCTCTATATATATATATATCTTCTCTCTAGCTCTTTTTCTTTTTGAGGGAGGGTCTTAGCTTTCTAAAGTAGAACTGTGAACAGGAAAGTGTAAGTGGGGTTTTATACATCTCAGCCAAGCACAATTTGCATCGTTCCCATGGATGGATCAAAGTAACCTGGTATGTACAAGGCATAAGGTGTACCCTCTTCAAAGGAGCATACTGACATACTCATCACTATTTTTAATCACTGTATTTTATCTTCATTTTTTATTGAACTTGGCAGTTAAAAAAGTTAGAAATACAGTGAAGCAGACCTTTTAAAAATATTACAATATTCTTTGCAATGTCTGACTGAATGTAAGCAGGATTATTCATGCAGCAAATACATATTTAATATTTGCCACAGGGAGCGATATTCCACTCCAGCCTAGATGGACAATATTTTGAAGTTGTGGACTTTGTCTTCAGTTTTCTTTCTGTATATTTTATATCCTCAGCACCTCTTCCTAGCCACAAGGTTCTGATAGAATGCAGTCTCAATTATTGATTTGATATTTAATTGTATGTTGAACAGATTTATAATAAAGTATTAGCACAGCTAGCATGTGCACTCTTGTTACACTGTAAATTAAGTAATATAAGCTTATTGTAGGACAATACAAATACAGATAAATGAAAATCAAATAAAAATCAACTTTAGTCCTGCTACCCATAGGTAAATTTTTATTAACATTTATATGTAAAATACTCATTTTTTAATGCATATATAAACTTAAAATTGTGATATCACACCGTATTTACTAATTTATAATTTGGCCTTCACTTAAAATGTTATGAATATTTTACAATGTTAATGCAATTCTATAACACTTTTACTGATTCAGCAGAATTTTATATGGATGTGTTGATTTTTAATCAGTTCCCTTTTGTTGCACATTTATGTTGGTCCCAACCTTTTAATATTATAAATAACACTGCTTATACCCTTAATTACTTACTAAGAGTTACTGATCAATATGTGTATACTTTAAAAAATCTTTTGATGTGTAGAGCCAAGTTGCCCTTCAGAAGGGTTCTGTCAATTTATACCTGATAGCAGTTGTCCCTGAGAGGACCACATCTCCATTCCCACTCCACCTTAATTAGATTGTGGGACCCCTGGTTTCTTTGGCTGCATATGAGCTTCCCAGACTTCAGTGGATGGAATAACCAGCTCAAAGGTCACTGCACTTGGATAAGGCTTCTTGAGCCTCTGACACTTTATTTCCTCAAATCCTGAATGGGAAAGTACCTTCTTTTTGTCCTCGTGTCTTATAACTGGGCCCAGAGTGGGAAGGCAGCTTTCCCCCACCATGCCTTTTATTAATTAGATGTTTTTCTGTGAATCACCTCAGTTACATTTGTATACAGATAGTGTTCCCAACTGTTTCATTGTTAAGAGAGGGTGTGGCTTTCTACTAGTTAGCCTCCTGAATTCCTCAACAATATATAATTCTTCTTTTTCAGCTTCTCTTATCTCAGCACGAAACTCTTTATGTTGCCATGGTTACAGTCAGCTGGTAAGATTTGGTTGTCTAGCTTACCAGCTGAATAGAGCTTTTTTGATTTCAACTTGTTACCTAATTCAAAGGAGAGGTCTATAGTATGGAGTGATGCAAGTGGCATCATTCCTGGTGGCACTAGGGTATTTTCCAGGAATGCTTAATGTTGGTTTCTTTGATCCCTTTGTTCATTGAACCCTGTGATTGTTTTGTACAGTCTTTAGCTATGTAAGCAGCTTAGGATAATGTAAAAGTACAGACTCTGGAGGTAAATTCCTGGATTTGAATTGTGACAATCACTTGATAGCTGTGTGGTCTAAGAAAGTTTTTTACCTTCTCTAACCTTCTCCTTTTCATCCATAAAATTCAAAGACTAATACTGTGTTTTAAAAATCTATAGTGATTGTAAAAAAGATACTCCATTTCAATAGCTTAGCACAGTGCCTAGCACATAGAAAGTGCTTAATGAAAACTAACTGAAATGGCTATAATAATAGTTTGACCCCCTTAAATTGTAGATCTATTAGTGATATTTGCAGTGGTTCTAGATTTGTGTATCTCAGCTGTATGGAATACTAATATGGAATTTGAATCAAATATCTTCTGGTCTGAGTAGTTTTGGTAGGAAACCCATTTATCAAAGTGTTTCTCAAATTATAACCACTTGGTTATCGGTGCCTTTGGATTCAGAGTAGCATATAAGCCTGGGTATAATGGTTTCTGCCTCTGCTTCTATGAACAGAAGTTTTTGCTTTGTAACTTCAGGACCTGTTGTGCTGAACAGTTTCCAGTTAGTAGCCCAAGTTGGCAGAGTTTTTGCTGGATGCAGCAGAATAAAGACAGCATTTGAATTTGTCATCACATATATTAAGCTAAAGCCATGTAGAACCATGTTAAAAAAAAACTTGGAAAACCAAGTAGAACCAGGCCATTTCAAATGGTAAAGGCATCATGTTCTCAGCCTTTTAAGATGATATGCCTGTAGTGGAATAGCTGTTTCTGTTGTCCTTGGATCTGACAGGGTGGTACCTGTTACAAACTGTTGATCAGTTCCAGTGTTTTCCAGTCTTGAAGTAAAAAGTCCTTTTGACTTAGATGTTCTGACTTTTTCATGAACCTCTGATCTTTACTTTCAGATTGTATAGTGTAAGAACACTGTACAGTTAAGAGCATACACTCAGGAGTCAGCTTGCCTTGATTTGAATCCTGGTTCTGCCACATATAAGTTTGCTTTGGGCAAGCTATTTATGCTCTCTATACCTCAGCTTCCAAACTGAAAAATGAGGGTAATAATAGAATGCTACCTCATAGGGTTCTTGAGAGGATTAAATAAATTAACATATGCAAAGAGATTAAGATAGTGCTTGGCACTTAAGAGTATAACAGTGTTGTTTTTTTGCTCAGTCTATTGATTGTGCTTTTACTTTACATGATTTATAGTGACTATAAACATAACTCTTAAGTTATGCTCCTTGGGAGGTGATAACTCATACCTCATGCCTTATATATTCCAGATTACTTTGATCCATTTCATGAGGATGATTGCAGTTTGGCTGGGGTATATAAAACCCTTTTTCTTGTTAGTGTAGTAGTTATCTTAGCCTAATACAATAGTCAACTAATTCAGAGGCTTAATCCTGATACAGTAGCTTTTCAGAGGTCCTGGTAACTGTGTTTCATGACCACAGGATGATGTCTGAGATTGCCTGTGCACACTAATTCTGGAGACATATGTCCTATATATTTTACAGTGATCCAGCAGAATTGGTCTTTGTCAACATACATCTTCAGACCCATGTCCCTTAGAGCTTTTAGTCATGGCCTCTTGAAGTCTTGTAAAATGCAATTATATTATCTAGATAAGCATCAGATAATTTATGTTATCTTTCTCCATCTATGTTTATCTATCACTTTATCCATCAATGTTGGAAGGTAATGTGAGACTTGAGATCTGAGACGAAATCTGAGATCCTTGTGGTCATTCTTTCGGGTTGATATCCTTCAAAGTAGATGGAAGTTGCTTTACTCTCCTTCATCATCAGGCTTTGATAATAAATGAGGCAAGTATATGTCACAATTGGCTCATTCTGTACATACTTTTTTGGAACTTGTTTTAATGATACATTGTGTATATGTGAGCTGGTAAGTGTGAGGGCACCCATGTGGGAAGCAAGGCATCCCAGAGAAACTCAGCAGGCTTTGCTGCTGGAATGCAGCAAGAAAGAGGAAATCTGGTGTGAATTGAAGCAGACGGGTAGGCAATGGGAAGATCATGCAGGGTGTTACATAAGATTATATAAGGTCATGTTAAGAGGTTTCCAGCCTTACCCAAGGACCAGTGGGAAGCCATTGAAGACTACTGAGCAGGAAGAGTGATGCTATCATATTACTCTAGCTACAGTATAGAGCACTGATTATTGGGGACAAAATTGGATCAGAGGCCAATTAAGTTTTGCAAGAGTATAAGTTGAGATATGATATTGACTTTTACAAAGATGGTAGTAGTGGTTTGTAGAACTGTCTAGGAGGTAAACTTACAGAACCTGGTGGCTGCATATAGAGCACAAATGAGAGGAGAAGACATAATGGTGATGGCCTAGGCTTCTGGTTTTGCAGCTGTAGTACCTTTTGCAGAGGTAGAACACTAGAGGAGGGCTCAGGTTTAGTGGGGGACATTATGACATGTTGAGTTTTGAAGTGCTTGAGAGATATCCAGGTCGGCAGTTGGATTAAAATGGTTGGAGCTGAGAGAAGGGGTGCTGTATCTAATGGTGCTCTGTTCATGCACAGCCTACATCACATTCATTGGACTTCTGACTTTGTACTTCCTCCTCAATTTCTTTATCAATTACAGTTGACTCTTGAACAAAGCAGGGGCTGGTGTGATGACACTCCCCGCAACAGTCAAAAATCTACATATAACTTTGACCTGCAAACTTACCTAATAGTCTGCTATTGACTGGAAGCCTAATGGATAATATAAACAGTCAATTAACACATATTTTGTGTGGCATGTGTATTATATACTGTATTCTTACAGTAAAGTGAGCTAGAGAAAAGAAAACGGCTTTTCAAATTGTTGCAGATCTCCAAAAAATTGTCCAATATATTGATTGGAAAAAAATCTGCATTTCAGTGGACCTGTGCAATTGAAACCCATGCTGTTCAAGGGTCACCTGTACTTCTGTCTCCACTATAGAAACTATGATTAAATTTGAAGGCTCTGGAGTATTAGAATTGGGTCAAAAATTCAGTGCATTATGTTATCTTTTAGTTATTTGATGCCTTTTTCTCTAAGTTTCTAAATACAGAATGTATAGATATCCTGCCCTGGTTTATTACCTGCCATATTTAGAAACACTTTAAAAAAAATTCTGCTGAATTTGGTACCTGTTCAACCAGCATCTCTTTGCATACATCCTATATTAGGCACACTATCCGTCTATATACCTCTTGTCTGAATCCTACCACCTAGGGAAAATTTTAGCCTCATGTCATTTATACTAGCTAGGGTTAAGTGTAATCCTAACATTTCGTTTTTACAAGTTTTGGTGCTGGTGGTGGATTGTCTTAAATATTCTGGTTACTTGTAATTTGTTTCCCAGTTTTGCTGGGCTCCAAATTCCCTATGTCTTTCTATCTTCATGTCACTTCCACCCTAGGTCTAGCCAGTCCCTGTGCTTATGCCAGAATGGTGGAAGCTCTGGTCCCTTTCATAATTTTTCAGCTCCTCCTCCCCCCACCATGAACTTCCTCTATTGGAGAATACTAAATGAAAGAAGCTCTTGATTACAGTTTTTTTGCATTTGCTCACTCTCTCTACAATAACAGATTTAAAGGACAAGTGTCTTCAGAGCTTCTGGAGCCCATGCATGTGTCAGCAGCCTGCCCTTGGGGAACTGTAAGGATACTGCCCTTTTTTCTTCTAAGCTTAGGGTCAAGGCAACACTTCATCTGCATTAGCTACCAAGGTCACATAGATTGCTTTGAGTTCTCGCTCTTACTCATCTGGATGGTTGCTTCTTCTGCAGCCACGTTTTCTACTGCATTTCATAGCTGTGAAAATATAGGTGACCTTAAATAGTAAGGTTCTCTTTAGAGCTGGCTTGTCCATTCTTATAGCATCTCAGTGATGTATATTATGCAGAGGCTTGCAGACTTTCCCCACCTAGAGACTCGAGTAGCACCCCTAAGATTCTCAGCCTTCGGTCTTTGTTACTTTGGTAGTAAGGTAAAGCTGCCTTTCTCAGGATGTGGGCTTTATCTAGGTGTTCCATGATAGACCATCATGCTAGATAGACTGTCTACTAGACCTCCGAGTTAAATTCTAAATGGAATCCATAAAGCATTCTCTTCAAAAGAAGAGATGTTGTTTCCCAAACCTGCTATATCAGCCTTTAAAAACCTTTCTTTCCTAACCCACTAGGGTTATGGGGAGTAGAGTATTTTTAAAGCCTGAGGTAATTCATATACAATACCATTCCCCCAAAAGCTTTAACACACAGATTGTAGGATTTTTCTAGAAGTATTGCTAATAGTATTTCTTGGACCAATATTAATTAAGAAAATTCACTTTTCATTCTCTGGTAATAGCAGAATTTTGAATGAATTAAAAGGGGAACGTTAAAGATAAAAGTAACTGTAATCTAAGGGTATACTATGTCTTGGAGGTATGAACAGTACCATGCACAATAGACAACATTATCCTGATGATTCTTTGAGTTTGCATAGCTTGCATGTCATCTGTCCTCAGGTGCAGTCCTGTTTTATCAGATGCCAACCTTTTTATGGACATGTGTTCTCTTTGTCATCCCCAGAAAGTCTTTTCTAACCAAAAACAATGAGCAGTGTAAGTTTGACAGGAGAGGAGATTATATTGCTCCTTTTGTTATGTTATTGTAGGGATCCCAAAAGAGTGCTGCTTATGCACCAATTTTTTTTTGAGACTTGGTGATATTATATAATACCTTTCCATTTCTAGAGGTAATATTTATATACATAAAAACTGAGAAATTAGTGAAACTTTGCTAAAGGAACTTGGTTGTAATGTTTTATCTTATAGCCACATGCAGCTATTATAGTTCATTAAGCTAACATAACATAGGCACATATGGGCATTTTGTTATCCCTAGAAAAAAGTTCAGAAAGCTTTTAGGTTGTTTATTATTAATTGCAAATTAAGGAGATAAGTATAGGGTCTTTGCCCTATCCCTACTCTTAGAAATATATGGACTATTTGGTTGGTATTGGCCTGTAAGGCTGTGTTCTCCAGTATTGATAGCTTCTAATCATATGTGGTTATTCAGCCCTGGAAATGAGTTAATTTGAAGTGATATGTGCTAAAAGTGTAAAATACACATTGGATTTTGAACACTTAGAACCAAAAAGAAAAGAAGGCAGGAAGGAACTCGGTAATTATTAAATATTGATTATGTGTTGGAATAATATTTTGAATCGATTGGGCTAAGTAAAATATTAAAATTAACTTCATCTGCTCCAGTTTTCCTTTTCTGATGTGGCTACTGTTAGCTTTCACTGTGTTTCTATTAAGTGGTCCTGCTTTAAGGAGAATGAGAATGTTGGTTGGTAAATACTGTATTCTGCTCTCTAACTCCACTTTTGGAATAGAGCCTATTAACTTTCTATTACGGTAACTCTAGTAGGTGGATAACTCTTAAAGGTATAAAGGATATAGCTGGAAGACCTAATAAAAGAGCATTTAGATGTCTTTGACTACACTCAGTAAATAGCAGGCACTTCAAGAAGGCAGGGAGGTTTCTCATTAAAATCTTTGGAGTTTAGAGCTTTCCTAGCTGGGACAGTATACTTCAGCTATCTCCAGAGTTTTTGCTGCAAAATTCTTCAAATACACCGTTTGCCACTAAACTTAGACAAAAAATAGGTAAAAGTGGAAAGCTGTTTTGTGCTAGGGAGATTTTTTTTCTGTGAATTAGATCTGCCTATTTAAAAATACCAGGGATTTTTTTTTGTGCAATTTCCTTCAGTTTTTATTTAACTCATGAATATCCTGGTGATTGAAATTTTGTTATTGGGTCAAATTCATTGGGCTGGCTTCTCTTTTTCATGGGATAAAACTGCCTCCAGAGGACTCTCCAATCCTTGTTCTGATAGAATATTGTCTGTCACCTTTGCCTTGAAGTTTACTAGATATGTCCAGCAGGGGACAGAGCTCAAGCTGTGATTCCAGCAGTTTTTATGTCTTTGAAATGTCTTAGCAAACCAAATTTATAAGAGAATATGTTATTTATGGTGTGGGTACTTTACATCATGGGCAAACAGGTTAGTTTTAGATACAGTATTCTAAGGTAGTAAGGATCATGGGCTTTGGAGACAGACTGAGCATAACCTTTACTAGCAGTGTCACCTTGGGCAACTGATTGAATCTCCATTTTCTCATCTGTGCAGTAAAGATATAACCCTGCCATTAGCAGGGATAGAAGGGAGGCAGATGTAGTCCGTTAACCAGAAAAAGCCCTATCATAGTTGAAGCTTTCTGTACACAGGCTGAGGATTGTGCAGAACTGTTTTTATGTTCCATTGTGTTGTTTTTAAATATGTGTAGATCTTACCCTGGAAGAATAATTGGAAAACTCTTAAGTCTTCTGCCCTCGTTTTTTACTTTTCTGTACTGCCACTCTTGCCCCCTGCAGCTGTGCCCACCCTTCCCCACAAGTCCTGGCTCTGTTCTGCCATTCTTCTAGTTGTCCTTCTATTCAAATCCTGGTCACTTGTTTCTGGGAGGAACAGTCAGGATAAACAGCTAACTCTTGGTGTTGGCCTCTTTCATAGCATAACTTCATTGTATTATTATACTAAAATAACACCAGCGATGATGGTGGGAAAAAATAGTATAGGTAAGTGAATATAGTGGAGAGCCCTAGGCAGCGCCAGGGATGATGATAATAATACCTACTTTTTTCTGGGGATTGTTGTGAGGATTAAGTGGGGAACTTCTGTGATTATTTTTGATTTTTCACTACTGTAGTGCTTTATGAATATTTATATGGAATATTTTCCCTCTATCAGAATATTTCATGAACTCTTTATGCATAGCATTTTATCAATATGTGATTATATTTTGAGAAGACCCTTTATCATACAAAATCTTATAGCAACAAAATGGCAGTAGACTCATAGACACTGAGAAGGAACCAGTGTTTACCAAGGGCGAGGTGTTGGGGAGTGTGGGGGGAAGGTTATTAAGGGGCACAAGAATTTGCAGTCACAATATAGGTTGGTCACAGGGATGGTAGTAGAGCACAGAGAATACAGTCAATGATTCTGTAGTATCTTACTACACTGATAGATAGTGATGGCACTAGAGGGTGTGAGGATTTAATAATATGGGTAACTATTGAACTACTGTGCTGTATGTTTGAAACCAACATAAGATTGTATATCAATGATACTTTAATTTAAAAAATCTTATAGGAAATTATTAAAATATTTATGCTTATAGGTGCTTACAGAAACCAGACTTGTTCTTGGGAGACGATTACAAAGTAAAACTACTTGTATTTGATTTTTACTGAGAACACAAGTGTCTTCTTTGGATTTTGCTATTACTACCCATGAAGACTTCTTAAACATCTAGATCTGTACTGCCCAATATGACATCACTTGCTACATGTGGCTATAAAAAATGAAGTTAATTGAAATTAAACAAAATATATTTAGTTCCTCAGTTGCTCTGTCCACATTGCAAGAGTTCATTAGGTTTGTGTGGTTAGTGGTAGTAATCACCCTATTGAACAGCATGTATATAGGACATTTTCATTAAAGCAGAAAATTTTATTGGATAGCACTGAACAAAAGAGTATGAGAAAATTAAATAACCAAATGTTTATTTAAATAGGAAGCAATATAAAAAAGTCTGAGGTATTTGCTACTAAAATTACTTATTAGGGTTCTGTAGCATCTGTAAATATTGCAATGAATGTTATAATTTTAGCTGCAAATTAATTACCCACTTTCATATTTCTGAAAGGTTTTTTTATTTTTACAAATAAGTGTCAGTTTTCGGTGTCTCTGTTTTTATTCCTCATATCCTGATGCTGTAATAGAAGTTTCCATTTTTTTTTTGCAATGTTTAAGGATTTGATTCTATTCCTTTGCTATCACCTTATGACCTAAAATACTACTACTGATATTAAATAATATTGATCATCTTCACTGTGAAGGGTGTGATGGTGATTAAGTTGTATACTAGCAGTAAGAGGTTTAACACAGTACAAATACATATCCCGTCTTTTGTAATTACAGGCCTTTGGAAATTTTGAACAATGAGAAGGTTTACATTGTTGCTATTTATTATATAATACACTGTTACAATCGGTTTTTTAGAGAACACTTGTTATGAAGCTTATAGTTCTCTATTATTAAAATATCATATGTTTAATTTTTTTTAATCCTAGGAAGCTCTACAAAGGATCATTTCAACTCTGGCGAATAAAAATGATGAAATTCAGAACTTCATTGATACACTAAATCAAACACTAAAAGGAGTTCAGGTATGAATCTTTTCTTAAAAAGTTTGTGCAAATTTATCACAACAAATGATTATTGGATCAAATCGGGAGTATACATATTATTCATCAACTCTAGATTATAAACTAATGGAGGAGAGAGCAGGGTTTTTAAATGCAGATAAATATTTTCCTTTCTATTCTTGAATCCTCCATGGACAGATCAAATAAGAGAAAAAGAAAACTCTGAAATAGTAGTTACTGGGAAATATAGTGCTCACTTTTTGTCCCTTCCCAGTTTGTTTGTCTTTTCTAATTTCAATTAAGAGCAAATTGTATTGTTTCAAAAGTACTGGGAAGCCAAACATTTCCTTTGCAGTAAATGGTGGAAGGAATTGGTGTACTTGCAATTGGTGTACTTGCAGTACTAGGTGAAAGTAAAACATAAAAGGTAATGGAGAGAGAGAAATAGTTAAGGAAATGGTCCTGGGTTTGGGCATATAATCCATACTGTAAATAATCAAATGTTGAATATCGAAGAGACCTTAAGATAATCTGGTGATGCTTTCTCGTGAATTTAAGGGTGCCTTAATGAATTTAAGGGTCATTTCTTTGTGAAGTAAACATAGAAGATTTGTGGTATACTTATAGACAGGGAAATCCTTTCCTGTCGTTGTTTGTTTGTTTTAACCTAGCTAGTTGCCTGGTTCTTGGCCTGTTTAACCTTTTGGTCTTTATATTTCCTTTTCTTCTGAATTTGCTGTGGTTCAAGTTAGTTGATGATGAACTTTACCACTTTGTGTTTCTCAAACAATTGTATTGGAAAATTTGGTGAATCCACAAATCCACTTTGTTAAAAGATGGGGCTAGTGGTTCTAAAACTCTTGATTTGTGGACAAGAGACACTTCACATTGGACATGTGGAAGAATAAACCTTAAAAGAGAGCTAGCTCAAATTATTTTTCTCATTGACAAATTCTTAGAACTCCACCTTAGAATCCAGAAAATGGAGAATTAAAAGCTATACCCCTGTCATTGTAGATGGGGGCAAGAGGAGTAGTGGGTAAGAGATTGTAAGAATGTGCTAATTGGTTAATGAGGGAAAAATAGTAGTCCCATTCCTTTTTACTGGTGAATAAACTGAGGTCCAGAAATTTAAGTGGCTTATCCAAAGCCACACACTGTTACTAAGTGGTTAAAGAGGGATTTGGGTTAGGTTTTCTGCCTTCCAGATTGCATATTTCTTCTTCCACAGCTTGTTCTTATCACTGTAACAAAACTAGTAAAATGATTAATGCCACCTTGGTAAGATTCTAGTGAGATGATACATGGTTTTTATGAACATTATAAGCAAAAGTTTGGATTCCGATATTACAGTAGATTGTACATTTTCTCTTTTTTAGTTTTAATTTTAATTTATTTAATTTTTAAATTTATTTTTATTAAGGTATCATTGATATACACTCTTATGAAGTTTCACATGAAAAACATTGTGGTTAGTACATTCACCCATATTATCAAGTCCCCCCATATCCCACTGAAGTCACTGTCCATCAAGTGTAGTAAGATGCCACAGAGTCACTACTTGTCTTCTCTGTGCTACACTGTCTTCCCCGAAACCCCCACCCACACCGTTGTACATATTCTCTTAACCAGTGCTAATAAGCTTCTCAATTGAATAATTCATCTAAGTTGAAAAATGCTTTCATTTCTTTCATCTCGTAATTGTTGCAAGTGTGGATATTGCTTATCTAAGGATTTCACAGAACCCATTTTCACAGTTTCCTTGTTGAAATAGCAGCATCTGGCTTAATGAGACAATGAGGAACTCCAGGAAGTCAAGAAACTTGAAATGCTATATTGATTCTGCCACTAATAACTACCTGTGTGGCTTTGGGCAACTCACCTACCCATGTTTTACTTTAAAAATTTAGGAGTAGACTACAAATTCTAGTTAGTAGATGATTTCTGAGGTTCCTTCTAGCACTAAAATTGAGATGTTGATAAATCACTTAGAATCCAGCAAGGAATTGTTTAATCTTTTAAGTTCTATATATTTTATGTAAATGCATTGTTTTAGACAACCTGAGAGAGATTTGCAAATTTACAAAATACATCTCCACTCCTGTATGCCCAAACTATTCCTCAGAGTTGCAGAATCAAAATCTCTGGAATACTTTATTAAAATGCTTTATCAGTGATTCTGAAGCACACCAAAGGTTGAGAACCACTAGCTTAGGGTCCGCTTAGCGCCTGAAGGTCTGGACGACGTTGGTAACCTTGAAACACTCTTTCACATTGTCTTGTAGAAACAGTATTATAAAAGATGAAAAGAGCATGGGCTAGCCCATAAAAGGCTGCTTAACTCATAGCTTACCTGAAATAATACAGTCAGCATTAGTAGCCAGCTTTTTTGGATTTATCTGTTTTTAAAGCCTTATGTCAAATATTATAATTTTGTTATTTTTATAATGTTATGCTGAGATAGTTTATAATGTGAATCTATTCTCTAGCAAGTGTATCTTTAACTTTTTAAATGTTTGACAGCTCCTCAGTAAAATCACTGTTTTGTTTATTAAACAGGAAAATTCTTCTAACATACTTTCAGAGTTAGATGAAGAATTTGATAGTTTATACTCTATATTGGATGAGGTGAAAGAAAGTATGACTAATAGTATCAAGCTGGAACAAGCTCGTAAGTCACAGGAGTTACAGGTGAGATCATACAACTGTTTAAATATGAGTAATTTTAGTCTATTAATGTTTGATTTATTGAAAGCAAAAATTCCTGAATTTTTATGTATAACTACTTATATCTTGTAGAGGATGATTCTTTGTTTTGGTCATAAATGTCTTGTTTTTTCTGAATTATGATAAAAAAATAAGATTTACTCTCATAGCCATTTTTAAATATATAGTTGAGTAGTATTAACTTTATTCATGTTGTTGTGTAACAGACCTCTAGAACTTTCTCATCTTGTAAAACCGAAACTCAGTACCCATGAAACAACAGCTCTGCATCTGTCTCTTCCCCACCACCTGGCAACCACCATTATATTGTCCATTTCCATGGTTTTGAACTATTCTAGATATCTCTTACAGGTGGAACTATACAGTATTTGTCCCTTTGTGACTGGCTTATTTCACTCAGCATAATGTCCTTAATATTCATCCATCTTGCAGCATGTGCCATGATTTCCTTCTTTCTCGTGGCTGAATATTCCGTTATGTACACAGACATACCACACACACACACCACACTGTTTCAATGCATTTGTCTGTCCGTGGATATTTGGGCTGCTTCCACCTCTGCTATTGGGAATAATGCTGCATTGAATAAAAGTGTGCAAATATCTCTATGAGATCCTGTTTTTAGTTCTTCTGGATATATCCTTAGAAATGGGATTTCTGGTTTACATGGCAATTCAACTTTTAGTTTTTTGAGGAATTTCCAGTTTCCATAGCTGTTGCACCATATTATATTCCCATCAGCAGAGTACAAGGGTTTCAATTTCCAGTCACCAACACTTGCTATTTTCTATTATTTTATTGTTTTTTAATTGAGATATAGTTGACATGTAACATTATATTAATTTCAGGTGTACAGAGTGATCATTTGCTATTTATATATATATTGAAAAATGATCACAGTAAATCTAGTTGATACCCATTACCACACATGACAAATTTTTTTTTCTGTGATGAGAACTTTTAAGATCTACTCTCTTAGCAATGTTCATATATACAATACAGTATTATTAACTATAGTCACCATGCTGTACCTTACATCCCCAGGGCTTACTTATTTCAGAAATGGAAGTTGGTACCTTTTAGCCACCTCTACCCATTTCACCCATACTTTCTATTTTTTGTGTGTGGTTATCCTAATGGGCGTGAGATGATAGTTCATTGTAGTTTTGATTTGCATTTCTCTAATGGTTAGTGATATTGAGCATCTTTTCATATACTTTTTGGCCATTTGTATATCTTCCTTGGAGAAATGTCTATTCAGGTCTTTTGCCCAATTTTTCATTTATTTTTGCTTTTCTTGTCTGAGCCTTTGGTGTCATATCTAAGAAATTGCCAACTCCAGTGTCATAAAGCTTTTCCCCTATGTTTTCTTCTAGGAGTTTTATAGTTTTATAGCTTTTGTTTAGGTCTTCATACATTAAGGTTAATTTTTGTATATATCAGGTAAAGGTCCAAATTCATTCCTTTTGCATGTGGTATCCAGTTTTCCTAGCACCATTTGTTGAAGACTCTGTAATTTCTCCATTGTGTGGTTTGATAGTCTGCCAAAGGTCATTTGTACATAGGGTTTATTTCTGGGGTCTCTACTCTGTTTTACTGGTCTGTATGTCTGTCTTTATGCCAATACCACACAGTTTTGATTACTGTGGCTTTGTAATAGTATGTTTTAAAATCAGGAAGTGTGAGTGAGGTCTCTTAACTTTGTTTTGTCAATTCAGGGTCCCTTGAGATCCATATGAATTTTAGAATTTTTTTTCTACTTCTGTAAAAAATGTGATTGAGATTTTGATAGGGATTACATTGAATTTGTAGATTGCTTTGGGGAGTATGGACATTTTAACAATATTAAGCCTTCCCATCCATGATCATAGGGTGTCTTACATTTATTTGTGTCCTTAATTTTTTTCAGCCATGTTTTAGAGTGTTCACTGTGTAGGTCTTTTGCCTCCTTGGTTAAGTTTACTCCTAAGCATTTTTTTTCTTCATGTTGCTGTAAGTGGGATTGTTTTCTTAATTTCATTCTTGGATTGTTCATTGTAGGTGTATAGAAATGTATCTGGTTTTTGTCATAGATTTTTGTCAAATATCTATTTGTCATAAATATCTTTGAGAATCTGAAAACTATGGAAGAATACAAATGTTCTCTTTCTCTCTTGTATACACACTATACACCCTTTCAGTCTCTCCATATTCCCAGGTTGAGATGTGTGGTTTATATTTAGGAGGTGGGGGTTGTATACTTAAATCATTCAAAGATAATTAGTTTAGTCGTAACGTATCCATACATTTAAATAATAAATCCATTCACTTAAAAAACAAGATTGGAGAAGAAAGGAGAACCCAGCATCTTCTGAGGATCTAACCCACACCTCATCCTATGTCGATTTCTGTTCTGTTTTGGACTCAGATTCTTCACAGCACTAGTTTGGTAACCTTTTAAGTGTTCAGTTGCTTAATCTCCAACCTCTCTTTCTCCCTCTATTTTTTCTCTGCCAGAACAGTTCTGATTATCTTCATTTATCTTCATTTCTGTCATCTAGCCAACATTTCTGTCAGTCTGGGCCATACTACTACATATTAAATCTGCCACCAAAGTGGCCATGAGTCATATTTTTTCTCCTACCTTTCCTCTTCCCATCAAGTGTCAAAAACCTCATACATATTGAACAGGCATTATCAATTTTCATCTGCCACCTTTACCCATTCCTGGGATGACTGATGTTCCAGTGTTGCTCTTATTTTCCTGTTCTCTTACCTTTAAGCTCCAGATACCAACTTTTTATTGGGACTGCCTTTCTGCTTAATGGTGTATGCAGTTTATTTTTCTGGCATTGTTAATAGGGGAGCTAAAAGTAGGCAATAGACATTTTTTAAAACTTGGAATTGACTAGATAAAATTAAACTGTTGCTAACATCCTTCTTTAGAGTAGAAACTTTGCATTTGTGTTTAGAAAAAAACTTCCTACTTGTCTCATTTCATTCATGTATCTGTTATATTGCTAGCTGTCAATTAATGGCATTTGACAAACTAGCAACTCTTAGGTCCTTATTCTCCCTTTCTCCCTCTTCTCAAAATTCACGTATGTTGGATAACAAAACTCTTACAATAATGACTTTAGAAAAGCATTATTAGAAATTGAAATCATAATTGTCATTGGATTTTTAAAAATTTTATGTCTTGTTATGCTTGCTGTAAAGATAGAACTGTAAAGGACTTTGAAAAACCTTGAATATTTTACACACATTAATGTTCAATATTCATATTTGAGAAGCTAGTGTAGAATATCTCTTGTTAGCACAACTTATGGAGTAAGTCAGTGATAATATTTGATTGCCAGTGTGTAGATTTCATGCATTTTTTTCAGTAATATTTGAGTTACTGCTATGATGGATCTTGAGGACATAATAGTGAGCGAAACAGCTCCTGCCATAATGGATTTCACTTTCTAAAAGAGGATAATTTGCAAGAAATGCAGAAGAAAGGAAAATCAGATCTTTTTGCCAAAGATAATCAAACTTATAATAGTAAGCAAAAATGTATATGATATAGCTGATTTTAAAATAATATAAACAATATACAGCTGCACATAATGCAGAGGGATCATGATGGGAATTGAGTTAAGAAACAGTTCCTTAGAAGCTGATTTGAAGCACTTTGAGGTAGGAAAGAAAGGCTTGCTTCTTAATAAAGGAAGGAGAGGGTATTTTGGGCAAGAGGCAGTTCAGTTACTAAAATAATCAAAGCTCAAAAGTCTGGAAGTCAGAATCATCTTGAAGCCAGGTCAGTGCTGATTTGGAGAGAGATCTAACATTCATGTCATGGCATGTAGTTTTTTATCTTTAGGAGTGTTACCCTTACTTAACTCAAGATGTTTGAGATTTTCAGAATTAGATACTTTCTATCCATTGTGGATTTTTGGTTTAAAATATGTCTTTAGACTTACAGCAGAACTGTGATGTGTTTTATATCAGAACTTATTTTCTGACAGCTACAGAACTGGATGAATGTGTGTACATACGAACTCTTAAACTCTACAGTGCTCTTAGAACAGGATGCATTTATTGCTCTTGTAAACCATTGAATTCATATTTCTAGTTGTTGACTAAATTTCCAGTAATATGTGATTGTGTCATATAGATTTACTTAAACTCTTTTTCTCATAGAGTCTCAGGTGAACTTTGTCCACTTTGGGTACAATCTTTATTACAACAATAAGGAACATAATGATATATATATCTGATCTGATTCGTGGAAGTCTTCTATTAAAACTGCATTTGGACCCTTTTCATTTATTTATTTTTTGGCAGTATTGAGAGGGAGTCCTTGTTGCTTTATTTTTAATTTTTTAATCGAAGTATTGTTGATACAGTGGTTCCACAGCTAACCATATTATTAAATCTTCACCCCCTGTAGTACAGTTTCTATCTGTCAACATAGAAGGATGTTACACAGTCATTGGCTATATTCTCCATGCTATACTACTATCCCCTGATCAACTGTATTAAGATTGAGAATTTTTGTGCCTCTTTATCCCCCTCACCCTTCCCACCCTCCCATCCTAACTTATCTCCCACAGTAACCACTGGTCACTTCTCAATGTCTATGTGTCTGTTGCTATTTTGTTCATTTTCTTTTGTTTTTAGATTCTACAAATAACAGAAATCATATGATATTTGTCTTTTTCTGCCTGGTTTATTTCACTGAGCATAATACCCTCTAGATCTATCCATGTTGTTGCAAATGGCCAGATTTCTTTTTTGTCTGAATAATATTCCATTGTATATATGTGCCACATCTTCTTTATCTATTCATTTTTTGATGGACACTTAGGTTGCCATATCTTGGCTATTGTAAATAATGTCGTGATAAACATAGGGATGCACATATCTTTTAAAATCAGGTATTTTTGTTTCCTTTGGGTAAATTCCTAGGAGTGGAATTACTGGGTCAAATGGTATTTCTGTTTTTGATTTTTTGAGGAACCTCCATACTGTTCTCCACAGTAGCTGCACCAATTTGCATTCCCACATTGTAGGAGGGCTCCCTTTTCTCCACATCCTCTCCAACACTTATTATTTCTTGTCTTTTGGATAATGGCCATTCTGACTGATGTGAGGTGATATCTCATTGTGGTTCTGATTTGCATTTTCCTAATGATTAGTGATGTGGAGCATCTTTTCATGTGCCTGTTGGTCATCTGTATTTCTTCTTTGGAGAAATGTCTGTTCAGGTTCTCTGCCTATTTTTTAAATCAGGTTATTTGGGTTTTTTTGGTGTTGAGGTGTATGAGTTCTTTATAAATTTTGAATGTTAACCCCTTATCAGGTGAATTGTTTATGAATATAGTCTCAGGCTCTTTTTAAATGGGATGACTTTACTCTGATTTTTTGTTCAAGAATTCTATCAAATTCATCATTAACTGTTGAATATCAATAGGAAATTCAAAATGTTGCAGAAAATGGGAGAAACAGCTCTGAATACAGTATAGGAGTGGTGACTGCAAGGATATTAGCACCATCTCTTCCTATAGCATCACTTCAGATCTTTATATTTTTAGTGATTCTATTCTGTTTTGTTCTCTCTTTTTATCTTACACGATATAATCCTTTGTAATTCTTAATACTTGCCTCTCCTTCTCAATGCTACAAAAGTTTTGGTGATTTTTTTTTTTTTGAATGGTGATCTAGGGGAGATCAAGAGGTATTGAGGGGGCAGTAGGGTTGTAAAATATGATTGTGAGTTATTGAGACAGGTTTGGTGAATGCAACTTCATTCTTGAGGATGTGATTCAAAGGAAAAGCTATGGTGACATCAGCCTCATGGTAATTCAAACCATACAGCTCTCTTGGAATAGTATAAAAACCAAATATTAAAAAGAATTACAAATGGGCTGCTGATGCCATTTCCTTCTTTAGTTGGAGACAGTAGAGCATCTCTATTCTTTGGGTTCACAAACTCAGGTTATAGTGTGTTGTTTTCACTAAGTATTTTAGTAACTCTGAATAACTGGTAACTTAGTGCTCTTTAAGTTGTATTCCTTTGTATCATTATATCCCCATCCCCCACCTCCCACACCTGTTTTTGCTTTCTCTCTTAATTTCAAAGCAAATACATAGCGTTTGCTTAGAAAAAGAATTGGAAAACTTTGACCTCAGATTGTGTTCTTTCACTTTCATAATTCCTTGATATGTATTCTTTATTCTTCTTGGTATTTTTTACTTTAATACTACACTGACTTAGTCTGCCCTAGTGGTAAATAGACCGTTTATGCCTACCATTTTGTTCTGAGTGATTTTGCTTGAACCTTTCATAAAGCTCTTCCATAAATAAGTTATTTCAAATTATTACAGGTTGATTTTGTTCTCCTCGGTTCTTGTCCCTGCAGTAACAAAGAATTGAAAGGCAGAGACATAGTAGCAAAGCAGAATGAAAGTTTTATTCGAATACACTCCAAGGGAGGAGCAGGCCAGAGTTAAGGTAGACAAAGACCCCAAACTTTTAGGGGAGAATCTGAACTATTTATTGCAACCTAGCGGGGAGAAACTTCTTTGATTGACAGGGTGAGGTCAGTTGATTAATAGTTCTAGTTATACACCCATTCCTCTTGGTGCGCATGTCATTTCCGAAAATGCACACAGAAAAGCCCATGGCAAAACTGCAATTTTATTTTTTATTTATTTAAATTTTATTTTGTTATCATTAATCTACAATTACATGAAGAACATTATGTTTACTAGGCTCTCCCCTACTCCAAGTCTCCCCTACAAACCCCATTACAGTCACTGTCCATCAGCATAGTAAGATGTTGTAGAATCACTACTTGTCTTCTCTGTGTTGCAAAGCCCTCCCCTTTCTCCCACCCCCCACATTATACATGCTAATCATAATACCCCCTTTCTTCTTCCCCACCCTTATCCCTCCCTACCCTCCCATTCTCCCCAGTCTCTTTCCCTTTGGTAACTGTTAGTCCATTCTTGGGTTCTGTGATTCTGCTGCTGTTTTGTTCCTTCAGTTTTTCTTTTGTTCTTATACTCCACAGATGAGTGAAATCATTTGGTATTTGTCTTTCTCTGCTTGGCTTATTTCACTGAGCATAATACCCTCTAGCTCCATCCATGTTGTTGTAAATGGTAGGATTTGTTTTCTTCTTATGGCTGAATAATATTCCATTGTGTATATGTACCACATCTTCTTTATCCATTCATCTACTGATGGACACTTAGGTTGCTTCCATTTCTTGGCTATTGTAAATAGTGCTGCGATAAACATAGGGGTGCATCTGTCTTTTTCAAACTGGGCTGCTGCATCCTTAGGGTAAATTCCTAGAAGTGGAATTCCTGAGTCAAATGGTAAGTCTATTTTGAGCATTTTGAGGAACCTCCATATTGCTTTCCACAATGGTTGAACTAATTTATATTCCACCAGCAGTCTAGGAGGGTTCCCCTTTCTCCACAACCTCGCCAACATTTGTTGTTGTTTGTCTTTTGGATGGTAGCCATCCTTACTGGTGTGAGGTGATATCTCATTGTGGTTTTAATTTGCATTTCTCTGATGACTAGTGATGTGGAGCATCTTTTCATGTATCTGTTGGCCATCTGAATTTCTTCTTTGGAGAACTGTCTATTCAGCTCCTCTGCCCATTTTTTAATTGGATTATTTGCTTTTTGTTTGTTGAGGTGCATGAGCTCTTTATATATTTTGGATGTCAAGCCTTTATCGGGGCAATTTTATTTTAATGAGATTACAATGAGGTGTGGTTTGAGTGGTTCTTAGTTTTGTTGAATTGTGCCTGCATTGGGACCTGGTTGGGACCAGTTTGGTGTGATCCCCACAGGCAAGAAGTTACCTCCCTGCAAAGCTCTGTTGTCTTCACATGGGGACCCCTACCTGGGCAGAGTTTAGGCAGTTTTTTCCCTGAACCTTATCTTTCCCTTTCCTGGCTGCTCCTGTCTATCTTTCTACCTAACAAAATGGTGGTTTGTTAATTCTTTGGAACTCAGAAGAGGTTTACTCATAGGAAGAGCTGTATTTCTATGAAATTGTGATTAGGTTCTTAGAATAACACATGAAAACCTATTTTAATCCCCAAATAGGGCTGAACTTTTCCAAAGTAAAACAGAACATATCACAAAACAATAAAATGAGCTGTACTTTATCTTTATGCTGATCTTAAGGGAAAATTAAGTAGATTTGAATGTGGAATAATATTAATACATAAATATTAATAAAATGCTAAAGAACCTTGGATACATTTAAAAGATTAGAAATGAGTCTCTTTTTTTGTTTAAATGTATCACTAACACTATTTTAATATGACTGGGCTTAGTTTTAGCCCTGCAAATGACAAAGAGAGAGAACTGGATAAGAAAGATAGTATTAGGTGAACTTAGAACATCACTATAACAATTACCATTTTTATTCCTCTTTATTCTTTTTGAAATCTAGGCACTTGCATTTGTAATTCACTTTTGGAAACTAAATTAGCATTGATAGTAGCATGTATTACTTGAGTAATGTGGTAAAGGAAGTACTAAGAATGTGCTCAACTGAATGTACCTGTAGCTTGATTTATAAACTTTAATTACGTATCATCAATAAATTTAATCTTTATTACAGATGGATATTATCTACAGATGGATTATTATTATTATTATTATTTCTATTTTTATTAAGGTACCATTGATATACAATCTTATGAAGGTTTCACATGAGCAACATTTTGGTTACTACATTCACCCATCTTATCGAGTTCACCCCCACACACCCCATTGCAGTCACTGTCCATCAGCATAGTAAGATGCCAGAGTCACTGCTTGTCTTCTCTGTGCTATACTGTCTTCCCCATGACCCCATTACATTATGTGTGCTACTCATAATGTCCCTTAATCCCCTTCCCTCTCCCTCCCCACTGAACTTCCCCATCCCTCCTCTTTTGTAACTGCTAGTCCCTTCTTGGAGTCTGTGAGTCTGCTGCTGTTTTGTTCCTTCCGTTTTGCTTTGTTGTTATACTCACACATGAGTGAAATCATCTGATACTTGTGTTTCTCCACCTGGCTAATTTCATGGAGCATAATACCCTCTAGCTCCATCCATGTTGCTGCAAATGGTAGGATTTTTGCAGCAATACTATTCAGTATTCCTGCATAGTATTCCATTGTTTATTTGTACCATGTGTTCTTTATCCATTCTTCTACTGTTGGACACTTAGATTGCTTCTGTATCTTGGCTATTGTAAATAGTGCTGCGATAAACATAGGGGTGCATAAGTCTTTTCGAATCTAGGATCTTGTTTTCTTTGTGTAAATTCCTAGGAGTGGAATTCCTGGGTCAAATGGTCTTTCTATCTTTAGCTTTTTGAGGAACCTTCATAGTGCTTTCCACAATGGCTGAACTAATTTACATTTCCACAAACAGTGTAGGAGAGCCCCAGTTTCTCTGCATCTTTGCCAGCATTTGTTGTTCTTTGTCTTTTCTATGTTGGCCATCCTAACTAGCATGAGGTGATATCTCGTTGTGGTTTTTATTTGCATTTTCCTGATAATTAGCGATGTGGAGCATCTTTTCATGTGCCTGTTGGCCATCTGAATTTTTTCTTTGGTGAAGTGTCTGTTCATATCCTCTACCCATTTTTTAACTGGGTTATTTGCTTTTTGGGTGTTGAAGTGTGTGAGTTCTTTATATATTTTGTATGTTAACCCCTTGTTAGATGTGTCTTTTATGAATATATTCTCCCATACTGTAGGATGCCTTTTTGTTCTACTGGTGGTGTCCTTTGTTGTACAGAAGCTTTTTAGCTTGATGTAGTCCCATTTGTTCTTTTTTGCTTCTGTTTCCCTTGTCTGAGATGTGTTCAGGAAAAAGTTGCTCATGTTTATATTCAAGAGATTTTTGCCTATGTTTTCTTCTAAGAGTTTTATGGTTACATGACTTATGTTCAGGTCTTTGATCCATTTTGAGTTTACTTTTGTGTATGGAGTTAGAAAGTAATTCAGTTTCATTCTCTTACATGTAGCTATCCAGTTTTGCCAACACCAGTTGTTGAAGAGGCTGTTGTTTCCCCATTATAAATCCATGGCTCCGTTACATCATATATTAATTGACCATATATACTTGGGTTTATATGTGGACTCTCCTGTTCCATTGATCTACTGGTCTATTATTGTGCCAGTGCCAAGTTGCCTTGATTACTGTGGCTTTGTAGTAGAGCTTGAAGTTGGGGAGCATAATCTCCCCAGCTTTATTCTTCCTTCTTAGGATTGCTTTGGCTATTTGGTGTCTTCTGTGGTTTCATATGAAGTTTAGAACTATTATAGTTTATTGAAGAATGCTGTTGGTATTTTGATAGGGATTGCATTGAATCTGTAGATTGCTTTAGGCAGAGTGGCCATTTTGACAATATTAATTCTTCCTGTCCGTGAGCACGGGATATATTCCCATTTATTGGTGTCTTCTTTCATTTATCTCATAAGTGTCTTGTAGTTTTCAGAGTATAGGTCTTTCACTCCTTGGTGAGGTTTATTCCAAGGCATTTTATTCTTTTTAATGCAGTTTTAAATGGAACTGTTTTCCTGATTTATCTTTCTGCTAGTTCATCATTAGTATATAGGAATGCAGCAGATTTCTGTGTATTAATTTTGTATCTAGCAACTTTGCTGAATTCAGTTATTAGTTCTAGTAGTTTTGTGGTGGATCCTTTAGGATTTTTTATGTACAATGTACAATATCATGTCATCTGCAAACAATGACAGTTTAACTTATTCCTGACCAATCTGGATGCCTTTTATTTCTTTGTGTTGTCTGATTGCCATGGCTAGCACCTCCAGTACTCTGTTGAATAAAAGTGGGGAGAGTGGGCATCCTTGTCTTGTTCCCGATCTTAAAGGAAAAGCTTTCAGCCTCTCACTGCTAAGTATGATGTTGGCTGTGGGTTTGTCATATATGGCCTTTATTATGTTGAGGTACTTGCCCTCTATACCCATTTTGTTGAGAGTTTTTATCATGAATGGATGTTGAATTTTGTTAAATGCTTTTTTTGCATCTGTGGAAATGATCATGTGATTTTTGTCCTTTTTGTTGATATGGTGTTATAGATGGATTATTTTAATATTTTAATTTAAATTGTTGATAATTTTCTGACTACCATGATTGCTTAGAATCTTTGAGAAATTTGATTTCAGCTATTTATAATTGTGTTATTTTCTTTTGTGTTTTTAAATGATGACTATATCATTATGTGTATGCAGTTAAGCTATTTTGGACAAATCATGGACAGATGTTAAGTACAGTATATTAAGATAATTAACATTTGTTAAATCTTTGACTAGTGATTACTTTGCTTCAGTAGCTCTCTAAAACTTTTTGTCCAGTTATTGCTTTAAAAATGTAAGTTCATTAGAATAGTGTCTGGTGGCAGTAGGAAACTTTATTTTAGTGATTTATTTTTTTTCCTAGAGTCAGCTTAGTCAATGTAATAACGCCCTGGAGAACTCTGAAGAACTACTAGAATTTGCAACACGGTCATTAGATATAAAGGAACCTGAAGAATTTTCAAAGGTACAAAAAAATCCCCCAAATCTAATCCACATGTAAAGGAAAAGTTTTGTTTAAATAAATGATATTTTTCCTTTTAATTTTGTATTTATTCAGTAATTCTTAATACTAAAAAAGACTTGGAATTTCTTAAGTAAAATGCTAGCTATTCATTTATTTCAAAGCAGACACTTAAAAAGTATGTGACTTTGAGTCATGAACATATTATTTGTTTGATTTTTCTTTAATGTTTAATTCATATGAGTCAAGTTATTCTCTTTTTCAGTTAAATCCCTTTTATTTTAAAGGTACTTGCATATTTTAGCTGACTCATACCTTTGTATAAGCATTTCATGACTGGAGAAAGAAGTCTGATATTGCTATTAACATTCTTAAAAATCTGGTTTTGTATTCCTTTCTATGAGCTGATTGGAAACACATCAGTTGATGCATGTGAGCACTGTAACTTAGTGGAATTTGTTATCAGTGTCCCACTGTTTAGTGTAAGTAAAATGTTTTACTAGAATATGCCAATGCACATCCTTATTTAAACAGTATGTTGAGGATGAAACTATAAACAGTAGAGCAAGAACACTGCTAATGTTTTAACCTGGATATTGATTTTTAGGAGATTCTGAATTCTGGGTCATTTTTAAATGATTACTACTAATTTATTAAATCAAATCTATTTGATGTAGAATAAGGATGTAGAATATATTAAAATGGTGTGAAAAGAATGGGAAATTAAGCTGTGTAAATAGCAAAATATATGCTATGTAGTAACCTTATCAAGATAAGATATTTGAGTTTGATATTATTTTCTTGGTCTTTATGGACTATGTAGTGAGCTGCATTGGTATTAGAAAGGTGGCTTTATAATTCATTTGTGTCCACCTAACGTTTTCATGTTATGGTTTTAATGTGGACTTGAGAATAGAAAAAACTTGCTTGAGAAGGTACATTTACTTTCTTATGTCCCTCCATTTTGAAAATGAACTTAAAGATGAATTCCTTCTAATGAAACAAATCAAAAGTTCTTTTGCTATAAATCACTGAACTAAATAATTCTTGAATTTGGAGATGGGTTGGTTATAAAGAAGTTCATCTTTCCTTGATAATACTTACTGTATGAAGGAATTGTGAGAGAAATGTATCATACTTTAAAATACTTTAAACGTATAGATATATCACCTATTCAGAAGGCATTTACACGATAAATTCAAATATCTCATACATGTAGCCAAAAAACATGCAGAAAAGATGTCTGAGTCGTCAAAATCAATGTCATGTCATAGAGTTCATGGGCAGGATTTAATACGCTTTATTCTTGTTAGGTTCTCAAAATCTATTGACATCACGGTGTGTATGGTATTACTACATTTTTAGGTTTTTTTCCTTCTGTTTCTTAGTTGACACATTCCTTTTGTAGTGGAGTAGTGCAGCTGTTAATCACAGGTATAATTGTAGCAGTAAGAATTAACAGCTGAGAGCTTAGAGCGCAAAGGAAGAAAGGAAAATGTAAAAAGTGGACTTAAGTACTCAAAAATAACTTGAATCCAGTTGCATTTAAATAAAGACTGATGCTTGGAAAAACTATGATAAAAGTTTGTTTTTCTCAAGTTTCTCTTCCCATTGACATATTTAGAGTCATTTCCCTTCCCTCCCAATGGCTACCATTCTTTTTCTCTCTCATTTGTTCTTCCCAGATTTGTTAAAACTTATTCCCAGCTGATTATAAATTGGAAAGGTTTTGATAAATCACATTGTGGTTTAAAAATTTTTTCTTAATATGCCACTTGGCTTCTTGTCTTACTGTTTGGGACTTGTCTTACAACATTTTGCAGTGCTGGTTCATAGCTTAAACCATTTGGACATGTGGTGAAATGAATTACTTGTCAGTGTTTCCTAGCCAGAAATCTGAGTTTATTTTTCAAGAAAAACGTTTATGTTAGAGTTACTTGCAATTATTTTCTTAGTATATCCAAATAGTAGATAATGGTTTGATTCCCAGTCAAAAACTAAGTTCACTTTCTTAGCCAGCTTCATGGACTACAGGCTTGCCTCAAATACCTAATTGCTGGAAGAATAGGGAAAGATGACTTTGCAGATTAAGTATTGGACTAGAAATGTATTGTTAGATATTTGAAGAAATAAATTCTTTTAAGGTATACAAACTATTTGCAAATATTCCATAGTAAAGTGATTAAATCAGATTAATATGAATAGCTAATATGGACAGAAAAAATTATAGGCCAAAATCCAGCTGTGAATCTTTCTAGGCTTCATTATCTTCAGAAAGAGTATTTTTAAGTACTAGTACTTAATACCTTCCCTTTCCTCAGAATGGGAATTGAATGTGAAGTTATGCTATTTACCAGCATTAGACAATCTGGAAGTAAATAAGTAAAAATAAGCACAAGTGCAAAAGGATTTTAGAACATACTTTCACTGATTTTTTTAAACTTAGAAGTTTTGTTGATAGTAAAGAATGTAGAAAGTTCACCAACAAATGAGATCTGGATCACTGACTTTATTTCTGGATGGACTGGTAACCAAAACCCCACCAAACCTGGCTAGCCTTGTGAAAATTAATATTCTTATCACATTCCCTCACCTCTGAATTTAGAACTTGAATTCTACCTTTGAAAAGAGCTGCATCTGTAGTACAATTTCCAAGTCAATGTAACTAACCAGCTATTTCATCACAATCTTGTCACAACACAACTGTCAGACTAGAAGAGAGGGAATGGTTTCCTGCCCACAGGTGCCTATAGTGGAATAACAAGTACAGAGTATGGTGAAAGGGGTACAGTGTCTTCTGCATTTGATCACAGATGGCAAGGGAAAATGGATTTTGTATATTACACCTCTGACTCATACTCACCACTGGTATAGTGTTCAGTGAGTGTCAGGTTCTGACCCCTGGGAGGAGCAAATAAGGAGAGGGATGGAAGCTCACTCAGTATCTTCAAAGGAGCAGAAGTATTGGCAGAAGCTCCCTTTGTGAGCTGAAGTCAGGATTGCTGGGAGAGGAGAAAACCTTCAACAAAAGCATTAATGTTTCAGTTATGAACACATCTTAAAAACAAATGTAAACATTTGTTAAATAACTCAGTCTGTAATTTCACCTTTATTTCATTTGTGGGTGATAGAAATATAGTCTCCTGTTATATAAATATGCTTGGTCATACAGCAGATGTATGCAGTACTGTATTCAAAGTTTATTTTAAATTATTTACTATGGTTTTGTGAAGATGACTTTTAAATGATCATGTTTTTTGAAAAATAGTTCTTTTTATAAAGAGAGAAATGTATAGAAAATATAAAACTTATAATGTATGGAATCAGTCAGCTTTTTGGAATCAATATCAGCTTTTTGAAAGCTGTTATTTTTGCCTGAAGGAAAACAGCATTTTCAGACTATCTCATTTTCATTCTCTCTGAGTCCCCTTAATTTCCTAAGTTTTCTTTAATGTGGTATTTTGGGAGTGAGTGTAGAAGTCTCAATTACATATTATAAAAAGTATTGAACACTATTAAATATTTGCCCCTTGGTTGTTTTCAGATTGTCTTAAGGAAACATAACAAAATGATCTGTTCCAAATTGAATAGGAAAATCTGAAGTATAGAACAATGTGAACATATAGACAAGACTTGAGAAGTTTCTCAGTGTTGTGTGGCATTCAGATTTTTACTAGGCGCTCTGTTGGGCTTTACTGCAAATCAAAATAAATTCTCTCAGGCAAATGCCAATTTTGAAAGCTAGCTTTTGCTAGGTTCCTCATGTTAGTGTATTTTGCTCTCAGTAGTTATCACTCAGAAACAGAAGCAGATTTACTCTTACTTTGGTTGTTTATCAGTGCTCTGATTTTACCTAACTTTTCCTTTGCTGCCTCTTTCTCCATTTCAGCCTTTAAGGGGTGACTTGCTAGGTAATGTGATAGGCTGAAACTCAGATCTCTTAAACATTGGTCTAATGCTCCTTAGTTTTTGCTGATGAGTTCCAAAATACCTGCTGACTGGGGAGAAATTTGGAAATCTCAAATTTTGTTTGATTTGGGTGAATAATTTGTTGAGTACAGTAAGCAAGATCTTAAACTGCTTTATTTTATTTTATTTTTGTTATCATTAATCTACAATTACATAAGGAACATTATGTTTACTAGGCTCCCCCCTTCACCAAGTACCCCCACACACCCAATTACAGTCACTATCCATCAGTGTAGAATCACTACTTGTCTTCCCTGTGTTGCACAGCCCTCCCCATGCCCCCCCACATGCTAATTATACATGCAAATTGTAATACCCCCTTTCTTTCCCCCCCTTATCCCTCCCTTCCCACCCATCCTCCCCAGTCCCTTTCCCTTTGGTAACTCTTAGTCCATTCTTGGGTTCTGTGATTCTGCTGCTGTTTTGTTTCTTCAGTTTTTCTTTATTCTTATACTCCATATATGAGTAAAATAATTTGATACTTATCTTTCTCCACCTGACTTATTTCACTGAGCATAATACCCTCTAGCTCCATCCATGTTGTTGCAAATGGTAGGATTTGTTTTCTTCTTATGGCTGAATAATATTCCATTGTGTATATGTACCACATCTTCTTTATCCATTAATCTACTGATGGACATTTAGGTTGCTTCCATTTCTTGGCTATTGTAAATAGTGCTGCGATAAACATAGGGGTGCATGTGTCTTTTTCAAACTGCGCTACTGCATTCTTAGGGTAAATTCCTAGAAGTGGAGCTCCTGGGTTGAATGGTATGTCTATTTTGAGCTTTTTGAGGAACCTCCATACTGCTTTCCACAATTGTTGAACTAATTTACATTCCCACCAGCAGTGTTAGGAGGGTTCCCCTTTCTCCACAACCTCGCCAACATTTGTTGTTGTTTGTCTTTTGGATGGTAGCAATCCTTACTGGTGTGAGGTTGTTTCTCATTGTGGTTTTAATTTGCATTTCTCTGATGACTAGTGATGTGGAGCATCTTTTCATGTATCTGTTTGCCATCTGAATTTCTTCTTTGGTGAACTGTCAGTTCAGCTCCTCTGCCCATTTTTTAATTGGATTATTTGCTTTTTGTTTGTTGAGGTGCATGAGCTCTTTATATATTTTGGATGTCAACCCTTTATTGGATCTGTCATTTATGAATATATTCTCCCATACTGTAGGGTACCTCTTTGTTCTATTGATGATGTCCTTTGCTGTACAGAAGCTTTTCAGCTTGATATAGTCCCACTCATTCATTTGTGCTTTTGTTTCCCTTGCCCAGGGAGATATGTTCATGAAGAAGTCACTCATGTTTATGTCCAAGAGATTTTTGCCTATGTTTTTTTTCTAAGAGTTTTATGGTTTGATGACTTACATTCAGGTCTTTGATCCATTTCAAATTTACTTTTGTGTATGGGGTTAGACAGTGATCCAGTTTCATTCTCTTACATGTAGCTGTCCAGTTTTGCCAGCACCAACTGTTGAAGAGACTGTCATTTCTCCATTGCATGTCCATGGCTCCTTTATCATATATTAATTGACCATATATGTTTGGGTTAATGTCTGGAGTCTCTATTCTGTTCCACTGGTCTGTGGCTCTGTTCTTGTGCCAGTACCAAATTGTCTTGATTACTGTGGCTTTGTAGTAGAGCTTGACATTGGGGAGCAAGATCTCCCCCACTTTATTCTTCCTTCTCAGGATTGCTTTGGTTATTAGGGGTCTTTGGTGTTTCCATATGAATTTTTGAACTATTTGTTGTAGTTCATTGAAGAATGTTGTTGTTAATTTGATAGGGATTGCATCAAATCTGTATATTGCTTAGGGCAGGATGGTCATTTTGATGATACTAATTCTTCCTAGCCAAGAGCATGGGATGAGTTTCCATTTGCTAGTGTCCTCTTTAATTTCTCTTAAGAGTGTCTTATAGTCTTCAGGGTATAGGTCTTTCATTTCCTTGGTTAGGTTTATTCCTAGGTATTTTATTCTTTTTGATGCAATTGTGAATGGAATTGTTTTCCTGATTTCTCTTTCTGTTGGTTCATTGTTAGTGTATAGGAATGCCACAGAGTTCTGTGTGTTAATTTTGTATCCTGCAACTTTGCTGTATTCTGATATCAGCTCTAGTAGTTTTGGAGTGAAGTCTTTAGGGTTTTTTATGTACAGTATCATGTCATCTGCAAATAGTGACAGCTTAACTTCTTCTTTATCAATTTGGATTGGTTGTACTTCTTTGTTTTGTCTAATTGCCGTGGCTAGGACCTCCACTACTATGTTAAATAACAGTGGGGAGAGTGGGCATCCCTGTCTTGTTCCCGATCTCAGAGGAAAAGCTTTCAGCTTCTCGCTGTTCAGTACGATGTTGGCTATGTGTTTATCATATATGGCTTTTATTATGTTGAGGTACTTGCCCTCTATATGCATTTTGTTGACAGTTTTTATCATGAATGGATATTGAATTTTGTCAAATGTTTTTTCAGCATCTATGGAGATGATCATGTGATTTTTGTCCTTTTTGTGTCTGTGGTGGATGATGTTGATGGATTTTCGAACGTTGTACCATCCTTGCATCCCTGGGATGAATCCCACTTGGTCATGGTATATGATCCTTTGAATGTATTTTTGAATTTGGTTTGCTAATATTTTGGTGAGTATTTTTGCATCTACGATCATCAGGTATATTGGTTCATAATTTTCTTTTTTGGTGGGGTCTTTGCCTGGTTTTGTTATTAGGGTAATGTTGGCTTCATAGAATGAGTTTGGGAGTATTCCCTCCTCTTCTATTTTTTGGAAAACTCTAAGGAGAATGGGTATTATGTCTTCTCTGTATGTCTGATAAAATTCTGAGGTAAATCCATCTGGCCCCGGGGGTTTTGTTCCTGGGTAGTTTTTTGATTACCGCTTCAATTTCTTTGCTGGTAATTGGTCTGTTTAGATTTTGTGTTTCTTTCTGGGTCAGTCTTGGAAGGTTGTATTTTTCTAGGAAGTTGTCCATTTCTCCTAGGTTTCCCAGCTTGTTAGCATATAAGTTTTCATAGTATTCTCTAATAATTCTTTGTTTTTTCTGTGGGGTCCGTCGTGATTTTTCCGTTCTCATTTCTGATTCTGTTGATATATGTTGATTCTCTTTTTCTCTTAATAAGTCTGGCTAGAGGCTTATCTATTTTGTTTATTTTCTCAAAGAACCAGCTCTTGGTTTCATTGATTTTTTCTATTGTTTTATTCTTCTCAATTTTATTTATTTCTTCTCTGATCTTTATTATGTCCCTCCTTCTGCTGACTTTAGGCCTCATTTGTTCTTCTTTTTCCAATTTCGATAATTGTGATGTTAGACTATTCATTTGGGATTGTTCTTCCTTCTTTAAATATGCCTGGATTGCTGTATACTTTCCTCTTAAGACTGCTTTTGCTGCGTCCCACAGAAGTTGGGGCTTTGTGTTGTTGTTGTCATTTGTTTCCATATATTGCTGTATCTCTATTTTAATTTGGTCATTGAACCGTTGATTATTTAGGAGCATGTTGTTAAGCCTCCATGTGTTTGTGAGCCTTTTTGCTTTCTTTGTACAATTTATTTCTAGTTTTATACCTTTGTGGTCTGAAAAGTTGTTTGGTAGTATTTCAATTTTTAAAAATTTACTGAGGCTCTTTTTGTGGCCTAGTATGTGTTCTATTCTGGAAAATGTTCCATGTGCACTTGAGAAGAATGTGTATCCTGTTGCTTTTGGATGTAGAGTTCTATAGATGTCTATTAGGTCTATGTGTTCTAGTGTGTTGTCAGTGCCTCTGTGTCCTTACTTATTTTCTGTCCGGTGGATCTATCCTTTGGAGTGAGTGGTGTGTTGAAATCTCCTAAAATGAATGCATTGCATTCTATTTCCTCCTTTCATTCTGTTAGTATTTGTTTCACATATGCTGGTGCTCCTGTGTTGGATGCATATATATTTATAATGGTTATATCCTCTTGTTGGACTGAGCCCTTTATCATTATGTAATGTCCTTCTTTATCTCGTTACTTTCTTTGTTTTGAACTCTATTTTGTCTGATACTAGTACTGCAACTCCTGCTTTTTTCTCCCTGTTGTTTGCATGAAATATCTTTTTCCATCCCTTGACTTTTAATCTGTGCCTGTCTTTGGGTTTGAGGTGAGTCTCTTATAAGCAGCATATAGATGGGTCTTGCTTTTTTATCCATTCCATTACTCTGTGTCTTTTGATTGGTGCATTCAGTCCATTTACATTTAGGGTGATTATTGAAAGATATGTACTTATTGCCATTGCAGGCTTTAGATTCGTGGTTACCGAAGGTTCAAGGTTAGCTTCTTTAGTATCTTACTGCCTGACTTAACTCGCTTATTGAGCTATTATAAACACTGTCTGGTGATTCTTTATTTCTCTCCCTTCTTATTCCTCCTCCTCCATTCTTTATATGTTGGTTATTTTATTCTGTGCTCTTTTGTGTTTCCTTTGACTGCTTTTGTGGGTAGTTGATTTTATTTTTTGCCTTTAGTTAGTATTTGGTTGGTCTGCTTTCTTTGCTGTGATTTTATTTTCTCTGGTGACATCTGTTTAGCCTTAGGAGTGCTCCCATCTAGAGCAGTCCCTCTAAAATACCCTGTAGAGGTGGTTTGTGGGAGGCAAATTCCCTCAACTTTTGCTTGTCTGGGAATTGTTTAATCCATGCTGGATACAGTATCCTTGGTTCAACGCCCTTCTGTTTCATTGCATTAAATATATCATGCCATTCTCTTCTGTCCTGTAAGGTTTCTGTTGAGAAGTCTGATGATAGCCTGATGTGTTTTCCTTTTTAGGTGACCTTTTTCTCTCTAGCTGCCTTAAAAACTCTGTCCTTGTCGTTGATCTTTGCCATTTTAATTATTATGTTTCTTGGTGTTGTCCTCCTGGGGTCCCTTGTGTTGGTTGTTCTGTGTGCTTCTGTGGTTTGAGTGACTTTTTTCTCCCCCAGTTTGGGGAAGTTTTCAGCAATTATTTCTTCAAATACACTTTCTATTCCTTTTTCTCTCTCTTTTTCTTCTGGTACCCCTATAATACGGATATTGTTCCTTTTGGATTGGTCACACAGTTCTCTTAATATTGTTTCATTCCTGGAGATCCTTTTATCTCTCTCTGCATTAGCTTCTATGAGTTCCTGTTCTCTGGTTTCTATTCCATCAATGGCCTCTTGCATCCTATCTATTCTGCTTATAAATCCTTCCAGAGATTGTTTCATTTCTGTAATCTCCTTCCGTATGTCATCCCTTAGCGCTTACATATTTCTCTGCAGCTCCATCAGCATGGTTATGGCCTTTATTTTGAATTATTTTTCAGGAAGATTGGTTAGGTCTATCTCCCCAGATTCCTTGTCAGGGGAGGATGTCTATGTTAGTCTGTTCTGTATCAAATTCTTTTGCCTTTTCATGGTGATAGAGGTATTTGTGGGGAGCTGGCGCATGTGTTGGCTGGGAGAACTTACCTTCTTGCTGGTTTGTGGCCTTCCTCTCCTGCTAGAACAGCGACCTCTAGCGGCTTGTGCTGGGCAGCTGCACACAGACGGGGCTTCTAATTCTTGCCCGGCCGCTGTGAAAGAAGCTCTGCCCTGCTGCCTCAGGCTGCTTCTCCACTATGGCAGAGCCGCGTTGGAGGGGGAATGGGTGGGAGGGTGTTTATCTCCTTGAAGGGCCTCTGAGCTGCGTTGCTGCCCAGGGGGTTAGGGCGCCCAGAGTTCCCCAGGATTCCCAGCTGCTGGGCTAAGTGTCCCGGGACGTTTCTGTCCAGCTGTGGGGTCCCTGTCCATTTAAGACTTTCAAAAAGCACTTGCTTTTCTTTGTCCCAGGGGTGCCAGCTGCGGGGACCTGCTCACAGGTCTTACTTTCCTGTTTCCCTAGTTTCCAGCACCCCATGCATGCACTGTGTGTCTGCGCTCCAGGGCAGATGGCTAGGGCTGGGTGTTTAGCAGTCCTGGGCTCCCTCTCCCTTCCCACTCCGACTCCTCTCCTCCCACTGGCAGATGGGGTTATGGGCGCTTGGGTCCCGCTGGGGCACGTCTTGTATCTTACCCCCTTCACGAGGCTGTGGGTTCTCGCCGGTGTGGTTGTAGCCTGGCTATTGTCCTGTATCTTCTGGTCTTTCTTTTAGGGATAGTTGTATTTGCTGTATTTTAAAAAATATATGTGGTTTTGGGAGGAGATTTCCACTGCTCTACTCACGCCGCCATCTTGGCTCCAACCCCCCTCCTTTATTTTATTCTTATTCCCTTTTTAATTATGTTCAGAAAATACTATTGAACTCACTGCTCCATAAATAGGCTTATTTTAGAGTGCTTTGCTTCTAAAATCTTTCTATAAAGGAGAAGAATGAGGATAATAAGAAGAAATTCAGAAGCAATAAGATCTTAACCTTCAAAGTGCTTGATAAATTTATGGAAGAAAGTAGTTTCTGTGTCCACTCTTTGGAGGTTAAAAACAAGGTTTAACTTCTTTTCTTATAGTACTCTTACTGCAATTCTATTTAAAGAAGATTGGAATCAGATGACAGATCCTATAAGTGATAAAGGATCAGAATGGTAAGATTTATTTTGAAAACAATTGAGAGGTAGAGGAAAGGAATGAGACAGAGAGAGAGAGAGAAAGGGAAAGAGGGAAAGGAGCTGTCCCTGATATGAACAGAAATGAAGTGTTGGCAAATAGGATTTCAATAGAATATTAAAATAGAAATAGTGGTTGAAATTGAAATTGAAAAAATAGTGATGTTGAACAAAGTAATATGAACTAGTGCTTCTTGAAGGCTTTCTAATAATATATAAAAATCTAAGCATTCACTGAGGCCCCTTTGTAACTCACTAAATGGAATTATGTAGATGCAAATAAATGTATTAGAGACAGAGCAGTGGTAAATACTGGATCTGTTAATACTTCTTAGGCAGAGATGTTTAATTGACAAAATGCATCCATCACCCTTGAAATTGAAATTTGGAGAAATCAAGAAACATAGTAACAAATGTCTTTTGAACAGCTTTCTGCTTTGGGAGAAGAAATCTTGGAAAAAAGGTAAACCGTTTTCCAAATTAAGATATTTCTTGAAATTGGGTACTTTTAGAGAAATATCTTCAGAATTTGAGATTTTCTACCCTTTTAGCATTGCACAGAACAACTTCTTCAATCCCTCCTGCATTTATACATTGTGTATATAGTATAAAATTTGATACACTAAATGAAAGAGGAACAAGATAGTTCTACCAGCCAGGTATATTTATATGTAAATACACGGGACAGTAGTTTTTCCTACATTATCTGGCTTTTCATCTGTTTTTTTACTGGTTTGTCAAAACAGCCTGGTACAGTAAGTAAAAACATAAAAGCTTCACGCGCTTGTATACGTTTGTGCACTTAGACACAGACAGTAAAAAATGAAACCTTACTAAATTAACAGAGACCTGAAATTGAATCATTATGGTCGGTTGAAAAAACAATAATGGTCTTCATACTGTTGGGTTATTTGAGAGTGACTTAATATTCTTCTAACCAAGTTCTAAACCAATTGAGAAGTAAGATAATAAAGCTGATAAGAAAATACTGATAAAATAATATCAGAGAATTTGGTTTATATCAATGGGCAAGCTTCCTGCTACTGAATCCTAGAATGAAACAGACTTTCCCACCCAGGGGTGGCCAGTACAGGACCACCTCAGTTCTGTGTGGGGTGGGGAGCCTGTTTCAGTGAAACTCATAGATGGAAAGAGCCAAATACACATTTTCTATGGGCAAGCAAGCTGCCAGAAAGAGGAAAAGGTGCCGAGCTACTTATTTCTGGTTTTTCCTTTCAGTCTCATAATCTCGTTAAATCATATCTCCCAGGAATAATGATGGAACAGAGAAAGGCTAAGGGAGTACTAGTGGTACTTTATCTATATATAAAGAAATAAGTACAGAAAAGTCTCCTTCACCCCTCCCTTGGCATTTATAATAAATCTTTGGTTTGTAATTCTAGTTATAATGACAATAATTTTAAAAAGTCAATATAATTCACTTTCTTAATATTTCTTATACCTAGTACCAAAGTAATGTCATAATATAAGGCACATATTTTGGGTGCCACAGAATTGGGCTGTTCCCTGTGGAATGTGGAGCTTGGGAAGGATCTTTAGAAATATTAAGGACCAAAATTACTTTATAAAAGAAATAGAATGATTAGAATTATTTATAAAGAAATAGAATAATATATAAGGTCACAGAATTGATTATGGTAGCGCTGGAACTGTATAATATGCTGATCTCCTAAATCTCAATTCTGTTTTTTTGTGTAAAAAGGTATTCAGACCAGAATATTTTAGGGTGGATATAAAAATAATCAATACCAAATAAGAACAGTATTAAAAAGTGGCAATAGAAACATTGCTATGTACATCTAATTAATGTTCAATTAAATGTAATAATTATTAGGTATTACTATGTGCCAAGCTCTGTGTTAGACATTGGGGATAGAGTATCAAGCAAAACAGTCATGGTTTTCATTAGATGTAAGTTCATTATGCTGGCCAGTGTGGGGGGAAAAACTTTTGTTGGGTATGTTATGTTGTGTGTAAATATAAAGGGGACAACAGTTTTTGCAAGTTTTTTTCAGTAACTATACAGCATCAAGTAATAGCTGTGCCCCTTCCTAAACTTTTGCTACCATTCTCCAAAGTAAAAAAAGATACTTTTTGTAGAGTAGGGTTAAGTGGGCAGCTTCTATAGCATTCATTTAAGGGACAGACCCCATTGCTAGAGATATTTCTCTATTTTCTCCTTGTCTGAATATTTGCATGTACCTTCACTTTGGGGAAAAGGATTGTCGAACTGCAGCCTAGTTTTATATGTTAGCAGGCAAGCTCTCAGAATTCAAAGTCCTTGCCCAGTGAAAGCATAGAGAAAACTTGGAACATTATGAAGTGGTGAAAGAGATCTCTGAAGAAAAATTTGGGGAACAGATTTGAAATGTGTAAGAACACCATCAGAATGCCTAGAAATGTGTACCTCATAAAGGAGATTGATTGTTCTAGTTGAAGAGTGTCAGACTGATTAAAGTGGAGGTGTGTTTTGATAATCTTAAGGTAAGGAGAAACATTTATAGTCATCTGGAATTAGTTTGAAGTGTTACATTTTTCTCCTTTTAAGGTGATTTATGTGGAGTTTGGATTTTCTACTATAGCTCTAACATCACATTATGCAAGCTGATTTGAACTGTACATATTTCCTGTAATTTATGTTTTGGTGAATATGAACTAATCTATTCCAGGGTTTATATCCTAACTTTTCTTGCATGTCACTGCCATTGAAACTTGCATGAAAAGCACTAACTGCCTTGTTTCTCTTCTCTCTGATTTGCTCCAAGGCTGCCAGACAGATCAAGGATAGGTATGGTATAAAACATATATTTTTATTTAAATATCAGTACCTAAATCAGAAATGAAATTCAAGAACAGTTTCTTATTAGAATCTCACTGCTTAAAATAAAAATATCTTATGGCCAAGTCCAAAAAAAAATGTCTCCTGCATATCTTCTGTAATAAACAACATGGTTTTTTAAAAACATAGTTGTGAACAATTACGTACTTGAAAAGAATTTCATTTCTGGTGTAATATAGTTAGTTTTAGTACAGTTCTTAATTAGCTAAGCTAACGAATGGGGAACCATTTTGAATAGTTAAAAAATAAATACCTGGAATGCACTTTTTGTTCTTAAATTTTGTGTCTCTTGTTTTCTGAGAAGTCAGAGCATTTTAAATAGGCCTCAAGAACTAAAGCTCTCCTTCACTGCTCTCCTGTTTAACACCTTTGTGTTCTCATTCCACCCTGTTCCTGGTGCCATCTCTTTCTATTTAGTGCCACTACTGTCTAGTTTATGGGAAGAAAAAATTAAAGAAAATGATGAGAGCCTTCGACTTAGCATGTCTTTCTCATTGTTAGAGCCAGGATTAAGAACGGGAATTTAGTACTTGCCATAATGAATACACCAAAGGGCTGATAGAGCTGCTGGCAGTTTTGTGTTGGGTTACCACAAAACGGATGGTTCTGATGTGCCTGTCTAGTCATTGCACATTGACTACAGTGAGATTATCACTTGAGGTTTCTTCATTTGAGGATTCTAAGATTCTCAGAAAGGCATAGCTCTTCAAACTACCGCTTTGAATCTTAGATTATTCTTCATCAGATAATTCACAAAATTATTCATTATGGATTATGCAAAAACCAATATCTTTACTGTTAATCTGGACTGAAGACTTCAATTCTGTGTTTCTCTTATGGCCTTTTATTTAACTAGAGGCAAGATTCACATGACTGTCATAACATTCTTAGCACAAATAATGATTTTGTATTTTTTGTATATTTTATATCAGGGAGTGGTTAAAGAGGTACATCATTCTTATAATCTTGGATGTAGAAAGGAGATTATGAGTTTGAAGGTGAAAAGTATTGGCTGTATGAGGAATGGATGTTAGGTAGGTCAGTTTTTTGGAAAAGGTAGAATTGGATTGTGTCTGCTGTATTCATTATGAGTAGTCCATCTTCCACCGTGGCTAGATTATTCTGTTTCGTCATCTACTCCACTCAGTCCTGTTCTGGCCCCTAATTTTCTGAATTAGAAGGCACTTCCTACTTAGGCTTGGAGTTGTCCAAAGACTTTGTGAGAGACCTTGCAAAGTCTTTTCTCGTTCCTCTCCTAGGAACTTATATGATTCTGTGCTTCTCAGAATCCTGTTCTTACCATTGACCTCTTAATCTTTGTCCAGATTCATTTGTCAGAATTTAATTTTACAGGTTTTAATGACTGAATGTATTCTTCAATGAGGCTTGACTTCTTTGCCTTTTCTTCTAAGACAACCTCTTGGCTTGACCAATCTCAGGAATCAGAGTTCCTTTTTTCTGCCATGGCAAACTCCATTTTTTTCAAAGCCTCTATTTTTTTTCGGTTATCCACAAAATTTTGACTTCCTGTCTAAGGAACATTTCTGGGTCTTGGCTTAATGGTTTTTAATTTTTTTTATTTTTAGCTTTATAATGTCCAGGTTTCTCTGATGTAGTTAGTATTTAGGTGTTCTCCAAGAAGCAAGCTTCTAGAATTCCATCATTGCCATTTATAAGGTAGAAACAATGTCATATGGTCATAGTAAAATAATTATTTTCACTAAGAAAAGAAAAGTTTATCCCCTTATATTAGGACAGAAGTAATATTTTAAGGAAAAATGTGTAACATACCTGAGCAGATAATCAAATATATGAAAATGAAAGGATCTGTGAGAACTCAGTATTTATCATTTACTGTGATAGAAATTATGCAGGTGGAAAAGTGGGAATGACAGGAAAAACTAAAGACAGAAATGAGAAGATCATAGCAGATCTCTAGAACTTTACAAATCACTGTTAAACACTTCTGGGGATGTAGTAATATTGGAAGATGATTGGTTGAAGTATATTGTGGGAGTTGCTGGTTCTTGAAAGAAAGGGATCATGAAAGGGAGAGTTGAGTTAATTAGGTAGTCAGTTTGAGTAAATTAAAAGTGCTCATCCATATGTCGCAGTTGTTTTCTCTTTGTAAAGATAAAATTAGGAAGAAGGGATCCTTGTACTATTAAAAATAAACCAAGAAAGTTAAGATGAATTGAAACATTCCTAACTACATGGATCTTGTAATGTAGAGAATTATCTGTGAATTTTAGATAGTTTGGGCTTTCAGGCACAATTTAGACTCTAAATATATTCAGTTTAAAAATAAAAAGTAGCTGCACTTAAGGTGAGGATTTTATAATAGAGATAAATGTCAAATCACTGTGTTATGGTCCTGAAACCAGTATAGTATTTTCTATCAACTATACTTCAATAAAAAAATTAACAAAATAATGAGTTTAGTCTTTTGAAAGATTATAGCCTTGTTGTACATCTAACTTGTTTTATAGAGACTAAACTTTTTATTGACTAGAGAAATAAAAGTCATTGTTCTTGTTTTTTTTAGGCTTTGATAGACCTTTAATACATTTGTGGGGGACATTCTTTTTCTTTGAGGCCATAGTGATTGAGTCAAGTTTTATTAACTTTCATATTTAAATACCCTAAAATACTTTCAGATATTCTCTCTCAACAGTTCTCAACAAACATTTAAACAGGTTTAGAAGCAACTAAGTAGGTTCAAACCCATTCAGTGATTCAGTGGGCATTTACTAAGTACCCATCTTCAAAAGTCTGCAAATCAAAAGATCCTTGGGACTGTGAGGAACAAAATATGTATGATATTCTTCTATCTTAGTTCATAACTTCTTACTGACATAATCTGAAATTGTATTACTGAGAACCAACAGCTTAAAGTAGTATGTGTAAAACAGTGTTATGCTTGGTGTTGAGGAAGTGTGAGTTCTTGTCCCCATAAATTGTATTTTAGCACTTTCTTGATAAATAAATCAGCTGTGGTTGACTCCTTATTATGACTAAACAAAACAATTACTTTCTTGATTTTAAAATAAAATAAAGTAACTGAATACAGCAACAGTTTGGCATTTTTTTGTCCCCAAATAACTGAATACAGCAACAAGTTAGATATCTTTCATCCCACCGATGTGTAGGGTAGATTTGGCAGATCAGAATTAACTAGGCCTGGTATTCCCTTTGTTCCTCCAACTCTATTTACTTCACGTCCCACATTGTACCAGGGCGACAACCTTCATGAATAGTACTTTTGTATCATTCTTTGACCAAAGATAATAAGGGGATTTACTTTGTGATACTTGTGGAAATTTACTGTAGTATGAAAAACTGAAATTTGAGGTAAGGATGACAAATTAATTAAAGATGAGAATTTCTTTTAGTCCCTCATTTTAATTGATGGAACAGTTTCTCCATACTTTGGATAACATGAGGCTTCTTTTTTTTTTTGTACCATATTCATCTAATAGTTATTGAACTCCTATTATTTCCATGGCTTATGGTTTCACAGATCTGTTTCTTGTAATCTGCCACGTAGCTGATTTTGTCACTTCAGAGTTATGCCTACTAGCCTCGTACTTAAAATCATGATTTCACTTCTCTCCTTTCTCATTCATGTCTTGTCTTTAGCAGCTACCAAGCTGTACGATATTTGGTCAGTATTTGAGGATACATGAAGCAACTGTGACTACTGTGGAGAATCAGGGTGTATGTACAGTTCACTATTTGGCATATGGAAAGGAGTGAGGTTGGCATCAGGAAGTCAGATTGAATGTACAGAGGTTCAGATGACTATTGGGTCTATTAAAGATGATTCATAATGGATATTTATCTCTTGATACTTATATTTGTATGCAGTTTTGGAAACCTAGCTGGAAAAAAGTTGCTTAAAGTTATCTTAAATGTCTTTAAATTTAAAAACATTTACGGTTTTTTATTTAGTTTTCAATAGACTCTAAGAGAAAATTTCTATTTAGCTTTGTTACAGTTTCTGATATTACTGGAGTGAAATAATTTCTCTCTCTTTATTTTATAAATTAAATATGGTATGATATTTCCCATTCTTTTATTTTTATTGTTGAAAGTATGTTTGTGTTTACCTTAGAGTAACAATGGCTTCAGCCTTTCGCCTTTCTTTGAAACCAAAAGTCAGCGACAACATGACCCATTTAATGGTGGATTTTTCTCAGGAAAGACAGATATTGCAAACTTTGAAGTTTTTGCCAGGTAAGTTAAGTACATGATATTACATATAAAGTAATGTATAAAAATGTTTTTTTCTGCAAGATTTTTTTTCTGTAGTGAGCGTTGGGATGTAAATATTAAAGAAATTTAGTGTGATTTTTTTCCCCTCTTATTTAGCTAAGGAATAATTAAATTTGCTAGTCTTTATTTTAGAGAATTATTTACTGTAGTAAATATTCCATTTTAAGAATCCCATTAAGGGATATCTTTTATTGCTAGTTTGGCAGAGAGAAACAGTATACTATGGTGATTAACACTGAGTCTTGGGGCCATACTTCTTATGTTTGAATCCTGGCTGCCACTTACTTGCTGTGTAACTTTGATCAGGTTATTTATTTAACTGTGCCTCATTTTCTTCATCTTTAAAATGTTATGTTATCCTTCTAGGGTTTCTATAAGGATTAAATGAATGAAACCTAACGTACTTGAAGTAGTAGCTGCCACATAACACTCAATGAGTGTTATCTGCTTTTATTGCCATTATTGTTGTAGTTGGTGTTGGCTCAGATGGAATTTTATTTCCAGTGATAATATATTAACATTGGTTTATTAGAGTATTAGTATCAGGATATTGCAGTAGAGAAAAACATTTGAAATTGAGTCCCAAATTGTTCACATGTATGAAAAAAAGTCAATTAAGGGCCTTTGGTTAGTACTCTCTTTTTAGCTAGCATCAAGTAATGTTAACTTGATAGCTAAAACAATCTGGCCACAGTGATTTAGGGGATCAGGAAATCTCTTGAAAATGAAGTGTTTTACTTAGAGGTGCTTTGTGAGAACTGGCTTTTATTTTTTGGAAGTTAACTATTTTTGAATAGAGAATGTTAATCATATGAAACCATTCTATTCTTTGAATATTTGGTCAGGGTCTTTAAAATAAGATTGGAAAGACAAGGTTAGTAGTTATGAAACTATAATGGAACTAGTAAGGTAGCACAAGTGAAGTATTAACTTGTGTGGTATAGTTCAGAAGTTCTAGAGGAGTTTATAGAAGGAAAAGATGAGACAAAGAACCCTAGTTGTAAAGGAAGGAATCACACTTGTCAGTGGATATCTACCTGTAAATGGCCATTCAGAGTTACTAACCATTATATTTTCATTCACATTATTTCTGAATTCAGGAGTCAGGAGTGGTGGACTGTATTATTATTGTATTATATAATAATACACAGGTATTATTATTGTTACTTTCTTTTAAAAGAAAGTCATGTATTCTGACAATCACCACTACTGAAATATCCATATCTATTCTTATATGACAGTAATATTATATTATTAAACACACACATAGACACAGACAAGCAGTTACAGAAAATGAACTACAGTAGGATTCTTTTGTGTATGAGCACTTGGAATTAGTACGTTTCTTACAATAGCATGCATAAGACAAAAGTGCAGGTGCTCAAGTCAAGTATTGTTATTAGAATATTTCTTGATACAGTAATATGTGAGTATTAGTATTTTGAAATACTCTACTATAAACGCAGTCTTCTCACTATTACTTTCCTTCTCTTGGGTTTTCATTGATGCCTTAACAGACCAAGGCCATGCCTATTATATAACCAAGTAGACTACATGCACAGTTAGGATTTATTGTTTTGATAAACTGTTAAGACAGTCTGAAGGAATGAGGTATAATAAAAAGCAAGAAGTCTTTGTGAAGAAGTTTCATCCCAAAGGAAAAGTATTGTAGGTTGTTAAAGTTTATGAAAGACGAGTTCATATCACTAATTTCTTATATTCTGCTATAGCATAAAAATTTCCAGTAACATGAAATCAAATAACTAAAAAAATGAGTATCTTCATCCCTTAATTCATTCTTTAAATACTATAAAAGTCAACTCTACACTGTATTACATATGTTAACATGAGTTGTAGACCTCTTAGTCTGATAAATGCAAGTGATAATGATGGATGATGATAATTAGTTATTTTATTATATTTTAAGCTAGTTTTTCTACATTGAATTTATATGCTTTCCTTTCTGAGTTCCTACAGCCAAGAAGAGAAACATGTTTGTGGCAGTATTGATGCTACTTGTCCTTTACATTCATATGTAGAGAAAACCGTGGTAAAATTCTTGAACTAATTTCTACACTATTGCTAGTTAACTGTTTGGAAATAGTTGCGAATTGCTGTCCATTAAGAGAGTTTTGTGTTTCCTAAGTAGTACTTCTTTGTTACAAGTTTGCCACCTTTCATCTTCCTTTAAAGTTTTATCCCTCATTTGATGAACTCTTCTGTATTTTATCTTGGATGAACTTCCCATATGTTAGATCGAAGTCAACCTTAATCTGACATACCCTTTTCAATTACCTAGATTTTCTTTTTCCCTCGCAAGTATCACCACATTCTTGGAATTTTTTTTCTTTTTGTCACTTTTACCTGTTACCTCTCTTAACAATTTGCTTTCTTTTGGGAGCCATTACTCACCAGAAAGAAGAATCTACTTGCCAGTACATTCTTACTGTAACAGCAGCTAAACTGAGATGTAGATAGTGGAAAGTTAACTAAACTTACTTAGAAAGTGACTCTGTCTTTATATTGGGACTTTCAGTACAGGATTTTGAGCAAAATTATAGAATTACTACATGCCATAGACCTTCTTTACATATCTTCATATATTGTCAGTGCAGAGCATATTAAGTTCATGAATGCCTGTGGTCTCTTGTCTTAGCAATGAATAGTAGTCTGTATGGCTTATATTCCAGTAATAGAGATGAACTTCTGTTATACAGGGACAAAACATTGTTATATAGGGACAAAAAACTCTACAAGACAGATGAAGGTAATTAACTGTAATGACAAATGATAAATTCTTCTGATTGTTATATATCTTATTAATAACATATATTGGATTCCAAGGATAGATTTAAAATTGCTTCTTTTTCTTGTCCTATTGTATTTAGCTAGAACTTCCACTATAGTGTTAAATAGAAGTGGTGAGAGGGGACACCCTTGCCTTAGGGGAAAAAGCATCTAGTTTCTCAACATTAAGTATGATATTAACTGTAGGTTTTTGCAAATGCTCTTATCAAATGAAGCTCCCCTCTGTTTCTTGTTTGCTGAAAGTTTGTCATGAATGGCTGTTCGTTTTGTCAAGTATTTTTCTCCATCTATTGATATGATCATGTGATTTTTCTTCTGATATGATAGATTAGATTAATTGATTTCGAATGTCGAACCAGCCTTGCATACTTGGAGTAAGTCTTTTAAAACTCCTTTTCTAGTGACAAAATGTTTAAATACAGTAACTGCACAGATCCACATATTTCAGACACATCTATCACTAGAGGACCATGTTCTGCAATTAGCTTGTTATGTAAATGGAATATCTGTTAATATTGAGTATCTATGGGAAAAAAATCTCTTTTATGGAAAAGAAATTAATGTTTATACTTGTTCATCCCAGTTTAAATAAATGAATCAGAATTCTTTGGAGAAACATTTAAAAATTCTAAAGTATTTTGGGGGTTTGGGGAGTTCATTTTTATTTAGTGCTGAGAAATTACAATTGTCTTATAAATAAGATTTTAAAAATACATTGAAAATATCTTGAATTATTTTAATCACTGGACTCAAAAATAAGTTATTCTATTTTGTCAGTCATGATTTAATTTATATTCTACAACTGTTTGAAATAGCAGTATTTGTTAAGTGACAAGTCATTCTTGATTCTTTAGCCTTGGCATGTTTGAATTGCTTTTGCCAATTAGGGTTCTAATAAACTTTGAAAAAGTCTGTGAAAAAGCTTTGAAACATGAATTTTTAAGTGGAGCTTTGAGTAGTTATTTTGCATTTATAGTGCATCCCTTCTCTTAGCCTGATTCAATTGAATAATTCAAAAGCAACATGAAAAAGCATAGTTTGGGTAACAAACATAAATACTGAATTAGTACTATAATACATAAGAAATGAGCCTTTCTTTTTTTTCTTCAGTCCCCAAAGCTCCAGAGATAGATCCAGTAGAGTGTTTGGTGGCTGACAACTCTGTAACAGTAGCTTGGAGAATGCCAGAAGAAGATAATAAGATTGACCATTTTATACTGGAATATAGGAAAACTAATTTTGATGGACTTCCACGTGTAAAGGATGAGCGGTGCTGGGAGATAATTGATAATATTAAGGGTACTGAATATACTCTATCAGGTAAAATGACTGCATTTCATGAATCTCATTCTTAGAAAATATAATTGTGAAAAATATTTTGAGTTATTTTAAAAGATAAGGTTATTAAGTTTCTGTAGCCAAGCTTTTTATATGTTCACTATATAAATGAATTTCTCTCAAAATATCAGAAAATCTTCATTTCAATCTAATGAAACAAGGTATGTAAAGCAAACATGAAGTGATGTACTGGAAACAATATATTTCAAAGTAACATTTCATTTTTATCTTGGTTTTCTAACAATAAAAAAAGTAGTCAATTTTCTAGATACATATACACTACCCCACATTTCAGTGATGCTGTGAATACTGTTGACTTTACCCTTTTATGATTACCTTCATGGTAATACTTAAAAGTGGAGCTATAACTTGATATTAGAAATTTGTGTGTTGGCCTTTGAAAGTCTTTAAAAAGATACCTCTATGTAGGGGACTTTGGATATTTGAAATGGCTGAATGTTCCCTGATTTAACTCCTGTTATGTATGAGCAGTAACATTAATAGCATTACTATTATTGAGTACTTACCATCAGTCAGGAACTGGGATGAAGTGTATTATACAATATATTTCATTTAATCTTTACAAGTATGAAGTTGGTTTTTATCATTTCTATTTTATAGATAACAAAACTGGCCCCAAGTTTAAGGTCCCATAGCTAGTAATTTTTGGACTGAGATTTTAATCTAGACCTGATTAACTTCAAAGTTTTATTGTTAATTTCTATGTTTTGTTTTCTCTCTAAATTCATTGTTCACATAAAAACAAAGGACTTTATACATACAAAAATCTTTAGCATGTCTGTTTTCCAGAAATTGAATGTTATTTTAAATTGTAGCATCTCTCCTTGAATTAATCACTACTTTTAATGAGGCTTGAGAATACCTTTTTATTACTTGGTTTTAAAAAACCTATTGATAAACTGTGTGATTTATTTATTTTGAAGAAAATAGTTCATAAATCATGGTTCCTCTTATTTCAGGCATTATCACCGTTTTAACATATATTTTTTACTCTTCTCTTTACTCTTTAACTCTACTCTTTACTTTTCTTTACTCTTTACTTTACTCTCAAGTAAAGAGAAAGTTCCAAGGAGGGAAAAATGTCTGTTTGAAGGTTCATACTCAGACTTTTAGAGTAGATTACTTTACTTATGTCTGAGAACCATTTTCATTTTTTCAGGCTTAAAGTTTGATTCAAAGTATATGAATTTCAGAGTGCGAGCTTGTAACAAAGCTGTGGCTGGAGAGTATTCTGATTCAGTGACTCTAGAAACCAAAGGTAAGACCAATAGCTATTCATGTAGCATAAACAAAACTTAAACAAACATCTGAAGTTAGTCAAAACTTTGTGACAGGCAGCATTTCATGTGTGGCTGCATTTCCATTCCACCTTGATACACACACACACACACATGCCAGTAGGAGATGGGGAAATTAAGACTACAGTGGTTGTTTTCAGCAGTTTTTCCTTTATCATAATATTCAGATGGGTGAAGTAGACTGAGGTGATGGTGTTCTATTCTCTGGTGGGTGCTTAGTTTCCAAATTTTAGTCTAATATATAAGAATCACTGAGATTTGCCCAGAGTTTTCCTAGGGAATGGATTATGGCTTAATAATGGGGAAGTACCTTTTCAGTTTAGTTCAGATCCTGTTTTCTGAAACTTATTATAAAAATTAACATTAATATAGTTCATTGACATTTATACAGCACTCTTACAGTTCTCCATTTGATCAAAATCATCTTGAGAGATCAATAGAATACATATTATTGATACACATTTTGCACATGAAGAAAGTGAAGTTTAAAAATGTTAAATGACTTGCCCATGGTCTCTGGCACTAGCTTGGAAAAGTGGGAATAAGAATGTTTCCAAGTCCTGTGCCAGCCCTTATTGTGGGCCTGGAACCTAAATGCTTCTTGAGACCAATTTGGATTTAGTTAAAACTCCCTAGAATAGTATTTTAATACCAGGTTTTTCAGGTATTTATCACTTTGAAGGCTATGATGCTGAAGATCTTCCCAATTTTGAGAGATGGTAATTGACTGCATTTACTTCCAGAATCAGATTCTAAACATTGTTGTAGGTACCTGGGCCTTAGAGTGTTCCACTGATGTCTGGTTCAGATAGCATCTGAATAGGTTTGCATGCTAGGGTTTGATAGAATTTATAGGATAGTATAAAAATATATCATTGTAAAACATAATATGAGGTTCATAAGTTATTGACCAGACAAACTCAGAAGAATATGTTTGCATCACAAAAGTCAAAAGAACAAAACAGAACAAAGTTGAAGTTTGTTTGGATTAGGAAGTGTTTTTATTTGATATTTATAAGGTTTCAAATAAATAGCCAGGAAATGCTATTACTTTGAATTACTTATTATTAAAGTGAGACATAGTTTCTTTAGAGATTTTACCATTTCAAAGTATAGTCATAGGTAGTTAATCTTTCCTATATAACTTGAACTATTTTTAGCCCTTGTCAGATAAAATTGCATTATTTTTCTCCTACAGGAGTATCATACCTTTCTATTTCTTTTGTTCCTTCTCCTTTACCCTTTATGTTTTAATGACCAAACTTGGACCTAAATGCAGTGAATTGGACATTTCTATGCAAAGTCCATAGATTCAAGAAAAGAAATACCTGGCCTGTACTTCCCTTGCAGCTGTGCTGCTCCTCCTGTTAACAGTGTCTAGATCTTACTAATCAAATTCTTGGTCCTAGGGTTTGTAGAGAAAAACTAAATTTATTCTAGTCCTTTCCAGCATTTCTCACTGTGGGGTGGGGATGGACTGAAACTCAAACCTGAGGCCCACTGAACAGTGATTCTGACCTTCAGGGAAGCCCAGAATAAAATTAATCTCTCAAAAGGCTATGGGTCACAGAATTTTCTAAGCTTTCTCCATACTGTTGGAGTAGCTATGAGAGCAAGAGCTTCCGAGGAAAAGTTCAGACTAAAAAAAAAAAATACATCATGTTTGCTGATTATTCTGGCTTGCTGCAGCCCTTTTTGACCAACCTATAGAAATAAGTGTATGAAGAAAGAACTGGAGGGAGGGGAAGGGAGGTGGAGATTAAATAGTTGAGGCCTTCTAAAATTTCATATCCTGCCACTTACCAAGTTTGGTGTGGAAAATAGCATTGTTCATTTCTATCTCTCCAGTGTATGTAGCATTATTTCTTCGGTCATTGGAATTTGCAGAAGTGATGAGTGACATAAGTTCTTATGATCAGAATTTTTAAAGTATATTATTCCATACTTCCTTGTGAAGGTAAATGGTATGATAACAAAGGAGAGAGAAAGAAAAGATTACACCCCTGGGATTGAAACCATGCCTTTCTGTTTGGGTGTGTGGTATTCAGCAAAGCTAGTCTCAGGTGGCTTGAGGGTGGTACCTTTTCTTGTCAGTGTTGATCCACCCTTCTTTCTATCATATCAAGTATTACAGAACAGCCTTAGGATTTTTATCTTTCCTTTCCTTTTTATTTTTAGCAGCCTTAGAGTTTGAATAAGCAACTGAGAATTGGCACCCTAGACTTTGGCCTTTCTACTCTTTGCTGATGTAAATAATCTCTAGCTTTATCAGCTTGGTCGTTCCTTGCTTTTGCCATCATGGCCCATTTCTCTGTGCTTATTTTGAAACTACTGAGAGTTTAAATGTGAAATTATTAAGTATTAGAGCATTAGAGAAAATATGTGTGTGCTCTCTATAATTTTTTATACTACATCACTTTCTTCTCATCCTTAATTCTGCCAGCTCCTTTTCCTATTTAGTTGTAACAGTCAACCAATAATCAACTAATAGTCTAATAACAGGAAGTTGAAGTTATTGTGTGTTGATGGAGAGTCCAGCACAAAGAACAGCAGAAACAAAAATGTCCATGCAAGTATATTGTACTTGGCTGGAGTCTAGGATATGTAGAGAAGAATAATGGGAAATAAATTAGGAATTAGTGAATTACGGCCTTATCTTTGAAGACTTGCAGTGCTAGAATTAGGAATTTGAACTTTATTATTCTCTATATACATTGTTGAGTCAATTGAATAGGAAAATAATGTGATGCTAGTTATGCTTCAGAAAGTAGAGACATGTTACATTAAAAAAACTGAGATACTGTTTTGTTCAGCACTTAACTTCAGTTTGGATAACTCGTCATCCCATTTGAACCTGAGAGTTGAAGATACCTGTGTAGAGTGGGATCCTACTGGAGGAAAAGGTCAAGAAAATAAAATCAAAGGAAAAGAGAACAAGGGAAGGTAAGTTAGTTCATTAAATCTGATACCTGGACAAATGATTGTACATTGATTCTTATTTGACAATAACCTATAATGAAATCTTCATTCTGTATATCTGTTTGGTTTGTGATATGTTACTAACCAAAGTGAAGAATATTATATTGCCAATACTTGAATTTATTATTAACATTTTTATCACTTTTTCTTAGTTTCTTTCCTAATTCTTTCTTAAACATTTCTGGTTTTTTTGTATTCCATTTCTTTAAAGTTCTGTCTATATCAACTTAAACTGCTTAGAGAGACATTCCTGAATTTTAGACTTTAGATCACCTGTCTTAGGTGAAGGTCTGCAGTCCTTGACAACTTTTAATGTATATACCCTGTGTCTTGCCCCTTGATCAGCAACATTATGAACTGCAGAGGCAGGCTTGGGACCTTTTGTTATTAGACTTACTTACATAGTCTCAATGTATGGGGACCTCTTTCTTTTTTATGCCCAGCATTTGTCTTGAGGTATCTTTACCACTTGGAAGAATTATGATACTCGGTAAATTCAACCTCTTTCTTTTTTAAGAGAGGAAAATTTTCCTCAAACTGAAATAAAGTATGAGTTACAACAGAGAAAAAAAAAAGTTCCTCAGCAGGGTTTTGATCTAATTTAATTATAAGCTGTTAAATTTAAATTGAAAAGCAGTTTCTTAACAGTTGCCTATTTTTATCTGACAGTGTCCATGTTACTTCACTGAAGAAACATACAAGGTGATGATCTATGTCTGTCTGATTCTAGGACTTAGTATATCTAGCTTGGCTGAATAACTTTGATTTTTTTCTTTTAACCACTGAGCAACAGCCATTGCAGCAGCCTTTATAAGCTAAAATATTGCTCTGTGTAGACTGTCTGTATTTGTAGCTTCTGTTTGAATTTACAGCATTATAGCGTGCTGCATATTATTTGGATTATATTGTACATGATAACAAAACAGTAAGCTCTGCTTTAAAGTCTTTCTTGAATTATTTTCCCTCTTCTGATTTTTCTGCATTTACCTATATCTGGCATCTTTCTTGTTGCGCTGTATTCAATCTGTCTAACATTACAGTTTTGCTTTTATTTGTATTTGACATGAGGCAGATTTGAAGTATTTTATATTGTATAATATTCATGCAGTTTCAAAAGCATCAAGGATAAAAAAAGGTTATCATCACAATTATTAGGACAGTACCAGAAAGATGAATCAATTCAATTGCATGAGTAATATATGCTAATTTGAAGATATCTCATATCTTTACCAAACCTAGAATGTGTCCTCTTTTCAAAATTATCTTCTTCTTTTTTCTAGTTTTTTTTGCTATTTTTGGTGAAAGTGATTTCATAGTTACTGCGTTATAAATTGTAAAATGCTGTTGAATCTAAGAGAGTCTGTGAAGTTTCATTTGATCACTTGCAGGTTTTTAGATTGATTATTTTCAGCATTTCAGATCATATTTCTCTTTCTCCTTTCCCTCTTTTTGTAGGCTGCTTCTGGAATGTTATATACATTTATTCTTTCCATAAATATTTATTCACTGTAGGATGTCATCTGGATGTTGTGGAGTTTATAGGGATAAGCACTATCCCTGCTTTCACGAAATTTGCCCTAACTTACGTAGATGAGATATAAAGACAACAGTAGTATAAGGTAGAGCTCATATGTAATGGTAAGGATGAATAAAGTAGGTTAGGGGAAGAATGATGTCCTGAGCTGTCAGGTACTGAAGTGCTCAGTTAGGACAAATGAGCTAAACTGAAAGTAACAATTAAGCCTTTATTCCTTTACTGTGATAGTATAAGCATGCATTAAACACACTTACAATGTGAGAGTATAAGGAAATAATGCTCTGCTAGCTCTCCTGGTGTTCCATTTTTCCCAAAAGAATGGCCCTGGCCAAGGGTCAGGTAAATCAGAGCAGATTGCAGATGGCAGATATCTGGAGGAGCATCTCACCGCTGAGGAGGCCCCAAACAAAAGGCTCCTCCCGTTGTTTTATGGACCTGAGGCCAAGAAGGGGGGGAAGGGTTAGGAGTAGAAAAGTATTAAGACACAGTGGAGAAAAGTGTCGGTACATTCCCCTACCCTTACCCCCTTGAAGGAGGTCTCCAAAAATGTAGCTGGAAAGGGTCTCAGCCTAGGGTCCCCTCCCATAAGCCATCTCGAGAGGTGCTTAAGCTAGTAATGCAGGTAAGCACATGAGCATGGGGTTGGGGGTAGGGGAATTGCAACTGCCTCCAGAAACTCCTGTGAACTAGCTGTGCACCAAGACTGGTGTCCTTCCAGTGTAAGCCTTCATATTGCCTATGGTTAGATCTGAGAAATCACACATAGAATTTTGGCCTGAGCTGGACTCCTTAGAATAGTTATTTAGCCTGATAAAATCTGTGAGATCTTCATTAAGGAATGGTATTTAGGCTGGTTCTCAAGAAGTGGAAAAATGTGTGGCATTTGAACTTGGAGAGAGAGAGAGGGAGCAACAAGAGTTTGAAAGGCACTGAAGCAGATTGCCTAAGTTTAAGGAACACTTTAGCTGGGTAGAGCTCTCTAGGGGTGAGAAGGCTAGAAAAGCAGATGGGGACCCAATCAGGAAGAACCTGAAATGCCACGCTAAGTCCTTTGTAGGCAGTAAGGAAGTACTTGAAATTTTTAAGTAGGAGAATCACAGTTAGTTTATTTGGTAACACTGAACAAGATGAATTGGGTGGCAAACAGATAATTTGGGAAGCTGATAAGACAGTCCAGAGTTGAGGTAACAAAGAGCCCTAATTCAGATAGTTAAGTAGCCAAGATGTCTTTAAAAGGGTGGAGGTGGGGGGATCATGTTTGAAATAAAATAATAATAGCTATAGTACATTTTTTACAAAACTTTTTTGGATTGGAAATCTAGAATGCTGCAATGGAAGTATTCTCCTTATTGAACTTCTCTCTGAAATTTAAACTGCCATTCTCAGTAGTTATGTCTGTTTTTCTTTTCTCCATGCTTTCCCTTTATTTCTTTACTACTGGTAAGTTATGAATTTTTTGTTGTTTTTTAAATGCAAAATAATTGAAATGTTATTTTTTAAACGTCTTTGGGATTTGATTTATTTTGAATTTCTGGAAGTTACTGTAAGGCCTAATGTAGTCCACCTTACCATATCATATAATTTGATATAAGAGGAGGTCAGGTTGGATATTGTCCGTTTTGTTAGGAGAAATGCTTTATAATACTTGTTATCATCCTGTGCATGGATTTGGCAATTGCTCTTTCTCTTTTTAAGAAGAAAAGATACAGAACAAAAAACACTGACTGCTTATAAAAAAGGTTATTTAGTTTTTTTATTATAATAGACCTGATTTTGCCATTGCTTTTATTTAAGTTGAGCTATAAGAAATGCAAGCTGTAATCCATTATCTTTCTTGAGTTCTTTTTTTGTCTTTCAGTTCTTTTTTCCCTTCTTGTGGTTCATTTTGACATTGTTTCTTATTTCAACTGTGTGTTCTTTGTATAAGCCTTGCTGGGTGCATGATGCTAGTGTTTTCAGCCTGCTTTGTGTTGATGGCTTCTTATATTTGAGTGTTTATAAGTGACAACTTTGTTTAATATTAATTCAAATAAAATTAAATTGTGCTATTTGTGCAACATAATTAGAAATATCTTCAAAGCTTCCTAATTTGTAACTGTGATTTATGAAATATTTACAATATAGAGTATTGTTTTTCTTTTTGTTCCGGTTTATATAGAAGTGGTACACCATCTCCAAAACGGACATCCATAGGCTCCAGGCCACCAGCAGTAAGAGGCAGCAGAGATCGTTTTACAGGGGAATCATACACCGTGCTGGGTAGGATGATTGTGATGTCCTCAACCTGAGATAAGGAAGAACTGTCACATTGTCGACTTTCCACTCGCTTGAGCTGGAGTGGCTGCCTTTGTGTTGAATGAATTTTTGCCAGACTTTCTCCCTCGTGAAGCCTAATTACTTTGGCGGGTTTTCAGATTGTCTTATTAATATGTTTAAAACTCTACTTCATTTTACATATAGTGTTCCATATGTATGTAAAACTCCTGAGGGGATAGTAAAGAGGAAAAGTTCTGAAGTTTTTATATTCAGAAAAATTGGTTACCAGCAAAACTTAACTCTGATTCCTACTTTAAACCCTTCAGGTACTTTCTTACTGCCTACAAATGTCTTAGCTTGGAAAAATTATAACTATAATTTACCATTTTATAAAACTAATTTATAAAAATTAACTGTAGATGGACAGTGACTATAGAGGAGTGTGTGGGAGGGACTTGGTGAAGGGGGGAGCCTAGTAAACATAATGTTCTTCATGTAATTGTACATTAATGATAACAAAAATTAACTGTAAAATAAATATAGTTAAAATAAGTATACAAATAAAGTTATAGGAGATACTCTGCTTTAGTGACTGTGTATTAATGTGATTATTCTCCTGAATCAGATTTTTTGTGTGATTTTGTGGGATGAGAGATAGATAAAAACTATGTGACTTAATAAGGAAGAGGTAGGAGTCAAATTTACCTTTCTGATCTTTTGTAGGAGACACTGCTATTGAAAGTGGACAACATTATTGGGAGGTCAAGGCCCAGAAGGATTGTAAATCCTACAGTGTGGGAGTGGCATATAAGACTTTGGGGAAATTTGACCAACTAGGAAAGACAAACACTAGTTGGTGTATCCATGTCAACAACTGGCTACAAAACACATTTGCAGCAAAACATAATAATAAAGTCAAAGCCTTGGATATTACTGTTCCTGAGAAAATAGGTGTATTTTGTGATTTTGATGGGGGTAAGTCTACAAAATTTTTTGTAAGCCTTTTCATCATAAAATTGCTTGTGTTTCAGTACTTTTATCGGTAATATCTATATGGAATTTCCATTAGTATTGTAGTAAGGGTACATTGATCTCTTAGGATTTGATCACAATTTCAACTCTAGAACTAAGTGGAAGTGTGTGCAATGTCTGCCTACAGCTACAGCTCTACAAAAGTGTATTCATCGGTAATGTGCTAAATAAGTCTGAAAAATATTTTGCTAGTTTTAGTCTTAAGCATTAAAATTTCTTCTATCCATTTTAATTCCCTCCTTACCTTGTTTTATTACCTGTAAAGAATGGTGGAATCAGATTTTTTGAGTTGGAGTAGGCCTTAGAAATTACCCAGTCCATCTGCCATACAGTATAAAATCCTTATTACATTATCTCTGCAGGTAGTTGCCACTCCTGGGCTTGAAGAACTTTTTTATGTGAAGCTTACTGTCTTAGAAGGCAATCTCTTTCACTGTTGGATAGCATTAGTTAGAAATTTTTCTTAAATTGCTCTTTGCCTTCCAATAACTTTGGAGACTGTTGCTTTTAAACTTTGTCTTCTGAAAAAATACAGAATTATTATTACCTAATTCACATTTACATGATAATCTTAATTTGTTTAAAAACTACTAATGTTGCTTCCTAGCCCTATTTTTCCAGACTATACATTCTCTGTCCCATTAGCTGTTCCTCTTATAATTTAATTTTTCCAAACACTTATAATCTCCTATACTTGTATACTGTGTCAGTATATTTTTTAAAGATTGGTTCTCAGAGTAGAACACTCAGCTTCTGACCATCATAGGACAGTGATTTGGTGCCACAATTTCTAGTAATATGACTTAACACTGTTGACCTGTATCTGGCTTATAGCCACTAATCCACTAGATCTTTTTTCATGGAGTTGTGCCAAATTGTCGTTTTCCTCTTACATTAGGCATTTTAGAGTTGTTCTTTGTTGTTTATAACACAGATGAAGAATATATATTCATTTTTTTATTAAGGTATCATTGATATACATTCTTATAAAGGTTTCACAAGAAAAACAATGTGGTTATTACATTCACCCATTCACCCTTCTTTTTTTTTTTAAATTAATTAATTAATTTTGTTGTCATTAATCTACAATTACATGAAGAATATTATGTTTACTAGGGTCCCCCCTTCACCAAATCCCCCCCACAATCCCCATTATAGTCACTGTCCCTCAGTGTAGTAAGATGCTGTAGAATCACTACTTCTCTGTGTTGCACAGCCTCTCCATGCCCACCCCCGACATTATACATGCTAATCGTAATGTCCCCTTTCTTTTTCCCCACCCTTATCCCTCCCTTCCCTCCCTTTCTCCCCAGTCCCTTTCCCTTTGGTAACTGTTAATCCATGTTAGGTTCTATGATTCTGCTGCTGTTTTGTTCCTTCAGTCTTTCTTTGTTCCTATAGTCTTTGGGTTTGAGGTGAGTCTCTTGTAAGCAGCATAGAGATGGGTCTTACTTTTTTATCCATTCTATTATTCTGTGTCTTGATTGGTGCATTCATTCCATTTACATTTAGGGTGATTATTGAAAGATATGTACTTATTGCCATTGCAGGCTTTAGATTCGTGGTTGCCAAAGGTTCAAGGTTAGCTTCTTTAGTATCTTACTGTCTAACTCACTCACTTATTGAGCTATTTTAAACACTGTCTGGTCATTCTTTATTTTTCTCCCTTCTTATTCCTCCTCCTCCATTCTTTATATGTTGGTTGTTTTATTCTGTGCTCTTTTGTGCCTCCTTTAACTGCTTTTGTTGGTAGTTGATTTTATTTTTTGACTTTAGTTAGTATTTGGTTGGTCTGCTTTGTTTGCTGTGATTTTATTTTCTCTGGTGACATCTATTTAGTCTTAGAAGTGCTCCCATCTAGAGCAGTCCCTCTAAAATACCCTGTAGAGGTGGTTTGTGGGAGGCAAATTCCCTCAACTTTTGCTTGTCTGGGAATTGTTTAATCCCTCCTTCATATTTAAATGATAGTCATGCTGGATACAGTATCCTTGGTTCAAGGCCCTTCTATTTCATTGCATTAAATATATCATGCCATTCTCTTCTGGCCTGTAAGGTTTCTGTTGAGAAGTCTGATGATAGCCTGATGGGTTTTGCTTTGTAGGTGACCTTTTTCCTCTCTCCAGCTGACTTTAAAACTCTGTCCTTGTGTTTGCCATTTTAATTATTATGTGTCTTGGTGTTGTCCTCCTTGGGTCCTTTCTGTTGGGAGTTCTGTACATTTCCATGGTCTGATCGATTATTTCCTACCCCAGTTTGGGGAAGTTTTCAGCAATTATTTCTTCAAATACTCTTTCTATTCCTTTTTCTCTCTCTTCTTCTTCTGGTACCCCTATAATGTGGATATCATTCCTTTTGGATTGGTCACACAGTTCTCTTAATATTGTTTCATTCCTGGAGATCCTTTTATCTCTCTCTGTGTCAGCTTCTATGCGTTTCTGTTCTCTGGTTTCTATTCCATCAATGGCCTCTTGCATCTTATCCATTCTGTTTACAGATCCTTCCAGAGATTGTTTCATTTCTGTGATCTCCCTCCGGACATCTGTAATCTCCCTCTGGACTTCATCCCTTAGCTCTTGCATATTTCTCTGCAGCTCCATCAGCATGGTTATGAGCTTTATTTTTTATTATTTTTCAGGAAGACTGGTTAGGTCTATCTCCTTCTCAGGGTTTGCCTCTGTGATCTTGGTCTGTATCAATTTCTTCTGCCTTTTCATGGCGATGGATATATTTGTGGGGAGCTGGCGCGTGTGTTGGGTAAGAGAAAGTCCCTTCTTGCCAGTTTGTGGCCTTCCTCTCCTGGGAGAACAGCGGCCTCTAGCGGCTTGTGCTGGGCAGCTGTGTGCAGACAGGGCTTCTGATTTTGCCCAGCCGCTATGGAGTTTATTTAGCTCTGCAGTTGCTGTGGGCGTGGCCTCCCTCAGGCTGCTGCTCCAATATGGCGGAGCTACATCGGAGAGGGAACAAGCAGGAGGCTGTTTATTGGGGTGAGGGGCCTCCGAGCTGCGCTGCGGGGGTGCAGGTGCCCAGAGTTCCCTGGGGATTCGCAGCTGCTAGGCTAAGTGTCCCAGGGCGCTTCCATCCAGCTGTGGGGTCCCTGTCCCTTTAAGGCTTTCAAAAAGCACTTGCTTTTCTTTGTCCTGGGTGCACCGGGTGCAGGGACCCACTCACAGGTCTTACTGTCCTGTTTCCCTAGTATCCAGCACCCCTGCACGCACTGTGTGTCTGCGCTCTGGTGCAGATGGCTAGGGCTGGGTGTTTAGCAGTCCTGGGCTCCCTCTCCCTCCCCGCTCCAACTCCTCTCCTCCCGCCGGGAGCTGGGTTGAGGGGCGCTCAGGTCCCGCCGGGCCACGGCTTGTATCTTACCCTCTTCGCGAGGTGCTGGGTTCTTGTGGGTGTGGATGTAGTCTGGCTGTTGTCCTGTGTCTTCTGGTCTCTCTTTTAGGATTAGTTGTATTGTTGTATTTTCAAAAATATATATGGTTTTGGGAGGAGATTTCTGCTGCTCTACTCACGCTGCCATCTTGGTTCTCTCCTCACCCTTCTTATCAAGGCCCCCCAATACCCCATTATAGTCACTGTCCATCAGTGTACTAAGATGCCATAGAGTCCCTACTTTTGTCTTCTCTCTGCTACACTGTCTTCTCTGTGACACCACACATAGCATGTGCACTAATTATGATATCCCACAATCCCCTTCTCCCTCCCTCCCCACCCACCCTCCCCTACCCCACACCTTTGGTAACCGCTAGTCCCTTCTTGAAGTCTGTGAGTCTGCTGCTATTTTGTTTCTTCCAGTTTTGCTTCGTTGTTATACTACACAAATGAGGGACATCATTTGGTGTTTGTCTTTCTCTGCCTGACTTATTTCACTGAGCATAATACCCTCTAGCTCCATCCATGTTGTTGCAAATGGTAGGATTTGTTTCCTTACGGCTGAATAGTATTCCATTGTGTATATGTACCACATCTTCTTTATCCATTCATCTACTGATGGACACTTAGGTTGCTTCCATTTTTTGGCTACTGTAAATAGTGCTGCAATAAACATAGGGGTGCATAAGTCTTTTTGAATCTGAGAAGTTGTTTTCTTTGGGTAAGTTTCTAGGAGTGAAGTTCCAGGTCAAATGGTATTTCTATTGTTATAGTTTTTTGAGGAACTTCCATATTGCTTTCCATAATGGTTGAAATAGTTTACATTCCCACCAGCAGTGTAGGAGGGTTCCCCTTTCTCCGCATCCTCACCAGCATTTGTTGTTCCTAGTCTTTTCTATGTTGGCCATCCTAACTGGTGTGAGGTGATATCTTGTTGTGGTTTTAATTTGCTTTTCCCTCATAGTTAGTGATGTGGAGCATCTTTTAATGTACCTGTTGGCCATCTGAATTTATTCTTTTTTTTTTTTATTGAAGGGTAGTTGACAACAGCATTGCATTACATTAGTTTCAGGTGTACAACACAGCGACTCAACATTTATATACATGATATTTCTAGGTACCAGGTATCACCCTACCAAGCTGTTACAGTATCTTGACTATATTCCTTATGCTATACATTACATCCCGGTTACTTATTTATTTTACAATTGGAAGTGTGTTTATATATATATATATATATATATATATAGTGAGGGCATCTCTCATATTTATTGATCAAATAGTTGTTAACCACAACAAATCTCTGTATAGGGGGGTCAATACTCAATGCACAATCATTAATCCACCCCAAGCCCAATTTTCGTCAGTCTCCAATCTTCTGATGCATAACGAACAAATTCTTACATGGAGTACAAATTCTTACATAGTGAATAAGTTACATAGTGAACAGTACAAGGGCAGTCATCACAGAAGCTTTTGGTTTTGTTCATGCATTATGAACTATACACAGTCAGTTCAAATATGAATATTCATTTGATTTTTAAACCTGATTTATATGTGGAAACCACATTTCTCTATTATTATTATTTTTAATAAAATGCTGAAGTGGTAGGTAGATACGAGATAAAGGTAGAAAACAGAGTTTAGTGTTGTAAGAGAGCAAATGTAGATGATCAGGTGTGTGCCTGTAGACTATGTGTTAATCCGCGCTAGACGAGGGCAATAAACATCCATGTATGCAGAAGATTTCTCTCAGAACATGAGGGGGGAGGTTCTAAGCCTCACCTCTGCTGCTCCCCATTTTCTCACCAGATGGCCCCCTGCGACTGTGCCTGTCTTAGGTTGTTCCTCCCTTGAGGAATCTTACCCGTCTCTGGCTAACCAGTCATCTTCCGGGGCCATACAGGGAAATGTTAAGTTGGTAAGTGAGAGAGAAGCCTTATTGTTTGAAAAGGTTAGCTTTTTACTTCTTTGCAGATTTATGCCCTGTGGCTTCTATGCCCAGCATTTGTCTTGAGGTATCTTTACCACTTGGAAGAATTATGATACTCGGTAAATTCGACATGTGGCACGAGTTCTATTTAAAGGTTGTGATTGGGTAGGAAGAAGAAAAGCTACAGAAGTAGCAGGCAGAAGAAAACCTGGGAAGATTGATTATTTCTTTGACATATCTTCTTGTAGAGTAACTTCAGCATGGATAGGTTTTAAACGACTAATTAAATTGTGCACACACATTAACATAATAGGAATATAGTTACCTAACCAAAGCATACCTGTAATTACCAGCCATCTCCAGTGAAACCAAGAAAACCAGTTAGGCACCTTAGGCATTTGTGAAAACCCATCTATGATATGGTGGATACTGTCCGACTGAACCTAAACAGTCTGAGAGAACTCAGACAAACTACCAGTGAAACCAAGAAAACCAGTTAGGCACCTTAGGCATTTGTGAAAACCCATCTATGATATGGTGGATACTGTCCGACTGAACCTAAACAGTCTGAGAGAACTCAGACAAACTAGAACACCCCATTCCTGGGGACTGTTCATATCCCATATGTTCTTTTAACGATAAATAGTCTGTGGTTGTAAGATTTTGGAGTGCTACAATTTGCACTTCTCCTAATTCTTGGTTGAGTTCCAACAGTATAGATCCTGTCCAATTTTTGTTTTACTGCATGCACAGGCCAGCTTAGATATCTCCTTCATCTTTCCCATGGCAAGTCCAGGAACTGGTGGGATGAGTGCATCTACACCTGTGACAGTGCGTGGATCTTTGTTGAAGTTTTTTTTTTTTTTTTTTTCTGATCATCTTCTGTCATGAGTCTTCTGAATTTATTCTTTAGAGAAGTGTCTGTTCAGCTCCTCTGCCCATTTTTTAATAGGGTTATTTGCTTTTTGAGTGTTAAGGCATGTGAGTTCTCTATATATTTTAGATGTTAACCCCTTGTTGGATATGTCATTTACAAATATATTCTCCCATAGTGTAGGATGCCTTTTTGTTATTTTTATGATGTCCTTTGCTGTACAGAAGCTTTTTAGCATGATGTAGTCCCATTTGTTCATTTTTGATTTTGTATGCCTTGTCCGAGGAGATGTGTTCAGGAAAATGTTACTCATGTTTATATTCAAGAAATTTTTGCCTATGTTTTCTTCTAAGAGTTTTATGGTTTCATGACTTACATTCAGGGCTTTGATCCATTTTGAGTTTACTTTTGTGTATGGGGTTAGACAGTAATCCAGTTTCATTCTCTTCCATGTAGCTATCCAGTTTTGCCAACACCAGTTGTTGAAGAGGCTGTCATTTTCCCATTGTATATCTATGACTTCTTTATCATATATTAATTGACCATATATGCTTGAGTTTATATCTGCCCTTTAGTCTATTCCATTGGTCTGTGGGTCTGTTCTTGTGCCAGTACCAAATTGTCTTGATCACTTTGGCTTTGTAGTACAGCTTGAAGTTGGGGAGTGTAATCCCCCCCACTTTATTCTTTTTAGGCTGATTATTGATAGGTATGTACTTATTGCCATTGCAGGCTTTAGATTCGTGGTTACCAAAGAGTCAAGGGTAATTCCCTTATTATCTAAGAGTCTACTATAACTCAGTATGCTATTACAAACACAACCTAAAGATTTTTTTTTCCTCCTTTCTCTTCATCCTCCATTCTTTATATATTAGGTATCATAATCTTTACCCTTTGTCTACCCCTTGATTGACTTTGGGGGTAGTTGATTTGATTTTGCATCTGCTTAGTAATTAATTGTTCTACTTTCTTTGCTGTAGTTTTATTTTCCCTGGTGACAGCTATTTAGCCTTAGGAATACTTCCGTCTATAGCTGTCCCTCCAAAATGCACTGTATAGGTGGTTTGTGGGAGGCAAATTCTCTCAACTTTTACTTATCTAAAAAATGTTTAATCCCTCCTTCAAATTTAAATAATAATCTTGCTGGGTAGAGCATTCTTGGTTCGAGGCCCTTTTTCATTGCATTACATATATCACGTCACTCCCTTCTGGCCTGAAAGGTTTCTGTTGAGAAGTCTGATGATAGCCTGATGGGTTTTCCTTTGTATGTGATCTTTTTTCTCTCTCTAGCTGCTTTTAAAAGTCTGTCTTTATCCTTGATCTTTGCCATTTTAATTATTATATATCTTCATGTTGTCTTCCTTGGGTCCCTTATATTGGGAGATCTGTGCACCTCCATGGCTTGAGAGACTGTCTCCTTCCCCAGATTGGGGAAGTTTTCATCAATTACCGCCTCATAGACAATTTCTATCCCTTTTTTCTCTCTTCTTCTTCTAGTACCCCTATAATGCAAATATTGTTCTGTTTGGATTGGTCATACAATTCTCTCAATATTCTTTCATTCTTAGAGATCCTTTTTTCTTTCTTTGCCTCAGCTTCTGTGTATTCCTATTCTCTAATTTCTATTCCATTCACCATCTCTTCTACATCTACTCTGCTTTTTTTTTTTGTATCAATAATCTATAATTACAGAAAGAACATTATGTTTACTAGGTTCCCCCCTTCACCAAGTCCCCCCCACATACCCCTTCACAGTCACTGTCCATCTGCTTAGTAAGATGCTGTAATATCACTACTTGTCTTCTCTGTGTTGCACAGCCCTCCCTGTGCCCCCCACGCACTATACATGCTAATCGTAATGCCCTCTTTCTTTATCCCCACCCTTATCCCTCCCTTCCCACCCATCGTCCCCAGTCCCTTTCCCTTTGGTAACTATTAGTCCATTCTTGGGTTCTGTAATTCTGTTGCTGTTTTGTTCCTCCAGTTTTCCTTTGTTCTTATACTCCACATATGAGTGAAATCATTTGGTACTTGTCCTTCTCCGCTTGGCTTATTTCACTGAGCATAATACCCTCTAGCTCCATCCATGTTGTTGCGAATGGTAGGATCTGGTTTTTTCTTATGGCTGTGTAATATTCCATTGTGTATATGTACCACATCTTCTTTATCCATTCATCTACTGATGGACATTTAGGTTGCTTCTATATCTTGGCTATTGTAAACAGTGCAGCGATAAACATAGGGGTGCATATGTCTTTTTCAAACTGGGCTGCTGCATTCTTAGGGTAAATTCCTAGGAGTGGAATTCCTGGGTCAAATGGTATTAATATTTTGAGCATTCTGAGGAACCTCCATACTGCTTTCCACAATGGTTGAACTAGTTTACATTCCCACCAGCAGTGTAGGAGGGTTCCCCTTTCTCCACAACCTCACCAACATTTGTTGTTGTTTGTCTTTTGGATGGTGACGATCCTTACTGGTGTGAGATGATATCTCATTGTGGTTTTAATTTGCATTTTTCTGATGATTAGCGATATGGAGCATCTTCATGTGCCTGTTGGCCATCTGAATTTCTTCTTTGGAGAATTGTCTGTTCATCTCCACTGCCCATTTTTTAATTGGATTATTTGCTTTTTGTTTGTTGAGGCGTGTGAGCTCTTTATATATTTTGGATGTCAATCCTTTATCAGATCTGTCATTTATGAATATATTCTCCCATACTGTAGGATACCTTTTTGTTCTAATGATGGTGTCCTTTGCTGTACAGAAGCTTTTCAGCTTGATATAGTCCCACTTGTTCATTTTTGCCTTTGTTTCCCTTGCCCGGGGAGATATGTTCATGAAGAAGTCACTCATGTTTATGTCCATGAGATTTTTGCATATGTTTTTTTCTAAGAGTTTTATGGTTTCCTGACTTACATTCAGGTCTTTGATCCATTTCGAATTTACTTTTGTGTATGGGGTTAGACAGTGATCCAGTTTCATTCTCTTACATGTAGCTGTCCAGTTTTGCCAGCACCATCTGTTGAAGAGACTGTCATTTCGCCATTGTATGTCCATAGCTCCTTTATCAAATATTAATTGGCCATATATGTTTGGGTTAATGTCTGGAGTCTCTATTCTGTTCTTGTGCCAGTACCAAATTGTCTTGATTACTGTGGCTTTGTAGTAGAGCTTGAAGTTGGGGAGCGAGATCCCCCGCACTTTTTTCTTCCTTCTCAGGATTGCATTGGCTATTTGGGGTCTTTGATGGTTCCATATGAATTTTTGAACTATTTGTTCCAGTTCATTGAAGAATGCTGTTGGTAATTTGATAGGGATTGCATCGAATCTGTATATTGCTTTGGGCAGGGTGGCCATTTTGACGATATTAATTCTTCCTAGCCAGGAGCATGGGATGAGTTACCATTTGTTAGTGACCTCTTTCATTTCTCTTAAGAGTGTCTTGTAGTTTTCAGGGTATAGGTCTTTCACTTCCTTGGTTAGGTTTATTCCTAGGTATTTTATTCTTTTTAATGCTATTGTGAATGGAATTGTTTTCCTGATTTCTCTTTCTATTAGTTCGTTGTTAGTGTATAGGAAAGCTACAGAGTTCTGTGTGTTAATTTTGTATCCTGCAACTTTGCTGAATTCCGGTATTAGTTCTAGTAGTTTTGGAGTGGAGTCTTTAGGGTTTTTTATGTACAATATCATGTCATCTGCAGATAGTGACAGTTTGACTTCTTCTTTACCAATCTGGATTCCTTGTATTTCTTTATTTTGTCTGATTGCCGTGGATAGGACCTCCAGTACCACATTAAATAGCAGTGGGGAGACTGGGCATCCCTGTCTTGTTCCTGATCTCAGAGGAAAAGCTTTCAGCCTCTCGCTGTTCAGTATGAGGTTAGCTGTGGGTTTGTCATATATGGCCTTTATTATGTTGAGGTACTTGCCCTCTATGCCCATTTTGTTGAAAGTTTTTTTCATGAATGGATGTTGAATTTTGTCAAATGCTTTTTCAGCATCTATGGAGATGATCATGTGATTTTTGTCCTTCTTTTTGTTGATGTGGTGGATGATGTTGATGGATTATCGTATGTTGTACTATCCTTGCATCCCTAGGATGAATCCCACTTGGTCATGGTGTATGATCCTCTTGCTGTATTTTTGAATTCGGTTTGCTAATATTTTGTTGAGTATTTTTGCATCTACATTCATCAGGGATATTGATCTGTAGTTTTCTTTTTTGGTGGGGTCTTTGCTTGGTTTTGGTATTAGGGTGATTTTGGCTTCATAGAATGAGTTTAGGAGTATTCCCTCCTCTTCTATTTTTTGGAAAACTTTAAGGAGAATGGGTGTACATCTTCTCTGTATGTCTGATAAAATTCCGAGGTAAATCCATCTGGCCCAGGGGTTTTGTTCTTGGGTAGTTTTTTGATTACCGATTCAATTTCATTGCTGGTAATTGGCCTGTTTAGATTTTCTGTTTCTTTCTGGGTCAGTCTTGGAAGGTTGTATTTTTCTAAGAAGTTGTCCATTTCTCCTAGGTTTTCCAGCTTGTTAGTATATAGATTTTCATAGTATTCTCTAATAATTCTTTGTATTTCTGTGGGGTCCGTCGTGATTTTTCCTTTCTCGTTTCTGATTCTGTTGATGTGTGTTGACTCTCTTTTTCTCTTAATAAGTCTGTCTAGAGGCTTATCTATTTTGTTTATTTTCTCAAAGAACCAGCTCTTGGTTTCATTGATTTTTTCTATTGTTTTATTCTTCTCTATTTTATTTATTTTTTCTCTGATCTTTATTATGTCCCTCCGTCTGCTGACCTTAGGCCTCATTTGTTCTTCTTTTTCCAATTTCGATAATTGTGACATTAGACCATTGTTCTTCCTTCTTTAAATATGCCTGGATTGCTATATACTTTCCTCTTAAGACTGCTTTTGCTGCATTCCACAGAAGTTGGGGCTTTGTGTTATTGTTTTCATTTGTTTCCATATGTTGCTGGGTCTCCATTTTAATTTGGTCATTGATCCATTGATTATTTAGGAGCATGTTGTTAAGCCTCCATGTGTTTGTGAACCTTTTTGCTTTCTTTGTACAATTTATTTCTAGTTTTATACCTTTGTGGTCTGAAAAGTTGGATGGTAGGATTTCAGTTGTTTGGAATTTACTGAGTTTCTTTTTGTGGCCTAGTATGTGGTCTATTCTGGAGAATGTTCCATGTGCACTTGAGAAGAATGTGTATCCTGTTGCTTTTGGATGTAGAGTTCTGTAGATGTCTATTAGGTCCATCTGTTCTAGCGTATTGTTCAGTGCCTCTGTGTTCTTACTTATTTTCTTTCTGGTGGATCTGTCCTTTGGGGTTAGTGGTGTGTTAAAGTCTCCCAAAATGAATGCATTGCATTCTATTTCCTCCTTTAATTCTATTAGTATTTGTTTCACATATATTGTGCTCCTGTATTGGTTGCATATATGTTTATAATGGTTATATCCTCTTGTTGGCCTGATCCCTTTGTCATTATGTAATGTCCTTCTTTATCTCTTGTTACTTTCTTTATTTTGAGGTCTATTTTGTCTGATACTAGTATTGCAACACCTGCTTTTTTTCTCTCTGTTGTTTGCATGAAATATCTTTGTCCAACCCTTGACTTTTAATCTGTGCATGTCTTTGGGTTTGAGGTGAGTCTCTTGTAAGCAGCATATAGATGGTTCTTGCTTTTTTATCCATTCTATTACTCTGTGTCTTTTGATTGGTGCATTCAGTCCATTTACATTTAGGGTGATTATTGAAAGATATGTACTTATTGCCACTGCAGGCTTTAGATTTGTGGTTACCAAAAGTTCAAGGTTAGCTTGTTAAGTACCTTACTGTCTGACCTCACTCACTTATTGAGCGTTATAAACACAGTCTGATGGTTATTTCTTTCCCTTCTTTTTCCTCCTCCTCCATTCCTCATATGTTGGTTGTTTTGTTCTGTGCTCTTTTTAGGAATGCTCCCATCTAGAGCAGTCCCTCTAAGACACCCTGTAGCGGTGGTTTGTGGGAGGCAAATTCCCTCAACTTTTGCCTGTCTGGGAATTGTTTAATCCCTCCTTCATATTTAAATGATAATCCTGCTAGATACAGTATCCTCGGTTCAAGGCGCTTCTGTTTCATTGCATTAAATATATCATGCCATTCTCTTCTGGCCTGTAAGGTTTCTGTTGAGAAGTCTGATGATAGCCTGATGGGTTTTCCTTTGTAGGTGACCTTTTTACTCTCTCTGGCTGCCTTTAATACTCTGTCCCTGTCCTTGATCTTTGCCTTTTTAATTATTGTGTGTCTTGGTGTTGACCTCTTTGGATCCTGTTTCTCGGGAGTTCTTTGTGCCTCAGTAGTCTGAGCAACTATTTCCTCACCCAGTTTGGGGAAGTTCTCAGCAATTATTTCTTCAAAGACACTTTCTATCCCTTTTTCTGTCTCTTCTTCCTCTGGTACCCCTATAATGTGGATATTGTTCCTTTTGGATTGGTCACACAGTTCTCTTAATATTGTTTCATTCCTGGAGATCCTTTTGTCTCTCTCTGCATCAGCTTCTGTGCGTTTCTGTTCTCTGGTTTCTATTCCATCAATGGCCTCTTGCATCTTAACCATTCTGCTTATAAATCCTTCCAGAGTTTGTTTCACTTCTGTAATCTCACTCCGGAAATCTGTGATCTCCCTCCGGACATCTGTAATCTCCCTCCAGACTTCATCCCTTAGCTCTTTCATATTTCTCTGCAGCTCTGTCAGCATGTTTATGTTTTTTATTTTGAATTCTTTTTCAGGGAGACTGGGTAGGTCTGCCTCTGCAGATTCTTTCTCAGGTGTAACTATCTTGGACTGGACCAGATTTTTGTTTACTTTTCGTGGTGATAGCAGTGGCTGTAGGCAGGTTGTGGGTGTGTCAGCTGGGAGAAGAATTCCTTTCCTGCTTGCTGGATGCCTTGCCCTTCTCCGCTGCCTGGGATGTGTATCTGCACTCCTGGAACAGCCACTGGGTTAATCTCCTAAGCTGCTGTGGGCGTGGTGTCCATCAGAGCAGCATGGAGCCCTGCGGGGAGTGGTAGGCATGCCAGGTGCGCTCCTCCATAGTAGTGGCGACCCTGCTGGGTAGCTGTGTGGCAGCAGCGGCCTTTGGGTCTGGCCTGGCAGCTGTGTGTTGGCCTGGGATTCCAGTTGGCTCCTGGGAGCGCACCTGCTCCCTTTGGCTCCACTGCCAGTGTGCATGGGGCTTTTCTGCGCAGGCTTCTTTCGGGCTCTGGCTTCTCTGCCGCTGGTGCACGGGAGCTACGCCTGTGTTTTTCGTTCGCGCCGCTGCAGGCTAGCACAAGACTCTCCTGTGGTGCACAGATCTGCTCTCAGTTCCTTCCAGCTCTTCCGCTTCCGGTGCGCGCTCCCACTCTCCTGCTACTGGGCCCGTGTGTCGGGGTCCACGCCAGTTGGAGGAATGACTGAAAGGCTGCCAATCCTGTGAGGGGCTTCAGAGCTGCACTGCCACCGTTTAGGGCACCTAAGTTTCCCCGGTATTCCCAGCTGCTGGGACAACTTCATCCAGCTATGTGGTCCCTGTCTCTTTAAGACTTGCAGAAAGCCCTCGCTTTTCTTTTGTCTCAGGGGCGCTGGTTGCGGGGACCTGCCACAGGTTTTGCTTTTCCGTTTCTCTAATATCCAGCACCCCGTTCACCTTGTGTCTGCATTCCAGGTGCGGATTTCTAGAGCTGGTTGTTTAGCAGTCCTGGGCTTTCACTCCCTCCCAATTCCAACTCCTTTCTTCCCTCCGGGTTTTGGGCTGGGGGAGCGTTCGGGTCCCGCCTGGCCACAGCTTGTATCTTACCCCCTTTGTGTGATGCTAAGTTCTCGCAGATGTAGATGTATCCTGGCTGTTGTATGGCATCCCCTGGTGTCTCTTTTAGGAATATTTTGTAATTATTGTATTTTCATAAATATATATGTTTTGGGGAGGAGATTTCCTCTGAACTACTCATGCCGCTATCTTCCTGTGATCCTTCTGCTTTTAAATCCCTACATTGTATGTTTCATTTCAGATATGGAATTTCTTAATTATTGAATCTCCATCCTAAATTCATCCCTGAGTTCTTGAATATTTTTCTATACCTCCATGAGCATGTTTATGATTTTTATTTTGAATTCTCTTTCTGGAAGATTGGTGAGTTCAGTTTAATTTGTCCCTTTTTTTGGTTTTTGTGAGATTTTTGTTTGAGCCAGGTTCCTTTGATGTTTAATATTTGTATGTGGCGCCCTCTAGTGCCCAGAAGCTCTAGTCTCTGGAGGTGCTCAGTCCCTTGGGTGATGTCAGGGTTTTCAGGGGAGCAGCACTGGTGCCTGGGGGGAGGAAAGAGCTGTTTCCTTTTTCCCAGCCGCAGTGCCTTTCTCCACTGCTAGAACCAGTGGGCTGAGCACATAGGTATCAGCCTCTGTGCTTTGCATCTGTAGCTGCCATAGGCGGGGCCTCTCTCTGGCTGGCCTGATGGCAGCGCAGGGACCGCTGGTTTGTGTGCCAGTGCAGGTAGGCCAGGAGGAAGGTGCGGCAGGCTGCATATGACAGTGGGGGGCCTCAGAGTTGAGTAGCCATCCAGGGGATGGAGCGCCTGAAGCTCCTGAAAGTTCCCAACCTGTTGGGCAGAGTACGCCCAGATAACCTTGTCCACTTATCCCTTCTCCCACGCAGCAAGCTTCCTGCAAATCCCGCCCCTTCAGCGCCCTCTTGCTGCTAGGAAGCCTCTCATACCGCCCTCCTTTCCTTTGTCCCAGGGCAGCCAGATGTGGATCCCTGTCCTCCACAAACGGTGAGATCTGTCTCTCCAAGTATTCTGCCTATCTTAGCTTTTCAACCCCACTAATCTCCAGAGCACCATGCAATGTAGGTTTGTACTCCCAAAGCAGATCTCCAGGGCTGGGTGTTCAGCAGTCCTAAGCTTCCACCGACACCCATTTCATTTATCTTCCTCCTGCCTGTGAGCTGGGGTGGGGGAAGGCCTTGGGTCCCACCAGATCAAGGCTTTGGTACATAACCCTGTTTCTTGAAGTCTGCTCTGTTCTCCAGGTATATGCAGTCTGGTGCAGCCTTCTTTCCTGTTGCTCTTTTAGGATTAGTTGTATAAACTATATTTTCACATTATGTGATTTTGGGAGGAGTTCTCTGTCTCACCTGTCATGCTGCCATTTTGAATCCGACCTCTGCCCAGATGGAGGATATTACATTTGTCCTTAAGTTCGATCTTAATCGATTTTGCCAAGCTTTTGCTCCATTAAAATCATCTAAAAGTTAACTTGATACTTATCTTTCATAAGATATCTTTAAACTTTTTCAATTAGGTATTTGATAAGTATCTTCTCTACTGCCATCTGAATATTTATAAAAATTTTGAAGGTGGTGTACTGCTGAGCTAGGGAACAATAATTCTATAGATGCTTCTTTCAAAGTTGACACTTGAAGCTAACAAAGTCCAGTTTTACCATTTATAGTAACATTGTGTCCAGATAATTCCATCAAGTCTCAACCTAATTACTCAGAAAAACAAGTAAGTTAACTTTGGTTTGATTTATTTTTATTGATGGCATATCAGTTTTGCTGCATTCTTTTTCACTTATTCACTTTCTATCAAATAAGTAATTTTCCTCAGGATAAACAGTAAATTTATTGGCACATATTTTTTTTTCTTTTTCAAATACCAAGAAACATTTGCTTATCTTCTCTCTCCTTTCAATACTTTGTGGCTCCTCAAAGATAGTAGTGAGAAGTATAATTGTTACCTAGAGCATAGGGTATGGAAGGAGTTGTAATGTAGGATGGGATCAGATTCTGGGGGCCTTGAAAAATAATAACAAGCTTGTCTTTATTAGTAGTTGAGGGGAGAGGGCTTCTGCACGTTTTAGAAAACTGTAGTCATATGATAGTTAATCAAGTTTTAGAAATATTAGAGAGTAAATGATTAAATGTGGAAGAGATGGCAAACATAGATAGGGTAAAACTTTTCAAAAGGTAGTCTTTAAGCATTGTAGGCAGGACCAAGTCTGTTTTGTAAAGTATTTTATACTTATTGTCTGGCAAGTACTTTTAATGTAGTAAGCCATAAATAAGTGTGTGTTGAGTGATAGTAGTAAGAAACACTGAAGCAGCGGGGAATCAAGAAGGGATTTGATAGTGTGAAAGTAGAATTCATAGAACTTGATGGCTAAATAATGGATTGCAGGTGGAGACACAGAAATGTTGAAGATGTCTCTGAGGTTCTAGACAGTGTGATCAAGAGGATGATAGATCATCAACAGGATAGGGAACATAGAGAGTTCTAGGGAAAAATGAGAAGCCAGCAGGACAACCATGTGGCATGTCTGGCAAATATTTCAAAATTCAGTGCTAGAATTCAGAAGGAAGTAGAGCAGAAGCTACACAGTAGAAACAGCATCTCAGAGTGGCTACTGAAGGTTGCATAGAACAATTAAACATTTGTCACCATATATAGGTTGCTTAATATTTTGAAGTAATGTATATAAGGCACCTGGTATTTAACAGTAGGCAAAAATGTTAACTTCTTTTCTCCTCTCCTGTTTGGTGGCAGCTAACTTATTAAAGAGCATTGTAGAGAGAAACAAGAGCCTGGACAAAAGGCATCTGTATTTAGAATAGGAGGAAAAAGAGACAAGATATCCTCAGGGTTAGGATACAAACCAAGAGAATAGTTATGGGAGAAGGGTTTCAAGAAGTGGTAACAGGTGTAAGGAGACCATCAGGTTGGACAGTTAGGTGGTCAGAAATACTTATTTTAGTTGTATGATCATGGCGAAAGACAGACTGAGAGGATTTTAAAAATGAACAAAGCTGAAGCTGGGATAACTATAGTATGATTTCCAGAGACCGCAGTGTGGCTTTAACCAGTTAGAAGACAAGGTTTAATAGAGTAAACTTTAAATGGTGATAGAATTTGGGTAGAGAGGCTCTTATGGTAAAAATAAGGAGGAAAAAGCCTTGTTTTTTATTGGGCTAAGGAAACTATTTGTTAAATAATGATAAAACCTATAAATGGTTCAGAGTCGAATAAGTAGAATAGTGTCAGATTATAGAAGCACTATGGAACTCTTGAAAACTAGGGAAAGAAAACTGGATTTGGGCTTTTTTCTTAAGCATGTTTACTACTGATATTAAGTGAGAATTATAAAATGCATTCCTTACAGTTAGTAACAAAAAAGTAATGCCAAAATATGCACTTAATTATTACTTTTATGCATGGTTATATGTTTGACTTAATTAGATAATATATATTTTTTGTATAATAAATTAGACTTTTCTTTCTTTTAGGTCAACTTTCATTCTATGATGCAAACTCAAAACAGTTGTTGTATTCCTTTAAGATGAAATTTACTCAGCCAGTACTACCTGGTTTCATGGTTAGTACCTAATTTATATTTTATTTGATTTGACATCTTGAAAGAGAACCGTCTATGCTGTATATTTGGGGAAGCAGAATCTTATTTTTCTTCATATTCCTCTCCCTTTCCCTAATCCACCTCTCTCAAATCTGTGATTGTATGTATATTTTTGGTATATTTTATTGAAGTTAAAGTTAATACATAAAAATACTCAAATCATAAGCATGAAGTCTGATGAATATTCATAGAACTGTACTCATTATCTAAATCAAGCAATGAACTATTTCCAGAACCTCATAAACTCTCTTATGCCCATTTCCAGCCCCTAATAGCCCTCTTCCAAAGATTATAATCTTGAGTTTTAATACCATAGATTCATTTGGCTTTCTTTTCAAATTCATGTAAATGAAATCAAACTGAATTTCTTTGGCTCAACATTTTGTTTGTGAGATTATGTTGTGGTAGTTCACTAATTCTCATATAGTATTCCATTATATGACTGTATCATAATTTATGTATCCATTCTAATGTAGTTGGATACTTTGGTGGTTTCCCTTTGGAAACATCTACAAGTAGAACGGCTATGAACATTCTTGTTCATGTCTTTTGGTAAATGTATATATACATTTCAAGTGGTTATATAATTAGGATTGGGGTTGCTAGATCATAAGGTAACTGTATAACCAACTGTAGAATGGTTTTCCTAAGTCATTGATTATACTAATTTATCATCAGTAATATATGAGAATTTGAGTTTTTCTACATCTTTATCAAGATTTGGTGTTACCCTTTTTAAAGTTTGGTCCTTTCAGTGGGTATGATATATTACATTGTGATTTTCATTTGCATTTTCTTGGTGACTAGTGCTGTTGAACAACTTTTTATATTCTATTGACCATTTGGTTATAATCTTTGTGAAATAGTTGTTCAAGTCTTCTGCCTGTATTTCTATTGGGTTCCCTTCTTGGTTCCCATTGGTTGATTTGGAGTTCTTTATATATGGAGTCCTTTGCTAGGTATATATATTGCAAATATCTTTTCCACTCTGGCTTTTCTTTTCTCTCTCACTGGTGTCTTTTGATGAACAAAAGTTAATTTAAATGTAGTTCAATTTATCAATATTTCATTTATGATTAGTACTTTTTGTATTTTGTTTAAGAAGTCTGTATTCACCCCAAGGTCATGAAAATATTGTGTTTTCTTCTAAAAGCTTTTCCTTCAGATACTGATTGCATTTACAGTGCAAGTACAAAGCAGAATTGATGTGTTTGTTGTGAAGTTGGGGTCAGGATACATTCTTTAATTTCATATGGATATCTGCTTATTCCAGGACCATTTATTGAGAAGAATAGCCCTTTTCCATTGCAGTGCAGTGCCATCTGTGTATAATATTAGATGATTCTATGTATGGTAGGCTGCATGTGTATGTGTCCCTGCACATGTATATAATTTAAGGACTACTCAGTTTCAGGTTGGTGTATATAATAAAAACATGATTCTCCATACAAAATGAAACTTAGTTTTGAGTTTTTTTTAAAGCAAATATTACTGTTTTATGCTTTGCATTTCTCTATAAAGTTAGGGGCTACTGTGGGAAGATCTGCAATCCAGTTAAGATCATCATTATTCTGGCTAGAACTTGGGGGCTACTTCTACAAATCTGGGTGCTATATTTCCATTGCAGACTGGGTGGAATGCTTTGTATGTATATTCTAACATCATCACCCCTAACTGTGAATCCTCTCAACCGTGAGGAGAAAGGATTCAGGTTATAGGTGGGTTTAAAGTACAGTACTTTTAAATCTCAAAATTGATAATGATTTACTCTAGATACCCTAAAATCTTAAAATAAGTTTAGAATAATGCTAATACCATGACTTCTACTTTTTCATTAAAAAGTAAAAGTGATTAGTGAATAAAGTTACTGTTCATAGAAAACTACTTAGGGATATTGCAAGTGGTATTTTTTTTTTTTTTACTTTGTCACAAACCTCTGCTGTATTATTATGTATTTTTGGCTGCTTTTCCAAATTGACCAGCTAGAAACAAATTTTTTACCATATGAAACTCAGTTATTTTTTTCCCCAAGTCTTAAATATGTTTTGATAAAAGGGTAGATTTCATGTTTAATTTGAGTCACTCTCAGATAGATATGTAGTGAGTTTATTATTTTTTCATTCCAAACATACTATTGTAATTATGCTAGTAAATGTCATAAGATGCTTTAGGAAATGTACTTACAAGCTGGTTAAATTTTTTATTTATCTTTGTTGTTCATTGAAGACTTGTTTTTATTAACTAGGCAAATGACTGTTAAATGTTTTGTGTGTACAAGATGAATTTTTGTTTAAAGTCAGGTTTATTGAGGTATACTTTATAGAATTACAATTCTGTGGGATCTGACAAATGCTTACAGTTTTATAACCACCACTATAATCAAGATACAGAACATTTCTATCACCCTAGAAAATTCCTCCATAGTCCTTTGTAGTGGACCTCTCCTATCATACTCAGATGTAGCAGTCACTAATCAGCTTTAGTCTCTATAATTTTGTCTCTCACAGAATGACTATCAAAGAAAAAAATGGTATGGTATGTAGATTTTTGATTCTGTAGTATATTGCATTTGAAATTCATCCATGTTGTTTTGTTTGTCATTAGTTCCTTTTTATTGCTGATTAATGTTCCATATTCGTTATGTACCGTATGTTACTCAGTCATTCACCAGTTGAAGGACATTTAGGTTCTTTCTTTTTGGCAACTATGAATAAAGGTACTGTAAATATTTGCTGTGGGTTTTTGTGTGACTATTCATTTTCATTTCTCTTGCATAAGTAGCTAGGAGTGAGGTTGCTAGAGCACATTGAAAGTGTATGTTTAACTTTATAAGCTACCATGTTTTCCAAAGCATTTGTACCATCTTTGCATTCCTACTAACAATATATGAGAGTTCACCACATCCTTGCTATTATTTGATATTGTCAGATATTTAGTTAACAAGCAATTTTAACAGGTGTATACTGGTATTTCATTGTGGTTGTAACTTAAATTTTCTTTCCTAAGTGATGTTGAGCATCTATCTTTTCATGTGCTTACTTGCCATTTGTATCATTTCTTTGATGAAGCCTTTTAAAACCTTCAGCTCATTTTAAAAATTAGGTTGTTTACTTAAAAAAAAATTACTTATTTTTTAAGTATCACTGATATACAATCTTATGTTGGTTTCGATTTACAACACAGTGCTTCAACAGTTGCCCATATTATTAAATCTTCACCCCGCCTAGTACGGACACTGTCTATCAATGTAGTAATGTTACAGAATCATTAACTGTATTCTCCAACTTATACCTGTACTACCAACTTATATTGTGATTGTGAATTATTGTACCCCTTTATCCTCTTACCCCTCCTCTACAAACTCCCCAATGACTCCCCCTTTGTAACCACTATTCCCTTTTTGGTATCTATGAATCTTTTGCTATTTTGTTCCTTCTGTTTTGCTTTGTTTTTATATTCCACAAATAAGTGAAATCATTTGATACTTATATTTCTCTGCCTGGCTTATTTCACTGAGCATAATACCCTATAGATCCACCTGTGTTGTTGCAAATGGGAGGCTTTCTTTTCTTTTTATGGCTGAATAGTATTCCACTGTGTATATGTACCACATCTTTTTTATCCATTCATCTATTGTGGGGTACTTAGGTTGCTTCCATATCTTGGCTATTGCAAATAGTGTGGCGATAAACATAGGGGTGCATATGTCTTTTTGAATCACAGATTTTGTTGTTTTCAGGTAAATTCATAGGAGTGGAATTAATGGATTGAATGGTATTTCCATTTTTAGTTTTTTGAGGAACCTCCATATTGCTTTCCACAGTGGTTGCACCAATTTAAATACCCACCAACACTGTAGGAGTGTTTCCATTTCTCTGCATCCTCGCCAACATTTATTTCTTGTCTTTTGGATAGTGGCCATCCTAATTTGTGTGAGGTGATGCCTCATTATGGTTTTAATTTGCCCTTCCCTGATGATTAGTGATGTGGAGCATCTTTTCATGTGCCTGTTGGTCATCTGTATTTCTTCTTTGGAGTAGTGTCTGTTTAGGTTCTCTTCCCATTTCTTAATTGGGTTATTTGTGTTTTGAATGTTGAGGCTTATGGATTCTTTATGTAATTTAGGTGTTAACCCCTTATCAGATGAGTCATTTGTGAATATATTCCCACATACTGTAGGGTGCCTTTTTGTTCTACTGATGGTGTTCTTTGCTGTACACAAGCTTTTTAGTTTAATGTAGTCCCATTTGTTCATTTTTTATTTTATTTCCCTTGCCTGAGGATATGTGTCCAGGAAAAAATTGCTCATGCTTATATCAAGAGATTTTTGCCTATGTTTTCTTCTAAGAGTTTTTATGATTTCATGACTTATATTCAGGTCTTTGCTCCATTTTGAGTTTACTTTTGTGTATAGTCAGACAATAGTCCAGTTTCATTCTCTTACATGTAGCTGTCCAGTTTTCCCAGCACCAGACTTGTTTTCTTATTAGTGAGTTTTAAGATCTCTTTATGTATTCTGGATATGGGTCCTTTATCAGATTAATGTTTTGCAAATATTTTTTCCCTATCTGTGGCTTTTTTCATGTTCTGAATTTGAAGAGATATGTTTCATTTTGATGAAGTCCAGTTTTTTTCTTCCTTTTTTTATGGATCATGCTTTGCCTAACTCAGGGTCACAAAAATATTCTTCTTTGTTTTCTCCTTGACGTTTTAGGTTTCTTACATTTGGATTTATCCATGTTGAGTTAATTTTGAGGTAATTGGTATCAGGTATGGTTTGAGATCTATTATTTTGCGTATGGATGTCTAAGTGTTCCAGTATCACTTACTGAAAAAGATTAACATTTTTCCATTAATTTGCCCCTGAACCTTCATACTAGATACTTTGAATAAATATTTTGACAAATCACTTAAATAATTTCCAAGAAAGTAATATAATAGTTTTATAATCAGAGAGTCACTTTTGTATTTTGGGAGTTATCACTACTGAACCTGCTAGTTAAAAAAATCTAGATGTTAATTATGTATTATAAATTTTTATGGGTCAGTAGATTTTTTGGTACAATACTGTAAGGATATGATTAAAGGTGGGAATACTTCAACAATTTCTACAGTTTTCCTTGCCTTAAGCTTTTGTCTGCTACGTACATGGCAGTTCATGATCTGTATTCTTAAATGATCCACGTTTTCACATTTTAATTCTCTTGACTCTGTTCTATGTCATTTTATTGAATGATAGCTGCTCTGTTCACAGGCAAAACAGTTTTATTTTTCAAAAGCTCATTTACATATATGATGATAGCGTATGGCAGATATATCTGGATATCACCATTTGCATTATTCTCAGAAGTCCTTAAAGAATTATAAAAGAGTTATTATTAATAACAAGTTAGGGAAGAAATCAATGGATTTTACTGTGTTAACAGGGAGCAGTGCTGTTAGTTTCCTAGAGTCTCTTAGGCCACATCTTATTAATTATCAAAATCTAAAGCAGTAATTGGAATAAGGAAGTTGGCTCTTGTGCACTTTTCTTAGTTGTAAAGTTAGCATCGGTAATAATAACCTATATCTTTTGCTTAGCTTAATCTAATTTGATCTCCAAATTTCTGCCGCCTTTGTTTAGGTTTAGTTCCCTCTCTGGAGCACAGTGGGTGCTCCAGTCTTGTGCTCCAGTGGATTTTGCTTACCACAAAGACTTCCTCTGGCCTCTGTGGTTGAAAATATTTGAGTTAGCCTTTGTGTCTCCCCTTAGTTCAAATATGGAGGTTATCAGTTTAGAACTTGTTAATGTTCGCATACTTAGCATTTTGCCTTTCAAATGGAAATTTTAAGAATCTTTGAAGTTCCAATTTGACTTGATGTTTGACTGAAGCTTTGTTTTTGTCTTTTCTTAGGTCTGGTGTGGTGGACTTTCTTTGAGTACTGGGATGCAGGTTCCAAGTGCTGTAAGAACACTTCAGAAAAGTGAAAATGGAATGACTGGTTCAGCTAGCAGCCTAAACAATGTTACTCAGTAATGCCTATTTAGAATATGCGTAGCCCCCTTTTGATTGGGAGGCCTTTTCTGTGCAGTTACTAATCACTGAAGTTACGAGTGGTGGAAGTCAGGTTTGCTATGCTCTGCTTTAAGGCCTGGAATCTGTTAGCATTAAGCATCTAGTAGGAAGCACTCACAGGAACCTACTGTGCAATATCGTGGAAGCAGGCACATGTCAAACAGGAAACCGATGTTTTAAAGAATAAATGAGAAAGGTAGTATTTAAGTAGTTATATAGAAACCAACTTTTGTTTCTTGGATTACTTTGGCTCTTCTAATATGTTTAGTTACATATGGTAGCCCTAGAGCCTGAGGGAAAAGCATTTAAGTCTTGCCACCTCTCTCTATACTTCCTTTAAAAATGAAAATCGCAGCACTACCTATTATTTAGTTCTTACACTGAACTTTAAAAATAAACAATCCTCTAAGTTTTTATGAAAATTTAGTAATTGGGGATACTGGAAGGATCTTCTTACAATGGCTTATTTTTTTCCTTTTTATAAATGAGTTTTGCTAAATTATCCTCTTATGTTTACTGACTAGATTGTACATCATTTTCTCTTTTCTAAATATGATATTTCTCTTGTGGTTATGACTAAAAATAGAGAGTGGATAGACTTAACAGCTTAAAATCACTCAAACTGCAGTTCTTTACCTGCTGCACTAACAGTGGCAAAGGAGATCTTTATTGTCCTGTGGAGTAATTAAACTTCATTCCATCATTTTAAATGAGGGGTAAGATTTTTCAAAGCTTTATATTTTCTGATTTTGTTATCTAGTTTAATACTACCTTTAATAGTTATCTCTGGTAAAATTTTCACTTGAGTTTGGTAATAACTGATAATTATATTGATTTTTAACATTTCTAGTAGGAATTAAAGTTTATTGAAGTTATATAGAAGGCAGAAAAACCTATACTACTCAAGTTTTATTTAAGAAGGATAGGTTATAAAGAGAGTTGCCTAAAACTTATTTACTGAAGTCTTTATGTCTGCTTTTTCATAAGGTATGGAATGGGTTAAAAATAAGTGTTTTGAAAAAGCCTACATACCTCTGACTTATTTGGCACATGACTATTCAGGGGTTATTCTCTCAATCCTTTTGCTACATTTATTTGCTTTCTTAATGGGTATAATCCTTTCAAAAATCAATATAGACTCTGAAGTTGTAATTACAGTTCCTTGAGCATTTTGAAGAGGTCTGAACTTGTATATTCCTTGATATTTGAAACTCTTTTAACTTTTTCATGTTGATTTTCTTTCATTGATATTTTACATATATTGTGCCATGACACCTTTCTCCTAAGAAGTGGCTTGCTGCTTACATATGAGTTGCCTTTTACAAAAAGGCCTGTGAAATAGCAATAGCCTGTTCTTTCTTAAAGTTACTGCTTAATGATAGGATGATTAGCTAATTGAGCAATTTTATTTGAACTGAGTATTATTTTTCCAGAGGACATTCATATCTGCACCATTATCTATGAAACACTGGTAATTTTAAAGACTATAAGGCAGTTTAGAGAATGAAATATGTCAATAGATATTCTTTTACTTCTCCCAAAAAATATAATTTTGGATTTTATTTTTCCTAGAGATTTTGAGAAATCTCTGGATGTTTTGTTCCCTACAGTGGGGTTATTCAACAATCTAAGGAACCAGGAAGCTATTACTGTCTTTCATAGAGGCAAACCTGAAAGGAGTAACTTAGTGGTGGTGCTGTTTTATGTGAACAGTTACACGTGTATATTTTAGCAAAAATGACACAGAAAAAGCCAGGAGTTCTTGTATAAAATTTTAACTATTATGTTTTTATATAATTGTATCTTCTCTTTAATTCAGTGCCTTCTTTCTCTAAGCATGCTCTTGCTCCATGCCCCATGTCAACTGATACGTAGGCCAGAAACCATTATGTTATTAAACTGGTGAGGGCCTTCTATTGCACAGGGTGTGTGGAAAAGGAAATATTAATCAGGAGCTGGAGGAGTGCATATGATTCTTTCCTGTGCTCTTGATATCATTTGAAACCCTTCATAGTTTTCTAATATTCACTTGGAAAATTCATTTGAAGTAATGCTATTATACTTCAGAATAAAAATCTGAGGTTTTCCTCTTACTGTGCTTCTTAAAAGTCTCTAAAGATAAAGAACAAAATGTACAGGGTTTTAGGTTAGTTGTTTTGTGTTTATTTGTGTTGAGTTAAATTGGAAAAAGTTTGCCATTCTCATTTTCAAAGTAGAAAAGAATCAACTGTAGTGCCTATTTAAATAGTTTCAAATTAAGGTAACTATTAAGTTGGCCATACTCATTGGCATTTGAACTAAAATTGCTCAGTTTTATTCATTATGGAAAGTTTTGATATACCCTTTTAAACATCCTTTATTAGTTTATTTACCCTTTGTTTTGATAGGTCAAACATGATTGCTTTCTGTAAAAGAAATGCATGAGAGGTTGACAGTAATGGATGTATCACAGGTGTAAAAAATTGTTTTATTAAAACATGCATTAGTATTACATTTCTCTTTTAGCAGTAAATCCCACACCAGTTTTAGTAAACTGGATAAAGAAATGAAAGAATTGCCTTAAGCACTTTAAAAAATTTTTTTGTAATTCATTTTGACTCTTTGGGCTGACCATGTCACATATGTCTTTAATGTTTGGTAAATATGTATATGCTAAGCATTTAATAACTGAATGCATGTAGAAATTTAATATACAGTGATCTTTTGAGTGTTCCAGATAGGTAAACAAACTGAAAGTATTAGGGGTGTGCCTGTCTGTACATGAATTTGATTTATGGTGTCTGTACCATGTTGAGAAACCATGAACTGCTGCTATACAGCTATATTTGGCCTATTTTATTCTGCGCACAGTAATTTTAGCCCATGTTATCATCTAAAGACACATATTGACTTGGTTTTATTTACTCATTTATGAAATTAAAGCACGAACACTATCATGTATAATTTGAATTTTCTGTGACTGGTCCTTGGTGGTATAAATAATAAAAGTAATTTTTAATGAAGTCTTTTAATTAGGCCAAAATACTCTATATCATGACTTACCTAGAATGATTAGTTTTTTGCTATATACTTTTCCCATAAAATTATAGTCAGTTGTATAATTTTAATTATTTCTTTTGGAGACACTGGAAAAAAATGGAAAAGGATAAAAAAATTGGAAAATGATTATTTCAAAGAGTATTAATTTTAGAAGAGAGTGTAGACTTCTTACTCTAAAGTATGTGATTCCAGGCTAAAAAAACTAAGAATCATATTTTCAAATCATCATAATGTTTTTTAAAACCTATATTTGTTAGATCAGTGTTCATTCATTTGCTGATTCATACACCAAATATTTAAGTGTCTGTGATAACAGCAGTCATACTTTACATTCAGAATTCTAAAATTAATGAAGTTTGATGTACTGTGAGTATAGTTTTGCTGCTACTGAGTGGTATGGCAAAGTTTACATCTTCAAAAACAATGTTTTGAAGTAGATTTGTTAATTTTTAAAAAATTCAAATTAACTTCATATAATATAGTTCACTTTTATATAATCACATAAAATGGGTCTGGAAAATTTTTCCCTTGATTTTATTTTCACACTGCATATATTATTTTTTATTAAGGTATAACTGATATACACTCTTATGAAGGTTTCACATGAAAAAACAATGTGGTTACTACATTTACCTATATTATCAAGTCCCCACCCATACCCCAATGCAGTCACTGTCCATCACACTGCATGTATTCTTTTAGGGAAGTATATGGTCAGCATAAATTTATTCAGCATCCAGGCAACCATAAAGTTATTTGCTATTTCTAACCAAAATGTCCATTTCATAGTGCTAATAGTATAGCATTATAAGAGATCATGAATGTTTCCTTAATCATCACAGAAAAATTACCTCATGTTCAGTATAATTTTAGTTTTGTGCATATCTTACAGTATTCACATTTTGCAAATATTTGTGATCCTGGTATGTCATATATGATAGCTTTGTTACCTGGAACATTTGATTAATGTAAATACTTTAAGTTTTTTAAGTAACTTGGAGTTTAGATTACATTTGGTATATGTTGTTTTTGTTGAAAAGATAAATTGTTGGATATGCCATATAAAGGTTAGTATTGGCATATAAATAAGTAGAAGAGATTGCCGTAGTACTTTTCTCCTCAGACCACCCAGTTATTAAAACAGTATTTGTTATTTCTGGGTCAATAAAAGGTACTGACTTTTGATTCATAATCATTTGAGTTGTGTTAGTTTAAACTGATTTATTTTCTTAATGGTACCCATTCAATATAAGTTGGTTCTTGGGAATGGACATGAGAGGATTTCACAGTATGTAGGGCAGAAGGTAGGTGAATGTGTTTGCTTTGGCATGGAGTTTCTTAAGTTTGGACCAATTTTAAAATAAGTCAAATTGTAAATGATTGGTAAGAGGCATTTTTATTAGTATTAGACATTTTTGGAGAGCCTATGAGCTATGAGAATACTTTTTTTTTTAACATTTCCAATATCTCTAAAGTACCAAAGCATTGAGTCTAGTTTACCATTTAAGGAAGGCTCTTTAAAATCAAATTTATAACTAATTCACACTGTAAGATATATAACAGCTAAAGTGTTGGAGTAATTTATATTAAATCACTAGTCTTTAAAAAAATTTCTGGATATAATGAAAAATATTTTGGCTTCATTTCTTTTAAAGTATTTAAACTTAGTTCTACCATCTGCTGGATCTGTGACCTCTACATAAGTCACTTACCATCTTTGGGCCTCCATTGCCTTACATAAAATAATTGTAACTTGTTCAGCCTACCTCGCAGGGTTGTTGTGAGGAATAAAATGAAATGGAGTATGTGAAAGTTGCTTCAAAAACAGTAAAATGCTTTGTAAATGTTTGGATACTTTTAGATGCCATTTCCTTGATTAAAGCATGTGCTTACAGTGCTATCACCAGAACTAAAAAAGTGATTGAAAAAAAGAAAAACTAAACCCTGATTAAAACACCCTTTAACATTCTTTAGTTTGTGCATGACAAGTGGCCTTTTTGTATTTTCTCATTAAGCCTGTTACTCTTAAGTCAAGACTTTCTAGAATTATGTAACTTGTCCCATGGCATTAGTATGTTAGTGTAGAATAGTAGCATAATCAAATGATTTAAGCTGTGTTTCCATTCAGGCATTTGCACTTTCAAATTATGACTGCTCAGTGCCACATGCAAAGTTTGAATTTGGTCTAAATAATTTTTTTCCCAAATAGCCAAATAGTTTGTCATCATTGGATAAATGGTAACAGGCATATGTGCTCACTTAACATTTGACAACTTTTGTTGCATTGTCATTTTAAAAAAAATACGAGGAAGCATTTCAAAACCTTGTTATCTTGGCTATCATTTAGTATCCTGACATTTGCTTTGCTTTCAGTTGGATTTATTAAACAGTTTACAGGTCTTGATCTACAGGTTATTTGGTATGTCTAATCATTATGGTTTTGCTATGTGGTTCTGATAATGAAACTTCTAATTCCTCAGGTTTAACATTTAAGTTATGGATGAAGAACATTAATCAACTACTTATAATGTATTCAGTGCTGCATACTAGTGTTTTAATAAGCATATTGCCTCATTATCCTTGAAAACAAGACAAAGCCTTTTAAATGGTTTTTAACTTTAAAATAGAGTATTCAAAGTGGAGTAATTTGTATGTTGAAATGATTGTAAATTCTGTATAGAATGATTGAGTTGTTCTTACAAAAGCACCTGGAATATCTCATTTAGTATTAAACATTTTTTCTGCTTCCTTTTGCTTCAGTGTTTACATTTCTTATTATATATTATTTATTGTTGCAACTCTCATTAAATATCTACAATACGCTGTTGAGAATGTGAAGATTAAAAAAGTCATAGTCCTTTTGCCCCAAAAGCTTATATTTTAGAGCAGTGCTGTTCTACATAATTTTATGCATGATGATAAGTTCTATATTTGTGCTGTCCAATACAGTAGCCACTAGCCACAGGCAGCTTTGAGCACTGTGGCTAGTTAAACAAGGCACTACATTTTAAATTATAATTTAAATGTAAAGAGCTACATCTTGCTAATAGCTGCTATTTTGTATAGTGCAGCTAGGGATGGAAGATGAAACATACTATAAGTAACTTACATAAATCAGAAACTTAGTTTCTGTCTTTGGAACTTGACACATCTTGAGTTACATTTTGGTAGATGGTAGTAAGGTAAAGGTAGAACCAGAACCTGTGCCTATAAAAAATTTGTGTTCTAACTTGAAATCAGTTTAAGAGAAAAAAGAAAACCAGTCAATGACTAGATGAGACTGGAATTCCTGTAATAAGATCATTTTCAGCACGAGAGGAATGAAGGGAGATTGGGTAGTCTTGATTCATAGGGAGAGGAGTGTGACAAAGTTATTGAGAAACCAATATCCTCATGTAGAAGATGGACTGTGAATGGTGCAACATTTCTGGAGAACCATTTAGCAACATCAAGATTTTAAATACACATACCTTGAAAATGAATTTCTAGGTATTTCTCTGACATACATACTCATAAATAAGCCAATCCTCATTGCAGTATTGTGACAGCAAAATACAAGCAGCCTGATTGTTGAAAGAATGGGCTACCAGGATTCTGAAGTCTCCTTTTCTAACTTGCTGTACTAGCAAGCTACCATTATTATGTGCTTGTCTAAATATATTCTGCATTGCCCCTCCTCCACCAACAAATGTTCTAAAAATTTAGACCATTATGGGGGTTGATTTCCTCAATTAGAGACCTTCCATGGTATATATACCCAGTCCTGTTCTGCCTGGTTGGCTCTCTGTAGGATACTCAGGAATTTGTACTGTATTTTTCTGTCCAAGTGTTTCCATTACCAAACCTTTTTTTACATTTACACTGCATGGTACAACTAGTAATATACCCCTTTTGCCCAAGGTCACTGGGATAATTAGATGGTGGTGCTTCAGCAACCCTACACAGCTGTTACAGACTATGCTCTTAATGGAAGGGTATTTGTGATATTATGAAATGGAAAAAGCAAGTTCAACAGCATATGTGTGTACGTGTAACTTCAATTTGGGCAGGAGGTATCCCTTACCCTCTGGCTGTGCCTCCCTCCATGGAATGAAAAATTGAAGCCACTTGGATTCCATGTTCACTTATTCACTATGCATCAGATAACCAGAGCAGCAGAATTCCCTGCTGGACCAGCCCAAAGATGCTTTCAGAACACTGACAGGCCTCTTCCCCAGGTTCATCCTGAAGACAGACTGCACTACAGGTATATATATCTCTATACTTAAGAGTGGGGGGCAGTTTGTAAGGAGTGAGGATGGAGCTTGGATGTGTCAACGAGTGTCCACATGCATGCATACCAAGACCCTTGATGATAAGCTGAGCAAGAAGTAAAAGACAGACTCAGGGTCTTGGGAGAAGAGGTTGACCTAGTTCTCATGCTGTCACTTTGCAGCACAGGTCTGAAAATGCCAAGTTTGAACCTAGATTTCCATTCCTTTGGAAGAAGTATTTGTCAAGGTAGGAGGAGATACAGTTGACTCTTGAACACAGGTTTGAACTGCGCAGGTCAATTTATGTTTTATTTTCAGTAAAGATGTACAATTTTTTTAAAGATTTGTGACAAAAAAACTTCATTTTCTCTAGCTTTATTGTAAATACAGTATATAATAAATATACAAAATAAGTTAATTGTTAAGAGTAAGGCTTCTGGTCAACAGCAGGCTATTAAGTTTTGGGGGAGTCTGAAGTTACATGTGTTTTTTAGACTGTGAGGGTGGGAGTCGGTGCCCCTATTCCCCACATTATTTGATGGTTAATTCTTACCTATTTAGACACTTAAAATATGTCAGAGTTGGCCTCCATTTGTATTCTTGCCCCAGGCCCCACAATGTTAGGGTGGGCCAGAATATGTGGTATGCTCCTGCATCTGAGTGATTTTTAAGATGGATCTTTGCCTATAACAGACAGTTTTTACCCTCCTTTAGGTAGGTAGGTTTAGCTCAGGCTGGGCTCTTCTCTAGTATGCTGGAGAACTATGCTCCCACCAGCTGAGGTTTACATTTACCTCCAGTCAGCTGTTTGTTCCCAAACCTGTTTATGCCAGTGGCAGTTATTTTTGTAATTATATACTTTAAACATTACATAAACCAATGAAATACGAGTATGAAGTTACTTCTAAGTGGGGGAATCTTTAGAGATGAAAAGCTAAAAAGCAATTGCTGGCAAGTTAGATGTGCCCAGATAACTGTAAATGATAGAGGAGGACAGCAAAAAATAAAAATCGAGCACTTTGAGTTCAGATTTCTTCACTTGTATATTTAAGTTGATTAACCTACCAACTACTAGTTCTAAGTAATGAGGATTCTACAGAATGAGCTTGTATGTACACACTATATTTCTGGAAATGAAAACTTACAAAAGTCATAAACCCTGGAAAATGAGAAAAAGACTTTAAATATGTATTTTCAGTTTTCGGGCTGTTAATTGTAATTTTGGGGGAAGTTTAAAATTACAGTAAAATTACAATGCTTTACAGTTTTTGAAATTTATGTCAAAGCTGATACCTTTCTGATCCTTACCAATAATTCTCTGCATCACACTGTTGAAAGTTAACCAGGCACGTAATTGTATGTGTGTGTATTTCCATCCGTACACGGAATAAACAGTCCGCTGGAGTTCGGATGTCTTGCAGGCACCTCAATCCCACGCGCAGCATTAAAACTCAGCAGCTATTTGCTACTCTAGCTCTCCATCTCACTTTATGGTACCCAAACCAGAATCTAGGGAGTTACTCTCAATCCTTCTGCATAGCACACGCACTGAAAAATTATTCGCTGTTCACCTGAAAATTCACATTTAACTGGCATCCTTTATCTGGCAAACTCACACGCTTTGGTAAACAGCTGGTGTCTCTAATTCTTTCCCCTTCCTAAATCTCAGTTCGCCTCAGTGCGCTGCTGTAGTTACCCAGGCAAGAGGTGAAAGGGCTTTGGCACAGTGCTTAGATCTCGAGTTAAGAAATCTGGGCTGGGAGAACTCGGGGAGGTAAAAGGAAACGGCAGCCGCGCCCACAGGCCGAGGTCTGGGTCGGCCTCTGAGAGAGGCGCTGCACTTGACGGCCCTTTTGCAACGCTGGCTGAGAGTGCCGTAAAGCGGATTGCCGCCGCTGATGGGTGAGGTAAGGTCGTGGGAGGCCCGGCTGGGTCGCCAGGGATGGGCAAACGCCTTCAGACAGGTGTCGCTAGTGGCTCGAGTGCCCTCCTTGGGCATCGCCCAGCATTCCGGACACCTGCTCTCCCCGCAGAGGCCGCGGCGGGCCGCAGGTTTGCGCGCTCCCGGCAGGGGTTTCTCAGCCGTCGAGCAGCTCGTGGTACTTGTTCCCCCGGGCCGCCCTTCCTGCGCTCCTGGGCGTGCAGCAGGTAGAATCCTCGTCCTGGGACAGGTTCTGTTTTGGAGGGTGATTAGACCCTTGTAGGACTCGGGTTGGGGTAGTGAAGTTTGAGCAGGGTCGTGAGCGCCGTCTCGGGACTTGCGAGAGCGACTGGGCGCGGCGAGGGTGGGGAGAGCACCGCAGTTGTAGGGCCCATGTCTGCAAAGGTAGAGAAGCATGAAAGGAGCTGCCAGGTTTTAGCAGCACGGCATATTAGGGTCGTGGCGGCGGGGATGAGTGCGGGGAAGAGAAGGCCAGGAATGTGGCAGGACCTGATGTTGGGTTCCGACTGGGACGGACCCTGCTGTCCTGTGAAGGAGTGTGTTCTCCCGTGGGCAGTGGGGAGTTACCACGACTTCATAGGAAGGGGTCATTTACTTAGCCATCCTTTCCTCTTCTGAATTTACCGAAGCACCCCTTTGTGTGATTAATAATTGGTGGACAGTGCTAGCTATTCTGAGTAAAGTTGCTTATGGTCTTGACGTCTGCCTTTTGCTTGTATCATCAATCGGGGGATGTCAGGAAAGACCGGATATATGTAGAGGTGGCAGATAGAAACTTTGGATAGGCGTACAGAGAACCGAGTTAATATTTCATCGCCGTTACAAATTTCTTAAGTAAAACGGGGCAGGTCACTTCTCTCTGCGCCTCGGTTTTCTCAGGTATAAAAAGAGGGCCTAGATGACACCACATTCTTTCTGACTTTGAGGATAGAAGGATTCCAAAGAGTGAACATCAGCCTGTGAAGAAATGATCAGAGTGCGTGAGGGAGCAGTGAGTTAAGAACTGAGGAAACGGGGAGGAAGGCTGGGATTGAACTATATATGCTCTGAGGATGGATAGTTGCTCAACAGTGATAGTTGAGCACCTTGGATAAAGACACAGAAGGCAGAAGTGGGCATTTGTATTTTAGAATCTAGTTGTGCAGGTAGGTTTGAGAAGGATAGCACTGGATGTTGAAGGAACCCCAAGTGGAAAGAAAGTGCAGTATATTCTGAAAAGGAAGAAAAAAAGGAATGAGAGAAATGTCTATAATATACAGGACTTGATTTCTTGGATCCACGTGATTGATATTTTGAACCTGGCTTTCCAAAAAGTGAATTTAAGTGCTTTAGCTCTGGTGTTGCCAGTAGCTATCCTCTTGGGCTGTCGTTTAATTCTTCTGGATCCTTTTCTGCTCTGTAAAGTTGTTTTTGCACTTCGTGGTCTCCTCTCAAAGTGAAGATGTGGAACTACTCCTTTTGAGGGGTGAGGGAGATAGTTGATGAGAACAACATTGTTAATTTTGAACATGTTAAATTTGAGATGTAGGCAATAGAGTTGGGAATATAGGTAAATGGAGTTCATAGACTGGAATTTAATTAAAAGTTTTCTCTCCAAGGCAGTGTTAAAATCTTGAAAATGAATTTGCCTTAAGGAGAGATCATAGAAAGTAACTAGAGGATGTGCCCACACATGGGAGGTTAGAGAAATGATTGAAAGAGACATGCGGAACTCAGAGCTGTGGGCAAGAACTCCTTTTAAAAAAGATTACATGTAGGCATAGTACATTCTTAGGGCCAACATTGTTAATAAAAGAATTTAACGGCATTTACAGCAAGTATTAGGCACCCACTTCTGGGAACTCTGACAGAAAGCAAAGAACTCGAATAGATATAATCTCCACTTTCTAATTGTGTACTCAGAAGTAACATCATTTACACATGTATTTATTTAACAATTATTTGTGTTTGAGGTGCTGCTGGGTGCTGGGGATATACTGAGGAGCAAGGCATGCATTGTTCCTGTCGTGCCTGCATGTGAAGGCTTCAGCAGTGAGCTGCTTTTCATATTTTCACGTACATATGAATCACTTCAGGATCTTGTTAAGCTATAGATTCTCAATCAGTAGATCTGCGGTAGGGCTTGTAATTCTGTATTTCTGACAAGCTCCAACGTGATGCTGGTACCGCTGTAAGTAGCAAAGACCTAGATCCTGTCTGGCAAACGTGGCAGTTATTAAGCCACAACTACTACCCATTATCTGTTTTTATGAAGAATTTTATTGTGTTTATGAAAATAATTTATACTCATTATAAAAATATTGAGACAATGTAGAAAAGCTTAAAGAAAAACATAAAAATCACCCTAGAGGTAATCACTATTGATATTTTAGTGGATATTTGTTCATTTAAATATGTATATATATTCATACTTAATATGTTGTACTAAGTATGTGCCACACTCTGAGCCCTGTGTTTGATTCTGTTAGTTTTACAGTTTTACTAAGATCAATGTCCAAATGTCCTTAAGCCAGCAAGTAGGTACTTGCATTCTTCTTTTTAATAATCTTAAGATTTTTTAATGGAAACAGATTAATACAAGTTAATGTTTTAAAGGTATATACCCCAATTTAAAAATGGGCTAATGAACATAGGTCATGAACATAGATCTAATAGAAGAATGACTCATGTCCAAAGGATACTCATTGGTACAATGAAACACGTTTTCTTTCTATCAAAAATTATATTTAAAAATGTCTGTTCAAATTAGATATATTAATAATCCAGTGTTGCTGAGGTACAGTATAAATTATTATATATATATTTTATATATAAAAATTGGTAGAATTTACTTGAAGTGATTTGTTAACATGGATTTAAAAAGTGGTACTTGCATTCTTGAGGGGAAGACTACTCAGTTAAAAACAACTTGGCTTAACACCGTTCTGTTACTCCAAAAATGGGAAGGTATTAACATAAATCTTAGAATGTGTGGGCTGTAGTAAACGATATTTGTTAATTGACCCACAGGATGGGAAAATACTTTTTAGAGTTTTTTTAAAAAACTTACTTTTTAAATTAGAAAATCAACTGATGTTCACATAGGGTAAACAAAAGAAAAAGAAGAGCAGCTGCCCTCCTCCCAACCCAAAGACAGCCACGTTCTTACTCTGATGTGTATGTCACCTAAGGTAGCTCTTAAATGAATCCACCAAATAACTTATGTAAATAACATTTGGGTTAGAAGAAATCCTTGTTCCCTCAAGTTCCTGCTGCCTTTGAAATAACCGTCATCTATTGCTTATACTCTGTAGTCTTCTGACAGGGAGCAGCCTGTAGCTAGCCCAGGGTCTCGCACACAGGGTGCAGTAGTATTTGTGAACTTAATGGAAGAAGGAATGAAGCAACAGACCAAACTGGCCTGTGTGACATAAACTCTGGCTGTCACTCTTCACCTTGCAGCTGCTTTCATTCAATTCCCATCTCAAATACTTTTGTACTTTCCTGGGCACACGCAGCTCTGCAGGGGCAACAGAGATCCATTGTATGTATAAAGCTGCCTTTTAAGTCTATGTGCTTGAAGTCCACTGTGCAAGAATATGGAATATGGAATCCTGGGGAACAGGGAAACATGTATGATAGTGTCCTGTCTCAAGGAACTGTAAGACTGACAGCAAAAAAACAAAATTAGTACAACTGTACAGTGCTGTGGGAGTATATGGGACAGGGACTTTGAGAGCAGAGGGAACTACTAGTAGACCTTTAAGATGACTATTGTTAATTATTGCTAGCATTTTATTGTATATTTATCATGTTAGGTGATATTCAGTGCTTTATATGTATTAATTTGTTTAATCCTTAGAACAGCCCTGTGAGTCAAGTATAATTAATAGATCCATTTTAAAGATGGAGGCATAGAGAGATTATATATCCTGCCCAAGGTCATATAGGCTGCAAGTGGCAGAGCAGTATCTGAATACAGCAGTTTGTCTTTAGGGCCTGTACTCTTGACTACTCAGTAGACAGTGAGGGGCTGGGGATGGGAGGAGAAGGCATTGTAAATGGAAGGAATAGCATAGGCAAAGGCTCCCAGAGGAGACACCACTGTCCCAGTGGGTTCATACGGGGAGTAGTGCTAAGAAAGCTATAGAAGGCCATAAAGCAGGGGAACTGACACAAAGTTATACTATAGAAATAATTGGACTTTGGTGCCTAAGGTGCATGGCTATTTGGAGGAAAACCTAGTAGCAGAGTATTCATATAGGGGGTTTTCTATATAAGCAGAGGTAATAAGGCCTTTAAATTAGGCTAACTATACTAGAAATGGAAAAGAAATGACAGCATTTAGAGGCACTGAAGAATATATATATAGTTTGTTGACTCATTAGACGGGGAGTTAGGACCACAAAAATGATTTTATTTTGAACATAAATAATTGAGCAAAACAGGGATATCAACCATTAACAGAATAGAGGGGCAAGTCTGAAAGAGCTCTGGTTTGAGGGTGGTCAGCAATTTGTTTTAGGTGCTAGAGGAATGTTCAGGAGGACATATCCAGCAGTCTGCTGGAATATTTATAAGTAGTAATTAGCCAGTAGATATGGGAAGTATACCTAATAAAATGGTTAAGAGAACATCCATCCAGATTTTATATTAAGCACAGAATAGCAGGCATATTAGCCAATACCATTTCCTTCACCCTTTTTCTTTGCCCCTGACATACTAGTCATACTAGCCCTCATATCTTCATTTCCTTTATTACCTAGCCTTTGTTTATCTAGGTCTGTCATTTCAGACAGTTTCCAAAACCTCATCACTGCATGATCTTTGGGAAAGGAGTCACTATAATATTTAGTGGTTTTCTGTAGCATTAAATGGAGAGACTAATATGTATTTTTTTTATCTTCAAGTGTCAGCATGTAGAGGTAGAGACAAAGGGTGAAGAAGAGAATGAGTGGTAAGTAGATAAAGAGGCTTTATCTACAGACTTCTTAACCCCTTGCAGTCTGACCTTTACTTTTCACACTATTGACACTTGTGAGAAGTTAGCAGTGAAAGGAAAAGAAAAGAACAGTTGTGTTCATGGACATGGAGGAGGGCATTTCAGACAAGAGTGAATGAGCAAAAGCAGAGGCAGGAAAGGGTGCTGTGTATTCGAGGATACTTGGGCAAAAACCATAGGGTGAGAAGTGGGAGAAAGCCTAGAAAATTTGCCTGTGGTCAGTCAGATTGTAAATACCCATAAATACTATTGTATGGAATTTGAATTTTATTTGTAGGTATTAGAGAACTATTGAAAAATTTTGACCATGGTGTAACTTGATTCATCTGTCAGCAACTTGGTATGTCTGCCAATATAAACATAAGATTAGGGGTAGGTAGAAAGTGGAGACGTCAGTTAAAATTAGGACATTAGGTACAATTAGAGTCTAAATTAGAGTGACAGTGAAGAAATGAGGAGTTGATACCAGAGATATATTAGAGCTAAAATCAATGATCCTTGGCCTCTTTTTTTTTTTTATAAATATCATATTCATTTTAAAGTGGAAACTGCATTCCTAATGGGAGAGTGCTAGCAGAAAGGAATGTTTTGACAGGCCAATGTTCCTTCTTTGCAATTGAATTGCCTTGGCATTTATAGAAAACAAATAATCAATTTAATTGGATGTCATCTTGATAATATAAGTGTACTTAAATAGTTGATTATAAATTTGCAGATTTATTTTATTTTAAGAAGTAATAGTAGTTTAGAGATGTATCCAGAGACAACAAGATGTTAATTTGGACTTTATCCTTGTGTGATAAAAGGCCTATGTAGGCCTTTTATGCTTTCCATTTGTTAAATCAAGTACAGAAGAGGCTGAGCCATGGTACACTATGAATGTTTAGATTCCACTAGGAATAAGTATACAATATGTTGATGTGCTATTCAATACAACTGCAAAAAACTGAGCTGAAATATTTAAAATGAGGGTATTCTTGCTATCTGGTGAGCTGCTGTTATCAGAGTATGGGATTGTTTTATTTTAGCAGGTCTTGGCTGACAGCAAAAACTAGTACCATCATCAATGCTTTATGTTGCTAGTTTTCACAGGAGCTAGAACATGATCATGATTTATTCAGTTATCATTGCTTTATACATTTTCTGTAAATCAAGTGGATTGATCACATCACTGTTGTTTTGATTTCTCTTAAGTGTTTTTTCATAGCTTCTGCTTTGTATATATAGGCTTTGGCTCTGGAAGCTCATGTGGATTGGTTTAAAACCCCAAACCAAGACTTCTGATTTTGAGTTGGCAGAGTAAATGCATTTGTGCCTTCTTCTATCTGAAATTACCCTGAAACAACAAGGAGAATGAGAGACAAATATAGTTGTATTGGTGATGAGACTAGAAGCCCTATAACCACAAACCAAAATATTTGAGAAATGGTTGTCAAATGTAAGCACGAAAAGGTTAAGGGAGGACTCTGAGAGGAGGAGATTTCAGAGCTGGCAGAGCAAAGAGAGATCTGTTTACAGTGGGCTCAGGGTGCAGGAAGGCAGTGGGTGCTTCCCTGGATTGTTTAGCAAAATGGACTACAAGAAAGGAGAGCAAATGAGAAAGCACATACATACATACATACGTACACCATCTTTGCAGGAGGCACTCTCTTGGTGAGGCAAGAAGTAAAGGCTAAACAACTTTCTCTTGCTTCTTACACACATTCTCTCTGTCTCTCCCACCCACACACATGCATAAAACACTGTCATGTAAGAGGTTTCTTGTATACCAGAAGACTGTTTTCCAGGCCGGAACAGAGTCTTGTTTCTTCCTTCCATAATCCTCTTGCAAGTAACTGAACTGAGCAGAGTTCATGTTATTCAAGATAAATAATACTAAAAAGGAAATGCGCATAGTATCTACACAAAAAAAATGCTTCAAGAAGAAAGGATTTTTAAAAGACAGGAAAACAAGTGACAGAGAACCTATGAGAAAACTGCTGGCCTAACAATTACTTCTTTAAAATAATAGACAAAGTTAGTTGGCTTAGGAAGAAATAGTACAATAGCAATATTTGGGGAATCATCATCTGGTAGAGCTCAAGAAAGAAAAGAAAAAAGTAAAATTAGAGAAATAAAAGACCACCACATTGGAAGCAAAAAGGAGAATTAACATGGTTGAAAACTTAGTAAAGGATATGATGACAGACTTCTGAGAGCTGAACAAAGTGAAATGGGAATGAAAGGAGATGAAACAAATACTTAATTGTAGTACTGGAAATAGAGTATTTAACATTAGAACAGAAAAATATTCAAACATTTAACTTAAAATTTTCCTCTAAGAAGTCTTGATTCTACATTGAAAGAGCACATAATGAAGAAAATTAATATGTAATCATCAATATCATTATATAACCTAGTTTTTAAAAACTGAATTTCACAGGTAAAGAATGTGGCCTTTGCTCATCCTATTCATAAGAGCAGTGTGTAGGGGAGTATTGGAAGAAGAACCAGATATTTTTAGGAAATATTTAGCATTATGGGACAGTGATATAAAGACTACAAGTCACCAGAGGAAAGGAAGTGTGACCTAAAGGCCAAACTATCAATTGAAAATTGTTTTTGAACAATGCAAGAACTGAAGAAAATAGTGCCCCTAAGTTCTTTTTGATAAACTTCAAGAAGATAAATACCAGCCATCCAGTAGATGAACAGAGATGACTGAGCAATAGGATTGGCAGGGAACATAGAGAAGGCATAAGACCAAAATAACTGAAATTTGTAGTTACAGAATATAATAGAACTATAACAATGTAGAAGTAACTAATAAAAGTCAGGATTGAAAGAGGAGAAGGCAGGAGGTAGTATAAATTGGCTAATTTCCTCCTGTTTTTTACCTACATTGAGTAATAGAGGTGTTAGTATATTGTACGGAATAAACATAGACACTTGAGGAACTAAATATATTTAACTAAAACAGTGAAGAGGAGATAACTATATTTAATTTTTTGTCCTAAAGAAAGAACAAAAATTCTATCATGGCTTTCTTTACAGTTGACAAAAACTGGAAACATGGGATGTTTATAAAAATGACCACATGCTAACTCACAAAAAGCAGCAGTAGAGCTGTCATTCAGATGATGCTTCTTGACTAAAACTTTCTCAGTTTATCTGTGGAAGTGTTTCTTAGTGTGGTTGGAAGCATCAGCATCGCCTGGGAGTTCCAAGGGCCCCACATCAGATCTGCTGAATCAGAAACTCTGGGGGAGAAGCCCCCACAATGTCTGTTGGTCAGTTTTTATTGATACCCCATTTTTGTTTCCTGTTATTTGTGACTGTAAAGAATGCCATGATAAACATTTTTTCTGTCATGTTTGCTGTCATGTCTGAGTATTTCTTTAGGATAGGAAATGGCCAAATCAAGGAATGTTCAGTAGAACTGTAGATAGCTTTGCTTTGTACTTCTGCTGATTATTAGAGGTGAAAAACTAAAAATAATTTTTTGTCTCTTTAGAAGTATCTTTTTGTTGACAGAAAGCAAGATTATCTTCTTATACAAAAAGATGAAACCAACTGAGTTACTTTCAAAAGACAACCAAGTGAGTGCCACCGACTAATGAGTAGAATCAATAAGAACGTGGTTTTGGCACTTTTAACTTTGACAAGTTCTGCATTTCTGCTGTTCCAGTTGTACTACTATAAGCACTATTTATCAGCAAAGGTAATTTTTTTCTCCTTTCTCATCATTAGATTTCCTTTTAGCTGTATATTTTCCTAACATACTTGACTTTTGCAGTACATAAAATTAATCACTGTTCCAAACTCTTGCAGAAGTATTTCTGGAATTTTCATCTTTGTGGCATGTGGCAAGCAAATCAGAATTGCACTAAATTGTTTTTGTAATAATACACTAAACATCAAAGTTGCCAAGTTTCAGTGATGTTAATCTATTGACATTTTTTAATACAGATACATAAAAATTGTTGTTCTTCTAAACAGATCCCCCCTTATTGGAAAGAACTCAGTGACAAATATTTGATAAATAAAATTTTTTAAATTTGATAGAATTTCAATATTAGTTTATCTTAATACAAAGTATATTTTAATTTAATATCTACCAGGGAAGTATAAGGGTATAACTTACCTTTATTATAAATCTGTTGGCATAAAGATGTAGAGATGATGGTTTTAAAACTAATAACTTTGGAAGATCACACAGAATATACTTCTGTGGTCCAGATAAGAAATTCCAAAACTGAGAAATTACTGCTGAATTGTGAAAAGTTGTCAAACACACCCACCAGAATCAATTATAATATTGACTACCATTACTGGGGACTATGCCAGATGCTTTCCATGCTTAATTTAACCCTAAAACCACCTGGGAAAAAATATAATTTTTTGTTTTTATTTTTTATCCTCATTTGATCATTAGAACTATTTTCCATAAGTAGTAACTTACCTCTTCCTTCCACTAAAGGAGAGGATATTTCTCTGCCCTCAACCAGGAGACCTACTTTGGCTGGTGGGATATTATAGACATATGCAGAGATTTCCAGTGGGCTGTTAATGATATGACTTGCTCTTTGGGCTCCCCTGACCTGCTAGGAGGAAAGCATGCCCTGGGTAGGTGCTGCCCCTCCAGCCTGACGCCTAAATGAGGTATAGGGAGCAGATCGCTGCCCAGCTGACTCACAGATCTGTGAAGGAGAAAATAAATGCTTATAAATTTTTAAGATTGGGGTAGTTCTATTTGTGCAGCATTGTTACATGGAGTTGCCAGACCTCATTTTACAGAGAAGTAAACCAAAGCTCTAAAAGAGATACTAGATAACTTACCTACCCAAATCACCCTATTTCTAACATGCAGGGCTGACAGTTGTGCCTAGCTGCATTCTTTCCAGGCTATATTATTTTAAAAATAATTGACAAGTGCTGAGGTTATCACCTATCCTTGGTATTCATTGAATGTCTTTGGTGTGACGTCTTAAACCCTTTCCTGATTATTTTCTTAGGATAAAGTCCTAGTGTGGAGTTTCTAGGTCTAATATGTACATTAAAATTTTTTTATATGTTGCAGTGTTACCTTTAGTAAGGATAAGTAGAGTGCCTGATTTACTTTACCCTTTTCAAATATGAATAATAGCAATAGTAGCAATAGTAATGGCATCCATATCAGGGAGAGATGATTTTGGCTAATAGTAGCTTAAATAAATAGGGGGTTGTTTGTCTCTTATTCCTTTAAGTTCAGAGCTTCTAAAATTCTCTTAACATTGTCCTTGTGCTACAAACAAGATTGGAAGAAGAAATAGTGCATTCTAGCAGGCTTCTACTTTTGTGACATTAGCCAACAGACTCCCAGCCATAACAGAATCTGGGAAAGAAAGGTTTTTATGATTAGCATTGTTCTTTAGCTTTTTCAGCCTCTATAATAGAGAACTGCAGAAGGGATTTGGGACTGGGTATTGGGTCAACTTACCCACTGTGTGTGTTATAGCAGTCAACCTTTTTTGGTGTGCTGATAGGGTATGCTAAGCACTTTGCATACCTTTAATACTTATAACAACAAATGGAGTAGATCCTGCTGTTCCCCTTTCCCAAAGGAAAAACTGACGTTTGGAGAGATTCATTGACTTTCCAAGGTCACACAATTATTAAATGGGGGAGATAGAATTTAAACCTGGGGAGTCTACCCCAAGAACCTTTGTTTTTTATATTTTTAGTGTTCTGATGTTCAAAAGCTGAAAGATTATCTAAACTCCATTAGAGGTAATTTCTTTGATTATTAATGGAGTTAAATATGTTTCCATTTGTTTTTTGGTTCTTTTTTATTTCTTTTTATTCATATCCACATATTTTCCTAGTGATGTCTTTTTCTGTAGCTGTTCTTTATAGTTTTAAGGATATTAAATCTTTATCATCTATATTTCAAATATTTCTTCCAGTTTATTAATTTGCCTTTTAACTTTATTTTCATGATGTTCTCCCTTAATTCATTAGTATTTAATTTCTAGGTAAAAGATGTCAAAATCTTTTTTCCTTAGGGCATCTGTTTTTTATGTCATAAGTAGCTCAAGATTGTGGAAATATTCACCTATGTTTTCATCAAATATTACTTTATGTTTAAATTTTTTTGACTAAATAGAATTTATTTTAGTATTAGGTATGAGATTTTTCCCAAATGGTTGATCAGTTGTCCCATTTTCACTTACTGAATTCCCCCATTAATTAAAAAATCCCTTCTTAATTATATGTTAAATTTCTGTGAATAACTACTGTCTTGACCCTTTCACCTGAATGCAATGTAACTTAGTTAAGAGCACAAACTCCAGCCTAGGATTAAACTTCATCTGTCCTGTATATTAGCTGTGGGGTCTTGGGTAAATTACTTAACTTCTAAAGGCCTCTTTCCTCATCTACAAAATGGGAACAATGACAGTACCACCTAGTAGACTTGTGAAACTTAAATGAAGTAATACACCTAAGGCATTTGGACAGTGCTTGTCATATAGAAGGAGATAAGTAAATATGAACTATTATTATTATCATCTTCAGTATCATAATTAAAAATAGTATTTGCTTGATGGACAGTGACTGTAATGGGGTATGTGGTGGGGACTTGATAATGGGGGGAGACTAGTAACCATAATGTTGCTCATGTTAATGATCCCAAAAAATAAATAAATAATATTTGCTTATTGAGTCCATGGCATGCAAACTGACTTAGTAATAAGTGCCTCATCATGAAACCAAATAGAATATTTTGAATAGAATAAAGCACAAAATTAAACTTAACTTTTTTATACTATTAAATTTGTAAAGTTTGCATTATCTGTACTAGAGTTCTTGTTTTTTATGTTTAGTATTAATAATAGGTGGAAATTATAACATCTAAGTTCTGAAATACCAAAGGTTATTTTTATTTTATTGAAAAATATTGAAATTATATTAAACTATTGCTAGCCATGTAATTAGGCATTTTATAAAATGGAATTTAAAAAGTTATTAATTCAAAAGCTTTTAATTAAAAGATAATATTTATTGGGCATTTTGGCACGATGATAGAAACAATGAAAAATGATTTTTTTCCCTCCATATATTTATAATTTAGGGGACAGATGCTAATGGAAGTATTGATACCTCTTTTATGTTGTTAGTATAAAGACAAAATACTATCTGTAAGGAATACAAGTAGTTTCTCTGTGCCAACAGGGAAAAAAGTCCTTTTTTAAAAATAGTAGGAGCAGTTAGACTAATAGTTGCTGAGCTACCAACTTGAAAATTTTTTTCAGTTTTGTTGAACAAAATGTTTAAACTTTTTGGCTTTTCATTAAATTTAAAGATCTCACTTATGTATAGTGTTTTTGAACTCAGACTTCAGGGAAATAGAGCTGCATCTTCAGTTTTCTAATATAATTCCTCCTGACATAGAAAGAGAACCGAGAATTTCGTAAACTTTGTTACTGATTGCATAGAAATTGCATTTCTCATTTGTTCAGTGAACAATTTTTGTGGGATATTCTTAGACAAATAAGAAAATTCACAAATAAAAGTGATTTATAGTATAATCAAATTTGATTTGTTAGCAGGATAATACAGAATAATAGCCTTGATCAGTACGAAATTATAGATCAGCATCATCAACATAAAAACTATGATTCTAGGTCATCCTTGAACTCCAAGGTGATTTAGAAACCTATAGGGTGATTGAGATTATGTGTTAGAACTAGGGCAAAGATAAAAAATTGGTATTATCTTTGATCTCAGCCCACATCTAGTAGCAGTAAATGCCTGCAGTAGTAAATATTCAGAAGGACTACAAAGCTTTTCAGGCTCTTCAGGAGAATAGCATTCCAATATCTATCAGTAGTTAGAGAAGAAGGGGTATTGGCTATCGTGGAGTTATAGGGAAGACTGGAAGAAGCAAGTTTGAGGAATGGTGAAGATCAGGAGTTTTTTGGTACTTGCTGACTTTGAGATGTCTATTTGACATCCAAGTGAAGAAGGTGAATAGATAGTTGGATATATATGCCTGGATTTGAAAGGACTGGTGTGGTTGGGAATGTAAATTGGGACTTGCAAGCATATAGATTGTATTTAAAATCATAAGAGTAGATGAGTTAAATGATTTCACTCATTTGTGGAGTATAACAACAAAGCAAAACTGAAGGAACAAAATAGCAGCAGACTCACAGACTCCAAGAAGGGACTAGTGGTTACCAAAGGGGAGGGTGGGGAGGGAGGGAGAAGGCAATTAAGGGTATTATAATTAGCACACCCAATAAAGGTAGGTCACGGGGAAGGCAGTATAGCATGGAGAAGACAAGTAGTGACTCTGTAGGAGCTAACTGCACTGATGGACAGTGACTACAATGGGGTGTGTGAAGGGGGGGACTGGATAATACGGGTGAATGTTGAAACCACAGTGTTGCTCATGTGAAACCTTCATAAGATTGTATATCAACGATACAGACCAATATCCCTGATAAACATAGATGCAAAAATACTCAACAAAATATTAGCAAACCGAATTCAAAAATACATCAAGACGATCATACACCATGACCAAGTGGGATTCATCTCAGGGATGCAAGGATGGTACAACATTCAAAAATCCATCAACATCATCCACCATATCAACAAAAAGAAGCACAAAAACCACATGATCATCTAAATAGATGCTGAGAAAACATTCGACAAAATTCAACATCCATTCATGATAAAAACTCTCAACAAAATGGGTATAGAGGGCAATTACCTTAACTTAATAATGGCTATATATGACAAATCCACAGCCAACATCATACTTAACAGCGAGAAGCTGAAAGCTTTTCCTCTAAGATCGGGAACAAGACAGGGATGCCCACTCTCCCCACTGTTATTCAATATAGTATTGGAGGTCCTAGCCATGGCAATCAGACAAAAAAAAAGAAATATAAGGCATCCAGATTGGTAAAGAAGTCAAACTGTCACTATTTGCAGATGGCATGATATTGTACATAAAAAACCCTAAAGACTCCACTCCAAAACTACTAGAACTAATATCTGAATTCAGCAAAGTTGCAGGATACAAAATTAATACACAGAAATCTGTTGCTTTTCTATACACTAATGATGAACTAGCAGAGAGAGAAATCAGGAAAACAGTTCCATTCACAATTGCCTGAAAAAGAATAAAATACCTAGGAATAAACCTAACTAAGGAAGTGAAAGACCTATAACCTGAAAACTACAAGACACTCTTAAGAGAAATTAGAGGACACTAACAAATGGAAACTCATCCCATGCTCTTGGCTAGGAAGAATTAATATTGTCAAAATGGCCATCCTGCCTAAAGCAATCTGCAGATTCAATGCAATCCCTATCAAAATACCAACAGCATTCTTCAACAAACTGAAACAAGTAGTTTTAAAACTCATATGAAACCACAAAAGACCCCGAATAGTCAAAGCAATCCTGAGAAGGAAGAATAAAGCAGGGGGGATCTTGCTTCCCAACTTCAAGCTCTACTACAAAGCCACAGTAATCAAGACAATTTGTACTGGCACAAGAACAGACCCACAGACCAGTGGAACAGAATAGAGTGTCCAGATATTAACCCAAACATATACAGTCAGTTAATATATGATAAAGGAGCCAAGAACATACAATGGGGAAATGACAGCCTCTTCAACAGCTGGTGTTGGCAAAACTGGACAGCTACATATAAGAGAATGAAACTGGATCATTGTCTAACCCCATATACAAAAGTAAATTTGGAATGGATCAAAATCAAAGACCTAAATGTCAGTCATGAAACCATTAAAACTGTTAGAAAAAAACATAGACAAAACTCTCTTAGATATAAACATGAGCAACTTCATGAGCATATCTTCCCAGGCAAGGGAAACAAAAGCAAAAATGAACAAGTGGGACCATATCAAGCTGAGAAGCTTCTGTACAGCAAAGGACACCACCAATAGAACAAAAGGCATCCTACAGTATGGGAGAATATATTCATAAATGACAGATCCGATAAAGGATTGACATCCAAAATATATAAAGAGCTCATGCACCTCAACAAACAAAAAGCAAATAATCAAATTAAAAAATGGGCACAGGAGCTGAACAGACGATTCTCCAAAGAAGAAATTCAGATGTCCAACAGACTCATGAAAAGATGCTCCACATCACTAGTCATCAGAGAAATGCAAATTAAAACCACAATGAGATACCACCTCACACCAGTAAGGATCAGCACCATCCAAAAGACAAACAGCAACAAATGTTGGCGAGGTTGTGGAGAAAGGGGAACCCTCCTACACTGCTGGTGGGAATGTAAATTAGTTCAATCATTGAGGAAAGCAGTATGGAGGTTCCTCAAAAAACTAGAAATAGAAATACCATTTGACTCAGGAATTCCACTCCTAGGAATTTACCCTAAGAATGCAGGAGCCAAGTATGAAAAAGAGACATGCACCCCTATGTTTATTGCAGCACTATTTACAATAGCCAAGAAATGGAAGCAACCTAAGTGTCCATCAGTAGATGAATGGATAAGAAGAAGTGGTACATATACACAATGGAATATTATTCAGCCATAAGAAGAAAACAACTCTTACCATTTGCAACAACATGGATGGAGCTAGAGGGTATTATGCTCAGTGAAATAAGCCAGGTGGAGAAAGACAAGTATAAATCATTTCACTCATCTGTGGAGTATAAGAACAAAGCAAAAACTGAAGGAACAAAACAGCAACAGACTCACAGAACCGAAGAATGGACTAACAGTTACCAAAGGTAAAGGGACTGGTGGATGTGGGTGGGAAGGGAGGGATAAGGGGAAAAAAGGGGCATTACGATTAGCACACATAGTGTAGAAGGGGTGGGGGGGCAGGGAGGGCAGTATAACACAGAGAAGACAAGTAGTGACTCTATAGCATCTTACTATGCTGATGGACAGTGACTATAATGGGGTATGTGGGGGGGCTTGGTGATGGGGGGAGTCTAGTAAAAATTGTAGATTAATGATACCAAAAAAAAAAGATTGTATATCAATGATACCTTAATTAAAAAAGAAGTGTGGGGGGGTGAGAACACCCAACCAAAAAAAAAAAGTAGGTGAGTTACCAAGGAAATGAACATAGAGTACAAAGAGTGGGAGAAAAATCTCATGGTCTGAGACAGTTTGGGACCCTCCTACATGTCAGGGGAGCAGGAAGATCTAGTAAATGAGACTAAGATGGAGTGGCCAGAGAGAAATATCAGGAAAACCAGAAGTATGGGGATCCTGATAGCCAAGTGAATGAAGTGTTCAGTGAAGCTGGAGGGATCCAGAATTCCTGAAAGGTTAGCTAAGACAAGGACTAATAGTTGGCCATTGGATTTAGCAATGTGGAGGTCATTGGTGATCTTGACGAATACTTGACAAAGTGAATTTCTGTCAAGCTCAAGTAAGTTAAGGAGAGGAGAGGAACTGGAGGCAATGAGGACAGACAGTCCATTAGGAGTTTTGCTTTAAAGCAGAACAGAAAATTAGTAGTTGGGAAAAGAGGAATCAAGAACATTTTTTTGTCTTGTTTTATTTATTTGTTTTAAGATAGGAGAAATAATATCATGTTTTTATATGCAGATGGGAATGATTTGGCAGAGAAAACAAACAGCTCAGAAATTCAGTCTTATTTATTAATGTAGGGCTATAGTGAGCAACAAGTGGTAATAGTATAGAACTTCCCATCTCTTTTCACGGATAAAGATTACAAAGCTACATCTTTGTTGTGTTTCTCAAATATCCCTTGGTATTAAAATGTTACTGTCTAAGTTACAGAGTTTGTGAGGAGAGACCAGTTCTGACTCTATTTTAACTAATTACGCAATGTATCTCTCCTGCTTATTCTCCCTCCTTCCCTCCAATTAACAAACCATTATTAAGTATTTACTAATTACAAAGCACTAGGCTAGACCCTGCTGATACAGAGTGGACTTGGTCTGCAGAGATACAGTGGACTTGGTCCCTGCCCTTGAGTTTGCAATTTAGTGGGGAGATGACTTTCCTAATTTAGGAACTTGGAACATTTCATTTTTAGGGTGAAGCTATTCTTCAGCATCCTCCCATCTGTATCTTCTAGGTGAAGAACACATTCAAGACATAAACTTCTTTGGTTCTCCTTGTTTCTAGACCATCAGATATTCCTTCTCCTGTTTCTCCCAAAGTAGTTTGGGGCTTATCAGATGAAAACTGATCATGCTTCCTTCTGATTCTCTAGACCTGGATATTTTAAAAAATAGTGTTTAAAAACTAACTCAGCATTTGAAGTTATAATGTTTACTAGGAAAAGTGTGGGCACTGGAGCTCTCTGTAAATCAGAGGTAATGTCTACTTTGCAGGATTGTTATGGGAAATAGATGAGAAATAATTCATATATCAGTGTGTCAAACACAGTACACTTAGGAGCTGCTCAATAAATATACCTTATCACTTTGTCATGGTCTACAAACACTAACCCAGTATGTGGAGAGAAATTGAAGTTAGGGATATGGAGCTAAATGGATAAACCCTAATTCCAAAGAGGTAACAAAGAGTTTACTATTCATTGATAGAAATTAATTTGTTCAGAGATGTTAGTCACACATACCTTTTAATAAGTTAATTAACTTACAGCAGTCTCTGTTTTCTCTCTTGGGTAGTTGTATTGTGAATTGTAGAATTCTTAGCTCATAACTGTATGAAAATAGGTATTTGGATAATACTTTCTAATGATTATGAGCCAATTATATAGTTTGAATCTGATACCTATTCAAAATATATTCTTGCAAGTTGGACTTTGAATTTACTAAAATGTTATTTTGTTATCTTCCTAGAATGGAGCTGGTTTATCAAAAGCCAAAGGAAGCCGAATTGGATTTGATAGCACACAGTGGGTATGTACCATAAGAAATTCTTCATTTACAATGTTCATTTGGTTTGTTCATTTATATACTCACGTATACTTACATAAGTATTTGTTGAATGATGACAATGACAATAGCTACCTTGGTGGGGAGTGGGAGTAGGTGGTGGAGGGAAAGGGGCAGGTCCTTATGCTAAGTGCTTTACATCAGTATCTCATTTAGTTTTTATAGCAACTTAAAGAATTCAATACATATTGTTACCCTCAATTCACTTAGACAGATTAAGGCTAGTTGACTAATAAGTGTCTGAGTTCAAATTCTAACTGTTTGCCTCCACAATCCTTATTCACTGAGGTATGGTACCTCCCCAAATGAATAAAGATGTGAATCAGGAGAAAACAATGATGAGGGATAAAAGTCTATTCAACATGTTTCCTTTTCAAGATAAGGAAAACTGCAATATATACAATATATCCCTGTTTTGGTTTACAAACTGTAGAGCCTGTACATTTATGAAATGTATTTTCTTAACTTTTGTCTAACCGGATTTAGAATGAAATACAATGCTAGGTTACTAATAAAAAAATTACATTTAACCTGTTAGTATGCATTTTGGATATGACCAGATATTTCTTGTGTATATATTTCAATCTTTGGCCTCCTTTAAGCAAAGACACAAAAGTCTTTAGATTAGAAGTGGGTTTTCAAATCACCAAGCAGCAATAAAGTATTGATAATTTTAGGTCATTGCTGATACCACTTGGATTTGAATGACTATTTAAAAGGTAAAGTCTGGGATTTCCTGTATCAGATTCCTCAACTATCAAGTCTGGAAGTATCCATGTGAACTTTTAATTAATTAAAAATAGCAGATTTTGCTCTGTGAATTTAGATAGTCTGAGGGGGAAGGGAAGCCCTGTCTTTTTCACTCAGAGAATGACCACTGTGGTGGGAGAAAATAACTGATTTTTTTAAAAGGGGTTTACTTCCAAGATAAATGAGCAAAAAATTATGGAGTTGCTTACTACATTCAGTGATCTGCTTTTTGTGATGGTATTAAAAATCATTCTTTATAATAGTTACAGAATCAAGAGGGAAGGAAAAAATACTTAAAATACTTCTGTTCTAATATTTGAGAAGGCGTGAAAGGTGAAATCTGAACAATAAGTGTGATACTGAGCCCTGAGAAAATTCTAGAATGAGTTACTAAACTTGACAGCACTTAGAAAAGAAAATGATGATTGCTAGGAACTAGCCTTTAACTAAGAACAAGTCCTACCAAGCCCTTTTAAGTGAAGAGGCTATTATAGTCTTAGCATATCCTGTTTTCAACAAGACATTTTCTTTCTTATAAACAAAATGAATTACTGGAAGCCAGATGGTAATAGTCATGTTGACTTAGAATTAATTTGATTTAGAGTCAATTGGACATCTGTTTCCAAGGAGCATTGATGATTACATTGGTAACAACCTGGAAGGCATATTTAGAAGGTGAGTTATAGAATCTCTCTTTGATCCTGCCCTAATTTGTATTTATATTAATAATCATAGTGAAGCCATAAATGTGTTCATCCTGTTTGTATTTAACACTAATCTGAAAGAGATTCATTCAGCAAACATTTATTAAGCACCTTATATGTACTAGTTGTCTGTCAGCTCATCTTCCAAAATCATCTTTCTCTTTTATTCTCCTGGTGTAAAAGCACAAAAAGCAATAACCATAAAATAAAAAAATTTGATAAATTAGGCTATCAAAATTTTAAATGTCTACTCATCAAAAGACAGTATTTAAAGAGTAAATAGATTTGCCACAGACTAGAAAATATTAACAAACATGTATCTGACCAAAGACTGGTATCAAGGATAAATAAAGAACTCTTACCACTCAATAGTAGATGTTTTTCATACTCTATCAAATTGAGAAGGGGCTATTCCTGGTTTGCTGAGAGGTTTTAATCATGAATAGGTATTGTATTTTATCAAATACTTTTTCTGACTTGAAGCTATCAGAGTTTTTTCTATTTATTCTGTTGATATGGTGAATTTTGTTGATTAATTTTCAAATGCTAAACTAACCTTTCATTCCTGAGATAAAGCATACTTGGTGATGATATTTACTTTTATTTTTAATCTTTTTTTTTTTTAATTATTGGAATTGGTTTTCTAGTGTATTGCCAAGTGTTGTTGCATCTGTGTTCATGAAGGATGGTGGTCTGTAATCTTCTTTTATAATGTCTTTGTCAGGTTTAACTATTAGTATTACACGGGTCTGTTAAAATGAGTTAGGAAGGATTCCCTCCTGCTCAGTTTCCTGAAAGAGTTTTTGTAAAATTGGTATTATTTCTTCCTTAAATCTTTGCTAGATTGACCAGTGAACCATCTGGGTCTGGAGTTTTTTCTTGATTGATGGCAGGTTTTTTATGTATATATAAAATTCCATTTTGTTATTAGGTATAGGGCCATTCAGATTTCCTGTTTCATCTTGTAGTAGTTTTGTTAATTGCATTTTTAAAGAAATTTATTTGTTTCACCTACGTTATTGAATTTTTTGGCATAAAATTGTTTATTCTACCTTTTTATTTAGCTGTCTCTCCCACTAAGAAGTAATAAACTCCTAGAGTAGAGATTATTGTATTCAGAAATTATTGCATAATACTCTATACTAAAAGCAAAGGATAAGAGATTGATTCCTAGCTTTATCTCATTTTTTTCTATCTTTATAATTCTTGATACCCTCATCTATTTATTCTCTTGTACATGTTTTTGTAAGATCCTTCAGATTTTGTGAATTAGGATTTATCCTTACTTCCATGAAGTGCCTTTTTTTGTGGACATACATCACTTTGCAATCGTTATGGTTTTCATTAAAGTAGACTTTTAAGCAATAATGTATACCAGTTATTTTATTTATTTTTGCTATGCTTAGGTATTATTAAATTTTGCCTAGTAAAATTATATTTTAAAATATTAAAACTTTATTTAGAAAATCAAACAATATATGGGGATGGTCAAGCAGCTGATACACTTAGTGTGAGTCTTTGCTTAGAGAGATTATTAAGCAGTATTATGGATATGAAGAAAAATGACACATACAACTGAATTTTCGTTTTGAAAAGGTTGTCATGACTGGTTTTTAAAAACTAACAGATCTGGTATTTCCTCTCCCATGTTTGCTTGAAAAGATTTAGCTAATACCAAGGGAGTAATTTGAAATTCAAGTTTTCATCTCAGAGGTCACTTCCTCTATGAAGACTTTGTTGACCTTTTGATATACAGTTAATTAGTAGCTTACTGTTCTCTACTTTATAATATGTTGCATATATTTTTACTATAGCATATTTTATATTCTATGGTAAATATTTGTTCATCTGCCTCAGCAGATTGTACTTCTTGAGAGTAGAGAACCATTTTTTATTTATTTGTTTCTTGTCTATTGTTTTAGCACAGTAACAAGCATGGTATCTGTTGAGCAAACAATCTATTCTTATAAAATTAATGAATAAAAACATAACAAGATAGATTGTTGAATTTGTTTGGAAGAACTAAGGAGATTCTTTTCCTTTCAAACAGCATGCAGTTAAAAAGTTTATTATGCTGACATCCAGCCAAAATGTACCAGTGTTCCTTATTGATCCTTTGATTCTGGAATTGATTAATAAAGACTTTGAACAAATCAAAAATACTTCTCATGGCTCCACTGCAGAATGCAAGTTTCTCTGTGTTCCCAGAGACTTTACTGTATTTGCATTACAGTATCACCTGTGGAAGAATGAGGTAAGATGGTTTGCTTTCAGATAATGGAATGTGTGTTTTGCAAAAAAATGTATGGGTAAACCACCTTAAAATGTAGAACATTTTTAAAAATTCTTAAAGCTTTTTGTAAATTGCATCAGGAGTATTTTCAGCCATCAGTAATGACACAGTTAATAATGGCTTAAGCAAATAGGGGATATATTTTTCTTATATAACAAGAGGTTAAAAGGTTGGTGGCTGTTGATACTAGTTCAGCTGCCCATTAAATGTCGGGACTTGCATCACCTAAGTTCATGTCTCCCATCATCACAAGATAGCTGTCACAGTTCCAAGGTATCAGATCCAGATTCAAGGCAAGAAGAAAAAGGATGGTGACACTGTCTATCCGTGAAGGAAAATTTTACTCAGAAGCTTCTGGTAAATTTCTTATAGCTCAATGTCTAGAACCATATTCATATGTCTCCTTATTGTGAAGGAGGCTAAAAAGATAGGTATTTAGCATTTCCATCAGTGTAGGCAGGCAAGTCGGAAAGGATTTGGTGATGAATTTTCAGTATGTGCTATGTAAGGTATACATAAAGGTGGTATCCCTAATCTATAGTGTTACTCTTTCCACTTTGTAAATGCACAGTAATTGTTTGATACGTAAGTATAGTGCTTCTTAGGTGTATCCAAAAATTCAAACTTATATTTCCATCCTGCTTAATGGTTACAAAAGGTCAGACAGTAGTTTAAAAAAAAGATCTCAATGAAACATGCCAAAAATTTGCTTACTTCTTTGCTTGGAATACCTCCAAGTTCCCAATTTCACTGTTTTTCATTCTGAGGAGTTGTTTAAGTAAGAATAAGAAAATTAGTGTCAGATTAAATGAACCCTACTAGTTAGTTAGTCAGACACCCATGATAGATGTGCACTAGCTTGGCCGTGGGATCGGTTTGTGTTGTGTTACTCCTGGTATGTGGGGCTCACACTCTGGGTGATGATGTGCTCTGGGAAATCAATGTGAGTTTTTGCTCCCTGCTGCATTTTGTTTTTCTAAGTCCCTTCTTTGTGGGTGTTTATTTTTTTATGGTTATTTGCAATACAAGTTTTTTTACAGTGTTTGTTGATCTTTCTCTGCTCATATTTAAGAATGAGACACTGAAAACCAATCAGAATCTTTTTGTTATGGTCAGGCCTCTTTAACTGATAGGCTTCACTATAGGCTTAAATTTGAAATTATGCAGAACACAGGATAGATTTTCATATATTGGACTGTAAGAGGTCTAGTGTTCTTGGCCTGGACTTCTAAATGCCAGTTGTGTCTTCTTCAATCATTATGATAACCAAAAATATCCTCACAAATTTCTAAAATGTCTCAGATACAATACCACTTGCCTTGTGAACCAATATTCAGAAGGAAGAAAATATTCCACAATTGTTGAAACAGATAGACCTGAGTCAGTGGAAGAAGCACAAGGTCAGCAATCCCCAGAATAAGCACACAGGTTCACATTTACTCTAGTGGACATATGACATCATACAGAACCCTTGGACGGTCCTCCCTAAACCTTCGCCCATGGCCACTGGGGATAGATCTGTGCGGTACAGCCTTGACCTAGGCCTTTTCTCTGTTTATCAAAGCAACTCCTTTGTTCTTGACTTCTCTCTCATGGTTACAAGAAGGCAAGCTGTGTCCTAGTTCCCCCCTTTTGTGTCTCAGTCTTTCTCTCCTCCCACAACCCAAGGTCTGGTTCCTCTTCAAGGTCTTTCTTTCATCCTCTGTGAGAGGCTCTCCTCTGAATTGGCCACTGTCACCCTCGATCAATACTTTGAACCTTTTAGGTATGTCTTTTTCCTCTTAAGAAAGAAAAAGGAAAAGAGGAATCCTACAGTGGGTAATTCTAATAGAAGGAGAATCAAGGTAAAATTGTATTAGCAACGGTAAGTTACATGAGTTACTGTGTAAAAAACATCCTGAAATCACAGTAATTCAGCATAAGAAAAGAGTAATTGTCATTACACAAAATCCAGTGTGGATATTCCTGGATGATTTTCCTCTGAGCGGTGACTGAGGGATACAGGCTGTTTCATTTGTGTAACTTTTACATCTTGGAGCTCTTTGCTTCCCTACACACAGATAAGAGGGAAAGCATGGAAGATCTTAAGGGTTGTGGAAGGCCAGGCCTGGAAGTGGTATACAGTACTTATATCCACATTCCTTAATCAAAACACAATTTAGCTTTATATCCAGAAAAGAGAAGACAGTTGTTATCAGTACTAGTAAGCATTCTGTGCCAGAATTATCACTTTCTCTTGTTTAACAGTATAAACACCACCAAATGTCTGTTGAGCACCTTCTGGGTACTAGTCACTGTTGATTCCTGTGGTGAGGAATTTGCAGTCAGTCTATTAATGGAGTTTAGCAAACAAACAAACAAAAATCAGTATAGTCAATACTATAATAGAGGTCTCTGTGTGTTAGGAGAGCATAGAGGAGGATACAGCCAATCCACATGACAACATTCATAGGCAGTAAGTTATGTGAATAAAGTGTTCTTGCTTTTTGATGTGATTAAAAATGATGTGAATAAAGTGTGAGTCCTTCTGCTTTTAAGACAAACTTACAGACACAACTCTATCATTTAATAATTTTATTATCTGATATGACCACCTTGTTTTCCTTACATGTAGACTAGGTGTAATAATATCTTCCTTACTGTCCTCATGTAGTTTCTGTGGACATCAGAGAAGATAATGAATGAAATTAGCTTTGTACACATTATATAAACCAGAGAGGTAGTGTTACAGAGTGGGAAGAACCTTTGGTTTGGTTAAATAAGACCTAAATGCTGGCAGTGACTTTGCCTCTTGTTAATATTGTTCCTTAGACTTCTGTCAGACTGTTTCTTTATAATATGTGTGCTACTTCTTTTGTAAGGTAGATGTCATTTGTAAATGCAGTAATGTTTATGAAAGTTCCTTGGAAATTGTAAATTCCTATTCAAATGTAAGGAATACTGTTTAATCATCTATAGCATTAGTTGTTGAGATTAGGACTAAACATCTATCATGTAGATTAATCTTGTTATATGAGATTTTTACTATAATGATGTTGGAAAATGCACTTTGTTTTGTAGTATATCTCAGTCTGTTTTCTACTGATTTGCATTATGATGCCTTCTGTTTTAGAAATAGTTTAAGGTGTTGGAATATAAACTGAGATGAAAGCCTTACTCTTTTGAAGCACTTTTGAAGATAAATGCTGTTAGAGTTAAATTGAAAATTACAAGTTTAACTGCTGTCCTTATATTCACATATACTTTACAGATACTAACCAGAGAACACTAAGATGAGCATTGTCGTTCCAACGAAGACATTTGTATTACCTTCCATAACGAGAGTCTTGAACATCTTCCAAGCTACACAGTGTCTCTTTTTGGTACTTTATGTTTCCATCACTACCTTGCCCTCATTTAAAAATCTTCAGGCAGAGAACAGATTAGCACAAAAAGAAGTATGGCTTAATTCAGTTTAAAAATCACTTCAAGTGATTTCCTACTGGTACTTGGTTTTAATATTTAAGATTGATGTTTCTTTCATTTTAGGAAGGCTGGCTTCGGGTAGCTGAAAACATGGGATTTCAGTGCCTGAAGATCGAGAGCAAAGATCCCCGGCTAGACGGGATAGACTCACTTTCTGGAACTGAAATCCCCCTGCACTATATCTGCAGATTGGCTAGTCATGCCATCCACGTGGTGGTCTTTCATGAGAGGAGTGGCAACTACCTCTGGCATGGTCACCTACGACTCAAAGGGCACATGGACAGGAAGTTTGTTCCTTTTCGAAAGCTACAATTTGGTCATTATCCTGGAGCCTTTGACAGGTAAATTTAGGGTCTAGAGGGGAAATGTGAAACCTGTATTGTCCAGTCATGAATGCTTACTCTTTTTTTCTCCATTTACCAATTAATATGTAATTCACATAAATCATATTTGATGTAAATCTTCAACAGGAAGAAACTCATGCACATGTGTGCCAGAAAGATGTGCTTAATGTCTCAAAACAAAATGTTATCAGTTCATACAATGAAGCATTGCAGAGCAAGGAACTAGTGTTCTGTGTAACAACATAGATGAATCCTACAGTTGAGTGACAGAAACAAGGCATAAAACAATACAAATCTTATGATCATACTTATAAAAAGTTATGTTCATGGATGAAAACTTACATAATAAAAGTGGGCAAAATATGCAAACTTCTAGTTCTAAGACAAGTAAGTCCTGGGGATGTAAGGTACACCTGGTGACTACAGTTAGCACTGCTGTGCATATTTGAAAGTTGCTAGGAGAGTAGATCTTAAAAAATGATATCAGAGACATGAAGAAAATACGCTTGATGTTTATTTATGTTGTATATTTTGAAGAGGGTGCCAGTATCCTGGGTTAAATCCTTATAATAAATCTTAACTTTTGTTTTCAGGCCAGAGTTACAACAAATTACTGTTGATGGACTAGAAGTTCTCATTCCAAAAGATACGATGCACTTTCTAGAAGAAATACCACACTCTAGGTTTATTGAGTGTAGGTATAAAGAAGCTCGAGCATTCTTTCAGGTTAGAGATAACCAAATACTGTGCTTTTTAAATGAAGGAAGTGTATGTATTTTTAATCCTAGGGGGTAAGTAAAAAAGAGGCTTAGGGAAAATAGGTAACAAAACATCTTTTCAATTCATCTGTTTTCTTCTAGATTGTTTTGTTTTAATTTTGTAAAAAATAGATTAGATGTTAGTCTTAAGAAACTATGCCTTCCCTAGTTGAATGGCTTGATGTTTATGGAGACCTTGTTTTATTTGGACAGACTTTAATAGGTATAGTGGTGGCCTTTGCTTTCAGTTAGGATAGCCCATAAACTTTGTGAAAAATGGTGTGTTCTGTCCTTGAAGCAATCCAACTAAGATGAAGCCACTGTAGAAGATAAAGATAGACCATGTGGATTTAGAAAAGATTTCATGGAAAATACAGGTTTTCTCAGAGGGTTGGCACTGAATATGAATTTATTGTGTTTGTGAAGGTTTTTGAAAGTAAATACTACACAAAGATCAAGCGCTTTTTGAACTTTATTCTGCTGTTCTTGTTTTCAATTCAGTAAATATTTATTGAAAGCCTGTTTCCCAGGAACTCTGCTGACCCTGGGGATATAAAGGTGATTTTGAAAGGCATGAAAGTTCATCTGTAAGAGATTACATGAAACAGATACAGTAACAGCAGATTTACAGTGGGGTTTTGGTACTCTTATCCTTCTACTTGCCCTTTATTTTCTGGGATTCCCTTCCAAGAAAGCTGTAGACCCAGGGACAAGAGCTGAGTGGAAATAATGAAGTACCAGCTGTATCATCACTGGCTAAGTGCCAAACACCCACAGATGCAAGGGTTTTCTGGTGTGCTGTGCTGGTACCCAGGACCTATGCCTGACATCCCAAGTGGACCTTCCTAGCCTTATTTCCTGAAGTCTATCATGTGAAGCTGTAAGATATACCCAGTCGGCCTCATGGATGAGAAGCTGGAAAACCGGGTATGGATGAGCCTTCTGTAGTAGGCAGGAGCTGCCCGTCACATTCCCACCACATGGTAACACGAAGCAGGAGAGATGCTGTATGGAGTTTGAACATGCCCACTCACTCCTCTTGCCTTCAGGGAATTTGTTCCTGTCTCCCCCGCCTCCCCACCCCTTCACAGCAGTTATCACAGTGAATTGTGAATATCTCTCTTGTCCCCCTACTAGATTATGTGAACTTACTGATGGCAGGCATCTTCTTTTATTCACCTCTGTGACCCCAGCATCTAGCACAGCACTTGACACAAATAAAACATCTTAATATTGTGGAAAAATGCTTGGAAAAGGTGCATCCAAATCAAATGATTTTTTAAGGACACTTGCTAGGACAATCCCACTACCTAGCAAGCATTTGCCCAGAGTCCCTTTGTTGATCTTTGTGAGAAGGCACTTTAAAATGTAAAATGTCTAAAAATATTAAGAAATCATGAGGATAGTGTCAGACTTTTTAATTCCATATTTTCATTCTTGCTTTGAAACTTTAAGGGCAAGCTCTCAATCAGCATTTGAGTAAAGATTGTGAATGAGAGATGCTCAGAGGGCTTATCAACTTATCATAGTCTCATAGTTTTGGTGTATATAAAGTATCATCACATAGCAAAACTTTAATCTTGACTGAAAGTTTTTATTCGTAACAGGATCAGGTAGAACTTTGTGTTCATTCTTCATCATGTTATGTGTGTCTTTCTCTTGCAGCAAGATACACTTTAGATTCCTATTTTTTCTCTTCTGGTGGTACATTGGTATTACTGATATAGAGTGCCTAGTGGGATTGATAATCATTTTTATCTTTATTCTCTTAAATGTTTCATTTTTAATCACTTCTTACATTAGAATCATTAAAAATACCAAGAGGGTCAGTTTTCAAATTAAAGTGAACTTACATAACTTTGAACACTTGATGGCGCCAAATAGCCTTAAATGCAGTGCTGGGTGTGAGGCAATGAACTAAGCTTAGAGATCTCATAAAGTAGCCTTCTTTCTTTTTTAATAATAATTTTTGAAACATTTTCATACTTTCAGAGAAGTTACAGGTACAATACAAATAAATTTTTTCCTGAACCATATGGAAATAAGTTGATGACCGAATACCCATAACCTTAACTAAGTATTTTCTAAAAACAATAACATTGTCCTATATGTCTTAATACACAAATCAGAAAGTTAACACATAGACTATTACCGTTTAATCCCCATTCAGTTTTTGCTAATTGCCCCAGTAATGGTCTTTGTAATATAAGGATTTAATTTAGAATCACATGTTGTATTTAATTTTCCTGTTTGTGTAGTCTCCTTCAGTCTAGAACAGTTTTAGTCTTCTTAAAAATCTTTTATTACTTTGACAGTTTTGAATAGTACAGGCCAGATATTTTTTAAATTGTCTCTTATTTGGGGTTTGTCTGGTTTTTCTTCATGTTAGATTCAGGTTATATACCTTTAGTAGGAAGAACACAGAAGAGATGCTGTGTGTGCTTCTCATTGTCTCCTAGCAGGTATTGCATGATTTTGATTTGTCCCATTGTTGGTGTTCACATTGATCACTGGATTAAAGTGCTAACTTCATCCCTGTGAAGTTTCTCTTTTTCCCTTCGTAATTAATAGACATTTGGCATGACAGTACTTTAAAACTATGTAAATATAATCAATATCCTCATCAAACTTTCAATTTATTTATGAACTCATGGTTTGCAATTTTATTCAATGGGGTATAGTCTATTTTTTTTTCATTATTTATTTCGATCCTCAGATTCTTATTTGGCCAGTGGGAATGGAATCCCTTCATGATGGCTTCTGTGTATTTTTGACATGTCTCCATCAGTTTTTGAGCACTTTCTTGCTCTTTGGCAAAAAATGTTCTAGGTTCATCTTGTAATTTCCCGCCACAACTCTAGAATCAGCCATTTCTCTGAGTCCTGCTTCCTATTAGAAGCCAAGATCTGGATGCCAAGTGTGCTCCTTGCTTTTGGGGTTTTGTGGCAGACAGGCCCTCTCACAGTGCGTGTGTGTGCATTTCTTTCTTTTCAATTGCTTGCTGTTTATTCTTTTTTAAATTGAACTCTAGTTGATATGCAATCTTATATTGGTTTCAAGTATACAACACAGTGGTTCAGCAGTTACCCATATTATTAAATCCTCACCCCCTCTAGTGTAGTTATTACCAGTTAACATAGAAAGATGTGACAGAATCAGTAGCTATATCTTCCATGCTGTACTGCCATCCCCATCCCCAACTTATATTATGACTGAGAATTTTTGTGCTCCCTTTCCCCCCTCCCATTCCCCCACCTACCTACTCCAACCTCTGTCCCATGATAACCACCAGTCACTTATTAGTGTCTGTGAGTCTACTGCTATTTTGTTCTGTTTCTGTTTTTAGATTTCACATATAAGTGAATTCATATGGTATTTGTTTTTCTCCCAGCTGGCTTATTTCACTGAGCATAATACCCTCTAGGTCCATCCGTGTTGTCACAAATGGCACAATTTCTTTCTTTTTTATAGCTGGATAATATTCTGTTGTGTATATGTGCCACATCTTTTTCATTCATCTGTTGATGGACACTTAGGTTGCTTCCATATTGTGGCTATTGTAAATAGTGCTGTGGTAAACATATGAATGCGTATGTCTTTTTGAATCTGGAATCTTGTTTTTTTTCCGGTAAATTCCTAGAAGTGGAATTACTGGGTTTTTCTATTTTTAGTTTTTTTAGGAACCTCCATTCTGCTTTTCACAGTGGGTGCACCAATTTACCTTCCTACCAATAGTGTAAGAGGGTTCCTGCATTTATTTCTGTATCCATCTAGCTATCAAGATCTATGAATTCACATTGATATCTCTAGTCCAATTAAGTTGTAAGTTTCATTTAAACAGCATAGGGTTCATTTTCATATCTGAGACTCCCTAAACAATGAGGAACCTGACTCCCATTATCCTTAATATACTTACTTATTTGTTCAATGTCCCGTCATTGAAGCTGCCCCCTCTTCCACGTGGATGCCTCCCTTACTCTCTGCATGGGTGTTGCTGTCCCCCAGTGGGCTGCCCCCGTATGTACACGTACTTCTTACCCTGCTTGGGCTCCAACCCCACACTGGACACACTCTCATGTGGATGCCTTCATCACCTGCTCAGGCTGACACCCATACCAGGCCACCCATGTGCATTTTCCTGTTCTGCTTTGTCTAATGGTTCTAGCATTGAATGGCTCATGAAGGGGAGGGGAGGAGAAGGGGAGTGCTCTTCTCCCTCACTTTATTGCCTTTTTTTTTCCCCAGAAGTTTTCAGATTAACTGTTAAAAGGTCTGTAGCTCTGGGAGTAAGGGTGTTCCCTGCCTGGGGCAAGTTCCGTGTGAATCCAGTGAAGCTGAAGGAAGGCAAGGGAAAGGGGAGGTTCTGAGAAAGGGGTTTATTGCTCACAGCTCACTTGGGTTCACTAGCCAGCCTTTGCTCCATCCTCTCCTACAGCCATGGCGCATGCACTGTTTCTCTCTGGTCCCTGCTAGCTAAACCAGCTCTGTCTCTTGCAGTCAGAACTCCATAGGCAGGTCCCTTGTGACTGATGGGCATGAGACCAATTAGGTACCAGGAACAGAGGAGAGGAGAGAATGGCTGTTTTCTCTCCACCCTTAGACCTGTATCTACTGGACACTCTGTTATGGTAAACATCTGTTGGTGTGTAAATGGACTAAGGTGAGGTGAGAAATTCTGGAAATTGTGGGTGAAAACTTCTATTTACCCAACAAAGTCACATTCCTGAGATAGGTTGAAACTGTAATTCAGTTTACTGTTGTGGGAGGCAAATGACTCCAGTTTGGGCTTTTTGTTCCTTTTTTGAACAGTATAAGAACTCAAGTCCAAATGTGTATGTTTAAGTCCTACTCAACTACCACCTCCTCAAGGAGGTCTACCCTGATAAGCCTGGGTGAAGCAGCTCTTCCCATCTACAACCCATATTCTTGCTTCTCTTCATTGCACTTTTTTTGTTTGTTTGTTTATTTTTTATTTTGGTTTCATTAATCTACATGAGGAACGTTATGTTTACTAGGGTCCCCCCATCACCAAGTTCTTCCCACATACCCCATTACAGTCACTGTCCATCAGCTTAGTAAGATGCTGTAGAATCACTACTTGTCTTCTCTGTGTTGTACAGCCCTCCCCGTGCCCGCCCCCACATTATACATGCTAATCATAATGCCCCCTTTCTCCTCCCACCCCTTATCCCTCCCTTCCCACCCATCCTCCCCAGTCCCTTTCCCTTTGGTAACTGTTAGTCCATTCTTGGGTTCTGTGATTCTGCTGCTGTTTTGTTCCTTCAGTTTTCCTTTGTTCTTATACTCCACATGTGAGTGAAATCATTTGGTACTTGTCTTTCTCTGCCTGGCTTATTTCACTGAGCATAATACCCTCTAGCTCCATCCATGTTGTTGCAAATGGTAGGATTTGTTTTCTTTTTATGGCTGAATAATACTTCATTGTGTATATGGACCACATCTTCTTTATCCATTCATCTACTGATGGACACTTAGGTTGCTTCCATTTCTTGGGTATTGTTAACAGTGCTGCAATAAACATAGGGGTGCATCTGTCTTTTTCAAACTGGGCTGCTGCATTCTTAGGGTAAATTCCTAGGAGTAGGATTCCTTGGTCAAATGGTATTTTTATTTTTAGTTTTTTGAGGAACCTCCATACTGCTTTCCACAATGATTGAACTAATCTACATTCCCACCAGCAGTGTAGGAGGGTTCCCCTTTCTTCACAACATCGCCAACATTTGTTGTTGTTTGTCTTTTGGATGGTGGCGATCCTTACTGGTGTGAGGTGATATCTCATTGTGGTTTTAATTTGCATTTCTCTGATAATTAGCGATGTGGAGCATCTTTTCATGTGTCTGTTGGCCATCTGAATTTCTTCTTTGGAGAATTGTCTGTTCAGCTCCTCTGCCCATTTTTTAATTTGATTATTTGCTTTTTGTTTGTTGAGGTGCATGAGCTCTTTATATATTTTGGATGTCAACCCTTTATCAGACCTGTCATTTATGAATATATTCTCCCATACTATAGGATGCCTTTTTGTTCTATTGGTGGTGTCCTTTGCTGTACAGAAGCTTCTCAGCTTGTTATAGTCCCACTTGTTCATTTTTGCTTTTGTTTCCCTTGCCCAGGGAGATATGTTCATGAAAAAGTTGCTCATGTTTATGTCCAAGGAGTTTTGCCTATGTTTTTTTCTAAGAGTTTTATGGTTTCATGACTTACATTCAGGTCATTGATCCATTTCAAATTTACTTTTGTGTATGGGGTTAGACAGTGATCCAGTTTCATTCTCTTACATGTAGCTATCCAGTTTTGCCAACACCATCTGTTGAAGAGCCTGTCATTTCCCCATTGTATATCCATGGCTCCTTTATCGTATATTAATTGACCATTATATGTTTGGGTTAATATCTGGACTCTCTGTTCTGTTCCACTGGTCTATGGGTCTGTTCTTGTGCCAGTACCAAATTGTCTTTATTACTGTGGCTTTGTGGTAGAGCTTGAATTTGGGAAGCGAGATCCCCCCTGCTTTATTCTTCCTTCTCAGGATTGCTTTGACTATTCGGGGTCTTTTGTAGTTCCATATGAATTTTAACACTATTTGTTCCAGTTCATTGAAGAATGCTGTTGGTATTTTGATAGGGATTGCATTGAATCTGCAGATTGCTTTAGGCAGGATGGCCATTTTGACAATATTAATTCTTCCTAGCCAAGAGCGTGGGATGAGTTTCCATTTGCTAGTGTCCTGTTTAATTTCTCTTAGGAGTGTCTTGTAGTTTTCAGGGTATAGGTCTTTCACTTTATTGCCTTTTAATTATTTTCTCAATTTACCAAGAAGTTTAGAATCAGGACAATATACATTTTCCAGAACTTGATTTTGTTTCAGTGACAGCCATCAGAAGATAATTAATGAGCTCCAGCATGTTGAATTCCAGAGAAAAATCAGAGAACAGTGTGCATATGTCTGGTACTTGGCCTGACAAAATCTAGATAGCTGTATTCCTGTCCTCCTTCTTCCACTAATTTGCTCTGAGACCTTTGGCAAATTTTTGAGCCTTAGGTTCCTCATCTATAAAATGTGTAGGTACCTTCTATCATATTACTATTAATTTATATTTTGGGGGAAGGTTTGGGGAAAGGTTGCCTGAACAGGAGAGAGTAAATGTATATGATATTTAATGTAGGATTTTGTCATTTTGTAAAAGCATGGTAATCCCAAGATTTATATAAGATTTTAAAAAATGAAACAAGGTATACATACTGTAATTTTTAAAGTCCATGACAGCTGTGTAAGATGTAGGTGTATGTGTATATACATTTTAACACATACAGGGCTCAATTCTAAGAAATGGGATTTCTGGAAGTGTTAGAAACAGTGTGCAGAGGTGGGAGTATGGCCATGCAGAGGGCAGCCTCACTAGGACATAATTATCAGATGTAATATTTTCGTAGAGCACAAAGAGTTTTCGTATCTGCTGTTTAGTTTGATCCTTCAGTCACTCTGAAATAAGGCAAAGATTTTCCTTCAACAGATTAGGTAACTGAGGTTTCAGGATGTTAGGTACACTGTCATTGGCTGAGCACAGGCTAATCCTGGGTCTCCAAACTACTAGCTCTGGGCTCTTCCTGTTATAACAAAGATAGGAACATGCACCTTTCATTCTAGTCATATGTTCTAAGAGAAACTGTGGCTCTAAGGATGTTTTCATTGTGAAGAGATCCTGTTTACTTTGCATATTCTGGAGAAGGCAACTTATCTTTAGGAACCCCCCTTTTTTCTTAGGGATACTTTTTGCTTAAGATCCCAGTAGTCCTTCTAGAACTGTGTTTCTTGGCACTGTATTGTAAAACAATGACAGGATATTGTAGGCATGGGAGGGGCTTAGTCAGTCATTTATTCATTTACCCATTTATCAAAATGTGTTGCTCACATATTATATGTCAGGCACCATTCTTAATTTATAGATACAGTGATGGAGAGATTCAGTACCTGCCCTTGAGGAAACATCTTTATAGCTTAATGGACGAAATATAAATAAAATTGACAATTAGAATTAAATATGGTAAGAATTATAGTAAAAGAATATATAAGTGGTACCTATTATAAGATCATTGAACAGATTACTTTATTTGTCTTTCTATATCTAGTACCAGACATAACCCTTTACTCTCTAAATGTTGAAATAAAGAGGAGCATGGGGAGAATAAATACATGTCTTCCTGGGATATCAGGGAATGTTTCTCAGAGGGTGGACATGAAAGCTGAAAGGTTTTGTTAGTCAAGGATACTTCAATCTAAGGAAACAATATGTATAAAGGCACAGAAGCTTGAAAAAATGTGATATATGTGGGGAGGTAGAAGTTATTGCTGTCATATGAAGCAGGAGGGTGGAGATGAGGCTAGTCCAGCAGTCAGGGACCAGGACCTGAGTGCCCTCGTCTGCCATGCTGGGAAGCTTAGCTTTTGTCCTGTAAGTGTGAAGCATCGATGAAGAATTTATAGTGCTTCCCTCAGTTCCAGAATACCCTAAAGAAATCAGAAGAAAATCAGAAAAAAATGAAGAAAATCAAAAAAGCAGGAAGACTAATGACAATATTTGTATAGAACTATACAATTTGTGAGACATTTTTCTGTCACCCATTATCTTGTTAAATCTTCACAGCACTCCTGCGAAGTGTAATTATTATCTTTTAACTACTGATGAGGAAATTATGTCTTAGATTTGTTTTCATTCTCTCATTCATTGAGCAGATATTGAGGCACATTCTAGGAATGGAAATATAGTGATAAACAAAATGAAGTCACTTTCCTTATAGAGCTTGTACTCTTCTGAGGTGATATGCCCAACTAAAAAGAGGTGGGGCTAGACTTGAACAGAGAGAATCTGATTCAGAATCCTAGGCTCTTTCACTCTACTACACTGTCTCTAACTACCAGTTGCATCAGTGAATGATGAAAACGTCACTGAATGCCTTTTGCTGTAGTTACTCTTGTAGCTGACACACTTAGCCTTCTTTCCCCTAACTGCTTAATTTGCTAAATTGTGAGGTAGAAGAGGGAGTTGATAAAAGCATAAGGCTTATTCTTGGGGAATCCTGGTTATACTCCTTTAAATTGTCTCTCCAAGAATTTATAGTCTTATTTTATAAAATGAATGTGCAACTAACAAGAAGCTCTACGATTTGATTTTTATAATAGAAAAATTCATAATGTGGGTTTAATTTCAAATTTAATTTAGATGTCACAGAAATGCTCCTAGCAATTTAGAAATGCCTGTAATCACTATTTAATTCTACCTGTAGCAGTACCTTGATGATAACACTGTGGAAGCTGTGGCTTTTCGGAAGAGTGCAAAGGAATTGCTGCAACTGGCAGCCAAAACATTAGAGAAATTGGGAGTACGGTTCTGGCTGAGCAGTGGAACTTGTCTAGGTAAAATTCGTGTTCTAAGTTTGTCTTTTGGTCATTTCTTCCTTAAGATGACAAAATATCAATGATATTCAAAGTGTCATATTTATAGACAGAATAAACATAGTGCATGGAGCAAGGATTTATTAATTTTTTTAAATAAATTAATTTCAGAAACATAAAAGAGTTAGGAAGGCTGTGTTTGTCTTTTCCAAAAATTATGTCGTGTTTAAAATTTATATTAGAACATGTAGACCACATTTGATTCTCAGGTAATCCTTAGATTAGCATTTTATTATTTCTATCCCAAAGATTGTTATTGCCTTAAAAAAAATTCCTCTATTTTGTTTCTTTACTTACATACCTTACAAACAAGTTGCATTGCTCCAGAAGTTTCTAATGAGAAGAAGATTGAAGGAAGTGCCATAAGGTCTTCCCAGGTCATTGCTAGTGTCACTGGTTGGCCATCACTGCCTTACCACATTCTCTTCATTCTGAGATGGGGAAATACAGACTTTTCTGGAGTTGTTATAAATTGCTATTAGAATCTGAGAAAGATTTCTGGGTCTCTTCCCACTATACACTTTGGGATTTAGAACTATTTAGAGTCTTATATTTTGTTGTTTTATTACCTCTTGTTTATAGCTGTAGTTGGTTATATGTGTTCTTTCTTGGTTATAACTGTATTTGCACAAAAGTTAAATCTGCTCCTCCTTCTATAGGATTACCATATAATTTATTGTCCAATTCAAGAGACTTTTGAGAATGAAAAGGAGCACCGTTAGTAATTATGTTGGTACAAAAGGTGTAAACTGGGATATGTGGTTATCCTACCTATTAGGCTTTGTGGAAAATTCACCTGGTTCTTCCTGTCAAGAAGCTTACAGTTAGAGTAGACCAAAAGTGAGTACATCTCACACATTTATGTGATATATGCTTTAAGGCTAACTTTTTTTTAAATCACATTGAATTTTTATCTTATATTTTTGGAAAACATCATTAGACATGTATAGGCATAGTTCTTTTTTAATTGAAGTATAGTTGATATACAGTCTTCTATTGGTTTCAAGTATACAACACAGTAGTTCATCAATTATCCATATTATTAAATCCTCACCCCCACTAGTGCAGTTGCTATCTGTCAACACAGAAAGATGTGACAGAATCATTGGCTATATTCTCCATGCTGTACTACCATTCCTGTGACCAACTTATATTATGATTGAGAATTTTTATGTCCCTTTATCCCCTCACTCTCCCCATCCAAACACCCCAATGTCTTCCCGATTGTAACTACCAGTTACTTCTCAATGTCTACGAGAAGTGTTTTTATACTCCACAAATAAGTGAAATCATGTGGTATCTGTCTTTCTCCACCTGGCTTATTTCACCAAGTAGAATACCCTCTAGATCCACCCATGTTGTTGCAAATGGCAGGGTTTATTTTCTTTTTATGTCTGAATAATATCCATTGTATGTGTGTACCATGTCTTCTTTATCCATTTATCTATTGATAGACACTTAGCTGCCATATCTTGCCTATTGTAAATAATATGGTGATAAACATAGTGGTGCAAATATCTTTTTTTAATGAGGGATTCCATTTTCTTTGGGTAAATTCCTAGAGGGGAATTACTGGGTCATACTGTATTTCTATTTTTAGTTTTTGAGGTACCTCCATACTGCTTTCCACAGTGGCTGCACCAATTGACATTTTCACCAACAGTGTAGGAGGGTTCTCTTTTCTCTACATCCTCACCAACACTTGTTATATATTGTCTTTTGGATCATGGTCATTCTAACTGGTGTGAGATGATATCTCATTGGGGCTTTGATTTGCATTTCCCTGATTAGCAATGTGGAGCATCTTTTTATGTGCCTATTGGCCATCTGTATTTCTTATTTGGAGAAGTGTCTGTTCAGGTCCTCCACTCATTTTTTAATTAGGTTCTTTTTTTTGCTGTTGAGGTGTATAAGTTCTTTATGTATTTTGGATGTTAACCCCTTATCAGATAAATTGTTTACAAACTTATTCTCCTGTACTAAATGTTGCCCTTTTGTTCTATCGATGGTGTCCTTTGCTGTACAGAAGCTTTTTAGTTTGATGTAGTCCCACTTGTTCATTTTTTATTTTGTTTCCCTTGCCAAAGGAGATATGTCCAGGAAAAAATTGCTTATATTTATGTGCAAGAGATTTTTTGTCTATGTGTTCTTATAAGAGTTTTATGGTTTCATGTCTTATATTTAGGTCTTTAATCCATTTTGAGTTTACTTTTTGTGTATGGAGTGAGACAGTAATTCAGTCATTCTCTTGCATATAGCTGTCCAATTTTCTCAAAACCAGTTATTAAAGAGGCTGTCTTTTCTCTATTGTATATTCATGGCTCCTTTATCATATTAATTGACCATGTATACGTGGCTCTCTATTCTGTTCCATCGATCTATGGGTCTGTTCTTGTGCCGCTAACATGCTGTTTTGATTACTGTAGCTTTGTAGTATAGCTTGAAGTCAGGAATTATAATACCCCCAGCTTTGTTCTTTCTCATGATTGCTTTGGCTATTTGGGATCTTTTGTGGTTCCATTTAAATTTGAGGATTATTTGCTCCAGTTCATTGAAAATGAACTGTTGGTATTTTGATAGGGATTGCATTGAATTTATAAATTGCTTTGGGTGGGATAGCCGTTTTGACAATGTTTATTCTTCCTATCCATAAGCATGGGATTAGATTACCATTATTTGTGTTGTCTTGAATTTCTTTCATGAGTGTCTTACAGTTTTCAGAGTACAGGTCTTTCACCTCCTTGGTTAGGTTTATTCCTAGATATTTTATTCTTTTTGATGTAATTGTAAGTGGAATTGTTTCCCCGATTCCTTTCTGCTAGTTTGTTGTTAGTATATAGGAATGCAACAGAAGTCTGTATATTAATTTCATATCCTGCAACTTTGCTGAATCCAGTCATTAGTTCTAATAGTTTTTTGAGGGCATCTTTAGGGTTTTCTATATATAATATCATGTTACCTGTAAGTAGTGATGTTTTTACTTCTTCCTTAACAATTTGGATACCTTTTATCTCTTTATCTTGTCTTATTGCTGTGGCTAGGACCTCCAATACTATGTTGAATAAAAATGGTGAGAGTGGGCATCCTTGTCTTGTACCTGATCTTAGAGGGAAGGCTTTCAGCTTTTTGCCATTGAGTATGATGTTAGCTGTGAGTTTATCATATATGGAAAGGCTAACTTTTTGAAGCAAAGTCTGTTTTTTTAATAGACTGTGTCATCAGGAATACTCCTTAATCATTTGTCATTCCGTTTTTTTAATAGACTGTGTCATCAGGAATACTCCTTAATCATTTGTCATTCCTTAATCATTTGAGTTTTTAGTTCCATGGCTTTCTAAATTTAAAGGCATTTATAAAATGAGGGATTTGGATTAGATGATATTTAAAGAGATTTCCATTTTTAATAGTTTATGATTCTTTGATAGGTGTGGATTATAGATTTTTCTCAAACTAGGGGTGAAACTCCATCCTATGGTTCTAAAGGTCTATATTAAAATGAAATTAAAGTTTCAAATTCCAAACAGTATCTCCCAGGAGAAATGCTAGTAAAGGTAATCATAAACATTAATTTACTTTTTTAATAATTTGGCTGGAAGGATTAGAAAGATAATAGAGGAAACCCAGAAGCTTTAAATAATGTAAAGGTATAAATTTTGTTTTTTTAGAAAGTATTATAGCACTTAATTGAAAGGTAGATGCATAGTAAAATGCCTAGAAATATCTTTTGATGGTGTGCTGAAAATTAAGGTTGATACTGCTCTTCTTTTTTATCTGACCCATCAGACATAAGCTGTTCAGAGCTTTAAATTCTACAAATTACTGCTCATGAAAGGGATATTGATTAAACAAAAGAATTAAATTATTTGTTTTAGCATGTCTTAAAGGTAGCTTTCATTAGAGATTTATGATTAAACATTTCAAAAGTAACTTAATTTTTTTAAATGTGTAGCCCAGTTAACATTATTAAAGCTGGTAGTTTATTCAGAAGTTAAAATACATCATGAAAGTTTTTGAGGATGCTGAGCACTCAGACCAGTAAAAATGAAGGAAGGAAGGAATGAAAGAAAGGTTCTTCAATAGGTGGCTCCTATCACCACAGATTTAGTTTGAGATTTAATTTAAAAAATAATAATTTTGGTAAAGTACTCTGGAAGTCTAATACTCTGAAATAAAATCCATTGTAACAAAGATTATCCATTATAATAATGGATAATTTTTCCAAACTTCAGTTTTTAAAAAAGTTGTCACTTTTTTTTTTTTTAGGATGGTATCGGCAGTGCAACATTATTCCTTATAGTAAAGATGTCGACCTAGGAATTTTTATACAAGATTATAAATCTGACATTATTTCAGCATTTCAGGATGCAGGACTTCCACTCAAACACAAATTTGGGAAGGTCAGTAATAAAATCTGCTTTACTTCATAAGTGACATATCTCAAAAGCAGAGTTTATATTAAGCAATTCAGAGATGTTTAAGAATGTTGCATATATCATTTTATCATGCAGTATTGGCCAGGATGGGTTCAGCTTAAGCTTGTTGCCACTTGTAACTTCTGCACTACTTAAAGGAAACTAGAAAATCAGACATTCTGTTGACAATGAGGAGAGAAGGATCTTAGATTTTTACACATGAACTTATTGCCATATATTAGACAACATTATAATATGTAATTAATATAACATGTAATAAATAATTAATATAATCAGAATCCTACCTACCCTGCCTGAAGTTATATTATTTCTCATGAGTCATTTAATTTAAGTTTACTTAGGCATTATATCATTATGAACATGAAATAGTCAATTGCTAAAGGTTAAAAACATAAAATCATTTCACACAGTACTTGAATTTCTTGTTTATAGCAGTTTTATAGCAGTTTTCACAGAGGTCAACTACTAATAGATCATCATAGCTTAGATGAAATCTCCTTTTAGACCATTTGATTCTAATACCCTAAGCCCAAAATGCCATGCAAGCACCTTACTCTTAATTTGCTTGTTCCCAGGGAGATGTTGGTCTGGAAAACAAATAGAAGTATATTTAGTCACTGGAAAATTACTTTCCTCATCATAATCTTTCTAGTTTATTAAAAAATTAATAAAATATTTTCCTGTGGTCAAAGTCAAAGCAATACAACTCTGGTCATCCGTCAAAGGTTTACTCAGCACTCACTCTATGCCTGTTACAATGTTCTGCACCTGAGATACAAGGATGAGTAAGTCACAGTCCTTACCCTTGAAGAGTTCACTTTCTAATTGGGAGGAAAAAAATGCAGAAATAATTATTACATGCTATAACAAACAGATGTACCAAATCCAGTGGGAACATAATTTGTAGAATAAATTTCCTACAGAAATGTTTTCAGAAGTCCTTGTTCCTTAAACTGTTGTTTCTTCTTTTTTCGTGTACATAATAAAGTGATCTATGATATGTATATGAGTTCCTGTAATACCACTTTACTTAAGTATTTATTGATTGATTGTGATGAGGTTTATTTTCCAACAGTTTAATTGGTCATTAAAAGGGAGTACTTTTTGTTTGGTTCCTTTCCTTCTTTGGTCAGAAAAGAATTCAGGAACAGGATGTTCTGCAATTATAACTTGACTACCTTAAGTCATTTACTCTGAGTTGTCAGTTGTAAGAGGCAACATTATTTCATATGCATTTAAGAAAGAAATCTAACAATGGTGTGGTACTGATACATCCCGACTTCAGAGGTGCTTCAACTTGAGAAAACATGTATTTTAAAATCAATACTTTCTCAGTTTATGTGATGACTGCCCTTGTACTGTTCACCATGTAAGAACTTATTCACTATGTAAGAATTTGTTCACCATGTAAGAACTTGTTCGTTATGCTTCAGAAGATTGGAGACTGATGAGAATTAGGCTTGGGGTGGATTAATGATTGTGCATTGAGCATTGAGTCCCCTATACAGAATTTTATTGTTGTTAACAACCATTTGATCAATAAATATGAGAGATGCCCTCTCAAAAAAAAAAATCAATACTTTCTCTCTAAAAACATAAGAATCTTTTTTTTTTTAAAATTAAGAAGTTACATTTCTTTTGTTTCAGTCTGTGAAGGTTTTCGTCTTTCCCTTAGGTAGAAGACAGCTTGGAACTATCTTTCCATGGAAAAGATGATGTGAAACTTGACATTTTTTTCTTCTATGAAGAGACTGACCATATGTGGAATGGAGGCACTCAGGCCAAAACAGGAAAAAAATTTAAGTATGAATCAGATAAGTACTTATTAAAGGGGATATAAAAATAACTTCAGAAGGTAGAAATAAGGAAGTAGCTGAAAATGGAAAAAAAAAAAAGTCTGTCAGGATTCCACTGTTAGCTAATCCTTCCTCAGCTTACCCACACGGCCCAGGCATGCTTTCCAAGTGAGGACTGCCTGTAGGGACGGTCTGTGAGCGGGAAGTGCTCCTACGTTTGTCAGTCCAGAGTCATTATGAGTAGAAGCCCTTCAGTCATTGGAAAGGGAAAACCAAAACAAGGAACGCAAAATCCAAGCCCAGAGCCTGAGCCAAAAAACTGATTGTCTGTTAGAGCTGTAGGAGCTTGAGAATTTGATGGGAATGGGTAAGGGTCTGTAAGGAGATAGTCAGGGTAAGTGGAGGTGAAGAAATTGGGACTGAACCAGGCTGAGGTCATGAATGCTGGGCAAGCTCTCACATGCACTTTTAACAGACTGCGGATTGATCCGAAGGGATACTCATTGTGCTTAACAGCTACCATATTTGGTCAAAGATAAGGTGATACAAATTTTAACATGCACCATTACTTTATGTAGACAAACACTGCCAGTTATAAGACACATGATTCACAAATGGAAAAATTGGAGGGTGGGGGAAGTCTCAGAATTGATGGAATACAGTATGTTAGATTGGCATTGCTAACACTTTTTTTAATGCTGCCATAGTAAAATTTTTTGATGAGAAAAGACAAAATAGCATAAGAATAACTATGCTCTCTTTTACCATACAATTGACTTATTCTCAGTTCTGAGAGAGAACGAATGGGAATGAGAACCCAAAGAGTGTGGGCTTTGGAGTCAGGAAGGCCTGGGAAATCTCAGCTATACCCTAACTAATTTAGCTTTTCTGAACATTAATCTCATCTGTTAAATTTGGTTAGTACTAAGGTGTGTCAGGCCCTATTATGAACATTTTACATGTGTTAATGTCTAATCCTCATGACAACCTTAAGAGGTAGACATTCTCTGAGACAATGAGAATTTAAGTAATTTGTTTAAGATCGCACAGCAGGTAAGTGAAAAAGACAGACAGCAGCCTGTCTCAAGAGTTCATGCTTTTAAACACTACTCCCCACTGCCTCCCTAATACACCTGACAACATGAGGTCCTTAGCATAATGGTTAGTAAGTTATTGGTAAATGGTGGTTGCCACTGTTATTATTTAATATTACTAATATTATGATTACTGATGTAAAGTCACTATCATTACTGTCATTACTATGGTTTTTATCTGACCAGTAGCATAAATTAACCTCATCAACTAGTCAGGATTGGGGATTCTGTCATGGAATGAATTTGAGCTGTTGAGCACAGTGGGGAATGTTCTGTAACACAGAAGAGAAATTTCCAAACTCAGACTGGTTTCTGCTGGGTTTGCTGACATACCCACTGAGGTCACTGAATCTTTTATTTGATAGCAAGGAGTCTTCATGTAAGGTTTAAACTCGTGCTGGGGGTTTGAAAGTAATCCAAACTTTAACCCTTTTGTTAAAGTCATAAACTATCCCCAAATTGACATTGACCCTGGAGCATATTCTTGAAAATTTTATTTATTGTAGGAAATTATTTTGCTTTGTGACAACAGATGCATTTGTGCTGGATAAGCTCCAATTATAAGACAGATTAAGTTAATATATAATTGACACTGTGGCTAGGTGAATGGGGGTGTTTTTGACATTCATGCTACAGTTTGTTTATTCGAAATATGATCAAGATGGCAAACAATGTATAATTTAGAGACTTTAAAAAACTCTAAGGTAGTATGGCATAGAAATTAAAGGCATGGAGGCATTCTGCTTGCTTTTGAATCCCAGTTCTACATTTTACCAGCTATATTACTTTGAGCAAATTATTTAATCCTGTGCCTAAGTTTTCTCAAGTGTAAAATAGGAAAAGTAATAGAAATTGATACATAGAGTGGTTTTAAGGATTAAGTGAGTTAATATACAGAAGGGTTTTGAAGAGAGTTAAGCATGTCCTAAGTGCTAAGTAGTTATTAGCTGCTGTTATTAATATTACTAGTAATAATAGTGGTAAAGAAAACTATTCCTCTTCTTAATCTTATGAGAAATTTATAGATTAGAAACCTGTATAATTATCTCAATATTAAACTGCCAGATCTAAGAGAACTCATATGAGAATGTCATCTTTTTTTCTAAGAAAGTTAATTTCTAGAGCTAGTATTATAATCCTGTTATTCTTAAATCTCCTTCTAAGGCTTGAATTTCTTATCACTGATATGATCTGAAACCCACAAACCTCAAAAGAACTGTTCATTTCTAACCACTATATTTCTAGATAGAAAGAGCTTCTTTCATTCTGCTTTAACTGCTCTTTATGATAGCAGTGTTTGGGAAGTGTGAAGTGTTCTGATTATTTAAGAAGAGAAATGAGCAGTAATAGAACTGTCTGGACAGATGGTGTGAGTCCCAGATTTTCTATCATGTTACCATGGCCTTAAAAGGCAGAGAAAAGAACAGGGGATGGCTGCGTAGAGTTTCTTTGGAAGAGTCCCCCAGCCATATGCCATTTTCATTCTTTTGAGTACTGTTTACTGTAAGGAACTGTAGTATTTTCATCACTACTATTCTTAGAGGGAAAAAAAAGTAAAAACTTTTAGAGCTAGTCTAGGAGTCTTTTTATCTTTATAATATTCAACTTTGTATTCATGTATAGTTTGTTCTGAGAAAAGCTTAATAATATTATAAAATGCTTGCCATTTTTTTAAGAGGATGAAAAGGAATTCAGAAAGGAAGAAAAAGTTCCCCCTTTCAAAACTTTATTCTGTATGCCTTCAGAACGATGTCTTTGGTCCTAAGATTTTATAATAATTATAATATTAACAGCAATAATAAAGATAGACCTACCTGGGTATCTGCTAGACATCAGGTACTATGACAGGTACTTTATGTTTATAATCTCAGATAATCCTCCCATTATCCCGGTGGGTTAGGTACTCCCAGATAGAGAGGAGAAACTAAAGCTCAGAGGAGTGAAGTTAACTTGCTCAAGGTCATCTGGCCATTAATGGCAGGACCAAGATTTAACGTCAGACCTGTTCAACTCTTAAGCCTAAATGCTTTATTCTAACATTTAATAGGCTAAATGAGTTAATACATGTAATGCCTTTAGAACAGTACCTGCCACACATTAAGTACTGTATAAGCATTAGCTACTACTGCTCCTATCATTACTGTAGTAGTAGATACTATGTTGCTCTGGCACAAAGCATAGCACCTTCAGTACAGTGTAACTTGGATTGCAAGCATTTTCTTCGCACGTCCCATATTCATCCCATCCTTAGTTTCAGTCTAAATCCATTGTTTTACCTAAATCTAAATTCTGTTCTTAAATATTGTCTGGATTCTTTATATTTTTCCTCTCCAGAGTCCCAGTCACCAGTAAAAAAAAATGATGAATATAACAAATACACCTTCATGATGTGAAGTTTTTATTCCACAACTTCACAGTTCCTGTAGATGCTCCCCAGATTTCTTTGGGTTGTTTCTTCCCTTCCCATCTTAATCAGTGGATATAAATAGAGGTCAGAAGTTTGAGAGGTAGTAATAATAAAAATTAACTTCTATTGAATATTTACTATATTATATAACTAATATTACTAATAAATATAACTTCTATTGAATATGTGCTAGGCACTGTCCAACCTTTCATATGCATCATCTCATTTAAACTTCACAAGTTTATAAGGGAGATTTTATTGTCACCTTCATTTTATGGATGAGGAAATTAAGGCAGACTCAGATCTAAGACTGTATCATTTCAGAGTCCATATTCTTATCCATATGCAATGTTAGTGTCACCATAATGTCTAACATATTATTAATACTTCCTCCATGAAAATAGCCCTTCTATTTATTGAGACTGTCAGGGTAATACAGCTATTTCTGAATCCTCTAATAGGAAATCTACTACCCTCTGTGCTAGTGGTAGGTTCCTTATAACTTCTGAGATTTGCAGTTTCTGCTTGTGCATAGATTTGGATTTGTCCTCTGTGGGACTAAACTGTCATCTAAGTGTGGTTCCTATATAATTTAACATTTAATTTTTGTAAAATGTATTTGCTAACGCTCTGTTCTAAGTATTCTGATGTGAGCAGAAGCTAGTTTCTACTCTTAAGGATTCATAATCTAGACCATGAAACAAATATTCTATCAATAGTATAGTAATTGAAGTATGTGTTATGTATTGTATGATAAGCTTAAAACATGTAGGAATAGTCATAACAGTAGTCAGCATTTTTATAGCTTACTATGTATGTGTTAGACACTATTTAAGTACTTTACATTTGTTTATTCATTCTTTGCTAATATTTCTTTGTGGTACTGTTAGTACCCTCATTTTATAAATGAGCACATTAAGGCACAAAGAGATTGACCAAGGTTATACAACTAATAATTGGTAGAGCCAGGATTTGAGTTCAGACAGTCTGGCTCTAGACTTTAAAATAATGTTCAAATATGTTATTATTTTGAGTTAATGTTAACAGACTAAGCTAAGCTATAAAAAGACAAAGATTATCAAATGGGATAGCAAAACAAAGTTTAGCTATATAATGCTTGGCAGGAGGCACACCTAAGGCAAAATTACACAAAAAGTTTGAAAATTATAGTTATGGAAAAAGATATACCCCAATATTATTAACCAAAGAAAACTAGTGCTATAACTTTAGTGTCAGACAAAATAGAATTTTAGGGGGATAATGTTAAAGAATTAAAAGGTGCATGACATGATTTTACAAATTTACAGACCACCAGGAAAAAATGATGTTCATGAGCTTGTATGACTCTAACAATATGGCATTTCAATATGTATATCAAAATATTTTGGTGAAATTTTAATGAATATTTGACATATCACAGTTATGGGAGATTTTGATATACTTTTATTTTAAAACTGCAAATTAATTAAGAAGAAATTAGTAAAACTATTGAAGATCTGAACAAAATTAACAGGCTTGGTGTATCTGATAATATATACACATATATTAAAGTCCTCACCTAACAAATGCTGAATATACTTTCTTATCTGCAGTATGTGGAGCATTTATAAAACTTGATCATGTACTACATTATAAAGCAATCTTCATAAATTTCAAAACACTAATAAAAATCTTCCTGTGTGTAATTTTCCATATTGACAGATTAAAGGGGAAAACCTACATGATAATTTCAATAGATGGCATTGTATGACCACAATGTAATTGAATTAGACATAAACACAACTTAAAGACATCTTTAAAAAATGTGGAAACTTTAAAATGTTCTTTTTAATAACTAACAACTTAAAAAGGAAATCATAGAATTATAAATTTTTTAGGACTGAAAGATAATGTACTACATATCAAAACTTGCAGGAAGCATTTAAAAGGATAGAGATAAATTTGTAGCCCTAAAAATATTAGGCATGAAAAAATGGATTTAAAAAAAAACAAAATAAGATATCAGTTGAAGAAAGTAAAAAAGACAATACAGTCAGCCTCAGGACAGTAAAGGAAGCAAGCCAAGAGAAGAAATTAATAAAACAATAATATAATACGAAGAAATAAAAAACAGTATCAACAAATCCAAATGCTGCATCTTAAAAAAGTAAATTAGAAACTAGGAAACAGACATCTAGCAAGATTGACCAAGAAGAAAAGAGAAAAATTAAAGACAGTATTCATTACTGAAACCCAAGATGTCTGGCTTTAGAGTTGATACTCAGTTTAACTATGTTACACTGCCCCTCAAAAAAGAAAATTGCTAAGTGACTTTAAGTTAATAAATATGATAATTAGGTAAAATGTGAAAATGATAAAAAACTTTCTGGAAAAAGTATGTGTCAAATTCAACTCAAGGAAATCTAGATAACCTTTTCTCACTAAAGAAATTGAGTTAGTAATCAAAAATACTCCTTTCCCCCTCTTTTCCCTGCCCAAAGACCTGGAAAGTTTACAGGGAAGTTTTATCATTCCTTCACAGAAGGGATTATTCCCTTTATTATATCACCCATGTCAGAAAATAGAAGAGAAAAATGCTGCAAGCAACTCATTTTATGAGCCTTATAACAAAGCTGGATGTGGACAATACTAAAAAAAAAAAATTATGTCTTTGAACACAAAATCCTAAATGAAACACAAAGTATATCTTTGAACACAGAATCCTAATGAAGTACAAATGACTAGAATTATCTAGTGTGTGCACATTAGTGTAAACCTCATATTAAAAGATTGAAGGGAGAAAAAACTATATAATTGTGTCAATAGATGACATTAAAAACTTCTTTTGGATAAGTTTTATAATTAACCAAGAGAAAAACAAAAGGCCTTTTAGGAAACTTGGAACAAAAGGGATCTGGAATTTCTTTAACCTGGTAAGGGGAATACACCAAAAACCTAGGGTGAGCAATCTTACTTAATGTTAAAACTTTAGAAGCCTTTCTGTTAAAATCAGAAAACATCATGCATACTGTCCCTGCTTCTATTAAACAGTGTGCTAGAAGGCTTAGGCACTGGAATAAGAGAAAAAAATTAAGAGTTAAAGAAAAGAAAAAATTGGTAATGAGAATAAACCATTTATGTTGTTTTGCAGGAAATTATTGTTTAAAAATATTTTTAATGTAGGGTCTGCTCTTCCAACTGCAGTTTAATGTGAAGTTATGTTTAAAAAAGGTCAAATTCAGTTGTAATTGGTGGTGTCTATATCTCAGCCTAGCTAACAAGTAATAAATACCACAAAGTTTTTCATTTAGCAACTATGTTTTAGGTTATAGAGTTAAACTGATGAAATTCACTCACCAACCACATTTTCAAGTTTAAGAATTTCTGCGAGGGAAAAAATGGTCTACTCCTTTTAATTCTAACTACTGTTTTACACAAAAATAAAATGAGGTAAAAATGGCATGAAGTAGAAAATGAGTGGAAGGATGTGTGTGTGTGCGCGCGCGCGCGCGCGTGTGTGTGTGTGTGTGTGTGTGTGTGTGTGTGTGTGTGTACTAAGATCCCTTGAACTTATATTCTGATTTAGGGTTGCCTTAGTCTGAATTTAAGTCTGTTCACATTTTGGATCATATCTCAGCTTTAAAGTACAAATTGCTCAGCTGAACTTAATCTTAGCTTTAAAGGCTAAGGTAACATTGCAGACTCATGATGTATTATATAGTCTTAGTCATTATTTACTGGTAACCTGGGCAGAGTTCATGGCATGTGCTATTCTTTGTCACTCATCCCCTCCTTCCTCTCCATGATCCCATTTTACAATCAGTTTCCACATTTTATGGTTTGTTTATCTTTCACCTTCTTCTAGGAAGTGGGAATTTTCTTTTTGCTGAATGAACTGAAAATTATTTGGTGAAAAGAAAACAACAAAGAGTTTAGGGATGTTTCTATTTAAGCACAAATTAACATTTGAGTTAAATTGTCTTTGAGGTACCTTAACATTGTTTATGTATTTAAAATGTTTAATTTTTGTTCATAAATCTTTCATTGTTCAAAATACTGCTTTTGTAAAAATTTTAGTATTCTCATCCATCCTGGACTTATGTTTTTTCTTTCTTTTACCACTTTGATGATACTGTAGAGGCTAATATTTAAAATAGAAATTTCTTGGCCTGTGTTACTAGATAGATCATGATTTCTGTCTCATTTGAACCTAAGTGTGTCAGTTTGATAGGAAGGGACAGGTGGGCATTCTGCTGACCAGATCTGATTGGGGAGGGTGGAGGCTGGTGATGGATGGATATGTCTGCTGACAAAATAAGCAGACCCGTAAATATGACTGTGCAGAGTAAAACTGGGACCAGCAGATGGGGAAGCTGTGCTGTATCTTATTTCTCCTTCCTCAGCTATGTGATTTACAGTGGGCATCTTTTCAAAGAAACCAGCTGGGATTGTCTGTGACTGCCAGCACCCACTGGTTAGAGTAAAAGAGACTCTTTGCTTTCTTTAGAATTTGTTCAGCCTCTCATTTTCCTGTATGGCTTTATGTTCATCTGGTGGTAAATTATGACACTCAAAAAGCAGAAAGAGAACCGACCTTTCCTTGAAGAACATCCACACATAGATCCCTTTCCACAATATGATTACACTTTGACATCTGGTTTTCCTCTTTTTCTTTATTTTTGATTTCTGTGATCTCTGCTATTGCTACTTCAAATCTCATTGTTGAAAGTTCTTCCCATGTTGTGAAAGGAAGAAAATTTCTCAGAAAACACCAATGCAGAATATAGGGCTATAATACAAACTTAAGTCTTATAGACCTGCTAGTTTTAGCTCTCTTGAGTAATACATTGAATTTAACTTACTGATCCAAAGTACCTTTAAGATACATGTGTTGGTTTAATTTCTGAAGCTTACCTACTAATTGAAATAGTTCTGCTATAGATAGAATAAAATTCATTATAACTAATATTCCTTAGGCTGGCTTAGAAATGTTCTTTAGCATTTGAGATGAAACAAAGAGAGGCAGAAACTACAGTGGGTTCACGTGAGGGATGGAAGCCTAGGAATGCATCTTGGAGTCCTGCTTGCTCTACATCCTTGGGAAGTCCATGTTGTGAAAGAAAAGATGATTCACCTTACATGTATGTTTATTTTAGTATTTCTTCTTTTAGTAGCAGTTTGAATTGATGGGGATTTAATGATGTGTAAACTATAAAAAATAGTAAGAAAAGAGTAAGTTTGGAACTGAGAACAGAGATGAAAAAAGAGCAGGTGGTAAAATAAAAGAGCAGGAAGGTGGTCTGTATAGCTGTCCTTTAAGAGAAATACTGTTGAATTACAGTACATTCAAGCATTAGATCTGTATTCCTGCATTTGAAGAATGGATGGAAGTGTGAAGCTTTACTCAAAAAGCCAACTTAGTGGGTTCCACCATATTCATATACTGTGGTGTGACCTTCTCACTTACAGTTTGATTTAGGAAAGGAGTTGAGAAATGCCTGGCTGACCCTGGGTAGGTCATCCATCCAAAGCCACCTGGGACCATAGTGAACCCAGGACACAGAAATTAATACAACCTGTCACAAAGGCGTCTGTGATGCTGATGTTGGAAAATGTACTGTATTTCCAGGATCAATGCAGGTTCCCTGGCCGACTAAGAGAGTTTTGTTTCCTTTGTCAATGTTACCTGTTCCTCCCTCCATGTATTCAGAATTGCAAGTGTTTGAAATGTAGTCAAAAAGAGTATTTATGTATTTATTGGTTTACTTGAGGTGTTTAAGGAGTGGCGGCAGCCAAATCCATGCTCGTCCTAGAGTTTTCATCTGGGTAGCCTTTTGCATTGACTTCATTCTAAGAGGCTCTCCCTGCTAACCGAGAGCAAATGACCTGCAGTGCTCAGCTTCCATCCTGCCATCTTAGAAACCTCTGAAAAATGAATAATAGTTCCCCTGGAAACCCCACAGGTGACTTTCATTTGCCCAATTTGTGTATATTCCCATCCCTGAACCAATCACTGTAATTTCCTAGTTAGGCCTGGGTCTTCTTTACCTGTCTCTGGGGCCTACAGGTAGGGCCAGCTCCTCCTGAATCATACAGACTGCGAGTAAGAGAGGGAGATTGGGATGCCGTTAACAGAAGAGGAGAGGGATGCTGGACAGTCAAAAACAACAAAATGTGTAATGTAGCTACCCTCACAGCCATTTAGTGGGAGAAGACTGTCCTTCAGCCAAGAGTGAACTAGCACCTGGGTTCCTTAGCCAAAACTTCCACTGTTGAAGTCTAATGCTTCTCCATGTTGCCTCTGTTTGGCCACAGATACCTGTTCCCCAAGTTTACACTGTGCTGGACTGAATTTGTAGACATGAAGGTTCATGTGCCCTGTGAAACCATCGAATACATTGAAGCCAACTATGGTAAGACCTGGAAGATTCCTGTGAAGACATGGGACTGGAAGCGCTCTCCCCCCAATGTTCAGCCCAATGGAATCTGGCCTATTTCTGAGTGGGATGAGGTTATCCAGTTATTCTGAGACAGTAGGTTGAAATAGTAGAATTCCCCTCCTGAGTAAAAGTGGATAACTGTTAAAAAAGATTTATGTCCATATTTCATACTAGGAAACAAAGAAAAATGACTAGTTGAAGGCAGAGTTCTAATTCCTGAGCCATTTGATCTAATTCTCTCATTTTACATGTATTAAGGAGTGCCAGGTACACTGCAAGATGATAGTGGAGAAGCAGAGGTGAGTGAAACAGACCTTACCTCTCTCCCCCACCCTTCGTAGCACACCATTTTTCCTTCAGGGACACTCCCTGATCCTTTGAAGAGCTCATGTAGAACGTATGTTCTCTAGGTGCTTTCAAATGTTAGATGATGTTTGGACTGGAAGATGGGCTTGCTAGGCGAAGCTAAGGAAGGATACTAGTTAAAAAGAATGACCTGTCTGGTCTGAGCATTAAAGTTTGTATATTAGTGCTGCTTTTAAGGTTGTGGAGTCTGAGTTTATATCAAAGAGATCAGACCTTAGGCGGCATCAAAAAAAGTTACTAGCAGGTTCACTTTACAAGCAACCTGATGTGGAATGATTTAGAGCACAGGACATCATTCTATAAGAGAATGAAAGCTCATTTTTGCCTTGTCAAAGATACATAAGTTTCTGTACACTTTTGATTTTCATATTTGAACTGAAAAGAAAGCTTATGCTTGTGTTATGCTTAAATTTCCAGCTATGTGAGAATATTTTCACTGACCGCTGGTAGCACTGTTGACAAATCTTTCAAGACACCATGCTACCAGGTTGTAGTTTCACAAAACTTGTATTCCTTAGTTCTTTCCTAACCATCTATTAGGTAAAAATATGTGCTATTTGTGGACTTTTAATCTTTTCTGAATTGATAATCCTTATACTTCCCAGTTTTATTATTAGCACTAAAATACTAGAAATACCTCTATATTTTCCTAATTGAACTCTTAAGTATATTATTCATTCATCTCTTTCATTTGTGGCCCATAAACCAATTTAAATGCTATATAAACTTACTTGTTCCCTCTCCAATACTGCATTGTGTCCCCAAAATGAAGGTAAATGCAGACCTGGCACCTGTTCCCCACCCCAGATCATAGTGTTTGTAGTCTGTGTCCATTATTGTTCGCTGAATACTGATGGCACAAGAACTCAGGCTTCCCTGCTTTGAGTGCCACTTGCTCTGAAACCCTCCAGTGTCCTTTTCCCCTTCAGATGCATCCCTGGTGAGCTGGTTGGACTTCTCTGTCTCTCCCATCTCTTCCTGGGTCACTTTTGAAGGCAAAGCCTGCGGTAAAGGGAGATGTAGGCGCAATAAGCTCTGTCTTTTTCTTTGTCTGGGAGAGGAAGCTAGTCTTACATTTTATCTTGGCCATTCAGGACTACTTCCTGGACCAGATGGACAAATTTTCCTTTAAAACTAGAGTATAATAGGAGTGTTAGAAATGGAAACCAGAAGGTGTGAGGGGATGGGCTGACAATTTTCCTAGAGCAAAGTTAGTGAAAGTATCCTACAACCACCCCACTCCAAAGTTTAAAAACAAAAAAAAAATTTTTTTGATAAATGATAACCAATGACCATTCTCTCTTAGGATGAGTTTTCAGTGCATAAACATTGGGTCTTTTCATAAATAACATAAGTAGGTTTTCAGGGTCCTTTTATGGATTACCAGTAAAGTTGTTCCCAAATGACAGGCCATTGGATTCAGCTTTCTCTTTGCTAGAAAATCAGGTCATAGAAACCATACCCAAATTCTAAGTAGCTGAACTTAATTTCATTTTTCATGGTTGAAAAATATAATAATAGTGTTCCTGGGAAAAATCCACTCTGCTTAGTGAGGACCATTCACTTGTGGTCAGCACCTGGAAGTACATAGAATGCACATTTCTGCCCATTTCAAATTGGGACTCCTGCTGTTTGCCAGGGGGTTTTACCTGCCCCTGTTGAGGTTATTTCTTTTTTACTTGTCCCTGAAGTCCAAGGTCTTGAAGTGTCCAAAATCTAATATATGTTGGCCCCATTGACATTGGTTCCATATCCTTCCCTTCATAGATGACTTGCTGCTGAAATACCTTTCTTGACTGCCTTCTGGTTTCACAGGCTTCAGCTCGTGGGTCTTACTCTGACTTGGGGGAATGAAAGCCTTTCCCCAGATGCTGAAGGATGGGCTTGCCTTTGATGTGATTCAGCCATACTTCATCCTGTGCTTCTTACAACTGCACTCTGCTAAGTGTCCAGAGACCCTGGGTCAAGCGGAGCCACCACAAACACCTCATTAGATTTCTTTTCCTCATCTGAGTCTGCCACCAGTAATTCTCCTGATCTGACCACTTTGAGGTTCTATTTGCGTGGCTGAGCAGGAGAAAACCTCTTACATTAACTTGTTGGAAGGTAGGCACCCATGAGAGATCCTGAAGGACAGACTGACAACCCACCTCTCCCTCCATAACCAGCTGGCCTCTCAGCCCTTTTCTGGGAAGGGAGCAGTTGTCCTTCTCTGCTCTGCTGCAGCTATGTCTGGCCTCTGGAATAGACCTGGAGTTCCCAAAATGGAGCATCTCTGAGAAGCTGGAGAGTGGGATAGCAGATTTCCTCCATTCCCTAGCTACAAACCCTGAAATACGACCATTAGATGGCAGAGTGTCTGCCACCATCTCTCCAAAACCAGTTAACAGTCAAGTGAAAATCATCTTGCTCTTGAATCTTAAAAGCTACGGATCTCACTGCAGTATTCATTCTAACCCTCTTATTTTATTTTTAAGTAAATAAGCCCAGAAAGAAACAACTGATGCTAACACTCAGGAATGCCATGACTTTTGGCCCAGTGCCTGTTTCGTTGCATCATAGCCCAGCATCTTTAACCCCTGTTGAGGCGCTTGGCAGAGAAGTCATCTCATGCCTCAACAGGATTGAGTTTCAGGGTGTTTCTTCCTTCCCCACTTAATCTTTCTGCTCAGATTGAAAGCCTGAGGTGACAAAGAGGTCAAGGAGGATTGTTTCCTGTCTAGAATTCTTATCCTGTCTTCCTGCCTTTATCTGAAAAATGCCTTATCTCCAAAATGTGAAATAGTTCATGTTTGGACACATCAGCTTTGGTCACGACATTGTTAATATCCAGGAGGACCTGATTCTCTTGAGCTGAAAAAGCATTCCATTGCTATTTTACCCTTCTTCTTCCCGAGGAAACCATTTGTGCCAGTCTGTTAAGGGCCTATTTCTGAAGCATCCCTCCTCATCTTCTTCACTGATGTTCTCTTACGGATACAAGTAATTGAGACGAGATTGTGCGTTTTCATTTTTTTCCTCTGTGTCTCCAAACCATTGCTTCTGGTCTTAACAGGATTACAGAGCTTCAAATGGCTCACAGGAAAGCAAGGTCTTACACAGGGAAGAAGGGGTTTATAGATTGGGGACCAAGGCTGCATCTGGAAAGCACAATTGCAATGAATTCCCACACTGCAACCTAAAATCTTACCCAATATCCCAAGCCTAAGGCAGCAAATGTTTCTAAGTCTCCCCTATTTTCATCTTCTGGAAAACGAACAATTCTTTCATCCTCAGTGTTATAAGTCCCAGGGGAAATGTCCCCTCAAAACCAAGTCAGAGTAAGTGCCACACTTCCACCTTCTAACATAATCATCATTTGTAACAACTTTAAAGCATGGAAAAACTCGAGTTCCTGACTAGTCAAAAGGATTTTCCCAGGAGTCCTGGGATAGGTCACCTCTAATGTCTCCCTTAGAGAAGGCAGTAGCATGTTGGCATGAAAAGACCACAACCTTAGGAATTAGACCTGAGTTTGATTCCCAGCTTCATTCTGTGGGATTCCCATTTTTGTGGGGGACCTCTCAGCCTCAGTTTCCGCTTGAGTGAATGGGAGAAATGTTTTTAGTTAGGATTAAATGAAATATAAACTGCTTACCATCAGGCCTGGGATTAAGTAAATACTCAAGGTATGTTCCATTTCCTACTTAAAAGTCCCTTTTTTTATAATTATGTAATGGGATTAAAGAAACTGGTCCAGAACACAATCCTTCCTCAGAAGGTTGTATGACTAAATTTACTTAGGAAAACATTGTTTCGTTTTACCAAGACATTAAGGGACAAATTATATAGTTTATGATTTAAGAGACATTACCAAGTTGCCTTCTTTTCTAAACAGAACTTGTAGTTTCATTTTGTTGGTCAAGCTGTTGTCTCCTACTATCCTACATGTTACCTGTCGCCTTGATCCTAAGCAATTTACTCTCTGTACCACTCTAGATTTGGGATCTGCTATGCCATGGATTTCTTTTGCATTATTTTAGTCTTTCCTAGAGGTAAACCCACACCTCCTTATTAGTAAATCTCTGCCCAGCCAAAGTCAGATATGAGTCATGATTTGGAGAGGGAAAGAATTTGGAATACTTAATTTCATTTAATTATGTATCTGATTAATGCCTATATCAGTGTTAATAAAGGAAAATTGAAAATACTCTTTTCCACCTTCTTCCCCCAAATTTGTGTTTCTATCTTAATTAAACAAGAATCAACATGGTATATGATGCTCTTAAGCTGCTCTATATCAGAATGAAATCCTAACTATAGTTAATGGGTCGATCAGACCAATTCAGTAGTGATGCTTTTTGTAAAGATCCAGTACTAAAGTAGGCAAGTACAAATTTTTCTAATGAAAAATCTCTGCTTCTGTATTCTCAGTACTTCCAGTGCAGTGACCTTCTTGCCTTCCCCAACCCAACCCCATGCAGAGATTATGTAGGAACCCACTGGCCAGCCATTGTCTACTTATGAGCACTCTCACAGTGGGTTTGAAAGGGAGTATGAGGAGAATTGAAAATACTGTATTTTGCACTATAAAACGATATACTGTCTCATGCACTGTTAAAAAAATTGTAAGGTTTTTTCACTTTGTGATGACTCATTCAGAGCATGGGGAATAGTTCATGTGCTTCTTAAATGAAAATCATAATGTAGCTATTTGTGCATCCCTTCCACTTCATAACCAGAAAAATATGTATGTGAATTTTCTAAACAGTGACATTTTAAATGTAAATTTCAGTGTATGTTTACCAGTTTACTCTTTGGTTTTATCTTCAGGTACAAATAGTTTGTGGTACTACTGAAAATACCTTTAATATTATTTTGATCAGAATATGTAATATATAATCCAGTTTGGGGTGATGAATAAAATTTTTCTAACCACTTGAGATACTTTGTATTTATTTTTGAAGCATGTGGTAGAAATAACAGCCACTAACATACATAAACAATCTGGTAAAATAGTAATCTTGCCACCAGAACAGCTTTTCTAAAATTTAGGTAAAATGAGGTCAGATGTGTGGGCCCTAACCCAATATGACTGGTGTCCTTATAAGAAGGGATTAGGATACAGACAGGCACAGAGGGAAGACCATTACGTGAAGATTTAGGGAGGAGATGCCCATAAACAAGCCAAAGAGAGAGGCCTTTGGAAGAAAGCAGCTCTGCCAACACCTTCATCTTGGACTTCTAGAGAAATTTCATTTCTGATCTAAGCCAGCCAGTCTGTGATATTTTGTTAGGCAGCCCTAACAAACTAATGCAATAATAAAGACAATATGATATTGGTACGAGGATAGACATGTAGATCAATGGAGTAGAATAAAGAACCCAGAAGTTGACATACACATACGTTCAAATGATTTTTGACAAAAATGCAAAAGCAATGGAGGAAGGATAACTTTTTTACCAATTCATGCTAGAGCAATTGGACATCCATAGGTCAAAAAAAACAACCTCAATTCAACTTGAACCTCATAGTTTATACAAAGATTAACTCAAAGTGGATCATATGCTTAAATGCAAAATGATGAAACTTTTAGGGAAAAAGAATATGAGAAAATCTTCATGATCTAGGGCAAACAAAAGTTCTTTCTTAGACTTGACCCTAAAAGCACAATCCATAAAAGGAAAATATAAATTGGACTTAAAAATTAAAAACTGCTGCTCTGCAAAAGCCTAAAAAAGGATGAAAAGTTAAGCTAAAAACTAAAAAAAATTTGCAAACTATATATCTGAAAAAAGAATAGCACCTAGAATATATAAAGAACCTGAAAACTCAAGTTTAAAAAAATACAATTATAAAAAGGGCAAAAGACATGAACAGATGTTTCACTGGAGAGTGAATCACAGATGACAAATAATTACATTAAAAATATGTTCAACATTGTTAACCTAATAACCAAAAGCAATAGCGAAAGCAATCCTGAGAAAAACAAAGCTGGAGCCATCATACTTCCTGATTTCAGACTATTACAATTCTGTAGTAATCAAAACAGTGAAGTACTGGCATAAAAACAGACACACAGACTGATGAAATACAATCAGAAGGCCAAAAAGAAACCCATGTGCATATAGTCAACTAATATTTGACAAGTGAGTCAAGAATACTCTATAGAGAAAATATAGTCTGTTCAATAAATGGGACTGAGAAAATTTGGATATTCGCTTACAAAAGGATGAAAGTAGACCCACCCCTATCTTATACCACTCACAAAAATTAATTCTGAAGGATTAAAAACTTAAAATGTGAGACTTGAAACTGTAAAACTCCTAGAAGAAAACATGAGGGGAGAAGCTCCTTGACATTGGTCTTGTTATGATTTTTTGGATTTAATACCAAAAGCACAGGCAACAAAAACAAAAATAAACAAGTGGGACTACATCAAACTAGAAAACTACACAGCAGAAGGAAACATTGAGCAAAATGAAAGCAACCTACGGGTTGGAAATAAGTATTTGCAAACTATGTATCTGATATGGGGGTAATACCCAAAATATATAAGGAACTCATAAACCAATAGCAAAAAAACCCCCAAATAATCCAATTTAAAAAATGTGCAGAGTAACTGAACATTTTTCTGAAGAAGATACTCAAATGGCCAACAGACATGAAAGGTACTCAACATCACTAATCATCAGGGAGATACAATTTAAAGCCACAATGATACAACACCTCACACCTGTTAGAATAGCTATTATCAAAAAAGGCAAGAGCTAACAAGTGCTGGTGAGGATGTGGAACAAAAGGAACCCTTGTGCACTCTTGTTGGGAATATAAACTGGTACAATCACTGTGAAAAACAGTATGGTGGTTCCTCAAAAAATTAAAACTAGAACTACCATATGACCCAGCAATTCCACTTCTGAGTTTATAGCAGATGGAAATGAAATCACTATCCCAAAGAGCTTTCTGCACCGCCTGTACATGGCAGCTTTATTTACAATAGCCAAGATACAGAAGCAACCTAAGTGTCTATCAGTGGATGAATAGATAAGAAGTGGTATATATAGAATGAAATAATATTCAGCCACAAGAAAGAGTGAAACCCTGCCATTTGTGACAACATAGGTGACTGTTGAGGACCTTATATTAAGGGAAATAAGTTAGAGAAAGACAAATACTGTATGATCTCACTTCTATGTGGAATCTAAAAAACAACAAAACTCAGGAACAGAACAGATTGGTTTTTGCTAGAAGCAGGGGGTAGGGGCTGAGGGAATTGGATGAAGTGGTCAAGAGGTACAAACTTCCAGTTACAAGAAAAATTCTGGGGGTATAGTGTACAGCATGATGCCTATAGTTAACAAGACTGGATAATTGAAAGTTGCTACAAGAGTAGAATTTAAGAGTTCTCATAACAAGCAAACAATAATTTTTAGCTATATGAGGTGCTGATTATTACCTAAACTTGTAACCAAAGCATTATGTTTTGCACCTTAAACTTATACAATGTTATATGTCAATTACATCAGTAAAACTGGGGAAAAAGAAGATAACATTTTTCTTTGTCATAAATTCACCCATCTCCTTGCAAGGTCTTCCTGAAGCAAATATTAATAAACCAGTTCTTGCTCAGCTGATAATTAGAAACCATTTTCTGTGTTGTCATTGGTATGATGAGTGACTCTGTAGTCAGAGCTTCCAGGTAGTTCTCTGGTGCCTTTGCTCTGCTTTCTCACATTTAATATTTTTGTCCTTTATTTCTCCCTTTGGACACAAAAATACAAAATCTGCTGAATTTCAGCATATCCCTCTTCCTAAAGGTATCATTTTCCAGCAATTTTGTAAAAATATCCCTCTTTACTGGAAATGCCCATTTTTACTCCTTTCATTTCTAACCTAATTTGATAGCTTTCATTGTTTCTCCAATAAAGAAGGTTCCCTTATGACTATTCACCCCCATGTAACAAATACTAAAACTATACATAAACTGCTAATCAAAGGTAAATGTAAAAGCATTTTCTGGGGAGAGTAAAAGTTATCATTGAGAAGTAAAGATGGAGGACAATAATATTACTAATATAACTTAAAAAGATGTTCAACACTGTTAACCTCAGGGAAATGCAAATTACAACCATAGTGAGATACCACTGCAGACCTATTAGAATGGCTAAAATTTTGAATAGTGGTAACACCAAACTAGTTTTTTTTTTAATGGTTCTATTTTTTAGTATTTACCACGAATTAAGAGGTCCCAGGGTTTCTGTCCTACAGTTGCAGGGACAGAGGACAGAGGCCTAGTTAGGTGGGCATTAGACCCCAAGTGGTTCAGGTAAAGTCACTCCTGGGAATTCTCAGCCAGTGTCAGGCACAGTCACACAGATCCAGGGCAAGAAGTGCTTGAGGCTGAGGGGCACTTGGCGTTGGTCTGCAAAGTGGAGCTTAAGAGCAGTGCTGCAGGCCACAGAGAGGAAGGATGATGAGACCAAGGTCTTATCCAGAGGGCTCCAGGGAATCAGAGCAGGCATTTGAAAGCCAACACAAAAGCCCAGTTAGATGAATTGGGGCAGGATAACTGGTAGTGAGGTTGGGCCCTGGGGAAAATAACTGAAGACAATTTCTGGGAAGTGGTGGGAGAGCAGGGACACAAGGGGACACAGTGGTCAGTGTTAGGCTTGGACACCACAGTGCAGGAAGTGTGAGTGATGTGGGGAAGAGGCTGGAACCGTTTCTGTACCTGCTGCTTCAGTTAGAAACCAGGGCAGGGTGGACGCCATGTGGGGACACTGTAAGGCTTACTTGTGGGATCTAGGGAAAGCAGAAGTCAGGAAGGGAGATGGGGCCAGTAGAGATATTAAATTCTGGGTCCTGACTTGGTCCACATTTCCCTGTTGTCTGTTCACCTCTGAAAACTGGTCTCCAAAGGGTGAAGAGCAGCTATTCTAGTTGTACTCAGAGGGCAGCTTATGCTAACAACTGTCCTACCCTACCTCTGACCCCCATGGGAAAGCTTGGGACCCCATTGGCTTTGAGCCACTCTGGCTACTAAATCCGACCAGGCCAAGTCCATCTTGTTTTCATTCTCCCCCATTTCCACCCAGCCAGATTCTGCTGCCTGGGTCAGACAGCGCAAGCTGGGACTGCTCACTGATGGGGTCTGGGTGGGCCAGCCTTAGTGCCTATCAGGATCGAAGGCGCAGTGAGCAAGAAGGGAGCCAAGAACAGGTTGTGGCTTAGTCTGCTTCAGCTACAGTGCGAGTCTCAGAACCGGGTCTGAAACACTAGCTTATAACCTACTTCAGACAATTTGCAAAGAAACCAAATCTCTACCAGCTAGAAAAGATGGATGTGCTCTTAAGTTGTATAGCAGTATCTGTATTACAATAAGCAGAGGTGTGAACTGTGGTAAGAATTCAAGGTTTCCTATTGTTTAGATTTAAAGTGATATGCTCTAATTTTCCTAAGAAGCTCCAGAGGAGCCTCTTGAAAACATCTGCTGGATTTGAGGGGTGAGAGGGTGTCTCCCTTATCCTCTCAGTATATGTATGTGTTTGGTTAGGGATTTGTCTGTCTGGAAGCTGAGGGCTCTGGGCAGCTCGGGCCTGGCAGATTTCCCCCACCTGCCTAAAATTTGGCTCAAGGGGGCAGAGGCCTGGTCCAAGCCCAGTCCTGCCTTGCCACTTTCCAGCCCCTGAAGCTGAGGCCTTTATTTCAAGTCTTGTCACCAGGGGATTGAGCGGGGAATGACAGCAGCTGATAAGCCTGACATCATTGACTTTATGGGGAGTATTCAATGAATTTACTTTCTGCAAGAAGGCTGTACTCTTATCTCTGGCCCACAGAGCATCTAAATCTTCATCCAGGGGACCCATTGATGAGTCATGTCTCATACAAAACCCAAAGAATCTAAAGAGAAAGAGGGGAGTTGTACCCTACCCCTTTCTTTTCTCCAGTACCTAGTTCTGCCCCCATCCCCAGCACACACACACACTCTTGCTTTCCCACTGCCTTTGGGTTTACTGGCTGGAAATACAAGCATTCACAGCTCCAGGCCTACAGAGTCAAGACCAAGCCAGCCTGGTCTTGAGGGTGTCAGCAGCTGGTCACACCCAGGGCTGTGTGTTTCTCTAATTGTAACGATGAGAAGAAAAATCCACTCAGGCAGTTAGGTTTCTTGCTTTGTGTTGCACTGGTCAACATTTGCTCTGGACAGAAATATCCGCCTGGCCTCAACAACAGGTGTCTTGGTGGGGATACATATGTGCATGTGTGGCTGGGTGCTACCAAGGGGCCCCCCTAGGTCTGAGTAGCTGGAGAATGGAAATTAATTGTAGAGAGAGGCTGATGCTCAAAAGAAGCTTTTCTTTTCCCTCTCTGATATATCCCTCACCCAGCTCTGGGTTCTGTTTGCTTCAGATAGTGGGAGGAAATAAACGCTTCTTAGCAGCACAGGACCCAAAGCAACTGGAAGGAAAGAGGTGGAAGCCAGGATACTGGGTTAGGAAAATGAAAGAAAAAAGTGGAAAAAAATAGAGGCATGTGTTCAGACTCCCTGTATAGTTTTTGGATAGAGTTTCCTGGTAATAAAAATAAAGCATTTACTGAGCAATGATTTTAGTAGATGCCTATTACCACCATTTTTAAGCATTTACTCCAAATCACTAACTTTATGTACATTAGCTCGCTAAATCCTCACAATAACCCATGAAGTTGATATTATTTCCAATTTACAGCTGAGAAAATTTGAGACTGGGAGAAGTTAAGTAATTTTCCCAGGATGGCCACTGGTATCAGAGCAAGGACTCAAACACCAGTCCCTCTGCTATCAAGGCCAAACCGAAGGCCTTCTCTTAGCTACCACACTAAACTGCCTCCCCCTTGGTGAGGCAGTACTTTATCCAGCTTAATCCACAGCAAATCAGTGAGTAATTATTATTCCCATTTTGTAGGAAACAGGCTCAAAAAGGAAGTTTTCTTCCCCAAATTTCTCTGCTTTTTATTTTTTTAATAGTGACCAATTTATTTGAGAAAGTGACAAAGTAGCATACAGCTCGAAACCAATTGATAAATTCCTCTACTTAAAATTCAAACCAGTAACTTCATCTTGCCCTCATCCCAGGCAAGGTGCAGGATTAAACAGCAGACAGGCAACGGAGGAAGGATAATGTTAAACAACAGTGCAGGAAATCTTTGCAAATTTGAATCTGGATTGTGGATGAATCACTCTCCCCACCGTTATTCAAACAGGGCTCATTACATTTGGATCCAGTTGAGGACCATCCCGAGATTCAACGTTTGCTGCTGCTTAAACAGAGGATGTCTGGCAACAACTAAGCAGCAGGCCGTGGCAGTCTTCCAAGTAAGGATAACTTTGTTTACAGAGTAATATTATTTCTCCTCCATTGTCAGTAAAAGTCACTGCATGCTGCAGGGGGAAAACCTGGTGGACAGCAGGTTTGTTTGCTCCTAAATTGGAACCATTTTTTCCTCTATTGTTCCTGTCTGTGTGTGTCCAGGGCCACAAAACAAGCAGATTCTGGCATCTTTCTTTTTCTGTGATGACTAGGGAATGGCCTCAAGGAAGTCCAGAAATGATGATGAAATAACCAAATCTCTCTTTCCTTACAAGAGAAAACCAAAGTTCTCCTCTTTGAGCTCCCCTCCAGTGCTCAGGTAGGGATGTGGGCCAAGTCAGCGTATTTCTCCCTTCTGCATGCCCTGGTTTCTTACATCACCTGCTTTCATCTGCAGCTACTTGCTTCGTTACTTTTTTGTTTGGGGGAGGTTAGGGAAGAGAAGGCAGGAGGAGCCTCAGAGGTGAGCTAATCACCAAGTTGCAGGTCCTGTGAGTGGAATGACATTAACATCCATGAGAATTTACAGCCTCTGCTGGCCCTAGAAAAGATGTCTGTCTAAGAATCACGAGTAAAACAGAGTCAGCTGCATGTGAAAGCTTGTTTCTTTGGGCATACATTTTAGTATTTAATTTGCCTGGGAGGAATATTTTGTTTTGTCAAGCATGATAACTTGTTATGTATCTTTGTAAACAAAATATACAATTTCTCACATTAGATGAGAACATTGGGTAAAATGTCTAGCAGGACACCTAGTACTTAGTGCTAAATAGTGGTAGCAGAGAACTTGGTGCCTGGCCCAGTGTTGGTGCTTGATGCCACTCCCTAGGTCAAACCATCACCCGCTCTTGTCTGCATTCCTGCCACCGCCTCCTAACTAGTCTGCTTACATCCTTTTTTAGCCTCCTTCATACAGCAACCAGAATGCTTTTCTCCCTAAAAAACAAATAATCACCAAAAAACTGTTCCATGGCCTTCGAATAATTCCTATCACAGAAATAAGCTATATGTCTTCTAACAGAAAGCAGAGCAGGCTGGAGGCAGCTGTTTGGGAAAATAAGTCAGAGCCATCGTCTTAGCAGTGAGCACAGTTCCTGGGGTGTAATGATTAATGAAACAAAGTCCTTGTCTCCTGACATGTACAGTGGAGTGGGTGAGCCAATAAGCAAGGAAACTAGAATGAGACTTGTTTTTAAGAATTCAACATGGCCATGAGGCTCCTTTTAAAAAATGGTGAGTCAAAGGAATTTAAATTTAAATTTAAATTTAGTTTAATTTTGGAAAGACCAAAAGGAAGGAACAGGCACAAAATAGTAGAGGGAGATTTTACACAACTGTAACAGACCAAATAGACCAAAACTCCCATGGATTTTATAAGAAACACTGTATTTTTCAAACAGAGGATATAGTACCTGTGGATTATTTATAAAATGTTGGTCATATGTTTTACCAAAGAGAAAACCTTAGTAAATATCCTAAAGCAAAAAATATATGAGGCATATCTTTGGTTACACTGCAATAAAATTAGAAATTAATAGCAAATGGTTAACAAAAAATATAACAAGAAATTTTAAAATCACTTTAAAAAAGAAAAAATAAACAACAGATGTTGGAAACTAATAACAAAGTGCTGCACATGGAAACACGGGATGACAGCAAAGGTGTATCAGAAGAAAATTCATAGCTTGAAATGCTTTTCTTATTAAACGAGAGAATGAAAATTAATAAACACTCAGTGTAAGAGTAGGAGGTGAAGAGAGAACAAAATAAACAAGCAAATGAGAAAGAGCAGATTTAATAAAGATATAGTAGAAATTATGCATTAGAAAATCATAAAAATGATGAATCACAGAGGTAGTTTTTAAAAAAAAGAACAGTATATGCTTCAGAAGATTGGAGACTGATGAAAATTAGGCTTGGGGTGGATTAATGATTCTGCATTGAGCATTGACTCCCCTATACAGAATTTTATTGTTGTTAACAACCATTTGATCAATAAATATGAGAGATGCCCTAACAACAACAACCAAGAAAAAGTACACACTTCCAATTATAAAATAAATAAGCAACCGGGATGTAATGTATAGCATAAGGAATATAGTCAAAATATTGTAACAACTTGGTATGGTGATAGCTGGTACTTAGAATTATCATGTATATAAATGTTGAATCACTGTGTTGTACACCTGAAACTAATGTAATGTAATACTGTGTGTCAACTACCCTTCAATAAAAAATAATTATCTAAAAAAAAAAAAAAAAAAAAAAAAAAAAAAGAACAGTAAAATGAAAGCTTCTGCAGAGCTAATCACTGAGAGAGAGAAGTCATGAAACCAAAACAGGAGAAAGGCAGTAACACAGATACATTATTTTAAAAATCATTGAATAACTATATAACACTTTGCTAATGATTCTGAAATGTCAAAGTACCAAAATTGACTTTAGAGACAGAATACTTGAAGGAATAAAACCTACCTAGGACTTACTAGTAAATTCTGCTATCAAGAACAAGCTAATTCATGTGGTGAATAAAGTGATGGGTGCAGACACAATAGGTGGATGGAGGAAGGGATGTAAATGGAGAGATGGGTCCGTGCATGGGGCCTGGATATGCAGAACTGGGGATGGGAGGGAGGCTAAGAATGAGGGGGAAGAAGGGAGTTGTAAGACTGAATGAGGCTGCTGCTTGATCTCCAACCAAAATGACCTTGGCCCCCAACCACCCTGGCTGACAGACATCCCCTCTGAAACCTTCAGGTTTGGTCTTTCCTGAAGCCGCCAACCCCTGCACACAGCACTAGAGGTCCAGTATTCACAGGCTAATCCAGACAGATCAATTAATCAGCAGAACCAGAGAGCCTGACAGTGCCGGAGCTCTCCTAGCGACCTGCCCTTCCCTCCCAGCCTTGCAGGTGCAGGTGCAGTCTCTCCAGGGGGCGGTGAGAGCCATGAATAGTAAGGATTTTAGCTCAAGCACACAGAGGCGTTTAGCTGCCCAAAACTAATCCCCCAGTAATCGGATTATGTAAATTCCTACTTCAGCCCCTGCCCCTGCAGGACCTAGCCCCTGACTTTCCACACTGGGAGCCTGGGATGGGAGAGGGCCCGTTACTGAAGAATCACTGGTAGTGGAATGGTGCACCAAAAAAGTGTTATCCCTGTTTTTAAAATTACAAAACCCGACAATAACGTAAGAAAGTTTTGAGAAGAAAACAAACATCCACCCTGCTTCTGTTGGCCAACACTGTTGTGCTCCTTCCCCTGTAGTCTTTGTCCTTTCTCAGTCCTTGTCCAGTTGTGCACAGATCCTACTTTATGGCTCATTGTTTCATTTAGTGTCACACATTTCTCATCTTGCTACCCAGTTGCCACAATTCTTTTTTACAACTGTAGAATATGCCATTAAGAGAATATATACCCTCACAGGTTTTTGGCTAAGATGAAGGGTAATTTTAGCTTCTTGATTTAAAATATAACATGTGCTTTATCAGAAGTGTGATACAATAGGGCAGGGTGGAAAAGCATGGGCACCAGGGAGCAAGGCAGCAGTTGCCCTTCCATGGCCCACAAAGAAGACAGAGGAGCAGAAAGAAGACAAATTGGGAATGTTTGCTTACAAATATTGGGTTATGTTTCTAAATGCTCTTTTTGTGCCTGTGTACAAACTGACCAATTAATTCTGTCTAATGCACTCTGTACTCCTTTGTCCTGCCAACCAAATGAGCCTGTAAATCTAAACATGTTACCCCCATGTTCAAGGTTCACAGTTTCCTTCACATGGACTGCCCTCTCCTCCACTTCTCCATGTATAATTCCTACCCAGTCTTTCCCACCCTTCTGCCCATGCACCCAGGCAACCAGGGCCCCTGTCTTGCATTCTATGCTTTAGCTGACTCTGCTCTGACCTTCCTCCAGGGCCCACCTGGTGCCCATTCCCCACATTCTTGACCATACTCTGGGTATCTGAGACCCCTGAATTTAGACCGTAGTCTGGATATCCAGGACCCCTGAATTTCTGCTCACAGGGCTCTCAGCTCATTTGCAGACCCTGCACAAGGCTCTTCCTTATGTCCTTGTGGGCCAGGAGCCCACATCATATACCCAAGGTCCTTCACAGAGCAGGACAGAACTGAGGGGTGGGGAAAGAATGGGGATGGGGACGCATCAGGAGTCACCTTTGTACCTGGGGTGCACAAATGTCAGAGGCAGTCGTGCCTCAAGGCCTAGTTTAAATGCCTTCCCTCGAGCAACGTCTGATTCTCTAGCTAGCATCTTTTGCTTCCCTAGCTCCAATTTCACTCTCTCTGGCACTCAGGACTATCTATCTTGTATTTAGTCATTTTTGTTGTGTCCTCTCCCTCCCAAAGGCTGTGAACACCTTGAAGATAGAGTTTTCTTTTACTTCCTGCACCTGAAAACCTAGCATATTATGCAAATGCTTTTTTTATTTATAAAAAGAACTGTACTCGTTTTTTTAAAGGAGGGGGACAAACAACCCAAAATCTCAGTAGCTTACAACAAGAAAGATTTATTCCTCACTCATGTCATGTGAGTGCTGTAAGTTTGCTCCAAGGCTTTGGGGCTGAAGGAAGCACCTCAAGCACAACATTCTCATGACTGAGCCCCACCAAATGTTGACTCTTAAAGCTTCTGCTCCATCACCACAGGTATCAGGTCCACTTACATTCCATTGACTGATGCAAGCCACGTGGCCAAACCTGATCCCTCCCTCCACCTACTGGGAGGCGCTGCCAGTCACATGGCAGCAGCGGCTATCTAATCCTCTAGCAGGGAAGGGAGACAGTACTTAGAACAATAATGTAATCTACCACAATGAAATGTACAATATTCTGACTGAGTGCTAACATGCTAGCACAGTGCTAAATGCTTTGCCTCTTTTGCTCTTCTCATTTAATCCTCAAATCCTATTATTGCGTCCATCTTACAGAGGAAATTGTGGCAGAGAGAAGTTACATAATTTTCTCAGGGTCATATAAATGGGTGGACCAGGGATTTTAACTTGGGCAGTGCATCTCCAGAGACCTTTGCTCTTATGCACTAAGCTGTAATGCATTTGTGATTGTATTTTGCCAAATCCTATGCTGGACCCTACAGAGTGTGATGCTTAGAAATTCATTATGTATCCACTCATTAATCAACTAACATTTGATGAATGCCTATTCACTGAGGTTGGAAGGGGACAGACAAGATGAGTAAAATTTACTAAATGGGGATGAGTTCTAGGGAAAAGAATACAGCAGGGCAGGAGGATGAAGAGTCCTTGTGTGTGTGAGGGTACAATTTTAGACATTGTGGTCAGAGAATATTCACTGGGAAAGTAACATTTGAGCAAAGACCTGAAAAATGTCAGCTCCTTGAGGGCAAGGATTTGTGTCTGTTTGAAGTTGTGTCCCCGTGTGCCTACATCAGGCGCTAGCCCATAGTAGGCATTCAATACAAATTGCTGAGTGAATGAAAGGAGGTGGGGGAGAGAACTATGTGGATAAACTGGAGGCAGAGTGTTTCAGGCAGAGAAAACAGTGTAAAGGCGCTGAGGCAGGAGGGTGCTTGGCTGTTCCTGAACAACAGAGGTCGGAGTAGCTAAAGCTGAGTAAACCCCAGGGAGAGAAGGAACAGACACGTCCAGTAAAGCGTCTCTTGGGGGCCATTGTAAAGCTTCAGCTTAATGCCTAATGAAAATGGAGAGCCTTCAAAGGGTTTTAAGCAGAGAAGAGTCAGGAATCTGACTTGGGTTTTCGAAGAATCGTTCTGGGTGATGTTGGGGAACAGACAGAAAGAGGCGAGTGAGTGCAGAAGCAAGAAGACCAGTTAGGAGGCCACTGAAATAGCCGAGTCCTGTGCGGGGCACTGGGGAAACCGAGATGACTAAATCCGGGAATCTGTCCAGTGCAGGGATTGGTAGATTTGTCAGTGCATTTTACTCTGCAGGGAAACTTAGTGGAAACGCAGATTTCGGATCCCACCCCTAGAAAGCCTGATGTAGTGGGTCTGGGTTGTGGGTGTTGAGAGCTGCCTTCCTTCACCCATGATTCTGAAGCAAGTGATTCTGGAACTACGGTTGGAAATTCAGTGGGGCTTAAATGATTAACATCTGATTAATTAACGACCGGGCACTGGCCGTGGACCTTGGAGAAAAGGGTCAGTAAGCCGCGCGCCCACCGGGCCTCTTGCTGCATCCTGGTTGGGTGACAAGACCCTCTTACGCCCAAGCTTTACACAAAGCTGGGTTCTACCTCCTCTGCACCCTTTCCAGGGCGCCGGGACGGCTGGTCCCGGAAGCGGGGGCGCGGGCAGAGGGGAGGGAGTCGCGGGAGTCCCCAGCGGGAAGGGCCCGTCGGCCGCGCTAACAAAGGGCGTGTCCTATAAAGGCGGCGGCGCGGGGCGAGGGCGCACCCGGCGGGCGGCAGCGACAACGACGGCGCGGGCTCCCGGCTCTGGGCGAGGAGGCGCGTTGACTCCGGGGGGACGGGGTGCCGCCGGCGCCGGGTGGGCCCCCGGGTGTCCCTCGCAGCTCCCCGAGACCCAGCCGCACTCGCCCCGGAGGACAGGGGTGTGACGGCGACTTGGTAGCAGCCGCCAAGTCGTCCCCGAGAGAGGACCTGGGGGCTTTGCGCCTGGCAGGAGCAGTGGCGCAGCTCTGCAGGAGCCAGGCAGGTTCCCTAGCGCGCTGGCCCGGCCACTTCACTATGATACGCGATGCCAGGACACCGCAGAACATCTCCGAAGGCCGCTTAGGTAGCTTCTGCGTCCAGGTGAGCGACTCCCGGAAGCCTGGCACGTGTGAAACTTTAGCCTGAGATGCTTTCCTGGACGCCTGAATCACTTATAATGCAGGGCACTGCAGGCAAGGGAGAGCAAAGGTTGTGAAAAGAAAAAAGGAAGGTGGGGAAGTGAACCAGGCAAGGGCAACATGTTGCGGGGCGGGGCGGGGTGGGGGGCGAGGTATTCCAGCTACGTCTGCCGACGGGAGGAGGGTGTTGAGCCATCTTGGACCAGGTGCCTTTCCCAGTGCATAGGTGCCTACCCAAAGACTGGTATTCAGAGTAAATGTACTTATTTTGAACATCGACACGCAGAGTTGTCTTATGAGAAAAGTAACGTGCATAATGTGTTCTGATTTTAAAGGTATGTATACATGAAGGAGATTTATATCTCTATTTCCACACACACACACCAAACTGCTTACTGCTGTGTAATGAGACTAAGTGGGTTGGTAATAGGTAGCCTTTTATTTTTTTTGCCCTGTGCACTTGTGTACTGCTTGATTTTTTTAAGATTAAATGAGCATGTGTTACTTCTATAATAATTTCAAAAGGCAAAGCTGTGCCTAGTGTGGGGTTTAGGTACCTTGGCCTTCCCCATTGCATAAACCACCCTTCATCTCCCCCTTTCTGGAGAGTGTTTGTACTTAACTTTCCAGAGAAAGATGAAAGGAGAGACAAACACACAGGACCAAGTACCAGGAAGAGAAGTTTAAAGTCTGAATGCCCAGGATAGACCACTGCAGGAATGTTAGCCGGGCACCTGTACTGCATCCTTTCTAGTTGGCCCATGGCTCTGTGTCCAGGAATCACAGTTCCTACTAGGGTCTCCTTCTTTGGGGGCATAATGGTCATTCTTTTCTCTGGTAACCCCTTACCTTCAGTGGTGACAGCATAGGTAGAGAGAAGTTTGTGCACACCTATATTCCTACTGTATTTACCATGACATTCCTCCTGCCCGGGCATTCCTAACCTGGCATCTGTGACACTCACCCACCCAGGGGTATGTAGATAAACTCAGGGGTTCTATGTATTCGAATGGGACAAAATTACATCTTTATTTCTACTTTAAATGTATCATTTCTTTTACTTATGAATGGGGGTAATAACTTACAGTGGCATTACAGTACTGGTGACTTTGTCACTAATAGAAATCGTAGATATTTTCATTTCACATTACAGATGTTGCAGAGCTTTTGAAAAAAAATCATTTACATATCACTATGTAGAAATTATGGAAATAAATCTGATTAATGTGTTAAAAACAAAGGCATGTGTTACTATATTGAATTTTAGAATCATTCTAAGAGCTATTAAGTATTATTGGTTCTTTCATGTGTCTATATATTTTTATTTATGCATTTAAAAATTATTGTTTTGAGAAGGGAACCAAAGGCTTTTTACTTTATGTATTTAAAAACCATTGTTCTGAGTTGGAATCCATCCCTATACTTCCTCAGACTGACCGAAGGGTCTGTGGCCCAAGGAAGATTATGGACCCTGACTCTGCAGGAGCCAGTGGTGACAGATGCATACATACCCAGGCTTGGCATACAGGCTCTGCCACTGTTGCCTTGTGTAGCCTGGGGCAAAATACTTTCCCCGTTTCAGCATCTATCAGATGTTTTCTGTTTCTGTGGCATTGGGCATATATTTTTAAGCTCTTAAATTACTCTGAAATCAAGACTAACAGCAATCAGTTCTCATAATTGGAAGAACACTAAATGCAATTTTCCTTTGATTTAGTAAGTACTTTAGTGATTTTCCAGTGACCTCTACTTTGAGTTTTTTCAGTTTGTTAAATCAACAATTTCTATTTCCTCCTGTGCAGAAGGAGAAAGAACACTCTTGAGGGTAAATCAACAAATAATTATTAAGCACCTCCTAGGACGGCAGGCTACATTTCAGAAGTCTGTCTGCTCTTGCCATTTCCTCTGTCTGCTTCTAGCACAATAGGATTGAGCCCCCATAGAACAGAACATCAGTTAGTTTATCCTGCCTAATCTTTTTTCTTCCCAGCTTGAAAAAGAACCCCCAGGGGTCTAGAGTTGACTTAGTGAATGAGCTAAACCCTCTTTTTCCCCGTTTTGTACTCCTGCTGTACCTCCCTCCAGGAGGGCCGGTACCTTGTATGTACATATATTGCTTCCTTGTTAAACAGTTTTGCTAGGGATTAGAGTGTTCTGTTTGGAGAGTAGAGCGGTGGTTCTCAACACTGTCTGCACGCTGAGATCACATGGAGGTGCGCCGCTAGGATCTCACTTCAAGCAAGAACTTGCAGTTCAGCTGCAAAGGGTGCAGTTGGCCCACAGCCTTCAGCTGCAGGCCTTCAGGCTGGGCCTCCGTTCTCTCCCCCGACTCTTGACAAGTCATTTCTTTAGGTTGATCTCAAAATAAAATGAGCCTACCCCTTCCTACCATACATGCCAGTTCTTAGCCTTCCAACTCCTCCTGCTATGTGGGCTGTTAACATCAGCAACAGGGGTGGAAGGAAGCTGGTGTTTTGAGGGGCACCTACTGAGTTCCATGGCATTCTGCATGATGCTTTCTGTAAGTTATTTCAGATATGTGGGGTGCTTACCTACCAGCTCACATCCTCATGAAAGCCCAAATGAAAATAAAGGGCAGATTGAATTTAGGAAAAGTTCCGTGTCATTGACCTGATCATTTCACTCTTGCCACGATTCTTTTACACCTTTCTCTAGTTAGCAAGCGTTGTTCTGGTTTAGGCCCTTAGTGTCTGGGACTCTGCACTGTGATCGTTATGTATGTGCCGCCTCCTCCAACAGACCATCCTGTGAGCTCTTGTCATACCCACCTTGTCTTTTCTTTTGTCACACTAAATATTCCCACTTCTGTTCTTCATACAATAGGGTTTCAAGACTCTTCATCACCCTGTCCATCCTCTAAATGTGGTCCAGCCCCCATATCCTAGCTCTTACACAGGAGGGCCCAGCCATCCAGGTGAGGCCTGCCAGCTAAAAAGAGAGCTGCATGGTCATCTTCTTCATTGCAAATACTGTCTTACTCATGAAATATAAGACCCTAGCATTTTTAAAAGAATTGATATTCAACTCTGTATTGGCTAAATATATACTTCAGTCACACATGTACTCCATCTTATACTGTGCCTGATTCTGAACAATTAGGAAGTGTTGGTTATAAAAGAAGTAATGGAGGTATTGGAGTAAAACAGTCTTGCAACCGAAGGCTTCAAAATAGCCAGGCAGGAAGAGCTGAAATATGTTCCTACCCCGCCCTTTCTTCTTCCACATTTTCTTCCCTTATCAAAAGGAAATTTAAAAAAAAACCAGAACACAAAATGAATTTCCTAAAATCTGGCTCGAGAAGCTCTAATATAGCAAGTTCTTGGCAGGACGTGTGATACCTACCAGGCTTCTTACAAGGTTTTGGCCCTCAGGGCCTTTCCTCTTTCCCATCTTAGGAACTCAGACATGACCAGGAGGATCTTCACAAACACCAGGGAACGATGGAGGCAGCAGAATGTCAACAGTGCCTTTGCCAAGCTGAGAAAGCTCATCCCCACTCACCCTCCAGACAAAAAACTGAGCAAAAATGAGACACTTCGCCTGGCAATGAGGTATATCAACTTCTTGGTCAATGTCTTGAGGGAGCAAGGCCTGCAGCCAACGGGAGTTGCTGCCCAGGGAGATATTCTGGGACTCTTCCCCCAAGGCCCCCAGCTGCCGGACAGGACTCTCATTGGTGACTACCAGGTTCCCTCGCCCAGCCCAAGCCACTGCATTCCATAGTGTGGCCCTGGCTCTCCTCACCCCAGGCAGCCCTTGTTCAGAAGTGACTGCTATTGACAGCCCTTTGCATGTACGTGCCAGAGTCAACTTGATGAATATGTGGGGAGGCATGAGTTTCAGCTCCATAGGAGGTGGTGCAGGGATAACTGCAGAGAGTCAAAGGAGGCCATGAGGAGTGTGGGTTTGGAGTTCCCCTCCCCGAGGGCTGCAGGCAGAACAGCCCATCTCTGTATGTTCTATATCTTCAGGATCTACATAAGATATTGTTTGCGAAAAAAAAAGAAATTATAGGTTAAACACAGGTTTGAAAATAACTGTTTTACTCAATGTTTTCCATTTTATATAAGGAAGGGATTTTTCATATAGTGGATCTCATATGGATGAGTAAACATGCTTCACTCAGAACACATTTTAAAGTTTGTTTTGAAAAATGAGACATATTTAATCAAGGATGAACCAAATAAGTCTTCAGGTCAATGAATATGAAGGTAGTCCTTATAGAAACCAACCCAGACACTGGTGGGAAAGTCTGTGGAGAAAAGACCTCCCGAAGGAGAAAATCACAGGAACTCAGCAGATTCGTGTGGATACATCTATGTCCTTTATCTCTACGGAAATGTGAGGTGCTACTTGCAAAGAGCCATTTATATACATGTCATCTCTCAAGCCAAATGGTGGATTATATCTGAGAGGAAAGGACTTGGTAATTTATAAATTAGAGTTCATGGTTTTCTCATGGTAGCTAAAATAGGTTATCTAACCCCTTAGTTTCACATGCCAAGTATTAAAACTTTTAACTCAGCCTGAGTTCCTGCTGATTGAAGACCTGTAAAATTCAAATATAATTATGAAAATCCAAACATTACCATTTAACAACTCATTCAACAGAAAGCTTTGTGTAAACAAAAGATTTAGAGTAGACAATAGGAATGTAATACTAGACTCTAATGGATTAATGAACTTGTCATTTGTATTCCTTGCTCAGGAGCGTTAGCTCTGTCTTAGGCTGGGAGGGTGGAACTCAAGTCAATGAAACAGTGTGGATCTGGCAGAACTCACCACCACGTGCCATTCTGCCAATGATTGGATTCAAAGATGAGTCCCATAATTGAGCCCAGAATACAAATAATATCATTTGTTTGTCTCTGAGGCATTTTATTTCCCCCACGTTCTCAATAGTACTTTCAAAAGAATGCATTTTCCTTCTAGATCCTTTCTTTAAACTGTATTCAGTAAACTTCCCTACAGAACTTGAAAAGTCCAGGGGTGCATGTAAGAACAGAGACTAGCATTTCTTTCTCTTAAGCTTATGTGGACTTCAGTTGGTCCCCAAACTACCAAGTGATAGTACATCTCAAAGTGGTGATGACAGCTGTCAATTGAGCAACATTACTTACCCTGTCATCTGGCATTAAATCAAAATAACACTTTTGGAAGTATTTTATATTATCTTAGTTTTCACATGTTGCCAAGGAAGGCACAGAAGACCTCTTTATCTGAGTATAGGATTTTATTGCTCTTCTCAGAATTTGTGTACTTTTCTGCTGTCGGTCCCATGTCTGTGAGCAGAGAGGGCCTTTCTGCTGAAATATAGCAGAATGCTCCTGAGAAGTCATGAGGAGATTATCATTAACCTATACGAGGGGAATAATTACTAAAGAGACCTTGCAGAAAATACCTTTGATAAACAAATAAATACCTAAAATATTACTTTATGTAATTCACCTCCTAAATTATTTATTTGGCAAGTTTGGATTTTGGTATATTGAGTTGTGTTAGGTTAAAGTGACTGTCAAAAGGAATTGTAGGTACATATGTACCAAAACCTTGAACAAGGTATCCATGAACTGGAAGCTAATTCGTAAATCGTTCTACAGTCTTCCTTGGTATCCGATACCTAAGGCGTGGTGACTGCAGTATAAGAATTTATGGTTCAAACACATGATAGTTCACTGATAGTGTATCTCTTTATGGATCATTTGAACCCACCAGAAAAGTTTGGACAGATTATATCATCTCTGCTACTCTGTTACTTGAAAAAAAGTGTTTACTCTGCTGTGGATACCACTGGAAACTTCTGGAAACCAGGCATAAACAGATCTATTGATTTATATAGATCACTGGATTGGCTCATTCTACTCATGTTACAGAGGAGAAAACAAGTCCAGAGGATTTTGAATTGACTTTCCAGAGGTCGCATGGACAGTTAGTAGAAACTCAAGACCCAGTGTTTGATCTCCTGGCCCTTTGTCCAGCCTTTCTGTAGCCCTGTCCAGCCACTAAGTAGTTTAGAATTGAAAATGGACAAGCACCTTATTATTAGGCTCTTCTCTTTTCAATACCCTTTGGTAATTTTCCTTATGTGCCATTTTATTGAAATTGAATTATTGTGCTTTGTCAAATGTGATTAGATGTATCAACCAAAGATTTTGTTGATGTGTTTCGTGAGTTTCTAACCACTGATTATAATTTGCTATATAACTTTAATTTATTGAAAATAAATTATTTAAGAAAAACTACTCTTAAAAAAAAAAGGCTTTCATAAATTTACTAAGCACATACACCCATTCTCTCCATCCATACAGCCACTGTCCTGGCTTTGATGCCCTCCCCCACGACAGTCTTTAGAAAAAATCTAGCATCTTCCAAATAGTTTCTCTCTCTCTCTCTCTCTCTAGCTGCTCTTCACTTCACCTTTCACACAACTCCCTAAATGTCCTCAAATCACAGCTCTAGTCAAATCACACCCCTGCTTTAAAGACCTTCAGTGTCTTGTGCTCCAGACTGAGACCAATGCCATATCCCAGAAAACCAGGCTCTCTCTGCAGCCTGGCCCTGATGTATCCCTCCCTTTACCTTCCACAGTCCCCTAAATGTATTATGTATGCTAATGACACTACTTCACTTGATGGTCCCCAAAACACCCCTCTGACTTTATTCCTGTGATTCTATCTGCATGCATAAATATTCTCATACTCATTCCCCTCACCCCTCCACCTGCACCAAACTCCACTTGCTGAAATCCTTCATCACCATTCTTAAACACCACTCCTTCACAAAACTCGACTGCTCTTAGACACCATCTCTTACATGAAGTCTTCCTAGATTTCCACCATTCAGTCCAATCTATCCTTTCTTACAATCCCCTTGTGTGCTTCATAATCTTTACTTCCTCGAGCTTATGCTACAGATATCCATGTATATATAGTCTGTCCCTCCAACCTCCAACAAGCTAAGATCTCCTTGAGGACAGGGACAGTTTCTAACATTTAATCCTCACTACAGCCCACAAGTGAGTAACTCACTTACAAAATGAGAAAACTATATCGAGACTGGCTGTGTTAAAAAATACTCCTAGCTTCCCCTAAAAGATGCTGTTGAAACAAAACTTGACAGGCTGAATTTTCCTGAGAAACCCAAAACCTAATACTTTTCGTAGAAGTTTCTTTCTCATCATTTCCATTGAACATGCTCCTTGCAGCACCTGCCTAAGGAGGTTTCATCACCTAAGAATGGCTCAAGATGGCCAAAACATGTGTAAGTTATGCACAATTGGCTTTGTCCTCAAAAAGGCAAAAGATGAAAGGGGTCTGGAGAGAATGGACAGCTTAACTCCTGGCCCACAGGTCAAAGGTTAGTTAAAAGTCACATCCTTAAATGAAAAGGTCACAGATAAGCAGGGAATCTAAAAGTCCAATGGCAATGCAAAGTGAGGGATTTAAAGTGGCAGGTGTTGAAAAGGCATGCAAGAAATGAGTGTAGCTAGCAGACTGCAGGAAGCCAGGGCACGCTTTCACTTCTGAGTTTGTTGTGGTTCACCATAAACAGGGAGACACCCAGCCTGTCTTCTTATTGCTAATGACCTGTCACAAGGAGCTTTTAAAGAGAGCTAGGGTTTTGCACAAGCCTTAGTTAGGTTAATAATCTACCAAATAACACTTACTCTAAGAATTTAATTCCCTGAGCTCTAGAATTCCCCAGTAGTCAAATGAACAGCCTTTTCTGAGTAACCTTAAAAATCAAGATTTCCCAATATGTTCATACACTTGGACCTAAGTAATTATCCTTCCAGGAGCTCATCATAAAGAAATAAAAGAATTATAGTCACAGAAGTATGTACATGGATTTCTATTTCAGAATTATTTATAATGTACATAAAGTTCGAAGAATAAAAATAAGACCCAAGATGTGCTGCATGCTCATCATGTGCCAGGCACTGTGCCGGTTTATCAGTTCACATGAGCTTCATGACAATGTTACATTGTTAAATTATATTATTATATGTATTGGTCACACTTCACAGACCAAGAAACCAAAGTTTAAGAGATTCTTTAATTTGCCAGAGTTTCCACTATAGAGTTAGAATTTGACCCTCATTCATTTTTACTCAGAAGAACTACTTTTCACAGACATTTGTTTGCCCTGGAGTTCTTAATTCTTTTTGTTTCTAACCACCATAATGGAACCTCATGGACCAGGCATATTATCCAGTAACACTCTGGGTAAACAAAACTCCGAAAAAAAGCCTCCATTCAGAAGCACAAGGCTGGGGGTAGCACTGCAATCAGCCACTGGAGTAGATGTTTCTGCAGAGGCAGGTTTGAGGTGAGCCAGAGGGTGCAGCTGGTTGGTTCCTGTGTGCTTGGTGGGCAGCCAACGTCAGATGCCTTTATTTTTTTCCAATGGCTGCCTTCAACCATGCTCTGCTTAATCTTCCTTTCCCATCCCATACTGGCAAGGTGGGTAGAGCACCTGCCTTTCTAGTCTTTCAGGAATTAAAAAAAAACCAGTTCAGGCAGATTCCAAAGCCCATCTCATCTCCTTCCCACCTCCACCCCCAACCCTGGCTCCAGCATAACCCATCATTGAGGGCCCTGGTACTTGTGAGTGTGTGTGTGTGTGTGTATGTGTGTGTGTGTGTGTGTGTGTGTGTGCACGTGTGCACGTGCATGCACCTAAGTGTGTGTGCACATACATGTTCTCTTACCACCAACTTATAGTACACCTGAGAGTGTATGATTCTGTTAGAAATGGGGAAGTATATGCCCCCTCCCACCTCATTGAGGTACTGCACAAAGAATAGATTCTGAAAGATTTAAAAAATGAAACAATGGTGACTGGAATATACCTGCAAGGGGACTGGATAGTCTATTACATGAGATAGTTGGGTCTCTAAGAGAAGTCTGGGGAAGGGTTGTCATATCTGTGAAATCTATCAGCGCTCCCCTCACTCTTGTCAGTTTGGACCAATGAATAACTAAAGAAGGTTAAAGAAGAGGATCTGGTAGCTTGAGATCCAGGTTCTTCGTTTCTCTTTGACATTCTAGCCAAGGAGGTGATCGTCATAGACCACAAGATCCATGTGATCACATAGATGACAAAATAAGCTAAATCTTGTAGGGAGGACCCTGCAGTGGGGCTGTGGCCAGGTGTCCTGGGGGTGTCTCTAGTTTTAGCACATGGTATGGTGCTATTTTGGATGGGACAGCCCTAGAGATGGCCCCTCCTCAGCCCCTGCTACACTGCGTGTCAATGACTTTCTGGGCAAAAATTGGATACATGTTCAGCTTTTAAGAAGTTTGTGAGGTTAGAGCTAAAAATGCTCCAACTCTCTGACTTCACTCTCCCTGGATGAGTACATAGACAAAGGAGGAGGGGACAGGGCTGCTGAGGACAAAACAGTTGTGGTTATAAACATTCTAAATTAAAATGTTCTGAATTCAATTCCCATGTTTTCTAAATTGATAAAGTGTTTTAAAATCTATAGGTTTTGTATTTCAGAAGTAATATTTTTAAAGATATGGTTGAGATAATAGAGGGATATGGTAATATGCCCAGAAAATGGTTACCAAAAAGTTATTCTCCAAGGCTATTTTTAAAGGAAAAAATGGAGGGTGGAGGTAGTTAATAACAGTAATATTTTTTCTTTTAAAAATATTGAGCTCTGAAAAATACAATGTCAAGAGAATGGAAAGATAAGCCACAGACTGGGAGAAATATTTGTAAAAGACACATCTGATAAAAGACTGTTATCCAAAATATACAAAGAATTCTTAACACTCAACAAAAAAACCCCAAAAAAACCTCATTTAAAAAATGGGCCAAAGTCCTTAACAGATACCTCACCAAAGAAGGTATACAGATGGCAAATGAGCATATGAAAAGATGCTCCACATCATATGTGATCAGGGAAATGCAAATGGCAACAGTGAAATACCACTGCCCACCTATTAGAATGGCTGAAATCCAAAACACTGACAACACCAAATGTTGGAGAAGGTGGGGAGCAACAGGAAGTCTCTTTTATTGCTGATGGAAATGCAAAATGATGCAGCCAGTCTGGCAGGCAGTTTGGCAGTTTCTTATAAAACTAAGCATATTCTTCTATATGATGCAGAAATGTGCTCCTTGTGTTTACCCAAAGGAGTTGAAAACTTATGTCCACACAAAAACTTGCACACAGATGTTTACAGCAGCTTTATTCATAATTGTCAACACTTGGAAGCAACCAAGATATCCTTCAGTAGGTAAATGGATAAACTGGTGTATCCAAACAGTGGAATTTTCCAGCACTGAAAAGCAATGGGCTATCAAGCCATGAAAAGACTAGAGGAAACTTATATGCATATACTAAGTGAAAGAAGCCAATCTGAAAAGGCTACACACTGTATGAGTCCAACTATATGACGTTCTGGAAAAGGCAAAACTATGGAGACAGTAAAAAAGACCAGTGTAGGGGAGAGGAACAGTGGAACACAGAGGATTTTCAGGGCAGTGAAAATACTCTGTATGGTATTATAATGATGGATACGTGTCATTATACATTTATCTAAACCCTTAGAATGTACAACACCAAGAGTGAAACTAATTATCTTTTATCTGATTTATTTGATCTTTGTGCAAATGCAACTATACATTCTCATTTCCTCCTTTCTCATAGGACTTTGCTCTTTTCTGTTAACGCTCTGTCCTGGAGATCTTCCCACAGTATAGAGCACTCCCTGCCTGTAGGATATCTGTAGGATAAGTGTACCCTTAGTACGGGAATTCTTGTTTCCCCACAGATTCACCTACAAAGTATGTTGACATTGCTGGGATACTTGCCAGTCTGAGAGGTGAAAATATTATCTCAGTGTGGCATTAAGTTGTATTTTTCTTTTCATGACTGAGGCTGCATCAGGTACATGATGAGTTACCTGTGCTTCTGTTTTTGTGAACTGTCCATAGATATTCTTTGCCTTTTTTTCTGTTGAGTTGTTGGGATTTTTCTTCCCAATTTCTAAAAGCACTTTATATATGATCTCCTTTATATACAACCCTTTTTAAGTGATGTGAGCTACAAATATTTCCCCCCAATTTTTCATTTGTCTTATAACTTTGTTTATGGTGTGTGTTTGCATGTAGTAGAATCTGATTTTTATGTAGTACAATTTATCCATTTTATGGTTTTGGATTTTGAGACATAGTTAGAACAGCCTTCTTCACTGAGGTTTTTGTCCATTTGGATTCTTGCTGTGAGGGCCCATCTTTGAAATTTCTGGGGCAAGAAATGGTGGGGGGATGCTGAATGCGCCCTTTCCTTTAATAAGGAGGACTTATTAAGGAATTGAAAATAACATGTTTCAAATAAATTCAAATAGATTAGCATTGCTCCCTCACCAAATTCTAAATTTGGCTCTAATAAAGGGAAGTTGGCAAAAACTTGCTCCCTGTAACTCTGATACAAGGTAGTGGGGACCCAGGGCCCACCAAGTCTGAGATAGGTCAGCACCCTCTATCCTGACCTGGCAGAGCTAAGAGAACACACACTCCTGGACTGGAAGAAGAAGAAACCTCCAAAAGGCAAAACAAAAGCCAAAAAAGGAAGAAACAAGGAAAACCAAGCAATAAAAGTTCAGAAGAACAACTTTCCCAGAAATTGGGGCCCTGGAAAGGGATAGCTGGGTATAGGTGGAATCAGTGTCCTGCCGCCACCTGGTTTCCCCGTGTTGCTGGAACCCAGCACCCGTGTGGCTGTGAAGGAGCCTGACCGGAGCTGTGGCTGTAGAGGAAGGGGTGAAGGGAGATAAATAGCTCCACCTTTTTTTCTTCTCCCACCCTCTGTTCTGCCACTGCCTTCTGCTGATGAACCCAACAGAGGCCTGAGAGCAGGGAGGCCACAGTGATGGGCGCTGAGGTTTGTGTAGCTCGGCCTCCTGGGGCACAGGGCAGGCCAGAGTTTTTGCTGACCCCTCCCCGAAATAAGGACCAGGAAACGCATTTAAATGAAAGGTGTTAAGATATCTATTGAGATTGATATGGGATATAAAATAGTTACATATTCCCTTGCATTGTTGGCTAAATCTTTACCTGGCCATGGTGTAACTGTATTTTCGTATACGTCAAATTATGTTCACCATCTCTGTCTGGATTGTGATGTAAAATAACTCTGAAAAAGTCAAACTTTTGCAAAAATAACCTTTACTAAAATCTACATGGGAAGGCAGAGCATCTTGTCTAAGGACCTCCTGTTACTCTTCCTTTTATGCTGCTCTGTCACTCTATGTAAGACGATGTATGAAATGCCACTGTTCCAACCCACAGCGCAAGGGAGATACGGGCTATCAGATCTCATGATTGTCTCAGGCCTTCCTCTGATCAGCTTCTTACCCTTTTCCCTGGATATCAGGCCTCCAGATCCCTCTCTCACACTTAGGGTGATCTGCATGCTCTAGCTTCTAGTAGATAGAAATGATTTTCATACCTGCTTTCCCAGACTAAACTTCTCCCCTGATTTCCAGAGTTTCTGAAAACAACCTTATACATCTCCTTTATCCCTCTCTGAAAGGCTGAATGGCTCTAGGCTCCAGGAGGAAAGATGCTCCATCATAGAAACTGAGAAGGATAGATGTAACAGTGAGAAGATGGGGGGCAATGCAGAGCAAAGACAGCTTTGGGGATGACTAAGCTCTGCACTGTGTTTGAGCCCCACAGCACACCTCCTTGGACATACATAAGCAGATCTGAATATGGCGAGTTGCGGATGGGGAAGGGAAGCCTAAACACCTCAAGGAAGGATTATTAATATTCCGAGAGTCTGTTATGCACCAAGCATTTATAAATGGCAGCTTTGATACTTCTAATAACCATTTATAGAAGTATTTGCTCCAGTTTACAAGTGGGGAAACTGTGGCTTAAAAGAGTCTATGAGACAAACTTGAGAGCAGGTAGAAAGCAGGCAGCGACCTGAGCTTGTGTCTGCCTTTCAGCTTTCAGCATAGGCCAGATGGCTTTTACTATGTCCTTCTGCCTCAAAGCATAGATACCTATGAAAGAAATGCTCCCTGCAGATAGGCAATGATCAAATAAAGAAAAAAAGTGGAGAGTAATTTGTTTGATGATCTAGGTTCTCTATCCAGAAAAATTATTTGATAAAGGAAAAATTATCCAGAGGAAGTGATGGGGGGTTCCATACCTCCCAAATTGAAATTAGGTTGAATGGCACTAATTCAGGTTAGATGTAGCAACAGAAATGAGGCTTCTCTCCGTGGCCTTTCATGTAAATCACATCATAAATCAGGCTTACTGGAGGCTTCCTGTTAGTCCCATGGAGTTAGAATCGTGTAAAGTAGTGTCCATGTACTCAGTGCCTAGCAAGTAAAGGACATCATCTCAAGACTCCTTCATCTTTGGGGACTGGGGTTGGGGGGATCTTTCTCCACGTAAGAAGGGTAAAAGAAATCACTTGCTTGATTACACACATACATTAGAGTCCCTTTCTTAGTTTTCAAACTGAAATTTCAGTTTTATCTATAAACTGTGTATAGCAAAGAAAGGTGCACTCAGTCAAAAATTTCCCTGGCTTCTCTTGTAACAAGTTGATTGTTGAGCTTTTCTTTTGTGGTTTCTAAACACACATTACCCAACATTCACATTGCCTAAAACAACCCCTACCCCCTAGTTTTTTCTTCTTCCGAAATAAAGGAAAGTTACAGCAGTCCCATTCAGGAAGTACTGATATCAAACATCCAATGAACTTGGTTCCCTACAAGTAAACCCCTTATCAGTCTCCTGCAGAGATTCTATAATGCTTATCTCGATAAACCAGATTATGGGGCTGACCCACTCTCAATGCTGAGTAGGAATCAAACCAGCATTCTCTTCTGTCAGCAACCCCCGCTTTGTCAATCCAGATAAATCAATTAATGGGATGCAGAGCTGCTGTCTGGCCTTTCTCTTCCCCATGCTTACCTCGCTGAGCCCCCGGACTCCTCAGTCCCCTCTTTAGTACCGCCAGAGAGTGCTTACTTACAAGAGAGGCCTTGTGCAGGTGCAAGCTTTCAGGCCTGCAGCACAGGAGCAAGTGTCACCCCTCCCCTGGCAGCTCCAGGCTCCCTCTTTGTGAGATACTTTTCTCTTCTTTTCAGACCAAAGACGTCCCTCAGCAGCTAATCTAATCGGATTATGCTAATTTGTACTTCATGAACCTAAACAGCATAACTAGATCTGCAGAGGGCGATGGCCAGGAAGAGGGGGACAACGACTTTGTTGGTAAACCGACCCCCAAAAAGTGCAAAAAGAAAATCTGTCCTGTGTTCAGCCACACAAAGCTGCTTCTCGGGAAAGCCTACAGAGCTCTTGACGATTTAGAGTGCCCTGAAGCCGTGTGTGCTCAGAACAGAAAAGGCAGCTCTGGGAAGGCACAATGAGGACCACAGTGACAAGGCCGTTTTTCTCTTTTATAAAATATGGTTCCTCTTCTTCTTTACTCCCAATTTGTTCACATTCACCCACTTGGCTAATCAATATATGAATCTGGAAGCACAATTCAATAAATGCTTATGGTCACCTACTACCCATTAGGGACACTGCTTCGTGGTTCATGCTGTGCAAGGTGTCTGAGACTCCGAACTTGCCCTTCAGAATTTACACTCTGGTAGGCAACATATTTAGGAAGGAAATTAGGAAACATCTTGGTGAGGCAATGGTGGCTCCTCAATTCGTTCTCACTGCCTCGTGTTTGCTGACCCTGCCAGTCATCTCCCACAGTCTTCCACAGAGGATTTTAAAAATTATTTATGTTCATATGAGGCTTTATGTTTCTTCAAAATATATAACATAAGTATATAACTTAATTTTCATAAAAGACAGTGAGATAAATAAAATGGGCATTTTCAACCCTATTTTCAAATATGAAAGCTGAGACTTGGAGGCATTAAGTGTCTCATCTGAGAAGAAACACTCCAAATTGAGGGTTTCCTGCCCATGCCCCTGGTGTGCTGCCCCACAGAAGGCTAGAGGGGACCTTCAGTTGCCACCGCTCCCTTCTATTGTGCGTGAGTAGGATGGTACACAAAATGTTAACATTTTACACTAATAGCTTTAAAGTGTAAAAAAAAAACAAAAAACCTTCACACATTGTGAAACTGGAAAAAGCAATTTGAGATTTCAAATGGGAAGTGAAATTGTTCAACTGGAATAATCTAGACAAGTGTATTTGATAATCTTTGGCTTATTTTTAGCCCTGAACTTTCCTGTCACTGTTCTTGCATATTTAGATCAGTTTTTTCCCTTCTTGGTGAAGACATGAACCAGTACCCCCGGGGATCAGTCTCTCCCACCCACTCTGAAGTCAGACCCTGTGGTGCAGCAGGTTCTTGCTGCCCTCAGCAACTTAGCTAGCATTCTGCACTTTTGCTAATTAGTCTCTAAACTGGTGATACCCTTGGGCGATAAAGCCCCAGCAGTTGCAGATACCTCTGCAGAGATCGCCCCATACCTGTCTCTGTCACGTGCAGAGGAACGTGTCTTTCTCTTCTTCCAAAGCCCTCATTGCCTCTGGGATTGCACACTGAGTTCCTGTATCTGATGCCGGAGACTCTTGTGATTCACGGTTCACTTACAGAGCTGAAAAGATTGACTCTCCTGAAAGTAATGCATGATTGAGGCCTTCTCAGTTCACATGCTCACTTCCCACATCTCCCGCTCCATCACCCCTAAAATAGCCTAACTGTGCAGTAATAATCAGTTCACATCAAAAGGAGAACAGAAGAGCATATTTCATCCCTGCTGTCTGTCTCCTCCCCCACCATCCCACATCACTTTTTTTTAAAGCTAAATAATCACTCTCATACTCTCATAGCCTCAGATCCTGGTTAGGTTGGAGAGTGCAAGGCCAGAGGGTTAGAGGTAGAAGACTAAGCATGTTTAAATAAGCCATTTCTTTCTTTCCTAATTGAAATAAAGTTGACATACAAAGTTATGCTGGTTTCAGATGTACGTCACAGTGACTAGATAATTGTGTACATTTCTAGATGCTTGCCCCAATAGATGTAGTTACCCCATTATCATGCCAAGATATTACAGTATTATTTGTTAAATTCTCTATATTATACTTCCATTCCTAGGTCTAACTTATTTTACAATTTGCAGTTTGTATCTGTCTATCCCCTTCACCTGTTTCACCAATCCCACCACCCCCTTCCCCATGGTAAACAGTAAGTCATTTTTTTGGAGTATAGTTGATATACAATCTTTTTTGGTTTCAAGTATATACAGCACAGTGGTTCAATGGTTACCCGTATTATTAAATCTCACCCCAACTAGTGCAGTTACTATCTGTCAACATAGGAAGATGTTACAGAACCGCTGACTATATTCTCCATGCTGTACTACTGTCCCCATGACCAACTTATATTATGATTGAGCATTTCCCCTTATCCCCCATCCCCTCCCCACCCAATCAACCCCAAACCCTCCTCCATGGTAACCACCAGTCACTTCTCAGTGTCTATGAGTCTACTGCTGTTCTGTTCAATTTGTTTTGTTTTGTTTTTAGATTCCACATATAAGGGAAGTCATATGGTATTTTTCTTTCTCTGCTTGGCTAATTTCATGTAGCATAATACCCTCTGGGTCCATCCATGTTGTACAAAGGACAGAATTTCTTTATTTTTTATGGCTGGATAATATCTCATTGGGTATATGTTCCACATCTTCTTTATCCATTCACCTATTGATGGAAACTTTGGTTGCTTCTGTATCTTGGCTATTGTAAATAATGAAGCAATAAACATAGGGGGTGCTTATATTTGTTCAAATCAGGGATTTTCTTTTCCTCGGGTAAATTTCTAGAAGTGGAATTACTGGGTTGTATGGTATTTCTATTTTTAGTTACTTGAGGAACCTCCGTACAGTTTTCCACAGTGGCTGCATCAGTTTATATTCCCATCAACAGTGTAGGAGGGTTCCCTTTTCTCCACATCCTTGTCAACCCTTGTTATTTCTTGTCTTTTGGATAGTGGCCATTCTAACTGGTGTGAGGCAAAAATCTCATTGTGGTTTTGATTTGCAATTACCTTATGATTAGCATTGTAGAGTATCTTTTCATGTGCCTGTTGGCCATTTGTATTTCTTCTTTGGAAAAATGTCTGTTCAGTTCCTCTGCCCATTTTTTAACTGGCTTTTTTGTTTTTTTTTTGGTGTTGAGGCTTATGAGTTCTTTATATATTTTGGATGTTAATCCCTTATCAGATAAATAATTTATGAATATAGTCTCCCATACTGTAGGTTGCCTTTTTGTTCTGCTGATGGTGTCCTTTGCTGTACAGAAGTTTTTTAGTTTGATGTAGTCCCACTTCTCATTTTTTATTTTGTTCCCCTTTTCTGGGGAGACATGTCCAGAAAAAATTGCTCATGCTTATGTTCAAGACATTTTTGATTATGTTTTCTTCTAAGAGTTTTATGGTTTCATGTCTTACATTTAGGTCTTTAATCCATTTTGAGTTTACTTTCATGTATGAAGTTTGACATTAGTCCAGTTTCATTCTCTTGCATATAGCTCCCCAGTTTTCCCAACTGGTTATTGAAGAGATTGTCTTCTCCCCATTATATATTCATGACTCCTTTATCACATATTAATTAACCATATATGCATGAATTTATATCTGGGCTCTCTGTTCTGTTCCACTGGCATATCTGGTTCTTATGCCAGTACCATACTGTTTCGATTACTATAGGTTTTGTAGTATAGCTTGAAGGTCAGGGAGTGTAATATCCCCAGCTTTGTTAATAAGTCATTTCTTAACAGAAAAATGTTCTTATTCAACTTACATTTAACTTAAAAATTTTTTTTTTCTGAAAAATTCCACCAGTAGTTTTAAGTTAATTTCCTAACTTTGTTGAATATTACAGGCCAATTTCTGACTTTCTTTTGCTAGTAGTTAAATATTCAACAATCTAAACAATAATAAATATTTAAACATCTTATCCTTGGGATTAATTTTGCTGCAAGTGGCCTTATTTTGCCACTGTAGTGATGCCCTATTGGATTTTTAGTGTCCCATCCACATTCTTTTGTCAAATTCTCTTAATAAACTAAAGGCTAGGGCTTGGGGTGGATGTGGGCTGAAGTCTTAGGACTTTGCCAATCTAACTTCTTTGACCTCAGTAAAATCAAGTATCACAGACATAGCTCTGTAAAAAAGATGATTTCTTTATGAAAATTATAGTGATACAGATTCTTTTTACACCTAGAAGATTAAAAAATTTGGCTAACATTAAAAAAAATGGAAAGGAATGCTTGTATAGTATAGGTATTTCATAAGCTATAGTAATATATGTTATTATTATGCTAGAAAATTTGTTACTGAATTCATTCTGGCAGTTTTTCCCTATGAAAAATATAGACCCCAGGACTTCCCAAAGCCAGAACCCAGCAAATCTTTGTGTATAGAATACCATGTGAATGATCCTCCCCATATCAGTTAGAGAGTGCCGTCTCTAAGAGATGCTACACTGAGTCAAGCATATTAAAGATAAAGTGAAGAATGGGAAAGGAGGTACATTTCAGGTTAGAATGGATAGAATATCAAACAAAGTCCAAATACCTTTGAGTGTTTTGCTTAGGATAAATGGATAAAGAAAATGTGGTACATATGTACACGAAATATTATTCAGTTCTAACAAAGAAAGAAGTCCTACCATATGTAGTAACATGGATGAACCTTGAGGATATTGTGCTAAGCAAAATATACCAGACATTATGCTAGGTGAAATAAACCAAGACAAATACTGTATGATATTCTAACATAAGGAACCTAAAATATAAGCACATAGAAGCAGAGAGTAGAATGGTGCTTGCCAGGGGCTGGAGAGAGGAGGGAAACATGAAGGTGTTAGTCAAGGGTATGAAGTTTCACTTACACAGATAAGTAGGTCCTAGAGATCTACTGAACAAGTTAAAGCCTATAGTTAGCATACTGTATTATATACTTAAAATTCTGCTAAGTGGATAAATCTTACATTAAGGCTTCTTATCACACACACACAAAAATAATAAAGAGAATGGGAGGAAACTTTGAAAGTGATGGTTATGTTTATGGCATAGATTGTGGTGATGATTTCATGGTCGTGCACTTATCTCCAAACTCATCAATTTGTACTCATTAAATACTTTTTGCATGTCAATCATACATTCATAAAGTAGTTTTCCAAAAAATAGGAAGATCAAATCATTATTAGATTTTGGTGTATTGGGGCTTCTTATAAAGATGTGGAGTCCCATCATTGTGGCTTTCTTTCATTATTCGTAAAGACCCAGATCTCTGGTATGTGGGTCTGGTATGTGACACTAGCTTCCCACCATGGCATTCTTTCCCACAATTCTGTGCCAGTTCTACAGTCCAAGTAATGGCTAGTGTTTGGACTTTGTGGGAAGGTGGTAGTGGAAGGATGCCATATGTTTGAGGTGTTGCAGAAGTTGGCAACAAGTTTTCAGTTTCATCCTTTGACCATTGTCCCAACTTCCAGTCCCTATTTACTAAATGCTACAATTGCCATGCTACCAGTGGGAGTCTGAGCTATTAGCCATTCTGAAAGATATAAAGAGTATTCACTTCCTGAGCCCAGTTTTGGTAGATGGACATGTCATGGAACAAGGGCTACATGAGGTCCAGCAGACATAGCAGCAGGTCTTAGAGGGGTCCTAACATGATGCTGGTTTGGGGGCTTGTGTGGAGGGGCTCTCCAATGCTTCTGTGGTTGAGTATGTGGACGAGAGAATGAGAAGTAGATTGTTTTACAAAACAGTCCATCAAATAGTGGATGACTCTCCTGCAAGACAAATTTTTTTTTCTGTCTACTTTAAACAGAAATTGTTGCCTATGTTCATGGACTTGTACTTGGGCTTCTATGGGACTGCTGTTAAAATTCTAGACTTACCAGAGTCCTGCTCAAGTTCCAATCCCTTCCTTTAGTTGGAAGCCGGATACTGTGAATTAAGATATGGGAGAATGTCCGCTATTCAGTGGCCTAATTTGCTACCATGTAATTGGCTAGGAGCTTCCACTAATCCACTACTTCATATCAGGCAAAACACTGTGGTGTACAAAATGGGGTTATGATTCTAGTGTATTTGTTAAACAGCTGTTTTCAGACCTTCTTAACCTCTTGAATTTGGGTTAGGGCTTCAGCCTCCAAGGGCTTTCTTAGTACCCTGTGTTTCCTGCTGTTAAAGCACTTACACTATATGACCTTTGCTCATTTGTCTGCCACTAGAGCATAGCTCCTAGAAGCACAGAGGTATTCTTCATCCACACATAAGATTGATTTGATTCCAGCCTGTTGGAATTTCCTTACACATATCTCAGGAGTCCATGTAGGCAGTGATGGTGGTGGTCATTTTTCAATATAAATATTGAACTATTCCACTTCTGAACAGCAATCTTTTTTAAAATTAAAGTATCGTTGATATACAATCTTATGTTGGTTTCAATATACAACACAGTGGTACAGCAGTTACACATATTATTAAATCCTTACCCTCTCTAGTGCAGTCACTATCCATGTAGTAGGATGTTACAGAATCATTAACTGTATTCTCTGTGCTATACTACTGTCCCCATGACCAACTTACATTGTGATTGTGAATTACTGTGCCCTTTTATCCCCTTCCCCCTCCCTCCCAACCCTAACTCCTCACCTTTGGTAACCACTAGTCCCTTCTCGGTGCGTAAGCGTCTACTGCTATTTTGTTCCTTCTGTTTTGCTTTGTTTTTATACTCCACAAATAAGTGAAATCATTTGGTACTTGTCTTTCTCTGCCTGCCTTATTTCACTGAGCATAATACCCTCTAGATCCATCATGTTGTTGCAAATGGCAGGTTTCTTTTCTTTTGGTGGCTGAATAATATACTATTGTGTATATGTACCACAACTTCTTTATCCATTCATCTATTGATGGATACTTAGATTGCCTCCATATCTTGGCTATTGCAAATAGTGCAGCGATAAACATAGGGGTGCATATGTCTTTTCAAATCAGGGATTTTGTTTCCCTCAGGTAAATTCCTACAAGTGGAATTACTGGGTAAAATGGTATTTCTATTTTTAGTTTTTTGAGGAATCTCCCTATTGCTTTCCACAACAATGGTTGCACCAATTTACATTCCTACTAACAGTGAAGGAGGGTTCCCATTTCTCCGCATCCTCGCCAGCATTTGTTATTTCTTGTCTTTTGGATAGTGGCTATCGTAACTGGTGTGAGGTGATATCTCCTTGTGGTTTTAATTTGCATTTCCCTGATAATTAGCCATGTGGAGCATCTTTTCATGTCCCTGTTGGCCATCTGAATTTCTTCTTTGTAGAAATGTTTGTTCAGGTCCTCTGCCCATTTTTTAATTATGTTATTTGTTTTTTGGGTTGAGGCTTATGAGTTCTTTATATATTTTGGGTGTTAACCCCTTATAAGATGAGTTGTTTATGAATATATTCTCCCATACTGTCGGTTGCCTTTTTGTTCTGCTGATGGTGTCCTTTGCTGTACAAGAGATTTTTCCTGTGTTTTCTTTAAGAGTTTTATGGTTTCATGACTTACATTCAGGTGTTTGATCCATTTCAAGTTTACTTTTGTGTGTGGAGTTGGACAATAATCCAGTTCTGTTCTCTTATAAGTAGCTGTGCAGTTTTCCCAGCACCAGTTATTAAAGAGGCTGCCTTTTCCCCATTGTATATTCATGGCTCCTTTATCATATATTAACTGACCATATATGCATGGGTTTATATCTGGGCTCTCTATTCTGTTCTATTGATCTATGGATCTGTTCTTGTGCCAGTACCAAGTTGTTTTCATTACTGTAGCTTTGTAGTAGAGCTTGAAGTCAAGGAGCATAATCCTCCCAGCTTTGTTCTTCTTTCTCAGGATTGCTTTGACTCTTCAGGGTCTTTTGTGGTTCCATATGAATTTTTGAACTCTTTATTCTAGTTTATTGAAAAATGCTTTTGGTATTTTGATAGGGATTGCATTGAGTCTGTAAATTGCTCCTGTCCATGAGCACAGAATAGATTTCTATTTATTGGTGTCTTCTGTAATTTCTCTCATGGATGTATTATAGTTTTCAAAGTAAAGGTCTTATACCTACTTGTTTAGGTTTATTTTGGGTATTTTATTTTTTTGATGCCGTTGTAAATGGAATTATTTTCTTTTTCTCTTTCTGCCTGTTTATTGTTAGTATATAGGAATGCAACAAATTTCTGTGTATTAATTTTGTATCCTGCAACTTTGCTGAATCCAGTTATTAGTTCTACATAGTTTTTCGGTGGAGTCTTTAGGGTTATCTAAGTATAATATCATGTCATTTGCAAATAGTGACAGTTTATTTTCTTCCTTACTAATTTGGATGCCTTTTATCTCTTTGTGTTGTCTGATTGCCATGGCTAGGATCTCCAGTACTTGTTGAATAAAAGTGATGTAAGTGGGCATCCTTATCTTTGAACAGCAATCTTTAGGGTAGTGATGTATTCTCATCCCTGTTCTCACTGGTTCTCATGATCTAGCAGCCTCCTGGAGAACATCTGATTAATGTATTTTGAATTTGACTTAAGAAACCCTTGCCACCCAGCTCTGAGTTCAAAGTATGCATTAAAATTTGTATGTCTGGAGACCAAATTATGTTTGTTCCAGCAACAACACAAGAATCTTACCCCTACTTAGCAGAAATTATTTACCTTTCAGGAAGAAGAGAACCCTTGCAATATGCAAAGGCATATAACTGAAGGGCCCCACAGTGGACTTGACATATCCCTCACTTTTTAAACAGCTCTTCCCCTGGATTCAAAGAAAAGAGATTCCTGGCACCTAAGATTAGCTCTAGGATGATTATTATTAACCTCATCTGCTCTGGAGGGAATTCTTTAGGAAACACTCCAGAAGAGTATGGGACTAAGGAAATTGCATGTGGTTGTCTGTCAAGGTTCCAGAAGAAACCTCTGACTGAGCTGATGACATAACAATGCCTTTGACAGGACTACAACAAATTATTAGCATAGGCTTTTGTACCTTGACTCACAACCCCCCTCCTGCAAAGACTGGTTTCTAGAGAGGCAGGAAACCTAGTCAGGGCAGACTGCCAATCAAAACCCTAAGCTGCCTAGTAAGTTTGTTAGAAAATGTCATTCCTCTTCTTTAATTAAAATACTCTTGAGTATAAACACATATCAAAAGTGAACAAATCTTAAAATTTCAACTCTGTGAATTTTCACAAAGTAAATACGCCATCATGAAACAGGACCAATACTCCAGAACCCCCTTGCTCCTGACTTCAAGAACAACTGCTCTCCTGGCTTCCCACTCCATAGATTAGTTTTTCCTGTTCTTGACCTCCATGTAAATGGAATCATGCAGAATATGCTTTAAAAAATTTGGCTTCTTTCTCTCAACATCTTTGAGATTCAGTGGTTTTGATGCAGTAGTAGTATGTCATTCATTTTCATTGCTGTATAGAATATTACATACATATATTGCAAGTGTGCACCAAAATTTATTCATCCATAATACTTTTGATGAACATTTGGGTTGTTTGTTTTCAGTTTTAGGCTATCATAAACAATGCTACTATGAAAATTTGTATACATGTCTTCTGGTGAACATGTTCTTTTAGGAATGGAATTGCTGGATTTGAGGATATCTATGTTCACCTTTAGCAGATATACCACCAGTTTTCCAAAGTGGTTATATCAATTTATTCTCTCAACAGCAGTATAAGAGAATTGAAGTTGTTTCACATTCTCACCAGCACTTGGTATTGTATCTCTCTTTAATTTTAGCAATTTAAATGAGCACATAGTAGTATATTGTTGTAGTTTTAATTTGTATTTCCATGATTCCTACTGAAGTTGAGCACTTCTCCTATGTTTACTGGTTATTTGGGTATCCTCTTTTATGAATTACCTGTACAAATATTTGCTGAGTTTTATACTCTTTTTTTTTTTTTAGATAATTATTTTTTATTGAAGGGTAGTTGACACACAGTACTACATTACATTAGTTTCAGGTGTGCAACACAGTGATTCAACATTTATATACATGATAATTCTAGGTACCAGCTATAACCATACCAAGTTGTTACAATATTTTGACTGTATTCCTTATACTATGCATTACATCCTGGTTACTTATTTATTTTACAATTGGAAGTGTGTACTTTTGTTTTGTTTTGTTGTTGTTGTGAGAGCATCTCTCATAATTATTGATCAAATGGTTGTTAACAACAAGAAAATTCTGTATAGGGGAGTCAATGCTCAATGCACAATCACCCCAAGCCTAATTTTCATCAGTCTCCAATCTTCTGAAGCATAACGAACAAGTTCTTACGTGGAGAACAAATTCTTACATAGTGAATAAGTTACATGGTGAACAGTACAAGGGCAGTCATCACAGAAAATTTTGGTTTTGCTCATGCATTATGAACTATAAACAGTTCAAATATGAATACTCATTTGATTTTTATACTTTATATATATGTGGATACCACATTTCTCTCTTTATTATTATTATTTTTAATAAAATGCTGAAGTGGTTGGTAGATATGAAATAAAGGTAGAAAACATAGTTTAGTGTTGTAAGAGAGCAAATGTAGATGATCAGGTGTGTGCCTGTAGACTATGTGTTAATCCAAGCTAGACAAGGGCAATAAAACATCCACGTATGCAGAAGATTTCTCTCAGAACAGGGGGGGTGAGGTTCTAAGCCTCACCTCTGTTGATCCCCAATTTCTCACCTGATGGCCCCCCTGTGACTGTGCCTGTCTTAGGTTGTTCCTCCCTTGAGGAATCTTACCCGTCTCTGGCTAACCAGTCATCTTCCGGGGCCATACAGGGAAATGTTAAGTTGGTAAGTGAGAGAGAAGCCTTATTGTTTGAAAAGGTTAGCTTTTTACTTCTTTGCATATTTATGCCCTGTGGCTTCTATGCCCAGCATTTGTCTTGAGGTATCTTTACCACTTGGAAGAATTATGATACTAGGTAAATTTGATATGAGGCACGAATTCTATTTAAGGGTTGTAATTAGGAAGGAAGAAGAAAAGCTATAGAAGTAGCAGGCGGAAGAAAACATGGGGAGATTGATTATTTCTTTGACTTATCTTCTTGTAGAGTAACTTCAGCATGTATAGGTTTTAAGCTACTACTTAAATTGCGCACACACATTAACATAATAGGAGTATAGTTACATAACCAAAGCATACCTGTAATTACCAGCCATCTCCAGTGAAACCAAGAAAACCAGTTAGGCACCTTAGGCATTTGTGAAAACTTATCTGTGATATGGTGGATATTGTCCAACTGAACTTGAACAGTCTGAGAGAAATCAGACAAATTAAAACAACCCATTCCTGGGGACTGTTCACATCCCATATATTCTTTCAACAGTAAATAGTCTGTAGTTGTAAGATTTTGAAGCGCTACAATTTGCACTTCTCCTAATTCTTGGTTGAGTTCCAACAGTATAGATCCAGTCAAATTTGTTGTTTTACTGTATGCACAGGCCAGCTTAGATATCTCCTTCCTCATTCCCATGGCAAGTCCAGGAACTGGTGGGATGAGTGCATCTACACCTGTAGCAGTGCGTGGATCTTTGTTGGGGTTTTTTGATGATCATCTTCTGGCATGAGTCTTCCAGAGAGTGCTGATGTTGGAAGTTCTTTTTCATATCGTATCTTAGTTCATTTTCGGCGTAGCCCAATTAGGCTTTGATCCTCTGTATAAACACAAACAGACCCTTTGCCTACACTTTTATATGTCCTTTATACCCTTGTGTAGGACTCATTGGAGGTCTCCACACAGGAACTGCCTTTTTTTTTTTGGTATCATTAATCTACACTTACATGACGAATATTATGTTTACTAGGCTCTCCCCTATACCAGGTCCCCCCTATAAACCCCTTTACAGTCACTGTCCATCAGCATAGCAAATGTTGTAGAATCACTACTTGCCTTCTCTGTGTTGTACAGCTCTCCCCTTTCTCCCACCCCCCCATGCATGCTAATCTTAATACCCCCTTATTTCTCCCCCCCCTTATCCCTCCCTACCCACCCATCCTCCCCAGTCCCTTTCCCTTTGGTACCTGTTAGTCCATTCTTGAGTTCTGTGATTCTGCTGCTGTTTTGTTCCTTCAGTTTTTCCTTTGTTCTTATACTCCACAGATGAGTGAGATCATTTGGTATTTCTCTTTCTCCACTTGGCTTGTTTCACTGAGCATAATACCCTCCAGCTCCATCCATGTTGCTGCAAATGGTAGGATTTGCCCTTTTCTTATGGCTGAGTAGTATTCCATTGTGTATATGTACCACATCTTCTTTATCCATTCATCTATCGAGGGACATTTAGGTTGCTTCCAATTCTTGGCTATTGTAAATAGTGCTGCGATAAACATAGGGGTACATTGGTCTTTCTCATACTTGATTGCTGCATTCTTAGGGTAAATTCCTAGGAGTGGAATTCCTGGGTCAAATGGTAAGTCTGTTTTGAACATTTTGATGTACCTCCACACTGCTTTCCACAATGGTTGAACTAATTTACATTCCCACCAGCAGTGTAGGAGGGTTCCCCTTTCTCCACAGCCTCACCAACATTTGTTGTTGTTTGTCTTTTGGATGGCAGCCATCCTTACTGGTGTGAGGTGATACCTCATTGTAGTTTTAATTTGCATTTCTCTGATAATCAGCGATGTGGAGCATCTTCCCTGTGTCTGTTGACCATCTGTATTTCTTTTTTGGAGAACTGTCTGTTCAGTTCCTCTGCCCATTTTTTAATTGGGTTATTTGTTTTTTGTTTGTTGAGGCGTGTGAGCTCTTTATATACTCTGGACGTCAAGCCTTTATTGGATGTGTCATTTTCAAATATATTCTCCCACACTGTAGGGTTCCTTTTTGTTCTATTGATGGTGTCTTTTGCTGTACAGAAGCTTTTCAGCTTAATATAGTCCCACTTGTTCATTTTTGCTGTTGTTTTCCTTGCCCGGGGAGATATGTTCAAGAAGAGGTCACTCATGTTTATGTCTAAGAGGTTTTTGCCTATGTTTTCTTCCAAGAGTTTAATGGTTTCATGACTTACATTCATGTCTTTGATCCATTTTGAGTTTACTTTTTTATGTGGGGTTAGACAATGGTCCAGTTTCATTCTCCTACATGTAGCTGTCCAGTTTTGCCAGCACCATCTGATGAAGAGACTGTCATTTCACCATTGTATGTCCATGGCTCCTTTATCAAATATTAATTGACCATATATGTCTGGGTTAATGTCTGGATTGTCTAGTCTGTTCCATTGGTCTGTGGCTCTGTTCTTGTGCCAGTACCAAATTGTCTTGATTACTATGGCTTTATAGTAGAGCTTGAAGTTGGGGAGTGAGATCCCCCCTACTTTATTCTTCTTTCTCAGGATTGCTTTGGCTATTCGGGGTCTTTGGTGTTTCCATATGAATTTTTGAATTATTTGTTCCAGTTCATTGAAGAATGTTGCTGGTAGTTTCATAGGGATTGCATCAAATCTGTATATTGCTTTGGGCAGAATGGCCATTTTGACGATATTAGTTCTTCCTAGCCACGAGCATGGGATGAGTTTCCATCTGCTAGTGTCCCCTTTAATTTCTCTTAAGAGTGACTTGTAGTTTTCAGAGTATAAGTCTTTCACTTCTTTGATTAGGTTTATTCCTAGGTATTTTATTTTTTTGATGCAATTGTCAATGGAGTTGTTTTCCTGATTTCTCTTTCTGTTGGTTCATTGTTAGTGTATAGGAAAGCCACAGATTTCTGTGTGTTGATTTTGTATCCTGCAACTTTGCTGTATTCCGATATCAGTTCTAGTAGTTTTGGGGTGGAGTCTTTAGGGTTTTTTATGTACGGTATCATGTCATCTGCAAATAGTGACAGTTTAACTTCTTCTTTACCAATCTGGATTCCTTGTACGTTTTTGTTTTGTCTGATTGCTGTGGCTAGGACGTCCAGTACTATGTTAAATAACAGTGGCGAGAGTGGGCATCCCTGTCTAGTTCCCGATCTCAGCGGAAATGCTTTCAGCTTCTCGCTGTTCAATATAATGTTGGCTGTGGGTTTATCATATATGGCCTTTATTATGTTGAGGTACTTGCCCTCTATTCCCATTTTGCTGAGAGTTTTTATCATGAATGGATGTTGAACTTTGTCAAATACTTTTTCAGCATCTATGGAGATGATGATGTGGTTTTTGTCTTTCTTTTTGTTGATGTGGTTGATGATGTTGATGGACTTTTGAATGTTGTACCATCCTTGCATCCCTGGGATGAATCCCACTTGGTCATGGTGTATGATCCTTTTGATGTATTTTTGAATTCGGTTTGCTAATATTTTATTGAGTATTTTTGCATCTACATTCATCAGGGATATTGGTCTGTAGTTTTCTTTTTTGGTGGGGTCTTTGCCTTGTTTTGGTATTAGGGTGATGTTAGCTTCATAGAATGAGTTTGGGAGTATCCCCTCCTCCTCTATTTTTTGGAAAACTTTAAGGAGAATGGGTACTATGTCTTCCCTGTATGTCTGATAAAATTCTGAGGTAAATCCATCTGGCCCGAGCGTTTTGTTCTTTGGTAGTTTTTTGATTACTGCTTCAATTTCGTTGCTGGTAATTGGCCTGTTTAGATTTTCTGTTTCTTTCTGGGTCAGTCTTGGAAGGTTGTATTTTTCTAGGAAGTTGTCCATTTCTCCTAGGTTTCCCAGGTTGTTAGCATATAGGTTTTCATAGTATTCTCTTATAATTCTTTGTATTTCTGTGGGGTCCGTTGTGATTTTTCCTTTCTCGTTTCTGATACTGTTGATTTGTGTTGACTCTCTTTTCCTCTTAATAAGTCTGGCTAGAGGCTTATCTATTTTGTTTATTTTCTTGAAGAACCAGTTCTTGGATTCATTGATTTTTGCTATTGTTTTATTCTTCTCAATTTTATGTATTTCTTCTCTGATCTTTATTATATCCCTCCTTCTGCTGACCTTAGGCCTCATCTGTTCTTCTTTTTCCAATTTCCATAATTGTGACATTAGACCATTCATTTGGGATTGCTCTGCCTTTTTAAAATATGCTTGGATTGCTATATACTTTCCTCTTAAGACTGCTTTTGCTGTGTCCCACAGAAGTTGGGGCTTAGTGTTGTTGTTGTCATTTGTTTCCATATATTGCTGGATCTCCATTTTGATTTGGTCATTGATCCATTGATTATTTAGGAGCGTGTTGTTAAGCCTCCATGTGTTTGTGAGCCTTTTTGCTCTCTTTGTACAGTTTATTTCTAGTTTTATGCCTTTGTGGTCTGAAAAGTTGGTTGGTAGGATTTCAATCTTTTGGAATTTTCTGAGGCTCTTTTTGTGGCCTAGTATGTGGTCTATTCTGGAGAATGTTCCATGTGCACTTGATAAGAATGTATATTCTGTTGCTTTTGGATGTAGAGTTCTATAGATGTCTATTAGGTCTATCTGCTCTACTGTGTTGTTCAGTGCTTTCGTGTCCTTACTTATTTTCTGCCTGGTGGATCTATCCTTTGGGGTGAGTGGTGTGTTGAAGTCTCCTAGAATGAATGCATTGCAGTCTATTTCCCTCTTTAGTTCTGTTAGTATTTGTTTCACATATGCTGGTGCTCCTGTGTTGGGTGCATATATATTTAGAATGGTTATATCCTCTTGTTGGACTGAGCCCTTTATCATTATGTAGTGTCCTTCTTTATCTCTTGTTACTTTGTTTGTTTTGAAGTCTATTTTGTCTGATATTAGTACTGCAACCCATGCTTTCTTCTCGCTGTTGTTTGCCTGAAATATGTTTTTCCATCCGTTGACTTTTAGTCTGTACATGTCTTTGGGTTTGAGGTGAGTTTCTTGCAAGCAGCATATAGATGGGTCTTGCTTTTTTATCCATTCTATTACTCTGTGTCTTTTGATTGGTGCATTCAGTCCATTAACATTTAGGGTGACTATTGAAAGATATGTACTTATTGCCATTGCAGGCTTTAAATTCGTGGTTACCAAAGGTTCAAGGTTAGCCTCTTTAGTATCTTACTGCCTAACTTAGCTCGCTTATTGAGCTGTTATATACACTGTCTGGAGATTCTTTTCTTCTCTCCCTTCTTGTTCCTCCTCCTCGATTCTTCATATGTTGGGTGTTTTCTGCTGTGCTCTTTCTAGGAGTGCTCCCATCTAGAGCAGTCCCTGTAAGATGTCCTGTAGAGGTGGTTTGTGGAAAGCAAATTCCCTCAGCTTTTGTTTGTCTGGGAATTGTTTAATCACACCATCATATTTGAACGATAGTGGTGCTGGTTACAGTATCCTTGGTTCAAGGCCCTTCTGTTTCATTGCATTTAATATATCATGCCATTCTCTTCTGGCCTGTAGGGTTTCTGTTGAGAAATCTGATGTTAGCCTGATGGGTTTTCCTTTATAGGTGAACTTTTTCTCTCTAGCTGCCTTTAAAACTCTTTCCTTGTCCTTGATCTTTGCCATTTTAATTATTATGTGTCTTGGTGTTGTCCTTCTTGGATCCTTTCTGTTGGGGGTTCTGTATATTTCCGTGGTCTGTTCGATTATTTCCTCCCCCAGTTTGGGGAAGTTTTCAGCAATTATTTCTTCCAAGATACATTCCATCCCTTTTACTCCTTCTTCTTTTTCTGGTACCCCTATAATACATATATTGTTCCTTTTGGATTGGTCACACAGTTCTCTTAACATTGTTTTATTCCTGTAGATCCTTTTGTCTCTCTCTATGTCAGCTTCTATGCGTTCCTGTTCTCTGGTTTCAATTCCATCGATGGCCTCTTGCATCCTATCCATTCTGCTTATAAACCCTTCCTGCGTTTGTTTCATTTCTGTGATCTCCTTTCTGGCATCTGTGATCTCTCTCTGGACTTTATCCCATATCTCTTGCCTATTTCTCTGTATCTCTGTCAGCATGTTTATGATTCTTATTTTGAATTCTTTGTCAGGAAGACTGGTTAGGTCTGTCTCCTTCTCTGGTGTTGTCTCTGTGATCTTTGCCTGCCTGTAGCTTTGCCTTTTCATGGTGGTAGGAATAGTTTGCAGAGCTGGGACGAGTGACGGCTGGAAGGACTTCCCTTCTTGTTGGTTTGTGGCCCTCCTCTCCTGGGAGAACAGCGGCCTCTAGTGGCTTGTGCTGCGCAGCTGCCTGCAGACAGGGTTTCTGCTTCCTGCCCGGCTGCTATGGAGTTAATCTCCGCTGTTGCTGTGGGCGTGGCCTGGCTCGGGCAGCTACTCCAAAATGGTGGAGTCGCATTGGAGGGGGAGCTGCTGGGAGGCTATTTATCTCCGTAAGGGGCCTCCCTGCTCCCTGCAGCCCAGGGGATTAGGGTGCCCAGAGATCCCCGGATTCCCTACCTCTGGATTAAGTGTCCCGCCCTGCCCCTTTAAAACTTCCAAAAAGCACCCGCCAAAAGAAAACAACCACAAAAAAGAAAAAACATTTTTAAAATAAAAAATATATATATATAAAAATAAAAAGTTAAAAATGGCCGCTTGTTTTCTTTATTCTCCGGCGCCAGCCTCAGTCATCTGCTCACCAATCTTGCTGCCCTTTTTCCCTAGTATTGGGGTCACTATCCCTTTAAGACTTCCAAAAAGCGCTCGCCAAAACAAAACAGAAAAAAAAAAAATGGCTGCTCGCTTTTCGTATGTCCTCCGGCGCCTGGCCTCCGGTACCCGCTCACTGTTCTTCCTGCCCTGTTTCCCTAGTATCCAGGGCCCCCCGTGCATGCACTGTGTGTGCGCTCTGGCCTGGATGGCTGGGGCTGGGTGTTCAGCAGTCCTGGGCTCCGTCTCCCTCCCGCTCTGCCTGCTCTTCTCCCACCGGGAGCTGGGGGGAGGGCGCTCGGGTCCCGCAGGGCTGGGGCTTGTATCTTACCCCCTTTACGAGGCACTGGGTTCTCTCAAGTGTGGATGTGGTCTGGATGTTATCCTGTGTCCTCTGGTCTTTATTCTAGGAAGGGTTGTCTTTGTTATATTTTCATAGATATATGTGGTTTTGGGAGGAGATTTCCGCGCTCTACTCATGCCGCCATCTTGGCTCTCTCCAGTTTTATACTCTTAATAGTGTTTTTTGGTAATAGGAAGTTCTTACTTTTAATGTAATCCTTCTTAGCAATATTTTTCTTCCATGATTAGAGCTTTTTTGCGAGAAGGTGTCTTTCGGATAGTGTATCCTTTTTGATGAAACTCTTCACCTGTCTGGGAAACATCTTAGTTTGGCTCCTGCCAAGTGTTAGCAACAGTAGTTTTACTATGGCTAGTCGTCCATACCCTGCCACTGATATTTCTTACTTCATTGACTTGACTTTTTTCACTTTACATTTTGCTCTGGTAATATTTGACTTTGTTTCTACTTAAGCCAGCTGACTAGACCTCATCTGGTCTTCAGGTTGGATTTCTTAGTCTCAGATGTGATCTGACCAGACTTGTCAGTTATTCATTCTAAATAGTTAGTTTCAACATCCCTACATCTACTTTTATCCTCAGACTCTCTCTTGGTTACATAGATTTGTGACAACTATTGGTCCTAACCTTTGTCTGGTAAGGAATGTTCTCAGCCCTTCTTTAGAATATACCCTGGCTAGCCTTTTTGTTTTTTTTTTTTTTTACCTTTGCATTTAAGTTAGGTGATTTCAGAAGATTGGAAGCCCTGTTAGACTTTTCCAAACTGAACTAGTATATTTCAATGTAGATGACTTCTAGATCAGAGAACATGATAAGAGAACTCTTAGAAAGTCTCAAGAACATGCCTTATATAAAGCAATAGCATTATATTCATGTAAGTGAAGCATTGTCATTTCTATTTGGACACACATTGTTATTACTAGGTATAATGCTAAAGAGAAAGAACTAAGAATAAAAAAAGAAAACACAAAGTAAAGCAGAAATGCCTATTCCGTTTCTCAGAATGCTAAAGACAATTTTACTGAACTTCCTAAAGTCTGTTACCGAAACATCCTTTTTAAATGCACATTTATCATTCTACCCATTATTTAGTTCAAATTATCAGAACATAAATTTGAGTGTCTTTATGTGGTAAGTATTTTCTATGAAATTAGGTTCAAATTGATTCTACTTAATCTAAGAGAAAATTACTGAAGTCCTTATAATATTAAGTAAATTCTGAATAACAAGAACTAGCATTTATTGAGGGCTTTCTATGTGCTAGGCACTATTCTTTACATGGATTAAGATATTTAATCACAAGTGAGGTCTTAGAGTATTATTTTTGCTATTTTCAAAATGAGTAAACTGAGGCAGAGACACTTGCCCAGGTAATTGAGCTAGCTAGGGGCAGAGCCAGGATTTGACCCAAGACATCTGGCTTTTGCACCTATACTCTTTAACACTATGCTCCTAAAAATAGTATAATCTCTATAACTTCAGTAGGTAAGTAGTCAGAAAGGGACATCTAAGTTCCTCCCAAGGAACTTCATAGGAGAAGAGTAATAGCTAAGATTTATCAAGTGGGTACCATGTATCAGGTACTATACTAACAATTTATAAGCATGTTCTTTTAAAACAACACTGTAGAGTCAGTACTTTTAAACCTGTGTTAAAGATGAAGACACAGGTTTATAGAGATTTAGCAACTGTTTTCTATAAGGTTACACAATGTGGCCAGAAATAGACTGTCTGACTCTGGAGACTGTATGTTCTATGTTACCTCTCTACTACACTGTCTCTCAAATGAGCTCCTTGGTATAAAGTCAAGAATGCAATTTGATATGCTGCTACTGGCTGGCCAAGCCTAAAAGAGAGGTAGCTGATGAGGTAAAGGAAAAGATTTTGTGATCTGATGGGCCCCATCTGAAAGATGAGATACATATTTACTGAGTGAATGAACACTATAAATAACATGATAGTCCAGCTGACTATAGTGGAGATAGGGAAAGCTTTATACAATGCTCTCCATGCTCTATTTCTAGTTTCATGAACTGCTTGGAGGGGAAAAAATAGATTTCCATATTTAAGTCACTTAAGGAAATTATCCCCATTTTAGATCATTGTAATACCTATAAGAGATTATACTATTATTAAAAATATTATCTGCAGCTCTTTTCTTTTGCAGACTAAGGAAACTAATTACTAATTTTTAAAATTGAAGTATAGTTGATATACAATCTTACATTGGTTTTAAGTATACAACACAGCGGTCCCACCTTACCCACATTATTCAATCCTCACCCCAACTAGTACAATTGATTATCTGTCAACATAGGAAGAGGTTACAGAGTCATTGGCTATTGTCTCCATGCTGTATTACCATCCCTGTGGCCAACTTATATTATGATTGAGAATTTTTGTGTTCCTTTACCCCCCTCACCCTTCTCACCCACCTATCCCAAATCCTCCCCCATGGTAACCACCAGTTATTTCTCAATGTCTCTGAGAATACTGCTGTTTGTTCATTTTGTTTTATTTTATTTTTATATTCCACAAATAAGTGAAGTTATATAGTATTTGTCTTCCTTACCTGGTTTATTTCACTTGTTGCAAGTGGCAGGATTTCTTTCTTTTTATGGATGGGTAATATCTCATTGCATATATGCATCACATCGTCTTTATCCACTCATCTATTGATGGATACTTTGATGGCTTTGTTGGCTATTGCAAATAATGAGTCAATAAACATAAGGGTGCATATATCTTTTTGAATCATATTTTGTTTCCTTTGGGTAAATTCTTAGAAGTGGAATTATTGGGTCATATGGTATTTCCATTTTTCATTTCTTGAGGAATCTCCTTATTGCTTTCCACAGTGACTGCACCAATTGACATTCCCATCAATAGTGTAGGAGGGTTCCTTTGTCTCCTCATCCTCACCGACACTTGTAATTTCTTGTTTTTTGGATAGTGGCCATTCTAACTGATGTGAGGTGATATCTCATTGTGGTTTTGATTTGCATTTCCTGATGATTAGCTACATGGAGCATCTTTTCTTGTATCTGTTGGGTACCTGTATTTCTTCTTTGGAGAAATGTTTGTTCAGGTCCTCCACCCATTTTTTAAATCAGGTTGTTTTTTTGTGTGTGTTGAGACTTATGTGTTCTCTTTATATTTTGGGTGTTAACCCCTTATCAGATGAGTCATTTTACAATATATTCTCTCATACTGCAGGGTGCCTTTTTGTTCTGTTGATGGTATCCACTGTTGTAGAGAAGAATTTTAGTTTGATGTAGTCTCATTTGTTCATTTTTTATTTTGTTTCCTTTGCCCAAGGAGATGTGTCCAGAAAAAATTGCTCATGTTTATGTTCAAGAGATTTTTGCTTATGTTTTCTTCTAAGGGTTTTATGGTTTCAAGTCTTACATTTAGGTCTTTAATCCATTTTGAGTTTACTTTTGTGTGTGGAGTTAATAATCTAGTTTCATTCAATTGTATGTAGCTTTCCAGTTTTCCCAGCACCAGTTGTTGAAGAGGCTGCATTTTCCCAACTGTATATTCATGGCTCCTTTATCGTATATCAATTGACCACATGTGCATGGATTTATATCTGGGCTCTCCATTCTGTTCCATTGTTCTATGGGCCTGTTCTTGTGCCAGTACCATACTGTTTTGATCACTGTAGCTTTGTAGTATAAATTGAAATCAGGGAGCATAATCCCCCCATCTTTGTTCTTCTTTCTCAGGATTGCTTTGGCTATTTGGAGTCTTTTGTGGTTCCATATGAATTTTAGGATTATTTGCTCTAGTTCATTGAAAAATGCTGTTGGTATTTTGCATTGAATCTGTAAATTGTTTTGGGCAGGATGGCCATTTTGACAATATCAATTCTTCCTATCCATGAGCATGGAATATATTTCCTTTATTTGTGTCTTCTGTAATTTCTGTCATGAGGGTCTTGTAGTCTTCAGAGTAGATGTCTTTCACCTCCTTGGTTAGGTTTATTCCTCAGTATTTTATTATTTTTGATTCAATTGTAAATGGAGTTGTTTTCCTCATTTCCCTTTCTGCTAGTTCATTGTTAGGATATAGGAATGCAACAGATTTCTGTGTGTTAATTTTGTATCCTGCAACTTTCCTGAATCCATTTATTGGTTCTAATCATTTTCTGGTGGAGTCTTTAGAGTTTTCTTTATGTACTATCATGTCATCTACAAATAGTAGCAGTTTTACTTTTTTCTTACCAATTAGGATGTCTCCTATCTCTTTACCTTGTTTGATTACTGTGGCTAGGACTTCCAGTACTATTTTGAATAAAAGTGGTGAGAGCAGACATCTTTTGTCTTGTTCCTGATCTTAGAGGAAAAGCTTTTAGCTTTTCACCATTGAGTATGATGTTAGCTCTGGGTTTGTTGTATATGGCCTTTATTATATTCAAGTATGTTCCCTCCATGCCTATTTTGTTGAGAATTTTTATCATGAATGGATGTTGAATTTTGTCAAATGCTTTTTACAGCATCTATTGATGTGATGATGTGTTTTTTATCCTTTTTTTTTTTGGTCAATGTGTTGCATCAGATTGATTGACTTATTAATATTGTACCACTGGAATAAATACCACTTGGTTGTGATGGATGATCCTTCTGATGTATTTTTGAATTTGGTTTGCTAATATTTTGTTGAGAATTTTTGCATCTATGTTCATCAGGGATATTGTTATATAATTTTATTTTTTTGTAGTGTTTGATTTTGGTATTAGAATGATATTAGCCTCATAGAATGAGTTTGGAATTATTCACCCCTTTTCTACTCTTTGGACTACTTTGAGAAGGATGGGTATAAGCTCTTCTTTAAATATTTGGTAGAATTCTGTTGTGAAACCACCTGGTCCTGGAATTTTGTTTGTTGGGAGATTTTTGATTACCAGTTCAATTTCATTACTGGTAATTTGTCTATTCAGATTTTATGTTTCTTCCTTGGTCAGTCTTAAAGGTTGTAGTTTTCTAGGAATTTGTCCATTTCTTCTAGGTTGTCCAATTTATTGGTATATAATTTTTCATAGAATTTTCTAATAATACTATGTATTTCTGTGGTGTCTATTGTGACTATTCCTTCTCATTTCTGATTTTGTTTATTTGTGTCATCTTTCTTTCACTCTCTTTCTTTTTTGATAAGCCTGTCTAGGGGTTTGTCTATTTTATTTATCTTCTCAAAGAACCAGCTCTTGGTTTCATTGATTTTTTTTTCTATTGTTTTATTCTTCTCTATTTTATTTATTCCTTCTCTGATCTTTATTGTGTCCCTCCTACTATTAACTTTGGGTTTCATTTGTTCTTCTTTTTCTAGTTTCTTTAGTTGTGAGTTTAGATTGCTTATTTGGGATTGTTCTTGTTTCTTGAGGTAGGCCTGTATTGCTGTGCACTTCCCTCTTAGAATCACTTTTGCTGCATCCCACAAATTTTGAACTTTTATATTTTTGTTTTCATTTGACTCCATGTCTTGCTTGATTTCTTCTTTGATTTTTTTCATTGATCCATTGATTATTTAAAACCATGTTGTTTGGCCTCCATGTGTTTGAGTATTTTGTTTTCTTTATGTAATTTATTCCTAGTTTCATAGTACTGTGGTCTGAGAATTGCTTAATACACTTTCAATCTTTTTGAATTTATTGAGGCTCTTTTTGTGGCCCAATATGTGATCTATTGTTGAAAATATTCCATGTGCACTGGAGAAAAATGTGTATCATTCTTCTTTTGGGTGGAATGTTCTATAGCTATATGTTAAGTCCATTTGATCTAATGTTTTGTTCAGTGCCTCTGTTTCCTTACTTATTTTCCTTCTGGTTGATCTTTCTATTGATGTAAAGGGTGTGTTAAGTTCCCCTAATATGACTGAATCACAGTCTGTTTCTCCCTTTAGTTTTGTTAGTATTTGTTTTACATATTTAGGTGCTCCAATGTTGGGTGTATAGATATTTATAGTAGTCATAATCCTCTCATTGGACTGATCTCTTTGTCATTACATAATGTCCTTCTTAGTCTCTTGTTAGTGTCTTTGTTTTGAAGCCTATTTTGTTTGATGTAAGTACTGCTACTCCTGCTTTTTTCTCCCTATTATTTGTATGAAATATCTCTTTCCATCTCTTCAATTTCAGTCTATGTATGTCTTTAGGTCTAAAATGAGTTTCTTGTAGGCAGTTTATAGATGGGTCTTATTTCTTTATCCTTTCTGCCACTCTGTGTCTTTTGGTTGGTGCATTTACATTTAAAGTAATTACTGGTAGATATGTACTTATTGCTATTTTATTAATTGATTAATTGTTTCTGGTTGTTTATTGTAGTTCCTCTCTGTTCCTTTCTTCCTCTCTTATACTCTTATTATTTGATGATTTTCTTATGTTTAGTGATTGGATTAAAAAAATTTTTTTTGTGTGTATCTATTACAGGTTTTAGGCTTGTGGTTACCATAAAGTTCATGGATAGTTTCCTAACTATATGACAGTCTACATTAAGTTGATGATTGCTTTATTTCAAAAACAATCTAAAAGTACTTCTTTTCTATTCTTCTTCCCCCTCCACACTTTATGTAATAGATGTCATAATCTGCATTTTGTGTATTTATTGACTAATTTTGTGTATAGTTGGTTTTACTACTTTTTTTTAAAGTAATGGCCTATTATCTTTACTGTGGGTTTATTTTCACCAGTGAAAAATATTTAGCCTTAAGAACATTTCCACCTACAGAAGTCCCTTTAAAATATCCTGTAAGGTCAGGTTAGAGGTGTCAAATTCCTTCAGCTTTTGTTTTATCTGTATTCTTCAGCTCAGAGTGGCTCTTTTCAACTCTTCTATCTCTTTGTTGAAGTCCTCCCTGAGAGTGTCAATACTTTTCTGTATATCAGTGACCATATTTATGACTATTACTTTGAAATCTTTATCAAGAAGATTGGTGATCTGTTTCATTTATCCCTCTTTCTAGTGTCTTACCCTATATTTTTATTTGGAACATATTCCTTTGCCTCCTCATTATGTAGGGTTTCTGTGTTTCTTCCTTTGTATTAGATACGCTATGCCTTCTGGTCTAGACAGTAATGACTCTGAAGAAGGCATCCTATGGTACCTAGAAGCTCAAGATTCTCCCCTCACCAGCACTTGTTTCTCCTTTGTGGTGGAGCCCCAGTGCTGTTGATGGGCTGTGGTATGGGCAGGGCCGCCTTTCTGCCAGCAGTGGCTTATCTATCAGCAGAGGGTGGCGTCTTTCCTCATTTGGCCCTTGTCAGCTGAATAGGGGCACTTTTTCTGGGATTGTTGTAGGTGGGGCCACCTTTCTGCCTGTCTGCCAACAGTACTAATTACTGATTTTTGATTGCAGAGCAACAAGAATACCAGGCTTCATGGATAACAAATACTAATTGATTTTTACATTTTATATCTTACATGACACACAGATTTACAGAAATTTAAAGAACACAAAGTGATTCAAGCAGGTCCTTGAATAAATATTTTGTCTATACAAATATACAGTACACTAATTGAACATTGATTTAGAAATAGATCTGCTAGATATGTGATATAGACACATTCTATGTGAAAGACAGGCAACTTTGGGCTCAGGCAGTGGAGTATGTATTTATTGTTAATTGTCATATAAGGACAGCTTTACATTAGAATGAATTTGCCTCCATAATTGTTAACAGGCAGAACCCACCTGAACTTTATTTGCCCTTTCAATTTGTATTTTTGGACTCTCCTGTTATTTGGATATCATTATGAATCCCTAGGTAGGATTCCTTTTATTTGCCCAAACATCAGGTGTACATTGTATTCTCACTGCTAACATTTTGGTTTAATCAATGCACCTGCACAGATCAGTGACATTTTGTGAGTTCTTAGCTTTAGCTATGTGCATTTCAAACCTCACTTATTAATCTCATTTTCTAATCTCTCTCCTTTGCCTGTCTTCTGGTATAACAATATTGGGACTTATTATCTTGGAATTCAGCTAAAGCACCTAAGACAAAAGATGTTAACTCCACATTCTAAATAGAGGATCTAGACTTAATTAAAATAACAACTAGTCTAGAGGCCTTCACTTCTAAGAGCTCAAGATGTCAAAAATTTGAAAGGAAATTCAAAGGATTGAGTGATTTGCTTTTCTACCCTTCTAGGAGGAAGGATGTGCTTCCCTCCCCCAAGCCAATTCAGACTCAATTTAATCAGATACAGGATTATTATTTTTTTTCTCACATAACAGTAAGTCTGAGAGAGATGGTTGGTATCTTTGGGTATGTGCTATTTTCTTGACCTTTCTCCCATGGTCACAAGATGGCTGCCCTAGCTCAAGGCAGAAAGAAAAGAAACAGAGCCTATCTCAAGGGCATAGGTCACTTTCATAAGAGCAAAAAATGTTGTTCATTGATCTGTTTGATTTTTCTTTTACCAATACCACACTATCTTGATTACTGCAGTTGTACTGTAAATCTTGAGGTTGAGTAGTGTCAGTCCTCTAACTTTGTTCTTCACTTTATTGTCAGAAGCATGTCAAAAGACTTCATCTTGGTTTCATTTGCCAATATTCTAACACATGCCCACCCTTTGCTGAGAGGCTGGAAAAATTATATATTTAACGTTTTAACTCAACATGCAGAGTTGGATATGTCTATTGAGACAGCCATCTGATGGTGTCTGCCAAAACTGTAGATGTCGGGAAATCTTGCTATGCAGAGATCCATGGCGTCATTATGGAGCCCACAAAAGTACTCTGTGAATGAGTCAGCACTGGAAGCCTACCCTAGAGAAGAATGTAGCCAAAAGAAAAACAAAAACTATAACCGACACTTGCTAACTAGAAGACCTTTTGTTCCTTTTTTATAATTCCACTGGAGGACACAGAAGATGGGCAGAAGATGAAGAAAAAAGGTGAGAGACCATATCATGCCTCTTCTCCCATCTCCAGACTCTGAGCCAGGCAGACTTGAGCTGATGGAATGGGAAAAGCTCTGAGTTAGATGCAAGACTGACATTTTAAGTGAGCTGAACTTTTATTTTTTAGTATCTTAAGTGACAAGGAAGTAAGGGGACCTGCTGAGATAGTGTTTAAGGATGGGAAGGGCAGATCTGACAAAGTTTCCTAGTTGGGGCTTTGTCTGGAGGAACATAAATCTGCTTCCTGATTGTGCCCCACTGAGCTGAGTCCCTTCAACAAACTGGTTATGCTGCAAAACAAACTCCTTTAATCTTGGCTATTGACCCACAGTCCTGACTCCTGATGAGTCTCCCTGGCTCTCATCTGGTGGTTTTCTCATTGCTGTAGAGATGCTGGATCTGACAGTAAAAGACAATTTTAGGAGAAGTAATTGGGGTCTGTGAGACAGGAGATGATAGCTCAGTAGAAGTACATAGGGGAGATTAATCATAACCTGATAATAACAAACCCATGTCTGTCACTGACTGTCTTTGTGATTTCTCTCTAGCCTTGAGTTTTCTATTCTGAAACAGATGGCTAAAGAAAATGATTGTAATAGACACCTCTTGTGATGGCTGCCTGGCTCCCTCCACTCTCAGGACATTGCCTCTGATACCTAGTCTCCCTTCAGAGACGACTAACTAGGGGAGGACATCTGTCCCAGGCCAGGCAGGCTCTCTTTCCTGACACTATTGAATAGGGGAACACGGAGACTGAGCAATGCTCAGTCATTATTAACTGAGAGCAGCCCACACCTAGCAGCTGCTGCTGGCCGCAGAAATGCTTCTTGCTCTTCTTGGAGCTTGATTACTCAACTCTTTCTTGGCTTTCATGAGATTCCCTGGTAGTCTTCCAGTAAATCCCTCTTTGCTTCAGCTGCCCAGACTGTTTTCTATGACTTGCAATCCAAGGTACTTTATATTTTAAAGCTCCATTCAACTTCCACAATTTTATTATTGTTTTATTTGCCTGTCACTTTTTAAGAGAGATGAATTGCAACCTTGTCTGTTGGTAACCACAGACACTTGGTAGCTGTGGCACTGGGGAGTGGCTGTGGTTTTCGCAGTCTTTACAATGAAGAATACTAGAGATATTCCTTTAAATAACATCAGATTTTTAACTAGTTAAATTTGCACTTGTTACACATAGAGAACATTTTTAGTTTAATAGTTTATACTGGAGGTATGAGTGATGTTTATAGAAAATAATTTTAGTCTCCAATGTAAGAAATAAGTGAGCCAAGTCAGATTTTCCAAATCAAAGGCACTATTATTAGATACATACTGAGTCTAGAGTTGAGTGTATACTTGAAATGTATCACATGAATCTCATGCACCAGAATCTCATTCTACAAGTGAATTCAGTGGGTATTTTGAAGGTAATTGGTATTCTTTACTTAATTCTCCTTGATAATGCTGAACATTAAAAATGCTGAATTCAAATTAAACATATTCTCTTAAGAGTTATGTATTATCACACTGTTATTTGATATAGTGGAGTTATCAAATACCTATCAAAATAACTTTAGAATGAAAATGCCTAACCAGAAAACTAAACTCTAGAAATAGAATTGGCCCTTTTATTATGAAACTTCTTATTCATGGACTTTTTACGGTTCTTTAAAAAGTTGTTATTGATATCCCAAAATGAAAGGCATGCCACTCAGTGGATAGAAAGCAGTATTGCATAGAAAAAATAGCTAGAATTACATTTGTGATAGTGGATTTGGGGATGTTACTAACTTGATCAGGAGGAATGGAGGAGCAAGCTGAGACTGAGGAGGGTTATGTGAATTGTTCGAGAATTAACTTGATGATTATTATTAGTGGCAAGACCACAAGGTTTGTACAAATAGAGGCCCATACCACCAGAAAAATAATTTATTAACTTAAAACAGTAGTTCTGAACCAGAGGTGTTTTTGCCCCTCTCCTTCCCCTCCCCTGGAGACCTTTGGCAATATCTGGAAACATTTTTGGTTGTCACGGTTTTCTGTGTGTGTGTGTGTGTGTGTGTGTGTGTGTGTGTGTGTGTGTGTGTGCACGCACACACATGCTACTGGCATCTATTGGGCAGAGGCCAGGGATGCTGTTAAACAACCTATAATGTGTAAGACAGTCAGTCGTCCACAGAAAAGAACTGTTCAGCAATACTATTGACAAAAGAAATGTCAATGGTATTGCTATGGGGAAACCTGGTTTATAAAAATTAGTTCCACCTACTTTTAACTCAAACTGCTTCAAATATGTTTCAGCAGAATTCTTTTCCAGATATTCATACAATTAGATCAGTTTTGCCTTCTAATGGATAAGCAATACTTTATAATTTGGATTCATTTTATCAGCAGCAATTATATAACTTTGTAAACTGCTTCCAAATGTCAGGAAAAGTTTTAATTTCCACACATAATTTCCCCAAATCTTACCTTTCCCTGTTACCAGTTCAAAGCCTCACCTCCTTTCTTTTCCATTTCCTTCTGTTCTGGCCTACTTCAGTAGAAAAAATTACTGAAGCACTGATCAGAATCAAATGCAGTGAGCACACTTAAAATTTAGATAGAACTTGCCATTTTGTGATATTACAATTTCATGTACCTTAGATTGAAAAATTTCTTTAGGCTTTAGGCAGATGGGGACCTAGCTTATTCTTACAGTTTTGAAATGAAACAAGTTTCAGATTTTTTGTAGAGTCTGAGGTGATTAATTCCTTTCTGTTGGAATTTAGGATAAGTAAAATGTTTTATTTACCTTAAAGAAAATCTCTGATGCTTTCCACTGTTGCTTTATTGGTGTTACTAATGAATTTAATTATACCCGAGAATGATACTGCCACATGCATATGATTTAGAGATGTTATAAAGATTACTTCATATTTGCTACTTTTTAAAGTCCAAGGAAAAAATACACATTTTTTGGAATTTAAGACTGTTAAGATGTAAAACCTTTGGGAAAATAGTATCTAAGCTTTGCTCCTAAATTCACAACACTATAATCCCAAAGATAAAGGAACATATAGAAAATATGGAAAGAACCAACTGAAACGTGGAATATAATCACAGGAGTTACTTTTTTCTCTAGTTTTGCTAGAGATCTAAAAACCTTTCTGTACAGGAAGTTCTTGCTTAGAAAACCACGTGCAAGAAGAAGTATTTTCACAAGTCCATTCTTTCTTGATAAGTAATGAAATGTAGAGATTTATTACAAATTTTCCCTCCGTTTGAACTTGGTGTCTAGGACAGGGTCTCTAACATCCAACAAAATGCCTGATCCAAAGTAGATAAATACATTTAAACAAAATTAAAGCAAATGGATAAATAGATTAAAAAAATCAATATAAGTCTCCCTTTGCAGTGCATACTCCCATGCAGCTCTTACCTAGCAGCTCATTCTGCATTTCCAGTTTCCTGGTGCCAGCATGATCTGTTGAATCACCAAATAAAAAAAATGTGCCAAATTTAAAAAGCTATGTTTATCCTACTGGAACCTGCACCTCCTCCTTGTATCTTATTTCTCTGAATGCAACCATAATCGTCCTCATCACCCATTCTCCATATCCTTTGACAGGCTGAGTTGACATCCAGCCCATTTCTGCTTTGAGTGCATCTTTTCCCACCTACATCCCTGGTCCTAGCTTTCCTCAGCCCCTATTACCTTTTACTTGGACCAGTGAATATGCTCTGACTTCTGCTGTCTCTAGTCTCTTCTCACCCATCTATTCCTAATCCTTCTGAGTGACTGACTGCTCCCACCGCAGAAAGAAAAACCTGCTTTATTTAGCATGTTTAAGAGACTGGATTCTGGCCCTGATTTACCTGAGCATAATGTAGCGATCAAAAGCTTAGACTGTGGAGCCAAACCGCCTGATTTATGGCCTGCCATTAGGACTTCTTTTCCAAGTTAATTTCTCTTTGTAGTCTAACCGAAATAACCTCCCTCCATCTCTAACCTAGCTTTTAAAGACCAGTTCACTTTACCACTTGACTGAAAATAGTCGTCTTCTCTGAACTGCCCCAACACGGCACCTATTCTTCTCACCGCCAACTTTGTGCAAATTACGTGCATCCTTTAAAAACATCTTAATCTCTCGGGGAAACACAATTTTCTTGAGGGCAGGATATCATTGTGTTATTTTTTATAACTCCAGTAAGTCACGGTGTGACTTGACTTGCACATTGTGGTTACTTGAGAAATGTCAAATGAATGACATCAATTTACAGAAATAAATCTGACTCTGAGTGTCCCGCCTGCCGGACTAAATGTATTTATCCAAAATCATAGAACTTTTTATTAAAAAGGGTGAATATTCAAAATGTATGTCAAGTAAACCTTTAAAAAAATTAACTTAATTTCTTGAGGACCCAAAATCGTCCTCAAGACTATGTGGGTTACATGTATCAATACTTATCACATTAGGAATTTGGAATTTTAACAGAAAAGTTTAAAATAATTCTTATTGTACTCGTTTTAAAAATAATAAATGCGATAAATGTTAAGATAAATGATGTATTTTTTATTCATTATTTATGTTTTATTCATCTGCCCATTCTCCCGGGTCCGACCCGGCTCCCAGCACGGAGAAGATGCCGGACCCCATTAGGAAAACCAGGGCGCTCTCCACCCCGACCCGCCGGCCGCCAGCTCGCGCTTGGCTCCCGCGACACGCGACCCCGCCCCTCCGCGCGCCGGCGCCGGGTGCTAGGGCGCACGCGCAGGGCTCCTCCGGTGGCGGTGCAGGGCGCGCGGCCGCCGCTGCTCCCGCCCCAACCGCTCGCCGCGCACGCTGGGAACCCGTCGCCTGCGCTGCTTGGGCCGCCGCGGTCCGTCCTCGTCATGGACGCTTGGTGGGATGAGCTGACGCTTGCCTTTTCTCACACATCTATGTTCCCCTTTTTTGACATCGCTCACTACCTGGTGTCCTTGATGGCGCTGAAGCACCAGCCGGGTGAGTGCGGGGTGCCGCAGGCCGGCTCCTCAGGGACCCCACGGCGCGGACAGCCGAGCTGCGCCCGGTGCCGAGTCCCGTAGCGGCACTTCGGGGACGCCGACAGCCGGCTCGTCCGACCCCTCGAGTACAGAGGGGAAACTGAGGCCAGAAGGGCAAGCAGCCCAGGAATCGTCAAAGGAGGCGCAACCTGGGTCTGAGACGCCGCGTCCGGGCGGGCCGGCCCTGCCCCCGCGAAGGACCCGCAGGAGTGACGGGGAAACCGCGGCGTCCTGGCGGCGTCCGGGGACAGCCCGTGCCGGCTCGCGACTGGCGCGGCCTCCTGGCGGCGCCGCCGCTTCCCTGGGAAGCATTGAAACGTCACCTGGGAGCAGGGCTCCCAGGGCAGCGAGTCGGGGTCAGTCGTTTGGACTGTTGAGTAGAGGTGGACTACTGTCCACGTAGGGAAGTTGGATGAACACCTAAAAAACCTCAGGCAGACGCACCAGTGTTCCCCCGTACCGCAGGCCCGCCACCTTGCTTAGCGTGCTGGAGTGTTGTTGAGACTGGAGGGGGTTCCCATTTTCCGTCATGAGTGACACTGTGCAAGTAACACCCATTTGGCGTAGTTCCACTGGCTGTGGAATGGAAATATAGTCTTAATACAGCATTTTGAGTTCTTTTAAGTGTAGGTCAGCAATACGTGTGTTTTATTTTACATTCAAGATACATTTGCTCCTATACTGCTTTACTTGTGCAGTTATCCTACGTGCCTTCCGTTTTATGGATCTCTTCTTTCTTCGAGGGCATTTTGTCTATTTTCTCCATGCTCATGCTTCCTTTAATCGGCCTTGTCCTACAGAGCGTTAATGAGAGGTTGACGGATTAATGCTTTTTTTAAAAAAATATTTTTTGGACCTCAGAAATAATTTTCACTTACGTTGAAGTTTGTAGCTTAGTCTGAATCATTGTTTGGTAGTTTTGCCCTGGATAAGGGGAGTATTTTTGTTTAACATCAGGACAGGTAATTTGCATAAGATACTGCTTCTTTGATTTGAAAAGAAGTATGTTTTATTATTAGACTACATTTAGTATTTGATATTTATGTATATTTGTATATCTTCTGTAGGCTAAATCAGGTTCTCAAAGAGTGGCCCAGGAACCCCCAAGGTCAAAATCATTTCCATAACAATACACAGATACTATATGTCTTTTTCACACTCTTTTTCTCAGAAGTGTACAGTGCAGTTTTCCAGAGGCTGCCTGATCTGTAATACCGTAATAGATTGCAGAAGCAGATAGGAGACTCCAGCCAGACATTAAAGAGATTGGCTAAAATTTAAAACAGTGGGATTTTTCTTACTAAATGTTTTTGCTTTGGAAAACAGTTGTCATAAAGAATACTAATTATGTTAACATTTAGTGCATTCATTATTTTTAAAACGAATACATAAAGAACTTTTTTAAATAGTAATTTTTAATATACTAAATATTGCAACATGTAATCCATATAAACAAAATCTCTGGTATTTTCAAGAATTTTTTTTAAAGTCAGACTTTTTAAAGGTTTAATTAACATACATTATATTCACCCTTTTTAATATAAAGCTGTATAATTTTGGACAAACACATGTAGTCGTATGACTACCACCACAGTCAGCTATAGAACAGTTTCATTTCCTACTCTAGACTCCCTTCTGCTCCTTGTAGTCGTCTTTTTCCCAGCCTTTGGCTACCATTCATCTGCTCACTAATATTGGGTGCAGAGGAGTCCTGAAACCAAAAAATTTAAGGCCCACTGGACTAAATGAATGTTAATAAAGAATTCCACATGGTGTAAAAAATATTTTATATTGCAGTACCAGTACTGTAAGCAGGTAAAAATGATAATATTCACCCAAAAAAGTATACATGTTTAAGCTTTTACCAGAAATGTCTTAGACTGCCTGTTCCCTTCCACAGTTTTGGCTGTTAAGAGTCTTAAATATCTGGTCAATTCTAATAATCAGAAAACATAGTTTTCATTTGTATCTGTCATGGCTACTGACAAGTTGGTGCTTCTTAAGTTTATTGGTCAGTTGTATTTATACTTCTGTAAATATATCGAGTTGGTCATATTAGAGGGGAGGAAGAGGGAGAGGGAAAATAGCATATATGTGTAAATAAGCACAGAAAAATATCTGGAAGTTGTCACCCCTCAAGAGAGGAGTGTGACTCTACTGTGGAAGTAGAGAGGAAAGGGTAACGTTGCTTTCTTTTTATTTGTATTTACTTATGATGTAAATAGAGCTAATATTTATTGCGTACTATATGCCAGGCCCCCACTCTAAGTGCTTTAAATGTACTCACTCATAGTCAATCTTTATAACAACCATGTAAGGTAGATTACTTTTTTCCTTTTACTCTTTTTAAAATACCTATATATAGATCTATGTATGTCTTATATAACTCTATCTTTATCTCCACAGATATGAGAAAGAAGTTAACTTGAGTTCACAGGAAGAGTAGGTGCTGGAGCTAGGATTTATACCTAGGCAATTAAGCTCTAGGGTCCATACGCTTAGGCACTCTCTGTTGCCTTTCAACATGAAGATGCCTTAGTATGACAGCTGATGTCCAAAAAACAAGGTCATACTTATTTACTGTGTTGACTGATCAATGCTATAATTAATGACCAGTGTTCAGGGCAATACTGAATAGTGCCTATACACATAGATAGATAGCAATGTGTATGTATTAGAGACATAGTGGTGTTCCACCTTACATAGGGGTTTGGCTCTAAAAATCAGAATGACCATGTATCATTAAAATAACTATTAGAAAAGTCTTAGGTTTAGGGCAAATTGCTACACTGAAGATTGACATCCTGTTTTTTAGTAAGTTCTCATAACTAATTTTTCTTCCAGATTTGAACAGGTCATCATTTCTTATCACCAGATGTATATCATTAAACCTTGGCATCATTTCACTTGACAGGATGTGTACACCACAGAAAATTAACATCTGCCAGTTCATGTTCACTCCTGGGCACATGATGTTGTGTGGAATGGTGGGTTGCCCTATTTAAATTTTTATCTATCTCCCTCTTTTTTTCCTCCTGACATAGACAGATGAATTCCCATGTTAATACAAGTATGATAATGCTATGCTACTGAACTCACACATATATTTGCACAATTTTTGTTGTTTGTATTTGCTTAAATGGGTCTTTCCCTAAGAGATAACAGTTAACAGTTTGGTTTTGTGTTTTTGAAGACCTTATGTTATGCATTAACTGCATATGTATGTACTATGGAAATACATAGTTTCTGTTTTTCTCTTGTGAATGATTTCTTATGGTGCATATATATTATTTATATATATATATACAATTAATATTTTTGTCATGTCAGTACTTGTAAAGCTGCTACATTCTTTTGAATAGAGGCATTGTATTCCTCAGATTTGATGTGACATAACTTGTTATAATTTTGTTTAATTAATACAATAAATGAAGCTTTTATTTTTAAGGGTTCAGATATAATTAAGTAATATAATTAATGTAATTAAATTTAAAGCCCCTTTGACCATCTTCCCTAATCTCCTGCTTCTCTCAAGAGATAATAATAGTTTATATTTTGGTGTGTTGCAGACCCTTTTCTTCCATGCAGACCCTTTTCCAGTATACATATGTGTCTGTAGAAATAAATAATGTTTTCTTTTTTGTCCACAAATTATTCTATACTGTGATATTCAGCCTGATTGTATTTGGTTCTTTATTTTTACTCTGTAGTATGTCTTGAGACTCTTTCCTTGCTGATTCTGATCTACCACATTTTTTAATTACTCCTCTATAGTTTTCCATAGTACAAATGATCATGGGTTGTTTAACTCTTCCATTGATAATGCTCATTTAGATTTTTTTCAATTTTTTCACAGCATAACAAGACAACACTGTTTTAATATTCTTGTATGAAATTCCCTGGACACTTGAATCAATTTAAAAATTAAATTTTATGATACTGTCAAATTTCTATTCATAATAATTTATTATATTCTCACAAGAGTATTTGAATTTTCAACCTTTGCAATTTATTGATACCAAGCTGTAAATTTTTTGTGCCAGTTTAATGTATGTGAAATAATATATTGTTTTATTTTGTTTTTCTTTGATTATTAGTGAGTTGAGTGAGTACTTCCTTTTTTGGGGCATGTTTATTAAGCATTTATATTTCCTGCTTTTTGACTTGCCCATTTTTCTATTGATTTATTGGAATTTGCCTTATGTAGGTTGAGAAACATTTTATCTCAGTCTTTTGTCATGTAGAAGTTTTAAATTTTGATTGTCAGATATGTAAATCTTTTTCTTCATGGCTTATTCAGGTTAGGCACTTTTCTTTCTGTTTTTAGATTGCTAGATTTGTTTTAAAATCAGGAATGTTGAATTTTCATCATGTCACCTTTTACTATCTGCCTAAGGGGAGTGATCATGATGATTTGTTAATACAGTGAATAATTCTACTGAATTCCTACATATTGAATCTTCCTTAAATTCTTTGGATAAAATCTACTTGGTCATGATTTATTATCCTTTCAATTTGTTATTAACATGCATTATACTCCTAGGTTATAATTATAGCTGTGTCTTCTTCCTTTCTGTCTCCTTCCATTCCCCCTGTCTCTTTCCCTTCCTCCTTGCTCTCTCATTCTCTTTGTAATTTTTGATGTCGGGTTTATGTTGTTTCATAGAATGGAAAGGTTTTCTCCTTTGTTATATTCTATAATGGTTACATAGCATGAATGTGAACAATCCAGAAATACTTGGTAAATGTTTTCCATTACTTATCTGAGTATAGCACCTTTCTTAGGATAGATTGCTAATTGCCTGGTTGTATTTTTCCGTAGTTACTTTATGTTCAGATTTCTACCTGTTCTTAAGGGAAATTTGCTGATTTATAGTTTCTTAGGTAATTGTCTATTTCAGCTCACTTCATGTTTATTAGATTAAATGCATATTATTTTCCTGTGATTAAAAACTATATCTACCCCCCATTTTTCTTCTAATGTTATGCATTATTTTCATTTCTTTTTTTCCTCTACTTTCTCAGACTTCCTGAATAATATTTTGCTTTATTGGTCTTTTCTAAGAACACCTTGGGTTGGCTTTAATGGCTGTCTATCTTTATCTCCCTATTTTAGCTTCTATTTTTAATTAGTTTCTACTTTTACTTTTATGTGTTACTTGCACATCTCTGGCTGAGTTTTTAATTTTTTGTACTTTTTCTTTTGATAATTTCAGACTTACAGAAAAGTTGCCAGAATAGGTCAAGGAACTCCCTCCCATATATTCTACTCATATTCACCAACTGCTTACCTTTTGCCCCTTTGGCTTTTTTCCAGCTTTACTGAGGTATAATTGACAAAACTGTATATATTTAAAGTGTATAGTGTGATTTGATATGCATATGCATTGAAATGATTACCACAATCAAGTAAATTAGCTCATCCGCCACCATACATAGTTAGCTTTTATTTTTGTGGTGACAACATTTAACGATCTCTCAGTGAATTTCAAGTATGATACTTGATTATTAATAAATACTATTAATCATTCATCAATATGGTTATTAACCATAGTCACTGTGCTGCACATTAGATCCCCAGAACTCACTTATCTTATAACTGGAAGTTTGTACTTTAGCATTCTTTCTCTGCATGTTATTTATGTGTATTTATAAAATAATAATTTATGCATTTTTTTCAGAACCACTTGAGTATAAATAGGAAGTATTTTGCCCAGTTACTTCTAATTACTTAAGTGTGTTAGTTTTAAGAACCACAGTACAGTTACCAAAAACAGGGAGTTTAATGTGATGTAATACTATTCTTTAAGCCACAGTCTGTATATATACTTCATCAGTTGTCTAAAAAGGTTTCTTATAAATACTCTTCCTTATTCTAGGATATGATCTAAAGTATGTATTGCATTTAGTTGTGGTCTCTTTAATGTCTTATAATCTGGAACATTTCATCAGCTTTTGTGTTTCTTGACTTTGACATTGTTAAAATATGGGCCAGATTTTTCTTCTTTCTTTTTTTTTTTTTTTTTAGAATATCCCTCAGTTTGGGTGTATCTGATTAGATTAGCTCAGGTTATACATTTTTGGTAGAAATACCACAGAAGTGATGAAGTATTCTTAGTGCATCATATCAGGAGTCATCTGAAAATGTTTGTTTACAGTGATGTCTACTATGTTTCTCTAAATAACTCTATAAAGTTATTAGTTCCTTCTGTAATTAACAATAATTTGTTCAGAGACATTTTGAGATGTTGTAAGTATCTATTCCTTATCAGCCTTTTACATCTGGTTTTATTTTGTTATTCTATTTCTAGCCTGTCATGTTGAAAGCTTAGTTTATTTATTTAAGGTTTTTTTTTCTAAAGTACTTAAGATTGTAAATTTTTAAGAATATGTCTCTTTGACTTAACTGGCTATGAGTACTTACAGAAGGTTTGGGAATGAAAGGAGAGTGTAGGTGGGGAGAAATTGTAATAAACTACCAGTGGGAAACTGGCAATAAGATCCTGAACAATATTTTAAAGGTGTGTTAGATCACTCATGTCTTATTAGTATGTTTCCAGTCTGTAAAGACCAAAAGATACGGTTTATGATGATTGTTGTTGTCATACCTAAGAGTAATAGAAACTTCTTGAAAATTATGAAATTAAAAAACTTAGTTCTTTAGTGCCAAAGGTACCTCAGGACTTGTTTAATATACAGCTATCTTAGGCCACATTTTTACTTGACCATTTCAGGAGCAGCAGCAGTGGCATGGAAGAATCCTATTTCAAGTTGGTTTACTGCTATGCTCCATTGTTTTGGTGGAGGAATTTTATCCTGTGTACTGCTTGCGGAACCTCCAGTGAGATTTCTTGATAACAACACTAACATATTACTGGCATCTTCAATCTGGTAAGCTGCCATTATGGTGAACAATGAGATATTTTTTAAGTGTTTTGTAAGTTATTAGTAAATGGAATTTTTTTCTTTAAAAAATATTCATGTTCTTGAAAAGTCCATGCATGTGCAAGGGAAAGAACCCAAATAATCCCAACATTTTAAAGTACAAAGTATGTCTCTTCCTCACGCTTTTTCCTTATCCACTCTCTGAGGGAATTATTTTACCTTGTGAATTACTATACAGTTATTATTGTCTTATGAATCTTCAGTGAAAACATTTCAATATTAAAGCGTATTAAATATTTGGCCCAATCAGTTTATCTTGTGAACCTAACGCATACAGATATACATCAGGATAAAATCAAGAATGTGAACAGCTACGTAAGAGTCTAAGTGACTATGAATCATATATAATAATTGTTCCTGTCATACTGTGTTGAATTTCTCAGAGCCTTATGAGAGATACCATTAATTTGGTTTTGAATTTAGTTGTGAAGTGAAAAACAAAATGTTAGTAGGAATTGCTTTGGATTTTCGCAAATCCAATTTCACTCATCCATTAAGGTAAATTGAATGAATCAAGGAGGATTGGTCCATCAAATTAAAAAAATGTATATAATAAAACTAACAACGAACTAGCAGAAAGAGAAATCAGGAAAACAACTTGATTTACAATTGCATCAAAAAGAATAAAATACTTAGCAATAAACCTAACCAAGGGGTTGGAAGATCTGTATATGAAAATTATACGACACAAGAAATTACAGAAGACACCAATAAATGGAAATCTATTCTGTGCTCATGGATAGGAAGAATTAACATTGTCAAAATGACCATCCTGCCCAAAGCAATTTACAGATTCAATGCAATTCCTATCAAAATACCAACAGCATTTTTCAATGAACTAGAATAAATAGTTCAAAAATTCATATGGAACCACAAAAGACCCCGAATAGCCAAAGTAATGCTGAGAAAGAAGAACAAAGCTGAGAGGATTATGCTCTCTGACCTCAAGCTCTACTACAAAGCTACAGTAATCAAAACAACTTGGTACTGGCATAAGAACAGACTCAGATCAATGGAACAGAGTAGAGAGCACAGATATAAACTGACCCGACACATATATGGTTGGTTAATAAATGATAAAGGAGCCATGATGTATGATGGGGAAAAGACAGCCTCTTCAGCAACTAGTGTTGGCAAAACTGGCAGCTACATGTAGTAAGACAATGAAACTGAATTATTGTCTAATCTATACACAAAAGTAAACTTGAAATGAATCAAAGACCTGAATGTGTCATGAAACCATAAAACTCTTAGAAGAAAACATAGGCAAAAATCTCTTGAACATAAGTATGAACAACTTTTTCCTGGATACAACTCCTCAGGCAAGGAAAACAAAATAAAAAATGAGTAAGGGGGAACTACATCAAACTAAAAAGCTCTGTACAGCAAAGAATACCATCATCAGAATAAAAAAGAAAACTACAGTATGGGAGAGTATATTCCCAAACAACTCATCTGATAAGGGGTTACCATCCAAAATATATAAATAACTCATAAGCCTCAACACCCAAAAAACAAATAATCTGATTAAAAAATGGGCAGGGGATCTGAACAGATAGTTCTCCAAAGAAGAAATTCAGATGGCCAACAGGCACATGAGAGATACTCTATAGCACTAATCATCAGGGAAATGCAAATTAAAACCACATGAGCTCATACAAGTTAGAATGGCCACTATCCAAAAGAAAAGAAATAATAAATGTTGGTGAGAATGCAGAGAAAGGGGAACACTCCTATACTGTTGGTGGGTATTTAAATTGGTGCAACCACTGTGGAAAGCAATATGGAGGTTCCTCAAAAAACTATAAATGGAAATACCATTCAATCCAGTAATTCCACTCCTAGGAATTTACCCTAAGAAACTAAAATCCCTGATTTGAAAAGATACATGCACCCATGTTTATTGCTGCACTATTTGCAAGAGCCAAGATAATGGAAGCAACCTAAGTGACCATCAGTAGATGAATGGATAAAGAAGATGTGATACACATACACAATGGAATATTATTCAGCCATGAAAAGAAAAGAAGTCCTGCCATTTCCAACAACATGGGTGGATCTAGAGGGTATTATGCTCAGTGAAAGAAGCCAGGTGGAGAAAGACAAATACCATATGATTTCACTTATTTGTGAAATACAAAAAGGCAAAACAGAAGGAACAAAACAGCAGTAGACTCAGATAATTTGAAAGGTGATTAGTGGTTATCAATGGGGAGAGGTTGGGGTGGGTGGAGGAGAGGGGGAGGGGGATAAAGGAGCACAATAATTCACAATCACAATATAAGTTGGTCATGGGAATGGTAGTACAGCTTGCAGAATATAGTCAATGATTCTGTAATGTCTTGCTACATTGAAAGATAGTAATTGCACTAGAAGGGGTGAGGATTTAATAATATAGGTAATTGTTAAACCACTGTGTTGTATATTTGAAAACAATATAAGATTGTGTATCAACGATACTTGAATTAAAAAAAAGGGAAATGGAAAATGTTACAAAAAAATATAATACATATCAGAGTGCTTTATAATACCCAAGTAAAAACTGCTTTTGATTAAAAACCATATCAAATATATAGCATGTTAGGAACACTTAAAATTCATTTTTATTGTGGTAATTTTTAAATGAAAGTGTAACCAGCCATAAAAGGGAATATTATAAATAGTAGTGGTAAAGAGAAAAGGTAAATAGTGGGAACCTGTGGCAGTGAAAATTAGTAGGAGTAGAGTAATAGCTAATGTTTGTTGAGTTGTTATCATATGTCAGCTAAATTCTTTATATTCATTTTTAATTGTAAGGGTCCAATAAGAGGTAGATATTATTATTTCATTTGACAAGTGAGAACACTGAGGCATAGAGAAACTTTGCTAAAATTTTCATATTTAGTAAGGGAATGAACTAGGATCCAAATCAGACGTTTGACTTCAGAGTTTTGACATTTAACAGCCACTGTCCCATATTTGTTCAATCATCTCTTATAACCTTCCAGTCTCTGTGTGTTTTGAAAGACTTTTATTAAGGAGTTTTATTCCTATAACAGTATTTTTAAAAGACATTAGTATTTTGGAGAGTTTTTTTTGTGTGTAGATGCTAAAACTATATAAAAAGTAAGATATCCAGAATCTGACACTTTTCCATCATTTCCACATCTATTTCTGTGTACTAACCACCACTATTTCTTTCACAGATGATTGCAGTATCTTCCAAAGGGTCTAGTTGCTTTTTTTGTTATCCCTGAGTCTGTTATTTACATAGCAGATAAGGAGACTTATTTTAAAATAAGTTAGAATATATTACTCCTATGCTCAAAAGTTTTATCTTCTTAAGAACAAAATCCAAAACAGTTACCATTGCCTATAAAACCTTACAAAATATTCCCTTCAACTATCTTTAGTGTAATGTCTTTCCTTTTTTTGGTGGGGGGAAGCTTCTTTTTTAAAAATTCTGGTATCATTAATATACAATTACATGAGCAACATTGTGGTTACTAGATTTCCCCCATTATCAGGTCCCCACCACATGCCCCATTACAGTCACTGTCAATCAGCGTAGTAAGATTCTATAGAGTCACTACTTGTCTTTTCTATGCTATATTGCCTTCCCTGTGTCCCCCCACTACATTATGTGTGCTAATTGTAATGCCCCTTATTCTCCTTCTCCCTCCCTTCCCACCCACTCCCACCAGTCCCTTCCCTTTGGCAACTGTTAGTCCATTCTTGGGTTCTGTGAGTCTACTGCTGTTTTTTTCCTTCAGTTTTTGCTTTGTTCTTATGTTCCACAGATGAGTGAAATCATTTGGTACTTGTCTTTCTCCTCTTGGCTTATTTCACTGAGGATAATACCCTGTAGCTCCATCCATGTTGTTGCAAAGGGTAGGATTTGTTTTCTTCTTATGGCTGAATAATATTCCATTGTGTATATGTACCACATCTTCTTTATCCATTCATCTACTGATGGACACTTAGGTTGCTTCCATTTCTTGGCTGTTGTAAATAGTGCTGCAATACACATCAGGGTGCATAGGTTTTTTTTGAGACTGGGAAACTGCATTCTTAGGGTAAATTCCTAGGAGTGGAATTCCTGTGTCAAATGGTATTTCTGTTTTTAGTTTTTTGAGGAACCTCCATACTACTTTCCACAATGGCTTGAACTAGTTTATATTCCCACCAGCAGTGTAGGAGGGTTCCCCTTTCTCCACATCCTCGCCAGCATTTGTTGTTCCTATTCTTTTCTATGTTGGCCATCCTAACTGGCATGAAGTGATATCTCATTGTGGTTTTAATTGCATTTTTCTGATAATTAGCGATGTGGAGCATCTTTTCATGTGCCTGTTGGCCAACTGCCATCTGAATTTCTTCTTTGGAGAATTGTCTCTTCATATCCTCTGCCCATTTTTTAATAGGGTTATTTGCTTTTTGGGTGTTGATGCTATGAGTTCTTCATATATTTTGGATGTTAACCCCTTGTCAGATATGTCACTTACAAATATATTTTACCATACTATATGATGCCTTTTTGTTCTGCTGATTGTGTCCTTTGCTGTACAGAAGCTTTTTAGCGTGATGTAGTCCCATTTGTTCATTTTTTATTTTGTTTCCTTGTCCGAGGGGATGCATTCAGGAAAAAGTTGCTCATGTTTATATTCAAAAGATTTTTGCCTATGTTTTCTACTAAGAGTTTTATGGTTTCATGACTTACATTCAGGTCTTTGATCCATTTCGAGTTAACTTTTGTGTATGGGGTTAGACAATAATCCAGTTTCATTCTTTTGCATATAGCTGTCCAGTTTTGCCAACACCAGCTGTTGAAGAGGCTGTCATTTCCCCATTGTATATCTATGACTCCTTTATCATATATTCATTGACCATATATGCTTGGGTTTTTACCTGGGCTCTCTAGTCTGTTCCATTGGTCTATGGGTCTGTTCATGTGCCAGTACCAAATTGTCTTGATTACTGTGGCTTTGTAGTAGAGCTTGAAGTCAGGGAGCCTAATTCCTCCTGCTTTATTCTTCCTTCTCAGGATTGCTTTGGCAATTCAGGGTCTTTTGTGGTTCCTAGTGTAATGTCTTTCTACTCATTTCCTGCTCAGTTTGTTCTAACCATGTTTGCTTTTCCATTTCTTGAACACAAGGTCGTGGTCTTCCTTAGTGCCTTTGGACTTGCTGTCTTCTCTCTGTAATGTTCTTTCCCTGGAGGACTCATGTTTTGTCTTTTCAGAGAGATCTTCCCTGACTGAAATAACACCTTCTCTCCCATAGCTATCACATCTTCTTTATTTTTCTCCCTAGACTTATTACAACCTGACATAGTATTTCTTTTTATGTTCGTGTATTTCATAGCATATCAGAACATGCACTCTGTTTTGTGACCCATGTGCCAAGTACTGTTTTAGGTTCAGTAAAATATATTGCTTAATGGAATGGATGCTATGTATCGTTATATTAGAAGAAATTTCTATAATTGAGTAGCCAAATAATTAAAGTTCTTGATTATTTGATCCCTTAAAATATAATTGTCTGTCTATTAAATACATACTCTCTTAAACTAAAAAAGGTATGTTAGAAATGGTAAATAAGAAATACATTTTTATATGTGGATTAATAGTATAGTATCTAATTATTTGTTAACCTCTGATCTTTATTTTCCCTAGTTTACATAAGAGGAAATTGAGGCTTAGAAAGGATTGTTAAATGGCATGGTCTGAATTTCAACTCAGCATTTAGATTATGATCTTAACCAGGAAGAGTGTCATTATGAACAATATGGTTTTTTTAATTTAAAATTTTCAATTAATATTGAATAGGTACAAAAGAATATTTATAAAATATATGTAAAGAGTAAAGAATTGTGATATAATAAAAACTTGTGTATCCATCATTTAGATTAAGAAAAAATTTTCTACTTAAAAAAATCTTTTTATAATAAAGTAAAAATTCAGAAAACTAAAAAACAAATATTTAGCTTAATGAATTATTGTAAGGTATGTCCTCGAAACCACTACCCAAGAAATAGAGCTTTGCCATCCATCCTGGAAGTCCCATTCTTACCACAGTCCCCTTCCCACCTTAAATAAGCATTACTATAGCACAGTTATCCTGACTTATATGATAATTACTTCTTTGCATATTTTTATAATGTTGTCATCCAAATGTTCATCCATAGACACTATCATTTAGTCATGTCCATTAAAATTTTTGATGTTTCCAGGAATTTTATAGATTCCCTATTTTTTTCCCCTTATAATTTATCTCTGGAAGGACTAGAGCCATTAAACATGTAGAGCTTTCCGTAGTCTGGAGTTTGCTCATTGCATACTAATGGTGCAGATTATATTCCTCTATTCTCTGTGTGTCCTGAAAATGGGCAGATTGATCTAGAATCCAAATCAGATTCAGTTAGATCCCTTTAGTAAGACTTCGTAAGAGGCCCAAAATGTCTGAGTAGCTCTTTTTTGTTGACATCAGCTCTTGTACACTTAGTGACTGTATCTATTGGAAATTGCAAAATGCTAATAGACTATTTCTGTCTTTTCTTGCTGTACGTTAGTTGGAATAGCATGTTAACAGATTATAAACTTCTTGGAATAGTGGTATAAACAGATACTTTTATGAAGTATTTATTATTTGGTTATTCAGTTGTACAGTTCATATCAGAAAGGTAGGATAAATCCTTGATTCTTTCCCTTTATTTACTAGTTTTCCAGATAATGAATAGTCTTGTGCCATCTTCTAAAGGTGACCAGTTTTTTTTTAAAATTGTGGTCTCATGAATTTAAGCATATTTCGTGGGATTCAGTAAATTGCAATTATTTTCATTATTGAAACTCAAATTGCTCCATTTTTGCTGGTAGGACCTTCTTCATATTGGCTCTTGAAATTGTGATTAACTTCCTTGCTACTTAATATAAGATTCATCTTGTACTTTTCTTCTGGAATCACTTATTTCTCTAAGAAGCTCTAGTTTCTTTTAGTGAGAAATGGCATTTCAAGACAGTCTCATCACTAGAGATGTTCATTATTACTGGATTGATTTTTGTTTCTAGGCCTTTTCAGTGGACAGAGCTAAGAAAAGTAAGGATAAAATAACTCATGAGTTCATATTGATATTTCTAATTCAAATTCAAGACCATAGAGATTTTATTTAACCTTTTTCTGTTACATTTGTGTCTCCTTTCTTCCACAGTAAAAGCTTTCATGCTTAAGGGCACAAGAATGATGAAATTAGAATATTCCAACATTACTGGTTTATTTTATTCTGTATTATATACACAATATGTAATAGTTTTGGATTAACAATACTAATAGTACCACTGATAAGATTCTGAAATGTTAAATTTTTTTGCATATACACTTTTCATTTTCCCATTTTTAAAGTGTACTATTTTTTTATTGTCATAGTTATTACTATACACTTTCTTAATTCCCATTCACTCTTAGTTTTACAACTAACTGTATATTTAATGCTTATCATCAGTCCTATGTCTCTGTTGATCCAGTAAATCAGGTTGTCTGAAGCTTATTCTCTCATAGATTCATCAGGAACACTAGTCCCTGAATTCTCACATGTTGATAAGTTTGTGTCTTTTGTACTTGGAAGTCAGCTTTACTGGCATAAAATAACTGGATCACACTTTCTATCTTCAAGTATTTAAAAATGTTACTATAGATGGCATTTTTCTTACCTAACTCTTGTAACACCTGTTGGAGCTCAGCATATGTCTGCCATCTAAGCCTAGGAGGATGGTAAATCACCCTGATTGGGCCATACAGGTCAAAGGATGGCCATAAACCAATCAAGGAGGGAGTCATTTTCTGGGTCTAATGTGATTTTGTAATTGCTGCCTCAAGGCAGGATGAACTGTGAATGAAGCCAGCTTTCCCATCTTTGATCCAGACAGAACCATTCCATCCACCCATATCCCAAAGATGCAGGAGCGAAGCTGATATTGACTCAGAGGGCTTCTGCTGAAACTGGGAGCCCAAATTCACCAACTCAGCCTGAGTATAGGTGCAGAGCATAGAGTGCTCCACAACCTGGGGAGGGGACTGCTCCTCTCCCAGCGGAACCTGCAGTCGGTGCATCTTTATTTTCTTTATTCCAACCGGTGCAGGCTTTCAATAGAGGAGGGGTTGGTGCCTCCAGCATCACTCCTTTGTTCTTCCTGGGCTCCTCCTCTATTTCCAGGGCTGATGGCACCTTTCTCTCCAATCTCCTGAGTGCTTCCTCTGCTACACCTTTTAACTTTTCTATAGTGCCTCACAGCAATGCTAGCTCAGTCTTCAACAGCTCTCTTATTGAAGAGATAATACCTTGCAGCTGGCATTCTCGTGTTGCCTCTTCCTGTGCTTCCCACAGGAGTACATCCTTCTCCATGGCCTTTGCCTCCTTCAGAGCACTTTGTAGTGCTGCTGTCTCATTCTGCAAAGAATCTTTCACCTTTTTCACAGCACCTCACAGCTTGCATTCTTGCACCACCTCTTCTTGGGCTTTTCATATGGGTACATCCTGCTCTTCATGGCCTTTACCTCTTCAACAGGACCTCGTAGCAACACCGTTTCATTAAAAAAAAAATTTACCTCCTCCACAGTGCCTTGCAGCTTGCGTTCTTGTGCTGCCACCTGTCATATCAGTGCCATTCCATTCTTCAACAAATCCACAGCACTTTGCAGCTTCATTTTCTTGCTGCCATTTCTCATGTGCCTCTCACAGGAGCACATTCTTCTCATCTGTAAACTTTAAATTTTGTGAGAAACAGCCAACCCATAGTTCCTGCTGCCTCACAGGCACTCTGTTTCTCAAAGGACTTCCTTATTATGTCGAGGGCCACCTCTACTGCCTCAGGTGTCACCTCCACCTGTCTCTAGTCCTGGGGTGGGGCCCAGCCCTCTAGGAGGCAAGCCACCTCAGACCACATGCCCACTGGGGGACACTCGAATGTCTCTGCATTCATAGGGGCAGCCTGCTGAAATACCCTCCCATGAGGGCAGCCTGTTCCATTCTTTGGTCTACAGTGAATCCTGCCAACTCTGCCTGTGGACTTGCCTGAGGGTTTCAACCCTGGGCAAGTTCACTATGTATTCAGTGAGACTGAAAAATGAGAATGGAATGTTCTTGGGGTAAAAGGGTTTATACCTAGCTTTATTCTCCTGGCTGTAGGTCAAGCACTAGAATCACATATGCATCCAGCAGTCTGCAGGAATCCACCTCTGTCTCTGTCTCCACTCAGAGCACTGGGCAGAGCTCTGTATAGTGATTTAGTCAATAATAGCTTATTGCCTGCAGGTGTGGAAGCATTAGCTTAGCAGTAGGCCAATTATATCACCAAGTTCCTGGGTATAGGAACTTCCATTTACCCCACACTTTGTCATATAGTTTTATTTAAAGGGTTGTGGATGGGATTTTGGTTTTGTTCTCTAGTTACCCTGTTTTTAGGTAGGGATTTGAAGAGATCAGAATCTATGCAGCCACTGCTGTCACCATCTTCCCAGAATCCTTGCCAAAGTTTTGATATCCCCTGTATGCTATCCCTTCACCCTCTGCCCAATCCCACCTCCCTTCTTCCTTACTCAGAGGTGACCATCACCTTGATTTTGTGCTTATCCTTCCTTTTTAAGTATAGTTTTAGCATATGTTTTTATGTATTTCTCAGTGACCTGGTATTTTCTGTTCAACTTGTGTTCTTGAGATTCAGTCTTATTTTATATGGTTGTGATTTATTAATTTTTACTGTATAACATACCAGAATTGTCATAAAGTATTCATCCAGCCCTCTGTTGAGTGAAAGTGTTTTGTAGATTTTTTTCCTATTACAGTGTTGCTCAGAACATTCTTGTACACATTTACTAGTGTATGTGAGCAAGATTTTTCTCTTGATACATGCTTAAGAGTAGGTTTGCATTATAGGGTGAGTGATTGTTTAATTGAAGTATAGTTGACATATTGTAATAATTTCAGGTATACAACGTAGTGATTTGACATTTATATACATTTCAAAATGCTCACTCTGGTAAGTACAGTTAATCATTTATCACCATACCAAGTTATTGCAATATGATTGACTGTATTCTCCATGCTGTATCTTTTATCCCTGTGACTTACAAATTTTATAACTGGAAGATTATACTTCCTAATCCCCTTACCTATTTCTCCATCCCCCCACTCCCCTCCTCTCTGGCAGCCACCAGTTTGTTCTGTGTATTTATGAATCTGCCTCTGGGTTATTCATTTGTTTGTCTGTTTTTGTTTTGTTTTTAGATTCCATATATGTAAGTAAAATAATATTGTATTTGTGTTTCTCTGTCTGACTTACTTCACTTAGCATAATAACCCTTTAGGTTCATCCATGTTGTCACAAATGGCAAGATTTTATTCTTTTTTATGGCCAAGTAATATTCCATTATGTATGTATGGCACATCTTTTCCATTCATCTGTTGATGGACACTTAGTTGGCTCCCATATCTTGGCTATTATAAAGCTGCAGTAGATGTAGGGGTTCATATATCCTTTTGAATTAGTGTTTTTGTTTTCTTTTGTTAAATAACTAGAAGTAGAGTTACTAGATTGTATGGTAGTTCTATTTTAAATTTTTTGAGGAATCTTCATACTGTTTTCTATAGTGGCTATACCCGTTTACATTCCTACCACCAATGCACAAGGTTTCCTTTTTTCCATATCCTCGCTAGCACTTCTTCTTTCTTGTCTTTTTGATACTGGCTACTCTGCCTGCTGTGAGGTGATGTCTCATGGTTTTTATTTGCATTTCCTTGATGATCAGTGATGTTGAGCATCTTTTCATGTGCCTTTTGGCCATCTCCAAGTCTGTCTTCATTGAAAAATTGTCTGTTCACTTCCTCTGCCTATTTTTTAATTGGGTTACTTGTTTTTTTGGTATTGAGTTTTATTAATTCTGTATATATTTTGGATATGAACTCCTTATTAGATATATCATTTGCAAATATATTCTCCCATTCAGTAGTTGTCTTTTTGTTTGTTAGTGGTTTCCTTTGCAGAGCAGAAGCTTTTTAGTTTGATGTAGTCCCCGTAGTTCATTTTTGCTTTTGTTTACCTTTCATAGGTAGATATATCCAGAAAAAAAATTGCTCAGGCTGATGCCCCAGAGTTTACTGCCTATGTTTTCTTTTAGGAGTTAAATTCTACTAGATAATACCAAATCATTTCCCAAAATGCTTATACTAATTTACATTTCCATTGTATTGCACCCAACCACAGAACTGGACTTTACCAATAACGTATACATCCTCTTATTACTCTTCCCCTATCCCATTTGTCTTACAGGTAAACCTCTTTCCTGTTTGTGTTTATCTTACCTTTTAGAAAAAGGTGAATCATACATATGAATAATCTAAACAATAGATTTTTTTGTTTTATTTGGCCCTATTTTAAAAAAAGGTATTGTACTATATATAGTTCTTAGACTATTTTTTTCACTCAACATTTTGTTACTAAAATTCACCTGTTGCACGTAGCTATAGTATATTCCTTCTCACTGCTGTGTGGAATCTGTTGTATTAATATCCATATTTTATTTATTTTGTTGGTATTTTTATCAGTTCTAAAGAACAGTAGCAACCACTCTTGTGGTATTTACTATATCCCAAACACTTTTCTAAGTGCTTTACATATAATAATTTAAATCTTGCAAGAGCCCTGTGAGGTAGGTACTGTATTCTCATTTAATAGGTGATATAACTGAGGCAAGAAGGGTTGTATAATATAACTTGCCCAAGATATCACAGATATCTAGTAGTTTGAGCCAAACTTGGCTTTCTAATCCTTTAGTCTGTGCTTACACAATGTATTGGACTTTGGAAATAGAGACATTGTGTCCTCACAGACAGACCTTTAAATATAAAAAATGATACTTGCCTAAAGACAATATATTTTATTGTTTTCTTTTTTTAAGATTTTTGAAGTTGAGATCTTCATCTGATTTTAATTGGAGCGATAAAATGATGTTAGGAATGAACTTGAAACTCTAGCAAGCTAAACTCAAAAGGACTCTGAATGCACTTAGTGGAAAGGTCATCTTTATTTAGTACAATAACTCACAATGCTCACGTCTGGATATTAGCACCATCTACTGGCAAAGGGACACAGTAACTTGGTATGTCATAGTGTTGTTTGGAGGACAGTGCACACTTTCATAGGATTTTTCTTCTTGAAATTTTATGGGGGAAATAAATATTTTGTAGTTTGTCTATGTATTGATTTTGTGTCCCAATTTGTTTTCCTTAAACTTCCAAGAATCAGCTGTTGTATGTTGCACATTTTTGTGAAGAAAAATACAAGAGAAGTTATAGTTTTATGGGTCTCTCACTCTGCCATAGTCATTTTCAAAGCATATACATAAAATAAATAATTTGTTAGAGTAATAAGAGCAAGAACAAAGCTATCATATATTGGGCTAATATGAAGTGTATTTGGCTTACCATTCTGCTTTCGCTTAGTTAAGTAATATTGTCTTTGGTAGTCAGAGGAGTGGAATTAATAGAATGAAAACAAGAGTTGTCAGTGACTAATCATGGGAAGTTTCTCTCTGCTCAACGACTCTTGGTATTAACCTAAATCCTACTTTCATCTTTCCTACTTAAACTGGTTTAGCTTTCAGTGTCAGTGGCCTAGCATCTTATTGTATCTTGTTTTGGATTAACTTTTATTTTTTAGCACTATTCTTTGCCATTTTTTTCCTCTCCAGTAATCTGTATGACTTTAAAATGTGTGAGAAATCAGTTTCTTTCTTGTCCCATTTCTTCTTTTTCAATGTTTTGTTTAGGCGCTTTACAAGGTAAAGGTTCCGTAGATATCACAATTTCAGTAAAAGATGAAATATAATCTTTACAGAAGGAGGGTCATAGTAATTGCTTAATAAGTGTTGGTTGAGTGATTCATTAAAAGAATTAAAAAATATATAACAAGTTAAAGAGTAAGAATAGTTGTTTAGGGAGCCATTGGCTAATATGTTTACTTACTACTGAGCACAATAAACAATTGTTCTTTTGTCCTGTGACTATTGAACACTCAAAATGAGAACTGTTTTCTGTTTAAAATGTTATTGTAGGTATACTTTAGAAATATACGATTAAATAGGATAAAGACTTATTTGTTCAAAAAGCAATAATTACAAATTTCAGACTATATGCCTTAATGTCACATAATTGAATAGAAAAAGCCCAAGATTTCTCTTGTAATATAACTCATATTAAAGATAGTCTTGGTGTAGAGAATGAAAATAGGATCATTTGTATTTTTTTGTTTGTTTGTTTCCTTGAGTATTTTACTTTTGAGCGTTAATTACTGCTAAAGCGAAATCAAATCCATCTTAATCTAATCTATGGTAGACAGCAAAATATTTTTATCTTATTTAAAAATACATTTTAAATTATTTATCTAAGTGTAAGTGTTTTTCCCCCGTGGTACCTAATCTAATTCCTGGAAATTTGTTCTATATTTAAGGGGAAAGATACATAGAGGCTTTCAAAATACTATGTCAACATGTAAAATTTTTAATCTTACCAGTCATTTTCAAAAAGCTTTTTTCTACTCTCTGATAATTTAGTCCTTTCTCTCAAACTCTTTATCAACTAATTCTTGATTTGAAATAGTTTGTGCTTGGCCTCTGGATTATCTTCTAATAAATGAAATTCAGGGCTATGAAATTCATCATTCTGAGCTTTAGGTGAAGGGGTAACAAGATGAAAGATACCTGCCACCTAAGGACTATTATAATTCATTATGATCATATATAGCCTTTATATATTATAAAAAATCTGTAAAGAGTTATGTTGAAGCGTGGGAACCAATTATTTTAGTTATACAGAGCCATCAGAATTTAGTCTGAACTGGGAATATTAAATACAACAAAACTCCCAAAGTCAATGTATATTTGGCAAATAGATTTCATAGTTCATGAATACTTTTGAGAATTCTGACTTTATGAATTATGAGTTGCAATAAGATTAACAACTTCTTTTGGAAGAGATATAGTACTTCTTTTATTCAGTGTATTTCATGTGACTCCATTAGAAAGAAGACATGTTTTGCTTTAAAGCACAAAATTGTCTGCCAGGGAGTGTTTTAGGAATGGGGAAAAAAAAGTCATGTGTTTTCCAATTAACACTACTGCTAACTTGTTTGAACAGATGCTTATAACAAATGAAGTTTCAAAAAAGAATTGACATGGGGAGGAGTGAATTATTCTTAAACTAATATCACAGTTTAATTGGTTAAAACTTAAGCTTACTCAACTAAATTGAAGAACAAGCTTTATATTCTTTCAGCTGTATGGAAATATGATTTTCCTTAACACAGATGTATCTCTGAGAACTGTGACCTTTCTTTTTATAGGTTGCAGTTTATGTACTGTATAAGGAGGCACAGGTGAAGATGTTAGTGGGGTTGAAATATTCTTACTCAGCTAACAGGGTTCCTTTTCTAATTCTTTTTCATTCTTTTTTTCATTCTTTACAGTGGCCAAAGACACTGTAACTATGGACATCCCTGCCCCAGAAGTGATTATACATTGCTTTTATTTCACAGTGGATTTAGCACTTAGCTTCTAGAAGAGTACAGTCACAAATTAGGAACTCAGTAAATACTTTTTGTATATATTGAGTATTTGGAAATCCAAACAGGATGAAATTACCCTCTGTGGTCATATCTTTTGGGAAGATTATTATGTATGCTTCATGTAATTTTAAAAAATTGACCCTACCCATTCTGTGGTCTACTCTAAGTCAAATTTTGTGTCAATATAATTACATTTGCTGCATTTTGCCAAATTGTTATTGCTGATGTGCTGGATTTTTATTTCTTTTCTTCTGATTCTATTTATATATTAAATACCTAAATTTTACTTTCAGGTATATTATATTTTTTTGCCCACGTGACCTAGTTTCCCAGGGCTGTTCTTTCCTACCTGTTCAACTCTTGGCTGCGGGAATGAAGGAGGTGACTAGAACTTGGAAAATAGTAGGTGGAGTCACACATGCTAGTAGCTATTACAAAGATGGCTGGATAGTCATGATAGCTGTTGGATGGGCCCGAGGTAATACTAACAATATATGTTCATAAATATTCTGTTATTGGTGCACTACTATTATTGAACAGTTCTCTAGTTACATTAATAGAGACCACATAGTTTAATAACAGTGTCTTTTTGGAAGAAGGAAGCCCTTGAAGTTAATTCAAAACTAGTGCTTTTCAAGCCTTGAAATTAATTCAAAACTAGTAGTAGTTATCAGACATTATCTTGAGCCTGACTCTCTTATGATACAGAATTTTTATAATTGGTTTGACTAGCAGCCCCAGAATAAGGGATTCATAGTTAATTAAAGTGTAGTGCCACCATAAATAAAACAAGTTTAGGAGTTTATGTGGTACATGTAAATTAGAAAAATTGTTTTTTTTATGTTTTATTTTTCATACTGAGTAAATAGGAATAGTAAATACAGATTGATGATGGGTTCATGTATCAGTTACCTTTATTGTTGAGTTCTTTTGTATGTAGGAATCGAACAAATTTCTCTGATCTCTTGTTGTGTGTCATGTATTGTACCTAAAACTGCTATGAGAGAAAGAAATGATAAAGCAGAGGAATTTATTTTTCAGGTCTGAAACAAGCCTTTAGGCATATCTCTGTGCCTGAAGCCCCAAGTTTAACCTTAATTATACTATAATAGGCAATTGCCATGTTGGTAAAAAGGAAGAATTGCATTTGTTTCAGTATTGTAAATGTACACAGCAACTTTTTCCATCCTCCCCAAAATTATATTTTGGGAATCCTCTTGGAATGTTAAATGAAGAGATAGAATTATGAATTCATTTAAAATATAAAATTTGGCTAAATATTCTTGTTTTATTTTCTTATTTTTAGGTGCAGGTGGTAGTGTTATAACGAATTTTGAACGGTTGGTAAAAGGAGGTTGGAAACCAGAAGCTAATGAATGGCTGAAGATGTCCTAGTGAGTTGGTATAAACTATACTGAGACCTGACTTTTTATCCATAGATCTTACCAAGTTTGTTTTTAAGAACATTTTGGAGACACTAAATGTAGATGAAATGTAGCTGAAAAATAAATAGTAATGATAATGGGAAGAGAGCCAGAAAACAGACTCAAAAAGTCTGTTCTCTCATATATAGTTTTTAAAATAAATATTGATTCTTTTCACTGTGGTTTTCTCCCCTATGGTTCAGAACCCAAGCTATTAGAAACAAAGAATAGCAAAATGACATTAAGATAAATCTAATTCCATTTTTTATCTTATCCTATTAAGAATGTCAATTTCAGTGTATGTTTTATAATGCAGTTGTACATATATATAAAATTAATATATTAATTGATAAACACATGTTAGAAAGTATCTTAAAACACTTTTTTTTACCAATAGGGATGCATAGTCAAGAAGTTTAGAGACCACTGTAACAGACCATGAATGCTGTCCAATCATATTGTTACGTGCGGTCCAAACTCTTGTTGCCTAAACATAACCCTGTTTTGAACTCACTCCTTAGCTTATAATAAATAAATAAATAAATAAATAAATAAATAAATAAATAAATAAATGATGTAATTATTCATAAGATGCACATAGGGGCTTTTACATTTGTATTTTGCAATGTGGCATTCCAAGTTTATTATTTATTTATCTTTTATCTTTTTCAGTTGTAAGCATAAAGAACTAGATAATGATCTGTTACTGAGATAATACTTTATGTGGCAGATACGTAAATTGAAAGTAATGCTTCTTATGTAGATTCATATTATAGACTGCAAAATTTCAGCATTAGTTTTTTAAGGTATTAGCTAATGCTAATAATCTGTGCTGGAGATAGTTCATACTATTTTATAAAAGCCAATTGTGTGTGTCTCTTCTCCATTCCACATAGCAGCCTAAAATTGGCCCTGAGGGGAATATTTTACACTATGAAGATGGGAAAATGGTACAAACCAGGGCTTTCTGTTCTTTCTCCTACCCCACCCAAGGAGCACTGTAAGGTTTTTTCAGGGGTAACCTACTTTTTCCACATCATGCTGTGGAACATGGGACTTTCAAATCCTTTGTGAAAAGGCATTATGTGGTCAGATATGTCTCAGAGAGTCACAGTGAGTATGAACATTCTAAATCTCTCGTACTTTATGCTGTGAAGAAAGTATAAACTTTATATAACAGCACTTCTAAAACTTAAGTATATTCACAGAATTATTTTTGTCTATTAATAACTCATTAAATTAATATTCTGTGGAGTACTTTTTGATAAACACAGAGATAGATCATGCTTATTAGTTAACTGACTTAAAATGTATTCTGTTTTCAGCCCTGCCAAGGTAACCCTGCTGGGGTCAGTAATCTTCACATTCCAGCACACTAAGCATCTGGGAATATCAAGGCATAATCTCATGTTCCTTTTTACCATGTTTCTTGTGGTCACAAAGGTAAGAGTTCAAAGTAGCTATAAATCAGTATTACAGATTCTGTATAACCAGACTTCTACACACTAGGCAAGTAATAGGAATATTTATTTCTTATCTTTATTACAGTCTAAAAAGATATTTGGGTGAATTTACTCAGGACATCCATGACTTTCTGAAGCATAGCTCTTCTATGATTTCTCATTTGATTTATGCCGAGGCTATCAGGAAAGATTTGCTGATAGTCTAATAGTATGTTGAAGGGCAGAGAGTAGTGGAAATGGCCAGTGCTGATGAGAGACTGTGAAGACAATGTTATCTAATTTGTAAAATGAGATACTTGGGGTAGATGTTACCTAAGGTTTCTTTAAGCTTTAAAATTTCAGAATTTTAGATTAGGACATATCTGTGCTCATTCTCTTTTTTTTTCCTTTACGAAATCTACTTGTGTTTACTTTAGAGGTTTACAAATGTTTTTTTTATATATAAACATTTTTTTTACTAAGGTATCATTGATAATACAGTCTTACGAAGGTTTCACAAAAACAATGTGGTTACTACATTCACCCTTATTATTGAGGCTCCCCCAAAACCCCATTGCAGTCACTGTACATCAGTGTAGTAAGATACCACAGAGTCCCTATTTGTTTTCTCTGTGCTACAGTCTCCCCTGTAACCCCATACGCACCATGTGCACTAATCATGATACCCCACAATCCCCTTCTCCTCCCTCCCTCCCTACCCACCCTCCTCCACCCCTCTCCTTTGGTAACCACTAGTCCCTTCTTGGAGTCTATGAGTCTGCTGCTATTTTGTTCCTTCAGTTTTGCTTTGTTGTTATACTCCACAAATGAGGGAAATCATTTGGGATTTGTCTTTTTCTGCCTGACTTATTTCACTAAGCATAATACCCTCTAGCTCCATCCATGTTGGTGCAAAGGGTAGGATTTCTTTATTTCTTATGACTGAATAGTATTCCATTGTGTATATGTACCACATCTTTATCCATTCATATACTGATGGACACTTAGGTTGTTTCCATATCTTGTCTATTGTAAATAGTGCTGCAATAAACATAGAGGTGCATATGTCTTTTTGAATCTGAGAACTTGTATTCTTTGGGTAAATTCCAAGGAGTGGGATTCCCAGGTCAAATGGCATTTCTATTTTTAGTTTTTTGAGGAACCTCCATACTACTTTCCACAATGGTTGAACTAGTTTACATTCCCACCAGCAGTGTAGGAGGGTTCCCCTTTCTCCACATCCTCGCCAGCATTTGTTGTTCTTAGTCTTTTCGAGGCTGGCCATCCTTACTGGTGATATGTCGTTGTGGTTTTAATTTGCATTTCCCTGATGATTAGTGATGTGGAGTATCTTTTCATGTGCCTGTTGGCCATGTGAATTTCTTTGGAGAATTGTCTCTTCATATCCTCCACCCATTTTTTAATAGGGTTATTTGCTTTTTGGGTGTTGAGGTGTATCAGATCTTTATATATTTTGGATGTTAACCCCTTGTTGGATATGTCATTTACAAATATATTCTCCCACACTGTAGGATGCCTTTTTGTTCTGTTGATGGTGTCCTTTGCCATACTGAAGCTTTGTAGTTTGATGTAGTCCCATGTGTTCATTTTTGCTTTTGTTTGCCTTGCTCGAAGAGATGTGTTCAGGAAAATGTTGCTTATGTTTATATTCAGGAGATTTTTGCCTATATTGTCTTCTAAGAGTTTTATGGTTTCATGACTTACATGCAGGTCTTTAATCCATTTCGAGTTTACTTTTGTGTATGGGGTTAAACAATAATCCAGTTTCACTCTCTTGATGTAGCCATCCAGTTTTGCTAACACCAGTTGTTGAAGAGGCTGTCATTTCCCCATTGTATGTCCATGGTTCCTTTATCTTACATTAATTGACCATATATGGTTAGGTTTATATCTGGGCTCTCTAGTTTTTTCCATTGGTCTATGTTTCTGTTCATGTACCAGTACCAAATTGTCTTGATTACTGTGGCTTTGTAGTAGAGCTTGAAGTTGGGGAGTGTAATTCCTCCTGCTTTATTCTTCCATCTCAGGATTGCTTTGGCTATTCGGGGTGTTTTGTGGTTCCATGTGAATTTTAGAATGATTTCTTCTGGTTCACTGAAGAATGCTGTTGGTATTTTGATAGGAATTGCATTGAATCTGTAGATTGCTTTAGTCAGGGTGGCCGTTTTGACAATATTAATTCTTCCTATCCATGAGCACGGGCTTTTTTTCCATTTATTGTTATCTTCTTTAAGTTCTCTCATGAGTGTCTTGTAGTTTTCAGAGTATAGGTCTTTCACCTCCTTGGTTAGGTTTATTCCTAGGTATTATATTCTTTTTGATGAAATTGTGAATGGAATTGTTTTCCTGATTTCTCTTTCTGCTAGTTCATCATTAGTGTATAGGAATGCAACAGATTTCTGTGTATTAATTTTGTATCCTGCAACTTTGCTGAATTCAGATAGTAGATGTAGTAGTTTTGGAGTGGATTCTTTAGGGTTTTTTATGTACAATATCATATAATCTGAAAATACAGACAGCTTAACTTCTTCCTAGCCAATCTGGATGCCTTTTATTTCTTTGTTTTGTCTGATTGCCGTGACTAGGATCTCCAGAACTATGTTGAATAAAAGTGGAAAGAGTGGGCATCCTTGTCTTGTTCCTGATCTTAAAGGAAAAGTTTTCAGCTTCTTGCTGTTAAATACAATGTTGGCTGTGGATTTGTCATATATGGCCTTTATTGTGTTGAGGTACTTGCCCTCTATACCCATTTTGTTGAGAGTTTTTATCATGAATGGATGTTGAATTTTGTCGAATGCTTTTTCAGCATCCATGGAGATGATCACGTGATTTTTGTTTTTCTTTTTGTTTATGTGGGGTGGATGATGTTGATGGATTTTTGAATGTTGTACCATCCTTGCATCCCTGGGATGAATCCAGCTTGATATGATGGATGATCTTTTTAATGTATTTTTCAATTCAGTTTGCTAATATTTTGTTGAGTATTTTTGCATTTATGTTCATCAGGGATATTGGTCTGTAATTTTCCTTTTTTTGTAGTGTCTTTGCCTGGTTTTGGTATTAGAGTGATGCTGGCCTTGTAGAATGAGTTTGGGAGTATTCCCTCCTCTTCTACTTTTTAGAAAACTTTAAGGAGGATGGGTATTAGGTCTTCACTAAATGTTTGACAAAACTCAGCAGTGAAACCACCTGGTACAGGCGTTTTGTTCTTAGGTAGTTTTTTGATTACCAGTTCAATTTCTTTGCTGGTAAGTGGTCTATTCAGATTTTCTGTTTCTTCCTCAGTCATCCATGGAAGGTTGCACTTTTCTAGAAAGTTGTCCATTTCTTCTAGGTTATCCAGTTTGTTAGCATATAATTTTTCATAGCATTCTCTCATAATTTGTATTTCTGTGGTGTCCTGGATTTTTCCTTTCTTATTTCTAATTCTGTTTATGTGAGTAGACTCTCTTTTTTACTTGATATGTGTGGCTAGGGGTTAATTTTGTTTATTTTCTCAAACAACCATCCCCTGCTTCCATTGATTCTTTCTATTGTTTTATTCTTCTTGATTTTATTTATTTTTGCTCTAATCTTTATTATGTCCCTCCTTCTACTGACTTTGGGCCTCATTTGTTCTTCCTTTTCTAGTTCCATTAATTATGAGTTTAGACTGTTCATTTGAGATTGTTCTTCTTTCCTGAGGTAGGCCTGTATTGCAATATACTTCCCTCTTAGCACGGCCTGCGCTGAGTCCCACAGATTTTGTGGTGTTGAATTATTCTTTTCATTTGTCTCCATATATTGCTCGATCTCTGTTTTTGTTTGGTTATTGGTCCATTGATTGTTTAGGAGCATGTTAGTAAGTCTCTGTGTTTTTGTGGGCTTTTTTGTTTCCTTGTGTTATTTCTGGCTTCATACCTTTGTGATCTGAGAAGTTGGTTGGTACAATTTCAATCTTTTTGTATTTACTGAGGCTCTTTTTGTGGCCTAGTATATGATCTATTCTTGAAAATGTTCCATGTGCACTTTAGAAGAATGTGTATCCTATTGCTTTTGGATGGAGTGTTCTGTAGATGTCTGTTAGGTCCATCTGTTCTAATATGTTGTTCGGTGCCTCTGTCTCTTTTCTTATTTTCTGTCTGGTTGATCTGTCCTTTGGAGTGAGTGCTGTGTTGAAGTCTCCGAAAATGAATGCATTGCATTCTATTTCCCCCTTTAATTCTGTTAGTATTTGTTTCACATATGTAGGTGATCCTGTGCTGGGTGCATAGATATTTACATAGTTATATCCTCTTGTTGGACTGACCCTCTTTATCATTATGTAATGTCCTTCTTTGTCGCTTGTTACTTTCTTTGTTTTGCTATTTTGTCTGATACAAGTACTGCAACTCCTGCTTTTTTCTACCTATTGGTTGTATGAAATATCTTTTTCCATCCCTTTACTTTCAGTCTTTGTATGTCTTTGGATTTGAAGTGGGTCTCTTGTAAGAAGCATATAGATAGGTCTTGTTTTTCTATCCATTCAGTGACTCTATATCTTTTGACTGGTGCATTCAGACCATTTACATTTAGGTGATTATCGGTAGGTATGTACTTATTGCCATTTCAGGCTTTAGATTTGTGGTTACCAAAGGTTCAAGGGTAATTCTCTTACTATATAACAGTCTAATTTAACTCTTTAAGTATGCTGTTACAAACACAACCTAAAGGTTCTTTTTTTCCCTCCTTTTTCTTCCTCTTCCATTCTTTATATATTAGGTATCATATTGTACTCTTTGTCTCTCCCTTGATTGACTTTGGGGGTAGTTGGTTTGATTTTGCATCTGCTTACTAATTAAATGTTCTATTTTGCTATAGTTTTATTTCCCCTCCTCACAGCTATTTAGCTTTAGGAATACTTCCATCTGTAGCAGTCCCTCCAAAATGCACTGTAGAGATGGTTTGTGGGTGGTAAATTCTCTCAGTTTTTGCTTCTCTGAAAATTGTTTAATCCCTCCTTCAAATTCAATTGATAACCTTGCAGGTAGAGTATTCTTGGTTTGAGGCCCTTGTGTTACATTGCGTTAAATATATCATGCTACTCCCTTCTGGCCTGTAAGGTTTATGTTGAGAAATCTGATAATAGCCTTATGGGTTTTCCTTTGTATGTGATCTTTTTTTCTCTCTCTAGCTGCTTTTAAAAAGTCTACCTTTATCCTTGATCTTTGCCATTTTAATTATTACATGTCTTGATGTTGTCTTCCTTGGGTTCCTTGTGTTGGGAGATCTTTGCACCTCTATGGCCTGAGAGACTATCTCCTTTCCCAGACTGGGGAAGTTTTCAGCAGTTGCCTCCTCAAAGGCACTTTCTATACCTTTTCCTCTCTCTTCTTCTTCTGTTATCCCTATAATGTGAATATTGTTCTGTTTGGATTGGTCACACAGTTTTCTCAATATTCTTTCATTCTTGGTGATCCTTTTTCTCTCTTTGCCTCAACCTCTTTGTATTCCTCTTCTCTAATTTCTATTCCATTTACTGTCTCTTCTACTGTATCTAATCTGCTTTTAAATCCTTCCATTTTATATTTCATTTTAGATATGGAATTTCTTAATGGTTGGGTCTCCATCGTAAATTTGTCCCTGAGTTCTTGAATATTTTTCTGTACCTCCATGAGTATGTTTATGATTTTTATTTTGAACTCTCTTTCTGGAAGATTGGTGAATTCAGTTTCATGTGGTCCTTTTTCTGGGGTTTGTGCGATTTTGGTTTGAACCAGGCTCCTTTGACATTTCATATTTATATGTGGTGCCCTTTAGTGCCCAGAAGCTCTAGTCTCTGGAGCTGCTCAGTCCCAGGAGTGATGTCAGGGGTCGCAAGGGAGTGGCGCTGGTGCCTGATGGGAGGAAAAAGCTCTTTCCAGCTTCCTGGCTGCTGTGACTGTCTCCACTGTCAGAACCAGTGTGCTGAGCACACAGGTGTAAGCCTTTGTGTTTTGCATTTGTAGCTGCAGTAGGTGGGGCCTCCCTCTGGGCTTGCCTGATGCCAGCGCAGGGGCAACCTGTTTGTGAGCCAGTGCTGGTAGGCCAGGAGGAAGGTGCATCAGGCTGTGGATCACAGTGGGGTGCCTCAGAGCTGCGTAGCTAGCCAGGGGAATGGAGTGCCTTAAACTCCTGAAAGTTCCCAAACCATTGTGCCTCCAGACAGTTTTGTCCACCTGTTCTTTCTCCTGAGCAGCACACTTTGTGCAGTCATTGCCCCTTTAGCAGTCCTCTCTCTGTTAGGAAGTCTCTCAGACTGCCCACCTTTCTTTTGTCCCAGAACAGCCTGATGTGGATCTCTGTTTTCTTCCATAAACTGCTGGAATATCAGTCTCTCTAGGTATTCCACCTGTCTTAGCTTTCCAACCCCACTAATCTCCAGAGCAACATGCAATGTAGGTTCATGCTCCCAAAGCAGATCTCCAGGGCTAGGTGTTCAGCAGTCCTAGGCTTCCACCCTCTCTCTGCTCTGTTTCTCTTCCTTCCACCAGTGAGCTGGGGTGGGTGATGGGCTTGGGTCCCACTGGATCAGGGGTTTGGTACATTACCCTGTTTTGTGAGGTCTGCTCTTTTCCCCAGGTGTATGCAGTCTGGTGCAGGCCTTCTTTCCTGTTGCTCTTTCAGGATTAGGTGTATTAACTATATTTTCATATTATATGTGGTTTGGGAAGGAGTTCTCTGTCTTACCTCTTTTGCCACCATCTTTAATCCTCCTGTGCTCATTTTCTTGTTATTTTCTGGCCGGAAGCTTTATTCCTTCTTAAAGATAGGAAATAGTATGGTGTGTGATCACATGTTTTAGAGACAAAATCATTGAACATAAGTTCAAATCCTAGCTTTGCTGTCTAATCCCTGAATAGGCAAGTCAATTAATGTCTCTGAATCCTGATTTTCCCAATTTCATTGTACGATTATTGAGAGGACTGGATATTATACATGTGATTCTGTCACTGTGTCTGACACATCTTATGAATTTTACTTGCAGGTGTATCATGAAGCTGATTCTGATGATTATTATTCTTACCACTATTAGATATTGTTCAAGTAGACAATTGATTTTAAAATAAGTTTAATTTAAGTGTAATTTTATAAGTAACTCTCTCTCAGCCTAGTTATTTTTGGCTAAAAACTATGATATTCTTAACAAGATAACAGTGTATGAATTGTATAAGTTTATCTTAGAAATAACCAAGTCACTATAGGGATCATTTATTTTTGTTTCAGTACTCTATGCAGTGGAGATGATCTGTGGCTATACGTCAAACATCTCAGGCAAAATCTTTTCACATGTGTCCTCATCTTCCAGTCCTCAAATTTTGAGCTGTTCTATTTTTTTGTAACAGCTTTATTGAGATATATTTTACATATACTACTCTTCCATTTAAGTGTACAATTCAGTCGTTTTTAGTATATTCACAGAGTTGTGCAGCTATTACCACAATCAATATTAGAACAATTTCATACCCATTAGCAGTCACTTCACATTTTACCTCAATTCCCCCAACCACTAATCTGCGTTCTGTCTCTTAATTTGCCTCTTCTGACATTTCATGTAAATGGAATCATTTATTATGTGGCTTTGTGAATGGCTTCTTTCAGTTAGCTTAATATTTTTGAGATTCATCCATATTGTAGTATGTATCAGTATGTTATTCCTTTTTATTGCCAAGTAATATTCATTGTATCGATATATCACATTTAGCCATCATTTGATGGATATTTGGATTGTTTTACTTTTTGGCTAGTATGAATAATGAGCTATGAAACATTAATGTACAAATATTTTTGTGGACACGTGTTTCATTTCTTTTGGGTGCCTCATACAGGAATGGAATTACTAGGCTATTTAATAATTCTATGTTTAAGTTTCTGAGGAAGTAACAGACTGTTTTCCAAAGTGGCTTCATCATTTTACATTCTCATTAGCAATGTATGAGAATTCTAATTTCACTATATCACCAGTGCTTTTTTTTTTATTAGAGCCATCTTAGTGGATTGAAGCAGAATCTCATTATTTTGGTTTACATTTTCCTTATGACTAATGATGTTAAACATCTTTTCATGTGCTTGTTTGTGTACCTTCTCTGGAGAAGTATCTATTCAGATTATTTGCTCTGATTTTTTTCATTTGTCTTTTTAATGTTGAGTTGTAAGAATTCTTTATTTTGTGTACTAGGCTTTTATTAGATGTCTGATGTAATTGCAAATGCTTTCTCCCATTCTTTAGGTTGTCTTTTTACTTTCTCGATAGTGTTCTTGGAAGCACAAAATTTTAAAGTTTTGATGAAGTCCAATTTACCTATTTTCTCCTTTGTTGTATATGCTTGTTGCCATATCTGAGAAACCATTGCCATATCCAAGGTCTAAAAGATTACCTCTGTATTTTCTTTCTAAGAGTTTTATAGTTTTAGCTCTTATATTTAGCTCTATGATCTATTCTAATTTAATGATTTAATTTTTGTATATGGCATAAGGAAGGGTCCATTTATAATTATTTATAAAGGTATAATAAAATTTAATTGTTTTACATGTGGATATCTAGGTGGTCAAGTACTATTAATTGAAAAGACTCTTCTTTCCCTCATTGTTGAATTGTCTTTTCACCGTTGTTGAGAATAATTGTAAATATGAGGGTGTTTTTCCTGGATTCTCACTTTTGTTCTATTCATCTATATGCCAGTCCTTATGCTAGTACCTCACTGTCTTAATTATTTTAGGTCTGTAGTTAGTCTTGAAATTGAGAGGTGTGAGTCCTTTGAGTTTGTTCTTTTTAAGGATTGTTTTGACAATTCTAGGACACTTGAATTTCCATATGAATTTTAGGTTTAACTTGACAGTTTCTACAAAGAAGGCCAGCTCAGATTTTCATAAGATTGCATTGAATATGCAAGTCACCTTGGAAGTATCATCATCCTAACTATTAAGTTTTTCAGTCACCCACACAGATGTCGTTCCCTTTATTAGATCTTCTTTAGTATTATTTCTAAGATGTTTGTAACATACAAGTCTTAAATACATCTTTTGTTAAATTTGTTCTTAAGCATTTTTTATTCTTTTTGATGCTATAGTAAATGGAATTGCTTTTTAAATTTCATTTTCAGGTTGCACATTGCAAATGTGTAGAAATAAAATTGATCTCTGTATATTGATCTTCTATTCTTGTAACTTATCAGCTCTAATAGAGTTTGTGTGTGTGTGTGTGTGTGTGTGTGTGTGTGTGTGTATTCCTTAGGCTTTTCTATATTTAAGATCATGTCATTTGCAAGTAGAGGTAGTTTTACTTCTTCCTTTCCAATCTACATGTACTTAATCTAATTTTCTTGCTCATTTGTCTTGGCTAGAACCTCCAGTATAATGTTGAATAGAAATAGGATAGAATGAACATCATTGTCTTCTTTCTGATCTTAGGGAGAAGGCATTCATTCTTTAATTATTAAGTATGGTATTAGCTCTGGGTCTTTCATAGATGCCATTTATCAGATTGAGGAAGTTAGTTCCCTTCTTAGAGTTAAGTGTTTTTATCATGGAGGATTGTTGGGAGCTATATAATTTTTGAGTTTCTAACTTTAATCTTAAAAGAAAGTGAATGTGTATTGTGCATTTAGCAAGAATAAGCACTACTGGTATCTGTTAAATTTTTTAAATTACAAGAATCAGTTTTTGTTAAAGGAATGTTTGTGGAATGAAAATGATAGTTTTTCTCACAATTTTTGCTGGTCATACAGTTCTTTACTATAACACCTAAACTTAAACAATGTATCATAATGTGATAATGTCATACAGTATTGAACTTTTTCATAATATTCCCCAATATTTTCCTAATTATCCACCACCTTCTAAACAGAATATTCATTTTTAACTCATCTGTTTGCACAAATTACCTTTCTACTGATGTTTAAATGGCTTCTCATTTGTTTCTGAGTAATTACTACAGGTTTTCATTTCTTAGATATAAAAAATGAATTGATAGAATACACAGGGAAAAACTGGGCAGTTACTGTTATCCTTTTTTTTTTCCTGCTTTAATATAGTCAGGAAATTTTCATTGTATGTTTTTTTTTAGGTAATTATTTTTTATTGAAGGGTAGTTGACGCACAGTATTACATTACATTAGTTTCAAGTGTACAACACAGTGATAAAACATTTATATACATAATTCTAGGTTCCAGCTATCACCCTACCAAGCTGTTACAATATCTTGACTATATTCCTTATGCTATACATTACATCCTGGTTACTTATTTATTTTACCATTGGAAGTCTGTCCTTTTTTTTTTTTTTTTTGTTAGGGCATCTCTCATATTTATTGATCAAATGGTTGTTAATGACAATAAAATTCTGTATAGGGGAGTCAATGCTCAATGCACAATCATTAATCCACCCCAAGCCTAATTTTCGTCAGTCTCCAATCTTCTGAGGCATAACAAACAAGTTCTTACATGGAGAACAAATTCTTGCATAATGAATAAGTTACATAGTGAACAGTACAAGGGCAGTCATCACAGAAACTTTCGGTTTTGCTCATGCATTATGAACTCTAAACAGTCAGTTCAAATATGAATACTCATTTGGTTTTTATACTTGATTTATATGTGGATACCACATTTCTCTCTTTATTATTATTATTTTTAATAAAATGCTGAAGTGGTAGGTAGATACAAGATAAAGGCAGAAAACATAGTTTAGTGTTGTAAGAGAGCAAATGTAGATGATCAGGTGTGTGCCTGTAGACTATGTGTTAATCCAAGCTAGACAAGGGCAATAAAACATCCACGTATGCAGAAGATTTCTCTCAGAACAGGGGGGGTGAGGTTCTAAGCCTCACCTCTGTTGATCCCCAATTTCTCACCTGATGACCCCCCTGCGACTGTGCCTGTCTTAGGTTGTTCCTCCCTTGAGGAATCTTACCCGTCTCTGGCTAACCAGTCATCTTCCGGGGCCATACAGGGAAATGTAAAGTTGGTAAGTGAGAGGGAAGCCTTATTGTTTGAAATGGTTAGCTTTTTATTTCTTTGCATATTTATGCCCTGTAGCTTCTATGCCCAGCATTTGTCTTGAGGTATCTTTACCATTTGGAAGAATTATGATACTCGGTAAATTTGATATGAGGCAAGAATTCTATTTAAGGGTTGTAATTAGGAAGGAAGAAGAAAAGCTATAGAAGTAGCAGACGGAAGAAAACATGGGAAGATTGATTATTTCTTTGACATATCTTCTTGTAGAGTAACTTCAGCATGTATAGGTTTTAAGCTACTACTTAAATTGCGCACACACATTAACATAATAGGAGTATAGTTAAATAATCAAAGCATATCTGTAATTTCTGTAATTACCAGCCATCTCCAGTGAAACCAAGAAAACCAGTTAGGCACCTTAGGCATTTGTGAAAACTTATCTATGATATGGCGGATATTGTCCAACTGAACTTGAACAGTCTGAGAGAAATCAGACAAATTAAAACAACCCATTCCTGGGGAATGTTCACATCCCATATATTCTTTCAACAGTAAATAGTCTGTAGTTGTAAGATTTTGAAGCGCTACAATTTGCACTTCTCCTAATTCTTGGTTGAGTTCCAACAGTATAGATCCAGTCAAATTTGTTGTTTTACTGTATGCACAGGCCAGCTTAGATATCTCCTTCATTCCCATGGCAAGTCCAGGAGCTGGTGGGATGAGTGCATCTACAGCTGTAGCAGTGCGTGGATCTTTGTTGGGGTTTTTTGATGATCATCTTCTGGCATGAGTCTTCCAGAGAGTGCTGATGTTGGAAGTTCTCTTTCATATCGTATCTTAGTTCATTTTCGGGGTAGCCCAATTAGGCTTTGATCTTCTGTATAAATGCAAACAGACCCTTTGCCTACACTTTTATATGCCCTTTATACCCTTGTGTAGAACTCATTGGAGGTTACCACACAGGAACTGCCCTTTTTGTTTTGTTTTGTTTTGTTTTGTTTTGTTTTTGGTATCACTAATCTACACTTACATGACGAATATCATGTTTACTAGGCTCTCCCCTATACCAGGTCTCCCCTATAAACCCCTTTACAGTCACTGTCCATCAGCATAGCAAAATGTTGTAGAATCACTACTTGCCTTCTCTGTGTTGTACAGCCCTCCCTTTTCTCCTACCCCTCCATGCATGCAAATCTTAATACCCCCCTACTTCTACCCCCACTTATCCCTCCCTACCCACCCATCCTCCCCAGTCCCTTTCCCTTTGGTACCTGTTAGTCCATTCTTGAGTTCTGTGATTCTGGTGCTGTTTTGTTCCTTCAGTTTTTCCTTTGTTCTTATATTCCACAGATAAGTGAAATCATTTGGTATTTCTCTTTCTCCGCTTGGCTTGTTTCACTGAGCATAATACCCTCCAGCTCCATCCATGTTGCTGCAAATGATTGGATTTGCCCTTTTCTTATGGCTGAGTAGTATTCCATTGTGTATATGTACCACATCTTCTTTATCCATTCATCTATCGAGGGACATTTAGGTTGCTTCCAATTCTTGGCTATTGTAAATAGTGCTGCGATAAACATAGGGGCGCACTGATCTTTCTCATACTTGATTGCTGCATTCTTAGGGTAAATTCCTAGGAGTGCAATTCCTGGGTCAAATGGTAGGTCTGTTTTGAGCATTTTGATGTACCTCCATACTGCTTTCTACAATGGTTGAACTAACTTACATTCCCACCAGCAGTGTAGGAGGGTTCCCCTTTCTCCACAGCCTCGCCAACATTTGTTGTTGTTTGTCTTTTGGGTGGCAGCCATCCTTACTGGTGTGAGGTGATACCTCATTGTAGTTTTAATTTGCATTTCTCTGATAATTAGTGATGTGGAGCATCTTTTCATGTGTCTGTTGGCCATCTGTATTTCTTTTTTGGAGAACTCTCTGTTCAGTTCCTCTGCCCATTTTTTAATTGGGTTATTTGTTTTTTGTTTGTTGAGGTGTGTGAGCTCTTTATATATTCTGCACGTCAAGGCTTTATCGGATGTGTCATTTTCAAATATATTCTCCCATACAGTAGGGATCCTTTTTGTTCTATTGATGGTGTCTTTTGCTGTACAGAAGCTTTTCAGCTTAATATAGTCCCACTTGTTCATTTTTGCTGTTGTTTTCCTTGCCCGGGGAGATATGTTCAAGAAGAGGTCACTCATGTTTATGTCTAAGAGGTTTTTGCCTATGTTTTCTTCCAAGAGTTTAATGGTTTCATGACTTACATTCAGGTCTTTGATCCATTTTGAGTTTACTTTTTTATGTGGGGTTAGACAGTGGTCCAGTTTCATTCTCCTACATGTAGCTATCCAGTTTTGCCAGCACCATCTGTTGAAGAGACTGTCATTTTGCCATTGTATGTCCATGGCTCCTTTATCAAATATTAATTGACCATATATGTCTGGGTTAATGTCTGGATTATTTAGTCTGTTCCATTGGTCTGTGGCTCTGTTCTTGTGCCAGTACCAAATTGTCTTGATTACTATGGCTTTATAGTAGAGCTTGAAGTTGGGGAGTGAGATCCCCCCTACTTTATTCTTCTTTCTCAGGATTGCTTTGGCTATTCGGGGTCTTTGGTGTTTCCATATGAATTTTTGAATTATTTGTTCCAGTTCATTGAAGAATGTTGCTGGTAGTTTCATAGGGATTGCATCAAATCTGTATATTGCTTTGGGAAGGATGGCCATTTTGACGATATTAATTCTTCCTAGCCACGAGCATGGGATGAGTTTCCATCTGTTAGTGTCCCCTTTAATTTCTCTTAAGAGTGACTTGTAGTTTTCAGAGTATGAGTCTTTCACTTCTTTGGTTATGTTTATTCCTAGGTATTTAATTTTTTTTGATGCAATTGTGAATGGAGTTGTTTTCCTGATTTCTCTTTCTGTTGGTTCTTTGTTAGTATATAGGAAAGCCACAGATTTCTGTGTGTTGATTTTGTATCCTGCAACTTTGCTGTATTCCGATATCAGTTCTAGTAGTTTTGGGGTGGAGTCTTTAGGGTTTTTTATGTACAGTATCATGTCATCTGCAAATAGTGACAGTTTAACTTCTTCTTTACCAGTCTGGATTCCTTGTATTTCTTTGTTTTGTCTGATTGCCGTGGCTAGGACCTCCAGTACTATGTTAAATAACAGTGGAGAGAGTGGGCATCCCTGTCTAGTTCCCGATCTCAGAGGAAAAGCTTTCAGCTTCTCGCTGTTCAATATAATGTTGGCTGTGGGTTTATCATAGATGGCCTTTATTATGTTGAGGTACTTGCCCTCTATTCCCATTTTGCTGAGAGTTTTTATCATGAATGGATGTTGAACTTTGTCAAATGCTTTTTCAGCATCTATGGAGATGATCATTTGGTTTTTGTCTTTCTTTTTGTTGATGTGGTGGATGATGTTGATGTACTTTCGAATGTTGTACCATCCTTGCATCCCTGGGATGAATCCCACTTGGTCATGGTGTATGATCCTTTTGATGTATTTTTGAATTCGGTTTGCTAATATTTTGTTGAGTATTTTTGCATCTACGTTCATCAGGGATATTGGTCTGTAGTTTTCTTTTTTGGTGGGGCCTTTGCCTGGTTTTGGTATTAGGGTGATGTTAGCTTCATAGAATGAGTTTGGGAGTATCCTCTCCTCCTCTATTTTTTGGAAAACTTTAAGGAGAATGGGTATTATGTCTTCCCTGTATGTCTGATAAAATTCCTAGGTAAATCCATCTGGCCCGGGGGTTTTGTTCTTTGGTAGTTTTTTGATGACCGCTTCAATTTCGTTGCTGGTAATTGGTCTGTTTAGATTTTCTGTTTCTTTCTGGGTCAATCTTGGAAGGTTGTATTTTTCTAGGAAGTTGTCCATTTCTCCTAGGTTTCCCAGCTTGTTAGCATATAGGTTTTCATAGTATTCTCTAATAATTCTTTGTATTTCTGTGGGGTCCGTCGTGATTTTTCCTTTCTCGTTTCTGATACTGTTGATTTGTGTTGACTCTCTTTTCCTCTTAATAAGTCTGGCTAGAGGCTTATCTATTTTGTTTATTTTCTCGAATAACCAGCTCTTGGTTTCATTGATTTTTGCTATTGTTTTATTCTTCTCAATTTTATTTATTTCTTCTCTGATCTTTATTATGTCCCTCCTTCTGCTGACTTTAGGCCTCATCTGTTCTTCTTTTTCCAATTTCGATAATTGTGACATTAGACCATTCATTTGGGATTGCTCTGCCTTTTTAAAATATGCTTGGATTGCTATATACTTTCCTCTTAAGACTGCTTTTGCTGTGTCCCACAGAAGTTGGGGCTTAGTGTTGTTGTTGTCATTTGTTTCCATATATTGCTGGATCTCCATTTTGATTTGGTCATTGATCCATTGATTATATAGGAGCGTGTTGTTAAGCCTCCATGTGTTTGTGCGCCTCTTTGCTTTCTTTATACAGTTTATTTCTAGTTTCATGCCTTTGTGGTCTGAAAAGTTGGTTGGTAGGATTTCAATCTTTTGGAATTTTCTGAGGCTCTTTTTGTGGCCTAGTATGTGGTCTATTCTGGAGAATGTTCCATGTGCACTTGAGAAGAATGTATATCCTGTTGCTTTTGGATGTAGAGTTGTATAGATGTCTATTAGGTCCATCTGCTCTACTGTGTTGTTCAGTGCTTCCGTGTCTTTACTTATTTTCTGCCCAGTGGATCTATCCTTTGGGGTGAGTGGTGTGTTGAAGTCTCCTAGAATGAATGCACTGCAGTCTATATCCCCCTTTAGTTCTGTTAGTATTTGTTTCACATATGCTGGTGCTCCTATGTTGGGTGCATATATATTTAGAATGGTTATATCCTCTTGTTTGACTGAGCCCTTTATCATTATGTAGTGTCCTTCTTTATCTCTTGTTACTTTGTTTGTTTTGAAGTCTATTTTGTTTGATATTAGTACTGCAACCCCTGCTTTCTTCTCACTGTTGTTTGCTTGAAATATGTTTTTCCATCCCTTGACTTTTAGTCTGTACATGTCTTTGGGTTTGAGGTGAGTTTCTTGTAAGCAGCATATAGTTGGGTCTTGCTTTTTTATCCATTCTGTTACTCTGTGTCTTTTGATTGGTGCGTTCAGTCCATTAACATTTAGGGTGACTATTGAAAGATATGTACTTATTGCCATTGCAGGCTTTAAATTTGTGGTTACCAAAGTTTCAAGGTTAGCCTCTTTAGTATCTTACTGCCTAACTTAGCTCGCTTATTGAGCTGTTATATACACTGTCTGGAGATTCTTTTATTCTCTCCCTTCTTGTTCCTCCTCCTCCATTCTTCATATGTTGGGTGTTTTGTGCTGTGCTCTTTCTAGAAGTGCTCCCATCTAGAGCAGTCCCTGTAAGATGTTCTGTAGAGGTGGTTTGTGTAAAGCAAATTCCCTCAGCTTTTGTTTGTCTGGGAATTGTTTAATCCCACCATCATATTTGAACGATAGTCGTGCTGGATACAGTATCCTTGGTTCAAGGCCCTTCTGTTTCATTGTATTAAATATATCATGCCATTCTCTTCTGGCCTGTAGGGTTTCTGTTGAGAAATCTGACGTTAGCCTGATGGGTTTCCCTTTATAGGTGACCTTTTTCTCTCTAGCTGCCTTTAAAACTCTTTCCTTGTCCTTGATCTTTGCCATTTTAATTATTATGTGTCTTGGTGGTGTTCTCCTTGGATCCTTTCTGTTGGGGGTTCTGTGTATTTCCGTGGTCTGTTCGATTATTTCCTCCCCCAGTTTGGGGAAGTTTTCAGCAATTATTTCTTCTAAGATACTTTCCATCTCTTTTCCTCTCTCTTCTTCTTCTGGAACCCCTATAATACGGATATTGTTCCTTTTGGATTGGTCACACAGTTCCCTTAACATTGTTTCATTTCTGGAGATCCTTTTCTCTCTCTGTATGTCAGCTTCTATGCGTTCCTGTTCTCTGGTTTCAATTCCATCAATGGCCTCTTGCATCTTATCCATTCTGCTTATAAACCCTTCCAGAGTTTGTTTCATTTCTGCAATCTCCTTTCTGGCATCTGTGATCTCCTTCCGGACTTCATCCCATTTCTCTTGCGTATTTCTCTATATCTCTGTTAGCATGTTTATGATTCTTATTTTGAATTCTTTGTCAGGAAGACTGGTTAGGTCTGTCTCCTTCTCTGGTGTTGTCTCTGTGATCTTTGTCTGCCTGTAGCTTTGCCTTTTCTTGGTGATAGGAATAGTTTGCAGAACTGGGACGAGTGACGGCTGGAACGACTTCCTTTCTTGTTGGTTTGTGGCCCTCCTCTCCTGGGAGAACATCGACCTCTAGTGGCTTGTGCTGTGCAGCTGCTCCCAGACAGGGTTTCTGCTTCCTGCCCGGCTGCTATGGAGTTAATCTCCGCTGTTGCTGTGGGCGTGGCCTGGCTCGGGCAGCTGCTCCAATGTGGTGGAGTCGCGTTGGAGCAGGAGCTGCTGGGAGGCTATTTATCTCCGTAAGGGGCCTCCCTGCTCCCTGCAGCCCAGGGGTTAGGGTGCCCAGAGATCCCGGATTCCCTACCTCTGGATTAAGTGTCCCTCCCTGCCCCTTTAAGACTTCCAAAAAGCACCCGCCAAAACAAAACAACGACCACCAAAAAAAAAGAAATATATTTTTAAATTAAAAAAAAAAATTTTTTTTTAATTAAAAAAAAAGGTGGTCGCTCGTTTTTCTTTATTCTCCGGTGCCAGCCTCAGGCCTCTGCTCACCGGTCTTGCTGCCCTGTTTCCCTAGTATTGGGGTCCCTATCCCTTTAAGACTACCAAAAAGCGCTTGCCAAAACAAAACAGAAAAAAAAAAAAATGGGTGCTCGCTTTTCTGGTGTCCTCCTGCGCCAGGCCACCGGTGCCTGCTCACTGTTCTTGCTGCCCTGTTTCCCTAGTATTGGGGTCCCTATCCCTTTAAGACTTCTAAAAAGCGCTCGCCAAAACAAAAGAGCAAAAAAGCAAAAAAAAAAAAAAAAAAAGATCACACGCTTTTCTTATGTCCTCCGGCACCCGGCCTCCAGTGCCTGGTCACTGTTCTTGCTGCCCTGTTTCCCTAGCATCCAGGGCCCCCTGGGCACGTACTGTGTCTACACTCTGGCCCGGATGCCTGGGGCTGGGTGTTCGGCAGTCCTGGGCTCCGTCTCCCTCCTGCTCTGCCTATTCTTCTTCCGCCGGGAGCTGGGGGGAGGGGCGCTCTGCTCCCGCCGGGCCGGGGCTTGTATCTTACCCCCTTCGCGAGGTGCTGGGTTCTCTCAGGTGCGGATGTGGTCTGGATATTGTCCTGTGTCCTCTGGTCTTTATTCTAGGAAGGGTTGTCTTTGTTATATTTTCATAGATATATGTTGTTTTGGGAGGAGATTTCCGCTGCTCTACTCACGCCGCCATCTTCCGCCCCTCTCATTGTATGTTTTGAGTAACAATCCAGTGTTTTGGTGTATACAAAGATGCTAATAAATATGATTTTTCTTTTCAAAGATATTATCTCCCCAAAAGTAAGACAAGTGCACAAATGACTATAATAATATCAGTATAAAAATTGTAAGTTCTGTAAGACAAACAAGGTAAATGCCCCCCAGCATTGTTCACCCTCTGGTATCTCCATTGTTGTCTCAATCCTCTTGAAGCTGCTCTGTGGTAAGTCTCAGGTAGTCTTACTGGTGACACATAGAGCCTAGCTCAAAGCCAAGGACTTGTGTCACCATCCCAGAGAGACATCTACAGTCTCCTCCCTGCCCTGCATGCCTGCTCAGCTTCCTCTTCTCTGAAACCCTGCCCTGCAGGTTCTAGTCAGCGTAGCTGCCTGCAATCAATCTCTGTCACCTCAGTTTCAGTTCTAGTTCCCTGCTCTGGGCTTGAGATATTGTCCTGAGGTAGAAGCAAGGGTAAATGTAGCGATCACTTCATCAGTTTCCCTTTTCTCACGGATCAGATTTACACTGTCTGTTGTCCAGTGCCTGAAAAAGTTGCCTCATGTGTTTTGTCAAATTGATGGTTTTTATGCATGAAGGATTTGTCTTGAACCAGTTATTCTGTCATGGCTAAGGAGGAAGTTCCTCCAGTCTTTCTTGATCAATCTTGTCAGAAGTTTATCTGTTTGTTATGAATCTTTAGAGGACCAACTTTTGATTTTGTTGTTCTTCACTATTGTTTTGCATTGCTTGTCTCACATCACATATTTTGATGTGGATGTTTTTATTATCATTCAGTTTAAATATCTCCTAATTTACATTACAATTTCTTTAACATAGAAATATTTACAAGTATGTTTTAAAATAACAAGCATTTAGAAAATCTTTTAAAAAATTATTTCTACTTCAACTGCATTTTAGATACTGTTTATTGTCTATATGTTATTCTTTGGTATTTGTTGGGACTTCAGTTTTGTACTAGTAAAGATGAGATTTTGTAATTATTTTTTACATATGTGAAAAGTAAGTATATTCTTTATTTTGGAGGTATAAGGAGTCTACATATATCTACCTGTATGTTTGTTCATTATATTCAAATATAGTATATAGTTACTAATTTTTTCCTGTCTGATCTCTTAGTATTTTCTTCTTTCCTTAGAGAAGTATGTTAAAGTTCTTCCTCTTCCTCTTCTCAGCTCTTTCTTTCCCTTCCATCTTCTTATCCTCATTTCCTTTCTTCCTTTCTTCCAGAGCTCAAGCAAGCTGAACATTCATTGAATGTTCAATCCTAGGTTGCTAGTTTCATTCAAGGAGGACTCAGTTTTACTTTTTCAACACTCACAAGTCCTTTATGATTATTAAAATTCAAGTCTCAGAGGAAAGAAATATGTGCCAACTAAGACTGTTGGTACAGGAGAAAGCGCATGGCTTCCAAAGCAATCAGATGTTGAAATCTAGGCTTCACAATTTTGAACAATTCATTTATGTTTCTCAAACTAGAGTTACACATACCCCAGGGGATACATGGCTTTTGGCACTGGCTGTACAAAGTCACATTGTAAATATGATGCATATGGTACTGTTGGCTGATCTCAATGTTAATTAATTATAAACATTTTAAAGTTAAACAGTACTATATTATGGGACAGAATTCAAGATTTCACGTTTTAAGATAAGATAAGATATTTTATATTTGTCATGGCTTTATCTTGGGCTACGCCAAGTTCACTTTCTCTTGTTAGAAATGATTTGAGAAAGTTGGAGAAGCATGGATTATCTTCTGGCTCCTCAGTGTAAAACATTATTGTGAAATAGACTGTTGCACAGTAGTCCACCCAAAGAGGGACTTCAGTGGTCAAGAATGATTAGAACAAAACAGAATGTTGGATTTTTAAATGAAGAGGTATTTAGTGATCTTAAAATAGTTCTAATAGACTAAGGTGAATAAGAGGAAGTGAAGATAAAATGTGCAAATTATTTTGAAGGGATTTGGAGAGTATAAATACAAACAACTGGGGTTAGCAGTTTGGCAGTATGTGATAAAGGTGAGGATTCACATATCTTGTGCCCTAGTAATTCCATTTCTAGATGTAACGTATATCAGTTTGTCAAGGAGTGGTAAGAGCCTAGCTTTATCAGGATCTCTTTTAAAAACATTTTAGCAAAGTATTCACTTTCAAAAAACTTAGAAATTAGCTCTTTTAAAGATTTTACTGAAATATGATTTACATACAATATAGTATATTCATTCTAAGAGAACATTTTGGTAAGTTTTGAAAAATTTATACACCTGTGTAACCACCACCACAGGATATGGAACATTTCCATTACTTGAAGTTCTTGTGTGCTACCCAGTAAATCTCAGGCTACCACTTAATCTATTTTCTATCATAGAATAATTTTCTCAAACTTCATATAAATAGAATGATATAGTATGTGTCTTTGGTGTCTGATATCTTTTCTTTTGCTTAGTCTAATGTTTCTGAAGTTTACCCATGTTTTTATGCTTAGCAGCATTATATACCATAATTTGTTTATCCAATTACCTGTTGATAGATTTTGGATTGTTTCCAACTTTTGATTATTTGAATAAGGTAATTATGAATAACGCTTCTATTAACATATGTACTTCGGACATATATTTTCATTTCTGATGGATAAATAATTAGGAATGGAATTGTTGGGTCATATGGAAAGCATATGTTTAACTGTTTAAGGAACTGACACATTGTTCTCCAAAATGGTTGTACCCACCAGCATTCCCACGAATAATGTATGAAGAGTTTCAGTTGCCCTACATCCTCGATAATATTTGGTGTTGTCAATCCTTTTAACTTTAGCCATTTTATAGGCATGTAGTGATATTTCATTGTAATTTTATTTTTCATTTCTGTGATTTCTAGAGATTTGAACATCTTTTCATGTGCTTATGACCGTTTGTATGTTCTCTTTTGGGCAATGTCTCTCAATCTTTTGCCCATTTAAAATTTTGGATTGTTCCTATTATTGAGTTGTAACATCTCTCTGTGTATTCAGAATATTAATCCTTTGTGAGATAGATGTATTGCAAATATTTTTCTTCCAGTTTGTGGCTTCCCTTTTTATTTCCTTAACATAAGGGAATTCTTTGAAAGAGCTGAATTTTTTTATTTTGATGAAGTTCAGTTTATTAAATTTTCTTTTTATGATTCTGGTTTTTGTGTCTTAAGAAATTCTTTCATACTGCAAGGTTGTGAGGATTTTTCACTTGTATTTTCTTCTTATAGTTTCTCCCTTTACATTTAGGTCTATGATCCATTTCAAATTAAGTTTTATGTTTGCTATGAGTTACAGGTCAGGTTTATTTTTTCCACATGAGTATGAAGTTGTTCCAGCATTGTTTGTTAAAAAAACTGTCCTTTCTCTCATGGAATTATCTTGGCATCTCTGTTGAAAATCAGTTTCCCTTTATAATGTGTGAATCTATTTCTAGACTGTTTCTCTTCTATTGATTTATATCTATCCTTAGCCAATACCACGTTGTCTTAAATAACTAACTTTATTATAAGTCTTGAAATCAAGTAGTGTAAGTATTTCAACTTTTTAAAAAAGATTTATTTGTATATTTAGCTAGGTCTTTCATGTTTCTATATAAATATCATGATTAGGGTGTAGCTTTCTACCAAGAAAACAGACTTCTGGGATTGTGATTGAAATTGTGTTGTATCTATAGATCCATTTGGGAGAAATAACATATTAAAAATATTGAGCCTCTCTCTCTCTCCATTTACTTAAGTCCTCTTAAGTTTCTCACAGTAATGTTTTATGGTCTTCATTCTTTTACATGTATTTTGTTAAATTTAAATTCATACTGAAGTAGTTCCTATTTTTGGATGCCTTTATGAATAGTAATTTAAAATTTTTCTATTTTGAATTTTACATTATTTCTATGTAGATTTTCAGTTGATTGTTGCATATTGTTCTTGTATCTGTGACCTTGCTAAATTTACTTATACTAGGTCTGGTATCTTTTGTGTAGATTCTTAGCATTGACCATATACATTATCTTACTGTCTATCATAATGACAGTTTTCCTTTTTCCTTTTTAATTTGGATGCTGTTTATTTCTTTTTCTTGCCTTGCTGTCCTGGCTAATCTCTAGCCAGGTGAATAGAAATGGTGCTAGTGGATATCTTTGTCTTATTCCGGATTTAGTGAGAAAACACTCAGGCTTTTACATTTCATATAATGTTTGCTATGTGTGGCTTACAGATGCCCTTTATCAGGTTGAGGAAATTCCCTAGTATTCCTAATTTTCTGAGGATGCTTATTGTGAATTTGTGTGAAATTTTGTTAATACCTTGTTCTGCATTGGTTGAGATGATCATACAGTTTTTCTTCTGTATTCTGTTTATATAGTAGATTACATTGATTTTTTTAAATGTTATATCAGTCTTTAATTTCTGTGATAAATCCCACTTGGTCATGATATGTCCTTTTTGTGTATTGCTGGATTCAGTTTGCTAATGTTTTTCAAAGATTTTTTTTTCCACTGTGCTCATGGAGGATACTGGTTTGTAGTTTCCTTTGTCTGGTTTTTGTATCAGCATAACAACTGGGCTCATTAAATAAGTTCAGTGTTCAGTTCTCTACTCTCTGAAAGAGTTTATGTAGATTTGGTATTATTTCTTGGTTATATGTTTGATATAGGACTATTCAGATTTTTCTGCTTTATTTGTGTGGTATTTGGTAAGTTTGTATTTTCAAAGAATTGCCATTTTATTTACGTTTTCAATTTTGTTGGCATGAAATCATTCATAGTAGTTTTTTGTTACTGTTTAAAAAATATCTGTAGAATTTGTAGCGATGTCTATACTTTCATTCTTTATATTAGTTAATTTCTGTCTTTCTCTTTTTAAATCAGTGTAGCTAGATGTTTATAAATTTCATTGATTTGTTTGAAAGGCCCAGCCTTTGGTTTCATTGTTTCCTGTTTTATATTTCACGAGTTTCAGGTCTGCATTATGTCCTTCCTTTTATTTACTTTGGGCTTACTTTGTTCTTTCTCTGTAAAGAAAAGATTGATAAGTTTGACTCCATAATATATATTTTTAAAAAGTTGCGCGGCAGAAAACAGCATGGACAAAGTTGAAATACAGCTGTCAAACTGTGAGAAGATACTTGCAACATGTATTGTAGAGAGCTTGTATTCATAATGTATAACTACCTCTTAAAAATTAAGGGATAAAGGACCAAAACCTGATAAAAAAATTAAAAGGAAATTATCAACCAACAATTCACACAGAAAAAATATGAAGGTGTCCCTCAAACATATGAAAAAATGTGAATTTCACTCATAGGTTGAGAAATATTAATAAAAATAGCAGATACCATATTTTTTCTCACTTACTAAATTGGCAAAAATTAGGAAGTCTGGTAATCTGGTTTTATATTCTCTTTACTGGGCTGTGGAAAATCAGGCAGTCTCGTAAATTTTTGCTTTCAGTGCTTTCTGAATATTCTTGCATGTTGGTTTTTCTTTTCAGTTTTTTTCCCAACTCTTTTTGCATATTGGTATGAACTTTAATAGCAATTTATCTAACTCTATAAGAAAACTTGCTGGTGTTTTTAATGAGATTATATTAAATTTATAAATTAATTTAGGGAGGCAGTTATTACATAGGGAAAAAAGCATACAGTGAGACAGTGAGGATAGAGCCATGAGATTCTCTAATATTTAGAGAAGGAAGATTCGGAATGAAAGACTGGAAAAAAGTGGCTGATGGAGTTAGGAAAACCAGGAGATGGTTTTAAGGAGAATGGACTGGTCAGTTGTGCTGAATAGCTGTTGAGTAGTGTATTCAGGTAGTATATTGTCGAATACGTGAATGAGGGATGATATTATTAGGCCCTTTGGGGGATATAAATAGGTGTATAAACTTTGAATGAGATCCAAACTCTGTCCTCAAGATGTTGTTGTCTAAAAAGAATTAAGAGACAATATGCTATTGTTTTAAACTTTATAAGGATAGGAACTAGGTTTGTTTTATTCATCTGCTGCATCCCTAGCATTGTGTCTGGTGTATGTAGTAGGTTTTTAATGCATAATTGTTGACCGACTGATAAATGACCAAAGCATTCTTTCATAGGTCTCTCTGTATTTAATTCTCCCATACTTAGTTATCAAAGGCTATAGTGCCAGAAATGAACAGTTAATCCACCTAGCTTATGTAAAAAGACATTTATAAGACTGAAAATCCTAATATTTTAATTTATTTGAGTCATTTAGGTTAATAATTATTGATGTTTGAGTGAATGACATCACCAACTTAAAACTTGGTTGAATATACCATGTGCCACCAGGAATTCATAAACAGGGCGAGGTGACTTCACTGTCAGGCATAGAGGAAAGCTTAATGGATTTTTTGGATTTGGACAGACAGAGACAGGAAGCAGTTATGTTCTGGGTGGAGAGGTTAATTATTGCAAATTTTGCTTATATAGATACATTGTAATAGTCTTTGAATTATTCAGTTGAGGTAGAAATTAGGTATATTCATTGTACTGTCAGTGCTAGGCACAGTAGAGGATTTAAAAGTCCTTAAGTACTATTTGTGCTCTTAAAGAACTTATATTGTATGATACATTTTTATGGGCATTTTTGAAATGGTATAACAGGAGATTATATATAAAGATTTAAATAAGTGACAAAGAGATTTAAACAATTCCTTTACCAAATTAATGTATTAGGATAAGTTGCATTGCAAATATCAAATTATCATTAGGGCTTGTACTTTGTTTTGTTTTCTTTCCTTTTTAAGCAAGAGACCATGGAGTCAATGCTATTAGTAATAGTCTTTTTCTTTCAATAGTTTGCCAAAAAAGGAGACAGTTTTATATTTTATTTGTAAGAGAATAAGGGTTCATTCCATTTGTCACCATTATATTTGTGTCACCTTGAATCAAGGCCTGAAAAGAGGTTGAATTCACAGAAGTCTGTGCTTGAACCTCCTAAGTCTATCTCAGCAGTAATTTCTGATGCCAGCAATACTTCTCAGCTGAGTGATGAGTCTACTGGGAGTGGAGATTCTATTAAAACACTCGACTTTGAAAAATACTATAGTTCATGTTCTCAGGAAATACTTTAGATCCTGACACTCTTTTGGATTTTGTAAAAAGACATTGCTGTTTTCCTGACAGTAGGTTGTTATTGTTATCTGAATTCTTCTATCTTTCATGGTAGTCCATAAAGTCAAGCTAAGACCAAAATAATTATACTAATACATCTCATTGTAATGATTTATTCTAAAGAATGATTTAATATACAGAAGTTTTTCCTAGATTTTGCACAGTAATGGCATAAACTTGGAGGTTAACATTAAATTTAGACTCTTCTTACTCTGTATTCTCTCTCCTGGTAACCCACATTCATATTCATGCCTTTACCTTTTACTTATATGGTAATGACTTCCAAATCTACATCCTTATTTAAATGTTTCTGGCCAAACCTCCATTACTGCACTTAACTCTTTACTATTCTATAGCTGATTTACTTATCTGTCTCTGAATAAATAACCTTTAGGTCTTTGAGGGCAGGGATTATACTCAGCATTGTTCTGGCAGCCAGGTGTAATGCACAAGCAGATTATTTTAATCTTGTGGATGCTTTGTTTTAGGTTTTGTTAGTGCTGTTTTGTTTGAGGTTTCATCTTCTAGAATGTGACCCTTTTGAGTTCTCAGTTTAACATTTAAGAGTATCCCATGCCAGTTCCACCTTGGCTGGCCTTGAACTCCAACTGTCTTTCCAGCACGGAGCAGCTAGCTGGCTGCTGATGTGTCTCCTCAGCTCTTGGCCTTCCTGCTATTGCTGTCTGCTTGTTTTTGAAATCTCTATGTTTGCACCGTTTATGGTTGGTAAACTTTTCCAGGGCAGATTAGAATTTTGGGGACCACTTCCGTGTGGTTGCCTCCTCTTTGATCTGTGTTGCCCTCAAATCCTAGATGTTTTGACCTCCTCAGACTGCAGCCTCTGTCCCCTTAGCCCATTTGGACTTGTGCTTGCTATTCCCCTATGCTGTGAATTGATACATATCATTAAAAGAAAAAGCCAGAGTAAATGTGTTCAGCTTGTTTCCTTTCTCTTTGGGATCCTGGCCCCATCAGATTCTGCCTATATTGGTTGTTCGCCAGTGCCTGTTAACAGGTGTTTTGTGTACTGTGTTTTATATTGATTTTGGGGAGAGACTGAGTCTGACATACAGTATTCAGTCATGGCTGGCATGAAGCCCATGTGCATGCATTAAAAAAAAATTCGTTATTTTGTTTATTTTCATTGAGGTCAAATTCACATAATAAAATCAACTATTTCAAAGTATACAACTTAGTGACATTTAATTTATTCAGAATATTGTGTGTACATGCATTTTTAATATAGTAAATGATAGTATTCTATAGCTCTTACTCTTTATCTCATTTTCATCTAACTGTATGTTTTATGGATTTTTCCATAGTACTTTTCTATTTGTTACTTTTAACAATTGCACAATATACATTTCACTTACCCATTCTTCTTATGCTGGACACCTACTTTATTTCCAGCTTTCCTCTACTTAGATTGTGTTGCAGTTAATAAGAATTTGTTCATGATTGCTGATTCCATTTTCCTCAAGCAAGTGAATTAGGTCGGGGCCTTCTGTAGAAATTTGATTCCAAAAATTCCTACTTTGATTCATTATCTGAGATCTGCTGGAAGAAACACTCGGAAATTCTTGGTATTTTTGGAACCAAACTAAAAGTTACCTCCTCAGATCCATTTTGGCAACAATCTCATTTCTTGAGCAAATATATACATCTTTGAACAACTGCATTTTGTCAGATAAGGAATTGGTAGCACTGTGCATCCCACATCTCAGAGCCTCAGTTCCTTGTTCCTAAAAATATATATGGAAAAAATTGGATAACTGGAGACCTTTTACTTACTGCGCCTCCTCGGTGTAATATTCTGCAATTCACTGAAAATCTGTGACTTCAGATAATGATAGAAAGTAGTGTATCTAGTTACTGAGCTCAAAATCTGGGTGTTCCAAACTGCTTTACCACTTATTAGCTCTATAACTTTGAGCAAGTTACTTAACTTGTGAGAGCCTCAGTTTCACATCAGTATAGTGGGGATAATAGAGTAGTTGTTGAATTAAATTTAAAGAGAATAAGGTAACATAGAACACTTACCATAGTTCTGGCAAATGGTAGGTAAATAGCAATGATAGTTGTTATTGGACATGGGTGTAGACTGTAGATGATATTTTACTTCCCATTTTCTTTCACTTCTAAATGTATTTTTGTAGTTGTACTGCTCTCTTGGCACCTAAAATTTTGGTGCCTTATATTGTTAATTATTGCTAATGAGTTACATTCTTCTCCATCAATTATGAACTTTTAGAGAACAGAGATCTTCTGGAACCTAAAATGCATTTTAGCCTAGAAATAAATCCATGCATGTATGTCAGTTGGGGGAAGAGCAATAAATGGTGTTGGGAAATTGGACAGCCATATGCAAAAAAATGAAACTGAACTACTGTCTTAACCATTACACAAAAATTAACTCAAAATGGATTAAAGACTTGAACATAAGACCTGAAGTCATAAAACCTCCTAGAAGAAAACAGGCGGTAAGCTCCTTCACATCATCTCGGATTTGAATAAATAAGTAGGACTACATCAAACTTAAAAAGCTTCTGTGCAGCAAAAGAAACATTCAACAAAATGAAAAGGCAGTCTACTGAATGGGAGAAAACATTTGCAAACCATGTAGTGGATAAGTGGTTAATATCCGAAATATAAAAAGAACTCCTACATCTCTACAGCAAATAACCAATATGATTAAAAAGTGGACAGAATATCTGAGTAGACATTTTTCCAAAGAAGATGTACAGATGACCAATAGGTACATGAAAAGATTCTCAACATTGCTAATGAGGGAAATTCAAATAAAAATCACAGTTAGATACTACTAACACCTGTCAGAATGGCTATTATTAAAAAGACAAGTGTTGGTGAAGAGGTGGAGAAAGGAAATGCTTGTGCACTGCTGGAAGATAAATTGGTGCAGTCACTATGGAAAAACAGTATGGAGGTTCCTCAAAAAATTAAAAATAGAATTATCATATGACCTAGAAATTCTACGTCTGGGTTTTTATCTGAAGAAAATAGAAACACTAACTTGAAAAGATACATGCACTGTTGTGTTCATTGCAGCATTGCTTACAATAGCCAAGATATGTAAACAACCAAGGTGTCCATTGATAGATGAATGGATAAATTGTAGTATATATACACAATGGAATATTATTCAGCCATAAAAAATGAAATATTGCCATTTGCAACAACATCATGGACTTAGAGGGTATTATTATGCTATGTGAAAAAGTCAGAGAAAGACAAATACCGTATGATCTCACTTATATGTGTAATCTTAAAAAACAAAACCAAGCTCATAGATACAGAGAAGAGATTGGAAGTTGCCAGAGACAGAGGGGCAGAGGCTGAGTAAAATGGTTAAAGGGATTCAAAAGGTGCAAACTTCCAGTAATAAAATGCTCATTGGAATGTAGTGTACAGCATGATGATTGTAGTAAATAATACTTTGTGTATTTGCAAGTTGGGAAGACAGTAAATCTTGAAAATTTTTCAATCATAAGAAAAAAAAAGTTACAACTATGTATGGTGACCTATTGTGATCATTTAACAGCATACAAATACCAAATCATTATGTTGTATACCCAGAACTAACATGTTATATGTCAATCATACCTCAATAAAATGTTTTTTGAATATTTAAAAAGAATTGTTTTGAATCTTTTTTTCTTTACTTTCCCCTCTCAGTTTTGAGAAACAGAAGACAATTTGTATTGAAATTCAAAATTGAACTTTTTTTTTTCCAGATAACCATGATGGTTACAGAGACTACTATTATGCCTTTTGCTCCTTTTGAGGATGCACTGAGTCGGATGCTGTTTGGCTGGCAGCAGCAGTTCTCATCATGTGAAAAGAAAAGTGAAACAAAACCATCTTTTAATAGTACTGGTTCTTCAGCTTCAAAACCTATAACTGATTCTTCAGATAGAGTTAAAAAGAAACAGACTAAGAAGATTCAGTAAATTTACTTTCTGAGCTGTTGAAGGAAAAAAATTTTTCTTATCTACCTGTCAGACTATGATAGAATTTTTCTATGTAAATGATGTGAAATAAAGATTATATATGAGGAATGGAGGTGACAAAAAGAAAGAACTTCTTTCTTTTTCAGGGAGGCTGCCCCTTTCTGGATTGTAATTCTTGAGTGTTATGAGTATCATGTGAAATTGTTTTTCTTGAGTTATTATATAAAAGATTCTGTTGTGATTGTTTTAATAATTCTGTATTGATGAAAGAAGGCTAGATTTTTAAATTTTAGTGAAAGTAAACTTTTGTCATTGCAAAGTAACAAAAATTAAATCATTTTTGTTTTATTCAGATATTTTCATACATAATTTTCATTTGAATCTGAGCTTTAGTTTAGCAAAATTAAACTTTTACTTCACATCACCATCATAATTCCTAGATATGGAAAGCAGTTTCTGTTCATTTTTGAGTACTGGGAAGAGTATGTAACTTTACCTAAATTCATTGAATATTATGAATGAAAATAAATGACCAATTTATATGTCAGATATAAGAATTGTATTTTTTACCCACATTAAGTGGAAAATATTTGAAATTTTATTTTAATTTTTCTTAGTATTTTTCAGTGAGAAGAGTATTATTAGTACAAGTCTTGGGTTGAAGTCTTTTTCATGCTCTCATTTGCAGTGTTGTTCTTAAAAGAGAATTGAGTTTATTTTTAAACAATTATTTTGCCCATGTTTTGCTTTGTAAGTTTCATTTTAGGATCTTATTTTTTTCCTCTGTCCTTAAAACACATTACTTTTAACTGTAGGAGAAATTATTTTTCCTCAGCATTTAGTATACTCTTAACATCTTTCAGATCTTACTTGGTCTGGATACATTGTACCATCTTAATGATTCAACAAAAAATATTATTCCAATTTAAAAATTTCCCCTTTATGTCTCCTTTCTATTGGTACTTTTCAGTTCTTTAGTTGAATGTCTCTTACTAGTTTGCATGTTTGTTATATTTTAATCTACATTTATATATATCATTAATTTTATTTTAAATTGAGCTAATTTACCTTTATGTGAAAATGTTCAGCTTTAATGAGAATTGTTCTTGGGCATTTGGTAGTACCCAGCTAACCAAGAATAAATAGAAATTAAGATCTGATGAGAGAGTCCATGTGAATGAAGGCAGATGATATTAAATCTGGTTACTTACTAGCCCCCATCCCGCAAAAAAGAAGAAAAGGTACTAAATAATGTTAAATTTTCTTGTTTAGTTTTATATTTTAAAAGTCCAGTTAGAACTTAAAAAAATCTGTGACTAACAGGATTTCTTCTACCAAGGCCATGAATCTGCTACACCTGCAAAAATTAGCATATAATAGGCATTTTTGGGTGGTTTAGAAGTACTCAGATCACATTCAAGTTAGAAGTTTTTTGTTTAAAAAAATTTTTAACGAATATAAATACCAGTAGTACTCTATTTTTACTTGTTACAAAGAAAGATTTTGGATGGAAGGACCTTTGATAACCTCGGGGTGCTAAAAGTTTATTTTTGATATTGTGAGAGAAATTATTAAATATCTAAGTTCTGTATTGTATTTGATACCCGTGTAGTTAAAAACTTTTCCAAATTAACATGTTACTAATTATTGACTTAGTTTTGAAGTTTGGGTTTAATATAGTTGAAATAGCTTGAATCTTGTTTCACACTTGTATTAAAGACAAATTTATTAAAACAAGTTTTTTAGCACCAGTGGAGTATTACATTATTTTCGTGTTTTTTTCTTTTATATTTTTCTTGAGTTAGGAATTGAGAACTCCTGTGGCATTTTGACTGATATATGTTCCATGATTGTTGCCCAAATAGGACATTGTTACAAATTTTATTAATCTAGGCAGGTATCCTATAACCTTCCATTCAAGGTTCTTCGAAATCAGCTATACTGGAGAACGTGGCTTAGGTCTGAAACTTCTCACCCTGAATTTACTTATGCTGCCTACAGAGACTTGACTGGGTTTGCAAAGCAGATTGTTATACTTATTCCACAACATATAATGTGAATGAAGTCTGTGGACCTGCTTCACATAGCCAGTCGTAGATGGCATCGAGAAAGGCAAGATTTGGGAAATCTCCTTAAATAAAAGGGGACAACAAGCTGGCAGGAACATGGGCTGGCTTAACACATTTCTTACCTTTTACTAAAATGTAACCCAAATTAATATTAAACTGATATATCAGATTGTAGTCACCCTTCCTTGTTGAGGAAGTAAAGGCTGGGAAGGACTGCATATGTGGAGTAGGTGGATTTTAGTGGAAATTCCAGTTTCTGTAGGCAAAGACTAAAAAGTGGAGAGGTGAAAAAATAAGGGAGTCATTCCCTCTTTACTATATTTTTTGTCTCTTCAATTAAGGCTTGACACCATTCCATTAAAATCTACTTCAAAGCACAAGTTGATTGCAATTGGGTGATACATTGGAAATGGAATAATGTGTTCAAGAATGCTCTGCTTTCCCATACTGCTCTTTCGGATTTTATATTCCACTGGAGGAGAAACATAAAGTGAACAAATATGTTCTTGTAGTGACACTGAAGGTTATGAGAAAAAAGCAGGGTACAAGGATAGAAAGTGGGGGGTGTTTGTTATAACAGGTTAGAGAAAGCCTTTCTGTTAAAGTTGCATTTTGGTAGAGACCTGAAGGACGTGAGGCCAGGTAGGCATCTGGGTAAGTGCAAGGGTCGTTCTGTTTCTTTATATATTTGAGTTATTTTTTCCAAAAATTATTGAATTTATTTTTCTTATTATAATTTCGCTCTTTCATTTTTTTCTGCTTTTTTGTTTTTATTAAGATATTGATATACAATCTTATGAAGGTTTCACATGAGCAACATTGTGGTTTCAACATTCATACATATTATCAAGTCCCTCTCTCCATTGCATTCACTATCCATCAGCGTAGTACTTGTCTTCTCCATGCAATACCCTCTTCCTCGTGACCTACTATATTATGTGTGCTAATCATAATGCCCCTTAATCTCCTCCCTCCCTCTCCACCTACCCTCCCCAGTCCCTTCCCTTTGGTAATTGCTAGTCCCTTCTTGGAGTCTGTGAGTCTGCTGCTGTTTTGTTCCTTCAGTTTTGCTTTGTTGTTATACTTCACAAATGTCACTCTTAACAGTTTTTAACAAACTTAATAGAATTTATTTATTTTTACAGTTTTTTTCTCTTTTGAGATAAAATTATCATACAATTAAATGAACAGACTGTATGTTTAAAAAGTTTTGACTGTAATAGCCTAAACTCCTGTCAAGATGTAGAACATTACCAGTATCTCAGGAAGTTCCAGATAATCCATCCCCACACGTCCAAACTGAATATAAATAGAATCATGCAATATTCTTTTTTGCATAAGACTTTCCAAACTCAGTACAATGTTTTTGTAATTCATTCATCTTGTTAAATTTATCATTAGTCCAATTACATTCCTTTTTAATTGCTTAGTAGCATTCTGCTATAGGAGTATGCTACATTTTGTTTATCCAATTGATGTACATTGTGGCTGTTTCTAGTTTGGGATGTTCTGAATAAGCTACTATAAACTATTTTTGTACTATTTTGGTGAGCATACACTTTTTATTTCTTTTGGGCAGATGTCTAGGAATAGAATTACATTTCGTTTTATAAAGAACTGCTAGAACTTTTTCTGAAGTGGCAGTACCATTTTAAACTCCACAACGTTGTATGAGAGTTCCACTTGCTCAACATCCTTACCAAGGGTTAGTGTCAAACATTTTAATTTTACCCATTTCCAATGGGTGGTTTGTGGTTTTATGGTTTTAATTTGCATTTCTCTAATGATTAATGATTTAGAGTACATTTTTGGGTGCTTATTGGTTATTTGTGTATCTTCCTCTATGACATGTCTATTCAGATCTTTTGCCCATATTTTATTGGAATTTTTATTTTTATTATTAAGTTATAGGAGTTCTTTATACATCATGGATATTGATCCTTTGTCAAATATGTATTTTGCACATATTTTCTTGTCTGTGGTTTACCTACTCATTTTTATGACATCTTTTAATGAGCAGAGGTTTTTAATTTTGAAGAAATTTAATTTCCCAGTATTTTATTTTATAGTTATTGTTTTCTCTGTCTTGAGAAATTTTCTCCTGCCTCCAAATCATGAAGACACTTGCTTATCTGAAGAATCCCAAATAAAGGAGTGCCTAGCTTTTATTCTGAGAAACACTTAAATACTACATGCAATAATGTGAAGTAATAATTCTGTTACTCAGCAAGTCACTCAGGCCTAATTTTTGGTTTTGCTTCTTGATAGTCATTGTACACTTTATATATGTGGTCAGTTTGTGCTTGTGCTGCTGGTTATATATTACAGGAATTTGGGACTTTTCTGTACATGTCTACCTAAGCACTTTCTGTGGGCAGGCTTGACCTTGGTTCATCACACCTCTGATATTTAGAAGAGATGATGAATAAGAATGTGATAATAGAAAATATTTTAAAAATGAAGTAAAAGTTTTCTAAGCTCAGTGTTATGGGATTGGTTATGAAGGTAGTGGTCCATATTGGAATATATAATCTAAGTGTGTAGTTGTGGTGACAGTATGTGAATCAGTAATCTGGTATGCAAATCAGTAGACCTTAGGTTAATTTACATGGCCAACTGTTAGGTGACCCATGACAATACAAAGTTAAATGGCATATATAACTGAAGATTTGAGAATTAATACTTTTCTCTACACTTAATAGAGTTACTTAAGATTTAATTGGGATCAAAAAAAAGTCAAGCAGTTCATATGGTGGGGTTCTTATAGAAACAATAGTTTGGAGCAGGAGAGAGGAAGAGAGGGACTCCTGCCGGACAAATTTAGTAACTTCAGACATTTTTACCCCTGAGAATTGTAGTATTAGTAGAGAATAAAGTTGATAGTAGACATTAGTATATTTGTAAATATTTTGTGTAATCATGCAAGGTATGACTTAAAAATTCAGTCTAATCGACCAAAAGAAAGATTATAGACTGAAACCTTCCTTGAGAATAATACAGAATGAAAGGAATCTGCTACAGTGGCTTATATATAAACAGCATTTTTATATTTGACAACTGTGAGAGGAAATACATAGCATCTTAATTAAATTTGCAAAGAGTATTAGGTGTTAAGAAAGCTTGTAATGACAGGAAAAATTCAAAGGCCTACTAACAGTTAACTCTTAGAAAATGATTCAGCTTAAAAAATCTAAGTATACAGCTGGGAAGAATTATATAAGACCCAGAGTTAAGGAAATACTGCATGCATTTTATAACAGACTTTGAGTAATGGCAGTTAATGAAATTATCATGCTAAGTCTTTATTTCAAGCAGTCTGACATTTTGGGGGTTAATGTTACTGAGGAAAAGAGAGAAATTCATGTTAGAAGACAGTTTTTGCCATGACTGCTTACCTTAATGTACTAATTTTAAAATGTATATGAAAATGTTTTTAAAACATTTTTCATTGAGAGAAGTATAGTTAATTTATGGGTGAAACCAGAGTTCCACACAGTTTGGAGAAGAAATACTCTGTTCCCTAATCATTTTCCATATATAATACTTGAATCCCATAAACCAGTAAGACAGGAAGTTCAGAAGTTTATTCTCATTACACATAACATTATTGTTACAATGCCATGGTGATGTAATGGTATGGTTATAGAGATGCTGAGTCACTGCATGGCATTCTGACTCATGCATTTAAATAAATCTATCATTTCCATCACTGCTACCATGCCAATTATCAAATTCACATTCTGTGCCTGATCTTTCATGTTTTTAGTTGGATACAAGTCCTCAAAAGCTCACATTATTCCATATGATTACAATGTATTATGACAAATTTTGTGGTAATTAAATCCATTTGGGCACAATTTTAAAAAAAAGTCCTGAGTTTCTCACTATTTGTGTGTTCAAGGGGCTCCAAGTTTGGTCCTGCCTCCTTACTTGAGTAATATTAATGTTACTCTTAGTAAAGGAGACTTGAAGCCAAACTACCTGGAATCTTATTTCTAATCTCTCTTCCAGCCAAATTTATAGGATACTAGGCTACTGCAGGGCAGTGGGAATGACACAAATTGAGTTGATGGTCACTCCGCAGAAGTGACAGTGATCTGAGTCCATAGATGGTAGGGTGAAACTGTTGAGAAATATGCAGAAGGTGAGGGCAGACCTTCATACGTCAGGTCTGAAATAAAGTGGCCAAGGCTAAGTCTTCTGCTCTAGCTGCTGTCAAGTCTGCCAAGGAGAAATTCTTAAGTAGCAGTTGCTTAATGGGTCAGTGCCATCTAGGTATCTTCATTTCTTAATAGACCTCTTAGCAATCAACTCTGTTTCATGTAATACTACTTTCCAGTGCACAAACCTAAAACCCTTATTCCTCTCTTCCTTTCTGACACTAGAAAGAGGTCATACTTAAAGCCCTCAAAATACTGTTTAAGTTTTGTTAATACTTGGTTCTGCAAAACCTCTGAGGACAGGAACCCACTGAAGGAATTCTTTGAAGAAAAAAGATCTGCTTCAAGGTGACTTTTAATCCTTAACCATTTCAAAGTGCCACCGAAAACTCACTGTAGAAAAGAAATTAAAACACGTATTTAAACTCTTGATAGGGTATTCCCCTCAGAAGGCACCCCACCCCTACCTAGAGAAAATGAATCATGTCCTAGTCAAGCAAGGATGAGAGAAAACTGGCAAGGCAACTGATCTTTATTAGAAACAGTAACTCTTCAAAAGACCATTAAATCATATTTGCATTTAAAATTTTAAATTGATGTACAACATTTGAAGTGCATAGATCCTAAGTGTCTTGTTAAATGATCACAAAGAAAAAATACCCACAAAACCACAACCCTGGTCAAGAAATGAAATGTTATTAACATCTCTGTTTTTTCATCTCATCACTATTCCTTTCTCCTCAAAGGTAACCAATATCCTGTCTTCTAATACTAGATGTTTGTTTTGACTGGTTTTGAATTTTTATAAATGGACTTAGACTATTTGTTCTGGTGTGTCTGGGTTACTTTGTGCATATTTTGTTTGTGAGATGTTACTTTGTGTACTCTGTAGTTCACTCATTTTCATTGCTAGTATTGCATTGTATGGCTGTTCTTCAATTTGTGTGTCCATTGTGTTGATGGAAATTAAGATTGTTTTTGATTTTGGGCTACTGAAAAGATTGCTGCTATAAATATTATTTTGCATATCTTGGTGCACATGTGCATTCATTTTTGTTCTGTATATTCTTAGGAGTGAGATTGCTGGGTCATGGGGTATGAACTTATTTAGCTTTTGTTGATAGTTCCAAAAAGTCTTCCAGGACAGTTGGCTTAATGTGCACTCCCACTGGCAGTGTGTATGAGAGTTCCAATTCTCCCATTTCCTTACCAATTCTAGGTATTCTCCATCTTTTAAATTTAGTAATCCTGATGAGGGACAGTAGTATCTTGTGTTTTTAAATGTGAATTTCCCTGATTAATGAAGTTGAAAATAGTACAAATAGGTTTATTGGCCATTTGGATATACTCTTTTGTGAAGTGTCTGTTCCCATTTCTTGCCCATTTTTTTTGGGTTGTCTGTTCTCTTGTTTGTATATAGGGTCGTGTGTGTGTGTGTGTGTGTGTGTGTGTGTGTACACCTTGGGCATAAGCTGTACGGCACTTCCGTGAATTGCAAATACATTCTTCCACTCTGTCAGCTTGCCTTTTCACTCCTAATATACCATGACCAGAAGTTATTAGTTTTAAGGTAGTCCAAATTAACAATATTCTATTATGATTGATTAATGCCTTTTTTGTTACATTTAAGAAATCTTTCTCTATCCCAAGGTAATGAAGATATTCTCCTGTATTGTATTCTGAAAGATGTATAATTGCACATTTTTTTCTAGGATCTGTACTTGACCTGGAATTTATTATTTTGTATGGTGTGAACATTTTCCTTTTTTTCTTTTCCATATAGATATCCAGTTGATTTGCCATCAATTATTAATAATGCCACTTGTCATAAATCAGGGATCCATATATGCATTAAAATATTCTGGATTCTTTTTGTTACATTGTTCTATTTGTCAGTCCTTATTCCATATTGCATATATGCTATATATGTATTGTCTTAACTACAGTAACTGTGTAAGTCTTCAAATCCAGTAGAATAAGTCCTCCCGCTTTGATCATTTTGTCTTCAAAGTGTTCTTGTCTATCCTTGGTCCCCTTTACTTTCATGTAAATTTTGTAATTGTCAATTTCCACAAAAATAACTTGCTGGGATACTTACTGAGACTTTCAAAATAGGGATTTAAAAGAAATTATTGGGATTTTTACTTTATTATAACTTATTCCTCCTTGAATACTCTTCTTTATGTAGATCTGAGTTTCTGACCTATATTATTTTCTTCTCTCTAAGGAAGTTCTTTCAACATTTCTTGCAAGGCAACAAATTACCTCAATTTTTTTTTCTAAGAAATTCTTTATTTCTCTTTCATTTTTGAAGGATAATTTTTTCAGAGTACCGAGGTCCAGGTTGATGGTCTTTCTCAACATTTGAATATTTCACTCCATTTCCTTCTTGCTCGCATAGTTTCTGAGAAGTCGGGTATAATTCTTACCTTGTTCCTAAGGTGTTTTTTTCCTTTGGTTTCTTTTTAGATTCTTTATCGTTTGTGTGTAATTGAAAATGATATGCTTACTTGTAGTGTTCTGGCATTTGTCCACCTTGATGGTCTCTGTGCTTCATGGATCTGTGGTTTGCTGTCTGACATTAATGTGGGGAAATTCTCAGTCATTGTTATTTCAAATACTTCTGTTTCTTTTCTCTCTTCTTCTGTTATTTACATTATATGAATGTTATACCATTTGTGTTTTTTTTCCCACAGTACTTGGATATTGCGTTTCCTTCTTTCAATCTTTGTCGTCTTTACCTTTTGGTTTTCAAGGATTCTCTTGAGATATCCTCTCGCTCAGAGAGTCTTTCCTCAGCTGTGTCCAGTCTATTAAGTAATCTCATCAAAGGCATTCTTCATTTCTGTTACAGTGTTCTACATTTCTATTACATTTCTTTTTGGTTCTTTAGGATTTCCATCTCTCTGCTTACCTTGCTTGCCCATCTGTTCTTACGTGCTGTCTACTTTATCCATTATAGCCCCTAGCATATTAATCTTTGTCTCTTTACATTGTGTGTTTTGACTTTTGGTCGGCCTTCTAATTTTTTTTATGATAGACAGACAAATGTATTGGGAAAAAAGAACTGCTGTAAATAGGCCTTCAGTAATGTGGTGAGGTATGGGGGAGGGGAAGCATTTTATAGCTCATTTTATAGGTTTTAGCCTATGCCTCTGGACTGTGAACTTCACAGGTGTTTTACAGTTTTTTTTTCTCCTCACTTAGGTGGAACTGGATGACTAGGATGTCTGGTATTTCCCTTTTCCAGGTCAGTTAGGCTCTGACAATACCCCAGCAGTTTAGATTTTGGTTAGTTAGATTCCCCTCAGGGCAGGCTTTAAGAACAGTGTTCAGACTTATTTTAAGACAGTCCCTTTTCCTACTCCCCCTGCTGGAAGCCCAAGGGTTTTTTTCTCTGATGTTTAGCATGGGTATCTAGTTGTCTACTTTATCCATTATAGCCCCTAGCATATTAATCTTCTGTTTCTTCACATTATAAATCTCAACAATATTGTGGGAGTACTCTTGCAACTGGGTTCCCCTGCAACTTTGAGCTCTCGTCCACACTGAGCCTTCAGCAATTTGTCAAGCACAGTTCAGGTTTTCCTCCTGACATTGGTTTCACTGGTGGTTTTTGCTAGTGAGTCTCTGCTCCCATCAACTGCAACTCTATACCCCTGTCTTTGAAACGTTGGGAGCTAGCTGTTTACCCTTTGTCCTTCCCTTTCTTATGGATCCAAGAGGAGTTGTTGATTTTTCATTCTGTCTAGCTTATTTGTTGTTAGGACAGAGTGATGACTTCGAAGCTCCTTACATGTGGAACTAGAAATTGGAGCATCCTCATTTTTTTTTATTGTGATAAAATACACAAAACATATTTTTCTCTTAACCATTTTTAGTTATACAGTTCCGTGGTAATAATTCCATTCATAATGTTGTGCAACCATCACCATCATCCATCTCTGTAACTATTTTCATCTTGTAAAACTTTATATCCATTAAACAATAACTCCCTGTTCCCCCATTCTCCAGTCCTGGCAACTGCCATTGTACTTTCTGTATGTATGATTTTGACTGTTCTTAATACCTTGTATAAGTGGAATTATACAGTATTTGTCTTTTTGTGACTAGCTTATTTCATTCAGCACTGTGTCCTCAGAGTTCATCTATGTTGAAGCATACATCAGAATTTCCATCCTTTTTAATGATGAATAATATTCCATTGTGTACATATGCCACATTTTGCTTGTCCGTTCATCTGTTAATAGATATTTGGGTTTCTTCCACATTTTAGCAATTACAAATAATGCTGCTCTGAACATGGGTGCACAAATATCTCTTTGAGACCCTGTTCTCAAGTGTTTTTGGTATATGCCCAGAAGTGGAATTGCTGGATCATATGGTAATTCTATTTTAATTTTTCAAGAATCTTCCATACTGCTCTCTATAAGGATTGTACCATTTTACATTCCCAACAATGGTGCATAAGGGTTCCAATTTCCCCATTTCCTTGGCAACACTATTTTCTGTTGTTAAATGATAGCCATCCTTATCAGTATAAGGTGACATTGTAGATTTTTACTTGAATTTCCCAAATGATTAGTGATGTTGAGATCTTTTCATGAGTTTATTGGCCACTTGTATATCTTTGGAGAAATATCTATTTAAGTCCTTTATCCATATTTTAATTTGGTTCTTATTTTGTTGTTGAATCTTAGGAGTTCTCTGTATATTCTGGATATTAATTCTTTATCAGATATGTGATTTGCAAATAGTTTATCTCATTTTGTGGGTTGCCTTTTTACTCTGTTGATACTGTCCTTTGATGTACAAAAATTTTTAATATTTACAAAGTCCAATATATTTTTACTTTTGTTGCCTTTGCCTTTGGTGTCATAGCCAAGAAATCACTAACAAATCCAACATCATGAATTTTCTTCTAAGAGTTTTGCCCTGTGTTTTCTTCTAATAATTTTATAGTTTTAGGTATTAAATTTAAGTCTTTGATCTGCTTTGAGTTAATTGTCATATATAGTATTAGGTATAGGTCCAACTTTTTCTTTTTGCATGTGGCCATTCACTTTTCCTAGAACCATTTGTTAAAAAAAAACTGACCTTTCCCCATTGACGGTCTTGGTACTCTTGTCAAAAATCATTTGACCATACATGTGAGGTTTTATTTCTGCACTCTCTTTTCTATCAAATTGGTCTGTCTTTATGCTGGTAGCACATTATTGTGATCACTGTAGCTTTATAGCAAGTTTTGAAGTCGTGAAGTGTGAGTCCTCCAGCTTTGTTCTTTTCAAGATTGTTTGGCTATTTGGGGTTGCCTTTGAGATTCCATATAAATTTTAGGATGGGATTTTTATTTCTGCAAAACTGAAACAGGGTATTGATAGGGGTTGCATTGAATCCTTGGATCACTTTGGGTAGTACTGATACCTTAACAATATTAAGACTTACAGTTCATGAACATGAAATGGTTTTCCACTTATTTATGTCTTCCTTAACTTATTTTAGTAACATATTGTAGTTTTACTGTGCAAGTCTTTCACCTCCATGGTTAATTAATTTTATTCTTTGATGTTATTATAAATGGAATTCTTTTCATAGTTTCCTTTTCAGAATGTTCATTGCTAGTGTGTAGAAATGCTACTGATTTTTATGTATTTATTTGTATCCTGCTACTTTTATGAATTGATTTGTTATTTTTAACTGTTTTTATGTAGAATATTTAGGGTTTTCTATGTAGATGATCATCTGAAAATAGAGATAATTTTACTTCTTCCTTTCCAGTTTGAATGCTTTTTTCTTTTTCTTGCCTAATTTCTCTGGCTAGGACATCCACTTATACCGAATATAAGTGGAAAAGTGAGAATCTTTGTCTTATTCATGATTTTTGAGGAAAAGCTTTCAGTCTTTCATCATTGAGTATGATTTTTCTCTGTGGGTTTTTCATATATATGACTTTTATTATGCTGAGGTAGTTTCCTTAAATTCCTAGTTTATTGAGTGTTTTCTTCATAAAAAGGTATCGGATTTTGTCAAGTGCTTTTTCTGTATCTATTAATATGATATTATGTTTTTTCCCCTTCATTCTGTTTCTGTTAATGTGGTATCTTACATTGATTATTTTTCATATGTTGGATCATCCTTGCATTCCAAGAATAAATTCCACTTGGTTGAGGTGTGTAATCATTTTAACATGCTGTTGAATTTGGTTTGAAAGTATTCTGTTGAGGACTTTTGCATCAATTGTTGAAACAATAAAGGATATTGTTCCATAGGGTTTTTTCCCCCCTTTTTTTTTCTTGTAGTGTTATAGTCTAGCTTTGGTATCAAGATAATGCTGGCCTCATAGAATGAGTTAGGAAGTGTTCCCTACTCTTCAGTTTTTTGGAAAAGAGTGAGAAGGATTGGCAAAGGAAAGTATATAGTCAAAATGAGAGTACTCTAATACTGTAACATGGTGTGTTAACCACTTAACTCTAGTATAAAGGATAAGGTACAAAAGTATTAAAAATAACTGTAGTTACAACAATTTATTATGAATACACAATATAAAGAGGTAAGTTTTGACTTCAAGATCATAAAAGTGAGGGAGTAAAAGGGCAGAGTTTCTATATGTGATTGAAGATAAGTTGTTATCAGTGTAAAATAGACTGTTATATCTGTAAAATGTTTTATGTAAACCTCATGGTGACCACAAAGGCAACAAAACAACAGTAGAAACACAAAAATTAAAGAGAAGGGAATCAAAGCATACCAATATGGAAAACCATCAGTTCACAAAGAAGGCAGCAAGAGAGGAAGAAAGGAAGAAAGGAATAAGGGAACCTAAAAAAGAGCCAGAAAACATTAAGATGTCATTAGTAAGTCCTTACCTATTAATAATTATTCTAAATGTAAATGGATTTAATTCTCCAATGAAAAGCCACAGAGTGGCCGCATGGATAAAAAAACAAGACCCAACTATATACTTTCTTTAAGAGAGTCACTTAAGATTTAAGGGTATTCATAGTCTGAAAGTGAAGAGATGGAGAAAGGTATTCCATGTAAATGGAAACCAGAAGAGAGCAGGAGTAGCTATGTTTAAATTAGACTAAATAGACTTTAAGCCAAAAACAATAATTAATTGAATAATTATTTATGAATAATAAATAATGTTTATGATGAATAATGTTGTTATATAATGATAAAGAGGTCAATTCATCAAGAGAATATAGCAGTTGCAAATATGTATGTACCCAACATTAGAGGACTTAGCTATATTAAGCAAATACTAACAGATCTGAAGGGAAAAATTGACAGAATACAATAATAGTAGGGGACTTCAATCTTCCACTTCTATCAATGCATAGATCATCCAGAAAGAAAATTAATAAGGAAACAATAGATTTGAACACTGTAGACCAAATGGACCTAAGAGACATATACAGAATATTCTATCTAATAACAGCAGAATACACATTTTCTCAAGTGCACACAGAACATTTGCAGTATAGATCGTAGGCCACAAAACAGATTTCAGCAAATTCAAGAAGATATGAAACATTGCTGAAAGAAATTAAAGGAGACCTAAGTATATGGAAAGATACCCTATGTTCATGCATTAGAAGACAATATTACTAAAATAGCAATATGTCCCAAAGCGATCTCCAGATTCAGTACCATCCCTATCAAAAGTCCAAAGGCTCATCCTAAATTCATATGGAGGTTATGCAAGAGCTCAACAACATGGGCATCCACTCACTAAGGCCAACCTGACTACGGCCACTGCTAAGTGCCCAATCTGCCAGCAGTAGAGATCAGCACTGCCCCCAATATGGTATCAGTTTGATTATACTGGACTGCTTCTGTCCTGGAAGGGGTAACACTTTGTTTTTACTGGAATAGACAGTTGAACACAGATTTGACTAACCTGCATGCAATGCTCTGCCAGATTGATTATCCTTGGGCTTATAGAATGCTTTATATACTACTAGAGTATTCCACATAGCATTGCTTCTGATCAAGGAACTTCCTTAGCAGCAAAGAAAGTGTAGCGATGGCCCGTGTACAGGATAATCCACTTTACCTTGTTCTCTCTGTCTCGTGTCTCATATCTGCCTGCTGCTGGTTCAAGGGCTCAAGTTCTAAGCCTCTGTTAGGCATTCAGAGCACATACGCAATAGGGACCCAGAGCACCCCTAAACAATGTTTTTAAACTGGGTTAACAGAAGTTCCATCTGTTGCAGGTGCTCCTAATCACTCTAAAGAAGGCACTTTCCACCTATCATACAGCGAGAACCAGTTTAAAAAAATCTACTCTTGATAAGCAAGGGAAGCCAATAATATATTGGCATTCTTCTGGATTCTGTCATCTCTTCACAGAGTGATACTGAAGTTACAGATTATTTTCTCCCTCACTGAGGGATGCTAGTCTAGCCATCTTTGGATGAGCAGAGAGAAAACAGAGTCAGGGCTGTGCACATGTACACTCTCTTATTTCTTTGCCATAAATTTAGTTTTTCCCACCCCTGAGCCCATGGAGTGCTGTTCCTTAGCTGGGATTGGCAGATAAAATACTAGGATCTCAGCCATGCATGGTTGGAAAAAGGCTGGGACTGGGTACAGGGCCAGGGGGTTAGCTCATCAGTGAGGAGCGTCCTTGTAGAGGATTCTCTAAAGGATGTTAGTGAATTGGCACTTGATCCACTTGGGTTAGCTGGATAGGCCAATTGCAGTTACTGAAGTTCCCAGAATGTATAATGGCTCAAATGCATTAAAGTTTATTTTTACTCACATGGACAATCACAAGATCTCCCAATTGGTAAGACACGTAGGGATCCAGGCTGTAGGCTCTGCCATCTTTCATAAATGGCTTTCAAGCTTGCCCTGGAAATCAACACCCAATCCATAGAAAAGGAAAGAGGCACAGATGAGGTTTTTATGTGCCAGACTGTAATACCACTTCTCGTTTTCCTTTGGTAGAACTGAATCATATGATCAGAGAGACTAGGCTATAAGCCCAAGAAGAGGAAATGAATTTGGTGAGGTCTGGCAATGTCAGACACAATATTTATATCCAAGGAACGGTGATGTACTGTTTGGAGCAGAGCAGTAGGAGTGAAAGCCATGGTTTTGAATTCAGATAGGAGGCAGCATTCTGTCTGAACTGTTCTGTCCAGCCTGAAGTTAGATATTAGTCAGCTGCAGGCAAGGAGATGGTTTTGGTGGTGGGAATGTTATGGGTGCTAGTGTCCAGACCCCAGGAAAAGGGGGCTCCGAGAATCAAGTAGGGTGCAATTCTGGGTTTTGAGCCAAGAACTAAGGCTTAAGTTTGGCTCCAGTGGTAATGAAGGCCAATAGTATGGACAATAGAGATTGGAGAGAAAGCTTCATGTGAGGGCTTGCCTTGAAGATTCTTTGTCTATGACCAGCAAGACCTAATCCTAGGGCATCACTGCTGGTGGGCCTGAGACTCTTTGGCCCAAGCTTGGTTTTGGGGAAGCTTGGGGATGGTTCTCCTCCTCAAATTTTCTTTAACACTGTCTTTTCTAGAAGGACACTCACCTATGCCCTTCAAAGAGGCTTAATGTCTTCTGAAGATAGGTGTCCTGATACCTGTGGATTCCATACTCACACTCCCCAGCTACTAGGAATTTACATTAAAATAATGCTGGGACACAGGTCACACATGTCTGATGTTCTGTGTTCTCATAGAACACATTCTGTCTCCCGGTTTAGGCATGTAACTTAAGGGCTAAATAACTACTAGGTTTTAAGTTAATATTTAAGAAAAACCCTACTAGATTCTCTATAAATAACTGGATCATGAATTAGTTGTTTTGTTTGCTTTCCTGTTTGGAGGTGGCCAAAAAGTCTTAGCAATTGTTTAGGGCTTTCTGAAAATTGTTTTTTAAGAATGATACTGCATGTACTGTCTAGAGATGTTGTTGGAACAGATGTTGTGAGAGGCTCTTACACTCTAATATGCTGAGAAAGCCCGTGTATCCCCTAGGTGTTATCACAGAAAATCCTCAAATACATTCATAGCACTACAGGGCGTTGCCTTCCACTTGACCCTTCCGTTGTCTTGATTGTTCAATGCACAAGGGTTATTAAAAAGCTGAAAGATGATTATTACACTCTGTTGTGGTTGCCAGCTATGTGCTGGCAGATTTTTGAAAACAGAGTCAGGAAACCACTGTAGTTTAATACATAATAGGATGTGGATAATTCTGGTCTCAGAGTAAGCTAGTCTATTTCATAAATCAAAATATGGGATGATAAAGGATGCAGCATCTTACAGTATCTGAGCATAGATTCGGTGGTAAATCTGCCATTTAATGGCAACTTGACCTTTGGCTAATTTTAACCAAGTTAGAGCCTTAGTTTCCTCATCTGAGAAATGGGTTGTAGTATTCGTCATGTCCATAGGATTACTGATGGAACTAAATGAGACAATGTATAGATAGTGTTTATCATGGCATATAGTAGGCCCTGAAAAATGTTTCCTCTTATTTTAGACTAAGATTTTTTTAAAACTTGCCATTTGAGTAAGAAAAAATGGGAGATTAATCATCTACCAAATCCAAACATTTGTTCTTACGGGTTAGAACTGAATCCTTGAAATTCTGCTGGTAAAAGGGAACACTTTTGATCATCTCCACTTGTATCAGCCAGTCATAGAAAATCTCAAATGAAGTGGGGAAAATATCCCAAACACAGTCTCGAGCAGAGTTCTGATAGTGTGGGCTCCCTGTCAGTCACATCAGCATCACAGGGAACTTGGCTATAAATACAAATTATTGGGCTGGACACCCCAGGTGAGCTAGATCTGAAACTTGGGGTGGGGCCCAGTTTTCTGTGTTTTAATAAGCCCTCTCAGTCATCTTAAGCTCAGATTTGAGGACCCCTGGCATAGAGCCACCAGAGATAAATTTGTTGATCAAACCCAGCCTGTAGTCATTGCAGAGAACTGATGGAAGTTCATGAGTCAGACCTGCATTTCCAGCTGCCTTCTGTAATCTCACCCGAGCACTTCATGCCCCTATTCTCCTCCTCCTATAGCATCTTGGTTAACAGTCCTGTTATCCATCCAGTTGCCCACTCTTCTAGATTCTTCCACCCTCTCACTTTTCATCCAAACTGGCACTGAGAACCTGTTGATCTCGCTTCCTGGGTACTTACATCTGTCTTCTCCCACTGCCAGTCCTCATTCAGGCTCCCACTCTCAGTGGGTTTGTGATCACAGTGCCACAGCCTTGTTTTTGTTTCTGATCTGTTTCTTTAGTTTCTTCTTCCCACGCTCCCTCTAGAGTGACTTTACTAAAACATGGACGGATCTGTTGTTCCACTGCTTAAAAATCTTCAGACGATATAGACAAATTCCTTACTGTGATATTCCAGGCTCTTTAGAACAGAGCCAGAGACTACATCTGCAGCCTCCCCTTCTTCCTGCCCCTTTCTCTCATTCTCTGTACTTCTGCCACTGTGCATTTCTTATGTTAATTCCAAGCTCTTTCATACTCTCTTGCTCTGCGTGTGTATCCGTCCCTTGCCTTGCACGTTCTTCTTCATTATCTGCTTGTTGAGGTCCTATTGAACAGCTCAGCTCCAAAGTCACTGCCCTGAGAACCTTCCTGGACCCTTCTGAGGAGATTAAGAATCTCTCTTTTTGGGTCTCTAGCTATACTCCACTTTTAAAGGCATTTACTACTTGTATTGATGGTTTTCCTACTAGACTGCGAGCTTCCTAAGGGCCAAAAATTTTATTGTTTTATTCATCTTTGTACCTCCAGCACCCAGCACAGTGCTTAGGTCTTATTAAGTAGTTGCCTGCTAAATGTTTGCTGAAGGAATGAGTAAGTGCTTTCTTACAAGAGGATTTTCCTTTTAAGAAACAAAACCTCAGCTGCCCAGGCACAGAATACTGCCTCTGAGAGAGTATTTATGTTCTGGATCACAGCAGCCATGGAAGAGGAAGGAATACATCTTTCAGGGGAAACCATGGGAGAGTTTGGGCAGGTGAAATGTAATTATCCAAGCTGGCCGCGGGCCAAAGATTCTCAGAGCTGCCAGGCCAGGGCTAAACACAAATGAACACGACCTTCATCTCACATCCCTTCTGAAGAGCTGCTCCTCCGGCAGCCTGGAGCCCCCTAACAGCTTGCCGCGGCCCTGGGTCAGCGTCGCTCACAGGGAAGGGGCAGCAGAGCCCTGTGCCCCAGCTGAGTGGGCTGCTCGGCTCTCAGCGCCTTTGGTCTAAACACACAGCCTGGTGTGGGAACGGAAGCTGGCCTGTGATCATCCTTTCATTCTTTTCGGCCACACTGCTGCATTCTTTCCAGCGGAAGTTAGCACCATGCACTTGCTTTTGAGGGCATGAGACCCCAGCATGTAATGGTATCTTGACCTCTGGTTACTGGCAGCCAATTCTACCTGGGAGGGGTGGAAGGTAGCAGAGATATAGTAAACATAGCCAGGACCACTGAGCCCCTGGTTTTAAATATAGCTAACACCGTAAGAGCCATGGCGCTTCCAACAAGTAAGTCACCTTGGAGGTGGCCACAGGAGAGAGGCGGCAGACTGAAGATCAAGGCATGTCCTTTATACAAGACAATCTCACATTTCATCGGTATCGTGCCTCTTAACCATTCTCCAGACAAGATTTTATGCCCAGAGCAGAGACTTTCCCCTAAGCAGCAATATTCCTGTATGTTCTACTTTTCATTTCCTTGATTCTCCCTCCAAAGGTCTCCAAGCAATTTACAAACTGTGGGTTGTGTTTGCAATTCAGACCTTTAAAGTTTATCTATCATCCTCTCCCCTTTCACTTTTCCTTTGTCTTTTATGATTGTGATTGAAAAAGAGGAAGAGTTGGGAGATTCACGCTCGTGAATGTATATGAAGCCATTTCATCTGCTGGGTGAGATGCATGCCCAGACAGTCTTTTTTAAATGGTTGTCTCAGCAGCACCAGGACTGCTTTGGAGCTATTCCCTCCAATTGCACAAATTCATTATTTACTCTTTTACTGCATCTATTTACAAGTCCACATGGACCCTCTGGGAGGCCTCAGAGCTCCAGTAATGAAGCCTAGCTCACTCTACTTTGATATATCTCACTGCTACTGCTGCTCGGGGGATGGAGATCATGCCCACTTCTGCTTCAGAAGGTCAGCCTGACTGAGGACAAAGGATTTTAAATTGTGCTCTGTGGAATCCTGGAATTCTGAGTAGGCTGCCGAGAGTTCTAGGAAATAACAGTAATAAAATCAGCCATGGGCATTCTTTTATTTTTCAAGGCACTATGCTTTTGGCTTGGTTGGTAAACTTCATCTGAGGTTAATATGTAATCTAGGGCAAGTAGATTGTACTACCTGATGTTTAAGAGTTCCCACAGGTGTGAACCGAGTGTGTGTGGAGGAGCCAGGGGGGAGTGGTAATCAGGGGTGTTCTGTGGTAGTGACTTGTCCCAAATAGAAGTTTGTCTATTTGACTAGGACTTCAGCTCCAAGGGTAAGAGTGTCTGGCTCAGAAGTAGGTACTCAACAAACATTTGTTGAGTGAATGAATGAGTTTTCTAGCTGTTCTATGTCCTCTGATGGCCCTTCTTGCAGGCTTCATTCTGCTCCAGATCTTGTGCCTATTTTGATGAAAGGAGGAATTTATTCAGCAGCTTTGCTCTACATGTCTCGTATACTTAGAGTCAGGACCCTCAGGCTTGATTGGGACCCAGTGACCCCAACATGACCTGTTGGCTGATCCCATCATTGCTCCCCAGGATTTGCTCCCAGGGAATTCCTAGATGCTTGGCTCATCTTTGGTCCTAGCTGTTCCCCTTCTCCTCTGGTAATGGCTCAGACAGTAAGCCTGGCCCTGCCCTCTCGTCCCCTTGATTCAAGAGCAGGAGCTCTGGGGGCCTGTCATCTTGGGTTTTCCTCTAGTTAAATGTTATTCTCCTAACTCGAGAATTTTGGCCACCAGCAGAGATGACCAGGTCCCTAGAACCAAAAGCTTTATGGCCTAGCTGCTCTCTGGGAATATGCTTCTCTATCTAGCCAGACCTCCCTCTCAGAGAGCTGAGCACGTGAGTATGCAGGAGAGGCTGTCAGGGTTTGACTCAGTTTCTCTGTTAGAGTGACACTTCATGCCTCCGTTTTCCAACCTCCAAGCTCTCCAGAAAGGTCAGGGTTCTCAAACCAGAATTTAGAGTGAAGGGAATTCTCTAACCTCTACCCACCCAAATGGTCATAGGTAAGTTAACAATGTACAAGTGCCTCAACTAACAAACACATACAGTGACCCCTTGGGAAAATATTGGGGACTCTGTCCTGTCTGCACTGAGATTGAATTTGTAACAATGGACAAAATTGTTACCAAAAACTTTATTACAATTATCTTGGGACAAACACTCAGAGTGAGAGGACCTTGCTCCTTAGATACTCAGCCCCCTTCCCTCTGCAGGTACTGAGGGGGAGTCTCTGGTCATCGTAATGTGGCTTGGTGGTGGTGGAAATAGAAGTCTGGGCAGTGACTTCTGGTGAGGATGTGGGGAAATTAGCCCATGGGGAAAGAAAAGAATCTACATGGATAGGTACCTGGGGAAGTTTCTGGGAGAGACATGGAGGTGAGGGTTTTAGAGGAAGCAGCTACTGGGTCTAAGAATTTCTGACTGCAATCTTCTTTAGTGGTTTATAAGAGCACAATAAAAGGTTCCAATTATTTTTGGCTGCTGAATTAGTTTGCTTGACTAAGACCCCATGTTGGAGTCCAGCTACTTGGGAACCAGGGATTTCATTCAACAAATATTCAGTGCCAACTACTGTGGAAACCACAGTGAAAAAACAGACCAAAATCCTTTCTCCTGGAAATTATTGGAAGAGATAGACAGTAAATTAAAATAATTAAATTATGTCACCTATTATAAAATTTCAGTATATGGCAAAAATAAAGCAGGAAAGGGAGACAGAGAATTCCAAGATAGGGAACATGCTGAAAATTTTAAATACGGTGGTCAGGGAAATCCTCTGCAAGAAGTGACGTGGGAGCAGAGATTTGAGGGCTGTGATGGGGTGAGCCAGGCAGGTCTCCTGAGGCAGAGCTGCAGAAGAGTTAGTGCCAAGGCATGTTGTGGCACAGCAAGGCAGCCAGCGAGGCTGGAGGGGCATGCGGGAGGCAGAGCGTGGCCGCGGTGATCACAGGAGTTTGTAAGCCAGTATGAAGCCTTCGGCTTTCCCTCCGGAGGGCTCTGAGAAGAGGAGTGATCAATACAACTTAACCATGACTTAAGTTTTAAGGGGAGGAAAGATGGAAGAGGAGGCAGATGTAAGGAGAACAGACAAGACTTATTACAAAAACCCAGATGATAGATAAAGATGGTGGCAGTGAATATCATGAGAAATCTGTGGATTTCTTAGCCTTACACACCCATTAATTATTTAATTGAAAAAGTCATTTAACGAACAGTTTAATGAATATTTATTGAGTTCTCCCAGAGATGACAACCTGACATGGGAGACAAACAGGTAATTGTCACAAGCCCATGTAGCTCCAGAACTCTGGGAGCCAGACAAGGGAACACTGGGGAGGGAGGATGTGGCACCTTCTCGTCAGAGAATCTGCTGAGAAATGTAAAGAAGTGTTTGGCGGGTGCCATGTCTGAGCAAGGGCAGAGGCGCAGAGCTGAGCAAGGGGACGGCTGAGGGGTACAATGTGGTTGGAGCATGGTGTACTGAGAGGTGGTGGCTGGAGGTGATACCCCAAAGGCAGGTTGGGGGCATTTGTGAGGGGAAGGTGAGAAAGCTGCAGGCCAGGTTGGGGGCTGGGGGAGGGAACTTCCCTTGGAACAGCCACAGCAATAAAACAGGACCTGCTTTTCTCAGTAGTCCCACTTGTTCCCTGGAAGGAGACAGCTAGTGTGCCTCCAGCAAAGGGGACGCTGAGGCACCTGGGCAGAAGGTCCGAGCTGGAAAAGCCCTGAGAGTTCATCCAGCCGCTTTCACTCATTATCCAGAGGATGGCTTGGAAGCCCAGAGAGGGGAGGAATTGTCCAAGGTCACCAGTTAGAAAATGGCAGAGCTGGGCTCTTAATCCTGGACAGCATTCTCTTGCCCTGACTTCTGTATGTCAGAGGTTTTTTTTCAGTCTCTCTTTTATTCAGTGGGATGTATCCCTTTCTTTGCCATCTATTTGTCAGGATCCATCCTGAGGGTCTGGTTTCTGTCTTGGTAGGAATATCATGGAGGCCACAGACTTAGCCTTGGAATCATGCTGACCTTTCAGTCATGCTGAGGCTCTTTCTCTGTTTTGACCTGTGTCCCTTTCTGCACCTTTTATCATTTGCAGGGAATCATGACTTGCTCCATACTCTAATTTCTTGCTCCTGTGACTGATCATCTCTACCTGATGACCCCATCTGAGGCTGTACCCTGTTCTGTTCTCTCTAGAGAGAGCTCTCTACCAATCTCCCATACAAGGCAAGTGTACCCAAGTATCATTTTTCTCCCACTTCCAAACTCTAGAATATTCTCTTCTAAACCCAAGCCATAAGGCCTCTTTTCATCTCTGCATAAATTCTTCTCCTCTTGTCCTTAATTCTCTCCCTGTCTGTTTTAAATCCTGGTGTCTTCTCCCTCTTATTGTTGTCTCTGTTACCGATTACCCCACTATTCACAAAAGCATCCAGGCACTAACTGGATAATTGGATAAGAAAGAATTCTTTTATAAGTGAAAAGGAGGGAAGGAGGCTGTGGATAATCATACTTTATTGTTTTTTCTCTGCCCCATCCGTGTTTCTCATAACAAATAGAACCTGGATTTTAGGTTTGATTTGAAATGTGCAGAGTGGAGCTATTGTATCTCTTCCTCTTCCTTTTCTTCTTACTCTGTATTTTCATGCAATAGACAAAGATTTCCATTTTTCAGATGGCAACTTCAGACTGCCAGCAGTGTGAGCTTCCTTGTTCTTCTTTAACCTGCCATCACCAAGCCAACCATCTTGACTTGCTTATTGGAATCCCACTGTGTCATTTCCCATGGCTCCAAGTTTTGATCAACCTGTAACTTCAAATACCATCTCTATTCTGATGGCTACCAATTTTGTACCTCCAACCCAAATATCACTCTCTATTTAATGCTCTTTAGATATAAGACCTTGTAGATTGTCACAAAGCTTTCACGGTCTTATAACTATTACAGGTTTAGGGTTGAGTCCCAGTCCCATAATTTTTTGGCTATCACTTAAGGTAAGCTCTTTTTTTTTTTGCCTTTTTTTAAGGTAAGTTCTTTAGCTGTTGAGCTTTTTTCCTCTGCTGAAAATGGGAGAATATGAATACTCATCTGCTAAATCTAGTAGGAGGATAAAATGAGATCATGGATGTAGAATTGTCTTGTAAATTGAAATGGAGTTTTAAAAAGCCTTCTCTGCAAGCCCTCATTGTTTTGTGCATTGGATTTACAATTTGAGCAGAAACCAGATAAATTTAGAAATTGCTCCTGCAATAGACACATATTACCACCAGGTGGCAGGAGAAACCTGTGATGCAATAGAGGGGAAAAAAAAGTTCGAAGACAAAATAAATTCTGGTTGTTAAAACAGCCACCTCTTTAGTGATTATTAAATAAACAACAAAGCTCATAAATCACAGCATCCCTGAATAAACCAAATATAAGGCTTTAATGCAATGTGTTTCAAACAGTTTTTTAGGCAATGGTGATCATTTCCCGGTGAAATCTTACACAAAACCCAAAATACAAAAACTAGATAAAAGTGGCAGTACTATTTCTGAAGTAGGGCAGAGACACTGGGAGTATGTTCCCTCATCTTCTTTTTTTATCCTTGAACCACCTTTGCAGAACCTCAGGTCTTCATGGACAGAATTTTATTTTTATTATTATTTTTTAGTTTATTTATTTTCAATGTATAACTGAGGTACAACATTTATTAGTTTCAGGTGTATAACATAATTATTCAATATTTGTATATATTGCAAAATGATCACTAGTTAACATCTGTCACCATAAGTAGTTATTGAATTTTGGGGGCAGTTTTAAACCACTGTCCTGGAAAGGCTATTTTCCCAATACACTCTTAGAAAATTCTTTTAACATGTGAAAAAATACATCATACATCATACTTTTTGAAAATGAATTTAAAATAGTTTATATAAAATATAAGTTATAAATATATAAAATGTATGTAAACATGAATCATAAAATTAATAGAATTTATAGAATACACAGAATTTTTAGAGATTCTACAGCTAGAACACATAAACGTAAATTTTTAAATTTTAAAATAAAAATATTATTTTAAGACACTTAAGGAAAGTGTCTTAAAATAATATTTTTCACATTCTCAGCTACTACCCACCTTTTATTTTAATTGTCGGAAATTTTCTACCTAGCTTTCAGTTCAAGAAGGCAGATTGAGCATAAGCATTCAGTCGCTTTTACCCTTTAACGTATCAATATGAATCATGAGTTCAATGTAAGGCAGTATTAAAGTAAATCAGCTCATTAAAAAGTGAGAATGTGGTGTGTCACATTAGAAGATCAAATGTTTTGAAGAATTTCTGGAATATGGCAAGCAGATTGGGTTTGAACTTCTGGGCAAGCTGGAGCTAATCAGGCCAGGGCTTGGTCTTACCCCAGAGAAAGCAGCAGAGCAGAGGAGAAGCAGGTTTTTACTGGGAGAGTGAGTCTCCCCACCTTTCACAATCAACAGTACAGTGTGGAGAGGTGCAGAAGGGGAGGGGTGGCCAAACTAGTCATGATGAACAAACTTGTCTGTAGGATGGCTACCTTGTTTAACTCCTCAAACTTCCCTCTTTATTTTCCTCCTCAAATCCGCCTGAATTGTGGGTGGCCTGTCCAACTAAGTCTGAAGAGAGAGGAATATTTTCTAAGGAAATCAAGAAATCTGTGTTCAGGAGGGCAGACCACACAAAAGGGATTATTGTAATCCAGAATACTATCTTCTTTACATAGGCACTGGGGCCAGTGGGCACTGGGGATGGTACCACCGGCCTGCTCCCATTCTCACACCCTAAGGAGATACTTTCTGGTCAGCACACTGTATCTACAGACTGAGAGCCCACATTCACTCCTCTCCCTCAGGGGAGGAGCTGTGAATGGCTGAGCAAACCAACCCATCTCTCTCCATTAATCAACTTTGACCTTCAGAAATGTGAATAGATAACCAGTGATCTCCAGAACCATAAAGAGAATAAGAAGCAAACCATGAGACTGAACTAAAAACTGACCACAGAGAAAATAGGGATAATTGAGGGAAAAGAAGAAAACTTAAAAAGGATTATTGAAGATATGAATAATCAGGAAGATATTGTTCCTCTCAAATGAGGAGAGTGTATTATGGTAAAGAGGCAATCCGCGAACAAAGAAAATTCCAAGGATATTTAAAAATTTAATTCTTATATCAAGGCTGGTACGGTGCACAGCCCTAGGGGTGTAGCATTGGCTGCAACTCTCTGGATGGCGCAGTGCACAGCCTGTGTGGCCTAATGCAGTGGCTGGAGTTTGGAGGTCAGGCTACCTGGATTGAAGTGTAGACACACACAGCTGGGATGATGGCTTGACTTATCTGACCTTAGTTTCCTTCTGGCCCTAAAATATTGTAGAACCATAGTATTCAGTGAAGGCACAGCAGGAGGCCTTTTCCTGTCTTTGGTTCCTACAGATGTTAATAGACTCCCATGGGAGGCCCTGCTCCTCTCAAGGTCATTCAGCCTCAGCTTTTATAATCTGTTGCAGCTTTTTTCTCCTTTGGATCTGAACTTGGGAATGTGAAGGAGTTGGGAGGGCATCCTCTTCCCTTACCCCCTCACCCAGATGCTGACTGGTCCCAAAGCAATTCTTTCTTGGTAACACTTCAATCCAGGATGAGTACATATCTCCTTTATAAAGATGGGAACATAGAAAAATCAATATAAGGTTTATGGAAAAATTCTGTAGCACAAGAGAAGCATGGTAATGTACTGTGACTAAGCAAATTCACTTTCCTCTGAAATAGATTTCTTACAAGAAAGTGAAAAAAAATCAATTCCTAAGAAGATACATGAAGATACTTGCTTCTTTTAAACTGACCAGGCTGTTATGAAGATGGAGGGGAGTAACAAAATGAAAGGATGCATAGAAATGAACAATTATAGGAGCTAAAATAAAATCTATAAAGGAATCAAGAAAGTAGAGACAGGATACTATTAGAAAAAAACAATGAAGGGAGGTAGAAGACAAACTAGATGTTCTCAGGATGCAGAGAAAAAGGGTAAAGATATCAGAGCAATATCAAATAAGAGGCAGCTGTAAGCAATAGGAGGCAGAAGTTAACTTCATGATTAACTTCGTGTTGCTTCGTGTTTACTTTTTCAGCCACATGCATGCATGATAGAAAAAACCCAGGAGCAGGAGTTCAGAGAAAAGATGATGGAGCATAACATGTTTCTCCACAGAAGAATCCTTAAAAACACTGGTGAGACACCAAACTCTCTGCAGCTGTGTGAGTGGGGGTTTTGAGTTATTTCTCTTGGTTGTTAAAGAACCCAGTGACTCAAAAGGCTAGAAATGATGCTGGGACTACTGGATATCCATATGCAGAAGGATGAAGTTGGACCCCCATTGCCTGCCATACAGGAAAATTAACTCAGAATGGATCAATGACCCAAATGTAAGTGGTTTTACTACAGGATTCTTAAAGAAAGCAGGCTTAAGTCTTTGTGGATCTCAGATTTGGCAACAGTTTCTTAAATGTGGCAACCAAAGCACAAGCACCAACAGGAAAAATAGAATAAATGGGGCTTCATCAATGTTAAAGACTTCTGTGTTTCAAGAGTTCTCAAAGGGTACCATCAATAAGGTGAAAAAAATCACAGAGTGGAAGAAAATATTTGCAAGTCACATATCTGATAAAGGATTTATATCTAGAATATTTAAAGAAGCCTTGCAATTCAATAATAAAAAGACAACACAATTAAAAATGGGCAAAGATCTGAATAGACATTTCTCCAAAGAAGATCTACGAATGGCCGATAAGCTTAGGAAAAGATGCTCAACATCATTTAGTCACCAGAGAAATGCAAAGAAAAACTGAGGCACCACTGTATACTCATAAGACAGTTACAATTAAAAAGACACACATAACAAGTATTGGCAAGAATGCGGAGAAATGAGAGCACTCATACAGTGCTGGTGGGAATGTAAAACAGTGCAGTTGCCTTGGAAAACAGTCTGTCAATTCCTGAAAAATTGAGACAAATTTTTGACCCAGTAACAATTCAACTCCTAGCAATTTCAGTTCCACCAAGAGAAACTGAAAACATACATCTGCCAAAACCCAAACCCAAACCAAAAGAGCAAACAAAAAACAAACTTGTGCATGAATGTTCATAGCGCCATTGTTCATAATAGCCAAAAGGTGAAAACTACCCACTTGTCCATTATTTGGTCATAGAAAGGAATGAAGTGTTGATACCCACTAAAGGAATGAGTCTCCAAAATGTTATGCCATGTGAAAGAAGCCAGTCACAAAAGACCACATATTGTATTATTTCATTTACATGCAATGCCCAGAACAGGGAAATCCACAGAGATAGAAAGCATACTAGTCGTTGCCTATACTAGTGGCTGGAGGGGGATGAGGAATTTAGGAGCTAAGGATATGGAGTTTCTCTTTGGGGGTGATACAAATATTCTAGAACTGATTGTGATAATGGTTACACATCTCCATATACACACTGAAAAACCATTGAATTGTACAAGGGTGAACTATATGGCATGTGAATTGTATCTCAGTACAGCTGTTATAAAGACTAGAATATTGTAGACATTGGGTCATATATAGACTGAATGTCCTCAACATATCCTCCATGTTCTTATTATGCTTCAAAAATATATATTAATTTTTCTGCTTAGAGTTTTAAATTTATTTCTCTTCCACGTTGGTAATCCAATTTTCTGCAGTATCTACTACTTCTGCTACAGCTTTTGTAATTCCACAGTTTTGCTTTCCATCTCTGTCCTGTCTTTCTTTCTTTTTTTTTTTTTTTGGCATTTTTTTGGTATCATTAATATACAATCACATGAGCAACATTGTGGTTACTAGATTCCCTCCATTATCAAGTCCCCGCCACGTACCCCATTGCAGTCACTGTCCCTCAGCATAGTAAGATTCTATAGAGTCACTACTTGTCTTCTCTGTGCTATACTGCCCTCCCCTTGCCCCCACTACATTATGTGTGCTAATCATAATGCCCCTTAATCCCTGTCTCCCTCCCTTCCCACCCACCTTCCCCAGTCCCTTTCCCTTGGTAACTGTTAGTCCATTCTTGGGTTCTGTGAGTCTGCTGCTGTTTTGTTCCTTCAGTTTTTGCTTTGTTCTTATGCTCCTCAGATGAGTGAAATCATTTGATACTTGACTTTCTCCGCCTGGCTTATTTCACTGAACAAAATACCCTCTAGCTCCATCCATGTTGTTGTAAATGGTAGGATTTGTTTTCTTCTTCTGGCTGAATAATATTCCATTGTGTATATGTACCACATCTTCTTTATCCATTCATCTACTGATGGACACTTGGGTTGCTTCCATTTCTTGGCTATTGTAAATAATGCAGTGATAAATATAGAGGTGCATATATCTTTTCCATTCAGGGACTTTTTCTTTCTTCAGGTATATTCTTAGAAGTGAAATTACTAGATCAAATGGTATTTCTATTTTTAGTTTTTTGAGGAACCCCCATACTGCTTTCCACAGCAGTTCCACCAATTTACATTCCCATCAAAAGTGTAGGAGGATTCCCATTTCTCGGCATCCTCACCAGCTTTTGTTATTTGTTGTCTTTTGGATACTGGCCCTTTTGACTGGTGTGAGGTAATATCTCATGGTAGTTTTAATTTGCATTTCCCTGATGATTAGCTATGTGGAGCATCTTTTCATGTGACTGCTGCCCATTTGTATTTCTTCTTTGGAGAAATGTGTCTTCATGTCCTCCACCCATTTTTTAATCGGATTATTTTTTTTTTGGGTGTTAAGGCATATGAGTCCTTTATATATTTTGGATGTTAACCCCTTACCAGATGAGTTGTTTATGAATATATTCTCCCATACTGTAGGATGCCTTTTTGATCTGCTGATGGTGTCCTTTGCTGTACAGAAGCTTTTTAGTTTGATGTAGTTCCACTTGTTCATTTTTTATTTTGTTTCCCTTGCCCAAGGACATGTGTCTCATAGATGTGATTTTACTCTGTTTCTTCACTGGGGCATCCCACCTCTGAGACTTAGTACTTTCTTCTTCAGCAATGAACATGAATCAGCTGTTTAGATGTTGTACATGCCTTGGGGTAATGCCAGTTTTCTTGGTTTTCACTGGGGTCAGCCTACAAGTTGTTAATGGAGTGTTAACTGAAGTTTGCTGGCCATTTTCATGGAAATTTGGGAGTGAGGTCATCAAATATCTGCTATAAGTCACCATCTTAGCCCATCCCTTTCTGGTCAAATTTATTTGCTAGAAGGTTTAATGTTGAATGAATTATATATAATTTAGGGAAGTTGAGATTCATGGATATATTGGTAGGAATTCAAATAATTGGAAAAGCACTTGGAAACTTCAGTCTTGAGAGAATGTCTTATCTTGTGATAGCAATTGCAGGAAGAGGCAGGAAGGAGGCTTTTGTCAGAAATAGTGTTAGCTAGACCAGTGGATATAAAATTTGATTACTACCATACATCAGAATGAATTCCAGATGGATTCAAGAGTTAAAAGACTGTACAGTCAGAAAGCAGAGTAAAGTAAAATAGAATTGTTATCATTTTCTTTTACCCCAACAGTAGAAACCTCACCAAGCACTGAAGTCAAGGAAAAATAATCATAAGAGAAAGGGTTCCAAATTTGGACCCATAAAATGAAAAACTTCTGTTCCATAACAAAAATAACCAAAATTTAAAAGGCCGCATACTTTGAATGTATTTGTAATGATAATGACAAAGTCACGGTCATAGAATCTCCTGTCTGCGTGGAACCTTAGGAATTACTTTGGTCCGATTCCTCCTGAGGCACAGTGTGGGGTATTAGATCCCTACTGCACTTGGGGCTAACTTACTGTGGGAAAGCCACCCAGTGTTCTGTTTCAGAGCATGGCCTTTGGAATCTCTATACCGGAGTTTGGTCAGCTTAACCACCTACTAGCTGCGTTATCTTGAGGAACTTGTTTCCCTAAGTCTCCGTTTCTTCATCTGTAACATAGAGGAAAATGATAATCTCTATCTCACAAGGTTATAGTGAGAATAAGATGAGATAAAGAATTTAGGTAGAGTACCTAACAATGCCTGGCACACATGAAGAGCTTGGTAGATGTACTGCTTCACTTGTCATCACTGTCCTGGCTGTGCTTGCCGTCCTGATCACTGACCATCGCCACCATCATCATGCTCCTCGGACCTTTTGCAGGCTCCCAGGTACCTTGGAGGAAGTCAGCCCTGCAGGTGGGTGAGGTGAAAATGAGGCCGTATTGGGCAGATCGTCACATGTCCCCACTGTAGATCTGCCCTGCTTCCTCTCTTCCCCCTGCTGGTCTCCTGGCTTAGCACTTCTCTTAACTCAGACACTCCATCCCTTGGCCAATCCTGATGTGCCAGGACACTGTAACATGCGGAAGGTTATGAAATTTCTCTTTCTTCCAGTTTCCTCATTTGGAAGTTGGAAAGAACACTTCCTATGGCCTCATGGTTGTGATGAGAGTTTTTTAAAGTGCATGGTTATGAAGTTTGACATAGCAGCAGACATACTGTAGATCCTCCAAAAGTCTTAATACATTTTGAGAGAGGGTGACTTGCTCAATGTCACATGTCTTATTGAACCAAGGAATGCCCTTGGGCACAGTGTCTAACTATTGTTAGATTTATAGCCTAGTCTCATGTTAAATATGGAAGGGCAGGCTGTTGCTTGGATATACTATGCTTGACCCAGTTCTCTCTCAGCTCCATATTCATTCACTTCTGAAATTCCTAGAGTGGCTTTTCCACACCCAGTAGTAATAGCTTTTTGGCTTTCTGTGATAGCTTGTTTTCTTTCTTCTTTTCAAATTACTTATGACCACTTGTTTTTCATACATAATTTGAAGAACCAAAGCTGACACCCCTCCCCCATGTAACAGTTGGCAAAAACACTAAAAATATGCCCAAACTTAATTTTATGTGTGTACTTTTTTTTTTACCCCCTAAGAAATAATAAAAAAGATTATACTTGCAAAATACATAGTGTGGGTCTTGAATCCAGTAACCAGGTTACTTTTGCCAGATGCCTCTGACAGCACGCGAGAGGTCTAGATCCTGGGGATTACATTCTCCGTGTTTACTCATCCACACGTCTGCGCTTTGTGTGTGAGCAAGGTGTAGGCTGGAGGCAGCCCACCCCCTATGCACAATTCCTGGTGTTAAAAGGCAATACTAAAGACATTTTTTTTTTAATTGAACAGCATATTTTTGTCTCCACAGTCTGATGCTGAAGCAGACCTCCTCTGGGAAAGCATGTCTGTTTCTTGTAGTTTTCCCCCAGCCCCCTCCCACCCTAGCCATATGCTTTTTCTATCTAACTCCCATCTCTTGGATGCCATAAGGTTTGGCAGAATCTTGGCATGAGGCTCAGAGATCTGAAATTCGTTGGGTGTGATGTCTGACCATTCTCCCCTGTCTGTCCATCTTTACTTTCCCACTTTTGTGAGAATACTGATGTGCACGGTAATATGGGTTTTGATGTGTTCCTCTTGTAGTTGGAATCAGTTGCATCTCATTCAGACTGGTAGGCTCACTCTGATTTAACACTGCCTTTTAATATAAAGAATTTTATTGGGAAGGTGTTCTTATCATATGTTCTGGAATGACATTATTCTACTCTAACTGTAATTCAGTGGAACTAGATTCAGTAGAAGCTGGACCATTGCCCCTTGGATGTGATTCCTCTGCCTGGGAAATGTTGTAGTACCACAGTACCTAGCACTATTGATATGTGGTTGTCCTTGAGATATTTAATACAGAAGATGTACTAACATTGTTATGGCCCCTACCCGGCAAACACCCCAAGGTCGGTTTTGAAGAACTCAGAGAAGACCACAGTGTCAGCTACCATCTTGCTTCCCTGAGTTCTGCCTTCCTCAGCAACTTCCCACTGGGTTCCCTGACATCTTCCACCTGCAGAATCTCCCCTTCCTCACGTCCAGAGCTCATCATGATTGACAGCGCTCCTGTACTCTTTACCACAACACTATGGTCCTTAAAAGGAGTTCAGCCCCTACCCCAGATCTGGGCTCCAGCAGCTCGCTGCTGTTCTTGGTCTCATGACTTACACCCTAACCCACTAGCTAAAGATTGAATTTTGGACATATACACTACCAGGAGCTAGTCCAAGGCACCCATGTAGCTATTCATTCATTCATTTGTTCATTCTTTCAGGAAACATTTACTGATTCCTTGCTCCTGGATAGGCTCTCCCCAGGCCCTGTGAAGGAGATAAGGAAAAGTAAGGACAGTTACACTGCAGTGTTAAGAGGACTAAATTAGAGGGAAGCACAGAATGGTATGAAAACCAAGAGGAAATTTTAGCTCAGTCAGGGGCTGAGCAGAGAGCAGAGGGGCACCATAGGGGAACATTTCCTGCAAAGTGAACTTGTAGAACTGAGTCACTGCACATAACAAGCCCTCTGTCTACATCCATGGGACTAGTTCCTACCTTAGTTCTCTGTTGTGACTTTACCAACTGTACTTCCTAATTCTTTAGTCCTACCTTTGGGTGAAAGTCTTCCCCTGAACCTCAGAGAATTTGGTTGGATCCAGGTAGCCAGCTTAACTCGCTTTTGCACTCGCCTCCCATCTAGGTAATGAAATATGTCTGGTTCTCTGTCCAGCATCTGGGACCTTCCAGCACCAGGTCCACCACTTCTTGGCTCCTGAGGTTTCACCTCAGTGTTGGACCCCCTTTGCTGCATCCTCCTCCTAAGTAGTCAGACTGCCCAACACAGGTATGGAGAACCAGGCTCTGGGAGCTGGTCGGGGGCCCGCATACTGGTCCACAACAGCCTGGTCCCAAGCCAGATTAGCTTCCTCAGACCCCTTCACTCTGGCCTCATCTTCTAGCTTGTCGTCCCAGTTCAGAGCCCACATTTAACACCCATTTCCCACTAGGTACTAGCATGCCTCACCCCTGAGCATATCCGAACTACCTGTAATTTGAATGAACTGAACTTGGTAGAGTGAAATCCAAAAATAATATTTTTCCAACCACTGCTCTTTAAACCAGCTCTGTTGGGAGCCCTTTTCTTCTTCCTAGATAGTATCTCAAACAGAGATATTAGCATTTCTAGCAATTTCAGGTGTCAGAACAGACTCATTTTTTGGAGTATTAAAATTTTCAGTTTGATTTAAATTAAGATCTCACTCTCTTACCCAATTCTAAGTTGCCCTCTGATCCCCAGTTCAGGGTGGGCTCAGGCTCAGCTTCCTGCCCTCCATCAGAAGAGAGGAAGTGCCTGTTCACTGACTGCTGCTGGATGAGCGGGAAGGAGGAGTAAGAGGGAAATCTTAATTCTTAGTTGACAGCTGCTGGCAGAATTGGCCTCGACGCTCTCCGTGTGGCAGATGCCCAAACGCTCAAGGAGAGAGTCCGTGAGTCCTGCAGCCCCAGTGCTGGCCCTCCCGGGGATCTGGCGTGGGTGACCATCCTTGGCTGGCGGCCAGCACAAACCCCTCGGCTCTCGCTCGGAGGGAAACCTCCAGACTCTCTGGCTGGCATCGCTTCAGCCTCCCAGCGCTCCTGGGTGCAGGTCCTTTTAAGATGGCTCCCGCTTAGCTCTTGGTGATGTTCTCTCACCTCTTGGGAAAACTTGCGTCACCTTCCGAGGAGGGAGAGCTCCCGTCTGATGCGGCAGTCCCTCTGCACTCCGAGGTCACAGGCAGCTCCCTGTGGCTTGGGGTGGGTGAGGACACTCCCCCACCCCACCCGGGCCCCTTCCTCCATCGCCAGGAGGGGTTGGAGATGCCGCACACTTCCTGCCGGCTGGGCACCTCTCCTCAAAGAAATACTGACTCTCGTGAGCTTGTCTAGGCTGAAGGCGCGAAATTGAGGGACCAGGACCTGTCAGCTTTGGGCTTCAACAGAAGTTCTGAGACACCAGCGAAATTCCCATTTAACAAAGATGAACCGTGTGGTGTTTTACTGAGAGAACGTACCAGACAGGAATAATCCAGCCTTGGAGGGACTTGAATTTGAATTCGAACTGCATGGATTTGTGACCTGAGACTCCCTCCTCCTAGGAAAGCCCCCATAGCTGCAGCTGAGGCTGTCATGGGGCCTTGTTCACCCAAGGGGGACGAACCTCTCCCAGAACATTTTACACCATAGGATCTGGAGGGGCCAGGGGAGAGCAGGAAGCGCACGGAGAGGTTGTCAGGTGGATTAAGGCACCTCCTGCAGCCCACTGGGGGCTACAAGCATGCAGCAACGAGAAACAGGTTCCCTGACAATCGTTGGCCATGGTGACCGGCAATGTGTGTGGTACCACCAGGAAACAGCGTGGTGTGGAGCGTGGTGAGACGTCGGCGCGTGTGACTCACCAGCCTCTGATGACGGTGCGCATGTGTACATGTGCACGAGGGAGAGACTGAGAGAAAGCGAGAGAGTTAGAGTATGTATTTAAGAGCATGTGTTTGAGAAAGCAGCAAGAGCAATCAATCCCCCTGGAAGAGAATTTGAGTGTGAGATGAGAGGAGAGAGAGGCAAAGAGAAAAAATAAATCAAGAGAGGCAGGGAGAGAGAATGCAAATGTGCGTAAGAGAGCGAGGAAGCAGTAAAGACAGCGTGAGCTCTGGTGGCCCAGGGAGGGGGACGGCAGCCTCCCTGTGGGCATCGAGAGCACATCTGTGCCGCTTCAGTGGGCCATTCAGTTCTGAGCCAGCGTGGTATCTGGCCTCCTGCCCACCCTCAAGGGACTCATAGTCTGTGTCCCAAAGAACATTAATATGAGAGGTTCAGTGTCTGTTACTCCAAAGGAGTGCAGTTGGGCATCCTGGGAAGTGCAGACCAGGGCTTCCTGGAGGAGCAGGTATTTGGCCTGGGGTTTGAAAGAAAAAAATTAGGAAACGTGGTGACTAGAGAGAAAAAGTATTTCAGGAGGAGGGAGCAAAGCACTGAATGAGTATGCATCGTTGGGAATAGAAGCCCTCACCTCCAGCAGTAGAATAGATTGGACAGAGGCCAAGAGTTTGGCCATGGGGTCAGGGTCACCAGTACTTTGGCTGACCACTGAGGACCTGGTTCTTTGCTTTCTTTGGACTTTAGCAATTCCCAAGCCGCCCCGTTTAGTTGGAGGCAGGTCTTGGTCCCCATGAGCTCCTACTGCTATAATCTCCTGTGGTGAAGGAAACTCACTCGCCATCCCTTCCTGCTCCCCATTTCTGCCCAGCTCTTCCCAGTTACATCTTTGCCCTCTCCTCGCCTCCACTGCCACAGGGGTGGCATTCTCTGTCAGCCTTCCCATCCCTGCCATTGTTCCTGGCCAATAGGCCTGTGATAAAGATTCACTGCGTGAAGGAATGCAGGATAATGAAGGGGCAAGAGTGTGATTTGGGGTTGGAAAGTGGGAGTTTGGGCTCACCTTTGTCATTTCCTCCTGGACAAGTTTGGGCAAGTCACCTACCTTCTCTGGTTCCAGTTTCCACTTAGCCCCCACGGTAAGCGTACGTTTTGTATGAAATCGTTGTTTCATAATGCAAAAATATCAGTTGTTAATGAGACTCTAAGGCAATGGCATTAAAAACTATATAGAGTTGTCTTTCAAGCTAAGAAACTTTCAGAAATTATTTACCATGGCCATATGCATTATATCAGAGTTTTCCAACCTTTCCTGAAAGTAAGAATGTCCTGGAGTTCTTCTTAGAAAATAGATTGCTGGGCTCCTTCCCAGAATTAGAATCTCCAGGTGATCAGCCTGGTAATCTGTCTGTTTAGCAAGCATTTCAGATGATTCATAGCTGCCATTAAGTTTGGGAAATCCAGCTCTGTGATGTTATGTTTTAACAAAATAAAAATAAAAATAGAGATTTTCCAGCTCTGACAACAGTTCCTGACTCATAGTAGGCCCTGATTTAAATCACCTGGGCAAAGAGATCCATTGGAACCCTTTTTCTTCCCTACTTGAAGTGGGCTGCTTCTGTCTAATGCAGTCCAACACTGTCTTCTTGTTCAGAGAGACAGATAGGTTTCATTTTGTTGTAATACTTTATTTTCTGAAATTAAATGTAGCACTACTTTATTAAAAGTTAATTGTTAGTCACATTAGGGAATTGTTTAATGATTCAGTAGTTGTGTTGGCCAAAAATCCTTGAGGCCAAAATTAGTAGACTCATGGGGAGGTGAAACATCTTGAAATTTGCAAGATGGGTTTGAATAGTATTTTCCAATTTGTCTGGTTTTAGGAATAACCTGGAATGCACGCAAAGCACAGATTTCTTGTCCCCACACTAGAGCAAATGAATCAGCTACCCAGGTGATTCTTATCAACAGGCAACTTTGAAAAGCATTGATTTTTTTGTACATTTGGGAGAAATTTTTGATACTTGTATTAGGATTCCTACTTTAGTCCCAAACAATAGACTTGTCTTTCAGGCTAAGAAACTTCAGTTTTGTATTATTTTAACAAATCCAGTGTGTGCATTTTTTTGCATATCCTCTTACATACTCCCAACAAAATTAAAATACATTCTCTGTTTGTGTAAATGAGAAATTTATAATATTATAATGCATGAAGTTAATTCAGTTTCTACTGTTTTCTTGTTTATTCTTAACTTAGAAAAATAAAGGTGAATTCCCTTGCTTTTTTAATTCCTCAAAGAATTTGTTCAAAGAAGTATTTCCTTACATCTATGAAAGTAATCATGGCTATTAGAAGTTAGATTATCACTTCAATGGCTTCTGACAGTAAGGGATTTCCAAACTATTTCAGAAGGGTGATTTGGAGATTCAGATGAAAACACACAGGCACCATGCTGGGTGCTTTCCCATATATAATCTCATTTAATGTACACAACTCTTTTGCAAGGTGTTGTTATTTCCATTTTGCAGGTGAGCAAATAAAGAGTCAGAAAGTTTAGGAAATTCACCCCAGCTTATGATGCTAGTAGATGCTGTGATCTTCTTGCAAAGGTCATTAACAAGAATTGCCCTTACCACTGAAATGAATTACTATCGATTCTAGAGGGTTGACTTTGGATGTACTTTTTTTTGGAGATTAATGATTAACCTTAGTACTGAGACAGCAAGAATATTGGTAACATGCAGGAACATTCATAAAAAAATAGCTTAGGAGGCATATGACCTTGAGCAAGTTACTGAACTTTTTTGAAATTTAGTCTCTGAAAAATGAAGATGGTGGTACCTGATTCACTCTTTGGAGAGGATTGTGAGAAGAGAATGACACAAAGGACTTAAAGGGTCTAAGACTGCCTGTCACATGATTAATGCTAACAAAGTTGAATTCTTTCTTCCTTTCTCCTTCTGGCCATAATTGGAATATCTGCAATTTAACCCTATCATTATGCATTTTCTTCTCAAGCTTTTCCCAACCCTTTCCGAACTGTAATAGGATTCCTAATAATATTTAAATGTATACATAGTAACTAACATGTATTGTGTGTTTCATGTGCATTATCTCCTTGAATTCTTACTACCATTTTTTTTGTAGAAGATAATATTATTATTTTCAATTTGTAGACGAGGGAGCAGGCTGAGGGGAGTGGCTGTCCAAGGACACACATGCAGTAAATGATAGAGATGAAATGGGAACCACATATGCCTTCTATTTTTAGCCACTGTATTCACTTGCTTCCAGAAAGATAATTACATGCCAGTTTTCTGAGTTTGGAGAGAGGGGTTCCTGGAGGGGCAACATGAGTTCTCTGTTTTCCCTGAGCCCAGGACTGTCAGCTTCAGTTCTGAAGGATGGGTCAACTTGGTTATGTCTTTCTTTGGGAACTGGCATCTTGTGATGGTTAATTTTGTGTGTCAACTTGACTGGACCATGATGTCCCCAGATTACACATTTATGTCTGTGAGAGTATTTCTGGATTCACTTAGCATTTGAGTCAGTGGACTCACCCTTCCCAATTTGGGTGGGCATCCTCCACCCCACTGAGGGCCTGAATAGAACAAAAAGGCAGAGGAAGGGGGAAATTCTCTCTTTGCCTAATTGTTTGAGCTGAACATCAGTGTTTTACACTCAGGCTGGGACTGCTCACGGTTCTCAGACCTTCAGAACTGGCCCGGAACTCACATTAACGGCTTTCCCGGGTCAGTCTCCAGCTTGTAGATGGCAGATCCTGGGACCTCTCAGCCTCCAAAATCACATGAGCCAATTCTTCATTACCTGTCTAGCTAGCTGGCCATCTCCCGGTGATTCTCTCTCTCTGGAGGACTCTGACTAACACATATCTAATCAGGATAATTTCTACCATGATGTTTAGTCTCCTTCATGATTTTCCCTAAGTTTTCTTGTGACTTTTCTGAGTGGCAGCAGTAGCTATGGAGCAGAACCAGCAACAAAATGGTTTTGATCAAGTATTTACAGTTTCTACAATTCTACCCAATGCTCTAGAGCACCAAGAGGACTCGTCAGATAAAGGCTGCATCTGTGTTACTAATGCCAATGTTTTATTACTGATTTCTTTCGATCTTTCAGAGAGTTTATTTTTCCTAACAAAGCCACCTCCCAGATTCTTTAACTCTACCATTTGTTCTAGAGCTTCTGCTACTTCTTCTACATGCATTCTTGGTGGGTGGTAACAACTAATGTGAATAGAGTTGTCATCATTTATTCTTTTTAAAGCACTTTCAACTCTATCATCTCATTTTGTCCCTATACCATCATTGACCCTGCTGTGCCCTCTGTCTGGGACACTCCATCCCTTTTAGATCTGGAAAATTCCTATTCACCCTCTAAGACCCAGATCAAACATCCTCTGAGCTTCTGAACTTCCCCCAATTCTGCCACTGAGACACTTTGCTTTTCATGAACATGCCAAGCATATCCAGCTCTAGGATGTTTGCACTGGCTGCTCTCTCAGGTTGGAACACTCTTTTCCCAGATTTCTGTATGGCTTATCATTTGATTTTGCTCAAAAATCACCGCCTCTAAGTGGCCTCTAAAATGAAATGTGTTAGAAAATAAATCTTTGGCAAACATTAGCCTACTACTAATGTTCATGAATATTGGTTTCAATTATACCTCAATAAACAAAAAAAGAAAAAAAAAGTATTGTTCCTTTCTCAAGTCCTGTGGCTTTGAAGGATCACATTTCCTGTGTTCTGGAATTTAGGCTTGGCTGCTAACTAGCTCTGGCCAATGAGTGGGGAGCAGAAATGTCACATTGCATGTCATATTGGATTGTAGGTGCTTGCTTCTTGGGCTCTTCTCACGTGCTGTGGTGGACCCTGAGGCCTCAGGCTGAGGTAGCAGCATTGGAAATTGGTGGACTCTAAGCAGAACTGTGTGGAAGCACATAGTGGAGGCTTCTAATCCAGATGGCAGAACAGGGAAGTTTGGATAGTGCAGAAGGCTGAGCAGGAAGCAAGTGTTCAAGCCTCCTAGGCCACACCCACTGCAGACTCATGGGCATGAAATATAAACCTATGTTGTGCTAAAACCCCGAGACGTTGGCATAGTTTGTTTCTGCAGTGCAAGCTCAGTGTATCCTGACTGGGCCAATAGTTCCCACCCAACATTCTCTGATTCCTAATTCTGTTCTGTTTTTATTCATCAGTACTACCTGGTATAAAGTTATACATTGGTTTACTTATTTGTTCATCATTGATTTTCTTCCAGTAGAATGCAAAGTACATCAGGGTAAAAATTCTGTGGAGTCTTTGTTTTGTCCACTACTACATCCCTATGGTCTAGCACAGCGGTTGGCACATAGATGCTCAATAAATAATTTTGAAGAAATGACTGAATAAATGAATGGCTGCCCATGCCTGTCATATACTTGCATACAGCCTTACGGTGCTTTTATTTACATGTACCCATTTAACACATATTTCTTATGCATACCTGTTGTATACCAGGCAGGCCCTGAGAATACAGCAGGGAATTTCTTAGTGAATTATATGTGTCTGCCCTGCAATGGGTTCTGGAAGGCCAGAGATAGTATTTTTATATGCTTATGTCCCCAGTTCCTGCACAGAGCAGGCATCCAGTAATGTTGGTTGAATAAAGAATGACTCAGTGTCTGTGAAAAAGGCATTGTTAGCATCTGGAAAAGAGAATGTGGACTGAAGTGACTTTTTTGAGTTTATAGCCAGCAAGAGTAAAGTCCAGGGTTGACTTGTGCTCATGCTGAAACATGTTTTCTTATAAAGAGACCTTACTCTCTTCAACTCTGCCTCAGCTACAGCCCATGGGTTATTATGGATATCCATCAGACTCTAAGTCCCCTGAGGGCAGGGCCATGTCTCTTTCCTTCACTGGCATTTCATCACTGGTACCCGCACGATGCCTTGCTAATAGCAACAGGAACTCAGTCCACGTGTGTGATGAATGAATGGATCCAATTTAGCAACTTTTGTAAGTGTGTCCATTTCTTTGTGATAAACTTTCTTGAGCATTCTACCCCTTGAGAGAATTGGAAGACCTGTATATGCCCTAAGGACCATGCTAAAGTGTTAACAGTGTTGTACTTTTCATATTATAAGCTCACTTGAACTTCCCTCTTCCTTTCTTCTCCCTTTTGGAATCTGCAGATTCAGCACTGAGAGGTAGTTGCCCATCTTGCAGATGCCTTGACAGCAATAGAGGCACATTGCTCTGAGCTGGTGATGGGGCTTTAGGTTCTGTGGGTATGAGGCTCAGACATCCACAGAGGTCATTGAGAGAAAAACTCAATTGCTTTTCTCTCACTGTAGTTTTGTATCAAGAAACACAGTGCAGGGAAACTTGCAGACTCTGAAATCAGACTGCCTGGATTCAAATCCTAACTCCAGCAGCTGTGTAATCTTGGTTCAGGCACCAAATTTGTCTATACCTCATTTGCAAAATGGGCACAATAATTCTATCTGCATAATTGATATGCGTGTGTGTGTGTGTGTATCTCACATGGAACAGTGCCTGGCACAGAGTAAACATGAAATAAATGTTAATAGTTATTATAACCAAGCACATATATATTTATTAATAAAACACATTTTACTAGAGCCTGTTAGGGCCCAGGCACTTTGTTCAGTGCCGGGAATGAATGAATGCATGAATGAATTACTGCTAATGAGTAAGACACAGTCACTGCCCTCACATTGTTTGCAGGCTTAAGTGGAAGGAAAGGTAAGAAAATGAGCAGTTATTGTACAGTGAATATGTGCTGGGAGAGTAAAAGTTGAGGATGCCTTGGAAGCGAGCAGCAGAGGCTTCTAACCCCATTGGTGGAATCAGGGAAGACTGGAGGAAGTAAGTCTAAGCTGAGTCCAGCAGGTCGAACAGGGAGCAAGCATTCCAAGTGCCACGGTGTGCGGATGGGCCAGAGGCATTCCAGGCCATGGACTAGTGGGTGAAAGGCTATTGGGGGCTGGAGAGAGTATGGTGCACCTTCTTTTGCACGTGGCTCAGTATGGTTGGAGTTTGACTTCTGGGACAGGGCATGGCCCGAGGAAGGATTGGAGAGTCAGGAGCTAGATCAAGAGGGGTCAGCGTTTTCCAAAATTTAATGTGGTGACAAACCCTCTGGAGATGCTGATAGAAAATGCAGATTCTGTTTCAGTGAGTCAGAGATGAGGTCTGAGATCCTGCAGGTCTAACAAGGCCCGAAGGGCAGCTGCTGCTGAATCATGGTAAATATCAAGGGCAGGGTATGATATTCTGAATGATTTGACATATTCTGTAAAAATGAAGGGTTTTAGGCAGGAGCATGAAGCTCTTGGAAAGAAATAAGGGAAATAAGCTAAGGAAATCGAAAGAAGATCTCATCCTTGCAGCCTGCAAGCCTTGCCCTTCCCCAAACGAGCTAGACTCTTCGAAACCCAAGACCATCACAGGTGCCATTTCTCCTCCCTGAGACGAAGGACTCCTCATCCACTGAGTTGAGATTTATCTTAGGTTTTTAGTTTCTGTGTTAGACTGGCTTATCAGAGTGCTTCTCGGGAACGTTGAGGAGACTGCCTGCATCAGAACCCCTTGGGAATGCTCATTAAAACGGCAGGCCCTCCCTGCTTGTGGTGGATGACAAGTGCTAACTGGTAAAGTTGGAGGGAATGTTGGAGATGAAACAGCAACATTCTGCAACTGTCACAGCAAAGATTGGTTCAGGCAAGACACATCAATCAGTGCCAAATCTAGGGGAGTTTTGATTAGATGCAGGGTATTTTTTTTATCTTAAATTGTCTCTTCCTTTTTAATAAATGGTTTATTGGAAGAAAGTTTCTATACAGTGGAGGAAGACAATGCCTTGACTGGATGCTTATAATTAATATCACAATGAGAGGCAGATGGACAGTGTGACAGTGTGTGTCTTTAGATAGGATACTTTGAGAAGACATCGCTTATGTGGTATCATAGCAGAAAATGCATAGCCTAGATCTATTCGTGAGAACACTTCAATTCAGAATAAAGAATTTAGCCTTGCCCAGAGAAGTCTGGCCTTGGCCCTCAGCTTCTGGGAAGCAATCTGTATCATACCTGATGAGTGTGTCTTTGTTTAGGGTCTGGCCACACTTGACTGACTTAGAGTCACATGGGAAAGATCAGCCTTGTGAATAGGGGGGGGGCCTTGGATCATGTGATGTGGGTTGACCTGGGGACTGAGTTCAACCATGTGTGCAATCAGCCAATCACTCGTGCCTATGAGATGCAGCCCCAGTACAAACTCTACACATTATGGAGTGAGTGAGCTTCCCTCACCCAACATTTGTGTGTGTGGTCACATATCAATTCTGGGAGGGCAATATGTGCTAACCCCTTGGGGAAAGGACACCAGAAACTTCCTGTCTGGAATCCTCCAAGACTCTGCCTTGTGCATTTATTCCTTTGGCTGATGATAATCTGCATCCTTTCCCTGTAATAAACCATTAAGTGCAAGTAAAACAGCCTTCAGTGAGGCCTGTAAGTCCTTCTAGCAAATTTCAAACTTGAGGGTAGTTTTTGGTATTACCCTGAATTTGCAGTTGGTCTCATATGTGAGAGTAGGCTTGGGGGCTGTGCCCTCAATCTTTGCAGTTTGGTTAACTCCAGGCAGTCAGACAAATCCCAAATGAGGAACTTTCTATTAAGAAAAAGTAGATGATATCCTTAAAAAAAATCAGTACCATAAAAATCAAGGCAAGGCTGAGGAACTGTTCCAGATTAAGGGAGGCTAAAGAGACAAGACAACTAAATACATTACCAAATCTTAGACTGGATTCCATAGAGGCAAACTGCATAAAGGATATTGCTGGGCCCATTGATAAAACTGGAATATGGATGGTTGGTTAGAAAAAAGAATTATGTATCTATTCTAAATTTATAAAAATCTGTAACTCTTTGTGGTTATGTCAGATAACATCCGTATTTGTAGCAAATGTACACTGAAGTGTTCAGAGGTAGAGAGCTGTGATGTCCCAAATGATTCAGAAAAGTTATATAGAGAGAGCAAGGAGCGAATGACATAGCAAATGGCCAAAATGCTAACAAGACATGAATCTGAATAAAGGATAAATGGGTATAGTTTGTGCTATATTGCAACTTTTCTGTAAGCTTGAAGTTATTTTCAAATAAGAAGCTAAATAAAATAAAGGCCTTGTACTTAGCACCTGGACCTTTGTTTCTAAAACCATTCTCCAATAAAAGGTGCCAAGGCTCCTTGGAGAAATGGGTGATTCTAGGATGGAACACCAAATTTGTAAGATAAACCAGAAGCATCCTGTAGTGCTAGTAAGGGAGGATGTGCTCAAGAAGCAAACAAACAACCTAAATTGATGAGTGTGTGTCAAATGAACATGAGGCCAACTCAAAGAGCTTCCAGGGCCAAAGCTAGATCAATTTGTGCAACCAAATACAATGGTATTTACAACCTAACGTTTAAAACAATTACTCCATGCTGACATGAAAATAATTGAATAAATAAATGAATGGGGACAAATTTCCCATGCAGAAGTATTCCAAATAATTTATGTAGATACTCCATCTTCAAGGAGGGGGAAGACAGCTTCCCATTTCTTAAGTGTGGGCTGTGCATAGTGACTTCCTTCCAAAGAATAAAGTATAGACGTGATTAAAAAAAAAGAGTAGCTTTGCAGTGAAAAAACTTGACAAACACAACCTCAGCAGGCGATTGGAGTCAAAATCAACAGCAATAAGCCATGCTGATAGTCTGCACCCTGGATGTGTTGTGATGAGAAGGGCACTTCACCTCTGTGGTTCCCTCCCCGAGCCCATAGCCCTCCATCTAACCATGAGAAAAACATCAAATTTCAATAGAGGAGTGTCCTACAAAATACCTGACCAGCACTCTTCAAAACTGCCAAGGTCATAAAAAACAAGGAATGGCTACAGAACCGTCCCAGCCAAGAGGAGCCTAAGAGGGTGTGACAACTACGTGCAGTGTGGCACCTGCTTGGCAGAAAGGGGCACTGGACAAAACCTGAGGGCATCTGAACAAACTGTGGACTTTGGTAAATGGAAATGTATCAGTGTTGGTTCACAGATTTTAATAAATGTACCATATAAATATAAGATGTTAATAATAGGGGAAACTGGGGGAGAGGGGATATGGGAACTCTGTGCTTTTTTCTCAGTCTTTCTGTACATTTAAAGCTATTCTCAAAAACAAAGTCTATCAAAAAAATGCAGGTCCTGGATTAAGTCACTGGGCAAGGGGTCCAGGAAGCTGCAAATTTACAGACTCAGGTAATTCCTATCCATCAACTTTTAAAAATCACTGGCTAATCACTCATTTAAAGTCACTTCATTGTCCAGCCGTACCCCCCCTTGCTTCCCCACAGCTAGATGTGATTTAATCAAGACAGACATGGAGCCTGTCTCCTAGTCTCTCAGACCCTGGGCTAGTACAGAGCCTGGCTCAGGGAGGTACTCTGTGCAAGTGAACTAAATAATTAATATTAGCAACCAGTTCTGTGTCTGTGACAGCACCCGTGGAGACTGACAGTTAAAACAATGACCTCCCAGGTTCAGCTTCAATGGAAGTTAGTGCTTGAACACTTGGCTATTCTTCAGGAGTCAACAGATACTCACCTTGGGCAGTCCTGCAACTGTTAATGACTCCTGTTCCCTGCTGACCGGGTTTGGAAGGGAGGGGTTCCTGCTTCCCAGTCTGGCCTCAGCGGTATGTGGGGGTTTGGGGGGTGGGGGTTGTTCACAACTTTGCTCTGGTGGGAGAGGGGATGCGGGCAGGCAGTCTGCAGACATCCAGGTGAGTACTAGGGAAGCTGCTTTCCTTGGTGCTGCAAATGGGGCAGAGCCAGGCCTGAGCCAGGCCACAGGCAGAGCCATGTACCCTCCACGTCCCTCATCACAGACACTTATGGGGCATCGGCTCCCTGCTGCCTTTCTGCAAACCAGAGAAACTCACCTACTAGAGAACCTGTGTGAAAAGCTGCAGAAGTGCTGATATCTCCTCTACCCTCCTCTCTGGCTCCACTGCGGTCTGGTCTCATTTCTGGTCATTTTCTTCCTAGGCTGGCTGTCATTTTCTTGCTTAGATCTTTGGCTCTGGCTTCAGGTCCTAATTTCTTTTTTACTCTGGGGCAGCAGCATCTCTGCAGATTGAGCTTTTGCTGACCACATTCTCTGTCCAGCACTGGTCTGGGACCACCCATTGTGTTCTGCCTTTGCAGGAACCAGTCTTAGAGACTATGTGCACCATCAAGGCAAATTCAAGAGCGGCTTTTTTTTTGGGGGAAGTAAATTTTTATTTTTCATTTCACACCCTTGTTTTGATTAAAATTTTTACATCTATCATTTTTTTTTTGAGAGGGCATCTCTCATATTTATTGATCAAACGGTTGTTAACAGTTAACAATAAAATTCTGTACAGGGGACTCAATGCATAATCATTAATCCACCCCAAGCCTGATTCTCATCATCTCCGATCTTCTGAAGCACAACGAACAAGTTCTTACATGGTGAACAGTACAAGGGCAGTCATCACAGAAACTTCCGGTTTTGATCACGCATTATGAACTACAAACAATCAGGTCAGATATGAATATTCATTTGATTTTTATACTTGATTTATATGTGAATCCCACATTTCTCCCTTATTATTATTATTTTTAATAAAATGCTGAAGTGGTAGGTAGATGCAAGATAAAGGTAGAAAACATAGTTTAGTGTTGTAAGAGAGCACATGTAGATGATCAGGTGTGTGCCTGTAGACTATGTGTTAATCCAAGCTAGACAAGGGCAACAAAACAGCCATGGATGCAGAAGATTTCTCTCAAAACAGGGGGGGTGAGGTTTTAAGCCTCACCTCTGTTGATCCCCAATTTCTCACCTGATGGCCCCCCTGCGACTGTGCCTGTCTTAGGTTGTTCCTCCCTTGAGGAATCTTACCCGTCTCTGGCTAACCAGTCATCTTCCGGGGCCATACAGGGAAATGTAAGTTGGTAAGTGAGAGAGAAGCCATATTGTTTGAAAAGGTTAGCTTTTTACTTCTTTGCATATTTATGCCCTGTGGGTTTTATTCCCAGCATTTGTCTTGAGGTATCTTTACCACTTGGAAGAATTATGATACTTGGTAAATTCGATATGAGGCATGAATTCTATTTAAGGGTTGTAATTAGGAAGGAAGAAGAAAAGCTATAGAAGTAGCAGACAGAAGAAAACATGGGAAGATTGATTATTTCTTTGACATATCTTCTTGTAGAGTAACTTAAGCATGTATAGGTTTTAAACTACTAATTAAATTGCGCACATATATCAACATAATAGGAAGACAGTTACATAACCAAAGCAGACCTACAATTACCAGCCATCTCCAGTGAAACCAAGAAAATCAGTTAGGTACCCTAAGCTTTTGTGAAAACTTATCTATATGATGGATATTGTCTAACTGAATTTGAATAGTTTTAGAAAAATCAGACAATTTAAAACAACACATTCCTGGGAACTGTTCACATCCCATATGTTCTTTTAACAGTAGATAGTCTGTAGTCTCAAGATTTTGGAGCACTGCAACTTGCACTTCTCCTAATTCTTGGTTGAGTTCCAACAGTATAGATCCAGTCAAATTTGTTATTTTACTGTATGCACAGGCCAGCTTAGATATCTCCTTCTTCATTCTAATGGCAAGTCCAGGAACTGGTGGGATGAATGCAGCTACAACTGCAACAGCGCCAGGATCTTTGTTGACATTTTTTGATGATCTTCTGGAATAACTCTTCCAGAGTATGTTGATGTTGGAACTTCTTCATATCATATCTTATTTCGTTTTCTGGGTAGCCAAATTGGGCTTTGATCCACTGTATAAACACAAACAGACCCTTTGCCCACACTTTGATATGCCCTTTATACCATTGTGAAGAACTTATTGGAGGTCACCACACAGGAACTGCTTTTTTTTTTAAGAGAAAGGAATATTATCAGAAAAACGTACTTCCATAGCTGATCATCTGACACCCTTTAAATGATCAAAATTAAGGATATTTAAAGCATGCATTAATCATTGATTTACAGTTAGTTTTATCCTATCAGGAAGTAATCCCCCTTTCATTTTTTTTTGTTATCATTAATCTACAATTACATGAAGAATATTATGTTTACTAGGCTCCCCCTATACCAGGTCCCCCCCACAAACCCCTTTACAGTCACTGTCCATCAGCATAGCAAAATGCTGTAGAATCACTACTTGTCTTCTCTGTGTTGTACAGCCCTCCCCTTTCTCCCACCCCCCTTTATGCATGCTAATCTTAATATCCCCCTTTGTCTTCCCCCCCATTATCCCTCCCTACCCACCCCTCCTCCCCAGTCCCTTTCCCTTTGGTACCTGTTAGTCCATTCTTGGGTTCTGTGATTCTGCTGCTGTTTTCTTCTTTCAGTTTTTCCTTTGTTCTTATACTCCACAGATGAGTGAAATCATTTGGTATTTCTCTTTCTCAGCTTGGCTTATTTCACTGAGCATAATACCCTCTAGCTCCATCCATGTTGTTGCAAATGGTAGGATTTGTTTTCTTCTTATGGCTGAGTAATATTCCATTGTGTATATGTACCACATCTTCTTTATCCAATCATCTACTGATGGACACTTAGGTTGCTTCCAATTCTTGGCTATTGTAAATAGTGCTGCGATAAACAGAGGGGTGCATCTGTCTTTTTCAAACTTGAGTGCTGCGTTCTTAGGGTAAATTCCAAGGAGTGGAATTCCTGGGTCAAATGGTAAGTTTATTTTGAGCATTTTGAGGAATCTCCATACTGCTTTCCACAATGGTTGAACTAACTTACATTCCCACCAGCAGTGTAGGAGGGTTCCCCTTTCTCCACAGCCTCGCCAACATTTGTTGTTGTTTGTCTTTTGGATGGTAGCCATCCTTACTGGTGTGAGGTGATATCTCATTGTAGTTTTAATTTGCATTTCTCTGATAATTAGTGATGTGGAACATCTTTTCATGTGTCTGTTGGCCATCTGTATTTCTTTTTTGGAGAACTCTCTGTTCAGTTCCTCTGCCCATTTTTTAAGTGGATTGTTTGTTTTTTGTTTGTTGAGGTGGGTGAGCTCTTTATATATTTTGGACATCAAGCCTTTATCGGATGTGTCATTTTCAAATATATTCTCCCATACTGTAGGGTTCCTTTTTGTTTTATTGATGGTGTCTTTTGCTGTACAGAAGCTTTTCAGCTTAATATAGTCCCACTTGTTCATTTTTGCTGTTGTTTTCCTTGCCCGGGGAGATATGTTCAAGAAGAGGTCAGTCATGTTTATGTCTAAAAGGTTTTTGCCTATGTTTTTTTCTAAGAGTTTTATGGTTTCATGACTTAATTCAGGTCTTTGATCCATTTTGAATTTACTTTTGTGTATGGGGTTAGACAATGGTCCAGTTTCATTCTCCCACATGTAGCTGTCCAGTTTTGCCAGCACCAACTGTTGAAGAGACTGTCATTTTGCCATTGTATGTTCATGGCTCCTTTATCAAATATTAATTGACCATATATGTCTGGGTTAATGTCTGGAGTCTCTAATCTGTTCCACTGGTCTGTGGCTCTGTTCTTGTGACAGTACCAAATTGTCTTGATTACTATGGCTTTATAGTAGAGCTTGAAGTTGGGGAGTGAGATCCTCCCTACTTTATTCTTCTTTCTCAGGATTGCTTTGGCTATTCGGGGTCTTTGGTGTTTCCATATGAATTTTTGAATTATTTGTTCCAGTTCATTGAAGAATGTTGCTGGTAATTTGATAGGGATTGCATCAAATCTGTATATTGCTTTGGGCAGGATGGCCATTTTGACAATATTAATTCTTCCTAGCCATGAGCATGGGATGAGTTTCCATTTGTTAGTGTCCCCTTTAATTTCTCTTAAGAGTGACTTTTAGTTTTCAGGGTATAGGTCTTTCACTTCTTTGGTTAGGTTTATTCCTAGGTATTTTATTCTTTTTGATGCAGTTGTGAATGGAATTGTTTTCCTGATTTCTCTTTCTATTGGTTCATTGTTAGTGTATAGGAAAGCTACAGATTTCTGTGTGTGTTAATTTTGTATCCTGCAACTTTGCTGTATTCCGATATCAGTTCTAGTAGTTTTGGAGTGGAGTCTTTAGGGTTTTTTTATGTACAATATCATATCATCTGCAAATAGTGACAGTTTAACTTCTTCTTTACCAATCTGGATTCCTTGTATTTCTTTGTTTTGTCTGATTGCCGTGGCTAGGACCTCCAGTACTATGTTAAATAACAGTGGGGAGAGTGGGCATCCCTGTCTAGTTCCTGATCTCAGAGGAAAAGCTTTCAGCTTCCCACTCTTCAGTATAATGTTGGCTGTTGGTTTATGATATATGGCCTTTATTATGTTGAGGTATTTGCACTCTATTCCCATTTTGCTGAGAGTTTTTATCATGAATGGATGTTGAACTTTGTCAAATGCTTTTTCAGCATCTATAGAGATGATCATGTGCTTTTTGTCTTTCTTTTTGTTGATGTGGTGGATGATGTTGATGGATTTTTGAATGTTGTACCATCCTTCCATCCCTGGGATGAATCCCACTTGGTCATGGTGTATGATCCTTTTCATATACTGTTGAATTCGGTTTGCTAATATTTTATTGAGTATTTTTACATCTACATTCATCAGGGATATTGGTCTGTAATATTCTTTTTTGGTGGGGTCTTTGCCTGGTTTTGGTATTAGGGTGATGTTGGCTTCATATAATGAGTTTGGGAGTATTCCCTCTCTTCTACTTTTTGGAAAACTTTAAAGAGAATGGGTATTATGTCTTCTCTGTGTGTCTGATAAAATTCCGAGGTAAATCCGTCCGGCCTGGGGGTTTTGTTCTTGGGTAGTTTTTTGATTACCATTTCAATTTCTTTGCTTGTAATTGGTTTGTTTAACTTTTGTGTTTCTTCCTTAGTCAGTCTTGGAAGGTTGTATTTTTCTAGGAAGTTCTCCATTTTTTCTAGGTTTTCCAGCTTGTTGGCATATAGGTTTTCATAGTAGTCTTTAATAATTCTTTGTATTTCTGTGGAGTCTGTCGTGATTTTTCCGTTCTCATTTCTGATTCTGTTGATTTGTGTTGATTGTCTTTTTCTCTTAATAAGTTTGGCTAGAGGCGTATCTATTTTGTTTATTTTCTCAAAGAACCAGCTCTTGGCTTAGTTGATTTTTGTTACTGTTTTATTCTTCTCTGATCTTTATTATGTCCCTCCTTCTGCTGACCTTAGGCCTCATCTGTTCTTCTTTTTCCAATTTCGATAATTGTGACATTAGACCATTCATTTGGGATTGTTCTTCCTTTTTAAAATATGCTTGGTTTGCTATATACTTTCCTCTTAAGACTGCTTTTGCTATGTCCCACAGAAGTTGCGGCTTAGTGTTGTTGTTGTCATTTGTTTCCATATATTGCTGGATCTCCATTTTGATTTGGTCATTGATCCATTGATTATTTAGGAGCGTGTTGTTAAGCCTCCATGTGTTTGTGCGCCTCTTTGCTTTCTTTGTACAGTTGATTTCTAGTTTTATGCCTTTGTGGTCTGAAAAATTGGTTGATAGAATTTCAGTCTTTTGGAATTTACTGAGGCTCTTTTTGTGGGCTAGTATGTGGTCTATTCTGGAGAATGTTCCATGTGCACTTGAGAAGAATGTGTATCCTGTTGCTTTTGGATGTAGAGTTCTGTAGATGTCTATTAGTTCCATCTGTTCTAGTGTGTTGTTCAGTGCCTCTGTGTCCTTACTTATTTTCTGCCTGGTGGATCTATCCTTTGGGTTGAGTGGTGTGTTGAAGTTTCCTAAAATGAATGCATTGCAGTCTATTTCCCCCTTTAGTTCTGTCAGTATTTGTTTCATATATGCTGGTGCTCCTGTGTTGGGTGCATATATATTTAGAATGGTTATATCCTCTTGTTAGACTGAGCCCTTTATCATTATGTAGTGTCCTTCTTTATCTCTCATTAATTTCTTTTTTTTGAAGTCTATTTTGTCTGATATTAGTACTGCAACCCCTGCTTTCTTCTCGCTGTTGTTTGCCTGAAATATGTTTTTCCATCCCTTGACTTTTAGTCTGTGCAGGTCTTTGGGTTTGAGGTGAATCTCTGTTAGCAGCATATAGATGGGTCTTGCTTTTTAATCCATTTTATTACTCTGTGTCTTTTGATTGGTGCATTAAGTCCATTTACATTTAGGGTGACTATTGGGAGACATATACTTATTGACATTGCAGGCTTTAAATTCGTGGTTACCAAAGGTTCAAGGTTAGCCTCTTTAGTATCTTACTGCCTAACTTAGCTTGCTTATTGAGCTGTTATATACACTGTCTGGAGATTCTTTTCTTCTCTCCCTTCTTATTCCTCCTCCTCGATTCTTCATATGTTGGGTGTTTTGTTCTGTGCTCTTTTTAGGAGTGCTCCCATCTAGAGCAGTCCCTGTAAGATGTTCTGTAGAGGTGGTTTATGGGAAGCAAATTCCCTCAGCTTTTGCTTGTCTGGGAATTGTTTAATCCCACCATCATATTTAAATGATAGTCGTGCTGGATACAGAATCCTTGGTTCAAGGCCCTTCTGTTTCATTGCATTAAATATATCATGCCATTCTCTTCTGGCCTGTAGGGTTTCTGTTGAGAAGTCTGATGATAGCTTGATGGGTTTTCCTTTATAGGTGACCTTTTTCTCTCTAGCTGCCTTTAAAACTCTTTCCTTGTCCTTGATCCTTGCCATTTTAATTATTATGTGTCTTGGTTTTGTCCTCCTTGGATCCTTTCTGTGTATTTCCGTGGTCTGTTCGATGATTTTTCCCCCAGTTTGGGGAAGTTTTCAGCAATTATTTCTTCAAAGACACTTTCTATCCCTTTTCCTCTCTCTTCTTCTTCTGGTACCCCTATAATACGGATATTGTTCCTTTCGGATTGGTCACACAGTTCTCTTAGCATTGTTTCATTCCTGTAGATCCTTTTGTCTCTCTCTATGTCAGCTTCTATGCGTTCCTTTTCTCTGGTTTCTATTCCTTCAATGGTCTCTTGCATCTTATCCATTCTGCTTATAAATCCTTCCAGGGTTTGTTTCACTTCTGCAATCTCCTTCATGGCATCTGTGATCTCCCTCTGGACTTCATCCCATTGCTCTTGCATTTTTCTCTGCATCTCTGTCAGCATGTTCGTGATTTTTATTTTGAATTCTTTGTCAGGAAGACTGGTTAGGTCTGTCTCCTTCTCTGGTGTTGTCTCTGTGATCTTTGTCTGCCTGTAGCTTTGCCTTTTCATGGTGATAGGAATAGTCTGCAGAGCTGGGACGAGTGACGGCTGGAAGAACTTCCCTTCTTGTTGGTTTGTGGTCCTCCTTTCCTGGGAGAACAGCGACCTCTAGTGGCTTGTGCTGGGCAGCTGCGCGCAGACAGGGCTTCTGCTTCCTGCCCGGCTGCTATGGAGTTTATCTCCGCTGTTGCTGTGGGTGTGGCCTTGCTCAGGCTGCTGCTCCAAAGTGGTGGAGCCCCGTTGGAGGGGGAGTGGCCGGGAGGCTATTTATCTCCATAAGGGGCCTCCGTGCTCCCTGCTGCCCAGGAGGTTAGAGTGCCCAGAGATCCCCAGATTTCCTGCCTTTGGACTACATGTCCCGCCCTGCCCCTTTAATACTTCCAAAAAGCACTCACCAAACCAAAACAACAACAACAACAACAAAATTAAATAAATAATTAAAAAAAAAAAGACCACGCGCTTTTGTTTGTCCTCAGGCGCTGGCCTCAGGCACTGGCTCACTGGTCTTGCTGCCCTGTTTCCCTAGTATTGGGGTCCCTGTCCCTTTAAGACTTCCAAAAAGCACTCGCCAAAAAAAAAGAGAAAAAAAAAAAACGGCCGCTCATGTTTCTTTGTTCTCCGGCACCGGCCTCAGGCACCCGCTCACTGATCCTGTGGCCCTGTTTCCCTAGTATCGAGGACCCCACGCTTGCACTGTGTCTGCACTCTGGTCCAGATGGCTGGGGCTGGGTGTTCAGCAGTCCTGGGCTCCGTCTCCCTCCCTGCTTCGACTCCTCTCCTCCCGCCCAGAGCTGGGGTGTGGGGTGCTCAGGTCCTGCTGGGCCGGGGCTTGTATCTTACCCCCTTCGTGAGGCACTGGGTTCTCGCAGGTGTGGATGTGGTCTGGATATTGTCCTGTGTCCTCTGGTCTCTATTTTAGGAAGAGTTGTCTTTGTTATATTTTCATAGATATATGTGGTTTTGGGAGGAGATTTCCATTGCTCTACTCACGCCGCCATCTTGGCTCCCTCTTCTCAAAGATGTCCCAAGTGCAGCTTTTGAAAAACTCCTAGAAGGTAAACAAGAATAGCAGCTGGCTCACTCTGTGCCAGACAGTGTGCTGGGTTCTTTGCAAGTATCATCCCCCACCCATGTACCCTTAAAAAAAGGAGTCCTATGACAAAGTATTAGCAGATCCATTTTCCAGAATAAGAAACTGAGGGTCTGAGAGGTTCAGTCTCTTGTATCACTAAGTGGCAGAGATGGACTTTACCTGTAGGCAGTGTCACACTATTTTTGGTTAACAGAAATATATGCACTCACAGAGACTAAATAACAGTGACTTAAGAAAACAGAAGAACTTTTCTTCTTTCATGAAAGTTTAATCTCAAATGGAGGCCGGGGTGAGTGTGGCAGATACAGCTGAACTGTGGGATTGCCAAATCCCCTCTACATCCACCATTTCTGTGCACAAAGACCAAGAGCTTCTGTGCTTGACCAAAAGCTCTCTCTGCCCCCAGAGCAATCTGCCTGGAGTGAGGCAGGCTCAAGGTGCAGGGAATGAATGCCCCCTTCTTCCAATATCCCTACCAGTTTCTGCAGGTGTTGGTATATAAGTACCGGAGCCCCCTTGCCCTTGGGCAGGATAACTCTGGGTCTGGTTCTGTGCTCTTTCCCTTTTTTCCCACTGTGGTCAGGCTCCACTGCCCATGGTGGTGATGGCTTGGTAATGTACCCTTCATTTTTTTTCTTTCCATTCTCTATTTTACTTCCCCACTTCCTACCACTGTTTTCTGGAATCACCTCTGAAATAAGTGCACTGCAATCCTTATCTTCAAGGAGGCCCAAACCAAGCACAACAGTGGTGTTGCACTTTGCAAACCCTCGGCGACCCAAGTTCCTTTCGTCTTATTGCTGTATCACCCTCCAGGTTGTTGTACTCATTTCTATGGTCAAAACTGGCTTATCAACATGTGTACTTTCTTGAGGAAGAACAAAGTGGAGAGCAAGACGCTTCCTTTTAATGATATAACTCAGAAGTAACACATCACTTTCCCTTACATCCCACTGGCCAGAATATAGAGGCAAGATTGTCACACCTAAGGGCAAGGGAGTCTTTATATTCAGCAAAAACTCAAGGGTTCTATTACCAAGAGAAAGAAGTATAGAATGGATTCGCATTAGCTGTAGGCACAATGTTATGTTGCCTCTTAAGCAATTGGTAGGGGAGAGGACAGTCTAAAGTGGAGTTGATGAGGTTAGAGAGGTTGCCTGGGTTGGAATATCAAGGAGGGTGTTTTGCAGGTTAAAGGTTTCTGGCTTTCTTTGGGGATCATGGTGGGGGGTGGATGTCATTGTAACATTTCCATCAGGTTTGGGATTTGATGGAATCAGTTTTTTGAAGACAGCCCTCTGCTAACAGTGGGGAGTTGGGTTGATGAGGCGGGAGTGGAGATTGGCCAGGAGGTGGCTGACTTTTGTAGTGACCCAGGTAAGAGCCAGCAGGATCTGGTCTGGGGTATTGGCCATGGAGAGAGGTGACTAAGCAAGGTATGTTTGATCAGTATCGAGGTGAAAGTTAAGGAAAACATTGAGGATGACGCTTCAAGTGATGCTGGACGTCTGGATTTTGCATTCAGAGAGCTGAGACACTATGGGACTCTTCCGTCTCAGTCTAGATGCAGTTTCTACGTGAGGGAAAGCTGTTTTTCTATGCCTGGAGTCCCACTGGCCAAATGAGCAGACTTGGACTGTTCAGGCACTCCCAGTCTTGGTGTCTCTGCTTCTAAATCTTCTGTGGAGCACTGTTACAGTGAATCAAGAGGGTAAGATCCTTTGAGGGTGGATTAAATGGGAACTTTTTTATAACAAGGAAAATTCAAGAAAGACATAGAAATTGAGATGGCTGACATCTAAAAAGGGAGCACAGCCCACAGGGACATTGTAAAGAGGTACTTTCAGAATTTTATCGTATTTGGTGTGTACTTATTGGAAAAACTCAGACTTTGGTGTCTAGCATGTAAGAATTCCAGACCTGGCTCTCTCACATACTTAGCTGTGTGACTTCAGGCAAATGGCTCAGCGTCTTGGAGCCTCGGGCACCTTATCAGTAAAGAAGAGACAAGCATCTCTCCCTTATAGGTTTGTGTTACCTGAGAGTGTTAGTAAAGTGCCCAGCACATAGCCTGACACACCACAGGTGCTTAACAAATGTGAATTCCCACTTCCCTTTGTCTAAGAGAATTCAAAAGATCCAGTTGACTCTGTTGGTTTAGTAGAAAAAGGGTTAATTCAGAGAGGAAAAATCACCCCATCTGATATTTGGAATTCGGTCAAGGGAACCTGGATGTTTGACTTGAATCTTCTTTTTCCACCATTTGTTGGCATGGTTTCGGCATAGCTTTTGTCAGAGCTCCTCACTGGAGAGCTAAGAGAAGAAGGCTCTCTGGCAACACAAGGCAGAATGGATACGGTTATTTTAGAAATACAAGATAGGGTGACATGCAGTTGATTAAATAACATTTTCCCCTTCCCACCTCAGGGTAATGGCTCCAGAATTGAGGGGAATGGCTCCAACAGAAGGAGAGGGAGCCATAGTTTGCGGTCCATATGCCCACTTCATTTTGCAGTTACTCCTGGCTGCCCATCTGTTCGTGACCGCCTAGTCTAGCCAGGGGGCTTATAAAACGGTATTCACATATATGGATGCCTTCACTCAACAGATGTGAGAATGAGGGATGTCCGTGTCCAACACCAAGCACATTCACCATTCTTTGTGCCTCTTTCCACTCTGTTTTTTCCTGTTTGCCTTTCAATTTCACTTATATATATTTCTCAATTATTGTTATTTGCAGCAAAATGGAAAAAGGAAAGGGATCTAAAATTTATGGAGTTCGTACTCTGTGCTAGGTACTCATTGGACACTCTATGTCTAATACCACATATAATCATCTCCATTGGATAGGCATGATGAAGAAATTTAGGCTTAGAGAAATTAAGTCACGTGTTGAAATTCATACACCAGGAAAGAGTGGCACTGAGATTGAACTCTAGTCTAACTGCACAGATTTTTCTCTTGGACCAATGATGAATGACGATTAGAATGCCACCTCCCCCAGCCCCTCTCCCACCACACACACACTACATCGCTGCCCTCAACCAACGCTCCCCAGCTTTCTGTTTTAGCAGATGACCTCTAATTTTAAGTTGGAGCTGAAATGACTCTAATGCTAAAGATAAGCTCCCTCTAGTGGCAGAGCGTGGTTTGGTGCACCCTCCATTGCGTGGGGAACACAGGTTAATACAGAAAAGGACACCTTCTTTTATGTAATACAATTTTGTCTAAAGATATTACTGAGACTTTGTCAATACAATAAAAAAATGGAATACAAATTGGGGTGGGCCCTCATGGCAAAGTTAATGCTGGGGGAAATGAGAACTGCTGTTTATCCCTTTGAAACAGGACAATGGAATTTGCATTTTCACAAATTTCTGTGACTTCCCAAGAGCTTTCACATCCCTGCGAAACGGATGTGATCTTCACACCATCCGGGAGAGACAGATGTCCTTTTTTATAGTTGAGAGAGCTAGGAATCAAAAAGGTTAGGTGGCGTGTTAAGGTTACACAGCTGGTCACTAACAAAGCCACAGTTCTACCCTGGGGCTTCCACTTCAGCCTTGTACTCTTTTAGCTACAGCATAGAATCTTCCCATTACAGAATCAAATCTACATCACATCGGATCCTCTCCTGGGTGAAGGACAGGTAAGCATGGTGATGATACCAGGATTAAATGAGACTGATTAAATTATAACATATAATTTCTTGCCACATGTCCTTCTCTACTCTGGTTCATCCTCTCACTGCCCCAGAAGGATCAAAATAAAAACACAAATTTGACTGGATGCTTGCTTGGAAACCCCCATGGCCCCCCCAGGATGCTCAGCTTAAAGTCTAGACTCTTGGGCTTGGCATGCAGGATCTGTCACAGTGGGAACCCTCTCTACCTCTCCAGGCTTCCCTCTCTTTGTACCTTAACCTATTACCACACTGGGAAACTCACCTTTTTAAATCTTTTCCTACAAATAGCAGCTCCTGTCACATCCTGTGGCACCTTCTCTCCACCTGGACCAATTCTAACCTTTTCTTTAAAGGTGGGGTACCTCGTCTCTTTGAGGGGCTGCGGAATTCTGCTGTGAGCTTCCTTTTCACTTATACTTAATTTTACTTGAAGCGTGCCTCTCTTTCTCTCTCCACTGTTGCTCCTGGCTTGGTCTATCTTCGGTCCCAGGGCCTAATAGTTCCTGGCACACACAGAGTTCACTTAACACTTGCTGAATGGCTTCAGGAAAGGATCAAAGGAATGTCTTTGGGAATTGTGGGCAGAAGCAAAGCCACCTTAACGTGCTACATGGGATTTAGGATTACCTGACAATTTGTAATGAAAACTTGTTACCAGCCCAAATTCAGATGCCATTAGCCATGGCGTTAAATTAACTGTAAAAATAAAAGAAATACTTTGAGGGAAAAAAATGATTGAAGTAAAGGCCACTTGGTTAACCTTGGGATTTTTCTTCTTCATTCCTCTATGAACTCTTCAGAGCATGAGGAAGAGGTGGAAGTTGGGATTACTCAGCCTTACGAGGTCTGGGGTGTTGTGCAGTCCAGAGGCAGGGCTCTCCCCCCGAGGGCCATCACAGTGGGTGCTGGAGGAGACAGCTCTCACTCCCCTTCTCCGCAGTTACCACGGACCCTCTCACTTATTCCTCCAGGAACCCAGGAAGGTCTGACTCAGCTGGTCCCTACCCACCCTTCCTTGAGTTAAGTTTTGAATTATTTTAATCACCATCAATAAAATCTTCTGATTAACAAATCAAGGCAGGGTCTTTGACCCCCTGAAATGCTTCTATAGCCTTTTGGCCAGTGATCTTTTCACGTCTGCTTGAATCTGGTGGGATCCCTAGACTGGAAACAGCCTGTCGTTTATTATTACAAACATTTTCCTTAACTATTGATCTAAAGTCTGCATCCTTTAATCTCCCGCTTACTAGTTGTTGGGTGTGGGGTGCATAAAGCCCTCTTCTCTTCCCTCCTAAAAATATTTTCCTCATTGCCAACTTTTGAACCCCTTTTGCTCAGAGACATAGCTAATGGCCGCCCCTGAGCCATCTCTTGGCAGGTTCGAGGTCAGCTTGTAGTGTGGGCTGCACACAGATGTCACTGTAAGTGTGAAATGGAATATAACGTCTGCCAGCGGCACCAACATGAATACATCTCTAGCTTCCTCTGGTGGGAGATGGTCAAGGCTGGGATAAAATATTTATTACAGACTATGGTAACGGGAATTAAACACCCTCCATGCTCTGTCAATCATAAAAATCAATGGCTTTATTTTCTGTGTTTGCTGCCAACGCCTGTCCATGTGCAGTGCTCATTTCTGTAGTTACACTGATAAGGTGGATATGTCACGTGCTTTTCTCTGCTGAATGAATCCTTTTTTTCATGTGACTTAAAAGTTGCATGAATTATTTTAATGGCTACAGAACAGTGCTCTGAGTGGAAGCACGATCATTTACGTTGGGCAGGTAGATCGTTTCCAGGTTTTTGGTGATTGCGGAGAAGTGCAAATGAATGCCAACCCTTCCCATCCCCATGTGGCCAGCAGCAGCTGCCTGGGTTCCTGGCCCTGGACTGAGTCCATCATGTCTGAGGGCAATCATCTCTGGGGCTCTGAACACCCCAACGGGTCTGAAAATAGTCCTGTGCCCTCAGACTGGTAGCCACATTGCTTGAGAGAGCTGAGCCTGAGCCATGGCCTGTGACCCTGACGCAGGTGGGATGTCCTCCTCCCGGGAGCCACAATTCTGCCCCCAGGGACTCTCAGGGCATCACTGACCCCTGGGGAGGTCAGTTTCCAACCTTCCTCTGAGATTGCTTTCAACTTATCTCCTCCCTTAAACTTCCACGAAGAATTATTAAATCCTGTGCCTGGGGTAATTAGAATACACAGGAAGTCTCCTCACCTTCCTCCTCTCGCATCCATCTCTTTCTGCCGGTCACTGCTCTGTGGGGACGTCCATTGTCTGTTCCCTGTTTGGACTGTGGCCGCATCCCCCTACCTGGCCTGTCTGCTGGTGTCCCTCTGCTGCCCTCCACACCACAGCCTGAGGGACCATTCCAGAGCACGCATATGTGCATGCTGTTCCCTTGCCTGTATCTTCCAGCATCTCCTTTTAACCTATAGGACAAAGTGGGGGCTCAGCAGAACCCTGAAGGCTCTGTGGAATGGACCCATCTCCTCTGTGCACCTGTAACCCTGGACTCCCTCCCATAAGCTACCACACTTTTGCTTAGGCCATTCCCTCTGCCTGGAACGTCCTCCACAACTGTCTTGCTCAACCTTGCAGATTTAGCGCAGTTGTCAACCTTTCCTGGAATCCTTTTTGTGAACCTCCAGGTAGGGTCGAGGAGACCTCCTTGCAAGGTTTTGTGGTCCCCAGTGCTTACCGCTCACATTCAGTGTTGAAACAAGTGTCCTCTGTCTTGTTCAGTGTACAGGGACTCCTTTGAAGGTAGTGAACAATTTCTTTTCATACTTGTGTTTCCAACACTTGATATAGTGCCTGGCACAAAGCAGGCACTCAGGAAAGGACCCAGCATGATGCTCTTGATTTATTGTGCTGCACACGTTTGCAAAGTATTGTATCAATTTAAATTGTTAAAAACAATGTGCAAATGAACCCATTTCAGTAAACCTTACCATAACTGGCTATTTTTAGTCTTAAATTTGTTGGCTATAAAATGCCCTACATTGTTTTGGTTGCATTAAAAAATACTTATTAGGATTACAATGGCTGAGAAATAGCATCTCTTCTTGCATGGATCATATATTCCTGTCCTTTATCCCTTGCATTATAACCTACAGTCTTGTGTCAGTTCTTGACTTAGAATCATCGCACTGAAGAGGGCTAGTCCAAAGGTGAGCTGGCCTGAATACAGCCGTATGATCTTGAGATAGTTACATCCCTCTGTGAGCTTTGCTTTCCTTTCTTTAAAATGATAGGTTTCTTTACTTGCTCCTGACTGGAATCATTTGGTAGCTTTTAAAAAATATGGACTCCTGGGCTTACATCTGCTGATTTGGGCTGTCTCAGTGGGATTGGGATTTTTTGAAAGCCTCTGGGGAACTCTGGTGCAGCCAGAATCCCCAGACTGATTTGGGGAACCACTGGCCTCCCAGCTCTGTAATCTGCAAGCTTCTGACGGACATGCATCTGTCAGGCCAAGGAGGAAAGAAGAGACAGGGTAATCTCTCACTGTGTTCTGACACCCGCAGGCCCCTCAGACAGGGCAGAGCGTTCCTACTTCACACTGTTCCAGAGGGAGAAGCAGCATGAAGGGGTGGAAACTCCACAGAGCCGGATTTGGCCCAGCAGATGCAGAAACTCGTTAAAGACCCACATTATCCAACACAGGGTCAGACTGACTCATGGGCTGCAGGGGGAGTCGGTGTAATGCTGCTCAGGCCGGGGCTCCCAGAGACCAAGGCCTGAGGCGGAAGCTGCTCTCACAGAGGCGCGCACAGGGGAGTGGTGTTTATATGCTTGGCCTGGGAGGTGGGTGTCTTGGCTCTGTCCTCTGCTAGCTGTGTGACCTCAGGCAAGTTATTGTACCTGTGTAAGCTTCAGTGACTTCCTGTAAAATGGGGATAGTAGCAGTTTCTATCTTAATGAGTTTTTTAAAAATAAGTTTTATTGAGATATATTTTACCCATTTAAAGCACATAAATCAATGGTTTTTAATATGTTCACAGAATGCTACAATCATCACTGCCTCACTGATTTTGAAGATAAGGTCAGATCATGCAGTGGAAACATTTAGCATAGTGCCAGATGCATAGTGTGTGCTCAGTAAATGCCATTATTATTGTTCTTGATGGATTCCTTATCCATGGAGACAGATACTGAGGGTGACAACCGCTGGGCCTGTCCCAGGGGACGTTGAGGCATCAGGAAGGGAGGACAGGGCCCAGCTGAGGGAGCTTCCAGGTCTCTTCTCCCTTGTGGATCGGCATGTCAATAATAATAATTGCTGACGTATACATGTGTGCAAATCATGTAAAATTCTTTAATTCCCACATTAGCTCTGTGAGCTAGGTTTTTTTTATCACCATTTATTCCCATTCTGAAAAATGAAAAGTGAGGCTTAGAGAGGCCATGGCTTTTCCAAGGCAAGATTCCAGGATCTCTTTAATACAGGGCAGATAAGAAAGTCTTATCTGCCCTTACTTTTTTGTTTTTTGGACACTATTTAAGTTTGGAAGATACTGCATGTTTCCAAGAAGAATAAGACCAGGTAGGAAAAAAATCCAAGAAGAACAGAAATTGACTTTAAGTTTATGTGATGAATGGTGACCAACCTGCTCCCCTCTTTCTCCTTTGACTTTCTCATGCTTGCTCCAGTGATCAGAGACCAGAGGGGGCTCTTTAATGAAAGAGTGACAGATCCAGGAAAGTCAGAGGTGCATCCCAGACTCACTGTAAACTTAGAACTTTAAGTGTGCATTATTTGGTTTTTGAGCTTTAAAATCCAAAATGCTTGGGGAAGTCCCTGACCATCCAGTTTCCCCACATGGGTCCAGCCTTACTTTCTGGACTATTATCTTCGGTCTCATCGTCCAACTGGATGCACCAGTGTTCCTCTGGAAGGGCTCTCTTGTCCCTGTTCCGTTCCCGTTCAGCTGAAGCTGGAAGTGAGCATCTGCTGTAGGCGCCTCTCCTCCTCCCCGGTGGGCGGGCTCAGTGCTGCATCAGTGTCCTTGCTAGAACAGGGAAGGGGCACCCAGCACAGGGCTTCTGGGACCCCTGCTGTGGCCTGAAGTGTGCTCCACCTCATCCTTCTCCATCCCTGTATCAGGAAACCCACTTCAGGCAGTGGTTTTACTATTCCTGAGTTTCCATAAACCTTGATGGGTAGCCTGTAATTAGCCTGTGTCCTGGCTGCCCTACTCAGTCCCTGTGCTGGGGCTACCTTCCTGTTTCCCAGCTTTAGTCCCTTGATCTGACCCCAATGCCGACTGTGAACCCACCTTCTGGCTGGGCATTGTCTCTTTTTGTTCATGATTAAATCCCCAGGATCCAGCCTTATGCCTGGCACATAGTAGGAGCTGAGTAAATATTTACTGAACAAGTAATTGTGAACATTCAATGGAAATGGGTACTGCATAGTGGATGGTGATCAGCTGTCTGTTTTTGAAGCCAGGGTGATTTAAAAAGTTTGCATTGTTTATTTTCATTAAAACCTGAACCATAAGACCAATTTCCTTTGATTTTAAAAGGTGCTAGAGGACTTTATGGTAACATTGTGAAACTCTTCAAGTTTCAGAGTAGTTACCCTGGACGTTTTGCTGTATAATCCCAAATCCTGTTTACAGTTGTGCTACTTGAATTCACTTGGGGATAAACTGCATTTTAATAATTCTGTAATAGAATAACTCCAGTCATCTTTGCTGTTCAAAACCAGAATCTATCCAGATATTTTTTTATAAACACATCCCCTCATCAGGTTTGAAGGGATTTAGAAACTTGTGGGAGTATTTCAAATCTACGAATTCACTTTTCAAAAGTGAAATTCTATGGTTGTTTTCCTATTGGGAGACCAACCACTTTACTAATAAAATAAAGGGGAATATTGGTGGCTGGGCATACACGGCATGTGAGACCAACTTGAGCAGGTGGCCAATGGCGCAGGAAGTTTTCCTGCCAGTCCCCCTTTACTGAGGAAAGCCCGAGGGGGCCCACTCCAGGAACCTGGCTTGTGCTCCAAAATGCTTCTTCTTGCCACAGTGGAATGATACCATTTGCTCTGGATTTTAACATGTTCTTCACATCGCCTCTGTTATGGGCTGAATTGGGTCCCCCCTCCTCCTAAATTCCTATGTTGAAGCTCCAGCCCGCAATGTGACTGTATTTGTAGATGGGGCTTTTACGGTGGTAATTCAGATTAGGAGGCCATAAAGGTGGGCCTCTAATCTAACAAAACTGGTGTTCTTCCAGGAAGAGGAAAAGACACCAGAGCTCTCTCTCTCTGAACACGCACAAAGGCAGGTCCATGCGAAGACACAGAGAGAAGGCGATGTCGAAAGCCGGGAAGAGCATCCTCACCGGGGGGTGACTCTGCGGGCACCTTGATCACCGGCTTTTAGCCTCTGAGACGTCCTAGTCAGAGTTCAAGAGCTTCGAGGAATAAATGTGTACTGCTTCCCCAGTCTGTTGTTTTGTTATGGCAGCTCAAGCGAGCTCATCCAGCTTCCTTGGGGGTTTGCCTGCCTCCCCCTCTGCAGGGACCCCGTGTATCGGTTAGTACCCTGGGGCTACTGTAACAAATTGCCATAATGGCTTAAAGGAAGAAACTTATTCTCTCACAGTTTCGGAGGCTGTACATCCCAAATCAAGATGTCAGGGGGATCACACGCCCTCAGGAGTCGCTGGCGGCCCCTTCTCACCTGGCTTCTGGTGGCTGCAGGTATTCCTCGGCTGGTGGCGGCACCGCTCAGGTCCCTCCCTCCACTGCCTTCTCCTCCTTCCATCTTAAGTCTTCTCCCTCCTCTCAGAGGAGCTTGTCATTGGATTTAGGGCCAACCCAGGTAATCGAGGAGGAGTGCATCTTGAGAGCTGTAACTTACATGTACAAAGAGCCTTTTCCCCAAAGAGGACACATCCAGGCTCCGGGGGTTAGGATGTACACATTTGTTTTGGGGGGGTCACCATTCAGCCCCTATATGTAGGCTATTATAGGTCACACAACTGATGACCAACATGTTTATGTCTGTGGAAAGATAACCATATCCTTTTGACACATATGATCTTATGTGTTCTTGACAAATGCTGGGATAGGTAGCTTTTATTACAATCTCCATTTGTAGAGGAGGAAAGGGAGTTAGCAGTGACTTGCCCAAGGTCCCACAGTGAACAATTTCTGTGGCTACATTTTAATCCAGGATTTCCTGTCTCCAAATTCCAAGATCTTCTCACTCTGCCCCACTGTCTCTCAAACTAGGTTGATGAAATGAAGATGATAACAGTGTTAAAAGGAGTAGTGTGTATTGAGTGCTTACTCTGGGTCTGGCCCTGTGCAAAGAGTTCTATTTGTGTTACCTCATTTCATACTCACTACAACTCTAAAAGGTAGGTGGTATCATTATGTCCATTTTATAGTTGAAGAAACTGAGGCATAGAGCTGTTGTCCAGGCTTCCCAGTTTGGCAAATGGCAGAGCTAGGATTTGAATCCAGGTTTGTCTTAATCTAAAACCCAAAGTCTTAATCCATGTTAGCTGCTTCCTTGAAAAAGTGATGTAGTACTTTGACATTCTCAAGAACTTACGTAATTTAAGCCCAAAGAGCATATAAACTAGCAATCTGGGCTTTGGAGTTGACCTTGCTATATTTCTGTCTGCCTTTTGAGTCTAGAGAGGTGATACAACAATGGTCAAGGGCAGGGATTCTGGAGCCAATCTACCTACCAGCTGCTATCTATAGGACACTGAGTAAGTTCACCCTCTGGTCTCAGTTTCCCCATCAGTAAAATGGGACTGATACCCAGAGTACCTACTTTATAGGGTGGCTATGTGGATTTAATGAGTTAATATTTGTGAAGCTTTTAGGGCAGTGCCTGATACATGATAAGTACTATATGAGTGTTAAATTAAAACAGAAACATCAGTCTTCCCAGACCTCAAGATGGGGATAAGACAGACCTTAGAAAACTCATGTGAAGGTTAAATGTGAAAGCTCTTAACACAGTGCTTGGTTCAGTATAGTGGATATGGGTGAAACTGCAATATTTCTGGAGTCTCTTGCCTGGCTGTAGCGCATCTCCCTATCAATAGGTGTTTTCAAGGGGTGGAGAGAAACCATCTCCATATCAGTAGGCATTTACAAGGGCGAACAAGCAGCAGAAGGCATAACTGGACCAGAGAGGTTGGGTGGGGTCCCTTTTTTCTGCAGCAGAGTTGTGAGAGACACGGGCGAGCAGAAGTGGACGACTGCCTGTGAGCAATAACTGGGTTTCTCCCACTTAACTTCTCCCTTTGACTGATTTCTGTTCCAAAGGTGTTTTGCCCCAGGATTTCCCCCTGTCCAGAATTACATCGGACAAAAATGCTGGCAATTAATTTTATTATTTGGCTCTTATCTTATAAACTCTATTTATAAGGAGTTGATGGCTGCCTTGATCTCTTCTCTGGCCCTTCTTTGGCAAAAACATTGCAGCTCAGGACTCTGGGAGAAGCAGCTCTCAAACTTCCCACCCCTGTTGGCAAAAAGAGGCAGAGTTGTCTGGGGTGATTTGCATCAGTCAGGATTCCTGTTCAAGGAGTGCTGTTTACTGGCATGAAGCTGTAGAGGACCTTGAGGGGATGTCTGGCTCTCCAGTGACCCTCACCTCCCTGTAGCACAGGGTTAGCTCACTGCAGCCAGATTTTCTGTAACTCCCTCCTCCAAAACGCACCCAGGCCTTTACAGGGTGTGAGTAAAGTAATTTTCAGAGCATTGTGCATGAGACAACCCCAAGGACGTGTTTGCACTTTGACATCTCATTGTCTCAGCCCCTGAGGTTCTGGGATCTGGAATGGAGCCCACGCACCTCCCTTGCCTCCAGGAGGTAAAGGTCCACTGAGTTACCTTTTCAGCTCTGCACTGGCTGCTCTTCCACCACTGGCTGTGAGCTTCGTGAGGGCAAGAACTGGCCACAGGGGAGGTGTGCAGTGGATGAATGTTCCCAGAAAGGACTTGCGTGTGGGCAGTTCTGGGCTTGCCAGCTTCTCCGGGTGAAGGAGCGGCCCTGGCTTCATGGGTGTGTAACCTGTGCAGCTGCACTGTGACAAAGGCCCTGAGCTTGGCTTAATGCTCTGCTGTCACACCCTTAAAATTCTTAATCATTTTTGAGTAAGAGACCCCACAGTTGCATAGCTGCTCCTCTGAAGGAGGCTTGTCTACCTCGGCCCTCAAGAGCTCCAAAGGCCTGATTTGTATTTTGGGTGGTGACTATCTAAAAAGATGCACCAAAGTTTAACATTTTTACTTGGCCAATGTTTTCTTTATTATGTATGCCCTTGGTACCATGATTAGAAAGCTTTCCCTTGCCTCCCAAGAAGATATGACTATCTGCTGGTCTTTTCTTTAGTTACTGGGTTTGTTTTATTAATCACCAACCAGAGATGGCAGGTAAATGCTATCTTTTGTCAATCAGATAGTTATTGTTTTGCTCAAGAAAGACAATATTACAGGCCTACCAAGGTAGAAACAAATACACAGGCTAGCCTGCTGTGTGCTGGGGCTAATAGGATGGCTGCATTTGGATCAATACACCAGGGATGAATCTAGAAAGCCAGGGGTCCCAGGACCCAGAAAGGACCAGTGCTTGTTCCTGGCACTGTCCTGCCAGCTTTGTTCCTTCTGGGACATGGAGACACTTGTTGAATTAGGGGATGTTGTTTGGAGGTAGAGGGACCTGGTTTGAATATCATCTTGGCAGAATATAGAATTTCTGGGAACTTGGGCATAAAAAAGAGAGCAAGAGACAAGGTCTCTCTCCATGCAGAGCTTGGAGCATTGGGGACAGAGCAGATGGAGGGAAATCACAGCACAGCACAAATAGGAAATTACAAGCGCTGCTGTGTGTTGTGATAGAACACTACAGGGAGCTGTGGGAGTTTAACAGGGAGAGAGGATCGGGGGCAAGGGAGGCATGCAGGAGGAACTGACGTTTGAGGAGGGAGTGCAAGGAGAAGCTTCTCAGGCCAGGGGATGGGAACTGGGGAGAGGAGGAACAGAACGTGAGCAAAGCCTCTGAGATGTGAGGAAGCAAAGGGCATTTGAGACTGAAAACAGCCAGTGTGGAATGGCAGGAAAGAGGGGCTGGAAGTGATAAACGTGATTGGAGAGGCTGGTGAGCGTGCAAAGCAGATTCAGATTTTGGTCTCAGTCCTTGGGGAAAGAAGACGAGCCATTAGGAGACTTGAAGCTTTGTATTGTGAAAACTAGTCTGGTCTGAATGGTGGGGAGCAGATTGGATGGGACAAGACTGGGTCAGGGGCTCATTGAGGCTGTGGCACTGGCCCAGACAAGAGCTAATGGAAGGTTAGACGTGGTGCCTCAGTGGGAAGATCTGAGGGATATTTAAGGAAGAAAAGAACAGGACTTGGGGATGCCTTACTCTGGGGAGCGGTGGAGGGAAGTAGGCTGGAGTGCGGTAACCCGGGAACCATCCTGCACACAGCAGGCACTGGGTGAGCATTTGTTCCCTTCCTCTCCTTGAACCTCACTGCACAAGCCCTCAGAGATGCCTGCCCACAGCTGCAGCTTAGAGGGGCCAGGAGCATGGCCTTCATCTTTCTAGATCCCACACCTGTGCTATGGCCTCCACCTGGGGCTTAGTGGGCAGCTGATCTTCAGACTGAGATTACTGTCAGCCGAGGCTGAGTTCCGTCCTCGGGCTGCTGAGGCAGCCTTCTGCCTCCGTGTACGTGTCATCCAGACACACAGGCACAGGTGAGGAGAAGCTATGTGAGGCAGAGTCATCCTGTGCTGAGGTGGGGCTGAGGTCCTGTGAGGGGCCCCTGGTACCTGAGCCATGGTGTGGGCCTCCTAAGAGCAGAAGAGCAGAAGGGCAGAGGCCATGTGGGCCTCTCTTTCCCCAGGTGATGGCTGGGAGAAAGGGAGTTGCAAAGGGGACCCATGTGGGAGGAATGGGCCTGGTCAGGGTCCTCACTCCCATGCGTGTGCTCCTGTGTGCTTGTGGGTGTGCAGGTACATGCCTGTGAGCACACGGGAGTCATGTCACGTCTAGTGCTTGTGTGCCTGGGCTCGTGGCTGCACACGTGCGGCTCTGTGTACGCACATCCATGCCTGGGCATGTGAGGTGCATGTCTCTGTGTGTGTGCATGCCATGTACTGGGGTGCCTCTATGTGTGTGTGTCCCTGCAGGAGCCCTGGCACTCTGCAGCCCCACCCCCAGAGCCATACATGCCCCAGGCTGCCAGCAGATGGCCCCTGAGCACCGTGTGCTGGGCTCTGGGGAAGGGGACCAGTGTGTTCCTTCAGCCCTCTACTTTCTCAGAGATTCTGCAGTGAGGGCTGCAGGGCCCTCTCACTGCTCTGGGCCCTCGGGCCTTATCCCTGAGGCTCTGCCTACCTGGGCTCCACCCTCAGCCCACACAGAAGCAGAGGCACATCCGTCAGCCAAGAAGGTGATTCTGCCCTGTGGCAGGTCCTGAGAGTGGCAGGGACTTCCCTGTAGGTAGGGTATTGAATACGTGCCATGCTCCTGGTTCCCTGCTGGGCTCTTGATGAGCTGTGCTGGCCCTGGACCAAGGCAGGCATACAGGGAAGGTCCTGGCTTGGGCTGAGGCTGCAGAGGGGTCAGCCTGAGGACGAGGCTGCTGCTTCTGGGCCACAGAGGGGCAGAAGACAATGCCCAGAGAAGCTGCCAACCTCTGCTTGAAGTGGGATCGAGGCCAAATGAGACAGACAGGTGGCATTTCCCTTTCCTGGAGGTGGGGCAACGTCACTGTCCGTACTCATAAAGACAGCAACTGACTGCATGAAGGCCGCCAGTCTTTATTTAACCCTGAGTGTGGCCTCAGGATAATCAGGAAGGCTTGAGAAAGAACCAGAGACCCAGCTGGATTTGACCACATGCCCGTGAGAGCCACTGGAATGCCAGGGGACTCTGCCGGATTTGACTCTGGCCCGGGTTATTTCCCGTGTGCTCTGGCATGTTTGACTCTGGGTGCGCTGTGCCCAGGGCAGGGCTGAGCAAGGGCCAGCACTTGCTGATAACTCTGAGAGCAGGAACAGTGGAGGAGTAGCAGGTACAGCCAGGAGCACCTGGCAGGAGGGGTGCCTCGGAAGGGCATTTCGGGTGGTGGAGGTGAGCTGCAAAGAGAAAGGCAGGACTTAAAGCTGAGTGTGTAGCAGACCTGCTCTGGTGGTGATGGACAGGACCTGAGGCAGGTGGGTTTCCTGAGAAGGCAGGCTAGGGTCAGACCCTTGTAGCCTGCTTGAACTGGAAGAGTGCTGACCATCAGACCATCCTGGGTGTTTCTACACTGTTTCTTGGGGGGCCCTGGGGGGCCCTTGGGTGCACCTTAGGGCACCCAGCAGTGGTGGGGAGTGGATGGGAGAGGTGGTGAAAAGGCTCTGGACCCCTGGCTTCAATTCGATTGAAGCAGCTCAACTTTTTATCTTGAGGACAAATTGAAGTTCATTTTTAAGCTAAGGAGTATTTATTGAGTATGTACATAGGCAACTCACTGTCACAGATTTTAGAGATATTAGGAGAAAAAGACACAGTATCCTTGCTCTCTTGACTGTTAGAGTCTAGTAGGGAAGACAAGTAAGCAAATAGACAAGTCAATTTTGAGTTATAAATGATAGGAGTGCAACAAACCACCAGGGGGTGTGATCAAGTGACTTGAGGGAAGGAGGCCGTGGAGCTGCGCTCTATCCTGCGGTGAAGGATGGCCTCTCTAGGAGGTGATGTTGGAGCTGAGGCCTGAATGATGACAGAGGGAAGTGCATTCTGGATAAGATTTTGTTTGAAGAAAAAGCTCTGGGGAAAAATTTCAAAACCAGTTAGTCGTCTTTTATTTATATTCATTTATTTAAATTTCAAGGTAATACATATTCATTGTAACAATTTCAAACCTTATTGATGTATATAAAGTCAAATGTAGAAGCAGCTTCTCCCCCCCTTCATCTCTCCTCCCCAACCCCCAATTCCACCTCCTGGAGAGAATCCCTTTATCAGTTAGGTGGATAACCAACCGGATTTTTCTCTGTGCGTTTGCAAATATATATGTTAATTTCCAATTTTATCTCTACTTGCCTGGCTCTTAGGACATTCAAACTTAACAAGTCCAAAACGGACTCTGGCCTTTCTCCAGTAAATCTTCTCCTCTGAGCTTTCTCATCTTAGTAAATCATGCTACATCCTGCCCCACTGTTTAGGCCCCAAGTCTTGGAGACATCCTCAATTCCTTCTTTGTTGTCAGACCCCAAGACCAAGCCACTAGCAAATCCTATAGGCTCTACTCTCAAAATAGGCCCATATCTGGGCACTTTTCTCACTCACCACTGCCAGCAACCCTGGCTAAACCGCCAGGACACATTGCAAGGACCTCTTAACTGCTCTTCATCCTCCTATTGTTATATCCTACCATTCATTCTTCAGCCAGCAGCCAGAGCGATCTTTCAGAAATAGTAAACCCGGCCATGTCCCCCCTTGCTTAATACCCCGGTGGCTTCCCAAACGCTCTCTGAAGTTTCAAGTTCAAGGTCTAAATGATCTCGGGCCATTGTCCTCCTCTCCACTGTCATCTTGTCCCATTTTCTTATTCATTATCCTTCATCTCCCTCCTGCCATGTTTTGTGTCTCAGGGTCTTGCATTTGCCGGGCTAGTTCTTTGTCATCAATCTGATCTTAACTCCATGTCACCTGCCAGGGAGGCCTCCCCTAGTGGCTTCATATGCAATAGTTTCCCTTCGGCCCTGCCCCCCTCTCCGCCGTGCTCTATCACCTCACCTTGTTTTATTTCCTTTATAGTGCTTGCATTATTGGAACATGTCTTGCTTCCTTGCTTATCACATCTCCACTGCCCCCCACTGAAAGCAGGCTCCATCAGGGCAGAGATCTGGACCCACTGTCTTGTTCGTAGCTCAACTGATGGATAATAAAATTGTTTTCAGATTGTTGCTAATGAACAAGCCTCTCGTGAGCATTCTTGTACATATATGTATCTTTGTGTAACTGTGTAAGGGATTCTGTGGGACATAGACTAGAAGTAGAATTTCTAGGTCCACAATGATGTATTTTGAAATTTCATAGATAAATCAAATTACTGCCCAAATTGCTTATCAATTTGCACTCCCATCAACTTTGATTGAGAATGCCTTTCTCCAAGTCCTTGTCAATACTGGGTCATAGAAATCTGTTTCTCTTTTTTTGACCTAACTGCAAAAACTCATTTTTTATTTTGCTTTAATTTGTTTCTCCCTGTTTATGTGAGATTGAATATCTTTTCACATGCTTTTTTGGTCATCTGTACTTCTTCTTTTGGGTAATAAACACACTGCTGGCCCCACCAGATCGTGTGGCTCTGGTCATAAAAAAGGAGAATAGATAATGGGTGGATGATTACCATACTGTTGGCCGCACATATCATTTAGCTCTTTTTTTTTCTGGCTGTTCGTCTTATTAATTCATGACACTTTGTGGAGTTAACTTTGTTATATATGTTGCAAATGTTTTCTTTTTGTCTTTCCACTATCTTTCAATGTTGTTTAAGGTATTAACATCTTTAAAAAAAAAGCTGAATTAGGTTTTCTATTTCTGTTATTGTGAAAATAGCATGTTTATACCTGTAAAAATTTAAAAACAATGTATAAAAAGATATTAAATGAAAACTGATCCTCCCTCCTATTACACTGAGGTAACCTTGCCTATTTTTCTAAACAAATCTTTCACATTTACGTGCACATTCATCCATCATTCATTTACTCATCAATCATTCATTCCTCTAGCAAGTTTTTACAAGACATTTATAGTTCCAATATTTAGTGGGTATTTATATAGTCCTGGCATTGCCCTAAGTATATTAAAAAGAAGATACAAACATCACTTATTTAATAATTTTTTGGGAGATGTGCTTTTCTTTATTCATTTTTTAAAAATTTTTGGATGCTTCTATGCTAGTACATATATAGCTACTTCATTGTTTTTCATATTTGATCACTACTATATTTTATGCATGTACCAGAATATTTTTGATATGGTCCCTATTGATGGACATTTACATTGTTTCCTTGTGTCTGCAATTATAAACAATGTAGTAGTGAATATCCTTGTAGCTGTATCTTTGCAGCCATGTGCAATTATATCTGTAGGGCAGACTTAAAATGAAATTGCATTTTGAGTTTGACAGACATTGCCAAATTGTCCTCCAAAACTGTGTGCCAAGTCACACTTCCATCAGATGTGAGAGCGCCCATTTCTCTACTTTATTTGCTGCCTCAGATATTATGTCTTTAAAATTTTTGCAAACATACAGTGCTGAGAGTGGTGTTTCATAGTTTTATTTTTCATTTCCCTAATTAGGTGTAAAGTTAAGAATCTTTTCATTTATTTATCGGTCACCTGTATTTCTATTATGAATTATCCATCCATACTCTTTCCTCATTTTTTATATCGAGTTGTCTTTTTAAAAAATTTAAGTTGATTCATAAATTCCAAAAATATGGATTTTCAAGCTTTGTCTGTTACATGTGTTGCAAATAGTTTCTCCCAAGCTGTCTTTAGTCTTTTCATACTATTTAAGCTGTAATATATCTTTTTGGTGGTGAAGAACACTACAATCCTGTGGACACCACATACCTCTAATGTCTTCCTGCAGATCTCTCAACTTAAGTTTAATTTTCTTTTTCTTTTTGGCCAAGATTCTCAGGTGATCCCCCCTGGGGAACTATGGTTGAATCCTGACCTGGAGGTGAGGAGGGATCTTTCACTGGCCTTTCTGTTGTCCTTTCTCCTGTGTTGAGAGGGCACTTCATCATTGATTTGAGGTTTTCTGACCAATGGAAGCATTTTTTTGTTCATTTAAACTTTTAAGACTTTATGTTTTTTTCTTACTAAGAAGTCCTATTACCCGAAACATGGGATGGCCCCTCATCTCTGGTTTAGATCATCATTTCTAAAGCTACTCCAGGGAGTCCTGGCGATTCAGTGGAAATGACTCAGGGGCAGTCAGTGGGGTGTGGACTGAATGGGTTGGGCAGAGGCTCCCGCCTCTCTCCAATCTGAAGGGCAGAAAGTAACCTCAGAAACTGCTCCTGGAGACTGAGGTCTGTATTTTCTAAAAGCTGTGGAGTTCCAGGGCCTTCAAAGTGTGTATCCTTTTTATATTGTATTCACTCCCTCCTCTCTTAATATGAGGCCAGCTTCAGGCTCTGTAGTGACCCACTAGCTAGACACCCATGGGTGTGTACAGGGCAGGTTTTGGTTACTAGGCCATCATGGAGTTATTCTTTCTTTGGTGAGGATACTCAGTGATAAGGTTTATTAGTATCTCTTACACGTAGAGCAACATTAACTCACGTCTGTTCAAATATATGAATGTTCCTATTTCAACCAAGAAGTTCATCTGAGGCAAGGGTATGGCAAGAGAGGAAGTGAGTGGAGGGTCATTTCTCAACATATCAGTCTGTAAGAACTGATAATTACCTGTAGCATCATGACGCTTTTGACCATAGTGCTGGGAACGCCAGCCATAAAGAAAATAATTACAGTAGGTCCCCCCCCATCTGTGGTTTTACTTTCTTAGGTTTCAGTTGCCAGAGGTCAGCCACAGTCTGGAAGCAGATGATTCTCCTTCTGACTTAGCATCAGGTCAACAGTAGCTTAACACTATGTCATGATGCATGTGTCATTTATCTCATTTCATATCATCTCACATCGTCACAGGAAGAGGGTGAGTACAGAACAACAGATGTTTGGAGAGAGAGAAAGAGACCACATTCACATAGGTTTTGCTACAGTATACTGTTATAATCAATCTATTTTATTATTAATTATTGCTGTTAGCCTCTTACTGTGCCTAATTTATAAATTAACCTTTCTCAAGGGTGTGTATGTATAGGAAAAAAACATAGTATTGATATATAGTTTGGTACTATCTTTGGTTTCGGGCATCCACTGGGGCTATTGGGACATATGCCCCATGGGTAATTGGGGCTACTCTTATCTTCTTAAAACAAGAAGTCCAGGGTAAGGCTGCTTCAGGGTTCATTAATTCAGCAGCTCAACAAGGATCAAGCCTCTTGCATCTTGGACAACATGGCTGCTGGAGTTTAGGGGTTGTGTGCAGAGCTACCATTGTACAGTGTTTTTATTGCTGGCGGACTCTCCATCAAATCTCCCTGGCCTGATTCTGTCATGTCTCGTTTGTCAGAACTGAAGCACATGCCTGCTCCTGGACCAATCCCTGCCAAGAGAATGGCATTAGGTCAGTCAGCTGCTGCCTCTTCATGGTTTTACCCTGAGTTGGGGAGAGGGTCACCTTCTCTTGATCGGTGGTTACTGCTCAGAATCAGGGAGGGTGTTGTTAAACAAGGAAGGGGGAATGGAGCAACAGTGGTTGCTGTGCTATTGCTTTTATTTTAATCAAACAGTTCATTTATTCATTAATTTTGTTTTCCAAAACATTCACATGATTATTATTGGAGCAATCTGATCCACTATTTTGAGGTTTTGTTGTTCACTGCAGTAATTATACATATGAAAGAAAGTGCGTATGTGTCATATCTTAAATTTGGTTTCACTTCTGGAAGGAGCACTATGGTAGAGAGATGAATAGACCTTTGTTGTTGTGAACAAAATTGAGTGTTCCAGAGACCAAATAGGTGGTGTCAAGAAATAAAGTTGGAGATTTATTAGAGGCAGAACTAGGTGTCCTTTATGACATCCTCCCTATTTGCTTCTTTGACTTTTTAACACATACTATCTAATTTCAGAATTTCATCTGACTTTGCATCAGTTTAGTTGGGCAACAAAGCTGCCATTTATTAAGAATTCCATTAATTAGGTAAATTATTGTTTTTTAGATTGGTTGAAAGGAGTTTGGGCAGGAGGGTGGTGGCTAAATAGTTTTCAGCTGGTTCTGGATAGTTTCTCCCCATTAAATAAAACCACAGCTTCTGTTTCTTTGATGAAAATTTGCAGGTTCTACATGTTGGTTAAAGAGAACAATGGTGTTTTGCAACTTGGATTGTGTGAAAGGGGTGTCACATACATCCATGAAAGTTGGCTTTGTGGCAGGTTAAGGTTGCAATGTATAGATTCCCATTGATAGAAATGAAATTGCACGTGTTCTGACTAGAGCTGCTACTGGGCTCCAAAGATACTGGAAATCTTGTTACGTCACATGCAGTGCGTTATCATTTGGAGCATGGCAAGGGTAACATGCACCACACTGGGGCAGGATCCTTGTGGTACCCTGGGAATGCCCCTGGCACTAGAGAACATGAATTGTGTCATATGTGGCTTCAAGCTATTTGAGTGAAAATTGACCCTCCAGGGTCTGGAAGGCACTCCCAGTTTCCTCATGCTGTGGATTGCATGGAAGGGGAGAGAGAAGGCTCACTCCTTGCTATGCTTTCATATGCATTCGAATATCAGGACTTATTCTCCAAAGTCATTTTTCTTCATGCATCCAGATATTTGAACAATGCAACCTAGAGTCAAGTCTTGAATTTCCATAGCAAGTCATCCTGAAATTAAGTACCATTCTCAGACTTGGAGATTACTTTTTCCACTACCTCAGAGCTCCAGAGACCTGGTAGTTCTGTCCTATTGGGGATGGGGTTGGAGGTACCTACTGATGGAGGTGGTCTCAGCATGGGAAGGAATAACAAATAGTGTATGTGTGTGTGTGTGAGAGAGAGAGAGAGAGAGAGAGAGAGAGAGAGAAAGAGAGCTTGATAGCAAGAGCTAGAGGGAGAGGGAGAGAGGGAGGGAGGGAAAGAGAAGAGAAGGGAATGCGGCTATTTCTAAAAGAAGGTCTGGTAACAGGTTTCTGGGTAAATGAAAGTTGTATTGTCTTCCATCAAAGATGACTTGAAATAAAGTGCTTTAATGCTAATACTGCAGATGTCTGCAGGAAACTCAGCACCACACTGAACACTGTAGTTAGATAGCTGTGCAAAAAAGTACATGAAGGAAAGGGCTAATGTGCAATAGTTCTATTTAAGATAGAAGGAGGAAGTAGAAATTGTGATAGCATGCTTTTTCAAGTAATAATAGAAAGTACTTGATGTTTACATGGTGAATGGATCAATACTAATTCTGTAGTCAGGGCACATACAGTAGTTTGGATTATACAAGTGATAGATGCACTCAGTATAGCTGAAATTTCCACCCTGCAACATTTATTTCTTACTGCATGTTAGATGGAATTTTCCACCCAACTATGTGGAAGGATTTGCATAAGAATGGTGATAGAGCAGTATTCTTTAATGATGTGCTTTTCTTTGTTAAACTTCAAAAATGTCTATGGTGCATGATGAGGTTTGGGTGAATTGCCAAGCTAACACTTTTATATTTTCTTTAAAGAGCTTATCTTCGTTGTGTTGTGGGAGTTACTTTATACTGTGGTTATAAAGGTAGTGGCAGTAGAGCCGAATTTGTAGCAATTCTCAATAAATGCCTCCTCCTTGTCCTCAGGGTTGGTCCTAGTAAGAAGGGAATTTGGTAAGGCACTTGGCTGCCCTGGTTCAGCTGCGATGAAATCAGTTGGACTTGTTTTATGTTCTCCTACCTGGTTCTGCTCACCAAGAATTGAGAATGCAATTCTCCTGCTCAGACAATGACCTCTTGTTAGCTTAAATCAGCACCGATCCTGTCAAACAGGCTTGAGATCAGCCCAAAGCCTGGTTTTCTCACCTAGGATGAGTTGAATTATTCAGATCAGAGCCTGGGAGCAAATGCAGTTTGGAAAGTGACCTTTTTGTCCTCTCTACCAGAACCTGAGGTTTACAGTGTGAGGAGGAAAAGGGAAAGGAATCTTGGGAATTCCAGGAATGCAGCCACCGAGCAAAGGCAGCTTTCCTTCCTGGGCTGTGCACCAAGGCTCACTCCCCAGATTCTGCTCCACAGCAAGGATTTGTAAGTACAAAGGTGCAAAAACAAAGCCTCAAAGCTGGAGCCTAGGAGGGCGGTCCAATAGAGGACTTCACTTTAACCTCAGTTTCAATGAAACAAAGAATTTGAAAGCCAAGAATGAAAGGAGACTTAAGGTCCCCTAATCTGACTCTGTCTAAAGCATGCATCTCCTTGCTAACATAGATTTGCGGCTCATTGATCATCCGTTGCTGCTTGAATATTTCCACGGACAAAGAACTCACTGCTTTCAAACAGCAAGTACAACAGATGACATTATATGGAGAACTTGCTATGTGTCAGGCTTCGTGATCAGCCCCTAGGATTCATGGTCTTATTTAATTCATGGTCACAACCTTATGATGTAGGTGCTGTTATTGCCATCACCATTTTGCAGATGGGGAAACTGAGGCTGTATTTATTGCAGATAAAAGATTGACAGGCCTATCTTCTAAACTCCTGTATTCTCCTGCCCAGCCTGTCCCATCATTAGCAGCCCTGATTGTCACTTCTCTGTCCCCTGGAGACATGTGAAATACACCTTGCCCTCTTTTATGCGGTGGCCCTTCAAATTCTGGAGGCAGCCTTCCTGTCCCTGTACCAGTTTCTCAGTTCTTTTTAACTAGGCTATGCCAGACATCTGTCTGTGTCTCAGTTTGATGAGTTTCTCTAGACTTATTCCTGCTTTACCAATGTTCTTCTCAAAACATGTGTCATTTACTTGGACATTGCAAAGAGACATTGTTGCTTCTTTTATTAGGAGACAGTGGGCTTTGTTGGTGACATCTAACCATGAAGACATCTATTCTGGGTACAGAGGGAGGTTTTCCAAAGAGCATATGATGAACTCTTTCCACAGCTCTTTTTCAGGGAGAAGGCATTAAAAAAATCCAGAGCATTGAAATAAGCCAGGGTTGAACTTCGATGTCATTGCTGGTGGGGTAGGCAGCGTCAGAGTAAAGGATGGGAGGAAGCCTTTCTTGCAAAGTGTTCTCGAGGGCCCTGTAAGTCCCTGTGGGATGCATCTGCCCTTGGATCTCATTCAGCCTCTGACCTGGATTCTCTGTAGCTCACTGGCAGTCACCATGTCCCTCTGCATTAGCCTCCTGGCTTGTGAAAGGTGATCAGGTTGTTGACACTCTGGAGTTTTATGTCTCATGGAGTGAGTTCTGCCTCCAAAGCAGGCAGCCTGGGGCTTGCTGTGTTACCTCAGGCAAATCACCCTACCTCTCTGAGCCTTAGTATCCTCATCTGTAAAGTGGAGATAAATGTACTTCATAACAGTGGTAGATTAATTAAGCAAGGAGACCATTAGACAGAGGGGGCTCCAATCCTGGTGACCTAGGACAGCTGACCAAAACCTAAGCCTGACAATGCCTGTAGGTTATGAAATCAAACGCTAAGGCCAACTTGAAGCAATAGCCAATTTATAATTTCCTTACTTTGCTCCGCCTTTCTCGTGAAAAGTCTGTCCCCGGCAGGCCTCTCAGTGGAGTGCAGCTCGCCACGTCTGGCTTGGCCATCCTGGTTGGAATGGACTTTTGCTCAAATAAATTCTTAAAAGTTTTAATACACTTCAGCTTATCCTTTAATAGTTTCGTCGTCAGAAGGGGAAGCCCTGGGAGACCCCTGACGACCCCAGGAGCCAGGAACGCCCAGATGCCCAGCCTCCCGCACTCGCTGCTTGCTCGGGGCACCTGGGAGGTGGTGGGTAAGTGGCTCCGGGCTCCTAGCTCTGCAGTGTTTGCACTGTGACCTTTCAGACGTTATTTGAACATTTCTTTTTCCAAAATGGGTCGAAACCAGCCAGAGTGGGACCAGTGTGATTTAGAAATGGAACCATGTCTGGGGTCAGACTGGGGTCAGTGTGAGACCTCAGGTTAATAAAATATTGTTTTAAAGCTGAAAAAAGTAGCTTAACCTTACCAAAGATAATCTTGAATTGCAGTGGCCACAGCTGAGAACCTTTAACTATCTTAGATAAGCTTAGCCATTTACAAGGTGCCCTAGAAAAGAAAGGGGTGTCAGGGTGTCAGCCAGCCACTTACTGTAAGGGTGTGGATAAAGCAAAGGTTCCTGTGGTCGGGATTCTGACCTGGCCCTGGTTGGCTAGCTCACTACACACGTGTGGGCAATACAGTGTTATCAACTCTGTATAAAGAGCTCTGGGCGACTGGCCGCACAGCTGCAGGAGAGCAGAGCAGAGGCTGGAGTGGTGGCAGAGACTGGTTTGCTGCATGCAGACTTGCTCTGAGTGGATGGGATTCTAGTGATTGACCTGCCACCGTGGAAATTAAGTTGGGTATAACCCTTTCACCCTAATAACCTTCTACTCTCATTCCTTTGGTCACACTGAATCCATAGTGAACTTGCCTGGGGCTGAAACCCACTGGCAAGACAAAGGGGTAGAGAGAGAATTGTTTTTCTATCTCTGCAGTTTCTGGTGACCTCCTGAGACCCGCTTGGGACAGCCCTCTTGTTCAGGAGTCTGCAGACAGCAACCTGGGAAAACGGGCAGAAGCCGGCAAAGGGTGAGAATTCTTACTGGAGTCAGCTCTCCCAGATTCCTATCTGTGACGCCTTAGTCAAGAGAGGGAGGTCAAATTTTATGGTGTCCCTTCCTTCCCAAATTCAGATGGGTAGGAAAAAACACTGGTTATCAGTCCTCTCTCTCGCTCTCCAAGGCACAGCTGTTGCCTCATTTGTCTCACATTGTGTCCTGAGAAGTTGGTTTGACAGTCGTCAGGTTGGGGACCCCAAAATATGGCTGGACAAAATTGCAGGTTGCACCCTTTCTGTGGCTAGATGTGGCTGGACTGAAATGTGAGTTGTGTCCCATTTGTGGCTAGGGCCCTTCTGGCTATTGGCGGCTTACAGGGATGTTTTGTCTCTTTCTTTTGAAGTAACTCTGGATTTGGGGAGGGTGGTATCTTTTGCACCCTCTTTGAGGAACCCTCTATGTCCATGTGTTTTTTCAGTACCACCAGGAGTATTTACTATTTGTGCCTACTGAGACCTGACAAGATATTTGAAAAGATTTTTTTTTTTTAAGTGTGTTTATGGTCAGAAGTTGCCCACATGGGAAGCTGATATTCAGAGCCTGATAGGAATTTTTTAAAGGCCTTCTCCCTTAAGCTGAAATGAAACTGTGTACCTAGAGGGAAAGAAAAACATTCTGAAGCCATTGTGGAAGGATTTACTAAGACATTCCAAAGAAACACAGCTCTAAATCTAGAATATGGGAATCTTTTGATTTCCATCTTAGAATATCTTCTCCTTGATACAGAGAAAAAAGTTGAGGATAATGTGGCTGGATGGCTGGGTCAGTGTCTTGATAGCATTCAGGTTGCAACCTGATTCTTTGAATTAAAAACAACTGTACTTGACTTAACAAATTGAGTCTTTACAAGAACTGAAACGAGGCTCTAGAAGCAATTCAATGCCTACCAACCTTTTTTACCAGTCCCCAAACCTCCCCTATTCAAACTAAAGTGACATTCAAAGTGCCTCCTCATCCTTGATGAGGGTCTTACTGATGGCCAGGCTGCATCGTTGTGGGCCCACAGAGACCTTCTTTATGGTGCAACTCTGTACAAACCAACATCAGCGCAAGTGAGTCTTTGAGTTGACACAGAAATTGACAACAAATGACCTCATTGAAATAACTGTACCTGTAAGACTTGCTAAGTAAGGTTATTTTGAGTAAAAAAAGAAATGCTCACCACTAGTACATTGAAGAAAATGAAATAATTTTTAAGGAGCAATTTACATGAGTAGCAATTTTCTATAATCCTTGTGCTTTTCTCCAAATACAAATTACTGAAAAAATAGTTTTCTTTCCCTACCAACCCATCTTTCTTACCTTCTGATTCCACAGCAAAGTTAGGACAGAGAAAGGTAGTATACTACTTCTTCATGGGTTTAAAAATAATTATTAAGTACTTTAAACTTAATAGTTTTAATTCTGAGTTTTCATTTAATGAGATGGAAAGAGCTGTGGGCTGTGTTGGGAGATATGGCTTCCAAGTCCTGGTTCTGTGTGACCATATGAAAACCACATACCCTCTCTGGGTCTCCTGTTTATTCTCTGTTGGAGTTTGTGAAGGTGATTTGTAAGGTTGTCCCCAAGTCTGGATTTCAGGTGTCGAAGCAGCCCAGAGCTGGGCAAGGTGAGTCAATTCAGTCAACACTACTGGAGTCCCTATTAGGCGCTAGACCTCTGCTAGGTAGGCATGGCACATGGTCATCAAAAACACGTGGAGCTTCAGGCCAGGGCAGTTCCAGCTGCAGCCTGTCTGGGGTTATAGCCCAATATTGCTCCTTATTTCTAAGGAGGTGTAGCCCAGTTGTTTCTATTCTGTGCCTCATTTTCCTTATGGGATTGTTGTGCTAATAAAATAAATGAACACACATCAAGGGATATCTTTAGGGCCTAGCACATAGTGAACATTCAAGTGATTTGACTTTTATTGTAATTATTATTGGTGGAGGAAGCAGACATAATAATCACGAAATATTCACAAATTATCACAATGATCACAATACTCATGTGATAATCAGAAATAATCACAAGAAGAAATAGAACATTTTGATCGTGCTAAGTGGTCTGACAGCATTTATCAGGAGGATTTCCTTGGCCTGGAAAGTAGTGATTATGGTTAAGATCTGAAGGATAAGTTTACTAGTTAAAGAGAAGTAGAATAGAGTCAGGATGAAGAGCATTTGCAAAGCTCAGTGGTGGGAGGAAACACAGATTCCTGGGAGCTTAAAGCAGGTTAGTGTGGAGGAGAACAAGGAGGGACAGAATGTCGGTTGGAGGGGGGCAGGTACCAGGCTGTGTCGGGCTCTGTCTGAGACTAATTTGGAAAAACTGAATTAGCACATGCCTCCTGGAGGTCAGAGTTTCCAGTTAGACCGATGGCTCTGACACTCTGAAGTGATGTGCCACGAGACTTGTTTTCCCCAGCAGCAACTGGCTTCTAATGGACACTAGGGAAGTGCCTGTGAGGCGCTGTGCCTCAGAAGGGTTGACGTGACCTGTGTCATCACACAGCGAAGTGGTGCTTTAGGGACCAGAGTCCCAGTCTGTGGTCTGATTGTTCCAATGCCCAGGTTGTCTTATGACTGGTTACATTTGAATAGGGTTGAAAGACCAAACTGAACTCTTCTCTGTCTTCAGGGAGACAGGCCTCAATGGATCTTTGGCTTTGAGGATCACATTCACCATTTGAGCATTTGAAGAAACCTGTGGGTTTTTGATCTTCAGAGAAGCAGTGCCACTTACATCCAAATTTGTGTGCATTTTTAGGCTCCATTTGTGGGTCCCCCTTAAGCTCATCCATGGTCCCAGAAATGTCCTTCCAGTTTAAGGCAGTGTCCAACATATGGATTCTCTCAATATCTCCTCTTCCTCAATCCAGTCTATTCCCTCCTTCCTTCTTTATTGTTCCTGCCTCAATTTGGGGCCTTTACCATTTCCCCTAGGCTGTTTTAATTTCCTGTGAATTTGTCTCTCTGCCTTCAGTTTCTCACCCTGCCAATCAGTTCTACACATATCCTATAGAAAGAAATTTTATTTGGGGGTGTGTGTATTAAAATGAGTAAAAGTGTAAATATTTTCAGAATAAAGAAAATCAGACTTATTGTAGTTACTCTGGAAAATTCATACAAGGTAAAAAAATTGATAGGTTCAGTACACACAGGCAGTCAATGGTATACTCTAGTATTTTCCTTGGAAAATTTCTTTTACATAGTTGTGATCAAACTGCAAGTATATTTTTACCTTCAAATGCTTTACTTAACTTTTATTTTTCTTTTAACCCCAATGTGTATATGTATTTAAAATTTTTTAATTTTGGAAAGTGTGAAATATATACAAAAGCAGAGGACAATATTATAATGAACCTCAACCACCCTAGGAACCCAATACCTAGCTTCAAAAATTATTGGCACTGTATCTGAACTTTTGTTGTGTAGCAAATGGCTTCAAAATGTAGCAGCTTAAAACAATAACCACAGATTTCATTCATAAATCTCTGGAGGAGCAATTTGGGCCGGGCTCAGCTGTGCTGTCCCCTTGCTGGTCTTGGCTGGCCTCAGTCATGCATCTGTTTTTTTCTGCTGCCACTCAGCTGGAGGGCTCTGCTTCTGGGGTTGGCTGGCTGGCCTGTGGGATACACAGGAGGAACTAGAGGCTTGACTCTCTCATCATGCAGCAGGTCACTGCAGGCTCCTTCACAGTGTGATGGGAGGCTTCCAAGCACAGCAAGAGGCAAGTGCCGATGCATAAGTGCTCTCCATGCTTTTGATTGCATCTCGTTTACTAATATTTCATTGGCCAGAGCAAGTCACAGGGTCAATTCACACTCAAGTGGTGGAGAAACAGATTCCATCTCTTGACAAGAGGATCTGCAGCATCATATTGCAAGGGCGTGGATATAGACGGGAGAAGAATTTGGGGTCGTTTTTACAATGTACCAAGGTGTGTTGCTAATATTACCATTAGTAAATTATCACTTTTTGATGTTATTGGTAACTTGTCATGAATATAATTTAGATGGCTGAGCAATGTGCCAACCAGTAGGTGCATCAAACCTGGTGTGACCATTTCCCTACTGTTGGGTAATGAGGTCATTGTCATTTTTCTGCCATTATGATTAACACTACAATGGATGCTTTGTGGGTAAAGCTTTTTCTGGTTTTAGGATTATTTCCTCAGTGTAGTCACAAAAGTGATATTACTGTGTCAAACATTTTAGCGCTCTTAGTACACTTTGCCAAGTTGCTTTCCAAAAGGGTTGTATAAATTTACACGGCCACCAGTGTGTGTGACAGTACCGACAGGGATCCTTCTAAAATGCAAATCTGATGATCTCATGCCCAGTTTAAAAGTGATCTCTGCTGCCTTCACAATAAAGACTAAACTATGTAAGACAGAACTATGTCTGCTATGTGACTTTTGAATAACTGAAAGACTGTTTTAGCTTGATGAGAACCTCTATCCAAGGGTCATAGAATCGAGTGAGGAAACAAAGACTGGTAGGCTCAGAACTGAGAGGAGTGAATTCATCACTCACATGGACCTGGAATGCAGGTATCATTATTCTAGATGAGGAAATTCAGGGTCAAATAGTTCAGCATTTAAAGTGGAAACCTATTCATAGCTTTCTGCCTGTGGCATCATCTATTTTAGCATTATATAGTCTTTGCAAAGAATATACATTTACAAGTTTAAGTATATCTTTAATTAATGTAAATAAATTATAACACATTTGTTATTAGTTAGGATTCTTTGGTTCCTGAAAACTAAAGACTGAGATTTGGGATGAGACACATTTGAGTTTGAATTCAGATTCTGTCATTTACTAGAATTTGAGCAAGACTTAACCTTGTTAAGCCTCAGTCTTGTTATCTGTAAGACATGGATAATAAATGCCTCTGTTTTTGGGGTTTTTTGATGATTTAATGTAACATCAAATATCTAGCAGAACCAAATAGTGGTAACTATTATGTGATTTGAATATGTAAATAGAAGGGAAACATAAATGTAACTAAAATGAGGCTTTGATAATCTAGGACTATAAATAAAACTATGTGGCTTTTAACACCCAAATTACCACGGTTTGGAAGCCAGTTCAGTCTACTGACTGCGATTCTTGCCTTTTTTCGGAGGCTTCTTTTTTCCCAGTATTCCTGAGAATCTGCAGTTTCGTGAATCCTTTGTTCTCCTTGGTGCTCACCTCTGTGTCCTGCCTGGAAAGGGGGGAGCAGAGACCAGGATGCATTCCTTGAGGTGAGGTTCTTCAGCCAGGCTGCCCCGTGTGCCCGATGCCTCTGGCACCGTAGAGCCAGTGGAGGAGGAGGGCAGTGGTTGAGGCGAGCGGGGCTCAGCCTTGGCAGTCCCCACGGTGCCTGAGGAAGCTCCCCTGGCCTCCAGGAATCCCAGGACTTGCTCATTTCTTATTGTAAATATGTACTTACAGATTTGCTCAAGCCAACCTGGTTCTCTGATGCCTTCTTTCTTTGGGATGTTTTAGTGTGGCCCTGCCCAATGGAAATAGAGTGTGAGCCACATATATAATTTAAAATGTTCTAGTGGATTAAAAAGTATATAAAGAAATAGATGAAAGTAATTTCAGTAATATGTGTAATTTAGCCCAATAGGTCTAAAATATTTCAACATGTAATCCATAAAAAATTAATGAAAAATCTACATGATTTTTTCATATGAAGCCATTGAAATCTGGTATATTTTTTGCTTAAAGCACATCTCAAGTTGCACTAACCTCATTTTAAGCGCTCAGTAGGCACATCTGGCTAGTGGCTACTCTGTGGGACAGCTCAGTTATAGAACAAACCTACCTGGGCTCCAGGTGATACGGCTTTCCAGGAGCATAGGTCCTGACACCCACATGCATCTGTTTTTCCTGGGAGCCTACTTCTGACTCCAGCTTGACTGGGTCTCTAAGAAGTTCAACTTACTACATGTTGTGCCCAGAATTATTCCCTTTAACCTAATATTGTGTCTGGTTTACCAGTTCAGACCCCATTTCTCTTACACGGATTCACTTTCAGGGTTCTCTTGTATTTTCCTATTTTGCCACTGCCCTAATCTATCAGAGGAAAATGTTTTTATTCCTTGAACATTATTATGTAGGGGCAAGAGTCAGTTTTATTTCCGTTCATCTTATGACGTTCCCGTCCTCCTATGTAGATTATGAATACAAAGAATGTGTGGGCATCTGTAAACCAAGTGCATAAGGATTTGATGGGGAGTGGATATAGCCTATCAGTGGCCAGCAGTGTCTGAGCCCTCGGCAATGGCCCAGCTAAAATGTTCTGTCGACCTGCTCATGGAGGGAATGTTAGAGTAGGAAGGGATGACACAGAGGGGCTGAGAGCAAGTAGTTCTATGCTGGGTGAGACTTCCAGGAGGAGACACGCACTGGGAAGAATCCTATTAGTGACATAAGGTTAGCGTGTTTCTGCTGTGTGCAAGAGCTTCACACACCTTGTTTCCTGAGCTAGATGTTAACATCCTTGTTTTTTTAGATGAAATGATAAACTCGGAGAGGTTAAGTAACTTATCTAAGGCCACAGGAAAGGACTTGGGTCTGGGGTCTCTAAAGGCCCTATACCCTCTTCATTGCCTCACTGCTGCTCTTGAGTGGGCAGTAGCTAAGGATTGGCTCGGGGCCAGCTGGAGTACCTGAGATTTTGTTAGAGGGCAATACATCTTTGTAGTACACGTTTGTAGTTTCTTACAAAGGATATGGCTATAGAGCATCACTACTGCTGTCACTGTTGCCACGAAACGAATTGCCCCAAAAGGGAAAAAACAGCCCCTTGTTATGCTTTTAATTCTGCAGGTCAGGAATTCAGACAGAACAAAGCTGAGTTGGCTTATCTCTGCTCTGCGACATGTGAGGCCTCAGTTGGAAGACTGCGAGGCTGGGGTGGGGGCTGGAGAGATCCGGAGACTGGGAGACTCTTTACTCACAGGTCAGCTGGTGGGAGTGGCTGTCAGCTGGGGCCTCAGAGCTCTCCATGTGGCCTTTCCAGGTCGTCTCTCCACCTGGACTGGCTTTGGCTTTCTCACAGCCTGGCTAGGTCCTAAAGGCTACAACCAGCTGAGGATCATATTGCTGGTCATCACCTTGCCCCAGAAGTCATGCATCATGTACTTCATGCATTTTATTCAACAAGGTGTTTACAAAGTCCTGTCCAGAGTAGAGGGGAGGTAAAATAAACTCTACCTCTTGATGGGAAGTGACAAGGTTCCAGAGGGCAAATGGGACCAGAAATATTGCTGTGACCATTTTTGGGAAATACAGTCTGCTTTGGTCTCTATCAAGGTTGTTGGCCCATTGATAGATGACGATGTGGAGAGGTAACTGGGAAGGAAATGTATTATTGAAATGCCAGGGTCTCATTAAATGTCAAAATAGTGAAGGGGAATTAGGAAAATGATGGAAAGGCAAATAAGTTCAAATGCAAATGAGGAGTATTTTTGAAAAGGCTTCCTCCAGCAGCAGCCCCCTTCAAAAAAAAGCAGCAGTTTGCCTTAGTCCACTGTCCTGACTTCTGCTCTTCCTCGCAGCCTCAGGCAGTCTGAGCTCAGTGTCCCGATGACCTTGACTGGCCCAGTGCCCAGCAGGGCCACACAGCTTGCCTTCGCCCACCCTCCTTTCTTCATGGCTTACCCCCCAAGCCTCCTTTTACTAGAGATGTGGTATTTCATTAAATCAGGGCTTGAACTGAGAAATAACGACCGCCTTTATATGCACTGGCTCTTTACTGGCAAGCTATTAGAGGGAAGATAAGGTTCTATAACACTGCAGGAATAAAGCCCAGAAAATTATGCGAAAAGCTCCACCATCCAGGATAAATGTTATAGGAGGCATTAACCTTCCATAAAAATCCCTTTGCTAGGCAGGAATTTAAATGACAGTCACTGTGAGAGGAGATATTTAGCCTTAGAAACATATTATACTGCCACCCTGTCTTAGAATAGCAACTTCTTTGGTTATCAGCAGTTGAGTATTGTTCATCTTTTCACAGAATGTTCCATAGATAACAAATATGTATGTGGGACTTTCTGGGTACACCTCTAAATTGCACTGCATAGTTCCTGAGAAGTTGTGTAGTCCATTTTCTGCATTTATTTAGGAAAATTGAATAAGAAATTGATAAACAAGGAAAGCTGAAACAAACCCTTTGATAGCCTACAAATTATTTGTCTTGAGGGAAAAATACTATTTCTTTGAGGTATGTGATTCTCCAATGAATGTATGAGGCCAGAAATTAGTGATTACCCTTTTTGTATAAATATGGACTTTTCCAGCAAACAAGCCAACATAATTGTATGGCAAAGACTTCACATAGAAGTTTATGCGTGTTCCACATACATGTTTATAGGTATTGGGGGAAATCTTAGGTGGTGACAATAAAAAAAAATAGTTTTCCTGCTTTAAATACTCAATCTCTGGGTCTCAACTTTGAAAGCGTTTGTAACTGGATGAGGAACAGGACTCTTCCTACTGTCTTAGAGTCTCAGCTGAAGTCCAGAGTTGCTACCTGCCCTTCCACAGTTTGGTGTGCATTTCCTGGAGGGCTAAGTGCTTGCAAGGTATAATACCTACCTTGTTGTGTTCCACTATGCCTTCTAAGTGGTTCCTCCCCATGAATCCACAAATAGGCATTCTCTTTCTTTCTGTTGACCAAGAAGCTTGGAAAATATTGGTTGAAAGACTCAGAGTTGAAACTAATCATAATGGGTAGTTGACAAATCCACGATTGCCCCTTAGTTCATTTAATCAAGTTGGCATACTTATAAGGCAAGGACTTTAAGAATGTTAAGAATTTCTCTAGACCAAATCACAATAAAACCAAACTGAGACCACCTCTGAGAGTTGGAAACAACTACAAAGAAATGAAAAGAAAAATAGATCTTCTAAAAGACATTATAGGTCTTCTAATGATAAAAATAAAAGCGTACCCTTCTAATTTGTTTTAGAAAATACTTATTTAGAATATTGAAAGGCTTGTGCTTTAAAGTAGACTAAGTTAAAAAAAAAAAAAAAGCCTTCAGAGGACTATATCTGATCCCAAATGAGATTTGTTATTTTAGGAAGAGTGAAACCAATTATTTATTGAGGGTCAATGCGTGCCAGCCACTGTATTCATTCAATCCCTTTGATCACTGGACAATGTAGGTATTAGTATCTCATTTTTACTCATAAGAAAAGCAAGCCCACACTTCAGATTACCTGGACTAAACCACCGTTTGTTACTTACTACCTCGGAATCATTTTAGGACTTTAGGGTTTCTCTAAATTCCAGTGGGGCCAGCTAGTTCCTTAAGTGACAAATCTAGGTTAAATAGCTGATCTTCCTTCCAGGTAAATCTAACCAATTGACAAATCCTCTCAGTTATGTTTCTAAACTGATCACGAATCCATAAATTTCTTGCTGTTGTCACTATGACATCACCTAAGCCCAGGGCCCCATCATCTCTAGCCTGACCCCTGCCATGGCTTCCAAGTGTGCACCCTGCATCCGTGCTCACTCACCTGTCATCACGGGACAGAGCAGCTGGGATGGGCTTCTAAGAAATTAAGGTAAAATGTGTGTCTCCTCTGCTGGGAACTCTGCAGATTTCCTCTTGAACCTACAGTAAAATTTGAGTTTCTTACCTTGGCTGCTAAGAGCTGGCACAGTCTGGCCCTGGCCTTCCTCTCTCATCTCATCTCCTGTACTCTCTGCTTTGCACCTCAAGCTCCACTCTCCCATGGACATTCGACTGTTTGTACAGAAAACAAGCTCTTTCCTGCTTCTTGCTCTTTTTTCTTTCCTTTGAATAGTTGTCTCCTGACTCTTCATATGGCTGCAGTCTTGCCCTTCAGCTCTTGGTTTCAAGGCCAGTTCCCGTGAGACCTTCTTGACCATCCTATTAAAGAAGCCCCCCACTGTACTTACCATCCCAGCAATTTGCTTCCTTCATGGCACGTGTCACAAGCTGTGATTACTTGGTGTATTTGCTTACTTGATATCCATCCCTGGCCCTCACCCTGCTCAGACTGCACGCCACACATGAGTTGGGACTCTGTCACATTCTTTGCTGTCTCCTCAGTACCCTACACGTGGTAGGCACTCAACAAACCATTGATGCAAAATAAATCCATTCTTGGGTGATCCTTCAGCTCTTCAAACCCCTCCCCACCCCAAATTACAGTCTTTTCAATAATCTATCTTTTCAGCATCATATTGAGCAAAAATACTGGGAGTTGGTTTTAGGTAGTGGTCTCTAGTCCCATCTCTGCCATTAATTGGCTGTATGATCTTAAGCAAGTCATTATTCCTTTCCAGATGACTTTACACCCTCTCAGGTCCCTGACCTCTGATTGTTTCCAGTTTCCTACTGCTGTCCCCCTGAAGCAACCTTAATAGAAGCAACTTGGTTTTACCTGAGTCATCGTGTAGAGATGCAGCCTGAAATTTGTTTCAGTGGAGCCATGTTCCCTCGAGTTTGGAGACCCCGGGGGTGGTGGTAAAGGAATGTATCAAGTGATGATGTCTAGGGAGAAGGGTCCTTCCAGACAGCACTGCACAGGCTAGGCAGGTGGGTTTTATTAGTGGAAGCCACTGTGACGTTGGAGAGAAACCTGTCTTCTTTTTGTGACACCTCAGCCCAGCACAGAGGAGAAACCCGTGCTTCGTGGTATATAGTTTCTGTGGCTTCTCATCCTCTTTCCCTCAGGAGCAGGAGTTCCTCACCAGGAATCCAGTTAGAGATTTACATAGAGATGCTCACTTACATATACCAGCTATATAATATTTATGATAAACATATGTACCTGGAAACTTTAAGTTAAAATATTTACTTTCATTATAGAAAGTGAATGCAAATTATAGCAATTTTGAAGAATCATGTTCTGTATGTGAAGATGACAAATTGTTCTTTCCCAATATTCATATTTAGTAACAAATTCCTGTGTATGGGCTGGTTCTGGACTGGTGGTAGGGCCCAGCTGGCCTCCTCTCCTGAGCCTCCTGGGAACCTGCTTTCTGATGCAGTGTTTGGGGGTAGAGGAGAAGAGCCAGGTGGGCTCTACTTGCTGTGCTAAATGCTTTACATTCATCACTTCACTAAGTATGTGAGACTGTTGCTTTCATACTACACCCATTTTTTTGGATGGGAAAGCTGAGGTGTACAAGCAGATAAAGTAATTTGCTTGAAATCCCAGTGTTAGGCAGTGATAAGGCTCTAAAGCGCTCACTTAGGGGTCTGTCCTTCTCTCTCATCTCACTGGTCAGCTTTGGGGTCCCAGGGAACCTGAACTGACAGAAGGAGCTATATTCAGGTACTGTTTGGAAAGCCAGTGTGGGATCAAGTGTGCTGGGAGTAGGCGTGGCAAACAAACTCCCGGCAGTTGAGCTCCATAACTTAAAACATAAAATTAGGCAAACTAAATCAGATGTCAGCAAAGATACAGATAAATGACTGTGGGGAAGAATCCTGTAAATAGGAAAATCAACAACAACAAGGTTGAAGTGAACTTTAAAAATAATACATTTCTCTTTATATCCCTATTGGTATCATGGCTTGAGGATGTTCCAAGAAAGCTAAAATTTTCTCAAGCCAGCAAATCAACTTTCTAGAAGGTTAGCTAGGTCCCAAATGAGGAGATCTTCAACTGTGTTTATGGAATGGTGACAGTGGGCCTGACCCTGCTGGGCACTGGAGATGAAAAGGTGAAAAGCTACAGCCCCTGTCCTTGCAGAGACCAGGCTGAGGGTGGGGTCAGAGACAGACAAGTTAGTGGACAATTTAATATGCTGTGATTCAGGCTGTGACAGAGCTGAGAACAGGAGCCTGTGGGAACAGGGGACAGAAAGTTCCATAGAGGAGACAAATTTTGGGTTTGAGACTTGAGGTATAGTCCAGCAAAAATGGGGGAGAGAAGTGTAGGCCAAACCACAGAGCCATAGGACGTGCCGAGCATCTGGGGCAGCAGAGAAAGAAGCTGGGGAGATTGTTATAACCTGACTGTGGTGGGCTTCTCATGTTAGACTTTGGACTTGGGTATTATCCTGTGGTGACAATTTTTGAAGATCCCTCTGGAAAAATAGACTAGAGGAAGGTTGCTCTAATGGTCCAAGTGAGACTGAAGCAGTCTTGAGTGAGGGCAGTGTAGGAAAGAAGAGAAGAGGACTCAGTCACGTAAGGAATTCTATTATTTGCAAAACTTTTATATTAAGGTAGTATAAAGAAAGGGCCTGGTGCAAAGTAGATGCTTACTGTGTGAATGAAAGCTGAGTATACAGATGGTTTGTATTACACACATAGTTAGAAATTTACATATAGATGCTCACTTACATATACCAACTATATAATATTTATGATAAACATATATACCTGGAAACTTTAAAGTTAAAATATTTACTTTCATTATAGAAAGTGAATGCAAATTGTAGCAATTTTGAAGAATCTAATGTTCTATATGTGAAGTTGACAAATTGTTCTTTCCCAATATTCATATTTAGTAAAATTTTCTACTTGATTGCTTATTATTTTATTATACTATTACAGATGTTGTGTTTGATTTTAGAGTGAAATTTGCTGTTCTGTATCATTAAATAAATTCTCAGGGATATAATTTATTTCAGTCCTTAGAGAATAAAAGAAATTCAGTAGTTTTGAAGCATGTGCCTGTCTTCCAGGGAGTTAGAAAAACACAAAAACACCTTCTTGAAACTTTTTTCCATGAATAAAGACAGGTTTCTTGTTTTTTGGAAAGCTAATGATGAAGACGGGCTTTTTGTTGTGTGATGAAGATGGGCTGCACTTTGAAGTTCATGACTATTCTTCAGAGCAAGCCTAGCTGCCTGCTCACCCAGTCTGAATTAGGTTTTCACTTTCAGCACCCCTCACGTCACCCTGTTCTCATCCTTTACAGTATTTTTCACAATTGTGAGTGATATATTTGTGGTAGATTAAATAGGGCTGCAAATTCTTTCTCCTTCCATTAGGAAGAGGTGGGACCCATATGCTTTCCCATTGAATCTGGGCAGGTACCGTGACTACTAAGCCAAGAGAAAGTGGCAGAAGTTATGATGTGAGACTTTTGAGGCTCAGACTTTAATAAACTCGTGGCTCTTCTTTCCTACCTCTTGGAGTACTTTCTGGGAGCCCTGGACTACTAAGCAAAAAGCCTGTTTCCCTTGACACTGCCATGCCAGGGAGTACTTGCGGAGGCACTTGGTCAGCTGTCCTCGCTGACTGCAGTCTCCCAACCATCCCTGCCAAGGCATATGACATGTTGGTGGGCCGCTTTGGATCCTTCACACTACACCACACCTGACTGTTGAATGCTGTCATGTGACCTCCTTTAACACCCTGTGGAACAGAACTGCTCTGCTGAACCCTGCCTGAATCCCTGCCCCTCAGTACTGTGTTGTACAGTACAGTGGTTGGCGCTTTAAGCCATCGTGCTTTGGGGTAGCTTGTTTTGCCTTAATCGCCAGCTGGAATAACACATATTAATGTTTGTTTATTAATATCAGTTTTCTCCTTTAGACTGTAAGCATTGTAAGGACAACAGGAACCATGCCTGGTTTGTTTGTCCTGAGTACTCAAACCCTTAGTCTAGTATTATGACATAATATGAACTTAACACATATTTATTAAAAGAATGAATTAAGGTTCCATGACTGAAGTTGAACAGAGTAGAATTAGCCTCAAGTGTAGGTGTGGGTCCTCTAAGATATTAAAACTCTGCTGTTTGTTTGCATGCAACACATTTGAAGGCTAAGGATGCTATTTGTCTTAAGTTAGGGATTATATATTTTTCTAGAACATATCACATGCCAGTTTCTCAGAGATGTTATAGCAAAAGAGTGAGTGTCATCTGGGTCTTAAATGAATTATTCTGTGTCTGTCTGTCTAACCATCCATCCTGTCTAGAATAATTTTGGCTCTGAAACTTGAAAACCAATCGTTGGACTTACTAGCATTTGATGCAACACTGAACACAGAGAAACAGGTATGTTTACAGTAGGAAGGGTGGTTTCTTTGCTTGAGAGCTGGGTTTCTGCTTTTGTAGTGTCTGCAAATCACAACTATTAGTATGGCTTCCAAGACAATGTGGAATGCTGGCACCAAGTGCTTTCTTTGTCTTTTTAATACACAATTCTCTATCTGTGCCAACAATTCTAATTATTATTATAATTGGTATTTTGGTTACAATTTCACCTTCCACACTACAGCATATGGTAAACATTTGGTGACTCTTAAATTATCTTTATTAACTTCCCCCAGAATCCTGTCGGTCACCTAGAAGACAGGTCTTTTTGAAAAGGCCAAGCTGATGGAACTGCTGAGGTTTTAATAATAGTATTTTGTTTTCTTCAGAGCAACTCTTCATAGTGACTTAAAGAATGGTTTAGAGACTTATTAGCAGGCTTTGTTTTAAATGGGTTGTCCTGTCTGAATGCACATCATTAATACTCCCGTTTGGCTGGGAGGCGATGTGGACCAAGGCCGTGGTAGCTGGGCCGGAGGCGTGCTGTGGCACATTGGGCCGTTGAACATTAGGAAAGCCAGAGTCCTACGAGCCCCCTTGCTTCATTTATATATATTTTTTCCTGATGGGGATTTTAAAGAATGTAATGGCAGTATGGTCAGAGATAATGCAAAAAGTAGTGCCTGGTAATAATTTATTAATGTGATTAGTACTCTGAGAGACCCAAGGAGCAGTTCCATTTAAGGGGGTCTACTGGGTATAGGTGTGTAAGTGGATAGGGGAAGGGGTGCACATATTCTCAGTGATCACATTAAAAGCTGTGTTGCACCAAGGGAGTCTTAAGATTTCATTCATGACTGAAAGTAATTGAGAAAAGTTGGTGTGTTAGTCAGGATTCATTTGGTTACAAATGGCAGCACAACTCAGACTGTCTTAAGGTAAAATTTATTATCACATGTAATTGAAAAGTCTAGGTCTTCAGCTGTAGTTGAATCCAGGTGCTCAAATAATGAGCCCAGTAGTATGTTGGATTCATTCTAAGGAAGGCTGTTTTGAACTAGTGGCAAAGATGGCCTCTGGGACCTCAAGGCTTTTATAGTCCTTATGATTTACAATCCCTGAGAACACACAGTAGATTCTCTTCTAAAAGCTGTAGCAAAAATCCTGGGAGTGACTCTCCTTGGCCTTAAGTCATATGATTATCCCCAAACCAATAATCGTGGTCAGAAGGAGGGTGTGTTCCAATTATCCAGGTCTGGGCCATGTGTTTATCCCTGGGACTGGGAAGCCAGGTCAGCCCCAAGTGAGTCATGTTCACTGGAAATGGTGAAGAGGTGGTTTCTCAGAGGGCAGCTTCAAGACATATTCCATTACAGTTCACTTATTAGTCTTCTGGGATCCTAGGAGCAAAGAGTGAGATGCTTCCTGAACTGAGATTCTGATGGCAGACCCTAGTCTGGATGCATTCTGACGTTCACTCGCTGAACGACTGTGGATGAGTTACTGTCCCTCATGGATTCTCAGATTCCTCATTTATAAGAAGAGGAGTTTGGACCAGGTGATTCTGATGATCCCATCCAGCTCAAAGATTTTAGTTTTCTTTACCCCAGGTGGAAGGATTATTGTAAACATCTAGAGAGATGAAGTACAGTAGTGTGCTACATAAACACAGGGGGTTTCTGATGTCAGTGGTGGTGCACTCCTTTACAAACAGCCCCCAGTCTTTTGCTTTCAGAATCACTGCTTTGGTAGTGGCATCATGCACACAGCCCCCTACCTCCCCAGCTCAGCAGTTATGCTAGTGAGAGACGGTGAGAGACTTCCTGGATGCTATAAATGGGAAGGTTGGCGCATTGCCTGAAAATGAGTTTGGCTTAAAAGTTCCTTGCCCAAGCAATGGAAAGAAAAAACCTGCTTGGATAGCTAAGGGGAAAGAGAAGAGTGAGTGACCTCTTTAGAAAGAACTATAGTCCTGGAAATCTGACTAATGGCTGGAGAGGGTACGTGATGATAACTCACAGTGGCCACTTGGATTTAATTATAGCAACATTTGCAGACAATAAGTGGGTCTTGACTGAAGCCTGCCTGATGATATGGCAGTGACAAAAGCTATTCTGGATTTCTGACCAAAAGGATGGATGAAAAATGACTTGGGGATGTTTCCTCTAGGATGGACAGATATATATAAAATTTTCTTTGCAATAACTATGGTCAAATATTTATAAAGGTTTCTGTGGTGAAGATGTAATGTTCTGAATTGTGGAAAGACATGTGGACTTGGAATTAGGAAGCTTGGGAAACATGGGTTCACTTCTGCAGTTTCCACTTACTGGGCCTCATTTTAATCATTTAAAAAATGGCAAGCTTTGTTCTTTGCAGTCTTGAAAATTAGTAATTTTGAGACTATAGGTTTGTTGAGTTACATTTTTAAAAATATTCTATAGTTTAGTTCTGTGGCTTAGATATAATAAAAAAACGATAACATTCCTGACTTCTAGTTACTCTCAGAAAAAAGCACTCATTAGAGTAGTAGAAAATTCAAGATTCTCAGTAGTAAGCTGTCAGCAGGATTCTAGCAGAAACGATATGGTCTGAATAGCAAAGTCAAACATTTTCTGAGTAGCTGCTGTTTATTGAGGGTCTACTATGTGTCAGCACCTTGCTTTATGCTTTACATACAAATCACTGCTGTGGGATAGGTTTATTAAAGACATTTTAAGAGTTAGGATACTGAAGGTCAGATAGGTTAAGTAACTTGCTAAAAAAAAAGGAAAAAAGAATGTGCCTTAATAAACCTCTAATCCTCTAGTCTCAAAAATACTCTTTCAAGACTACAAAGGACAAAGCCTCTCATTTTGTACATGACAAAAATGAGGTCCAGTGACTAAGTGGACATAGCAGAAGTGAACCTAGGTTTCCTATTTCCAAGCCCAGTAAGTAACCTCATATAGGGTAGACCAAGGGCTGTTCTCTTAGCACTATTTTATATCTCTGTTCTGTTTTCTTTCTCCTGTATCTCTTCTCTGGATCTGGTTAAATACAGGCAACTTTGGAGGTGCTGGTCCTGGAACCATCTGTTAGCAGTAGGTTTCTGCCTGATTATCTGGCACGTCTTAAATCCAAGCTTTGCGAACTGTGAAAGTAGTCATATGCAAGTAGGGAGGTGTCTGGGGGACACTGAGAATTGTGGCTTGCCCATTACACTCAGCTAACATATTGGTGGTGATGATTGTTTTTTACCTCTTTTACATGAATTACACTTTTCATGAGAATAAGTTGCTTTGATTTGCTCTTATATGTGATGGAGTCGTGGATTCCAAGATGATGGTCCTAAAACAATTCTGATTATATTTCATATCTATGTAATATTCACAGCTTTCAAATGATTATTTTCCTTTGGCTGAATTATTTTTTTCCAGTGCTGTGAATGTTCTCAGCCACTGTATCAGTTGGCTTTTGCTGCTTACAAACTTTCCCAAAATATAGAGGTTTAAAGCAACAATATATTGAGATGATGCTTCTGTGGATCAGCAGCCAGGGCTGGGCTCAGCGGAGTGGTTCTTCTGGTCTTGGATGGCCTTAGTTTTAAATCAACTTCAGTTAGCTCAGTGCCTCTGCTTTTGGGGGTTAGCTGGAGAAATGGGGGCAATTGAGTTACATGTCTTTCATTATCCAACAGGATAATCTGGGCTTGCTCATTTGATGGCTGGATGGGATTCTGAGAGAGAGGAATTTTTCAAGGTCTCTTGAGTCTCAGAACAGTCATATTAGTACTTCTGCTGAATTCTGTTTATGCAAACAAGTTAAAAAAACTCACCCAGAATCAAGGGGTAAGGAAATAGCTTCCATTTTTTGATGAGACTTGCTGCAAAGTCACATTGCAAAATTGCATTCAGACTAGGAAGAAAACAATTGAGTCAGTTTTTGTGAACAGTTTATCATGGCCACTCCCATTGGCATTGAGCTGCATAGTGACCACATAGATTGTCACAGTTGCTATGGAATCAGCACCCTGTAGTAAGAACACAGGGCATTTTCTTTAGCAACTGAATGGAGCTTTGGTTGCAGATTTGTGTTCTTTTTCATTTCAGAAGGAATTTGGAGTGGTTTTGAAGAGTTCCATGTAATGAGGTAAAAGAGAGAATGGAAAGTATAGGGAAAATCAAAGTAGTAGGAAAAGATGAATGCTGGAGCATAGTTAGGGTAAGAATGCATGCTCAGAGGTCCTCTATAGTTGCCAGAGGCGGGCCTGTTTAGATCTGGGCTCCTAGTAGCCAAAGTACAGAGGAGAACATGATCAGTTGTGGGAACAATGATGCCCATAAGAGAGAAGGAAGCTAGTGTCTGATGTTGGGTATATAGATCAGAGATGGTATTATAGGTCAAGGGAGGGAGCTTTACTTTGTGTCTCATGGAAGACTAATGGGGTAAAATCAAAATTTGAAAAGAAGCTAAGAGTAAGCTAAGTCAATGTGTGTATATGGAGTATGTTTGATAATTAAAGCTAACAGTCACATTTTAAAGGTTACACCACTTTGGAGCTCGCAAAATGCTTGTGCATTATCAGCTGTTGGTTGAGTCTAACATTGGCATGGGATAAGTAGAGGAGATGTGTAATATGACTTGCTTAACAGACGGGGAAACTCAGAGAGGTCAAGTGACTTGCTCAGTGTTATACAGCAGTAAGGCATGTCTTCTGACTTCCAAGGCGGTGTGCTGTGTGGGAAAGACTGGGTGAGATGGTTTGGAAGACACAAAAGAGAGCTGTGGTATCAGGAAACTCTGAATTCTTTGGACAGAAAGGATTTAATAATGGTACCAATAATAACAAAGGTAATTTTTCTTTTGCCTTCTTTTTTATATATGTTATTTGTTTTGATCCGTGCACTGTCCCTTTGACCTATTATCCCCATTTACAGATGGTAAACACAGGCTCAAAGAGCATAAATAACTTGACTATGGTCTCTCCTTTTGTTCAGTAGGTATAAATCTCCAGTGCTGCAAAGTTTTTTCTTTTTCCTCATGTGTCTTTGAGTTTTGCTTCTGTACTATTGGTTTTGGTCTCTTTTTTAGTAATATCAATTACCTGAAGATTTGATTTCTGGTCCATACCCTCTATGTCTATCCATTTTCTCTTTTTATCTTCTCTGTCCTTTGCATTTTTTTTTTTTTGTAGATAATTATCTTTTATTGAAGGGTAGTTGACACACAGTATTACATTAGTTTCAGGTGTACAACACAGTGATTCAACATTTATATACATGATAATTCTAGGTACCAGCTATCATCATACCAAGTTGTTACAATATTTTGTCTATATTCCTTATGCTATACATTACATCCCGGTTACTTATTTATTTTACAATTGGAAGTGTGTACTTTTTTTTTTTGTGAGGGCATCTCTCATATTTATTGATCAAATGGTTGTTAACAACAATAAAATTCTGTATAGGGGAGTCAAAGCTCAATGCACAATCATCAATCCAACCCAAGCCTAATTTTCGTCAGTCTCCCATCTTCTGAAGCATAACGAACAAGTTCTTACATGGAGAACAAATTCTTACATAGTGAATAAGTTACATGGTGAACAGTACAAGGGCAGTCATCACAGGAACTTTCGGTTTTGCTCATGCATTATGAACTATAAACAGTTCAAATATGAATACTCATTTGATTTTTATACTTGATTTATATGTGGATACCACATTTTTCTCTTTATTATTATTATTTTTAATGCTGAAGTGGTAGGTAGATACAAGATAAAGGTAGAAAACATAGTTTAGTGTTGTAAGAGAGCAAATATAGATGATCAGGTGTGTGCCTGTAGACTATGTGTTAATGCAAGCTAGACAAAGGCAATAAAACATCCACATATGCAGAAGATTTCTCTCAGAGCAGGGGGGGTGAGGTTCTAAGCCTCACCTCTGTTGATCCCCAATTTCTCACCTGATGGCCCCCCTGCGACTGTGCCTGTCTTAGGTTGTTCCTCCCTTGAGGAATCTTACCTGTCTCTGGCTAACCAGTCACCTTCCAGAGCCATACAGGGAAATGTAAAGTTGGTAAGTGAGAGAGAAGCTTTATTGTTTGAAAAGGTTAGCTTTTTACTTCTTTGCATAATTATGCCCTGTGGCTTCTATGCCCAGCATTTGTCTTGAGGTATCTTTACCACTTGGAAGAATTATGATACTCGGTAAATTTGATATGAGGCATAAATTCTATTTAAGGGTTGTAATTAGGAGGGAAGAAGAAAAGCTATAGAAGTAGCAGGTGGAAGAAAACATGGGAAGATTGATTATTTCTTTGACATATCTTCTTGTAGAGTAACTTCAGCATGTATAGGTTTTAAACTACTAATTAAATTGCACACACACATTAACATAATAGGAGTATAGTTACATAACTAAAGCATACCTGTAATTACCAGCCATCTCCAGTGAAACCAAGAAAACCAGTTAGGCACCTTAGGCATTTGTGAAAACTTATCTATGATATGGTGGATATTGTCCAAATGAACTTGAACAGTCTGAGAGAATTCAGACAAATTAAAACAACCCATTCCTGGGGACTGTTCACATCCCATATGTTCTTTCAACAGTAAATAGTCTGTAGTTGTAAGATTTTGGAGCGCTACAATTTGCACTTCTCCTAATTCTTGGTTGAGTTCCAACAGTATAGTCAAATTTGTTGTTTTACTGTATGCACAGGCCAGCTTAGATATCTCCTTCTTCATTCCCATGGCAAGTCCAGGAACTGGTGGGATGAGTGCATCTACAGCTGTAGTAGTGCGTGGATCTTTGTTGGGGTTTTTTAATGATCATCTTCTGGCATGAGTCTTCCAGAGAGTGCTGATGTTGGAAGTTCTTTTTCATATCGTATCTTAGTTCATTTTCAGGGTAGCCCAATTAGGCTTTGATCCTCTGTATAAACACAAACTGGCCCTTTACCTACACATTTATATGCCCTTTATACACTTGTGTAGAATTCATTGGAGGTCACCACATAGGAACAGCCTTTTTTTTTTTTGGTATCATTAATCTACACTTACATGATGAATATTATGTTTACTAGGCTCTCCCCTATACCAGGTCCCCCCTATAAGCCCCTTTACAGTCACTGTCCATCAGCATAGCAAAATGTTGTAGAATCACTACTGGCCCTCTCTGTGTTGTACAGCCCTCCCCTTTCTCCCACCCCCCCATGCATGTTAATCTTAATACCCCCCTACTTCTCCCCCCCTTATCCCTCCCTACCCACCCATCCTCCCCAGTCCCTTTCCGTTTGGCACCTGTTAGTCCATTCTTGAGTTCTGTGATTCTGCTGCTGTTTTGTTCCTTCAGTTTTTCCTCTGTTCTTACACTCCATAGATGAGTAAAATCATTTGGTATTTCTCTTTCTCTGCTTGGCTTGTTTCACTGAGCATAATACCCTCCAGCTCCATCCATGTTGCTGCAAATGGTAGGATTTGCCCTTTTCTTATGGCTGAGTAGTATTCCATTGTGTATATGTACCACATCTTCTTTATCCATTCATCTATCGATGGGCATTTAGGTTGCTTCCAATTCTTGGCTATTGTAAATAGTGCTACAATAAACATAGGGGTGCATTGGTCTTTCTCATACTTGATTGCTGCATTCTTAGGGTAAATTCCTAGGAGTGCAATTCCTGGGTCAAATAGTATGTCTGTTTTGAGCATTTTGATGTCCCTCCATACTGCTTTCCACAATGGCTGAACTAACTTACATTCCCACCAGCAGTGTAGGAGGGTTCCCCTTTCTCCACAGCCTTGCCAACATTTGTTGTTGTTTGTCTTTTGGATGGCAGCCATCCTTACTGGTGTGAGGTGATACCTCATTGTAGTTTTAATTTGCATTTCTCTGATAATTAGCGATGTGGAGCATCTTTTCATGTGTCTGTTGGCCATCTGTATTTCTTTTTTGGAGAACTGTCTGTTCAGTTCCTCTGCCCATTTTTAAATTGGGTTATTTGTTTTTTGTTTGTTGAGGTGTGTGAGCTCTTTATATATTCTGGACGTCAAGCCTTTATCGGATGTGTCATTTTCAAATATATTCTTCCATACTGTAGAGTTCCTTTTAGTTCTATTGATGGTGTCTTTTGCTGTACAGAAGCTTTTCAGCTTAATATAGTCCCACTTACTCATTTTTGCTGTTGTTTTCCTTGCCCGGGGAGATATGTTCAAGAAGAGGTCACTCATGTTTATGTCTAAAAGGTTTTTGCCTATGTTTTCTTCCAAGAGTTTAATGGTTTCATGACTTACATTCATGTCTTTGATCCATTTTGAGTTTACTTTTGTATATGGGGTTAGACAATGGTCCAGTTTCATTCTCCTACATGTAGCTGTCCAGTTTTGCCAGCACCATCTGTTGAAGAGACTGTCATTTTGTCATTGTGTGTCCATGGCTCCTTTATCAAATATTAATTGACCATATATGTCTGGGTTAATGTCTGGATTGTCTAGTCTGTTCCATTGGTCTGTCGCTCTGTTCTTGTGCCAGTACCAAATTGTCTTGATTACTATGGCTTTATAGTAGAGCTTGAAGTTGGGGAATGAGATCCCCTCCTACTTTATTCTTCTTTCTCAGGATTGCTTTGGCTATTCGGGGTCTTTGGTGTTTCCACATGAATTTTTGAATTATTTGTTCCAGTTCATTGAAGAATGTTGCTGGTAGTTTCATAGGGATTGCATCAAATGTGTATATTGCTTTGAGCAGGATGGCCATTTTGACGATATTAATTCTTCCTTGCCACGCGCATGGGATGAGTTTCCATCTGTTAGTGTCCCCTTTAATTTCTCTTAACAGTGACTTGTAGTTTTCAGAGTATAAGTCTTTCACTTCTTTGGTTAGGTTTATTCCTAGGTATTTTATTCTTTTTGATGCAATTGTGAATGGAGTTGTTTTCCTGATTTCTCTTTCTATTGGTTCATTGTTAGTGTATAGGAAAGCCACAGATTTCTGTGTGTTGATTTTGTATCCTGCAACTTTGCTGTATTCCGATATCAGTTCTAGTAGTTTTGGGGTGGAGTCTTTAGGGTTTTTTTATGTACAGTGTCATGTCATCTGCAAATAGTGACAGTTTAACTTCTTCTTTACCAGTCTGGATTCCTTGTATTTTTTTGTTTTGTCTGATTGCCGTGGCTAGGACCTCCAGTACTATGTTAAATAACAGTGGAGAGAGTGGGCATCCCTGTCTAGTTCCCGATCTCAGAGGAAATGCTTTCAGCTTCTCGCTGTTCAATATAATGTTGGCTGTGGGTTTATCATAGATGGCCTTTATTATGTTGAGGTACTTGCCCTCTATTCCCATTTTGCTGAGAGTTTTTATCATGAATGGATGTTGAACTTTGTCAAATGTTTTTTCAGCATCTATGGAGATGATCATGTGGTTTTTGTCTATCTTTTTGTTGATGTGGTGGATGATGTTGATGGACTTTTGAATGTTGTACCATCCTTGCATCCCTGGGATGAATCCCACTTGGTCATGGTGTATGATTCTTTTGATGTATTTTTGAATTCGGTTTGCTAATATTTCATTGAGTATTTTTGCATCTACATTCATCAGGGATATTGGTCTTTAGTTTTCTTTCTTGGTGAGGTCTTTGCCTTTTTTTGGTATTAGGGTGATGTTAGCTTCTTAGAATGAGTTTGGGAGTATCCCCTCCTCCTCTATTTTTTGGAAAACTTTAAGGAGAATGGGTACTATGTCTTCCCTGTATGTCTGATAAAATTCCGAATAAATCCATCTGGCCCGGGGTTTTGTTCTTTGGTAGTTTTTTGATCACCACTTCAATTTCGTTGCTGGTAATTGGTCTGTTTAGATTTTCTGTTTCTTTCTTGGTCAGTCTTGGAAGGTTGTATTTTTCTAGGAAGTTGCCCATTTCTCCTGGGTTTCCCAGCTTGTTAGCATATAGGTTTTCATAGTATTCTCTAATAATTCTTTGTATTTCTGTGGGTTCCATCGTGATTTTTCCTTTCTCATTTCTGATACTGTTGATTTGTGTTGACTCTCTTTTCCTCTTAATAAGTCTGGCTAGAGGCTTATCTATTTTGTTTATTTTCTCGAAGAACCAGCTCTTGGTTTCATTGATTTTTGCTATTGTTTTATTCTTCTCAATTTTATTTATTTCTTCTCTGATCTTTATTATGTCCCTCCTTCTGCTGACCTTAGGCCTCATTTGTTCTTCTTTTTCCAATTTTGATAGTTGTGACATTAGACCATTCATTTGGGATTGTTCTTCCTTTTTTAAGTATGCTTGGATTGCTATGTACTTTCCTCTTAAGACTGCTTTTGCTGTGTCCCACAGAAGTTGCGGCTTAGTGTTGTTGTTGTCATTTGTTTCCATATATTGCTGGATCTCCATTTTGATTTGGTCATTGATCCATTGATTATTTAGGAGCGTGTTGTTAAGCCTCCATGTGTTTGTGAGCCTTTTTGCTCTCTTTGTGCAGTTTGTTTCTAGTTTTATGCCTTTGTGGTCTGAAAAGTTGGTTAGTAGGATTTCAGTCTTTTGGAATTTACTGAGGCTCTTTTTGTGGCCTAGTATGTGGTCTATTCTGGAGAATGTTCCATGTGCACTTGAGAAAAATGTGTATCCTGTTGCTTTTGGATGTAGAGTTCTATAGATGTGTATTAGGTCCATCTGCTCTACTGTGTTGTTCAGTGCCTCCGTGTCCTCACTTATTTTCTGCCCAGTGGATCTATCCTTTGGGGTGAGTGGTGTGTTGAAGTCTCCTAGAATGAATGCATTGCAGTCTATTTCCCCCTTTAGTTCTGTTAGTATTTGTTTCACATATGCTGGTGCTCCTGTATTGGGTGCATATATATTTAGAATGGTTATATCCTCTTGTTTGACTGAGCCCTTTATCATTATGTAGTGTCCTTCTTTATCTCTTGTTACTTTCTTTGTTTTGAAGTCTATTTTGTCTGATATTAGTACTGCAACCCCTGCTTTCTTCTCACTGTTGTTTGCTTGAAATATGTTTTTCCATCCCTTGACCTTTAGTCTGTACATGTCTTTGGGTTTGAGGTGAGTTTCTTGTAAGCAGCATATAGATGGGTCTTGCTTTTTTATCCATTCTATTACTCTATGTCTTTTGATTGGTGCATTCAGCCCATTAACATTTAGGGTGACTATTGAAAGATATGTACTTATTGCCATTGCAGGCTTTAAATTCGTGGTTACCAAAGGTTCAAGGTTAGCCTATTTAGTATCTTACTGCCTAACTTAGCTCGCTTATTGAGTTGTTATATACACTGTCTGGAGATTCTTTTCTTCTCTCCCTTCTTATTCCTCCTCCTCCATTCTTCATATGTTGGGTGTTTTGTGCTGTGCTCTTTCTAGGAGTGCTCCCATCTAGAGCAGTCCCTGTAAGATGTCCTGTGGAGGTGGTTTGTGGGAAGCAAATTCCCTCAGCTTTTGTTTGTCTGGGAATTGTTTAATCCCACCATCATATTTGAATGATAGTCGTGCTGGATACAGTATCCTTGGTTCAAGACCCTTCTGTTTCATTGCATTTAATATATCATGCCATTCTCTTCTGGCCTGTAGGGTTTCTGTCGAGAAGTCTGATGTTAGCCTGATGGGTTTTCCTTTATAGGTGACCTTTTTCTCTCTAGCTGCCTTTAACACTCTTTCCTTGTCCTTGATCTTTGCCATTTTAATTATTATGTGTCTTGGTGTTGTCCTCCTTGGATCCTTTCTGTTGGGGGTTCTGTGTGTTTCTGTGGTCTGTTCGATTATTTCCTCCCCCAGTTTGGGGAAGTTTTCAGCAATTATTTCTTCTAAGATACATTCCATCTCTTTTCCTCTCTCTTCTTCTTCTGAAACCCCTATAATATGGATATTGTTCCTTTTGGATTGGTCACACAGTTCTCTTAATATTGTTTCATTCCTGGAGATCCTTTTGTCTCTCTCTATGTCAGCTTCTATGCGTTCCTGTTCTCTGGTGTCAATTCCATCAATGGCCTCTTGCATCCTCTCCATTCTGCTTATAAACCCTTCCAGAGTTTGTTTCATTTCTGCAATCTCCTTTCTGGCATCTGTGATCTCCCTCCGGACTTCATCCCATTTCTCTTGCGTATTTCTCTGCATCTCTGTCAGCATGTTTATGATTCTTATTTTGAATTCTTTGTCAGGAAGACTGGTTAGGTCTGTCTCCTTCTCTGGTGTTGTCTCTGTGATCTTTGTCTGCCTGTAGCTTTGCCTTTTCATGGTGATAGGACTAGTTTGCAGAGCTGGGACGAGTCACGGCTGGAAGATCTTCCCTTCTTGTTGGTTTGTGGCCCTCCTCTCCTGGGAGAACAGCAGCCTCTAGTGGCTTGTTCTGGGCAGCTGCGCGCAGACAGGGCTTCTGCTTCCTGCCCGGCTGCTGTGGAGTTAATCTCCGCTGATGCTGTGGGCGTGGCCTGGCTCGGGCAGCTACTCCAAAATGGTGCAGTCGCGTTGGAGGGGGAGCGGCTGGGAGGCTATTTATCTCTGTAAGGGGCCTCCGTGCTCCCTGCTGCCCAGGTGGTTAGGGTGCCCAGAGATCCCCAGATTTCCTGCCTCTGGACTATGTGTCCTGCCCTGCCCCTTTAAGACTTCCAAAAAGCACCCACCAAAACAAAACAACCACCACACACACAAAAAAAAAGCTGCTCATTTTTCTTTATTCTCTGGTGCCAGCCTCAGGCACCCGCTCACCGGTCTTGCTGCCCTGTTTCCCTAGTATTGGGGTCCCTATCCCTTTAAGACTTCCAAAAAGCGCTTGCCAAAACAAAACAGAAAAAAAAAAAAATCTCCGCTCGCTTTTTTTATGTCCTCCGGCGCCAGGCCACCGGTACCCTCTCACCGTTCTTGCTGCCCTGTTTCCCTAGTATCCAGGGCCCCGCGCACACAGTGTCTGCGCTCTGGTCCGGATGGCTGGGGCTGGGTGTTCGGCAGTCCTAGGCTCCGTCTCCCTCCCGCTCTGCCTATTCTTCTCCCTCAGGGAGCTGGGGGTGCTTGGGTCCCGCTGGGCCGGGGCTTGTATCTTACCCCCTTTACCAGGCACTGGGTTCTCGCAGGTGTGGATGTGGTCTGGATGTTGTCCTGTGTCCTCTGGTCTTTATTCTAGGAAGAGTTGTCTTTGTTATATTTTCATAGATATATGTGGTTTTGGTAGGAGATTTCCGCTGCTCTACTCACGCTGCCATCTTGGCTCCACCTCCCTCCTTTGCATTCTTGAAAGACTTCAAGTTTGTTCTTATGCCATAGATATGATTTTTCTACAGTGCTTACCATTATATTTTCTGCTCCTAATGTAGATATTGGTCCTGTTACTTCATTTTTAGTTTCCTTCTCATCTCAGCAAGCTTATCTTCCTGCTTCTCCCTTTACCTCACTCACCTGTCATTTTATTGCATCTGATACCTGATACTCTCAGTTTTTATTTGTTAAATGATGTCCTTATTTTCTTGAACTTAATTGAAAACTAAGGTACTTTTACATTTCTTTAGTTTTCTATAGAAATCATTTTCAGAAAATAGCTGTTCATCAGTCAGAGTTCTTAGTTTAATGTTAAAGAAACTGACTTTGGCAGATTTAAGTAGCAAAAGAATTTATTGAAAAGATGTTGGGTAATTTATGGACTTGCTGTGATGGAGAGCATGTGTTGGAGAACTGGACCTGGAGGCAACATGGCTAGAGTCTTGTCAAAATCACACTACAGAACTGACCAATGAACATTCATTGCTCTTTACCAATCCCTGGTGCCACAGCTTCCACCTCTGTTATTACTTCCTCCAGAAACAGTATATTATTGGTTTTAATTTGATTTCCCTGATTATTTATGACTTGAGCAATTATACCCAGGCACATATTGGCCATTGCTTGTATTCTTTTTTGAAGTGTCTGTTCAAGTCTTTGTCCCCAGTTTAATTCTTTCATTTTTCTTTTCCTTATTGAATTGTTAGAATTCTTTGTGTATTTCAAATACTAGTCCTTTGTTAGACTGCAAATATTTTCTTCCTTTGTGTGGCTTATCCCTTGCTATTCTTAATACTGTCTTTTTGTGAGCAAAATTAAAAAATTTTGGTGAGATCCAATTTACTAATATCCTTTTAACAGTTTCGGGTTTTTGTGTTATAAGAAATTAAGAGTTGCAAAGATTTCCTCCTTTTTTTTCTTTTTTGTTTCTCTTTTGTTTGCATCATATTTAGGTCTATGGAAAATTCTGATTAATTTTTGTTTAAGGTATATGGTAAGGGTTTAATATTCATTTTCCCACTTATGCATATCTAGTTGTTTCAGCACAATTTGGTGAAAATATTTTCTTTCTTCACTAAATTACCTTAGCATCTCTGTTAAAATTAATTGACCAGATTCTCTGAGTCTTGTTCTTGATCAACATGCCTGTCCTTGTGCCATTATTATCTTGATTCCTGTGTCTTTACAGTAAGTCTGAAGTCAGTGTAAGTATGCCAACTTTGTTGTGTTTCAAAAATGCTTTTTACATTCTAGGTCACTTAAATTCCATATATAAATACAAATTTTAGAATCAACTTTTAATTTTCTATTAAAAATCCTGTAATTTTTATTGGTGTTATGTTGAAACCATAGATAAATTTGGAGAGAGTCATCTTAATTATATTGAGTTATGCATTAACATCATATCTCTCTCCATTTATTTAGGTCTTTAATTTCTCTGAACAATATTCAGCATTTTTGGTACAGGAGTCTTGTATGGCTGTTGTTAAATATATTCCTAAGGATGTTATCATTTTTTTTGGGTGCTATTACAAATGAGATTTAAAAAATATTTGTGTTCCAATGTTTTGCTGCTGGTATATAAGAATTCAAATAATTTTGATTTTCACCTTGATTTTTAAAAATTTTAATTCTGTATCTTGAGGTCTTTCTATATTCACTCATTAGTTCTAGTAGTTGTTTTGTATCTTCTACATAAATAATCATGTCATCTGTAAACTGAGATGGTTTTACTTCATCCGTTCTGATCTTCATGACTTCTTATTTTTTCTTAGCTTATTGCGATTGCTAGCACCACCAGTCTTGACTAAAACTGGTGAGAACAGACATCCTTGCCTTCTCCCTGATCTCAGAGGACCCATTCATTATTTCATCAGTAAGTATGATTTTATCTGTACATTTTTTCTTGATGTCCTTTACCACATAGAGGAAGTTCCTGTCTATTCATAGTTTGCCTCTGAGAATTATTTTAACATGAATGGGTGTGGAATTTTGTGAAGTGATTTTTTTTCCTGAATATTAATTTTCTCCTTTATTCAGTTAATATGGTGAATTGCATTTGTTTCATTTTAAATGTTAAAGCAATCTTGCATTACTGGCATGAATCTAAGTTGGTCATGATGTGTTATTCTTTTGATGTATTGCTGGATTTGCTAATAGTTTAAGAGTTTTTACATCTTATGTTCATGAACAATATGGATCTGTAGTTTTCTTTTATTGTAATATCTCAGTATGGATTAGTACCAGGATAATGACACTCTTCCCCCCCCAACCCCCCGCTATTTTCTAGAGGAGTTTGTTTAGAATTGGTATTTTTTTTTCCTTATATGTTTGGTAGGATTCACTAGTAGAGATATCTGGGTCTATGGTTTTTCTTTACAGGAAGGATTTTTAACAAGGAATTTAATTTCTTTAATAGCTATTAGTTATTTATTTCTTCTTGATTGTAATTTGTTAGCTTTTAAGAAATACATTTATACCATTTAATTTGTCAATTTTTTTACCTAAAGCTATCATTTTTTCTTATATTTTTAATATCGGTACTATTTCTAATTATAACCCCTTTTTTATTCCTCATATTGGTCATTGGTGTCCTCTTCCCACTTTACCTCCACCTCCAGCTCAGTCCAGCAAGGGGTTTAGGAATTTTGTTGATTCTTATCAAAGAACAAGCTTTTTGCTTTATTAATTCTATTAATTTTTGTTTTATATTGTTTTTTGCTTTTAATTTTATTTCCTTCCTTCTACCTGCTTTGAGTTTACTTTGTTCTCCTTTTTCTAGATTCTTGAGGTCATTAATTATAGATCTTTCTTTTTTTTCCCTCCTAATGCAAGTATTTAAAACTGTAATTTTCCCTCCAAGCACTGCCTGAGCTGTATCCCACAGATATTTATATTTTTATTATCATTTGTATTTTCATTGTCATTCAGTATTTTTATCATTTATTATTATTATTTTCACATATCAAATATTTGTATTTTCATTATCATTCATTTTCAAATATTTTCTAATCATTCTGTGATTTCTTCGACTTTTGGATTATTGAGGAGAATGTTCTCTAATTTCCCAACGTTTTTGAGTATTCTGGCTATGTTATTGATTTCTAATTTAATCTTTCAATAGTCAAAGAGCATACTTTGTATAACTTCAATTCTTTGAAATTATTGAAACTTGCCTTATGATCTAATCTATGGTATATCTTGGGGAGCTTCTCATGTGCACTTAAAAATAATATGCAGTTTCTGTGCAGTCATTGGGTGTGAAGTTCTATAAATACAAATTAGGTTGAGATGAATGATATATTCAGTTATTCTGTGTTTTTACTGGGTTCTGTCTAGATTTTCTATTGTTTGATGAAAGAGGGGTGTTAAATTCTCCCACTGTGATTGCACCATCATCCATGTCTTCTTTACATCCTGTCAGTTTTTGACTCATGTATTATAAGGTTCTTTCATTAGACACACGCATATTTATGATGACTACTACCTTTCTGAAGAATTGGTCCTTTTATTATTATGAAATGTTCTTCATTGTTTTTGGTAGTATTCTTGAGATCTATTTTATCTGATATTATTACAGCCATTTCATCCTTAATATGCTTACTCTTTACATGATATGTGTTTTTTTTGTCCATTTACTTTTACATTTTTATTTATATTTAAGATATGTCTGTTATGGATAGTGCTAAACTGGGTCTTGATTTTTTAATTCATTCTGATAATTGTGCCTTTTAATTGGAGTGTTTAGCCCAGTAGCATTTAATATAATCATTGGTATGGTTGAATTTAGGTCTACCATTTTATCCTCTGTGTGTGTGTGTATGAGAGAGAGAGATTCTCTCCCCAATCCCTTATCCTACCCTCTTTTGGATTGTTTTCATATTTTAATTTCCATCTTAGTATATTTATCAGTTTAAAGTTATATTCCTGCTCATTTAAAAAAATATTTGCTCTATCCATTCTTAACTTTTCATAGTCTATGTAGTATGAACTAATAAAAAGAATAAATATTGTAATGTATAGGTCCATTAACTCTCCATCCTACCATACTTTTAAGTTATAGTTTTTATATGTACTATACTTATATTGATTATAAATCCCACAAGACAATGTTAAACTTTTTGCTATTAACCGTCATATGTGTTCTACAGAAATTAACATCAAAGTTATTTTTTATTTACCTGTATATTTATCATTTATATGTGATACTATTCATTCATTTCAGAAAACCCAAGTTTCCCTTTGGTATCATTCCCTCAATATGACTTACTTTTATTTATTAATTTTCTATTAAAGTTTTTTTTTCCTGATTTAGTTTTAGCACAGGTCTGGTGGTGACAAATTCCTTGGTTTTTCATTATCTAAAAATGTCTTTATTTCACTTTTATTCTTGAAGGATATTTTGCTGAATTTGTAATTCTGGGTTGGCAGTTATTTTCTTTTAACACTTTAAAAATGTTCCACTATCTCCTGGCCTCCGTGGGTTCTGGTGAAAAGCCTATGGTAATTTCTCTCTTGTTTTCATATATATAATGTGATGTTTTTCTCTGACTGCTTTAAAATTTTTCTCTTTATCTTTGCTGGTCAGCAGTTTGGCTACAATGTGCTGAAGCATGGATTTCTTCAAATTAATCTTATTTGAGATGTTTAGAGTTTCCTGAATTAATACATTTATATCTTTCAATAGTTTGGGATGGTTTCTGTTGTTGTTTTTTTTCCTTGAAAAAATTTTTCCTGTCCCATTCTCTCTCTCTCAGTGAGGCATTTTGAAGTTATTTCACATGTCTGTGAGGTTCAGTCAAATTTTTTTTTCAGTTTTTTTCTTCTCTCTTCTTCAAATTGGGTGATTTCTGTTGACTCATCTTCAAATTCACTGCTGTGTCCTTAGAGCTCCATTTTGCTGTTATGCTCATCCATTGAGTTTTAAATTTCTGATGCTCTAGTTTTCATTTCTAATATTGCCCTTTGTTTCATTTCTGTATTTTATATTTCTCCACTGAAGTTTCTGTCATTCAATGAGCGTATTCCCCTTGACCTCACTGAGTATACTTATAAAAGCTATTTTAAAATCCTTTCCTCATAAACTAACATATGGACCATCTTGAGGTTGGCATGTATTGTTTATATTTTCCCTTGAGACTGAGTCCCACTTTTTGTATTTTTAAAAAATATTTAAATATTTTCACATTATATCCTGGCCATTGCGAATGTTACATTGTAGTGACTCTGGATTTTGTTATATTGCTCTAAAAATTGTTGATGTTTTATTTTAGCAGGCAACCACGTTAGTTTGACTTAACCTGAAAGCTAATGTCTATAGTGAGTGGAATTTCAGATCTGAGATCAGTTTCTTAAGCTTTTAACTGCTAGCTGCTCTCCATTTGACCCACTCAGACACAGTTCAGAGGTCAGGCAGAGATTTAGGCTGAGCTTAAGCACAGAATTTTGTAGTGTTCTTTTCTGGTTCTCTTCTCCCTTCATTCTCTGTCTAGTTTCCCTGGACTTTTTTCACCTGCTTCCTCCTGCCAGAACAGTAGCAGACTTTTTCTTGGAATTTCAGCCATGCCACTTTGGCCACAATTCTGGCTGCCTTCAGAGCATACCTGAAAAAACTGGAATTAACTTCATGCTGGTTTCTTGCTACAAGTTTTGACTACATTCCAATGTATGCCTGCTTTTCTTGAGTTCCTGGAGCCCTCAAGGGTTTATTTTTTTCTTCCAGCATTTATAGAGGTTATTTATGGGAGGATAAGTTGATAGACACTCCTTCCTCCTTGTTAAAAACAAAACTCTGTACTTTGTTTCCTATCCTTAGAGGCCTATGATTTGCTTAGTGCTTCCTTCATTAATTCCCCACTTTACTTGAGCTAGCTTGATTGGATTTCTATTTCTTTCTTTCAAAACCCAAACAGAAGCCATTAGTTATGGAGCACAGAACTACTGTAGACTTGGCAGAATGGTGCAGTGGCAAGGGTCTAGGTTCAGGGAACAGACATACCACCGTATTTCAGCTGTATGACTTAAGCAAGGATTTGTGTTTATTATCTATTGTTGTATAACAGATTATCTGGACACTTAGTAACTTAAGACCAGAAACATTTATTATCTCACAGGGATTCTGAAGGTCAGGAGTTTGGGAGCTACTTAGATGTACGGTTCTGGCTCAGACTCTCTCATGAGGTTGCAATCAAGTCAGACAAGGCTGCAGGGCTAGAGACTTGACTGGAGCTGCAAAATCTATTTCTAAGCTCACTCACTGTTGGCAGGAGACTTCTGTTCCTTGCCACATGGGCCTCTCTACAGGGCTGCTGACAACATGGCTTTCTCCAGACCAAGTGGAGAGAGAGGCAGGGAGGAAGAGAAAGGTGGAAAGGGGAAGAAAGTGGTTAGCCCTTAATTCACATAAATAAGCCTCCTTTCTTAGGCTGCCATCAGCAATCGGCTTTGAATTGCCTGGAATGTAAAGGGCTAGGTTGCTGGCTTGCTTACTGGGGCTTTCATAGCTTTTGGCCACATTGCAGCTGTTGAGATGCCTCAGCAACATTACCAGAGCCTTTAACCTGGGGCAGTCTTACAGTTCTGAGATGAGTTTAGAGAGACACAAGAATCCCAAGGATCAGGCCTTGACTCACTGATATCTTGAGAGTCCATTTGAACTGTTTGAAGACCTCAGAGGACATATGCATGGAAGGGCAGAGGAGAAAAACTGGGCTGCTTCTGTTCTTTTTCTCATTTAACAGAATCTCCTCCCCACCCTCTACTTCCCCCTGACTAACTCCCACCAGTCTGCCATAGGAAGACCTGTATCCTGGCCTTTTCCCACTTGGTGGCTAATACTTCTCCATTCATTCTATTCTTGTTCCTGAGGAGGAAGAGTTGGACTTTAACTTCTGTAAGGTTCCGCTGACTGTCTCAAGCAGTGGTCCGTTTCTTTTGTGCCACCTCTGGAGAATCCTGTTCATGATCTCTGTGTGCTTTTTGGAACCGTATTATTTGTAACACAGAATTGGTATAGAAGCTTGCATTTTGGTTACAGCATGTGAGCCTTAGGGTGTATTTAAATTCTGTGGGGCTTTTGAGACTGGGGCAGTGTGCTTGCTTTTTGCCTCCTTTAGTCCACTTAAGGCTCTGAGGTCTTTGAGTAGGCTCTATTTTCTCCTTGGGTCTTGCAGCAGTAGTCACCAATGCACACCCCTCATGCCTGGGTGTGCATCCTGGCTCTGGTACTTCTGTGCTGGGTAGCCTTGGGCAAATCACATACTCCCCAGTCTGTACCTCTGTTTTCTTATCCATGCAGTGGGGACAATTATGGTACCAACCTGCAGGCTTGCCGTGAATACTAAGTGAGTTAACGTTAACAGCTAAGAACAATGTCTGGCACTTGGTAAGCAAGGTGAGTATCAGCTGCTGCTGTTGGTCCTTCCTCTCTTCTCCTTTTACTTCTTCTCTTTCTCCTTGTGTCTTTGGGATCCTGGCCTTTCCAGTCGTTCCTGAGATGACCAAAATATGTACCAACACAGCAAGGCTGGAGAAAGTACACTTCAGGTCCATTTAGCTTTGATTTCCAGAAAAAATAACGTATCTATTGAGTCCTTAATATATATTAAATGTTTAACATACATTTCCTTAATTCTTACAGCAATACAGGAAGGAAGATACTGTTATTACTCTTTTATAGATGAGGATGCTGAGGGGTAACTTGTCCAGAGTCCTATAGCTAAAAAGGCAGCATCGAAAGTCAGCCCTGACTCCATCTTTCTTTAAAGCCCGTGCAGTTCTCTCTAGGCCACTGGGACTTTTGTGATTTCTTCACTCCTTTTACTAAAATTCTCAACCCTAGTCCTGGGGAAATGGATGGATGGAGAGGCTCTAAGTATTTGGATGATGCCAGGAGCTCTTCTTGCAGAAGAAGTGAAGAAATGGGTTAAGGGTCATGTGGCTAATTGAGTGCCTGGCTTCTGGGGTTATCAGGCTACAGAAGATGTCAGCCATATGACCGATCAATCTGTGGCATTTCACCCTTTACAGACTTAATCTTGGCCTTGGTATGTTTTGGACAAACTACACTAAGTGCCTCTTGGTGCATGTCTAGCTCTCTGCAGGGCAGGTCAATGGATGAGAGCATCTTTATTCTGAGTGATGTTGGTACAGTTTTGCCCACATACATAGAATTTTACTCTCTCCACTCATTCCTAGTAACAAAATATGGGCCACGAATGGACTCACCCATGTACCCTTCCACTGAAAGACAAAGTCAGCTGTGTGTTTTTGGGCCAATAAGTAGAAAAGTTGTCAGCTTTTCCTTCATGTTTTTCCCAGGGTTGTCCCTTGGCCTCCTGGGTAATGTGCATATTCATAGGGGGTTGTGGCTATCCTAACAAAATCAACAAATGAGATGTAAGTTTCTCTTTTATTATACAAATTTGGGGGAAGATGACTTGGTACAAAATAAACTTGAGTTAGGCTTCCAGGGAAGTGCTAAGGGGGAAGCATTTTACAATTGATCAAGTTTTAAGTTGTCTCTGTCTCACCAATAAGTAGGGGTGTTAGCGAAAAAGCTTTCTCACAGATAGAGATCTGATTCTGAGTTTGAGGATTCCTTGTTGATTATAAGTTAGAGACCCCCAGTGGGTCTCTTGTCATCTCCCCTTTCCTGCTCAGCAGAAGGTGGAGTTCTTGGCGGTTTATTCCAACTCCCTAATCCTTTTTTTGCCTCCTTCCTCACCAATTCATTCTGAACTCCAGATACACTGATTTCCCCTTGCTTCAAACTGGTTTTGCCTAATTATTAACCCAGCAGGAAGAATTAACTTTTAACTACAGTGTTGTTTTTGTGTCTCTTGAGACATCTCAGCATGACTGAGCACCATGAAATTTGAGCAGTGATTTCTGGACCCAGAGCCTGGCTGTAGAGGAGGAAACTTGAGGGGTGGCTTGTAACATAAGGAAATCACTTTGATAGAAGTAAATGTCTGCAAGTGAACATGCACTGATAAGGCTGGAGCTTATTTATAGCAACTAATAACAGTCATTATTCTTTACTTGCTATGAATCATCCCAGCACTAGGTTGTGTACAATATACCAAAGTTTTTGCTGAGTATTTCCTCTTTAAATCTATGGACAAGACAGTTTAAACATGTGAAGGGCAATCTGATTAGAGGCATGGGGAGTTTTCTTGATCTCCTGTATCATTAAGTAAATACAAGCAAACAGCTAATGTGTATGTATATGTGAAATGATAACTCTACAATCAGCATAGTCAAGGAAGGGTGGGGAGAGGCCCCTGAGAGAGGGACAGTGTCACACTGTGACAGCAGAGTAGAGTAGAGTAGGGACTGGGACTGCATGGCCCACAATGCCTAAAATATTTGCTATCTGGCCTTTTACAGAAAAGTTAGCTGACTCCTGTATTAACTCAGTTAGATCTCAAAATACAGGTGACTGTAATTATGCCCGTTTTATCCTTAAATGACTTTTTATTACATTTAAAGAACCTAAAGCATGGCTAGGCCAATAACTTGCCCGAGGTTTGGCAGCTGGGGAGTGGCTGACTCAAGATTCAAACTTAAGCAGGCTGACTCCAGAGCCTGCGCTCTTAACGCTACCTTGCGCTGCCCTTCCTACTGGATAACACATGACTCTAGGATTCTAGTTGCCTTGCAAATAGAAAACAATTTCAACTTGCCACCTTGCTGTATCTCTCACCAGTCTGGCTCAGATACTGTGTGGACAGAAGAGCAGTTTGGGTGAGTTAAAGGCTTAAATGGCAAAGTGGTTGAAGATACTGTCAGCAGTGAAGGTACCTACTCTACCATTGGGTCTAGATATGCTAGACTGACTTATGCCTGGGTGGACATTGGTCTTACCCTTATTAAAATTTGTCTCTTGCCTGGCAGTACAATTGGCACACAGTAGGGTTTCAAATAAGATTTTTGGAGAATAAAAGATTGGACGTCACTGTGGGGTTCCTGCCCAGTTTCTATTCTCTCTTCTTCCTGATAACAGCACCTTGAATTTTCTTTGAGAAAAGTACCTGTCCATCATAGTCATCATGCAGATTGACTGGGATTGACCTCACTCATGACTCCAGTGGTAGACTCTGATTAGCCTGCACTAACCAAAGTATCTCTTTCTTCTGTGGATATGATTGGTTCAGGGTTGGACACATGATTTAAGCTAATCCAATCAAAATGCAGCTCCCCACCTGCCCTGGAACTGCTGAGGCAGTTCCCATGGAGGATGGTAACGTGAGGATGTGAGGAAGGGAATTCCTCCACTAGGAGAGAGCCTGTAGTTGCTCGGGGCCGACCATGTGGAGGGAACTAATTCAGCCTTTAATGCGGAATCCGAAACCAGACATACCCCTGTACTATTTAGTTATATAAACCAAAAAAGAAAAAAATACTTCTTTAGGGAGATTTGAATTGGATTGCTCCTCTTTGCCACCAAAAAATTTCTAATTGATTCAGAAAACGATCTGGTATAGTTCAAAGAAGATGGTACAGGAGTGGGGAAATCTGTGTTCAAGAGTTAGCTTTCCAAGTAAGAAGTTGTGTGTTTCTGCATATGGTGCCCGATTTGTGATTTTTCAGCTCGCCTAGCTGAGGTAAGGACGCTGCTCCTTCTTCCTCATAGACCTGTGGGGAGGAGGATACATGTTTATATGCTCAGGGTTGTGTCTGAGAGTAGGACGAGTGTCACCAGTAGGGCTGGTGTCTTACAGACTTCGGGCATCTCTGTTCTGTCCCCTGGGGTACAGCAGAGCCTTCCAGAGCTTTCTCAGTCTTGCCCTCTGGCAGTCACAGAGTGGTCACATGATGCCTTTCATGTATCTGGTTTGATAGGCATCTCATTTTGTTGGCTCCCAAGGGGAAAGATTCTTTCATGAGTCTCTCCTGGATTTTCTACTTTTTCTGGATTTTCTACTTTGGGTCAGGAGTGGAGGGCACAGAGAAAAGTAGATGACTGAAGAGAGCACCGTGCTGACTCAGTTGGGAGGAATCAGGTGGAGGATAGATGACTGCACGTTAGGACTCAGAGAGGGCACAACTGCACCTGACCTGCATGGGTTCTGATTTGTTTCAGGCAGAAATTTTTAAGTACTCAGCTCATTGTACCACTAGGCAGGAGGCAGACAACCAGGCTTTTTGTTTGGGTACCACCTCTCTGTGGCCAGTAACTAAATGACTAAAATCTCTTGAGGTCTTGGGTTTCCCCATCTGTTAAATGGACATCTTGTATGTACCTCCTCAGCAACCTCACATTGCTGGTATGGGGATAAAATGAGAGAAAGTCAGTAAAAATGCAGAAAGCCCAAGTAATATGATATATTTGCAAAAGTTCAGCAGGTGCCCATGTTTTTAAGACTTAGTTCTTGCTCACTGAAATACTTTGCAAAGGGAATTCTTGCACTATGAATTATACTTTCCAATAGCGTATCTCACAGGGTATGTTAACTTCTAAGCTACTTACAATCTCTAGGACCAGTGTGTACATGAAGCTACTTTGTAGAGAAGTCCTGTGGGTCATCATCACCACCATCATCATCTCAAGAATTTGCATCCTTATCATCACTACTGCCATTTATTCGATGCCAAAGGTATTTCAGGTCTTTTGGTTGGTGCTTTACATAAATTCTCTAGTTTACACTTTATGATATCCCTGTGAGATTCTATCCCCTTTTCACATATGAGACAATCAAGATTCAGAGAGATTGAGTTTCCCAAGGTCGCATAGTTAGTGGAGAGCCATGCTGTAACCCAAGCCCTTGCTCTTTTCACTGCAGCATATTGCCTCTACCAAAGGGAGTTTCGGAATTAGACCTGGAAGTTCTGATCTCATTCCATTGCCTCAGCAATTCAACACAAAGGCTCTGGTCCAACTCTTTTCCTTTTGTGTCTCAGTAAGTAATATTTCATTCCTCTCCCCTCTGATCCCACCCTCATAGCCAGATTCTGGAACTGTGTGTTTCTGGTCTGTAGTTCAGCTTCTCTCCCCAGGCGTTTGAGAAAGACATTCTCCACAAAAAGGGAAAACACATTTTATTAAAGCAAACATGCAGCCCTCAGCACTTTTACTTATCTTATTTATACACTGCAGTGCAGCTTTCTATGACCTAGTGATTATCATTTCCCAGAGCTATCATCATTTTAAAGCTACCTGTTCATCCCGCTTCAGCAGATGGTACTACAGTGGGAGTATTGTAAGAGCTTTAAAGAAGGAAAACAAACAGAGGGGAGATGTGCAGGTGGGTCGGCTGGAGGAAGGACTCCCTTGCGTTGTCTACTGACACTCTTCTGTTCCTGCTGGGCTGTGAGGTGGGGAGGGGCTCTGAGAGGTCTCCAGCCACTGGGGAAATTTATATGGGGGTGTTCACTATTTTTATTTTTTCCCATCAGTTGGTGATATTGAATAGATACTGCATACAATTGATTTTAAACATTTTTGTATTCCATCCTGCCAGTGAAATTTCTTTGTTAAAGTCATTCATCCCCAGACACTTTTCGAGTGCCTTCCCTGTTCAGGGGGCCTTTCTGGGTGTGCGTTCTGGCTGCTGCAGGTAGTTCTATGTCCTTGAGTAAACCCTTTGCTTCTCAGGAACTCAGTTTTTCCTTCTGTAAAATGAGGCAGCTGCTCAGGTTGCTGTCTCCTCTCAGAAAGGAATTGGAGCTTATAAAAGTCTTCTATGGATAGAAAATCCTAAAGTTGCAAACAAACCAGCTTATTCTCCAAGGAGAAGTCCCCACAGAGTTACAATTCAAGTTAGGTGGGCTGCTCAGGCTAAGGGCCAAGTGTTCCTTTTTCTCTGTTTCAAATTCTCTGAAATTCATAATACCCTAGAACAGTGTTTCTCAACCTTTTCTTTTTCATTATCTTCCCCATAAAGAGCCTTTGTAGACTTTTTTTCCTAACCGCCTCAACCTGTGAAATTTAGTACCACAGAAATACTGGTATTTGTTTATGTGCTATGACCTTTGGGAAGTGGGGAAAAACCACTGTAGTATCTATGAGTTTTTGGCCCTCAAGAACCAAGTTTTACCCCCTTGTGAGTTATATTGTCCCCCACCCCCTCACTCCCCATGGAGTATGTCTGCCCTAGAGCAACGATTCTCAAACCTGTTTTGTTTTAGCTTTGGCAAATTCTCTGCAAAATTCAATATGTGAAATTGATAAAAGCAGTCTTTTAAATGTTAAATTATATGAACATATTTTATTGGAAAGTCAGCCAATGAGAAAACTAGTTAATATCTTGGTAGTCTCCAAAACAGTATCATTGAGTATGCAGCAGTTGAATCTACTTCTTGTTTTTCATTACAGTTTTTAAAATATTTAAAATTCAAACCAAACATTTGAGGAACTCCTAAGACACCAGAACACAGTTCGTAAACCACTGGTCCGGAGTCTACGGGAACACAGGCTTTGGGGTGAGATAGAGGGGCCTGAGTTTACTCAGTCCCATCATCTACCAGCTTTAAGATCACAGACAAGCCTTAGAGCTTTAGGTTCACCGTCTATAGAGTGGGTGTTGGAATATAACTCAGAGAGTAACTCTGAGGCTTCTGTGCCTGGCACTTGGTAGGCACACAGTAAACAGGAGTTATCTTTTGCTTCACTCTGTGTCTCTGTATTTTCTTCCACTGACCATGGCAACTGGTACCTGAACACATAGTGAACAGTACTGCAGAGCAGCCTGTGGCTGAATCAAACATGGAGGGGTGCCAGTACCCCTCTCAGTGACTCTGTTTTCCTTTTCCTGGACCTGGACCGGGGAAGGGTATTATTACTTGCCTGAGATGAGTTAAACTGGCATGGCTCCTGACTTCCTTTGTAATTTTTTAAATGAAACTAGTGGGCCCAGATAACTCTTTATATTCTGAGTAATGTAAATCTTGTCTTATAAAAAAAACAAAAAAAATTCCACACAAAAAAAACAAAAAGTCACATACCACTAAATGCCATTCAATGGAGATCACCCAGTTTTATAGGTGGAAACACCAAATGTTGTTTTATAACAAACTTCCTAATAAAGTGTGCTCCATTTTGGTAGAATTTACTAGTACATAATGTTTTTCTTTGGGTATAAGAGTAGGCTATTTGTGTTCATTTATGGATTGCATGCATCTTGAATGTAATAACAACCCTTAAGTATCACCATATCCTTTTCAAAGTTCTAGTTGGGCTTATACGCCATAAGGTGGGAGATGACTTCAAGGGATTTGGGACCAAAAAAATTAAAGAGTATTACTAAATGTAGATATTTTAAGGGCAATTCAGAGAATCAGGCTGTGTTCTAGTCCTATTTGAATTGCTTCTGGGATTTTGCCCTGGTCTTCTCCAGGAGAGACAATGTGCGTTTCTGTAAGGTGCACTCTTTCAGATTTACGGATATGAAAACCAGAAATGATCCCAATGACTCCCTCCCCCGGCTCTAACCTGTTTTGACGGGAAAAATGATGGAGGTGGGGACGGTAAAAGAGTACACAAATGGTTCACTGGGTTAACTTAAAAATTTCTGCTAGGGAAAAAAACCCATGTATTTCTTCTTTTGTATGTGTGTTGAAGCCTATGGTTGATAAAACTGAAGTTCTACATCATAAATTCCCATTTGGACATTCAGTTCTGAGAACCTGCATCCAGCAGCCTTATCACTTTGAAGTGAAGTCACAATCACTAATGGAATCTGCTAGCTTTTCACACACTGAAATTAGCTTTGATTCTTCCCCTCAAACATATTTTGAAAAGCAACATGCACATGCTGTACATTGGCCCATCAAAGCAATTGATGCCATGGAGGAGCCTATGGGCTTTCCTATTGGAGTTGAGAGAAATAAATGTATTTCTTTCAGTAGTAGAAACAGGATTTCTGAACCTTCTTCTGGCTCCAAAGAAGGGAGAGCCTCCTCCTTCCTTCCCTATGAAGGAAGAGAAAGTAAATGCCATTTTCCTTTGCGACTGTGAATAATAACATTTATGCTCTGAGATCGGTTTGCTTCTTTAATATGAAAAACGATATCCTGTTTGGATGAGACATTTCCTTGAATGCTTAGCATAAATTGAGCCCTTAAGCTTTTAACAAGAAATTCTGGGCTGTCTTGCCTGAAAACTCAGAGTGGGTCTTGGAAACATGGCAGGTTTCTTGATTTGCAGAAATGAGCAAAAACTAGCTTTTTCCATGAGGTTACTAACAGCACTCTTTGTTTGATATTCAGGAAGAGCTATCCCAAATGATCCTTGTTTGTCGATCATTATTTCTCTCTGTCTTTGTCTCACTGTTTTTCTGATTCCATCGCTCCTTTGTGTCTTACTCTCTCTCTCTTTGTCACCTTCGTCTCCTCTCTCTTCTCCTCCTCCCTTCTCTCACACGGTCACACATACACTTTTCCTTTTTATTTTTTCATCACATGCTCAAAGCGGCATGGGCCCAGTTAAGGTCTGACAAAACCGAGAGGTAAGTATGCTGGAGGAGGAAATGCATTTGTTGTCACTCCCAGTGACACTTAAAATGACAGCAACAAGGCCAGACTCTTCCATCCCTGTTTTTTAATGCTGTCAGCACCAACTTTGCCAGAATTATCCTGTCTGATGCATGAGTGGACTTAGTCATTTTTCACATTGTGCCATCCAGAGCCTTGATATCGTTTAAGAGAGTAAATTACCTTCCATCTCATTTAAATGAGCATTCGAAAAGCCCTCGTCAGTGCATGCCGCCCTATCCAGAGAAGGCTAATTTTGGGGGCTGGGAAGTGTCTGTAGTTACAATCTTTCTGTGTAACGTAGATGATGGTTTGGATTCTGATGTCAAGAGAGCAAAAGCCTTTTGGTGAACCACAGTTTGATTTGCTAAGAGGACTCAGTGGGTAAGTTGTAGCCATTAAAACTGGGATTCTAATATCTCTCTCTAATATATCTAATCTAAGAGGTATCTAATGATATACCATGATCATCATTCAGTTCTGAGAAACTTGGAGTCCCTCCATGAGAAAATGAACAGCTCGGTGTCACTCAGTGTGGTCTGCATTCTTGTACCAGGCAGGATACACCCTCATGCTAGGCAGAGACTGGCTGAACCTCTTTGAGAAAGTGCTTCCCCTTCCTGTGGCCTGAGCTCCCTGCCTGCCCGTCTCTTCTCACTTAGACACCTACAACTGAGAGTCTGCTGATGGACTGAAGGGGGTCCAAGAGGACCTGTATTCCTATCTCTGGAAGCTGCCAAAGACCTCAGAGAGTTTAAGTCTTTTAGTGGTTCTCTGGAGAGGGAATGAGTTAAGAGAGCTGACTGCTGAGCAGAAGCTGGGGCCACTGAAACTTCACTTGGAGAGACAGAAGTCTGACCTTTCTCATAACATGTAACCTTCTGAAGTACGCCCTTGGGCGACATAAATCCATTCTTGATCAATAGGGAACATGGATAATAGAAATCCAACAAATCTGACTTGGCAAAGTCAACACATTTTTATGTTTTGGGTGGTAGTTGTATTTCAAGCTTTATTTATTTGCTTGTCTAGAGATTGTGACCTCACTCTAGGAATCTTTTTCTTTTGTCCATCTCTCCAGTGGTTAATATCTTTAAGCCTCAATTCAAATGACTTCAAAAAAAGAAAAAAAAATTTTTTTAACTGATACCTACCCATCCTGTGTGGTCCATCTTTTTAAATTGTCTCTGCTGTAGCAATTGTATTACATTCCAGGTATTGGTTCTTCCCTCTCTTTGCTAGACTTGAGCTCTCTGAGGGCAAGGGCCGTGTCTCACACAACTCTTGGCCTGAGTAGCTAGCAACATGCCTGGCACAGTCTAGGTGTTCAGTGCATGCTGAATTAAATTCTGCAGACCCACTTGGGAAAACATTTTGAGGAAAAGAAGCAGGGTTGTGTGCTCTTGTGGCAAGTCTTCCCCAGCCTTAGTTCAGGTGAACGATTGGGGAAAATTTAGAAACCATGGCAGGAGCAGGGTCATAAATCACCTCAGTCAAGTCAAAGGAAGTTGAATATCCCTGGGAACTCATCAATCCTCATTTAATAGGAGTGGGAGATGTTTCACATTTCAAATTCTGGCTTTCTGGTTTTTGAGGGCAATGCTGTATTGACCAGTTGTTCATGCCTAACATTCTTCCCCTGTTTTCATCTGAATAGCAATCTCATTGATGTTGGGAGATGTTCATAGACATTGAAAGCATTTCACTTTGTTGTTTAAAGCAGCCTTTGTCCTGAAGGCATGAGATTATTCTTTCACATGAGGAGGAAAGGAAAATAAGAAAGCCTCTCTCTGTCCTTGGGTTCACATGGTAGGAATGCTTTCTTGCAGCAATAAAAGCCTTTGGAGGAGACCTTTCATTATAAGGGTTTCATGTTAAGTACTGCACATGGGGACAGAAGCTAAATCCCAATTTACTCTGCTGTATTTTCCAGGATTTGTTCCCTTGCAGACCAGGAGCTCTGTGCAAGCTCCACCAGGCTACTGCAGACCAAGCCAGAGGATTTGAATATTAATGCCATTCAGGTTCCTTTCAGAGGAAGCCCTCTTAGTCACAATAGTGAGACACTGCCGCAAGTCTATGACTGAACAAGAAAACAGTTCACAATGTATCAATAAAAGAAGGGATCAGGAAAATGCACACAAATCATGCCCAACCGCCCAACCTGTCCCACCGTCTATCAGTGTGTGGAGAATGCTTTCTCCAGGGACACACTCATTGCATGATGAAGGGTTGTCATTTAGGAGCCAAAATAAAATCAGTTTTCCATGTAGTCAGATACACTCTTGAGTCTCACAAAAGAATGTTGCAGATTCCTTCCATTCACATCAAGCATCTAAATGTTGATCTGGAGAAACAAAGAAGTGGAAAAAGATAAATGAGTTTGTTGTCAGATTGAAATACCACATTTTGTATTGCGGGCTGATATATCTGTAATTCTCAGCTGCCATTCCATCATCGTGTGTGTGTGTGTGTACAGTTTCCCCCTCTAAACCTGCAAAACATTGCAAAACTAGATTTAAATATTTCAGGCAGACTGCACCCAGCATTTGCATTCCTCTGACTCATTCAGAGAAAAGACATCTGAGCAGAAATACAGCAGATAAAAGAGAAACCATTAATCCAAGGAAGATTACTGGCATAGAATCTTTATCCTGTATCCTTCCTGAAATGAGACAAAGATCTCTCTATGTACATCCCTCTGGCTTAGCTTCAGATCGTAAGCAATAAAGAAGTGTAGACATGGCCCTTATTAAAGGTACACTGTGTTTGTCTGAATTTTGAAGCGCCATCCCCTGGTTAGAGTCTTGCTTTCCTGAGTGTCTCAGTCTCTTCCCCAGTGTTTTCTGCCCTTGCTCTCATTTCTTCCACTCTGGCTTTCTAACTGGGACCTCTGCCTTCCCTAGAATATTAGGGTTGACTTTTAAAAGACCATTGCATAAAGTCAAGGGTAATACTAAGTGCTCTGGGACATGAGGCAGGAGAGACAGGTTCTCTTAACTCATTAACTACAGGATTCTAGGTATAACTTTATTTTCTACAACTGTAAAATGGGCAAATACCTGACCCATATGCCATACATATGCACCTATGTTGAGTTCATTTGAAAAAAAAGTCTGATAGTAGAAGCAATGTGAAAATACAAGCTATAATTAAGCTTCATATAAAAGCAAGTTGAGTACAAGATCAAAACACTGAGGTTGTTAACCCTATTTACTAAGGATATTTCAATGAGCCTTTCTGAGGAAGGAATTCTGCCTTCTTAGCTGAAGCCAAACACAGTAATAGTCATGACCTTTGCCATATCTTGAGCATTTACTGCTCTGTACCAGGGATTCAGGAATTCCTCATTCAATTCTTATAGCAGCCCTGAAGAGTAAGCCTTATTTTGGTTTTTCCATTTTGCAGTTGAAGAAATTGAAGCATAGGGTAAGACATTTTCCCAAAGACAGATAGCTAATGGGTGTCTGGATTTGAATTCAGCTTTGAGTTTGAACTCTAAATTATTTTAAATATGTTATCTTGCTATTGCAGTTTCTAAGAGTCCAATCAGTTGCATGTTCTCAACCTTTATGTTTATCCATTTACACATTTCCACTCCAGATGGATGAGAATATGTACAGTTATAAATGTATGTAACACATGGTAGTTTAATAAGCAAGTTCCAAGTTTAACAATGCTCACTGTCATTTCCTGGTGAGTCACCCCAATCTATGGGTCAAGCCCTTTCCCTCCCATTTTGATGAGAACCAGGAGCACTGGTTGTCACTCTCCGCACACCAAGTGACATCCTGCACCTCAGGTGTCCCATTATGCAGGCAGCGCTGAGACGGCATCTCCCTTGGAGAGGTGACATGGGTCTGACGTGTCTCCAGATACTGCAGTTGTCTCCATCTTTATGTATCAGAAAGATGTTATCAAGCAAAGCATGTTAAAACCCTCTGACATCCCATGCCCCCTGCAAATGGAAGGGACGGTGGTGATGATGATGATGATTTTAGAGCAGGGCTTGGTAAAGTGAGGGGCTAGCTAGTAAATACTTTAAGCTCTGCAGGCCTCAGTCTCTGTCATTAATTTCTGAGCTCTGTCCTGACAGTGCCAAAGTAGCCATAGACAATACAGAAATGAGAATGTTGCGTGGCTGTGTTCCAATAAAGTTTTATTTGCAAACATAGGCAGTGAGCTAGATTTAGACTGCAAGTGTTACTTTTTGACCCCTGTCTTAAAGGAAGATGAGCCAAGAATTTTGAGCAGGAACTATAGTCAGGAGCTGTTCATCCCATCTTTATTAGTGGACCTCCTTACTAGGCGTAATGGACAATAGTCTCTCTCTTTGGTCATCGTCCCTTACTAAGATAACTAGACAAATGACGACAGCAAGGACAACAGCGACGATGATGATTATAAAATAACAGAGCTATTCACAACCACCAGACATCAGTGTAAGTGACTGTCTCCATCTCAAGCAATAGTTGGAAGTCACATTTTTTTCTGACCACTGTGCCTGCTGAGTTGGCTGTGGTCATTGGCTGTTTAACTAAAATGATTTATTTCCATGTTGGAACAATAGCAAAACCTACCGCGTCCAATTACATCTCCCACTTATGGCACCCAGGGTGTGTGATTGCTTTCTGGAGATGGATCTGTGTCCCTGTGACCTTATCGTTGTATACTTGGCATTCAGCTATGAAATGAAATTGCGGGAAAGGATTCAGTTTTGGATCATTCAACTCAAGAAGCCAAAAGTTCTCCTCTGAGGGACAAAACATATGGACTGCTTTTCAGTTGGGAAACGTCTTGAAGCAGGCCCTGTAAACGGAGCCAGAGAGACAGCCAGGCCAGAGAGGGGCTTGAACTTTCAGGTTTGCTACAGGTAGTTTTTAGTTCTGACAAAGGCCTTTATTCAGATAAAGGGAGTTTGCCTTCCCCATTTCCTAGGAGACACCTTTTTAATTTAAAATTCCCTTGAAAAGACTCTTCTTGAGGCATTCTCAATCTGTCTTCCTCTTCTGGTTGAGAAACTGAAGGACAACTTAAAACTTCGGGTTACAGAGAGTTATGCCAGCTGGGACTGAACTGTGATTATTTTCTTGATTTAAACTGACAGAAAGGTGAGGTCAGAATAAAATCTTGTTTCTCCTGTTATTTAGAGGCTAGGAACTGGGATGGCTTCCCTCCCCTAATAATGCTCAAATTATCCATTCAGAGTGATTTGATTTCAGGTTTGAAGTTGGAGATCGCAGTAATAATCTTTCTCAGTATGAAGCACTTATTTACGGAGTAGTCTTTGCCATTTTTAATTGCACTTTCCCCTCATGCCCTTATTAATTATCTCTCTAGTTCCTCTTAGGTCTTGTCACGATGCCAAATATTAAAATAGAAAAGTTTATTTACTTCCAAAGACATGCAGAATAGAACAGGTTGTACAACTTGCCATTGTGGGCCTTAAAGGCTCAGACTTTCAGAAAGTATGCTTCATACAAATTGGGTGACCCCCTGGATTTCCTGTTAGTAACGGGCCCTTGGGATGGTTAATTGCTTGAAATTTCTTTGGAATTCTCACAAAGCAAGGTATTTTGTGAACCTAGTGAAACTATATTTTCCAGTTATGACTCTCCCTTGCTCAAGAAGGATTAGTGGCTCCCCAAAGCTCCTTGGATTAGATGCCACCTCCCTTCATAGGACCCCAGCCCACACGTCCCACTGCCTTCCTCTGCTCAGACAAGTCTCTTCGTTGTGCCCAAACCAGTCTCGCCACTTACCTGCACCAATGCTCATGCCATTTCCTGCCTTGGCACTATCCTCATCCATGCCCCGGTCTGTTGAAGTTCTACGTAAAACACTTCAAGCCTCATCAACGGTTCCATTTTCATAGAACCTTTTATAAACCCTCCTCAGCCTCTGTAGAGTCCTTGGAACTCTGCTTCTTTTGTGGCGTAGTGTTATGTTATATCCCACTGTCCCTTGTAACCATTACTACCTTATCTTAACTGTCCTCTGTCAGTTGTAAACTCCTCGAGGACAAGAAGGTGCTGACTCGTTTTGTGGGCCCCCTCCTCCCCGCTGCCTCGTAGAGTGCGTTATGCAGTAGGTTTTCCTATTTGGGTCCCTTGATATCAATTCCAACAGAATATTCCAGCTCAGTTCTTGAGGATTTATTCTAGAGAAGGTTGGCAATAAAGAAGCTCCCCTGAAAGAACTGGTCTGACTGTCCTGCTTGGGCTTCTGAATGTGCCACTGACTTAGGCGACGTCTGCAACAAATTTGATCCTAAAACTTTTAACACCACCAGAAAATTCTGTTCCTCAGCTCTAGGTGACAGGGATATGAGAAAATCAGAGAGTCATTGGCACTAATGTCCCCCAGAAACTCTGTAGCTAAGAGGCACTTTGGGCTGAATATATATATATATTAAAATTGAAGTATGTAAATTATAGAAGGAACATTTTGGAGTTACAGTTGTATCTTTTTGAGGTTGACTACAACCTTCTTGTACAAAAATATTCTTTGTGATGAGTGTTAGAGGTGAATGTTTCCCAGAGAGGAAACTTTTATGTTTTACTCTTTAAGCATAATTCTAATTCTCAAACTTGCCTTGTCTAACTTGGAGGCCAGTTGAATGTCTTTCTAACTGAGTGATCTCAGCAGGATGTCCTGAGCTTCTTAGGAGGTTAGTACTCCAGCAAACATTTGGCTTAGAGAACTTCTAAAACAGCAACATCTACTCTGAAGGGCAGTTAAAATCTAAGAAGCCGGAAGAAGCTGTGTGTGTGTATTGTACTCTGGAATGTGAGAGCTAACATTCCTTCTCACAATTTGTTTTTCTCTCTTACACTGATTACACACTCAGATCCAGAAGGTAATAGAGTGTGTATTATGTTATTCTCAGACTATTTTAAAGGAAACTAAACATTCTTTCCTTCATGAGTCAGTTTCCGAGTTGTGGTAGAGAAAAAAGTGGCGTGTCAGAGAAACTGATGAAATGACAGATTGTTTTTTTTTTTTAATGGGCTTGAATTTCTGCAATATTCTAAGTCTGAATTGTCAGCTGAGTAGTTTTCCTTTCTGTGTGTATATTTTAAAGTGCCAGTCATGGTTGAATGTTTATAATCAATCTTGCCATTGATTTCTCAGGACATGGTGTGTTTCCAAATGTGCTTTTATGTTTAATATACTTCCATGTTCTCAGTGTGGTAAGGAAGGAGGAGACAGTTACACATTGGTGGGGTTTGTTTGTTGTCACATTTTGACAGTTTTGAATCTTCCCTTGTACACCTATCCCTCCATCCCTTGTCCCTCCAGCCATCGAACATTTAATGTGCACCTCTTCTAAGGGCCAGGCTCTGTGCTAAGGAGCTGGAAGGGTCTGCGAAAAGTGAAGACTTCATGCACTCTAAAGGACAATTCCCAAGAAAAAAGAGCTTTTAGCCAGTTCTCCGGTAACTGCCCTTTCAGAGCCGCTGTTGTCTGCTCCTGGCCTGATACAAACCCTTTTCCCTCCTTTCATAACCTCAGAGCCCTGAAGACCTTTGTGTGCCTTAGAGGTCAGCTCACAGATGTGGCCCTGGGACACCCTCCTCTTTATCTATATTGTGCTTACAAGAGATGGAGGCACATGGGTCTTTTATAATTTTTTTCCTTTTTTCTATTTTGATTAGCATCTGCACAAATGGCCTCAGTTCATTGCTTTAAACTAACTAATCCGGCTTGTTAAGACGGAGATTGTCATCCACAAGTTGTTATTACCAGGCTTCTAAAGGAAGAGGGTCTCAGTCAGAGCAGGGCGGGCTTGGAAAAACGTTGTATAATATAATATGTTCTTCAAGCGCCATATGAGAGGGAGACAATGCTGCCTTACAGGACCTGTTCTCAAGTGCTACTTAGAGGCTTCCATAGTCCTGCCTATTCTACCTCATGAAAAGGGAGATCCAATCATTGCTTTCTGGAAACCATTCTCCTCATCTCTTTGGCTGTCATATGTATTTAACAGTAGTGCCCTCAAGGACAATGGGGTGGGTAAGCGTGCTAGGGGGCTCCAGCCTACAGCCTGTAGTTTTTTATTTCACATTGCCGGGTTTGCTAAGAATGGTCTTCTTTGTTTCCATTTTGAGTCATGGCTGAATTCTTATATGTTGTCTGATCTTCAAGCTCAAATACCCAAGGGACCAGGCAGCTGTGAATCAACCGTATGTGTGTGTGTGTGTGCACGCGTGCGTGCTCTAGCAGGTACTTTAGCAAAGAAGACAGTATACTTTTCCTTATTTCTTTAAATCGATAGGGATTTGGAGGAAAAAGACTTTAATAAAACAGCATTGTGACTGATTATTTTCTCCCTTTCCAAGCACGGCTGTAAAATCAGAAGGTTATGAATAGCATGAGAAAAAAAATAATAAAAAAAACCTCTTTTGTAGTGTAGTCCTATGGGTTTAAATCCAAACCTTCGATTTATAATGAAAGTGCAGTGTCTATATTTTAACCTCTGTCTTATGAGATGGCTCTCCTTTCAGATTGCAGAGTGTAAAGGAAACCCTCCACATGCTTTCACTTATTGGGAAGGTACACAGTTGCTTATCTGTTGTTTTTCTTTCACATAGTCTACAGTTATGATTTGGAAATCCGACATCATGTATTTTTTTTCCCCAGGCCAGATGTTTTATCCTTCCATGTTAAGTCATCTTGACATGTTGCCATGAAATGGAAACAACCGCTCGTTTTAATATTGCTCCGTATCTTTATTACAGGGTACATCTCATGCATCTTAATTCCTCATATTGTCCCTCTCTGTTGTTCTCTGATCTTCATCCCAACCCCCGTTACTCCTGAAGAAGGCACACTGTAATTGTATGACAGTCATGTGCCAGTAGCTAAAGAGGTTCTAGATAGTGTAATGAATATGCCGCACATTATCTCCCAGGATGTGTGCCTGTGTCTTTAATCACAGCTGGAATGCAAAATCGGGCTCCACCTTTCAACTCTATCTCCATCATGCTGAGAGAGTGAGAGCGAGCGAGACGGGGACTGCTAGACAGCTCGAAAGAGATTGCAGCTCAGATGTCCTGAAAAACAGCAAATCCCTCAGACCTGGCAGATTCCGTTACCATGAGAACTGCAGATATTTCCATTGTGATGGTTTGCTCCAGCAGCCATCTGTTCCACCCATTTGATTAGGAAGTATAGTTCAGCTTGTATGGGATTTTCATCACACCTTAGCCCAGGGCAGTATACAGAGGCTCTTGCTTTTTTATATGCTAAACTCCAAGGCTTCAAAGTGCTGTAATTTACCAAGGTGGAGGGCATTTAATGAAACGGTATGAGAAGGTCACTAAAGACGAAGCTCAGAGAAGAAAGACACACAGGAGATGTAAGAGAGGATTAGAACCCACAGCGGAAGTGCAACCAGCTCAGCAAATTAACCGTATTTAGTAATACTACTTCTCTGGGTGGAGGGGAGTGAAATGAAGGTCTAGGTTCTGAAACCTTGAATTCTGGACGGAGGGAGAAACATCTTGTATAATCCTGGCATGAATGCTACCAGAGCAGTAATTCTCTCTCTCAGGACTCAAGGACAGTGGAAAGAGAGGGAGAGAAGGGTAGTACCTCAAACACATCTCATCAGCAGAGATGAATCCACTGTATAAAGATTACATTAGCTCTAAAAATTTTATGATGCCATCTAACTTTTCCATAGACACAAAATGACCTTAAAAGTTCCTTGAAGCAGTGCTGTAATTTACAGATTTAAACCAGTTATTTGGACTAGTTGCCCCTCTGTGTATTTTTGTCAGGGAGGAAATGCTGATGGTACATCATACAGACATAAAAATAGGAATTCTCTTCAATTAAGACTCTCCAAATATCTGTCCTGGACAGTAGGCATTCTAGGTCCAGGGGTTTTGGGCCATCTGGGATGGGCTGCCTAGAGTGTCTTAAATTGTCTGGAGTTCCTGTAAACCCAGGAAGCTAAATTGAATGCTTACACACTGACAAGAATTTGTGATTGCTGCACAGGGACCCTGGATGTGGCCTCCCTTTGTTTCCCAGCCTTCATTTTCTAGAAAGGACTCTGATAATATATCACTCAGGTTGGGCAAGAGCTGCCAGATTTTGCAAACTTGCTAAGTTTGCAAGTCCCTGTTATGTCATGTTTTGTTTGTTGGTTTGGTTTCTGGGTGACCCTTTCAGAACAAGGGAAACACTTTCCCCGTCTGATTGCGGTGAGGGCCAGAGAGCTTTCCCCTGCTCTTGTTTCCTGGCCTGGTGTCAGGTGGCCATCTAGGGAGGCTGGGATGTCAGGAGGGACCAGAGAACTCATTCCCTGTTTTGATGCCAAAGATACATTTCTGGCAAGATAAAATCAGTGACCAGGACCACAGAGATTAAAAAGTGGGACAAGATCTCGCTCTTTTTTGCTGAACTGTAGTAGATATTTTTTTAACCTTTGCAGTGGAAAAGCTTGAACCTTATAGATGAGGACCTGTTTTCCTTGCAAGAGGAACCAACTGGCTGAGCCAGCAGCTGATGGTGCAAATGAATTGTGGTCCCTCTCTGGAAATGTGTACTTGCAAGACTCCCCCTCCATTCCTGCAGCAAATGCCTCACACTGCAGACCTTCCAGTGGTGTTGGCTTTCCCATTAAATAAACCCTCAATCCTACACCCTGGAGATTGCCCTTTCTCCAAGGCTTTTGAGATAGGGCCCGGGTTTTATGAACACAGCATCTGTCTCTGAAAGGCAGCAGATGCAGTGAAGGCCTGGATGGAAACAATAAATACCATTCAGGTTTCCTGCATGGAACTTCTTATAGTGGTGCCTTTGTTTTAAAGGAAACCTTGACTAAAATGCCTCCTCCCTCCTTCCCCCCAATCCCCCCCTTCCCAGTTCCCCTGCACCACGAAGATCTCAACCACTTTTGGAAAGTAAAGGTTAAGAGTCTGAGGCAAAATCAGTTGACACACAAAAGAGACTAAAGCAAATGTATCATTCATTTGCCAGCAGTAGTGTGGGGCGGTGAGCTTTTGGGAAGCGGAATGAATTTTACTTGGAGCCAGAAGAAAAACAGCCCTTGGAGGGGAGTGCTAGCGAGAAATATTCTCCTCTGAGCTGGGATGTTAGCAGTGGCACCTTCTGACTTAATGTGGCATCTTTCTTCATCGTTATCAATCTCATGAGAGCTTTCCTGCCATCTGTACCATTCATGCTTCAGGCTCCCATATGAAAGTCCAATCTGGCAGCATAAATACTGGCTAATGAAGAGTAGGTGTCTGGCTGACTGGGAGAGAAGCGATCCTATGTCAATGATGGAGCAGAATTCATTCATTTTAAAAAAAATATCTGCATTTATATAGCCATTCAAGAAGAAATCCTCTCCCCTCTCTCTTTTTTCGCCTCCCCACAGTCTGTCTTATCCTCCTTTCTCATTTTCTTCCTATGTCATCCTACGTTAATGGAATTCATGCAAAAGTCAGCATAAAAATGGTCATTGCCTAGAATGTTATACCTCAGAGATTAAAAATAGGAATGTGATGTGGACTTGCTGACATGTGGTGGGTTTTTTCCCCTTCAGTGGGAAAGCTATAACTACATAGATTAGCAAAACTTGTGTAAGAATGGATGTAAAACAGATTTATCTCTGTGTCAGCTTTATCTGATCCATTTTGTCTTGCAGAGTTTGGATAGCTTCCTTTGTTACAATAACCAGCTTTCAAACATCTATATCCTTAGGGTATTAAATGTCAGCCTCCTGATGTACCAGTCAAGGATAGAGGGTTGACTATCTGTGGGCTGGAGGGGCTCTTGCGTGCAGTGGAGAAGGGTTGCACGTGCACGTGTAAGGCTGGTTCCTGGGATGACCTACAGGATCTCCCGCCATGTCACGGTACAGGGGTGCTGAAGCTTACCACCGTCATTAATATGCTTTTATAAAGAATTCTAAAAGATTTCCTGTTACTGACAAGGACAGATTTGTTAGAGGTCTCTCAAGGAAATGGACAGTAACTAATTAATTGAGCTCTCCATGACTTTCCGTGCTGTCGTTTTTCATTTAGCCCGTTCTCGTTTCTCACCAGGCAGGTCTTGCTCTTCTTTTTCTCTCTTTCCTCCCTTTCTTTCATTCCTTTATCTGACTCTTTCAGTATTTCTGTCACTCCCTTTGTTCCCTCTTGCCTCATTTTCTCCCAGCTCTTTTCTTTTTCTCTTTTACAGAATCTGTACTTTAAAAAAAAGCAAGCAAACAAAACCCTGGAAGGACACAAATACATAAGAATTTTTCTAGGAATATGGGTACACTTCTTCTAAATCTGAAAATTGTCATCTTCCAGGTTGGCAGGGCCTCAGGAGTTTCTTCTTTGTACTGGATATATAAATAAATGTCATCCTTGACAAGGATTGGGAAGATTTTGTTAAAAAAGAATCCACAGTGACCTATTAAAGCAGTGCATAAAAATAGGAATTTCCTTTAATTAAGATTATTATTACTATTATTACTATTATTAGCATCCAGGAATGACATACTATGTATGCTGTAGAAAATAAGAAACCATGAAATTTTTCAATTTAGAGAAAAGCAAGGACCTGTCTAATTAAATATAAATTTTATCAGAACCTACAAATGGTTCTGTGAGATCTTGAATACCCTATGTAGATGTTTCTTCATCTTTCTCATAACTGGGCTGCCTGGCTCATTGGATTGGAGCAGGCCCAAATGAACTCAAGGTTTATGGTTCCCTTTTCAGTCACTGTGCACACAGAGAGTCTGAGTTCCTCAGTGTGACAGCTCTACTACCTCTGCTCTCTTGTCCATCGATGCAGAGAAACACAAGGCATGGAGGGGGGTTGCTGGAAGTAGCACTGGACAAAGGCAAACAGATCTGGGACGGAATCCTAGCTCTGCCACTTTCTTTCTGTGACCTTTAGTAATCATTCGATCTCTTGGCGCCTCAGTTTTGCCATCTGGAAAATGGAGATATCAATATCTTGAATCTCAGCAAAGTTTATTGTGTAAATCAAGTGAAGTAAGCCTGTGAAAGTGTTGGAAATGGAATGCTGACTCAAGGGTGACCAGTTGTCCAAGTTGCTTGGGGCACAGGACTTTCAATGTTAAAGCCAGGACAGTTCTTAGAAAATGGGATGGTTGGTCATCCTACTCAAAGCAATTCACCCACTTCCCAGATTTCCCCCTGTACCCTTTCCCCTGCGGAGGACCTAGACCCAGCTTAAACAAGTACCCTAGTGGGTAATAGAACTTTTTCCATGGTTGAAGAAAGTCTGTGGACTAATTTTCTGCTCTATTTTGGATCTGTGGATTCTCAACTGTGGTTTGAGGAAGGTTTACTCACTATTACTCCCTTCAATATCTCAACGGATGGCATGAAACTCTAATAGTATGAAAATATGGAATGAAGTAAGCATAGATGCTTTCCTATGAGTTGGAGCTTATTCATTCTTCCGGACCCATTACATTTCTACCCCATTCACAATCCATTAGTCTGTGCTGATCTCTCTTCTCAGAATGCTTCCATGCTTGCAGGAGGTAATGTATAGGTTATTGCTTTAGTTCAGGTAGATTTTTTAAATTCCTTGAGGGCAGAGAGTGTCTTATATTTTCTGAGTAACCACTGAATGAATGAATGAGAGGATGAATGATTCATAAGTGGGGAAATGAGCCAGAAGGAATAAATGGGGAATAAAGGAGTAAATAAATGTATGAATGAATTAGTGATTTTTCTGAGTTAATTTCCATACATGCCTTTTTAGCCTTGGTCTGGCCCTATTGTGTATTTTATGTCCAGAATTTTTGAACTTCAGAGCCTGGATCTATAGTTCTAGTTCTTAGAGTTAGGTGCCATATTAAATTCCTGATACCCAAAATGACTTAACTCACTTTGGAGGCACCACTCCTTTCATAAACTGGGAGAATTTACCTTACTTTTTTCTTTACAATTTTAAAGATTAATTTAAAAACTAAAATAAAACCTTCATATAGCAAACAGAAAAAAATCATTCAAACTGCATGAGTCTAAAAAAGCAAAAATCTGTCTTGTCTGTTTTCTCTATGCCCCCCACTTTCATTCCTCTGAAATTAAAATTTCTGCTTTTAGTTTTTTGGTGGCTACAATTCAAATTCGAAATAACAGAAGTTTTTTTCTGGATGTATCAACATTTGAGAGTGTATTTTGACACTGTTATGGAAATGTAAGGTATTTGGTCATTTTCATTATTGTCCACCTTCCCTCCCTTCTCTGCCTCCAGAGATACGTTAATTTTAATGATTACCTTTATGCTTTTACAAATTCTCCCTTCTCTGTTTGTTGATTTATACTTAGACATTACCTATGGATTCTCACTATACAGTACACTTACCTTTATTCCTACGTCTCCCCTCTGCTTCTGATTTTTATTGTATTTTATGTTGTCAAGTTTTACAGTATTTATATTCTGTAACTATAATTATCTTTAGTAATAGTGCTTTATCCAAAGGTTAATTGTAAATATTAACCAAAGAATAATAGTATTTATAGAATTAGAATTCAACCTAGTGAGGTAATTTGATCAAAAGAAGAATAAATGTGACTCTAAGTCACCCAAAAGGGCTAGAGGTTTCTCTTTTGATTTCTTTGGAAGTTGTCTTTCCTTCTGGGTCATGCTCAGATGTTGTTTTTCTTCATATATTTATCTTATCTCATTTTTCCAATTCTATTATATTTTTGTTTACTAGAGGACTTTTGTTTTCATATGGATCATAAGCAGGTAACATTTAAAAATCTTTTTTATGTCTGAAAATGTCTTTTGACTTCACGTTTGACTGATAGTTTGGCTGGGTATAGATTTCTAATTTCAAATGTTTCTCTTAGAACTTTGAAGGAATTGCTATTGAAAGTATATTGTCATTCTGATCTTATTACTTTGTTAGGTAACCTCTCTTCTCTGTATTTTCAGGATATTATTTTTACTCTGGAGTTTGAAGTTTCACTTAAATTTGTTTAGATGTGTGCTGTTCCTACACTTTCCTTTTAACTCAGTAGGTCTTTTCATTATAAATAATTGTCTCTTTATTTACTTCTGGGGTTCCCACCCCATCCCATTATATATTTGATTACTTCTCCTCTCTATTGTCTCTAATTTTTGTATTTAGGACTCATATTCCAGGAATTTTTTTCTTGTGTTATGATTGTTCTTATAGCAGCAATTACAGTTTATTTATTCATTAATTTACTTTGATGTATATTCAGCATCTACTAAAATATCTCTAAAGACATATTAGAATATTTAAAAATTATTCTCACTATCCTTAATCATTTCTATTTCTTTTGACATCATATTGGGTTCATCTTTTTAATAAAAATAAATATTTCTCAAGTGTCTTGTGATCCTGATTATAAATGAAGAAGTGGTTTGAATCATTTGGGTAGCTTATATGAAGTTTTTCTGCATTTTTGAAAGTCTTTTTCCTTAGTAGGCTTCTCCCTGTATTGAGAGATCTTACTCTGGGTTCCAATAAAGTTGAGTAGATGGGTAAATTTTTCCATAGGGTCCATAAACAAGGAAGAGGCTCATTGGTTGGGAATCCTCCCTAATCTCCAAGGTAATAATAATAGACCTTTACTGTAGGGTTAGAGCTCTTTACTTTTTGCCTCCATGGAGTCAACTCCTCCTATATCTCCCCTCTACCTGGTCCTATATGGAAGTCTACGGTCATATATTCAAACTCTTTATGCCCTATTTCCTATACCAACTTCTTTTCCCAGCCACATTCCCACTATTCTGCAAGAGACATTTTCATGCTTTATCCTGAGGGGGCATAAATGCTGCTGCTGGTCTCATACGCTCATATACCTGGGGATAGAGCAAAGGTCTGACTAACACTATGATTCCTATTATAGTTTTGTTGTTTATTGTCCTGATGATGTGCCCTCTGCACATTCCCTCTGTCTCACCCTTGGGAAGGATTACTTGATTGTTTGTCTTTTGGGCTGTACTTTTGCCAATCCTTATTCTTTATTGATCTTACCCTAGCAGCTCCATATTTTTCAAGATTTCCTCAATATTTCTGGTGACAGCTGGCTCCCTTTCTCGTATTTGGTTTAATCAAGAAAACATTATTTTTCTATCCTATCAATATATCAGTGTGACCTCAGTATATGGAGAGGTGATGCACATGCTTAATCTATCACTTAGAAATGGAGGCAGAATAGATTTTCTGAGAAAGTGTGTAGGCATGGTGGGCTGTCTGGTGAGCTTAAGAATGTCTCATTTAAATTACCTTTTTCCTTTGGCCAAGCACAGAACTTCCTCATTTCTCCATAGACCTGTCCTCCTCTGCTATTTACCTGAAAAGCCCAGATGCCTTACCATTTTTTCTCTGATGTTTCCTTTGACTTCTCCAGCTCATCTAGGGCCTTTGTTTCTGGAACTCCAGATGTACCTCAAGTCAGAGCTGAAGAGGTGAATACATAAGAAATTTGTATAGCTTTTGTCTGTTTCCACCCTTAAACTGATGGCAAAACCCCTTCAGGACTGGACCACTTTTTAAAAGTTTTTGTGTATTTATATAAGGAGATGTGTATGCTGGGGGTGGGTGGGGCTTAGTGGGTGAAAGAATGTGGTCTGCTAGCCCCACAGAGTATGGTGATGGTTACTGAAAGTGAACTGATTAATTAAAAAAAATGAAAACCTTTTCTTGTAAGAAGCTTAACTATGCACTGTTTCTCTTCTATTAATTTGCTTAGGCATGTGTTAGAATTGTGCTACTGAAATCTTGGTAAAATAAAGCTTTTAGGCAGCAATTATTTTTTTAACATTAAAAATAGCCCATTAGTGCTCGCGGGCTTAGGTACATAATAGATAATTAGATGTCCCACTCCCCTGATCCCCCACAAGTCTGATATCACTTATTCATGGGAATCCGACATGTCTATAATCTTACTCTTTTCTTTCTTGTGCATGGAAGGTTGAAATATTAATTGTTCCATTGGTTGCTTTAAGATTTAATATATTTTCCCATTCTGTGGGCTGCATACCTCCTGCATGACTTCTGACTATTCTCACAGCTGTCTGAGAGATAAGCAACTGTAAAGTCTCTGGAAGTAATCTATAAATTATATTCAAATTCACGTGTCCAAATGTTCCTTTCTTTAATCTCTAAAATGACTCTACTACAAACTTGCTAGTGAACTTCAATTGGAAACATTACATTTTCTACCTACTCATATTCCTGTCAAATATTTAATTAAATTAATTAATTGATTAATTTTTTGTGAGGGCATCTCTCATATTTATTGATCAAATGGTTGTTAACAACAATAAAATTCTGTATAGGGGGCTCAATGCTCAATGCACAATCATTAATCCACCCCAAGCCTAATTTTCGTCAGTCTCCAATCTTCTGAAGCATAACAAACAAGTTCTTACATGGAGAACAAATTCTTACATAGTGAATAAGTTACATGGTGAACAGTACAAGGGCAGTCATCACAGAAGCTTTTGGTTTTGCTCATGCATTATGAACTATAAACAGTCAGTTCAAATATGAATATTCATTTGATTTTTATACTTGATTTATATGTGGATACCACATTTCTCTCTTTATTATCATTATGTTTAATAAAATGCTGAAGTGGTAGGTAGATACAAGATAAAGGTAGAAAACATAGTTTAGTGTTGTAAGAGAGCAAATGTAGATGATCAGGTGTGTGCCTGTAGACTATGTGTTAATCCAAGCTAGACAAGGGCAATAAAACATCCACGTATGCAGAAGATTTCTCTCAGAACGGGGGGGGGTTCTAAGCCTCACCTCTGTTGATCCCCATTTTCTCACCTGCTGGCCCCCCTGCGACTGTGCCTGTCTTAGGTTGTTCCTCCCTTGAGGAATCTTACCCGTCTCTGGCTAACCAGTCATCTTCCGGGGCCATACAGGGAGATGTAAAGTTGGTAAGTGAGAGAGAAGCCTTATTGTTTGAAAAGGTTAGCTTTTTACTTCTTTGCATATTTATGCCCTGTGGCTTCTATGCCCAGCATTTGTCTTGAGGTGTCTTTACCACTTGGAAGAATTATGATACTAGGTAAATTCGATATGTGGCATGAATTCTATTTAAGGGTTGTAATTAGGAGGGAAGAAGAAAAGCTATAGAAGTAGCAGGCGGAAGAAAACCTCGGAAGATTGATTATTTCTTTGACATATCTTCTTGTAGAGTAACTTCAGCATGTTTAGGTTTTAAACTACTAATTAAATTGTGCACACACATTAACATAATAGGAGTACAGTTACATAACCAAAGCATACCTGTAATTACCAGCCATCTCCAGTGAAACCAAGAAAACCAGTTAGGCACCTTAGGCATTTGTGAAAACTTATCTATGATATGGTGGATATTGTCCAACTGAAATTGAACAGTCTGAGAGAATTGAGATAAATTAAAACAACCCATTCCTGGGGACTGTTCACATCCATATATTCTTTTAACAGTAAATAGTCTGTAGTTGTAAGATTTTGGAGTGCTACAATTTGCACTTCTCCTAATTCTTGGTTGAGTTCCAACAGTATAGATCCAGTCAAATTTGTTGTTTTACTGTATGCACAGGCCAGCTTAGATATCTCCTTCTTCATTCCCATGGCAAGTCCAGTAATTGGTGGGATGAGTGCATCTACACCTGTAGCAGTGCGTGGATCTTCCTTGGGGTTTTTTTGATGATCATCTTCTGGTATGAGTCTTCCCGAGAGTGCAGATGTTGGAAGTTCTTTTTCATATCGTATCTTAGTTCATTTTCGGGGTAGCCAAATTAGGCTTTGATCTTCTGTATAAAACCAAACAGACCCTTTGCCTACACTTTTATATGCCCTTTATATCATTGTGTAGAACTCACTGGAGGTCACCACACAGGAACTGATTTTTTTTTTTATCATTAATCTACACTTACATGATGAATACTTTGTTTACTAGGCTCACCCCTATACCAGGTCCCCCCCCCATATACCCCTTTATAGTCACTGTCCATCAGCGTAGCAAAATGTTGTAGAATCACTACTTGCCTTCTCTGTGTTGTACAGCCCTCCCCTTTCTCCCACCCCCCTATGGATGCTAATCTTAATACCCCCCTTTTTCTCCCCTCCCCCTTATGCCTCCCTACCCACCCATCCTCCCCAGTCCCTTTCCCTTTGGTACCTGTTAGTCCATTCTTGAGTTCTGTGATTCTGCTGCTGTTTTGTTCCTTCAGTTTTTCCTTTGTTCTTATACTCCACAGATGAGTGAGATCATTTGGTATTTCTCTTTCTCTGCTTGGCTTGTTTCACTGAGCATAATACCCTCCAGCTCCATCCATGTTGCTGCAAATGGTAGGATTTGCCCTTTTCTTATGGCTGAGTAGTATTCCATTGTGTGTATGTACCACATCTTTTTTATCCATTCATCTATCGATGGACATTTAGGTTGCTTCCAATTCTTGGCTATTGTAAATAGTGCTGCGATAAACATAGGGGTGCATTGGTCTTTCTCATACTTGATTGCTGCATTCTTAGGGTAAATTCCTAGGAGTGCAATTCCTGGGTCAAATAGTATGTCTGTTTTGAGCATTTTGATGTCCCTCCATACTGCTTTCCACAATGGCTGAACTAACTTACATTCCCACCAGCAGTGTAGGAGGGTTCCCCTTTCTCCACAGCCTCGCCAACATTTGTTGTTGTTTGTCTTTTGGATGGCAGCCATCCTTACTGGTGTGAGGTGATACCTCATTGTAGTTTTAATTTGCATTTCTCTGATAATTAGCGATGTGGAGCATCTTTTCATGTGTCTGTTGGCCATCTGTATTTCTTTTTTGGAGAACTGTCTGTTCAGTTCCTCTGCCCATTTTTAAATTGGGTTATTTGTTTTTTGTTTGTTGAGGTGTGTGAGCTCTTTATATATTCTGGACGTCAAGCCTTTATCGGATGTGTCATTTTCAAATATATTCTCCCATACTGTAGGGTGCCTTTTTGTGCTATTGATGGTGTCTTTTGCTGTACAGAAGCTTTTCAGCTTAATATAGTCCCACTTGTTCATTTTTGCTGTTGTTTTCCTTGCCTGGGGAGATATGTTCAAGAAGAGGTCACTCATGTTTATGTCTAAGAGGTTTTTGCCTATGTTTTCTTCCAAGAGTTTAATGGTTTCATGACTTACATTCAGGTCTTTGATCCATTTTGAGTTTACTTTTGTATGTGGGGTTAGACAATGGTCCAGTTTCATTCTCCTACATGTAGCTGTCCAGTTTTGCCAGCACCATCTGTTGAAGAGACTGTCATTTCGCCATTGTATGTCCATGGCTCCTTTATCAAATATTAATTGACCATATATGTCTGGGTTAATGTCTGGATTCTCTAGTCTGGTCCACTGGTCTGTGGCTCTGTTCTTGTGACAGTACCAAATTGTCTTGATTACTATGGCTTTATAATAGAGCTTGAAGTTGGGGAGTGAGATCCCCCCTACTTTATTCTTCTTTCTCAGGATTGCTTTGGCTATTTGGGGTCTTTGGTGGTTCCATATGAATTTTTGAATTATTTGTTCCAGTTTATTGAAGAATGTTGCTGGTAGTTTCATAGGGATTGCATCAAATGTGTATATTGCTTTGGGCAGGATGGCCATTTTGACGATATTAATTCTTCCTAGCCATGCGCATGGGATGAGTTTCCATCTGTTAGTGTCCCCTTTAATTTCTCTTAAGAGTGACTCGTAGTTTTCAGAGTATAAGTCTTTCACTTCTTTGGTTAGGTTTATTCCTAGGTATTTTGTTTTTTTTGATGCAATTGTGAATGGAGTTGTTTTCCTGATTTCTCTTTCTATTGGTTCATTGTTAGTGTATAGGAAAGCCACAGATTTCTGTGTGTTGATTTTGTATCCTGCAACTTTGCTGTATTCCAATATCAGTTCTAGTAGTTTTGGGGTGGAGTCTTTAGGGTTTTTTATGTACAGTATCATGTCATCTGCAAATAGTGACAGTTTGACTTCTTCTTTACCAATCTGGATTCCTTGTATTTTTTTGTTTTGTCTGATTGCCATGGCTAGGACCTCCAGTACTATGTTAAATAACAGTGGGGAGAGTGGGCATCCCTGTCTAGTTCCCAATCTCAGAGGAAAAGCTTTCAGCTTCTCGCTGTTCAATATAATGTTGACTGTGGGTTTTTCATAGATGGCCTTTATTATGTTGAGGTACTTGCCCTCTATTTCCATTTTGCTGAGAGTTTTTATCATGAATGGATGTTGAACTTTGTCAAATGCTTTTTCAGCATCTATGGAGATGATCATGTGGTTTTTGTCTTTCTTTTTGTTGATGTGGTTGATGATGTTGATGGACTTTCGAATGTTGTGCCATCCTTGCATCCCTGGGATAAATCCCACTTGGTCATGGTGTACGATCCTTTTGATGTATTTTTGAATTCGGTTTGCTAATATTTTGTTGAGTATTTTTGCATCTACGTTCATCAGGGATAGTGCTCTGTAGTTTTCTTTTTTGGTGGGGTCTTTACCTGGTTTTGGTGTTAGGGTGATGTTAGCTTCATAGAATGAGTTAGGGAGTATTCCCTCCTCTTCTATTTTTTGAAAAACTTTAAGGAGAATGGGTATTATGTCTTCCCTGTATGACTGATAAAATTCTGAGGTAAATCCATCTGGCCCGCGTGTTTTGTTCTTTTATAGTTTTTTGATCACCGCTTCAATTTCGTTGCTGGTAATTCGTCTGTTTAGATTTTGTGTTTCTTTCTGGGTCAGTCTTGGAAGGTTGTATTTTTCTATGAAGTTGTCCATTTCTCCTAGGTTTCCCAGCTTGTTAGCATATAGGTTTTCATAGTATTCTCTAATAATTCTTTGTATTTCTGTGGGATCCATCGTGATTTTTCCTTTCTTGTTTCTGATACTGTTGATTTGTGTTGACTCTCTTTTCTTCTTAATAAGTCTGGCTAGAGGCTTATCTATTTTGTTTATTTTCTCAAAGAACCAGCTCTTGGTTTCATTAATTTTTGCTATTGTTTTATTCTTCTCAGTTTTATTTATTTCTTCTCTGATCATTATTATGTCCCTCCTTCTGCTGACCGTAGGCCTCATTTGTTCTTCTTTTTCCAGTTTCGGTAATTGTGACATTAGACCGTTCATTTGGGCTTGTTCTTCCTTTTTTAAATATGCTTGGAGTGCTATATACTTTCCTCTTAAGACTGCTTTTGCTGTGTCCCACAGAAGTTGGGGCTTAGTGTTGTTGTTGTCATTTGTTTCCATATATTGCTGGATCTCCATTTTGATTTGGTCATTGATACATTGATTACTTAGGAGCATGTTGTTTAGCCTCCATGTGTTTGTGAGCCTCTTTGCTTTCTTTGTACAGTTTATTTCTAGTTTTATGCCTTTGTGGTCTGAAAAGTTGGTTGGTAGGATTTCAATCTTTTGGAATTTAGTGAGGCTCTTTTTGTGGCCTAGTATGTGGTCTATTCTGGAGAATGTTCCATGTGCACTTGAGAAGAATGTGTATCCTGTTGCTTTTGGATGTAGAGTTCTGTAGATGTCTATTAGGTCCATCTGTTCTAGTGTGTTGTTCAGTGCCTCTGTGTCCTTACTTATTTTCTGTCTGGTGGATCTGTCCTTTGGAGTGAGTGGTGTGTTGAAGTCTCCTAGAATGAATGCATTGCATTCTATTTCCTCCTTTAGTTCTGTTAATATTTGTTTCAGGTATGTTGGTGCTCCTGTATTGGGTGCATATATATTTACAATGGTTATATCCTCTTGATGGACTGAGCCCTTTATCATTGTGTAGTGTCCTTCTTTGTCTTTTGTGACTTTCTTTATTTTGAAGTCTGTTTTGTCTGATACCAGAATTGCAACACCTGCTTTCTTCTCTCTGTTGTTTGCATGAAATATCTTTTTCCATCCCTTGTCTTTAAGTCTGTGCATGTCTTTGGGTTTGAGGTGAGTCTCTTGTAAGCAGCATATGGATGGATCTTGCTTTTTTATCCATTCTATTACTCTGTGTCTTTTGATTGGTGCATTCAGTCCATTTACATTTAGGGTGACTATCGAAAGGTACGAATTTATTGCCATTGCAGGCAGCTTAAGTTTGTGGTTGCCAAAGATTTAGGGTTATCTTCTTTACTATCTTACTGTCTAACTTAACTCGCTTGTTGAGCTCTTATAAGCGCGGTCTGATGATTCTTTATTTCTCTCCCTTCTTATTCCTCCTCCTGCCTTCTTCATATGTTGGGTGTTTTGTTCTGTGCTCTTTTTAGGAGTGCTCCCATCTAGAGCAGTCCCTGTAGGATGCCCTGAAGGGGTGGTTTGTGGGAGGCAAATTCCCTCAACTTTTGCTTGTCTGGGAATTGTTTAATCCCTCCTTCATATTTAAATGATAGTTGTGCTGGATACAGTAGTCTTGGTTCGAGGCCCTTCTGTTTCATTCCATTAAGTATATCATGCCATTCTCTTCTGGCCTGTAGGGTTTCTGTTGAGAAATCTGGTGAAAGCCTGATGGGTTTTCCTTTGTAGGTAACCTTTTTTTTCTCTCTGGCGGCCTTTAATACTTTGTCCTTGTCTTTGATCTTTGCCATTTTAATTATTATGTGTCTTGGTGTTGCCCTCCTTGGTTCCCTCATCATGGGAGTTCTGTGTACCTCTGTGTTCTGAGAGGCCAGTTCTTCCCCTAGTTTGGGGAAGTTTTTGGCAATTATTTCTTTAAAGACACTTTCTATCCCTTTTTCTGTCTCTTCTCCTTCTGGTATTCCTATAATGTGTATATTATTCCATTTTGGTTGGTCACTCAGCTCTCTTAAAATTCTTTCATTCCTGGAGATCCTTTTATTTCTCTCTGCATCAGCTTCTCTGCATTCCTGTTCTCTGTTTTCTAGTCCATTAATGGTCTCTTGCATCTCGTCCATTCTTTTTTGAAGTCCTTCCAGAGCTTGTTTCATTTCTGAATTCTCCTTCCTTAGTTCTTGCATATTTCTCTGCAAGTCCATCAGCATGGTTATGACTTTTGTTTTGAATTCTTTTTCAGGAAGACTGGCTAAATCTATCTCCCCAGATTCCTTCTCAGGGGAAGATGTAGCAGATGCCGAAGCTGTCTGGGTTAGTCTTGTCTGGATCATATTTTTTTGCCTTTTCATGTTGGCAGGTGCTGTTGACTGTCAGCTGGGAGGGCCAAACTTTTCACTTGCTACTGTCCTTTCTTTACTGGGACAACTGCGACCCCTAGTGGCTTGTGTTGGGTAATTGCATGTAGACTGGGTCTTGGTGTCTTGCCTGGCCAGAATGAGGAATTTCCCTTTCTGTGGGTGTGGTCTGCCTTAGGCTGCTTCTTTGCTTTCGCGGTGCCCGGAGTGGTAATGGACGGGGTGGGGGGGGGCTGTTTGGCTGTTTACCTCCATGAGGGGTCTCAGAGCTGTTGCCCAGGGGGTTAGTGCGCCCGGTTTTCCCTGTAATTTCCAGCCACTGGGCTGTGACCTATGCTGTTTCCGTTCAGCTGTTAAATCCCTGTCCCTTTAAGACTTTCAAAAAGCCCCCGCTTTTCTTTGTCACAGGGGCATCAGCTTTGGCACCCGCTCAGAGGTCTTGCTGCCCTATTTCCCTAGTTTCCAGCCCTCCAGGCATACACTGTGTCTGCGCTCTGGTGCGGGTGGCTGGGGCTGGGTGTTTAGCAGTCCTGGGCTCCATCTCCCTCCCGCTTTGCCTATTGTTCTCCCGCCAGGAGCTGGGGGGAGGTGTGCTCAGGTCCTGCCAGGCCGGGGGTTGTATCTTACCCCTTTCACCAGACACTGGGTTCTCGCTGGTGTAGTTGTAGTCTGGCTATTGTCCTGTGTCTTCTCGTCTCTCTTTTAGGATTAGTTGTATTTGTTGTATTTTCAAAAATATATATGTTTTTGGGAGGAGATTCCCACTGTCCTACTCATGCCGCCATGTTGGCTCCACCTCACCTGTCAAATATTTTAGTGTTAGAAATGGAAGAAACTGTTAAAATAGGCCTGCAAACCCTCTGCCAGCCAAAGAGGCCACATGGGTACAATAGGGCATCCTGGTTCAAGTCCATAAACCTTGACTATTGAAAGAAAACAAGAAAAATGCAAACACAAGTATTTGGTTGCTGCTAGAAGATGCATCTGTGAACTCTATTTGGCACACCATTGCTCTCAGGCAACAAGAACAACTCTTGGTTCCAGTGTTTATTTAATGCTCTTAAAGGACTCCAAAGAGAGGGTGTAGGGGATGGGTTATCATATTAGCATCACTAGGCATATGCTTCTTGCTATTGGCTGCGGGGTATTCCAAGTTTCACACCCTCTGGCCCATGTTACCAATCTAGTCTTGTCCCAGTCCTGGTGGGTCAGGGTCCTCTCCATTCTCAGCATAGCTCTGTGCTGCTCACTCTTAGCTCTATGCCTTTCCTCTGCCTGGCATGCCTTTTTTCCCCCTTCTTTTCCATCTCCAAAGTCTTTCCAGTGAGTAAATAACCTTTACAAGGTGTCTCTCAAAACCAAAGATGTTTTCTTACTGAGATCCTCCTATGTTCCTAACACTCTGTTAGCTGTGTAGGATATAGAGAAAGATATATAAGTAACATTTATTGAGCACCTATGTGTCAGGCACTGGATGTGGCTATTTGCATGGAGCTTTATCTGAGTCAACTCTCACATCTTAGATAATTTGTAGTTTGTAGGTAAAGAAACAGATTTAGAAAGTATCCACCTGGTAAGTGGAAGGACTGTTATTTGAACCCATGTCTATCTGACTCCAAATTCCATGTTCTTTTCATTACATGATGATGTCCATGTCAGTAGATTTATATCCAGTGGGGGTGCAAGAGATATATGGATTCATAAAATATTATAATCTCAGAGTTGGGAGGGTATTTGACATGCAGCTCATTTATCTCCTGGACACCAGGTATTCTGTATAGTATCTTAAGAATGAAAAAATAGCTTCTATCAGAAAACCTTAGGTGACAGGGATTCACTACCTGTCATGTTGGATAAGTGGACATCGGTAAAATAAAGCACTTTAAATTTGTCCCTGTTGAATACTTCATTGCCAGTGTTGGCTCTTTTTCCAATTAGTTCAGAAAATTTTATAACTTTATTTGTTTATTTAATACTTTTTTTTCCCTCTGAGTTGTATTTTTTTCTCAGAGTGCCATAATTATTACCATCTTGCCATTGACAAAATATTCCTGGGATGAACCTGTGAGCAGACCACTAGTGAGCTCTCCTGGCCAGTTCTGCAGTGATTGGCATCCTTTAGGTGTGGGCATTGAATCATCTAGAAAGTAAATCAAGCTTGTTATTATTTTAAATTTGTGGTAAGGAGAGAGTTTGTTAAATACTTTGAAGTGGGGAGCATTGCATTTATTCCATTTTCCCTTTTTACCTTTGTAAAGTCCCTGAATGAGAAGGAATTTAAGCAGGTCTGGCATGACTTGTTTTTGCTGAGCTCAAGTTGGCATCATGGCATCTTTTCCTTTCTTTCCAAGGCTTACATAAGCTGCCTATTTGGTAATCTGTTCTAGAATCTGTCCCCATAATGATGCAGATGACTTGTGACATCCAAATTCTTGCAATTTTGAAGAATTGGGACACTGTATGTGAAAGAGCATAAACAATAATCTGGTCACAAACAGTCTATAATGAAGCACCTTGTCTGACAGACCTCAGGCACTGTGGGGGAGCGGGAAGGCATATGATGTGATCAGGGAAGTTTCGGTGAAAGAGGTGGGCTTTGGAGAATGGGTAGAATTGAGTCACAAAGTGAGAAGATGAAAGAGAATTCCAAGTGATGGAATTGCAGAGCAAAGATATGGAGGTCTAAGATGGGAATGTGTTTGGTATATTTGTGAGCCCAGAAGGCACAGGGATGAGCACATATCAGGGATTATCAAGAATGCAGTGGGACAGGGAGAGTGGTGCCTGCTTGTGAGATAGTCTGGGAGGTGACACGGGATGTTGACTCTGAAAGTTGTAGGATGAAAGGCATTGAAGATTTTTGAGCAGAGGAGTGACCTGGCAAGGGTAGCATTGAAAGAGGATGACCCTGGGTGCCATGCACAAGAATGCATAATGTGCAAGAGCAGCTGGAATCCAGGAGGTATAACTGAGACTGACACAGTGCTCCCAGCATGAGGATGGTAGAGTCTGGCTTACTCTGAGGACGTGGGAACTGGATCGGAATGGACACAAGAAGCCATTACCATAGTAAACGTGAGATTGAACAAGTGAGGGTTCATTTTAAGTGTCTGCTTTTTTGGGCCATGGGATGCCCAAGAACCTAGTTAAACGTTATTTCTGGATGTGTCTATGAGGGTGTTTCCAGAAAAGATTGGCGTTTGAATCAGGGAATTAGTTCTGATTACCCTCACCATGGTGGGTGGGCATCATCCAATCTATTGAGAGCCTGAATACAACAAAGAAAGGAAGGGAGAATTCTCTCAGCCTGCCTGTTTGAGCTGGGACATCAGTCTTCTGCCCTTGGGTCTTACACCGCCGACACGCCTGGTTCTCAGACCTGCATACTGGGACTGGGGCTTAGGCCACAGGCTTTCCTGGGTTGGTCTCCAGCTTGCAGATGGCAGATTGCGTGATTTCTCAGCTTCCATAATCGTATAAGCCAATTCCTCATAATAAATCTCTTTATATATTTGATAGATCCTATATCTTACTGATTCTGTTTCTCTAGAGAACCCTGACTGTTAGAGGACTGGCTCAGTGATGGAATGAGAGGGCATGAGGAATCAAGGGGGGTTGTGAGTCAAAGATGAGTTTGCCTCTTCCAGTATTGGTGCCTGGGAGGATTCTGTTACCATGAAAAGAAATTAGGGGAAGCAAAGCAGGCACATATACTTGCACAATTGGATTAACTTGGAAGTGAAATCCTATACAGAAATGTTACTTTCAAAGGCATTCTAAATACTTCTCTACCAAAACTTACATTTGGAGGCTAATTCATGGTAGGTATCTCTTTAAATATATATGTAGGGGCAGCAAGATAACCTCCCACTTCAGAACTTTTGAGAAAATAAGAGGCCCTGTAACTATTGAGGAAAAATACATTCACCTTCAGATTATATTGTTTTAGAGGTTAAAAGTATATAATTTCCTAAGGAACACATCACGATTCAGCCTGCTGGGGAGCTATTGCTCAATCACTCCCAGCAGTGGCGAAGGTGCCTACAATTCCTCCAGCTCTGTGGAAGCTGGTGGGAGCAGAGGCCGCCCAGGTCGCAGACTGACAGGGCAGACCCAGGCCTGAGGGGACACACGGTCCTCTGCTCTGCTGTGTCAGGAGCCTGCCTGATTGCAGGCTGCCTGCACTGGGAGCCCTGGCCTCTGCTCTCCGTGCCTGTTAGTTCATTTGTCTGGCTGGCATGTCTCTGAGCATGTTTATGTCCCAGGCTCCATCCCTGGGGTGTGACCAAGTGGAACAAGTCATGTGGTTTCTTGTCTCCACGGAAAGAGGCCACGACTCAGCTTAGCCAATTGGAGAGGCCAAGGCGACTGCCAGAGGTGACCCTGCCCTTGCAGGTGTAGACTCTGTCACCTGCATGCAGCAAAGGCCTTGCTGAGCAGGACGGGCTGTGGAGAGCTCAGCAGGCTCAAGGCTTGATGGCTGAGGATGCATTTTATTAGAGATACAGTTTTTTATTGTCAGGCATTGGGAGGGTCTGGGGCCACCTTGAGTTTTTGTTACTTTAATAATTTAGCATCTGCAGTCTTCAGTGGTTTCCAGTGTAACACAAGGAATCATCAGATATGTATACTCCAAGATCATCTATATAAATAACTGGCTTTTCTGTTTTTTTTTTTTTTTTCTTTCTTTCTTTGTGCACTGTGTCTTGATCTGGTAGTTTTGAAAAACATAATTGTTGAAACTCATTTAAGGACTTTAGGTCTTTTTTCCCACTGCCCTTCCTTAATTTTGTTAACTTGAATGTCACTTGGCATGAGCAGAAACAGTACATGACCTGGGCAGAGGGCAGAGAAGAGAGTGAATGGTGGCCTCAAAAAGGAGTGGGAGTGGGAGTGGGTGCAAAGCCTGGGAAACCCACATTCCCCCAGATCCTTTCTTTCCCACCATCCATTTCTCCCACTGGCAGTCCTTGAAAGATTGCTCATTAAAACTCCTGATAATATGCAACCAAAACAAATTTACTGTAATCAATTCAGAGGTTGATTCTGGTCTGAAGTTTGAGGTTTTGGGAAAGGATCACTGGCTCATGTTAAAGATCTATAAACAGAATCCAGTGTCAGTCAAATGCAGAGAGTCAAGCAAGGGAAATGCTGGAATCTTTGACTCATCAAAGACAGCCTATTGCATTTCTAGCTCTCTCTCTTCCTTCTTTCTCCACATCTCTCCTGGTAACAAGGAGAATTTGGAAATTGTTTTTTAGCATATGCATTAGAGGGAAGGTTGAAGGGAAGTGACACATTGACAAGTGACTGAGGGAACAAACCTGGGAAAGGATGGTTAAAAAAAAGGCTGCTGAAAATGAGGGCCTCCCCAAATCCCTTCCAGGCTTAACTGCAGGGGTGCAGCTCTGATCAATGTGAACTGGGAACTGGAAGGGATGTGGAAGCATGTACTTCTTCCCTTTGAAAGCCCAGCAGATCTTAAAATAGCCCCAGAGCAGAAGCAGTCACCCCTGCCTGAATGATTCGAAGCTGGCATTGACAGTATCGCCTGTGCACACTCTGTCTGCAGTAGGGTCTGTGCCTCTGTACCTCCACCTTCATGCAGGTCTCCTATAGCATATTATCATCATCATCATCGCCATCGCCATTGTCTTCATCGTAACAGCGGCTAATGTGTTGATATTTCCCCTGTGGCAGGCACTATACTCAGGGATTGTTTTTTTCCCCACGAAAGTAAGTCTATGAGGTAATTGCTAGTATTAGTCTCCTTTATACAAGGGGAAAATTGAGACTTAAGGAATGAAGTGCTTTGTTCAGGTCACGCATCCAGTAAAGTGCTGGAGTCAGGCTTCAGCTCAGGAAGCCCGTCTCCAGAGCATCTGAGCTGTAAATGAATAGAAGCCTGGGTGAATGGATGGGAAGTAAACACATGAATGTGTGACTTTCTAGTAGATTGTCCAGCAGTGTTCTTGCCCTGACTTGAAAATTCACAGAACCTGGAGGGAGTGGGCTGTGGCATCTCTCTGCGGTCCCCATAAGTCGTAGTGCCATTCCCCCTTTGGGGCGTGTCCCTCTGGCTTGGACACACAGCCCTCCAGGGACAGATTGCTGGTGCCTCGGTGTACCTAAATGAGCACTCCCACAGCCCTTTGTGGCATACAGGGCAGGGTACCTCTGAGAGTCCCCAAAACATAGCAATTCCAGGGAGAAGTGTGCCCTCACCACATGGACAGGAGCCACCCTCAAGCCTTTTGCCAGCACCAGAATTCAGAGGACTAAGTCAGGCACTTTCTCTGGGGATGGAGATGCGAGGAGGATGAGGGGGTTGGACCAAGTGCCAGAGTGTGATGCCCCACATCACCAACTTCTGCTTTTGCTTTTACCCTTTGTAATGGGTTGAATTGTGTCCCCTAAAATACAGGTTCAAGTCCTAACCACTGCACCTGTGAATGTGACCTTATTTGGAAATAGGGTATTTCCTTTGCACATGTAATTAGTTAAGATGAAGTTAACTTGGGTTAGAGTGGGCCCTAAATGCAATGATTGGTGTCCTTTGGGAAGATCAGAGGAAGCACACAGGGAAGGAGGCCATGTGTAGGTGGAGGCAGAGACTGGAGCGATGAAGCTACAAGCTGTGGCAAGGTTGCTGGGAGCCATCAGGAGCTAGGAGGAGACAAGGAAGGAGTCTCCCCTAGAGGGATCATCACCCTTCTGACATGGATTTTGGACTTCCGTCCTCCAGAACTATGGGAAATGCATTCTGTTGTTTTAAGCCACCCAGTTTGTGATCATCTGTTATGGCCTCCCTCAGAAGCTGATATATCCCCCTTCTATTTTCTCCTCCCCAACCTGATTTTTATCTTAAGATGTTGCTTCTCTGTTACTTTTACCCATGTCTATTTCACCCTGCAAAGTCCTCACCAGATTGAGCCTTTGAAAATCTGGGTGAGAGAGAATCTAGAGAGAAAGAGGGGAATGTGATGTTTCAAGTTGTGGCCACAAAGAAACGCATCACGTCACCAAACTACAACCTTGATGCTTAGTAGGTGCTCAGTACTGTCTGGTGAATCAAAGAATAAGACTGAATTAAGATTCAACTCAGGGGCATAGCTTTCTATCTCCCCGTCTGACTCTTACTAACTACTTCGTAGAGGGAATTTTCATGAAATAAAAGACGGATGATTTGTTTCAGATCTTCAGCTTGAAACAATAGACTCCTTCTCTGTGGAGTTCCAGCCAAGAAGCAACTTCTCCATGCATTAGCATTAACTGCCTCCGTTTACAAAGAGCCTAGTGTGTGCTGGGCACCACGCTGGGTTCTTCCATGCATCGTTTCACTTATTTACTATAACCCGATGAGGTACCTGCCTTACTACTATTCAAATGGATGAAGGACCTGAGACCCAGAGGTAATTAAGTATAATATTAATAACAATAGCGAATGTCTTTTGAGTACTTGTATGCTGTGCTGGGGATTTTCCACACAGCATTTCATGTAATGCTCCCAGTGGCCTTCTGAGGTTAATTCTGTTATTTTTCCTAGTTTTACAGAGTCTAGTGACTTACCCCACATGGCACAGCACTGTGTCTGTGGTCAGTGCACACAAACAGAAGTCTGAAGATGTGTCTCCTGCCCTCTTGGAGATGGGGAGAGGAGACTCGGTTCGTGGAACAACTCAGTTTGCTTTTACAGATGGATGTAAGGGTGGGTTGAGGCCCAGGGTGGCTTTGAGAAACTCTTTCACTCTAGGGAAAAATGAGAATGCATGGGTGGGAGCCTGCCAGGATTGTTGAGGGTGTGCCTCATTGTAATTGTGCTGGGGGCTGGGTGTCAAAGCAAGAAGTAGGCATGATGGTAGGATGTCCTCAAAATGTTTAAGTTCCTCTTCTGAGACGGATAGCTGCACACATCAGAGACTGGCTGAGCTTGGCTGTCTCCTTAAGAAAACTTGAGGAAGGGTCTCTAAAACTGTTCACTTAATGAAAATTATAAAGTCTCAAGTCAAATTAAGGTTAGTGTGTGTTGTCAGGTGTGTTGAAAATCCACTCTCCTGTTGCCTGTTTGGGAAAAGGTACCTCATGGGGCTTTGGCTCTGACCTGGAGGACTCACTTGTAGCACTATAAATTCTCTGGACTTGAAGCTGGTATCCTCTTAACATCTGATTATATCTGGCTCAGGGATCTGGGAGGGGCAGAGGGTTCTTGATACAGGCCCTTCTGACATTCCGCATCTCTTCCTGCCGCCAGTAATTGTCCAATCTCCCCAGTCCCTTCCAAGCCCTGAGCTTGGGCACATTGCCCTGGGAAACGAATCATCCAAATGCTCCAGTGGGGAGGGCAGAGAATGGTTAGAAGAGAGACAGCATCTGAGGCAGAAACTGAAGCAGAAGTTTGGAAACCATCTAATGGATCATCCACTTAAAAGTGCTAAAAAGAAGCTGAATTTACAGCAGAAACAGGAGAAATAGGCAGAAAGTGAAAAATTAAGGCAGAACTTAAGACATGGAAGATTTCCTAGATTCAGAGAAACTGCAGGGACTCTTTGTTAAGGACTCTTTTGGCCTAGGACTTGGGCAAGGAGTGTTCATAAGGACATCAATTTTTCCTGGACTGGAGGGTCCTGTAGGCCCCGCCCTCACTTGGACAACTCCTATGCATTCTTCACAGGCATTGCAGCTCCCAAATGACTTCCCTGTTCACTCATCATGAAGTAGGAGCCTTTCTTCTGTGTTACGGTAACATTCTCTGCTTACCTGTGTCCTAATACTTACTACGCTATCTTCTAATCGTCTGTTTATTGTTCACTTTCCCCCAGTGTGAGCAACTTGATGTTAGTGCAGTCTTATTTGCTACATTTCCATCTAGCACATGGCCTGTAGTGGAAACTCAAAGCATGTTTATTGATCTCAATTATAAATTTCAAAATGGCATAATTTTCATTCATTTTTGGTGTAAACCAAAAATGCTCCAAAAAATAGTCTATTAAATTTTTTTTTTTTATATGTCAATGTCTTATGAGATTAGTTGGAACATGAGTTCTTAAGAGTTTGATCAGCTCAGGGTACATGGGCAAAATCGCATTTTTGTATCCCAAGAGCTAAGTAGATACACTGAGCCCCCTTAGGCAGTGGCCCCAGGAGTTCCAGCTGATGTCGTCAGTCTTCCTGCAACATCCCCACTCTTCAGATTCAGTGGGGTTTGAGACCCCCTCTGTGCCCTCAGTGTGTGGAATCTGCAGATGGTGCTGGCAGATGCTAGCTTGGTCCTCCTCAGCGCTCCTTGTTCTCTGCTGAAGGCCACTGCACGGGGGGCCTGGCGCTGGTGGAAAGGGCAGGAATCTGGGGGGGGGAGGGGAACTGGAAATCTGACTTTCATGTCTGGAGTGAAACCTCACCCATGTGGCCTGGGGAACGCGTTTGACTCTCCTTGAACTGCCTGTGCCAAAACAGCCGCGGAGCTGCAGGCCCCGCTGACCCCGTGGAAAAGTTTGCAGGCACAGGCTTGCTGCTGTGCTCAGTTTCCATCTTCAGGATGGAAACATCTCCCGCTTCCGCCTCCAGAGAGCCCTTCGCTGTGCTGCTTCGTGAGATGTTTCTGAGGACTGCCTGCATTCCGTTTTGGTGGTAAATTGGTATAGAAGACCCTTTGTTGATAGACCAGCTTGAGAAGCATTCAGACTCTGCTGTTATTTTCCTTCTCCCTTACAAGCAAGGAGGTGCTCTTACAAAGGAGTAGGGGGAAGATAAAAATGCCTTTGTTGACTTATAAACTCATTAAGCACTTTTTTGGGTCCTTAGTATAACTATTCTGTGGGTAAATAGTGTGATTTCTGCATGTTTTATACTCAGTTAAATGGTGTGGGGGAGTAATGGTAAATCAAACCATTCTGTGTCCGTGTAGAGTATGTGTGAGTTTTATATTAAATGTTTCATAGTTTTCTTTTGCTCCAGATGTTTATTTAATTTTATTTCTGCAAACATTCATTGATGTGTGGTAAGTAAAACAAATGAGATCCCCAATTTTTGAGGAGCTCATGGGCTACTGGAAGAGAGAGGCAAGTAAACAGCTGAAGCTTTGCAGGCAGCCAGGGCATCAAACACTTCCAGATACTCGCTGTGGAGGCCGCATTTCCTTGAGGGCGCTGTGCGTCCCCCTGGGCATGGGCAGGTCCTGGGCCATATCTTCTTAGCTTTGACTCCAGGGTGGGAAAAGACTCTCATAGTTCCAAATCTGGGGAAGGACTGATTAGTCTGGCTGAATCCCCTGGCCCCTTCTGTGGCCTGCAGCGAGTAGAGGGTGGGGAGGGCAAGTATGGTTGGCCCTCCTCACTGAAGTAGACGGATGAAGACAGAGCAGGCACCATCTTCATTAAAAAGTGGGGTGCTGTTCCCAGAGACAGGGTGGAGTGCCCCGCAGCAGATGGCCCCTGCAGCTGGAGGAGCATTGATCAGCACAGACTCCTGTCTGAAGAGAAAGCCAAATCTTATCATCCACGTTAGATGTCTTCATCTGAACACAGCCACCCCTTCTTGTTAGGGGCATCGTAGGCTGTCATCATCATTATCATACTTAGTGAGCATGGGCTATGTGCTAGGAAGTGGTCCAGGAGCTTTATGTAAATTATTTATATAACAATCTTACAAAGGCAGAAATGATTTTGCTACTATACAAGGCTCAAACACATTAAGTGACTTACCTTGTCACACACTCAGGAAGTAGGGAAGATGGGATTTGAATTCCAGTCTCTGGTTTCAGCACCTGTCTGCTTTTTGCTACCTATTGCTTATTGGGATCTGTGTATCTCTAGGATGAAAGAAAGTCTGTATTGACAGTATGTGAAACTCAGAGTCTTTGACTTGGAGCCATGGTCTCCATATCCCCACCAGAAATTCTCGATGATGATTTGTGGTCATGTTTTATGAGGCTTCCAGGCATAAGGAAGGGTGTTCAGAATAGGCTTGGAGCTCCTCTTCTAGCATGTCCACTGGTACAAATCTGCAGGTGGTCATGGTTAGCCAACTGGCAAAACAAAGTATGGTGATAGAACATATTGGTTATTGGTTGTTGATAAAAACAGTTATGGTGTCCATGATTATTACTATTATTTTTTTGAAAACAGTTATGGTGTCCATGATTATTACTATTATTTTTTGAGTGTTTCAAAAAAACAAGGTGAAGGAATGCCATAAGAAATGTCTTATATTTCCAGGAATATGTTCTGTGTTTAGTCCTACACCACTGCAGAGTCTCAATTTTGGTTGACTAATACAACAGCTATAACAATAATGACAATGCTGAATGTCCACAATCAGCCACTGGCTCTTTTCTTTTTTTAATGTATATGTAGAATACTAATTTTTAATTTATTTCTTGAGGTATAATTGACATATAACATTATATTTCAGATGTACAACATGGTGATTTAATACTTGCATATATTGCCAAATGGCCACAACAATAAGTCTAATTACTGTTTTCCTTAAAAAGTTAATGCAGTGTGTTACTGACTATATTCTCCACACTGCACATTACATGTCCATGACTTATTTATTTATAACTGGAAATAAATAATCCCTTAATCCCTTTCATCCATTTCACTCCCCACTCCACTCCGGAAACCATCAGTCTGTTCTCTGTATCTGTGAGTCTGGGTTTTATTTTATTTTGTTTTGTTTTTTAGACTGTACATATAAGTGGAATCGTGCAGTTTTTGTCTTTCTGTGACTTATTTCACTAAGCATAATACCATCATGGTCTGTCCATGTTGCAAATGGTAAGATTTCATTCTATTTTATGGCTAAGTAGTATTCCATTTATATATATATATATATACACACACCACATCTTCCTTATGAATTCATCCATCAGTGGATCATTTCCATATCTTGGCTATGGTAAATAATGCAGTAAACAAAGGGGTGCATATATTTTTTTGAGTTCGTGTTCTCATTTTCTTCATTCAGAGAGCCAGTACTAGAATTGCTGGATCATATGGTAGTTCTATTTTTAATATTTTTGAGGAACCTGCATACTGTTTCCCTTAGGAGCTGCATCCAATTTACATTTCCACCAACAGTGCATGAGGTTTTCCTTCTTTCCGCATCCTCGCCAACACTTATTTCTTGTCTTTTTGATGATAGCCATTTGGACAGTGTGAGGTTATACCTCATTGTGGTTTTGATTTGCATTTCTCTGGTGATTAGTGATGTTGAGCATCTTTTCATTTCCTTGTTGGCCATCTGTATGTCTTTATTTTTGCAAAATATTTATTCAGATCCTTTACCCATTTTTGAAATTAGATTTTTTTTGTTATTGAGTTACATGAGTTCTTGATGTATTTTTGGATATTAGTCCTTTATCATCCAATTTGGATATAATTTACAAATATATTCTCCCATTCAGTAGATTGTCCTTTTGTTTTGTTGATGGTTTCTTTTGCTGTGCAGAAACTTTTAAGTTTTAGAGTCCCATTTGTTTAATTTTGCTTTTGGAGTCAGATCCAAAAAAAAATCACTAAGACTGATGTCAAGCAGCTTTACCACCTATGTTTTGTTCTAAAAGTTTTATGGTTTTAGGACTTATATTCAAGTCTTTAATCTGTTTTGAGTTGATCTTTGTACATTGTGTAAAATCATGGTCCAGTTTCATTCTCTTGCATGTAGCTGTTCGGTTTTCACAACACCATTTATTGAAGAGAAAGAGACTGTCCTTCCCCATTATATATTTTTGCCTTCGTTGTCATAAATTAAATGACCACATTTACCTGGGTTTATTTCTGGGCTCTCTATTCTGTTCCATTGATCAATGTGCCTGTTTTTTTGACAATACTATGCTGTCTTGATTACTATACTTTGTAGTATACTTTGAAATCAGGTAATATAATACCTCTGGCTTTGTTCTTTTCAAGATTGTTTTGGACACTCATGGTCTTTTGTTTTCATACACATTTTAGAATTATTGTTTCTAGTTCAGTGAAAAAATGCCATTGGTATTTTGGTAGGGATTGCATTGAATCTATAGATTGCTTTGGGTAGGCCAGACATTTTAACAATATTAATTCTTCTAATCCATGAGCATGGATTATCTTTCCATTTATTTGTCTTCATCAGTTTATTCCATCAATGTCATAATTTTCAGTGAATAGGTCCTTTGCCTCCTTGGTCAAATTTATTCCTAGGCATTTTTTTAATGTGATTGTGTGTGGGATTGTTTTCTTGATTTCTCTTTCTTATAGTTTGTTATTATGGAAAAGCAGTCTTTTGTATTTTAACTTGGTATCCTACAACTTTACTGAATTCATTCTCACAGTTTTTTGGTGGGGTCTTTTAGAATTTTCTATATATGGTATCATGTCATTTGCAAATAGTGACAAGTTTTCTTCTTTACCAATTTGGATGCCTTTTATTATTTCTTTTTTTTTGTTGCCTAGTTTCTGTGGCTATTAATTCCAATACTATGTTGAATAAAAGGGGATAGTGGGCATCCTTGTTTTTTATCTTAGGGGAAAAGCTTTCAGCTTTTCATGGAGTATGGTATTAGCTGTGGGTTTGTCCTATATGGCCTTTTATTATGTTGGGGTATGTTCCCTCTATACCCACTTTGTTGAGAGTTTTTATATTATGTATGTTGAATTTTGTCAAATAATTTTTCTGCATCTATTGAGATGATCATATGATATTTATTTTTCATTTCATTAACTTGGTTTATCATGTTGATTGATTTGTGAATGTAGAACCATCCTTCCATCCCTGGAATAAATCTCACTTGATTGTGGTATATGATCCTTTTAATGTATTATTGAGTTCAGTTTGATAATATTTCATTGAGGATTTATACATCTATGTTCAACAGGGGTATTGGCCTGTAATTTTCTTTTTTAATGTTGTCCTTGTCTGATTTTGGTATCAGGGTAATTTTGACCTCTTAAAATGAGTTTGGATGTTTTTCCTCATCCAGTTTTGGATAGGTATCAAATTTTCACCAAATGTTCGGTAGAATTCAGCAGTGAAGATGTCTGGTACTGGATTTTTGTCGGGAGGTTTTGGATTACTAAATCAGTTTCCTTACTGGGATGGATCTTCATTTTCTATTTCTTAGTGATTCAGTTTTGGAAGATTGTGTATTTCTTGCAATTTATCCATTTCTTCTAGGTTGTCCAATTGGCTTATTATTGTTCACAGTATCTCCTATGATCCTTTGTATTTCTGTGGTATCAGTTGTAACTTCTCTCATTTATTTGAGCTCTCTCTCTTTTTTCTTGGTGAGTCTAGTTAAAGATTTCTCAATTTTGTTTATTATTTCTAAGTACCAGGTCTTAGGTTCATTGATCTTTTATGTTGTTTTTTTAGCCTGTATTTCATTTAGTTCCATTCTGATCTTTATTATTTCCTTCCTTCTACTAACTTTGGGCTTTGTTTGTTCTTTTTCTACTTCCTCTCTATGTAAAGTGAAATAGTTTCTCTTGCTTGTTGAGGTAGGTCTGTATTGCTATGAACTTTTAGAAACTTTTGCTGCATCTCATTGATTTTGGTATGTTGTATTTCTGTTTTCATTTATCTATAGGTATTTTTAAATTTCTCCTTTGATTTCTTCTATGACCTGTTGTTGTTCAGTAATACAATGTTTAATTTCTACATATTTTCAGTTTTTCCAGTTGTCTTCCTGTACTTGGCTTCTAGTTTCTTACCAGTATGGTCAGAAAAGATGCCTGATATTATTACAGTCTTCTTTAATATGTTGAGATCTGTATTGTGGCCTAACATGTGATCTATCCTGGTGAATGTTCCATGTGCACTTGAGAAGAATGTGTACTATGCTGCTGTTGGATGGAATGTTCTGTATAAATCTATTAAGTCCATCTGGTTTAATGTATCATTTAAGGCTGATGTGTCCTCATTGGTTTTCTGTCTGGGTGGTCTATCCATTGATGTAAGTGAGGTATTGAAATCTACAATAATTGTATTGCTGTCAATTTCTTCCTTTAGGTCTGTTAATATTTGCTTTATATATTTTGGTGTTCCTATGTTGGGTACATATATATTGATAAGTGTTATATTTTCTTACTGGATTGACACCTTTATCATTATGTAGGGCCCCTATTTATCCTTTTAAAGTCTGTTTTGTCTGATTTGAGTGTAGTGGTACCATTTGTCTTTTCATTTCCATTTGTATGGAATATTTTTTACTATCCCTCACTTTCTGTCTGTGTATGGCCTTACTTCTGAAGTGAGTCTCTTGTAAGGAACACATAGATGTGTCATATTTTTTTAATCCATCCACTCCATGTCTTTTGATTGGAGAATTTAGCTCATTTACATTTGAAGTAGTTATTGGTGGCATGTATTTATTGCCATTTTCTTATTTGTTTTCCAGCTGTTTTTGTAGGTGAGGTTCACATATATTATTCTGTGTATTTAAGTCTATTTTAAGTTGATAGCAACTTAAATTTGGATACATTCCAAAGCTTTACATTTTTGCTATCCCTCCCACATTTTGTTTTGATGTCACTTTCTACATATTTTTATTTTATGTATCTCTTAACTAATTATTGTGGTTTTAATTTTACTACCTTTATCTTTGGATAAAGATAGTTTATGGGTGATTACAATCTTTTGTTAAAGGTAACTTTATGAATGATTACTATGTTTACTATGTATTTACCTTTTGCACTGAGATTTTTACTTTCATATGTTTTCTTGTTCTTAATTAGTGTCATTTCATTTCAGCTTAGAGAAGTCCCTTTAATATTTCTTGTAAGTTTAGTAGTGATGAACTCTTTTAGCTTCTTCTCATCTGGAAAACTCTTTATCTCTCCTTCAAATCTGAATGATAACCTTGCTGGGTAGAATATTCTTGGTCGGAGGTTTTACTTTCTGTACTTTAAGTATGTCATGCCACTCCCTTATGGCTTGCAAAGTTTCTTCAGAGAAGTCTGATATAAGAGATTTCCCTTATGGGTAACAATTTGTTTTTCTCTTGCTGCTTTTATAATTTTTTAACTTTTGACATATTAAAGATAGTGTTTTGGTGTGGCTGTCTTTGGACTCTCTTATTTGGAACTCTCTGGGATTCCTGGATCTGTATGTCTGTTTCCATACCTAGGTTAGGAATTTTTCAGCCATTACTTCATCAAGTAAATGTTCTGCCCCTTTCTCTCTCTTGTCCTTCTGGGACCCCTTATAATGTGAATGTTATCTTGCTTGATGTTGTCTTGCAGTCTCTTATCTTCATTTAAAACATGTTTTTCTTCTTTTTTGTGCTCTGTCTGGGTGAGTTCTGTTGCTTTATCTTCCAGCCCACTGATCTGTACTTCTACTTCATCCAGTTTGCTGTTGAACCCTGCTAGTGTATTTTTCAGTTCATTTATTGTATACTTCAGCTCTGTTACTTCTTTTTGGTACTTTCTTATTTTTTCTATCTTTTTGTTGGAGTTCTCACTATGTTCATTCATTCATTTTCTCAAGTTCAGTGAACAGCTTTATGACCATTACTTTGAAATTTTTATCAGGTAGATTACTTATCTCTGAATTATTAAGGTCATTTTCTGAGATTTTTTTGTCTTGTTTTTTAATTTGGAACATATTTCTCTGTTTCCTTATTTTGCTTGACTCTCTGTATTTGTTTCTATGTATTAGGCAAAAAAGCTACCTCTCAGTCTTGAAGCAGTGGCCATGTGTAGGTGGTGATCCTTCTCATTCAACTCTGCTCTAGATCTTGGTCCTCTCTCAAACCTTTGTGTTTATCTAAACCACCTGATTTATTCTTGATATGCTTCCATTGTTGAGGGTGTGCCAAGACCTTCCAGTGATTCAAGGGGAAGAATCTCATTTAGCATCTGGTTTCAGGCTCATTGGAAGGCAGACTCTCAGGCAGCAGCTTTTAAAGTGTGCAAATATATACAGTCCTGTGGGGCTGCAGCTATAATCCCTGTTGACTTCCAGACCATGAGACATGGAGGTGTCCCCTGGGTGATAATTGTGAAAATCAGGGCTCTAGATGAGTGTATAAGCTCCTTTTTAGGATGTCTTATCAAGCTGTAGTGAGGCCAAGATGGTGTACAAAGGTGGTGTCTCCCTGCTTATGTCCCCTGGGTGTACCAACTTAACCTCTAGATGTGTGGGAAACCTGAAGCCTGTCCCTCAGGCTAAAGCTCAAGGTTAAGTAAATAGGGCATTTTCACAGGAAAACTGGGGCTGTGTTTCAGTCTGCTGCCTGTGTAGTACCCTGAGGGCGGTGGCCTGCCCAGAACTGTCTCTGTGATTGTTACAGTCCTGTGGAACTCTGGAATGCCAGTCCTCTGGGCCACCAGAGCTGGACAATCAAGGGGTGTTCCCTTTGTGAGTTTTGCATGCCCTCTGGCTTTGGCCAGGCAGCAGGGGAGTGTGGTGGGTAGGGCATGCTTCCTGTCTTCAGAAAAACAGTAGGAAAATGTCTTGTCTATATGTGCCCTCAGGCTTCAGCAACACAGTGAGAGAGGGCCTTGTTTGTGTATGCACCCAGCCTTAGGCTGGCAGGATGAGGATGCTACAGCAGCTGGTGCTTGGCAGGCCCAGCCAGGGGGCAGAGGGGCCACTGCTTATTTTCCTCAAATAGTGAAATATATGAAAATATGGTAAAATTTAATTTAATTTTTAAAATTTGTTTTTGTTTTTATATTGTAAAATACACATAACATAAAACTTATTATCTTTGTCCATTTTTAAGTGTACAGTTCAGTTATTATATTAAGGACCATCATATTGTTGTACAACTATCACTACCATCCATTTCCAGACCTGTTTTCATTTTGTAAAACTGAAAATCTATACTTATTAACAATAACTCTCCATGATCCTCTTTCCCTAACCTCTGGCATTCTACTCTTTGTTACTGTGAGTTTGACTTAAAACATATATATTCCACAAAAAAGTGAGATCATGCAATATTTACCTTTCTGTGTGGTTTATTTCACTTAACATAAGTGATCATACACATTGTTGCAAATAGTAAGATGTCCTTCTTTTTAAAGGCTGAATGATATTCCATCATATGTGTATTTTTTCTTTCTACCATATTCTCTTTATCCATTCATCTCTCATTCTTATTTTGAATAAAAGTATCAAAATATCCTCATTTCCGAATGAATGAATTTTATCCCTATTCTAACACTGATGGTAAAGATTAGGGTAACATTCATCCTTCAAACATTTTCTGCCCTGTGAGGAAAAGATGCCCCCATATACGGAGGCAGCCTGTACAAACAAAGGATTATTATTTCTTAAGACCTTAGAGCAGAGCCTGGCACACAGTAAGGACTATGTAAATGTTGCCTAAATTGAACTGTGCTATACTTTTCAGTTGATAAACCGTTCCATATATGTTGCTTCTTCTGACTCTTTTGTTCATATATGTTGCCTCTTTTTGACCCTGGGGCTTAGTAGGACAGGAATTATTATTTCCACTCTACAGAAGAAGAAAATGTAGTTCAGAGAGGTTAAGGAATTTGCTTAAGGTCACCCAGCTATCAAACTAGAAGTGATTAATCGAGAATTCAAATTCTGTTTCCATTTTGGGTGCTCAAGCCACTAAATCAGTGGTGGCCAAGATTTAGTTTTCCTGGACCAGTTAGACAATTGAGGGGAACTAAGCAGGTTATTCTTCATTTCTCCCCTTCCCTTGATCCATTCTCTGCCCATCTCTGACCTTCTCTGTGCCCAGGAGGCTGATCCCCATGGGCTACATACACTGTTTGGATACCCTTGTTGGCTAGCTTTCAATTGGGTGTGGCCAATAGCAGCTCCTGGCAGGGGACAGGAGAGAAAGCTTGCTTCTGTGCTGCATGTCAAGAGTAGTGATGTCCATCCAAAGCTATAGCTTCTACTGGGTGGCCTTTTTTCCCATGTCTCTAGCTCCCACCAGGCTCTGCTGACACTATTTCCTTCCCTTGTCCCTTCCGGGCATCTCACTGCCCTTGTTCATTCATCCAATTCACCCAACTCTATGAGTGGTCCTCTCATTAAAGTTTGTTTATTTGAACCGTCTGAGGAGAATTCTGCTTCTTGCTGAGACCCTGACTGTTACAAAGACCAATACCGACTTGTTATTTTTGGATTGCCAAATAAGGGCATAAACACACAAAACCCAAGCAAAGCTGCTGTTTACTACTGTTTACTCCATTTTTCTTATTAAAACAGATCTTTTAACACCAAAAGAAAAAAAAAAGACATGGGGAAAAATTGTAGAAGATCTCACTATAGTACTTGGTACTTATTTTATTATGACCTAATAAAACTGTATTAGAGAATGGATGTGGTCCATGTGCCAAAGTTCAGAAGCAAATAGGTGAGATCACTTTACCACTCCAGCAATTTGTTCCCCTGATATTTAACATAGTTAGAGAGTCTAATACATTCATTATACATGCATTTCCCAGTATATTTTACAATGTACTTATGAAGTTTCATAAATGTTCCATGGACTCTTTTCAGCAAAACTGCATTGAATGTCTATTCTGTGTCCCCCCTAAAACTGGGGATATACAGGTGTATATGACATGAATCCTGCCATCACAGTCTAGTTAGTGTGACAGACAAGAAAAGAGGCCATTGTAATATATTGAGGTCAGTGCTAGGAAAAAGGTCAGCACAGAGCTGTAGGAACACATTGCAGACAGGGCAACTAACTTTCTTGGGGATGGGGTGGAGTAGGGATGTCTATACCATGTGATATCTGAACTGAAGCTTTGAAGCATTATTAAGAGTTTGCTGAGTGGACAAAGGGAAAGAGCATTTCAAGTAAAAAGTACTGCTTAAATAAAGACATGGGAGCATGAGAGAATATGGTACCTATGGGAGTATGTCTTGAAATTAACCCAGCGTTGCTGAATTGTAGGGTTGAGGGTGAGACACAGATTGAAACCAAAGGGTGCAGACCTTTGATTCAACACTGAGGGATTTAGCTTTTATCCTGAAGGCAGCTGTGGTTTATTGGAGGTTTTTTTTTTTTTTCTTTTAGTTAAGGGATGTAGCATAGTTAGATTGGTATTTAACAACAACCACTCTGATTATCTATTAAGAAATGGATTGGAAAGGACAAGATTAGGAGCTTAGATTCCAGTTAGGATGTTACTGAGATGATTTCAGAAATAAAAAAAGTGAGGGTCTTGATTAAAGTGACAGAGTAGGTGTAATATTTTCAGTGCAAATCCCCTCAAATCTTCCTGTTGCTCAAGGGGGACTTCTGGGAGAAGCTTCCTTTGAAGTTTCCTCTTCACTTTAACCTTGAATCTGCCAGCTCATAACCCTAGGCCCCATCAATCTGTGAAAGATGGCAACTGAGAAGTTCCCCACTCTTATGAGTTTCTGGACTTACATAAAGTTAGGAATCTCATGAATGCTATAATTTTACAAAGTGGTGTATTGGTGAAATAAAAGGCAGGCTGTGTATCCCAGAAAATATCTCCAGGCAAGAGCTACTTGCTTTGATTTGCAAGTACTTTGTGTGCTTGTACAATCAGGGCCTGTGGGTTTGCGGGATCTCCTCTGTGTGCGTGCACATGTATGTGTCCCCTGTTCTCCCTGTGTGCATTTGTTCGCTGTCACCGTGGAAAATGAAATCTTGTTTGCCATCTGCCTAGCAGTAAACCTCCTGATTGCAAAGTTGAACTTGGTGAGTTTTCAGATATTGCTGTGTGACTGGGGCTACATTTCTCCAGCTTTTTTTGTCAGGTTTTTCATTCTAAAATAATGAAAAATTTATACACATACACTAACCATTTTCATGAGCTCTGTAGCATGGGGGTTTTCAGTTTTATTTATCTCTTGTATCAGTTCATCTATGTATTTATATATGTGTTTTGGAAATTTCTTACTAGTTTCATGTAACTAGGAAACCTACCTAAATCTAACTTAAGCATCCATGTCTTAATGGTTGTGGAGCATTTAGCAAATTACTTAGCTTTTCTGAGACTCAGTGACATGATGAGTAAAGAAAAAGCCTTTTATAAACTTTAAAGTGCATCATGAATACTATTACTATTATTAATAACACAATTTGGATGTATTTTAAATATCAATGTAACCTTTATAATTATCCTCTGACAGTGGTTGTGGTGAGTCTAGATGGCCCTTACAGGTTTCAGATTTGGTATCTTTTATAGGTAAATACAAGAGAACCTACTCTTGATTGGGTAGAATAGATGACTTGCTTATTTATATGATTACAGTCCAGAGAAATTTCTAGTATAGTTCCTGCCCTACTATTGTAGCTGGCTACTATTAATAATTATAAAAAATAAAAAACTTTAAAAAGCTCTTGATAGCTGATACCACTATTTCATTTATATTGGATAAATTGATCCTCACAATAACTATGTGAATTAATTTAGATGACTATTATTATCGCATTTTACAGATGAAGAGACAGATTCAGAGATAGAAATCAAAATCCAGTATGACCCAAGGACTAAGCCAATCACTGGTGTTATCTGCCCCAAGCACAAAGCCTGGAATGTGCAAGTCTTCAGTAGATGTGTGCTGTTAAGAATGTTGAAAACCTGAAGCTCTAGTTCAGTGGCCCTGTATTGGCCCTGGGAATAGAGAATAGAATTCTGGGTAATGAAGGACTGTTTTTGGTGGGCAGGGAAGTCTTTGGGTGAAATGAGGCAAGTGGGATTGTAGTGGCTGGGATATGGAACCAACTCTACTCAAGCATGAGAAACACCGTGGGGTAAAAGTCTACCTGTGAAAGGAAGTTCAGCTAAGCTGTCATGGTTTGGAGGCAAGTTTGTAAAATCACTGAAAATAAGCAAATTTACTCAGAACTTTGCAGTCAGCTCATGCACCTTTTAGTCTTATCAACCTTGGGCACAAAGTCAAACCCTTTTAATCTTCCAGGGTATAGAAAATTGTCACTAGAGGAGTAAGCCTGGACCTCCTCACTCTGCTAAAGATGTGCCCCAGCCTTACTGAAGGCACATTTGTCATCACTGTGACTAGAGTTTGTTCTCTTACAGAAAACAAGTCAGATGACTGGAACCACATTTGTCGGATTCCCACTGCATCTCCAGTGCCTAACATGGTATCTGCATGCAGTAGGAATTCTGTGAATATTTGTTACATATCTAGTAAGTCAAAAAGTTCTTATTACCTGAAAACTGGATGTTTCTGGACAGTAAGTCTTTATTTGCAGTTCCCTCTAGTGAAGATGATTCTGCCTATTTCCTGGGGGTTCCATGGGATGGAGAGGATTCTATATAGTCCTCGCCCTCTTTGTACTCTTTACAGTTTCTTTCCAGGCTCTTAACTTTTTAATCTGTGGCTCCATTCACACTACCCTCCACATGTGACTCCTCTGCTGTCTTCCAGATTGCTCTTTGATTGGTCTTCACTGATCATTTAACCTGAATCCCTGCCTTTCCTTGAACATTATCCATGGTTGACTTTGTTGGGAAGTTCAGTGACCTTGCTACAGGTGAGTTTCACAGTTCCTCACCCTCTTGAATCTATGACTTTCATCTATACTGCATATGTCAGATTTTTTTTTTTCAGTAGAATTTTAGCCATTTAGTGCTGGAAGTGCCTTTAGACATCTGACTAAACCCCCAACCCCCTGATTGGTCAGATGAGTTGACTTGAGGAAGGGACTTGGTCAAATGAACTAATAGCAGAGCAGAGAAAAATTCTTCCTGGTCCAGAATTCTTTCAGCGGCACAGCCTTCCTCCCCTTTTATCTCGCTACCAATGCTAGAATGCAACCACCGTGCATGTGACATTCCCGAGAGTGTTACTCCTGCAGACTTGAATCAAAACATGTAAGGTTTAGTTTTAGTTTAGATCATATGTTTTATGCTTGAATTTTCTTCTCGCTTGATATCTACAGAAAAAACAGAGACTTGGTTCTACTTTAAATCAGTCCACAGGATTTTCTTCAACAACAAAAAACCAAAGGAACATAATGTTTAGTTCCTTTTAAGGAACTTACAGGTCAGGAGAGGAGAGAGAGATGCAAAGAGTTAAATGCAGTCCAGTGTAAGGAAGGGTGCTATGGACGTATTATTGAAGTACTGCATGGAAACCAAGAGGGAGGATTGGGCCGGTGGCCAATCTAAAGCTATTGAGGATGTGACTCTTAAGCCATATCCTTAAGGATGAAAAAGCATTTTCTAGATAATTGAGCTGGTGGTGGTGTTGGGGGTAAGAGGTGAGGTGTCACAGGGGTGAAGGTTAACAAGTGTTCATTAGGTTGTGCAATGTGGAGCTCACGGGTATTGCTGGGAGAGCATTTAGGGGGTTAAACTGAGAAGTGAATGACCACCTGAGTGCATTGAAAATGAGCAACTGTATCTAGATACTTGGCTTTGTAAAAGCGAGAAGGAAAGGGCAGTAGCTACTAGATAGGGCTATAGGAATGGGGGGAGAGTGCTGGCTTGTGTTTCTCAGTAGTGGTGTAAGGGTCCAGTAGTGAGGGAGGATTTGAACCATCAAAAACTGAAGGACAGTTGATGGCAAAGAATAAGACAAAGAACAATAAGGAAGAATGTGTCTGGTTTAGAAGGAGGAACATCTGTTCCTTGGATGTTGGAGGGAGAAGGTCAGGATGATGTGGGTGCTGGGTCACCTGTTTTGTCTATGAAATAATTCTTTGTGAGACCACCTGAGGGAGAGGGGCACAGGGGAGATGCAGGAGGTGAGAGGCGGACGGTGAAGTCTCGGGCAGTCACTGAAGGGCCTAGAGAGGAAACTGGCCACAGAGGAACAGCAATGCTGGTCAGAGCGCATAGAGGGCTCAGCTGACACTGAAAGCCCTAACCTATCCTGGCACCAGTCTAAAGAGTGGTTGTTGTCACCTTTTGGGCTCCATCTTGGGTGACATTTGAGGATAACTTGGATGAAATGGAATTTTGTTGTGTTGGGGTCTCTATAAATCTGTGTGTGTGATTGAGGGTTTGTCCACATTATGTTGCAAGCACTGGATTTCCACTTCCTCTCTTGGTTCAGCTCTGCCACATGCCATTATGGTTCTGCAAATCAGAGTTGCCCAGGACAAGGATAATGCCAGGACATTCCCTGCATTCCTTAGAAGCCTCAGGACTTGACTAGCACTTATATGTGGAAATGCCGCATTCCTAATAAAAATAAAACCCAGAAATCTCCTAGTTAGAACTCCTTGAAAGGGGAGGGAAAATGAATCAAGAAATCTCAGTCTTTTCCCCCAAGATGCACATTCCTGCAGGAGCTTCTCACCTGTTATTGCTGCCACTGTGATGCTGGTCTTTGAAGAGGACACCTTCTGCCTGTAACATTTGGGGTAACTACATAGGAAAAAACCTACCCACTTGTCTTACTGAGTTGTTCCAACAAGACTTGCTTGGAGATTGTTTTGGGAACTAAAGGTAAATTGTTGAAAATCTAAATCTTTATTGGAATTACATATTTCTAGCTGGAGGTCCTCACAGGGCTCCCTGCCTTCCTAATTGTCTCTCCCCCTTTGCAGAGGGGGAACCCTTCTCTCAACCCCTTTTCAAGAGAGTAGCTACAGGTATTTTTACTTCTTGATGTAAGATCCAGGAAGAGGAGTGGAACTCTGTCTCCTTCCTACCTAGGATCCACCTCATAACTTTTCTTTTCTGGGGAACCACTTTCTCCTATAGGTGGCCTCAGCTTCAGGGATACCCTATGTTCACCACAGGTGAGCAGCCTTTTTTGAAGGTGTCAGTCAGATGATGGTAACAGCCCACAGCACAGTGATCTCAGTGGTCATAGAACAAATCACTTGAGTGAGGAACTTGTCTCCTTTTAGCAAACAGAATAAAAATGTGGTAGCAGGAAGAGGAAGAGCACCAAAATTATTCTATTTCCATTTATTTAAGTGTCTATTATGTGTTCTATGATTTACATTATCCTTAGTCCATATATAAACCTTATTGAGAGGAATATTACCATTCCATCTCACAGACATAAAAATAGGAGGCCCTGAGAGAGCAAGTAACTTATCTAAGATCACAGAGCAAGTGGCAGAACTGGGAGTCTAATCAGATATGCCTGACCTCAAATGAATGTTCTTTCTATTTCTTCTCATATTTGGGCCTTATTCTGAGATCTCTACCTGTAGGAGGAATGAGACGCTTTGGGGGGTGTTGGCAGTAAGAGGCCAGAGACCTCATTAGGTGCTGCTCTGGGAAAGTTCAGGGAGAGAAAGCCCTGGGGGGGCCTGGTCCAGCAGAGACACTGGAGGGTGCAAGCGTCCAGTCGGAATGTCTGAGTGGTTTGCTATGGGAAGGAAGCTGTTGTGTCTTCCTCCTCCTCCCCACAGATCTTCAGTAAAGTTGACCTTGCTCACTGGTTGTCCTTGGAAGGACCCTGAGGAGGTTTCAGTCATGCATTTGGACTGAGGTGGGGTGGAAAGAGAGACAGCAGGCCTGGGACTGCGGAGCTGGAGATGAAGGGGGCGGAGGACTTCTGGGGTACGGGTGTGTTAGGAAGGCTGTTCTTTTTTGCCTTTTGAGAAATGGGTGAGAGCAAGAGGGAAGGATAGAGGAAGAGATGGAGAAGGGGGATGGATGGAGGGAGGTGGAATCACAGTCTGTCACCTGCATTCCCAACCCTTTAGCACCATCAATTCTAGCTTGAATGCTTCAGTTCACAAACCAAGCCACATTGCTGTTTACTAGGTATGAGACGTTGGGCATATGTCACTCCCATGCTTTCTGCCTCAACTTGCTCATCTGCACAGTGGGGTGCATGCTTCACAAGGCCAGAGTGAGGGGCAAAACAGTTACTTCCTAATGTGGAGAAGGCTCTACACATTTGCTTGTATTATTATTAGAATAAATTAATTCATTTCTGCCCTGTTTTCTTTTCTGCTTTTTAAACCACCACATTCCCATTTTAAGAAACATGCAGAAAATATTTCAAATTTTGTTTTAGATGTGAGCATTTTGGTTTAGAGATATATTTTAATCATACAGTGAAGAGTTATCTCTTCTAACTTTCATTTTGCCCTTTCAAAGAGCTTGAACAAACTCAGGGAAAGAAATCTCTGAGGCTAACTTTTGGGAAGCAGATGCCACAGTCAGATGATGAGGATGATGGAGGGGCTACCCTCCCTTTGATCCAGGACAGTTAGTAGCAATAACCAGCACATTTTGAGAGCTCTCCAGTTTATCTGGTGTCTTTACTTCCATATGTTGTTAAATGCTCATAGATTTTGTTGTTATTCTGATTTTAAGGGTAAGAAAACTAAGACTTAATCCATATGCACAATTAGGCAAGGCTCAGTCTAGGTCCCCTGATTCCACACCCTGTACTCTTTCCACTTTCCCACATCAGGTAGGAATTAAGTAGAAAAGCTAATTTTTCCTTTGAGGTTGTGGAGGTCCAAGCTGGCTACTTGCTGCATTCCTTGTTTGAGAGTTAAGGGAAACTTTGGCCAGAGAGAAGCTCCTTCCTATATATTTTCCTAAACCCGTGGGAAGATGGGTAAAACATAGCCTAATTTATTATCTAGAATCCAATAAGTTTCCAGTAAATACTGTGTAAGTTCCCTCGAATTTTCCAAATGTGAGGACTCCTAGTGGGTCGGAAAAAGTGGACTTAACAGAATTCTTTAAAAAAGGTTGTCCTCTCTTTCTGCCTCTCCTCTCTTGGTCTAAGTTTTACAAAAGTATCATTTTCATCTTTGAACCTGATTTTGTAACATCAATAATTTGTTTTGAATGTAACCACAACTAGTAAATGTATATACTTGAGATATAAACTGCTAGGATGCTGACCAAAGAAAGGGGGAACATAGTGGGAGGAATGAGACATGGTAAGGGAAGCTTGTCAACCACTAGCGGGGAGCTGAAAAATTCTGCCGTTGCTCTCGCTGACTTTCCATCCAGAGGAATGGCTGGAAGGAAACAGCAGCAGTGTCCTGCTAAGATGATGGTTCCAAGACGAAACTTCAAAATCTCTTCAACTTCCTGCTCTCCATCCATCTCCTCTCCCCTTCCTTTGCAACACTCTCTTTTCTTCCATTCTTTTACCTCCTCTCTTGGGCCTCCCCTCCACCTTGGATATTGGTTTTTTTTCCCCAAGGGTACCCACTAGAACAAAAGAAACCAAGCCCTAACGAACAGCTGTGAAAGAAGGAAAATTGCTTAAGGAGGAGAAGCACAGTCTTAGGAGAAATAGTGACTAGTTTTCTGGGGGAATTAAAAAAAAAAAAGCATCTCTCATCCACTTCTTGGCAAAGTTACAGATCAAGGTAGCATTCCTGCTCACAGCTAATGTGGACGCAACGTGTAGGCTTGAAAAATGAACCGTTCCTTCCTGGGTGAAACTTAGCCTATCCCCCTCTATCATAATTATCGACAGATTTAGATTAAAGTGGTTGTGGAATGTATGGTCCTTAAAGATATTCAGGGACGTGATCACGAGCAACTCTGATGGAAAAGCTGGAAAGCAGTGCAGTTCATCATTGTAGCCCCCGAAATGGCTGAGATATGCAGAAGTGCCGGTTTGATCCCAAAGGTATAAATAGCGCTCGAGGGGGGAGGGTGAGCAGGGTTTGCAGACTGCTGTGTTAGAGGAACAATTTGACAGAGACAGAGCAAGATGATGATAACTTGGAAAAGGGATAATTTGTCATGATTACCTCTTTCCCCCTCCTCCCTAGAGAGAATAGCTTCCACCCATTGGAATTCATGTGTGGGTAAAAAAAAAAAAAGCAAACTGGCATTGTAACAAAGAAAACATTTTCTCTCTCCCTTTTCTGGGTCAACACTTTGGGTGCATGGGGGCATCAGATTGTGAAGGTTCTGATAAGATGAGGCATGCTGATAGGGTTCTTCTAAGGTTTTAGATGTTTTAGTAGGAGGAGCTCCTTTGTTAGTAAAGGCCACTCCTAAATACAAGTGCTTTGGGTTTATGACCTCTTAACGATGAATCGTCTGACCTGTCTCCTCCACCAATTTTGCCACAAAGGCATCTGCCCCATAAACTCAAGTGGTGCTGCTTCCTAAGGTCTGAAGATAAATCCCAATTTCCCGATTGGGAAATAAAATAGTCTGTGATCACAGACACGTGTGCACGGTTAGGACTCTCCAAGGAACTCTGAGTCTTCTGTTTGGCCTACAATAGAGGTGTTTGCTTTGCTTCTTTGTTCCCCCACCTCTTCTCTTCTCCTGACTTATGTGGTGTCTACCATTTTGGCTCATTATTTCTGCCATAAGGCTAATCTTTTGGGGTTTTTTTTAGGAACCACTCTGGTGGAGTATGGTAGTAGTTTCTTTACACCAAAACTTGATGAGCTACAGGAAAAATTACAGAAAGAGGACTCCATTTATTTGCCACTAGAGGGGCGCCCTAGAATCTGCCCTTTGGTGAGATGAAACCTCCTCAGATCCCCACTTCTGGGTGTGGGGTGGGCAGCCATGGGGAGCCATGGATGAAGGAATGGGCTGGAACTGTGGTTGCCAGATTTAGCAAATAGAAATGCAGATGCCCAAATGTTTCATGGGGCATACTTAGATTTAAATTCAGAAGTCAGGGTTAAGTGGGCATCTTGTATTTTATCTGGAAACCCCTAGCTGAAACAGCAGCTGAACCTCCAGAAAAGAAAGGGACAGAAGAGCAAAGGAAAGAGGCCAGGGAAGGTGGACTCATCACGATTCAGCAGGTTGGTGGGAGCCCTGTCCGTTTCCAGGGCTAGATGGTCCCACCCCCGTGTCCCCGGCTTGACCCTCACCCTCCTCTCTTGACCCTCAAATGGCCGTCCAGTCCTGGGGATGCTGTCCCCTAAAAACTCATCACTGCTATCCTTCCTCTATCCATTCAGGCCTTCGTTTTTGGTCTCCTTGGTGAGATAACCTCCCCAGGCCAGACTCCAACATGTTCTCCACTGATTTTTTTCTAATGCTGCTGACCTTTTTAAACGCACATCTAGGCAAGTCCACTCCCAGGCTTAAAATGCTTTAGAAGGTCGATGTTTCCCTTAGGATGAAGCCTAAACTCTAGAAAATCTGGTCGGACCTTCCTGATATGGCCTCTGCCCTCCTCTCTACCCTCATGTCAGGCTCCTCCAACTTTTGCCTTCCTAAGTTTTCCCCCGGTTCCTGAATAAGACTTCACTATCTTGCCTTATAATTGTACACCTTTCATTCAAAAAACATTTATTTCTCCTTTATTAAGTGCCAGGCATCGTGCCTGGGGCTGAATCCACATACATGAAGAAGACTTGGTTTCCACCCTCCTGTAGGTCTAAACTAGGGTCTTGATACTGAAATGCATGTGGGACCAGGCCAGCCATACAGATGAGGGCAAAGAGCTGGGGAAACACAGCTTCCTTCATCTGCCTCACCTTTTCCACGTCTGATGGTTCACAGACATAAGAAGTATTTTGCTTTCTCTTGAACTCTGCTGTTAGAAGGGTAACATCACAAGCTCAGTGATGAATGGAAGCTGACGTAGGCCTCCCTGCTATAGGGGTATAGGAGGGAATGGTGGGGACTGGGGCAAATCAGGCCTTGTTTAAAGGGGCCACTACTCAATTCCAGTCCATTGTTACCATGAGGGAATTTCAAGAAGAACCAGAAATCTGAATTTTAATGTGAAATCTTCATTGTTGGCCAGTTATTAACAATAATAGCAACAGTAACACAACAATAAAAACCACAAAACTCTGTGGGCCAGACAAAATATTATCTGCTCTTAGTTCTCTAGTGTGAGACCTCTGGTTGTACCAACTGCCTGATTCGCACATTGCATCCTGTTTACCTAGAAAACTCTTAACTAAGCCTTTAGGCCTCAGCTCAGAAGTTACTGCTGATAATACCTTCCTTAACTGCCACTCTCAATCCTTGACTATGTCAAGTTCCCTTCCAGGGTGTTTCCACAGTAGGAGAACTGCAGGGAAGCTTTGTTTCCCTGTCACGGCAGTGACTCCACTGTATTGTAATTGCCTAGTGATTCTACTCTTGTAGACAGTAACCTCTGTGAGGGCAGCAGCTCTGTTCATGTCAGTGGTTTTCATTCTGTCCCTACAGTGCAGTGTGCCTGGAGCAAAGGGCATGGAGAAATTAATGTTCAAATGAATGGGCGACGTTTGTGTTCTCCAACATGCATGGCCGTGAGCCTGCTGCGTGCCCTCTGCTCCCTTAGGATTTAAGCAGCTCATTTATTTGCAAGATTCTGCCCCTCTGCCTTTTCCTCATCTTCATGCTTCAGGCTTTGATCAGTGTCATTGTGCTCAGTCCTCACTGCAGAGATGTGAGGGGGATTTAATCCTGCTTGCTTCTTGCCGGGCAGAGCGGGTATGAATGAAAAGCAGATCCCTGTTGGGCAGAAACATGGTTGCTCAGACACACTCTTTGTCACACCTTCCAATGTCCCTCTCCTCACCAACTCAGCGGGTGTCAGTGTTTAAGCATTCCATAACCAGGATCATGCGGCTCCATAAATGCTCCTCGATGGCAAAAAAAAGTGCCAAACACTTTTGATAAATAAGGAAAGGACAGTGCAACTCAGAATTTTTATTACAATAACTGTTTCATATCATTTGAAGTCAAATCTTCAAAATAAGTATTCTATTGTATTTGTTAAGAGGCCAAGCTTTTTCCCCACTAAGAACTTGTGATTTGTAGTTTAGTTTCTGATATTCTTTCTATATGAAGTCTAAGGGGTACGTTATACATATGTAAAGGAAGGAGATGGGGTTTTTTGTTGGGGGGTGCATGTGTGTGTGAATGTGAATGCCAGCTTGGTAGGAGATCTTACGATCTCATGCTGGCTCCATCTAGACTCACCTTGGCCAAGAGTGGGGATAGTCCCCTACTCCCCTGTCTCTGGGGCATGATTTTCTACTCAGTGCAGGTGTGAGTGTGTATAGGACCTACAGGAGTCCTGGACCATTTTTGCCATGGAGTGGATTGGATGAGGGGTTGGACAAACTCTTGGGGCAAAGCTGAGATGAACATCTCTCCTGGACAATTCCTGGGTGGTGTTCATTGGTAGCTACCAGCAGGCAACAACGAGGGAGCCAGGTTTTCACTCAGCTCCCAGGCTGGTGATGACGGACTGTACCTGCTCGGCCACATGCCTTCAGTCTCCCCGTCTCACTGTGTTTCTTTCCATAGGATCCCTCCTTTTCTTTCTGACAGCCCATCGAGTCTTTAGTGGCAGGAATAACCTGGTCTGAAAGTAGGTTCTAAACCCGGACCAGCGGCTTTGAGCTCAGTATTGAAGAGAACGTCCTCTTGTTTTCTGGTTCCTCGGTGTCCCCTCTACGGGCAGGCATTAGGTGACTCACATCTAGGTGTCTGGGTGTACATGGAGGCAGATGTCCCTACAGGAACAGTGAAGAAATTCTGACAGCACCTGTGAAGGAAAAACACATTGATTACTACTCCAAAATAGTATTTCGTACTTCACAGGGCATATCTTTATATCCTAGTTGCTTGTAAATAGGTTTAAAATTTTAATGGGAGAACATCTTTAGGGGGCAGACTTTTAAAAAATTCAGACATATTTGCTGAGTTGACCAGAGGATAAACCCTTGGAAAAGTAAAATAAGGTTGGTAGCTTGTATCACCCTTGGTTTACATAGGATGTTATCCTTATGTCCAGAATGAGAAGCAGGCAGGATGGGTGGCATTTTCCTGTTTAACAGATGAAGGCCCAGCAAGGTGATAGGACGCCCGCAGAGTTTGCACAGTGACTAACGGCAGAGGATCCAGGCCTCTGGACTCCAGTCCAGGTCTCACTCTGCCACCCAGTGGGCCTCTCCGGGATATGGAAGGGTTAACCATGTCACCGAGGGGTGTCCGCCCATGAAGCCTTACACGCCATCTGGGACTTGGAGACAGTCAGCCCGAGACAGGTGAGCTGTCCTAGGGAGCTCTCATGATGGGCGCCTCTTGGCCTCTCGTCCTCTCAAGGCCGACAGGACTGCAGAGACCTCTGACCTATTTTTAAATAAGTTTCAATTAATTAGTTAACATACCCATCAATTTTTACTTACGGATGCCTAGTCCTGAGCTCGGCTTGGGCTAAGAGGCACACGGGGCACAGTCGTGCCCACCTGGCCACCACGCCGAGGAATGAGGGTCCAGGGCTGAGGCGCGCTGCCAGGAGGTGGCTGACGGCCGCGTGCAGCGATCCCGGCGTTTTGGCGGCGCCACGGGACCGCAGAGGCGGGGTGGTAACCAAATTAGCGCCAGGGAGGTTTTCGTGGAGTCCATTGAGGTGTTGATCGGGTTGGATTGGGGGAAGGACACCCCAGAAGAGGGGTCGGCTTGAAGAAAGTCATGGAAGCCTGAGAGTTACTAGGTCAGTGCGACTGGTGTTGCCAGGAGCGGGTGAGGGACGGGAGAAGAGGCCCTGGAGGTGGTCAGCAAGCCCTAAAACCTAGACAGGTCTGGACTTGACACGGCAGGTGAGAATCCCTCGGGGATGGTGATGAAGGGGCTCAGAATAGAAATTTTAAAAATATTGCTTCTGTAGTGTGGAGGATGAATTAGAAGGAAATGAGATTTCAAGCTGTGGCATCTTTAGGGGATGAAGAAGGCCTAAACTGGGAGCATCAGGGGCTGGAGGAGGCAGGGGTACGCCTGACAGGTGGTTCTAGCAGAGAGGGCGAACATCAGTAGAGATGGATTTGACGTGGTAAGTGAGAGAGGGAAAACTCTGGGCTGATGACCTGTTTCTGGACAAGTGGATATTGTGCTCATGAGAAGGAGGGATGGGGATGAATCCAGTTTGGCCAGGAAGTCCACGGGCCCCGTGGCCGTGTTTAATAGGCAGGAGGGCAAAGTGGTCCCGGGATCCAGAGCAAGGTGCGCGTGGAGGCGCACCCTTCCAGCCCTGAAGGAACTCCGCGGGGAAGCACTGGCCTGCCTTCTCTTCCTGCAGCAACAGCCAGATGTCTGAGGACCTGGACAGCAGTGAGGGAATGGGCTCACCTGCGCTACACACCTTTGTCTTCCCGAGGCAGGACCTTCATCTCATGAGCTCTAGGTCTGCTTAGCCAATGAGGAGAGAGAAAAGAGGGGAGCAACTTGTGATGCAGCTGCAATTAAAATCAAGAATTAGAAAATAATGTCCTTGCCCAGGCCTGTCAGGGGAGAAGAGGACTAAATTAAAATTTAACCTCAGTTGGTCTGGATTTGAAATAGATTTAATCCAGATCCAAAAAGCCAGGGCAGATTTTTAAATCAAAACCTGTGCTTTGGGTTCCTTTTGTTAAAGAAATGCCCTTACTTGATGGAACACCAAAACCTCATTAAATTGCAAACACTGGATGATAAAAGATGGAGAATGAGCAATTCCATTTAAGCGCTGTAGCTCTCCACACGTTGCTCCAGAAGGACAATGAGTTCTAAAGGTCAGGGTTGCACATGGCATGGTAAGTGTTTTTCTCCTTCTAACACTAAACATACTTGGAAAATGGCCAATGTGAGAGAGAGGGAGAGAGAGAGATAGAGAGAGAGAGAGAGAGAGAGAGAGAGAGAGAGAGAGACTGAGCAGGAGACAGTCTGTAGTCAGCCTCCTTCAAGAATGAAAAATAAACTTTTTCCCCCTGCAGGAAAAAAAAAAAAAAAAAGCACCCTGAAGAAAAGCAGACAGCTGCTAACTAGTTGTCTAGCTGCCTATTTGTGGACACTTCCTTTCATCTTGTCATATCTTTTGTGCCGTTTGAAATGTTTGGAGCTTAAGAGTAGAAGAACGCTCAGTGGAATCCAAACTTTTATTAAAAGAAAGGGAAAAGGAGACAGCGAAGTTCTGACAACAAATGTGTGTGTAGATGTCGGGGCCATATTCTGCCCAAATACCAAGCAGAGGAGAGATTTATTTTTAGCTAAATGAAGCCAGAAAACACACTTTTATTAAAAACGACACAAGAAGGTAATGTGGAGGAAACCAGCTTAATTTTGGGGGGAGGCTGCTGAGAGATACAAATGGACCTTAGGCAGGGGCAGAGGAAAGGGGCCTCCTTCCCGGGCTTGTCCAGGGTCCCTTTGTGTGGCTCATTGGAATGCTAATTTCTGCCCCATTGTCCCTGAGAAGCCGCTCTGCTTTCTCTTGCTGGAAGCCCTTTCTCACTCTCTTGTCTTTGGAGGTCTTCACCAGCTGCTCCTATTAGCTTAGAGCCTCAGGAGATTTTATTTCCATGAATGTCAGTTTGCCCAGACCTATTTTTCCTTTTTTTTGATCGATTCCTCAATTTGATTTTCATTCCTTCTTGCCTCCTTCGTCAGGGGTTAGACCACCAGATTAGGGTTTCCTTGTCAAAATTAGAAACCCAAAGTGGACTGTCTCAAAGATCCTGGGGTTTTTGCCTCTGATATCCATTTCGGAGGAAATGGAGATTGAAATCTTAGCAGGAGAATCTCTTCAGGGACTCTTTGATTTTCCTTTAAAAGGAACCAAGTCCTGAATTAAAATAAATACCTAGGCTTCAGATGAGGCAATGGTGAATCAACAGAGGGCCCGAGTCTTTGTTTCTCTGACTGCGAGCACCATAATTAGGGGAAAGAGCTTAGGGAATTATCTACATCTCAGCTTGAAAAGCCAGCTTGCTTTTCAAACCAGATCCTTACCATAACACTCACAAAAAGCATTTGGAGGACTTTTTCTGGGTGCTGCCCATGGTATGCAGCAGCAGTGACAGATGGGCAGAAGCAGGAAAGATGGGCTCTGCTTGTTTGTGCCCTGACGTACCAACAGCTTGTGGTTTTCACTCACGTTGGAGTGAGTCCTTCTCCTCCCTCATTTCTTCTACTGCATCAGGAGGCAGCTGCTGTAGGGTGACAGGGTGGTGTGGTGGGAAGAGCAGGGGTCAGCATATCTGGCTTCTGCCATATCTCCTCTCTGGGCCTTAGTTTCCTTACCTGTAGAATGGGGATGATCTACTTGGTGAGGATTATGTGAGATCACATACTGTAAAGGATCTACAAGGTATTCAAGAAATACTAATCACTCTTTCCTCTCTTCCTTCACCTCTGCCCCCAATGGAAGACTGAAGTATGATTCAAAACTTAATAAACAACTTGGTTCTGTCCCTCGAATATGCTAAGCTCTTTGTGTCTCAGTGATTTTTTGGACGCTGCTACTCTTCTGAGTGGAATGGTCTTTGCCCAGATTCTCTCATGGGTAGCTCCTATGCATCATTCAAGCCTTAGCTCAGAGGTTACTGCTTTCGAAGACCTTTCTTAACCTGGCCAAGGTAGCCCTCAGTTGGTCCCTTTTTAATACCTATGTTAATTTTTTCGTAGCACTTATGACTATATGAGAAATGTTCTTATTCTTTTGTTCTGCCTTGGTGCATATTGTCTGCTTCACTCTGCTAGAACACAAGGACCACAAGCATAGGATTTTGTATGTCTGATTCACTAGGACACTGGCCTGGAAGTCTATAGGCTTTGGTCTGGTGTGGCCTGGGAATCTGGGACTCTGAGACCCTGGTCCTGCTCTCCAGGAGCTTGCAGACATGTAAGCAAATAGTTGTGATGTGCACAGGATTTGGTGGCAACCTACTTTTGGCTTCCACAGAGGAGATAGGCATATACACACATAATTTTATGGTACTCTGAAGTCAGTGCATCAAAGGTGTTTTCTAAGGTGTGCTTGTACGACAACAGAAGATCTGATGATTCTGTCCAGATGTCCCAGGTAAGGCTTCTAAGATTCAGCTAGGATTTGCAGGATGAATAGCAGATCCTGGCAATGGCAGGTTAGGCTGGAAGGGCATTCTAGGCAAGGGAACAGAATGAAACATAGAAGAACCAAGCAGCACGCAGCCTATATCGAGGCATACCTTGTTCAGGTTTTTATATCACACTTGTAAAATTTCATCATGTTGGCTTCTGCTCTGCATTCTAACCTCTTAGGATTGTTTTCAGTTTCCCATCTTGGCATCTGTGATAATAATCTCTCTTGATTTAGAGTATTCTGAAATGTGTCCCTAAAGCCCAATAAAATTGGCCAGCAGCTGAAATTGAAGCACACAGATGGAAACGGGCACAGGACAAGAGACACTTACCCAGGAAGAGGTTACAATCGAACCACTCCCAGTGGGGCAGAATAGGGGGTGGAAAGAGCCTTGCTCACTCTGAATTTGGAAGGAAGACTTGGTGCCTTGCTGTTTTCTGTCACTTCTTGTGTAGTCTTAGGTGGATCATTAAATTTCGTTAAGCTTCAATTTCTTCATCTGGAAGAAAAAAGTAGCTAATAATACCTGGTAAGGAATGAGAATCCCAGGGAAAAAGTTTGAGATTGCAAGGAACCTTTACCAAGACCGAGGGTGTTAAGGCTGCAGGTCCTGGATTCACAGGCCTCTGTCACTTCACTCCCTTTGTTTCCTAACCATTTTCAGGTCAGGTTTGCAAAGCATTTCCACTTCCCTTTTTCCCCAATCTCCCCTACATTCCTTGGAAACCAGAGTATTGGTATATCTCCTGCTTTATCAGTCAACAGTTTAGCACTGGGGAGATTTCCATCCCAGATACTGCTCCAAAAAGTGGATCAAGTAATACCCATTTTTTTTAATGTATCTCCTCACTGAGATATTGGGAAGGATTAGAGAGTCATTAGGCATCTTGCCTTATGTCAGCATGTTAAATCCATTTTTTAGATTGCTTAGGGGATGGGGCTCCCTTTTGCTATGATCTGAGCTGGGGTTCTGCCCTCCACTGGCTGGGCTGCTGGTGTGTATCCTGTGAGTGTTTTAAGGAACTCTGGGTGTCATCTAACTCAGCTCCCTCATTTTACAGAAGAAGAAACTGAGGCCTTGAGAGAGGCAAGTATTTGTTCAGGCCTCGATAGTCAGTAAATGAGCCAAAACAAAATGAGATAACGAAGAAAAGAAAATCATCTGTGGTCCTACCTTCGCTATCCTATTCCTGCATGCAAATCTGCATAAAATCTATCAATATACCAATTTGTCCCAAAAAGGATCAGAGTGGGTTTTAAAAATATACACACACAAAAGTATTTCTGTAAAGTAATTGATAATGAGGGGACAAACCAGAGTAGGAGAAAATATATGCAAAAGACATATCTGACAAAAGACTGTTCACCAAAAATACACAAAGAACTCTTAAAACTCAACAGAAAGAAAGCAACCCAATTAAAAAATGGGCAAAAGATCTAAACATACACCATACTAAAGAAGATATACAGGTGGTAAATAAGTATATGAAAAGATGCTCAACATTATATATCATTAAAGAATTGCAAATTAAAACAATAATGAGACATGACTATATACCTACTGGAATGGCTAAAATCCAAACCACTGACAACATCACATGCTGGCTAAGATGCAGAGCAACAGGAACTCTCATTCATTGCTGGTGGGAATACAAAATGGTGCACTTTAGAAGACAGTGTGGAGTTTAATTACAAAACTTAACATAGTTTTACCATACAGTCCAGTAATTGTACTCCTCAGCATTTATCCAAAGGACTTGAGACTGATGTCCACACAAAAATCTGAACACAGGTGTTCATAGCAGCTTTATTCACAATTGCTAAAACTTAAAAACAACCAAAATTTCCTTCAATAGGTGAGTGGATAAATTAACTATGGTATTTGTAGACCGTGGAATATTATTAAGTGCTAAAAAAATGAGCTATTAAGCTGTGAAAAGGCTTTAAATGTATACTAGTAAGTGAAAGGAGCCAATCGAAAGGCTACATACTATATGACTCTATATGACATTCTGGAAAAGGTAAAACTATGGAGACAATAAAATGAACTGTAAAAGTGGTTGCTAGGGATGGGGGTGGAAGGATGAATAGGTGGAACACAGGTGTTATTTAGGTCAGTGAAACTATTCTATATATAATGGTGTACATAGAGGTGTATAATGTGTATATAAAGCATAACTGTGTATGAAAGTGTATTGTGGTGGATGCATGTCATTGTATGTTAGTCCAAACCCATAGAACATACAACACCAGGAGTGAACCCGAATGTGTACTATGGATTTTGAGTGATAATTGATGTGTCACTGTAGATTCATAGATTTTAAAATATGTCACTCTAATGAGAGATACTGCTAATGGGGGAGACTGCATGAGTGGGGGAAGGGAGTATTAGGGCACTCTCTACTTTCTGCTCAGTTTTTCTCTTAACCTAAACTGCTCTAAAAAATGCTATGTAAAAAAAAGTAATTGAGGAAATTAGGGCAAAAGGAAAATATTGATGGGGAAAAAACTTCAAAACCTGAGTGGTAATGGATAAAATGTGTGCCTTAAACCTTTACACACTTGCTAGAGTTGGGGCACATATTTAACTTCTGGGCAGCTAATTAAAAAAGAGGAATCATAGTATCTGTAAATGAAAAACAATTTAGCACAGTCAGTCCTGGAACTAAGACTAGAGAAGAATTTTTCTTGTGCTTTTGTACCAGGGACAGGATGAAATAGTGAACTATGTCCTCGATAACATTTACTATGTAAATAAAACAATGGGTTTTATAGGGTAGAGGCCTTGGCCTTATAATGCAGTTTTCCCCTAGGGTCCTAGTCTCAGTGACCACATGGGGCATTTTGGCCTGGCAGTGTGGGTCTGTATGAATGAGAGGGTGTCAGACCTCTTGAAAGAAATGGCCACTGTAAGTGCTGGGACTGGCTGCTACCTGCAGGGGGAAGAGGATGTCTTCAAATTCTCAGGTAGACTGGATGCTGGAGACAATCGGCATTCACTGGCTATTAATTAAATGCAAGGACAGTGGAGTGATTTCAGATGTAGCACTGTGATGCTGATCTACTTCCCTCTAAGGAATTTGTTTCAGTTTCTGAAAGAACATTGTACAAAATTGCAAGAATGAGAAAATTTTTAAAAACCAGCTTCACTGAGGTATAATTAGCATACACTGAAACTTATGCAGGCTAGCGTACAGATTACTGACCCATGTAACTACCCTCAAAGAAGACACAGAACATTTCCATCCTCTCTGACAGTTCCCTTAATGTCACACTCTTTTTTCAGTCAATCTCTTCTTCCTACTTCTTCTTGCTTGCTGCCCCACGTCCCCGCCAGGCAAACGGTGCTTTGATTTATATCACTACTGATTTGTGTTTTCTGGCTAGTATGTCATATAAAGGAGTCATACAATTTGTGTTTTTCTTTTGTGCCTTATTTCCTTCATTTTGTATTATGTCTGTGAGGTTCATCAGCATTACTGTGTATCTCAGTGGTACATCCCTTTTTATTGCTGGCTACTCTATATCACAATTTATTTCCCTATTCACCTGTTAATGAAGAACATTTTGGTTCCCGTGCTGGGATATTATGATAAAGTTTCTGTGAACAGCCATGCACAAGTGTTTGTGTGGACACGTGCTGTCATTTCTAATATTGTGACTAGTGGCTAGTGTCATGTGTTAAAGGTTCTTATTGCTTGTGAGCAGTTCTCTCTTTCTGCTTTTTCTGCTTCCCATTTCCATTTACCTTTATTGAGCTCAACTAAGAGGCTTCGTCTTAAATTTCTTACTCTCAGGTGATAACGTGTGCTCAGGTAGAGCCTCTCCTTTGTGGAAATGCTCACCATTCTCTCTGGCCCACCTGTGACGGACTTTTTCACTGAAGCTCGGAGTGTTCTCTGGAGGCATGCCCACACATGCAAGTCCTCATTTTGGCCTTAGGGCAAACCTGGTTCTAAAACACAGCTTTTCCTGGAGAGAACAACACTGGGGCTTAAGGAGAACTGGCACTGTTAAATAAGCCCCACCTTCCTGTTACTTTCTCTTAGAAAATCCAGGTACTTGCCTTCATTCTGTTTATCACAGTTGATAATTATCCAGAATTTTTTTGTGATTTATTGATTAATGCTTGTCTCTTCCACTAGATTGCTATTTTTTTTAACCGCTGTGTACCCAGCTGTTGCATGGAGCTTGGCTTGAGTAGGTGCTCAAAAGTATTTGTTGAATGAATACAAGGGTTCCAGCCATCACCCTGATCAGACTTGATAGATGTGACTATGATCCCATCTCATTTATTGCACATTTTAGGATAGAGTGGCTTAAGGTTTGTCACCACATGTGGGTGACAGCTCCCCAACTCTGTGAGAAGTTTTGCCAAGTGACCGAGGGCATTCAGGTCTCCTTCGCTCACTTAATATATGTGCGATGCTGAAATCTGCACAGCACCAGTGGCTCAAGTGCTGTAACTTCATCCTTGTGTTGATGGGGACTTGAGACCCAGAGGGTTTTTTTCCCAAGACATCCAGACCTGTCCATTTCAAGCCTAATGGTTTGGGGATTTAAAATGATGAGGCCTGAGTTTGAATCCCAGCTCTACCACCAAGTCCACTGAGTGAATTTGATCAAGTAACTTCACCTCCTTGAGCCTCAGCTTCTAGTCTTACAGGCCTTTTGATATTGATCAAAGCTCTTAGGTCACTTCAGGCCTTCTCCAGGCCTGACGATTTCTTTGACAGGTCCCCTTATGCCATGGGTTTGAGTCTGCTTATCTTAGGGGTATTTTCAACTGAATGTCTGGGTTTTCCATTCTCTTAGAGTGTGGGGTCCAGACTGAGAGCAAGGCGTGGCCTGACTAGTGCAGAGCTGGGCAAGGCTGCTTTTCGCTTGTTCTGGCTGCACATGTATCTGCGACGGAGGGTCACACCAGCTCTCATGGCGGACCCATCGCTCTGCTGATTCAGGTCCAGTTCCTCGTTGATTAATTCCTCTAGCTCCTCTCTTCATGTCAGTCATATTTATGGCTATTACTTAAAATTTTTAAATTCAGTTTTAACTCCCTGTCATCCTGGTCAGTCAAGAGATAGAGAGGCAAACCCTCTTGGTTATTTTTTGTTGTTGTTGGTTTTCAACTTATCCTGTTTCCTTTAGGTGGGAGCAGAAACTGACGCTGTTGCCTGATTTCCAGGAGAAATAAGGCCGAAACCACCAAATTGTATTACTCTTTCTTTTTTAAAGAAATTATTTAAAAAAAATTTTTAAGCCCTTTTACCTAAAAATTAATAAACTTTTCTACTAAAGAGCTCTTGGATGAAAGAGAAAATAAAAACTGAAATAATGAAAACAAAACTATGTACCAGAATATATAGGATAATTTTTTTAAAGGATAAACAAGTTTTTTTTATTTTACCAAATGTACATCACAGTGGTTCATCAGTCCCCTTCCACTCCCACCCCTGCCCACTCTCCTCCCCCTTGGGAACAACTACCCACTTCTCAGTGTCTATGAGTCTAATGCTGTTTTGATCCTTCTGTTTTGCTTTGCTTTTATACTCCACAAATAAGTAAAATCATATGGTATTTGTCTTTCTCTGCCTGGCTTATTTCACCGTGCATAGTGTCCTGAAGATCCATTCATGTTGCTGCAAATGGCAGGATTTCTTTCCTTTTATGGCTGAACAATATACCATTGTGTATATGTATCACAACTTCTTTATTCATTCATCTATTGATGGGCCTTAGGTTGTTTTCATATCTTGGCTATTGCAAACAATGTGGTGATAAATATAGGGTGCATATATCTTTTCAAAATCAGGGATTTTGTTTTCTTCCAGTAAATTCCTAGGAGTGGAATTACTGGGTCGAATGGTATTTCTATTTTTAGTTTTTTTGAGGAACCTCCATACTGCTTTCCACAGTGGTTACACCAGTTTGCAGTCCCACCAACTGAGTAGGAGGGTTCCTATTTCTTTGCACCCTCGCCAGCATTTGTTACTTCTTGTCTTTTGGATAGTGGAGATTCCAACTGGTGTGAGGTGATACCTCATCATGGTTTTAATTTGCATTTCCCTGTAGGGAAGGTAATGAAGGTAGAAAAGTAGGAGATTATATTGCAGGTGAAATAAGTGCATTGATAGAAGTAGAGGCTCAGACAGCAGAGGAAGGACCCCAAACTATGGAGACCAGAGTGGCAAGCCAGTAGTTCAGCGGACAGGCTGGGGGGTGTTGAGGTTTGGCCTTGAGGTTCCTAATCAGTTTCTAGTTCTTCAAATCCTTTGCTTTTTGAGGTCCGTGCTCTTCCCAGCCATCACTATATAAAAGAGGAATTCTCCATTCTAACGATTCATTCATTCATTCAATGAACATTGGTGGACTTCCAGGTACAGTTACATAAGAGAAAAAAGAAAGAGGGTCCTCATGCAGATGGCATTCATAGTCTTTGGCCTGAACTGCTTGCTTTATGCCAAGCAACTGCTTCCTGACCTATTCCCAATATCCTTGGCTTCTGACCTCTTGGTTATTTGTCTGTTTATTGCTTCAGTATAAAGTGGCTACCTAACACTGCTTCTCTGGAGTTTCCTCCTTGATATGATACAGACTCTTTCTCAGGCTGTATATATGAGCTTTAAAAAAATATTCTTCTCAGCTTGGTCAGAGCTCTGACACCTGTTACCTCCATACATGTGCTTCTGGGTGCCAGTGGAGGGCACCCTACACTGGGTTTGTTTTAGCCACACAAGGCAAAACTAGATAGCAGAGAAGCCAAGGAAGATCAATGAAGGCTGATTCTTGGTATCAGAGTATGTTGTGTGGGGTTCATAGCAGAACTCCATTCAGGGCTGGGAATAAAGAGAACAAGTTGAATCCTACTGGGGAAGGGAGTTGACAAGAGCTTTGCCACTTCTGGGACCTAGTCAGATGAGCTGAGATTTAGGGCAAGGACCTGGGGTCCTGAGGGAAATCAAGCCAGAAGCTCCTCATACAGCCTGTGACAACTAATGCTAGTTATGGGAAGGAAAAGAATAATAGTAATAAGAACAATGATGACACACACTGACATTTTTGCAATGGGCTGAACACTGTTCTAAACAGTCAGAGTATATTTACTAACTTGATCTGGGACTAATTTAGTCTGGGACTTTTCTGGTGAGCCTTGTAAGGGTGCCATTCAAAAGAAGTTAAGGTCACTAGACAATACCGTTGAGGACAGACATTTCTGCACTGAGAGCTAAGGGCTCTGAGTATTCCTTCTGTTTCTTTTGAAGACATATCCTATGCTTATCATGCTTGACTGTTGCAATGCTGAGTGAGGATATGGGAAAAAATGTCATTATGGTGTAGTGTGGTGGGCAGGGGGTTTTAACTTCTGGAGGGCTGTGATAGCTGCTCCTTGCAACCCAGCGGGCAGTCTGACGTGACATGCTGCTATCATACTGAAGAGGATAATGATAAGAATTCTGAAGAGTCCATGAACCAGACTAGTCTTTGCTCTTTGTGGTCCTGGAACCTAGGGAGGCCATTGCATTGGGTGGAGGTGCTTGTAGTGGAAATGCTGGGGAAACCAGAAACTGAGCTGGTACGGCTGCTTTTGTGAATGTGCCAGGGTCCTGCATTTACAGGCTACCTCACCTGGAGGCTTCTGGGGAACAGAGGCCATGGCTTGTGCTCCTTGGTGTATTCCATGGCATCTTGACTGCAGGAAATATTTGTCGACTTGAGTTGGAGAGTGGGCTTCCTCTCTGCGTGGGAGTTGGGTAAGATGACTTAAGGGATTCCATGGATTTCCCTGAGACTGAGTTCAAGTAGATGAGTGACATGAAACCTGATGCTCAGCACATGGTAGGGGCTCGTTAAATGTTGAATCAAAGCCCATTTCCTGACTGGATGCTGAATTATAAAATCAGGATCAAAAAGGGCTGAGATTTATCTTGTTCAAGCAGTATTACTGTCATTCTTTTCTAGGCAATGGGGAGAGTCCTAAATCCCTTTAGCAGGCAATTCGCACACTCTGAGAAGGTGGGCTCCTGGCTTGGAAGGACCTCTGTAGGGTTGTCCATTTAATCAGGGACATTTGCTAAGCACAGGGAAGACGAATCCAAGAATATTTGGACTAGTGCATCAGCAAGGTCCCTCTTGTAAAAAAAGGAGGACATGCAAGGATGGGGCCCACAAAGACGTACTTTTCTTTCCTGGTTGAACTGGGGGTCCCAGTATTGAAAATGGAGCCAATATACCATCTTATTGGATTGCTCTGAAGGAAAAAGAGATGATATGCAATACTGGCATCTAGTAGGCATTCAATAAATAGCTGCAAAAATAAATAAATAGTGCTTATAATTTATATTAAAATATTTCCTTCCTTATTGCTGCCTTAATTTTTGCTTTCCACTTTGGCATTCTGTGTCTTTTTTACTTTTAGGCAGCGCTGAACATAATGAGCCTGTGTTAAGCTTAGTAGCCTGTTGTCGGCTGTAGATGGCTTTTGCCTTTTCCCCCTATAAATGAAGCATCACCTCCTGGTTCCTTGTTGATTTTCAGAAGCACGGCTGTTTGACAAACCATTTCAGGTGCTGTCTGCAGGCTGCCTAACAAGTCTTCATCTTTCACATCACTCACTGTTCAACTGATTTAGGGCAAAGTACCCCCCACTGATGTGTAAGAAACAGATGCAGCATAATTGTTCTGTAGCTTCCTCCTTTTCTTTTCCTCTGTCCCCACTTCTGTGCAAGCTTTCCCAGCAGATCTGATGGCTTCCCGTACCGTTTCTCTACTGCCAATATATTCTGATAATGCAGTTTATTGCTGATGAAGATATGTTAATTAATATTTATGAGTATTTTTTCTTAACCGAATGTGGGATGCACTTTTATGTAATGTTTATTATTAATAGCCTGGTTTCTCATTTCTAGATTACTTTACACTTTGCAGATGCCTTTAGCTGGTCTTTGAACATCACCCCTGTGTCTCACTGGTTTGATGGCTCTTCCCTTCTTGTCCTTCTTTCTTAGGGTGGTACATAGGAGTGCTTGGGTACCTGTAGCGAACTGGTGCATAAGCACTTTCAGCAGACATCTCTGGCTGTGTGATTCGAAGAGGCAGCGCTTGGATAGAGCCCATGCATTCTGTTACCAGTCTGTTTTCCTCCATAGACTCATATAGTTTGTATCTTGGAACAGCAAAGTACACATTTGGATCATGGGCTCCCAGGGCTATATGGGACCTGGCAGGAGGTCAAACCCAAATCCCGTTCTGATGCTTTGCTTGACTTCCTTAGGCAACACAGATGTATTAGAACCTCTCACCTGCTGATGTGCTCTGGACAGGCTAGCCAAAGGGAGTGTGGTACCGGATTCAAGAGACAGAACTCATTTTGGTTAACTAGTGTGCAGTTGTGTTCATTTCAGAATGGCAGACTCCGTCACTGTTGCTAAATGTGAATGTGTTGACTAATCCAAGCGCATGAGCAGTGGTGGTCCTGTGCAATCTGTGGTAAAGCTTTAATGCTCAGTTACACACGTGTCACATGCCTATGCTGGCAGTCTTCCCCAGAGCGGCAAGAGGGACTTGTTCATAGTGATTCAGTTAATACTATTTTGTAATTAGGGTGGAAACATTCAAGGAAAACGTGACTGCTTCTGCCCAAATCCAGAAATTGATTCTAAGGAGCTACTTCACTGTGGTGGTTATTTTAGGTATAATTATTTAAGCCAAGGATTCCTATTTTCTCTGGAAATGCATTTCTGTCCTGACCTATTCCACCAAGGACTTGAGGCAGCTCGAATATTATATTTCATTACAAAGCAACCCTTCTGAGCTGAACGGAATATATTTATTTTTCAAAGTAACATAAATTAAATTGTATTTTGAACAGTTTTCAAAAATTAGAGGGGAAATATAGGAAAAGCTCTAGAATTGGAATCAGATGACCTGGGGTCCTCTCTCCGTTTCACTGACTCTATGGCTTTGGACAAGTCATTCTGATTTTGCGTCTGTAAGATGGGGAAAATCATATAGATGAAATAAAAATAAGAGTTTCCATTGATTATTAGTATGTGTCATATTAGCTTTAATGCTAATTTAATATAGCTCTAAATGCCTCGTGTGTCCCTATAAAGTATGTTATGATGTCCCTGATTTAAAGATAAGAAACGTGGGGGCTGGAAGAAATGACATGACTTGTCCAAATAAGTTCAAATAAGCAGATAAGGTATACAAAATAGGGAAAAAGGCTCTTTCTGTGATGACAGGATGTCACTAGATAGAGGGAGGAGCTAGATGAATGAAATTCTGTTCATCATACTTGTTTTCATGCTCATGGAAAGATGGCTGATGAGTACACCATCCTTAGTCCGCAGACAGTCACCTCACTGGGGCTGCTGAGACCCACCTCAGTTAGACTCACATTTTATAAGCTTATTCTAGATACATAGCTTGTTTCTTATGCCACTGAAGAAATCAAGGTTTGTGATAGGATATCAAGGCCTGGGTTCAAGGGCAGCTCTGCTCCCATTAGTTTTCTAAACTTAGTGGCTTAGAACAACACATATTTATTATCTCATAGTTTCTGTAGCTCAGAAATTCAGGCATGGCTGAGTTAAGTCCTCTGCTCAGAGTCTCAGAGGCAGCAACCAAGGCAGCTGCCAAGCTGTATTTTCATCTGGAGGCTTGACTGGGGAAGATTATACTTCCAAGATGGTTGGCAGAATTCATTTCTTTGTGGTTTATAAGAGCGGAGGACCTTGGCTTTTCACTGGCTATTGGCTGAATAGCCAATAGGTCTGAGAGTTTGCTTGCAGTTCTTGCCAAGTGGCCCTTTTTGTAGGCAGTTTGCAACATAACAGCATACTTCTTCCAGACCAGCAGGAAAGCTGGAGTGAGTCAGCTAGCAAGGTGGAGCCTTATACGAAGTAATGTAATCACAAGATTGACATCCCATCTCCTTTGGGTGCTCTTTGGGTTAGAAGCAAGTCACAGTTCCTGCCCACATTCAGCAGACTCCTAAAGCTGGTTTGGAGTTTTCTGTGGAACCTATGGCTATATATTTTTTTCTTTCACTAAAGGGCAGGGAAGGTTTAGCTGGGAAGGTTTGCTCATTTGTGGAGCTTCAAATGAGAGCAGTGATGGAGGTCAGTGATGCCTTCTGGGTGATCACATTAGCCAAATCAATTTGGGGCATCAGTGTTGAAACCACTGAACTGATGTTTGGGAAGTCTCTTACTCTCGTGAATTTTCTTAGTTGTTAAGTTGGGATCTTTATTTACAAACAGTAACATAGTACACTTACTAGTCACCTTCCTGCCCAGATTCTGATTACCACCCACATCAGCTCCTGAGAGATGGCATGGTGCCAGGTGCCAGCTTTTCTTGGGATTCATCTGCCCCTGCTCTGCAAAACTAAAAATGCAAACACTTTCTGGCATGATGAAAAATAATGCAATGATTTGCACATTTTGGATGCTTAAAATCAACAGAGGCCATTGTAAAGTCTTCCAAGCATCTTTTAAAAGAACTGACATGTCATCATTTTGCTGTGATTTTTCATCTCTTTTTCATTCCACCTTGTAATTTTCCTTCTGGACCAGTTAGCAAAAAAAAAAAAAAAAAAAAGTTTATAAAGCAGCAGTAAAAGAAAGCCTTAAGAAAATACTCCACAGAAAGAAAGAACATGCTCCACGGTTAGCCAGAGGTTTCTGAAATGGTCACTTCCTGCCTAATTCTGACCTTGCACCCTTATTCAGATACCTGAGTTAGGAATCCATGGTTAAGAAAACGGGGCCATAATGATATCTTCTGTAAACATATGCTGACTTCTAAAGGGATTCTTATGATTACCAGAATATTTATAATTTTCATCTCAAGGATTGGCTGAATTGGTTAATTTAGTTTTTGATGTTTTCAAATCAACATGCTTGCTCAGACAAGTGGCAGAGGGACTTGCCTTTAGTTGTCATTCCTTATGCTTGTGTAAATAGACGGTTCAGCTCAATTTTGACTATTACAGTTTTCTGTATTCCTTCTGGATTCTCATGAAAAAGGCTTAACAATTTTTAGAAGTTTTTATTGTACTTTTGTGTATAATAGTAGCTAGCTTTATTTTTGGCTCATTGTTACATTCTTATTACCCATTTTTGAGGAGGACATTGATAGCTATACTTGGCTTCTCCAATCCCTCTATAATCCATAGATTTACTGGTCTCATTTATCTATGCATGGATCACCTTTAATGCCCAGTCTAGCTATCTAATGGCTGGGTTTGATTTCTTTAGGAGAATCTTAATGCAGTCACTAAATCAGGAGAATCCCCCAAACAAACAGAACAGAATTTTAAATGAACCTCTTTGAAAAATTTGCGTTTTGGAAACTATTCCCTCAGAAAACTTTTTCCGAGAGCCAGTTGTGTGCCAGGCATTCTGCTTATTGCTATAGAACAAGGAGAAATACAGTTGCAGTGGTATTGGTTACAAATGACCTTGTTTTGCTCATCTTTGAATACACTAAATGCAAGCACTTAAAACTTACTAATAATCATGAAAGAAATAGGTAGTGTTGTTATAGAATTTATAATAAAATGCTCTGGAACCAGACAGTTTTAGTGGTGAATTATTTTAGAATTCAAAAGGCCAAATACATAAATTATTTTCTATTGCATGGGAAATAAAGGAATTCCTTATGTAGGAAGCCCTTTTTTTGTTGTTAGGGAAATGGCACATCTTCTGAGCTCCCTGTGTGTGTTGGTGGATTCTCATGGGATGCTTGATCCACATCCCATAATATAAGCTGAAATGACCATGTAATTGCTTTTCCTTGTGCAAGCAGCTATCCCAGGCTTTTGAATCTGAATGAATGGGTCAAAGAAGCAGGGGCAGTTAAGCATAAATATTCTGGAGTGGTGGGAGTGGCACCTGGAGTCCAAAGACAGCGGTGTCAGTGCTCCTGACAAGACATGGGAGGTGGTTGGGTGTGCTCAGTTTCCGTTGGGGTATCGGCTTGGTCTTCTAGCTTCGGTGTTAATCCTATGAACTCTTCACTATCTTACTTACAGGGGCTTACAAATGGAATCCCTTGAAATCCTGCCATTCTGCTAAGAAAGTAACTTCAAAGCAATACTTCATTTTGGGGGGAATTGACACTGATTAGCTTCCCCATCAAAGAATTGAAAATGTGGAGATAGAGATGCCTATAATATTACATTTAATTCTCCATACTGGAGAAATGGTCAATGCACAATATAGATCTTGTGAAATTTTTGGAGCAGCATCCTAATGATATTATGCAACAGAAAACTGTAGACTATCCTCGATAATGAATTAATATAAAACCCTATATAAAACAGTAGCAAACTGAATACAGTAATACATCAAAAGAATCATCCATCGTAACTAAGTATGGTTTAATCTGGGAAAATGAAGGTAGTTCTTTTATTGATTCCAGGATGGAAGGAAATTTATTAATATAGTCATAACTAGGTAAAAGAACAAAGAATTATATGATATTCTTAGTAGGTAGTGAAAAGGCATTTAATAACATGCTAGTCCAGATTTTTAATATATAAACCATAAGAAACTAAGTCGTTTTTTTTGTGTCATAATTAACTATTTAAAAACTAACTATTCCAGATTTTAAAATATAAACCTCAAGAAACTAAGAATAGGGATTTTTCTTTTTGCACCAAAATTAACTATTTAAAAACAAACACATGATTCTTAATAATGAAACACTAGGCTCATTGCCACCAAAATCAGGAATAAGGTATTTTTATAACTTTGTTTTGGAAGTTCTGGGGCAAAAGGACAAAAGGACATCAAACAAATTAAAGATTATTGCAAAGGAAGACACAAAAGCATTTCTGTCTGCATATGTTTATATTCCTAGAAGGCCTGAGAATATCACCTGTAAAACTCTTCAAAGTAATACAGTTCAATAACATATCTATATATATACATTAAAATTAATCAATTTTTCTATATATAACAAAATATTTGGCAATATGATTGAGAAAAATATCTAAGTCACAACTGCAATAACAACAAAAGTAGTAACAATTTTAAAACATGAGGAACTACTTAACAAATTATATGGAGTAATATGAAGAATATTTGGATAAATGGAAAGAAACAGCGTGTCCTATGTTCTTGAATGAGAAGACTAACTAGTGTGAAAATGTCTTGCCTTCTCATAGACCTACTCAGTTCTTCCCAAGCCTCGTTAAGTAAGAGCTATATGGGGCCTGATCATAGACTAGTCATCATTACCTTGTTGCAATACAAGTGCAGTAAGATAACTTATGGACAATATAGCAGCAGGGCTCTGCTAGCAGAATCGGAAACTCAGGACCTAGACATCAGATTCAGATGTAGCTTGCTAAAGACAGTGTTTGAAAGCATATAATGTCTCAGTGAAATGGTAGGGAGATACAAGAGACTTGGTAAGCTCCCACTGGGTGTTTCCATCCCCTGTCTGTACATCACCATAGACAGACAGATAATCACTGCTGACATTCAAGGAAACTGGAAGAGATGTAGGAAACCCCATTCAGCTTGATATCCTTGGGTAGTCAGGGGTTGGGTAATAATCTGGGCATGCCACCTGTACAGTTGCACAGGGCCCCATACTGAAAAGGGTCCTGTACTTGGTTTAATGCTATGGTGTCAAGATCTTGCAGTTCTTAATAATTTTCGAACAAGAGAACCTGTGTATTTTTTTAATTGAAGTATAGTTAATTTACAATATTATATTGGTTTCAAGTATACAACATAATTATCTGACATTAAATGCCCATCTCAACTAGTATAGTTACTGTCAACATAGAAAGATATTACAGTATTATTGACTATATTGTCTATTCTGTACTTTCATCCCTGTGACTAATTTGTATTATAATTGAGATTTTGTGCCTCTTTATTCGCTTCACCTCTTACCCACCCAGCCTGACCACTTCCCCATGGTAACCACCAGTCAATTCTCTGTGTCTACAAGCCTATTTCTGTTTTGTTTGCTTTACTTTGGTTGTAGATTCTACATATAGGTGAAATCACATGGTGGTTGTCTTTCTCTGCCTGGCTTATTTCACTTAGCATAATACACTCTAGGTCCATCCATGTTGTTGCAAATAGCAGGAGTTCTTTCTTTTTTATGGCTGAATAATATTCCATTGTATACATGTATCACATCTTTATTCACTCTTGATGGACACTTTGGTTGCTTCCATATCTTGGCTATTGTAAGTAATGTGACAGTAAACATAAGAGTGCACATATCTTTTTGAACCAGTGATTTAATTTTCTTTGGGTAAATTCTCAGAAGTGGGATTGTTGAGTTGCATGATATTCCTATTTTTAGTTTTTTGAGGAACTTCCATACTGCTTTCCATAGTGGCTTGACCAGGTTACATTCTCAGTGACAGTGTAGAAGGGTTCTCTTTTCTCCACATCTTCACTAACACTTGTTATTTCTTGTCTTATGAGTAGTAGCCATTCTGAGGTGATATCTCATGTAGTTTTAATTTACATTTCATTGATGATTAGTGATGTGGAGCATTTTTTCACATGCTTGTTGGCCATCTCTATGTCTCCTTTGGAAAAATGTCTATTTAGTTCCTCTGCCTATTTTTAAACTGGATTATTTGTTTTTTTGGTGCTGTTTTGTTATATGAGTTATTTATATATTTTGGATATTAGCCCCAGTGACCTTTGTTTTCATTTTGCACTGCATATCACCATAAAACCTAACTGGCATGAGATATCAGAGTATTCATCTTTGTCCTAAGCACAGCTTCAGTAGGACAAACACATTTAATGTGATCTCAGTCAAAATCCTTTTTTTGGGCCCCTGTCTTGCCCACATTCCCCTGAGTCCTTTATGGACCCCTATTCTGTATAAGATTCTGGCCTATGCTAGAGACAGAGATGGAGGAGACAGTCCTCATCCACAAGCTGCCCAACCATTATAGAGTGGAGTGGTAAGAACATGAAGTGATGTGTTATCTAAGAGAAGTATAAGCCAAGAATTCTGAAGGAGTACAGGAACAATTACCTGCTTTTTATGAAGATATAACATTTGTTCTGTTCTCCAAGGATAAATAACAGTAAATGTGTAGAAAAGCTGGGGTAGGGTAATCCCAGGCAGAGGAAGGGTAGAGGTAAAAGGGTCATGAAAGAATAGAGTGCATTTCAGGAGTAGCAGGGAGCTCATGGTGATTAGAACAGGGAAATACAGTAAGAATATTGAATAGAAGATACCATTGGAGAGGTAGGTTGGGGTTGGACTGAAGAGGTTTCATGCTAGGCAATTTGGATTCTATCCAGAAGAAATTAGGATGATTTATAGACTTTTCTTTTTTAAAAAAAGTTCAGACATAAAGTTGAAAGAATTTGACAGTGAACATCCATACACACTACCTAGATTCCATCATTAACATTTAAGTGCCTTTTTTCTTTTTTTCTAAAGCAAAGAGGCAGGATCATGCAAAGACTATGGAACACTGGAGGTAGAGAGATAGTGGGAAGGTAATAAGTTAGGAAGTTCTTCAAATATTTCAAACTATGCAGGATAAAAATATCAAATGAACTATGATTTCCTTCAACAGTTTCCCCCTCAAATCTTTGTAGACATCACTTTATTATCTTCTGACATGTCGGTTTTCCAGAGTAAAAAATCTGAGAATTTTGTTTCTCTCAAGATAATGACTTTTTTCCTCCTGGTTGTTTTTAGGACTCTCTCCTTCAACTGTACAATCAACAAAAATTTCAGGCGTCTGGGTTTAAGCTTCTTTTTCTTAATTTTGGTGGACTAAATATTTTTTTACAAGTCAAATGTTTTTAAGCTCAGGGAAGTTTTCTTCATATATGTTTTTGATTATTTTTTCTTACTCAATATTCCTGGAGTCATTTATTATTCTTAGATTGCATCAGTATTTTCTTCTCTTTTTTATTATTTACTGAATCAGTTAGATTTTTTTGCTCTTCTCTTAGAGTTATTAGGGACCTCAGCTTTCCTTCCCCATGTGTGCCTTGATTTTTCACAGTGCCAATCTAATAGAGAGATCATTTATGTTACTACTTTTTCTAATTTTGCCTGGCTCCTGCTTTATTCTCAGCTAATTGTCTTGAACCTTATACTATTTTCCTTTTACTTCACCTTTCTGTTTAGTGTGTTTTATTTCCTTTTAGTCTTTTATTTCTTTATTATAATTACTTTTGTTCTATAGAAGTTGTTCCATCTTTAACTCCACTGAAAATTCATTGTAATTTAAAACTCCCTTTTAGTTCATTTAATGTTTTTCAAGGTTATTATGTGTCCTGTGAGTATTAGGATGATGCTGTCCTTTCCTCTGGCTAAAGTTTTATTTCATGGGCTCATATTGGATTTATATTTTGTTCATCTGCAAATAAGGGAGTATCTCTCTAGACATGTATTTGCATGTACCCAACACATGGATTAACTTTGACCTTGTCTTGAGTACAGATAAACCCATTCTCACATCTAGAACTGGAGACATACTGTTAACATATCCTGGTCTAAATACCAGTACATATTGGTCTTTAATTAACTACCAGTGATATAGGCTGAAGTGAGATAATTTTCTACACAATTACCTGATTCTCTGATACTCTGTACTAATGGTATATGTTAGAAATGACTGTTACCAGCATATGCTGTGTTCACCTCATAGCACTTTACCTCCCATGATGCAGAGGGTCACAGACATACTTCATAAGTAACAGGGCATTTGATTATTAGCTGAAAGTGAGTGACCACATGCAATACTGTATTGCTCAGCTTACCATCATGATAAATGTAGTCTTAGTAAATATTGATGATGATGATGTTTATTACCTAATACATCTTTTCCACCACACATGACTTTAACCAGGCCCTTGAAATTATGATTTATAGATTTCATATTCTTTACTATGTGCTAAGTCTCCTTGGTCTAACACTGTCCATCAGAAAACATACTCAGTGGGAGAGATTCCTACTTCTGTGCCTTCTACCTATGGATGTTCTTCCCCCAGTGTCTTGCAGGTGAGTGTTGCCTCACCTACCTTTAAGGTTTCTTAACCTTAGCTGTGCTGGAAGATTCCTAAGTGGGTGGAGTCCTGCTGATGGCCAAAGTTGTGTTTCCGTTTAAGTCCAAAAGGTGTGCTTCTTATATAGGAGTCAGATATTACTTGAGGTGCAGCCTCTATACCAGGTATTTGTGTGGTGGTATAGAAAACTCAGGGCATAGGGTGCCAAGGGAAAGAAAGAGAGGAGACCTTTGGGAGCATATGTAACTTGGATCTCAAAACTCATGGTGTTCATTTATCTACTGGGACAAGGAAGACTTAAGGAAAGACAGTGACAGGAAGCAAATTTCTTTAGAAGATTTAATAAATCTAATCATTCTTCCACATGGATATCTAAAGAGCTTTGTGAAAAAAAGGATTGTGTTGTTATGATTAAAGATCTTCTATAGTTCTCCATTTCCTAGAGGACAAAGTGCAAATTTTGTAGGATGTCAATTATGGTTTTTCACAGTTGGGCCCCACACATTGTTCCCCCATATACACTTGCTGTGCTTCAGCCACTGTGGGTATTTTTTTACATCATATTCTTTACACATTCATGCTTGACCCTTCTGGTTGAAATGCTTTCTCTTGTCACTTCCATCAGGAAATCTACTTATCCTGAGTCAAGAAATAGTGACTCCACTGTCATTATTTCAGTAAAGTCTTCCATTATTTCACCACTTAGAATTAATTATTTATTCTGTGCTTCCATAATATAAGAGGACTCACTACAATTCTGTATGTGTGTTTATTTACTTCAATAAATTGAGTTTAATTAAAATGTAACAATTTTGAATGTATACAATATATAGTACAAGAGCTGATATTAATTCAATCAACAAATATTAAACAACCACTTTATTATTATTATTTTTTAAATGCTAAGCACTTTGGATGTAGGTGTGAACAAAACAAAGTTCCCAAGTTCATGAAACTCACAGTTTAATAAAGGGATGATAAATGACTATAAATTTCAGATGGTGACCCAAAGCAGCCACTTATGAGATGTGTGATGAACTAAATTTTTTGAATGAATATTTCATGCTAGCATAGAAGAAAGAAGTACAGTTTTTGTAGCAATTATCTTTGGCTTTAGAGCATTCAGTAACCACAAAAATATCAGCATTATTCAACAATAAGCAGGGTATTTTTTAGTTCATGTGTCTGTGGGTAAACCCAGGTGTTCTAGGCTGAGCTCAGGTGGTTGAGCTGGGTTCACTCATGTGTCTGTGACTAGCTACGGCTGGCTGGTCTAGACTGGGGTAGTTTACCTTTCTTTTGCAAGCAGAAAATAACTCTGACACAAAGTGTAGGAGTGCAAATGCTAGTAAGCAACCCAACTCCAAGTCTTCACTTGTGTCCTATATGTACCATCCCACTGACCCAAGCAAGTCACATGGTCAAGCCTGGAGCCAAACGGTAAGGCTGACACAAAGCAGCACCCATCCCACAATGCACTGCAGAGTTACATGGCAAAGGGTGCAGATGTATGATCCTGTTACTGGGTAAAGAATGAAAAACTGTAGCAGCTTTAGTCCACCTCAGGTCTCTTAATGTGTAAGACAACATGTGATAAGGATTGGAGCCTAATCAATCATCCAGCCAGTACTTGGGGAAGTTTCTTGACCTCTCGTTACCCTCTGTCTATCCTTCATCCAATCCCTACTACCTCATCGCCACCCTTCACCCGCATGTCCATCACTAACACATGCTTGCTCATTCCCTCAGTCTTGGTTTATCACTTACTCAGTGATGCTGTGGTTTCTAGCATCTGCATCGGAGGAAGTTTTTCTTTTTTTCCCCTGTGGTATGTACTTGTGTGTGTCTTGGACAGCTCTGCTGCACAGAACATTAATGCCAGACAGTAGTTAGTGTATAAATACTCCCATTTCCAATTCCGTCACTCAACGGGAGGGCACTGGCAGTGTATCTTCCATAGCATCCCCAGAGTTCCCCAGGGGCATCAAGCTCCATGTTTGGCAGTAAACCCTTCAGACTGTCTCCTGTCTCCACTCCCCTGTGGGTATCTCCTGGGATCACTCTCAAACTACTTGAACTCAAATCCTTGTATTGGGATCTGCTTCTGTGGGAAGCCAAGCAAGAAAACAGGTATTGAAAGTCTACTGTATGCAGAAAGCATCTTAGAAGTCCACTCTTATGCTAGTAAGTGAATCCTGAGATGTTGTATTATTGCTGATAACCAGTTTATAGGAAGACACACCAAATGAGTAGTGAAAAGAACTGGGCTTTGGAGTCATGCAAACCTGGGTTCCAGCACTTTCTCCACCACCTGCTTTCCTAAACTTCTTGAGTCTTCTCATCTGTAAAATGGGGATAATGCCCATATCATAGTGTGAGCACTAGGTGTAATAACACACATAAAGTGTTATCTATGGTGCCTGACACATGGTAGGTATTCCGTAAGTATTGACTACCCTTATTGCCAAACAATATAACAAATTTATACAACACTGTGAGTGGACATCATCTCATTTAATCCTCACTACAAGTGCACGGGGAAGGTGCTGTTATTATTATTATCAGACCCATTTTACAGAAAAAGAACCTGAAGCTCAGGGAAGCCAAGACACTCAAGCAGGATCAGCCAGAACTGGGCATCAGAAACAAATCTTATGACTACAAGATCCATATTCTTTCCATTTAATTCTATCCTCCTTCAGCTCTCTTGGTTATTTATTCTCTGCCTTGCCTAGTATAAGTTCCCCAAAGAACAGGGATAGATTTATTTTCCCCGTGGATTCTGGGGCTCCACTCAGGGAATGTGGTTATTGAGAAAGAAATTAAAGAATTGTCAGGGGGAAAAGACAGGAAAAAGACAGCTTGTAGGAGAATGTGATAAATTCAACTGAGAAAGCGCCAAGGGCGAAGCCACATGCAAAGCTGGCACCAGAGCTCAGGCCTTTAGGCTGTTGCTTAATAATATTAACAACTAATATTTGCCTAGCATTTTACAGTTGTCAGAGTACTTCCTGATGTTTAGTCTCACTTGAGTCTCACAACCGCCCTGTGCTCTGAGGTGACTTCCTTTGTCAATATTTTAGTGCAGGAAACTGAGGCTCAGATAGAATAAGGGATTGGTTTAAAAACAACCAGCCAGTAAATGTTAGAATCAGAGGATCTGGGAGGGTCTAGAAACCAGATATTCTATTGTCAACTGCTGGGGTCTATGAGAACATTTTCCTACACTAGTAACAATTAGAGTTTGCAAAGTGCTAAGCAGTTAAAGCCCATTCACAAATATCTCAGTTTCTACAGCTATGAAGGCAGCTATCCCTACTTTATGGAGGAGGAAGCCGGGGTCAAAGGCCTTGCCAAAGGCACTGTTGGGAGTTGCCCATTTGGGATGCAGTGATGTTCTACTATAGAATCCCTCCACCACTCTGTCCAGCTGGGTGCTAACCTTCACCAAACTGAATGAAGAAATGACTTCTCTCAACCCAGTCCCAGCTTCTTCTCAGAGAGAAAACCTTCCTTTCAGCCCTTTTTGCCTCTTACTCGTTAGTCAAGAGGGGAATGGTTCTCATAAGGGGCAGGAGAGAGGCCAGGCGGAAGTCTTGGCAGGAGCATAGCTTGTCCCATTTGCTAATGAAGATCAGCTGGACCTCTTGAGCTTCCCTCCCCCTGACCCTAGCAGGGAGGCATCTCACTGAGTAAAAAGTGCAGCTTCAGAAGCAGACACTTCTCACAAACCAGGAACCGATGTGGCTTCCCGGGCAGGGCATTCCATTCATCTATTGTCCATCCGCTCTAGCCCATCCACAGGCAAACATGGCAATGAAGACAGGGAGGGGTCTGGGAAAGGTGGCTGTGCCTTTCCTCCTCAGAACGAGAACCAGCTCCCTGCTTGTAAGTCACAGAGGGTCTGGGGGAAGACCAAGCTTTGGTACCAGATCAAGCCAGGGAACTTCTATACCAGTTTCAGAATCTGGGTGTTTATTTTTCTTGCTTGTATTGTGAATTTATAACAAGCTGAGAAAAAAGCAGACCTCTCTTTTTTTTTCATTGGCCTCTCACTCTCTTCCCAACAATGTCTGGGTTTCCCTCAAAGCTACCAAGTGCTAATTTGAAAAATATGTTGCCGACAAGTGGGAGAAAAGCAGGCATCCAATGTGAAATGCTCTTGGGGGCACGGAGGAGCTCCCAGAGAGAGAGGGAGAGAAAGTGCTGTGAGCTTTTTGAGCACCAGGAAGAAATGGCACTGACAGAGGCTGAGATGTAATGGGAAAACCCTCCATTGCATTCAAGCTACTACACAAGTCTCATTGTTAATTTTATTCACTGCATTTCTCATAGTCATCTGTAGGATACTTCATAAGAAAAAAAATATTTCAGAGTTAATTAGAGAAAATACTCACATCTACTGAGAGCTTATAGGTTTTCTCTTCAAGGATAAAAAGACCTATGTCACACATTAGGTTCCTGATTTTGCTTTGTCTGCCAGGAAGCTTAGAGTAACATTTGCAGCTCAGGCAGAGCTGCGTCGGATTGCTCTCCACCTTCTGAGCCGCATCCTGTTTTCCCTTGGCCTGTTTCTCATATTCTGATGCAATTTCTTTCATTCTTTTTTTGTTTGTTATGATGATGAAAAATGAGTATTTTACCATTCTACATGTTATGTGAATGGCTTCAAATTCTTTGTGGAGTGAGGTAATATATAAATAAATACACATATAAATAAATAAACATGCACATCAGTAAACCTTGCTGGAACAAACTTTGGATGAGCAAATTAAGAGGAAGAAAGAACAAGGGAAGGAACTCCTGACATTAACTTTGGGCTTCTTCCTCTTCTCCATGAGCTTCCATCCCCTCTTCACAGCGGCTGCCACCCTTGAGAGACGCACCAAGGGTTTGGAGAGGACTTTCAAGAGTGGCTTACGGTGTGGCTGCTGACCTGCCCTTCCTGTCTATGGAGCACCAGACACTGAGGGCAGAGAGTTCAAGTCCATTTGAACATTTCAGACATGTCCCTCAGTTCTTTCTTTCCTGTGATTTCTGACCTCTCTATGGCAGTCTGATTTCTTAAAGTATTAGAAAGAGTATAGGATTTAGAGGCCAAAGACTATGAAGTTTCTAGCTCCGACTCTGAGGACTTGGGCCTAACCCCTCTTACCTTCTGCAGGTTGGAAAATAGTAACAACTCTACAGGGTTAATTTAAATACTAAGTGAAAATGGAGGTGAAAGCACCAAGTGGATTCTGAGGCACTGCACAAATCTCGTTATCACTGTGAATGCGGGGTTCTTTGCAGGCTTTTCCCCCCACCGTCTGCTCCCTTATTTCACAGCAAGCCCTTTGCCAGCATCCCCTGTATTCCCTTCGTCCCTGACCATGCCTCTGCCTGGATGCCCTTCTCCTCCTGTTGAGTCCATGGCAGACTCCTACACAGCCCTTAAAGCCCAGCTCAGATACCACCAATGTGGTGAAGTCGTGCCCCTGTTTTCCTCATTCTCGGTCACCAAAGCACTGGGTTCTCACCATTAATGTCGCTTTTGCTGTATTGTACTTGGTTGCTTCTTGCCTGTTACCTCTCAGTGCAGCTTCCGAACAGCAGGACCTGATTTGTTTTAAATATCTAACGTGTTGTAAGCGTATCTAGCTTTTAAAATGTTAAACAAATCACAAAGTAAACACAAGTGAATTTTGAGACCTCTGAGTGGAGAACAAAATCTTCTCAAAATCCATCTATACCTTAGAAATATTTTGTGCTACAAAAAGTCAAGTTGGTTAAGATGAAATACCAGGCCATAGCACTGAAATGGGCCGTTTACTTTGTGACTGTTAACTGGTGATGGACGGATGGATGCTTCTACTTTTGAGAAATGCTGATTTCCAAGTCTAGGGCCACATCAACTCTGGAAGGGGATATTAGGGGACTGTCAAGAGACATGAGGGGACGTTTCATTTCACAGATGAAACAAGGCAGATGGGGTGGTGGTGGGAGCAGTAAAGCAGAGAGGTTTGGAACCCAGGCTGTGGCATCAGCTACCTGGGTAAGCAATTCAATCTCTGTGTTTCCTTGTGATGGTTACTTTACTGTGTTACCTTGACTGGGCTGAGAGATGCCCAGAGAGCTGATAAAACCTTATTTCTGGTGTGTCTGTGATGGTGTCTCTGGAAGAGATTAGCATTTGAATCTGTAAAGAAGATCACCCTCACCAGTGCAGGTAGACATCATCCAGTCTGTGGAGGGCTTGAATAGAACAAAAAAGCAGAGGAAAAGCATTTCTTTTTTCTTGTTTGAGTGGTGACAGCCTCTCCTGCCCTCAGACATCAGTGCTCCTGGTTCTCAGGCCTTTGGGTTTGGACTAGAACTACCCGACTGGCTTTCCCGGGCCCTGGCTTACAGATGGCAGGTCATGGGGCATCACCACCTCCATATCCATGTGAGCCGAGCCCTCCTAAGATGTCTCTTTCTATATGTGGCCTGTTGGCTCTGATTGTCTGGAGAAGCCTGATGAATACATTACCCATTTGAAAAATGGGGATGATAACAGCAATTCTCACTTTGGTTTGTTTTGAGAATTAAATGAGATAAGACATGGAAAATATTAAATTTAATGCCTGCTACATGGTAAGTGCTCAAAAAAGGTCATTTCTTCTCATGATTAAAGTGCAACCTCATTTTCATGCAGAAGCCTGTGTTTCTCCTGAGATTTCAGAGATCCGACAGCTCTGTGCTGCTGGCTATTGCCATCCTTCTTCCTAAGTAGCCATGTGCACCTGCATTAGGTGGGCAAGATTGGAATATCCACTGGGCTTCCGTGGCCGACTGAAGTGACTGAGGCCTGGATGTGCTCTGACAAAAGGCATGTGGCCTTGCTCTGCTCTGCTCACATCTCATCAAAAGTGTTGACTCATCTGGATGCAGCATTTGGAGAGGATCATCGACAACAAGGACCACATTCAAAAACTCATTTCCCTGTCTGTACTGTGAAGATGATGATCTTATTTAATTTCTGGAAAAAACAAATAATATGAAGTGTGGCAAGGTTCCTTATAAACAAAAAAGGACTACCTATGTCTTTGTCATTATGATGGGACAATGTAAGGTTGAATTCAGTTTGGTGGACACCATTAGAACCAAGTCGAGTGTGTTCTGACAGCTCACCGTGTGGGAGTGTTAACCACCAGGCCCGTGTGGTAGGGTTCTGGGCATGGAAGAGTCACAAGGGAAGACAGATGGCAATATGCCCTTCAGTGCTTTCTGCCAGGTGTGGCTTCTATCCAAACAAAAAAGCAAAAAAGGGAAAAAGTTCTTCCCAGCTATGAATGAAACTTGGAGGGATCTGTGCTGGTTGACAGGGGGCCACTACCACCTCTGCTGACAAGAGAGCAGCCCCTTGCCTTATGCAAGGGTGTCACAGAAACACAGTGTTCACTTAGCCAAGGGAGCTGCATCGGCATTTTAGGAGATTGCTGATCTCGACTCTCTAGAGAGCCTTACATCTTCTCCCTGACAGGACACCACAGCAGTGATGAGGACGAGAAGGACCAGGACCATTTTGGCAGGGTACCCTGGTGATGTAAATTCAGCCTCTACTCACTTTGATAGTGGGCACCAAAGCAGGGGAAATCTTGTTCCTCAAATGGACAATGGCTATATTCCTGAGGATTTATGTGCAAGGCAGATTTCCATGAGTCTGATCGTTATTTGGTGGAACTCACTGAGAGATCTGAAACTATTTTCATGGTGGGAATTTTAGTGTTTTGTAAATTTGAAGTTTTCTACATTGGATTGTTTTTGAAATGTGGGCAATGTGTGTAACTAACAAAACTGTGCTTGTTTTAAGCTGTACTACACATTTATTAATGCCTTGCATTTGTAGAAGACTGTCAAGTATTGCAAAGTTCTATATTTTATTGGAAATTAACTCAAAGTAACTTGAACAGTTTGCTTTGTTTGGAACAGTGGGCAGATGTAATTCTTCAGCATTTTATGAAGCAAAGGCATTGTATATTCATGGATGTCCCATGTATCTACAACTCATGTCTCTCGAATAGTCTCTTAAAGGTGGAGCTGGCTCTTAAATATTCACAAAATGTTTCTGTGAGGTACTTCACAAATATGGGATGTTGTGTTTATATAACATCACTTAATTTTGTATGTTGGGAATCGGGCTTGACAATTGGCATGCCCTGTGCCATCATAAATGGAACATCCATACTCTGCCTGCTATCATACCAGGTGCTTCCATGTTCATTATTTCATTTAATTATCACAATGGATATTATTTAGCCCACTTTACAGGTGAGGAAACTGAGGCTCAGTAACTTGAAGTGACTTGCTGAAAGTTAAGGACATTGCAGATCTAGGACTTTAACCAGAGATTGTACTACATCATCATGTAACCAGTGAGCAAAACTGACATGATTTGAGTCAAGATGGAAGGATAGGGGAACAGAAAGGAGAATTTAAAACTAGTGACTGAAGGCATAGTTGTAAAGATGGAAAGGCTTCTTAATACAGATATTGTAGCCGTATGTCTACAGTTTATCAGTGCTTATCAGAAGCCTCACATTGTGCTGTTTCTCATTAAAACTTACAGAATTTCCGTAAGTACTGTCTTATTATCCAGTTGTACAGATGAAGAAATTGAGGTACAGAGATTCAAACTGTCTTGCCTCAGGCCGTACAGCCTAATGAGCAGGGACATTTGGACGCAGATGCGCTGCTCACTCTCATTCTGATGCTCAACATCCAAACTCTTGAAATGTAAATTCTTTTACCTGTTAATAACAATTGGAATTTTGGCCCCAGTCCAAATCTTGTTCAATAATATACAAGGCCATGAAGCCATACAACAATGTACTTTGAAACTTAAAGACCGGTGTTTTCTTTTTTATTGAAGTATCATTAATGTACAATCATATTGGTTTCAAGTACACAACACAGTGGCTCAAGTTACCCGTATTAAATCCTCACCCCTGCAAGTATGGCTGCTATCTGTCAACATAGGAAGATATTACAGAATCATTGACTATATTCTCCATGCTGTACTACCGTCCCTATGACCTACTTATGATTGATAATTTTGGGGCTCTTTCATCCCCTATCCTCTCCATCCATCCACTCCAACCCCTCCCCATGGTAACACCAGTCACTTCTCAGTGTCTGTGAGTCTACTGCTATTTCATTCATTTTGTTTTGTTTTGTTTTGTTTTGAATTCCATGAATCAGTGAAATCATATGGTGTTTGTCTTTCTCTGCCTTGCTTATTTCACTGAGCATAATACCCTTCAGGTCCATCATGTTGTTGCAAATGGCAGGATTTCTTTTTTATGACTGAATAATATTCCATTTTGTATATGGACCACATCTTTATCCATTCATCTACTGATGGACACTTAGGCTGCTTCCATATCTTGGCTATTATAAATAATGCAGTGATAAACATAGAGGTGCATATGTCTTTTTGAATCAGAGATTTTGTTTTCTTCAGGTAAATTCCTAGGAGTGGAATTACTGGGTCATACAGTATTTCTATTTTTAGTTTTTGAGGAACCTCCATGAAAGACCAGCATTTTTGTAGAACAAAAAAATTATTTGATGCTATGAAAATAGTAAAAAATGGAGAACTTATCTTCCCTAAGATGCTGTGGAGGCTTAAAACACAGCCAGATAGCTTTTTAAAGATATATTTTTATAAAAGTTGTAGGTACACACAGTTAATGTCCAGTAGTTTTACATGGCTTGTAATGGAGAACAGCAGTCTCCTGCCCATGTCCTCTATCCCTACTCCTGTTCCCACTTCCCAGAGGCAACCGCTTACATTAATGTTTGCCTCCATGTTTATAATGTCATGCATATACTGCCACTATGTATTTATTAAGCTATTGCATTAGTTTCTAAGTCCTACTGTAACAAAGTACCACAAATTTTGTGGCTTAAACATCAGAAATTTATTGTCCTATAGATTTGAAGCTAGCAGTCTGAGACTGCTGTCCACAGGGTGGATTCCTTCTGAAGGTAGAAAGAGAGTATCTGTTCATACCTCTTTTAGTTTGTGGTGGATTGCTGGCAGTCTTTGGTATTCCTTGACTTGTGGACACATCACATTGATCTCAGCTTTCATCTTCACATAACCGTCTCCCTGTGTCTTCTTCAGAGTCTCTCTGTGCATGTTTGTCTCTGTGTCCAAATTCCCACTTTTTATGAGGACATTAGTCATCCTGGATTAGAGCACAACTTAATGACCTCATTTTTACTTGATTACCTCTGTAAAGGTTCTAAATAAGGTCATCTCCTGAGGTACCAAGGGTGAGGACTTCAACATATTTTTTTGTGGGGTCGAGACAGACAGTTCAACCCATAGAACTTATCTTGTTTTCCTAACATAAAAGGTGAGATTTAACTCTTATCTCTACATCTTCCTTCTACTCACTTTTACTCCTCCCATTTTTCTGGTAATAATTTTTTGTCAAATTGAGATTCATTGTTCATTTTGATTATGTAAGTATTATTTATATTGGAGTCATGTAATGAGTTTGATTAAATTCCCTTTCCTGGGCAACTTTTGGTTTTCATGGGAATTATTAATGGCCTTGTGTTATTTACTTAGTTTTCTAACTTAAAAGAGATGTTATAAATTGTAAAAGGTGCTTCTGTAAATCAAAAAAGATAGAAAATTAGTAAAAAATGGGTAAATTTGGGAATAAGCAATTCAAAAAAATTAAGAATTCACATGGTCATCAATCATATGAAGAGATGCTCAAATCCACTGGTGATTAAAAAAAGGAACACATCAAAATATTACCTTATGACTGCTAGGTCCATAATTGGAAAGCTGGATAGTGCTAAGGGTTGGCAGGTGTGTAGCAATCTAAGCACTACACAGTACCACTGGTGGGAGGGTCAGAAGTTCTGGAGAGCAGTAGTCAGCTCCGCCACACTCCAGGATGTGCGTCCTTCAGAAATTCTCTACTTGACTTGTAGTAGTAGGAAGTTGGAGACAATCTAGCTGTTGCTCAATAATGAACCAGATGGGTACGTATGGTGGATGCATATTAAGGAATACATGTGAATTAGATGTAAACACAACAATGTGCATAGATCTAAAAACAGTGCTGACTGTAAAAAATGAGGAAAAATAAGGTGTTCAGCAGAATACAACTTGTAAAATATATGCATACAATACATGTTTTATAAGAACATATAAATGAAATGATGTGCTTCAAACATATTAGGGTGTTTGCCTATGGGGAAAATGGAAATAAGGGGAATATACAAGTAAGAGAGGGGCTGTGTTAAGATCAGTGATGGTGAGCCAGGGATTGAGCAGTATGATTAATTCACCATCTGCATTTGAGATAGAAAAACAAATTCAGTATTTACACAATTATGACTAACTACACATTATTTACACCTGAGTCCTGTAGTGTGTTAGAATCATATTTCCCCTTTGGAGGATGGGGGGAAGTATAGTTTTTTCATTTCCCTGGAGTTAATGATCCAAACTTTTTTGTTTAATTAGTTTTCTGTGTACATACCACTAATTCATTCCCAAACATTTGGCCAAACAAATATCTCTTCCCTTTATATTCAACTTCCTCAGATAAACTATCAATTATATATATATTCTTTGTGACATCCCTTTTATCCATCTTAGAGGCTTTTGTCCTCTGCAATGGACTGAATTGCACCCCCCCGTTCTCCACCTCCTTCTTCTTAAAGCACTATCCCCAATGTAATTGTAGTTGGAGATAAGAGTCTTTAGGAGGTAAATAAGGTTAAGTGAGCTCCTAAGAGTGGAGCCCTAAACCAAAAGGACTGGTGGCCTCATAGGAAGAGGAAGAGATATTTTTCTTTCTCTGTCAACTGAGGACTCAGTGAGGACGTAGCTATCCTCCAGCCAGGAAAAGAGGGATTATCAGAAACCAGTCTTGCCAGATATGGGATATCTAGCCTCCAGAACTGTGAGAAAATAAATTTCTGATGTTTAAGTGATACAGTTTGTGGTATTTGGTTAATGTTAGCTCAATCTAAGACAGATTTTGGAATTGAGAAATTGGGGTTGCTGGAACAAATACCTAAAAATATATACATGGCTTTGGAACTGGGAAATGGGTAGAGACTGGAAGAGTTTTGAGGTGTATACTAGAAAAAAACCTAGATTGCCATGCAGAGACTGTTGGTAGAAATATAGACATTAAAGACAATTCTGATGAGGACTTAGAAAGAAAAGAGTTGGAGAGAAAGCTTCCATTGTCTTAGCGAATGCATAAGTAATCATGAATAGAATGTTGACAGAAATACAGATGTTAAAGGTCATTCTGGTGAGGTCTGAGGTGGAAATGAGGAACATGTTACTGAACTGAATGAAAGGGGATCTAAAAACTTGTGTTCTAGTGTTTGTTTTTTTTTTGGAGGGTATAACTTGTGAGTGATAAAGTGAGATATTTAACTGAAATTTTAAACAAAATCTTGAAATGTATCCTGGGTACTCCTGACAGCTGTAATAAAATATGAGAGGAGAAAGATGAAGAAATTGTTGATAGGGACCAGAACTTGAAGTTTTAGAAAATTCTTAGCCTGTCCCTAATTGCAAAAAATGAGAAAGCTTGTTCTGAAGGGTGTAGTTGAACAAACATTTGATGAGGAGATTAGTGAGGGTACGAACCATGAATTTAATCAGCTAATTTAGCAAAAGCCAGGACTAGAGATGGGATTATACTAGCAGAAACACTGACAGTTTTAACTGAAGGGGATGGAGGTGGGATAAAATGAAGGAAGGCTGTCAGGCATCTTAGATTCTGTAGCACAGGACAGTGGAGCTTCTCAGCAGCAATCCTGTGCTATTCTTCAGGAAAAGGGAAGTATGATCCTGAATTTTCTCTCCTGTAGTTTCTCTATTCTCTTTTTTAGAACTTACAAACTGTGGCTGTAATTTTCTTCTCTTTTCCCCCTAGTTTCCATCTCTTTTTCTTAATTTTATACTTTCTGAAAGATTTTTATCAACTTTATCTTCCAACCTTTCTCCTGATTTCATTTGTGCTTACTTATTTTTAATTTCAAAAGCTTCATTTTATTCAGATGGAATCTTTAAAATAAATGCATAGTCTAGCTTTATCCTAACAGTATCCTTTTGTTTCTGTGAAGGTCAGTATTTTGGAGGTGTTTTCTTCTGTCCTCTGCATTATTTTTCTTTCCTCTGAGATTCTTTTACTTTTTGTCATTTTGGTCTCTTTCACATCAGAAGCTTTCCCTCAAGTATATGCTTATGTGGGCCTGTTTGCTCATTGCTCAAAGAGCAAGACACTAAAAACTTGGGGAAATGAATGCTCTGTGAGCAGGGCAGAACTTGTTAACTGGTGGGTTTTACTGCAGGATGGTCTCGCAGGGGGCTGGCAAGGGCTAAGGCAACTCTGAGGATCTTTAGCTCTTTTCTCTTGGGATGATCCCTTTGTCCAGTGATAAACAACATATTCTTGACTTTCAGCATTCCTGTGGCTGAGTTGAGGAAGGAGAGTGATGTTCTTAGTATCTTAGTACTCAGCAAGTAGACCTCCACTTAGGCCTCCAGTTTCAGTATGAAGTCCACCCTTCACCTCTGCTCAATGACCCCAAGACCAGAGTTTCCACTTTGACCTTGTTACAGAGAGTATATCTAGTCTTTTGCTGCCATGGGAAGAGAGATCACTACCCAGCCACAGATAACCCAAATTTCCAATGAAGTCTCCTGTTTTAGTCACATCTGCATCCCAACTGTCAAATGTACATGGAGCCATAAATTCCTGAGCTGCCTCAAGTTCTTCCACATGCACTGGCTTGTTTCTGGGAAACCCTTATGATCAGTTTAGGATTCCACCTTTATGGGTCTGATAAGTCAGCTACTATGCTTCCATCTGCTTTCTAGTTTCCAAAATTTTGTTGCTGTTACTGTCTTTCCTATTCTCTTGTCTTTGGGTGTTAAGTCTTTTTGTACCTTTATATCATTTGGGAGGGAGAAATGGAAAAACACTTCCTTTCAATCTTCAGTTTGATCAAAAGTCCTATAATAAGTTTTAGAGAGGAATAGGGATGTTTGGGAGACATTTACATATTGAAACAGGATTTAAGAGTGATAAACCTGAATTTTAAGTCCTGGTTCAGATTTTCATAGCCATGTGACCGTGGGCATGGTTACTTAAACTCTTGGTCTCGGAGGTAAAAAGGGGATGATAACATCTAACTTACAAAACTGTTAGAATGAGAAGCATCAGTTCAAGACTGATGTGTAATAAGTACTTGATAAGTAGCAATTTTTATTGTATTGTTGAAGGATGGAGATGCCCTTTACTACTTCCTTCCTTTAGGGGCAAAGAAGGGGAAACAAATGCAATCCAAGTGTCAGTTTTACTAGCAGTAGCATGGAAATGTCAAGTGAACGTGCCTCCATACTTGTCAAATGCAAGATTCCCTAACAGCTAGACTGGAGAATGGGTAAGGTCTCCCGTTTTCCCACTAGAACGGGGAGCAGTAGAAGCAACTGAATTTACCTACCTTATTAGAAGTAGGTGGAGAAGCTGGGAAGTGGTTACCTTCTTTCATGCTCTAACGGAGTCACCGCCCAGGAACTTTTATCTTCTCTGAAGTACAGTCACATAATAGAGGACAGTCCATCTAAACAGGCAAATACAAGAAGCAGCAGGAGAGAAGAGATGTCTCAGACAACAGGAGTCTTTTTAATGCCCTGATCCCACCCTTTGGTATTACTGTGGCCCATTGGATGACAGACTCTCACCAACCAACTCAGTTCCACAAATGTTCAGAAATTAGTCAAATGGTTAGAAAAGAAACTGGGAGAGTTTATTCCAAATCCACCTCCTAGTTCTGTCTCAGAGCAGGGGGACTGGAAATCCCCCTAATGTTAAGGACAGAGGAAGAAAGGTTCCCTCTTGAAAGAATTATTTACACTATGAAGTCCAAACCCCATGCTCTGTCATACTTTACTCCATGTTCTTGTCACCTTCAGAACATTGTTTATTATATCTATTTTTTGTCCGAGTCTCATTTCTCTTGTAATTAATTTATATTGTCCATAGCCTAAAATAGATCTATTTGTCTTCTTTAAGTTCTTGGGGTAGTTAATGACTTTTTCCCCCAAATACTTCATTCATGTCAATTTTCCAAAGTGGCAGGATTTCAGATAAATTAGGAAGCACTCTTTAAATTGCTGCTTCCTTGAAGGGAGTGTGGTCCATAGAGGTCAGTTTGGTACAGAGGCCACACGTCCAGTCTTCTCCTGATCCCGTGTCAGTGTGAGTCTTCTTTCCTGGGGTGAGCACACACAGTTGGATGGGTCTTCTTGGGGTGTATGCAGCTGCTCACACCTTTGGCTTTTAATCTGAGATTAGGGGATGCTTCTCCTATAGGATTGGAATACAAAATAATCTTCCCCAGCCACTTCCTTTCTTTGGAGGGTGATTATTAAGTCTGGATTTTTGGCCAAATTTAGCATTTGTGAGAGTGAAATTCCTATATGAGAAAGATCCCTGTTGGGAGAATAATGAACATAAAACAAACAAAAACCCTATTGGAATGGAGAGGTTTCTACTTCCTGACAGGATTCACATCTACTCCTTCATTTCTTTCTCTTTATTGCCACCTCTTCCTTTCTCGTCTCCTTTTTTTTTCTTTCTCCTTTTTTTTCCCTTTCTTTCTCTGCCTCTTTTCATCTTTATTCCTCCTACCCTGCCTTTTTACTTTTTTTTTTTTTGGTGTGTGTACTTACTATTTTTTTAGTTCTCCTGCTCCTCTTTGTGCTTTTCTCCCTTCTCTTCCTCTTTCACCTTCATCCCCTGGTTGTCACTACCTGAGCTAAGGCTTCCCAGTCACTAAAAAAGTGCCTTCTAGTTATCTTGGTGCTTACACTTGAGAACACGTTTTTGTGAACACAATGTTGCATAGGACCAAATGAGAGTGGAATCTTAGACGGTATCTATGGGCTTCTGTTGGCATTGTTATTCCCCAAGAGCCCATGGGTATCAATTATGGGGTGGTGACTACAAAGCTGTGACCTCTTCTGGGACCTCCAGCTCATTTCCAAGAGGGCACCAAGAGCCCAGGAACCACCACAACTTGGTGCAACTTTCAACCTCAGACAAATCTGCACTGATGACCTGAGGGTGAGAGGCTCTATATAACTTGATTACATTTTTTAAAAATTCCATTTTTCTCATGAAAAGACACCTTCAGAACACGATGTCAGTTTATCTCTGCAATTTTAGACATCAAATAGCTTACTTTTTAGTTCTCTCTGGGTCAAAGAATGTCATTAAGAAGAAAAATATAAAAAATATTGGTTTTTTAACAATTCAGTATCAAAACTGCAGGCTCTAATAAACTCACAGAAATGTTCTTGCTTTGAGATTCTTTGTAGTATAAAAGAAAGATAAAAATATGCAGGGCAAGAGTGTCCTAAAATTTACATTAAAAAATAAAATAGCTACAGATTTTGAGTGTTAATGTGCCAAATTACCTTTTAGGTGGGAATTATCATGGAGGTTCTAGATGTTATGAATATATGATTTTACTACTTGACTTCTCTGGGGGATCAATTTAGAATCCAGAGTGTAGATTTTTTATGAACAGGAAGGAAGAAATGGGAATTACTCCTTAACTTCTCTATTCACATAAGAATCTGCCAACTGAGATGTCTGTCCCTTTCCTCAGGGCAGGCAAAAAGACTTTGGGTCTTACTTTGACACCCCTGGATTAGAACTCAAGTCTAGATATTATGAGGTGGCTTCATCAAAACAGCCTCTAAGAAATGAAAACAATTGGCACAATGCAATGAAAATGAACAAGCCATTCTTCTTTTTTTTTTTTTTCTAAGTGCATGGAAAAAAAATCAATATTTTGTCTTCAAGTGCTTACACCTAGGCAGGAAAGAAAGGTGGAAAAACGAATTGTTCCATCTGTAATTTCAAGCAGGGAAAATGAGTTACAAGCATATCAGCAAAATACAGACAGAGGTAGACCCAGCGAAGCAGAAGGAAAATGACTAACCACCATTTCCTCTTATTCCCATAACTGATTGTACATAAACAAAACATTCTCCCCCAAATGAGAGGCAGAAGTCTGATACTGAGCAGTGGCTACTTCTTAAGATATCTTTCTCAGCAAGATGGGTTCAAGTTATGATTTTGCCATTTCTATGATTGACATTGTTACGGTTCTTAGAGCAGTTACCATGGAAACAGAAGGGCCTTGCATGTATTTGAAGTAATTCACCTGACCTAGTGCTCAAAATGAGGGAGGGCTGAGTGCTAGTATTTCTCCCAAGTATTCCCCATGATCTGGCTGATGCAGGTTGCAGTCTTGGCTCTGATCTGAAGAGGCTGTCAAGCAGGAAGGATGAGAAAAATGGCAAATTTCTGCATCTGCTTAGACAAATTTTAGCCTGTGATTTCCCCTAGGGAGTTATGATGCTGTCAGTAGCCTCTGGTGCTTACCCCTTCCTAAATATGGACTTGATTTTGGCCCTTTCACTCCTGATATATGCTGGGGAGGCCTACAGGAAGGATGCTTCAGTCAGTTTATAGCAGGACATTTGTGTCACCTCTGTGCCAGAGGAAAATGGGGAGAGAGATTTGAGATTGAAAGAGAGACATTAAGCAAGTGTAAGGTGGTTTTCTGCCTTGGGGGCAGATGTATCACATTCTACCAGAAATGATATCTGAATTATGTTAAAGTCAGCCTTTTAGAGCAGAGGGCAAAACTCAGGGAGTCTGACTATCACACCATCTTAGAATCTCTTCAACCGTGACAGTGGTCAGATCTGTCCAAGACCCAAACATTCTCTACATTCTGCTTGCCCTCTTCACTAATATATTCCTTGGACTCCAGGCCTCTTCTCTGCTTCAGGATGCTTTTAACTCAGTTTTTAACCCATTTCTTTTAACTCATGGGACCAAGAAAGATGCTGGAAATTTTTCACTCTTCATTCCTGCTTTGGATGATTTTTCTACCAACAATTTTCAGTCTTCTTTTTGAAAAACTTAAGGTTTGCACTTTCATGAAAACTCGGGAGTTACCGCTTGGGCCGTCTCTTTCTTGTCTGTCATTACTGACCTTCAGTTCTTCTAGTCTTCTCAGTGACGTCTGCACCTGGCTTCGCATTTTACTTCCTGACCTCCCCCGACCTGATGCACAAGGAATCCAATTTCACATCAATGACTCTTCTAGACGACTGGTTCTCTCTCTTTCTCTGCTTTCTCACCTCTGATGCTTAGTCGCTGGAGAAGAAATAACTGCAGTTTGATCTCACCATCAGGCCAAAATGAGATGCTTCCTTTATTACCACAGCTCGCTGTCCTTTCACCTGATATTCTCACCTAAGTGAGTCTCTTACTGGTCCTTATCATTGGCTTCCTTCTTGGGTAATATTCTGCTCTCTGTCTCTCAGACCCTTCCTGGCCTTTCAGCCCTTCTACTGTGGTTAATTAGTTCATCTTTTTTCTTAACAATGGCTTGGACTCTCGGAGACCCTGCTCTGAATCATTCATTCATTCAGTCATCAAATATTGACTGAGCAGCTGGCATCCTTATAGATACTGGGGATATGGACCAGTTCTCTGTTCTCCTGGAAGCAATAGATGAGCAGTTCTCTGCCTTATGAAATGGTAGGTGAGCCAGACAATAAACATGAAACACAGAAATATGGACCAAAGTGTAGAGGGTAGTCAACAGGATGATAACAAGTAGTTACTGAGCTTTTATAAGGACCTATTACAAGGTACTATTAAAAGTTTTGCATGCTTATTGATTAATTTAATCATCACAGCCAGCCTCTGTATAACTACTTCATATTATTCCCATTTTAGAGTGGATAACAAGTAAGTTACCCTCGGGGTCACACAGTGATGAAGCTGAAATTTGAAATCAGGTGGTTTCCTTAATCCACTATCTTAACTGCCAAATCCCTGTTTTATGGCAAGAGTCACAGTATTGTCTTAGATAAGATGGTCATTGAAGGGCCTTTTTGAGAAGAAGTTTAGCCTTCAGGAAAGGTGTGTGTCACACACACACACACACACACACACACACACACACACACATATATAATACATGAAAGAGTTGGAAAGAACATTTTGGTGACAACAGGTAGCATGGAGAAAGGTCTTAGTAATAAGGAGCATGGCGTATTTGAAAATGGAAAGAATCAATATGATTTGACCACAGATTGCGGGGATAGAACAGCACACAGTTAGTCTGGGGAAGAGCTGGGCCAGATGATCCAAGCTAGTTTTGCTACCGTAAGGGAGGGATTTTTCTTGTGTTCGAGGTGCCATGGGGAAGCTGGAGTCAATTTTCACTTTTGGAATCTCTCTGGCAGATGTGTGGAGAATGGATTGGGGTTAATAGAGGAAGTGGGCAGAACAGCCAGGAACCTCTTGCAGGCATCCAGGCTAGGGACCACAGTAACTGGGACTGCACGGTGGCACTGGAAATGGAGAGACACAGCCCTGTTTAGATACATCTTGGAGGTAAAACCAACAGGATTGGTGATGGATGGACGTGGGAGTCAGGGAAGGGACGGAAACAAGGATGGGTTATAGGTTTCTGATTCAAACTGGTGCACTTACCCTCATTTTACTGAGCAGGTAAGGCCCTCAGGCTGTACAACCCGCTGCTCTTCTCCCTTTGAATTAACATGCACCTTTTTTCTCTTTTCACCAAATCAGGAGAATTTGTCTCCTTACTCCATTCCCATCTTTAGTTGCCAATTTAGAATCGCTCCTCCTTCCTGTCTTCTCTATTGTGTTGCTCAATCTCTTATTCTCATCCCATCATAGATCTTCAAGTTTTCCTCCTTAGCTTATACAACAAATTCAAGTTTTATATACTCTGATCAAAAACCCTTTTCTCAATTTCAATTATTTCTTGAGTTGCTCCCTCAATTCCAAAAAGGAAGGCAGAAGACTGGCTTTGGAAGTACAGGAATTGCCATTTAAAGGAACCTAACTTTACGAATAGCTGGGAGGGAATGCGAGGGAGGCTAGTTTAGCAGGCAACTGTATCAGCCTTGGCTCCTGCCAGTTTTTGATCTATCCCTCCCCCAATAATTTGGCTATGCACACTGCTCAGTTATCTTCAAACACTGAGTTTCCATACCTCAATTTATGCTGTTTTTCTCTGTGCTGACTTGCCAATCCCTTCTCTGGCATGTAAACTGCTTTTTCTATAAGTTCTGCTTCCGATGTCACATTCTCTGTAAAACATCCCTCAATGTCCACAGTACACTGTAGTGTTTGAAATGTGGGCTCTTGGGCCAGGATGCTTGGGTTCATATCTGGGCTGTATCTCTGGTTAGCTGTGACTTTGGACAAGAGACTTGACCTCCTTGTGTCTTTGTTTCCTGACATGGCAAATGGAAACAACCATAGTAACTATTTTATAGTGTTGTGGTACTTAATGAGTCACCACACATAACATACTGAAAATATTATTTGGTGCATAGTAAGTGCTCTATAAATGGTAGATAGTAGTTTCCCTGGGTAGAATTATTGTTCCTTCTTCTGAACTTTCATAGTACATTCTTTCATGGGAATGATAATCACAGTAATGTGATTATTTGTTTATACATCTATAGGTTCTGGGCTTGTAGAAAGAAGAAACAGCCAGAAACAACAGCATTGTTCTTTCCATCTCCCAGAGCATTTCACATGATACATGGTCTATAATGTAAATTCAGTGTTTGTTTAATTAATGAATGAACTGTGAGAAATTTAGTGGTTCATTTAAAGTGAATTAATAGGTGACCCAAGGTGAAGTTATTGCTGATAAAATCAGCTATGGTCATTAACTGGATTACATAGTCATTTGAAATTCTGTAATTTTAATCTTTGACTATATTATAATCAAATCTCTGTACTGAGGTGAAAGAAGGAACTGAGGATTTTTACTGAGCATGATCTCCATGTTATATACATCATAATTACTGCCTCTTTTTATTTATTTTTACCATTCTACAGTTGAAGAAATTGATTCAGAGAAGTCTAGTCATTTAACTAATGACCGGTATTTGTAGTTTTCCAACCCACAGAGCCAATCTGTAGACTCTAAAGTATCTACTCTTTTTACTTTTCTCTTTCATTTATCCTTTTCATAGTTGGTAACTTCTACCATCACCTCTTTCTCCACCTCCATTAAAATTTTGTCATTTAACCATCAGTGCCCTCAGATCACTGAGGCTTATGCTCTACATGTTATTGGTATCTTTCTTCCATAGAAAACATCCACTGTACCTGCTTTGTCAGATGTTGATAGTCTAAAAATAGTTTTATGACCTAAGAATTCTGGTGAGGAATAGGAATTTGAGGTCCAATTCAGCTTAATAAAAATATCAGACTTTAACTGCTAGTTCTGTTTAGTATCACAATCCTCTACTGGCATGTTATAATCTCAGTCACAGAAAAGAGCTCTCCCGGAAAGCATTTCTGCCATGGGGGAAACAAGAGTGTGGCCTTTTCTTCCTCCTAGTTTCGCCAGTCTCACCATCACGTGCAGACCGACTGCCCTCAAAGCAGCCGCCATGCTCCTGGGTGGTGAAACTCTCCTGGTTTCCCATGCAGAGAAATCTCTTTTATTGACTCTTTGTTTTTCCTGGGCACTTCCTGCCTGAACAGTTTCCCAACAGTGACTGTCCTCTGCTGCCAGATTCTAACTGTTAAGTCAATTCCTTAATGCATGTGCATTTTAACTGATCCTCAGGTCTTTCAAATGGGAGAACATCATTTTATCTGAGTCATTTTCCCCTAACCTAGCATTCCATTCACCCTGTACTCCTCCTGTCCTGCAGAAGAGTCCAACTACTCAGGTGCCCAAGCTTTATTTCTCCCAGGGGTGAGCTTGGCCTTTCCATTCTCTGGTTTTACCTTTGAGAACTTTTGTCAATTGGGAAACAGATCAGCTCACCACATCATTGGAGGGGGTTCGTTTTTTCTTCTCTTTTTAGTTATAATACTTTGACATAAGAAAAACCTTTTATAGTGTTTGACAGCAAAAACTTAAGGGTAAATTCCCACTCTTACACAGGTGTCTCTATTTCAACAGCACTGATAAGTTAAATAGATTACCTACTTATAAATAACAATCATAATATCTCAGGAGCAAAGAGTAACCTAGTAATTAAATGATGAACTTTTGTACAAAGCTTCCTCCCTGCCCCCACCATTTTTTGAATGATGGTGGATTTTTAGGTGATGACGTCGGTGTACAGAATCGTACCACAGGCGTATGGTCTTCACTAATTCCTCCACAGATTCTGTTGTCATGTTAGGCAACTAAATCATTCATCTGCCCTCCCGCTTTCCTTTCAGTGGCAAATGGCAGTGGATTCCTAGTTTATCTTGCTTCTGCCCTTGTCCTCAACACAGCTACTGGAGTGAGGCTGCTAAAGTGTAAGCAGGGAAATCTCACTTCTCGGCTCAGGACCCTCCAATGGCTTCCCACACCTTATCACTTGAAAGCTAACCTTGCCGTGGCCCACAAGGTCAACCACGATCCGGCCTCTTGTCTGACATGACTTCCTCTTCCTCTTTTCATCGGTCTCCTCTGCTCTGGCCACTGGGTGCCTTGCTGTTCCTTCGATGTAACAGGAATTCTCTTGCCCTGAGGTCTTTGCAGGCTCTCCCTGGATCTTCCTCCGATATCCTTTTGGCCCAATTCCTTTCAGGTTTTTACATCTTCCTTGAGCTTCCCTGATCATCCTACTTAAAAATGGCCAAAACCAACTTTTCCAATTCTTTTCTACTTTATTTTTCTCCATCATGATACTTATTGTGCTCATTAAAATATTTTGACTATCTTTCACCACTGAAGTATAAGCTTGTATTGAATGGAAATCTTATCGTTTGTTCACTGCTTTATTCACAGCTTCTAGAACAGTGTCTGACATATGGTAGGTATTCAATAAATATTTGTTAAATGGGTGAGTGGCATAGTCTATGACCTTGGCATTCTTTCCACTGGTTTCCCTTGAGTCCTCTGACAAGGCTCTGGCTTCTTTCTCCTTGAGACTGCCAGCAGTTTGGATCTCGTAAGATCTGGGCTATACCCACATCTGGACCTTGGAGGGCTCTCAGGGGTGGGTCCTTGTTCTTTAAATTCCTTTTTCTTATATTTTCTTTTTCCCTCTTATGATATCCCATATGTGAAGGACACTCGAGTCCATTCCCAATGAGCTCATTCAGTCTTCACATTAACCCTGTGAGACAGATGAAAAAGGGATGAGTAGAACCAGCAGTAACTGAGCCTTGCTTTGTGCCTGGGATGGAGGCAAGAGCTTTCATAATGGCCATTTCACTTATGCATCAATCCTAGGACGGAGGTATATTTATTCCTATTTTACAGATGTGGCTCAGAGTGGTAGCCTGCTTGAGATTGCAGGCTCATGTCTAACTAAACATTTTATTTTTCTTCTACACTCTACCGGGCTCCCAAGACCTCTTTTGTGTGGACTTGGTTTCATTTAAATCATGTTTTAGGTCTGCTTCTTCTCTACAGCTTCCTTGGCTCTGGTAAAAACAAGTTGTAGGATCTTCATTTTGGTTACTATTTGTCCTTGAGCATGAACCCAGCGAAGGCAGCAGACAGGCACAATGTAATCAACTTAAAACAAAGTGCTTAGGGTTTTAACTCATTGGAAGGAAGTTATCCCACTAATTCAGGGCACTGTAGGTTACAGAGATGAGATTGTCTTCAACATTTGACTTGGCATCTTGACAGTGAGCACTGGGGGTTTATTTGGGAAGAACATTCAAGGTCCTTCATCCTGTGAAGGAAAGATTTAAGCTCTTTTAAGGCGGCATTTGAGTTTGTTTTCTGAAAAGGACAGGCTGATTTGGAGGAAGCAGATCTGTCCCTAGCAAAAGAGCACACAACTTAAAAAATAAAACGTCTAGTTCAGCCAAGATTTCTCTTTTGGCAGAGTTCAAGACTTATCCTCATATTATAATCAGTCCAGTCTTGGGAGAACTCTGCAGAGTGAAATAAAGAAGTCCCCAAATTATCCAAATAGTGAAGCTTGAAAAGCAGCCAAGGGGAATTGTATCTTTCCTATTACTACCACATGTGCTTCTCTGCATGCCGTTTCACTACGGGCTGAATGATGGTGTGCTGTCTCCTCGGCAGTACTGCCAGTACACTGTCTCCTCCACACCATCCCTGATGGTTCTAGAGCAGAAAGCCATAGCCTGTGCTTTTCCTTGCTGGATTCTGATCCTCGAGCACTGCCTGCTTCATTCTCCCTCAGCTCATGTGCTTTGGATTTATTTCCGGACAGGTTTGCATGTGTTACATTTACATAGTGAAGGGATTTTATTTCTCATCTAGGTCATATTGCTTTAGGGCTTTCTGGATACATGCAAACAAATAAAATGATTTACCACCCAAAAGAACATCTTCAGAAAGTGTTCAAGTATGTGCATACCTGAAAGAATCTTTTATGGGGCATCAAGGCTGGCTGGCTACTGGGTATGCAAAGGGATTTGGATAAAGCTTGTAAAATATAGAAGACATGGGACTTGATGCAACATGCTTAGCGACTTGTCATCCTATCTGGGTCACAATTGCTGTGATTGTGGATTCTTTTTATAGGCAAAAAAAGAAAAAGAAGAAAGTAAAGGAAAAGAGAAAAGAAAATGCTATGTGATTTTACATCCAGAAATATCTGGGTTAAAAGTGTCAGCCTTGTCCTCTATTTGCTGTGTGTTCTTGGGTACACCACTTACACTCTCTAAGGTTCATTTGCCTCATCTGTCAAACAGAAGTGATAATCTCTCCCTTATAGAGTTTTATAGGGAATAAATGATATTTATGTATACGTAGCATATTTCTTCCCTTCCTTTACAATTCCGTTCTACTTTGGAGGCTTATTGATCATCTGGCTGTAACTGGGTGGGTTTTCTTCTCCATCCCACGTTATAATCAAGTTAGATCATTTCCTCTTTCTTTCTCCTCAAAGACATGCTTTCAGCTATGATTTCTGGAGTGGATATACTACAGGTCACGTCCTGAGAGGATCCCAGCACTGGTCATTACATAACAGTCTACTGTTAAATATTAAAACTAATGTTGACATAGCACTTTAGCATATAAGAACCCCTTTTAAATATACCATCCTGTCTAATTCTTCAAGTTCCTTTATGAAGCAGCTACTAGTATCTGTTTTCACTTCATTTTCCAGGGAGGGGTTTAGGTTTCTGTAATGTTCAGAGACTTGGCCGTGGTCACAGAGCTGGAGACGTTCGAGGCTTCCTTTCCCTACCGCCTGAAACAGTAACAAATAATGCTTTACAAGTACTAACCCTGTCTCCCTCTTCTGTGTCCCCTACCTCCTTGCTGCCACTGTCTCCTGATCCCTTTGTGTTTGTGGGATTCCCTCTTTCCTAGGTCCTAACAAACACATCCTCATAGCTACTGCTCGGTGCTGCTCATTTCCTCTCTGGGTTTATATATTTTGGTGAGGTCTGCCACCTGAAAAGAAGCATTGTGGAGGTGCCTCCCTGTTGCCATGGCTACTGGTGCTTGCCATCAGTGGAGCTCATTTGAGGGCCTGGTCTCATGGAGGGCTCTTGTGTTCCCAAGGTCACTGGTGTTTCCCATCAACACTGACTCTGCCTAAAGATAGTGACATTGATGTCTTATAGCTCTGTGGTAAGACCATCCTTATGAGGAGAAACCCTCTCCCTGTTTTGCATTAAAAATCCATACCTCAGGCCCCAAAACAGTATTACCTTGCTGCTACCCCAACGGCTTACACAAATTTAGTGAAGAGTTTTACTAAATTTGAAAGTCTCTGTGAGGCCTTATATTAATCAAGGTTCTCCAGAGACACAGACCCAGTAGGCTAGATGGACAGGCAAATGTTTATTATGAGAGACTGGCTCACGTGATCATGGAGGCTGAGAAGTCGCATGACCTGCCACCTGCAGGCTGGAGACCTGGGATAGCTGGTGGTGTAGCACCAGCCCAGCATCAGGGCCTGAGAACCCGGCAAGCTGATGGCGTGAGTTCCAGTCAGGTCAAAATACTCGAGAAGTAGGAGCACCAATGCCACGGGTGGAGAAGATGAATTTCCCAACTCAGGCAGAGAGACTGAATTCATCCTTTCTCCATGTTTTTGTTCTTTTTGGCCTCTCAACAGATTGAATGCTGCCCTCCTGCATTGATAAGGGCTATCTTCTTTACTCATCTATAGATTCAAATGCTAATCCCTTCGGAGACACCCTCACAGTCATATCCAGAAATAATGTTTACCAGCTATCTGGGCATCCATCCCTTAGCAGAGTGAAGTTGACACTTATCATTAACCATCACAGGTGTTATGAGCAAAAGATAAATTCAGGGTACAGGTAACAGGCTGATCTTGGAGTCGTACTCTGACTCTAACCACTGCTCATTAACGATGTGCCTGAGGGACTATATCTTATCTTTAAGTAAATTTTTTTCTCCGAATTTCCTTGGTTCTTCCAGCCAGTAAAATATCTTCTGGTGGTCCCTCTGTGTCTTCAAACACACCTGATTCTTTCAGTGACCATAGCTTCGGTCCTCTCAGGACTTGTTACCATCTGTGTAGTATTTTAGTGGTGCTCGGACTTTTGGGTTTCAGAGATCAGTAACAGTTCAGAAACAATCTGCAGAAATGACATTGAATTGCCTACTGTTTATTTTGCCAACTGAGGAGAATATCAAAACAGAACAAAACCAAAACAAGAGCCATTTTCTAAAACCATACAGAAAGAGCTGGACCTTTGCCAGCTTTTCAGTTTAATAATTGGAATAGAAATAGTTTGATTTTAACCCAAAAAGTAGTAAAGGTATAATATTCAAATAAAGGACAGGCATGATATTGAGTAAAAGCTTTATCAAAAATCCATACATCATTCTCCAATTTTGCTGTAGACTGTAAAATATTTATCACACTCCAGCATTTTGGAACTATTATATCGCTTCATTTGCTATTCAGAACAACACTGTGAGGTAAGTGTTATCGTTATCCCCATTTTACAACTTTAGAAATTCAGACCAGGGAAGTTGGGCATCTTGCCAAAAGTCACAGAGATAATAAGGAGAGTAGGACTTAAATATAAACACTTCACTGCCAAATGGGCCTTTGCTTGGCTGACTAAGCAGCTAAAGAGGATGAAGCTACTCAACTGGAGTTATGTCTGCTCATATATTTAGAATGTTTTAGTATTTAAACTAAGTTTCCTTAAAATAGACCATTGTTTATAATTTCCCCTAGCTTGTTATTTGGCCATGTGGTATTTATTAATAAGCATGCCTGCATAGCTATAAAATTTACCACTCTTGATAACTGGCATTATAATTTGTGTGAAAGTTCTTTTGTCTCTACAGTCCCTGAAGAATCTACTATAGAAAAAAATATGGGATTGTTATTATAATTCTAAGTGTCACAAGGGTTCTCCTCATTCTCTCTGATATCTGCTCACAAAGAAAATGGACAACTGTGAAATCTTCTAGATTTCATTTTGCTTACCTTTCTCCTCTTCCCTCTACCTTGTTCTTCCTGCATCTTTCTCTTCCCACAACTTTCTCTGTATTTTTCTACTCTGATGTTGTTATTGTCTGGGAATTGGAAACGTCTCCAGGTAGTAAGTTCCTGATTAATTAGCCTCAAGATTTCCTCATTTGGGATGGTGTTTTTTTGTCCGGATTAATCTTAAGTTTACATCAGCCATAACCATGTACAGAATGGTTTATTTTTGGTGAGGGGTGGGCCAGAGGGATGGTTTCTTAATGAACTGAATAAAGCTAAGAGTGATGGAGTGAAGATGTGAAGAGACAGAAGACTGGAGAGGGAGGGACGGACAAGGTAATGCATGACTTTGAAGGCCATGTTAATTAAGTAAGTTTGCATTTACTCAGCACCTGATGTCTAGACATCTTCTCCTGGTTTGACCTCCATGCCCTTGTTGTTTTATTTTTTCTGAGGATGGTCCTGGCTTGACTATACCTCAGTCCCTGGAACCTGACTCTGTTACCATCAACTGTTGGGTATTCTTGAGGGGTCTGTCCTGGGAAAAAGAAACTGGATAATAGGGGCTCTGAGTAATGCAAACTTAAAAAAATACCCATGGACTTATAATGTGATCTTGACTGAATGTGTACCGAACAGGAAAAAGGCTGAAGAGCTGGATTTAGCTGAGTCAGGGTAATAGGGTGTTGGAGTGCAGTCCTAGAGATGGCAGGACTTCCAAAGACAGGAGGCTAGGAAGCTTGTGTTCACTGCAGTTTATTGTGTTTCTGCTTCTTGCTTTCTGAAGATCAAACAGTTTGGGGACACTAAGGCACATCAAAGGCAAATAGTGAATTTGCTTTCTTAATCCTCCCAAATCCCCCATCCTGGAGGAGTAACCGAGGTTCCATAGTCTTCTATCCAAAATGCTTGGAACCAAATGTCTCATACATCAAATGCCTACGATTTGGGTGGAAGTAAAAGGGAGCATGTATTTTATATTTTGTGACACCCCCAGAGTGTACCTTATAATTATCACATTAATATTTCTGCTGCATAATGTATGCATATCCATAGAAAGCTAGATAAATCAAGATTTTTTTAAAGTTTCTAGTGAGTCCAGGTCAGGTTTTGTCCCCAGATGAGTTAAGTTCACAGCAGGTTTTGGTACTAGATGAATTATGTAAAGATGTTTAGATTTCAGAGCTTTTGGATTTCAGAAATGCAGATTAGAGTGTGTGCATCTGTGGCTTATCAGTTTATTAGGCATGGTGGAAAAAAATTATTCACCATAGGAATTGAGAAACTCTAGAAGTTTCTTAACCATGGGTGTGCAGTTCTAGTAGTTCTAATCAACTAGATTAGACCATCTGAAGGTGGACCGGGGAAAAAAAGTACTTTTAACAAGCTCCCCAGGTGACTGATTCACATCAAAATTTAAGAATCCCTGCTCTAGAAGAAATTTCCCAGGGAGATTGTGAAATGCTCTCCTCTCTACATTTAAGAAAATATTGGTTTCCTTTAGATCTCTTTGAGCTGATAAGTGTATCAGCCTTGTATCAGGCTCCTGCTGAAGCTGAGGTCAGGATTCAGGTGCTTTTTGGGCTTCATGTTCCTCCAGAGATAAAGATTCTGACTGGAAGACCTGTGGGTGACAGGCCTGGACTAGGACTTGAGGACCAGCATGGACTCTGCCCCTTCTCCCTCAGGCTCCCCAATTACTGGAGTGCTTTAACACCACTTCTCCTGTATGATCGGCCCTCTGTCAGGCTCCGTATGAAGAAGGGTGGATTCCTGCTCACAGAGCTCGCTGTCGCTGTAAAGAGAAAACACCTGCACGTGTTCATGTTAATTAAGGTCACAGTGCTTTTAATTTGGTCACAGTTCAACTCACTACTGTTACCACTTCAGAGCTATGTTACGTGTTCTTTTAAGTGTTTTAATTAACATTTACTTTTTGACTTTTGGGGAAATAATAAAGCCATATGGCAGAGACACTAGAGGGAGAGGAAACCTCTTAAGATTATGGGAGAGATACTGAAACAGGTATGAATATGATTCCTCTATTTTCATAAACAAAGGATTAATTGGGAGTGCAGTGAGAAAACAAGGACTTTGGTGTCAAACCAGCCCTGACTTTGAGTCTTTGTTCTGCCCTTACCAGTTTTATGACCTTAGGCATGTATTAACTGAATCTCTGCATCTTGGTGTTCCCATACCTGATATTGAGACAGTAACACACACTTCATGGGATGCTGTGTGTGTGTGTGTGTGTGTGGTGGGGGGTAGGCCAGCTTCCCTCTGTGGAATCTCCTGGAAGAGTGAACATGAGTTTCTTCATTCTCTTTGCCCCAGAGCACTTGAGTCCTTTATATTTTTGTACTTTGTCTTATGCCGTCTGTCTCCTGATTGTTGGCTTTGCACACTGAATTGTGAGCTCTTGAAGAACATGGACCTCATCTTTCTAATTCTTCCATCTCTGTGCCTGGTCTATGCTAAGCGCTCAAACCAGGTGTGTAGACAAGGGGAAGAGAAGTGTGGGTTAGACTTCATGCAGAAAGTGGGCTTTGAGCAGCAGCATGCTGGTATTTAATAACCAGCTGGCCAATAAAAATGGATGTGTGTCTTTTATTATAAGTTTTACTGATATAAAGGACACAGAGCACAAATTTATAAATCATAGTTAAATATACAATGCCTTTGTTTGCCAATTCATACAGTCAATTGATTGTCTCAGAATGTTTTCCTATGTCTAGATCAGGAGCTGGCAGACTATGGCCTGTGAATCTGACCCATCACCTACATTTGTAAATAAAATTTTACTGAAGCTTAGCCACATCCAGTGAGAACCATCGCACCGCAGTGGCAGAGTTGAGAGTGGTAACAAAGACCATGTAACCAACAGAGCCTAAAAGGATTGCTCTCTGGCTTAGAGAAAAGGGAGGCTCTGTATCTTCTTCTCCCCTCCTCCTCCTCCTCTTTTTCTCCTTGTTCTTTCATAACCCTTTCAAAATGTGAAAACCACTTTTAGCTTGTGGGTGATACAGAAATAAGGGCTGGATTTGTCTGTTGAGCCATAGGTTACTGAGCCCTGATCTAGACAATCACCAGAACAATAAATCAAACCCTGGTTGGTAGTATTTGCATTTACATGGTGTAAATGCTCCCACCATGGCTGATTTCATGTTACATTATATCATTGAACATGGAGTTGGAATAGAGGCATAAGAATGAACTCATAGTATTTCAACCATTCAGAATCAGTAGATGTAAATAATGCCAAGAACCTAGATAATAGTAAAATTATCAATGCAACAAATACAGAAATGCAGAATGTAGTAAAATAATTAAGAAGTGATGAGTTTTGAATATTTGTTTTAAATATGAATTATTTAATGGTAAGTTTATATAATTTAACTTTTAATACTAGCTATGATTAACAACTGGCTTGCAAAATTCCTGAAAATTTAATTGTCCACTCTCATAAGCTGATAAAAGCTGGTTCCATCACATTCCTGGACTTTTGAGTTAGTTCCTGTTGAAAGTTTGGTTTTGAGAAGCACAGGAGGAAAGAGGCAGGCATTCCAGCCTTGCCCCTCATCGCTTTGTCCTCAGCTTTCATCTAGTTAAAAGCCTAGAGACACCAATACAGAATCTGATCCAAGCTAGACTTTCTCTGTGCAAAGGTTTAACCTTAACTGGCAGAGGAGAGGGTGTGGGTGAAGCCTGGTGAAGGAGCCTATGGAGGGCATATTGTTAAAACAGCGCTCTTACTGTTGGTCACCCTAATGAGGCTTCAGGGCTCAGCCTCATGACCCTATTCTTATGAAAAAGCTTCCCTTGATTGTGTAAATAGAGCTTTTGGGGAAAGGAAATGAATTTTTGGAGTTGTTCGACCTCATGTATTGTTGGGCACATATTAGTAACTGGGCGTTTGGCTTCTATACTTGGGAGGCTTACCCTCTTCTGTAGTGGCAACGTGATGCCCTATTATTTGCAATATGACACTTCTAGGGAAGAACAGAGAATAGTCAAAGTCAGCTGATGTAGTCATTATCATGAACCGACAGCAGGGCAAAGCCACGATCATACCCTGCCTCTCATGCCGAGCTCGTTAATGGGTGTAATTTTGTACGTCTTGCAGGAAGGATTCTTTAGGTCATTCACACTGTGAGAGGCAAGAAGGAAAAGCTAATTTGACAAGGTTGTCACCTTCCTGAAAGCATATTCAAAGGCTTGCTAGATGAAGAAATTGAAATAAAAGGGAGGGGTCAGTGCTGAAAGCTTCCTCTTTTCTCCATTTTACTTTTCTTCATTCAACAGGGACTTCTGGAAATAAAATATGTCCAAGGAATGGAGAAAGAAAGGAAAGGAGAGAAAAGCTATGTTTCTTTTCCTTTTTTTTTTTTTCTTTGAAAGCTGTACAGGAAGGATCTGTGGCTCGGGTGGAGTGGGTGAGGTGCTCTGTGGTTCTCAATGACATTACCAAGGGGAATCTGGGGCCAGAGGTGTGCGGGTGGGACTGTCAATCAGAGACAACATCAAGGGCTCTTACAAAAACAAAAGGAAAGAAAATGGATGTTTAATCAATACAGTTGCTCTCTGCTTAACCTTTTGTGTTTTAAGCAACAGTCACTGGAGCTCTGCAACAGAGTCCAATATTTAACACATAAAAGGTACTCAAAAAGGTGAAACCTTGGAAAGCAGCTAAAAAGTGAAGCTGGAACTGAAGGTTAAGAAATGGAAAGAAAAAGACTTGGGGAGGAGTGAGGTCAATTGGATGTTTAAAGGCTGGGATACATTAGGAATAGGCCGGGAACCCTCTGTGGGGACAGATGGGAGATCATCATATCAGACTACATGGATGTGGGCACCCGGTGACCCTGACTTGTATTTGCTTGCCTTTCTTGCTCCTGGAAGATAATCAGAACAATTCCAGCTTTGCCTGGAAAGGAGGAAAAGGCAGTCATGAGAGGCTCACCTCATCATTTAGTCCACTGTTGCTTCTGCTGGTGCCTCTCTATCCACTCTGTCTCAGGGTACATGATTCATGATGGTGGAGGGGGCAACCTCACAAGTGTCAGAGAAGAATCAGGCGAGAACATTTGGCTCTGGCATTATCTGAGTTAGGCCATTCAGAATCTCCTATCTGGACTCCTAAAATAGCTGCCTCCACATTTAGGCCCATACTGCACATTGTCAACAGTCGTCTTTTTTAATTAAAGTACTAACTCTGAAGTCTGAAAATTACAGAAAAGAGTAGAGAGGGAAGTAATAATCAACCGTATCTCACCCACCACATTTTTATTTCCTTCTTCCTCTTGTCATTCCCTTCTTCCCTCTTTCAACATTTATTGAGTGTGTATTATGTGACAAGAACTGTTTTAGAAGGTAAATATAATTGACCCTTTGTCTCAGTCTGGAAGGAAAGACATTGTAGACAAATGATTGCAGTATTTTGTCTCACCATGTGTACATATTTTAGTTGTATTTTTGTAATTATTCATTTTTATTAAGAAATATGTGCAGCATACACAAAATTCGAAAGTTGAAAAAGGATATAATCTCATTGTGGTTTTGATTTGTATTTTCCTGATGATTAGTGATGTTGAACAACTTTTCATGTGCATGTTGGCCACCTGTATGTCTTCTTTGGAAAAATGTCTATTCAAGTCCTCTGCCCATTTTTTAATCAAGTTGCTGTTGTTGATTTTATATTGTGAGGGTTCTTTATATATTTTGGATACTTAACCCTTATTGGATATATGATTTGCACATATCTTCTCTGATTCATTTGGCTGCTTTTTTATTTTATTGATGGTTTGCTGTGCAAAAGCTTTTTAGTTTGATGTCATCCCATTTGCTTATTTTAGCTTTTGTTGCCCTTGTCTGAGGAGGGACACTGGTCCAAAAATATATTGCTAAGGCTGGTGTCAGAGAGCTTACTGCCCATAGTTTTTTCTAGGAGTTTTATGCTTTCAGGTTTTGTATGCAGGTCTTTAATACATTTTGAATTTATTGGTATAAAATAGTGGTTTAGTTTCACTCACTTGCAAGTAGCTAATCAGTTTTCCTATTACCACGTACTGAACAGACCATCTTTTCTCCATTGTATGTTCTTGCCTCCTTTATAATGATTAATTAACCCATATATGCATTTTTTTCTGGTTTCTCTATTCTATTCCACTCCATTGATCTATTTGTCTGTCTTTGTTCCAGTACCATATTGTTTTGATTACATCTATGTTTTTAAATGTATTTTTAAAGTATATACAATTGAATATTATGCAGCCAATAAAAAAGTTCTTTATGTGCTGATGAATGATCTCCAAAGCATACTAAATAGAATGTGCAAGATGTAATATAAGGCATCTAATGTGTTATTTATACATTATACATATGCATATACATGTATAAAAATACGAATAGATGTGTATGAATATATATACATATATATATGTTCTGTTGTGCTTTCTCTTCCCCTACCTTCTTGAGTTAAAAATGTGACTTGTTTTTTATTTTATTTTATTTTTTTGTAGATAATTATTTTTTATTGAAGGGTAGTAGACACACAGTATTATATTACATTAGTTTCAGGTGTACAACATAGTGATTCAACATTTATATACATGACAATTCTAGGTACCAGCTATCACCATACCAAGCTGTTACAATATCTTGACTATATTCATTACATCCCGGTTACTTATTATTTTACCACTGGAAGTGTGTACTTTTTTTGTTTGTTTGTTAGGGCATCTCTCATATTTATTGATCAAATGGTTGTTAACAACAATAAAATTCTGTATAGGGGAGTCAATGCTCAATGCACAATCATTAATCCACCCCAAGCCTAATTTTCGTCAGTCTCCAATCTTCTGTGGCATAAAAAACAAGTTCTTACATGGAGAACAAATTCTTACATAGTGAATAAGTTCTTACATGGTGAACAGTACAAGGGCAGCCATCACAGAAACCTTCGGTTTTGCTCATGCATTATGTACTATAAACAGTTCAAATATGAATACTCATTTGATTTTTATACTTGATTTATATGTGGATACCACATTTCTCTCTTTATTATTATTATTTTTAATAGAATGCTGAAGTGGTAGGTAGATACAAGATAAAGGTAGAAAACATAGTTTAGTGTTGTAAGAGAGCAAATGTAGATGATCAGGTGTGTGCCTGTAGACTATGTGTTAATCCAAGCTAGACAAGGGCAATAAAACATCCACGTATGCAGAAGATTTCTCTCAGAAAAGGGTGGGTGAGGTTCTAAGCCTCACCTCTGTTGATCCCCAATTTCTCACCTGATGGCCCCCCTGCAACTGTGCCTGTCTTAGGTTGTTCCTCCCTTGAGGAATCTTACCCGTCTCTAGCTAACCAGTCATCTTCCGGGGCCATACAGGGAAACGTAAAGTTGGTAAGTGAGAGGGAAGCCTTATTGTTTGAAAAGGTTAGCTTTTTATTTCTTTGCTTATTTATGCCCTGTAGCTTCTATGCCCAGCATTTGTCTTGAGGTATCTTTACCACTTGGAAGAATTATGATACTCGGTAAATTTGATATGAGGCACGAATTCTATTTAAGGGTTGTAATTAGGAAGGAAGAAGAAAAGCTATAGAAGTAGCAGGCGGCAGAAAACATGGGAAGATTGATTATTTCTTTGACATATCTTCTTGTAGAGTAACTTCAGCATGTAGAGGTTTTAAGCTACTACTTAAATTGTGCACACACATTAACATAATAGGAGTATAGTTACATAACCAAAGCATACCTGTAATTACCAGCCATCTCCAGTGAAACCAAGAAAACCAGTTAGGCACCTTAGGCATTTGTGAAAACTTATCTATGATATGGTGGATATTGTCCAACTGAACTTGAACAGTCTGAGAGAAATCAGACAAATTAAAACAACCATTCCTGGGGAATGTTCACATCCCTTATGTTCTTTTAACAGTAAATAGTCTGTAGTTGTAAGATTTTGGAGTGCTACAATTTGCACTTCTCCTAATTCTTGATTGAGTTCCAACAGTATAGATCCAGTCAAATTTGTTGTTTTACTGTATGCACAGGCCAGCTTAGATATCTCCTTCTTCATTCCAATGGCAAGTCCAGGAACTGGTGGGATGAGTGCATCTACAGCTGTAGCAGTGCGTGGATCTTTGTTGGGGTTTTTTGATGATCATCTTCTAGCATGAGTCTTCCAGAGAGTGCTGATGTTGGAAGTTCTTTTTCATATCGTATCTTAGTTCATTTTCAGGGTAGCCGAATTAGGCTTTGATCCTCTGTATAAACACAAACAGACCCTTTGCCTACACTTTTATATGCCCTTTATACTCTTGTGTAGAACTCATTGGAGGTTACCACACAGGAACTGCCTTTTTTTTTGGTATCACTAATCTACACTTACATGACAAATATTATGTTTACTAGGCTCTCCCCTATACTAGGTCCCCCCTATAAACCCCTTTACAGTCACTGTCCATCAGCATAGCAAAATGTTGTAGAACCACTACTTGCCTTCTCTGTGTTGTACAGCCCTCCCTTTTCTTCTACCCCCCCCATGCATGCTAATCTTAATACCCTCCTACTTCTCCCCACCCCTTATCCCTCCCTACCCACCCATCCTCCCCAGTCCCTTTCCCTTTGGTACCTGTTAGTCCATTCTTGAGTTCTGTGATTCTGCTGCTGTTATGTTCCTTCAGTTTTTCCTTTGTTCTTATATTCCACAGATAAGTGAAATCATTTGGTATTTCTCTTTCTCTGCTTGGCTTGTTTCACTGAGCATAATACCCTCCAGCTCCATCCATGTTGCTGCAAATGGTTGGATTTTCCCTTTTCTTATGGCTGAGTAGTATTCCATTGTGTATATGTACCACATCTTCTTTATCCATTCATCTATCGATGGACATTTAGGTTGCTTCCATTTGGCTATTGTAAATAGTGCTGCGATAAACATAGGGGTGCGCTGATCTTTCTCATACTTGATTGCTGCATTCTTAGGGTAAATTCCTAGGAGTGCAATTCCTGGGTCAAATGGTAGGTATGTTTTGAGCATTTTGATGTACCTCCATACTGCTTTCTACAATGGTTGAACTAACTTACATTCCCACCAGCAGTGTAGGAGGGTTCCCCTTTCTCCACAGCCTCGCCAACATTTGTTGTTGTTGGTCTTGTGGGTGACAGCCATCCTTACTGGTGTGAGGTGATACCTCATTATAGTTTTAATTTGCATTTCTCTGATAATTAGCGATGTGGAGCATCTTCTCATATGTCTGTTGGCCATCTGTATTTCTTTTTTGGAGAACTGTCTGTTCAGTTCCTCTGCCCATTTTTTAGTTGGGTTATTTGTTTTTTGTTTGTTGAGGTGTGTGAGCTCTTTATATATTCTGGACGTCAAGCCTTTATCGGATGTGTCATTTTCAAATATATTCTCCCATACTGTAGGGGGCCTTTTTGTGCTATTGATGGTGTCTTTTGCTGTACAGAAGCTTTTCAGCTTAATATAGTCCCACTTATTCATTTTTGCTGTTGTTTTCCTTGCCCGGGGAGATATGTTGAAGAAGAGGTCACTCATGTTTATGTCTAAGAGGTTTTTGCCTTTGTTTTCTTCCAAGAGTTTAATGGTTTTATGACTTACATTCATGTCTTTGATCCATTTTGAGTTTACTTTTGTATATGGGGTTAGACAATGGTCCAGTTTCATTCTCCTACATTTAGCTGTCCAGTTTTGCCAGCACCATCTGTTGAAGAGACTGTCATTTTGCCATTGTATGTCCATGGCTCCTTTATCAAATATTAATTGACCATGTATGTCTGGGTTAATGTCTGGATTGTCTAGTCTGTTCCATTGGTCTGTGGCTCTGTTCTTGTGCCAGTACCAAATTGTCTTGATTACTATGGCTTTATAGTAGAGCTTGAAGTTGGGGAATGAGATCCCCCTACTTTATTCTTCTTTCTCAGGATTGCTTTGGCTATTCGGAGTTTTTGGTGTTTCCATATGAATTTTTGAATTATTTGTTCCAGTTCATTGAAGAATGTTGCTGGTAGTTTCATAGGGATTGCATCAAATCTGTATATTGCTTTGGGCAGGATGGCCATTTTGACGATATTAATTCTTCCTAACCACACGCATGGGATGAGTTTCCATCTGTTAGTGTCCCCTTTAATTTCTCTTAAGAGTGACTTGTAGTTTTCAGAGTATAAGTCTTTCACTTCTTTGGTTAGGTTTTTTCCTAGGTATTTTGTTTTTTTTGATACAATTGTGAATGGAGTTGTTTTCCTGATTTCTCTTTCTGTTGGTTCATTGTTAGTGTATAGGAAAGCCACAGATTTCTGTGTGTTGATTTTGTATCCTGCAACTTTGCTGTATTCCGATATCAGTTCTAGTAGTTTTGGGGTGGAGTCTTTAGGGTTTTTTATGTACAGTATCATGTCATCTGCAAATAGTGACAGTTTAACTTCTCCTTTACCAATCTGGATTCCTTGTATTTCTTTGTTTTGTCTGATTGCCGTGGCTAGGACCTCCAGTACTATGTTAAATGACAGTGGAGAGAGTGGGCATACCTGTCTAGTTCCTGATCTCAGAGGAAATGTTTTCAGCTTCTTGCTATTGAATATAATGTTGGCTGTGGGTTTATCATAGATGGCCTTTATTATGTTGAGGTACTTGCCCTCTATTCCCATTTTGCTGAGAGTTTTTATCATGAATGGATGTTGAACTTTGTCAAATTTTTTTAAACATGTATGGAGACGATCATGTGCTTTTTGTCTTTCTTTTTGTTGATGTGGTGGATGATGTTGATGGACTTTCGAATGTTGTACCATCCTTGCATCCCTGGGATGAATCCCACTTGGTCATGGTGTATGATCCTTTTGATGTATTTTTGAATTCGGTTTGCTAATATTTTGTTGAGTATTTTTGCATCTACGTTCATCAGAGATATTGGTCTGTAGTTTTCTTTTTTGGTGGGGTCTTTGCCTGGTTTTGGTATTAGGGTGATGTTAGCTTCATAGAATGAGTTTGGGAGTATCCCCTCCTCCTCTATTTTTTGGAAAACTTTAAGGAGAATGGGTATTATGTCTTCCCTGTATGTCTGATAAAATTCCGAGGTAAATCCATCTGGCCCGGGGATTTTCTTCTTTGGTAGTTTTTTAATCACCGCTTCAATTTCGTTGCTGGTAATTGGTCTGTTTAGATTTTCTGTTTCTTTCTGGGTCAGTCTTGGAAGGTTGTATTTTTCTAGGAAGTTGTCCATTTCTCCTAGGTTTCCCAGCTTGTTAGCATATAGGTTTTCATAGTATTCTCTAATAATTCTTTGTATTTCTGTGGGGTCCGTCGTGATTTTTCCTTTCTCGTTTCTGATACTGTTGATTTGTGTTGACTCTCTTTTCTTCTTAATAAGTCTGGCTAGAGGCTTATCTATTTTGTTTATTTTCTCGAAGAACCAGCTCTTGGTTTCATTGATTTTTGCTATTGTTTTATTCTTCTCAATTTTATTTATTTCTTCTCTGATCTTTATTATGTCCCTCCCTCTCCTGTCCTTAGGCCTCATTTGTTCTTCTTTTTCCAATTTTGATAATTTTCACATTAGACCATTCATTTGGGATTGTTCTTCCTTTTTTAAATATGCTGGGATTGCTATATTCTTTCATGTTAAGACTGCTTTTGCTGTGTCCCACAGAAGTTGGGGCTTAGTGTTGTTGTTGTCATTTGTTTCCATATATTGCTGGATCTCCAGTTTGATTTGGTCATTGATCCATTGATCATTTAGGAGTTGTTAAGCCTCCATACGTTTGTGAGCCTCTTTGCTTTCTTTGTACAGTTTATTTCTAGTTTTATGCCTTTGTGGTCTGAAAAGTTGGTTGGTAGGATTTCAATCTTTTGGAATTTTCTGAGGCTCTTTTTGTGGCCTAGTATGTGGTCTATTCTGGAGAATGTTCCATGTGCACTTGAGAAGAATGTATATACTGTTGCTTTTGGATGTAGGGTTCTGTAGATGTCTATTAGGTCCATCTGCTCTACTGTGTTGTTCAGTGCTTCCGTGTCCTTACTTATTTTCTGCCCGGTGGATCTATCCTTTGGGGTGAGTGGTGTGTTGAAGTCTCCTAGAATGAATGCATTGCAGTCTATTTCCCCCTTTAGTTCTGTTAGTATTTGTTTCACATATGCTGGTGCTCCTGTGTTGGGTGCATATATATTTAGAATGGTTATATCCTCCTGCTGGTCTGTGCCCTTTATCATTATGTAGTATCCTTCTTTATCTCTTGTCACTTTCTTTGTTTTGAAGTCTATTTTGTCTGATATTAGTACTGCAACCCCTGCTTTCTTCTCGCTGTTGTTTGCTTGAAATATGTTTTTCTATCCCTTGACTTTTAGTCTGTACATGTCTTTGGGTTTGAGGTGAGTTTCTTGTAAGCAGCATATAGATGGGTCTTGCTTTTTTATCCATTCTGTTACTCTGTGTCTTTTGATTGGTGCATTCAACCCATTAACATTTAGGGTGACTATTGAAAGATATGTACTTATTGCCATTGCAGGCTTTAAATTCGTGGTTACCAAATGTTCAAGGTTAGCCTCTTTAGTACCTTACTGCCTAACTTAGCTCGCTTATTAAGCTGTTATATACACTGTCTGGAGATTCTTTTCTTCTCTCCCTTCTTGTTCCTCCTCCTCGATTCTTCATATGTTGGGTGTTTTGTGCTGTGCTCTTTCTAGGAGTGCTCCCATCTAGAGCAGTCCCTGTAAAATGTTCTGTAGAGGTGGTTTGTGGGAAGCAAATTCCCTCAGCTTTTGTTTGTCTGGGAATTGTTTAATCCCACCGTCATATTTGAATGATAGTCGTGCTGGATACAGTATCCTTGGTTCAAGGCCCTTCTGTTTCATTGTATTAAATATATCATGCCATTCTCTTCTGGCCTGTAGGGTTTCTGTCGAGAAGTCTGATGTTAGCCTGATGGGTTTTCCTTTATAGGTGACCTTTTTCTCTCTAGCTGCCTTTAAAACTCTTTCCTTGTCCTTGATCTTTGCCATTTTAATTATTATGTGTCTTGGTGTTGTTCTCCTTGGATCCTTTCTGTTGGGGGTTCTGTGTATTTCCGTGGTCTGTTCGATTATTTCCTCCCCCAGTTTGGGGAAGTTTTCAGCAATTATTTCTTCTAAGATACTTTCCATCTCTTTTCCTCTCTCTTCTTCTTCTGGAACCCCTATAATACAGATATTGTTCCTTTTGGATTGGTCACACAGTTCTCTTAACATTGTTTCATTTCTGGAGATCCTTTTGTCTTTCTCTGTGTCAGCTTCTATGCGTTCCTGTTCTCTGGTTTCAATTCCATCAATGGCCTCTTGCATCTTATCCATTCTGCTTATAAACCCTTCCAGAGTTTGTTTCATTTCTGCAATCTCCTTTCTGGCATCTGTGATCTCCCTCCGGACTTCATCCCATTTCTCTTCCGTATTTCTCTGTATCTCTGTCAGCATGTTTATGATTCTTATTTTGAATTCTTTGTCAGGAAGACTGGTTAGGTCTTTCTCCTTCTCTGGTGTTGTCTCTGTGATCTTTGTCTGCCTGTAGCTTTGCCTTTTCATGGTGATAGGAATAGTTTGCAGAGCTGGGACGAGTGACGGCTGGAAGGACTTCCTTTCTTGTTGGTTTGTGGCCCTCCTCTCCTGGGAGAACAGCGCCCTCTAGTAGTTTGTGCTGCGCAGCTGCGCGCAGACAGGGTTTCTGCTTCCTGCCCGGCTGCTATGGAGTTAATCTCCGCTGTTGCTGTGGGCGTGGCCTCGCTCGGGCCGCTGCTCCAAAGTGGTGGAGTCGCATTGGAGGGGGAGCAGCCTGGAGGCTATTTATCTCCTTAAGGGGCCTCCCTGCTCTCTGCAGCCCAGGGGTTAGGGTGCCCAGAGATCCCCAGATTCCCTACCTCTGGATTAAGTGTCCCGCCCTGCCCCTTTAAGACTTTCAAAAAGCGCTTGCCAAAACAAAACAGCAAAAAAAAAAAAAAAAAAAAAATGGTCGCTCGCTTTTCTGGTGTCCTCCTGCGCCAGGCCACCAGTGCCCGCTCACTGTTCTTGCTGCCCTGGTTCCCTAGTACTGGGGGCCCTATCCCTTTAAGACTTCCAAAAAGCGCTCTCCGAAACAAAACAGAAAAAAAAAAATTGGTTGCTCGCTTTTCTTATGCCCTCTGTCGCCCGGCCTCCAGTGCCCGCTCACTGTTCTTGCTGCCCTGTTTTCCCAGTACCGAGGGCCCTGCACTCTGGCCCGGATGGCTGGGGCTGGGTGTTCGGCAGTCCTGGGCTCCATGTCCCTCCCGCTCTGCCTATTCTTCTCCTGCCGGGAGCTGGGGGGAGGGGCGCTCGGCTCCCGCCGGGCAGGGGCTTGTATCTTACCCCCTTCGCCAGGCGCTGGGTTCTCGCAGGTGTGGATGTGGTCTGGATATTGTCCTGTGTCCTCTGGTCTTTATTCTAAGAAGGGTTGTCTTTGTTATATTTTCATAGATATATGTGGTTTTGGGAGGAGATTTCCGCTGCTCTACTCAAGCCGCCATCTTCCGCCCATGACTTATTTTTTTTTTATTAAATTGTTCTGTTTTTAACTGATAAAATATATCTCCTCCTATATACTTCTCTAAGTACTTATTTAGCTGTGTGCCATAAATATTGGCATATTATACTTCATTGCCATTCAGTTCTAACTATTTGCTAATTTCTCTTCTAACATCCTTTAAACTCAAGGGCTATTTAATACCATATTGTTTAGTTTTCAGATGTATGGGATTTTAAAATGAAGACTTTCTTTCATAATTGAGAAAGTTTTTGTATTTAGAAAATTTGGTATATATATTGGATATATGAGATATTAACAATTCCAAATCTCAAATAAAAAAAAGGGGGGGGGAAAGATGGTTACTATGGTCTTAAAAAAATCTGGAAAATTGATTCTGATAATTGTTATAATCCAGGCATTTAAAATAACTGATCTTTTGATCTTATTAAAGAAATACTTACGAAAGAAACTTGTGGTTTACAATTGTAGGACAGGGAGGAAGTTTTCAAACTATGGGTTAATCCATAAATCTGTCAGTCTGTTTTTTTCTGATCTAACAGGTAGTAGCAAAAATGGCCACCTTCTGGGGAGCTTCATTTTTTGAAGACATGAAGTCATAGCTCGTTCTCCAACCCCACCCACTTTGGAGGGAGAGACTTCAGAGACTCCAGTCTGGGTGGAGGCTCAGAGTTGCCAGTCTCTAGCTGCTTCCTTGTGAATTTCTAAGCTACATTTGAGGGCAACATTTGAATAAGTGGGAAAGACATATTTTCATTTCCTACAGCATCTATGGGGACATTATCCTCACCACTGAGATTGTCAGGGACTTCTATCCCTGAACATGAATTTCAGGTAGAGGTGGCCAAAGACGGTGTACAGTGGTAGACACTGCCCACTTTGAGCATCTTTGTAGAAGGCAACAGCTTCATATACAAAAGAGATGACGGGGGGAGGAGCTGAAAAGTTCAGCACGTGGTGGGAACCTTGACATTCTGAGGGGGTGCAGAGATGTGTGACATAGATAGTTGGATACAAGGAGCAAAAGGTTGGGCATGCCAAGACTAGTATATGGTATCAGCATTTCCTAGAAGCCTTGAAGTCTCCTAGGATTCACCATCAGGATTTAGGTCTCACATGAACTAGTTGGTCATGGAGGTCCTCACTGAGCCTATGAAACTGCTTTGGCAGGCAGCTCTCTCATTCCTGCCACTCTTTGGTGTACTGGTAAATGAGACAATCTTTTCTTTCTTCTTTCTTCTGGGCCAAAGAAATATATTTGAGTCCACAATGTACCAGTTTATCTCAATCATGGATTGAACACCTTTTTCAGAAAGGAGACAAATCCTTTGTTTCTATCAGCCTCCTGCATTATCTTGGCATGAATTATTGATCCAAATAAAAAAAATTCTTTCCTTAAATTTTCCTCATAAGTAACATCATCCTGTTTCTCAACAGGGTATCTAAAGGCTTTGAAAATTTAATTCAGACAGATTGCATCTCCATTTAGTCAAAATTTTCTGACAAAATCTTAGTAATAAATCTAGTCTGCCCTGGGAATTTCTAATTTTAGTCCATTCTTTTATATTATCAAATTATGAAAAGAATTAACCAGGTTATTTCCTTCAAGATTGCAGAAAATCTTCAAGGAACAATCAAATGCTGCCCAACGAAGCTTTCCAGCCACCATTTCTCTCTATCTAGAGTGATTAGGAAGGTTTTCAGTTTCCCAGAAACATTCTGGATTATTTCTGAAATCCTGGCTCACATCTGGAAGTGTCTTGGTTTGGCAGATAAACTGTATTGTCGTCATATCTATAACTATAGGTCTTAGGTCCTTGAATATTTCGCTATGAATTGGTTACCCCAAGTCCAACCTCATATGCCAGATTTGTCTTGATCTAACACAAGAAGCTCAGATCCAAAAAGTTCAATGAGCTCAAAGCACAAGAAATAAAAAAAACTATACCAAGAGACAGTGTAATCAAATTGCTTAAAGTCAGTGGTGAAGTGAAAATCTTAAAAGCAGCAAGAGAAAAGGGACATGTTGTGTACAGAGAACAAAAAAATGAGAATGATAGCAGATTTCTCTTTGGAAAGAATACAAAGAAAAAGACAATGGAACAATATCTTAATATGTTTGTATTAGTTTCCTAGGGCTGATGTAACAAAGTACTGCAAGGTAGGTGGTTTAAAACAATAGAAATTTATTGTCCTTGGTCATTGGTGGCTGATGTTGCAGCACTTCAATTTCTGCCTCCCTCATCACATGGCATTTTCCCCTCAGGTGCCTGTCTTTCCATGGCATATCCTACTTGTGAGAATATCAGTCATGATGGGTTAAGACCTACTGTAATGGCTTGATTATATTTATAGAGACCCTATTTCCAAATGAGGTCACATTCACAGGCACTGAGGGTAGGACTTCAATGCACTCCCCCCCTATATCTTATGGGGGAATAAGATTCAACATATAACAGTAATGAAAGAAAAAGTTGTCAACTTAGATTTTTAAACCCAATGAAAATATACTCAAAAAGGCAAAATAAAGACTTTTTTAGAGTGAGTGAGCTTTGGTAGTTTGTGTCTTTTAAGGTATTTGACTTTCATTGAAGATAATCATTTTTTGGCATAAACTTGTTCACTGTATTTGCTTATTATCCTTTTAATATCTGTAGGATTTGTAATGATGTCCCCTCATCATTCCTGATATTGATATTCTTTCTTTCTCTCTGGTTAGTCTGGCTGGAGGTATATCTATTTCATTTTGGTCCAGCATCTGGAAACTCATGTTACATGTATTTTCTCCAGTTTTCTAGTTGTTTGAGTTGGGAGGGTAAATCTGGTTCCTGTTACTCTGTTATGGTCAGAAACGAATTGTTTCATCCTGTAGAATTATAAAAAATAATTTCTGGGCATGAGAGACTTCATTTTGAAGCTCCATTTTCCTTTCTAACTAATGAACTCTTGAACTGGGCCAGAATCAGTGATTGTTTTATAAACAGTTCCTCTTAAAGTCCAACAGAATGATTGGCATTTGGACCGTAATACTTTACAACGACAAAACAGTGACTAATGCATACCAAGAATAGTTTTAATAGCACCAATACAATTGATCAGAGGGGAATCAAAAGTGGCTCAGTTGGTTAGCACTAAATTAACAAGTTTTTTTCCCCTTCTTCTCTTATCTAAGTAATGTAATTAACCTCCTCCTTCTTTCTCATAAAAATCCCTGGCATTCCTCATCTGAGTGGGATATTATTCTCATTACTCTGGAATCTGTGCTCCCCAAGGTGCAATTCTAAGATACCCAAATAAAAGGCCTTTGTTTTTTTCAGTTTCGCCTCCTTTTCTTGGTGGACAATCCTCACCTTTAAATGATATTTTGGCTGGACAAAACGTGATCAAAGTTTTTTCCCTCCTGTGATAAGAAAATAATGAACCACTGTCTCCTGGCTTCCAGTGTTTGCTCTTGAGAAGTGTCATGTTGTTATGATTCTTTTTCTTTTGTTGGTAATCTGCAGCTCCTTTTTTAGAATCTTAAAAAAGGAATCTATTAATATATATAATTTTCTCCTTGACTTTGGTGATCAAAAATTTATTTCAATATGTATCAGTATGTGTTTTTCTGTATTCTTTTTGGCACTCTGTTGAGTTTTGAAGTTAAATGTGTTTCATCTTTTTTTAAATCTGGAAGTTTTAATCTATTTTATTTCTTATCATATTTATTCCCTTATTTTTTCCATATCTTCTTGGGATTACTATTATCTGGATATTAGTATTTCTGGTTCTCATCTTTATGTTGCTTAGCTTTTCTTTTTGTCGTCTTTTATGTCATCATCACTTTTTGCTGACTTCTAAAAAATGCCTTGATCATATCTTAGAGCTTACTAATTTATTCATGAGCAGGATCCATTCTATAATTTTTTATATTTATTTACATTCTTTAACTTACATTTTCATAATTAATTTTTCACTTGGTTATTTTTGTAAATCTTATTTCTGTTTCATTTAATCAATACCACCCCTTATTTCTTAGAAAGTATGATGTGTATTTTAGCATCTTTATGTATGTTCCTATATTTACATTTCATGTGGCATATGATACTCAGTTTGCTTATTTTTTTAAAAAATCATGGTCCACTTTAACTGTCTGCTTATTTTGGCTTCTGAGCCCATGATTTCCTTGGGATATTAACCATTCTCCCTGCTAACCACTATATACTGGGGACAAGGCCGATGCTTATGCTCTATGTTATATTCCTCATATGAATATAGGAAGGAGGAGAGAGAAACTGCTGATGTGTTTTTTTTTTTTTTTTCTGCCACTACGCTATGAGCTAACAGTTCTGGCTAGAGAGTCTTCTCAAACTATTTGGTACAAACAGCACTCAGTAGAGATCATCTCATTTGATCAGTGGTTTTCAAGATGAATATTTAGTGGAGTACAACCACTGTTTTAAAAACAAAATAGAGTTGAATATAATAGACAATATCAGAGTACATCACAGTTGATAAATGTGAAGTAATGTTTAGTGAAACTTTTGTTTCAGTTCTGTGTCTTTCTGTCTCTGTATCTCCATTTCCATCTATATGCACACAAAAAGATATGTACTGGGAGAGAAATTATTCCTTACTGTGGATCAAGATCAAACCTTTTGCAAGCCATTGTTTGGGATTATAATCCCCCAGTCCATAGGTTGGAGCAGGGAAGGCTGCTGATCCACCTCTACCTTTTTCCCTGGCCCTTCACCCCCACAGGACTTTGGGTCTTTGTTATTGTCCGGCTGACACCATGATTTTTCTCTCACAGCGGGTAACGGGGCAGCCATAACCTTTCAGTGGGGAGAGGCATGAGCAGAATGTAGAAGCTGTCTTTCAGTTTGTCCTCTGCTGTACCTGGATTATCTAATCTGTCACCATCTCGCAGCCCCTTTCTTCCTAGACTACTACATCCTCCAGGTTCCTCAGGGGACTCACAGTAGTTCCCAGACGTCTGCCTTCTTCTCTCTTATTTAGTGTCCGTGTGATTGATCTTTGGGGGCTGGGAGACAACCAGCCATTCTAGCTACTTTTCTATTTTTTCAGGATGTAAAAACACATAGATTTTGGATATTTGATATTAAATTGTATATTAAATTCAGAATCCTGTGTTTTTAACTTAATATAATAATATGTGTTTTCCTTTATTGCCAAAAGTCTGAATGAGCACCATTTGAATGTCTACATAATATTTCATCAAATGATTTTATCATAATATATTTAACCATTTCTCTTTGTTAAACATTTAGATTACTTCCACTTTTTTTTTTCATGAAAACTGTAAGTCTGGGATGGAAGTTTTTATGCCTAAATCTGTCCAGGGTTTAGATCAGAATGCCCTTTTAACATTGGCAAGCCTGACCTTACCACTCCCTGGCTTATGAAAAGTTCATTTCTCCCTACTGATAAATTATTGTAGCTGAAAGGCAAAATTGCTGTGAAAGAACAAGACAATTGGAACCACTTCTGCATTCTAGGGTGCTGAGGATTTATTCTCAAGAAGAAAACCAATATTTTGTGTAGAGGAAATGTTAATGGAACTTGCACTATGAAAGTCAAGATGATGTGAGATGATGTGGTGAAGAATGTACACTAAGGCAACTAAGCTTTTCTGCATAATAATAAAATGAGTATTAGAAGCTTTTGTGCTGTTACTCATTTTTGGCTTCATCCGAGGGCATCCCTGCTCAGTGCTCTGTGAGGAGCCTTCCACTGGGAAGAGGAGAGGCAAAGGATGGAAGGACCTGGTTGTGAGTGAACACAGGTCCTTGGAAGGTGGCGGAAAGTAAGAGGCTAATGAGTGAGGAGGATTCCGACGGGAGATTCCCTGCAACAAGGTGTGTAGGTACATAGATGATGTGAAGATATCTGCTAGCCACTACTTCCTCTTTTAATTTTCCTCTTCTTCCTTCTTCTCCCTCATTGCAGAATTTTAATAGAGCCATATTAGTGACCAATTTCGAGTTAGCCTTGCATTCTAAATGCTGTCTCGAAGAATGAAGGGTCCCTTTTATAGTGATGGTAAATCAGTAGGAGGGAGCGGGAGTGTATAAGGAAGGCTGAAGAGGAGGCCTCAGGGGATTTAGAGGAAACTTGGGCTGATCAGACACCTGTGACTGGTGAGCACCTGTCCCAGGACTTCTGAGGAATATTCAAACAGGACAGGACTTGCAGTCAAAGGCAGAAAAGAGCTTGAGTTATTTTATTCAGTTAGTAAAGGACAGAGGTCCTCATACGGTGAAAGAACCACGGGATGTTTAGCTAACAATGCTTTGTCAATACCTTGTGCTGCTTTTTCATGTCGTCAATGCCAGTTGTAGTCAAATAAGAATATGGTTAATTATTCAATGTCTGCTTTCCCTTTAAAATATGACATATACAAGGCCAGGAACAGGTTTGTTTGCTAGCCAGGACCTAACACAGTCTCTGGCACAAGATAAATGCTTGGTGAACATTTATGAAATAAAGGAATGTAATCAATCATTATTTCTATTGTTACTAGGAGGAAGCACCCCAATATAACAATTGTCATGCTAGGATATAGGGATTATGGGCAGTATTCCCTTGTTTTTCACACTTCCTATACACTTTATTATCTCTGAGGGAGAAGAAAGGAATTGACTCATAGTAAGACCTCTTTAAACTGGTTCTTAACATGCCTTAGAGTTTGTCTCTTTTGTATATTCTTTCTGATAACAGATTGATTGGTGAAAAGCTGCTAAGAAGCCCAGATTTATGCCCCAGAGAACTGATTGCAGTCTTTCCATGGCACCCCCTCTATGTTTTGGATCTCCAAAGTTGGTCCTTTTGTCTACCATTGGGAAATTGATGGTTAAGTGCTTGTTCTTCTTATGTATATCTCAATAGATGATGCAAATACTCCTTTGATGAAAATATTGTGAATCTAAGATTTTTATATTCATAGGCTCATGTTGTGCCCTTACAGTAGAGGGAAGGTTTCCATGAATCAGATAAACACATCTCTCTTTTTTGGTTGCCTTCATTAATAGTTGGTCTTCCCTTCCCTTGAAAATATTACAGATTTTTGACTGGCTTCCTCCTTTGGGAACTGAGAGAAGATTTGGTCTATTGAATGTCACAAGCAGGCTGGCAAGTCCAGATTCTTTGGGTCACTGGCATGCATCCTATCTTGAAGCTGACACCCTGTGTTTGTCTGGGCTTCTCCTTGGCCCTCGAAAGCAGCTTCTCTTTTTATGACATGCCCTTGTGTAAGCAGGTGCGAAAACAAAAGGGAGAATGAACGTTCTATTTTGAGACTAAAACAGAATCCTGAAAACCCAGCCCTAATGGGGTGGAATCCCATGGATCCCGCTTCACTTTCCCATCCTGCAGCACTAGCGCTCTCTGCTGTTCTTCACTTTCACCCTTTGGGTGAGACCTGGGGGAGCCCACCCCTGTGCACTCCCTCACCTCTTTTTCACCCCTCAGCCTCCTGCAGCTGGATTCTGTCCTGCACCACCTTACTGGAATGCTTAGGTGATTAATTATCTCCTAATTGACAAATGTGAAGTATAATTTTCAGTCTGCTTCTAATTTGAAATCTCTTTCTCTTTTTTTTTTTTTTGCCTCTGTTGATCCTTTCTCCTTGAAAATCTCTCTCTGCAGGTTTCATCTCTCGACTGTCTTCTTCATCTTTTGGATTCTCCTTTCCACTGTTTTCCATGCCTTTTTCTTCACCACCCTTATGTGTCGGTACCCCCCGAGGCCCTATTCCAAGCTGCCTTTTCCATTGTACAAGCTCTTTTGATGATCTCCTTCCATACTATGAGTTTAACGAGCCCACAAGTGCCAGTATTTCCAAAATGTATACTTCCAGCTTGGGAACTTCCCTCTTGAAACTTCAGTTCCATATTTCTTAGCACCTGTGTGACACATCCTTCAACAGAGTAACTAAAGGCAATTTGAACTCAGTGTTTAAAACTGAACTTGTTTCATTTTCTTCCCCACAAAACACCTGGATCCTCTTCTTATATTTCTTATCTTAGTTAATAAGACTGTTATGTGCCTTCTAGAAATCTAGAAGTCATTCCCAACCTCTTTTATGCCCACCTAATTACCAGGCCCTGTCAATTCTACCAAATAAACACCTCAAGTATATTTCGTCCTCTCCATTCCGCACGCCATTGCACACGGAGTTTCCACTGATTCCATTTTCTCTACTATCAGACAAGGTGTCTTTCTACTGTACAGATCTAAATCTTGGCACACACATTTAATGCATAAAAGATGAAATCCAAAATTCTTAATAGAGCAATGAGGTCCCTCTTATGAGAAAAATGAGTTGCCCGTGTATTCCAGGCACTTTGTACACAACTCCATTATGGCCCTTGGCATACTGTATGTGATTATTACATGGATTACATATGTGATTATCAAATGGATGGCAAACTCCTGGGAGCAAGGGTCATGTCTTTTTTATTGTTGTATTTCCAGTGCTAACCACACAGACTAGACCCATGTTTAAATAAAATGGAGGAATGGATTAACTGGGTAAGAAGTGTTGAAAGATTCTCTCTGCAAAATGGAAAGACCAAAGGATCAAGGTATAAGAAATAGATGGCGTGATGTGAAAATTGCAAAAATAAGAGAGGTCACCAGGTTACACAAGTCCATTAACTGGGACATTGGATAACTTTTCTTTCTAGAACCTGTCCTATGCTTACCTACGGGCTGTCTCTCTGGCGGTTTTAAAATATGCCTGCACATTATTGACACTTCTCCTTTCAAAAGGTGGAACCTAATTCCCTTCTCTTGAATGTCAGTCAGACTTAGGGCTTGTCTCTAACAATAGCATGTGGCAGAGGAGATGGGATATGTCTCCCAAGGCTAGGTCATTAAAAAGAGAGTTTCTGTCTGACTCTTTCTTTTCTCTCTTGGATCACTCACTCTGCAGAAACCTGGTTACCGTATTGTTGAAGACACTCAAAAGCAGCCCATGGAGAGGCCCTTGTGGGGAGGAACTGAATCCTCCACCAACAGTTAGCCCCAAATTTCCAGCCATATGAGGGAATCACCTTGAAAGAGGATTTTCTTGCTAGTCAGGACTTCAAATGACTGCAGCCCCAGCCCAGCATATTAACAGCACCTCACGAGAGGTCCCAGGTTGAAATCACTCAGCAAGTTGCTTCAGAATGCCAAACCCATAGAAAGCATGAGGATAATAAATGTTTATTTTTGCATTAATCCACTAAATTTTGAGGTAATTTGTTACACAGCCATTGATAACCAATACATTCTCCACTAAGAATGACTATCCTTTGGATCTTTTATAATCCTGTGCCTTCTTTCAGGTGTAATTTAAATGCTTCAGTTGGCCTGGATTGTACTGTTTCCTACAGTTAGAATTGGCGTTTCTGTCCTGTAGTTTTACCTTTTTTTATTGCTTAGTATCATTTATTCTTCTAGTCAAAATGTATTCGTTACTCATTGTGTGCTCTATTCTACATTAGGCACTGGGGACCAAAAGATGAGAGAGTCAGAACTTTTGAAAATGTTTTTTTCCTCCCTCAATATATCCAACTTTCCTTGAGAAAATAAATTTCTTCTGGTTGTTCTTCATGGCTAAGTCATTAGTGAGTTTACGAGTGTGAGCTTTGGGAGGCTGTCTGAGTGAGGATGTGGGATTTGTTGGCTTAGTCTCTTGGCTTACTGTCTGCCTGGCTTTGGACACATTTTTAAGTCTGTCTGTAAAATGGGCATAATGGTAATCCTGGTCTCATCTGGTTATTATGAGGATTAAATGGGATCAGTCATATGGAGTATATAGCATGGTATCTAGCACAAAGTAAATGCTTGATAAACATTTGTTGGTATTGTTGTTGACTGGACTACTCAGCATCTAACATAGTGACTAGAATACAGTAGGTATCCAGAAAATGTTTATTGAACTATAAATGGGGTAGGTTATGTTGATGATATTGGGGGAACAGGCCATCAGAAAAGAGTGTCAGACACGAGGTGTCATCCACTGTACATGAAGCATTGAGTACAGTAGATTCAGTTATTAATTGGTTAGTTAATTTCTCAAACATTTATTTTCTGTCATACTGTTAACTGGGGAAATAGGAAAATAAGTGAAAGACATTTAGATGGGCAAGTGCTTGGACACTGGAGAAAATATTCATAAAGGGGCTTCCGTAGGAAAGTAATAGATTCAACAAATAGTTATTGGGCAGCCATTATATGCCAGGCACTGTTACAGGAGCTAATGATTTATTTTCATTTATTCACTAAATATTTATTGAACACCTTCTATGTTCTAGTCTTTCTTCCAGGTTCTCGGGATTTATCTATAAACAAAACAGACAAAGATTTCAGCCCCCATGGACCTTTCAATCTCACAGGGAAGGACAAACGGTCAATGGTATGCATCATAATTAATTACATAATACGTTAGGAGATGGTAGGAACTAAAAAAACAAACAGAAAAAGTAAAGCAAGGTAAAGCAAGCAGTGCGTGTAGGGGACTTTGCAGTTGAGGACTTTGCAACTCACATTGAGAAAGTGAGATACAGGAAAAACCTATGAGGCGAGGGAGTTAATTTTAGTTATGAACAAAACAAAGCTCTTCTTTTACCATCTAGTGGGAGTGACAGACAATAAGTAAGTAAATAAATAATTTAATTTCAGATAGTGATAAATGCCTTGAAGAAAACAGGACAGCATGAGAAATTCATTGTATTTTGCTCTGGATATCTGTGCTCCTCCCTGAGGGAAGCCCAGGCCACTGCCAGTCATGGCCACTTGGCTAATCAGTGTCTCTATTGTAAACATGCACCTGCTAGGATGTGGTCACTGCCTGAGTGTCTGTGAACAGGACAGCAGGACTGTTATAGGTCTCCTATTAGTCAACAGAAGAAGAAACATTTATAATGTATTAGTCATACTTCTGGTGGCATAAATGGGTGATGATGGATTGTCTGAGTCACATAGACTCTGGCCTGTCTGCAAGGGGCTGGACAAGGAGCTACATGAAGCTGGCCACTGCCCAGACAGTGGAATGTTGTCAGAGTGGGAGAAGTCCTGGTATCACATTTGCTTATCAGGAAAACAGAATTTCCCGTAGGTCTGAATTTGCTCTTTGAATGAGGACTATTAAAGGGAGGCGACTCTTTCAGTTTTGTAATGTAATTTTAATGTTATTACTAATAGATGAGATATGTTTATTCCTCATGTTCAAGAAGGAATGATCTGGGTTATAAAATGTTTGTCCCTTTCAGTTCATTTGAAGGTGGGAGGAGCCCAGAGTTTATACACCCTTAAAAGGATGCAGAGTGGTGTGTGCTCAGAGCAGAGCCACAAAGGTGATTAAAGGGGCCAGGAGCGAAGGGAAATCGAAATTATTAGCTTGCAGAAAGGCGTGTGTGTGGCCATGGTGTGGAGGAAGGGAAAGAGAGCTGACTTAATAAGTTTTCTCTTTCCACTAGGGTTAGAATGAGAGGAAGCAGGCATAAATGAAAATAGGACGATTTAAGATAAGAAAGCTAAGTTTCTTCTCTTGGGCTTTGGAGGCTGGAGTCTCTTCTATAAGATCTTCAGTGAAGATGCACATCAATCTGGTCTAGTTGTCTTAGCGTTCATTAGCCAACATTTTACCCAAGATGTACAGCTCTGTCTATCCCATTCAATGCTTCCAGCTGGTGAACTGAGAACACACACAATGTCCAAAAAGCCGTGTTAGGCTGAAGAAATCTAATCTTAATGTCGGGTACAGACTTTCCATTTAGAGTGTTCATTTGCCCTTTGTGCCACATACTTTGGGCCCTGGGCTAATTTAAGTGGAATATTTTCAATCAAGTCCCACCTAGAGATAGGAAAATGGACTAAGGGACATCTCCTGCTTTCCTCTGTTCCCCACATTCTGTGGGAAACACTGTTCACTTAAAATGATTGAAGCTCAGATTAAACTCATATTTTTTATTCAACTAATGTTGCTTGACACTTTTGCCTATGAACTTCATATTCTTTACTTAAAAAACAGTATGTATGAAATAATCCCATTTATAGAAAATGTAAAATCATACCGACACACATACACAGAGTCATGAAAAGATATATGAAAGATGGGCAAGAAAATGTTAATGGTGTTTACATAAAGAGGGCAGAATTCCTGTGACCTTTATGCTCTTTTTTTATAGTACCATGTAGTTTTTGAATTTTTTACAATGAGAATGTATCATCTATGTAATCTAAAGAAAAGCAATAAAGCTATAATGCAGCTGTAGAGGAAAAATGCTACATGGTTCTGATGATGTTTCAAAGAGGAAAAAATAATTTGCTCAATGCTCAAACCCAAATCTTACTCCAAGTCATATGACTGGCTTATTAGGTAATCTAGGGAATACAAAAGAGCCACAGGGGAACTGACAATCTGATTGGAGAAAAATGTCACATAGGCCTGAGACATGAATTAATAAAGAAAGACAAAGGAATGCCTTAGGAGTTCTGTGACGAGGTCAAGTGGGGCTTCCTGGACAACAGAGGGAGAGCAGAACTTGGGTAGTTTGGGGAGAAGGGGAAGAACATTCCTGGTAGAAGGCACAGCATAAACAGAGCCTCACGGGCAGGAGTATAGAAGGCAGGTGTGGCAGAATAATTTGTTGGGATATTAGTTTGTGTATTGTGATCTCTTTTCTCCAGAGCTTTAGCTGCAGGGCTGAAAGCAGAAGTTGCTTGAAGACAGCATATTTTTGCTTCAGAAGCTTCAGTGTATTGAGGGAAACACAGGGGGTGCAGAGGGAGCGGCTGGTGCCTTCCTGTGGCAGAATCAAAATGCAGGATAGTGAGAACAGAGGAGAAGCTATTTTCCCAAGACTCCACACAGGCTGCAGTTTAGGTGTGTGAGTGCAGCTGCACTGGTCTGCTACACTTTCACAGAGCTCCAGGCAGACTGTAAGATGGTAAGCAAGGACTGTGGGGTACTTCCAGCAACTTCCAGTGCCCAGTCTTGTTCAAGACCTGGTGCTAAGTGTGGGATTCTCAACCCAGATGCAGAAAACAGAAGAATTCCACAGTGCTATAAAAAACACATAAACAGACAGCCACTGGTAAGAACAAATTGCCTTGACTAAGTCAGTTACTTTCTGAGATCTCAGTTTCCCCAGCTACCAAAAAATGGGCATATCAATCCCTTCCAGTTCTAAAATTCACTGAGTCTATGAAATTGCAGTATCTGTACCTGCAATCATTTCATTCCCAACTGAAATGCAGGGAGAATGGTGTGGAAACTCCATTTTCAAAGAGCATCCAGAAGAATCTGCACATATGCATACTGTTTTTCAGCAGGAAGTAGGAGTACATTGCGTGGTAATTGAAACTGCCTTTTGAATCTTCTAAGCCAGCAGGATATGATACCTGATCGGATGAGCATTGTTTCTTCCTTCCTGTAAAATCAGCTAAAAAGGGAAGACTCAAGTGCAAATTTCCATCACAACTGGAGAAGCCTTCCCTCCACTCATCCACCCACTCTCTCTCTTCACCTGTGCCCTTTATTTGTACAGATTCTTGCTTTCAACCGAAGAGGCACAGCTCCAGAGAAAGACAAATCATGCTCAAAGAGAAAAGAAAATCGCTTTCTAGACCTGAATATTTAGTGATGAACTAAACCTTCTGCGAGGGTAAAAAAATATGATTCTGTCGCAAAGGAAAAATAAATGTCTTCCAAATCAACATGAAAATGGAGACCCAGGGAAGAGTGGTTCACATCTGTCCTTAATGCAGCCTTGGAAGGTTGGAGGCAGAGACAATAAATGATATATCAGACATGGCGCTCTGCTTAAAATTGCAATTCTAAATGTCAGATGCGGTGAGCCTCTCTCGCTCTCCCCATAATTCAAGACAATTCACAAGAGATAACTTCTTTTCTCTGCCATAATAATATTCTCTAGCTTGTATCCCAAATAAACAACATTGGTTACTGCTTGGAGCAATACGTCTCCATTTTCCCACAGCACTTAAATCAACAGCCCCTTTCCGTGTGATCTGAATCCCAAGCCCTCAACCTTGTACTTTGTTGTGGACATGCTCCCCATCCCAAGTCCCCACTCCTTATCCCCCGTGTTGCAAAAGATGAGGTTGGCATTGTCCTACTGGTATGCTAGCTTCTCACCACTCGAGATAAGATGGGGATATTTTACATCTTCCTTTTGTGTGAATCATCTTCTTAATCTTTATCATGATCTACATTTTTTTCAAAGCAGTGGTTTTCCTGAGTGTGGATTTTTGCTTTTTATTAATCTTTGCAGACTCTAATCCAGTCATGTCCATACTGAAATGAGAAACCTAGTATTCACATCGTTCAACATGGTTGGTTTTGGAGCTCAGCAAGATTAAAAACACAGGAAGGTTTACAGGCAACCTAAAGGGAGTAGAGAGGCTGCTGTTAATGCATTTCTTCATTGAAGAGAGCTTGTGCATATATTTGGAAATAAAGACAAAGTGACTTTTCAGAGATGTTGGGAAGGTGCTACCCAGGACATTTTATCCTAGGATGTTATAATAAATTAAGAATGGTTTAAAGTAAAATGTGATGTCACTGCACACTTCCATCAGTGCTGGCTGCTTGCGTAAGAGTAGCAAAGGGAGATTTTGTCCCTTGAAAATGGGGCTGGTCTCAGGTAAGAAAGAAATGCACTGGACAAGAAACTGTAAATGGCTACATTTTATGAGGCCCAAAGCTGCTTGGTGTTGGCAGAATATTCAGTCTTCTGCATTTTTCTGGGCCCTCAGAATTCCTTTTCTGTTCCCTGCACATATCAGCTACAGAGAGACGTTCTCAGAACTGGGCGATGAGGCCACCCACTGAAGGTAAAGTATCCAACACTCAGCAAAGAATCAATGAACTGAACCATTCTCAGACATGGTTAGGCCCTGAGTGGAATGGACATGTGAGTGGACACAGGACAGCTATAGTTTCAGTGTGTTTAGGATTTATCTTTAGGACCAGAATCACAGAAACTGAAGAGTGGGTTTAATAGAATTAAAATAGTAGCTACTATTATAGTAATTACACATGCACTGTGCTAAGTATTTAGCACTAACTTGCTAAGCCTCGCAATGGCTCATGAAGTAGGCTACTGTCAGTATCATATAGATCGTAAATTGAAGTTCAGAGTTGTTGACCAATGTTTCCAAAGTCACACAGTGTGAGTAAGACTTCAGCTCTGTACAGTGGAGGGAGACATTATATTTGGTAGCATTGCATCATAATGGCCAGGAACATATGGATCTAGTCAGAAATCCAGCTGCCCTGCTTAGACTTGAGCGACAACCTCTTCGAGCCTGTTTCTAGTAAAACAAAAATATCTGAATGTCATATATTTCTCATGAATGTCAAGTGTTCAGACCACTTAGGAGGTGGAATCTATTGTGGGAGAGAGTCAACTTAACCTTGACATACCCTGATGAATATCCAACTGGACCTTTCAGTTTTCTATGATCTCATGCTTACCAAGTCATCTTCCAATGGCTAATTTGGTTTCCTGTGTTCTTGATACGGCTTGGTTACTGGAAATGGGATATCTGAATCTATAAATGAATATGCTTGTGTCTGCTTTCTATATCAGTGTCTCCTCAGCTGAGAAAGTTTGTCCAGCCTGATGCAATTCCTTTAAGAACACTGTTGACCCACCCATACTCAGCATTGTCACTACCAAATTCTGGAACATGTGGAGAAGAGCCTTCATCTGATCAGCAGACTGGCCTGTCCCTTTCCTCTCACACCAGCCTGGCTTTACTGAACATTCTTTCTTTGAATAATCAAAATAAGAATATTAGCACACTAATTACAGCGATGATTGCTATTGTTACCTGAGGGCTTCATATGTGACAGTTGCTGTGGCCAGACACATCATGGTCTCTATCTCCCTTAACCCTTACAGTTCCCTCTGATATACTCCTATTTTACTGGGAACAGAAGCTCAAAGAGGTTGCCGCATGAGTCTGCACAGGGCAGCTGGATTCCCGAGCAGGTCTGTATGCTCTTGGCCATTGTCCAGTGGTGTTCGTTTTGTCTTCATCTCTCTAGTCTGGACCGATCCTTTGCCTCTGGGGCTAAGAAACTGTGGCTCACTGACTAGACATCTTTGTAACAGGCCGCCCTAAGGAAAGACCCGACGCAGCTTGCCTGGTTCTCTGAGACTTCCCTGTAGGGGAACATTACCAGGATTCTGATGGGCTCTGGGTGTACGGACGATGAGTTTCTGGACCTGTCAAATTGAAGATCAAAACCCAAGAGCTGGTGTTCCTACCCAAGGGGGAGGGTAGGTAGGTAGCAGGACATGGAAGAGAGCACCGTCTTTAGATGGCCAGCTCCCATTCCTTTCTGACTTCTCTCAGTAACATCACTATCTTCTCTCTTGTGTTTCCCTAGATTCAAAGTTTCAGGCACCAGCTGCCACCGTGTCACTGAAGGAGGCCTTGACAGACTTCCCTTGAGGAGTCCTACATGATGAGTTATGATTTCTCCAACACCAAATTTATGATGATGATGATCATTAATAGAATCCCCTTAGATTTATAAAGCACCTTTCTCCTAACACTCTCTCTGCTGAGATCGTCTCATTTGTCCTCACAGATCCCGAGGGAGGAGGAGGAGGCAACATTATAATTTTTACATTATGGATTGCTATGATCAAGAAATTTTATTACAGTACCTATTTCTGGGTGAAACTGTTATGTGCTACCTGAAGACATTCCACTAAGTCATCAAGTATTTTTTTAGTGTCTTTTATGTGTGGAAATAACTCTGTGATATTATCCCATTTTACAGATGATGAAATGAAGTTTCAAGGAGGTTAAGTGACTTGCTTAGCAGCATATATGGATGAAGGGATAAAATGTGGTCCTTGCCTTCACCAAGAAGATAGTATTATAAATAATACTTAGTTTTTGTTGAACATTTACCGTGTGTCAGGCAGTGCTGAGAAAAATACAGGAATTACTTTGTTAATCCATTAAACAATGCTGCAAGTTTGTTCTGCTTTAGTGATCTACAGTTCTCTCCGCTTAGCAGATAGGGCACAGAGAGGTTGAGGTACCGTGCCAGAAGTCACACAGCTGGGAACTGATTGACCCAGAAGGGGGAAGAGCAGAGTGGAGCCAAGTTGTCTAAAGTAGATTCTAGTGCCAATAGCTTCAGTGTGATCCTGGGCAAGTTTCTTAACTTTTCTATGCCTCAGTTTCTTCACTTGTAAAATGAGAATAATATAAATATCTACTTTAAAAGGTGGTTATGAGGGTCAGATGCAGTTATATATATATTATACAATTATAATTATATATATAATTTATAATATATAATTTAATATCATATAACACAAAATTCTATAACAATATTACATATATATTAATAATTACAATAATGTAATTAAATTATATATATAATATATATAATGTGTGTGTGTGTGTGTGTGTGTCTTAGAATTCTGCCTTGGGTATGTCAGCTATGAGTATCTGGGATTCATGTGCAGGCATTCTGACTCTAGAACTGTTACACTGTTCTGCTCCAAAAATAATTCTCCCAGGGGCAGAAGCAGTAACATTTGAGCTGAGTTTCCAAAGGATGCAGTCAAGGCCTGGTTCTAGCAGACCAGTTCTGGCTCAGTTGATGGCAAGCCATATGTAATGATTCAGATGTCAGGAGGAAGAGTAGCCTTTTTTTAATTCCTTTGTAATTCCCTTAAGAATTGGGGCTTTGGGGTCTGAGCATCTTTGGATTTACTCTGTCCAGAGGTCATTTATTTCCTTAGATGATGCATGGAAATTCTGCTAAGCTATGAAGTTTGTTTATTCTCAGGTTATTGAAAGGCTTTCTTTTTTGTAAGAGATTCCTAAATTGAGCTTGATCATGTGTTGAAGAACTGACTTTTCTTTCAAGATTCAGTATTATGAACATAGGCCAATCTCTTCATTACAAACAAAAAAAATCCCAGAAAATGCTGCACTACAGACAATAAAGCATAACTACTTCAATATGGAAAGTTTAAGCTTTGCTGCCGACTAAAATTTTCAACTAAATTCCGAAGAATGTCTTTTAAAAAACACTTATCAAATATTTTATCTTTTTTTGAATCCTTAAAACCTGTTTCAGTAGACAAAGTCTATTGTTTTCCAGTGCAACTCCATACCACTCACTTAAAAAATCAGTACCAAAACCAAAAATAAAAAAGGATACTTAAGGGATGATATCCAGTCAGTATTTTTATTAGAAAAAACTTTATATTCTATAGCTAGGTAATTTAAGTTCCAAGGTTTGCTCTTTAGGTGAAAGACATAATAAAATGTATTTCCATTGAAAACTAGATATCCCTTAATAATACTAGTTACCATTTGTTGAGCATAATCCAGCAAGACAGGCGTGATTATCCCCGCTGTACAGATGGTGGCATTTAAAGTTTTGTGTACTTCAGTATAACTTTCATAAGGTGGTAGGAGCAGGATTTGGATCTGAATCTATTTGAACCCCAAGTCTACACTCTTAATTGCTGTCTTATCCATGTTATACTGTCTACTAATTGGTAGAGACCGGATATGAACCCAGGTACCCTGATTTAATCACCTAGGTCATTGTTTCGTACCTCTTTGCTTTTCCAAAAGGGTGTCTATTCTAGTTGTCTGAGGAGCTAAGCTTATTCTTTGGAGGTAGTCAGTTGCTATATTTCTTTTATATGGAAGGTAAACACCCAAGAGATACAATTGGAAGCCAAGACTTTCATTCCTGATTTAGATAAGTTTCTCTAATACATACCATTATGGCACAGATCTCTATAAACGGAAGTAATTCTAAATTGCTACTCTTGACCCACTAGCTTAATCAACAAGGTGATTCCTTTATAGTCCAATATAGATGAAGAAGAGGGAAAATCCATTGGATTATTAAATATTTGGTGATGGAACTTTATAAAACTCCGGTTGCTATGTAGACATAAAAATCCTCATTCAATATATTTCTCTATTTTGAAAGATACATGAGAGACCGCGTGGTATGTTCAGAAGAATACTGGAGCTCCACTGTCTGTCCCTGCATAGCTCAGGGGATTTTGACAATGACCTGCTGTTTATGGAGTAAGAGTCAAAAAACACAGATTTTACTGGCCCTGGGTCTGACCATTGGGTAAGTCTGTCAGTTTCTCAGGGTCTCATTCATTCCCTGGTAAAATGGGATCGGTCCTCCCTGCCCTGTCTGCCTCCTAGGAAGGTAATGAAGATCAAATGAGAGAGAACGCACAATTGTTTAGAAAACTATGAAGAGCTGTATAAGCTTAAAATGTAATTACGATTCTGCCAGGGAGGGGAGTGCCTAATCTAAGGAGGGGCACTTGCCCTTCACTACCCTCTCTCCTTCCTCCCCCTGCTTTTTCTTCATGTGATTGTCTCCTTTCCCTCCCTCGCTTTTATCTTCTGCCTCCTTTTCTCCCTCCTGCTGGAGTTTATGACCTAGGCTAATGAGACAAATATGGCTCCTCACATCAAGGGTGGGGAATTAAGGCCTGGTTATAGCCCAATTTAATTTTCATGATCTCTTGAACAAGTGAAGGAATGCTTGGGAAACAGGCTGCTCTTGGCCTGATGCCGGCCCAGCTCGAGTAGGGGCAGCCGTTACCCACGCTAGCTCATCACACTCCTGGTAGACATTTCAATTAGAAGTCATTACCCTTCCTTCCATGCCTTCCTCGGCAGAGGCAGTGCCAGCCGGGGTTTTGGTCCCAGTTCTGTCACTTAGCAAGCAACCTAGAGTGAATCATTTAACTTCTCCAAGCCTTAATTTCTTTATTCACAAAAGGGGGATATTAATGATATCTGCCCTCCCTTTCATGCAGGGCTGTTTTAAGGATTGCATTAAATCAGGTAAGAGAAGGTAGTTTTAAACCACCAAGTTCGATATGCCTTTTTATTATTATGTAGCATGCCTGGTCACTTACATTTTTTATGAATTCATCCAAATAAATATCTTTGTGGAATAGTTTGGGTAGCATATTTGTCTTTTCTAGTTCCCCTGTTAATTAAGATAGGGAGAAAGCCCTCCTATAAGATTCTTAAGAGTTTATTAAACATAAAATATTATGTATGTCACATATACAGTGTTGTCTGCAGACTTCTTATAGAAGATAGAATTCCATACAAACTCACTGTTTTCTTACTCTGCACATAGGGACACTGTCCTTATTCCTGATAATCATGACAGCCTTGGTGATACCCTTATTCCTATCTTTGACCTCCCAACTTTATCAGGGTTCCCTGTATTGAGAGTCTTGCAAATGGCTGGGTTCCTTTTCCAGGACCGGTCTTGTCTCTTGTCTGTGTGTACGCAGGTTGTGTCCTCTGAGTTGCTTGGCTTATGTGCTCCTCACTTCTTGAATGCATGAACTATTTCCTTTCTGGCTTGCTTTTTCTACTAAGGGAAGGTAGCTGAATTAATTTCACTGATGGTTGTGATCTTGTTTCTCCTCTTTTTGTCTTGTACTGTTTAAGGTTGAAGAGTCACTTACTGTATTAATTGGGTCCTCCAAGGACCTCTTTGCCCATGCAATTCTCACTATTATACTCTCTTTTTATAAAGATTCTTTTTTTTTTTTAAAGCAGTTTTAGGTTTCAGCAAGACTGAGAGGAAAGTATAGAGATATCCATGTACCCCCTGCCCCCACATATTCCACTGTCTGGACGTATGGTAGTTTATTTATCCATTCATCTGCTGGAGGACATCTTGGTTGCTTCCAAGTTTTGGCAATTTTGAATAAAGTTGTTATAAACATCCATATTCAGGGTTTTTTTTTTTTGTGGACATAGGTTTAGTCCTTTGTGCAAATACTGAGGAGCGCAATTGCTGAACTGCATGGTAAGATGTATAGTTATGTAAGAAACTGTCAAACTGTATTCCATGGTGGCTGCACTATATTGGACTGCAATTAATGAGAGTTCCTTTTGCTCAACATCTCCACCAATATTTGGTATTGTCATTGTTTTGGATTTTGGCCATTCTAATAGGTGTGCAGTGGTATCTCATTTCCCTGGTGAGACTTGATGTTAACATCTTTTCTTATGTTTGTCATCTGTGTATCTTATTTGGTAAGGCATCTGCTAAAGTCTTCGGTCTGCTTTTTAATTGGATTGTTTGTTTTCTTGTTGAACTTTTAAGAGTTCTCTGCATATTTTGGATAACAGTTCTTTATCAGATGTGTTTTTTGCAAACATTTTCTCCTAGTCTATGACTTTTCTTATTATCTTGACATTGTCCTTTGCTGAACAGAGGTTTTTCACTTTAATAAAGTCTAGCTTATCAATTATTTCTTTCATGGATCGAGGCTTTGGTGTTGTATCTAAAATGTCTGTATTACCATATGCAAGTATGGCTCTGGGAGTAAGGGGGTTCCCCTCCCAGGGCAAGTTCTCTATGAATCTGATGAGACTGAAGGAGGACAAGGGAAAGGACAGGTTGGGTTAAAGGGTTTATTTCTCACAGCTTCCTCAGGTTCGCTATCCAGGCCCCCAAACTGTCTGTCACCTCCAGCCATGGCATTTACTTCCTTTTCTCTGCCTGCCCCTTCCAGGAGGAATTCCATGGGCTGGGGGCTGGTCGCTGGTGACTGCAAACAGCAGGCCAATCATGTACCAGGAATGGAGGGGAGGAGACAATGGCTGTTTTCTCTCCATCTCTTGCCCTGGATCAACCAGTGGCTCTGCCATGGTAAAGATCCATTGGTATGTAAATGGACTAAGGCCAGGCAGGAGATTCTGGAAATTTTGGGTGAAAACTTCAATTTACCCCACAGCAATGTAGTCTAGGTTTTCTCCTATGTTATCTTATGGGGGTTTTATAGTTTTGCATTTTACATTTAAGTCTGTGATCCATTTTGAGTTAATTTTTGTGAGAGGTGTAAGGTCTATTTACTGGCATGTGGAAGTCTAGTTGTTTCAGCACTATTTATTAAAGGTGGTCTTTGCTCCATTGTATTACCTTTGCTCATTTGTCAAAGATTAGTTGCCTATATTTATGTTAGTCTATTTCTGGACTCTCTATGCTGATCCATTTATCTACCTGCCCATTCTTTTTCACCAATACCATGCTCTCTTAATTACTATAGCTTTGTAGTAAGTCTTGACATCAAGTAGTGTGAATCCTCCAACTTTGTGTTCAGTATTGTGTTAGCTATTCTAGGTCTTTTACCTCTTCCTATAACCTTTAGGATTAGCTTGTCAATATCCACAAAATAACTAGCTGGGAATTTGATTGAGATTGCACTGAATCTATAAAGTTGAGAAGAATCTATAAAGTTGACATTTTGACAGCATTGAGTCTTCCCATTCATGAACATGGAATATCTCTCCACTTATTTAATTCTTGATTTCATTCATCTGACTTTTGCAGTTTTCCTCATATAGATCCTATACATGTTTTGTTAGATTTATACTTAGTATTTAATTTTGGGGAATGCTAATATAAATGGTGTTGGATTTTAAATTTTAAATTACATTTGTTCATTGCTAGTATATAAGAAAGCAGTTGACTTATGTATTAACCTTCTGTACTATGCTAATTAGTTCTAGGAGTCTTGTTTTGTTTTTTGCAGTCTCTCAGATTTTCTGTACAGATGATTGTGTCATCTGTGAACAAAAAGAGTTTTACATTTTCCTTCCCAATGTGTATGCCTTTTATTTCCTTTTCTTGCCTTATTGTTTTAACAAGGACTTCCATTATGATGTTGAAAAGGATCAGTGATAGGAGGTTTCCTTGCCATGTGCCTGATCTAAGTGGGAAAGCATAGAGTTTGTCACCAGTAAGTTTGATGATTGCTACAGGCTTTTAGTAGATGTTCCTTATCAAGTTGAGCAAGTTTCCTTTTATTCCTATTTATTGAAAGTTTTATTTTTTCTTCTTAAGTATGAATGGGTGTTGGATTTTGTCAAATACTTTCTCTACATCTGTTGGTATGGTCGTGTGCTTTTTCCTTTTTAGCCTGTTGATGTGATAGCTACCCCTCTCTATTTTTATTAATAAAATACAGTTTTGCTAGAACTATTTTATTTAAAAACTTATATAAATGATATTACTGATAAGTTCTCTTTTCTCTGTCCTCTAAACACTTCATGATCTAGAACCCTATCCTCAGCTCTCTTTTTATGTATATTCACTTCATAGATGATCTCATCTGGCCCACAGGCTTATTTTTCATCCATAAGTGAGAGAAGGAGATTTTGGGAACATGGTGAACTGAAAATAACTAGTTCTTTCCACTCCAATTACAAGTACATTTATTTCTTCTGAGCCACCTAGGTGCCAAGGTCTTTCAGTGACTGGGTGCAAATAAGGCCTTAGGTCTTACTGAGAGGTCCTTGAGAGAGAACTGGATGGGACTTCCTCCAGTTGCTGGGCAGTAACCAGAGAGAGCATCAGAGACCAAGTATGAGGAGAGGAGAGTGCTGGTTCTGGAAGAGGCAGGTGTTGGGAGGTCCTTAGATGTCAAAGAAATCCAGGGCCAGCCCTTGGGAGTGAGCTTATCCCTTACCCGCAGAAGGGCAGGAGGGCGTGGAAAGGATGAGCAGTCTTCCCTTTCTCCAGGCTGGAAGGGTTCAGGCAGAGCTGAGGGAAGAGAGGCTTCCCCCAGCAGCCTCAGGGGGGCCAAGATCTCTTATCCACAGCCCGGCAGGTAAGGATAGCTTGGCTTTCACCTTTCAGATTCCCATAATTAACGATATCCTAGCATTTAGGCTTGATGGGCCCCAACAGCCAGCAAAGAGAAGAGAATCAGATTGAACAACTAGGACACAAAAGTGGCGAAATAGATCTATTGGAGGAGACGGATGACCATTGAAAGAGAGGGAGGGAGGGAGAAAGGGAATAAATGAGAGAGGGAACAAAATACAACATAGTCTTCTTAGAGTTTAATAACTTAGCTTTTGAGGTAAAAATTTGGCTATATGAGTTCAAAGAAGGGACCATTAATGTTGGGGTTCAGATCAGTGATCGAGAAGTATGTACAAGATTTTCTTAAATGATTTCTTTGACTTGGTTTTCTCCCCTTCCCCCAACCTAGTCACCCCAAATCAAACTTGAGACAAGGACTTGAGGGCAGGCAGTTTGTTTTGGAGACAGTTCTTGGACGTAGGAGTGAGAGAGGTTGCAAAATGAGACAGGGAACAAGTAAAATTCAATAAAAGGGAGTATTACTGAGGTCCCTGCTGTGGGCAACAAGACTCAATTCCACTAGGATCTCTTAAGAAGCATCCAGATGCTTCCTGGAATTGAGCCTCTGCAGAACAGGAGGGTGGAGAATTTACCTATGTCTCCCATTCCCTACTGATTGAGGGATACTTGGGAAACATGAGCTCCTTTGCATGTCAAGATGTGGGCAGGGCTGAAAATGGAGAGCTGTCAGTACAAGGCAGGTCTGAGCACACGTGGAACTGTCCACCAGTCATGTCTGTTACAAATACTTAGGCAGAAAGATAAAAATAAAGAAATCTTATAGGAGAAAGTGACCGGAAAGAGAGATTCAAGATACCTAACATATAAACATATGATGTTGCAGATGCAAAATATAGATGGAGGAGAAGCAGTAAGTAAAAACAACCATTGATGACTGCCTTTCTGTTTTCTGTTTCTAAGATTTTGACAACTTTCATATGAATGGAATCATAGTGTGTTTGGCCTTTAATGACTGGCTTATTTTGCTTAGCATAATCTCCTTGAGGTTCATCCATGTGGTAGCATTGTAGCATGTGGCAGGATTTCCTTCTTTTTAAAGTCTGTGTAATATTTCATTGTATGTATATGCCACATGTTGTTTAACCATTCATCTGTTGATGTACATTTGGATTCCTTTTACCCTTGGTTGTCAGTAATGGTGCAATGAATATGGCTATGCAGATGTATCTTGGAGATCCTGCTTTGAATTCTTTTGGCTATATACCCAGAAGTGGGATTGCTGGATCATAGGGTAATTCTGCTTTTAATTTTTTGAGGAACCTTCACACTCTTTTCCATAATAGCTATCTTATTTTGCATTCTCCTTACCTTTGCCAACATTTATTTTCTGTTCTTTTGATTGTGGCTGTCATGATGGGAGTGAGATAATATCTCATTGTGGTTGTGACTTGCATTTCCTTCATGATTCGTGATGTTGCGAGCTATACATTTTTGCATGAATGAATATTGATCCTGGACAAAGTCACTCCAGAAGGACATTACCTCTCCTCCTTCCTGCCTCATCTTGCGTGAAGTTAGCATGCTGGGAGTTGGTGTCAGACCTGTCAGAAAGGTAAAAGAATACCCAGGCTGAGCTTAATATCTAAGGGCTCCAGTCTGGGGTGGTCTTGGTAGCAGGGGTCTGTAGGCCTAATATGGAAGATTATATATCATCATTGAATTTTTGTGTGTTCTTTTCAGTCCAGAATAGAAAACCAGTTAGTGGTTGGTAGACCAGAGGGCAGAGTTCAGCTGTCTCCAGGAGAGAGTTTAACTGATCAGGGTCAGGCAAAGCATCAAGCCCCATGCCTTCTGGCCGAAGGTCAGGGATGGCTTACAGGCCTGGCATGGAAGACCTGGCCTGAAAGCCAGAAAGACTTTGGTAAGGCAGGCTTTGCTATGTTAGTGTGATCCTAGGGATGATTGATTTCCAAGATACGATGTATTCTTTTTTACTTTCTGACATTTCTCTCTTCTTCATGCTCAAACTAGGATTTATTGAAAATTATTTCTATGACTGGTAAAGCTAGAGCTGGGGAAGGTCATGTCACCAGAGTCGAATAAAGTGGTCAAACTAAAAAATAGCTTCAGCCTAGAAACTGGGAAATGGAAAAAATCTTAGTGGCTGGAAAATCTGAAGGTTTATGTTGCATACTAGTTCTGACACTAACTTCTCAGTCATTTCAGGGATTCAGTTTTTCATCTATGAAATGAGGGGGATGAACAGGTTAGTCTTAAAAGATTCTGTGTGGCTTTGGGTGATTCTTTTCAGTTCAGTACGTATTTATCAAGAATCCTCCTTGGGTAAGGCGCTAGGTGCTGGGTAAGCAGAAGTAGAAGAATTACAGTCTCTGCCCTTCAGAAATTTTTGAGTCAATTCAGGGGGCAGGCAAATAAGCTGGCAGGCAAACAGGCAAGTAAGCACCCTGTTATTCAGCTCTGTGGAATACAGTTGAAGGAAAAGTGAATTCTGTAGGCTGGAGGGAGAGGAAAATACAGGAAGAGGTGCCTTAAAGAACTCCAGGTTCCTTAAGGAAGACTTGGATGGAGAGAGAAGGAAGAACAACCCTGGAAAAGGGATGGATATAGTGCAATATCAAGAAAGTGTAACGGCCTGTGTGGTGAACCAGGGAGCAGATTTTAGTTCATAGTGGGATGTGCACTCAAGAGGTGTAGATAGTGGCTCAAAGTGAGGGTGGAGGGGAAATTGGGGTATGATTAGTAAATAATTTGAAGGTCAATATTTTTACCTTTAGATACTTGCAGTTCATCAATTAGGAATGTTTTAGGCCACAGGTATCAGACTATTTAGCTGCCAGTGGCTTAAGTAATGAGGACATTTAATTTCCTCATAGAGCCAGAAGTCTAGAGACATTTAAGTGTGGTGCAGTGTCTCAACGATGTCTTCAGTGGCTCAGGACAGGATCTTCTTATTCTTTCTCTCGCATCCTTATCTTACTGACTTTCCAATCTCAGGCTTCTATAGTTACTGTAATGTTAGCTGCTATCATATAGAGACCCTCTCCCTAATTCTAAGTTATAAACACATGTGTATATCTCCCTTCTATAATCCAAAACGGGTTTCCTAATAAGCAGGGTTCTTTCCTTCACTGGTTTTCCTCTTCTCCACCAGCTTTGATGTGTCTTCCAATACAGCATATAAATGTACTGATTTACATCAAGCCGGCAGAGCGTCAGTGTGGAGGACCATGCATGAGAGGTTCAGACGTGCTTGTCCTGGAAGCATTGTACAGTACTCTGCCCCACATTTGACTGACTAGAATTGTTAATCCTAACTGCAAGGGAATATGGGAAATGAAGAGCTTCAGGGAGTCTTGGAGGAAGAGGAAGTAGGTTTGCTGATCAGCTAGCAGTCTCTGACACAGGTTATAATATGGACAGTGCAGCTTTAAAGATCACCTCTTACAACACTACTTTCAAGGTGGGTAGAAAGGGGAAAGGAACAGTGCCAGAAAACTCTTCTTTTGGGTTTGTTATCAGTTTTCCTGGAAATTTTCTAGGTGATTCCTCCTTGCATCTCCCTGACTGAAGCTGTGTCACAGGTTCATCCCTAGCTGTCTGCTGTGAAGTTGGAAAAGCAATAATCTGAATGGGGGTAATTGACACAGACTATTTTGAATCATACTCTGGAATTGGAGAGGAGGATACTTTTCCTGAAGTATAGACATCAGATCGGTCTAATGCTTGAATAAAATCTGGGTTTTGGTTAGTCAGGGAGTTGGGGGGGAAGAATGGAGACAGAGTAGAGAACTAATCGTGTCCAGCAGGGAAGCAAGGAGATTTTTAAGCAGAGGAGTGACATGATCTGATTTGTGGTGTAGGATGATTTTTCTGGAAAATAGATTGAGAGAGTCTTCCTGTTCTGAGGCCTGGGCACTAATATATCACATGGAGTGTTAAATCCTAATCATGTCAGAGAGTATCTTACAGAGCACTCAACAAAGTGGATGTCTCAGAACTTGTACCTTCTGAAGAAAGATCCAAATCTTTGATTCCAGAAATAAAATTTCTTTTTGAATAATTAAAGCCTGTGTCATTGTGATTGATGGGCTAGGAAAATGTTTTAACATTTTTTTCGTGAAAAAAATTTGCTTTCCCTTTGAAATCTTGGGTATTTTTATTTCTTACTTAGACTGGGGTCTTCAGCCATGAATACCCTTTACTACCTACAAATGAATGGTACCATATTTAGATCATAATATGACTTCCTTCAGGGTCACGAGAATGGTTTCTAACAACTGCACGTGTGAGCTTGGCTAAGAATAACATTACCTGTGCTGTTGGCCAACAATTTGGTTTCCCGAGGAGTGGAGATTAATAAGGCAGGAGGAAGGTAATCCAAGTCAAATTTAAATGTGAAATATAAATAAGTGCAGAATATAGAAAAAATAATTAGGGATATGATCAGTCATTAATATATGGTCTTGGATATGTCATTTAAACTCCCAGAGCTTCTCTGATGCCCCAAGTATCATATAGGATGATGGGTTAGTACTCATCAAATATCCATGTCTTCCTCTGCAGTCAGCATCTCCTTGCAGATTGGTTCTGATCATGAGACTAATTCTGGCTGATGAAATGTGAGCAGAACTGAGGCTGGTCGTTTTGGGCCAAGGCCATTAGGAACCAATCCACCACTCTCTCTCTTTCCTCCTGCTGTGCTAACTGAGGATGCAAGGTGTTTCAGAGGGCAGAGCTATAGGATGGAGGAGGGCTACTGATCCATCTGTGTATGAGCTAAAAATAATCCTTTCCAGATAATACAGGTGGGAATGTGCTTTGAGAGAGAGTTCCTACTACTGGTGCTGTGAGAACTACAAAAACAGGCAATGCTTTCAGTACTCCCTCAGCTTGTAGGGGTTAATCCTTACCTGGTTTGGTTAGGTCCCACTTTGGTCAGGGAGCAAGGCTTGCCTTTCAAGCTCTCTTGCATAAGGTGTCTAAGGTGGAATGGTGGCTATCATCTATTCAGAAAGCTTATAAATATCTTGGACAATGGATACTGGAGCGTCCATACTTGATATCAGTGCTTCATCTCACGCCCTCAAGTTGAGAGATCCTTCTTTCCCTGATATTTAACTGCCTCCACTCCTTCCTCCCTCGTTTCAGTCTCTCCTCTGCTTTCTCATCCCTCTTTCTTCATTTCTCAATCTTTAGAGGTATAAATGCATGCATGAAAAATTTTTTTATCTTGTATTTAGATCAGGGGTCTCTTCTACCTTTATTTGTGCTTTGGGGAGGGTAGAGTAGGGGAAAAATGGCCCTCAGCTAACAGTGATGGAACAGAGCAGAGAAACATACTGCAACACATAGGTTATGAATTTGAGTTATAAACTGCTACGTTAGTATCTTTGTTGATGTGATTATTAATGAATAGATGGAACATGGGCTGTTGGGAAACAGTATCATATAACAAGAAGGGAATTCACAGAAACCATTTTTGAGAATTTTTTAAATGGCTTGCAATCATTCTGAACCATCACAACACTTTATATCTACTTCTATTAGAAGTAACCAATAAGCCATATTTGGGCTCATGTAGACCTCAGTACCAATGGAGCAGCAGAGCCACCAACAGTTTCTGAAGGAGATTTCTAAAGCTGCCTATACTTTATTTTTAATCTCATTTAATCTTAATCTCATCTGTGGTAGGCATCTTCTGACATGTCCCAAAGATCCCTGCTTCCTAGTACTTATGCTCCTAGGTAATTCCTTCTTCTTGAATATAAGCTTGTTCTAACGACTTACATCTAATCAATAGATATGACAAAGATGACAGCATGTCGCTTTCAATATTAGATCATAAAAGATGGCGACTTGCATTTTGTTAGCACTAGCTCCCTGGACTGTCATTTGCCCACCCTGATGAAGTCAGGTGCTACAGGGAGAGGCCCTGATATGGTACTGGAGACAGAGATATGGGGAAGACTAATTCCTTTCTTGTGAGGAGTTCATGATCTACAGAAACAATACTGCAAGTTTTAGTAGAGGCATATACAAAGGGCTGTGTCCCCACAGATGAAGGAGTAATTAACAAAATGATCAATAAATAATGTCCATAACTAGGGCAATCGATGCAAATTTTCTGAAAATGACATAGTGCAAAGCAGACTGTCCGATAGCCTAGAGATGGAGTATTGAGGACTTGTAAACAGAAAGACTGATAACTGAATATTTCGCCTCTGGTCCAAGAAACTAGCCAGCTAGATAGAACCAACATGGATTACGTCAGAAAATGTAAAGGACTCAGAAAATGACACAGAGCACAGTAACAGCAGAAGGACCAGAGAGAAACCCTGATTGAAGCTACACCTGACTGAGGATTTCTCCAGTGGTTGTCAAGAATGGTTTGGAACTTAACATTCTTTCTGTAGGAATTCTTGAATGTTACTTTGTGTTACTGCATATTTTACTGTTAAGTTATCCTCAAACAACATTTATAAAGCTCTATTACCTCCTTTTAACAACTTTTTGCTAAAGGACAACAAATGCAGAAAAATATGCAAGTCATAACTGTACAGCTTGATGAATTTTCACAAATTGAATACACCCATGTTGTCAACACCCAGGTAAAAAATAGAGCATTTACCAGTGCACCAGAAGCTACCTTCATGTATCCCTCAAGTCCTTTTTAACTTTTTAAAAACTGTTTATATTGAAATAGTTTTAGGCCTACAGAAAAGTTGCAAAAATTGGGATACAGATTCCTTGTATACCCATTCCCCTGATGTAAACATCTGACCTAATCATAGTACAGTTATCAAAGAGACATAGGAACCAACCTGAACTAGCTCCTAATGCCCAAACTTGGTTGCTTTGAGCAATGATAACAAACAAATAAAGCAATGGATGTTAACCCAGAAGATAAAAAATCCATGTGTTGTATTTATGTAAATAATTGAATAAATAAACAGAGAAAGGACATCTCTTTTGTAAAGTAGAATTTCAATTAATAAATGTAGTAGAAGTGATGGAAATAGATCACCATTTAGACCAACATCACATTGATAATTGTGGAAAAAATCATAGGTAGATGTTAAAAATAGTGGGAGAACATATAAAGAGAAACTGGACCTACACATAGTTTCAAAGTATTTCCCTATAATATACTTATTAATAACACAGGGGAAAATAGTAGATTTCCAAATGGACAAACTTGGCAGATGCCACCTTAACCTGATAATGACCTGGAAACATTTCCAATAATAAGACATATTAAAGTTTTGTAACTCCTGATATGATGCACCAAGAAGCACACAGCATTAATTCTGCTGTATTCTTGCCCCAAATATATAACCTCAGTTTAATCATCAAAATCATAGAACAAACAAAAATTGGGGGACATTAAGCAAAATAACTAGCCAGTCCTCTTTAAAAGTGCCAAGGTTATGAAAGACAAAGACTGAGCAACCGTCTGAGACTGAAGGCATCAAAGGAGACTTGACTTAATGGAATGTGAGATCCTGGATTGGATCCTGGACTGGAAAAAAACAGTAGTGGAAAAACTGATGATATTCAAGTAAGGTCTATACATTGGCTAATATTAATGTGCATTTACCTTTTCCTCTTTGAAAGACGAAAGAATAACAACAGCTAATACATATATACTGCTTACTTTGTGCCGGATCCCATTTCCAGGTTACAGCTGAGGAAAGTGAGGCACAGAGGATAAGCTGTGTTCAGTCACACAGCTAGTGAGCAGCAGAGCCAGGATCAGAGCCAGGCTGTCTGGCTCCCAGAGTCCATGCTTCACCCCCTTGCTTTCCGCCTCTGTAGCAGGGCTCCTTCAGCACTTGTCAGGGGCGCACTTCTGGGCCCCGACACGTCAGCCAGCAGACCAGTGCGAGCAGCATTTCCCCACTGTCTGCAGAGGGGCCGAGGCCTGCCTTCCTGGCTGGGATGCCCTTTCAAAGGCATTTTTTTCCCCCTGAGATTCTAAAATAGAAGCTTGGGGCTCTGTCTTCCCACAGAAAATATCGACATCTATATTTATCCTTATTCTGTGAGGCAAGGAGACCCAGTTCATGCTAATTGCAGTTTACCGAACAAGCTGATTCTGAACCCCATGAATATTTTTGCCATTGAAAGCGCCTACAACTTGTGAAAATGAACAAATGGCAAACCGCTCTGCTCTTTTTGCTTCCCACACATGATTTTATTTTGTTTTCTCTTAACTCTGCTGTTGCCCCAGGGGTATCACAATGACATGACCAGCATCCCAGCAACCCCCCGGGGTCTGGGCGCAGCATGGACTTGGGCTGGGTTTACACACAAAATGCAGTCGTGGGAGAGACAACCTGGCTAGATACTGTTGGTAATGAGGTCAGATGATGATTCTTAGGCCGGTAACTCAGGATTTCATTACTTACTTTTTAAACCTTTTAGAAACTTAAAAAATAAAACCATTTTTTAATTACAAAGAGCAAGATTAGAATAATGAACATACATTTATCTGTCACATAGATCCAACAATTGTCAGCATTTTGTCAAATATGCTTCTCACATACATACTCCTGACACACACACACACACACACTCACACGCACATTTGCTGAATGACTTTTTGCTGAATGACTCCGAGGAAACTACAGATTCTGTGTCTCAGAGGTTTAAACGGGGCAGCATGGTGCAGGATCTGTGGTCTAGAGCTGACTTAGGTACATCCTGTTTTTTTTTGTTTATTTTTCTGGCTTGGATTGGAAAGATATTCTAGCCAACTGATTAGCCAACAGTGTGGGGCATAACAACGGGGTGTAACACTCAGTTGTGGAGTCACAGAATGTAAGTGCCCTAAGTTCTGTTCTGTTCTCTGGCTCGATCTTTTCTCACCTCTTCCCTAAGAGTTAGTTGAACTGGTTTACCAACCACCAGAGCACACGTGCCCTGCTTCCCTACCCTTGTCCTGTTCACAGTTCTCCTTCCTGGGGTCTCCCCTCTCTCGCTTTTTACCAACACCTTCCTCCTGTCTCCACCCATCCAAATCATACTCGTTTTCTAAGGCCTTTCCAGAAGGTACCTCCTCGCTCTGAAATGCATCTCTCCTCTTCCCTGCAGTCAGGAATTCTAATTTCCCCGCTCTGAGCTCCTGCTCATTTTCTCTGTAGTGCTTCTGTGTCTCTTACTGCTTTTCATTTTGCCTTTTATACTTAGTTGTGTGTGTAACCTATCTTTTCCTCTAGATGATAAGCCTGTGAGTAGCTGCCACACCTTATTGATCTTTGTATTTCTCAGAGCACCATGTCCTTAGCAATGCTTCATTGCTGCTTCGGTGTGAACACCTGTAGGCCCCACGGTGACCGCAGTGTGGTCACTCAGGGCCAGCCTGTCCAGAACATCGATCTTTGGCTTGAATGGCTGGAGAAAACCGGAGTATCAAGACCCATCTTAGGGCTGTGGTCTTCTGGGACAGCTTTGGTGGGAACCAGGGTGCCCCGTGCAGTGAGGTCCCTGCGCCGTGGCTGTCTGTCCCCTGGGCAAGAGCCGGAATGCTGCTTGCTGCTTTGAGGGTCTGCAGGCTGGCAGAGGGCAAGGAGTTTGGTCCTTGCTGGCAGGCTGGATTCTCCACGCAAATGGAAATAAAAAAGAGCAAAGAGACCTATTCACAAAAATATGTCCTTTGTTATTCAGATAAGATATTTTCCATGCTTTATGAGGTGAAAGTTCCCGGTTCCTCATCACAAAAATCTGATTGGCATATTAGTCAGGTTATGAAAGTGAGAGAAGGAAGAACCGAAAGAGGCAGCAGCTGCTTTTTTGCCGCCAAATCCATTTAAGATATAAAATTTTTGCTGAGATACTTATTGTAAAATAGTTTTTTTTTTCCTTCTCCCTTACTTTTATTTTTAGCCAGCATTACCCCAGCATCTGTTCCACCTCATGTGAAAAATGTGTGGGAGCAGGGGTGAGAGGAAAGTACTTATAAAAATCGGGAAGGCTTCTGCAGAGTGTGAGAAGAGAGGCAACATGTCCTACTCTGATCAAAGACAGAGCCTTGGGAGGGGCCTGCGTCCCTGCACTAGCCACTCATATTTGCAGATCCCAGGGCTTTGAGACATACCTGGGGAAGACTTACTTTCTGTCGGCAACATCCCTACCAAGGGCCTGTTCATCTTTTGCTTGCTCACCTTCAGTGATGAACAGCTCATTACCTCACAAAGCAGCTTTAAAGAGGAAAATAACCAGAGCAGAGTCCTGGATCTTGTGGTGAGGAACAAAATGCCAGTCTGAGTCACAGGGAGCAGCAGTTCACAGGCTTGTGTGGTTCCCTGACACTCACCTGCTAGAAAGTTCTTCCTTGTTCAGAGTTGAAGCCTCCGCTCGCTGTTCTACCTTTGGTGTGCCGAGGCCCTACGTAAACAAACCTAATGCCTGTCTCAAGGACTGGATTTCTCTGCTGAGTCTTCTCATCTCCAAATTAAGTTTCCCCAGTTGTTTCATCAGTTCTTTTCAAGGCATTGTTTTGCAGAATTTCACCCTTCCAGCTCTTTCTTGGATCACCAGAGTCCGCTCAAAGTGTGGGTTCTAGACTTGAGTGGTGGCTTGCAGAGATGCTGCACCTGTAGAGAAGGAAGGAGGTGCTACCATCTTAACTGCTTGGCAGAACCTCTCACCTCAGGTCAGCATTAATGTGTCAGTGACCTGGGCTCTGGTTTGCAGGTTATCAGAACTTGTTACTAAACTTGATTTCTAAGTAAAACACCATACAATTGAGGGGCTGAAATTTCATGGCTTCAGGTAAAGCACTAATTAATTAAGGTGTCTATGCTGGCTCTTGCAGAAAATAATTTATGATGTACTACAACATTAAACAATATTTTTCTGGACAGTCCAGAAAGGTATCTGAAACATTTTGGAAAAAGTAAAGACGTAATTTTAGGAGGATCCTCAGACGAATTGCAGGGATTGAGTGCTAAACACTGTCCAAGGGTCCTAAAAACAAAGACAAAAATGAAAACATAGTAAATCTTCTGTTTTTTTTTTTTTCTGGTAGAAGAAAAGGTGACCATTCGGTAGGTAAATTTTGTCCTACCAAAAATTTACCACATAATAAATCTACTAATATCCCACCTCATTCCCTCTGAAAGCTCGGTGGTGCCAGGGGCCATCCCTCTCTTGTCCACTGTCCTGTTCCTTTTGTTGAATAGACTATTGACATGTATAGACACTCAAAACATCTTTTGGCTGTATTCCACAAAAGAGTTGAGGCAGGTTATTATAAGGTCATCTGCATAAAACATCATAAAATAGAAATAATCAGAATGAAGAGAACAGAAAAATGAAGAGAAGTAAATGTGAAGTTTGGGGACAGAAAGAACATAAGCTGAGTTACTGTGAGAATCAAGGGATATTGACTCCAGGTGAACTGCATATTTGATGCCAAGCTTATGGTAGCAAGAGTGAAAAGACATACGCAGCATCGTGGATCTCATGACAAACAGAAATGTATTTCACTCACTCACAAGAAGCAGAACATTTCCTGACATGGTTTTGGAGCCATGGTTCACAGGGGAAGAGCCCTATGTGAAGGGCATGGAGGGTGTGGCAAGCAATGCTACATTCCCATTGAAAATTCGGATTGGCTGTCCCTGGAGCAGCCCCGGATGAGAGCAGAGGGACCACACACCCAGTCTGTGGAGGCGAGGCAGCGCCATCTATGGTTCCTCTCAGAGGAGCTCAGGAACTTTGATGTTCTGTCCATGTGCAACTGAACTTTGCTCTTGTAAAGCCTTCCATTTGGTCCCCAAGAATTTAAAACAGAGTCGAGGTTAGCTCCTAGAAGGAGGGAAGTGATTAGGGGCCAGTATTGGGCCACTCACTTTACTGGGGATTTTCACCCTGAATCCTGTAATGCAGGTGAACCTGTTTTAATGGATCCTGAAGGACCCATCAACTTGAGTTAATTTAACTGTAAATTATGTACCCGAGGAACTGAGTGAATCAACCCGATTGACGTCATCTTGGTTTGGGTTCCCTAAAAGCAGACTTGGAGACAAGCCCTTGAGCGCAGGTAGTTAATTTGGGAGGTGATCGCAGGCAGGAAGCTCACATGAGAGAATGGGGAATGTGGGATAGGGAAAGAGGAAAAGGCGGTAAGGTGTTCGTCAATGACTAGGTTGCCCTCCATCTGGAGAATACTCAGGTTTTACCTCTTTGGGAGTTTTCTTTGGTTCTCCAGCCAATTTGACTTGACCTTTGTTTGCCCCCATTGCTTTTGTGCTTGGCTTTCCTAATATCACTAATCAGGTCACATGATATCTGCACATTGGTAATGGATTTACCTTTTCTATTGGAGTGGTGGCTCCTTGAGAAAAGAAACAAAAGCAATATTTCAACATCATTGACCTAGCACATAATAAGTGTTCAGAAATATTTGTTGATTGTATTAATGTAGAACCCTCACAGTCAAGTGGTGCAATCACATCTTTGAGAATCCATCGCCCAGTTCTCTTCTGTGTGGCTAGACCTGTCCTGAAGAAACAAATTCTTTGATAAAGGGTCAGCAGGAGCGTTTCTCTTCTTTTGTAAGTAATACCACCAGAGGTGATTTTAGATTTTTGTTGCTATAGAAACCTCGGAAAGTACATTAACTTCAATGCAAAGGCATCTTATTCCTTAAAAATTTCATGTTTGAATGATTTAAATGCAGGTCCCAGCTGGGTGATTAAATGTGCTTCAAATGATAGAAGGTGTATAATATAGTGGCTAAAAGTGTAAGCTTTAGATTTAGGCTGCCTGGGTTCAACTGCTGGCTCCATCCCATAATACCTTTGTGACCTTGAACAAGTCTGATGAAGAAATTGAGGCTTAGAGATATTACCTACCTTTCCCAAGGATTCACAGCTCTATCACTTACAGCTTTTCATGGTAGTTAATATTAGCTTCAAAAACTTGTGCCCTTGGACACACTCTCAGTAAGTGACGACGGGGTTAGAATTTGGACAAGGTAAAAGACAGTCACTTTTCTTTTCCTTTCTTTTCTCCCCTGACCCCTTCCTTTTTCTTTACTTTCTTTTTCTTATTCTTTTCTGGAAGAAAAGTTCATTTTAATCCTTTCTGCGAAAGGCTTTAATTACATTCACATATGAACAAAGACAGAGTATGTTTCTAGTAGCAGGCAATAGCTTGTTGCAGACTGTCCTTCACAGATGTAATCCCTCTTGAATATCAACCCTTAGCTTATTTTAATAGCCACCATTTATTGGGCACCTACTACATGCCAAGTTCTTTACTGATATGATTTCTCACCCTCGTAATAATTCTGCAAGGTGAATTCCATTGTCTTCATTTCGTTTTCCTAGAATCAGGCCCTAGGACAAGGTTCAGATACAAGTAGTTTATTTGGGAGGTGGTTCCAGGGGACACTGTGGGGAAGTGCGACAGTGCACAGGGAAGGGAAGGCAGCCCATTAAGGGTGCATTACCAAGCAAGTTAACAACTATGTCACAGGGCTCTTAAGAGCAACTGGGGCTTAATGCGCCTGGGCAACTCTGGGAGCCAGTGTGGAACAAGCGCCTCAGAGTTGTTTCGACTCAAGTGTGAGGGACCTGGAGTGCTTTATACACCAGTTCCTCTCCTTCAGTGGTCGAGGGCTGGCATTCTGGGCATGTTAATTCTCCTACCATGGATGAGCAGAGTAGGCTGCTAGGGACAGAGCAATCCTTAGGCAAACAAGTGCAGACGCTGGCAGGTGGAAGGGCAAGGGAATATGGGCGGGGCACCTGTCCATTTTGGCATAACATTCCACTCCTTTGTCAGATGCTACTTGAAATGCCATCATAGGGCCATACGAAATTATGCACAGCAGGTGGCTCAGGTAGTCTCAAAGATACGTCTGTTCTCCCAAGTCTTCCCACACTTATTATCAAAGAAGTTTCTTCCAGTCTGCCCTTCCCCCATCTCACTGGCCTCTTTCTTTCCTCTCCCAGGTCTTCTCTCACCATTACCTTCTCACCTCTTATGCTGAACAGTTTGTCCCTGTCCTAGCTCTCTGATGTGTGGGTACCAGTTTTGGCACCTAGTGGGGCTGCCATTTGCCAGAACCCACCATCCAGATAGTAGTGGGATGTTCGAAAAAAAACCAAACATTTCTTCCTTATAAAACATAAAATATCAGAAATGACCAGTGAACAAGCTTAGTACATCTAGTGTCCTATAGAATGAGAATTGTTCTAAAGGAAAGTATATAAATTATAATGCATCACCAATTTCTCTTGCCGCACTAATGGTGTAAGTGGCTGAGCCAATCGTGCAATTGCATCAGTTTGTTTCCGTTTTCAGTTTCAATGGAGAAACAGAAGCTTCTTGGCAGATTCTCAATACTGATTTCACAGTTTTTAATCCTTATGAATGAAATTGCTTAAGTTCAATCTATATAGTAAAGATTTCTTCTTGTATTTCTATTTCTCCAGTGATTTCTGTTTTTATTTGCTATTGCACAAATCTATGAAAGTGCTAGAGGCAGAATATTCTTTCAGGAAAACTTGCTTTGTAAAATCTTATTACAAAATGCCTTCTTCTCTGCACTGTTGTGATGGGAGGGTCTTTACAGCTCTCTCTGGGTTTCGGTGGAGGAAACAATTACTACGCCATGTTGGCTAAAACAATTTTTTCCTCACATTTCTTAAAATCATTAACTCTATGATTGCTTCATGGATCTCACTGTCAAGTGTGTTTTCTCTGGCCACTCTTCCCACTTCTGTCTCTGCATGTAGCAGCTGGTCTTAAAACTGCACTTGCTTTATAGTCTGATTTTGTGCTTAACTGATTCATGCCTGTCCCCTTACATGTGGACTACATACGTCAAGGAAGGAAATCATTTTTACATTCTACATGTTTACTAAGGGTTGTGTCTTCTCTTCTTTGACCCAAACTCTGGGTGGCTGGTACATGAGCTTACTTACTCTGGGTAAAACACAGCTTCCAAGTTGGAAATGATATGGCTTTAAAAATCTCATAAAAAGGAACTAGAAAGATCTCTGCACATCAAAGAGCTCTTACATGTTGACAATTTGTAGAACATAAAAGTATATGGAACATATAGATTAAATTCCTCTTAAAATATACACTTCTTCTTTAAAAACTGCTGGTACAAGTCACATATTGGATCCTTAGCCTCTCAATATTCTCCCCTTCTGGCTAGTGTCCTGTCTCACTTTGGGAATGATATTTGAGTAGTCAGAGACAGTGCCTTCATGAACCTGTAGCTATCCATCCTGAAGAGGTTCCAGAGACCCGTTTTTCTTTCAACCACTTTAAACTTTTCTGATCGATGGTTCTAATAGTCCAAATCTGGGGCTCTAGAGAGGACCGTTTGGACAATATTACCCGTTAAACATGCATAGTTTTAGTTTTCTGAGTTCCTGGTAAGGAGGATAGACTGTAAGTTGATGTGGTTGACTACCAGTTGCTTTTGGAAACTTGATGAACTCCTGATTTTTACAGCGTCCTGGTTTTCTCTACATGTCTGTGGTTCCTCCTTCACGGACTCTATTGTCAGGTGCAGGCAGACAGGGACTTTGCTCACTGCTGTATCTTCAGGACTCTGAGCAGTGCTGGCGTGCAGTTGGGTTAAGCAGAATTTATTGCCTGGATGACCACATCTTCTGAGCGGAGTCATGCTTCCAGACTCTAAGCTTCACCCTTGAATCCTTTCTCTATCCCGACTCTTCTAGAAATTTCAGCTGCTCTTACTCTCTCAACTGATATCCATTGACCCATCGGTCCTCTTGTTTCCTGTCACAACAACAATTGTTTGCAGCCATGGCAATTAGCTATCTTCCCACTCCTTAGGAAAAATAGTCTAAATCTAATTTGCAATTCTCACCCCAGCCTCAGAGTCAATCTTTGTATCCACTTTTGCTTTTCTCCCCCATTATCTAGACAGAGCATATTTTACATTCCCTCATTTGTTTCATTTCTAGTACTTATTCTCTAGGTTTATTGTAAACACAGTGTTTTCACCGAGCTGGTCTCCCTGCCTGCCTTATCTGTCTTTATACTGCTAGTAGATTCGTATTCTACAACCTGCTATGCATATATCATTTTTGTGCTCAGAAATGTTCAGTGTAATAGGACCCTCTAGAATAGGAAGATAACTTTTTAGCTAAATTCTCAAAGCCCTCCACCACTCTGCCCCAGTCTATCTTCCCCACCTAATCAGCAGTTGAAATGGTGTGCTAAGGTGATTTATTTGGTAGTAATGTGTAGGATGACTTGGTGAGGAGAAGGCATATGTGATTTGGATCTGGAGCAACTGCCGGTGAGGCTGGTCTTAGAAATACAGCATGTATTTCATTAACAGAAAGGTGCTAGAGGCTGAGGGACGATTCAGAAAGTCCTCATAGGCTACTTGCTCATGTTTTGGTACTTCGCATGTGTCTAGACTGAGAGTCTCTTAATGTTGAAACTGTATGTCATGAAGGTAGAATTTATTCCTGAAATGGATAGTGTAATAACTGGCTCTGAAAACGGTCTGACATGGGTGCAGATTCTGATTTCTGTTTCCCAAGTTGTGACGTCGGGCAAGTTATTGAGCTTCTCCAAGACTCAGTTTCTTCATCTACAAAACGGAGGCAAAAATATCCAACATACAGAATTTTTGCAATTTTAAAGTGAGATAATCCATGCTCTATGCCCAATACAGTCTTAAAATATCATAGTTTCTCAGTACATGGTAGATATTTTTATGATTCTTCTTTTTCTTTTTTAGACCCTTTAGATATTTTTGGTTCAGAAAATCTGGCTGCATAAGTTTAGCATCTCTGTATATCTAGCACCCATCATAGAAATGAGCATTTTATAGCCCTCAATGAGTTTTTTGAGTTGCGGTAACAGTGTTACTGACATTTATTAGAGTGGTTATGGTGGCTTTTGGAAAGGTTCATTATTATTATGAAGATACTAAACCAAACAAATCTAGCATGGATCAGCAGTCCATAATTGTTGACATCATTGGTGTTTTTTTTTTATTTTGATGATTCTATTATTCAAGGTTTTCTATGTGGATAGTATCTTCCAAATATGGACTGAGACTAATGTTTTGAGTATTACTAGGTGTTTGGTTGGACTGGGTGCCCCAAACAGAGTCAATCCCTGCTTCAGGAAGCCCATATTGCAGGGACATTCCACCAAGGAGAGAGTGTTATGAGAATGACCGAATCTCCTGGAGGGACCTGAGAGCCTTAGAGGGGCTGGCAATTGCGTTGACTCTAGAAATGATAAATGGGCCTTGTTGAGTGGGGAAGGAAAGGAAATCCCTTGGACAAACGGTAGGGAGGTCTGAAAGGAAATGGCCTCTATTGAGTGGGCAGGCAATTAAGCCTGATGACTTCAGAATTTCTACACAGGAGAAGTGTGGGGAAGCGATCTGGTTGGAAGAAAGAACTTGGGAACTTGCACTGAAACTGAATTGACACATCTTGACACAACATTGATAAGCTGCCCACTGCCCATATTAAAAATGAGTCTGTGTGGTTACTGGAATTATTGGAGAGGATGGGTTAGTTTCTCCCAAGTCATCTCCATGGCTCTGTAACCAGGACAGCCTGAAGAATCTGCCGAGGTGAGTTGCAGCAGAGCAGCTGCAGAGGAGGGAAAAGCCAGGTGAATGGACGTCTATAAAGCATGTGAAGGATCCATTCAAGGTCTTAACATGATCAGCGTGATGCCTTAGAAATTTAACTGGATAGCGTGTGGAGGGTGCTCTGGTAGAGGACTAGAATGGAGGCAGAGAAGTGAATTAGGAGCAGTGGGATAGATTTCAAAGGGTGAATAATTGAGTACATTCTTTACTACATTTTTTTCTTGTTCCACACAAAAAATTATTTCTGAGGTAGTTATACTAAAAAAGTATAATACCACCTAATGTTTATTGAACTCTTCCTAGGTGACAAATACTATTTGGGCCTCTTTCCATGGAGTAATTTGCTTAATATTTATGACAACCCTGTATTTAAGGCTTTGCTATTTTCCTCATTTTATAGATAAGAAAACTGAGGCATAGGAAGGTTAAGTAACTTCTCCAAGGACACACAGATATAAAGAATTAGAATTAGGCTGAGTCTAGGTGACCTGATTCTAGAGGCAGTGTTCCTGATCACTGTGTTACACTGTTTATTCACAATAATGTTTTTATATTTCTATAATAAAGTATTTAGAAGATAAGTGAGGCTATATCCATCACAGTGTTTTGCGCATAATGTGCGCTTAATTCATAGCTGTTGAATCAACAAGTAAACCTTAATAATAATAATCACTCTCATTAATTGAGCATTTATGTGCCAGGCCTTGGGCTAAGTGTTTTTATAAATTACTTAGTGTTCACAATAACCCTCTGAGATAAATACAAAATATGAATACTTCACATTTGTATAATCAATTAGGATTACAAAACAGGATTACATATGGCATCTTTTTCAATCTACATAAAAATCATACAAGGTAGGAAACAGTTTGAACCCTGTTTTGAGGTTGAAAGATGGGCCGGGGTCAGACAGCTAATAAATTGTCAAAAGTAGTATTTGAACCTAAGTCTTCTGATTCTGAATGTTGCTAAGTTTACACAACACTGCCTCTCAGAGATTTTTGTGCATGAGAAAATATCACTCACTTCTAAGGGTTAAAATAGCCAGACTGTGCTACAGGGAGTGAGATTTTAAGCTTGCCCTTGAAAGGTGGGAGCACAGATATTGTGGGAGAACATTCCAGGTAGTGGGAATGGTTGTCAGAGAAGGGAAGAAGGTTGGGAAGTGTGAGGTATTTTTGATGATTAGCAGCTCAGGTGTGTGACAAGTACATAGCAAACTGTAAAGGCATTATATAAACATTAGTAGTTATTATTAGGGAGTTCATGATTGTTTTCTATTGGAGTGTGCCCATTTGGATTCTTGACACATGTGTTTTGTTTGGATGAAAGGAGAAGTATTAAGCCGTTTAAGCAACTGGAACACACATTATATACACATGTATGTTGGAGGACTGGACCCCTGCCATTCCTATTTTTGTATGTTGAAATCTCTGCCTAATCGTGGTGGTACAAAGTTCACTCCCTCAGCGGCCAAGATTGATTTTTCCTTTGAGTAGACATGCTTCACAGAAGTACCCTTTCCCATTACGTTTTGAAAGTCATCAGACATGCTGTTATAAATGATCATGGAAGATTACTGGAGATGCTGCAAAATAATAGTGAACCAAGTAGCATCTGTAATTTCCAAGGATGGCTTGCAATCATCACTCAGAATGAACCCTATCTGAGTGCAGGGCTGAACTTTTTCTTCTCCTTCCTCTCTCTTCCTTTTACTGCTTTATAACATAGCTGAAATGGATACTGCACCTCATGAATTTTTATGCAAAATATTAAGTTGCAAGCCACTGCTATGCAGACAAATTCTCCTTGTGAAGATGAGAGTTAGCATGCCCAGTTCAATGGCTGCAATCCTTAGATAAAAAGACTGGCCATGTCAAACTGGCCAGCAGAGAGTAAAAACCCATGCTGGTTGCTGACCCCAGAGGGTTTTGGATACCTCTTAGTTCAGGCTCTCACATAGGCTGAAAGGAAAATGATTCCATATTTGTTGACAGAATTGCCACCTGCTCAAGGTATCAGTTTTCTTAATACTTTTTATGTATCTTCCTCTCTCATATAGATAAACCATGAGAAAATGAAGCTTTTCCCGTTGGCAACTGCTGAGCCCCACTTCACAGTTCCTCCTGGGCTCAGATGCAGTGGGTTCAGGTGCACTGCATCGCCAGGTCCTATTGATTCTATTTCATTAATATCTCTTAAACCCAGGGCTTCTTTGTGTGCACTGCTGCAGCCCAGCTCAACTCCTCCTCTCCCCTCAACTCTGTCATTGTAGCTGCTTTTGACTTGATTCCCCTTCCTACTATCTCTCTCTCAGCTGCCAGAGTGACTTCTCCACCTTCTAGATCTTGTTGTCTGGCTCTTATGTTATAGAATCTCTGATGGTTCCCACATTGCCTGAGGGAGAAAGTCCAAACATGGCAGAGATGTCTTTTCACCGCTTTGGCACAACCAGCCTCTAGTGATTAATGTTTCAATTACTTCCCTGCCAGGCTACCCCTGAACTACTAGTTGTTTCCAAAATATGGCATGTAATTTCCTGTTTCTGTGCTTTCCCTTACCCACTTTCTGAGGCTTTTCCTGATTTCAATCCCTCCTTCCTTCCCAGGGGAAGAAAAAAGTTTTTCCTTCTACTCTATCCCCAAAGTTAGAGGATGTGCTTCCTTTAAAAAAGAAACCTCATAATCTAGAAAAAAATGATTGAGAACCTAATAGGTTCCAGACACTATGTCTTGTGCTTGAGACTAAGATATGTCATACTTCAGTTGGGCAGTCAGTGTAAGAACAGCTAATCCTAACCCAATGTTGTGAAGATTGTAATAAAGAAGTGCTCAAATAGACACCAGAAGGGGACCTGTTTAGACACCCAATCTAAACTTACTCACCTTTACATATCCGGTTATTCTCTATCATATTATCTAGTTTCTTTTTCCTTATAGCATTTATTATCTAAGCTTATCTTATTTATTCTGCTGTTTCCTGGTTTATTTTGTCTCCCCAGGGATGGAAGCTCTGTAAGACGAGATTCCTTGACTCATTCCGTCTTGTGGCACTGTGTTTAGAGCAGTCGTTGGCATATTGCAGGTGCTTAGACAATATTGATTGACTAAATAATTGTGGTTGGAGAGGCTTCCTGCTCCCTTTCCCTACCTTCCTTCTTTTTTATCTTTCTCTTAGAGGAACTGAGAATGGCCTGAACTCATTCTAACTGTAGCCATTGAGTCATTGTAACTGTGATGTGCTTGATGTGAAGTATGTTTTATTTTATTCTCGGGACTTTGCTGGCCATCTATTACTCATAGTCATTTATTCATTTATATGTCTGTTCATTACCTTTGCTACAGAGGTTCTAACCACCAGGCTGCATATAGGAAAAGAAAGATGAAGTCCGTCCCTCAAGGAATCATTACACTAGATCAAACCTATACTTACTGTACAGTGAAAGAGTGGTTTCAATTACAGTAAACAGGAGGGTTTTGAGGAAGGCACGGATTTCTTTCATTGGACCTCAGACAATATTAATGCTAATCACATTCTAAGCTCTATCTTTTGGGTGTCTTTTGCTTTCTTAAATATGCAAATCAGTAGATATTTATGAACAGCTCTACCTTGTGCCCTTTCCTTAGCTATGGGGGCTACAATTGGGAATGACAGGTACCTGGTTCCTAAGAAACTGATGGTTGAGTGGACACTTCCCAAAATGAATTGTATCCAAGTCCTGGCATTGAGGAAGTGAAACAAATATGCTAACCATACTCTCTCAATCACAAACTGCTATCACATGTGGATTGGGGATTCCTTTTTGCAAAGGCACAATGGGAGCCAGTTTAGATTATAGAGCTTTTCAGTGTGAGAAAGCTATGATTCTTGGTGGATGCTCTATTTTCTTCAAATTCTTAAGAAAAATTTTCATGGAAGACCTAATATCGGAGACATAAAATGATTTAATGTATCGTGTCCTACATAATAGTTTAACAGGCACAATTAAACCTAATAATGTATATTTATTGAACCAGGAACCACTGTAAATAGACATATTTTCATCTAACTTTCAGTCTATGAGGTGAATGCTCTTAATTATCCCTACTTTACAGATGGGAAACTGCAACCTAAGAGGTTAGGTGAATTACCAAGGACACACACCTGTGAGTGGCAGGGACAGTGACAGGCAGCCTGACTGTGGAGTGCATGCCCTTAACTCTTTCTCTGACAAATAGAGCAAGAAGGAGAATGGACATTCTTGATATTGTCCCTCCATGAAAGCAGTGGTCACATCATTAAAGGGCAACTCAGGACAAATCTCTGATTGACTGTGGAGCCTCTGTAGTTTCTTAAACTTCTGGTAAAGTACCTGAAGGAATGGTTTTGTATTATGAATAGCTCCCCTAAATACTTAGGGGCTTCTGTCAGGACCAGGCTACAGGCTGTGGGAGGCCAATACTAGCTGATAAGACTTCTTGTATTTGGCCAAAGATGGGGCTTTCTGATTGGGAAGCCACAAGAGTAGTAGGGTTGACATTCCACATGAAGGACGAGAAACCCAACAAGCATTTCTGCCTTGACGATAAACCACCTCATTTTCACATGGAGGCTACAGGGGAACCCGCAGACAAAACCATGGTTTTGTGAGCACCAGCTTTTGATCAGTTCTAGCAGTTGGATTCAAGTTTTGAATGGCTAAAACCCCTGGAAAGATTCCTGTTGCTGCCTTCTGGAAAAAAGTTTGTCAAGATGTCATCTCTTGGTTTTGTCTACCAAATTGAAGAGAACATGGCTGCAAAAACATGCTGAAAAAATCCAGTTGGTAGAAAAAAACAACCTGCACTCAATTTTCTACACTTTCTTTCAAAATAGTGTAGAGGAACTTTACAAGGAATTCTCTGTACTAACAAGTCCTTTAGATGACTTTGTAATGAGAAAACTCTTTTGTATGAATTTGTGAGGTTCACTGTCAGTTCAGATCAATAATACCTGCCCTAGTTGATCTTTTAAAAAAATGCAATTTATTGGAGGAGGGGGGAAGGCTGTATGGATTGAATTGCTTGTTTCAGCTTTGAAAGATAAAGAACAGATTCAATAGCAATGCAACTAACGTGTCTCTCCATGCTGCCGCCACCCCCTCCCTTCCCTCCCCAACTCCCACTGCGGGTTGTCCTTGTTTAGTGCCCTATCTGTAATCACCCCAGCTGGGGCTGCTGCAGATTCATCAAGAAGTGGTACTTTGAAAAATTCAGAGAAGGGATACGATATTGCCCAGACAGTAGACATAGAACTCCAGCAGCTCCTTCATGAACTTCTGTCGTACCTTCTGTTGTATCTGTAGCGTGGGAGAACGCCACTCTCAGGAGCGGTGGCTCCACCCCCCGCTCTAGGGTCCCTCAAATCCCAGGCAGGACTGACCTAGCATTCCTTTGAAAGATTTCGGGCAACTTCTTTGTTTAGGAGTTTGTCTCCTTCTGCTTAGAGTATGGCTATTAGAATTTGCTTGGTTACAAATCCTAGCTATATTCCTTAGATCTTGGGAAAATTTCTTAAACTCTCTGAGCTGCAGCTTCTTCATATATGAAATAGGGATAAAAACAGTACCTACCTTCATAGGGTTAATTAAGATGTAAAGTGCTTATCTGTAAATTATAGTGCTTTGCTTGTATCAGTGACTCAGTACTTCTTATAAATATGAATGTGTGTGTGACTATAATTGTCTTCAAAAATAAGAACTGTGTCTTTTCTTTCTCTGAATCCCAGAATTTAGTATTGGCTCTAGCACATGGTAGGTACTCAGTAAATGTTACTTGAATTAATGACAGTAATTGAAATCTAGCAATGATGATTCCATCCATTTTTTCAGGTCAACTCCTAAATTAATTTTCTCCTTTGCATTTTATCTTGGCTGTGCTAGGAATTCAGCATGACCTTTGGGGAGGGATTGTTTTCCATCTAGAATGAGGAATTGGCATGCCAAGGTCTTTATCTTTTTGTCTCCCTGCCCTTTCTTTCCTCTTTTCTTTGGTTTGTCAGAGTGACAGAGGCCAAGCACTCACTGTCAGCATGCAGGATCTTGGCCTGTGTACCTTCTGAGGGCAGCAGACCCAGAAGTCCTGGATCAAACAGTTGACTGATTCCAAGTAGAGGAGCTCAAACTTGGGAGGCATTTTCAGGAGTTGTGAGACCTTCATTCTAGTCCTGTTTCTGCCATTTCCTGACTGTGGGCAAGTCACCTAACCTCTCTTGGCCTGCTTTCTAAGTAGGCATGGTTGACCCTTGCTCTATTTGTCACACAGAATGGTGGTGAGGTTCCAAAAAGTTTGAGTTCTCTGTCACCTGTAACTGCATACAGTTGTCATCATGCTGCTGTGGTGTTTGCTTTAGGATGCAATGTTTCGGTTCCCTTGCTCTGAGATTTTACAGAGATGGGAGTGTAGAGAACTTCCAGATAAAGCCAGTGGCCATTTCCTCAGAGAGGTCAGATCACATTTAAATTATGCACAGAAATAAAGAGTTGTGAATTCTAGGCCATAAAGAAGACTGGACTCTAACCACCTGTCCAGTGACTCTAGGAATAGTAATCATAATCATAGTCACAACAACCACCACAGAAGTTTCCTGTAGTTAAGTGCATAGTATATGACAGGACCTCTTCTAAGCGTGTTAAATGTCTTACCTTATTTAATCCTTACAGTGAATCCATGAAGTAATAAGAACTCATTATCTTCATCTTACAGATGAGCAGACAGGTTCAGGGAGGTCTCAGAGTTAATTAATAAGTGCAATGAATATATCAGCATAATTCCCAAGCTGAGGCTCTTCACCACTCCATTACATTGCTTCCAAAAGAGTAGAGCCAGAATGAAGCTAGGGTCATTTCTAACTCACTGTTACTTTGCTGGAGCTTTGGCTTCTGGCCTCTAACATCTTAAGCATCTCTGGATACTAACCCTACAGCCAATTTGTTCTCCCAAGGGAAAGGCTATGGACCTGAAACTTTGGAAGATGAGATAGAAAATGGATCCTAAGGGAACTAGAGGTAGGGGCTTCCTGAGAGGGAGCTGGTCGGTGGTATAATTGGGCAGGGGAGGTAAGAAGAAGGAAGAAGGTGATGAGTGTGATGGCCAAGGTACCAGAGGAGTGAATCTAGTCAGGGAGGAAGAGCCCAGGCTGTGGTGGTGCCATGGGTCACATCTGGGACATATCTGAGGACAAGGCCTGAGCTAATTCTCACTTGTCCTCAAGACCATCCACATCTATGGAAGTGCTAGGCCACTTTCAGAAAGTGAAGAAAACAACTTCTCGGATGACCTAGGGGTGACTCCAGGAGAATCAAGAAGGTCTGGGCAGAGTCTTATTCTCTTAGTAGTGAGTGCAGTGGATTTTTGGAGACGACTTGACCCTGCAGTTATCACCAACAGTAACCACCACCCCACTGTTTACCAAGGACTGTTTGGCAGCAGACGCTATACTAAGCATTTCACAAACCTTCATTAACTCTCTCAGTTATAGTGAGCTGGGTAGTACTCACCCTGATTTTTCCATGAGAAAACAGAGGGTCAAAGAAGTCACGTGACTTGTTCAAGGTCACACTGCTTTTAAGAGAATATAGTTGAGATGAGATCCAGGTCTACCATAACCATGTCTCTTTACTACCTCCTGAAATTAAAGTGAAGGAAACCTAAATACCATTAAATTTACATAACATCTGGTAATCTTTTATCTGTATGCGGAGGCATTGTTTGAAAGATAAAAGAAAGCAAGTACTTCTGCACTTTTGTGTTCTATCAGTTTCTGACAACCGTCACCCTCCTATATAGAGTCTTATTCTGGCTCTTTGACAATTATGCAAAGACACTGATAGGGGCATGTTACCTGAAGGACCAGAGTGCACATTTTCACTTTCTGCCTAGTTTTTTGTTTTTTGTTTCCTCTGCCAAGGACAGTTCCTCTGGGTTCTTATAGGTTGAATGAGCAACAGTAGTGAGGGAGCTGAAGCCCAAGAGAGGTGAGGAAATGGTACAGAAACAGTGGCCTTGCAAAGTGAATGTCAGGCTTTTTGCCCAACGAAATACATACTGAGGCTCTGAAAGAACTTGTTTGTATAAGACTGCCAGATAGTCTCACAGAGAATAGTTCTGTCCCTCCTTGCTCCTAAGTATCCCTTATTTCCGCCAACCTCTATGTCATTGTGATTGTCCTTGCATACGCCACCGTCTTCTTGAACTCTCCTTACTGCAGGAGCCTCCTAAAAGGTCTTCCTTAGTTCCTTCTTACCTCCTACCCCCATCCAATCCATTCTTCAGGTAACAGTCAAGATGGTCTTCATAAAATGTATATCAAGTCACTCCTCTGCCTGAAACAGACCATGTTCTTAGGGCAAAATCCAAACTCCCTTAAAGTAGCTACAAGGGCCTTACAAATCCTCCTCTCTAGGTTTATTCACTGGAATCTCCTTTCTTCCCAGCGATCTTCTAGGACCAGTATTCCTGCAACATTAAACGTCTTTCAGCTCTTGGAATTTGCCCCAGCTTTCTTGTTTCTGGGCAGAAGCGGGGACTGCGCCTCTGCCTCCTTCAAAGCTCTCCCTTCTTCACATGAGTCACTCTCTTTTTGTAGACTATCTGATTGGAGGCGCCTTTCTCTGGGAAAGCGCTCTGACCCCTCCATCCCTCTCAGCCCAAGGGAAGGACTGGAAGGACTGTGGTATCAGGGATTAGAGTAGGATCATGCATGGAAAGCTATGGAGGACAGACAGCTAAATTCAAGGAAGGCAGTTCCAAGCGTTGTAACAGTCCAAAGATCAGATGGGAGAGTGAGGTCCCCATCCCTGGGAGTGAGCAGGAGAGGATGGACAGTCCTTTGGATGGGAGGCTGTAGAACATCTTGAACACTAGGACAGTGCTTTGTGGGGAAGGAGAAGAATACTAGATGATTTTTCACTGTGTCTCCTGAGGCTTTGTGAGTTTAGTCTCTATAATCACATTAAGTAAACAAGCAATTTTCTCTTTGGTTAAGGTTTGGGATTAGACAAAATTGATGTTTTTCTTTTCCCTCCTTTTCTTTTTGAATCCAGACTACTTCTTTGAGAACTACTAGCGCTGTTGCAGATGAGGAACAGAGAGTGATATTCACCAACATAACTAATAAGAAACAGGCCCCAAACAAGATAGTGTGTCCCATGCCCCATGTGGTGTTTGTATGCCTCTCTGCAAAAGGAAAAGAGGCTCCACTCTCTCCCTAAAGCAGGGAGGAGAGCTTGGCTAAGTAAAAATGAAGCTCTTGAGTAGGAGGACTCTCCCAGGTGTAAGAAGTACCCATTCTGTTGGCATGGATCAGAGTGGGACAGGGTACCTTCTCCTGGCTGCCCCTTGTCAGGGATGAGTTTATCCAGATACGCCACTCCATCAACACCAGGCTGGGGCAGGGGGGTTGGGATGGAAGCACACCGATTCTTAGAGAAGAAGCTGTTGGGTTAGCATTCTCTATGCACTCTTCCCCTGAGAGCGGTCTGGCTGCCCCAGAATACCTACACCCCCAGGCTGGAGCCACCAGCACTAGCTGTCCTAAAGCACAAAGCTTCACAATAAGTTTCATGAATGTTATCGAGCACCTCAGTTCCTGTTGCAGGTGATAGCCATATAGTGCACAAGACAGAGTCCCTGTCCTCACGAGCTTACGTCCCAGGGGCAGATGTTGAACAAGCAATCCAATAAAAGCATATTATGCTTGCAGTGATGATAAATACATGGATAGTAAAGGGCTAAGTTATGATGCAGTAACAAACAAACTCCACATCCCAGTGGCTGGCTTATAACAAGAAGCTTATTCCTCGCTCCTGCAACAGTCTACTAAGGGCTGGGTGCACACCTGCTCCATGTTTTTACTTTGGGACCCAGACTAACAGAGCAGTCTTAATCTAGAGCATGTCTGGTCATGGCAGCAAAGGGGAAAGACATGCAATAAACTACAAGTTGGCTCTTAAAGCTTCTTCTTGGAAGTAGCACACATCATTTCTCTCTACATTTTATTAAAGCAAATTAAAAGTTCATCCTGACTTTTATTATCCTCTACTGTGTGGGACACCACAGGAAGGGACACAGGGGCATTTGGTGGCGAGTGATACAGTCTAACAGCATGTGCTCAGCAGGGGGGTCTGGAAGGTGTTCTTTGAATGAAGTGAGGAAATAGCCCGTGTGTAGATGGGGCAAAGCCTGGCACAAACAGTCTGAGGGAGGAGTGAGAGTGATCTGCTGGAGGAACAGCAAGAAGGCAGGTGTGGCTGGAGCACAGAGAACAAGAGGAGAGTGATTGGAGATGAGGCCAGAGAACTAGGCCGGGGTGCATTCACCAGGGTAAGACAGCTGTCAGCATCGCTCAGGGCTCATCAGATGCCAGGCACTGGTCTAGGCTCTCAGGACCTCAATCACATACTCAAAAGTACTTTAAAACTTCACATTTTAATGGAGAGAAGAGACCAGAAATAATAAACATAAGTAAATTGTATAACATGTTAGGTGGTAATAAATGCTGTGAAAATAATAGATCAGGAGTAGAGGGGTGGGGCCATAATTTTAAATGTGGTCAGTATAAACATCATTTAGAAAGTGACATTTGAATATAAATTTAAAGGTGGTGAGAGCATTAGTTATGCAAATGTTATGGTGAGGAGGACCAAAAATTTGGAGTTTAGTCTAAGCGAGATGGGACGTCTTTGGAATGCCTTGATCTGACTTTTGTGTGAAAATGATCATATGGGAAATAACTGGACAGTATAGCAAAGGTGAGGGTGGGTCAAGGTGCCAGCAAAGACCAGTGAGGAAGCTATTGCCTCCTCCTCTTAGTTCCCTTGAGAAATGGAGATTTGAACTAGCGGGTAGTTGTTAAAGTGTGGATGGGGACAAATAGTGTTTAGATATTTTTTAAGGATTAGTAAATGCAATTTGGTGCAGTGCTCTCATTTACTGAATTGGGAAAGGCTGGAAAGGAACAGATAAGTGTCAGGCTGCAAGATGCAGGATGCAGGAATGAATGGGATTCAAAGGTTTTTCTTCTGAGAAAAGCTTTTAGTCAGCAAGGTGGAAACACGGTTGTAGTCAGGGCTGAAGAGGCACATTTAGGCATCATGATATGATAGATGATACTTAATTTTGAGACTGAGTAAATATACCTTTGACATGCATATAGGAAGAGAAGAAAAGAGCTGAGAACTGAACCTTGGGCATTCCAACATTTAGAGGATAGAAAGAGGAAGAGTCAGCCAAGGGGCCTGAGAAGTAAAAGGCAGTAGAATAGGAGAAAAATCTAATTATACAGTGTATAAGCAAGCAACCACAAATGAAACAAAACAGGACATGTGCTACTCCAGAAAGAAAAGACAAGTATTTCAAGAGGGAAAAAAAATAACTCTGCTAAATGTACTGAGAAGTCAAGTATACTTGAGACTAGAAGTTTTCCATTGTCTCCCTCAAGGTGAAGATCATTGGTGGCCCTTATAGGATGGCTGGAGTGGAGTGGTGAGGATGAGCATTTGCTTGGAGTATTTTCATTAGCAAACAGAAGGTGGGGAAATAGAAATGGTGAGAACAGTCAGTCCTTCTTAGAATAATGTGGTAGTGACGGGAAGGGGCTATGGAGACAACAGAGATTTTCTTTTCTTTTTGTCTGTTCTATTTTCACTTGGTTTTATTTCTGTTCGTTTAAGTGGGAGATATTACATCATTGTTGTGTTGTACCAGGAATAGCCCTTTCAAGTCATGGACTTGTTATACAGGTCAGAGCTGTGTGGCCCCTCACAGCCTATAGCCCCATATACATTAACTCTGCCATTTTGGCTTGGTTTGTTCCTTCCTCAAAGCCACCAAGTTGTGTAATGATAGGGAAAAATTTGCATTCAGAGCCTATCTCACTCAGATCATTCCAATTCACCTGATCATATCTGGTACCAGCAGTATGAAAGCTTTCTCTGGAGTAACATTATTTAGCATTTCTCAGTCCTCTTAGTGCTTGGTGGCCCTCTGAATCCTAATTTCTTCTTGGTTTATATAATTTATTTAGGTCTGTATCTCTTGTACTAGGAGTCAGCATTAGGCCTTAGGGACTGATGGTCAGCCTGAGGGAACTATGTCTTTCTTTGCATCAGTCTTGCCTTAAGATTATTACTAGGGCTGGAAAGCTATCACTTCCCTTAAGAAGTGCAGTCAATTCTCAAGGAGGTTTTTGGAGCAGAACTGAAGGCGCATTCATTTCAGGTTCATGATTTTGCTTTGCTCTGGCTTCTCCCAGTTTGGTGTCATCTGCAGATACAAAGTACATCCCTAGGTCTACAAAATTAGCATCCAAGTCCAGCCCGCAATCAATAGCCAGCATGTGCCTGGCATTCATTTCTCTGATTACCTTACCTATGAGGTCTATCATCCCATCCTAATAATAAGAATCTAGATTTCCTTGTTGTACCTGCTAATCAGTTTTCACTCAGCAACTTTGCACTTAAATTTTGGCATTTTTAAGCCAAGGCCAGGATTTTTGTCAGCTCTTTAGAAAACAGGGAGTTATATCCCCTCTGTAGGCCTATTCTGAGTACTTTGGTGATTTTTCAAACATTCTGCTTTTCCTGAAATCCTCCATGAGCTTCTGCCATATCCTCAGAATCTCCACCACCCTCAGAGTTCATCTGGTCTCACTTCTTGGGAAAATGATCAAGATTTTGCTTCCTTTATCCTAAGTAAAACATTATGTGCCAAGATCACTTAGGTTATGCTCTAGTTGAGCGGTTTTATATTTGTCCACCTAGCAGAGGCTCTTGGCCACTAGGGAGACCATGTGATTTTATTGGAACATGAAGGAAGAAGGAACAATAGAGTTCTGAAATCTTTTTTTCTGGAATCTTCTTTTGCTGACTGTTCCAAGAGTGCTCTTCTTTTGTCTCTCCAAGAACATATTGGGATGAAGATTTGTATGTAGTCAAATAGATTTGGATTAAGATCAGAGTTTACAGTACTATTTATTGACTCTGTGACTTTGGACACAATTTCAATTTCAGTCTTTTCCTCTGTAACATAAAAATAATAAGACACCATAGAATTTTGGCGAGCATTAATAATAATGCATCAAGTGCCCAGTAAAAATAGTAGCTATAGAATTGATATCATTCATACAGATAATAAAATAATAGAGCAGAGCACACACCATATACTATACTAGGCATTAGATAAACAACAGCAAATAAACATATAATTGTTTACAGTCATACATCTCCTGGTCTAGTGGGACACATAAAGGGATAATTGTAACACAGCACAGCAAATAGAATGATAGATTAAATGAGAAGTCTTAAGCCTCAAAGAAAAAATAATTGATTCTGTCTAGGAAGTAGGGAGAGGTGCCACCTGAGCTAGAGTTTTATAAAGAATAAAGGACATTTTGATCATTAAGAATGAAAGGGATGGAGATACAAAACAATATTCTGGCTTTTGAAATGATGAGTGGCTGAAACCCAGTTTCTATTAGGGTAATGGTTCTCCCCTAAAGTTAAGTCCTTATGAATATCAATAAGGAGAGCAAATCAAACCAACCATAATCCATGCCTATAGCACACTAAAAAGCATAGACTAGTGCCAACTCCATTTTTGTGCAAGTGGAGTGTGGTAGACAGAGTAACGGCCCACCCCCACCAAAGATATCTACATCTGAATCCCTGGAAACTGTGAATATGTTAGCTTACATGGCAAAGGGGAATTAGAGTTGCAGAGAAAATTAAGGTTTCTAAGTAGATGATGATCTTGATATAGGAAGATTATCCTGATTTCCCAGATGGGCTCAATGTCATCACAAAGATCTTCATAAGTACAAGAAAGAGAAAGAACCAGAGAGACAGCAGTATGGAAAGGACTCAGCAGGACCTTGTTAGTTTTGAAGATGGAGGAATGTGGCTACAAGCCAAGGAATGTGGATGGCCCCAGAATCTGGAATAAGCAAGGAAGTATATTCTCTCCTTGAGTCTCCAGAAGGACACAACCCTGCTTGTTACTCTAATTTAGGCCACTGAGACATATTTTGGACTTCTGAGTTCCAGAATTGTAAGATAATCAATTTTAAAAGCTACTTAAAATAAGTTTTAAGCTATTAAATTTCTGGTTGTTACAGTGACAAAGGAAATGAATACAAAGGAAATAAACATTCCAAAGCCTAGGGACACTCAAGTCTGTACCAGAGAAGTGGTAGGTAGAGACTTCATCAGAAAGGAGGAAGGATTGGGCGTTAGGGATCCTAATAGTAGTGGTATCAAATAAAACCACCCTAATGAAGGAGACCTACTTTTAGTGGGGGAAATACTGAGAATATGAGACATATGCGTTGGATCCCTGGTTACTCCAATTAATAGAGAATCAAAAAACAGAGAGTTTAAAGTACATGGACTAAAAGCAGCAGTTTGAGAAGCTACTGCTTGTAGGAAGGGTGATGATTTGGAGGGAGAAGATGCCTCTCGGAGTCTTGTGTTAAATGAAAAGAAGAAAGCAAGCTGTGCAAATAAAGAAACAAAAAATAATCATAAAATGATAAGACACACCATCTCTTATCCCCAACCTCCATCCAAATAAAAGGGACCTTTGATTAAGAGACCGTTGATTATATGAGTCCATTATAGCAGTAGGGGGTACTCTTGAACTAGAAAATCTGAAAGCCATCACTTCTGCCTATACACCCATTATTACTAGCCAGAGATATATGAGATCTTGAAAAAATGAATGGAAAATGGAATCTACTAGATAAGAAGAAAACAAACCAGTTGTGAAACACAGGGAAACTATAACACATTTCCTCAATCTGAATTGCATATCTTCAAAGAAGTAGATATGAAAAACTCCCTCAAATCAAAAATTCAGAAACTCAGAATTGACATGGACAGGACATCCAAGAAGATGGGAAATTTGTGTTGAATAAATTCAAAAAGAATTTGAAAGAAAATGCAAAAACCAACTCAGAAATGAAGATAAGGTACAAGGTGGTTAAGGAGAATAGATTCAACTGAAAATATAGTAAGAGGTATTGGGAAATGGAAAGAAAAGAGCCAATATAATGATAACCAAATAGTAGAAGGTTAAAATATTGGAAGAAAAATTAATAGACCTAGAAGATAGCAAAGAAGACCCATCACATCTACAATTGGAGTTTTTGAAGAATCAAAACAAGACAATGCAACAAAACTAACATTTGAAACTATACAAAAGCTTTCTAGAAAAAAAAAAAAACTTAAATCTGTATCTTGAAAGCACTCACTACATACTTGGAAAAATTAACCCAGAACAGTTAACTCTGGGCCAAAGTCTTCAACAGCACATTTTAAAATATCATATGGACCTCCAGGCAAAAAGTCACTTAAGATAGAAAAATTCAGGGCATTAGAATTCTCAACAGCAAAATACAAAGAAAGACAATAATGGAATACTATTTTCAAGGAACTTAAGGAAATAAAGTGTTAGTGAATGATCTTATATCCAGCCAACTTATACTTAAATATCACGGTTAAGAAAAAACAGTTTTATAAATCCAAGAACTTAGAGAATATTGCACTTATGAGCACTTTTTGAGTAACCTAATAGAGGTTGAGCTTCATTCAAGCAAGTGTTGAATACATCTGATTGTAAATTTCAGACTTAAAAAATATAGAGCAAGGTCTAAAACCAAAAAACACGTTCTGTTAATTTTATACATTTTTACAAAAAAGCAGCAGCATAACTAAAGCATGGGAGAAGATAGAGAGATAAAAGACAAAGTTAAAAAAAAAGAGAGAAAGCTAAAAGATTGACCCATAGGTAATGTGAGGGTCAGAGGATATGTTTAAAGGTAAAAAGTCAAATAGAATCCTAGGTAAGGAGAAAGATTAAAAGGGCATTATATGATAGTAGCTATCAGAACAAAAAATGAAAAACTTTTAAATACCAAAGAAATATCAAAAAGAAAAGAAAAAAATAGATACACAGAGAAAAGTAACTGTTATACAATACAAACAATATGCTACTTTTTATATAAAAAAGGGAAAATTGAGAAAGTTGAGGTACAAAAAAGTTAATAACTTTTCCTGGGCTAAACATAAAGTGAATGCAGAGCTGAGACTGAATTCAAGCCGTATGACTCTAGGTCACAGACACTTAGCTTAAACAAAGGGACATATAAGGACTTCCTGCAGACAAAGTTAAATTCTATAATGCTTATTTCTCTGAAATGTATTTATAGATCGAAATAAGTTTTTGTCAGTCAAAATCTCTTTAGAATTCCTTACAACCTCATGAAGCAATTAGTAAATTCATCTGGAAAAGGCCTAAACAGTCAAAGAATGCTGAACAAAGAGGACTGGTGTACCACATATTAAAAGATAAGATAAAATATACAATAATTTAAATAGTGAAGTAGTATCAGGTACTTAAATTAAAAAACCTGTATTAAGTGAAAAATGCATTATTTATGAATTAGAGGATAGAAGAATTAGCAACACCATTAAAAACCTAGTCAGGCAGTGTAAAAGAAGTGGAAATGAATATCACATTCTGGAGTGATGCTAACATTGTAAGTTTTGAGACATTAGATGAAGTCACTAAGTTGAAGATAGTCTGATTTGACCCCTGAGAGGGTAACAGTTCATGAGAAAATATTTACAATAAACATAATAGCTAATGTCTTTATTGTAGAAAGAATACATGAAAATTGAATTAAAAGTCTGAAAACTTCTAAAAAGATGAATATAGAAAGATTTTGGGAAAAGTTCAGCCATAATAGCTTAGCAAAGAATTTATATTTTTATATCTATTAAAGTAGCAATAATTTGGAAAATGTACTGCTTGAGACTGTAGTTACCCATTAATAGTGGCATGGTAGATGAATATAAATCATTTTGAAAGCAATGTGGCAAATGCAAATGAGTAATTATTAAATGTTCAGACATTTTGAATTTAAAATTTTGTTTCTGTGAATTTATCCTAGGGGAAAAATATGATAAAAAGGAAAAATGAAGATGTTCACTACAGTGTCATTTATTCTAAGGAGAGTTTGGAAATAAAGTATTCAACAATGAGAAATTGACATAAAAATTATAATAAATTGATTTAGATGACTATAATGTGATAATTATAAAACTAAAGTACAATATGTCGATATTCTAAATATATGACAAATAATAAAAAAATACATGCATCCTGGGAAAGCCAACTATGTTTCAACATAAAGGCATAAAGAGAACAAGGAAATAAAAATGCTTTGTTGTGTTTAAAATTTAAGATTTTTAAGTCTATTCTACTTTCTATTTTTTATTGTGATTGTATGATTATTGTTCAGTCCATTACACAGCAATCACCATCACGTGCTCTCTTTGGGTTCCACAGATAAGTTCCATTTCTATTACAGAAATATGTTTATCTTTATTAAATATGTTGTGTTTGCCCAGTTCGTCTGTTAGATTGGGAGCACCCTGAAGGCATCCCTAGCTCTAGTATAATACCTAACGCACAGTGAGTACTCATTTATTACTCAGTGAATGGTGATTATAGTTATAGTTAATAGTAAACTGAGGTCTGGAATGACGGAGGGAAGGAATCCTCCTAGAATGAAGTGATGATCATAGTGTCCCCATCCAATTACAGGTCTGTTTCTTGTGTGACACTACAAAATATTTTTTTCTCTTGCAGTGTGTCTTGGGTCAGGACAGAGGGAGGGAAGGCAATTGGAGAGGACTGAAGCAGCAAAGGAGAAGAGAGGAATCTTAGTTAATACCAATTTACTTATGAACCATTTGAATGAAATTGGTTTGGATTCTCGACTTTCAAAGCATGATAACAGTTCTTCTAGCCACTGACTTGGCATCTGAGGCAAATCGATCTTCTTTCCATTGGCAACACAGAAAACCCTGTTAATGGGTCTGTGTCAGGACTATGGCTTCAATTAAGTCAGGCTGTGAGATGTAATATCTGGGGAAAATAAGGTAAAGGTACCCATTTTCTATCCACTGCTCTGTATTTTCTCTTTGGATGACAGTAGTTCTTCCAGAATGCTCTTTCTTGACTTAGTAACTTACCAAGAGATTTGACTCATATCCACTTACCATTGTTCCCTTAATGTTACAGAGGAGCAAATATTTTCATTTTGAGAATAGTTGTTTGAAAATAACATTATTGTTATTGACAAAGATGTGACTCCATCTGTGTTTAAGAATTCTAAGCTCTGTGGGACCAGGAACCCTCATTTACCATTGAATCTTGAGAACCTCTGCGTGTGGCCTCATGCCAGAGAGAGAAGACACTCAGTAGTGCTGAATAAATGAATAAGTTCATTGACAACCACATTATTTTCCTTTGGTTCATTATCTTTTATTTACAGTCTCATGGGAGAAATTTTACCTTTGAGAAGTTGGGATAGTTTCTCTTTTTCTGATACAAAAGTTAGGAAAATTAGCTTCTTTTTCCTTTCCCCAGGTCCACCCCCAATCTTTCTCTTCTTGCACTTCTTTTTTGATGCCTCAGCTACTGGAAATTTTGAAACCGAAAACATTTGTAGCCAATTATAATGCAGTTGTAGGAACTCTAACAGTCCTTGCTATTATCATATTTTCTTCCTATTTTTTCCCCAAGGTTCTACTTAAGACCATAGCCTACTTAAGACCTCAGCCCAACATGGTTTAAAGCCTGGTCTCTCCACCTAGCTTCTCTGAGCCTGTTTCCTCATTTGTAAAATAGACATAATCTTCCTGGTCCACTGTGAAGATTAAATAATCAAAGAGCTATGCTATATGCCTTGATCAATAAATCCTTAGTTTTCCACCTTCCTTTATTCTTAATGATCTCAAATAATTTTTTTGGAAAGGAATAGGATTAAATTGAGTATTAAGAAAGATGATTGTTGAGGGCCCTTGGGTTGCGTGGTGCTATGTGTTATGCCAAATGTGCATTGTGTGTTTGGGGGGTGGGAACAATTACGAAAGCCACGCTACCTTCCAGGCTTGCAGTGGGGAGAGTGTGGTGACGTCCTTTTCTGGGGAATGAGGAGCCCAATTCTATGAGGCAGTGCTAAGGAGGAATTGTGATTTTTTTTGTTTGCTCTGGTCCAGAGAACATGAAGTAAAGTAAGGTTTTCTGGCTACAGTTTGGCATGGTCTGATATTTGTAAGCTTTGGGATCTCAGCAATGATTTGTTCTCCCACTTCCAGCTTCTGCCAGACCCGCAGGGGAGACAGGAGACCCGTCTCTGGACAGGGATCTTGGATGAGGTGTGTGTGAAAGTCAGGAAGGATGAAAGGGATTCATCTCGTTTAGACTGGTAACAGATAGGCACTGGTCTGTGGGCCACACTGTGACTGCCACTGACATAAACAATGAATAAATGAGCAAAGATATATATAATCTATATGGTGATGTGAAGGGAAGAAGCCCAAGGGTACTCCCAGGAACTGGGAGGAAGACTCATATCAGTGCAGCCCTGGGGCTCCCCAGGAAAGCTGTCTTTGACCACTTACTCCTTGCTTATCATGTACTTTCACTTTTTTTTTTTCAAGTGTGAAAATACATAAACGTGTTAGTTAGGAATGGTGTGTATGCTGTCTGCACTGATGGACTTTCACATACTGCCATTTGGTTTTATGTGTTTCTTTCCTCCAGTGAACTGTGATTTCCAAACGGGTATTGTCTATGTATTCTTCAAGTTTGAGTCCCGGAGACTAAAACATGGCCAGAAACATAGTAGATATCTAGTAAATATTTGGTAAAAATAACCCTGCTTTTCTGGAGCTCACAGTCCAGGGGGTAAAGTAACCAGTACTTTTTTGGATGATCTTTGGTGAAAGGCAAGTTTTTCACTTTTCTTTAAAAGAAGTTTTTTTTTCCTCCATCTCTTATAGGTTGATATTTTGAAAAATAATTTTGGAAACAAAACAAAACACAAGCCCTAATCTTTTATTATTAGATTCCACAGACATAAACTTTCCCTATCGGGTGGCTAAAGAAGTTTCAGAGCATTATTTCTTTTTCTCTGTGAGGATTGGTAACAGTTTGCAGGTTGGCAGCAAGTGGACCATGTGTGCCAGGGAAATATCACATACAAAGACACATGCAATGTGCAGGCGCTGTTACAAGGCTACTGAGTAAAACACAGCCCAGCAGTGGGAGAGAGAGCGAGGGAGCTGGAAGGTGGTGGCGCCACTTTATTGAAGGCAGAGGGGCTTCTCTGACGGCAGGTTTGAGCAGAGAGAACGGGTGAAGTGAGAGCATGTGAGCCTTGTGGACAGCAAAGCGAGAGTTTCAGCAGAGGAAAGTCACGTGAGCAAGGGCTCTGAGGCACGATTCATGTGACGCTGTAGGAGTGGGGACGTGGGGGAAGTGGGTCAGGTCATCACAGCCTAGCCATTAAAAGAATTTTGGATTGCATTCTAAACCTTTAGAGGGTATTGAGCAGAGGAGTGACATGAATTATAAAAGCGGCCATACTGGTCCCTGCCTGGGAATAGATTATAGGAGGAAAAGTTAAGAGGCTCTTGTAATAATCGTTTGTAAAAATGATGGTGGCTTGGCTAGAGAAGTAGCAGTGGAGGTGGCGAGAAGGGGATGGAACAGGAATTGACCTTGAAGGCAGCACAGTTGGTATTGGCTGACAGCTTTGTTACAAACTGTAGGAAAAAGAGAAGGGTCAGGCTGACTCCAAGGATCTGGTGAGAGCAAATGGCTAACTGGTGTTGTCATTTATGGAGATTAGGCAGTCTGAGAAAGGAGCAGGTTTTGTAGCTGGGGTATGGGTGAAAATCAAGGATCATTCTAGACATGTTAAATTTGGGATACTTGTTTGACTTACAAAGAAGATGTTAAATAGGTGGTTGAGTATATGAGATTGGAGTTCAAGAAGAAAAGCTTAAACTAGAGATAGAAAATTGAAGTCATGAGTGTATGGATGGAGTTTAGAGCCACAGCGCTGAATGATCCCACCTTGGGACTGAATGCAGATAGGGTAGGTCTGATGCTTAAGTCTTTTGGGCTCTTTCACATTTAAGAGATCTGGAAGATGAGGAAGGCCCAGTAGAGGAGCATGAGAAGGAGTGGCCACATGAGGATAAGGTCACCAAATTAATGAGGCAATTTATTCAACAAATATTTATTAAATCCTAGTCTTGTGTTCATTGGGCTCTGTAACAGAAGCAGTATTTTGCAAAATTGCATATCTATAAAGTGGTTAATATTCCAGAAAAAAAATGTTTTCATGCTTAGAGGAATAATCTCTCAACTGTGTTTCAAACCCAGCTATTCAGAATCATTTACCCTGTAAGAGTACCAGATAACTGGCTACTTTGAAAATTTACCATTAAAAGACACATTATATTATATAAAATATTTTCCTTTGGACTGTCTCCCTTGAGCCTTACAACCTCCCTCCCAGATAAGCAGAGCATTGCTTTCAGTCTTCATTTTATTCAGAGACAAACCAAGGAAGCAAATGATGAGACTAGTCAGTGGTGAACCTGGGTCCAGGTCCTAAACGTTCCTTCCCAGGGCTTTTTCCTTGACATTGCCCTGCCTTCCACAGAAATGATACTGTACGATGGCCACTGGGGAATAAATAGCCTTCAGGCCCATTTGGTATCTGTACTTTTTTTTTTTGGGGGAAAAATACATTTCAGTGTCTAAGCAATCGACTTGTAAACAGTTGGAATGGCACCTAACTTTCAAAAAAAGGGCTGTTTGTGCTAAACATGTTAATTCTTTTCTCTCCAATACAGGTTTTCCCTCTCGTCTCCTTTTCAGTCACTGGAAACACCAAAGCTAGAAACATCTGTCATTTAAGGCTATACTTTATCTCTAGCATCTCATGAGTTACCAAATCCAGCCTCTACTCTGTCTCCTAAAACCCACTGATTGTCCCCTGCTCTGTACCAGAGCCCTAGTTTTAGTCTTCTCCACCTCTCCCCTGCACTTCTACAGTGGCCTTCTCACTGGCTTCTCTGCCACATGGCTTCCTGCCTCTAATCTACTTTCCACAATCCAGCCAAAGGGCTTTCTAAATGCAAATCTAGTCCTATTAAAAAATGACCTTATTTGAAAGTCTCTAGTGCTTCCAATTGCTCTTGGGACAGGATCCAAAGTCTTTAGAACTGCATACCAGGACTTTCAGAATTTGCACATTGGATATAAAAATGAAAAATGTACAGTCCCATCTTCAATGAGCTCCCAGTTTGGTTAGGGAGGCCAATGCACACACAAACAGTTTTAACGAACTATTCAAAATGTCCTCCTACTAACGTGAAAATATAAACAAATAACTATGATAAAGTGTGAAACTTATAATACTTCTATCATCATGTACGATGTAGCACTGTATGAGAAGTTAGGTTTATTCAGAGAGCCTTCTTTGAAGTCACCTGTTTACTTAGTTTACCCACTCTGTGAAGCAAAATTGAACAGACATTGTCTGGCAGGTCCCCACCAATGCAGACATATGCATCTCTCACACAATATCTGGATAGGTTCTTTCATTTGGGACTTTGAAAAGGAGCAAAATTACTTGTTTGAAATATATTCTTCTAGAGAATTATGTATATTTTACTCCATAGTCCTACTCAGGTATAATTCTGAGTACCTATTTTGTGGACTTAGATGCCCATTTCCAGTTCTTCATGAAAGGGCTCTAAGCCAGGGGGGCAGAGAACGTGTCTTTGCTGCTTCCATTGTTCCAGTTGTGTCTTTCATTCCTGTATGTCGTCTGGACTGAGAGGCCCCTTTCTCTTTTCAGGATCCTAAGCTAACTATTTCCAAAGTTCTTAGATATTGCTTATGCATTTGCTTGAAGTAGGTCATTGTAGCTTTCTTTTTTATCAATTCATTTTTGTGTTTCTGATTCTTCTATCTTATAAGGCCATCACCCAGTGTCTCTGTGAATGATCGTGGTGCTATAATACTAGACTGTGTGCCTTAAACCACTGTTTATGAGAAGGTAAATTCCTGTTTAGATTGTGAGCTGAAAAAGGAATGCGTGTGAACAGTACACATGACACTACCTGTGTGACCCCATTACATTTCTGCAGGACAGCAGCCGCTCAGGAAAATTAATCCTTAATCTAGCATCTTCCATTGTCTTTTTTTAAAACACTAATGCTGAGAAATGCCCAGGGTAAAAAGTCCTTTAGTCAAAGAGGCTTGGAAAATTCTCCACCTTATGTCTGATCTAATGTGCATAGAACATCTTAGAGGTATCAATAAATGAAGTAGTAGAGAAACATGTTTAACTCAGTGTTTACCAAGCTTACTTTGCACAGACCTCTTTCTGTGTTGCATCCATAATCATTGGGAAATTATGACCTCCCTTTGGGTTAAGTGCAAATAAGCACTTGCCAATGTTGGATTGTATGTTTTTTTTCAACATTTTATTATAAAGGTTTTCAAAATTAAAGAAAAATTGTAAGCACTGTGCAGCAGAAGCAAATAACTTCACCATCTACATTTTGCTAGGTCTGCTTTATCTGTTGTTTCTCTTCTTCACTAGACTGGGGCACCTTAATGATAATTAATCAGTTTATCTTTACTTCATCAGTACTTAGCAGATGGTAACCAATAGATGTTTGTCCAAATAGTGGATGAATAAATGAATAAATATTTTATCTTCTTAGACATCTCCATAACCTATCACAGAGGCTGGGCTTCAAGGGAAGTAAAAGGCTAGATAAAGCTGTTCCACAGCCTTTCTAAGTTTGAACAAATATTAACTTAAGGCACAGATCCTGAGATGGGCCTTCTGTCGAGATAGAGGGGGATGTCTGTAACCTTACCACTGTGAGCTAATGAGTCGCCTCTGGGTGTCTGTCCTCATCTCTGTATGAACGGTTCATTTTGAGAGGGGGCAGCCTTTTCCAGGCCCGGTGAGCTGGGGTGAATGAACTCCAGAGCTGGTCGGCCAAGTCCTGCCTGCAAGTCGGCTGCTTCTCCCTTCACGGGTTTAATGCTTTTGTGAATTCTTGGTCTCCTCTTAATTTCCAAAGACTTTCACTTCCACTCTGATTTTATCTGCCGTCATCTTTCATTCCTGAAAACTTGATGCTTGCTTTGTTTAACTATCCACATTCTTCATTTGTAACTGCAGATGGAAAACAGTTATTTAATATGTCTTTTGTCCTTTCTCCCCTAGTGTTTGATTACCTACTGTGGGTCCTAAGGAAGCAACTGCCCTTTAAAAATTTCTTCTCTGTTTCTGCATCAACAACACAAAATCGACAGCATCTTAATTTTTCTCAATTTTAAACTTTGCTTCTCTTTCTCTTCCAATGAGGTCCATTCTAGTTTTTTAAAGATTCTCTATCTTGAAACTTGTTCTTCTCTCCTCCTTTTTTCTTCTGTTCTTTCCCCCAAACTGCTTTGATTTTCTTTCTTTTATAGAAAAGAAGTCAATGTTGGAAGTTTAGAAGAAACAAGGAGGTTGAGGGTTATGGTCAAATCCATAAAGTATGTTGAATGAGCCTTCATATGTCAGACTAAGGCCTCCCATTTACTTTTTCAAACATTATTTCCACTGCCTCCTTTTTCTAAACATGTCCCAGGTTTCCTAGTGGTCCTATATTTGCTGTCCATTCCTCTGTTTGGATACTGCTTCTGATTTACTTGGTTTTATTCCTGTCCAAATGTGACTCTTGCTTCAAAATCCCATTACAAATACTCCCTCCAACATGAAGTCTTCCTTGATTTCCCATCAGTGTATAAACTCATCCCTTTCTCTCTGAACATCTTTAATCCTCAGTTCTGGTCTCTCATTTGATATGTATTCAGTATTGTCTAAAATTGCCTAAACACAATATAAGTGCATTTTATCTTGTAACAAGTTTTAAAAAACATAGTTAAATAATTCATTATTTTAAAAAGTAGAGTACATACACATAGTGATATATAATTTCTAATTTAGAAAGGGTAAATACTGAAAATTAAGTCTTTCCTACTCCCAGTGCCCTGGAGACAACAAGGTTACATTTTCTGTGTGTTTTTTAAAGACATGTGGTAGCAAGATTTATTTTTTTGTGGCTGAATAATATTCCACTGCATATATGTACCACTTGTTTTTATTCTTTCATCTATTGATGGGCACTTTGGTTGTTTTCATATTTTGGCTATTGTAAATAATACTGAAATAAACATAGGGGTGCAAGTATCTTTTCAAGTCAGTGATTTTGTTTCTTTAGGAAAATTCCCAGAAGTGGAATGCTGGGTCTTACAGTATTTCTGTTTCTTAGTGTTTTTGAGGATATCATATGTACTGTTCTGTACCTTGCCTTTTAATCCTAACACTTTCAATTGGGGTGTGAAATATTTCTTAGAAAAAAATCCTAACACTTTCAAACTTGGGGCATGAAATATTTCTTAGAAATATTTATCAACTGTGGTGTCTCATTCTTTTTAATGACCTCATAATATTCCATTGTGGATACTGGTGGATACTTAGAATATTTCCAATGTATTTCAATGAGCACTATATTTTTAGGATAAGTTCTGAGGAATGAAATTGCAAAATCACAGTGCATGTATATTTTTCCTTCATTGGTTTGTTTTAATGAGGCAAAATTTATATACCCTGAAAGTGCACATATATTAAGTGTACAATTTGATTGGTTTTGATAAATGTAAATACCCATGTAACTCACTGCTCTAATCAAGATATAGAGCACGCCCATCATCTCACTGCTCCTTCTTTCCTTTTCTACTCAGTTTCTGTTGCCCCCATAGATAATAGCTCATCACTGTCTTATTTCTAACCATAGATGAGTTCTCTTATTCTTGAACTTCATAAATGGAATCATATGATATGCACACTTTTGCTCACCATATTGTTTTTGAGGTTCATTCCATGTTGTTGTTTATATCGGTAGTTAATTTTTTTTATTGCTGGTTAGTATTCAATTTTAAGAATATAACAACTTTTTACTCATTCTCTTGTTGATGGACATTTGGGTCATCTCTAAATTGAGGCTGTTATGAATCAAGTTGCTAAGAACGTTCTTGCAAAAGTTTTTTTATTGGATATGTGTGGTCATTTAGCTTGAGTAAATATGTAGAATAGAACTTCTAGGTCATAGGGTAGATATATGTTTTTGTTAGAAACTGTCAAACAGTTTCTACACTCCTAACTGCAATGTACTAGTTCAAGGGAGGAAAGAGCTCTCTCCTGCCTTCCTGGCTGTAATGCCTGTCTCCACTGCCAGGTTCAGGGGGCTGAGTGCACAGGAAGGAGCCTCTGTGCTACACCCCTTTAGCTGCTGTAGGCGAGGCCACCCTCCTGGCCTGGCGCCATGTGGGAGCAGCAGGTGTGTGGGACGGTGCCTTCTGGGAGGAAGGCGTGGCAGGCTCCATACCATGGTTGGGGGCCTCAGGGCTGTGTTGCCAGCCAGGGGGATGGAGCTTCTGAAGCTCCTGAGAGTTCCCAACCTGCTGGACTGAGTGTGCTGGGATGATTTTGTCCACCTGCCCTTTCTCCTGAGCAGCAAGCTCTGTGTAATCTTTGCCTCTTTAGCACCCACTCACTGTTGGGAAGTCTGTCAAAGTGCCCACCTTTCTTTTGTCCCAGGGGGCCAGTTGTGCATATCTGTTCTCGACCAGCAGCTGGAATCTCAGTCTCTCCCAGTATTCTGCCCATCTTTTCTTTCCAACCTCACTGGTCTCCCGAGCACCATGTAATATGGGTTCGTGCTCCCAGAGCAGATCTCTAGGGCTGGGTGTTCAGCAGTCCTGGGCTTCTCCTGCTTCCCCACTCCATTTCTTTTCTTCCTGCCTGTGGGCTGGGATTGGGGAAGGTCTTGGGTCATGCTGGATCACAGCTTTGGCACTTTACCCGTTTTTGTGAGGTTTTCTCTTTTCCCCAGATGTAGGCAGTCTGTAGCAGTCTTCAGGTCACTCTTTAATGATTAGTTGTGTTTAATGTATTTTTATGCTTTATGTGGTTTTGATAGGAGGTTTCTGCTTCACTTCTCATGCCACCATCTTTTTCCAACTCCTCCTCTGCTGTGTTTTATTTAGGATTTTTTCATAAAGCCTTATAAGTGAGGATGGGGAGATACTGTGAGTTTTGATGTTAATGTTTTTCTGACTCCATAAAAGGAATTTGGAAGTGTTTATATTTACTCTGGAGCAATTTAAAGAGCATTTGAGACATATGTTTTTTAAAGGTTTGGTTAAACTCAATTGAAAGTCTTAACTTGATCATTTCTGTGGGAGAGGTGGTAAGAAGTTCTTTGACAATTTTGTCTATGTGTCATGTGATAATTTATTTATTTTGATTTTCTAACATTTCTTGGTTCATTCTATGTAATTTCTGTATTTTTTCTAGAAAACCAACCATTTAATTCAGGTTTTCAAGTTAATTTGTATAGTTAAGCAAAATGATTCTCTATAATCTTTTAAATTTTTCTATATGTGATTTTTTCCTCATTATAATTTTCTACTTATATACTTACATTTTCCCTACCTTGCTTTTGAAAACTGAATTAAATAATAATTTATATTTTTATGACTTTATTAATATTTGACTTACCACATATTTAACACACCATACAAATCCCTATTTAAAGTATACAAATAATTTTTAGCATGTTCAGAAAGTTGTACAACCATCACAATTTTAAAACATTTAATCATCTCAAAAAGAAATCACATAATTATTAGCATTACTCCCCATTTCTCCCCAACTTCACACTTCCCAGTCCTAGGTAACCACTAATTTACTTTGTCTCTTTAAATGTGCCCATTCTTGACATTTCATATAAACAGAACCATACAATATGTAGTCTTTTGTGATTGGCTTCTTTCAGTTAACACCATGTTTTCAAGTTTCATCCATGTTGTACTATGTACTAGTACATCATTCTTTTTTATTGTTACATACAGTTGACTCTTTAACAGCATGGATTTTAACTGTGTGGGCCCACTCACATAGTTTTTTTTTTTTTTTCAATGAATATACTGGAAAGTTTTTTGGAGTTTTGCAACAATTTAAAAAAATGTTTTTCTTTTCTCTGGCTTGTTTTTTGTAGGAATACAGTATATAATACATACAACATACAAAATATGTATTAATTAACTATTTTTGTTATTGATAAGGTTGCCAGTCAACACTATGCTATTAGTAGTTCAGTTTTGGGGAAGTCAAAATTATTTGTTCATTTTCAACTGCACAGAGTTGGGTGTGGGGCAGTCAGCACCAGTAACCCCTGTGTTGTTTAAGGGTCAGTTGTGCATACAACATATTATTATTTATGTTTTCCTTGATTGCCATTTAGGTTGTTTCTGCTTATTGGCTATTATGAATAATGTTACTGAACATTTGTGTATAAGTCTTTTTGTGGACATATGTTTCCATTTCTCTTGGGTAGATATCTAGGAGTAAAATTGCTGGATCATATTGTAACTCTATACTTAGTATCCTGAGGAACTGCTTAAACTATTTCCAAAGTGGCTGTACCATTTAAAATTCTCACAAGCAATATATGAGAGTCCCAAAGTCTCCATGTACTTGTCAACACTTGCTAGCATCTTTTTGACTATAACCATCTTAGTGATTATGAAATGATATCTCACTGTGGTTCTGATTTGTATTTCTTTTTAATGGCTAATGCTGTTAAACAGTTTTTAGTGTTTACTAGCCATTTGTAGTCATCTTTGGAGAAATGTGTATTCAGATCCTTTGCCCATTTTTATTTGTGTTTTCTGTCTATTATTAAGTCATATATATGAATATATATGTATATATAAAGTTGTAAGATTAGGTATATGTATATATGCTTATGATACACATACCATATCATATATACATATATGATATATGATATATATATTATATGAACTATATATATATATACACATAATATATGTATATATTCATATATATAATAATGTCTTTTTATGTTTGTTATATAGTTGTATTTTCTTTTATTTCATTTTAGCTTGAGTTTATCTTATTTATATTAATGGTTTTAGTGGATAAGTTAGTCTTAATTGCAACTGAATGTTGTGTGTGTTCTTTTTTAATGATTTAAAAAAATATATTTTTAAATATATGTGTTTTCTTTTTGATAATTGTATAGGTTTATATTCTAAGTTCTCTAATTTTTCACCTCTATTATTATAAGTTCATATAATATAATCAATTGTCTATTTTGTAAAGACCATGTCTATTAAACAATGATGAAATTAGCATTCTTCATTTTTTCCTACTCTATTCCTTCGCTTTTCTGTTTTGGTTCTTCTGGGACTTTTAATGCTTTAATATATATACATATATATATATATACATGTATACATGTATTATATGTATTTATACACGTACATACACATACTTTATATATTATATATAACATGTTATATATTATTGTATACATACTATATATGCTTTTTATGTTATTTTGACATTATAGGAGTTTATAACATTTATGTTTTACACTTAGAATTCCCACAGTTGTTTTAAACTTAGGCTTGTGGGAACCTGAATTCAATTTTCACTGCCAGATTTTTTGTAATAGTTTTTAAATTCATTTCTTAATACTTGTGTTTTTCCTTCATATGTAACTTAAATTCTTTGGGTTTTGTAAGTTCAAAATATTTTTCTCCTGTCTTTATATTTGAATTATTCAAATCTTCCCCCAGGATTTTTAAACATAGTGTTACTATACTACAGAAAATTATCATTGAGAAATGTGAAATTAGCTTCCTATGTTTTATTCTTATAGGTCATATTTTTGTTTTAATGCCCAGAGGTTTCTTTTGTTTTGAAATGTGATAACAATATTGAGATATGTTTGTAGTTAGTTGTCCTATAATATATTCATTTCCTCAAACAGAATGGACCATTTGATCTTTGGATTCAAGTATTATTTTCTTTCTAGATGTTTTTTAATATATTTGAATTTTATCCTTGTGTTTTATTCTCTTCTTTAGGAACATGATTATATGTATGAAAGATATCTTTTAGTCTATTTTTTCATCAGTGTATTTTTTCTCCAAGCATTTTTAATATATTCTTTCCATTTAATTTTGTTTACTTTTTGCAATCTTATTTTCCTTTACTCTTTACTATGTTTTCATAAGATTCTGGTTTTTTTTGTGTGTGTGTGTGCACTGCTTATAATGTGATCTTCATTACTTTAATGCCTTTGCTTTTTTCATTCCTTCTTTCCTTAGCTCTGACTGCTTATATTTTACTTCTGTCATTTTACTAGATATTCCCTGAGCTCTTGCATCTCTACTTTGGGTTCTTTGATTTTTTTTCATGCTCTTTGATTCATGCAGTTTTTGTCATGATCTTCCTTTGTCTGTTAATAAAATTGTCTAGTGAGTCTTTTATATATATATATATATATGCATATATGTGTGTGTGTGTGTATAATTTTCTAGTGAGTCTTATATAACATTGGAATTTATATGAATGACTTTCTACACATGCACACACATATACACACACATACCATTTTATGTGAGGAGGGAAAAGCATCTCTCTCCATTTCTTCCTTTTTTCTTAATGGATCTCTGGTTCTTTTTGAATATTGCTTACTTTCGAATGAAATGAATTCTTGATTTCTTGGATTGCAAGTTCTTGGGAAAGGAGCCAAGCTGTATTACAGACTAGCAGGAGTCTCCCTAGTTCACCATGAAGTGAAAAGTCTCTGTACATCTCCCTTTTCTCTCTCTCATCCCTATACATGTGATAGTTGTTAAAGTTTTTATACATTTTTATTTCCTGAGCCTTTAACTTGTTCTTCCCTTATGATTCATCAATAGACTATTTCTTGCAAAAATGGCATGTCTACCTATTTCCTGCTACTCTTCATTGCCTGGGAGTCTCATTCCTATTTTTTTTTTTTTCCTAAGATGTGACTTTTGCTTTTTGCTTCTTAAAGTGCAGCATCTGTTTTGGTGATTGTGCTCTTCTGATGGGTGCTTCTCCTTTAGCCTTCTTTCTGCATGTGAATCCCACATCTTGACATCTCTTAATCACATGCAAGGTTTGGGATTATAGATGTTTCTAAGTTTTGCCAAAAAAGACTTTGAATTCTGTTGTTTATGCTTCTTTTTGCTTTGTGAGTGATGGTCTGAAAGAAGGGGTCTTCCTGTTATGTTGATATTAAAATCAATCTTTAATAGATATGCAAAATAGAGAGTGACCAAGAAATTAAGGGGAAGTAAATATTTAAAATAATTGCATTAATACAAAGACAATAAAAGAACAGAATATCCACACATTGATTTATTTTGAAACTTACAGAAAAGTTTAGAAAGAAATTAATGAAGGATAAACATTGGAATACTTGAACTTAATTTATGTTTTTGTTAATTATTACCTTCATCATCTTGGACAAAGGCCTTAATCAGTCTAAATCTCCTTTTTCTAATCTGTAAGATGAGGATAATAATGGAGGTTTTACAGTCACCTGTTATCTAGCAGGCACTCAATATCCACTGTATTTGAGTATAATACAGCATATATTCCAAGTGCCTTTGAAAACCTTTTTTAAAAGTAACAGCTTTTCAAAGATTGAAGACATCAAGAAGGCTGAGTCTGTAATATGTGAAGACAATATGATCATGTTTTAAAAGGATAATACCTGGGTAAATCTTTGACTTTCATAATGGATTGAATCCCTAAGAGTTCTCCATGCCTGCAATATTTGATTATCGTTTTAAACATGAAACTTCAAACTTTAAACCCCTTTACAACATAGTCCAATATAATAGCACTATACCAATTACATTTGTCTTTGAATTTTTGGTCTAAGATATACAATAATACACGATTTTTTGCTGACCAGACAATTCTTTCTTTTATAAAGGAAGTCCTTTACTTTACTGCCTTCTATATTTATAAAACAAACACATCTTACTGATAACAGCTAATATTAGCAGAGTGCTTTTCAGTTTGCTCATATTCTCATTTGATCTCATTTAATTATGGAAATCTGGGCCATGAGGTAATGGATATTTGACAGAAATAACTGATTCAGACATGGATTGCTAAAAAAAAAAAATCTGGATTTAAATTCTTCAGGGGTTCTATTCTAGAAATTCAGGTTTTCTAAGATGGATAAACATCTTAGTGGAAAAATACCCAATTTTGATGTATAACATATGGCCCAATGTTAATCCTTGATAACAATGTGGGGTGAATAGTTTTTAAAGGACCCATAAAAGAGTACAGGCACTTAATAACATGTAAAAGCTTATATTAAGTGACAAGTAGAGTCACTTAACCTTACTGAGCCTCCATTTTCTCATGTGTTTAAAAAGAATAACAATTCTCAAGTCTGTTCAATTTGGTTCATTGCAAGAAGCATTCACTGAAAGCTCACTATGGGCCAGATAATGGGATTAAAATGTTTTATAATCTGACAGTCAAATGAACTTTATGTGTGAAAGTGTTTTGCAAGCTGTAAAAAGTACATACAAGTCTCAACAACTGTTATTCTTACCTGCTGAGCTATTGGTTAACAAAGAAAATACTTTATTGTTCCTTCTTGGGTAAGCTCTCGTGTATTTTATAGCAATTGTTCTTCTCAGAGTCTCTGTGAAAGTATTGGCTGGCATGCTGTTCTCATTCTGTACACCAGTTCTTCTACTTTTACCCAATTTTCTATCCATTTGCAAGTAGCTCTGATCATTGTACCTCATTGACTCTACATGCCTGTTCGTAACTTGATCCTCAAGGATATCACTGTAAAAATGACTCTGGCTAAATGGCATAAAGGCCATAGCTATTTGAAGTTACCCTGGCCATAGACTTTCATAGGCATGGCCAAGTGCTTTTAGAATTAGCCAGCCAGTTCCTTCTTCCTGCAGGTACAGTCTATACGGAGAGCTCTTGGACTACATTTGCTCATTCTATTTTGATACTTAAGGATAGTGATTTAGAACATTTTTTTATGATCAAAACTAGGAGTTTCCAAATAGAATGTTTTGTTAAAAGCTATTTCTACTTTCTTTCTCACAGTATTCTCCACTCTAAATGTCAGTGAGTGTGTGTTCTATGTAATTATGTCAGTGTTGGAATCACTGATATTTTGGGTTGGAATAAGTTCCAACCCTGATTAACTTCACCCTCTTTTCAGCCATTGTTTATACAACTATTAAATGGTACTACTTCCTAGTTTTCACGGTTGGATAAGGATTAGGATTTATATATGTAAAGTGCCTAGCAGACTGTCAGAAACTAGGTATTCATTAATGTTAATTCTCTCTCCCTAAACTCTGAGGTAGTAAATTGAACACATATGTGGAATCCGAAGAATGGGGCTCAAACGCTGGCTCTGCAGCTATGAGCTTTGTGACCTATGAAGAGTCACTGAATCTCCTGGGGTTTCTGTTTTCCCATTGTGAACTGGTAACATCACTTTCTTCCAGGTCTTAGTTCTGTCACCAGGATCAAATGATATAATGTCCTTAGTAAAAATGTATCTTGCATACCTAGGAAGATGTAGTGGGTTGTTAGTATTAATTAAGGAGGGTGGTAGAGTGGGACGAGCACTGGATTTATGGTCAGAGAGTCCTGGCTTCACTTGCTCTTTGCTCTGTGGCACATAAGCCATTCTCTTGGAACGTCTGTTTTGTCAACTGTGAAACAGTACTAAAATTACTTCCCTCAGGGTTGTTCTAAAAATTAAATGAGATCACATATGAGGAAGTACCTACAAAGAGTTTGGCACATAGTAGGCTTTCAATAAATGTTGGTTGATTTTAGTTGACTACGGCAGGATTTAAGTTTCCTAATAGAATTCAAAAAAGTGGATTACACTGGCAGTATTTTTACCAGTCTTTCTTGTTCTCCTTAGTTCACATATAATTTGCCATGTGAAATTATATGTGCTAAAACTTGGTCTTCACATTTTTTTGTAGGGTCAAAACAGCCATTGGAAAACAGCATAGCAGCTAGCTTGCTTATAAATACAGGATATACCATGTGTAAATGATTCTCCTTGGAGAAATGCTGTCTCCTTGGAGACACCTGTAAACAATTTTTCCAGGCCCATGACTTTATTCCTGAAACTGAGCAAAGGTTAACTCACAAAAACATTTGGATTAGTATGAATTCAATTTTGATTGATATGTTTCAGTACCTAGGATATGATATATACTATGTAGCTAAAAAAAATGCATTTTTTATTGCATCTCAGTATATTCTCAATCTCAGCTCTTGTGGCTCTCAAGTTCACAGGGTCAGAAAGGAGTTTCCAACTTCTTTCTTTCTTCACAACTTTTAGATTTGAATAACTCTTGGAGATAAACATCTGCCTACAGGAATAATTGGGAGTTTCCACTGTACTCTGAGTCTAGACTCCATGAGCATGGGGACATGTAACGGAATAGAGATAGTGGTTCTCCAGCTGTATCATTCCCATAAATGCAAAGGTTGTTTCAGAGCCCGGAATGGGGCCCAAGAACCTTTATCTCAGCAAATGTGCCCAGCGATTTTGATGAGGGTATTGTGCAGGACATATTTTGAGATACACTGATCTACATCCATGCCTCTAACCTGAGAGTTCCATTAGTAAGAAAGGCAAGGCACATGAGCACCTTCCTGAGTTCAGCAAAATGGCAAGTTTCTATGCTTTTCTCTGAATTTCTAGATTTCTGTCCATCAAGTTCGCAGCGACACTAGGTTTCTGTGGCAGTTCTACAGTCCTGGAGCAGCTCCAGTCCACTTGGCATGAAAAGGGAGTTCCAGATTTAATAAACCAGAAACCTAAAGGATTCTATGTAAAGTTTCTTATGTAATAATTCCTAAAGTCTCAGACTTTTTCATGACCCCTAATCTGGTTTCATTTTTGCTTCACATTTTTATTGCTACCAGAAACCTCAAGTCATGGAGAGGTAATGTGGTACTACCCATAAATGTTATTCTCTAATTTCTATTCTTCTTCTTGTTTCCAAAGCTAATGTCAGTGTGGTAGATGCTGCAGATTAGTTTACTCAACACCCATTTCCAGTACTTTCTCTCATACTCTCCTGTATTATAGGGGCTGGAAAGCTAAAATCTACATTCTGAGATTACTGTGTAGCTAAGATTTTCCAGGTTACTTGGGTTCTGCCAAACTGATACAATTTGGGAGACTCAGAGAATATGTAGAACCATTTGGTTCTTGAGGAGCAACTATAGTGGAACTTCTACTTTCTGGTCTCTTTCGAAATAGCTGCTGAGCAACAAGTGACCGCAGCCATGGGGTATCTGCTACAAAAGTTTAGTAGTGTGGCTTCACATTTCTCCTGGCAATGTAACTCTAGGCTTATTGGCCTGACTTCCATTGTCTGCAACTAAGCTACCTTTAGGTCAGTCAGACTTGAAGCATATGATGAGCTTAAAGCTGGAATATTTCCTCCACCTACCTATGCACACTCATTTTCTCTTCCCTTCCTGGACGCCAGCACTAACCTCTAAGTCATACTGGAGTCCACAGTCTACCTCCTTTGATGTGTGACATGATCCAGGCCAGGCAAGCTGATATCTTAGTTTACCTACCTAAACTTAGATATAAAAGATTGCTGGATTCCCTGAGCATTTGTTGTAAGGGTGCTGTCTACACTTTTCTAGGCAGTTTTTTCTATATACCTTTTTGTTTAGGAAGGAGGATTCTCTTTCTTAATTTTCTCCAGTTCATCCCTGGGAAATGAACTGCTATAGAATAGGGACAATTTTAGAATTATGGATATGTTATGGCCTCAGAAATCATATAGAACAGTAACCATAATAATTATAAAACCAGTAGCAATAACTTTGTGATAGTTGCTATTGTAATACCAATAGCTACAATATCTTGAGTAATTACTCTTCTCCAGGCAACAAGCTAGGATTCTACCTAAAGTTTCTCATGTAATAATCTCTAAAGTCTCAGACTGTTTCATAACCCCTCATCTGGTTTCATTTTTGCTTCACATTTTTATTGCTACCAGAAACCTCAACTCATGGACAGGTAATGCAGTACTATCCATAAATGTTATTCTCTAATTTCTATTCTTCTTCTTGTAGACACTGTGTGAATGTACTTCAGGGAGTTGGAAAAAAAAAAAAACTAGCAACACTGTTATGTGAATGTAACTGGCAGGCACACTGCCCAAACATGCCTGGACAAAGCATCGTTCTGTGAGTGCCTGTCTCCCTGGGAATCAGTCTCAGCAGTTTTTGTTGGTTGGCATCTATCAATGTGCCTTGCAAAGAGAACTGTCACTGCTATGGTCCAGGATGGATTGATGAGTTTGTTGTACAGTGCCTGGTATGTAGTAGGTATCCAACACAAGTGCATTACCCTGGTTCTGCTGGGTGTGACCCCAAGGGACATGGGGTTGACTGCAGGCCACTATCCAGGACATTATGTGTCTTCAGCTGTGGCTGCCCCAAGCAGCTCTGCCCTGGGATATCACTTCCTTCTATGAGGCATTTATTTCTATTTGCAGGAACTTTTCACCCTCCATGTCTGTTACTGCTCAAAGGTCACCTAAAACGTAGAGCTTTTATTAGCTGCGGTGAAAGGATGTACTTTCCCCCGAATGCTCTCTGCCAAGTGCCTTGCCTGTTCTCTCATTAGCGAGGGAATGGATTTCTCTACCTGCCTAGTCCTGTGGAGAGCTCTTTCTCTCTCTCTCCCCCTTACACTTAATAATTTTCACTCTGTGTTCTTCTTTTCTCCAAAAGGGAAATGATGGGAAGGATCTATATTCCTGTTTATTTTTTTGAGGGATGGGGTAGGGTCACCAATTTACAGATGCGAACAGAAGCTCGTATTTCTCTCACTGTTGAAATCATGGCCGCCAACCTTCTTCTGCATATCAAGTTATTCTGGGGCATGTGTGAAGGGTTGTGCTGAAACACTTCCTTCCCTCTGTCACGTGGATGGCATGGCAGGGAATGTTTGTGATAACACAAAGAAGTAGAGGCACTGGAAGGAGACTTTTATTTGGCTTCCACTCTGCAAGCCTGGATTCCAGTTGAAAGAGCCAGACCTGACATTAGGCTCTTGTGATAAGAATTTTTCAATTTCTGGTGTTCCTCACTCATGGCCTAAGAACAGAGGAAGTACTTTTTTTTAAAACAAGGAGTTTTAAAACTTCCCAAGCTATAAATCACATGCATTTGCATTTCTATTCAGAAGAGGAGGCAGAGCATGGGGAAGCCTCTGTTGATGAGGATTAAACTCACAAAACAGGATGAGTTCACCAAATTCCTGAGTTGTGCCAACATTAACAGCTACTAATACAGAGTATCACTGGCACCAGATTGCCAGTGAGTTTGGAACCTTCTGGGCTGCATTCAGCTGGCATTGGCCAATTACCTGCACAGCCATTCCTGCTGTCAAAATCATTTTATAGCATCTTGAACAAAAGAAAAAAAAATGCAGAGACAAAAATCCTGACTTAAAAAAATCTTGGTTTCTTCTTCCCCCCTCTTCTAAGCAATGGATATTTTACTTAGAATCACACCTGGTTCCAGGAGATCACTTCTATCAGTTATTTCTCCAACCATGCCTATCAAAGAAAAAATTTCAAAACCCACAAAATTGAGAGTGGTGGCATAATATCCAACTGATGGAATAACAGGATAAAAACCAAGGGGAGTTACAACATAGGTGGACATTAAGTCCCTCAATTAAATGAAAAAGTCAATTATCTAAGTTCTAAATGGTGTAGGCATGACTTAATTTTTCTTTGAAAAATACCCGGAGGATTGAGTTGACTTCAAGGTCCTGGTGGATCAGAGATGTCTAATGTGGCACTGGACTAAAGCTCCCTGAGATTAAAAATCATGTCTTCATTTAGTGAATGCCAGTACCAAGCATAGTTTGGAGAAAATATCAGTAATAAATACTTAATTGTGGAGTGTGATTGCTAAATGTGGTCTTGGTGGTACAGAGCAAGGACTCCTAATGGATGAGAGAAACATTGGTAAAAAAGAGACGAGAGGAATACTATGAGGACACTGTAGGCAGAAACCACATTACCAAGAAATGGGGCTTGCTTTTCGTGGCAAAGTAAAGATTTAATAAGGGGATGTTCCATGACAGTTGTACTTAACTTTTTGAAGAGAGTAAGTCTATTTATTTTATCTCCAGAGAATAAATTATTTTCAGTTGCAGAAACAACAGGAAGGCAATTTTACCTAAATATGAGGAAGTTTTAAACCATGTATGGCTGAGGCTGCAGTTATCCTCCAATACCCATTGTCTCTTTTTTGCATTATAGTAGACTATTTAATTATTCTGATAAGTCTATGATGGTCTAGAAACAAGACTTCTTTTTACCCATGTGTAGAAAGTAACTGAGTTCTGGTCAACTGGAGTTGACCAGGAATGATGAATATAATTTCTGGTTGTACCTCCAAAAAGAAGGGGTGTGTCTCCTCCCTTTCTCCTTTCTCCTTCTTCCCTGTGGAAATGTAAACTCACATGACAGTAGGAGCTGGAGAAGCCACCTCGTACCATGAGATGGACGCTGCACTTTAAGATAGCAGAGTAAAAGATGAAACCAGGGTCCCTACTGATTTTATTTCTGCCTTATCAGACGTTGACCATCTACCCAGAAAAAAAGACCTCTTCATTGTTAAAACCACTATTATTTTAGGTTTCTCTGTAATAGCAGAGGAACCAACACTTCTTCTGTCTATTCTTTCCAAAAAGTGCTGAAAGGTGGCTATCTCTTATTAGCAGGTGACATTCAGACAGAAGTACAGTGGAGGACAACATGACACTGATGGGTGATCAGACAAAAGAGCTTACAAGTCACCTCACATTTTAGATATAGAGAATTTGGATGATACTGGAAGAGCTTAAGTCAATCATTACCTTTCAGAAGCTACTTTTCTGATTTAAACTATAAGAGGAGACAGAAAACCATGTTATGTGAGAACTAGCTGAAGGAATTGGGGATATTTACCTCTGGAAAAGGTAAGCCATAGAGGGTTAGGCAGCATATAAGAGTTTATTGCCACTTCACTGGTGGGCTGTGATGTACACAAAGTAAATTACCCTTCTTGGCCTCCAGGGGGCAGAATTTAGGCCACTGGTTGGAAACAAGAGGCTCAAGGTTGGAACTGTGACTGGGCAGGCTTTTTCTGTGTAACATGAATGTCAACCAACCTTTGGACTTTTTACATTGGATCTTATTTTGTTGGTTGGATTCAGTCTATTACAGTCCTTGGGAATCCTGGTGATGACATATGATCTAGCAAAATCTTCCCAGAACCTGGACATAGTCCATTCTTCCTATATATTGAGGCTAAGAATTAATGAGGTGATATTTTGGAAGGAAAGTCTAAGCATTGCGATGAGTTAGTCTTGACTGTATAACCTTCTTCTCTCCTGTTAATGGCTCCAATCTGTGAATTTTATAGAGTTTTATGAATAGCTCATTGGGTTCAGGGGATACACACCCTAGGAAATCTGAGAGTAATCTGTATGCTCATCATGTCTTAGTCATAAAGCTTTCAAGCATAAGATGCAAATAATTATAATAATGAGCTTTGCTGCCCAAATAAAAAATATAAAACATTAACACAGTGACTGGAACAAGAAACTGGCAGATACCCATTTCCCTTTTCACAACCATGTTTCTGATCTTAATGTGAGGCTTAGACTGTGGGAGAATCCCCTTCTGGAGCCCCTTTCCCTGTGGCCATTTTCCTGGAGCCCATGATGCGATGGGTTTTCCTCTGCCTCCTCTGGGTTTCTATAGGTCATTCAGTTGGCTGGTATGACTCTTCAGTTTTCCAGAGAAAACATTTCATTAGATCCAGTCTTCTGGAATAGAGACTGGATCTCTCTTTCACTCTTACCATCAGCTATCTCTACCCCTTCTATCCCTACTCCTGGGTCTTTATAGGGCCACTTCCAATTCCTTTTGCAAGTTTCTTCTGAACTGTTTTTTTCACTATCCATTCATCCAACAAACATTTGCTGAGCACCTAGTTCTAATTCTCATACTCTGCAATGCATTTGGCCCACCCATCTGCTCATTCAAAAAACGCTCATTATGTTGGGCAGAGTGCACGTAAGAGTTAACAAGATAGATTCCCAAAGAACTTTAAGCAGGTGGCAGAGCTCTAACCCAAGGGAAGCATACAGTCATCAGCAAATAACAGCCAATATTAATGGAATGATTACATAATCCCGGTTACTGTTCTAAGTGTTTTTTACATTCATTGCTTCATGCAAGCATCACACAAACTAACCAGGCAGATAGTTTTCTTGTTCCTATTTTACAGAGGAGGGAACTGAGGAATGGAAAGATAAGTAATGTGGCCAAGGTCACATGTGATGTGATGATGTTCAATTATAGAGCTCAGTGTTTCCACTCCAGACTCTGCAGTGGAGGTGGGAACAGACTGCCCTTGCTGGGAAGAGTATTTTTTCACTGAGATTGTTTATAATTGCATGGACATAGAACTTTCAGTGCATGTTTTACTGATTTTATGCACTCTATATACAGTTCACCATTTGTTGCCTGCATGCAGGGTAGACCACTCCTACCTCTCCCTTCGGTACTTCCTCTGCTCTTAACTGCTGCACCGATTCTCCAGATCACTGTAACACATGTGGAAGACGTATAACAGGACTATGGGAACCCCAAAGAAATTAATGAATTCAGGCAGTTAGAAGAAGAAGTTGATGCTTTAGCTGAGCCTTAACTGATACTGGAAGTTTGCTAAGCGAAGTGGGTGAGAAGTGAGGGAGTTCAGGAAAAGGTACTCCAAGCAGAAGGAACTACTTGAGAGAGGGCATGGAGACAGAAACAGGACACTCATAAACTGACAAATAGTTCAGTGTTACAGGATCTGAAGGTCAGAGACAAGAATTGCAAGTGTTCAGAGTGCACATAGGCACACACGCTGGTCAAAGAAGCTTAAACTCATCCTGCTTACTAGGGCTCACTGAGGGTATTTAAACAGGGGTGATACGTTCAAATTGGAGTTTTAGTAAAGCAAACTGGAGGATGGGGAGGAGGGAGACAGGACTGGAGACAGAGACCTGTCTTTTCTAGCTGTGTCTGAATCTCAGTCCTCTCCAAATTACCCTCCTGTACCATCATCGTGTAACAGTTAAGATGGGACAGTCAGAAACTGTTCAGATAGCAGTTTCAGACACACAACAGCACCGGCTAAGGAGCTATTGCTCAGAGCATATGTGGCCAAGGAGATGGGACAGTCATGGTTAATCTGGGGAAGCCGGCACATCTGAATAATAGCATCTCTGTGAGCTAACTGTGTCAGCTTCTCACTCCAGCCAGTAACAAATTACTCCGTCTCTGGCAGAGGTGTACTTGCTGACTGTTTCATGTGGTGGCACTGGATTTGCAGCATGAAACACTAGTGTTAGCTAAAGGTACAGCTAGCAATTTGAAATTGGTGCACACAGCAGTCAGTCTATTGCTCCCCATCCCCATCGTCCCCCAAAGTAGGTTTGCCATTAAACACAGTGTGAGATCCCGTCCAGCGGGGACACCTCTACCCACAGCCAGCTGCATGCCTTCCACCCTCTCCTCTCTGCTCTGTCTCTGCTCCTCTCTCTCTCTCTTAGAGACAGAAGAAATAATACAAACTGGCATTTAGACGGGGCTTTTGAGTTTACTTTTTTTATCCAGTCTCTTGCCTTCTCATCTCCTGAGAGTACATAGGAGGGGAGGAGAGGCTGTGGAGAGAGACAAAGGAAGGGAGGAAGGCAGTAAAGGAATACACATTTTCTCTACCTGCATGGGCATGGTCTTTTTTGGTCTGCTCTTCATCTTCCACATTAGACAGCATTGTGATTAACTCCAACTCTGGGGTCAGACAACCTGAATGCAGACCTCAGCTCTACTGCTTACTGGTTGAGGGTCCTTTACACGAGGAAGGTAAATTCCTTATTATCTTAACTGAGAACTAGTAAGGAAGAAACAAATAAGTCAGCTCAATTCATTTTGACAAGCACTTACTGAACCCTTAGGCTAGTCTCTGAAAACCCAGATGATCAAGACAGAGCGTCTACCTTCAGGTTGCCCAGTTTGATTGTGGAGACATATGTTCTATGCAAAATGATAGGGGTATATAATTAATACAAAAGCAGCCCATGGAAGGACTGGAACTCCAAGGGTTTGAAATAGGATCTTAAAGAGGGGGTGTCCTGGCTGAGAAGTTCCCCAGACATACATGACAAGAGAGAAAATATTCCAGCCAGAGAGAGCAATGCAAGCATAGATACACAGGCAGGAAACAGCACTGTGTAATTCCCGACCTGGAAGTGGTTCAGTGTGACAGGAGCAGAAACTGTGAGGGGGTAGAGAAGCAGAATAGATGAGACCCAGGAAGTGGTCACATGGTGTAGTAGAGGATGGGAACATGGCATTAGAATCCATGAGCATTTTTCTAAAGAAAATAAGGAGCTAGTGAGAGTTTTCAAGTAAGAAAGTGATGTGATCAGATCCATCTTTCTAGAAGATTCCTCATATGGTCATGTAGGGAATGGGTTGGAGAGGGGAGAGATTGAAGATGGGGACATAAGAGACTGTCTAAGAGAGACGTGATGGCCCTGAATTAAGGTTTTTTCAGTGGAGACAGATAAGAGGGGTGGCTTTAAGGAACAGATAGTTGATAACTGTCGTGGATAATGATGTTAACATCTCTCAGTTCTTTACTGTTCACAAGCTACAAAGAGAAACTAGTCCTATGTTTTTTGGTCTGCTCTTCATCTTCCACATAAGACAGCATTGTGATTAACTCCAACTCTGGGGTCAGACAACCTGAATGCAGACCTCAGCTCTACTGCTTACTGGTTGAGGGTCTTTTACATGAGGAAGGTAAATTCCTATTGCCTTACTTAGAAAATAGAGACAAATATAATGATGTCACCTATTTCACTGGATTTTTGTGAAGTGGCTTTAATTGTAGTCATTGGAGACCATTTGCTGGAGTTTGTATTTCTGCTTCACTGTCTTCTAGATTAGTGACTTTGGACAATTCAACATTTAAAACAGACTGTAGAAAAGTCAGTGATTTCTTAAATGAATAACTGAATGTCCAGTCTTTGCAATGTATTCTAATGGTTATCCTTGAACTGATAGCTCTAGTTTTGGTTACCAAGCAAAAAGAATCATTTACTAAAATGATAATAATTGTTTTCATTTGCACAACACTTTGCAGCTTGATAATCATTTCCTTATATACTTTTAAGTCTTTCTGTGAAGTTACTGATGGATTAGTGGTCACTCAAATAGCCCAGCAGCTGGAATAGACGAGTTAGTGGTCAATGTTTATTTTGCATCTCCTTGTTGTAGGCACATGTAGTAGGACAGCTATTATGCAGTGGAAATTGCTTGGGATGAAGAATCGGAAGAGCTGGGGTCCTGCCATTTATCAGTTCGGTGGCTTCATAAGTTGCTTGAATCCTTTGACCCTGTAAAATTTCATAGATAAGGTTCATATAAAGTTTCATTTATATGTGAAAGTGCATATAAAATTGCCCATGAGGGCAGGGAGAAAAGTGAGACAAGAAGGAAAGGTTTTCTAGGGAAGAACAGTAGTCCTGTAGGCTTGCAATTAATTATTCAGGCTATTTGCTGTAAATCTAATGGAGGACTAGAAATTCTCTGATGTTGGCTGCTTTGAAACCCTCAATCTTTTCTTTTTTTTTTTTTTCGATAGTGGCTCAGGAAGCTTTCTCCAAGGCAGATTTCAATAACACCTCACTGCTTGCTTATCCTCTTTTGGGGTGCAAAAGAATCTACTGAAATCATGTTATTTTGGAGTCATTGAATCTTAGCTCAGATTCCAGCTGTGCTGCATTCTAATTATGTGATCTTGGGGAAGTTAATTAGCCTCAGGACCTCCAGCTTCTCCAAGCGTCACAATGACGTTGAGAGACTTCATAAGAAAATGAATGTGCATACATCCTGCATATAGCAAAGACTCAGTCTTCCTTTTGTTCTGAATTTCCTTCTTTCTTTCCCTTCCTTCCATCAGTTGGTCTTTCCTTCCTCTCTCTCCCTCCCTTCTACTGGCTCCCCTGAGCCCTCTGAGCCTTTGACTGGATGGATTCAGTTCTGAAGACAGAATGGCTTACAGTTCATTCCAGGACACAGATATTTTGAGCTGTTTGTTTTTCAGCTTACACTCATGTTTTCCAATTCAGGTTACGTTTCCTGCTGGAAAACTGGGCCCTCACAAGAGCTTTTGGCAGCTACAGAACTGATTTGGTTGAGAACCATCCCTTCCTTGGCAGCAGTCGAGGAGAGCCACTCTGTGTGTGCGGGCGGTAATTCACACTCCTTCTCTGAGGTTGGACTGCTCGCCAAAGTCACTACCCACACAGCTCCATCTCCCTTGAGATGGAGACATCCTTTTCCAGCTTAGTGGTTATATACTCCCTTGGAAGTGGGATGCAGAAGCCTGGAGTAAATAAAGCTGAGCTTTTGCTCATATCCTCTCTCAGAAGCTGGGTATGGACTTCTGTGTCTTTAATGAGCAGGAGAAAGGCCCAGGCCATTAATGCAATTCTGTGGAAACTGGTCCTAACCTAATGTTCCCTTGCTCCTATGCTTGGCCTCTTATTTATATCTGCTGGCTTTGATACTGAATTTATTTGAAACTTAGGTGGCTATAACTGATGCTGCCTGTACTTTATGTCTTGTCTCCCATGCAGTCTATTTAGATCATCATCCAATCCAGAAGCTTACCAGTATTTTATCTTGGCTTTTTCATGTTTTAGATTTGTATTCATTATTCCCATATTGAGCCTAAGTTAACATGTCTAAAAGCAAACATAGTAATTGTACCCATGCTTCTCCTGGGCTCCTCTGTTCAGAGAAGACCATCATTAGCTCAGCAGGATAAGCTGGACACCTGGGGGTCACCTCAGAGCTTTCCATGTCCCTGTCTAGTGTAGACTCTATCATTTAGTGTAGACTGTAGAATAGACTCTATCACTTCTTATTTTGATTATTACAAAATCCCCCACCCCTTTTTTGATATAGCCTCTGATCTAATATATTTGAAATTTGAAACTGGAATATGATAATGTGTCTCCTTTGTTTAAAGTCTGTCATGGTTCTCCAACTATTTGCCATAGGACTAAGTTGAAATATAGGAAATGAGTTCATCCTCCACCACATATCTACCTTATTCATTCATTTGTTTGTTCATTCATTCATTCATTGAAGAAATCATAACTAGTTCCAGTGCCTAGCATAAAGAGCTCTTCTGTTTAAAACAGAGTTTGAAAACAGAGGACTCAGTAATCCTTATCATGCTTTCTGGTTTGAAAATCCATGATTCTGTGAAATCTTTGCATTTCACATTCAGAGTCACCTGCTTTCTTTCATCTTTATTTTTTTTTTCCTGGATGCCACAACAATATCTGCTTTAGAATCTCTGTTGTGGGCTGACAATGTCCTTTAAAAGAAGTCAGAAATTGAAGATCAAAGCCAAAGACATATCACTAGCACTGTTTGTGGAAATGAGACTCAGAGCAGAAATGGTGGGGAAAAAATGCCCCAATTCTAGTAGAAAGAGCAAGTGAGCTCAGAGATCTCATGGGACTTGACATTTCCATCGATCATGGCCAGAAAGCATGGAAGGGGAATGACTTGGTTTAATGCAAATCCTCTGGATCTAGTTAACCATTTGGAAATCATGAATAACAATCACCTTCTCCATTAAGACTCAATTCTTGTCACCAGCCATAATAAATACATATCATATTGCTCATGCATCAATGTTGCAGTCTTCTTCTGGAACAACCCTCTGGGATATACATCTCTTGCATGCACTCATACACACTTATTTATATGCTTTTTGGCCTCTAAAACACAAAATAAGACTGATGAATAAATGGATAAATCCTATTGCTCTCTTTGTCTCAATTTATAGCACCCTATCCAAACCATGTCTTTAACCTTCATACTAGCATACAGCCTTCCTACAGTTTAGACGTCAAGGCCCTGACAATTTCAGCCTTGTTTCATTGCTGTCTATGCTCCCCATGCCTTGCTTTACTCCCACATTTACCAGGCTTCTATAGTTTCCTCTCCCAACACCAGTTCCACAGTAATAATATGCTCTTGTCCTAATATACTGTTTGGCTTCCCACTTCACAGTCCTGGCATATTCACTTGGACTCATTCACCCTTTGATTCAATTTGCTCTCAAATATTCTAGGAGAGCCTTTTTTCCAATTCCCATGTCAAGTTCCCTGCCTGGGGAGTTCACCCCAGTAGTCACTGCTGGGCTTGCCACAGCCCAGCTGGGTCAGATATTAAACTATTGTCTCTTGGACCCAAACTCACTCTTTAGCACTCAGATTTGTGATGCTGGGTCTAGGAGCCTGTACACCTCATTTGTGCTTTGCCACCTTGCTCCATAATAGGTTTTTTCAACAGGGGGAGCCAGAAAAGGAACTTTCTTCTTCCTGTCTGCTACCTGTGGGCTTCCAGCGGTCACCTCAGCTTTCCTCTTTACTTGATGGCAGCAGAGTGTTTCTGCAGCAGCAGCTGAATACAATTTGTCCAACGCTTGAAGAACCAGTTGCATAGAACCTTCTTCAAAGACACAAACACAGCCAAAGAGAGGGTACTCCCCCCCTCAGGGGTACTGGGACTCTACTCACTCATGGAAGCTTCATCCACATGTCTGGATTTTAACTTATATCTTTTCTCTTCGTTTCCCTAGTCCTAGGGATAGTAGCTCTTCCTGCACTTTTTCTCTGTGATATCTTAGTACATCTTTTTGTCTTTTCAGATATTCTAGTGAACAATTATTTTACTTGGGTTCTAATTCTTTATATTAAATTCTTCCTGTTAAAATAACTGGTATAATTTCTTTCTGTGAGAAACGAGCTGTGGAGGAGACTATATATGAATTCTCTGAAAACTCCAGTGCTGTGCCCATGATGGTGCTGATTTTGCTGGCGTAAGTCCCTCTGTGAAATGCTTAGGGGAATTATGAACAGTAATGCTAGATTCTAAGGGGTTGGGCTTGGCCACTTGCCTGTCCCTTTGGCAGCTAAAGGAAGAACAACATTGTCCAATCTGTTTTGGCCCCACTGGTTCCTGACAATGCCACCCTAAGTTCAGGGATAGATACTGGTGGGGACTGGGCTTGGTATAGGAACCATGGCCGTAATGCTCACTAGGTACTGGGGCCAGCTGAGGGGATAGTAAGCATTTGGTATGCAAGAGACCTCCAGCTCTTCCCTTCTCTTATCAGCATTGATGGTACGTATCCTTGCAGGACAGGAAAGAGAGTTTATGTTCACAGGTATTTGGTTTTCTTCTGTCTGAGCAGATAGTTGGGGTGTACTTTAGTACTCACCTAAAGTTAGATGTGGTCACTGGATTTGCTCTGGTCTTTATGTGTCTTGGTATTTAAAAATTGTCTTTTGTACACAGCATATAGTTGGGACTTAAGTTTTTATATAATCTAGCAATTTCTGCATTTCCTTTGAGGATTTGGTCCATTTATATTACTATAACTGCTTATATTATTGAATTAGATCATGTTACCATTTGTGCCAACTATTTTCATTCCTCTATTCTACCATACCATAGAATTCTTGCCTTGCTTTGAGTCAATTTTTAATATTCAATTTTACTTCAACTAATAGCTTTTTAACCACTCTTTTCATGTCTATAACTGATTGTTCAGCTTTTGACTGGTATTTACCATATGCACCTTTAACTTCACAGTGTTGACTTTGTACTGCTTCCTATTAAGTAAAGAAAACTTGAAACAGTAAGGTTCTATTGACATCATTGTCCTTTATATTATTATAAACATACTATAATACATATATACACATTTTACTTTCTATATACACTGTAAACACCACAGTACAATATTATAAATGTTTTTGTTTAAACAGTCATATATTTTTGAAGAAAAGCCCACCCACAAATTTATGCTATATTTATTATGTTTAGTGCTAACCATTCTTTTCACTGACAAGTCTGAATCAACTAGAAGAACTTTTTTCAGAATATTTTGCACAGTATATATCCTGGATACAAATCTTCTCAGTTTTTGTTCATCTGAAAATGTCTTTATTTTGCCTTTATGTTCTTAGAGTAATTTTACTGGGTATAGAATTGTTGGTTGTCAGTTTTATCCTTTCAGCATTTTAAAGATATCATTCCATTGCCTCGTGGCTTTCATGAATCCTGATAAGGAGTCAGCAGTATTTGTGGCATTATGGTTTTGTACTTCATTTCTGATTTTTCTGTCTGATCTTAAGATTTTCTTTTTGTCTTTGGATTCAAACATTTGATAGGATGTCAGATATTTATTATATTTATTCTGTGAGGGGTTCACTGACTTCCTGCCTCTATAAATTCAACTATCTCAAGTATTAAGGATATTTTTGACTATTATATTTTTCTCTGCTTCATTGTCTTTGCCTTCCTTTTGGAATTTGCAATGATAAGTGTATTATATTGCTTGATTTTCCCTCACAGGTCACTAAAGTTCTGTTAATTTTTATTCAAAAATTTCCACTCTGTTCTTGAGTTAGATGACTTTTATTCACTTCTTCTTGAGTTTGTTGTTTCTTTCCTCTGACATTTTTAACATTCTGTTTTGTGTTTCAATTGTAAAATTTGTTTTTTTGTAGTTACTATTTGTTTTCTGATATTCCCCAGTCTTCATTCACTATGACATATTTTCTTGGAAGTTCTTGAATAACCTGCTTTTCTCTGAAGTCTAGGTCATATATTCTTGTTACTTTAAATGTCTAGTATTTTTTATTACATGTTGACAAAATGGAAGATATATTGCACAGATTACAGATTTTGTTACCTTCTTTTGAAAAAAGTTGATATGTTTAATTGACTTGGCTGAACTTGAACTCAAAACTGTCTTCCCTGGGAGAGAAATAGCTGAAATCTATGTTCAGTTATTCCAGCTTTCAGCTTCTGTATTGTTCCTTGTTCAGCAGTTAACCAATACTTCTAGCAGAATTTGTTTGCATGTTTTTGCACTCTATCCCTCTTCAGGTTCCTTCATTCCAGGATTTCACCCTGTCAAACATGCATACACACACACATACACACACACACACACACACACACACACATAACTTTTCAGTGGTTTTGCTAGCTCAGAATGCCATTCTCTGATATCTCAAGATAGCAAGACTACTTTTCTACCAGCCTTAGCTACAGGGATTAGGACATGCCCTCAGGTAAAACCTGCTAAATCACAAATGCCACCAGTGCACTTCCTGTCTTGCAGGATTGCTCTCCAACCCAAATTCTGCCAGTTTATGGTATTCTCCAGTGCTCTAAAAATATTTTATATCTACTTTATTATTATTATTTTTATCTGTAGAAGCGTTAGTATGGTCAGGCTGCTTTGCCATTACTGGAGCTAAATCTTCTTCAAATTCATTTTGTCTTTTACAATCTTTGCAGCACATCTTTGCAATTAAAAATTTTAAAACCTTGTCTTTGAGAAGTTAGTTGTAAATAAATACATTTTATAAAGAATTTTTATATGTATGTTCTTTTCTAGACCTTGACTCAATGTAGTTAGAAAGATACTTTCACTGTTCCCATTTTCCAGGTGGAGAAACTGAAGCGGAGACACTAACTTATTCAAGTTCACACATCTAATATGGAATTGTTGTTTGAATTCAATTCTGCTAATTCTAGGCTCTGTGTTTTTCTCACTACACCAAAGCTGTCTCCAAACGGAATGTGTGCCTTATAGCTGAGGTCTGGGTAATTTTGATGATCTGCTTATAGGAAATTTGTGACTGGACATGGCTGAATGGAGACTGGAGAGGATGAGTCTTCTCTCAGAGCTGGGCATGCACCACTGAGCAGGTTCTGCCAATTCCCACTGGTGTTTAGCATATGGAATTCTCAGGATGTGCATATTTGTTTTCCTGCCATGAACTGGTCCCCTTAAGCATGATGGACCAATGCCTGATTAATACAGTTTCCCCAAAGCATCACTCTAGGGGACTCATCTTCAGATTTAGACTCAGAGAAAGCATGAAAGTGGGATGTGCCTGGCATGAGATGAAGACCACTGAGGGATCTGTTCTGGCTACAGAGATTGGCTCTGGAAGTACAGCCAAAAGGGAAGGCACAAAGCCCAGAGAGTTTGGCAAGCTCAATATGTACCAGGCCTGGCTGAGCACAGGGGTGTAGGTTGTGGGGAATAGGAGTGAGAGGCACCTAGGAGCCCTGTGGTCATGATCTTGGAAAGGTGGCTCAAACCAGACAGGATCTTAGAGCAAGACCTTGTTTTAAAGACCCCATTGATAGCATTGGAGGTCTAGGGGGCCTGGCAGAGTCAGGTATGGGGCTTCCATTCAAGGCAGTGCTCAATGCCAAACCTTATGCTAGGTATATACTTTTTTTTCCTTGTTTGGTTAAGCAAGAGCACATCCCTGATAATTGAGTCAACTCAGGGAAAGAGCCCTGCATGGAGGAGACACTTGGGGGCCTCCTCCTTATCTGGGAAAACAGATGAGGGTTAATATTGGAGTTTCATCACAAATAAATGAAAAGCCTGCCAAAGTTTCTATCCTAGACATTCAATGACCATAGGTTACTTCAACCCAGATATATGTCCATTTTGAATCATTATCTTATTCTCTGGCCTCTCTGCTTGCCTATGTCTCAACAGTTGGCTTTTTTGGCTCTTCTGGGTTATGGGCAGCTGGAGAAAGCATGGGCCACTATTCTGCTTGACAGGCACTGTCTGTGCAGAGCTGGATTGCATCTCTCACAGGCTGCCAATCTGAGGGGCTTGATGAATTCACCTTCCAGAGAGTACCCCTAGCAAGCCTGTTCCTGGAGACTGGGGTTTGCTCCAGAACAGCAATTCTGACAAATCGACAGGACAATGGGAGATCGTTAGACTGCCAAGTGCCTCTGCAGGCAGAGACTGGGACACTAGACCCATTCACCACCTTCCCATAGAAGTCCTGGGTGTAATGTTAATGTCCAAACTGACCTGCTGAGACCCAGTTGCCACATCATTCTACACAGATGGCTAGATCCACTGGAATCTGGACATAGGAACTCCTGTGAGTGGCTCATCATGGAATGTCTATTTGTTCCCACTGAACCTTTTCTGCATGCATTCTGAGTGGCCCACAAGGCCTTATACTATGTGTTTTGTGTGTTGGGCTCACCTTTGATTTCATTTTCCCTGTATTACTGTTAGAACTTTCATTTTCTGTTTATACCACTTTCCTCATCTACTTATTTTAAATCCAATTTCATCTACTTTTATATTAAATATATTTACATAATCCACCATAAATCCCTTCTGGGAAAAAGAAGGTATAAATAAATAAATAGGCAAATCAACAAACATAATCTCTATGTGAGTTAGACTTGAGTTCCACACAATGGTAAGAGTTTTTCTCCATAGCTCTAGGTAGCACAGAAAACTGCCAAGTACATTTTAAGCATAGATGGATTTTCTTGAGTTCCAGCTGTGGTTCATTTCGGGGTATGAGTGTTTCAGTCATGTGCTGGAGCTGTTACATTCCACCTAATGAGAGAGAAATTCATTATATTTTAAGGAATTTGGCAAGTTGGTTGATGACACTTTGGTAGTTTAAAATTAGCCATGGTGAGAGTATTTATAAAACAGAAGTTAAAAGTTACAAATTAAAGCCTTTTTTTTAGAACTGGTTTACTAGTGTGCCACTGGATATTGCCTCCTCTCCCCCAAATTTGGATTTGAAGTAACAGAGTTTGAGACTTGAATTATAGCTGAATATAGTGGTAAGATCCTCTTGCTTCCAAGGGCCTCGTGGAGAGAGGCACAAGGAACAGACCAGTCCTCCCGAAGCCCAGTTTTTCTGATGCTGGCTTCAGTGAGGGCCATGTGTGATGCTGCTCAACAGATGGTACTGAGTGGCTTATTTATTGTTGCGATGCCCTGCTCTTATTTCAAGGTATGTGTATAAAAAGAGAGAGATGGAGAGAGTGAGTGTACTTCTGTGTGTGTGTGCTTGCACACATGTGCAAGATAGAAGTTGTTTCTCCGTAGTATTGCCCTGACCTGTAGTTACTACAAACCACTTGATCCCTGAGCTCCTGAGTTCCCTTAGGTCCCTGGGGGTGGGAGCAGTCTCGTTTCCTGAGTACCACTGGAGAAGGGTGCTTCATGCCATATGGGGCCTGACTTCCCAACAGGCAACTTTTTAGATTCACTTATATGGTCACGTCTCCAGGAGTCCCGTCTCCCTCAGGAGGGCTGGAGAGGACCACTTCTGGCATCAGCCCAGCTAGGATCATACCCATTTCCTACTGAAGAATGACGGATGCTCTTTTCAAGTGACAGAAATGCAAAGCACCGTGCATTCATTGGAGCAGGGCATGGTCAGCCGTGGAAGGGTAGGTGAAGGAGTCACAGAGGCAGTCTGGGTGGTGCTGTCAGTACTCCTGGGAATGGCTGTGGACCATTGGACTTGGAGACTTAGTGTACATCCCACAAGGGTAGCAGCTGTCTATCCCGTTGATGTGACTTGCCTAATAAATGATTTTTGGGAGACTGTCAAGGCCATGTCTAATGTGGCAGTGGACACTGGGCTCTCAGAGCCTGACGCTATTCAACATTTAAACACAGAAGCATTCTGAGCTTTCCAGATTGCCCTCTGATGATGATTAGGTTTCCGTGTAGGTTTCCTGTGGGGAGAGACTATGTGGATCCTGCTGACACGATTGTTCTGGTCTATGCGACATTTGTGTTTCTCATGAGAATTTTTAAATGGACATTATGATTTATCCTTCAAAATCTTGCTAGTTTAGAAGTTGCGAGTCCACTTCCTAGAGTTTAAATCAGCTCAGGGCCTGTGACAGGTGTGAATTTTGAGTACAGCTTGACCAGAGTCAGACCCTGGAATGTGGTGTCGCTTCCAAGATGCTGCTGCTTTGTGAGACCCCCCGGAGCCCGTCCGTCCTGCTCTGGTTCCAGCCAACTCTCACCGTGGCTGCATCAGTTCCGGTCCAGCCAGGAGAGAAACCACTCTCAGCATTAAAAGCAGAGGGAAATTTATGTAGGGAACTGCTTACATGGGTAAAAGAAAAGCTGCAAAGCCAAACTGGCAAGAGCAAAGCAGCCACCTCCCAACTAAGGAAGCTTCTTCCGTCTGTAAACTGGTGAGGCAGCAGATGAGGGTACTATCACCAGAGGCCAGGGGCTGGGGTCACCAGGCGGAAGCTGGAGCCACAGAAAGGACCCTGATTCCAGAGACTCTCTCGCTGAGCAGGGAGAGAAACGGGGAGAAATGATCTGGCTTGTCCATTCTGCCTGTTCTTTCGCTTCCCATCCGTGCCTCCCATGGTCCAAGTGCAGCTTGCACAGGTGCTGGGGAAATGCAGGCCTCAGCGGCAGCCCCTGCCACAACCCTGTCAGACGGAGCAGAGCAGGTGAAGGCCAGCGGACAGATTCTGCTGGCCCACGTTACCCCTCTCTCACCATGGGTTGCTGGGAGATGTGTACATTCTAGATTAGGCCAGTGTTACTTTGAACAATCCCCGAGTTCCCCCTAGGGCTCTGGTTCTCAGTTAGTGTTAAGGAAGCTCCTGGTCAGGTAAGAAGAGGTCTGGGTAGAAGTCAAGCACTGCATAACAGAAAAGCACTCTCTCTCACTTATTCATAGGTGAACTGAGACCTTTGTCCCTTTAGGAGCACCTGTGGAGGGCCTGGACCCACCTTTGCCCCTCCCTCTGAACTAGTGTCTCTAGCCTGCTGCTCCTTGGAAGGACCATTGCAGTTTTCAACTTCCAATGGAATTCTTACTTTTAATTTTCTTTTTAAAGTAATAGAACATTTTCTCCCATTTTTAACTCTATGTGGTAAAAGACCTAGTTGGCATTTAATGCATACATTTTCTCTAGTCCTCACAATAACACTGTGGAGTAGACACTAATATCTCCAATTTACAGACAGTGATCTGAGCTGTAGAAAAGGGAAATAATGAGCTCGGAGTCACATAGGTATCATTAGGCATTTGTGTGTTTATACCCAGTCTTATTCTACATCAGGATTTAAAAGGATTCACAGGGACAGTAAGAGATGGAATTGAAATTAAACCGTAAGCCAATAGCTGAAGCCATAGAAGCAGACTGTCCATTATCCTCAGACCCTTAGCTCTCCAAAAAGCTTCCCAGTCCTGTCAATTCTAATAGCAGAGTGCCTTCATTTTGTCCAACAGCCAGAGTTTTCAGTGATCTCCGAGGCTGTCCAAGAGACGCCCCTGTTCCATGTCTCTGACCTCAGCTGCCACCGCTCCCACCTTCATTCATTCCCTCCAGCTACACCACTCCTCCCTTTACCAGGTGCCTTTTTATATACAGCTCAGACCTGGAAGGCCTGGGAAAATCTGGCACTTAGAAGTTTGTAAACTCCTGCCACTTCTGCACTTAATATCTCATAAACTGTACCACCACCCAGAAATCCAACTGGAAACCTGAAGCCCTCCAGACCCAAAATATCCACAGAAAAGGCTTTATCCAACAGCTCCCTAAAGTTCTTAAGATCCAAATATGTTAAACATCCATGAATTAAATCATGAGAAATTAAATTATGGGAAAACACATGACAAACAACACAGGGTTGGCATCAAACTCCTCTTCACTTACTAGTTGTCTTTTTCCACTTCTGAATCTTAGATATTGTTTCTCTAATAGCAAACAGGTACTAAGGAAATGATACAGCATCCACTAGAGCAGCCATACAGTGTTTCAGAAAACATTTTTTTCTTTGAGCTTCAACCCACAATTAAGGAGAAGTTAGCATTGATGGGACACCTGCTCAGACCTGACAATGGAATGAAATCTGGTCTCAGAATCATGTGCACTCCTGCGTGGCATTGATTTCACACAGTAATCCCAAACTCCAGGTCACAAAGCTGCCAACACCCTCCAGCGTCTAAGGCACCGGCTGATGGATCAAAGGTAACAACTGAGAGAGCAGGAGCAGCTGGGGCTCAGAAGTGCTCTTGCACCTGACTAATGACAGGGCAAGACGTGGGGCTTCACCATCTGTGTGAGGTAAACAGATCAGCCCCACGATTCAGCAGAAGTTTCCTTTGCTTCTGCCTGGCTCCTGCATCTTATCACAGATAAGTCCCAGCCATCCTATTGATGGCTTTATTGTCATTTCTCTATCGACTGCAAGTTAAGAAGAATCAAACCCAAGCTAACAATGAATGTTTTAACCAAATGATAACCACCCTCTATTTTGAAGTGTCAGGCACCATCAAAACATGAGATTTTATTTTAACTGGTCTTGCACTAGGTGTGCATAGCCAGCAAGAGTCTTATTTATTATCATGATGGAAGCTGGACGTGGGGCTGCAGTAAGAGAGGAGAAGACAGCCATCATTCCTTGATGCCTTTTTAAAGGCTTGCCTCATGTATACTAACTGAAGCTGAGACCAGGAATGGAGAAATTATCGAGCTCCTCACTTGAAAAAATGAGGAACTGTCAGACATAGTGCCTGGCAACAGAGCATATTTGAAGAAGGGATTTTATAAAGGTTTTTGATGAATTATAGCAACTCAAAGCTTCCCTTCATAGGGAAAAGTATTGCTCAGGGCCAGGTGTGCTATGACTTGTGGGAAATCACTCTCTCCTGGTTCTTTCAGACTTGGAGGCAATAGCTTTTCACTAGGAAACACATTCTCTCTGTGAGTATCACTTGTTTGGATTCTGGACATGGAAGCATGTGTGTAAATTCTTACCAACAGTCACGGGCTTGCAGATCTAGAGCACTGAAATTGTTCATAACCACAGAAAGTCCATTGATCTACAAGAGGAAATGTTAACACTTGAGAAGTAGGAGGGAAAAGCTGATCCAGGCTTTGCTCTTTTGGTCATGACTGAGTACACCTGCTTTGCTAAATCCTGCATTGCTCAGTCTCCTTTGCACAGGATTTTCATCTGCCAAGTTGCTAAGTAATGAGTATTTGCAATAGAGGCATAGATGCTGGTTGAACTTTGAGACATGTCCTTGGCGATTTAAGTGTGAGCCCTGATGAGGGCCTTAAAGGATAAGTAGGAACTAGTTATGAGGATGAAGGTATCATAGGTAAATGGTATTGCACTTGCAAAGGTACAGCCTACCTACCCTTCATTCTCCCCCTATCTTTCAAAAACAAAAAACTATACTATAGGGAGGACTGTAAGGAGTTCAGAGTAGCTGGAATTTAAGGTGTGTGGAAAGGGATTGGTGGGAGATGAAGTAAGAAAGACAAAAAGGGCTTTGGTGCCAAGTTAGGGATGCACTCCTCTTTCAGAGAGGAGACATGCAAGTTTTGGGGGCAGGTGACTTTCATTATTAGGTGTCTCTTTCAAGGGGTGAGGTCTTGCCATGGGGTTTTTGTCTGGTGGATTGTGCCTAGTGGTGGGGCAGGCAGTCAGCATCAGCTTGCCACTATTGCAATCCAGATTGGGGACAGGGGCCATGTCTAGTTCGGGTTTTGTAGACAGAAAAGTAGGGGACTAGGCTGATTACTAACCCAGGGACTCAAATACAGAGTCCAAAGCAGAAACTCAAGTATCTACCTTCAGGCATGAGACAAAGGGGTGAACAGCCAGGGTATCTGTGTCTCAGGCTCAATGGTGGTTGGTCCCAGGCTTTTAAAAATCCTTTATGACTATGGTGCAATCTGTGAGTGAATGATCCAGACCTGAAAAGCTATAATCTGGCATAAAGTATGGTGAGTGTTTGAAAAGAGGGTCAGACAAAAACTCCAAGAGCTATGGAAGGAGAGAGCACATGTTACTTGGGGATTTGGGAAACATTCATGGAGAACAGAGCATCTGAGTGTTTATCTGGATTTGAAAGGTTAATAGAGGAGGGAAAAGATCAGTGAGGCCAAAGCCTGAAATAGGATTGGGAGAGGATTCCACAGCAAGGACAAAATAGTCCAGTTAGGCCACTGTCAGAGGGCATTTCGCAAAGGAAGAAGCTCCTTCTTCTGCTAGAAGTTCCTTAGCGATTGTGATGCCTCACTTCAGTGAGTTTTTAAATAATCTAGGAAGAACTTATTTGTTTAGTATATATGAAGCATTTACCAAGGTATAAATATTCTATTAGTGCTGGAGATACAGAGGTTAATATTAATAACAGTAATAGCAAACATTTGTATTGTGATTTCTATGTGCCAGACACTATCCTAAGATTTTTATGTATAGTACATCACATCATCTTTGCAACAATTCTTTGAAGTGGCTATTGTTTTTATTTTCCTCTTTTGGTGTATGAGGAAACTGATATACTGAGAGATTAAGTCACCTGCCCAGGTGGTTGACTATGGAGCTGAGATTTAGATCCAGGCATCTGGCTTTAGAATCTGGGCTCTGGACCGCTGTTCTATATTGTCCCTTCAGAATAAGCCATGGGTCCTGCCCTCATAGAGCATCAACTAGAGAGACTAATACATGTACCCAATTATACAACAATTAAGTCGATGAAAAAATAACCAGCTCCCCCCAAAGTGAAATAAAGACATTTTCAGATAAACAGAAGCTGAGAGGATTTGTTTCCAACAGACTTACTTGTCCAGGAAGAAATGCTAAACGAACGTCTTCAGACTGAAGATAAATGATATTAGAAGAAAACTTGGATCTACAGGGAGGATGAAGAACATCAGAAATGCTGAATTTGTGGGTTAATATAAATGATTATCATTTTCCCCCATTCTGGATGGCTTGATTGTATGGCTTTGCAGTGTTCCTAAGTGGAAAAATAACTGTGTCATAAATCCAAACTTTTCCAGGAAAAGACAGCCTGAATATGTCATGTGTCCATGTTTCACATACAATTTACCAGTGGAGACTTTCTTCATGAAAAATTGGGAAAGATTTGAGGAAAAAATTGGGAAATAGTTAAGTCTGCAGAGCTACTCAGGGATTTTCTCTGATAGCATCCCAAAGCCCCAATTCATTTATGACTAGAAGTCTACGTGGGCAATGGGCCAGTCCCACCTGCTCAAAACGTCCTTGTTAGACAAGTGGTGAAAGGATTAGAATGCAGTATGGGAATTCACTGCAGTTGGAAGAAGGCTCAGGACCTGTGTAAGTTCTCTCCCACTGCACAGATGTGTGGGACATGATGTATAATTTAACAACAGTACCTAAACATATTATTACATTAAGGGCAAGACCAAGGATACTCATGATTTGGGGAAGTGTCTCAAGCTTACAGGAGCTGCTTGAATATTAGGAGGAGATCCTTCAGGTGTAGTCTTGGAATGACTGTTGCAAGTTGCTTATGATCAAATGAATGCTAGGTGCAGTTATCAGATAAGAACATTTTTTCATGACTTATAGGTGCTGTATCATAATTTGGGGCTTATCTTAAGTTCAAATTCCCTAAGAAGCAGAACCTGAAACAGAAATTTGAATACCCAAGATTTATTATGCTCAGTGTTTGCATGTGCATATTTTTCATGTTTTTTTTTTTTTTACTTTTAACCTGTCTGTGTCTTTCTATTGATAGCTTATTACTTGTAAACAGTATATACCTTATGTCTTGCTTTTGTATCCAGTCTGAAAACTTTGTTTTTTAACTGAAATGTTTTATCCCATTATGGTTAGTGAAGTTACTGGAATGTTTATGTTTAGACCTATCATTTGTGATTTGTTTTCTGTCCCATCTGTTTTATGGTTTTTCCTCTTCTTTTCATGCCTTATTTTGGTTAATTGTATTTTTTCTAACATATCCTTTTAATTCCTGTAATAGCTTTTTAGCTGCACCTCTTTGTATTATGTTTGTAGTGGTAATGCTAGGGTTTTCATTATGCCTCCTTAACTTACCACAGCGGACTTAAATATTGTGCCACTCACATAAAATATAAGAACCATTTAAAATTCTATGTATGACTTCATATTTGTGCTATTTTTGTGATTTTTTTAGTTATGTATGTTATAAACCCCATAATACAATGTCATCATAATTGTTGTTTTAAATAATGAGTTATCTTCTAAGGAAATTTTTTTGGAAGTATAATTTTTTGTATTTAGTCACATATTTAGCATTTCTGATACTCTCCATTCCTTCCTCTATATCCACATTTTCTTATGGTATAATTTACCTTTACTCTGAGGAAGTTCTTTTAGTATTTCTTTTAGTGCAGGTCTCTGATAACAATATCTTAGTTTTTGCTTTTTTGAAACTGTCTTTGTTTCACCTTCATTTCTTCGGATGGGCTGGCTTTTTAATAAAAAAAACTCTATTAAAGTATGATTTACTTACAATTAAGTGCACCCATTTTAGGGTGTGAAAAAGGGCCATAAGAAAAACTTACAGCAAAAATTATGTTCAATGATGAAATGTTAGATCAAGAACTAGGCAAAGGTGTGTACTCTCACTTCTAGTCAACTTGATACTGGAGGTCTTAGTTCAGTAAAAGAAGAAAGATAAGTGAAAGAATGCAGACTTAAAAGGAAGACATAAAACTGTCTTATCTGCAAATGATATAATTTTGTCTAGGGAAATCCTAAAAAACTCTAAAATCTAATAGATGAATATGATTACAAAGAGCAGTAGTGAGATAGAGAGCATGAAACATGGAAGAAGAGAAGGCCCATGGTGGGGTGTGTGATTGTTTTGACCGCTACTATAAGTAACTGCTTGATGCTCCAGATTTTTGTAAGCCTTCTTGAATACATTGAGAACCATCTACTCAAAGGAAGAGAGGGAGGAGCATTTATCCATCATTCTCATTGGTTGAAGACTGCCCAAAGAGGTGCTAATCTGGTCTGTACATATGTGAGTGCCACACTGGCTCCAGTGAGTCTCAGAATACTGCAGAGCAGGGAGTAAGAGGGGCCACGTGCTGTCAGGTTCCACGTGGGCAACACTGGGTGAAGTCTTCAGGGAAATGGGTTCATAAAGCAATTGCTAGAAATAGAGACGAGGCCCAGAGAATCTGAAGTGCTGCATAAAAGGTGTCCAATACAGTCCATTGCTCACTTGCATCTCCATGCAGGTTTCTGAGGGCCGAGGGAAGCAACTTCTGGCTAAGATTGAGGTTCCCCTGGCAAAAAGATAAAAAGATGTAATTGGATGGGCTCCAACAACCACAGGCAAGGGAACTCCTCAGTCCAAAATAGCTTCTTCCCCTATTCCTTGTTCAAGTCATGGAGTCATGGATCAAGGACAACAAACATCAACCCAGGGCTACCTACCTGAGTCACCAACAAAATTAACAGACACCTAAGCAGGTTCACATATACACAAGCGATGGAGCCTTTCAGGCTAAATCAAGTGTCTCCAGAAGGTCAATGGACAATTGTCGAAAAAGAAATTTAGGTATTAGAGATTGTGATCTTTGTTCTACTAGGCAATTAAGGATGCTTTTTCTCCATTATAGAAATAGTATACACTCTTCTGGACAATTTCAAATATGCAAAAAAAAAAAGATAAAAAAGAAAATGTTTCAGTCACAATACATCAGCTAGAAACAATCACTTTTAAGATTTAAGTATTTTAAAAATGTGATATATGTGTCAAAAATCATCTTTTTCAGTGGTTGCATAGTATTCCTTGTAGAAAATTTACCACAGTTTCTTTAAACATTCTCTGTAGTTCCATGAATCATGTTGCTGGCATTTTTCTTTTGCTGCTATAAATAATACTGTTATATTATTTAGGCACATGTCTTTTTCTCTATCTAGGTGGTCAGTTATGCAACACCAAAAACGGTTTTGTGGGAATACTAATGGTTTAAACTTTCACATAAAGAAATAAAATGGCTTAGGGACAAACCATTAGTTAAATGTATTGTTGTAAATGAGGGGATTCAGATGAAAGTCAGGTGATGGAATTCCAGGATGACAATGGAAGTGGAATTGTGTTTTAGCACAGTTGAGTATATTGGGGAAGGGCTTCATGGACAAGGGGATATTAAAGCTGAATGTTGAAAAATAAAGAGATTTAGTTTCCAGACAGAGAGGAGAAGAACATTGTAAGAAGAAAAAGCCAGGAAGTTGTAAAGGAGTATGACACATTAAGGAAATGGGCTATTTAATGGAATATATTGTGTGTGGAGGAGAGCGAAAGGCAGATAGATGTTGAATTACAGAAAAGGTGGTTGGGATCAGATTGTTAAAGGCCTTGATTTCATGCTGAGTCATTTGAACTTTATCTCTTAAGTTATGAGGAGTCATTGAAGGCCTTTGAGCAGGGACCACTGATGGATACCAGTCCCATTCTTTAAGATAGAAATAATACTCCCTCTCCCCACGGGTGATTGAATAAAAGCCAGCCTCATCTAAGCACCCTTGTCCCTGATACCCTTCCAGAACCACTTGATTGTCCATTTGTCCAACTCACTGCTTTCTATCCTCAAATCCATATTTTTCTGAATTCTCTCTGGAACTTGCAGCCCTTTGATTCTTCAAACACATTTGGATGCCCTTTCCTCACTCAGTGACTTCAGTTTCCTGTATAGCTGTCAGTGGCTAGATTTTAGTGTCATCTGCAGGTTGAAAAACAAACACTTCCTCCCCAAGCCTCATTGCCATAGACTCCTCCCCAGTTTGTTCATTCCTGTCCCAGTCCCAGCCAGAAAGCTGTGGTGGTGGGAAGAAGGGCTCTAGAATGGCAGAGTTGCATAGTTGTGACAGATCATGTGACCCTCAAAGCCTAAAATATTTACTATCTGGCCTTTTACAGAAAATATTTGCTGATGTCTGCCCTAGATCAAAATAAATTAGTGGTTATCAAGCAGATAATGAAAAGCAAATAATATGTAGGCACATTCTTGAAATGTTTTAAAATTTCAAGTAAGAAAAAAAACGTGCCACAAGTATTTTTTTACAAAATGAAAGGTCATCCAAAAAGGAATAAATTCCAGGCTGTCCCAACTCTTTCTGTCTTAAAACACTGGGGAAACATTTTTATGTAACTATGGAAGAAAAGTGTGGCCTGCCCAAGTTATGACACTTGTATGAAAGCTTATGGAGAGGCATTATCAAACAGGCAAAGGCACAGAAAATATTTTTCTCATTTATCTTTTTTGAAAAATTACTTGGAGATATATTCCAGATAACTCTGAGATGAATCAAAATAAAGAAATTATTAAAAAAGAATTCAGAGTGAATGGATTGGTAGCTTACACTAAAATAAATAAAACAAAATTATATCTAAATTACAACTGAATGTATGGGGGAAAGAAAAGCTCAAATGTGGATATCTTAAATGACTCTTGAAAGGGCAAATATGCAGAGTGAAAATATTAATATAATAATAGTGCCCTAGAACAAAAATTCTAAATACTACCAAAAAATAGTTTTTGGTAAGTAAGAAAATGTCATATAACGTTGATTTCCTCATCATATACAGCGTATGTATATATTTGTACATGTGTGTGGTGTGTATTTTATTCTTAATAATGAAAATTAAAGCAGTAGAAGTAAAGCATATTCTTATGGAACCTAAATATAACCACCGATGTAACTTAAAATTGGATGTTTATCTTCCAACTAGTAGGGGAAAAAAGGAAATAAAACAAGCTATATTGCAAAAAATAAAAAATTGTGGGAGATACTACTGCTCTTTGTTGCTCTTTGACTGCAAGATTATAAGACAGACTTTGAGAAACTAGGGTATATGCATTCAAGAAAAAGAAAGGTGGATTGGTATGGCAGATACTATTATTTTATGAAGATATGGCAAAATGTGGTTGCTAAGAGCCACCGAATATTTTGTTCATTCAACTAACACATGTTTATTGAACATTTTATTATATACCAGGCACTATTCTAGGAAGAAGAGAGAAAGTGGTGCATAAGATAAACAATATTCCTGTTCTCATTTACCTTATATCCTAGTTGGGGTAAGGAAAAAGGAAGATAAAAAACAACTAAGTCAATGAATGAATGAGATCATTTGAAATATTATTAACTTTTATAAAGGCAACTGAGAGTGATTGTGAACACTTTGTATAGAGTGTGTTGGGTGATGAGAGAAGACCTCTCTGGGGGACAAAAAATAGAGACACTTGAGCAAGACTTGAGTGTCCCACAGGATCCACCAGTGCAAATAGCTGTGTTCAGAGTGTTTCAAGGTAGAGGGAAGGCAAAGTTCCAAGACCCTGCGTGTAGGACTGTGCTTGTTGTATTTGAGGAACAGAGAGAAGGTGTGTGTGCTGTGTGTAGTGAACTTGGGAAGAGTGGTGCCAGAAGAGGTTGGAGAGAAAGGCAAGGGAGAGATTGCCTTGGGCTTCTGGACTGCTCTGCTAAGTGTGGATTCAAAGTTCAGTGGCAAGTCCTTTGGAGTGTTGACTGTGACAGTGAAATGATCAGATCACTCGTGGCCAGGAAAGGTCACTCTGGATGTTTCACAGAAGATGCAGAGAGCAAAATTGAATGTACAGAGGCCATTTATGAGCTTATGGCAGTTATACAAATAAAAGATAGTGGAAGCCTCAATCAAGATTACAGCACTTGGGAAGGAAAAAGAAAACAGATTTGGGCATATTTTGGAGGTAGAGAAGGTATTGCTGGATGCTTAGATTTGAGTTCTAGCTGAATTATTCGATGTCTTTGTGACCTTCAACAAGACTTTACCTGTCTACACTTTGGCCTCCAAATCTGAAGAAAACGTGGACAATAATAGTACTTAATTCACATGGATGTAAAATGCTAAAAGCAGATACTATATATCACTGTGTTTATTATGGTGGCTGCCACATGGAAACATTTGTTATCTTCTACTTATCCTTTTAGTTAGAAGACTTTTGTCTACAAGTTATGACAGCCCAACTGGTTTTAAAAATAAGAATAATTTACAATTGCTATCAAAGAAGCTATTAGGTAAGATGGCTCTACCTTGGCTAATTTAGTGCCTCAAGAAATTAAGGACCTGGTTCTTTTATTTATTTGTTTGTTTGTTTAGCTCTTCATAAATTTTTGCTGTCATCTTCTCCCTATATCAGTGTAGTTTTCCTGAATATGACAACTAAATGGTATCATCTGGCGGAGGAAGGACAGTTTTTTTCTTATCCATCTCTCTCTTACTTCATGAACTTCTTACTTTGAAAATTTTCAAGCATACAGGAGAATTGAAAGAATAGTCTCCTTGGCTAAACCATTTGAAATTCAGTTGTAGGTGTCATGCTACTTTGTTTTAAATACTTCAGCATGAATCTGCTAAGAATAAGGATAATATCCTATATGAGAACAGTACAGTCATATGATTTAAGGTGATTAACAATAATTCCATAATATTATTTCAAATCCAGTGCATATTCAAATTCTCCAATGGTCCCCAAATATCTTTATATTTGCTTTTTTTCCCTTTAAATCCAGCATCCAGTGATTTTTGTACCCATCGCATTTGTTTATGAGTCTTTAGTCTCTTAAAGGAGTTCAGGCCTTGTAGGAAGTACTACATGCTGGGTTTATTTGATTGTTTCCTTATGATGTCATCTAACTTTTTCCTCTGTCCACTGTATATCCAGAGATCAGGTCTTATGCCTTGAGTACATTTAGTTTATTTTCGGCAAGATAACTTCATGGACAATGCCATGTTCCACATATTGCAGCCTTTCAAGCACAATGTCAGGATGTCCTACTATTGATGATATTAGATTGATCACCTGGTTAAGGTGATGGCAGTCATATTTCTCCATTACAAAGTTACATATTCCCTTCAGAGTTCAGTAATTAATCTGGGAGAAGGAGATGATACGCTGCCATCATGTTCTTCCTCTGCTAATGATTTTAGCATCCACTGATGATACTCACATGAATTGATTATTACATTGGGGGTTGTAAAATAGCAATGTTCTAATTCTGTCTTTTCTTTCTCATTTATTAGGTTGAATTTTTCTGTAAAGCACCTCTCCTTTTACTTAAATATTACTGTGGATTCATCCATTTATTTGTAATTCAATATGTTATAATCAATTACAGTGATTACTCTTTTTGATATATAGATTGTCCTAAATTTTGCTGGTTGGAACTCCTTCAAGTGGCTTCTCTGTGCTTTCAGCATCTTCACTTTAGTTTCTGGGTGTTCCTTTGCTTTCTGGCACAAAAGGGTATCTAAGATGAACACTGTTCTGTCCAGAGGTAGATTAGCTATTTCAAAAGAATCTCTTGTTCCCTCAGGCGAGGATTAGCATTTAGAAACCAAGATTTATTGTTGGGTGTGTTTATTGATGGTGGCTTATCATTCCTTCTATGCTCTTTTAGTGGAAAGAGCTAGGACATATATGTAAGTATATGTTCACACATATACATACATAATCTATATAATCAAATTTGTATTGGTATTTCCAATTCAAATCTAACATTACACAATCTTATTTTACTTTGTGTTTCTTTGCATTAAGGTGAATATCTGGGTTTCCAACAGGCATTATATAATTATATAATTATTTTGTATATGCACACAATAACTTAAAATTATAATATCTACATGACTGTTATTAAAGAAACCTACTGAGTAAATTTTAAGATTTCTTTATAGTTCATTTTGTTTTTAGAAAATATGCCACTAAGCCAGAGAAATATATTCAAACACATGATATAATGGTTGTGGCTACATTATCGGTTTGATATGGAGTATTGAGTTATGTTCAGTTGCTTCATCTGCCCTTTTTAGGAGCAAAGAAACCCTTCTCAGAAACTCTGGGGTGGGCTTTCCCACTCTCATTTTGGCAATAAAGTGGGATTTTCAAGATGGTCCTCAACTAATCGGTATTTGTTTCTGAGTCTCATGGAGGAGGGATGGACAAAATCTGGGCTCTTTAGCAAGGAGGCAGAGGAAGGGCTGTTTGATTGACAATGTCACGGTCTGTTACCCCTATTATAACAATTGTTACAAATTTCTGGACATTTGTTACAAACTTCACTAAATACATGCACCTGTGCACCTTACCCCTTTCACATTAATATTAAAAAAGTACAAATCCCCAGTGTTGGAATAGCTGTGGTGAAAATGACATTTTCATATTGCTGATGAGTGTATAAATGAGGACTGTCATTGCAAAAATCAGTTTGACAAGGTATAAAGAGCTGTATTTATATGGTTTGGTTTGAATATTTGACTCCTTGGAACTTGTCATGTGGAGATATCCCAAATAATTCACAAACAATTGAAATGTCTGTGTAGTGAAGTCATAATGCAGTTGCTTAATGAAAGTGTAGCTCAATCAAAAATGAAAATTATGGAAACCATGTGGTAACCATATAGTAGGAAAAGCATTTACAAAGAAAGCTGAGTGGAAGAAAAACAGAATCTAAAAGTATACCTATGCAATCAAAAATTATAACTTAAACATTGTGTCTGTACAATATTGCTCATATGATTGTATATTAGTGATACCAAAAAAAAGTTAAAAAAATTGTGTCTTTATATGGGCAAAGGCTGGAAAAGAACATGAACAAAGGAAGTCAGTTTGATGGGGATAGGTGGATGGTAAGCTTTAGGTAAATTTCTAATTTTATTGAGAATTTTTTATATTTCTCAGCTATAAGAAAAACAAAGGCAATTGAGGCGAAACAATCTCTGCCATGTTTTGAAGTCAGCTGGGGGTTTTTCTAAGCTCTTAAGCAGATCTAAATCCTTCTCTTTAAGAAAATTTTGATTGTATCTGCAAGCACTTTCATAGCCTTCTTCGCCCCTTCATCTGGGAAAGTGTAAGTCAGATTCCACAATTACCCAAGCAGACTGTCAGTTGTGCCACTGGAATGTCTCATATCAAAAGCTGATGGAATTTGCTTCGTTCAGCCACACAGAGGAACTGCTCCCTTGGTGCTGCCAGAAAGCTCAGTCTGGAACTGATTGCTGTAGTTCTCTCTCAGAACACAGTCGAATTGATTGCTTTTAGAGAAATTCTCTAAGGGATTTTCTGACTGTGTGCCTACTGGCTGCCCATGTCCCTGGCTGGAGCAGAACCCAAAGAAGGACGGCCATACGGGCTCATCAAGTGGAAGGGTCTTTTGGCAGGAGATGCTTTCTTACAAGTGCAATGCCAAGAGTAGAAATTGGAAACTTGGAAAATGTAATAAAGAGAAGGAGTTGGAAGTAACCATTTGGGCATCCAAACTAAAAGACCAGGTAATGGAAATGTTGAACCCAGCAGGAAATGAGATTATCACAGCATGTATGTGAGGACATTTCTTTTATAGAGCACCTGGGCAGAGCAGGGTGAACCTCTCAAAGGTTCTAACTCAGTCCAAACCAGTAACAGGAGCCCATTCCTCATTCTGGGGGACTCTGTTCTTCCATGCATGCTTGTGGATTGTATTGACTTTGCTCATTTTAGAATTGCTTTCACTCAGTAGCAATTTAGGATTTTCCCTTTGCTTTAATAAAGAATCTCTACAAGAAATAGCTGTGTGAAGACTGTTGTTTTATCTTCTGTAAAGCTACTTTGAAGACATCATCTGTTGTTTTACTCAACATCTAAGTGATGAATTCTTCTTACAGCTATGTGATAAATGCTTTTGAAAATTCTTTTTAGAATGCAGTGCCAGGAAAACATTTCTCTCTTCTCATGAATTTGTTGATATCCTTTTATCCTGTGATGAGAACATTGAGACTATAGTTTTATTTCTCTTTTTGCCTTGAGTGCCAGGAAGCTCACAGCTAAACATAATGCTTAAATGTAATATAGTAACTTTTCTTAGAGTTGAATGCAGGCATAATTACCGTCCTTCCTTCCTTAAGGTAGAATATACTACTTAGGTAGAATATATATATATATATATATATATATGAGAAGGGGGAAAGAGATCATCTGTAAATAAATAGCCAGTGTAAAAGTTGAAGGCAACAATTTGTAATAGAAAGAATGGGGGTTTGGGTATCACATAGACCTGAGTTCAAATCATGCTCTTCTGCTGTGAGCCTTATGAGCTTGGGCATATTGCTCACCTTGATGGATACTCAATGTCCTCATTTGCAAAGTGGAGGTAATAGATCAGATAAAAATATACAATAAATTTTCTGTGTGGATTAAAGGTCATTCTGTCTCCATTTGACAAACCTCATCATTTAAGACTGGAAAAGAGAAGACTAGGGAGATACTAAGGGTGCCATGAAATATAGGAAGGGCTATCATGTTTCAAAGGGTTAGCAGAAATAGGACTAGAAAATGAATGTAACAAGAAGTTAGGTTTTTTTATTCCAAAGAAGAAGTAATTTTCTCACTACTAGATCATTCTCACAGTGGAATGAAGTTCTTGTTACTGCAAGTAGTGAGCAGAATCCAGACAAGCGAACTTGAAGACTTGAGCCAGAATTTGAACACTGGATGAAACACTGTCCCAAGTGTGATATGAGATTCTGCCCAGCCCTGAGTGATCCTGTGATTCCACCTTGAACCTCCTCAAACTTGTTCTTGTCAACCAGACTGATCACATCAGACCATGATCTGACCAGGTATACCAAAACACCTTAAAAAGTAAATTCATGGCTCTGAGGGTCATTTTTCATTTTTTAATTTTATTTTATTTTTGAGTTTTAGGCCCTGTAGAACCCATGAAGAGTCTAACCAAATATAAGGAATCTAGAGTTAGAGGCAAGAGTTCCTCATCAAACTAACTTAGTATGTCTATAATTAAATTGATTTCTGATTAAAAGTAACACACCTTGCACATTGCTGCATTCCTCCCAGACATCCTGATCCAAAATTTGAGGGGTCTGCCATGTCAAACCAATAACCAAGGCCTTTCACACCCACCTTTTCTTTTTCAGCTTAGCCCAGTGGAGGGGTGTAGGCACTGGAACCACGGACTCCATGTGTCAAACCTCAATTCTGCCCTTTTCTAGTTGGGTGACCTGGGGCAAACTGTTTAACCACCATGAGCCTCTGTTTATTCATCTATAAGATGGGCTTACTCACAGAGTTATTGTAAGGAGTAAATGAAAGAATGTGAACAGTTTCCCTAGTGTAGGGCTGGGTATGTAATATTTGCTCAATAAATCTTAGTTCTCTTTCTTCTCTCTTACCTCTTTCAGGGTTTCTCTGATTACATTCCTGCAGAATTCTAATATCTTTCTTTCATCTGGCAATCAATTACAGATTGTCCTGAAGTATCCCTCAGAGGTATTTTATTATTCATTATTATTTATAATTTATAAATATTTCTTACTATTTAGCTTCTAATGGTTTTATAACTCTTGTCTCTAAAGTCTAAGCCCTATTCATTCATTTATTCATTTGGTCATTTACTTAATACCCAGTTATTTAATAGTGACTAAATACCAATCACTGATTGACACTTTAAATGGGTATGGCAATTCTATTCTTCAGGGTACCCGGCATGTATGCTCATACATATCAAATGAAAAACTGAAAGAATGAAAACTTAAAGCATCACAATTTAATCCTGTGGTTCAAGGTAATATGGATACAAAAAGACAGACTGGAAAGAAATGAGATGAATTAGGCAATTATCCTAATAGGCCATGTGAAGTAAAACCAGTATTTGAAGTAGGGAAGTGACAACAGAGAGGGAAAATCTGGGAGACAACTTAGGGTATAAAGATTTTGAATAGAAGGGTAATTCTGCGGGTGGATGCAGAGGAAACTCTCCAGTGACTGGCTACCAGGGAGTTAGAAGGGGAGCAAGAGGCAAATGAAAATCAGTATTATGAATGCTGGTGGCCTTATGGGCTGTTGGTGCCATTAACAGGCATCAGGGGTTACAAACTGGAGGATGTTTGGAAGGCAAGATGAGTTAAGTCAGAATGTTTGCTTTGAGGCATCGATGGGACATTCAAGGAGAGATACAGAAGAGTTAGTGAGAAATTTAGGACAAGATCCCAGGAGATGAGTAAAGGATGTAGCCAGAATGTTTTTTTAGAATGACAAGGTGGAGAAGGGAGCTTAAAGTAGAGGAAACAAATGTGCAAAAGCCTCAAGGTGAAAAGTACTGGCATCCTTTAGCTGTTACACAGTGTGATAAGACAGAAGGACAGGAGATGCATCTGGACCTCTGAGGCAGGGTCAGGTCATAAAGGACCACATATGAACAACAAAAGATTCTAGAATATGTCTTGAGGGTGATGGAAAGCTATTTAACATGCACAAGGACTGACCATCAGCTCAGGAAATAAAGAATGGGTGAACCTATAACTTGAATTTAGAAGCACATTACACTGGCCTCAAGGCTTGAGTTAAAATTGTCATTTTCAAATGAGCTTTCCTAGATTCTGATACTTGAAGTTCCACCATCAGGACAAGTTATTACCTATTATTAGGTTCGATTAAGCTTTCTACTCTGGTTAAAAGACCCTTTGGTCTTCTTCTCCTATTCCTCCTTCATATTCCAAGAGAAAAAAATAAGATGACTTTTCTTGCTCTAAACACCTCAGCAAACTCCAAGTCCGAATTCTGAAGGAAGGGAATCATCTTCGAAGACATCTAGGGGAGATTCTATATGTGCTGTTGTCAGCGGAACAAAGGCACCTCCTGCCCTCCTTGGGGATATCTTTGGGGGAGGCAGTGGCAGATTTCTACATGGGAAGATAGTCATGGATTTCCCTTCAGACAAGAATTCTCTGGCACAAATCCTGCAGGTCCCTTTTCCTGGGGATACTCCTCCTTGATTGTGGTCACACCTGATGTAATGATTCTGTAATGAGACGCAGTGTGACATTGCTATCTTATATCTCTGACTTGCATGTGAATGTGTTACCAACAGAAAGGAAACTCTAGAAATCAAAACAGGAAGGATTCTATTATCAAGCCAACATGCCCACTGTTGCAGCACTATGAATGCCTTATTGGCATTCCTATTCACGTCCAACCCCAGCGTAATTAATCACTGGGTGCATTTGCTATCCCAGGCTACAGAGATATGTCTTGAAGCCTTTTCAAGTCTCTCCCAAGCTTCTTGCCTTGGCATTTTTCCCAAGCTGCTTCTTGAAGAACACAGCAAGCTGGTATTTGGAGCATATGGCGATGGTCTGTTTGTGTGTTCATTAAATCAAGATACCAATGAAAAGAAAGCAGAAAGCTTTCTGTCCTTTAAATGAAATTGTCAACCCAGATATCTGCTGCCTTTTCCAAACCCTGGCCTGAAATGCCTGGCAAGTGGGGCTGTGCTATAATGACAAATTAATTAATATCAGACTTTGATCATGGCCTGAACAATTTTTTGACAGCAATTTTTAGGAGTTGCATTTCAAAAATCAGAATTCACCTTAGTGCCTCCAGTTCCTAACGACACAGCAGAGACCTCTTGCCTTATCTGGAGTGTCAACCTCTAAGATGAGGATGGGAATGGAAATTGCAGGGCTGTCACAGCTGTGTGTACAGGAAGGCAATGTTAGGGGCTATTCAGCTTGCTGGGCCAAAACCCAACAGAAGGGGGCTGCCTTGCTGATTTGAGGTCTGTGCACCAACAGTGCTTGCTGTAATGGCCTCTTTCTTCCCTCATTTTCCCCTGCTCTTTCCTCCTGCCATGTAACATGTCAAAAGCAAATGAAAATTGAGAGGATTTGGCTGAAAATAGAATTGAATTCTATTAGTCAGCCTAATAGTGAAGGTGCATTTGGAAATACAGTGCAGTATAGCTAATGTTTACCACTTGACTACTCATGCCCCAGGCTCAAAATGCATAATGATGCAAATTAAAACCCAGCAAATGGAGGAGCTGGAATCTCAAAGATAACCATACCTAACGCAGGGTATGACAGAACATCTGCTCTTTAATTAATCTTATGTAAAGACTGAAGCATTGCATTAAGATGCACCGTGTTTATGACAACTGTTTTTTGATGGTTAACATGCTCCTGGACTCCCCCATGTAATTGTTGCTGCTTTGTAACTTACACAAAGCCCAACTGAACAACCCCCAGCAGCCAGAAAGGAAAATTCGGGTAAGAAAGGTACTGAGAAGAAAATATGATGGTTTCAGAATATAAATCAGGCCAGGCACCAGTCATAACTTTCACTCCTTATTAGTGGGATTAGTCTGGGTAGTAGAAACTTAATCAGAATAGTTCAATTTTTAACAAGGGAAATCAACTATGTGTATGTTTGTGTGTGTGTGTGTGTGTGTATATATATATATATACACATATGTATATGCAAATATACACAAATAGGCATACACATACATGTGTATAAAACTATTTTTTATTTTATAAAAAGCTTTTACATATAGCACAGTGCTTAAAATTATAGGCTTTGGGGCCAGACTGTTTGACTCTTTCCACTGTTTCCTAATCTGCAAATTCTGGGTTAAATCACTTAACATCTCTGTGCCTCAGTTTCCTCATTTGTGTAGAAAGCCTAATAACAACTCTATTTTTACAAGGTTGTTGTGAGGATTACATTATTATCATTAAAATTACCATTTATGGTGCATTTACTATGTGCTAGGCATAAATGTATTACTTCATTTACATGAAGCAACTCATTGAATTTCCCAATAACCCTATTTCATAGTTAATAAGTTAATATGTATATGACTGTTAAAACAGTGACTGCTACATATTAAAGTCAATTGCAATAAATTTTAGCTATGATAATCACCATTACATTTTTGTCATCTAATGTGTATTATTATTTAATCCTCACTGCTGCCCTATAAGAATGGGTCTCTTGGTTTTTCCACTTTATAGATACCAACTGAAGCTCTGAAAGATTAATTCAGGTGCCAAAGCTACACATTTGGAGAGGGACAGAACCAGGATTCTATCCCTGAATTAGCTGACTTCAAATTCTGTATTTTCAGTTCCTTCTTATTCTGAAATCAGGGTGATGGGTAATCATAAAAATCAAAGGAACAAAAAAGAGGAGAGAAGTTTGAAATTCATTATAACAACATGTTTGTTCAAATCAGTCCCACCAAATCAAGCATGCTCATCTCTGAAGGAAAATGGAGGTTATCTCAGATGTCAAAACACTTCCCTGGGAATATTACTAGTTTGGACACTGGCCATTTTATAAATTTCAGTGTTTATTTTTGCTCCACCTCTGGTCTTCCTGTGGTATTTATTTGCCAGGATGATGGTAATATTATGGAAACGATGAGGCACCAAGGTCTTAATTTTGCTCTGACATGGAATCTATTCCTATTTCATACACAGGTTGGCTGTTATTTTCTAGCAGATGCTTTAAGGTTGATACATATGAAATGCACACACTGTTTAGAATTAAGTGGAGGGTGGAAAGGGGAACAAGAGAAAAAGGATGAAGAGAGAAGTGAAATGCTTACGGTTTTTTTTTTTTGACACTGAAATGGGATTTTTAAGTGTAAGTATTTCACAGCCCTGACAACGAATTCTCCTGTTTGCTGGGTGAGCGCCATTTAGTGTTGTTATTTCCCCATGGATAGATATTCAGAGTCTTCCTGAGATGAGCACAAGAAACTAATCACGAACAAAGAGAAGATGGGAATGCCTCTTCCCGACCACCGTGTTCCTTCCACTGGAGGGGGCTATCTCAGCCCCTCTCAGGATGGGAAAACAAACCAGATGGGTGTGCTCTTTCCATCTTTTGGCCTTTAGCAGAGTCTGTGGAACAAAGGAGGGCAGCAGGCCTTCTTGAAGACCTGCTTGGAGAGAGAGAGAGGCTGGATGGAATCTTGAATACAAATGATAGGTTCTGCTTTAAGCTGAATGAAAATAAGCTATCTGAAGAATATATAGAAGTGACATGCGTGCTGCCTCTGGAAAGATTCATTTTTATTTGTCTATGTATAAAGGAGGAGGGAAGAGAAATTGAAAGGGAAAGTGCCATGTTCGCTATGGCAAAGGGTTTGCAAACAGTATCAAAATAGCAGCTCTTCCAAAATGACGGTTTCCCTTGAAGTTTATCCACCTCTCTCCCCATTCCTCGCCCCCCAGCCCCTCCACCAAAAAAAAAAAAAAGCAGAGCTAACACAGTCACTGTGGAGAAAAGACAGCGATCTTTTGTATGTTGTTATAATTAACCTGGCCCAATTCATCATCAAATTATAGAATGGGATGCAGTGTTAAAAAAAAAAAGAGAGAAGTAAAGGAAGAAAACAGGAGAAATGACCATTTTAATTGCATGTTTATTCTCTCTCGCGTTCCCAAATTGGTTTCGTTTCCTCTGAGTGGGGTAAGTGCCAGGGTATTCATATGAGCAGGGGGCCAGGGTAGATTCCAACATTTACCAGCATTTGAATTACCTCCGGATGGTTTGGCGGCCTCTAAATTTATACCCTTGAAGGCGCAGCAACAAGCCTTCATCTCCTATGGAAGAGGCTTGAAAGCATGCCAGCACAGGACCTCCATCCTCCCTTCTTAGAGTCCTGGCACGTAGGATCACGCAAGAAAACAAAAGGCATTTGTGAGGAGCCGTCCAGGAAGAAAGATTAACAATATAAACCGAGGGGGGGGAAGAGAAAGAAAAGAAAAAGCCCTTTAAAATGGTTTTGTGCTTATTTTAATAGAACTTGCACAGCCCCTGAATATCCTCTAATCAAAACCAAATGCTTGTTGCCGTACAGCAATCTCTCTTTGTTCGCTGGTAATGCCCACGCTGCTCGGGTGGGGGTGGGGCCGGGGCTGGCGGGCTTATCTTTCCACCACGAATAAACAATGTCTTCAAGGTTAGGGCGTGCGGCTGACTTGAAAACCCCTAGGAAAAACATCCATTGGCAGCTGGACCTTGTGCTTCCGTCACCCAAATGCCTGATGAAAAACTTGAAGATTTTTAAATTCCTTTTGATCCTGAAATATGTCAAGGGGCAGGAAAAGAGAAAGGAACCACATTTTCCCCCTGCATTTCGGCCTCTCATTCACTCTGTCAGTCCACCTCTTCCCCTCTCCCGGGATGCCTTTTTCTCCTTTCCCCGCTCTTCCCCCCTCTTCCTTCCTCCCTCTACCCCTGTCCCTCCTCTGGCAGCGTCTGACTCACTTGAGAAAGTCGGTCAGCTTGCACCTTGATTGGCTCATGTTGTCTGACCTTGACTTGCTGCTGGCTGGAAGGATTTCAGTCTTGGTTTTATCAGGATTAGCTTTTTATCTGCCCAGAAGTACCCGGGCAAGTACCTCATCTCCTCGCCTTTCACCTTAGACTTGCGCTTTCTCCTCTGATTTCTCCAACGATGGGGAGAAAATAAACAGAATGGCTCTGATGGTTATGGCGATATGACTTGTACTACAGGGCAGAAGGAACGAGGTCGTAATCTAGTTCTGGGCTGGGTGTCAATATCTTTGGGTTATGCCTGGTTTATATTAAGGGAGTCGGCAGCTTGTTTTGTTTTTAACACCAGACAGTTCTTTTCAAATGCTTATGGGGTGTCCAAGGCATTGTGCGTGGGGAATGGGAAAGAAGACCATAGAAACCCAAATACACAGGATCTGCACCTTTTCATGTTGCCCCAGCTCCTTGCAGCACAAATTGACTTTGTAAGATTGGCTCTGAAAATGAATACCCAGGACATCACTCTGTGTTACTTTCCTGTGAAATTACTTTTCTGAATGAAAATATTGAATTCCTTTGAAAGCAAGTAGTATAATATCTCTGGAAATGAAAATCCTGTGGAAATCACAAAGGAAAGAAGACTGAAGGATATGAAAGCTTTATATCTCTAAATGTTAGTCAGGCCCTGGTTTTTTTTTTTCCTTGACAACAGTCGTAACTGTTCTTTCTGATGTTGATGCACTGGACGCTGGAATCTCCTAGATGCTTCTATTACAGATTTATGATTTATCTACAATAAACAGCCAATATCATTATCTTAATTTACTACAGCATTTGTATGCACTCGGCGCTTTTTGTAGTCTATTTGCCTAGTAAGGCTGACCTGCAGAATTTTCCTTGTCTCAAGGGGAACATATTGACTTACTGCCAGGCTTTTGGCTGTCAGAGTTTCTGCTGAACTGACAGATGAACAGGGCAGACCCTTCCAAGGAGGAAGACACATGGAAGACAGGCCTTCTCACACTGCACCAGCTACCTGGTTGCTAACCATTATTCCTTAGATCATCTGCAGAGGAATGGCCTCCTTGTTACATTGACGGGTTCACCAACTGTAGAGGGAATTTACTGCAAATAAAGTTACCCTCTCTAAAAATATGTTCCCCTTTCATCTTCTCATAAGAAGTTCCTTTTGGCTTGATTAGTTGAATCACCTTTGTGTTTTAGGTGCATTAGGTTTGGTGTCATTTATTCTTTCATCTGTTTTTTTTAAAGAACAAGGTGTCAGTAGTCAACTGAATAAATGATAAGATACTTCTCTCAAGTTCTCCCCAGATCAGTAGTTTAAAAAAGGCAGGAAAGAGAGGAACAAACAGGAAGGGAAGGATCTGCGAGCCTAATCAAGCAAGGTAAAGTGATTCCAAAGGAGTATTATCTTTCTCTAAAGGAGATAAGCCCTCTGCCCAGATGCAGGCCTGCCTGACAGGTGAGCAGAGCAGGGCTGTGGAGGAGATTGCTGAGACGCTGTCAGCCATGTCTGAGGATGTGCGGAGCAAAGAGGTACAAACCAGGAGCTTGATTTCCAAAAGCTCTAGAGAACTTGAAGATGCCTTTGCTTCTTAAATAGGTTACATTTTTGGGGGAGCAATTAAAAAAGGAATAACTCTCAGTGATTCCTGAGAGCAGCGATAATTACTGAGAAATTATGCCCTATCACCTTCATTTCATTTTGAAGATAAAATCTTGGCCATTTATAAAATTCCATAGACACAGTAATAGCATATTTGAACTTGGTGCTTTAAAACCTTAAAGTGAAGAGTAAAACAGAACTTAAAAGGTTTTCAATTTGTGGATGTGTAACTGACAGTCCCCAAAGAGTGTTGCAGTGGCTGTCAGGAGAGAGATCCGTGGAGAAATGGTGAAGCTTCAGGTCCTTGATCCAGCTTAGGTCTACGTCTTTTTTATTAAGAGATAAGTGAACACTTATTTGTTAAAGTTGCAGATGGCAAGAACCTGGGAGGAATAATATAGAATGTATTTTATGTCAAAATTAGATGATAATAAAAAAATCTCAACAAACTAGAAGGATGACATTTAGCATGAATAATGGAAAGTCCTATATTTGAATATAAATATGGCTTAACGTGAAATTTAAAGCTTTGTGAAAAAGACAGATGATTTGGGTAATACAGTCAATGTGCAAAGCTCCTGATTCTTTTGCCCCCACCCAAAGTTTCTGGACAGATGTTGTTCAGCCCAAGTTAATCTCTTCAAGGAGGTGTCAAGTGTTCCCTTGGATCACCTATACCTTCTTTAAAGTTCCTCTAAAATAACTCATACCCTATATTTTTATATGTTACTATATGATTTTATATATACACATGTTCCAGCATGTAATGGGCCCTCAAAAGTATTCATGGATTGGGTTCTGAATCACTTAAATTCTGTTGCTGGCTGTGTCCTGCAAGCTGCCCTCATCATATGCACTTCTGTCCTGGGATGTGTCTTCTTTGTATCTGCATTTGCAGAAACCTTTCAATGTCCTGATAAAGTACTAGTGAAAATTAATATCCTAAGTCAAACTTCTGATATATATATATTTTTTGTATCAAGTATTCTTAGTCATTTGGCAAAGTAAGGCCCATCGCCAATTAATGTTCTTCAAACACACAAATGTAATTCCAATGTCCTATGTATTGGCGATCAAAAATCCAGGCATACAGACATTCCTTGACATGACCAGTGGCTGAATTCTTTAAAAAGGATGCCAGCCAAACCAAATATGCTAAGAGTAATTTTCCAATACAGCAGTGGCATGGAAGAGATTTAGGATATTTCAGCCACTCTAGGAGGATATCGCTATCTCTACTTAATCTATATAGTTATTAAAGCTGGTCTCATTTAATAAGAATACAGAGTGAGAGGTGGAGTGAACAGAGAAAAAGCTGGAGGTGATGGATCAACTCTCTTGACTGCCATGGGGTTGATGGTTTATGAGTCACATCTATCTTAGGATTTTCTTTCTATGCTTAAATATATTAAAAATCATTAACAGTGAAGTGTGTACCACAATCTTCGATGTAGTTGTGGAATCATCACAAGCAGTGGAGAAGGAAACAGTAATATAGAAAAACATGAATGTCACAAATGCATCTCACCTGACAGGCAATGGAGAACCTCGGAGGATGAAGGACAGATGCTGGAGCATTGCCATTCACTGGCAGTTAGGGCCCCACATACGGTGGTGCCCACTTACCATGGCACTTGCTGCATATTATATTATGTTACTGTATTAGTTCACTAAAAGGCTAAATAAAGTTGTGTGATATATCAAATATGTAAAACACAAATGTATCTAGAGCAATAAGTGCCTGAAAAGCTTTTCTAAAGACAGTTGTAGATCCATGAAATATTTATTTCCATTTGTCTGGGCTTGAGGTGTAATGTATGTATCGTAAATGAGCATTGTAGATGTTCAGTCATAATTTAGAACATTTTTTCTGGTATCCCCATAAACCAGTAGTGTGTATGGAATTCTAGTATTGATACCCAATCTATTTCTCTTGAAATTACTCTTAACCAGTCAGCAGGAAAGAAACTCTTTGCCAGACTATGTGCCTTGAATTAGTTTGGAAAACATGTAAGTCAAACATTTCCTTCCCTCCTCACATCTTGAATGCCTTCCTTCCTTCCTTCCTTCCACCCTTCCTTGCTCTCCACTGTGGTGGGTGCTGAGAATCTGTGTAGAAGAGATGTGTAAAGCAATTATCAGAACATAGTATGGTTAGTGCCATCTAAAAGGTATGTACGGAATTTCAAGGGAGCACAGATTTGGGGAGAGGGTTTGTTTACAGAGGGTTTCCTGAAAGAAGTAGAAGCTAGGTTGAGTCTTGAGGCTGGTTTGTTATTCATAGAATTCAATGAAATATCAAGCTATACAGAATTTTTCCCAAACTTTCTAGTGTTTCCTTTAAGGTAGAAGCAATGAGCTAAAATTTACTTTTGTGGCTAAGCTGAATCATTCCCTCTTGTTCTATGTCAACTTTGTTTTCAATAGAAATAAATTTGAAAACTCCAGAGTATGTTGAGCTGGTTGCTAAGCTCAATTATTGAAAAAGGGGTAAGTCAAGATCTTCTCATATGGAATATAGAGCAAATAAATGAAAGGGAACACAACTTTTGTGGTGGTGATAAATGTCTGTCTGTGGAGGGAATTCCCTTCTTGTATGTGTGTGTTACAGAGAAGTGGGAATGGAAGATACCGTAGTCAGGTATTTGGGAGGCCTTGGCTATAGCCATACAGCTAAGTCACCATTGACAGTGTGTGAGGAATTCTGGGGAGGTAGATGGTGCTCTCATAGGCAGGGATATCAGGTAAGTCATTAATATCACATATATTACAATAAACCAGCTCAAGATATGGATTTGAGGTATTAAATGTGTGTCCCCCACTGTACGTTGGTACAGTCACCGGAAAGGCTTGCTTGAGGTAGGCAGAGAAATGTGGCAGGAAAATAATGGGATATTAGTCCAATTCTTGATTCATGACTTATTAATACATGACCTTTCATTATCTGTTAAACCTCTAGGACTCATGCTCCTCATCAGTGCAGTGTTGGGGGATGAGGGACATACTTGTAATAGATTATCTCTAAAAGCCTATCTAACTTAAGATTTTCAACTGGCCAAAAAATAGTTCGATTTAATTCCTATATATTTTTTTGAAATCTTGTATAGAATATAAACGTACAAATCTGGAAATGATGTAGAAGGCATGTTATACCTTGGAGCTAATAAGGATTTGCTAATTCTCAGTCTTGTATCCATGTACCGCAGACGACATCTAATTTCAATCTTGTCTGAACCTGTCTGCAGTTACTCACCTTCAAGCACTTCCCTTCTCAGTCAGTTCTCACAATTCCCTGAAAATACCAAACAGATCTTACCTCCATCTCCTGACTTGTGTTCTTAGAAAGTTCTGTAGCTTAGAGATCCCTGCATGCAATTATAACCCATCCTTCAAGGCCCATCATATAGGAACTGTTTCCATGAGCCAGCCGTACCTGATTATCTCAGGTTCTCCAGGGGCTACCCACTTTCTTCTAACACTTGCCCATTGTCAACCTGGTGCTCTATTTGTCTACATATCTGTTGCCTTTTCAAAGAGTAGCTGGATCTTATTGATGTTTATATAAGCTCCCCAGAGCTTATCAGAGTGCTTGGAACATGGTGGGCCACCAGTTTATGCTGGTGGAATGGAATCAAAGAAAAAAAAATTGTTTTTAAGCGGACACTCATTCAGAGTGAAAGTGTAAGCCTTTCATCTTAGTAAGGCTCTACACGGTATTTTCCACTTTCTGCTTCAACCACACTGGCCACTTCATGCAGCTGGAACTGTTCCAAACCTCTTCCTGCCTTAGAGCATTTGCACCAGTTGTTTCCCCGGCCTAGAATGCTTTTCCCCAGATAACAGTGTGTCCCATTCTCTCACTTCCATCAGATCTCCATGCAGCGAGGCTTTCTCTAACTACTCTACATAAATTGTCAGTTTTATAGACCTTTCTATTCCTATCTCCTTTGTTCCTCTCCATAGCATTCCTGACCATCTGATATAATATCTATTTACTTGTTTGCTAGCCATTTGTTGCCCCCATCAGAATGGAAGCCCCAGAAGGGCAGGGTCCTTGTTTACTGCCTTTTCTCCAGTGGTGAGAACTATGCCTGGTGTATAGTAAACTTTGCATCTTTCTTCCAGCATCTGCTTATTCTCATCAGTGTGTCTAAGGTTTCTCTAAACTCATGCCAGCTTGAAATGAATACTTGCTTCCTTCCTTCCTACCTCTACTTGTGGGAAGTCCATAGCCTCTTCTATACTGTAGACTTCAGGTTAAGAATCTCTGATCTAGAAGAACATGAAGGTCTGAACTACAGTGGTAGCTATAGGATTAATGATATGTATTAAAAGAGGGGAGGGGTAATAATTGAAAAGAAGTGAAGAGATGTATTTCTTTTACAGAAGGCCTCATGATTAGAAATAGAGTTGAAGCCTATTCATTTAATATTGATAATAAATTTAAGTTTAAAAGAGGACTAATGGCTTCTGTTTTGCTTGGCCACATGACTCAAGTGGGATTCAAGTAAACCTGGGAACTTCAGAAGTAGCTTCCCCCTGCAAAACATGGTTAGGAACTTAAAAGGCATTTTATGGGTTCTCTCAAGAAGAACTTTAAGGTAATGATATTTGGCACATACTTATTTTTTAGTAAGAAATCCTTTGGAATGTTCCATCAGACTTGTTCTTGCTCTTGTAGAGGAATTTAATATGTAAAGATTAAAATTATACCTAAATTCAAGATAGTTATACTTGGTCTACCCTTTTAGAATGACCCTAATTTGCCTTCAGATGCATAATTATTTGGAACCACTGGCCTCTTAGTTTCTATTTTTGGTTGATTGTGTGTGTGTGTGTGTGTGTGTGTGTGTGTGTTTTCATAAAAATCTTAAACAGGCTGCACCTTGATGAAATGGGTCATATTTGTCCCTTGGGTACTCATATTGTAAAATACAAATGGCAAGAGCTTTGAAGAGATATGATACATGGGTGAGGGGGAAGGAAGAGAGACTACAACTTTGAAATCTGTTCATTGAATGAACATTTATTGAGCATCTCCTGTGTACCAGCACTGCCTGGGTACTAGGAATATAAAGACTTTCAAGGTATGCTTCTTGTCCTTGAGGGAATTGATGTCTAGGTTTTGAGCTGTGACTGGGACTGTTGGCAGAAATGAAGAAGAAAGCAAAGGGAACTGGGTAAAGAAAAGATTAGAGGTTAAGATTTGGGCTTGCTGAGTTTCAGATGAGAATAGTACATCCAAATGGTCTTTACCATGCTTTTGAAATGAGTAGAAAAGTAAGTTCTGTGGGGAAGAAGAAGTGAATAAAATGGTAGACCAGCATGACATGGATGTGAAAAGTCTGTTTTCTATTGGAAAGTTTACATTTGATACTTCATGGATGGGAGAAGTTTTTTTCCTAATTTAAGTTAGGACTTCTTGCCAAGTTTCTGCTTAGGAATTCTGAACTGAACTTCAAATGTTTAAGGGCTTCTGTTTTAAACACATTTGGAGTTGTGGCTTCTTGTTCAAGGGAGAAAACTCCTTCAAGTACATCAAAGAGCTGTGAAAAAAGATACAGTATGTTGACAATTTGTGTAAGGGCATCAAAACCAGAAAAACTTCTCTGCTGTACACACATATTTCAAAGTTAGGGGGGAAGGGTTTCAGTGAGAGGCTTCTGCTGCTATATTAGACCCCAAATACTTGGGAAATAATTTAACACATTTACTGTTCCTCAAGTATGACCTGGCTCACCCCACAATTTCAAACCAAGGTCTAGAAGATATTTTCTCTGGTGGGTGACCTTTAAATAAATTGTGAGGCTTTTCACTGCTGCACCCAGGTAGGATGAGTCAGGGAATAGAAGCAAGGGGAGGAATCTTCCCAGAACATCAGAAGCCATTTGACACAGGGCCTTGAGGAAACTGCTTAAAAATTCAATTTAAATCATAGTGACCAGGATCTTGTGAGGGGGTGATGGAAAAGATTGTCTGTGTTGATTCAAGACCCATTTCACTCCTTAATGCTATTGAGGACCTGGTAAAATCGGGTGCAGAATGAAATCCATGCCTGCAAGGGGCAAGCCCACTATTAACTTCTTGGCAGAGGAGCATGGGTGTCACAGGGACACAGGCAGGGCCTAGAGCCCCAGCTCCATTGCTCACTATTTGGATGAGCTCAGGCTCCCCTAACCATCTTAAGCCTCTGTTTTCTCACGTGGGAAAGGGAAGCAGAAATGCAATCTAACCAGGTTGTTGCCTGAATAAATGAATGTTCAATATAAAGTACTTAGATTACATAATACTTAGAAATAGCTCAATAAATGACGCCCCCTGCCCCCCATGCCTCCCTTTTTTCTTTTCCTTGAGAAGATAATATAATCTTAGGCTAAGGTCAGAGTGAGAATTTCAAGTTAAGAGATCAAAGAGGTAATGATTTGTAGGCCAGTTCCAGCTCTGCCACCACTAGCTCAGTGACCTGAGGCAAGTCACTTAACCTCTGTCACCTCTGTTTTCTCACCTGCAATTTGAGGGTGAGATTGAAGTTTACAAATACTTCTATATTGGAATTTTTAAAATTCCCAGGCAGAAAGAAGCAGATTAGCAAAATGGTCAAGAAGGTGTTTTGGAGCTCAGTTTCCTAAATTCTAACCTGGGCTCCAAAACTTGCTTGCTGTATGACTTTGGCCTAGTTAGCAAAGACTTTCTGTTTTAGTCTCCTTACCCGCTAAATAGGAATAATAATAATAATAACAATAATAATAGTAGTAGTAGTTTATGGTCTATAGATAATGACATGTAAATGAGAGAATACATGTAAAACACTTAGCATATTCTTATAACAAATAGTAAATCCTCACCACATACCTTTATTGTCTCAGAGAACTCTGCTGGAAACCTCATGGCTTGTGACCAGAGAAGAAATATTGAATTAGCAGTGGAGTTGTGAAGTGTGATTTTAAACTACAGTGGCCTAGAGACCCTGACTTGACCTTTCAGATTTCTGTGCTATCATGAGGTATTGACTACTGGATCGTTTAAGTGTTTGGGAACAATTTTGGGAAGAGCAGCAAACTCCCTTTGTTATTGAAACTTCTCATTTCTCTCTGCCTTCGTCTGCAAGAGTTGATGTTCCCCAGAAAAGATGGGACTCCAATCAGGATCTCTTGGAAGAGTGTTGGGATTATTCTAGTTTGGAGTAGTTTCCTACAATTTAAGAAGCTTGCTCTACAACAGTTACCATGACCTTCAAGCACTAACAGTAAAGAGGATCCCAATTTAGTACTGCTGTTGGGTAACCAGAATCTGATAAACCGTGGTTCCAATTCTTGCGCTCAAGTAAACTTACAGTGGGTTCGCACCTGCATTCGGCAGTAGGAGTTGCTAGCCATATCCGCTCGTGCGGCTTGTGATGCCTTCAGCGTTGCTGTGGGTGAGGATCTCTCTCTGTAAAGGAGTTCAGTGAAGGGCGTGATGATGGCAAGCGGCGGAACAGCCAGAGAAAAGGGCACAATCAGGCAGACTGACACTTTAGGGGACGGAGGTGCGGAGAAGATTGCACTGTCCCACCTCCGCTCCTGTGGCTCCTCCCTGTGTTATATGCAGTGGAAAACGAAGGTAAATTATAGAATACATGTGGCCAAGTCCAACTTCTGACTTCTCCAAAATGATTTAAAAATGTGTCGACACATACATTTTTTTTGTAAATCCTTGTTTTTTGGGTGCTCAGAGCGTGTGTTGGGTTGCCCTGGCTAATGAAGGCCCGGCTAATTACCCTGGTGATTCTGACCTTGGGATCACCATCCAGACAGTGGCCGAGAAATCTGGGAAGAGATTGTCCCTCTGATAAAAGAATACAATTAACCAAATGGATGGATCATTTGTTAAGTGTTTGCTTTTCCCAAAGGAGAGGCTGAGCTGATATGACAGGAGTGAAGTCTCGCTGTGAGCAGAGTCCTCGGTGGTAATGGCACACGTGGACGGTTGAAGTGAATACACGTTAAGTCAGAGCTCTGGACTTTGGAATTACCTCGTAACTATTTTCCTTTACTCTGATCTTTCTTATTTCCAGTAGACTCTCTCTGCTGTTGCCAGAGTGATCTCTTTTTAAAAATGCGGCCATGACAGTCCTCTATCTAGAGCACTTAATGCGAAGCCTCACCGCTGCCTACAGAACAAAGATAAATTTTTTTGTCAAGCCCACTCTCTTCCTGTCTGTTGAATTCCATCTCTCCCTGCTGCCCAGCCAGCCCTGTGTTCTAGCCACGCACAAACACCCTTCCTCTACTTGTCTGTTCCCACTGCTGCTCCGGCTGCCCCTCCATCTGCCCGATAAACTCCCGGTCACCCCTCAGAACGCCCCCCAAGTGTCACTTCCTGTGGGCAGGATTTCCTGGCTCTTCAGGCAGGCTCAGCGCCTTTCTCCCTTGCGCCCCCACACACTGGGTTCAAACTCTGTGTTCACACTGTGCGACGACTGTTCAGGAAACACAGTTCACACATGTGCATCCTCAGCAGCTGTGAGCTCCTCGCAGGTAAGGACCAGGCTTTGTTCATATGGGTACCTTCACGGACTTGCTCAGTGCCCAGCACACAGTGGATGCAAATAATGTTTGCTGAATAGCTGTAAAAAAAGTTAATAACTTGGTAATAATTCAGTAATATCTTAACACCTCCCTCCATGAAGATAGAGACCATGAAGCTGGTGCTCTGTCAGTTGAATGAATGAAACCCTCAGAGAGCTATTGTGAAAATCAAAATGAAATGTGCGGAGGCTTTGTGAACTGTGAATGGCCGGGCCCGAGGTGCTGTTCCTGTGACTGCAGTGAGCAGTCTCTGGGCTTTCACGGCGGTGTGGCCGTGCGCAAAGGGCCGTGGGAGCCAGCTTTCAGCTTTCGGACTTCCACCCCAGGTAAGGAAAAGGCAGCGTTCCATCGACTGGACATGTAATGGAGTGAGAGTGAGCCTGCTGCTGCTCCTTTCACAGCTTGTGAAGGTTCTAATGAAAAGGTCTGGGAGACTCCTTCTCCCCGGTCCTGGAGGAAAGCATGGCATAAATGTCTCATTTACCACTGATGGCCACATGGGCCCAGGGACTGCCCAGCCACAAGTCATTGAAACGCAGCTAACCAGAAGCTTGCATGTTGAGAAAGTCACTTAACCTCTTTAATCACCTGAATTAAGTAGAAAATGTGAATAGTAATAGTTGGACAACTTCTCTGTGTCATACATAGTGCTAGGATCTCCTTTGATCTCCACACAATCAAGTATGTATATTGTCACCATTTTTGAGAATACAAAGCTCAGTCAGGTTGTGTTTTTCCCCAAATCTCACTTTATCAGTCAGCTTTCACTATATAACACTGCAGTAACAAACACTCCCAATGTATCAGCTTCTTAGAACAGGACACATTAGATTCTTACTCCTGTAACATGTCTGGTATAGTGTCTCCTCTGGCTCTGCTCCATGCGTCATCTCTTTTCCAGAACCCAGGCTGAAAAACAGCCCTGATTTAGGGTGTAGGATTCCCATGACAGAGAGAAAAGAGCAACGGCCAACCTCCTAAAGGCTCTTGAAGCTCTTCTGGGTTGTGGCATACATCACTTCAGTTCACATTCCATTGGCCAGAGCGTCACGTGTCCATGCTTGACGTTAGGGGCAGATGAGTGAGGGCCCATCCCATAGGCAGATACCTCAGGTCCCATGGCAATGGACAGGAATGATTAATTGGGAAGGAATAATTAGGGGCAATGATCAAATCGCCTAGCAAGTAACACAGCTGCGATTAAAACTGAAGTTCTTTGTAATCTGAACTCCAAGTTCTTTCCACCTCACCGAGTGGTCTACTACAGGAACTGAAGATTTATTAAGTTTGGTGACAGGAGCCCTGAGTAAGACTTGGAGGCTTTGATTCCTGAAAGTACAGGAGAAAGAAGAGCTAAAGACCCCGTTTTGTCACTTACCAGGACAGAATTGCAAGTGTGTGTCAGTTAAGTCTTGCTCTGTTGTCTGTCAGTGTAACTGTCATGAAAAACCTACTCTTTCTCTACAACACTTATTGCTCCAGTAAATCTCCCCCTGTACCTCCCATTACCCCTTTCTTAAAGCACCGATTATTCCTTTATTAGAACTCAGCCACAAGTAGGCCATGAATTTTTATGGCTTTCCCAGATCTCATAAGACAATGAGAAGCATCCATTTAAACACAGTCACTCAACTATACCACAGGTTTATGACCTGATATAGCATTTCACCACTGTTTAAAAGGAGCTGCATCCACTCACCCCTTCTCTGAACATTTAGTTGCCTCCTTGAAAGAAAGAAAATTTCAGTTTCCCACTCTCAGTCCCCCCTAGTGGTTACCTGGTTGAAATGTGGCCCAGCTGAAATGTCATCATTGACTAAAATCTAAGTGCCCCAACTTTGGAAGTGACTTTTACCTTGGGGTAAAAAGCTCTCCCAGCCTCCTCCAGCTCTGTGGGAATGTTTATTCTGTTTATGTGTTCCTTCATTCATCAGTTTTTCACCAAACTCCAATGGTATAACTACTGTACATCAGACAGTGTTCTAGGCATGACTGTGCACAACTCAACTTCTAATCATAATGCTGTGTGCTGCCCCTCTATATGGGAACAGAAGGAACTGCTGTGTCTTGAGGGACTTCAGAAACAACATCAAGTACGTTGTCTCATTGGACTGCCTGTGTCCTTCACTGTGGTTCAGAGTTAGCTCGCCTTGAATGTGGCAAAGCTCATCCTTGAGTTTTATATGGAGCGTCAAGACTCTGACTGAGCAGTATTGGGCGTGTGGATCTGAACACAAGGCTTGGTTAATGGTCCTCAAAGCAGTTCAGTTTCTGAAAATAGACACTGTATTTGCTATTAACAAACTTCTTCTAAGGACATCCTGACATCAGTAACTGCTCTCAGCTTCCACATAATGAATTGAGTTTTTCCCCAATAAATTAGAGATACCCCTATCCATAGTTACTGGACTTTTCCTTCTAGATTTTCACAGGTACTTCTAAACTCAACCTGTCTCAAACCAAATTCACCATCTCCCAAATCTACTTACTCTTAAATATGCTCATCTTCTTTTCTTTCTCTGTTGGTCAATGTGAAAATCACTGACCCGTTCACCTGTATTTGCAACCTGGGAGACAGACTGAATCCCTCATTCTCCTTCAACTGCCCCACCCCACCCATCACTGAGTCCTGCCTTCTTGCCTTCTTAGCTTATTTCAGATAGTGTCCACTCCATTGCTACTGCCCCTGCCTCTCCTTACCGAGGTTCCTAGAACCCCCCAGCTGTAGTCTTCTTGCCTCCAGTCTCACTCTGCTCCAGCCCATCTTAATTAGAATTTCCAGAGTGACTTTTCTGCACCCAAATCTGATCGTGTCACTCTCCTTCATAAAGGCTCCATTGGTCCCTCAGTGTGTTCAATGGAAAGACCTCCTTTTTCAGCACAGAATAACAAAACTCCTCATTAGCAGTCATCCCACCTTCCGCTTCTATAATTAAACTTCCTCTCTCTCAAAATGCACATTTCAAACCATGTCAACTTGCTTGCCTGTTTCCTGAAGTCGGCATCCTTTTTTAAAAAATTCCCATAGGCTGTACTCTCTCCCTTTGTCCTCCAAGAAAACTTCTATGCCACCAAGACTCAGTTCACATCTTTCTGAAGCTAAGTGCCGTGCTGTCTCTTCACACGGGACAGACCCTCCCACCTTAGGGCTTCCACAGCCATTTGAACTTAACGATATCCTAATTTTTCATCTCCTCTACTAAACTGCCAGCTCAGGGGAACACAGTACCATGTCTTATAACACATACCTTGTTTTTACTACTTAGACCTTTCCTGTCCTTTGTTTCATTGATTTCCAACCCTGTCAGATTGGTCACTAATATCCCCATTTTGCAGATGGGTTTCCCTGTTTCAGGGCTGTGAGGTTAGTAAATGGAAGACCCAGAGGTCCAAGCGCAGTATCCCCGCTCCCACACACTCCTTTACTGTTTGTCGTAGTGGCAGAAGCTTCTCTGTAGACAGGAGGAGCTGAGCAGAGGGCATCTGGTTGGAAAAGAGGTCTAATCCACTTGCCTTCAAGCTCCGTTTGTAAGGCAAGAAGAGAGGTTTGTTTGGGTTGTGTTATATACATCATTAAAAATTGTAGTGTTTTCTAATGGATTGTGAAAATTTGAGTTGTCTATATGGAAAATACTATCACTACTGCACTCATTGGGCTTTTCTTGGAGGGGGGAGGAGGTTTTAAATTGTGGGGGGGGCTTTGCTATCCCTCTTCATGCATTGCCAGGCATAGATGAGAATCTCAGCCTGAACCTCATTAAGTGTAGCTTTCGCCAGGTACGTGCTTAGGGTTCTGGCCTCAGGTTGATTGCAGGTGGGTATAAGATGTGTCCACATGAACATTTCTGTATCTAAGGAATAAAACTGCTGCTGGTTTTATCTTCTGTGCTGATCAGTGCTCCCTGAATACAGATGCAGATGTGTCAGATACCTTCTGGAGGTTAGAAGTAAGGAATTGTTTCTCCTAAGGATGTGCTAACCTTCCATCACAGCAAGATTATGGAAACCAGTAGTGTTCAAACCTGGACTATGAATCAGAATTATCTGGGAACCTAATAAATATACTGATTCCTTGACCCCATCCCCAGACATTCTGATTGAGGGACCTGGAGAGGAGCTGAGGAATCTGTGCACTGTAGCCCAGCTTGAGTCCCGAGCTCTCTGCAGTGCGCAGATTAGACCACTGTTCTCAGCATTAGTCTAACAATTTCGACCGGGGGTGTGACTGCTCCAAGTGCTGTCAGGCTGGGCTGAGGAGGCTCCCTCCTGATCTCTGGCTGTAGAAGAGCGTAGCTTGGTGCAGAAGACAATGTGTGCCTGTGAACCTTGGCAGCTTTCACCACCTCTGTCCTGAGAGCACCCAGTCCTGGGCTGGAGGAGTTCAGGCCCCCAACCCTCTCCCCACTTGCATCTGTGATTGTGGGCATGGAAATGGGTGTTCTAGATCCACAGGGAAGAACATCATCTCAGCTTCCAAGCAGATGTTTATGGGTTGGCAAAGCACTGATTGGGAACTTGAAGTTCTTAGTGGATTTGCTCAAGGTCACCCAGCGTTAGTAGCAGAGCCTGAATAAGAATCTAAGTCACTTGCCTCTCAGCCCAGGGCTCACCCCACTACAGCCTGTGGCTGCTGTGGGCACTGGAAGGCTGTCCCTGCCCCAGCTCCTGTAGGAAGACACACAGAACATGGGATTAGAGTGACTGCTGCATATTAAAAAAATCAGCCCTTTGTCTGTCTTTGAACCGATCCACTGCTCACACTCCCATTATTAGGACAGAAACTTCCCAGGAGACAGACAGGAGGAAAATGAGAAGGATTCAAGGAAGCTCTACATTGGGGACATTTTTTTTTTCTTTTCAAAGTTCAAGTTAATGTGAACCTGCTTATTTCTCCTCTGCATCCTTAGTGACTACCAAACGCAATTGATTAATGTCACATTCTCTAACTGGCATTCTAATGGGTCCACCAGAGGAAAATAAAATATTTAATAAAATAAAATGTGACAAATGAACTCTTTGAGTGAAACAAGCCGTATTAGTGAGAGCTGCAGATGCAGCAGCAGGAGGAAGGAGGTTCTGGGACCTGGAAAGAGGCCCAGGTGAAAACTGTGATGGGTTTTGAAAAAAAATTTTTTTTTAATTTTGAATTCAAGGTATTTGACCATATTATACATAATATGACATAGGCATGTATACATTTCATCTTCACTCACCATTATTTTGTTGCTTCTCATTTGCTGCAGTCTGAGCAGGGTTCCCTATTATGTAAATAAGGGAATGAGACAGATGGTGCCACAAAGCAATGAATTCATTTGGGGGGAGGGCTTTAATTATGGATGGGTGGGCCCGGCTGTGTTTTGGGTTCAGCAAACGTCCCAAACGTTATGGGATTGGCAAAACCCCAGATGCAGTTTTCCAGGCACATTTTAAAAATCCTATCATATTTGCAGGGGAATTGAAGTTGGGATATGTTTCTTGTTCTTTATTAAATTCCTGAAGTTGCTGGTCCTGATTTTTCACCTCTGAAACTGTGGAGGAATTTAGGTAGTGTTTAAGGAGCTGGTCTACAATTCCTTTACAACAAAGGTACTTCAGAGGTACTCTGAACTTTTGAATAGTCTATTGTGGATTATAAAAAAATTAGAGATCCAGCATACTATAAAAGAAAGATTAATATTATTCATATACCCAGAGATGATTGCTACCCATTTATTGGTATATTGAATTTAATATTTTTAGTATATGTTTTTACACCATTGAAATCTCACTACACTTGCCATTTTATATCTTGTTTTTTCACTTAATCCTGCATGGTAATCATTTTCCCATATTACTGTTTATTCACAATTTTCATGAATATATAATAGTTCATTGAATTTATGAGTCCCTTGACAAAATTAAAAACATATATTTTAGTGGGCATTTGTTTTACCCGGAGTAATATAGACTAGATCTTTAGACAATCTAGGTTCTATTTATATCCTCAGTCAGGTAAATTTTGTAGAAACAGATGAACAGAATAATCAGAAATGGCTACTGGAATTTGTGGGTGCTATTTAAGGTCAGTGTCAATGATAAATTGATTAAAGTCATGTGGCAAGTTCACAGTCAAAGGCCGAAGCTCCAAGAGAGACCCAGGACAGGCTGAGTTGAGAACATAATATACACAAATGACTTAGAATTTTGGATATATTACATAAAAAGCAAAACGCAAGTTAGGTGAAAACTTAGGGAGACTGGAGTAGACCATTAGCATTTGTGAATTTAGTACCCATGAGTTCAGCTATTCACAAGAGACCTTGCAGGGCCAGGGTATGGGGTGATTTATCATTGCGCTGCAGTAGCATTTTAAATCACATGCATTTGCAAAGCTTGCGTTCTGACCAAGCCACTCAGTCTAAGAACCTAACCAACCACCCAGCATTTTGTGTTTTAATCAGTTTTATGGTTTCACACTCCTTGACGAGAACTTAGCAATTCTCATAATGTGATAAATTACATTTCTTTGTGAGGAAATTAGACAAGAGAAGAGTATCAACTGCGAGAGCTGGTGCTGAAAGGGAAGAGAAAATAAGCCTAAAAACCTGATCGTCCCTGCCAGAAAGCTGAACCCTTGGATCCTTTAAGGAATGGAATGTCACACTTGGCAGTTCTCGAGCTCCATGACATAAACGAGTCCACCACACGCTCTGCACAGCATTAAGACAAAGACATTTGTGATTCCACTTCAGGCAGCTCTCTACTCTGTGCAAATGAAGTAAATTATCAAGCACAACATCAGTGTTTCAGTTTTTGATTATTTCTTTTTCAGGGAGAAATTATATTAGAGCAATATTTGTGAATGTGCTGGTTCAAGGAAGACTTGGCTGTATCAAGGCTTTGTTCTAACAAAATCTCTTTTCAGTGAGAAGATGCAGTGAGTCAGTTTCAACTCTGACAAATTCTGAGTTCTCTGTAAATTCCAGAGAAGTGAGGTAGGGTGAGACTAACCTGTTGAGGATAGAGCAATGAACTTACTATGCAATGTGACTGGTGTAGACTCGTGATTCACATCTCAGCTTAGCCAAAAGAAAGCTGCCTTCATTTGAGTGCTAAATATACCTGGGATTAGTGGGGTGACTAGAAGATCATTTTAAGCCAACCATGCAAATTTGCTTTGATCCCGACTTGGAGATCCACAAAGAGGCTGGGTGTAAAGGAAATCGTGCTAAGGTCAATTTTTAAAAGCAATAAAAATGAAAACTGTTGCACAAAGAATGAGTATACATAGCCCTGACTTGTCACAGGCAAAATGGTGGAGGAGATAAAGTTGGTTTCTAAAGTCTGCCCTTAGAAACAGAGTCCAGAAGACCAAAGTTGAAATCCTGTCTGTTCATTGCTACATATACTACTTGTTCACACCACTGCTCTGAGCCCCCAATTTTCTCACCTGAAAATTAGGGGCAATACAATTGATCTTGCAAGGCATATAATAAGCCAGTGTTTCACATTTTCCATCCATGTATCCTCGATATCAGAGGAGGTACCCTTTCCCCTGGAAGGACCAGAAAATTAAGTGCAAAGCAGGCTGAAGCGAGCACTACTCTTGTTGGTTCTGGGCCTAACATGCTCACAAGAAGGTGGGCTGTCTGGCCGCAGTGATCTCTCCAGCCTGGTCCACCACCCTCTCCCCTACCCTGTGAACTTTAGACTATTTTGCATTTCTTGAGTGTGCCTACTTGCCACTGACTTCAAGGCCTTGGCTTATGCTGTTCCATCTGCACCCCCTCTAGGCCACTACTACTCCCTGCCTTTCATCTTCTTAGCTCTCCCCATCTTCAGATGGCATGTCACTCGTCTTTGTCCTAGGCTTTTTTAAGAACTGCAGTGCTTCCCTTCACAGGACTTAGCCCAGCTTTTGTGACTAACTCATCTACCTCCTTCATGGGTTCTAAATTTCCTGAGATCAGGGACCATTTTGATTTCTGCCCATCACTGGGACACCAGCACTTAGCACAATGCTCAGGAAATATTTGTTGAATAAATAAATCAATGAATCTTAAAAATTCATGCTAAGCTTTTTATTTTCTTTTATAATACCCCTACCTGCATTTGTTGGAGATAAAACACACTGTCCTAAAGCTATAATCCTTGAGTCAGGTGGTCCCTCCAGGAAGTTGATTCATCTTAGCCTTAACCTGACACTGATTCATTGCTACAGCTACCAGAATGGATGACCTTCCCCTAGTTTTATAACAGGGAAAGACCCTGAAACAATCATAGCTAAAATTACCTTTTCTATTCTCTTGCTTGCTTCTTCCCCAGGATCAGCTAGTTACTGGCAAACACCTGCAACTAAAATGACTGGAAAGGGTGTTGCAGGAGATTTCTCTTCTGTCCTTGTTGAGCTATTAGCATATTTAAATATCATGCCTTCCTCAAGCTCTTCCCCCATAAGAGACTAGATTCACCTCAACAATCAGCACTCAAGAATGGTTCCTACTGAAAAGAAATTTTTCTTCAGGTAAAGCTGACAAACTGACCCCTTCCTCTTAAATTCTGATTTCATAACTTATGGTTTGGATGGCATATGAGTCATAGTTGCAAAAGAATGACCGCAGTTGACTTAACGGCTTTTTCTCTCTGAATGTAAAAATCAGAAAGCTTAAAACCCTGGAAAATAAGACAGATACTTTTTCCAGGGTGAACCTTGTTCCATTTTGTGCCCCTCATCTGCCTTAGAAAGAAAAGGGAAAGGTTTTCCCTATAGTAGAAGGCAATCTCTGCTTCCCACTAAGTTTCCAAGATGAGAAATTTACCAAATCCAATGGAAAGTGGACAAAATGATAGACAAAAGTCTCCTGAAGTCTTCTATTTCCCCAATTATTTTTTCAAACCCATTTTACGAGAGTTATTATTTCAGGGATAAAGCTTTTCAAGCCATTAAAATACATATGTTTTGTGAGAGAAGATATTATAGTAGAAGTATATTGTATGTCTCTGAATCAGACTTTCTGGATTAAATCCGATGTAGTAGCTAGCTTTATTTAGCTTTCCTATGCCTCCATTTAATCATCTGTAAAATGGGATCATAGTAGGATCCATCTTGATTGTGCAAAACAATAGATTTGGACTAAACCAATAGGTTTGTGGTTGGAATCCCTTGTTTTTAAAAAGAGTCTGCAGAGGTAGTAATCAGGGCAGCCCTGGGATTCAAGTCCAGAACTGACCATATGAAGGGAAATAACAAAAAAATAGAATTTTGTGGTGGAAGAGGAAACTCCTAAGAAGTTCATAGGAACAAAAAATGTGAAACTTCTTACCTAACTTGTCATCTATACCTTAGTTCAGCTCCTTCCTAAAAGCTACTTCTGAGCAAGGAAGGCAATAATTTTGCTTTTGCATAATGGTGTAGGAAACATCTGTGTATTTGATATTTTTATTCTTTATATGCATTTTTTTGTATTTTATTAAAGGAAAGTGGTATCTTATTTTACTTTCTTTAAAGTTGGATATCCTCTTGGTTGTGTAATACGCCATTATTAAGATGATCATTATGAGGACGTAGCAAAATGAAATTTATATTTTAATGATTCATTCAGAAGACATTTCTTGAGACCCCATTCTCTTGTCAGGCCCTGTGCTAAGTTCTGTGTATACAGACATAAAATGTATCCTCTGATAGGAGCTTTTTACATAAAGTGGAGAAGACAGTCAAGTAAATAGACTCGTTCCTGAGGAGTGATGGCTGAGGGCTTTTTAAGGGCAAAGTATGGGTTTCCATGCAAATGGGCAGAGGAAGACAGCTTGCAGGAAGGCATGAAACATGGGAGAGCGACACTCACTTTGGGAAAATGTAAGTGGCTGGGCAACAGGGAAAAGATCAGGATGGAGAGGTAAGCAGATGAAATGAAAAAGGTTAGGATGCCATGCTAAGGAGTTTTACAGTGAGGGTCATAGGAAGCCATCGGAGGACTTTCATTTAGGAAACAATTTAGACTGATTTGCCATATTGAAAGCCCAATCTAACAATAGTTTGGAGGAAGAGGAGGAGAGAGGAAATAGTGGGGTTATGGAATCTGTAAGGAAATCGAGGCAGTTCCAGCATGGAAGAGTAAAGCTCTCAGTCATTATACGTAACACAGTGTTTTCTTCTTTTACCTAGTGCAAAAGAGGTGGCCCATTTTTGATAGCCTTATTTTTCAGTGATGCTATTGCTCTTATGTCCACTCTGCAAAAGAAAGAGGGAGAGATAATTATTTAAAAGTATTTCTTAGAAATTAAATGCTGTGCCAGTTGCTTTCACGTATTAATAGCATTGTGAATTGAAGTAGGTAGGCATTATTTCTAACCATTTCCAGCTGAAAAAAATCACAGAATCACACTTGTGAATATATTTCCTTGAGCATAAAGATTTTCTGAAAGTAGAAACTGCATTGACTTCAGAACTTTGGAATGTCATTAGAACTGCAATAATTCTGCCCAATATTCTTATATCTTGCCCTCCACCCCGCACACCATTTGTGTTATTCATCAGACGTACTAGTTCTCCCCTGTTTGGGGCACATGGTGGAACTGCATTTCCTAATTCCTTTTTGCTTTGGGAGGGCCATGTGACTACTTCTGGCTGCTGAGTTGGAGTGAAATGGATTCACGTCGCTTCTAAGCTCAGCCATTTAATTGCCGCTGTGAGGCACTCCAAAGCTCCCTCTTCTATCCTGGACTGAGGATAACAGTGATTCCCAAACAAAGTTCGAAGCTTATCTGTGGTGAACATGTTGTATGAATGAGTAATAACCTTTTGTTATTTTAATCTAGACTTTCTCAATCTTGGTGCTCATGACTTTTTGAGCTCAGTGATTCTGTCTTGGGAGTGAGAGGGGTCCCCGCAGTGCTCTACAGGACATGGAGCAGTAACCCTGACCTCTACCCATTAGATGTCAGTAGCCTCCCTCCCCACGTTGGGGCAACAAAAACTGTCCAGATATTGTCAAATGTTCCCTATGAAGAAAATAGTTCCTGGTTGATAACCACTATTTTAAGCCACCTAGATTTTTGTTCATTACTGCACTGTAATTTAGCTAAGACTGGCACATACCCCAATCCCTTGTTTTTTCATCTTTCATTCCTTCCCTTGTAAGGTGAATTTTTCATATATTCTTTGAATCTGTAAAACATTACATTTTATACCCTAACAATTGTTTACCTTTTTATGTATTTAAAGCAATCATTCCGTTCATATGCTATTAAAATTTGTCCTTTTGGGGTCCCCACTCAACCTAGTCAAAATGATTTCTAATAACATGTGTCCCTTGGCAACAGCTATCACTAAAACAAGTAGGAACTTTTTTTTATTGTATCCCAGTTTAGTTTATTTATAATTCCCAGGTTGCTATCAAAAACTGGTTCATTTTGGCTCATTTGAGGATATACGGAAGGTAAAAGAAAATACTGACAAGGAAGGCTCTTGTTCTTAAAGAGTTTGCAAACCAGTTGGGCAGATGATGTGCATTCATAGAAATATAAATCTTTATACACTTTGTGCATTCTTTTACCATATATGTAAGGTGCTCATAATGGCATCTGGCACATGGTAAGTACTCAATAATGTTAGTCATTATTATTATAAACATCATTATTTTTTATACCGTTTAAAATATGCCCTCTTCTATACAGTAAACTCTTCACAAACAAGAACCCTATGTTACTCAACTTTGAATTCCCAATGTTTGCTATTTTGTACAAGGAAGACCCTCAAAAATAATGAAGGAATGCAAGTGGAAGTCAAAGTGCAAGTATACAACACAATTTACTTGGATTTAGAAGAAGGGAGAGAACTTCAGACTGAAGTACACCAGGAATATTTCATGGCATTACATTTTTTAGGCCAAGGGTGAAGAACTTGGGAGAAAACTCTTTGTACTTAGATAGTAATCATTTCCGTTGTTTATTATTTTGTCTGTCTCCTTTGGGGAATGAGTAGTCCAAATAATATAGTGTGAGGCAAATAAAGTGAGCCTCTGGGTCTGAAGACCTGCATTAAAACCTTAGCCCTACCATGTATATAGTCTGTGCAGGAAAACATAATCTTAGTTCCTACATCTCTAGAGTGATAATTGTTAATATCTTTTCCACATACATCATTGGAGTGTTAAAGGATGTATATAAAACATTTAGTAAAGCCCGTTCTCATGAAGTGTGTTACTGCTACCAGTTTACAAGTACAAATAAGAAACCCCTGGAGGCTTGACAGATGTCTTTCTGAACATCTGGAAATATGTCTGCAGAGTTATGACTGATATTTCTGAACATCTGGAAGTAAGTCTGCAGGAAATGACTGATATTCCATACCTGGGCATCTAAGAGTGAGATGACAAAATAAGAGAATAATAAATGCACCAGCCTAGAAGTAACAGGAAACAAGAGTCCACTTAGTGGTAGCATTTAGTTAGAAGTATCTGGGGTTAGACAACAGAACTGTGGTTCACTAAAGAATCCAACCCTAGACTTCCCGTCATCAAGAGGCACGAAGCTGAGGGGTCCTGCTGTTCTGTTAGGGTTTTCTCCCTGCCTGAGGTCATCCTGACCATCAGTGTGTTCCTGGCCATTTTCTCACCCAATATGAGGAAAAGATAGGTCTGGGAACCTATCAAGTGGTTTATTAGAAAGGAAGAAACAAATCACAGGGTGAGAAAATGAGGAAAGAAAGGGATTGGAAATAAATGCCAAAAGGCTGACAAAATGGCACTGGAGCCCGAGAGGGGAAAAAATAGTTCAGAATCATAATATAGCTGTTCGGTGTGGAGGAAAATTTTTCCCACAAAAAGCAAGCCTTTACCAAAGCATTACTTAATACTCCAGTGAGCAAGATTCATGAGAATGAGTAAGATCAAGGGAATTTCAAGAGAGGGGGCAACTTTGGGCAGCTGAGTGACATCCTGTGGCTTCCATGGGCCTGATATGGCCAATCAAGATCTAGACTGTGGTTAAAGAGGGTTTGCCGAACCCTGCCTGAGATGCTCCACAGACCCACTGACCACCTTCCCTCCAGCTCTCCTGTGTGATGACAAATAACAGGCTCAAATGATGAAAGCCTTGATCTCTATCTGTAAATATTTGACAGCCTCACAGTGAAGATGAAAGAGCCTGGATTTGATGGCTCCAGAAGAGAGTATGTGGGCCCAGGGGAGGTAGATTTTAGTGCAATATAAAGAAGATCTTTCTAAAAATAAGGGTGCCCTGAAAATCAAATGACAAGAAGTACTTGAGCAGAAAGTAGATAAATATGTACTTAATGTGGTAAGGAATTGGAATATAAATCCTTTCCAGTTCAGCATTCCTGTCACTTTAGTCCTATCTTCCACCCAGCATAGGCATTTCCTCTATAGCATCCTTGGAAAATACAGCTCTCCAGCCAATTTTTTTTTTTAGTACTTATTTAAGTGTGCATGCTACTTGCTACAGTTCAGTCTTCAAGAGGTGGCAATTCACTGTTTTATGTAAGTTTTCTGGAAAGGGTAGAGGGAATGATTCCCTGAATGCAGGTGGAAGAACAACCACACTTGACCAAAAATTGAACAGAATATCCTTCAGTTTGAGAACTTACTGAGAAAACTTGAAGTTATAGCACTTCATGCTTCTGTTTTGCCTTTTATTGATATACCTAAGTTAACTATTCACTGCTGAAGATGTAAATCGACATTTGATTAGTACTTTATAATTTGAAAAGTCTTCACATTTAAAAAAATTCATTTAGACTGCAGGAAAACTGCATTGTGATCTTACTTCACAGGGAGGACACTTAGAAAATAATAGAAACTGAAACTTGAATTTGCATCTTCGTGCTGGAACTGTGCTGAAGGTTTTATGTACATTTACCGCTAAGTCTCATAACACCTGTACAAAGTGGTTATCATTCCCATTTTATTCCCAGGAAGCAGAGGCTAAAAGTGGTAATGTAGTCCAAGAGGTGAAGCTGGAGGTCTTAGTAAATTGGGCGCCCATCAGCAGAACAAAGGGCCAAATATTCAGATCAAAGAGTCTAAGAAGCAAGAATTCAGAGTCTGTTCTGCACTCAACAAACACGAGTGTGATGCTGCTCCTGGTTTCAAGGGTCTTATGGTTTAGGAGGATCTAGGCGACAAGTCTGCTTTGCGCTGGGGGCCTCAGCGAGCAGCCTGGAACTCCATCCAATGTATCTAAATGCGATCCCCACAGTAACCTCACCAGAAAGGTATGGAGATACTAACGACTCGCCAAAACCACATAGTTCCTATGTAGCAAAGCTTGAGCTTGGAGCAATTGTACTGGAATTCAAAGCTTCATATTCTTCCAAACTCTAAACGTAGCCAAAACTTCAGCTCACTCAGTGTTATTATTCTCATACTTAGTTGAATCTTTGCCTACAAAGCTTTTTTCAGTGCCACTTCAAAACCCCAAATTTTCAACAGATAAACCTAATTTCCACTTAAAAAAAAAAATCTTAGCCACTGTCAACATTTCATCTCAGAGTTTCTCTTTCCTTACCCACCCTGGACTTCTCTTTCCCCTCCTTGCAAAAGAAGTCATCTGTGTCTGATCCCAGGGTGAACTCTCCCTCCCACTGGGTTCATGGCAGACTACTATAATGGAGAGAACACTAGAACTAGGACAACTAACTTGTTTTCCAGGCCGTGCTTTGGCTTCTGGGTGATACCGGATCATTTTCCCATACAGGGCATTTTTCATTTTGTTTGTGGTTTTTCTTTTTTTAAAAGAATTCATTATATCTAATTTAACCATAATAGCAACTCTTGAGATAGATACTATTATTACTTTCATCAAACAAATGATGAAACTGAAACCTAGTGGGAAATTAAGAGATAAAGACAGTGGCACACAGAAAATAAGTGATGGAGTCAAAATTTGGCCCCAAATCTGTCAGAACCTAGAAACCATACTCTGAAGGATGGTGCTCATTGTGTTCCTTGGTTGCAATCTCTTTTCTGTAAAATGGATCAGTCAGTTTTGTTTTATGTCTAGAATTTCTTTTCAAGCAGAATGACCTGAGGAATCCAAAGATACAAAGAGAAAAAGCACTAGTTAGTGTATTTTTCGGGTTCCAATGCTATTTGTTTATGTATATTTGCATATACGTATTTATTTAATGCATGCTTTTTATTCTAAAGGCAACTGAAATATTTCAAGATTATGTATCAGTAAGCACATTCAGAATCACTTATTCCAGTGATTTGTTTTGGTTTCATAGCACAAAAATGGTGATTCACATAGAGGAGTTTTTTATAAAAGCAGTTTTTCAATGGATAAGCTCATTCTTCCATTAACAATCAGAGAAGATTGAAAGAAAAGCAACAGGATATTTTTATTTCCAGATTGAATAACTAACATGATCTAGTAGTGGCTCACTTTTGTTATTTGGTAAGTGTTTCAGTTGGGGAGTGTTAATATACTGGCTCCTATCTAGCTGGTTGAAATGTCTTGGCAGGAAATACTTTTCAAATATATCTGATAACAATATAAGATTTCCCAGTGATTTCTTTTAAAAAACCCTCAGATGTCATAGCATACCTCTGTCTTTCATTTTTCAAGGCTGTAAAAATCTACTTTGTTTTCCATTCAGTAGAAATTCGAAGTTTCCATTTCTTGCTGATACCTTATTTGGAATAATAAGCATGAAAATACCAGAATTCCGAAAAGCTGTTGTATTTTTGTTAGCTACTTAATAAGTGGAATTCCTTCACTGACAAACACATTTTTTTCCTTCTATTAAAAGTCTTTGAAATATTTGTACTAGCACCTTGCCTTCAGTTCATCATATAGGTTGCCTATAAAAAAAGCAATTCTGGAACATGCTGCCAATATGAATACCAACAAATATGAAAAATTGCTTTTTTAAGGCTGCCCCTTAATATAATTGGTTAATATGGCTTGATCTGACACTATGTAGAAAGACGTTTCATGTTTGTAAGAAGTTAACGCTTAATGTTTGACTACAATACTGTTAAGGAGCCATTAGATGGTGAACACTGTGCTGTTAGCTTTAAAGAGAACCATTAATTACTTCAATGCTTTTCCCAGGTATTACATTCTCATCATCTGCACAGGTGTTACTACACTCTGGCCAGTTTAAGGTAAAATGTCTTTTTTATTTTCATCTGCATGAATCCAGCATAGAAAAATAAGAACTATGCTGAGATACATAGTATTGGCAGTAAAGCTCCTTAAAGAGTTTACAAAACTATTTTCACTAATCTATCATGTATTTTGGATGTTGCCGCTATGTCTCTCTAGACATATCAGAAAGTGGGAACAGGTGTATATATGTTTTTATAATGGTCTCATTCTCTTACATTTGAGTTGAATTGTTAAAAAGTACTAGATTTTTTGACTTTCCCTCCACAGAACCTGATTTTCTGACATGGGAGGAAGAGCATGTCTGTCATATCACTAACATGCAGTATGCATCAAACTTGGTAACATTAAAACTAATTAATATTGAAAGAAAACAAGTAGAAGGGCCTATTTTATTGCTTACTGTCTTGTATTTAGATATGACTACCCTGTCAGGAAACATAACGCTATTTTGAAATAGTTGGTTGCATAAAACACACTGCAGGCATGGATGATTTTATGATCATAAACATGGATTCCTCCAGTTTTTCCATCCATCATTGTAGTTTCTTGATTTTAAGTGAGTTAGTATGAGAGTTGTCAGCCCTTGCCTTCATTCCTTATATTATTCTCAATGGGTTGACATTAGTTGATGCATCAGTAGATGCTAATAGGCCATATCTAATTTACCCTTTTAATTCTCTCTCCTTCTCTCACCAGAGATGTCTTTCTAGTTTTAAGGGTATTCTTTACACCTCCTGAACAAAAGCCAACATTTATGAATGCAAAAATGAGACAAGAATAACTCAACATTTGCAAAAAAAGTTTATCAATAGAAAGTCAAGCCAGAAGCCTCTGAGATTTAAAATTAGCACTAAAATTATCTATAACATATTATTTTGAATCTAAACATTTTATATTCCTGTCTTATTGCACTGTTGACTATTAATTGAAGATGGGAGCATGTGCCAAGCAGATACAGCAGAGTCCTGCCTTGCATGGATGAGCTGAGGTAGCATGCTTGCTTTTGTTCAAATTTATGAGAGTTGACATATTCAGTGTTGAATTTTTTTAAAAAGTTGAATGCAGAGCTAAATAACCTTCCTACGCAATGACACATTTACCATAAGTTCTCACCCCTACCCCTCTCTTTCTCTCTGTCTCTCTCTAACACACACACACACACACACACACACACACACACACATATACACACACACCAGCAAAAAGGTTTATTTTTATTTTAAGGCTTGCTTCAAAATGAGTTAAAATAGTGAAACACATTAAAATTCCAATGGCCCACAATGTTTTGAACTTTGAGTGTGTACATTTTACTTATAACACTTAAAATACATTTAAACACATTGATTATACCTTAAAATAAACAGCTTTGAGCATCTGTACAGAATTCCAGGATGTCACAAAATACAATTTGAAAACAATGGGATCAGATCTTTTCCAGGTTTCCTTCCAGTCCTAGCCTTTTATGTTTATGGCTATTTTTCTGTAATCATATTACTTTCTCCATTTCTACTTATCTCTTTATTCTTTTTTATCTTTCCCTGCTCTCTCTACCACTTTCTTTTTCCCAGAGGACATATACGTTTAAACTGTGGCTAGTGTGACTGAGGAACTTAATATTTAACTTTAACATACATAAAAACAGCTATATGTGGCCAGTGTCTATTATATTGGACAGTACAGATGTGGACTATAAATACTTCTACAAATTACTAATATAAAATAATCAATAGAGGAAATTAGAAAAGTCAGTGGACATCTAAAAAGATGCTGAAGCTCAATACCAACCAAAAATTAGGTATTGTTTTTCACTCTTCAGACTAACAAGAAACAAAGATTGGCAACATATGTGGGATTACATGGGCTTAGTGCTACCCAACTCCAGTGAATGCCCTTCGTCTTGTAGTTTGTATGAGTGGTGCCCCCTGCATGATTCTTTTTGGAAACCTTGATATCTAACAATGTCCGAGTAGTTAAATTAGTCATGGCACATCTCATCATCTACTATGACATATCATGCAGCCAGTAAAGAGAATGAAGTAGAGATATATGTTCTGGAGATGACACATACCTGCTAGACTTAGTGAAAAATATTATTTGTAAAACTGTATGCACAATAAAATTCCATTTATGATTAACAAAACAATAATGAAAACAATCAAGAAAACTAAAAATCCTATGTGAGGAAATTTAGTGTAAAGTTTAAGAGTATAGGCTCTGGGGCCAGACTGCTTAAGACTGAACTGTGTCTCTGACACTTGCTAACTGTATGCCCTTCAGAAAATTACTAAGCTCCTCTATGTATCAGTTGCTTCCTCTGTAAAATGGGGATAACAATAGTGTCTATCTCATAGGAGTATTATGAGGCCTAAATAAATATTTGAAAAGCCTTGAGAACAGTGCATGGCACATAGTGAGCAATATTATTATTAGCATTATTATCATTACATATTTGTGCTTACCTGAATATGCATACAAATATAGAGAGAAATATCCAGAAGAAGACACATCAAACTGGTAACATTTCCTCATCACAGAAAGTTCTACTAGGCAGTACTGTTCTAGATATTAATCTTTGGTTTTATACTTTGTGTGTATTTCTCCAAGACTATTACTTGCCTTTTAAGGCTACCAGTGTCTTTTATAAGACAAATATTTTTAACTTTATGTAGTCTAACATGTTAATTTTCCTCTTATTTGTACACTGCTTAGCAAAGCTGTTTTACTCTGTGATTATAAAAACATTATTTTAAGTTTCGTTTATCTCTTTAAACCAGCTGAAATTTAGCCATCTGTATGGTGTGAAGTAGGGATCCAGCATTTTTTTTGGTAAATATGTATAGATCTACTTTTTTATAAAAAAATAATTTTTATTTTATTTTATTTATTTTTTAAATTTTGGTATCATTAATCTACAATTAGATGAAGAACATTATGATTACTAGGCTCACCCCTTCACCAAGTCTCCCCCACAATCCCCATTACAGTCACTGTCCATCAACGTAGTAAGATGCTGTAGAATCACTACTTGTCTTCTCTGTGTTGCACAGCCCTCCCCGTGCCCCCCCCACACTATACATGCTAATCATAATGCCCCCCTTCTTTTTCCCCCACCCTTAAAAGAAATGGGATGATGAGTTTATACTGGGTGTTTAACTTGGCATGTTTGTGTTTGGCTACAGCTCAGAGGCCAATACCCCATTTAACAGGTGCCCATGTCCTCTAGTTCTATGGTCCCTTGCTCCCTATTACCTCCAGCATGCCAGATGATGGCTTAGCCATGATTGCCCATTTATTCACTTAATATTTTTATATGCAGGAACTACTTCTTAATCCCATGTATCTATTAAAACAGAGTATCAACAGTGGACTGAAAAAAGAATGCATGCCTAGTCTTTCTTACACCAAGCCTCCTTTTCTCATTTATATTGCTGTGTGGTTCTTTAAAGGGTTGGCATTTGTGGCCCGTTGATCTGTGTTTCTGTTGCTGTGCCCATGCCCCATCTTTAAATTACTATGATGTTAGTTAGACTGTTTTCTGTGTTCTGGAATAACTGATGTAAATATAAATGATCTACGTCTTAACAGTTTTTTCTCAACCCGTTTAAAAATCACATGCTTGAAGTCCCATTTAAAGAATGATAACAATGTTCATTGATAGCGTATTTACATGCTAAATATAATTATCTTGTGAGTAACTGTGGATTAAGAATCTGAATCACTGAGAGTTAATTAAGTTGGCCAAAGTGGCATAGCTAGGAGGGTGGCGTCAGGATCTGAGCCTGGGCACTGAACGCCAGAGCACAGCCCTAACTCTGGAGCAAGTACTTCAATTTGGGGAATGAATATGAGGAAGAGAGAGAAATTTAAGTAAAGGAAAATAGTTCTCCTATGTTTAATAATTACTCTTTTCCTAGGTCTTCATCAGTTTTCCTCTGTATTTGTGTCTCCGATGTTGTTCATAATACTGCTCATAGGAACCCTTTATTCTCTGTAATCCTACTAGCCAAAAATCTGTTGCTTTATAAATCTTTACAAAGAGCACATTTAAAATTTATATTAGTATGATCTTTAAAAATATATTTTATTTCATCATTTTTTAAGTCTTCAATAATTCCTAGATCACATTTCTTTTGTGTTATTTTGCTGCTTTTTAAGATCCTTTTTTTAAAAATTGAGGCATAATTATATATATAACATATTAGTTGCAGATGTACAACATAATAATTAAATAGATAACATATTAGTTGCAGGTGAACAACATAATAATTCAGTATTTGTATATATTGTGAAATGCTTACCACTGTAAGTCTAGTTAATTCCTCCACACACAGTTACAATTATTTTTTGAGGACTTTAAAGATCTACTCTCTTAGCAAACTTTCAAATAATGCAAAAAAGTATCATTAACTGTAGTCACCATGATGTACATTACAGCTCCAGGACTTAATTATATTATAACTGACAGTTTGTACTGTTTGACTCCCTTTGTCCATTTCACCCACCCCCACTCCCTGCCTCTGGCAACCATCGGTCTGTTCTCCATATCTACGAGCTTGGTTTTGTTTGTTTTTGATTCCACATAAAAGTGAGATCATTTGGTATTTGTGTCTCACTGCCTGACATACTCACATTACATAATGCCCTCAAGGTCCATGCATGCTGTCACAAATGGCAAGATTTCATTCTTTTTTATGGCTGAATACTATTCCAGTATGTGTGTTTGTGTAAACACATATGTACATAGTTTCATTCATACATCTGTGAACACTTAGGTGTTTCCATATCTTAGCTCTTGTAAATAATGCTGCAATGAACAGAGGGGTGCATATATCTTTTTGAATTAGTGTTTTTCATTTTCTTCAGATAAATACCCAAAAGTGGGATTGCTCAATCAAATGGTAGCTGTTTTTTAATTTTTTGAGGAACTTCCACACTGTTTTGGTAGTGATTGCACAATTTATATTCCCATCAATAGTGTATAGGTGTTCTCTTTTCTCCACATCCTCACCAACACTTCTTCTTTTTCATCAACATTTTAATTTCAATTAAAATTCTTGGGTGAAGAAGGTGTGGGGCACTTATTTTCATCTTACCTTTCCTCTTATAAAGAGTGTTATGGCTTTGCATTTCCTTATGAATACCACTTTGGCTTATATGTTTCACTGTGAAAATCTCTTTTTATTCATTTCTAAACTATTTGTAGATTTAATTTTGATTACTTCTTTAATGTAACATTTATCAAGAGGTATTCTAAATCTCCAAATGGATGGATTATTTTTTATTCTTCTTTGTCTTTGGAAATCTGTGACAGAGAAAATGCCATAGATTCACCCAACCCTGTCCCAGCTCTCCTCTTTTCTGAGCAGATAGGAGCCTGTTCTCCACAACCCCTACATTTAGGCAGGACCACGTGAGCAATTCTGGCCTATGAAATGTGAACAGAAGGGACATGTGACACATCCAGGAGCTGCTGAGACAATTTCTCTGCAAGTTCTCTGGTCTTGTTCTCTGGACTGGTAAGGGTAGAGGCCTTTGCTGAGAATGGCTGAATCCCAGGATGAAAGAATTCTGGTGAGAAGGAGAAATAACAGAATGGATTTTGTATGAGGAAGAAATAAACTTTTGTGGTTTTGGGCCATGGAGATTTTGGGGTTTCTACTTCAGCGTAGACCTAACCTAACCTGGTGAATATATACTATTATTATTGCTGTGTCAACATCTTCATAATCATTTTCCTCCTGTGAGTTAACTTGCATGCAGGAGAAACACAGTCAAACAAAAATGTTCAGTTTTAGGGAAACCCAACAGAAACTTGTCAGTACTATCAATTTACTGAGGTGGCTGCCCTTATGCTCTTAGCAGTCTTTATGTAAATATGGTGTCTTTCCATTCTTTCATTCATTTTCATTTCCCAGGCCCTTATTCTGTACAAGATTTTGTGCTGAGCTCTGTGGATACCCTCTGTGAATAAGAATGTACAATGAGAGCATGACAAGTTTTCCTGAAAGTTTCAAATAAGAATGCATAAGGATGACTCAGACCAAATGCTCTTTCCAATGTCTATGGCCTTTGATCCCCCAAATTGCTGCATCACCCATCTCCCCAAGTTCCCCCATGATCATGGTTCAGTAGAGAATTTTCCTTATTTTGATCACTTTCTGAATTAACACGTATTTTGTGGGTTTTGTTTTTAGATAGCAGCCTGAATGCTGCTTCCGATTTGTGCAGTTTTCGCACATGCTATTGTTTGCAGACACATTTTGGCTGGGGCCTCATCTGATGAGCCATTTGTTAGTTCTGACTGGGTAGGTCACTTGTGGGCTCAATTAACCACTTGCCCTTCATCTGATGGTGCAAGTGGCCAATTGCACCTGCAATTAGCTAATTAACGGTTTGGTCATTTCCATAGGCAATTTTGCCTTTATCTAACTGTGGGGCTGCACAGGATTCCTTTCATCATCTGAACATATACCGGCCACTGTAGGCAGAAGATAATTCTTGACGAAGGTAAGGTAGCAAAAAAGGAAATGAAAAATTGTTTTGTTTTTAATTTCCTCATTTGGGTTTTTTTTCAATTGTTTTTTATTGTGGTAAAGTACACATAACATAAAATCTATCTTCTTAACTTTTATTTTTAAGTGTATATAGTTCAGTTGTATTAAATACATTCGTAATGTTGTGCAGCCATCACCACCATCTGCCTCCATAACTCTTTCCACCCTGTATAAGTGGAAATCTCCCCCCTTAAGCAATAACTTCCCATTCTCCTTCCCCCATACCCTGGCAACCACCCTTCTCCTGTCTGTCGCTATGAGTTTGACTGCACTGAGTATCTCGTGTAAGTAGAATCATACAAAATTTGTGTTTTTGGTGACTGGTTAGGAAATGCTGAAATTTTATTCTCCAATGCAGTTGTCCATGGTAGGCAAAACTCAGAGATTAAGAACTTAGAATTTGTTCTTTTCAACTTAAGACAATCTCTATGTAGATGTTTTAAAAATATTTTGATTACCAGGTATTTATCTGTTTGAATAAACATGTTTAACATCACAAGCTGAGAGAATTACTGGATTGTGTGTGGGCCCACGCCCTTATACAAACTCCTTCCAACAATCTTCACTGCTGCTCTGAAAGAGCTGAGGATGCAGTGGAACCTAGATCAGGCTCTCTCCAGTGGCATCGCAGGGAAGAAGAGGGCGGTGAACTCAAGAGGAGGAGGGGAAATTTATCACTGCTCTCCTTTTGAGAGATGCTTTACAAATGGCTTTTAGTGGGCTGAATAGTTCATTCAAGAACCAGGAAGCAGAACTGGAAGGTTGTTTTTTTTTTTTTTTCCTTAGTGCCCAGACAAAAGACTGCAAACATGTCAGAAGCCCCTTCTGCCTGAATCCAAAATGAACGGAGTCGAGTTCTCCCTTCCAGAGAGTGACCAGTACATAGGCAGCAATCACAGAAAGCACATATTGTCCAGATTTTTCATTGTATATAATCTGTTGAAATCATAGCCATACCGTCAATTTCTATGGCCCATCTGTCAGGACATTGAAATCGCTTTATTTTACAGAGCCTGCTCACAGATTCAGTAAGGAATATTTACCGAGTGTCATCCGAGATCTCAGAGGTTCCATAAAACACTTAATTAACATACCAGATCCACTTCAGTTAAGCCTATACCTGCTTTCTGAATATCAGTTACCGCGATGATGACTCCTGAGGCTCAGGTCGGCATGGGAGAGAATCGCCAGATCTACTGGAGAGGGAACTAGAGGCAGAGCAAGGTGGGAGGGGGGTCCTCTGGCAGCTGCTGTTTTCCCCCCAGGTACCAGGAGCAGGTGACACAGCTCCACTAAAGAGCCACAGAAGGAAGGTCTGTAGAACTTCCTTGGTTTCTCTTCCTCTTTTTGTTTCATGTGTAATCAGCAGAAATGCTGCCTTGCATTGAGCAGTAATTGTTCATGTCATCTTATCTGACTTGCCTGGCTGGTCTCTACTGCTTACAAGCTATGTGACCTTAGGCAAGTGACTTAACTTCCCTGGGCCTCAGTTTCCCTTCTTGTAAAAGGAAGATAAAGTATCCCTAATGGAGTTGATATGATAATTAAAGAGGTAATGTGTTATTAGATTCTAGTATTGTCAGCCTGTGAAGGGCTAGAGACTAGCGCCTTAAGGTCAAGGGTTATTGCTCACAACATTTGCTCTGTATAGACTAAGTGCTAGCCACAGAACTGCTGATTGACTGAGTAGATATTAATGGGGTCACATCAGCAATAACACTGCTGCTTCTATAGCTTTGGGCCTTTTGTGTGCCCATGATGTCATCTACATGTAATGACTTTCAAGTGTTTATAGCAGTTTTCAAGAGTATCTCCTTCCTGGTGCCATATTTGTTGCCCTCTCTACAGCAGGGCATTTGCTCAGTGACACTAGCAACAAGTAAGCAACTCCTAAAACTGAACGGGGCCCGACAACTTTGAGACATTCTAGGGCAAGGTGGAGGAAAAGACCCCAGCCCCTGCTTTATGTCCCATTCCATACAGGCGTTGGTCCCCTTGCAGTGCCGAGTGAGACTTGATGATTCACAGGACTTCGTGAAGGGGTTCAGTAGTTGTTCTCTTCAGCTCCCTCATTCCAAAGGACTCAGATATGATGAATTCCACTGGGGCTGTGCTTGGAGACAAATCCAACAGGCTTTATGCCAATCTCAGAATGACAGAGCCCTCTATTCATTTGCCTCCTTTTCACTGTTTTCTCTCCCAGGAAACTCCTCACGTCTTTACGCAAAAAAAGGCATCTTGCTGGCGTGCCCCAAACTTCTCCGACATATGTGGACAAGTCTGAATGCCCATTTAGGATCATGCTGAGACCCCTGTTTTATATATCTATCTACTGTGATATTTGGCGCACCCTAGAAACTTAAAAAATATGGGTCTTTTTCTCTGTTCTGGAAACCACATCATACACTGGGGTCATGATTGTTTTTTTAGATGTTCAAATTACTTCTTTCTCTCAGGTATAGGGGAATTCTCAGACTAAAGTGTTTTGAATCATGATGAAAGCCTCAGATTTCCATGACTTAATTTCTCTAATTACTAGCTCGAGGAAGGCCTAGAACAGGCTTGAACTTAGCAGAGTGCTGCTCAAACACGTTTCTTCTTGAAGACGCAGTTGGACCCTACTAGTTCTCTTCTTGTCATTTTTTATGTCGAGCAAGATGACATTAGGTGAACCTGTTTCACTCAGTTTAGGCTAAGTTTGGCCGAGGTGATGAATGATGCCTTGGTGTGTTACAACAAAAAAGGTTTCTCACTCTGGCTTTCCACATCATACCAGGACCCAAGGTGACAGAGAAATTAGATTCATCCTGTTGATTAGGAGCCACTGAGTATTTTTAAGCAGGAGAATGACATTGTGAAGTCTGAGCTTCAAACCATCCCTCTGATGTGACGGCCCATTGGAAGAGCATGGGTAGGGGAGGAAGAAACTGGTAGCAAGGAACCAATTATAAGGCATGCGCCCAGTGGTATGGATGGGATGTGTGATCATAGTATCTACTGAAAGTTTTTCCTGGCTTGATGGAAACCAAGAGGCTCTGGGCATGGAGAGGAGATAACTTGCACCTTACGTGAAGACAGTCTAAAAGAGAGGGCAAAGGCGGTCCAGGTTAGTGCCCAGTTGCCGTAGAGACAGACTAACTCCTGGAATGCACAGTGAATGCAGGGCACAACACACACAAAAAAACAAGACTTCTGACCTGTGTGAAATGACCTGCCACCCCAGAAATACCTCTGGGCTCTTGGAGAGAGCGAATTGTTGCCGGCCTGGGGCCTATAGCAGGGGTTCAACATCTTAGCAAATGAATATTTGTCTTCTTGCACCTGTCGGTGCTCCAGTAACATCCTGCTAATCTCTCAGTCTCACTAGTCCAGGGCTTGCTTTCCATGGGATGAAACAGCTGGCAGCTCAGGCAGTTACAGGGAAGAGGCGCCCTCTTCGAAATGCATGCAGGGCTTCATGTTCAGGAAGTTGCTGGGGTCACCTCCTGAGGTTGTATTTTTGGCTTTGCCAGCCATCTTCCTGAGGTCACCATTTGTAGATACATCTGTGGAAATTTTAAGAGCAAGGCTATGCCTTAGGAGGAGGGGAGCCAAGGGGACTTAGGTATTTAAATGGGCTCTTTGTACTCTCCCTCTCTCTTTCTCTCTCTGTGGTTCACTGAGCAAACTAGCCCTGTATCACTGCATTGATCATTCTCCTCACCGCCTCCTGGAAAAGAATGAGCAATCTGTGAGAGATTTATCTCCAGGCTGGACTGTCCTCCAGCTGTGAGTGACAGTCAAAGAAAGGCTGTCCGTGCCGGGCCTGGGAAGATGGATTCCCCCATCAGAAAGTGCTGGAGGTGAGAGAACCCTCTTGGTGGCCAAACCCCCTCCCCAGAAAGGAAACGAAGGGGGCCTCAAACCGAATGGGCAGAGCAGAAAGGGAGCATCATCTAAAGGGTTGGCCGTCGTTCTCCCTGTTGGTCCCAGGAGCCAGGCTGCAGCCACATCTGTGAGCCTTCCGCTTCACTCAGTGTGGCTCTGGTGAGGAGACTTCTCAGATTTCAGGAGCCCTGCAAGGCTTTGGAATGCATGCCAGTGAGGAATTTGAACATCAAAAGGTTCAAAGGTGGTTGGAAAAGCAAAACACGTCTTCTCTGTCCTATTTTTGACTTTAGTAGTGACGACCGGTGGTACTAAGAATCCAGGAGAGTCTCAACATTTACCCAGCAAACCCTTTTTTCTAAGGAAGTCAGTACTCTGTGGCATTATCTTAATTTTTACAAGCTGCGGAAGGAGAAAAAGGGGTTATTTGACTTGGAGACACAGAGCAGCTTTAGTGGTATTCATAATGGAACATTGCAAATCTGGGGAGTCAAGGTTCAAGTATGGGTCTCTTCACATTTGACATATTTTTATTTTGGGTCCAAATGAAGTATATTTTGAATAGGCAGGACAATATGTCCTGCCTTCAATCAGAGATAATACCAGACTAAGATAATATTCTGAGACAGCAACTTCCATTTCAACTTAAGATAAATATGCCCTCAGTAAAATTTCACCCATTCTGGTTTCAAACCCTTGTCATGTCCAAGGTCAGTTAAATGTACTTGCAACTTAAAGCCAGTCAGGAGGATGAGCTAACATCAAGTTTTTTTTTTAAGTGAAAATTTATCCCTACTCACTGTTTTTGTTCCTATGCTATTCCTCAAAAAAAAAGTACACACATTATTCAAAAACTAGAAATAAAAGTATGGGTTAGCAATGGAACATAACAATGTACCAAGTCATTTAAAATAAGTTATTCCTAAACAGATAAGTACCGACTGAAAAAGCTTTCCATAGCTTCTGTGACCTTGACGTTTAATCTGAGATTCTGCTTCTGAACAAAATGGCTGAGCCTCCTGAAGAAGCAGGTTTCAGACTAATGCATTACAGTCAACAGCTAATTTTTGAGGACCTTTTGGGAAGATATGTAAGAAAAACAAGTTACGGATCCTGGCCTCAAGAAGATTACAGCCCAGGGTGGCTTTGAGCCCAAAGTGGGTGGCTGTGTATAATTTTCTCAGAATTCCAATTTGATTGTTTACAAAATTGGAATGAAAATATCTCTCTTATCTTCTTCACTGGATAGTTTAAGAATTAGGAGAGAGAGGGATGGAAGGAGAGAAAGAGGAAGGAGAGAGGGGTAGCGGTTTGGGAAGAATTTTGAATAATTGTATATTATTAAAAGGTTTTCTGTGACCATTCATAGTTGTATCCTACTTTTAAAACCTGACAGAGAGTCTTTCTGTGAGGTAGCTCGTGCAGCACCCTTATGAGAAATGTCCCTTATATTATTCCTTTTCTGTGGTTGCCTAGAAACAATAAAAACCTTATTTTCCTGGCCCCTCCCTCTTTTCTCTTCTCTTCTGCCTGTTGAGGGACAGATTCAGTACTGTGACAAACAGCTATGAAGATGTGTCTGTGGTTTGCCCATGTGGCACTTTGGGGATGAGTAGACTTTGAGCTGGACCTTCTCATATTCATTACCTCACTTAATCCTCACCGAAACCCTATGAGGTTTGCTCTCATTTTATATACAAGGAAACTTAGCCTCAAAGAAGTTAAGGAATTGCCCCAAGATCACAAAACTAATAAAGAGCACAGTTGGATTTCAAAATGATCTGCTTTGGCCTTGATTGTCTTCAGAGTAAATAGACATGAAAGCATGTTCCGGTCCTGGGACCTTCCTGTGAATCTCTGACCTTCCCACTTGGTCTTATTCCATGACCTATTTTGCAATGCATGTCTAGTGTCCAGTTTCTGAGCAGGCTCTGTTCACAAATGTGGGATACCCTGGGGTGACTGAAGAGTCTGGCTACCTGAGTTCAAGTTTCAGCTCCATTGCTTACTAAGCTGATCTCTAATTTCCTCATTTGCAAATTGGTAACAAATAACATGGGTCTCTTGTGAGGATCTGTCAACATAGTGTATGTTAGGATGCAGTCAGGGACTGGCTTATTAACCTGGTAATAGGTGCCTAGGAATCTGATTGTAAATTTGAGTTCTGATTTCAGGCTCATCTGGAATGGTCCCAGAACTAGGTGTGTCCTATAAACTGAAGGTACATTTAGGGGTGTTTAGCGACATATTTGGCATCATGGAATCCTGGTTTCCCCAGGGCTGCTTTTGTAGATGAGCCTGCTAGAAAATGAGGTAGCTTCAAATAAAATAGTTTGCTGAGAAATACGTTAGAGTCCATCTAGTTCATTGGTGTCTCCAGTTGTTTTTATTAGGGGATGCCTTATTTTTTAAACACTTCTGAAAAAGGATTTGTTATGCAAAAGTGACAAAAGAGAACTTTTCTGCATGGAGAGATGCAGGGAGACCCCAAGCCAGCAGCTCAGATTCTCATCACAAACCTCCTTTTCCAAAACCCTGAGGTTTTTTCAGAGCAGGTTTCAGCAGGGAAATGTACTGATACTTCTCACAACCTCATTTTGTAGATGAGGAAACTGATGTCCAGGAAGAGTTACTTATTAGAAAGTATCCATCTATTTTAGTATATAAAGGCATCATCTGCAACAACTTGGGTTGGTCTTATATGCAACTGTATGGCATGGTGATAGAAAAGCTAGTGTGTTCTATTTCTCTTTACAAAGGCATTTAAACAAATTTTCCCTTCCCCTTTCTTTCTTGGAGATTATATAATGATGACTCTGTTCACCTTCACTACAGAAGAGAAACACATAGAATATCTGAAAAAACAAGACTTTTGTAATTCATCTTTTAAGAAAAACAGCTACTCAACATGTATTAAAAACCTGAAAAATTTTCACGCCCTTTGACCCAACAACTTCTCTTCTAGAAATTTATATAAAGAAATTAGTTTTAAATGCAAAAAATGACTTATGTACAAATGTTTATCACCCAATTATTTACATTAGAACAAAGCTAATGTAACCAACCTATACATTAGGTAGAACAGTTGAATAATAGCACTTTAGTTCAATGGAATATTATGTAGCAATTAAAATAGATTTTACACATGAAATACTTGTTGAAATTAGTAAAATATGTTCAAGATCTATATACTGAGACCCATAAAACATTGCTGAGATCAGCTGAATAAGACTTAAAAAAAGGAGAGATATACCATCTCAATATCAGAAGATTTGATAGTATTATTCCTCCAGATTGGTAAATAGAATCAATAAAATTCTAATCAGAATCCTAGTCAATTAAAAAATATATATATATGTATAAGTAGGATGATTTAAAATTTACATGTAACCATAGAAAATCAGAATTGTCAAAGCAATTTGGAAAAAGAAGTGGGAGGTTTATAGGAGCTGATTTCAAGACTTATAAAACTACAGCAATCAAGGCAGTATGATAACATAAGAATAGACATAGCTCAATGGGACAGAATAGTATAACTCATGTATGCCAAGCTAACTCAATTGGAAAAGAATCATCTTTTCAACAACCTATACAGGAACAATTGGATATTGATATGGGGGAAATTGAACATTGATCTTTATAATACATCATATAGAAAATTAATTCAAAATGAATCCAAAATCTATAAATAAAAATTATATAATTTCCAGAAAAAAACACAGCAAAAAACTTCACAATCTTGAAGTAGGCAAGGATTTCTTGGGAGAAAAAGTACACTAATTATAAAAGAAAAACATGATAAATTGGACTTCATCAAAATGGAAAAACATTTCTACTCTTTGAAAAAAACTCACTATAAAGATTACGAAAAGGCAAGCCACATATTCAGTGAAAATATTCACAATGCATATATGTGACAAAGAACTTGCATCTAGGGTATATAAAGAGCTCTTATAAATCAGTAGTATGAAGATAATCCAATTTTTAAAAAGGCAAAATATTTGAATAGGCACACAATAAAGATCTATAAATGTCCACAAAGCATGTGAAAATATGTTCAAAATCACTAGACATCAAGGGATGAAGTAAAACCACAATGGCATATCACTACACATATGCCAGAATGACTAAAATTAGGAAGACTGACAATACCAAATGTTGGCTAGAATATGGAGCAATTAAACTGTCACACATTGTTGAATGGAATGCAAAATAGTACTGTTACTTTAGAAAACAATTCGATAGTTTCTTAAGAACTTATTCACTTACCTTACCACCCAGCAATTCCACTCCTAGTTATTTACCCAAGAAAAATGGAAACATGTCCACAAAAAAAAAAAAACTGTAAAAGAATGTTCATAGCAGCTTTATTAATGATATTACAGATTGGAAACAACCCCAATGTTTATCAGTAGGTGAGTGAATAAACAGGTGGTTGAATAAGTAATACAATAAAAAGCAAACTTCTGATACACACAATGATAAGGCTAAATCTTAACACCAATATGCTAAATAAACCAAGCCAGATAGAAAAGTCAGACACATGCGCACTGTCTGATTCCATTCAGGTGATGTTCTAGAGAAGGCAAAAAAATGAACATAAACTTAAAGAAAGCATACTGATGGTTATTTGAGGCTGGGAACAGGAAGGGTTGTTTATAAAGAGGGACAGGGTAATTTGCAGGGTCAACAGAAACTTCCTATACCTTGATTTGGATGATGGTTGCATGAGTGGGCACATATGGGTGAGTCATTGTAGAAAAGTTATACCTCCATAAGGATTAAAAAAGTGAAATATTTTGTTATGATTTTAATGTGAAAACATTTAATACTTAAGCAATAAAATCAAGATGCAAAAATTGTGGGCACAGTCTGATTATAACTTTTGAAGTATACCTAAAGCAACAAAAATACAAAAAAAACTTCTTAAGGGTGGTGATTAGCTATGACTTTTTTATGCCCAGTTTTTTCACTGAGCTTTCATTTGAAACTTAAACCATTTCACTGATGTCACACAAAGAAAAAAAACTATCTGCTGAGACACATGCAAGGCATGAATCTGAAAATATTCAAAATGATTTTTGGTGAAAAAATGACACCACAATGATAGCTGCAAAATTAAAGGACAGAAGAAATAGTTTTTTATTCATGAAGCTGGATTTAGAAAAGCATTTCTTTTAAAGTATTACCTAGGAAATTGTCTCAGAGTTCTGTATATAAATCAGAGTTCTGTATATAAACCAGGGTCTAATGATTCATCATGACAAACGTGTGTTTTTGACTCAGTTTGAGGTCTTATGGATTCCAGTTTTTTTCTTTGGAAACCTAAATAGCCTGGGGACAGCCAAAAGTTAAGAAACAAGATCCCTCTGTATTGCAAAGGTAGGATCAAATGAGTAAGTTTGTTTCCCCAGGAACTTTACATTTCATATTATATCTCATCTCAGGGTAAATTATTCGGATCCTCCCAATCCAAGGACTCTTGCTTTATGTCTCCCAGGAACAAGCACTTCAAAGTTTTACAGAAGAGCAATATGAAAATGTTATTATTAAGGGATACACACACACACACACGTAATTTTAAGTACTCCACTTAAGGTTTTAAAGGTTTTGGTATGTAAAAATCTCAGCATAGCAAAGTGTAATCTTTGGGCTATATAACTTCATTCAATTCACTCTATCTATATAACTACCTAGGGTTAACATCAAGCATATTTTTTCAAGGTGTCTTCTAATTCCAGGGCTGCAATTCAACTGAAAAAAATCAAAGACATCTATGGGCGTATTATGATTTTCAAAGTTTCCTTTTCTTGAAATAAAAACTTCTGCTGGAGCTCTCTCCTCCCATATCTTATCAGCTCAACTACCTAGTGTGATTTGAATCACCCAAACCTCAGTGTTTTTTAAAAATAAGAAAAGAAAAACCTTTGGTAAAGTAGGTTCCTTTGATCCTTTTCTGCTACTTATGAAAACTCACACTGTATGGTTAACACATTCCCAACAAGTCAGGATAATGAAGCACATGGGACACTGAGACTTAATTCCATGTCTGTTTCTTTCTTTAAAAAAAAACACATGCTCTATGGGCCGAGGGAAGCATGCAGTTGACTAGCTGGGAGCGAACAGTAAGAAGCAGTTGTGATTGTCAAGTTGGGAGCTATCATTAAAAAGCAAACTGGAGAGCTCCAGTTAGAATCTGAGGAGATTATTGATTCAAATCCTTTAAGGCATTCTTCAAAGGACTTCTTAAAAAGTCATATTGTCTGAGGAGTTTGGGTGAGTTTGTGTGTGTGTGTTTGTGTGTGTGTGTGTGAGATGCAAGTGGTTGGGAGGCCTGTGTTTGTGCAAGGGATAGGGTGGTAAGTTGTGTGCATGGATTGTGAGTAAATACGGGTTTTCTGGGTACAGACTTTGGTTTTCTGATAATTCAGCCTCCACAGCTGTAAGCCAGGTCCTCCAACGTTGGTGTTGCCTCCTCTTCTTTACTATGTCCTTGAGCTAAGAGCTAAGTGCTGTCAAATCAGACGGTCTGGGCTCCAACACATGCTCTCTCGGCAGGCGTGTGACACTGGGTGCCTTAGTTAACCTCACCACGCCTCAGTTTCCTCACAGATAAGTGGGTTGCTGGGTTAAATTCCATCACTGCACATGTTAAATGCTTAGCAAGGGTCAGTTGTGCAACTCACAGACATTTTAATTCAGTAAATATTCTTTGAAAGCTTTCTATATACTAGCTATATACTATGCTTCCAGTCTGACGGGAGGCGCTGTATTAATTTAGTAGGGCTGTCACAAACTGGGTGGCTTAAGCAACAGATTTATTTATTTGTTTTCTCACAGTTCTGGAAGCTTGAAATCCAAGATCAAAGTGCCAGCAGGGTTGGCTTGTGTCTCTGAGGTCTCCTCCTTGACTTGCGGGTTGCTGCCTGTGTCTGAGTGCTTACGTGGCCTTCTCTCTCTGCTGACTATCCCTGGTGTCCAGTCCTCTTCTTAAAAGGACATCAGTCATGTTGAATTAGGTCCTAACCCTGGTGGTCTCATTTCAATTATTACTTCTTTAAAGATCTTATTTCCAAATACAGTTACATTCTGAGGTACGGGGGTTTGAGACTTCCACATATGAACCTGGGAGACATAATTCAGCCCATAATAGGTATTGAGTCATAATTCTGCTCTTTCAAAGGGTAGGAGGAATACCTTCTTCTGGTTTTCCACTGGGTGATCTCTTTCTTATGTTCAGCCCAGCTTAAATATCTTTTCCTCTGCAGAGTTCCTATTGAGCTCACATACACGGCTAGTCACAATTCCTCAAATATAATGTTATATCAATTAGCATACTACATCCACCCCATCTAATACATATATATACACACATCTATGATCGTATTATATATACATATGATACATATTATATCTCTCCATATGGAGAGAGAAAGAAATAGGTTTTTAATAGTCCATCTCCCCAGTTAGAAGGGAAGTTCCATGGAGAAAGGGCTCTTCTGATTGCCACCACATCCCCAGAGCCTAGAACAGTGCCTTGAAATAGTAAGTACTGACTCTCCTGTTCTTACCAACTCAACGGTCTGAAACCCCCTCTTCATAATGCTCACTAGCTCCCTAAGAGTAGGAGCATGTCTGCTTTCTCTTCCCACTCTCCATAACTTGATCAATAAATTATTGAACAAAATAATGAAGGATTTCACAGGCTAATATTCAATTCTTTCAAATTATTTTTGTAGACTATAATCAGAGAAATAAACATGCTTGATCTAATCCAGAAGGAGGGACATGTACATATATCCTTTTGATTATGAAGCTATGCTTAATCAGAAGAAAGCCTTCTGAGTAAAAACACTGAGTGGAGTTTGGAACCAATTGCTAGCAGTGTATTTCTCTCTTTGAGATTTTCTTCCCTGCACACAAACTTGGTTTGATGGTTTTGACTGACTTGACCATGCCTTGAGGCAAAGAAATATGATAACTATGCACCTAGGGGTGGATTAAGACAAAATAAAGGGCCATCACAGGGCTCTATCCAATTCTGGCTTTCCACAACTCCCTCTGGGTAAATCCTATAGCTTACACCTGTCCAAGGCAGCCGAAACCTAGACCATCACATCTGTCAATGGCTGCCCAAATAATTAAAGCCATCTGTGCCCAGCGTCTCAACACTTCCCTGAATCAGTATGCAGCTCCATAATTTTGCCAATGAGAAATAACTCCAGAACCATTAAGGTTGAATCATTTTTTTAAGGAAAAGAAAAAGAAACTGAAAAAATTAATTCTCTTTGATTCCTCTTGACCCCATCAGCAAAAGGCCCCATTAAATACAGCAGCTGAGATGGTAGGAAAGTCTTCAAGATGGAGACGCTAAATCTCCAAATCAAGTTAGAGGTCAGTGCATGCATTTGCCTGGATTGTTTTGTTCAGTGCAGGGAATCCAACGTACCTGCTCTCTTTGTGCATCTAGTGATGAATGTGTTGACTGATTGGAATGCAGCCAAGTGCTATTTCATGTTGAGTCTTCTCCTCGGGGTATTATGAGGCCGCGCAGGGTAGCGTGAGACAGAACAATGCATGGTTAAGAGCTCAGGCTCTCGAGTCAAACACAACCAAGTGGGAGTCCAGCCTTGTCCCTTGCTTGACCTTGGGCAAATTACTTGGCCTTGCTACATCTGCTTCTTCATCTATAAAATGGAAAAGATAATAATATCTACTTCATTAGGTAAGATAAGGATTACATGGGAAAGTGCATGTTAAGCACTCAGCAGACCACTTGGCACATGGTTGGCATGCAATAAATATCAGTTACTACGGTTTTTGTTATTTTGGTTGTTATGACTTCCAGATGATGGAGCCTCCAGGCTTTCAGACTTTACAAAGGACAACTTGAAATGGGCTCGCAATTCTGTTCCATATTCAGTAGGATTATTGCTCATTACAGTTTTGTTCATTTGGACTTGATAAAGTCTCTGGAATGAGGTGATATAAGTAGCTCAGAACCACTCTGCCTTTGATTAATCAATTAGGAAACAAACTTTATAAGACATTTTCTATCCACCAGATGCTGTGTCAGTGTTTCCTTTCAAGGTGTTGTTTAATCCTTAGGAGAACCCTGTAGGTAGCTGCTAGGAATGTCTGCCCTCCTCCACAGTTAGCTCACTGGCTCTCCAGGGGTCACACACCCAGTACTGTCAAAGTTGTGACTGTATTGTGTCATATGTTTTTTTTGTCTGTCCAGAATTCCTTTGGTTTGGTTAACCTCTCTTTACCCATTCTATAATAATCCAATTCAATCCCTCTGGTGTGAGCGGGACTGAATCTCCCTTTCTTGGGGCTAAAGGCTTTATGGTAATAAAGACCTGAGACTGATAAATCCACTAACTACAGAGATCAGTATGGTATGGTGCCAGCTCATTTCTCGGGGATGCACACTGAGGGAAAGAGGGTTTCTTTCCTTGAGTTGGGAAGAAAGTATATCCATGGAAACTTGGGGAACTTGAAAGTTCTGTCACTTGCCTAGAGCTTACTTAAAAATGGAGACAACACAGAGAAAAGGAGAGATGGAGATCTAATAATGTCTTCTGAGTCCCTGGATGCAGATGTGCCTGCCGCTGGTGATGAAAAGACAATAAATTCTCGTTGTCTTAGGCTCGTTTGAGCTGAGAGTCTCCTAACACAGTGCTAGTTACAACTGGTTCTGTGGAACTCCATGCTGCTTTATCACATTTCATGAGAATATTATGTCTGAACAAAGGATTTTTCCTTTTTGTGCAAATGCCTTTTCTACAAACTAATCTTATTTGGGATCAGTACTTCCCCTAAGTAAGTTGGTTTAACTCCTTTATGTTTAATACACGTATGTCCATATATTTTTAAAACTTGTTTAATTAATCGAACTTCGATTTCAAATTCATTTAGCAGTGAAGCAGCTTTATAATAAAAAAAATAGCCTTAGAGTTTGTTTAGAGGAATAGTCGCATATAATATTTGCCTTGAGGTAGCCCTAGGATGGTGGGAGGAGATTTTGGTGCCCAAAGGCATATGTTGGCCTATCAGCTGTGTGACTTGGTAGTTGTGTAAGCCTGGCCAAATTGCCTAGCTTCCTGAAATCTCAATTTCTTTCTCTCTCAGTGGAGATACTAATACCTAGTTAATGTCAAATGAGATTGTGCTTGCAAAACTGGACAAGAACATTTTTTTTTAACCAGCTGAGCTTGGTATCTAGTGCCATAACCCGGGATTTTATGAGTCTTTGGATAGTGGCGGTAATTTCCCTCTTTGGAAAAACTTTAAAATTATAGGGATATACAAAGAAGAAACAATAATCACCCATGCTCCTTCCTTGCCCCTCAAAAATAAATCACTGTCAACATTTTTGGGATATTTGTGTCTTACATTTTTCCAACGTTTGTATATATTTATTTTTAAATGTATGCAAACAATAAATAAACCAGTTATAACTTAACACATTTAGATAAATACAGATTATAGTCTCCTAGAAACTCCTATCCCCATACTGAAGTCCTCCCACGAATACTAAGACCATACTCTGATGAATTTATCTGATGAAAGTTTCTCAAATTATTTATATTTTTCATACATATCTATATATTGGGAGAAATATAAAATACTGGTTTCTGGGTTTCTGAGTAACTCATGTTAATATGTGTAAATCTTCTTTATTCCTTTGAACATTTTATAGTAATTTTTTGGTTTATAGAATTGAATTCATCCCTTCTTCTATGGATATATATTTAAAGTTTTTTCATAATATAAACAACATAGCATCAAATCTTTTGTGTGTATATGCAAGCGTTTATCCAGGACAGATATATAAAAAGAAATCTCTGGAGCCTAAGTAATTAATTTTATAGATACCACCATTTTGCCTTTCAGACTCATTGTGCTAAGTTCAGGGTCATTAGGAGCTTTACTCTTAACTCTCCCTGCCAGACCCTACTCCTTGCTTGTCTACACTTGATATTATCAACCCTTTTAATCCATGCCAAACTGGTAGCAAAATGGTAATTCATTGTTTTTTAATTTACATTTTTCTGATTACTAATGAGGTGGAGCCATTTTTTCATAGGGCAATTCTGATTTCATCTGCTATGGTTACCTATCTGTGTCCTTTAAATCATATTTTCATTGGCTTTTGGACTTTTTTATAGATATGTAATAATTATTTGAAAGCTTCAGATGCTTATCCTTTGTCAGTTTTATATTTGAATATTTTACAGTTGTGACTATATCTTCCCAGATTATCTCTTTTACCTTGAACATTGAGAATGTTCAAATTTCTGTTTTTCAATTTTTGCTGCATATCTGACTTTAAGAAAATCTTCTCAACTCCAGGGTGTTGTTATTGTCCTTCATTATCTTGACATAAAATCAGTTTTGTTTTCCCAAATATAGGCCTTTCATTGAACTTGAGTTTATTTCTGTCTATGAACAAGACAATTTTTTGGATTCTCAATCTATACCATTGATCTATATACATTCTTGAAACAATACCACGCCTTTTTAAGTATGTGGCTTTGTTATATGCCTTGATTTCTGGATGACAGATTGATAAAAATACTTTTATTGTATTTGCAATGTCTTCTTATAAGGCATAAAGAAAAGGGATGTCTAATTAATGAGCACAGCTGAGTGCTGAGCACAGAGCGGGGAATAGTCACCTCATTTTGCTCTCTGTGAAGGAAGTGGAGTTGGCTGACTTTTGCATATGCGAGGACAGAAGCTCAATGGAGCTACCTTAACATACTCAGCGTCACATAGCTTGTAAGGAGTGGAGTAAAGATTCAAATTCATGTCTGTTAAGTTGAACATTCAATTCCTTTTCTTGACATCTCCCGTATTCCCAGGACCAGACCATCCTTGAGGAAAACAGTAATATCTACTGATTCCTTTCTTTTTTTTAAAGCTGTGTTATTCTTCAGATAAGATCCTCAATATTGCAGGAATCTGAAAGATGAGGCTGTACTCTAATCAGCTGTGTATAAATTACATTGAGGACAAGATAGATAAGAAGCAGAGCTTTGGTGAAGTTGACCAACTATTTCTTACTTTAAGGAATAGTACAGCCCTGATCCCACCCTTGCCTCTTAGCCTCAAGTTTCCTTATTCCTGCTAATTAGTTCCAAATGTTCGTTAGTTTTCTGCTGTTCTTCTCCTCCTCTGGACAGAAACCTAATGCCAGCAGTGGGCAGCAAGCCTTCCCTGTGGCCTTTGGACTTTATGGCTGGGTCACTGCCTTCAGCAATTAGTAAATCATGAACAATTTCAGCTGTCACACACTCTTGAATTTGACTCTGACCCCTCTCTGGAATCTGAAGTCTCTTGAACCAGTCTGCCACTTTCCCACATGGGCTTCCTTCCTGGCATTGCAGTGGAGAAGAACATGAAAAAGACTCCGAATTGGTGCTGCAGAGCTTCCTGACTACAGATTGCCCACTCAGGCTTTGAAATAGTTCCAGTTTTTGTTTTGTTTTTTACCTGAAAAGCAGGTAGTTAAATTTATCAGGTTTTTCACTTTGCCATGGAATAGGAGAAGTCTAGACTTCCCCCCTCCTTTTTTAAAGAAGAATGAAGACCTGTCTCTGTTGATTTATGGTCTTGGAAAGAGGAGAAGGCACAAGATAAAAGGAGAGATGAGGAATGCCATGATAAAGTGGCTAACCCCTGAAGAGTCCCTTCTGCCTGGAGACGAGAGATCTCAGAAGGCTATTGAAGACTGGCAGATTTTTCTTTTTTTCTCCCTCTCTCCCTCCCTCCCTCCCTCCCTCCCTCCATTCCTCCCTTCCTCCCTCCCTCCCTTCCTCCCTTCCTCCCTCCCTCCCTCCCTCCCTTCCTTCCTTCCTTCCTTCCTTCCTTCCTTCCTTCCTTCCTTCCTTCCTTCCTTCCTTCCTTCCTTCCTTCCTTCCCTCCCTCCCTTAAAATGTGAAACCACATCTACTCTGACTTTCCATGCTGAGGACTTTAATGTCCCACCAGATTTGCCTGAACTGGTAGCTAGGTCTTAAGGAAGGATTTCTGAACATAGAGGTTTTCCTTCAAACTGAATGGCTTCCATCTCCCATAGCATAAATGAGGATGGCTGATGAGTAAGAACATGTTCTTGTATTTTTAGACAACAAATGAATCATTGAATGGAAAAGCGATCTTTCAGTGATTTTCATCTTACTGAATGAAAAACCAAACACTTCACAGGGAAGGAAGTTATGATTTAGACTTGGCCTAACTTTGGCCTGGCCAGTTCCTTTTTGCAATTTGACGTACATCTTGACTAGTCTCTTTGCATCTGAATGCTGTGGAATACACAAGGAAAGAGAGCACAAAGCCACAGAGATGGTGAAGGGAAGGAAAGAGGTGGGGAAGGCAGGAGAACAGAGTTACAAGAGAGACGGCATGTCTTTACTTGCCAAGCTGATTTTGGAGAACAGCCACGCATTATTTAAATGCAGTCATCACACTGTCATATTGCTGAATTCAGGAGACTGGGATCACATCACTGAGCAGACTTTTTCTTCCACTCAGAATGCTTTAGAGTCTAACCTTGAGAATGGTTGAGGATATGACACATTGCACCGTGTCTCTGAAATGCTGAATGTGTAGCTGAGAGTCAGATTGCAAGAAGGAAAGTCAGCTTAACCACATTCTAACTGAAGCTCTGCCCCTTTCTATGTTATCTTATGTGGGTCTTCTCCAGTTTGGACTGTGGGTTTCTGAAGAGTAAAATGATTGGTTAAATTTGGCAAATTCCAACATCCTTCAAGATGGAAAAGAATATGGAGGTCTGAGTAAATACCTGTTAGCTGCAAAAGTATCATATTTCCTTATGCCAGGGAATCAAAGATCAGTGATTGTTGCTAAGCACAAAGTGGCATAAACAGGAAAGCCATCTAGGGCACACAGTAGCTTAGTCCTCCCAGTCATTGATCCTTGCTCAGATGCAAGAAGAAAATGTTGAGCCAGCATCGAATTCTCTGTGGTCAGAGCTTCTGCTTATGGTCTCCATTAACCAGTTAAAGAAAATCCCATTCTTAGCTCAGACTGAATTGGTTTCTGGGCACTGTAGTCTCCAGTACCACTGTTACTGTGTTTGATATGAGCTCAGGTACAATTTTCTGTGTGTGCTTGAGGCTAACTAAACAGCTCTAGTCACCAAGTGCAGCTTTTGTAGGAAACATTCCTAAATATGTTCAAAAAGAATGATTGGAATCCTGAGAAACTTACTTCCTTGAGATGTGCTTGGGAATTATCATATCTTGAAAAAAAGAAGGAAAAAATCCAACTTTTATGGAAATGAAAATTATTTATCTGTAGTCTTCTTTCTGGTAGTGGTTGGGTAAGCTCATATCAAACTAACTCTTCTGAAGATAACAACTATAAATTCCAAATAAAAATATAAGAAATAACCATCTAAAGGCGTAAGAGTAAACAAACACAGGGATACTTTAAAGGAATGGCCATATTTGAAAAAAGGTAATAGACTGCATGGTTTTCCCGTGTGTGTGTGTGTGTGTGTGTGTGTGTGTGTGTGTGGTTTTTGGCTAGAAGGCAAGCCCTGGACTGCACTTTTCAGATTGGCTAAAATGTAGATATAAAAGCTGGAATTGGTCTTCCTTAAACAACCAGTACACAGAGTTCAGGGCAACCGTAAGTGCCAGCAAATGAGGGTTAGGGAGAATACAGGAAAGGAAAGAACCAGAGAGGGAAATCCTAAGTTCTTTGCAAAAGTCTATCCAGATATCTGGTTGACACTTGAACCATACATGCACAGAACAGATTACAAGCATATTAGTTAAGGTTAAATAATGGAATTTGCATTACTACCTCAGAGATAGTGTTTAAGATACAATAAAAAATCACTCAGTATGTAAAGGAAGAGTAGAAGAAATACAGATGACAATAAAAATATACAATTGCATCCCCACTGGCAATTAAAGAAAGCCAAAATAACAGTTAATTTTAGCTTACAAATTAACAAAGGTTTTAAAAATGACCTATGTTAGCAAAGGTATCCTCAGATGGACCCCTGGTTTGGAGTACAAATAGGTATAAATTTCTTGAAAACCAATTAGACATTTCAAAACTACTAGATCTAATATCTGAATTCAGCAAAGTTGCAAGATACAAAATTAATACACCGAAATCTGTTGAATTCCTATATACTAACAATGAACTAGCAGAAAGAGAAATCAGGAAAACAATTCCATTCACAATTGCATCAAAGAGAATAAAATACCTAGGAATAAACTTAACAAAGAAAGTGAAAGACCTATACCCTGAAAACTGCAAGACACTCATAAGAGAAATTAAAGAAGATACCAATCAATGGAAATACATCCCATTCTCATGGATAGGAAGAATTAATATTGTCAAAATGGCCATGCTGCCAAAAGCAATCTACAGATTTGATGCAATCCCTATCAAAATACCGATGGCATTCTTTAACAAAGTAGGACAAATAGTTCTAAAATTCATATGGAACCACAAAAGACCCTAAATAACCAAAGCAATACTAAGAAGGAAGAATAAAGCTGGGGGGATTATGCTCGCCAACTTCAAGCTCTATTACAAAACCACATTAATCAAGACAATTTGTTACTGGCACAAGAACAGACCCATAGACCAATGGAATAGACTAGAGAGCCCAGATATAAACCTGGTCAATTAATATATGATAAAGGAGCCATGGACATACAATGGGGAAATGACAGCCTCTTCCACAACTGGTGTTGGCACAACTGGACAGCTACATGCAAGAGAATGACACTGGATTATTGTCTAACCCCATACACAAAAGTAAACTCAAAATGGGTCAAAGACCTGAACCAAAGTCATGAAACCATAAAACACTTAGAAGACTACATAGGAAAAAATCTCCTGAATATAAACATGAGCAGCTTTTTTCTGAATGCATCTCCTTGGGTAAGGGAAACAAAATAAAAAATGAACAAATGGGACTACATCAAGCTAAAAAGCTTCTGTACAGCGAAGGACACCATCAGCAGAACAAAAAAGCATCCTACAGAATGGGAGAATATGTGTATAATTGACCTATCAAATAAGAGGTTAACATCCAAAATTTATAAAGCACTCTCATGCCTCAACTAGCAAAAAGCAAATAACCCTATTAAATAATGGGTGGAGGATATGAACAGAGACTTCTCCAAAGAAGAAATTCAGATGGTCAACAGGCACATGAAAAGATGCTCCACATAGCTAATTATCAGGGAAATGCAAATTAAAACCACAAAAAGATATCACCTCATACCAGTAAGGATGGGTAGCATCAACAGTACTAAGAACAAGTGCTGACGAGGATGCAGAGAAAGGGGAACCCTCCTACACTGTTAGTGGGAATGTAAACTAGTTCGACCAATGTGGAAAGCAAAATGGAGGTTCCTCAAAAAAACTAAAAATAGAAATACCACTTGACCCAGAAATTTGACTCCTAGGAATTTACCCAAAGAATACAAGTTCTCAGATTCAAAAAGATGTATACACCCCTATGTTTATAGCAGCACTATTTACAATAGCCAAGACATGGAGGCAACCTAAGTGTCCATCAGTAGATGAATGGATAAAGAAGATGTGGTACATATACACAATGGAATACTTCCATATTCAGCCATAAGAAAGAGACAAATCCTACCATTTGCAAAAACATGGATGGAGTTAGAGGGTATTATGCTCAGTGAAATAAGTCAGGCAGAGAAAGACAAATACCAAATGATTTCCCTTATTTGTGGAGTGTAACAACAAAGCAAAACTAAAGTAACAAAACAGCAGCAGACTCTCAAACTCCAAGAAGGGACTAGTGGTTACTAAAGGGGAGGGGTGGGGGAGGGTGGGCGGGCAGGGAGGGAGAAGGGGACTGAGGGGTATTACGATCGGCACACACGGTATGGGGGGATCATGGGGAAAACAGTGTAGCACAGAGAAGACAAGTAGTTACTCTGTGGCCTCTTACTACTCTGATGGACCATGACTGCAATGGGGTTTGGCCAGGGACTCAATAATAGGGTGAATGTAATAACCACATTGTTTTTCATGTGAAACCTCCATAAGAGTGTATATCAATGACACCTTAATAAAAAATAAAAAAAAAGAAAACCAATTAAACTAGATATATTACAATGCCTAAAATAGTTTATACCCTTTGACCCAGTAATTCTTATAAAAAATGTATTCTGAACAGTTATTAGCTGTGTAAGAACTTTATAAAAGGATAGTCCTAAAAATATTTAGAATAAATTTTTTAAATATAATATAATTATCTAAGAATAAAGGGATGGTTAGAACAAATATAATGGAATCATTTATGAATATTAAATTATGTTTTAAATGAAAATTAAAGACAGAGACAAATGCTCAGAATATATGGAGAAAAAGTCAGACATACAGGTAATTTTTATTTTCTTCTTAATACTTTCCTCTATTTCCCAAATCATCTACATGGAACATGAAAGTCTTTTATATTAAAGAAGAAAAATTTTTTTTTAATGTGTCCCTCCTCTCAGTGTAACAAAACAGATGTTCAAAGTTGCTCATGTGGCTCACTTCTCAGCATTTATTCCATCTTCCTCTTCCATCCTAACTTCTCACTCTCAACTTCCGTATGTCTACCTGTCACCCTTTTCTGTCACAGAAGCTATGCACTCCTGTTGAAGACCAGCCATTGGACTCCAGCTCGCTCCTTGCTCACATTCTTATTCGTCGTGGGGGATTCAATTGCTTAGCTATATGGATCTCTTCTGCTATCTTCAACCTCTCCCTCTGCTCATTGAAAAATGGCCAGTGTAATCGGACTGATCTAAGATGAGTCACTGTTCTTGCATAAACCACTTTTTAAAATACCCATTGTGTTTCACTTAATTTTGTTAAATGGAAATAACTTTGTTTTTGGAGAGGATTCCAAAAATAGGTCATTTTTTCCATTGTAAAAAAGAAAAACTAAGACAATGCAGAAGTTAGGAAACAGTAAGTATCTCTTTTTTGTCTCACTACTCAGACATAATCCCACACTCTTCATTTAGTAAGTAGATAGGTTCACAGGTAGAAAGATGGATGTATCTGTGTTAGCACGGGTGGATAGATGGATTGATGGATGGATGGACAGCTAGTTTTGGGGTGAATGGCATCTCATATTATAGCTTGAGACCATGAGAAAAATAATTCTAAAGTTACTGTACTGAAATAAACAGAATAGTTTAAAAAAATCTTTTAAAAGAACAAATAATGGAGGAAGAATGTGACTTCTAGAAACTAAAATGAATTATAATGAATTTTAATATTGAGGTATTGCCTGATTGTTACCTGCATTTTTCATACAGTTTGGTATATTGCCAACATCTTTCCATGACAATAAGTGTGAGTCTACATATCATTTTAATTGTGCATAGTTCCTATTTTATAAATGTTCTCCTTAGTTTTAAAGATGATCTATAGAGTGCCTGTTTAGTTTGTTCCTATATTTTGCTATTATAAGCAATGCTTTAATAAATGTCTTTCTGTACATATTTTTGAAGTTTTCTCATGAAGCATATTTGCTAAGTCAAAGAATCATGTTTCAAATTTTGATATGAATTTCCATTTTTCCCTTCAGAAATGGGTTAATTTGTATACATCTACCAGCATTTTATGAGAGAAATGCTCATTTCTCTGCATTTTACTAATTCTGTATAAATTTTGTAAATTGCCAATAAGTGCAAAACATTTTCTTGCTTAAATTTGAATACTTGATTATTTATTGAAGTTTTGCACCTTTTTGTATGCTGATTAATCTTCCAAATTTAGTTCGATTTTCCAGTTCATATCTTTTGACTATTTATTTTACTTTGTAGCAAAATAATACATATGCATTGTTTTAAAGTTCCTCTAGGACAACAAGGATTTTTAGCAAAAAACAGCATTTCTCTTCCCTGTGTCTCTTCCCTTTCCAGTTTTACTACCCAAAGTTAATCATGCTCAGCTTTTTTAATGGCTCCTTCTGATATTTAATTTATTTAATTTTATGTTTCTAAATTATATATGCTTCTTTGCTGCTTCTTGATTTTTTAATTTCACATATTAATTCTCAATTTCCTACTAGGTGAGAGGAAGACTTAGCTCTCCTTCCACATTTCCCCCTCACCACCCTGTCCCTATAGATGCATTCTAATTCTCCTTTGAGCATCCTTTCTATGTAGATATATCATAATTTGGGGCTAAAATTATATTCTCTCTATCATTATTAAATACATATTATTCACAGCCTAGTAAGTAATGTACATAGTTTAGATCTTCTTTCTGGTTCAGATTTTTGTTTTTCCTGGAGTTAATAATTACCTCATTTGGGGGTTTGCTTACACAAATCACTACCACAGTGAAAAACTCTTAATAGATTAAACACTTTAGGTAATCGGTAATTTCCTTTTTAAATAATATCTCCATCATCTTGCTCCAATCTCACCTAGTTGATATTTACACCTGCTGCACAAATATCACAGGACTTCCTCTCCCTGCTATTTTGGAATTCCCTTTGCAGCTCCCCTGTGTTTCAGCCCCGATTTGGGAAAATACTCATTTCATCCTTTTCTCTAATTTTGTTATAGGACATAACTTTAGCATAATACTGAGAAAGGGCACATAGAACCACTTTATTTTGAGAATTTATATGTCTAAAAGTATATTTTATTTTTTTACCCTCACATCTGATTGATAATTTGTATACATAGTCTAGGCTGAAAACCATTTTTCCCTCAGAATATTAAGGGCATTTTTCTCCATTGTTTATAGCACCCCTGGTGTTGTTGCAAAGTCCAAAGCTGTTTTAATCCTTGATCTTTTGTGTTTTTGTCTTGCTTTTTGGAAGCGTTCAGAATCTTTTCTTTATTCTTAAGTAAGCACTGAAATTTCATGATGTACTTGTAAGCTCTTTCCCATTATGTGGGCTGATTGATAAGAACAGCCTTTAAGTAAATTTGTGTCTATTAGTTTTAGTAAAGTTGTATTATTTCTTCAATAGTTCTTCTCTGTTCTCTGGCAGTTTCTTTCAGACAAATATACTTGTTCATTCTTTGTTTCTGGAACTCCTGTTGGTTAGACCTCTTGAATTAATCCTCTAATTTCTCATGTATAAGTTCCCATTTTCTCTCATTGGCTTTTTCTGCTTTCTAGAAGATATTCTAGACTTTTTACACTTGGACACCTTCCAATGTTTACTAGATGCTTTATTGTAACTATCATATCATCTTCCAGCAGTTCTTTCTTATTCCTTGTATGGTCTCTTTTTATAATGTCCCATTCTTTTTCTTCATAGATACCATGTCTTATTGCTATAAAAAATTATATTTTTAAACCTTCTTCTTGTATTATAGCTTTTCTTCTCTGTTAACTTTGGTTTCTGTCTTTCATATTGGAGGCTTTCTACATATATCTTGTGATCCTTGTCTAATTATGTTTTGGAAACAGACACTAGAAAGCTAATTTAAAACCATATGTAGGGGTAGGGAGTTGTAATGCTACAGAACAGTATGCCATTTCCAAGGTACCATTCAACTTCTGTTCTCTACCCAAAGGTTTTTTTTTTTTTTTAAATATTGACATCTCCCATTTGTGTTGTCTCTTCTGACACTCTTTTTTGTCTTCAGGTCCATACTTTGTCATTCCTTTACTGTCATTATTCTGGAATTCCTGGAGGGGACCAAGATAAATGTAAATGTCTAAGCTGTGATGCCTCACTAGAAATTTAAATCCCTTTTTATCCCATTGAGATGTTTGTCTGTGTCCTATCATTTCAATAGTTTTACATATAGTAACAATATTTGCTTAAATATGTTTCATTTTTTTCTTTATATATTTATTCCAATATATATTTTTATTATTTATTTTTATTAATCTATTGATTGACTAAGATCTCCAATCCAATATTGAAAAACAATAAGGATTAGCTTCATCTTTCTTATCTATAACATTTAAATAAATATGCCTAGTATTTTACCATTAAGTATGATGTTTGCTGTTAGATTCTGATTTTTAAAAACTCAATCATGTTAAACAATTTTCCTTCTCTATGCTATTTATAAAGGTTTGTAATCATAAATAATGTTGAATTTCATCAAAGCCCAGTTAATTATTAATGCAATTAACATGTTAAACCATCCTTGAATTCCTAGAATATACCCCACTTGTTAATTACAGAGTGTTCTATTTTTATCCTACTTGACAGAATTTAATAATGTTTTGTTTAGAGTTCTTGTATCTATATGAATAAAAAGATTGATCGATAGTTTTCTTTCACTGTAGCCTTTTGGAGGTTTGATATTAGGATTATGCTAACTTCAAAGTGAATGGAATGTTTTCAAAGCTCTTTATGTTAAGAAACACTTTTAAAAGCAAAGTAAGTTTTCTTTCCTTTGAAAGTTTGAAAGAATTCACAGGCACATTTAGCGAGATTTCTTCTTTAGTGGTTTCCCATTGATACCTGTTCAATTTTATCTATGGTTACTGGTCTACTCAATTCTAGTTTTTTCAGAACTAATTTGGGAACTTGTTCCTTGAAAGTCATCCATTGATTTTATCAAATGAATATGGAATAAAGTAGCATTTATCATGTGTGAGGTTTTAAATGTCTTCTGGGTCTGTGATATTATCACCCTTCTCACTCATTTACTTGTGTTTTCACACTTTGGACCTTGGCTAAATTTCTTAGAGGGCTATTTATTGGGGCAATGCTTTTTAGTATTATAAATATACATTTTCAATGTCTATAAGTCTATAATTAATGGTATTTTTGGTAGAACACAAGAAGACATGTGGGTTTAATTTTCCGTCTTAAAAGATGTAATTATTTAAAGAGATGACAGAAAATAAGATGGAATAGGAAACCATACAAGGGAGTTTCTGAAGGAGTTGGTCAGGAACAACTAATTTTGGTGTCAAATATAGATGTATTATGTTTATGCAGAGAAGACAGCATTTACCAGATTCCATGTCTGACGTGGTAGGTAGTTATCATGTAAGATCACAGGCACTCATAGAGTGTAAGGATTGACTACACATTATTACAAGTTCCTCATTATATTATTGCAGGAACTATGCCACAAAGAGGGGAAGTGACTTCTCAAAGTTACAGAGCATGTTAGTGAGATGATAGAGGACTACTTAATCTAATAGTTTTTTGTACCATACAACACTTTTTTGTTTTAAAAGAAAATATCTAGATGTAGTTGTTTAATAGGAAGATATGCAAAAAGTACTTTAGTAAATGCTTTATAAATTTTGTTTTGATATGATTCCAGACTCTGTCTTTATTTCCTAGGTTAAGAACTGGAGACAGCAAAGCACTAAGGAAGAGCACGTTATGATGCAAATCAAGTCTGAAACCTCTTTCAGTTGATGGCCTCACCTGTCAATAACTCAGTAAGCAATATTGCTCCTTTCAAAAATCAGTGAATGGAAATGCCAAGAGGGAACAAATTGGGAGAAATCTTCCTTCTTATAAGTATTCATAGAAGGGTTTTAATTGTTGCTACTCTTTTACTTATTAAAATAGGAAAAGTAAAACAAATGATAATATTCAATGCTTTCAAGGGCCCAGAAAAATCGGGGCCCATATATTATTATTAAATAGCAACCTTTGGAAAGACAAATTAGCAAACTGAGGAAAAATGTTATATGTATGAAGGGATTTATTGCACGAGTATCTAATAACAGAAGACTTGAAGTAACAGAATTAGAGGAGAAGACTTAAGTAAATTATGATGCACATGAGAATATGGTGTAGCTAATGAAAATACCATTCTCATTAGGAATTCAAGCCTGAAACTGTGCCCTCACCTTTGTGTCCTCACTTTTCTACACTTGACTCGGTCATTTCCACACACACTGAAATCTGGGGACTCTGGGAAGAATCTGCTCCCAGGTTCATTGAAGTTGTAGGCAGAATTCCGTTCTTTGCAGTAGTAGGACGGAGAGTCCCATCTTCCTGCTATAGGCCGGAGTTCACTCAGCTCCTCAGGGCTTCTCCGAGGTACTTCCATGCAGCTCCCTCTTGCCAGCATTGGGGAAGCTCCCTCGTGTTGTGTTCCTGTCACACTTTAAATCTGAGTTTCCTTTTTGTTATCAACTGGAGAAAATTTTCTGCTTTTGTGGGGCTCCTGTCACTAGGTTAGGCCCATGTGCACAAGCTCCCTACCTTAAAGTTAATGTCTACAAAATCCCCTCCCCACATAACTTAACATAAACATGGAAATCAAACCATGGGGCAAATGGGGTCATGGAGTCATTTTAGAATTCTGGCTGCCACACCACAGATAACCACAGGGCTTGCTCACTTCATTCAGGTCTTAACTTTTCAGCAAAGTGTTTTCTGGAACCTATCTAAAATTTCAACTGCACCTCTAACCTCCACTTCAACTTGCACCCCCTTTGACTGTTTTTTTTTTCTTTTTAGCACTTCTCATCTTGAACATATATTTTACTTATTTATATTGCTGTCTGTCTCCTCCAGCACATGTAATCTCAATGAGATCAGGGACTTCGTTCTTCTCTGCTGTAGTTCTCGCTCCTAGAATCATGCCTGGAACATAGCAGACACTTGATAAATATTCATTTAAAGAGTGGATAAATAAGTGATACAAAATTATATGTAGAGTATGATTGCAATTATTTAAAACTATGAATACATGTAAACACAATTAAATAGTATTGCTAAGATGGTAAGATTTTAATAGCTTAAAAATTGATTTCCTAAACTTTGCACCATTGTTGATATAACAAAGAAAAAGTCCCATAAAAGGGGTTGTTTTCTGGGGAGCAGACAGTTTTGAGGTAATGTCTGGGACTCTGCCACTCATCAAAGACAGAAAAACATGCCACAGGGGAAAATATGTGAGAAATGGAATCACAAAGACCTGGATTTTAGTCTTGTTTCTTGGATGTGTTAGTTGTGTGACTTGAAAAGTCACTTAACCCCTCTGAACTTATTTCCTCAGTACAGAAATGAGGACACTAAATATTTTCATCACTGGGCTGCCACAAGGATCATGTGAGATACTGTATCTATTATGCACCACAGAGCAGATGCTCAGTCTTATTTATTGCACTTCATCCAGCGTATTCACCCTTTGATTGTTGTACCAACTTCTCTTCCTTATCTAACTTTATAGAAAAGGACTTTCTTGGTAGTGTAGAACAATTTTTCAATAAAAAGAATATCACCAAATTTAGAAAACTATATTGTTTTACAATAATTGTAACTAACCTAAATGACAGAAACAGAGCTTCCTATGTGGATATGAAACAATTCCCCTTTGAGCTCCAAAAGATCTCCAATCGTATCTTACTCACAGGTTATTGTACCTTAAAATTATTTTATACCTACATTCTATATAAAATGGGTTTGAATATCAAATATTAGTCACTACCAGGTAGAATATTAACTTTTTAACCAGAAATAGGGAAAATTATGTTTAAATTCTGGTTCTGTCAATTTCTCATTGTTTGACCTTGAACCATTCATTTTACCTCTTCTGACCTTCTGATACATTCTGAGAATCCTTGCATGCATGACCAAGTGATTTTGTGGAATGGTATTTCCCATAGTACTAAAAGCTGTTATGTTTTAAGGGCCAGTATATTCCAGATACTGTACTATATTCTTTACAAACCTTATCTTTAAAGCTCAAAACAAGTCAATCAGCAGATTGTCTCCATTTTACCGACAAAGAAGCTGAGGCTTAGAGAGATTAAAGAAATTCTCTAGAATAACACAACTAAATGCTAGAGTGGATCTACTGCTATATTCTGTTAACATCATTTTGAATTTGGATCACTCTTATCAATACATTTACTCTCTGTCCCAATTTTGTGTCAAAAAATATTTGGTTTAACACTCTGTGCCTTCATCTAAATCCTCAATTTTAAAAAGTTAACAAAAGTTTTTTTGTTCCTTGCTATACCTGCCGGACCTAACATACCTGTTACATGGTAGGCATTCAGTGAATTACTTTTGAATGAATGAATGAATGAACAATATAGGGCCAGGACATAGAGTTGTATTGGTCTTTTCAGTTACAAAGCCTCTGGACTATATTGTTAAGATTTCTATGTTTATTTACAATCATTAGAGGGAGACATTGTGGAATGTTTTGGTATAGTCAGGTATACTGTATCTATAGTTTCCCCCAAATCTACCATACTGATCATCTTAGTTTATAAAAAGAAAAACTTAAGTTATATCTCATGTTTCATGAACCTACTATTTTTCTCATTTTTCTTCTTCTTTCTCTTAACATTCACAAATACTCAATTTTATTTCTCCCAGAAAACTATTCAGTATAGACATTAAGTATATTACAAATTTCTGCAGCACACTTCTTTGGTGAGGCAAGATAGTGTTTTCTATATTATTTCTTTCAAGATTTCTGGCAGAATTTTAATGATACAGTTGGGATGTTCTCTTAACAACAACCATTGATAGAAAAGTTGTAATGTGTAAACACTGAATACACACTTGACCTATATTACCTTATTTAATTCCCCCAAAATCTATGAAATAGGTATGACTATCAGAAATTTATAAATCAGGAAGCCAAGACAAAAAGAGATAAATATTTTCCCAGGTTCACCCATTTGGTAAGTAGTAAAGTCAGCATTCAAAGCCAAATCTGTGACTCACAAAAGACTGTGGTTTTAGTGAACATATACATTACCTGGGATGTAACTTCTCTAATCCAGGAAACACATTAAAAACACCCTAATGCTTTCTTAGGATCACTTCACTTCTTTTGGGCTTTTCTTGTTGAATTAGGCTAGGTTTTGCTGCAGTAACAAATAACATCAATAATGTCAATGTTGCACTTATGTATCAAAATGATTGGATGACTGAAAAATCATGCTGGAAAGTCATCCACAGACAATTAATTATTTCAAACTCAAAATGCTACATATCACTTCTGGTGTTATTTCTTGGCCAAAGCAAATCACATGGCTAAGCCAAACGTCAGGGGTGGGGAGTTATAACCTTCTAGTGTATCCAGAAGGAGAGAACACGCTATCGGGGAATAGTAGTAGTGTCTTCACAAATCCATGTGTTATCTGCTCCTTTATGAGTTGGAAGTATTTTCTTTTTAAACATATAAATAAAATAAGTGTTATGAAATTCAGTTTTCATGAAAAAATTATACCATTATAAGTTTTCATATAATTATACCACTGTATTTTTCATATAAAAATTATCCCATTAGTTCCAATACTTCCTTCTCCCATCTTACAAAACTAAGTAAGCCCTTTTGGTTGCCCTTCACACTTATTGCAAGAATTGTATTAAGCTACTTGTTATTTTCTGACCAGTGGGTCCCCTTCATTGTTTCCCCTCTGCACTCATCAGAGCTTCCTGTGCAGTTATATTGACCTTACAAAATTGTCTCCACTCTTTTTCACCATTATGAAAACTTGCTGTTGTAAAGTCCTAATTTCAGTTTTGTGTATCTGATGTCCTCAGAGGGATTTTTTTTAAAAGATTAAAAGAAGAAGGACTTTGAAAAGAAATACTTAGAATGTTTACCCCCCACCCCCACCCCGCTTTTATTAGCAAGCTATTAGAAATGTGCAAAATAAAGGAGTTTTAAAAAAAGGAAGAAGCATTCAGGAAAGGGAAACCCAACACAGAAAAGTGGCAAAGAGAAGTCACAAGATGAGAACTATGCAGCAGATCTAGAGAAGCCAGTCCAGACTGTAGCAGGAAGAAGGACAGCCACTTCTGGGGAAGGAGTTCTCCTGGCTGTCCCGCACATTGAAAAGTGAACATATGATTGAGCTGATGGAAGAACTAAGGGTAGATATATTGATGGCTACTCATGCCAAAAGCAAACAAAAAACAAGATAATCATTAGCTCTGGGAAAAATAAAATACATTGCACAAAAATGGAACTATAACTGTTGAACTTGACTCTACCAGGTATAATATTTAAACAATAACTTACTGACACTGATTCAATGGATTTAGATATAGCTGTTGTAAATTATTTCCAAATATCTGCCATCCTGTCTACCTTTTGCAATGAGACTTTGCCACTCTCCTGATCAAGAGGTGGGGTTGATTTCCTTTCCTCTAGAGTATGGGCAGGCTTTCCTTGGTACTTGCATTGACTGATACAATGTGGCAGAAGTGATGCTGGAGACTTTTGAAGCTGGACTTTAAGAGATCTTGTCACTTCCATTTTGAAGCTGTTGGGAATACTTCCTCCCAGAATGCTGCCGTGAGACTGCCATCCCCCTAGGAAGCCCAAGTGAGACCCATGGAGGGGAACTAAGGAGCTCTGATGGAAAGTCCAGCCTCCTGCCAGTCCCCCAGCTGCATGCAGACCATAAGTGAAATCAGATAAGACCAGCCAAAGAACCACACAGCAAATGCAGAGACCTTGGAAAATAATAAATCACTATTTCCTGGAGTCACTAGTTTTGGGGTGATTTGGTCTCCCCAGTAGAAAACTGAAACAGTATCTATATTGGGATGACAGGAGAAGAATTGGGGTGATCGAAGAGAGCTGAATCATCAAATAAAATGCCAGGAAATTAATAAATAATATCTCCAAAAGATAAATCAAGAAAAAGCGCCATAAGTACATCATTAAATATGTGGAGATAGAAGAAACAATGAAAGTGTTTCCAGTTGTAGCCTGAGGCCAGACTGTGGGGTGGGCCAGGGGAATACAGTTTTTCATTATGGACCTTTTAGTAGTTTTTGGCCTTTAAAATGTGAACATGAGTTGCTTTGATAAAAGTATAATTTATACATTTTTAAATTGTCCCTGGGATATGCAATCACATGAAGTTCAGGCATGCAAAGGCCTCAGGACCTGGCAGATGAATGAGGACACAACTCTAACTGGGTCCATGGCTCTGTGGGACCATCCTGCCCCTAAAGTCTTGTCCCCCCTCATGTGCCTCCCTTTTCAGTTTCAGTTCTTGGCCCACTCAAAATGGGGATGCATTTAATGTACAGGCAAACATACAAGTAACGTCAAGTAACTTAGAAGGAAAAAACAAGAGGTAGCAATGAACTGTCCTTTTATCTCCAAGTAATTTCTATCACTGCCCCATGTCTTTTTAGACAAAAAGGTAGAGGAAGAAAAGTCCAGAAGCCTTAAAACTGGAAGTAAAAGAATAATATCTTTAAATTATTGGCTCTGAGAATGTCTGTAAATAACCCCAAAGTTGTGTAGTTCGATAGCTGGAAAAATACTTTTAATTCTTATGTGCTCTTTGGGGTCCCTCTTTGTGTGATTGTGAATATAATCTTTATATCTTAAAGAAATCTTAAAGAACTTGGGGTTCCTCCAGTAATATATGGGCAGAAATAGCTTTGGAAAAAATCTGCTTATTTTTATTTTCTCCATCTTTCTCTTTAGAATTCTTAATGCCATTCTTTGTCCTGTTAGAAGTGCTTGCTTCAAGCCATCCATTATTTCTCAGAGCAACATAGTCTGTGGCTTCAGCTACACAATTCTAACTGGACAACTTGGTTAGTTCAGGCTTTACAAAAATCAATCAAAGCGGCTGTTTGGCAATGTGTATTGAATGATTTTCTCATTTTTCAGCAAGCTGTTGTGGAATTATATCACTTTAATTCAAGTGTTCTCTCATTCACTCAAATATCTCTTCTCTCTCCTGGCTGTCCTTTGTGCTATCCTTACCCCATCTTCCAGCTTCATTTACCTTCAAAAGAAAGGAAGTACCATAGGATTATGTTTTCTGATTGAGTGAGTCCAGTAATGAAGGTGGACCTATTCTCAGGGAATGGGTCAAAGAATATTTGTGTGGTCAATTTGCAAGCAAAAATGTTAAGATGGAAGGGTTGAGTGGAGCCCCTGCCTGGGCCTTCTCCATCCTTACCTGCATTAGTCCCTGAGTCCACCTGTGGCCAGTCTAGCATCATCCCAGGTTGTGCCAGACCCACCGTCCCTAGGACTTGGAGTTGAATCTTATGCTCACACACCACTTGCTAGCCTGCCATGTCTAACAAGAACAAGAACAAGGATAAATGGCACTTGCTAAGCTTCTACTATGGATCCAATATTTGACTGGTTATTTGTTGCTAATCCTTCCACCAATCCTGTATGTTAGGTATAATTATTTCCATTTTACAGATAAGCTTACAACCTGGCTCAAGGTCTGTCTAGCCACACATGGAGAGAGGATTTTAATCCATATCTTTCTGACCACAGAAACTCAGTCTACTTGGTCACATAGCTCTGGATATTATTGGTCCCCTGGGCCCCACAAACCATTCTCATACTATTGTGTTGATCATAAATAGGTCCAAAATAGCTTAGTTCTATCTTATATTGAGTCTGTTTTTCTATAGGGGCTTCTCACTGATACACACTCTCTTTCTAATAATGATGACACCTTGAAGGCGACATTTGTCTGAATCTGGCCAATCCATTTAAGTCTATTCCTCACCCCCCAGGCTGCTTTAGCAGAGGCTGGCCGACACAATGATCAATTCCAATTCTCTCAGCCCTGTTGCCTGGTCTTGCCTACTTCCCCTTCCTGCTGCCCGAGACTTCAATGTTTAAAGTACAAACATCTAAAAACAACTAATGAATGTTATATTCATTATTTATTCATGTTGCTGTACCCTAAGCACAGATCCTGACCTCAAGGAGCTACTATCTGTTAGAGGTGCTTGATAAGTATTCATTTATACCACTAGTAGTAATAATTAGAGCATTAAATACCTATACAGCCCTTACCATATTCTAGGCACTTTAAGAAGGTTGCTTAACTTTATCCTTGTAACAGCCCAGTGAAATAGATGTATTATTATATCATTTTCCAAATAATGAAGGTGTAACACACAGGTAAGATTGTGAACCCAGGCAGTTTGGCTTCAGATCTGAGCTCTTCAGCACCGCTGGGTTTAATGGAAATGTAGGTTGCAGGAGAAGCATAGATCTCAGGGATGAAGAGGGGAGAGAAATAACACCCAAAGCTAGGAGGGTGCCCTGCAGGAGGTAGCCCTTGGCCAGGCCAGAAGGAGGGACAATACTGGGTTGTAAGGGGGTGAGTCTGCAGAAAGGGCATTTGAGAAGGAAAGAATAGCAACCATTTGGCTGTTTGTAGTCTTTTGTGGCTGAGGCCCCAAACTGCATCCTGTCTGAGTTGTCACACGTGTCATCAGACTAGCACTGAATGCCTGGCAGTGTGCAAGATTGGGTGGCCTTTTGTCCATGAGTCTAAATATGTCTTTGGAAAAATGCCTTTATTCCCCTTTAGCAGGAGTCGCAGTTTTCTCTCCTGGTTTTTCACTACCTCTGGGATGGTAGAGTGCTTCCTCTAAGAGTGTCAGTACAAAAGAACCTTGAGTGAGGACATTGACCCGGAGAGGAGAGCAGCTCTCAACCATATCAGATGAGTGAGTTCACTGCCTAGCCTGGGGAAATGCTTTCGGAGTTGCTCCACCCCAGCAATTGTTCCTAATCAGGGACAGATGGCAGCGAGCTCTTTAACCTCAGTGCGTATTTCCCAAATGTGACATGTTTCTGCTTGTTGACAACTGAACTGAGAGGGACACCAAACTGAGAGGGTTGGGGAGAAACCTGCAAATGGAATTCATATCCTCTGCACCTCCCTCACTACGTCCATCTGCTTCAAGAAGAAAGTCATTGAAGGATGAGTTTTTATCCTGAGTTTTCTACTGAGTGGACAGCTCTGAGAGAGACTTGGGGTGAAAACCTAATGTCCACCACACTTTGCAATGCTATTGACCATGAACAGAAATTGTTGTAGAGATTCCTTAATCTTCTAACTAAATCATTTTCAAATAAACCTTATTGATCATTTAGCATCATCTTGACTAAACTTAATCACATCATCTAATTAATCCTCTCCTGATGGGTCATGATGTGCCTCTTCTAATTGTAACCATTATGATTTCTTGTCTTTCTTTGCTGAGTTACTGCTTGCCTGTTCTTGACATTACGAGTGTACCCATCTTCTCTCTTTCCTAAGTCTGAACTCCAGCCTCACCATTTATATCCATTGTGGACTGAGATAATTAGTCACTTGCCTTGACATTTTAGTGAGATTTTTTTCAAGGGATACTTCCAGAATCCTCAAAACAAGATGACTCAGAGTCCTTTAGTCTCACAAGTGGATTTTTACACTACTTCTCTGTTTGTGTGCGTATGTGTGTATATGGTGTTTTACTTGCTTTCTCCCACTTCTGACAGATCTCCTAGTAGTTGAGGCAAAACCTGGTGCATGACTAGCCTCCGCCTGGAAGTTGTAGGAGCCCAGCTAGGCCTGTGAGAAGATGTGGGGTTCTGAGGTGAATAGTGCCTTTGTTTCTGTGGCATAGTGATGGGTGGAGCAGACTTTCTCAATGAAATTCTAACTTGAGTAGGAGAAAACTGATTGAATTTTAAAAGGGGAGGGTGGTGAGAAGCATCCTGTAACAGATTATTCTTCTAGGATGAAGAACGTTCCATGCAAAACTCCTCTGACAGTTTTGAAGCATAGACATATCGAAGAGTTCAATGAAGTGGCCTGAAATCATTTCTAACTACACTGGACAGTTTATGCTCCCATGGCTTGTATTAGTTTGGGGGTGTCTTCCCCCTGTAAGTTCCTTACCATCCACTTGCCTTTTTATTTTTACAGGCTGCTATTATGTATCTTGTTCCTAAAGAATCCTAAACCATTTTTCCCAAATGCACTGGACTCCAGACAGAGAGCATCTTTGAACTCCTGGTAGTGTCACCGGATATTTGTTGGTGTGCTCGTTGAATTACTGTGCAGCTTTGAATTCTCTTGCCAGTGAAGTAAGGTTTTTATGGCTCTTGCAGATTCACTTAATCTTTTGCAACACATGAATGATCCCTTCATTCTAAAGGCCACATGGTTGATTTGGTAATTTCTATAGATCTGTCTCTCGCTGGTCTGCTTTTGTCTGCTCATGCCTTTTCTGTTACTTAATTATTGCATGAGGTTTTGCTCTACCTTATTTGCCATCCCCAATTCAGGCCATCCCTTATTCTTAGCCTCAACTTCAGAGCTTTATCGCCTAGCCTCCAAGAGCCTGGGGTTTCATCTCTACATATTGCACATCATTCCCCCTCTTGTTAACTGAGGCAGAGAGTAAGAATTATGTAATTCCACACTCCATTGGCCATTTGTAGGGTTGGCTTTATGAGGATTTTGTCTCTGAAGACCTCATTTCATGAGAACTATGGTGTCCTGAAAGATGGAGAGCAGCATTGCAGGTGACTGGCTGGAGTGAGAACTTCTCTGCTGTCATTTCTTCAGGTTTATTAGTTCAGTTGGAAAATACTGGTTTTTAGAATTCTGTGCATAAAGACTTCTTGTGTATGTGTGTGTGTTTAATTAAATAAACTCTTTATTTTGATAAAAGCATTGTGAGGGCTTTTAATATCTTTCAGTGGGGTTTTATCTTCCAGGCTATGAGCTTTTAATTATACTTGGAATTTGAACTACTTTTTAAAATATTCTTTGTTAAAGTAGACTGCAGCTTTTAAACCCACAATTTTGATTTAGATTTGAATATAATCAATTAGGCTAATTCCAATATATTTTGCAAACTCAAGGCTTATAAAACATTAAGAAAAAAAGCAATTCAAGATATATTTTGAATACCTATGTTCCAAATATTTTGCTAATTCAGCACTGGAAACTTTAACCAAATATCAGAATTAAAGAGATAAGAAACACCAGTTATGAGAAGTTCTAGAAATCTCAAACCTCCATATTTCCAGTCTTTCCATCCCCAGTTCATCTTTTTTTTTATTGCTGCCATCATGCTCTTTCTAAAATATAACCCAAATTAAGTGGCTTTCCTAATCATAAGTGTGTCCAGTGGCATTGTATAATTTCATAAATTAAGTCCAAATTCCAGGAACTCCACAGGGCAAAATCTACACAATGTGGTTTCAACTTATCTCATCTTCATATTTCTTCCATTTGCTTCTTCCTTTTCCTTTTCTCTCTCCTTTCTTCTATACCCTCCTCTCTCTCTTCCTTCCAAAATACTAAACATCAACCGTATACCAGACAAAGTAGTAAGATGCAAAGGGGAATGAGACGTTTCCTCCACGACTTCTGGTTTACCCTCTTCTGCAAAGGTCCGCAGTGAATTCTACACTCTGGCCCTATTGTCTCTGCTCCACCATGTTCCTACCCCCCCAGCCACCTTTCCTTCCCTCACTGCTGTATCTGTCCATCACCATATCTGCCCACCTATACTCTCAATCCAAACTCACCTCCTTCCTGAATACTCCACAGCCGAGGGTGTCCACCTTCTCTGTGCCTTATAGTATAGCTTTCATTTATTAAAAAAAGTTCTGATTATGAAAGGAATACATACTCATCCTGTAAGTCTTTGAATGTGGAGATAAATGTAAAAAGAAAATACAAGACATGGTCTAGAGTACAAGGTATTTATTGAAAATCTGTATGTCTGAGCTCTAGTTCCACCTTAGCCACATAGGAGCTGAGGGGCATTGAACCTGGTATTTATCCACCGTAAGCTTCATTATTTTTCTCCTTTAAAAGGTGGAAACTGAGTTTCCTGATCTATAAACCCTTTGTGGTAGTAGAATTCAGTGTCTAATTCACATGTCTATAAATGTGTACTGTGTGTCTTGGTTTCTTCATCAGGTGGTGCTGTGCTTTCTTATTGTCCCACCCAGTGCTTGGCCCAGGGTGGGTCTTCTGGCCACCCTGGAAGAACAGAGGCATGTGTTGAGTCACATTATTTTATCCCCATATACTCAACTTGTCATAATTTTCAGCCATTGTAACAAATTATTTATCTAGCCTATTTAATGGTGAACATGCTGGACTTGAGTTGCATTATTAGATTTAGGGTTTATTATCCTCTGTCTCTCAATACTCTCTTGCTTTTCTTTTTTTCCCTTCTAACTTAAAATGATAGCACCAAGGAAAACATTAAAATTCTATCCACTTGAACAATCCTGTAAACATTATTTAAATCAATTTTTTCAAATTCATTGCAAACTCATATGATGCATGAGTATGTATTTAATGCTATCTTCTTCTCAAATCTGAAGTTTTTTTTCTGTCTAGGACTCTGTGATTTGAAAAACTGGAAAAAAAAGAAACTAGAGCAGCAATTTTATTGTAAGATTCATGCCAGCAGTATTGGAAAACTGGATTAGGGCATAGAATTATAAATCCCTATGGTCATTTAGAATTTGTGCACATTTTTTTAGAAAGTTGTTCTGGAATGTGTCTCCTCCTTACTAAACATGGTTTGCAAGATGCCCTTCATATATGTTGGTTCCATAACTACCCATGAGAGGAGTCAGAGACTTACTTGCATAAGCAACCAATGGCTATTTTGTTTCCTCTGGACTTACTGGTACAGGGGATGGGGTGGGATGCACCTCTGGGTGACCTAGCCCTGAGCTAGCCCTGGGGTGCCACTTGTTGGCTGAATGAAGGTGGGCAAATAGCAACTTCTGGTGACTTCGTTTCAGTCCCTTTCTTTGTTTAATGCCTTTCTTTACAAATTGTGGTAAAGAGCAAATAAGACAATATGAGAAAACCTTTTGAAAAGTACAAAGCCCCACAAACGTGGCAGGGGTAATTCTCCTTTAGAACTGTCCCTGGGGTTCATGAGAAAGCTGTCCCATGACCCACTTCATGTAAAATCTGTTCTTTGCTGGGGATGAAGAGAGTCGAGGGATCAACTTACTTGATGTTTTGTTTTAACACTATGGTAATATTAACATGTAAACAGAACATCTGCATCAATGGATTAATCGCTTCCATCACTGTTTCCTGTTATTGGAAGCATTTCTCTATGCTCCCTGGAAATGTGTTAAAAGTTATTTGATTAGGATTTTACACTCATGGCAATTAGTACCCTTCAGAGTATAAGCGTGTGGCACCCCACATCATGAGGTCCCTCTTAACATGCAGTATAATATCCTGTTATTCCAGAGGGATGAATAAACAAATGAACTAAAAAAACAAAAAATGTTTGTTACTTTCAAAAATGTGAAAGAACTCACCAAAACAAGATACCACAGGAAATCAATTGCATAAATTTTAAACAGTCACCCTCTTACTTGCTCTCTGATAGTAGAAAAATATATCACCCATAACATCTCCAGCCCCATTGAATAGAAGGAAATCAAAAGGAGAGAGTGTTAACATTCTTTTTTCCCCAATTTTATTGAATTATAATCAACATATAACATTGTATTAGTTTAAGGTGTACAACATAATGATTTGATATATGTAATATTATGAAATGATCACCACAATAACTTTAGGTAACATCCATCGCCTCACATAGTTACAAACCTTATCTTTGAGCAACTTCCAAACATGCAATAAGGTTGACTCTAGTTAAGTGTTATCTTCTGAGCTGGTCTACCAACATCATGTTAGATTATGCCACCTGCTCCCTTCCAACTATTTTTTAACCAGAAGCCTCTGAGGCAAAGCAAATGTTTCCTAAAATAGCAGATCCCTGGCCTAAGCTCTCTGTACTGGAATAGAGGTGTACTTAGGTAAAATAGGTTGATATATTTGAGTTGCTGAATTTGTATTAAATTTTTAAATATATGTATGATAGCTCACATAAATGCTTTCCCATGCATATTGTCCTGTTCATTTTTATAGAACAGGATTCCAAAACCAAGCTCCAGTGAGATTAAGTAATTTGCCCAAGGTCTTGAAACTGGTGGAGAATTGGGTTCTGATTTGCAGTCAAGTGCCACATTCCCCACTTTGCCTTATGCCATTGCTGAGCGTCCTCCCTCATCTCTTAGCAGTAGCAACTTTTCTCTCATCAACACTTCTGTGATTCTTTTTCCTGGGCTCTGTTGCTTCTCACTTTGAAGGATGCAAGTTTGATCAGTGATTTGGCAGAATCAGTATATGTCATACTACCTGGCATGGGATGGTGCTTTCACAGGAGCTACAGGAGGGTGTGGTGTTAAAATAAGGCACAGTGGCTATCTGTTTACATTCTCCTGCTGAGATCATTTTCACCAAGTTTCTAAGTTCCCAGCTTATTTCCTTACATGAGGAACTCATCTTTGGGAATGATGCTGTCCCTCACGAAGTTTCATGAAGGAACAATCAGACATCTCAGATCTCAGTATCTGACAGATTCAGGCCTCCTCATAGAAAGAGAACAAAGACAATTTACGTAGGAGGAAAACGTAAGTCAGTTTGCTCTCTGACTAAAAGATGCAAAACACTCAACCATACGTCCCAGGCAGACCTGTTTCTTCTCAGCTCAGAGGCCGCCTCCTGACTCCTTGTGGAGTGGGGAAGATGCCTGACAGAGGCAGTCGTACCAGATCAGTCCCACTGGAGGCTGCACACGTTTCTCTCAGTTCCTTCTTGGTGATGTTGCCCCACTGGGGATGAGAGCAGAAGGCTCAGATGGCTCTCTGGATCCTCTCAAAACTCTACCCTGGATGCCAGCTTGTTCTGGTTTCTTAGACTTTTCACCTTCCAGAACAATCAAATAGCTATTATTTTACAGGAATGGACATGGTATCAACATGGCATCTAGCATACAGAACAGGTCAAATGTACATAGTTCTGTGTGAGGGGCTATAATGAATATTGGTGAGAATATATGAGTATGTATCAAACTCCAGCCACGGGTCAGGCTCCGAGCTGTGTACTTTTTTTTTTACCTATAGTCTGTCTTTTAATTGGCACAACTGCTCTCCTATGAGGCTGGCACAATGAAGAATAACCTAGATCTGGCTTAACTCAAACCATAACTGAATTGCTTTATTGCTGTCTGTAATTTAGCCTTCTAATCAGTCTGAACCAGTTCCTGTGTGAACAGTTTTAAAGACAACTGATCCTTGTGGAGCATTTTTCTCTGGCAGGTCCACTAATCTCCCTTGGCTTTACATTGACAGTCAGCTAAGGGAAGGAAGGCTGTTTGCTCATTCCTTTTTCAGATGTGAATCTTCTGTGTGTCGGGAAAATAATTAGCCCCTGGGTACAACATGGTGGGCTAGATGAAAGAGCAGACCGTTTGGAGTCAGACGGACCAGGGTTTGAATCCCAGTCCACGTCATCGTCGCTGTGTGGCACTGGACAAGTCACTTTACTTCTCTGGGGCTCAGTTTACTTCTCTGTGCCAGTAGGATGACAAAACCTTTCTTCTGGGTTGTTGTGAATGTCAAAGCAGAGCATGTTCGCTAAGCGCTTGGGAGATATTGGACAGTCAGCAGGAGGGAGGGGCAAGAGTTGGGGAGGAGAGCTCTGCAAGACACGGCCCATTGAACCAAAGGTGTAATACAGAGTACAAAGAAGACGCGGGGAAGGGTGAGTGGCCAAGATGTTTCCAGGCATTATGACCCCTAAATAAAGGCTTTGATGAGGGGGAAACACTAACTATAACCCAAGACAACAGCTTTCCAAGATAGCCTCATTAAATGTTTAATTGGCTGAGAATATTTTGTGGGCTTCCACATATTGCCAGCAACCTGATGCGGTGTTTTATTCTCTCTCTAAATGTCTTGCTCACTATGCAGAGGCACAGACTCCAGGCTTGCTGGAAAATCTACCTGCTGGCTCCGACAGAACACAAACTCATTACTGAGGTTAAAGTGTTTTCTTGCTTTGATGTGCCCCTTTTAGGACAATTTCTCCTGCCCTCCCTGAGAGGGTGGTGAGAACAGTGAGCGAAATGATTTACCGGGAAGATAAGTGAAAGAGGCTTCAGGTGATCTCTGAAGTCAGAGGTCACTGAAAGGTCGGACTAGGGAATGGCATTCCAGAGAGCTAATATTGGGTGAATTGGGTTGTTCTTATTTCACCCAAGAGATGATTGTCCCCCAAAATGCATTGTCTGAAATATTTCAGGTTGCCTTGATTATATACGAGCTCACATATATTGCACTCTCTCCTCTGAGTGGCCCTGGCCTAGTTAAGTCCTCTGGGCAAAGCAGAGGAAGCACAAGATGTGGTCTGTACTCTCAAGGAGCTTATTTAGCTAAAAAGAGAGGGCAGAGAACTAAGTAATACAAGACGTATTCAGTATGCTCTTGATTCTGAATATAAGTGAAGTAGGAGACTGATTCCTTATGTTCTAGCAGACGTTGATCACTAATGAAATATTCATCAAACCATCTCAAAATGGAGAGAAAACAAAGACAATATTTTAACATTAGCATACAGATATATGTTATAGAACACACATAATTTGAAATCGTGTTCATTTCCATTGTATCTGTATCTATTTTATACCTATGTGTCCAACTCTTTTTCCTTGTGACTGTCCTTTACTTGGATCCTTTTACTTTCGCTTTTTTTCTTTGACTTATTTTATTTTGTGAAATTATCATGAGACCATAAAGCCATTGTTTCTTGGTGTTCCATACTTGGGGGTCAAAAAGGTGTGTGGTTCACCAAAACTCTTGCTTTCGTAGAGCCACTGGTTTGAAGCAGGGAGAGGTGAGCGTGTCAGGGGCAGCAAGAGAAGTCTTCTCCAGGGAAGAAGGAGCTTGCTGATAAAAGGGAACGTGTTAGGATAGAGCAGATGATACTTGAGATGATTGGCAGAGGCCAGGTTAGGAAGTCACGTTTCATGCGGCAGGGACTAAGGAGGCTCTCATTGTCTTGAACTAGAAAGTGGCATGACAAAGACGGTATTTAGGAAGCTGAGTTTGTCATTATGAGATAAGATGAACTAGAGGAGGGTGAAATTAGCCATTTATTTTAAGAAAAATCAGTTATAGAAATTCTACCCAGAGTTACTAAAGGCCAGGTGGTATTCAAGAAATTTTCATATGGAAAGATTCAACTAAGAGACAAGGCAGTCAAGGAGGGTAGTACTTGAGATGAATCCATGGGTTTCCAAGCTTTTGTTGCTTGGAAAGTCAGCATGTGAGAGTGGGGCCTCTCCTTCCTCTGGCCACTTACTGCACCACACTAGGCAGCCTGGCAGAGCAGGTAGAAGGGAGGCTCTGGCCTGAGTGTTCATCTGGGCTTTGTCTGCCAGCCATTGTGCAACCTTGGGAAATCCAGGCTTCACTTTTCTCATAGGAATTACATGAAACACAGTATTACCTATGTCATAAGGCCTTTGTGAAGATTAAAAGAGATAATGCAAGTGATATGCTCAGCAGAGCACACGGCCCAGAGACAGCTCTGAATAAGCCAAGTTACTGTTTTTATCTGTGTGTTCTCTGGCAGCACACTTATCTCTCTGAGCCCCAGTATGCTCACAAGTGAAAGGAGGTGAATCAGAACTACCTTGAACAGTTACTGTGAGAATTAAGGGATGGATGTGAAAGCACTTTGGAAACTGTAATTTGCTATATGGATGCTGGCTTTTATGGTTAGTCATTTGTAATAACTCACATCATATATAAACTATGTGCCCAGAACCTGAGCTAAAATAGGTTCTTTTACACTGAAAGGTCTATTGGGTTTACCAGGGATGTGATAAAGTATGCTGTTCTTAAGTTAAGGCCTGACGCTGGATTATAAGTGCTGACCTGGCCAAGGAGACATGACAGAGATTCATGTCAGGGGGACCCTAGGCTATGTCAGAAGGCCTCTCATCTTTGCCAGGGTTCCAGATGCCCAGGCTGCTCTGGGTCTACCCAAAGAGGCTCGTCCTAAACCCACTGTAGGGCTCAGTAACTCCTGTCTTCTGATTAATAATTCAGGCTTTGCTCATTCAATCAGCAAACAATTGTCAAGTATTTACCATATGCAATGCTAAATGCTAGGTACTGTGGGTAAAGGGATGAATTATTCAGAGGTGCTACATGGAGGTACTTATACTCTGGTGAGGGAAGAAAAAACAAACTATGGACAGACAGCCATGTGTGGCTTCTCAGTGAGTTCCATGTAGTATAGTGGACACAGCTCAGGCACAGCGTCCAGAGGTGGGCTCAGCCCATTACCAGCTGTGTGACATTGGTCAAAGGACTTAATCACTCTGGCCTTTGGTTTTTGCATCTAGACAGTGGTAACTATATACACCTCCTATGGTTGTTAAAGATTTCAAAAGAGAATCATCTCTAGCCAAGGGAAAGTTCTTGCAGATGGCAGCTGTTCGTACGATAGAGGGAGGGCACAGCAGGTGCACACGCAGGACAAGCCCTCTGCCGGGCGGCCACGCTACTCTGTAATCATTGTCCATGGCTGAAGGAAGAACAGCCTTGGGACAAGATACTTGTTTAGTGGAAATTAACTTTTGTTATTTTCTATCAGCCATACCCTGGAATACATCTTTTCACATATTCTATCTGTAACCCCTGAAAGAACCCGGGAAGGGGAATTTCATATCCCCATCTTCTAGTTGAACAAGCTGAGGCTCTGAGAATCTCAAATTTCCTGCCCAAGGAACACAGCTAATCAGAGGTAGGCTGGGATTTGTGGGGGCTTTTTGTTATTATTTATTTACTTAAATTCTTACAGCTACAGTTTTCCTTTTCTAATTTTTTTTATTGGAGTATAGTTGATACATAGTTTTATGTTGGTTTCAGACATATAACATAGTGACTCAATAATTATATACATTCTCAATGCTCGCCACAGTAAGTGTAGTTACCCACTGCTACCGTTTCAAGACATTGCAGTACTATTGGTTATATTTTCTGTGCTGTACTTCCATTCCTGTGATTAACTTATGTTGTCATTTGAAGTTTGTACTTCTTTATCCCCCTAACCTATTTCACCCATTCCTCCACTCCTGTCCCTTATAGTAACTAAGAGTCGTTGCCTAGGCTAGGATTTAAACCCAAGTATTTTCTATCTTGCCATGTAAGAGGAGACTTAGCTGTAAGTCTTCTCATCTCACATCAGTAAAATCTAGGTATTTGAACTTTTAGTTTATTATTTGTTGTTACAGTCTAGATTATATATGAAATGATCGAATGTTTTAGTATTTTGACCAAAGAATATATCCAGATTATGTTTGGGATAGCCTTTGATTCTATAAATAATGTTGCATGAATTACCTAAGTATGAATAAGACAAATTCCTTTGGGAATTTTCTTATGTTTCCATAGTGATATGCCATTCCAGACAATTACTATGGCAGGCAATATGAGAGCAGTGAGGATAGAAATTAATATTTGTTGAATACCTGCCATTTGCCATGTACATTATTTCCTTCAATCCTCAGAGGATTCATTTCTTCAGTAAATGGTTTGGGGATCTCTTCTGTTTCAAGTGTTCCAGGTGTTGAAGGTACAGACTCAAGCGAAACAGAACCCATGCCTTTGTGGAACTCAACATTCTCTTGGGAGGTATAAATGATATATAAAAAATATGCCAGATGGAGAGAAGTGCTATTAGAGGCAATTATTGTGACAATATACTGAGGATTGAGTGGGAGGTGCAGAAGGTACTAGAAAGGTACGTAAAGTTGAAGAGATATTCTCATTGTTTTTGCATTGGAAAAACTTGAAAATGATAATTGGCTCAAGGGAAGGAATGAAAGAGTAATTCAGTAGGAAAGTAGGATGATTGAAAAAGTCAAGTGCAAGTGGAATTAGAGGAGGGTGTACTCAGAACTCAGATGAGTGGTAGGCTGTGGTCAAGAGGAAGGACAACATCTTTTACACTGTGGGAGAACAGTTGGTGTGAATGTAGAGAAGGTATTACAGGGATTGAGAAGACTGAGTTTCCTGGAACTCTTGAAAGGCACAAGATCATTGCTGAGAATGAAGACGGTAAGTGTTGGGTAGCACACTTAAGACAGTGCAAGTGGAGAATAGAAAGGAGAGATGACCAAGAGCCAGTAAAGACACTGATCAATCACACATGGTTCAATTTGGAGAATATGAGTTTGTAGAGTTGTCAGTCTGCTTTGTCTAGAAGCACTAAACAATTCAGGTATAGAAATGGAGAAAAATGAGACATTAAAATACTAAACCAATGTTAGGTTTATGTTAGACAAGGGGAATGACGAGGGTGAGGGGAACTGTGAGTGTGAACTGGAGAGTAACTTGATGGTCCATGTGGGGCCCAGATTGGGTAGAAAAAGATGAGAGGTCAGACCACAGCTGATGGGGAGGGAAAATGAAAGAACTGAAGGTGAGATGAGCATTTAAGATGAGAATGAGATATTCAGGGACCTGAAAGGAGGTTTATGGTTTATGTGGGAAACTGAAGCTTAATATTTCAGAGGAAGAAACATTCCAGATGGTGACAAGGTCTAAGGAGTAGCCACAAACATGAATGATGGGATAGGAGTGGAAAGGAGTGGAGGCAAAGGCCACAAGGGCGGGTGGTTTTAGATGCTGGATGGCTCATCAGCAGGGAGACCAAAGCCACTCTCACGATGTAGAGGATGACTGGGGACCAGAGTCCACAGTGAGTGAGGGGGTGGGGCATGAAGCCAGTAGGGGACCGTGATTGGTAAAGACAGAAGGTGTAGGGATAGGGATTTTTATGAGAAGACGAATGAACAAAAATCTGGATGTAGCATTGAAAAGCAAAGAAAACATCAAACCTACCTCCTGACACTAAACACGGTGAACGGTGGAAGAATGAACAGATTTCTTTTGAGAGGGCTAACAGAAAAACCATATTTTTCTGGGGAAGGATTAATGTATGGTAAAATTAATATGGGAGGGGATTTATTTATAATGAAGAGTGCCAGAGGTCTTACTGGGAATGCTTTTTTTTTAATTGAAGTATAGGTGATACACAATATTATACTGGTTTCTGGTGTACAACAGCAATTTGACAATTGTTACCTTACAAAATGCTCACTACAATAAGTATGGTTACCAACTGTCCCCATACAAAGATATTACAATATTATTGAGTATATTCTCTATGCTGTACTTTTATCCTACTGGGAATTTTTGAAAGAGAGGAGCAGTAATAATTGGGATGAGGACTGAGAAAAGCAGAGCAGCAAGGGGATGCAAATATGAGTAAGCAGAGATGAATGGGGTTCCCTGTGTTGGACAGCAATGAGTGAAGGGAAGCTGGTAGGTAGCTTGTGCTGGCTACAAAGATTCACAGGGAACATTGGCATCAAGTAGCAGCCATTGAGATGGGGTGATGCTGGCATTTTGGCAGCCTGTTCTTATGACTGGTATAGCAATAACCCTTCAAGGTCAGAGACCAGGCTATGGGCCAGATGAAACCTCCCGCTGGTACAAAGACAGGAAGCATCATTTGTGTGTACTGAGTCCTCTCCTCCTGGCAGGGTCAGCTTCTCTCTTCCTTTTATGTGTCCCTTGCTGTCCTTCTCCCTTGCCATTCAACCATGGAATATCAGTCTCTCTACCAATCTTTGTTTAAGCCCTCTTTGAGTGCTCATTTTGGGTATAGACTTTATCAGTTGACTTCTGTGCATGCATGTTACCCACAATGCATTATTCAAATGTCTGCTCTTCACTCACTAAACGGATGTTCTGTCTTTGAGGGCTTTTGATCCTTTCAGTAGGAAGAACAATTCCTCATTGGAATTCAAAATAAAAATCTATATCTTCTTCATTCCTCTCACTGGAAATGATATTAAAACCTGGACACTTCTGCATGATTCTATTTAATTTCCTCCCACGCTGTCCCACTGCCAAAGTATCCTTGTTTTACCGCTTCATACTAACTCTCATTTGGGCTATGTAATAATTGTTGGTAACTTACAACAGGGTATTTGCTTTTCTCTGTATCTTTCTTCTCCGATATAATTTCCACAGTCTTGGAGTTATCTAGGATACTTTGTGTAAGCATGAATAATGTAAGAAGCACCCGGAAGGGCTGGTAACTCTACACCTTTCTTAGTAAAAGGCAAAGTGCAATTTAGAAATTCTGGCTGCAGACACATTCCCCAGAACTTGTTTTGACCATGCAGATCCAGGAGCCTAACAGAAAGCAGAGAGTGAATAGCCTTTGCTCTAGGATCAGAGGTTACTTTTGTGTGACTTGCTCACAAACATCATTATCTCTGATGCCCTGACCTGTCCAAATGCTGGAATTTCCATGCCCAGACCTACCACTGGGACCCACCTTCCTCAAACTGCCCATGCTTACTATTTAAACTTAATCTGAACAGCATTCATCCAGGCTTGTTGGTTGCTCTGGGCTCAACCTATTGCCCCGTACTTCTAAAAGATGGAGAAGATGGGCTTTGGTAGGAGACCAAATTGGTCAAAAGGGCTTCAAACTGAATCTAGGGAGAAAGTAAGAACAAATACAGATTAAACTACAAACCCATACAATGTGATGAACAGCATGTCTGATATCTCTACCCCTTGTTCTGCCCCTGCCAAACCATTACCCACTTACACAGATCTGGTCAAACCATCACTGTATTCGAAAGACTTCTAGGATTTCCGAAGAACACTGGAACAAAATCCAAAATCTTTAGCAGGACCTTTGAGGTAGTTTTTAACCAAGTTTTAACCTACCATTCCAGTCCCATTTATTTATTGCCATTTTCTTTCTGCCCTTCTGTTCCAGCCATATTGTAATGACCTTTCCCTAACACAGAGGGTTTTTCCATACCTTTTGTCTTACATATGTCAGTCTCTAGTTGTAAATTGCCCTTCTATAATCTTTTGCCTAAAGAGCACCTCTACAATCTTCAAATCTCATCAAGTGCTAACATAACCTTTGGTAGAAACTTTACTCATTGTCTACAACCAAAGATAATGGCTCCCCCCTATATGTTTTATATATATATGTATATATTCAAGTGGTGACAACTTTCCAGGGCAGGCTGGCAGGCTAGGAAACCTTGGGTAGGAGCTGAATCTGCAGGCCACAGGCAGAATTTCTTTTTGTTCAGTGAAACCTCAGTTTTGCTCTTAATGATCTCATCTGATTGAATGAGATTCACCCAGATCACCGAAAGCAATCTCCTTTAGCCAAAGTCAACTGATTAACCACATCTACAAAATACTTTTACAGCAACACCGAGATTAGCATTTAATTGAATAACTGGGCATTATAACCTAGCCAGGTTGGCGCATAAAACTTACCATCATAGGGCGATACCTTTGTTGTCTCACTGGAACCAAGTTTTCAGATATTTGGAAGCAGCTGTAGTGGGAGGTCATACAGAGGTTGGCATTTTAAAAAATCCTTTCTCTTTATTGGTCACATATGATAGGTATTAAATATCTGAAAATTATTTTAGGGATGTGTTCATTGTTCTTATATTGAGAACATTTTATCTTTAGACAGTTACTTTCAAAGCTAAATAGATGAAGTTCGTGTTTCTTTGGAAAGTGAACAGAGCAGTCATATTCCTTAAAGATTTTAAAACAGGATTGTGACTAAGATAAATGAAGTAAAGGAGAATACATTCATTAAAATGGAAAGAGCAGAAATCTTGGTGGAGAAATAGACTTTATGAAGAACCCAAAGGAAATTCTGATGTAGGAGCAGAAAGAAAAAATATATTGATTCACCAAAGAAGACATACAGATGGTAAATAAGCATATGAAAAGATGCTCCACAGCACAGTGTCATCAGGAAAATGCAAATTAGAACAACAGTGAGATACTACTATACATCTATCAGAATAGCTAAAATCCAGAACACTGACAACATCAAATGCTGGCAAGAATGTGGAGAATAAGAACTCTCAAGAATGTGAAATGGTATGGACACTTTGAAAGAAAATTTGGTGGTTTCTTACAAAACCAAACATACTTTTACCTGATGATCCAGCAGTCAATCTCCTTGGTACTTACCCAAATGAATTGAAAACTTATGTCCCCCAAAACCTGAACATGGATATTTATAGCAGCTTTATTCATAATTGCCAAAACTTGGAAGCAACCAAGATGTTCTTCAGTAGGTGAATTAGTAAAGAAACTGTCCAGACAATGGACTATTATTCACTGCTAAACAGGAATGACCTCTCCAGCCATGAACCATAAATGCGTATTGCTCAGTGAAAGAGCCAGTCTGAAAAGGCTACATGTCGGCTGTGATTGCAAATACATGATATTCTAGAAAAAGTGAAACAGTGGAGATAGTAAAAAGATCAGTGGTTGCCAGGGCCTGAAGGGTGGGATGAATAGGCAGAGCACAGATTAATTTTAGGGCCATGAAAATACTCTGTATGATACTAGATGACATCATGATAAGTGAAATAAGCCAGACACACGTTACATGACCTCACTTATATGTGGAACCTATGAAATAGAACAGCCCAACTCAGTAACCAAGAGAATGATGGCTACCAAAGGCTAACGGGTAGGGGGAAAGGAGAGATACTGACCAAAGGGCACAGGCCTGCAGTTATGAGGTCAGTGAGTTCTGTAGACCTAGTGTACAATATGATGACTAAAGTTAGCAATCATGCATGCTTGAAATTTATAAAGAGGTAGATCTCCAGTGTTCTCACCACATAACATACACAAATGGTAACTATGTGAGATGGATGTGCTAATTAGCTTGATTGTGGTAATAATTTTGTGATGTATACAAATATCAAACAGTATATAAACCTTAAAAATATGTGATTTTATTTGTCAATGGTACTTCAGTAGAGCTGGAGAAAAAATAGTTATGTATTCAGAAAAAATAATCTTTAAAATGAAAGTCTAATAAATACATTTTTACTTATAATTAAAAGAGTTGGTCAGCTTCAGACTTGCACTATAAGGAAGCCTTCAAGCTGATGGAAAATGATACTAGATAATACTTGGCTTCTCAAGAAGGAGTAAAAAATTATTGGAATAATGTAAGAAGCACCTGGAAGGGCTAGTAACTCTACACCTTGGAAAATGTGGAGGTAAATATAAAAGTTCATTTTTCCTCTTAATTTCTTTAAAATATGTATGAATATTTAAAGTAAAACATATAACATTGTTTTGCAGGTTGTACAATATGTATAGATGTCATATATACTATCACTATAACCTAAGGGATCAAGAGGACTAAATGGACTTTTATAGTTGCAAGTTTTCTACCATAGACCATGAAAAATTAAGAATGAATATTATCATCCATAGAGCAATCACCAAAAAAATACTATGACTTATAGCTGAGACCCAGCAACCCCATTCCTAGTTATTTACACAAAATAAGTGAAAATAAACTTGTACAAGAATGTTTATAGAAGCTTTATACATAATAGCACAATCTGGAGATCCCAGATGTCAATCAGGATGAGAATGGATAAGCAAAATATTCATACAGTGGCATACCACTCAACACTGAAGTGGAAAGACTTACTGGTATGTTCATGCATCAACTTGGGCAAATCTCCAAAACACCATGCTGAGTAAAAGAAGTCATACAAAGGATATGTAGTGCATGATTCTATTTCTGTTATATTTTAGAACAGGAAATCTAATCAAAACTGGAAAAAAATCAGTTTACCTCCAGAGTTGTAGTGGTAGCAATTGACTGGAAAGGGGTAAGAGAGAACTTCCTGGGATCGTGGTAATGTTTTATACCTTAATAGGGGCTTGGGGTACAACACGTGTGCATTTCAGCAAAAGTACACTTAATATTTATGTATTTCATTGTATGTAAATTTTATATCCAAAGAAAAAAACTATCAAATAAATATTGAATTCTAATTAATGATATGCATAGTGAAGTATTTAGAGGGAAATAGATGTCTGCATTTGCTTTGAAATGTCTTAAAAATACATAGGATGATATATGTAAACAGAGATGAATAGATAGATATGTAATAAATGTAGGTATAGTAGAGGTTAATGGTAGACTCTAGGTGATTGGTGTACAGGTGTTCATGGTAGGATCCTTTCAAGTCTGCTCTCTGACAATTTTTGTAATACATGTTGGGGGTAGGAAACATGGATGAGCAAGTAATCAGAATTTTTTTAAAGGGTTTGGCTATTTAGCTGTTGTTCCAGAAACATACGCTTTTTATTTAATTTTAAGTATGTTACTGGCAACCATATTTCTCTACCAATAAGCATCCTACAAGGAAGAGATAAATGAATCCAGAAGTATTTTCAGACATTCCTGAAGAATCAGCTTCTGCTTGGACCAAAGATTCCTTAATTCTGGCTTTGAGAATCCAGTGTTTCTTTTAACATGGAAGTAGATTAGGTTTTCTCCTTTTCTCAGAACCTCAGGGTTTGGAGCAGGTGGAGTGTGACTTTCAGTCTGAAACCGAGAAGTTCCTTCTTTATTCACCAGCCAGGTCTGGAGGAATCAGTCTCTTGATTGACAGAGCCCTAAATGACCTGATGCTTTACATAGCATAATAGTACCTCAGGTGTCTTTCAAAAGGATGTTACAGATAGGACAGTGGGCCGCTTTCCTTGGTAAGTCATACTTGACCATATACAAACAAGATCTTTGTTTGGCTTGGGAAGTGTGTTTAAAACTCTTCCATCTTCACTCAGACTAACAACTGTCTCAGGCAGTTCTATTTTTCTTTTCTTTTAATGACAGCACATTTATAATTGTTCTTCACTTAAAATCTTTCTTTTGCCTGAAATAAAGTAATAGTTCTATAGTTCTGTAATTTCATTTGATCTAACAGATAAAGCCTGTTTTATAGTTGTTGTCCTATTGATTTGCAAATTAGGAGATGGTATCTCACAAGACCTGGATTTGGCTTGGAGAAAGGCTGTGGTCTAAAAGTAGTTGTGATTGGCTTGGAGGGATCTGAACTGAGCTCCTCTCTCTGTAGAATGAGAACAGAATATTCATGAAAAGTCGCATGGCAGACAGGAACCAATAAAAAAATACATTGATGGGCAGAGGTGAGTATAGTGTACTGATGGGAATAGTTCTCACTTGGGAAGGAACATTGAGACAAGATTGAAATGGACACTAACTCCCAGAAGGATGGCAGTTTCTTTCTCCATATATACCTTCTCCTCTTTCTCCTCTTTTTTTCCTCCTTCTCTTCTTTCCTTGTCTCCTATTCCTATTGTGCTAATCAAGTTTAAGATACAGACTTCTATAAATAATATATTATATTATATATTACATCTTTTTATAGATAGGCAGATGTGAATCCTGCTGATTTTCAAATAATGAATCATGGATATAGGCCGTAGGACCCGTCATGGTGAACACTGTTTGGGTGCAGAATTAAAGTGAAATGTTGTAGAAAAATGAATGAGAGTTTTCACTCAGGAAGCAGTACAATTATGGACAAATTCTTCTTTTTTAAAAATTGTATTGGCTTGTTTGTTTACACTGCATCTTTTCCAAAAAGTAATTTGATGTCCCTTCAAGTAAAATATACCATAATATCATCAAAATAGGAAAAATAAAAATCATGTAAAGGGAACTAAAAATATGTATACAAATACCAGTAAAATATATAATGAAATTTTACAATTAATTGTGCATTTCTTACAAGTTAAAGCAAAAAAAAAAATCACGATGAGTCATATACTCCTTTTCCACAGGAATGAAGCACAGCAGTTCTTTAGGAAAGAAAACCTTTGCCCGTGCTAAATTTTTAAAGGAATTTAATATACTCATACTATGCATGAATATTTATGGAACTCTTTACTTTAAAAAGGTCTCTCACATCTGTTTTTTCATTAATACTCACAACTCTGTAAGTATTTTTGTTTCATTTTATAGAATAGATTGAAGCTCAGAGAAATATGGTATTGTGACTAGTAAATTATGGAGCAGCCTATACCTTTTAACTCCAAATCTTGTGCACTTTCCACATTACCATGACAGGACATTGGCCACAATAATGGATGCCGTTTTCAACCGTGCACTTATTGTAGATCCAGGAATGGAGATAGCATATGACCGTTTCCTGTATTGACCTTTGGTTAAAAGCTGAGGGCAGAAAGGTTAAAAGAAAACTCATTGAATTACTTGCTGTTTGGGATAATTTACTGAAGTCTGGTTAGTTTGCTTTTCCTTAATTTAAATTTATGTGAGTTTAAGACTTCAAGATAACTGAAGGAATTGAGGCAAAATGTGTCTCTTCAACTAACAATCTCATTATTATTTTCTTGATTGGAAATCGTATCAGTCAGGATCACAGCAGGAAACAGATGGCACTACTCAAACAGGATAAGTGAAGTGAGTTTAATGAAAGGACTATTTATAAAGGAGTGGGCAGAGTTTAGGGAAATGTACAACGGACAATCCGAGACTTCAGAGAGGAACCGGTCAAGGAGTGCCCTCCCTACAGGAAGAGAGCTAGAGGAATCAGTTCCTTGATAAACCCTCAAATCTCCTACCAGGGCTCCCATTGACCAAATTCAGCAAAGGTAGAGAACACTGGGAACCCTTTGATACATTCATGTGGGCCAGTGTCCGAGGGCAAAAAGCAAGGTGACGAAGGTTAGAGGGTGACTGTGGAGGTGCACACTAGCACGAAAAATGATAGAAGTTAATACAGGAAGGAGTTCTCTGGAAGAAGTGAACACAACAGAAATGTGGTTAATGCTGATCAAAGACCTACCTGCTTTTCATTGCAGGTGGGATAGTAAGAGTATAGATTAAGTTTTTAAAAAATGGAAAATGGAAATAAGCTTTGCTTGAGCGCTAGTATATTCCAAATGCTGTGTAGGTTGCTTTCCGTTCATCAGCTCATATAATTTCTGCAATAATAACAGTGGACCTTATTATCACTGTTACATATGTGGGAAGTTAAGGCTCAGAGAGTCTAAGGAATTTATCCTACAAAACAGCTAATAAATAGACAAATCTGAGATTTGAACCCAAGATTTTCTAACATCAAAGCTTGGATTTTGTTTCTCTTTTGCAATTCTCCTCCCCACTTTATTTTTATGATGCCAGAGGAAAGCCATGACCTCTGCATGGAAGTAGAAACTTAATGTTTCTGAAGAAGTTTGGGGTTACTTAGATACAGAGACAAGTGTTCAATCAAGACCAAAAGTTAGCACTCAAGAGATTATGGTAGAGAATATTCAAATTTGGAAGCTTCAGAGACAATAACTAGTCACATGCCTCTCCCATAATGATAGTTGCCATTTACTGAAATTTAAAATAAAGACTATTCACTCTCAGTGCATTAAATCAATTCATCTCATATCAACTGTATTGGAAAGTGAATCATATAAAGAGAGGGAACAAAGTAAAAGGGCTCAAGACAGAAAGTAGGCCTCTCTAAATAAACCTTGTTCCCACAATTGTAAAGGAAAAGAATTCACCAAAAACATAAAGAAAAAAATTTTTAAACTTGAGGTAAATTTGTTGGCACAGCCCCACAGAAAGGAACATATTCAAGTGATTTAACACAGAATAATTTGTCTTTACATCCTTAGTGCAATGGCAAGATTACCGTAAGCTCTAAAACAAAACAATTAAACCCAAAAATATTAAAAGAAAACCTGGGACTGTTTGGAGTAATAATATTGTGAATAAATATATTGATATTGATATTGATATTCTGAAACTATTTCACATATAAAATATTATATATACATATATATAGTTAATATATATAATGAAGCAATATCACATGAGCATAATCATTGTCCATAGGATCTAAGATTTTCAGTATAAGAAAAAGATATAAATATAAAATCAGATAATTTAAATAAAAACCTGTGTAATTTATCATTGGAACCAGAAATATCAGTAGGTATTTATGACATTTATTATTGTACACTGGAAGGACTTAGAAGTAATAACAAATCCAGTAGCAAGAAGGACCACCAGCAACCAAATTATGTTATCTAAAGATCTTTTCCTCTTAGAGGAGGCTGTGCTGCTTGGGGAAATGGCTGATTCCAGGTCTAGGACAGGAAATGTACAAGATGAGTTTAAAATACCGTATAGCAGAAAGTAAGGACTATCAGAAACTCCTGAGGCTGTGCCGGAAGGACTCAGCAGCTAATGTAAAGAGACTCCACTGGACCAAGGAGAGGCAATCTGGGCCTCTGTGTAAATAATAAATTGAATTAAACACACCAAAAATATGAAAAGCTAATGATAACATAATGATGCTTAAAAAGGAAAAGAAGTCATGGGCAACCTTTGAAATATACGAAAGAACCAGTTCTCATTTTTCTGAAAATTGGCAAATAGAGAAAAAAATAGAATATTCCACATGCTTTTCCTATACAACATCAAGATAGCCAAATATTCTAAGGCATATTTTTGTAAAAGTATCCCAGCTAGCAAATAAAGGAAAAGAGAACCAGATCACTATTTTGCATACCTCTAGTGAAACAGTGGATCTAGATAATCATAATCAATGGGTACTCACATCACAAAATGAGAGAAGTAGACACTGTGTGATGCCTGTTGGAATTATAATGTATATTCGATGAAGCATTTTTTTTTGTCAAAGCATCACTCCAAGTCAGATTGAGCTTCTGGTTATAACTCTCAGTTTATGGGAAATATGGTCTTGGGAGGACATGCTAAATGTTACCATCCAGTTGGCAATCAGCAAAATCCAGAATGTGAGAAATACTACAGGGCATCACTAATAATTTGATTTCTTCACAAATAAATTATAAAGAAAACAAGAGGGAGGAGAAAGTATAATTTGAAAAAGACCTAAGAAACCCATAAAAAGGCAACGTGTAGAAATTGTTTGGATCTTGATTCAAACAAACCATAAAAATAAATGCAGAAGATAATTAGAAATATTTGGCACTGGTTAGATTTTTAATAATATTAAGGAATTATAAATATTTACATAGATTAATGGTATTATAATTATATTCTTTAAAGGATCCTTATTTTTAGGGATACTTACTGAACTAAAGAAATATTATGAGGTCTGGGATTTCATTCAAAACAGTACAGGGGTTAAGGGCTTGGAGTTGTGTGGAAGGGCTGCTAGAACAAGACTGACTCTGAAATGGTATTTGTTGAAGATGGGAGATAGGTATGTGGGGATCCACCATATTTCTCTTTGTATATACATTTGGACTATTGGTAAAGTTTTAAAAATGTATTTCAATAGATGGGATTACTAAATTCCATCCGTGGATGGTGCAGAGATCTATATAACTTAAGAAAATCATTTCAAATTAAGAACAAATAGCTCATCCAGTCGTTCATTTAAAACTCACTTCCACACATCCCTTTACATGTAATAGGTATGAATCTTGGTCTGTAAACTCCAGTGAGTAAGAGGAAGAATGTTTTCAAAACTTTCTGAAACCCAATTGAGGTTCTATTTAAAAATCCAAAGAGTAGAAACATGTGGAAATTTAATTTCAGCCAGTTGAGGATCAGCCCCTCTTTTCCCCTGGGGTGCTTCCAAGTCCAAGTTACCGTATTGCTGTGGTCTGGGATCAGAGGGCATCTGGTTAGTGCTCAGTATCATCTGTCCATGCTGCCATCTGATCCTTCATCTTTAGTCCATGCAGATCACCAGGAGTCATCCCTTTTTCCAATCCTCAAGGCTCCTTCAAGTCTGGCTGTTTCTGGTTCATAATTTAGTCTCCTTCTCAGATGCAGAGGAATCATTGTGTCTACACCAGGCTGTAGTACAGAGAATTTTTGTGAGGTCCTCCCAGACCTGGGTCTAGCACAGCCTGGAAATGAAGCACAAGTCTCTTCTGCTCTTGTATCCCATACATTTTTGGGCGTTCAGATCATCCCTTCCACCACTAGCCTCAGCTTCACACAGGGCAGTTTTCCAGGTGCTGGCTATTGCCTGCTGCACCTGCCAATCCCTCCACAGTCTTCTCTGTCCCACCTCAAGGACACCGGTCTAGTCTTGGAAGCAGAAAGCCTCTCTCACACGTTTTACTCTGCTCTGAGTCATTTCTGTTGCCCTACAAGCCAGGCATTTGAAATTCAAAGACCGAAAAGAGGCTCTTCTTTTATTTCCTTTCTGAAACAACCCATTCCCAGTGGGAATGAATGAATTGCCTAAGTGTGGAGCTAAGCAAGGGGAGGAAGGACAATAATATTTAGATATGTCTGCAAATAACAACAAGCACTAAGTAGCAAGCACTATTCTAAAAGTGCCTTACATGTAGGAATCCAACTAATCTTCATAACAACTCTATGAAGTAATTACTATTATCTCCATATGATGGACCATGAACATGAGGCAGAGATTGCACAGGTAGTAAGCAGTAGCACTCGAATTCCAATCCCTGCAGTCATGCTCTAGGTCCGTACTCTTTAAGCCATTAAGAAAAATACACTGGGAATAAGACCAGATTCATTTGAAAGTCCTGGTGGAGGCCTTTTTTGCACATATACTCCATTTTTTTCAATCATCAGAAGCATAAAATCAGCTACCACTTCTTTTCTTTTCCTCATCCATTTACAGTGTAGATGATGTGGAGGAAGAAACTTAATACATACTGAAGTCTCACCGAAACATCTCACTACAGCACTAGAATTGATATTATTAAGCCTCCATTTTACTTCAGATGAGGACATTAACCTTTAGTTTCCCTAATGTTCCGGTGGTCCCACAGTGAGGAAATGGAGAGCTGTGATGCAAGCCCAAGGTCGTCTGATTGACCAAGGTCATCCTAATTCCCTGGCCACAGGAGCGCCTCACACTGTGTTTTGACCTGAAATTGGAGGTGGACAGTTCCAAGGCCCTTATGAACATTTGGCCCTGTGAAGGGAGAGGAGATTTAGGCCTTGGGCCTGTCAAACAGATACCTTTTCACCAGCTGTGAATCTGCTTGCCTTTACGAAGCATTCATGAAAAAGCTAGAGGAATAACAGATGCAACATACTTGAACCTTCCAGTCGGGGTTCCTCGATCCCCTTTGGCTCTTCTCTGCACTGTGCATCATCTGCATTAAAAAGCCCAGTGGATCTTTTTCGCCTGCATCCCATCAGCCCACAAAACGTCCTTTCTCACTCCTCTGGGAGAGTCCCATGTCAGGCAGTAACAGACTGAGGAGGGTGCAAGTAATTAGAACTTAGATGTCAATTCGGTCTCCAAAGTCAGTCACACAGAGAACACACCAGCTTGACATATGATGCATAGGCCATTTTATGGAAATGACCTAAACAAATTTTTTGGTAAAAGTTGATAGCATATTTTTTTGTCCCAATCATTCATTTTTTTAAGGTTGCAGAGGCAGTACCACTGATTAAAATGAATTCTTTGGAGCTAGTGTCAATGACTCAACTTCGGTTGTTCATAGAATAGAATACCATTTTTTAACTTTTGCTTTTTCTTCTCTACCCCTCATCCTCCATCAGAGGTGATACATTTAATTTGAAAAGTCATTGGTAGATATAAATGTATTTAAAAATAAAGATGCTCAGGTATATAAGCACAATAGTCTATAAGAAATTCTTGAGACATGACTGTACATCACAACTGTGTTATAGGAATCCTCAGTTGATATACAGAAAACACACATGCAGACACACACACCTCGACTGAGGTTAAACTGCTCTCCCCTCCTTGTCAAAGTAACGTAACATAATGATAGTGCTGTCATTATAAATATTTGGAGGCTTCTGCACCTTGATAATTGATGGATTCTGAATGTTGGAGAACTCAGAGAATAATTTTTAAGTCAGCATGAGCATAATGTTCAAAGCGTTTCCTTGGATTTTCAGAATGAAAACCAGAACCATCCTGTTTCTTAAGAAATGATGAGGAAGCATGACAGAGGCAAATAGACCCAGGCCTCTGTTATTTCCTAGGTCTTCCTCCAGTAAATTGAAAATGGTTCCTCCCTTCTGTGAATCTGCCACCCTCCACATGCGTGGCATGGGTGCCATACACCTGCTCAGCGTCAGCGGGACCCACCAGAGCATATGGCAGCTCACATATTGCCTCCTCCCAGCACGGATTGAATGCTGGTCACCTGGGCTCTGTTTTCAAGTGGTGTGACAGCAGCTGTGGGAAGCCCAGAGTATGACAGACTCTCACTGCTCATCTTACTAGTGGGAAAGAAAAGCGAGGGAAACAGAAGGGAGATGTTTTCATATACCCAGCAGCTTTGACTTGACTCCTCTGTTAAAGAACACTCTGCTCATTAGCTTTCCCCACAGTGAGCAGGGGCCATGGAAGGGAAACCCTAATTTTTTTTTTTCACTGAGAATTGCTAGTCCATTGTAGTAGGCGGAATTATGCCCCCTAAGGGGTCTGTCTTCTAATCTCCAGGACCTGTGACTGTGTTACCTTACATGGCTAAGGGGAATTAGGTAGCAGATGGACTTAAGGTTGCCAATCATGTGACTTGAAAGTGAGATTATCCTGGGAAACCTTGGTGGGGGTGGGCAGTGTAAACACAAGGGTCCTTAAGTGGGGAAACGGAGGCAGAATTGGTCAGAGTGGTGCTCTGTGAGAAGTGCTTGACCTGCCATGGCTGGCATTAAGATGGAGGAAGAGAGCCACTAGCCAAGGACTGTGGGCAGCCTCTAGAAGCTGGAAAAAGCAAGAAACGGAATCTTCCTTAGAACCTCTGGAAAGGCACGCAGCCCTGACAACGCCTTGATTTTAGCCAAGTGTGACCCATGTTGGACTTCTGCACTATAGAAACTGACATCGTACGTGTGTCTTATTTTGAGCCCTGCATTTGTGGTGATTTGTCACAGCAGCAATAAGAAACTGATACATGGAGTGAAGGCTGAGGGGGCTCACAACTTTGGAGTAAATCAGAATCATCTGGAGAATTTTTAAAATTCTTCATGCTGAGCTGTACCCCACACCATTCATGTCAGAATCTCTGACCCTCAAAATCAGAATTCTATAAACTCTCAGGTGATTTTAATGTGTGAGAAAAGTTGATAAGCAATAATTTAGTGGATAGAATCCCAATAGTGTTTAGACTCAGGAAAGCTGGGTTCAAATCCCATTTCTATCATTTTAAGATTGAGCTCAGAATTTTATTTCACCTACACATTAAATGTTCATGTACACATATATTTGTACCTATAAAATACAGATGTTTGTGTATGTATATACACACACACACATACACAACCCTTCTATAAAATGGGATGTTATTTGTAAGTGAGGTTTTACATGTAAAGAGTCTAGCACATAGTAAATACTTTTAATGAAAGTTATTTTGGTATAAGTAGTTGAGAGCTGTTACAGGGATTTGAAAAATCCTCCTCTGGCAACATCAAAAAAATGTGCTTATTTTCCTATTTTATGTTTCTGGGCTCATGAGTCTCAAAGTATATTCTCAAGTGGAAGCCATCCTTAAATTTATGTCAGATCACTGACATGTTGGGAAAAACAAGAATATTTTATGAAAGTTTTTAAAAAAAATATTGATGCTTAAGCAGTCCTTCCCCTTATTTGAGCTTTGTCTGCACTTCCCCAACACCTTTCAGGCTCATATTGCCTGCTGTGACCTCACGCAATGGTCCTTCACCTTGCCTTGAACCTCCATCTCCATGTTTCCATGTTCGTAAAATAGGGACCACAGTTCTCCCCTTTCCAATTGTTGTGGGGATTAGAGAGAGCAAGTACAAAGTATCCAGCACAATTCCTGACCTGTAATCATGACTTAATAAATGGCATTTTTATAGTGCTATGGGTCAAGTCCAAATCCAACGAATGGAATGGAAGAATAAAGTGGAAATTCAGTAAAGAGAGTGAGTTGCTTGGCATGAAATCAGTGAAAAGGTTCAGGACTTTGGCTGGGCCAGATGTCCATCCCCGTGCAGGTGCCCACCAGGTGTGGCAGAGGTGGACACAGCTGCATGCAGTGGCTCCGGCCTGCTGAATACCAGACACTGAGCCAACATGGTCGGCTTCAGGGACCTGTAAGCGTGCAACAGGCCAGCCTGTGTCCGAGTAACTCAGGTGTTTCCAGTTACCCCTCCCAGCCATTGTTAATCCCCTGAGGGTAGGAGCTTGGCTCACAGAAATGGTTCTGTCCTCTAATTCCCCAGCTCAGTTCTGGGTACACAGCTAATGAACAACAAGACCCTGCTGTTTCATTAACCCATAAGAGTCACATACAAATGACTGAGAGAAATGTAACACATTCTGTCTTCCTTTCAATTTCAGTTAAGTGGAAAGGTGTATGGTTCTTCAAGCCAGGCGCTATCAAATGTCTTGGCTGAGACAAGGGCTTGGGCTGAGATATTTTAATATCTTTGAGTAAAAAATTAAAATATCAAGCCCAATATCTCAGCTTGGGCTGAGAGCAAGGGCGTGCGTGAGTTCAGTCTCAGGGGCGTGATATTGGCTGAGTCGCCGGCCTTTCTTCGCGCTGTTTCACCTGTTCAGTGGGAATAGCGTGAAGGCAGTATCTGCCAGGACTATTTCACAGAGCACCCGAGTCAAGTATGATGCATGCCGGTTTCAATAATGTGAAACAAAGTAATACTTTGGGGTTCAAAGGAGGGAAAGCTCACATCTGGCTGGGGACAAAAGAGAAAACTTTTTAAGGAAACTATCTAAAAAAGAAAATTTCTCTTTTTAAGTTGTTGCAGGATTCAGAGTCTCCTGGTTTCCAGATGCAGCTGGTAGAGATGTGTTAATGGTAAAGATGGACTGGATGGGGCATGACTGCGAAGCTACTCCCTCCTGGGCTCAAATCCCAGAGCATTCGTATTCACTCCCTGTATGTGGAAGCTCTCAAGACACTTCGCTGACCCTGCGTGTTGCTTTCCACAAAGAGCAGGGATGACCAGGATATGGCAGGGATGACTATTATGAGCTTCTCAGCACGCCCCTGACAGTGCCTGCACTGTGGTAGGTGAAAACTTAGGGTTCCTCCCCCCCGTTCCTGGCACTTTCTCAAGAAGGCCAGTTGTCTGAAGGGAAATTCTAGTTGGAAACATTCTTCTGCTAAAAGAGCAATTATTTATTTTGACTATAATTTTTAAAGACATTGGTAATTATACACATACACACATATATAGCATGTTATATATATATATATATATACACACATATATTGAAAGACATTCTTAGAGTAAAAGATTAAAATATCAATAAAGCAAAAGCTCTATTAATCCTCTTTTTAGGGGTAGGTTTCCTTCTAAAAAGTCAGTTTTCACCAGTGAAATTGGAAGCCCAATTATTGTCCTATCCAACTTCAGGGATCAGACTGCTGGGGTTGCTTCCCTTGAGGCATGGTCATATCTAAAACCATCCTCAGGAGGCGCTAAAGAAATGCACGTGGCAGCCCTAGTGATTTGTAGGTTGGCGATCTCTTCCTGGGTTCAGACCGGGCCAGAACAGCTCTAAAATCAGCCACTCCTAAAATGCCCTCCTTACTCACTCTGCCCTTGACCCTTGCTAGGAACGCATGGCTGTGGTGTGGTGTATGAGAAAGGACACGGCACCAGGAATCAAAAGATGGTGATACACAAGGTTTAGTACTTCCTGCCACTTGCCGGTAGCACAGACGGGTTATGGAAACTCTGCTTCCCAATTTCCTCATCTGTGAAATGGGAATGGTATTAGTTACAATGATATTCTGTAACATATAACATATTATTATAATTATATGAATAATACATTACATGTATAATTATGTCACAGGATCGCTGTGAACATTGATCACATGCTTTAAAATCTTGAAATATTTCTAAAATACAAGACATTATTAAGACATAATGTAATAAAAAAATGGAAGAAAGTTTGGAAGATACAAGAATGGACAGTAATGGATTTAATTGCTTATTACTCCCTTCTAAATTATGCTCCTAATTTTATAAAATCCCATGGGTTTCACCCTTCGCTATTTTACAGTATCTTTTCACACTGCAGTTTATAGCTCTGGGATAGTTTATAATGAAGGCCTTCCATTCAACAAATATTTATCAAGCACCTATTAAATGCCAGCCCTCATCAAACCAGTGAACAAAACAAACAAAAAGATCTGCCCTCATGGTGCTTACATGATTTTAGGAAATCCCAGGGATCATGACCCAAGAAAGTTCTCTGATACACAGCTGCCGTAAGTGAGGTCCCAGGGTCTTGTGCGCCTCATCTTCTGCCCAATATATTCCTGGAGCCCAGATCTCTCAAAAATCTACTACGTGGCTTTTGTCCAAGGACAGGCATTTGGAATTTTAAGCCAGGCCAATGGTTGGTGCTCAGAAGTTGGACAGGAACCATGTGTTGAGTGCCAGCAATGCTGTTTGAGAACCAGTATCTGGGTTTAATTTCCACTGTCTGTCAGAAGGAAGCTTTGATCAGACCCTGCATTTTTTCACTTTTCCTAAGTGATTAGAGATGACTACTGGGCCTATTACCACCGCCTCCACGTGAGCTCTGGGTTGGCCATGATATCAGAGATTTATTTACACGAATTCCCTCTGAATTGCCCTGTGTATGGCTTCTCTCCCCTCCAGTCATGGTGCATTTAGTGCTAGGGCTCAACGTGGAGTGAATGTGTGTCTAGGCAGGTAAGGGATGGGAAGTGGGGAGGGGCCCCACATATATTGCAGAGGGAAGTGCCCCACAAGTAAGTGACTGCAGCTGGCTCTTAATGGCTTTTCTTCTCTACCGTCATTTTCCTTCAAGCCCAAAAGAAACTCTTTGTAATACGTGTTAAAATTATGGTTCAGATTTCTGATGATCAAGTTACATAGATTAAAGTAATGGATACCAGACTCTGCATCAATTCAGGTATAAATATGGATGAAATGAATGTACATTATCCACTGTTATAAATCTGTGTGTTCAAGGAAAGATATAAATCTCCCAAACCTTTCCTACCTCAGGGTATGAATTTTTTTTTTTTTCCCAGTGTTTTCAATGAAATTACGATTTGGAGTAATTTGCAGGTTTTGCAGAAACCTCTAGCTTTTTTTTTTTTTTACAAGAAAGGGTAGAGTATATTATTTATAATGGCGAGTCATTAAAATGCTCCAGGAAGTCATCATTGCAGAGGGGGTTGGAGAGGGAAGGGGTTATACGGCATTCCAGATGTGCATGTGTGGAGAAAGGCCATGCGTTTAGAGAAATTTATAGCACCTGGCTCCATTGTAAAGGGTTCTTGGCCTGGGGGCATTTCTGTTCTTCCCCCTCCCCTCAGCCCTATCAACACTGTACATGCAGGGGCTCACAGGCGTCAGTGTGTGATGGACACATGGCCCCAGGATGTTGTGGTCTGGAAGGGAAGACTGAGTTCTTGCTTCTGCTGAGCTACAGTGCTGATGAAAGTGTCTGAGCTCCTTGCAGCCTGGGGCCCTCACAGGAACAAGAAGCCTCACAGGGAGGGAAAGAGCAGAGCTGAACACCGCACAGAAACACAGACCTCAGTAGCTGCACATTTGGCCACCGTAGCTTACTTCTTGGAGTTTCACAGTCTGTAAACTGAAGATAATAATACACATTCCATAAGGTTGGCGTGAGGATGAAATGAGATTACTTGTGTGAAGCAATTCCTTCCTCTTCCTACTCAGACTTCCAGCTTGTAGGTTGATAGACTTATGACCACCATTATCCTAAATGGATATGCCCTGTAGTCTCCCAGCCATTCTCCAGCTCCCCTCAGCTAAGGCCACTGCTGACACCACACAGAGGTTCAACTGTTTCAAAGTCTTAAATAATAAGTGAAGACTGTAACAAGGAGGACGAGGCTCTTTCTGTGGTATTGCTTCATTCCCTCCCTGCATCATCCAAATTAGTGATCTGTCTCTTTGTCCTGGTGCCAGCCTGTAAAAGGGAGAAACGGAAAGCCCGTTAAGCGGGAAAGGACCTACATCACTCTCTTCACGTTCTCCTGGTCAGAACTGACTGTCATGGCCCTACCAAATCATGAGGGGGACTGAGAAACGTATTCTTTAGCCGGCAGTAGCCATGGACCTAGCTGAATTCACTTAGTATGGAGGAAAGGAAGATAGATATTGGGAGATAATTAACAGTCCATTGTTCTAGAAAGGGTGGTGGGGTGCCCACAGGAAGTTGTGCCAGGAACTCAAATAGAACATATGCTTGAAGAGAGAGATTTGGGTTCTGTGGGGGTAGAGAAAGGACAACTGCTATCCCATGGATCATGAAATGTGTTTACGACTAATGATCAGATTTGTCAGGATGTAGCTATAGGCTCACTTTGTTAATGTGCAAATTTCAGAGGCCACGGTCACTGGGCCTGCCCTCTACTGGGTCAAGTAAAGCTGACTTTTCTCTGCAGCACAGTCAGTCATCCTGTGCCAGCCCAACACCCAGCATGGTTTTTACCTTTGCCCTTCCAGCGCATTTCCTACAGACAGCCACATGATGTTCATTCCACAGCCGTTGACTGAATGAGTGAGTGAATGCGTAAATGAGTCTGTGTCACAAAGGACAAGTAGGTACTGGGCACTGGGATGACAGAGATGTCAGTGGGCACTTCATCAGCAAAACCAAATCGTCTCCTCTCCTGAGCCGCCACCTCCTTCCCTCTTAAGAGGTGTCCTTGCTTCTCATTTGTGCAAGGAAACAGAGAAGCAAAAGTTCCTTAGTGCCTACACCAGCCCCGCATTGGTACAGACCGCACACCCATCCTCCCTTCCCTCCCTCCTGTTCAGTTCCGCGAGCCGCTCCTCCAGGACGGCTCTTTGCTTCTGCTCCTCGGGGCCTTGTTCCACCCATAAGACCTCTGTCATGCATCTTCACATTCTTCCTTCTCTTCTGGCTCTTTCAGATTTTAAATGGATTCCAATTCTCCCATCTTTAAAAAATGTTCACTCCATCTCTATCTACAGTTGCACCTTCCCCCTCCGCACTTCATGGCCAACTTTTTAAAGGAGTTGGCTAAAGGCACTGTGCCTCCTTCTGTAGCTTCCACTCCCTTCCCTCTATCCCACCCTGCTTGGCTTCCATCCTTACCACCACCCTGGTACTGCTGATCATGCTGGTGCCGTTGCCAGGGGCACTTTGCAGTTCTTACCTCACTTGGCCTTGTGAAAGCAACTCTGAGTCCTGTGCTCATCTCTAGTATCACAGAGCACCATATCACATTTGTGCTTGTTTTTAAAATTATAGGAAGATACTTCAGTATCATATTCCTTAGTTGTTTACACTGTAGACGTAAATTGCAATTTGATTCACATTGACCAGAATATACGGGGATTTGATGTTTTCCTACCTCTAGTTTCTAAGGGAAATTACCTCCCGTCGCACATCTGTTGCAATGTTAATTACTTGAATAATAATAGGACCAATGTCTTACTTTTATAGTGGTTTCCCATTTACAGAGGGATTTCACATACATATTCTCATTTGAGCCTCACCATAACTCTGTGTGGCTCAGAGAGAGTAAGTGAATTATTTAAAGTTACGCAGCAGGATTGGGTCATAAACTGAGGTCTCCTGACTCTTAATCCAGTTCCATGGCAGGTTAAAAGTACAAAACTTCAATTGGTGCCTTCTCCAGCCTGGGCCTGAGACAGGCACGTGTGTAGATCCCTCTCGGAACCCTGCAAAGACTCTTAATTCATTCTTGTTTGTCCTTTATATTCAAATTGCCAATTTCAACAGTGGAGAAAGCCCAATTCAGCTCAGTTCACCAATATTTTCTGATTTTTTATTTATGCTACCTCTGAGGGAGGCTCTGATTTTTTGTGAATGGACTTGCTAAATCTGACACATCTGTATGAGCAGGTGGACAATCAAGCCTGACCTGTTAAAATATCAAGTGTAACTTCCAAGGTCTTCTGTACAGTGGTAGACGTTGTGTTACCCAGGGACAGTGGTCAGCTGTTTCATGGCAACGTCTCATCTATTCAGCTCTTGACATCTGGCTCCCAGGACACCTGATATAGAGGATGCTGAAAACAAAGTAGCATGGTAGCTCAAGACTTCTGCTACTGAGAACAAGAGCTTTCACATAATCTCATAAAGCATACAGAAGCTGCCAGATCATTCCCAGGACAGCCATCCTCTCTCCCATCTGTGGAGGAGGAAATCCAGTTTTGGTCACCCTTTCCAAACAATGGACCAAATGCTCCCAAATATTCCCCAGTCTCAAGAGAGCAGAGAACTTCATGGGAGGAAGAGCTGGCAATCTCGGCAGCGCACTCTCAGGACAGGCTTGGGCTGAGGGGTGCCTGCGGCCTGCCCCCCTCTCCAGGGGCTCTGACTCCCACAGCAGTTCCCCAGCCCCTCCTCCTTTGCAAATGTAGAGACTGAGGGCAGGTTACATGAAAGAAATGAGGTGCCATGTGGTGGTTAGACTGGAAGGGAGGATGGTCAATGAGCAAAAGGACACTAATCTACCTATCATACCCCCACCAGCATTTGCACCTTCCCTCAGATTAAAAGGAAAATGTTTACAGCCCAAGTCCCTGCTTAAGGAAGCACAAAACAGGGCCACCAAAGCTTAGGCTTTGGTCCAGGACCCTTTTATGTCTTTTTAAGAAATCATTTGATCTTGGGTACAATAGCTGAGACCTCCTGGTTTTTAGAAGATGGAAGGAGGAATTCTGAGGCACAGAATCGCCCTTCAACTTGCTTCGTGAGCGAGGATCTCAGAGCAGGCATCCAGATCCTGGCTTGGCCCAGCACGTGGATTGCCCCCCCGACCCCCTCTCAAGGGAGGCTCCAAGCTTCCTCTCCCTGGGCCTGCAACCAGGACTGAGCTGCCCAGAAATACCTGCTCTTGCAAGTGCAGGGCTCCGGCGGGCAGAAGGCCTGCTACTGTGCCACACATTCAGTGAGATCAGAAGTCTGTCTTACCCGGCAGTGCCTCAAACCCTGTGCCTTCCTGAGTCAAGCTTCGTACACAGCTGCACTCTGTTTGTAGTGTCCAGTGGGCTATCATCTAATTTAATTGGCTCTCAGACACCCTTTCTACTTGGAGGTCCAGAATACCAACAGCACCTCCTCAGTCCAAGGGAATCAGGAGCCAATAACCCCTCGGTCACCAGGAGTCATTAGACCTCAGGCCTAAGGATGTCAGGGGCAAGTAGGGTGTGTCACTCAATCCCAGGAAGGACAGGCAAGATCCTAGAAAGTGGTAAGTGTGAGCCATCGTCCAAGAGACAATGGACGAATGTGGGTGAGTTCAGTGTGGCCAAGGATGGTAACTCAAGGGAGAGAGAATACGTTTTCCAAAGAACCTATCAGTTTTCCATGCTGTGTATCCCAAAAAAGGCAACCTTGAAAAGCCATCTTCATCTGATGTAAGCCAAAAGGAACTCATTTTCCTCTGTGGCTGCCTTTGCTATTTCTAAGATGCATTAACTCAACTATGTCTTAATGAGTTTTGTGGAGCATGCATGTTTCTGGGCCTCACACCAGAAAGGCAGAGATGAACAGGTCTCAATTTGATGTTGCATTGCTCTTAATCTGTGAGGGAAACAAAACTACATCAACTGCCTGCTACAATGCAAAGTGATGGGGACAGCACTCAACACTGGTCCTGTTGCCCTGGTAGTCAGGGGTATGAGAAGGCTCTTTGGGGTACCACCTGTACAGGCCATGACCAAGGACAGTGGTTTGGACGAGAAATGCCATTTTGATCATTAGGGGAATTAATAAATAACCTTTATATAGTTTTGTTAAGTAGGCACTGTTTTAAGCACTTAATATATACTAACTCATTTAATTTTCACAGTAACCCCATGATGTAATTATTATCCTTACTTTATAGCAAGCCTCAGAGACATTAAGAAGTCTGTCCAAGGCCATGACAGTGGCAGGCCCCAGATTCTCACCCAGACAATCTGGCTCTGTATACCATGTTCTTAGCCTGTCCTCTTCATGGCGCTGAGGCCTCTACTACAATGGCCTCTTTGGCCTGCACTACAATGACAAAAATCTCAAGACAGTTTGAGCCAGAAAGCGAGGTGGGAAGCAGAGAATGAACAATGAAGTATGAAATGGGGAACAGGGACTTTGTATACCATATGAAGTCCTTTTTTTCTCAAACTGGGATACAGATATTGTCAGAGGTATATGATGATAAGTCAGGAGACATGATAAGCTATCATCCATTTTGGAAGGATGTATTTGCAGAAAAAATGTCTTGTTCGTACTCCTAAATTATTTGGAAAACACCACACAAAAATAACAAGCAGCTATTTGATCTGATGTTTTATTTATTGCACAGAGGTTATAAAACAAAATATGCTGAATTTTATTTCCTACCAGTAAATTTCTGATAATGCAAAGGTACGGAGAAATCTTCTGTGTGTATGTCTGTGTCTGTGATTTGGGGCTTGTTATTTTCAAGTATAATGATCTTGAATTTGAGAATATTTATCGTGCTTAAAAACAGGAAATTGTAAGCATGAACTAGGAAGTGGTAAAAACTTTGAAAAATGGGCAGAATCTAAACATAACCCAAAATCACTGGGCACCTGGAAAGATGTGCCTTGCCTCGCGCTCTGCTTCTCTGGATGAAAATGGTAGCACTGACCACCTGCAATTCGTGGACACATAGTTGATTTCAGCAGCTGGCTTGAAAAATCTGTGCTTAAACACTTCTTAAAATACGTGCCTCATTGTTGTGTAATCCCTTACTTCAAAGGGCTTAAACTTTGGTGTTTCTTAGGTTAAAAGACTTTGACTCATAAATGCACAACTACATAGACATTTGGCATTCATTTTTTTTATTCCTGCAAGTTTTGTAGGCCACTTGTGTCTGAACTTTCTGAATCCCAAAGTGCAGTTTAGATGGAACCAATATGATGAAAAAAAACCAACCAAACCAAGTAGGCTTAACATTTCTTCCGAGTTCAGTGTCAAAAATCATCTTGAAAGGTGAAATACTAGTAACAGATGGGAAGAGGTAGGGCCAAATCTAGTTAAGGTCAAAAAAGAGGTAGTCATGCTGAAAAAGGTGCCATTATTGAGTGATACTATCACACACCGCCTTCTAATGTGCTAAGAAACACATTCTTGAGCAACTGGTTGAAAACGGAAGTTACTTTGATTCTTTAATATCTAACCATATAAAATACTGATGCCAGTTTTGTGGTCATTTTGTCCTTCCTGTAGTATTTTTAGATTGAAAGTATTCAGATTAAAGTATTTATTGGCAAGGTAGTGACATAAACATCATTGAAATGATATATAAATTTAAAAAATAACTTGTATTATATGCAAAATAATATACACATGTGCATATACACATAGGACTTGTGTGCTCAGATGGGAGAAAGGCTCACATCAAAACCACTTGAAATGCACCTTTGAATATGTTAATCAGCTTTGTGATTCTCTCTCTGAGAAGGCATCACCCCCAAAAATACATCTCCTGAATTTCTCAGTATATTCACTGGGGTAGGAAAGCGATAAATCTTATTTAATAAACAGGGTAGTGTGAATGTTCATCTTTTAAGATAAGCGAAATGAAATGAGATGTGTCTTTGAAAGGTTACTCTGCTCTGAAAAATGTGTATTTGTTTCACCAGAGAAATAACTGAGTCAAGTCATGATTTTCTAATGAAGGGCTACCTAGTTCTTTTTGTCATTGAAGGGAGAGAAACGTAACAAAGAGTGGAAACCTGCTGAAGGTGAAGGATTCCATTGTTCTCAATGATTAAAAAGTGGTCCACAAATTTTGGTTCTGGAGGTATTTCCAACATTCTATGAACAAATGAAAGGCGAAACTGAATATTTTATTGTAACAAAGCAATGTTTAGCGACTGACCCATGAGGATTAATTACAGAAATTTTGTTTTTGAGATCCTTCGTCCATTTACATGTCATGAAGGTTACAGCGGTAATAGGAAAATGAGGAGCACTATGTGTCATGTTTCTAGAGTGGCCATATACTTTATCATCCAAATCAGTAACGAAAGTGAGAATGAAAGTTGGCCCTATTTGTTAATGTATCAGGACAATATTATAAGCCAGGATTGTCAAAATACCTCATTAAGTGCTGTCAGTGTATATTTTGCCCTATATCCCCAGATGACTCATTCATCCCCCCAAAAAAAGAATGAAAAGTAAAAGTAAAATATAATACAGCACTATTTCCCTGTGTGATGGTTAATTTATGTGTCTGACTTAGACATAGGGTGCACAGATATTTGATTAAACATTATGTATGCATGCGTCCATGAGGGTGCTTCTGAATGAGGTGAGTGTTTGAATCAACTAAGTAAGGCAGATTGCCCTCCCTAATGTGAGTAGGGCTCATTCAAGTTGTAGAGCATCTGAATAGAACAAAAATGTGGAAGAAGGGCGAACTGGCTCTGTGCCTGACTCTTGAGCTGGGACATCGGTCTTCTGCAGTTGGGCTAGGAATTATACCTGCAACTTCCTCCGTTCTCAGGCCCGTTGGCTTGGACTAGAGCTACACCACTGACTTTTCTGGGCCTCCAGCTTGCAGATGGCATATGGTGGGACATATCCACCTCCATGATCACATTAGCCAATTCTTTATAATAAATCTCTCTCTCTCTCTCTCTCTCTCTCTCTCTCTCTCTCTCTCTCTCTCTCTCCCTCCTCTACCCCTCTCTGTCTCTCTTTCTCTTTGTCTCTCTGCCTGTATGTCTCTCTCTCTATATATATAAATATATGTATGTTCTGTTTCTCTGGAGAATCTTAGTATACCTGAGAAAGTGAAAGAGAATGACAAGAGGACCGATGACAGTGAATGCAATCTATGCCACAAGAGACTTGTGGTTGAGATGGTCCCCTTTCATCCCTTCCTCCTCTGATCTCATCCTACATGCTCTGTTTACTTGCTCCTAACCTTGTGAGTTTTCTCTGGAAGAGTCTGGAAAGAATGCTGTAGGCAAAAGGAAATTGCTGAAGGAGTGTAGACCTAAGAAGCCTCACAGTTACTATTCTAGAAGGACCACTCACTATTGCTGCAGAGAAGCTGATGGAGAAGTGGGGTAAAAATTGAGACATGGATTCAACTGCTATAGTCAGTTGTCTAGGTGAGAATTAATGAGAACTGGAGCCCAGACCCCGAAAGTGAGTAGAGAATATATTAACGAGATGGAGAAGCTTTAGTGCTGCTGGTCAAAGTGGCTTTCGTCAACCATGAAGATTCCGTCTAACCTGGGTTTATAGAACTTACTATCTGAACTATGCACAATCAATTGCCTCAGTATTTCAAGGCTGCAGTTCCAAATTTCTACTTGAGAGGAACTGAAGTGGCAAAGAATTCCCACCCCATGCAGCTGAGACCAGAAGATGGGTTCACCAGATGCAAACATGACTAAGTAGGCCAATGTCCAGATAATTGGGTGGGTATTCAGGAAATACAAGTATAGTGTATTTTATTCAATTAACATCTGCATATAAAATAGGAATTGGGTTCTAAGCATGGTAGAGGAGGAAGAAGGAAAGTGAAATAAAAGGAAATTATTTTTTAAAAGGTAACAACGTTGTAGTCACTGCAAGGCACTTTGTACATCTGCTGCTTGTGATGGTCCCCTGATGTAAGGACAACTGTCCCTGCTTTATTGATGGAGCGAAGTGCATTTCCCATGGTCACTGGCTATTAACATAGAATTCAAGTTTCCAAACATATATCTCCCTCCAAAACACATGCTTGTCCTGGCCTCTGCATGATGCTGGTTGACCTCGCATGCAAGGATGACCCCTGTGGGACCACCCTTCTTGGAATAGCATTTGGCTTCCTGGCAAGAAAGCAAGAAGCCCCCAATATAATCTCTAGCCTCTTTCTGGAACAAATAGGTCTTCTTCAAGTTCTTTTCATGATTAAATTGTATCCCTAAAGGCCCAAAATTAGGTCACTTATATCTGTGAGTTCCAGTTCCACTTCACCTACTTAATTAGCAAATTTTAATACAGTGCCTTCCATATGCCAAGCCCTAGAGCATGCTGCAGGATATATAAAGGCTGACCCTGCCCTCAAGGAGCTCTAGGCATAGAATAGACAAGACGTGGGCATAAATAATCATAATGCAAGGCAAACAGATGAGTATCATATTAATTTGGAGTGATAGAAATTTAGAAGAAGTCATCCAAGTAACACTTTATAAATGAGAAGACATTTGGTCTGGGCTGGAAGAATACACTGAAGTTAAATTATGGCACTGGTGTAATGTGTCTCAAGTAGGGGCAAAGCATAAACAGAGGCCCAGAGGCTAATAATTAGGAGCATGGGGAGGGGACAGCAAGAAGCAGGTAGTGCTGATGAAGCCCCATCCAGAGGCAGGGAGGAATGGGTGCTGGGTGTTTTCCCACATTCTGACATCAACATTTGAGAGTTTGACTGGGTTTCTGGCTGTTCTCAGGAGTGACTGTGGCAATCCTCGAGGCTGGTGCAAGGCTCAGTACTTCTACCTTTGTGCAGTTTTTTCCTTTTGATGAGTCCCTGGACATATGAAACCACCTCCTGTCCTGGTACTGTTATCAAACCTCATACTTGCATTCAAAATGGGGTCAAAAAGAAGAGAAGAAAAGGGCAATTGATTTGTATGTTTCAGTCGTTTCTTTGGGAGCACGCTGAGCTTTTACTCTGGGGTGACTGCAGAAGAGACCCTGCCTGTGATTAGATCTGTCAGGCAGTCACTGTGTTACACTGGGTACTTGGGGAAATAAAACCACAGCAATCGCCGATATCTGTGTGCTCAGGGAGCTGTCTGCATGCAGTACAATAATGGGCAAGTTTGTGTGCATGTGTATAGGAACCACTTGCCTAGGACTTGGCAGGGGGATTCTGGATTTGAATCCGAATTGGAGAGATGATCTCTAAAGGCCCTACTCACATCTCAGATTATATGACTATATGGGGACAAATTCACATGATGAAAAAATACCTATGGATATGTAGAGTCAACAGGTAGGGTCCCTGTTTTGCTTCTTATCTTGACTTTATCCATTTCTAATACCATGCAGTTACCAGAGTGTCATTTCCAAAACATCAGTCTGACCATATAACCTTCCCCTTTTTCTTCAATACCTGAGTCTCCCAGCTGTCTAGAAGACAAAGCCCAAGCCACCCAAGACTTGCCTGGCCTCAGCATACATCTACACAGCTTCAGCTCTCATCATTCTCCACGGTGCCATTTAAGGTACAACAGCAATGGATTGTTTATGATTCCTGCACACATTTTCTTGCTCACATTGCTTCCTTCCATCCCGCCCTTTTTGCTCCCTCCCTTCTTTCTCTCATAGACACACACACACACACAGATCTAGAATGTCATTTTCAATCTTCCAGCCCCAGTTAACATTACCATTTTTTGAAGTGCTCAGTTATTTTTAAAAAACTTCCTTCAGAAACCCTCCCTGATCGCGCTAGTCTCAGAGTAGTGCCTTTATGTCTATCTCATCCTTAAACAATTGAATTCTGAACTATCTACTTACATGATTCCTTCCCCGAACTAAACTCCACAGGGTTAGGTACTTGATTTTATGGATCTTTGAAACCTTCATGCCTGGCACAATGTCTGGCAGTGCTGCATAACGTGACTGTTAATTGCATAAATATTGGATGAAAACAATGGATGGAGAGTAGACAGAAATGTATCTAGAAGTAGATAAATTCCAGAATTCTATTTCCAATCTTAGTGCAATGGTTAATTTTATGTATCAAGTTGTCTGGGACAGGAAATGCCCAGAGGCTGCGCAAGCATTATTTCTGGGTGTGTCAGTAGGAGTGTTTCTAAAAGACATGAGTATGTGCATTAGTGCCCCGAGTAAAGCAGATGGCCCTCTCCAATATGGGTGAGCATTACCCAATCCACTGGGGGTCTGAATAGAAAAGGTAGTTGGAGGAAGGTTGACTTCTCTCCCTGCCTGACTGCTTGAGCCAAGTCAAAGACTTCTTCCTGCCTTCAGTGCTCTTGCTTCTTAGGCATACAGACTCAGACTGTAGTCTACACCACTGGCTCTTCAGCTCTCAGGACTTCAAACTCCACTGTCAGCTTTCTTGGGTGTCCAGCTTGGAGAAGACTGATTATGAGACTCTGTGACCCCATAATCAGAAAGATCCAATACCTTATAATAAATCCTATATAAATAAATAGGATATATGTGTGTGTGTGTGTGTGTGTGTGTGTGTGTGTGTGTGTCTGTCTTATTGGTTCTGTTTCTCTGGAGAACCCTTACTGATACACTTGGCAAGGCGTTATTATCTTTAATTTTTTACAGAAGGTGTTACTATAGCACAGAAAGATGAATGTCACAAAGTTAACACTAACCTTTAAATCTACTATCAGAATCCCTTGTTCCTAACATAGTGCTCATTCCTGTCTGTTGGCACCTCTCAGCCACCATCACTTCTTGGATCCTGAATTTCCTAGACTTACAATTCTATAGCTCTAAATCTAGAGAAACTAAAAGAAGATCCATCCTCCTTCATCTTCCTATTTTCTCTTTTTAGTAAATTATCAAGATCTAGAAGTGATCAAGTGACTTGACACCTCATTCATCCTTCAATCTCCTGCTCAATCATAACTACTGTTGTCATCATGAGTAAGCACAGAATTATGACAGTGATCAATGATACAGAGAAGTAGTTGGCAGAACAAAAATCTGTGATACAATAAAGAAAACTAACCAAACCAGTAGTCTGATGATTAGCTCATTTATCATGAAATAAATAGTCATTGACTGAATGTGCCAGAGACTCTCTCATGTTCTGAGTACATAAGAGTAAGTAAACAGCCTAGGTCCCTGCTGCTTGGAGCTTACATTTTAGTGGGCGAGAAGAGACAAAAAATACAAAAGGAAGTAGTTGCTATCTTGGAGAGTGATGTAATAGATATGAACTGGCAAGCAGAAGGGAGTAGTCCAAGAAGTAGGAAAAGCAGAGACAAAATCTCTGGGGAGTATAAGGTCACAGAATATTTGAAGAACCAAAAGATTTCTATGATTAGGACATGATAAGAGTGCTACAAAAAGAGATCAGAGCTGGTTAGTCATGTCTCAGATCATGCTAGGTCTTAAAGGTCATGTTGAATTTAGATGAGATAATTCAGTGTAAGAAAAAAATCATTGATGAGTTTTAAACAGGAAATGGCATGATTAGAGGTGTGTGTGTGTGTGTGTGTGTGTGTGTGTGTGTGTTTTAAATATATAGTCACTGTGTAGAAAATTATTGGTAAGGGAATGGTAGTAACTCTGGAGAGGTAAGTTAGGAAGATATCCCACTAGTTCAGGTGGGAGATTATGGTAGCCTAGGCTAGGTGGAATAAGGAGAAATTAGGACAGTTGGAGAGAGATTTTAGATTTAGTGGAGAAGGAGCTGTCAGGGTAAACACCTAACTTTCTGTCTTGAGCAATTGGGCAGTTGATTAAAACATTTAATGAGAGCAGTCACACTGGAAGAGGAACATATTTGAGATAGGAAGGGGCAGAAATCCAAAAATTTTGGGCATATCATGGTTGAGATGCTCATGAGGCATCAGGGTGGAGGTATTAGGCAATCAATTAGTTATATGAACCTATAGCTCACAAGAGATTGGTGCTGAGATACAGAATTTTGAAATTCTGAAATATGTGGAGAATCTGTGAAGCCTTGGGAGTGTGTGAGCTCACCTAGAGAAAGAGAAGTTAAGACGCAAAGAGACCCAAAGAACCCCAACACGAAAAGGAGTCAACATCAGAAACAGAATCAGAAGCAAAGGAGTAGAAGAGGAGATTGTGTTTTCCTTTCTTACAGAGGATAAGAGAAGAGAACATTTCAAGAAGAAAGGACTGTTGAATGCTGCTGAAATTATAAATAAGGTGCTGGCTAAAGATTGTCCATTGGATTTGTACACCTTATCAAGGGCGATTCTAAAGGAAAAGCCAAACAGAATAATTTGAAGAGTGGATGGGAAGAAAGTATGTGCCGACATCTTTTGTCACAATTCTTTTTGAGCTTTTGGGTGTGAAAGAAAGTAGTTTCTATCACAAATGTGCTTAAATGATTAATTTTTTTTTATCCAGTATCTATCCACGTTGCTAGGCTATAAACTTCTTGAGATCAATCAATATATCTTTCTTGTTTATTTCAGTAACATAGTAAAGTTAAGTAATATTTAGTAAAGTTTAGTAATATTTGACAAGTAAATGAATGCAAATGAGTAAATAAGGATTTAGGGAATATCTTGGCAACTTTTTCAGGAAAATGGTAAAGTCATATTTAGAATATATTCATGACTTGGAAGTGAATTTGTTGGGAGTACATTGTCATGCTCTCTCACTGCCCAGGAGAGGCTTTGGGTCGGAAAACCATAGTGCCTGTTCTGCCATTTTGGAGGTAAGAACTCCACAGTGACTGTGTTTCCTTGAACTTTGCCACTTTTCTTTGTCTCCTATACTGTTGCCTTAAATTCTTGCCCTTGTAATTCTCAGCTATTTTAATGCATTTTTAAGTGCCCCGGGTACTGCAATCCTGTTGCTGCTTCTTTGAGTCAAAATAAAAATAGCACCAAATTGTAAAACCCAAAGCTATGCATGCATATGCTGATATGAAAAGAGCTTTCCTGTATATCTAATGCTTGCAAAATCCTAGATAAATCATGCAGCTGACACAAGCTCATTCACCCCTGCATTACTGGTGCCCTAAACATGAGCCACCTACTGAGGAGCTCATTCCTCCAGGCTTGCCTTTCTGCAGTTCACCTTCCTCCAGCATGATTTTAAAACACAGATGTGATCTTTTTATGGGAAATTCTTCATTGGCTCCCCTTGACCTATAGGACAAAGTTCGTTCTCCTAGCCTGGCTTACAAGGTTTTGGGTTTTATGACTCCTAGAAATTGTTTGGTCTTATTCATTGCCACAATATACATGTACTCCAGCCATTCTCGATTGTTTGTAGTTCTCTGAACACTCCTTAGGACCTCACAGATTCAATCCTTGCATAGCCTGATCTCTCTGCCTGGAATATCTCTCTCCAACTTTACCCACCTAACTTCTCCATCTCTCCAGAGTTAGCTAAAAATTACCTGCTCTTCTGGGGTCTTGTTTAGGTGCCCTCTCTCTGCCTTAGCAGAATATTCTGGCTTTGCCTAATTTACCCCCTGTATTGAAACTGCTCTCACCTCTTTCCACCATGACTTCTCCTAGTAATGACAGTCAACATTTGTGGACCCTTTAACGAGCTCTGTGGGGCTCATCTCATATAATTTTCACAATACCCTTATGAAATAGGTGCTATTAACATTTTATTTCACATATAACAAAATTAAGACCAAGTAACTTGTCCATGGTCACAGAAATATCAAGAGAGAGCAGGAATTTGAACCAAATGCTCTTTCACTGGACTACTTATTCTTAACTACTGTACTTGACTGTGAGCTTTTTGAGGGAAAGCCATGAACCTCACTCACCTATGTGTTCCCAGATTTTTGCACTAGGTTTGGAGCAATGAGAAGTTGGTAAATGTTTGTTGTATAAATAGAATGAATGAATAAATTCGCTTTATTATGGTTTATTTCTCTTGCCTCTTGTACATTGCTGAGGGAATTAGAATAGGTGGATTTTATATTTTCATCCAGACCTTAAATTAGGGCCACGGATAGAAAGCATCAGGGAAATAGTTTTTACTCACTGGGAATTAAAACATTTTAACTTCTAGGGCTGTGTAAAGATGGAGTGGGCTGCCCAGTCTGGCAATGAGGTCCCCATTTCTGGGGGATGTTCAAGCAGAAGCTGAAGAACCATTTAGGGAGATCTTTTAGAGAAATTTTAATGATCTAAAGAGGCATTTTATTGGATGATCTTGAAGCTCTTTTCCATCCAGAAATCCTGAGAGTCTATGAAATAGAATGGGGGTTGGAGGAGGAAAAGAAATAAAATATGAGACGAGATGATAGACTTTAGTTTTCCTATTGGTATGACTGAAAGCCTAAATTTATGGAAGAACAGTGTTCATTGAGTTTATCTGTCAAATCAAAGAGAATAGACAAAAGGAAATAAGCTATGATAACTATGATAACTTTTCTCCCCAGAGGATCAATTCTGCCGTGGTCCTCTTCCACCCTTGGGCCTCCTCATTTCTATCACCCGTCTTGTAGTTGACTTTCCAATGTAAAATGTGAACACACAGATGTAGAAATGGGCACCCCCTCTGATGGGCTTGTTTTGAGGTAGAAGACAGGCAGATGGAAACTTCTTCGGCAGAAGAGAGATGGAAAAAATGAAAGGGAATCTCATGCTGGCTGGTGGAGCAGAATTTTGTGAATAAATTCTCTACTTTTATGGAAGTAACATAATTAAGGATGATGGCACTAACCTCAGAGGCAGGGGTGAGTGTATTTCTAGGGTCTCAGGTTTTCCTGGGCTTGTGGGATAAAAAGAAAAATAAAACAAGAGGAGACCCAGGAGTGAGAAACAACATCTGGTGGGGCCATGGTACTCGTGGCTCATTGGAAAGACTGAGCCCCAAAGAGGGGACTAAGGCTGTGGATATGGGAAGGTTAGGCAATATCAGAGGATGCTGGCATGCCCAGATCAGTGCCCAGTCCTCAGCATCAGGAAGGGTGAGTCTAGGATAAATGCAGTCATCAAGGCTGTTTGAGAGGGCTTCTAATACCAGAGAGCAGTGAGGTTATGGGAAGCTGCTGTTCTAGTAACTTATTGGTGTGGCTGAGCCAGGAAATTCCTCTTTGTTACCATCTCCTTCCTGGAGTGACAATTTATTAGCAACCCTTTTAAGTTTTACTTAGGTAACTTGAGGATAAAAATACTATGTTGCTTATAGTTATTTCCCCAGAGTATAGCTCAGTGCCTGGGACACCATGCATTAAGTCAATGCTTCTTAAATGTTTGAATGAATTAATTAATAAATGAAGAGTAATTACTATTTTTTTTGCAAGGGATTATACTAGACACTGGATAGAGTGGGAGATAGAATCTACAAATGAGGAAGACAGTATCCATGTTCCTGAAAAGAACATAGCAATAAACAGACTAGAGAGCCCAGATGTAAACCGAAGCATATATGGTCATAATATATGAAAAAGGAGCCATGGATATACAATGGGGAAATGACAGCCTCTTCAACAACTGGTGTTGGCAAAACTGGACAGCTACATACAAGAAAATGAAACTGGATTAATGTCTAACCCCATACACAAAAGTAAATTTGAAATGGATCAAAGACCTGAATGTAAGTCATGAAACCATAAAACTCTTAGAAGAAAACATAGGAAAAAGTCTCCTGAATATAACACGAGCAGCTTTTTTCTGAACACATCTCCTTGGGCAAAAGAAACAAAATAAAAAATGAACAAATGGGACTACATCATGCTGAAAAGCTTCTGTACAGCAAAGGACACCATCAGCAGAACAAAAAGGCATCCTACATTATGGGAGAATATATTTATAAAAGACATATCCGACAAGGAGTTAACATCCAAAATATATAAAGAACTCACAAGCCTCAACACCCAAAAAAGCAATAAACCTATTAAAAAATGGGTGGAGGATATGAACAGACACTTCTCCAAAGAAGAAATTCAGATGGCCAACAGGCACATGAAAAGATGCTCCACATCGCTAATTATCAGAGAAATGCAATTAAAACCACAGTGAGATGTCACCTCACACCAGTTAGGATGGCTAGCATTGAAGAGACTAATAACAACAAGTGCTGGTGAGGATTCGGAGAGATGAGAACCCTCCTACGCTGCTGGTGGGAATGTAAACTAGTTCAGCCATTGTGGAAAGCAGTATGGAGGTTCCTCAAAAAACTAAAAATAGAAATACCATTTGACCTGGGAATTCCACTCCTAGGAATCTACCCAAAGAATACAAGTTCTCAGATTCAAAAATACATATGCACTCCTATGTTTATCGCAGCACTATTTACAACAGCCAAGATATGGAAGCAACCTAAGTGTCCATCAGTAGATGAATGGATAAAAAAGATGTGGTACATATACACAATGGAATACTATTCAGCCATAAGAAAGAAACAAATCCTACCCTTTGCACCAACATGGATGGAGCTAGAGGGTATTATGCTCAGTGAAATAAGTCAGGCAGAGAAAGATAAATACCAAATGATTTCCCTCATTTGTGGAGGAACAGGCAAAACTGAAGGGACAAAATAGCAGCAGACCCAGAGACTCCAAAAAGGGACTAGTGGTTACCAAAGGGGAGGGGTTAGGGAGGGTAGATGGGGAGGGAGGGAGAAGGGGATTGTGGGGTATCATGATTGGTGCACCTGGTGTGTGTGGGGTCATGGGGAAGACAGTGTAGCTCAGAGAAGACAAATAGGGACTCTGATATCTTACTACACTGATGGACAATGACTACAATGAGGGTATGTGGGGGACTCGATAATAAGGGTGAATATAATAACCATATTGTTTTTCTTATGAAACCTTTATAAGAGTGTATATCAATGATACCTTAATAAATACATAAATAAAAATTAAAAATAAAAAACATAGCAGTGAAAGTGGATATTGGTGATGCTAGATATGCATATGATCAATACAATGGAATTAAGGTTGATGAAGGAAGAGGAGGTGCTGAGTTAGAATACTGAGTCTAGAAGTTACTTGCCTCCAATTCTGTATGAGCGCTTTGGTATTTTGATGCCAGAGGGTTTTTCTTTCCTCTTCTTTCTCTTTTTTCTTTTTTTTTTTCAACGTCTCCTTATTGTTGATATAAGAGACTGGCATTTTGAATAATAGAAAATGTTAAAAGCTCACCACTCAGCAGCAGCCTATTATTACCATTTTGGTATATTGCTTTCCATACTTTTTCCTTACATTTTTATCTTCATAACTGAGAACATATTGCACCTAGAAGGCTATTCTTTCCCCTCCCCCATTCACCATGTCATTAAAATATTCTTTCTAAACATGATGCATGACATTCTCATAGTCTTTTGCATGCCTGTACCATATCTTATTTAATAATTCTCTTTCTACTGGACACTTACATTCTTAAAATTTTTAATATTATAGAAAGTAGACTAGATTTCTAGAAAAGTAATCCCAGTCAGAGTACAGGAATTATGTTTATAGTTCTTGATGTATCTTACCAACTGCCCTTGTCTTAGTCCATTTGAGTTGCTATAACAAATTACCATAGACATTAGGTGGTTTACAAACAAATTTATTTCTCACAGTTCTGGAGGCTGGAAAGTCCAAGGTAAAAGTGGTGTCTGGTTCATAGACAGCTGTCTTTCCTCAGATGGCAGAAGGGGTAAGGGAACTCCGTTATAAGGCACTAATCCTATTCACGACAGCTCCACTGGCAGGACCTGATCACCTCCAAATCCCCACCTCCAAATCCCACACTGGCGTTAGGTGTCAATATATGAATTTTGGGAGGATATAAACATTCAGTCTTTAGGAGCCCTCCAGAATGACTGAACCAATTTATACTCTCACAGGCTCTGTAGGGGCATTTAAAAATTCTTTTCTGACACTGGATTGTTGTCAGAGATTCCTTCCCAGTTCTCTGGCCAGAAGAGAAACCAGATTAAATGACTAATTTAAATTTTATACCCTACCACTTTCTCAAATTACCAAAACATTAATGTAATGATTAACTGGCCTTGGCAAGAACTGAAATGGTGACTGTTACATTTGTTGTTGGCAAGATAAAATTATCTTTTCATTTGTTGATTTAATAAAATTACCTTTCAAAAAGGTAATTTGGGAATACTTTTTTTTTGTTTGTTTGTTTTTTTAACTTTTTATTTCATCATAATTTCAGATTTACAGAATAGTTGCAAGAATAGTACAAAAAAAGTTCCCATATGTCCTTCACCAAGATGTTAACATTTTACCAAAGTTGCTTTATAAATATCTCTCAATATATACACGTTATTTCTTCCTAAACCACTTTAGAGTAAGTTACAGACACAATGGCCCTCTTCTCCAAAATACTTCCCCAGGTATTCTCTAAATACAGGGACATTCTCTTTATTAATCACAGTACAATTATCAAAATCTGGAAATGAACCTTGATATAATGCAGTTGGATAATCTATAAACCTTAATCAAATATAGCCAATTGTAAGGGTCTTGAAAAAGTTTTTTTTTTTTTTTTGGCTAGAGAAGAGATTTTTATTGAAGGGTAGTTGATGCACAGTATTACATTACATTAGTTTCAAGTGTACAACACAGTGGTAGAACATTTATATACATAATTCGAGGTTCCAGCTATCACCCTACCAAGCTGTTACATTATCTTGACTATATTCCTTATGCTATACATTACATCCCGGTTACTTATTTATTTTACCATTGGAAGTCTGTCCTTTTTTTTTTTTTTTTTTTTTGTGAGGGCATCTCTCATATTTATTGACCAAATGGTTGTTAACGACAATAAAATTCTGTATAGGGGGGTCAATGCTCAATGCACAATCATTAATCCACCCCAAGCCTAATTTTCATCAGTCTCCAATCTTCTGAGGCATAACAAACAAGTTCTTACATGGAGAACAGATTCTTACATAATGAATAAGTTACATAGTGAACAGTACAAGGGCAGTCATCACAGATACTTTCAGTTTTGCTCATGCATTATGAACTATAAACAGTTCAAATATGAATACTCATTTGATTTTTATACTTGATTTATATGTGGATACCACATTTCTCTCTTTATTATTATTATTTTTAATAAAATGCTGAAGTGGTAGGTAGATACAAGATAAAGGTAGAAAACATAGTTTAGTGTTGTAAGAGAGCAAATGTAGATGATCAGGTGTGTGCCTGTAGACTATGTGTTAATCCAAGCTAGACCAGGGCAATAAAACATCCACGTATGCAGAAGATTTCTCTCAGAACGGGGGGGTGAGGTTCTAAGCCTCACCTCTGTTGATCCCCAATTTCTCACCTGATGGCCCCCCTGCGACTGTGCCTGTCTTAGGTTGTTCCTCCCTTGAGGAATCTTACCCGTCTCTGGCTAACCAGTCATCTTCCGGGGCCATACAGGGAAATGTGAAGTTGGTAAGTGAGAGGGAAGCCTTATTGTTTGAAAGGGTTAGCTTTTTAATTCTTTGCATATTTATGCCCTGTGGCTTCTATGCCCAGCATCTGTCTTGAGGTATCTTTACCACTTGGAAGAATTATGATACTCAATAAATTTGATATGAGGCACGAATTCTATTTAAGGGTTGTAATTAGGAAGGAAGAAGAAAAGCTATAGAAGTAGCAGGCGGAAGAAAACATGGGAAGATTGATTATTTCTTTGACATATCTTCTTGTAGAGTAACTTCAGCATGAATAGGTTTTAAGCTACTACTTAAATTGCGCACACACATTAACATAATAGGAGTATAGTTACATAACCAAAGCATATCTGTAATTACCAGCCATCTCCAGTGAAACCAAGAAAACCAGTTAGGCACCTTAGGCATTTGTGAAAACTTATCTATGACATGGTGGATATTGTCCAACTGAACTTGAACAGTCTGAAAGAAATCAGACAAATTAAAACAACCCATTCCTGGGGACTGTTCACATGCCATATGTTCTTTTAACAGTAAATAGTCTGTAGTTGTAAGACTTTGGAGCGCTACAATTTGCACTTCTCCAAATTCTTGGTTGAGTTCCAACAGTATAGATCCAGTCAAATTTGTTGTTTTACTGTATGCACAGGCCAGCTTAGATATCTCCTTCCTCATTCCCATGGCAAGTCCAGGAACTGGTGGGATGAGTGCATCTACAGCTGTAGCAGTGCGTGGATCTTTGTTGGGGTTTTTTGATGGTCATCTTCTGGCATGAGTCTTCCAGAGAGTGCTGATGTTGGAAGTTCTTTTTCATATCGTATCTTAGTTCATTTTTGGGGTAGCCCAATTAGGCTTTGATCCTCTGTATAAACACAAACAGACCCTTTGCCTACACTTTTATATGCCCTTTATACCCTTGTGTAAAACTCGTTGGAGGTTACCACACAGGAACTGCCCTTTTTTTTTTTTTCTTTGTTTTTGGTATCACTAATCTACACTTACATGATGAATATTATGCTTACTAGGCTCTCCCCTATACCAGGTCTCCCCTATAAACCCCTTTACAGTCATTGTCCATCAGCATAGCAAAATGTTGTAGAATCACTACTTGCCTTCTCTGTGTTGTACAGCCCTCCCTTTTCTCCTACCCCCCCTTGCATGTTAATCTTAATACCCCCCTACTTCTCCCCCCCTTATCCCTCCCTACCCACCCATCCTCCCCAGTCCCTTTCCCTTTGGTACCTGTTAGTCCATTCTTGAGTTCTGTGATTCTGCTGCTGTTTTGTTCCTTCAGTTTTTCCTTTGTTCTTATATTCCACAGATAAGTGAAATCATTTGGTATTTCTCTTTCTCTGCTTGGCTTGTTTCACTGAGCATAATACCCTCCAGCTCCATCCATGTTGCTGCAAATGATTGGATTTGCCCTTTTCTTATGGCTGAGTAGTATTCCATTGTGTATATGTACCACATCTTCTTTATCCAGTCATCTATTGATGGACATTTAGGTTGCTTCCAATTCTTGGCTATTGTAAATAGTGCTGCAATAAACATAGGGGTGCATCTGTCTTTCTCAAACTTGATTGCTGCGTTCTTAGGGTAAATTCCTAGGAGTGGAATTCCTGGGTCAAATGGTAAGTCTGTTTTGAGCATTTTGATGTACCTCCATACTGCTTTCCACAATGGTTGAACAAGTTTACATTCCCACCAGCAGTGTAGGAGGGTTCCCCTTTCTCCACAGCCTCGCCAACATTTGTTGTTGTTTGTCTTTTGGATGGCAGCCATCCTTACTGGTGTGAGGTGATACCTCATTGTAGTTTTAATTTGCATTTCTCTGATAATTAGCGATGTGGAGCATCTTTTCATGTGTCTGTTGGCCATCTGTATTTCTTTTTTGGAGAACTGTCTGTTCAGTTCCTCTGCCCATTTTTTAATTGGGTTATTTGTTTTTTGTTTGTTGAGGCGTGTGAGCTCCTTATATATTCTGGACGTCAAGCCTTTATCGGATGTGTCATTTTCAAATATATTCTCCCATACTGTAGGGATCCTTCTTGTTCTATTGATGGTGTCTTTTGCTGTACAGAAGCTTTTCAGCTTAATATAGTCCCACTTACTCATTTTTGCTGTTGTTTTCCTTGCCCGGGGAGATATGTTCAAGAAGAGGTCACTCATGTTTATGTCTAAGAGGTTTTTGCCTATGTTTTCTTCCAAGAGTTTAATGGTTTCATGGCTTACATCCAGGTCTTTGATCCATTTTGAGTTTACTTTTGTATATGGGGTTAGACAATGGTCCAGTTTCATTCTCCTACATGTAGCTGTCCAGTTTTGCCAGCACCACCTGTTGAAGAGACTGTCATTTCGCCATTGTATGTCCATGGCTCCTTTATCAAATATTAATTGACCATATATGTCTGGGTTAATGTCTGGATTCTCTAGTCTGTTCCATTGGTCTGTGGCTCTGCTCTTGTGCCAGTACCAAATTGTCTTGATTACTATGGCTTTATAGTAGAGCTTGAAGTTGGGGAGTGAGATCCCCCCTACTTTATTCTTCTTTCTCAGGATTGCTTTGGCTATTCGGGGTCTTTTGTGTTTCCATATGAATTTTTGAATTATTTGTTCCAGTTCATTGAAGAATGTTGCTGGTAGTTTCATAGGGATTGCATCAAATCTGTATATTGCTTTGGGCAGGATGGCCATTTTGACGATATTAATTCTTCCTAGCCACGAGCATAGGATGAGTTTCCATCTGTTAGTGTCCCCTTTAATTTCTCTTAAGAGTGACTTGTAGTTTTCAGAGTATAAGTCTTTCACTTCTTTGGTTAGGTTTATTCCTAGGTATTTTATTTTTTTTGATGCAATTGTGAATGGAGTTGTTTTCCTGATTTCTCTTTCTGTTGGTTCATTGTTAGTATATAGGAAAGCCACGGATTTCTGTGTGTTGATTTTGTATCCTGCAACTTTGCTGTATTCCGATATCAGTTCTAGTAGTTTTGGGGTGGAGTCTTTAGGGTTTTTTATGTACAGTATCATGTCATCTGCAAATAGTGACAGTTTAACTTCTTCTTTACCAATCTGGATTCCTTGTATTTCTTTATTTTGTCTGATTGCCGTGGCTAGGACCTCCAGTACTATGTTAAATAACAGTGGAGAGAGTGGGCATCCCTGTCTAGTTCCTGATCTCAGAGGAAATGCTTTCAGCTTCTCGCTGTTCAATATAATGTTGGCTGTGGGTTTATCATAGATGGCCTTTATTATGTTGAGGTACTTGCCCTCTATTCCCATTTTGCTGAGAGTTTTTAACATGAATGGATGTTGAACTTTGTCAAATGCTTTTTCAGCATCTATGGAGATGATCATGTGGTTTTTGTCTTTCTTTTTGTTGATGTGGTGGATGATGTTGATGGACTTTCGAATGTTGTACCATCCTTGCATCCCTGGGATGAATCCCACTTGGTTATAGTGTATGATCCTTTTGATGTATTTTTGAATTCGGTTTGCTAAAATTTTGTTGAGTATTTTTGCATCTACGTTCATCAGGGATATTGGTCTGTAGTTTTCTTTTTTGGTGGGGTCTTTGCCTGGTTTTGGTATTAGGGTGATGTTAGCTTCATAGAATGAGTTTGGGAGTATCCTCTCCTCCTCTATTTTTTGGAAAACTCTAAGGAGAATGGGTATTATGTCTTCCCTGTATGTCTGATAAAATTCCGAGGTAAATCCATCTGGCCCGGGAGTTTTGTTCTTTGGTAGTTTTTTGATTACCGCTTCAATTTCGTTGCTGGTAATTGGTCTGTTTAGATTTTCTGTTTCTTCCTGGGTCAATCTTGGAAGGTTATATTTTTCTAGGAAGTTGTCCATTTCTCCTAGGTTTCCCAGCTTGTTAGCATATAGGTTTTCATAGTATTCTCCAATAATTCTTTGCATTTCTGTGGGGTCCGTCGTGATTTTTCCTTTCTCATTTCTGATACTGTTAATTTGTGTTGACTCTCTTTTCTTCTTAATAAGTCTGGCTAGAGGCTTATCTATTTTGTTTATTTTCTCAAAGAACCAGCTCTTGGTTTCATTGATTTTTGCTATTGTTTTATTCTTCTCAATTTTATTTATTTCTTCTCTGATCTTTATTATGTCCCTCCTTCTGCTGACCTTAGGCCTCATCTGTTCTTCTTTTTCCAATTTCGATAATTGTGACATTAGACCATTCATTTGGGATTGCTCTTCCTTTTTTAAATATGCTTGGATTGCTATATACTTTCCTCTTAAGACTGCTTTTGCTGTGTCCCACAGAAGTTGGGGCTTAGTGTTGTTGTTGTCATTTGTTTCCATATATTGCTGGATCTCCATTTTGATTTGGTCATTGATCCATTGATTATTTAGGAGCGTGTTGTTAAGCCTCCATGTGTTTGTGAGCCTCTTTGCTTTCTTTGTACAGTTTATTTCTAGTTTTATGCCTTTGTGGTCTGAAAAGTTGGTTGGTAGGATTTCAATCTTTTGGAATTTTCTGAGGCTCTTTTTGTGGCCTAGTATGTGGTCTATTCTGGAGAATGTTCCATGTGCACTTGAGAAGAATGTATATCCCGCTGCTTTTGGATGTAGAGTTCTATAGATGTCTATTAGGTCCATCTGCTCTACTGTGTTGTTCAGTGCTTCCGTGTCCTTACTTATTTTCTGCCCAGTGGATCTATCCTTTGGGGTGAGTGGTGTGTTGAAGTCTCCTAGAATGAATGCATTGCAGTCTATATCCCCCTTTAGTTCTGTTAGTATTTGTTTCACATATGCTGGTGCTCCTGTGTTGGGTGCATATATATTTAGAATGGTTATATCCTCTTGTTGGACTGAGCCCTTTATCATTATGTAGTGTCCTTCTTTATCTCTTGTTACTTTCTTTGTTTTGAAGTCTATTTTGTCTGATATTAGTACTGCAACCCCTGCTTTCTTCTCACTGTTGTTTGCTTGAAATATGTTTTTCCATCCCTTGACTTTTAGTCTGTACATGTCTTTGGGTTTGAGGTGAGTTTCTTGTAAGCAGCATATAGATGGGTCTTGCTTTTTTATCCATTCTGTTACTCTGTGTCTTTTGATTGGTGCATTCAACCCATTAACATTTAGGGTGACTATTGAAAGATATGTACTTATTGCCATTGCAGGCTTTAAATTCGTGGTTACCAAAGGTTCAAGGTTAGCCTCTTTAGTATCTTACTGCCTAACTTAGCTCGCTTATTGAGCTGTTATATACACTGTCTGGAGATTCTTTTCTTCTCTCCCTTCTTGTTCCTCCTCCTCGATTCTTCATATGTTATGTGTTTTGTGCTGTGCTCTTTCTAGGAGTGCTCCCATCTAGAGCAGTCCCTGTAAGATGTTCTGTAGTGGTGGTTTGTGGAAAGCAAATTCCCTCAGCTTTTGTTTGTCTGGGAATTGTTTAATCCCACCGTCATATTTGAATGATAGTTGTGCTGGATACAGTATCCTTGGTTCAAGGCCCTTCTGTTTCATTGTATTAAATATATCATGCCATTCTCTTCTGGCATGTAAAGTTTCTGTTGAGAAATCTGATGTTAGCCTGATGGGTTTCCCTTTATAGGTGACCTTTTTCTCTCTAGCTGCCTTTAACACTCTTTCCTTGTCCTTGATCTTTGCCATTTTAATTATTATGTGTCTTGGTGTTGTCCTTCTTGGATCCTTTCTGTTGGGGGTTCTGTGTATTCCCGTGGTCTGTTCGATTACTTCCTCCCCCAGTGTGGGGAAGTTTTCAGCAATTATTTCTTCTAAGATACTTTCCATCTTTTCCTCTCTCTTCTTCTTCTGGGACCCCTATAATACGGATATTGTTCCTTTTGGATTGGTCACACAGTTCTCTTAATATTGTTTCATTCCTGGAGATCCTTTTGTCTCTCTCTATGTCAGCTTCTATGCGTTCCTGTTCTCTGATTTCAATTCCATCAATGGCCTCTTGCATTCTATCCATTCTGCTTATAAACCCTTCCAGAGTTTGTTTCATTTCTGCGATCTCCTTTCTGGCATCTGTGATCTCCTTCCGGACTTCATCCCATTTCTCTTGCGTATTTCTCTGCATCTCTGTCAGCATGTTTATGATTCTTATTTTGAATTCTTTGTCAGGAAGACTGGTTAGGTCTGTCTCCTTCTCTGGTGTTGTCTCTGTGATCTTTGTCTGCCTGTACCTTTGCCTTTTCATGGTGATAGGAATAGTCTGCAGAACTGGGACGAGTGACGGCTGGAAGGACTTCCTTTCTTGTTGGTTTGTGGCCCTCCTCTCCTGGGAGAACAGCGGCCTCTAGTGGCTTGTGCTGCGCAGCTGCGCGCAGACAGGGTTTCTGCTTCCTGCCCGGCTGCTATGGAGTTAATCTCCGCTGTTGCTGTGGGCGTGGCCTGGCTCGGGCAGCTAGTCCAAAATGGTGGAGTCGCGTTGGAGCAGGAGCGGCTGGGAGGCTATTTATCTCCATAAGGGGCCTCCCTGCTCCCTGCAGCCCAGGGGTTAGGGTGCCCAGAGATCCCGGATTCCCTACCTCTGGATTAAGTGACCCGCCCTGCCCCTTTAAGACTTCCAAAAAGCACCCGCCAAAACAAAACAACGACCACCAAAAAAAATAAAATAAGAAAAAAAAATTTTTTAATTAAAAAAAAAAAAAATTTTTAATAAAAAAAAAAAAAAAAAAGGGGTGGTCGTTCGTTTTTCTTTATTCTCCGGCACCAGCCTCAGGCCTCTGCTCACCGGTCTTTCTGCCCTTTTTCCCTAGTATTGGGGTCCCTATCCCTTTAAGACTTCCAAAAAGCGCTCGCCAAAACAAAACAGCAAAAAAGCAAAAAAAAAAAAATGGTCGCGCGCTTTTCTTATGTCCTCTGTCGCCCAGCCTCCAGTGCCCGCTCACTGTTCTTGCTGCCCTGTTTCCCTAGTATTGGGGTCCCTATCCCTTTAAGACCTCCAAAAAGCGCTCGCCAAACAAAACAGCAAAAAAGCAAAAAAAAAAAATGGTCACGCGCTTTTCTTATGCCCTCTGTCGCCCAGCCTCCAGTGCCTGCTCACTGTTCTTGCTGCCCTGTTTTCCTAGTATCGTGCGCCCTGCACTCTGGCCCGGATGGCTGGGGCTGGGTGTTGGGCAGTCCTGGGCTCCGTCTCCCTCCCGCTCTGCCTGCTCTTCTCCCGCCGGGAGCTGGGGGGAGGGGCGCTCGGCTCCCGCGGGGCCGGGGCTTGTATCTTACCCCCTTCGCGAGGCGCTGGGTTCTCTCAGGTGCGGATGTGGTCTGGATATTGTCCTGTGTCCTCTGGTCTTTATTCTAGGAAGGGTTGTCTTTGTTATATTTTCATAGATATATGTTGTTTTGGGAGGAGATTTCCGCTGCTCTACTCACGCCGCCATCTTCCGCCCCTCCTAATTTGGGAATACTTTTTAGCAAACATCAATGGCCATGTAACTTCACATCTGAAAATGCTTCCCAAGGAGGCAATCCAAAATAAAACCAGTTATTTTTCATCAAGGGGATTAAATGCAAAAAATGTTAAGCCTCTTAACATTCAGTATATAGGGGAATGTTTAAATAAGTTATGGCATATCTTCTCAATGAACTTGTGATGCACACATTTTAAGATACCATGACATCTTTGTGGGAATATGAGAAAATAAAATTTTATTGAGGTTTAATTATAATTCTATAAATACGATGTCAATAAATGGGCAGGATGGAAAGGGTCAAAAATAGATAAGTTTCCTTTGTTGATGAGCATAAAGGTAGATGCTGCCTTTATAATATAATTTTTCATTTTTTTAAATTGCAGGTAACATTGAACACTTAACTGTATTTCAGATATTATCTCTGCCATATACAAAGTACTTTACATATATTATTTAGAATATTTCTTTTGACATCTCTATTATATCCTTTTACATCTCTATTATATTTATTTTAAAAAGGATGGAATTGAGGCTCAGAAAGGTAAAGTTAACTTGTCTAAGGTCACCTAGCTACTAAAAGATGAAACATGTACTCAAATTCCATTCTAAAGTAAGGGCTGGCACTCTTACCTATCATATGATGTTGCTTGAATTCCTTTTCTTAAAGTTGCTAGTTATTATTTTTTTCATTGTGGTAAGAACATTTAATATATGATCTACCCTCTGAACAAATTTTAAATGTATAATACAATGTTAATGTAATTTTTCCTAAGTTTGTTTATCTTGATTTGTTCCCCTTTTATTTACAGCTCTCTAAGGCAGCTAATTTCCCTTTCACTGCAAAGCAAAATGTTATCTAAATGGGCCCCCTAACGAAAAGGGATATAGTAGATATTTTCAGGGTGAGCTCAAGGTCACAAGTAACACGAGATCTTCACATATGACCTCAACCTGGGAGAACCAAGGAAATCATGTAGCAGTTTGTTTTTCACATTTCAGCAAAAAAACCTACCACTCTAGTCGGTTGAAGGAAGATTCCTACAGGCCTGGAGGAACTTCACAAAGATTGGAAAGAATGTGTTTGGCAAGAGAGTCCCTGGCCTGAGTAGCTGAGTTTTAGGGACAGGGAAGGAAATCCTAGATAAAACTGCAAAAGCAGATGTCACAGAGGACAATAGGTATGAGAAAAAGAAATAATGTAGTGTGAAGTATCACAGGAACTCTCAGATAAAAATCTGTTCAGAAATAAGTCTTACACCACATCGTGTGTATGCCAACACATTCAGGACAAAGATCAATCAAGAGAAGGAAGAAAGCACAAAATTGTCAAATAAAATTTCAGAGGTATTAGTGCAACTTGACAGAGTGGGGATCAAGGATGAATAGTGACAATTGAAACGTAAATATATTTAGAAGAAATAGAAATATAGGAAAAAAATAAAAGAGGAAATGAAGTAGTGGAGTATGTCTGGACAGTATTGAGTAGTAAGGTAATTTAGGACCTGAAGTGCGATGAATTGAAAGAGAAAAGGAGAGAGAAGCTAATGTGCTATTGCCATAGAACCATATCACTAACCACCTGAGGAGAGGGAGGAGATTGATGATGTTCTCCGGCAAAGGGTATAGAATTGGCCCAGGACTTGGCAGCATGAGGAATTCCAACTTTTCTCATGTCTTCTGAGAATCTGCACTTTAAAAAGCAGACCATTATACTTATTTGTAACTTTTTTTTGACAACACAGCCTCTCAAAAGGTCAAAAGAGTAACAAAGAAAATAACAATTAGGAGCCAATAGGGAAACATCAATATCAAAATGAAAGAATTAGGAAAAGTGACTGTATAGGGACACTTGATACAGCCATATCCCCTAAACTTGACAGCAGCTTTTTGAAAAAGTTTAGAAAGTCGAACTTGCCATTTGAGAAATGGAAGAGTCAAAAATGAAATACTGTGCTACAGATTAAAATGGAAACTGGTTACAAGTCTTGTCCTAGCCTGTCCCAAATTGCTACTCAAATCTCCATAAAAATACAATAGATGAAAACTCACAACAGGCAAAACTAAAATTGCAAGAAAATATATTTCTAGAATCTGGTAGAAATTTCACTCCTGTAACAGCTTTTGAATCTGAATTAAGAGAAGAACAATAGTGGACTGTCCATGTGTGTGACCTCACAGAAAGGCAAAATGAAGGAACATGATGTGCCTATTGCACAGCTGCCTCCTGGCCCAGAGATGTGGACATCATGTAGTAGTTCAAAGCCTGTACTGAGCAATAAATTGATATAACATTGAGCCCCATGCTGTTAAACCCCAGAATTATTACTTGATCAATAATTAACTTTCCCAAGCCTTGTTTACATCATTGGCAAAATGGGGTTCATCTAGTACTTACCATAAAGAGTAGCTATGAAGATTAAATTAGAAGTACTAATTCATGCAAAGCACTAAGCACAGTGTCTGAAACATAGTAAACATTCATAAATACTTATTATTTTTACTCCATCCTTTTGGAAACTGATCTCCCAGAAAACAGGAAGTTCCTCAAGGTGATGCAAAGGAAGTAGAAGGAGGAAGGGCAATCGCACATGATATCCTAGGATATGGAGTCCCCTCCAATTTTGTAGAGACAGAAGGAAAGAGGAAAAGCAGGGCTTCCGGAATAGTGCAGCATTTGCAGAGAACCAGTGAGCAGAATAGGAAAAGAATGCCCCTCAGATCTGCACCAAATAGAAACCTGCTACACAGAGGGAGTTAGGCTGAGTTTGATACTTATCAGCCTAATCAAGGGTTGTCAAATAAAACATAAGGAACCAAATTAAATTTGAATAGTAGATATTAAAAATTATTTTATCATAAATATATCCCATATAATATTTAGAATGTACTGATAGTAAAAAAAAAACTCATTATTTTATCTAAAATTAATATTTAACTGAGAATACTATACTTTTATTTGCTAAATCTAGCAATCACAATTTATCCTTTGGCTGCTGTTGTTGGGAGGAAGTTTGACTTGCAAAGAAACAGAGAGTGAATGAAGCCACGGGAAATGCACACACCCTGACACTTAATAAATCCTGATTGAGTCTGGATCTTCCCTCCTCTTAGAATGAATAAATAGAAAATATAACAACTGAAGCAACAATAGAAACCTATCAAGAATTTAGCAGGAGAAAGGAAGGAATTCGGAAGATTCATTCATTAGAACTTTGAATATATTAACTAACAGAAAGCAGGAGGAAGATCTAGATATTGTTTACTATCCCCAAGAAGACTTGTAGTTGGGAGAGGAACAGAAAATTTTAAAGTAGAAAAGTTGACAAATAAAGTTAATGAAGTGAATTACAACAGGTGATATCTTAGTAGAAGAGGTAGTCAAGGCAGAATTCCAAAGAAAGGAAAATGTGAAGAACACAATTTAAACAATCAGTTTAGGAAGTAAGGAGCAGAAATGATGGTGCAATTAAGAAAATCATGAAATAGGGCTAAGACTGGAGAAGCATCTCCACTCTCAGAGGAAAAGAGCAAGAGGTGAAATTAAGAAAAGAAAAAGAAAGGCATATGACATAGAGAATGGAGATCAAATCTCAAACTATATGATATCAGAACATTACGATACAAGCAAAAGCAAACAGTCAATTAAAGAAAGCTTTCTTCACTCCAGATCAAGGTGGTGACATAGGAGGCTTTTGAATTTCCCTCCTCTCATGAGTGAACCAAATACACAGCTACACATGGAGCAATTGTCTCCAAGAGAAATCCAGAACTTAGATAAATGAGTCTTAAATATCAGTAGACTGAAAAAATAACCTAATCAAAATAGGTAGGAAAGGTTAAGACCCATTTTCACCATAAACCCCAACCCTGCACAGTGCCATTCATTTAGGAGGAAACCCCCAATACTGAACTTCTCCCTAAGGAATGAAGGGCTTAAACCATACATATAGCTCCCCAGCTTGTAAGGTTGCCACATGAGGGATGGGCCTCTGAATCAACTAGCTCTGAAAATCAATGGGGCTTGCATTCATGAGTCTCAAAAGTGTATAGCAAACAAAGAATCAGTTAATGGTTGCACCAGCATTTACTTGCTAAGGCTATCCCCCTGGAGCTCAGTGTAGAGGAAGTTTTGACACACCCTCAACTACTGGGAGCCACTAAGAACAAAGAGAGCAGCATCACAAAGTTCTGAGAGATGATCAGGAAGTGACATAGGTGACATTGGGCCAGGCTGATTAAAAATGTCTTCTACATTATATCTACATGAGACCAGTCTGTAAAGACTAGGAGAGGTGGTTATTATATAATACACAGAAACCAACACAGGAAATCAAGGAAAATGAGGAAACAGGAGAGTAGGTTCCAAACAAAAACAAAACGAAACAAAATAAATCTTCAGAAAAATGATCTAAATGGAGATAAGTGATTTACCCAATAGAGAGTTCAAAATAATGATAATAGAGATACTCACTAAGGTCAGGAGAGCAATACAAGAAAAAATTTCAACAGAGAAATAGAAAATATAAAATAGTACCAAACAGAAATCATAGAAGTGAAGAATACAATAAACTGAAAATGCAAATACAGGAGTGCAACATCCACCTAGATCAAGCAGAAGAAATGATCAGCAAACTCAAAGACAGAGCAATGGGATTCATTCAATCAAAGGAGGGGAAAAAAAGAATGAAAATAGTTTAAGGGACCAATAGACACCATCAAAAGGACCAAGATATACATTCTAAAGGTCCCAGAAGAAAAAGAAAAGATGACAGAAAGCTTATTCAAAGAAATGGCTAAAAACTTCCCTAGCCTGGGAAAAGAAATAAATATCCATAACCAGAGAAAAAAACAAGACCCAAATATATGCTGCCTGTGTAATAAGAGAGTCTGTTCAGTTTTAAGGACACACATAGACTGAGAGTGAAGAAACAGAAAAATATTCCATGCATTGAATGGAAACTAAAAGGAGGCAAAAGCAGCTATATTTATATCATGGAAAATAGTCTTCAAGTCAAAAATTAATAAGAAACAAAGGAGGTTATTGTATGATGAGAGGGTCAATTCATCAGAGGTTATAACAATTTTAAACATTGATGCAGCCAACATTAGAGCACTTAAATATATAAAGCAAATATTAACAGATCTGAAGGGTGAAATAGATGATACAATAATAGTAGGGGACTTCAATCCCTCATTTTCATCAATAGACATATCATCCAGACAGAAAGTTAACAAGGAAACATTAGATTTAAACTACATGTTACACCAAATGGGCCTAATAGACCTATCCAGAACAGTCCATGCCTCAGTAGTAGAATACACATTCTTCTCAATACATATCCTGGAACATTCTCCAGGATAGATATATTAAGCACCAAAACAAATCTTAACAAATCCAAGAAAGCAAAATCATGTCAAGTGTCTTTTCTGAACACAATTTTAATTTCTCTTGCAAAATTCAAAATATATAAGACTAAACAATATGTTCCTGCACTGCCAATGAGTATAAGAAGAAATCAGAAAATATCTTGAGACAAATGAAAATGGAAATGCAACATGCCAAAACTTATGAGATGCAGCAAAAGCAGTTCTAAGAGCAAAGTTTATGGCAATAAATATCTAGATTAAGGAAAAAGAAATATCTCAAATAACCTAACTCTACACCTAAAGGACCTAGAAAAAGAAGAATAAACTAAGCCCCAAATTAGTGGAAGGAAGGAAATAACAAAAGACCATAGTGAAAATAAAAGACACAGAGGCTGGAAAGACAATACATAAAATCAATGAAATTAAGACCTAATTTTTTTTTAAAAGATAAATAAATTTGGTAAACCTTTAGCTAAACCAAATAAGAAAAAAGCATTCTTAAATAAATATAATTAGAAACAAAAGAGGAGATATTACAACTGAAAAAGTACTAAGAATCATAATAAATAACTGTGAGTAATTATATGCCAATAAGATAACCTGGAAGAAATGGATAAATACCTAGAAATGCATAACTGTTCAATGCTGAATCATGAGGAAACTGAAAATCTGAGCAGAACAATTTTAATATGAAAATTGAATCAGTAATCAAAAATCTCCCACCAAAGAAAATTCCAATACCAGAGGGCTTCACTGGCCAATTCTACCAAACATTTAAAAAATAATTAATACCAATCCTACTCAAACTCTTTCAAAAACTAGAAGAGGAAAAAACACTTCCAAACTCATTTTATGAGGCCAATATCACCCTTATACCAAAGCCAGACAAGAACACTGAAAGTGAAGATAACTATAGACCATTATCCCTGGTGAATATCCTCAAAAAAATAAAAGCAAATAATTCAGCAGTGCATTAAAAGAATCATATGCCATGATCAAGTGGCATTTATTCCTGGGATGCAAGGATGGTTCAATATATGCAAATCAGTATTTGTGATACACCATATTAACAAAATGAAGAATAAAAATCTTATTATGATCCCGACTGATGTAGGAAAAGCATTTGAAAAATTTAACATCCTTTTCACCATCAACACTCTCAACAAATTAGACATAATTGGAATGTACCTCAACCCTGTAAATGCCATAATAAATGCCACAGCTAATATCATACTCAATAGAGAAGGTTGAAAGCTTTCCCTCTAAGATCAGGAACAAGACAACAGTACTCCCTTTTACCACTTTTATTCAAAAATTGTTCAGAACAATTAGGCAACTAGAGGATATCACAAATACCCAAATTGGAAGGGAGGAAGTAAAATTATCTCTTTGTCAAAAACCCTAAATATTCCATGAAAAAAATATCATATATATTTTTTTAATTCAGTAAAGTTGCAGGATATAAAATCAACATACAAAAGTCAGTTGCATTTCTACATGCCAACAATGACCTAGCAGAAAAACAAGAAGACAATCCCAGTTACAACTACATCAAAAAGAACACAATACTTAGAAATTAAATTTAAGGAAGTGAAACATAAGTACACTGAAAACTCTAAAAAAGTTGATGAAATAAATTGAGGATACACAAATACACAAATAAATGGAAAAATATTTAATGTCCATTTGTTGGAAGAATTAATATTGTTAAAATATCCATACTATCTAACACAGTCTACAGATTCAATGCTATCCTTATCAAAATTCCAATGGCATTTTTCACAGAAATAGAAAAAAACCCCACAGTCCTAAAATTTATTGTAACAACAAAAGATCCCAAATATCTAAAGCAGTAGAAAGAACAAAGCTGGAAGCATCACTCTTCCTGATTTCAAGTTACATTACAAAGGTATAGGAATAAATATGTTATTGGCATAAAATAGACATATCAATGGAACAGAATAGAGACCCTAGAAATAAACCCATGCAAATATGGTCAATTAATTTTTGGCAGAAGAGCCAAGAATATACAATTGGGAAAGGAAATAATAATAAATAAATAAAACAAAAATCAGTACATGGTGTTTGGAAAATTGGATAGCCACATGCAAAAGAATGAAATTGGGTGCTGTATCTTACACCATACACATCAATCAACTCAAAATAGATGAAAGACTTGAACCTAAGACCTACAACCATAAAACTCCTAGAATAAAACAGGGAAAGAGCTACTTGACATTGGTCTTGTCAATGATTTTTGGATTTGACCCCTCTCCCCCACAAAAAAACGGAGCAAAAGCAAAAACAAGTGGGACTTCATCAAACTAAAAAGCTTATACACACAAAGGAAACACTCAACAACAACAAAAAAGACAGTGTATAGAAAGGGAGAAAACATTTCAAACCACATATCTGATCAAGAGTTAATATCCAAAATATATAAGGAACTGAACCAACTCAGTAGCAAACATGAAATAACATAATTTAAAAACGAGCAAAGGACCTGAAAAGTGAAACAGAGAGTTTTTAATTTTGGACTCTCCTTTTAAAGTTTAGTTCAAAGTCCTAGGTTTACTGAAGGACAAACCTGGGACTTAAACCCAGAAAGCCTGGCTTACAGTGAATGCTTTTAATTCCTCAGCAACATGGTATCTAGAGAAAGCACCATTCAAAATTTGCATATGAAAGCTTCTAGACTGCACCTGATTACATCAAGGCAATATCTATGAAGAGATAGCCACACCCAAAAATGTCCTGGAAATATTTTAATAGTCCACTACTTGAATAGACAGAAAACAATTTTGCATCTAAGAAAAGAACAAAACAAAACAGAACAAGAGAAATTACTTACAGAGGGATAATAATCAGAATAACCTGAGACCTCTCTTCTGTAATGCTGAATGCCAAAAGGCGATGAAATAATTTTTTAGAGTTTTGGAGAAGGCTGGTTATGCACCACGAATTTTATAATCAGTCAGGTTGTTACTCATATGTGAATTAACAGCACTGACATTCCATGACAGGAGCAGGTTCAGGAAATACGCCACCACGCACTCTTCTTGAAAGAATTAGTTCAAGATACATACCTACTCTGAGTGACCAGAAAATTAATCAAAGTTAAAAACTTGAGCATAGAACTCTGTGGCAAATGGGGGCTAATGATGAAAAGGAAAACAGGTACACAGAGTCATTAAGTCTAATGTAAAATGATTGTTGAAAATATTTTTTCAAAACTGAATGCAAATGTCAATTAAAATTCTTGACATGGAAGATACATGATACACAAAAGAATAATTTAATAAACACAGTCTGGTGTGCTGAATCCAAAATTATATTTTAAGACTGAGAAGTGTTAAGTGGGAAGAAAACTCTCACTTGATTCCTCAGCTAAACGGCTTGGTGGTGGAGGAGGCAGAATGTCTAGATTCATTTCTAACTTGGAGATTTAAAGAGACAGGAGTTGGCAAATGTTGGTCCAACTCATATAAACCTCATCTCACACCAAGAGGTCACTAGCTCCCCAGGTTCCAGCTAGTGTATTTTTTTAAATTTAATGTTGTTGCTGGTTTGTTTTTAGAATTCTCAAATGCTTTCTTCTACCACAGATCCCTCTCACCTTCCACTTTGATCACCACTCCACCTTTAATGAGTGAATTCTTACATATTCTTCCTGTTTCAGGTCATATTTAATTTCTTGAGGGATTTTCCAAGGCTAAGTTGACTATGTCAACTCTCTTTGTCATATGCTTTGATAGAACTGCATTCCTTTTTTTAGAGCATTTATCAGTGTATCATCATGATCTGATATGCAATTATTTGCAACTCTTAATTAATTAAATTACTTTACTTATGTCTATTTTCCCTATTAATCTGCCGCCTCAGTCCAGCAGAGACTGGACCTGTGTTTCTCTTTATTTTTGCACCTAAAGCCTGGCAAAGTACCTGCTTCATAGAACATAATTTGTGTTTATTGAGTAAATTAATAGAAAATATAAAACAAAACACCATCCACATGATAGAAAATATAAAACCTCAAACAGGCATAAAAAATAGAAAGCATAAAGGCATATGATTGGAGAACAAGTATGTATTTCAGTCATGATAATTTGCATATATAGGTTAAACTGCCTCATTTAAAGTCAAAGACTTCTAAAGTAAATCTACACATTCAATCTAGAGAACTGAATAATCTGCTGTTGCATTCCAGAGACAACTTAAAATGTGTGAAAATAAAAATATAATAATTGGGTGGTGTAGATATATCAAGAAAAGAAAAAGAAAAAACAAAAGCAAAGCCAGTGATAATTTCACACAATATAGAATTTACATTTTTCTAGAGAATTCTATGAAAGAAAGATGATAAACAGAATAATTTGATTGTATTAGGATACTTAGCCCATCTTTCTCAGTCATAGATCTATCTTGGAGGAAAAAAGATGATGCCAATTTTAATAATATAAGTATTAAGATGATATATATAGTTCCGTACTTTGTAAATATACCAAGTTTGTGCCTACCAAAGGAAAATACAGTTGGTTTGAATGCCTAATGAACAATTAGAAAATATGATTACTAACTAGGCTATAAACACATGTGTAAAAAGGAATATTCTTATTGCCAAATACTGTAGAGGCCATATTTTCTGTCCATAATGCCGAGTAACTAGACATGCTTTTACAAGTATGAGTTTTATACATTCCTCAAGATTTAAACTTTAAGTAACATTGCTCTGAATTACTACTAGGAGAAAGATAAATTTGATAAACTATTTTAAAAGTGTTTAAAATGAGAACACCCAAACAAAATATTTAGGAAGTACAGTCAAAGCTGTTCTCAAAAAAGAACTGTAAGTTACAAATGCTTTTTTTTTCATATGGAAGAATTAAAGAATTAAACAATACTGAGGAGAACTGAAGGATATAGCAATAAAAGCAGAAAACATTGGGTTTATAAAATATTTTAAATGACATAAATCAAAACCCTGTATTTTGGAAAAACATTAAAATGGAGAAGTCTGAAAAATCTAACCAATGAATAGAAGAATAAATAATTTATATTAGAAATAAGAATCCCCATGATATTTTGTTTTAAAAAAGATAATATAAGAGTACCTTCTTTCCCACAGAAGTTGAAAGGGGCATTATGATTAACATGTATAGTGTGTGTGGGGCACGGGGAGGGCTGTACAACACAGAGAAGACAAAAAGTGATTTTTCAGCATCTTACTATGCTGATGAACAGTGACTGTGAAGGGGTATGTGGGGGGGACTTGGTGAAGGGGGGAGCCTAGTAATTGTTCTTCATGTAATTGTAGATTAATGATACCAAAATAAAAAAAATTAAAAAAAAGAATACCTTCTACTCTAATAATTGAGTTTATCAGTGGAATGGAGAATTTGGTAGAAAATACTAAACTGGTTAAAAAAAAAAAACAGTGAATTAAGCAATGCCATGATAGAGACTGAAAACTCCACAGTGAAAAGAAGTTTGGTGAATTCTCTGATTCTTTCAAAGGTGATAATTTTCATTTGATGTAAGTTATTTTAGAACATAGAATAAACTCAAGAATAATTAGTCTGCTTTAAGTAAGGTTGGTTTAAACTGTGGGTACTCATTAATATAAGCTGGTTTAGGAGTTGACTCTTTTGCATAAGCAAGTGAGATGAACAAAACCTGGATCCCAATCCGTCCTCTTCTGAGTCGTAAACCAGGATGGACATTAGCAATGAATGTAATGAGAAGAAAGCAAAGAGGAGAGGAACAAGAATTGGAGGGGGCATCATTGTTCACATTTTAGGAGAACCTGGGAAGCTGGATGTAGAAGGAGGTACCATTTCAGTGCCCACTCTATGACAGGAATCAAGCCATGAGGCTTATATGGATTGCCTTTAAAATCTCCCAGAATCACTGTGGGGAAGTAGGTCCTTTCATCCTCATTTGGGCAGATGAGAAATTAGACTCGGGGACTTTGGGTAACTTTCTCAAAGATCACAAAGGTGGTAAATAGTGGAGTTGATTTTTGAAGACAGGCCTGCCTACCAAACTATCAAAGTTTTTCAAAAGGTCACCAAGGCATCTAAGTTGAGCAAAGGACAGATTGACAAGAGAGGTCACTGGTGCAGAAACCCTACTTTGTGAGGTGAAAGGCAAAAATGACATCTCCGGGAAGACATCTTCATGGAAACATTATTCTTTGCATGTGGGCATCTTTTGAAGTTTCACACTCAGTCTTCCAGGGCTAAGTCTGCTTCTGGTTAAGGCTGTCAAGTTGTTTTGTTTAAATAGCTAATGCTGGTACCCAGCCGTCTTCCTGTAATAGCACTAAGTCAGAGCCAGTAATGGAAGACAAAGGTTTCAATTCTGAGTCCCTATAAAAACTGTGTAAAGCCTGCTTTCTCCAGTCCCAATGCCAAGAATCAGTACACACAGTGCCGTTTTCTGAGTCTCAGTGAGATGACAAATCTTTTTAAGTGGTATCCAAGCTTGAGAAAGCTAATAGTCCTGCATATGAAGCCCCTGGGTCCAGATTCCAAAGGAAAAGATTGTAGGATTTGCAAGGACTCACATCCACAACATTGGAGAGTATTGCTGGAGAAATGCCAGGCCGTTATACAGACTACATAGTTCCAAGTAATACAGCTATGATTCATTGAATATGATCAATGATTTAAGATTGTACTAAGCACTTCATGTACTTTATCCCACTGAATCCTATAGTAACCCTATATGGTGGGTATATTAGTTATTAGGACCATTCATAAATAATCCAGTTCTTTCCTTCTAGACATGTGGTAGATTTGACCTTCCATACCTTGCTTGAAGTTTAGGCTGAGCCTTGTGACTTTTTTGCCAATATAATGTGAGATGAACTGGCAAATTTCACTTTTCAGTAGAAGATCTATGAGATAAATGACATTACTTTTCCTTTTACCAATTATGGTAACATATGTCAAGATGGAAACAAAATATCTGACTGGATGCCCAAGTGATATGATGATTGGGGTCCATGCTTACTTCTGGTGAGATCATGTAGTGAGGGCAAAAATTAATCTTTTGTTATTTAGCACCTGTGGCAGATTTTTCTAAAGATGGTGACATCAGCATATTCCTTACCACTCTCTTCCTTACATTATGACATTGATGCTCTCCTATTGCCGGGGGAGGGTTGTGTTTCCCTTGAATCTGGGTTAACCTGTGACCATGGCAGAAGTGACACAATATGACTTCTGAGTCTAAGTTATAAATCGCAACACAGCTTTTGTCTGTTACTGTTGAGATTCTCTCCTGTGGAATCCAGTCTCCGTGCTGCAAGGAAACCAAGCATGGAAACACCATGTGTAGGTGTTCCAGCTACATTCTCAGTAGAGGCCCAACCAACTGGCAGTGTAGACAATCAAACACATGAATGTGAGTCTTCAGATGGTCCAGTCCCCTGTCTCCCAGCCACTGCACCTAGTGCTGATGAGTTGTTCTTCCCACCAAGCTCTGCCCCAAGTACATATTTGTGAGCAAAATAAATATAGTTGTTTTAAGTCACTAAGTTTAGGGGTGGTTACAGAGCAGTGGACAGATGCAGTAACTCCACTAAGATGCTGGAGTTGTTATTGTAACATGAGTTATACATCCTGATGGATGCAGTAAGTCTTATTGTTTTCCCCATTTTGCAAGAAGGGAAACAGAAGTGCAGTGAGGTAAATAACATTCAAAACAGACAGCCAAGGACAGGTTGACAGTACAGAAGAAATAGGAAAAAGAAAGTAACACTGATACTTATCGTATGGACAAATTGCACTATATTACTTTAAATTGTATCACATTACTTCTCAGAACAAAAAAATAAACAACTGTGAGGATAGTGTAGTATTTCTCTCCAGTTTATAGATCCTTGAGGATGGAGATGGTATTTTTTCATAGTTTTCTTTTTTATCTCCAGGATTGAGCACAATTTTTAAAATGTAGTCAAGATCCTTAATTAATATTTGCTGAATTTTACATTGAACCAAGTGGACTGAAGGTCAAGAAAGGCTTGGAGGAAACCCTGAGTTCCATAGCTGCTAAGCAGTCATAGTTAAACAGAGATATGTTTCACTCCAAAGTGGAGGCCGTTTCTTTGTATCACTCTAGGTAAGAGAGGGGACAGCCACTGTCCTCCATGGGTATTGGAAGGTCCAACCAGTATGCCCTCTAGGCAAGACAGACCCTTTTCAAAGTCAGGGCAGCATGGACAGTAACTCTCAGGTAGAAGAAGCAGTGATATGGATACTTCTGAGTGGCTCTATGTTCTTGACAGACTCCTAGTTCAATATCCAGCCTATCTCACCAATGTACAGTTTGAGGAATAAAGCTCCGTTTCACTAAGATCCTATTTTCAGATAGGGTCACATTCTCAGGTTGAATGCATTCTATCCCTAACACTAATTATGTGGGGAGTTTTTTCTATAATTAATTGACCATTTGGATGTTTCCTTTTGTGGAGTACCCATTCCAAACTTAGAGTCATTTAAAAATTTTGATTTATTTCTTTATCTTACTGACTTGTGGGATTTCTGTACATTTCTGCATACAAACCCATTGCTTATCATGAAATTGTATTGAATTTTATCAAATGCTTTTTCTGAATCTCTTGAGTTGCTTGATTTTCCCTATTTATGAAACTAATGCAATGAATTACTCTATGAGTTTTTAATCTTAAACTAATCTTGAAGTCCTGAAATGTGCGTAAGTTAGTTGTGATGTATTACCTTCTTCATAGACTACTGAATTTGATTTACACTTTTTTAGTTAAGATGTTTACAATTATGCTCATGAGATAAATTAGATAATAATTTTATTTTATTGTAATATCCTTGTCAGGTTTTGGTATCAAGAACAAACTGATTGAAATAAGTTTGTCTTTTTTCTGTCCTCTGGAAGGTTTTGTAATTTTGCATTATTTTTTTCCTTAATGGATTAGAAAAATTCATGTGTACAGCCATACATTTTCCTGCTTTGTTTTTCTATTTTTTTTCCCCCTATCAGTTACTAAGAGGTATGTTGGTTATCACTTTATATCTTTTGACCTTGTATTATTAGAGGCATATAAATTTAGAATTATTATATTTTCCCTTTGCATCATTTTTTTAGTGAAATATCCCATTTATCTCTAGGGATAATTCTTGCTTTCAAAATTACTTTATTTGGTATTAGCATAGGTATATGAACCATGTCTCTACGTTGTAGACTTATTTTATAATGTACACATAGTTGATTTTATTTTCTCTATTCAGTCTGATAAACATTGGTGTTCAGTACACTTACATTTAATCTATTGATATATTTGATCTTAAATTTACTATCTTCTCTGTCCCTTTTAGTTTTGGTTCCTTTATTTTTTAAATTTTCTATTGTGCTAAATATTAAAATATTATTGTGTTTCTGTTTCTCTTTGCATATGTATTTATTTTATTTTATTTTCACTGGTTATCCTGCAGATTTCAATATGCATCATTGACTTGTTAAGTTCTCCCTTATATTGAAAACCTTTATCACTTCCTGAACAATGCAGATTGTACAAACTTTAGCCCCATTTATCCCCTTACTATCCTTGTGTTGTTATAATCTTTATTCATGTTTATTTTCATTATTCTGACTTACCTGCTCCCATTTGGAATAACATCTCTTCTGTCTGAGAAACTCTCTTTAATATTTATTTTAGTATGCTTTAGTTGGTGATGAATTCTTCCAAATTTTTGTCAGAAAATGTCTTTATTTCACCTTAATTGTTTTTTATTTTGGTATCATTAATCTACAATTACATGAAGAACATTATGTTTAGTGGGCTCCCCCCTGCACCAAGTCCCCCCAACATACCCCTTCACAGTCACTGTCCATCTGCGTAGTAAGATGCTGTAAAATCACTACTTGTCTTCTCTGTGTTGCACAGCCCTCCCCGTGCCCCCCACGCACTATACATGCTAATCGTAATCCCCTCTTTCTTTTTCCCCACCCTTATCCCTCCCTTCCCACCCATCCTCCCCAGTCCCTTTCCCTTTGGTAACTGTTAGTCCATTCTTGGGTTCTGTGATTCTGCTGCTGTTTTGTTCCTTCAGTTTTCCTTTGTTCTTATACTCCACATATGAGTGAAATCATTTGGTACTTGTCTTTCTCCGCCTGGCTTATTTCACTGAGCATAATACCCTCTAGCTCCATCCATGTTCACCTTAATTTTTAAGAGATCTTTTTATTTGGCATAGAATCTTAGGTTGGTTATTACTACATTTTAGCCCATTAATTTTTTTGTTCCATTCCTTCTACCTTCCATAATTTATACTGAGAAGTAAGTTGTAAGTCTTATTATTGCACCTTTGAAACCAATATGCACCCCCTCTAGTTGCTCTTCATTATCTATTTGTCTTTGATTTCCAGCAGTTTTTCTATGGTGGTTCTAGGTATGTGTTCTTAGTGTTTATCATGCTTCAGGTTCATAGAGCTTTTGAATCTTTTACTTGCTTTATCAGTTTTGGAAAATTCTCAGCTTGTATCTCTTCAAGTATTACTTTTGCTCATTTTCTCTTTTCTCTCCTTTTGGACTTCCACTTGGGTGCATAGTAAATCTTTTCAATATATCTCATTTATCTCTTATTCTTTTCCTGTATTTGCTGTTGGTCTGACATTCAATCTGTATGTTCTGTGCTTCAATCTGTATATTTTGTATTGACCTATGTACAAATGCAATAATCTCTCTTTTGCTCTATTTTGTGTCCTGTTAAAGCAATCTTATTTTATTTTCAGTCCCTGAAATTTCATTCAGTCATCCTTGTAAATTCTAGTCTTTTACTTAAATTATCCACCTTTTAACCTATTTGTTAAAGCATAGTAAGCATAATTATTTTAAAATCCATGTTTGATAACTCCAATAGCTAGATTACCTATAGGTTTACTATTGTGTATTTTTTTCTTTGGGTCATTTGGTCCTGTTCCCTGGTACATTCAAACTGTGGATATTTTGTTTGAAATATTGTGGAAACATTGGATGATTTTATTTTCCTACAGAAAGAATCTTTCTTCTTTGATCATTGACATATTACCTCAGCCCAATCAGGGAATAGGATTATTTGAGGCTGTAAATGGTCTACCAGTACCCCGCCTCCTTAAAGTTAATTTTCATAATGTCAGTCTTAAGAGATTAATGAAATTTCTGCATAGCCTTCTAGCTCTTTCAAAGCTGTTTTAAAGTTGTATACACTACATTGGCAAATACCTCTAGAATAAATTGTGCTCAGAATGTTGGGGTCAGTTTTCTCATTCCACCAGTATCTTGTCCTATGAACTGCTGGCTGTGTTGTGGGCTTAAACTTCAGTTTTGTTTGTCTGACCCATTAATACTGGCATATTATTTTCTCTTCCAATTTCTTTTTTAGTGTTTTGTCTTCACTGCCAACTGGCAAATGGTCTAAGGGGGAAAAGTAGACAAATGTACATACACTTTGCCTCAGTCCTTTCCTTCTCTCTGGGATCTTGTTCTCTCAAGCCCAGATGCTTTGGTTGCTCTCCTTCAAACAGCTGTTTTTGTACATTCTATAGCTTTTACAGTTGTTTGTTATGGAAGGGTGTCTGACATAAGCTACTCCTGCATAGCCAGAAGTGCAAGTCTTGCATTTAATTTTATCATATACATTTTTGCACCAAAAGATATATTGGGAATGCTTTCTATGTTATTGAAAAATTTTTTAAATGTAACCTTCCGGGGTTGCATAATATGCCACTGCAATGAATGTGTCATGGATGACTATTCCATTTCCCTGATCTTGAGAGCCTTCAGGCTACTTCCAGTGTTTCACTATTTCGGGTTATGACAGAGAGACTTTTGAAATGTTTCTCTAGAAATGTTGTTTATGTTTTCTGTGTACAAGATTATTTCTGGTATATGATATGACATGTGTATACATGACCAACTGCTAAAAACTGTGTGCCAAGGAAGGCTATGTGAGATAAGCAAATTCTACATGACTTTACTTGGAAGATTAATCTGTCATTTAGAAGAAGTTAGTTGAATTCACTATGTGAAATAGTTATGGCTTTAAATCTGAGTTTTATCACTTTACTCGCTGAGTGACCCTAGGCAAATTACTTAGCCTTGCTGAATCTGTTTCATCACTTCTTGAAGACAAGATAATATCTACCTGACAGAGTTGTAATTTTTCAAAGAAATAATGATCTATTTATGCATCTATGTACACCAGAAGCTCCCCCAAGAACAAGGTTCAGACATTCATTTATTCACTCATTCAAAAAATATTTATTGAGCCTTTATAACATGAGGCACTGGGGACACAGCTGTGGGCAAGTCAGATAAATTCATGCTTATATGAAGTTTACATTATAGAAGGCTTGAGACAGAAAATGATAAACAAATAACATAATTTCTGGTAGTTACTAGTGCTGTGAAAAAAACTAAAGAAGGAAAAAGACTAGAAAGTGATGGTGGTGATATTGCTAATTTGATATGGTCACAGGGAAATTCTCCCTGAGGAGACAACTTTGAGCTGAGATATATGAAATGAGAAATCCATTTGGAAATGTGGGGAAGAGATTTTCAGATAGAGGGAGCAGTAAGTGTCTGTAGTAGAGAAGCTCAGTGGGTTGATGAAGCAGGTAGAAAATCAGTGTTATGGGAATGGAATGAGTAAGAATACCAGAGTACAGAGGTATGCAGGGGTTCAGAGGTAGGCAGGGGCCAATTCAAGGAGGGCCATATTGCCCATGATTAATGAAGACCATTGGAGAGTTTGGTTGAGGGTGATATGTGATTGTACTTTTTTCATTCAAACATTTACTTTGACTGCTGTTTGGATAATAGTTCATAAGTACCAGCATGTAAATAATGGGGGCTATTGGAGTCCTCTTTATCTTAATTCCCCTGAACTCAACACAATATCTGTGACCAGAATTGTGAAAATACAGATTATTTTTTTAAAGGGAACATTTGGGCTAGGGAATGTACAACGTCTCAAAATTTCTGCTCTTGAATCGTGAGTTCACCAGTGGGTATGGCACAAAGTAGAGACAGTCAATCTACTTTTACAGTTCATTGAGGTTGATTTGACAGCATTTTGAGTTCATAGGTAGACAGTGCAGTGTCAGGGTTTTCAAATTTTGAAAATCACCATCAATCAGTATCTATCCATTATGGCCTTAATATTGACTGCCTGGTGAACCAGCTGCAATATATAGTAACAGTTTCTTCATGCTGTGTCAAAGCAGGAAGACTAGGGTTGGTAGTAAAACCTGATCCAGTTTTCTAGCTGTGAAGAAATTTTGGAACATGTTTTATTATTTCAAATTTTCAAACTCTCATATTTGTTAAAGTACTTTTTGTGAACTAAAACAAGGAAGCATTTTCTTTTAAATCTGTGAAACACTGAAGCTATTGAACTTGAAAATCTCTTCTAAGTCATGGCATGTTTAGGAGACTAAATACTGAGTATCTTGGATGTCCAGAGGGACCAGGTTGGATACCATATGTGGCTGCTCTTAAGTGGCTTCTGTAAAATGTCAGAGGGCTGAGAAATAGGTATTAAGGTGTTTAGGGAAATGAATAATTTATACTCAGAGTTACTAGAAATAATCCTTCTAATAGACTTGATAATTCTCATCAGTGGAATGGTTTTTGGCTTCTCTAGTATCTCCCACAGCATCAGTCAGTATATAATAAATATTGGCTGAGTAAATTCCTGATTCAGTAATAGATCAGAAAGGGCAGATTAGTTCCTCCAGAATATTTATTTGTTCACAAAAAATATTGTCAAATAATTTCGACATATTAGATACTGTGTTCGACAGTAGGAATATAAACATGAGAAGAATTAATCAGCTGAGGAAATCAGCCATTGAAAAAAAATAATTGTAAAAACAATGGGATAGGTGCCAGAATGAAAGATTCCATTTTAAGGGAGAGGATGGTATTTATATTTAAATTAAAAAGAAGTTCTGGAATTGGCTTTGTGTGCTTCCCAAGGTGGGTGGGCAGTATTGAGGACCTCCAGAGAGGGTAAGTACACTTGATGTGTAAAGATGGAGCTTTTCTTATCCGAACCCTTCTGAGTTTACCTTGGGCCACACTTTTCTACCCTCGCACTCTTTCTTACCCACGTGCTAATTATTCTCACACATACATTCTTCAAGATAAACTTTTGAATGACTTCATCAAGTTCCAACAGTAAAGTCCGTTATAAGTTTGATTAACATTTTCTTAGTCCTATGTACTAATTTGGAAGAATTTATAGTCTTAAAATACTTGGCTTTCCTATTAAGGAATATGATCTGCCTCCCCATGTATTCAAATCTTAATTCGTATTTCTCAGTACAGTTTTATAGGTTTCCATTATTTTTATTCTAAACATTTCCTATTCAAATTATTCTTAGAATTTTTTTTTCTTTTTGGCTTATGGTGAATTGAATACTTTTTGTGTTTATATTTCTAATTGATACTTTTTTGGTAGATAGGAAACGATTGCTTTTTAAAAATCTATCTTATATTCAGCAGCTTTGTTAAACTTTCTAATGGATCTTAATTTTTTTCACTTAATGCTCAGATTATAGCAGAAATAAAAAAATAATTATCCCCCATCATTGTTCTGTTTCATGTTATATTTCATCAGCTAGAATTTCTGGAACATATCTTGCCCAAGGAGGTGCACTTTTTCCTTGGTATTCCCCAGCGCTGGCCTCTTTTCTTCTCCACCATTGACCTTGACCTACTGCTCTTTCTCAGTTGAGAATGACTGGATCCCCAGCTACGGAGGTCTAGTGTGTGCTGGGACAATAGCTGCTGCCCTGACCTACAAATTCTAGTCAAGTGGTCTTCCTTTTCTCCCCTTCTCCTAAACTTGAAGAGTCAAACAACATTTATAGTCCTTATCACTGTAATGAGCTAAATCCTAAGGCTTTAGAGATGTTGGCTTCTGCCTTGAAGATACTAACAGCTAAGGAAAGCCAATATTTCTCCCATGAGTTCTATGTAGCATGTCCACCCAACCACCTGATTAACATCTTCTCTTAGATTTCTCACAGAAATATCAAATGTAATATGCCTAAAACAGATATCTTGATTCTATCATCAAACCTACTACCCATCTTAATGCCACCAACTTTCACAAGGTTCTCAAGCAAGAAACCTTGTTTTTGTTCTTGATTCCTCCATTCCTATCACCGACCTCCCACTCTTATCCATCTACCTGCAAGTACTATTGGGTTTATATACAATATGCCTCTAAAATCCATTTACCTCTCTTCATCTGTAGGGCTCCTACATTAGTGCATGCCACCTTCATCTCTTGCTTGGATTAATATGACAGCCTCCTCCCTGCTTGCCTCACTTCCATGCCTACCCAGCGTGATCCTATCATCCGAAAACAGCTAAAGCAATTTTCTTAAGACTTACACTGTATTTCATCATTTCACTGCTTAAACACTTACAGGCCATGGCAATTTCACTAGACTAAAATACACGATCTTCGCCATGGTCTCCAGGGTCCTCTGTGACCTTGCCTTGCCTCCCTCTCTAACCACATCACTTTTCCCCTCCACTGTTTACACTCCAGCTCCCCCAGCTTTTCCTTAGTTCTCCCAACAGGCCATTGCAGATACTATGCCATCTGCCTGGATTGTTTATTTCCCTAGTTGTCACATGGCTAATTGCTTCTCATCCCTTAAATCCATGGTCTTCAAACATTTTTGATTCTCTATTGTGAGGGAGAAACAGAACTTAAACTCCCAATATAGGTATACTCATCTATTTATAAATTTTGCACAAGTACTACTTTGCTAATATGTACATTATGAAATATATGCAACTGTAGATCTGTATGGAAAATATTAAAGATAAACTACTATTTTAAGTAAATAATCATATTACTTTGTTAATAGTACATGTTTTTCTTTTCCCCCAGCTTATTGAGATATAATTGATATGCAGCATTATGTAAGCTTAAGGTACACAGTGCGTTGATTTGATATATTTATATATTGCAAAATGATTTCCATCAGAGCATTACCAACACCTCCATCCTGTCACATAATTACTATTTCTTTTTTGTGGTGAGAACACTTACAGTCTTAGCAACATTCAGGTCTATGATACAGTATTATTAGCTCTAATTATCACAGATATGTATAAATCTCTCCCCATTTCCCTTACCTCCCTATCCCCAAATAGTGCATTTCTAATGATAGTTGATACAAATTGATATTTCAAGTTATCTTAATAATTTCAGTTTTGGAAAGCATTTTTGGTCTATCTGTATTTCATTATGATTATATGATGCAAGGATTTTATATAAGGAACAGATGTATCAGTTGCTGTTTTCTTAATGTTGTTGCATGTACCTTATTACTATTGTTTTCATCTTGCAGTCTCTTTAGAGGAAATTTCTAAAGCCACTTGCCAATTCTGTCAATGCTCATTTACTTAAGATAATATAATCTGGAAATCCACTTAACCATGCACTTGTGAAATGTCATGCATTACTATCCATGGAAAGGGGCAGACAAGTGAGGTGCTGCTATCTGTTCCTTGGTGTGGAATTCCATTTTCCCTCTAGACATCCAGCCTATTGGGTGTGACATGTGGTCGTCTGAAAAATGGACAGAGAGAGAGAGAAAGAAAGACTGAGTGAGAGTGATCATCACTAGATATGAATAGCACAGAAGTTATTTTCTATTTAAAATGTATCACTAGAAGTTAATATTTTTTCTGTATCTCAGTACATCTCCACAGCATTTTGGCTGTGAGTCCCCACTCTGGAGACTATTACTTAACTTATCAGCCTCAGTGTCACCCCTCTAAATGCCTTCCATGGCCACCTACTTAAAGCAGGTCTTATTACCCCTGTCCTATGTGCTTCCTTCATATTTATTATATTTATACACATAAATGTAATATGTATTTATATAATATAATATATATTTATACACTTATAATTACTTGTACATTTGCAATTAGTTTTAATATGTTAGCTTGGTTTTTGTGTGCACCCTCCATGAAGGCAAAGACCATTGCCCACCTTTTTTGAACATTTCTCCCCAGCTATTCTATTCAGTTGTGGGCTCTGTAAATATATGTGAAAGTTCAGCAGTTCTCATCTGCAATTCGATGACACATTGATATAAAGTGAATAATGGTCAGGTGAATGGCAAATGATGTGTTATTGATAAAATTAAAATAAATATCATTTGTAGATGGCTTTTAATCTAAATTAAGAGGAACCAAATGTATCTCTATAATATTGCTTTGGGTTGCATTCACTTATAATTTTTTAAGTGGAGAAAAATTGGTGGAATTTCCCCTGGTGCCAGGAGAATGAGCATAATCCACAGCTTATCTTGTAGATGTCCCGTCTCATCCTTACTCATCATTGTGAACTTTGCCTTGTGTGCACCACTTGGGACACTGATGGCTAAGAAGTAGTGACATCCTGTAGGAGCAACGTAGGAAGATGTACATGGTGCATGATCTGGTGCAGGAATGGATCAAATGCTTTGGAAAGGACAGAAGTATGCTCCGATTGCTATTTGGGTCAATAAATCTCAGTGGAGGAAAATGTCTTAGAAATAGACAGACCTTAATTCTAGTTCTGCCTCTACAATTTACTAGAGGTATGACTGTGCACACAGCTTTTACACTAGGAAGCCCCATTCCCTTATCTCTAAAAATGACAACAGTGCCTCAAGCCTTCTTGATCTGAGAGGATTGTTATGAGAATTAAATGGAGCAGTTGATGAAAAACCTTAAAATACTATATGAATGATTTAATCAAAACGGTTCTCTTCTCAGTTGTTCCACTAAGCTAAATTCAGTTCAATTTAACGAATGTTTCATGAGCACTTATTATGTTTCAGATATGATGCAAGGAACCTGGGATACAGAGTGGATATAGCCCTGCCCTCAGGCTACCCCCCATCCAATGGGAAAGACAGATACATGCACAGGTAAACACACAGAATGGGGTTCATGCAATAACAGACATATATTGTCATAATCCAGAAGAAAGAGCCCAGAAACAGGGCTGGTACAGTCTGGCACTGGGAAGAGGTATTGCCTGTGAAGGTATCAAGCCTCAAGGAAAGCTACGAATAGGGGACAGAGTCTGACCATTCTGCGGCATTCAGGAAGAAGGGAGGGCTTTCCAGGCAGAGGGAATAATGTGTATGAAGACACAGAGCTCTGCACTCTTGGACCAGCATCTTCCCTTTCTCTCTCTTTGTGTTTGTGTGTCCTTGTACATGCTGACAAGAGAATGATGGAGAAGGTGGCAGGAGACCCTAAGAAGTCCTCTGTGGTTTAAGAATAAAATAAGGGAAAGAGAGGCAGTAGATGGAGCTGGAGGGGTAAGGGGGTTTGGTTTGAGAGGTTGGGAGAATATTATGACCTTACACATAATGAGTATTTACTATGTAATGGGCGTCTCCAGGCATTGTCTTCCAAAATATGGTTCCTTTTATTCTTCACTCATTTTACAGAGGAGGAAACAGGTTGGGTGAGGTTAAATGGATAGCCCAAGATCACATCACTAGTAAACTGAGGAGCCTCGGTTCACACCCGGCTCTGAGATTGCAGAGCCCAGGTGCTGATTCTCCAGAGACAACTGGGTTAAACCAGTGCCAGCATTCAGGATATGTGTTGGTATGTGGTGAAAGCCATGTGACCCCAGATAATTGTAAACAAAGCAGCAGAATTCAATTTCACCTCCACCACGCCAACTTCCCAAAGTATTTTTCTACCTTGATCTCTGATCATGGGCCTGTAAACCCTACATTACAAAGCCGTGTTTCCCTGTCCCATTCCAAGTGGAGCCAGAGCCTTTCAAGCCCAAGAGGAGATGCCGGGTTTCTTTCCTGCACCAGCACATCTGCAAACCAACTTGCTAGGAACTCCTTTCTCCTTTCTGTTTCTAAGTTTGACTGACCTATGGACATTGAGTGTATAAACCTCACTTCCTGTAACATTCCCCACCCCACCCCCATTCCCTTGCAGGAATCCGCTTGGAGCTTGGAGCCCCCTCCTCTTGGAATCCAGGCAGCCTGAGCTACAGAAACCTATTGGGCTCCTGAATCTAGTCTTTGCACAATAGCAGCCTCATTGGGTTGCAGCCCTGCCTGCAAAGGTCACTGTGTGATGAATCCATGATTAACCTTATTCTCCAATCAGAATTGTGATCTAATCTCTGGGCCAGCATGGTTAGCACACATGGTCTTTTTATTTCTGTAGAATTGGAAAACCTGAAATGTGCCGGCCTCAGCTATGCCCGCCAGAGGAAACCACCCAGTTCATATTACATACATTAGGTTTTATTTTTTTTTGAGCTGCAATTCTCAACAGGCTCAAGCAGACCTTGAGTGGTGGAATAGCTTCCTCCAGAGGAGGCTCTCCCCTTCTGTGGCCTTGCCATGCAAAGGACACGGACACAGCAGTGTGTATTTTGCTTGGCTGTAATGTAACACAATCACATTTTGTAGGCAGGCTGGAAGTGGCCACCCTGGAGCTAAGAGCTATGGAGAACATTCATTTCTGCCACTGCAGACAGCTCAGCCACAGACATGGATGATGAAAGGGAAATTGGCATTGACCTTGTTGCTCTGCAAGGAGCAGATGGGACCTGGAGCCTGGTTAGCAGAGAAAAATGTACCAAGCCTCCTCAGTCGTGTCTGAAGAGCCAAAGCTGTGCCCGGCAGAATTCTCTGGTCTCTTCCTCACAGCTGCATGTGTGTGTGTGTGTGTGTGTGTGTTTTACATGTGCACATGCATGCAGCATGCTGTGTCCAACATGCACAGGAGGGACACAAGCACCACGGTTGCCGCTGAGCTCCCTGCTGCACATTTGGCATTTGACTGACATGTAAAACTCCAATGGACATCGGTAGGACAGCAGCTTAGAATGCAAAGCAGATTTTTGCTGTTGATAAGAAGACAGTTGGGGAGGAAAGTGTTTCTGAGACTACTCTCCAGGCCCTCCAGGAGTCCTCCTTCAGAGGAAGGGAATCTCTCTTAAGGGAGTAAAGCAAGAGGCAAGGAATAAAGCCAGCATAGCCATGCGTACGATATGCACGCACCCCAAGTCAGTGGAGTGCTCTATTGTCCTTTTTTGGGTTTGTTCCTGGGGTTTCCTACACTGGAACATCCTTGCCCTGCCATCTCCCACCTGTTAAAATCCTTTTCCTCTCCCAAAGACCCCATTGGATTTTCACTTCTTTACAAAAGCCTCCTCTGATTTTTTCCCCACTCAGCACAAATCATTCCTTCCTCTACCTGTAAATTTCTTGAGAGAAGAGTGGCTACGTCCAACACATTCATACAGGTGCTCAGTGATGGTACAGGAGAAGGAACACAGATCTGGAAGCAGTGGGGCCTGAGTTCCAGCCAAGTTCTCCCACACTGCAGCTGTGAGGTTCGGGGATGACTTCTCAAGTCTCCGTTTCCTTTACTGTAAGCACGAGTGGTATAACCCCATCATGGGATGAGTGGGAGTATTTATGACATCGTGTATGTAGAGAGTCTAGCACATAGTAGGTAACTCCATACACACAGTTTTCTTTGCCCAGACACTGGGTCTGATTCCTCTTTGTATTGTGTTTTGTTCAATTCTTGACACATTTTAGGCATGTAATGAATGTTGATTAATCCAAGTAAATAGAATATTTTTTCTGCTTAAGCATTCTAAGGCATGGATATCAAATAATAAAAATAATACCAATGAGGAAAATAGTAGTAAGCTAGTACACAGAGGCTTTACCATTGCATGTATTATTTTATCTTCCTTAAAAACGCTGAAGTTAGATTTAATTATCCCCCCTTTGCAGATGAGGAAATTGAGGCCGCACAGGTGGTAGTGATAGAAGACAGTTCCAAGCATAATCCTAGTGCTTAGCTGTCACTTAGTGGTTCTCAGCCATGCTACACAAGAGTTATCATCTGCAGAGATCTTAAAAATTTCAATGCCTGGGCCACACCCTCAGATTTAGACTCAATTAGTCTCAAGAGGGGCCGAGGGATTGTTTTTAAAAGCCTCAGGTGATTCCATGTGCAACCAGGGATGAGAACTCCTGACTTCAGGCAATGCTGTGGTGCAGGGAGAGTTTTGCATTTTAACAAAATTCACATGCTCCAGCTTTATCTTGCCCAGAGTTAGGAGCCATCCACTAACCAATTTGGAGACAGAACATCTCAACATGAAATTGCTCTGATATGAGCATTCAGTACCTTCCCTAGCAGGTCTAAGTTCCTAAAAAGGGTGTGTCTGATATGCCATTTGTTCCCAGCTGTAACTCTTGAATGATTCCTTCATTCATTCATTCTTTTATTCAGTTGTTCATTCTTTCAATCGGCAAGCACTCTGAACTCCTACCAAAAGCAAGGTCTTAAGCTCAGCCCTGAATTAAAAGCAGGTCAGTCATAGAAGCAGTGCTGACCTTTAAGGTGCTCAGAGTCTAATAATGAAAGAGGGAAAATGAAACCAAAGGACTAAGACCCAGTGTCTTTAGAATTGGGAGAGGTATATGGTAGTTACAGAAATCCATAAGGCTCCCTCTCCGTCCTCATCTCCTGACTTCCCTCTCTTACACCAGTGCCCTAAATCCTGCCAACATTAGGTGTGTCTAGCCATTGGAACCTCAGAGGAGCAGATGTCCCAGGTAGTCCACAGAGGTGTTGGAGCTGGTTGCGAGCCCAAGTCCCTGTCTACGGGTCTACCGTGAAAGAGCAGAGGAGCCTTCAGGGATGCAGGCCCCCACCCACCGGGCAAATGGTGAGGGAAGGAAGGGATATTAACTTCTGGAGTCCTTGAGGCATATGGGCAAACTCTTCAGGAAAGTCACTTTCCCCTGGACCTGGAGGGCTTCAACCAGGTAGGCAGGTCCTGGGCTGAGTTCTGCTGGTCCCAGGGCTGGAATACGCTATTCACTACCCTGAAAAGGCAAACACAATTGGACAAAGGGGAATGGGAAGCGAAGTGAGACTATACCAGGGCAAGGTAGGTCCTGAGACCTAGCTACTGTTCATGTTGTTACATTTCTCAGTAATGCCATTGTGTCTCTGGACTCCTTCACATGCAGCTTCTTATGGATTCACATATTGACATGGCCGTGGTAGAACAGGTGCATGTCCCCAGAGAGGCTAGAGTGGTCGTGACGTGTCCAAAGACACAAAGTCAGACCAGGTCTCAGATCTCTGGCCTTTTGCTCTAGTGCCCTTTTCATGACTATGTTTATTTTGTTCTAAAGAAGTAGTCTGCTAGCTTTAGAATCTATTCTTTGATAGAGTGGCTGATCTGGGTGGGTAGACTGTGGGGTTTCCCAGGAAAGAAAACAGGGTGTAATTAGAGCCTGCAGGGTGTGCTATGTGAGCGGTGGTGTGGGGTGATTAAGTGTGGGTCCTGATGGAGGAGCCAGGAGAGGAACGGGCTGATATGTGCTAAAGGGGAGAATGGTGGGATCAGGTGCTGCAGACCGCACTTGCCAAAGAAAGTCCAGATTTGTGGGGCAGTAGGGAAGTCTTGGCCAGAGAAACAGCTGGGTGCCCTCGTGCTGAGAGCCTCCCTTCCAGACTCATCTCTAAGGCGTTTGCTCACACCAGCGATCATGCAGTCCCCAATGTTCGTGAATCCTTGACCTCATCCTAGTCAGAGGCACAGTGCAGGTGCCTCACCCCAGGGGCCATGCCAGGTGTCAAGGAGCACACCCTGGCCCGGATGCTGTGGGCAGAAGGGACCACTGGAAGCCAAAAGAGGGAGTGCACTTTAGTCTCCAGAAGCCCTGAGGAATCAGGGCAGCAGCACAGCCTTCTGACTAAACCCTGGGGTGAAGCATGCGTGGATCAGTTAATTTTGACAGCTCCAAGCTTAGAGTCCTAATTCTGTTGCATTAGTTACAGGGCCCTGAGCAAGTCCTATGACTTCCCTAAATCTCACTTGTCTCAACTATAAAATAGAGTAAAATCTCTTAAGTATAACTTCTCAAGCTAGTGTGCTGGAAAGCACTGTATAAGCTTTTGAGAACTATACAAATGTGAAGACTTTTAATGCAGACTCTGAAGTCAGGGTTAGAATCCTGACCCAGCTTGGACAAGTTCCTTAATGCCTCTATGATTCATTTTTTTTTCATCTATAAAGTGAGGATAGTAATGCATGTTCACAATCATAGACTCAAAATCCTGGGATTAGAATATGGTTTGGAATGTAGAAGTTTTCAAATTTTATAAAGGTAATAAAGTGTGTATACTGTCTAAAACATAAAACCAATAAAAGGTTCTGGGACAACATTACCATCAAATACATTAATGCTTTTTCAGTGAAACTTAACTGTTCATAAATAGGATGTTTAAAGACCATGAACAGCCTCATGTCAGATAAGGTTTTTGTACTGCCGAAGGAGTTTGTACCAAACTTAGAAAAAACATTCCTATTTTCAGAGTTTTTTGGACAGTGGAATTGTAGGTAAGGGCTTGTGGACCTGTAGTACCTGCTATTGAGATTAACCCTGAGGCTAAAATAAGTTAATAGGCATGAAGGGCTTAGACAATGCCTGGCATATAGTAAGCACTGAATAAATATTAGCTAATATTATTTTTATTACCTTAAAGAGTAAATCCAAGAGAGAATGGGGCTTCACAGACCCTCACTGACATATCTGATTTCTATTAATTAATGAACTAATAGATTTGCCAGGGAACTAATCTATCCCTTTGCCCACTGAGAAAATATATTTCCAGGTCCTAGCTGTACCTTAAGTCAGCACTTAAAGGGACAGTACTGTACTCTGAGCATATGGGCGAATCAGAGAGAGAAAGACTTCATGCCCAGCAAAATGCTAATAGTTTACAAAATGAAATATTTAAATTTTCTCCTTGCTACTTTCATGCATCATCTTAATTTTATCTTTTGAGCTTCAATTACTTTAATAATGAGAAAAAAAACAAAATGCATCCTCATTTAAGCCCCTTTCTTAGAGAATTGATTCCCACACTCAGGCTCCCATTTACAAGACCAGCACCAAGCAACAGATGTCCAACTACATGCCAGACACTGTGGAAAGTGCTCAACAATGAAAGGAAAACCCAGAGACATTATTTGAAAAATGTTCAGCAAAGTCATTTCCTATTTGTACAGCAACCTTGTTCGTCATGCTTCAGTATAAATTCTCTCAATTGGTTCTTCGCAGATTAAGGAAAGTGTAGATTGTGGTCAGCATTTTGTGAATGAAGAAACTTGCCTGTGGTCACTCAGCCCTTTAGGGATGAGGTTGGACTCAAACTTCTCAATCATGTGAATGGCATAAGAGAATGAAAGCAATATTCCTGAGAACTTGGGAATCAGTGACACTTTAAGAAGGCAAATATTAGACAATCCAGTTATAAATGACTGCAACCAACTATACATAAAATCACCACCTTGGTAACAAATGGTAACGGAGGCTAAAAATATCTGGCAGCACCAAGTGAGATCCTTAAAGAGTGCCTTTGGAAGAGTCCACCTTGCTAAAGCTGGGTATTACCAAAATCTAAGGAAGAAAGTTTCATCCAAGACAAATGATTAGAAAAGAGTTACGGGGAGGAGAAGGAAGGACAGAGGATGTGGTCCTTATATCTTCAGCACAATCAAAGGGGCAAAGCTGTACAAGAGACACTTCTCAGGTTAGGGACATCAGGAAGAACAAAGTCCCTTTGTTCAGACTCTACTTCCAGGCAACCTTTGGGTTACCTTTTGACTTCCCAAAGAATCAGGGTATGGTTGATACGCTGCTAGCAACAGACATAACTGCTTGAAAATTTCTGTTTTGAGTTTGTTTCGGTTGACTTTTGTTAGAAGGAGTTGGTCCCTAAGTGGATGACTAGCGTTAACAGCACTGCCCAGGACAAATTTGGGAACCCAGAAAGCAAATATAAGACCCTGTCCAAACATCCTGCCCACCTTCTTGATGGCAGTGTGACTTCTCCTGATTCTAACTCCAAGCAGTCAGTGCTTCGTCAGTTTCTTCAGACTAGATCTTCTCATCTCATACAGCTTTTTCTGGGCAGAAGGGGGTGGGCCTGCTTGCCCTTGTTAAAAGGAAGGGAATCATTCAGCATTTTGTTCTGCATTCTTCTACCCCAGATAGCCCTCTCTAATTTGAGGTTGGCTGGAAATCTGGAAATCCTTATTCTTATCAGGAGAATTTCCATTGCTACAGGGGAAGGCTCACTAGGCCACATCCTGTGTTCTGAGAGAGACTCAAAAGAGTCAGTTGCAGTGCTTTGGACTCAAACGAAGTAGATTCAGAAACAAGTGGGACAACAGGCTCACTGTAATTCTTCCTGTTCCTTCCTCCTCTGCTTGCAGAAGCCCCATTGCCACAGGCACCGCAGCGGACACATTTTCCACTTGCAGAGTCCTTCCTGTGGACTAGCAAGACTCCTCGCCTGGCTCCTGGCTTGAAAGTCTTTGGAGCCTCCAGTGATCAAACCAATCCTTTATAGACCTGGAGTCCTCAGCGTCTACAGATCACAGCCACGGGGGCTGGGGAGAGGCTTGCTTGTATTTTGGAATGTGTAGAGGTAGACTGCACTCAGGGGATTTGTTCATTTTAGCAAACTTGGCAGAACTTCCCTGCGTGACCTAAATAGAATATCTTCCTCTACATAAAGCATGCATCAGGGTATTTCCTGATTTATTCATGAAAGGTTTGCTTTACAAAGGCCTCAGGAACTGTGCAGTCTCAAAATACATGATACATAGAGCAGGATACTAGAGTGGCATTTGCACAAATTGCTATGATAGATGGGCTGGGTGCTCTGGCAGCACAGGTGAATCAATTTAAATACTCACTGCTGGGGTTGTTCTTCAGAGAAGGAAGTGAGACCCAACCTTCAGACTGTTAGCAAGAGCATGGGCAAGTGTTCCGTCTCTGCAACGGAGAGTACTTGATCAAGGAACAGAAAAAGAAGTGAATAAAATTCATGTACACTAAGTGGGGATAGAGAACCTTTATCTGTTCTTCATTCATTGGTTCATTCTCTCATTCCCAACTAGAGAATCAACCTATCAGCAGGTGATGGTTCCACTGAGGGCACATAGTAATAATCTGTATGGGTTCATAAGGATGAGAGGAGGCAATATTTGAAATCTGATCAGTGTTGGGAATTTCAGGTTCTTTTGTTAGCATGTGGAGGGAGGGTAATCAACCTCCCACCTAAGAGAGAAAGACTGATTTCTCTCAGTCAAAGGCAGGCATTTTCAGGTGAGTCCATTGCACTCTCTCTGATCATGGATTCGTCTAATGCTTCAATATTCTCAAGCTGGGGTATTTTTAACAGTGCAGCATATGGACCTTGGTTGTTTGCAAAGAAGTTTTATTTTGGAGCCTGTGAAGAGATTGGGGTTAATGTACAATAAAGTGAAAGTGACATTTGTAAAGATGGTGTGAGCAGAATGCCAGGATCCATTACCCTGATAACCCCACAAACAGGCCAGCAGCCTCCATTGGTGAACTGCTACTCAAATCCCATCAGCGTTACTTGCAGGATGCATCAGCCATTTGGTGGCAAATTTCCAGGGGTTTTCACATGCCAAGCGATTCCTCCTAACTAGGACAAGGAGACATTGTTTTACAAACTTGGCTTTGGGGCCCAGAACTTTGGGGAGAGCCAGACCTGGTTCCTTCCCCTTGTTTTGTAATTATGGACATTCACTGGCAATGATGAGAAGGAAAACCCAGGTGCAGGCTCTTGAATCTGTTGTCCTAGAGCTAAGATGTCAAGACGAGGTGGTCTGGTGATGCAGGTGCAGTGAGGGGAGCTGCGCTGGGCGGGCTGATGCTTCTCTTCAGATGGTGAGGGGTGTTACCCAAGATGGTTTGGGTCTCTGATGAAAAATTTAAAAAGGCTTTCTGGGAAGAATCTTCCAAGAAGGGAAACCAACTGGAGGACAGTCTTTTTATGAATTAATCTTCAGTGATTTCCCAAGGCCCACGGGATCAAATCCACATCCTTAGTTACGGCTTCTAGTTCCTTCACCACCTGGTCCCCGACTAACCTTGGGCCCTTCCGTCATCCCCAAACCCCATGTGTTCTGACCATTCCGAAGTGTCTTTTGTTCGCTGATGAAAATGATAGCCGGCATTTAGCCAGACCTTTAAAATGCCAGGAACTGGGCTAAGTGCTTTATGCATTTCATCATTTACTCTTCAGAGCAATTTCTGAGGTACACACTACTATGGTCTCCAGTTTGCAGATGAGAAAACAAAAGCAGAGGTCATAAAACTAGGTCACAAGCTATTGAGAAGGTTGGGATTAGAAGGCAGTGTGACTCTCTGGCCAGCCTTTAACCATTTCACCACTGCTGCCTCATTTTCTGTATGAGAAAATACCTTTAGACCTTGCGCACATCACTTCCCTGCACAGGCCTGGCCTTTCTCCTGACTTGCCTGATTTAAAAAAAAAAACATTATGGAGGCTGTGCATCAAGACCTTCAAGATCAAATCCATTTTTCTGGATGCCGCTCCTGGAACCCCAGGCAGAATTAGTGGCTCTCTCCCTGAATCTCCTGCACCCCATGCGCAGAACCGCAGCACACACCGAAACAGTGCTGTCCTCCCGTGCAGTCAGTTCATGCCTGGTCTGTGCAGGCTCCTTAGCCCTTTCTCCCAGATGAATCAAAACTCCAAGAGAGGGAGCAGGTAATTCCGTGAATCTAGAGGAAGCTCAGACTTCATGTGACGTGTGCACCCAAATGCCATGTGGCATGTCCTGAGCAGCCCTGCATACAGGTCCAGACGAGTGCCTGCCTGCCGCATTCCTGCCTTCATCATTAGCCACACCCCATGGTGACTTCCTTCAACATGTGAGGCAGCGCCTGCCTGTCTGATAACCCGGCTTCCTTCTGGAAAGGATTTCCTTTGGCCTGGGTGCATACCTGGCCCTGCAAGAGTTAACCACAAGGCGGCCCAGATCAGGGGAGCATGAGGTTTCCATTAACTGGTGGTATGCGGACAAGTGGCACAAGCATGGATTATGCGGTAATAAAAACAGTGCACAGTATTTATGTCAGAGGACTGACTTCTCTCATTCCCTGCCTCCCACCTCAGCACAGAGAGGCCAGGCCCTCGCTGCTCTGGTGCCAGATTATAACAAAAGTCAGTTCAGATTTTTCTCCCAACTTGTTTCAGTCCTGCTGGTTGTGTTCATGTCTTGAAAGACACAGATGGAAAGAAAGGGATTCATTCCTTCCTCTGGGATAATTTCTAAATGAACCTGTTGGGAGGCTGCATAAGAAGGTGCAAAAGAGAGAGAGAGAAGAAGGCAAACAAAGAGGGAAGGAAGATGGGAGGGTTGGCGAGAAAGCAGAGATTAAGTTCACTTAGGAAGGGATAGTGGTTGGAACACTGGGGGATTCTGAAACCGTATCTTCCAGAAGAAAGGGAATTCACATTCACACATAAGGGCGATTCACTATATGGCAGGGCATGATGGTTAATTTTAGCATCCTCTGGACTGGGCCAGAGGATGCCTAGACATTCAGTCACACATGATTCTGAGTGTGTCTGTGAGGATGTTTCTGAATGAGGTTAAAACCTGTATCTGTAGGCGGAGTAAAGCAGATTGCTCTCCCTAATGTGGGTTGGGCCTCATGTAATCAGTTGAAGACCTGGATAGGACAAAAAGGCAGAGTGAGGGGGATCTCCTCCCACCTGACTGTTGAGCTGGTGCATCATTCTTTTCCTGCCTTTGTACTGGAACTGAAACACAAGCACTTCTTGGGTCTCAAGACCACTTGCTTTCCACTGGAGCTTTCCTAGGTGCCCAGCGTGCCGACTGTAGAACTCTGGATTTCTCAGCGTCCATTATCACATAAGCCAATCTCTCTCTTTCTGTGTGTGCTTGTAACTGGGTGTGTTTTTCTAGAGAACCCTAATATGGTAGGCAATGTGTTGAACTCTTTACATATTATTTCATAGATGCTTAGATACACAGGTCATACAGTTAGTAAGTGAAATAAATTTCCCCTTAACGCTTAAGTTGCAGGTGAGAACAAATTCATTGGTCACATTCCTTCCCTGGAGACAGAAGATATAAAGGACCAATTGCTAGGACACATCCTGGAGATTCTCAGAAGCTGTGTCCATGATTCAGCACCCTAGGAATATGCACAGCTTTCTGAACAGAGGTCATTCTGAGGCTCAGAAACTCTTATTCAGACCATAGTTATTTACTAAGCATCTACTGTATGTCAGGAATTATAATTTTGACAGTGAAGAAATATAAATTGAACATTTTCCTTGAAGTTCACACTCTCCTTAAGGAGACTGCAAGATTTGTAAGTAAAGGAACAGAAGATGATAGAGGTGTGTGCAGAGGTCCAGCGCACACAGAGAGATCTACCTTGGCAGTTGTGAGGAGAACCAGGTGGAGAAGTGGGCACAAGGCAGAGTAAGGAACCTTGCCTAAGGCCTCACAGAGAATAAGGCAGATGTGGATATCAGTAGTTAGCTGAGTGTGAACAGTGCTTCTCCACTCTGGTTGCTCATTAGAGATGCATGGCGAGATTTAAAATGTACAGATACCTGGGGCCCAGCCCCTACCCTCCAATCTCTGGAGGTTCCATCTGAGCCTCAGTCTTTTTTTCAAAAAAGCTCCTCAGGTGATTGTGATATGTTGCCAGGATTGAGAACCACTGGTGTGCTACCCAGAATGTATCTGGCTGGACCGGGATGAATCTGGAGACTAAGGAAGGACACAGATAAAAGGCCTTGGATGCCACTCCAACCAGTTTGAACTTCCCTTGTGGGCATGAAAGGTTTTTAAACAGGGAAGTGACCTTACTTACAGGAAATGAGTTAGCATAATGGTGAAACCTTGGTGGGCTGAGCCTCAGGGGAAATTCTGGCTTCATCTTCTCAGAGAGCCTGACCACCTGTGCTTGCTAAGACACAATGCATTTACCTCTTCCCTTGGTGCACACAGCCAGAGGCCAAGTGTCACTCTGAGGGAACCAGCCACCTGGCTGGCAGTCAGGAGACCCAGGTTCTAATTCTCTCTCAGGTACTAACTTGCTGAGGGACCTCAGCCAGAAACTTCCCCTTCTCTGATCGCCAGCTCCCCACATCAGATACTTAAGGGATTAAACATATTATTGTCTTTCTGGGAGGTTTGTAGTATCTGATTGCTTTGATTTTTTTTTAGCCAAAATACTACTTGCATTTTCACAGGTAACAGCAGGAAAGGAGATAGCAAGGTTTCTGTTAAGCAGGTCTAGGTTAGGAGAGGTTGGGGAAGGGTGAGCGGTAAATTTCAATCCATCTGTGCTTTCTTGTTTCTTTGATTTCTGACAGACATCAGTAGTTTTTCTAATAATCAATCCATATTTATGGATATTGCTTAGGTCAAGGTGTTCCCCAAATAATCTGCTTGTCCCTCATCAGGACTTCCATAAGTCAGTGACCCAGCCTACCCTGTTGAGATGGAAGAAAGTCCAGATTTGGAGGTGCCCTGCTCATTCCTGGTGGCTTTGAACCAAAAGTAGTACTAGCTTGGGGAAGATGCTCTGACAGGTGTGCCTCCCTGGGGCATTTTCTACCCCAATTCACCCACATAAGACCCCAGAGAATCTTTCAAAAGTTGCTATGCTGCATCTTCAGTAGCTCCTCTTTGCCATGGCTCAAACCCAAGTTCTCTGACATGGTCCTGAAGACCATTCACAGTCCTCCCTCCATCTGATTCCCCAACCTCATCCCCTGACAGGTCTTTGCAGTACCCTGTAAGCCAAGCATGCAGAACTGCTTACCCTTCCCAAGGTGGTTAAGCTCTTTTATGCTTATAGGTCTTGACCCATATACTTCTGTCTGTTTGGAATGCTTTCCTCTTACAGCCTCTCCCTGGGAAACTTTTACTCATCCTATGGGCCCAACATGTCACTTGATTCACTTACTGAGGACTTAACCTTAATCCAGGATGAGTACTAGATGCTTGAAGAGTGAACAAAACAGATTGTTTAATAATAACACTGGTCTCTGTACCCCTCTTCACTTTGCTCCTAACTTTGGCAGTTTGTAGTGATTATCCACTTACATTTCTGGATTGATCTCTAGATTATAAACTCCTTGTGGGTCAGAATACCTCTTCTTTACATCTATATCCATAGCACTGAGCACAGGGCCTGGCAGAGTAGGGGTTTGGTGGATATTCGGTGAATGAATGAATGAATGATGAATGATTTACTTGACGAATGAATGTGGGTGTGAATGTACCAAGCAGAGGGAAGAAAGCTTTAGCACTTGGGATTGTTACAGGTTGTAACAAGAGACCCTGTACATCCCCTTCTCTAGAGTAGAGGAGCCTAGAAAAACCTTTAGGGATCACCAACACGTGACAGATGAGAAACTGAGACCAGACAAGGGAAGGGGCTCACCTACACGGCCAGATGACCGACAGCTGGTGCTCAGCTTTTTCCATGCCAGCAGAACAGGCAGCCCCCTGGCTGTGTCTCGTCATTCTAGCACTGTGGGACCCTTAGTTCTATTCAGCCCTGCTCACAAACAGCATACAGCCCTGGCGTCATCGCCTTGGAATCTAATCACCAGTTTGGTTGCTTTCTTCCTCTATTTGATGTGACCAGCCAGGGAGACAGTGCTGATGAGGCAGTCTTAAGTCCTGCATTGACAGAAATCAGGTGTCCTCACTTCATAAAAAAAACATTAACCGATCTGATGGGAACTGGAAGCAAAAGTGCTGACAAAGATGTGACTCCCAGGGATTCTATGTGGCACAGAAAAAGCATCATTTTCTCCTGATTTAGAGGCATTCTGAGGTTTGCAGACAAGACAGAGAAGAATGAGAGATGCCAGGGATGAAAGCCTCCATGGAGGAAGTCTCAGCTGCTCGGTTGAGGGGATCAAGAGAGAATGAATGATGAGGAAGGCCAGTGTCCCCTCCTCTCTATCCCCACCACCCAAGCCCGTGTCAGCTCCACCCCAGACCCACGCCCCTGCCCTGGTGCCCTGCCTTCTTTGCTGTCTTCAGTCTCGGTCTCCAGACTGCCATCTGGGTTCTTTCTCAGTGACCTGACCATGAGTTAGATACCATTGAATAAAACCCTCTTGTCATCCCCTGTTACTCAGATGGCACATAAGACCTCTCCTAAATCCCTTCTGGAGGCCCAAAGACCACCATTCCCCCAGAAGAGGGGATTCTGTTGGCATATACCATGTGGCTCACAGAACCTCTGCCAAAGAAAATATTCAGGAGACAGAGCTGGGTGGCTTAAGGGCAGGAGGGAACCCCCTTCCTTCCTACACCCTCCTTCCTACACCCACACATGTACCCCCATTCGTCTAATGGGAAAGTCAATTCTAGGGATCACTCGGTGACTGAGGCACTCTACTTGATGCCCGGTCCTGTTTGAGGCATGTGAACTTACAGGTGATCAGACACGGTCCCTGCCCTCAAGGAATTTACGGTCTTATGGAGGAAAAGGAAGTAGAGACAAATAATCATGGTGAGGAGGAAATGCTTCCTTAGAAGTCCACTCAAAGTCTCCAGCGAGGGGAGGGGCCAGGGCCTCACTGTTTGCAGAGGCGCTGGGGATAACTGGGCGCAGCCTTAGAGGGTGAGGAGGAGTAGGCACTTGCCAGGAACAAAGGAGAGGAAGGAGCTAAAGGAGCTTTCCTTGTGTTGTAAACCATGTTGTGCAAAGATTCATAAAAGACAGATGTGGAATGTCTGGAAAACAAGGTATAATTAGAGAGAGTAGGTGGGGCAAGATTTGAGTGGATGTAAGACCTCACACCGTGTTGTCTGACACGGCTCTCTCATCTCTCTCTCTCCCCGATCTCTCTTCTCTCTTCTTCCTGACACTGGTCTCATTTTCTCTTATGTGAAGGAAATCTTCCATGTGAAGTGTCGGGGGGAGGCGGGCATCATCCCAGCTGGAGGAGCTCAGAGGGGGGAGCTCTTCTCCTGCCTCGGTGTGTGTTAATCCCAAGGAAGGACTCAGCTGGGCCAGTCTGAGTCATGTGCCCATCTTCAGGACTAACCCCGGGTCACCACTATAGGAAGAGGTCGCCACTGGAAGGGCAGGAGAGGAGCATTTCCTCCAAGGGAGATGGACAGCTGTCATCCAAGGGCAGGAGAAGGTATCAGATAAAACTTTAGAAGTCTGCCTCATAGTGGCATCCCCTCCTCCAGGAACACTTTGGTGACTCAGGAATAGCAGGGATTTCCTGACCTCTTTATCCAGGGGGATGCGTAGATAACATCTACTCAATGAGTGTTTATTGATAACTAGTATGGCACATCTAAGAAGAAAAATAAAGGTAGAGATTAAAAAAGAAAAAGAATGTAGCAGGCTGGAAATTCAGACACTGTATTAGCTTTGGAATAACTCACTTGGAAGGAATATCTTGCTGCCCTTGGTGAGTCTGAAGAAAGAATAAGAAGACACTCAGAGAACATGTGGAGTGTGTGCAGCTGCATTTGCACCAGGAAGCAGAGCTCAGCTGAAGTGCGGCAGTCAGCATCCGAGATAGGAGGAGCCTGTCCTGGCTTTGATGCTGTGGGGATAATGGAGCCACAGTGCAAGCACAGGGCCTTTTATTGACAGGGTAAAAAGAAGCCAGCTGGGGTTTGTCTATAGCTGAGCTTCTGATTCTATCCCATACTTCTGAAGAATACCCTCTTTGTTCCTTTGCTGCAGGTGGCACCTGTCATTACAGGACGTGGAAATAGGATAAACAGCCCTGAGCTACTTAAGAGATGCCCCTTCTTCAAATGAGTCTCAAACAGCTCTCCAAGTTCATTTCTCTTGCTCTCTCTCTCTCACATTCTCTTTCTCTTTCTCTCAATCAGAGAATTCAACTGAATAAAGAGGATGGTGGTGGCCGTAGAACTCTGTGTTCCAATAAAGTGGCACTAATTTTAATCACAAGATGACAGTCTCAATTCTGCTCCAGCTTCCTCTCAAATTTTTAAAGAAAAATTATAGAAAAAAATATGAAAGAAAAAAATAAATCCAAAACAAGGCCCAAAACCAAGAAGTAAAATCCTCAGTGGTTCCAGTAGCAAAGAAGAATTCTTTAAAACAGAAAGTAAGTGAAACTGGCATGAAAAGGGAAACTATAACCCAAAAGGCACAGAGGAAGTTCTACTGAAAAATGTCTACTTTCCCCAAAGGTTTAAAACAGAGATGAGGAGGAGACCCAGGTGCCTGGTGCCATCAGGTATATCAGCCTGAATCATTTCCTCCCCCAAGGGCAGCCAGCCACTACAGGGATGCTTACCTCCAGGGAAAAGCAATGTGATGGGAATTTGGAACGGAGAAATAAGGTAGGACCACAGTGGGCTGATAAAGCCCAGGAGGAAGGACAGCATTCCACTGGGAAGATGATCACCACTCAATGCTCTCTAGAGGCAGGTCCCATCACCTCCCAAACCTCCCTGAAAGAGGTAAAATCAGTCTAGGAGACAGGTTCCCTTCCTCCTCTCAGACAGGCTGTGTGAACAAATAGATCCAAGCCAAACAGGGAAACTCATCTGCAAAGAGCCACTCTCACCAGTAAACTGAGGAAAGGCCACACCATGAGAAACAGCCAACTGAAATCCAGAACCTATACCTAATGATTCTGAGGAACAAAGGTGATCAGAGTTGGACTCTAGAAGGAAAATTAAAATCACACTGTAAAAGGGAAAAGGACTTCCTATCAGTAAAATGCCACATAGAGATCATGAAAATTAGAAACTTAGTACACCAAAAGATAAACCAATACATCAGTTGAATGGTACAATGGATGCAGTTGAAAAGGGAATTAGTGAGTTGGAAGATTGAGCCCCGGAGTTCTCTTAAGAATGCAGTGAAAAGGGATAAAGAGGTGAAATACATCAGACAGAGAAAGACAAATGCTCTGTGATCTCCCTTATAATGTGGAATCTAAAGTAACTGAATTAATAGAAACAGAGAATAGATGGCTGGTGGAGTGAGTGGACAGTGACTGGGTAAGGGGAGGGAATGGGTGAAGGTGGTCAAACAAACTTCCAGTTATAAGATGAATTAAGTCCTGGAGATGTAATGTACAACTTGGTGAGTATAGGTAACAATCCTGTGCTATTTATTTGAAAGCTGCTAAGAGAGTAGATCTTAAAAGTTCTCACCACAAGAAAAAAAATCATTATATGAGGTGATGGATGCTAGCTAGACTTACTGTGATGATTATTTTACAATATATGCATACATCAAATCACTGTGTTGTATACTTAAGCTAATAGACTGTCAACTATATTTCAGTAAAGCTGGAAAAAATGCAAAAAAATAAAAAAATAAAAATTAGGATAGTTAGATGGGATAGGTTAAGAATCATTGGAAACATAAAAGTTTTCTAACATCCATTTAAAAAGTATTCCAGAAGAAATGAACATTTAAAGAAATAATAGAAGACCCATGAACTAAAGAAAGACAAGACTCCATAGATTTAAAGTGTCCAGAAAGAATCAAATAACACCACACAAACAAATTACAGAGCATCAAGGGGTCAGAAAACCAGAACAGCATCCAGAAAAAGAAAGGGAGGTTCACTACAAAAAAAGTCAGAATGCCATCAGACATCACTTTGGCTATAAGAAAAGTTTAAGTTCTAGTTGAAAACTATCTGAAGTTTAGAATTCTATGGCCAGCCAAAATTTCACTAGAGAGTGAAGGCAAATTCATTGATTCATGGCTCAGAAAAACTTGTAGCCCACAGTCTCTCAAAAAAAAAAAAAAAGTCACTAGAGGATGTCTTAAGAGAGGAGAAAAATTAATCCAGGAGGGAAAGGTGAGACGCATGAAGGAAATACATGAGTGAAACTTACTGTCAAGCCTAATGTGTAGACTGTCTTAATGTAGATTGTAGATTGGTACATGGGTTGAGAAAGAAGGAAGAAAGTCTAATCATACTAAAACTCTTGTTTTCAAAAGGCAAAATAGAGATACTTACACAGCAGATTTTTAGAAAAATATGTTGAAATATGTTAAAAAATATCTTAAAACTTAATGCCTGACATTAAAATAGATAGAGACATCACAAAAGGAAATTATAGCCTATATCCCTCAGGATTATAAATGCAAAAATTCTCAAAAAAAATACTGGCAGGCAACATTAAAAAGGACTATACACCTTGACCAAGTAAGATTTATCCTATCAATGCAAGGTTGGTTTAACATCCCCAAATTAATCAATATAATGCACTGTATTAATACAATTAAGGACACAATTTTATAATAATATCAATAAATGCAGAAAAAGCATTTGAAAAAATCTAACACCCTTTCATGATAAAAAAATACTCAAAAAACTAAGAAAAGAAATCTCCTCTATCTGGGAGAGTATCTATGAAAAACCAATAGCTGACATCCTACTTAATGGTGAGAGATATATTATTTTAAATGCCAATTCACCTTTTATCCCTATTATCAGAAATAAGACAAGGATGGCCACTCTTGCCATGTCTATCTATTCAACCTTAAACTAGATATTTATTACATTAAATAATCAGAATAGGCACATCTATAGAGAAAGAAAGTAGATTAGTGTTTGCCTAGGGCTGGAAAGCGGGAGAGAGTGATTGCTATTGGGTGTAAGGTTTCTTTTTTGTGTCAGTAAAAATATTCTAAAATTAGATTATGGTGGTGGTTGTACAACTCTGTAAATATAGTAAAAACCACTGTAAGAGACAGACTCTTAGATTGCATTTAAAAAACCTAGCCACTTGCTATTTTTAAGTAACAAAACAAAATTTCATCTGGAAACAAAGCAGTAGAAAATACTTGTTTAGAGATGGCTGATTTAAAGCAAATATACTGTGTTAATATCATGTAAAATGAAGTTTAAGGTGGAAACCGTTAAAAGAAACAAAGATGTACCCTTCATAGTGATAAATGCAGCCAAGAAAAAATAACTATTATGCACTTAAAATATAGCTACAAAACAGTTGAAGCAAAGATTGGACAGACTTACAAGAGGAAATTGAAAAATACAAAATTGCTGTTGAAAACTTGAACAAACCCCTCCAGAAAACAAAATCAATCAGACAAAAAGCAAATAAGAATAGGAATAATTTTAGTAGCAATCTATCAATAGGCTTGCTTGAATATTTAGAGAATTTAGTACCCAGTTAACAGAGACTCTATGTTATTTTGCAGCACATATGCAACTATCATAAAACTTATATTAATAAACAAGTCTCCATAACCAAGGCTATAAGTGAAATAGCAACAGATTCCAAAAAGGTAGCTTTATAAGCAAAATCCACTAGCCATTACACAATAAAATTAGAAGTTAACAACTAAAAGATAGACGTCCAAAACAGAGAAACAAACAAAATCAAAACAGGTATGCAAATATAAACACACATATTTCTGTATCATGTTTTGATTAAAAAGAAATCAAAATGGAAACTTTTAAATGTAATTAAAGAAGTGTGAAAAGAACAATAAAACAAATTCAAAGAGGAAATAGTTTTAAAATGTGTCATGAGAGAATGAAGAAAGATAACGGCAGAAATTCATTCAACAGAAAACCTGGCCAATGCCACTGGTGGTTGCTTTAGCTGGTTTTCCCCAGGCAGAGTTTGGGGCTCAAAGGAATCTGGGTAGCTGCTATGTGGTTTGGTGTTGGGAAAATGGCATCTTTTAGGTGAACACTGCCCTTGAGCAGCTGAACCAGAAGCCCCAGACTTCTAAGGACAACTCAAGCAGGTCAGACTTTTGCCATAATCCCTAAAGTACAGGAAGTATAGCCTCTCATTTTTGGCAATTCCGTAGATTGTCTTCTGACCTTGAGTTGACCTTCTCCTTAAAATAGACATCAGAATGTCTCTCATTCTGAATGTACTATCTGGTTTTTCTTTCTTTTAAATTGCCTTTGTGGAATGAGATATTTCATGACTTTCTCCACTACTGGTAGATTAAAATGACTTGAAAGTGTTAGAAATGGAATATGTGCGTAAGAGTGGTCCCCCTTTCTCCCCTTTATAAGCAGACTGGGAGATTAAATGGCTTTTCAGAGTAAAGAGTTGTATGTATCTGTAGATTATTTGATTATATTTTGCTCATATTATTTATTATTAGGAGGAAAAGCCAATTCTTCATGGAAGACGTTGCTATTGTGTGGTTGGGAGTGCATGAAATTGTATGACAAATATTGAGTGCCTACTAGGGGCCCGGCATTGTGCTAGGCATGCAAAACATGCACAGCCTCTAATCTGGAGTTTCCAGTCCTGCTTCGTGAAGTTTGCCTGCTAGGGGAAGATATTATTTCGTTGTGGACTGGAGCACTTAGAGATTCACTAGGACTGAAGTGTAACCTGTTGAAGTCTGAATGCCACAAAGGGGCATAGCACACGATGAAGCAGAAGCAATGGTCCCACGGCAAGCCAGACAATGAACCCCCAGGGGAGTGTCATTTTCACAAATTCACCATGGTCTAGGGGCTTGGAAGTCCAGAGAATGAACTTTATCAGTACGCTTAGAGAGGAGAGATTCTCAGTGACATGCTGATACTAATTTCACATAAGATTGATTTTTAAAATGCCAATTTACCACTTTCCTGTAGCAAGTGTCATCCTGTTCTCTACCACGCCGTTTTCCTGGTATTAAGATGGCTGGAAAGCTGAATTAGTCCTCAGAAGATTGCTTGGAGGGGATAGAAACACAGTGAAGGGAGATGACTAATTTAGACATTTTTGTCTGTGGAGAAATTTCCACACAACAATGAGTGCTCTTAGGCATAATAAAGTTTAGCTTGTATCTGATATGAGCCACTTCATTTGTTCCTGTATTATCAGTGTACAAATATGTCTTATTTTTACTACTACTGCATCTTCTATTACTAGTACTCCTGTAACTACCACAGCTAGCAGAATTAGGAGTCACTGCTATGCAGGCACTGTGCTAATAACATTCCATATATGAACTCACTTAATCCTCAAAGCCTCTTTATGACGTAAATACTTCTATTATCTCCTCTAGTTTTCAGTAGAGGCAAACGAGGCAGGAAAAGTTTGCACAAACTGCTCTAAGTCACTCTGTTGTTACTTGGCAGAACCAAAATTCAAATCCAGGTTGCCTGGCTCCAGATCTTGATGTCTCTGTCTCGGGCCATGGTCTCTCATGGTCATCTTTCAGGGCAAATTCAATCAATAATTATATGAGTTGTTAGGTTTATTAGACCAGAGACAACTAAGAAAGTAAGATGGAAAAAGCCCAACTTTCTTTAAGCAGCAGTCCTTACCTGATTAATCCCTAGAACCTCAAATGCAGAAGAGGGAAAGTAAAAATACAAAAGAGAAACGAAATACTTTCTGAAGTTCAAGGTATACAAATTCAAATTTGTATACATTGGTGTATTAAACATACAAAAAGTGGTTCACCTTCTGTTTGTGGTAGGCTCTGACAACTGTGCATGTGGAGGTGTTGAAGGACCAACCTCTAGGAAAAAGGTGGGGAGAGTTTAGGGCTCAGAAAACGTTTGAAGAATCTTCTAGAAGCTTCAGCTCATGTGAATAAGAGAGGTCAGGAACAAAAGTACCTATGTCATGAGAAGGCCTTGCAGAGCCAGCTTCTGAAGAACTCATGGCAGCAGGGGTTGGGGTTGAGGGAAGTGGTAGAACAACAGGTAAATCAACAAATGCAATAAAATATTGCAAAATGTTCAGAATAAAACATTAAAGTACCTGGTACACAACTGAGGCTTAATAGGTACCTGTTGAAAGAACGACAGTAAGACATCAAGCCCTTTGTGTACTCTTTTGTTCAGTGACCCTCTCTGGGTGATTGTTCAAAAGCACACAGTATATCTACTTCAGACAACTGTACATGTTTCCTATATGTTGATTCAGGAAGCAGCAAAAGTGCTGAAGACAGGGAGAAGGTAAAGGTAGTTTGTACCGGCGACACTAGCGTATTTCAAGTCTGCAACAAGCCAGACTCTGGTTCATCATCATGCATTCACTGTATCCATAATTAACTATTGAGCCTCAGATGCCTTTTGAGTTAAAAGTTGTAAACTGAAATATAAAGAGAGGTAGACGTTCTCCCTCCTGATTAGAGAAGAAGAGTAGGTAAGAGTGGCAGAAGAGTTGAGAATGAAGTGCAGAGCCACCTATGAAAGGGCACGTTTCCTGGGAGGCTTATGTGGGTGCCCTTTGATGGAGTGTGGAGAGAAGCAGTGGTGAAAATGTAGTTCCACTCAGATGGACATTCATTCATTGAGTTCCTGCTATGTGGCAGGTCAGTGTAGGTGCTGAGGGTACAAGCGTAACTCACATTTCACTGACCTCTAGTGGCCAAAGAGTCTGCCATGATTCCTTCTGGAAGACCCAGGGAGAATCTCCCAGGGTTCACAAATGTGTCTTCTTCTGGCCCAGATCAGCAAATGTCTTGAGAAGGCCTCTTCCACCTGTTACCTTGTGAGAGGTGTCTTTTCTTCCAGTGTCCGCTATTGAAGGACCCCCACACGACTTGGGCATAACTGCTCCTGAGCACCACTGTGCCATTTGTACACCTTTGTGGTGTATGATGTCTCCTGAATTACATAGGGGCCAGTGTTCTCTGTAGGCTTTAGTGTGCCAAACCATTGCTTACCACATAAAAGCGAGGACAAGGTCCCACTCCACAGTCATCTTTTGCCACACCTTGTAACCTAGGACCCAAAGAAGTCTCGTGAAATTCTAAAAGAAATAGCTTCTTCACCTTCTGTTTGTGACAGGCTCTGGCAACTGTGCACATGGAGGTGTTGAAGGACCAACCTCTAGGATGAACTTTATGCTCATCTAATTGCCCTTCTCGAAACCCACACATGTTCTTTTCTGTCCCTCCTTCCAAAGTGCTTATGCAAATTGTCACCAGCCCCATTACGAATGCCCCGCCCCGCCCCACATTCTTCTGGTGGAGACCATATGGGTCCCCTTAGAATTCCCCCTGGCCCCATCCCTAAAGGCACCTAGTGGAAACCAGGTGAATATCTATTGTGTCACAACTTGTCTGAGGGTTGGGGCTGCTGACTGAAAAGAGGCAGCAATTCGGTGCGGTGAAGATCCATCACACCAGGCATCCCAAGAGCCCTTTTGTACTCCTTGGATCTGCAACTTACTAGCCACGTGGCCTTCAGGAAGTCCCTCTTCTTCTCACATTCAGGTTTCTGATTTAAGGCAGAAAACAGACAAAATCTCTTCTCTACCTCCTAGGAGGTTTGTGACAGTCAAGAGATGATGCATGTGAAAGGGTTTTGGAAACAGCAGACTCCATCTGCTGCTCACCCAGGTAGTTGGTGCAACTACCTCCCCTCCCAGAGCCCTTAGAGCTTCTACCTAACATGTTTGTCACTCTGCAGGTATTTGTCTGTGACTGACTCCTGCAGTATACTGTCAGCCACTAGAAGGCAAGGGCCTCCTCCTATTCATTTTTGAATTATCTACCCCTGGTGTGGTACCAGGCATGTAACAGACACTCATAATATAATGTTGACTGATAGCATGAATGAATGAATTGGATGCAAAAAATTTTAATTATACTCCAGTGTTTTGAACAATTTTGGACAAATCACATCACCTTTAGAACTCAAGTTTTCCTAATTGCTGGTAGGAAAAATACATTAGAGTAGTAACATACGAGGTTAGAAAGATACATGACAATACACATCACATAATTTCAACCCAGTGAGTCCCTATAGTGCTTGAGTTAAATTCTTCCATCATACAGATGAAGAATTTAAGTCTAAGCAAATGTGTATGTTGGGCACATTGTGGCCATCTGAGCCAGAATCCAAATCTCTGGACCACCAGTTAAGTGCTCTTATGCCACATTTTGAGATCCTCAAATGAAATTGACACAGATAACACAGGATGATTTTATCATCTAGAGCACCGTGTTGTGTTCCAGATAATAGATCTATCTGTTCCTGGCAAAAATAGACACTCTGGTCAATGGGGAGATAATCCTTGGTGAGAAGGAGCCGTGAATTGAGAAAAAACTACACATTATTGGTCATGGTGGGTATTAGTCTGAACGAATCAAATCCAGAGAGCAGCAGATGGATTCCCATGTGCCACAGCCCCACATTGAAATTAAATGGCTTTGTTCAGCAAAAGCCAATTTTTAGGAATAAAATTTAGGAATTTTCCAGTACTTAGGAAATTTAACAAAGCTCGTGGCCTATAAAGCACTGCACTGCAAAGAGCGGAGATTGGGTAAATTAAAGAAACACCCTGATGTAGCTATCAATCCCAGAACCAGTCATCCACTCAACAGTCCTGCTCTGAGCTTTTTCTGGGAACCTACCTGGAGCAAAACTGCCAAAGGGCTGAGGTGTGGTCACTCCCCAACTCAGTGTGCACCACCTAGATGAGAAGGGGTGAAATGCTTGAACAGCCGAGCACACCGAAGGGCCGGACTGGCTGACAGAGTGTGGGCAGAAAGCTGTGAAGGGCTTCAAGGAAGGTGTGCCTCTTGCACCTGTGGGGTGGGTGAAGAGAGAGTAAGAAGTTGCTTAAGAAAACAGAGTTTTAAGATGAGTCTGCAAGAATGAAGAGCTGTTTGCCTGCCAGGGGAAGAAAGGAGGGGGTGAATTATTCCAGCAGATGAACAATGGAGCCTGAATCAGCTTGGGACATCTGGGCAAGTGAAAGGGGTTCCGTGTGGCAGAGGGCTTGATGGGGGTTAAGAAGTGTATGAAGAAGAGGTAGGCACAGTCCTTATCGTTTCAGATAAAGGCATTCATTTGCACTTTTATCTTTGTGACCCAAGTGTCTTATACTTGAGTTCATGGATGAAGATCAAAGGATCCACAGGCCTTTGGAAATTACACAGTGAAGTTTTCCTGTACGTACGAGTATAAACATGTTACCGGGAGGGGTATCTTTGTATTTACTTATTCTTCAGTGCATGCCTGGTGCCCCACCCTCTGTAAGTATATGCAACATAAAAACCAGGAGTCTAGGAGATGATAAATTAGTGAAAGATTTTAAGAAGATTGTCATGAGGTCAGAAACTGGTTTAAGCCCGCTCTGTCTGGTACTGGTGCAGGCAATGCAGAGTGAGGCTGGAGGCAGGGGAGCATGGGGAGGGGCTGTGATGATCCGGGCGAGACAGAGAGAAGCATCAGGAGTAAGAGTGTGAGTGGGCCGGAGAACAGGTTCCTTCTGTAACTCACTTTTCAAATAGTGTCCTTGTTATCACTTTCTGACCTGAAGATGGTAGCTGAATTTTCTATTGCTGCTATAACAAATCACCACAAACGTAGTGGTTTGAAACAACACAAATGTATTCAACTCGAGTGTCCAGGATGAGTGCCAGTGGGCCAAGATGGCGATGTCAGCAGGGCTGCCCTCCTTTTCGCAGGCTCCAGGGGAGAGTTACTTACTGTCCTTTCCAGCTCCTAAAGCCACTCACACGCCTTGGCTGGGCCCCTTCCTCCTCCTTCCAGGCCAGCGACACTGTCTCTTTGACTACTGTTCCACAGTGACATCTCTGACCATAGTCAGGAAAGTGCTCTGGTTTTGAGGGCCCATAGTACCCACATTGGGTACAGCTATGTAATCTCCCCATCTCTTATTCGCATCTTCCAAAATCCCTTTTTTTGTGGAAGAGAACTATTCACAGATTCTGGTAATCAGGACATGGACGTCTTTGCGGGAGGGTGCATTATTCTGCCTACCTCAAGTGGAGACCCTGAGAACCAGAAAGGGGAAGTGTACCCCCTGAGGCCTCAAAACACGTGAGCAGCAGAGTTGGGATGAGGATCCAGGTCTTTTGAACCTCAGCGCTGGACAGATTCCACCTCTTGGTACAATCAGTCCACGCGTAGGTTAGTTATCACCACACGCTGTAGGAGTGTGACTCAGTGGACGGCACTTGCCTAAGTCCTCTTCACTGTGTATTGCCTGTGGGATGTGCTGATTCCCACCTGTTGACTAGGGTGGCTGTGGTATGTCCCATGGAAAGGAAGTAGTCACCAGTTCTATACTGGCTAGTCTTAGCTAGCATTGACCAGATCTGCCAAACCCCGCACCGGGACGACTTAGCTTTGTCAGATATGCATCATCCTGCAGTGATCAGAACTCATCCAGAGTGAGGCTGTTAGGTGTGTGGCGCGCTACGAGGGAAGAGATAACAGAGATGGAGTTGGGAGCCCAAGGTGCTGTTCCCCTCCCACTGTCATGTCTGGTGACCTGAAATATGCCATTTCTCCTCATCTGAGACACGTTATCCTCCTCTGTGAAATGAGGTAGTTGGGTTAGATATAGAGGTCCCTCTAACATTCCATAACTGTAGAAGTGGAGATGATTTCCGCTTTCATTGGCAAGTAAAGTGGAATGAAAGTATGACAATCCTAGTAGAAGATCCTTCCCTTCCTTGATTCTCAGTCCTTGTTGCAGCCTTGGAGCTTGGCATTCAACAATTCAAGTGCACTGGAGTGTTGTAGCAGCCAGAAGTACCAGATTTCTATAAAGAAAAGGGCCTCTACAGCAGCACTGCAACCACAGGTTGTGATGGATCCTACACACCATGCATGTCAGCTCACCAAAGAATGTCTGGATAGGCTGAGAGCTTTCTAGAGTCTCCACACTACTAGAACAGATTCTTGCATGTCTCTGTGTCTATGTGTGGGTGGCAAACATAAACACAATTTCAGACTAAATATAGCCATTGTGGCTTCTCAAACAGTAGCCCATCAATCTCAGGAACTAACCAAAAGGAAAGGGACTGGAATAAACCTTTTGGGCTTACTTTGGTCTTGTCCTAACAGGACATTCAAGAAGTTAAAAAAATGTAGGAGATTTTTGAAAAGGGAAAGGGATTAAAGAGATGGAAAACTTAAAAATCTTATCAAACACCTATAGATCCAAGAAGATGAGTGAGTGAACCCCAAACAGAATAATACCAAAGAAATGCATCATGACATGCACCACCATCACACTTCTGACAAATGACGACAAAGAGAAAATCTTCCAAGCAACAGCAGAAAAATAGCACCTAACGTTTGGAAAAACATTAGCATGAAAGCAGATTTATGATCAGAAATCAGAGTGACCAGAAGGAAAGGGTATATTTTCCAAGGGCAGAGAGAAGGGAACCCTCAATCCAGAATCCTATATCCAAAAAAAATATTATCCAGGAATGGAGGAGAAATCAAGACATTCTTAGACAAAGGAAAATGAAGAGTATTTGAACATTATTATCTCTTTTAATACTAAGAAATTAAAGTCCAGAGAATTATTATGTAAGGGCACACAGCCAGAAAGCAGTGAAGGTGAAATGTGAACCCAAATTTGTTTAACTCCAGAATTCACATTCTTTCCAAGATAATGTTTCTCATAAAGTCCACACATGAAAATAGTCTTTGTTGAATCTGAAGATAAGCCTTTCATTGTGTTTAACACTGCCCATGTATGTGTTTATTTGCATTATTTCATGCCAAAATGTAAGAGATTCATTCATTCTTTTATTCATTTAGTATGATTAAGATATGTTTCTGTGCCTATCATTTGCTAGAGGTGAATCAGGCAAACCATAGAGCCGAGATGTGTATGGCACATGTCCCATTATCTTCCCAATGCACACTAGTGGCAGACATGACCAATTGTATAGCACTTGTCTTCTCAACCTAGATCCCTAAGCAGAAAATTACAATCTGTTAGAGCTGCTATGTCAGATGATGCTATTTACTATTCTTGACATAATCCTGCCTTCTAGCAACCTACAGTCTGGTGAAAGAGCCAGAGAAATAATTTTTCTACCTTCCAGTTCCAAGATTATAATACAGCACAGTCAAAATATATGAAGCTAAGTGTTTAATAATAGAAAAATAATAGGCATGTATTGCATATTCACTCTTTATCAATACTATGTACTTTACATTCATGACTTTATTTGATTATCACAACCCCCCTATGATGTAAACTGTTTTTAACAGCTAAGGACACTGAGAAGTTCAGTGCCATAAAACAGCCATGGCAGAAAAGCAATTTGGATCAGGGTCTTCATGAATTTAAAAATCTATGTTCTTTCTTTCATACTTACAATTTGCTTCTCTTTGAAAGGATCAAATTCATAAACTAGTTATATTCAAATTATTTCCATGCTATTATAAAAGCACCTAATTATAAAACTGGAAACCTCAAGAATATCTCCTGAAATATGCAAAGTGAAAAATAATTTAGAATCAAGATAAGTATTCAAAATCAACAGCTCTTTTCCTGACAGCCAGTGAAAGGATATAATAGATAAAAAGATGACATGTATAAGAACAGCATAAGATGTAAAATGTCTAAAAGTTATCTTAATGAGAAATTTGTAAGATCTCTATATGGAAAACTACAAAATATTACCAAGACATTATATCTATATCAATATCTATGTATTTATCTATCTATCTATCTATCTATCTATCATCACCATCTATCTATATCTATCTATCTATCATCTGTCTGTCTATCCAGCCAGCCAGCCAGCCAACCAGAAGAGGAGAGTACATGCTTCCAAATACTGTTAAGATTTTAGTATTTCCATGTTAAGTTATAAAATTAATATCATCCTTCTCAAATTCCCAAAGATGATAATAATGTATGTGTGTGTTATATATAAATATTGTCAAGAAAATTCTAAAATTAGGAAAATATTTAAAAGACAGAAAGTTACAAAGGGGCTCTTGATCATTAAAAAACCAGAAAAATCAAAAAGAAAAGAAGTGATAGCAAAAAATTTCAAAATTTTTCCATATATAAAACCTCAAGTTCAGACTAACAAAGTAGAAAAATAAATTCCATGTACTTAGCAACTAATATCCTTAATGTATAAAGAGTATTTACAGACAAAAGTGAGTTTTCTACACTTCACTCAAAGTGGTAAAATGATACCAGCAGGCTTTGATAAGTTCTGTACATGAATTATAATACCTAGTTCACTTAAGCTTAACCAAATCATATTTTCAAAATCATATGGCTAGATCAAAATGGAATCCTCAAAAAGTTTGAATGACCCACAGTATCAAAAGGAAGGAGAAACAAGGGAACCAACAAACAGAAACTAACAGAAAGAAACAAACAGAAACAGGAAACAAAACAGAAAATAAATAATAAAATGCATACTTAAGGCCTCACATACTAATAACTATCTTGAACATAAATGGTCTAAATACACAAACTAAAATGCATAGATTGGCAGAGAGTAAAAATCATGATCTAGCTGTGTGGTTTCTAAAAGAAAATCACATCAAACAGTGACAGAAGTAGTCTGAGAATAAAAGGGTAGAAAAAGTTACACCATAATTACATACACATTAATTTTAAAAAGGACATGAGTTGTCATGTTAATATCATATAGAGTATATGTCAGAACAAGACCATTACTAGAGGTAAATAGGGACATTTCATAATGCTAAAATCATCAATCTACTAGGAAGAACACAATTCCAAATATGTAAATACCAAGCAACTGAGCTTCAATTATATGAAGCAAAAACTGCTGAGACAAAAGGAGAAATCCACAAGTTGGAGACTACAACTCCCCATTCTCAGCAGTTGATACAACTAATAGTAAATCAGCAAGATTATGGAACTGAACAATATAATCAACCAACAGGATCTAATTGACCTATATAGAACATTGGACTGACAACAGCAGAATACATATTTTCTTCAAGCACACATGGAACATTGAGCAACATTGACCATGTCCTGGGGCATAAAACAAACCTCAACATAAGCAAAAGAATTGAAGTCACACAGAATGTGTTTTCTGAATAAGACTCAAATAAGAAATCAATAGGAAGTTAAGAGGAAGATCTCCAAGCACTTGAAAACTAAACAACACACTTGTCAATCATCCACAAGACAAAGAGGAAATTTCAAGGAGCATCAAAGACATACCTTAAACTGTATGAAAATGAAACTATGACATATTAAAATGCATGGAACACAGCTAAAGCAGTACTGAGAGGTAAATTTATAGCACTAAACACATTAGAAAAGAGGGAATGTCTTAAGTCAATTTTTTAAGCCCACACCTCAAGAACCAAGGGAAAAAAAGAGCAAAATAAACCCAGAGCAAGCAGAAGGAAGGAAATAATAAAGGTTAGGGCAGAAATGAATGAAAATAATGATAGTAAAACGATAGCAAAAATAGTGAAACAAATAGCTGGTTCTTTGAAAAGATCAATAAGATTGATAAACTTTAGCAAAATTGACAAAATAAAAAAGAGAAGGCACAAATTACCACTGTAAGAAGTGAAACAGTATATATCACTTTAGGCCCTGCACACATCCAGAGAACCAAGAACAATTCTATATGCACACATTTGACAACTTAGATGAAATGGACCAATTCCTCCAAATGCACAAACTACCACAACTCACTCAATATGAAATACATAATTTGAATGACTTTGTAACTTGAATGATTCAAATTTGGAATTTAAAAACTCTCAACCTAAAATGTCTTAATCCTGTTGATTTTAGTGGAGGATTCTACTGAAGGTTTAAGGAGAATTAATATGAGTTCTGCACACTCTTTTCCAGAACACAGAAGAAGAAGGAATACCAATTTATTTTATGAAGCTAATATTACTGAGATACCAAAACCAGGTAGTAATGATACCAAAAAAAGAAAACCCACAGACCAATATCCCTCACGAATATATAAAAATCCTCAACAAAGTGTTAGTAAATAGAATTCAGCAAGATCAATTTATTTCTAGATAACCTGTCTTTTTATTTCTTTATATTTTATATCTGATAGTTTCCAGTGGATCAGAATGAGAATTTTTTTAATACTGATCTTCTATCCAGATACATTTGCTCAATTTTGTATTAGTTCTAAAAATTTACCTGTAGATTTCCTTGTATATTCAAAAACTGAGAATTTCATTTTTAAGTAATGATAATTTTGATTTTCCCTTTCCAAATTGTCTCCCTGTCTCCCTTCCTCTCCCTCTCTGTTTCATGTTACTCGTGGTTCAACCTAATCCTGAAAATGCAATATTCAATCCATAAATGTAAAAGGAAAGGCAGACTTGTGTTGTATATCTTGTCATGAATCACACTAGGGCTCATTACAAATAGAATAACACAGAAAAGCACCTAGACTTTGATTCTGCCACCTGGGTTTGAATCCCATTCCTGTCACTTACCAGCTGGGCATATCAGTTTGCTTGCATTGCCATAACAAAATACCACAGACTAGGTGACTTCAACAACAGAAGTTAATGTTCTCACCTTCTGGAGTTCAAAATCAAGGTGTCGGGGGGTTGGTCTCTGAGGCGTCTTCTTGACTTGTTGGCGGCCATCTGCTCGCTGTGTCTTCACAGGGTCTTACCTCTCTGCGTAAGCATGTCCGGGTCCAAATCTCTTCTTCCCATAAGGATACCAGTCAGATTGGATTAAGTGCACCCTAAAGACCTCATTTTAACTTAATTACCTCTCTAAAGACTTCATCTCCAAATACAGTCACATTCTGGGACACCAAGGGTTAGGACATCAACACACGAATTGTGGGGGGGTGGAGAGGAACACAACTCAGCCCATAACACTGGGTGATGATTAACCTACTTAACTCCCGGTCTCTCTGTGCTTTCATTTAAAGTGAGAGGGTAGATTATATAACATCTGTGCTTGCTTCCAGTTCCAGCTTTTCAAGGTTTCATCATTTTCAGCTTGCTTGTAAGCCCCCACCATTCACAAATCTCTCTATTTTTCCATGGGTTAACATGTATAATAACATGTAGTATAAGTAAGTGAATAGCTACATTTTCCTGGTTCAAAGGTAGAAGTTGGTTCATAGACATGAGGCTACTTTTTTTGGAAGCCCTGGGACTAGAGGTTGTTAATTTGGTTGAAAAGACTCACCAAGAGAAAAAAACATAATTGATGTTGCAGAGACAGTAAAACTGAACACATCATGGGAATTTGTGAGAGAAGGGCTTGTAGGCAGAGAGAGCGACATGCATAGAAACATCTTGAAGGCGAAAAGAAGGAAAACCTGTCTATGTGAGGCCAGCTAGAAACGGGCAACATGAATGGTTGCTGGTGCAGTGAATGCAACCACTGTCAAGTGAGTAATGTAAGTCAGTTCTCCTATTTCATACATTTTTTTAAATGCAAAAGATATGTTCTTGGTGTTCAGGGACCATCCTGATTTCATGTAACCTGATTCTTTTCAATAAAGGAGGTGATTCATTAAATGTGTAACTAAATGTGATTCCGTTTTTATAACCTTGCTAGGCTTATATAAAAATAGTCACAGCTCAGGAAAAATATATTTTGTCAGATCGACTATATAAATTCTTGGCTCATAAACCATAATCAGCTGTAGAAAGGCTTGTGGAGAGACAGATATCTGAGGGCAGCAGAAAGGGTGGAGAATTTGCTCTTGGGACCTCAAATTTATGTCTGCTCTGGTATTTCCTAGCAAGCAGTTGAACCTCTTGAGCATCATCTGAAGTGAGTTTAAAAGGACCCCAGTGTGACCACAGGGCACCCCTCCTGGTGGAACTGCTGCTAGGAGGGAATTTCAAACCCAAATGCAGCTTGTTCTTCTAGAAAGAAAATCAGAGTAGTTGATGTCCAGCGTATGGTGTGCTAGAGACCAGCAGGCGGTGCGTGGTCACCGCCGCCTCTCTCACACAGCCTGTGCTCACATCGGACGTTTCTCCTTGAGCGTGGCAGGCACTACCTCTGAGTGTGAAAGTGCCTCACAATCCTTTCATTCATCGTGCTCCGGACAGCCGCTACCAAAGGACTGGAGAGAACATTTAAGATGAAAACAGTGTGCTGTCCCTGGCCCAGTGCTTTGAATGATGGAATGAGGTGCACTGAGTTTTACTGACATAAAGATAAGAAAAATTAACAGAATGAACTCAGAAAAGATAGACGTCTGCTAACAAGCAAGGGAAAGATTAGGTCGGAGGTAAAGATTGCTGGCATCACAGCCCAGTAGTCGGAGAAAACAACTGATGAAGAGGGATGAGGTAAAACCACAGGTACCAAGAAACCTTGGAAAGAAAGTAGATGAGGGGGACCCTTGGACTTAGGGCCCCACCCCAGGGATGTACATTTGGCTATTGCTGCCTCAAAGGGGAAGGGCTTGGACCTGCCAGTTGGGCACATGAAATGTCCACAAGACCGAGGTACTACTGGCCCTGTCGGTGGAGCTGCACTGCTGGTCGACGGGAGGCCAGCTAGCAAAGCGCATCATGAAAGGTCTTTGTTACAGTGAATGCACACAGGATCTGCAGCCACAGACGGGTCAAATCTGATTTCTACCATAGACTAGTCTTGTGACCTTGGGCAAATCATTTAACTCTCTCAGACTCAGTTTGCTTAATAGATCATTGTGATGATAATGTTACCTCCTTCACAGTATATAGGAAGAATCTGACGCATAGTAAATGCATAACCCCTGCCCCTGGAGAAAGCAGTGTTGCAGCATCCAAGAAAAGGAATGATAAAAGTTTAAATCAATATTAGTCAGGCTGCTGGGAATGCACTTTTTTTGCAATCAGACATTAAGCTGATTTGATGCTGGGTTCAGTCGTTGAGAGGGCTGATATATTTCTGGTTCATTCTTATACCTCCAGCTCTGATTCAGCAGTCCCAACTGAAAAATCCAAGGTGTTTGCACAGCCCTCAACTCTGACTTTCTGCCTCATCAGCCTGGGAGACTGTGGAAAGTTCTGATCGGCTGCCCACTCTCACACCTGCTGCTTCTGAATCAATCAGTAAGTCCCTCAAAAGGGGATAATCATCACAGAATGTTTCTATGCTCCTCTTTTCTTTAGGATCCTCAACTCTTAAGTCCTGATTTTGATATATTTTTGTCCAAGCTACTAGTTATTCTCAATAGGAAAATTAGTCCATAAAAGCTAGTCATAATCTAAAGTAGAAACAATCCCTTACTTATTTAATGTGCATTTGAAAAAATAACTAGTGCATGAAAATTATGATAAACAATTTCCTTTATTTAAGAAGAAAGATATTTAAAGAAAAAAGTTTTTTACTACTGAGTAAAAAAGTTACAGATGGTACCAGAATAACTGATGTTTTCACTCTTTTAGTACAGAGTAGGTTTTCGATGTGTGTGCCCCAGTCTTTGTTACTTTTGCCTTGATTAATACAAGTCTCCACACTGGTCTCCCCGTCATCTGTCTCTCACTCCCCCATTCCAAACACGCATCATACCTTAGTCAGGAATCTTTCTGAAACACAGACTGGTCACATACACTTTTGATTGAAACCCTTCGGTGGATCTTACTGCCCCGTACACCCGCCCCCAGACATCTCCCTTGTTGGCAAAACTGGGCCGGGTCTGGGTTCAGAGTGGCGGCTGTAGAGAGCAGCAGAAGGCCCTGCACAGGGGCATCGTGGAGCCCCAGCAGCCCTCCTCAAAAGAGCACAGGCTTTTGCTTGGAAAGCACTGGGACCCAGTCCACTGATGTTTCCAGAGTGGCCAGTCTGAGAAAAGGATCTTGTAAAGTATGGTGCTGGTTTCTCTTTAACAGCTGCCTTTTCACAGCCACAGCAAGTCCTTTGAAGGCTTGTCAGTGTCAGGACTGTAAAAAAGCAGGACCTAGGCTTTCTTCTGACTCATTTGAAATAATGGCATGGTAGGAAAGTGGGACCTGGCTCACTGCAGGGTAGGGTGGATGGAGGGACTGTGAGAGAGGAAGAGGAGAGATGAGGAAATACCCTGAGTTGGGACTTCTAGTTTCACTTAAATGGGAGCCACATTGTGGGATTCAGAGGCCCTGAGTTCAAATCCAGACCCTCCATAAAGCAGACTGTAGTTGGGGAAATTATTTCTCTTATCTGGGCTACAGTTTGCTTTTCTGCAAAATGGGCATAGGATCCCAGCCTCAGCTTCTATTATTGGGATTAACTGAGATTTTTGCTTAAATGTGATGCTCTTTTTGAGTGTGACCAGGTGAAACCTCTTCCCTGGAAATGGAAACAACCCAGTTGTATCCAGGAGGTACTGGAACAACCACATGCTCACAGTCATTCCCCACACCCCACAGCCCTATGCTGCTCTTGGCTGAGAACCCAGGGCTTTCTTAAGGATGGTTCAGGGATGAAGGTTGCTGTAAAGGGAGAGAGAGAAGGGTGCTAGGCTTCCCCTCTGCTCGATTTCCACAGCACACACACCTGGAGTTACAGCAAGCCAAGGTACCTCAAGGTCCCAAGGGACCCTGAAATGACAGCACCAGAACAGTAGATGAGACCTAGACAAAGGTTCTCAAAACATCTTTCCTGCGATTTAACATTTAGGCCTTCATCCTGCATGTCAGCCACAGCTGTGCCTCCCCATGACTTACTTGGAAAACCTGTTAAAAAAAAAGGAAGAGGCTCTATCATCTGTAGCGAGTGTTGGTGGGGCAGAGAGGGTGGGAACATCAAGGGAGGAAGACTGTGGCAGGCCCTGCCTGCTGACATGTGCGTCTGATCATAGTGCTTGTGTCTGGGGGAGGAGTCTGTGGTCACAGGCACACCTCTGGGGCACTGTGGGTTTGGTTCCAGGCCACTGCAATAGAGTGAATATTGCACTAAAGCGAGTCAAATGAATTTTTTGGTTTCCCACTGCATATAAAAGTTATATTTACACTGTACCCTAGTCTATTCCGTGTGCAATAGCATTATGTCTAAAACAATTATGTTCATAACTTAATTTAAAAATTTACTTTATGGCTAAAAAAATGCTAACCATCATCTGAGCTTTTTGTGAGTCCTAGTCACCAATCACAGATCTACATGATGAGTATAATAATTATGAAAGGGTTTGGAATATCCCAAGAATTACCAAAATGTGGCACAGAGACACAAAGTACGCAAATGCTGTTGGAAAAATGGTGCCAATAGACTTGCTCGATGCAGGGTTGCCTCAATTGTCAACTTTCCATTTGTAAAAAACACAGAAGCCCCCAGAAGCCCCTCTCAAATTCCCTCCCAGCCTCCAACTGCTGTCCTGGCTCCTACAGCATGGATCATTTTTTTCCTCCCTTTTAACATTTGGGATCATACAACATGTATTGTTCCATATCCAGCTTCTGTCGCTTAGCCTTAGGTTCATAAGATGCGTCTGTATTGTGGTGTGTAGTTGTGGTTTCTTCCCTCTCACTGCTGCAGGTGATTCCGTTGTGTTAATATTCCATGACGTATTGGTCCACTGTAAAGCTGATGGTAGTTTCCAGTTTGGGGTCATGATGAACAGGGGCTGTCATGAAATTCTTACCATACAATCTTTTGGTGCGCATATGCACTCATTTGCTCCCAGGGTATGCCCTGGAGTTGAAACGCCGGGCCAAAGGATGTGTATACTTCCTCAAGTGGTTTTCCAAAGCGATTACATGATTTTACATTCTCACCGGCAGTCTATGAGAATTTTAGTTTCATCACATATTTGACCACACTTGGTACTTTTCTTTCTCTTTTCCCTTTCATTTTGGCTCTTCTGGTAGGCATACAGTCAGCCCAGCAACTTATAGCAAATGAAATTTGATGACTTCAGAAGCATCACCAACTCCCATCAATCCTTAAAGTTTTACACGAGGCCACCTCACATACTTATGCCACCTGCCATGTTCCTAAAGGCATTTGGGTTTGAAAGCCTTGACATGTACTCTCTCATCAGACTCTAAAAAGAAATACATCATCATTACCATTTTATGCAAGCAGAAAATGAATAACTGGTCCAAGGTCACACAGCTAGAAAGGGACAAAACCATGTCTGGACCTGGGCCCCTGCTTGGCTTTCCCAGGCATGATAATTCACTGGAGACAAGGAGCGGTAGTAGAAAGGCAGCACACTTTATTAGAAAAAATGGATTTTTATTTCCTGGATTTATTTCCCACTAGCTGTACAAACCTAAATAAATACATATGCTCCTCTGAGCCTCAGTTTACTTGCCTGTAAAATGGGATGGTGGTAAAATATCTTAAAGGAGTATTTAGTACATTACATGAGAACACATATGGGAAAGTGATGGGCACAAAGCCAAGAAGACAATAATATAATGTAAAGACTTTAATGGAAGATGGTGACTTAAGTACAGATCTTGGAAGACGCCCTTTTATCCCCATTGATGTGACCAAAGGCAAATAACACAATTCCACACTGGCACTGAGAATGCAGGAGAGATGGCCACTTTCCTCAAACTTTGAGGGCTTCCTCAGAGGATGAGCAGAGCTGGGCCAGAGCAAGGGAAGTGATCAAGTGCAGCGGGAACCCCTGGCGGCAGCACTCTTAACTGGAGGGAGGAGGTGAGGGCACAGGCAGGCCCTGGCACAGAGAGGAAATGCTGCCCTGGGAGCCCCACCCTCAGCTGCAGATTGACTGCCTCCCAAAGTGGGCTTGCAGAGGTGCTCCCTAGGAGAACCGTCAGCCGGCGAGGCTTCTCTGCAGTGCATGAGCAGTGGAGCAAGGCAGGAGACAGGATGGGCACCAGAGCCTGGGTAGTGGCTGAGAGAGGGACCGCAGGGCAGGAACGCTGAGTTTGGGGCCTGGTAGGAACGTCAAACACAGAGATGACACTCCCTGAGGGGCGGCCCATGCTAACGTTCCTACCTCCCCCGGCCCTCTGCTCAGAGAGCCCCAGCAGAGAACTAGGAAAAGAGCAGGTCCTCTAGGCTAGATCTGCAAGGAGGCTTCTTTAGGGAAAACGGATGATGCAAGATCATGAAGGCCCCACCCCTCCTGTGTAGGACGGAACATCAGTCTTGCCCACTGTGTATCCTCTTTCTACTGACTGAACAGAGCTAGAACCAAAACGGGGGCAGTCCCTCTCAAGTTTCAGGAAAAGAGTTTATTTTTGGAAACAATTTTACTAACAAAAAAATCAGGGAGAAACTGCTTGGAATTTAAAATGTTGATTAACAAAATTTTTGCCAACATACTCATAAAGACAACTTTTAAAAAATCCAAACTCCAAACAACCTTAAAAGCTGAAACTGAGAAATAACGTTTCAAAATGGGAAAGGTACTGAATCTGTAAAACACAAAAGATATGGATTGGGGAAACATATCCAGGTTTAAGTGCACAGACTCTGCACCACACAGACCAGAATTTCTTCTTGCAAAAAAAAAAAAGAGGTCTAAAAATAAGTAGGAAGATACTTTGTGTCTTCTCCATAGTTTTATTTAGACAGACACTCAGGATCTGAAGCAAACAGGAAATGGTCAGGCAGCTCTCTCTGCTCTGTACTGTATTAAGAGTCAGGCAACATAGACTCCTTCCTCTGTGTTCATCCAGCCACACATCTTGGCCACATCTGTCTGTTCAGGGAAGACAGGAGTGAGTCAACACCAGGCCAGGGATGGAGAAGTGGTTAGGGGTGATAACAGCACTGCAGGCTGGAAATGGAATCCCTACAAATAAAGCACCAAAGTCAGGGAGGAAAACAGGAAGAGCCCAAAAACGTGTGGAAATGCAGGTGTCAGGCAGGCAGAGAGGGAGCTCAGGGCTGTGCTTAGGGGAGTGGACTCAGGAAACAGACTGCCCAGTGTTCAAATCCTGAAGCTGCCACTAGCCAGCTGGGTGATCTTGAGGTCCTATGTGCCTTAGTTTTTCCATTTAAGAAATGTAGATAATTGTAGTTCCTGCCTACTTAGTTTTAGCAGAGTTATTGTGAGGATTAAAGGCATCCATTTGTGTCAAGTGCTTAGGTAAGACTTGGCATATAGTTACACTAATAATAATTATTACAACAATAATATAATAATATATGATAGAATGTATTATATAATATGTATTGTATATAATATAACGATAACAATTATTTATATATTTATCTTTGCAAGGAGAAAGGTGGTTGGGAAAGGAAAAGATATGACACCGCTGAACAGAATGTACTGTGTCAGGATGTCTGGATTTCATACATCAGTAAAATTTCATATAAAATTTGGGAACCACATAAAGTTCCATTCATTTTATCTTACAAGTAAAAACTTAAAAAATAAATGCAAAGGGTGTTTAATTAATGAAAACATGTATTGTCCCTTAAACATTGCCTCTATTTTCTTCCATGTACAACAGACCAGTGAACATTTCAATGCAAATGTGCATTGGTCTAAAGGCAATAATTTAGGAACTATTGCAGTAGGTAATAAACTGCTAATCACTGAGAAGTAGACTGGGAACTGTGCTCTTCAACTTGCCCACCAGCTATAGATACGAGGAAGGACTATCTCCAACACACAAAGGCAGAGAGGGAACCAAAGGTAGGCCATTATCCCTAATCTCTACCAGCCCCATCCATGCCAAAAATGCCCAATAATCGAGAAAGTAAATGTTCAACCTAGGGGAAGGAGGGACATAAATCAAGATAAGCTGACTAGTCTGAATGTATATGTAAAGCAAAAGAGGACAAACATAAAAAAACACTGCAGAATGAAAAACTGAAAATAAGCTCTCATTAATAGCCAAGAACTATTTCGATGCAGTGAGAGAAGACCAGCCTACCAATATTTTATATAACACTATACATAATATTATATATATATATATAACTATATATATGTATACACACACATAGTCATTATTTGCAGGTCCTATATTAGCAAATTCTTTTTGCTAAAATTTATTTATAACCCCCAAATCAATATACACAGTTATTCAGTCATAGGCAGTTGAGTGCCAAAACATTTGAATTGCCCCACTTGCATGTCAAACAACTGAGGTCTGATAAGGCAATGTTCTGTCTTCTTGTTTCAGTTCTCATACTGTAAATAAGTGTCCTTTTTGCAGTATATTTAGTGCCACATTTTCACATTTTTGTGCCATTTGTTGCTGGTTGTTTAAAATGACTGGTGTCCTGTTTGGTATTCCTAAGCATAAGATGAATCCAATGTTAATGAATCCAATATATATATGAAACATGTGCGTGTGTGTGTTTAAACAGAAATACACATGTAACAAGGTTATGTAATGATCAAGTCAATAGAAGTGTTGTGACCAAAGGCTTTCAGGAACCTAATTCTGTACTTCCCCTAGGAACAATGATGCAGTATGTACTAATTCAATGTTTGCAGTGCCTTTATAGAATATAACTGCCATGGATAATGAGAATTAACTGTATATATATATATATGCATGTATCACAGTGATACTGAAACAATAGTTGAAGGACAAATTAAGGAAATACAGAAATAGACCTTAGCACAGGCCAGTGTTCTGTAGTATTACTTAGTGTACCATACAATTAGATTTTTCTTATTTAGTTGACTACTACTTTAGTGTTATTATTTAGCCCACTTTTTTATGATATGGTGGTCTAACATTTAGACACAGGAAAGCATATGTGATAAAGATGGGGACTCAGATTAATTGTTGTCATAGAAACTGACTAATTGGGAAAAACATTTGATTCCTATTTCACAACAATATGACAAAATTATTACCCCTTCTTTATATTTTTAATTAACACAAGGTTAAAGATGTTTATCTGAATTTTCTAACTTTTGTCATAAATATAGTGTTTGCATAATAAATGAGAAATAAAAACTGTGAATTATTGTAAAAAAAACCATAGCCAAATTGAAATAATTATAATCTGGATCCAAAATTCTAGGTTAGACCAACTTAACTGAAAAAATATGATAGGGAGGAGAGAGACAAAATTAAAGTGTGCCAATTTCCTTATTTGATAGAGTAGAAATTCAAGAAATACTATTTTATTTTTGACTTTTGAAACTAGGTAATACAGACAGTTTCAGATATCAAAAGTAATTTTTAATAATGGACACAGATGTTCTCAAATATTTCCACATAAGTACCCCTGACATCAGAGAAAAGTGAATATATACTCCAGGGATCTGTGAACATAACCCAGGATGGCCCAGTCCCAGGCAGAAATTTTAGAAATGTGATGTGAATTTTGTATTTTATCACATTGTATATCAGTGCCAATTTTAATATTAAATTTTCTCATTTCCTTACTGTTAAATGGGATTGATACTTCAAGAACATGTATTTATCGTGTGGCATGACACATCTCGAGCACATTGCTGTATATCCCCAGGGGTACGGGAACTAATGGAATAAAGGATATGTTCTGAAACTTCTAAATTATTAGAGAAAAAATAAAATAAAAGTTATTCTACATATATGCATAATATAAAAAACACATCATGATAACAGAAGACAAAACAAAACGATTATAGTTATAACTGTTAATGAAATCCCTTATCAAGAGACAAAACTCTTCAAATATGGGCAAAAAAACAATTCCAACTATAACCATTTGATATGCATAAACAAAAGCATTTTTGATAGATTAAAATTTAAAGGATGATCAGTCCAGTATCAGACAAATGTAAATTTAAAAAAATCAAAGAAATCAAAGCCAAAATCATTAAAAAGATAGAAAAAGTATTTTCTGTTGATAATGTGCATAAGCCAAGACAAAGTTATAGAAGCTATGAGTCTTACGAGTTTGATAATAAACTATGAAACTATATAAGGCAATAATAATTAGAAACTTAAGAATAAATCATTAGAAATTTAAGAATAAATAATTAGAAATTTTAAAATTGGGTAGAGAATATCTAATTTATGTTGATTAAAGTTTTCCTAGAGCCACATTTAGAAATCTAAGTCTACAAATAGAAAATGCAACTCTTCGCAGGTTTATGAAACATATGTAAATATTAAATACAATCCTCCAAGAAGAGCAAAATAGGCTGTTGACATTTTACAGGTCTAGTCTATCTTAAGAATGCAGTAAAATGAAATCAGTAACATGAAATATCATTAAAACCCAATCACCTGGGAAAGTAAAAATATTCTTATAATTCTTAATATGAGAAAAATATTTTTTCCTTTCTTTTATTAAGGTATCATTTGTATACAATCTTATGATAGTTTCACATGAATAACATTGTGGTTTTAACATTCACCCATGTTACCAAGTCCTCTCCCCATTCCATTGCAGTCACTGTCTATCAGTGTAGTAAGATGCTATGGAGTCACTACTTGTCTTCTCTGTGCTGTACTGACTTCCCTGTGATCTCCATATATTGTGATTGAGAATAATAGTGCCCCTTAATTCCCTTCTCCCTTCCTCCCCACCTGCCCTCCCCAACCCCTTCGCTTTGGTAACCACTAACCCCTTCTTGGAGACTGTGAGTTTGCTGCTATTTTGTTCCTTCAGTTTTGTTTTGTTGTTATACTCCACAGATGAGTGAAATCATTTGATACTTTTCTTTCCCTGTCTGGCTTATTTCACTGAGCATAATGCCCTCTAGCTCCATCCTTGTTCCAAATGGCAGGATTTGTTTTCTTTTCATGGCTGAATAATATTCCACTGTGTATATGTACCACATCTTCTTTATCCATTCATCTGCTGATAGACACTTAGATTTATTCCATATCTTGGTTATTGTAAATATTGCTGTGATAAATATAGGGGTGCATATGTCTTTTTGAATCAGGGAGCAAAGAGAAAAATATTTTAAATATTGAAGTATTTTGTAAATACCCTAAATAAATCAAGACATATAAAAGTTCACAGGATCCAACCAAAGTTATACCAAGAAGACAAGTTCTGACTTTTCATGTTTTTATTATTGTACAAAAAAGAATGGAAATAAATAAATGAATTATTTAACTCAAGAATTTAGAAAAAGAATGCATGTCATAGAGAAATCTCAGTGAAATTAGAAAATATTTTGAATTATGTGATAATGAAAACACTACATAGCAGGAATTTATGGGATACAGTCTAAGTTGCTCTTGGAAGGAAATTTATTGCCTTAAATGCATATGATAGAAAAGAAGGCTGGAAATAATCATTTAAGTACCCATCTCAAGAAGTGAAAGAAGAGAAAATAAAAACCAAAAGAAAAATAATTTTAAAGAACAGAAATTAATAAAATAGAAAATAAACAAGCAATAGAAAATAAACAAAAAGAAATATTGATTGTTTTTGGGTGGAAATTAATCTTTACAAAGTACTGACAAGGTTAATGAAGTAAAGAAAGAGGGAAAGAAAATATTACCAAAATTTGAAATTAAAAAAGGGCATAATTACAGACTCTATAAACCTTAAAAAGATGAGATTTTTATGAAATACTCAGTCAATAAATCTGAAAATCAAATAATTAACAAATATTTAAACAAGACAACTTATTAAAAATAAAGAAGAATTTTAAAAACTGAATGGCCTGTATAGCTATGAAAGAAATTGAATGTGTAATTAAAGTCTTTCCTAAAGGGAATTCTCCAGACCCAAGTGACTTTACCAGTGTGTTCTTATATATATTTAAGAAATAATGCAATCTTATATCAGATTTAGAGACTAGAAAAAGAGGAAATACTTCTAAATTATTATGAGTACAGCATAATTCTGATACAAAATCTGATAAAGACATTATAAGCAAGTAAAATCACAGGCCAATTTCTCTTACGAATGTATGAAAAAATACTTAAAAGTGGCTTTACATAAAAAGAAGAGTGCATCATGACCAAATTGGGTTTGTTTCAGGAATGGAAAGAAGGTCACTATAACTTTCAAACACCAATCCGTGTAATTCACTACCAGGAGAATAACCATGTCATTATCTCTATGTAATGCAGAAGAAACATTTGTTAAAATTCAAAACCTGCTCATGAATTTAAAATAAAAAACAAAAAACAAATGAGTTTTTGACAAAATCTAAGCAAGTCTTTTTGTGCAAATTGTCAAAATCAATCTAAAATTTCTTTGGAAATTCAAATAGCTTGGAATAGCAAAAATAATCTTGAGGAAGAAAAGCTTCTTTTCTTTATTCTACTAGATATCAAGGCTTCTTTAAAAAGCTAATATAAGACAATATGCTATTGGTGTTAAGGATAGAAAAACAGATGAATACAATAGAGTGAAAAGTGTAGAAACAACACCACGTATGTATAATTCCCTGATTTATGACAAAGATGCCATAGTTGGGAAAAAGAATGGTCTTTTCTATAAATGGTCTGGATCAATTGGCTATTCATATGGATAAATAAAGAAACTTGGCCTCTATCTTGTACCATACATAAAAATTAATTCTAGATAGATCATAAGCTTAATATGAAAGTTAAAGCAATAAGACCTTTAGATAATAATGTAAATTATTCTCATGGGATAGGTAAAGATTTTTTTTTTAACTGGACACAAATAGCATTCACCATAAAAGAAAAGATTGCTAAATTGGACTATACTACAATTTATAACTTCTGCTCATGAAGTTTCATAATGAGAAAAGATATTTACAATAAATCTTCATACTGTATAAAAAGATATATGTAATATATGTGATAAATAAATCATATATCATATACCTATGATAGACTCATATCTAGAATATATGAAGAACTTCTACAAAACAATAAGAGAAAGAAGGAACCAATGAAAACTAGGCAAAAGATGATCAGGGACTTCCCAAAAGAAAATATTCCATTGGTGAATAAATATGTGAAAAACTCACTGTTGTAATTCAGAAGGAAAATGGAAACTAAAAGCCCAGATTTATACCACTAAACAACACCCACCAGTATGGTGACGTTGACTGACATTAACCAAGTACTGGTGAGGATGTGGAGTAACTTGAACCCTCAATACTGTCAGTCAGAGTGTTAAGTTGTACACCACTGTGGAAAACACTTTGACAGTGCACTCCTAATCCTGAACATATGTACTCTAAGACTAGCAATTCCCGTCCTAAATATACACTCAAAACAAGAAAAAACTTTGGTGGATTCACCCTACCAGCTACAGAATGTATCAGTATGATATGCACACATGAGCACAAAAGACAAGAACAAAAATGTTCATAGCAACATTGTAATATCCCAAATGCCCATCAATAAGATCAATTAATAGTATGTGGTATACTCATATAATAGAATAGTAGGAAAATGAAAGAGTAACTATTTCACATAATTACATAGATCAGTTTCACAGAGTGTAAGGAAATACACCAAAAATGAAAGAATACAATATGATTCTTTATATATAGCTCAAAAATAGACCCAAACTAGTAATTATTATCTTCAGCAGGAGAGGCATGAGAGAAGCTTTTAGGATATGGTAATGTTGCATATCATGATCTGGGTGGTACATACATGGGTGGGTTAACTTTCTAAAATTACATCACTTGAGCACATTTTTCTGTGTGTGTTATTCTTTAATAAAACCATAGAGATGGCAAAATGTTTATAGTATTTATAACTGAAGTTGTATGAGAAGTGATATTTAATTTTCCTTATATTATACTTGCTTATGCTCTTCAAATATGTAATATTTAAACTTTTGGGAGTGATTTACATTTCCAGTCACTTTGATGAAGCCAGCTCCTCTTCATCCCCACAGTCCTTTCCCTAGTCCATGGCTTGCAATGGTCTTGCCTCGACTGTTTCCATGTTGTTTGACCAGTTGTCTTGCCTTCAGTTTTGGAAAGAGGAGGCAAGAATTTCTGTCAACTATTGGTCAGGTTTGTGGACCCCAAGGGAATCTAAAAACTTTGGAGCTGTTGTTCTTGGGTAGCTTTTAAGACCACTGGTTCTCATTTTTTAAAATTGAAGTGTAGTTGATATGCAATCTTTTTTTTTCTTAATTATGCAGTTGAGTTTCCCACATTTGGGGAAATTGCAGGGGTCAGCACATCCAGAGTACAACAGATAAGCCTTGCCCTTGGAAAACCACCTGCCAGGTAAGTATGATATGCAATCTTATATTGGTTTCATATATACAACACACTGATTTAAGTTACTTATATTATTAAATCCTCATCCCCATTAGGGCCGTTACTATCTGTCAATATAGGAAGATGTTATAGAATCATTGGCTATATTCTTCATGCTGTACTACCATCAATGTGACCAATTTATATTTTGATTGAGAATTTTTGTGCCCTTTTATCCCCTCACCCTCCCCACCCACTCACCCCTACCCCTCTCACAAGGTAACCAATAGTCACTTCTCAGTGTATGTGTCTACTGCTATTTTATTTTGTTATGCATTTTTTATATTCCACAGGTAAGTGAATTTATTATTTATATGGTATTTGTTTTTCTCTGCCTGGCTTATTTCAGTAACCATAATACCTTCTAGGTCCATCCATGTTGTTGCAAATGGCAGGATTTCTTTCTTTTTTATGGCTGAATAATATTCCATTGTGTATATGTGCCACATCTTCTATTTTGTTGATGTTAAAATATCATTGATATTCAACCTTATGAAGGTTTCACATGAACAGTATTGTGGTTTCAACATTCACTCATATTATCAAGTCCTCACCTCTATTGCAGTCACTATATATCAACATAGTAAGATGCTATAGTCATTACTTGTCTTCTCTGTGCTGGACTGTTTTCCCCATGACCCACCTATATTGTAATTGTGGATTATTGTGTGCCTTAATCCTTTTCTCCCTCTACCCCCACCCACCCTCACAACTCCCCTCTCTTGGTAAGTGCTAGTCCCTTCTTGGAGTCTGTGAGACTGCTGCTGTTTTGTTCCTTCAGTTCTGCTTTGTTGTTATATGCCACACATGAGTGAAGTTACTTGGTATTTTTCTTTCTCCACCTGGCTTATTTCACTGATCATAATATCCTCTAGATCCATCCATTTTGTTGCAAATGGTAGGATTTGTTTTCTTTTAATAGCTGAATAACATTCCATTTTGTGTATGTACCACATCTTCTTTATCCATTCATCTATTCATGGACACTTAGATTGCCTCAGTATTTTGGCTATTGTAAATAGTGTGGCAATAAACATAGAAGTGTATATGTCTTTGTGAATCAGGAATCTTGTTTTCTTTGAGTAAATTCCTACGAGTGGAATTACTGGGTCAAATGATATTTGTATTTTTAGTTTTTTGAGGAATGTCCATATTGTTTTCCACAATGATTGAACTAATTTACATTCCCACCTACAGTGTAGGAGGATTTCCCTTTCTCTGCATCATCGCCAGCATTTGTTGTTCCTTGTCTTTGGATGTTGGCCATCCTAACTGGTGTGAGGTGATATATCATTGTGGTTTTAATTTGCATTTCCCTGATAATTAGCGATGTGGAGCATCTTTTCATGTGCCTGTTGGCCATCTGAATTTCTTCTTTGGAGAAGTGTTTGTTCATATCCTCCACCCATTTTTTAATAGGGTTATTTGCTTTTTGGGTGTTGAGGCATGTGAGTTCTTTATACATTTTGGGTGTTAACCCCTTGTAGCATATGTCATTTTTTAATATATTCTCCCATACTGTAGGATGCCTTTTTGTTCTACTGATTGTGTCCTTTGCTCTACAGAAGCTTTTTAGTTTGATAGAGTCACATTTGTTCATTTTTGCTTTTGTTTCCCTTGCCTGAGGAGATGTGTTCAGGAAAAAGTTGCTCATGTTTATATTCAAGAGATTTTTGCCTATGTTTTCTTCTAAGAGTTTTATGGTTTCATGACTTACATTCAGGTGTTTAATCCATTTCGAGTTTACTTTTGTGTTTGGAGTTAGTTTCAGTTTCATTCTCTTACATGTAGCTGTCTACTTTTACTAACACCAGTTGTTGAAGAACTGTCTTTTCCCCATTGTATATTCATGGCTTCTTTATCATATATTAACTGACCATATTTACTTGGGTTTATATCTGGGTTCTCTGTTCTGTTGCATCGATATATGGGTCTGTTCTTAGGCCAATACCAAACTGTTTTGATTACTCTGGCTTTGTAGTAGAGCTTGACATTGGGGAGCATAATCCTCCCAGCTTTATTCTTCCTTCTCAGGATTGCTTTGGCTATTCAGGGTCTTTTGTGATTCTAAATGAATTTTAAAACTTTGTTCTAGTTCTTTGAAGAATGCCATTAGCATTTTGATAGGGATTGCACTGAATCTGTAGATTGCTTTAGGCAGAATGGTCATTTTGACAACATTAATTCTTCCTATCCAAGAGCATGGGATGTGTTTCCATTTATTGGTGTCTTCTTTAATTTCTCTCATGAATGTCTTGTAGTTTTCAGAGTATAGGTCTTTCACTTACTTGGTTAGGTTTATTCCTAGGTATTTTATTCTTTTTGATGCAATTGTGAATGAAATTGTTTTCCTGATTTCTCTTTCTTCTAGTTCATTGTTAGTATATAGGAATACAACAGATTTCTGTGTATTAATTTTGTATTCAGTTATTAGTTCTAGTAGTTAGGGGTGGATTCTTTAGGGTTTCTTATGTACAACATGTCATCTGCAAACAGTGACAGTTTAACTTCTTCCTTACCAATCTGGATGCCTTTTATTTCTTTGTGTTGTCTGATTACCATGGCTAGGACCTCCAGTACTATGTTGAATAAAAATGGGCAAATGGGCATCCTTGTCTTGCTCCCTATCTTAGAGAAAAAGCTTTCAGCTTTTCATTGCTAAATATGATATTGGCTGTGGGTTTGTCTTATATGACCTTTATTATGTTGAGGTACCTACCCTCTATAGCCATTTTGTTGAGAGTTTTTATCATGAATGGATGTTAAATTTTGTTGAATGCTTTTTTAGCATCTTTTGAGATGATCATGTGATTTTTGTCCTATTTGTTGATGTGGTGTATAATGTCGACAGATTTTCTAATGTTGTACCATTCTTGCATCCCTGGAATAAATCCTACTTGATCATGATGGATAATCTTTTTTATGTATTTTTGAATTCAATTTGACATTCAGGATTTTTCATCAGGGTATTGGTCTATAATATTCTTTTTTGTGGTGTTTTTGGTATATTTTGGTATTAGAGTAGATAGATGCTGGCCTCACAGAATAAGTTTGGAAGTATTCCCTCTGCTTCTACTTTTTGGAAAACTTTAAGGAGGATGGGTTTGAGCTCTTCTTTAAATATCTGATAAAATTCAAAAGTGAAGCCTTCTGGTCCAGCACTCTTGTTCTTTGGTAGTTTTTTAATTACCAATTCAATTTCATTGGTGGTATGGTAATTGGTCTGTTCAGATTTTATGTTTCTTCCTGAGTCAGCCTTGGAAGGTTGTATTTTTCTATAAAGTTGTCCATTTCTTCTCGGTTATCCAATTTGTTGGCATATAATTTTTCATAGCATTCTCTAATAATTCTTCTTATTTCCATTGTGTTCATTGTGATTTTTCCTTTTTCATTTCTGATTCTGTTTATGTGTGTATACTCTCTTTTTTCTTGATAAATCTGGCTAGACATTTATCTATTTTGTTTATTTTCTCAAAGAATGAGCTCCTGGTTTCTTTGATTCTTTCTGTTATTTTATTCTTCTCAATTTTAATTATTTATGCTTCTATCTTTATTATATCTCTCCTTTTACTGACTTTGGGTCTCATTTGTTCTTCTTTGTCTAATTTCATAAATTGTGACTTTAGATTTTTTCATTTGGGATTGTTCTTCTTTCTTGAGGTAAGCCTGTATTGCTATATACTTTCCTCTTAGAGCTGCTTTCATTGCGTCCTTCAGGTTTTGTGGTGTTGAGTAGTTGTTTTCATTTGTCTCCCTCTATTGCTTGATCTCTCTTTTTATTTAGTCATTGATCTATTGATTATTTAGGATCATGTTGTTAGTGTTTGTGGGCATTTTTGTTTTCTTTGCATAATTTATTTCTAGTTTCATACCTTTGTGGTGTGAGAAGCTCGTTGGTAGAATTTCAGTATATTTTAATTTATTGAGGCTCTTTTTATGGCCTAATTTGTGATCTGTTCTGGAAAATGTTCCATGTACACTTGGAAAGAATGTGTATCCTGCTGCTTTTGGGTGGAGAGTTCTGTAGATGTCTGTTAGGTCCATCTGTTCTAATGTGTTCTTCAGTGCCTCTATCTCCTTACTTATTTTCTGTCTGATTGATCTGTCCTTTGGAGTGAGTCATGTGTTAAAGTCTCCTAAAATGAGTATGTTACATTCTATTTCCTCCTTTAATTCTGTTAGTATTTGTTTCACAGATTTAGGTGCTCCTATATTAGATGCATAGATATTTTTAATGGTCATATCCTCTTGTTGGACTGATCCCTTTATCATTATGTAATGTCCTTCTTTGTTCCTTGTTACTTTCTTTGTTTTGAAATCTATTCTGTCTGATATAAGTACTGCTACCCCTGCATTTTTCTCCCTATTATTTGCATGAAATATCTTTTTCCATCTCCTCACTTTTAGTCTGTGTTTATCTTTGGGTTTGAATTGAGTCTCTTGTAGGCAGCATATAGATGGGTCTTGCATTTTTATCCATTCTATTACTCTGTGTCTTTTGATTGGTGCATCAGTCCATTTACATTTAGGGTGATTATACTTATTGCCATTGTAGGCTTTAGATTCATATTTACCAAAGATTCAAGAGTAGCTTCTTTACTTCTAACAGTCTAACTTAGCTCATTTAGTATACTATTTCACATGTAATCTAAAGATTCTTTTTTTTCTTTTTCCTCCCCTTCTTCTTTTTCTCCCTCTTCCACTCTTTATATATTAGGTGTCATATTCTGTACTGTTTGTGTATCCCTTGACTAACTTTGTGAGGAGTTTATTTAATTTGTATTTGCTTAGTGATTAATTGGTCTACTACGTTTACTGAAAATTGGTTTTATTTTCTCTTGTGACAGGTATTCAGCCTTAGGAGCATTTCCGTCTAGAGCAGTCCCTTTAAGAGATCTTGTAGAAATGTTTTGGTGCTGGTGAATTCCCTCAACTTTTGCTTATCTGGAAATTGTTTAATCCCTGCTTCAAATTTAAATGATAATCTTGCTGGGTAGAATATTCTTAGTTGGAGGCCCTTCTGTTTTATTATATTAAATATATCATGTCACTCCCTTCTGGCCTGTAAGGTTTCTGTTGAGATGTCTGCTGATAGCCTGGTTGGGTTTCCTTTATAAGTGATATTTTTCTCTCTCTGGCTACTTCGAATACTCTCTCCTTGTCTTTGATCTTTGACATTTTAACTGTTATATGTCTTGGTGTTGTCTTCCTAGGATTCCTTTTGTTGGGTGATCTTTGTGCTTCCATGACCTGAGTGTCTACTTCCTTCTCCAGATTGGAGAAGTTTTCAACAATTATTTCCTCAAAGAGACTTTCTATCTCTTTTTCTGTCTCTTCTTCTTCTGGTACCCCTATAATGTGAATGCTGTTCTGTTTGGATTTGTCACACCACTCTCTTATTATTGTTTCATTCCTAGAGATCCTTTTTTCTCTCTGTTTCTCAGCTTCTTTGTTTCTCTGTTTTCCCTCTGATGCCCCTCTTACTGCTGGGAAGTCTTTCAAACTGCCTGCTCTGCTTTCTTTCTTGGAGGTCCAGTAGAGTATGCCTGTTCTCCACAGGTGGCTGGGATCTCAGTCTCCCTGAGTGATCCACTTATCTCTGTTGTCCAGCCTGAATCACCAGGGCACCATGCAATGTGGGCTCATGTTCCCAGAGCAGATCTCCAGGGCCTGGTGTCCAGGGTCCTAGGCTTCTACTCCCTCCATGCTCCGTTCCTCTTCTTTCCACCTGTGGGCTGGGGTGGGGTGAGGGCTTGGGTCCCACTGGATCGTGGCTTTGTCTCTTTACCCTTTTCTGTAGAGTCTTCTCTTCTTCTTCAGATGTAGTTGGTTGCTTCTGCAGTCTTTAGGTTGACTACAGGCCTAGCTGTATTTGCTGTATTTTCATGTTCTGTGTGATTTGGGGAGTAAGTTTTTGCCTTGCCTTCCTACATCACCATCTTCTTTTCCCATCCACCTTGCCATGTCTTCTTCATCCATTCTTCTATTGTTGGGCATTTTGGTTGCTTCCATATCTTGGCTGCTGCAAATATGTGGCAATAAACATAGTGTTAGCAAGGATGTGGAAAAAAGGGAACCCAACTACACTGCTGGTATAAATGTAAACTGGTGCAGCCACTGTGCAAAGCAGTATGGAGGTTCCTCAAAAAACTGAAAATAGAAATCCCATGACCTGGTAATCACACCTCTTGAAATTTACCTGATGAAAACAAAATCCCTAATTTGAAAAGCTATATGCACCCCAGTGGTCCTCAATTTTTTTAAACTACAACATATATTCCTATATGTATATGAACCATATACTCCCATGAAAATAAAAATGTTATGCTGAGTAAAAGAAGCTAGACACAAAAGGTCACATATAGTGTGATTCCACTTATATGAAATATCCAGAATATATAAATTCTTAGAGATGGAGCTTAGATTGTTGGTGGCCAGGGCCTGAGGGAGGGGGGAATAGAGAGAAACTGCTTAGTGGGTATGGAGTTGTTCTGGGCTGAACTGTGACCAACACCACCACCCAAATTCATATATTGAAATCCTAACCCCAGTGAGTTCAGAATGTAACTCTATTTGGAGATAGGGTCTTTAAAGAGGTGATTAAGTTCAATGAGATGGTCAAGGTGGGTCCTAACCCAACTGACTGATGTCTTTATGAGAAGAGAAAATTCAGATACAGAGGGAAGCCCATGTAAAGACACAGGAAAAATATGGTCATCAGTAAGCTGAGGAGAGAGACATGAACAGATCCTTCCCTCGTGGTCCTCAGGAGGAACTAATCATTTCAACAGCTCAATCTCAGACTTCTAGCCTCCAGAACTGTGAGAAGGTGAATTCTTGTTGCTGAAGCCACCCAAACTCTGACACTCTGTGGTGGCAGCCCTGAGAATCTAATACAGGGGTTTTACTTTGGAGTGATGGAAATGTTTTAGACTAGATAGAGGAGGTGGTTGCACATTGTGAGTACACTATGTACTGCAGAATTGTTCACTTTAAAGTGCTTAATTTTATGTTACGCGAATTTCACCTCACTGCATTAAACAAAACAAGACATTCAGATCCCCAGATCCCCTACTGTACACTAATCAGTCAGGCAATTTTCCTTCTCAAATGAAATCAAAAGACTGGAGGTTTATTCTCCAGAGAAGGTAAAACAGAGAAGCTCTGGAAAAAAACACATGAATTTTTTGAGCTAGTTGTTAAACTGAGCCATTATTAAAAGCTAATATATATAATTTAATATATATATAATTATGAAAAGCTAAATTATATATGTACAGTTATAATTATACATATAATATATAAAAGGTACAGTTATAATAATGTAATATATATTATATAAAAGGTAATAAGTACTCAAATTCTCACTTTCCAATTATTATATTATCATCTACTATTATCTATGTTCTTGAGGTTATTTATATCTCATATATGAATGGATGATGGGAATACCATGTAATGATGTGCCACTGAGCATCTCTTTTCAGCTTCACCTTCAGTGAGATCTTGTTGGTACCTTTAAATTTTATGCAGTGGCCGTCTTTATACCATGGAAATCATCAAAATCTACAAATCAGGGCTTTTCTTTTTCTTTCTTCCTCCTTCCCTTCTTCCTTTTCTTCCTTTCCTTTGAGAGCTGGTTCTTAAACCTCTGCTAGCACACAACTGCTCACAAACGTTAATGATCATCAGGGCAAGTCTCAATCCTGGACCAACAAGAGCCCCCAGCAGAATCTGCCTTTGGAAGCATTCTGCCCTGTGTCTTCACCATCTTCTGGCTTCCTCCCTGTTCACCATGGCACTGTCGTCCCTAGAAGCCACCTGACCCCAGCCAGGAAGAGCCAGGGCCCTGGAAATAGGCCCCCTCTTTCAGGTGAGCTCCTAGCAGGAGCTGCATCCAGAGCTGTGAGGCTGACAGCAGAGGAGACTCCCCACAGCTAGAAGCAAGCCTGGCTCCTGCTCAGGGCCTCTGCAGCAGCCGCCTGCCACGCTGGCAGCATCCTCTTGGCTGCCACTCACTGGGCCAGCTCTCGGCTTCCTGTGTGTCAGAGCAGGGGCAGCAGGCACCCAGCCACTGTAAATGTTTGCTGGAGATGGCGCAACCTGGCCTGTTCGCAGCTGCGGCCGTGCTCACTGCCAGAGCCGTGCAGAGCTCCGAGTCAGTGGGTTCATTGGCAAGGGAAGAGCAGCCATGAATCGGCCTCCCAAGGTGAGGTGCTCTGCCAGCCCAGCAAGGAGTACCTGTGCTCCTTACCTAGGAAATAAAACATAGAGGTCAAAGGGCAGGCTTAATCAGTACCACACCGTTATTCCCTGTTGGGAGCCACCAAACATGCCCCTCTTCTGGGATAAAATGCCACTTTTTCTCATCAGGGAGTGACAAGCCAAAGCCGCCACAGCCTCTTTATCACAGATATCATCACTGCCAACGCCCGGTGCCACCAGTGCCAAGTGCTTAATACATCACCTGTAATCTTTTCAACCACCTCAAAGGTAAATGTTATCATCCTCATTTTACTGATGGGGAGAATAAGGCTGAGGAAGTTACTTGGAGAAGTTCTGAACGAGAGTTCGCAATAGAGCCCGTGTTCAAACTCCCCTTCCTTGTGCTCCGACAACAGTGCTCTTTCTGCTATGCTGCACAGTCTTCCTGTTAAGCCCCCCACCCAGCCCCATTTGGACTAGTACAGGGCCTTCTAACTTAATGTCTGCTCCTTGCTCAACCCCCATCTCAACCCCTCTGCTTCAACCATCCTAGGCACCACCATTGGGTTAATCTCTTCACAGCTGTAGATTTGGACACAGACACAGACAGTCAGGTGGAGATGTGGGCATAAATGGAGACACAGGTGTGAGTGCAGGCATAGGTATAGGTGTAGGTGTAGACTTATGTCAGTGGGGATTCAAGAGGTCAGGCAACAGACCTGATTCATTTTATGTCCCTAGATCCTATCAGAGTGCCTGCTTCAGACCAAGGGCTCAGAAAATATTGGTGGGATTAAATTAAATGGACTTTCATTTCCCCAAATCAAAATTTCAATGATTCCTACTAGATAATAGAATTAGGTGCTCTCCACCACCTGACTGCACCTGGCCTTTCCAGTCATAACTACACCCAGGCTACATGCCAGACAACCATGACTCCCGTGCACCCTAAACCCCCTTGGCCTTTCCTGTCTCCGTGCCATTGTTCATGCGATTCCCTCCTGAATGCCCTCACTAGCCCTCTCTTGTCATTTTTGGAAATGTCACGGCCCTTTTTAAATAGCACTCCCTCTTCAAAGTGTTTCTTTTATCCCCTTTAGGAAATGTGATGTTTCTTACCTCTGAACCCCTTAGAACTTTATACCTTTCTATGGCCTAACCTTTCTTGGCCTTGTATTTTAATCACTGAACTAGTAATTCCTCCTGCCTAGAATGCCCTTTATCTCTTTTCTTTCTTGTGTTCATGATCCAGTTTATCACGTCCTTCCCAGCTCTCTTAGGTTGAGTTAGTCATTCCTCCCCAACGCTTCTGGAGCATGTGGACATACTCTGTTGAAACCCTGGCTGTCGGCGTTATTGGCCACTCTGCCTCCAGCTGGCAAGTCCCTTGAAGGTATAGAAGATTCCTCTTTGAACTTTCTTTTTGATTCCTTCATAGTGTCAGCCACCGGGCAGATCCTTGGTAACTGTTGAATGAATAAGTGAACTATGATTGTTGAATGAATAAGTTAAAGATAAGTGTTGAATGTGCAACTGCAAGGTGAGAAATACACTGTCCTCTCTTTCTGTGTTTCTTAACTCATTTTTCTGCCATTCTACCTAACTTCTGTTAGCAGTATGCCATTTGTAGGATCATGGATGTAGTAGTCATGAGAGACCAGAAAAAAAAGCTAACCAGGACTCCAAATGTAGGAAAACACAGCAATAGGTTGTCTGATCTGAGAACCCAGATCTCATTATTTAGGCTGAAAATAAATTGTTCCCACCAAATGAGTCAATGACAATTTATTTTTAAGGGATAGTCTAAATGTAGCTCTCAAAAAATAAAAACACACAAAACCTAGAATGCCATACTGACTTACAATACCACAATAAAAACAATGCAGATATTTTGAACCTATGTTCTATATCAAAAGTGTGTTTTTTATGAGGAACATCTTAGCTAAGTTAGGACATATGGCCAAAGAAGTGTATATTTTTACCAGGAAGTCATCCCTGGGCAGAAACTGATAAGAAATAATCAAACAAATGAATAGAGAACATCAATGAAAAAAGAAATGTAAGGCCTTTCTTGCAGACAGCATTTTTGCATCTTACCTCCCCTCACTTGGGGCATCATGTTTTCTTGATGCATTTGAGAGATAGGCAATGAAAAATTCAAACAGTTAAATCACAAATTTGAAGTCACTAAAGAGACAAATGGTAAATTTGTGGTTACATGTCTATGAAATGGCAGGTTCCTGCAGGTAAGGCTTATGTACCTTTCTATCCTTTATTCACTAATTCAGTGATATTTTCCCTGAGAGCCTCATTTCAAGGATTAGCAGACATCAGGGAAACTTAGCCTTCACCAGCATTTAAAGCCCTAATCATAATTGATTGCTTGAAACTACATGAAAGCAGAGGAAGACACTAAAAATGCTTTATCTATGTAATGCACTAATTATTGTCCCCAAAATTCTAGCTTTCATACAAAGTTACTTATTAAACTCATACAGGAAATTTAAAGACCCCAACATGGCTTAACTATGAAAATTTATGACCTGTGTTAGGCTGGAGGCCCAAGCCAAAAGGTTTTCTACCCCTTTAATTTAACTTAGCTCAGACCCTGGCACACAGTCATGCTTAATAAACATGCACTTGGTAGGTGAATGAGTTGATAAGTGGAGATATTAACACATGAAGGATAGATAAATGAATATATAAACAAAACAGGAATGCTTCTCTTTAGTAACAACTTCTGAAGAATATTAATAATAAATTTTTAAACCAAACATCATCATCCCTGGTAAGTTGTCTATGAACAAAGCATAGCTCTCATGACCTCTGTAATTCTGTTTTGACAGTATGGCTGCTATGTCTGAAATATCTACAATCCTTTTGTTTATAATAGCACCTTAACTGGATGATTTAAATGAGTGGAGATTGCTTTTAAATTTTCCAACAATTATTTAAATGCACATTTCAATTTCCCCGAATTGTGCAAAAGTAATTTGGAAGATTAATTTCTGAAAATAACTGATGGAATTTGCATACACCAAGCATAGTTATTACTGATATTTGCATAGTTCTCCCTGCCCACGTGCATGCACTATTACCGACTGCTGCACAGCCCATGAAATTGTCGAAGAAGTTGCTGTTACTACAATATGGATTCATCAATAAATGTTCAGCCTCACAGAAGGAAAACAAACTTCAGTGTTCAGCTGTAGAAGTGTGACATTCCATTTTATTTATTTATTTGGGGCAAAATCTACACAGATAAATCCATATGAAGAGAATGTGGTGGTCTTTTGCAATAAGGTTACTCTTGAGGCAAAGAATCTCTGAGGTTCAAGAGAGATTGAAAGCACTCTTGAAAAGCTAGAAAAACAAGAGGGATTGGGGAATGTTGGTGAGAAGAAAGGAAGTATACCATATGCATGTACTCAGATTGCATATATACGTATACATATACTACAGACGGTTGGGTATCAGAGTGTGTTCAGAGAGCTCTGCCACACATGGTGAGGAAGAAACCTAGCAGAAATTTGGACTCTGGGGATCTCAAATTCTTGATGAATGTGTGACTAAGTCGACTAAGTGCTTATATTAGGCTTTATGAGGAATATAAAAGATGTAAATGACATGTTTTATTCCTTTAATCTGCCTAGATGACAAAACCAACTGGAAAGAAGTATTGAAAGAAAATAGACAGGAGAAAAATAATAATAGCAAGTACTTATATAACCCCTGTTAAGTGTTGGGTACCTTTCAAGGGTTTTGAGTGTACTAACTTATCTAATTCTTATAATAAATAGTCATTCATTCCTTCATTTAGCTCACCAACAATGGTTGCATTATCCACTGTATTTAGAATATTATAAGGGACTGTGAAGGACTGCAGAGATACACAAATCAAGTCCTTATCCTCAAGGAGCTCACAGTCTACAGGATAAGACAGACACATCAAGTATATTTTTATTACAGTATTAAACAGATGTGTTCAATATATTGTAGGTATAGGGGAAATAACAAGTCTGCTGGGGACTGGAGGGAAGTTCATAGAGGAGAGGAGAAGGTTTAGAAGAATAAATAAGGAGTTTTCAGATCAATATGAAAGAGAGTATTGGTATATTAGCATGAAAACATGGTGCTGTGAAATGGCAGGGCTTGTTTATAGTACCATGAATATCTATAGCCGGCAGTGAGAGAAGAGGAAAAAGACATGGATGACCAAGGCTTTGATGCCATATGGACAGTATGGAGCCATTGAAAGATTTTAAACAATGAAATGACAAGGATAGATTCCACTTTTTGAAGATTTCCCCAGAGAATCTATAGAAAATGGAGTTTCAGGGTTACTTCTAGAAGAAGGCAAATGGTTGAAATTAGAAAAATGTGACCAGGGATTGAAATAATATACTAGGAGTGAGAGCCAAGAGTATGGGACAGAATCACCAGTATTGAATATATACAATAGACCTACTGACAAATAATAGAACACAGACTAGTGTAAGTGGACCAAGTGGTCAAGAAGATTAAATATCACAACTGATTGTCTGCATATTTTAGGTAATGCTTTGTCTCAAATAAACTTTTAATCTTAATTGCTCTCAATCTATTATAAGATTGGTAGTTTCCAAACTTTCTTGATCATTCATTTATATATCAGTAAAAAAATTTAAGAATACACCTCCAGTATCCATGTATTTACTAACTTATTTATATATCACATATGCGTACAACTATCCCTGGCTGGCATCTCAAGGGAAGGTTCATCATTAAGGATAGTGGATATAAATTGATATTTCAAAAGGTTCTCTTGATCAATATATGGTTTCTACAGGCTTTACAATGTGTCCAGAACAAAGTCCACTATCTTTCCTGCCTGTGCTCCTCCCCTTCTCAGTAGAAGTCATGTCTAGAAGTCCTCCAGTCTGAGGGAGACTCATTGACACCTCATTTTCCTTCTTTTTCTAAATCCAGCCAATCATTTTCAGTTATTTCCACCATCTAAGTGTCTTGGGTATAAGTCAGCTTTTTTTCTTCCTACTATGACTGCCCTAATTTTAGCTGCCATTTCTTCCTCGGGTTGTGAACTAAGACAGCACTACTATGCTAGCCACATCCTTAGTACAATGTGACTTCATTATCTTAGTGCAATGTGACAACTTAGCTGACCTCATTTTCCCCATCTGTAAAATGGCATAATAATACGTTTTTCATAGAGTTGTTATGGAAACTAAATGAGTAATGCCTGTAATGTGTTTGGACCATGCTGGCACATAGCAAGCAATTACTTTATGTAAGCTATTATTATATTTAGTCTGCCTCCTGCTAGACTCACATCTCACTTCTCATCTCACCACAGTATTAATCCATCCACCATCGTTTATGTAAAAATGATTTTTGAAAACACAAATTTGACCAAGTCACTGTCATGTTTAAAACAGAGATTTTTCCATGCTTCTCCATCAACGTCAAGACCAATCAAGACACTTTGTAAGACAGAAAGGGCTCTTAATGAGATAGGCTATGTTCGTATCCTGTTTCTGACACTCCTTAACATGCCCCTTGTGCTGCAGATGTACTGAAATACTTGTACCACTTTGTATAGACCACATTCCCCCTCTTCTCTGAACCTTTGTATTTGCTGTTCCTATGTACAAAATACCTACCCTCTTCCTCTGTTAGCATTCCTCCAACTATCACGTTCTAGCTTAGCCTTCAGCATTCAGTTCCAAGGATGACTCTGGTTAGGAATCCTTCCCTGCTTCCTGTGCCTAAGGATGATGTTGATTATTCTCACCACCTGTGCTCATAGGGCCCTATCTCCATTCCTCAGTCCTAACACTCCACACACGGAACCTCCTCTGCCACAGCCAGCAGTGTCCTGAGCCATAATTACCTGAGAAGGTGTTTCCCCAGCTAGACGCTGCACTCCCTGAAGGAGCAGCCCATGACTCGCTCACCTCTGTGGCCTCAGGATCTAGAACAGCAGCAGCACACATAACAAGGGCTCAAAGGTTTGGAATGTTTCCTGAGTGTATTTTCAGTGCTTATATATATGTTTTATGTGCTTGTGTAGGTGTATGTGGGTTTTTCCCACTGAAAATTGGCCAACATCTCAATGCCCCATATTTATGGAAAGCCTCTGGCTTTACATTGTGAAGCCTTTGGAATTAGCCACATGCTGGCAGGGGGAAACCCCAAGTTTCCATCTAAGCACAGCTATGTGGTTAGAAGATAAGTTGTGTAGTGTAAAGAGCGTGGATGTGGAACTCTGACAGCCCTGCTCCTAGCTCCTAGCTCTGCTCATTTTCAACTGTTTGATTTTGAGCAAGTTATATAACTTTTCTGAGTTTCAGTTTTCCCTCCCATGAAAGAGAGAGAGCAACAAACCACACGGGGGTGTCATGAAGATTCAGGGAGATAATTTGTGTTAAACATTTAGTACATAGTATGAATTTAACAAATGGGCAGAATTGCAGTCGTTCTCATTCTTATCACCCTCAAAATTCAATGGACACACCCATCACCTCTCTCAGGATGGCTGTTGTAAAAAACAGAACAAAACAGAAAGTAACGGTGCAGCTGTTGTAGAAAACAGCATAGTGGCTTCTCAAAACATTCAACACAAGATTACTGTGTGACCCAGCAATTGCATTTCTAAGGATATACCCCAAAGATTTGAAAATAGTTGACCTGAACAGATATTTGTGTACATATGGTCATAGCAATATTATTCACACTAGTCAAAAGGTGGAAACAACCCGAATGTCCACTGATGACTGAATGGATAAACAGTAGGTGGTCTATCTACACTATCAACATATAATTATGATTCCACTTATATGAGTGACCTAGAGACAGAAAGTCATAAGACATAAAGTAGAACGGTGATTTCCTAGGGCTGGAGGGAGGGGGAATGGAGAGTTTGTGTTTAAGGGTACAGTTTCAGCTGGGGAAGGTGAAGAATTCCAGAGACAGATAGTAGTGCTGGTTACACAACAGTGGAAGGCACTTACTGACACTGAACTGTCCACTTAAAAGTGATTAAAATGGAAAATTGTACGATATGTATACTTTACCACAATAAAAAATTCAATTAACAAGATTTAATCAGATTTGCAAGAATAATTAGATATATTATATTAATATATTTAATATAATAATTAAATATATTATATTAATATATTTAATATAATAATTAAATATATTATATTAATATATTTAATATAATTAAATAATTATAGCAAAACTGTTAGGATGAAGCAGCAGAAGACTCCATGTTCCTTCGACTATCCCAGAATGATCCTGAGACCTGATAGTCTTTATTTTCCATGGCCAAGGGAGTGTGCACGTGCAAGTGCACGTATGTGCATGTGCGTGCACACACACACACAAAGAGTCTTTGGGGCCCATGAAGACACAGCCTGGAAATGGGCCTTGTCAGGATTAGAGAGCCAGGGCCAGCCCATGTATCACTTACCCAGAAGACAGCCCTCCACGGAGAAAAAGAGCCTCATAGTCCCCTAACAAAGAGGATAATAAATTCTCATTAGCCAAGGAAGCTCTGAGTCTAAATACCAGCAAACTCAGCCCCTGCAAGTGGGGACAAATTATCTGAAAGGTCATCCTGGAGACACTGAACAAAGGGCCTCTAGCATCTGGGTCCCTTAATTTGAGGAAACACTGAAGCCTTTAAAGAAGCCAGAGGCAGAGCTGGAGAGATGAGAATGTGGAGCAGCCTTCTGAGCCCAGGGAGGATTTAATAGGAAGGGAAACACAAGCCCCACAGGAGGCTCCAGGCCCCGGCAGCCATCTCTTCTCTGGGCCAGGTTGAGGGCCCATGGAAATTGCTCCCATCACCCACTCTGGGCTGGAGGGCCCTTTCTGGCACTGCAATAAAAAGGAATGGCTCTGATCTCAGCGATGAAAGCTTTAAAACCACAAGACTCAGGGAGGGAGCCAGCTCAAAGCAATAGCCTGTCGTACACCCCTGTTCTCTCTTTTCCAGGCCATGGGCTACTGACAGAGCCCAGTCTGTCTCCAGAAAATTCCAGAGGCCTCTCAGGAATCTAAAGCGAGTCCTCGGACAGTGCCCTCTTGCCTGGGTCCTGTTGTCACAGCCCCAGAGGTTGGTTGTAAGATGGAAAGCTCCGTGGGAGGGCCAGGTGGTGAGCAGGAAGTGGCCTGCTGGCCTGGAGCCATTCCCTACTTCTAATAACCTCTCTGTCTGGAAAATTGAGGGAAGGGGAATGAAAGGCGCATCTTACTTTAGGTAAAAAGCTGAGCCATTGGCTTCCTCCTGTACAGACGGCACTCAAAACTTAGAACAGAAACAACTCTGAGTCTTCCAGGATCAAGGGGCTAGAACTGGTGTGTACTGAGCCAAGGACTGTGCTAACAAGAGAAAGAAAGATGCTGATGTGGTGGACCAAGCGCTGCAAGAGATTTTTCATTGACTTTAATCCTCACAACAACTTTGTGCAGTAGGTATTACTTCCGCATTTTAGACAAAGGAAATGGCAGGGCCACAGTTTGACCCTACATCTGGATGGCTTTAAAATCTTCGCCACTATTCATGCTGCCCCTAAGTTAGGCCTCTCACAGATTCTAGCTTCCCATGTCTTGCAAATTGACTCTAATTCATGTATTTGAGGCTTGGAAAAGTTTAGTAGCTTGCCAAATATCACACTGTTAGTGAGCTACAGAACTGAGACTGGAATTCATTTCTGACTGCTTTCAAAGTTGATGTTCTTTCCTCCATGCCTCATACATCTTTAGTTAAAATAAAATAATCCTGTGGCTTCTTGCCAATCAGCAAACATTTTGCTCCTTCACTCTTGAAGCCCAAGCCCTTTAAAGAGTAGCTCAGTAATTGTGCTGCCCCTGTGCCCCAGAAGTCACAATTTATTGCAGAATGAGGTGATGTGAAACAAAACAGACACATCTCCCAGGCCAAAGAAGGCTGTCTGGATTGTACAGACCTGATGACTTTTATTGAGAAGATCTGAAGCTCATTTCTGTACAGAAAGTGGTGGAGGAAGGTGATAAGAATGTACTTGAATTGATAAGTATTTAGTTCCTACTCCTGCAAATGATTCTAGTTTTTTTGTAGGTGGTGAGATAAGACCTAGTGGGCCTAAGCAATGGAAATGACCATTTCTCAAAAGGAAATTAGTTATTACCCAAAGCAATAAAAGTGGGTCTCTCTTCCACAATTCATGTGGCCTAGTAAATATAGGTATCTTTCTTCTCTTCAGACTTCAGTTCTGTAAGGATGTTCATGTACATAGGACACACATGCACATATAACCAGATACTTATTGTCTTGGGGGAAAAGTTGCAAAAGCAGAAACAAAATTAAGAGAAAAGAAAATCATCTAGGATATTGCTTAACACCTTACACTTTCAGTCAAAATGACAAGGCCCACTTTATGGTCTAATGAGCAGGAAATAGTTGAGGCACAGAGGCTTAAAACAGACCCCTCAAGTTATTGGACAGCAATCTGAAGGCCACCAAGATTTCATGATTCCCATCCTTGCAGTAGAGACACACATTGCAAAGGAGGCAGTAACGACAGGATGCCTCATGGTTCTCACATTATGCACAGTAGATACTCTGAAGAAAGTCCTCCCACAATGTTTATAAGTACTAGATATAATACAACAAACATCGTTTTAGGCACTTGGCTGAGATCACAAGAAAGAGAAATCCCCAAAGGTCAGAGGTCAGAAAAGAAACTCAAAAGAAAGGTTGTAAGGATGCGTTAACTGCCCTGAGGTGACCAAGAGGCTTCGGTTTTACTGCTCATATCATGGTAAGAGATGAGGTCTTGTGCGTATTCAGGAAGGGAAAGTAAGAACTCAGTCACTTATAAAATAAAATAGGATCCATGAATTAGGAAAAAAATGTATCTCCTTGACATTTCTAACCACCAACTTGTACCACATTTATAGCTGGGGCCCTAATTTTTACTACTCATACAATTCTGGAACCCCCAAGGTGGAATATTACACAAAATAGGTTCTAGACTTCTTATACCCCTGAAGCAACTAAAAGAAGCAAATACCACACTCCTATTGGCAGACGTCCTCAGTGAAAAACAAATGTGACTTCCACAGAGAAAGACCCTCTCAAGAGTAATGCTCAATTCAAAACTAAAAACACACCCCCAAATTAATCTCTCATGAACACAAACAAAAATAATAGAATTAAGCCCTAAGGAACTCAGATAATCCATTTCATAGATAATATAAAATAAATATACTAAGTAGTTTAAAGGCATAAAAAAGAGCTTCCCCCAAAATGAGATACTCTGAAAAAAGAATGGCTACTTTTAAAAGAATAAACTAGAATTTCTGGAAATGAAAAATATAGTACTTGAAGTGAATTATCCAAAAAACATTCCATAACTGAAGAGATACCTTGTGAACCAACTGATAGGCCTGAGGTCATTAATTAAAGCCATCTGACATGGTGGAAAGAGCATGGACCTAGGGTCAGACAGTCTGGGCTGAACTTTGTAGCATGGGTGCCACATCAAATTAAAAATAGAAGCTAATACTTATGAAATGCTGATTGTACACAGGGCACTATCATAAACACATAAACAGAATTTCACAGAATCCTTATGAGATGGGAATTATTCCCTCCCTTTTACAGGTGATAAAACTGACACTTAGGAAGCAAATATCTTGCCCCCACATTATACCGACAGTTGAGAGAACCCGGTTCAGTGTAGGTCTGTCTCGCTTCAAATCCCATTTTAATCAGCTGTGTAGGCTTCCATTGCCTAAGCATAAGAAAAAAATTCTATTATGAACTTTCTTCATTCTGAAGATCTCATAGAGCCTTTCAGGAATCTAGCTTACAGTTTGCTGTCCTGACTGGTAACAGCAGAGTTTGATCTGCAGCTCAAACTGTAGGCCAGGGGATTGTGGAAGACTTGAGAGTTAGTTGGGCTTCTGATAACAGCAGAGGTAACAGCAAATTGAGAAGTCCTCTAAGTCTGCAAGGCTTAGGCAGGTATGAGTGATGAGGGCCTGCCATGGAAGAATCAGAGAAGTCAGTCAAATGCTGGAGGTTTGGGATGACATTGAAAGTCCAGCCATAGCAAAAGTTTCCAGAATTTAGTAGTTTAGATGGTTAGAGAGATCAGTATTAACAAGGTGTAATTCTGATCTGGACTATGAATAGAAGTCATCTTTGCTCTGTTCTCTTACTCTCTTGTGTTTCCAAGTGAAGGCCAGCAGCCTGAGCACCAGGACCAGGGGAAGCCTCTCCAGGACTGACCCTTGCCTCTGACTGGGCCGGAGACGGAGGCCATGAGGTCAGCAGGCTCTTTGTATGATGTGCCCCAGCCCAGGTTATGTCTCCAGAAAACAATAATCCCTTATTAACATTTTGTGCAGGTGACCCTGTTATTGAAGTTCTTATACAAGTACTAAAGCTCACTAGAAGCATTTCTAGGAATAGGTATTTCATATTCCATTGCTAGTTTCTCAGTAAACAATTACTAAGCATTTCTAAGGGGTAAATGCAAATTGCTGGAAACCTTGCAAAAATAGTTACATTAGTAACATAAATGTAATGCATGTAAGCAAAAGGAAAAGCTAAGAAAACATATTGTTATAATGTGTTTTCATGACTTTTGGATAGGCTCTTGGATGATTAGCAAGAATTGAAATATTCATGATTGTAATGGTAATAGGGATATAGTTTTAAAAGCCCTTCTGTCAGTGAGTTCCCTAGCCCTCTAGAGTTGATACCATTAGCCCCAAATTACAGGCGGGAAAACTGAGGCAAGATTGATTAATGGGAATTACCAAGATCAAATAACACATAAGTGACAAGGTTGACAGCTAATTCAAGGTTCTCTGAGTCCAAATCCTGTACACCTTCCAGTATCTCTTGGTGCCCAATTGGTAGAAAGCAGTTGGAGAAATTATGGTTTAAATGAATCTTATCTTATGAGATGAAATTTATCAGGGATAAATTTAAGGAACTGCCTGAACTTATGCCCCAAACACCCATCAAACAAGCATGAGAGAGTATCCAGGCAGCTCACTGGAAAAAGACTCGGGAGGTACAGTTAGCAGGAAGGATCACATGAATACATAAATTAATGTATGTGATATGACCACAAAAATGGGCATGTTCGTGAATTATCCTATATAAGATGATGCCTGGGATAGCTTCCTTGTTGGGGGGTTCATGCCTTTCGAGGAAAATGGATGAAGTGGAGGAGGATCTCCAAAGAGTGAACAAGATGGTAGACTGTGAAAATGATGATAGTGTCAAATGATGAAAACACTCGGCATGTTTAACGTAGAGAATCCATGACAAGAATGCAAGATACTCCCACCTTCAGGCAAATGTACAAACCCTGGGACTTTTAGAAAGAAGAGAATTACCTCCTGGGATAATACAGTGGTTACAGTTCTAGAGTCTGAAATGATACCTCTCTGGGTTTGAACCCTAGTTCCGTTACTTGCCAGCTCTGTAACCTTGTGTACTGTACCTAACCTCTGTGTGCCTTAGCATTCTCATCCATAAAGGACTAATAACAGTACCTTCCACATCAGACAATTTTGAAGACTGAGTAAAATTAATAAATTTAACACGGGCATTGCCATAGTAGAGCACACATCTCATTATAGATTGTGTGTGTTGTTGCCACACCTTCTCCAATTACAACCCATGAGCTTCCTGAGAATCAATTTCTCCAACCACAGTGGCAGCCTGGAGATTGCCCCCCTATTTCCTGGGCTTCTGGGGAGCCCACATTTACTTGACATGAGTCTTCCATTTGTATAAAGTGCTCTGAATGCCTGTAACATTGGGACAAATAGTCCACACAAGCCCAAAGAACAGAAATGCCTTTAACACACAGTCCCCTAATTTGCTATCTTCTACTTACTGGCTGAGTGATCTAGAGCAAGTGACTCAGTCTCTCAGAGCCTCGGCTACCTCATCTGCAAAATGCCTTATAGGCCATGTATGTGGCTGTTCCTTGTACTGCGCCTGGTACAAGGCAAATGCTCAGGGCATGGTGTTTTCCTTCCCTAACACAAGAAGAGAAACTGGCAATTTGACAGTTCTGGAATAAGTTCACTTAGTCAAACTGGTCCTAAGCACCACGATGCTATGAACACAGAGGTGACTAAAGTCTGACCCAAACCCTGAAAGTGCTCATGGTCTGGAAGAAGAGACAATAAACAAACAAATAAGGCCTTAATAACATGGCAGTTACTAGTGACCTCAGCCAGGTTGGGATCATGGGTGGAGGTGAAAGACGGCACTCACAGTGCAGTGACTTAAGGAGTCTGCAGAAGTTGGAGTTGGAGAGGGAGCAAGAATAGAGCACACCTAAGAAACTTAGGTGGGGAGGAGAGGGAGATCTTTCTTCAGAGTTTTCCAGAAGTGTGTCTGTATGTGTGTGTGTGCATGTGTGTGAGCACAAGAGAGAGAGAGAGAGAGTGAGAGATGGAGGACGTTCTTATAAAGTAAAAAACACAAAAAAAAATCAGTGAAGAGGTAGTAATTAAATGACAATATACAAGAAGCAACTGTTGTATGAGGTGAGTTGAAACTCCTAGAGCGTGCTGTCGGAGCTGACTGACAGGAGGACAGCTGCTCTGTCTTTGCATCTGATTGAAGGTCACTGTGGATACAGAGACAAAGGACCAGCTCCAGAAGTTCCTGTTCTAGAGATGCAGCCAGACCCTCAGCCCCCCCATGGGAAAGAGTCTCTTCTGAGCCCTCAGAGCCCAGCAGTGAGCTGGGAAGATAGTGGGAGTTTCCAAACTCTTCCCCTTTGGGGTGGTGAGTCTGGGTGACACAGGGACGAACCACCACACTTACCAACCACCACACTTATTCTTGCTTTGTTTTGTTCTTCCTTGGGAATCGGCACATTGTGCGGTGAGGTTTGCACAAAGCAAAATTGCTCCAGAGACAAACGGAAATCCAGCAGGCTCTTCCTAAGATGTACTGCTCCCTTTGTACAGGCTGCTGACTTGGGAGAAGGGGCCCAGGACATAATGCCTGCCTCTCTTGGGGAGCACACCCAGACAATAGTCTGTGTGTGAAAAAGGGAACAGATTAACCGAGACCAGGGTATCTCCCAATTGCTTTTCTTAGAGGAAGTCTCTATTGCCAGGAAGCCAAGCACACAGAAAAACAATACCTAAGCTAACAGAGTACTGGCTTAATATACTCAGAAATAACAGAACATGGACAGGCTACAACTTTCCAAATCCCCTCGAAAATCCTTTGCAGGAGCAGAGATGGTTTGTCAAATCTATACTCTTTGTTTAAAACATTTGTTCTTTTGTTTGATCAAGGGGGGATGCGGTCTAACTCATTATATTGGGGGAGCTGCATTCATTCCTTTGTGCTGCTTTTTCTTCTTCTAATCTTTACTCAAATCAAAAGAAGAGCCACTCTAATCCTTCAAATGATAATTTCTCGACCTACTAAGTCAGAGCCTTCACTGTTATTTTAAAAACAAATCAATGCAATGATTTTAATTAAAAATGAAATAGGGCGAACCTAAAAAATAAATAGGCATTTGTTAGATCAACGCACAAACTTGTTTACAATTAATGGGCAGGCGAGCTCCTGATGGTTAAGAATGGTTCACTGTAGTTGGTAAATTCTCTGGACTTTCATTTGAGTCTTTAGAGAGAAAAACACATCTAGAAGTCTCCTAATGAAATGCCCTAATCCTGGGAAATATTATGCTTCAAAAGGTGCTCACCTCCCCCATCCCTGCCAGCCGCCTCCTTGGCTGGAAGATTCAGTGGGTTCTATTTTAGCAGGAGTTATTCATCTCAGATAGCAGAGCGGGTTTAGTTTTCTCACAAGAAGAAAAAAGGCCTCTGTGTTAAGGAGACAGGCTTTGGCCTGCCTGTCGGTGGGTGGGGCTGCTGGAGCCGACTGATGATCCTTAGGAAGGCTCAGGTTTCTCAGACAGTAGAGAAAACCTCATGGTATAGGAGGTAGACTTCTCCACAAACACCACTGGGGGGAAAAAAAATAGTGATTTCCTGAAGAGAAACCTAGTGGAAATTGAACTTGAATATTTAAATGTAGTCACTATAAATTTATTTATTTAAGAGCTACTGAGTTCCAGCAATGGCACCCAGGGACTATATTTCAAGAGATGATCTTTCATTGAGTTTATCATGGCTCAGCAGTCACCCAGCACCCCAAGGCAGGCCCTGAGCTTGCAGAGGCGACACTGAGAGAGGAGTCATACTGTCCAAGTTCACGGTTCAGTGTAGGAAGCAAAAAAATGCCCTGAAAGCTGTGGCTGTCATACATGCTAAGTGCTGTGGAAGGTTTCATGGAGGGAGGGAAGTCCTCCTTGGGGCTCACTTCCATCTCTAGATGGAGACAGGGAGGTTATAGAGAAGAAGTGAATTTCACTGGGCTTTGAAGAATAAGTAAGACTTGAGTAAGTGAATAAGGATGAAGAAGAGGTTCCAACTCAGGGAACAGTGTGAACAAAACCTAGCCATGGAAGGGTGGGTGCCTCAGTGTGATGCAAGTATTATGGGAATGTGGCAAGGTGGAGGGACCAGGGGAGATGGTGATAATGGCTGAGGGGGATGTCTTTCTCCTTTTTCTTGACTGATAGACTCTAATTCACCCAATGTCAGGCTAAGCTTTATCTCTGAGAAGCATTCCCTGACCTCCTCATTGGGGTCCCGGGGATTACTCTTGTGTCACTTCCTCATCTGTCTACCCCACTAAACTTTGCACCCCTACCCTGCTCCCTCTTTTTTCCCTTAGTGCCCAGCACAGTGCTTGCAACTCTGGAGACTGAAAGAAGGACACCAGGGTGAGATGATCAGATTTCCAGGGCCACAGTGAAATGAGAAGTAAGACTCCTCAGGGCATCCAGGGCTGACCTGTCAGTCACAATTAGGATACCCAATTTAGGCTCAGTTTTTATAAAAACAGACCATTTGAGAAGAAACACAGTTTTTATGAAAACTGTGTTTATAAGCCTTGGGAACATGGCTATGTTCACAAGTCATCAGGCAAAGAGTTAGCAAATTAGAAATAAATAAATAACATCCAAGTCTAGCATTTTTGTAAGTGTAATATCCTGGGGACAATAAAAATGAGTACCAGTCTTCTGGAAAGCAGTTTAGTAATGCATAACAAGATTTATGAATCATTCTGAACAAGAAATGTATCCCCAAAAATTAAAAAGAATAAAATGCATCTTTATTATAGTAAAGAATAAAGTCAAAATAAAAAAGAATAAAAGTAGCAAAGAGGCTAATGAGAAAAAATGTGAAACAACCTAACTATCCAATATTAGGGGACAGGAATACTATGGAACAATCTGCAGCCATAGCCATGAAGGCTCTGGAAATGTGTAAAAGACTTACAGTGTAATAGTAGTGAAAGGAGTGAACAGTTTCAAAGTCCATAGTGCTTATGACCACCTAAAATCTGAGTGTATTCAGATAAAGAAAATAAAAGAAGAAAACTCAAAGTGGTGTTGGCTGACTAGTTTTATTTTTCCAAATTTTATTTTGTGTCAATATATTTTTCCCTTTTAGAAATATAAGTAACAGGTGATTGGCATGATTTGGCACCAGGCACCCTTTGCTGGAGCAAAAGAGGGAATAAGTAGGAGAGAACAGAAAAGCAGGTCTTAGTAATGTTGGCCTAGAATGTCACGGGACCTTCCCCCCTGCAACCTGCTGAGACAGATCTGACTTTTCAAATAGATAGATATCATTTGATAGCTGCTCTCTGAGCCTTACTTCAAGAAAAGAATGAAGTCATAATGCTCAAGGGGCATGGCAGTTTATGAAAGGAAGTTCTTGTTCTCAGTCTGTTAGGGCTAAAGCAAATCACCCCATATTTTGCCATCTTCTGAATGCAACACTCAGTCAACCTCCTTTATCGAAGAAGAGGCCTCAGCAAGCCGCTTCAAGAGGCTCCCCTGGGAACCCCTTCATGCCATGCCTCCTGGGCTCCCAACTCCACCTTGCTTCCCACTCAGACTTTCCCTTGGCACAGACACCCCAGATAACAACACCCAGTTATTGGATGTTTCTCTGTGCCAAGCACCATGCTAAGCTTTTTATCTACATTTTATCACTTCATCTTTATAACAACCCTATGACTATGTATTATTATTCCCACTTGAAAGATGGAAAAGCTGAGGTGCAGAGAAGTTAAAAAAAAATCAGCTCAAGTTCAGAAGACCAGGAAAGTGCAAGACAAAGACTGAAACCAGGTTTGTAATCGTAAAAGCCATGTCCCAGTCACCACTCCTCGAGGTGGTGTTGATTCAGAGAAAAGTTGACATTCTTCTTTTTCCAATAAAGAACATTTTGGGAAATTCCCTTCTCTCATTTGCCTGATAAAGTCCATGATTCTTGGAAACATGACTACTACTGCTTTGCAAGGCATTCATATTGAATATGCATTTGCTGTTGAGCTTGTTCTGGAGATGAGCAATTCACCTTTCTTTCCCTTCCCACTCTGCATCTCTTTATACAAGGAAATTGGTGACCGTGGCATGTGCATTGATAGAGGGCAGGGGAGAGGACAAGCCAAAAAAGGAAAGAAATATGTGGAGATGAACTTAGCTCATGTCCAGAGACCCAAAGGGAATGCCCTGTGGAAGTGCCCTGTGAAAACTGAGCCAGCCGGGCTGTCTGTCTAGTCCCTTCTGCCTACTGTGTAGCTTCAAAGGTAATTATCATAGGTTAATCAGGTCAACAAACTTGCCGGGCACTTGGACAAGGGGGCAGCCTCAGGTTTGCTGCCAGTGGGTGAGACCGAAAGGGCTCTCCAGCTGCTCAGAGGAAAAAATCAACTGGGAACAGTTGGTCTACTGAGAAATCTAACGGCTGCTCCATGTGGGGATCCAAGACCCTAGGATCTCTGGGTGAAGGCTGCTGGCCATTTGGCCCAGCTCACCTATTGTGATCAGGCTGCTTTAGGCCCCAAATCTCAAGACTGTCATCACAAATCTGGAACTGGTTTATATTCTAAAGCTCTGGCAGAAATAACCTGTTCAATTGGCTTTGTCCTTATAGAACAGAGCACAGGACAGTCAGCAAAGTCAATATTATAATGACAAAAAGCCCAGGGCCCTTTGGAATGGTGATGGGGTCTTTTTGCAAAGTGGGGTTTGAGGGGTCAATTTCACCTGCTGCGTGTGAGGTAGAGGAAAGAGCCCAGGTTTTGAAGTGGTGACAGGAATTTAAACCCCTGGTGGGCACTTAGCAGCTGTGGGACCATGGGCAAGATCTCAGTGGGTCATGAGAATAAATTGAGATTTTAAAGCATAGGAAAGCACCAGCACTGTTGTACTCAGTCAATATTAGTTTTTCTTTCCTTTCATTATGAGCATAACCATTATCCCATCCTCACTGTTTTTTCATCATTGTCCATGACAACAGCATCAGCCAGTGCCCTGACTTTCAAGGAGACTGTGAAAATACCCCCAACTGCTGCTAAATTACTGGCAACAAGGAACTGGTGAGTAAGTTATTTTAGGAAGTCAGGTCTTGTCAGCCTGCGTCAAGTTCCTTGCAGACCTCTCTGTCAGTCATTCATAAGCCCTCAGATACCCAGAACCTCTCTGTCTACTGAAAAGAACTGAACTATTAATGTCCCTCATAGAAGAAGAAGACAAAAGGGGAGCTGGCTTCTGTGAATGTGGGTCAGGAATCACCAGGGTGGTAATGACTTGGTCCGCGCTGTGTTCTCCAGCCCTCCTCAGTCCTTCCACAAAAGCGCTCTGTCAGGAGTCCTGCCTGGCCATGGCGTGACCGCCCTTTTGTTCTACAAATTCCTGGATATGACTCACAGAACCATTTAAGCACGACTCTCTTCATGTTCCTAGGAATTTTCCTGACAAGAGCAGTCCCTATCCTGAGGCAATCATATTTCTCCTTGACTTCTCTCCAGTATCAGTTTGTTGCCTGACACCCCTGCAGAGCCAGTTTCATAAGGCTGGTGAGTTGGGCTCCATTTTCCCCAGATGCAAGCCTGGCTGCCCAGCGCTGAGACAGCATCCTGGCCACAGCGAGTCGTTTCCCCTCCCTGCCTTCATCTTCAGCTCTCAGCAAGGCAGAGTCCTTGAAAATATCATCTGCATCCAGTGGAAATCAGTGTAATGATTTGGGGGAAGTTATGCAGAGAAAGAGAAGTAGAAGTACTCTTCTTTTCCTGTGTCTCAGAAATTCTACTTCTGGGAATCTATTCTAAGGAAATAATTGGAGAGAATTTGGTCACAGTGGCTGGTAGTTACTGAGCACTCACTGTGTGTCAACTTGTTAAATAAGTCAACAATTAAATATTGGCCTATTTAACCACCGTAACCACCCCACAGGGAAGTATGAATATTATTTCCATTTTTCAGATGAGGAAACCGTGGAACAGAGAGGTAATCCTGTTCATGGTCATGCTCCTTGAGTGTGTAAGAGCTGAGCTGTGAGCCCAGGCAGTCTGATGCCACAGGCCTGACTCGATTTCAGTACTAATACTACCTCAACTGCATAGCTTGATAATAAAGGAAGAGAAAGAAGAGAAAGTAGGAGGAGGAAGAGGAGAAGGAAGAACAAGTGAAAGAGGAAGAAAAGAAGGAGGAGGGAGCTTTAGAAAAAAAAAAGGTAAGTTTACTGTTGTTAGGAGTCTACAAATACAATGCAATTCCTACCAGAATGAATACCAATGGCATTTTTCACAGACCTAGACAAATAATCCTAAAATTTCTGTGGAACCAAAAAGGACCCTGAAAAGCCAAAGCAATCTTGAAAAAGAAGAACAAAGCTGGAACAGAGCATGAGCAAATCATGCTCCCTGATTTCAAATTATACTACAAAGCTATAGGTGATCAGAACAGTAGGGTACTGGCACAAAAATAAACACATAGATCAAGGGAACAGAATAGAGAGCCCAGAAATAAACCCATGTTTATACAGTCAATCTATGACAAAGATGGTAACAATGCACAATGGGGAAAAGATGGTCTCTTCAGTAAAGTGTTGAGAGAACTGGACAGCTATGTGCAGAAGAACAAAACTAGACCATTTGCTTACACAATACACAAAAATAAACTTGAAATGGATCAAAGACCTAAAATATAAGACCTGAAACCATAAAATTCCTAAAGGAATATATAGGGAGTAAACTCTTAAAGAGCGGCCTTAGCAATTTTTTTCTGGATATGTCTCCCCAAACAAGGGAGACAAAAGCAAAAATAAACAAGTGGGATGACATCCAACTAAAAATCTTCTGCTAGTGAAGGAAACCATCAACAAAATGGAGAGACAGCCTACTGAATGGGAGAAGATATTTTCAAATCATATATTCAATAAGGGACAATCATCCAAAATACATAAAGACTCATAACATCAAACAACTTAACATCAAAAACAAATAATCAGATTTTAAAATGGGGAGAGGACCTGAATAGACATTTGTCCAAAGAAGATATACAGATGACCAACAGACATATGAAAAAATGCTCAACATCCCCTGTCATCAGGGAAATGCAAATGAGAACCTCAGTGAGATAGCAACTCATGCCAGTCAGAATGGCTAGTATCAAAATACAAGAAATAACAAATATTGGAAAAGATATGGCGAAAAGGGAACCCTTGTGAACTACTGGTGAGAATGTAAAATGGCATAGCCACTATGGAAAACAAGATGCAGGTTCCTCAAAAAATTATTTGACCCAGTCATTACACTTCTAGGTTTTTACCTGGAAAAGAAATGACAGCACTAACTTGAAAAGATATATGCACCCCTATGTTTATTGCAGCATTATTAACAATAGCCAAGATGTGGAAGATACCTAGGTGTCCATCAATAGATGAATGGATAAAGAAGATACAGCGTATATGTAAAATAGAGTATTACTCAATGATAAAAAATAATGAAATCTTGCCTTTTGTGATGTGGATGGACCTAGAGGGTGTTATGCTCAGTGAAATAAGTCAGACAGAGAAAAAGAAATACCATATGATTTCGCTTATACGTGGAATCTAAAAAGCAAAATAAATTAAACAAACAAAACAGAAACAGACCCATCAATATAGAGAGCAAACTGGTGGTTGCCACAGGGTAGGGGGTGGGGGTATGTGTGAAATAGGTGAGGAAGATCAAGAAGTACAAACTTCCAGTTGTAAAATAAGTATGTCATGGGGGTGGGGATGAAAAGTACAGTCAGGGAATATAGTCAATAATATTGTAATTTTAAAAGGTATTGTTTATGATAGTGAAAGTCTGGTCCAAGGAAATTCTGGTAGGGTATTCTGGCATCCCAGGTACATGGAGCATGGTCTACAAGGAGAGGGCTGTGTGCTCCATGCCCAGAAGTCTTCTCACTCATTAGGGAGGAGCACAGTATTGATTATGGGGCAAAAGTTTACAAAGTTGTATGGAAATTAATAGGCCCCTACATTCCTAGATGTCAGTAAATAGAAACAGTGAGGATTATTTGTTTGATTATTGAAATAGAAGAGAAAAAAAAATGTTCCAGTCTCAGCAACTTGAACTTTTAATGACTTCTAGTCCTCCCTTTTTCCTAGACCCTCATCTTTATCTGTAATACTATATGAACTTTTCAATGCTCTCAAATGAATCACTTTCCATGGGGACTTTTAAAAAGTGTATCAGTGCACCAAAAATGTTTTTTAAATAGAAGATGTTATTTTACACTCTTGTCACCTACAGTCAACCTTCTAGAAAGCAGTCAGGACATCTATCCTATACCAAAAAGTCTTCAGAATATTTGACCAAGATATTCTCTTCCTAAACATTTACTATAGTGAATTCATTGGAGAGAAGCAATAAATTTTACTCAGAAAGATCAATCCAGTGCTGCTTATCACAACAAATACTAGAAATGACTCAAATGTCCAATAAAGAAATAATTATGCTAGGGTATCTCCCCTCCATGGAATAGTACGCAACAATGAAAGCTATAATTTCTAAGATAATGTAGCAAATTGGGAAAATACTTATTATTTAATGAAGTACTGAAAGTAAAACACAGAAATGGTAGAGAAATTAGTTTTGTCATGAAGTGAAATACAATTTTGCACAGGGTCAGAGACCGGAAAAGTAAAAAAATTAAGTGATAATTAAAAATTAAATTTTATGATGATGGGATAAGAGATAGTTTTATTTTCACCTGCTCTTTTCTGCACTAAATATTGAAATTCAGTGATAACAGGGCAAGACATTGTAATGGTTGCAGGACAAGAGGAAGTCTGGGGATAATCAAGGAGAGAGAAAGCTATTGCCGTAACTTAGACAGTGGAAGTCAGTGGGATTCTAGAGATAAGAGACAGTGAGTGAGGGCAAGGAAGGAATCACTGCTGATTTTAAAGTTTAGGGCCTGAACATCCAATATGGAAGAGAAGAGCAGTACTGGGGAGAATGTCAGAGATGTTATGTGGGAGGTGCCAGGGGACTATCCTCTAGGCAATGCCCAGTAGGAGATTGGAATACAAGTTTGGAGCTCAGGATAAGGTATGACCCTGGTCCCCAACTGCCTGCATGTGCAGAGGATGTTTTTGGGGGCATATCAAGAGCTAAACTAAGCTCATGGTCATTTTTACTATATAGAGAGTAGGACTCGGACCTGCCTGTTACTTGTCAAGATTCACCTTAGTGATTGTCAAACTTAGAGTTCTGTATTAGTTATCTATTGCTACATAACATATTGCCTCAAAGTTTAGCAGCTTTAAGCATTTATTATTTCATAGTTCCTGTGGGTCAAGAATTCAAGTTCAGCTTATCTAGGTATTTTGCCTGAGGACCTCCCAATATGCTACCAAGTGCTCCTGAAGCTGCAGTCATCTCAGGGCTCATGTCAGGGAGGATCCATTTCCAGGCTCACTCACATGGCTCTTGGCAGGTTGAGGTCCTCCTTGGCTGTTGGCTGGACACATCAGTTGCTTGCTACATAGCCCTCTCCTTTGAGTGACTCGTAACATGGCAGCTGGTCTCCCTCAGAAAGAGAGAGTAAACCGAACATAGAATCCACAGTCTTTTTATAACTTAATCTCAGAAATGACATCACATCACTTCTACTATATTTGTCTGAAACAAAACAAGTACAGCTCACACTCATGGGGAGAAAGTCACACAAGGCAATGAATATACTAGAAGGTGAGGATAATTGGGTGCCACTTAGAGGCTGCCTATCACAAATTATACAAAGATGAACTGAAGCTGTTCCACACCATTACTACCACCACCAACACCACCACTCTCTTCGTCATGCTTGCTCACTTACTTTTTAAAAAATATGGAGTTTACTTGCACAGCTCATTAGAATGTCAGACCTTGAAGTTCTCTTTAAGGTAAGCTAGCTCAAAAACCCTAAGTGCATTTCATGCAACTAATAGGGAGAACAAAGGAGGAGTTGCAGTACTTGTATCAGACAAAATAGACTTCAAAACAAAGAAAGTCACAAGAGACAAAAAAAGCACATTATGTAATGATAAAGGGGTCAGTCCAACAAGAGGATATAACTATTATAAATATATATGCACTCAACACAGGATCACCTACATATGTAAAACAAATACTAACATAATTAAAGGGGGAAATAGATTGCAATGCATTCATTTTAGGAGACTTCAACACACCACCCACTCCAAAGGACAGATCAACCAGACAGAAAATAAGTAAAGAGACAGAGGCACTGAACAACATATTACAAAAGATGGACCTAACAGATATCTACAGAACACTCCATCCAAAAGCAACAGGATATACATTCTTCTCAAGTGCACATGGAACATTTTCAAGAATAGATCATATACAAGGCCACAAAAAGAGCCTCAGTAAATTCAAAAAGATTGAAATTGTACCAACCTGGTTCTCAGATCACAAAGGTATGAAACTAGAAATAAATTACACAAAGAAAATGAAAAAGCCCAAAAACACATGGAGGCTTAATAACATGCTCCTAAATAATCAATGGATCAATGACCAAATAAAAACAGAGATCAAGCAATATATGGAAACAAATGACAACAATAATTCAACACCACAAAATATGTGGGACGCAGCAAAGGCCATGCTAAGAGGGAAATATATTGCAATATAGGCCTACCTCAGGAAAGAAGAACAATCCCAAATTAACAGTCTAAACTAACAAGTAATGAAACTAGAAAAGGAAGAACAAATGAGGCACAAAGTCAGTAGAAGAAGGGACATTAAAGATTAAAGCAGAAATAAACAAAATTGAGAACAAAAAAACAATAGAAAGAATCAATGAAAGCACCAGCTGGTTCTTCGAGAAAATAAGCAAAATAGATAAACCTCTAGCCAGACTTATCAAGAAAAAAAGAGAATCTATGTACATAAACAGAATTAGAAATGAGAAAGGAAAAATCACTACAGACACCACAGAAGTACAAAGAATTATGAGAGAATACTATGAAAAATTATATGCTAACAAACTGGATAACCTAGAAGAAATGGACAACTTTCTATAAAAATATAACCTTCCAAGGCTGACCCAGGAAGAAATGGAAAATCTGAATAGACCAATTACCAGCAAAGAAATTGAACTCGTTATCAAAAATCTACTAAGAACAAAATCCCTGGATCAGATGGTTTCACTGCTGAATTTTATCAAACATTTAGTGAAGACCTAATACCCATCCTCCTTAAAGTTTTCCAAAAAGTAGAAGAGGAGAGAATACTCCCAAACTCATTCTACGAGGACAACATCACTCTAATACCAAAACCAGGCAAAGACACCACAATAAAAGAAAATTACAGACCAATATCCCTGATGAACATAGATGCAAAAATACTCAACAAAATATTAGGAAACCGAGTTCAAAAATACATCAAAAAAATCATTCATTATGATCAACTGGGATTCATCCCAGGGATGCAAGGATGGCACAACATTTGAAAATCCATCAACATCATCCACCACATCAACAAAAAGAAAGACAAAAACCACGTGATCATCTCCATAGATGCTGAAAAAGCATTAAATAAAATTCAATATCCATTCATGATAAAAACTCTCAACAAAATGTGTATAAAGGGCAAGTACATCAACATATTAAAGGCCATATATGACAAACCCACAGCCAACATTATACATAACAGCAAGAAGCTGAAAGCTTTTTCTTTAAGATCAGGAACAAGACAAGGATGCCCACTCTCCCCACTTTTATTCAGCATAGTTCTAGAGGTCCTAGCCATGGCACTCAGACAACACAAAGAAATAAAAGGCATCCAGATTGGCAAGGAAGAAGTTAACCTGTCCCTGTTTGCAGATGATATTGTACATAAAAAACCCTAAAGAATTCACTCCAAAACTACTAGATCTAATATCTGAATTCAGTACAGTTATTACAAAATTAGTACACAGAAATCTGTTGCATTCCTATAGACTAGTGATGAACTAGCAGAAAGAGAAATCACGAAAACAATTCCATTCACAATTGCATCAAAAAGAATAAAATAGATAGGAACAAACCTAACCAAGGAAGTGAAAGACTTATACTCTGAAAACTACAAGACACTCATGAGAGAAATTAAAGAAGAAACCAATAAATGGAAACACATCCCATGCTTATGGATAGGAAGAATTAATATTGTCAAAATGGCCATCATGACTAAGGAAATCTACAGAATCCCTATCAATGCAATCCCTATCAAAATACCAACAGCAATTCTTCAATGAACTAGAGCAAATCATTCTAAAAGTCATATGGAACCACAAAAGACCCCCAATAGCCAAAGCAATCCTGAGAAGGAAGAATAAAGTAGGGGGATCTCACTTCCCAACTTCAAGCTCTACTACAAAGCCACAGTAATCAAGACAATTTGGTACTGGCACAAGAACAGAACCATAGACCAATGGAACAGACTAGAAAGTGCAGCTATAAACCCAAGCATATATGGTCAGTTAATATACAATAAAGGAGCCATGGACATACAATGGGGAAATGACAACCCCCTCAACAGCTGGTGTTGGCAAAACTGGACAGCTACATATAAAAGAATGAAACTGGATTATTGTCTAACCCCATACACAGAAGTAAACTCAAAATGGATCAAAGACCTGAATGTAAGTCATGAAACCATAAAACTCTTATAAAAAAACATTGGCAAAAATCTCTTGGACATAAACATGAACAACTTCTTCATGAACATATCTCCCCAGGCAAGGGAAACAAAAGCAAAAATGAACAAGTGGGACTATATCAAACTAAAAAGCTTCTGTACAGCAAAGGACACCATCAGTAAAACAAAAAGGCATCCTACAGTATGGGAGAATATATTCATAAGTGACATATCCCATAAAGGGTTGACATCCAAGTTATATAAAGAGCTCATGAACCTCAACAAACAAAAAGCAAATAACCCAATCAAAAAATTGGCAGAGGAGCTGAACAGAACTTCTCCAAAGAAGAAAGTCAGATGGCCAACAGGCACACGAAAAGGTGCTCCACATCACTAATCATCAGAGAAATGCAAATTAAAACCACAATGAGATACCACCTCACACCAGTTAGGATGGCCAACATCCAAAGAGAAGGAACAACAAATGCTGGTGAGGATGTGGAGAAAGGTGAACTCTCCTACACTACTGGTGGGAATGTAAATTAGTTCAACCATTGTGGAGATCAGTATGGAGGTTCCTCAAAAACTCATAACAGAAATACCATTTGACCCAGGAATTCCACCCTAGGAATTTACTCTAAGAATGCAGGAGCCCAGTTTGAAAAAGACAAATGCACCCCTATGTTTATCACAGCACTATTTACAATAGCCAAGATATGGAAGCAACCTAAGTGTCCAGCAGTAGATGAATGGATAAAGAAGATGTGCTATGTATACACAATGGAATATTTTTCAGCCATAGGAAGAAAACAAATCCTACCATTTGCAACAACATGGATTGAGCTAGAGGGTATTATGCTCAGTGAAATAAGCCAGGCGGAGAAAGACAAGCATCAAATGATTTCACTCATCTGTGGAGTATAAGAACAAAGAAAAAACTGAAGGAACAAAATGGCAGCAGACTCACAGAACCCAAGAATGGACTAACAGTTACCAAAGGGAAAGGGACTGGAAAGGATGGGTGGGAAGGGAGGGATAAGGGGGAAAAGGGGCATTACGATTAGCACACATAATATGGGGGGGGGGGGACATGGGAAAGGCAGTACAACACAGAGAAGACAAGTATTGATAGCATCTTACTTACTACAGATAGCATCTTATTATGCTGAGGGACAGTGACTGTAATGGGGTATGTGGTGGGGACTTGATAATAGGGGGAGTCTAGTAATCATAATGTTGCTCATGTAATTGTACATTAATGATACTGAAATAAAAAAAACCCTAAGTGCAGTGTAGCAAGCTATTGCAATTCTCTCCTCACACTCATGTCAGACATAAGTAATCATTCAATTCCCCCTCACATCTGTGCTAGACATAACTAATCACTGAAGCACATTTTCTTACTGAACCAGGATCTGCCCTCAGAAGCTATCTCCCTAAACTTAATCACTGAAATGGATTTTATATTACTGATCCAGTCCAATCCTCTCACTTTACAGAGGAAATCTGAAACCCAGAGAAGAAGAGCTTGCCCAAAGTCTTCTAGTAATTGGCAAAGCTGAGGTTTGAATTCTGACCTGATGTCTGTTCTCTTCCCATAGCTTGCTGTCTACCTTATAACTCTACTCCTGGCAACTGAATTTTCCACACAGCATGGCTTTGCAATTCTAGCATTTGGGTGGTTATGTGTGGGTGAATGTGTGTGTGCATATACCATCTGACATATTCTATTGCTAGAAATAATAAGTCCAGCCCACACTTACACATACACACCCATATATATATATTTACATGTCTATGTATGTATTTTCCTCTTTCCACTCCCACCCAATCTGGTCACCCCACATCAATGTGAATGTTCAAAAACTGTTCTCAGCATCCAGTAGAAGAATGTGCAGAGAGCACAGGGAGAGTGTCTAAGGTTTAAATGACAGGAACTGAGACAGAATCTACTCATCATCTGTGTACCCCTTATAAACCACAGGGCCTGGCATGTGATGTACATAAACATTTGAGGATGAATATAAAAATGAATGCCTAAATGAATGAAATCAGTATTACCCGATTATTAAACATTCAGGTACCACTTCACTAATATTGTTATGCATCTGTTACATAAACTTCCTATTTCTCATTAAATGAATTCACATTTTAAACCTAAAAAAATATTTTTTAAACGATGTGATTTGCTGTCATAAATGGAAGAGGGTTCTTCCTAAGTCATATAAATAAACTCATATCTATTTAAAAATCCACAAACCACATAGAAATCATCTTGCATACCAGTAGAAAGGAATATGCTGCAATAAACAAATCACTGTGAAATCCCACAGCATGTGTTCATGTGTGGGACCTCAGAGGTGGCTCAAGAGGCCCTTTAGAGCCAGGGGTAGCTCCTGCCAGAAGGAGCCTCACAAGAGTAATTGGTCTCTTTAACCCTGGGGAGAGATTATTGCAAAGTCTGTGAAATATAAGTGGGATTGAAAAAGGCGTGGTCAAGCCGGTGGCAGATGAGAATCCATTAAAATATTCTTTGGGGAGGCTGTTCTTGCTCCCTGCCAGCCTGCTAGTCACATGCACTCATTCAGTCATTCATTCAGCACGTTCTCAGTTCCTATCATGTGCCTGTAGAGGACCCAGGTTCTCTGGACACCAAAAGAATAAGAGCCACTTTTGCTCCTTAAGAGTTCACAGACCAGCAGAGGAGCGAGAAGTGCAAAAACAAACAAAACCCCCTTCACACCCTGGAAAATGTTTTAAAAATAGGGGCATGCACAGGATGGTCAAGATCCTGGGGGAGCAAATGGCACTGCCTAAGAAAAGCCTCATGGGAGCAGAGAAGAGGTAACGCTGGTTTCTCGTTCAGAGCAGCAGGGGCCTGGGCAAAGGCCCAAGGGGTGAGAGACAGCAGGCAGGACACATGTGTGGCAGAAGCACTGAGAACCCTGGGCGATGGCAGAGGCTGTAAGAAAGGAAGTTGAGGGAGATGAGGTTAGTGAAAGCACTGGTGGTGAGGGCTGGAGAGCGCAGTTACAGAGGCTGGAATTCTTCCTGAGGGCATAGGAAGTCACAGAAGGATTTCAAGCAAAGGAATGAAGGGGCGAATTTAGAAAAGTCACTCTTTTCTAAATGTAAGCAGTACACACAGGAGATACACGCTCCATTTTCTCATCTGTGCATTGGTCTCCATAAGTTATTTCAGAAGGATAGCAGGGGATTCAAATTAACACCTGGATGAGGCACTTTGATCTCACAGAGGAAAGCCAAATATCTATGTAATTAAAATATCATCACCCCTGGTTTCCATTCCCTTTTCACTACCTCACCTCACCCACTGGAGCCCACTGCCCCAGGAAAAAAGTACATCAAAAGAATTCAGAAATATGTAATTCTGATGGACAAATTGTGCTGTCATTTAAAACTAATCACAGTTAATTTGAACTGAAAACAATAAGAGCACCATGCACGGAGTAATTAGCTCATCTAACAAAATTTAAAGTAAAGAATTGGTAAAGAGAGGTGGAGGTCTCAGCTTGGTCACTCACCGTGTGGATTTCTTGGCTTCACTTTTCTTAGCTGGAAAATGCAGGGATGGGGTCGAAGATCCCTAAGACTCTTCAAACTCTGATATTCTATGCTTCTAAGATGCTCTATTACTTCTTTTTTTTTTTTTTTTTTTTTTTTTTTTTTTTTAGATAATTATTTTTTATTGAAGGGTAGTTGACACACAGTATTACATTACATTAGTTTCAGGTGTACAACACAGTGATTCAACATTTATATACATGATAATTCTAAGTACCAGCTATCACCATACCAAGTTGTTACAATATTTTGACTATATTCCTTATGCTATACATTACATCCCGGTTGCTTATTTATTTTACAATTGGAAGTGTGTACTTTTTCTTGGTTGTTGTTGTTAGGGCATCTCTCATTTTTATTGATCAAATGGTTGTTAACAACAATAAAATTCTGTATAGGGGAGTCAATGCTCAATGCACAATCATTAATCCACCCCAAGCCTAATTTTCGTCAGTCTCCAATCTTCTGAAGCATAACGAACAAGTTCTTACATGGAGAACAAATTCTTACATAGTGAATAAGTTACATGGTGAACAGTACAAGGGCAGTCATCACAGAAACTTTTGGTTTTGCTCATGCATTATGAACTATAAACAGTCAGTTCAAATATGAATACACATTTGATTTTTATACTTGATTTATATGTGGATACCACATTTCTCTCTTTATTATTTTTAATAAGATGCTGAAGTGGTAGGTAGATACAACATAAAGGTAGAAAACATAGTTTAGTGTTGTAAGAGAGCAAATGTAGATGATCAGGTGTGTGCCTGTAGACTATGTGTTAATCCAAGCTAGATAAGGGCAATAAAACATCCACATATGCAGAAGATTTCTCTCAGTACAGGGGGGGTGAGGTTCTAAGCCTCACCTCTGTTGATCCCCAATTTCTCACCTGATGACCCCCCAGCGACTGTGCCTGTCTTAGGTTGTTCCTCCCTTGAGGAATCTTACCCGTCTCTGGCTAACCAGTCATCTTCCGGGGCCACACAGGGAAATGTTAAGTTGGTAAGTGAGAGAGAAGCCTTATTGTTTGAAATGGTTAGCTTTTTATTTCTTTGCATATTTATGCCCTGTGGCTTCTATGCCCAGCATTTGTCTTGAGGTATCTTTACCACTTGGAGGAGTTATGATACTCGGTAAATTTGATATGAGGCACGAATTCTATTTGAGAATTCGTTGTAATTAGGAAGGAAGAAGAAAAGCCCCTTCGCGAGGCGCTGGGTTCTCGCTGGTGTAGCTGCAGTCTGGCCACTGTCCTGCGTCTTCTGGTCTCTCTTTTAGGGCTAGTTGTGTTTGTTGTATTTTCAAAAGTATATATGTTTTTGGGAGGAGATTCCCACTGTCCTACTCACGCCGCCATGTTGCTCTATTACTTCTTAGTAACAGGAATTCTATAAATATCTGGGCTGAGAGCATTCTGAAGGATTAAGAAGTGCACAGGCCCTGGGGCAGTAATGAGTTTGGTGTGTTAAAGGAAAACCAGAAAGCCAGTGTAAATGTGGCACAATTGACCAGTGGAAAAAATGGTAGAAAATAAGGTCAGAAAGGTAAGCACAAGTTAGATCAGGTAGTGTCAGATAAGCCATTATGTAGTCTGCATTTTATTCTCTAGTAAGATGGAAAGTAATTGAAGTAATTGTAGGAGGACAGAACATAATTCATTTTTTAAAAATTTTTTATTAAGATATGATTGATACACACTCTTACGAAGGTTTCACATGAAAAAAACAATGTGGTTACTATATTTACCCATATTATCAAGTCCCCACCCATACCCAATGCAGTCACTGACCATCAGTGCAGCAAGATGCCACAGATCCACTATGTGCCTTCTCTGTGCTACACTAGAACACAATTAATTGTAAGAAGAATACTGGCTGCTAAGAGCAGAGTCCTGTGTAGAGAGGAAGAGGGGAGAGCAGAAGCAATGAGATCAATTTGTAGCATTTATAGTCCAAGCAAGAAACAACAGTGGCTTGCACTAGAAGTCTTGGTGGTGATGGAGTGAAGTGATGAGATTAAAGTAAAGGCAGCAAAATTTGTTGATGGGTTGGATGGAGGAAATGAGGAGTAAAAAAAAATTAAAAAATGATTTCTAGATTCTGAGAAAGACTTAAAAGGATCAAAATATCTCCAGGGAGAAAGAATTCTATTTTGGCCATGTTCAGTTTAAAATACATAGTAAGTACTCTAGATATTCAATAAGTAGTTTGATATCTCATAGCCTGTGGAAGAGGTTAGGACAAAGGGAGTCATCAGACTGCCCGACATCATCTGGAGGTAAATGCAGGTAGGGAAGAGGAGACAACAGAGAACCACACTGAATCTTTGGGTTAGAGCAGGGGTGGAGAAGCCAGCAAGAATACGAGGAAGCCATGGCCAAATCCAAAACACACCATCCAGGAGCCAAGAGAACAGAGCGCTTAAGAAGGAAAACGTAAGCAAGCAACTTCATCAAGCTCCTAAGAGTTTGCAAGTAGTCCTGAAAATTCATCATTGGATTTGACAACATGTCATTTTTCAGTGACACTGACAAGAGTGGCTTTTAAAAATTGTTTTTGAAGCCATGGGAGCCAAAGCCTGAATAGCACAGGTTAAAAAGAGAGTTAGAGATGAGAAAGTGGAGAGATCAAGTATGGATGGATGATTCTTTTCAGAATGTTTGCTTTAAGAGAGGAAAACCATGGTAAGAGCTGGGAGGACATGGGGGTCAAGGTTCAGATTTTGTTTTATTAAGATGGGAGATAGTAGCACATGTTTGTCTGCTGATGACAATGGTCAATAGAGAGGGAAAAAGTGGTCCTGAGCACAGAGGGAGGACAACTGCAGAAACAGAGCCCTGGGGAAGGAAAGGGGGTGAGCTCCAGTGCACAGGTGGGGGCGTTGGTCTTAGTAGAAGCGTGAACCATTCTTATGAATAAATACATAAATGGGAGGAAGGCAGAGTCTGTAAGTTAAAATGCAGATAGGTTGGTAAACTTGATCATGAGAATAGGTGTATTTGTCCTAGGATTAATGATTCTTTCAGTTGATTAAGAAGCAAAATCTCCATTGAAAAATAAGGAGAAGGGAGCAGGGTAAGGAATTTGAACAAGAAGACTTGACCATGGTGTCTTGAACAGTGAGAGAGTTGATGGACTAAGCGAATGTGGCAAGGTTGCCAGGCAAGGTGGAGTGCCCGCTTGAGGTCTGTGGTCACAAATTCGAGGTGAGACCAGTCTGCCTGGTGGGGTGGGGTGCTCTTCTCCAGGCCACCATCAGTGGCTCTGATATAGGAACGAAGTGGGCATGGTTGGGTGCCAGGCTGAGTTTTGCTGGGTGAGAATGATGGAAGAAATGAGGGGCTACTAAGGTGAGGGTTTGCACAAGGATGATTATAGCCACAGATTCTGGAATCTAAGCTGAATGCAAAGTGAATAGAAGACAGAAGGGGATGGCAACACTCAAAAAGAATAGAACCAATCCGCCAGAGGTATAGATGTGGTCAGATAATGTACGGCATGGGTACTGGAAGAGCTCTGCCACTTCCTGCTTTGACAAATTTGGGCAAGTGTCTTAGTTTCTCACTCTCATTTTCCTCATTTGTGAACTAAGAATAATAATATCTAACTCATAGATTTAGAACCCTAAAAAGATTGTTGTTAAATAGTTAATGTTTTCAGGGAGAATACTGGCACATAGTATTTGCTCAAAATCTTTTCTGTAAGGTCCTTTCTCTAGCTAAGGCATTTATATATGACTTTAACTATAGCTACACAATGAGAAATACCTTTATGAAAAGGGAAAATTCAGGCAATAGCTAGATTGTTCCTATGCCCATTTTGGAAGAGATGTGAATTATTCTACTTCTTAAGAATTTCTCTAAACATCTAGCACTGTGTCAACACATCCCAAGTCATGAATCACCACCACCTTTGTCTCTGAGACTATGGAGGGATGGGAAAGTTAGAAATGGTGGATGGGGTCATGACCCTCAATTTTAGGTATATATCCATGCTTTACTGAAAACAATCCTTTTTGTGTTTAAAGCACAAATCTCAAATCAGCATGTTCTTCCTCATTTGCCTAGTATATCAATGAATTAAATTATATTTCCTGGTGTGTGTTGCAAGCATCATAGAGAAAATAGCACTGCAGAATCATATTCCAAGGAAGGAGCAATCCATATCAATACCAATGCTAAATTCAACACCTTCGCCACCAAGCTTAGAGCCTCACCTGTATTTCCTCTCTTGGTGTATTAACCCATCTCCTAGGCTAGAAAACCAAAAGGCAGTGAAGCTTCATCTGTCCTTCCTCTCACCTTCCACATCTGACTGATTCTCAATCCCAGTCATTCCTAGCTCCTAAGTAGCCCTTATACTTGCTGGCCCTGTCCCCACGGTCACTACCTCAGCTCATCCTCATCTCTTGGCTGAATTCTTTACCAACCTTCATGTATATTCCTCTAATTTTTCTTCCTTCTGAGACAACTCTAATGGGGTTTGACCTTACTCATTTTGTGGCACTGACCCTTTGAGAATCAAGCTACGGACACCCTCCTCAGAAAATAAACTCAGATGCACACAAGATACAACTTTTAAACTTCAAGTTAAAGGTATTCTCCTCATCACATCTGTGAATCTCTTGGTGTCACCAAGTCAAAAACTTGAGCAGCATCACTGGTCCAAGGTGAATTTTAGACATTGCAGTGCTTTACAAGCTTCTCTTCCTAAATGACTCCATAGGTAAGTATGCGGTTAAAGTCAAGACTCCTCAGTGTAGACTCAAAGCTCATCCAAATCCTGTTCCAGATTTTCTTTCTAGACCCAACTTGATGCATGTATAACTAAAACATATCAAATATAAAATCATGTCCCATGTTCCTCTCTGCACTCTTGGTGCCTAGCATGGTGCCCAGTGCTGAAAAGATTTAATAAGTGTTTGTGCAGGGAACGAAGGAAAGAAGGATGTTTTTTGTGATCTTATTGTCCAGAGAGATATCCAAAAGGCAGCATTCCCAAGAAGAGCATGAGAGATAGCAAACGTCTTTGGCAAATACTAATAACAACTTCACAAATCCTTCTAATCTCCTTCTCCTCAGCCCTGCTCTAGATCGATACTGGAATCTATTATTTTAGTGCATTTCCACCTCCATTTTCCAACCCCTATTTCCCCAGGGACACTACAGTTCACTGTTTTTTTAGCTTATTAAAGTCATATCGCTGATTTCTCATTCTGAAATGCTCTTACAATGAAGTGATAGAGAGAATGAGGTCTGGAATGAGAAGTCCAAGATGTGAATCTTGGTTTTATCAGTGATTAGTTGTATAATGTGAGGTAGTTATTTACTCTCTCTGATCCTCACCTTCCTTATCCAAAAAATGAATATAATATATGTATGCAGATAAAATTCTACTTTCAAACTGCTTAGTGTATTACCTGGCACATAGTTAGTAGCCAGTACATGTTAGATGTTTTTCTGTAAGACTCAAACTACACTCAAAAACATCTAGACAATTTGTGAACCCTCACAAAAACAAAACCAAAATTTTTTTAAAAAGCACGTTTATTGAGCACTTACTATGTGTGAGGCTATTTACAATCCACTATCTCATTTAATCTTCATAGTAACCCCAAATCAGTTTATTAGTAATCCCTTTTAAACATGAGGCTACTGTAGCCCACAAAATTTATGTCTTGTGCCTAAGTTCAGAGAGAATGACCATTAGAGTCTGGGTGAGCCACGTCCCCATGCTAGAATCTGAACTCTACTGAAGTCTTGGGCTGTCATTACTCTATCTCCACGTTGCCTATGGAGTAAACTCTTGCATTAGATCTTTTGTTAGAGATATCACTTCTCTGTTGCTTCTCCTCCTGGCAAGATGGTGTTTCAGATGGTTGCTCAAACCAGGATTGGAGACTAGATGTCCATACAGAGCCCACAAAAACCTGAATAAAAGTACAGTTTGAAGTCCCATCTCTCCTTGTTCCTCTATAATTTTTCAGTTTCTAATAATCAATACAAAAATGCCTCAAGAAAAATGAAACTATTCCATGAGTCCTGGACTAATGATTTGGCTTTAATGATAGATGTATGTGGTTTGCAAGGACATTGACACCCTACCCAGAATCTCCTGAAATGATTGAAGTCCAAATATTTGGAAAGGCTTCGTTTTGGGAAAGGTTTCATTTCTGAGAGGATAGAGGACTAACATGGGAAGGAGACATTCTGGAATAATTGCTCACAGAAAACAAGAATGAGTTGATAAAGTTGAAATAATCAGAACCCTCAAAGGAAGATTTCATCTGTTATAATCATCAGGGAGGACAAGGCTAGCCTAGACTTATGGGAGGCAGACCCCAGACACTCAGAACACAGGTCTGGAAGGAGAAATGGGACAGGAAGGCCAGGACTCCTTCAAATATACTGTGATTTTTCAATGGTCAGTGATTCCAAGAAGGAGCATGAAAAGGAGAAAGCCAAGAACAATGGGAACACATGAAAAGCTCCTGGTGTACTCAGCTTTAAAGATCATGAAGGTCAGATGGAAAGGAGATGTAACCGCAGGATCAATTGGGAGAATGCTGTAGAGCTGCCAAGAGGATCAATATAGCAAAGACCTAATCGCTCTTGCCTGGTCCGTTCCTTCGTCCAGTTGTTTAGCAACACTAACTGAGCATCTGGCCTTGCAGTAACTGAACAAAAATTCGCCCTCAAGTTTGAGCTTGAGCATTAAACCTTTCTGACTCCTTCTGATCCAGCCCATGCTTATTGTCTTTCATTTTGAGTCATGCATCTATGGTCTCCTTCCTCTCTGATAGCAAGGCCACTTGAGTCGTGCTTTCCTGAATGAAGTAAATGTCTGTGCCAGTCAATGCACAATTGTCGTTTGTGACCTTCCTGAGGTTTCCTGTTTCCTCCTAATGCATTAGAAGAACAAATCAATAAGGTCTGTGTCCCAGTACCTTGGGTAACTGCCATCTTCATGGTTACATCACTATCCAGGCAACTGTGGAACAAGGTGGGGTGTTTAACCCCAGAAGGAGTGGGAGGACTGGAGTGGACTCATTGCAGCCTGACACAGAGACAGTGAAATTGCTCCTGGCTCCCACAGAGGCACAAAGCCTCCCCCACCACGTGGTGATTTGTATTCAGTAGCAGCCCCCTCCCTTGGCACTGGTGGATGGAGCCTCAGATGGAAGAGAACTGAGGAAGAAGGAAGGGGCTGTTGTCCTTGACAAGGAAACGATTGATGTCTCTGCTTTCTCACCCTCTTTAAATTGAGATGGGGACAAGATTAAAAGTTCAGGCAGGAAGCCAACTGGGGATTTACAACACCGATCACCCAGCATCGTGTGTGAAGAAACTTGTGGCCCATGTCTCAAGAAATGAGCCTCCTGAATATTTGAAATTTTCTGCATACTTGCCAGTTTTGGGGCATAGGGCCTTATCATGCCAATAATAATAATAATAATAATAAATAATGAACACTATTGGCTATCATATGCAACATTCTATATTTGATATTTGTTACTTCCTTAATCCTTACAATGGCAATATAATATAGATATAATCATCCCCATTATGTAGAGGAAGAAACTGAGACTCGGGGAAGGTAAGAAGGTTGACTGAGACGTCACAGTTAGCAAGGAGTAGAATCAGGATTCAAACCCAAGTGGGCCTGGCTCCAAAGTACTTGATATTCTAGTGCATCCTGTTGACTATTCTCAAGACACAGATGTAGTTGAGGTACAGTCTGAATGGATACAGCTTCCTCTTCAGTGAGCAGTTCCCTGGGATGTATGAAACTGTACTACTGTCTCATGGCTTGGGTCCCAAGGATGGGGAGCACATTCTCCCAGGCCTACAGCCCTTCTGACTTCATTAGGGGAAGACTTTTTAGTCTCCTGTCCTGCTTCTGGCCTTGTGCCATGGAGGGGGACCTCTTAGAGTTATTGACGTTTTCACAGAAAGAGCAAAGTGCAAAACAGAGCAGGGAATGGACTCAAGCACAGCCTCTGACCGATGTTTCTGAAGCTGACACCCACTGCTAGTACAGGTGGAGATAGTAGAGTCATGGTCAGTCAGGGTCATGTATCAAATCAGCAAGACTAGACATCATGTCCAGGATGAGAGAGTGAATGTAATAAAAATAAATTAAGGGTAGATCTGAGATCAGAGTTGTCAAGGAGATGAGACATGTGGTGATGAACACCTGTAAGGTAAGGGAACCAGAAAGTAGGTAGTTCTAGAAACATGATAACTCACATGAATAGTTTATGATTACACAGGGCTTCTATTTAGAAGGTCCCACACCCAGCTTTGAAAGTAAACCTCGACTTGTGTTAAAGATAAAGTGCTGGAAACCTGAAAGATGAGAATTCATCTTGATAGAATGACTGAGACTTATTTGTAGGGAAGGCACTCCCTGGTAACTCCAATGCATAGAACTCTGTGATGAAAGGTCAGACCTGAAGGCCAGTTAGTTTAGCTCTGTCTCAATGTCATATCTCTACCTTCAGCCTCAGGCAGCTCTCTGTGGGAATAAATGCCATTCATCAGAAGGGGTACGAGGCAAGTTCGTGTGGACTGAGCCACAAAAACCTATTCTTTCTCTTGGAAAAGATCTCAAAGCTACTGGTGAATCAGCAGCATGCTCCTTTTACGAGAACAGCATAGACTTTGGGGTTTATCAAAAGGTGTAATGTCTCGTCAAAATGGCCATCCTGCCTAAAGCAATCTACAGATTCAGGGCAATCCTATCAAAATACCAATAGCATTCTTCAATGAACTAAAGCAAATAGTTCTAAAATTCATAGGGAACCACAAAAGACCCCAAATAGCCAAAGCCATCCTGAGAATGAAGAATAAAGCTGGGGGAATTACACTCCCAACTTCAAACTCTACTACAAAGCCACAGTAATCAAGTAATCAAGACAATTTGGTACTGGCACAAGAACAAAACCATAGACCAATGGAACAGACTAGAGAGCCCAGATATAAACCCAAGCATATATGGTCAATTACTATACAATAAAGGAGGCATGGGGAAATGACAGCCTCTTCAACAACTGGTGTTGGCAAAACTGGACAGGTACATGCAAAAGAATGAAACTGAATTATTATCTAACCCATACACAAAAGTAAACTCAAAATGGATCAAAGACCTGAATGTAAGTCATGAAACCATAAAACTCTTAGAAGAAAACATAGGCAAAAATCTCCTGAATATAAACATGAGCAACTTTTCCTGAATACATCTCTTTGAGCAAGGGAAACAAAAGCAAAAATGAACACATCGGACTACATCATGCTAAAAAGCTTCTGTACAGCAAAAGAAACCATCAACAGAACAAAAAGGCATCCTACAGTATGGGAGAATATATTTGTAAATGACATATCCAACAAGGGGTTAATATCCAAAATATATAAAGAACTCACATGCTTCAACAACCAAAAAGCAAATAACCCAATTAAAAAATGGGTGGAGGATATAAACAGACAATTCTCCAAAGAAGAAATTCAGATGGCCAACAGTCACATGAAAAGTTGCTCCACAGCACTAATTATCAGGGAAATGCAAATAAAAACCACAATGAGATATCACCTCACACCAGTTAGGATGGCCAGCATCAAAAAGACTAAGAACAACAAATTCTGGCAAGGATGTGGAGAAAGGGGAACCCCCCTACACTGCTGGTGGGAATGTAAGCTAGTTCAACCATTGTGGAAAGCAATATGGAGGTTCCTCAAAAAACTAAGAATAGAAATACCATTTGACCCGGGAATTCCACTCCTAGGAACCTACCCAAAGAATACAACTTCTCAGATTCAAAAAGACATATGCACCCCCATGTTTATTGCAGTACTATTTATAATAGCCAAGATATGGAAGAAACCTAAGTGTAAACCAGTAGATGAATGGATAAAGAAGATGTGGTACATATACACAATGGAATACTACTTAGCCATAAGAAAGAAACAAATCCTACCATTTGCAACAACATGGATGGAGCTGGAGGATATTATGCTCAGTGAAATAAGCCAGGCGGAGAAAGACAAGTATCAAATGATTTCCCTCATTTGTGGAGTATAACAACGAAGCAAAACTGAAGGAACAAAACAGCATCAGACTAACAGACTCCAAGATGGGACTAGCGGTTACCAAAGGGGAGGGGTTTGGGAGGGTGGGTGGGGAGGGAGGGAGAAGGGGATTGAGGAGTATTATGATTGGCACACACGGTATGGGGGGGATCATGGGGAGGACAGTGAAGTGCAGAGAAGGCAAATAGTGACTCTGTGGCATCTTACTACACTGATGGACAGTGACTGCAATGTGGTATCAGGAGGGGACTCGACAATGTGGGTGATTGTAGTAACCACATTGTTTTTCATGTGAAACCTTTATAAGAGTGTATATCAATAGCACCTTATTTAAAAAAAGGTGTAATGTCTCATTTCTCTCTAAAGAATTAATAGACTTAAGATATAATATGATTATTTAATTCACGTTTCTTTAATTCAGAATATGATTATTTAATGATGTTGGGTTAAACTTTGCACTCACCTAATTTAATAACTTTGAGCTGCTCTTCTTACATTCACCTACAGAAACTAGACATAAACCCTTCCCAGATAGGCAGATTATTCTGCATTGTTCAATCTCATGCTATTTAATTAAATTAAAAACAAAAAATGAAAACCAAGAGCTCCTTTCTGTGCTACAATAAAGCATGCTTCTTGGGTCTTTTCAGCAGAAGTATGACCTCATGTAGGAAGATCCCACATGAACTTCCCTTGATTTAACCTGGAGAAATCACCTCTTGGATATTTTCAGTGCCACCTATGTCTTCTTCGCATTTTGCTCACCCCTACTTGGTGTAGTGAGCTTCAGCTGGTATTTCACGATTTGAGTTGTTAACTCTTCTGATTCTGAACAAAGGACCATGCTTCATCCTGACAATCTGTACCCTCAGGCTTTTCCTCATGAGTGGTTCCTTCCCAATCTCCCTGGAGATGCTGGTGAAAGGCGATTGAATCTGTACTCCTCATGGGTGAGGGCGCTTCCAACCTATAAATAAAACAAATTTAACCTCTACAGGTTTGCTAATGCTGTGGAGAGATAAACAAGTGGGCTGGCTGGTCCAAGGCTTTTCACAAAAGAGCCCAGGGCTTAACCACATAATAATAATAATAATTCCCCGTTTTTGCAGACTTTATCAAAAAGAAAGCAAGCTGAAATAGACTGTACTTACAGAACATGATGGTTGAAGGATTTATGGTCACCTAGTACATTTGAAATTGGGGTGAAATCTCCCAGGAATAAGGACTCCCATCTTTTGTGCACTGAATACCATTTAATTGACTACTCACCGTATCCCTACTTCATAATGTATAAATTGTTACACCAGGACATTTAAGGTGATTTAGAAATAAATAAAATACTCTTCCTATCCTTGAAAATAATTCATTAGTGGGGCCGATCATGGTTTTTAATTTTTTTAATATTTCACAAATGTTCGAATGAGATTATTACTATTATAGGATAGAGGATGGGAAGCAAAGCAGTGTGAAATGCAAAGGACATTTGGAATTAGATGGACCTGGGTTCATATTTTTGCTCTGGGGCTTATTAGCTGAGTGACTTTGGGAAAGTCCTGCTGACAAATGAAGATAAATAATTACTTGGTAAAGGTGTTGTGAAAAGCGTATGATGCAGACATCAACCCTCAACAGAGTGTGCTAAAAAATGCAGTTCTCTTTTCCTTTCCCTGCAAATAAAGGCTATAATAATACAGGGGGAGTAAAATTTTAATATGGGAGATACAGGAAGGGTGCTGTGAAGAGGCAGCAATTTAGCTGGGTAATGGTAGGTCCAATAAATCAGATAAATTGCTTACAAAGAGGAATAAGAATGTGGATAATTCAGGGAGATCAATTTCCATGACCAAAGACCCAGAGTCAGAAATAGTGATGAATCTCAATAGTAAATTAGAAACTGAGGAGGATACAAGTTTAGGAAGAAAGATGGCTTCAACAAAGGCTGGGATGTTGGGCAGCAATTGCATGTGTTTATGAAGAAGGTATCTGGAAACAGGTATAAAATAGGTAGGGTAGGAGAAACAGGTGGGGGGGCATAGTAAAATAATGTTTACGGAGTGCCTTTTGTGCACCAGGCATTGTACTACATGTTTATATACCTTAATTCAATTAGTGCTCACTATGATCCAGAGTTATGGATATTATTAGGTCCTCAACAGGCTTAGAGAGTTTCAATTATGTGCTTAACATAATTGCATAACATTGCATAATGTTATGCAGACAATTAAGGACAGAGACAGAATTCAAATCTAAGCCTATGTTACTCTACATCCTATTCATTCACCAGGCCTTTCAGGAAAATCAATTTACTGGATCTTGGAATCGCTTAAGCATGAGATGATAGAGGCCTGAAATGGGGTTTCGCCACACACAAAAGAAATGGAGATGGCTGGCTGGTTGATGGGTAGACAGACATGGGTAGATGCAAAGATGAATGGAAGGATGGACATATGGGTAGAGAAGGGATGAATGGACAGTTGAAGAGGTATTGTGGAGGTAGTATCAATACAATGAAGGAACTGGAAATGACAAGGCATTATGTATAACTTTTGGTGCCAGAACATCTCGTAAAATCTGACAGCATTAATGAAAACCAAACACAGGAAGAAAGAACAAGTTACTAGAATAGGGGAAAACATCGGTGCTGTGACTCAGAACAAAATTTCATGGGAATCATCTGCTAAAACATTGCTAACTGTGACTATGCTCATTGGAGGCTCAGAGCGGTGTGGACAGACAGATCAGCCACCAATGCCCCAGGGGTGAGTTTGCCTGCTGGGGATGGACAGGCAGCCTGATACGCAGCCTGCATTGGGGAGACTCGGGCTGAGTCTGCAGAGTCTGTCTCAGCCCTTGCCACCTGCTTACATGTGGCCTCTGATGGAAACTTAATTAGTGAAAGATTAGGAAAATAAATTCTTCAAGTATCTGGCAGGCAAAAGAACAGGTTGTTTCTTTATCTTGGTGAACTCTGTATTGGAGTCACTTGAAAACAGACTACTCACAAGGAATGCTGTCTGAGGACTCTGGCTGCCCTGCACTGGAGGATCCTCGCCCATGCCGAAGGTCCTGTTCTGGTGTAGCCTTCTCTCTGGAACTTTCTCATCCGTGTGGACTGCCCTGCACCCCAGAGCTAGGTGGGAATGCTATTTCCCAGAATTCCCTTCCCTACATTGTTCCAAGTTAGTATGGGCCCTGAGAGACATTTTGCATGAGTTTTGGATGGTTGAGTTGAAGCAGAATCCATATCCATTTCACACTCAGAGGGCCAGTGCGGGAGTGCCAGGCACTCTTGCAGATCGTGCCTGTTATTGCTTGTCTGCTGGCTTCCCTCATCGCCACGGGGCAGCAGCCACGCCAGGAGCAAGTCCAGTCCCCAGTGAATGCTCCTCAGCTTTCCCAGTTGCTAGGTCACAATAGGTTTAGCCTCATGATAAAAGGCACCAGTTCTGCAGGACTCACACATCACTGAACTTGAAGCCTTGAAGGCAATGAGAGACTGACACAGGTTTCAGGCATCTCATGGGCTCTGATGCGTCCCTGCTCTCCTTCACTTACATCCATCTTTGTCACCCAATGTCCATCCTACTGACTCCAGGCTCCACACCAGTTCTGATGACCAGGGGTCAGCAAAGCATGGCCCGTAGGACAAACCTGGCCTGTCTCCTGTTTTCGTAAATAAGGTTTTATTGGACCCTAGCCTGCTTTGGTGCTAATATGGCAGAGCTGAGTAGTTGCTACAGAGACTGTGTATCTTTCAAAGCCTAAAATATTTACTATCTCATCCTTTACAGAGAAAGTTTGCCAAACCCTGGTATAGAAAATAGCCATACACAGATTGTTAAACCAATTCCCACAGTCATGTAAGGTAAAATCCTTAAATATATATGCATATATGTAACACATATGTATGTACATGTATATACACACATGTGTGCATATGTATATAGATAGACATTTATCAGTTGTTTCATTTCTCTGATAAAATGCTGATCACTACACAGCCTCTACTCTGATACTTGTGAAGTAGAAAAATGGAACGCCTCCCTGTCCTGTGTTGCCACAGGATTTTGCTATTATAGCTCTTGCCTTATTGTATTTTGATTGGTTTGTATCTCTATCTACATAGTCTCTTTTACTAAATAATGAAATTCTAGAAACCCTGTTTCTCCAAATACCATGTTCAGTAAAGAATAATTAAATGAATGAATAAGTAAATAAGGAGTAAGCAAGTGAATAAGTGTAGAAAAGAACAAATGGATGTTTCCCTTCCCCTAGTTTGGCCCCTTGCCGCTGTGAATGCCCGTGGTCTCGCATACCAGCACACACAGCCACACTCTGGCAGCCTGCTTGATGCGGCCCTGGGAACCCCGCTTGCCCAGCATGACAGGCCCTGGAGCTCTTCTCCAGGGCTGTGCTGTCCTCTGTGCCCCATAACTTGACAGGAAGGAAGCCCCGTTCTGGGTGGACAGTACTTGAACAGTGCCCCACTGGTGGCAGACAGCCCTGCAGTCACTGCAGTGATGGCGGCCCTCTGCCACAGCTGCGGGAGGAGAGCTAGCAGGTGCCAGGGGAGGATGTGCTGGCACATGGGAGGCACCCTGCTTTTTGGCAAGCATTTCATGCTCAGGCCTCAGCTGAATCTTCTGGCAGCTAAGGACAAAGGGGAGGACTCTGTGAGAACTAGGGTTCCTCCATGACCTTGGTCAAGTCATGTAACCTCTCACCTGCCAAGCTCTGAAGTACTATGACTTTGTGATTAAGAACTCAACATTAAATTGGTAGCTTTTGACTCCTACTGATATTTTTCTCTGCCCCACGTTGCTTCTAAAAAGGAAATCACTTCAGAAAGGACAGTGGGAAAGGGGGAATTCACTCTATTGAAAGATAATGCTATAAAAAAAAAAAATGTAACTAGCATTTATTGGGCACTTATGTCCCAGAATCTCTACAAGGCATTTTAAATGTGTACTGGTTGCCACTGCCTTTAGAAATTGAATTTCATGTATGTATATGTATCTTAGAAGATTCTCCACATGCAGTAAGAAAAGAATTCAAATAGTGAAGTTTTTTACTATCCTAAGTCATATGTGATGTTTCTGCATACATACATGCAGAAATATATATAAATATCTATGAATATCTATCTCTCTATAAATATATATCTCCATTATTAACTCTTAATTACAATAATAAAAATCACACCGTCTGCTGAGTAACTACCATATACCAAGCACATATGTTTCAAATATTTAATTTAATCTTGTCTTACTGAGGAAAAACTCAGGATCAGAGAGCTTAAGTGACTTGCCTGAGGCCACACAGCCAGGAAGTGACAGAGTCTAAATTCAAATTCAAATATGTCTACCTCCAAAGCCATTGTTGTTTCTCTTGTGTTGGACCTTTACAGTGAGTCTGGAAGGACCCACAGTGTCCTACTGCTCTATGAACATTCCCAAATGGCCTCGATGCAATCCTATGAGCAAGGTCTTTGTTAGCATCTTGGTAGGTAGATCTGGGGCTACAAACCACAGCCAGACATTTCCCGTTGACATCAATTGCCAATTGACACATGAGAAACACTATATATTGATTCAGTGTCAAAGCTGCAAAGGACTGAGGAGACAGCACCCACCTTTTCCCAGGCGAGGATGTTGAGCCAGGAGAAGAGAGCTGCTTGTCTGAGTTCCCACAAAGGCAGAGTTTCAAGTAGGTCTCCATATCTGTTAGATCAGCTTTTTTACTCCACTATCACTGCCTCCTCTGCACTCCTGCCCTCCTTGGGAATTTTTAATTAAGCTTGGAAGTGTAAGCATGTGTGTGTGTGTGTGTGTGTGTGTGTGCACGCATGTGGGCATGTGTGACTCTGAAAGAGAAAGATCACAGGAGAGACCTGGCCGGGAGAAGACCAAGTGAGGGAAGAAAGTCAGGAAGCCGAGTATCTCTGTACAGTCAGATAAAACATTTTCAATGGCAAGGCAACAAAGGCAACATCCTCATGAAACTTCCCATTCTGGATTAGAGCAAGAGCAGGCCTTTGAGTGTTTTTCTGAGGCTTTCTGCCACTGCTTTGCAAACCCTAGAACTGAGAAAAACAGTTAATGAATGCCCTGGTGCTTTGGAGGTAGCAAAGGCAAAGCAATCATGTCACGGTGAACTGGAGCCGGAGCCGGAGCCGCCGGTTCATTTCCTTTCCCGTGGGAAATGGGGGCGTCCCCAGCTTTGAGGGGCCTCTGTGATCCTCCGTGTCTGTCCCTCTGACCCTCTCTTCCAGATGCGTTTAGAATCTAATGATTCTTCTCCTGGCATGAATTGAGGTGCTCCCTCTACACACCCCTACTCCAATCAGCAAGGATGTGTCAGTGTGAAACCCGCAAAGGGTAGGCAGTAAGAGCATATGAAAAGGGAAATACCCAGTTGCTCCAGATTCATCCCCTCCAGTGTAATAAATAACCTATGAGATGGGGCTGATGGTGGGCAGGGAAAAGATGCATCATTCACTTTCATTGAGGTCACACTGCCCTTCTCTGCTCTTTTCAGAGAAAAGCTTTTTTGTTTTAATACATGCACGCCGCTATCACTGACACATGCATGCTCCCTGCAAGAAGCCAAAGAAGCATTCTGGTCATCTATAGGCCACTCGGCTTCTTCAAAGTTGAGGACGATTTTAAACATCAGACATCTCCAATATTCCTCAGCAATGGTTTATGTACCTGCATAGACAGATGAACAAGGGGCCAGGGGAATGTATTAAAATACATGTATGTGTACGAAGGATAGGAGAGAGAGAGAGAGAAGAGAGCAAGCCAGAATAGGATACAGATAAATGTCTCTCCCCATTTTCAGAGTCTTTTTGTTTCAGGCCATAGTGGTGGTGGCGCATTGGAAGGGTTCTGGAATTTCAGAACACAAAGTAGCAGTTTTAAATAATGAGAGAAGATTCCACATGGAACGCTCATCTGGCTGTGGCAGCCTGTGACTGAATGAGAGAAAAGTGCCCTAGAAGCTATTCATTACGAATTCACTGGAAGCTCTCAAACGAGGCTGGCAGAAGCTGAAATTGAAGTGGTCTCTGACCTAATTTTCTTCTGCATGAAACATCTGCATCAAGGCTCTCTTTGATGTATTCCACTTGGCTCTGTCTACGGGATTGTATCACATGGCCTCCGTGTTGCCTTCTTATTGAAAGACATTTCCAGCCTGTGCAAGGTGATGCGGTGTTACTGTTACCCAAGCTAATCACTCAATGTGCTCCTAAAATAGAAACAAAAGCAGTTCAGAGACAGTGTTGTCTGCTGACTGTTCTGCAGCCTGGGCTCCTGGCTTTCCAACTCCGATCTGTGGTATTCGCCTCTTGTAATTCCAAAACAAAGGAGAGGGAGAAGACAGGTGAAGCCACGCAAGATAATGTTGAAGGACCAGCAGATTTATGTCTGAGAAGCTCCATCTGATTCGGTCCCACACTCCACGGACTAGGATTTTGGTACCACTTAAAACCATGCAGAGCCATGCTGAAAGATGTCTGTCTTAAGAAGGAAGGATCTCTTGATGTAGGTGTTGCATTTATTCTAAATTTAGATTGACACCCTCAACTCAGAGAGAGAGAAAGAGGTGTACTGAATGTTGAGTGTTTTGTGATTGTTTAGTGATCTATGGACTACTTTTAAAAATTGCCTTTTCCCTCTTAAGTGCTCCCAACCTAGTAGAATACAGGAGTGAATTTTAAAAAGCAATAATGATAACAATCTTCTTTTAAAGCCACTGTAATGAGGCATCTTCATGTTCCTGGCAGAACAGCTCTTGCCTTTCTCCAGAAAGGTTTGCTGCACAGACCCCATTAATGGTGTGCTGCTGTTCCCCACGTCCCAGCGTTATGAGAATAATGGTGGCGTCTTTGTGTCCCACCCCCTGAAGAAGAAACCTTTGAAATTGTAAATGACCGTGCTGCAGGTTTTAATGTCTGCTTCTGAGAAAGAATTGGGAAATGTGCATTCACCAAGCAAGATGCAGCATGCCTTTGAAAAAGCCTTTCTGCCTGACTCCTCGGCCCCACGAATTCAGATGAATATACATTCTTGTAGATGCCTTCTAGTTCTCTTTATGCCAGAAAGAATTACCGATGTTATCAAGAGCCACCTTTTGCCCAAATATTGATACTGCCATGGACAAATATGCAGTCACTCCCTCCCCTTCTAGGGCTTGCTAATCAAACAAAGCAATCAGACATGAGGCATTTGGGAGCCAGTAGAATCTCTGAGGTCAGGTGCTGAGCTGGTTCTTGGATGGGGAGTTAATATGACAAACAGTCAGATGTGTGGGTGCTCACTGACCTACCTGTTAACGAACTCCCTGCAGAGAGCCCAGGAAGGCATTAGACTTGGGGCCCCAAGTTAGGCACCTCAGTCATCTTTGAGAATTGAAGAGATATCCTTCCCTGCCAGGAAGCCTTCCCTCATTGTCCTCTCTGTGTGGAGGCCTTGTAAGAGGGCAGCTTGCCAGAGCAACTTGGTTCTCCTCTATCAAAGCACTTAGAACTTCTATCATCTGTCTTCTTTCTTAGGCTGTGTCATCTAGAAGACAGGCACTGTACCTTATCTTTGTAGTCAAGATGTCCACCACCAATAAGCTCCTCACAGTTTGCCTGGGACACTCCTGCCTTTAGCCTGGGAAGTCCAGCATCCTGGGAATCGCCTATTCCTGGGCAAACCACTGGGCCCACAGTATATGCTCAATAAATGTGGTAAATACCTTAATAAGAAAGGCATTTCATTTATCTTCATCACTATTGTTTTGCAGATAGTAAACTCCAGGATTAGTGGTGATTACCCACAGTAGTGATTAGTATTCACTACCCACAGTATCTCTCTGCCAGGAGGGGAAAATGTCAGCAGAGCCTAACTCTCCCAGTTGTCAGGCCCACCTGACAGGTGGCAGACTGCCAACGCCTGCAGTCACAGGGGCAGCTCTGGGCTGAGAAGCCAGCCCAATGCTGTCTGGGACAAAACAGGGCTCTGCACTCCAGTTTCCTCAGGGGTACTGTTAACAAATAGGAGATCTTCTTACAAAGGTCTGAGTTCTTATAAGGCACAGGGGTGTGTGTGTGTGTGTGTGTGTGTGTGTGTGTGTGGTGTGTGGAGAGAGAGAGAGAGTAGGTGTGCGAGGAGAAGAGGGGAGAGGAGGGCGAGACAGCTCTTCATGGCTGGTGCTCCGCTCTCGTGGAGATCTGAGGCTCATCAGGACCAGCAGGCCCGCTGTGCTTCGGTCCAGCCTCCCTTTCTAATTTCATCCCTAATCACTGCCTCCTCACTCACCCTATTCCTGCCGGAAAAGCCCCCCTGTGACTCCTCAAGCCCACACCCTGTACTGAGTACTCCCCCCTACCTAGAATGTTCTCCCCACAGGTATCCATGCACCTGCTTCATCTCCATTCAGGCCCTAGTTCAGAGACCTCACCTCACCACCTAGGATAAAGGGCCACTTCCCTGTCCATCTGTGCTCACCCCCTGACCCTGCTCTCGTCGTCTGCCCCGCCCTTACCTTTCAGACACATTATACACATTTGTCCATCTAAAGGACACCATCTAATTGAACATTCTGGGATAGTGGCGACATTTTCTACCTGTACCAGCCAGTGAGTTAGCCACTAGTTACATGCAGCAACTGAAGGACACAAAAGAAGTAGAAGTATTTGCGTACTTAAAATTCACTAGTGAAATTGATAAACTGAATTTTCAGTTTTTTAAACTTTCACTAATTTAATATAAATTCAAACAGCCACTGGCTAGTGGCTACCAGGTTGGTCAGTGAGGCTCCAGAAATGCCCTTGAGAGCAAAGGTTTTTGTTCTTCCCTTTTGTTTCCTGTCACACTTCCCAGTTCCCAGAGCAATGCCAGGCACATAGGAGGACTTCAATAAATATTTTAAAAATAAATTAATAAATTTAGACATGAAACAGGCATCTCTGATCAGGAAACAACCTAATAAACCAGGCTAATTATAAATTTCAATTATCTCAGGTCAGGATTCAAAATGGCAAGATGCCTAAGAAGACCCTTCAGATACAGAAGTTGTCAAGGGACTTGCCCTGGCCCAATTATGACACCTCCCTGAACCTCAGTCTCCTTATCTGTTAAATGGGAATATTTGCCTCTTAGTATTTAAGAGATCTGTCACTGAATAAGTGCTCAGTAAACTGAGCTCTCCATTGACACATGAAGCAGATGTGTAAAAGCATATGGCTATATATGTAGAAAAGCACTTTGAAGAATGCTCATTTGTGCTTGCCAATGATTACTACTCTGAAGGAGGGGGATGATTTATTTTCATTACAAAATGAGTCTTTGCTCAATAAAAGAATCCAACAGCAGAATTTTCTTAAAATAATTAATTCCTTGATGATTTTTAAGTAAGAACACATCCTGAAAAACCAGGGGCCGTGTAATTTATTGCGCAAAGTTAGGTCCACGTGTTTTCAAGACTGCATTAGGTTGCTCCTTTGACAGGGTCAGTCTCTCATCTTCTTTTTCTAGGATTTTGCTTTAATTGTTAGTTGCAGTCTTGGAAGGGGCTAGCATTCATTCCGTCTCTTGGCTCAGCAAGTAGTAATACATTACAAATGTGCCAACCACTCTGCCTGATGCTGGGAATGCACTTCCACAAAAGGACAAATTGAGTAAGTTAATACACGCCGAGCTTTGAAGACAGTACCTGACACACTAAACCCTCAATAAATTTTAGCTGCCGTTGCTGCTGTTCTGCGGAACTTAGAGTCCAGTGGAGGAAAGAGATAGGAAACAAGCATATGTATGATCAGAATTATCTGCAATGCAAAGTTCAATGGCACATATAAAACAGAGTATATATCCCGTAACCTTAGGGACAGCGCCTAGGCCTGACCCCAAAGTGGCCCTGCGTCCAGCCATCAGGTAGGAGGATTTCTGATCTCAGTGATAATGGTCATAAAATCCTGCTTCTGGAAGAGCTGAGTCTGCCTCAAGGGGATTATGAAAAGTGCGGTCAACCACTTAATAGGACAAAGAGCTGTGATTTCATCTTGTTAGATGAACTTTTTTTTTTTTTTTTGCCAACTAGCCAATAAATGTTATTTGGTAAATGTCTACAGACATGGCCAAAAAAATCTCTAGCAGGATGAAATGAAAGAGTGTCTGGGGGCAGGGGCCACTTCTCATTAGTCAGTCAATGAAGGCTGCTGCCCGCAGAAGACATTCTGCGAGTGACAAGGAGGAACCAGGCCCCAAAGATCTAGGGGCACAGAGTTCATTCCAGTTAGAACACGTTCACCATGCAGATTCAATACAGGGGCAAATGAAAGACAGGGCGGGTAAGACAAACGTCTCCCCTCAAGGACTTCAGGGGATGTAGGGGGCTGAAATGTGCCCACTAAAGCTGGCAATGGTAAAGGCTGATGGAGAAAATCTGAAAGAGCTAAGTAGGAATGGAGGAAAGATCTCACTTCATCTCTCTCTGCCAGCCATCTTCTCTCTTTCATCTTGCTCTCTCTCTCCCCTCTCCCCCCTCCAGCACCACCAGCATTCACTGAGCCTCCCCGAGGACAATAGAGAAGCAGCCCTTGATGAGGCTGGGGCGATGCTCCTATCTGCCTCCCAGCCCACATTCGCCTTGCTTTGACTTTGCTCCATGGAAAATAAATCATAGCCACTCCATTCCCAGTAACCGTCCCCAGGGAGCTGAGACCTCACCTCCTCTCTGGAGCCTGCCTGCAACATGGGATTGTCAGGTACAAAGAGAAAACCTTCAGAGACCCACACCCCATTTGGAGAGGGAAGAGGGTCAATGGGAATAATTGCTAGCAGTTGAATGTGAGCTGCTGTAGAGGGATTGGAAGGAAAAGGTCTCAGGAAGGAAAGAAAGAAAGAAAAGGAGGGGAAAAAAAGCACTCTCCCCCTCGGCTCCCCCCCATGCTCCATAGGCTGTGCACAGAGAACCGCATGGTGGTCTGGGTCCTTGTAGAACATTTGTGTGCTGGACAATAGCACAGCCCGGCTTCAGATCATCAGCTGCTGTTTTCTGGTTAGCTCTCCCTTTATGTGTCTGCACAATGCAGGCCTTCAGTCACAGTGACTCTTGAGGAATACATCTGGTTTTTTCTTTCAGACGCTCTGAAAAGGTCAGCCTGTTCGTTTCTTAGACGCGAGACACCACATATTTTTTTCTCCCCCTGAACAGGAAAGACAGACCTACACCTTTTCTTGCCTCCTGGTACATAATTAGACATGGTGTAGCTCTAGAAACCAGCCAGTCAGCCCATCCTCTGCACTCTTTATGAGATACACAGCCCAGCTTCCATGCCGCTGAACTCCTGGTCTGCTCACAAAGCTCCGAATGGTCCTCATTCCCAGCGCCATGCCCTGGAGTTCTGTGCTTGCTGTTTGTTAATTGTGGCAATGATCCCCATCACCCTGCTCTCTCCCAACCAGTCTATGATGGATGCTGTCTCTGGCAGAGGGAAGGTCTGAGAGTTTCTTCAAAACAAAAAAAAAACAAAAAACAACATTTTAATCATTTTCACTCCAGTAATGGTAAAGATTCTTCATGTGCATTGTAACATAATAATATATGTGCCCATGAGGAAAGAATGATCAGCAGCTGGTGTCTGACAAATTATCTCATTCTAGACAGGTGAACGGTCCGCAGTAGGGAGAGACTGGAGCCTGAAGAGGCAATCTGGCACACAACTGGGGCTTCACCTCTCAGGTGATGGAGGTCCACAGGGCCCACTGCATCCGTGCCTGGGCCTTGGAGGTTTTCCTCTGGCTCTCCTGTTCTCCCATCACCTCCCAGAGCTCCTGACAGCCATGGAAAAGAGGATTACTCTCTGGGCTCAGCCAGGCTGTATTTTGCCCCTCCTCTAGGGCACCCACATTCTAACCACAAGAAGCAATAACAGTCCACCCCTGCCATGAGCCACGTTCTTTCATGTGTGGTAACATGCTATTTCCTTGCAGCCATAATAGCCTGGCCCCACCTTGTACTACTATTTCATGTTCGAAACCCATCTAGGCTCCTTCGCTAACTCTGCTAAAGAGTGTTAGTCACTCTTTCTTCTGGAAGCTTCCAGCACCTTTTCCTAGTAACTGTACTGCAGCGCTGTGTGGTTATTTGTTTTCTATGTTCTTTTTGACAGCAGCTACCATGTGTTTTTAATGAACTGTGAGTGTGAGGTACTGTTCTAAGTGCTTTTCTTCTCTTGCTTTGTTTAATCCTCATGACCTCAAGAGGAGGGAATTCTCCCCTCTTAACAATGAGGAAACTGAAGATTTATTTATTTTGCATCCTTGGGCCCAGGGTGATCCCTGAAGCGGGTGGTGGAGCTGGGAAAGCCCAGCCTTACCTCTGCTTCTGTCTCTGAGGGGCCTCAGGGCTACTCAAGGCTCCTTTCCACATAACACCAAGTAACCTGTACTGCCTTAGCGGGGTGTTGTTATGAGGGTCCAAGGTGATTGCTCTGCCTATGTTGTCCTTATCTCAGATCCTGTCTGTGAGTTTATTTTTGGCACTTTTTTAAATGCCAGTTTCCTTCCAGAGTAGACACACTTTGAGGGCCAGGGCACCACCTGCCTTGTTCACATCTATGTTCGCAGTAACTAAAACAGGACATGTTACCTCTTAGGAGCACAGTCCATTTTTTGATGAACAGATGAGGAATGAATTAAGCAATGCCAAGATTTGATATTGTGATCTGTGTTCAATCTGGGTCACGATTACAGTCAACATCCTGCGGAAGGCTCTGGGGTAAGGCAGCACCCACTAAGAAGCAGGAGCTTGTAAACAGTGAGTGCTTGGATTGCTAACTTCGATGGAAGAGCCCAAAGCCTTTTTCAGCATTGTTTCCCCTGTGCCAAGCGCTTAACCCCTTCTGGTGGGCTGGTTTACAATACAGAATAGCACTGTTGATCACTTCTTATCACTATGGGAGAAAACTGAGGTTGCTGGCAGCTATCCCTTAAAGTAGTCTTTTAGAAGTTTAAGGAGCATCTATTCAGAAATTATGATTTGCATCCCTATGATGTGCTGGACATTACAAACTCAAAGACATTTATCCTATGTGTAAGGACTGTTACTGTAGATCACATCTCACTCAGTCTCCATGTAAGAATAAATCAGTCTCTCCATTTTTTGAGTGAAGCAAACTAAGTCTCAGACTGATTATCTAACCTGCCCAAGATCATACAACTTTTAAGGAACAGAGTGGAAACTTGATTGTCCATGATACAACTGTGAACTCTGGTGCTAAGGTCAGAACGTTATTCATTCTATAAAAAACCTGTTAAATAGAGAGGTTTATAAAGCTCAGCAACCTAGGCTGATAAGAGTAATTGAGAAACTGTATACTGACATCTGTACCCTTGAAAACTGAACAAAGAAGAGAAACAATAATTTGAGATGTCCTACTGGTCAGCACAGAACACAGGGCTGCTCATAAACCCGAGGAAGTCAGCTATAATACATGTACTTACGGCCAGCATTCAGAGATGGGGATTTGCTTCTATCTTGAGAATCCCACCCAAAGAAGGAAAAGAGAAGACCTCTTGACTGGGGTGTCTCTAAAGAGAATCCCAGAGACTTTGGTCTTTCATGTTGGATCTCCCACTTGAGGATTAAAATCTGTCTCCTGGGCTTCATTGTGTGGCACCTTCCTTTTGCTTGTGTTTATAGTAGACATATAAAGGACTCTCCATAATCTAGCCTCTCAAGTTTAAAAATAGCCACATGTCCTATTATGCTGCAATTCAGAACCAAAGAAGACTAAAGGCAACAACAGTTTATCCTATTAGATTTCTTGATTGGCTTAAAAACCAATGTATTTTTAACAGGAAACCCAAAGGGACCCAGCTTGGTCCACAGCCACAGTCTCTGTGAAGAGTAGCTCTAGGACACAGAAACAAGAGTGAAACCTTCATTAAATCCCCTCTGAGGGAGTAACCCACCCCTCCTGCTTACACTGATGGCTGGATATGTGCATTTCCTTTTCCAACACTGGGTTTGTAGAGATCTTATTTAAGTAGGATTCTTTTTTACACTGGGGTTTGAAAAATTTGAATTTAAGTGAACAGGTTAATAGGACTCGAAGCATCTCCTTCTAAGATGGGCCTGGTTGAAGTCACATTCTGTAAGAGGGACAGCTTCCTTTTTTCACATAATCTGGTGACTAGAATTTTGTGTGAGGTAGTTCCTAGATGAGAAGGAGAGCCACAAAAATACCTGAAGGGGTTCCTTAAAATGGAGCTTAACATAGCCCACAAAAGGATTTATTGGGCATTACAAAATATACCTTCTATGCGGAACTAACTGCAATTTATTATTAAGTGTAGCCAATTGTATATAAATACATGCAATGTCTTATTAATGATATATAAGTAGCAATAGGGTCTTCTTAAGAACTTCAAATCCTCTTCACTAAAACCAAAATTAACTTTAGGGAACTATGACAAAAATAATGTCTCTGGCTGATCTGGTCTGGATACCTCTTCTTGAGTTTTCTTAATTCCACTGGACTCCATGTACTACCCCTCCAGAAGTTTCTGTCAAAACAGGCTGCTAACATTGGCCTGCTTTCTCCAGTTCCAAGCAGTTCCGAGAATTGTTCAAAGTTTACTGGAGTATCTAGGTTTTATCGACAATAATCTTAAGATCATTCTCTCCCTCATTTATTCCCCATTGCTGCTAGACTGAGCATATTGATTATTATTCTGGAAAGAATTCCTCTTTCCATTTGCTTCTAATTGCAACTCAGAACTCTAATCCAGAACTGTCCTATAAAAATATGAGAACTAGAAATAACCACATATGCAATCTCAAATATGCTAGTAACCAAATTAAAAAGTTTTTAAAAAGTAAAATTAATTTCAAGGAATATGTACACATATATATGTATATATGTACATATATAACATCAAACATAGTATTTCAGCATGCTCTCATTTTTCTTTTTAATCATTAGTGAGATCTCTTGTGTTCTCTTTTTTTTCTGTCATACTGTGTTTCCAAAACCTGGTATGTTTTTTTACCCTATAGCTTATCTGAGTGTGTACTAGTCACAGTGCATGTGCTCAAAAAGCCACGTGTGGCCAGTGGCTACCATACTGGACAGAACAGCACAAAGCTTCTCTAGGGGGATTTTCATCCTGCTTCTGTTTGGGTGGAATATTTAACTTCTTAATTCAAGTCAATCTAAAAACAACTTCCTACTCACTCACCAAGTAGTTGCACTGTGACAGTCCTAGTGCAATCCCAACTCCACAGCCTCGTCCACCTCAACCCCCTTGAAGTATTGGTGTTTACTCCTTTGTTTTCTGCACATTGGAGGTGCTACATTTCTGCTCCTGTGGCTTACGGAGTTTCATGCCTCCTCCTCTCACTGGAGATCCCCGTGTGCAGAACATCTAATAGGTCCCCTCTGAGGTCCTTCCCAACTTCCCTGGAGCCTGCTTCATGTCTGCAAGTATAGTAGGAGAAGCGAAAACACACAGGGACTCTGGACTGAAGGCAGTGGGCGTGAGGAGTGACAGGAGGTGGAAAGCCAGAAAAGGAAGCATCCTAGGGGTGGAAGAGGAGGAGAAGAGAAAGAACTGAGAGCAAAGAAGCAGTAGAGTATGCAGAGAGCATAGAAAATGGCCGGCAATTACTGGGGGAATGGTATTCTAGCTGTTGGGATGATCAAAATGGACCAATTGCAAGGGTTAAGTAAAATGTTTATTTTATTCCTTTCTTCTCCTCTGCCAGCCTGACTGAATACAATTAACGGGAACCCTGCACTAGCTACATACTAAAATTAGATGTTAGTTTGACTTCTCACTCACCGCATTAGTACACTGACACCTCTTACACATAAGTGCCTTTCTCACCAGGTTCACTCACCTTATACATCCTTCCCCCAAAGTTGTATGTTAGCAAGGAAACATGAAGGTTTTGTTCAGTTGGCTTGCCTGTGCAATTCAGCACCTCATGGTGGACTAGAAAATACACAGGATTAGAGCCATCAGACCTAGGGACAAATCCTGGCTCCATACCATCGCAGCATCACAACTTTGGGTAAGTCCATTTAGCTCACTTAGGCACAGTTTCCTTGTCTACCAAAGAGACATGCATTTCTCTTTCTTAACTACCTTGCAGGGATCTGGGAGAAAATAAATAAGATCATGAATGAGGAAGCACTTAAAATATCTTAAGTCTTAGGCACAAAGATTATTATGTCTAAACATTTAACAGGTTTCTCCCAGTTTACAGATAGGGAAAGCAAGGCTTAGACATATAACACTGGCTTACCCAGTGTCTCCCAGAGACCAAGACATGAGATGAAAACCTAGTCTACCACCTCCCAGCCCCAGCCTGTGTCCCCCAACCATGTTGTCTTTCTGAAAACATTCCTCACCCAACACCCATTGAACATAATTCCTCTTTAGCCATCAAGAGAAAAAAAGATATTTTTAGAATTGAAATAAAATCTGTCTTTAACCAATAGCTCTTTGAAAGATTGACATAAAAACAATTGCTTTTCCCAAAATTTCTTTCTCTTCTCCATCACCTGTATATATTACTTTGTTGCTACTTATAAAAGCTGAGATACTTGGAAATTTTAGCCTAAAAAAATGACTGAAATATGTGTCCTTGGGTTTTTTCTTTATTATGTACACTCATAGCAAGAATGTATGGATTTTTCACTTTCTAAATATTTCCATAAATAAATACTTCTTAAATCAATTGATTTTCAGTGAAATAATTCACTAAAGGAAATCATTCACTTTCTGTTTTCAGTTATGACTTGCATATAGAAAGCCAATGACCAAGTTTATATGCACACTTACTGTGTACTAATACTACTTAAATATATATTCCTTGACCCCCATTGACGATGTACTATAATGACAACATTGCAGTGCTTCAGAGCTGGTTCAAACCCCAGAAATGCTTCCAGCTCTGGGACCTTAGCATATCACATTCCCCTTTGAGCCTTATTTTCATCATCCATAAAGTGGAAATAATGCCATCTGTGTCACGTAATTCCTGAAATAAAATAAACAATTTTTAAGTAAGAGCTCTAAGAAATTCAGAGTCTCATAGAAAATAATTTTTTTATTGAAATTCTTTCAAGCTACAGCTACATTAAGCAAGGATATTCACTCTGTGCCCTACTGTACCCTGAGGGTCATTTTTCCATTGTGTTGATCACCAAGAAGGAAGGAAAAAGGCCTATGACATTTAAGAGGGTAGAAATCTGAGAGTGTGGGACAGTTACACTAAGAAATACAGCCTATCATTCTCAGAATTAAAAGACCTTGGGAATTATTTACTCTATATCCTTATTTCTCAGTTAAGAAAAAAGGGCAGGTGGTGTGAGGAAGAAGGACTTTGCTTTCAGTGGTACAAGAATAAAGACCCAGCCAAAGCCAGGGAAAATGTTCCATTTCTCTATAGTTCTCAAGATGTTTCGCCACATTGTGCTGCCTCATTTTATGATGATCAGTTGTCACTTCCTTTGCTTAACAAAGGGACATGTACAGTTGCTATGGTCTCATGAGGTCCCTCAGGGGCTCTCAGAGATGGAAGGTTTACAACATGCCCTATACTCAGACCTGTTATGTTAACTGTCCTCTCCAAAATACCCACCAAGTGTCAACCACATAGCTCCAGGGATGCCCATCCTGACTTAATTTCCAGACATACAGTCTTTTTTCTGAGTAGAATGTATCTCTGCTGTAAGCCTCTGTCTCCCTTCTCTCCTTTGTGGCTGAGACCCCAAGCTGACATGGTAGAGCCATCCAGTCAACTATTCACAAACACCAAACAAGTCACTACCAGATTAGTTACTCCAATGGGAGATCTAGAGAAAAGCTCCAGACACTATGAGTGAGTGTAACAGGGGGCCAGACACAGGCTGGTGGTCAGGACAGATTTTCCCAAGGCCACGGTGACTGACAGAGACCTGGGGGGTGGGTAGACACTGGACCAGGGAAATCAGATGAATGTGAGGGGGAAGGCCTTGGCCAAAGAATAACTCTTGGGAAGGTCATGAAGACAAAAGTGCCAGGAGAATACCAGAAAAGAATGGAAGGTCCCTGGAAGGGAGCTAAGTGTGGAAGGGTGAGGAGACAGGGAGATCAGAAAGGCTGCCCCATACATAATGCAAACACACTGCAAGGCTTCCATCCTTTGTCTTCCAAGTGTATCTATAACTGCCTTTAAGTGGGTTGCCCAAGGAGAGCCAAGGGTTATAATCTTTAATTCTATGCCAGATTGCGTGGGTACAAATTCTGGGTCTACAAATTACTAGCTGTGAGACCTTAGACTAGTTATATATTTTTCTGTGAAACCTCATCTATAACTGCAAATAATGGTAGTGCTCATGGTGTCTTGAGGATTAAGTGAATTAATATACATAAATCTTCTAGCACAGTGCCTGGCACACAAATGCCGTTTAAACCCTGGTTGTTATCATTATACTGATCCAAGCCAGCAGCCTGATTCCGAGTCTTCTTCTACTCTTTGCTTCTGTGTGAGTTCATCTTCTGGGAAGCAGATACATTCGGTGCGGAGAGCTTCAGACTGCAGTGCCCATCTGACTGAGAAGCTCCAGAGCAAGGATTGCCCGGTAAAAGAACCCCACTTTGGGCAGAAGTGGTCAGGCCCCCATTCTGCTGCCTTGCTTGGGAACCAGCCGGGAAACAGTGCCCAGGCGGAGTGCGGCACAACTCCAAGGCTGCTCCTCACAGCTGACCGGCAAGGTCTTGCTGTAAGGGTGGCCCGAGGAAGCACATATGGCCACCACAGCTTCCGGCTCAGTGAATAGGTCCCCACACTCTCTGACTCTCCTTTGCATCTTCCAGATTCTCAGCTGCATTCCTCTGCTGACCCCTGGCCCTCCTGGTCTATTTGCCTGATCTGACCTCCTCCCTGATGGGGCTCCTAACTGCACTGTTTCCATGGACACCACCTCATCTTAACCCTTTCTGCCCTCAGGTGCACTCACAACCTTTAGTCCTCTTGTTGTGGGAACCCAGAGGCATTGTCTTTCTAACACTTGGCAGCCCTTTGGAGAGCTGAAAATAATGATCTTGTGAAAATGGTGTTGTGGAGGGGCACCAATATGAAATAGAATTCAGGTTCAAAGCTAATTCTAACATTTATTAATTGCGCAAATTACTAAACCTCACTCAATCTCAATTTCTCACTCTGTAAAATGGAGCTAATGCCATTCAGAGTTGTGGTAAGGATTTGATGAAATCATGTATGCAAAGATACCCAGCACAGTGACTATCATATATGTAGCAAATGCTCAATAAATACTGTTTTTATTTCCTTCCTTTTTGGCATTCTGTCTTCTCCAAATTAATCACTACCAACTGCCTCCCGCTTTTCAGGTGATCTTGTCATCCTGCAATTCTTGTTTTAAATGGTTCCAGTCTACCTATAGTAACCTTAAGGAGGTTTGCAAAACAGAATGAAATGCCTCTTTTGCACTGTGGTGGTATGACCACCGTGATGTCTATCCACTTAAACTTGTTTTCAATGATTGCCCGGTAAACCTAAGATAATATTCGAGCTCCTTAACATGGCCTTTGTCATGCAGTTCCTTCTGCCTGGAATTCTTTTCCTCTCACACATCTTCTGGCTCTGCCCGTCAGTTCTGTCACTTCCCAGAGGGCTACTTTTACTTCTAATCTGAATTGGTTCTCCATTATGCTTTTGCCCTGCACACTGCTCTTTTTCCTTACAGAATTTATCACAATTTGTAATTTCATACTCATTTCTGTGGTTACAATTACTTAATGACTATTTTTCCTATAGATGTTTAATGTCAGAAAGGCAGAGGCTGTACCATATCTGGAGCATCCAAGCATAGATGATGGATAATTCTGTTGAATGAATGCATGATTTACCTCTCTTCATTCACAAGACTGTAGTCCCTTTCTCCCAAGTTCATCTCACCATTGATTCACATTCAGCTTCCTGTTTGCTGTTACTCCTACAGCTCTCACACACCTGTTGGGGCTAAGTCATCATGATCTATGTAGCTACATGTGTGCATGTTTAGCATGAGTAAATAACGGGTAAATAATGGGTTTTCAGGCCAACTAAAGGGAATATTGTATGTGTGCATGTGTGTGTGGTGGGGGATAAATAGCATATTGACAAAGTGTGTGTATGTGTGAAGGATAAATAAGGCATTGAAAAAGTGGTTTGTATATAAGAATAAGTAGGATATTGAAGTGTGTGTGTGTGTGTGTGTGTAAGGATAAATAAGGTATTGACAAAATCACTTAGATCAAATCATGGAAAGCTTGAATAGCAGTGTGAGGCACTGGGTAATATTTCATATGCAAAAAAGGAAAAAGAGGACAATGGTTCTATTCCTAACCTAAGAAGTGGGGTCATGTGCAGACAATCCAAGCAGGAAGACCATGAGCAAAATCCCAAAGCCATAGTCCACAATGAGGCCTGAGCACTGGAAACCAAGAGACTCAATCTGAAGACCCAGAAACGGAAATGAGGCCTTATAGTCAGGCTTGATCCTGAGAACAATGGGGAGACTTTGAAAATGTTAGAGTCATGGCCCTATCTGGTGGGGAAGGATGTCGCTGAGAATGTGCCTGGAGTGAATGGAGAAGGGAGATGCTGAGTCTGAGAGACTAAATTGGCGTGTACAGCAGCAATCTATGCTGGAGGAAGATGGTAATTTCTTAGAAAATAATAAGTTCATTATTGAACAAAATATATGAAACTCTTAGAGTGTAAGTGAACTGTAGGGCATCTGAAATCCTGACTTCAAAGGATTGGTCAATGGAAACAGAGAAGGCGCTATCAGGGAAAGGGGAGGCGAGCAAAGGGCCCAGAAAGGAGAGGATGTCAAAAAGGAAGAATGGACTGATCTGTTCAGTGCTACAGAGAAGATGAGAGGATGGTGGCACACTTAGAGAGGCCTGTGAGACTTAGAGTTTAAGTGGTCCCTAGCGACCGTGGATAGAGCAATTTTAGGGAAGGGGGATGGTCCAGAACCACTTAGCAGGCAGATGACACATAAGGGGAAGGTAAAGATGTAAAAGCAGGTGCATGACGTGGAATGCGATGGAAAACACAGCTGGGCTTTGATTCCCTCTGGCCCTGTTTATTTAACCTTTTCTAATCTTCTTCACATTTTGCAACAGTTTCAATACATCCTGCACTGTCTCTATAGTGGTTTCTCATATCATCCTTTGTTACATGCTCTTTTTACCATCTTTCTTTGTTACAGCCCCCTTTACTCTTGGACTGTCTCCCTTTGGGCTGCTCCCTAGGCTTACAGTCAGCACTGCCTGTAGGAGAGTTGTTTTACCTTCTCTTGCCACTTTCCCCATTCTGAGAGGCAAGTTGTGGAATACATGGCTAGTCTGCCTTTAAAATCACCTTTCCCAAGGCTCAGGGGCACAATGTGCATGTCATAAGCTCTTGTCAGCCACACACACAGCTTTCCCACCTCTGGAAGGCTGCTTCCAGCACCCCTGGGAATGTCTGTTATACAGAACAGGTGGGGTCTTGCCTGTGCCCCCTTGATAGTTCATCTTTAGGGAAGAGTATAGCAAGATCATTAATTAAAAGATACACTTGGTGCGATCACCATGTTAAATGCACATGTAGAAGAGCATTAAATCTGTGAACTACATATGGGTGCTAGGCCATCTGAGTCTGTGAATGCCCATCCTGTTCAACCCTGGATGCTGAGAGAAAGAGAGGTCTCCTCCCTCCTTGTGTCCATATTCAGTGTCTCTGAAATGTGTACTGTTCCCCACAAAAAACTCCAAGCATTCTTTCTCATCAGAAACACCAGCTCTGAATATTGCTATCTGATTTAAGATTTTTGCAGTTGCCAACCTCTAGCCTCTAGCATACACTTAGTATTAGAGAAGAACGGGAAAAACCAATCAGATGCACTCACGTAAGATTGCCGTATTTTCTTTTGCTTATTACCTCTGGATTAGTCATCTGTCCTCCGACTTTACAGCAGCACACAGGGTTATCTGGAAGCCTAGATTCCTCTCACTCCCCCATCTCAGATAATACAGTAGCTTTCTCTCAAGTCTCTGCTCGTGGGTATCTTGTATTGCCTAAGAAGTAAAGGGAATTTTTGACAAGGGTACAAAGACCATTCTATGGGGAAAGAGTAATCTTTTCAATACATTGTGTTGGGACAATTGCATATCTACAGCCAAAAAAACCAGTTGGGCCTCTACCTCCTACGGTGTGCAAAAATTAACTCAAAGTAGATGAAAGACCTAAATGTAGAAGCCAAAACTATAAAACTCTTAGAAGAGAATGTAGGAGTAAATCTTGGTGACCTTGGGTTAGGCAAAGTCTCTTTAGATATGCTACCAAAAAGCACAGTGTCTAAAGAAAAAAAGAGAAAAATTGGAATTCATTGGAAGTAAAAATATTTGTGAAGGATATCAAGAAAGTGAAAGACATTTGAATGGAAGGAAATATTTACAAATGATACATCTGGTAAGGGACTTATATTTAGAATATAAAAGGTACTCCTATGACTCAATAATAAAAAGGCAACCCAATTAAAAAATGGGCAAAGGACATTTCTCCAAAAAAGATATACAGATGTTCAAAAAGCTCAGGAGAGATTACCCAACATCATTAGCCATTAGGGAAATGCAAATCAAAACCACCATGAGATGCCACTTTGCACCCACTAGGGGCGCTGTAATCTAAATGACAGACGAGCAAGTGGACCGTGATGACGAAAAATTAGAACCCACGTATATAGCTGATGGAATGAAAAATGGTGTAACTTCTTTGGAAAACAATCTGACAAAATGTTAAACATAGTCTTATCGCATGACCCAGTAATTCCACTCCAGTGTATATAACAAAGAGAAATAGAAACATATGTTCACACAACAATTTGTACACAGATGTTTATAGCAGCATTATTCGTTAATAGCCCCAAGGTGGAAACGCCCAAATATCCATCAATTGAGGAATGGATAACCAAAATGTGGTGTATTCATAAATGGAATATTATTCAGCCATAAACATATGGCTTCCCAGGGCCTGCCAAAAGTATTCTGGGTTCAGCCGATGTTTGTTAGTGCACAAATTAGTGAGCCTCCCGTTCCGTTTGGAACTGGACAGGGTACACACAGAATTTTTTTAAAAAATCAATGTGAGAATATTGCTGATCAGAGGCAAAGGAGATTTGTAATCTATATGCACTCTTGCCTTCCCTAGACTAGTGGCACAGCCTCAACCCTGTCCCATGTTGCAGTGGCTTCTCTTTATGTTTTTGAACAGCCTTCACAAGATGTGCAACTGAAACGCTGTTCCCCTTATAACACTAGGTAGATTTTGGAAATTGTACAAAGCCCTGAATGGGCTTAATGTTCACCTAACCTGGAGCAGTTGCCTTCCTCAATAGACGCTCTTCGAAAGACAGACGAATCCAGAATTCAGAATGTGGATAGATGAGTAATTTTCTTTCTGGACCTCCTGTGGCGTCCTCAAGAGTACTTCTCATGAGACCACTAGAAACCCCAGCGCCAGAGCTCTTCATGGCTCCCACAGAGCAGGCACATTCAAGGGAGTCCTGCTTGGGAATGAGTTGCTCAGGGGAAAGCGAAGCTTTGCGCAGGATTTAAAGAGCCCTGGAGACCTGTGCAGACCCGCTGCTGTCACCTGTGTTCATAGACTTTGGGACTATTTGTTGTCTCATCCCATAGCAGATGGAAAATGTTTTCAGAAATCTTGTTTCAATAGAAAAATATTATTTAGATTTTGGTTTTGGAGAAGAGAATTCAGAATTCTTTGGAAGAAATAAAATGCCTCCAATACACTTAAGATATCTTTAGAAATCTAATGTCCAGGAGGTTGCAGAGGAAGCATGGCTTTTTCAGGATTTTGTTTGCTCGTAATTTATCACATTCGATATTCTTCTTTAGTTACAATAATACATGCAAACCCTTTCAAGTCTACAAAGTGTTTTTGCAGGCTGTCTTCATCTGCTGCTCACAAGATGACTGTGAACTTCACCTCCAAGATGAAGAAACTGAGGTTGAGAGAGTTGTGGTGACCTCCCAAGCACACCCAGGGAGCTGCAGAACCAGGACCCCAAATCATCAGGGTTTAATCCTGGATTTAAATCCCATTATATTTAGACATATGAAGACCAGACCCCAGAGGGAGACAAACATTAACAAGGGCGTGTTTTTCAAGATGAATGCTGACAGGAAGAAATCAGCCTCAAGATGTAGAGAGGCTTCATATTATGGATTTTATTCTCTTCTTGGCTCATAATCACATCTCCCTTCTTATCACAATGCAGATGCTATCTTTGCTCTGGATTGAACTTATAGATAATAGGAACCCCAGCTCTTGGGTCTGGTATTCAGACAAACATTCTGCCAAGACAAAGGTTCACTGCTTTACATGCTGGTATAAAATGGAAGTGCTATAACATTCCCATATGCAAACAACCTGCCAAAATAGTGTAGTGTTTCAAAAGCCATGTACTGAATGGAGACAAGATCTCAGTACAAGCCGTGGGAGCAGGGTGAATTTATGAAGCAGAAAGTATGGGCTGAGGAAGAGATCAGCCCAGTAACAATTTACTGGCCTTGCTGTTCTCTTAAGAGGCACTAATGGTAGTGGACTGGTGCAGTGGAAGTAAACCCAGCTTCATTTAAAGCAGTAGCATGAAATTGGTTGCAATAAAATTATGCATTAAGTGTGCATTATGTTTAATAAGACTGGATTGCACTTCCCATGTTTACTCTGTGACTATTGAGGCTGATCCAATTTTCTAAAGTTCTCCAATTGGTTCACGATCGAGTTTCCGGCCAGAAGGTCAAATTTCCCTTGCTGTTATTATATGTCTCTATTACTTTACTATGGCATTTACACTTTATATTCATTACTTTTTTTTTCTCTGTCTTGAACCTTCCCCATTCCAAAATGTTCCCTGTAGATGGCCTGTTTGACACAAATTAGAACAACCTTGATAGCTGTCAACTGGAGAGACTATCTGAGAACAAAAGAACATTATTGCAAGCCAGCACAGGAGGTAATTTCTTGTGCTTCCTCCGAAGGCTTCTTAATGGCCTTTGAGAAATAATACAATTCCTATCTGCAACCAGGAGACAAGAGTCATTGTTGGACAGCATGGGAAACATGTGGCTTGGTCTTTAGATCCTCCTGCCCTGGGGTTAGGAGTAGTATCATTAGAAAGTAGAAAAACCTATTTTCATTTCACCGTTCGCATATTTATTAATTTACCTAATGAACTCATCGGGGACCTACTGTGTGCCAGATACTGTGAAAGTGATGGGAATACACTAATTAATACTATAGTATCCTGTTATGATTTTATAGTCTAAAGGGGATGGGAAGTAGGGAGATTGATGCCTAAAAATATAATTTCCATACACTGAGATAAGTGAAATATCAGAGGAAAGAATACAATGGTGTAGTAGCAGTAAAGAAGGATAATTCATTTTTCTGGGGAGAAGACAGCCTTTGTGAAACAGTTTTCTTAAAAAAAAAAGAGAAGAAGAAAGAAAAGCATTCCAAGAGGAGAGAGAGAGTGACATAAGCAGTGCTAATGGTGTGAAAGAGCATGAGATAACTGGAAACCCACGAGAGATTCCCAGGGGCCCCAACGGGTGCAGGGGCTGGGGCGGGGGATGAAATGATGGGAAATGAGGCCAGGGTGTGAGGAGCTCTTGAGGACAAGACCATGGGGGTTTCGATATGATCCCTTTGCTGTGGATGCATCACTGACAGGTTCTCCCCGAGTGAGAAGTTTGGTCTTTTATTTTTACAAACTGGTCTAAATTGGGTGAAGAATAAATAAGGCCCTTGTAGAGCATCTTCCTGGAAGCATACATTAGGGAAATGTAAAATAACACATGGTATGTACATACACATATATATTTTTGTGTGTATCACCATATATAGCTATATATTGATATGCAGTGATGCAGTGATAATACATTTATGTATGTATATGTATAATATGTTCTCATATCTTCTCTTTGCCCATAACAGGAGTGTAACTGTACTGTCCTTGACCTTTAAATAGTCATAGAGTTCAGCCAGGATGAAATAATGGGTATCATTCTTACTGTCCTACTGTAAGCACCTCTAAAATAAGATAATATGTGAAGCACCCATTTTCGAGGGTCAGACAGCAAATATAGAACTCTAATCTCGAGAGTAAGGAAATACCTAAGGTGAGCTCCACATTCATCCTAGATTTCTGCATGGAAGTGTTTTTTAAACTTTTGCCCACAGAAGCACAGCCCAGCCAGAAAGCATCAGCCTCCCTAGGCAGGAGAAACGCAGAGCAGAGTTCAGAGCTGTGCCAGCAGTTAGAATCTGCAAGGCATGGTGCTAGAAAGAATGGTACAGAGAAGGACCTCCAGAACTCAGTTTTCATTGAGTCTCACGTGTTCTGTTAGATAGTATAACAACAATGACAAAAATAAATTTAAAATAGATGTAAATTCAAAGTCAGTAGGTAAATTCAAAAGGAGCTTTTTTTTAAAAGCAGTTGATGTGTCCCTTGTTTTCTCCTAGTAACTGACTTCCAGCTTTCTCAAACTTCCCTAGCGGAGTTGGATATTCCTTGCTTTAATATTCCAAAGCATTTTTGTGGCTTCCCCTAGAATCCCCTATAGTGGTACATTGTGTTTATCGATTCAAATGTTTGTTTTCCTTACTATGCTGTGGGATCTCCATCTCCTTATCCACAGAGTTCACTGGATACAGTGAATGAATGATGGATAATTGATGGATGGATGGAGAAAGAAAATTCCTGTCCATTCTTGCTATAACAGTCCTAACCAAAAAAGAGAAAAAAATAAAGGAGAGACAGATCTACATTCCTCTCCAAAAGAGGGAGCAATAGAGTTATCATCACCTGAATAACTCTCAGTATTAACAAATTTAGAAAATTCAAGTTATTGCCAAATAAATCTTTAGCTTGCAGAATATATTTTTATTTAAAGCATTTATGAAATTGCCTTTAGTGTGTAATAAACTTTTCTTATGTTTTATGTGTGTGTGTATATATATATATATATACACACACACACATTTTATTTTTAGCATTCCATATTCATATAAAAATACACAAAAATTTTCTTTCTGTGCTACAGATACTGTGCTGAGATTCTGCTGCTAAATCTGCTTTTTAATTAAGTAAGTTTGGCTGTTACCATCTTACTAAGTGATTTGTTTCCATTTTTCTCCTGAACATTTATTGTTAAATTTTCAAGCATACTTTAAGTTGAAAGACTTGTACAACAAGCACTAATATCCCCGTATGCTAGATTCATTATTAACATCTTGCCATATGTATTTTATATCTATCTGTATACATACGTATGTACTTTTTGCTGAAAGTAAATTATAGACAATATGACACTTCACCCCTAAATATTTCAACAGGCATCTCCTAAAAATAAAAGCATCAGTCCATACAACCTAAATGTCATCATTTCCTCCAGAAAATTAATAACCATCATCTAATGATTGGTCCATATTCAGATTTTCCCAACTGATCCCAAATTACATTTTATGGATGTTTTTTTCAAACTAGGATCCATGAGGGCTCATTTTGTTTGATTGTTGTGTCTCTTTGGTCTCTGTTCCTCTACAAGAGCCCCCCCTGCAAGCTTTTTTCATGACACACTTTTGAAGAGACCAGGTCAGTTGCTGTCTAAAATGTCCACATTCTGGATTTATCTCATGGTTTATTTGTGGTGTCATTTAGCTGTTTCCTCAATAACCTGTGTTTCTTCTAATCTGCAAGTTAAGACTCAAAGCTTGATTAGAGCCAAGTTAAATATGGCTTTTGGCAATAATACTTTAATGGTGATGCTGAGTATTCCCTATTCCTTCAGAAAACACATAATGGGAGGCTGCTCTGTGATTAGTGATGCTAAATGTGATCACGCCATAATAAAGCTAAGATTTTTTTCCTTTACAATCAGCAACTAATCTCAACATAAGCATTTAATAGAGCTACCACTTGTGGAACGCCTCTGTGTCAGGCACTCTGCTAATTTTCTCTCATACCAGTCCTAGAAGATGAAGATAATTCTTCTCATGAAAAGACAAAGAAGCCAAGGCTCTGATAGGCTGACCCTTTGCCCAAGGAGAGACACTTCTCCCTCAGCTGCATCCCCTACCACACTGATGGAGGCATAGGGGTGGGGTGGAGGGGGGGACAGTGCCACTATTAAGCAAGCGTGCTCCATTCTCTCCCATCTTGAGAGGGAAAGAAGGCACTCAGCCTTTCAGAGGCAACTTTTCTTACGCTTTCCCCTCACATGGACTTCCTCAGAAGAGCAGTCCTATGAGCTATAAACTCTGACCTGGGAATTTCTGGAGTTCTGGCAGAACACACAGAGTAGGAGACAGAGAAGTTGTAAGGGGCAACTGTTAGCAGAAAAGGGGATAATTACTATCATGTGGGATTTTACATACTTATCCTTGTACTCAGATAGGTTGGGAAATACTAGACTAGTCTACGCTCATGCTGAAGTCCCTAGAGCATGGCTTCTATCCCCATCAACTTCATTTAGAATTGTTCAGGCCTTCTATTGCTTGCCCTCTTTGTGACCTTTAATCACTGCACACCCCTTCCTTGGCTCTCTGTCTCCCCTTGGCACTCCATGACATTCCACTCCCCTGACCTTTCTCCTATTTCTCTGATCATTCCTTTATGAATCTTTTGCCAGAATTCTCTTTCTCTGCCCGCCCTGCACACACTGGTGTTCCCTGGGGTCACGTCCCTGGCCATCTTCTCAATCTGCATGCTCTTTCTGAATGATCTCACCACTCCTGTGGCTTCAACCATGGCTTGTGCTTGGATGAGTCCCGACTCTTCTCTTGAGGGTACAAATCCCATACTTCTCTCAAGGGCAGCAGACTCATGCATGGCTTCCTCGGGTCCATGTCCACAGATGTCCCCAAGGAAGCTTAGCACACTCCAATCTAAACTTACCACATTTCGTTCCTCCATCCCGCAACCCATTCTCCCCTGCTTTATTCCTCATTGGCGTGAATATACCACCTCTCTCATACTTCCCCAAGCTAGAAATGTGGGGTTCATCTTTGACTCCTCCTGTCCATCCCCACCCCACATCCTGTAAATCACCAAGTCCTGATGACTATTACTTCAATATATTTTTGTCCTTCTCCTTCTCTTCTTACTCATAACCCCTTGCTTTACTCCATTTTGGTGGCAGATTTCTGCAAATTTCCTAACTGATCTCTCTGTTCCAACCTGTGTTCCCTCGCCCAGTCCCAACAATCTGCCTTCTAAGCTCAGGGTGTCTACCTAATCTACAGATCTGACGGTGTTATCCCTCTGTTTACAACAGTTCACTGGCTTCTTCTTGACCTTGGAAATGGTTTGAAATTCTTTAGCATATCATAAAATGTCCTTCATAGTCTGACTCCAGGTTCCTTCTCTAGTGCCATATCTCTGCACAACCTCCTTTGCTCACACTGAAATACATATTCTTGGAATGGGGAATTTCTTCTCTTTGTTTCTATGCTTTTGTACATACACCTCATTTTTACTGAAGTGTCTTTCCCAACCTTTCATGGCTAACTCACACATGCCCTCCAAGATTAAGCTCAGACATCACCGTATTCAAGAAGCTTAGCAGGTCATTTATTTGGGCCATTTTCCCATCCACAGATTTGCAGTTCCAAGTAACTAAATAGTCTGCCTAACTTTAGCAATGATCTACTTCAAAATGTTGGGCCCATATATATGTGTGTAAACTTAATGTGTATGGAGAAATTTTGACTCCCTTTCCTAATTAGCACTAAGTTCTTACTGGTAATGGAGTCTAGCTCTCAACCTAACAGGCCTGGCTGGGCCCTGATATCATACTATCTCTTGCCTACACCCACTGATGGAAAGTTAAGTATACCCACATTTTTCAACAATTGATCTAGCTAAAACTGCCACATACAGTTGTGCAGGTTGTACACTGCATGTATCACAATAGAACCTATGTGGAGTTCCTATTCCCAACTCTGGGAAGTCCAGAATCCAGAATACCACAGTATACTACTTATGCTCCAACCACATCCAGTAGATTGGGCAACCTAGCATAGTGAGACTGTTCAGTTTTAGCCATGTTGGCGTCTCCAGGGAATGACATTTCAGTTACACAGTTTGCTATCCCTCTCCCAAACAAGCCCTACAGTCAGCAAGAAGCAACAATGCATGCCAAAAATTTTTTAAAAGCTTGCATTGGAGTCATCCAGATCTGGATTTGAAATTTTGCTCTGCTAATTAAGTAACCCTAAGCAAGCTCCTAAATCTCTTTGACACTCATTTTCCCATCATCACTGGATAGTAACATTTAACCTACAGGCTTTCATAGTATTAAGTAAGTTAGTATAAGTAGACCAAGCACTGATTCTGATCTGTCCATGTTTACTCTTTCTTCCCATCAACCTGATAGACTTTGTAGTATAAGGCGCCATAGATTAAGGTATAACAAAGACACACATTATCTACTAATTTGACTGTCTAGATGCCCACCTCATTTAGACATCTGTAACACCCAGGGCACAAAAGGGTAAAAAGGATAATGGTCAAAAAGTCTTCAGTGATGTAGGTCTTATGTAACCTGGGTTCAGAGAAGAGAAATTTCAGCCCAAATCATTGCTATTTACAATTTTTGGTTTTGCTGGGATTTAATCTTACTACTGCTTACCTGCATTTTACTATTTTTGTTGTATGAACTCTCAACAAATACCTTATTTCTCTTTTAGTTGCCACTGTTTCTCTTACTGCTGCTGCTGCTAAGAATGTTGGGATTAATTTATTGGGGAGTTGAGGGACTCTTAAGATTCTCTTGTCTATAACGGTTCAAGGTATTTGAAAAACTACACAAAGCAATCTAGGCTGGAGATTCTTGAAGGCACAGTGTCCACAGAATCAGAGAGAACATTTGGGACTCATAAGGAACAATGTTTCTGGGACTGTCTCCTCCATTACTTTCTCCCCTCCCCCATAATTTTATGTATTTGTGCATTTAATGTATATACATATGTATGTGTGTATATATGTATTGAGAAGGCTGGTGGTGGATCTGGAAGCATGTTTCAATGGTAGGCAGAATGTGTTTCCCTGTGGAAAGAATAGCAATGATTCCTTTTGAATTTGTGTTCCAGGTAAATCTTTGGACAATTCACTTGGGAAAATATAGGTCTATAGTAGTTAAACTTTCTCAGAGGAACCTAGTCCAAAGTCTCCCAGCCAGACCACACTGTTGCATGGGAAGGGGAAACTAACTTATCTTAGCAAAAGGTTGTGGTCTGGGAAAAGAAAAGAAACCAAGAGACAAAACTGAGAAGAAAGGAAGTAATGTAGGATTTTTCCAGCTAGCTGGATTGCTTATGTCAACCTCCGTCTTGATTCCACACTTAGCATGAAGAGACACTGAACTCAGTGGAAAGGTCATGGATTTTCTGGAACAGAGGAAATGAATTGGAATCCCACCCCTGGCACTTTGGCAGTCACTAGGGCTGTTTACAAAGAGCCCGGTCCTCTCTCCTGGGTACACGGTAGGATTGAATACTCCATCCACTTAAAGTTAGCTGTGGTCTAAGTTTGGCCAATGAAATATGACCACAAATCAGGTGAGTCACTTTGAAATGGCAGACTTAAAAGGTGATGAATTCCCTTTCCCTTTTGCCGTGGTGATGGGCAACACGCCACCTGCAATGCCTTGTCAGCCTGGGTTCCAGAGGGACAGCTGTGATGATGAAGACCTGCAGGTCTCCCGATGGACCATCAGTTCCACACTCAGCATGAGACAGAGTTAAACTGATGTCCTGAGGTTTGGGGGTGGTTTGTTTACTGCCATGTAATCTGTGTAATCTGACCAATGCAAACCCTTTCTGTGGATTATTGAACAAAACTGGCTTTTTTGATCATCAGCTTTCTCATCTCTAAAGTGGAGATAGCTATAATAATAGCTACTCTCATCAACTCTTCCAAGGATCTAAAATTAGCACATAAACAGTAAATCCTTTTAACAATGGCAACTGTTATCCTTGCCAGATATCCATTACTAAGGATGGGGGAATTTGCCTTCCCAAAGTGACATCAGAACACTTTTCTTTCAAGGTTTGGCCTTGGATTAAGAAGAGCAGTCTCAGGGATAGGAAAAATCTCCAATGAACTTTATCACCAGGCTTTCATTAGAAGCAGAATCCACTTCTTAAACATTACCTAATAGAATCAGAGGCTTAAAACTAAAAAATGTTATAGTTGAAAGGTTCCAGATCCAAGAGATTTGCATCCCATTGACCAACTGGCTAGGAAGTGATAGAGAAGCAAAATGTCCCTCCAGACTATTTTTCTGTTCCCAAATCTGACAGGATATCCTTCTGTCTGCCAAAATTCTGAGGTGGTGTGTTGAATAATGAAGGACATGTCACCAGTGACTCAGGGTACAACTGGGAAGCCTGCGCCTTCTGTGTTACACAACTAACCAGTTCTCTTCACCCCTTTCCATTCTTGGGTGTACTTCTTGGCATTGTGTGTGTATGTCTGTGTCCCTTAGTGGGGCACAAATCTGCACCGCAAATTCCCAGCCCATCTTCTAACCTGTGAGCAGTCCCTACTACATTATCTATCCTGGACGGTCACCAGATCAAACTGGAAACATATCCTGTGAGTGGGGACTTTACTGTATCCCAAAACTCTTCTGCCATTAAAACAGTCATCTTTAGTATTTTCTGTCAGAACAGAGCTCTTCAAAACTCTTATCCCTGCTTCCCTCCCACCTCCTGAAATAAAAGAGCACATTCCTGCACTCTCTCCTATGGAGATTAGAAAGGCAATCATCATGTTGACCATTAATCTTTAACTCTGTTCATGAGTTCTGATGCCTAGATTATCATTTTGGTCAGACCCAGGCTCCAGTTTTCATTGTCCCTCTTAAAATATGGTATATAGACTTACTCTGTCAAATAGAACATCATTCCCTTGGTGGCAAAAATAGCACCTATCATTTCAGTGGTTGATTCTCCACTGCCTGTCAAGGTTTCTAACTCATTACAGGAGCTCAATAAATATGATCAAATAAATGCTTGAATATAAACAGTGCCCCAGTCATGGTTTATACCAGTCCATCTGAGACCACATCTTTTTATCTTGACCACAGACTTCCTCTGTCCCAGCAGTTGTCGCTGCCACTTCCTTTCCTGTGTGCGACCACACAGGAAGACATCTGACTGCTCTCTGGGTCTTATCAGAGCAGTAGACTGTATGCAAGGCCACACTCTGGCTCATCTTCCTGAGCGCTCTGTGCAGCTGCTTTGTGGGGCTGTGCCGCACTGCAGCTCCCCAGGGACTATCTCAGAAGATGCCACCTCCCTGGGCAACCAACTGGGAAGCAGGGGCTCACCCCAGCCTGAAATCTTTCCATAGGTCTGTTCCTTGCTTCCTCAGACCCATCTCCTGTCACCCACTATTCACTTCCATGTACACCTATACTCCAATCTTCTGGTTCCTTGAAGATGCTACATTCATCCTGCCTCAAGCCTTTTGCACATGCCATTCCCTCTGCCCACAAGGTTCACTCTCTACCCTTCTATGCTCCTTCACTCATCTGCACTCAAACATCATTTCCTCAGAGGAGTCACTCCTGACCCATCCCAAACTGGATGTGATTTGGTTTTCCTAACATCACCCACCTTTCCTTCAGAGAATGAATCACAGCTTGTAATTACGTATTTATTTATGTCTGTCTCTAAGTTCCATAAGGGCAGGGGCTTTATTTATTTTGATCATTGCTGTGTCCCAGCATCTGAAATAGCACCAAACACATAGTTGGCACTCAAGAACTATTTGTTGGAAGAATGAGTCAGCATCTTTCTCCTTCACTAGACTCAAAAGCCCCATGAGGACACAGAGTGTTATTTTTGCAGATCATCATATACCTGAGGACTTACACAGTAGCTGGCACAAAGTAGGTGCTCAACAATAATGTGGATAAGGAAGAAAAGCAGGGCAGGGGGAAGAGGAGACATAACCAAGAATAGTGTCCCTTTACTCTCAAAAGTGTCTCAGTTTGGACAATAAATTATATGGTCACCATAGTTATGTATTATTAAAGTTTCCAAGTCAAAGAGCAAAGGATGTGAGGGAAATTAGGACTTGGAAATTTTCCATGTCTCTAGAGCAGTCACAAGCAGTCAGAAAGCCAGATAGGACAACTCCGTTTCTGATAGTTCCAGAGGAGTGTTGAGGAGTCTCGGGTGTTCTATCCAACCATCCACCTGCTTATGGGAAGCTCAGATCTGGACGTGGTTTCTTTGTTACATTAGTGGAAAAATCCAAATATCCCCTAAACATTTCCCTTCTCTGTTACATGCATGCTTATAGACACACACACACACACACACACACACACACGTAATACACACAGAGTGAGTCAGTGTTGGGGAGCAGAATAGAGAGGTGTGTGACTTTTTATATTTTCTCAGATCTCCAGAAGTCAAGGCTTCTGATTTCAAATTCCCATCTAGTTCATATTCCCTAAGTTGAGCCTGATAGGAATCTTGAAAGAGAGACATGTTTGAGCCCACATCTAAAGAAATGAAAGGTATTCTGCCTCATCCTCTAGCTCACCTTTCAGACAAGCTTTCGAAGTTGAAATTCTGTGTTAGTTTATTCTCAATTTCAATAGAAGACAGTTAACTCCTGACGTTTAGGTTCAGGAAACCAACATAGTTCTTGGAATCCAAAATACATCTCCCAGCATCCAATAAGTTTCCTTTCCAAAACTTCTTGTCACCCTCAACTTATTTCTCTATAGACTGTAATGATAGGTTCCTGTAGCTGGGGTGCACAGAGTCACTGAGATGCAATTACTTCTACATCCTAATGTGAGTTGCCAAGCACATTCAACAGGAGCAAATACTTTCAGCATTCATACATACTTTTACCAATGTGTCTGTTTCTTTGAATTTGCACATTATATATATCTGCATATACATATATCTATATATGTAGCTTTATGGATATGTACATATTCATGTAAAAATACATCCATTCATTCATTTAACAAATATATACCAAATGTCTTCTGTCAGTTAGGCTCTGTTCTAGATGGTATATATCTGTGAACAAGCCAGACAGATATCCCTGTCCCCACTAGAGAGTATGTTCCAGTGTATGTGGGGAAGAAAATAAAAAGTGAACATAATAATAAGTAAGTTTTTTGATATCTTAGAAGGCATAAGTGCTATCATGGATTAAGACAGACCAAAAATATGGTGGGAGTGGGTGAGTTGTGATTTTAAACAGAGTGATAGATTAGTTTTGTGGATTTTATTGAGCAGCTGATGTTTGAACAAAGACTTATAGGAAATGAGGAAACAGTCTATGTAATATCCGCTGGGAAGGGTTTTCTAGTTACAGGGAACAACCAGTGCAAAGACCCTGAGGTGAGAATGTGCCTGACATTTATGCAGCAGCAAGGAGGATCTGTATTTTATGGAAAGAGTATTTTAGGGAATATTGTCAGAGAGGTGATGAGGACCAGCTCATATAATGCACAGAGATATTATATATAGATGCTGATCATCTATGTACAGCACACAAAAGCGCATGTTTATATTTTTAATCAAATGCCATTTTGAGTATTGTCTAAATATCTACTATATACATATAGAGAAATGTAAGTAGTATGTATGTATTTCTGACAGTTTATTTGATTATGTGTGTAATTGCCAGAACTGTGGTGATAGATGTTCATTGTATCTATTATGTGATTGAATGCATGTGTGACGTTACAGAGTATGCATGGCTCCCCATATGCATGTGTGCGTGTGTACTTATATATTACACTAGTGCATGTGTCTACAAAGAGCCATGTGGCACTTCAAATGACAGGAAAAGCTCACAGGTGTGTGATTATGTGAGCTGTCCACAAGTTCATGGGCTTTCTCTGCAGGCACATAGCAGAAGGCAGGTTCCCACATCATTCCTTCTCACAAGAGACCCCTACTTTAGTGCAGAAAGCATTGGTGCTGAGGGACAAGCAAATGCAGATGGGTTTCAGAGACTGTGGTCCTTAAGTCCTTAGAGAAGACACCAAAGCCATGACCAAGACACAAGGCAAAACTGCAGTTGTTCTCTGATGTCACTAAATCATTGATCTGATTCTGGTCCTTGGTCATTTACTGATGAGAAGTGCCAGCCTGTTCTGTAAGATCCTACAAGAGAATTTCTCTTCTTTCCTTTCTTAACTTTTTTTCCTTCAGCTTGTTGCAGGCAAATACATTGCTGATACATATGAGTTTTAATTTGAGATTTTATTCTTAAAAAACTTGGTATATGGGGTGAGATATAAGGTTGTCTTTTTTTTTCCATACTTGCCAGAGTTGTAAACCTAAGGCCAAGTTAATTAAAGTCAATGGAGAATGTATTTTTTTTATTAAACTTTCTCTTTCTATTGATTTTCCCCTCATACAAATATACAGACTTAGTCCTCAAAATCAAAAACACCGTAGAGCAAAGAAAAGGGATAATCAGGCTCCCAAGATGATTTACAGACTCCGACACAGGATTTCAGAGGTGGCTAGGATTTCAAAAGTGGCTAAACTGGCAAGTTGTTGAGAATCTAGGTCAGCTAAGGACAGACAGACCCAGCCGTGTGCCAGTTAAAGTCCATGAGGCTAAATTCCCAGGTATATTTGGCTTATAAAAACAATGTTGGTTTCTTCACAGTACAAATATCTGGACCATTGCAACAGCCTCCTAATTTTTATCCCCGCTTCCAGCCTATTCCCTGTAATCCATTCTCCATCCAGCGGCTGGATGCATCTTCCCCATGCATAATTCTGATGATATCATTTGTAGGCTCAAAGCCTTCAATGGCTTTCTCTAACTAAGGATCTGCAAATGACAGCCCACAAGGCAGATCTGGACCCTCACCTATTTTTGTAAATAAAGTTTCATTGAAACACAGCCATGCTCTTTTTTTAATGTATTGTCAAAAGACTCCTTTCACACTAGAACACTATGACAGAAATCCTATGACCCGTGCAACCTAGGACATTTACTATCTGGTCTTTTGTTGTAAGAGTTTGCTATCCGTGTTCTAACCTATCAAATAAAAACCAAGATCTTAGGCTAGCACTTAAGATCTTCCAAACAATTACCCCAAGTTGTCTCCCACTTTAATTCCTATTTTCCTTAACATTGCCCATGTTAGATTCATTTTGGACTACTCAGTGTTCCCCAAACACTCATTGGCAGAATTAGACCGCCCCATGTCTATTTCTTCTGTTTCTGGTTACAGCACTCAAATTTTCCCTCGGAAAACTGCTCCTCTTCAACCCTCAGTCATTGTGGTTCTCAGTGGAGCTGATCCTACCCCCAGGCCCAGGAGAAAAATCAATGACGGGACCTGGCAATCAGGGGATTCCATTCTCTTTATCATGATTCTGAAATAGGCATGTGACCGAAACTGCACCAATGAGGTAATTCTGGACTTTTGTTGGAACTGCTAGGAATGAGAAATTACTTTCCCACCAGAAGTCTTAAGCTCGACAACTGTAACAAGCTCTGGAGAGAAGTGGCTTGAGAATGACCTCAACAAAGAGGGAAGCAGAGCCAAGAGACAGAGACTTTGGTCCTAATGGCATATTTTTGGCACATGATTCTAACTATACCTGAAGCTAGACTACTTATTTATTTTCATTTCATTTCTCTGTTCTTGAGAGAGTTTGAATGGGTTTCTGCCCCTTGTAATCTACGTAGTATTGCTGTAAACATTCTCTGATTTCCCACCTCTATGTCATTGCTGTCTCTTTTTTTGCCTTGAAGGCCATTTTCCCACTTCTCCTTGACCACATTTTATCCTGCTTTAAAGACTCATCTCAAACTTCATTTTCTCTGTGTAATCTCTCCTGAACTCTCAATAAAATACAATCTCTCCTTTATGAGCTCCATAGCTTAATTCTACCTTTCTTATCATCTAGTAGTATGCTTTGGACTTTGTACTAAGTACATGAAAGTGTTTGTTGCATAAATTAAAAAGGCAAACAAATTTCTGGTATGGAAAGAATGATCCTTTTAATCCTTGTGTTTGGGGTTAGGGTGTGGGGGATGGGAAATGCTTCAGATGAGAGCATACTTTAACCTGACCTCATAAAATTAGCTCTGATTTTTTAATAGTATTAAACTTTCAGAAATGTTTTAAGAGCAGTACAAAGAGCTCCTGTATCTTCTCCACCCAGATTTCTCAGTTGTCAACTTTTGGCTGTATTTTTGCTGCCTACCCAACACACACACACATGCATGTGCACACATGCACACATTAATTATTCTTGTTCTTGCTCTTTTTAAATCCTCCCCGAGCAACGTGTATATCCCCAAAACAGACACAAACTTTTCCAACATAAACCCAATGTACCCATCCAACTCAGGTAATCAACATAGCTCTATGTACAGATCCCATTCAGTTATTGCTCTCTCAACAGTGTCTCTTTTTTACTTTGTGGTCCAGGATCCAATTCAGTATCATGTGTTGCACTTAGCCACAGGTCTCCTGAGCTCCCCAATCCTTTCTAGTCTTTCTTGAACTTGACTGTTGAACGCCAAGCCTTTCATTCCCCCCACCTGGGTCCATCCCATCTCTCCTCATAACCAGACCCAGGGCAGGGATTCTTGGCAGATACATCCTGGATTTCATGCTCTATTGCTCTTAGTGCATGGCACCTAGCATCACTGTGTCTGACCCTTGCTGATGCCAAACCTTGATCATCTGGTCAAATTTCTTTTTGCCAGGTTTCTCCACTCTAGAGTCACCATTTTATCTTTGTGACTGAAATATTTTATTGCAAGCTATTTCAAACTAACCAATATCCTGTATTTCAACAGACCTCAACTAATCTGCTTTGGCATCCATTAATAATTCCTGCCTGAAACAGCCACCAGCATGTAGCTGTCAAATGATGACTTTCTATCTTCATCATCCCCCTATATGTATTAGTTGGCATTTTACTGCAAGGAAGGGTTTTTTTTTTCTCTCCCTCCATTATATATCCCAAAATTTCTATTTTTATGCAACAGGTAGTCATCTGTTACAATCAGTTATTTTAATGCTTTAATTATCCTAGAATTGGGCAACAGGTTTCTCTGACGGATTTCCTTTTGACTTGTCCTTGTATTCTTTGAGCACTTTCCTACTTTCTGTTGCAACTAATTGGGGGTAGGGCTCATCTTACACTTTTCCTGCCCCAGTCCTAGAGTCAACCTTTTTTCCGAAGGGCCTTGTTTCCTTTTGATGGAAAGTTCTATTTGGAAAGCAAAATATGGGAGCCTGGTGTGCTCATTCCTACTAGAATGGCATTGTTTCTAGGTCCTTTCGGCAGACAGAGGTAAGAAATACGTACATGTATACACATACATTAACATACATGCATATATACCTGCTGCATAAAAATAGAAATTTTGGGGTATATATATATATATATATATATATATATATATATATATACACACATATACACATTTATGTCTATTACTGTATCTAGATAGACAGATATTTTTAAACTGAGGCTATGAATTTATTCTTATATCTCCAATTCCAATCTAACACTTCAGATTTCTCTCTAGACTTTCCTTTTCCATATTTATAAATCTCTTTTAAGATTATGCTCAATATTGACTTTGATATTTTTTTTAAAACTTGAGAGCAAGGACCTTTCTTGCCTTTGAATTTCACCAGAGAGCAGCCAACATGTTCAGGATTCAGGGACTCAATAAGTCAGGGCTGTCCTTTGGTGCCTGGGTCATGTAAAACCTTGGCCTTAGCAATGAAACTACTGACTGGAGGATTTTTTTGGGAAATCAGGATAGTTGTATGCCTCGCTGTCTTCACTCTACCTAGCTGTAGACTCTCTCTAACTGGTTTCCTAGGCTTCTTTAAATGAGAAATGAAAAAATATCCTCAAAGACTTTTCAGAAACATGTGCTATGTAAATACAAAGTATAACCATTGTTGCTGTGTGAAAAAACTTTTCTCCATCCATCTTGGTCCACAATAAATAGAGAATGTTTTCCAGAATCACTGCTCTTCCCAGGATTCTAAACAGGTGAAGCAGCTAGAGATCACAATTAGGTGCAATAGCATCAGTCAGTATGAATTACAAACAAGCTCAACTCCCCTATGTTTTTCTTTCTTTCTTTGACTTTTTAAAAAGTACAGCACAACACAGGGAATACACATGAACCTATCTTGTTACTTAAAGGGGGTAAAGCTTTCAACTCTGGGATCAGGTAAGCCAGGTCTCAACCCAGAGATCTCCTCTGTCTTTTCTTCAGCTTTCAGCATCACAGGCAAATGATGCTTCCTCTCTGGCTAAGTCCCTTCTTTTGGAAGAAGAAAACTGATTAGGTCCTGGAAGTTCCAGTAAGTGGATCAAGTGACTTTCTCAGCATCACGTGAGGCAGTAAGTGAAGAATCAGGGCTCAGCTGAAGAATGTTACTCTCTCTGTTTATCTAACAGCTACCTTATGGCCCCTAGATGGAAGTTTCTTACACCATGATTATTCATTGCTGGCTACATTTCAGTCCATCAGACCTAGAGATACACATAGTCATAATCTCTGTTTCTAAATCTTCCTAGGATCATACAGAATAGCCAAAATGGAAGAAACTTTAAAGATATTCTTGTCTAATTTCCTTATTTTATAGATGAGAACACAAAGGTAAAGAGATTTGTCCAAAACGAGTTCTACACTACCAAGCTTTGCTTCCTCTCCTTTGCATTTTTCTCCTGCATTTCAAAGCTATAACGTGGTTAAGCATCAGCTCTGTGTTACTTTCCCAAGTATCATGTTTCCTCCACATTTTTGTGACTAAAACATAATGACATACTAACCCTCTCACTCAGTCTCATACTGAGGACATAGTACATGCATGCATGTGACATAGCAGAAAGCACACTAAAATGACCCTAATCCTGGCACTGCCACCAAACAGCCAGGTGGCCTTGGGCAGGTCCCTTGACCTCTCTGAGCCTCAGTTTCATTATCTGTGAAATGAAGGTTTTGGATTAAAATATCCATTAATTCTGCAAACATGTACTGAACAAATTCTTAGAAATACTACCTCCCCCAACTTAGTTTATTTGGTGCATGATCTTGGGCAAGCTACCCAGCCTATCTCTAATTGAGCTTTCTTATCTGAATAATGGGAATAATAGAAGTAACTACTTCATTGCTTTATTATAATGATTAAGTGAGTGACCATGTAAAGCACTTCTAACAGTAATTGGTACATATGGCAGACACTCAAAAATTGCTTGCTATTAATAAAACAGTTATTATCATTATCATTATTACTACTATTACTTCCCTGCTCCCAGTCTTGGCTCATGGCTGTTCCTCTGCCTGACTTCCTCTCATCTCCAAGTCCAAATCCTACCTGGCTTTTAGGACCCAGTTCAAACACCTTCCCACGAAGCTCTCCCTGACTCTCTGTAGCTTCTTCCCTGGGACACCCATCCATGGTACTCCAACACTGCAACCTCATTTGAACATCGTGTAAGCACATGCATTCTGTCTCCCTTTAGGCTGCTTGAGGGCAGGGTTTCCCTTTGATTATCCTTGAATCCAAGTGCCTAGCATAGAACCCAGCAACTTGTAGGGAATTAGTAAATATGAGTTGAATTAATGAGGCATATATAACATTGCTTAAGTAGCAGGTCTACGTAGTTGTGTATTAGTGATGCCAAATGCTGGTTCCTAGATCAGTTCAATCCAAATTATCCTTGGAGTTCTTTAAATGTATAAAACCTTGGTGCCCACCTCCCAAATATTCTGACTCAATAGATTTTGGGGCAGTGGGGAGAAATCCAAAAATCTCTCTTGTTAAAATGCTTCACAAGTGATTGTAATGTATAGCCAAAATGAGGATGCTCAATGCATAGTATGTCTTAACTTTCTCAAGGTTTCTCCCCTTCATGACCATTTCATTTAAATACACAACCATATAGCCTGGAAGCTTTTTTGCTCTTTTTATGTTCATCCCAATCTGTATTTTCTTTCTGCCTTGATGACCCTCAATGAATGATACCAGCCATTAAGAGGGACTATAGAGGAAAGAGCAGTGTTCTAAATGGCAAGTCACGTAGGTTCTAAAATAAACTCGGCAAATACGTGTGAACTTGAATAACCTAATTTGCCTCTCTGGGTTTTAATTTCCTCATTTGTAAAATGGGAGCAGTTGTAACAACAGCATGAATCTGGTTTGGAGATCTTGAGGTTGGCTTGGCTCTTCAGCGAGCCTGATTTGCTCAATACAACAGTGTCACAGGGGAAAGATCTTGTGGGTATCTTGGAAGCAGGCTGCAAAACACTGGTTTTGGCAGTGCCTTTAGAAGGGCAGGAGCTTTTCTGCATTGTTTGGAGGCAGAGTCAACAGCTTTGCGTAAACGGTGCTCTAAGCAATGGAATTCCAGAAGCCCACTCTGGTCTCCTTTTATGGTTTAGGGGTCAGGAAAATGGTAATGATAAAACAGCTCAAACCATCTCCATTAGCTGCACCCCTTTTGGTTGCAAGTGAGAGAAAGACAAATCATTTTAGGCTAAAAGGATTCAGCAGCTTTGTAGCCAAGCTTTGAGAATAGCTGAAATTAGAAATTCCAGTGTTGCAAGAGCTTTCTCATCTCCTGTCTCTGCTGCTCTCCACATACTACCTTTACATGCTCAGCCAGGCTTCCTCCACACAGCAGGCAATATGGCCAATAACCTATATTTTCATCTTTGCCACCAGAGAGGAACTGCCTTTTTTCTTGGTCCAGTTTAGAGATCCTTGGGGAAGGAATCCGGCCTGGTCTTGGTCATATATCCACATCCTGAACCAATCATCCAAGACCATGGAGAGTAAGTCCTCCCATTGGCAGCATCTATTAATATCACAAAGTTTAAGTAAGAAGGGGGGATATTTCTCCCAGAAAAGGGGGTGCCACTCCTAAAAAAAGGCTGGGTGCTGAGAAGGCCCAACAACTAGCACCCACCGCACTGACCCATAGGTATGTGTGTGGATGTGTGTAAGGAAATGGTTGTCAGCTGGCCAACTACACGAGATACAATGTAATGAAATACATCTTGGTTCTGCCTTATGCTGGCTGTGTGACCCTGGGCTGCATTCATCATTCATCTCTCTGCATTGGGATTATTTAAATAAATGACTATCTCCTCCACTTTCCTAGGGTGAGGTTGGATAGCAAGTATTATTGCTATTAATATCTGCAGGACCTACTACAAAGTCTAGCCCTTAATAATTTCTTAATGTTGGGTTGTGTCTTTTTTAAAATCATATCTAAACAAATTTTTTGATGGGGCTTACTGAGGTACTTATAACAATTAGATTTTTTTTTAATAGAGAAAAGAAGATAAACAAATGGGAAGGCAAGATAAAGCTAGAAAGCAATGATGATACGTTTGCCTTTAAACTTCGTAGCAGTCAGAGTAAAGATGGAAGATGGAAAGACATTCTATAATTAGGGTTGCCAGACATAGCATTAAAATAATACTAACAGGAAACTGAGTTAAATTTGAATTTCTGCTTTAAAAAAAATGAATAACTTTAGTATAAATTGTCCCATACAATATTTGGGACATACTTATACTAGAAAATTTATTTATTATTCATTGAAAATTCAGCTGAATCTGCATTTCCTGTACCTTATCTGGCAACACTATTTATAATTAGGTTTTCCATGCCCAAAAGATACTGATCAAAACAGTTGGTCAGGTCAAGTAGGGATTTTTCCAACCCCAGGTTTCTCCTAATAAAGGGTACCTGTGCTCCCCTGAACTCTCCAGGTCTCAGTTTTCCCCTTGTTATGATGAGTTTGACTCAAGGTTACTCCTTGCACCAGCTCCCTATGATCGTTCCAGTCTGTGATTTTCCATGCCCAGGCTGTGCTTTTTGACCAGAATGACCCTGTGGCAGCCAAAGGCTACCAAGTGGAGCACTTTGATTTACTTCACGCAGAAGCTGTCACCCAGCTCTGATTTCCTCAAACCTTTCGTTGTGGCTCTGGCTGATGACTCTGGAACCCACCCCTGAGGGGACTGGAGAGTGCCGGCTTCTCTCTCTCTCTCTCTCTCTCTCGCTGCACGTGTATATTTGCTGTGGAACCCCTGGGCCCAGCAGGAGCTATAGTGGCTGTTGTTCATACAACATACTGAACATACTGAAGGCTGGACCATGAGCTCTTCTCAGGAAGCAAAAGAAGGTTCAGGGAAACAAAGCAACCTCTCCTGGGTGGAATGGCCTGTGAGTCACTGAGCAATGACTCATATTACATTCTGTTTTCTTGCCACCATGTAGTTCTGTCTTACAAGAAGACTAACACCCAGAGCCTTGAAGTTGTCTCAGTTTTCCACAGTGAGCCCCAATAATTTAAAAACCTGATTAGAACCTGTTGCCCTAGCGAAGCTCTCCGAGTTTAGATTCATTTTTTATCCACAGTCTTACTGGGATTTCAAAACTGAATGATTGAGAAAAGAGCCTGGAAAATCCTCTCTTCTCTCTGGGATCAAACATTCTCTGGTGTCCTTGTCTAAGCTGGTGCTGTGAGTGGCAAGATGTCAGGCTTGTAAGATGAGACCTCTAGCTCTCCTTCCAACCTCTTCACTTGGCTTTTGCCTGCCCTGAGATGACCTAATTCTCTAGTCACACAACTGTTTGCACTTCCCCAAAGATACCACTTTCTTACACACTCCAGGACTTTGAGCCCTTCCCTACCTCCTTGAAGATCTAGCTCAAGAGTCACAACTTCTAGGAAGTCTTTTCTGATTCCTTCAATCACAACAAACATTGCCAATTAGCTCGGTGGGCCTACAACTCTTACTATGCTGGATTATGGTTCTTGGTGTACATGTCTTTCCTCCGGTAAACCATAAACTCTTTATACAAAGGTTTGCTTGTCTGTTTGTTTTCTACATACCCAGAAATCAACATAGCACCTAGCATGAAGTTGAAGCTCAGTAACTATTTGTTGAAGAGAGAAAAGAAGGAAAGAGAAAGGGAAAAAACGACGGGAGGGGAGAAGAAAGACTGTTCTTTGCTGTCCCCAGAAGGAAGTCCACTGAAATTTTTTTTTTAAGTGAACATTCTCTTGGTAACTTCTTTTAACAGTTCCATTTCATTTGTCTGTAGGCTTTATACATAATCAATTTTAGTAAGTCCCAATTGTTCTTTAGCACTGAAGCATTAGGATTATGACTTCTAAATGTCTGGAGTGCGCCACGATGTCTGAATCAGGGCTGCAGACACTTTGGGCGGGAATGTTTTATTGTCTCCACTGACTTCTTTGTTTTGTCTCTTCTGGGTGCTTTCAGGCACAGACTCCGCTAGTTTCACATACGATAGGGATAAATGCCAAGTAAGCAATTTAACAATGTCGTTCACTTGCACATCCAGTCAAGTCACCGAGTCCTGCCAATTTTCCCTCCTAAATATTTTTCGTATTTGTTTCACCTTCTCTAACGCCTGGGTCAAGCTCTTAGCTCCTCCCATCTGAATGTAGCCACAGCTCTTTGAAGTCAGTCATTCCCTGTGCTTCTCCACCTCTGATTCATCCTCTCTAGTCAACCACCAGAATGGTCTGCCTAAAACTCAATCATAAATTGTTTCATTGTCTTCATGCTGCCCATCACCTATGAACTCGATTTCCAAACTTTAATCTGAAAAGGAAACCTAGTGTATCATGTCAGCCTTCCCATCATTTGTTCTCCACTCTATCCATTCATCCCATCTTCAAATCCAAACAAATTCCAATCTGTATTAGTATACCTGGGCTTCACAACAAAGTGCCACAGACTGTGGGGCTTTAACAGCAGAAATTTATTGTCCCAAAAATCTGCAGGCTAGGTATCCACAGAGTTGATTCTTCCTAAGGGCCATGAGGGAAGAATCTTCACCAGGCCTCCCTCCTTCGCTGTGGATGGTCGCCTGCTCCCTATTTATTCACACTGTTTTCCATCTCTGTGTGTCAGTGTCCATATCTCCTCTTCATAGAAAGACCCAGTCATATTAGATTAGGGCCCATCCTAAGGACCTAAGTTTAACTTGATCACCTCTATAGAGCCTTTTTCCCAATAAGATCACATTCGGGGGTAGTAGGGATTAGGACCCTACAGATAGAGTTGATAAACTAAGACCTTGTATTTCTTCTCATTCTTGTCTACCATTTTCTTACATTCCTCAGTCCTCTTTCAATGAATGAATGATGCTATTTCTATGTCTGTCTCCGCACCTATCCTGGAGGGCAAGAAATAGTCTAATTTTGTTTTCAGTACCTAATACAGTGTCTGGCACATAGGATAATTAAGTGAGGAAACATGAATAAGGAATGATGGGCCAGAAGAAATGACACATAGACTGAATCCTGAAAGAAGTCTAAAAATTATCTGAATGAAGAAAATAGGAAATGCATTCTGGCCCATCCAGAGAAGTGAAGCAATATGGTGTATGTGTAGAACTATTAGTATATAAAGTAGGGAGTTAGAAATTATAGGAAGTATAGCTAGAAATGTAGGCAGAGGCAGTTCATGAAGGGTTTTGTGAGTTAAAGAGTTCAACCAGTGTCTTATATTCATTCATTTTACATGCATGTACTTTATTTACTGACTTCCTAGCATATCTTTTCAAATCACTGAAGAGTTTTAAGCAAGGATGTGACATGGTCACATTTGTTTATTATAATATTGATTTTGGCAGCCAAATAAAGATAAATTGAAGAGAGTCAAGACTGAAAAATTAGGTCACTGAAGAAGCTGTTGTCCTGGTCCAGGCCAAGGATGATAAGGGAATGAACCAGGAGAGACATTATGGAGACTGAGAGGAGGGGGGGAATCACAATAATACTTAGGAGATAGAAGTGGGTAAATGTGATGATTGTTTAGGCATGGGCAAGGAGGGAGGAAGTAGAGAAAGATAAATGCTTCATCTGGATGGGGCCTGGGTGGATGACAGCACCATTCACAGAAACTTGAAAGACAGAGGAGAAGCACATTGGAATGCAGTTAGAGGTAAGGTAGTGTAGTGGATAAGGTATGGAGGAGGACAAAAGGTTAGTCAGATTGCAATTGGTCAAGGGACATCCAACTGGGGATGGCAAGTAGATGGTCATCTCCACCAGTCTGGAACTTGAGAGAGGTCTTAGCTGGGTATGTGGATACTGGGGTCATCTATGTAGAACATGTAAGTGAAATCATGAGAATAGATCCCATAATCCAAGGAAAGTGTACAGAGTGAAAAGACGAGGGACAAAGGATGGAACTCTGGCCTGACAGCAGCAATCCAGCACTTTTGACTCTGTCTTATTTCTTGATAACCATGTATTTAGAAGACTACAGACTTTTCAGGGTCATATTGAATACAGCCATCAAAAACACTGGTTTATGAAAACAAATGCAACCAAATCCATGGCTTTGAAGGATTATGGCAAAAAGCTAGCCTTTGATAACCTTGTTTTATTCTCTTCTCTATTCTACTAACTTTATTCCATTTATTGTTTGCCATGCCAAAACATAAATAATACACCCATTATTTGCAAAAATATCCCCTAGGAGCTCATTCACAGTTATAATTGCAATAATTAAGTCAAATAAAATCCAGCAGGTGAAGGTTAAAATCTGCCCCCATTTTCTGCCTACATGAAGGAAAAAAAGGGGAATCAAATCTTTAACTGGCAGGAATCCCATCCAACCATCCCATGAAATGAGACCACAGGGATCCTCCACTTTTAGAGATTAGAAAACAGGGCTCACTAATGGACATGTCATAGTTGATTATCATTAAGAGTCAGCCAGTTGCAGAATCTATTCCATCAATCTACATACCTGTGTTCCCTCCTGTCTCATATGTTGGTCCCTCCTCCACTGTTATGGTGCAGCCATCCTGCTCAGAACATGCAAGAATATTGTTGACAAGCCTACTTTTCCTCAACAACACCTTTGAGTGATAAAGGCCACTAGTCTATTTCCTGACCATTTTATGTGTCCATTCTTAAATACCTCTCTAAATTTTCAGGTTGTTTTCATCTATACAATAAAAACAGTACTGATATTTCTACCTCATACTCTGGCATTAAAAACTAACTTTAGCTTTGACTGTTATTCCTCTAGTAGATCATTGGTTTGATTTCCCTGCCAGATTAAGCCTTTCTACTTCTAGTGCCTATGATATCACAATATCTTGACCCCCAAAACCCATGTCACATTATACTGAGAAAACAATCCAGAAGGAACAATAATTTGTTTGCCAGAGACATGCATTGAAATACTGCCTTTCATAGAAAAATGCTATCTCACAGTAGGAGATGAATTAAGTGCATATCCATTCAACAGAATTTTATGCAGCACCTACAATGGCATATTTATGAAGAAAGATTTGGGGGGGAAAAAGAAAAGTACTAAATAATAGTTCTATAATATTCATAGCCAAATAAAAATAATATAGTCACATGGATAAGAACATTAAGGGAACTCCCACAAATAATTTTTTAAAGTCAAATTCTATAGTTTATCTGTTGAGTTATATATGTGTATATTTAAATTCCTCATAAAAGCTTATGTGGTAAGTGTTGTCATCACTACCATCTCCATTTAACGGAAGAGGAAAATTGGCTCATGAATTACCCCCAAGACCAATTTTAGTATATTGGAGTAGCAAGAATATGAATGGATTGTCTTCTTTTTCTGTGTTTTTCATTAATTGTGTTGAATGAGTGTAATCAATTTTTGTTTTAGTATTTGCTAGGAAGTAGAATAATGAGCTTCCTCTTGCAGTAGAGAACATTTTAAATTCTGTGGTCAGAAATGTAAACTTTACAATTGAGCAAGTTTCTGATTCCAATGCCATTGTGGAAAACACTTTCCAGCTCATCTTGGTGACCATCACTCTGTGTCCCCCACGTTCTCAGGTAGAGCAGTCTACTCACATCCCCCTTGGGACTTTTTCCATTATCACTGATGATGGGGAGAATTTCTATTGATCATTAACTGGATACAAGAAATCAGGGTGAGCCCTCTCTTTGACTGAAATTGTATCACTGTTAGATTGAAAAATACAAGAAGGAAGGAGCCAGTGGCTCCCTCTGTCTTGGCTGGCTGCAGCCCCTTTAAGACTGCAGATCCAAGCCAATTCAATGCATCACTAGGAGAGGACTTGAAGACTCACTTAAATGATTGACCTATTTCTGGGCTCTCTGTTGTTGCAAATTATAAGAATATACTGTGTGCATTTTCAGGTAATTTGATACTATTACCTTAAAATTCACTGGTTCTGCCTCCTCCTTCCCTCCTCTTCAACTGGAATATCTGACCTTTTCTCTTGGCAGCCTGCTTCTCTTTTCCAGGTAACTGATGATGATTTTATACCCTGGATGATAATCAATATGTAGAAGCTGTCTTTATTGATTTGGATAAAACCACCAATTATGGCTATTTTGAGCAGAGCTCAATGGGATTAGATGTGATTACACGGCAATGGGTGTGAGCCCACGGGCAACAGGAAGCTGCTCTGAGGCTATTTAATAGTTACAGATGAAATGGAAATAGGATCCCACAACCAGTGCCCACCCTTCATAGGGCAGAAACTCCAGGCTGGACATCTGGCCATGCACACTTCAGACAAGTACCTAGGATCCCATGAGCCTGTCTCAGAGGCAGCAAAGATAGAATGGCTTGAGGAGAATCGGTGGCCTGAATGCATCCTGTTTACTCTACTCTCTGCTGTATCTTTTACCCAGAAATCAGGGGCAACAACATTTCCTAGTATATTTGGATTTCAGACATATCAGGAAGAATGTCAGGAAGCAGAAAGAGAGAACACAGCAGGCTTTATCTCCAGCAGATATCCTTGGTTTGGAAGATCCTTTCCACAATCCCCACACATTCTGATAGTGCCAGATTCAATATTACCTTCTCGTAAGGCTCTTCTTCATCTTGTCTGGAAGATGTCATCATAGTCTAGGGATTAGGAGCATGGAGCTAAGTGACTCTATGCAAAATACCAAACGTTTCTGTGCTCAATTTGTAAAAGAGGGACAAGAATACTCAGAATACTTGGACCTCTCTCCCTATCCTTCCTTTTGCATGGAAAAAGCATTGAAGTCAGAGACCTGAGTGCACACCTCTGCTCTTTCCACTTGCTAGCTATGTAGTCTATGCCTATAGTTCTTCATCTGCAGCACTACATAACTTAGCATGTGCACACAGCTTGACCCATAGAAGGTGCTCTACCCAGTTTTTTTTTTTTTTCCTCTCATTCAGTTTCTGAGCAAATCATCTGGGCCTCTGCCATCTGGAAACACCCATTTCCTCCAGCCATTGAGGGCTTGGTAGCACAAAAATATCATAATATGGATAACACAGCCATATTCCATGCATTGATCCATTCATCCATTCATTCATCCAAGAAATATTTATTGAGCAATTACTAAATGAGGCACTGTTCTGTGTGCTGGAGTGTAGCACTGAGCAAATCAGAGGAGCTCTCTGGTTTCTATGATCCAATGAAGAGCAAGAGATGCTAAACATATGTAAACAAATAAATGAAACAAGATAATTGAAGCACAGTGGTAATAGAAAGCAGGGGTAGATGGCTGAGAGTGGTTAGTGCATGGGCATTGGGGAAAAGCTGCCAACTTGATTAGGCAGTGCCTCCCTAAAGAGAGGACATCAAAAGTGAGCCCAGAAGGCCAAGGAGAATTTTTCCAGGTGAAATTTTGGGCAGAGCTGCAACAACATCTCCAAGTGGGAGCAGGCAGGTATGTTTGAGGAACATCGAAGCCAGTTTGGGCAGTCTGCGCTAAGCAAGGGGAGAGAGCCTCCTTGAGAAAATTATTCAGGGCTCCAGCCCCCACTGAAGCCATTAACTTCTATTTTGAGGTTCCTGCAGTGACTCAGGCAATCATGACTCAATTTCTGTCTCCTAATGACGATTCTTTCCAGAGTCATGCCGAACCTGGGGCCTGACCTTGTTCCTGCAGTTCCTGCTACATCACACAATAGTACCTGTGTTAGCAGGGTTCTAGCTACTGCCCTGTTCTCTTTCACAATCACTGGGCTAAAGAGCAAGAAGAGGGATGCATATCCGGGTGGTATAAATAGGCCCCTTTCTGTGTGATGCTCTCAACCTCAGCCTAAGGTATGGTCTTAGTGGTCAGTTCCCTTGCCAGCCCCTGTGGACCACTGCCCATCGATATGATGATGGCCTCAGTTCATCCAGGCTACCTTAGGAGTGGCACCTAGAACCCTCTTGCCAAGTCTGGAGTCCAGGCCATTTTAAAAGGGTGGAATCATGCTCCATCCTGCACCCCCCATCTCTTTCCTAGTACAGTATATGGGTAGGGACACAACCTTTGGAGTCAAATGGACCTGGGTTTAAGTCCCTTCTTGTCCACTGATGAGATGTGGGAACTTGAGCCAGGGACATAATCTCCCTGTGCCTCACCTTCCTCCTCTGTAAAATGGGGTGAACAATAACTGCATTATAGTTTATAAAGCACCAGCCCAGTACCCATCACAGAAAGAGACACTTCACAAGGTTTCATCATTGTTGTTGCTTCTGGACGAAGAAGTGCACCTTGACCTTGACTTTATTCTTTTAATTGCAGTTCCATTCTCACTTCTGCGATGCTAAGATGTGGTTTTTATTCCCTATGGTTTGGATAAGACTCTGCCTGGGAACCAGCTATCAGTTCAATTTTTGAGTTACTGATTCCTCCAATGAGGATCCCCAGACTCTCCTACAAGTAGAACTCTGGGCACCTGCCCAGCAGTGTCTGAATTTACAGGGGATACATAGCCTGGTTCCTTTTTCTGAGCCCCTTACGACTGCAGAAAAATTAGAGTCCAACCTGTCTAGCCATTCTGATTTGTGCACATACCTGAACATGTGTTAAATTCAGGTGCCAGAAAACAAGCATGGAAAACCTACTGAAGTCTCCTTACTTCTTTTTCCTCTTGCTTTTCATGTGCCTCTGAGTGCCAAAGAACGTTCTTATTAAGGCAAAAAGAAAAAAAAATCCTAGCATAATTTGCTTTTAGAGAGAGCGTCTTATAAAAGCTTTATCAGGGCTGAAAGACAGAACAATTGGAAACTCCAAGTGTGACTTCTAGCCCCATCATTTAGGGCTGAGTTCTCCTCTGTGAGCAGAATTGATGGTCTCCATTGCGTAATTCCGACTCCTGGCTTGCACTTAGGTTCTATACGAGTGAAGAGAAGGTCAGCTTGCAGCAAAGGGAGAATACACAATAGGCTCTGTGGTGTTGTTTCGAACAGGATTGATGAGAGAGAATTTTCCGGTCTCTCTATCCATTCGGACACGAGCCTAGCATTTGAGAGTTGGGAGGATGATAGAGATTAGGATGACACAGGGCGAGTAGAGTAGAGTGCACCAGCAAGTCTGGCTTCTCAGATAGAAGACAGAAATGATCACATTTCACACAAAAATTTTGTACTGCTTCTTAGCATCTTGCCAAGAACTATTCAAAAGACAATGAACATATTAGGATTAAGGGTCCCCAGAACTGAGAAGGTGCCCAGCCATGGAATGCAGTAGCTTAGCACTGCTAGAAAAGTTGTTTTCACTTTTTGTGGTCATGTCTGTGTCCATGTCATTGCCAAGGTAAGAAACCGGTCTTTTATTTTTTTCAACTAGTTTTGATAATCAGATCGTCAGATTATACAATCACTGAGACTCCACATGCTACAATTTAACTCAGCTGCAAAGATAGCAAAGGAACAGCACCTTTAAAAAAATCTACCAGTCTTGAACTGCATAATGTCTGTGGCTTCCCACAGTGTTTTCCCATCTTCAGCCTGACATGCCAGACAATTACTCCTCAGTAGGTGATATATATGGTTACTGAGAGAGAAAACAAGGCCCATCCCAGGCCTGGCTCTCTCGTCCCTCCGCTTGCTCCCTGGGTGACTTCCCTCCTTTATCTATTCATTCAGTTATTTCAAACTTCATTTCAACAAATGAATTCATTCCAACATTCCCATGGATTCAGCCACCACCCGTGCTAATAGCAACCCTGCTCCCTCTTCTGAGCTCCACATATGTATTATTCTCTGCTGAATGTGTATCTCTGCTTGGTTGTCTTACAGACAACTCAGATCTACAGCTTAACTTACCCTCTTCTCTCTTACTTCTAAATTTCTAACTGATTGAATGCTATCAGCACATTTTTCCTGAGCCATAAAATTGAGGGTGATTATTGATTCTTCCAGCTCCCTCACTTACCTTCTACGACTGGTTAGTAAAACTTACCCATTCTACCTGTTAATATCTCTTGATTCTATGTGCTTGTCCTCTTGTTACTGTAGCTCAAGACAGTTTCATGTCTTAACCTGGATCACTGTATTAGCCTCCCCTCAGGTCTTGTCCAATTCCAATTGATTCTGTTTATGTAAGAGTGATCTTTCTGAAATGCTTATCTGATTGTGTCCCTCACGGTAAAATTCTTAAGTGGCTCTCAGTGGCCCTCAGTCCGAGCTCCTTTGTTTGGCTATAAAAGCCTTCCGTACCCTCAGGTACCTGACCCTTTCCTACCTACATAGCTCTGTCTCTCATCATTGTCTGCCTCCTTTGACACCCCAGCATGCTCTCTCTCTCTCTTTCTCCTCCATGCTTATGTACATGGCACTCTGGCTAAACTGCTCTCCCCTTCTCCACCCATTTCTTACTCTTTCTCCAGGACTGACCTGATGGAATATCCTCATGGGAGACTTCTAAGATCACTGTTCTTCCTAACTAGACTGTGGCCTACTCAAGGGCAGGGTCCACGTCTTCCTCGTTTCAGAATCTACAGTTCCTAGCACAGGGCCTCACACAGGGTGTGACAGAGTCAACATTTGAACACAAGTCTTCCTTATCTCACAAAGTCTCCATTCTCTTTAGAAAGGCAAGAGAAATTGCCTTTCTAAAAAAGAAAATTGAAAAATTCAGGAAGCAGTTCCCTTACTTATCAGTGCAGGATAGAGTAGGCACTAGTTAATGCTCTGTTGAATGAAAATGAGTGAGTGAAAAATTCATCTGGAATTCTGTGCTGGTTCATTTCCAGATTTCTTTTGTTCATAGAATAGACTTCTCAGGTGTCCTCAGACCAAATGGGACACTGTCTCTTGAGCTTTTTTAAGAAAAACCTACACATTGCCTGTATTGGGTGTGATCAAGATGCAAGCACATTCATTGTCTATTTGTTCTGCAGATACCTGAGACATCATTGTTCAATAGCGCTTTCCAAGATTATGAAAATGTCCTATGATTGCACTGCCAAGTACAGAAGCACATGTGGCGATCCAATATCTGAAATGTCGCTAGTGTAACTGAGGGACTGAATTTTTTATCTTATTTAATTTTAATTAATTTAAGTTTAAATACCACATGTGGCCGTTAGATAGCAAAGAGATTTTATTCAACAGTTATTTATTGAGCACCAGTTATCTGTCAGGCACTGAGCTAGATGCTGGGGGTAAAGTGAGATGAAAAATAAAGGAATCCCTTGTTCTTATGGAGCTTACAGTCTATTAACGATGAATAGCAATCAAATAATTATATGAATGGAGATAAAAATACAATGATGGTGAGTGCTGTGAAGCACAGCTACAGGGTCTTATGGGGACCTGGACCAGTCTGAGTGGCTCATGAACATTTCCTGAAGGAGGAACACTCAGGTTGAAATCTGAGGGATGGGTAAATGTTAACCAGGGGAGAGACCCTTCCAGGCAGAGGGAATTTTATGCCAGAAGTTCTGAGGCAGGTGGCAACTGTCAAGAGAACTGGAAGGGAGCAGAGGGTCCTGAGATCATGGGGGAGGTGGTACTGAGGTGGTGGTGGGGTGGTCTGGATCACACCCCACCAAATCTTAGGGAGCTGCATTAAAGCTTTCAGTATTTGTTTCAACTACAGTGTGAGTATATTGAAATATTTTGGGCTGGTTAGAGGGAGAGGTGGAAGGAGGTGACAGTCAGATAAAATAATACTGGCTGAGGTGTGAGACATTGGGAAGGGGTAAGTGGATGTGGGGAGACAGTGATGCACTCAATGAACATGGGAGCTTAGCACTCAATGAGAGGGAATCATATGTCCCGCATGCCCTCATTCCCACCCTCTATTGTATATTGTAGTCCATGGAGATAAGGGTGAGAGCTAGCAGAGTGGGCTCCCAGGGCGAGTCTGGCCACCACTTTACTAGCTATGTGAGCTGTCCAAGCTACTCATCCGCTATGAGAATGTCATTCCCTCATGTATAAAATATATCCTGGTAGAGGTGCCAAGAAATAAGAGGCATAGGCTGTGTGGAAAGTAAAATTCTATACGAGTTCTCCTGACACCTGTCAGTGTGTTTTTTTTAATATGATTCACCCAAGGATAAGTTCATGGGATATTATAAATGATGAATTGTCCTTTTCTAGGAAGCCTAGAAGTAACTGAGGTGAAGGATAAGCTCTCTCCTATCCAAATTATCATAAGAACTTCAATCAGCTAAAGATACAGTGGAATACAAATCAAACATTGAGCCTTTGCAGCATCACTGAGAACTTGTGGGTTGTCTTGGTCTTCAGACACCACTCACCTTGGCTACAACCACTGACTCTGTTCCTTCAGACGCCTGTCCTCCTCCATTGAATCTGTGTGCTTCTGTATGCATGGTGGGGGGTGAGGTGGGGGGTTCTCATACACAGGCATGCGCACTCAACTACATGACTCAGACCACTAGCTTCCCACTTCCCTCTCAACATGTGTACTGTTATTAATGTAGTCTACATACATATATGTATATATCCTCCATTATTAGTTTAAAACCAATGCAACGTATAAAGTTCCAATGTTTATGCCCATGTTCATAAGGAATATGATTTTACTGTAAGTGAAACTAAAGCTATGCAATAATTAAATGAGATTCTTTACAGGGGTGGGGAAAGTTCTGTGAAACAGGCTGCCTCCAGTCTAGGGTGAACATATAACTTACCTTCACCAGGACACTTTTGAGAGTAAAAGGGAAGCTATTAATAATTACACTGGAACAGTAGACATAAACCATAATCTTCTGGGGAGATCTTAAGAAGGTCTCCCTTCTCATCCTTCACCCAGAGCCAGCCTTCCTGCAGTAATGCGCAGGTCGAATTACAGGGCTGCCTGGGAAGCCTCCTCCTATTCAACTGTGCTGAAGCATTTTTATCCTCCGCTTCAGCTGGTACTTCTTGCTAGTTTTCTCTCTGAATTACCCTCTGCAATAGACCGAATGTTTGTGTCCCCCCAAAACCCATTTGTTGAAATCCTAACCCCTAATGGGATGGCCCTGGGAGGTGGAGGCTGCAGGAGGTAATTGGGCTTTGAGGGTGGAGCCCTCATGCATGGGATTGGTGTCCTTCTAAGAGGGACCCAGAGAGCTTTCCAGCCCACTTCCTGCCATTGAGGACACAACAAGGAGTCTGCAACTTGCAAGAGGACGCTCCTCAAAACTGACCTTGCTGGCACCCTGATCTTGGACTTCCAGCCTCCAGACTTGGAGAATAAATGTCTGGTCTCCAAGCCACCCTGTCAATGGTACTTTGTTATAGCAGCCCAACCTGACTGAACTCCCCCCTTACCACCTGCTGGGAATCCATCCACCAGGCAGGGAGGTCTACGTGACTGGACTATTTTTGGTGCACAGCTTCCCAGGGTGAATCGTTTTCAAGGTTACAAGAGAGAAGAAGATTGAATAGGCTTAGGGAGCGTCTTCTTTTTTGCTCTTCTCTCCCCTCCCAGTTTTCATCCCCCTCTCCCTTGTCCTTTCCCTTGGGAGACTCATTTCCTCTTTTCCCTGGTGGTTCCTCCTTCCAGCCAGCCTGTAGCAACTCACCTTTATGACGCTCTCCACCCAGCAGCAGCCACAGTCTCAGGGGTGGGAAGCAAGCTGCTGCACACACATAGCAGTAAAGGATGATGGGTGTTCATTATCACCTTTGTGGAATTAAATAATAAGCATTTAGACAACAATAAGCCAAGGAAGACTCATGAAGGAGGTGAGAGTGAGCTAGAACTTTAAGGATGTATGCAGATGGTAGCGGGGAGGACTCTGCAGGAGATATAAATGTACAGGAAAAGGCCAGGTGCAGGAAAAGGCAAGAACTGTGACTAGATTCTCTGGCTAGAGCCCTGAGGGAGGTGAGCCTAAGCCCCAGCCTCAGCTTCAGCCTCAGTCCTCCTCACTCACTCGGTATCTCTATCCCCATTCACGGGTGTCCACTGATTTCTGGACTCTTTACCCTCCACTTTCTGCTTATGTTCAGAATAACAAGAAGCTGAGGCACTCTGCAGCTATAGGTTCATCTGTGCAGCCCACATAAGAATTTCCAGGTGGGAGGGTTTCCCTCCATGCCAGCTCCATCGTAGTTGTGGTCCCTGTGTGAAGAGAAGCCAGCCAGAGGCACACTGTGAGATGACAGGAGGGGCTTTGGGAAAAGTTGCAACAGAAATGCAGGTGATGGCAAAGGAAGGTAGAAGGACCCTAAAATTAAGGATGGGGTCTACCCTGCGCTAGACAGGAGGTAGGGAATTTTACACTTTGAATCCTCACAGCCTTCACTGTAGGTATTGTTAATCCCATTGGATTGAGAAAGCAGAGTCTGAAAGAAGACCAAATAAATGACCCAACATGGCACCACTAAGAAGTGGCAGGATACGTTTATATGAACCCTTTCCATCCTACCCACCTGCTTCTGTAATGGTGGGTGACACTCAGCATGGGGACACGGAAGAGGGAAGTGAGGGAGCATTTACACCCCTTGCCAAGTAATAAGAAAGCAGACATTTGGGGAAGAATCATTTACTTTATACTGGAATCATCATTAGGGCTTTTTGAGGACGTTGGAGGTTCTGTTTTTGCTCGGTTTTTGTGTTTGCTTTTTTGGGGGGAATGAAACCAACATATTTTTAATAAAATGACATAGTTATTCCTTCTGATAAGAAAACACACCACACTAAACCATTATTATAACAAACAGCGTTAGGGTAGCAAATTATTTTTATTTTGCCTGAGTGTATAAATTACTGAATTTTTCTGGTTTCTCTAGCTAGAGTTATAGCCGTGCTATTACATTACCCTGGTTCAATGAGCTTTATCTTAAATATCATCTAGCATTTATAGCGGCAAATCTAAAACAAAAACCTGAGGTCAACCAGTACAGTGCTGAAAGCAAACAGCTAGCCTGAATGGCCACAACCTCAGGGTTGCTCCGTGATTCTTTTGATGTCTACATTTTTGAGTTGGAAAAAATGGTTTGGGGAATTTTTATTTGAATTTTGAAAAAACAATAGCAGAGAGGCAAATCTCAAAGGTCCAGTGTTATCTCGGATCCATAGTTTTTAACATTTTTTCTTTCAGTCCATCAGCTGGATAAAATAATAACAAACATCCCTTTAAACTTTCAATAAAAGACAATCCCAACAAGCTGAGCAGACAGGTGAATGCGGGCAGGGGAAACATAAGTCATGCCACAAAAAATGTCATCTCATTATTAAAGAACCACCATAGCCCTCATGCTGGGTCTCAAGCCTACCTCTTCCAACTCAAAGTGGAGGCATCACATTTGGGCCACCCGATCCACATCTCATTTCTTATAACTGGAAGAGCCTACTGATGTCTTAGGATGCAGAGATTCTGGGTTCTTTTCAGAAGCTTCTGGACTTGGTGGAGGCCCTAAGATCCGAGCCATGGACTCATGATTCAAGGGCTTACTCACAGTGTCTATGTAACATGAGGGGAGGTCCAGTCCCCATTACTCCCTTTTGACCTATGCAAGTCACAAATTACTATAATAAAAAAGATACATTGATAAGGGCAACTGAAAGAGATGAGACTGGGGTGGGCCCTCAGTGTTAAGGAGAGAACATTTGCAGCTGAGAGGCCTAGGAGAGCTGCCTGGTAGAGGAGGTATTTGAGCCATGCCTCCAAGGACCCTTAGTTTTTGGCCATGGAAATGAGGGGAGGAAGCATGCATTCCAGGCAAAGGAAACAACAGTGTGAGAGGCAGCATGGTGGCAAAAAAACGTGCACAGGAATGGGGAAAGGTGACCACCACCTGCATTCAGAAAAGGCTTTGTAAAGGGTATTTGTCAAATATCTGTTAAGAGTCTATGTGTTCGATGCTGAGGACACAGAAATGAGTAAGACAAACACATGATCTACCTCCTCAAAGGCTACAGTGTGGGGGGAAGACAGAACAGGGGGAAACAAAATTGGACTGATTCCTGCAGCATCTGGAAGGCCTTTGATATCAACCAAGAAAGCCACAGAATCCTTAATCTACCAAATAGACTTGGTATTCAGAAGGAGTTAGGCTGAATTGCAGCTATGAGCCCAGTTTTGTCAACAGTCCCCTGTGTGTCCATCACCAGTTGCCCATGCTCAACCACACTTCTCTTCCCAATCCTTATAAATAGAGATACAAGCAACATTAGCTACTTCCCAGCATCTTTGGGATGATGACAAATAGAAGTGTTTTGAAATGTAAAATATGTTATGCAAATGCATGTTGTTAGTGTTACTATTTCTCTGGTCTCCAGAGATCACATTATATGCAGTACCGATAACCTTTTATCAGGCAGACAGCAGAACTGATTGCTCGGAACTATTTGTGGATAGGGGATGATGGAGGTAGAATGATTGTGAGCACAGGCCTTGTAACCACCTAGACCTGAATTCAAATCTTGTTTTCACCATTTGCTACCTGCATAAATTGGGGTATGACATAACCTCTTTAGGCCTGCTGTCTCAGCTATAAATTATATCTAATAATATCTATTTCCTAAGGATATCATGAGAATAGTTTACCACAGTGTCTTGTACATAGTAATCATTCAATAAGTGGCAATAAAGATCATTTTAATCATGGCTCGTCTCACTTTCCTAAGATGATAGGACGTTGTTATTGAATCAGGGAATCATAGAACTAGAAGTGGCCTCAAAACTTATTTTTCTTACCTGAGAGTGTGGTCTTACATGTCTTGTTCCAGCATTTCTCACTCCAAAAGCTGGGATCCTATTTAGGTATTGCCAAATTTCCTCCTAAATGTAAGCCCATTTTGTCATGTTTAATTTCTCTATAGAAAAACAGGGCTAAAGAAAGAATCGACTGAATAAGAGCAAGAGTTAGAGTGACCAGTTGTCCTAGTTTGCCTGAGATTGAGGGGTTTCCCAGAACATTGGACTTTTCGTACTAAAACAAGGACAGTCCTAGACAAATGGGACAATCAGTCACTCTACCTCACTTAGTATAGAATTTTGACCTCTGGTTAAGCTGGAAAAGCCAAGAACTCCTGACATTCAATTTTCACTATATACAAATATAGACAGTCAAGAATAATGAGAAACTAGAGGCAAATGCCCCATATAGACCAGCGTGTGCACTACCACCTTTCCCCCTTAATTAAACATGGTCTTTTAATCAGTTGGTTAGGAGCCTTGTGACATGGATGCACATTGCTAGGACTCTGTTTTGGCAGTCATTGTGACCTTGGAAGAAAGTTCGTTTTCCTTTCCCCCTATCTCTGTTGCTGCTTCAGACAGTGAATCTGACAGCTCAGTGCCAAATGGTTTTCAAATGAACAGTCCCTCCTCATTATCTATAGGGGGGGACTTTTTTGTCTTGTCAAATCTGAATCAGAATGAAAACATGGTACCCCTCTTACCTTGGACACTGTACATGCCCTTTGGCTCCATGAGTTCATGCTGAAGTCAAGTTCTGTCAGTGTCTCTGCCTGATTAATGGAAGTCTTTTTCTTTGACTGGGATGCTTTAAATATTTCTCCATGTGGCTTGCAAACAAAACAGTTACGGCTGGAGATGTTGAGCAGCCAAGAAGTCTTCTGGATCTTCCTTCCAAAATCCCTGTTTCTGTTGATGAACATTATTTTTCATGAATTCAAATAACTTACCCAGCCTTTTTTGCTTTGAGGTTTTCTTTAAATTTCTCACAGAGACAAAGCCTTGAAGTCAGTAAGGACTATGACTGATTACAGAGGAAATGAGAAACACTCTCTCTTGAATGCCCTCAGTTCCTTGGAGAATTATGGGAGATGTGCCGACAAGGTCCAGCGGTCAGTCCATTTTTCCAGTAATTTGAGTGACTCACAGTAGCATAAACCAGGTCCTACTGAGGAAGTATTACACCATCCCATTGTGATGAAAGCAGAAGCTTCTTGGTGAAGTTGTACAAACCCAACTTTCAGTAACATCAGCCTCAAAATCAGGGTAACCTTGAAGAGCCATCTTGATTTTTAAAGCTTTGAAGAACAGACCCTTAAAAAGACATCTGGAAGATATGACAAATAATAAACTGCAAAAAAATATTTGTAATACATATGATGTACAAGTAGTCTAGTTATATTTATATCTAATATATATACATAAAGAGCTTAATATATAATATGTAAGTATATATCAATTAATATAATACATATATATATAAAGAGCTCTTATAATTCAATAAGAAAGCACATTAACAGCCCAATAGAAAAATGGAAAAAGATCATGGGCAGGCTTCTTCATAGGCTATACAAATGTCTCGTCAGGATTTGAAAATATATTCAATTTCATTAAAAGCAAGTAAATGCAAATAAAAACAGAACACTCTCAGCTCTCTGTGGGCAAAATATCCAACTTTTATTATACAACATGTTGATAAAAATGTGTAGATAATTCCTGGAAATGTTCCTTAAAGTAATAAGTGTACAGCCTCTTCAAAGAGCAATGTAAATGTCTAAAACCTATAACAAAGCAATAGTAGAAATTATTTTATAATGAATTTTTATTCAGAGATATATACAAGGATGTGTATTGAAACATTTTGAAATAGCAAAAGAATAGGCATATACTAAATGTTCGTCAATTAGAAATAATTAAATAAATGTAATGGACTGAACATTTGTGTGCTGGAAAGTTCTTATGTTGAAATCCTAATCTCCAATGTGATGGTATTAAGAGATGAGGCCTTTAAGAGGCAATTTAGTCATGAAGTTGACACCCTGATGAATGGGATTAGTGCCCTCATAAGAAAAAACATGAGAGAGCTTTCTTCCTTTCTCTCTTTGCTTTCTGCCATGTAAGGATACAAGAAGAAAGCCTTCTGTAAACCACAGTCTTTTCAACAACCCAGCAGTTCTGGCACCCTGATGTTGGACTTTCTAGCCTCTAGAACTATGAGAAATAAATGTTTAAGCTGCTAGGTCTACGGTAATTTGTCGTAGCAGCCAGCACTAGACAGGTACATAAAGAGATGCAATGATGGAATACTACACAGCTATCATTAAAAAATGAGATAGATCTATATGCACTAATATGGAAAATCTTAACTTAATTGTTAACTAAGAAAAGCAAGTAAAGGATGAGTATAGTATGCTCCCATTTGTGAAAAAGGAGGAATGTATAAATTGATATACACATAAATAGAGGTGGAGATATGCCTCACATTCATATGTACTTTTGTATATCTAGAAAATGCTGAGAAGTCACCCAAGAATCTATTATAAGTTATCTTTCAGATAGAATTTGGGGTCAGGGTGAGAGGGGGATTCCTTTCTATAGTATATCCTTTTTATTTGCAGGGCTTTTTCTCTTTATTTTTAATTCAAGTATAGTTGATATACAATATTATACTGGTTTCAAGTATACATCATAGTGATTTGATAGTTTCCTACATTATTAAATGCTTACCCCAACCAGTGTAGTTGCTGTCAACATAGAAAAATATCACAATATTATTGACTACCCTCTCTATGCTGTACTTTTAGCCCCATGAATAATTTATATTATAATTGAGGTTTTGTGCCTCTTTATCCCCTTCACCTATTTTACCCATCCACTTCCACCCCTCCCCCATGGTAACTGCCAGGGTCTTCTCAGTGTCTATGAGTCTCCTTCTATTTTGTTCATTTATTTGTTTTGTTTTGTTAGATTCCACATAAAGTGAAATCATATAGCATTTGTCTTTCTTTACCTGGCTTGTTTCACTTAGCATAATATCCTTTAGGTCCATCCATGTTGTTATAAATGGCAAGATTTCTTTCTTTTTTATGGCTGAATATATGTATCACATCTTTTTTATCCATTCTTCTATTGATGGACACTTTGGTTGTTTCCATATCTTGGCTATTTTAAATAATGTGGCAGTAAACATAGGGGTGCATATATATTTTGAATCAGTGTTTTTGTTTTCTTTGGGCAAATTCACAGAAGTGGAATTGTTGGGTTGTATGGTATTTTTATTTTAAGTTTTCTGGGGCACCTCTATACTGCTTTCCACAGTGGCTGGACCAATTTACATTCCCACCAACAGTGTAGGAGGGTTCTTTTTCCTCCACATTCTCTCCAACACTGGTTATTTCTTGCCTTTTGGGTAGGAGCCGTTCTGACTGGTGTGAGGTGATATCTCATTGTAGTTTTGATTTGCATTTCCCTGATGATTAGCAATGAGGGGCATCTTTTCATGTGCATGTTAGCCATCTGAATGCCTTTGGAAAAATGTCTGTTCATGTCCTCTGCCCATTTTCTAATTGAGTTATTTGGTGTTTTTGGTGTTGTTTACTCACAATTTTTAATCCTTCCTGAAGGGTATCAAGATAATAACAGAGTCAGCTTCTATAGTTACTCATAACCTCTAATAGGAACTGTTTATAAGTGCTGAGTGCCCAGGATATCTTGCTCTGTGCCTTCCTTATACATCACTCTCAAGCTTTCCTGATTAGCAGCAGGTATCACCCTATATAGTAATTGCGCAGGGGAGGTCTGCTTCTCCCTGTTACCTGTGATCTCTGAAGAATAAACTGACGGTGTTCTGTGGAATGGGGTGGAATACTGATTGATTTCCAGCTCTGCCACTTACACATCATGGTTCCTCTTTTATAGATGAGGAACCTGAAGTTTAGGGAGAGGACAAAGGGAGTTTTGCCCAACAGCCAGTTGGCAGTTGAGTCATGACCAGTATATATGGCTCCTTCCTCCAGTTCTAGGAAGCGACTGAGAATTATTTGAAGCTTTAGAAGAGACGTTGACCTGACATTCAACCAGTACAAGAACAGAGATTCCAGTGTTCTTTCTTAAAGACTGATCATCTCATAACCCTTCCTCATTCCAATGGAAGACTTCCACAGATCAATGATTGGAGTGGTGATGTTTTCTTATTGAACCTCCAGAGATGCTAAATAGTGTTAATAAGGTCTTGTGTTATGGGACAAGGCAGTATGTTTGGCAGAAGCAATGGGGAGTCCAAGACTAGAAAATGAATCTAGGTTCTGCCACTTTCTTGCTTCGTTACTGCAGACAAGTCACTTAACATTCCTGGACTTACAATTCCTCTTCCATAAAACAAGGATAACAGCAGCACACAGGCTTTTCAGTAGACTCAGATAAAATCATGCAAGTAACTTGCAAACCATAAAGCATTATAAAAAGTGAATTTAAATAATTATTTCACAGGCAATAAATATATTTGCTTGTATTCCCTGAATTGTTAATACTGTGAGAATTTAGAGATCATCCACAGCCATCCTAGGGTCAAATCAAGCCTGTGCTGTGACTTTAAAATTTTGAAAGAATTACCAACATTGAAAATTCAAATTTCAGATTTTTTTTTTTAAGTCAAAGATCTCACAACTTTAAACCCACATTCTAGTGTGGTAATAATGGGCTAAAATTGAGTAGTAGTGACTCTTTCAAATGATACATATGCTTTCTAGTTAGCCACAGTCCCCACTACTCCCTTTTGTATTGTGCTTCAGTCATTACACTCCCTGGCTGCAGGCCTTTGAGTTGCAACCCTGCAGCTAGTTTAACAATGGTGTTTTGCAGAAGAAATATCTGCAGCTCAGAATAGTACAGTTTCTTGACCACCATCACACAGCAAGAACTCAAACCCACCAAATTCTGCTTTAGATCCCCTTAGTCTACAATTTATATGTGCCTCACACAATACAGCAACTGTGGAGCCCTGTGCCCATAATCAAGTCCATTTATTTTCTTCAAAGCAGGAGAGAATAGACTTCTTTACTCCACAACTGACCTTGGCTTCCCCTTACTGATAAAAAGCTAGGTTTCAAAAGAAAATCCTTAAATGAAAGCCTGTTGTGATTTCCCCCTTGGGCTCAGACACACTTGCCCTCCCACAGTTTACATTACAAAGTTCCTGTGTTAGAGTTTCCATTCCTGCGTGCTCACAGGCCCTACCACTCCATCAGAAACCTCACTTCAGTAGGGTGGTGACACCACGTGGGCATAAATCCTGCAGGAGCCCTCCTGCTGTCAATTGAAACCTGGTGAAGGCTTTGAGGGACCTTCTAGAAGACACCCCTAGACTAGGCTTCTCTATCCCACAAGAACCAACAGACCCACAAAATAAAGGACTCATGTGTAAGTGTGTGTGATTTATGAGTAAGTATATTAGGATAACTTACACAATAACCAAATTGGGTAAAAATGTACCTCCACAATTCCTTTACCCAAAGAGTATAATGTTAAGAGATAAATGGGTTGACTCCACCAGCACTAAAAGTGGAAGTTGGTGATTTATGGATACATTCATTTGTTCACTCATTCATTCAGCAAGTATTTACTGTGGTGTCTGTCGTATTCCCAGCTTTTGCTGAGACTCCTGGGAAAAAAATTAACCCAATTCCTGGGCCTAGCACGCTCACGTGACTCTCCCATTAACTACCTATGCAACTGGACAACCCGAGGGAACCTCTTTCCATCTCAATTTCTTCATCTTTAAAATACTCGGCTTTGTGAGTTTTGTCAGCCTGCATGAGTTTTGTGGAGGTGAAAGTGCCTTAGACTGTATCAACAAGCAGCAGAGATTTGATCACCATTGGTCCCCCCGAGCCCATCACTCTAGAGCTGAGGCCCTGAGGCCCCAAGCAGTCCAGGAACGTGCTCAGGTGGGCAGCGAGTTGTAGGCTGAGCCAGTTCCCAGCACTACCCCTGTCACCATCAGCAGCAGAGCCCAGCAGGTCTCCTGGGCCCCTAGGCCACACCAGGACACCTTCTTTGGTTTCAGGGCAACCATTTTACAGTTGTCCTCCTGCTGTCTTTGTGTTCTGCACCGGATGACTACAGGTTCAGGTTACACCTGTAAAATGTGTGCTTTCCTGCCTTTAAAGATTCTCTCTGCCCTCATGGTTTGCTCATAATTGCCTGACTGCCAAAGCTTTGCCTTCTCTTGAGGCATTTGGATTTGAATTTGGGGTATTAATTAAATATTATAAAAATAACTTGATCTTATATGGCTTCTTTCCTTCACGCATTTGAAAAGGAAGTGCTACATTCAATGCCTCTGAATTCAGGGGCTCCAAGAACATGGACAAATAAAAGCTACATCCTAATTTTCATCAATCTCTAACTGAAATTCAACATTACCTTTAAATATAAATGTAGGGAACAAATCATTCTAGTCTTAGAATTTTGTCACAATTAAAATCACAGATGTCTTCATATCACATAACAGTTGTTACAGGTTTCCTGAAATATCAGATGAGCTAACCACTACTTCAAAAGTAAAGTAGGTATTTGGATCCACTTTTAGATTTTTTATTTGGCATGCTAATAAAAATGCACACAGATTACTACACAAATTAGTTTTTTAAATGTTTTGGTAAATTTAATATAAATGCTTTCCGTTTTTATTCTATGTATTTTATTTTATACATTTAAAAACATTACTCTGAGAAAGAGTCTATCATCTCCAGACTGCCAAATGGGTCCATTGCCACAAAATTTTTGAGAATTATTGCTTTTAGAGCAGTGGTTCTCTTACACTTACACAGGAAAAATTTTGCCCCTGGCAAATGACAATGTTTGGAAATAGTTGCTACTGGCACTAGTGGTTAGAGGCCAGGGATACTGCTAAACATTCTAAGATACACAGGACAGCCTCCAAACACAAAGAATTAAGCCCAAATGTCAATGGTGATGAGTTTGAGAAACCCTGTTTTAGAGCAATACACAACAAAAGACCGAAAAGTTGCTAGTCTTTCCATTCCCACCTAATTCGCATTTATGTTCATCTTTTTGATTCCCCTGTTCTCCTTTTGACTGATCACGCAGATGAAGTAGGGTTTTTGTCTTTGTTTTCAATTCTTGCACCCACCCCAATCCAAGTATTATAAGTTGCCCTAGATCTGTGAGCCAGAGGCTCTGGACAAGGCAGAGTTATGAGTGTTGACTGATTTACTGGACCAACTTCTTAGACACGCAAATGAGGAGTCGGTGTGTCATCAGCAGAAGCGAGATGGTCCATAAACCCTCTAGCAACCCAGGTCTTGTGCTGACTGTACAGTTTCCTCAGTGATTTCTGCAAGTGTGGGGAGGGGGGTCTCACTTAAAATGCAGGGCTTCTTTTCAAGGCTAGGAGGGTAATAGGAAGGAAGGAGAAGGGGAGTAGATCAAACATCTCCACCCAGGATTGGTAATAACAACATAGGGTACAAGTGAGCCAGCCATCTTTTTCTCTGCCTTTCCCCTTACTTACAGATTCATCTTCAAAAGAAAGTCTTTCTGTGTCAAGTTTTAAAAATAAATTTCTCAAATAAAAGAACAAAATTGAAAACTCCAAGGCTTTTTTTTTTAAATAGTACACAGGGTAGGCATCAGAAGAATGTTTTTAAAATTCCTGTAGGAGAAGCCTTGTCAAATAGCTTGTCTTCACTTTGGAACATTTATGTTACCCATCCAGGCTTTGAGTGACATTCCTTTCTGCTCAGAGGTTCTGAAAAACATCTGGCTTGGTCTGGCATAGACCAGCCTTGCTGGTGAATCTCTCTTGCTATATAATAACAAAAAACAGGACAAGTTGCTGATGCCTTAAAGTAGTATAACTGCAAAAATTTATCAGGGACTTCTCGTGAGTAGACAAACTCCAGCTGGGTTGGTATCATGGTTAATTTTTTATGTCAACTTGACTGGATCATGAGATGCCCAGATATTTGGCTAAATATTATTTCTGGGTGTATCTGTGAGGGTATTTATTGATGAAATTAGCATTTGAATCAGTGGCCTCAGTAAAGCAGCTGCCCCTCTCCAATATGCCTGGGCAGCATCCCAGCCATTGAGGGCCTAAACAGAACAAAAAGGTGGAGGAAGGAAGAATTTGGCTCTTCCTGCCTGATTGCCTGAGCTGGAAAGTTGATCTTTTCCTGCCCTCAGTACTCCTGGCTCTCAGATCTTCAAACTCGGATTGAATTACACCACCAGCTTTCCCACGCCTTCAGCTTGCAGGTGACACCAAGCGACTTCTTAGCCAATTCCTTAGAATAAATCTTACATGTATCCTATTGGTTCTGTTTTCATAGAGAACCCTGACAAATACAAATACAACTGGCTAACTGCTGGATTCCTGGTCCATTCCTGGCACCAGGAAAGTGTTCAATAAATATTTGTTAAATGAATGAATTCACTAGTGAGTAAATAAATCACAACTACCTTTTTAGGAAAGATTCATTGTCCCACTTTGCAGATGAAAGAACTCTAGGAATATAAGAATGCTTGCCCCAAATTATGGAATTTCTGATACACTAAACCAGCACATGAGCCATGGGTCATCTGAATAGAAACACCTTATTGTAGATTATTTTTTCTCTTTGGGTTTTATTTAATGACGAGTTCATCTCAACATACCTTGAATGGGCTAAAAAGAATTATCTGGCTGGGGCATCAGTCACACAACAGATCATCAGCCGTGATGGTAAAAGATAGTTTGGGAAATACTGTGTTAGCAAAATTAAACACATTTCTTTACTGTAGGACTGACTTACCAGAGCTTTTAATATGCCAATACATAGCAGGAATACAATGCCACATTTCCCAAACGTAACTGAAGAGCATGTTTTGTGTAGAACATAAACCACTGCTGAATAGTGCTCCTTTTGAGAAATATGGAGTAACCATCTTGCCTCTCTTGCCCTTGGCCTGATTGAGTGGTGGCCAGAATGGAGAAATCACCTCACTTCATCTTCAGAACCAGCTTGAGGTGGCAGCTATTCCCCATCATCTGGGTATAAGATACCAATTTAGAGCATTTTCAGAATGGGGACCCAGTTCTGAGGTTACTCAGTTAACCAATAGGAAAAAAGAAGAATTGCCTGTAGTTGTTTCAACCCTCCTTAGGAACAGAGCCACTTTCTGAAAGGCTGTACAGCGTCAGAAGGTGTGGATGTCATGATCCTCACACCGGCACACAAAACTGGATCGGACCCATATGAACAAATAGAGTTGCGGTAGTCTCTCTCCTATCTTACCCTCAGTAAAGAAATGTGCTGTGAAGTATTTTCAAAATGCTGCCAAGATGATCACTTCCTGGACCTCATCAGGGTACACGTGGGATTGTTTGTGGCCTAATTCTTTCCCCTGTTATGTACATGAATCATCTTTCAAAAGAGATGAAAATGAAACTGATACGATGTTTATATGCCTGCCTTCCTACTTGGCCCTAGGATTTTCAAGAAAATAAGAATTCACGTTCCATGGCATATATATATATATATATATATATATATATATGGACCCCAGTAAGTAGATAAATATAGACCACAATTATGTTGTAGGTTCTTTCTTTTCTTTTTATTAGTTTTGATCGAAGGTGGCATCACTTCAAGGTATAGTCTCTTTGCAGATGTCACATCATGATACTGTATGGTCTTTGGAGGAAAATGTTTGAGGAATGGGAATCTAACTAGGAAAACAGTGCTGTAACTGCCCCAGATACATAAATCCTCTGGAGGGGGAGAGTGATCATCAGAAGGAGGAGGAGGCGTTTCAGAGCAGAGCAGAGGCTGTGAGATCCAGAGTCCCAATTCAGTCATACTTAGTTGGGCAGGTGGTGAAGAAGACAAGTAGGAAGCTGGGTTTGAAGCCTAGCTTTGTAACGGAGAGTGGTAAGTCATACACTTACAGCTGTATAACCTGTAATCTAAAATTTCTGTGCCTCAGTTTCCCCACTGAAAAATGGGATAAGGGTGATACCTGCCTAATAAAATTTTAAAGACTCAGCATATATAGAGCACGTGGAACTGTGCTTGGTACAATGTAAACTTTCAATTAATATTAACAAGAACTAATATTATAGCTGTGTGACTGTGGAAAGTCAGTTCACTCCTGTGGGTCTCCTTTTCTCCATCTATAAAATGGACATAATTATAATTATATGGCAATATTAGAGAAAAGATCAGAGAAGACAATGATGCTAATGTGTAAAACATCACCTCACAAATGTAGGAAATTCTTTTCCTGCTATGATATGGTTGTTCTTCTTTCCCTTCAGTGGTAGGTGTTTTCTCTTCATTCCAGAGCCTCATTACTCTCTGGGCACTGACCTTTCTAGTGCACAAAGGGGTACCTTCTTGCTGTGTGATAAGGGGGGACCCCCTGGCCCATCATTAGTCCTTCCCATCTCAGTAAGTGACACCATCTGCCACCATCTAGTAGACCAGAACCAGAAACTAGGGTGTCAGCCATGACTACTTTCCTCACCACCTTACCAACTCGGCTGGTGTGCACTTACTCATGTCCACTTCCAACATGGAAATCCTTCTACTTCCCCATGTTCACAGCTGCCATCCTGTCCATGTCATATCATTTCTTGCCAGTAATAGCCTCCTATATTCCCACTTCCACACATGCTGATCCAATCCATTTCATTCCCCCCAATACAGATGGAGAAATCTTTCAAAAATGTAATTCCAGTCATGTCTCTTCCCAGCTCTAAATCCAGCAATAACTTCTTGCTTTCATATCCCTTCCCAGGACTAGTCCTCACAAGCGACCTAAGTATATCACACACCATTGCAGTCTCCCTAGTCTCCCCTACCCTCTGCCATCTTGCTTCAACACCCTATCCTATGGGGCTCTCTTAGTGACTTGAATACACTTATGCTCTTTCCTACCTCAGGTCCTTTGTACTTGCCATTCCCTCCTGCTGGCTCTTTAAATGGCTGACTGCTTTGCATCCTCCGTATCTCAACTCAGATTTGATCTCATTAGAGAGGCCTTTCCTGAGTGCCTGCAATGCCCATTTTCATAGTAGTTACCTCATAGGGTTATTAAGGATTAAATGAGAAATGCCTTTAAATCAGTGCTTGGCACAGAAGTACTCATTAAAAGTTGTAAATAGTTATCATCATTCTCTACCAGAATAGCCTATTACACTGCATGGAAAACACTAGCAAGAGTGTGTAATTGTGGTATGGCTGCTTATGTGCGTGTCATCTATTTGATTGTTAGTTGCATGAGGCATAGACCTTTACCATTTTGTTCCCTGGTGGAGTCTCACCTCCCAGCAAACCACCAGGCAGAGAGCAAGCCCTCGATTATTTGTTGAAGGAATGAATGGAAGTGAGTGCCTCTTGCTGTCAAAGGGGTCAAATTGCTGAAACCCCACAGGGACCTAGGGCAGTCTCCCCTTCAGGACAGCCCCGCCTCTGGCTCCAGGGAACAGCAGCGTAAGCTCCACGGGGCCATCCCCTCCCTCACCCCAGCCCCTGTCCACCTACCCTCCACACCCTGTTTGTATTCAACACGCCCTGGCTCGTGCGAGAAAAGCAAAAGACCCACAGAACTCTTTTCTTTATCCTCTTTCCAGAAAAATGGGCCAATTCACAGCTGCAGTCATTGGGAGAATTTCCTGTCTGGGAGTCTGGAACCTGCCAAGAGTGGAAAGAGCAGCCAGCCAGCGAGGCCTCTGTTGTCACTGGCCCAAACAACAACACAAACAGCCACAACCACCACAACAACAAAACGTGCCACGTGTGCACGAGTGCACACACACGCCCACAGGACCCAACCAAGGGGACAAGGCTTCGCGGAGGAGCTTCTGGGCTGCACATGCCGGCGGCGAGACATGTCCCTCGGCCCTGTGCCAGGGTGGGCCTGGCCCCACCATCTGTCGTCAGCACGCTGCTCCTGTAAGTGTGCCCGCACAGTGCGCGGAGGCGAACGAGTAGCCGTGGGAGGGGGAGGGAAAGCAAAGCCATCACAGTCCGTGGGAGAAGGTGGCTACGGCTCTGACACAAACTGACAGAAAGCCGGGAAATTCAAACTGAAAGTTTGCCCTGAAGACCTTCAGCTGGGAGTTTGGGCTGCGGGGAGGGTGGGTGGTGAGGGAGGCACAGCGTCTGCAAAGAGGCTGGTGTGAGGCGCTAAGCGGGCAGCTTTTTTCAGACTGTGAACATGAGACGTTATTTGTAATCCATGCCGACTGTTCATGGATTGCCCAATGAGGCTTCCTCTAACAAGAAAAGGGAAATTTTTTTTTTGAAAGAGCCAAACTTTTTTCCAAAATACTTTCTGAAGGAAACATTTAATCAGGACGTGGTATGCAATGTAATGCAGATTGATAAATTCTCTTCCAAATAATCATTCACGTGAGTAATGACCAAATTATGAAATGTAATAGTAATAACCTATTTTATTATTAATAATCTATCAAATTGGGGTAAATTGCTCCTACTTTGCTGCCAGGAAATTGTGGTGTTAGTTTTATAACCTTTGGGGAAAAAAAATTAGGGAATTTGTCATTTTTCACTGCTGGTAACAAAGTATTTTTTAGAAACCAATGTGTCTACTAAAAACGGCAACAAGCTACAGAATCCAAGCTAGCTAAGGTTCCTGCGAAAATGTGTCTTAAGTTTTTGCTGGCGGGGTGTGGATTCTGTCCACATTTGTTTTGTTTTCATTCTTTCTCATTAAATGAAGGGACTCTTTCTCTTAAAATCTTAAAAATATGGATCCAGATTATCAGGCATTTGATGATCATCCCACAAGGTCGACATTACGCTCCCTATGTTAGAGATAAAGTAACGGGGGCTAAGAGATTTTTCATCCATCCCAAGCTGAAACAGCTCAACTTCAAGATCTTCGAACTTGAGGCCCTACCATTCTGTTTAGATAATAAGACTCTGTTAAGCTGCTGTTATTTCACTTTGCCCTTTCAGTTCTCACCACAGAGCCACAAATACTATAAATTCTAATTTCCACTTTTCAAAAAACATTAATTAAGCAAGCAAAATTACAGTAAGTTTTAACCAAGACGGCCAAAAACAAACCAGCTTTCAATTCTGTTCATTTATCAGTAAATACTGTTATTTGATCACTCTTTAATAGTTGACTCCTAAAAAAATAAACTCTGGAAAAGAAGTTTCAACCCCTAAACAATTCTGACTGACAGCATAATAGCTTGGCTCATTATCCTAATCGGCAGAGTATACATATATTTACAAATAAAAACACACACCAGATGTTTTTTCATCCACAAGGTGATGCTGTCAACTAAAATAGGGAATGTACACCAATGTACAGCATCCATCATTTGTAAGACTGATTTACCACAAAATCTCCCATTTCGTGATCCATGGGTGAAGCCTATTCATGCCCAGGTCTGTGATATTGCTGTGTTTTACAAAGAAAGGATGAGGTGCTGGGAAAGGTACCATCTCTAAAGTCAGGAGAATAAGCCTTGAGTGCAGGCCCAGACATTTCTCAGCTTATGCCTCAGTATCTTTATCTGTAAAATGGGAATAACAGCATCTACACAATTGTTTTGAGCAGTAAATGAGAGAATGGATATGAACGTTTTGAAAATAGTAACAAAATTACTAACATAGTTCTCCTTTTACCACATTCCCCATTCCCTTCAAATGTCCTTCTGTATCTTCTAGACTGATCAGTGTTTAAAAGGAGATACTACTTCTCTTACCTCTTACCCTCTCTTGAGAAGGTAAAAGTCAGTTTGGAGGTAGTCTTATAATATCTTGGAGACCAGCCTGACACTTTATGTCAAAAATCCTTCTGGGGTTCCACCTGTAGAAAGAAGTGTACAGAAATTACTTTTGTTTTCCTTTCTTATGGAATTGAACAGAATTTTTAAAAATCTTACACAAAACTCTTCTAAGAACAGAATGAGTAAAGTACATTTAAAGTGTGCTCCCTGCATGTCTGTGGGTAACACTGTAAATTGATGCCTTATATCAGTGTCCATAACATTCATTCATTCACTCATGTGCACATGAAGCAAGTATATTGAGTGCCTGCTCTGTACAGCGCAGTTTGCCAAGTCCTAGGATGGCAGCAGGAAATGAATAAGGCTCAGTGGGGGCAAGTGATGTTGTCTTCCCAGCAGATTTTCCTACTGTGAAAGGAATAACTTACGTTTTTAGAAGTGTTTTAGTGCTCGTGAATTTTTAGGAGTTCCTTTCTTGTGAAAGAGCAATAAAATAAGAGCTTCGGAATCTGGTTCTCTCTCTAACTTTATTAATGTTTGAGGTCTTCAGCAAGTCACTTTCCAGCTTTGAGCAGTTTCCATACTTCCCTGACATTTAAGGTTTTCAGTCTCCTCTTCTTCATTTTCTGAGTTAGTAGAGCTACTTAACCAAGAAATATTTGATAAGGGTTAAATTTGGCAAAAACATGCGTTCATTTTTCTGAAGTGTGTTTTTATCGAATGGAGGGTCATGGCAGGGAGCTGTACAGTGATACAGTCCAACTGGGGCTTGGAATGGGTACAGAGAAGTGGGACTTGGAACAAAGAACAGCTTTCCAAACCCTTTAGTAGGCTGAAGACTCCAGGAAGACAAGGATCAAGGAAGCCTTCCTTATCCACTGCTGCAACCCTCCCTCTGGTCCCTAAAGTCGTGCTGGCCCATGATAGACATCCTCTTGTATTTGTGGAATTAGCATGTAAATGAACCAGCTTATTATGATAAATAGTATCATAACACAAAATAGTTGCTAAAACATAAAATATCAGTTTATGATAAAGCTTCTCAACTGCTTTCTCTAACCTTTTTGAACCTCCCCTTATAAGAAGACCATGATTCCGCACGGCTGCGGTTACCTGCTGAGGTAAAGCTGTGGTCTGGGCAGGTCAAGGCTGATGGCTCCCCGATGCTGAAGCAGCATCTCAAAACCCCAGGGGTACCTATTCAAGATGGGAAGGGTTAAAACAGCACTTTCCAGAAGCCTGAGGTTTTGGATTCTGATTTTGGCTTTTCCCTAGATAGCCGTGTGGCCTTGAGCAAATCCTCTACTTCTCATCGCCTAAGTTTTCTCATCTGTAAACAAGAGGTTTAGATTTCTGAGGCTCCTTCCAGGCATAGAAATTTAGGAAGAAAGTGGAAAATTACACAGATGTGGGCATTTTGAAAGTAGAGGTTTACCGTCCAAAATGCCTCCGTTGCTTTATTAACTCCATTCCTGTTTTGAGCTCGGAAAATTGGCAAAACGAGTGCAACTGTTTCAGAAGTTAATGTTGTCTTAGATCAACACAGAAAATAACACTTGCCTAGAGAGTGATACTTTTGCCAGAAATGGGCTGGCTCTAAAAAACGTTGCCCTGAAAAGCCTTGTCCAGCTCCGCTTCCCCACACCTCGTCCTCCCCACGGCTCAACCTGTCCCCAGCGGCCAACAAACTGGGGTTGGAGGTAAAATAGGAATAGCCTTGCATCATAGGACTCAATGCTGAGTCACGTCCGCCGATAGTTCAGCCATGACCTGGTATGTCAGTTTGGATAATTGATCAGCAGCCTTCATCCTGAGTCTGGGAAAAATCAGAAAGAGTGGTTTATTCATGCATCCGTTTCCAAGTACTTACTGAGTGCCCAAGAAGGGCCGTCTCCCCTCACTCATTCCTGACTTGCATACTAGACTCCTCCCCTAACCCCCACGCTGCCATTCTGCCCCCACTCACTCACCTGTCGCTCAGCACACTTCCTTCAGTGACAACCCTCCTGCTGGCTGCTCACAAGAGGAAACCTAGACTGCATGTAATTGACCTGGGCCAGAATGTCTGAAAATATAGACACTTCCAGGACCTGGTGAAATTCGATTTATTTGGATTAGCTGAGTTGGGCTTATCACCTGTGGGGAAAGGCAGGGTACAAGGAGCAGAGCCCCACCGGGTACCAAGCCCCAGACTAAGGGTCATGACTGCATTTGTTCAGTTTTCTGACTGCTTGCACAATACCTCACACTGACTGGGATTCACTACCTGGAGCATAAGTATGGTGGTCCTGTAGGTAAAGATACTGATGTGTCAAGGTTTTCTAATTGGTATTACTATTCAAGGCCTGCAGGATCCCTGGAGTCTTTAGAACCTTGATCCTGTGAGAACTCTTGCCATCGCCCCCATCAGGAACTACAACCCAAACCCTGAAGTCTAACCCAATATCTAGGAACCTACTGCCCATCCTTGACTCCCACTATGCACCTGGGTCCCCTGCTCGTCCATCAGGCACTCTGATAAAATTTTCTTAGATCCTTAAGTCTAACCTCTGGCTCTTATTTCATCTATTTTCTATTATCATGTTCGGAAGGTGCTCCTGGAAGTCAGCTAAAACTGATGTGCGTCATGCCCGTGGCAGTAGAACTCACATGAATAAAGGCCAAGGCCACATTCAGCTAATGAGGCCTAAGTCAAAGTATCTGGGTGAAATGAAGTCTTCTGGAAGGAAGTTTAGTGGGACCATACAGTACAAAGGGCAGAGCAAGTGCAGAAACAAAAGAGTAACCCCTGAGGTTAGTAGCAGGATGGAGCCACAGCAAAACAGAGCAAGCACTAATGAATAATTCAGTAGGTGATTGTGAGTGACAACTATAGACATGGGTGGAAGACACCCTCTTAATGAACTGCCAAGGACATGGGGTAGGCAGGGAAGCTTCCAAGAGGTTGGAAGAGCTAGACATGCATATGTTTTGGGTCTTGCTTTTACTCTGGACTGAACTTCCTTGATGCATCTGTGGATGTGGCCAGGGACTTGTCCAGGCCCCATCTCACTGTGGTTTATTAAGCTCACTAAAGCTTGACTTATTTCATGTGGGTAATACATTTGGTCTGAATTTGTTTCACTTTCTATGAAATGAAATTGAAGGTAATGACTAGACACCTTTAAGTTTGATAAGATTGTATGTATTTATTTGTTTTTCAGGAGGTGGGGAAAATATTTCATCTACTAACAATGCACTCTAGGGAAACTGACCTGGTTTCATGGGGTCATTCTAAATGAGCAATAAGGTACTCAGAGATCACTTGGTTCCCCCATCCTTTTACAAATGAAGGATTGGGGGACAGAAAAGCTTACAGCATGCTTTACATCACATGGGTAGCAAGTGTCGGGCTTCAGAATGTTTATTTCTCACAGCTCCAGGATAGGCAGCAAAGGATCTTAACAGATAGTTTTGTTTCTCTGGTTCACTTGGCCAAGCTGCTTGGCCACCTTCGTCTCTAGGAGTATTTGTGCGAAGTTCCAATAACCTCCAGGTCCCAAACACAGTCAGATTCTGCAACATCAAAGGTAGAGTTAAAGGAGGAGGACGTGCTACACAGAAAACAAAGTCAGCTAGGAAGACTTTACCTCTACAGACATTGGTCAGAGCCCCGGCTGCCTCATGGCCAGCCAGAGACCCTGGACTTCGCTGACTGTCGGGAGGCCACACCTCAAGGGAGACAGCAACTACCTTTCATGTGCACAGTCCCATGACTTAAAGCAGGTGGAATAATGCTGCTTGGTTGAGGGGCTTTGCCAGCTTGTGCCTGAACTTTCTCCAGGCTTGGGTTTCTTTTTCCAGTCCCTCAGCTGCGTAGAACCATGACGTGATTTTGTAGAAACTAAGCAAAAAGGAATACATTAGTCTAGTCACTTGGAACTGCTGCCAAAGGAACAGTATCTTCAACTGATTGCCAGCCAAGTCCCTTATGAGATCGTGTAGACTCTTACAATATTGCTCAGGGAGCGATACAAAGGGGAAGAGAAAGAGGAGGGCCGTGCTTAGTATAATTTATAGTACATGGTTATGGGAAGCATCTTATGTTACCAGAAAGCTGGTGTCTGGGGGTTTCCTCTTCCCCAGAGGAGTTGAAAATTGGAAGGGGGAAGGGAGGGTTATCTTACCAACTTCTTGCAGCCAAAATCATCAGGGCCAAAATTCCTTCCTAGAAATGTCAGTGGCAAGACTCAGACAATTACCACCAGTTCGACAGCTCCCAGCATGGGTCATTAACATCATCCCTGCCACTCAACAATAATGGCACTCCACCCATCCCCAAGGCACAGAAAAAATCTCAGAACCTCTTGCCTTAAAACCACTCTGTTGAGAGGCATCCAGGAAGGAAACCCAAGTGTTATATCTGCCTTGGAGGATGAGAGCACCTTGGCCCTCACGGTTCCTGACTAGCTTTATTCTCCTTGTTCTTCATCTTAGGGAATGATGGGGTTTCACATATCTGAGTTAAAATCCTGCCTGTGGAGAAAAAAACAGGTGGAATGGGATGTTAACCAATCCCTTCCAAGGGTTATGACTTCTACTAACCTCCACTGATTAGATTCTCTCATTAAATCAGGAGAATTTAGTAATTAGTACCAGTACGGTCTTAGTAACAAACTGAGATGTGGGCAGTCATGATGCTCAAAAATGATGGCTTCCTTCCCTCCCTTCTCTCTGGGTGGTCTCCCTGACACAGAAGCCTGGTGCAAGCTAGTCCCCCACCCTGACTGGACCGCTCTGACAGCAGGAACCATACGTCAGTCATCCTGACTCTCTATTCCACAGCCTAGGTCATGGTTCAAAAGACAATGTTGCACAAATGTGCAATACAAGGGAGAGGAAAGCTAACCACTTCTCTCCGCTTGTTGGCTCAAAAACTCACAAACCAGAAAGCAAAATGTTGGCTAGCCTACACCACTGCCCATAAACATAACAATTAGTTTGGTTTTTTTCTTCGAAACTATTCAGTAGAAATGAGTGTGCTTATATGACTGAGTCACCCTGGAGAAAAAAAGTAAAGGAAAAAAGGTGCCGATTCTTTGCACAGGACAATATTTTCACGTGAAGATGCACTAATAAGAGTACCTTAATACTAAGCCATGGACCTCCCAGGGACCTGAGCCACTCACCCAATCGTGCACTCCCTGCTGATGACCTGGCCCACCAGATCCATACGGAGGACCTGCAGCAAGGGCCAGTCCATGACTCTCCAACATGTGGCTCCCATTTACCTGCATGAAGCACCTTCAAGGGCAGGCGCAAGTTCATCCCAGTTCCCCACCTACTAGCTTTCACTCAAGAAATCAAAGGGGCCCAGGAGTGATGAAATTATCCTTTTATTATAAAAATACCCTTGAAGTCATTCTTGGTTTATTTATAAAATCCTGGATGTTACCTTCTGTTTTTATGCAGTTTTATATTAATTATTCACTCCCATCTCAACTCCTTTGCTACACCTGTAGTGAGACTGAGTTTCAAGGGTCCCTTAAGTAAAAATTCTGCTCTTAACATTCTGCCTTTTTGTCTTCCTTCTACCCAGCTTGGGAGCCTTGCCCTGCTTTTCAGCTCTGGCATGGTTCCTACCCCTTGGAATATTTGATAGATTATTGTCATTTCCTTGACTCGAATTTCAGCACTCCCTAAAAAGTTGGCGCAGACTCACTTTCTGGTGCATTTACTTCTGTTATTTTCAATGTGATTCTTTTCTCCCCAATACTCCCTTCCCTCCTCTCCATGCCACCAGATCTGTAAACTCAACATTCTTACCTAATCATGAGTGGGGGCAGGTACTCAAGGGGCCTCAGGTGACCTAGTGAAGCAGGGTTTGAATACTCCAGATGTCACCGGACAATGGATATTCCATTCTACTGCCATTCCACTGCCAGATTTCATATTCGCATCTCAGGAGTGAAAGGGACTTGAAAGCTCATCCATGCCTCCGCCTCTGATTACGCCAAAATATTAGCCATTAAAGATCAGCATTCCGTGGCATCCTTGGAGATCTCTGAAGTAGATTCCATCGCCTCTCTTAGTAATGCATTCCAGAGGCTCATCGCCCTCCCAGAGATTTTCCTCATGCCGAACCTAAATCCTGCTGGAAGCAATTTAAACCATTCCCCTTTGGCCTGTCTTTGTGTGGAAAAAGAGGAAAGCTCTTTGCCACCGCTCTTGCAGGGTCCCTTCATGGATTCCTTGGCTCCCAGAGGTATGTCATTTGCTGATTAAAATGAGAGCACAGCAGGGCTGGCAGAGCCGGAGAAGGAGAGAGTTCACGGAGGAACACTCGGCTTCCGCCCTCTGGGCAGCTTCTCAGAAGAAGCACCGAGGACTCTAGGCCCCAGGCTTAACCCCCCTCTCACTCCTCATTTCCTTCAGTTAGTCTCATTCCCCTTTCACCTCCTTGTGACCCACTTTCGCCTCCAGCGAAGTTCTCCCCTTGAAGTGCATAGGTATCGTGCAGCCCATCTTGGGGTGATGAGGCTCAGCTGCCCAGCTGCTCTGACCTTTTCCTTCATCTCCTGAGTAACACGAAGGAAGGAATAAAGACGATCAGGTTTTCTGCTGGCCAAACCTGCTTTGCATTCCTGGCAAAAGGACACTAGGAGACAAAGTATATTCTTCCACCCAAGACAGTAAATAAAAGAAAGAATGTTGCGGGTGTGTAGGATGTTTGAAACATTGCATTTTTATAAATGTGCATTCTGAGCTAAGAGCCACCACAGAAGACCGGTCTCTGGAAAGTGAGGGGATCTGTGGTTGTATTTGGGGGCTTCTTGACCGGCAAGCATTCTGTTTCCATTTTTCCCATTAGTCCTTAAGCTCTAGATGAGGCCCCCAGGATCCTGGGGCATCTAACCCCAGGCAGCTGCCAATGCTTTCCCCTGAACACTGGAATGCGTATTGGCAGGGCACACTTATTTGCAAGGTGTTTACAAAGTTTCTTGATCCTTTTTTTCCACCTGGTTTGCTTCCTGGACCCAAAGATTTATGGACTACAAGGTGCTACTGGGAACAGAGAAATGGAATAAGCACCCTCCCGTGTTCCCCAAGCTGCTTTTGTGTAACTTCTTATTTTTAAGATTATCTTGCTCTCTACACTTTTGTTTCCTATTTCTCTCCCCCCACCCCCAACTCTGGTGTCTCTGTTTACACAGTTTCGAGATTGGGAAGATTTTGGTAGTTTTCCAGCTGCTTATGCACAAGTGTAATTGAGTCATTTATTTTTAGTGATGTCAAGACTTTGAGAATAGAATAAAAGGAACATTGGTCACTGACTGACTAAAATGCGAGACTTCATCTGGAGGATGAAGATACAGTGGCTGTGATTATTTTCAAATTGGAGGCTCTTCACTCCTCATGTCAAACCAGATTTAGTACATAATTTGTTTTATTTTCAGCTGTTGGGGTCTCCAGACTCAAGTGAAATTATTCTGTGGGCTTCCAGGGTTGATGGCTAACTGGCAGCTCCTTCCTGGAGAAGCCTCACACTAATGCCTGTCATTTCCCTCCCTTTAAGCAAGTGAGCCCCACTTGGATTATTTCCTGGATGGGAAAGATGAGGCTTAAACTGAGGACCTGTGGGACATCCTGAGATCCTCATAGGTCATTGGAACATATGTCATTTAAAACAAAATAATTAAATAGATACAATAACCTAAGTGTTTTACGATCAGCACATTCCAGTATATTCAGGTACCTTTCTCTGTGCACCTACATTTATTTTGTGTGTAAATCAAACCTGGAATTGGAATGCTGTTTGTCCTTTACAAAGCTGTCACAACATGCTAATGACACTGACCCAGGCATTCATTGCTCTCCTTTGAGTCCGCCGCCCTCCACCCATGCCCCTCCCCACAAAAAAGATATATGACAACCAATAAATTGGCGCAATATGAAACAGGGTATTTGAAAATACACTACTAATTAATAAACCTAGGTAGTAGTGAGTGCACATTGGACTCCAGGCACTGTTCCAACTGTTGTACATATCAGGGAGATAGCACTATTATCCTAATTTATGGATAAGGAAAGAGATGAACAAAGGTATTGAGTAATTTCTGAGTTGTGCTATGAACCCAGAGAGTCCAGGTCTAGTGTCTTTATCTGTGCTCCCTGCACTATCTGCCTCTCACAGCAATGGACAAGCAACTGACATATGGGAGAAACATGCAAACGGATTTTATTCTTAATATACAAAGAACTTTTGCAAAACAATAAGGAAAAAAGCCAGATGCCTCAGTAGGAAAATGGGCAAAGGACAACGACAGACTGTTTACACATATAGAAACCTCCAAGTGGTTAATAAATTTTTTTAATATTAAATCACATTGAAATCAATTTGAACATAAATTCAAATGATGATATGTCTTTTTTTCTACTGTAAAGTGGATTAAGATGATCAGTGTTGATAATGGTGTGAGGAAATGGCCACCCTCCAACACTGCCGGTGTGGAGTGTAAATTGTTGTAACATGTCCATAAAGCAAGTTTTCAGTATTAGTGAAAATCTTTCAGTTTACTTATTCTACTTCTGGATGTTTATTCTAAGTAAACAAAAAGGAGCACAAACATTTATATATAAAGATGTCAACCTTAGAATAAAATAATGGTACATCTTAATTATACAATGCCAAACTGTCATCAAAAATCATTAATAGAAATGGAAAATGCTCATAACATGTTACTAAATAAAAAGGGGGTCTATATATAATTATGTACAATTGATTGAACATTATGAAAAGTGTACCTATTCATTAAAAAAAAAAACTGGAAGACCAGAAGAATAACAACTATTAGTCCTAATGAGACTACTTTCTTCTGTACATTCTTCTTCAATCAGAATGTACTATTTTATAATCCAAAAACCGTATAAATTATAATATTGGAGTAAATATAGGAAAACATATGCAAATATCTATAATGAATAACCTCTTACAAATTATATTTGAGCATTGACTTTAGGTCTGAAAGTCCTGGTAGATAAATCAAAAAGGGAAATAAGTTGCATTGTCATTTTTTTAATAGAAAGAATACAAACTCGTCTTTCAAAAACTTTTCTTTCCCAATATTCAATTTGAAGAGGTTCTTATTGACTATATACATATTAGAGACATTGGGTAACACTAGGTAATGCTTTTTACTTTGCTTCTTTGAAAGACACAGAAACTTTGTTTAAATGCATGGCCTTATAATGGCCACCTGAAAAAGTAAACACTAAAGAAGTAAGAGTAAATAACTCAGAAAATGACATTTTTTCAGGGAAGTAAAGTAAGATAGTGAATAAGTTTTCCCCTGGAATACCTAACCTCTTAATCCAGGGATAGATCTTAAAAAACCCTGAGGAACACTCTTTATTTGAAGGGACCATGTTTTCTCCCCAACATAATTTAGAATAGACAGTGTTAATGCAATAAAAAACATTGACAGCATACAAACAAGTCCAAGTTTAATAGAACAAAACTTCTAGGACTTTGGGCTTCATAGAATTCTCTAATAAAAAAATGTTCCTCCACTATATAGAATTAGCCTCAGATTAAAGTAAAGATGGTATGATTTAAAGGGATTTGTGTTAATCCCTCTCCTTGTAAAAATATTTATGTCTTACTGTAAAGATCAAAAATTAAAGATTGATAAAATTGTCAAACTTAAAGAGCCTTTAGAGTTTCTATCATCCAGAAGTGATTAGCTTTTGTGGGGGGCCGGCAGGGGGACATGAACTTCTTTAGAAATCCCATGAAATCTATGGAGTCTCTCCCCAGCAAATATATATGCATATATATATATATATATATATATATATATATATATATATACATGGACCAAATTTTGCATAAAATGGAAGAGCTTCAGAATGCCCTCACATTCATCCATAATTCCCTAGGATAAAAACACCTGAACTAGTTCAACTGTTTTTCTGAGAGGGCTTTAGAACACAATACAACATTCTGCCTACTGAACAATATTTCTTATTTTTGATTAGTCCCTCCAAATGAGTGAAGTAATTTACCCCAGATTATAAGGCAAATTAATGGAAGATCCAGAATAGAAATCAGGTCTTCTAACTTCAAGGACAGCATTCTTTCTCACACATCCTTTGTTCACTTAGATCTTAAAGCCTCCTTAGTTTCCCACAATCCCAGTTAAAAGAGAAATCTCTCTATCACATATCTACAGGAACCCTATGGAAGACTGAAGCATTACCTGGGAATACAACAGTAAGAAAATACTTGGAGTAAAGTTAGGTCAAAGGGATATGCCAAGTCACCAATACCACGGTTTTTCAATGGACCAGAGTTCATGATGGGCTCATATCTATTTTAGACATTTCTTATTTAGTAATTCTTGTCTTATCTTCCGGTTACGGTCAAACATCTGAAAGTCAAACATAATATCTTGCTCTGGTTTTAGAAACCCAGCAAAGCAGTTCTCCAGCAGCCCAGGTAAAAAGAGTGATATATGCCTGAAAACAGGAGGGGTGGGGCATAAACATTAACGTATTTTCATGATAGTAAGTTCATTCTTTTCTTTATTCACCAGGGGGAATCTGTGACTCATGAGTAAAGGAGACTTGTAGGATGCTTTGGTGTCTGAGAATTCAGACAGAAAATTTAGACCTTTCCTGTTATTTAAACAACTGGATTGAATATTCCTATCAATCGACTGCATGATTATGACTGTGCACTGGTTTTGGCTGGAAAGTCCCCCGTAAGTACCCTGTTTATTGGAGTTCTACTCATTGGCCTGTCCATTTCACATCTCCCCCTACTCAGAGGACTCCCTGATTATCACAGTCCACACTCAGTAGCCTTCTCAGTAGTCCTTACAGCACTTTGTAGGACATAATTCCACAATCCTTACATTCTGCTTAATCGATCTTACTACCTGCTTCATTAATCTTGTTTGATTAACCAGATTATAAATTATTCAAAGACAAGGATCATGCTTCTCTGTTGGTTCATATGAAACACACTGCAGGCATTCAAAAATTGTTTGTTGATTGACTGATTAAAATGAGAAAACAGCCCCCCTGCCCCTGAATCCAGTCCAGCAGCATTCTGCTTGGAACAGAATGGCACTTCCTGCTGGGGCCTCAAGATCTAGCTTCAAGGCTGACTCCTTTGCTGCAACCCCAGGAACAGGAAGGTTCTGATGACTTTCTGTCAAACCAAATGGCATGGTACTTTGGTGGAGATGAGTAACCTGCCGAGACCTGGAAGCCCCCTTCCCACTAAGAGGATTGTTATAACCCACTAAGAACATTTCAACTGGTTATCAATATTACCTTACTACCATCTTTACTTGAGATCTAAGAAAGCCAATGGAAATTCCCAGAGTAATACATTGAGAAGAACCTTAAACATCATTTTTAGTCAAATTGTGGTCCACCTGTATGGTGGAATACCATACAGCCATTCAAAGTAAGATAGGAATATAAGAACTCAAATGGGATGATGTCTAAAATATAACTTTTCATGGAAATAAAACAAATTGTGCACAAACATTGATTCCACTTGTGTAAAAATGTGCCTATTGATATACATAGCCATGCTCACATATGTATTACATATGCATAGAAAATATATGGGAGCATCTAAGAAAAAAACCCTTACTCATGGTTCTCTCTGGGAGTAGGATTTGGAGCCTGGAAGAGATGAACTAGAACTAGAACTTCAGGCAATTTGCTAGTGTTTTTTAGATTCTACAGCAAGCATCACTTGCTTACTTTTGTCACTTTAAAGTCAGCATTTTTTAAATTTTCCAAAAAGTCCCCAGTTCAAATCCTCCACAGTGTGGCCTCCCCTACCTCTTGGCACTCCCCTGTGTGTTCCAGACTACCGCCACCCGCATGGTGGATGCCTCCTCTCCGTGCTACATCAGCCAGTGCTCTTTGCTCTCCCAGGAATGCCACCCCTCTCTTATTTCTCTGGTGAACCTCCATTTGTCCTTCAAGAGCCACCCAAAGTCCCACCTCGTCTGTGATGCTCCCAGGATGAATAATCTTCTTGCCCTCAAAGCACTTTACATACATCTCCATTAGAACATGTATAAAACTATATTTTTTTAAATTACTTTCTTCTCCCCCACTAGAATTCTTTAAGGCCAGAATCTATCTGTATTTTGTTTGTCTTAGGGTCCCTAGTACCTTGCACAGGGCCTGGTGCACAATGAGCGCTTTTAGAAGGGCTTAATGAATGCAAAAACTGCAAATCTGAATCCTGAGATCTTTCCTATGCAACCCCCAAAATATCCAGAAAACTCTAGGTAACGATCCAGTTGCTAGTGCTCTCAACAAAATGTCTTTACCTCCTAAGCCAAAAGACAAAAACCCCATTTGTATCCTGTATATTACCTCCAGACAATGCTTTGGTGTCACAGTCTACTAAAGGTTAACCCAACGAAACCCCTTTGATTGAATTAAAGAAAAAAAATTACAAACTCTTCTATGATACATCACACAGAGGATTCCAGAAGACTAATAGAATAGGCTGTTTGGATCAACTTAACAAAAATTAAGGCATAGTTTCCAGTAAGTCCATATGAAATCATTTTCTTCCATGTTAATGTTCAATAACTGATCTGATTTGAACGATGTCCGTGTTCGTGGCTACATGTTGCCTCTGAGAGCTTCACGAACACCCACTTCCACTACTCTTTAACCAGACAGAAAAATAGATTCTAGGAGTCTCACCCCTGAGCCTGGAAACCCACACAAAGTAGTGTGAAATAGAAATAATTACTACAATACACTCTAGAAAGTGCTCTATATACCGCATCATACTTAATTCTCTGGTCTGCAGCCAGGCTTCAGCACAAGTGTCCTCCTCTGGTCCGTAAAGTTCTGTGCATAGTTCCCAGGTTTCTGCAGGGGGTGGACTTTGCTCTTGTCCTGAGGAATAAGCTAATGAATTAATGAATATTTTAAATAAAGACTGCACACACAAAACAAAACTACAACTCCAGGAGATGGGGGTTATCAACCTTATCTTATGAAGGAGAACATGGAAGACCACAGAACTTCGGTAATTTGTGTGAGGTCACACAGCTACTAAGGGGCAGAGCCCAGGTTTGAGCCAAATTGCTTGAGTCCATTCCCTCACCTCGTCCTATGGAGCCATATGGCCTCCCCCAAAGATGTGTATACATCCAATTTCTAGCCAGAGACACTTCATAGTCATCAAAACACACAAAAAATGAAGGATTTATTTGTGTTATAGCAGCCACAGATTTTTCTTTTCTTTTTTTTTTTGTCTGCATCTGATCTGTAGGTTTTATTTTATCTACTCATTAAACACTTAGTGAGCAGCTACCATTTACCAGACATAGTGGCAAGCACTTGGAATGAACTCCAAGTGAATAAAATGTGTTTCTGGGTCCCCAAGGCAAACTCACTGATTATCTGGTGATTAGAACTCACTGGCAAGTATGGCTATGTCTCTCTCAGTAGACCAATTTTTCTATAAAAACAATAATTGCTATGGCTATCTGAATTATAATGACAGCCAACATTTATTGAAGACTTACTATCTCCTAGCCATTTTTCTGGGAGCTTTCCATGTATTCACTCACTTAATACTAAAACTCCATATGTTTGATTACTTTTATAATCCCATTTTGCAAATAAGGAAACTGAGGTACAGATAAGTGTGTGATCCAACGTCAGACAACTAAGAAATGGGAAAGCCAAGATTAAAACCCAAGCAGTCTGAATATAGAGCCTAGCCACTATTTTATACAACCTTTCAATTTAATATATTGAACAGTTACTCTGGGGTACCAAGATGGATCAGATATTGTTGCTTTCCTCAAGGAATTAGTGGACAAAGCAAATAAGCAGGTAGTACAATACAGAGTGATAGGTGGGCTGATAGGACATGTACAAGGAGCTTTTAGAGCACAGGGAGGGGGATCCTAATAGCATTTGCAATAACACACCTGCTTTCCTCATACAGACGTAGCTCAGGCATCTTCTCTGAAGTCCTGAGATTCATTTAGTGCCCAGAGATACTGGCATTCCTATGCCTCAGAAATGCACAGAAGCTTAGAAGACAATGTATAAATCAAGTTCTGACTGTTTCCCTGTTCTCCTGGGCAGAACAAGATAAAGAAAAGTTCCTCTCTCTCTTAGTACCTCTCAGGTACTCTGGTCAGTGTTCAGATGACAATCTGGCATCCTACTAAAGAAAATGGACAGGACTCCATTGCTGCAGTATGTGAGTACATGCCAATAAATCATTTACCAGCCTTTTCTAGTAGATGTTCAAATTGTTCTGGTTTTCTGCAATTATAGATAATGTTGGAATAATCATTTTTATAGTTGCACTTTTGTACACTTTTGACAAGAAAAGATCCCAGAATGAAATTACTTACTCAATGAATATATTCTCTTTTCAAACTTTTAATCCATATGGCAAAAACACTTCCAAAAAAAGTGGTAACAAATTGTATCCCACTGGGAATATTTTAGAGTGCTTGTTCAATAACACCTTCCCCACTACTATTACACATTTTATACTTCATTATTTGTGTTAAGAAAAAAATTTAAGTTACTATTTTAATTTTCCTTTTTAGAATACTGGTGAAGTTGAATATGTTTGATAAATGTATTAAAGATTTGTACAGAGATTTGTATAGAGATTATGCATGCAAGTCTACTAGGTTCTCCATGAAAAGAGATTATTATTTTTTTAGAAATGAGTTGGGCCAAAATTTTATGGCTACTTGATATGTATATTTCTTGTTAGAATTTAAAATGAATTTTAAATTTGTTTGTTTTTCCCATTTCTCAATTGAAGTTTCAGTGGTTTCTTTTTAGTGAATTGCATGAGTTGTTTTTTTATATTAAGTATATTAACCTTTTGTTTTGAAGAAATGTCTGTGTTCTCAAGGATTGTTGTCACTTAAGGAGCAATGATATATAAAGGTATTATGCTTTCCAAATATGATTCCATTTCACTGATGAGGAAATAGTGCTTAAAATTCAGTATGTGTTTTCTGCTTTTTATTATGTAAAAATTTAAATACAATGAAATGCATAAATCTTAAGTGTATCATTTGATGAATTTTAACAAATGCATACATCTATGTAACACAAACCCTTACTAAGATATAAAATATTGTCATTGCACCAGAAATTTCCTTCATATCCTTTCCTAGTCAGTTCTGCCTTTATCCCAACTTACCCCCAAGAGGAAGCCTCTGTTCTGGTATTTTCCATCCTAGATTAATTCTGTTTGTTCTAGAACTTCATATAAATGAAATCCTAATATGTGCTTTTTTTAGTCTGGTTTCTTTCATTTAGCATAATACTTTGAGATCTGTCCATGTTGTTTCATGTATCAATAGTTCATTCCTTGTTGCTGACTAGTTTATTCATTCACCTATTGGTGGATATTTGAGCCTTTCCCAGTTTCTTACCATTATGAGTAAAGCTGTGATGAATATTCTTGTACAAGTAATTTTGTGAACAAATGCTTTATTTCTCCTTGGGTATTATACCTAGGATAGAACTGCTGAGTCATAGGGTAAGTATGTGTGTAGTGAAATAAGTAACTGCCAGATCTTTTTCTAAAGTGGTTATACCCACTCTCCCTTTTCTAACAACACAGGAAAATGTTCTTTACATGCTATTAAGTTATTTTTTTAAAGGCAGTATGACCCTATCATGTATCATAGATGTTTATAGAAAAAAAAGGAAGAGCAATCCTTTCAAACATCAATAGAGGCAACCTCCGCATAATGGATTGCAAATAATTTTCACTTTTTTCTCTGCATTTTTCTAATTTGCAGCATCATGTATATTATTACTTTAAGACAATATTATAATTTGTTTCTTAAAAAAAGGAAAAAGAAGTATCAGTAGACTGCTTAATCAAAATATTCTTTTATTCATAAAGGTCAAGAGACACAAAAATTAATCACAAACCCAGTTGCCCAGAGGAGAAAAAAAAAAATCTGTGTGTAGTAGTCTGAAAAAGCAAGAAGGTCTATGTAAGATCCATCCACAACTCACAAAACCGTTCACCTGTGCAGGTCTTTTCTTGAATACCTGAGTTGTGGTTAGGTAGAACTTCCCTTCCCACACCCTTATTTGTTTTGTGTGTTTGCAGAGTACTCAGTAATGTAACCTTGTTATGTAGTGTTCCAGAGCTTTCTGCCTAGACCATAGGCACTGTGTCCTATTACTTTGAGGCAAGAATATAATAAGGGCTCCATGTGTTTGTAGAAAGACTGGGCACCTCATGGACAGTGCATTTGACATGGTGGCCACATCTAAAACACAATTGTATCGTTAATACCAATGCTGGGGAAATTTAAGATACCTTGGAATGTTTTGCAAAGCCTGAAAAAAATCCCCAATTACACATTGCACTGGTATGCAGCTCCCCATTGCAGGCACACAGGAAGCTACTTAAACTTGTGGAACTACTTGGAGGCTGTCTCAATGTGATTCTTCTTTATCTTCAGACAGAAACTCAGATTACAAGGAGTAAATTTTCCCTCAACCAGCAGTATCAAAAAATTTTAAGTGGCATATATAGCATTTATCAATTGAAAAAAAAAAGTACTCTCACTTCTAGAATACTTATGTTATGTGTCATGTCTTTACAGGGGAGTTTATGCACAATATCTCATTTCTTTTTCACAAAAACTCTGCAAAGTATAGGAGGAAGCTATCATATGGTACAGTCATTTGCCCCAGCCTGCACACCTAGTAAGAGGTAGAGTTAAGGTCTGAGTTCAGGTCTAATGAAATTAAATTTTATAAGACGAATGCAGCTCAGATGAATTCTAATCTGTGCATTATTAGAATCAAAGCATCTAAAAAGCTCAGGTTGCAAGCTGCAAGAGCAACATCCCTTGGGAATGACTTGGAATGAAACATCAACTAATTACTAGGTTATAAAGATGTTCAACCTGCCTGTGTGTCTCAATAGAAGTGTGAGCAGAGGCAATGAAACTGTTTCTCTTTCAGGGCAGGTTAGATGCTTTTTCTGAGCGTCTCGTAGGGTAGGATGTCTATGACCACATTCAAGGATTCCCAGGTTTACTTCTACTTGTAAATCGAAGGCTTTAAAATTGGAAAGTTGTTTAATAGAAATAATGTGGCAATAACGCAGACTCTGTAGCCAGATGCCCAGCTTTGCTTCTTACTAGTAATATGTTCTGGGACAAATTGCTTAACCTTTCTGTGGCTTAGTTTCTTCATCTATAAAATGGGGAATAATAATCGCAGCTACTTTGCATAGTTGCCTAATGAAGATTAAGGGAGTAAATCCTTGTAAATGAATGAATCCATGCTTAAAGCCATGCCTAACACATAGTGAGCACTTTTAGTCAAGATGAACTTGTAAACATTTCTTCAGTACATGTCATTCACATTTTCAGAAGAGTGTGATTCATTCAAGATAATTAAGGAAATATTTGCTTGAATTGCTGGAAAATCAGATAACAAATGTATTTTTAATTCATTATATTACTTTCAAAAAGACCTAGTAAACTAACTAAAAAGTACGAATGCAGAAACTTTCATAGGGGACCTACTTCAAAATTACCGTTTGCTTATAAGTGATTATGTCCTTTGGCAAATCCATTAAATAGTGTAAGTATTCCATCATATCACATATTTGCTTGATTAATGGTCACTTTCTCTATGAAAAGCAACTTCATAGATTGAAAAAGCATTGCAAAGCATCTTTAAGAGAACTGATGCCAATCTTATTCTTACCAGGAAACTCAAACCACCCAGTAGCTGGTGTCACACGGATTCCAGGATGAAAACTTATGCTCTCATTTCAACCTAGTCCATGTTTAGCAAGTGCTTCCTTTGATTGGGCTGAACTCCTTCTCCTTAAAATGCTCACTCTATGTGCCTGCTTCTTGGAGTCACAGTGATTGATTATCATTCCTCTTCTTGCTCATTGCATTTTGAGAGTTTGAGGACAGCTGTTGTATCCTTCTCTGAAATCCTCTCCCTGAAAAAAATATCCTCAGTTCTTTGGACCATTTTATCATTAGCATGATTTTAGATACCACATCCACCTTGGTTGTTTCCTTCTGGATTTCCACTTTCTTGGGATTACCAGAAACTGAGCATAATGCTCTAGGTGTAATCTGATCAGAGCAGAGTAATAAGTAAGATATTGCCTTGCTTGTTCTGGACCTAAGATTAATGGATTAATGTTGATGTTTTAGTAGACACTGATTCTCTTGACTTATACCAAAGTCAGTTTCTTCTCCCTTTTTTTTTTTTTTTTTTTGGAGTGGGAGAGGGGAAAGAGAGAGAATATGAGAGAGAGAAATTTATTATAAGTAATTAGCTCATTCAATTATGGAGGCTGAGGATACAGACCCAGGAGAGCTTTTGGTATAGTTCCAGTGCAAGTCCAAATGCTTGAGAACCAGGAGAGCCACTGGTAAGTTCCAGTCTGAGTCTGAGTTTGAAGGCAGAAGAAAGCTGGTGCTCAAGCTCAAAGATAGCCAAGCACAGAGAAAATCCTTGCTCAGCCTTTTATTCTATCCAGTTCTATCCAGGCCTGTAAGGGATTGGATAAGGCCCACCCACATCGAAAAGGGCAATCTGCTATACTCAGTCTATTGATTCCAATGTTGATCTCAACCAGAAGCACCCCCACAAACACACCTAGAAATGTGTTTATCAAATATCTGGGCATCCTGTGGCCCCGTCAAATTGGCACATAAAATTACATTTCTTTTGATGTTTTTCCCATAGTTTCACACTGGGGGAATCTCAGACACTGATTCCCTATCATCATGCTGGATACCAATCCCAAATTGCCATGTAACAAAATAAGAGTTATAATATGAAGTACTAAACTGGAAACTACCAAAAAAAGCATCATGTGGAGGGCTAGATTTCCATCCATCCCTTAATCACTTCTTTCTGAGGGTGGTCACTGATTGGTTATTATCTATTTTAATTGTAGAATCTGTTACTGTCATCTTCATAAGATCATAAAGTTTGGAATGGAATTACGCCTATTCTTTCTGCCATCTGTAGGACTCTATAGTCTTTAGTGAAGTACAGACACACCAGAAAAAAACAAAATCCAGATACGTTATGTCTACAGCATTTCCCTTGTTAACCAGTTTTGAAAAAGAAGTTAATCCAGCATGAGCAGGTCTCAATGGACCCATGCTGGCTTCTGAGGGTTACAATCCATCTTTCATAAACTATATGAGACTTTCGCCTAGAAATAAACTTTTGAGACTGTAATGAGTAAAATGTGCCCTCTTTCCCATGAACCTTTGCCCACTTCCTAAAATAGTTGTATGTGGCTTAATTAGTTCATAATATGTCCTCCCACAGATAAGTCATACAATATATTAGGACCTTGACCATTCATCAAGGGTTAATACTGCTTCATGTCTTTGGATGTTAATGTCTCTGTCCATAGTTTCAGAGTTAAGACTTCTTGGATGCTGAATCCATCATCTAATATATATATGATATCACCCCCAAATTGACAAACAAAAAGAGGGGGGTCAGGAAGGGAGGAAAAAATATTTCACTTACCTAAAAGCAAAGAACTGAATTAAATAATCTTGATCTCCTTCCTGTACAAAGTCTATAATTAAGGAGACTTCATCTTGTGAAGTTCAAAACACTTGTTTGGGGACGTTGTAAGTTTGCTCCTCCTGCTGTCTGTGATCCCACTGTGATGGAACTTAAGCTTCTCTAATATTCCGCGTATAAATTTGATTTTTCAGAATAGGAAGATTTGAAATATACTGCATCAGTAAATTGGAAAACTGAGTTTCACTAACACTAATAAAATTTCTGCCATCAAGAGTCTTCTGAAACTGTTAGAAACCAAAAACGCAGAGGAGGAAGGAGCCCCAAAATATGGCTGTAACCACAGGTTTAGACACAGAAGTCACCTGCCTTTTGGGGGCCCTCTGGCCAGCTCTTCTGCCTGCAATTCTACTTGGCACTGCTCCCAAGACTCCCTAACTTCCTTGCCCTTGCTTGGCTAAAGGTTCTTGGCATTCTGGCCCATTTCCTTTATTTCCTGTTTGGTTGGTTCTCTAACTGGTGACGTATGCCTCCCTAAATTGGATTCTGGTTAAACTGGCATTTCTCCTCCAGTCTTTGCTAACCATCATCCACCTTGAAGGAAAGCATTTCCTCTTCTGGTTCAGAATGCTCAATAATGCTCCTTCCTAGCAAAGGACTTTTAGTCATGACTGTCCTTACTGCCCCTTGCTAATGGCTCCCGTGCTTACTAATCCATCCCACCTTTCAAGCCTTCATTCTACAAATGAACTGACAAAAGTCAGTTTAAATAAAAATGAGAATTAGAATAAAATTCAGCCTCAGTCTGATCTCAGCCTATTGAATCCATCGGGATGTGCTACAATAGAACTGAATGGCGGATGACTTAGAATAACCATGTTGACTAAATGTCAGGACTCTGGAATGAATCCCAGTTCTACTCTTTGAGTCCATGGCAAACCATTTCCTCTCTCCAAGCCTCAGTTTTATAATCAGTATAAAAAGATGGTTTGACCAGAAGGTCCCCAAAGTCCCTTTAGCTCTCCAGTTCTGTGAATCTATGGATCTATTGTAAAGTTGTCCATTATTAACTCATAACATTTGCGTGTCGTAGCCTGACCCAGCCGTTAATGGTATAATCACAGTTTCGGAGGCAGTGGAAGAATGGCAGTTCTTAAAGAAATGCAAGCAGCTTTCTTTTTTTCTCTGTCTACTTTTCCTGTTCGTTCTTCCAGTTCCCCAAATCTTAATGATTGTGGTGTAGGCGGTGCTCCTTTCTAGCCTGAATGGCAGTGAGGAGTCATGAAAATGTCATAACAACCCCTGTCCTCAATTGATCCAGCCCAAATTTGCAAAGAGCTTCAGATAGTCATCCCAATGTCTGGGTGCTTGTCCAAACCAAACCTCTGATTTGTTGGACTTGGGCCTCTCTTTTAAGCAGGAATAAATTGAGACTTGCACTTTCTGTCTCAAAAGATCTTGGAAACTTTTAGGTAAATGCAACCCATAAATAGAAATAGACATGCTCTCACACAAAATACACGCTTATACAGATGTCCATACATGTCCCATTGACTATTGGAGTTATATTGTAGGACCCTGTACTTTTCCAAAACATCAGGAGGACAGTTTTCTAGAATATGAGGGATGTCAATTTAAAAGCAGCTAAAAGGATAAGGTCTCAAAGAGACTGCTGACTCTTTCCAATGATGGCCTTGGCCAGAGGAACCCACTGCATGGTTTTACTCTTGACTATATATCACAAAGAGTTGTCTCTATTTATATGCTGTCTTTGAATAATGGAGACTGCTTGGCATAGTTAAGGAGAAATGATGTAATTGCCACATATATAAATGCTAACAGCGTTTCCAATTTGTATTTCTATATAACATGCTATATTTATGAGACAGTGAAAAGGTAGGGACCAAGGAAATGAAAACAAGAAGAGGGTTAAGTGAGAAATAGCAGAGGAACTCTGGCCTTGATAAGACTAAAAAGATTTGAAATTCTCCATTCTATGAAACACCAGTTCTGTTTTCTAAAAGATTCCACTATCATATATTTCAGGGTATGATATAATCCAAAGTCTAAACAATATGTTGATTCTATCTTTATTTACACAGTCATTCATTCAGTAAATACACTTATTGATGTAAATAATCTAAATATTTACATCAGTAAATACACTGGGAGCCAAATAGATATGCATATGACTATAATACATCACTCTGCATTGATTATTAAGAATTAAAGAAGAAGCATTTAAAAGTACACATAAATGGAGCTAAGATGGCGTGAGTAGAGCAGTGGAAATCTCCTCCCAAAACCTCATATATCTATGAAAATATAACAAGGACAACTCTTCCTAGAATAAAGACCAGAGGACAGAGGACAACATCCCCAGACCACATCCACACCTGCGAGAACCCAGTGCCTTGTAAAGGGGGTAAGATACAAGCCCTGGCCCCGGTGGGACCCGAGCGCCCCTCCCCCCAGCTCCCGGCGGGAGAAGAGCAGGCAGAGCAGGAGGGAGACAGAGCCCAGGACTGCTGAACACCCAGCCCCAGCCATACGGGCCAGAGCGCAGACACAGTACATGCGTGGGGCCCTGGATACTAGGAAACAGGGCAGCAAGAACGGTGAGAGGGAACCGGAGGCCTGGCGCCAGAGGACATAAGAAAAGCAAGCGGCCATTTTTTTTTTCTCTATTTTGTTTTGGCGAGCGCTTTTTGGAAGTCTTAAAGGGATAGGGACCCAAATACTAGGAAACAGGCAGCAAGACCGGTGAGCAGAGAATAAAGAAAAACGAGCAGCCATTTTTTATTTATTTATTTATTTAATTTAAAAAAATTTATTTTTTTTTTTGTGGTCATTTTGTTTTGGCGGATGCTTTTTGGAAGTCATAAAGGGGCAGGGTGGGACACTTAATCCAGAGGTAGGGAATCCGGGGATCTCTGGGCACCCTAACCCCTGGGCTGCAGGGAGCAGGGAGTCCCATTACGGAGATAAATAGCCTCCCGGCCGCCCCCCCTCTAACGCGACTCCACCACTTTGGAGTAGCTGCCCGAGCCAGGCCACGCCCACAGCAACAGCGGAGATAAACTCCATAGCAACCAGGGAGGAAGCAGAAGCCCTGTCTGTGCGCATCTGCCCAGCACAAGCCACTAGAGGTCGCTGTTCTCCCAGGAGAGGAGGGCCACAAACCAACAAGAAGGGAAGTCCTTCCAGCCGTCACTCGTCCCAGCTCTGCAAACTATTCCTATCACCATGAAAAGGCAAAGCTACAGGCAGACAAAGATCACAGAGACAACACCAGAGAAGGAGACAGACCTAACCAGTCTTCCTGACAAAGAATTCAAAATAAGAATCATAAACATGCTGACAGAGATGCAGAGAAATACGCAAGAGAAATGGGATGAAGTCCGGAAGGAGATCACAGATGCCAGAAAGGAGATCGCAGAAATGAAACAAACTCTGGAAGGGTTTATAAGCAGAATGGATAGAATGCAAGAGGCCATTGATGGAATTGAAATCAGAGAACAGGAACGCATAGAAGCTGACATAGAGAGAGATAAAAGGATCTCCAGGAATGAAACAATGTTAAGAGAACTGTGTGACCAATCCAAAAGGAACAATATCCGTATTATAGGGGTACCAGAAGAGGAAGAGAGAGGAAAAGGGATGGAAAGTATCTTGGAAAAAATAATTGCTGAAAACTTCCCCAAACTGGGGGAGGAAATAATCGAACAGACCACGGAAATACACAGAACCCCCAACAGAAAGGATCCAAGGAGGACAACACCAAGACACATAATAATTAAAATGGCAAAGATCAAGGACAAAGAAACAGTTTTAAAGGCAGCTAGAGAGAAAAAGGTCACCTATAAAGGAAAACCCATCAGGCTAACGTCAGACTTCTCGACAGAAACCCTACAGGCCAGAAGAGAATGGCATGATATATTTAATGCAATGAAACAGAAGGGCCTTGAACCAAGGATACTGTATCCAGCACGACTATCACTTAAATATGATGGGGGGATTAAACAATTCTCAGACAAATAAAAGCTGAGAGAATTTGCTTCCCACAAACCACCTCTACAGGACATCTTACAGGGACTGCTCTAGATGGGAGCACTCCTAGAAAGAGCACAGAACAAAACACCCAACATATGAAGAATGGAGGAGGAGGAATAAGAAGGGAGAGAAGAAAAGAATCTCCAGACAGTGTATATAACAGCTCAAGAAGCGAGCTAAGTTAGGCAGTAAGATACTAAAGAGGCTAACCTTGAACCTTTTGTAACCACGAATTTAAAGCCTGCAATGGAAATAAGTACATATCTTTCAATAATCACCCTAAATGTTAATGGACTGAATGCACCAACCAAAAGGCACAGAGTAATAGAATGGATAAAAAAGCAAGACCCATCTATATGCTGCTTACAAAAAACTCACCTCAAACCCAAAGACATGTACAGACTAAAAGTCAGGGGATGGAAAAACATATTTCAGGCAAACAACAGCGAGAAGAAAGCAGGGGTTGCAGTACTAAGATCAGACAAAACAGACTTCAAAACAAAGAAAGTAACAAGAGATAAAGAAGGGCACTACATAATATAAAGGGCTCAGTCCAACAAGAGGATATAACCATTCTAAATATATATGCACCCAACACACCCAACAAAGGAGCACAACATATCTGAGACAAATACTAACAGAACTACAGGGGGATATAGACTGCAATGCATTCATTCTAGGAGACTTCAACACACCACTCACCCCAAAGGATAAATCCACCGGGCAGAAAATAAGTAAGGACACAGAAGCACTGAACAACACAGTAGAGCAGATGGACCTAATAGACATCTACAGAACTCTACATCCAAAAGCAACAGGATACACATTCTTCTCAAGTGCACATGGAACATTCTCCAGAATAGACCACATACTAGGCCACAAAAAGAGCCTCAGTAAATTCCAAAAGATTGAAATCCTACCAACCAACTTTTCAGACCCCAAAGGCATAAAACTAGAAATAAACTGTACAAAGAAAGCAAAAAGGCTCACAAACACATGGAGGCTTAACAACACGCTCCTAAATAATCAATGGATCAATGACCAAATCAAAATGGAGATCCAGCAATATATGGAAACAAATGACAACAACAACACTAAGCTCCAACTTCTGTGGGACACAGCAAAAGCAGTCTTAAGAGGAAAGTATATAGCAATCCAAGCATATTTAAAAAAGGAAGAACAATCCGAAATGAATGGTCTAATGTCACAATTATCGAAATTGGAAAAAGAAGAACAAATGAGGCTTAAGGTCAGCAGAAGGAGGGACATAATAAAGCTCAGAGAAGAAATAAACAAAATTGAGAAGAATAAAACAATAGCAAAAATCAATGAAACCAAGAGCTGGTTCTTCGAGAAAATAAACAAAATAGATAAGCATCTAGCCAGACTTAATAAGAAGAAAAGAGAGTCAACACAAATCAACAGTATGAGAAACGAGAAAGGAAAAATCACGATAGACCCCACAGAAATACAAAGAATTATTAGAGAATACTATGAAAACCTATATGCTAACAAGCTGGGAAACCTAGGAGAAATGGACAACTTCCTAGAAAAATACAACCTTCCAAGACTGACCCAGAAAGAAACAGAAAATCTAAACAGACCAATTACCAGCAACGAAATAGAAGCGGTAATCAAAAAACTACCAAAGAACAAAACCCCCGGGCCAGATGGATTTACCTCAGAATTTTATCAGACATACAGGGAAGACATAATACCCACTCTCCTTAAAGTTTTCCAAAAAATAAAGGAGCAGGGGATACTCCCAAACTCATTCTATGAAGCTAAAATCACCTTAATACCAAAACCAGGCAAAGACCCCACCAAAAAAGAAAACTACAGACCAATATCCCTGATGAACGTAGATGCAAAAACACTCAACAAAATATTAGCAAACCAAATTCAAAAATACATCAAAAGAATCATACACCATGACCAAGTGAGATTCATCCCAGGGATGCAAGGATGGTACAACATTCGAAAGTCCATCAACATCATCCACCACATCAATAAAAAGAAAGACAAAAACCACATGATCATCTCCATAGATGCTGAAAAAGCATTTGACAAAGTTCAAGATCCATTCATGATAAAAACTCTCAGCAAAATGGGAATAGAGGGCAAGTACCTCAACATAATAAAGGCCATCTATGATAAACCCACAGCCAACATTATATTGAACAGCGAGAAGCTGAAAGCATTTCCTCTGAGATCGGGAACTAGACAGGGATGCCCACTCTCCCCACTGTTATTTAACATAGTACTGGAGGTCCTAGCCACGGCAATCAGACAAAACAAAAAAATACAAGGAATCCAGATTGGTAAAGAAGAAGTTAAACTGTCACTATTTGCAGATGACATACTGTACATAAAAAACCCTGAAGACTCCACCCCAAAACTACTAGAACTGATATCAGAATACAGCAAAGTTGCAGGATACAAAATCAACACAAAGAAATCTGTGGCTCTCCTATACACTAACAATGAACCAACAGAAAGAGAAATCAGGAAAACAATTCCATTCACAATTGCATCAAAAAAAATAAAATACCTAGGAATAAACCTAACCAAAGAAGTGAAAGACTTATACTCTGAAAACTACAAGTCACTCTTAAGAGAAATTAAAAGGGACACTAACAGATGTAAACTCATCCCATGCTCATGGCTAGGAAGAATTAATATCGTCAAAATGGCCATCCTGCCCAAAGCAATATACAGATTTGATGCAATCCCTATGAAACTACCAGCAACATTCTTCAATGAACTGGAACAAATAATTGAAAAATTCATATGGAAACACCAAAGACCCTGAATAGCCAAAGCAATCCTGAGAAAGAAGAATAAAGTAGGGGGGATCTCACTCCCCAACTTCAAGCTCTACTATAAAGCCATAGTAATCAAGACAATTTGGTACTGGCACAAGAACAGAGCCACAGAGCAGTGGAACAGACTAGAGAATCCAGACATTAATCCAGACATATATGGTCAATTAATATTTGATAAAGGAGTCATGGACATACAATGGCGAAATGACAGTCTCTTCAACAGATGGAGCTGGCAAAACTGGACAGCTACATGTAGGAGAATGAAACTGGACCATTGTCTAACCCCATATACAAAAGTAAACTCAAAATGGATCAAAGACCTGAATGTAAGTCATGAAACCATTAAACTCTTGGAAGAAAACATAGGCAAAAACCTCTTAGACATAAACATGAGTGACCTCTACTTGAACATATCTCCCCAGGCAAGGGAAACAACAGCAAAAATGAACAAGTGGGACTATATTAAGCTGAAAAGCTTCTGTACAGCAAAAGACACCATCAATAGCACAAAAAGGCACCCTACAGTATGGGAGAATATATTTGAAAATGACAGATCCGATAAAGGCTTGACGTCCAGAATATGTAAAGAGCTCACATGCCTCAACAAACAAAAAACAAATAACCCAATTAAAAAATGGGCAGAGGAACTGAACAGACAGCTCTCCAAAAAAGAAATACAGATGGCCAACAAACACATGAAAAGATGCTCCACATCACTAATTATCAGAGAAAGGCAAATTAAAACTACAATGAGGTATCACCTCACACCAGTAAGGATGGCTGCCATCCAAAAGACAAACAACAACAAATGTTGGCGAGGCTGTGGAAAAAGGGGAACCCTCCTACACTGCTGGTGGGAATGTAAGTTAGTTCAACCATTGTGGAAAGCAGTATGGAGGTTCCTCAAAATGCTCAAAATAAACTTACCATTTGACCCAGGAATTGCACTCTTAGGAATTTACCCTAAGAATGCAGCAATCAAGTTTGAGAAAGACCAATGCACCCCTATGTTTATCGCTATTTACAATAGCCAAGAATTGGAAGCAACCTAAATGTCCATCGATAGATGAATGGATAAAGCAGATGTGGTACATATACACAATGGAATACTACTCAGCCATAAGAAAAGGGCAAATCCTACCATTTGCAGCAACATGGATGGAGCTGGAGGGTATTATGCTCAGTGAAACAAGCCAAGCAGAGAAAGAGAAATACCAAATGATTTCACTTATCTGTTGAGTATAAGTACAAAGGAAAAACTGAAGGAACAAAACAGCACCAGAATCACAGAACTCAAGAATGGACTAACAGGTACCAAAGGGAAAGGGACTGTGGAGGATGGGTGGGTAGGGAGGGATAAGGGGGGGGAAGAAGAAGGGGGGTATTAAGATTAGCATGCATGGGGGGGTGGGAGAAAGGGGAGGGCTGTACAACACAGAGAAGGCAAGTAGTGATTCTACAACATTTTGCTATGCTGATGGACAGTGACTGTAAAGGAGTTTATAGGGGGGACCTGGTATAGGGGAGAGTCTAGTAAACATAATATTCGTCATGTAAGTGTAGATTAATGATACCAAAAACAGAAAAAAAAAAGGCAGTTCCTATGTGGTGACCTCCAATGAGTTCTACACAAGAGTATAAAGGGCATATAAAAGTGTAGGCAAAGGGCCTGTTTGTGTTTATACAGAGGATCAAAGCCTAATTTGGGTACCCCGAAAATCAACTAAGATACGATATGAAAAAGAACTTACAACATCAGCACTCTCTGGAAGACTCATGCCATAAGATGATCATCAAAAAACCCCAACAAAGATCCACGCACTGCTACAGCTGTAGATGCACTCATCCCACCAGTTCCTGGACTTGCCATGGGAATGAAGAAGGGGATATATAAGCTGGCCTGTGCATACAGTAAAACAACAAATTTGACTGGATCTATACTGTTGGAACTCAACCAAGAATTAGGAGAAGTGCAAATTGTAGCGCTCCAAAGTCTTACAACTACAAACTATTTACTGTTAAAAGAACATATGGCATGTGAACAGTCCCCAGGAATGGGTTGTTTTAATTGGTCTGATTTCTCTCAGACTGTTCAAGTTCAGTTGGACAATATCCACCATATCATAGATAAGTTTTCACAAATGCCTAAGGTGCCTAACTGGTTTTCTTGGTTTCACTGGAGATGGCTGGAAATTACAGTTATGCTTTGGTTATGTAACTATACTCCTATTATGTTAATGCGTGTGCACAATTTAAGTAGTAGCTTAAAACCTATACATGCTGAAGTTACTCTATAAGAAGATATGTCAAAGAAATAATCAATCTTCCCATGTTTTCTGCTGCCTGCTACTTCTATAGCTTTTTTTCTTCCTTCCTAATTACAACCCCTAAATAGGATTCGTGCCTCATATCAAATTTACCGAGTATCATAATTCTTCCAAGTGGTTAAGATACCTCAAGACAAATGCTGGGCATAGAAGCCACAGGGCATTAATATGCAAAGAAGTAAAAAGCTAACCTTTTCAAACAATAAGGCTTCTCTCTCACTTACCAACTTTACATTTCCCTGTATGGCTCCGGAAGATGACTGGTTAGCCAGAGACGGATAAGATTCCTCAAGGGAGGAACAACCTAAGACAGTCACAGTCGCAGGGGGGCCATCAGGTGACAAATTGGGGATCAACAGAGGTGAGGCTTAGAACCTCACCACCCCTGTTCTGAGAGAAATCTTCTGCATACGTGGATGTTTTATTGCCCTTGTCTAGCTTGGATTAACACATAGTCTACAGGCACACACCTGATCATCTACATTTGCTCTCTTACAACACTAAACTATGTTTTCTACCTTTATCTTGTATCTACCTACCACTTCAGCATTTTATTAAAAATAATAATAATAAAGAGAGAAATGTGGTATCCACATATAAATCAAGTATAAAAATCAAATGAGTATTCATATTTGAACTGAGTGTTTATAGTTCATAATGCATGAGCAAAACCAAAAGTTTCTGTCATGACTGCCCTTGTACTGCTCACCATGTAAGAACTTATTCATTATGTAAGAATTTGTTCTCCATGTAAGAACTTGTTCATTATGCTTCAGAAGATTGGAGACTGACGAAAATTAGGCTTGGGGTGGATTAATGATTGTGCATTGAGCATTGACTACCCTATACAGAATTTTATTGTTGTTAACAACCATTCGATCAATAAATATGAGAGATGCCCTCACAAAAAAAAAAAAAAGTACACATAAAGAAGTGAAATCCCAGGAAGAGAGAAGAGCATGAGCATAGATGTGGAGTCAAAAAGTACAAAGCTATTTTAGGGGATGCCTGAATCAGTGTGGTTGGATGTTAAAAGAATGGAAGGAAAACTCTTGGGAAGGGATGAATACGTTGGTTAAGGTTACACATGACTTTAAGTCTCACACTGACAAGTGTGGCTTTTATTTCCTAGAAATAAGAAGTCCATGATTTGGAGCAGGGAATGATGTGAGCAAACTGTTGCTTGCAGAGTTCTGACCTCAAAGTTGGGTGCAGGACTGCGTGGAGTCCAGAAAGCTTGGGGCCATGACAGCCGGTTGAAAGGCTCTTGCAGTGGACACACTGAAAGACAATGACTTCACCTAGGTAGGTAGATATTATAAGGCAAAATATGTATGTATATATATATATATGTATATACATATACCAGCAACTACAAGGACCAGGTGGAATTAGATATCATATATGTGGAATGAGAAGAGTTACAGGAGACTCTGAAATTTTAAAATGGAATGACAGAAACAGTGGCTCCATTAAGGAACAACCAGGGGTATGAGGAGGATTTAAACTCAATTTTAAACATTTAAGAAGTTAGAAAACGTTTCTTACTGTATCTGTGAGAAATCTCCCTTTTCAAACTTAGATTTGAATTGTGAAGTGGTAAAGTCTGTTGATACCTTCTCATTGTTTGTTTATAAATACATTCTGAATTCCAAACAAGAAGGAAAATAGAAGCACTTCATGTTTTCTTTGTCTAATCACCCAAAAACCTTATTACCCGAGACCCATTCACTTATATTGCCTTATCCTCATTGCTGACAATAATCACAACAGAGCAAAAAACAGGTTCATGAAGCATATTCCATCCTTGCTTCCACAAGACTGCAAGTGATAGCTCAAGAAGGAACAGCAATTGGAGAAAATGCACCCAGTCTAGACTGAGAAGTCATTAGCATCAAGTGCAGGAAGAGGACTGTTATCAGTGATCATGGGAATAAGCGACTCTCCGAGGAAATGGTGTGTTCTCTTAATAGCTCCCGCGTTATCCAGGTTAGTCTGATCAAGTGGAGCAGAGCCAGCAGAGACACAAATTACTGAAACGGCCGCAAAGACAAAGCTGTAGAAGAGAAAACTTGAGATGCACAGGGGTTGAAGGTTAACCTTTAAAAAAGAAATCAGGAGGGAGCTGACAGCTTGGAATACATTCGCTTATGTTCTTATTCCATTCCAATGCCCAGTTTCCTATGGCTGAGAAGGGATTGGGGTGTCGGTAGAACCCTGGCTTTACTCCCTAATCTTGCCCTGTGGAAGTCTTTGGGGGCAGAGTTCCTAACCCACGTCTGCTGGGAAAGAAGGGTGATCAGAACAAACCCAAGGGAGGATGAGAGCCCCTCCTCACCTTCTGACTGCCCCTTCGGCAAATACGGTTTTGTTAGGGTCAGAAGCACCCATGTCATCTCCCCTTTGGAGCTGGCTATAGAAGAGAATCTGCGCCCACTGGCAAACCAGCCCAGCACACAGCCCTGGCTCGGCTTCAGTGAAGTCCGTTGTCCCATATCCTCTGAGCACAACGCATGGCGGGGAAAAAGCATCAGAGTCCTTCACTCAGATGCTGCTAGCCCGTGATGATTCCAGTAGGACAAGGAGGCCCCAGACGACGAGCAGAACCCATGCTGGTGTGGCCCTCCAACAACATTCAGGGAGGTTTTCCTCCAGCTTCAATGGGTGCTTTGTCCCCCACCAAAGGCTTGAGCCACTTCAAATTAATTAATGTTCATGATGATGATTATTAACACTGTAATCAGAAATCTGGTCACTCATTTTACTCATTCAGTGCTGATAAGGACACTGGTGACTAATTATATGAATCATGTCTCACTCTCGCGTCCCAGCTGATGGTCGCGGGGCGCCTCCGCCCTCACTGGCATACATACACAGCAAACAACACTGGAGATCTCTGTGGATGTCATCTTGATTCACAGAGAAGGGAACTGAGGCTGAGAGAGGGTAAATGACTGGCCCAAGGTCCCACAGCTAATAAGAGGAAAAATGAGGACTTTAACCCCAATCTTCCCAGTCTGAATCCCTTTTCTTCACAGTCCCACACAGTAATTAGAGCTCATGCACATAAATTGGTACATGTACCAAATCTAAAATCTTCCATAATCTCTAATTGTCCCAAATGCACAGTCAACACTGGGCCAGTTCCACTGGAGGAAAAAAATCAGTGAGGCTGGGGTTTTCTGGTGTGATGTAGTAAAAATGAGCCACTAAGGTTTTCCTTTTGAGAGGGTTTCTTGGCGCTACATCATTTATTTGCTCACTCCATGAAACCATTATTTACTGAGTGTCTACTAAGTTGTAGGCATGATGCTAAAATTTTCACATATTTTTTTCTCCCTGTAACTTGGTTTAAATAACTCACCCATGCTGTAGGTGTTATACACTTCTTTTTACCTTTATTATCTTGTGTGCTAAAGCTGTTTTTGGCCTAGTGAAACTTTCCTTGTTTCTCCACAGAAGAAAAGAAAACAAGTTTGAAACGTTATTTCTTTCTGAGAGGATTCCCCCTCCTTTTTTAGATATGTTCATCTCAAGGACCAACCGATTCAGATTCTTTGGAAAAGAATTCACCCTCTGCAGATCGCCCTGTTAATGACACACAAGGAACTGACTTATGGGCATAAAGTCCTTGCAGGTGTTCAGTCACTGCTCCACAGTGGGGAACAGAAACAGGCCGACCAGTAGCTGTCATGCGGCCCCTGCTTTAAGGCTGCACTTGACAAGGTGCTGCAATTTCCAACATGCCTAATGAGCTGCGCTGCGGCAGGCACGGAGCCCCGTGGAAGGAGTAAATATCACTTGTAGACGTGGCACAAGAGGCTGCCAGGAGATCAGTAATAAAATGCCACTGGGGATCTTTTGGGTGGAGGAGGGCAGTTGGACACAGATGGGAATGTGGAAGGTCCCTGGATTTGGAGTCAAAAGATCTGGGTTCCAGCCCTGGCTCTATCCCTTATCAATGAAGTAAACTTGGACAAGTTACTTAACTTGTCTGAGCCTCAGTTTCCACCTCTGCAAAATGGGGAAACTAACAGTACCCAGGCACTGTGGAGATCCAATGAGAGAGTCAGAATTCTCTATATTCTAGGAAGTGCTAAAGAGAAACCCTCCTGATAGGCTTAGTCCGTCTCCAGCTTTTGCTCCCCGTCTCCCCTTTGCATATAGAACAGGAGTTCGGTGAGGGCAAGACTAAGTCACAGGTAGGGTGCTCTCTGGCCGCCAGCACAGGGACTGGTACACAGCAGGGAATGAATTGGTTTTTGTTAAACAATAGTGTGCATTTTCCCTTCTCTTTCTTCTACTTTCTTGTCACTTCACCTCTTCTTAATTATCTGCAGAACTTAGAGCTTCCCTATTAGGTGGGGGGGCTGCTTTGGAAGGAAGAAGGAATGTGTAGTGCACCCCCTGTCTCCGCTCCGCCTTTCCTCTAGGCTGATCAGAGAGCCGTCTTGAGCTAGTTGGGCAACACCACTTAGCATGGATACTGACTGCCCATCAGTGCGCTAAGCCTGAGTCCCCTGGCTTATTGCGATTCCTTAAATAAGTGATTATCCCAACCAAAAGACAGCAGAAAGTTTAGCCTGGCTGAATTTTGAACCACCAAAGGCTACAAAAAGAACAGGAAGGCTCACCACAAGACTCTGTCAATAGCCCCAGTGTGAGAAGGCTCAGAACGTCCGGCCTAAAGTTCAAGCTGCCACAGCAGCGAAATGGTTTCTTATTTTAGAAATATTAAATAACTGATAATGACATGACCTTGTTAAAGAACCATGTTGAGGAAAAAAAAAGGGTGCTATTAAAAATAGCAGACAATATCCCAGCTGAAGGTTCCAGGTAAAATATTGGTTCCCACCCATCCACCCATGGTGTAGGCTCCCACAGGAGACACCCCTCGTTGCTACCAAATGTGACAAGTCCACAGCTCACGCGCTCCAGAAGACATCCACATTAAGCACCCAGCAGGGCACCTCTTAGCATCCTTAAGGTCTGAGAGAAACTAGAAGCACTTGGAAAACAAAGAGAAATAGGACAGAGTCTTCATTCTCCAAGGACTTCAAGTCTACTCATCAGCCTAGTGGCAACTCCAAAACATGGTGATTTTAACATCTGGGGCTGTACTGCCATGCACAAAACCTAGCTGGGAAAACGCAGCCCGTGTATTGCCTGGGAACATCTGCAATGTTGCTGCTGGCATCATATCAAACAGGAATCTGAAATGCAAAACCTAAATGAAGCCAGCAGCCCAGAGAAATGGACGATGTGGCAGCTCTGGAAGGTGGACGGGACTTCACAGAGCATCCCCATCCTGCCCAGCCCTGCAGGAAGCACCTCTATGGCTTGGCTACCTTGAGGATCATTAAATGCTTTTAGCAAAGCTGTCTCCTAGGAGTAACCAGCTTTGAACGCCAAATTGAAAAAGGTCCATCTGATCATGTAATTAGAAAGAAAATAGGACCCGGGCCATGATAACACATTAGAGGCATTTGGAGATGAAAGAAAGGGAGAGGTTGCCTAATGCTCAGCAGACTGAGAGTGCTTCTAGAGGCAACGCCGGAATTCATTTGCCATCAGATGCCACCGGTCCCTGCTGACGAGACTCTACAGGCAGGAAGAATTTGCCGAGCAGACTTTGGCTAAATTGTATCTGAACTTCTTATCTACCAAACTTCCAACTGCATGTGTGAAAGAAGGATCTCAGCAAGGTGTTTGGCTCCCAGGGCACTTTTAGCAAAGTCTGGTGACATTTTTGATCATCAGACTGAGGAGGGATTTCCTCTGGCATCCAATGGGTAAAGGCCAGGGGTGTGGCTAAACATCCTACAATGTAAGACACGATAAAGAATTATTCAGCCCAAATGTCAATAGTGCTGAGGTTGAGAAACTGATTTAGAACAGTAGATGTTTTCTGACCTTTCGTGCTTTACAGGCTTTTGTTTTATTTTATCTTACTTTATTTTATTTATTTTACTTTATTTTTGTACTTTGAAAGGCAACATCCATTTAAAACAAAAGGAAATGATTTACCCTATCATCATTTCAGTAATGAAGAAGTCCCAGCAATTAAGAAGACACTCCAAAGTTGTTTATTCATTTCCACTAAGGGGGTCTGACAGAATAGGGAGCTTGGGGCAGGGGGTGGGGGCCACAGCAACACTGTCAGAGTCAAATAGTATGAAATTTTATTTTGTTCTGGCATTTGAGGTCACTAAAGGACTCACCAGACACTTCCCCACAGCCTGAAACAATGTTTTGAAAAAGCCAGATGTGAGGATGCCTAACTTCCTGTTTGCTGGGAGTGGGCAGGTCCACCCTATGGCCACACAACTCCAGAGAGACCTTCTTAAATGGGAGGCTGGATTATGTGCCTCTCTGCCTAAGGCCTTCAATGGCTCCTCACTGCACACAGGCCAAAATACGATGCTGTTCTCCATCTGGCTCCTACCCATCTCACCAACCATGTCATCTCTTGGATCTTCCCATCTCACACCTCTTGCCCCAGGCATCCTGAACTTCTTCCCTTCCCAGGGACGTCGTAACACGCCTGTCATGCTTCTCTTCTTTTTGAACATGGGAGCTTCCCTGTGCCTGCAAGGACCTCCTAGCATTCTCAAAGACTGATCTCAAACATCAGCCACTTCAAAAACTCTTTTCTCACCCGACACCCACCCCTGCCACCACCCCAGCCTGAGTCTCGTGCCCCTCTTCTGGACACCCAGATGCACCTGTACCCACCTCCAACATAGGACCTGTGCTTCTGAACTTCAACGATTTGTGCCTTGTCTCTGGGCACTTTGCATGTGGACAGTTTCCTGTTCAGCTCTTCATGTATGCCAGCCCTTAACCCCCTCCCAGACCTAGTGTAAGGCTTGGGTTCCTAACAAGCTCTCAGCAATTTATTTGGGAAAGGAAGAGAAAAAAAGGAGAGAGGGAAGGTGAGGAAGAGAGAGAGAAGAAAAAAAAGGAAAGAGAAGATTGGAGGAAAAGCAGCAGGAAGGGAGGGAGGAGAGGAGGACACAGACTGTGGGGAGGGGAGAGAAGAAGGGACAAAGGGAATTGGGGCGGAGGGGAGAGAAAGGAAGAGGAAGAGAAGAAGGAAAGGGTTAGAAGGAAGAGCCCTGCTCTCATCTCTCGCTCAGAAAAGATTTCTCTGCTCTCCCAAACTTAAGTCAAACACCTGCATTACCTTTTTTCTTAAGAACCTCATAACTCTCTTTCTAGCACTTAGCACATTTGTAATTTTAGATGAATTTGATGATTATTTACTACTACATTGTAAGCTCCATGAGGTCAGCAACTGTGTTTTCATGTACTATCATAGCTTCAGTACATGGTGTGTATATAAAAATCATTTGCTAAATAAATGAAAAGGTGGGCAGACAAGTTGAGCAGGGCCAGCAGCTCATTTTATTAATAAAAGGCCAGCCTCTCTGATTTTAAGAAGTAGGTCTGGCAATTTAGATTTGGTCTTTTTACCTCCCCCTAAATTTGTCCATATCAACAAACTTCTTGTGCTTCAAGGGGGAACTGTTCTAAAGCATTCAAGGCAGTGGCATATAGATTCTCACTTTAAAATTCAATCCCAGGAACAATTTATTACAGGGAAATTTCCTGGACTCCAAGAAGCACCTTGAAGTCAGGAGATGATTAATTTGATATAACTGAAGAGCTGCAAACATCTGCTCCCCGTTGACATCTGCCTCTCATTAAGTTACAGCCCTCCGTCTCCCTGTGCACTGGGGGGCTGCTTGTGTGTTGTTCTGGTAACTCTAATTATATGGTAAGCCTGGTGCTCAAGACCCTTGTGCCAGCCACCTGGTGAGGGCTCAGTAAAAACTTGCTCTATTGCATTGTACTCCAGATCCACCCAGAGCACTTGCAAGTCCTCCATCACTCCCAAATAATAGAAATACAAAAAATAACAAGGTTGGTGAGCACATTTCATTTTAGCCCTGGTTAAGGCTACATCTGGATAAACTCAAACCCTTGGTTGATTCAAATAAATCAATTTCATGAAAAATCTCCCAAGTCCATTGGGTTTTGTAATAGGTCTTTAATTGATATCTCTTATTCCATTATCCTTTTCCCACCGATTCTGCTATCAATGTAATTGTCCTAAAACATGTCTCTGATACAGAACCACCCTATCCAGAAACCTCAGAGGCTCTGCCTTGCCCGTGAGCACAAACCACCTTACTAACCTTGACTTTGAAACCCTGCACTGCCTGCAGTAAACCTAACTTTTGTCCCAATACTCGCCTTCAGACAGCTTGGTCTTTCATCATTCAGGGTGACTTCTTGCTTCCCTACTCTGCTTGTGTTTTTCCAACTTTCATACCTTAGCTCATGCAACTCACATAAAGCACAGGTGTCCATCTTGATACAGTGCTGTGTCAAAGGAACATCAATCCAGACCCAAAAATGCAAAATCAATTCATTCTTTATAGCAGTCTTTCATAAAATACCAAAATGGAGAACATGCTAGTAACACATAGAAAAATGTCCTGAACGTGTCTTTTCCCATTCCTTCCTCTCATTTTTCCCACATGTCAAGGCTGACCCAAAATCCCTGTCCTCACCACCTCTCAGCTCATGCTCCAAGGTTTCTGTGGAGCCCACATCCAGGTTCTTTGTCTCCCTGCCTACTTAGCTCCTCATATCTATAGCTATAGCTGTATCTACATCTATATCCATATCTCTGTCTGTATCATTTCAATCTCCCTGGCTTTTCAGAATTTCCCTATAAGAGCCCCAGAGCTGACCCAACAAGCAAAACAATTCTTCCTCATTAGAAGACAGAGTAAACTGAGAAGTTTTTAGTGTTCTTTGTCCCATTTCTGTCACACGGGCAGCACACACTCTGCACAGATGACCCTTTGCCCATTTCTGTCAATACCCACTCAGCTGCCAAAGCATACAACAAAAGATCCTTCCTCCATGAAGCATTCTGTGATGCCCCCTTAGAGAACTCAGAGCATTTGTAGCAATTTCTACTTCTGAAAACTGGAACTCAGGATCATCTGACAAAACCCCCTATTTGCCCCTCAATACCCACCTAAATATAACTTCCTGGGAAATTACTTCCCTCACTTTCTTTTTGTCCTTGGCTTGGCCATCTCTCTGATGCCACAGAAACCAGCACTGACTTGACACATTGCAATGAAATTCAGTGCATGCCTTCATCTATTTAGTCTGCTGTAACATAACACCATGCACCAGGTAGCTTATAAATAACAAGTATCTTTCTCATAGTTCTAGAGACTGGGAAATCCAAGATCAATGCCCTGGCAGCTTCAGTGTCTGATGGAGCTCCCTTCCTGATTCATAGACGGCTGTCTTCTCACTGTGTCCTTTCATGGTGGAAGGGGCAAGCAAGCTCTATGGGGTCTCTCTTATAAGGGCACCAATCCCATCCATGAGGGCTCCACCATTATGGCCTAGTCACCTCTCAAGGGTCCCATCTCCAAATGCCAACACCCTGGGAATGAGGTTTCAACATAAGATTTTGGAGTGGGGGTGGAACACAAACACTCAGGCTATAGTAGTGGATTTTTCTACTTATCTATTTTGTCTCTTTTCACTCCAAACACATGTTCACCTTGAAAACAGAGAAATCTCTTATTAATTTTATGTCCCCAAATTTATCCAAATACTTGGCTAAAAGTATGTTCTCAGAAAATGTGTATGGCATGTTTTCTAGTTCATGTATTTCCCATAATATCTAGTGCTGTGCTTTATTCATTGTTGGTGCTCAAAAAATATATATTTGGAATTGAACTAAGCATCTATGAAAAAATCAGTTTGATTGAATTTCCTTTTTTTGAACTACTTTTGTCTGCATGGTGGTCTAAAAATGTTTTCAAAGTTAAAAAATGGTGGAGGGAAAACAAAGGATTAAAAATAAACTGGTTAGACCAGTTTCTTCCCCCCTGGATACAAAGCCAAGCTTGGAGCTTTGTCTGAGAAAATCATACTCTCAGGCAAAAGCTAACAGGCTGAGTGTGGGTCCTTCATCCACAACCTACAAGGCTGCAAGACCTTTCGTTTCTGTATTAGAATATTCTGTTATACTAGGCTCATGTGGCTCCTTTGGTTAATGGTGACAGAAAATGTGACTCCAGGGCCACATAACTGTGAATACTACTGGCCTAGAAGCTGGAACAGATTGATACGATTGGCAAACCACACATAGGCTGCTCTTTGTACAAGGAAGGAGAAGATACAGTGATTAAATTTAATTGCTCTTATGCATTTTGCAATTAATCTCCAGCACCCAGGACTGCTCTCCAGGCTCCGTAACTTACACCCAACCCACAGAGATGAGCCCATTGACTACCTTCCAATAGATAATGGAGTCCACACACAAAAATTCATTAATTCTTTTGAAATTAGTCCTTCTCCTCCTGTGGAGTGGGAGCTTGGAAGAAAGAGAATACATTTCCTTTGGCAAAGCTTTTGAGTCAGAAGTCGAAGGCCAGGTAGCCTGGGGAGAGCTGATGCTTGGTTCCTATGCATGCCCTTAGCCCCAGCTCCAGGGGTGCATCACAGGCCCATTCCCCTCGGCAGTGGTTTAGGTCGTGGCATGGATGTAATTCAAGTCAATGAGGTGTGAGAGAAAATCTGCTGGAGGATTTTGGGAAAGCTCAAAGGCCATTGTGACTGGAGCACAATGAGCAAGGGGGAAACTATTTCAAGATGTGGCTGGAGAGGCAAGGGGTAAGTAGGTCACAGAGCGCCCTTTACACTACATTGAGGAGTTTGGACCTTCCCCTAAAGGTCCTCATGTGACATAAGAAAAATTTTAGCAGGATAGTAAACTGAACAGACTTTTTCTGGAAGGACCAAGTCTGGAGTCAGCTTCCTAAGACTAATAGGAAAATAAACGTGAAATGAGGAATGACTTAAGAAAGGTTGAGGCAATGGGAATGGAGAAGAGAAGATGGGCAGGAGATGTCAAGCAGGTGGGATCATCAGAAGGTAATGGCCAACATGCTGCTGGAGGAGGAGGTGAGGGAGAAGGACAAGGAGGTCGAGAGGATTCCCAGGTTTCAGAGGGAGTCAGCTTGAGAAGGAGCAGAATTGGTGTGCATTTACTTAGCGACACACTGTGTCCAAGGTGGAGCATGCAAGTTAGACATTAAGATCTGCAAGTCTGAAGCTAAGGGATGAATCTGGGTGGGAAAAATAAACTTGGGTTCCATAGCAACTAAATGGCATGAAGGCATGGAAATGGATATCAGCCAGAAAAAAGGATATAAAGTGGAAAGAGAAAAGTCCTAACAGAGATCTGTGAGGACAGTCTCTATTTGTGGGGCCTTGGGCAAGACTACCAAGGGCAGTCCACATGCAGATGGTTAGTATTTGAAAGTGAAACATCAAGTTAACAGGCTGTTAACAATGTCTAATCCTCCTGCTTTTGAAATTATATCTTCATAATAGTATATTTTATATACTACTATTTTTATACATAATAGTATAATTTTAAATGTATGAAATAATGGTTTTAAATGCCTGAAATTTGGCAAAAAAACAATTTTAAGGTGACCGACTGAGTTCAGCTAGTCTCTTGAATGTCTGCATGTTCTGTTGGTGGGCAGCAGTGTGAAAATGAGGGATTTTTAAGAAGCCATACACACTTCCTGAGTTTTTATAAATTATCCCATGAAATTTATTTTCTGCCTTTCAATAAGAGCACTAATTATGTTGTTATAATCTACATTCTCATATAATTCATGTTCTTTTCACAGTAGTGCCAAAATATAAAACTGAGGCAATAGCACTGGGAAACTAAAAAAATGTTGAATTAATACTTTAGTTCATAAATGAACCATTAATTTTACATATCATGTTCAAACGTTGTAATATACAGAATACACAGAAAATATTACAAAATATTTTAACTTCATTATCTCTTAGAGTAGTATCTAAATTTATAGAGCACTATAAAAACTATCATAGTTCCTACTCATTCCATCTAAACTTGCACATATACAAATCTAAGAACAATGTGAGCTACTTAATATTATGGAATGTCTCCCTGCCTCTTTGTGACACTACTGTGAATTCCATATTCATTCATGCATATTTCCAGAATTCTGAATTGAAAAGTGAAGAAAAGCAAGAAAATGGACACAGCACTTTGGAGAAATGATACTTCATTATATAAGAAGGTACTTCATTCATGTTATCTGAGACGAAACATGTGCCTGTGCTCCAAAGCAGTGCCCATCTTTGGCTTCCATAGCAGCATAACCCACACACCTTTCTGGGACTTGGATTTGGAGAGCTTTTGTTTAAAAGTCATGGGCAAAAGATGTAGAGAATTTCCCTGGGGACTGAACAATGTCAGTCATGAGAGTAATTACTCAAGGTTATGAGACATTATGCCCATGCCGAGCCCCAAGTCCCAAATGGTAGGGGTGCCCTTGTGTTCGACAATAAATTTATCCGGAGGGTGTGATATGTGAGGCCTTCCAAAGGATGTTGCTCAGGGCAAGGCTCCCATTGTTAAAGAATAGTACAGTCTAAGGAGTATCAACAGCTAAAAAGTAAAAAAAAAAAAAGGAAAATCAAAAGTGGTATTACAGACATCAAGGGAAGAACGTTTTCCAAACAATTACCAACAGGGACAAGTGTTGCAGAGAGGTGAGAAAAGTAGGACATTGGATAAATAAAATGTTGGCCTATTCGTGCAATCAAATATTATTCAACACTGGAGAGGAATAAAATACTGATACATTTTACAACACAGAGGAAATCCAAAACATTATGCTAAATACAAGAAAGCAATCACAAAAGACCATCTATTGTATGATACAATTTATATGTATTGTCCACTTTAGACAAATCCGTAGAGACCGAAGGCAGTTCAGTGGTTGAAAGGAGCTGGCAGAATTAGAGGAAATGGGAGGGCCTGCTAGTGAGCACAGGATTTCTTTTTGAGGCGATGAAAATGCCCTAAATTTAGATTATGGAATTGTACACTTTCAACAGTTGTATTTCAATAAAGTTGGGAGTTTTTTTAGGGAAAAAAATAGGAAGAGATATCCACAATGCTTAAGATCACATCATCCTTTGCCTGAGTCAACCAAATACTGCCCACCTAACTGTGGAAAATCGAATCTTGGAAGCTATCAGATGTTTAACACTAAACCGTCTACCGTGGTGATTTGTCCATTGCCCCTGACAAAAATAAATAAATATCTCTATTCTTGGAAAGTAAGAGGTGAGGTAGAGGGAGTGCTCTATAACAAAGGCTTTTCACACTAAGGTAAACTTGAAAACAGAGAACATTTATGCAAAAATCCATTTACTGTATTAGTAATTTTCAGCATTTCCCCTGCTGTTATTGTAGATAATTGAGTAAAAGCTTTTCCTTCCCTACATCAAGCATCAGTTTCCAACTGATCCTCTTAGAAATTCAGTTTTGAGATTTCATTTCAAGATCATGACTGCAGAGTTTATGGGAAATGCCTGTGTTTGGGTAAATGGAACTATTTCCTTTTCTTGAGGCAAACACTCAGAACAACTGGAAGAAAGCAGAAGAGGGAGGAAAAGTAAAATCTCCCACCAAATTTATTAATACAGAGACACAGCTGTCTTTTTTTATAATCTGCCAGTTGACTATATGTCTAGTTATGAATCCACATCTTCTCACCCAACCGTCTATTCAGCATTTATGTGAACTCATGGTACTATAAATGCTAATATATTTATGTTGTTCGTGTTTTTAATGCACACATTAGTTCTAAAGTCCATAAGCTGGATAATGGCCACAGTCTGGCTTATGTGTACCATTGAATTTATACCTTCTTAGAACTGATTTCTTAAAGCTACCAGTTGGGGATATGATACCTACAGACAAGTCCTATGTAATGGGGACCTTGTCTATCTCCCAATAGCAATTCCAAATATAGGATAATTAAGTTACATTTTTACAGTTTCCATGATACAGTCATATTCAATACTTTGAATTTTTTGAAAAGGGGAAAGCAGGTATTGCTACCATCACCATTCTTTAGATAGGTCAACTAAAGTTGGTCAGACCATTAAGTGACAAGGGTAGATCTTGCTGGATGTTTCCAGAGTACCCTATCTTTAACATCCACTCCTAATTACTTGATGCCTGTCTTCCCTTCTAAGCATCACAGAAGCAAGGACCTAGCACAGCATCTGGTACACAGTAGGTGCTCAATAATCATTAGTTGCATTGAACTGATCAAATTTTTGCAGCTAGTAAGGCACTGAGATGAGATGTCAGACTCCACATAACATGTTGGTTTAAAACCCTAATAGTGTTTTTTAATTTACTTATTGTTACTGTCAGTTCACTTAAAAAAAAAAAAAAGAAAGAAAGAAACAATGATAGGAAAGATGCTAAGTGATGCAGCTAGACCAGGAATGTTTACTTTTACACCCAAAGCCACCTGTGTAGAGCATCATTTTGACATAAAGCCCAGGGGTCATGTAGCTCAGTGGTTACATAGCTCTGTGTTTAAGAGTCAGAGGGCTGTGAAGTCAGGTCTTTACCTAAAACTTTGTTCCACTCTCTCTAGTTGTGAGTTCTCCAGTGCATCACTGAACCTTCCCATGTTCCATTTCCTCATTTGCAAAATGGAGATAAAAAACTTAAAAATCTCTCAGGATTATTGGAATGATGAAATGAAATCAAATCTGTAAACCATGTAACAGTGCCTAGCAGCTAGAGAGCATCAGTAGCCATCATTATCATCATCCTCAACATTATCACCGTTACTGTTCTTATGTGTCCCTAACAAGCAAAGCAAAAGCCTCTTGGCTTGAACACAGAATTGTCAACAGCAGAAAAGGCAATTTGCTGATAACTTATATTTGATTTGGAGATGGAAAAGCTTTTTACTCAATTTTAATAAGAATAGATGAGTAAATGTTAGCTCCATCATGTCTTCCATGGGACCCTAAGACCACAAGAGGTGAGAATGGCATCTCCAGCTTCATGGAGAAGGGTTCATTGACTTGCTGGGTGAAGAATCTGGGGAGACCTAGAACATTTTCCTCTAATTCTTTTTTACCAGCCCTGGGTCCTTTAATCCCCTCAGCCACATCCATTGCTGTGTGCAATATTTTTTCTAGGCAACTGAAACCCTACTTATCATTCTATGAAAGGGAATTCTTAAATCCCTCTGCAGCTCAGAGGAGTGCATTCCCTCATTTGCATATCCATCTTTCCTTTTACTGCTAGATGTTATTGTATCTGATTTCACCGGCTTCCTCTGAATACAAAGATGCCTGCAGGACTGTTGCCTTCCTCATTGTGCCCCTTCATCAGAGCCTTCTCCTTCACCCCCTGTGCCCCTCCTCCCCCCTCCCCCAGACTCCGAGACAGGCAGCAGGTTAAAATATGGCTGAATTATATTTGTATAGACATTGACACTTCGTGCTTGTCTTTGTGCATGTGAGAAAGATAAGGAATTTAGGAGTCAGAGACTTAGATGTGAATCCTGATTTAATCACAAATTAGGTGACTGGGTTTGGGGCAAGTTATTTCATATCCCCATACCTCGGTTTACACATTTATAAAATGGGAATGGTAGCAACACCTACCTCATTAACTTGTAATGAGATCACATAAATAAAAGATGCTTTGCAAAATATAACATTCTTCAAAAATATTTTAATTACCAGGAATGATAGTAGAGAAAAGAGGAGGATGAAAAAATAATGCAAATGTAGAGGCCACTGAGTGATGGGTAATTTATACTTTTTAAAACACTACTTTGTTCATTTCTGAGTTGATCCCAGGCCACCCCTCTGTTCCTTCTTGTTCAGGGATCCTTCCTCTCCCTAATCTTCAGCTTTTGTAGGTGTGATGGTCAGAGCTCTATCTATATTCCTCATCTCCCTTTATACTTTTTCTTGTCAAGCTCAACCACGCCATTATTTCAACCTTCAAGTGTAGACAGATGTCTCACAAATCTATCACACAGGATAAGGAGCCATAAGATCATTAAAACCATTTCACCTTCAGCATATAGTGTAAAACCTAACCGTGGGAGTGACATCCATCCTCTTAACAGATATGTGACATCCAATATATTAAGGTTCCCACCTATACTCAAGGGGAGATTATATAAGGTATGGACACCAGAGTGTGGGATTCTTGGGGCTGTCTTAAAATTCTAGCTACCACAAATACCTATCATCTGTCCAGCAAAGGGTTACAAAAAAGAACCTGACATGTTCTTTGCCTGCCAAGAGTTACAAATTGGATAATAATCATCCCTACCTCATAGGGCTAGCTGGATAGGATTATATGAGGAAGTTACATGTGAAGTGTTCATCTCAGTGCCTGACACAGGAAAATTAATATTCAGGAAGCTTAGCTTATATTATTGTCAAAAATTGGAATACAGTCTGTTAAGAGATGTATCAAAGTTGTGGACAAGGCATAGGCTGAGAGGAAAAATGCCCAGTTGTTGGAGAGATCAGAAACAGCTTCCAAGAAGAGAACCCACTTGGTCTCAATCTTCTAAAAAAAAAAAACTCATCAAATTGTCTATATTAAACATTTTTTTAAATATTAAAAAACAAAGACTCAGTTAAGGAAATTACAAGAGGCCGTTCAGCTAGTAAGAGATGAAGGCAAGCGTCACACCAGCCACTCCCAAGCGGCTCCGTGTGTGTGGATGTGAAGGCTGGAACAAGGAGTCCATTTTAGCCACAGGAGGAACATAAGGGGACCAGTGCAAAACTCGCTTCTGCAGACAGCACGGGTTTATATCTCTGAAACTCAGTAAAAGGGGTTTAGAATTAAGCAAAACAAAAACGCAAGTTCCTTTGACAGGAGAATTACCTCACACCTCATCAGAATGTTATTTTAGGAAGATTGTCTGGGCCTTGGTGGGCAAGATGCATCATAAGGGAACGAGGATGTGAATGACGGGGGATGAGCCAGGGAAGCTGCGCTCAGATGGGTGGCAAATGAAACTAGACACTGGGGCAGCAGAGAGGAAAGTTAGTTAGACGGAATGCAGGAAATGGAAATGAGCAGTAAGCAGAAGTTGGAAGAAAGGCCTGGTGAAGTTTAACCCCTCTTAACAACTCTCCAATCCTATGTTTTATATGCAGTCTCCATCTTCTGCCCCCTGTTCCTATGCCACCGTGAACTGCCTGGGGCACCCAAGCTGTTACTGGCACACCCTAAAACTTACCACACTGATGTGTTTGTTCTTGCCATTTTCTTCCTTGGGAATAGTGTTCCTCATATCCCTCTCTCTGGCAAAATCCTAACCTTCCTAAGTGTCTCCAGCCCGATCCGTTCCTTTTTTAAATCTCTAGCTCCTCCAAACACTTAAAAATCTGTGCTATAATGCTCAGCACTTTGATACTTGCCTTCCTGATTTTGGCTCAATACGAGGAAGACTTTTCCAACAATTAGAGATTTCTGCCTGCCTAGGAGAGATGAGCTGCCTGTGAAGTCAAGGAACTGGTTCTCACCAGTTTGCATGCAATCACAGTGATGGTCAAGGAATTGAAATGAATCCCTAAACCTGCTGCAGAAAATTTTAACCTTTAATGGGACTGTAGGACTGGGAGATCTGAGATCCTGTATCACTCAGGGATTTGCAGTGTAGCGTTCATTCAGGAAACATCTTCTGACTACCTGCTTTGGACATCCATAGGAAGCACAAACTCAGATGCAACTTGCATGAGGAAGTTGGCTGAGAACTGGGAATAACTGAGGAGCAGCTGGGGAGAGGGGTGCATTGGAGTAGGCCTGCTCTGTTTAAAGCTAGGATGCACCCCTCCATTACTGCTGAGCAGGAATTGGTTCAGTATTATCAGCTATTCTGATCATTCGAGAGATATTTGAACAGTGGATTTTATGTGAAATGTCTCGAACTTTTTAAGTTGACACGTAATTCCTTTTACTTAAAACAAGGCTGCAGGCCCTACCAAATGCATCTGCCGTCAGGGACCATTTTGAGATTTAACTATATTAGACACTTGGCATAGCAAAGATAAACCTGACCTTGAGAAACTCCACCCTCTTGTTGGAGAGACAGGCATTTTAATGGATAAGTACAGTAAAAGGCACAGTTAGTATATTTCAGTTTTTTCTTCAAAAATAAATGAATGTAATCTGGTGGCAGAATGAAGAAAGAGAGAAAACAGATTAACATAAAAGCATGCTGCCGGTGTGTATGGGAGTACAAAACAAGAGGTGCAAAACCCTGTGAGGAGTTCAGGAAAGTAAACTACAAAGTAAAGTGACTTTCCTGTAGGGGGGAATATAGACCTGAGTTCCTTCTTGGCCACCTGGGTAGAGCAGCAGTGTTTAAGGAGGAAAATGATGCATTCAGTTTGAAACAGGTTTCACTCAGTGTGGCCATAAAGCATCTAGAAAGCCATGTTTAATTACCCAATTTCATTTAGACTGACAGTTGAGAAAAAAAATGAAATTGAGAGATGAGGATTTGGAGTCATCTACGCAGCTGTATTGTTTAAGGTCATGGGTGTGAATGAGATCAACAAATGGGAGAGTCTAAAGTGAGAAGAGTAGAGAATGGGGCTCATATCCTAGGAGAGAAGCATTTCAGGACAGGTGGAGAATTAGAACATCCAGTAAAGTGAGCAAAAAAAGAATATTGGGAAAGCAACAAAAGTCCTAAATCCCTAAGACCAAGGCGAGGGCATTTGCAGGGAAGTCATTCTCCATCCATTCTTCTTAAACTGGGTCATCCCCAAGGTACAGCTGCAGAACAAAGGGGAAACTGTAAACTCTTAAAACCAACAGGACAAGGATGATTTCCAACCTGGGCAGGAATTGTTACCCACTAAAGAAACTGATGATGAGTCTTGAAGAGAAAATTGTTGATTGGCCCGCTAAGCCTCTCATTTTCATTGTCACCAGGAGAACGTTCTTTCCATGGCTGAGGGAAAGAAGTTTCTTTTCATTTGAGAAGAAACAGATTTTTGCCCTGACTCTGCAAGGGCAGTGCCAGTCATGGAGAAGGGATTCATTATTTTCTGTTGCAGTCTTCCCACATTCCCAACACAAACGTTATTCCGCACCCAGATACATTCAACCCAACTTCAGAGCAGTTGAACATATACATGTTCTTAGGTTGCAACTATTCATAACAGTCACCTTAATTTTTCTTAAGAAAAATAAATTAAGGTCTCCTGGGAAAAAGGGAAAAATGAAGTGGCCAAATGAGGAGTTTAGCAGACTGGAGATGTGAATTTTCTGAAACTCCCTTTTCCCCATTAATCCTTCTTTTTTGTCCTTTATCCATTATGTGGGATTAGTTCTTTGTAAATTTGGATTTGTACTGATGAATTAAATTCTTGGCAACCGCTGTTCCTGCTGACTGGGCGCTTCTTTGTGTTCTTTGTAAGATCTATAACTCATTGCACCTGTTGCATCTGAATAGTCCTCTGCAGTCAGGAGTGTGTGTGTGTGTGTGTGTGTGTGTGTGTGTGTGTGTGTGTGCGCGCGTATACGTGCATGTGTGTTCTTTATAGCATTCTACACATTCAGTTGATGGGAGGGTTTGCAAGACAGTGGACTGAGTTATGATGGCAAGTTGTAGAAGCTCTTTCCTGGGTGAACTTTTAAGCCAGAAAAAGCTCTAAGCAGTGAGCATTTGTTGCTTATTTGGGACAAGAGGTTATAAAAGATTCATTCTGAAGAGATTTCCAGCCCTCGGAGGCTACTCTGTTTTCACCAGAGATCAATGGCCCTGTATTCAAATAACATGGTTTTCAAATGGGTAAGTCTAGGTCAAAGAGGTTTAGAGGTAATTTACCCAAAGGAACACAACTAGTTAGTGAAAGCCAGGGAACTAGAATCCACATCCCCTGATTCTAGCCCACCCCAAATGCACAGTGTCTCATTTTACATCCTCTTTTGTCCTTTCGGACAAATATCAACCAGCTGTTTTGCAAGGCCTTTGTAGAGTAGCTCTCTATTTTCATCAAGTTTCACCTTTCTGAAAAATTACATCAGAATTTATGTCAGAAGGATGTTGTATTTTTTCAATGAAATAGATTTTTTAATGGGAAAAAGAGAAAGTGGCCCAGGATATATATTTTAGCAGCTGAATAAACAGGTCTACAGAACAAGCATTTTTGGCTTTATATGTTATATATTATTTATAAGGCAATCATTCAATTTATTAAAGATTGGACCATTAGTTTCATAATATATTACATTCTCTCCCTTTATTTCCCATCTAAAGCTCTTTGTGAGATGGAAGTCAGCCAAATGGAGTCCAAGCATCTTTCTTGCAGGTTCTGTTAGCTTTCCTTCTTTCTTATTTTTCCCTGTTGCCCAGTGCTACCAGCCATCACGGCCATGCATTAGACTTTTCCCATGCATACTTGCTCCCATCTGTAAGTTATCCATTGGTTATCTGGGCCTCCAGAAATATGGAATTTGGTCCAGTCTTAGGAATGAGAATATTCTCACATGGACCTGGAACAGATGGTTGTTTGTGGGACATGACATGTTGTTGCAGATGAACTATCCCTGTATCATCGGAAACATTAACCTAGGACTGGACACTGAAATCCCCAGCAATGGCCTTCATTTGAGAGGCTAAGTATGTAAACATTTCACAGTTCTGATTAGTCTTCTATGACTTGCTAAGGGATTATTTTCACCTGGGAGGATTCTGAAATGCTAACTAGAACACATGAATCTGAAAAACCACTTCCCATAAACTCTCAGGCTATTATTGCAGAAATCAAGCAGGATCCTGAGAGACTGTGAATCCAGACAGTAAGCTCTGATCGAGGGAAGTAAGGAAGCTTAAGCAGCATCTGAAGCTAGAACTCTGAAATGTGCAAGTAGGCAAAGGGCAAGAGGAAGGGTCTGCCGAAAACACGTTTCAGCCACTTGGCTATTAGGCCCAGAGCCGTCTCCGGATGCCACCCACAAGGCCATGAGAGTGACCCAGCTTGAGGGCATTCGTCAATGGCTACCTGGGAGAAATGGGGCCTATTTCCCATTCCAGGGTTCTGTTTCCATTTTCACTTACCTATCTGGATGGGCCTTGTCTTTTGCAGACTGGGGAAATTTGGTGTCTGCTCTGCTAAAATTAGGAGTTTATGCTAAACTTGGCTTCTGAGTTTGTAGATTGCTCCATCCCAAATCTTACTGTATCTCCATTTTTGACAGAAAATCCAAAGGAGAAGAAAATCATTAAACATTTTCTGGCTTCCAATTCATGGGCTGCCATTGAGATACTCACAATATCTAACTTTGATTAAGGACTTACTATTCACCAGCCCCCTTTATTATCACTGTGCATACAATGCTATCTATCTGTCCATACATATATACTACATATAAGCCAATATCCACTTACATACAGTATATATACCACTGTGAGACATCACAGGATAATACCACTATTACACAGAAATATGTACATACATACAATCAATACCAAAAGGACTTTATAAATGAAGAAACTGAGGCACAAAATGGTTACATTAACCTGCACAGCTAGTGAGTGGCAGAGCTGAGATCAGAGCTCAGGCAGTCTGGCTCCTGAGCCCATGCTGGTTCATGACACATTTGCTGTGTCCACACTGCTGAGCACAGTGCTGCACTTTAAAGGCTCCAAGATGAACAAGGCAGGCCACTGTTTTTGAGTTCTCAGTCTGATGGAGGAGACAAACACATAATTGTAATAAGGTGGAACAGTGCTGGCTGAGCAGGGTCTTAATGGTGAATCATATCTCTTAGAGGATAACAGAATAAAATATTCCACTCCCAGGAGCAGTATGTACAAGGGCAAGAAACACTCGTGACAGTTACTGGGTTTTCCCCAGGATGAGCCACTGCACCAGGACTGCAAGCAAGGAACCACGACGTGAAGCCAGACGGGCTGGCAGAGGCGATGGGGGAAAGGGCCTGAGAGTTAGGGTGCACAGTTTGTTCTTCATCCTGTGAGAAATGTGAAGCTGATAAAGGTGTGTAACCAGGAGATGGAGATGACGGGTGTAACGCAGAAGTGTCACTGTGAGGCTGGATTGGAAAGGGAGAGAATGTAGCTTGGAAGGCCAGTTAGGACACTCTCGTAAGACCCCCGTGTCAGAGAGACTCTGCTGGAAAATGCAAACCTCCCATTTTCTTATATAATCTCCTTAAACCTTCAATGCTCTTGGGCTACCGTGCAAACTCTGTGAGATCTTGAATGATCTAATATGTGCCTCCTTTACAATCCTCAAGTCTCACCACTCCAGCCTCCCAGCCTGCATTCAGCCACCCAAAGGGAATCAATTGTACTTACTTAGATTTACTTGTCTTATTTCCTTCCTCATGTTGTGTGTTTCCTGAATGGGGTTCATAACATCCCAAGAAGAGGTGCCATCATGCCCATTTTACAGGTGAGGACACTGAGTACAGCAACTTACTCCAAATCACATCTCTTAGTAGAGGTGGTGGAAACAGGATAGAAATCCAGGAGCTCTGAGCCACCCAAGAGAATGCAGTCTAGGTTTAAGTTTCATCTGTGCCAATTTAACTCGGTTTAGAAAATGACTTAACTGCTCTGCACTTCAGACTCCTCATCTGGAAAATGGGTCTATTAAGTCTTTATCTCAGGTTGTTAGGAAGATCCAGGAAGATGGCAGATGTGAAGGCACCCTGCGTTCTGTTATTATAAGGAAGTATTGTTAAACCAGCTTTCACCTACCCATGAAATGAAAAATAGGATTAAATGGACAAATAAAAATAATGATTAATCCAAATCTTTCTAGCAAAGGGTGGTCAACCTTCAACAAAACAGTATCATAATTTTCAAAAATCCAATGGAGTCTCCTCATTGATGTCTTCTAACCCCATTTCCACATCTCTTAATGGCAAATATAAAATATTATTGGATGATAAGGCTAAGGACTTGAAAAACTTCATTATCAATTAAATCACCTGAAGGTCACAGTTAAGGTCTAAGAAAATGCTGGTTGGAACTTTCTAGCTTTCACTTCTTCACTGAATATAGTCTGATTCAAGAACTTCAAGTTCCCCTCATAGTTACTGTCTTAAACACGAAAGCTCAAAATACAGGAAGCCGAATCCAATAAATGTAAGTCAGAAGATTACATCAAAAACCATGAGTGATTGATATTTGGTTCATGTTCGGTGATGGTGATGGAAGGGACTCTGTCTCAGGTGTATCTTCTCAAGAGCTTGTCCTTAATACAAAGCACACTTTGGCATTCATCAGCCTCACTTAAACACTTTATCAGGTTCTTGGCCTCCCTGGTACTGTATTTGGAAAGCATCATATCTTCATTATCTAAATAAATGTGTGCCACTACTCATGCTGAGTATGCAATGCAGAGTTGCCCAAATGAGAAGCAGCTCCATTTCTATCCCATTCCTGCGTTTCAAAGCATCTTCCTTTATGGTTTTTATTTAGGACTACCTTTAAAGTCACTGGTGTTCTCTGTACATACAAATTTCTTGGTCCTACATAGTCTATAGTTTCAAATCAGACCATCCCAAATATATCCTCCAGGTTTGGTGAACATCTATCTAGATGGATGTCCTGCTTCAAAGAACAGAAGACATGCAATACATGATTTTATTTATGTTAATTCAATCATGTATTCATTAAATCAGGAAACACTATTAAACATTTATTCTGTGTTAGGCCCGAAGCTAGAACTTGGGAGGGGATGAGACAGATGTAGTCCTACTATGAAAATGTATTCACAGCCTCCTCGGAGAGTCAGGCAGTATGAGAGCTGTAATGCTGGTGTGTGCAGAGCACTGAAGAAACAGAGCAGAGAGAGTATTGTGTTTGCCTGGAGAGGTGTGATGGGGAGTTTCATAAAGAAGGTGATGTCTGAGTTGTGCTTAAAGGATGAGCAAAAGTTTTTTGGGCTAGGGCACAAAAGATGGGCCTTCCAGGCAGAGAGAACACTGCGGACGCGGGTGGAGGCATGATGCAGCTACTATGAATTGTCCAGTATGACTGGAGAATATCAACTGTTGGGGGGCAGAACAGTTAGACAGCAACCTGGCAAGGGAGGTTGGGCTCAGACTATGAAAGGCCTTGAGTGTGTCCTCCAAAGAAGTCCGAGTCTGTCCAGCAAGCGATGGGACCATGAGAAGATTTCCTTGAAAAATGATTCTGGTGGCAGTGTTGACACAAGGTCTGAGCAGAAAAGTGGCTACAGAAGATAAGACAACCAGTTAGATACTTACAAAGATCCAGAAAAGAGGCGACTCAGAGACAGAAGTGGATTAAAGAGACATTTTTGGATTAGAATTGCCAGCACTTGTTGACAGGATGGGTATATACTTCTTTGTGTTCACCAGACATATTTTGAGTATACAAAAGTCAGTAATCTCCTTAATTGCTTGAATAAAGGCACAAACTTCAATAAAAAGATCCTCCAAGATTACAAATAAATAACACGAAGGTGCTGGAGGTAAACAGCTCTTCTGGAGTCAGCAAGGTTCAGGACGGTGTCGGCACCGCTGCCTTAGCAGCCGTCTGGACATTAGATTTGTCCCTTCTGCACCCTGGGCCTCTCTTGTGTCCCAAATGGAGGAGCTGGCTGGGATGTTTTATCTCCAAGGCCTCCTCTGCTTCTCATACTCTATGAGTCAAACCCTCGTGATAACAGGCCTCCAGCTCCAGCCTCTCCCAAGCTGTGTCACCTCTGAAGCACAGATTATTCTTGGGCCGACCAGTAAATTTGAGCCCCATCATTGCAGTAGGATCCCAAGGTCCATTCTCAGGAGGTGGTGACCAGCAGGGCTGGTCTGAGGGTGGGGCAGGTGTCAGAAGCTGTTACCTGATTATACAAGCCTCTCTAAGCTTCTCTCTTCAAATGCACTCAGTCCAGGAGACCTGCTGGGGCTTCCACAGAAAAAGGCCCTCTTTTACTGGTCTCTGGATTTCTGAGAGTCTGTTTTTCCTGCTTGTGAAAATTCCCACAGCCAATTGTCCTGTTGACATTGTTCTAAAGCTGCTCACAAGCCTTTGCCACAAAAATGCAGGGTTCTCAGGTGGCTTTCCCCTACTTCCTCATCCCAGAGCACAGCGGGGAGTGTACTGCCCTTGGACAACAGCAGGCCTTCCTCCTCAGAGCCTGAGCCCCTGCCCGGTCTCCTCACTCTTAGTGAGCACCAGCTGTAGGCCACCAAGCACCTCTCCAAGTCAAGAATTACACCCAGGGACCCCATGACGTGACATGACTTCCCATTTCAATGTGAGCTTTGGTGAAGGAAAGGCAGCTTGTCAAAGGTGGAACACACGAGGTGCCAAACCAGGATTCCAGCTGAGGTCCGTCTGATTTCCAGTCTGCCACCTTCTCCTTCCCATAACCACTTAAGCTCTAAATAACATTCTGCTAAAGTATGAGCTTTCTGCAAAGCCTCTAATCACATCTCTACCTGGCGTCTTGGTTACTCAAGGAAGGCACGGCAAGGTCACTTCAGGTCAAGATACCAAAAGTGAGAAACAGGTCAGAATTCACCTAACCAAGGGCACTAATGGTAGATGTCCAGGTTCCTTCCAATTTTTCCCAATAAAATTGTGATTTGCTGCTATCAGTCAGTAAAACATAATCATTAAAATGAAAAATCTTATGGATCAGGCTGCCCTGCCTTGCATCCCCTTTACCATGTAGTAGCCAAATAACCATGGCCAAATTATTAGAGCTTTCTAAGGCTTAGCTTCCCATGCATACATGGGGATAGAATAATAGGCACCTCAAAGAGTTGTTAGGAGCTGTAAATAAGATGATGCATGTAAAGCACTTAACACAGAGTCTGGCATATGGTACGAGCTCGATAAGTCCCAGCCATTATTATTATCATAATATCTTTGCACATAAATCCATCTGCAACTCTGCTTGTTTTCATAGGACAGATTCCAATGAGTAAAATCATTGTATCAAAGGGTAGCTCTTTATACATCGTGCTTAATTACCTTCCAGAAATTTCAGAGCAATTTATACACCAACAGAAGTGCCTACAGGAGTAAAGACAGCAACTTTCAGAGCAGCAGACTCAAAAGATAAATCAAATGCATATGACTGTAATACAATAAAGTGTTGGAACATCCTACAGTTCTCACATATAAGGACATAAACTTTCTTTATTTTTCATGTGTCTTCAGTCATGGGAGTAACTAAGGCACAGGCTGATCATCCCAAAGGCCTTTGATTTAAGAGTTTGAGAAAGTGGGTTCAATTCCAGGCTCTGCCACTTACTAGCTATGAGATCTTGAGCCAGTTTATTTCCCTCACTATTCCTCAGCTTTTTCAATTGGCTTTTTTTTCAAGTGGAAATTATCTCTGGGCAGTATCTTCCTCTCATATTTGTTATAATGGCACATGCAGAATAAATGTGACTAGGCCTGGTGATGATAGCTGTCAATATTTTGTTTATACTTTTCTATAAATGCATTATTTGCAATTTTTCACTTTGTTATTTCATATATAGTTATTTCACTTTGTTATTTCATATATAATTATTTCATGTGTCAGTATCAAATGGTGTATAGCTCCACCTCTACCAAAATTTTGCTTGCAATCAAGGGCAAGTGACCTCACCATTCTGAGCCTCTTTTTTTCTGTGTATAATAATAAGGACCTTACTCCAGATTATCTCCAATAGCTATGTTTCCATCACCTTGCCTTCCCAAATGTCAGGGTTTCTCAACGTTGGCAGTACTGACATACTGAGCCAGATCATTTTTTGTTGTGCGGAGGAGGGCGGCTGTCCTGAGCATTATGGATATTTAAGCAGCATCCTTGACTTCTGCTACCTACTGGCCCCACCCAAGTTATGAAAACCGAAAATGTCTCTAGACATTGCTCAGTCTTCCCAATGGGTCAAAATCACACCTAGGTAAGAACTCATCATCTACTTTAGGGTTTCAGACATGGGGTGTTACTTGAAGAGCTGGGTAAGATGGCTTTTCTCATCCCTTCCCATCTTAAAGTTCCAAAGGCCACTGATGCTGTGACTGATTTGAACTCAGAACCACCCACATGCTACATATTTAAGAGAAGCCTCTGTCAACTCCAGCATCCTTCTACCTGTTAAATTCCATGGAGGTGACTGACTCCATCCTTTACCAACTGAAAGGTGAAATACCCCAACCACAGCTGTGGGGTCCATCTGACTCAGTCACCCATCAAGTGTCTTTGGGCAAATTCTTTAGCTTTGCTGACATTTTTCATGTCAAATGTGGATGACACCTCAGATTAGTTTGGGGAAGACAAAATTTAACGAGTGTGCATGTGCCTGGTACTAAGAAGGCAGAGGAAGAGGGACTCTGAATGCTTTCATTTTTCGCTACAGAAAATGATTACCACTCTGTCGTTTCCCATCCATAACCTCTGGCTTTAGACCAGGTTTTCTTTTGATTTGGCTGTTTCCAGCCAGAATCAAGGAGCAGCTCCTGAGGAATGGGGCCGACAAATGATCCAGTTAGCAGTCAGAGGAATGCTATGGATCAGGAGAGTGGCTTGGGTTCCAGCTGAAAATGTCAGCACAGTGCTGGGAGAAAGGAATCTGTTTAGCAGGTGTGTTTGGAATCTGGCAGAGAGCGCTGGTCCGGGGCCAGGACCACTGAGCTGGTCTGAATGCTTTCTATGTTGACTCCTTGGGAATGAGACCCAGGATTTCATGGGGAGAACATCTAGGGTAAACACGCTACAGACAGTGGCTAGAATTTTTCCTCAGCCCTTCCATGTTTCTTGCAGAACACCAGGAAGGCAGCAAAAGGAGTGTGGCCTGAGTCCACGGCCTTCACCCACCCTCTTCCACATCACCTGACCTGAAAGGAGCTCCGAAAATAGCTCCGAATCTGGGCCTGCCTGGGAGAGACATAAAGATCCATTTACATGGGAAGGTGACTGCTCTGAATACCCACAGCAGACCAATCTGTGCTAATGGCTCAGTCCCCCTCAAGCCTGGGATTTATATAACTGGCTCCTACACTCCGTCGTTGCCAGCAGAAATGCCTGAATTATCTTAATTCCAGAATGCAAATTATTCCAATTTTGAGGCCATTATTTTAAAGCTGTCAAAGTCAATATTTTTAAAAGCCCAAAAAAAAAAAATTACATCTGGAAAATGTCTAAACAAGTTGTGCTTGAGGTCTGAGACAACTTCTGGCGAAAATCTGTGCTGAGATGGAGAAACACCTCACAGTGACTCCACAACTAGGGATAGATATCAGCTCTTCTCATCACTAATTTGTCTGCAGGGCAGCCAATGAGTCCTTCTACTTGCATTGATCACTTTCAATCTGTTACCATTCATTTATGGATTAATCATTTGTCTTTTAGTCTGAAGATTTTTTTAAAGAAATTAATTCCTAAAAGAATAAGATTCAACGCTTAGTCATGAAGAGAAGGCGAAACAATCCTGTCCTGACCGCCACTCTTTCCACACATTCATTTCAATTCTTCATTCACTTCCTGTGTGATTCTCTGAGAGCTGCAGTGTGCCAGGCATAGCCCTGGGGGTGCTGGGATTGCTGAGGACATCCTCAGGGTGAGGGAAGACGCTTTCAGACCACCTGCCTCATACTTGGTCGGGAAAGAAAAGGCAGTTCTTTCCTGGCATGTCGGTTCCCACCCAAGTGAGTCGTCAACTCTACTTTAACTCTCCCAGGGAGAAACCTGGGATTGAAGGAAGTGAGTGTGTGAGAAGTGGAATGTGCAAAGCGGAATCACACTTAGGGTTTGCCTTTGGGACAGAGGCAATTCATTAGCACCTGGGAAGACAGCCAGGATGCAAGAATATGGCACCTCTACTCACCACAGCCCGAACACCAGGCTCAGGGTGGTCCTCTCGGGAGAGTGCTGGAAAATCTCTGTTATGGGCCCATCGCCTGTTCAAAGGCTGGAAAACACCCCATTTCTGTAGCTCTGAAGCAGGATTAATTGATTGGTCTCATATGAGCCTAAAAGCTGTTAAGAGCAAGGAGGATGAAAAGCAATTCAAATTGCTTTATTACCATTTTCTAGTAAAGTACCAGTTTAGTCCTCAGCCCTACTGTGAAGCAGCAGGTTTCCAGATATTGACTGAGCTGGCATGTGCTCCTGGAAGAGGGGAAATGTCTGAGTCTGAAAAGCAGAAACATCTGCTCAGATCTCCAGCGGGCCTGTTGCTGAAGCCATGGGGGGCAGGGGGAGGGAATGTCCCCTCCAGGTGGCGTCACTGCAACAAGGAGACGAGAAAGCACTGCCAGTAGGGGAATGTGGGGCTGTGGGTGGGAGCTCTCTCTCTCTCTTTTTAAGACCTCATTCACTTAATGAGGTGGGGGTGGGGGGAGGTTAGAAATGGTTTTATAAAGTTGTCTGTAATCTATAGACTTTCTGACAGAGGACAGCCAAGATGGTTATAGTAGTTATAATACTAATAATAAGGGCCATCACATAGTGCTTGTGTATGCCAGGCAGGAGCAGTTTACATATGTTCACTCATTTAAACCTCAAACATCACTGCAAGGTAGGTGCCATTATGATCCCCTTTTTACAGATGAGGAAAGTTGAGGCACGTAGTTAAGTTACTTGCCCATGTCCACCATCTAGCAAGTGCAAGAGTCAAACTTTAAAGCCCACAAGTGCAGCTGCAGAGTCCCAGCTCTTAGTTGCTGCCTATAGGAATAACTACTGCCCTGTGCCAGACACTGGCACACACTTTTGTTTTTGATCCTTATAGGAATGCTGTGAGTTGGATACAAGAGTCCCCAGTTTTCAAATGGGCAAACTACAGCTGAGAGTTGGGAAGTAGTTTGTTCAAGGTCACAAGGACAAGAAATGTCAGAGCCTGGCTCAACCCTGGGCCAAGCTCTTTTACAGTAGCCTGGTCTCTTCCCAAGATCTGAAAGTATGGACTTGGGCTGTACTTTCTCTGAAGGAATCCAGCCCAGAATGTCAATAACAATTCAATCAGTAATAATAGTAGTAGTAGTAATAATAGGTACTGCCATTTGATAAACCCTTCCCTAGACATGAGTTTAATCCTCACAAGTCCCTGCAAGTCAGGTGTCCCCTCATCATAAATCAAAAAGGGAAAACTAAAGCTCAGATATATGAAGTGACTTGACCAAGGTCACCACAGCTGGTAAGTGATTACACTTAATATGACCCCAAGTTGTTCTAGTTCCCAAGTACAAGTGCTTATTAACTGTCCTTTTTTTCTTTAAAGAAAAGAAATAAAGAAGGAGGGAGAAAAGCAAAATAAACTGAATAGTTGATATTTGAAATCTATTCAGTGCCCCAGGGAAACTCCATACAACAAAAATCTTTGCCATACATCTACAGAACATAAAGTCCATGTGAACTGGGATTTTTGGCATTTTCATCCTCTCCTATATCCCCAGAACCTATAACAATATAGGTAGATAATTGTTGAATGAATGACTGAATTTACTTTGGGTTGTGAAAGAAAGATCTTTAAAAGTTTGAATGATTCACAGGAGGAGAGCTTTATGACACTTCCAAGAGCACCTCCAATACTGGGCTACAGCTAATCCAAAGAAATGAGAGGTAGCTTTTCCCAGTGATGATTATCACCAATGTGTCCATCTGACCTAAATATATATTTACAATAAGGGAACTCAACGGGCTACCAACTCTCCAGTTTTTCAGCCCAGAATTCAGAAACCCTATCCCCACATCTTGAACCAAGTTACCATTATTTTTCCCCTATACTAACACAAGTCTCTCCATCTTACTCCCTATTTTCACTCTTGACTTCTCTAATCCAGCCTCCATAGAACAATCAGAGTATGTATGCTTCCTGAAATATAAATCAGATCATGTTCCACACTCTACTGGAAAACGTTCCCTGGCTCCCTATTGAGCTTAGAGTGAAATCCAAACTTATTCAATTGACCTCTGCCTTCTACTACCACCATTTTGAACCACTGTCATAACTTAGAATGCTCTGTCCGCACTGGCCCTCTCTCAGAGCCTCTAACAAACTACGTCCTTCCCCACCTTGGACCTTGTACATGCTGTCATCTCTGGCTGGGTTCTCCTTCCCTGATTCCTCCCATTCCTGGTTCCTTCCTTTTCTGGCCTCAGCTTTATGCATCTCCTGACCAAGGTTTTCCCTGACCACCCAGTCAATTCCTCCCTTTCCATTATTGTCTCTCATAGCATTCTATTTCTTCCATAGCTTTTACCAGACACAATTCAAAATTATATATTGAGCTTGAATATTTATTCTTTATCTCTCCCACTAGGTTGTAGGCTCATGAAGGCAAAGACCATGTCTGTTTTGTGTGTGTTTATTGGGGATGAGGAGTGTCACCATTGGCTATTCAGCACCTAGCTTTGTTCCTAATTCTGTGTCTGGTCTGTATTAGCCATCCCAAAGTGTTCACTTCATAAGCTAATGAATGAGAAAAGATTATTGGAACTGGAAAGTATCACAGAGATCCATAAACCATATGCATCTGGAGAACAGTTCTATGTCTTGGTCAGTTCTGTATTCCTAGCAACATTCCCAGAGGCTGACAGGAGGATATGTTAAGTGAATGTTTATTGAATGACAGTATGGAATGGACAAGTGAATTAACATTTATTAAACAACTACTAGGTGTTCTAGGCAATTGACATACATCTTATTTTAATCTGCCCAATAACTATTTGCTATTTATCTCTATTTTATAAATGAAAACCAAGACTCAAAGAGTTTAGGCATCTAACAAGGTCAACTAATGATACACTTCCATGTTCACTATGCTGAATGAGTCACCTCATTCAGTCTCCTATTTTTATAGATTAAAAGACCAAAACTGATAAAATACTCAAGAAAGTAGGCATATAAAGCAACAACCTCAACATAACAAAGACCATATATGAAAAATCCACAGCTAACTTTATTTTTAAGGTTAAGGACTGAAAGTGTCTCCTCTAAGATCAGGAATAAGACACCAATGCCTGCTTTGGCCACTTCTATTCAAAATAGTATTGGATGTTCTAGCCAGAGTAATTAGGCAAGAAAAAGAAATAAAAGTTATCCAAACAGGAAAGGGAGAAGTAAAATTATCAGTGCAGATATGATCCTATTGTAAAAAACCGTAAAGATTACATATATACTTACACACACACACACACACACACACACACACACACACACATTGTTGGAACTAATAAACAAGTGCACCAAAGTTGCAGAATATAAGATCAACACACAAAAATAAGTTGCATTTCACACTAAACTATGTTTTCTACCTTTATGTTGTATCTACCTACCACTTCAGCATCTTATTAAAAATAATAAAGAGAGAAATGTGGTATCCACATATAAATCAAGTATAAAAATCAAATGTGTATTCATATTTGAACTGACTGTTTATAGTTCATAATGCATGAGCAAAACCAAAAGTTTCTGTGATGACTGCCCTTGTACTGTTCACCATGTAACTTATTCACTATGTAAGAATTTGTTCTCCATGTAAGAACTTGTTCGTTATGCTTCAGAAGATTGGAGACTGACGAAAATTAGGCTTGGGGTAAATTAATGATTGTGCATTGAGCATTGACTCCCCTATACAGAATTTTATTGTTGTTAACAACCATTTGATCAATAAATATGAGAGATGCCCTAACAACAACAACCAAGAAAAAGTACACACTTCCAATTGTAAAATAAATAAGCAACCGGGATGTAATGTATAGCATAAGGAATATAGTCAAAATATTGTAACAACTTGGTATGGTGATAGCTGGTACTTAGAATTATCATGTATATAAATGTTGAATCACTGTGTTGTACACCTGAAACTAATGTAATGTAATACTGTGTGTCAACTACCCTTCAATAAAAAATAATTATCTAAAAAAAAAAAAAAAAAAAAAAAAAATAAGTTGCATTTCTACACACTAACAATGACAATGCAAAAGGGAAATTAAGAAAACAACTCCATTTACAATAGCACAAAAAGAATTAAATACTTAAGAAAACAACCAAGGAGGTGAAGGACTTGTAAACTGAAAACCACAAAACATTGCTAAAGAAATTAAAAGGCACAAATAAATGGGAACACATCTGCGTTCATGGAATGAAACTTAATATTGTTAAAATTTCAATACTATTCAAAGCAATCTACAGATTCAATGCAAACTCTAGCAAAATCCCAACGATTTTTTTTTTCAGAAATACAGAAACCCTTTCTAAAATTCATACACAATCTCAAGGAACTTGAATAGTGAAAATGATCTTGAAAAAGAAGAACAAAGTTGGAAGATTAATACTTCCTGATTCCAAAACTGACTGCAAAGCTACATTAATCAAAACAATGTGGTATGGCATAAAAACAGACATATCAACTAATGGAACATAATAGAGATCCCAAAAGTAAACTCTCAAATACGTGATCAAAATAATTTTTTTAAGAGTGCCAAGACCATTCCCTGGGGAAAGGACAGTCTTTTCAACAAATGGTACTGGGAAAACTGGATATCCACCAAAGAATGAATATAGGTTCCTTACTTTATACCATAAACCCAAAGTGGATCAGAGACATAAATGTGAGGGCTAGAACTATAAAACTGCTAGAAGAAAACATGGAAAAATAACCCTTATGACCTTGACCTTAGCAAGATTTCTTGGATATGACACCAAAAGCACAGGAAACAAAAGAAAAATATATAAATTAGACTTCATCAAAATTAAAATATTTTATGCATCAGAGGACACTACTGAGAGAGTGAAAAGGCCACTCATAGAATGGAAGACCATGTTTGCAAATCATATACGTGAAAAGGGATTGATATCCAATATATATATATAAAAACCTCCTACAACGAAACATGAAAAATAAACAACCTGATTAAAAAATGGGCAAAGGATTTGAATAGGCATTTTCCCAAAGTAGATATACAGAATGTCAATAAGCATAGGAAAAGATGCTCAATATCACTAATCATCTGGGAAATGCAAATCAAAACCACAATGAGATACCACTTCATACCCATCAGGATGAAAACAGAAAACAAGTGTTGGTAAGGATGTGAAGAAATTAGAACATTTGTTTTATTGCTGGTAGGAATAGAATGGGAAACAATATAGTGGCTACTTAAAAATTCAACACAGAATTACCATATGATCCAGCAATTCCACTTACGGGTATATACCCGAAAGAATTGAAGACAGGGCCTCAAGCAGATATTTATACATTCATGTTCATAACAACATTATTCACAAGAGCCAAAAGATAGAAACAACCAAAATGCCCATTGACAGATAAATGGATAAACAAAATGTGGTATACTTACAATGGAAGATTATTCAGCCTTAAAGTAGCATGAAATTCTGATACATAATACAACATGGATCAACCTTCAAAACATTATGCTGAGACACAAAATGATAGCTATGGTATGATTCTACTTATCTGAGGCACCTAAAATGGTTAATCCACAGATACAGAAAGTAAAATGGTGGTTGCCAAGAGCTGAAAGGAGAGTGGAATGGGTGTTAAGTGTTTAATAGGTGCAGCCTTTCAGTTTAGGATGATGAAAAAATGTAGATGGACAATGGTGGATGGTTGCACAACAATGTGAATGCACTTAGTGCCACTGGACTATGTACTTACAAAGGGCAAGATGGTAACTTTTACGTTTTGTGTATTTTACCACAAAAAAAAAATCTGAAACCAAGATGAGAAGACTTGCCCAGCATCACACAGTGAGCATGTAATTGGCACAGCCTATGCTAGAATTCCAACTTCCTGCAGCCCAGTCTAGTGCTATTCTTATCTTTGCTTTAAACTAAAATAGGACTTACAGGGTATTTGCAAACACAGTTAAACATCAAGTAGCCTGAACAAAATGAGCCAAACTCCTCATTTATTGTTTTCTCTATGCTCTGTAAGTAAAAGAAGAAACTCACAACCAAAACATACTTGGTGGTGGTGGTGGTAGAGATGGTGGTGCCGACGGTGGTGGTGATGATAACAAACCCTCCATGCCCTGAGACCTGGGCCAGTGTGCATTTATGTCAGTTCGCTGGACCCTATGCTGTAACTATAAAAATATCCCAACCCCAGCTTACTCAATAAATGTAGGCTTGGTTTTTATTTTTACCTTCATAAAATGGGGCTACGTAGAAACTCAATCAATTGGAAACCCACTAATCTCCCAATTAATTGTGGGTTTGCTCTTCAGGTCCCTTTAGAGTAATGTCTTTCTAAAACAGGAAAATTAAAAAACTACCTGAGAACATTTAAATTTCAGGGCTGAAGCTGGGCTGACCTCCTTTTCCTCCTTTCTCTTTTTTTCTCTTCCCGCTGTCAGATTGACACTGGTAACACAACTGAAGAAACTGTTTCCACCATGCTACAACCTATCTCTCAAAGGGAAATAAGGCTATTGTGTGTGTCATTTGTCATAGCTCTCTGATCACTCAGCCAGTGTTTATTTCTTCTTAGTCAAGAGTTAGGAAAGAGAAAAGAGCAAGAAAAACTCTAAGGTTGGTAGAATAGGATTACAGCAAAACCTAGATCACTCACTCCAATCAGATCATTCTAAATTAACATGTATATTCCTCTGCCCCATGACCTTATGTGGTGCTTACAGCAACAGCTTTACTGCTATAACTGATTTGTCTTCTTATTAATGTCCAGAGTTATCAGAATTCTCAGCTATGACATACTTTCAATAAGTTAAATATTAAATTCCAGTTACATTTCCCTTTCAGCCTTAAAAAAAAAAAAAAACCCTTAGGATGTAGCCTCATGATAATGTGAATTTTAATTCTGTTTTACTACAACAACCTGAATAGTGGTATCAATTTTTCTTAAACTGGACTTAAGTGGTAGACTTGTTTTTCCCTCGCTTTTCCACGCAGCCTCTTCATACTTCTTGTCCATTAAGAATGCATGTTAACCGTTATGCATGAAGAACAGTTATGCTATCGAAGTTCAAATTTTTTATCAAACAAACCTTGGTTTCATTTTTTTAAAGTTCAAGGCTCTTTTGATGTAATTTTAAATGAAAAGAAACCTCTGTATGTCATATAATTCCAACCAGCTATTATTCACCTTCATCCTGAAGATGTGTACTTGTCGCCCTTTTAAAACGCTCAAGGTCTTGGAGAATCCCTCCCAACTATGGAGACATCTCAACCCCCTACTCTATTTATACCCATGAAAAACATCAACTCTTAATTTGAGCTTTCCTAATTCACATCTGTCTATTGTTGCTTATGGCTATCGCAACAATTAAATTATCTGAATGTGCTGCTAACAAATGGAAAAAATAACATCTGAACAAGTTACCTCATTGATTCTACCTCATATACACCTTCAGGGCACAATCCTACTTTTCTGCTGTAAATATGAAGGGTTCATGGACATTTAACTGGCTGCTCTCTTCACACAGTCCTGTAGTCATTTTTCTCCAGTTACTAGTTTCTGCAAAGGGAAACACATGGTAAATTTTCATTTGGGGTCTTGCTCGTTGGTCCTGCTGATGCTCTCAGCCCCTTGCCCTGGCCCAGCCTCTGACCACACACCCCTAGCAGAGCACCTCAACTCCAATGAATTCCCAATAATGTAGAAAAAAAAATTTTTAAGTAATATGGGAAAGCATCTTACAGTTTACAGAACACCTTTTAATATTATATTTGTATTTTATGCTTTTCTAAAAGGTATTAGTTTTTGAAAAATTCTTTGCTGTCTGAGACTCAGCAAGGGAATAAAAATAATCCTTCACTATCTCACAACCTTCCCAACCCCTGTTATTATCTTTTAAACAAAAACAATACATTTATCATCTCTAGAGACAGAAAGCAGACCTGTGGTTGTCTGGGCCTGGAGTTGGGACGGCGGGTCGGGGGGACTGACTATAAGGGACAAGAAAGAACTTTCTGGGGTAATAACAATGTATCTTTTTTTCCCAGTTTTATTGAGGTAAAATGGGCCTAGAATGTCATGTAAGTTTAATGTGTGCAACATGATGATTTGATATCCACATATGCTGTGAAATGATTAACACACTAAGGTTAGTTAACACATCCATCACTCACATATTTACCATTTTTCGTTTGTTTGTTTGGTGAGAATTTTTAACATCTCAGCCAACTTTCAACTATAAGGTACAGTGTTATTAATGATCGTCAACATTAGATCCCCAGAACTTACTCACCTTATAATTGGAAGCTTATTTCCTTTGATCATCTTCACCTATTTCCTGCCCCTGGAAACCATTAGTCCATTCTCTAAGAATTCAGGTTTTTTTAATGAGCACATGAGAGATTACACAGTATTTGTTTTTCTCTGTCTGACTTGTTTCACTTAGCATGATGCCCTCAAGTTTTCTCCAGGCTTTCACAAATGACAGGATTTCCTTTAGCAGAAGTGTATCTTGATCATCATTGTTACCTATCTGTATGCATTTGCCAAAATCATCACCTTGTACACTTAAGGTGGTACATTTTACTGTATGTAAATTATACTTCAGTAAAGTTTATTAAATATTTTTAAATAGTGTTATGTTTATGAGAATGTTGAAATAGGACTCACAGATAAATACAGGGAATTTATTTTACTTTCCCCCCCTCACTAAAATGATAGTAAAGGAATGGATAAAAGACATCCCAGGGACTAGGAGAATAGGGGAAAAAAGTCTTCAGAAGATGAGAATTCAACAGATTTCAGTACTCAGCAGAGGAGAGTAAGTTACAAGCTCATTGCCTACAGATGGATGAAAAAAATCATGCGAAGTTAGTGAGCCGTTTCCCCTGCAGGAACCCTCGAGGGAAAAGGTAAGAAGCTTAGAACTTGAGGGAGGGGATGGAAAATAAAAATAGAAGAATTAGCTGAAAGTCTGTGTAGAGAGGAATGGGACCCCCATGCATACGCTCCGCCTTCATTCTAGGCAGCCAGATAACTACCCCTTTTTTACCCTCTGCAGTAGTAGGACAGAGGTTTATTTCAGAGAGACCCCAGGCTCAGAGGCACCAGATGCGATGGATAGCAGAGGTGGGATGCAGGATGGGAACAGGCCATTTACAAGTAAGCTGACCTACTGAACTGCAAACCCCACAGGTCAGTAATCTAAGAAGTTCAAAGCAGATATTTTGAAGATCTATCTCTGGAAAATTTAACAGTTCTAGAGAAAAAACACCATGGGTACACATTCCAGGGTTTCAGCAGTGGTAAGGCTGTCTTGGTTCTGGGTCTCCCTAGAAGCCCACCAGTTCATAAACACCCTCATACACATGCACACACACAAGCACACAGCTTCCAGATAATGGCTCCATTTTAAATATGAACAGGCATTTAGGAAGTACCATCAACATGACTTTTTAAAAAGAGCTGAACTAAATATTTAAAAAAAGAAATTTGGAGGAAAGAAAGATAACGCAGGGAGCTTAAGAACACTTTAAAAACAGAACTTTTTACTTAATATCTTTACAGTGATAAGAAGTGATGTTAATCCATAAAACAAGAAACAGGTGGTATAAGAGGAAAATAATCAGAGAGCAAGAGAGCTCTCAGATATCTAAAAGGTGTTAATCTAAGTAAAAGTCATCAGAAATATTAAAGTGGTGAAAATCCCACATAAAGCAGAAGACACAGAGATGAGAAAGAGGATCAATCAGGAGATTCAACATCCCAATAATAAAAGCTAAAGAAAAATAGAACTCAAAAAAAGGAACAAAAGAAATTATCAGAGAAATAAAGGACACAAAACTTGAAATTAAGGGGCCCTTGGGTGTGTAGGATAAAAACAGGAGCAGACTCACATAAATGCAAATCATCATGAAATTTCAAGATGCCAAAGAGAAATAGAAAATGCAAAAGAGCTTCCGGAATCAAAATGCAGGTCACAGACAAGGAACAGATAATAGAAGGCATGAGACTTCTCAGCATCAACATTGATTTTTAGTCAGTGAAGCATGGGGATTTATGAGACATTTTTAACCTAGTATTTTATATCAAGCTAAATTACTATTCAGGTTCGAAGGAAAAATAGACAAATGTTTATATATGCCAAGGCTCAAAAAAATGTCTACATCACAGACCTTTTCTCAAAAGCTACCAAAGGATGTATGTCAGCAAAAATAGGGACTATGTCAAGAAAGTGTAAGTTAAAGATTTAGGAATAAAAGAGAGTGGCAAACAGAATTTCATGATGTGCACCAGGCCTAGAGTGAAACTCGTCCAGATTAGATGAGGGGTATTGAGAACTGTAATAAAGAACTCCCCTGGAAAAAAAGAAAGTAAGAGATTTGATAGGTTCTACCTTATGTATTAAGCATTTGCAACAATCGCTACTGTTTGACATAGCTGTTGGTGTGTCTAGAAAAAAATTTTAGTGCTGTAACTAAACAGAAAATTAATAAAAAATTGAGGTAATTATTAACAATGGGAAATATAAAAGGTATAAAAAAATCTATACTACTTGGCTAGGTGGTAAACTACTTAAGTAGTAGTGATAGTATCATCCTAACTATAGAGTAGGTCAAAAATTATTACATAATTTTATTGGATTGCTGGGGGATTGGAAAGCAAAGAATTATATGAGGATATAACACAATAGAAATCCAGTATATAATATCAAAAAATAACACTATAATAATATTATTTAGATATTTGAAGATAAATATCAAAAGAAACACTTTAAAAGAGTTTAAAGTAGCTCCCTCTGAAGAGTAGATTGGAGACAGGAAGGGCTGGGCCAAGGAATTATCATATTTCATATAAGCCTTTAATACTTCTTTATGTTCAAACTATGTGTATCACACACACAATTTTTAATCAAAAAGAGAAGTAGTCTCCTGTTTTTACTATCACAAACAGTATTATAAAGTACCTTGACGTCTATTATCTCATTTGGTTTTTACAAGAATCCCCTGAGATAGAATTTAATGTTAGCCCTATTTTATAGATAAGCAAATTGAGAATCAGAGAAATGAGGTGAGTTGAGACAAGTCTATTGACTCTAAATCTTTACCTTTTCCTCCATCCAAAGGTTAAGGAGCAACACTGTAATAGGTGTCTATTTACAATTCTGCCTAATTCCAAAAAGGTACTTCAGGGACAGCATTGCCAGATTGAATTAAAAATAAATCATTCAAGAAGCACGTGGGAGAAGAAATAAGGATAGTAGATTCCAAGGATAAGTTTAGTTTATGAAATGCAAGCCAGCAAATCCTATATATCACTATAGAAATGAAACTAAAATTTGGCTTTGAGCTTCCTAGCAACCAATGGTAAAAAGGAAACAAGACTGACAAGTTAGAAGATTTACTGTGTCCACAAAGTAAGATCAACTCAGATTATTTCCCCCAAAAAACATTATCTATTCATTCTTGATGTTTAAACCAGGGAAAACTTTTACCTCCTAATCTTAAAGAAACTACATAATGTAACAAGCAATATCCTCAGCAATATTCTTAAAATATGTCATCAACAAGTAGAATCTGTGTCCTTCAAAGTAGACCAATTTCATCATGTGAAAACAGTTTGATTAATAATAAATTAACAGGGACAGGAGGAGGGGCACCTACTGGTGACCAGACCTAAAGCTGTCTCTCTTATATCAAACCAGCCACTAAAACTTCCTCCTCATATACCCACTTCCCTGCATGGCCCTCACTCCTGCAGTAAATTCAAGTTCAAGGGGATTGTCTGGTCCCTTTATCAGTGTAGCCTGTATGTCTCCAGGACAGACCAACCTAGGGGATAGAAATGGATTCTCATTAAAACAACATTTCAGCAACTTTAAAACTACTTGCTCTTCTGATTCTTGGAGGACTCTGGCATTATCCTATCATTTCACCCTTTGACTCCCAGGAATCCCCTAAGGACCCTCTCTCATGTACACATTCATCCTATCTGCTCCCACCATTTACCTTGTCTTCCCCTCTAGGTCCAAAACACCTCGGTGACATCTATCAAGTTCAAAGCTGAATAAAGGCACCTCAACCCTGTTGCTAAGGCACACCATTGACACACCTCCCATGGGCCCACAAAAAATGCAACGAATGTGCTATAGTTCTGCCAAAGCAACACTTTGTTTCCTTCCGTAAGTCTAATGTGCTTAAGTCGACCTATATCCGTGCAGAAGAAGGGAAGTCTAATAAGTCCCATTATAATTGGAAGTATTATTATGACAACCATGGTGAAGTTGTATTTATGGTTATTTGCAGTCTCTTCTTTCTCTGGAGTTCACATATGAATCTTCAGAGGGCTGGTACAGGGGAGAATTCTGAATGGCAGACACCATGGGTGAGGGTGGGTGGACCCATTCTTACCTATAAATTTCAAGACGTTGGTATGGTGTCTGGCATTTCCTAGCTTCTGGTGGCTGCCAGTAATCCTTGGCATTCCTTGTACCCGTATCACTGGAATACCTGTCAGCCTTTACCTGACCCTCTTCCCTGTGTATCCTCACATCGTCTTCCTCTCTGGGTGTTTTCATATGTCTTTCTTATAAGGACACTAGTCACTAGATTTAGGGCCCATCTTAATGCAGTATAAGTTTAACTAGTTACATTGGCAAAACCCTATTTCCAAATGAAGTCATATTCTAAGGATCCAAGTGGACATGAATTTTGAGGGGACATTATTCAATCCAATACACCCACATTCAATTAAACTCAACAGAAGCCATATCAGGAGCTATAGGAGGGTATATAGGAGCACACGGATTGGGACCTAATTCAGTTTCAAGAGTCAAGAAAAGATCAAAAGCCAGGAAGGCAGGGAGTTGGTCAGTGACGAAACCAAGAGTTCACTTGTGTGGGGACAACTTCACTGCTTTCACACACACACACACATGCACACTAGTAACTGAACTTTATCTCCTCATTTACAAGGTCAAGCCCCAGATCAACCTACCCCATGAAACCCTTTCTGATTTCTCTCTGTCCAAATTAATCACTTTTATTTCAGCACCACTGCAGCTTGCCACTTGAGGCCTCATTTCAGGGAATGGAATCTAGAATGCATTGAGGGTATTCTATGAACCAAGAATGTGCTAGTCACTTTCACATACCCAGGAATTCCCCTAAAGTTGAATCCTGATTTTAGAGGTGGGAAAACTGAGACCAAAATTCAGTCACTTATACAAGAACACAAAGTGTCAGTCTGGTGTCAAAGTCCGTGCTTGATATTTCAATGCACACACATCCTGCATGTAGGGCCTCCATACAGCCCCAGGCTTCTGAATCCCCATGTCCTAGTGAGCTAGCTCAGAATGGAGACTGCATTTTGCTCCTGTGGCATAGAGGAAATACTGCTAGGACACCGCTGAATGTCCTGTCACACTGCATGCCCACAGAGGTTGTGAAGTTGCCTGAGCTCACTGATTACTCTCCATCCTCAGGGCTCCTCTGCCCAATCCTTTTTTCCTCCCAGGAGAAAACCAGACCAGCTGGGAGCATTGGCACCAAGAAAAATCCATCCCATAGCAAACATTCTTCCAGTCCCCAAGGATTCTTCATAAGAGCTTTCCACTGCATCCGCTCACAGGGCAGACGATGTGCTAAACCAGCTGTTTAACACGAGAGGCTCTGAGTCCCCAGAGACCTGAGACAAGCCCCTGAGACATGCAGTATGTCTCTATTAGCTGAGCAGCTGGCTTTGGGTATGTGTTCTAATGCCGTATTCCTGAGGTTATTAGCAGAAAGCCGGCCAGAAATTCAGGGCTCACCATCTTTTCCAAACAGAGGACAGAGAAATGTTTCGCTCGGTTTTCCTTATCGATCAATTTTTCCTGGAACCTCATGCCATAAGCACTCGTTAATTCCCACCGTAACCTGTGCCGACTTAATTGTAGAGCATGCTGGGATGGCTGTGCTGAGTCAGCTGAGAAAAGTAAGCAGGAACAGGCATGGCTGGGAGAGGGGCTGACCAGGCTGCAGGATAGGCGCCGAGACAGAGAGCAGCCATCCAGGTTCCCGTGTCCAAGAGTAAAAGGGGAAAGGAGTATAGCACAGCAGGTAAGAGCTCAGACTCCAGTGTTAAACAGAACTGGTTTTAAACCCCAGTATTGCCACTTGGCAACTCTCTGACCATGGGCAAGTCACATATCCTCTTATGCCTCAGAGGTAATAAAAGAACCTCCAAATTATTCTGAGGATAGAATGAGATAATACTTATAAAATTCTTAGCATACTGCCTGGCCCAGTATAAACTATAATTAATACTTTTTGCAGGCTGATTTCAGTCTCCAAGGGAAGACAAGGACTAATAGATAGTGACCTTCCGACAGAAGTGTCTTCACAGAGAATAGTAGCTCCCCACCTCCTGGTTCTCCTGCAACAATGTCCAAATCAATCAGTGTTGGGTCAAAGCCTGAACTGTCCAGTATGGTAGCCATTAGCCACATGTAGCTATTGAGCACATGAAATGTGGCAAGTCCACATTAAGATGTGCTCTAAGTGTAAAATCCACACTGGATTTGAAAGGCTTAATGTGAAAAAATAGTCAAATAGCTCATTAATACTTTCTTATATTGCCTACATGTTGACATGATAATACTTATTAGACTAAATAAAATTTATCATTAAAATTAATTCCATGTGTTTCTTTCTATCTTTTTCATTGTGGCTGCAGGGAAATTTGAAATTACCTGCGTGGCTTGCATGCATAGCCCACATCACCATTCTACTGGACCATGCTGATAGGCAGGCAAGTGGTCCAGCCCATGGGTTGGACTCAAGTGGCCTGATTCCTGTGTATTAAGACATGTATTAGGAAAAGTGGAGCATAGTCAGCAAGCCAAGGCAGGTAGGGTGCTTAGCTAACACACTGACCTGTAGGTAATTGGGCTGGGCCCAGACCCCCTGGAAATAAAGATGATGCTGTTTGTAGCAAGACATTTATCTGACCCAGCTGCCTGTGGGTGAAGAGCTCCTGACAAAGGGCCAAGCCTGCGTAGGGCTGGCTCTGTGGCTGGGTAGGACTGAGCCCACGAGCTTCAAGACCTGCCCTGGGCAGGGCTGAGGCCTCCAGGAGAGAGAATCACCATGTTTGGAATTGTTCATAAATCCGGTAATGGGTGAGCACCTTCATAGTACCATGTGCCCCTCCCTTACATGTCACTGACAGAGATAAGGAATCAAGACATCTCCCTCAAGTGAATTCAGACCCAGCTCAGAATCCTGGGCAGGAAGAGAAAGCCAACAAGAACAGGAAGGAGAAGCAGAGAGGTTTTAGAGGAAAACTTTCAAAGTATCAAGCCAAGCTAACTATAGTCAATTTCTAACACATACATAAAAAGCGTTCTTGGAGAACTCCATCTCACAGGCCTTGAAAACATGATTATAGTTAGAACCATATGTAGAACCTAACATGTTTAAGGCCACTCTTGGCTGTCCCCTCCCATCTCTCTGTCCCGAACAGCCTCTAAAATGTGATTAGGTATAATCTAAACGCAAGTCACCTCGGAGGCAGGACACCAAAACCTGTTCATTAACTCCCAGAGTTAACATTTTCAAAGACTATGTGTTGTCCTTAAGTAAATGAGGGTGAGCAGTTTTGTCAAGTAGTGTCTCCAGTTTAGAAACTGAGAAACTTAGCATCTGATCTTCCCTCCGTGAGCTTAAACAAAGGAGGTTTGTGAAAAAGCACGGGAGATTAAAAGAAAATAAGACAGTTTCACAAATGATAGGCTGTGCTCAGGGATTGGATCATTTTAAGGTTTTGGCCCTAAAATCAGGATCAGTATTTCATTCCCTGGCCTCGGAGACATTCATACGACTTTGTCTCTCTGGACACAGCATGTGCTCGGGTACAGGTTGTGCGCAGACCGCTATTAGATTCAGCGAGGCAGCCCCACCCGTGAGTGCGATGTGCAAGAGGCAAGTTGGATCTCAGTGTACGGAAGGGGCCGTGCGGCCACGGTGAAAATGAATCAAAACAAGCATCTGTTGCTTCTGGTTCTTCTACGTGAAGAAACCTTGAACAACCTCTGGAAACCACTGGAAGCTACACCAGTGGTATACCTCCAGTGTGTCTTATGGAAAATCCACTGCATTTGACTGTCTTCAGCATTTTTGGTGTTGCCTGTTTATTTCTGCAGCATGGATGACTCCGGGACTAGGCATCACATGATCAGCCTGGTTCTAACAAACAGACTGGGACCCAGGTGAGGTGGGGATGTTTCCTGTGGACTCTCTGAGACCCCTGAGCTTGCCCCCTGAACTATGTCATGAACCCTGTGTTGAGACTATCTACTAAGTAGACTGGCTGCCCCATTGGAGCCACTCTGGTTTGTGTCTGCTCCATTTAAGTGATCTGGCACACAAGGAGTCCTTCATAAATGTGTGTTAAGTAAAAAAAGGAATTACTAAAACCCTGAGCTTCATCTTTCTCAGACACTCCTGCCTTCCATTTGCAATAAGGAGTACTAAGTCACAAGCAGTTCGTTGGGTTGTAAAGCCTAGTAAGTACTGGAGAAAGCTGGGTGGGAGGGCCTGAAGAAATGGGGCCACACCAAAGTGCTGGTCAGGTAATCCGAGCCGACCAAGTTCAGGGTGTGCTTGAAAGAGGTGGAAATAATCCAGTCTCCCCAGGAAACACTTTATCATAATATTAATGATGCTAATAACAATTACAAGAATATTAGCTTACTCTTTCAATATTTGTGTCTTAAGTCCCTATAATGTTCCAGATACTGTTCTGAAATATATTCAGTAAATATAATAGGCCAAGTCCCCCCTCATGGAGGCAGAGAGGAAGTGTAAGGAAGTAAATGCCTAATATTGAACATGACAGAGGCCGTGTCAGGAGAGGAGGATGCATGATTTATGCAAGGTGGCAAGAGAAGGCCTTGGTAATTCATTGGTATTTGAACAGAGACATAGAAAGAACGTTCCAAACAGAGGAATCAAGTATGAGAATGGTCAGCACAGCCCGGGAGTCTCAAGGCAGCCGGAGGGTTACAGCTAACGAGGGCAGGAGTCAGGCGAGGCAAAGCCAGAAGGCCAGCAAAGGGGTATGTCATGCAGCTTCTTCACTGCAAGGCATCCCAGTCCATTTTCCTGCATAGAAATGGGTAACACAGTGTCATGATGGTGTTATAAAATTTTTAAATAACATCAACCACAATAACAGAATTCCTCGCCAAAATCAAGACCCTAGATGTCTCCCATCCCAAGCCCTAGACAAGGGGATGAATGATAATCTCGGCATGGTTTATGTTTGCCTCTTGGTAATAAATGTACTACTGCTATAAATGTCTTTCTTAAACACAAGATACCATCTTCTCCTATCCTGTCCACGTAAAGCTACCTGCACCTTTAAATGGGGCCCAGGTGTTGGACAGTTCTGGACTGTGTCACGCTTTTAACTCTATTTTCATTAATTTTAGCCTCACAATCACCCTATCAGGTAGATGCTATCATCCTCATTGTGTCTGCAATAAAGTAAGCTTCAGAAAGATGATTTTTCTCAAAATTACCCAGCTTATCAGTGGCAGCACCATAATTTCCACCCAAATGTGTCTTTAGTTCTTTGTGCCATTCTGTCCTATTTGCCTGCAAAGAAAAGAAGAGCAGTAGGTCCCTGAGTGAGTGTCGGGGGAACCAGGAATTAGATTAGCCCTCTGGCCAGAGATTCAGAAAACCTTCAGGATGATTTAGTTCTCAAGAGAGTAAATGTGACTGCTTGCTTCCTTGCATGACCAAGAACATTGGTAAGAAAAAGGAAGCTTGATGGAGTGCCTATGAAAATTAGACTACAATAAAATCTTCCAAGATTGCCAGGCATCTAGGAGCTGAACTAGTAAACTACTGGACTAAGTATCAAGTTCTCCATGTTTCTTCATTCATTCATTCCATTCATTCATTCCATTCATTCATTCCATTCATTCATTCCATTTATTCATTTAACACTTATCGATTGCTTTCTATCCCACGTATTTACCTCCTACAGCTCTAATCTCCTGTTTGTAGCATAGCCCCTGATAAAATCTTACTTTTCAAGAAAATACAGGATGGCATGGATCCTGCCATAGTCAGAAGATTTAAGTTTGACTCAGAAAGTTGTTGTTGCTTGGTAGCTATACCAGTTACCTAATCTATTTCCTCAATTGCTAAAAGAATATAACAATAATATTAGTCTTCCCTCATGGGTTTAGTGTAAAGATTTCCTAAGAGGAAGTATGTGAGAACACCTAGCACACAGCTGGAATTCAGGAAATGTTAGCTGAATCTGAATTTGTGGGTAAAACTACTTTTCTTGGGGGTTAAGTCTGCTGCTAGTGTTTCGAGCAAAATTCAGAATGTAAAATAAAAGGTAATGAAAGTTGCAGAAAGCTCAAGTAGCCTCCTTGTGCATGTGTTTGTGGGAGACCTCCTCCTGATGGCACTGCCAGGATGAGGAAGAGCACCAGGAACTTGAAGCGTGGCCCCAGCTAAGACTAGGCATGAAGGCTGTGAGGCCCTGGTGACAATGGTGGATTTTGGAAGAACCTGACATTTCGACTCAGTAAGCATTTGTCAGTCTCCTGAGAGGTGATTGTTTGAATACACTTTAAGATTTTCCCTTTCTTCTAGAGGAGTAGCCCGCAAAAACTAATTTGGTTATGCAAATGAAATGCAAGTATGTGGCCACTGTTCTTGGAAACCCAATTCTGGAATAGCTTCATTAGCCAGCATCTAAAATGAAGATGCTTGAAAGCTCTGTGTTTAAGAAGCAAAACAGTTTTCTGTGACCTAAGGAATATTCTACCCTGTTTTGTGTCCAGTAATGTAAATTTGGGGTATTAGGTTGAGCTGTGTTTCTGCATTCTTTATGCTAATTCTTTAAAAGTGTTTCTTCTCTGGACCCAGTTACTAAAAACAACATCTGGGATGATCCCAGGTTCAAAAATAGGGAGGGATGATCTGTTAAGCCCTGACTGCAGGGCTTTAGACAAAAGATTCAACCCACAGGAGAATTCATGGGAAGAACTGAGACCAGTTAGTGTCTCAGGAAATCATGAATTTTGGGCGGGTGTGTACAATGGTGACTGAGGAAGGGTAGAGCCCCCTTCCTCTGAGGAGCTTATCTTACATAAAATTCAAGCAGCCTGTGGCCAACAACCTGTTGCTTGCACTCATGGGGATGTGTTTGTTCTTGTGCGGCTATGCTCACAGCAGGAGCTGGAGCCAGCACCCAGAGGAAAGAAGAAGAGACACCCTTTAGACTGGAGAAAGAACTATCTGGATGAACTGGCCTTGGACTGGTGAAACCCCCCAGCTGTGCATGGTGTTACATAAGGACTTTGAGAAACATTAGCCATGAAAGAGTTTGTGGATGGCTGTACGTTTCTTCGAATATACTAAAAAGCATTGAATACACTTTGAATAGGTAAATTGTATAGTACGTTGATTATATTTCAGTAAGGCCATTTTTTTAAAAAATGAAAAAGCTGTCCCTTCCTTGAGTAGCTTAAAAAGGAAGAAGGTAACAAAGGACATCCCCGCCCCACCCCTATGTTGTATGTGTATTTCATCTTTGACTTGTAGGCATCTTTTGATGTCTTTGTCTGGAATGAGCCACAGGGTAAGGTCTTAAGTGTTGGTGGAAAAGCCTGCCATGGAGCAGGTGACGCCTCCCAGGCACTCTAGCCAGTCAACCATCCCTGTAAACAGCAATCAGAAACAGAAATCTAGAACTTACCAAGCAGACCTTAAGAAGAGGACACTTCTCTCAGTGTGTCTCATTCCTTGGTTCTGGATCCCCTGGAGTTGAGACTTGCTTGTGGTCATGCCTGAGTCATGCGGACAACAGGACTTCAGCACATGCAAACAACTCTTAGAGGCCCCATGCTGGAGATGAGTAAATAATGCCTTATAGACAAAGTGCCTATTTGTAGGTAACTATGTTTCTTTGGTTATCCCTGAACTTCTAGTAGAGTCTTATCTGTGAATCATCTTTTCAACTGGTCAAATACTGGTACCACAAATGTAAGTCACATTTATTGAGTCTTCACCCACTATCCACAAGAGCTCTATTAGACCCTGCCTGTCTTAGTCTGCTCCAGCTGCCCTCACAAAATACCACAGAGCTGGTGACTTTAACCACAGATATTTATTTTCTCACAGTTCTGGAAGCTTGAAGTCTGTGATCAAGGTGTGGGCAAATTTGGTTTTGGTGAAGTTTCGCTTCCTGGCTTACAGACAGTCCCTTCTTATTATGTCCTCACATGGCCTTTCCTCTCTGCTTGTGTGAAGTGAGAGAGATCTCTGAGGTCTTTTCCTCTTCTTATAAGGACACCAATCCTGTGGGATTCAGGCCCCACACTTATGACCTCATTTAACCTTAATTTCGTCCCTAAAGTCCCAATCTCCAAATACAATAAGAGTTAGGGTTTCAACATATCAATTTGGGAGAGTCAGGATTCAGTGCCCATAACACTGTGATTTCCCCCATTGGACATCTGAGAAAACTGAGGCTTAGAGAAGTGAAGTAATTTTGACATAGTCCAAAAACCAAGACATGAACCCAGGATGTCCAGTGGAAGAAACATACTTTTATCCACTTCATTTATACCACTATGGCGGATTAATGTGAGTGACCAAGATACTACTAGGGGAGCAGGCTAGGTGGTGGTGGCAGGGAAATCTCTAGGGGAAGGAACATCTTAGCAAGGCCAGAGTTATGGCCACCAACTTCTGCCAGCTCTCCCCACCTGAGCTTCACCCTCCGCTGTCGCGCGCCCCGTCCTCGCCGGCAAGAACAGCACGCAACAACAGTAGGATTCTTCTGCAGAAAGCTTTAATCTTCAGCTCTTTTGTGATACAATCATCAGGGGAAGGACCCAAAGGGAAAGACTGGGCTAGCTATATAGTTCTCATGCTCCAAGCTGATTGCGCGCTGCCTGTGATGCTTCATTAGCATAGCTGCTACGATACGCCAATTGGTTAGCAGGTGAAGGTCTAATTAGCATGTGGTATGCGGCCAGGAAGTGGCGGGATTATCCAGAAGTAGTCTTTGTTTTGCCTACAACTTTTTCTCAAGCTGGGCGCCATTTTTGGGTGCGGCAGGTATGGCTACCAACATCTCCCCCTTTTTTGTTTTGTTGAAACTCAGGGCGGAACTTGTCAGCTGAGGTGGAGATAGAGGCCTGATCTCCAGAAACATTTGATGTCCTATTGGTGGAGAAGGGTATGCGGACACTGACCCTTATGCAATCAGGCATGTCTCACAGAGGGGCCCATGACCTCTTGCAGTGCAGTGCCTCGCACCCTCTAGCTGACGTTGGGACCGCCCGGTACAAAGGGTCTGGGCCTGTGCAATGACCCTCTTGCACCGAATTTCGTATGAGAAGCTTCGGGTAAGCGAACAGGTACCCTAACCTGGTGCAATGCCACAAGGGCTCAGGGTGCAAGGGCTACCTTAACCTAAAGTTGCGCTTCTTTCTTGAGTATGTTGAGCCATACTTGGGGAGAGGCGCCCATTTCTACTGCCATCAAGGCTTGAGCAATTACCACCTTATCTCGCCGTTGTTGGGCTTTGAGCTTGCACAACAACCAGAATAGGAGCATGAGACCTCCAAGCATGAATACACCCATCCCAGCAATGCCCGCCCACTCTTTAACATGGGAGAGAGCTCTGTGGAACCAGGAAGAGAGTCCTTCTGCCACGGAGATGTCTATTCTGGTAGAGTTGATGTGGATTATCTCTCGCCGTAGCTCTTCTAAAGCTCCTTCAAAATCTTGGGACCAGTTTCCTGAAAGATACCGAGATAGGCCTCGGGACAGATTAGCTGCTCGCGTAAAGTTTTCATATTGAACACTGGTAATGCAGAGAGCACGAAATTTTTGCTCACAACCTAATTGGGCTAATTGCCACAGCACATCGATTTGTTCTTCTACAAGGTCAACTCGCTGATTGAGGACCATTATTCCCCCCTTTAGCTTGCCATCAAGCGTGGATTGCCGTTCAAGGGCAGAGGTCACTGATTCTGCAAGATCATTGAGTTCAGTAGCTGTTTTTATAGAGGTGTCCAAGGCAATGGCGGCTGCAGTGGCAGCCACTACAGCCACAGACATGATGGTTACTATGACGGCAGTGATGCCAAAGTCGCGTTTTTCACGGAACAAGGTCATGGAGTCAGGAGCATCAACTGGGACAGGGACCCAACGAGGAATGCGGGCTACTAAGGCATTGGTATACTTACGTGCATCCCAACATTGTGATAAAAAGCAGGTGGAATTGGAACACAGATCAAAACTATAATTGGACAGGATAAACAGGAATGGGGGATGGAGACAAACAGGGGTAGGCGGGATAGTCTGAGAGACAGTGTTATTAATAATTTGATAGAGGCGGTAAGCGCAGAGGTTGCCCATGCTCATTGCTCCAACGTAACGCTGAACCATGCTAGCGCTGTATGGGGCTATGTTTCCTGCCAACTTTGTGAGGAGGGAGACATTCCTTACGCTACTGTTCCCTCCCAGGAGAAAACTAAGGGGAGAAAGGTCAGTGCATGACCCGTTAGCTCCACATAGCATCCATTTATGGAATGGGTTAAGCGATATGTCCTGTGAGATGCTAGACTCTCCCTGGGTTCTCCACAGGGTTTCTCTAGACATATCTGGCGATAAAGAGAAGTACTGTGCTTCGTCAACCCACGTAGTTACTCGGGACTGACACTCCGTCCAGGGCCATGGTTCTCTTTCATAGTCTCCCAAACACTGGGGGGCATATCTGGGCTGGTAGGGTCTATGGCAATACGGTGACTGGGTCGTCTTTTCAGACTGGCCACAGGACTTGGCTGTATTATAGCAACGGGTCATGTTAAGAGTATGGGGCTGGACAAAAGTACCATTGATCCAAATAACTTCAAGGGTAAGGTCGGCATAAATGAATGCAGTTCTGGAAGAGGAGGCGTCAGAATACCGGTCATGGGGATCATACCAGCCATATGTTTTCCGTGTGAGGGGAATGCAGTTTGTACAATTCACACCAGTGGTGAAACATAACGTCCCTTTGGTAGCAAAGGTCCGGTTTTCTCCCAAAGGCGCTGTCACTGTGTCTAGGGCTAAATATGGCAGGTTAATGTTCGAGCTAGTAGTGAAAAAAACGTGGAAACACTGCTGCATTGTAGCGGACTGGCATAGGCTTAGGGAAGGCAGACAATATTCCCCATCTCAGTACTCCCTGAATCGGGGTTCCCAGCGATGAGAGCAGGATCAGTAGGCACAGAGAGGTCATCTCCTTTGTCCAGGACCTTCCTTGTCAGGCGCTCTGGGATCCAGAAGGGGTTTTCTTCACCCTGGGGGAAAACACATACAGCTCCCCTGGATCTTATTATAATTGGATCCAGGCCTTTCCATTGGTTAGATAATACATCCTTCCATTTTACCAGTTCTTGTGGGTCTTTTGGCCACTGATTATGGCGGTCCGCCGCTGTATGGCCTTGAGCATCCAGGTTCAAAAAATTGAGAGTGAAGAGTGCTAGGGCTATAGCTGTTTTGGGTGTGGGGGATATGTCCTCAATTCCCCCTTTTTGTTTAATTAGATAGGATTTGAGAGTGCGGTTCGCGCGCTCCACAATCCCTTGACCCTGTGGGTTGTAAGGAAGACCAGTGATATGTTTAATTCCCATGTGATGACAAAATTGAGCAAATTTGGCAGAAGTATAGGCGGGACCATTGTCCGTTTTGAGGATTTGGGGTAACCCCCATGCGCTCCAAGCCTCAAGACAGTGGTGAATGACATGGGAAACTTTCTCTCCAGACAATGGGGAGGCAAATATGACTCCCGAACAAGTATCTACAGATACATGTACATATTTCAGCTTCCCAAAGGAAGAAATATGTGTTACGTCCATTTGCCAAACCTGTAAAGGCTTAATACCTCTAGGATTGATCCCAACATGAGGTGTGGGAAGAAAACTGCAGCAGTGTTGGCAGCTAAGAACAATGTTCCTAGCTTCGGCTCTGGTTATGCTAAACCGCTTGCGCAATGTTTCAGCAGTGACATGGAATTGTGAGTGGAATTTTGAAGCTGTGGTGACAGGGTCTAGCAGAGGGAAAGCTATGCTTCTAGTTGCAAGATCTGCTAAGTGGTTGCCTTGGGTCATAGGCCCGGGAAGGCCTGAATGTGCTCTAATGTGAGTCATATATAAAGAGAGCGTCTAAGGAGTAATTGTGATTGTATTTGTTTGAACAGGGTAGCTACTGAACTAGATGCTTTGATCAGTCCTGCTACTTCTAGGGAATTAACTGCATTAACAACATAACTAGAGTCTGACACAATATTTAAAGGCTCATGAAAGGTTTGTAGTACTTCCAAAACTATATGGCATTCTACTATCTGTGGAGTATTGGGTGTATAGTTCTTTGTTACAACTTCGCCATCATGGACATAGGCACCTGTACCTGTCTTGGACCCATCTGTGTAGACTGTCTTTCCATGTGGCAACGGGGTTAAGCTAGTGACTCGAGGGAACACCAGGGGATGATTTCTAGCAAAATTGATGAGGGGATGTTTTGGGAAATGATTATCAAAGGTTCCTGAGAAGCTATAAGCAAGTATGGCCCAATCATCATTCATAGCACATAATGTTTGTATCTGCTCCATATTGTAAGGGGTTATGATTGTTGCTGGAGCTTTCCCAAAATATGTAAATGAGTTTTTTACTCCCCTCAGAGCGAGATTGGCTATGGCAGCTGGGTAGTATTCTATCGTTCTAGCCTGAGAGGCTTGGGGATGGATCCAGAGCAGTGGCCCTCGTTGCCACAAGACTGCAGTTGGCAGTCCCGGAGTAGGAAGGATGCATAATTCAAAGGGTTCATTTAATTGTATCCTATTCAATTGTGCTGTCATTAAGGCCTGTTCTACCTTATGGATAGCCTGCACTGCCTCAGGTGTAAGGGAGCGCGGAGATGTTAGTTGTGAGTCTCCTTCTAGGATTTTAAACAGTGGTTTCAAGTCAGTGGTAGGTATCTTTAAAAATGGCCGCAACCAATTAATGTCTCCTAGGAGTTTCTGGAAATCATTCAAAGTTCGCAGCTGATCATGTCTTATCTCAAGCTTTTGGGGGCAAATTACATCTGTATAAATGGTGGCTCCTAGGAATTTGCTAACACTAGATTTTTGGACTTTCTCACTGGCTATATTCAGTCCCCAAGTCTCTAGGGATTTAGTGAGCTTTACATAGGCCTCTTCTACTTCTGCTGATTGTGGGGAGCAGAGAAGGATATCATCCATATAGTGAATGATTTTCAATTTGGGGTAGTTTTCGCGAATTGGTGCTAGCGCTTGCTGAACATACAGTTGACATATGGTGGGGCTATTTGCCATCCCTTGAGGGAGGACTTTCCACTGAAATCTGGCGTCTGGTTGCTCATGGTTAATAGCTGGCAGGGTGAAAGCAAACCTTTCTCTATCTTTGGTGTTTAGGTGTATGGAGAAGAAACAATCTTTGATGTCTATTATGATTACTTTCCATTCTTTGGGTAGAGCAGAGAGAAGTGGCAGTCCTCGCTGGACAGGTCCAAATAGCCTCATTTGAGCATTTACTGCTCTCAAGTCATGAAGCAATCTCCATGATCCTGACCTTTTTCTGATTATAAATATGGGCGTATTCCATGGAGATACAGAGGGTTCTAAATGTCCTAATTGGAGCTGTTCTTGTACTAAATGGTGAGCTGCTTCTAATTTCTCAGAGGATAGGGGCCACTGAGGAACCCATATGGCCTCCTCTGTAAGCCAAGGTATGGGCATGGCGTCTTCAATGGCCCCTACGAAAAACCCAGGCCATGACGGTCATTTTTTACTTTGGGAAGGATAGGCTCTGTGCGTCCCTGTTGGTGTTTCCCTAGTCCTTTACCAGGAATATATCCCATATCCATCATCATGCCTTGGGCAGGGGTGGAGTATTCATTAATAAGTTTAAGGCCTAGGCCCTGCATAACATCTCTCCCCCACAAATTGACTGGCAGTGGGAGCACATAAGGGGTAACTGTACCTTTTTGCCCTTCAGGCGCCTGCCATCTCAATGGTTTGGCACTAATGGTAGGACTAGACTCATATCCTAAACCTTGTAAAGAGTGTGAGGACTGTGTTATAGGCCATTTGGAAGGCCACCAGGTTGCAGAGATAATACTTTTATCTGCTCCAGTGTCTAGGATTCCTTCAAAACTTTTTCCCTCTATTTTAAGGGTCAATTTTGGTCTGTCTGCTAAATCTAATACTATAAAGGCTGAGTTATAATTAGAGGAACCAAAGCCCTTTTCTCCTCTCTCCGTGGTGGTAGCTGGATAATTAGCATGGAGACTAGGCAACACTAAGAGTTGGGCTATGCGGTCTCCTGGGGATATAGGGTAGATTCCTCTGGGGGCTGAACACATGATTTTTACCTGTCCTTCATAGTCTTGATCAATAACCCCGGGGTGGACTACAAGGCCTTTCAAGGTAGCAGAAGAGCGCCCCAAGAGCAACCCTACTGTATCTGGTGGTAAGGGGCCTTTAAAGTCTGAGGGGATGGGTTGAACTCCCATCTGTGGAGTTAACACTATTCTGGTGGTGGCACGGATGTCCAATCCCGCGGAACCTGGAGTGGCTCTCCTCGGGGGGCTTGGTTGCTCCCAAATGATACTTGTGTGCTGGTTGCCCCATATATTTGCGGGCCCTGGCGGCGGGGGCCCCTCTGGGAGTTTTTTGGCGACTCTAAGGGTTTCCCTTCTATGTCTTTAACAGATCGGCATTCATTGGCCCAATGTCTGCCTTTTTTGCACTTAGGGCACAATCCAGGGGTCTTTTGGGTTGTGTGCTCTAAAGTTGGGCTTCTACATTCTCTCCTTATATGTCCTAATTTCCCACATTGAAAACACTTAACATTCCTATTAAGGTTCTTAGCTTGTCTATGACTCTGCAATATAGCGGCAGCTAGGCCTGCATTGGTGAGGGGCCCTCCTACCTCCCTGCAAGCTTTCAACCAAGCAGTCAATCCTTTCTGCTTCCAGGGGGTAATTGCCTGTCTGCATTCTCTGGTGCACTGTTCAAACACTAGTTGTTGGATGAGGGGCATGGCCTGTTCTTGATCTCCAAACACTCGGCCTGCAGCTTCCATCATGCGAGCAACAAAGTCTGAGAATGGCTCGCTTGGCCCTTGAATAATCTTTGTCAAATTGCCTGAAACCTCCCCTTTGTTAGTGAGAGCCTTCCACGCTTTGGCTGCGCACGCATTTATCTGCGCATACACTTGTACGGGGAAGGCGGTCTGGTTAGCAACCCACTGTCCTTGACCTGTTAACATGTCAAAATTCCACACGGGCTGTCCCTCAGCAGCATTGGTGCGTGCTTGTGTCAGGCTAAGATCATGCCACAATGCTTTCCATTCTATATACTGCCCCATGCTAGAAAGACAGGCTTTTGCTACGTACTGCCAGTCTGAGGGTGTCATAGCCGTTTCTGCCAGCCTCTCAATTTGTGCTAGGGTGTAATTAGCACTGACTCCATAGGTCCGAACGGCCTCTGCTAGGTCTTTGACTTCTTTATGGGTTAGGGGCTGATGGGCACGTGCTCCATTGTCTTCGATTACGGGGAACATCTGTCTAATTGCCCTTAAATCCTCCGGAGCACAGAAGGAATGTGCGCCGCTCGCATAGGGCGGCGGGGCTAAGGGCGATGAGGAGCGTCTCACTTTCATATTCCCTTTAGTTTGCGTCTCCGTATTGCTGGCCTCTGTACCTTTGCACTTAGCAGTTCTAGAGACTCTGGTCTCTTCCTCCTGTTCCGAGGACATTAATTCATATTCTGATTCCCTATTGGAAAGTTGGAGTTCCCTCAACTCTTTCCAGGGGTATTTGCTATTTTCTCCGAGGCGGTCGTCACCTGCTTCTCGGGGCTCTTTCGCTTTTGCCCTGGACAGGCTCTCTCCCTCATTCTGGGGCTTTTTAACTTTCGTTTTAGCGGCCCCTTTTCGGCCGCGAGCTAGCTCTGTCTCCCGTTCCGTTTCTGACATACTTTCTTGGATGTCTGACAAGGCTCTCTGACCTGCTTTTATCACCTTTTCACACTTTTCATCCTGCAGGCAAGCTCTAATCAGTTTCCATAGTGGTCTAGTGCCTCCTCTCAAGTGTCCCTCTTCTTCCTCTCTATCAAGATCTTTCCCTAACTTGTCCCAGCTCGGGATGGAGAGGGACCCTGAACAGATAAACCAGGGGGCAACACGGTCTACTTCTTTTACAAATGATCCTAAAACTTTGGTGGAGACCTTCAAATTTCGCTCTTTGAGAACTGCCTGTAATGCTGAGACTAACGATGGTGCGTTTCCCATGGTGCCTCTTTATTTACAGAGAACCATCAGCCACCACCCTTAAAAGCGCGTCTCTCGGAACTCACCTCTCCGGGCTTTCTTCTGTCCTGCAGTTCTGAATCCTCTCCAGATGTCTGAAGGGTCCTCCCTGTGCCAGTGATGTTCTGGTTCCCGGGTTTCGGCACCACTTGTCGCGCGCCCCGTCCTCGCCGGCAAGAACAGCACGCAACAACAGTAGGATTCTTCTGCAGAAAGCTTTAATCTTCAGCTCTTTTGTGATACAATCATCAGGGGAAGGACCCAAAGGGAAAGACTGGGCTAGCTATATAGTTCTCATGCTCCAAGCTGATTGCGCGCTGCCTGTGATGCTTCATTAGCATAGCTGCTACGATACGCCAATTGGTTAGCAGGTGAAGGTCTAATTAGCATGTGGTATGCGGCCAGGAAGTGGCGGGATTATCCAGAAGTAGTCTTTGTTTTGCCTACAACTTTTTCTCAAGCTGGGTGCCATTTTTGGGTGCGGCAGGTATGGCTACCAACACTCCGCTACCAAAACTGGAGGTTCTAGGTCTGAGTTTAATAAGAGAGATGACAATTTCACTTACATGATTTGGATAAAGAAGAGACATTATATTCTAGACACTGAAGTCCCCAAGAGTTTGGGTGATAGCCACATGTATGGTATAGCAAAGCAAGGATCCTGTGGTTCAAAGTCACCCTATTCCTTTTAACATAGACAAGTATAATTAAGCCATGGGGATCATAGAGTTCCTTATCATTACCACAAACAGAACTTCACATCCTGGATAACCCCATACTCCAAACCTTTCCTCTTTTCCCCTAACATCTTAATGTATTTGCCCAGTGTCCTGCTCTCTCTGTCTGGCATGCTGGGGGAAAATAATAGTTTTGAAAATGCCCAGTGGTAATAATGGCCAAAATATCTTCTGACAGCAATTCACTTACTTATTCAACAAACATTTGCTGCCTCCCTGTTACATACAAATCAGATACTATGTAGGCATCAGCACTATAGTAGCAAGACAGAAAGGATCCTTGTGCTCAAAGTGCACATGTTCTAGTAACTTAAATTACTGTGAGGATCTTCACCTTTAGAAACATCTCTACTGCCAAACCTATGTTGAGCAGTATGAAAAAGGGAACATGATCTGCAGTCATGATTAGAAGACCCAGCTTCAAGTTCCAGCTCAAATCTTTTATTTATTCTTCTAAAATCCACTATATACAAGGAATTATGCCTGGTGCTAGTGATACAGAAATGACTAGGGGAGAGAGACAGACTGTTAAAATGCAATGTGCTAAGTGCTATAGAAAAATCACTATCAACGTGCTTTGGAATTATAGAGAAAGGAGCAGGTTGGTCTTTTTGAGAAAATGTAGACAGCTTCAGAGAAGACATGAAATTTGAGCTAAGTAATTAAGGAGCAAGTACTTCCTAGGTAGAGAAAGTAAGGTGGATCTATGCTTTTATATGTATAGAAGTATATAGCATTTGGGGAAAAAGTTGGCATGGCTGATAAGAATTTCAAGCAGATGGGAGAAAGTATAAGGAACACAGATTGGCCAGAGATCTGTCTCTGTATTTCTATCATCATTTCACATACCAGTTCTGTCAATCCCACACATTCATATTGCACAGCACAGAGAACCACAAATAAAATTTACCTCTGTAAATGCTCCTTTTTTCAGAGTATTCATATATGTATGCATGTTACAGATATATATTTTAGCCTGTAAAAAATATCATAATGAGATGTAACAGTACTGAGAAACTTTATACTCAACATTCTGGTGATTTGATTTTACCAATAGTTTTTCAAATTTGACTTGGAATATGAAGTATCTTTAGCCCCTATCAAGACAGAAGAATTAGCCACAAATGCCATACAATTGAACACATCAGATTTTACATCAGGAAATCCTTCACTTGTACTTTGAAAATCTTTGACTGAATTAAATGATGTTTAAAATCTATTGCTTCAGAATCATTGTGGTAGATTGAAAGCAATGCTCTGCCATGAACCAGAGGGTAATTGATTACAAGAAGGTAGAGTACTCAAGAAATTTCTAGCACTCATTCAGTAGTTGCTATCCAATAACCCATGCCCCCAGCCTTCATGAAGCGGTTGGAGAAACAATATGGATAAACATATTGTTTTGTTATCTTTAGTGCTGTTTGCCACATAATTCTAATCGCTCCAAAGCATTTTTCCTTTCTCACCTTATGGCCAGTGATAATAGCTGCTTTTATCAGCCTGTTTCCAGAATGGAGACAAGACAAAACAGATACTCAGCCACTTTGTACTGCACAGAGCAAGTGAAAAATATTTTGTTGTTATAAACCACTAAAAATTAGTGATTGTTTGTTACTAGGCATAATCTAGCTTTGCTGACTGATAAATTTAACAGATTAGAGAGTTGAATCAATTCAGTTTCACAGTATGACCAACTATTCATGTATCAAACAGATGTCATGTGCTAGTATGTGCTATATATTTTATTTTCATTTTCATACCAGCTGGGTAGGCATTTACATTTGAAAAAGGATGAAGCTGAAGCTCCAAACAGGAAGCTTTGGAGTGACAGACAAACCAAGTCCTCTTATTTCCAAATTTATCCTCCCTTTCACTATCCTTCATGACCTCTCCTACTATTTCTAGGGCAAGATGTAGTCTTGACAAAGTAACCCAGATATCATCTGAGGTTTGACCTTCAAGATCTATACACTTGTCTTGAATCCCATTTCAATGCCTTGTGGAAAGTCAAATCCTCTCCAAGAGTTTTGCAAATCCCCAGAGGGCTTATGAGCCCCAAGCTTTTGTCTACTTCCTGGAATCCTGATTCCTTATTCTACATTTACAAAATGTGAAAACAGAGCTGAAACTGAGCTCCTTTGCCAGTTCTAAAAAAACAAAGCCAACCAACCAGCAACAAAAACCTCACTACATACACATATGTACACACACACAAACACATAAACACAAACACATAGCATTGGGCAGAGACGTCTGACAGTTTATCTTAGATCAAACAACTGAAACAAGTGACCTATGCCCCTCAAGACACCTAAATTTCCACCTGCTCCTGGCTCATTTTCCTCTCGCCCTTTCTACTCTCCTCCTGGATTTCCCCTGGAATTCCAAATTCCATTCCCTGTACCACTGAGAACAAGTCATCTCTCCCTACTTCTTACTTACCAATCTGCACAGTCAAACTCAGAAAGTCTCTCAGCCTTCTATTTAATAGAAACTACCCTTTTTAACAGTCAATTGTGGTTATTTTTTTAAAATACTTTTTCTGTTATCCAAACTTAAAAATGTTTCTTCTCTGTCTTCCTTGATGTAGTCTAGAGCCCTTTCAGATAGAAATGTAGAACCAGCTTCAAGTCAATGCCTATTCAAGCCCCTTACATAATACCATCCACTATCAGACATATCTTGAGATCTGTGCCAAACAAAGAGAGCAAAAAGATCCAGCCCCTACCTTCAAGATGTTTACCATCACAATGAAGATCCATGATAATTATACATGAAATATCTTGAAAACCTCCCAAGTTGTTATCTGCATTGTAGCATTGGTGAAGGGACATGAATTCAGTGAGGAGCTAATGTGGTTAAGCAAGGTCTCATGGAGAAGCTGGGACTTGAGAAAGGACAAAATGGATGCACAGGGTTTGACAGATATGCAAAATGGGGAGGTTCAATCTGAGCAGTGAATAAAGTAGACGTGATAGAGTGTAAGTCACGACAGGGCAGTGAGAGACATCTTGGTGTATGCTAGCAGCATTTCATCTCGTTCTCCCTCTTTCTAGTCAACTTGCCCAAGTCATAGAGTAATAAAAAAAACAAAAGTTGTATCAAATGCAAGTGTTTTTACCTGAAGCTCAACACTCTTTCATACCTGAGTAGTTCTCAAATGGTGATCCCCCACAGCAGTAGTTTATCATGAGCTGGACTGATGGATTCTACATCTAAAACCTGGTCTTTTTCTAATTGTTGAGGGAAAATAGTAATGGATAATGTTTTGTTCAACTTTGAGTTTTTCTTCTTTAAATTTTTTAGCTCCTTTTCTTAAGTCTCCACTCACTGACAACAAAACAATACATAACAAGTTGCAAGTAGGTATTAACGAGAAAATCTGCTCTCTTTGTTTTGCTTCATTTGTTTATTTGTTCTTTCATGACCATGTAAATACCTATAGAGAGAGAACTCAGTCTTGGGAGCCATTCTGCCTGGGTTTACATCTCTGTCTCACTGCTTACGAGCTCTGTGCTCTTTCTTGGGCAAGTTATTTAACCTTTTGTTACCTCGATTTCCTCACCTGTAAAACTGGGATACTTTACAACACCATTTCACAGGAAAAACTCTACCATCAGGAACACTGATGACAACTAATAATAATAATAGCTAACATTTACTGAGAACTTATTGAGCACAGTCAGGCACTAGTCAATTTTTTTCAGTAAATATTAACCATTATTATTATTATTATTATTTTGTCATCAGTGTTCCAATGCTGGAGTTGTTCCTAATATGTATAATGGAAAGGAATGAATCATTATCTCATAGTGTTCTTCAATGATCTCCTGACTGTTGTGTTCTCTGCCACCTGAAAAACATTTGAGAAGCCCTGCATTGCTCAAGATTGATGTCATTCTTCCTTCACACACACTCTCAAAACAATAACTTTCCACCTGAATTTCAAAATAGAACATTTGCTTCCAGTTGGACAAAAATCTCTGTTCTGATTCCATTAAGGCATTCAGAATTCATTGACTGCTTGGGCATATGCTAGATAAGGGGGGAAAGTCCTAGAGGAGGATGCTGAAGATTTTCTAGTATTATTGTTGTTTTGGGGTTTCTTTATTTATGTTTTAGGCAGGGGTACTATTAAATGTAGTGTAGTTCTCAGCTGTAACTGAGAATCGTGGTCTGAACTTCTTCCTATGGCTTCAAATGCCGCTGCTTCTAATAACAAGCTGAGTTCTTACTACAGTGGAGAAAATTGAATAAGAGGCATTGCAAGTCCATTTTAAGATTCTCCCGTAAGCAAATTAATCCTGACATCATTGTGAAACTGAGTACATTCTGTGATTATGTGGTTACTCTGAAGTAGGACAAGGAGTCCCTGTCAATCATCCTTGTTCATAGATCTCATGGGTTAGGATGCTTTCATTCAAATCAGGTAGAGAAGTTCCAGGTGGTAAGAATTCTCATAGATTCTGCATTACCTAAGGAGAGGATATGAAATTAAATGACCAAATTATTAAAACATCACTACTCTTCTAACCATTAGTCATTGTTTACAGACTGACATTTTACAAATAAAACCAACACCCTGATGAGGGCATAGCTATTTGCATCACAGAAGTTTCCTTTCTAATAACAAGCTTCTAATAACAGACTGTGGATTTTGGATTTATTAACGTAGGTATTTCAAGATTATCCTGTTTGAGAAGACCACAATGAACCAATTGCTGTAAGGTCTCACTGAATTGGAATAGGGTAGCCATTTTTAATGGCCCAGGAAATATCTGTGTCATGAACAAAACTACATGATTAAGTATCTCAGAAATCAAGGACATAGCTCCCACAAGAAGTACTTTCTACAAAGCATAGAGAAAAATCTTTAAATAACTATCTTAACAGAAAAGTACCTGTACCATAATCTCTACAGTTAATTTCAGATATAGCAAACCATCCAAGCTGTAGAAACGTGCACTAAAACTCTACTCAAATTTAGCAATGGGAAGTTCAAGTTCTCCAAAAAGAAGGATAATGTTAGCCAAGCATGCTTTTCAGAATCCATTAGACTGGAATCCAGGAACATTGTTAGCAGTGCCCATAACCTGTCATCAGGAGTTCTTGGTTATTCAGATACAGTGAATCCCAAGGATTGGAGCATAGTCAGCAAATAAATAGGTCAAGTTGCTTTTGATAAATACTTTAAATAGTGGTTAATAATTACATGGCTTGATATTAGTCATTTTTTAACAAATGTTATTTCAAACCCTCATAACTTTGTAAGGTGAGTGCCATTATCCCGATTTTACCAGTGAAACAAGTAAGGATGGGATGTGCTGGGTCATCCTTTAAACGCCTAGGACATAGTAACTGGCTGAGCCAGGAAAAGCAGTTTTGCTCAGCACCAAACCAGGTACATTTCCCTACAGACTGAACTACTTCCCCAGTGTTCACGTGGTGCTTTTTGATGTATTAATTGCCTCACTGGCCCTAGTCAACAGCTCTCTGATGTAGGTTTTCTTATCACAGTTTTAAGAACAGAAAAACTGAGGTTCAAGAAAATAAGTGACAGCTACAGACCTCCACACAGGGAGTAAATGGCATTTTTCTTCCAATGGTACCACAGCGTACCTGCCTGGAATTAGCAATTGAACTCCACCATCAACCAGGAGAATAAGATTCAAATTGAACTGAGTTGTGATAGATGCTTAATCAGACACATTCTGTTTAACTTTTTACAAAGTCTGTTGCCATGGTTGTTAAGACCCCATGCATTCCTTGAGATTACAACAGTCTCACAGCTGACGATGCTGGAAATTGCATTGTGAGGTGTCATTACAAGAGTGAAACCAAAATAATATAAAGAAAATTTAGTTTATAGCCATAGGCTTCCATGCCCAAGGTCACGGTTCCATTTGGAATTGTACCTAAATATTTTTACCAACCTTTGTTATAATTATTATTAAAGAAGTACATAGTCTTCAGAGATAAAAAATTACATATGAAAAAGTAGAAAGGGAATGGGGGGGAATCCATAGTTCTAGCATCCCAGGTTCACTACAACTAACAGTTTGGGGAATTTTTTTGTTGTTCTTTTTACTATGTATAAATGGTTTTATATATCTTTAAGTCATTTTACTGTATATATAACTATTAAAAAAAATTTTAATGAAATATAATTGACATACATTATATTAGTTCCAGGCATACAACATAATGATTCAATATTTGTATATATTGCAAAAGTATATATGACTTTAGATCTCACTTTTCAATGTGCAGCTTTCATTAAACATTATAACATGGGCATAACCAGCACCAGGCTAATTAATGACTGCTTAATTATCTATTTTGAACATGGTTATCAGGATCTGTATATTTTTCTCAAAAGAAGAGTCCTTCCACCTTCTACCAACTGGTCTCTATTATAAAAACATGGTGATGGCATCTTTATACATAAAGTTTTTATTTTTTTAATATTCAGACTCATCTCATTAGATAAACACTCAGAAATAGAATTAATGGTCATTTTTAAAACTCTTAATAGATATTAGTAGTTAAATTGCTAGTAGTCAAATTATTTTCCTAAATGTATGTATCTCCCACTTGTAATATTATTATTCAAATATCCCAATTTCACCAAGTTGACAGAATATCTCCCAAAGTATCCTCTGAAAACCTGATTGAGCCTGTGTCATTCATTCTGAACTTAGCCAATATACCAGTTCATCCTCATGCTGGGAATAATCTTTGGCTCCAAGGAAAAAATGGAAGACTTTCAACAGATAATCAGTGTACTCAAGTCAGCACACTGTGTTTTTAACCACATCCTCCATTTCACTATTGCCTAATAATTGGGCATTGTAAAGAATGCGATTGCAACCACAAACTCTTAAGCAGTGCCATTTACAGAGTTTTTGGACAATCTGGTTCTGGATGTTCTTGCTGGTAGTGGGACTTTGCAAAGCCTAGCCTCGTCCAAGTTGGTCAACAGTTGATCTTTGATGAAGCAACCATCATTTGTGAAAGGTCATTTCAAGTTACATGCCTTCTGTTAGAAATTCTTTTTCCCATAAAATCTTCTAGTGTTGGGATAGCTTTAAAGAAATATACCTTAAAAGGGATATAGATATTTGCAAGGAGATAGAGAACTTAATTCACCAAACTCCTTCTCTGGGCTGAAGAATAAAAGGGATATTTCCAGAATAGGAAAAGAGGGGCATTATCTCAACTGAGAAAAGGAAGATGGAGGGGCAAGAAATGTGGGGACAGGGTCAGAGACTGGGAGAGAATCTTTTTGTTTTTGTTTCCATAGGTTGGAAACAAAAAGAGGGGAAATATTTTTCATATCTTTGGACAGAGAGATGAATGATGAAGAATTTTAATATATATAATGTATTTAATGTACTTTGCTGAATGTTATACTGTATAAAACCCCTGGAGAGGTCCTTCAGGAAAAGAAAGTAAGGATCCACATTGTTTTCCAGTTTCCTGGAGTCAAAATTATCCCGGTTTGGGTGGGGGTGTGCCCGCAGGTGCTCCCATGGGAATGCTTTGTGTGTCTCCCGGCAGGGGCAGGCCTCAAGGGGACTCATCTGTATTTACGTCATGTAACTATTTTCCAAGGAAGCCACTGTGAACTGACTGGGCCTTCACAAAAGCTCATACACTTAATATGCTGATATGCTCCTATCAATGTGTACCTCTCTCATCGCATTGCCAACCCCCAGATTATGACTTTCACTTGTGAAATCTAGAATCTCTCTTTTGCTATCCTGATGACTGAAACTCTGACCACTGCTCCCAACTCTCACTCACATTTTTGCTCTTCTTCCCAGTATGGGCTTTGCTTGCTTATGTACCCTATACACACTCCCATAATATTGCCAGCCTTGCCTGATTGCTAGTATTTGGCTCAGCAGTTTCAGAGTGGCCTAGGCAGTTAGCATCAGTCTATGCAGCAGAGATAGCATACCAATCACATAAGGGAAGATAAACTCATGTAAAGACTTTTGGTTGCATTATATCATTTTGACAAATCATAAATCAGAGAGGAAAATCTAGAAGTCAAGTTGAAACTTCAATATCATCTTCTTAAGCTTTAACATCAATACTCTACCCAACACCCAATAGGAGTAGAGTCACATCTTATTTAAAGACTAGTTTCCAGTGTTGGTTTCAGGTAAAAATTCAATAGAGTAAAAAAAAAAAAAATACTCTGGAAAAATCTCTAAAATCATCCATAAAGTTTCATATAATATAATCCTTCAACAATTCTAAAAGAAGCAGTTTTTCCTCTTGGATTAGAATGGATTACCAGTTCTTCAGTTGGACACCAGAGAAAATCATTAGCATGTGTTTAGGAGTCATATTGTATTAAGAAACATAATCTGTGTCTTGAACTCTTGACCTAGAATGAGCACAGCAAGATGCTCCCACTAGAAGAGACACTTGGCCACTTGGAGAGACCTAAGGACACCAGAATCATAGCTTCCAATTTACATTCACTCTGAGATATAAAATCACTGAGTGGAAATATGAGCAGAAATTTCACAATAGCTATGATATAGCTATCCCTAGACTAAAGCAAGGGTGGTAAGCCTTCTTGGAGTATGCATTCACTCCTTTATTCCAGAGATACACCATATGCCTTCTCCGTACAAAAATATGTTGGGTACTATAGCAGTTTATAGAGAATCAAAACATATCCATGATCTAGAATCTCTTGATTCTCTAGGATCTCATTGTCTGGGAAGGGAGAGACAGACAATTGAGTCACTATTGAAAATTCCATCCACCAACAGAATGATAGGCATGAATTTATGGGAATGCAGTGGGAGGTCTTATTAACTGCCTGGATGGGTTATGGTTGTAATCACAGAAGCTTCGAAGAAGAGGTTGTTGATGATGAATTTATTATTCTCAGTGCTAAAAAGGGTCTGGTAGCTCCCACTCTAAAGGTAAAAAATATATAATTCATGGCATGGTTTCCCCAAAAGCAAAGATTACCATCTTCCTAGTACTCTTTGTTCATTCCTTCATAACTCATTCATTTACTTTTTCAAGCACTGTGCTATAGAGATTAGAATGTGGGTGCTGGAGTCCCTTAGCATGGATACCCTGTGTAAATTTGGCAATCACCCAAGCTTTCTAAATCTTAATTACCTCCTCTTTAAAACATGAATAACACCCATATCTTGGGATATTTTTAATTGAGATGATACATTCAGAGTACTTGGCATAGAATAAATGGTCAATAAATACACCTGTTGTCAGTCACTATGCTGTTTTTAAAGATGACTAGGAGCTCTGAGAAAAGTAGAGAGGATTCTAAGCCAAGGAAAAAGCTTATGCAAACAAATAGAATTAAGAAAGCATACCGTATATTAAGGGAACAAGACAGTTCTATCTGGTCATTGTGTAAAGCATGTGGTTGAAGGGGGCAGCAAGTGATGAGACTGGAAAGATAAACTAGGTTGAGACTGTGAAAGACCTTGTAAACCATACAAACGAGTCTGAACTTATCCTGCAGGCATGGAGGAGACAATGGAGGTCTTTAGGCAGGAAGGCAACATTATGACTTTCTTTTAGGGAGAAAATTCTGTCAACAGAGTATGTGAGAGACTGGAGAGAGGAGAATAGGAGGCAGGGATATCAGAGGGAAACATTCACAATAATCCTGGCAATAAAATCCAGGGTGGTGGTAATAAGTGGTAAATAAAGTAGAAAAATTAGATTTGAGGCCTCCTTCTAAGGATGCCTTTTAAGGTAGGATTAACATGGCGTGTAACTGATCAAATGTAAGGAACAAAAGGAAGAGTCCAGAATGGCTTGACTAGAATAAGTCTAGAAAGACAAAATTACAGAGGTGCTAGATTTTGGTGGTCAGATAAGTAATAAGTGTTTGCAAAACACGTTAGTGGAACTGTTAAACAGGCAGTTGAAAATTGGGTCTGGAGTTCATTGCAAAGCTCTGAGCTAAAGATATAAATTTGGGAATCATCAGAGAATAGTAAGCAGTGAAAGCTCTGGGAGTGATTCCAGAAAGAGGAATTCAACATGCTATCTTCTTAGTCTATTGCATTACTTTGCCTGGTATTCACTTTTCTAAAATGAAGCAAAGTATAATACATGTCACATGGTCTCCAAAAATTGGGTCTTTGTGCCATCCTAGAGCTGTTTGACTTTTGCCACATTTTTATTCCACAAAATGTAACCATGGTCAACTCACCTCCCTTTCTAATGCATAGGAAGTATCCTATGGCATTGAATTAATCAAAAGAAACATGCTTCTTAGACTTTGGGGCTTTGTTACCTCTTGATAATGGCCAGAAACTATAGCCTCTTACTACAAATAATTTGACTCAACTTTGCTTAGCCACAAAATATTGGAGAACTAAATCACTCATTTTTATAAGGCAAGAATAAACTCATCTTCACAAAATAAACCACATACACATTGACCAAGAAGTGCATCTTTTTATTATAGAAATCAAAGTTCAAAGGCCTTCTATACCTTTATCATTTCTCTTTCTCTCAGCTCTTTAGGGTGGGATTCTTCTCTAAAGATAAATCTAAGCTCTTTGTTGTGTTCCAGATTCATAATAATTTTCTATGACCCTTCTATGACAAGAAATTTTGAGCACCCAAGATGTCTGCAAAAGAGTAGCTTCACCTTAAACATCAGCCCCTAGGCCAGTTATTTGAAGCAAATGAATGACCAAACACTATCATTTTTAAAAATAGTTCATCATTTACCTCAGTTGGGTGTGAAGAAGTTATAGGCAGGAGTATTATTAGAGATCCATAATGCTTCATCATCTTCAAGATAAATATTGGGTGAAAAAGAGCATTCAGACTACCAAGGATTCTCTCAAGCTGACTGATGAACAAGATTAACCAGAATGGCTTGTCATTTCCTCATTGTTCAACATACCATGTGTGGTTAACAATAGGAGTCAGTTATCCCAATTACCAGTCAAAGAACATAGAACTGAAATTTAGAAACCTTGGGTTCACATCCCAGCTCCTATGCTGAGCAAATCATTACATTTTCTAGGGGGTCAGTGTCTATTTGTAGAACACTAAAAACATTACCACCCTTACAGGTATTTTTTTCCACACTAACAGAATAATAGATGTGAAAACACTCAGCTTGGTAACAAGTAAATATAGACTTACCCCAAATATCAATACTGTCTCTAGATAAGATTATGGTCTGCTTATACTAGATATTGAGTCTTTGCTCTAATGACTTAGTGGGCTGGAACTATTGAGGTCACAGATCTTGGACCACATTAGATGGAGAATGTAGCAAATACATTCCTCTTTTGGTCAGTAGAAAATTCAAGACTTTTAAGAAGTAGTTGCTCCTCTGATTGCAATTTTTCAGGTACTCCACAAAAGAACACACCTTTACAACATTAAAAAGGTGTAATCAGCTGGTCACATAAACCCTGAAGTGAGAAAAAAGTGGTTTTTCTACACTTACAGAACTTGAGACAGATAAGGTAGAGCATCCCTGAGATTTAGTGAAGTTTTGTGTAGAGAACTAGCTTCCTCTAAAACCCTAAACTAGAGTTGCCTTAATATTTAACATAATATGCATAACCAAAATTTTGTGTAATGTGCAAACCTATTTCTGTTCCTTAGGGGAATTTGTCTATGTACATTTCCCTCTCCAGTGTAAAAATTTGCCAGGAGAAAATTCCAAAGAAGTTCCACTGAATACGAAGAATGCCAGAGAGCAAATTTAGCAAATAATCCATCTTGTAAAACTCAAAGGGTATTTAAGAGAGGTTTCATAGGTTCAAAGGAAAAAACACAATTAATTAATATTTTAGAGCTCAATTTCAGAGTCCAGTATATGTAATTCATAAATTCTAATGAAATAGGCACATATTTAGCAGACTCTAACCAATGGGAAATTGATTTCTGGAGCTCACCTGACATTCACTCCACAGCTTGCTACTGATACAAAGAAAGATTAATTGTACCTGGCCACACAGAACCAGTGAAGGACGTTTGAGGTTGCATCTTATTCATGACCAAATCCTCTCCAGCCAGCCATGCAACTTCTTGGAACCATCTGTGAGAAGTTATGGACTTTGTCATCCTGGGCCATTTATCCAAGCATGATGTTTAATTAGTGCACACAAAGTTGATGTGAAAGGCTTGGCAGCTCATCCCTTCACCCCTTTTGGGTTCATTGCCTCATTAGAAAAGCCCTGGATGGCTGACCAGCCAGACAAAATTAGCAAGCCCATTTTTCTAGCCATCCACTATAGCAGTAACTAACATTTCCATAAAGATTTAAGGTTTACAAACTACTTGTAGGTATACAATACTCTCTGTAGTAGACAAAGCACCAAACCTTAGATTTGAAAGTCCCAAGCATAAATCCCAGTTCTGCCATTATGTAACATTAGGAAAAGTATTCTTTCTTCTTTATGTCTCAGTGTTCTCCTCTGTGAAAGGCCTGTGTAGAAATTATTAGGATTATCTGAGATAGTACATGTGAAAATAATGACTCCTTTGTAGGTGTTCAGGTGTTCAGTGATCATTGCTGTGATCCAGTCTACTGCCTTCCAACTTCTCCATCCACTTAGTTTAAAGAACAAAATGTTTTCTATGCATCTGGTGAGATGGTGGCCCCAGAAAGCTCCTCTGAGTAGATTGGACAGCCAATGACTATAGAGGTTAACTTACAAGACCATATTAGGGAAAAATGGAGTGAAAGATAGTGTCAGATAAGTCTATGTGTCTCCAGACAAGATCTCATTGGCAATCCAGTCCTCCTAGAAATTACTTTCTAGCTAAGCAAGATTCTTATTGGTTACTGAACCAACATGGGTACACTATGTCCATGAGACCAAAGGGAACAGTTTGGACAAAACACAGAAGGCTCTTAACATTTGAGTCTAGAATAGAGATCTTGCCTCACCTCCTTTTTTCCATGCTCTATTTCAAAATTCCACAACTGAGCCCTGAGCTCCCTCAAGAGAAGGGGGCTGGAGCTCATACAGGAACAGTATTTGAGGGAAAGCAGTGATTACCTCTCCTATCGTTCACAGTCAAATAAATATTTACTAAGTAAGGACACACAGCATACATTAAAATTAATGCTTCACACAGCTTTGGAAATGTCTGTCATATCTGTCAATGTTTCAATAGCTCCATGACTGTGAATGGCTCTGCTGTCTCTCAGTGAGAGCTGCCATTTCCCTGACGGTGCTCAGCAGGAGATCAGGACAGATTACACACTCAAAGGACGGGCAGCTAAGCAGAGGAAAGCTCAAGGGAGAGACAGCTGGCTTCTGCTCAGTGAGGTCTGTGGCCATTCTATAGTATTTGGGGAGAATAATTTAATGGTGATTTCAAATGAAAAAAAGGAGCTGCACCTAATCAGGCATCCATGTTTATAGACTATTAGCAAAAGAACACTGAAGAAAACTGACAATCATCTTTCCTTGGTTAAATAGCCTACGTAGAGCTATGTCTTCTGTATGTCAAGTTGTCACCAGCCCAAGGGTTTCAGAAGGGACAATTTGCACTTAAAAGATATTGATGCACATGTTTACCCAAGTGTCATTCACCTATGCCTATGCAGTGTAGAGATATTTAGACTTGGATAATTTTATTTTAGTGCGTTCTCCTCCTCTAGGAACAGTGTCAACTCCTGACTCTAAGCTGGATGCTAAAATGATGGCTTCCAGGTTCATTAATGGTATATTTATGACCCCTTTAAAATGCCAGGGATCTATTCTTCTTGGAAAATATACAAGGCCATGAAGAAAGCCCTATTTTTCAGCCATTGCTCTTTCCATCGGCACCTCGGGTCCTACCGCATCTACAGTCACCAGAAGATGGAAGAAAATTTGACCAGCTATTTGAGACAGTGAGAGAAACAGATTTGGAGAGCTGTAGAAATGGAGAAAGTAAGAGGTGCAGTGGGAAATAGCAAACAGAGAGGTATGTGTTGCACAGTTGACTACATTTTCCCAAGTATTCAGAAATGAATTAGTGACATTCCTGAATGTGCTGGAATGTCTTGCTTCATTCCAGCTGTGTTTTCTCTGTGACTCATACATTAGGGGGTCCCATCTCTTCAAGCTCTTATACGTGAGTCGTCCTGTTTTAACACCATTGCTGGCTTCCTGCTGTTTTTGTTGGAAGCACACTTCTTTTTGTTAGGAAGAAAGCCAGTCCTCTCTATCAATATATTTATCAATGGATATGTCTCCCCCATAACAGGTATTTTACATCCTAAAAATGAGATTGGAAAATCATTACAGGATCTCTGTCTCTAATATTTCTTGAAGCTACCTGGGTGTTGAAACACTTTTATTATGTCAGTATAAACTGCAGAGACTTGCACATATAACTCCAACGTTCAGAATCAACATAGGTCTTAGTTTGGAGGCAAAATATGACATGAGGATTCTTGCAAGGGAGATTTATTGAAGAGGTGTTCTCAGGAGAGACTGATAAGTGTGGGGAAATCAGGACAGCAAAGGGGAAGAAGCCAAGCATGGTGCAAGCTCAGGTGAAACTCTAGCCTCAGTCTGAACCTGTGCGGAGCCCTGGAGGGTACATGATGCTGTAGATTCAGGTCCACTTTGAGGCAAGGGAGTTGGAATTTCATATTTTGAAGCAGTAAACCACTAGCTCCAGGACACCCCTGAGGAACATAAACCTACCAAGCACTTTGGCTCTTGGTAGGTCTGGGCAAAGAGTTTCCTATGCCCCAAGGGTAGTCCTCTCAAGAGCTTTTAAGAACAGACACACAGGGCTAGGGGATGACATCCAGGGGGATCAGTGTGGAGCACCAAAGGCATCTGTCTTGACACATGATCATTTCACTAAGTAAGCACTTACTGTCCACTATGTGCCAGGTACTATGCCAAGTACTGGATTTATAAAAATGAACCATAAATGATTCCATGAAAAACTTCAACAGCTACAGGAAGGGACAGACATATAAAGAGGCCACAAAATACAATGTGTTTGGTGCTGTCAAGGATAAAAGTGCTACGAAATCTCAATGAACAAGTGCATAATAGCCAGGGGTAAATGTCATGCAAAACTTCAGAGAGGAAATAATCTTTAACATCTTACACTTTCAAACAAGGAGAAGAACTTGAAACCACTGTGGAAGGATGAAGTTCTGCACACTCAGCTTAGCTGAGCTCTGCTCACACCCTGCATTATTGTTGTTGTTTTTTCTGAGACAGTCTTTAAATATTCACCAAGAAAACATTTACTGAGAACCTGATATGTTCCAGAAACAACAATGGGCACAGGGGAGACAAGGAAAAAGAACAGTTCCGACCCCTAGAAAAGTTCATACCCTGAGCACATCATTTTCAATGGTAGAAGGTCAGATTTTCCATCTGAAAAATAAGGTTTATACACCCACGATACCTGTCAATACCCAGGAATAATATGTGAAAACATATGAGCTCAATGGAAGTATTTTAAGTAATTAAGATCTCAGAATCTTGCAGGAAGAAAACAACAGGTAATTTTTCTGTGTGGAAGATGTGGGCACAGTCAGCCACAGACTTAAACTCAACTCTCAGAATAAGTGAGTATTAGCCCGAGTGGAATATCTAAAATGTCTAAATATATGGCCAAAACGTAAAAATAAAAGTAAATGAACCTTAAGCTCCCCGTGTACCACAGGCAGCTAAGCAGAACCACATATAAGAAAGTGTCGGAATGAACGATGGTAGCACGCAGGGCCCAGCTGTAGATGTGACCGTCAACAGAAAACGAAGAAGGGAAACAAATACTATGGAGGAAAAGCCAATCCTACGTGATTCTTGCCTCGTTGTCTGCCCCAGTGCACCAGCTAGATGTCCTCCCTTGGGGTTAAGGAGGTAGAACCCCAGACAGCCAGGTTCTACCTCTTTAAAGAAATAATCCAAATCCTCTTAATTCTAACAGTTTTTACAACACTCATTGAGGTCTTTGCAAATCATCTGGTCTTATTTCCTGTCTCTTCTATCCCCAACAAGTATGTAAACTCTTTGAAGACAAAACAGATCCTTACTATTCTTTTCAGTCTCCCCAGGCTGAGTGGAAAGCAAATGAAAGTCAAAACTCATGCTGGCCAATGGAGGAATAGACAGCGTCCTCAAGCTCTAAGCGTGCCTCAAATTGAAGACAAAGCAAAATGTGGGTGCAGGGGGAGAGCATACATTGTCAACAATGCAGATGAGTCATCAAACTTTGCGCAACTAGCATGGAAACAAAACAGAGAACAGGCTAAAATCAGGATCTGACTACTGAAAGAGATGAGGACTCTAATCAAAGGACTAACAAAAGCAAAGGGTAAGAATCAATTTAGGGAATAAGTCATGATCTGAGCTGTCAGGAGCCGAGGCAAGAAGTTAGAGAAGTAAAATGTGAAAGTTAGGTCTGGACATATTGTACAGAACACTCTCTGCTGAAACTAATGCCCTTTTATTTTTAATTTTTTTGGCATACAAAAAGCTGTACATAATTAATGTATACAAGTCAATAAGGTTAGAGATAAGTTACATCTGTGAGACCATCACCACCATCTATGCCATAAACCTACCCATGACCTCCAAGTTTCCTTCTGCCCTCTTATTTATTATAATTACTATTATTGTTATTATTTTGTGATAAAAACACACATCTACCCTTTTAGAAAAATTTTAAGTGTACATTATGGTATTGTTTCTTTTTAAGTTATTTATCTTTAGTTGATAATTAGAACATTTTGGACAACAAGCTACCTACTCTTCAGCAATCTTTGAACTTATTATTTCTATGATATGGAGCCAGGCCTCTGTGCTCATCATCTATGTAACTCTTACAGTCCTGAATGGTGGCATTCTAATCACATTTCTCAAACATGAAAACTAAGGTCTAGTGGGGTAAGTGACTCGTTTCAAAAGTCACAGAGCCATGTTCTATTGAGAGAGGGCCACCTTAGCAAAGGAGATGGCCTATGTCAAACGTCTTTGTAATTTTTTAAAATTACTGAGTTTAAAGTGTTTTCATTTTTAAATTTCAGACTCTCTATTACATTCCAGCAAATGCTGTAAAAATTTAAGATCTATAGCAGTTCAGATGAAGTATGTAAAGTACAGTTTCTAAATCATTGAGTTCATGGTCATGTCGTCTTACCCACATCGCCTTCTTTAACAAACATCCAAGCACGGGCTCTTCTTAGGGGATGTCAAGAATGAGGTGACTGAATCATAGCTGAGTCCTTCATGAATCTTCTGTCTTATCAACTATGAGTGGTGACACACATCTCACTTTCCTTACTTCAGACATCTCAGACATCTTTGGTGGAAGTAAAGCAGAAGGTAATTAGGACCAAGTAAGGACAGTCCGCAAGTCAAAATGCCTTCCTCCTTACATGATCCTGACCTTCACGGTTGTTGTGACGGTCAAGGAATAGTAAGCCTTGGTTGTCCAATCCTTAGCAGAAGTGGGAGTGCTGATACAAATCACGGCACCAAATATGTTGTGGGTCAAGTTTGCTCTCGTCGGTTCTTGTCCCCACCGAAAAAAGAATTGAAAGGCATAGCCACAATAATGAAGCAGAGCTAAAGTGTTATTTGAATACACCCCAAGGGAGGAGCTGGCCAGGGTCAAGGCAGACGAAGGCCAGCACAGGGTTGTAAATGCTACAGTGTACAGTCGATCTCTAGGACTTACTCCTCTTATAGAAGTAAAACTTTGTACCATTTGACTAACACTTCCTCATTTCTCCTTCCCCCTAGCTCTTGGCAACAATATTCCACTCTTTGCTTCATGAGTTTGATTATTTTAGATTTAACATGTAAGTGGTATCATGTAGTATTTGTCCTTCTGGGTCTGGCTTATTGACATAGTATAGTATCTTACAGGTTCATTCATGTTATTGTAAATGGCAGGATTTCCTTCTTCTTTAAGGCTAATTATTTTCTTTAATAATTCATCCATCAGTAGGCCTTTCCATTGCTTCCACGTCTTGGCCACTGTGAATAGTGCTGCAGTAAACAAGGGAATGCAGATATCTCTTTGAGATCCTGATTTCAGTTTGGATATATACTCAGAAAAGGGATTGCTAGATCATATGGTATTTCAGTGTAATTTTTTGAGGAACCTTCATCCTGGTTTCTATAGTGGTTCTACCAATTTACATTCCCACCTACTAGTATACAAAGGTTCACTTTTATCCACATTCTTGCCAATATTTGTTACATTTTTTTTTTATCAGCCATCCTAACAGGCGTGAAATAAGTGATCAAACTCTTGTTGACAAAAGTCTGTATTCAGTGATCACTGGTGAATTGTGTTGAGGGTCACCTCAAACACCAAGGAGTTAACATGTCTTAATACCTTATATGTAGTTCTGTTTTTGAGAATAAAAACCTCAAAAACTAAAACAACTTCCTCTTCTGTCATTTACAGAATACAGAGACTCTGAAATGGCTATGCCCAAGGGAAAGAATAAGCACTCCAGGCACCAATTTACCAAGACATTTCTGTTGTTTCAAATGAGTATCTTTGGCTTTTTATAGGAATAAGGGTAAAAATTGGTAGAAACTAGCTGAAAGTAGGGGGGAAAGCACTTAAGGAAGCAGAAAAATTGAATACGTAGATCAGCACCATCTCTAGGACTTTCTGTGATAATGGAAACCTTCCATATCTGTACTCTCCAATCAATATGATTGCCACCAGCCACATGTGGGTTTTTAAGCACTTGAAATATGGCTAATGCAATGCCCAAGGAACTGAATTTAAAATTTTTCTCTAATTCTAATCAATTTGAATCAAAATAGGCACATGTGGTTAATGGCTCCCACACTGGACAGTGCTAACCTAGGTCATCACCGAGGTGAAGAGAAAACAATGAAGTAATAAGCATTGAAGGAAGAGAATAAAAAAGAAAAAGAATGACTAAGGTTGAGACAGTGATGAGACTGGGTAACAAAGTTGGTCAATAGAAGGAAATAGTGAACAAGATCATCTGGGAGATCTGTTTTTATTTAGGAGATGATGTGTTGCTAGGAGATATATCAGCCTAAGACCAGAGTTAAAATAGCTTAGCTACGAGAGGTTAGATTGGCAGGAGGCCTTGTCAGGAAATATCAACCGGTTTCTACAATCTGGAAGAATGTTGAGCTAAGAACTCCTTCCATGTTAAACTTCCAGGTTCCTAAATAAAGCCATGTGTAATGTCTGTTTCAGTTTTAGATTAGGCCAAGGAATATCCCTGAAGTCACTTTATTTGATACTACTTCCCAAGGAATAGTTCTCATTATTTGAAAAACAACTCTGACTGGTTCAGTCTTGAAGTCCAGGAAAGAACATTACAGAAAATGATACTTATCCTTGAGTAACATTTCATTGATTTACCAAATGTGCAGATGTTTGTAGCACTTTGTCCATTAATCCTCAGAAAGCCAGAGGACTTTGCTTCTCATTTGTGCAGTGAGGAACTCTCCTCATAGACCAAACAAACCAATCCACCTTGTTCCAGTTCAATCAGAGACATTTTCTGAACACTAGGAGACTCCATTGAGGTCATTAACAATTTCCAGAGTGGGTAAGTTCCAGCAGAAAAAGAATAAGAAGAAACATGTTTTCTTTTATATCTAAACCCAAGAAGCTACTCCCAGATCAAGTCATTTGCAGTGTTTGTTTTGCACCTTCCCCTAAAGGAGGCTATAGCCATCTGACAATCATGTTTATGTTACACAAAAAAGCTGCCCAGTGGAGGAAAAATAACTATCTTCACAGAACTGAAATGTTTAGGAACCCTTCTAAATCATTATCTTGATCACAGGATCATCCTTATTTTGCAAGAGAGATACAAGAGATGGTAGTCTGCACAAGGTTACCCAGCTGGTGAATAGGAGAGACAGGGTAACTTAGATTTCCTTTAGCCAATCCTTTATGAAAACACCTACCCCAGGGCCTGACTCTTGGTCCTGGAATTGCTTCTTTCCTTCCTTCCTCAAGAACATGCACACAACAAAATCCGTACTCTGAAGGCCAAAGGAAAGCTTCCAGACTATAATAGCTAAAAATCACTGGCAGGTAAGCAAAGATGCATCCGTGCATTAGATACTCACTTTTAGGTCCACTGTATGTGAGACAGACTTGGCAAAACTTAACCAGAAGTGAGAACAGGGATTTAGGCTAACAGAGGGGGAAAAAAAGATATTTTAAGTGAAAAAAAAAAGAAAGAAAGGTGAAGGAAATGATACAAATCAGACATTTAAGGTGGACATCTTAGGTCTGAATTAGTGGCTGGTTGATAAGAAGAGCTACATTTTTACCATGTTCCAATGAGCTGAGAGTTTTGCAAAAGTTCCCTTCAAAACAAAAGAAGCAGTTGATTCTGTAGTGGCTGTGGATGACTCTCCAGCATCCATGAGTCCTAAGATAATTTGGTCTGTGCCAGTAATGATCATCCCATCCTCTTTAACAATCGTTACTTTGGGAATAAGCTAACCCACTGGTCTCCACATAAAAATTCTTTCACTCCTAAGCAAAAGACACTAGAATATGTGGCCTCTGTTTGTCCTCTCAAAGTAGAGAATCCTGAACATGAAAATGCTGAAAGATGTAAAGAACATAACTGAGTCACTGAATATCACAATCTTGAAATCCCCTGAGCCTTTGAACTTCTTGCAAAGTGAAATAACCAATTATCTTATTGTCAGCTGTTTGTAACTTGTAGACAAAATTATCCCAACCTGATATAGTCTTTAGCCTCATTTAAAGGTGAGAAAGCTGAGGAGATGATAAGCAACTGAATGACACAGGTTGTAAGGAGTAAAAGTGGGATGTGAGCACATGTCATCTGTTTTTCAAAGCCTATGTTCTTAACCACAAAACAGAGTTGACTCATTTTTGTAAATTTCCAAAAATTTTTGGCCACTGACAGTCACTTTACCAAAAATCTCTTTACTTTTCATTAGAAAACTGCCGAAATTAAGTTACCAAAAAATTACTTGACCAATTACCTCTTCAGATCTACCAGCCTTGATTCTTATGCATTACTCTTTTTTTTATCCAAATTCAGATGCACACTCTCAAGGACCTCAACAACAAGGACAGTGGTTCTTGATTCTACTTGCATTTGTGATACACTTTTAAATACTAGAAATTTGGTGTGTATTTGACGGGCTTAAGTTGACTCCATCAATCACAAAGCATTGTCTCACTGTTGCCCTGGTTTGACATAAATTTCAAATCTTTACTCATTCCTGGCCTTCTGTTGACAGTTCTTACCTTTCCTTGCTGCAAGTAACATTCTGCTTTATACCACATTGTACAACTTGTTCAGCTCATCATATCTTACAACAGAAGTCACTGTAATAAATGTGCATACTCAATTATAAAAAAAAGGAAAACCTTACACTTAGATTCAATATTGGTAGCACACCAGGGAAAGGTTCATGATATATCTGTCAACCTTGACACAACAATTAAGAAACACCAATCTGGTTAAAGAAATAGATTTGTAAACAATTAATTATAATAGTCTAAAGGAATGCTAGAAAGCAAGGTTACTGGAGAGGTTGAAACAATTAATTCTTCCCGAGGGGTTACTAGAGAAGGCTTTACATAGGTGTGGACTTTTGAGCTGGATCTTGAAAGATGAGTAGGCATGCCTATCTGAGAAGAAGGTGGAGAGTATTCCAGGTGGAGGGAATGACCTGGGCAAAGTCATGCTGGCATGACGTGTCCTGTTATAATCACGGAAGAGAGGGTTGACCAGGGAAGCTGGGCATTGCTTATACTAGGAGTTTCATCAAGTCCATTCCCAACAATGAAGAGAAGGAACCTTTGTAAGATTATCTATGAATTTTAAAATAGAAATAATAATTATTATTCCGAGATATACAAAACACTCTACACTTTAATAGAAAATCTACACGTATTATCTAAGTTAGCATTTATAACAACTCATTGTTATTTACACTCTACTGATGAGGAAACCAGATTTCAGAAAGTTTGGATGTCTGCTGACAATCACACAGCAAACATTCAGCTTAAACTAAGTAAAATGCTCTTCCCATGGGATTGCTAGAATTTCTGTTAAGTCTCACCAGTAGAGAAAATAGAGTGTAGTAAGAAGACCTTGATCCAGTTCAAATGAAGATACCTGATCATCGAGAGCATATTTAAGTTGCTGGCCCTTCTCACACCTAGAAATTCCAACTGGATATGCCAAAGTGAATGGAAAGGATGTCATTGTGAGACATGACCTAGCAGGAAGTCACAGCTTTGTGGTCTCTGTAAGGATGGACTTGCTTCATAAATCTAAGACCCAACGGTATACCTACCACTTTCTTAATCTGAATATTATGTCTACATCAGCAAAACATACAGTTAAAATGTGTTAAGGTGCATGTGTGAACAGTGAAATCTGGGACCATGAAGATGGTTGCCAGCACTAAGAGAGTAATAAGTAGGGAAGTCAGAAACTAGGACATTCTTAGGATCAGAAAAGAGAAAAGGCTAGCTTGCCCTCTCATCCATGCTCCCTGTGAAGGATGAAATCTTAGAAGAGGTCCACCCAAGATTATGTTATGAGAAGCACAGGGTCACCACTTGAAATAAACAAGTTAATCCATGACTCATCTTATTTACCCCACCTGGAAATTGCATACCACCCCACATCACACCTGAATGGGAATGACTGGTGCACATGTCCATCTGTGTGCTTGTGCCTCCAATAAGCATTACCTAACTTCTGCAGTTAAAGTAGCTTCCAGCCTCAGGAAGGCTTCCACCCACTCCTAATGAATAAAGGGTTCAATACCTACACTTCCGCTAAAATTCCCTCTCGCCAATGGTTTCAAATCAAACTATTTTCATGGGACTTGTCTGTGTTAGGAATGTTCCTCATCTTTTGTAGATGTCAGCTTTGGAAACCATCCGAGGTTCTTCTTTCATCCCTACATATTTTCAATCACTGAAGGAATATGCAGAAATGTACTGATCACTTATATACTCAGCTTTGAGTGAAGTACTAGGAGGAACTACAAGTTAAAAGAAAGTTTACTCTTTCTGCTCTCAACAAACTTGCAGCCTGTTGAGATAAACATGAATAACACAAGAGCCAAGAATATAAGTCAGGGGAACAAATAATCAACACTCCCTGGTGAGGAGGCCACTCTGATGTACTAGATGTGGATAAGACCCTGTGGGCTATAGGCAGAGCTGTCTAGTGGAAAACATACTGAAGTCAGAACCTAAATTCAAGTTCTGACAGCACTGCTTTCTAGTTGAGTGACCTTGAGCAACCTCTTTGAGTCTTTGAACTAGACGGCTTTGTCCTCTTCCTGCCATAAAACTCTATAACTCTCTGTGACTCATCCTGAGTTACAAAGACGATGGAATAAACTTGTGTAAGTAGAGAGGAACAAAGGGGCATTCAAGATAGGAACAATGTGAATCAGAAGACCGATATATTTTATATGGCTGGGAAGACCCTCAAACAATGGTAGTAATGCTTTCTGGATGAAGTTAACAAAAATAGAATATTGTCAAGGCCAGGGATCCTGTTTGCTCTCTTCTCCCAACACAGGGCCCTCCCTTAATAACATCAGATCCAGCTATCAGAACCCTTACCCAACCATACATAGCCAGCCAGTCAGATGGACAGAAAGGTTGCCCTTTCTAGAGTTCAGAAGGGCTCGGTCTGAGAAATTTAGCTTTAATTGAAATCATTTTGCTGCTTATGTCAGAAACCCATTCAAACTTGTTTAAGAAGAGAATTTATTGACTAATATAGAAGGATCCTATGAGTTCCAATTGTAGAATATAACAACCAGATATCACATGATCTAGAAGGTCATCTGGTGCCTACTCGCTCCATCTCACTGTCTGAACTACATGGCTTCTTTCACTGCTCTGAGTCTACTTCATTCTCCTCTTCCCCTGGCTTGGTTTTTCTTGCCCAATCTGTAATATGGGCATAGCATGGACTCTCTCGAACTGTTCATGAGTGTAGCATCTCAGTGTCCAACACAGTTAGGCTACAGTCTTTGTGATGCATTTTGAATTCTAAGTCTCCCTAGAATCTGATTGACAGCTGATGGATTTATAAATTCTCTAAAATTCTTCTGTTAGCCAGCTGATAGATTTATATGTTCTCTAAAACTCCTCTAATTATCAGGGGTCAATAGAACTTGTAATATCTAATTCTGGCTCTTCCAGGGCTCTGAAAGGGATAGATTAATCTAGAAGGAGAATTTAACTATGGCAAGCAAATTAACTATTGTCTTTGTTACCAGCTGCCATTACAGCTTAGACATACATTAAAAAAGATTGTATGAACTAATCTAATGGTCTATCATTCATAACCCGTAACATAATTTTTAGAAGAAAACATGATTCAAGTTCCAAATTATAACAAACTTTTGGGACAAAATCTTTACTTAAGTCTGGAGCAATCACCATACAATGTCTATCAATGAAACATGATGTGTGGAATGAAGGCACTGGTCAGACCATGTCTCAGCTTGATTCCACAAAGACATTCCTTCCTACCACAAAATGTCTAACAAACCTATGCCTTCAGGTAGAGAACAAAAGCCAGTCCCTTGAAAAAATAATTTGCTTTTAGAATGGTGAATGAGGAGCTGAGAAATTAATAAGATGGCTAGTGTTCCTCCCTGACATTAGGAAGAGCTTCAAGAGAAGGGAACTCCCCTTTGATGTCACTCATATGCCAGAAACTAGACCAAGACCTGGACATGAATTCCTTCTTTATCTTCATAAAGTCCTAAGAGGAGGCTATTATTAACCCCACTAACCAGACAAAGGAACTGGGACTTAACCAGGACAAGTAATTTGTACAAAGCTACCGAAGTTGGGATAGAGCAAATACTCCAAACAGGGTCCATTTGACTCCGAAGGACAGGCCTACTCACTCGAATCAGCACAATCGCTATGGACACGGACTCAGAAACCAGACTACTGGAATCCTACCCAGCTTCATCCCAGACCGGTCCTGTGACAGAGGGCAAGTGAAACTTTGCCTCAGTTTTCAGTAAAATAAGAGCCATTTGGAATCTATTCCAAAAAGCTTTCAGAAGGATTTAGTTTAAATGTGCAGTGCTTAGAAAAATTCCTGATACTTCTTAAGCTCCTCCCCATTCATTTTGGGATGTCCAATTGGGATTCTTGGGGTTGAGAAGTACCAGTATCTTAGATTTGCTTTCAAGGTCCAGATATCTCCATTTGAACTGAATCAAGGCCCTATTTGCTCCAGTAATGAGATTTGGGGCAACCCTATTTTGCGGCTCATTCAGCATGCAGAGTTTTACATAACTCTGATGACCTGCAATCTGAGACAGAAACTGGTGGCCCATGAGGTACTTACATACGTATATACATATATGCATAGAAACAAAAAATGCATTAAAGCTATTGTTATTATTACCCCGACATTGCTTCAGGACCTATGCTCCATGAGCAGATGATTAATACTATAAAGGAGGAAAAAAATCATTTGCTTGGATCCGATTAGAAGCACAACAACAGTATTTGCAAATTAGAAAATATATCTAAATGTTGAAGGAATGTAAGGAACTCCAGGAGAATATATTTACCCAAGGAAACAAGGTAAAAGTCTGTCAGCACAGACATTTGAGAATAACGGTAGGCCAAACACTGAACAAGCTGAAGGAATAAAATATGCTCTCAGAGTCATCTTCAGTGCTGGGCCTGCGGGAATAAACTAAGTAACCTAATAGGTGTTTTCCATCTTTAAATTCTATGACCAGAATTGCAATGAAGGCTTTAGCTCAGAATTGGGATGCTATAACCAACTTAGGAGGTCTGAAGAAAGAAGCTTTCATATTACCTACCCGCACCATGGTTGGCTTAAGCTAGTGCTGTTTTCTATTTTCATAAGAGCTCACCCACCATAACAATGTTTTTACATACTATGCGCAGTCCTCTCGCACACATGCATACAATTAAGGTTTGAGATACATGAGTATTTGTGTACGGATAGATTTTGAAAGGTTATGTTCATCCCTAATGCATTGGTTCTCTGATTTACATTCAATGCATAGTGAACGAAAGCATTATTTTTTTAGATGGGAAGAAAAAAGAAAAAAAAAAACAGAAGCTGATATAGTTTGGAATTTATTCCAAATATTAATTCCCTGATATTTCAGTAAAGGAGTATTATACTTATAGCTTGCAATGTTTATCAAAAATTATAGTGTGTGTTGGAGGAAAGAGGTTGGCAGGGAGAAAAAGCTATCCTTCCTTCAGATGTCATTATCAAGTTCATTTGGCCTACATATCAAAATTATGATGATTATGTCTTTAAAGGTAAAAATATGCTCATACTGATCACATTAACTTCCTTATGGTGGTAATGAGTTTGAATTACAATATAGAAATATTGAAACTAAATAACCACTAATGCTCTTGCAAAGGTTATTTAGAACAGAAGATATCTCCAGATGGTCTAGAAATTATGCCAGTTAAATCATAGTTAATAACGTATAGGTCTAATTCCATGATCTTAAATTCCATAAAAGTATTTTTTTATATACTACTTTTTATAATAGTGCATGAATAGGTAAGTATAATATTAAATGAATGGGTCTTATGATGTAAAATGAAGAGATTATTACCTGGGACTTTCTTATCTTTTGCAAAGAGGTATTTTTTGAAATGGAATCTGATACACATAAACAAATTTCTCTTTGTGGATATGAATTTCATATGGCAGAAAGCCATTCAAAGTTCTGTGCCACATGTTCTTTCCATTACTGAAAACTTTCAAAGCTATGTTTGAAGCGCATGTAAAAGGTATTTCCATTGAATAAGGCATTAAATTCTACATGAATCTCAAAACATAATAAATTATTTTAAAACACTAACTCAAACTATGTTTAAAGACACACATCATAAAATAGATGAATGTGTGGAAAAATACTGAATAACGATTTCAGCTTTTAATTCCTTCAGATTAAAATCCTTCATTTGCAGGATGTGATTATTGCATATTCAGCATTTTCACTTGTTCTTCTGCTATAGTCTGTTGACATTCAAAATAACTGTCTTGCTTAGAGTGTCCTGTGGACTTTCCCCCAAGGTGCTTGAGTTTACCAAAAATTGTCCTAGGGCACTTATTACATGGAGCCTCTCATTGTACAATTTATAACCAGACAGCATCCTCCTCGGTAGGTACCAGCCAGATGCTGTGTTTAAAGTGTTGTGCAACCCTTGCTCATTCGTACATTCTTTATTCAACTCATAGTTATTCATTGTGCCAGACACTGTTCTGTTTCATGGGGCTAAAGACAGAAAAACAGTCAAGTAAGGAGCAGGGAAAAAAATCCTACATTCTTGAAGCAAGGCTCTGATTATACAGTACTTCCTTTGTTAACAATAATTGCTTGGTACTTTACAACACTATCCTTTAATTAGAAATGCCAATAAGGAAAATGTTAACTAGGTCTCGTACCTATTATCAAAATGTAAGATATGTCAAAATTACAAGAAGGTGTAGAAACACACACTCATAATAATAATGATAATAATAATAATGTAATAATATTAACATCTGCCACTTATTCGTGCTTCTCATATGCTTGACACCATAACAAACACTTTACATGTACCCACCAGGCTGTCAGTTCTCTTCAGGCAGAAACCATGTCTTGTGTCTTTTCATGGCTGCATCTCCAATGTCATGCAAATTGTAAATATCCAAAAAGAACTTTTTTCAAAGGAGTGAATAGTGAAGGGATGAATCTATTGTCTCACTAAAGGTCTAAGAGATAAGTTTTATAATCTATCTTTACAGATGAGTAAACTTGGATTCATGAGAGATGAATTTAAGTCCAGTTCTGATTGACTCCAGGGTCTGTGGTTATAACAGCTCTGCAGAATGTCTTCTGGTACTGTGGATCCTAAGCCTCACTTCCTCATTAAATTAAACATATTCTTGATTAAAATAAGCATATAATTCTCTTTTATTCGATAAATACTTCGATCATCTATTTTTTAAACTTTTCATACCTTCGCTGTACAAACAGTGATTCAGACTTTAATCAGAACACCTATAATTAACTTTCAAAGTAAATATATCTTAAAACAAATCTCTCTCCCACCCCCAAAATTCAATGCATTGCCAAAAAGCAGAGCACCTCTCAGGGATGCACATATGGTTTCAGTAACCCAAATCACTCTTCCTTGAATTGGCATAGGGTGAAGTGTAAGGAACAGGATCGCTGGGCAGGGCAAATGCCGTCTCACGTGCCCCACTACTCCCTGGCTGTGTGACAACAGCTCAACTGCCGCGAGCCTCAATTCTTTCATGTAAAATGGGGACAATCGGAAAAAATAATGTTATAGTATCTGCAAAGTTCCTAGGACAGTGTGGCATATAAGTGACTCCATAAAGATCAGATTCCTTCAGAGAACACTTTAAGAGAATACGAACAACTGGATCAACTGGAAGCAAACAGAAAACCCTGGTGTGGTGGTTATGCCAGTCCTGGAGAACACCAGCAAGGCCACTCTGGAGTGGCATCTGCTGCTGGTGCCCTGGCCGACCAATGGGGCCAATGCGTGCTCTTCCCCAGGAAAGGGGCTCAGAAGGAGGGGTCCCTCAGGATGAAGCGTGGAAAGGAAGACTTGCCGCTGTGACGCTGGGCTGAGTGTTACTCTTTTTTGAGAGTTCAGTGTCAGCTCAAGTAGAGAAAATCACTAGAGTAGAAGCAGATAGAGAGTCTAAGGTGCAGGACTCAATGATCTCTGAGGTTTGACTCAGCAGTTGGATATTATGATTATAACTTCTGAGTAATTTAAATGATCTCCAATGGCCTGTAAGTGTATCAAGCAGAACACTACAATGTTGAGAGGAAGAGGGGATATAAGAAACTTCACATCACCCAGAGTGCAAAACTTCTAATGCTGATGAAATTAGTACAGCCAAACTGACGTCAGGGAGAGCACCGTGCTCTTCTCTCCCCAGCACTCCAAAAAGAATGCGTTCTGTGCTCACTGGATCTTCCTAAATATGTGTGAGTACAGCCTCAGACTATTCCAGAACTGCACAGGAAAAATAACCTAAAAAATTTCACACTGAAGAGAAATGGCTCTGCTCTCTAGACTGGCAAAGAATATCAATATACTGAATACCTGATCCACACCTTTTCCTGGAGAGAGAGACAAAAACAAATAAGAAAAGGTTTCTACCCACTAACATCTTTTCTTCTTAAATTTTTTATTAAGGTATGATTGATATACACTCTTATGAAGGTTTCACATGAAAAAACAATGTGCTTACTACATTTACCCATATTATCAAGTCCCCGCTCATACCCCAATGCAGTTATTGTCCATCTGTGAAGTAAGATGAAACAGATCCACTATGTGCCTTCTCTGTGCTACACTGTTCTCCCCGTGATCCCCCACACCATGTGTACTAAACATAATACCCCTCAGTCCCCTTCTCCCTCCCTCCTGCCCACCCTCCCACACCCTTCCCCTTAACCACTAGTTCATTCTTGGAGTCTCTGAGTCTGCTGCCATTTTGTTCCTTCAGTTTTGCTTCATTGTTATACTCCACAAAAATGAGGGAAATCATTTGGCATTTGTCTCTCTCCACCTGGCTTATTTCACTGAGCATAATGTCCTCCAGCTCCATCCATGTTGTTGCAAATGGTAGGATTTGTTTCTTTCTTATAGCTGAATAGTATTCCATTGTGTATATGTACCACATCTTCTTTATCCATTCATCTACTGATGGACACTTAGGTTGCTTCCATATCTTGGCTATTGTAAAAAGTGTTGCAATAAACATAGGGGTGCATGAGTCTGAGAAGTTGTTTTCTTTGGGTAAATTCCAAGGAGTGGGATTCCCTGGTCAAATGGTATTTCTATTTTTAGTTTTTTGAGGAACCTCCATATTGCTTTCCACAATGGTTGAACTAGCTTACATTCCCACCAGCAGTGTAGAGGGTTCCCCTTTCTCCACAACCTCACCAGCATTTGTTGTTCTTAGTCTTTTCAATTCTGGCCATCCTTACTGGTGTGAGGTGATACCTCATTGTGCTTTTAATTTGCATTTCCCTGATGATTAGTGATGTGGAGCATCTTTTCATGTGTCTGTTGCCCATCTGAATTTCTTCTTTGGAGAACTGTCTCTTCATATCCTCTGCCTATTTTTAATCGGGTTATTTGCTTTTTGGGTGTTGAGGCATGTAAGTTCTTTATTTATTTTGGATGTTAACCCCTTATTGGATATGTCCTTTACAAATATATTCTCCCATTCTGTAGGATGCCTTTTTGTTTTGTTGATGATGTCCATTACCCCCTAAACATCTTGTAATTAAGTGGGGGGAAGAGAGCAACCCACATGGCAGGGTAAGCTGTTTACTAGGTAGAGGTACAAATATACGCTAAGGAAAAACAAAGATTCAAACTAAGAAATGAGAGGAAAGTTACATGGAGTTTTAAATTGAGCTTTGGAGAATAAGATGGACTTGCCAACTACAATTCAATTAAAAATAAATTAATTTTTTAAAAAGAATAAGCAGAATTTATAATAAGGGGAAAAAACACTGAAAACAACCTCCTTCATAAAACAATGGACAGACAACTTGGACAAGCAATTTCCAATAACATGCAATATAAATGACCCATAAACATGAAAGAAAAAGATATTTATCTTACTAATACTTGAAAATGTACAGGAAAATAATGCAAAATTATTTTTCATCTGTCACAGTTGCAACCATTTTATAAATGATAATATCCAAAATTGGCACAAATAAGGATAATATATAGTTTTTATGAGAGATCAAGCAATATATATCAAAGCCCTCAAAAATGTTAATACAATTTTAACTGAGTAAATCCAAATATAATACCCTATTGAAAGGGGAAAAAATCAGAGAGACACATAAAGACACACCAAGGCATTATTTATAAAAATAAAATGTTAGAAAATATTTAAATGTTAAACAATATATAATAAGATAACTATATAATGATATCTATGTAATAATATATAGTGATTCATCTATCACATACATTTAAGAAAAATATTTAATGACATTGGAAATTTTTCCTCATACATTAAAAAAAAGAAGGGCTCTAAAATATATATGTACATATACAAGAAATATGTATATGTGCTTTAAAGTAAAGACTAGAAGATATAAGGATATAATACTCCTTCTGGATTATGGGATTATGGGACTTCATTTCAAACTTTTAATCAGAAAAATAATTTCATTTAAGAACAGTCTTCTTGAATCAGTTGGATTTAGATAAAGCAAAAGTGAAAATTACCTTTTATGCCAAAGAACAATATGAGTTAAAGACAAAAGACAAATGTGAAATGCAATTTTGGAAAAACTAGGGTAGAGTAAGAAGGAACGTAACAGAAAATGAGCCTGGAAAGCAGCTGGAATCAGATTATTAAAGGCCTTGACTGTCATGCTCGTGACTTAGTCCTATGAGCAACTGGCTTCCAAACTTTTTCGGCCATGACCCACACAGTAATATATGTTTTATGCCATGACCCAATACACTCATACACATACACATGCACATGCACACACACAATCATCCCTATGTATGACTAAAACAAAGGTTTTGTGAAAAACTTATATTCTTACTTTATAAAAACTATTTTAATACTTTCTATGCTGTTGTGGTCCTATTGCTCTGCAATCTATTACATTACATTTTAATGCTAATCACCACCCACAAAAAAATGGTTTCATGATTCGTAATATGGCAACACTGCTCTGGGAGAAATCCAGGCCTCTCTCTCCTCTCCCCAGCTCCCTTCTGAGGAGTAGACCAAGCTCCACTCACGGGTTAAGATCAAGAACCCAGAGCTAGTCCGTGACACCAGCAGCTGGAGCCTTCTGGGGAAAGAGCAAAGGGGAAACAGCTTTGGATCCCACACTGAGAAACATTTGGGAGGATCTTGCTCCTTTGGCCTCCCTTTCTTCCTTGGAACACTTCTCCATCTCGTAAATCAGTTTCCACATAGCCGGTGAGATAAGAAGGGTCGGGCCTTGTCCTCACCCTCTGCCAACCTACCTTCCAGCCCCGAGGTCAGCAGGAAAACAGAGGTTAGCCCAGAAGAACGTAGCCTGGAGCAGATGAGCATCTAGCCCAGGCATAAGCAATGCTTTCAGCTGGCATGTCATCCAACCTGATGCCTACTATAGGAATTTGGAACAAAAGCCCCCAACAACAGAAAAATACAGTCACCTGGTTGGCTCTGTTGGTATGACCTTCCTTTAGACACAAATTCACAGGCAGAGACTTTTATCCATCCTGACAGAAAAGGATGCAATAGCCTTAGTAAGAGATGATCCAGGGCTTTCCCAGGAACAGTGGCTCTGGGGATGGCAAGTGGAAAGGTAAACCCAATAAACATATGCGTGATAGAATCTGCGGGATTGGAAGCCCAGTTAAACTTGGGAAAGGAAGAAAGAGAGAAGAGAAGTGGACAAGAGAAATGTCCATTTCTTTCTTTGGCAGAGAGAAAGAGAGTGGTTTGGCAGGGAACAGCTCCAAGATTTCCAATTTGGAAGACTGGGATTGAAACTGAGTGTATTCTGACATGGTTAACAAGGATGGAAACACAGGAAGGGAGCAGGTTTTATGGAGAAAATAATGAGTTCTATGTTGGTAGAGGTCCATAGCAGAGAAAATTCGAAGCAAAGGGACAAAGGTATTATATTCTCTTCCCTTGAAGTGTTCCTATTTCTTATGGAAGAAGACAGAATATGAAGGGTCATTACAAAAACCAAGTAATAAATCAGTTCATTTTTACAAATTTCTGTATTTAGAGAAAGCTAAGATATACCCCACTTCACATGTCAAAAGAAAACAGTCACCTGTATACATTCAACCAAGTTTTTTTGGTTTTTTTTTTTTTATTTGAGAGGGCATCTCTCATATTTATTGATCAAATGGTTGTTAACAATAATAGAATTCTCTATAGGGGAGTCAATGCTCAATGCACAATCATTAATCCACCCCAAGCCTAATTCTCGTCAGTCTCCAATCTTCTGATGCATAATGAACAAGTTCTTACATGGTGAACAAATTCTTACATAGTGAATAAGTTCTTAAATGGTGAACAGTACAAGGGCAGTCATCACAGAAACATTTGGTTTTGATCACGCATTATGAACTATAAACAATCAGGTCAAATATGAATATCCGTTTGATTTTTATAATTGATTTATATGTGGATACCACATTTCTCCCTTTATTATTATTATTTTTTTTTTAATAAAATGCTGAAGTGGTAGGTAGATGCAAGATAAAGGTAGAAAACATAGTTTAGTGTTGTAAGAGAGCAAATGTAGATGATCAGGTGTGTGCCTGTAGACTATGTGTTAATCCAAGCTAGACAAGGGCAATAAAACATCCACGGATGCAGAAGATTTCTCTCAAAACAGGGGGGGTGAGTTTCTAAGCCTCACCTCTGTTGATCCCCAATTTCTCACCTGATGGCCCCTCTGCGACTGTGCCTGTCTTAGGTTGTTCCTCCCTTGAGGAATCTTACCCGTCTCTGGCTAACCAGTCATCTTCCGGGGCCATACAGGGAAATGTAAAGTTGGTAAGTGAGAGAGAAACCATATTGCTTGAAAAGGTTAGTTTTTTACTTCTTTGTAGATTTATGCCCTGTGGCTTCTATGCCCAGCATTTGTCTTGAGGTATCTTTACCACTTGGAAGAATTATGATACTCGGTAAATTCAATATGAGGCACGAATTCTACTTAAGGGTTGTAATTAGGAAGGAAGAAGAAAAGCTATAGAAGTAGCAGGCATAAGAAAACATGGGAAGATTGATTATTTCTTTGACATATCTTCTTGTAGAGTAACTTAAGCATGTATAGGTTTTAAACTACTAATTAAATTGCGCACACACGTTAACACAATAGGAATACAGTTACACAACCAAAGCAGATCTATAATTACCAGCCATCTCCAGTGAAGCCAAGAAAACCAGTTAGGCACCCTAGGCATTTGTGAAAATTTGTCTATGATATGATGGATATTGTCCAACTGAACTTGAACAGTCTGAGAGAAATCAGACAAATTAAAACAACCCATTCCTGGGGAATGTTCACATCCCTTATGTTCTTTTAACAGTAAATAGTCTGTAGTTGTAAGATTTTGGAGCGCTACAACTTGCACTTCTCCTAATTCTTGGTTGAGTTCCAACAGTCAAATTTGTTGTTTTACTGTATGCACAGGCCAGCTTAGATATCTCCTTATTCATTCCAATGGCAAGTCCAGGAACCGGTGGGATGAATGCAGCTACAACTGCAGCATCGCCTGGATCTTTGTTGAGGTTTTTTGATGATCATCTTCTGGTATGACTCTTCCAGAGAGTGCTGATGTTGGAAGTTCTTCTTCATATCGTATCTTAGTTCATTTTCGGGGTAGCCAAATTAGGCTTTGATCCTCTGTACAAACACAAACAGACCCTTTGCCCACACTTTCATCAGCCCTTTATACCATTGTGTAGAACTCATTGGAGGTCACCACACAGGAACTGCTTTTTTTTTTTTTTTAAGAGAAAGGAATATTATCAGAAAAGTGTACCTCCATAGCCGATCATCTAACACCCTTTAAGTGATCAAAATTAAGGATATTTAAAGCATGCATTCATCGTTGATTTACAGTTAGTTTAATACTATCATGGAGTAATCCCCCTTTTCTTTCTTTCTTTTTTTTTTTAATCTTTAATCTACAGTTACATGAAGAATATTATGTTTACTAGGCTCTCCCCTATACCAGGTCCCTGCTATAAACCCCTTTACAGTCACTGTCCATCAGCATAGCTAAATGTTGTAGAATCACTACGTGTCTTCTCTATGTTGTACAGCCCTCCCCTTTCCCCCACCCCCCAATGCATGCTGATCTTAATACCCCCTTTCTACCTCCCCCCCTTATCCCTCCCTACCCACCCATCCTCCCCAGTCCCTTTCCCTTTGGTACCTGTTAGTCCATTCTTGGGTTCTGTGATTCTCCTGCTGTTTTGTTCCTTCAGTTTTTCCTTTGTTCTTATACTCCACAGATGAGTGAAATAATTTGATGCTTGTCTTTCTTCACCTGGCTTATTTCACTGAGCATAATACCCTCCAGCTCCATCCATGTTGCTGCAAATGGTAGGATTTGCCCTCTTCTTATGGCTGAGTAGTATTCCATTGTGTATATGTACCACATCTGCTTTATCCATTCATCTATCGATGGACATTTAGGTTGCTTCCAATTCTTGGCTATTGTAAATAGTGCTGCGATAAACATAGGGGTGCATCTGTCTTTCTCAAATTTGATTGCTGCGTTCTTAGGGTAAATTCCTAGGAGTGGAATTCCTGGGTCAAATGGTAAGTCTGTTTTGAGCATTTTGATGTACCTCCATACTGCTTTCCACAATGGTTGAACTAACTTACATTCCCACCAGCAGTGTAGGAGGGTTCCCCTTTCTCCACAGCCTCGCCAACATTTGTTGTTGTTTGTCTTTTGGATGGCAGCCATCCTTACTGGTGTGAGGTGATACCTCATTGTAGTTTTAATTTGCATTTCTCTGATAATTAGCGATGTGGAGCATCTTTTCATGTGTCTGTTGGCCATCTGTATTTCTTTTTTGGAGAGCTGTCTGTTCAGTTCCTCTGCCCATTTTTTAATTGGATTATTTGATTTTTGTTTGTTGAGGCATGTGAGCTCTTTATATATTTTGGACGTCAAGCCTTTATCGGATCTGTCATTTACAAATATATTCTCCCATACTGTAGGGTTCCTTTTTGTTCTATTGATGGTGTCTTTTGCTGTACAGAAGCTTTTCAGCTTAATATAGTCCCACTTGTTCATTTTTGCTATTGTTTTCCTTGCCCGGGGAGATATGTTCAAGAAGAGGTCACTCATGTTTATGTCTAAGAGGTTTTTGCCTATGTTTTCTTCCAAGACTTTAATGGTTTCATGGCTTACATTCAGGTCTTTGATCCATTTTGAACTTACTTTTGTATATGGGCTTAGAAAATGGTCCAGTTTCATTCTCCTACATGTAGCTGTCCAGTTTTGCCAGCACCATCTGTTGAAGAGACTGTCATTTTGCCATTGTATGTCCATGGCTCCTTTATCAAATATTAATTGACCGTTTATGTTTGGGTTAATGTCTGGAGTCTCTAGTCTCTTCCACTGGTTCTGTGGCTCTGTTTTTGTGCCAGTACCAAATTGTCTTGATTACTATGGCTTTATAGTAGAGCTTGAAATTGCAGAATGAGATCCCCCCTACTTTATTCTTGTTTCTCAGGATTGCTTTGGCTATTCGGGGTCTTTGGTGTTTCCATATGAATTTTTGAATTATTTGTTCCAGTTCATTGAAGAATGTTGCTGGTAGTTTCATAGGGATTGCATCAAATCTGTATATTGCTTTGGGCAGGATGGCCATTTTGACGATATTAATTCTTCCTAGCCACGAGCATGGGATGAGTTTCCATCTGTTAGTGTCCCCTTTAATTTCTCTTAAGAGTGACTTGTAGTTTTCAGAGTATAGGTCATTCACTTCTTTGGTTAGATTTATTCCTAGGTATTTTATTCTTTTTGATGCAATTGTGAATGGAATTGTTTTCCTGATTTCTCTTTCTATTGGTTCATTGTTAGTGTGTAGGAAAGCTACAGATTTCTGTGTGTTAATTTTCTATCCTGCAATTTTGCTGTATTCCATTATCAGTTCTAGTAGTTTTGGGGTGGAGTCTTTAGGGTTTTTTATGTACAATATCATGTCATCTGCAAATAGTGACAGTTTAACTTCTTCTTTACCACTCTGGATTCCTTGTATTGCTTTGTTTTGTCTGATTGCCATGGCTAGGGCCTCCAGTACTATGTTAAATGGTAGTGGGGAGAGTGGGCATCCCTGTCTAGTTCCCAATCTCAGAGGAAAAGCTTTCACTTCTCGCTGTTCAGTATAATGTTGGCTGTGGGTTTATGATATATGGCCTTTATTATGTTGAGGTACTTGCCCTCTATTCCCATTTTGCTGAGAGTTTTTATCGTGAATGGATGCTGAATTTTATCGAAAGCTTTTTCAGCATCTATGGAGATGATCATGTGGTTTTTGTCTTTTTGTTGATGTGGTGGATGATGTTGATGGATTTTCGAATGTTGTACCATCCTTGCATCACTGGGATGAATCCCACTTGGTCATGGTGTATAATCCTTTTGATATACTTTTGTATTCAGTTTGCTAATATTTTATTAAGTACTTTTGCATCTACATTCATCAGGTATATTGGTCTGTAATTTTCTTTTTTGGCGGGGTCTTTGCCTGGTTTTGGTATTAGGGTGATGTTGGCTTCATAGAATGAGTTTGGGAGTATTCCCTCCTCTTCTATTTTTTGGAAAACTTTAAGGAGAATGGGTATTATGTCTTCTCTGTGTGTCTGATAAAGTTCCGAGGTAAATCCGTCCAGCTCAGGTGTTTTGTTCTTGGGTAGTTTTTTGATTACCATTTCAATTTCATTCCTCATAATTGGTTTGTTTAACTTTTGTGTTTCTTCCTTGGTCAGTCTTGGAAGGTTGTATTTTTCTAGGAAGTTGTCCATTTCTTCTAGGTTTTCCAGCTTGTTGGCATATACGTTTTCATAGTAGTCTTTTATAATTCTTTGTATTTTTGTGGAGTCTGTCGTGATTTTTCCATTCTCATTTCTGATTCTGTTGATTTGTGTTGATTCTCTTTTTCTCTTAATAAGTTTGGCTAGAGGCTTATTTATTTTGTTTATTTTCTCAAAGAAACAGCTCTTGGTTTCATTGATTTTTGCTATTGTTTTATTCTTCTCAATTTTGTTTATTTCTTCTCTGATCTTTATTATGTCCCTCCTTCTGCTGACTTTAGGCCTCATTTGTTCTTCTTTTTCCAATTTCGATAATTGTGATGTTAGACTATTCATTTGGGATTGTTCTTGCTTCTTCAAGTGTGCCTGGATCACTATATACTTTCCTCTTAAGACTGCTTTCGCTGTGTCCCACAGAAGTTGGGGCTTTGTGTTATTGTTGTCATTGTTTCTATATATTCTATATATTCCTTGATCTCTATTTTAATTTGTTCGTTGATCCATTGATTATTTAGGAGCATGTTGTTAAGCCTCCATGTGTTTGTGAGCCTTTTTGTTTTCTTTGTAGAATTTATTTCTAGTTTTATACCTTTGTGGTCTGAAAAATTGGTTTGTAGAATTTCAATATTTTGTATTTTGCTGAGGCTCTTTTTGTGGCCTAGTATGTGGTCTATTCTGGAGAATGTTCCATGTGCACTTGAGAAGAATGTATATCCTGTTGCTTTTGGATGTAGAGTTCTATAGATGTCTATTAGGTCCATCTGCTCTACTGTGCTGTTCAGTGCTTCCATGTCCTTACTTATTTTCTGCCCGGTGCATCTATCCTTTGGGGTGAGTGGTGTGTTGAAGTCTCCTAGAATGAATGCATTGCAGTCTATTTCCCCGTTTAGTTCTGTTAGTATTTGTTTCACATATGCTGGTACTCCTGTGTTGGGTGCATATATATTTAGAATGGTTATATCCTCTTGTTGGACTGAGCCCTTTATCATTATGTAGTGTCCTTCTTTATCTCTTGTTACTTTCTTTGTTTTGAGGTCTATTTTGTCTGATATTAGTACTGCAACCCCTGCTTTCTTCTCGCTGTTGTTTGCCTGAAATATGTTTTTCCATCCCTTGACTTTTAGTCTGTACATGTCTTTGGGTTTGAGGTGAGTTTCTTGTAAGTAGCATATAGATGGGTCTTGCTTTTTTATCCATTCTATTACTCTGTGTCTTTCGATTGGTGCATTAAGTCCATTTACATTTAGGGTGACTATTGAAAGATATGTACTTATTTCCATTGCAGGCTTTAAATTCGTGGTTACCAAAGGTTCAAGGTTAGTCTCTTTAGTATCCTACTGCCTAACTTAGCTCGCTTATTGAGCTGTTATATACACTGTCTGGAGATTCTTTTCTTCTCTCCCTTCTTATTCCTCCTCCTCCATTCTTCATATGTTGGGTATTTTGTGCTGTGCTCTTTTTAGGAATGCTCCCATCTAGAGCAGTCCCTGTAAGATGTCCTGTAGAGGTGGTTTCTGGGAAGCAAATTCCCTCAGCTTTTGTTTGTCTGGGAATTGTTTAATCCCCCCATCATATTTAAATGATAGTTGTGCTGGATACAGAATCCTTGGTTCAAGGTCCTTCTGTTTCATTGCATTAAATATATCATGCCATTCTCTTCTGGCCTGTAGGGTTTCTGTCGAGAAGTCTGATGTTAGCCTGATGGGTTTTCTTTTATAGGTGACCTTTTTCTCTCTAGCTGCCTTTAGAACTCTCTCCTTGTCCTTGATCTTTGCCATTTTAATTATTATGTGTCTTGGTGTTGTCCTCCTTGGATCTTTTCTGTTGGGGGTTCTGTGTATTTCCGTGGTCTGTTCGATTATTTCCTCCCCCAGTTTGGGGAAGTTTTCAGCAATTATTTCTTCTAAGATACTTTCCATCTCTTTTCCTCTCTCTTCTTCTTCTGGTACCCCTATAATATGGATATTGTTCCTTTTGGATTGGTCACGCAGTTCTCTTAACATTGTTTCATTCCTGGAGATCCTTTTATCTCTCTCTATGTCAGCTTCTATGCGTTCCTTTTCTCTGGTTTAAATTCCATCAATGGCCTCTTGCATCCTATCCATTCTGCTTATAAACCCTTCCAGAGTTTGTTTCATCTCTGTGATCTCCTTTCTGGCATCTGTGATCTCCCTCCGGACTTCATCCCATTTCTCTTGCGTATTTCTCTGCATCTCTGTCAGCATGTTTATGATTTTTATTTTGAATTCTTTGTCAGGAAGACTGGTTAGGTCTGTCTCCTTCTCTGGTGTTGTCTCTGATCTTTGTCTGCCTGTAGCTTTGCCTTTTCATGGTGATAGGAATAGTTTGCAGAGCTGGGACGAGTGACGGCTGGAAGGACTTCCTTTCTTGTTGGTTTGTGGCCCTCCTCTCCTGGGAGAACAGCGACCTCTAGTGGCTTGTGCTGGGCAGCTGCGCGCAGACAGGGCTTCTGCTTCCTGCCCGGCTGCTATGGAGTTAATCTCCGCTGTTGCTGTGGGCGTGGCCTGGCTCGGGCAACTACTCCAAAGTGGTGGAGTCGCGTTGGAGCAGGAGCTGCTGGGAGGCTATTTATCTCCGTAAGGGGCCTCCCTGCTCCCTGCAGCCCAGGGGTTAGGGTGCCCAGAGATCCCCGGATTCCCTACCTCTGGATTAAGTGCCCTGCCCTGCCCCTTTAAGACTTCCAAAAAGCACCCGCCAAAACAAAACAACGACCACAAAAAAAAAAAAAATTTTTTAAATTAAAAAATAAAAAATGGCCGGTCGCTTTTCTTATGTCCTCCAGCACCAGGCCTCCGGTGCCCGCTCACTGTTCTTGCTGCCCTGTTTCCCTAGCATCCAGGGCCCCCTGGGCACGTACTGTGTCTGCACTCTGGCCCGGATGGCTGGGGCTGGGTGTTCGGCAGTCCTGGGCTCCATCTCCCTCCCCACTCCGACTCCTCTCCTCCCGCCCGGAACTGGGGTGTGGGGCGCTCAGGTCCCGCCAGGCCGGGGCTTGTATCTTACCCCCTTTACAAGGCTCTGGTTTCTCGCAGGTGTGGATGTGGTCTGGATGTTGTCCTGTGTCCTCTGGTCTTTATTCTAGGAAGAGTTGTCTTTGTTATATTTTCATAGATATATGTGGTTTTGGGAGGAGATTTCCGCTGCTCTACTCACGCCGCCATCTTGGCTCCGCCTCCTTAACCAAGTTTTCTTATTTATATTCACTCATCTTCTCACAACAACTGAAGATACAGAAGTCAGTACTTCTAGTTTGTAGATGAGAAGCCTAGACACAAAGATTTTAAGAGTCTTGCCTGAAAGCACATTAAGTTCTGGCACTTTTTACCATGGCCTGTTCTACCCTGCAGCCCCCTCTTATTAAACAGTGAGCCTGTAAATTTGATCATGAGAAAAGAGGGGAAAGCGCCAGCTGAAGAGGCCCAAGTGAAAGAGTCATCTCTAAAAGGAATTTGGAATATTCCAGAAGCCAGGAGAAAGACACATGCCTTACTCAGATTGTAAAATAGAACAAAATTGTTGAAAATAATGTCCAGGCCATTAGAAAACATTTCCATAGTTTGATGCTAGCTATGTTATTAAACACAACTCCAGTGAAAGCAATCTTATGGCTTTACAATCACTCAGAAAAATAATTTCAGAAAGACGATGCTAGTAAGGGAATTGAGATGTTTTTTGCTTTGAACACTTTGTTGTATTTTCTTAGGCAGAAAAAGGTTTTCAACCACCTTTGGTTGAAAAATGTTAATTGACATAAATCATCTATGTTTTAGCAATTTCAATAAGGTTGGTATGTATGAATTATATTTTTATTAACAATTAGTTTAATCCTTTTGACATAAAACAGCTGAGTCAGGCTTTCCCTGGTAGGCCAGTAGAGTGGAGATAACACTCTGGATTTAGAGAGGCAAGGATTTTAATTCTGGTTCCACCACCTACTCGTTTGGCGATTCTAATTGTAGAAGTTGTAGCAGAATTTATCTGAGCCTCAGTTTCATCATATGGTAAATAAAAATAATAACATCTTATATAATGTATGTAAGGATTAAAAGACATAAAAATGTGGGTAAAGCCCTGAGTCCGATGCCTGACATAGCAAAAGCTCAATGAATAGCAGCTATGATGATGGAAACAAATGAAGAAAAAAAAATGCTATATGTCAGCTTAGGAAAGCTGTAGTAATTTTTTAGGTCATTAGGGCAAAATTCTTTCCAGAGCTCTCAAACTTTATTAAAACACAATATGTGCCTGCAAAGTATATGTTTAGTTCTACCACTCATATTTTGGGTGACCCTAGAAAAGACACCTTATTCTCTTGACTCAGATTTTGCAAAACAGTGGGACAAAATTATTTACCTTCAACCTTTTCAGAAATACAGTGACTACTTGCTTTTTGAAGATCAATCATGGTTAGAAATTTCCTCTGTCAGAAGTCAGTCCAGCTCTTTTCTTCACAGAAACACATAGACACTCAAAAACATGCATCCAAAACCAAACCATTTCAGGTGGATAAGAGGGAACCCTTTTTCGTCTAGGTTTTCAGAAAGGAGATGTGGCCCTCTTTCCAGGGAACCTATCAAGGTATTAGGAAATTTACACTTTTGGGAAATTCTTCTTTAAAAACAAACAGAAGGTCTAGGTTTCAAACGTATTTCCTCATGTTCTAGCCTTCGCAGAGTTGAAGTACAATTGGTTGCCACCCTCTGAACAACACCTCCTCAAATGCTGGAGGATTTATAACAGCTTCCTCTCACTCTTCTCTTCTCCAGGACAAATCATACCAGTGCTGTCCACCTTCACACAGCATAGTGAAATGCCCTGATTCTATTAAAGTGCTTGGCACCCCCTGGACCTTAATGAAATACTCCGGACAAACTGGCTAATGGGTTGACTTTTGCCATAGATCTTATTTCCCAAACTTCTAAACATGCCTGTAGCTTTCCTGTCCAAGTTCAAATATAGCATAACACATCACAAGTGCTAAGAAGCAGGAAGTCCATCACTGAATCTGGCACCACAGTTCTGAGTGGAAAATACCATTTGTTTCCATAAAAGTCTGGCCTTGGTAACTGGACAAAGTGGGAGCAAAGGGATCATGCTACTGTGGAGGCTTCTTAGCATCCCACCGGTCCTGAAAGGACAGGAGAAGATGAGAGTCACTGGAAACAGGTGACATTCCTGGTGCTGTTTAGCAGGAAGTTGGAGTAAAGGTTTAAAGACCTCCTAATTAAGGGCTTCTTCTTCTCCACAACAAGTTCGTAATCAGGAGTCATCCTGCAGGAAGAAAAGGAAAGGACAACAATAAGTGGGAAAGTCATTTTTGCATTGAGAATTGGCTAGCGTAGAGGATGGAAGGCAGAAGACCTTTCCAACATGTCAAGAGCCAAAAGAGTACCTTTTAGTGTTTGTTTTGATTATATTTGCCTGTAACCCAGCAACTGGGTCCAAATGCCAGGAGCCCAAAGAGAACACTGTGGATGACTGGTGTGTGGAAAGAAAAAGAATTCCTTTTGTTTTCTTACTTTCATGGTTCTTCTCAAGGTGAGTGAACAGGGCTATTCAGGATCTTTTGAAACTGTTTAGAACCCTTACTCATTTTTCTAACAACAGTCAGGATGATTTACAACACCACATGTTCTCATTGGTGGTTTCCTCTTTTTTATTTTTGAAGAACAAGACACAAGTGGGAAATGTGAATTTTGAGCCAGAGTGAAGCTGATCTTTTAAAGCAACCAAATGAATTTTCCAGTCTCTATCCCCCCATCTTGAGGTTTTCCTCCTTGAATCACTAAGTTCTCCCCCTCACAAGGGCAATCACTCACATGCTCAGTGTCATTCTGAGCTTTGGGATTTCAACAAGTCCACGTTACTCAATATTTTGTTGTTTTTGCTGAATACATTCTCCTTCTCTATACTGAAAAACAAAAGTAGTGTATTCAATGTATGAAATTCCTTAGATCAATTACAGATTTATGCCAAAATGATCCCAGACAGAGTTATATTATTTGAATAGATGTATAGAAAAAAGGAGACTCCAAAAATAAGTCATTCTTGACAGTCTTGGCAACCAGGCAAATATTCTGTCTTAAAGCTATCTCCCTCCTCTTCCAGTGTTTATTTTCTCTTGTTTTTAACTTTATGGAAATAGGAAAAGTGTTTGTGTTGGGGGTGGGTGGTAGTGGGGGTGATGGTGGTGGTGGTTTTATTCTGATTTAATCTTCATCACTCAAGCATTTGAAGATAATTATTAACACCATCCTTAGCCTCTTCTTTTCTGGATGAATTAATCCAAGTTCTTATGATTCTCCCACTCCCCACCATGGGTCTTATTTGCTACTTTAGAAAATAACTTCACATTCAAATATTTCATTATTTCCTAGTTAATTTCAAGACTTCTAGAATTTCCTATGATGTGGATTTAAATGGAAAAACTACAAGTAAGTTTCATTTGGCTTTCACATTTGGTAAATGGGATTTTCCAATTAATAAAATATTCTCTATATATTAATATTCAAGAATGTTGGAATATATCTAACAATAAAACTATGTATTACAGAATCTACCCCCTCTAATGATTCACATGGCATTTTAGAGTCCTGCATTGCTTCAATATCAATTTTCAAGATTCTGTTATGCAACTTTGCATTAATAGTTTGAAATCTGCCATGATGGGAGTATTTATACCACAGAAAGCAGCAAATTCTAGAAGGAGACCCTTGTTAAACATTTATCAGCAGACCACTGGCTTAGTTCATTATTACAAATGTAAGTTTCAATTACCTATAAAATTCTAATTCTAAAACCTATGCCCTCAGATGGGCAACAGCATAGTAGAATAGAGAAAAAATGAATATCCAAAGTCTGTGTTAAGTCTGGCAAGAGGAAATCCCAGGGCAAAATACCTCTAAAAACTGAAATCAGTCAAAGGGAGAAATAAAGTTTAAAACCCGTTTATTGCTTACAAACTGCAGTCCAGTGCCGTCTCTCTCCCCTGCTCCAGAAGGAAGCAAGCAAGCAAGCAAGCAAGCAAGCAAGCAAGCCTGCCCCTCCCTTTAACCTCTCAGGTTCAGGCATGCCCTTGGTTGCCCAGGTAATTACCCATTGACATGGAGATGAACTTCTCTCCACTCCTGAGGATATGCAAATGCACTAAAGCCAGGCGAGATAATTTGGAAATGTTACAATTTTACCCAGTCTGCAAATTGCATTTATGCTTAACATTGCAAAACTACAACTTTATTTTAATTATTTTTAGTAATCATTTTTAGAGGAAAAGAAATTTCCTCATTAAATTAAAAGGGAGCAGAATTTGAAGTGAGCAAAACATACACGCTGAATGACAGAATGTTTTAAATTCTATTAAAAAGGTTAAAGGAGCTTTGTGACATAAAGAATCCTTGAAAATCAATAAGTAACAGATACATGCCTCCTTGGGAATTTTGGCAAAGACATGGCTACTGATTTTGAAAAAAAGAATTACATATTGTAATAGAGAAATAAAAATCCAAATAATGATAAGATTCTATTTTATCTACATTATTGGCAAAGCCTAATTTCCTAATAGAAACATTTAATGTTGGTGCAAATATGAAGAAACAAGCTTTCCTATACTGCTAGTGAGAAGAGAAGGTAAATTAGCAAAACATTCTGTAGAAGTTTGCAATGTGTGTCAAAAGAAATATGTATACTCTGTAACCCAGAAATGATCTCTCTAGGAATTTATCCCAAGCAAATAACCAGTTTGGGAAAAACTAAATAGTCAACACTATTATTAGATTGCTAAATTAAATTAGAGTATTAATTTCCCATTAAAGCAGCTATGTTGCATATAGCATTTCACATTTATGTAAACAAGGTAAAAGATAAGGAATAAGACTGATGTCAACAACTTAAAAGAATGAAGTTCAGGGCATATCTGAGACCAGATAGGGCCAATTCATCACCCCAGATGCTTTACATAAAAAAATTAGTATAATTCATCTTAACTAAGAGACTCCATTATCAAAATCAAAGCAAATTATAATTGTTTTGCTCTGTTTACTAAGGCAGGAAACCGTGCCTTGGGTCTAAAGCTTTCTGAATTCTATTCTTCACTCTATATATAGTCTTTTTTCTATGTTTCCAATAAATAGTATGTTCGTCACCCTTTTAACATTTCTATTAAACGTTTTTATAGATATGCCCATGACCCCAGACCGAGCTGTCAACATCTCTTACTCATCACTTCACTAGCCTCCTAATTTGTGTGTATTGCCCTTGCCCCTCCACAATGCAGCACCAGACATTTACTCCTCTTATATACCCAATCCTTACTACAGCCTACATGTTCAAAGTTACGTGCTTGGCCCTGGAATACCGCTACTGACTTGCTCCATCCCTCGCTCCAGTTCAGCATACTTTCTTCAGCTTCTCCCTGTGCGGTGAATCTGCTTCTCACTGTCCTCCCCTACGACTGTTACCTGCTTTTCCATAGTACCATCTTCCCTGCTATCCAGTGTTTGTAGGACTCTCCTTCTCACTGTGGATGAGGTCAGACCATGAGAAACCTGCCTAAGCAGGCAGCATTGTGGCCCTTCTAGAACTCCTCTCATCCAATCAGGATTTGATGTTACCCACCAGTCTATTGAGATGCTGTAAATGCCTCCACAGATTCAGGCTCTCTTAAATGTTTAAACACAAAAACAAATAAAAACTTATGTTGCCTTTATCCTCTGAGTGTCTTGTCCCTAATGATGTGTCCTCACCTTTCTTAGCCCACCCCAAACACACATGTAAGAGTCCATGCCATGCATTTTATGCTAATATAATGTATGCTATCTGTGTGTTAATTATCTGTATGCTAATTCACCTCTGCTGTTATTCTTTCTATTCATTTTTACCTTTGCTCAGATTTCTTTAACTATTGCTTTTGCCTTTTAATGGAATTCATTTTTATAATTTGGCCTGTATTCTTTGTAGAAGTAGTAGAGAAATAAAAAGGAAGATGGTATCAACAAAAAGAAAGACAAAAACCACATGATCATTTCCATAGATGCTGAAAAAGCATTTGACAAAGTTCAACATCCATTCATGATAAAAACTCTCAGGAAAATGGGAATAGAGGGCAAGTACCTCAACATAATAAAGGCCATCTATGATAAACCCACAGCCAACATTATATTGAACAGTGAGAAGCTGAAAGCTTTTCCTCTGAGATCGGGAACTAGACAGGGATGCCCACTCTCTCCACTGTTATTTAACATAGTACTGGAGGTCCTAGCCACGGCAATCAGACAAAACAAAGAAATACAAGGAATCCAGATTGGTAAATAAGAAGTTAAACTGTCACTATTTGCAGAAGACATGATACTGTACATAAAAAACCGTAAAGACTCCACCCCAAAACTACTAGAACTGATATCGGAATACAGCAAAGTTGCAGGATACAAAATCAACACACAGAAATCTGTGGCTTTCCTATATACTAACAATGAACCAACAGAAAGAGAAATCAGGAAAACAACTCCATTCACAATTGCATAAAAAAAAAAAAAATACCTAGGAATAAACCTAACCAAAGAAGTGAAAGACTTATACTCTGAAAACTACAAGTCACTCTTAAGAGAAATTAAAGGGGACACTAACAGGTAGAAACTCATCCCTTGCTTGTGGCTAGGAAGAATTAATATCATCAAAATGGCCATCCTGCCCAAAGCAATATACAGATTTGATGCAATCCCTATGAAACTACCAGCAACATTCTTCAATGAACTGGAACAAATAATTCAAAAATTCATATGGAAACACCAAAGACCCCAAATAGCCAAAGCAATCCTGAGAAAGAAGAATAAAGTAGGGGGCATCTCACTCCCCAACTTCAAGCTCTACTATAAAGCCATAGTAATCAAGACAATTTGGTACTGGCACAAGAGCAGAGCCACAGACCAATGGAACAGACTAGAGACTCCAGACATTAACCCAGACATATATGGTCAATTAATATTTGATAAAGGAGCCATGGACATACAATGGCGAAATGACAGTCTCTTCAACAGATGGTGCTGGCAAAACTGGACAGCTACATGTAGGAGAATGAAACTGGACCATTGTCTAACCCCATATACAAAAGTAAACTCAAAATGGATCAAAGACCTGAATGTAAGTCATGAAACCATTAAACTCTTGGAAGAAAACATAGGCAAAAACCTCTTAGACATAAACATGAGTGACCTCTTCTTGAACATATCTCCCCGGGCAAGGAAAACAACAGCAAAAATGAGTAAGTGGGACTATATTAAGCTGAAAAGCTTCTGTACAGCAAAAGACACCATCAATAGAACAAAAAGGAACCCTACAGTATGGGAGAATATATTTGAAAATGACACATCTGATAAAGGCTTGATGTCCAGAATATATAAAGAGCTCACATGCCTCAACAAACAAAAAACAAATAACCCAATTAAAAAATGGGCAGAGGAACTGAACAGACAGTTCTCCAAAAAAGAAATACAGATGGCCAACAGACACATGAAAAGATGCTCCACATCGCTAATTATCAGAGAAATGCAAATTAAAACTACAATGAGGTATCACCTCACACCAGTAAGGATGGCTGCCATCCAAAAGACAAACAACAACAAATGTTGGCGAGGCTGTGGAGAAAGGGGAACCCTCCTACACTGCTGGTGGGAATGTAAGTTAGTTCAACCATTGTGGAAAGCAGTATGGAGGTACATCAAAATGCTCAAAACAGACTTACCATTTGACCCAGTAATTCCACTCCTAGGAATTTACCCTAAGAATGCAGCAATCAAGTATGAGAAAGATCAGTGTACCCCTATGTTTATCGCAGCACTATTTACAATAGCCAAGAATTGGAAGCAACCTAAATGTCCATTGGTAGATGAATGGATAAAGAAGATGTGGTACATATACACAATGGAATACTACTCAGCCATAAGAAAAGGGCAAATCCAACCATTTGCAGCAACATGGATGGAGCTGGAGGGTATTATGCTCAGTGAAACAAGCCAAGCAGAGAAAGAGAAATAGCAAATGATTTCACTCATCTGTGGAGTATAAGAACAAAGGAAAAACTGAAGGAACAAAACAGCAGCAGAATCACAGAACTCAAGAATGGACTAACAGGTACCAAAGGGAAAGGGACTGGGGAGGATGGGTGGGTAGGGAGGGAGAAGGGGGGAGAAGTAGGGGGGTATTAAGATTAGCATGCATGGGGGGGTAGGAGAAAAGGGAGGGCTGTACAACACAGAGAAGGCAAGTAGTGATTCTACAACATTTTGCTATGCTGATGGACAGTGACTGTAAAGGGGTTTATAGGGGAGACCTGATATAGGGGAGAGCCTAGTAAACATAATATTCATCATGTAAGTGTAGATTAGTGATACCAAAAACAAAACAAAACAAAAAAAAAAGGACTGTTCCTGTGTGGTAACCTCCAATGAGTTCTACACAAGGGTATAAAGGGCATATACAAGTGTAGGCAAAGGGTCTGTTTGCGTTTATACAGAAATCAAAGCCTAATTGGGCTACCCTGAAAATGAACTAAGATACGATATGAAAGAGAACTTCCAACATCTGCACTCTCTGGAAGACTCATGCCAGAAGATGGTCATCAAGAAATCCCAACAAAGATCCACGCACTGCTACAGCTGTAGATGCACTCATCCCACCAGCTCCTGGACTTGCCATGGGAATGAAGGAGATATCTAAGCTGGCCTGTGCATACAGTGAAACAACAAATTTGACTGGATCTATACTGTTGGAACTCAATCAAGAATTAGGAGAAGTGCAAATTGTAGTGCTCCAAAATCATACAACTACAGACTATTTACTGTTAAAAGAACATAAGGGATGTGAACATTCCCCAGGAATGGGTTGTTTTAATTTGTCTGATTTCTCTCAGACTGTTCAAGTTCAGTTGGACAATATCCACCATATCATAGATAAGTTTTCACAAATGCCTAAGGTGCCTAACTGGTTTTCTTGGTTTCACTGGAGATGGCTGGTAATTACAGATATGCTTTGGTTATGTAACTATACTCCTAGTATGTTAATGTGTGTGTGCAATTTAAGTAGTAGCTTAAAACCTATACATGCTGAAGTTACTCTACAAGAAGATATGTCAAAGAAATAATCAATCTTCCCAGGTTTTCTTCCGCCTGCTACTTCTATAGCTTTTCTTCTTCCTTCCTAATTACAACCCTTAAATAGAATTCATGCCTCATATCAAATTTACCGAGTATCATAATTCTTCCAAGTGGTAAAGATACCTCAAGACAAATGCTGGGCGTAGAAGCTACAGGGCATAAATATGCAAAGAAATAAAAAGCTAACCATTTCAAACAATAAGGCTTCTCTCTCACTTACCAACTTTACATTTCCCTGTATGGCCCCGGAAGATGACTGGTTAGCCAGAGACGGGTAAGATTCCTCAAGGGAGGAACAACCTAAGACAGGCACAGTCGCAGAGGGGTCATCAGGTGAGAAATTGGGGATCAACAGAGGTGAGGCTTAGAACCTCACCCCCCCGTTCTGAGAGAAATCTTCGGCATACGTGGATGTTTTATTGCCCTTGTCTAGCTTGGATTAACACATAGTCTACAGGCACACACCTGATCATCTACATTTGCTCTCTTACAACACTAAACTATGTTTTCTACCTTTATCTTGTATCTACCTACCACTTCAGCATTTTATTAAAAATAATAATAATAAAGAGAGAAATGTGGTATCCACATATAAATCAAGTATAAAAATCAAATGAGTATTCATATTTGAACTGACTGTTTATAGTTCATAATGCATGAGCAAAACCGAAAGTTTCTGTGATGACTGCCCTTGTACTGTTCACTATGTAACTTATTCATTATGTAAGAATTTGTTCTCCATGTAAGAACTTGTTTGTTATGCCTCAGAAGATTGGAGACTGATGAAAATTAGGCTTGGGGTGGATTAATGATTGTGCATTGAGCATTGACTCCCCTATACAGAATTTTATTGTTGTTAACAACCATTTGATCAATAAATATGAGAGATGCCCTCACAAAAAAAAAAAAAAAAAAAGGACAGACTTCCAATGGTAAAATAAATAAGTAACAGGGATGTAATGTATAGCATAAGGAATATAGTCAGGATATTGTAACAGCTTGGTAGGGTGATAGCTGGAACCTAGAATTATGTATATAAATGTTTTATCACTGTGTTGTACACTTGAAACTAATGTAATGTAATACTGTGCGTCAACTACCCTTCAATAAAAAATTATTACCTAAAAAAAAAAAAAAAAAAAAAAAGGAAGATGGTAAGTAGGTAGGTAGGTAGAGAGAATAAATGATTGTAATAGTTGAGGGAAAAATGCACTGATTATTGGATCCATTATAGTTTCGGTAACTGTAAACTAGGCCAAATTCACAAGTACAGGAAAATACCATGCTTGTAGTGTACCCTAATTTCAAGAACATGTTTTCTGTTTCTCATAACATAATACATCAGATGCCAACTTAGGTGAACTCATCCCTGATTGAACAGTGATAACAAAGGAGGACTGATTAATGAACCTATTCCAACTTGGGAGAGGTCATTAGTAACACTTCAAAACTCCCTCCTTTGCCTTGATCCTTTGCCTTTCTGTGATCAAAGAGATCCCAAAAACACTGGGCTTTGGGGAGTGGGAATTTCATAAAGCTGGGAGTGATACGTAATAAAATGGAAAATAATACCAAGAGTGAAAAAATAATCTGGCAGTCTGAAATGGTAGGCCAATTATTTTTTTAAACTTGTATGTAACAGGGATAGTAATTTAAGAACTAAAAATTCTGTCACAAGTTCAAAGTGAAGGAAAACCAGACCTGGATAGACCAGTATTTGTTAAAATAAAAAATGGTGAGAGGGGTACAGAGCCAAGTGGTATTAAGTTGATTTAATATAAACAAATAACATTATTGCTATCAAAAGCAAGGAACATTATTGTAAATATTAATGGAAGTTGATATTCAAATGCAAGTTGGTTAAACTTCCTCTGTACTACCATAGCATTACATTGCTCTGGTTCAAAACCCTGTCTTTCAAGCACAGTATCAGGTACACATTTGGAGAAAGAAAATTGAGATGGAGAGGATCTAGAAATCTAGCAACAGCTGAAGGAACTGAGGATATTTAATATGGAACAACAACAAGAATTCAGTCATAGGTAGAGTGCTTTTTATTTGGGATGGGGAGGATGGACATGTTTTCAGATGTTTGGAGGGCTCTCTGGTAAAACAGAGCAGGTATTCTGTGCCCTTCCAGATAGAAAAGGCAAAATTGTTAAACAACAAGATTATAAGATATTTGAGAGTAGAAACCATGTCAAGCATTTCAATATTCTTGGCAAGTCCAGTATGCTGGAGGTGTTATTTGATGCTCACTGTGGTATGGAACTGATATTATAAGGAGATAGATTCCAGGACTATATAGGGAAGAATGGTACAAGAAGTGAAACAACAGACTTCCAATATATTTAATTTCTTATCATTGGGAATTATTTCTCAGCTATGAAAACATTTGGGTATAGTGATTCAGATTAAAAACATGGGTCCTGGGATGAAGCTGACATGGGCTCAAACTTTAGCCCTGTGAATGAGCTGTGTGACCTCAGAAAAATTACTCAACCTCTCTGGGTCTCAGGTTCTGTGCGCAAATTACCTATGATGGTAACTAGTTTTAAGTTTTGTTGGGATGTTTGAGACAATGTTTGTGAAGAGTAAGGACTGTGTCTGGTACAATAATAAACACTTAATCATTATTATTTTGGCAGAAACTATTTCACCATCTTTCAAGAATGTTGTAGAAGGGATTTTTGCATTAGATGGGAAGTTGAATAAATGATCTCTGGGTCTTAGTCAATTCAAAGATTCTCTGATTCTGTGATTTCTCAGCACTATTCTTTAGCATTGTATAAATGTCTCTAGAATTGCATTTATCTCGCTAAACTGAAAGCATTAAATTAAGGCAACCCTCAAGCTCTTCAATAGGAAGGACTGGCTCTTGCTCATCTTTACTCCTCCAAGTGTCTAGCACACTGTCTAATACAGAGTAAATAGTACTATGTTCAATGTATAAATGAATGAATGATCAAATATTTAATTCATCTCAAAACGTAGACCCTGTCATCTTTCAATGAAAATTTCAAGTGCAAATGCTTGATCAAATCATGCTTCCTTTAAGAAATAAAGAATATGAAAAGCAAATATTAGAGATTATAATTTACTTACCTCTAACCTCAGCCATTTAAGACACCAACATTTGTTGAGTACCTACTATGAGCCAGGTGTTTTTCATACATAACCTCATTTGATCTGTTAATGCATCTATATATGTTAAAGTAAATATCATTTTACTTATTTGTAGAGAAAGAGATTGAGTCTCTAAAGAACTTGAAAATCAAGTCAGAGCTATTAGGTGATATATACAGGGAACTTCAGTCTGTTTTATCCAAATACTAAGCTGTCCCTTTTAAAGTAATTTTAATAGCAAAGCAACATGATAAATGCTTAACTTGAAAACTTTAGAATAGTTAGAAATACATATACTAAAAGATTAAAGACCCATTACAGCTATGCTTTTATAACTATGTTTTCTCTCCACTATCCCCTATATTAATATTCTCTAATCCATAAGAGATCATCTGTGAAAGCATCCTTTTAGATACTGCTCTATAAATTTACATTCATATAATATGTAAAAATAAAATTTGTAATGTAACATATAATGTAGTATAAAAATGTAACATTAAAGAAATAAATATAATTTTTTATTTAATGATATATCTTGAAGATCTTGCTGTGTCAATATAAATAGACCCATTCTAATTGTAATGAAAACACAAAAATTTCTAATAATGTGAATTTATACTCTATAATTATAAAATAATTCCAGTATTGTTGGGCATTTAAGTAGCTCCTGATTTTCTCCTATTAGAAACAATACTACAATAAACACCTTTGTTCACATATGCAAATATTTCTATAGGATGGATTCTTAGAAGTGTAGTTTTGGAGTCAGAAAGCTATGAATACTTTAAATTTTAATAGCTATCACTCTATTTCCACCAAGCCACCATACAGATTATATTCCCTCAAACTCTGTACTTGTATTTCCACATCAACACTGGAGAGCATCAATTTTTTAATACATTTGACAATCTGGTGAATGAAATTATTTTATAATTATTAAAATTTTCACTTTCATGATTATTAAAGGTACAATATTTTTAAAATATGTGTTTTGCCCATTTTGTATGCTGTCTGTGAATTCCTTGATAATATCTTATGTCCATTCAAAAGATGTAGATTGTCTTTTCTTATTGAATCATTGGAACTCTTTGTAAATGATATTTATGTATGTTGTAAATATCTTCTCCAGGTCTGTCATTTGTCTTATAGCTTCCTTCAACAATGGAATTTATTATGTAGATTGACCAGTCAATCTATGTCATTTTAGAAAATCTTTTCACACCCAAGATTATAAAAATACATCCCATGACTCCCATAGTGTCACAGTTTTGTTTTACTACACTTATAATTTTAATCCATCTGGAATTTATTTTTGTACATGGTGCAAGAAAGAAATATAACTATTTCTTCTCAAGTGGAGACATTTTTTAAAATTAAAACTAGAAGAGTCAATTATTTCCAACTGATTTGAAATACTATTCCTTATATACTAATCTTCATGTATACGTAACTGGCTTTGGATTTTGTATTCTTTATTGTGTTCCATTTTGTATTCTTCTATTTGTATTCCATTCTTGTGCCAACACCACACTGTTTCTGTCACTGTATATCTGTGTAAGAAATGTTATGATATATGGTGAGCAATTACTATTAATATTGGTCTTATTTTTGTAAAGGAAAATTTCCTCTTGTAGACTAGCTTTAAAATCAGTTATCAAGGGGGAAAAAGAAAAGGCCATTTTGATTAGAACTACCATGAATTTGTAGATTATTATATAGAGATCAACATTTTATCATATAGAGGCTTTTCATACAAGAATCTGATGAGTTTCTCCATTATTCTGACATTTTATGAAGTCTTTCAGTAAAACTTCTATCATCATATAGGTTTTGCAAATTTCATTGTTTATTCTAGATATATTACAGCTTTTAAAAAAATTGTCATCTGAGTGATCAGGTCTTGTATTCCATCATATTTTCTAAATGATATAGTGACATGCACTGTGAGTCATGTTCCAAGTAGCCCTCTGACTACTAACAGAATCCTAATTTTATTTGGGGAGAGCAATATGCCTGTTTCTAGAGGATGAATCATGATTGTTCTAAACCAGTCATAGCAATCCAAATGATTGTGGCTTTTGTTAACACTCACTTTCACTGACACCCTTGCCATCAAGACTGGCCATATTATATAGTATTACACAATGTGTGATAAGGGAAATTCTGACAATTTTTACTCCTTGATAACAAGTAAGCCCCTTTATTCCTACCCCCCTTCTTTCTTCCAACTGTCAGTGCTGGTGAACAGGCACAGCGTCTGGTTGGGATAGCCCAAAATGTGGCCATGGGGCCACAGATACGAAGACAAAAAAGCAACAAGTTGAGGTGATAGGCAGTAAGATGAACAGTGTCTGGATCTCAAAGATGTTAGTGAGCCACTAACATACCCATGAACTCCTTCCTCCAGATTCCCTTTCTGGTAAACAAGGTTTAAACCTCAATTATTGCACCGTTCTCTAACAGAAGCTGAATGCATCCGATCTTATTGAGTTATTAATGGCATGTGGGAAAATTATGGGTTTTTGTATGTTTCCCTTGTCCTCTGTTTCTGTTTTGAATCCTGAGTTCTGTTAATTTGTAGGAGGATCATTTGAGAGTTTCTAATTTGAATTTGCAGAAAATGACAGTTTGGTCTCAGTCTTTCTAGTGTTTATTCTTATAATTTCTTGAATTATCTTAAAGGCTGGGACCTCAGTGAAATATTAAGGTTATATCAGTGGATAGCAGGAATTTTTCTTTTTAATTCCTGATCTAAATGGGAATGTTCTTAATATTTCAAAAGTAAGATTTTGCTATAATTTTCTGGTAGATATCCTGATAATGAAAAAAGAATCCTTCTGGTGGTGAATTTCTAAAAATTCAATTTTGCTTTATTTTATCTTATTTTTTTTTTGAGAGGGCATATCTCATATTTACTGATCAAATGGTTGTTAACAACAATAAAATTCTGTATAGGGGACTCAATGCACAATCATTAATCAACCCCAGGCCTAATTCTCAACAGTCTCCAATCTTCTGAAGCATAACGAACAAGTTCTTACATGGTGAACAGTGCAAAAGCAGTCATATCACAGAAACTTTCAGTTTTGATCATGCATCATGAACTATAAACAATCAGGTCAAATATGAATACTTGTTTGATTTTTATACTTGATTTATATGTGAATCCCAAATTTCTCCCTTCTTCTTCTTCTTATTTTTTTTTTAAATAAAATGCTGAAGTGGTAGGTAGATGCAAGATAAAGGTAGAAAACATAGTTTAGTGTTGTAAGAGAGCAAATGTAGATGATCAGGTCTGTGCCTATAGACTAAGTATTAATCCAAACTGGACAAGGGCAACAAAACATCCACAGATGCAGAAGATTTCTCTCAAAACGGGGGGGGTGAGGTTCTAAGCCTCACCTCTGTTGATCCCCAATTTCTCACCTGATGGTCCCCCTGTGACTGTGCCTGCCCTAGGTTGTTCCTCCCTTGAGGAATCTTACCCGTCTCTGGCTATCCAGTCATCTTCCGGGGCCATACAGGGAAATGTAAAGTTGATAAGTGAGAGAGAAGCCATATTGTTTGAAAAGGTTAGCTTTTTACTTCTTTGCAGATTTATGCCCTGTGGCTTCTATGCCCAGCTTTTGTCTTGAGGTATCTTTACCACTTGGAAGAATTATGATACTCGGTAATTTCTATATGAGGCACGAATTCTACTTAAGGGTTGTAATTAGGAAGGAAGAAGAAAAGCTATAGAAGTAGCAGGTGGAAGAAAACATGGGAAGATTGATTATTTCTTTGACATATCTTCTTGTAGAGTAACATAAGCATGTATAGGTTTTAAACTACTAATTAAATTGCATACACACATTAACATAATAGGAATACAGCTACATAACAAAAGCAGACCAACAGTTACCAGCCATCTCCAGTGAAACCAAAAAAACCAGTTAGGCACCCTAGGCATTTGTGAAAACTTATCAATGATATGATGGATATTGTCTAACTGAATCTGAATACTTTGAGAAAAATCAGACAAATTAAAACAACACATTCCTGGGAACTGTTCACATCCCATATGTTCTTTGAACAGTAGATAGTCTACAGTCGCACGATTTTGGAGCACTGCAACTTGCACTTCTCCTAATTCTTGGTTGAGTTCCGACAGTATAGATCCAGTCAAATTTGTTGTTTTACTGTATGCACAGGCCAGCTTAGATATCTCCTTCTTCATTCCAATGGCAAGTCCAGGAACCGGTGGGATGAATGCAGCTACAACTGCAACAGCGCCAGGATCTTTGTTGAAGTTTTTTGATGGTCATCTTCTGGAATGACTCTTCCAGAGGATGTTGATGTTGGAAGTTCTTCTTCATATCGTATCTTAATTCGTTTTCTGGGTAGCCAAATTAGGCTTTGATCCTCTGTATAAACACAAACAAACCCTTTGCCCACACTTTGATATGACCTTTATACCATTGTGAAGAACCTACTGGAGATTACCACACAGGAACTGCTTTTTTTAAGAGAAAGGAATATTATCAGAAAAATGTATTTCCATAGCTGATCATCTGACACCCTTTAAATGATCAAAATTAAGGATATTTAAAGCATGCATTAATCGTTGATTTACAGTTATTTTTTTCCTATCAGGGAGTAATCCCCATTTTCTTTCTTTTTTTTTTGTTATCATTAATCTACAATTACATGAAGAATATTATGTTTACTAGGCTCTCCCCTATACCAGGTCCCCCCCCACAAACCCCTTTACAGTCACTGTCCATCCAATTTTGCTTTATTTTTAAATCAGAAATGGATATTAAATTTAATCAACTACTTGTTTGGCATCTATCAAGATGATCACATGGTAATTCAACTGTGTTCAGTTAATATAATGCACTGCATTGATAGATTTCCTGGTTTTGAGCATCTTTACTTTTCTGGGATAACCTTATTTACTCATGGTGAATCACTTCTTTCATTTACTGTTGGATTTTTGTGTGAAATATGTTACATAAGAGTTTTGCATCTATATTTACAAGTAATACTGATATAAAGTTTTATTTTTAGATTTGATTTCCTTTGTTGGCTTGTGGGATTACAGGATAACACTAGAAACAGCAAATGAGTATAAAATCTTTAAATAGCACAGGACTTTTATGTCTAAAACTTTCTCTATTCTTTAATTTTTTCCATGAACATCTATTATTATATGAGGAGTTTAAAAATAAATACCTTTATTATATATGTACATATGTTTTACAAACAGAAAATAGGTTCTATAAGGTGCAGTTGAGTTTACCTGGTACTTCTGGTGTGGGAGTTGGGGAGTTAACTGTTTTCCCTTTTCCCAGAGTAATTGGTTTATTTTTCTTTTCTTCTTTGTCTTGAGTGAATTTTCATTCTTATATAGATTTTTGGAACATTATCTTTTTTACCTAAGAAATTTGATTTCATTGACATAATATTCTCCTAACTTTTTAATCTCCTCTGTATCTGTAGTTATGTCTCTTTCCTTATCTTAATGTCATATATTTGTGTTTTCTTTTTTTAATCAGAAATCTGATTTTCCTGTTGAAAGTTTAATTGATACAGTATACTTGTAAATTTGCAAAGAGAAGCCTTTAACACTCAATACTTTCTACATAAAAAACATTTTAAAAATGTTTTAGCTTCTTCAATTCAAAGTGTTTGTGTATTTTAAATATTTTCTGTTTTCTCACAAATACATTTGAAGATATTAATTTTTGGCTACTACTGGGTCACATCATGTAAGTTTTGAGTTCTAGTAGTGTCACTGTTGTTTATATTTAAAGTCTGTAATTTCAGCTTGTTTTCTTTTTAATCAAGAAAAGTTATTATGAAAGGTATTTTAAAGATTTTTAGTAGTGTGTGTGTGTGTGTGTGTGTGTGTGTGTGTGTGTGTGTGTGTACATTTCTGTCCTTTGGCCATTATAGTTTTCTTGTACTCTGATCTGTATTCTGCTTTCAGTATTTATTAAGTTTGTAGCACTTTTATTTCTGTGGCTGAATGACTGGCCAGTTTTCATAAATGTTCCATGGTTACTGGAAAAGAATATCAGGCGCATAGTTCTATACATACATCTATAATCAAGTTTAATGAATGTGCTATTCAATTCCTCTAATATTCTTTTGTATTTGAGGACCACTTTTTGGTGAGGTATGTCAAGAATCTAAATTTTCATTATAGTTTTCTAAACTTCTCCTTGTAGATATGACAGATGATACTTAACATATTTAGAAGCTATATTACTAGGTACAAAAGTGGTGAATTTTTCTTTCTATCAATTTTTTCTTTTTCGTTTTACTGTTTTTAAACCTTTTTATTTTATTTTGCCTAATATTACTATTATCTTTTTCTGACATCTTTTTGATAGTACTTACATGATTTCTGGTTTCTCCCTTTTATTTCCAAAATTTTTGGTCACTTATTTTTATTTATGACCTATTTAAATAGTTGTTTGCAACTTCTGTTTCTTAGACTATTATGTTGTTTAACACACCTCCTTCTAGAAACTAACACATTCTATGACCCTCACATAAAAAAATGGATATAGAGGAATTGTTCAATCCATTTAATAAACTTAATTGAAGTTTGTGGTTATTTATTTGATTTAACAGTATGAGAGTCTCTATCTCCCAAGAGAAATTTCATCCATTAACATTTACTCTGAAAACTGACATGAACATATTAGCCAAACAATTTCATTTCTGATCTTATTCTTATTTCTGACATTGTAGCTATGTTTTTGTCATATCCTGTTTACATCTTTTTTCTTTCTTTTTTTACTTCATTAATTGAATTTTCTTCTTCCTCTTTCTTTCATGAGTTTTAAAGTCATTCCTCTGTTACCTTAACTGCTTTTTGGTGAGGTGAAACAAAGGTGAACAGTGAACAATAGTATAAGACATTAGACTCAGAATTCTGAATCTAACTATGTTAAGAAAAAAGCTGATATAAAGTTGAATACAAACTTGAGTGGATTTGTAACTCACAGTGTGTCTGTAATTTTGTAAAATGACTAAGCCACTATTTAGGGTCATATCTAAAAAATAACCTGTGTATCTACACGTTGAACAAATTTGGACTGAGCTAATCAGAACATATAAATATATTAGGAAATTTTGCTCAAATATTGAATAAAGCCTAAACAATATTGTTATCTTTTTCAGCTTAAAGGGATAAATCTAATTATAAAAGAGTAAATAAGAACCAAGAATAAAACTGACACATTTTCTAAAGAAGATAAATGGAAATAAAACTTATCTTACTACATACAAAATTATAGTGTGTAATTAAAATGACATTTTAATTAAGTGGGTAAAGGAAGGGTGTTTTTATAATGATACTATGACAATCAGTTAATGATTTGGAAAACAGTTATATTTGATTTCTACCTCATATCACATATTAAAATAAATTCTACATAGCTTATAAAGTGCGAAATAAAAATCTTGGAATTTTTGAAAAAAAAGTACATGAATAGTTGTCTTATCAGGGATTTTGGAGGCTTTTCTAACACTATACCAATGGTAGAAAGCATAAAGAAAATGATAAATTTCAACACAAAAGTTTTAACTTCCATATATCAAAAAGCCATATTATTCAAGTTAAAGACAAATAAAAAACTAAGAAAACTATTTTATTACATATTATAAGGGGTTAATATTCTTAATCTTAAAGTGACATCACAAATCAATATAAAAACATACATAGAATCATAGCAATAAAAATAAGCAAAAGACATAAACTGTCAAGTCACAAAGGGAGAAATACAGAGAAAAGAGTTAACAGTAATTCTCTCTGTATTTTAGAACTAGATATTATTTTGCTTTTCCTTTTGTTCAACTTTTCTGTATTTGCTAAATTTTCTATAATACATCTTACTTTTGTGATCAGGAAATACATATACATATATACATATATAGATAAGACATTATGCAAAAAACTATATTACTATATCAGGAGTTTACTACATGGCATTGAGGAAAGATGGTGCTATCTGGTATCCGAAGTCCTGAGTTAGCGTCCCAGTGCTCATTGAATGATCTTGGGCAAGTCAGTAAACTGCTTTGAGCCTGGGTTTCTCCAAACATAACATAGAAGAAATCATCTTCATGTCATAAATTGTTGTGAAGAATAATTTTGAAAATGTATGTGGGAAATGCTTTGTGAGGATCATCTACAGATGTCAGAGATTCTTATTGCTGATCCAGTGTGTTAGGGCATTTCCCAGCCTCCATGCAAAATCTGTGCATCTTCAGGGCTTAGGTTCCTGAGTTATTGTTCAAGAGACAGTTAGATGGAGATGTCTTGGATTTTGCAATCTTCTCAGTGAATGGGACAGGAACAACTATGTACTAGATCATGGCTACAGCTCATAGTCAAATGAAACTGTAATAGTAATCGTTATTGCTTTTTTTTCCCATGTTACATGGTTTATCATTAAGTTCTAGTATCCATGGAATTAAGGCGATTACCAAATTGATACTATAATTCCATGTTTACGACTTTTAAAAAGTCCCTTTAATTTCAGATTCAGTACTCTATCATAATATTAGACAAATGAGAGCAATGGCCAATCTCTTTTTCTAATAATAATTCCTATGTGAATTCTGCTTGATGCAAAGGGATTGAAAAAGGACCAGAAGAATCTACTTTTCCTTCATATGACCCCTGTTAAGCAGGATAGTGCTCTTTCTCCATTTATGTATCTCTATGAGAATTAAAAGCAGGTTTAAAATTTGCCAGATGAAAAATCTTATGCCCCTTGTCTTTTTTTTTTCTTTTCTTTCTTTTCTGATCCTAAGCCTATAAAAACCCTTATAGGTTGAAAGATGAGAAGAAAAGATACGGAGGGAAACCCTAAGCATTCTCAAAGACGGAAGATGTTGATACATAGCACAATTAAGGGTTCTTCCAATCTTCTGAGGTTAGAAAAATGGTGAAGTGAAAGTCATCAAAATAATTTAGACAAAGTATAAAAAATATTTATTGGTTGACTAAACTGTTGATTATTGTTGGTCATGTAAAATACAGGATCTTATTTCTGGGAAACCTTAGAAAGGAAGGAAGGGATGCGAGGAGGAAGAAAAGAAGATAACTGAGGTTTGGGTTCCGTATCAGCTCAAGGAATCTCTGGCTAGTATAGACAAACTGGATGTAGCAGAAATTGCCACGAAGAGGAGGGATTGAATAAGTGTGGATCTTGAGTAGTTTGATGTGTAATCCTGGGCAAAGCACTTTTCCTTGAGACCATTTTCTCATCTGGAATAGATCAGTGACTTCCAAATTGTGGTCCAGCGAAAACCGATGATCCAGAAGCTAGACCAGTGAACAATGGTGGTCTTTACACAATTCACAGAAAAATGAAGTGAAATAAAATGTTCCACTTATTCTGTAGTTTTTTAAATTTATATTTATTATAACAACTCCTGCACTGGGTGGATTTTTCTGAACATATGCAACTATTTCTTCATTTTGAGATATCAACAAAATTTTCTTGATTTTAAGATTTGTTCACCCACTTTTAAAAAACCTTTGGCCCCACTGCCACATGTCTGGTAGCTGAGTTCTAGCAAATAACAAAGTGGAAGACAAGCAGCAAATAAACAGTATTAGGAGAATTTAGAAATAATTAATTATACTTAGGCTTTTAACTTTTAATTACTGTTGAATTTTGAAGTTTATTTAAATAGTAATGGATTGTTTTTTTGTCATGGGTACATACTTTAGTTTTGATTTGTTCAGGATTAGGTACCTGCATCTTGACTCCAAATTCAGAACTCTTCCTTCATCTATGCTGCCTTGTAATGAAGTTTTAAGGACATAAATCATATTAGCTTATAGTTACAGACACCCATATTCTTTATATGCGTTAAAAAAAGTCTTCATAGCAATCCTGTATTTAATTGTCTCTCTTCTACAGATGTAGAAACTGGTACATGGAAACCAGGGTAAGAGCAGGAGTTGGAAACTATTGAGTAGATGTTCATTGCTAGGTTTGGTTTTATCTTAATTCTAAACATTAAATCAATCAATACTCATTTAAAATAATGCCCCTTGGAATGAGATTTTCAGGATAAATATCAGAAATATACTACAAAATAAACTTGTTCTGCCTTCCATACTCTTAAAAAACATGTAACCAATGAGTAACTTTTGTGAAACACCGCCTTTAGCACCTTGCCTGGGAAATCAAACCTCAACCTAATAGATAGGAAAGAGTTAGTGTAGATTTCATGTGGTGAAAGGGCAACTGACATGATATCTACAGAAGGTAGGTCCTGTGGATACCAAGTCAAGTCCATTTAGTGCTGGCAGTTATTACCCAAAATCTCTACTGGATGCACTGAACACCGAGTAAAGGCTGATTGGGTAAGCAAATGAATGCAGGCAAGGATTTCAAGGTATGTGTGTTTTAAAATAATGATTAATAAAACTTTACAGTTAATATTTCTTTTATAAATAAGAAAAATATTTGGTTTGGTTGGTCTTAGAGAAATTTTGTATTGGCAAAAGTTTTTTCTAATTGCAAAGGAAATATGTTCATTGTGGAAATGTTTGAATCTACACTAAGGAATCAGTCAGAATGTCTGAGAAGCCACAGTGAAAAAGAAAACTATAATTACAAGACCCACGAAAATTACTTCACCTGGAAAAAACTACCAACATTTTGATTATACTTTTCTGATCATTTTTCAATGCCTGGACACACACACACACACACACACACACACACTTACAAATATAGGATAATGCTATATGTTTGTTCTGAAGTCTGTTTCTCCCTTATCAAAAAATTCAAGTATTTCAGTGTGATTCAATATTTCTTATAGATTGATAGATAGCTATTGTAGCTCTCTGTTGCATAGGTGAATATAATTTATTTAACCAATCATTTGTTGTTGGGTATTAATATCACAATGAGCCTCCTTGTACATAAATTTTTGATGATAGTTATGAATATTTCCTTCAGCCAATTTCTAAAATTTAAATTCCTGGGTTAAAGACTTTTAATACATCCAGAAAGATTGAAACGTTTCACATTCCCACCAATAGACTACTAGAGGGTCTATTTTTCCATAGCCACAACAACTGGGAATTATATGGATTCTTAACATTTGGGAAATATAAACAAAACATATAGGTACACATACAGTACAGATTTCTGCCAACTTTCAGGGGTAAGAGTATCATAGCTTCATTTGCATAACTAAGTTGAACTTTTTTTCATATTGGCCATTAGTAGTTTTCTTTTGATAATTATATTTGATAATATTTTGATATTATAGTGGAATTGCAGCTTTCAAGATGTTAGAGCAGAAATTAGGAGACCTGGATTTTGGTTGTCTTTATTCCATTAACTTTGGAAGATTTTAGGTGAAATGATTCAATCTCTTTGGTTCAAATTTTCCTTTTGTACATAAAATGTATTCAAAATGCCAAGTGTAGTCTTCCTCTTGTCCCTGTGAAAAGCAAATTAAATTATTTTTGTGAAAAATGTTGCCGAACTACTATTTTATTGCAGTATTAATAAGCTCTTTAAAACACATTTATAATTACCAGACACAAGCAACTAGGTTCTATCATTTAACTTTAAAATGTTTTTTAAACATTTAAACCCATACTTGACAAATCAAACAAAACAGTTAACTCCATATATATGTGTGTGTATATTATGTATGTGTATATATATATACACACTATAGTTATATATATAATCACATATGTATTATATAATTTATATAGATTATATATAAATTCTACATTTCCTTAATATTTTATAAGAATTCAACTTACTATGGACACGCTGGCATATTTCCTTTTAAGGTGATTTCTGTGTGTGTGAGTGTGTGAAGAAAAATAATGATCATAATTCTATATCTAGGTCTTTTACCTAGATTGAAGCCATTTTTAAAATTTAATTGCAAAAATCTCCCTAAACAATTTTAAGCTGCCTGATATGTCATAGTGAGAATATATTATTATTTACTTAACCATTCCTCTTATCTTAATCACAAGTTATTTTCAATTACTTTCTTTACCTGTATTATTTTTTTGTATAAATGTTTTCTACATTTCTGACTGATTCCTTAGGGTAGATTCTAAGAGGAAGAATTAAGGGGACAAAAAGTGTGAACATTTTAAGACTTTAGATATAAGTTGTTAAATTGTGCTAAAAAAAAATCTAAGGTTAATTTTTAATTCCAACCAAGAATATATAATGAGAAAGCTTAAATTAGGGGTGTACCAGCTACCGCTAGACCACATGATTTTTTATTTTTTTAATTACAAAAGTGATTCATGTTTGTACACACAAAAATAATTAAAACACTTTCCACTTCTCTCCCTCCTTAACATTAACAGTTTGGCATGTGTACTATCAGACTTTTAAAATTTGAACATTTTTATTACTTTAGTTTTAATTATAATATATTTATCTTTCTTTGTATTGACTATGTATGCAATACAGCACTAAATATCCATGAAATCACACAGCTCTGTTATATAAATAGCCCATCAGACCTGGGATTTCATGGGCTAATATTACTGCTTTTGATGAAGCTAAGATTTTTTAAAATATTAGATTTAAAAATAATATATACTTTTACAAGTAGTAGAAACATGTCAAAAAAACAGAGAGAAAAATCTTGAAGGTGATATGAAAATCACTTAAGGAAACTGCCATGGAGGCATAGCTTCTAGAGGTGACTGCCCCTGACCAGCTCTTTGGTCCTGACCAAGTCACATCCCCTCTCTGGGTTTCAGTTGAATGCCAGCAGTAGGAATCTGGAAATACTGGTCTTTCTGCTAGAAAGTGATGCCTCAGTAATAGGGCAGTCTTTTTCATTGAGTCTTTCTCCCAAATTTTGGTTAATCTAATCATAGTTGATCAAAGGTTGCTCTTTCTCCTAAAAATATCTTTTCTAGTAAGAACTGCCTGTTAAATTATAAGTTAAGAGAAGATACTGACTTTAAAATGAAATCCACAAAGTTTTTTTTAGCAAAATATTATTTCTCAATAACTCCATAGTAGGAACAGTAATGTTCAAATTAATCATAGTCTGCTAACTGGCCAAATTCCTGTATTTCTTTTGAGAAAACCAAAAAATCTAAAGTTCTGTAACCAAGTAATGTGATTTTAAGGTTAATGGTTCATGAAGTAGATCAGGCGTTAAGATTTTAACTCATCTTCTCTTATTCATCTTTGTAAGCCTAGTATTCAGCTCTAAGCACATCATATGATAGATGCAAAACAAATATTCAGTGGTTGAATGATATTATTACACATGAATGTTCCTTATTATAGTAACTAGTTTGATAGAACTGTAAATTTAATTTTTACCTATGGGAGACTTTAAAAAAAAATTCAGAACATTTGTTTTAAAACATCTTTGGTATCCTAAGGTATATATACAAAGATTCATACAGAGTAAGTTTAATTTAAGTTATTGCAATTTCTCTTCCTTTGAGAGCTGTTCAGAACCATGAATCATCTACCTTTGTCTTTTAGTCACTTCTCCCTAGGCATGGAGACTAGCCAACTAGTTACATATATTTGGATACGGGTTTATGAGAATATATTGATTTTTCCCCTAAGGGATCAGAAAGAAGGGTGCTTAGTGACTTCATTTTTTTTAATATTTGGAGTGATCCATAATAATTATCCAATTTGAAGTATTAAAAAAACATTCTAAAGACTGAGTAATTTCCAACAGGAGTAAAAGATCTCAAGGTTTCAAAGTAACCCGTTGAAAAATCACAAACTCAAACACTGAAAAAGACTATACTGAATTGCATGAAAAAGGAGTTTTACATAGGCGGGAAAACACCACCAAGTTCAATAGGTGTATCACAATATGGTCAAATGTTTAAGATAGAATAATTAAGACTTCAGTAAAAGCCATACTCTCTATTCATCTACTCTTTGTTTTGCAAAAATCATCAGCTTCAACAGTTTTCCAGCTGGAATTCAGCAAATGGGGTTTTAAACTGGAGTATCTTTGTAGAGTTTGCAAGAAGCAGAGGAACTTTTTAGCAGCAGAACTTTTTCATTTGTATATGATAGAACGTAAATACTCAAATAACATCTACTAATTTTTTAGTTGAAATTGTATCTTTTAAAATAATTAGATCAACCCTCCCTTTTTTCCATGATTGCTTCTTGCAGGTGACAGAAGCCCTTTCTCCCACACACTGAGGATTTTGGGTGCCTTCCTTTCCTAAACCTTTAAACACCAAAATGATTTATAGACTATGCCTATCCTGCTAAAGTCAGGCAAGTAAGTGTGTCGTATTTGCATGGGGTCACTCTGATTATAGGACTCTACTGTTTCTTGCACTAAAATCGCAAGATTTATTATTCTATTAATGCTCATAAAGTCACTCTTTTGATGAACCATAATTTCCCTTTATGAGGAGCCTGTATGCCAGTCACCCATGATAAGGGAGAAGAAAAGTCCAGACTTCCAACCTATGCATATTTCCTGGAACATTAATAAAGTCTTGAAATCCCATATGACTCTGGGGGATAATGGCATAGGGAACAGCAAAAAAGGGCAAATTTCATGGAGTCAACATGTCCCCATGAGATTTCCCTCACATTGTTTCCCTCACATTGTTGGCAAACCCTAAGCGTTTCCATTTTAATTAAAATTTTTTTAGAAATTAACCCTCCTGGTGGAGAAGATAACCCACGAATAAGGCTTGTATTATCTTTGAGAATATTCTTAGGGAATGAAACAGCAGGAGGTGTGAACTTTCTCCTGTTTATCTTAATGGTCTGCTAATGGCAAAGCATAATTACAGTTACTTAAGTGCCAACTTTATCAAGATTTTCACTAAAACCTTCAGCCACGGCGCTTTCCTTGACTGACCCAGCTTTTATTTATTCAGTTGCTTTACTATCATTTGAAAGAGAACTGCCCCCAGTAAAAACAAGCAAACAAAAAACCCATTCCTCCAACATGTTTTAATTTCTTTTCAGTTATTTTAGTTGGATAGTTGAGGCACTCGTGACTCAGAGAAAGTCAAAGAAAATTGTGTGTGCCATCAACTGAAATTTTAGACCTCTCACATTGAAAAAGCAGGGCTCTGCGGGAGTTTTGCAATAGTTTGCTTCACGGCTTAGGGAAGTCAATTTGCTTCTAAACCAGAAGATGGTCTTCTAAAGACTCTGCTGTATTTGGAATGCAAACTTAGCCAGCGGACCTTTCCCCCAATGCACCCCCAGGAGAAGCCCCAAAGCCACCTATCTCCCCATCGCTCTCAGGATCTCCTCGCTGCCTTTGTCCCTTCTAGACGTGGAGGCTTGGAGAGGAGGTTTAGCTTCCAAGGATTGGAGCGTTTGAAGGGCGGGGCCATCTCCAAGTCCATCTCCCCTTTTTGTCCTCTTCTCCTGGGACGGGAGGGAGGAGCCAGGTCCCCCCGCGGCCGGTTCGGGAGCTCTCAATCTCGGTCCCTTGAGGTGAGTGTGAAAGGGCGGCAGCCCGTTTAATTGTAGCGCAGGTTAATTTCTTGAGTTCACCGCAGTCGGTCCGCCAGCGGCTTCCCGGGTCTTTGCCAAGTGGGTTTACGAGGGCTGAGGCATGTTGGGGCGCGCTCACATTCTCGCGAAAGGCTCCTCCCCAGGGCTCATTCCCCGACTGCGGGAAGCCCTTTGGTGCCCCAGGAGCCTTGGGTTTCCTCTGACCTCGCGTCGCTTCTTCCTCGCTGCTCACCGCCCATTCCCTGCGCCCCAGCCCCCGGGGAGGGGCGGCCCCCATCTTAGGACTTCCGAGCCCAGCCAACCCACAAGGTACCTTCACGTCTGTGATTTTATCACAGCCTCCAACACCCTGCGGTAATAGGAGCTTTCAACCTGAAATACGATTGTTATTTTCCCGGTGCAGAGCTTGACAGAAAAAGTCAGCTTTTTATTAAAGACAAAGAGGTAAATTATCAGCCGGGGCGCTGAAGGGGCGGCGGAGACCTGGCGCGCTTCCTCTCGTTGCCACGAGGAATCTGTGGGGGAGCGGCGGCCGGCGCTCAGACACCCCTGGGGTCCCCGGAGGAGGAGCTCGGGGCAGAAGGACTTCCCCAGGTCCCTCCAGGCACCTGGAACGGGGCGTCCTCCCAGCTCTGCACAAAGCCGGGGGCATCCGAGTCCTGAACAGCCTGCGTCCTCTTCTTTCTTCTCTTGACTCCCGTCTCCCTTTCGCAGCTGGCTGTGTGCTTTCTCCTCCGCGTTTCTCCTGTCCCTACTTTTTCTCTGGCCTCTCCTCGCCGTTCCTCTCCCTCCTCCTCGTTTCTTCGCCGCCGCACGCGTAGAGTGTCATTTATTTATTTATTTACCTCCCCCGCCATCAACACCCTTTTAGGGCTCCCAAGCTTTTCAATGTGAGTGGGAGGAGAAAAGGGCAGGAAGTGTTGACTGGAAGAGGGTGAAATCATGCCTCTGGGTGAGAGATTCTGCCCCGGAATAAACGATTGGAGAGAATCGTTGAAAGTGAGGATTCAGATCTGTTTGTGAAACCCCGCTATCCGATGGGAACCAACTCCGCGCGCGTCTCCTCCTCTCCCTTTATTGTATGGATTTATGGGTATATCTTCCAGGACTGTTGTTTGGAGGGGGGCAGGGAGCGCGGATTTAAGAAGATAGTCTTGCCCAGGATCCTTCTCTACCGGATGCGCGTTCCCCAATGCAAAGGAATCTAGCAACATCCCCCAATTCAGACTCGGACAAAAGAAACTTTAATGAAGGTCTCTGCCCCGCGCGCAGCGTGTCCTCTCTCCCGAGGCTGTGGATGTCCAACGAGGATGAGAGAAATAGAACTGCTACAACCAGCCCATGCCCTTGAACTTCAATTGCTCCTGACTTGCCGTATTGATTTTTTAAAAAAAATACAGTAGCACCCCCACTCCTCATAAAATTAAAGACTTAGGAGACGTGGGACCTGGCGAGGGTCGGGGGAACTCACTCCTTTGCAAAAGAGATAGTTCAGAACGATTTGGGGAAAATTACACTAAAAAATTCAAGGTGTGAAAGCTTCATCTTGGCTGTCTTGTCTTCAACACCATGACACCTTATCATTAGGAGCGCTGATTGTTACTTTCCGAGCCTTTAGATGATCAGCCAGAAAGTGCAAACAGCGCGGGGCTGGAGGCTGTAAAGTTAAATTAAGTAAGCTTTTTTTTTTTTTTTTTTCCTTTTGGTGCGCCGTCAAAACATTTCACAAGTTAGGAAAAGAAAGTGGTGGTTTCGAGGCTCGAAATGATGGGTTCTTTCCCTCCCCCACCCCCACCCCCCTTTCCATATCGGAAAGGAAATAAAATGCACAATGAGCCTTTATTTCGGGGGAGAAGACTTCAAAATACGTGCCAGTAATGGACAATTTGGGCTTTTCACTGGAGATACACCGCAAGCTGGAAAAGGATTAAAAAGCCCCACGTGGTTGATCTGGGTTTAGACTTGCAACCATCTCGGTCCCCACGTATGTTCTTTGCAAAGACTGGCCTCTGGATGGATGCGTGTGAGGGGCTCTCGGGGGCCGGGCTGATGGTGGGAGCGCTACGAGCTGCGGGTCAGGGTCCTCACTGGGGGCTTCCTCTGCGGGCCGCGGCGGCCGGGCGCCTCCGGGAAGCGAGCGCGCACGCCCCAGCCCGGCCGCCGCGCTCCTCGCGCAGCCTTCTCCGCAGGTCTTTATTCATCTCATCTCCCTCTTCCCCTTCTCCTCCTCCTCCTCCTCCGCCGCCACCTCCTCCTCTTGCATCTCACTGGCCTGGCTCCGTGTTGCTCTGAGTGACAAAGACAATGTCCCAGCCTTAACTTTGCAACCACCTTGCCGGCTTCTGGGGTTCGGCTCGGGGGGAGGAGGGAACAGCAGCCGCAGCCGCAGCATCTCCTCCAGCTGCTTCTGCTCTTCTCCGGCTCTTGGATAATTCTTCCCCATCCTCCGCAGCCCTTTCCTCCTTTCTTTCTTTCTTTCTTTTTTCTTCCTCTCTCCGGCACGTTGTTGTTGTTATTAGAAAGGCTTCGCGCACCCCCTGGTGCTCCGGCGTTCTGTGCGGCAGGAGAAGATTGTCTTCCTTCTCTCTTTCTGTCTTGCTTTCTCTCCCTCCGGTTGCTCATTATTCAGAGAGAGACACAGAGGGAGGGAGAGAGAGAGCGCGCGAGGGAGAGGGAGGAGAGGAGAGAAGGGGAGAGAGAGGGGAGAGAGGGTGAGAGGGAGGGAGGGAGGGAGAGAGAGGCAGAGGCAGAGGGAGACGGATATCTCAGGTCATCTGCAGCTGCAGCGAGTCTGAGGAGCCGAGGAAGGCAGGGAAGATGGCGATCCTCCATTGCTGAGACCCGGCAGAAGCACATGAGACTCCCAAACAACTTCCACAACAATAACCCGAGCAGGAAGAGGAGAAAGAGAAAGAGGATAAGGCGGCGGTGGGGCCGGAGAACCCGAAACACCTCCCGGCGCCGGGACGCTTCTTCTGTAAGTTACTGCAATTACCAGCCACCTCGGGGTGGTCCGAGTGCTCCGGGGAGGAGAGCGCGGGGCGGTGGAGGCACAGACGCGCTCATTCATTCGGCCGAGGAGGGTTGGCGGAGCGGGGAGGAGAGGAAGTTCCCTGCCTGGACTGGCTGTTGGGAGAGAAGCCGCGAGAGAGGAGGAGGGGGAGCAGGGGGGGCGGAGGAGGGGGGGCGAAGCGAGGGAGGAAGAGGAGGAGAAGGTGGTGGTGGCGGCCGTGGAGGTGGCTGTGCTTTTCCTGCTGGCCGCTCCTGCTGGGGGGAGCGGAGCGCTGGGGCTTAATTAATTTTGTGTAGTTCTGTGGAGAGAAGAGAAAATGAAAGATGAGTGAGAAGAGGGCTGGAGGCTTAGGACGGATGCTCCGAGTGTGGAGACAGGAGTAGGGACGGAGAGGGGGGCGGAGGGCGGGAGGCAGGAGACCTGAGCCGAGAGCCAGAGGGAGCGAGCCCGGGGCGGCGGAGGGAGCGCCCCGGGCCGCCCCGACCCGAGCGGGTTGACCTCTTTCTTTCTCTGTCCCTCTCCTTCCTTGCCCTCTCTCTGTCCGCCTGTCCCCAGCCCGATGGCAAAGCCGTGCGGATTGGCACCCCCTCCTCCTCAGGTATTTGGCTCTCTGTCCCCGAAGTTGGGATGCGGGGTCGGGATGTGTCGGGGGGTGGCTGCTGCTGGCGAGCGGAGAGGCGAGGAGCGGGGGCGCCGGCCGGGTGGGGGGCGCAGGCTCAGGGGCAGCCGAGGAGCTGTCTCCAGCCTAGGGGCTCAGAAGCGTCTGGTGGAGGAGGACAACGGTTTCTGGAGAGCAGAAGCCATTACACACGCTTGGCTCTCCTCTGAGGAAGGGAGAAAAGAAGGCAGGGGCCTGGGGGGTCGCCTCACTCCTGGTGCGGTTCCCAGGGGGCTGCCCTCCTTCCAGGCACGAGGGGAAGCCGCAGCCGCCCCCCATTGGAGCAGCCCCTCTCTTTCCCCTTTCTTTATCTCCCTGTCCTCCATTTGCAAGCTGTCTGCTTTGGTTCCAGTCCAGACTCCAAAACACAAAGCTCCTTCTCACGTTCATTCTCCAGGCTTTTCACCATTCCTGAAGGAACCCTCATTTTCTTTTCATTGTAGCTTCTAACCTATGGAGAGGGAGGGAGGCTGCCTGGAGTTCCTTTTATATTCCACCCCTACCAAAAAAAAAAAAAAAGTTTCATTTTTAAGCACGCGTCTGGGATGGGAAGAGACCAACCAGTTGGGGCTTTCTCCGAGGGCTCCCGGGGGCTGTGTCTGAGTGTCTGTGTTGGTCGTTTGGTTTGCTTTGGTTTTGTTTCTGGAGGTGGCTTGCAGGTTTTTGGAGGAAGTGACTAGTTTGGTTGAGAGCTGGGAACTGAGTCAGGTAAGCCGTGTCATGTTGTAACTCCACCAGAAAATGGAGGAGAGCGGGTTTCCAGGAGACAAAGCTGAGATGAGAAGTGTTTATAAAATTATGGATGTCTCCATTTTGAAGCTCTGTTGGTGATGGCTGGAGGAGGAGGCTTGCCTGCTTACTCCTGCTCCTGTTCCAGGGCAGAATCTTGTGGTGGTTCCTCACTATTCATTCTGCAAGGAAATGAGGGGTTTTAAGGGCTGCTCAGATTTCTCTCCCACCAAAGGAGTGCTTTCACAAGTTACTGAGGTGTTTGTTTCCATTTTAAAGTAAACTTTTGGAATTTCTTTTCTTCTCTGGAGTGGATCTGAAGGGTTTTGACCTCCTTCAGGAAAGGCAAGGCAAAACCTTCAACATTTTTCCACTGAGGTCTTCACACAACTGTAAGCTGGTCCAGGCCTCCTGAAAGTCACCAGGAATGTTATTTCCTCCTCGTGAACTTTGTGGTGGCCCTGCGCTGAGATTCTGGAGTTGTGGGTCTGGGTTATCATCATGTTTTGATGCATTGCAAGACTTCATTGTCTGGTTTGGGTTGATTTCTGCAAAAACAGCAGCAGGAATGATGACAAACCCTGCAAGATCTCAGAGGAACTCTTAAGACTGACAGACACCAGTTTCTCCCGGGCCCACGTCTCTTCAGGTTGTTCCATTCGTGTCTTAGGCCTTCTTTTCGTTCCTTTGTTTTCCCCCTTCCCTTCCATTCTGCTGTTTGTTTTCTGTGTTCTCAAGTACTGTAAGTCTTCAGAAATATCAGATGTCTCCTTAACAATGTCACTATGGAAACAAATTTTTAAAATTACTGTGCCAGTTGAGAAAACCTTATGTCCAGGTATCTTCACCTTTTGTGACTGGGAGGAATTTGTTAGTCTTAGAGGAGGACATTTTGTGAGGATGATCTGAAGAAAGAACCCAGTCCACACACACTGAATGGAGTTCTTCACAGATTAGTTCTAGAGAACCTGTGCAGTTGATCCAAGTAAGGAAGGAAATCCTGAAATGCTCAAGGAATTTAGAAAAGCCAACCATGAAGAGGTTGCTTTTCCATTAGGTAAGGTAGCCATCTTGAGGAGGAGGGAAGATGTTGGGAGAATGTTAGATGGACTGTTGAAGAGAGGTGAGGAAGGCTCCACAGTGGAAGGAAAACTTGGAGGAGATTCAGAGCCAATTAATACATTGTAAGGAGGCTGACTGGACTTTATTTTCAACTAAGGAGAAATAGAAAAAGACCAGCTTCAACAGAAATAAGGAACACATGGGTGAGCGACTTATACCAGCTTTTTTCTTGCTTTGCTTTCTCATTATGTGTCAGATTTTTGTGTGTGTAAAGTTCCTATGTCTACAGTATTTTCGTGCATATTGAAGTGGTTTTGATTCCAGATGTAATTATATTTTGTTGAGTAGCTGGTAGCAGTGTCATTCAGTAAGTGCACAGTGCTGTATATGACAACATCACATTTTTCAAACCAAACTGTTGTGTCATTAATTGAGGGTTATTGTTCTTCTGAGGGGTGTGAAAGGAGAGGAGATACATGGTTCTTTAGCTGATAATTGTCCATGGTCAGTGAAGTAAAACCCTATTTTTGCAGATGAAGATAACATGGTTTTTCAAGATTTTCAGCTGATGTGTATGCTCATTAAAAAATCCTTCTCTTCAGAGCTCTGCTCCTTTATTAAAAACCTAGAGCCCTCCAAGAGCGCTTAAAAAAAATCTCACTTGGAATAATACCTTTTATCATTCATTTTTGAATGTTGTCTTTTGATACCATTGCTTTTGCTCTTATGTGGAATGTTGTCCATGTTTTATTTAAATTTGCTAATACATATATGGATGCTACATGTTCAAACCCAGAAGTTCAAATGCATTGGAATAAGAGTTGAGAAAGTAATTACCAGATAATTTTGCATCTAATTACCTATATATGTTCATGTAAACATAAATATATTATATGTTGATTTTGAAGCCAACTTCCATGATACCTTTTTTTATTGGTGATACCAGGACAACTGGTTACTTCCATCAGTGAGGGGAAAATCTGACAGAGTGGTTGGCAGTCCAGCAGCTGGAGTCCCCACATTTTTTACTTTACCACCAAGTGTTTTGGTGTCTTTGGTCTTAGCGTTAAGCTTCTCTGGAGGGAAAAAAATTAAGTAAGAGGCATTGGAGTTTGAGAATATGTTCTAACTGGTTACCAAGGAGACATGTCCATGTCCATCTCTGATGCCCTTCATTAACATGGGGAGCACCATAATTAAACACATGGTTTCTTGCATTTTTCTGGGCATACACTTTCAAAATGGGACAAGTATTTTGGACGAACCACTATGAGAGAAATGAAAAGAGTATCAAATTAAACATTCTCACTTGATGTTAAAGCTCAGGGATCCTTTTTGTTTTTGAGACATCAAGCTGATGTGGCTCATTATGCAGGTTTTTGCAGTAGCTCTAATCCCTCACAAAGAGAAATCATTCTGGAGAAATACGTGTGAGCTGTGATGCACACTGCCATAAAAAAGATTCTTGTTGGATCTTCGTATTCTGTAATATTTCTCATGTTAGATTTATGTTGATCCAATTCGTTGGCCACATTCCTTGAGGACTTGTTCTTTTTCCCCACTCTTTGGTGTTGGAGATAACTTGTAGGGGAAAAGAAGTTCAGCCCTACTAATGGACTTTAGAGTACCTGTGGCCAATTTTCCTGAAAGAAAAGAAGGAAAGTTGCCTTGGGAAAGAGTTCCGTTTTCTGTGTGATGGTTTAATAGTGTCTAGTCTATCTTGAAGTTCTTCGTGGTGTTGAGATTTCTCGGTTAAGGTAACCTTACTTCCCATCTTTGTAGTATATACCTTTATCAGACATGTAGTTCACTGCATCACAGGACAGAGCATCAGCAAGGCTGTACTGAACGTTTCAGGTTGATGACTGGGGATCAGGGATGCTATTTCACAATGACACACTCGTAAATTAGGAAATATATAAATAATGAACTCATAATGCAAAAGATCTGACATGAGTGTGATTGGGTGATTGGTATCTGGCAACTAAGGAAATTCAAAAAAAGTGGCAGAAAATATTTCCAGGGTCTATTGCTAAAATACAATGAATGGAAAAAAAATCAGCTTCTCTGAATGTGAGTATGTGTGTGTGAAAGCAAATATCTTGTGAGGTTTCTACTTATGAAGTTGGTGGCTTTGAGAGAAACATTAGCTGGGTGTTGGTGACCTATTAATTGATTATGAGAAAATAGGAGAGTAAATAATGCTAGAAAAAATTCCTTTTCTTGTGTGATATGCCAAGACATCTGGCAGATGTTATGTTGGGCCCTAAGGAATGGACAGTTTAATTTTAGCCCTAGCAAGGAAATGGGAAGTTCTAAGCTCTTTTAATAGCACAAGTCTTCGTTTGGGGAAGGTTGCTTAAAAAAATAAGAAAGGAAAAGAAAAGAGGCATTTATGTAAGATGAAAGAATACCGCCGAGCAGCAAGATTAAGCTAAGGTTGTGGGGTGATGGAAAAAAGTATTTTTCCCAAGTAGAAATTAACATAAAACGGTTTAAAAGTTGACTGATAGGTACCTCCTAAATGATGAATATTAAGTAATTAATTGCCACTAGTCGGAACTTCTAATTGAGAAGCTGGTTGTTTTGTGCCTTAGAGAGATCATCTCTTTCAAATCTCTCCTCCCCCTGCATTTTACTGAAGAGGACATTGGCACAAGCAGACATGAAGTGACTTGCATAAGATCAGAAAGTTCACTTGTAGCAAAGCCAGACCTAGAACTCAGGTCGACTGACTCCCAACCCAGTGCCTTTTCTGCTACCCCACAGCACCTGAGCAATTTGTGGAACAACACCCCACCTCTCCAGAATGCGAGGGCTCTCTGAGAAACCCTGTAAATCATACATAGTGGGCAGAAGGATTGATTTTTTTTTTGTTGTTGGTTGAATTCAACATGTTGGGGAGCCCTGGGCTGCGTATGGTTTCATTCATAGAAGTGATAGGTTCCAGAGGCAAGTTTTGCTCATGTGACTTTGAGTTGAGCTTTAGCTACTGGGATTTTTAGCTGTGCTTTTCTTTTAATTGTCCTACTCTCCTCTATAGTTGTGTTGTCCAGGGCTTGGGAGTCTTCTTCAAATGCCCTTCTTTGGAAGTTTGCTAGGGCTATTGCAACTTACAGCATTGCCCACAGTTGGACTGTGGGGATCTATTTTGCAATGTAGTACAGATTTAAATTGGCTTCTTTCAGAGATGCCATTTTGTAATACTGATGAATGGCCTAGAGAGTGAAATCCAGTCAAAAGCAATTACTGGTGATTTCCCACTCTTCCAGGCTCATCCCAAAATGTGCCCCCCATGTATCTCCTTAGAACCCAGTTCTCTCTTGCAGACCAATGGCTAGCTATTTCCTATTCCCCAACATGCGTGGAGACTTCTTTAAAGTGACTTTTTAACAACATGAGCAACATTTCACCATGAGAGGGAGAGAGGGGACAGTACGTTTAGGAGGGTGAAATAGGTTTCCATTTCTGATTTCTCTTGGGTAAGTGAAAGTTATTTTGTAAAGAAAAATGATGTTTGGAAGTTTCCATGTTTCCTAAGCTTCTTCCAAACTAAAGCATAAATTCCTAATCCAGGAGGCAGTCTGGAGAAGGTAGCGCTGGATGTGGACTTCTGGCAGAAACACAGTTAACGCTATAAACAGTTGAACCTCAGTGTGGCACTCCTCCAAATGAGTTGACTGTTGAAAATAAAATGTTCCAGAAGAACTGGGAGAACAGGAAAGAAGTTAAAACAGCATGGTTTGCATGCCAGTACTGAAGGAAGAAAAAAAAGTTGGGTGGGGTGGGGGGGGGGTTACTGGAGAGGAGATAATCCTAAATTGAACTGTCTCCTGGATTTGTAAGGCCCAGGAGGAGACATTTCCAAGTGAGGGAAAATGGACTGTTGTGAATTGAGATTGTATTTGCAGTTTACTAGGAAGCTCTTTGGAATCTCTTGTCCCCTTGAACTTTGAATCTGGAGAACTGCGCACACTGCTAAATACAAAGTCGATTGGAAGCACTTGGGTTTGCATTTTCTGCTGGGAAATCCTATCACAAAATGTATCTACTCTCTGAGGGCTCCTGTCCTCATCCGTTGAATCATACATAACATTTTTAGTTTTTTTGATGTGTGGCCCCAACGCCAAGTTGGTTTTTTCAGGACTTGGAAAGACAAGAAGGGGGAGCGGTGTGAGAGGGGACCGGTAGGGTCCCCTGCAAATGTATGGTCCTTTAATTCTGGTGAGCAGATTACTTAGTCTTCAAAGCAGTCTTGCCTAATTCCTAGCTGGAGACCTTTTTTTCTTGAGTTATTCTTGGAGGGAAGGTTTCTCTTTGTGCCAGGTCGTGGGTATTTCGGTATTGATTTCCTTGCTTTTTGTCTTTGCTTGTTCACTTCACTGCATGTTGCTTCTGGATATTAGGGAAATCGTTCTGCTGTGCCTGTCTGCATCTCACCCCAGCTCCATGCAAAGAGCAGAGCCTGTTCTCGGGGGTTGAAGGGAAGGGTTGGTAGGTACTTACTTACTTGTTCAAAAAATAAGTAACGTGAAGATGAAGACTGCTTAATTCAAAAAGTTATTTGCCAGGCTTTCGAGTAGCCTTTTAACAAAGACTGTGCAAGGAACGATGGGGAAAATTCTCCTAGAAGCCAGTGGATCCTGATGAAAATGTTTTGGGATCGCTTAGTAGGAAATGAAGCATTCGTCCAAGATGAGTAAGCAAAGACTTACCTTTGGATTCAGATTGGTTTGAGCACAAAAGGAGCTGGAGGCCCAGGCGAGACAACTGTGTCAGAAGTAATTAAGCCCAGGATTTGTGGGGAGGCTTATCTGCCACAGAGCCCAGCTGGGGAAGGCCAGACTCGCTCACTAAGCCCTCATCTGGCCAGTTGAACGAGAACACGACCGAAGGCGTTCGAATTTTGGAATTCTTCTCTTCCCTGTTCAGATTTAAGGAGGTAAAGTCATGATTCTTCAGTTTTGCTCATGTCAGCTGAGTGCTTCTCTCTTACGCTGGGAAATGCCAGAGGCAGGGGTTAGGAGCTGATTTTCTCTGAGGGAACATTCTCCCTTTTGCCGCTACAAATGCGCCTATAACATTGTACCTATTACTCAGAAAATAATTGTGCAGCGGCACAATGTGGGATACTTGAAAGATGTTTGCTGCACAAAGGTTCCAATACTCACCTGCAGATTAAGAAATGGGTTTCTAAACCATCTCATTTCTACTGCTAATGAAAAGCTTTGGAAGGTACCTGTGAATTAGAGCTCCAGCTGCTATCATGGCAGGGAAAGTTAGGCCTTGAAAGGATCATGGATTAGCCCGTCAGAAAAGCAAACAGTAGCATCAGCACAAGGAGAAAATAGGGTTGTTAAGCTAACAGGAAAGTGGGCTAACTCATTGCCATAATTACACGGTGGAAATTTGCTGGGGGAGACACTGCTTAGATGGGTGCAGGAAAGGGGGAGAAGAGAAACGGGAATGATTGACAAGGTAAAATAGGAGAGGTCTGTCCACTGGGAGGGGTCTGTAGGAAGAAGAAAGGCATTGCTTTTGCAAAAACACTAAAGCAAGTGGAAAAAGACCTTGTAATTTGGTACCTATTCCATGTGAAATATGAAGACTGGTGCTCAAACCCATGTTCTTCCATCAGTTTTTATTGTAAAAAAATAGAAGTGAGCTTGGAGGACAGTTTATGTGACTTAGGGGTTACAAATGCAGCCTTTCTGATAAAGGACAGATGGAAACTTGAAGGAACTGGCTAAGAAGCCTACGTGGAGATTTTCTTGGAAAATGAACAAAGTAGAGAATAGAGCACAGTAGAAAAGAGCTGCATTATTAATGGGCAGAAAATGTGATAGTCCTCTCTAGGTTATCCATAGAGCTCCTCTCCCTATGCTCTGGGTGTTAGAAGAACTGAAGAACAAAGGCATGCTTATTTCAGAGGGGAAAGGAATGGGACCGTGGCATCTACCTGGTGTCCCCTTTGGGATTAAGCCATTGCTTGAGCCAGGATTGCAGGCTGGCCAGTCAATCCAATCCTGGCATTTTTAAATTCCAAAATAAGTCCATTGTGGTCCAGAATGTTTAGCCATTCTAATTGTAATGACATCATCCCTCTGTACTGTGACCAGTTAGTCAGCAATTGGGCATCAGACATTTGACCCAGATTGCACTTGATGTAGGGGTGCTTCATGTGGGGTAAAATTTGAACCCTGGGTTATGGACTGAAGATGGTCAAAAATAGATACCAGCTAGAGATCATGTAAAGATTTCAATAACGAGTACTTACCACCCAGGAACTTTTCTCTTCAATGGTTTATGTCTTTCTGGTCTTCTCTGAAGGCTGGCTGTTCATTAGTATTTAATAATGACATCTGGGAAGGGGATCTGGGTAGAAGAGATTTTGATTTGAATGTCAGAGTTCAGCTGTAAGAACTCCTCCTCCTGCTGTCAATTGAGCATTGTCCCTTCTGATATTGGGTAAGAACACTGTCTATGAGGAGAATAAAGAAGATTGCTTCATCAAACAATTCTGCCAACTGCTCTGTCGAGTGGGAATATCACATAGACCTTCAACAAAATGCTATCTCCCCTCCCAGAGTGACTCATGGTTAATATTAATACTAAGTAACATTTGTTTAACATTTAATGTGAACCAGGGACTGTTCATGTGGTAGAGAAAACTGAGGCTTGGAGAGGTAAAGTAATTTACCCAAGGTCATGGGGCTGTGAAATGGGGAGCCAGGACTCCCCCACAAGAACGCCAGCTCCTGGCTGGCAGCTGGTGGGAACTGGCCTTGGTCACTACTGAGCATGCTAATAGCTTATGTTCTTGATGGTTTATCTCTTCAGTTGCTTATGCCAGGAGTATATCCTGGTATTCTGGAAGGAAATCTGAGCATAATGGAAAATTAATTGTAGTATATTAGTAGACATGAGAGATACAACTTATTGTAAGCTTGACAAAGTGTCTTTAAAGAGCACCCTCCCTTCATTTTGCATTACAGAGGAGATGGTGAAAGAAGAAAAAAAGCAAGAGACCACATAGGGGGAAATTTATGGAAGAAATATTTTGAAATTGTACTGGGTCAAGCTCAGTAGTGTAGTTATACACATGGGTATTTATGGGTATTTAAAAGGAATACCTACCTGTTACCGCAGAAGTGTATAGTGTGTGACTTTTTCCTAAGAGAAGGTGTCTTTTTTTCCCCTTCTTTAGGGCCCCTTTTGAATGTCTCAGTGCCCCGTATTGGCTCTGGTTTCTGTAAGCACAAGAAATGTTTTCAAAAGCCACAAGATGTAGTTTGAAAATTCGTTCTACTGTCTAATGGTTATTTTTGGAAAACAGTGCAGGTACTCTTCAAAGCATGGGTGCTAGGATCCCCCATGCCCATTACTGATCGCCATGTGCTCTCTTTAGATCATGGGGACATGATGAATGTTTTTCGTTTTATTTGCCTCTCCCTGAAACGTCACCGTAGAGTAAGGAAGCTGCTCTAAGACAGGCGGTTGAGTAAATTCTTAAACCGCAAATAAACTAGTGGTGGTTTTATAAAATCTTAACTTTGCAGTGGATTTATTTAGGTGATCTGTCCCTAGACAGGCTTTAAACCTTTGTAGGAGGATAAGCACGTGTCTTGTTTGTGAAGTGAACTAGATAGAGGCCACAGAGTCACCCATTTTTGCCTACCGCCCATATCATTATCAACCAGATTTATCAAAACGCCTTTCTTAAAGTTTTTCTCAGGCAAAATAACTGCATAGTTGAAGAAAGTAAAGCACATACCAAAGCATGTGGTTCTCCAGGTGGAATTGTATTTTAAGGGCAACAGGGATAATAATCAGCCTTAGGTTGTTTTAACTTACCCTCGTCAGTGGAGCCTAGCCATGTCTCAAAGACCAGCCTGTCTCCAGGACCAGTCCTTAGCGTGTTGCTTCAATGTTCATTCTTTGAAGACAGACCTACCCGGGCTATCCTCAGAAGCTTTGCAGAAAGTGAGGGTGAATCGGGTCCGAGTGTCATTGTGGGTGACATTGAATTAGAGAGTACACCCACCTTGAGAGGCGGGCAAGAGGGAACCGTACGCATCTTGTCCCAAGGACGTAAATGTATGAAGTGTGTATGTTTAGGCCTGGTAGAGGAATCCTCTGTTATACTGAAAAGATTACTTTTTCAAAGACAGATGCCCTTGTCATGTGAAAAAGCACAGTGTACAGATCACATTAAAGAGATGTTTCAGAAAGCACAGCTGTACTGTAGCCGTCCACTAGCATGGGCAGGGTCCTCATTCACTCCATCTTCTATGGCTTTGCCTCTAATTGGTGATTTTGGAGGGGTGAGAAGTGAAGTGGCACTGAGCAACAGGTGTCAGCTGTCTGTGAAATTCACCCTACCCCTTGGTTGACTCAAGTATTGGAGTACCTCACCCATTCTTTTTCTGACCAGTGGCTGTAGCTTGTTAATAATGAATGAACATCACCCATAGGTCCTGAAATTAGCAAGTGTTAAATGTTATGTGATTATTAGGGGAAAAACAAGATAATCTAGTCAGTGGACTTAATTAGGTTGTGATTGCCCGATTGCTGCTTCATGATAATTATATTCATAACCCTGTTTCTAGACATCAACTACAATGATTAAAATTGACCCCAGCACAGGTAAGTGTTGGAGATCTTATTTGAAGCAGCTTCTGAACGATGAATTCCCAATGGCCCCTGTGTATTCCTCCCTGTTCCTTTTTCCTGCTTGGTACCTTCTCTTCAGCTTTCCTCCATTTCAGTAGAAAGGTTGGTGGCAACTTTGTTTTGTCTGACCACACACATCTTGTATGGTGTGGGTTGGTGTCTATGGAAAAATTTATTCTTTAGTTTTCTAAGAGTCCAATATGACTGAAAAACAGTAACGAATCAGCAAATGGGAATCTTGAAGCTAAAAATCCAAAAATTGGCTGGATTTTTTTTTTCTCAGCACATGAAACCTGTTTAGTAGATTTAATGTGATTCATTTGGATAGATCTTTTACTTTATAAGGCATAGTCTTAAAATGAAAAAGGAAGTCATCTGTGTTTAAGATACTGCCTCATCAACTGGATCATTAAGGTCTAAGGAAGATAGAGTGAGAGCTTTTAACTTTATATTATTACGTTTTTTTCCCCCAAGTTCATGACTTTGGCCACCAGTGTGTTCTAGTAGAAAAAGAATGTGTCATTGCTGGGGACATTGTTTACTGTTTATCTCCCAAAGGAAGGCAATGATTTCTAGGAAATACAAACAGCAACCTGTATCAGAAACGGGTATGTTGGTGTGATACTGTGAATCACTGGGCCAGATTGTCACTCGGCAGCTTTCCTCTTCTGACATGCAGTTAATATGGGAAAATAATGCACTTAAAATTTGCATACTGTGGCTCAACTTCAGTGCAGTTGAACTGTCCAAAGAACAGCTAGGAACTCAGCTACAGTATATATTTATGGGTGTGTGTATGTATATGTATAGGTATGTAAATGTATTTTATATAGATGTATAGATTTTTTTTCTCTCTGGGAGATGGCACTAACTATTTCTGGAAACATCAGGAGTGCACATTTCTCAGAATTCCTGGGTGAACATGCAGTTCTTTCTGCAGGGGGCTTTGTTAAAAAAGTGGTGTGTAAGCAGGTAGAGTATACTCTTTGGGACTGCACAAACACAAGTGAAATTTTGTGTCTGTTCTTTCTAGCTGTGTCATCTTGAATAAGTCACTTAACCTCTCTGTTCCCCTGATTTCCTACCCAACAATTTGAGTATTATAGTGTAACTGTAGAACTGACCATAAGGACTAAAAAGTATTCCATATAGAAGAGTCCTGGTCCATAATGGGCCCTTGAAAAATGATAGTTTGTTCCTGCCTCACTGATGAAGACGCTGAGGTAGTGTTCATCTCCTGGGGCTTTTCTAGGTGTGACTTGTTTTGTCCTTGCACTTAAACTCGAATTTTTTAATCCTGCCTGACTAATTTTACTGTGTCTGCCTTCCCTGACGAGCTGTCTCAATGGCTGTTACCCATGCACAGGTAGCCTTCTCCAGGTTGTGAGCCGTGCTCCGCCTGACTGTGGACCCCGCAGCCTCCCTGCGCATGTGTGTGCATTCAGTAGGGATTTGTAAACTACCTGAGGATGATGCCACGTCCTCTTGGAAGAGTGCATTTACATGGTAACAAAGCCTATCCCAACCTGGCAGAAATATTCCCTGGAGGGCTGTAAGGGACCAATTTTTAATGAGTGTGAACTTCTTTGAGCTTTTTGGAAGGTAGATGTCATTACTGTACCTATGTGGCATCATTCTGGCAAAAAGGATTTGTCTGAGAAAACTATTTATTGCAATGAAAATACTGGCTATGCTGTTTTATATACCTGTGGGGTGCCCCTTTGTGGCTTCACTCATAGATGACGCTCAACTAGTTTGGGGACTGCCCTGTGGCCTTGCTTGGAATTGCTTTGGTCTTCTTGGTGCAAATGTTTATTTTAACAGCCCATGTCTTCTTGGTCTTACTAATGCACTGTAATATCAGATGCTTTGAGATCTCAGGGGTAAGGAGGCTAATTTTAGAGTGCCTTAAGGGTAGATGATATTTCAAAATGTGGCATGGTGTTGGTAGGGCCTAACAGGACTTACCTAACCTTGTTTGCTCCAAGTCAGGAGAACATTGATCGGTGGCCTCCGTGGTTGACAGTGTGGTAGAGGTGATGGTGGTGACTGTGATGAAGAACACGTAAGTGGGTCTTTCATAAAACGGTATGGTGGTGTTTCACCTTTAAAATGAAGGAAATTTCCCCCGAAGATTTACTTACTTATTTATTTATTTTTGCATTTTGGAAATTTCTAGAGAGACAAGGGTGTCAATGGATTTTTTTTTTAATTATGAAAAACGGGATCGTCGCCACTTTACTGTTGTGTCCAGAGATATTTGAGGGAGGAGAGAAAAAGAGACCATGAATTTATTTCCCAGTGCTCATATCTCTAGAATGTTCTCAAATGAGAGATTTTTGGTCTCAAAGAGTACAGCCCAAACTAAAGGTGCGGGTGTATAGCTGTGGGTGTGGTAGTGGCTGTAATGTGGAATGCCCCTTAATAAAATAGGAATACGGGGAGAAAAAGCAGAAACAAAAGCTCTGGGAGTGTAAAGATTTTTCCAGTTTCCTTGAGACTTAAGTAAGTGATATGTTTGGGAATGTCACCCTCACGTGTGTGTTCGTTCAGTTCTTCACAAGTTGTAAGATCCTTACGTATCTGTGATGACAAAGTAGTTGAAGAGTGATAGGCTTAACTTGGGTCAAGCTTCTAATTCACCCCTAGTCTCCAGTTCATCTTGAAAATGGAATTCTCTCTCTGGTGGAGGCTGAGGCATAATGTATGTAAAGCCCCCAGCACCCTGCCAGGGACCCAATAAATAGCCACCTCTGCAGTTCATTTGCGGTGATCCATTAGTGGCCATCCAGTGCCCTGGTGCAAATGGCTTGCACCTTGCCATTTATCTGCTGCCTGGCTTTGCATGCCTAGTTAACAGTTGTGGGATGATAGAGTTGGAAAGAATTTAGTGTCTTCACTATCATAAAACATTTTATAGATGTCGTTATATTTAAAGAAGTATGTGCCCATTCATCTCTTCATGTAATCAAACATTTATTGAGCGCCTTTGGAGTACCTGGCAGGCCTGCCGTGTGCCTAGGTGGTCGAACCCAGGGCATGCAGGAGCTCTCTCTCAGTTGTGTTAGGTTCTTTGTTTTGTTAATTGGAGTGATTATGATGGAGATGGCTGTCCTTAGCCACGTTTAAATAGCTTGGAGCCAGGGATGGTGAGTCGTGGCTTAAGGCAGCGGAAAACGGGTTCCCTCTTAGACGCATGCATTTCTGCATCTTTGTGTGTATTTATTTACAATTCAGTAGTCAGTGCTGCTGGGGTACATAATCTGGCAGATCATTTAAATATTTACTCCAAAATATCTTGTTCTCTAATGGTGTAAAGTAGAGTTCCCAGTTATTTTTAGGTCATTTTCATTTTAGCAACCCTGTTGGAGATGAACCAGACACACTGCTGTAAGCTGTCCCCACATTTTGATAGACCTTAATAAAGTAAAGTTTAATGGTTTGGTCCCAAGAGGCAAACAGACCATCTGGTTAGCAGAAGGTTAGGTCGAGGATTGCATGGCTGCTGAGAGGGCCACAAAACCGCGCCGACGCTCTGGTAGTCTGTCCAGTTGCTGAATGCATTAAGCATTGAAATGGTGCTTTCAGGTCTGCCGAGCCAGCAGTTCTGTTACCACCGCTGTGACGCAGGAGATAATTCAGCTGGGCAAGCGGCAGTATGGGGGTGGATCTACAGTACAGGATGTGTAATGTCAACATGAAGGATTGGAGCTGGCAGAAGGAAGGGAAGCACTCATTTCATGCCAGTACAGGAAGCCTAGAGAGATGCTTCCCACCCCCCCTTGCATCTTGTCCTCTTCTGGAGCTTTCACATTATGTGTTAAATGATTACCTTGTGCATGGTCCATGGCAAAACTTCAGCTGATTTTCTGCCTCTTTTGGAACCTGTCAGCGTAAACAGAGTGAACCACATTCCGCACACATGTAGGGCAGGCAAAGGCAAGAGTTAGCTGCACAGACTGGAAGGAGGAGAAAGGGCTTCGTTAGGCAGGAGCACTTTTGTGCTTGAGATGGAATCCCATTGTATGTCTCTTTGTGCTCAGCTTTGAGACCGGCCATCCGTTCAAAGGCTGCAATCATCTCGGAACATTGTGCTGCAGCTGTAGTCTGTAGAAGGCTGCAGAATGGTTCCAGTGATTCTGCAGAAGCTCAGCAATTACATAATTGCTATGTAACTGGAGAGAGCCATCAGGATTGTCTAGTTCTCCTGGAAAGAAAGCTTCTACAAGTTGAGGGGTAGATTGTTTTCCCTGGTTAAACCTGAAAGCTGATGAGCAAGTGCATCAAGCCACCAGGCCGGAACGGGGTCCTCACACTGGCATGAGAGGGGAGGAAATTCACAAGTACACTTGGCTGGACATTCAGTGGACCTCACAGCTGTGTTAAAGAGAGAGGTGGGGGGGAGGGAGGGGAAGAGAGAGAGAGAGAGAGAGAGAGAGAGAGAGAGAAAGAGAGAAAGAGACGACTCACTGACTCTTGGAAAAGTAGATTCTTTTAACAGTTGAACATGGTAGTGCCTGGTTTCTCTCTGAAACTACATTCTGTATGCGTTCAAGGCATGGAGGTTTCCAGTGTGTTCCCAGGAAGGGGACCATCGGAGTTGCATTTGATCACCAAGAGCCCTCTCTCAATTTCTGGTATGTGCTCAGGAGGATTTTCATAGTGTCTTTTGAATGAATACTCAGGGAAGCTCCGCAAGGCCTGACTATCGTAATCCTCTCCCTTGGCTGGAGCAGACTGGTTAGTTGGTGGAGACCTCACAGTGTAGGAATGAATTCTTTCTTTCAGCTACCTTGCTACTTATTTTCCGTAGTTGAGAAAATTTTGGGGTGGAGTTGGTTGAATGTCAGTATGAGGGTTGTATTAAACCAGTGAGAAGTCCAGGCTCTATTTCATCAGATACGAAACTGTCACCTAAAATTAGCTGCATCTCCAAATCCAAGCAGAGACTTTATATTTGTTTATGTTAAGTAGCTCAGAATTGCAGCAATCCTGCCTTTCTGGTGTCGGTTTTATGGAGCTGCTCTAGCATAGAAAGAGTGGTTGTCAGAGTATGTTTTTATTAATGGCATGAGTAGGGCCTTTCATCACTATTATGCTCATCTGCATTTCTCTACTTGAATGTGTTTGTAATTAGAACTTCAGTATAAGGGAAAACAGAACATTTTGGCTCCTTTGTGGATTAACAAGGAATGGCCAGCAGGTACAATGTGAGGACTTGGACTTCAGGAAGGATTGGGTGCAGAGATTCCTAGACCTTTTACCTTTAGACCTCTCCTTTTTCCTCTGTACCTCCTGGGCTTAGTGCTGAGGTGGAAGGATGAAAATAGTTTCTTTCAGAATTTGGATTCCTGTGACACTGTTGATGGGTGTTGAAGGAGCCAGTCATGCTCAGCACTTAGCTCTGATTTTGTGGCAGTCTGGAGGGGTATAGGATCGCCCACTGTGACCCCTTCCTGCGTCATTCCAGGCAGGCCTTGGCACGCTTCAGCAGATGAGTAAGGACAAGGGCAATTGGCAGGAGGACCCGCTGAGTTCATCTTGCTTCGTATCTTAGACACTGGCCTGATGTTTTTGCATCATCATTGTTTGGGCACTCTGAGAAACACTGGGCCATCTTTCCGGGGCCCTGGAGTATTGGGAGCGCCGTGCTGCTGGGAAGGAGCACTTGTCTCTGGCACAGAGACCGTGTGTATGCGAACCCTCTGCCACCCATGTTGGGAAGCCTGGGAAGACCTTAGCAGTGAGGCCGTGGTATGTAGGAGAGAGAACATAGACCTCAGGGCCAGGGAGTAGTTGTGTGACCTTGAGTGAATGATTTAATCTTTGATCTTAACATTTCCTTGTCTGGGGAAAAAGAAAATTCACTTGGTAAGTTTCTTGCGGGGAATAAATGAGGTTATGAATGTAAAGCTCTGCTGCGGAGCCTGATGCATAGGGGGCACATACAAAATACTAATTCCCTCTTTCTCCCATCCTTAAGTTTTCATAAGACATTATTATAGGCAGAGTACTGTTAGAGAGTTGACTATCTGATAGGAGTCAGAATGTCCTCGAGGCCACATGGAATCCCTGTGAGGAGGCTCCTTGACCACACTTACACTGGTGGGACTGATAAACATTTAACTTCTTGGCTTTAAGGACTGAGCAGTATCTTTTATATGCTCACTTTTAAAAGCCAGTGTGCCCCTCTGTGAAGCACGACTCCAGAATCTGGTAAAGGGGAAGAAAATCACCTTAACCTCTGTTTGCGCTATCTTGAACATTTTGTAATAGATTATTTATTAAATTCCTTAGATGAAGTTCTGGGTTTTTTTGTTGTTATTTGGCTGTTGTTACACAACTAACTCCTCTGAAAGAAAGGACTGACATTTCCCAAGAATAGAATAGCATGGATGAGAGATACTGGGGAATCCAGAATCCAAAATACTACAAATATTAATGACTCTTAGAGGCTATTTTCTTTGACCTCTAGCCCAGTGTGTCATTCCTTATGTTGGTGCTCAATGAAGCATTGTTGACTGTTTTTAGGGGAAAAGTTAAAATTTAGCCACGTCAATTTTGAAGACCAACCACTGGTTTTTCTCATCATCAGTTAACTGAACAGAATGAGACTAGAAGCTCCAGAAAGGCAAGCCCTGGGTATCCCTTGTTTGTCTCTGCCCGTGGTGTCTTGCACTGTGCATAGGCCAGATGTACATAGTCCATATGTATGTATTGTATTGAGTCAGTAAACCAAATCTAGCACTTTTTAAAAGGTCTTATTGCTCCTAAATATCTGTTCCCTAAATTCAACTAGATTTCTGAAACAGAATGGTAATGTCTTAGTTTCTTCTGTACAATAATTGCTAGTCTGGATATCACTAGCATATAGCATTCAACTTCAGTAAGTGGAGATTTGACCCTGACATATTAATTTAAAAATGAGCATTAATGTAAGTTCCTACTTCAGGGAAACCGCCCAGCTCTATAATTCATGTTAACTGTGTTTTGAAAGTCAGAATGTCTAGATGGCAATCTAGGTTAAAGAAGCCAAGGAGAGTTTAATTATTGGTAGTTTCTGAAGGATACTGATTTGGGGATGACTCTTCAGAGCATTGTGAAGTTAGATTTCATAGAATTGAATTTGAAATATTAGAGAAGAAAAATTCAAACTGAGGAATACTGGAGGATTCAAGGTCAGCCGTTTTTGAGGAAACTCATTTTTTCGTATAAAACTTTTGTATACAGAAAAAGAAGACAGATCTTTTTCCAAGATTTTATTTGACCCATTAAGTCTATATGGATTGTGGCATGTATTTCATGGGGTAAATTGTGGTATGGAAGCCTCAAGGAATATAGAAAAAAAAAACATGTCATAGAAAGAAGAGTATATAGTGTTGCTGTGAATTTAACAAAATTGGAAGAATGAAGCAATGGAACCAGTACAATAGCCATGCTTTGAAGATGGTCAAGCAGGTTCAAGAAAATATACTTCTTCAACTTTGCATTTTGTTCTCGAACATTTCAGTGGAATGATTTAGACCAGTGAAAGTCTAGTATGTGCAGAAGAAACTTTCTAGGTATGAGGTGACCTTGCAGCATTAAAGAAACCCATGGATCCTGTTAGTTTCCAACCCCACTGAAGGACATATTCTGAAGAGCCAGCTCATTAAGCAGGCTTTTGAAGGGTGTGCGCTACAGAGCAGTTTCCTGTTATTTGGTTAATGGTTGACCTAGTTCTATTGCCATATGCTTCCTGGAACGCATTCTAATATAAAGTATGTGTTAAAGCAAGACTAGGATAATAGCAGGAAAGTCAAAGCCTTTCTGAAGCAGAGACCATGTTAATGCTGGCCCAGTGAGGGCAGAGTAGTGTATGGTTGGAAATTGAAGACTTTGCTTTTCATGGTCCTGTTTACTAATTCTGATTTTAAAGCTCACGTTTTATCCCAGAGCAGTCTAAGGAGTTGCGTTTTCCCAGACTACCTTGTACATAAGGCCTCTGTCGTTAGTTCATTTCTTGTGCATGCTAGGCCAAGTTTGATGTTGAAGAACCCTGAATAAAATTATTACTGCAAGGAAAGATTAGATTAGATTTGGCTAATGGCAGGTGATTTTGGCTTTGCGTTTATTATTTTTGTGTTGCCAACCAGGGATTAGTAAATCTTCTGCTTGAAGTTTGGAAAGAGTCCAGAGTTTAAGACTAAGGCTCCTTTGACTGACTTATCATTTTACCTGGAATCAGCAGCCTTGACTTGTTCATTTAGATGAAGAGAGGAGTCCACACACTCCTGGGGGCTGCTGAGCAAATTTTGCGCCAGATAACGCGGTGTTTTGTTTTAACAACTTCAGAATGTGAAGAATCCGTGGGTCTAGTCTTCTCATGGGCTGGGTATCTGGGTGGTAGTAAAGGAAACCATTCTGTTCTCTTCAGTGCTCATAAAGGAAATGTTTGAGGAACCCTAAGGTGTGTGGGGTGACGTGGGATGGATGGGGTGGATGGTTCCTTTTAAATTTGTTTTTAAAAATCACCATAATTGTGGTATGGGGCAGTGTTCCTAAACCAAAGCTGATCTTCAGGATCATTCTGAGGACTTGGAAATAAAAAGGTTATTAGAAAATAGATTTTTAGGTCAATCCATACTAGAGGGATTCAGTAGGTCTAAGTGGGACCCTAGAATGTGTGTTCTTAGAAGCCCGATTTAGGAAGCACTGGTCTTGGGAATTCAGTACCATCAGGTGGCAAGGGAGGAAGGAGCAGCCACTGCGCTTCAGTGTCTCACATGCAGGAAGGAGGAGAAGGAGAAGAGATGCTGTCAGAGCTTGGTATTTGTAGCAAGTAGTAATTTGAGCTGTGGAATATGCTTCCGTCTTTCCTTCCCCAGGAATTCAGTAGCTCTGGGGCACCTTAAGGGTATTCCAGGTGATTTAGGTTCAGGAAATGTCATTTTAGGATGCAAGTTACCTACTGTGCCCTCGCACCACCACTATCTTCCGCTGCCCTGTCCCCTCCCTCCCAACATGGAGACAATGTTAGTGAATATCTGTTGTTCCATCAATTAAATTGGATGCAGTTTTTGCTTTTTAATACCTTTGGCAGAAACAAAGGCACTTTACATTATGTTGACCTCTATATGCGAAGAAATCACCACTGATTCACCCAGTTAGGTTGTATTTTGTCCTGTTTCTTTTAACAATAAAGAGATGCACTTGTTGTCCGAGGACTTGCTCCATGTGGCTGCCTGCCGGGCGTGGTTTGGAGCTGTTGTTTCTGCTAATTGGGCCACAGCTAACTGACCCGTTTGTGAATCAGAATGACCTTGACTACAGGATCATCGTGATCTGGGGTCTAATAGTGTGCCCGATAAGTAGTTGATCCACTGTTAGTGGATGAATGAATGACTGAACCAGTTAAGTAAACATTGCCCCTAAGAGACAAGAAGTAACTTGTAAAGAAGAGCCTGCTTCGAAGCTATTTGTGTGGTCAACGCAACCTTTTTAGGATGTTTTCTGCCTTAATTTCAACAAAAAGGAAAATGACTGTTGCAAAATTCGGCAGGTGAGACACTCTGGCTTCCTGAGAAGATGCAGGGAAATTATTTCTTTTCTTCATATGTTGTCTGTCCCCCAAACAACTGTCACCACTCACCACGAGAAAACCCTGCACACATTAAAGAGAGTGGCTACAGAACAAATATTGTTAAGGATATTTGATGTTTCTTCCTCCACTCTCCCTTCAAACTTTAAAGGACTAAGGGAGGGAGGACAGTGATGTTTTAGAAGTAGAAGAGAAGAAGCAATTGATTAGAAAGCAGAAAGTGGAGGAAATCTCTCTTATTGACAACAGTAATCTGTTAGTAACGGAAAACAGTGGTCACGGCCTGAGAACTCATGGTCATGTCCTTGGCATGCTTAGAAGCTCCAAGAATGGAAGACTGTCTCTTCAAAGTTATTTTGAGGAGTTGGACACTACCTGCTAGGCTTCTAATGCTTACCCAACTCAAGGGGTTGAAGTGCCTCCAAGGCCTTAAGTAGCCGAACATGTGACCTTGTTAACCCTGAGATGTTGCTGAGAAGTGACTCAGATCACTGTGGCAAACAGTCCTGTCCTGTTCCAGCTGCCCCAGCAGAAATCCGCATTAGGCCACCCTTGGGGCATATGTTTCAGAGCTCATGCTACTACCAAGAGTTTAGAGCAAGGACAACTTGACTTGACTATCCTGCACATGGGACTCATAGTTGAGGACTGCTTGGTGTTTTGGACCCATCTGATTGATACACATTTCCTGTTCCTTCCTGTGCCCCTGTTCCTACCTCACATAAGACACTTGAAGAGAAGGGGAGGACGCCAGAGAGTCATGAGTTCTTGTAATGATTTGCTCTTTGAATGTTTCCTCATCTAAGTAGACGGAGGAGGCTTTTGTTTTCACCAAGAAAAGGTAAAGTGTGTTCAAGGTAGCCTAAGAAATGCGTGATGCCTATTTTGAATAAAGCAACAGACTTGAATAGGAGGTAATAATAATCAGGAGGTAGCTCTTAGCCAAGAAGCTGGTTTGTTGGCCTGAGCATGAGAGGAGGGAGCTACGTAATGACTCATTGAACATGGCTGATGTTGAACAAAAGAAAAATGGGCCTGGGGTGGTAAGAAGGTGGTTGAGATTGTTACTTCACCAGACCAGTCTCTAAAGTTTCTCTGTCTTTGCAGGACTCCGGTATGTTTATGTAAATGCAGAATTATTTTAAAGCTTGAAATGTCTTTCTGTTCAGCTGAGTGAATGTGCTGCCTGTTTAGAAAGTTGATAATGACTCAAGGGTATCCAGCTCTCAGGATTCAAGCCACTGCATGTTGGCGATGATACTGAATCCCAGTTTTATAAATAAAATGCCGGGATGCCACCTTGAAGATCCAGACATAGTCTGTGAGCACATTCTACTTGATCCATGGGTAACAGCCGTGCCAATGACAAAAAAACCCCAGAAGGAGATAGGGTCCTGGGTCCAAAAGGGAAGGAGTTACTGTTATCTGCTGAGTATAAGTCACTAGTTATATTCAAAGAAAAGAAATCCCAAGCTAGAGTGGATCTGTGAAATCATCCTGCCCAACCTTCTGCGTTTTGCATTTATGGAAAGGCTAAAATGATTTGTCCAAAGTCCACAATGTAAGAGGGTAGGTAGGGAAGCCTCAAGTAGAATTTCAGTTTCCTGCTTTGGCCATCAAAGCTTATTCCACTACTTGGCAGATAGCTTCCATTTCTTGTGCCAGTTTTGATTGATTGGTGGAGGCTGCCTGGAGCTCTGCTTTGAGGATTCTGTGCTTTGTCTAGGCTTGTTGAAAAAGAGCGTGGAGATCAAGCGGAGAAAGTTGCAGAAGGTGGGAGAGGGTAAATGATTGGTGGTGGCACTGCCCCATCATTGCTGTCCCTTACAATTACATGCTTTAAAGTCACAGACTCACCCCGCCCAAAACACTTTCTCACTTGGTGTTGAAGAAATCTTCCTATTTCCAAATGTCTTGAACCCAGTGAAAGGACGTTTAGTCAGGAGGAGACACTCAGCCAGAATAATTTACCCAGGTGGCTTATCCAGCCAGGGTTTGGACCAGTGCTTGGGTTTTTTCACTGCTGGTTTTATCAAACACCCTGAAGAGCTCTCTTTCTGCATTGTTGATGCTCTCTAGCCTTGCTAATGGTGAGGGGTCGTTCAGTCTCCCTGTTTCACTATCACCTTACCTGTTGTGCACATCTTCCATAGTTTGCCTTTCATTGTCTACATGCTCTTTGTGACCTCATAGACAAATCCTCTCTCTGTAGATGGTTCAGAAAAGTTACACACTTGCCCAGAGTCACACAGCTAAATTGTGGAAGAAATCCACACTGGAACCCTGGTATCCTGACCATCCCTGTTCCTAGATGTTTCCTGGGAGGTTTCCTACCTGTTAAAACATAAGTCATTTTGAAACTGGAAGGAACCTTGGAGATTATTTATTTAATCTCATCTTACGGCCAGGGAAATGGAATTTAAGAATGTTTATGGGACTTGCCCAAGGTAACTAAGTAGCACAGAACCCCTCTAGATCTTAGGGAAGAAAGACAAACCCACAGTCTTTATTTCCCCCCTTTACTTTCTCTCTTTTTTATTTTAATGAGAAAAATGAACTGTTTGTCACAAAATTCACAGGGTCCTGATTGTCTTGCAACATATTAGAATCTATAGATTTCATGTAGTTAGATTAATGAAACTGTGATTCAAGAGGACTTTTTTGTGTTATCCTTACATAGTTTATATAGTCAATTGAGAAGGAAAAACTTTGGCCATACATTTTTTTTTTGGTAGTGTGGCCCTCCCAAGGTTTTAAGTATAATTTTGGTACCCTGTCCACCTCCAAAGATAAGCTGATGTGAGGACACATGTGGGGCATCAGTGTGCCTAGCAGTCTAAAGAGTGCTGTGAATTTGTTCAGCACAGTGCCAGGCATGAGAGTGTTCTGGAACTGCGACTTTGTTTTAGCTCCTGGGTTTGGAGCACTTAACCCCCAGCTCTGCCATGCTTATCTTATGTCTGAACTGCTAATTCTTTGCCCTGGATAGGGTCAGTGTTTGGTGGGGAGGGAGCTATGTTTCCCAAGCAGAGCAATCTGTTAAGTCCAATTTGAGATGAACGCCACTGATAACAACATACGAAAGGCTCTGTCATTTCCTATGCGGGTACATCCATTTGCTCCTCTTGGCTGGTCTGGAAGACAGCACTGAGGCCCTCCTGTTTTTTAGCATCCTCAGCAACAGATGGCTCTGAATGCACTGCTGTCTGTTCTCGGCACTGCGTCACATCCATCCCTCTCCTCACCATATTAGCCAATGTGGAGGGAGGTTACCTAGGTTTGTAAGAGATCTTGGTGCTCAAAAGACTGTTGACTCATGGACCTCTTAGCAAGGAGGCGAGGGAGCCCACCGTGGAGCTTTTTGCCCTCTGCTGGAACATTTCCTTTTGAAGTGCCACTACTTAAGAGAGTATCAATAAAAACATTTCCCTTGCTCCTTCTGGAACCTCAGTCGAACCTTGAGCCTTCATTTGGGAAAGTAATGGTATAATTTCTACACAATACTGGGAACAAACCACTTCTGATGCCTTTTCCTCCCTGTCAGTTGTTAAGCAAAATGACTCCCTTTCACTTTAACAGAAAGATTCTCTTTCTCCCTTAAAATATTCTGGCTCTCACTTGCCTTGGGGTCATAGCACTTGTCTTCCAGGACTGATGAGTCTTGTCAGTTGCCCCAGGGTGAGAACTTTAATAAGCAAATTGCACACACCTGGTTTTGCAAAATATTGGCCTAATGGGGCACCTAGGTGGAAGTCGGTACTTCACTCCCCACTACACACCCTTCCTCCCCACCCTTTTTAAAAGGGAGGTCTCAGAAATTGCTGCCTCTCCATTTATCTTGTAAAACTTTCCTGTCTCTTTGCTCCCCTGTTGTGATCGTTAACGAGCTCTGGTCTGGCTGTCCCTGCTGCTTGCTGACTTTGGGATTAGAAAGTAACGCCAGCGGTGGGATGTGGTGCCTGTACTGAGGAATCTGCTTAAAAGGGGAACTGGGCTGGGGAACTCTCTTCATGGGACTGTGCATCCCCCTGCCCTGCTATTTGATTTGCGGCTGCAGTGGGTGTTTCTCCAGCTTTTTCCTGCTCTCACACTTGTTCAGCTGAAGAAAGACAGCCTATTTGTTTTTGAATGCTGGGCACCAGGCATACTTGTCTTGCACTCTTTATTCATTCACTTGATCATTTGTTCAAATATTTATTAGGCGTTTGGCTCCTTGCGAGGCTTTGTGAAATGAAATGAAAGATCCAGGCCTTGCCTTCTAGAAGCTCATAATCTAGTGTTTATATATTTCTAGTCGCCAGCAGGTGTAGCACATTGCCCCACCTCACGTGGTGTGCAGTAGTGCATTTCCTTTAGCTTCTGTGCTCCCTCTGACTCCCCCAAACAAAGCTATTTGGACATCTTGTCATCCATTCTTTCAGACATGTTAGGTACCCAGGTGATCAGGATGTGGGATTACTGCCTTGGAAGCTGCAGGTGGCATTGACATGTATGTGTAGCTAGACCAAATGGACATGACCATTTCTTTGAGTGCTTTATGCTCTAGATTCCACATTGATGTCTTATGTCATCTGTCATCCTTCCCATGTGCCTATAGGATTCTTAGATTAAACTTTTTCTGCACTGGTTGACCTATGCATCACTGGATGACACTCTGCCTAAGTTTATAAAATCTGGTTATGGCATTAGCACAGAGGCAATAAAAACTATATATAAATAGGCTTTCCTGGCTTTGACTAGGCTGTGGATGATCTTACTCTAGGTCTGTAGTCCGCTTGCGTTGCACCACCGTTCGCATGTATGTACCTCAGAAATCCCTGCTGTGAGCCCAGCAGCACCTGTAGTACCTCTTCCGGGAGCACTGGCGATCTCGTCTCTTGGTTTGTAAGAGTTTCCTAAGCGTCTTTAGGGAAATTCTTTTATCCACTTCTGGAGTCCCATTTTGGACATAGAAAAACTAGCATCCATAGCACATGAAACCACTCAACCAGATGTCATATCTACCTTCTGCAGTGCTTTTTTATGTCCATAAGCATGGTTATACATTTGTTGTATTATGTGATTAGGCTAAATACCATTTGTGATACGACAACTGAGGCTTGTCCCACCCCCTACTGCCACTTAAGCTTACCTTCATATTCATAGTATGGGTGAATGTCTCCGGGGAGATAAATGTGTCTAGGTCAGAGGGCATATGCTTTGATACGGAATTCCTGAGGTCATCACCTGCCTTTGTCCTTGACACCAAAGCTCATGTCACTTGCAGTCATGCTGTGACATAAAATAATATTGCATCCTAGGGCATGCATAATAGACTGTGTTGTCCAATTATCAAGAGATTAACTGAATACTTTTGCCTGGAAACTTGCCGGCAAGGCAGTCGTGAGCAAAGAGATGCCCCAAGCCACTTTCTCACCTTCATTCTTGAAAACTAAATGGCCTTCTTAAAAGCTGATGGTTTCCTCTGTACCCTTCTGGTTGAGTAAAGAATAAGGCAGGCTTTTTTTGGACAAAGAATGTGGCTCATACAGGAAATCAATATTTTTAGCTAATTTGATGAGAATTAGTAAAAAGTCAAAGGTGGAACAGAGAATACACCAGCTGGAAAAGGAGATGATCAGTTTCTAGGAAATGGTAGATTGTTTGATATATTTAAAGTTCTTCCTGGAACAAAACTACCAAAGAAATAACAAAGAGGCAAAAAGAGAAAAAGAAAAAAATGCATTTTCCTAGCATACAAACTGAAAGCCCATGCTCTTTGTTATTGGAAGTTCTGACATTTCTTGAATTCTCTCTTTCTTGGTTTTATGAAATCTAACATTTAATTCCAAAATAGTCTTTATTCATCTCTGTGTTTTCATTCTCCCTGAGTTCTGTGTGTCTTCTGAAAGTTTAAAAACAAGTGCAATTTTTTTTTTCTCATCTCGGTTGGCGGAGACACACAATGGGCTGCCTTTCCCCTTCTCTGTGGAAAGAATGGAAACATAGTGAGCAGCCAGCGAAGCTCCATACGGGTTGACATTCTTTGCTTCTGCTTTTGAAGTTAAGATGGTCACGAGAGAAAAATATTTTCAGTCCCAAGCCTCAGAAAAGGACGTTCCTTTTCACCATGGCTCTCGTTTTCATGGTGTTGATTTTTCATAGAATCATCTTCGGTCCCATTAATAAATCACATCTAAAAATGAAATCACTTTTGAAAGTTCTTTTCCTCTCCACACCCTTGATTATAGAGAAGGTGATGTTTTCTTAGATTTATCTGAGGTGGCTTAGGATATATTTTCCTGGCATTTTTTTTTTTGCTCTGGATGAGTTCCCATTGTTGATCAAGCACATTCAAGAGAGTGTTCCAGAGCCCTGAGAGACCCATCCATGCATTCTGTTCTATTAAACAAGGGAAAAAAAAGTTTAATTTTCACCTTGCTTTAAAGAAGGAAATCCCAGAAGAATAATTTTCCTTTAAGGAAGATTGGGGTTTGTAGGTTAAGTTCCACATTATACAAATTCCCTAATGACAAAGATGCTATGCAATCAACAGTCTTTCCTCAAAATGGCATTTCTCTGTTGAAAGAGGGAGGGGATTCCATTGGAGGCTTTTGATTAAGACATAAAGATGAGGTCTGAAATTGGTGGTGGCCCAAGGTCACTGGTAGAACTAATGGACCATTTGAAAATTATTAGCAGCTGGTTGAATAGAGTTGTAATAACTACAGCTGTGTGAGAAAATCCAAGCACAGGGTATTTGGAATGTCCCCTTTGAGGTTCTTTCATTAACTAAAGTGCACCTTGGACAAAAGAGTAGGTAGCTCTATACATGAGCATGTAATACAGCGTTTATTTGCTTTCGGTCTTTTTTAATTCAAGTACAGTTGACATACACTATCATGTTAGTTTCTCGTGTACGTCATAGTGATTCAGTATTTTTATACATTACCAAGTGATGCCCACAATAAGTCTAGTTACCGTCTATCACCATACAAAATTATTACAATATTGTTGACGGTATTCCCTATACCATACATTATATATCTCCATGACTTTTTATTTTATAACTGGAAGTTTATGTAGTTCTTGATTCCCTTTACCTATTCCCCCCACCCCCAACACCTTCCCTTCTGGTAACCAATAGCTTGTTGCCTGTAGGAGTCTGTCCGTTTTGTTTTTGGATTCCACGTGTAAGTGAAATCATATGGTGTTTGTCTTTCTCTATCTGACTTATTTTACTTAGCATAATAGCCTCTAGATCAATCCATGTTGTTGCAAATGGTGAGGTTTCATTCTTTGTTTGGCTAATATTCCATTGTGTATTTATACCACATCTTATCTATTCGTCTATCAGTGAACACCTAGGTCGCTTCATCTTGGCTGCTGTAAATAATGCTGGAACGAACATAGGGCCACACATTACCTTTTTGAATTGGTGTTTTCATTTTCTTTAGATAAATACCTAGACACGGAATTGCTGGACCACATGGTAGTTCTATTTTCTGTTCGCTTTGTGGTTTTGGCCATCTTTTAAAACAATTTTTATTAAGATTCTGGCATCATCAAGCTTGTCGTAACACCTGCACCTCTCCGTGTCTCACCCAGTAACACCACAACTTCAGAGTCTTACAATGTTTGAGAGCTTTAATGGCTTATCTAAGGAGTTCTCTTTCTACTTACATTTTTTATTAAATGTTTTAATCATTTATTGGGTTTTGTCAAATCAGTTTATGGGGTTTGCTAAAACTCCATGGCAGTGGAGAAAAAGACAACTGGAAGAAATGCCTTACCTTCTAAAACACACCTGTTTTTCAAAACGTGAAATTGGTTTCTGGTTTTATAAAACCTAATTGAGGAATGATTTGCTGAGATCTTTGCTTTTGTATCTGGAGGCATACACACCTATGCATGTATGTATATATGTAAATAATATTTGGTCTAAAAAGAAAAATGCCTGTTTCCTCCATATGTCATCTGTACCTTGCTAACCCTGAGACTTGACATGGAAGAGAAATGCAGAGAGCATTCCACCGGTTAATGAATTCTTCAGCCATGAGTCACCCAGGCCCCAGGCTTTTCCCTTTGCCTCGTCCTATTCTGGGTCTCAAAGTCAGAGGCCTGGATCCAGTTCCTGACTTTGGAACTGGGGAAGCAGATAGGAGATGACACATCTAACATACAGCAAGAGTCCTCTTCTGTATCTCAAAGCAAATCTCAAAATACACCACCAAGATATGAGTGTCAGGTTCAAATAAATCCCCGCCATACAGTGATTTGCAAAGCTCTTTATAAATTAGACCAAGGGCCTTTAGTATGCATTATGTAAGTTTGTTGTTCCTGACAACTCCATGAAACAGATGTGCTCTCTGTGACCCACAGAGGTCAACTTACTTCCCCAAAGTCACAGCTGGCAGAAAGCCAGGACAAAGTCCCAAACTGTGTCTGACCAGCCCTTTCCAGGACACCACGGATGACTCACCCATGAATGACAAATGCTCTGTAGACTTTTAAAGGAAGTTGGGGATATTCAGGAGACATACTCTAACCTTGTGAGGATGCATCATCACGGGAGGAAATCACCATGCTCTTCATTGAATAGTCCTCCTCAGGGCCAGCGGCTGAGATGGCTTGCTCCGGCTTATGTAGGATGGATTTTAGTGATGATTAAAGACATGGTAAAGATTTGGTAAGATGACAAGATGTCCACTGGAATCGCAAACAGTACTGTCATAATAGTTTCCCTTTGCCTTTATTTCACTCAGAGGAGATGTACCCCAGCTCATCTCCAAAGTAATGTGTTCAAAGCACCAGAGTCCGGAGAAGGGAAAGGGGAGATGCTAATAGTACTGAGACAGGGCAGGCACTGTTGACAGAAATTTCTAAGAGCCAGACTACCTATGTTTGTGGTCTAGTTTAATCTTCACTGGGTTGTTGCACAGTGGATCCCTTTTATTGCTATTCCTGTTCAGCGTATGCAAAAAACGGGGGCTCAGATGGGTTAAGTGATTTGCTCGTGGTCATGTCAGACAGGTGTCAGTGTGGGGATGTAAGTGCGGGGATGTAAGCGCGGGGATGTAAGTGCAGGTCAGCCCTGCTCTTTCCATGGTACAGTGCCGCCTACAAACCTCTAGGTTGTTCAGAAACATGATACTGGTGTTTCTGGAGGACTAGAGAAGTCCACAGGAATAATGGCTAAGAATTATTGGCAACAGACTGTGCCCAAATGATTTTTTTATGTATTACCTCATTTAATCCTTACTGTAATCCTATGAAATAGTAATACATTTTTTTTTAAGCCAGTTTTTACAGGTGAGGAAACAGAGGTATAGAGAGGTTCCCGAGTTTACCAAGATTAGACATGGTAGGTGGTGAAACCTGGATTCAAACTCAGACGAGTGGCCTCTGAGCCCATGCTTTTAATACTGTGCTGGGTGCTCCTAGGCAGGCCAGGTGCCAGGTTCAGAATAGCCGGTGTTGCCCCAGATGTTTTTCAGTTGAATCATCTCTCGGGTTGGCGCATTATGAAAAGGAACAGCTTGACAGTGGTGTAGACACAGAGACTGTGCTTTGAGGAAGACCATCATATCTCTATGGTTATAGCGATAAGCTATTCAGATACTGTTTCACTAATCCATAAAACTTAAGTATAAGGTGACAGACTCTCCTCTTTGAATGGGAGGAATCTCTTAACTTTTTAGTCTTTATCTTAAGGAAAATGTGAAGATATTGCAGGGCTGTAAGCCAGGGAACATAGGTGATTGCATTGGCATTTTAAATCTCTTACTCCAGATGTTCAACTGAAGTAGTGATTGCCTCAAGGTGAGTTCCAATGAAAAGTCTATTGAATAAGTGCTTTGTTCAAAGGGATCCTTGAAGGTTGTCTTAGACTACACTGTCCAACATAGTAACCCTGAGCCACAGGTGGCTGGCTGTTGAGCATTTGAAGTGTACCTTGAACAGAGATGTTGCTGTATGTCTAAAATCTATTGAATTATGAAATATTTAATTAATACATTTTCTTTAAGATAAAGACTAAAAAGTTAGAGATTCCTCCCATTCAAAGAGGAGAGTCTGTCACCTTATACTTAAGTTTTATGGATTACTGAAACAATATCTGAATAGCTTATTGCTATAACCATAGAGATATGATATTGAAATAATAGGTTTGAGTATATTAGGCTAAATAGACTATATTACTAAAATTAATTACCCCTGTTTCTAGCTGCTAGGAAATTAAAAATTGCATACACAGCTTGCATTATATTTCCTTCAGACAATGCTGGCCCAGGTGATTCCCTTACTACTTAATTCAGTGGAAAATATGTAAGAATGCCTTTAGCAGAGGTTGATGCACTGTTTCTGAGAGCCAGGTGGTTAAAGGAGTCCAACCTAAGGACTGTTGGTTCTTAAACCTCTTGGGCGACGCTCTACACCTCTGCTGGCACCATTCCTGTTAAAATGCAGCTAAAGGTATAACGTTTCATTTATCACTGAAGAACTGAGAAAAAAAACTGAGCTTGAACTACATCTCATCAGTTGCTCTAGGTGGGTCAGAGTGTGGTAACGTGGTTATCAGGTGGAGTCCACAGAAAAAGAGTTCACTTAGTCCTTTCTCTCTTCTAAGTATTGGTTAGGTCTGACCACCTCCTTTGCATCCCCCGTGTATCTTCTGGCCCAGACCTACGTCATCTCGTCCCTGGACCATCTCAGCAGCTGCTTGAGGAGCTTGTGTCTCACCAGCCCTCCTTCCCTGCCTCCCGCCCCAGAAGTCCACAGTGCTGCCAAAGTGAGCTTGAGAAGACACAGCTTTCGTTGTATCACATGCCCCAGTGAGGAATGATAAGAGCTCTCTGTTGCTCTCCCAGTGCAGGAGGGAGGGAAGGATGTGACATTTGAGATGCCATAGAATCATCTGTTTAATCCCTCTGAGATGCATGTTTACAGGCCCACTGTACAGGTGAGGAAACCTGTGTGTATCTTGCCTGAGGCCAGGTGGTCGTGTTAAAGTTAAGAGCCTAACTGTTAGGGCCTGTGACCTTTCTCTGCTAAAACCCATGCTCGTTTTCCCGACCCTCACTGGCTTCCTGGCTTTCTGGAACATTTCGTTCTCCAACCCCCGCACCCACCATGTTCTTTGCTCTCCCAGCTCTTCTACCCATCTTCGCCCTTGGAAACTGCACCATAACAATCCACTCTTCATTATGAACTGTTAAGAATTCTTCATTCTCTCATTTTTTTTTGTATTAGTCTTGTCCCAACTGTATGTTCTCTTCTATGAGAAAGAGCATGCCCCTTACCTGTCCTTTATCCCCCCACGTCTCTTGCTTTTCCTGCATGTCCAGAACCATACCAGCTACTCAGTAGGCACTCAGCTGTGCAATAAGTGGATGGTGTGGGCACATAGTAGCTGATCAATAGATGTGTGTTTTTGGCTTGATTGAAAATGATTTTTCTTTTAAATGAGGTCAGAGAACTCCAGGCCTGTGACTCCATTTTCACTAGTCTAGATGTGTGACGCAGTCAGTGGCTCTTGGCAATAATGAGGCACTTCTAAGCCAGACTTTACCTCACTGAGTCTCAGATTGCCCACCTTACCTCACTGCACTTCAGTCGTGGGATGAGATGGTCATGACTGGTGGCCCATATATCTCCAGGGGGTAATGGTTTATATTGCTTCTGATATTCCCTGGAGGGACATTTAAGATATTTCTACCTGTTTGAAGTGAAGTGGCCAGTGCCTTGAGGACAGAATCTTTGTCCTCTATAGGGCCTCATGGAACTAAACTGAACATTATGGTCAGTCAGTGGGGTCAACGGATTGATTCAAGTTTGTTCAAGTGTGTGTTCATATGGGACACACCTGCTCCTGTCTGAAGCTCAGGAAGAGAGCTAGCAAAGCACTGACATTTGGTCCTTTTGCTAATTGGCATTTAATGTTCTGTGGTGGTCTTGGCTGTGTTCATTTGTTCACATGCCCACATTATTGTGGACACATATTAAGTGTTTAAACACCAAAGTGATCACCACACACATGTTCCCTAAAATGTGGGCTGACTTGTTGAACCTGGAGGATTTTTTTTTTTAAGGGAGACTGTTTAGCTTGTTTACTTATTTCTCTGAAAACACTTAAACCTTAAAAAGAATCTCCAGCTTATAAAATCAACATACTAATTTTAAAAATATATAAACATCATAGAAGTTGGAGTTCAGAGAAAGTGCAAGTCCTTTGTAACCCCACCCCAGAGAAAACTCACTGTTAAGGGTTTGAGGCTTACTGTCATCTGATTGTGTTCCTGTATTTATATATTAACATTATTATCATTATCACTTAACTAGCAACAGACTATGCATTCTTATTGCAACTTATTTTTTCATTTTTCTATAAATGTTAAGAGTACCTCCCCTAAGAATTCCTTAAGGTGGAGCCCAGATTGTGTAATGGGCAGAGGCTGTGTATGAAGGGGGTTTGTAGCTTTGGTGACAGAGAGCTTTGCCTATGCTGTGCTGAACCTTGGCCATCAGTGACCTCATTCTACTTTAATATGTAGGTCTTTAAAGACTTATTTTTTTGAGTAATTCCATAGAAATAAACCGTTTGGAGTCCAGTTAGTTCTTTTCAATTCTGACAGTTCTCATCCCCCAAATACACTAGTCTTCTGGAATGTAGTAATGTTTTATGAGTGCAACTGGTATTTTGTAAGGACGCTCTGCTTTGACTGAAATTTTATTGCCAGAGGAATGAACAGTATAAGGAGCATAGTAATGTGCATAAGGATATGAGAAAAGGAGGATGAAGGTAGAAACATATCACTGAATTAAAAAATTCCAAATCAGCTAGAAAGTCTTAAGACAAGGGCAGCATTGAGATTAGGAAGGTGATGACTTGTGCTTGAGAATACCGAGGGAAAGAGGCCAGCAGAAGGGTTCATCTGCTTTAGAATAGCCTCCAGCCACAAGCCAGGCCCCTAACTCACGGCCATATGGGACTGAGACTAAAGCCTTTCTCTAAATCTGATCCTCAGCTCCTCCATCCACGTCCATACCCCACCCCGCCAAAGCCTATCAATTCAGCTTGATGACTTATTTCCTGGGTATTAAGGCACACTTTTTCCACTTTTATACATTTCTGAAAATGGATGCATGTTATAATCAAGGTTTATATCCAGTGTGTATGGGTTTTTTCCTTTGAAAATGTATATTAAAGTATGTCTCATAATAGTTGCTCCCAAGTGGAGGAAGAAGACGCTGGCCAAGGCTGGGGTCGAACCACACATAGTCCCTGCTTTAAGGAGCTCACAGTAGAGTGTGGGGAGACCAGGAATTAAGCAGACGGCACTGAGTGTAAGATGCTTGGGAGATTAGGGACACCTAGGAAGGATCTCAATGCAGCCCCGGGGTGCCAGGATGGGCCATCTAGAGAAAGTGGTTCTCATTTGGGGGATGATTTTTTCCCATTTTCCCACAGTGTCTCCGGTGAGACCTATGGGAAACACTGGAGGTTGTAATTCCTGGGGGTGATGGGGGCGGAAGAGGGAGACGCTCTTGGCATCTGGTGGGTAGAGGCCAGGGCTGCTGCTGAACATTCCACTGCGCCCAGGACAGCCTCACAACAGCAAACATAATCTGGCCCCAGTGCCAGTGGGACCAAGGATGAGAACACGGAAGAGTTCACGCAGCCTGGTGGTGCAGGGGAGGGGGTCAGGGTGGAGCTAGCCATAGCTATCCAAGGAAGGGAGTCGTTGCTTAAAGGAGAGTGTGCGCCGTGGTGGAGAATGATGTGGGAGAAATGGTTCCTTTAGCTAAGGAGTGACAGTACCCTTCCTGGGGAGCTCAGAAGGGCATTCCTGACCATGGTGAATTTGTTTGAGCAGGATGGTAGTTACAGATGCCAGATGTAGGATCCAGGGAGGAGTCAGAAGAATGAAAGCAGTTCTGCGAAAAGGGGCAATTAATGGTAATAATGGCAATTATAATTAAGTCTTCCTCTATGCCAGAAACTATGCCAAATGCTTTTTGTTCATTATTCAGATGAATCCACACAGCACCCCTATGAAATGTGGATGGATTTTATATGGATGATAAAAGAGATGTTTAGAGAATGTAAGTGGTTTGTCAAGGATTCCTAAATCATGGAGTTGGGATTCAACTCCAGGCAGCTTTGACCGAACCTACATTGTTTATTCAGGGAAGAAGATAGGCCAGAAGGGTCCGGTGAGTGCGTGTGCTTGTTTGTCTATGTGTGCACATGAGTGGATGGGAGAGAGTTTAAGATGGAAGTGTGCCAGCTAGTAGTCAGAAAAATGGAAAATGCAGATCAGGTGGACTCCAGATGAGGCAGGAGAGGCTAGGATCAAGAACCCAAGTGGAGGAATCAGCCTTAGATAAAGGGGAGTGGGGAGCACACCTTCCATGGTGGCAAGAGAAGAGGGAGAGGACAGATGCCTGCAGGGATAAGCAGGGAAAGGCAGTTGGAAGCTGGAAACCTCTCCCTCCTCTCAATTAGTCACAGTGAGGAAAGGAAGAGGGGTGAGGGGTAAGCATGAGACTACTGAGTAGAATGGAAAACAAGAATTTGTAGGGACCCAGTCTGCAGGTAGGCAAAGAGAAGTTGGGAGAAAGCACTGATTTAGACAGACACAGGGCTGAGATTTTCCCAGATGGTTATAAGCAGAAGACAATGGATTGGCTTCATAATCTGATTTCAAGGAGTTCATTGTCACAATTTTACTTTCATCTGTTTAAATATCTTTAACAAGGAGATGAAGTATAACTTTTCTTTTCACTGAACTAAAAGACTTTTAATAAAAGTGCATGAGTAAGAGCAGCTTGTTGCTTGAGAATTGATTACATGTGTATATAATCAGTTAAAAATGATCTTTATGACTTTTAAGACTGGATTTCCTAAAATCACTGGATATGGATCCATCTGGGATTGTTGATTTTAAGAGTCAGTAGAGTCCCAAACAGGGTAGCAAAAGGAATGCCAGGTTGACACCTGAGGTAATAAAGCCATTGATGACCAATATCACTCCAGTGCTTTACACTTCATGATCCTTTTATATGCTAAAGAATAAAGTCTTGTTGAAAAAATTTTAAATTATGAAGTAGAAAATCAAAGTGTTGTTCACCTGGGCCCACATCCAGGGAACTTAACATTACTTGTAAATTTTGGAAACTGTACTTCCTCTTTTCCATGATTACTTCTTTTACTTTATTTTCTTGTACAAATGCATTGGCTAGCATTTCTATAACAAAGCTAAGTAATCATGATAATGCTTGTCTGGTTTTTAACTTGAATTTTGCTAGTGTTTTATCATTAAGCATGATGCTGAGTTTTGTGTATATATATATATTGTGTTATTAAACCATTTTTATTAGAAATATGTCTTGAATTTCAACAGTTGCTATCCGGCCTCCCCTGTATGAATGATCAAGTTATTTTTCTCCTTTGATTTCTTAGTGTAGTGAAATACAGATTTTCTGGCAACAAAGTTCCCTTGTATTGAAACACTGCCTTCCTGCAGTGAATCCTACTTGATCACTGAGTGATACTCCTTTAATGTGCGCTTGGATTTTATTTTGAATTTATGCCTCAATATTTATAAGTATACTGGTCTGTTTTTATTATTATTATCATTATCATTATTATTTATTGTTTTGATGTAAGCTTTGATATCTATGTTTTTCTAGCCTTAGAAATACATGGGTGGAACTCTGCTTTAGGCTTTGGACCAATTTAAACAGTGTCTGATATGCTGGTTTTTTGAAGACTCTCTTGTTGTTGTGTTGGCTCTTTGTCTGTTTCCTAGTCTTCTGTTGGCGTGGTTTCCTCTGGGATTTACTTTGGTAATATATGTGTTTCCAGACAACTGTCCATTACATTTAGCCTTACAAATACTACTATGAGTTGCACATAGAAATTTTTAAATTAGAGCTTATTTTCATTTACATTTGTGGATATTTTCTTCTTATTAATTTTCTGTATTTATGCTATGCCCTCCTTGCTCCTCCACCTTTTTTCTTACTAGGATAACTAGTCGTTTTTACTTATTTTATACAGTATTAGAATTTTTCAAAAAAAATAAGTGATTACTTGGTCAGTTTTATTGTTTTTTAAATTTTTGATTCCTGGTTTTTCCATCTTTATCTTAATTAAATCCTCTTCCACTTTTCACCCTTTTCTTCTTTCTTAAGTTAGATGTTTAATTCATTTAGTATTATTATTTTTGATTTATAATTTTCATAGAGCTATGAAATTCCCTCTAAGAATAGCTTTTACTAAAGTTCATATTTCATACACATACCATTTTTAGTCCACATTCTGCAGTTGAGGTTTTATTTCTGTTTGTGTAGCAGAATGTTAAATATTTTCCCAGTGTTTGTGGAGTTTTTTGTTTTGTTTCTTCTGGTTTTATTGCATTGCAAGTGGGAACTATGGACTGATATTTCTTTTTTGTAATGTATTACCTCTTAATTTTGGTATTATAGATGCTTGAAAACTTCCATGGCATTTGAAAACCTTTGTAAATGTCCCACAGTTGCTTGAAATGAAAACGTGCTTTCCATTTCCAGGATATAGAATTTGAAATGTGTCTCAGCTCAATCATATTTAACTCTATTAATTCTATCTTTAGTTGTCTCTCCCCATTTAATCTATTAAGTGCTTATGTCTATTTCTTCTTGTATCTTTTCTTATTAAAAAAAATCTATTTGGTGATGTTGGGGGAGGCATAAATATTCATGATAAATCTTCATTAAGTGTACATCTTTAAACTTTTAAAATTGTAATTTATTTTCCTTTACATTGTTGGTATTTTCTGCTTTTTATCCTTAATTTTTTTGTAAAAATTTTTAAAAAGAAGCTTTTTTATAAACATAACCATGAATAATATTAATAATGATCCCTAGTAGGGATCATTATTAATATTATTATTACTTTCAAACTATTTTGTCTTTTTGCTATATGTGTGTCTCTTCCAATCAGAGTTTTGTTTTCAAATCTGCTCTGGGGATATTTTCCTCAGGAGGAATTATGCAGTTCACATGTAGTGCTATGACATATATATTTGATTCTAATTGATTTTTTGCATTCACTTATTTATTTCTCTGCAATTTGCTTTGTCTTCTGTTTTTTACTACATTATGTTTTCTTTGGTTAACAAACATTAAAAGCATTGGAATTTTTATTTTTATTACTAATTAAGTTTTTAACTTTAATATGCTTTATGCCTCTATTTGGGGATTTATTAACTCCAGAAAGAAGCAATTTGAGTATTTATTTATGCCCTGCTATGAAAGTTGAGAATATCCTCTAATGCCTCTTCACTTCCACCTCCTTATTTATGTTATTATCCTTAAGGATTTTTCCCCAGTTCTATATAATGTTATTGTTACTATTATATGGAATAATTTCTTGTTACTATAATAACATTTAAGGGGAGGTTATCATGTTTTGCAATTATCATAAATTATTCAGTCTTAATTCTAAATGTAAGTAGATTCAATGATCACATCTTCTGTTTACTTCTAAATTCCCTGTTTGTGGGATGTCATTTCTGAATCTTCTCTTAGTTGAATATATTACATCAGTGAGTAGATTTTGAAGAAGAGCTAGTAAATGCTGCATTTCCTGAAGGTGCTAATTGGAAAGTGCTTTTTTTATTATTACTTCTTACAGATGGTTGCAAACACAGTTGAGAACTGAATGCTCAGGTCTTGTTCTCTTTCTCAAAGATTTGTGGACATCCCTTCACTGCTTTCTATAATTGAATGTTCCTCTGAAAAAGTTAGGCATTCCTGCCTTTTTCCCCTGTAATTGACTAATTTTGAAGCATCTTGATTTTATAGAATTTAATGTTTATCCTTGAAATTTTATAACTTTACCAAGATGTTTCAATTTTGATACCTCTCTGTTAGATTTTCCTGGAACATCAGCTATTCCTTTATTTCAGTGAAATTATTTTCTGTTACAGATTTGAGCATATTTTGTTCCGCTGTCTACCTCCAGAATACCTTTCATCTGTAAGTTGGATCTCTGTTTTCAAACCTTATCTGCCATCCTTACTTGCTTTCATCTACTTGTCCTTTCCCTCTGCCTTTTGTACAGTTTTTTGAAGACTGTTTTCCACATCATCCAACTTTGTTTCTGATTTGTAGATTCACATCTTATTACTTTAATATATTTATCGGTTCTGCAATGATATTTTTGTTGTCAGTTTCTTTCTTCAACTGCCAGCTCCCCTTTCATCTCATTCTGATGTCTTACCATATCTTTGATCTCTTCTTTTATAGTATCTCTATTAATTGTTGTATGTAATTTTCTTCTGTGCCTTGTTCTTTAAAAATAGATTATGCATTGGTCTTTTCCATGCCTTGTTTCTGTTTCCTTTTTTCCCCCCAGTTCATTTTTGTCTAACTCATCTATGATTGCGACATAACTGTCAGAACTTTCACAGAGCCCCCACATAATGAGGAGGCTTTAAAATTCTTCTTTAAATTCTGCTTAATTCTGCTTTTAGAACCTGAGTTTAGTTCTTGATGGCTTGTCTTTCTCTGATAGACCTTCAGCAGTCTACTGGAGTCCTGGTTAGGCTGCTGGGCAAGACATACTTGATGAATTTTATCTCTGAACTCTGTGATTCTAAGTTTCATGTCCTGCTTTTGATTTGAGGGCCCCATCGGTCTATTGGTTTGGTGTGGCCAAACATTTTTTTTCTTTGTGGAGATTTCCCTCTTTCTTTTCCTTCAGCCAAAGCCTTTGTTTGCAGTTTGAGACAATTAGCCACCTTTTTTGGGAAATCCCTTGGTTAGCTTGAAGCACATATCCTTCCTTTGAGGGATTTCCAAACACATCTGTGTTTTCAGATATTGATTCTTACTGTGGGTTTAGCTCTGCACTGTAGCTTTAGTGTGATATTCAAATAACCACTCCAAGTTCAGAGGTGTATTCTAATTAGATTTTGTTTATCACGAAAGCCTCTTGTTTTGGAAGAGTGTGGGGTCCTGAACATTTACCCAAATCTTAGTCTTTTTTGAATAAAATGCTCCAAGTCTTTCCTTTGTGTATTGCCTCATCCCACTTTAGAAATGTCAAGGACACCATGTAATGAACCCTTCTGAAATTTTTTAAGGGAGGTATCAGTATCAGCATTTCACTGGCCACAGTGTTTTCTCTTTAAAATACTGTAAATCTGTCTTTTCTGAGTGTGCTCTTACTAGTTTCTGATGCAGCATTCTGCAACTTAGTGTTTTCCCATTAATTGCTAAATAAGTGAAACACATTTGTAAACATAGTCCTCTCCTTGATTCTTAAAGGCTGCACAGCTGTTATATTCATTCAATCGACAGCATTTATGAGTAGAGCTCCCAGTGTGATGGAGAAGGGTATTTACCATTTGGGGTGGTCTTAGGGACTGTTTCATAAGGGAAGGAAGACTTGTGCTTATCCTCAAAGCTTGAGGGGCCACTGGAATTGCCCGGAGGGCTTGTTCCAGTACAGATTGCCGGGCCCTACCCCAAGAGTTTCTGATGGATTAAGCCTGGAGTGGAATGTGAGGATTTACATTTCTGACAAGGTCTTAGATGGTGCTGAAGCTGCTCGTCTAGGAACCCCACTTTGAAAACCACTGTCTTAAACGATGAGAATTACTTGGATCTTCAAAATGTAGGTAAAAGTATTCTACAGGAAGGTAAATCATGAACGAACATGGAGACCTCAGCATCTTAATGATCTCTAAGCCATTCTCTTCATTATGCCCTTTAATCCCCGCCTTCCTGATATATTTAGCTTTTCCATATCCAACTAATGAACACAGATGTCTAGTAGAGTTACAGATAAATGAAGGATAAATAAATAATATATACATATACATACATTAGTAAGTGTGGTAAAATATTCCACGTGGAGGTTAATTTCAAAACACAATATGTAATATGAATTTATTCATATACATTGAATACTGGCATCAACAGTGTTCTGGGCTTTTTGGTTGAAGCCATGCCCTGGACGTGCCATGAGGAGACTAGCCTCCTTGCTCAGTGTTTGTGGGACTGACTGCTCTTCTCCTTTCAGTTTTAAGTGAACTGACCCTGATATTACAGATACCCCTAAGTGCCTTTGTTGGCGGTGCACATTTTCCATAAGAAACAAGATGATGTTTCTCATGGGGTAGATTTGGCAGGCATAAAGCCTCTACGTAACCTTGTTCGGATTCCTTGAGGTTGGATGCTGAAGAAAGATAATTCAGTGTTACAGCCCTTGCTCTTCTGTGAATACCTTTGTCAGCAACTTTCAGTCTTCCTGATGTGCTTCCAAAGTATGAACACACTGTCTGCATGCCTGAGAAGATCTTTGAACATTCAAACTGCAGACGATGGATTTTGCACCTTTTCAGTTACTCTCCTGAGTGTAAAATTCAAAGCAGAGGGGACGCTGGGAGTTATTTGGGCATCTGCCTCCCCAAGTGAAGAAAGACTTGTTAGTGAGGATATATGGGGTTTGGGCTTTAAGTGTGAGTAGCTTTTGTGAACTGAACAACATTTGTAGAGTGTCTTCGCTGCTGATTTCCTCTCTCAAATTATGGAATTCAAAACGTTTTTTTCCTTGCTTAGAGAGCTTCTCCCAGAAACCTCGGGCAGATTATTTTTCTTCAGATCTCAGTTTCACTATCTGAAAAAGGAAGATGATAGTAGACCAGCTTGGACGACAGGGCCTATAAGGTGGGCTCGTTATGAGCCTATAGATAATTAACTTTTAAAGTGAACTCTTCTATTTGATTTCAGGAAGGCTTAAGTAATATATCGTTCTCAGTATTATTCAGGGAAGCAAAGGAGAGAAAACTCTGCTCCTCCCTAATTTTGTCATACTTCCCTGCACTGAAGTGTTTATACAATTTGGCGCTATAGGGGACTGTTGTTCCTCAGGGTTTGCAGAATCTTTGCAAACAAGAATTAAAAGGCTTTTGTGGCAGAAAGGCATCCATAGACTCTCAAGTGTAGCCCCAGGTGAAAATTCCAAGTGTCCCAGCAGTTCAGGGTAGTTTAGCAATATTATAAATAGGGGGTGGAACGATGCAGCCAGAGTTCTTCCCCAGGGATGATGAGGAAAAGGAAGATGGCCATTTACTCAAATACCAAGGACAAGTGGGGTCTTCAGAATCTTAATATCCCAGAGTCAGCGAATCACTGTGATGAGGATTCCTGAGCTTCATTATTCATTAGCAGGAGTGGAAAGCGTGCCACATAACAGTAAGTTTTGTTTTGTTTTTCTGGTCATGGAGGCTCTCTGGAATTGCTTAGGTTCCTAAACATTTAGTTTGATTTGGTGCCGCTGGTTAATTTTCTCCTGGAAAGCAGGCATGCATACACTCCTTCATACAAGTCTCATCAGGGCCAGACCCATTACTTGTCCTCTGAAGAGTAATTTTGAGTAACCTGGGGCCTCATCACTTTGAAAGAAGGTAATTTTACATATTGGAGAGAAGAAAAAGTGTGCATCATGTTTTGCACAGAAATTTTGGTGGCCACATGCTAAGTACAGAACTTGACCATTTTTAATTGACCACTTACCCAGAAAGCTCACAGCATCATCACCCAGGCCAAGGGCCTTATCTCTAAAGAAAGATGGACCCCACCACATGCTTTATTCTTAGATTTTTCTTGACAAGTTTTTCATAAAAGATACAAATCAGAAAAACAAAACTAGAAACTCATGGTATCATGTGATATGAGGGCTATTAAGATTATTTAGAACCATAGAATCATAACATCTTTAAGCTGAGAGAGGACTTGCTGATCATAGAGTCCAGAGATTCACCAGACAGGACCCCATGAAAGTCTTACAAAGGCAGGTGGGTTATGTGCAGAGACTGAAGATACGTAGAGACCACTTGCAACAGGGTTTCCAGTTTCAGTACTATTGATATTTGGGCCAGATCACTCTTTGCTGTGTATTGTAGATGTTTAAGCAGCATCTCTGGCCTCTACCCATAAGATGCCAGTAGAGTAGCTCTCGCCTCCAGTTGTGAGAACCAAAAATGTTTCCAGAAACTACCAAATATACCTGGGCTGGGAGAAAGGGCAAAACTGCCCCTGGTTGGGACTGCTGCTCTTTGATAGCATAGAGTTAGTAAAAGAATCTGACTCTCACGATCAATCTTTTTGTATTTGATTGGCATCCTGTCACTTGTTCAGTTGTCCATTCATTCATTTAGCACATTTGCTGAGTTTTTAGCACATACCTGTTGTGTGAATTGTCCCCAGTGCTGACTATACCAAAGCAGATGGCAGGCATGGACCTGCTCTCAGGGTGCTTCTGTTCTGGTGGAGGGAGACGGCCCCCAACGAGGTAACCTGTCAACAGGAAAGGACATAAAGCAGCAGCATGTGGTAGAGAGAACTTGAGTGTGGTCAGGGTTGTGGATGGGAGCTTGATTCCATGGGAATGGGGAGAGTAGGCTGACTTAGGTGGAGTGGTCAGGGAAAGCCCTGTATAGAATAGAACCCTGGAGCCCAGACTTGAATGATGAGGAGTCAGCCATACACAGAAGTGGGTATTTAGTTGTCTCTAAGCAATCATAAAAAGTAAGGGAATGAATTAAGTCAGAAAAAAGTCTTTCAGAATCTGAGAAGGAAATCTTATAAAACACTCCCTTTGTACAAAAAGGTTGACATCATGATCTGATCTCTTCATTTAGCAAAAGGATCCAAGTAAAGCCTTCAAAAGAATTGCTCAAGGTGAAGATGGCAGGCAGAGTCATCACGCCTGCTGGGAATAAATTCTTCTGCTTGCTGGAAAGGCATTTCTATATTCTTGTCTTTTTCTTTTTAGAGTAGCCCAATAGTGAATAAGCTGGAAAACCTAAGTTTGTTAAACTTATCAGTAAGGATTTATGGAATGTGATGCTTGGCCAGGTACCTGAGCACGTTGGTATTTTCACATGATGATAAATTCTACTGTTGTGGTAGCAGACAAATGTTTTAACTTTCTGTTGAGAAGGTCTTGGGGGGTGCAGTGATTTTTAGGAGTAAACTTACTTGCTGAAAGTAGATTGGAGATTGCAAGAGAAAAGAAATTCCTGAGGTATTTTGTAAAAAAAAATTACTAATTTTTTTCTTCCAGGTCTGTATGTAAACACATACTATGTTTTTCCTGTTGTAAGATCTTACTAATTTGTTGGAACAGCAGTGGATCTGAATGCACCAGTTAGTTGGTTTACTGAGGAGGAAGGATGGTCTTCTAATGGCTTCTGCTGTAGTTGGAGGCCAAGAGGAGAAAAAGAAATATCAGTCTCCTTGAGTAAGAGGACTTGAAAGTGTTCATGATCCGCAAATGCCCAGCCATTGTTTACCTTTCCAGAAAGCAATCTGGGTAGGACTTTTCATCCTGGTGGCTTAGTTAGATCAGGAACCATGGTTTAGAGAGAGACAGACAGACCCAGGAGCCAGGCTTATGTAATCAGTTTTGTCAGATATAAGAAATGAGACTGGAAAGGTCATTGCATTGTTTGGATCAGGACCTTGTGTACCACTGACGTAGGCAAACTTGGGACAAGTCTCATCAAAAGGAAGTGACTTGTCTATATTTTCTGAGTACAAGGCAATGCACAGGTCTCAGAGGGATTAGGTTGGGGCTTTTTGTGGGCTTCTCCTCCAATAAAAGAAGTTCTAGCAAAACCTCCTTATGCTCTCTACAAGTCAACAACCGTGGATCATTTTTGCATTTGTTTTTTTCTGTCTGAATTGTCACAGAGAGCAGGAAGGTACGTTGTCAGAATGGTTTCTGGGTTCATTCACCGAAACTGTAGAGTTTAGAGTTTGTGTGGTTGGCCAGAACTTCTGTGCTGGGAACAGTTAGACCATGGAGACCTACCTGCCCAAGGCCTGAGGTCAGTCAGGCTTTCAGATCTACAGAGGAGGTTCTCGATGCACGGTGCGGCCTTTCGCCACACGGAAGCTTCTATTTCCTTTGCATCCTAATCAGTTCTGTAATGAAGACCCAGCAGTGTATCTGCAACTTCCTTTTAATTTTACAATTTTTATAATGAGACTTGTTGTAGTGTGAAAAGTATCTGTAGAAACCCAGCCAGCATTCTGAAGCGTCTATAAAGGAACACCATGGTTTTCACTCTGCTGTTCGGGTGAGGTTTGGCTGTACAGGAGAGAAATTACTTACCTCTTGTTCTAAATGCTAGGGCAAGTATGGCTTCAAAGTGTCCAAGGAACTTCCTGACGGGCCTGCGACATTTCAGAGAATTCACTCAACACCAAGGATGGTTTTCTGTCACTTGAAAGAACAAGATGAGCTGAGATCTCATTTGTCATGGTTGCGTTTTGAGAATGTTAGTGTGAGGAGGCGTCTTCCTTTTGTTTTGTTTTGCTTCTCAAGGAGAATATTGTCAGGACACTTCTCAGAATTAGAGTTATCTAGTGAACTGCAGGTTCCCCTTTCTAGACAATGAAGTCCAAAGCTAGTGAGATACCACCCTGTTTCCTCCCTTTCTTTGCTTGTCCCTTCTCTCCTCTTTTATCTTCTTGTTCAAATCACACGCTTCCTTTTCTAAGGACAGGAGAGCTGGCAGACAGCCTGTTGGCCTGTTGGCCTCAGTTACCCTTATATCATCGCAAAGGAATGCATGAATTCTCCAGAAGGTATGTATGATCTCTTTCTGTATTAGACACTCACTACCTGCTTTCATAACAGGTCACTCAGCCAGCATCGCTTCTTATTTACATATCTGACATTTTTTTAGTCACTTACATTACATCCCTAGATGTTCATCTCATCTTAATGATGATCCCAAAGGTATCTGTTAATGAACAATTACTCCAACATGTGCTGTAATACTTGAAAACTTTTTGCAGGAGACCAAAGCTAAAACGAGATAAACTGAAGACCCACATCTTTGGCCAGAAGGTGCCTGGGTTATTAGTCTGCAGATTGCCTGCTTCAGACTTTGTGCTTATAAAGAAGGTCCCACAGATGAACCAGGCTGACCATATAGAACAGAGGTAGGACTCAGGCCTCATGGTATTTCTCTGCTACTATTTAAATTCAGTCTCATACTGAGGGTTACATATGTGATTGCATATTAATCCTTTCTCTTCTGAAAATTTGGTTTTGAAGAACAGCTGTGTCTCCCTTCTGAATTCCTTAATTATTTATCCTCCCTGATATGTTAAACCTTTCATTGGTGTGGTGAATTGCCAAGAGTACACAGAACTGCTTAGATCATGTAGCAAACAGTATAAACATTTGATAGGACATTTGAAGACACCACATGGTGAGCCAGGATCTGTAGTAGCACCAAATGCTGTGGGATCAATGAAGGTAGCTTGTTGGAAGTTCTTTGTTGGTTTATTTTGCTGGCTTATTTTTTAAAACTAACATGGGAGTATCAAGTATGTCATTTGTACTTACTCAGAAGGTGACTGATTCTACTCTAACAGACAAAGCTCCTGTTAAATTTGGAGTGCACATGCCCATATCTGAGTTCAAGTTAAATAAAAATTAATTATTTCATGTATTTGTATGTACATATTCATATGTAAAAATATATATGAATACATATAAAGATATATACATGAATATATTGTACACACGCAGATATAGATAGATAGATAGATAGATAGATAGATAGATAGATAGATAGATAGATAGATACCTTCTATAACTGCATTTGTGGGTATGATCCTGTAACTACTGTTCCTGTTCATGAAAGGAGATTTCACAACTTCTCAGCCTAGTCCTGTTTGGAAAGATGCTTTATATGATCTTTAAATTATTAGAACTCATACTTCGACCATGACAAGAGTAAATGTTAAGTAGTAATGTGGAGCACCCCTCATTGCTAAGGGTAGCAACCCACATTTGCAAGTGAATTAGGGATTTTTTCCCATTTTTCATCATAAGCATGAAAATTCTTCCTTCCTCCTCATCCATGCTAATCAAGAGCTTGCAATTAGAAATGTTACTCTCCCAACGTACCCCACAGCTCCTGGACCTCATCATAGTCACAGTTTCTGATCTGCAAATACATTTGTAGACTGACCTTAGGTTCCTGGTTTCTCTGCTTTTCTAGCTGAACTATTCCAAAGGTTATATGGTCCACTACCAGTCCTTGGAGAACTGGTTTTTCCATTCATAGGAAAGGAAAGAAAGGCACCACCAGCAGGTACCAACTGATTCCTTTTATTAGAACTGGGGTTCAGGAGAACTGAGGAGTTCAGTATCTTACAAATGAAAGTAGGTTTCTGGAGTGGACAGAGGAAGAGCTCCTCATGGTGCTTCTGATCCTGTAGCTCAAGGCTTTGAAGGAGGTTATAATTAGTTGTTATGCATCCCTGCGGTTGTGGTGCTTTATTTCTGGTCCACAGTCCTTCAGTCAGAGGACAGGTTAGATCTGGCAAGGGCTGCACATTATAGTTTTGACCCTTCCTGGAGACAGTTGGGATTTTTACTTGAAGACCATGCTTATGCCTCTGGGCCATGGGAGCCTAAGGAACAGCTCACGCTGACCTGGGCGAGGGTTGATGGGGGCAGGATTGAGAACCCCGTGAAACATCAAGGGCTCCTCTTCTCCCCAGTTACGTCTGAGCCGCGCGTTAGAAGGAAACACAGTGACGCTGTGGACTGTCTCACCTCTGCGGGGGCATTCGGGATCCCTGGGACTCTGAACACAGAATGTGGGTGGGCAGACAGTGGAAATTCGAATTGGTGTTTAAGACTGAGAAAGAGCAGCCTGGGTCCATAATTTTCCCTTGCCCATTCTCTTGTACATATTCTTTCACAAGATCTCTGGATTTTTAAAAAAATATGTGTCTTCAAGAGTTTGTCAAACATGGGGAACTAGATTTGGGTTTCTTATCAAAAGCCCTCATTTTGAAATCCCTAAAAGATGAATGCAGGTTGACCAACAACTGATAATAAGTAGTACTGAAGAGTAATGGCTCCTTCAAATGGTCCGGGAGTTTCACGTTAGGAGGACTAATCACCAGGTGCTGGGTTGAGAATGAGTCCATATTTGCTAGCAGGGATTGGAGTGGAGTTTAGGGCCCAGTAGTCAGACACCTGTCTAGCCTGGGGGGCCTGGAGATACAGTATGGGGGGGTAAGAGCTGGGGGTCCTTGTTTGATTTGTAGATTCATGTCGTGACCTTCTAAACAAGTGCCTCTCTTCCGTTAGTTCAGAAGCCGCTTCTTCTGCTTTTGATTTTGTTGATTTGGTCAATGATAAAAAAAAAGTACTGCTAATCTTCTGATTTAAATGAAGTTAAGTAGCTATGAGGTCAAGGCTTTCACCTTTAAACCATGATTTTGTAGCAGATGAGTGTCTGGCTTAGCCTTGTAGGGTCACTCTTCTTACTGGTGAAGGAAGTGGTCACAGAGGCAGAGCTTACTCCTCTTTTCCCTCATTGGTGTGGGTTTCTAGAGGATTCTGTCAGCTGCAAAAACAGCCTCTGGCTGGCAATGGGTCATCCGCAGGTGCCCCCTCCTTTGTCTCTCTCCTGCCCTGTTCCCTTCTCCTCTTGCTGTCACTTTGTGCCTGCCTCTGCATCCTCAGTGTCCCAAACACATTGAGTTTCTGTCTCTTGGGTTGTGTAGGCCATGGTGGAAATTTCTGCTTTTTTTTTCTGTCAGCATCTTCAGGAGAAATGTGTGTACAAAGCAGAATGGCTTTCAAAGGAGGCTGCCTCCCGGTTTTAGTACTTGGTGCAGATCCTGTTGAAGGCCATTCAGCTGTACCTGACGCTGGTTCTCTCTGCAGCCTGGAGATTAACCTCTTCTAAGGCTCTGAGCTATTTTTGAGGTAGAAGCTGCAACAACATTAAAGCTAGAACCCATTAGGGAATCACTTTCATCATCTCTTCCTTTTTCCAAATCAGTGGCTTTTTTCTGATCTCATAACCCTTTAATCTCGCAGAATAAGGAGGCTTGTTGGTTCGTGTTTGCGTCCAGCGAAGTTAGGATCCTTGATCCTAACCTTGGAAGGCACCAAGACACTAGAGAAGTGCATAGAGAGATCAACTTCCCTTCTGGGTGGATGACTTAATGCTAAAGGTGCCCTGCTTTCCCTGTGCACAACGGTAATTTTCATTGATGTTGTGCAAACCAGCCTCAAAATTTCCAAAAGACACACAAGCAGAAAGCCTTTTGTTGCGTTATTTCTAAAGGCTTGAAGTTTTGAAGGGAAGAGATTTTGTTTTCCTCTCGGCCACACAATGGAGCTTTCAGAGAACCTCATCTAAAAGGCATAGCTACAGCCTTTGTGTTGAAGGGTGTGTCTGTTGGCAGGCTCTGCTGAGGCAGACAGACTGGCTGGTGATTAACAAAGGTCATTAGACTTTGGAATCTGGCAAGCAGAGTCGGATGGTATGTCTTCTGTGTGTGGAAGGACGACTCCTAAGAAGCCAAGGCGTTCTGGAGGTCCCCCCACCCCCACCCCCAAGTCCTGCTGTAGAACAGGGTCTGGTCCAGGACCGGACTGCGATACTACTCAGTGCTCTCTGGTGGGACTAACACACACACGCTTATCAATCATGGGATAAAAGAACCTTCAGAGATCTTGGTGAATGACATTTGAGGAGGAGAAAGGTGCTGCTTTTCGGAAAGCAATGAAAACAGTTCCTTCTTTGTTGGGAGAAGAAGAGCATAGGAGGCGCCCAGCCTGCCCTTCTACTCTGCATTTCTGATTGTCAGCCTAGCAGAATCCCAGAGAAGCCATGTTGTGCACGGAGGAGAAGCTCTGAGCTAAAATGGCTGCTCCTAAAGCTCAGAGGACTAGGGCAGCTTAGTGAGTCTTAGAGCTTCAGTGACGCAGGAGCTCATATCTCTTGAAAGTGTGATAAACACATTCAGCAGAGCTGGGGCTTGTTTGGCTGAGATGAAAGGACTAAGCTGGGGGGATGGGAGGCACAGTGGATGATCTGCTTTTTTCTGTGAAGTGTTCTAAATGCAGGAGTCGTCTGCACCATGGAAAAATTTGTTTTCAGGTCTAATGGACTGCGCGAAAGGAGAAGTGGGGTGGGGCCTCGGTGACTGCTGTAATTTGATCCAGAGCTGATAGCAACCTCTTCCACACAATTTGGGTTGGTGCTTAGACATAAAAGCTTGTGTATCTGGAATATTGAGACTTAGTTAGCTGAAAAGACTCTGGTGCACAGTTCACTGTTTATTGAAAAAGGATAAATTGCTGGGTGAAAGAAGAGGAGTTAAATATGTGTCTCACTCTGCAAGCTCAGTCCGTCCAGAGCTGGACTTGCCAGAAGTTATTTTAGCAGTCTATCAGCAGGAACATTCTTTCATGGAAAATCCTCCTGCAATGGCTCCTTTCACTGCATTGACATTTTACTAGACCTTGTTCCTCCTGCAGAAATAATTTATCTTTTACAATAAAAGCATAGGAAGTTGCCACACAATATAAGTATAGAAAGATTTGGCTACAGCTTTAGTTCTTGGACATCTGGTTCTAGATTCCAGCGACTCAGTAGAGTTTGCAGTGAGCTCAGTGAAGTCACTCACTCATTAAGGTAATAACTGGGTACCTCAACTCAGGATATATATTAAGATAGGAAGGACTACACCTAATACATTTTAAAGTTCTTACTGGTGGGCCTCTCCATTGAGTTAGTGGGAAGCTCTCTGTATCTTTCAGTCACGCGGTAAACGGCAGAGTGAAGGTAGCTGGGTAAGTTTCGCTTTATTCAAAGCTATTTGTGTTTAAGTAAAGTCTCCACTCCATGTTTGTGAGGGAGAGAAGTGGGGAAGCAGCAAGTCATGGCTTTCAAGCCCCTCTCCAAAGCTGCAAGTTTCTGTTGTGCTTAATGTAAATTGAGGTACCAAGGTGCTACTTGAAACTAGAAACTGGACTGTCATCTAAAGTTGGTTGTTTAAAAATCACATGAGAAATATTTTATGACCTAATTAGATTGGAGAATCTGTTAGGTTACAGTTGGTAGGTGGTAAAAAGCAAATGACCATTTTGTTCATGGAAAAAAAACATACTAAACTGGGAACTGGAGGAAAGAGGTGTGTGCAATATTAGTTAAGATATTATTATAATAAAAGGTACAAAAATGCTCTTTCTGCCACCACTCCAAGATTCAATACTGTTTCACCAGTTGGTGATAAACATCAATGTCACTATATTACAACAGCTAATGAAGATTGGAATTTGTCCTGTCCTGTGTGGACATCCTCTTTACTACTGAGAAAGTTCTAGTCCAAAAAAAAAAGGGTCCCAGAAAGAATCAAAATCAATATTAACTTCCTAAGAAATTTGAATTCACTCAAGAAATTCAGAAACTACTAAAACTTTTGAAGTATTAAGGGTTTCCTTGACAAATGTCTTTTGAAGATATAGTCGTATCAGGCTAGAAAAAGTTTATCTGGTTTTTCCCCCCCTTCTTTGAAGTTATGAAGTCAAGGACAGCATCCCTATTATGCCTGATTGCCTTTCTTTGGCCACTGTTCCAACTGGCAAAGTTCAGTAGGAGAAATCTGCCCGTAGTGGAATTTTTTCCATTACTGCACTTGTAGCCCTGTTTGCTTGGGCTGTGCAGTTGGTACATTCTTCAACATGTTTTGTTCTGACTTCTCCCCCAGGTTCCTAATGTGAGAGAGTAGACCCAGATCATGGAGGTGCTTCAGTGTGATGGCTGTGACTTCAGAGCCCCATCTTACGAAGATCTCAAGGCGCACATTCAGGATGTCCACACAGCGTTTCTGCAGCCAACTGATGTCGCTGAAGACAATGCTGATGAGCCACGATCCGGGTCCATGAATGCCAGTAATCAGACAGAGGTGGAGTTTTCTTCTATAAAGGATGAATTTGCGATTGCAGAAGATTTATCAGGTAAATCTGTCCTCAACTCGGCCAATCTGATCTATTTCATTGCTCCTGGCTATTTTTAGCCTGTGGCCATGGTCCTTGGTAGGTGTGGCTTCTAAGAGATTCTTGCTCCTCCTATTTGTGTTTCTCCACTTCATGTTTGTGAGGGAGAGAAGTGGGGAAGCAGCAAGTCATGGCTTTCAAGCCCCTCTTCAAAGCTGCAAGTTTCTGTTGTGCTTAATGTAAATTGAGGTACCAAGGTGCTACTTGAAACTAGAAACTGGATTGTGGTTTGGATGTCACGTTCCTCTTCCTGAGTATTCTAGGTTATTGTCCTTTCAGCTTCCTGGGTCTCTTAAGTTTCCTTTCAATTTGGAGAACAAGGTACTATCTTAGAAAGTTCTAGAATGAATAATGCAGTCTGTGAAACTTGTATTTTTATAGCGATATGGCACATTAATGGAGAAGATAGGAGGATTGTACCTAAAGCTGAGCACCGCGTCTTTGACCATGAGAAGCCATGTGTGTATGTTCATTGATGCTCCGTTAATTCTCTCCAGGGCCTCACCTTGAGATGGTAGGCCTTTTGAATGTGATGTTGACTAATGAAGAATACTTGAAAAGAAAAAATTGATGTGCATGACTGATTTCCTTAATTCTCTTATGCTTTGCTCAGCTTTGCTTTTCCCACTTACCTTATGCTTTCTCTTTAGGTCAAAATGCAACTGCACTGGGGACTGGAAGTTACTATGGCCACAGTTCAGGATATTACAGTCAGCATATTGTCCCGAATCCCAGACCAACAAACAAGTTTTTTCAGTGCAAGTTCTGCGTACGCTACTTCAGGTCAAAAAACCTCCTCATTGAACACACCAGGAAGGTCCACGGAGCTCAAGCTGAAGGGAGTTCGGCGGGACTCCCTGTTCCAGGATCCTTAAATTACAATATCATGATGCATGAGGGATTTGGAAAGGTCTTCTCTTGCCAGTTTTGCACATACAAGTCACCAAGGAGGGCAAGAATAATCAAGCATCAGAAGATGTATCACAAAAGCAATTTGAAGGAGACCACTGCTTCCCTCCCCACCCCTGCTCCGATGCCAGACCCCATGGTCCCACCCGTGTCCCTGCAGGATCCCTGCAAGGAATTGCCTGCAGAGGTCGTAGAGCGCAGCATTTTAGAATCCATGGTCAAGCCTTTGACCAAATCTCGAGGTAACTTCTGCTGTGAGTGGTGCAGCTACCAGACCCCTCGCCGTGAACGCTGGTGTGACCACATGATGAAGAAACACCGCAGCATGGTCAAGATCCTCTCTAGTCTCAGACAGCAGCAAGAAGGGACTAATCTGCCTGATGTGCAGAACAAAAGTGCTCCCAGCCCCACTTCCAACTCCACCTATCTGTCCATGAATACTGCAAGCCGGGAGATCCCCAGCACCAACGTCTCCAACTACCGGGGCTCCATCAGTAACTCCATCATGAGACCCAATGCTTCTTCCACTTCCAAGTTTTCGCCCATGTCTTACCCCCAGATGAAGCCCAAGTCACCTCACAATTCCGGCCTAGTGAACTTGGCAGAGAGATCCCGTTATGGAATGGCTGACATGACCAATTCTTCTGCTGACCTGGAAACTAACAGCATGCTGAATGACTCTAGTTCTGATGAAGAGTTAAATGAAATAGACAGTGAGAATGGTTTAAATGCTATGGATCACCAGGTATCAGGCATGTCTGCCGAACAGCTGATGGGCTCAGATGGCAACAAATTATTGGAGACCAAGGGAATTCCATTTAGGAGATTCATGAATAGGTTCCAGTGCCCCTTTTGTCCTTTCCTCACCATGCATCGGCGTAGCATCTCCCGTCACATAGAGAACATCCACTTATCTGGAAAGACAGCTGTCTACAAATGTGACGAATGTCCATTTACTTGCAAGAGCTCATTAAAACTTGGGGCTCACAAACAGTGTCACACGGGTACAATGTCAGATTGGGATGCTGTGAATTCCCAGAGCGAAGGCATTTCTTCCTCACTGAATGAAGGTGTAGTGGCCTATGAGAGCTCGAGCATCAATGGCAGAAAGTCGGGAGTCATGTTAGATGCCTTGCAACAGCCGCCACCACCGCCCCCTCCCCCGCCCCCATCACAGCCACAGCCTGCACATCAGGTGCCGCCCCAGCCCCCACCCCCACAGCCGCAGCCCCCCGTGCCAGCCCCGCCCCTGCACCCCTACAAGTGCACCATGTGTAATTACTCCACCACAACCCTGAAAGGGCTAAGGGTTCATCAGCAGCACAAACACTCATTCTGTGACAACTTGCCAAAATTCGAGGGGCAGCCCTCAAGCCTACCATTGGAATGCGAGACAGACAGCCACCCCTCTTCCAGCAACACTGTGAAGAAAAGTCAGACCTCAATTCTTGGGTTGTCCTCCAAGAACAATTTTGTAGCTAAGGCCTCTAGGAAGCTCGCTAATGACTTTCCTCTTGATTTATCACCCGTGAAGAAGAGAACCAGGATTGACGAGATAGCAAGCAACCTGCAGAGCAAAATTAACCAAACCAAACAGCAGGAAGACGCAGTGATCAATGTCGAGGATGACGAGGAGGAAGAGGAAGACAATGAAGTGGAGATAGAGGTTGAACTGGACAGGGAAGAAGAGCCAGCCGAGCCGATCCTGGAGGTGCCCACTCCGTTTTCAGCCCAACAGATTTGGGTGAGAGACACCAGTGAGTCCCAGAAGGAGCCCAACTTCAGAAGTGTCACCCACGACTACAATGCCACCAACGGGGCTGAGATTGAGCTCACCCTTTCTGAAGATGAAGAGGATTATTACGGCTCTTCGACGACCATGAAAGATCACCAGGTTTCCAGTACGGCTCTGCTAAACACCCAGACTCCTATGTATGGAACTGAGCACAACAATGAAAATACAGACTTTAGTGACTCTGGAAGACTTTACTATTGCAAACACTGTGACTTCAACAACAAATCTGCCCGGAGTGTCAGCACCCACTACCAACGAATGCACCCGTACATTAAATTCAGCTTTAGGTACATCTTGGACCCCAATGATCACAGTGCAGTGTACAGGTGCCTGGAATGCTACATCGATTATACCAACTTCGAAGATCTGCAGCAGCATTACGGCGAACACCATCCAGAAGCCATGAACGTGCTCAACTTTGACCATTCGGACCTGATCTACCGGTGTCGGTTTTGTTCCTACACTAGCCCGAATGTGAGAAGCCTGATGCCACATTACCAAAGAATGCATCCCACGGTTAAGATTAACAATGCAATGATATTTTCAAGCTATGTCGTGGAGCAGCAGGAGGGACTGAGTACGGAATCGCAGACTCTGCGGGAGATTCTGAATTCGGCTCCCAAAAACATGGCAACTTCCACTCCTGTGTCTCGTGGTGGTGGTATGCCGGCTACGTTTAATAAAAACACTCCTTCAAAGACCTTTTCTCCAGAATGTGAAAATCAGAAGGACCCCTCAGTTAACACCGTTGTCGTTTACGATTGTGATGTTTGCTCATTCGCCAGCCCCAACATGCATTCTGTCTTGGTTCATTATCAGAAGAAACACCCTGAAGAAAAGGCTTCCTACTTTAGGATCCAGAAAACCATGCGAATGGTGTCTGTGGACAGGGGCTCTGCCCTTTCTCAATTATCATTTGAGGTGGGTGCTCCAATGTCTCCCAAAATGTCCAACATGGGTTCCCCACCCCCCCCACAACCCCCGCCACCAGACCTCAGTACTGAGCTTTACTACTGCAAACACTGTTCCTACAGCAATCGGTCAGTTGTGGGAGTACTTGTCCACTACCAGAAAAGACACCCAGAAATAAAGGTTACTGCCAAATATATCAGGCAGGCTCCTCCCACAGCTGCAGTGATGAGAGGGGCTGAGGGGCCCCAAGGCTCCCCTCGGCCACCTGCCCCCATGCAGCTGAACCGAAGCAGCTCTGAGCGAGATGGCCCCCCTGTGGAGAACGAGATGTTCTTTTGCCAGCACTGTGATTATGGGAACCGGACGGTCAAAGGTGTCCTCATTCATTATCAGAAGAAGCATCGAGACTTCAAGGCCAACGCGGATGTGATCCGGCAACACACGGCCACCATTCGAAGCCTCTGTGATAGGAACCAGAGGAAGCCTGCCAGTTGTGTGCTTGTCCCCGCCTCAAATGTGGAGCGGGACAAAACGAAACTCCGAGCACTCAAATGTAGGCAGTGCTCCTATACCTCCCCCTACTTTTATGCACTGAGGAAGCATATCAAGAAAGACCACCCTGCCCTGAAGGCCACCGTCACATCCATCATGCGGTGGGCGTTCCTAGATGGCTTGATAGAAGCTGGCTACCACTGTGAGTGGTGCATCTATTCGCACACAGAGCCCACTGGCTTGCTCCTTCATTACCAGAGGAGGCACCCGGAGCATTACGTCGACTATACTTACATGGCTACTAAACTCTGGGCTGGGCCAGACCCATCCCCTCCCTCTCTCACGATGCCAGCTGAAGCCAAAACATACAGATGCAGAGACTGTGTTTTTGAAGCTCTCTCCATCTGGGACATCACCAATCACTACCAAGCATTCCACCCCTGGGCCATGAATGGTGACGAGTCGGTGCTCCTGGACATAATTAAGGAGAAAGATGCTGTGGAGAACCCCCTTCCTCCAACCGAAGAGTTGGTGGGCCCCATGAGTTGTGATAACACTATGCCCCCTCCACTCCCCGAGCAGGAAGCTGAATGCCCAGAGGATGCAAGCCTTTCCCCAGAGAAGAGCATCCAACTAGCTTCCGCCAACCCCGCCATATCCTCCACCCCGTACCAGTGTACCGTGTGCCAGTCAGAGTATAACAACTTGCACGGCCTTCTCACCCATTATGGGAAGAAGCACCCTGGCATGAAAGTGAAGGCCGCCGACTTTGCCCAGGACATCGACATTAACCCCGGCGCCGTCTACAAGTGCAGGCACTGCCCATACATCAACACCCGCATCCATGGCGTCCTGACCCACTACCAGAAGCGACACCCGTCCATCAAGGTGACCGCCGAGGACTTCGTGCATGATGTGGAGCAGTCTGCCGACATAGCCCAGAATGACGTGGAGGAGACGAGCAGGATCTTCAAGCAAGGGTACGGTGCCTACCGCTGCAAACTGTGTCCGTACACTCATGGCACTTTGGAGAAGCTCAAAATCCACTATGAGAAGTATCACAACCAGCCTGAATTTGATGTCTTTTCCCAGTCGCCCCCGAAGCTGCCAGTGTCCCTTGAGCCCGAGATAACCACTGAAGTGAGCCCCTCCCAAGTGTCCATCACTGAGGAGGAGGTGGGAGAGGAGCCCGTGTCCACTTCTCACTTCTCTACCTCACACCTGGTCTCCCACACTGTGTTCCGGTGCCAGCTCTGCAAGTACTTCTGCTCCACCAGGAAGGGGATTGCCAGGCACTACCGCATCAAACACAACAATGTCCGGGCGCAGCCGGAGGGCAAGAACAACCTGTTCAAGTGCGCTCTGTGTGCCTACACCAACCCCATCCGCAAAGGGCTGGCGGCCCACTACCAGAAGCGCCATGACATTGACGCATACTACACGCACTGCCTGGCGGCCTCCAGGACCATCAGCGACAAGCCCAACAAGGTGATCATCCCATCCCCGCCCAAGGATGACTCCCCGCAGCTCAGCGAGGAGCTCCGGCGCGCAGTGGAGAAGAAAAAGTGCTCCCTTTGTTCCTTCCAGTCCTTCAGCAAGAAGGGCATCGTGTCCCATTACATGAAGCGCCACCCGGGGGTGTTCCCAAAGAAGCAGCACGCCAGCAAGCTGGGGGGCTACTTCACCGCCGTCTATGCCGACGAGCACGAGAGGCCTGTGCTGATGGAAGAGGAAGAGAGAGGCAGCTTTGAAAAAGCCGAGGTGGAGGGAAATGAAGCGCAGGAAATCGAGTGGCTCCCGTTCCGCTGCATCAAATGCTTCAAGCTCTCCTTCAGCACGGCAGAGCTGCTGTGCATGCATTACACTGACCACCACAGTCGGGACCTGAAGAGGGACTTCGTCATTCTGGGCAACGGCTCCCGCTGGCAGAACTCCGTCTACCAGTGTAAGCACTGTGATAGCAAACTGCAAAGCACAGCGGAGCTGACCTCACACTTGAACATTCACAATGAGGAATTCCAGAAGCGTGCCAAACGCCAGGAGAGGAGGAAACAGCTTTTGAGCAAGCAGAAATATGCAGATGGTGCATTTGCAGATTTCAAACAAGAGAGGGTAAGGATATGTTTTGATTTCCCTTCCCCCAGGAGGCCTCTCGTCACTGGTGCCCACGTGCACGTCTCCGCTGCCAGCCAGAGCGCTACAGGCTTCCTAGTGACTTAGCTTGCCAGAGAGTCAATAAGTCAATTAAACATCCCAAGCCCGATTATCCCCCATTCTCTGCTCGCCCTCCTCCATAGTCCTGTTGCCTCCCTCTCACTCCCCACAAGGCTCCCCAGGGGAGGGTTGGGGTGGTTCTCTGTCTCTCCTCCTGCGGGGTAGCCTTATCTGCGGCCCAGTTACACGACAATGCTTGCTCTTTCTTGCCTAAGGCAGTTGTGGGCCACCTTTTGGTATCACTAGCGCTTCTCAGCCACGCCTTGGTCTGCAGTGTCTGCTACAGGAACCCGACCTCTCAAGGAGTAGATTTTTATTTTTTTTTTGGGTCAAGAAGTTCGCTAATGGCTTAGCTGTGCAACGGCTCACCTGCGTAGTTGAAATTGGCTGGAAAACCAGATAACTTGGTGGCGGTGATGATGAGGCGTCTCCGCAGAAATCTTCTCTACTCACCAGTTGTAACATGTCTGGGTTCCAGAGACTCTGCATAGTAGGCAGTGCTCCGCGACTCTCACAAATTCGTTACGTAAAAATACTCACGTTGCTCTCCCTCAGTTTTTAACCTGCTAATCTGCTTTAAAATAAAGTGTGCTAGTAAGCTCCAAGAATAAATGCCGCAATCGAGGGCAGGCTCGGAGTACTGATGGCTACCACTGTATTTTACCAGCCTTTTGGTCACTTAGAAGAGGTGCCAAAGATCAAGGAGAGGAAGGTGGTGGGCTACAAATGTAAATTCTGTGTGGAAGTGCACCCGACGCTGCGAGCCATCTGCAATCACCTCCGGAAGCACGTCCAGTATGGCAGTGTCCCCGCCGTGTCGGCCGCCGTGAAGGTGAGGACTGAAAAGGTCTGGATGAGCATTCCTGTGTGCGAGCCCTGTGGGTTACTGATTAACTCCCTTGCTCAAAGCAGCTCAGGAAAGGGTCTCCCAGAATGTGGGCATTCCTGAGTTATGCTTGGATTGGTCTGGCTTGTTTTGATTTCTTTGCAGGTTGGACCTTCCTCACCTTCCGTGTCTCGACCCGGTCGCGTTTCGATCTGGTTGCCTTCCACGTGGATAGTTTGGCGGAAACAGAAGATCCGGGCCTCTCGGTACAGGAGGCTTTGGGTCGTCCTTCTGTTCTGCATTTAGTGCCATTACGTGTTTGCTCTTCCGAGTTACCCGAGCTCTTGAGACGAATCAAGTGGGTTCTGTTCCCATCATCTTCTGCTCCTCCCACTGCCTGACTTCTTACTGTTCTCATCTGGCTGATGGTGCAGATACCCCAGGAGAATCTGTCTCTTACTTCTTATCCTGGGTCCTCCGAGGAGCGTGAGAAACACTAAATCTGAAACGAAAAGCCTCTAAGTCACAGTTGGCCGTGAGAGCCCGCTGACCTGATTTGCTTCCTCATCCCCTCTCCCCATATGTTGCTGACAAATGCCTTCCCTCTCCCACAACCATTATAAGGCCACCTGTTTTGAATAACATAATCCTAACAGCAGCCACTGTTTCAATAACAAGCCACCATCCCTGCCTTCCAGGAGATTGCTAAGTACTTAATCATTTTTGAGCAGAGAAGTTAGTTCAGGGCTGTGGCTATGTGAATATATTTTTGTCATCTGCGCTTCTTGATCTTGCACCCTGTTTTGCCAGTGTGGCATAGAGGTTAAGTCTCTGCTATTCTTGAAGACTGAAGCCTTGTGGCTGTTTGCAGAGCAGTGGCACCCAGGCACAGTGGCATCAGCTTCTTTCACGCCACTGTGGTGTGTCCCTGGCATGTTTTCTGGAACCACTCGAGGGAGACAGAGCAGCTCTTCCTGGGTAATCAGTAATCCAAGGAGCCACCTTGACACATACGCGATTTAAAGCCAGGCTGCTCCTTAATTTTTTTGATTGATTACACAGCAACCTTCATTCAAGGGGTGAAGTCATCATCTGCAGGGCAGGGGCGGCAAAGGACAGGATCTTCACTTCATTTCCCAGTGATGGCCCAAGGCTCCTAGATGACCAAACTACTCTGCTTTTTCCTCTTCCTTCCTTCCTTCCTTCCTTCCTTCCTTCCTTCCTTGTCTCTGAACCGTAACCCTAACCCTGCTTTATGTCAGTTTAGATGGGATCCCAATTGGAATTTTCTTTTTAAGATGGGAGATAAATCAGTGAACTGTCTTCAGAGTGAGAGAGCCCCTCTCGCACTTCCCAGGCAACCTATGTCTGAACATGTTGCCTTAAAATCACCTCCACTGCATGAAGAATGGCAGTCAGGGAGCCAGAGAGGCAGGGGAGGAAGCCTTACCAGGACATACTGAGGAGTCTGGGAGCATGAAGGGAGAGGAGGAAAGCTGGGGGCTACGATGATGGATATTTATTTTGTTGGTGGGGCATGTGTGTGTGTGTGGTTCTCTTAGCAGGAGGCTGAGGACCCTTCCCACTTGTTCTTGGATGGACTGGAAGCTGCCAAAGATGCCGGCGGCACCCTGGTGGACCGGGTGGATGGTGCACACTGCTTGCTTGATGGAATGTTGGCGGATGAAACCCGGCCGGGGGGATACCATTGTAGTCAATGTGACCGAGTCCTGATGTCCATGCAGGGGCTGCGTTCTCATGAGAGGAGCCATCTGGCCCTGGCCATGTTCACCCGTGAGGACAAGTACAGCTGCCAGTATTGCTCCTTTGTTTCTGCTTTCAGACACAAGTAAGTGCTCCGGAGGAGTCACAAGTGGTAACTGGGAGGAAGTGTCAGAGCAGAAGGCAGCCACGCTAGAGCAGACGGCCTTAGGGAGTCAGAGGCCCCTCTCAAGATTCCCGCCTGCTTAGTTGGCTGTTACCTTGAGCCTCAGTCACCTTATCTGAAAACTGGGCCTAAGAATGTGGTTGACATTAGACTTGGCTGGTAACAGGTGTTTTTTTAAATGACAGTTTTGGAGGTATTGCTCTAGTTCATGCAAGGGAAGACCAGATAGTAGATGTGTTTACTGGTACATCTGTCAAACATTCATCCAGAACTCCATCATCATTTGATGAAGTAAAGTTTCATTTGGGAAATTGCATGGCTAAGGAGGTAAAATTAGGACAATCAACTCAACCTGTGTGACCAAAGACTCATGGAATCATGGCTTGGTATTTTTAAAAAGACCCTGAAAGGAAAGGAGTTTATGGATACCCAAGAGAGGGCCTTGAAGTACAGGTGGTTGAGAGGGAGCCTATCAAAGCTTTGAAATTGTCAGTTTGCAGTGTTGGGTAAGGAAGGCCTTTCAGGGCGATAGGAAGAGGGATGGTCCTGAGAAGGAGCAAATTTGTGGTGCCTTTCTTTTTCAACTGTCTAAGAGAGACAAGTGTGCCACACACACTGTGTTCTACAGTCTTGGGGGAAGGGGACTGATGGTAAGACTGACGTGGTTTATTTTTATGGTAATTGAAAATAGGTGTTGGACCATGTGCTTTTTTAAAAAGTGCTCGTTAGTGCTTGTGTAAAGGCAGGAGGAGGCAGTACTTCTACAGAGGACAGGGTGACTTACAAACTCTTTATTACTACACAGAGCCTAATACCTAATCTGGTCATCAGATCCATGCGCTGGCATAAAATTTGTGTATTCTCATCAATTCAGTAAGTCTTTATTGACCAGCCTCTCTCTGTTTCCTGACACACAGCAGAACCTCGATAAATCATTGTGAATGACTGAGTATGCCCTATGCTGGGCACTGTGCTGGGACATAAAGATGAGCAGGACATGGTCAGTGATCTGAGGCTTTTTAGGGTCTAGTTGGGTTATAAATAAAGCAAGCACACAAATGATTCGGTCTTTAACAAATATATCAATAAAACGCTATGAAGTTTCAAAGAAGGAAATGTGGCATCCACTTTGCAAGAATCAGGAATGTTTTACAGAGCAGGAAGCATTTGAGTCGGTTTTAAAGTAGGAAGATAGGAGTTGAATGGTGTGGAAAGGACATACACTGTAGGGGAGAACACAAGCCTGTGGAAGACGGAGGCCCACGGGGCCCAGCTGGTGGTCAGTTTCCTGATATCTAAGTTATATCTAAAGGAACAGTGGAAAATAAGGTCTGAACACTTGAGACCATATTTGGAGTCTCCGAATACGGAATTAGTACTTTGGAATTTTCATTACTGGTTAAAGGAAGCCTCTGAAATGACTGAAGTTATAATTGCTAACATGTTTTGAGCCCCACTATGTGCCAGGCACTGCCCTAAGCTGCTTCAAGCTTATTCAAGTAATATTTTATTCTCAGAACAGCCCTCTGTGGTACGGGCCCATAATGATCTCCATTTTATGGATAGGAAAAGTAAGGCCCTTTAGTAGAGAGAGATTATTTAACTTGCCCAAGGCCACACAGTTTATAAGAAGTAATAGCTGGGATTTGATTCCCGGCATCTGACTCTGATGCTGTTGGGTCGAAAAAAAGATGGGGGAGGTCAATGAGGAGGCGGTGGTGGTAGCTGGTCCGAGAAGTTAGGGTGGGATTCTGGCCGTGGTTGAGGGAACTAGGACCTTCATGACTTGGAAAAACTCTTAACATAGGGGGTACAAATGGCACCTCGGTTTCCGGTCTCGTTGACTGGGAATGGTAGTGCCCCTTAGAGAAAGGAGGAAATGAAAAAGATTTTGTTGTGGAGAAAAAAGTCATGGTTTTGTTGAGAGCTTGTTGAGTTCCAGATAGCTAAAGGGCAGCCCGAGGGAGGTGTCCAGAGGCATCTCGAAGCACTGCTGTGGAGCTCAAGAGAACATTATGCGTTTAGATGGTAAACAGTATCATTCCCATATGAGTATTTAGAAAGGAATTGAGTTCTCTGGGGTACTGATACAAATTAGAACTTCTTCCCACACCTTGTTTAGTAGATTGATTATTTTTTAGACTAGTTATTATGAAATACTGAGCATTCCCTATAATTAAATAACTTCCTTCTAAGTTGCTTCTGGAAGACTGATGTACAGCAGACATGGTTGCATTTGTCAGAAGGGATGACCAGCCTTTGGGTCACATGACAGCCTTTAAATATGCCTGTGCTCTGCTTCCATATTTGCAAAGACGTTGGAAGTATAGCCTGTTGCCTGTCGTTCAACCACTTTAAAACCCTTCTCGACTCAAGTGTTCATTGTGAACATGGGATTAAGATTTAGAAACTCAGCCCTTTTTAAATGCAGAATTTCTCTAATTCCTATTCTTTTTTTCAACAAGATAAAGGGCTATTTGATAGGTATTCTTCACTGACTTGGCAGAAAATTTGAATTCACCCATATTTTACCTTTCCTTTTTGGATGCCCTTTTCCAATTATCAGTGCTTCTAGAGAAGGGAAAAGTAGTGTTTACCAAGACCTGTTAGCAATGCCATCCATGTCTCTCAATCCAAAAACTCTTGACTGCTTCCTTGAGCTTCCTGTTTTTTAGAGTAGGTAAAACAAATCATTGGAAAGTAACAAAACAAACAGCTTAGAGATGGAAAGGGGCAATCAAATTATTGTATGCAATTTTTTAATCCTGTCATTTTCTTTTCGTTTTTCTTTCTACATCCAGCTTGGATCGCCATATGCAAACCCACCACGGACACCATAAACCATTCCGATGCAAACTCTGCTCCTTCAAGTCCTCATATAACAGCCGGCTGAAAACACATATACTCAAAGCTCATGCTGGTGAGTTGGTATTCACGATGCACTAGTTCTCTGAGTTTGAAATCCAGTGATCTTTATTGAGTGAAATTTTAAAAGCCTCTTGGCCCACACATGAGAATAAGCTATTCTTGAGATGCTTATATATTTAGTTTTATTTTGACCTAAAAGAGAAAATTAAGACTAGCCCCAAGCCAAAGTAATACCAAGCCCACGTCATCCATGTCAGTTGATTAATGCTACCAACAGGTTTTGTCTTTTAGAGAAATTTCTAAAATACCTAGCTTCTCTAATGGAAATGCAATAATTGATACATCCACTAAAGATAATTCCCAACTAAAATGAAGTTGCAATCTTGAAGAAGTTCAGAGGGATAAGAGAACTGAAGATGTGTAAGATTCCTCATGAAAAGCCCTAAGATACATTTCCACACACTAGATAAGAAACGACTTTGGTTCACAAGTACCTGAGAGCTATGCTGGGCTCTTGTCACTCTGTGGTTCCATCTCATCGGGCTCTGCACTGAGCATGCTATTTCATCTTATTTTAATCCTCATGACCATCCTAAAGGGTAAGTGGTTGTGTCACCCTAAGTATCAGGTGAGGATATGGATACTCAAAATCAAGTGACCTGTTTAAGGCCACATCACCCGTTCACTAAGAATTAGACTCCAGAACAAAAACCTGTATCTTCATCACAGATAAGACAGTGTCTCTCTTTTCTGTTCTTCTCCACTTTGCATATGATAGAGGATGCCCGCAGGTAGCTAATCAGAACTCAGCCCAGAAAAGGCACAGGTCGGAAGTCGGAAAGGCAGTGGAGAGGAACCTGGGGGTCTCCTTACGATGATCCCTGTCACTGTCGAGAGTCCGACTCCACAGCTGCCTGTGGCCTTCTCAGAGGTTTGGACAGCTTTTCCTTGATGTTGGGTTGAACTGACTAATGGAGTAAAACTGCTCCAGCCTTCCAGCTGCCCAAAGTACCCTGGGCTTAAGGAATGGGACAGGGAGATTCGCTGTATGGGCTTTTCTCTGTTAGTATTTTTATACCGCCACAAAATTCTGCGGAACTGCGTGGAGTAAGAGGTTTCTGGGTTCAAACCACTCTTCTTTAACCTCTGTATATTGTAATCATAGTGGGAGCTGGGTAAATGGTTTGGCCTGTGGGAAGGACTTGAAACAAGTGCCAGAGACTGTATGCTTACCCCAGGGCATTGAGCTCAGGTGTATGTTCTAGGAGCTGACTAAGCAGACTGGCCTTCTCTGCTCACTGGCTGGTAAGAGGGAAGCATCCAGGAAAAGAGAGCGGAAACAGTGTGATTCGGTTCTCTACGCACCCTGGAACATTGGTGTCTGTGACATGGTTCTTAGCCACTGAGAGTCGCTTGGCTTGGAGAAAAAGCCAGTACAGTTTTCCCAAGGACTCTTGACTCATCTCGTCTGTTCTAGATGGATTATTTTACTTGATTTTATTTTAAAGGATGAAAAGTCATGTAGACTAACCAAATAATCTGGATTTGAATTCTGAGTGTTATGCTACCCAGCAAGGTTCCTGGAGCCAGGCTTGCATTAAACAAATTGAAAATTGGGGTAAGGAGGGCAGTAGTGTTATCTACAATAATTAATACAAATATATATTATTGTATATGTAATACTGTATATATGTATATTTCTTATGCTATATAATACCATTGTTCATTGATAGTGCCCAGCATTCTCCTGTTAAGCCCTAGGTAATGGCTCAGAGACAGCCACCTTTGACGTCTTTGAACTGCCCTTCTGCCTTGGGCTGTAGCATGTTGCATCATCATCAAGGGCTTTGTGGGGCTCTCCTCAAGGCTTTCTGGGAAATGCGTGCTCTGGGAGTCATCAGTGGTGAAGGGGAGGCTTATGCAGAACGTGGGGTGCCGTGCTCACTGCGCATGTGAAACCATTTAGTAATTTCCAAGGCGGCAGGGAAGTAACCACCTCAGCCTGTGTAAAAGCAAGGGCAGGGCTTTGTCTTCTCACTGCTGCTCTAGCGCTGTCCTCAGTTCATCTTCGCTGTCCACAGAACTCTCATTACTGATGATCATTTCTTCCTCTTACTCTCTACTTCTTTCTCTTTCCTTGTCTCTGGTTTTTAATTGTCACCTTAAAAATGAATTTAAAAATACCTGTTCATTAGAGAAAATTTGGAAATGAAAGAAGAAATACAGTCAGCCACCTATCATCTTATTACTGAAAGACCACTGTTGGTAACATTTGATGTTTCCTTTCTGCTGTCTCCTCTCTAATAATTTTGAACAATTGTGATCATAATTTAATCTAAAATGTATTATGCCTTTCTGTTTTTCTGAGTATAAGTATTTCATTTTTCATAATTTTCTGTGTTACCACAACTCTTCGAGAGCTTATTCACCAAGAAGATTTGCCCACATTTACTTAATCCTTTGCCTCTGATTGGAAATTTAAGTTGTTTCATACCATTTTCAAGCATAAATGTATTGCTAAATAAAGCTTTCTGTGTATTAAAGGATAGTCCCTTAATATAAACTCTCAGAAGTGCTGTTACTGAGTTACAGGCATGAACATTCTAAGCTTATTGTCATAAAAAGCAGACCACTGTCTGAGTTGTTCAAACTAGTGGATATCTGTTGGGCAACGTACGCATGACCATTTCACACCCTTGCCTCTTAAAATGCAATTAATTTAAAAGCTGACTTAGGACCCAGGTAAATCACACTCTTATTTAAATTTGGTCATAGTGATCTGTGCAGTATTTTGGTGGTATAAAAGTAAAAGGAAGACGCTTATTTTTACTTAATGTCCTGTTCATTGAAGAATATTAGAGATAGACACATGCACATACGCACACATTTATACATACACAACTCTCTCTCAGTTACAGAAATATCTTTACCTGTTTTTGCAGTATTGATTAGATAGGGAAATGGAGTTTTATGCTGAGGTTTGTGAAGAGGTCCCCCCCAAAAAATAAAATTTAGATACATGGAAGCTGGAAGGTGTAGAGTCAGCAAAGAAATAAAAGAATGAGAATAGCACAATAGAGTTTACACTGAGCAGCTTTGTGCTTAGAAAGCCACTGGTAAACCCTCGGATAAGAATTAAGCATGTTATTTTCTGCAGATGATAAAAAGCAACCTTGAATGAAAACTGACATGGTCATTTCTAGCAGAGAGAGGAAGAAAGAGATTGGGGAACTTTCTGAAAGATATATCATAGACACTTGGTTTCACTCCTGGTTGGAGAATCAAACCCATAGGATCATCCCTGTAAGTAGAGCAGGAAATGAAAAGGGAGCAGGTCACTTGGTTTTGGAACTTGTTGAAGAGTTTTGATCCAGAGGAGCACTGTGGTGGTGGGAACGGGGAGGCAGTGGGTCCATGGGGCTTCTTAGACCTGGAAGCTTGAGAAGCCCTTCTGCAGAGTGAACTAACTGTGTTACTTTGTTTCCCACCCCACCCTACGCCCTTCCTCTCTCTTCCTCCCATTCTGTCCCTTACCCTTCTCTTCCAGGTGAACATGCCTACAAGTGTTCTTGGTGCTCATTTTCCACCATGACAATCAGCCAGTTGAAGGAACACTCCCTCAAGGTCCACGGGAAAGCCCTGACCCTCCCCAGGCCACGAATTGTCAGCCTTCTCTCCTCGCATGCCCACCACTCCTCCCAAAAAGCTACCCCGGCAGAGGAAGTGGAAGACTCTAATGGTAAAAGTGGGCTTCCGAGCCAGAATTAACCACTTAAGGTTAAGGTGGGCTGGGATGAACTGCCAGTCATTCTTTCTAGAGGAAAATCGTAACAAATGCATGATGGTTCAAGTGAAGGAAGAAATGTGAAAATGTTGGAACAGTAGACAGATGGGGTGGGAAGGAGAAGTGAACTCGGTGAGCATCTGGTGCTTTGGCAAGGGAAGAACAGGAAAAGCCCAACACTTGCGAGCCTTGGTGGGACAAGCTCATCGCATGGGGTGGACTGGTGCTGGGATTCTTCCCCCGTGGTTGTGAGTAAGAAAGTGGATGGAATGCCAGGCAGGTCAACTGCTTTGTTTACTTATTTACTTATTATGTTCTGTCTTGTTCTAAAAAAAAGTGTGCCATGAAGTGTATAGAAATGCCAGATCTGTGAGTTAACTACTCAGGATGCAGGGTAGGAATGGAAAGGGTGAATGGATGGGGCAAGTATAACAGTGATTTCTTATAGCTGAAGGGTGTTGAGAAGCATCTGTTAGGAAGCGAGTTTAACTGTGCAGCTTGGGAGCTTCAGAAGAAATACAGAAAGCCATACAGGTGTGGCTTAGTGAGCAAAGGGATGGTTTAGTGTTTTGATCAGACCAAAAAACAGAAGTGTTTTGATTACTCAGCTCACCTTAGGTGGCTGCAGAATGGGGTGCTTAGGAGAGGAGGAAGGAAGCCTGTAGATTCTTAGAGAGGTAGATGACCTTAGAGTCTTCTGTGCCCCTTCTGATGTTCAGATCTCCTCTGAAGCATCTCTAGTAACCAGGTATCTACCACCAGCTTGAATACTTCCCACTTGAATACTGGTCAGGGAACTGACTGTATCTAAGATCTACTGTTACATTCTTGGGAGGATCTTAGTGGACTGGAAAGCTAATTCATGGGCTCTTTGCAACAAAGCCTTGGCTTTGAAGCTTGCTTCTCTCCCAGTTGTGTTTTTTTGTGGGCAGTATTAGCTTCTGTTTATATAAACTTGGAGAATGATATTTACCTCAATTGATTATCATGACAGATTAATGAAACAAGGTACACATGTAAAATGGCTAATATAACGCCTGACACATAGTAGGTATTTTAAACAGTCATTTTATTTCTGAAGTTTTTACCCTTTGACTGAAGTTTTGGCCTCTGGGACCATTTGTAACAAGAATGAATTTGGGGTTATTTTTAATGTAAGGGTTTAAAAAGATAGGCTTTCCAGGTAATCTGAAGATCTGACAGCCGGACATGTCAACATGGTCTAATTATCAGATTATTCAAAAGAGTAAATGAGTAATCTTCATTCATGAGGCCTGTATGGAGACAACTGTAGGGGGAAAGGTAAGTCCTGAAACTAAAAGCTGCCTTTATTGAGTTGTAGAACTTGGTGGGTTTTCCTTTGGCAAAATCATTAAATGCTATGCTAAAAACAATAGGTCCTTATTGGTATTCCTATGTTAACGGACTTCTGTTTAACGAAGAAGGCTTGTTATTATGACTGTGGATTGTAAGGAGTACAGTGTCTCCTCATCTGTTGTGTAGTGGTTTAAATGGCGGAGGAAGCCTCGTGGTGGTGTTTTCCAGGAAAATGTGGAGTCTTAAAGCTAGGTTTTGGGGAGAGTACATGTGAAAGTCTATGGAAAATGTTCCTTTTGCAATTTGAGAGTCTGTTCATTGGAAAAGATGGGTATGTTGCACAAAAGGGCAAAATACATTTTGATGTAAATTTATAAGATCTTTATTAACATGATTTTTAATTCATTGCTTTCAACTAAAATGGAAGCTACCCTTCTGGAGCCACTTGGATGAAATCGACCATCCAAACCCCGTTTCCATCAGAGGTTTTCCCTGGGACATTTCTCTCAATGTCATCCCGTCTTTTTCCTTTGTCCTTCTTCCGTGGAAGGCGAGTCTTTGTCACAGACAAGGCAGCCCCACTGACTAGTCTCACTGCACGGATCATCTTCCTCTGCATACATAGGCTAAAGAGCTGAGTTCAGTCCATTTCTTGAGTCCATTCTCTCTGCCAGGATCTATGCTGTGCACCAAAGAACCATAAGTACACTACCATTCTCGTCCTCCGGATAGCTTAAAGTCAACAGTTCAGAAGGTACTGTCAGCATGGTATTGAGCTAACTGTAACCCTAAGCTTCAGGCCCAACCTTCCTGGGGGTGATTCTTGACGCTGGACTAGGTTAGGACCTTGGCGGGGGATGGTCGCGGAAACATGATAGGTGATCTTTAATAACTGCATAACACAGATCTCCTGTCTGTTCAGCCCCAGAAGATAATTTGCAATGTATAAAAGTGATTTTTTTTTCCCTCTAGTGGAGAAACATAGTGACTCTGAAAGTCCTGGGTGGTAACTGTTTAGTGAGGCCTACATTACAGTTCCAGGAACTTGGGCTGTTTTTAATGTATATCAGTAACATATCAATGGGGTGACAATGATTAGTGTAATTTGATTTAAAAAAGCTTGGTTAGAAGGTGGGGTAAATAGAAGGCATCCAGTGGGCTATTCTCATGAATGAATAGCTCTCTGGAAAGAATAATGAATAGTTTATTTGCACAATAAATACTTTCTTGAATCATTACAATATAGGCCGTGCATAGGTTCTGGATGCCCAAGAATGACTGAGGAGGTTGAAATGGGAGGACTGTTTGCTAGGGAGCTGAGTGGTAGATTCCTAGAAACGGCTAACTTGGGGGGATAAAAAAAAAAAACAGCTGTGGGGCTAGACAGTAGCCTGTAAATCATGCCTTGAATGGTGTTTGAAACATGCATGTGAAATCCAATTGCACATTTTAATAGGGAGAAGCTGTGGGGCTATTGGCTCTCAGTGAAGGTTTCCCACACTACAATTGCCAGGACACTGTGAACACAAGAACCAAAAATGTGTTGCAGGCCTGAGGGGAGTAGAGATCCATAAAACCGGGGCAATCACCAGTGTGTCCTTGGCTTTCTGATTCCCTAGTGAGGGATGTGAATAAAACGAGTGGACATGCTCACTGCTATTTGCAGTGGTCAAATGCTTGCAGCCTTGAGAGTGAGCCAGTCTTTTCTGGCAGAAGGAAGCAAGCTGGGAAAGAAGGTTCTTTCAAAGCCACTCTCTCTCCCAACCCAGAGGGAAGCCTTGTAAGGGAGGGAACCTGAGAAGGTGGAGGGGAGATTTCACCCTAGCTGCCTGGCCACACACCTGTTCGGTACGTAAACAGAGCTCTTAGGCTCTGGGCTGTCCATCTTGACATGTTTCACCAGCATGTGAATCCCTTATATATTCGTTGTGATCGGTTGTTGGAAAGAAAAGCAATGGCTATGTGGCATTGGTTCTGTGTGTAGGATAATGAGAAATGACATGTAATTGCTATTCTAAACAATGCGTTAAGGGGCAATCATAAGGTTGTCAACAAAAGGAAGTACGCTGCTGTGTTTGTGTTTATAGGGTTCCTTCTGTCACATAAAATAAAGGACTGGGTTTTATCAGGCTTTTTCCAAGTCTTCTGCTTTCAGTACCAAAAAATACACATAGACATCTATAAAATAACAAAGAAACTAGCGCAGCGTAGTTTAGTTATGAGATTTGTTTAGGTTTGAGAAGCTACACAATGCATGGGCAATGGATATGCAATTTCAAAGTCAGCTACATCCTTTATAAGCAGTCACCAGTGGTCACACTCTACTTTTTTACTCCCTTGAACTTACCCCAGAAGAAAAGATTATTTTTCTTCTGTCTACCCTGTCATGCCATATGGAATTGCCTGCCTTGAGAAATAGCTACTGTGATGTGTTTAAAACAAAAATCAGACACTTAGACTGGATATGAAATAAGTATGAGTATGGGTAATGTAGATTTTTTAGGTCCGCGCCCCAGGTGCAGGCTAGGGAAGACACTGAGGCGATCACCCCTCCCTCCATAGTGTAGAATCTCCATGTAGTCTACCCAGTGGAGAAGTCTTTGCTATTACTAATTTGTAAGAAAATGTTGTAAAGAGCTTTGTGATTTTTTTTAGCAAAAGATTTTCTGTTACAACTTTTCAATTGGCTCTTCTGTTCTACACTCTAGAATAGTTGATATACACTGTTTTTACAAAGACACCTCTCGTCAGAGAACCACAGGTGTTTGTTATTGTCATATCCAAGTCCTCTCAACACAGTCACAGTCGCCCTTCTGTCCCACCACACTCATTCCTGAGTGGCTTCGCTAACAAAAACTGATGTTCCCAGCCTTCTCTGATGACTGATGGCTCCTTCCTCTGAAAACCAACTTTCACTGCCCCCAACCCAACTCTGATTACCTTCTATTGACGATCTCAGTGTTCTGTTTGTACTTGTGGCTGGGCTGTTGATTCTGTCCCCTGACTTGTGAGTGGGGGCAGTTAGGTGTGGGTACATACTATGTCCTGACTTTTTTCCAGTGGTCAGTGATTTCTTGGAGGCCTAACAGTTTTCAGCTCAGTTCGTGGTCCTGAGTCTCTTAAGTCTTTACTAAGTCCTCAGAATCAAATTGTGTGAGGGTAAGTTTATTTCATTTCTACTAAGGGGGCAAGTTCAAAGCACAGACCCTCCAAAGATGGAATTCTAGGGACTGCTCTCAGAAAAATTTTCTGACAAATTATTCTGCCAAGGGGAAAAGGTTGTCCGTGAAAGCATTTTAAACATTGTTGTTGTTCCTGCGTAACAAGACCTTCTGTAGAGGTGGGAAACGGTAGTTTGAGACAGTGTAAACCTTTACAACACCCAGAAGGAGACAGAAAATGTAGTAGAGCTGGAGAGGTGGCATTACTGGTGTCACTGGGTAGCAGAGACACTTCTTAGATCAAGTGTACACAAGCATTCACCCTGGAGTGCGCTAGTTTATTCTCTGTGTCTTTGCCAAAAAACATACAGAGTTTGATTGCAGTTAAATCCAAATTCAGAGAAGCTTTAGAGTGAAACTAATCAACAGAACTCATACATTAATAAAGTTTTCTTTTCTGCCTGAAATTTTGTCTACTAGGGTTTTTAACATAGTATATTAGTTAGAAGTTTTCTTTATGAGACTTAATACTGGTCAATCTCTACAAACCATAAATCAAAGATTGGCAAACACTTGGAAAGGATAAGATAGAAAATATTTTTCAGCTTTGTGGGCCGTACGCTCTGTTACAACCACTCAACTGTGCCATTGTAGCGCGAAAGCAGCCATAAACACTGTGTAAACAAATGGACATGGCTGTGTTCCCATAAAACTTGATGTACGAAAACAAGGGAGGCTGAATTTGGCCCCTGGGTCAAATGTCACTGACTCCTGCCATAGATGGTTGATGGAAAAATTACAGCAATACCCATGAAATTAATCCAGATGTTAACAAATGACATTATAGACCTTTATATTTAATATATGGAATATTTCTAGACTTCACTTCAAGTGTAACTTGACCTAAATATATTCTTCATTTCATATATGAAATGTAGGGTATTATAGCTTTAAAAATGTTAGCATATGAATTATATTTGAGCTTAAAGGAAAATCTCTGAGAATTGTGTTGAATCTATTGCCAAACTGTCAATTCATTTAACCTTGACTGCAGCAATACTTGACACTGAAAAATTAAGATCTAAGATGCCTGCTATTCAAAGAGAACCTTTTCAGATTTCTAAATAGGTCAGACATAAAATTCAACCTTTAAGAGGATCCAATTAGTTGCTAGGGCATCAGACCTTCCACACAGGTTCCAATTGCAATCAGATTTCTCTTGGGGGCGAAAGAAAGAAGAGGTTGTTTCTTTAAAAATGACATAGTGAAATGGAGACTCTCAAGTGAATAATTGTGAAGTACAAAGATTTACATCGTTTATAGCACATGGGATACAAGGCATCATTTTAATGGCTTGGCCATAATTTTTAATAGGTTCTTCTGCTCTCAGAATTATCTGACCAGAGAATACTAACCTTCCCTTTTTGACATCAGAATTTCTACATTAATGTGTGATCTTGAGTTTATTTTAATGCTTATTATGAAGGATGGCATTTCTACTGTTATGACTTGAAGGTCTGCAGCTCCAGTGGTACAAAACTGTACAGATGATTCTGTAACCTCTGTTGTGCTTTCAGAAGTTATCAGAGGGGAAACTACTAGAACTTGGCCTCAATAGCAAATAGGGAGCCTCCACAATGATCACCACCCTGATGTCAAATATCGCGGATAGACCTTTCCCAGAAAACCCACCTGCCTGAGATTTCTGTAACTTTTTGAATTAGCCACAGTTTCATGTGCCAAGGATTAAAAAAAAAATTTCAAGTGTAAGTTTTCCATGTCCTGGGAACTTTGCCGACAAACCCATCTCCCTCTTCCCACGCCAAGGAAAACATTTGTTCACCAGGAATATAAGCCTATATTTCCAGACTCACTCAGAGCTAGTTCCTACCAACACTGGAGTTTGCTCCGTAATTCTGTATCTGACTTTGCATCTCTTGGCAAACTGCTGAGACGTTACCTGAAGTCCTCTAGAGCCTCTGTTGTGGGAAGTATCTAGAAGAAAGAAGAAATCTGCTTTATTCTTTGGCACAAAATACATTCTGCTCTTAGTTGAGTCATTGAAAAGTGACTAATCTTGGTTTCTTTTTGAAAGAAAGAATTTTCCCTTGTCTTCTTGCCTACCTCAAATTTTCTTTCCCTGGAACTGGAGCTAGATATTTTAGCCTAATTATATTCGATATAAAAATCCTTCAAAGTCTCTTGAGACTTCATATGATTCATAGATGGCCCTCCTCTCTTTCCAATACTGTTCTGCATTAGAGGATTTTGTAGTAGCAGAAGGAAGGGTATTGGATTTGGGGAACTAGCATGAGTGACTCATAGTTCAGAGGTAGGGATCCTGGGACAGCCTTCCTAGAGCAGAAAGTATGTCCTGGGCAAGATGAGCATGTGAAAAAAAAATTTTAAGTGCAGTGATGAGAGGAATATGCCAGAAGTAACCTTTTCAAAACAACTATAACTTTTTTTTATATATATATAAATTACATGAGTTTTGATGGTGTGGCCCAAGGAAGCATGTCCAAATGATGGACACATTTCATGCTAACTCATCCGTAATCCTAAATGATAAGTTATGGAAAAATCCCAGTGGTGGTGTTGGTTAAATATAAAAATGGTGAGATAAAGAAAGAAAGGCCAAAGTGACTTGAGAGGCTTAGGTAGGATCTGCTTGCTTTTCGCCGGATTCAGTCATTTGTTCTTTATGCCCAGGAAGGGATATGTTCCTACCTTGGAGGCTTTTCTACTTGTAAGTAGATTCAGAGTCATCAAGCTCAACCCAAAGGAGGTGTTTGGCTGAGAATTCAGGGCCCGGCTAAGGTTTTATTTACCAGCACGCTGCTCTTGGAGAAGTCATCCAGGGCTAGGTTCTTCAGCTTCCTCAGGGACACAAAGTATTCTTAGATGACTCATGCAAGCCACCCTCCTTATGTCATCTTTTATTTTTATGTGCTGTGAGCCCTCTTCCAAGCTGCAGCGATCGCCACATCGAGCCACACAGGACCTTCAAAACCCTTCATCTAGTCCTTGAATTCTTTATCATTGCTCTTTTTTTTTCCCCCTTTGATCAGTTTGAAAGTCATCCATTCTGGTGGTGTTATAAGGGTTCTGGATGTCTCTTCTTTAATTCCTAAATGAATAGTTTAATCATACTTGTTTTTTTTTAAATACTGATTGCCTTATATTTGTCATCTGACTTAATATATCAAATGAATTGGAGGCACAAATTATTAGTCTCGTTTTACAGAGAAGGAAACAGACCCTGAGGAGTGAAATGATGGGTGTAAAATCACAAAACATACATGGTGCAGCTTGTGTGAACCCACAGCTCTTAACCTCTGTGCCACGTCATGGAAGTCTCGTGGTGGAAATACACATCCATCTATTATCCAGGGTAGCGACCTGGCCCTTGCCCCTACGTTCGGGGTCCTTGGAATCTTCCAAAGGAAACTAAAACGAAGTTTTTACTACTGATTGAAGTTCAGAGTTTAAGTTAATAATAGGTACAGGTAGTGCTGAGTTAGAGGAGCAGAACAGAGTGACGTGAGAAATTGTGTGTGTGGATATTCATAGCTATAGCCATGGAGAGGAGAAGGAATTGGTGAGTCAGGGAGGGCTTCTTGGAAGAGGTGGGACTATGGCTGGGCTTTGAAGGGTGAGTGGGATTAATACAGGCAGAAAGAAGTCCATACAAGCAGAAGTAGCAGATGGGAGCAAACATACAGAAGAAGGGATCCTTATAGCAAGGAGACCAGTCTGGCTAGAGTGGAGTAGGGGTAACGGGAGCTAGTGACGGGGTAGTCGGCGAGGGGAGGGGAAGCAGAGCTAGACTGCAGGGGTAGTTGGTACCAGGAAGAGGTTTTTAGACCTGTTAAGAAGCAGCTGAACAGGGAAGACCAGCAGCAAGGTTCGAATCCCCTTTAGGAGTGGGATGGTACTTCAGAGCTAGAGGGGCATTAAACTAGCATCTGTGAGTCTTTAAGAATGAATGTGTTTAAAATAGTCATGGATGGTAGTTACTCCGTTTAAGATAACCTACATGGATTTTTCTTTTTAACAACAAAAGTAATACCAACTCATAATTAAAGAACAGCTTTATGGCAATACTTAACATAAAATGCCAGCCCCTCTCAGCACCCAGAAGAAATCTCTTGTCAGGTCATCTAGGGGTTCTATGCATTTACAAACATAGGTTCTGTTTTGTTTTGATTTTTCTTTTTTTTTTTTAGAAAACTGGGACTATAATATACAAACTTTTTTTCATGTTTTCTTCTCACTTGATAGTTTCTATCACTACTTGACTCAACTACAATTTAAAAGATGGGGGTCTATATCTCAAAACAAACAAGCCAAAACAATTCACCTAAAAATAATAGAGATTGAGTCCTGAAGGTTTTCAGGTATTTCTGTGTGTGTCTGTGATGTGTGTGTTTAAGGTGGGATTCTCAGAATTATATAAGAGGCTTTGCCAATCATGTCCTAGAAAAGTTAAGTAAAGTCTTTTTTCCTAATGTTTCAGACTTAATACATTTGAAATATTGCCAAATGGTCCATAAGTTAAATGACAAAATCCAAGATTACAGACTGTCTGGACTATTCAGAGTAATGAGCTGATAATGAGTTTTTGCTAGGGGATAAATATAAAATAACATTGGTAGTTTCTGGCCCTTGTATTCATTTCTATTACTAGACTTGCCAAATACTCTTACAATTGTCAGTTACCATATGTGTCTCCCCAACTAAACTGTGTTCTCTCTAAGGTCAAGGACTATTTGAGAGCTCTCGCACTTGGCAGGCCATTCAATAAATACTTCTAATCTGTGCGACGACATCAAAATCAACCACAAGGAGAAACAAGGAAACAGTAGTTTACATGTGAACCAGTCTAGGAGTTGTAGTGACTGAGCCCAGTTGTGCTACATGATGTCTGCAGGAAGCCGAGGGCCTTGGCCATGTGTGTAGACGGTAGTGTGCGTTCTCGCCCTGGGGCACCTTTGCTTGGTCACCCCTCTCTCCTCCAGTATCTAACTTCGGCCTTCCCCGTAAACCTGGTTGCAGCCAACGTGATTGATCCGTCTGCTCCAGGCAGCTGAGAAGAGGACTGAGTGTGTCTTACCATTGGCCACCTCTTCAGTGTATTTCTGCTTCCTTCATTTAATGGTCCCTTTTCAAATGCCTGTGTGCTGCTAATTTCCTTCTCTTTATTTTCTGGAATGTTCTTTCACCTTCCTTGGTGAACTCGTGCCAGGCTCACAGCCTTCCTTTTCACTCTGTCATGTCTGGATTCTAATATACTAGACTCAAGAATAATGACCCACCAACTACCTGGTCTCCTCAGCCAGAGAGGGTTGCCTGCTTCCCGACTGTCCTCCAACCACCATCGTCATCTGCAGAGGAGTTCTCCATCACCGCTCCACCTCCAGCATCTCAGACTCATTTACATGTACATTTCCCTGACTACTACCCGGCTCGTCTTTACCCAACCCAGACCTTGGGTTGGCCATTTCAGAGGGGCTTTCTCCAGCATCCTTGTGTCTCTAATTTCTTTGTCCTTCTCTGGTTTAGTTTGCCAGACCCCAACCTTGAAGAACCCTCACTTTGTACTTTCTCTGATTTTCGCCAGTCTTCCTAGCTCTGCTCTCCAGCTTGTCCCATCTGTTTATTTATTTGTTTGTTTGTTTATTTTTTATTTTGATATCGTTAATGTACAATAACTTGAACAACATTATGGTTACTAGACTCCCCCTGTTATCAAGTCCCCCCCACATACCCCATTACAGTCACTGTCCATCAGCATAATAAGATGCTGTAAAATCATTATTTGTCTTCTCTGTATATCCTGCCTTCCCCATGTCCTCACCTTCCTACATTATGTGTGCCGTTTTCCCCCTTATCCATCCCTTCCCACCCATTCTCCCCAGTCCCTTTCCCTTTGGTAACTGTTAGTCCATTCTTGGGTTCTGTGAGTCTGCTGCTGTTTTGTTCCTTCAGTTTTTTCTTTGTTGTTATACTCCACAGGTGAGTGAAATCATTTGATACTTGTCTTTCTCTGCCTGGCTTATTTCACTGAGCATAATACCCTCTAGCTCCATCCATGTTGTTGCAAATGGTAGGATTTGTTTTCTTCTTATGGCTGAATAATATTCCATTGTGTAAATGTACCACATCTTCTTTATCCATTCATCTACTGATGGACACTTAGGTTGCTTCCATTTCTTGGCTGTTGTAAATAGTGCTGCAATAAACATAGGGGTGCATATGTCTTTTTCAGACTGTGCTGCTGCATTCTTAGGGTAAATTCCTAGGAGTGGAATTACTGGGTCAAATAGTATTTCTTTTTTGAGGAACGCTCTCCACAGTGGTTGAGCTAATTTACATTCCCAGCAGCAGTGTAGGAGGGTTCCCCTTTCTCCACATCCTTGCCAACATTTGTTGTTGTTTGTCTTTTGGATGGCAGCCATCCTAACTGGTGTGAGGTGATATCTCATTGTGGTTTTAATTTGCATTTCCCTGATGATTAGTGATGTGGAGCATCTTTTCATGTGTCTGTTGGCCATCTGAATTGCTTCTTTGGAGAACTGTCTGTTCAGTCCTGTGCCCATTTTTTTATTGGCTTATTTGCTTTTTGTTTGTTGAGGTGTGTGAGCTCTTTGTATATTTTGGATGTCAACCCCTTATCAGATCTGTCATTTATGAATATATTCTCCCATACTGTAGGATGTCTTTTTGTTCTACTGATGGTGTCCTTTGCTGTACAGAAGCTTTTTAGTTTGATATAGTCCCACTTGTTCATTTTTGCTTTTGTTTCCCTTGCCCAGTGAGATATGTTCATCAAGAAGTTGCTCATGTTTATGTCCAAGAGATTTTTGCCTATATTTTTTTCTAAGAGTTTTATGGTTTCATGACTTACATTCAGGTCTTTGATCCATTGTTAGTTTACTTTTGTATATGGGGTTAGACAATAATCCAGTTTCATTTTCTTACATGTAGCTGTCCAGTTTTGCCAACATTGTCCCATCTGTTTTTAAGGTTACCTTTATTAACCACAAATCCAATTTACTTTCAAAAATAAATTTGAGCTTATTCAGATTTATCCCTCTGTAACGTCAGTTCACCTGTAAGCATTCCAGGGTAGTTCCTGAGTGAAAGAGAAAGGAATCCATTCACAACCACTGTGCTAGGAGTTGCAAATTGCTGCAGTCCATCTTGCCTGCCCCAAAGCTAATAGTGAGTAAGTGGAGTGAACAGCTTTATAGTTAATAGCCGTGGCAATCACAGATTATTGTCCTTGTGAGTTGTGATTTTACTGTTGCTTTGATTTTACAGTATTTTAAAATTTCGCCCAGGGATAAGTTTTTAATTAAATGAATACAGAGAAGGAAAGATGAAGAAATCCACGTCTACCTTGCGGGCAGTTAATAATGCCACCAACATGTCTGTTAGAAGTAACAATTGTGGTAACTAAATCAAAGGCAGACACTGTGGGGTAAGTAAAATTTCCAACCTACACATTAAAATCAGTGAATTCTGTATATTGTTGTGTTAACAATAAGATCATTTTTGCTAATACATCGACAGTGTAATTTCGCATGTTGGTTATATTACCTACATAATGGAAGACTGGAGGAAAAACCTTTAAAAAATTAAATTCAGTGTTTACATTAAAAATAGGGTTTTTTTACTCTTTATCCTTTTTTCCCAGTGGCTTCATTATTTTGCCCTTCTACCCCTGTAGCTTAACAAAAATATTTATAGTACTTTGCACTGTATTCCTTCCTCTTCTGATTTTCTGGGATACTGTCTAGTATAGATAGGGAAGAATTTGGGGAACAGAGATGTCCACCTGTTACGTTTACCAGAACAGAAAAGAGTTTGAGAACTATATGATGGAGGGATGGTGGTTCTGTGCAAGTCAAGTGCAGGTTTCTGATTTTATGTATTTACTGAACTGTTTTCCAAATAGAGAGAAGGCAACAACAGTGTATAAGAAAGAAACTTCGTAAGCTGTAATGCACTGAGCAAATTGATGGCTTTTGTAGGAATCATAATCCCCGCAAGAGGAGGTGACTCCTTGAGCTGGCCTGAGAGAGCTCAGAAGCTCTGTGGCCAGCCCCGCCCCACAGGGCCGGACACTCCTTGCAGACCAGAGTTGTGGTGGGGGGCTTCCTGTAGCTGAAAGGGGAGTGAGGGTGGTGTTGGCAGGCCTAGGCTCCGCCCAGGGAGTCCGGTGGCTGTGGCTCCGCTTGGGACTCGCACCCAGGAAGCATCCAAGTGTTCCCTGGAAGCTCTCTCCCAGCTCCCAACCAGTTACAAGCAGTGGGATTTTGGAGCAGTGCTGCAGGACTAGCAGGGTACATGACTCTTCCCTTGTATCGCTGGGTTCATTTTGATTGAATAAAGCAACTGGTGCTAGTGAAAATTAGGGGCCAGTGACCTTTTGGAAACCAGCTCTCTGTGCAGATCATTTTAGTAGTCTGCGCAGGATGTTGGTGCCCTGAGCTTGAGGCCCCGCCTGAGAACTGCTGCAGGTCCAAATCCAGGAGGTACCGTCCACGTGGGAGCCCTGAGGGGCGCGGCTGTGCAGGCCTGGGCGGGGCCCTGCCTCCTCCGTAGGGCATGTGAGTGTACTAAGATAAATCGTTCGCCTTCTCTGAGCCTGGGTTTCTAGTATGTAAAATAAAAGCGATGCCTACTTAATGGGGTTATTTTGAGGATCAAATGAGGTAACATGGAAATGCTTTCATAATAAGTTACTAGAAAATATTAGGTATTATTAAAGTAGTATAATAGAAGCAAATTACTTGTCAATCGATAAATTGTTATCAGCCAGGGATTGGTGACGCTTTTTTTTTTTAAGTGGAAAAGAGGGGGAAAATAATGTCTAGCCTTAGAAGCTGAATGAAATCTCCACATCATGAGCTTTTTTTGGGAGTCTAAAATTTTGGAAAGCGGTGCCTAATCTGGAGCTGTGTTAATCTAAATTTATTTGAATTTGGGGGCTTAATTGAAACCACCCACACAAACTCCTTAGCACTTGATGTCCTCACGGGCTGGTGTAATGCATTTGTAAGTTTCAGTGTCAGACTTGATTAGTATTATTATGGGCATTAATCAATACACATTTTTAATTGATGGTAACTATCATTTATTGCATGTCTACGGAGTACTTTACAAACCTCATCTCATTTCATTTAATCCACACGACAGCCCCGTGAGACAGGAACTTCCACCACCAGCTCCCTCCTGTGTTCGGAAGGAAGAAAATAGCCTTAAGAGAAGTCTCAGTGACCGCCTGGCAGAGCTGGGTTGAGGGTGCAGGTCGCATCCACTGGGTCATCCCGCTTCTCTAAACCTTAGTTCATAGATGGGTGGTTTTAACCTTGGAAAGTCAAAAAAATGGGAGCCATCTGAGGTCCAGGAAAGTGCTCTGTTTTAAATATTAAAACCATTCTGCACGTCTGATCAGACCTTCTGCAGTTTTATTCCCACAGTTGGAGTCCAGTCCTCCAAACCTGTCCAAGGAACCGGCGTTCCCAGCTCACTCCTGCTGGGCGGCTGGAGTCTGTGTTCTTCTGTCTGTAGCATGTTACTGAAACCACTCCCGTGAAGGGGCCTGTCTGCTAACTCCAACGACGGCTCTGGGAGGGAGCCCTTCCCTCCTTCCTTGGTTACACTGCTGCGCCGTCCTTTCCTCCGTCTCCCTCTGGAGTCCTTGGTGTGACTCCGGCCCCAGCCGCTCTAATGAAACGGCTCACCAGGGTTGAGAGCAGCCACAGACACACAAGTGCATGGCCTCTGCTCCTGCCTCATCCTTCTTTTCTCATCTGTGGCATATAAAGCTGCTGACGTCTGTCCCGGGAAGGCTCTGCCTGTGGGCCCGGCCCGCTGCATGTTCCCAGCCCTCCGGCCTCCCCGGGAGTGCCTTCTCCTCACCTGTTCTCGCCGCCTTCCCTCAAGCTGCCCCCCTGTAGAGCTCACCTGGCCCTCCGTCGCCTCTGCGCTGTCCCCCTTCATGAACACGTGGGGTCCACTTTCCTCTTCCGATCATGCTGCCACAGTCTCAGTCTCCAGCCCTGCCGTCTCAGGGTGAGCCCCAGATCCTCTTTCCACCCCCTTCTTACTTTCTTCCCCTCAGAGGTTCTAAAGAGGAACTCAGGAGCCTCCTCCCGCACCCGCCCTCTGCCAGGGCTCACGGTCCCCAGTAGGTCTCTGCATCCTCAGGTCTTCTCGGGCCCACGTCCATCAGCCAGTCGGTGGCCACCCTCAGCCCCGCTGTTTCCATATCATGTCCTCTCCAGTCCACGCTGCTCTTCCTTCCCGGGACTGGTCTCCTACCTAAGCCATTACCAAATCCACCCCACCTCAAACTCCTCCCTCCAGTCTACCCTAAGCAAAGTTAAGAGTCATCTCATACTTTCTCAAGGAATCTCTAGCCACTCTACATGGCCTGTTGAGGGAAAAAATTCCTTCTCTGGGCCTTCTCCATCACCATCCTCAGGTGCCCAGCCCTCCCTCCATGTCCACATGTCCACACCCTGCTTGTCCTTCAAAGCCATCTGCAGATTCCTGCACTTCCATGCCGTTTCCCAGGATGTCTCCTGACGTGAATCAGCTGCCCCTCTGAAATCCCACAGTGCTGTGACCTACCTCTCTTGGGGACATGTGATCTATTCTGCCAAGTCCATGAGACCAGACGGGGAGCTCATTAGGGACAGGGTTTTTGTCCTGCTCATCTTCTAAACACCTGGCATAGGACCACATCCTCCCAAGAGTAGACACTCTAAATAAGAGGAAAGTTAGTTGTGTCCTGTATAAGTCATGACAATAGTTGAAAGTAGTAGATCAAGATTTGAGTATATTCCCCTGACTCCAGAGCTCCATTAGCTGTCAGCTACTCTGCTAATCAACAGATAGAACTGCCCACAGGCATTGTCCTGTTTTTCTTTGAGGACGCACTCATTTTTAGTGTGTGGTATAGTAATTAACACTTAACAACCTGAGAGCCCTTGAAATATGAGACCTGATGATTGGGGTACCTGTGTATATACTGAACATAGATATGATGTTTGGTATGAACCAAACTATTTATAAAAAGAGAATGTGTCCAGAAGAATATTCAACCAATTTGCAAAAGTAATACTTAGACCATCGAGTTGCATCTAATTGAGTCCAAGAAATAGGTATTAAGTGTCCTTGGATTGATGCATGGGTATATTACTAAGTAGTAAAATGTCTATTGAGTACCTTATAAACATCATCTCACTAAGAAGTGAAATACAGATCTACAAGTGTTGTGGGTGGTCCTGAGACCTTATATGTGGAAACAGACCAAAGGATCTTGGCTGATGGCAACATGTTCAGGTGTTTGCCAGCATGTGGACACACCATTTAGTCTCCTGTCATTTTTTTGTTCATGAAGGGTTGGTAGGAAGCAGAAAAGACAGCCTTCTGAGTTTCTGTCTTCCTTCCCGCAGCTATGGCCATTTTCTGTTCCTGACGTAAGTGTAGTGTATTCAGTAGAAACGGCAGAAACTGAATTTCAGGTGAATAATTCCAACCTGCTAGTAAAACCCAGAGAAGATAATACATAGGTGTTTTCCACCTAACAGAACCTGGCATCACAGGCCGCTGATGATACTCCATCATCAGTAAGGGACGTGCTGCTGATTGGTTTTTCTCACAGTGGAAATGCATTTACACCAAGGTGCCTTCCTCATCGGAGGGAGTTGGTCAGGCTATGGGCACAGTTTATAGACATAGAAAGTGTAAAAATGTGAAGCTTCTGTCTTCTGATTTGTGTTTAAACCTTCTGGTGGCTGTATCCTTGCCCTGCAGAATAAATTCCAAGCTCAGCATGGAAACCTGTTACTTGCACCTCACATTTCTCCCTGGGATAGGTCCTCAGCTCTTCCCCCTGCATCCTGTGGCACAGCCAGGCTGCATGCCCTGCCGTTACAGAGTCCTGCTATCTCACACTCCAGGCCTCGCTACTTCTTCTTCCTGGAAGCCCTTCTCTGCTTATTTTTGCCCTTCCTCCTCATTATTCTGTTCACTTGGCTAATTCCCACTGATCCTTGAAAACTTGAATCTCGTTTCCTCCAGCGGCCTTCCTGCCTGGCTGAGGGGCCTCCTTGATTGCTCCTTAGGTCTTCGAGCTCTCTTTGGAATCCCAGCCCTGATCTTTCTCTGCTGTAGCTGTCTTTCCATCTTGCCCAAGACCATCAGCTTCTTGAAGGCAGATGCCATTGTTTTATTTTTCAGTCCCCAGAGTGTGGCAGATTTCCTAGTGCACCATAGGCACTCCCAGTGAATTAGATGAGTGAATGAATCTAGCTTTAAGTGTTGATGTTCACAGTGCCATTCAAAAGGCTGAGACACATAGACATGCAATGGCAGGGCTGCCCCTTGGCATGGATCCTTAGGTTTCTCATATTGAATTTGGGCAAACACCACATGCTCAGCTGAACCAGAAGCTCCCAAGGAAGTTCAATGCCCTTGTCACTCAGGAAATAAGATTGAAAAATCCATGCAAGCTCAGAAGTTTGAGACAAAAATCTCTCATAGATGGTAGGGAGAACCAGACAGCTGCCCAGTACATATCTACTACAGATCAGGTGGCAAGAAGTGTTCTTAATATGAAGAAAATGAGGTGAAGGGGGTAAAGGAGGGGCTGCCATGTCAGGGTGGTTTGGGAGAGGACCATTAATGACTGGGGTGACTGCCACAACTGTAAATGGGATACCCAAGGGCTGCTCAAAGCTGGAGTGATCTTGAAAAAAATTTAAAAGGAAATCGACCTCAGAATGGTTGCCAGGAAAGCCTCTAAAGTTTGGAAATTAAATTTGCTCTGACAAGCCTTTTTGTAGCAAGTTGATCTGTGACCGTTCAGTGTGCATTGTTATCCAACAAAATGGGGGTGAATCACTGAATCAGGTCAGGCTCTGCCTTTGAGCTGAATCCAAGCCCTGCAGTCACTCGCCTCCATTGCTGCCATCTCCACCTGCAAACAAAGCTGGTGGTTGTTGCTAGAAGTAGTGCGGTCGGCTTCGCCCAGAGTCAGGGCAATAACTAGCTGCTGAGCACCTCCCAGGTGCCTGGAGCTGTGGGGAACGTTAGTTGCACTGTTCAGAGCAGTGTGCGGGGGAGTGCCTGTGTGCCGCTCCATCCTGTAGTCCACTTAAGGAGACCAAATTCTTTTATCTGTAGAAAACACTTCATAAACACTAAAAGGTAATTTATAATTCAGGGCAAAATTATATGATGTAGATTGAATCACTGTGGAACTGAGGCCCGTGAAGCCCTCCCTAGGTGCCAGGCACTGTATCTCACACACTGGTCTCCTGTACTCTGCACAGCACCCATGAAGCCACGAGGGCTCTCGTTTCCATTTGCAAACGAGGAACCAGAGGTCTGCTTAATTCAGTCTCCATAGGACCACAAGGAGAGTCACAAAGAGGCTCGTACTCGCATTTGGTCATGGTGAATATCAATGAGAGACCTTGGAAGGAGCACCTAACACGTTACTAGTCAGCTAGTTGAGACGGTGAAAGGGGAACCTGGAACTCACTACCTCATCCCTCTGGCTTCTTGGAGGCTTCCACCCTATGCCTGCGCCCAGCACCACTGAGCAGTAGTATTCCTGGGGGTGAGTTTGGAGTGGGAGGAACCCACTGCTTTAATGGTGATTAAAAACTCAAACCAGAGCTAGGTTGTATTTTCTTACACTGCATGGGATTAAGTGAAAAAAGAAAAAAGGGAAAGAAACCCACTGGGTTTGTTGGGTAGGAGACTCCTGCTGCTGGGCACAAGTTTAGAATAATTATGCTTTGAAGCATGGCTGCTCATTTCTGTTCTTGATCAACCAGCACCTCTCTCCCCTGATTTCTACTTTGTCACTTAGCGCTCTCCCTGTATCTAAATTTATATGCTTATACTCAGGTGTGTCCTCTCCTCCTGATTATCTAATCTTTTAAGAAATCTCTACAATTGTTCCCTGCCTGGGCTCTCCCTGCAAGCTCTACATTGTGACCAAGTCCTTGAAGTCAGTGGGCATCTTCCCTGTAGACAGGCCTCGAGGAGGAAGACTGTGGTCTTGCCCATGGCCTGTGAGCCCTAAATACCATCTGAAGTTCCTAGCAAGCTCTCCATGGTTAAGGCCAAGTCATTGATACAAAGAGGCTTTTGTACTCAAATTTTTTCATTGGATTTTCAGTGTGGTAAAGACATCCATATGATCTGAATGAACAGCGGGAAACATTACTTCCTCATCACACAATTCAAGAGTCACAGGTGAATTACGCATTTCGTATTGTAAGAGCTTCTCAATTAACAATGGCAGATGCCACCGAGAAAACATTTTTAAAAAAGGGCTCCTTCACTGCACATTCATTTTGCTTCCCTATAGATTTCCAGCCTGTTTCAAGGAGGGTTTTTAAGAACACACACTTTGAGTTACAAATACATTGAGTGCAGAAGGAACACCTACAATGTTTGCTAATGACTGTGGCAGAAAAAGAACGTTTTCAAAACTGGGGCATGCAGGAGCCCCAGGTTATGTTCCTGTTTCTCCATTGACTCGCTGATGACATGAAGCCATCTCTGCTTTTTTGAGCCACCACCAGTCTTTATGCAAAATGAATAGTCTGTACATGGGATGAGAGTACATTCCTGATGGAGGAAAATTGGTAAAACATGTTATGCATAGAGCATGTAGTGCTAAGTACCTGAAAGTAATCCACAAATGCCCTCATGGATTGCACAGGGCTGTTTTCATGGCCTTAGGAATTGCCTGTAGAAAAGTCGTGATGTACTTAAACATATGGTACCAGTTATACCTGTGCAATTCACAAACTTTTGTGCCTACCAATGGGTACAGAAAAGGAGGAGGTATATAATCATCTAGTGGCTCCCACATGTCCTGACAATCTGTTTCAAAGTTTAGACTTAATAGCTGATTTAGGGTCAAAACCATAAGTTATGCTTTTGGCTTGTAAGATGGCCGTGGATTTTGAATTTCATGTCATTCAAATTCTAAATGTCAGAAGCCATTCCCCAGGTAAAAAAAAGATGCAGGCTTGTTTCAGCAAAAGTGAGTCCGTGTTTGAATGGAAAGCCTCTGTTAGCCTCCATGTCCAAAGAGAGAGTGACATTCAATTAACTGAATTTTTCAAGTCTGGGTTTTCCAGAGCACTCTTTCCAGTTTGCACTCTTTTTGGATCTTTGTAATACATTTATTGAGCATCTGTGTTGAGCCAGGCCCTGAGCTAAGTTCTGGAAGATACAAGCTCTAAAAAAGTTATGAATGGATTAAAAACCATGGGAAAAAAAAAGTTATGAATGGATAAATGAATGGATGGGTGGATATCCTGCTTTTAGAGAGGTAATAGTTTGGTTATATGTATATAAATAAGTTAACCTCAGTGCAGCATGGTGAGTGCTAGTGGGAAGTGCATACATGTATCTAGAAAGATCAAGGAAGCTTTTCATCATGATGGTAAATCTGAACTGAGCAAGTTCAGTTTTGAACGATGATAGAGTTTGCCAGGCTGAAAAATAGAAAGACGTCATGAGACTGTGCAAAGAAGCAGTGAATGCTGGGGGCCTTCCACGTGGCTGGCAATAAGCGTGCACAGGGTGGGAGCCGTGTGGGTCTGGGAAAATGAAGGACAGCTGAAGCACCGTGGTTCAGAGTTTGGACTTCACCTTGTCAGAAGGGGTGAGTACCACAGTCACATTTGCTTTTTGAAAAGAAAGGAATCTAAGGGAGAAAAGAAACTTGAAAATCACCTGTTAGAAACAGTGTGCAGGGCAGGTTCATGGAAGTGAAATTGATAGCAGGTGTTCACGGAGTTGCCTTTTCTCAGTGAACTAACAGAGATATGTTCTCACCAGGAGGGAAAAAAAGTTGAGCACCTCAACTTAGAAAGTGGCCCTTAAAACCTGCTCGTTGGCCAGATGGCAAGGGGTGGGGGTGCTGTGAGGGCCTGAATAGAAGCAGTGGTAGTGCAGCTGTGAGTGGATCACAGAGTTGGGAGCTTTTCAGGAAGTTGGACCATCAGGGCTTTTTCACTCATTGAACATGAAGAATGAAAGGGAAATGAGTTAAGGATTTGTTCTAGAGTCATTGACTAGGTAGATGATGATGCCATAGGGGGAAAAAAATAGACAACTGGGCTTGTCCCCAAATACAGGACCTGGTGAAATGCAAACCTAGGAATCCTCTGTCTTGGGACACACTTGCCTGCATTCGATATAGAATGAGTGAGAACATGAAGCTTCATGCAGAATAAGGTCTTTAAAAGACCCTTTCGATGAACTTGAGTATGATAGGACACTAAATCTCACAGAGATGCTTGCCCATTTTCTTTTTGCCATGTTTTTATTATTTTGAAGACTGATTTTTTTGTTTTGTCTTGTGTGTTTTTTTTTTTTATCTTTCCCTGATCATATTTCAAGGTTTTGTTTTCACTCATCAGAATGACAGGAAGTTTTCAGTGTGTGTTTCCTTCAAGTTTGGCCTCAACCTTATTTTCAGGATTAGGCGTTTGTTTTTCCATTTGCCTCCATGACAACTACATTCAGAACTCCTATATATAGTCATCCAGCCTCCGTTGTCCCCTGGCCATTGTGCCACAACCTTCTGCGTCCAGGCCAGAGAGCTCCACATATGATAGAAGACGAGGAGGTGCCAGAGTCCTTGGCCTGGAGATTTTCAAGGCATAATCAAAAGAAGGAAATAAAATAATGTGGTTGCCTCTAGAGATTTCTGTTCCCCTTTAGACACTAGCCAGAAGGAGTGGAAATGGCTTGTGCTTCAAGGCTTAGTTTCCGACACGGCTCTCTTCAGAATGGCCAGCAGTTAGAGAACATTTCTGAGACTCTCCAGAAGAAACACTTGGGAGGCTGCAGGGGCAATGTGCATTTGGTGGTGGTCTCCCGGGTGCCAAATTCTGCTTCGTGTTAAAGACACAAAGTGAACAGCAAGCATCTTGAGAAAGAAACGAAGTTACGTTTCAAAGAAATGCAGACAGAACCTAAAAAGTCTCCTTAAATTTAAGAAGTAAGCCTCTTGATGTTGTGAAGCACCTTGACAGCTCTGTGCCACGTACTGTTTTTGTAACTTGAAACGGTAAGATGGTAGATGGATTGCTAGGCAAACAAGATGAGGTTTAGAAGAGAAAGTTGTCTGCAAATCAACCTAGCAGACATTTTCCTAGGCACCTTTCATTATGAAAGGACCACGAGCATCTGAGGCTGTAAAAGCCCCTGAGGTGTTCCTGTTCATCTAAAATGCAAGCTCCTCCCCCCGGGCAAGGGCATTTGCAGGGTTTTTTCACTGTTGTATCCCAAGTGCTTAGAAGTGCACATAAAAACCTCTTCATAAATATTTTCTGAATTAATATAAAATGGGAAGCAAACGTAGACACAGAGAAGAAACTGATGTAGTCAAGACCTGGTTTCTCAGTTATATTTGGAAGTTTCTTAATGCAAGAAATCCTTTTTAAAATGCCATAAGCATTTCATTTTCACTTAAAAAATAGACTCATTCACCAGTATTGCGGGGAAGGGTCAGGCTTGTGGATTTGAGCCTGGGTGCTCTGATTGGAGCTCCCTGTTTTCTCTCTTGCATGAACCACAGTTACCTACGTTGCATCATGTGCTATTTCCAGTTTCAATTTCTTTTAAGTGGAATGATGATTAAGACGTTTATGGAACAGTCTTAGAGCACAGTCCTTCTAGGTTTTTATGTTCTCAGAGTCTTTCATAGTTGGTCTTGCTAAAACACAATTTGACAGTAATTTTTTTTTTTTTTAGCAACTTGACTTTATCAAATCTTGAAAGCATTCAATATATCTTTAATAGAAATGATGTTTTCTCATTTTAGAATACTTGATCATTTTAGATAGTATTAGTGAAATTGAACAAGCTCAGTAACAAAACTGGTGTAAAGAAGTTTGGGAGCAAATAAAACCGATCCTAGTTAGCATTCCTTAGTCTGCTGAGAGCAGCCACGGACGGGTCTGCCGGAGAGTGGCCTGCAGCTCTGGCCCCGACGCGCTTGTCGTGGTCGCTGTTGGTCAGGATGTTTGAAGGTTGGAGGCCTTGACCTCTCCGGTTGTAGGGAGATAACATGTATAATGAGGTCAGGGAGAGAATCCTGAAGTGTGTGTGTTGACAAAGCACAGAGAAGAGCAGAGTTCTGTTGGGATTGTTGGGCAAAACCTTCACAGAATAGGTGACATTTCAGCTGAGTTTGGAAGGGTGGGTAGGAATTTGCCAGGCAAAGAGGAGGAAGAGAACCAGGTAGCCCCCGTCAGGGACTTCCAGTGATGAAGTAGGTAGAAGGGGCAAGGAAGCTGGAACTGGCTGGAAATGAGGCTGGCAACATGGGCTGGGGCCAAACTGAAGAGTGTGTGTGCCGAGATAAGGAGGAGAGACTTTATCCTTGAGCATCAGGCTAGAGTCATGTCACAGTCATATTAGTGATGTGTGTGATACATCTTTCACGTGCATGCCGCCCGAACTGGAATAGATCCTAGAGGAAGGAGGATCACGTAGGAAGCCGTTAGAGGTGCCCAAATGGGAATATGAGGACACACATGAACAATGGGAGGGGAAGGCAGGTGACTGAGAGGATAATGATTGGAGGTGAGCATGACTTACGTCTCTCGGACACGGAACCTGGTTAAATACTCTGCCACAGGAAACATCTGACGATTTGAAGGAAGAATCTCCCAGTTTAAGCTTAAGCAAAGTGGTGAGCCATTCACTAACCTTCAGAATGCAAAAAATGTGTGGGCAAATGCGATGTCAGCTTTCAGCTTGTCAGGTTGAAAGAGTCCATCAGACATGGAGCTTGAACAAGTTTTTCAGCTTTAGATGAAGACTCGGTGTCTCAGAGTCCTCTGCAGCAGGATTCTCTATCTCAGCACTGCAGATTCCCGGTCACCACATGCATAAAGATACTCGGACTATTTTTGTCCTTTGCCTTAGTTTATTAGCAGTTGTATGGCAGAAGTTCTGTGCCATTCCAGATGTTTCCTGGCTATTAACTAGAATATGCCTTAAACTGCTTTCATAAGTACCTTTCTCAAATTTTCTATAATATCTAGACTAGAAATAATGGACTGCATTTCCAGCATATTTGGGTCCTCCCTCTACCCGATAGTGCAATAGTGGATATTTATAGTATTTGTGGTTAAATTATCCACAGGTAATAATCTATTTCTCATACCTTATACTATGAGCCTTTAGTTGCTCAATGACCTGCCTTTCTGAAGAAAAGTATAATCCATACATTATTTTGAACTTCCTGTGCTGTTTTAGCACTTGGAGATTTTAAGTTTTCCCTTATTTGTCTACTCCACCCTCTGATGTACATATTTTTCTGTTCAGACTCATTCTCTGATCTTCATTTGTTTTCCCTGTAGGAACTAAGTCACTTTTTTTCTTTTTTTTTTTTCTTTTTTTTTTTTTTTTAATAATTATTTTTTATTGAAGGGTAGTTGACACACAGTATTACATTACATGAGTTTCAAGTGTACAACACAGTGGTAGAACATTTATATACATAATTCTAGGTTCCAGCTATCACCCTACCAGGCTGTTACAATATCTTGACTATATTCCTTATGCTATACATTACATCCCGGTTTTTATTTTACCATTGGAAGTCTGTCCTTTTTTTTTTTTTTTTTTTTTTTTTTTGTGAGGGCATCTCTCATATTTATTGATCAAATGGTTGTTAACGACAATAAAATTCTGTATAGGGGAGTCAATGCTCAATGCACAATCATTAATCCACCCCAAGCCTAATTTTAGTCAGTCTCCAATCTTCTGAGGCATAACAAACAAGTTTTTACATGTAGAACAAATTCTTACATAATGAATAAGTTACATAGTGAACAGTACAAGGGCAGTCATCACAGAAACTTTCGGTTTTGCTCATGCATTATGAACTCTAAACAGTCAGTTCAGATATGAAAACTCATTTGGTTTTTATACTTGATTTATATGTAGATACCACATTTCTCTCTTTATTATTATTATTTTTAATAAAATGCTGAAGTGGTAGGTAGATACAAGATAAAGGTAGAAAACATAGTTTAGTGTTGTAAGAGAGCACATGTAGATGATCAGGTGTGTGCCTGTAGACTATGTGTTAATCCAAGCTAGACCAGGGCAATAAAACATCCACGTATGCAGAAGATTTCTCTCAGAACGGGGGGGTGAGGTTCTAAGCCTCACCTCTGTTGATCCCCAATTTCTCACCTGATGGCCCCCCTGCGACTGTGCCTGTCTTAGGTTGTTCCTCCCTTGAGGAATCTTACCCGTCTCTGGCTAACCAGTCATCTTCCGGGGCCATACAGGGAAATGTGAAGTTGGTAAGTGAGAGAGAAGCCTTATTGTTTGAAAAAGTTAGCTTTTTACTTCTTTGCATATTTATGCCCTGTGGCTTCTATGCCCAGCATTTGTCTTGAGGTATCTTTACCACTTGGAAGAATTATGATACTCGGTAAATTTGATATGAGGCACGAATTCTATTTAAGGGTTGTAATTAGGAAGGAAGAAGAAAAGCTATAGAAGTAGCAGGTGGAAGAAAACATGGGAAGATTGATTATTTCTTTGATATATCTTCTTGTAGAGTAACTTCAGCATGTACAGGTTTTAAGCTACTACTTAAATTGCACACACGCATTAACATAATAGGAGTATAGTTACATAACCAAAGCATATCTGTAATTACCAGCCATCTGCAGTGAAACCAAGAAAACCAGTTAGGCACCTTAGGCATTTGTGAAAACTTATCTATGATATGGTGGATATTGTCCAACTGAACTTGAACAGTCTGAGAGAAATCAGACAAATTAAAACAACCCATTCCTGGGGACTGTTCACATGCCATATGTTCTTTTAACAGTAAATAGTTTGTAGTTGTAAGACTTTGGAGCGCTACAATTTGCACTTCTCCAAATTCTTGGTTGAGTTCCAACAGTATAGATCCAGTCCAATTTTGTTGTTTTACTGTATGCACAGGCCAGCTTAGATATCTCCTTTCGCATTCCCATGGCAAGTCCAGGAACTGGTGGGATGAGTGCATCTACAGCTGTAGCAGTGCGTGGATCTTTGTTGGAGTTCTTTGATGATCATCTTCTAGCATGAGTCTTCCAGAGAGTGCAGATGTTGGAAGTTCTTTTTCATATCGTATCTTAGTTCATTTTCGGGGTAGCCCAATTAGGCTTTGATCCTTTGTATAAACACAAACAGACCTTTTGCCTACACTTTTATATGCCCTTTATACCCTTGTGTAGAACTCGTTGGAGGTTACCACACAGGAACTGCCCTTTTTTTTTTTTTTTCTATCACTAATCTACACTTACATGACGAATATTATGTTTACTAGGCTCTCCCCTATAAACCCCTTTACAGTCACTGTCCATCAGCATAGCAAAATGTTGTAGAATCACTACTTGCCTTCTCTGTGTTGTACAGCCCTCCCTTTTCTCCTACCCCCCCATGCATGCTGATCTTAATACCCCCTTTCTACCTCCCCCCCTTATCCCTCCCTACCCACCCATCCTCCCCAGTCCCTTTCCCTTTGGTACCTGTTAGTCCATTCTTGGGTTCTGTGATTCTCCTGCTGTTTTGTTCCTTCAGTTTTTCCTTTGTTCTTATACTCCACAGATGAGTGAAATAATTTGATGCTTGTCTTTCTCCACCTGGCTTATTTCACTGAGCATAATACCCTCCAGCTCCATCCATGTTGCTGCAAATGGTAGGATTTGCCCTCTTCTTATGGCTGAGTAGTATTCCATTGTGTATATGTACCACATCTGCTTTATCCATTCATCTATCGATGGACATTTAGGTTGCTTCCAATTCTTGGCTATTGTAAATAGTGCTGCGATAAACATAGGGGTGCATCTGTCTTTCTCAAATTTGATTGCTGCGTTCTTAGGGTAAATTCCTAGGAGTGGAATTACTGGGTCAAATGGTAAGTCTGTTTTGAGCATTTTGATGTACCTCCATACTGCTTTCCACAATGGTTGAACTAACTTACATTCCCACCAGCAGTGTAGGAGGGTTCCCCTTTCTCCACAGCCTCGCCAACATTTGTTGTTGTTTGTCTTTTGGATGGCAGCCATCCTTACTGGTGTGAGGTGATACCTCATTGTAGTTTTAATTTGCATTTCTCTGATAATTAGCAATGTGGAGCATCTTTTCATGTGTCTGTTGGCCATCTGTATTTCTTTTTTGGAGAACTGTCTCTTCAGTTCCTCTGCCCATTTTTTAATTGGGTTATTTGTTTTTTGTTTGTTGAGGCGTGAGAGCTCCTTATATATTCTGGACGTCAAGCCTTTATCGGATGTGTCATTTTCAAATATATTCTCCCATACTGTAGGGATCCTTCTTGTTCTATTGATGGTGTCTTTTGCTGTACAGAAGCTTTTCAGCTTAATATAGTCCCACTTACTCATTTTTGCTGTTGTTTTCCTTGCCCGGGGAGATATGTTCAAGAAGAGGTCACTCATGTTTATGTCTAAGAGGTTTGTGCCTATGTTTTCTTCCAAGAGTTTAATGGTTTCATGGCTTACATTCAGGTCTTTGATCCATTTTGAGTTTACTTTTGTATATGGGGTTAGACAATGGTCCAGTTTCATTCTCCTACATGTAGCTGTCCAGTTTTGCCAGCACCACCTGTTGAAGAGACTGTCATTTTGCCATTGTATGTCCATGGCTCCTTTATCAAATATTAATTGACCATATATGTCTGGGTTAATGTCTGGATTCTCTAGTCTGTTCCATTGGTCTGTGGCTCTGCTCTTGTGCCAGTACCAAATTGTCTTGATTACTATGGCTTTATAGTAGAGCTTGAAGTTGGGGAGTGAGATCCCCCCTACTTTATTCTTCTTTCTCAGGATTGCTTTGGCTATTCGGGGTCTTTGGTGTTTCCATATGAATTTTTGAATTATTTGTTCCAGTTCATTGAAGAATGTTGCTGGTAGTTTCATAGGGATTGCATCAAATCTGTATATTGCTTTGGGCAGGATGGCCATTTTAACGATATTAATTCTTCCTAGCCACGAGCATGGGATGAGTTTCCATTTGTTAGTGTCCCCTTTAATTTCTCTTAAGAGTGACTTGTAGTTTTCAGAGTATAAGTCTTTCACTTCTTTGGTTAGGTTTATTCCTAGGTATTTTATTTTTTTTGATGCAATTGTGAATGGAGTTGTTTTCCTGATTTCTCTTTCTGTTGGTTCATTGTTAGTATATAGGAAAGCCACAGATTTCTGTGTGTTGATTTTGTATCCTGCAACTTTGCTGTATTCCGATATCAGTTCTAGTAGTTTTGGGGTGGAGTCTTTAGGGTTTTTTATGTACAGTATCATGTCATCTGCAAATAGTGACAGTTTAACTTCTTCTTTACCAATCTGGATTCCTTGTATTTCTTTATTTTGTCTGATTGCCGTAGCTAGGACCTCCAGTACTATGTTGAATAACAGTGGGGAGAGTGGGCATCCCTGTCTAGTTCCCGATCTCAGCGGAAATGCTTTCAGCTTCTCGCTGTTCAATATAATGTTGGCTGTGGGTTTATCATAGATGGCCTTTATTATGTTGAGGTACTTGCCCTCTATTCCCATTTTGCTGAGAGTTTTTAACATGAATGGATGTTGAACTTTGTCAAATGCTTTTTCAGCATCTATGGAGATGATCATGTGGTTTTTGTCCTTCTTTTTGTTGATGTGGTGGATGATGTTGATGGACTTTCGAATGTTGTACCATCCTTGCATCCCTGGGATGAATCCCACTTGGTCATGGTGTATGATCCTTTTGATGTATTTTTGAATTCGGTTTGCTAATATTATGTTGAGTATTTTTGCATCTACGTTCATCAGGGATATTGGTCTGTAGTTTTCTTTTTTGGTGGGGTCTTTGCCTGGTTTTGGTATTAGGGTGATGTTAGCTTCATAGAATGAGTTTGGGAGTATCCCCTCCTCCTCTATTTTTTGGAAAACTTTAAGGAGAATGGGTATTATGTCTTCCCTGTATGTCTGATAAAATTCAGAGGTAAATCCATCTGGCCCGGGGGTTTTGTTCTTTGGTAGTTTTTTGATTACCGCTTCAATTTCGTTGCTGGTAATTGGTCTGTTTAGATTTTCTGTTTCTTCCTGGGTCAATCTTGGAAGGTTATATTTTTCTAGGAAGTTGTCCATTTCTCCTAGGTTTCCCAGCTTGTTAGCATATAGGTTTTCATAGTATTCTCCAATAATTCTTTGCATTTCCGTGGTGTCCGTCGTGATTTTTCCTTTCTCGTTTCTGATACTGTTGATTTGTGTTGACTCTCTTTTCTTCTTAATAAGTCTGGCTAGAGGCTTATCTATTTTGTTTATTTTCTCGAAGAACCAGCTCTTGGTTTCATTGATTTTTGCTATTGTTTTATTCTTCTCAATTTTATTTATTTCTTCTCTGATCTTTATTATGTCCCTCCTTCTCGTGACCTTAGGCCTCATCTGTTCTTCTTTTTCCAATTTTGATAATTGTGACATTAGACCATTCATTTGGGATTGCTCTTCCTTTTTTAAATATGCTTGGATTGCTATATACTTTCCTCTTAAGACTGCTTTTGCTGTGTCCCACAGAAGTTGGGGCTTAGTGTTGTTGTTGTCATTTGTTTCCATATATTGCTGGATCTCCATTTTGATTTGGTCATTGATCCATTGATTATTTAGGAGCATGTTGTTAAGCCTCCATGTGTTTGTGAGCCTCTTTGCTTTCTTTGTACAGTTTATTTCTAGTTTTATGCCTTTGTGGTCTGAAAAGTTGGTTGGTAGGATTTCAATCTTTTGGAATTTTCTGAGGCTCTTTTTGTGGCCTAGTATGTGGTCTATTCTGGAGAATGTTCCATGTGCACTTGAGAAGAATGTATATCCCGCTGCTTTTGGATGTAGAGTTCTATAGATGTCTATTAGGTCCATCTGCTCTACTGTGTTGTTCAGTGCTTCCGTGTCCTTACTTATTTTCTGCCCAGTGGATCTATCCTTTGGGGTGAGTGGTGTGTTGAAGTCTCCTAGAATGAATGCATTGCAGTCTATATCCCCCTTTAGTTCTGTTAGTATTTGTTTCACATATGCTGGTCCTCCTGTGTTGGGTGCATATATATTTAGAATGGTTATATCCTCTTGTTTGACTGAGCCCTTTATCATTATGTAGTGTCCTTCTTTATCTCTTGTTACTTTCTTTGTTTTGAAGTCTATTTTGTCTGATTTTAGTACTGCAACCCCTGCTTTCTTCTCACTGTTGTTTGCTTGAAATATGTTTTTCCATCCCTTGACTTTTAGTCTGTACATGTCTTTGGGTTTGAGGTGAGTTTCTTGTAAGCAGCATATAGATGGGTCTTGCTTTTTTATCCATTCTGTTACTCTGTGTCTTTTGATTGGTGCATTCAACCCATTAACATTTAGGGTGACTATTGAAAGATATGTACTTATTGCCATTGCAGGCTTTAAATTCGTGGTTACCAAAGGTTCAAGGTTAGCCTCTTTAGTATCTTACTGCCTAACTTTGCTCGCTTATTGAGCTGTTATATACACTATCTGGAGATTCTTTTCTTCTCTCCCTTCTTGTTCCTCCTCCTCGATTCTTCATATGTTGGGTGTTTTGTGCTGTGCTCCTTCTAGGAGTGCTCCCATCTAGAGCAGTCCCTGTAAGATGTTCTGTAGAGGTGGTTTGTGGAAAGCAAATTCCCTCAGCTTTTGTTTGTCTGGGAATTGTTTAATCCCACCATCATATTTGAATGATAGTCGTGCTGGATACAGTATCCTTGGTTCAAGGCCCTTCTGTTTCATTGTATTAAATATATCATGCCATTCTCTTCTGGCCTGTAGGGTTTCTGTTGAGAAATCTGACGTTAGCCTGATGGGTTTCCCTTTATAGGTGACCTTTTTCTCTCTAGCTGCCTTTAACACTCTTTCCTTGTCCTTGATCTTTGCCATTTTAATTATTATGTGTCTTGGTGTTGCCCTTCTTGGATCCTTTCTGTTGGGGGTTCTGTGTATTTCCGTGGTCTGTTCGATTACTTCCTCCCCCAGTGTGGGGAAGTTTTCAGCGATTATTTCTTCTAAGATACTTTCCATCTCTTTTCCTCTCTCTTCTTCTTCTGGGACCCCTATAATACGGATATTGTTCCTTTTGGATTGGTCACACAGTTCTCTTAATATTGTTTCATTCCTGGAGATCCTTTTGTCTCTCTCTATGTCAGCTTCTATGCGTTCCTGTTCTCTGATTTCAATTCCATCAATGGCCTCTTGCATTCTATCCATTCTGCTTATAAACCCTTCCAGAGTTTGTTTCATTTCTGCGATCTCCTTTCTGGCATCTGTGATCTCCTTCCGGACTTCATCCCATTTCTCTTGCGTATTTCTCTGCATCTCTGTCAGCATGTTTATGATTCTTATTTTGAATTCTTTTTCAGGGAGACTGGTTAGGTCTGTCTCCTTCTCTGGTGTTGTCTCTGTGATCTTTGTCTGCCTGTAGCTTTGCCTTTTCATGGTGATAGGAATAGTTTGCAGAACTGGGACGAGTGTCGGCTGGAAGCACTTCCCTTCTTGTTGGTTTGTGGCCCTCCTCTCCTGGGAGAACAGCGGCCTCTAGTGGCTTGTGCTGCGCAGCTGCGCGCAGACAGGGTTTCTGCTTCCTGCCGGGCTGCTATGGAGTTAATCTCCGCTGTTGCTGTGGGCGTGGCCTGGCTCGGGCAGCTTCTCCAAAATGGTGGAGTCGCGTTGGAGCAGGAGCTGCTGGGAGGCTATTTATCTCCGTAAGGGGCCTCCCTGCTCCCTGCAGCCCAGGGGTTAGGGTGCCCAGAGATCCCGGATTCCCTACCTCTGGATTAAGTGACCCGCCCTGCCCCTTTAAGACTTCCAAAAAGCACCCGCCAAAACAAAACAACGACCACAAAAAAAAACAAGAAAAAAAATTTTTTTAATTAAAAAAAAAAAAAAATTTTAATTAAAAAAAAAAAGGTGGTCGTTCGTTTTTCTTTATTCTCCGGTGCCAGCCTCAGGCCTCTGCTCACTGGTCTTTCTGCCCTGTTTCCCTAGTATTGGGGTCCCTGTCCCTTTAAGACTTCCAAAAAGCGCTCGCCAAAACAAAGCAGCAAAAAAGCAAAAAAAAAAAAAAAAAATGGTCGCGCGCTTTTCTTATGTCCTCCGACACCCGGCCTCCAGTGCCTGCTCACTGTTCTTGCTGCCCTGTTTTCCCAGTATCGAGCGCCCTGCACTCTGGCCCGGATGGCTGGGGCTGGGTGTTCGGCAGTCCTGGGCTCCGTCTCCCTCCCGCTCTGCCTGCTCTTCTCCCGCCGGGAGCTGGGGGGAGGGGCGCTCGGCTCCCGCGGGGCGGGAGCTTGTATCTTACCCCCTTCGCGAGGCGCTGGGTTCTCTCAGGTGTGGATGTGGTCTGGATATTGTCCTGTGTCCTCTGATCTTTATTCTAGGAAGGGTTGTCTTTGTTATATTTTCGTAGATATATTTTGTTTTGGGAGGAGTTTTCCGCTGCTCTACTCACGCCGCCATCTTCCGCCCCTCCCATTCCTAAGTCACTTTTTTTCATTGATAAAAATGTAATTCTTTAGTTCCTGTTTATGACTTGAGGTGCAGGTGTGGTGTGGCATGGGCATTTAGGTATCTTCATATCTAGTGTTGCTTTCATTAACGTATTAACCGATACCAGTTGCATTGTTAATGGACGTTCGGGGTTCTGTTGACATCCTCCTTCCATCTCGCTGGCTCCCACATTCCGTCAGTCACCAGTACTGATCTTGCTTCCTTCTCCACTATTCCTGTTTGGATGCCTCAATTAAGACTTTTTTTTTTGCATTATATCACAGTTATGTACAGTTATGTCTGTCTGAGACAATGAATTGCTTGAGGACTAGGACCAATTCCTACTGTCCCAGAACAGGGTCTCCCTTTGACTTCAATGCTCAGTAAATATTTGCTGAATGAGTGGGTCTAATTTAATCAGTTGCTTCTCTGGCCACCTCTAAAATTTGTTTGCCTAACATCCATGGTCTTTCATTTTTTACTGGTACTTGATCCACGCTGACCAAAGAGCCTGTCTCCAAGTCTGCGTGAAAATCTAGCTCAGATATAAGTAAGTGTGGTTGCTGGCACCAGGGGGCTTCTACTACTTCCCCTTCACTCACACCCTCTATGCAGAGCTGAGGAAAATTGAAAATTGATCATTCTGTATGGCTTCCTTCTTGGATCCCTCAGTGCAGAAGGGGGCTGTCCTCTGTGGCTCCCATAATTTACTGCCCAACTCATTCTTACTCTTCCCCAGGTCTTCTTTAGTCTTGAAACAGTTAAACTCCCCCATTACTGTTCATTTGTGCTTTGCCTCTTTCCCTCCTTCAACCAGTGGAGTCAGTCTGCTAGACACGGAAAAGGCCTATATTGTCGTTAACAGCCTACTGCTCTGCTCTCTCCCCTTGCAGACCTGAGCTCCTTGAAGGCAGCCTCTTTTGTCTCTGACTTTGAATCCCTAGCACCAGAACATGGCCTGATGTTAAGGGTGTTGACTGAATGTAGAATCAGAAGATTCAAGAAAGCTTCATTCTGTCATGCTTACTCTTTTCCAGCCTTCAACCTGTTCGTTGTTTGCCTTCATAAAGTCAAATTTCCCATGATTTTTTTTTTTTCCCCTGCTGGCTACTTTCTGGGGGAAAGAGGAAGGAAAAAAAAAAACTTGAAGTGATACTTGCCTGGATTTGGCGGGTGTTCTGGGAAGCTGAAATAAAGCAAGAAATTTCCCATTTCTCCAGGAACATGACTGAGGGAGAGGGATACAGGTGTCATCCAGAACTCAGCCCTTTCCCTGCTGTGGAATGCTGAGCCGGCTAAGAACCACTTCTGAGCATCCATCACCCATTTGCATCCGTGTGCCTTTCTTTTCCCAGCTAAATGCCACCTGAGGAATTTTCGACTGTCATTATTTAAGGACAGCATCTTATCAAGCTTCTCACTAAAGCCTGTCATTTGGGCAGGTAGATTTCCAGTTCTGGCTATTTGCTGTGGTCCCTTTTTTTTTGGTTTTATAAAGAGTCTTGAAATTTGGGGTATCATTTTCTTTACCACAAATCTTGCTTTGTTGATTATTTTTTTCCCCTGAAATGCGTGTTTTAATGTTTTCTTTCATACTCAGTTTAATGTTCTGTGTGTTCTTGTTATAATTTCTATCTATTCTAATGTTACTTTCTCAACATTTCCAACCTCTCCATCACCTTTTCCCCCTTTACTCTGGTGTGTTAATTGTTGATGGAACACTCAGGTGTTCTTTCTTCTTCTGACTTGTATCCTGGGACCCTAGAGGTCACCATTGAGTACAGATGCCTAATAGATAAGACTTAGACTTCAAATCCTACCTCTGCCTCTTAGTAGCTGTGCAACCAACCTTTCTCCACCTCAGCCACCTCATCGATGAAATTGGAATGAGAACCTATGACACCACCCACTATAGTTGTGAGCATTAATTGTGGGCTGCTCAGTAAATTCCAAACCCTTGCCTGTAAGCATTGTGACCATCCATTCTAAAATTCTAGTTTGATACTGATTTTATAAAATGTACATATTTTCTTATAGATAATGTACAAAATGGATAGCTACATAGAACTCCACTAAATCTATCTCATGACTACAATTATACATTGTAATTTAATTTCTAAATAAAGTCACAAGTCAGAGAATTAAACCCTTAGACTACATATCTCAAGGTTGGGTTAGGAATGTGTGGACCAACCTAGGATCTTTAGTTGGTTCAGTTGTAGATGATACTGTCTGAACAGGTGTAACCATGTGAGTTGGGTGGCCTGCAGTTGGGTGTAGAATTTTCCATTGGGTTCAGACTCCTGGGCCTCCACTGCCATCCCCATGACCACAATTCTGGTTCTCCAAGCACAGGTGCTTTTTTTTTTGCTGTCTTTTGCTTAAAAATAGTCCTAATGATTTTTAACATACATGACATGCCCTTCACTACTAACAATCTGTTTGTTTGCCTTTCCAACGTCGGCAACAAAACGACCCTCTTCGTGGTCTTCAGGCTCTACCTTATGAACAAACTGGTATTTTGTATAGCTTAGCAAGTGGGCTTTTTTAAGATCAGTGGAATCATACATGCTCACGTCTTTGCCACTTTAGTGCCCGAAGTGCTAAAATTGTACATTTTTCACAAACTTGCAAGTGAGAGAGAGAGAGAGAGGGTGTATATTTGGCACCAGAAAGTAAAGCTTTAAGAAGACCCCAAAATTTGAGAAGACCTGGCACTACTACAAATGTATCATAAGTGGTCGAATTTGCTTATTTTTGTAAATAAAGCTGTCCATCGGATTTTTAACCAGGACAGAAGGCATTTAGAGCGTGGCTCTGTACGGCTGTTCCTTTTGCATTGCCATTTAAGAAGGGTGATGGGCCTGCCTGCCTTGCAATGCTTTCCCCTCGATTTCTTACATCTTTATTTCTTGAAGTTTCATACATATAACATATAAATACTGGAGTTAAAATTTAGAACTCATTTTTTTTTTGCACAGATGGAATAATACGCAGTAAGCTCTGGAGACAAAAAAAATGTGTTTGCCTTGAAGGAGACTCCCTTCCCTTGGGTGGGGTCAACCTAAGAGGTTGGTGTATGTGTTTGGTGGTGGGTGGTGGGTGGAAGGGAGCAGGAGGTGAATTTACCTGGCTTTTCATCTGATTAGGAGCCACGTGTTCCTTTATAATTCTGCATTCAAGGGATGGAAGCTGTCAGGTGCCTTGTGTCAGGGCCCAAGCTGCAGCCCAGGCCTGCCTTAACAAGAGAGGCAGAATGTGTTTGAGCTTCATTGTGTGTGTTTTAAGCAGAAACTGGTCTTGAGAGCTCAAGTAGAAAAACATCTCGAACAATCCATGAAATGGTAAACAAACCACCTATTGAAAGAAAGAATGAGAAGTTGACAATTGCATTATTGTGATCCTGAGTGGGTTCATCAGCTAGGGTTGAGAAATAAAGAAGAGATAAAAGAATCCGTAAAATGAATTCAGTTGTGCATTTCTATCTTCCTTTGTCTTCAACTCACACCTGGTAATGAACCCATGGAGGCTTGGAGATATTGTTCAAGTTTCCTTTTGTTTTATTTTTGTGTATGTGGCAGGTTTGTTTACAATTTCCAAAGGGGTTTTTCTCAGTCTTGAGGAATAGGAATTGAGAAGGGGGCGGAGGAGAACAAGGGGGGTTATTTTTGTACTTTGAAGACAGGAGGTGGCCCCCCAGGAAAGAAGGCTAAGGCTGCTCTGTTTCTGTTTTTCTTTTTGAAGAGGCTGATAGGATGGATGGTACTAGTTTCATCAAATACGGGTTTTACAGAATTCCTCCCTATCCTGCCTCGGGGATCATGGTTTGGAAAATTGTGTCCATCAAATCAAACTCAGTAGGAGGCGGGTACAGTGTTTATCCCCTTTCCCCCCTGCTTTTTGAAAGGCTTAAAAAAAGAGCCCTTTGTTATCTTTTCAAGGAAAGTTACACTGAAATTCATCCGTGTGGTATTCATGGGCTTCATTTGTGTCATTCATAGGCAGCTGTAGGGTATACCGGACACTGTTGTTGAAATCCTGACGTCAATATTCAAAGCAGTGTGTTGGGAAAAGGTTCAAGACCTTTTACTTTATCTCTTTTTTTACTTTTCTTTTTTTTTTTTTAAGAAGGAATCCTGAGATTTTCCCACCTCCCATCTAGATCAGATTTCTCTACCACATGCCATTGAAGCTTCTCAGGGTTAAGACCTGTGCCTGTCATCTGTGACATTTTCCTCTGAATTGCAAACCTTAAACTACCTTTCAGGGAAACTTGTTTGGAATTTCATTTTAATGGGATTTATGAATAAATCTCCATCTTAATGCTGAGTAAGCTTTAAACATCCATTCCAGGAGAAGACTATTGGATCTTTATATTTTAAAATTTAAATCACTTGACTGAAGGCATAAAACATTTTTATATTTGTGAGTGCCATGTGCTTGAGCATTTCAGTGGAAGGCTTTTTTTTGATTGTCATGAATAATTCGGGGCTGCAAAGGAGGAGATGGTTCATCATCTGCATAATTCGGGGCTGCAAAGGAGGAGATGGTTCATCATCTGCTTTCCTTTCTCATGTAGAATCCTGTGTATTTTGTGCAGGTTTATTTATCTCACTGACAAGGATGGGTACTCTGGCGGCCTGTCACCATGCTGCAGTTTCCTTTAAGACACAGTTTACTTTCTTCCTTCACTATGAATCTTTAACCTCAGAATTTTATTTTTAAATGCTGTGAACCCTCAAAGTCAGATTAGAAGAAGTTACACTTCCTCCCTACCTGCCTTTGCCCAGATATTTGTTGTAGAATGTAAATGAAGAGGAAAGATGGGATCATACTCATACTATTAAAAAAATACTCAAAACTCATGTCAGGGGTATTCAAGTGTCAAACTTCTGCTCTGTTCTCTGTGTCTGGTGTCATTTTCCCCGTCTGTCCACAGACTCATCCTACTCAGAACCTCCAGATGTTCAGCAGCAGTTGAACCACTATCAGTCCGCTGCTCTGGCAAGGAACAACAGCCGTGTTAGCCCTGTGCCTCTCTCGGGGACCCCTGGGGGCGCTGAGCAGAAAACCGAGGCTGTTCTTCACTGCGAATTCTGTGAATTCTCCTCTGGCTACATCCAGAGCATCAGACGCCATTACAGGGACAAGCATGGCGGGAAGAAGCTCTTCAAGTGCAAAGACTGCTCCTTTTATACAGGCTTTAAGTAAGTAGCATGAAGAAAAGCCTTGAAAAACAAAGTGGCTGCGCCTGCTCCTCCTGTCACCACACTCCTCCCTGCTCTCTCCTACCTGGGGCTCAGGGGAGGCCCAGCACACAGGGGTTGGGTCCAGTCTTCACTAAAGGAGGCTAGTTTCCAAAGACAGCTTTGGGGTTTGAGGAAAGGATGAAGAGCTCTGTCAGAATAGAGAAATTTAAAAATCAGAGCAAATGGATGCCCAAGCTGTGTCAGATTGTGGCAAAGGATTTCCTTGGCCCAGGGCATCAAGCCATGAGTGTTGCCCCTTCAGAGAACTAGCCCCCTTTTTAAAATTTGTCTCTGGAAAAAAGAAATAGGTTCTTGAAGCAAAGTCAAAGTCAAAACATCCAGTAATAGTGACTTCCTTGTAGAAAATTCTTATTTCGTACAATCATATTATTGAAAGACACCCAGAGAATCAAGACCCCACTCCATGAGGACGAGACTTGAGCAGTGGTAGAGACATTGTTCCAGTCTAGAAAAAGAGAATCCAGAGTCACCTCTGCTTCTGCATATGACAAAATCGGGGAGCTCAAAGAGTGGAGTGCTTCCTGTCAGGTGATCTAAGCTCCTGTGATGGAATCTTAGCCTCTGAGAAACCATTGAGGTTAGTGGTTACAAGTACATAGTGCGGTGCCTGGCTGCCTGGGTCTGAGTTCCAGCTTTGCCATTTGCTGGCTGTGTGAGTTTGGATGAGTCACTGGGTCTCTCCGTGTCTATAAAATACAGGAAATAACAGTACCTACCTTTTAGGGCTCTTAGGAGGACAAAATGGACCAGTGTCTCTTTAAAGTGCTTACAAGAGTGCCTGGCACAATGCTGACACTCCTCAATGTTGTAACTGCATAGGTGGGGAGCCGCTGTGCTCGTGTAATATCACATGCTGTATTACAGGTGTCAGGCCGTTACTATCTGCTCCTTAGGCCACCCCAGTGCTTCAGTACAGACTCCACACAGAGAGGCTGGCGAAAAGCAGGCTTCATGCCCAAAGTAAAACATGAATTGGAGGAACAAGTCTCTTCTCCATCGACATTTTAGTTGCTGGGATTTGATGGAAAATGTATTCTATCTGACTATTAATTTGGTTGTTTTCCAGATAAATATGTATGTGACCTTAGAACTGAGGGCAGGCTAACAGGACCCAGACGGCAAGGGCCCCTGACAGGTGTACACATCACCTTGGACAGAGGCACTTGGGTTAATAAGGATGGGGCCATGCCATTATACCACTGTCTGCATCCGTTTTTATGAGACATTTAAGGCTTTGTAAATTGTGAAGTTTTGAAAAGGATAAAGGAGGAAGCAAGAGAGCCCTTCTGCCTTCAAATTGGTGCTGCAGCCCTGAGTTTACCTGTTCGTCAACTGTCATGACTTCCTTTGCCACTGGCCCTGCCCCTTACCTCCCCCCGCTTATCACATAGGCCATTGATAAATCATCCTAGCTTTAAAATAGTCCCTCTCCTAATAAGCCTGATGAGATGTTTGTTCTTATAGAGATCTTGTTTTCATGTTTGTAATAGGTCATTTCTAATTGTCAAGAATAAAGTGTCTGGGGAATCCATTTCTTTTTCAACTAAGCCCTGAACCCAGCCAGGTGGCAAATTTCTGAAAATAAGGCAGGACAGTTCCGTGATTGGCTGAGTGGCCAAGGACCGCGGTTAGCAGATGTGATTGGCAGCATGGCGTTGGCCCCTCAAGCAGTGGGGTCACACCCGGAAGCACTGTAGTCGGGCTGCCAGCAGGGCATGTGTGAGTGGCTTGATCCCTGTCACCCCACCTCTTTCCCAGATCTGCTTTTACTATGCACGTGGAAGCCGGGCACTCAGCGGTTCCTGAGGAGGGTCCCAAAGATCTTCGCTGTCCTCTCTGCCTCTATCACACCAAATACAAACGCAACATGATTGACCACATCGTGCTGCACCGAGGTAAGCTGCCTAATGGGGTTCTGCTGGGGATGCCTTCTCTAGGAGGCAGTGGCCCCTTTGCCCTGGTCCCCTGTTCCTCACCTACCTCCAGGCAAGAAGGCACAGTGATAGCCACATGCCAGCCCACGGGATAAAAACCGCCATCCTGCTGAGACGGTTTCCTCCACCTGCAGAGAGGCAGAGGGGTGGGATCTGCAGGGAAAGCTCTGGCCCAGCATGAGGGATGGGTACTTCTGAGTCTTCTGCCCTTGCAGCCTTGCTAAGGAGGGAGTGAGTTAGAAACAAAGGTGGGTGAGGACGCACTGTAAACGGTGAAGAACTATCTGGTTGTAAGCAATTCTTTTCTGGGAAACCAAGGTGATGATTTCCAAGGCAGGATGTGGAATTTCCCTGGAAATGGAGAGAGAGAGAAAATTCTCAAAAATAAAAGTTTCCTGATATGCATTAGAAAACCCATAGGCTTTGGATTCCAATTCAGGTTTTAAAGCTGCCTGTGTTCGACCTCTCCCCCCTCTGTAGAAAGAGAGGACAGTCATGCCTATGAAATAACACGTGAAGGGTCTCGAATATGTTCCACTGTCAGTCGATACTGGGCACTCTGTGAGTGTTGGTGCCTGTTGATAAACACGGACACTTCTTTTAAGTTCTTTTCAATTTTTCTTCGAGTTGAGTGTATTCATGGCCAATCAAAACACCATTAAACAACAGGCTTCTGTTGCATTGGAAGGAAAAATACGTTTATGTAAAAAGTACTTTGTCCTGAAAGGTTCAAGCCGGAGGTGGATGGAAGAAAATAACTAGGATACACCTGTTGCCAACCTTTCTCACTGTTTCCATCCACTGATCTTTCCATCTCTTCCCTGTTCCTTCCCTCCCTTCCCTTCTGTTCTTTGTCTTCCTTCCTATCTTCCTTCCCTTCCCTCTAACCTTGGGAAGCTTTTTGGTATTTGCTACATCTGTCTTCAGAAGCAGTGAGTGTCTTCTGCTGCCCTGCTGAGATGTCACTCACTCTGAATGCTGGGTATTTGGGAGCATTTTCAAAGGTTCCAGCATTTCCCCAGAGCCACTGTCTTTCACCAGCATTTTGGGGACTTTGCACCTCTGTCTGCTGCAAACTTCTGGGAAGGCTCAGCATTTAGCATGCTCAGATTTTGCTCCTCCCTGTGGTGCTAATGAGACGTGAGAGCGGCGCTGGCTGGGACGTCCACTGCAAGCTGGGAGAAGCATCAGAGAAACATTTAGGCAGGGATTCTTGGCCCGAGTGGTCCCACCTGGTGTTCCGCCCCAGTCTCCTGGCTTTGGGTCTCCCTGGCCATGTGCTGCGGTGGCTCTGTGCCCTCTCACAGCTTGGGGAAGAGGCCGTGAGTAGCGCTCTTGCCACGCAAACAGAAACAGCGAGACCTCGCTTCTGTGGCTGATTGCCTCTCTCTTCCCAGATTGCTGCCTGGCGGGATCAGAGCTTTGATGCCTAATGAGCTCAATGACTTTCCTTCCCTGAGCTGAGAATGCAAGAAAGGAGGCAGTGCGAGATTACGCGCTAACGCCACAAACACGCCCTTAGAGCAGTGCCCTCGAGGAAGCGCTCGCGCACTGTCACTTCATCTTCCTGCGGCGTCTGGCGGACAGAGCTGTTACTGCTCGCAGTCCTGTCTCACATAGGTGGAACTTGATGCTGAGAAATCTACTTCTCCTTTGATTTAGTGTTGCTCTTTATGGTCATTCCACAGAGGATTTAAGGCATCTTAAAGATATTTGTGTAGAACTACAGGATTCAGTACAAATGAGAAAATTGGGGTAAATGCAAAATAAGGAGAAACCAGTTGGAAACTGATCTGAAAGTATGGGAGGTGCTGGGCGTCTGCCATGAGGCTGTGCACTTGTTAGCAGTGGGCTGCGGATCTGGCTGGCCCTGAGACCATGGGAGAGAAGAAGCCAGAATCAGTTGGATTTAGAGTGTTTGTTAGACTTTTGAAATTTTGTTCAGGAAATTTTAGGGAATCCTAATCCTAGACCCTGAAACCTGAAAAGAATTTCTACAGTGGGTTCTCCTGAGGGGGACCATGCATGATAGAGTATATATTGTCCCCACCATAAACCCAGTGGTAAGTCCCACAGAGCCCATGAGGGCTGAAACAGTTTAATCAAAATCACCAACCAGTGAGCAGTGAAGCTCTGAGTCAACCCCAGTCCTCTGATCCCACAACCCATCCATCATATTGCCTGTCACTGGTTACCTACCGTCCCTTCTGCTTATTTATACTAAGAGAGGCGTCTGAGTATATAAATTTCATCCTCGTAGAAATAGTGGTCAGAAAGCACACATTCTGGAATAGCGTGCGCCTGTGAGCTTGGCTGCCATATGACGACATTAACAGCAATGGTAACAGCCACTGAGAGCTTGCTGGGTGTGGGTGCCGTGCCAAGTGCTTTCCGGCGTGTCAGTGGATGGCATTCTCACAAAACCCTACGTGCTGGTTGTCCCAATATTAATGTGCTGTTACCCCTGATGCCAAGGTACAGATCAGAGTCCAAAAGACTGAGCATCTTACCTAAAGGTCAAATGACTAACCAGTGACCCGGCTGGGATCTGACCACCAGGCGTCCCAGCCTCGCCCTGGTGAAGGCTGGTGGTGTCACTCTTTTGGGAGTCCTAATGACGTCCCAATGGTCGTGGCAGCTGGGCTCTGAGGATGGGATTATCTGAGGGGCGGGATGTCTTGGGAGAGACAAAAACCATTGAAGTGCACATGGCAGGGTGCATCAGGACAGCCCTGACGGCATCTGTGTCCTGGCCTGGTGTTGATGTCCGTCTCAACTCAAAATGCCAACTCAGTGGGACGTTGGTCTGGACAAGTCAAGAGACAGGGTTGGGTGTCTGCCTTGCAGTGTCAAGCTGGGGCTGAGCTGAAAGTGACAAGACGTGGCTCTTTCTCCACCTGTGCTTTCCTTGCTCTGGATGAATAAACATCTTTCTTCTCCAGGGTCTGCAGGAAGAGACCTTTCTGAGGCCTTGGTTAATTAAAATACTTGGAATGAAAGGCAAGAAAAACAACTTATGGACTGGCCCTGACACTGAGCTACTACAAGAATAGAGTTTCCTTAGCTTTTTGTCCAAATTGATAGATTTAAATGAGGAGGACAGGGAAGAAAATCCATTTCACTCATGGGAAATCTGAATAAGAAGCATGGATTTATGTTGGCTGTGACAGAAGAGAGCATACTGTCCATGCACTCAGCAGACCTTCATTATTTGTGTTAGATTCCACATGGTGCTGGGTTCTTGGCGCAAGATAGGGTACGTAAGACCCAGTGGCTGCCCTCCGTGAGGAGATGAAGCATGTGCATAAATATATATAAGATATAGTGAGTGATAAGTGTTTAAGAGATTCACAGTGGCAGATATCTTTCTGTTTGGGGTAAAGAAAGGTGGTGGAAGGGGGTGGCTTTCAAATGGAACCATGATAACATTTCAACAGGCAGAGAAGACTTAAGATGGGGCATATTAGGTTCCTGGGTTAAGGCAACACCAATGTATTCTCTCACTTGTCTAGAACCCAGAAGTCTGAAGTCAAGGTGTTTGCAGGGCTGTGCTCCCTCTGAAGGCTCTGGAGAAGAACCCCTCCTTAGCTCTTTATAGCTTCTGGTGGCTCCCGACATGCCTTGGCATTCCTTGTCCTGTAACTGCTCATTGCATCCTCTGCCTCTGCACGTGGCTGTATTCCCTGTGTGGGTCTGTGTGGCCTCATCTTGACTAATTACGTCTGCAAAGACCCGTGTCCCAATAAGGTCACATTCTGAAGTTCCAGGTGGACGTAAATTTCTGGGAGACACTATTCAACCCACTACATGAGGGATGGAAAATTTGAACAAACCCCTCAGGGGAGTGGAAGTGAGATGTGTTTACAGAGTGATACTAGATTGCACTGCAGAGAGGGTCTGAAGGGAATAGGAGGCAAGGCAGTAAACGTGGCCACATGATGGAAGGTGTGGACACCTACATAGGAGTTTGGACTTTACTCAGTAGAGAGATGAGAAGCCAGGGTACAGGTGAGACACCTGATGAAAACTAATTTAGCAAAGACCAAAGCAAGGGACTGGGTAGCCCATCTTTGAGGAACTATGAACTTAGGTTAGATCAGCATTTGGTGAGGTTGGCCATGACTGGACCATTTTAACCAAGGAAAAATTAAGCCCTGAGACTTGTTTCAAGGAGAGCATTGGTGGTAGGACTTTTGATGGCTTTTCATTCACCCAACAAATACTTATTGAGCACTTGCTGTATGCTAGCAGTTTTAAGCTCTAGGAATACAGCCATGACAATAAAAGGTTTGTGCCCTGAAGGAACTTGAACTTTAATGGGAAAAGACACAGTGAACAAGGGAATAAATAGTTTCATGAGTTAATTTCCATTGAATTTATTGCCACTGGAAACACAATGCCTCATGCATAACTTTGCCTATATGTACCTGGTACACCTATAATGAACCTGAAAAATTGGTCAGTGATGAAATGCGCTTTTGCCAAGTATTTACATTGCAATTGCGGAGCTGTGTCCAGTTGACATTTTCAAGTTTCTATTTCCCAGCTTGTAGTCCCATCCTTAGACAAATGCTGAATTTAAGTGAATCCTGCAGGTAGGCGTCTTTTTTGGAATTGAACTAATCTCCCCTAACTTATGGGATCAGTATTGTTTTTCTTGAGAAAAAAATGTACAGTGAGATTGCCAACCTTTCATTTTATTCAGTGAAATCACCCATTCCCTTCCATCCCCAGCAAATGCTCTGCATGCCTGTTGGAAGTAGACAGGCGGTTCCCAGATCTCTCTGGCTTGAGGGTGGTACCCTGGCTAACATCAAAACTTAATAACGTCTTGCCTGGAGCTGTTGAATTTATGTATATGTGTGTCTGTTTAAGGTTATGTTTTGGGATAATTGTTTTTATAGAAGCTGTTGTTGTTTTCTTAGTGGCTCTCTCATCCTCAGCCTTTGTCACTTGTTTGGCTGGGAGAGAGTAATGGGTGGATCTTTGGTTTGGCCCAGAAAGGGTCTTAGTCCTCTAGCGTGATGATTTGCATACAAAGTTTGTCAGAGCAAATGACTTCCAAGTCTCTCCCTGCTTCGTTTAGACTTGGCAAAGTGTGGGGAGGACACCCATGTGTGTTGTGGTGTGCCTTTCAGGAAGAATTTTCACTCGGTGATTCAGAACTCCATGATGATGTGGTTTCTCACTGTTTTGGGGGCAAAGGTGGCCCCTCCCCACCACACCACCAACCCTGGAGTTGCAGTTCTGCAGATTTTTCCACTGAGCGCCTGACAGCACACACTTGGCTCTTACTGCACCTGAGGACCCGTGTGCTTCAGGGTGGCATTACCCTGGGGTCCAGCTTCCTGGGTTTTACATCCAGCTACAGCACCAAGCATCTTTTGAAGGAGGAGATGAGAGACGATCTATCTTATAGTCAAACTGGTGAAGTCATAATATTTTTGCAGCCAGCCCTGAAAGCTGAGTCACAATGAGTGTGATTCAGACCTTGATTTCTTACCCAAAGCAATTTTGAGAGGTGTGAAGTCAAGAAAGACGCACAGTTGTCACTGCCCTCATAGAAAAAAGCCCTGAGCGCTGAGCTTCTGGAGCCAAGATGCGGCTCAGTCCATACCTGGAAACATTCCAGTCTCTTTAGGCCTTTTACCTGCCTTGATCATGAACGACTTCATTCAGAAAATGCTGTCAGTCATTTGCCTGCCTTTCAAAGTCTGTCTCGTTTTTTATCTTGGTCATATTAGCCATGTTTTGGGGAAGGAGAAAACTTAGCTATTTTCTATAATTAGCATCTTAGTAAAAATCCATAGAGCTAAGAGCCTTGGGATGTTGGTAATGTCTCAGTTTGGAAACAAGAAGTCTTACATTTCAGAGTAGGCAAGCAGAGAAGTTACCTTTTGTCAAATCCAGAAGATATTTGAAAGCAATTAAGATAGAAATGGTTGCCTTAGACATCTGTAGCCTTTGCACATTTTAACTATTAGGAATAAAAGGCTCATACATACGCTGCATACAGACTGGCTATTCTCTGAGAATTCATTTCTGGAGTGAAGGGCAAGGGTGCTGGCTAACGTCAGGAGACCCATGCTCCCAGGTCACAACTTTATACTGAACTAGAGGAGTGACTTAAGGAAGTTGCTCAGCAGACCAGTTCTCAGTTCCCACCTTAATAAATAAAGATGATAAAATTGACTTTGTAGGGTGTTAGGAGAATAAAACGTAGCGAGAGGGTGGAATACTTAACAGTGCTTGAAACACAGTGAGCTCTTAATAATTGGTCACAGTCATTTACATTAATTATTATTTAAACTCCAGAGTATTATTCTGAGTGCTCATGGATTTGTATAAAATTCATTTAACACTCAATAGTGAAACTGGAAACTGCAAAAAAACTAACCAAAGTGGTAAAGGAAACTGAAAAGGAGATCTACAAAACGCAAGTTGGAAAGAACTGAACTGATTATTTACAGGGAAGAAATGAAGGCTGCAGGGTGACTGAAAGGCTGTCTGCAAGGTGGTCAAGGCGTAGTGACCTGGGAAGTCACGCCCAGCTGCTTTCCATCTCCATGGAGGCTGGCAGAACCAGGGCAGATGGGACAGGCCGGGGCCCGGGCACAGTGGAAGCAGTGGAAATGACCAAGTACAGATCTGGACAGAGAGGGCCAAGGGGGGTGCCTTCTCAAAGAAGGCGCCAGAAAAGTTCACGTCAGCACTTCCGTGAACTCCTGAGGTGGAAAGGCATGCCCTCCCCATGGGGACTGGTACGCAGACTTCAGCCTGCACCCCGTCGTGTGCTTGTGCTCCACGTCCACACGTGCCTTACCTGGAGCCGCTCGAGTTAATGCCTGACCCTTTGCTTAGAGCAATGGTTCGCAACCAGGGTCAGTCTTGCCTCCTTGGGGCGCATGGTGCATTTGCCTGCAGGCGTTTCTGGTGGTCACAGCTGGGGAAGAGGGGGCACCGTTGTCATCTTGTGAATAGAGGCCAGGGGACGCTGATACACACCCTGTGGTGCACAGTAAGGCCTTACCCGCGAAGACTTACTGGCCCTGCACGTCAGTGGTGCTGCTATTGAGAAACCCCGGTTCAGAGGAGGAGAGCATCGTAGCGTGGGCTCTCTTTAAGGCTCACTGGTTTATGCCCGAGCATTTTCCTCCGTTTACACCAAACCGTGGAACTGAATGGTTAGAAGACTGTTAAACATTTGCTATTCTGAGAAAATGTGTGGATTACATTACAATCATGTGTTTCTTAGCTGTCTGTTATACTTTAGTTTAAAAATATTTATATTTCTAAATAAGCGACTGACTCTTTGTCTAGGGAAAATAACATATGCAGGAGAGCTCCCCAGAGTATATTGCAGACAACCACCTTCCACGCTTTCTCTGCCCAGACTTTTGGTGGCCAACTAATCTCTGCATTCAAGGCCTGTGCTCAGCGAGATGCAGGCATGACTTGGTGGAGAAAATTCCCCAGGGGCCAGCACAGACCAGCAATGAAAGGAGGGCTCACCAAGAGAGTCACGTCAGCACACACAACACTGATGCTCTGAAACGTGACTTCTCAGTGCTTCTGAGAATAAATCACGCTTTCTTGACTTAATAACACATTGCTGTTTCTAAATAATATAAGTATATGTTGTGTGCGTCCATTTGTAAACTTTCAGAGTCTTCCGAAATCCAGTCACAGCATGAAAACACACGCTATATTTGATCCTTGCATAAATAGCACAGATTTTAATTTTATTCCGGTTATGGATATCTGGCGCGTGCGCCGATACTCTGGGCAGACTGGTGTGAAATTTAATTTGAGCAGTTAAACACAAGGGTGAGAGAGTGCAAAGTAAACAAGCACACGCATTTCCAGCCCTACAGCATTTGGTATGTTAACGGGAAGAGCACCCAAATCCTCTCTCTTATTTTTTCCCTTGTGACAATCAGATTACAGATTGTCTGAAAGGCACGAATCCTCCCTATCTCCCACGCGGCCCTGTCTCCCCCTGAATGTTGCCTGCAGCCATTTCATTTGTGAGCTCTTCATGGCTAGAGTTGGAGTTTTAGTGAATGAAAGCGAACAGGTTTCTTTGTTTTCAAATTTGATATTAGCTGAGAGATTGAGGAGAAGGAAAACAGTGTCCTTGAGAACATCTTGCAAGGGGAGACAGCCGTGGAATTGGAAATGATAGAAGATAGGATTTGCAGTTGGACAGGCAGAGATGGAGATCTCAGCTGGGCCAATTGCGGTGTCTGGGACCTTTGGAGAGTTACATAAGAGTTCTTTTCCTCACTTTATTGGTTAAAAATGGGGACAATTCCAGCCTGATAGAGTTGCTGGGACAGTGCACAGCAGTCGTACCCAGCTGCCAGCAGACTCAGTTTCCTTACTCCTTACAGACATCTCTAAGTCCCACCTAAGTAACATTTGCGGAGGAAGCGCTGATGTTTGCTGTCAGTAATCATCAGTGTTGGTAAAAAGGGCAGCCACTTCCTTCTCCCCACCTTTAACCACCTCGGTTCAGGAATTAGCAAGCACCTTTCGGCCTGCCCACCTCTAGGTATAGCTCATTTGGGGTATTAAGCACACGAAGAGCTTTAGGTCATAAAACACTGACATGTTTGCCAGAGGCCTGTGCCATTTGGGAGTTGGGGAAGGGGCAGCCTGCATGTGCGGCCTTCCCAGGCACAGGCCCGTGAGAAGTAGCAAAATTGGATGGGTGAGTTTCTTCCTAGATTCTAAAGAAAGAACTTCTGCTTACCATTAGTAAACATTTTCGTCTTTACATTCGATTTGTCTCCACAGAAGAGCGAGTTGTCCCCATTGAAGTTTGCCGTTCCAAACTGTCAAAATACTTGCAGGGAATAGTTTTCCGCTGTGATAAATGTACTTTCACCTGCTCCAGTGATGAGAGCCTCCAGCAACACATAGAAAAGCACAATGAACTGAAACCTTACAAATGCCAGCTCTGCTACTTTGAGACCAAGCACACGGAGGAACTGGACAGCCACCTTCGGGACGAGCATAAGGTACTTGCCCAGGACTTCCTGCCTCCCCCCACTCAGCATTCCTGTGGGGAGGGGCCTCGCGGGGAGCCGGAGCTGCATTAGTCACTCCACTGTGGGCAAGGCAGAGTCATGGACTAAAGTAATGTTTACAGTGAGGTTCAGTGTCTTTGGTGATAAAAGAAATGAAAGGTTATTTCAGAAAATTGGAACACATAGATGGAGTTAAGGAAAAATCACCCAGAAAGCCACCACCCAAATCCAACTACTTAACATCTTTAGTCTCTTTCAGACCCACTTTCCTTTGTTTTACATAATTCTGATTGTACTATACATGAAATAGTGTATCTTCCCTTTTTTTTTTTCCAACTTAACATCCTAACAGGAGTGTTTTTCCATACTATTTTAAACCTAGTATTACAAGGATTGATGAACATTTTCTGTAAAGGTCCAGATAGTAAATGTTTTGGGCTTTGCAGTCCAAGATGGTCTCAGTGGCAACTACTCAACTCTGCCCTTGTAGCAAGAAAGCAGCAAAAGACAAGGCATGGGTGGATGGGCATGGATGTGTTCCAATAAAACTTTACTTACAAAGCTAGGCAGCAGTCTGTGCACACACAGTTGCTGGCCCCTCTTCTATCTGACAGCTATGCCACTGTGTCTCTTAATCACGTGGGTTGTCTGTAATATTTTGCTAACTGAAAAGATTTTTCAAGGCATTGCTGTTCATATCTGAACACTATAAGGACTGTAAAAGATGTGTTTTATTTGGGGAGGGGAATTGATAAAGAATAGGTTAGTACAGGGCATAAAATAAGGAGTTTGTGAATCAAATTCTCTTCCAAAGGTCTGCTGATCAGAGGGCAGCATCATACAGGACAGCTTCCAAGGTCCCTTCTTAAGGAATTCATTAGGCACATCAGGAATTGAAATGATGGTTTCTGGTTTTGTGTATTGGCCAGAGTGCAGGGCTGGGCTGTGATTTGTATTGTTTCGTGAAAAGAGTCTATTGAAATGTTTTCTAATTAACCTGCAAATTGAAAACATCTAGTGAGTGTTTACTTAAGGCACAATGAGAAGCACTTTTGATACTGTTTCCTTTCTCCTTGCTTTGCCTCCACAGTAGAAATGGAGTTTTCTTTTCTGGCCTTACAAACCCAAGTTACAAAGATTTTAGTCTGAATCAGCTGCACGCAAAGGTTAGAATTTATGGGGTATTGAGAAGGAAGGCTAAACTTTATCAGCCGTCCACTATTTAATGGCTTTATGGTAACTTTTCTGCTTTGGAATGCATTCATTTTCTGCTGTGTCTACCCAAAAATGAAAGCAGAGAAAAAAATCCTGAATTACCTCACTTAAAAACTTCACTATCCTTTCTTATTCAAACTTCTTGGGGCATTTTCTGCCCCCAAACTCAAAGGAATATCACCCATTTCTAACCAAGTTTTCTACATTTATGCACATATATCTTATTTATGTAACCACCTCAGATATTTGTATTATAGTGTTGAAGCCTTCAAGCTGGTATTTTGAGACAGAGCAAACAAACCAAGAGGGTAAATTCTTCCCCAATTGTACGTAGCAGCTTGTGAGTTGCTGGGGCAACCAGAGAAGGTTAGAAACCATGTAGATATAGAACCAGAGGCTTCCTGAGCAAGCATGCAAGTTGGGGCTTCAAGGTACACGTTAGGGAAATGGGCTGCTCAGGAAAGAAGTGTCCACGTTAGAGCTTTTGGAGCCAAACAGACCGGGGTTTGAATCTTGTTTCAACCATTTACTGCGCAGCTTCAGCAAGTTACAAATTTCTGTTTCTGTTTACTGATTTCTAAATGGGAATCACAATATCTTTCTCAGAAGTTTTGTATGGTTAAATGAGGTCCCAGTATTTTCCACCCTTTGAGACCCACTGTGCTCCTCAGTCTGTTTGTGAGTTGAACTGTGCTCAGGTATAACAACAGCGGCATCTATCAGGAAGGCTGGTGTATTCCTGAAGACCTAAAATATAAAATAACTAGCTATACCTTGAACTTCAGACATGGTCTTCCAGTGTTGTATTTTCACTATGCCATACTATGTTAATTTTACTCATTCTTATAATTGACTAGCTTATTAAGTCCAGTGAGCTGAAGAATTCAGCATACCTAATGATTTTCATCTTGGTCTCAATTTTAAGTTTATGAGACTTGTGCTTACTATGATGCAGCACTTTCTGTTCCCCACTTTCTATTCCTTCTTTGCTAAGTGAGTACAAAATGCAGTTCAAATTTTTGAAATAATTATCCAAATGCTATTTCATAAATAAAGATAACAGTGCTGCTGAAACCGAATTGTTGACTAATAGGCAGTGACATGCACCAGTTAAAAGTGGTCATTCTTCAGGGTGAAGAATATACAAAAGTCTGATTTCAGTATTTATGAAAGGGGTGTGGGAGTGTCCGTGTACCTTGTACTAAAGAAAAGTTTGCTAATAATTAAAACACAAAAGTCAAGGACCATAAATAAGGCAAGAGCAAGAATTTAAAAGCTTAAGAATTGGAAAGGATGAAACTTTTTGTTCCCAATGTAATCTTTATAGGTAGAAAATCCTATATAATCTATTTTTTAAAACTACTAGAATATTAGTTAGTTTAGCAAAGTTGCAGGGTATAAGATCAATATACAAATTATATTTATATTGTAATGGACAATCTGAAAGTGAAATGTAAAAAAATCAATTTCATTAACAGTAACATTAAAGAGAATAAGCTACTTGAGAATAAATTTCACATAAGAACTGTGAAATCTGTCCCCTGAAAACTGCAAAATATTCAGAGAAATAAAATAAGTTAATTCAGTGTATGCTGTACTTGTGGACTGAAAGAGTCAATATTGGTGTTCTTCCCAAATTGACCTACAGATTCAACCTAATCTCTATTAAAAAAATCTCAGTAGTCTTTATTCTTTGGTAGAAATTGATACTAAAATGTATATGGAAATACAAAGGATCTAGAATAGTCTAAATAGTATGGGGAGAGAATTGGAGGACTTACCTTCCTGATTTCAAAACTGAATATAAAGCTGTGGTGATGAAGAGAGTGTGGTCTTGGCATAAGACAGATGGGTAAGTGCTGTGAAGAAAGGGTCTGGAAGTAAACCCTCCTATATATATATGCCAGTTGGCTTTTAGCAAAGGTGCCAACGTAATAAGAAAATTATAGTTTATCAACAAACAATGCTGGAATAGTTGCAATTCCATGCAAATAAGGAACATTGACCCTTATGTTACTCCCAAAACAAAAATTAAATCAAAATGGGTCATAAACTTCCACATGTGAGCTAAAACTATAAAACTTCTGGAAGAATAAGAGAACATGTCCCTTGTGTTAGGGAAATTTTTCTTAGATATGATCCAAAAGATAGGGATATTTAAAGAAAAATACCATAAATTAGATGTCATCAAAATTAAGTTTTTGCCCTTCAGAAGACACCATTAAGAAAATGCAAAGACAGACAAAAGATTGGAAGCAAATATTTACGAAGTAATTATCTACAGAGGAATTTAACCAAAATGCATGAACAAGTTTCACAACTTGATAAGATAATTGAATAAATTGAGAAAAAATTTAGAGTAGACACTTTACCCATAAGGATACACAAATGGCAAAAGGGCACGTGAAAAGATGCTCAGTAAGACTCATCACTGGGGAAATGCAAATTAAAACGATACTACATACCTGCTAGAATGGCTAAAATTAAGAAAACTGATAGTGCCAAAATTATTGGCAAGGATGTGGAGAAATGGGAAATCTCAGTGCCGGTTGGAATGTAAAATGGCATGTCCACTTTGGAGCATTTTGGCAATTTGTTTACAAGTTAAATAAACTTACCTTACAGCCTAGCAAGCTTACGTACCACATAAAGTGGGTGGATAAACAAAACGTGCTATGTCCACACAATGGAATACGATCAGTAAAAAGAAATGGGCTGCTGATACACATAACAACATGGATAAATCTCAGAAGCATCATGTTAAGTGGACAGAAGCCAGACACAAAAGACTACGTAATTTATTATTCCATTTATATGAAATTTCTAGAAAAGGCCAAACTAGGGAGATAAGCAGATCAGATGGAGGTTGCTTGGGGCTGGAGGTTGAGAGCAGGGATGGATTGCAGAGGGTATGAGGGACTTCTCAGAGTGATAGAAGAATTCTTAAATTAGATTGTGGTAGGGGTTGTACAAATGTATCATTTTACTAAAACTCAGCGACCTGTTATATGGTAGGTCCTCAATAAATGTTAATTTCCTACAGTCTTTTCTTATAAAGTTGATCCTTGGAATAGATACATCTACAAGATGCTCAAGATCCAGATTAATGTATAAACTGCCAAAAATAAAATGTGCAGTGGACATAGCAATTGGTTGTACACTTTAAGGTTTACTTTTTTGTGTGTGTTGAGTGCACTGCTCATTACCTTCTTCTACAAATAGCTGTAGGTGATTTTGTGTGGTGAAGAGAATCCTACAGTATGTTTCAGATGTATTTTCAGTGAAAGGATTTCATTAAACAGACTGGATATGCAAAACCGGACTTGTCAATTCTGCCTGCAAAGCTTGTAAACCTGAGGAATGTCTCTCAAGTTGTCAGACTGTATGGTTCCTGGACTGAACAGAACACTGGGATAGCAGGAAGGGTTCTTGAAGTTAAATAAACCATTATATTTAAGAGCTAGATTCTCCAGTGCTCTGGATTTATGTTGCCATGTTTATTCTCAGAAGCCAAGGTGAGGTAGAAAAGAGATAACAAAGCACTATCATTTTTAGGTGACACAGAATCTTATCTTCCTAGACCTTTATCTTTGTGCCACTGAACAAGGAATCACTTGCAATCTCTTGGAATCTAAAGTAAACACTGCAGGCTATTTGAAATTTTCTTTCCCTTCAACTCTTTTTTCGATCTCACTAGGTCTTCTAGAGGCAGACTATTCTATTCTTCCCATCCCTCCCACTTTCTATTCCCTAACCCCCACCACACCCCACGCCCCCCACACCCACACACAAAATGAAATCAGATCAGTTGTGCCATTTATGTGTTAGCAATGCTGGGGAAAGATGAAGAAAATATTTCTTCGAACCTTAAAGTCATGAAAAAACTTTTCACTTCTCACATTTGAAAAAATGCTTTTTTTTTTTTTTTAAAGAAAGTTTAAGTATATGCACTACCTTGTTAGGGTTCTTTATGGTTCTAAAGTCTCTTTGCTAGTTTAAGGAACATAAAAATATATTATCTCTAACTTGGTTTGCTCGTAAAATTGTCATGCTTACTATATTAAATTTAGAAGGATAGTCTATTCAGGCAATACAGATTCACTAATTGAATTTACTTTGAAATGTTTTTAATTTTTTATACAAATGGAGCCTCAGGCGGCTGAACTCTAAGGAACTCGCATCTCTTTTTTCCTCTTACTTGGGGAAGCAATAGAACATCAAGTGCAGTAAGAATCACCAAAATTTTAGTTATTCCAATAAAATTGTTCAGTTTTCTGGACAAATGTATCCACACCGGCAAAAAAAGTCACACGAAACATTTGTTTCCGGCAAAGGAAATGAGAAGAAATAAAACAAAAGACGAACCTTTTCCTCCAAATTATAAAACATACCCTTTGGCCACATTTTTTTTTTTGGATTGTTTAATTTCTGAGATAAGTACTAACAGCTTTAGCTTTATTACCTCTGAGGATTTTTGCAAGCTGAAGGTTTCTCTAGAAGATCATGTCATTTCATCTCTGCTTTCCCACATGTTAGTCTTGCTTATTGGTTTGTCTGTCATAGACCCATTTCTTTCACGTGTTTTGGGAGACAGAGAAATCAGAAGCCAATAAGCAGGAGGTGTGGCCATTTATCAGAGGGAGGTGCCTGGCAGAGCCTTACGTGTTAATTCTCAAGTCGACATTTGAAGATGTTCTTTGCCTGTAACCTTTGAAACTATACACTAATCTCCCCAGGCAAAGTAGGATTTACTTCTTCCTCTAGTGAGGCACTTATTTCATCTGCATCAACTTGGATTTACTCTTAACACGTCTCCTTCTCACCATGGGATGCAGTGTTCTTAAAGTGGAAACTACATTTCTCTTATCTTCCAAAATCTAACCATAGTGCCTGAACACAATACAAGCTCTAGTAGCTGGTTGCTCAGTAAATCAATAAATGAAATCACTTTTCAGATAGGAGATGTTAAGTATCCTATTTGTTTAAGTAAGCAAAATGATACAGGCATCAGCACTTGTCCCTTTGGATTTTGAGTTCAAGAGATTGGTGACAGTGCATCTGGCCAACAGCAAAGTTCTTTGACTTTCTGAATGATACCCTTCACTTGGCTTCCTTGAATACTTGTGACTTGAGTTATGCAGAGACCCTCAAAATGACTTGGTTTTGTCTGGTCTTTTGCTAAACTAGGCTTGGCAGATCCATGCTTTCTGCATCTGGCACAGTGGTTGCAAAAGAAAGTCGATACTCCCCTTGACTTCTGTGCTCCATAACCTCCTGGGTACTTTACCATCTTTTATTTTTATTGTTCTTAGGAAGGTTTTCATTTTGGAGAAAAATTCTCAAGTGAGTCTACTGCTTTACCCCATCAAATATTGCAACAGCACATTATTGTCACAATTCAGTTTTCTTCCTCTTGTGTTTGGCCAGGATACCATGGGTAATTTTTTTTGTTAATTTTGTAAATAATCTTGCATTTCTACAGATGATTTACCTTATAATAGGGAAAGCTGGAGCTATGTAATCTGAAGATGTGCTTTCTAATCCTGACTTATCACTTAGTTCTTTTGTGTTCTGTTTCCCTTATCTACAAATGTGGAAGATAACTCACACTTTACAGAATCGTTGTAAGCGTTAAGTGATACATGTAAAAACCACTGGATTAATTTTTAGCACATATTAGATATTTAGCACATTGTAGGTAAGAATTGAAACAATATTCTAGAAATTGTCTAATTTTACTAACAAGCAAATTTGTATAGGATACAATATTATGAAGTTCTCCATACTTTATGATCTCCCATGGGTTTTTAATGTTATCAGTAAAGTCAAATAACATTTACTGTGTGTCAACTAGATGACTGACCTTATACTCTGCACTGAGCATATATAAAGCTAAATAAGAAATGGTTGCTACCCTGGAAGAGTTTATAAGCAAGTAGATGAGACAAGGTTAAACAAAGAATCACAACCCAACACATTAAGTACTTGATAAAGGCATCAATAAAATACGACGGTGGCATAGTGCAAAGTCAATACAGTGTCACAACTCATCTACCATAGAACTTTAATACACTTAGCTGAATATCCTTTCTAGAAGTTTTTACAAGAGCTCTGATTGAAAACCTCTTTTCTGAGAATTAAAGATTTTTACCTGTACCTTTGTCCATCTTCCTGTAAGAAATCATGCTTTGCTGAACCTTTCAACCACTAATTTCTTTCCCTCATTCCTTCTCTGACTTTGAAAGACAAGGAAAGATCTGCTGTAAACCACCTGATACTTATATGGCCTGCCAGCTAAGAAAGGTTTTGACATTTTTAAATGGTTGAAAGAAATCAAGACAGTAATATTTCATGACAAGTGAAATTATATGAAATTCAAATTTCCGTGTGCATACGTACAGTTGGTGGGAACATAGCCATGCCTATGCCTTCCCATGTTGTCCGAGGCTGCTTTCAAGCTGCCGGAGCAGTTGAGTAGTTGTGACAGAGACTGCGTGGTCCAGAGAGCCTCGAATACGTGCTTATCTGGCCCTTCACAGAAAAAGTTTGCCAGCCTGGGCTGTATGTCCTTCAGAATCTTGGTAGCACTATGCTTTTCTCAGCTTGTGACTGAGATGGGCATTTCTGGTGTAAGAGACAGTTTCCCTGTGTTCACCGGTGTCCCTTTTTCTAGAAATATGAAGTTCACTTCAGTCTTTCTTTTCAGCATGAAATGGCAGTACTAGATGGTGTGAACATCCTGAGTGGGTGTCCCTTCTGAAGGTACAAATGTGAAGGGTTAGGAGCGGGGAGCTCTGGAAACGTTAGGTGGATTTTTCTTCCATCACTGCCCCACTTAATGCCTGCTAAGTGAGCTGAAGACAAGTGTCCAGTTTCATTCCTTCGTGAACAAGCAAGTTTATCTCAGTCTTCCCTCTTAAGTCTGGGTTTTTGCCACCTAAGGACAATCTGAAAATGCACGTTCAACCATATTTTTAAATCATATAATACTTCTCGCCTTAGGCTAAGCCTCAAGTATTGAAATTGTTTCACATGCTAGAGACGGATTATAATCATTCTGCTGAGTGGGTGAAAACCTCAAACAGAAGACAGTTGTGAGGCCTGAACGTTAAGCAGGAGCACAGATGAGTTCTCAGTGTCGTTGCTCCATCGCCAAGAGGCGCTGTGGCCTTGGTGCTGCGTCTCCCCTCAGCGGACAGCTGGCTTCCCCGGGGACGGAGTCGTGGGCTTTCACGAATAACTTCCATGGGATGTCAGGATCTGCACAGTTCTCCAGTCTGAGTGACTGTGTATTTGAACGACCCACCCTTCAAAACCACGTGCAGCCCCTTTTGTCTTCAAAAGGCTGCAGGGGGCCAGGTTCTGAATCTCATAAACTCTTAGCCGTGCTCTTTCTCCCTCTGTTTTGGGCCTTTTGGGAAACAAGGTAACAAATTACTTCTCATCTCCAGAGAAAGGAAGCGAATTTCCCTCTATGTGCACTTTGCACCGCTGAGAAGTTGGTCAGATACCCACCAATCTCTAGGTCCAGAAAGTAATTTACTGGCATGATGATTTCAGAAACCAACTTAGAAATATATTAGAACTTTAATGAAGTCTACACCCTTTGACTTTGACCCTGTAATTTTATGTCTGGAAATTTAGCCTATAAAATTGAAACTGAACAGAAAAGAAAGGTTAATATACAATAAGGTTTATTACTACATATTTTATAGTAAAAAGCCAGAATAACTCAAGACTTGTATGGGAGGACCTGAGTAAATTACAATGCATCTACCTGATGATGTATTATATAGTGATGAAAAATGATAATTTATACAGAGAACATTTTTGCCTTGCCAAGCATTAACAAGCAGGATACACACTTGTATGTTTTAATATGATTACAGAAATTAAATAACCTGTGCACACAGAACAGGATATACAGAAACACAAGAACTTGTTGACAGAATGTATAGGTAGTTGGACCTTAAATGAGCTTTTTCTGTTTTCCAGTTTTTCTTTGTGAACATGTATAGGAAAGAAAAACGTATTAAGTTAAAATGAACACATCCGGTATCAGGAAGTAAAATCAGCACCTACTCTAATCTAGACACTGCACTTTCCGTGTGGGGGTCCAGCTATGAGTCAGATGCATAGTGTCTGTCCTTGTGGAGTTTACAATTCAGTAGAAGGAGGCAGGCTGTAAACAATTGAGTGGTTAAGTTATAAAAGAGGGTGCTACAAAGGCAGAGAGTAAGGATATTTAACCAAGGAGGAGTTTAGGGACGGTCTCCCAGGCGCAGTGACACTGAATTGAGGCTTTACAGCTGAGGGGGCATGGCATGAAGGAGGCGGGCTTGAGAGAATTCCAGACAGGAGGTGGCATGTGCAGAGAGAAGCCGAAAGGCAAGAACACGGCGTATCCCAAGAGTCCAAGTAAGGTCAGGTGATCTGGAGAAGGTAGGCCAGGACAGGGTGATAGCTGGCCATGTCAACTACAGTAAGAAATTTGGATTCTATCCTCAGGACAAGCAGAGACTGACATGAACAGATTTATATATTTTTAAAAAGTCTCATACCACACTGGAGAATAGATGCAAGAGGCGACAAGAATGGACACTGGGGAACCAGCAAAGAGGGAGGGAGGGGCTTACAACAATCCAGGTAAGAGATGCTCCAAAATGCAGCAATGTCTTCCTTTTGTATTATTGGATTGCTGACCCAGGGATTTAAACTATATAGTAAGAACTCAACACTATAGTTTTTTGTGTTTTTTTTTTTAATCCTAGTTACAAAGCAAAAGTTTTAGTTTTTACTTTTAAATCTTTTAGTTGTATAGCAACATTTTAGAAGTCTTCAGGACAAACAAGTCCTGGGGTAGCCCAGGATGAACTTTATACCATGAAAATGTCAGGTATTCTTTTAAAATTGTGCAGAGTCCAAAATGTTAATCGTTTTCTAGTGAAAGGATGGCGGTGATGGGGAAATGGGCAAATAGAGTCCTCAGAAAAACCAGAAGAAGGAAAATAAAAAAATAACATCCAGTTTTATGACAGACATCCTTCTGTCACCATGAGTTCCTTGAGAAGCAGGGGCTCCAATACCTAGAATGAGGCCTGGCGCAAGAGCAGGTTCTTGGGGAGCAAATGAATGAACGAGTGAATGAACACAAACCACTGGATCAAAGATGTTTGAGGATTTGTTTGACCTTCATGGGTTTCATTATTTTTGTTCCCTGCAACGTCCACCTCCACATACCCCATCTCTACACCTACAGTTGCTCTGGCTAAAGATGGGAAATGGGGGAAGGTGGTCAGAAAAGGCTGCTTTTCAAATAGTGGTCATTTAAAAATATGTTTCTTCACACAAATTTCAAAATCGGGCAAACTGGAATCATCCTCCTGTTCTTGAAACACTGGCTGGCAACTCGGAAAACTTTTATTCAGATATTTGTCCTAAATTCTGTTTGGTTAAAATGTGGACTTTGTGGCTAAGCATAATTTTATAAATACACATTTACCATGCTGGTTATAAATGTTTCCAAAAGCCAAAATTGGGAAATGCCACATTCCCAGAAAGGGGAAGGAAAGTACATTTGGGGGAACTATTGTGTTTCAGGTACTGTGCTAACCCCCCTCACTTGTCAGATGAGTACACTGGAGGTAGATGTTGAGCAACACCCACAGTCATGGTTAGTGGCAGACCCTGAACTTGAACTCCCATCTGGCTGATTTAAAAGCCCATGCCCCTTATGCCCTCCCTTTTTGCTTTTATGTCATAAAAACAAACAATCCATTGAGGTCTGAAGGGGTGAGGCATACTATAGATAAAGCCCTAGTTGGGAAGTGGGGCGACATGGAAAAGCCCTTTGGAGACAGTTACTGTGAACTTTTTGAGGGAGAGAAAGATTCCAAGTTCAACTTCCTCTTCCTCTTCACCTTAGTTCTAATTATATTTTTATTAAAGTATCATTGATACACAATAATTATTAATTTTTAAAACTTGTTTTGATGAGCAAAACAAGAACTTGCCTTTCCTGATGTTTAGCATGGACATTGGCGATGACCTTTTCCACCCTCATGTTGTTTTCAAAGTCAAGTGATTTCATGGATTGCACTATGATAGCTAGAGCCATCTATTGTTTCTTTTGTTTTAAATGAGCTTTTATCCTGAGTTCTCTTCCTCCTTTTAAATGCTGCCTGCGTCCTCCATGATGCTGTTGGGACAGTGTGAAGCCTTTCCACAGGGCTGTTTTTTGGCCCTGATACCCTGAGTCGCTCTCACATCTGTCACAGTTGATGCTGGTGTTCCCATCTGCCAGGCAGATGGAATTGGTGGTGCTCAGTAAATCTTTGTTCCTGTCTGGTCCCAGAGAATATTTGGGGATTGTCTTGTAAATTTCTCCTTTCTTCCCCTGTGCTCTCATTCCACGCTCTCTCCTGGGGCAGCTATGGGAATCGTCCTTGGAATCTAATTAACGATGGGTGTCCTAGCTCCTCAACTAAATTGTGAGCTTCAGGAGGCCGGAACTGGGTCTTGTTCAACTTTGTAGGCCCCTCCCCTGGTCCCCAGCGGGAGCACAGTGCCATCCACGGAGGAGTAGCCCATCGCTATTGACAGGCTTGAGGCATTTTGGCAGCTTGTGTCCTGCCTAACCTGCTATCCCTGATAATTGTATGCATCCAACTGAAGAGGTTCTGAAAAGAGATGAATGAAGAAGGTATACTGGGTGCCACCATTTGTATGAGAACCCCAAACAGAACATCACTATAGAGTTTTCTTAGTTTTTATTTCCCCTGGATGAAAGTTTGGATTCCCACATTATTCTAACCATATTTTATGTAAATGAAAATCAGCGTAGTTAACACTTATAAAGGATTTTTAGGGGCTAGTTACTTAGATTTTCTTCAGATAATCCCAACCTTGATAAAATAGACTTTGGTCAACTTCTAAACAGCAGTAAAATAACAATGCTGTCTTCCACTTAAACTGGAGTCAGGAATTGAATGGTCATCATCTGGCCTAAGCTGGGACAGCCCACAGGTTCATAGGATCATGGTGAAGAGGCCTGTGACCCACTGCTAGTTTTCAGGGGGACTTACAGAGCCTCTTTGCCTCCAGAAGTATTTGAAACATAGTTTACAAAAACCATACTGTTGAATTCAACTTAAAAAAATGTTTATTTCACACCTAGTCTCTACCCCAGCCTTCAGGGTTTGATTTCTTGACTAGCTCACATTTTTTACTAAGTCAAGTAAGGAAGGTCCAGTGTTAACAGTTTCATTAAAAATAGTGGGTTGTGGGAATGAAGGACCGAACCACCTCTGAAAGAATCAAAGGAAAGCAAAGGACCTCTCAGGCTCCTGGTTCCGGAAACACAGTGCTAGGAGACCTTGTTGGGGAGATCCTGCCCCCAGGGAGAGCTCCGCTCCGTCTGGTGCATCATCCCGTCACTCCTTTGCCCCTTTTTTAGGTGAGCCGTAACTTTGAGCTGGTTGGACGGGTTAACTTGGATCAGCTGGAACAGATGAAGGAGAAGATGGAGAGCTCCAGCAGCGATGACGAGGACAAGGAAGAAGAAATGAGCAGCAAAGCTGATGACAGAGGTTAGTCTCACCCCTGCCCTCCGAGTCCCAGATGGCAGCCAGCACGTCCATGGTGAGACAGAAGGGAGGCAGAAGGTTGTTGTAGGAGTAACAGAAGGAACGATCCTTCTTAGTTAAGGAGCAGAACAGACTGGCTTGAGATAATGTCAGGGGCCATGTCTTTGTAAACTATTAACAGCTATAGAAACTCGAAGGAAAACACATGTTCTCACTACAGCTGTATGTTTGCTAAAAACTATATGCAGTGATTTGTTTTTAATAAGGAAAACTGGTGTCTAAGGAATCTTCAGAATAAGGACAGGCAGACGTCAGGATGGATGACACTGAGGCTATGGAGGAATATAATTGAACTTCCAGTTGAATGCTGCTTATTTTAAGTGGCTGCTGCTGGGTAGACACTGCTGAGCTGGTGAGGCACAGCTCCAGAGGACTGGAGCCCTGAGCCCTCTCCCTAGGCACCTCTGCCTGGTACTTTTCTTAACCCCTTGCTGCAATGTTTTCTTTTTAAAGAGAGAGAAAGTGACCAACTTCTATGCTTCCATGAGTTTACAGAGAACACTGGGGATGGTTTCAAGGGAGTTTTGAGTTTTGTACTCTTTCCAACCTCCTCTGGGTCTGTAATTATTTTCAAATAATTTTCTATAAAGTTTTTCAAAAGTATATTTAGTTACAGACATTTACATGATCATGATCTAGAGTTGGTTTTCAGTATTGGTCAAGACAGAATATGGTAAATCACCCAGAAGGTGCATATAAGAATATGGTTGAGGTGTGTTACGTGAGTTATTGCGGATTTATGAAATGCCTGTGGGTAACATAGATGTGGGAAATAAACATTATAGGTATCCCAGTGATGAGAACAATGGTGTCGGTTGCTGTTATTGAGGATTATGACCAGTGTTGGCTTTATATTCAATTTTGTCTTTAACTCTTATAAAATGTAGAGGGTTCTGCCGTTGGCCTCCTGGATCTGACTGTCAGTTGAGCTGCTTACTAGCTGTGTGGCTTTGGATAAATTATTTTATCTCCTTGTGCATTTATCATCTCCCAGGGTTGTATAAAGCTTGAGTGATGATCCACAAGACATTGCCCAGTCCCTGGGACATGGTAATCACCTAGTAAATGATAACCCTGCACTATAGGTGGTACTATGGTCACTTCACAGTAGGGAAATTAAGGCCACAACATCCAGTGCTGGAGGTTAGATGTAGGTCTTCTGGCTCCAAAGGCACCTCTTTTATACCACAGACTGTTTCCCCTAACCCTTCAGGAAGTGGAATGTTCTTCACGGAAGGGACCTGGCCCTGAATTCTGTCCATTGGGTGGCCCTTAGGCGTCACTCCAAGGTGTACTTTTGCAGAGTCTGTTTTTCCTGCCTACAAAAGCCTGTTTGGTGGCCAGTTCCCTCCAGGATTCTGCCTGTTCTTTTTGCTGACCTACCCCTGCGTTTGCCCCCCACCCCCGAGTCCACCCCCACTGTGACACCATAGCAGGAGACCACAGGTTTGTGAAGTGGGGTTCCAGATGGGCTCCAGACCTCCAGCCAAGAAAGACTACAGCGGGGGCCACTGGCCGTGTGTGCCAGTTCTTCAGGACCCGCATTCCCACGGTCAGCCTGAAGAGTAAAGGGACAGATCGGATATCCTCACCCAGAGGCTGATGGCCCTTGTAAAGTTACAGCTTCTGTTAATAGGGGCCGTAGTAATCCATTTCTTACAAGGAAAATAGCTGTGATCTGAGAAGCGTGGTTTTTTAATTTTCAGGGTTTTTTTTTTCTTTTTCACATTTCACAAATATGTTCTTAGCGATGAGTTCTTGAACGTCTGTGCGCTGCTACTCGAGTTTTCTGGAAGCGGATGCCTTTGACAGAGGGTACAGAGGCTCCTCTTGCTTCATTATGCTCGGTGCCCTGCTGCTGCTCTTAGAAAATAAATTATCCCTCATTGGATGCTGTGACTTTTCAGTCTAGGGCTGAGCACACATGATTTCAGAGGTTATAAGCACTGCAGAGCCAAGAACCCCTTTTAGCCCGCCCCTCCCCTGTGACTCCTCCAAAATCAAAGCAGAGGAAATCAGAAGAAAAAAGATGGCAGTTGGGTGGGTGGTGCACCAGGCAAATTTCCTTGCTTGCCCACCTTGGCCACCCCATTCACGTGGACGCCGGGGCATGAGACCCGCTCGGTATGACGTGAAAGAACTCTGTGGTGTCTGGTCACTTCTCACTGGAACGTGTGGCCTCCACGTTCACGGGCCTAACCACGTGGGGGGAAAAGTCTTGGACTTAGAAGCATGTTTTCCTCTCTCAGAGGGTGGGGGGTTTACCTGAGTGACTGCTAGTAATGTTAACGGGAAGCCCGAGCCCAAACCTTCACATCGCTGTGGCCGATCCTTTAAAGAACAGCCTCCTTTGTCCCGTGTCCTTTGAGCCAGTTTCCCACCATTAGGTATGTTCTTGCCAACGTGAAGAAATGGTGCACAGTAGCCTTGGGGTTCCGCCAGCCGGTCTTCCAGGAGCAGGGAGCGGGAGGGGGCATTAGTGCGGCTCTCGGGGCTGATGGAGAGCTATTTGATGTGTGACAGGTAATGACTGGCCGCCGCCTTGGAGGATGAAACAGCATGAGCCATTGGAGAGAACAGATGACTGGTTTCATGTTTCCTAAGGGGAAGAGAGTAAACGTGCCAGGAGCATGCCCCCTGTTGGCAATGCAGGCTTTCCTCCAGCAAGCCTAATTCAGGGGCCGCACGACCTTGTGGCCGCCCCATTCCTGACATCCTTTCGTTCAACGCGAGACCCAGGAAGAGGGCTGTCGGTGACCATAGTTCAGGTCCTGCCTAGGAGGCTCAGAGGGAATTTGAACGAGAGGAAACCAGGCATGAAGAAATCAAACAACCCAAGCGGCAGCCTCCCCACCCCCTCTCATTATGCAGTTGGGAGGAGTCAGGAAGGCATTCTGTTGATTTCTTGCCCGAGATAATCCCTGCTAAGGAATTAATGCGCAGAGCAGATGGCGCCGACTCATTTCCAATGAAAAGAATCAAGGAAGATAGTCTGTGCAATTATTTTTAATGGCTTGTGTGGTGATCTTCTTAATTTGTGAGAAAATGTTTCATCTTTTGTTAAAACTGGCCCCATTCACATGGCTTTTTTGTGCTGAGGATTAAGGCAGCGCAGAGACACCTGTCCTGTTAACGTCATCCTGAGGATTTTATGAGGTGGAGTAATTGAACCAGGAGACATCATCGTCTGAGGTTTTATATGGACAGGCACAGAGTGATTAGAAATGTAGCGAGGATGAACATTTCCCTGCACGCTGCCCTCACTTTGCAGTGACTGCAGAAGTGGGTCTTGCTGTTTATTACCTGCACGAAGATTTGGCCCTCTGTGGTATAAGGAAAGACATACGGGCTTGGGACTCAGGACAACACAAAGGCTATATAAGCTCCTGCCTTCGAGTTTGCCAGGAGGAGTGGCCTGGAACCAGCTAGCCAGCCAATCCACATCTGTCAGGCCCCTAACGCGTGCCCAACGCTGTGGAGGAAACAAAACAGCCACAGTCACTATTTGATGTTTACAACAGACATGTCCAGAAATGTCTGTATATCTCCACATTCATGAACACCGCCAATGTGGAATAGAGGCCAGGCAGCCAGCCAGGATCCCTTGCTAGCTGAGGAGATGCCATCACATGCCGGCCGCCCTGTGGTCCAGGATTCATGTGCATACTAGGTTCTTTGCTTGGAGATCTCATTCAGTGCTTGTGGCCACCTGTGAGGTGTTGATTATGACATCCGTGACAGATGACCACACATCGTGCGCCCCCAGCCTCACTTGGCACCAGTCGAAACCCTGAAGTCTACTGTGTGTCACCTGATCCAGGACTTTTGGTGGCCTCTGTCTTTTTAGTGAGCCAAGATACATCTGTGTCCAGTAGAAAATGAATAGGTGCCAACTGATAGAGCATCACAGAAGGGAGAGATTCAATAGGAAAAAATGCTGAGAAGTCACTGGAACAGACAAAAGGGGTTCTTCAGGCAAGAAAGGCTGAGCTTATTTGCGCAAGAAAGCAGCAGCTGGGGAGGTGAGGAGACCTAGAGCCCAGAAACCAGGAACAGTGCTTGAGAGCTATTAAGAAATACTCTTAGGTGAAAAGCTAGTGGGGAGAAAGTACTGAATCTGGAAATTGCTTTCTTGAATGGCTTTTCAATGAAGATTCCTATTGACCTACCTCCGGCCTCCTCCCACTGCACACAGGTAACAACTTCTTTCTCTTCACAGACCTGATGAGATTTTCTGACCGTGGGGCCGCTATTAACACAGAGAAGCGATTTCCATGTGAATTCTGCGGACGGGCATTTTCACAGGGCTCTGAGTGGGAAAGGCATGTGCTGAGACACGGCATGTAAGTTGAGCCATCCCAAGAACACCTTTGCCCAAAAGTGAGAGGTGGCAGGGAGACCAGGTTCTTTTTTGGTTCCCCTGACAATATGGAGACCCCTCATTTCCGGGCATGGGAGGAGAGGCAGCTGTCAGGAAGTAGTTTCTCCCTTTCTGTTATTTTTTTTAAATGGTCACCCAGACAGAAGTTGAATGAGAAGTCATCTTTGGGAATGACAAATCCCACTCAAGCCTTCGTGTAGAAGTTTAGCGCTTTCTCTGGCCAATGTCCCTTCAGCTTTCATTAGCATGACATTCTCTGATAGAGCGTGGACCGGGGTCAAAAGATCTGGCTTCTGCTCCTGCCTCTGTGATGACTCATTCCCTGAGTGGCCTTGAACATTCCCACGCACCTCTTGGTGCCTTCAATGCTCTGCCTCGGGGACAGAGCCAGCTTCTGCCTGCCTCCCAGGTAGGTGGGAGCATACCTGTAAAAAAACACTTAATGAAATCCTTGAACAAAAGACAGTCCCCTAGACAAGGCGCTCTTAGTACATCAGACACAGAGAGAACCTAGGAGTTGGTCCTTTCAGCAGAAAAATGCCCTGAAACCTTTTAACTGTCTAAAACTCAGAGAATATAATATAACTAAGCTTTCCCAACATAGGGTCCATCTTCAGGTTTTTGCTTTTGGTTTGTTTCTGGACCTGTCCATTAAATCTTTAATACCTGAGTCGTTCTTTTAGTCTTAAGAAATAGAGCCAGTCACCAAGCTTCTGGGTTCTGCTGATGAGTTGAGCATAAGAATCATTCTTGCTGTTACCACATGTGACTTACGACCCAGTAGAGGAGGGAACTAGTACAGTTACGTGACTGCATGGTGTAATCAAAGTGTTGTGTAATAGCGGACTCTTTGGTAGGTTCAGATCTTTAATAAGACATCGGAAAATAACATGACCCAAGGTGTAGCAAGGATAAATTCCCCATAATTTAGTCCAACATCAGTGGCATTTGTTCAGAGGGAAAACCCCTAGGCATATTTTAGGATCAGGGAAATAAGGATGCTTGAGTGTTTTCTGTGTAGTGAGGAAAAAATATATACTCATCTGTATCTACCCACCAATTTTTTTCCAGGGCATTGAATGACACCAAGCAGGTGAGCAGAGAAGAAATCCACCTGAAAGACAATGTGGACAGTATTAAGATGCCCTCTATAGAAGAAAAGGAAGATGACGAGGCAGTCGGCATAGACTTTTCCCTAAAGAATGAAACGGTAGCCATCTGTGTAGTCGCTGCTGACAAATCTCTCCTGGAGAATGCAGAGGCCAAAAACGAATAAGTATTTGGTGAAACCCTAAATCAAACCTTACTTGAACCGTGATGAAAAAGTGGGAGGGCCAGCTTGGGCTGAGAAGGGGGGGGACAGAAAAGAGAAGACCGAACAAAGCTGCTTTTTAGGACTGAACAATCTATTTTCAAAGCACTGGTACCTGTGTGAGTGAGTATGTAAATTAAAGTTATTTAAATGGTTGGAATATGTGGCTCCTTTTCCATCACCCCATCTTTTCTTCCGGATCTTCATCATGGAAGTATCATTTGTTGCGGAACACGGAAGCACCTCCCGTGCACACAGTGTGCTTGGTGGGGGTCTCGGACAGTATATGGAAACAGAAGCTCCATGACAGTAGAAGACTTCTCTTAGGGGAACAACTTTTTGACGCACAACTTTTGGTGCGTTTTTCTAGTTTTAATACCTTCAGCTTTTTCAAGACCTAACTGCAGCCGCTTTGGGAAAAAAAACAAAAAACCAACAAAAAACAGAAAACAAAAAAACTGCTTTGCATAAAAACAGTCACCTGTTTCCTAGTACCTCAAACTTAACCAAGGGAATTCTCTGCATTTGTCAGTACTACCTGTGGTCTTTGTGGTTAAATGTAGAGAGAACTGCTGGGCAAGATGGTGAATGGAGAAAAAAAAGAGTTTTAAAGAAAGGAACACAAATTGTGCTTAAAATCCCCACGTGGGTTTTATTTCTTAAAATACTGTGATTTTTTTAATTATTTTAGTAAAAAACAAAACAAAAAAAAGAAACAGACTTTAATTATTAGATAACTGTTTGTGAATTGTCATCCTTTATTCCAGGTAAGCTGTTTATTAGTGTTCAACTATAATTTAGAATCTGGTAGATTCATGTGAGCTAATTTTAAGGTGACTGTGGAGTTTTTGTTTGCCACGTTTATTTTCTATCAGTTTGAGTGTTACAAACACAGCACAATTCAGTTTTTCATATAAATTGTTTTTTGGTGTGTGTGTGCGTGTTATTGTTTTAATTTGGGGGCAAGGGAGATTTAGTTTCTTGTGAATAGGAATGTTTTTATTTTAAACATGGAAATAACAAAGAAGTTAACTTTTTTTTAATTTAACTAAAGAACCAAACTTTTCGGCACAGCTATGCAGCTTGTGGGCCAGATGAGGATGTCCTCTTCACCCTTTTGTTGCTTGTCAAATTAACACATTATCTGTCTCACACAAATAATTTCTGTTAGGGTGGGCTGGCTTTTGTGTGTGATTTTAAAATCTGTGTTCTGTTTTTGTTTGCATTGTGTTTTGGGGGTTTTCTCATTTATTTCGCAGGCAGGGGGATGTGCTAGAATCCCATCCCTTTGGTGAGAGTGGACAAGAAATACTTATATTTTACAAGGAGCCTGGAGAACTTTTTTTTTTAAAATCTAGCTGCCAGCTGCTTGGTTTCCCCATATTAGTTTTTTCAGGAGGGAGCAGCTTAGACTAAATCTAAGTCTACATTTATAATGTTCTGATTGAACAAAGGGTTTTGCTCCAAAAAGTAGAAAAAACTTTCCTTGAAGCCTAGGTTTTAGCAGCCTGTGTGCACGCGTGCTTGGATGTGTGTGTGTGCTTGTGCGCATGTGCGTGTGTGTGAATTCTTTGGTTTTCATGTTTTGTTTTTTTTTTTACTTGGAAGGGTTGCGGGAGGGGGAGGGAAGTAAGGGAAGGGGGATTGCTGAGATGACAGTGTCCCACACAGCTTCAAATAAAATCCATGGAAAGATACTGCATTTGTGGAATAAGTGCTTACTTGAAAAGCATGTTCTTCTTTTATTTTCTTGCTGTTGAGAATTTTTATTTGTAGGGCATTTGTTTTAATTTAATTTCTTTTTTTTTAGGGATGGGGGCCATCATGTGGAAACCAGAAAATGGGGAAAGTGTGAACTATCTAAAGATTCGTTCTGTGTCCATATTTGTTTTTAATTGGCCTCATTTCAGATGTATTAAACAGTTCCATACCTGGATTGGGTGTGTGTAATGGTTACCAAAAAACAAACAAACAAAAAAAAATAGAAAAAAAAAAGAAAGAAAAAGGAAAAAAAAAAGAAAATAATTGTGACATGCTTTTATCACTACTTTATTTTTCAATAACATGTAAATATTGTAATCCATTGGATTTTGTTTTGCTAACCTGTTAATAAAAATATGGGACCATTATCCTTTTAACAAGGCTAGAATGTCATTTTTTTCTTTTTTCAAACATACCGCATATTTTGTGGCCGCACATTTTGGATGCATTATTATAATTCTGTTGACTGTAATTACATAGAATTTACAACTTTTTTTTTGTTTGTTTAATTTATACAGAGGACATTTTTTTTCAGAGCTTAAGAGAAGAAAATAAATAGCAAAATGATAACCTATTGACTCCAATAATCAGTGTTTCCCAATACTTGCTAGAAGATAGGGAGATCTGAGTTCTTGAAGCCAAGGGTTTAAAAAACAACAAAAAACACACAAGTAGGTTATTCAAGTTGTTTGCAACATACATTTTGTAATGAAATGTGAGAAATTAATAAAGAATTTTTTTCACATGTGTCTGTGCATCTGTTGTAGATCATTTACAAATAGGACTACAGATACAAAACATAGAAATTATCTCACCGCCTTTCAGTACATGTACAGTTACTTCAAGCCACTGAATGTACACAGGTGTGGAAAGCACAAAGGTAGTACTAAGGTGAGGTGTGAGCTGGCATTTTAAAATGTTAATAGGTATCAGATATTTATCACCAACTTGGGATTTTATAGAGGGAGTGTTGACCGTTAAAATGGGAATCAAAGTGGTATATGGTCAGAACGAAGAAGTTCCAGGGATTAAACAACATTCGGAGGCCCCATAAGCGTAGTTATCTTAAACTGACTGAAGTCACAACCACTGCAAACTCTTCCTGTGCATCCCACACCAGTAATTACCATCATTAACTTCTTTGAGCCACCCTGTGATAAATCAAAGGAAAAATTAATAGTCATGAAACCTAGAAGAAGAGTAAATTAAAATCAACAGCCCTGATTGGTAAACAGAGCTGATTTATACGGTCTGCCTGCGTCAGTGGAGCGAGTGGCTCATAGATCATTTGCCCAGAGCTCATTCTAAAAACTTGGTTCTCAGCCTTACACATCTTTACCCTTTCACAAAGGAAAGTTATTAAGAGACAAGCGTGTAAAACAAAAAAAAAAATTGCACAAATCAGACCCAAAGGGAAAACGAAGATTGAATAGCAAAGTGATAGAGAACTGGCAAAAATGCATTTGAGAGGCCCCACCTACTCAAAAGGGGGCTGGGCAGTGCATAGTCCTGCCTCCCAGTGTGCCCAGCAAGGAGCCTACCCTGCCGCCAGCCTCTACCACAAGCAGGAACTTAAAAGAAGTTCCTTTGTGAATGGTAGTGGAGATAGAAACTCTGTGTTCATTGGAAAGCACAGGTTGCTGGGCCCATCACCCATGCATTTAACCAATATGTTTTGATCGAATACTTGGTGCCAGCCATTGTGTAACAACAAACGAGACAGACAGGTGCCTGAGGTTAGACACGCCCTGTGGGAGAAGTGGCCACCGCCGAAGGCTCTCGGGCTCACTGGACCACCAGCTTGTCATTGTCAGGCCTTGCCCCGCCTCTGTGTTCATGCTGACGACCTTGGGAAAAGATGGCCTTGACTGTGAATGCATTTTCTCCTATGGTCCGAAAGCACACATTTGACGTAGGGAGGCATGTGAGAAATCGGTTACTCGTACACATTTGGTGAATCGTTAGCCCTAACCGTAACGAAAATGACTAGGATATGCTCTTGCCTTGTGGCTTATCCATATTTAAGGGCCAAGGGTATGACGGGACAGCACTCGGGCACAGAAACCATAAGACACTTCAAAGCACTGGGCTCATCATGTCCTGAAATGTCAGTTATTTTACGAATGCCCTGCCCTGCACGTGCTGCTCCCTCTGCCTTCGGTGATGAACTGCTTTTCTTTACCAGAATTACCTGCCCGTTAAGACTCAGTCTAAGTGTAACTTATGCTATGAAGCCTTCCCTGACTCCCTACATGTCCCATGATACAGAAGGTCACCCTACTTATCACCTGTCCTTTGTCTTAATAAGCGTTTGTTGAAGATGCTTCTCTTCCCCACCCCCAACTCCGACTCAGACTAAGTAGCTGAGACACATTGCTGTCAGATGCAGCTAGCCTTTTTAAATTCAAATATATTCCTGTTGATACCAAGTGTTAGTTCTCATCTGATTTGGCATCAATGTTAAATTTTCGGAGCTTGAGATTGCTTTTTTAAATAAGTAAAAATATGCAGTTTGGTAGATGAAAAAATGTCTTTGTCTGAAACTCTAGGCTCTCTCTGAAAAAGCATCAAAGAACTGAGCAACAGCACTCCCCCTCAAGAGGTCACTTCGGCCATCCCCTCTCCTCCCTCACCCAGAGGTGAACAGGAAATGGATCGGGAAGTCCACCGGGCCTGAACACTAGACATCAGAGGTGACGGGCGGTGGAGCAGGGGCTGCAGAAGCCAGCATTGGGGGCGAGGACTGTGAAGATGTGTAGCTGTGACAAGTGGGGTCCGTGACTGTCAAGACGCATACTGGCCAAAGCAATCAGGCAAGGATGGAGGTTGGAGCTCAGGATGCAGGGTTGCAGGAAGACTATTTTGGAATAGGAGTGAGTTGGTCGCGTTTATGATGCTGGCGGGAAGGAGTGGTGTCAGTAGCAGGGTGACTGACAAGCGAACTCAGCCTGGGATCCAGGACTCGGTAGAGCAGTTGGCTTGGCAGATGAAGAGCGACTCTTTAACCTGAGGGGGGAAGTAAGAGAGGGAACGTGTTGTGGCGAGCATCTGCAGGTGGGAGCTGCAGGCGGGACTGAGCTCATGCTGAGGCACCTTGTCTTTGAGGTGGGATCCAAAGTGAGCGGTGGGGGATGAGGCGGAAGAGAAGCTGAGACTTGGAGCTGCGGCCATACAGAAGAGGCCTTGGTGGAAGGTGGGGACGCTGAACAGAACTGCAAACTAAAACAGGTACTATGTTGCCATACAACAGAGTAAGCTCGCTCAGAGCGTGCAGGGTAACAGACCTTTGCTAGGACTTCCCTGTCAGGTCACCCTTCCACACGCACCACCACCACCACCACCACCTAATAAAGGAAGTGGAGAGAGAGTCAGCTCACGACTCAGAAAGGATACTTCCTTCCTCCGCCTACTTAATTATCTGGCCTTTTCAATTAGGAGTGAAAAGCAAACTTGCCTTGTTTCTATTCACAATTTCTCTCTTGAATTTGCTCCCATTAATGAAACAGCTTAGTTTGGTTTAGCTAACTGCATGCATGACTTCCAAAAACCACATCACAATGCGGGAGGAATGCCGCCTCTAGCAATGCTACAGCAGCTTAACCACATTGTTTAGAAAGAGAGGCAGGGGCAGCGCCAGTGCCGCTGAAATCCATTTAAGATGTGTGAAAACACAAGATTGAAATTTTGACCTTTCCCCGAAGCTGCAAGACCGCCTCCAGGGGGCTGTTTGCAAGACGGCAGCTACAGGCCTGGGCCCATCCACGTCTCCCTGGGACCCTCGCTCCCAGTGGCCTGTCCGGCTGGGAAGCCCTGCCTCTGTGCGTCCTTCTGACAAAGCACCAGCCTAAAGGCCGCTGGGCATTTCGGAAGTTGAAATGTTGCTTATGGAGCAGCCACTGAGGCCAGAAGAGGAAGGAAGAGTCGTCAAAGGGCAAATAGAGGAGGATAACCTCATCCAGATTGTGTGGGTCTCGGTCCACAGTAACCCACTGCCTTTTCAGATTTGCATCAGAGGCTCTACCCCTGTGGGTTTCCTGATGCTAATCCAGATGCCAACATGCTTGAGCATCGTGGGGCAGGAGGAAGGGCACCGAATGTGAAATTTCATTAACATGACTGAATTTTTCATTTCATTCATGACTGTAGATGGTAGTAAATACAGCACAGCTGGCTAAGAGTAGAGTCTGCAGCCAGGCTACTTGAGTTCAAATCCCAACTCTTCCAGTAACTGTGCGACATTGGGCAACTAACTTAACCTCCCTGCACCTCAGTTCCTCCACTGTGTGGCTGGAGGAAGATGTATTTAGTCACATATATGTTACAAGGATTACACATGTGCATCCGTAAGGCATTTTATACAGCTCCTCCCCATAGTCTGTGCCCAACTGATACTCCATCATCATCCTCATCACTGTGGTTAACTCTTCAATGACTTGGAAACTTTGTTTCCCCATCTGTAGAGAAGGCACAGTGAGGTCTTTCAAAGTGGCTTAAGGTGAAAATAGAGAACAGGACATGTGGCCACTGATGCTACATCTACTGATTTTTCTCTTGCTGGGCCCTGCAGAAATGTGAAAAGTGAGGCTTCTTCACACAAAACATGTAGCACCAGGAGATATTTAGTTCACAGTATGGGCTCTGTGGTCAAACATCTGGGGGTGAGTGCCAGGTCCTCTTCTTTGTTGCTTTGAAAACTTGGGCAGAACTGTAGCTCTTCTATGCCTTGGTCTTCATACAATGGAGAATAATGCATTACTGTGTGAAAATGCCATGAGATAAGGCAGAGTGTGAGCCGTAGGAGGTCTGCAGAGTATGAAATGCATGTTTCTTGGGGGCAGGGGCCCTCTCAGGCTTCCCATTTCATTCCTGCACCTCTGAGCACACCTAGCCCCATTGTAGGGGAGGCCCAAGAAGCACCTGTGGCCTGACTGACCAAGAGGTGAGGCAGGAGAACATCAGGGCCAGTTTCTGAATGGAGGTGTGGCCCTAGAGGACCTTGATTTCACCAGTAGCTCACCTGCATCAAGTTGCTGCTCCCAGCCTCAAAAACTTTGGTAGCAGGGAGGTAGGTGCCACTCTTATAGATGAATCTTCTTTTTTAGATGCAATTCTCTTCAAGTCTTAGAAACAAAAGTGTTGCTCTGTGTAATGTTTCTGTGCAGGTATTCAGAGGATGTTGCAAAGTTCCTGCCATTCGCTCTGGATCGCACTGCCTCCTACTTGCCGCTGCCAGGAACGAGCTTTCCAGAACCCACACGACAGAGAGCCATGCAGCATAGGTGGAAGTGGCATGAGGAGATGTCTGGTTTCTATTAATTATCTTAAATCAGTTAGTCTGGCCAGACGCAGAAATACAGACACTGTCCTGGTGTAATCTAAGCACTTCCAGGACTCTTGCTTATGAACCTGGCAAAGATGCTGGGCGACCCTAATTGGCTCAAGATGCTGGGCAATCCTGATTGGCTTCTCTATCACACTTTGAGAGCCCCTGGCAACAAAGGGTTCATGTCACTAAGGAATTAAAAACGACTACAGAAGGAAGATGATTAGAATGAAGATAAGTATCAATTGAGGGCAGACTATCAGACAGGCACTATGCTAAATGCTTTTACATGCATTGTTTTATTTAATCCTCATACATGTATATGAATAGAGAACAGGCTTTTCTCACTCTTCAGGTTTATTGTCCAAATACACTCAGTCGTTTGGCCCTAAGTCTCCAGTGAACCAATATGCAAGACTATTCGGGGACAAAACAGTCCCTACTTTATAGCCTGCTGGAGGGAACTTCCTGAAATTTAAATCTGGGCCTGTCTCTCTCAGGCTTAAAGCACATCTCCTTCCTCCAGCAAATTCCCATTCATCCTTCAGTTCTGGTCTGACACACCACATCCTCTGGGAAGCACTCTCTGGTCGCGAAGATAGGGTGGGGCTTTACTCCCAGTTGTTCCCATAGACTTCTGGGCTTACGGATATCTCTGCACACTCAGAATTGAAATGTTCCGCTCGCTTGCGAGCCCCTCTCCCTCCATGCTGAGTGAAGACTGCCTCACTGACTGAGCTCCCAGGGCCTGGCACTGTGCCTGGCACAGGAGGTTGAATCCGTTAGGTGGCTTTGTGTTGCAAGTCATAGAAAATCCCAACTCAAAGTGGCTTAAACAATGAAGAAATGTATAATTTCACAAAATCAAAAGTCCAGCTATACAATGGGAAACAGGATCAGTGGTTCAATGATGCCATCAAAGGTTTCATTCTGACTCTGCTCTGGCCGCCACTGATGTCTGCTCCACCTTAAAGCTGGCCCCCCTTGGGGTCACAGCACGGCCCTCAGTGCTACATACTTTATTGCTCACATCCTGAAGAGAGGGAAAGCTCTCTCCCAAGCAGTCTAGAAAGCCTTCCTTGTAATCTGATTGGATCAACTTAGTCTGGCCTACACGTACAGCCCCAGATCTCTGCCAGGTGATCGCCATCACCGACTTAGACTAACCATGATTTCCATCTGGAATAGGAATGGAATGGGGAGAAAATCTGGGTTGAATTAAGAAGGAGGGAAGAGGAGCTAGATGTTGGCCAGACAACAGGTATCACCCTTTGTATAGGTGCTGACTAATTATTTGGTGAATGATAACATACAAATGAAAGCACGGCCTGGTGTTCTCGGCTGTCCCAGTGTGAACTCCACCCACAGAGCAGGAGGCTCGGAGGCTCTTGGGGCGGCTCTCCTTGCACTGGCATGTCCTCAGCTTCAGGAGCCTTTGACTGGGCTAGGCACACCGGATCCTTTCCAATCTGGGGCTTCTCCTCTTCAGCAGACCCCTTGCTCAGAAAGGGCGATGGTACACTTCTCCAGCCAAGGGGAAGCATTCTGAGGGTTGCAGGCAGTGTCCATATCTCCTTCTCTCAGACCATTTCCTGAGCTAACCTACTGCTCTTCTCTTATGACCCAGCGCCTTCAGTGCTCAATCATTGTCAAGAACTGGAAATCTCTCCTGGGAGACGACTAAGAATGATAGCCCTTCTTACCAAGCCTGTGTGCTATTGATCAACCCAACCCACTTCTCAGGGAGGTGGTGAGATGGTATTACAGGTAGAACGCCAGCTCCACTAAGGACAGGGGCCACAGGAAAATCATTTACCTGTTCTAAGTCTTCTTTTCCTTATTGGCGACATCGAGTGTTCATAAAAAGAGCGCTGCCTCCCCTACTTCAAAAAATGGGCTGCTGAAAATTGCCAGAGTAGGAGAATCTGGGTTTGGGGAAATTAAGGCCTTACAGAGAGAACTGAGGGGAAGGAAGGGTAATATTAACAGTAAACCTATGAAAAGTCTTATGAATATACATTTTTAATTTTTCCTAAAATAGAGTCAAGAAAAGACGCAAAATGTCAGTGACATTTAACACATATTAAAACACTAATAACAAGTGCTATCCAATTAATTTCTACTTACCATCCCTTGCTTGTAAGAAAAATTTCAAGATCACCTTCCCCTTACATATGCCGGAAAATGCTCAAAATTCAGACTGTGGGCATGAGGCAGATCAAGAGGAGTCGGGTGCTGGCTAGTTTGTTCTCAGATTCAGGTCTCCACACACATATATGCTGTCTTTCTGTTGGTTCCCTCGGGTTTCATTTTTCTCCTCTTCCCCAGAGACCCAGGCTCAAGGCACCTCTAAGAGCAAACTCCATGTGCCTTCTGTCCACACCAGGCCTGCTCCTCCCCTAGGGCTCCCAGACTCAGCGAAACACCACCACTTACTCAGGCACCCAAGAAACCAGGGCACCAGCCCTGCCGTCTCCCTCACTCTAGCTCCTCTCCACTCAGTAGGTTCCCAGGCCTGATTATCCACTGCCTCACTCCAGGTGCCTCTTGTTGATCCCATAAAATGCACATAATTCAGTACCTACTTCACATGTTGGATAGAATAAACAGATGAGTTAAATCTATGTAAAGCACAAAGAACTGTGCCTGTCAGTTTGATAAATATTAGCTATTATTATCCTTCCCAGGTAGCCTTGACCCTGAACCATACTCCCTAGGTTATGTGCTTCCATATCACCCCATACATCCCTCATCATGACCTGAACAAACTGAACTCAAATGGCATCACTCAAGTTAGCATTCCTTGAGAACCTTCATGGGGTTGCACTGTCTCTGCTCAGAGTAGGTCCAGGAGCACTGAAGGGACATAGTGAATGTTAGTTGAATGACTATATGTTCAGGCCAAGAGGCCCTTTTCCCACAGCCTGAAAGCCATCCCAGATGACTTACAGAAACTCCCTCCCTCTAGGGCTTCTGACAAAATATGGGATGCCTGGGCCCAGCTCTCACCAACCAGGGGGCAATCCCATCAACTTGCTGTGTGAGTCACATGACAGACAGGTTACTCTCTCACTTAAAAAAGGGGAAAAAAAAAACATGAAGAGGAAAATGAGTAGTCATCACTGTCAGCCTTGGCAAATAAACATTGCTATTACACACTCCAGAACTCAAGGAGCAACACATAATTAGGCACAGGTTCAATCATCAGCGAGATGCAGGTTAGGTGAGAGCACGAGGGTATGAGTGGCTCATTTGCAGCGCAGAAGAGGTGGGGATGTTGATTTTCATGCAAACACTGTCTCTAAGATTCCCAATTAAATAAGCGCATTAATATTTTTCAGTCGCAAACTTGGCAAATGCTTTTTCTGAGAAAAGGAGCCAGGGAAGTTGTGTCAGTATGTTTCTGAATGGCAGCAGCAGATTCATTATGGCTTTCCTTGTTTTCTGAGTATAAAAGTGATATATTTTCTTCATGAACATCTTGAGAAATATAGAAAACAATGAAAAAGAAAATGAAAAACTGTAATGATCTTATCATACACTTGGTCCTATCATCCATTTGATTCACTCTACATCAGGAACTCAGTAAATGAGCTAATCCTGTCCTGTGGCTTTAAATGCTGTGTTTATGCTCATGATTCTCAAATTATCTCCAGCCCCATTTTCTCCACCTAGTTCCAGACTAAGTGTTAAACAGACATCACAAACGCAATATGGCCACAATAAGTCTCTTGCTTTCTACCCTTTCCCAGCATAACTGTTTCCTCCTCTAATCTTCTCCATGGTAGTAAACACCACCACTATCCACCCAGTTGCTAAGTCAAAAATTAGGGGTCATATCCTAACCTTCATACACATACAGTGTATCAGTACATCTTAATTCTATGTCCAAAAACATCCAGTTTCCTACACCTCACCTCTCTACTGCCATTACCCAAGTGCAAGAGGCCAGTATTTGCTGCTTGGGATAATGTAAAACCAATCCTGTAACTGATTTGCTGGCTTTCTTTATTCTCTGTACCAGGGTCAGAATGATACCTGGTTATTTCCTTAAGCCTGATAACTAAAGGTAAGACTGCAAAAATATAAATAAATAAATTAAGGTCTTATTTATATATGTGTATATACCCAAGGAGATTTACAGAAATCATCCCCCAATATCAACTGTACCAGCAGGGTTTGGGTGTCTGGGTTTTCAGATAGCCAGTTACACCACCTGCTTAGCAAGCTTGGATCTTTTCCTTGGTTTACATTTATGTCTCTTCCCCTGACTGAAGCAATGATTACCTCTTTGATCATTTCATGTCTATATAGCAGTATGAATTATCAATCTATGGCACAAGTGAATAAAAAAATAAAACTTTTAAAATATTTTTTTTCATACTTAAACTAAGTATCTTTCTGGAACTCACATGTCTAGTGGCAGAAACATCTATTTGAATCTAAATAAACTCAATCACTTAGGGGTTTTCTCTGTTACCTCAAGTTTAAACTCAAGTTTAAAATAGCATAGCATATGGCTTTGGCCCAAGAAAAGTCAATTTGATTTTTCCCACCCCTCTTGTGCTCATGACCTCAGATTTATCTAAACAGATGGAGGTAGTGGGATGAGAAGGGGCTTTATAGAATCCTAGCCCCAAACAGAAAAATGGGAAGAGGATCTGGTTTACAGCTGTCATCTGTCCTTGCTAGAACTTTCTTTTTTGTGGACCTTGGACAGACAATGTCTGTCCCTTGCCCCACTATCAACTCCAGACATCAACTGGTCTAAGTAGTCTATGTCTGACTGTTTATCAGCCTTTGGGTTGCTTCTTTCTCCCCTTCTTTGTCTAAACCTTCCACCTTCAATTTCTTCCCGCTGAACTCCTTTTCTTGTATCTTGGGTGTCACAGGGAACTTTCAGTCTTCCATGGCAGTCTGAGGTCATGCAAAACAGAAGGAGCTATCTCGGGCTCTCTGTGTGTCTTGCTTCTGTTCCTCCCAGACCAGCATGCTGCCTCTCTTGGGTCACACTTGGGGGCTCTGTACAGGTCCTTTTCTGCAGGTTTTCCAGACCTATCACCTATCCAAATGTTCTTTCATCCTCTTGTCTGGGATTAAGCTCGGAAGAGAGAATTAGTGTGGTAGAAATGTAGATGCTAGGCTGCCCAGATCCCTCCCTTTTCATGGAAAGGCTTACTGCATAGCTGCAGAGTAAGTGCAGTGGGCAGCCAGTCTCCAGCTATCAGCAACTCCCAGGTGCAGAAAGCCACTTTGCCCAAGACAAAGCCCTTCCCAGAGCAGCTTGTATTGATGACCAAGGTGGAGAGCATAAAGGTCCAGCCACTCTGCCCAACAGAACAACCTTAGTGAATAACACCTTCACTCCAGTTTCCTACAGGCCAAGGCTTTGTAAGGCTTGCGTCCCAGTTCAATTTCTCCCTGTGCCTGATCTTGAGTTCTTTACCTTCCATTCTTAGGTGTCAATTCCTAATCAGCATTTTGTACCTGGAACTTTATCTCAGAGTCTACATGCAAAAAACCCAACCTGAAATATTTGCTAAGCTTAGCCATGTTCAGCATCCCTTCAATACCCATGTGACTCCCTTACTTCTCCCATGACCCCTGCCCTTCCCACCCCTGGAATCTCTACAGACTCTACAGAAATAGACCAATCATTGGAAGCAACCTAAGTGTCCATCAGTAGATGAATGGATAAAGAAGATGTGGTACATATACACAATGGAATATTATTCAGCTATAAGAAGAAAACAAATCCTACCACTTGCAACAACATGGATGGAGCTAGAGGGTATTATGCTCAGGGAAATAAGCCAGGAGGAAAAAGACAAGTATCAAATGATTTCACTCATCTGTGGAGTATAAGAACAAAGAAAAAACTGAAGGAACAAAACAGCAGCAGAATCACAGAACCCAAGAATGGACTAACAGTTACCAAAGGGAAAGGGACTGGGGAGGATGGGTGGGAAGGGAGGGCCAAGGGGGGAAAGGGGGCTTTATGATTAGCAGACATAATGTGGGGGTGAGGCACGGGGAGGGCTGTACAACACAGAGAAGACAAGTAGTGATTCTACAGCATCTTACTACGCTGATGGACAGTGACTGTAATGGGGTATGTGGTGGGGACTTGATGATGGGGGGAGTCTAGGAACCGTAATGTTGCTCATGTAATTGTAGGTTAACGATACCAACATAAAAAAAAAGAAAAAAAGAAAAAATGAATAAAAAAGAAAATAAATAGACCATTCATTAAAAAAATACTTTTAGTATATTTTTATATTTTAAATTTTTATGTATTTCTTCATAGTTTGTATAATTATATTTGTATATTTTTATTTTGTATCATCACACAATCCCCCCAGGTCTATTGTAAATAGCATAGCATAGTATATGGCTTTTGGCCCAAGAAAAGCCAAGCTTCTGAAACTCAAAAACCTTTTCTATTAACCTTTTTTCTTTGCTGAGACTTTGAAAAGACTCTTGAAACTCAAGATTGAGAATTGATGCCTTTGTTCTCTCTTGTTTGGCTGTGGCCTCCCTTCCTTGAGGCAATGAGCTTAGACTGCCCTAGCTGCTGCCTGCAATGATAGAAGGTTCCCCTGGTATATTAGAAATGTGGAGGTATGTGCTGTGTGTGGAATGGAAAATACTTGGGTCAACTCAAAATCTTATCCTGACTAATTTGGCAAATACCTATAGCCTTTCAACCACTGAAAAAGGAGCTCTAGTCTGTGCTGGTGCCAAAACCCAGACACAGCAGGTAAAGCCATGGCAAGAGGGAGAGCTCTAAGATCATGACTGTCAGTAACTTAAAGCCAAAAACTTGGAAATAAGTGTTCTCCTGAAAAAGATACGTGAAGTCACTGAAAGAGACAGAGTCAGCATTCTGTAACAGTGGTGGCTCTGTTGAGACCTCCCCCTGGAACCATGCTTCAACTAACAGACTGCAGAAAAATGACGCTGTGCCTGTTCTAGGCATAGGCCCTAGGATCTATCAGCGTCTAACTTCTGTGGGCTTAGGAGCTCTGAGCCCCGTGTGAGGAGTCTGGCAATGCTGCTGGAGAAACCCTGTGGAGAAGCCACATGGAGAGAGAGGTCCTCAGATTATGTGAAGAGAAAGGAGATCCAGCCATCCCAGTATCACAACTGAGCCCAACCCCAAGTGACCCTCAACTAAAAACAGCCACATGAGTGACCTTCAGTAAGATCAGTAGAACTGCCCAGCTGAGCCCAGCCCATTTTGAAGAATTATTTGAGTCAGTATGTTTTCTGTTTCAAGTCATTATGTTTTGTGGTGGTTTGTCATGAAAAGGAAGTTGTAGCTTACAGGCCTCAGGACCTTTAGGGCAGGTCCTCAGAATTATGCAATGAATTTATCAGACGTCTTGATGCCATTAAATATTCAATTTAACTTACTCCCTGTGTGCTAATTCCAAGCTCACCCAACAGTCTTCCAGACCAACCCCCATCCCCAAGGCCCTGCCTGCCATGCAGTTCTGACTTTAGAGAAAGAAGGTACTAGTAGAAGATTGGTGAGAGCTTTCTTTCTGGATTACAGACAGCTGGCTTCTCACTATGCCCTCACATGGCCTTTCCTCAGTGTGTGTGGGCAGAGAGAGCAAGCTCTCTGTTGTCTCTTCTTATAAACATACTAATCCTATTGGATCAGTGGTCCACCCTCATGACCTCATTTAACCTTAATCACCTCCTTATATGTCTTATCTCTAAATACAACTGACCACACTGGGAATTAGAGCTTCAACATGTGAATTTTGGGGGACACAAGCATTCATTCCATAACAATGGGTGAAGATACAGGCCAATTAGGAAGCGGAAGGGAAGGGAGTTGAGGAAGGTCCTGTTTAGTGGCCATTATTTTCTGTGGCCTAAGATGTAAGATGGCCTAGCTTGGATGGATGGTCCAGCTGGATGGAGGGCCTAGCTGGATGATGAGTGGGATCTGGAGATGATGGTGGCCAGAGGAAAGGAACAAAGTCAAGGAACAGAACAGCTGGGAATAAGGGCAGGAGGAGGCAGGACAGTGGAAGCCTTGTTAGAGAAGCATGAGAACTCTGATGCAGGCAAAGGCATGGATTTGAAATGAAGTGAATCCAGAGCATGGCTAAGCACTTTGATTTGGGAACCATCAATAGTTTTGGAGCAGGAGCAAAGATAACAGAGCAGTGAATTTATTCTAGGAAGAAGAACAGTGTGTGTGTTTGTGGGTCTGGGGGGTGGAATGTGGGATTGAATGTACTTGAAATACAGTCCATGGGATCCAGGCTAGGTTAGGAAAGGAGCACACATGAGTTGGAATTTAATGGGAGCAAAAAATGTGGATGGGATCATAAATATTGGGATAAAAGTAAAGAGAGAGCTTAGAAATACCTGAAAAATAACCTCTTACTTCACGAGAACTTGTGAAGGATAATGGTCCCATCTGTATCTCAAATGGAAGAACTGGGTTGGTAGTAGCTTGATCCTCCTTTCATACTTTGTGCCTTTCTCCCTTGGGATGGACAGCCTAGCTGGACGGACGGTCTAGCTGGACGGATGGTCTAGCTGGACGGATGGCCTAGCTGGACGGATGGCCTAGCTGGACAGATGGCCTAGCTTGGATGGATGGCCTAGCTGGACGGATGGTCTAGCTGGACGGATGGCCTCGCTTTGACAGTCATCTGTTGGATCATTTTTGTTACAATGTCATAGAGCTAATGGAAGATTTGTATGAAACTGGATTTAAAAAAGAGAAGTTCAACTCTAAAGAATTTCACCAAGTCACAGAGAAACACATTTCCTAGGCAAAGCAGGATGATTAGTTGAGATATTTGTGATATAATAATTAGAGGTCAGTGGTGAGAGAATTTTTCCTAGTCATGTCCATACCCTTGGCATAGTTAGAGGCCACCAGCTCTGCCATTCCTGGATGCATGACCTCAGGCAAGTAAATTATGTTTCCTGAGTGTGTTTCCTCATCTTGAAAACAATTTCCCTTCCAGGGCTGTAGTAATGTGGGAAGAATGGAATAATTGATATGAAGTAGTGAAAGGGTTAGTCATAACTACTTTGTTGAAGTGCCCAACCATCAGAGGTTTCTTTGAGGCTCATCTTTTTAAGACTGGACCTACCTGAAGGATGTGCTGGTACAGGCTTGACGCTCTAGATGAATTCCCTCAGTTCCCATCAAGAGCCACTGAGGAAAACTGAAAGACAGATGAGCCCATGAAGGAACAAGAGCCTGGTACCCATGTCAAAAGCAGCTCCTGAGTCTAAAGCAGTGATTCCCAAGCATGTTTCAGCATCACCTGGAAGGCTTGTTAAAACATCGATGGTTGCATTCCATCCCCAGAATTTCTGACTCAGTAGTTCCAGGGTGCAGTCCGAGTATCTCCATGTCTAACAATTGCCAGGTACTGCTGATGTCTGGGAGCCCACACTTTGAGAACCACTGACCTAAAAGAACTGTGACCTGACACGGTGTTGCTTCCCAGGTAGCCCCTTCTCACAGCAGAGCCAATCTTGCTTCCTGTCAGCAGAGGAGGACTTTTTCCATTTCACAGAGTAGTAAGGACCCTTGTTCCTTCTTTGCCAACCAGTGGTCAGAAGCAAAAGTTCTTGGCTCTTAGTGATTAAACAGTCCTACAGCTGGATTGGCTGGTTGTCCAGGGAAGAGGGTTTAACCACACACCTAAATGAATGGGTTTGATCAGTAATTAAGTGAACTGTTTCTGGAATGACTGTGATGATGAAGCCGTGGTCACACTGCACGATGCAGGAGTTAGAAGTGGTTTTGCCTGTTCATGCTGGGTTCAAAAGGCCTTCAGGGAGCAACAAACTGAACCACACACAGAATAAATATAAATTTTAAAGCAGGGAATAAGCACTACTGACAGGTAATGGTGAAGGGAATATGCAGTGTTGCTAAGTGTTGCTTCTAAAAGTCTTTCTCATATGGAAATTACCAAAGTCCCACAAGCCAAAAAATGCCAGGCCCTTGCCTCTCAGCCTTCCTCACCTTAGGCACCTGCTGGAGCTGGCCCCGCAGGGCACTAACTGCAGAGCACCAGAAGTTAAGGACCCAAGAAGCAGGAATTTCCGATCATCCGAGCATCCACCTGCCAATGGGCGGGGCAACCCCACTGAGTTTCCAGAAGCACGGGGGCAGCAGTTTGAGACACCTCAGGCATGGTGGTGGTTTCAGGTGTGCAAGGTATGGGTCTCATTCCCAAAGAAGGCCACCCCGGTTCCTTTGCCAGGCCAGTGCTGGGCCTGTGACGGGGTGGTGGTCCTGCCTACAGAGCCCAAGCCTGGCACCAGAGGGGTTTGGGGGATTTGTGAGTATGGGTGTGTTGTTTTATTAACTTGTGCTTGCAGCTGGGAACACTGTTCTATTCAGAACAAGTTCAAACTGGACTCTGAAATCAAAAAACCTAGTTTTGAGTTCTGCTCTCCCCCCCTCCCCTTTCATTTGTCATTTTGAACAAATCTCTTAGCTTAACCAAGCCATAATCCCTTAAACTGTACACAGGGAAGAAGGGTAATTTCTGCATGAAGGCAGTGGGGGGATAAAATGAGATAAATATGTGAAAATGTTTAGAAAATAAAATTGCACTATAAAAATGTGAGGTACTATTTGATATAAATATGGCCTAACACACATGGCCTCCCTAAACTGAGGCTTTATTTGGTCCTTCCTCAAAATTAGTGATCCTTTCCTCCTCAGTTCATCTGGACCTCAAAGTATCTAAAGCACTTTCACGATGAATTTTAATGAGTTGTTTACTAATCTGCCCGTCCCACTGGACTATGAGTTTCTCAAGGGTAGAGTCTTACTGATCTTTATTTTCCCTCTGATGTCTACTTGCACATAGTAGGTTCATAGTAATTATTAACTGAATGAAAAAAAATTGTTAATTGGATGAAAGAATTTGCCAGGACCTCTGTGAGTGTACCAGGAAGTGTCCAGCTCAGACAGAGCTTTCACTTTCCTCCTTTGCAACACTTTTTGAAACTGTAGCAAAATGCCCCCGTCGACAAGGTGCAATCAGATGGAATGTGCTCCTGGCGAGGCTACTGGCTGTCCTACAGGTGCAAGTGATGGACACAGTGGAGAAAACGCATCTTAATTGGTATCGTGAAAAACATTTCCCAGGTGCTAGGTTGGCTGTAAGTGCCATCTGTCCTGCCTCAGAGGAGTAAAGGGAAGAATACCTTTCTCCAGGTTCTGGAGACAGTGGAGGCCTCAAGATAAGCTGTTGATATTAACTTGTCTGTGCTCCACCTGGATAATTGCAGGCAAGGGACTCTGCCTAGGGTTTCTATTTTGAAATCAAATGGATGAGGCAGTGGCAGGTCTCTCATTCCCAAGTGTTTAGTTGCATTTGTTACCGGGAATTCTGGGGAGAATAAGAATGAAACATTTTTTTCTGGCCTTTCCTGGAAGGTTTTATGTCAATATACTCCATACTATTTGATGTTTTATCTCCCAGTTGCAGAAGAGATGAAATTTACATCATACTAGCCCTCACTTCTCTTAAACATACTCTTTCATTCACTTATCCACTTCACCATTCCTGAGTTCCCATGAAAGAGCTAAGCCCTGTGTTGGATTCTGGGGATGCCAAGGAAGACTTGAGATTGTTTCTGAACTTGGGAAATTCACTGTTTTGGATGGGAGGTGGTGAAAGGGCTCAGACATGAAAAAAAATATAATACAGTGAACAATGCAACAGGGGTGTATACAAAGAGCTCTGAAGGGGGAGGGAACAAAGCAAAAAAGGAAAGAGGAAGAAGAAGAAAAGGAAGGCCCTCAGCTATGTCCAGGGATCACAGTTCCTGTTCTGTTGTATTATCTGTGCCTCCTCCCTCTGAGGACTGCCTCTTCCCCACCACTGAGGTTCCTATTAATCATAATGTTTCTCTGCCATCCAGAAGGAAGTCATGTGGTTCAGACCTAGCCAGTTGTATTACCATAACCTGGCCATCTGTCCTCTGTGATTGATACAAAGGACAGGACAGAACCAAAAGAGGGTCAAAGAGGGTGTCTATGAGACTGGCTCTGAGAGTGCTGAGAAAGAGAGGGCGGCTCTCTCCACCAAGACCATGAACTACCTGGCCATACAAACGGGACTGCTGGAGGCCTTCTGTTGTAGGACTGGCCAGGCTCTGCTGTGGTAATAACCTCCAAATCGTGGGGACTAACAGCAAAGGTTTATGTTTTGTTCTACTACCAGTCCACTGAGGGTGGGCTGAGAACTCTGCTCAAATCCCCTTGCTTGTGACCAAAGCTGACCAAAAAGCATCTAATTCAAATGCTGTTTGTCACTATAGCTGGGCAAGAAGGTTGACTGGATGGTCATGTACTACCGGTTTAATGTACTGGCCCAGAAGCGACACATACCACTTCTGCTTACAACTCATTGGCCAGAACTAGGGATGACCCCCACCCCATCACAAGGCGTCCAGGAAAGGTAAATTGTCCATGTTCCCAGAAGGGGGGGTAATCAGAAAATTTTGGAGGACAGCAGAACTGATACACAGGAATGTATCTATGTACATATAAATGTATACAAATATACAGATGTATATGTATATTTGTATATATGCATATGCATATATACATATATCTCTTTATAGAACTAATATATGTATGTGCCTATTTATATGTGTGGGGAGAAAATAAGAGAGACAAATAGATGGATATATATATTGTATAGAGAGAGAATCCCCAATGGCATTATAAGCTAAAAGATCCCTGGGACTTACAGCTACTTTGGCCAATAAATCCCCTTATGTCTAAGCTAGTTTGCTTTGGTATCCAGTATATATACAACTGAAAGAGTCTCAACTAATACAGGAATTGCATAGGGTTTTCAGATAAAACCACATTTGAGTTTCAGTTTCTTACCTAAAGGAGGGCTGGGTGCTCCAGAGGGAGAGAGAGAAGGGAGTGTGCAACACCCTGAAAGAAAAAGGCATGTTGAGGTGTTTGACACAACTGCATTTTTACTGCGTAGTCTGGATGATTGTAAACATGCACAAATTTGAGAACCTCTATTTTAAAGAATATCTAGCTATTCACATTCCAAGAGTCTCCCAACCTTTTTCCTTTATTACAGCAGATACTCTAGAGACTTCATACCTGTTACCTACCACACTGACCCTGTGGAAACATACTTTTAAAAAATTTAACTCTATATCCTTGGCTTTCAGTGACTATAAGCTTCTTGAAAGAATGACCAAACAATGAATTTATCTCTTTATTCTTCCTAAATTAGGGGAATTCCCTTCCTGAGACAAATGCTGGCACCTGTAGTTGGGGTACGGCTTTTCCCTGACACTGACAGATGAAGAGCCTATGAAAAGTGAATGTATGGAAGCACACACGGTTCCTGCTTCGGGGTCGGTTAGGTTCGTTTTGTTTTGCTGGGGGAACATTTTGTGCATTCAGTAACATTAGGATGTTAACACCCCTTTACCTGAACCTCATGCCTTACACCACAGAAAGGAAATAAAACTCAGCGAAGAACAGTAGCCTCATCTTTAGTAACAGTAATACATATAATAACATAATAGTAATAAAAATAGTAACAGCAAAAACTTCTCTTATGTCTAGCTCTATGCTGAGTATTTATAAAATCCAATTCTGCTTTCAGAACTTCCCTGTGGTAAGTATGGGCATCCCCATCTTAAAGATGAAGACACTGAGGCCCCAGAGAGTTTGAGATTTTTTAAATCATTTTCCTGCAGCTCGTGGAAGTCAGGATAGGAATCCAGGTGTTTCCTTCCCATCACACTTCCCTCTCACCCTATTCATGTCCCTAATACAGCTCCAAAATCCACTGTGTTCAGTTCCAGGGGTGTGAGTTTCTGGCTCTTTCAGCTTCTACAGGGGGAGGAGAACTCCCAACAAGAAGCTGGAAGAGAGAGGGAATGGCTGTTAGGAAGGAGGCTAGCAGCGGCTGCCCTTCCATGTCACAAGGGACTAAGTTGAAAATACCAGGAGTGTTTCCTTCAGAGGAGAGAATAATGAAGAGAGCATGGCTGTCCTCTGCAAACCTCCTATGTCTCTCGTGAATGCCTTAGAAGGTAGACCTAGGACAGTGGTGATTTCAGTAAGAATCATCTAACACCAGAGATCAAGAGAATGGGCTTGAACAGAGGGGATGTAACTCAAGGTGTTCAGACAGATGGGAAGGTGGCAGGCCGTGGGGAGGTACAGGTGCTCTGGAGTCGGACAGACCTAGATCAGTCCAGCTATGGCATATCTGAGCTCTGCGACACAGGACAGATTCTTTAACTTCCAGTCTCTTTCCTCATTAAAAATGAAGCCTACTAATACCTCTTCTGCAGGCTTACTGTGAGAATTAGAGGCAACACACGCTCAAAACCACAAAGCAATGGAAATAACAACATTATATTCATTGCCCTAGAGTGGACATCTCCCTTAGCATAACTTTTTTAGATTCAAGAGTCAAATGGGACGAGTGGAGTACTGAAATGTATTACCTCTAGAGATTTCGTGGGGGTCAAAATGTCTTTATTAACCACAATTTTCCAAAACAGGAATGAATTTCCTTCATGATTCCTGGACAACACTGTGGAGAGCTGACTGCTGGGTGGTGGAAGTCTCTGCACAGGACCTTTTTGCTGTGTGTGTGTTATGGGAAGGGGCAGGGAAGTTCCCATAGTACGTGGGCTGCACCGCCAATAAAGGATCGAGTTACTCTGACGTAGAGGCAGGCAGCGGAGCTTGTTATCTACCCTCGATCTCTGTAAAATTCTCCCCACTGAGTTTACAGATGATTGATTGTTCATTCCACATACTGTAATTGCTTCATTAGAGGCTTCAGATGGTTCATTGTGTTGGCAACTTCCTGTAAAACTGTCTGCACAGTCAGGGCCAGACACATGCCACTTGAGTCATCAGGATTTGAAGCATTTGTTTGTTTGTTTATGTGCCTGTGTGTTTATTTTCAAAAGGCAACATATTACACAGGATTTAATCCCCAGGCTGGGTGAGATCCTGCCAGATGGGGGGCAGCCCACCGGCAAACAGAATCTTTCCTTCTGCCATCCCTGCTTACCACAGGGCGTCGGTTACCATCCGTTCACTAATAGCTCTCTGACTTCTAGTTCCAGCCCCGATGTCCCTCATGAACTTCAGACTGAGAGAGCCAAATACTTCAGGACAGCCCCACCCTCCCTTGGGTCATCCCACAGGTATCTCCAACTCAACACCAGCAGTCTGGAATCACCACACGGTCTCCCACTCCCCGTTGGCATCCCAGCCATGCTGTGGCACGCACAAGCAGATGTCTGCCACCGCCCACTTGCCCTCCTTTCCTTCATGCTCTGCACCCAGCCACCAAGCCCTGTGACTCCCTCCTTCCTCAGCGGCTCCACTCCCTCATTCCCATGGCCACTTTCTTGGCCCAGGCGGCCTCTCCTTCTCCCAAGGAATACAGCAACAGCCTCTTCCCTTCGCGCTCCCTCCAGGTCAGCCACAGCCATCTATTTAAAACTCAAGCCGGATAATATCACTTTCATATTTAAAACCTTTCGAAAATTTTCCGATGTCCTTAGGAAGTTTTAACTGACCATGTCACATTGGATTTTACTTCTTTTCTTAGCACCTTGTATGCCCTCCTCTTCCTTAAAAAAAAGTTCCTTATTGCTCATAGCCTCATCACTCCCTGATGTCAGGGGCTACGTCTTTCTCATCACCACTGATTAACCCTGTGATCGGCAGGCTGCAAGCCACAGAGAAGTGTCTGAAGAACCGCCCAGTGATCCGTGGTCATGGAAGAACCAGTAGGAGGTATACTTGTTAGCTGACTTTTCACCCCCTGTTCTAAGATGGTGTCAGGGATGGAGAGAGGAACACTTCAACATGGGAAAAACATAACATAATCAGCCCACTCTGAGAAGGGGATACAAGGCCCCTTGCAAACATGCCCCTCCAGCCTCAGATCCAAACTCGACCCGCTTCTCCCACCTCCATCACTGAACAGTCTGTGTTCAAGTGACAGGAACCATCTCTGCTTTCCAAGCGCACGATGCTCATTCACGTCACCATTGCTTTTGCATATGTTGCTCCCCTGCCAAGACAGCCCTCGCCCTCCTTCATGCTGGGGAAGTTCCATCCAACCTTGAAAAGTCAGCTCAGTGACCATGTCTCTGGCTCCCCTGCGTGCAGACAGTTGCTCTCCCTTGTCTTAGTCAGCTTGGGCTGCCATAAAATAACAGCATAGACTGGGTGGCTTCAGCCACAGGTATCTATTCCTCACAGTTCTGGAGGCTGGGAAGTCCAAGATCAAGGTGTCGGCAAGGTCAGGCTCCGGTGAGCACTCTCCTCCTGGCCAGCCTATTGCTGTGTCCTCACACGGTGACTGAGCAAGCTCTCTGGTGGCTTTCCTTATTAGGACCCTAATCCCACCAGGAGGCCCCCACCCTCGTGACCTCTCTAATCCTAATTACTTCCCAAAGGCCCCACCTACAAATACCAGCCCATCAGGGGCTAGGGGTGCGATGTGTGATTTGGGGGCACACATAACATCACGCCTCACTACATGAAATCACTGTAATGGTCATGAAAATTGAACGCTTCCTCTGGGCTTCTTATTCTTTATTTCATGCAGTTCTCATTACTGTACTAAGAGGTTAGTACTTGGTCCCCGTCTTGAAAATGAGGAAGTCGTTTCTAAGTGGGTAGACCATTTGCCCAAAATCACGCAGCCACCAAATGGTGGCCCCAGGCCTGGCAGCAGGAGCTCCTGACCCTGCAGCCAGGATTTATCCACTCTGCTGAACTGCGTAGACCAGGAGTTGGTCAATGCTTTCTGTAAAGGGCCAGGCAGGCAATATTTTAGGCTTTTTGGTCCATACATTCTTGCCGCTGTTTAGCACTGCCATGATATGCAAAAGCAGTGACAGACAAATACTAAATGGATGGTGATGGCTGTGTTCCAGTAAAACTTGAATTATGGACTTCAGAATGTGAGTTTTATATTGTTTTTACTATTTATGGCACATTTATAGTGCCACAAAATATTCTCCTTTTGATTTTTTTTACCGCAACCATTTAAAAACATTAAAATTATTCTTAGCTCACAGGCTGTAAAAAAAACACACAGCTGGCTGATTCCTGGCCTAAACTACAGTGAACTTTAATAGCAATTTTTCTTAAACACCAATACCTCCTGACCGTCTTTAACAGAGACACAACATATTGAGGGGGCCTCCAGCAGCCCACTTTACCCCGCTCTGTCTTCTCACTTGCTATCCCCTCTGCCTGGAATGTGCGTCCACCCCACAGCTGCAGGGCTGCTTCCTCTCCTCCCTCAGGCCCCGCTTCAGTCGTGGCCTCCTCAGTGAGGCTGTCTCTGGCTGTCCTCTAAAACTGTGACAGCCTCCTTGCCACTCCTTATCTCTCTTATCCCACTTAATCTTTCTCCTTAGCACTGCTGCTGTCCAACCAAGCGCACGTTTTCCCCATTCACCCTGCTGACTGCCTTCCCAGGCTGGAATGTGAGTTACCTGCAGGCAGGAAGGGCCTCTTTGTTCACTGCGGTAAGCCCAGACCTGGGAGGGTATGCAGCACAGAGCAAAAGCTGAATCAATGTTTCACCAACCCGTTCATTCATCTAAGTCATTCACCAACATTTAGCACATAGTAGATTCTCCAAAAGCATGGGTGAATAGATAGGTATGTATGTCAAGTTTCTCCCAAGACTACGTTTTGGGGTTTGTAGACAATCTCTCTCATTTTCTATGTAGTTTGAAGAAGGCAGAAAGAGGCCCTTGTCTTTCCTCTTTGGCATCCCTGTTAAGCAATGATCTGCGCTGAGATGTCTTTGAGGCGTGAACTCCTGACCCTGCTCCTTCTGGAACCCTGAGCTGGCGGCTCTCAGGGAGAAGGCAGGACGAGACTGGGGCACAGGCCTCAGCTTCAGACAGGAGCAGCAGACAGGGCCAGGGACAGCTTAGTGAGGAAGGCACAGCATTTTGGCAGAAAAGGGAAAAGGTCTGTGCCAGGGCTCCTGCATGGGCTGGCAGAGGAGGACGGGCTTCTTGTTAAGTTAATTGAGGCAATTTTTGCTGCCACCTTTTGGATAGTAACAAAATTCTTCTTCTACCAGCCACTGATCACATCTCTACCTCCTGCCACATTCAATTGTAAAGAGACAGTGCTCTAAATTTAGCTACATTTATTTAGCTATTCCTTAAAACTTTGTCACTTAAAAAGTAATTATAGGATTTCTCTGACAAACTGTAATACATGGAGTGTACCAAATTACAGGTATGATTTGGGGATCCCGCTGGGATCACCAAATAAAATTGACAGCAGAGGCCTAATTCCAGAATAATCTGTGTGGTGGCTGGAGAGACTTTGTTCCTTAGGCCCCTCTTCTTAATCTGCACACTGAGCCTAAAGGTCGAAGGAACCAAAGAAACTGAAAGAAGCGGTCTCCAGGCCAAGGTACCCTGGAGAAGTGCAGCGTTCCTTTTGCTTCGTGGAGCTAGAGAGCCCCCCGAGGGCCCCAGAAGGTCAGATGCTGTCTTCCAGAGAGCAGAGAGCCAGCCAGTCTGAGTGACCCTCTGTCTTTCCACCCAGCCAAGAGCTCAACATGGATGACCTACAGGATGGGAGGGCTTTTTTTCTTCTCCTTTTAAAAAAAGCTTCTTTTGAGCTTTCTGTGACTGTTAACTGTAGGAACCAAAGACAGCCTCCCAAGGGAAAAATGATGCCTAGGGGATAAAAGCGGGTCCCTCTGGGAAATGACAACCCCACTCAGCAGAGTACTCATGGGTATAAAAGCCATGAGGAAATGAGTAAGTCTGTTTCTAATTCATCCTACAAACAGCGCTAAGCTCCTGCTGAGCTCCCATTCTGGTTCAGTCCCTGGGGACACACAAGCTAATCAGCAGGATAAGGGAGGTCTATTTAATCTAAAACCTTCTGTAGATGCTACAGAAGGGCAGAGAGGGCCCAGGGAGTACTGTGTAGGAGAGTGGGTGGGCCTGGAGTCAGGGAACCGGTGAGGAGGCCTGTGCTGCCCTGCTGGGGACCAGCCGTATCTGTGGCATTCCTGTTCTACATCAGATTCCTTTCTTCATAGAAGGTTCAGCATGGCCTTGGTGGGGGGAGGAAAGCCATCTCTGGCCAGGTATATTTCCCTGGGGTTCTGGGTGGAGTCTAGGGCCCAGGACTGCAACTAACCCTTCCAAAGTTAACCCAGGCATACTGGTGGCTCAGGGGGCCCCCAACATTGAGACAGCCAGCTAGTCCGTTGGAAGGGATCTTTCAGGTTTTCTGTTCTAAGCCTTGTGTTTGTCAGTTGCTCACTCAAGCCCAGAGCAGTTAAGAGACTGTCTCAGGCCACAGAGCAAGGTGGTGTGCACATCATGAAAAGAAGCCAGCTGTCTGCATCTCAGTCCAGGGCTACCATTTACAGCAGCTCCTGGGCTAGTGGGAAGAGCACTAGCTTCAGAGACAGATGTTCTTAAACTTGAACCCAGACCCTGTCACACAGGCTTGAGTAGGTCTTTTCCTTGTCTGTAAAGTGGGGACAGTCATCCTTGCTGGGCCTCCTGCTCAGTAGGGAACCAATGACCCAGCTTCGTAAAATATAAAGTGCTGAGTGAATGCTGCTCATTGTCATATTTTCTCATCTGTGGCTCAGATCCCAGAAAGGCCCAACCTGCTGCCTTCCACCCTAAGCAGAACAGCAGATACAGCACAAGAATGGTGTCTGGGGGGCTGTGTGTCACCAGAGCGGCAGAAAGCAGAGAGCAGCCCCTACACCATCCTGCTGTCCCTCCCTCCCTCTGTCCCCATCGTCTCTCTGAGACTGGGCCTAGGTGAGAAAGCTGTGAAGTTGTTCACTTTCTACAGTGGCTCTAAGGCTCTGGCTGGGCAAAAGCCAAGAGGCAGGTCTTGGGCATTTGACCAGTTCTTTCCTGCCAGTGTTAACACCTCAGCTCTGTCTTTTCCTCCATATTTCCCAAAGCTTTAGGACATGCTTGACTCCCATGACACCAAAGGTTACCCTGCATTCTATGCTGTATTCTAGAAGGCATAACAGCCACCTTGTAGGGCCCCAGGCTGAGAATTGGTAACTGGGCCACAGATTTCCCCAGCCCTGATCACTGCTTCTGCAGAGCCTAGAACCAGAACCACCAGCCCCAGTTAGGGGAGGAGGGAGGGAGAGCAGCAGAAATCCCAGGACCCCACACAGACATGAACCCTGCAAGGGGAGATTAGACTGGCCCTGAAGACAGCCTTCCTAACCAGCAACCACTTCCAAGGGCAACATCCTGCACTAGCCTAGGCACAAAATCAATATTCACCGAGCACCAGCCCCGTATCAGGGGCTCCTCCAGGCACAGTCACACGGGTCCTCCAATACCTGCTGAGTAAGCAACCACTCTACTCCTGCTTTACAAATGAGGAGATGAGAGTCCAGCAAAGCCGTGAAACTCACCCAAGGTCATGCAGCTACCAGCAACATTAATAATAGCAACAATGAGTGCTTTTAATAAGACAAACATTTGGTGTGCATTTTCTCACCAGGACCTCACAGTTACCATGATGTGGTTATTACTCTCCATCTTACGGATGACAAGGCTGGAATAGAAGCAGGTAAGGCCGTGCCTGGTCACAGAGATAGCGACAGTGGCAGACTGAGTCAAGCCCAGATCCCACGCACGGTCTCCTGCTCGCATGGGCTGCCGCCTGACAGACCCCTGACCCCTGTATCCATGCCACACCTCCAGCTCTGTGGAAGCCTCACTGACGGAGCTTTTCTGAACCAGGTCCTTGGGCGCCACGGCTGCAGGTTCTGGTTCAGCCATTCTGGGCAGCGCCACTATCCCGTTGCTGCCTCCCAGTTGTCAAGGTCTCCATCTTCTGTCCTCAGCTTTTGTCCTCACCACACTGGTACTGCACCAGCCTCTGTCACTGACAGCCTCCCTTCATTGCGTAAATCCAGGCGCCACCTTCAGGCACTCGCCTCAGTCAGCCTCTCAGTGGCAACCACTCCTTCGTGAAACCCTCTCCACAATCTCTCTTCTCCCATGGTTTTCTTCCCATCATCCTGGCCTCTGATTGGCTTCTCTGCCCTCTTCTATGCCTTTAATCTCCCTGTCCCCAGGACTTAGGCTCGACCACCTTCTTTTGCCACTTTCTTCACCCTGGGTGACCTCATCCACCTGATGGCTTCAGTCCCTACCTCTGTGCAGATCACATGGCCTGCCCAGAGCTCCCTTAGAGCCCCAAGCCGGTGGAGGCCCCGGAGCCTCTTGACCATGCCCACGTGGCTGTCCCACAGAGACCTCCAGCATGGCGACATGTCTGTCATGTCACTGTCACATGACACTGTCTTCGCCTGGTCCTGCCAGAGCCTCCTCTCTGCAAAGGATCATTCATGGGTGCTGAAGGCAGAAAACTGGTGGTGTGGGGAGCAGGGGTACACCCCTAACTCCTCCCGCATCCTGTTATTACCGAGTTCTAGCGATTAAGCCCCCGCCCTCCATCTCCATGGCCAGAGTCCCAGCCGTCCTCTCCACAGGGCTCTGGAGCATTACCCTGGGTCTTGCTGACCAGACTCCCATCCACCCAACCCGCTCTCCACTCAGAAGCCAATCAATCAGGCCACTTCCCTACCGAAAACCATTAAGTATATCCCATTACCTCAGCATAAAATCCAAGCTTTTTATCTTCCACCCAAAGCGCTTCCTGAGGGACCGGACTTTCCTTTCCAGCCATATCTCCGGCAACTCTCCGCCAACGGCTCTGTCTATGCTCAGGCACTTGGGCCTGCAGCGACGAGAAAGCTTCTGGCATTTTGGTATCTTCTTAGTGTTCCCTGTGGCAGGAAGACCATCTCCTTCCCCATGTTCATTCTTCAAGTCCCCCTAAGGAGGCCCCTCCTCTGGGAGTCCTCTCTGACCACTGCTTTGGGTAGGTGCCCCTCCCTCGCCTGCCAGGGCACCCGGCGCTCCCCTCTTCCACAGCACTTACCCCAGTCCTGAAGAACTAGCACAGCCTGGCCTGCCTCTCCCATGGGACCACAAACACCACCCTATCCTCTTAAACTTACACTCTCCAGGGACCAGGATACCTGTGGCACTTACTGTCTGTGCACTAATAATGATAAAAATAATCACAGGCACCAAACATTTATTGAGGACTTAGACTGCTGGGCACCATGCTAAGTACAACACCCTAGAAGGCAACTAATTCTTATTCCCATTTTATAGTTAAGGAAAATTGAGGCAAGGGATGTTACATAATTTGCCCAAGGTCGCACGTTTAGTCAGTGACAGAGAGGTGACCAGAGCCCACAGCTCAATCAAATGAATGAATGAGAGAGAGAATGAGGAAACTGTGCCTCCAGGAGACAGAGTGGCTGGAGGTTCTGCTCAGAATTCAGATGGGACCACATTCCAGTAGTCACATTAACCATGTGAGAAGTCACTGGGAAATGAAATCTGGATTCACCATGGGAAAGAGAAGACCCTTAGCTCTTTAAAACCACCGGCCACCCCACAGCCGTGAGAGCCCGAGGTAACCATGTTCCAAAGAGAAACAAGATGAGAAAGGTCTTCCTTGTTGTCTCCCTGTCCCCAGACCTGCCCTCTGTCCCCCTCACACCGGCCCCTGAACAATTCCCAGCTGCACACTGCTTCCCCGGCAGCCGGGAGGGCTGTTGGCAGAGAACCACAGACCCCCTCACTCCCTTCCATTACCCCCACTTCCAAACTATGCCAGGAACACGCCAGGGCAGAAAGTGGCTTGAAATCTGTATGCGGGAGAAGTTGGAAGGTTGAGGAGAGCAATTTTTGTTTCACATCATTCCTTTGTATAATGTTGTATCCTTCTGACAAGTCCGCATAATACAGCTTAACTTCACCAATTGCTGCCTTAAGAGAAAACAGTGAAGACCTATCTTTAATGTCAAATGAACAATGGGCAACCTTCCAGAGGAGGAAAATGACTTGCTTTGAAAGAGCTGGAGAAGAAAAGTGCAAAATGTTCCAGCTTAACGTGAGGGGGAAGAAAGTCAGCAGCTGTGTGTTGGCACGTCGGCTCCCGGCTGCAAGACTAGGGCGGCCTGTGCCAGCTTCATCTGTCTATCGGACCCACAGGCTGAGGAGGAAGCCTCTTAGCATGGGTGGGGACAGACAGCCGGTGTTTATTCCCAGGGAAAGTCAACCTAGCTCCCCTCAGGCTTGGCAGACTAAACAGCATTTAAATAATTTAAACTGTAGGCTTTTCCCATGAGATAAGAAGCACCCCAAGCTGCCTTTCCAGATTCAGATTCCATACCTGCCACCTCATTTCTGATACTTCAGCCACATCAAGCCTTTTGTAATTTCCTGATTGTGCAATTTCATGTTGTCCTGGTCCATGTCTCAGTGCCTTTGCACATGACGTTTCCTTTGTCTGAAATGCCCCTGGAAAGTCCTGCTCATCCTTTGAGGCTCTGATCAAGTATTTCCTCCTTCTGGAGTCCTATCTGACACTGCCACCCTCAACTCCATGAGCTCGCTGCCTTCTCCTTTGGGCTCCAGGCTACCTCTATTATAGTAGATGTTGCCCTGTATGAAATGCATCAATTTACATGACTTATCCCCTGGTAGGTGATGATCATTTCAGAAGCAGGAACTTTGTCTGATTCATATACATATATGTATGTGTGCATATATACATATATGCTTATACATATATATACACACATACATATGAATGTATAAATTTGCACATATACTCATATCTATGCCTGGACCTAGCTCAGATCTATGCCTGGCACACTGTGTGCTCAATAAATGCTTGTTAGATTAGAGGGTCTAAAACCCAGGTTCTCAATCCTAGCTGCAAATTATAATTACTTGGGGCATTAAACGCAAACCAAAACAGAGCAATGACAGCATCCTTATTACCTCAGAAGTTGTTAGAAGTGCAAATCTAGGGTCTACCCCAGACTAACTGAATCAGGACTCTGGGGAGGTGGTCAGCCTTCTGAATCATCCCCAGTTAAGTTTTCTTTGTCTAGAAACTCACAACTAAATGACATATTTCATCAACCCCAACACATATAATACACAGTGGTGAAGAAAGAAAAGGATAACTACAATTAAAAACTCTCTCTTAGAAAAAGAGAGAAGGGAAAATAACATGCTGTCAAGTATAGCCTATACACTAGCAGCATGTATGGATGGGGCAAGGGCACGACAGAGGGAAATAACAAGGACGCGTTTGCCCTCTGATGGAGGGCGGTCCTTGGCTTACCAGTCCAGCCTCCCCTGGTTCTCCTTTCCCGCAGGAGCTCCCTTGTCTGTCGACCCCATGACCATTAGCTCGGATGGACGCAGCGTGGCTCTCCTGACTCAGGGCTGCTCACTTCCCCACCTGTCAGGGACCGCCCTGGGAGTCCACCACAGATTATCATTGGTCTGACTTCATGTTTTTCAGGCATCACAGCTTTCTAAAACCTTAATAAGCTCTTGGTTGATGTGCACCCAGTCATCTACAAGTCAGAAGTGTGGCTCCAAAGTCATGACAGTTTGCAACCCAAGTCAGAATTCTGGACCCTTGAATCTAGACAGCTGTCTGAAAGTGCCCGTCCTTAGCAGCAGGCCTTCCTCCTCTACCCATCACGCTGACCACACATGGGGGTGGGAGGCGTGGCTAAAATTCCTTTTGCATCCCACCTGCATCCCAGAAGATGGTTTTTCATGCTGTGCAAGAAAGAAGATATTGGAAAGTATTGGAATTTCATGCTACTTCCAGGTTCCAATATTTTTTCTATCTGTGTTTTAGCCTCCCTTCACTTCACTTATGCTAAGCTCAGAGAGAGCTTAGCTATGTACTGTACATATATATTACCTTTTAACTTACACAACACCTCTATGAGGTTGGTGGTATCATTATAAATAATTCTACTTATAAGGAAAAAAGAAGCTTGAAGAGGTTCATACCTCTCCCAATGGTTTATGGTAATTAGGTAGTGGAGCCGGACTTTAGACCCAGGTGAGACCCCAAAGCCCATCGTCTTTTACTCCATAATCTGCCTCCACTTTTTTGATCAATAGGCTTGAGTTTCTTAAAGTAAGAGATTATAACCTTTTATACCTATTATTCTAGTACCTAGTATAGTGTCTGGTATGTAATAGGTGCTTGAGGAAGAGAATTTAGCTTTCCCAAGTCTCAGCACTCCTCTCAGCTGTCCTGGACAGCTGAGGGGGACAGGGTGGCTACTCTGAGGAAGGCTCTGCTCCCTTCCCACTCAGCTTGCTCTAGCTTCATAGGATGTTACCGTTACTGAAGGCCTTAAGAAGCAGCCTTCTCCAGTACAATTATATTTTCTATCTCTTGAACAGAATTTGAATCTCATGACAGCACATGTGACAGTTCAACCCAGCTGCTATGTAAGACATGACTGGGATTTCTGATTTCCCAGACAACAGTAGAGGAATTCTTGGTGCTCTGCACCCCACTATGATGCAGCCAGTTCTACATTTTGGAATGTCACTTATAAAACCTCACTTGCTATAAAGCTAGACACCAATGTTATTGTTATTTTAGGACTTATTTCATTACAAGTGAAAGAAACCCATCTTAAGATGCCTGGAGGGAAAAAGGGGAATACATTGGTTTACCAGAATGGGAAGTCCATGGTTTCTGTCTTTAGATGTGACTATATCCAAGGCATGAAATTATGCCATCAGTCTACTCTCTCTTGTTCTCTCAGCATCTCAGCTCTGTCTTCCTCCATATTGGTTTCACTCTCTTCTGGTAGCCAAGGTTTATATTTAATCAGCAAAAAGAAAGCACCACTTTTCTAATAGTTCCGGTAGAAGTCTCATTGCTGACTCTCATTGGTCCCACATAGGTCACGTGCCCACCCCTAAACTAATCACTGTGGCTAGAGCAGGATTCAATAAAATATCGATTTACCATGTGCCCAAACCTGGGGATCCATGAAGTGGAAATCAGCCCAACCTAAACTACAATCTGAGCATGGGAAAGAGGTTTTCCCTACAGAAGAGTGGTTCTGTTAGCAGAAGACATGGTGGGAGGGCAAACAACAGAAGTTGCCTTTAAGGGCCATGACTGTTTGTGCTGGCTATCATGTCCCCAGAGCCTGGTACTATTTTGTTGAATGAATGAATAAGTAAATGAATGATTCAGAGACTATCTTTATAGCCCAGTTACTCTGTGGGGAAGTCCAGTGGAAGATGAGCTCTTTAGGAGTTTCCATGAGTTGCAGTGTATAACAATTTTACGGACCCCTGGATTTGCCTACTTGGAGAAATAATCTTTTTCTCCCCATTGGGATCCCTCTTCCTAACATTGTCACCAGAAGGGAAATCTAGCAGTATTTTTCAAAATGCAAAAATACAACAGAAATTTCTCTGAAGCAGCAAAGTTATATATTCATTCTTTAACTCATTCATTCTACAGACATTTACTGAGCACCTATTACATGCCAGACAGTATACTAGGTACTAGAATAATAGGTATAAAAGGTTATAATCTCTTACTTTAAGAAACTCAAGCCTACTGATCAAAAAAGTGGAGGCAGATTATGGAGTAAAAGACGATGGGCTTTGGAGTCTCACCTGGGTCTAAATTCCGGCTCCACTACCTAATTACCATAAACCATTGGGAGAAGTATTAACCTTTTCAGGCTTTTTTTTTCCTTATCAGTAGAATTATTTATAATAATATCACCAACCTCACAGAGGTGTTGTGTAAGTTAAAAGGTAATATATATGTACAGCACATAGCTAGAGCTTCTACGGTAGCACTTCTACTTGAGGCTATAGATCAGAGGAAAGAGCAACTAACTCACCCTGTAGAAGTCAGAGAAGATCTGATGGAAGAGATGAGATTTGAGCTGTTTCTTAAGGATGGGTAGGAGATCACAAAGTAGAGATCACATCCTGGCAGAGGGACTAGTTTATTCAAAGCTTTGAAAAGCCAGAGTAAACTGGTACATGAACAGGGCAGCAAGTATTTTTAGATGCTTGGTGTGTGGATGGGATAGTAATGGGAGTGGAAAAGGTATGAAATGCCAACACTCAGGAAGAGAGTAAGGATTCTGGGACTTCTTCATCCAAAGGGAGTTCAGGACACCTGGGAATCTGACCAATAACCACAAATCATTGTTGCTCCAGGTAAATGGGCATCAGAACAGCCATCATCTCTCCTGTACACACACTAAGACGGTACCTTTCAGATGGACAGACAAGTTGAGGGTCCATTTACAGTTCCTTCCAAATGACTCCCAATAAATCACGCTATTTATTCTTCTGAATCTGGTTTGAATGAAGCAGGGATTGTGAGTTGGTAGAAGTGGGGGGAGTGAGAGCAGTGCCTTGACTCCTGGGGAAAGGTTGGGGGTTTAATGAGATAATATCCATACAGCACTTCAATCTCCCTGAGGTGTTCTCTGCTGCAGCTCCTGTTTGGGGACTGTGAGATCCAGGGAGATAATGTTTCCAACTAAAGATGGCAGACTGCAGGACTGCTAGACAGAACGGAGGGGAAAAGACTTGCTCCTGAAGTAATTTGCCTTATCAGCATTGCAAGTAGGACCACCCATTACAGCAAGCACAAAGAAATGCCAGTTCGCCAGTTTGGGGATGTAGGTCTGGACACTCAGATCTACGTGGCATCTCTCAGCAGGAAGGAACCCACCCTGCCTGCCCCAAGCCAAACACCAGGCCCATATCAAAGCGTCCAGAGCTCCAGAGCCTTACTCAGCGCTGGTCCTAAGCCTTTCCCTGTACACCAGCTTCTGTCCCACTTCCCCACCTGCTTCAGGTTGCTCGTTGTGACAAAGGGAAAGAGGACTGGGCTCCAGAAAGCCAAATTCCTGACTAGCTGCCTGATGCCACAGGTCCCTCCTGGGTACATACTGTAGAAAGAACACGCTCCTTTTTTCTGCAACCAAGATGGGTCAGGGAGGCCGAGCTAGACTGTGAGGGAGGTGCTTCTCATTCCTCTCCCCTACAGAGTGCCTCCTTTTCTCTGGACCACCCCTCATTCCTGCCTGGCATTACACAGAGTCATGGGAGAAGCCCAAATGCCATGGATGAAGCATTCTGGAGAAAAACAAAAGGGTGAGACAGTAAAGAAAGTATCCACAAAGAAGAGCAACTTCTACTCTCTTTTATTCTTACCCAAAGCTTGCCCCACTTCACTGTGACCCAGTTTTATGTCCCTGATGATTCTATTTGAACATGATCCATTTTAGAATTCCTTCTTCTTGCACATTTGTATTAGTTAGGATGAAACTAACTGCTGTAACAAGTGAACTCCAAAATTTCAGAGGCTTACCTTTACCTTTGCAAAAAGCTTGTTTATTCTTCATGGCCAATGTGTGTGCTTTTCTGAACTCATGGGGAGGGACAGAGGGTGGTATCGTTGAACATTTGTGCCCCCAGTATGATGATATTAGGAGGTAAGCCTTTGGGAGGTGAATTGGGTCACGAGGTTGGGGCCCTCAAGAATGGGATTAGTGCCCATATAAAGACACAAGAGACGTGGTCTCTGCCTACATCATGTGGGGACAAAAAACAAGAAGGCATCTCCCTGCAAACCAGGAACTGAGTAGGCCAGCACCTCGGACCTGACTGCCTTCAGAAATGTGAGAAATAAATTTCTGTTGTTTAGGCCAACCACTCAATGGTATTTTTGTTAGAGCAGTCCAATTTGACTGAGACAGAGGGGGTTGTCTTTCTCAGAAATTCAAGGCGACAGGCTCTGCCATCTTCACTGGGTGGCTTTCAAGGTCATCCTGGGAGTCAACATTCAGTTTGCAAAGGTGGAAGAACATGAAGGATTAGGTGTGAGAGATCGTCGAGGGCCAGGCCTTGAAGGGGCATGCTTCCCACCCCCACATTCTAGACCAGAACGCAGTCATATGGCCCCAGGAAGTGTGAGGAGGGCAGCTACAAGCAGCAGGAGCAAGAGTCGATACATTTGATGAAGAGCTAGTCAGCTGCCACGATATGGATCTGAAGGCCCCCAGTTACAGAACATTATTTGAGAATTCGCTTTGAGAGCACAGAGTTGAGGCGCTGGAGGGAGAGCGGCAGCTCTTGTAGATCCGAGTTCAGTCAGGGGAAGGCCGCAGAAGATGTGATAAGGAAGATGAGATGCCTGCTCTAGAAATGCTGCTGGCAGGAGCCTTATGAGCTGGTGAGCTGGACCAGGGCTGAGGTCTGAGAGGCCCAGGGCAATGGGCAAACACCACATGCTGATAATTCTGGATGGAAGAGGCCATTGAGAAGACCAGCCACATAGATAGGGGGATGAACTTAGGAATAAATTAAGGAATTTGTTGAAGAGCTCATCCTTGACTACTATAAGTCTTTGAGGAAGATGACAGACAGATGGGAGTAGGGAAGTCTGCTAATAAGGTGCAAAAATCCTCTGTGAGTGAAGGGAAATTGCAAGGAGGTTGCTAAGTAATTGCACTGGGGTTAGGAAAGGGCAGTAGGATTCCTTAAAGAAGGAGAATCAGACAATAGACAGGTAAATGGGAGGGAGAGGGTCCTAACCCTGCTGGTGGTCCTGAGGTGGAAGGTGAGAGAGGGTGAGCTGCCTGCTCTGGAGAAGGCTGTGAAGGACACAGTGGGGCCAGGTGCAACCAGGTCTCAGTTCAGGTGAGGCAGTGGAGGCCCCACCAGGACTCCCTGAGGGCAGGCCGGAGTCATACAGAGCCCAGAGCAGAGGACATCCAAGGGCAGAACGGCCCGGACCAGGGCCAGGGCTCACGTGGGCAGGACTTTGAGACAATGGGAGAGGACAGTTGACCAGCTGGACCTTGGGCTGAAGAAGACAATGAGCCCCATTTTTTGATCAGTGCATCTCACAGTATGTAAATTATACCCTGACTTATCAAAAATGGAATAAAAGCTCATGAGGGCGAGTTTTCAAATGATATAAATTACAGACAGATATCAACCATTTCCCCCAAAGGAAGAGGTTTGTGTCATTACACTTTTTTGTAAAGGTATAAAGTATGAAGAACATAAAATTACTTTTAAAAGTATATAGAAATGGTTAATATGTGAGCAATAATGAATATTTAAGAGAGACCCAAAACTCAAAGAAATAAATTGCTCTGCTGCTATTTTACTCACTTACACTAGGTTGATCTGTGCTGGGAAATGTTTTCGACTCAGGTTGGAAATGTCTGACAGAGGAGTGTAAAGTTAGTTTCATTGGGAAAGAAAAAGGATGTATTCCACTTTAAAGCTTAAATTTCGATCTGGGAGCTGTAACAGCATTGTCAAATAATTATTATTGTTATTTTTACAAATCTATTTCACTTTAAAACAAGTTGGGAAATTTCTGACTTAGTTGAAATGAGACCTCAATTCTCCCAGGCCTGATCAGCGACCTGAGGCAGGGTCTCCTGCTGAAAAAGTGCTGCGCTGAGTCATTAAAATGGCAGCTCCCACTGAGAGACAGAACGGAGCCAGACTCTCGCTGCAGAGCCTTAACAGTAAGGGGAGGGAGGGCGCGGGAGGAAAGCGGATTTTTCCAGGCAGATCTGAACGCTTCATGTTCATAGGCATTCTTAGTCAATATTTATCTAGCTATTCAAAGCATTATAGCTAATCATTTATCTCCTTTTCCTTTTCGTTATATTTCTCTGCCTCTTTGTGGTATACTGGACTTGGGCAACAGACGGAAGTTCTAGCCTCTTCAATCCAGACCCTAACATGTCAGAAGTAAAACTTCTGGCTGAGGCAGGACCAAATTGTCAATCTCACAGAGCTGGTGCAAGACCCAGGGAAAAAAGGCTTATCCTCCCCCCCTCCTTCTGGGTGTGGATTGATAGAGAGTAAAGCTTCATTAAGTATGGTTTATTTTTTGCCATTGTATTTTGGGGGTTTACTAACCCAGTCCGTTGCTGACTTACGATCTTTTCTGACTGTGGACATTAGAATAGTTTCCTTGGGAGAAGAAATCTTGTATGCCACTTTGAAGTACAGTAGGATACACTGCTCATGTCATCTGTAGGGTAAAAGGCCCCAATTTGCATTGTAATTATTGAGTAAAAGCCATGGAGGAGCCCAGGCCTTCCACTGAGTCCTTTGGTGGGGCACACTAAAGGGCCCTGTCACAGTCCCTAGAGGACCAGAAGCCAGGAGATAAGAAGTCAAAGGTTAAGTTCCCCAGGAAATGCTTTGAAAAGGCAGTTTGTGTGCAGATGTGTTCTTGGGAAGGAAGTGAAGAAAGCAGGGTTAGGCAGAGCAGGAGGGAAGGCTGAGCTGGGATGCAGTTCCAGTGGACCCCAAGGATGCTCTGCAGCTGAGGGGACTCTTCAGAGAGGTCTGATGACAGGGCTGGCCTTTATACCCCACACTGACCATGATGGGACCTTGGGAGAGGCAGCTCCCACTAGCTAAGGTGAGTTCCTGAAGACAGCAGGCAACATTTCCAGCAGCTGGGCAGTGAGTGCCTGAGCTTTCACAGGGGGGAATCTGAGTGGCACATCCACCATGGGGCCTCTCTAGAGAAATGAAGTTGACTGCTGGGCTCTTTCTTGGACTCTAAGAAGGGACACTTCTCTACCATTTGTGTATGGATTTATCATTTGCATGACCCTTCCACATCTACTGTCTAGTTCCATAAAACATAATAGAACACTAGCTGGGAAAAGAACATAGTCTGATTCAGTACCCTCATTTTATAAATGGAGAAACTGAGACCAGGTGAGCAGGAATAATTTACTTAAGGTTGTAGAGTTGTGGCAGAGCTAGGACTGGAGCCATGGTCTCTGACTTCCAACCCCCCAAGCCCTTGCTGCATGCTGTCTCCACTTTATTCTTACAGTGGCCCTGAAGAATAGGCAGGAAAGGTACTTTACTGATGTATGTATATGTACATATATACAAATTTGTATATATATTATATTCATATACATATATATGTATGTATGTATGTACACATGATGAATTGACAGCAAGGCTCACAAAACTAGAAAGTGGGATGATTCCCTGTTTGAGGGAAAAGCTGATTCTCTGTCAACCACACCACACTGGAGGCCTCTCCCAAGGGGCCCCACCTCTATTCAGTTCAGTTCAGTGATCCTTTACCGAACATATGGACATTGTACTAAGTTCGGGTGATATAAAGACTAATTAGACATGATCTCAATTTTCAATGAGTTTACTCCACAGAAGTGAAAAAAAAGAAAAGTACAGAGCAGTTCGGTGTCACTAAATGTTCTGTTAGAACTAAACAATCCCATTACGGTTCAAAGAAGGATTTCAACTCAGCCTGAGGGCTTCCTGGAGGAAGCAATGCTTGAAGGTGTTCATATCTGAACAAGAAACCCAATGCCTCCTTTTCCCTGCACACCCCCCACCTGATCTTCCTCGGCATTCCCTAGCTTAGGAAGGGGTTGCATCATTTGCTCAGTGACTAGAGCTGGGTGCCAGTAAGAAGGGGCCAGAACAAGGCTTTCTTACTTTGTCACCCTACTCACGACAAGCCATCTGCCACTTGAGGATTAATTAAGCTCTCTCACCCACTCACCAACCTTTGACTTAGTTTATATATCATGACTTCTTAACTGGATAGGTAAAACCACCTCCTATCTGATCGCCTTGCCCAACTTTTGTCCTGCCCTCTCCTTTCTGCCTGTACCATCTTTATGACAGAGCAAATATGACTCCGCCATTGCGTATTAAAAAGCCTCCCACAATCCCACACACCTTTCTCCTAATCTGAAGGTCTTGACACTTTTAATGCTTCAGATACTGCTCACCTGCCTGGAAATCCCTTGATCAAATCCCCTTTTACCTTGCAAACTCCTGCTCTGTCTTCAAAACTCAGCTCAGACACCACCTCCTCTAGGAAGCCTTCCCCGATGCCCCAGTCTACTGTAGATGTCCCCACTGCACCCTGTGTTTAACCCAACTGAGCCTTTACTACACAGTTCGGTACTCACTAGTGTACTGCATGTCTTCCCACTAAGCTGTGAACCCTCAGAAGGTACGAGGTTGTTTGGAAGGCTGATTGTTTGATTTGTATTCCAAGCACCTGCACGTGGAAGCTAGCCAGTAATTGTGGAAGAGAGGCAATTTGGCATAGCAGGAATAGCTCGAGCAAAGGCATGATGGGATGCAACAATAGGGCATTTAGGGTTATACGGCAAAAGTATCATGACACTGTAGAGCAGGAGACAGCAAACTTTTCGTGTAAAGGGCCAGATGGGAAATAGTTTAGGCTTTCCAGGCCAAGAGGCAAAATTGAAGACACTGTGTTGGTACTTGCATAACCATGTAAGATCTAACTGTTCAGAAATGTAAAAACTGTTCTTAGCTTGTGGTCTGATCCGTGAGGGCCAGATTTGGTCAGTAGGTTGTAGTTTGCCAGCCCTTCCCACAGAGGATGAGTAGACGAGGTCCACAGTGAGGAAAGAGACTGGAGACGGGAGCAGTTGCTTGATCATGAGAAGCAGGTAGACCTAGGACCTGATTCTATAATGAATGGCAAGTTTTAGGCAGAAGAGTGAGATGATCTGATTTGTATTTTCTAAAGGCTCAGCTGGCTGCTGTGGAGAAGGAACTCTGTTCGGCATCCAGTTCACACCTTCTGAGTCTAGCACATAAGCATCTCAGATGGATCCTGATACCACTGCTTTTCCCAACTGAGAAATGCCGATGCTGAGATAGTCCCCCCAAGACTATAATCTCTCATATCTCCTGCATGAACTAGGGGCCTTGGGTTTGGGAGAACATTCATAAAAGACAATTTTTCTCAGCCCTTCCAAAGAGACTGAATCAGGTCATTGAGAACCAATGGGACAGGACCCACAAAGAACATTCCCTGTGGACTTGTAGATCCAGCTCTGCCCAGGTCTCTGCATAACAATGGCTATTTATCTGACCTTGACTTCCATATCAGTCCAACTCCCACACTTAGTTCCAGAACAGGTTGAAATCAGGAGCCAAGCCAAGCTAAGACAAAAGAGGAAGCAACCATGGTCAGGTCCAGCACACTCTACAGACATGGTGAAATCTAATGAAATTGCCCTCAAACAATGAAAGCAAAATGTTGGCATCCTCTTCGAGGAATGGCCCAAATTAAGATTTTATATCCATGGATAAGACAGGCAACTGAGTCAGAAGGTTTTCCAGTGGGAGGTCTTAGTAGCTAAATTAGATGATGACAATTACTGGATATTGCAATTTGTACATGAATTAAATGGGTATCTGCTTTAGGATGTTTGTCTTGCCTCAGTGAGACCGACATTAAGTTAAAATGATTAACTTAACACAGGCCTCTAGGGTGGCCATACCCATGTTTATTGCCTATATTAACTTTACACACTTCCCTCCAAAAAGCAACCTTGAATTTGACTCTACTGACTAGCTGAAGTCATGGTAAGCATACTTTGCCATCGCCTTTCTGGTTCTACATTTCTACTCAGCTTCCTTGGACAGGAAGTATGTTTTTGGTGCTGGTGTGAGACCCAATCTGTTAACTCCAGGCTACAATGAAACTAAATTCATCATTCAGATGTTGAGTTTTCATTGCATCAACTCTGCCGCTCCTGTCCCTCCACTTTATTCAGGTCAAGTGACTTACTTACATTCTGCAAAAATCTGCAGTTTATGTCATCAGGGAAGGACAAAGATGAGACTTGACCAATGTTACCTCCAGAGCTTTTGGTTTTTCTATTAAGACTGGCCAACTACAAAACTTGTAAATTATCTTAAGAAAGCCATCATGAGAAGTGCCTATGATTCCCCCAGAGCAAATATTTTTGATGAAATACCACAACAAGTTATTAGGTCCCTTAAGGATCTTGTAGTCCAGACCCTCATATGTTAACATCTAATATCAAACTTTAAAATGGATATCCTGCGGTGGTGAATGTGATTGAGAGTTTGAGTAAAATGGAATCTGTGTAAAATACTATGACTATAGCAGATTAACCCATCAAACCCTTGGCTACTTTGGTGACCTGCAGAGAATTCATTTATTTTCTGCTACAGTAGGACTGTTGTGTCCATCTTTAAGGAGAAGACCTTGGCCCACAGAATGAGTTTGGTTGGGGAGCCTTTCTCAGAATCACAGGGCTCTGGGACTTAGAGGTATTAGAGGACATTCGTAAAGGATTATTTCTGCATGGCTAAGCCACTTGGTGACCTATTTTGAGGTTATCCAGTTAAGAGGAGAATACCTTCTAAGAGGAGGAGGAAGCTCCAGGAGTGATAATAACCTAGACACTTCCCACAGATGCCGGCAGCTCACAGCTTTTAAGAACTGGTGAAGGGAGGCTTGTGACCAGGTATTACAATTCTGTCTTCACAGTCCTCATCTGATACAGAGAGGTCAGCTTTGAGGGCTGGGATTATATTATGTAAGGGCAAAAACAAAGAGGAAAGCCTATAGTTCTCAATAATCAGAGGCTTATGTAGATCAGAGGCCAAGTACCCAATCCACAAACCAGAAATGCTGGCCTTTAAAAAGCACTCCTTTGCAAGTTTGGGGAAGATGTGTAACGGGTCATCAGGCACGGCGAGTCAAAGTGGGAACCTGCATCAGTTCACCTGTCAAGAAGTGAACCGACAACCTCCTGCTCACGCATCTGTTGGCCAGCAGGAGCAAGGAGCCAACACCTAGGAAGCACGCGGTGGTAACGACAGCTTCCCTGCCTATGCCGGGCTCATCCCACCACCCACAGCCGCCCAGATCACAGGAGAAGTTGTCTCTAGTACGTGGGCTCTACATCAGAATTCACCAGATGAAGGGGAACTTCTGAAAGCAACTTAAGGGAGAAGGCCTAGCCTAGAGGAAGTGTAGAAGTCCAACAAAACTCTGAAGAGGAGAATGTTCACAGACCCTTCCTGTCCCCTAAAGGAGTTAGTGGTCGAATGTCTCAGGCTCCTCTTGCTGAGTGGCTCTTGGCTTCTGCTTGGTGGACTTGGGTTGGGCTATGTCGGCATAGCTCTCCTAAGCAGATCTCTGGATAATCAATTATTTCATAGAATCACCATGACTTTCCCTGGGCTCATTGCCCGAACTGTAAACATACGCCAGGGGCCTGAGCTTCTCGTGCCTGAGTGAGGAGGTGGGCTCAGTGGTGAGCTCTTCTGTGCTTTCTGTGTCCACCCTCAGAAGCCGCTTGGTGCCTTGGTGAATCATGACTTGAATGAGGGTCATAACCAAGAGCTTCGCTGGGCTAAGGCACTGATCACACCCCACAGACTGGCCGGGGCAGGATGGACCACGGGGTGAGGCAGTCGTCACTCAGCTATACAACTTGGCCTTCCTCTGAATGACTGCCATCAACACCCAACCTGGGTTTCTAGACCTTGAAAGTCGAAAATCTAGTCCTGCCTGAAGGTACCTCCCAGCTACACTACCTCACACTCATAAACTCTGAGGAACATCATCTCTTGGGGTAAGAAAGAAGATAAACTTTGGGATTGGAAAGGTTCATCTGAGTGCCCTTGGGCTTGGCATGGATGGAGTGGACACATCTCTGACACATCCTTAACATGAGAAGGTAGGCGGAGAGTGGGGAAGTCCTTCTGCTTTACCATAGTGGCCGGCATGCATCAAGTGCTTACTAGGCAGCAGGCATTGCCTATGCACTTTGCATGTATCATGCAGTCACTTAAGCCTCCCAACAATCAGAAAAAGTACATACTGTTTTTGTGTCTAATTTATATACAAGAAAAGTGAAACACAGAAAAGAGAAGGAATTGAATGCGGGTAGTAAGTCGATCAATGGAGGGTCAACCCCAAGCTGCTGGCTTCTGAGCTCTTGTTTCTGGCCATGGTGCCACATAACTCCTGCCAGGAATGTATTGCACGTCTATCACTGAATCCTCCCAGGTACTCTAGAGCTTCACTAGCCCCATTTTACAGCTTAGAAGTTGAGTTTCAGAGAGGGTAAGTGATTTTTCCAAAAATCATAAAGTTAATCAGTAGCCAAGTATGCTCAATAGGTTTATTTTCCAGAAGTTTTGAAACCTAGAAGGATGAAAGAGAAAGAAAATGGGGAGATGCAAGAGCAATTGAGAAGGGAGGAAAAAAAAAAAGGATATTTAGGGAACAGTTAAATGAATGAAATATTTATTTTTCACACATGTTATAGACCTAAAGTTACATCATGTGGGGTCTAGATCATAAAAATATATTATGTGTTACTTGGTTTGCAAATAAAATGTCCATGCCTTGTTCATTTAACGACATGAAAGCCTAGAAAAGGATTGAACCAAACTAGGACAATTAGAAAAAAAACAAACAAAAAAAGACCCGTAGGGGAATTCAGAAAAATCAAAAACATGCTTTCCACTAATTAAAAAAAAATTGTCTTGGTTTCTCCTGTTTGGTTATTACAGGGCTGTGCAGCAGTCACACACAATTTGCAGTTGACCATTTGGGAGAAAGTATTTTGGCCCAACTGTGCAGCCCCCCTGCCTCACCCACAAGGGGTGGTGCACTCCGGAGAGCCTCTGCCACTCATCAAATGGGCTCGGCTTTTAGACTCAGCTTTTAGAGCCACCCCATGGGGAAGGGCAATTGTTCCTCAGGGTCCCAAGGGAAGACATCAGTTTGGCTGTGACAGTCCCCGAATCGCATGCATAATTGTTCTGGGGGAAGTATTATAGGACCAACAAAAAGAAATCTGTGCTGTATTATTTTGTAGGTTCCAACTGGTTGGATATAAAACAAAACAAGAAAGAAATTACATACTTGATGTGAAATTAGAGCATTTAACATTTCTATTTCTTATAGACATTTTAATCTATTCCTCCTTGAGGATAGCTAATGGTTGTCTAAAAAGCCTTTGCCACTTTTCTACTGCACTTTAAGTTGCCTATTTTCTTTAGTTGGTCCTTCCAACAAAACCATGTTCATTTTGTTCTTAGGATTTATTTCCAAGGATACAGTTCTTGGAGTAATTTAGGAATTATCCAAAGAATTATTAAAGGATTTAAGAGTCTTAATATAGCAGTATTCATTTACTAAGGGATCCTTCAGGAAATTTTTTTGAATGTCTGGTAGTGAGGAAAATCTTAAAAAAATATCAAAGTCATGGGCTTCAAAATTATTAATAGGAGAGATACGGAAATGGAATTGTTATAAAAAGAAGTTTTCACATATATAAATGTATATATAAATGTATGTAGGTAAGTTACACTTACATCAGGCAAATTCTTTGAAACTATTGTGCTAATTTTCCCCTAATATACTATATCTACTTTTCCATCATCATGAAGAGATCCACGATGTGTAAGCTGATGTATGAGGAAAGATAAGTACTTGTTCATGAATGCCTTTTCTATTTACAGTTCTATTCCTACAGCTAATTAAGTCCTCCTTTGATCCCAGGCTTAATAATAACTATTTGGGTTTCAAAAGTCATATTTAATATCAGAAGACCAGTCCTTTTAAGTATTTCCTTGTGTTAGCTACTGCTGAAGGAGCCAGATGGTCTTAATTAAACAATCAACCTTGAGCCCAGAAGAGTACACAAATGCATAATCAGTGACTCTGTGAAGCTTCTTCTCCTTTGTATGCATTAACATTATGTTTTCATCCATAACGTCTCATATGCATCATCTTCTTTACTCCCATATCACCCCAATAATGAACAGGAAATAGAAATTCTCCTCCATAGAGCATTTCTATAATTTGTGGGGGAATGTTATGAAAGATATGTATGTGAGTGCAAGAGTCCAAAGGCATGCACAGTGCAAAAGAGGCCTCCTAACTCACGTTGTGAGGTGGTGGGTCTGTGAGCTGGCCAGCCTTTTCTTTCACTGAGCACCAGCAGGTCTTTTGGAGATAGCATCTGGGGCAGAACTGAATTGTGGGAAAGGGAGAGGGTGGTGAGCTTTCCATTGGTGCAACAGGACAGAAAAGAAGCATCCCTTGTGGTTACGAAATAGATAAGGGACTGAAGAAAAGGGAGAGGGCTGGATTTGGGATTCCAAACCAAACACTGTTTAACGTGTATGGTGCAAACCCTCTTCTCCACTCCTTACATAATCTTAAGTCCACATCACTCACAAACACTGTGATCGTAATTAATTCTACGGTGGAGGTCAGAACAGGAAGAACTGCTGTCCTGGTTACATTCTCTTGGAATCAATACAAGCAGCTGTCCCAAATCCAAAATCGACAGGTGTGAAAATAAGTTGCAAAGTTGTGATGGTATCGTGATTTCTAGAAACGTATGGTGGAGTATTGACCCTGAATGCTTTCTTCTGTGACTCAAGAAGAGGATCTGTTTTACAGTGAATGAGTTAGAAATAAAAATAATAAAGTAAAGCATGTCTTTATAAATTTGTCTAAAACTACAGAATGTACAACATCAAGAGTGAACCCTAATGCAAACTATGGACTCTGAGTGATAATGATGCACCAATATAGGTTCATCAAATATACCACTCTGGTGGGAATGATGGTAATGGGGGAGAGACTATGCATGTGTGGGGGCAGAGGACACACAGGAAATCTCTGTACCTTCAGCTCAATTTTGAGGTGAACCTAAACCGCTCTAAAAAATAACATCTGTTATTTAAAAGAGACCCTCTACTTTTACGCTACTTTATTTTGTTTCATACCATTTATCAATATAGGAATGGCTAATTTTTTTCTTCTCATTTATCATTATCTGATTTGTTTATCTATCTACCTTACTAGAATGTAGGAGAGGGACATTATCTTTTGTGCCATTGTATTTCCAGCACTTTGAAGGTGTTTGATACTTAGGAGATGCTCAATAAATATCTGTTGAACAAAGTTACAAATAATAGTAAAACAATAAATGTGCATGATCCCAAATGAATCATCTTTGGTAGAATTCAATAATTTGGTAGGCATCTGACCTCAAGCAAATAACTTCACATCTCTCGGAACTTCTTGGGTGTCTAATAAAGGGTTTTGCCTACATCAGCAGTGAGCAATCCTTGGCCTGAAGAATAAAAATGGTCCCCCTAGTTACACATATGATCTAATTTGTGTGTTAGCTTATGATAACTAATATCATCTATGATCTAATTCAAGCATGAAGTTAGAAACTAGAAAACTAGTTCCTTGTTGCAATTTCTCCAACACGCAGAGAAATTAACATTTTAGTGACTAAAAGTGAGTGCCAAATTTTTTCACTGGCATTTTTCTATTTAATAAACAGGTAACAAGTTATTAGAATACAGACCTATTCTGCTTTCATTTTGATTTGATAGAAAATGTGTGTATACTTGGTCCTGGTACAAAATAAAAAGGTTGCTGATACTGGGTAGACTGCCTCACTCTTTTGGAGATAAATGACCAGGATCTACCAAAGTGGACTTGTAAGTAGTCTGTAGCCAATAAATCTCAATTAGTCTATAGTAATTCTGTGTTATAGCTAGAAATCAGGGGCTCGCAACTAAATCCCTTTGAACAATTGTGCTTGCTATATTTTTGTTAGCCATAGGGTAATGGTAAAACAAACGAATCACCAGCTTCCCTGACATTTGCTGATTATTCCAAGTGATAGAAAGAGGGGTAAGCACTGGCAGGAACTTGTGTCTTGGTTTTAACTCCATTTTTGAAGACTCTGTTGCTCTGTGACCTTTCTTTATGGATTCTTAACTTCATGTGTAATTAAATCTCCAAAGGGTAGAATGACAGCTGGCAAGTTGCCACTCTAGAAAATATAATTGATTTAACAGTACATTTCCAATTGCTCTCCCTGCTTCCACACTTTTCCTCTTCCGGATCAACCTACACACAATGTCATGATACTCTACCCAAGCCTAGCTCTGGTCAGACTGCTCCCCCACTCAGAAACCTGCGAAATTTCCCCAACACCTGGACAGTCCAACTTAAATGTTTAGCATGGCCTTCGATGTCTCTGCTCATCACAGATGAATGCTCTTCTCAAACTTTGCGAGGCCCTGGATAGATCCAAGATTCTCCCTTTCCCGTGTGTTTCCTCTCTTCCTCCTGACCGAATGTCTCTCTCAGTCCCTCTCCCACCCCCACCCTCAGATCCCAGAAATTCACTGCAGTGCCTTCCTTCTCTGGAAATCTTCCTGTAGACCTATAATCATACATGCCCTTGGAGTACTTTCTATCTCTGAGATTGACACTGAATCATTCTGTCATGTAATAGATTTAATTATTCCTATCCTGTTACCCTTTCAAGATGATAAACTTCCTAAAGCATGGAACCAAGTCTCATTCATCTGACTTCCAAGCTATATTTGTCCACTGCCCCAAATGGCTTCTTCCTTAGGAGGAGCAGCTTAGCCACTCTATGGTAGTGTTTCCTTGATACAGGAGACATTCAACTGGTGCTATCACTACTTTTTAACATATAGGTGGCCCTTAATTCTGTCTCTTGTCACCTATTAAAGAAAGATTTCAAATCACAATGCAAGAACCCCTTCCATACACCGAGGCCAGCACATGGTAAGGAGGCCCAGGAGAGCTCATCTACAGCGGCCCTTCCTCCTTAGCTAAGCAAACGCATTTGCAATGCAGAAAGGACGAGGGATCCCCTTTTCCTTAGTACATGTATTAGTTTCCTGTGGCTGCTGTCACAGATTACCACAAATTGGGGGGTTTAAAACAACAAAAATATATTCTCTCATGGTTCAGGAGGCCAAAAGTACAAAGTCAAGGTGCCTACATGCTCTCTGCAGGCTGAAGGAAATCCTCCCTTGCCTCTTCCTCACACCTGGTGGTCCCCAGTGTTCCCGCATGCTCCTCAGCTTGTGGCTGCCTTGCCCTAACTCTGTGTCCCACAGGCCTTCTCCCTGCGCACCTCCTGTCTCTGTGCTTCTCTTCCATAAGGACACCAGTCATATTGGATTAAAATCAATCACCTTAACTTGACTACATCTGCAAGACCCTATTTCCAAATAAGGTCACATTCACAATGACTAGGGGTGAAGACCTGAACATATTTGGGGCAGGGGGGAGCACAACTCAACCCAAACCCTCATTGTACAGCTTTCTACTCACAGAGAGTTACATGATGTCATAGTCCGTGGCACTGTGGGTGAGCTTAAACCTCCAGCTCTCCACTCTCCATTCTCCAGAGAGAGAGCAGTAACCCCAAAACCCTTGAAGAAGAAACAATGATTCCTTGTTTTTAAATTGAGTTGTACTTTTTAAACTGTGATAAAATATATTAATGCAAAATCTACCATCTTAAACCATTTTTAAGTGTACAGTTCAGTGGCATTAAGTACCTTCACATTGTTGTGCAGCCATTACCACCATCTACTTCAGAACCCTCCACCTTGCAAAACTAAAACTCTGTACTCATTGAACACCACCTCTCCTTTCCTTCCCCAACAATGGCTCTTTAAACATGGCCTTTATCATGAATGACTAGTAATTGAGTTGCTGTAACCCAAGGTTTTGATATTATTTTATATACACATACACATACATTGAATAGAAACGGAAGCAATGATAAAGTCTCCATTACAACTAGGTATAACAACTAGTCTGGTGCAACTGAGTACTTTTACTCTGTTTGTCCCAGAATGTGACCCAATTCCCTCATTTGACTGATGAAATTATTGCCTAAGCAAAAGTGACTTGGGCCTCTTGAGAATGTTTGTGATAAATCCTCGTGGGAAGGTGTTACTGGCCCCATTTGAAAATGCATTCAAATCAACACGGCAAACATTTGTTCATAGCTCTTATCTGTGCCAGACACTTCTACTCTAAGCACTGGGACACAGAAATAAATCCTACATCCCCAGCTCCCAAGAGCTCAAGTCCATAGTAGATAGAGTTGTTTTAATACCAGGGAATATCTGGTATTTTTCCTTTTTTTTAAAATACAGCTTTCCTATCCTTAAATTTTTTTTAAAAAACAGATGTTACAATTTTCCTTGGTCAACTCCTTCTTCCTCTTTTTCATACTCCATTTAGTCAGTCCCTGATCCCTGGTATTCTATCTTTCAGATATTTTGCAACAGGGATCAGCTTTACAAGGAAGTGGGCATCACTTGTGATTGGGCAACCAGTGATTTTGGGCATCAAGTAGACATGTAGACATAAAAAAATACAGATAAAAGTTTAGGAGAATTTGAAAAAGGTTTGAGAGCAATTAGCTGGAAGTTGTCAAAGGACATCTGGTGGATATTGTCCCCCAAGAGTGTCATATCTGGTGCTTCCTCATCTTTTCTTGGCCTGAAGAAATAATTGTGTTCCTCATGAAAATATTGCCCAGAAGAATCTACTACACCCTTTTCCAGGAAGCTCTTAGACATCCTGAATTTCTCCTTTCTCTGTCTATTCTTAAATATTGGTATTCTGCCCTAGGTCTTTTTTTAGGGTCAGACTCCCTGGACCATCTCATATAATCCTGTGGCTTTAATTACCATATATAATCTTATGACTTTAAAAATTTAAGTCACCAATACACACATTATTCCTCAACTTTAGAATCACAAATTCAATTGTCTACATGTTCTACTGGTACATTCCTCAAGCATGTCTAAAAGTTACCTAGATCCCACTGCCAAATCTTCTCTTCATTCCATGCTGTGCTCTGTGTGTCTGTGTGTGTGCATGTGTGTGTTTGTGTGTGTGTGCACATGTATATAGTTTTATCTTGGTGAATTCACCCATTTTTTTCTCTCTCTCCATCAGTGAGACCTACAGGGAGAGCAACATAAATCAGAGTTGCAAGATCCTCTATGCTTTTGGAATTAGACTGTCTGACATTCAGAAATGTGTAAGAGCATATTAAAGATTGAATGGCACCGTCTCCAACTCCCATGCCCTTTATGTCGTCTTCCCCACTGCAGGAGTGCATCACAAATGAGGCAAGAGGAAGGTGCGTACACACGACCATTCCAAAAGTAAGCACAATTGGAAAAATAAAGCAGATCAATATCCCATACTCCAAAGACAGGCCTATCAGAGCTGCTTGCTAGAGAGTGATTTTTAGTCCTGAATTTAACTAACGGGTTTTAGCAACTATCTATGACTAATAAGAGAGAGAGAAAATGTCTTCCTATAGCCTGTGGGATTTTATCAATCTAACTCCCTCTTACTTTTCAATGTTGGATGAACTAAAGCAACAGGACGAGAATCATCTGGAAGGACTGGTTCATGTGGATGATGCAATCTTTCTGGTAAGATTGTAGTGAAATATACTACTGGAGGTGCTGGAATTTTGAAGGAAAGCTTATCTCATATTGCTCTTCGATAATTATTAGTTCTGTTTGATCTTGGTAAATGATGTTAAGTATTAAGTACCACAAGAAATATATATTAGGCAATATATACATATTCCAATTACAGAAATGTAAAGATGTTCCTGGAGTTCAATAGCAGTGGAGGAGAGTTTGAGAAATTATTCCAGAACTACAAAACCATAAAGGAGTTTACTCCAAGCTATGAGGTCAAGAACCCAGAAGTGATGAGGTTTAGAGCCCTGGCCTCTGCATCATTAGAAGGGAAGGTTATGGCCAAGACTTCACGCCCCTGATGGATTGTTTGAGCTTAGTGGGCACAAGGGTTTCCTTTGGGGATGATAAGAATGTTTTGCAACTAGATAGAGATGCTGCTTTTATAACACTGAATGTACTAAGTGGCCCTGAATGGCTTACTTTAAGATGGTTAATTCTGTGTTGTGTGAATTTCCCCTTGATTACATTTTTCAGAAAATCCTGTCAGTTGATAGTGGTTGAACTCCCCTCCTCCAACAACTTCCTATTTTTTTTTGCAATAAATTTCAAATTTGTTACATGTGTTATGAGACTCTACAGATCTGAACCTGCCTACCTCCCCCACCTCTCTGTTTATCCTCCATGTTGCTTACTGTATTAGTTCACCTAGCCCTCTGGTTTCTTAAACACACCAAGTTTGTTTTTACCTCGGGACACCCGCACTTGCTGCTCTCCCTTCCCAGAATGCCTCTCCCTGGGCTTTATGTAGGACCATCATTTTCTCATTGCCCTGCTCTCAGCTCAAGGCCCTTCCGCAGAGAAGTCTTCCCTGATGACTGTATCCAAACTAATCTCCTCAGGCACTAGCATACCATTTGAGTTTGTTTCCTTTAGAGCATTTATACCATCTGAAATTATTTTTTAATTCTTTTTTTTACTTAATATCTGCTTCTGTCCACCACAAAGTAAATTTCATAAGAAGAGGAATTTTGTAGATTTTGTTCATTTCTCCATCCCCACTGCCTGGCACATGAAGTCATCATAGATTATTAGCTGCATACAGGACTGAAAGGAAGGAAAGGAGATTGAGGAATGCATGATGTTAAGTCATATCTAGGCTGATTTAGACCAGAATTCTGTGATAGATTAGCAATGTCTGCCATGAGTGTAGAACAGTATAGATGTGTCACAAAGGCAGTGGTATGCTGGTAAATGTTTAATAACTAGTCCTTAGAGGGGGACAGGGAATAGAAAGTAGTGTCCTGATTAGTAGCAGTTCCTTGTTTACATAGTGTAAATATCCCATCATGGCTGATTTCAAGCAATCGATAAGTTGTGAACTGGTTCACAAAATTCCTGAAATTTTAATAATCAGCCCTCAAGAGCCGGTATGAGCCAATTCCAGCACACCACTGGAATAAATGATGCGTATTTGCTCTCCCCGAGAGAGTCCTACACTTGCCTTTTATAGACAGAACCTGAAATCCAGAGAAGAAAACAAAAACTGGATCAAGATTACCCAGCAAGTACACAAGAGGCCGGTTCCTCATGTAAAAGTGATTTTTCTTTGCAAACCTTCAGATGTTGTCAAAAGGGAAGCACCAAGAGGCATACCACCAGTTTCTGCTTTGAGAGGGTTTATTACGAGTTTTGAAGTTGTGTAAAGGCTTCTGGCAAGGACCCAAGTGGGCTGACAAACTCCTTGCTTGCCAGAAGTTTGACTAGCCAGAGGGATTTTCAACACTTGCATTTTGCCTGGGGAATGCTCTGCCATAAACTGTCCGCGTTGCCTCCCCTCACCAGAACTCCAGCTGCCGCTTCAGGTCACATGGACCTCAACAAAAGGGCTGAGTAGCTGACCAGCTATAAACCCACCTCGTATATCTCAAGGAGTAAAATTTAGGGACATTCCTAAAATTTGGCTTTTGTTATCCAAAACGGAATTTAATTCCAAATTTGGAAGAACACCTAGGGAACACACACACACACAGAAAGAAAAAACAAAAGTCACCACCCTGCAGCTGTGTTCCTTCAAATGAAGCTAGGCCTCCTATCGTAAGACTGAACATGCCGTTCATTTCCCAGGGATATCCCTGCAGTAGACTTGTGACACTTTGAGATTAGGAAACTTTCCTTATTCATCTTTGCTCCTTTCCCAACGAACTCTCAAAACCTCCCAGACATTTTACCCAGAGCCTGGTTGATTGACTTGCTGGACTGAAAATCATGGGCGCCCGTGACTAAGCAGAAACAGGAGTTGGAAGACCTGGTTCTAACCCCAGCTCTATCACTGACTGCTAAGGAGTTACACAAACCATTTACTTTCTTGGAGCCTTAGTGTTCCCATCTGTAAAACGAGGCAGTTGGACCACAGAATCACCAAGGTCTCTCTTGTCTCCCAAAATCTCTGAGTATAGAACCCTTTTCAGATTGTTTCATTAATTTATATTACCTGGAAGGCATGCACTAATTCTAAATAAACTTGGGTCTTTTAAATATGGCTTTAAATGTTTAATCAATATTATTTTTTATTTGTTTTTGAGACTTAAGGTCACTGAGTACTTTTTTTTCTTAAGTTTGTCCTAAAAGCAAAATTTGTAAGCTATTTCAGAATGCAGCCTATTTAGTTCTAAAACTGAGCCAACAACTGCTGTGCAATTGGAAGCACAAGGTCTAGGAAGCCAGGTAAGATTGTACTTTTAATCCTGCTCCTCTCCATACTGTGTGACATTGAGCAAGTGACTGCCTATCTCTGAGCTTTGTATTCCTCATTTGTACAGAGAGACTCTTAACCCCTTTGTAGCGTTGTTGAGAGAAGTGAAGGATGAAAGACAGATAAGGTGGCCAGCACCTTGTAGGCAGTCCACAAATATCCTTTTCTTGGCTGCTTCCCTTTCTTCTTTCCACATCACATTTAAGAATATATATAAGCAATAGAGATAATGTCACAGAAATATTTTTTACTAATTACATCTAACATGTGTGTTAGACATGCATAAGACAAAAGATTCCAGAAATTCTGCCCAGTCGGTGATGGGAGGTTGGTGTGATGACAAACCACGTTCTCTTGGCCGCTGAAACTGACCTGTCCATCAGCAACTTTATTAGTGCTTCTTCCGCCCCGTGAGGCTTTTCTGTGAATGGGAAGATTCGTAGATTAGGAAGGAGAGGAGGAGAAGGGGCCAAAAGAGGAGAAATGGTTGTGTATGGCCGCCCCTGCTCCCTTTTAATGAGGGTGGATGTGTGAGAAAATGTGCAGAGTAGGAATGATCAGGTATAAGCTGATGCCATGACTTGAGTGGGATCTGGTCTCTTGTGCCATTGACATCAAGATCAGCAGTTAGTTCATCTAGAACCAGTCTTTAGTGAGAAGAAAAAACACACACAAAAAATCATGCTATATTTGCTCCTATGTTATATTTGCTTAACATGTGACATTTGCTTATAATTTTTACTATGTATTTATAGAGCATTACATTTACCTCAGTGGGATTAAACTAGACCTCATGCTTAATAACTTGCCTATCTTCACTCAACTACGAACGTCAGTTTTCTCAAATGAGTAGAAATTCACATTGTCATCAATTTTGTGCTTATTTATGTTATATGGATGTAGAGCCAATTATTTGACCAATCCCCATCACTGGTCATTTTGGTGTTTCCAGGACTGTACAAACCCACAGAAACACTGGGAAAGACAGTACCCTGATCCTAAAAAGGCAGACCTTAAACAAGTGGAAAGAATATAGTACAACGGAAATCAGCTCTGGAACTCCCCTCTCCCAAGCTTACGGCACTCCTTCTAACTACAGAGTAAGTGAGAGAAGGGTTAGGGGGATGGTTGCCTCTGCCAAAAATTCTGCAAAAACTTCTTTTAAATGCCACAGATCAAGGGTCAGCCAAATCCAGCCTTCCGCCTGTTTTTGTATGGCCTGGGAGCTCAGAATGGTTTTTATATTTTTAAATGGTTAAAAAATATATATTTCATGACACATGTAAATTATATGAAATTCAGATTTCAATGTCTATAAGTCAAACATTTTTTTGCCTCACATACTTACCAGAGTTTTATTGGAACACAGCTATACTTATTCAAATATGTATTCCCCATGGCTGCCATTGTGCTACAGTGGTGGAGCTGCGTAGCTGCAACAAATATCTTATGGTCCTTAGTGCCTAAAATATGGTCCTTTATACAGGTTGCCAAGGCCTGCCAGGAGCTATTTCCTATGCAAAATTAGAATTTCTTGTGTTCATAATTATATCTGTTTAGTCAATAAAATCTGGGGCTTTAAAGTAATTTCTAGACTTGGAGAAATACTTTAAAGTATTTAAAGAAATGGGTGAACTTGCATGACTCATTTTTTCCTCCAAGCCTCAGTTTCCCAATCTGTAAAACTGGCAAGTTGAACTAGACCTCTAAGCCACTTCATTTATTTAGCCATTCAACAGATATGTCCTTAGAGCCTGCTACATGCCAGGTTCCATGAGAACTCTGGACCTTGCTGATAATGTTTATGACATAGACAATATTCTGTGGTTTTCCCTGAAATGTAAATTCCTACTGACAAGAAATGGAAACATAAATAAATCTACCAATAAGAAACTCAAAAGGGTCCCCAGCAGCAAATGCAGGCAACTGACCTCCCCTGAAATTAAACCTAGAGTCTCAAGAAATTCCAAATTCAGTAACTTCTGTAGGAGACTTAAAGTGAACAAGGCATACTTTGGGCCAGTACCTTCTCCTCTCTTAACCTTTCACCCACTACAAACTTCCAGAAGGGCCTTCCCTGAAAACACAGTCATAAGATGTCACAACCCAGAGAGACTTTCCCTTGATGGGGAGGAGCTATGGCATACCTCTTTTTCATAAACATTCTGATTCAGTAATCACTGACTGAGCTCCTGCTGTTGTGCACATCTGTGGCTTGGAGTATGCTGTGTCTGAGGGGAATCCTGATGTGGCCTCAAAGCCTAAAGCTTCTCAAACTTCTTCAGTTCTCCGTACCCAAACAGGGCTCTGCAGCAGCTGACAGCCCAGGCTGACTTTCTCTCTTAACCAATTAGACTGACCTTGTCTAAGTTTCTCAGGCTTGGCAAACTAAGGATCCTTTGAGGCCATGAATACATCTTTGTAATTATCAACATAAAAATAATAATAATAATAGCAGCTAACATTTATTAAACATCTATGCTCTGAGCTGTGTGTTAACTATGTTTATATGCAGTTTTGCATTTGATCCTCATAATAACCCCAAAGATAAATATTAGTAGCCCATTTTCCAATGAAGAAACCAAGGCTCAAGAAACCTAAGTAGCTTCTTTAAAGTTACTCAATTAGCTTGCTGTACACCAGCGCCAGAACTGAAATCTGTCTGACTCAGAAGTCCTTGTTCTTAATACTGTACTGTCGTGGTTTTATTATCCTCTTACCTTTGAATGTATACCCTCCCAATTCCTTCAATTTGCCTCCTCTTTCCACAATTGGATCCAATTTAATTCAAGAAGTATTTAAGTTTCTACTCTAAGTTCCAATAAACAGTCTACCTCTAATCACCTTGAATGATTTTCTGCTAAGCCTTTTTATGTTCGTGTCTTGAATAAAAACAGCTAGTTTGCAAGAGTCACACAAAAGATCTCTTCTTGATTCTGATCTAGTCTCTTACATCCACTAGACTGCTCCCGAACATCAGGGACACCTACAGAGCTTAGCACATGGCAGGGTATCAGACAAGGAAATCAGGTAACGGTCACATCCCTGAGCTGATCCTAACGGCTTGTGGACCTCCGACCAGGCCCTGCTAAGGGCTCAGCCTTAGGCAACCATGACTTATGACACACTCCTCTCTCTTTCATTCATTTATTTATTTATTTTTGGCTCAAACAACATAAATTTTGAAGTTCTGAAGGCTGGGAAGTCCAAGGTGGGAAGATCAAGGTGCTGACCAATTCGGTTTCTGGTGAGAACTTGTTTTTCAGATGGGAATCATGTTAATATGGCAGAAAGATCATCTCCCTCATGTCTCTATGCTTCTCTCTTTCTTAGAACTTGACCCAAGAGGACTAATCTATGCCAACAATTTATGCATAAACCTAGTTGCCAAAAGAACTACAATATAGGGACAAACTTTGCTAATCAAAGCCTGAAAAATTCAAACCAGGAAATTCACCCAGTTGGCAAAGATAAAATGTTCCAAAGTAGGGAAGTACTAGGTGCTATGAATGTGACAAGGGTATGGATTGAACAAATAAATGAGGTAGAAGGAGACATGCAGAGCAGGGGGATAACAGAGTTGGTAGGTAGAAGCAGTTGCTCTTAGTGCACCTGGGCCAAGTGGACAGTGACAGCAATGATCCTTGAAACCTTGAATTCTCAATGAGTTTCTAGACATTTAAATGGTAGAAATAGTTCTTGGTTTTTCATGAACTTCAAGTGTCTTTCTTGTCATGCACATCTTTTAATTGAAATAACATTTCTAGCTTAAGTGAGGTACAATATTTGGAACCCTAGAAGCCTAAGTAACACAGGAAACAAAAAAACTATTAGCTGGATGTCTGTCTGAAAGACTGAATGATGGGCCTTCAGTTGTCTGCAGTTCCTTGGATTGGCTGTTGAAGGGATGTGGATTTTTTTCTTAGCTGACTGCATAATTGGCACTAGAACCCATGGACATCAGGCAAACTAAAAAGCCTGTGTGCTAGCTATGGGTCTTCCAGCATGAACCATCTGCAGTTCTGCAACTGTGAATAAGATCACAAAAGGCCTTACATGCCAGGCAAAGGAGCTCAGATTCCATTCTGTCACAATAGCAATTGCCAAGAAGAAAATAAAGATTTGCTAGTAAATGGAGCTATGATAGCAGCAACTTCTTCATTAACAACTACTGTGCTGAGACTCCCTCCCAGGTTTGCCATGTCAAGCTTGGGCCCTTGTTATTGTCATTTCCCGGTATGATAGAAAGACAAGGCTGATACAATTTTAGCAAAGCATCAGTCTCAAAATAAGGATGAACTTCTGTCAGCCACAGTTGTCTTAGGGGGATGACATCCTCTGCAGCTGGACATTGTTTCATTTCCCTGGTCATTCTTCTGTTCTTATTAAAGGCTAGTGAATAACTGCTCGAGGTCTTACTGTATTATGCATCCCTGACTTCCTGTGCCAGAAACATATGAAATGGAGTGAGCCAGCTTTGTGAGGGCTCATAGGTCTCTGTGAAGTGAGAGTTTACAACCAGAGAACTCTAAGAACAGCCCTACTCTACTCTATTCTACTACATATGTTCCTCTCAGAGTCTCCAACAGGGACAGTTACTTGAGTTTATCTGTTATGTTGACGCCACTGGAAACAATTTTCTATCCCTCCCTCAAATGCTGTGTAAAGAACGGTTAACTTTTGGCCATGCCCAGTGGGGAGAGTGCTAGTTTCAATTAGTAATGTCTGACAAGTATACAGGAGGTTGAAGAGATAGCAGGAGTGCCATAGGTTGGAGTCAAGCATGGGTTCCTTCAAATGAATAATCAGTTCTTGCCTCTGTGATCATACAAACCTGAGTCATCTAGAGATGAAATGTTTGAGTCTTTCAAGGACAGTTTGTTACTTTCCTCAATTTTTCAAGGATGGGAAGAAATTAGAGAGATTATTATTCCTGTATTTAGTTAATCTATACTAATGTCTTAACCTTGTAAGAAATAATTGAATCTCTTCCTGTCTATTATGCCAAGAGCTGCCATTTACTGGCCATGTGTACTTCAAAGATATGTCTTTACCAATATCCCACTTTCAACAATGGATAAATCATCTAAACACAAAATTATAAGGAAATGTTGGATTTGAACTATATTTTAAATTAAATAAACCTAACAGACATACACAGAATATTCCATTCAACAGCAGCAGAATACACATTCTTCTCAAGTGCAGACAGAACATTCTCCAGGATAGATCATGTGATAAGTTATAAAATAAGTCCTAGAAAATTTAAGACTGAAATCATACCAAGCATCTTTTTCAACCACAACAGTACAAAACTAGAAATCAATAACAGGAAGAAAGCAAGAAAATTCACAAATATGTGGAAATTAAACAACATGCTCCCAAAAACAAGGGGTCAAAGAAGAAATCAAAGTGGAAATTTAAAAAATTGAAGTAAATGAAAATGGAAACACAACATACCAAAAGTCTATGGGATGCTGCAAAATCAGTTCTGAGAAGAATGTTTATAGTGATAAATGCCTATATTAAGAAAAAGAAAGAGCTCAAATAAACAGTCTATCTTTATATGCTAGGAACTAAAGAAAAACAAGACCAAACTAAGCCCAAAGTTAGTAGAAGGAAGGAAGGAACAAAGATCAAAGCAGGAAAAAAAATTGAAAAGAAGACCAGAAAAACAATAGAAAAGATCAACAAAACTAAGAACTGATCTTTTGAAGAGATAAAAAAAAAATTGACAAAGCTTGAGCTGGACTAACTAAGAAAAAAAGTGAGAGGACTCAAATAAATAAAAACAGAATGATATAGAAGACATTACAGCTGATACCATGGAAATGCAAAGGATCATAAGAGACTGCTATGAACAATCATATGTAAATAAACTGAAAACCTAGAAAAAAAGTATAAATTTCTCAAAATATACAATTTACAAGACTGAATCATGAAAAAGTAGAAAATCTGAACAGATAAATAATAAGTAAGGAGATCGCATTGGTAATCAAAAATCTCACAAAGAAAGAAAATCCCAGGACCAGATAGTTTCCCTGGTGAATCCTACCAAACGTTTAAAGAATAATTAATGCCAATCCTCCTCAAACTCTTCCAAAAAGTTGAAGAAGGAACCATCCCTTGTAAACACTTTATAAGACCAGCATTACCCTGATAACAAAGCCAGGTGAGGATACTACAAGAGAAGAAAACTGCAGACCAATATCCCTATGAATATAGATGTAAACATTCTCAACAAAATACCAGAAAAACAATTCAACAGCACATTAAATAGATCATAAGTCATTATAAAGTGGGATTTACTTATGGGATGCAAGGATGGTTCAACATGAGTAAATCAATAAATGTGATACACCATATTAGCAGAATGAAAGAAAAAAATCACTTGATCATCTCAACAGGTGCAGAAAAGGCATTTGACAAAATAAAACATCCTTCCATATAAAAACTCTGAACAAATTTGGTATAGGAACATATCTCAACATTACGAAGGCTATATATAACAAGCCCATAGGTAACATCATACTCAATGAACTGAAAACCTAGAAGAAAAGTATAAAGTCTTAGAAACATAAACTTTTTTGCAAAAAGAAGAAAGAGAATCTGAATAAATAAATAATAAATAAGGAAATTGAATTGGTAATAAAAATATCACAACAAAAGACATCCATAAATTCTCTAAGATCAGGAACAAGACAAGGGTGCTCACTCTCACTACTCCTATTCAACATAGTACTGGGAGTCCTAACCAGAGCAAATAGGCAAGAAAAGGAAATAAACGGCATTCACATAGGAGAGAAAGAAGTAAAATTTTGTTTTGTTGCACATGATATGATCTTACATAAAGAAAATCCTTAAGATTTTACCAAAAGAAAACTGTCAAAACTAATCAATAAATTCAGTAAAGGTGCAGGACAAAAAATCAGCATACAGAAACCAGTTGTATTTCTATATAGTAACAATGAAAGACCTGGAAAATAAATTAAAAAATCAGTCCCATTCACAATAGCATCAAAAACAATAAAATACTTAGGAATAAATTTTACCAAGAAAGTGAAAGAACTGTTCACTGAAAACTATAAGACTTTAATGAAAAAATTGAAGAAGACACAAGCAAATGAAGATATTATGTTCATGAATTGGAATAATTATTATTGTTAAAAAATGTTCATACTACCCAGACATCCATAAATCCAGTGCAATCCTTATCAAAGTGCCAATGGCATTTTTCACAGAAATAGGAAAAAAATCCTAAAATCTGTATGGAACCACAAAAGGTGCCAAATAGCCAAAGCAATCCTGAGAAAGAAGAACAAAATTAGAGGCATCACACTTCCTGGTTTCAAACTAAACTGCAAAGCTATATTACTCAAAACAGAATGGTGCTAGCATAAAAGTAGACACATACACGAGTGGAACAAAAGAGAGAGCCCAGAAATAAACCTCTGCATATAAGGTCAACTAATACTACACAAGGGAGCCAAGAATACTCAATGGGGAAAGGATAGTCTCTTCAATAAATGATGTTGGAAAACTGTATAGCCACATTCAGAAAAATGAAACTGGACCCCTATCTTATACCACTCACAAAAATTAACTGGAAATGGGTTAATAAATTACATGTAAGACCCAAAACTATCAGAAGGAAAAATAAGGAAAAGCTCCTTGACATTGGTCTTGCAATGATTTTTTAGATATGACACCAAAATTAAAATAAATAAAACTGTAAAATTTGAGAAAAACGTATAGCAGAAAATCTTCATGACCTAGGGCTAGGCAAAGTTCTTTGATATGACACCAAAGCACAATCCATAAAAGGAAACATGGGTAAGCTGAAGTTTATAAGTTAAAACTTGTTTTGTGGACAATCCTTCTAGGATGAAAAGACAAACTACGGACTGGGAGGAAATATTTCAAAGCAAATATCTGCAAAAGGACTTGTATTTAGAAGAACACTAAAAATCAGCAGTAAAGGAACAAACAATCCAATTAGAAAATTGACAAGACACATGAAGAGACATCTCACTGATGAGGATAGACAGATGGAAAATAAGCAAATGAAAAGATGTTGAACATTGTTAGCCGCTAGGGGAATACAAATAAAAACTACAGTGAGATATCACTATGCACCTATCAGAATGGCTAAAATAAGAAATAGTGACAACACCAAATGCTGGCAAAGAAGCAGAGAAATATACGTTGCTAGTGGGAATGTAAAGTGGCATAGCCACTGTGGATAAGCTTGGCAGTTTCTTAAAACAACAAAACCTGCAACTACCATATGACCCAACAATTATGCTAGTGGGCATTTATCCCAGAGAAATGAAGACTTACACTGACATAAAAACTGTACATGAATGTTTAGAGCAGCTTTATTCATAATAGCCAAAAACTAGAAACAACCCAGATGCCCTTCAATGGATGAATGGTTAAATCGTGGCATATTCATACATTTGCCTAGAATACTGCTTAGAAATAATTTAAACAACTATTGATACATGCTACAACCGGGATGAAAGTACAGAGAACTGTGCTAAGTGAGAAAGTCAGCTTGGAAGTTTACATATTGTATATGATTTCACTCACAGAATATTCTTCAAATGACAAAAATGGAGAATAGATTAGTGGTTTCTAGGAGTCAGGGATGATGGAGGAAGTGTGTGCATCTATGAAAGGGCACCACGAGAGATGTGTGTGGTGACAGAAATGTTCTGCATTTCAACTGTATGAATGTCCATGTCCTAGATATGATAGTCTATTACAGTTTTTGCAAGATTTTACTATTGGCAGTAAATGAGATAAAAGATAAATGGGATACTTCTGTGTTATACCTGCAACTGCATATAAGTACAATTACATCAAAATTTAAAATGTAATTAAAAAAGAAAGTTGAAGAAATCCGGTCTAACCCAATAATTTCACAGTTGAAGGAACCAAGGCTCTGAAGGGGTCCTGCCTGAGCTCAGTTCTTTGGCCACCCATTGGCCAATTTTTAGTCAGGAATGGGAGATACTTTCTCATGGTTCAGCTTGGTCAGCAGACCTCTGGGATGGAAAGACCTGTAGCCACCAAGTGTCTGTCAATAGTTCCTCATACTGGCTTTTCCTTGAACTAAGGCTCCCAAAGAAGAGGAGAAGTAGACAGAACCATGAAGGACTATGGGATATGCCCTGAAAAAGACTGTGGAACAGAGTAATAAGGCAGTCAGGATAGGAGATGGTTGAGAAAGAACATGGTTCCAAAGGGATAAATACGAATACAAAGGAAAAAAATTGAGGAAAATAATGTACTCTTTGGAAGCAATTTCTGCATAGCTGAAAGGTTTGGAGAACAGTACTTGAATTGTGGCAGGAAGGCAATTCAAGTCCCATTCCAGTTTTTCTGATTCAGGAAAAGGTCCTGATAGACCAAGGAAACCACAGACCTCTTAGACAGACACTGATGATTCCAGAGCAAGAAAAATGTCTTTAACTTCTTTCTTTATTAAGGCAAGAAAAGCTCAAAGGATCCCAACCAAATCAGGGACTGTAAAACTTTGAGAGAGCTGTGTGTGTGTGTGTGTGTGTGTGTGTGTGTGTCAGAGAGAACAGGTTCACCTGTCTTGATAACCTGGTAGGTTAGAAATGAGAAGAGAAAAACCCTTCTAAGTCTAGGAAACGAATAGAGACCGGTGCAACCTAAGAAAGTGGATAACAGTCTAAAAGCACAGAAGTAGCACCGTATATTAAAAATGGGTGGCAAATTGGCTCAAATCCAGGAAACAGATGGTACCTTTTAAGTAAAGAGTAATCAGAAATAAGAAGGTGCTCACCTTATAGACAGGCATTATGGACGCTTTGGTCTACCTTATATAAATAACCTGCAATGGGAGTATAATTGAAAACATGGATACATTTGCTGACATAATTGGAATAGACAGGGTGGTGCAGCCAGGAAGAAGGGGCATTGTGGGCACATCTGCAGCACTGGATCATTCTGAGCCTTAATTTTCCCCTCTGTCAAAGGACTTTTAGTAATGCCTGCTTCAGGGAGTTGCTATAACAATCAAAAGAGAGGGAAGGGGCTTGCAGACACCTGTTTCTTGCTTTTTTTTTTCCTGCGGGAACATTCACAGGACAAATTCTGACCTAGATGAGGAACACCTAGTCTCTTCTCTTCATGGGAGTGTGAGGAAGAATGCTTTTGTCTTTGACCCAGTTGCATGTGATTCCAACAAATGCTTCCATTCCCAGGCACTCACAGTAAGAGTGATGCCTGTGGTCTCAGACTGTCATTCTTCTGTGAGCACCAGCAAAATGTTCAGGTTGGTGGTTTTGAAGAACCTTCATTCAGACTTAGAAACAGTTGATTCTTCATATACGCCTGATAACAGTATTAAACTAGAAATGTGAAATTAAAATAATGAGAAAGGAGCATGCCGTCTGTGCAGTTTGGGATAATTACTGCAGTGGACTTCAGATCTGACTCTGAGTTTCCCGGCAGCCAAGGTAAAAAGATAAGTAGGTTGGATTATTTAATTCTGTAGGAGGAAAACGCCTATCAATTATGAGAACAAATTTGAAAATGAATTTATTATAGTGAATACTGTGATAGCTTCAAAAGGAGTTCTACAGCAAATGCAGAAATGTTCTCAAGATGGCTGTTTGTCATACATTCCTCAATAAAGACTGAGGACAAGATATTAAAGCATAATTCCAAACCTTTTGAGGATTAGTAAACATCATTCTCAAGGAAAAAATGGTCCAGTAGCTTTTCAGTGTTCTAGCTGTGCACAAGGATGGAACTCAGAACATGTTATAGAGCCAATGGAGCGTATTCCTATCACTGACTCCATCCAACCCTGGGTGCACATCAGGAACACTCTATGAATCAGAATTTGTGGGGTGGAGCCTGGAAACAGCACTTCCTCTGAAATTTCTCTTGGTAATGATCATATGAAGCCACATTTAAAAACCACTCATAAGCTATCTTAGCAAAGGAGTTAAGCAATGCACAGGCAGAGGTAAGAGTCTCCTAAAAGGTCCATGAAGCATTTACTGTTGGTAGCTAACCTCTTAAATGTAAACAGATTCTTGGTCACTCCAGATTATATAAAAATGCCCCCACCTGTGTTTGATGAGCCATGGTAACCCCCTTTTCTATGGTCTTTCAAACATGAGAAGAGAAGCCTGGGGAGTTCTGCACTTGGAAACAAAACTTTGGCATCGTAAGGGTTATGCTCATTCATCCCTCAAGCGCTTCGCCTATGCTGCTACCCCTGTCCGATAGTTCCTTTACCTGCACCCCACCCCACCCTACACACTCGTAGCCCTCACCTTGCCAACTCCTACTCATCCTTAGACCCTCCACTTCAGTGTCACTATGGGAAGCCTTCTCTGTACACATACCTGGATAAGGCCTGCCTGCCATTGGCTCCTTTCTGCCCCTCCCACCACAGTAACCCATCCAGGAGTGTCTTCTCCACTCTTCTATAAGCTCTACAAGGGCAGTTCTGCTTGGCCTTCTTTACCCTTACTGCAGTACGCAGCATAAAGCCTAGTGCACTGTAGATGTCTAATAAATATGTGTGGAATGGACGAATGAATATCTGGCCTGCTATGTTGTATATATACGGAAACTGAGAACCAGAGAGGCACTCACTCAAAGGTCAACTGAGCATCAGTCACACATCCAGGACTAGGAATACTGAAAAGGGCAAAAATGCACTGGTCCTGTACTAAGCAACTGTGCGAAGCGCTGTTCAGCCATTACCCAGGTCAGTCCTCATCAGGTGACTGAGGTAGTTCCTTAGACCAGGTCCCAGCCTGATTCTCACTTTCCCACACCCTTTCATCTAATCCCTCATCAATGTCTGCCAGCCCTACCAATAAAACACACTGGAATCTGACATCTTCTCTTTGTGTCCACCATAGTCTAAGCCACAGTAACTGACTGCCTGGACCACTGCCAACAGCCACAAAGTGACCTCTGTGCTTCTACTCTCGGTCCCCCCAGATTCATATGCCAGCAGCAGCAGAGAGATATTGCCTTTGCCAGAGAGGCCATGCCATTCTCCTGCTTAAACCCTCTGGCTTTCCACTACACAGGAATGAAATATAAGTTCCTTACCCTGCTCACTTTCTGACCTCCTCTACCGCTTCTCCACATGTCTTGCTTCTGCCACCACACTGGGCACCGCTCAGATCTCTAGCCCCAGAGTGCATCAAACATGTGCCTACTCCTGGGCCTGGGCCCAGGCCAGCCCTTCTCATCCTCGGCTTACTCAGGCACTTACTCTCCACCACGTCTCTGCTCTCTCACCGCCTACCCTCAGCTCTCGGCAGAGCGGGCCCAGTCTTGTCACTCTGACCTCATCCAAATGTCACTTTTTCAAAGGAATCATTCCCAACTAACCCCAGTCTAAAGTACCCCCACATCACATTACAGTTTGTCTTTCTTTATAGTACTCATCACTATAAACATTTTTCATGGGTGATTCTTCATTACCTATCTCCTTCCTGTGGCCTTGCATTGGCTCCCTGAGTTGTTAGTGGGCCCCAAGACCTCATCTCATTCACTACTGCATCCCCAGTACCTACACCAGCACTTGCTCACTGCTAATGAAAACCTTTTTGATTCAATGAATTGACACCCATCTTTCAGATGAGAAAATTACAGCTCAGAGAAACCAAGTGAGTTGCCCCAAATCACACATCTATAAAAGGGTGGAACTGGGATTCAATGACATGCGGCTTCTCTCCAGAAATTTCGCCCAACCCTAGAGTGCAGCTTTTCTAGCTTTGAGCCCATGCCCAGTTCTCTCCACTATTCTGGATTCTTAGAAGGGAAGGCCTGTGTGAGTTTTCCCGCTAAAATGGCTGAGCTTCCCAGATGCACTGGGCTTTGAGAAACCATCCTTTTCACCATGGACTTTGGGAGGCAATGAGCCAGGGCTCCACCAGCCAATCCCTGCAGTCCAACCCATATGTGCAGACATTTTGGCAGTCCCCACTGTGCCATTCAGGGAAACAACCCTCAGACAACCTCATTCCTGGGCTTCAGATGGCATGAATATCTCTGTTCTCCCTGCCACAGAGCCAGTGGGCAGACGGAGATGTGTGTAAATGAGACGTGACTGTGCCTGAGAGGTGCCTAGGGCTCTTTTCTCTAAAACATTCAGATATGAGAGGCCTTGAGGTCACCAACACAGGCAGATGAGGTGGTGCCGTGAGTGAGGGCTCCTTTGGGACACGAATGCTGTGCCCTGGAGCCAGGCTCCACCCACTGCTGCCCTGGGACTCTGAGCGGGTCACAGCAGGAGGCAGAGAGAATCTTGGTTCCACCAAACCCTGGGCATGTTCACCCAGGAAAGTCATTTCTCTGCTCCTCAGCTCACACATCTGGAAAATTGTGATAGTAATCCCCCCCACATGTTAGTTCTCATTCTATTCACTCAGGTGCTAAAGCTGGGTAAGGAGGAGCCAGGAAGAACTGCTGAGGATACATCTGAGGGGTAGATGAGGTGGCAGGAATTTGAATAATATTAATATTCCATTCCCTTGGATTGCACTGTTGCTTTACAACGTGCTTGCCTATCTATTGTCTCCATGACTTCTCAGCCCTCTGATATACACATTACTATTATCATAATTACCCCTAACTCACACAGACAATATCCTCCAAAGAGAAGATACTGAGTCTCAGATATCTGTATATAATCATGTAGCAGTGGGTAATCAAAAAAAGCAGACATTTGTAGGTAGAAGACTGAATTTGCCTCTACCATCCAATCCTTGTTAAAGTCTCTGAATATCAGTCCCTTCTTCTGTAATACAGGGACAAGGGTTTTTCTCAGAGCTGTGATCTTGTAGGCAAAATGCTTCAAGATGAACACCATGGTGCTGTGAGGTAACAGTGCAGCGTGTCCAATTACAGGATGCCACTGACTTCCCATCTCACCTTTTCAGGAAGCAGAAATGATTCTTTCAGAAAGTGGTACCTCCTGCCTAGCTTCCAGAATCTGGGAGAAGGTTCCAGCATACTCTGGCACAGACCACTAGTCTTGGAGCAGTGTGGCATAATTGCAGCCTTGAGAAGAGATGAATGTGAGATGTCTGAAGCCTTCTAGCCACACCAGAGGGCCTGGGGTCCCTGCTGGGCCATCACCCATGGGTCAGCCTTGTCCAGTTTTGGAGAAGTCTCAGAAGGCCCAGGGCCACAGTCCAGAAAGCATCCAGAGAAGGACAGCTTTGCCACAAAGCCAAAGGAGCCCACATCCAGGCTGTTAGAGAGACCAAGGTTGCCTATGTGAGCAGATTCTGCTCATTCTCAGGTGGAACCACTTCTTGTCCCCCATCCTCTGTCAGCCCTGAGGCTGAACTTGCCACCTAAGAGCCCCACAGCAAGTGCTCTGTGGACAACCCCAGGCCCAGCACACAGCTGCCCCTGACCTCCTCATGCAGGCAAGCATTTTTTGCTGTTTAACAGCAGTGAGAAGAGCCACGGCCTGCCCTGGGGAATGTCTGCAGCAAGAGCAGGCACTGAATTGATTTTCAAGATTAACTGTCACCCCCAGCTGGGAAGCAGCACTCCCAGGAACTGAGCAATCTCCCTGGGTTTTCTCCTGCTTCAGAAATCACTTTGTTGGCCAGGTATCTGTAAGGCTGGATTGGTGGGGCCTAGGAGGTATTTTTTCTGGCCACTGAAAGAAAAAGCCATCCAATGTGTGGGCATGAGAAGACACAAAGATAGCTTCTAGTAAGAAGGGCTCATGCTGCATGTGTGAGTTTCATCTTTGCTGTGTAGTCCTAGGCAAATTGTACAACCTCTATGAAACATCCCATCCTCCCCCAAAGAATAGAAACTATTAATACCTCTGTCATTATGGGCTTGTGAAAATGAGTGATAACATTTATAAAAGGCCTAGCCCATGAAGGCACTGGATAAAATGAATTGGTGGCCATTATTCAGTGCTTGCCATTCCAGTAACTGACACCCTAGACTGGGTTGAAATTTTCAACAGTAACTATACAAAATAACAAGGGAGGTTATAAACAAAGAATATCTTATTTGAAATAGAAAATTGCCAAGTTTCCATAGGCCAAGTTCCTGATGGTTTCAGACCTTGATGGTTGAGATCACCTTCTCCATCAAGCTCACCTGTCCATTTCACCTCTAGGTAGTTCCCAAGTCATTCTGGTCTCCAGAATAGATCCAGAGAATAAACTTATCCTAATTCTTGGACAAGTACCAAAGCTCTGTTATTTATTTATTTTAACCCATTCCCCTTGGAATCTTCCATGCTGCAAGGATCCTCCCTCTGGCATAAGATCCCTCATTCTCAGAGTACTAGCAGGACTCTGAGGTCCATCTGTTGGGATCCAGTGAAAGCCTGGGTTATTAGCCATGTCTGCTTGGGATTTCACAGTGTGCTCACTCCTCTGAGAACCACCTTCCCTGACAACTTTCACAACCCATCACTCAGTGCTCCTCACCTAAATCAGGATCCCATTGGATGCTTGTTAAAGATTTAGAGTCCCAGGCCATACCTGTGCCTACCCAAGTGGAATCCCTAAGTGTGAGGCTAGGAATCTACCATACAGAAAGCCCCCCAACTCATTGCTATGCCTGTCAAAATTTGAGAACCACTCAAGTAAAGTAACAGAGAGGACTTTGAACATTTCCTCTTCCTTTATCTACAGGGAAGTGGTGTAAACATCTGAGTGAGGCAACCCACTACGCAGAGGCATTTGCTATCTGTGAAGTGCCCCACATGTTTAAGGAATCATGATGAAGAATCTTAGGGCAAAACTATATTCAGCTGATCTGTATATCATTTCAGGTAGAACAGCACTGGCCAGCAGAAAGGGTGTCCTGAATGTTGAGTTTCTATCAATCTCCATACAGTGAGTGAAAGGGACGGAAGCATTTGTTTTTTATTTGAATGATACCAAAATATACAATATTACAGATTACTTGATATCCCATGAAGAAAGGATTTGTACTGTCACACACATACATTTGGCTAGTAGAAACAAAGACATACTCTCTCAGACTTATGCCAAAAAGGAAAAAGAGAAAGCAATATTGAGGAACAACTATGTGCCTAGTATTTTTATATGATTATGTCATCCAAATTGCCTTAGGTAGGTATTATTAGTTCCACCTTCTTATAAAAACTATGGCACAGCCCGCCTTCATACTAGAGTTTGGCTGATTTAAAACCTGCAACCTTAGTCTTTATCCTTTGCTTCGGTCTCAATGTATATTTGAGTGTCTCTTCACATTTAACAAAGTATGTTTAAGGAGATCAGGGTTCTACCAGGTAATATAAAGAAATGGACAGATATTTCTATCAGGAGGTTGACTTGGATTTAAAGAGTGATATGATTTTACAGGGGTTCCAGGGAGGAGGTGTGTGCATCTCACTGTGGGGATTTGGGATTGACTTGAAAGGATAGGAAAGATTATTCTAGGCATGTGAGAGTTGAAAGGCATTCAGCTGGCAGGAATACCATGAGTGATTGTGTGGCGATGGAAATAGCAAGGACTCTGACTGGAGCAATTGTTAAGGCCCCAGGAAGGAAGAAAGCAAGGACTTACCATCCAGTCCCTGGACAAAAATTTATACTTCTTCAGCAATACTCTACAGCCCTGGAGATTGAGGGAGGGCAAAGGAACAACACCTGGACCTGTTGATGTAGAAATGGCCAAATGTCGATGCAGAAGGGGTGGGAGGAAGTATCCTACTATTGGAATAGCTATCTCTGGAGCCCTGACTGGGCTATAAAGCAAGGGGAATAGCAGAAGGAAACTGGGATGGACCATGAGAACATGAAGGTCTGATGATTAAGAATGGGAGCTAAATGAGGATTCAAGATGGCGGCGTGAGAGAAGAGACAGAGAACTCCTCCCAAAACCACATATAATGCAAAAATATAGTTAATACAACTAATCCTAAAAGAGCAACAGGAAAGAAGGCTGCAAGAGACTGCCACCTGGAGAGCAGAGCCGACCTGACGAAACAGGGTAACCTATCAAAGCCTTGATCCGGCAGGACCCAAGCCCTTCCCCCACCCCAGCTCACGGGCAGGAGGAAGAAAAACAGAGTGGGGAGGGGGTGGAAACCTAGGACTGCTGAACACTCAGCCCTGGAGAACTGCTTTGGGAGCACAGACCTACATTACATGGTACTCTGGAGATCGGTGGGGTTGGAAAGCTAAGACAGGCAGAATACTTGGAGAGACTGAGATTCCAGTCATTTGCAGAGGACAGGGATCCACATCTGGCCGTCCTGGGACAAAGGAAAGGTGGGTGGTCTGAGAGGCTTCCTAGAAGCCAGAGGGCTGCTGAAAGGGCAGAGAATGCACAGAGCTTGCTGTGCAGGGGAAGGGATTGGTGGAAAGGGTTGTCTGGGCGTGCTCTGCCCAGCAGGTTGGGAACTTTCGGGAGCCTCAGGCGCTCCATTCCCCTGGCTGACTGCTCAGCTGTGAGGCCCCCCACTGTGATATGCAGCCAGCTGTGCCTGCCTCCTGGCCTGCAGCTCGCAAACTGGCAGTCCCTGCCCTGGCATTAGGCCATCCAGAGGGAGGCCCCACCTACCGTAACTACAGAAGCAAAGTGAAGAGGCTTACGCCTGTGTGTTTGGCCCACTGGTTCTGACAGTGGAGACAAGCACTGCAGCCGGAAGCAGGAAATAGCTCTTTCCTCCCCTTAGGCACCAGTGCTGCTCCCCTGGAACCCCCAACATCACTCAAGGGGCTGAGCAGCTCCAGAGACTAGAGCTCCTGGGCACTAGAGGGCACCACATAAAAATATGAAATGTCAAAGAACCTGGTTCAAACAAAAATCTCAAACACCAGAAAATGGGCCAAATGAAACAGAACTCACCAATCTTCCTGAAACAGGCTTCAAAATAAAAATCATTAACATGCTCATGGAGGTACAGAACAATGTTCAAGAACTCAGGGACAAATTTAGGATGGAGAGTCAATCATTAAGAGAGTCCATAACTGAAATGAAGCATACAATGGAGGGATTGAAAGAACAGATTAAATGTAGTAGAAGAGACAGTAAATAGAATAGAAATTAGAGAAGAGGAATACAAAGAAGCTGAGGAAAAGACAGAAAAAAGGATCTCTAAGAATGAAAGAATATTGAGAGAACTGTGTGCCCAATCCAAATGGAAAAATATTCACATCATAGGGGTACCAGAAGAAGAAGAGAGAGGAAAAGGGATAGAAAGTGTCTTTGAGGAGGTAATTGCTGAAAAGTTCCCCAATCTGGGGAAGGAGATAGTTTCTCAAGCCATTGAGGTGCACAGATCTCCCAACACAAGGGACCCAAGGAAGACAACACCAAAACATATAATAATTAAAATGACAAAGATCAAGGATAAGGGCACACTATGAAAAGCAGCCAGAGATAGAAAAAAGGTCACATACAAAGGAAAACCAATCAGGCTATCATCAGACTTCTCAACAGAAATCTTATAAGCCAAAAGGGAGTGCAATGAAGCAGAAGGGCCTTGAACCAAGAATACTCTACCAAATAAGGTTATCATTTAAATTTGAAGGAGGGATTAAACAATTTTCAGATAAGCAAAAGCTGAGAGAATTTACCCCCCACAAACCACCTCTACAGTGCATTTGGAGGGACAGCTATAGATAGAAGTATTCCTAAGGCTAAATAGCTGTCACCAGGGAAAATAAAACTACAGCAAACAAAGCAGAACAATTAATTACTAAGCCGATGTAAAATCAAATCAACTATGCCCAAAGTCAATCAAGGGATAGACAAAGAGTACAGAATATGATACCTGATATATAAAGAATGGAGGAGGAAGAAAAAGGAGAAAAAAAAAAGAACCTTTAGGTTGTGTTTATAATATCATACTAAGGGAGTTAAATTAGACAGTTAGATAGTAAGGGAATTACCCTTGAAACTTTGGTAATCACAAATCTAAAGCCTGCAATGGCAATAAGCACATACCTGTCGATAATCACCCTAAATGTAAATGGTCTGAGTGCACCAATTAAAGGACACAGAGTCATTGAATGGATAAAAAAACAAGACCTGTCTATATGCTGCCTACAAGAGACTCACTTCAAACCCAAACACTTACACAGACTGAAAGTAAAGGGATGGAAAACTATATTTCATGCAACTAATAGGGAGAAAAAAGCAGGAATTTCAGTACTTGTATCAGACAAAATAGACTTCAAAACAAAGAAAGTAACAAGAGATAAAGAAGGACATTACATAAGGATGAAGGGGTCAGACCAACAAGAGAATATAACCATTATAAAAATCTATGCAACCAACACAGGATCACCTACATATGTGAAACAAATACTAACAGAATTGAAGGGGGAAATAAAATACAATGCATTCATTTTAGGAGACTTCAACACACCACTCACTCCAAAGGACAGATCAACCATGCAGAAAATAAGTGAGGTGACAGAGACACTGAACGACACATTAGAACTGATGGACCTAACAGACATCTACAGAACTCTACACCCAAAAGCAGCAGGATACATATTCTTCTCTAGTGCACATGGAACATCTTCAAGAATAGATCATATACTAGGCCACGAAAAGAGCCTCAGTAAATTCAAAAAGATTGAAATTGTACCAACCAACTTCTCAGACCACAAAGGTATGAAACTAGAAATAAATTACACAAAGGAAATGAAAAAGCCCACAAACACATAGAGGCTTAACAACATGCTCCTAAATAACCAATGGATCAATGACCAAATAAAAACAGAGATCAAGCAATATATGGAGACAAATGACAACAATAATTCAACACCACATAATCTGTGGGATACAGTGAAGGCAGTGATAAGAGGGAAGTATATTGCAATACAGGCCTATCTCAGGAAAGAAGAACAATCCCATATTAACAGTCTAACCTCACAATTAACGAAACTAGGAAAAGGAGAACAAATGAGGCCCCAAGAAGTAGAAGGAGGCTCATAATAAAGATTAGAGCAGAAATAAGTAAAATTGAGAAGAATAAAACAATAGAAAGAATCAATGAAAGCAGGAGCTAGTTCTTTGAGAAAATAAACAGATAAACCCGTAGCCAGACTTATCAAGAAAAAAAGGGAATTTACACACATAAACAGATTCAGAAATGAGAAAGGAAAAATCACTACAGACACTACAGAAATGCAAATAATTATTAGAGAATACTATGAAAAATTATATGCTAACAAACTGGATAACCTAGAAGAAATGGACAACTTTCTAGAAAAATAACAACCTTCCAAGACTGACCCAGAAAGAAACAGAAAATCTGAACAGACCAATTACTAGCTACAAAATTGAAATGGTAATTAAAAAACTACCTAAGAACAAAACTCATTGACCAGATGGCTTCACTACAGAATTTTATCAAACATTTAGTGAAGATCTAATACCCATCCTCCTTAAAGTTTTCCAAAAGTAGAAGAGGAAGGAACACTTCCAAAGTCATTCTATGAGGCCAGCATCACCTTAAAACCAAAACCAGGCAAAGATACCAAAAAGAAAGAAAATTACAGACCAATATCCCTCATGCACATAGATGCAAAAATACTCAACAAAATATTAGCAAACCAAATTCAAAAATACATCAAAAAGATTATCCATCATGATCAAGTTGGATTTGCTTCAGGGATGTAAGGGTGGTACAACATTCGAAAATCCATCACCATCATCCACCACATCAACAAAAAGAAGGACAAAAACAACATGATCATCTCCATAGATGCTGAAAAAGCATTCAACAAAATTCAATATCCATTCATGACAGAAACTCTCAACAAGATGGGTATAGAGGGCAAGTACCTCAACATAATAAAGGCCATATATGACAAACTCACAGCCAACATCATACTTAACAGCGAGAAGCTGAAAGACTTTCCTTTAAGATCAGGAACAAGACAAGGATACCCACTCTCCACTTTTACTCAACATAGTTATGGAGGTCCTAGCCATGGCAATCAGATAACACAAAGAAATAAAAGGCATCCAGATTGGTAAGGAAGAAGTTTAACTTTCTTTGTTTGCAGATGACATGATATTATACATAAAAAACCCTAAAGAAGAAAAGATGGCGGCATGAGAGTAGAGACAGAGGCTTCCTCCTAAAACTGGATACAATTAGAAAATTTAATTGGCGCAACTAATCCTGAGAGAGCAACAGGAAAGAGGACAGCGTCAGACTGCACACACCTGGAGAAAGGAGCAGACCTCACCAAACGGGGTAACGTACCAGAGCTGTGGCTCCGCAGGACCCAAGTCCCTCCCCCACTCCAGCTCACTGGTGGGAGGAAGAGAAATGGAGCAGGGAGGGAGTGGAAGGCTTGGGACTGCTGAATACCTAGCTTGGGAGATCTGCTTTGGGAGCACAAACCTACATTTCATGGTGCTTTCTTGAGACTTGCATGACTACTGTGTTGGAAAGTTAATACAGGCAGAGTTCCTGGGGAGACTGGGATTTTGGTGGCTTGTGGAAAGCAGGGATCCATATCCAGCTGCTCTGGGACAAAAACTTATACCTGTGTGTCTGGCCCACTGGCTCAGGCAGTGAAGACAGGCACAGCAGCTGGGAGGTGGGAAAGAGCTCTTTCCTCCCCCAGGAACCAGTACTGCTCTGCTGCGATCCCCGACATTGCTTCAGGGGCTGAGCAGCTACAGAATAGAGGTTCTGGACACTAGAGGATGCCATATACAAACATGAAATGCCAAAGGAACCTTGTCCAGAGTAAAATTCTTAATACAACTCCCGAGAAAGATTTAAATGATATGGACCTTGTGAGTCTTCCTGAAAGGGAGTTCAAAATAAAAATCAATAACATCCTAATGGAGGTACGGAAAGACATCCAAGAACTCAGGAATGAATTCAGGTTGGAGATCCAATCATTGAAGAGCACAATGGAGGGTATTAAAAGCAGGTTGGATATGGTGGAGGAGACAATAAATGAAATAGAAACTAGAGAAGAGGAATACAAAGAAGCTGAGGCACAGAAAGAAAAAAGGATCTCTAAGAATGAAAGAACATTGAAAGAACTGTGTGACCAATCCAAGTGGAACAATATTCGCATCATAGGGATACCAGAAGAAGAAGAGAGAGAGAAAGGGATAGAAAGTGTCTGTGAGGAGGTAGTTGCTGAAAACTTCCCCAATTTGGGGAAGGACATAGTCTCTCAGGCCATGGAGGTGCACAGATCTCCCAACACAAGGGACCCAAGGAAGACAACAGCAAGACACACAGTAATTAAAATGGGAAAGATCAAGGATAAGGACAGACTGTTAAAAGCAGCCAGAGAGAGAAATAAGATCACATACAAAGGAAAGCCCATCAGGCTAACATCAGACTTCTCAGCAGAAACCTTACAGGCCAGAAGGGAGTGGCCTGATGTATGTAATGCCATGAAGCAGAAGGGCCTGGAACCAAGATTACTTTATCTGGCAAGATTATCATTTAAATTTGAAGGAGGGATTAAACAATTTCCAGATAAGCAAAGGTGAGAGAAGTTACCTCCCACAAACCATCTCTACAGTCTATTTTGGAGGGACTGCTATAGATGGACATGTTCCTAAGGTTGAATAGCTGTCACCAGAGGTAATAAAACCACAGTGAAGAAAGTAGAACAGCTAATTATGAAGCAAATGCAAAAGTAAATTAACTATCCTCAAAGTCAATCAAGGGATAGACAAAAAGTACAGAATTTGATAACTAATTTATGAAGAATTAAGGAGGAAGAAAAAGGAGGAGAAACAGAAAAGAACCTTTAGATTGTGTTTGTAACAGCATACTAAGTGAGTTAAGGTAGACTCTTAGATAGTAAGAAAAGTAACCTGGAACCTTTGGTAACCACAAATCTAAAGCCTAAAATGGCAATAAGTATGTACCTATCGATTATCACCCTAAATGTAAATGGACTGAATGCACCAATCAAAAGACATAGAGTCACTGAATGGATAAAAAAACAAGACCCATCTATATGCTGCTTACAAGAGACTCACCTTAAACCAAAGACATGCACAGACTATAAGTCAAGGGATGGAAAAAGATATTTCATTCAAACAATAGGGAGAAAAAAGCAGGTGTTACAGTACTAGTATCAGACAAAATAGACTTCAAAACAAAAAAAGTAACAAGAGATAAATAAGGACATTACATAATGATAAAGGGCTCAGTCCAACAAGAGGATATAACCATTCTAAATATATATGAACCCAACACAGGAGCACCAAAATAGGTGAAACAAATAGTAACAGAACTAAAGGAGGAAATAGAATGCAATGAATTCATTTTAGGAGACTTCAACACACCATTCACTCCAAAGGACAGATCCACAAGACAGAAAATAAGTAAGGACACAGAGACACTAGAACACACTATAACAGATGGACCTAATAGACATCTATAGAACTCTACATCCAAAAGAAACAGGATACACATTCTTCTCAAGTGCACATGGAACATTCTCCAGAATAGACCACATACTAGGCCACAAAAAGAGCCTCAGTAAATTCCAAAAGATTGAAATTCTACCAACCAACTTTGCAGACCACAAAGGTATAAAACTAGAAATAAATTGTACAAAGAAAGCAAAAAGGCTCACAAACACATGGAGGCTTAACAACATGCTCCTAAATAGTCAATGGATCAACGACCAAATAAAAATGGAGATCCAGCAATCCACAAACAAGAAAGGAAACATCATGATGGACCCAACAGAAATACAAAGAATTATTTGAGACTACTATGAAAACCTATATATGCTAAGAAGCTGGAAAACCTAGAAGAAATGGACAACTTCCTAGAAAAATACAACCTTTCAAGACTGACCAAGGAAGAAACACAAAATCTAAACAATCCAATTACCAGCAAAGAAATTGAAGTGGTAATAAAAAAACTACCAAAGAACAAAACCCCTGGGCCAGACGGATTTACCTCGGAATTTTATCAGACATACAGAGAAGACATAATACCCATTCTCCTTAATGTTTTCCAAGAAAAAGAAGAGGAGGGAATACTCCCAAACTTATTCTATGAAGCCAACATCACCCTAATACCAAAACCGGGCAAAGACCCCACCAAAAAAGAAAATTACAGACCAATATCCCTGATGAATGTAGATGCAAAAATAGTCAACAAAATATTAGCAAACCGAATTCAAAAATACATCAAAAGGATCATACACCATGACCAAGTGGGATTCATCCCAGGGATGCAAGGATGGTACAACATTCAAATATCCATCAACATCATCCACCACATCAACAAAAAGAAGGACAAAAACCACGTGATCATCTCCATAGATGCTGAAAAAGCATTTGACAAAATTCAACATCCATTCATGATAAAAACTCTCAACAAAATGGGCATAGAGGGCAAGTACCTCAGCATAATGAAGGCCGCATATGATAAACCCACAGCCAACATCATACTGAACAGTGAAAAGCTGAAAGTTTTTCCTCTGATATTGGGAACAAGACAGGGATGCCCACTCTCCCCACTGTTATTCAACATAGTACTGGAGGTCCTAGCCATGGCAATTAGACAAAACAAATAATACAAGGAATCCAAATTGGTAAAGAAGAAGTCAAACTGTCACTATTTGCAGATGACATGATATTGTACATAAAAAACCCTAAAGACTCCACTCCAAAACTACTAGAACTGATATTGGAATATAGCAAAGTTGCAGGATACAAAATTAATACACAGAAATCTGTGGCTTTCCTACACACTAACAATGAACTAATAGAAAGAGAAATCAGGAAAACAATTCCATTCACAATTGCATCAAAAAGAATAAAATACTTAGGAATAAACCTTATGAAGGAAGTGAAAGACCTATACCCTGAAAACTATAAGACACTCTTAAGAGAAATTAAAGAGGACACTAACAAATGGAAACTCATCCCATGCTCTTGGCTAGAAAGAATTAATATTGTCAAAATGGCCATCCTGCCCAAAGCAACATACAGATTTGATGCAATCCCTATCAAATTGCCAACAACATTCTTCAAAGAACTAGAACAAATAGTTCAAAAATTCATATGGAAACACCAAAGCTCCTGAATAGCCAAAGCAATCCTGAGAAGGAAGAATAAAGTGGAGGGGATCTCACTCCCCAACTTCAAGCTCTACTACAAAGCCACAGTAATCAAGACAATTTGGTACTGGCACAAGAACAGAGCCACAGACCAGTGGAACAGAATAGAGACTCCAGATATTAACCCAAACATTTATGGTCAATTAATATATGATAAAGGAGCCATGGTCATACAATGAGGAAATGACAGTCTCTTCAACAGATGGTGCTGGCAAAACTGTACTGCTACATGTAAGAGCATGAAACTGGATCACTGTCTAACCCCACACACAAAAGTAAATTCAAAATGGATCAAAGACCTGAATGTAAGTCATGAAACCATGAAAGTCTTAGAAAAAAACATAGGCAAAAATCTCTTGGACATAAACATGAGTGACTTCTTCATGAACATATCTCCCCAGGCAAGGGAAACAAAAGCAAAAATGAACAAGTGGGACTACATCAAGCTGAAAAGCTTCTGTACAGCAAAGGACACCATGAATAGAACAAAAAGGTACCCTACAGTATGGGAGAATATATTCATAAATGACAGATCCGATAAAGGGTTGACATCCAAAATATATAAAGAGCTCACGCACCTCAACAAACAAAAAGCAAATAATCCAATTAAAAAATGGGCAGAGGAGCTGAAAAGACAGTTCTCTAAAGAAGAAATTCAGATGGTCAACAGACGCATGAAAAGATGCTCCACATCGCTTGTCATCAGAGAAATGCAAATTAAAACCACAATGAGATATCACCTCACACCAGTAAGGACCACCACCATCCAAACGACAAACAACAACAAATGTTGGTGAGGTTGCAGAGAAAGGGGAACCCTCCTACATTGCTGTTGGGAATGCAAATTAGTTCAACCATTGTGGAAAGCAGTATGGAGGTTCCTCAAAAAGCTCAAAATAGAAATACCATTTGACCCAGGAATTCCACTTCTAGGAATTTACCCTAAGAATGAAGCACTCCAGTTTGAAAAAGACAGGTGCACCCCTATGTTTATTGCAGCACTATTTACAATAGCCAAGAATTGGAAGCAACCTAAGTGTCCATCAGCAGATGAATGGATAAAGAAGATGTGGTACATATACACAATGGAATATTTTTCAGCCATAAGAAGAAAACAAATCCTACCATTTGCAACAACATGGATGGAGCTAGAGGGTATTATGCTCAGTGAAATAAGCCAAGTGGAGAAAGACAAATACCAAATTATTTCACTCATCTGTGGAGTATAAGAACAAAAGAAAAACTGAAGGAACAAAACAGCAGCAGAATCACAGAACCCAAGAATGGACTAACAGTTACCAAAGGGAAAGAGACTGGGGAGAATGGGAGGGTAGGGAGGGATAAGGGTGGGGAAGAAGAAAGGGGGTGTTACGATTAGCATGTATAATGTGGGGGGTGGGGGAAAGGGGAGGGCTTGGCAACACAGAGAAGACAAGTAGTGATTCTACAACATCTTACTATGCTGATGGACAGTGACTGTAATGGGGTTTGTGGGGGGGACTTGGGGTAGGGGAGAGCCTAGTAAACATAATGTTCTTCATGAAATTGTAGATTAATGATTACAAAATAAAAAAAAATGGGCAGAGGAGCTGAAAAGACAGTTCTCCAAAGAAGAAATTCAGATGGCCAACAGACACATGAAAAGATGCTCCACATCGCTTGTCATCAGAGAAATGCAAATTAAAACCACAATGAGATATCACCTCACACCAGTAAGGACTGCCACCATCCAAAGGACAAACAACAACAAATGTTGGCGAGGTTGTGGAGAAGGGGAACCCTCCGACACTGCTGTTGGGAATGCAAATTAGTTCAACCATGGTGGAAAGCTGTATGGAGGTTCCTCAAAAAGCTCAAAATAGAAATACCATTTGACCCAGGAATTCCACTTCTAGGAATTTACCCTAAGAACACAGCACTCCAGTTTGAAAAAGACAGGTGCACCCCTATGTTTATTGCAGCACTATTTACAATAGCCAAGAAATAGAAGCAACCTAAATGTCAATCAGTAGATGAATGGATAAAGAAGATGTGGTACATATACACAATGGAATATTACTCAGCCATAAGAAAAAAACAGATCCTACCATTTGCAACAACATGGATGGAGCTAGAGGGTATGATGCTCAGTGAAATAAGCCAGGCGGAGAAAGACAAGTACCAAATGATTTCACTCATATGTGGAGTATAAGAACAAAGAAAAACTGAAGGAAAAAAACAGCAGCAGAATCACAGAACCCAAGAATGGACTAACGGTTATCAAAGGGAAAGGGACTGGGCAGGAGGGTTGGGAAGGGAGGGATAAGGGCAGGGAAAAGGAAAGGAGGCCTTAAGATTAGCATGTATAATGTGGGCGGGGCATAGGGAGGGATATGCAACACAAAGAAGACACATAGTGAGTCTACAGCATCTTACTACACTGATGAACAGTGACTGTAATGGGGTTTGTCGGGGGGACTTGGTGAAGGGGGGAGTCTAGTAACCATAATGTTCTTCATGTAATTGTAGATTAATGATAATAAAATGAATTTTTAAAAACACCTAAAAAATCCACTCCAAAACTATTAGATCTAATATCTGAATTCAGCAAAGTTGCAGGATACAAAATTAATACACAGAAATCTGTTGCACTCGTATACACTAATGATGAACTAACAGAAAGAGAAATTAGGAAAACAATTCCATTCACAATTGCATCAAGAGAATAAAATACCTAGGAATAAACCTAACTAAGGAAGTGAAAGACCTACAATCTAAAAACTATAAGACACACATGAGAGAAGTTAAAGAAGATACCAATAAATGGAAACACATCCCATGCTCATGGATAGGAAGAATTAATATTGTCAAAATAGCCATCCTGCCTAAAGTAAACTACAGATTCAATGCAATCCCTATCAATATACCAACAGCATTCTTCAACGAACTAGAGAAAATAGTTCTAAAATTCATATGGAACCACAAAAGACCCTGAATATCCAAAGCAATCCTGAGAAGGAAGAATAAATGGGTGAATTACACTCCCCAACTTCGAGCGCTACTACAAAGCCATGGTAATCAAGACAATTTGGTACTGGCACAAGAACAGACCCATAGACCAATGGAATAGACTAGAGGGCCCAGATATAAATCCAAGCATATAGGTTAATTAATATACAATAAAGGAGCTATGGATTTACAGTGGGGAAATGACAGCCTCTTCAACAACTGGTGTTAGCAAAACTGTACAGTTACATGCAAGAGAATGAAACTGGATTATTGTTTAACCCCATATGCAAAAGTAAACTCAAAATGGATGAAAGACCTGAATGTAAGTCATGAAACTATAAAACTCTTAGAAGAAAACATAGGCAAAAATCTCTTGAATATAAACATGAGCTGCTTTTTCCTGAATGCATTTCCTCAGGCAAGGGAAACAAAATAAAAAAATGAACAAAGGGGACTACATCAAGCTTAAAAGCTTCTGTACAGCAAAGGACACCACAGCAGAACAAAAAGGCATACTACAGTATGGGAGAATATACTTGTATATGACATATCCGACAAGGGGTTAACATCCAAAATATATAAAGAACTTACATGCCTCCACACCCAAAAGCAAATAACCCTATAAGAAAATGAGCAGAGGATATGAAGAGACAGTTCTCCAAAGAAGAAATTCAGATGGCCAACAGACACATGAAAAGATGATCCACATCGCTAATTATCAGGAAATGAAAATTAAAACTACAATGAGACATCACCTCACGCCAGTTAGGAACAACAAATGCTGGCGAGGATGCAGAGAGAGGGGAACCTTCCTCCACTGCTGGTGGAAATGTAAATTCGTTCAACCATTGTGAAAGCAGTATGGAGATTCCTCAAAAAACTCAAAATAGAAATATCATTTGACCCAGGAATTCCACTCCTAGGAATTTACCCTAAGAATGTAGTATCCCAGTTTCAAGAAGACATATGCACCCCTATGTTTATTGCAGCACTATTTACAATAGCCAAGAAATGGAAGTAACCTAAGTGTCCATCAGTAAATGAATGGATAAAGAAGAAGTGGTACATATGCACAACAGAATATCATTCAGCCATAAGAAGAAAACAAATCCTACCATTTGCAACAACATGGGTGGAGCTAGAGGGTATTGTGTTCAGTGAAATACACCAGATAGAGAAAGACAAGTACCAAATGACTTCACTCATCTGTGTAGCATAAGAACAAAGCAAAAACTGAAGGAACAAAACAGCAGCAGACTCAGAGAACCTAAGAATGGACTAACAGTTACCAAAGGGAAAGGGACTGGGGAGGATGGGTGGAAGGGAGGGAGAAGGGGAAAAAAGGGGCATTATGATTAGCACACCCCGTGTAGCATGGGGAAGGCAGTATAGCACAGAGAAGACAAGTAGTGACTCTATAGCATCTTTGTACACTCATGGACAGTGACTGTAATGGGGTATGTGGTGGGGACTTGGTAATGGTGGGAATCTAGTAACCACAATGTTGCTCATGTGATTTTTATATTAATTATACCAGAATTTTTGAAAAAGGCAAAAAAATAAAGAATGGGAGCTAACCACAAAGAGGTGTTTAGCACTTTGGATGCCTTTAGCTGCAAAGAACAGAAAACCCTAAATCAAAGTAGTTTAAATAACACAGAAATGTATGAGTTAACACACATAAGAAGTCCATAGGCAGATTGTCACCAGGTGAGGACAGCGAGGGCTCTGACTCCGCTTCTCTTACAACCCATGGTCTCTGCCCTTCTCTGTATGTTAGCACATCCTCTGGCCAGTAGCTAAATGTCCCAGGAATTACCCAAGCCAACTTGAGACAGTACATTATCTAGAGGAAAATGGAGATTGTCTCTTTTTTGTGTCTCTTATTGGGAGAAAGGAAATCTTTCTCCAAAGCCGTGCAACAGATTTCTCCACTGTTTTATCAGCCAGAATTAGGTCACATGCCCAAGACTAAACCTAACACAGCATAACTTGGGGGTTCTCATGACTGACTTAGCATCTGGGGTGGAATAGATGCTGGGGATTTAGTGAAGTGGCCATTACAAGGAGAAAAGGAGGGAACCCTCCTATTCTTTCTAAGCCTTTGGTGTTTCTCATATCCCCTCTTTTAATTCTCTCATCCAGTCTCCAGGCACATGCTGTTACCTTCTCTGTGTTAACAAGTAAACAGAGGCTCTGGAAAGGCAGCCACTGCCCAGGGCCCCACAACTCTACTGGGCTTCAAAGCCCCTGCTCTTTGTTTACTCAGCACTGAAGACCTGCAGTAAAGTGGAAAGGTGGAAGCTGTGCTCAGAGAGATGTTCAGTGTTAAATATCTTACATGTTGCAATATGTCTTTGAAGTGTACCATGCTTGGCTGGCTTCAGTGATGACCTCTAGGACTGAGGACTGTGAGAGCAACAGTTGAGAACATCAAAAACAGAGACTCCTCAAACAGGAGCCCCTGGAGAATAACCCTGGAAATAGCCAACTGCATTGAGGAGGGTGGGCCACCAGGTACTGGGTGCTGAGGGGTCCTGTGACAAACCATACAGACTGAACAGTGGGTCAGGGAGGCTTACATCCGACCACATACGGAAACGGATACCTGCCTACCATCTGTTCCTGAAGAGCTGTGGCTCCACAGTTCAGCCTCTGGAAGGTGGGAGCCAGATGGGATGATGTTCTCTTTATTCCTGGACATTCTTAGAGTGAGGAATCTATGAGCTGGAAGCAATGCAAGTAGTCACCTAGTCGTTTTGAAGTGTAGAAAAATCAGGATCCGAAGAAGCTAAGTTACGTGTCCTGGGATGGTAGTGGAGCTGGTCTTGAAGCAGGTGTCTCATGTCCCAGACCAATACCCTTTCCACGGCACAGCACTGCCCTCCATCATCTAGCAGACAATCAAAACTGAAAAAAGGTGTCTTCTCCCTTCCTAGGGGAACCCCAACCCCACTGCCTTTGACCTCCCAATATGGGGGAACATCTCCCAGTGTCCCTGCTGAGAGGGCTGTTGACTCCTCTCAGGGAAGGCAGTGGTGGAGCATTCTCATTGCTCCACTTTAGCCTTTACAGAGCTGTATTTACTCGACACTTATGTCCTGTATTGAGCCAGTAGTTTGCCACTTTGGATATTTAACTCCCACTAAATATTAATAACACAAGAATAAACCATGAGGAATTATTAGGTATGAAAATGTGCAGGCACAAGTGGCCTGGAAAGACAGCTCCTCTTTTTTAGGGGAAAAGGTGATTGTAATTCCTAAAAAGCAATGACTTAGGTTTTGGACTCACATAGTTAAGAGTCAAAAGAATGGAAAGGTTGAAAGGATCCCCAGGCTTAGATTCTAAAACTTAGAAAAATATAGGGGCTACTCTGCCATCCTATTCTTATCCCAAGAAGCAGAGCTCTTACCTAGATTGACTTTGAATCCTGGTATGTCTTGGTGACCGAAGATGAACCTATATTGTAGGAATTCCCAGAACTAGTCTCCAGCCTGGTATACCAGAGGGTGGTACCTCGTCAACAGAAAAACCAAATGGAATTAGTAAAATCCCATCATTCACTTGAAAAGACCTGTAAAATGCCATTAGGAATATCTGATGTTGAGTCCAATTGAGAGTGATGGTCAAAGGCCATGGATGTAGTTAGGTTCTCATCTTCTCTAGGAGGAACACTGGTAATGTCTAACATGCCTTAAGTCACTTCTCTAGTCAGTGCCCCGTTTTAGTGGTTGGTTGTAACTCTATCTACTCTTCTCTCCATAGTTTGTCATGCTTCACAGGTGGAGATACAAGTTGTAGTCATCCTTTACTCTCCCCTAGCACCCTTCAGGGTCTGAACTAGGGAGAGGCAAGCCAGGCACCTAAGGCACAAAATTTAAGAAGACACTCACTCTGAGACTCCTTAAATTCTAGGCACCTGGCTTGCCTCGCCATAGTCCCTAGATGGTCACCCTCCTGAATCCGACACCTAGGAGATGGACAGGAAATACATGTTTGCATAATGTTCACTTCCTACTGGGAATCCTCATATGTCTCCCCATCACTTGCATCACACTGATTAAACTATTGAATGTGGTCAACACAGCCCTTTGTGAGCTGGCTCCTGTCCCTGTCCCTGCATCAGAGACCTCTCCTCATTGCCTATTTTAAGCCCTTCATCAATTCTCAACTCCTTGAGATCCCCTCCCACAGAGTCAAGCACAGATTTGGTACTCAGTGGAAGATCACCAAGTGAATAAATGTTGAGACCTGAAACACTATTAATATACTGATGCCAAATGATGGAGGAAATGGAAAATTTAAGGAAGAGGTATGGCAGTGACTGAGCGGGCAGGCTCTGGGTATGATCCTGTTTCTATGAGGAACTGTGTTCAGGGACAGCAGATTTCCCTAAGAGTCAGTTACCTCCTTTAAAAAGAAAAAAGAAAAACAGCAGCACCTATTTCATTGGTTGCTGTGCAGATTTAAAATTACTTCATGTAAATCCTTAGCACAGTGGCTGACACACAGAAGTGCTCAATAAGTGGTCATTAATGTTCTTACAAATTGGAAACAAAATCCAATCTTAGAGAAGTATTTATAAATCTATTGAATGCAGCTAAATTTCATGAGGTAACAGCAACATATAGCTAGCACTTGGATGCAGTCAGTCATTCTGAGAAGTCCAAGTTCTCTTTAACGGTGCCTGCCAAGACCAGGATAAACACCTTTCCGGACTGTAGACTTGTGCTGGACAATACTACAGAAGAAAAAGGTGCAGAGTCTGAGCTTCCCAGGTACCAGTAGCAAGACCCAGCACCAGAATTTGTTACCTCATTACTTAGTGTCTGAGCCTTGAAGAAAACATCTAAATTATGCAGAAAGGCACCATATTGTTGGAGGCAAATGAGACCTTCATTATCTCTGTGTGAGAAGGGCTTAGCCAACAAAGCAGAGAGAAACAGTAAACCCATCAAGGTCTGGCGGCACAGATGGGCTCTCAAAAAGGTTCCAGGGACCCTCAGAGCAGGGCCAAAAGCTGTCGTTATTCAAGCAGCTAACACATGGCTAGGCGCATGGTGTGTCCCTAATGATTCTGCTTCTCTGTAGCCTTCCCCAGGGGAGGCTGCTCATGTGCCCACGATCCTCACCACCATGCCCTTAAAACACATAGTCCACAACCCAGGGGATTAATAATCTCCCAGTCCTCCGTTGCCATTCACAGAAATTGTCATTCCTGTGTGATTCAAAGACTCTCCTGTTTCCATGAGTCACACTATTAGACTCCTCCCATCCCTTACACACTGACAATATTCAAATTCATCCCTTGTGTTTATTACGTACCATGGCATCCAGTACCTGGCATGAAGCAGATAATCAACATTTGCTGAAGGCTGGCACTGGTTCACAGCCTTACTCTTCGCCCCCAACCCCTGCTGCCATCTCAGATGCCTTCAAGATCTGTTGAAGAATTCTTCCAGCTTCCAGAATCTTGCTTTACCTATTTCCATAACCTTCTCTTGCATTGCAGGAACTCACATTTATGGCCTGCCAACATCTACCTCTAGAATCTTGACCTCAAAAAATCATCCATGTAACTTCAGTCTTTTATTCTTTCCCTTCTCCCATTCTTCACAAACTTGATCCAAACCATCACTGGTTTTCTCGAGTCCTGTACATCTATTATCCACTACTCCAATTATGTCTTCACACAGTAAAGAGCACCACATATGAAGTCCCCTAAATCCCTTCCCATATATGTCCCAAACTGATTAGTTTTCACCTGTTATTATTTCCTCTCCATGGTCTCTCAGGAAGGAAACTTCTTTTACATCCTGTCATCCTACTTTCACATCCTGTTATCAGCTTCCTGAAACAGGGCACATTTCAGCAACATGATAGATCACTCCACCTGTAAGGTCACCTCCGATTTGTCAAACCCAGTGAACTTTTCTCCGTAACCTTAGTTGGTTTGTCTGAATCATTTGAGAAGGTTGACCACATCCTTCTTCTCAGAACCCTCTTTCTTTCCTTCTCATCTAGCACTCACTTGGGTTTTTCTCTTCCACCTACACTCACCCTTGCTGGCAGCTTTCTCTGAATCCTTTACCTGTGTTCATTCTTTAAGTGTTGATGTTTCTGGGAGCTTTGCCTGAGATCCCCTTCTCTCCTCATTCTGTACCTTCTTCCTGGGTCATGGAGCCCACCCACAGGGCTTCTACTGTATCTGTGCCATGTTATGACTCCCAAACAAGCATCTCTAGTCAGGACGTCTCTCTTGAGCTTTAGACCCATACATCCAAATATACATAGAAACCTCTACCTGGCTGTCTCTCAGAACCCCAACACACTCAAGACCGTACAGTCTCTTCCCCATCATATCAACTCTGCTCCCCAGTTCTCAATCTCACTTAGTGGTCCCATTGTCCATCTAACTGAGGCTCAGACGTGTGAGTGACAAGGCCACAACCTGATCTAGTCTTTTCTCACTCAGATGGGGTGTGGAAGGGCTGGGCCCACCACGGGAGCGACTGAAACAGTTAGTTGCCAAGTAGCTGACCATCAGGTGGGAAGGACATTTAACTTGAGCAAGGAGGTGCTTTTAGCCAGGAAAGAAGGAAGGTTGTTACTAAGAATTTGACTGGGAGGTAGGAACCTCTAGGGTTTTGCAGAGAGAAATAGAAAGTAAGAAGTGATCCTTGTCATTTAACCAGCAGGAGGCCCATGCCATTGACCAACATCATTGAAGGTCTTTTAAGAAGGTCTATGCAGTTTGGATAATGTACTTTGAGTGCCTGTATATTGAACTCTAGGATGAGGTTAAGAAAAAGCAAATTCTAGTCAATTTCTCTACACCCTTTCACCAATCCTGCTCATTTACCAGATATGACTTGTGAAAAGCAAAGAGAATTTCATGTTTGTAAATGGAGATTAAAAGTAGTTAGAGCCAAGAAGATCTAGAAAAGTCATATACTAGCAAGATCAACCTTTCAGCCTTTCACTTTTGTCTCTTTAAATAGCTGATTTTAGTGTTCCGCCTTTGTCCTGTTGCAGACATTTCTGTAAGGACATAGCATTATTGATGTAGCATTATTGTTTCAGTATTCCATACCAGTCTTAGGTAATTCACTTTTTCAAGTGGCCACTGTTGCATATAGAGTGCTAGTTGTAGAACATGGAGAGCAGGCCAGTTGCAGAACTCTGGAGCAGCCTCTGTAAGTTGATAGAATTTTGTGAGTTCTGATCGAGTGAATTTTCTCAGGGTTTGAGTGATTCAGACATGAGACATTGATGCACATTTACCAGTAGCAAGGTTAAAGTGACTATTTCTGCAGTGATGTCATAGTAAAAGAGTTATATACGGAACAGAGCCAATACTTTTTCTTTGCTTTAATCAAATAGCCAGTTGAATAGGTGAAGCAAATTCAATGTTCCCAAACTCATCTCCAAGTAAAATGTGTGGAGCTGTACATTCTACCTCAGGAGGCATGGCTCTTATTTCACACACCCAATAGCACAAGCAATATCACATGTAAAATTTCTTTTAATCAGCAGTCTGTGCACCAAGTCCCCACTCCTCCAAGTTGTGGAGAACCCAGCCTCAGTGTTCCTGGGACTTCCTCCCATAGGGAAAGGTACTGGAATTTTATGTAGTACCATGGAACTTGGGAGCCTTCCTCACCCCAAGTCCTTAATTATCAGGGCATACTCTTGGCCTAACACACCTATTGTCCAAACTCACATGGTCCCTTCGGGTCCATTGTTTCTGCTGCTTCAGGGGCAAAGAAATATTTATCCAGCCTGGAAACCATGCAGCCATTCTCCTCTAAGGCCTTTCAGGATCAGAGGGTTGATGCCTGTTCTCATGGAGCCTACGGGCCTCCTCTTCTCTTCATGATTCCCATAGATCACTTCCTTGGTTTCTCTTTCAAGGTTTCCTTAAACAGCATCTCTCTGCTCTCTTCCTCAAGGACACTGAGCGTAATTTCCTTAGTGGGTTTAGACTTTGGAAGACAAAAGCTAGGAAGGTAAGTCTCTTGCAGGCAACTCCTGCTTTCTATTCTATCCCAAACCTCTTTTGAGGAGAGAAACAATAGAGCCTCCCCCTGTCTATGGAGAGAAGAGAACAGACAGGAGAGAAACACCAGTTTGCATCTCCAAAGCTGGCTTCACCATTTGGAGTTCCCATTGGTGTGCACTCTGTGTGACAAGTCAGTTGCCCACAGAAAAAGTAAGATGAGATCCTTTGGGAGCCAGCTTTTGGATGGTGGTAGGCTATTACCACGACTCCTGGTAAAACTGTAAGTTGGCAATAGAAGTGACATCATGCTTTCCATTCCAGTGCAAGAGCTATCTTACAGGAGGATTTTATTTTCAGGTATGTTATTTCACCCATGCTCCCACAGCCACACTGTGAGCAAGGCTGTGTTATCCTCAGTTCTCTGATGGAAACACTGAGGCTCCAAGCAGTAAAGCCAACAGCTAGTGCAAGGCAGAGCCGGGATGGGACCCTATGTTTATCTGACTCCTCAGTTCCCTGCTCCTGGCACTCCTTGATCATTTACTCCCTCCTGTTCCCCACATGCTCAACAAGGCTGCCTGCAGCAAGGCTCGCAGCCCAGGCAGCCAGGCTGTCATCCCCCCACCATCTGAGGCGGGGTAACACATCTTTGCTGAGCCCCCTGAGCCTTCTGACTGTGCTGATACCTCACCTGAAGCACTGCTTTCACCACCCAAATCCAGCTCGGTGCTCCTCCCTCACGATTCCAGAGCTTTGAGCTCTGTCTCCCCATGTTTCTCCAATTTAATCATCCCGTTATAGTGACCCCTACATGATCCTCCCTTTATACCCATATCTTATGTCCTCCACGACATTATGGCTCTGGAGTGGCATGACCAGGTCTGATAATAAACAAGGCCTGACCCAGGATCAGGGAGATACTCAAGAACTGTTTATGGAATAGAAGGTTAACAGATGGGTAAATGAATAAATGTGTGAAGAAGGGAAGGAACGAGTGAATGAACTAATGGATTGAGTTGAAAATGAAAACCCATAGATGGTGGCAAGAATCCCAAGCAGGCATAATAGACAGTGATGAGAAAGCATTCACTGCACAGCATGAAAGATGAAGCACACAGAGGTTAAGGTGATGCCAAAATGCAAATATGAGTCCAGATCTGTGAATTGAGAAAAACACTCCTCAGACCCCAATAATCCCACGTTTAACTCTGGATTCACTCTATGGGGACGTGGATACTGGTTTCTGGAACTGTTCACTTTTATAAGGCCCACACCCTTCATTCTGATCATGAATAAACAGCCACAATACAATAACACTATAATGGAGAGTAATTCTGGTGCACCCACAATGTGCTAGGCATTCCTCCAAGTATCTCATTTAATTCTCACAGCAACAGTATGAGACACATGATGCTATTTATCCCATTTTATAGATAATGAAACGGAGGCTTAGAAAAGTCAGATCATTTTTAAGGTCACTCATTTAATAAATGGCAGAATCAGACTGCAAACCTATAGCATCTGACTGCAGAGCCACCCCTCCCATCACTCTCCATCAAGCTTTCCAGCAACATGTCCCCATGTCGGGCTACGACGGTAAGCTTCCTTCCATGGAGCACCTGCCATGTGGAGCACCAAACACTCTATGGACACCGAATTCACAACAACCTCATGGTTGCAGCACCACTTTATCAACAAGGATACTGAAGTTTGTGTGACCAAGTGACACCAGTAGAAAGTGACAAGGCTGAAATCTGAATGTAAGATGGCTAATTCCAAAACCCATGCTCATTACTATAATATACTATATCCAAAAAGAGGCACTCAGAAATTTCTCTTTCATTCAATAGATGGTTGTAAGGTCATAGAAAGAGCCCTGTATTTGGAATTGGACTAGTTGTGTTCTGGTCTCGGTTCTTCCACTTAGGTCTGTAACTTGGGCAAGTCATCTAACATTTCTGGGCCTCAGTGTTTCATCCATACAATGGAGCAATCATGCCCCTTGCAGAATTATTGTGAGGGTTAAAGGACAAGTCAGAGTTGATGAACACACTGTGCAAACCTTTATTTCTGGAAGTAGAAAGGGGTCCATAGATATGATTATACTTGTTCTGCGAGTGGATAGAATGAGTCTCAGAGATGAAGTGTGGTATCTAACAACCTCACAGAGTCTGTTCATTAGACCAGGAATACAGCCCAGATGTCCCTAGGCAGAAGTCCATGTGCCTTTGGCTGGGTGGCCAAGGATCCATTGTTTGCAAGGGTGAGCTGCTGCCAGCTTCACCTTCAGTTTCAGTGCACTTCATTCTTTCGCCTCCCACACTACCCAGCTCTTTTGAGGTCCCTTGACATTTGGGGTAAAAGTCTTTTTCCATCTTTCCTTGGCTCAACTGGAGAATTAGTGGTATTGCTCTGTTAAAGAGCTCCACCCAGAATGAGTAGTTTGGAGAAAAGGCAGCATGCGTCTGGTCAGGCACACGTGCCAAGTGCTTGAGATCATCTGCTAATGAGCCTTGCTTTGGAGCTGCTTGGGATGAAGCCATCATCTGTGCCATCCTCACCTGATACTTTGTGTACCAAAATTCATTCGTTCCAATTCTAAACTTAACTAGGAAGGTCTTACAACTCCTTTCTCTCCTACTATCATTTCTCTTCAATCTCCTGGACCCATTATGCAGCAATTTTGCTTTCTCCAATTTCATTTTCACTTTCAAAGTGAATATCATTTGTCAGGCAAACCACATATTCTTTGGATCCCTATCTGTTAAATTATTTCTGAACTTGACTTTTTGGGGCCCCTTTTCTGGCTGACCTAAATTCTTCTTTGTCTTCTACCATCTCCACCTTCTCTCTGAAGGCAGCCATTTGAGGCTTCATTGCCCAAAAAAGCTGTTTCTGGAAGCACTTATCTGTTACCCCAGTTGGAGAGTTATCATTCCTATCCAAATTAGCTAGTGTGATCTTTTATCTGAACTCCAGGCAGACCGATCCTTTGTACAAGAACTTCCCATTAGGTTTCAGACCCATCAGTTACATCATTCTCAGATGATTCTCTTTGAAACTAAGATTCAAGTCTTCAGTGTTTCTAATGCAAAGATGATCTCTGTAGCCACTTTTCAAAAGCACATGCCATTCTTGCCGAGATGGTGCCTAGAATCCAATTAGGCCATCTCATGCTCTAAGACCATCTCGGAGGAGATGCCCTGTTCTATCCTGGTGTTGCTAACTGTAGACAGAATGTGTGATGGGGGTGGGAGGAGCAGCTAGAGTAGCAAAGAATGATTTCATATAATTCACCTTCAGGAGTAGCAGCAAAGAGGATTTGCAGTGAGACCATGACTGTTAACACATGTCAAAACTGATCTCAAGAAGGGGCTGGATGTGAAGTGCCCCAATTCCAGGAAAATGACCACATGTAAATTCCACAGAGAATAACCAAGCTTGTGAAGAGATCAACTGTGTGAAGGATGGTTTAAAGAACTGGAATGGTTAGCCTGGAAAGGAGTGACTTTTGCAAGGATAAGCAGGGTGGAAAATTCTATCTCAGGCTCCTGTTTTACAAATTAGAAACCTGAGACTTGGAGAGCACAGACCCAGGGAATAACCAGAGTGAACTCTTTAAAGAATAAATGAGGTCATTTTGCTTTGCTGCTTAAAACCCACCAATGACTCTTCCAGCGCTGTTAGAATAAAAGGCCAACCCCAAGCCATAGTCTCCAAGACCCCACATGATGGGGCTGGCCCCCCTGTACTAGGTAAAGGAGCAGCTAAATTAGTACAACATGTGACCTCCCCAAAACCATGGTTTAGAAAAGGTAGAAGTTTATTTCTTTACCTTGTTATAAACACTATACACTGCAGATTAGATAAGGCTCCAATAGGGGTCAGTTAGCGGAAACTGTCAGCTGATACTTCAGGAATATACCCATGAATGAAAAAGAGACCCTCACCTATTTCATCTGCATGGTGAAGAGTAACAAGAGTAGACTAGACTAGAAATTGGAGGGTGGTCAATAGCTCCAGTGAGGATGAAGCACATTTAAAGAAATTAAGTATAATGCTAATGCACAGATGATATGTGCTACCCTTAAGCCTGTGAAGACTTAAATTTTATTGTAAATAAAAAGGTTTGAATGCTGAAAAAAGTCAGAGATGAGCAGTTGAGGGCAAGCAGGGAGGCTCTGTCATCTTTATGGTTGGAGCTTCTGTAAGTGGTGCAGCGTGGTGCCTCCAGGTGCCTGCAGTGTTTGCTTAAGTGTCAGCTCCTCGGGGAGGCACTCTCTGCCTACCCTCTGTAAAGGAGCTCACCCATCACATGATCTACCTCAGCTCTGCACTCTGCGTGGTTCTTTCACAGCACTTACCACAATTTATACTTATTTATTTACTTGGTTTAATTATCTTTATCTATCCTTCTTCCTCATCCACAGCCCAGGAGACTATAATCTCCATAAAGGCAGGGTAGGGATCTTGTGCATCCTGCTCACTGTTGTATTAGCACTCTACTACTACTTAACAAAGCACTCAAAACAGAGTAGCTTACAATAATTAACAATTACTATGTACAATTTCTTTTGTCTGGAATTTAGAAGCAGCTTTGTTGGGTGGTTCTGGATTGGCATCTTTCACGATGTTTTAATCAAACTGTCAGATGGGCTGCACTTACCTGATGGCTTGGCTGGGCCTGAAGTGTCTATTCCACAATGGCTCACTCACAAGGTGCTGGTTATTGGCAGGAGGCCTCAGTCTCTTCCCACATGGGAGTCTCCAAGCACTGCTTGAGCATCCTTACAACATGGCAGCTGGCTTCCCACAGTATGAGCAACCAAGAGAAAGCAAAGCTGAAGCCTCTATGTCTTTTATGACCTAGCCATGGAAGTCACAGACTGTCATTTCTATAAGATCCTAGACACAGGTCAGTCCTATTCACTGTGAGAGGGGACCACACGAGAGTGAATATCAGCAAACAGGGATCAGTGTGGGCCGTCTTCAAGCCTGGCTACCACAGCTACTCTATCCCCCAGCAGCCAAGAGAGTATTGGCATATGATAGGCACTTACTATGTTTGCTTGGTGAGTGAATAAAAGATGAGAGCCCAAGAAAACTCAGAATTATCAAGATTAATAGTCAACCTCAGTCTTGAAATCATGTCTTCATTCTCCTGCTAAATGCTCTTTCCCTACACCACAAGGCCTTCTTTGTGACTTTGCCTACCATGTTCTCTCTTTTCCAATACTCTGACACACAACCCTGTCTCTCCCAGCCTGTATCAGCTTGTAACCAACCTTGGTGTTGGCTTTTCCAGCAAGAGAGGCTGAGGGAACGTGAGGGCCTGTCATACCCATAAATAGCATTTGACAGTCTAAGGCCATGGTTTGGAAACTTCAGTGTGTAGAAGAACGAGCCAGGCAGTTGGGTGATTTGTCCAGAGCAGAACTCAGGGTTCTGCAGTTAAGTTGGCTGGCGGGAAGCTCTAATTGCCAACAGCTACCAGACAAGTACTTCCATTCCTCTGGCTCCTTTTCACCACTGAGCACATCCTTCCAGAAGGGTGGGTGGGCTTGGAGAGAGGAAGCCCAGCCATTAAGCCGCCAGGGAAGGAGGATTCATACAAACTCACCAGGAAACATCAAGGCTGGAGAGTGAGAGCAAGAGGGCAAGAGGTTCCTTAACAGTTTACTTGTATGAAACATGAGTGTTGGGTGGTTGTGTTTTTGAAATGTTTTTGCAAGGGTTCTGTGTGTGTGTGTGTGTGTAAGTTAGCTTCTTTGGTATCCAACTGGGAATTTGATTCATTTAACTTGTTCAGAGTCAGTTGCAGTAAACCAGGTGGTTTTGCATTGCTCATGCAAATCACTTTCTCCCCACACATGGCTACAGTCGCAGCTGCCAAAATGTTGTCATGTTCTTGTCTCCAGAGCTTTAAAAGAAGAAAAAGTTCAGTATGTAGCATATATGTGCTCAACACTCTCTCTGTTATCACTGAGCTTATGTGGTCACTGCTAACCTTGTCAGTAGTCCAGTCTGAGCCAGGAAAGAGGTGCACAGATGCCAATCACACTGAAGGGCCAGGGTTTTGGCTCCTCAGGTCACCGGTTTGCTGACCTATCAGTGTCCCTTGTTAGAGCCAACAGAACTTTGGGTGTGGAGACTAAAATCCCAAATTCCAGTCCAGCCTTTGAAATACTGACTGGATTTGAGCTCCAACTAATAGTGCCTTAGTGCCCTAATTCTTATGAGAATTAAGTGAGACAATCAAAGTCAAGGTTCCCATCTGTTTCTACTTCATGGTGAAGAAAAAGATAATATTTGTACAGCACACTGGGGTGAACATGAAAAGGTACTTGTGGCCTAAGATGATCTCTGGAGGGTTTTGATCAGCCTCTACTCATCCACCCTGTGACTATGGCACCAGTGCCTCATGGTAAACTGATCACTCAGTGAGAGGAGCAGTCAATCAGCAAGAGGATACTCACCCTGTGGACTCACATACAGCCATGTGTCTTGCTTTGGGCAATGAGACACAAGCAGAAGGGATATGCCACTTCCAAGCAGAATCTTTAAGAGGCAGTGTATGCTCTGCCACGATCTTTCCCCCTGTTACGGTGGTCAGCAATGTTCCAGATCATCCTGGATACTGAAGTGGAGACGATGTGGAGCACAGCCACAGCCACCTCCTAGTGGCCATACAGCATGAGCAAGGAGTGAGCTTATTTTGTTTTCAGAGATTTGGGGGGTCATTTGTTATTGCAGTGAAACTTCTCCCATCCTAACCATTCCATGGCACACCGATGGGAAACTCTGATCTCAAGGAAAGCTCTAATGAATTGGAGAGTGCCAGAAAAATGTTAACCATGCACATATACAAGAACCAACAGTGTATAAATAATTTTTTTAGTTTCTGTCAGTTCTGTCCTCTGTGGGGTTCAGCTTTATGGCCAAACCTGTAAAGATGTGACTGAAAATTCCAGTTATCATATCCTTACAAAAAGAGGTCATCTCTCTCTGTGTGTCTCTTTTATACAAATTAAAATTTCCCAGAAGCTCTGTTGAAGCTTCTGCAGCATATAATTATGACAGTAACAAAAAGCATGGGTTACGGAGTTATACAGTCTGCGACAAATTCCGACAGGATGATCTTGGGCAAGAGACTGAATCTCAGTTTCTACATCTGTAAAGTGAGAATAACAACAGGACCTAAGTCAACAGACCATTGCCAGGAGTAGATGAGTTAGTCTGTGTAAGGGTTTTGGACCAGTGCCTGGCACATAGCACCCATTTTGTACATGTTAGTAGTGGACATATGACATGTTTTTGGTCTCCCATATTATAGCTTTTCATTAGCATCTTCTAATATTAGGAGTCACACCTTCATCTCCCTTGCAGCAAATTCATCTGTGGTCAATCTTAATCCAGAATTATACAGGGCAGGGACTCCTAGGAAGCAAAGTTCCAACTCAGCTAGATTGACACAAAGCACAGCTACCAGAGGCTGGAAGCCTAGATCACGGCAGACTGTGCTGCCAGGGCAACAATTTGTGCGCAACAGAGTAAAGTCTTAGAAAATTTGTGTTTTCTTTTTAAGTAGATCAGCTTTGGATTTAAAAAGCTCTCTTACGTGCCAGGGTGGAGAATGACTGGTGGTGGGAGTCAGGAAGCAGGAAGAACTAACTGTTGCAGTATTCTGTAATTTCTAAGGTACTACTTCAAATCCTATGGAATAAGGTGAGATAAGAATGCACAAGCAATTGCTAGGGCAATCTGAGTTCAATTTATCCATATACAATACAAAAATAAAGTGTACATACACCAGATTAAGATAGCTTTTTTTTTTTACCAAGAGACATTCAGTCCATTTAATTAGTTTCCCAAAGTGTGGCGGTGCTACTGATTCAATTCTGAGTTTTCCCCATAGACATTAATTATAAGTGTGTCAAATGAACAGAATTATTCATTTATATTTCCTTCTCATATTCAATGTAGAAAAAAAGCTAGGAAAGATGCCAAATCCACTAACCTAGAACCAAAGAGCTTTAGACTAGTGTGTGAATTTCAGTTCTGAAAAATATATTTGGAAGCAGGAGAGAAGGAAATACCTTATGGAACAATCCTCTGACTGAATATGCATATGCTCCCCTCCCCCTCCCAGCCTTCCTTGTGATTACCTGGGCTTCTAATTCTGGTCAATTATGAATAATTCTGTGAATAGTGACTTGTCCTACATCTGGGCCAAGGCAGCTTGGAGCTGGGGCACCTCCTTCAGTCTCCTTTTACCTACTGTGGTGGCTTGGAGGTGACAGATTTGTTACCTCAGCATGGCCTGGCATAGCCTGACATATATCTACCAAAGCCCATGCCAGGTGCTTTCACACCTGTGCTCCTCACTGAGCCACCCCAATGAGCCTGTGAGGAACACAGGGCTTGCAAAGATTACGTAGTTACCTAAGCTCACAGTTTGTAGGTGGCACTGATGGAACTTGAACCGATTAGTACAGACCCAAAACCCATGACATTTCTATCCTGCCATACCTCAGCACATCTTATTTCCTTCCCACTAAAGAGTCTAAAGATCTGGCCATGGACGGACAAGAAGCATTGACAAGAAGCATTCAGAGGGAGACAGAGTTCTAGCTGGTACAAAGTCCTCATCAGGTCTCCAACAATTTCTTCTTTCTTTTCATTCTGGAGGCAAAGTGGCACTGGGGTTAAGGGCATAGATTTTTGGAGCTCTGCCACTCACAAGCTGTGTGACCTTGACTAACAGAGCTCATCTTCACAAGATTCAATTTCTTCATTAACAAAAGTAAGGATAAAGGTGAGACTAAAATTGAGGATACCTCCTAATAGGATGTTGATAAGGATTAAATGAGGTGGTATCTGAAAAGTGCACAATGTAGGGTCTGGCACATTGGATGTACTTGTGAATAGTAGCTAATAAATGTGATAGCTCAAAGCACCCATTCTTTTTTTTTTTTTTGAGAGGGCATCTCTCATATGTATTGATCAAATAGTTGTTAACAACAATAAAATTCTGTATAGGGGACTCAATGCACAATCATTAATCAACCCCAAGCCTAATCCTCAACAGTCTCCAATCTTCTGAAGCATAATGAACAAGTTCTTACATGGTGAACCAGTTCTTACATAGTGAACAAGTTCTTACATGGTGAAGAGTGCAAGGGCAGTCATATCACAGAAACTTTTGGTTTTGATTATGCATCATGAACTATAAACAATCAAGTCAGATATGATTATTCGTTTGATTTTCATATTTGATTTATATGTGAATCCCACATTTCTCCCTTATTATTATTATTATTATTATTATTTTTAAATAAAATGTTGAAGTGGTAGGTAGATGCAAGATAAAGGAAGAAAACATAGTTTAGTGCTCTAAAAGGGCAAATGTAGATGATTAGGTCTGTGCCTATAGACTAAGTATTAATCTAAACTAGACAAAGGCACCAAAACATCCACGGATGCAGAAGATTTCTCTCAAAACAGGAGGGGTGAGGTTCTAAGCCTCACCTCTGTTGATCCCCAATTTCTCACCTGATGGCCCCCCTGCGACTGTGCCTGTCTTAGGTTGTTCCTCCCTTGAGGAATCTTACCCATCTCTGGCTAACCAGTCATCTTCCAGGGCCATACAGGGAAATGTAAAGTTGGTAAGTGAGAGAGAAGCAATATTGTTTGAAAAGGTTAGCTTTTTACTTCTCTGCAGATTTATGCCCTGTGGCTTCTATGCTCAGCATTTGTCTTGAGGTATCTTTACCACTTGGAAGAATTATGATACTCGGTAATTTCTATATGAGGCACGAATTCTATTTAAGGGTTGTAATTAGGAAGGAAGAAGAAAAGCTATAGAAGTAGCAGATGGAAGAAAACATGGGAAGATTGATTATTTCTTTGACATATCTTCTTGTAGAGTAACATAAGCATGTATAGGTTTTAAACTACCAATTAAATTGCATACACACATTAACATAATAGGAATACAGCTACATAACAAAAGCAGACCTACAATTACCAGCCATATCCAGTGAAACCAAGAAAACCAGTTAGGTACCCTAGGCATTTGTGAAAACTTATCAGTGATATGATGGATATTGTCTAACTGAATTTGAATAGTTTGAGAAAAATCAAACAAATTAAAACAACACATTCCTGGGAACTGTTCACATCCCATATGTTCTTTGAACAGTAGATAGTCTACAGTCGCACGATTTTGGAGCGCTGCAACTTGCACTTCTCCTAATTCTTGGTTGAGTTCCGACAGTATAGATCCAGTCAAATTTGTTGTTTTACTGTATGCACAGGCCAGCTTAGATATCTCCTTCTTCATTCGAATGGCAAGTCCAGGAACCGGTGGGATGAATGCAGCTACAACTGCAACAGCGCCAGGATCTTTGTTGAAGTTTTTTGATGGTCATCTTCTGGAATGACTCTTCCAGAGGATGTTGATGTTGGAAGTTCTTCTTCATATTGTATCTTAATTCATTTTCTGGGTAGCCAAATTAGGCTTTGATCCTCTGTATAAACACAAACAAACCCTTTGCCCACACTTTGATATGACCTTTATAGCATTGTGAAGAACCTATTGGAGATCACCACACAGGAACTGCTTTTTTTTTTTTAAGAGAAAGGAATACTATCAGAAAAATGGACTTCCATAGCTGATCATCTGACACCCTTTAAAAGATCAAAATTAAGAATATGTAAAGCATGCATTAATTGTTGATTTGCAGTTAGTTTTATCCTATCAGGGAGTAATCCCCCTTTTCTTTCTCTTTTTTTTGTTATCATTAATCTATAATTACATGAAGAATATTATGTTTACTAGGCTCTCCCCTACACCAAGTCCCCCCCACAAACCCCATTACAGTCACTGTCCATCAGCATAGCAAAATGTTGTAGAATCACTACTTGTCTTCTCTGTGTTGCACAGCCCTCCCCTTTCTCCCACCCCCCCCATTATGCAGGCTAGTCATAATACCCCTTTCTTCTCCCCCCCCTTATCCCTCCCTACCTACCCATCCTCCCCAGTCCCTTTCTCTTTGGTACCTGTTAGTCCATTCTTGGGTTTTGTGATTCTGCTGCTGTTTTGTTCCTTCAGTTTTTCTTTTGTTCTTATACTCCACAGATGAGTGAAATCATTTGGTATTTCTCTTTCTCCGCTTGGCTTATTTCACTGAGCATAATACCCTCTAGTTCCATCCATGTTGTTGCAAATGACAGGATTTGTTTTCTTCTTATGGCTGAATAATATTCCATTGTGTATATGTACCACATCTTCTTTATCCATTCATCTACTGATGGACACTTAGGTTGCTTCCAATTCTTGGCTATTGTAAATAGTGCTGCAATAAACATAGGGGTGCATCTGTCTTTTTCAAACTGGAGTGCTGCATTCTTAGGGTAAATTCCTAGAAGTGGAATTCCTGAGTCAAATGGTAAGTCTATTTTGAGCATTTTGAAGAACCTCCATACTGCTTTCCACAATGGTTGAACTAATTTACATTCCCACCAGCAGTGTAGGAGGATTCCCCTTTCTCCACAACCTCGCCAACATTTGTTGTTGTTTGTCTTTTAGATGGCAGCCATCCTTACTGGTGTGAGGTGATATCTCATTGTGGTTTTAATTTGCATTTCTCTGATAATTAACGATGTGGAGCATCTTTTCATGTGTCTGTTGGCCATCTGTATTTCTTTTTTGGAGAACTGTCTGTTCAGTTCCTCTGCCCATTTTTTAATTGGATTATTTGTTTTTTGTTTGTTGAGGCATGTGAGCTCTTTATATATTTTGGACGTCAAGCTTTTATCAGATCTGTCATTTACAAATATATTCTCCCATACTGTAGGGTACCTTTTTGTTCTATTGATGGTGTTTTTTGCTGTACAGAAGCTTTTCAGCTTAATATAGTCCCACTTGTTCATTTTTGCTTTTGTTTTCCTTGCCTGGGGGGATATGTTCAAGAAGAGGTCACTCATGTTTATGTCTAAGAGATTTTTGCCTATGTTTTTTTCTAAGAGTTTTATGGTGTCATGAGTTACATTCAGGTCTTTGATTAATTTCGAATTTACTTTTGTGTATGGGTTAGACAATGGTCCAGTTTCACTCTCTTAGATGTAGCTGTCCAGTTTTGCCAGCACCATCTATTGAAGAGACTGTCATTTCCCCATTGTATGTCCATGGCTCCTTTATCAAATATTAATTGACCATATATGTTTGGAAAGCACCCATTCATTTTAAGGTACAATAGATTACTTTTCCAATAAATGCTTTCTCCAGGAGCTTGCTATGTCAGTGGCCTCAGCCCACAGAGGGACCATAGCCTCAACCTCAGAGGCAAGGGAACATTTTGCAAGCCTGCTCTCCTCTGCCATGTTTAAATTCATGCTTGCACTTTACTCATTGCAATTCTCCTAAGGAGCTCTGGACTTGGCATTGAGCAGGCTGTTCTTCTAAAAGAGGGGAACTTTTTTTAGAATAGAGGTTCCATTATGAATCTCAGGACCCTCAAAATCAGCTCCTTCCCTGCAAAATGGGAATGCTAATTTCCACTTTACAGGGTTTCTAGAAGGATTAAAGAAAAAATTCCATAGGGGAAAACCTGTCACACAGTTCCTAGCAGGTAATAGACATTTTGCCCTGTAGATAATGATGGACTCAGCTGTGGGAAAATGTCCCATGGGACACATATAGCATTTATTTTTTTATTGTTATTATTTTTTAATTGTGGTAAGAACACTTAACATGAGATCTACCCTCAACAAAATGTTAGCTGCACAATTATAGTAATGTGAACTCTAGGCATAATGTTGTACAGCGTCTCTCTAGAACTTGATCGTCTGTCACAACCGAAACTTTATGCTGGTTGAATGGCACGTCCCCATTTCCTCCTCCCCCAGCCCCTGACAGCCACCATCCTAATTTCGGCTTCTATATATTTGACTGTTTCATAGACCTCACATAAGCGGGATCGTGCTGTAATTCATCTTTCTGAGATGGGCCTATTTCCCTTAGCATAATGTCTTCAAGGTTCATCCATGCTTCGAATAAGGCAGGATTTCCTTCTGTTTTGATGCTGACTAACACTCAGCCTTTAAGATGAGAAAGAAATCAGCATTTTTTTCTCTCATATATTTAATAATTTAACTTAAAATTGTCCATAGAATTTACGTTAACTAGAAAATTTAGAAAATGCAAATAAATCCAAATAGGGGGAGAAAAGAAAATCACCCATAGTTTTGACAGCAGAAATACTTGGATGTCTTCTCAGACATTTTTCTAGATATGCATTTTTTTTTAAGTATTAGAATGTAAATTGCTTTACAACCTATTTCTTGCCCTTAACCATGTTTGGGATCTATCTTTCCACATCAATAAGTATCCGTAACCAGTAACTACCACAGCTGCATAGTATTCTATTGTTTGGATATAGTTCCAATTTTTTTCCAATTTTTCAGGTGGTTTCCAGTTTTTTGCTATTGTAAGCAATACTGTGATCCTCAATGCTGAAATGTTCACAAAGCAAAGTTTTACTAGTTCTGCTGTCTAATTTCTGTCCCCACTCCTGAAGCCCTTGCTTGTCCCTATTATAAATAATTAAAATGTTTTTCAGTTAAAACTACCTAATTAGATATTAATGGTTCCTAAGTCAAAAGATCATTGCTGAGATTAATTACAACACAGATACTTGTTCACAAAAACTCAGTTCTTCTTTCGTATCAGAAATAATGCATTAATCTACGTACTGAACTACACAGACTGGAATGAACTTTCACAACAAAGTGTCAAACAGGGTCTTCTTTGGGAAGGCAGGAATGACATCACTACTTAATAATTCAGAAAAGGGAAAATGAGTTCCAAAATAAGGGAATTTGCTTTCAAAAGCAGTTTCTAGATTGTAAGCAATGTTGCAAAGTGGACAGGTCATGAGATAGTCAGACCAAATGACTTCACATTGGCATTGACCTTTATTTGCTACATGTTCTTGAGCCACTTACTTAACTTCTCTGAGCCTGAGCTTTTATGTGTAAAATATGTATTAAATATCTACTGCAGGGTTGTAAAGACTAAAGTGATAATAGATAATACCAACTTCTTAGACTGCAAATTAATAGAGAAAGAGAGTAAATCCCCCTCTTCTGAGGCAGGAAGCAAGAGAGGAGCAGCAGGAGTTATACTTCCCCTCCTTGGCTGTGAAGACATGGCGAAGAGTCCTCTCCAGAGTCAGGCTTTCTCCTACTTAGAAGAAGTTGTCTCTTAAGAAGTTGTCTCTTAGCCCAGTTCTATCTTTGATATCTCAGGCCAACAGAGTTCTCTGCTAACAGGATGGCCAAAGAATTTACATCCACATTGGGACACTTTGGGGACTTAACTGGGACACTATAAATAGTTCCCCAGGACAGCAGGTGCAAACTTGAGCTCTGCCGGGCAGACTGGCAATCCCAGTATTAACTGGAGAATGACCAGTCTACATGGAGCAAGTGAGAAAATCAGGTCATTTCATTTCAAAGTACTTATCTAAGTTGTCTCAGTTGTTCCCCATGTGATCAAGAAAAGAGAATTCAGTCACAGACCAAAGCAAGCAAAGAGTTTACTTGGACTGTCCGGAATGAACTTTCGGCACTGTCTCTTTGAATCATCAATTCTGTTAACAGTCTTCTTGAAGATAAGAAAACTTCTTTCTCTCCCCCATAAATCTTGTGTAATTTTATGAGATTTGTGGTATAATTTTCCATTGATCTGACATTTTTTTATACATCCATTACATTCCAAGCCCTAGTCTAAAATTATGGGAACTAGAGAGATGGCTGGGCCATAATCTCTGCTTTTAGGAAACTTACAAGCTAAGCCAAAAACACAGAAGCTGTTCACAAAAATGTACAACATGGAAAAATTCCAACATGGAGGTGGTGCAAGGCACTAAGGGGCGCAGAGAAGAGAGTAATTCCCTCAAAGGCTTCACAGAAGTGCTACCATTCGAGGTATCTCAAAGGATGCCTTTAAGTGAAGAAGTGTGTGGAGTACCTTGTAGGTGCAAGTGCAAGGAAGTTTGAGAGTGCAGAATGTGTGGAGCACTGCTCGAGGTGCCATGTGGCTGGAGCCTGCTATGAAATAGGGAGTAGGGTTCACCTCCAAGCTCTCTGGGGTCTCTACAACCTTCCCTAGAAGTGGAAATCTAAACTAAGCAGTGTTCTAAGTCTTGCTCCCTCTCTAACAAACTGCTAGTGGCCCCAGAACTTCTCAGAAAACTCCAGCACATTTTCTTGGAGCTTCTTTAACAGTAATGCTACTGTCTTTCTCAATTTCTTAAAGTGTATGTGTGTGTGTGTAAGTGTGATGCGCATGCCCACTAAACTCTACCAGATTTTTGCCATGATTTTGTACCAATGAAAGCATTGTGAATAGATGTCATATTTTGACTTTTTAAAAACTTATAAGTGATTGATTTTTAGAAAAATTTTTCCATATACTATTTAAAACTGGTCTGTGACACCCATGTGACACCAAGACTGATGGTCCCCACCTTCCACAAGGCTGCTTAGTGATCCTTTCTAAACACAATTATATTACTTCTCTGGGTCCAGAAAGCTCTGCTTTTAAACTTGAATCCAAGATTCATGAGGCCCTTTTTGCATGGTTTTTGAGGCCCCTCACAATCTGGTCTCAACCTATCCTTTCTAGTTTTATAGAAATTCACCCATACTCGATTTACATCCTTTTAAAAGTGTTTTTCTGCTATCATTTCCATAGAGTATAAAGAAACCAATGGGATTCTAAATCATTCTGACCTCTTTAGGAGGCAACAAATGTTGCCTTTGATTCAAAACAATTCCTGTGTTTAAAAAAAAAAAACAGGCAAGTGAGAAAATGAGCAGTCTGGCCATATGGAGGTGGGATGACTGCACGGCGGCCCCGTTTCCCAGGACCCATCCACTCCCCAACAGAGGGAGTGCGCTGATGGAGAGCAGAGCAGGTGGGTCCATTTAGGACAGGAGGATGATGGGAGGGGTGAGACGGTGTTCTAGAGTTTTGCAAACGGGCCTCTACTAGGTCTCTTGCTTATTAGTGACAGAACTCCATTCAACTAAGTTCAAGAGAAGCAACTTAAAAGGATTTTTGGCTATCTTGTTTGAAAAAGTCAGGGGTATGACTGATCCAACATGACTAAATTGAGCCACTCAAAGGGTATCGTTGAGAGGTAGCTCTAGCTCTCAGCCTGGCTTTCTTATTTGTTAGCTTCATTCTTAAGCAGGCTCTCCCATCAAGTGGACAACATGGTTGCTCACTACAAAATGGTGGCCCTGGTTCATATCTCTACACCTCAGTAACCCAAGGGGAAAGAGAGGTTTCTCTTTGCCAAAAGTTCCAACGAAATCCCAGGATTGAGTCTCATTGAACCAAAGTGGGTCACGTGTCAATACCTGAACCAACTATCATGTCCAAGGAGTTAAGTGAGCTGTTTTCACTTATTATTATTATCCAGGCTGAATCATCCTGACCCTTGGATGAAGGCAATGAGGGTAGGAAGCAGGAAACTCCATCTGAACCTGGTGAGGCAAGAGGTGGGGCACAGGGGCTCACCAGCACTGTGGCACACTCTGCCTCACTCTTTCCTCCACCTGTTTCCTCTTCTTCCTAGACACACATTTAACTAGTGCGTTCAGCCTCCCTAACAGTTGGCTGTGTCCATGTGACTGAGTTCTAGCTAATGGAGGGTGAGGAGAAGCAATATGTACTGCTTCTAGGCCCATCAGCCTCCCAGCCGACTTTGAAAGCCATGAGAAGAAAGCTGCAAAATGGAAGGAACCTCGTCCCTGAATCTTTACTCCTTGGTGGGAAGCTGCCCACCAAACAATAACACCCACTGTGCATATTCGATCAAGTTTGAGACATTATACACATGGGGATTTGTTTGTTCTAGCAGCTCATGCTATCTTAACTAATAGAGATGCAATATCAAAAAAGGGGGGTTTATAAACTGAACAGTCTGCAAAGCTTCTTTGTGTTTGGCCCTGGAAATTTCAAACATCCTGATGGGTTTAATCAATCAGATTAAAGCAATCAACTTAATCAAACCATGGCCTGACGGAAGCGTTGGCCAAGGAGTCAGAGCACATGAGTTCAAGGCCTGACTCTGCCACTGACAGCTGTCTGACCCTGGACATGTCACTTCTTTCTGACCCTCAGTTTCTTCATGTACAAAACGGCAATTACAATATTTGCTTGACAGCCTGTGAGATCAAATACAATTATGTGAGTTAAAGTGTGATGTAGGCTGTAAAGCCCTGGGCTAGCCTGTAAACACACTCATTCACCCAGTTGTTTAAGCAAAGTATTAATGAGTCTATTTGGCCTCATAGGAAAATGTTTTTTCTCATTCAGAACCACAAAAATTAGCACCAGGAAGGAAAAATATTGAGCAAGATAAACATCCCGCCTAAGGCGCAGAAACCAACACAGCAGTAGCCAAGTCTGCTATAAGATGAGCTTGAAGCCTCCCTTCTTCCTCGCTTCCTTTCCACTCTCACTCAGGCCCAATGCACTACTCAGAGGACAGTGCGTTTATGTTTTCCAAAGCCGGCTACTCCTCGGGTCTCAGGCTGACTAGTCCTCAGTCCTCTCTTGGACTCGTAAAAACCCAGTCCAGTCCATTCCACCTTCCGAAATGAAATTATGTAATTTCTCTGGGCCCAGAAACCTCTGTTTCTAATCCTGAATCCAAGATGCATGAAGCTCTTTGGGCATGGCTTCTGGGTCCCCCCACAATTTGGGCTCAACCTACCCTTCCTGGTCTTACCACCTCCAGTTCAGGTCCAACAGACCTTCTCTCCATTCTCCGGACTTTTCAGCTGTACATTCAAGACTGTTACCTGTGCCTGGGAGTACAGTGGTCCAGGCAGCAAACGGAGATGCAGGAGTTCAGGAGATCCCAGTTGGAGACACAGACTGGGAGTATCTGTACAGAGGTAAGAACTGGAACCCTGAAGCTGGGAGATCAGTGGGTTGTGTAGGCGGAAAACAGAAGGAAGAGGAAGGGAGGGAGAGGAGTCCCAGGAAGACCAGTGTTTGCAGTGGGACTGTGAGCTACGGAAGGAAGCTGCAAAGCAGAGGAAACATATTAAGATATCGGTGTGGGAGTGAAGCAGAAGAGGGAAACATCACGGAGCAGAAGGAAGGAGAGAGTGACAAGAAGGAGGGGAGGGCTGACAGCGTCAAGTACGGTAGGGAACTCAGAGGGCAAGGAGAGAGGAGGAGGAGTCCCTGGGTGTGGCCAGAAGAGAGTCAACGTCTTCTCAGTGAAAGACTTGGGTGGCCACCGTCTGCAGGGGTTCAGGGTTGAGGAGGGGAGGAGAAGGAGTCAGTGGGAGGAGCCGATCCTTTTGAGAAAACTAGCTTGTGGGAACCTGAGCCAGTTCCCTCCAAGTAACCCATTGTGCCCGGGCCCGGGCAGTGGGGAGTAACCTCCTGCTTCACCCTACCAAGAGTTCAGAGCCACACCACCTGTTGCTGATGGCCCAGCCAGGCTCCTGGAGCACTAGCTGTTTTCCACCATTTGAAAGGAACACAACAACAGGTGCTGAAATCTCATCTACTTCAAAGCTTCCTCCTCCATTCACCTGGCTCAGAAACACCTTCCCTCATGAGCCCCGGAGACCACTCCCCACAACTCGCTAACAAAGAAGCCATACCCAGGGGTGACCAGGGACTGCACATACACTGAGCATGAGATTTAAGGGGATCCAAACACGGTTCCTCTAGTAGCAGCTTTGTGACCTTTGGCAAGGCACATCTGAGCCTCAGTTTCTTCATCTGCCAAATGGCAACAGTTCTTACTCTAGACAGTAGACGTGAGGATCAAACCAGAAAACAGATGTTAATCCTCATGGAAAATTGTAAGGCTTCCCATGAAGGTTCATTACTCAGTGTTCTGACCTTGGAAATGAGCATTTGCCCAGAGCTTGTCAAGCATTTCCTCCTCCCTGTCTTTCCCTCACAAGCCACATCCAAAGCATCCGAAATCCCATCCGCTCCACCTTCTGAACAGACTGTGAGCTTGGCCACGGTTTCTCACCACCTCCGCCACTATCGCCGTAGCCCAAACTGGCATCAATGCTTTCCCGGAAATTTGCAAGAGCCGTGCAGTTGGTCTTAGCATTGCCCTCCTGCCTTCCTGCCCTCCCTCTTCTCTCAAAGCAGCCAGAATGGCTTTTACAAAATGCAGCCAGATCATGCCATCCTTCCCTCAACAACCTCCCATGACTTCTCACCGTGTGTGCAAAACAATCCTCAGTGCTGGCCACATCCCTGTGAGCTTCCCGGGGAACCGCCCCACTGTCCAGTGGCTGCTTGCTGCTCCCTGACCCACCGCACCATGCTTTCCCCACTCCAGGTCTTCTGCTCTGATGTGCAGCTCACTCCCTTATGGGATTCTGGTTGTTGTTCAAACAGCACCTCCCCGAGAGGTCTCTTGGGCTGTTCTATTTCAAAACACCCCTCCCAGCCCCTAGCCCCACGCCCACTTCAGCTCTCACTCTATGCCTTTGCCTTGGTGCATCTACCTTTTTGAAACACTGAACTCATGTTCCCCTGGGTTTGTTTATTATTTATCATCCCCACACTCAAGTCCATTGCAAGTTTTTTTAGGACAAGGCCTTTTCTTTGTCCTATTATCCTCCACACCTAGAATAGTGCCTCACAGGTGAGAGGCCTTTAATAGGTATCTGTTGAATGAAAGTGAATGCATGCGTTTGCCTCCCACATCTGTCCAGGTCAGCACTGTCCACTTCACACAGCCTATCTCTGCATTCAAATACATGGCTGCCATTAAGCCCCTGATGCTGGCAATCTTGACTCCTTGACAGGGAAGGGAAGGAGCAAGTTGCTTAATGTGATCCATGGAACTGTGTTAGCCAGTATCAGTTTAACCATTTGAGTGGCAGCAGAAGGTGCAATCTTTTACTTATTATTATTATTATTATTTTTTAAAGATTTTATTTTTTAGAACAGTTTCAGGTCCACAGGAAAATTGAGATGGTATAGAGATTTCCCCTATGTCCCCTGCCCTCTTATCAACATCCCCCACAGAATGGTACCTTGTTGTAATCCATGAATCTACATTGACACATCTTAATCACCCAAAGTCCACAGTTTACATTAGACTTCACCTCGGTGTACATTCTAGGGGTTTAGACAAATGTATAATGACATGTATCCCCCCTTACGGTATCACACAGGGTATTTTCGCTGTCCTGAAAGCCCTGTGACCTACCTGTTCACTTCTCCCTCCCCCTGAATCCCTGGTAACCATAGATCTTTTTACTGTCCCCAGAGTTTTGCGTTTTCCGTTCTAGTAGAAAGTGGATTCTTTCTTACTGTAAAACACCCCAACAACACAGTTGTGTAAGATACAAAGTAATAAAAGCTCCATCTCTTTGGCCATGCTTTTCCAATCCTACTCCATATCCCCTACCAGAAACCACTGCTGATTGATGTGTTTCCTTCAGGACCTTTCTAGGCATAGACACACACATATATACACACATACACATAATCTCCCTAAAAATGGTATCACACTATGCTTTATACTGTAATTTACTCTTTTAATTAGCAATACATACTATGGATCTTCCCATGTCAGCTCATAATGTCAGATCATCTGCATCCTTTTTAGTGTCTGCCTGGTATTATCTAGAATAGATGTAATAGGTATAGTAATATAGATATAAATGTACTTTAATGCTTTGTGGAATATATAGACCAGTTCCTATTTTGGCTATTACAAACATGACTACAACAAATGCCCCTGTACATACAACATAGTACGTATATATATTTCTATAGAAGAGATACCCAAAAAACAAAAGGACATTCTTAGTTAATGACACACGTGAACATTTAAAAATGGAAATAATTATACTATAGAATAATCTTTTATTAAAAGACCAACAGCACAATTTCCCAAAGGCTGAATATTCAACATAATGATAAGGGAGAAGGAATTTAATATGGGCCTCTGGAACTTTCTATGGACATTTCCCACTAAGCCTTATGACCACTCTGCAGGATGGGTCTTGTTGTTGCTAGTGAAACTTGAGGAGATGGAGGCTCAGAGAGTTGACATGGCATGCCCAAAGTCCCCCAACTGTTGAGTGGCAGAGCTGTGACCCACACTTAGGTCCATTTACAAAGCCCATCATCTTGTCCCACACCATTGGTTTTTCTTTCACCCTCCTTTTACTGCTCAATAGAAAGAAAAAATAATGCTGCTTGTGAAACTTGCTGAGCTGCAACTACTCATTCCCAGTCACTGATGTCTCACCCAAAAACCAGCCTCCTGCCTGCTTAATACTCATGAAACCAAGAGACCATCCAAAGGGTGAGCACCCCCACCAAAAACCTTCTCCGTGCCCTTTCCCAGGAGGGAGGAATGGAGGGATATTTGTGAGGCTGTTTCCCACCCAGGAGAGCCCATTCATGACTTTCCCAGCTTCAACTGGTGCCTGGGGCTTCTCAGAGCTCTTCCCTGTCCTGGAGAGGGTGCAGTAACGAGGATCTGCAGAACCTGTGCGTGGAGCCAAAAGAAACTGAACACTGTCTCATAACAAAGGAGGCTCCAAGATGTCTTGATAGCTTTGCTCTCAAATGTTTAAAGAAAAAATGGAAAAGACAAGGGGGCGGAGGTGGAGCCAAGATGGTGGCATGAGTAGGACAGTGGGAATCTCCTCCCAAAAACATATATATTTTTGAAAATACAACAAATATAACTATCCCTAAAAGAGAGACCAGAAGATACAGGACAACAGCCAGACCACATCCACATCCGCGAGAACCCAGTGCCTCCCGAAGGCAGTAAGATACAAGCCGCGGTCCAGTGGGACCCGAGCGCCCCTCACCCCAGCTCCCAGCGGGAGGAGAGGAGTTGGAGCGGGAGCCCAGGACTGCTAAATAGCCAGCCCTAGCCATCCGCACCCAGGCATGGGGTGCTGGAGGGAAACAGGACAGTAAGACCTGTGAGCGGGTCCCCGCAGCCGGTGCCCCTGGGACAAAGAAAAGCGAGTGCTTTTTGAAAGTCTTAAAGGGACAGGGACCCCACAGCTGGGCAGAAGCATTCCGGGACACTTAGCCCAGCAGCTGGAAATCTTGGGGAACTCCGGGCACCCTAACCCCCTGGGCAGCAGCTCTGAGATCCCTCATGGCGATAAACAGCCCCCCCGTCTATTCCCACTCCAGCATTCCACCATAGCAGAGCAGCAACCTGAGGCTGGCCATGCCCTCAGCAAGGGAGCTTCCTCCATAGCGGCTGGGCAAGAAACAGAGACCCAGTCTACGTGCAATTGCCCAACACAAGCCACTAGGGGTTACCGTTGTCCCAGAAAAGAAAGGCCAGGAGCAAGTGAAAAAGGTCTTGGCTCTCCCAGCTGACAGACGAGTCAATAGCATACCACTGCATCTATCAACATGAAAAGGCAAAAAAATTTGATCCAAACCAGGCTATCCCAGACACCTTCAAAATCCTCTCCTGAGAAGGAATCTGGGGAGGTAGATTTAATCACTCTTCCTCAGAATTCAAAACAGAAGTCATAACCATGCTGATGGACTTGCAGAGAAATATGCAAGAACTAAGGAGGGAGAATACAGAAATAAAACAATCTCTGGAAGGACTTCAAAGCAGAATGGACGAGATGCAAGAGACCATTAATGGACTAGAAAACAGAGAACAGGAATGCAGAGAAGCTGATGCAGAGAGAGATAAAAGGATCTCCAGGAATGAAAGAATATTAAGAGAACTATGTGACCAATCCAAAAGGAACAATATTCGCATCATAGGAGTACCAGAAGAAGAAGAGAGAGAAAAAGGGATAGAAAGTGTTTTTAAAGAAATAATTGCTGAAAACTTCCCCAAACTAGGGGAGGAAATGGCCTCTCAGACCACAGAAACACACAGAACTCTGATGACAAGGGACCCAAGGAGGGCAACACCAAGACACATAATAATTAAAATGGCAAAGATCAAAGACAAGGACAGAGTATTAAAGGCAGCCAGAGAGAAAAAAAAGGTCACCTACAAAGGAAATCCCATCAGGCTATCGTCAGACTTCACAACAGAAACCTTACAGGCCAGAAGAGAATGGCATGATATATTTAATGCAATGAAACAGAAGGGTCTTGAACCAAGGATACTGTATCAAGCACGAATATCATTTAAATATAAAGGAGGAATTAAACAATTCCCAGAAAAGCTAAAGTTGAGGGAATTTGCCTCCCACAAATCACCTCTACAGGGTATCTTAGAGGGATTGCTCTAGATGGAAGCACTCCTAAAAAGAGCACAGAACAAAACACCCAACATATGAAGAAGGGAGGAGGAGGAATGAGAAGGGAGAGAAATAAAGAATCATCAGACTGTGTTTATAATAGCTCAATAAGTGAGTTAAGTTAGACAGTAAGATAGTAAAGAAGCTAACCTTGAACCTTTGGTAACCACAAACTAAAAGCCTGCAATGGCAATAAGTACATACCTGTCGATAATCACCTTAAATGTAAATGGACTGAATGCACCAATCAAAAGACACAGTAATAGAACGGATAAAAAAGCAAGACCCATCTATACGCTGCTTACAAGAGACTCACCTCAAACCCAAAGACATGCACAGATTAAAAGTCAAGGGATGGAAAAAGATATTTCATGCAAACAACAGCGAGAAAAAAGCAGGTGTTGCAATACTAGTATCAGACAAAAAAGACTTCAAAACAAAGAAAGTAACAAGAGATAAAGAAGGACATTACATAATGATAAACGGGTCAGTCCAACAAGAGGATATAACCATTATAAATATATATGCACTCAATACAGGAGCACTAACATATGTGAAACAAATACTAACAAACTTAAAGGAGGAAATAGAATGCAATGCATTCATTCTAGGAGACTTCAACACACCACTCACTCCAAAGGACAGATCCACCAGACAGAAAATAAGTAAGGACACAGAGGCACTGAATAGCACAGTAGAACAGATGGACCTAATAGACATCTATAGAACTCTACATCCAAAAGAAACAGGATACACATTCTTCTCAAGTGCACATGGAACATTCTCCAGAAATGACCACATACTAGGCCACAAAAAGAGCCTCAGTAAATTCCAAAAGATTGAAATTCTACCAACCAACTTTTCAGACCACAAAGGTATAAAACTAGAAATAAATTGTACAAAGAAAGCAAAAAGGCTCACAAACACATGGAGGCTTAACAACATGCTCCTAAATAATCAATAGATCAACAACCAAATTAAAATGGAGATCCAGCAATATATGGAAACAAATGACAAAAACAACACAAAGCCACAACTACTGTGGGACGTAGTGAAAGCAGTCTTAAGAGGAAAGTATATAGCAATCCAGGCATATTTAAAGAAGGAAGAACAATCCCAAATGAATAGTCTAATGTCACAATTATCGAAATTGGAAAAAGAAGAACAAATGAGGCCTAAAGTCAGCAGAAGGAGGGACATAATAAAGATCAGAGAAGAAATAAATAAAACTGAGAAGAATAAAACAATAGAAAAAATCAATGAAACTAAGAGCTGGTTCTTCAAGAGAATAAACAAAATAGATAAGCCTCTAGCCAGACTTATTAAGAGAAAAAGAGAATCAACACACATCAACAGAATCAGAAACAAGAAAGGAAAAATCACGACGGACCCCACAGAAATACAAAGAATTATTAGAGAATACTATGAAAACCTATATGCTAACAAGCTGGAAAATCTAGGAGAAATGGACAACTTCCTAGAAAAATACAACCTTCCAAGACTGACCCAGAAAGAAACAGAAAATCTAAACAGACCAATTACCAGCAACGAAATTGAAGCGGTAATCAAAAAACTACCAAAGAACAAAACCCCCGGGCCAGATGGATTTACCTCGGAATTTTATCAGACATACAGGGAAGACATAATACCCATTCTCCTTAAAGTTTTCCAAAAAATAGAGGAGGAGGGGATACTCCCAAACTCATTCTATGAAGCCAACATCACCCTAATACCAAAACCAGGCAAAGACCCCAACAAAAAAGAAAACTACAGACCAATATCCCTGATGAACATAGATGCAAAAATACTCAACAGAATATTAGCAAACCAAATTCAAAAATACATCAAAAGGATCATACACCATGACCAAGTGGGATTCATCCCAGGGATGCAAAGATGGTACAACATTTGAAAGTCCATCAACATCATCCACCACATAAACAAAAAGAAAGACAAAAACCACATGATCAATCCTGAGAAAGAAGAATAAAGTAGGGGGGATCTCACTCCCCAACTTCAAGCTCTACTATAAAGCCATAGTAATCAAGACAATTTGGTACTGGCACAAGAGCAGAGCAACAGACCAATGGAACAGACTAGAGAATCCAGACATTAAACCAGACATATATGGTCAATTAATATTTGATAAAGGATCCATGGACATACAATGGCAAAATGACAGTCTCTTCAACAGATGGTGCTGGCAAAACTGGACAGCTACATGTAGGAGAATCAAACTGGACCATTGTCTAACCCCATATACAAAAGTAAACTCAAAATGGATCAAAGACATGAATGTAAGTCATGAAACCATTAAACTCTTGGAAGAAAACATAGGCAAAAACCTCTTAGACATAAACATGAGTGACCTCTTCTTGAACATATCTCCCCGGGCAAGGAAAACAACAGCAAAAATGAATAAGTGGGACCATATTAAGTTGAAAAGCTTCTGTACAGCAAAAGAGACCATCAATAGAACAAAAAGGAACCCTACAGTATGGGAGAATATATTTGAAAATGACACATCCGATAAAGGCTTGACGTCCAGAATATATAAAGAGCTCACACGCCCCAACAAACAAACAAAAAATAACCCAATTAAAAAATGGGCAGAGGAACTGAACAGACAGTTCTCCAAAAAAGAAATACAGATGGCCAACAGACACATGAAAAGATGCTCCACATTGCTAATTATTAGAGAAATGCAAATTAAAACTACAATGAGGTATCACCTCACACCAGTAAGGATGGCTGCCATCCAAAAGACAAACAACAACAAATGTTGGCGAGGCTGTGGAGAAAGGGGAACCCTCCTACACTGCTGGTGGGAATGTAAGTTAGTTCAACCATTGTGGAAAGCAGTATGGAGGTACATCAAAATGCTCAAAACAGACCTAACATTTGACTCAGGAATTGCACTCCTAGGAATTTACCCTAAGAATGCAGCAATCAAGTATGAGAAAGATCAGTGCACCCCTATGTTTATCGCAGCACTATTTACAATAGCCAAGAATTGGAAGCAACCTAAATGTCCATCGATAGATGAATGGATAAAGAAGATGTGGTACATATACACAATGGAATACTACTCAACCATAAGAAAAGGGCAAATCCAACCATTTGCAGCAACATGGATGGAGCTGGAGGGTATTATGCTCAGTGAAACAAGCCAAGCGGAGAAAGAGAAATACCAAATGATTTCACTTATCTGTGGAATATAAGAACAAAGGAAAAACTGAAGGAACAAAACAGCAGCAGAATCACAGAACTCAAGAATGGACTAACAGGTACCAAAGGGAAAGGGACTGGGGAGGATGGGTGGGTAGGGAGGGATAAGGGTGGGGGAGAAGTAGGGGGGTATTAAGATTAGCATGCATGGGGTATAGGAGAAAAGGGATGGCTGTACAACACAGAGAAGGCAAGTAGTGATTCTACAACATTTTGCTATGCTGATGGACAGTGACTGTAAAGGGGTTTATAGGGGGGACCTGGTATAGGGGAGAGCCTAGTAAACATAATATTCGTCATGTAAGTGTAGATTAGTGATACCAAAAACAAAACAAAACAAAACAAAACAAAAAAAGGGCAGTTCCAGTGTGGTAACCTCCAATGAGTTCTACACAAAGGTATAAAGGACATATAAAAGTGTAGGCAAAGGGTCTGTTTGTGTTTATACAGAAGATCAAAGCCTAATTTGGCTACCCCGAAAATGAACTAAGATACGATATGAAAGAGAACTTCCAACATCTGCACTCTCTGGAAGACTCATGCCAGAAGATGATCATCAAAAACCCCAACAAAGATCCACGCACTGCTACAGCTGTAGATGCACTCGTCCCACCAGTTCCTGGACTTGCCATGGGAATGAAGGAGATATCTAAGCTGGCCTGTGCATACAGTAAAACAACAAATTTGACTGGATCTATACTGTTGGAACTCAACCAAGAATTAGGAGAAGTGCAAATTGTAGCGCTCCAAAATCTTACAACTACAGACTATTTACTGTTAAAAGAACATAAGGGATGTGAACATTCCCCAGGAATGGGTTGTTTTAATTTGTCTGATTTCTCTCAGACTGTTCAAGTTCAGTTGGACAATATCCACCATATCATAGATAAGTTTTCACAAATGCCTAAGGTGCCTAACTGTTTTTCTTGGTTTCACTGGAGATGGCTGGTAATTACAGATATGCTTTGGTTATGTAACTATACTCCTATTATGTTAATGTGTGTGTGCAATTTAAGTAGTAGCTTAAAACCTATACATGCTGAAGTTACTCTACAAGAAGATATGTCAAAGAAATAATCAATCTTCTCATGTTTTCTGCCACCTGCTACTTCTATAGCTTTTCTTCTTCCTTCCTAATTACAACCCTTAAATAGAATTCGTGCCTCATATCAAATTTACCGAGTATCATAATTCTTCCAAGTGGTAAAGATACCTCAAGACAAATGCTGGGCATAGAAGCTACAGGGCATAAATATGCAAAGAAATAAAAAGCTAGCCATTTCAAACAATAAGGTTTCTCTCTCACTTACCAACTTTACATTTCCCTGTATGGCCCCGGAAGATGACTGGTTAGCCAGAGACGGGTAAGATTCCTCAAGGGAGGAACAACCTAAGACAGGCACAGTCGCAGGGGGGTCATCAGGTGAGAAATTGGGGATCAACAGAGGTGAGGCTTAGAACCTCACCCCCCCTGTTCTGAGAGAAATCTTCTGCATACGTGGATGTTTTATTGCCCTTGTCTAGCTTGGATTAACACAGTCTACAGGCACACACCTGATCATCTACATTTGCTCTCTTACAACACTAAACTATGTTTTCTACCTTTATCTTGTATCTACCTACCACTTCAGCATTTTATTAAAAATAATAATAATAAAGAGAGAAATGTGGTATCCACATATAAATCAAGTATAAAAATCAAATGAGTATTCATATTTGAACTGACTGTTTATAGTTCATAATGCATGAGCAAAACCGAAAGTTTCTGTGATGGCTGCCCTTGTACTCTTCACCATGTAAGAACTTATTCACTATGTAAGAATTTGTTCTCCATGTAAGAACTTGTTTGTTATGCCTCAGAAGATTGGAGACTGACGAAAATTAGGCTTGGGGTGGATTAATGATTGTGCATTGAGCATTGACCCCCCTATACAGAATTTTATTGTTGTTAACAACCATTTGATCAATAAATATGAGAGATGCCCTCACAAAAAAAAAAAAAAGTATACACTTCCAATGGTAAAATAATAAGTAACTGGGATGTAATGAATATAGTCAAGATATTGTAACAGCTTGGTATGGTGATAGCTGGTACCTAGAATTGTCATGTATATAAATGTTGAATCACTATGTTGTACACCTGAAACTAATCTAATGTAATACTGTGTGTCAACTACCCTTCAATAAAAAATAGTTATCTACAAAAAAAAAAAAAAAACCACATGATCATCTCCATAGATGCTGAAAAAGCATTTGACAAAATTCAACATCCATTCATGATAAAAACTCTCAAAAAAATGGACATAGAGGGCAAGTACCTCAACATAATAAAGGCCATATATGATAAACCCACAGACAACATCATACTGAACAGTGAGAAGCTGAAAGCTTTTCCTCTGAGATCAGGAACAAGACAGGGATGCCCACTCTCCCCACTGTTATTCAACATAGTACTGGAGGTCCTAGCCACAGCAATTAGACAAAACAAAGAAATACAAGGAATCCAGATTCGTAAAGAAGAAGTTAAACTGTCACTATTTGCAGATGACATGATATTGTACATAAAAAACCCTAAAGACTCTACTCCAAAACTACTAGAACTAATATATGAATTCAGCAAAGTTGCAGGATACAAAATTAACACACAGAAATCTGTGGCTCTCCTATACACTAACAATGAACTAATAGAAAGAGAAATCAGGAAAACAATTCCATTCACAATAGCATCAAAAAGAATAAAATACCTAGGAATAAACCTAACCAAGGAAGTGAAAAACCTATACCCTGAAAACTATGAGACACTCTTAAGAGAAATTAAAGAGGACAGTAACAAATGGAAACTCATCCCATGCTCCTGACTAGGAAGAATTAATATTGTCAAAATGGCCATCCTGCCCAAAACAATATACAAATTTGATGCAATCCCTATCAAATTACCAACAGCATTCTTCAACGAACTGGAACAAATAGTACAAAAATTCATAAGGAAACACCAAAGACCCCGAATAGCGAAAGCAATCCTGAGAAGGAAGAATAAAGTGGGGGGATCTCGCTCCCCAACTTCAAGCTCTACTACAAAGCCACAGTAATCAAGACAATTTGGTACTGGCACAAGAACAGAGCCATAGACCAAAGGAACAGAACAGAGACTCCAAACATTAACCCAAACATATATGGTCAACTAATATTCCATAAAGGAGCCATGGACATACAATGGGGAAATGACAGTCTCTTCAACAGATGGTGCTGGCAAAACTGGACAGCTACATGTAAGAGAATGAAACTGCATCATTGTCAACCCCATACACAAAAGTAAATTCGAAATGGATCAAAGACTTGAACGTAAGTCATGAAACCATAAAACTCTTAGAAAAAAACATAGGCAAAAATCTCATGGACATAAACATGAGTGACTTCTTCATGAACATATCTCCCCGGGCAAGGGAAACAAAAGCAAAAATGAACAAGTGGGACTATATCAAGCTGAAAAGCTTCTGTAAAGCAAAGGACACCATGAATAGAACAAAAAGGTATCCTAAAGTATGGGAGAATATATTCATAAATGACAGATCTGATAAAGGGTTGACATCCAAAATATATAAAGAGCTCACGCACCTCAACAAACAAAAAGCAAATAAACCAATTAAAAAACGGGCAGAGGAGCTGAATAGACAGTTCTCTAAAGAAGAAATTCAGATGGCCAACAGACACATGAAAAGATGCTCCACATCGCTTGTCATCAGAGAAATGCAAATTAAAACCACAATGAGATATCACCTCACACCAGTAAGGATCACCACCATCCAAAAGACAAACAACAACAAATGTTGGTGAGGTTGTGGAGAAAGGGGAACCCTCCTGCACTGCTGGTGGGAATGTAAATTAGTTCAACCATTGTTTAAAGCAGTATGGAGGTTCCTGAAAAAGCTCATAATAGAAATGCCATTTGACCCAGGAATTCCACTTCTAGGAATTTACCCTAAGAATGAAGCACTCCAGGTTGAAAAAGACAGATGCACCCCTATGTTTGTCACTGCACTATTTACAATAGCCAAGAGATGGAAGCAACCTAAGTGTCCATCAGCAGATGAATGGATAAAGAAGATGTGGTACATATACACAATGGAATATTACTCAGCTATAAGAAAAAAACAGATCCTACCATTTGCAACAACATGGATGGAGCTGGAGGGTATGATGCTCAGTGAAATAAGCCAGGCGGAGAAAGACAAGTACCAAATGATTTCACTCATATGTGGAGTATAAGAAAAAAGGGAAACTGAGGGAACAAAACAGCAGCAGAATCACAGAACCCAAGAATGGACTAATAGTTACCAAAGTGAAAGGGACTGGGAGGACAGGTGGGAAGGGAGGGATAAGGGTGGGGAAAAAGAAAGGGGGCATTACGATTAGCATGTATAGTGTGGCGGGGGGCACGGGGAGGGCTGTGCAACCCAGAGAAGACAAGTAGTGATTTTACAGCATCTTACTACGCTGATGGACAGTGACTGTGAAGGGGTAAGTGGGGGGGACTTGGCGAAGGGGTGGAGCCTAGTAAACATAATGTCTCTCATGTAATTGTAGATTAATGATACCAAAATTAAAAAAAAAAAGAAAAGAAAAGACAAGGGGGTCAATCATGCATCCACGAAGACATCCACAGGGGGCAAGGGTAGTTAACAGGAAAAAGCTGGCAAGTGGCTGAATATACAGAAGCAGAGGTGTCATGGAGTCAGGAGGTCCCAGCATCACACGGCTGGAAGGGGCCTGAAAGGTCTGCCAGTCTAGCGTCACAGCCAGAGCGTGCACATCTGTGGCTCCCTGCTGGGTCAGGCCCCAGCTCCAGCTCTCCTCGCTTACATGAGCACACACTGCCCCATACGCCGGGGTCTACCTGGGCACGTCTGCCTGTTAGCGAGCTCTTCCTTCCAGTTCTCTGCAACCTGCCTCCCTCTCCCTTCTATCCGCTGGTCCTAGGTTCACTCTGTCGAGACCCCTCAAAACAAGTCCAGTCCTGCTTCCCGGAGACAGGCCTTCCGGCCCTGAGAAATGCCCCAATTCCCTGGTGTCTGTGAAACCTTCACAGCAGGTCTGAAGCAGGCTGCAGGATAGACGCTGTCTCTTCCTAACAAACAGGTCTAGCCTTTCTGGTTAGGAGAGCTGTCCAGACAAAGAAAACCAATCCCACTTGTCTTTTGAATCTGCAGTCGGATGGGAAGAGAACAACAGACCCAGGAGAAGTGGGGGGAGGACCTGACTCTTCACATCTTAATGAAGGTGTGAACTTTGAAGCTTTATTATGAACACTTGAAAGCCTACCCCTGGTTAAGCTCCTTTCAGCGGCTCACAGTCACCCTGGATAATGAGGCCGCAGCTGTGTGGGAAGCGCTGGGGCAGGAGAAGGGGAGGACCAGGGTTATCTGGAGGCAGGAGCCTTGCTGGTCCTGGAAGAAAGGCCACTCTTGGCTGCAGGCTCTGCCCCCCGTGACCAGGCCCTGGTGGCTTCAGGGACAAGGAACTCTATGTTCGAGCTGAAGGAGAGCAGTAACCCTATTAAGGATAGGAGAAAGGCCTGGAGAGCCTTTTTTTTAAACTTAATAGGTAATAAAAATAATGACTCACACCTGGATGACACCTTGCATCATCACACTATTTTGATCCACACAACAGTCTCTGTGAGGCAGAAAGGACAGTGGCTCAAAGAAGTCAGTGCCCCTGCATGAGGTCACTTGGTCAGTAACTGACGTGACAACTAGTTCCAACCCAGGTCTTTTTCCACCCCACAACCGACTCTTCCCTTGAAGCCTCCAAGTCAAGTCTCAAGATATCCACTGAAATATCAAATCATGACCAGCACTCAAACAATGACAAGGACAAAATAATAGTCTAATATTGATCAAGTGCTTACTATGTCCCTAGCACTGGACTTTGCTTATTTAATAGGCATTATCTCATTTAACCTTAATAACAACCAAATGAAGTGGTATTATTATTTTTTTTATTATTGATGTGGAAACTGAGGCATGGAGAGGAGAAGCAGCTTACTCAAGGTCACAGCCAGCAAGTGGCCAGGTCACAATTGGAACTGAAGCTGTTTAGAAGCTTATTTCATAGGTCCCTGTTGTAACTGTTATAGAAACTGGGAAAATCCAAAGGAAATCCATAGAAAAAGAGGAAACAGAGTGCCTATAAGCCAAACATGAGTGCTATTTCTCATCCCGGCTCTTTTCCCCGTGCACTTGTGTTTTACAGGTATTCATTCAGTGTGCATATTCTGAGCATACTGTGTGCCAAGCACCATTCCGCATGCTGGGGATCTGAGGATGGACAAGACCTGAGGGTCCCTGTGCTCAGAGAGCTGACACCCTAGGAGCCCCTTCCTGTGTATTTCAGCAACACTGATCACCTACCTGGTGCACAGGCTGCCTCCACCAGCACTGCTCTCACCTAAAGGGACTGAGGGGTTATAATCAGTGTAAAAACACATCAGCTTGGGGGCCATTTGAATGCCCACATGACCCCACCCAACATGTCTGCTCAGTACCTCAGTGTTCATGGCCATGTGGCAGCAAAGAATCCAAGAGCCCGATCTTCTCCTTCTTCCTCTCACTTCCTACAGAGACTGAAGTTAATCTGGATGCCCTGAAGGGCATAAAAAATGCCAGTCCTGTGACTGCAAGGAAGTGATATGACTGCAAGACAGACTCATTGTTTAGAAATGGTGCTGGGCCTGCCCTGCCAGCTGGGGTAGGAGAACAGCCTCCTAAGTATTAACTCCCATTTTCTAAACAGGGAAACCAGGGCTCATAGACTTTATAAAAAGTTTTTTCCCAAAGTCACCTTGAGCTGGGAATCACAGTCAGGTCTGTATAGCCAGGCCAGCTGTGAAAGGCAACAGGTCTAGGGGTTGCCTGGATCTCAGAGGCACAGGAGACCCAGTTACCATCCCAGAATCCAGGGATCTCCACCAAAGGGATCTGGTCAGAACCCAGTCAGCAGCTAACACTCTGGAGTGTGGTTCTCAATTTTGGCATCAGGACCCCTTTACCATCTTAAAAATCATTGAGTCTACTACACATACACTTAAGTTAACTGTGTAAACTATATGAGGTGACAGATATGTATTAATGATCTTGATCTTGGTAATCACTCTACAATGTGTGTATGTGTGTGTATACATATACCAAATCATCCTATTGTATACTTTAAATATATATAATTCTACTTGTCAGTAATTCCTCAACAAAACATAAAAAATTATTAAGGACCCCAAAGTGTTTCTGTTTATGTGGATTATGTTTATTGATACTTACTGCATTTAAAATGAACACTAAGAAGTCTTGAAAATGTTTACTGTTATTTTACTTTAAAAAACAATGATAAACCCATTACCTATTCACAAATAGCATACGTTTATAAAAATAACTATATTTTTCTAAAACAAAATAATTTAGTGAGAAGAATGGCCTTGTTTACAATTTTGCAAATCACTTTAATATCAGGCTTAACAGGCAAAAGCTGGCTTCCCATTTCTGCTTCTGATTCAATCTGTTGCGATATGTTATTTCAGTTGAAGAAAATACAGCCTCACACAGATATGCAGTTGGGAAAGGAAAAATAGTTTGAATTTTTTTTCAGATAATTGGAGTTTTTGTTCACTGAAACTACACCAAAACTCAATATATGGTAGCTTCTTAAAGATGAACTGCAATGTGAAATCTGAAAGCGTATCAGTGAATTTTTCATACTTGTTACATTAAAATCCACGGGTCTATCTTGTGTTTTGGATGGTTCTTTAACACATTCATGTTTTGTAACATCATGCACTGGTCATTTGGGAAATATTGGTTCACTGAGTTATGTTGATCTTCCAGATGTTGACACATTTCATCATAATAGCCTCTGGAAAACCTCACTGTATACTCATGAGAGAATGAGAATGGAAAAAGACAAATAATATCTTAATATTATTATGAAAATAGCTTTTACTTTGGGGATTCCCCTGAAAGGGTCTCGGGACCTGAGGTTCACAGGCCACTTTTGAGAACTACTGCTCTGGTATAATAGACAAATGATGACCACTGAGAAATCCAGGTGTGAGTGGCTGAACTCCAGCCCTCTGAAGGCAGGAAATACAAGGGAAGCTGAAACTGAGATCGAAGTCTGGGAAAACCCAGAGTAAGTGTGCTTAGACAGTTGCTCAAAGGTCATCCCCCGATGAGCAGCAAAAGAGATTTGAGAAGCTGCAGAGGGACCCAGCAGGCAAGACCCAACCACTAGATCCTATGCCAGAAGTCACATGTAAGCCCCACTGACGACCCTGCTCCATCTCCCTCCTCAGCTAGACAGTGTCGGGGTGGAAAGGAGTGCCAGCTGCACAGAGCTGCGCCAGCAGAGGCTGGCGGCAATTCAAAGCAGATGCTCGTAAGTGGAAAGAACACCTTCCAATTCTGATTTATCCATCTCTTTGGGGTTGGGGTCAAAATAAGAGCCTAGAAATGATCTCCTCTGGCTTTTATTCTCCATGCCTGAGTTCTCCAGAGCCACCGTCCATTAAACGGTGAAACAGAAGAGGCCAGCAAAGCCGTAACACCTGAGGTGCCCAACACACCAATCTCTGCTGTCCCTCAGGTGGTTGACACAGGTGCCAAAGGACTAAAGGACTAAAGGACAAAAGCCCACACAAAGTTGGGAGAAAGCCAAATTTGAGATTTGAATGCTAACTCTGATGTGTCCTATCTCTGTGATCATGGGCTAGTTACTTAGCTTTATCTGAGCCATAGTTTATTCCTCTGTAATATTTGGACAATAATACTTACTGGCAAGGTTGTTGTAAAGGGGAAATAATGCATAGAATGTTCCCAAAACAGAGTACCTGGCACAACTGATAGCATCTAGTGGGAGTAGAGCTCAAACATAGGATGAGAAATTCACGTTGGCCAACACTCCAACCACTAGGGGGTGCTCAAGAACACTTTCACTCCATTCCCAAGGAGGAGAAACCACAGTAGACTGAGAACACAGTAGGACATCACAGTAGGGGATGGATTCCTCTTCAGGGGAGGGAATGGAAGAGGTTAACATTTCTATGTCATGAGGTGATTCTCAGATCTCTCATTACTGGTGGCTTTTCTCTCCTCCCTTCCATGTGGCTGGTGTAGTCTGGTGGACCAAGGGCAGTGGTGTGCTAGAGTCAAGCTAACTATTACATTTTCAGGAATTGCAAAACTGGTTGTCCAGCAGCCATTACTAAATATTAAATTATATGAGCTTACAAGTAAATAAATCATATTAAAGACAAAAGTAATAAATACTCAAAAATTATCACTTCTTAATTATTTTACAGCATTTCACTATTAGCTCTGTTCTTGAGTTATTTATGCCTGTTGTAGCATTATGGTGGAAATACTATCTAGTGGTGTGCTACCAAACATCTCTTTTCAACCCACCATTCAGTGATGTGTTGGCAAGCATGAACTCCTCCATGGTGGGGGTATTTGTACCACATGAATTGACAAACACCACAAATCAGGGCTCGACTTACTGTTTTGTTGGTTGTCTAGAGCAGATGACAGCAAATTATAGTCCCTGGGCCAAATCCAGTCCACTGACTGTCTTGTACAGCTTACTGTGAGCTCACAGGCTAGCACTGTGAGCTGCAGAGACCAAGGTGGGCATCCCCCACTGTGTCCCCTCTGCTCCTAGCACCTGCCTCCCTGGCTGATGGCCACACATCGTCACTGCCCAGGATCCAAGTTGGTTTCCACGTACACATTGGAAACTCTACCACTGGCAGCTGCTGAACACTGAGCTATAGGATCTCAGTTCAGGAGTTGGTGACTTGGCAAGTTCCTCTGCCTCTGGTCAGCAGCCCAACTTAAGAGGACTGGGCTCTCTAGGAAAAAAGAAGGGTGCACCAGGATCTGGGTGTCACTGGGTCAGGGAATAAAACTGACCTTGGAGGTCAACCTGAGTGGCTGCCCTCCTTGTGAAGAAGCCTGACTCCTACATCAGAGGCTGGCCTCTGGCTGGGAGAAATGTGGGGTTGGCAGTGATAACGGTTTCTCTGCTCAGTCTAGCAGGCAAATAAACAATTATAATCCAGTTTGTGAGTACCATAGAATTGAGGCATTTAGGTAGCTGGCTGGACCCCGAAGTAGGGCATGAAGGGCTAGGCTAGCAAAAGGAAAAAGCTGTAAGGCAGAGTGAACACAGAGTTCTCTGTGGAGTTCTGCTCTACATTACTTGGATCAGGCCCCAGTGTAAAAAAATGAGCACCATCTCAGAAGGAATGTTCATTTTCTTCTTCGGGGAAGACCACATTAAGCTGGAATTTGGCCAAATCTGGGCTTGCCTTATCTCCCAGGATTAACTCTAACGGCATCCTAGAAAGATTTTCATACTGTACTTCTTTGACAAATATGTGTGAGGCTCCCAGCAGAGAAGTAGCAGCAGACGCCCCCTTGGCATCTGATGGTTTATTGGTCGGGGAAAGAAACCGGGTAGGTCTATGTTCCGTATGAGTCTAAAAGGCCTGGGATGAACCTCAGAAGACTCAAGAGGTGAGAATCTATCTGTCACCTCTCAGACAGGGAGTAATGCACTTCCTGTTTATAATACGGCTCGGATCATGCCCCGCTTGCCCGTGTTGCCATGCTTACCCAGCTTGGCTTGGAGGAATGAGCATAGACTCTAAAACTATGGGTTCAACCCCTGTAACTTAACAGGAGACCCCATACAAATGACTTCAAATCTCAGAATGTCAATTTCTTCATCCATAAACTGGGTTAATTATAACTACCTGAGTGGGCAGATGTGAAGAAGAAGGGAAATATATGTGAAGCCAGACACGCAAAAGGCCCTTAGTGAATGGCACCGATGTGTGCTGGAGCCAGCAAGCTCACAAAAGCCAACTGTGGCATATTCAGAAATCTTGCCAGACAGTGGTTAAACCATTAGTAGCCTGAAATCATCCACGGTGTTATTATTTATAACCACAGAAATTGGCAATTGCCACACATCAAGGTTTTTCCTTTTTTCTAGAAATCCAGTTTACTAGTACATCATCGTTTTTATTATTATTTCCCTTCCTCTGCCAATATATCCTGGAACACCACCTCCCCATGAGGTAGTATCATTATCCCCCTTTTAAACAAAAGAAAATGAGCTTTAGTTTAAATGATTTGCCCAAAGTCAACAAGTCATAAATATCCAATTTTTTTTTTTGTCTACAAATCTAGTGTAATCTCACTCTACCAGAGCTGCAGAAGTCTAATTTTGCATACACACAGATCCTATCTTGGCTTCTGACACCCTTTTTCCAGCCACTTCAGAGGAAATGTGACCTTTCAGGGCCCCGCTTGCCCCTGGCCAACTTGCTTTTATCTTTACGTCTGTGCTACTACAGGAAGGTCCCAGCTCATCTTCAAGGTTTCACATTGCTTAACTTCGCTGTGTATTTACCACTACATTTCTACAGATATTTCACTGTCTGTAGGGCATCCTTATGAGAAGTGCTTCAAGGGCTCCAGAAACATTATCTCATTGTGTCTTTACACCCCAGTAGAGACAGCTGGAAACCAGAGCCCTTATTTTACAACTGAGAAGTGACTTGGCCAAGGGCGCCTGAGGGGCTGGAGATGGAGCAGCCAGCTCTCCTTTCTCTCCTGCCTAGGCTGCTCTAGCCGCTGGTAAAGAGCAGAGCGGCAGCTGCAGCCTCTCTCCTGAAGGAAGAGAAAATGTCAAGGGCTATCAAGACTCTAGCTGCAGGGCACACTCTCATTACTAGCTAGGTGAAGGATTAAAAAAAAATCCCCTGCATGATATACTACCATCCAATTATAAGCTTCAACCAGGTTTGACATTGTCCACAATCAAGATTCTAAAGCCAGTCTGGGTGAGGGCAGAGTTTACGTTCTCTGGCTGTGGGATGATATTGAAGCAGATCTGGAGAAAAAAAATAACATGAAGACAGAGGTTCATACCGCCAGATTATTTGAGCTGACATTATTACTATCATGCCAAGTGATTAAGAAGAAAATAAAGGCAGAGTCCCACTTGTCTAATTTGATTATCAGAGAAGCTCTGTGTTGATTACTAACGTCTGCTTGTAATTGGGGGCAGAAAAGAGGTATACAACCAACTGGAAGCTGGGAAATCACACACAGGGGCCTGAGGTCTGTGTAAATGAAATTCAATAATAAATGGGATGTGCTCCCAGATAAAGAGGTAAATAACAGGCAGAAAAAGGAGAGATTCAGATTATATAGGCAAGCAGTGGATTCTGGCCAACATGACGTATTTGGAGAAATGGCCTGTGTTGACAGAGGGAGACAAGCTCAGGGCAAGAATAAAGCAAAGGAGGCAGATGAATGAAAAAGAAGACGGTGAATTAGATATGAGGTCATGGTGTTGGTCTCAGGTGATGTGATTATAAGTACTGTTAGGAACAGTGTGCAAGAAGGCTTCTGTGTATACAAGGAAAGGATGTGGCCAAATAAGATGGACCCCAAAGCCAAGCAGAAAAAAAGATTGTAAGAAGGGGGCTGGCATCTGTTTGAAAACACTGAGAACTGTACAGGACAAAAGGGGGCAGGTTCAGAGTCTGTTCTGCCCCAGAACATTGGCACAGAACCAAAGTGGCCAGGCAGTCACCTGGAAGGGGCACCTAACTCCAGGGCGGCCATGCCACTGCCTAGAGATATTTACCTGTGCGACCTATGGTCAAAGGGCCCAGGTGAAGTGATTCAAACTACTGAAGTGGTGCTGATACTAGGGGGAAAATTGCCAGGCTTGAAGTCAGAAGACCAGGCTCTGTCCTCCTCATTTGTAAAATGGGGATAATAATAGTATAGTTCATACGTGGAGGCAGAGGGATTGGGAAAGCAGACAATTTAAAATAAGAGGAAGAAGGTGGCCCTCTAAGGAAAACTGTAAAATCATCACATTGCTGATCAAAGCAGAGACAGGCAAAGTCACATTAAAGTGACAGGAAAAATACCATGGCTGGGCAAGAGTTTGACTGAAAGTATTAACATCTCCAAAGAAGGAAATTGTGCACCCAAAGGAAGCTTGACGGAAAGCGGAGCATAACCAGGAGGACCGGGCACAGTGCCCCTCTCAGGCAGCACGCACGATGTCTTCTTACCACAGACCTAGAGATTTAGGGACCCGCACACACGACCACACCTACCTTGGCCATCTTAGGATGAGGCTACTATACATTCCAGCCATGTAACTCTATGATTGGATCCACGCTCAACAGCCACTCTGCAGCCTGGCTTATTCCACTGGGGAATCACTCTGCTAATGCAGTTTCCTCTGGGTCAGCATCAGAAGAATGTGTTGGCCTTACTTGGAGAGCATAACCGCTGTGTTCATGGAGCTCGTCTCAGGTGAGCAGACAGGGGAGGAACTTGCTGCCTGGGCAGTGTTCTCTGACACAGCAGTGGGGTTCTATTCTGCCAGGAACCTGCCAGGCTCCAAAATATAGAGCTACAACAGACAACACCCTTACCTTTGAAGAACCAGGTAATGGGGAAGCCAGGCATTCCAGTAATAGCATGTGGTAAATGCTAAATAGAGACCTCCAGTGAAATGACTCTGTGTCTTTGTGTCCCTCAACTGTACAATGAGGTAATGGCCATAAGTGAGTTTATGCATGTAAAGCACTCAAAACAGTGCTAGGAAAATAGTAAGCTCTTGATAAATATTGACCACAAGCAATTACTGCACAGCTGCTTGTGTTTCTACTTCACTGTACCTACCATCTCCTTGACTTCAGAAACTTTTATTTCTTAACATCATTTTCAGCTGTAATGTGCTTTCTCACTATTAATATTATGTGATTATCAGGATATAAACACTATGCTACATGCAAAAGAGAAAAAACAGCTTTGTTCAAGACAGAAATAATAATTTATAAAGTAGGGAACAGAAAGATCCTCAACACATTCACAGGTTATTTTAATACTTTCTAAATAAATGCCATGGGAAGGCAGTGTTTATAAATAGCATTCAAAACAGCCCCCTCTACTTTCTTGGTGAATGTGCACCGGCTTGTCAATGTCCCCATTGTGCAGGGCCCAGAGCTGGATATAATTAAATCCTTTTACCACGAAAACTTGCAGAATAGTTGGTCTGATACATTTAATGCTTTGTTAACTCAATCTGCAAATGTAATTAAAATAATGCTGTGCCTGGGAGATGGGGGATGAATGTGACGGTACAGTGTCACGTCTGCCCTTAAAGAGCTTATCATCCAATGGATGGGCTAGATATGGAAATGACTAGATACGGTCTCAGGCAGAAATAAATGAACACTAGGTAGCTATTCAGCAGCTAGAAACATCAATCTCTGAACTCTTGGAGGACAAGATTTTGTCTGTGCCCCTTCATCTGTAGTGAAGAGATGTCCTAGCACGGTGATTGGAAATGTGAACTCTGGAGTCAGACTGCACTGGTACAAATTCCAGCCCAGGCTCTTCCCAATTGCATCATCCTGTTTGGGTGAAATGGTTAACTTCTCTAAACCTCAGTTTCTTCATCTTTAAAATAAGAAGGATAATAGTACCTATCTCATAGTGATATATCATTGGATAATCTGTTATCTCATAACAATAGCAACTATCTCATTGGATGAATGTTGAGATAAAGCATCTATCACAATACCTGTCACATAAAAATCTAGTATTAATCTTATTCTGCTCATGTCCCCTAACAGCTAACATAGAGCTATTCCACAATAGACACCACTAGTAAATGTTTGAAGAATGAAAAATTCAGGAATGTAATAAAAAAATAAAGTGTAAGTGAATTATTTAATGAATGAGACAAATTATTGTGTGGGAATACAGGTAGAAAAGTATTCTTGCTAGGGAAGACAAGGAGGTTTCTTATAGGATGCCATATTTGGGGGGGGGCCCTAAAAGCTGGGCTAACAAGAGGCCGGGGCCTGCATGGCATGAGTGGAGCAGGGTAGATACACATGAAATGAGAGTGGAGCCTGAGGAACAATTTAAATACTGTGAGCTTCTATTTGGGGAAAGTGGGGCCAGTGGAGATTTCAATAGAGGGGCTTGATATAATATCTGTTTAAAACAGTGCCATTCTGGCCACACACAAAGAATGAAGTCACAGGGGCAGAAGGCAGAACTTGGGAGAACTATGAAGAGGCCAACACAGTGCTCCAGCAAGAGATGAATGGGACTCTGGCCTAGCGCAGTGGCAGTGGGAATGGCATGTATGAGAATGGGTGGGATGTGAGGGGTAAAGGAGAGGAAGGAGTAAATGGAGGTTTAAGGTTTCTTACCAGGGTGATTGACACAGCCTTATTATATAGAGAGAGCATTATTAAATCATAGAGAGAAAATGGGGCATAATGGTCAGTAATTTCTCCTGAATCATATATTCATAGATTGTAATGGCTGATGAGACCAGCCCCTCAAACATTCACCATCTGCTATATCAACTTGCTCGTCTGTGACCTAATTCCTAAGCAACTTCAGGACATCTCTTACACTTAGCAAGGTCGGACTTATACTGAGTTAAAATCTGCTTTCCCTTCATTGCCAGCCTCTGGTCCCAGTATGGCATCTGGAAACACAGATAAAATTTGGACCTTTTTCTCTAACACCATCTTTTGGATTCAACTGGCTAAATAAGAATTTTCACTTTGATTTTCTAATTTGTCCATAAAAATAACATGAAGTATTTCATCAAATACTTGGCTAAAATATAAACACACTGTATCTACCTCTCTCTATTATTCTACTAAACCTGTCCCCCTCCCAAATGTGGAGAGGGTTCACTTATGTGACACTAATGACCATCAAGTTTTGTACAGAGGCTCAAGTATTATTTAATAATCTATCCCAGAATTTTCCCCAAGATAACCAACTTCAACTGACTGCCCAAGTTCAATGTAATGGAAAAACTCTCCTGGAATCTCTCAAAGCCACCACCACTGTAAGGAAAAGTATATGCGACTTACGTATCCCTGACTACACCAGGCTAGATCTACCTAGGAGACCTTTGTGTTGGCTGGTTCTTCTCACGATACACTCTTTGGATGGCTAGATCTTTCTCATGGCTTGGATTTTAGCTCAAATATTCCCTCCTCTGTGAGGTCTTCCCTGACCACCTGATCTAGATTCACCCCCTCCCCAACGCTTTCCCACAACCTTGTTTTATTGTTTGTGCAGCATTTAAAAACGATCGTAAGTGATTTTGTTCATTTGTTTCCTTCTGTAAAATACAAGCCTCCGGAGGGTAGAGATGTTGCCTCATTACATGTTGCAGCCCCAGCACCAAGAATGCGGCCTGGCACAGAGCCTGTGCTCTATAAGCTGAGGAAGTGTATGAATGGTCACTGGCTGAGAATTCTAACTGTCCAGCCCCCAACCTTTTCAGCTTTCACAAACCCCAGGATGACGTTGTTGCCTTCTCCCAAGGTTCCTGTCACATCCACTTTGCTAAGCCATTTTTCCTAGTTGGTCAGAATTAGTTTCAGAACAGAAGTTTCCCAACTCCCTTCTACTTCTGGCTGGAAGATGAAATTATCAGCCAAGTCGCGCAAGGCAAAATGGATCAGATGCCATGTGTGAGGCTGAAGCAAGCGCCCAGCAATTACTGCCCACACATTGTCCTTCATGTGGGGAGGTCTCATCCCCCAACTGTCTCCTACCATCACATATCCTTCCCAGCTTCAGGAGGAGGCTGGATCAGCGCCAGCATTGTCAGTGAAACCTCACCATGACTGACCAAACTCCTTCTCTTTCTTGACTTGATTCCCAGTTTTAATGGCTGACATCAGACCAGACATCAGCAGCTCTAACCATGGAGTTATAGTCAATGTGTACTATTGGCTGCATGGGTCAGAAACCACTCAAACTACACAAAATAAGAAGAGGAGTAATTGAAAGCCAACAGGGAGCCTCATGGATCCAAGGGAAGTAGGAAAGCAACTATGTTCCTGTTTCTGTCCCTCCCCTTTTGTCTGGGACCACATGTTCTTGCATTTCTCCTTTCTTCAAGGCTGAGTCAAGCTCCCCTTTGCTTAGCAGCTGGCTTCCTCTCCTTGATCATGGTTTATGTGTTCTCCCAAAACTTTGCCTTCCATGTGCTGTGGCTTTCCTTTTGTCATGTTGCAAACTTCATCTCAAGTCTAAATGACCTTTCAGCTCAAATACCTACCACGGACTGACTGTAGGCTCTAGCTTGTTGTTTCAGGTACTCAACAGAAACAAATTTTGAAACATCCCTAGCCAGTCAATGAACTGTCTTGTGATTTCAAGTGTTTAACTTTGGTTCAATCTAACTGTGGGTTGAGAGGCCACCATACAGTTCACAGGGGTTCTCCCCACAAGGATGGTAAGTGGTTCCCTAAGGTGGCAGGTGTAGGAAAGAGAGATATCTCCAAACATTCTAATATGCATGACATGCTATTCTTGCTAAATGACTGTTCCTCACTTGACCCTGCTTTGTCTTTCTGGATTGGAATCCAGCTCAAACCTTTGCACCGTCCTAGACCTGAACCTCTCTCCCCATCTCTGCAGTAGTCATCAGCTCTTGTTCTGCTCTTAATGTTGAATTTTTTTTAGCAGTAGCCAAACACACAGTCACATCTGGGTGCTGATACCCACTGCTTTGGATGCAGTTGGTCTCAACCATGGGTGGTGCCACTACTCCAAGGGGTGTTTGGAAATGTGGAAGAGTGGCTTTGGGTTGACCCAGTGACTGAGCATAGATGCTGAGCAAAGGCCAGAGATCCTTAACTTCCTGTGGCATACAGGTAGTCCCTCCCAATAAAGACATGTCACATGTCAGTGCCTCTACTGAAAAACACAAGTAGACTGATATGTCCGTCTAATCAAGCATCTATGCATATGTTCAACATCTTTATTGTCATTTACTATGCTAGCCTGGGAATACAAAGATAAATATATGATAGATCCATTTATTTATATATCATAAACATGTATGGTAAACATAATCCTTGTTCTGGAGGCTCTTATGGCCTCAAGTGGAAGAAAGTCATAAAAATAATATCAAAACGGAAAATAAAGGAAAACCTTAAAAAAAAAACCAGTTATACAAGAAAGGGAATAATCATAGTACATTATTTGACAAAGCAAGGAGAGGATTTTAAACTCTGACTATCAATTTAACAGAAAATTGTGATGTAACTATTTGGGGAGGATGAGAGGAATAAAAAGTGGGGTGGTGTTTGTATAAGAAAACTGAAGCCTTATCTACTCTAAAAGGAGGTCAATAGATAATTCTAATGAATTGCAGCAGAGCTATATAGGCACATTATTCAGGAATTTGGAGGTAAATTCCAGAAGACATAACTAGAAAACTGGACTGGCTGTCTCTGGGGAACAGGGTGACAGGCCAGAGGTCAGCTATTTTTTGGTAATAACCCTTTTAATATTATTAAAAATTTTAAATCTAGGTACTTGTATTATCCTTTGATGTAAAATTTAATTTTTAAGTTATTACAATACAGGCTATTTAATTATTATGAAGTCTATCTTAGAGGAATGTACAAGATGCTACGCATTTATTCTCAATGTTCTAATGTCTGTAATTAGTAAAGCTATGAAAAGGTTTCACTAGGCTAAGTGTGCAGGTCTGTGGAAATACACCAGCAATCCCCAACATACGACTAAGGCTAATGTATATTTTCTTAGCACCTCTGTTGGAAAATGTCCTGAGCAGCCTACCTGGGGCAGAAAGCAGAACCTCCAGAGCCCCAGCCCTGGCTGCCACTATGGGAAAAGGTAAGCTACAGTACATACCAGAAGGAGAGTAACTGGGAACGCAGGAGAAATTCAAGAGAAGAGAGCGAGGAGAGAGGAGAGGCCAGGAGGCAGCATGCAGGGACAGGAGCAGCTGTGAGGCCCCCCTGACTCCGGGGCTTCCTCGTTTTCCCACTGCTACTGGCAATTTACTTGCCTCCTCCTCCTCCATCTGCAAGCTCCTGGCAGGCAAGATCCACACCTCAATCACATCTGAATCCCCTGCAGATGACAGGGGAGCCTGCCCATGCTCTCTAAATAGCAGACTTATTGAGCATTTATTCCTGATAGGTGCTGTTCTAATATATGCATATAGATGAACATATAGCAGATTCTATATATACATATAATATAGACATTTTTTCCATGTAAGAACACGTTTAATAGCAGCAGACTCAGAGACTCCAAGAAGGGACTAGTGGTTACCAAAGGGGAGGGGTGTGGGAGGATGGGTGGAGAGGGAGGGAGAAGTGGATGGAGGGGTATTATGTTTAGTACACATGGTGTGTGGGGGGTCACGGGGATAACAGTATAGCACAGAGAAGGCAAACAGTGAATCTGTGGTATCTTACTACACTGATGGACCATGACTGCATTCGGGTATGGGTGGCGACTTGATAATATGGGTAAATGTAGTAAGCACATTGTTTTTTCATGTGAAACCTTCATAAGAGTGTATATCAATAATATCTTAATAAAAAAATTTTTAAAAAAGAACACATTTAGTCCTAATAGGCACTGGCGAGGTAGATATTATTAAATCCTTTTTACAGAGAATGAAACTAAAGCACTTAGAGATTCAGGAACTCTGATGGGCCACACTGAGCACATCTGAAATCCTAGCTCTTAACCAAATATGGCCCTCATTCTTGAGAACCTGTTTCTTGACTCACAGCCCACTACACTGATAGAGTTCCTTTTTTCTAGTCTAGAAATGCAATGGAGGAGAAGAGAAAAAGTGAGCTAATATTTATTCAGTTATTTTTTATGTACCAAGCACTTTACATGTGCTAATTGAAACCTCATGATAACTATTTTAAGCAGATGGTATTTATTTACATTTCACTGGTGAAGAAATTGAGGGTCAAAGAAATGAGTGGATTTTTCCTGGATCCTACAGCTGGTTAGTTGCAGAGGCAAAATTTGAGCCCACGTCTGTTGAAGACCATGCTTCCTGAGCATCCTAGTGGCAAGTCAGTCCACCCTTGCCAAGCTAAAGCTGGGTGATCTCAATGCTGGTGATATTGGCTTTGGAGGGGACAATATTTGGGTATCTCTTTTCATCTGTGATCCAAAGAGTCTCTCAACATTGATGGAGGAAGGATCGCCTCAACACTTAAGATGTTTCTTCTGAACGCTGTGCAATGAACCTGTGGAACCCTGGTGTTCAGCACACTGGACCAGGTGGCAGCCACAAAAAATAGCACCACTGTGGGCATTTGCCAATTCATGGATATATGTTAAGCTAATAGTTGGAAATTTTTCTATTTAAAAATTTTTCTTTTATCTACGGCACTTGTTAGTGCCTGTCTGTGCTAGAATCTGATATTGAATGATGTCTTATATACTTAGCTACTTAAAATTTCATATATCAATATTTCATGGTGTTCCACAAATGGTCCAATTCAAGACATAGACAATGTCATTCCTACTGCCTCTCCTGTCCCTCTCTGTTTGCCCACAGCTCAGGAGACACAGTAACTACGAAATGAAGACACTGACTCAACAGGTTTTCTTTTTCAGAGGAAAAAGAAATAATTGCTATGTCCACATTCCTTTCTAAGCCTAACTCATCCACTTGTACAAAGGATCCCTTCCCTTCCCACCCACTGAAGGACTTTGTTCACCTGCATCTAATGCCTGTTTCTCAGGCCCTCTTTATAGAAAAAAATCTTCAAGGAAGCTGTCAAGGTTCACTAGCACCTCTCATCTCCTCCCCTTCTCTTTTCAAGTCACTGTCCTCAGGTTTTAGGTCCTACCATTCCATCGGAAGATCCTTACAAGGTCACCAATGACTTCCATGTTGCAAAACCCAAGTCAGTTCCCAGTTCTCTCGTGGCTCCCTTACTGCCTCGCCTATCACTCATTCAGTGTCCTTTGCTTGCAGCTCCTGTGGTCCAGAGCTCGGTTCTTGGAACGCTTCTCTTCTGTTACCTATTTCACCCCATGGATGATGACCTTATCCTACTCTGTGCTTTAAATGCCACCTGTACTCTGACAACTTTCAAATGTATAGCTCCAATCTGGACCTCTTCCTGAAATCCAGACTTTTATCTACAAGCTTTCCTGACATCTCTTCTTGGATGTCTATATGACACTTTAGACCTATCAAGTCCAAAACCAAACTCCTGGTTTCCCCATTAAAAACTCTCCTCCCATATTTTTGCCCATTTTGGAAATGAGGACTCTGTTTTTCCAGACATCCAGACTTGAAATCGTCCTTGGCTATGCTTTCTCTCACATCCAACTCATCAGCCAATCCTGTGAGTTCTACCTTCAAAATGCATCCCATATCTGATCACCTTTTACCATGTCCCCTGCATGCATCCTGGCTGGAGCCTCTATCATCTCCACCTGCATTTCCAGCAAAGGCTCCTGACTGATATGTTTCCCCTGGTTCTTTTTCATTCTGTTCTCCCCACAGCAACCAGAGCTGATCCTGTTAAAATGTACTCATATCATATCCTTCCTTTGCCCAGTATCTTCTTCATTGTTTGCTCTGTCTATCTTCCCGATCTCTATGCAAATGTCATTTAATCAGAGAGTCCTACCATAATCACCTTATTAAAAATGTTAATTTCCATCTACCCATTGCACTTCCTATATCCCTTAGCCAACTTAAATTTTCTTCATGTATAGGTTTCCCTGCTATCCAAGAGTATCCCTATGAAATTCTTATGAGCTGAAATTGTATAAAGTGAAGAAGCAATTACCATAAATTTATATAGAAAAAAGTTTCAGAACTCCAAGATCCCCCGCAAAAAAACCTCTTAGGCTTTTCTGATGCCTTAGGACACATCTTGCTAATGATGCACAAAATAAACAGAGATAAAGCACAGATGCTTACAGACAGTTCAAAGCTATGGTGGCTTGATGATGAAATAAATGAAGTTCCTGGGGAAGGAACTTGGAGGCGCCGCTCTCCCTGCTCAGGATGCACACTGCCTCTCTAAAGGCTCACTGCAAAACAAATGCTGAATTCTGTGTTCACTTTTCTCCTTTTTACATAAAATTCCTCTTTGGATTTCTTATGGTTAATGAAAACAGATACTAATGTAGGTCTTTCATAAAAGCAAAGTGGCATAATGAGAACTTTTGGAATTATATTTACTAATTTTGTTATTTATTTGTTATATATAGTTATATACATATACCTATTATATACATATTTGTTGTCTCCCCATGACTACCAACAGTTTGTCTTTTATCTCCACTACCTTATCCCTAGCATCTAGAACAGTGCCTGACTCAAAATAGGTCAATAAGCGCTTGCTGAATGAATGAATGACCTCAGTACAAAAAGTGCCAAAATCGAAGTGTAAACACAGAGCAAGGAGTGACTGTCCATCCGGAGAGGAAGAGATGGTCAGAGCAGCTTCCTTGGACGAGAGGACATGACAGTGACTTGTTTGGCACAAGTTTCAGAACCACTGTCCAAAAACAAAGTAGGAATTATGCCCACAGAAGCTTGAACTTTATTTCAGTTCAAATATCACCATTCACAGCCATTCTTTTTTTTGGGAAAGGAGTCAAGTGTGGGTCACATCCAAACTCCTTTCACATAAAAGAGATCCTGCCTTTGGAGCTTCCTCCTAGTGCCCAGTAGAAATGGGGGGTTATGGCTGTCAGCACAGAGCAACTTTAGTGTCCATGGTTCAGCCCACATAGAAGACAGACAATAAAGAACATTTTCTCAGAAATTTGAAAGAGCACATTTTGGCCAAACCAGACCTGCAGGAGGCTTGTCATTGCTGGGGATGTTTTGTTCTTCTGTTGGAACAGCCACAACCAGTAGTTTGAGAGAAAGGGGTCATGTCCACTCACAGAGAGGGCAAGCGCTGTTTCTGCTCTGGAAAGAGCAGGTTAATTTCAGTAGCTGCCACTAGAGGTCTATTCACAGCTAGAAAGAAGAACAGACATTATTCCTGCAGCCATTTCAGGCCTCAACCCTAGAGCATGCTGAGCTCACATCACAGGTTCCAGGCTTTCTGCTGTTGCCCTTTGAGATGCCCTAGAGATGGCATGTTGGGTTTCCCACCTACAAAAACCATGGGAGGACAATCCCTTAGGTCCTGGCTTCAAACCAAGCTAAGCACATGGTTTGAAGGTAGATGAGGAGGTGGTTTCTGATCACTAAACATTTCTATGTCCAGTAGTTGCATTCCAGTTACCCAAGGCAGGTCTTCTTCCTGCTTCGTGCAATGAGTATTTCCCCAAAGATCTACCTAGGAATAGAGTTGTTTTCATGAGAAAGAGACAAGTGTTCACATCTGAAGGAATCCTTCAAGAACTCTATGAGAAGTGAATTGATAACTCCAAATAAGGTATCTGCTTGGTAGACTCATGCCTTGGGATTACTTTGTGTGGTTCTCAAATTTGTCTGTAGATGAGTTAGAAGTATCAACTCTGTGTGTTTTAAACTTTGGTTGTACTTTACATACAGATACTTTCCATTTTTTTATTGGTAAAATGTACAGATAATTCAACATTTTAAACACTTTAAACTGTGCAATTCAGTGGCTTCCAGCACATTCACAATGTTGCACAACCTTTACCACTATCTAATTCCAGAACATCTTCATCACCCTCAAAAGAAATCTGTACCCATTAAGCAATCATTCCCTACTCCCCCTTCCTTCAGCCCCTGGCAATAATTAATCTCCTTTCTGTCTCTATGAATTTATTTACCCTGGACATTTTATATAAATGCTATCATTCAATATGTGACTTTTTATGTTTGGCTTCTTTCACTTAGCATAACGTTTTTAAAGTTTCAGCCATGTTGTAGCAGGTTTCAGCACTTCATTTCTTTAACAGCTTAATAATATTGCATTGTATGGATATACCACATTTGTGTATCCACTCATCAGTTGATGGGCATTTGGGTTGTTTTGCTTTTTGGCATTATTTCTTACAACTGGTCTTCCTGCTCCCACATCCCCCTGCCCTCTCCAAGCCTCCCTGTGCTGCAGTAACCTGAAAATGCACAGCTGCTAAAAGCTCCCACTCTATCCATGCACATACAGGATGTGAAATGTGGACTAATCATATTGAAAACAGTCCAACAACCATATTAAGAGTCCTGTTGATGACTTCCTAAAGCTGGAGGAATTCTGTTCTTCCATGTCTCCTGCTCAACTTTGGTCAAAGTTATGAGTGCATTACAGAGAAGAGATGTTAACTGAATTGTAAATGATAAAAATGTCAGGGATAGAAAATATTATAGGCATTTTTTTCTAACCTTCTAGAATGTTGAGTGAATGAGTAAGATGTTGTGAGTACGGATAAATCAGTTTTCAGATTCCAAAAGTCAACTGCACCCATGTCAGGCCAAGGTGCCCTTGCTTACAAACAGCTCATGTGAACAGATAGGGTAATGTGACTGCTAAAGAAAAGGTGAATCGCATGAGCTTGGTGTTGCAAACTCAGGAGGTTATTGACCCATTGTTCTTAGTTTCATATAAGTGATATCTGGAATGTGTGGGACCACATTTGAAAAAGAACACTGACCTACTGCAGAGTAACCTTCAATGAGCAATCAAAATAAAAAGGGGGATAAAAACACCAACAATGGAAGATAGACATCAACATTTATTTCCAAAGGACAGATGGAACTTCAGATGAATCTATGTCACATAATTATACTAAAGACCAGTTTTGTTCAAAGTCAGTAAAAAGCAACCACCTGAAAGACAGATGTGAAGGGTCACTTTGGCTTGTTTAAAAACACATCTCAGTCTTGCCTACTGCAATTGCTTCTATATTTGGGTAAAGTTAAATACTCATTCTTTTTTTTTCATTTAACTTAAGAAGTGGAAATCAAGCCTGCTGTCAGACAGCGATAAGTAGTATTTCTAACCAAACAGAGGCAAAACCATTCTGGAGTTGAAAAAATTACTTCTGAGATTGCTGCTTTCTTACCAATGAAATCCCCAGCCCTCATTTGTTCTAATTCCCAAACAAGGATTTCTGAGATACCAAGTAGGTATCTCAAGATGCCAAGTTGCTGAATTATTCCCACTTCCTAATAGTATCCAATATAAAACCAGTTTCTGTTCCTCTAGTGCTTCCTTAGACTCACCCAAATCCTTAAATAAACTCTTCCAATGCTCTCAAACATAGGTTTGTTTACCTATAGATATTTCCTGGAGGTCTTTGATGGACACAATGAGTATTGGCTGAGCACCTAATAAGTGTCAGGTACTGTACTAGGGGGTGGAAGAAGGTAAAGAGGAGATTACAGGTAAGAAATAGAAGAAGCTGCATTCAATTCCAGAGCTAAAGATGATAAGAAGGAAAAAGAGAAATTAGGAACGAAGCCAGAGTAGAAGTTGTATGAGCTGCCTAACAGGGTACCTGGCCTGTCCATATCTTCTACTGCAGGTCCCTGTTGAGCAGACATAGTCAGACTTTGTACCAAGTGGCACAAAATAAGGATGGACAACAGCAACCATTGGGGCTGAGCCACCAATCAGGAGCCCACGGCCCGTGTGGCCTTGCTCAAAGAGGATGAGTTAAACTGATTTTATTCCTATTTAAGGATGTTCATCTAAAACTCACATGCCACTTCCAGCTGGCAATGAACTCAAAAGGATTATCAAGAGTGACCACACTGTAGAGGGAACTGGGTGGCCATTATGGACTGGTCTGCTGCTGAAGGCATGAGGAAAGTGATCAGCGACAGGAGAGACTAGAGGTCCTCTGCCGAGGGCGGAGCTGTCATGAAGACAAGAAGAGACAGGGCAGCCTCTTTGTGCAGTGACACCACATGCAAGTCCCCGTGAAGCCTAGAAGAATTTAGGTTCCTGTCTTGGATTCTCATGAGCCTCTCCTTACAATTGATGCCCCTTTTGTTTAGCTAGTTAGTGCTATAATTAGAGCACTAACCAGGACAAGAAAGAAGGAACAGAGTTTCCTTAAACAAGAGGATCCCAAGACTAGTAACCTAGAAAGCTAACAGGTGAATGAAGGGAATTGGAGTTCCCAGAGTGGCTTCTGAGTTCCATGTGAAGGAGAGGAGCAGATGCTGGGGCAAGAGGCAGGTCTCAGGCAGGGCCAGCAACATGCAAGTCTGCCATTTCTTATCTGTCACAGTGTGCCTTGGGAATCCACTTCTTGAGAAAGCCTCCCTGCTTCCTCTGGTTTGCATTGGGGACCTTCATTCCATGTTCTGACATTACCTTGCTTTACCCTTCCCAAAGCCCTTATTGCTCTGTATTCTAAGCCTGAACTTATTTTCATCTGAATGTCTTCTAGACCAGTGGTCCTCAACTGCTGGCACACTGGCCCACCAAGAGCCATTTCTCAATGTCTAGTGACATTTTTATTGTCACAGCTGGGTAAGGAAAGATACTGCTACTGGCATCTGGTGATGTCACCAGTTCCCAAAGTCTAAGCATCCTTAATGGCTACAACAGCCCCATAAAGCACAGAATCATCTGACCAAAAGTGTTAATAGTGCCAAGGTTGAGAAACTCGTTTCTAGACCACCACTGCCTGGTGGAGCTTTTGATAATGATAGAAATGTTCTGTGTGCTGTCCAATATGGTAGCCACTAACCGCATGTGGCTATTGTAGACTTGAAATGTGGCTAGTGCAACCAGAGACTAAATTTTTAAATTATTATTTAATTTTAACTAATTTAAAGTTAAATGGCCACATGTGGCTCATGGCTTCCGTGCAACTTGAGTCTCTCCTCCCTTCTCTGGTAGCAACTCCTACCTCTCAGTGGCACTTGCTATAGCTTTTTTCTTAGTTCTTACACTTATTTTAGTATTTGATTGTTTATTCCATCTGTAGATTGGAAGCAACCTGAAGGCAGAAAATAAACTTGATTTGTTCATCTCCCTGTTCCTGATGCCTTGGACAGCGCCTGGCAAAAATAAGTTCTCAGTACACATGCATGTGCATAACCAAGTAATAAACAGCCAGTGAGGGGGTGGTGTATTCTTCAGAGTTCTGCAGAGAAACAGAACCAAGATACACACACACATATACATACATACATACATATATTATGACATTTTATATACACACACACACAGATTTATTATAAGGATTGGCTCACATGATTATGGAGACTGACAAGTCCCATGATCTGCATAGTGAGATTCCAAGCTGGAGACCCAGGAGAGTCAATGATTCAGTTCAGGTCAAAGGCCAGAAGAAAGCTCATGTCCCAGCTGGAAGGCAGTTAGGCAAGAAAAATTCTCTTCTTTGGGGGAGGGTCAGACTTTTAGCTCTAGTCAAGGCTTCAGCTGCTTGGATGAGGCCCACCCACATTAGGGAGAGCAATCTGCTTTACTCAGTCTACCAATTTAAATATTACTGTCATCTGAAACACCCTCACAGGAAGACCCAGAATAATATTTGATCAACTATCTAGGTGCTCCATGGCCCAGTGAGGTTAAACACATAAAATTAAACAAGGGAGGGAGGAGGGATGGAAATTTCTCCTGCCGAGTTTGTGTAAAATTTTATTGTAATTAGGCTAATAGGTTGAGCCTTTGTTTATTTTTGTTTTTGTTTTTTCACAAAAAGAACTTTGCCTGGGTTCAGTGCTTAACTCCTTAAAAGGAGACAGGAAAGAACAAAAAGAAGGATAAAATCCGTCAATTCTGGTTCAGCACGTGGTTCTCTGCATGGGACACTGACACTACGGTCGCTGCTGGGGTGACTCTCTCAGCTATAAAGGGCAAGTGGGAAGACCACCAGGAACTGAGCTACCTTGTCCTGAAAACTGAACCACACAAATCTGGGTCCCTGGGCATCCCTAGATATGGTCACTGCTAACCCTGAGACTCTTGTTTTGCATAAAAGTAAATGTTTTCATTAACATGTTTTGTTACTTCTAAAACTCAAAGACTCTGGCCTCCAAGCTTAGAAAGCTACTTTTAACTCAGCCATGGTAAACCGCTCACATGCTTTGTGCTTGGGACAAAAGGACTGTGGCACACTCCTGCCACCTCGTGGCAACATACTGAAAGTGGTGCCGAGGCTTGAACCCTGAAGTTCTGATTTGGCCACAACATAAGACAGAAAAGGCATGTTTCAGGGCTTGCATTTGGGACTTAGTGAAACAGAATTAGAGGTTAATAAAACAATAAATCTGGGAGGAAACAGTGATTACTGAATCCAATTACCACAATTTCCAGATGAGGAAACTAAGGCTTAGAGATAGTTTATGACTCACTCAAAGATATACAGGTAATACGTGACAAAATCCAGCTCATTGTCTCCAATCAAATGTCACTTCCCCTCCAGTCCAAGTCTAAAAAATAACTCTTTATTTGGGGCAACTGAAGACTTGATTCAACTGGCAGAATGGTGAACAATTAACTATAACTGTAAAGCAAATAAAAGGGACAAGTTTCTATTATGAAATCTCTTCTGTAATGAGCACAGGTCCTTGTAAAGAGACTGTCTTTTCAGAAGTATCAAAATTCTGCCAGGATTGAGGTCTGAGCTTCCCCTTCAGTTTAAATGAGCATAGATGGATGTACAGCAGCAAAATCAAGTGAGTGAGTGCTTCCCTTTACAGGAATAGGATGTTACTTTTTATTTATACTTTCATTCCTCAAGATGTATTAGACATTACTAGGCTGTGCTAGGTGCCATGCTAAGTTCCGGGGTACAACGAGGAGAAAAGTATATGAGATTTCTGCTCCCATGGAGCTCACAGTCTGGTGGAAGCAGACAGACAAGCTAACGTGCTACTACTGTGCCAGGTGGCACCGAGGATGCGGCGCCTGAGGTCAGGGAAGGGAGTGAGCGAGGACTGGAGGAAGTAGCTGTCAAGGGAAACGGAATCAATTACAGTTGCTGGTCATGGAGAGAGAACAGCGTCAGAGGGAGCCAAATTCCAGACCGCGTGGTCGGTGCCAGAGCAGCCGATGGGAAGTGTAAAACGGCAGCGTGGCCACAACTGGAGTCAGGTGAGAGCGGGCATCAAGAAGGTCCATATGGCCTGTGATGCTGCCGGGCCATGGAGAGCTCACGTCTGGAATGCCAAGTACTGGATGTGGTTTTCACCAGAAACAGAAGGCAGGGCAGAGGGAAGAAACGATCACAAACTATCTCTAAGCCTTAGTTTCCTCATCTGGAAATTGTGGTAGCTGGATTCAGTAATCACTAAGTTTTCTCCCAGATTTATTGTTCCATTAACTTCTAATTCCATTAGCTTAAAGCTATTGGCTGTGTGGTGACAAGGCCCTACATCCTTGACTCACTTTAATTTCCAGTTCCTGTTCAGTAACAGAGGCTGGACCATGGAGTCCCAGGTCTGTGAAGCCCCCTAGACTGGGCTAAGGAGGGAGATTATTAACACTCATCTTGCCTCTGTCAGGATTGGCCCAGGGACTGGCATTAGGCTGAGCCAGCAGGGCTAGAGGCGGCCAATGCAAGCGGCTTCTGTGGTGAGGGTGCCAGCAGGGGCCAGATGGGGACTCCGACCATAATGTTAATTCAGTCCTCTGTGGTTTTCTGTTCAGATAAATGTCGGTCTCTTGTGGGTTTAGCTTAAAGCTATTGGCTATGTGGCGACAAGGCCCTACGTCCTTGGCTCATTTTAATTTCCAATTCCCTGTTCAGCTGAGTTTAAAGGAAGAGCTGATCTAGGTCCTGGCTACCATTGTGCCAGGAAGGTGCCATAAAGCTTTAGAGAGCTGTCAGGGAAATGCTACTGGTTTCCTCCTGCCCCCACCACGCTGAGAAACATCCAACCTGGGAAATGCATCATCGCGTCCATTCAAAATACACCACCAGGCTGTGAGACTTCAGGGCAGGCTGTGAACCTGAGTCCTTTAACATGTCTAATCCAATACCTCCTCGGGAAGAATATTGACTCTTCCAGGTGGAAAGTTGGCTTGAAGCAAAGAAAGATGGAAGACAGTTCGGTTGATCCATACTGCCGTGATGTCTCCTCTGTCTGTTGGCTGGGTCCTCCCTGAGGAACTTTCCACACCACAGATTTGCCCCGGGACATTTAGCTGGTCCCTCTGCAGGGAACTTTGGCCCAACTGGCAAGAGATTTGCTTCTGCCAAAACTTGGCCACAGACCAACCCTGTGACTCTGAGATAGTTCTCACTCACTGACTCAATTTCCTCAACTACTTTTGAGATAATTTTCAACATTGAGAAGAAAAACTAGGGTTGTGGCCAAAATGAAAACTTTATGCTAGATATTAAGTGTCATCCAAGAGACAGTATATTTAATAGCCCCAAAGTGGTTTCAGGCCTCTGAGAGAATTTTACTTTCTGAGCATGGGAGAAGGTAAGTGCTTCCTTCTATTTCTGTTCTGCATTTGGAAAGTCATAAATAGTTAACTGTGTGAGTCGGTTTTTTTAAACCTCCCAGGAGCATCTAAAATTAGCCTCTGGGGGCTCAATGCCTATTTCCTCAGGTCCTCCTCTTAATCTTTCAATACTGGTCGTGACGATTTACTGTTACTGTCACCATGGACTTGCAGAGACAAATAGCAGCTAGGCTGGAAGGCAGAGAAAGGCATCATGTCAGAAGGGTCCCTTGGGAACTGGAAGCTAGCATTGATTCACTATATACACACAGGCACGAGAGATGTCACCTCTCCGTACCTTGGTTTGCCTTGGTTTCCCTGCTAGTGAAAGGGTGGCCAGAGGTGGGGTGGAGGGGTTTCTCCCTTTCCCCAGGGTGCAGCAAGAATCTACCCTTGGGTGAGAAGCTTCAACAGACTCTTCAGCAAAGCAGGGCCTGCCAGCAGCCAAGTACTATTATGACAAGTCAAGTCCACACTCATTATGGGCCTTTGCAGTGCATGTCACTCCTGCTGTTTTCTATCTTCAGGCTAAAGTGGGGCTCTCCTGCCAGTTTTCCAGCCCAGTGACATGACCTAAGGCTGACTGCCCATCACAAACTTGATGGACAAGGGACAGGAACAACCAAGTCCAACTCAGCCGCCTGCCTACTCTTTGCAGTCATGCCTCTGCTTTCTTTTGCTTGACTACAACAGTAAGCACCATTGCTCTCTACCCCTCAGCCCATCTCCTTCCGGGAGGCATCCCTTGCAAACAGACCACTAGCCTGGAGTACTCCTGACAACCCAGAAGGAAGGGTAGAGCAGCACATAACGTGGCGGCCTCTGTGCTCTCTGTCTTCTCTCCAAACTGTCCTAACAATGTACCGTGATTAGCTGCGTCTAGGATCCCCTGACACCCCTTAACCTGGAAAATCAGGCAGACTTTTCATGACAGCAATCAGCTCCCAGACACATCTAACCGTAATGTGATTATGCCATTTACCAAAATGCAAAGAGAGATACTTGAGGCGTTTCTGATTAGGGCTGACATTATCTCTCTAATGGACGATCGCATTAATCAAAGCTGTTGCTATGACTATGGCGGTAGTGGGGAAATAACCCCAGCTTGATTCTAGCCTACCAAACGCCGCCAAGGAAGAGGTCAGCTTTTGTCAGGGACACAGCTGAAGAACTGCTTCTTCCTGCTCAAGAAGGACTTTCTGTTGAAATGGCACCAGCAGCCAGAAAGAGGCCTCTGTTTTCTTTCACTGCGTTGGAGTTTTCTGGTTCCACCGCTCAAGATGACTTGATAGCATTGTCCTGGGAGGAACTGCAGGGAGATTGTTGGGGGAGGGGAGATGGAGGCTGATTTGTGGGGCTGTCAGAGGCTTCTCCTTTCCAGAACTGTGTCTTAATTGCCTATGGCCTCCTGGGAACCACGAGGGGCATGAGAACCCTGGGCAGGGGGAGAGATGTGCCGTGGAGGGATGACCTGTGTTTCCCACAGCGTGAACGCTCTGGGCTCAGGCTTCTCTCTCCATTCCAGAGCCTCTAAAGCATTTGGCAGAGACAAGCCCACACCACACACCCTATGACAAGGCAGATGGAAAAGCAGAGGCGGGAACGAAATGGATCTGACAGGCCTGTATGGGAAACCCTTCAGCCTCTGCTCTGTGCTGCAGGGAACCCAGGGCAGGGGGACCAGGTGGCAGGTGCCAGCAACAGGGCCATCAGTTGGAACGTCGCTGTGGCTAGATAGCAGTAAACTGCTGATGGACCCAAGTGAGACTTCTCTCAGGTGCAGGCATGCACCGAAAGGGAGCCTGCAAGGTCAGTGATGTGGCAGAGCGCCTCCCCTTAACACAGAGACAGAGCATTGGAGCAGAATCAGGAACTCTGGTTTCCAGTCCAAGTCCGTCTAGAATTTTCTCTGAGCCTTGGTTTTCCCATCTTCAGAGTGGGGACAATGACATCTAATCTGCTGTCTTCAAAGGGGAGCAGAAGTTCAGATCACTTCATTTGGGGGAAAGTGACTTTTTTATAAGCTGTAGAGCACAGATCTTCAAACTTGGCTGCATCTTGAGCCACCCAAGGAGTTTTGAGAAGCTCTGATGCCTGGGCCCCAGTATCAGACATTCTGGGTTCACTGGTCTGGGAGGCAGCCAGGGCATGGGAATTTTTCAAAGCTCTCACATGCAGCCACGGTTTAGAACCATTTCTCTTGAGTGCTGTGGGGAGCTGTGTCCCTTCTTTGAGCCTCATTTCTAAAACCAATATGCAGTTTTAATGAGGATGTGAATTTTTATAATAAAAGGCTTCTGTAAGGATAAAAGTAGAAAATGTATATGAAAGTGCATAAGGTGGTGGTACATCCCAGATTCCTAATTAATGCTTAGGGCCCTCATTAGAGGCCACTGTCTCTATTTCCCAGGAAAGAGCCTCGTCGCAGGGCTGAGGGCCCAGACGGCACTGCACCCCTTAGCTGTGTGACTGTGTGCAAGTTCCTGGAGAACAGGGAACATCTGTGGCACCTGAAGCCCGTTAAATGCTTGATCTCACTTCATTAGAGCAGTAACCTGGTGAGGCGGGCTCGGCCCGCAGTTACCACCCTCTGAAGCAGCAGCATAGGTGACTCAGGCAGGCAGTGGTGCAGCAGGGATTTTAGTCCAAATTTGTCTTTTTCCGAAACTAGAGTTCTTTCTATGACCTTCTTGGTTAGAACTGACCTAAGTCAATTTTGTCATTCACAAGGTCTTTGGGATGCAGGCCTCTCTATGTTATAATGAAAGCAGGTGTCAGAATTCTGCCCCACACTCTCATTTATTAGCAAGCAGGTGCAAAAACAGGCGTGCGGCTTGCTCTGTGAACTCAGTAATATCCCAAAACACTGTCCTCTCAGGTGCCTCAGCAGAAACTTGCATGAAAGCTTTGCTCAGGGCAGAGGTGACATTTTTAGCACCAGGATTCAGCTAACCTGGCAGGTGGGTCATGAGAAAAAAATTATCTGATAATCAGCCTAACAAACACAGGATCCATTTGGAGTCATAAGCTCATGGCATAGCTTCATTTAGCTAACTAACATAGGGAGACTGATCAGAAGGCTACCAGAACATTCCAGCCCAGAACTGAGAGAGGTTTTTCCCAATGGCTGTGAGGAAGGAGGAGATGGGTTTGATCATTCAGAGCCAACTAAATATGCTGAGCACTGCATTAGTTTCCTAGGGCTGCAAGATAGGTGAAAATAAGAGACATACATTCCCTCGCAGTTCTGTAGGCCAGAAGTCCAAAATCAAGGTGTCAGCGGGTCATGCCCCCTCTGAAGGCTCTAGGGAAGGATCCTTCCTCATCATCTCATGGATGCCAGCAATCATTGGTATTCCTTGGCCTGGAGCTGTACCACTCTCATCTCTGTCTCTGCTGCCACATGCCCATCTTCTCTGTGTGTGCCTGTGTCTATGTGTCCTTTCTTCTTCTCATAAGGATGCCAGTCAGATTGGATCAGAGGCCCATCCTAATGCAGTAAGACCTCAACTTAACTGATTATATCTGCCAAGACCCTACTTTCAAATAAGGTCACATTCTGAGGTTCCAGGTGAACATAAATTTGGGGTACACTATTCAGCCCAGTACAGGCAACTCCAATTGTGCTAAGTGCTGTAGAGAGAGAAGCCAACGTGGAATAAACACTACCCTTCACTTGGGTGGCGCACCCTGCAGCAAGGTAAACGGACGTTGAGGTAAACATACACATCTGAGAGCAGAAAATACACACCACCGGTGCAGCACAAAGAAGGCATCTTACTCGGTTTAACAGGGTCATGAGGCAACCTTTGAGCTCACTTCTGAAAGCCTGGCAGGAGGCAGTGGATGGAGGAGGATGGGTGGGCAATAAGACAGAGGGAGGGTCCTGTAGGTCCAAGGGTCTGCTCGTAGGGGGAGCATGACTGGCTCATTAAGGCAAGAATGTAGAATTTTAGATGGGCCAAAGGTGACAGATGAAGCCAAACTGTTGTACCAGGACAGGTCAGAAAGGGTCTCATGTGCCAGTCTAAGGACACTGGAACTTACTCCTGTGGACCTCAGGGAGCCACTGGCCTATTTTAAGTAAGGGAGGAAGGTAATCCTATGTGCCTGTTTGAACAATCACTCCGGAGCAATGAAAAGGATACACTGGAAAGGTTAAGGCTGGAAATGGGAAAATCTAAGTAAAGACAAGGAAGAATCAAGTTCTGGCATGCAGCAGCAACCATGGGGCTGGAAAGAAAGGAATCAATTTAATCTTTATTCAAAAGAAGGAGTCGGCAGAGCTCGTTGATAGATGGGATATTGGGTATGAAAAAGGAGCTGGTAATGGAATCCAAGGGTCTTTGTTTTAATTTCAGTTCTTGAAGCCATCCATGAACCATCTGGGAATGGACCAAGGACCGAATCCTGGAGAACTTCCACATTTAAGACACAGCAGGAGAAAAGTCAACTAGAAAAGAATTCAGAGAACAAAAGAGTCAAGTGACTAGAGGCCTGGAAGGGCACAGGAGAGCATTAAGTGGGCCCCCCGGAGCTGGTCAGAGCCGGGGCTGAGAGGTGGTGCTAACCTGAGGAGGCAGCTCCTGGGAAGAAAGGACCCTGGGAGGCTTAGCACCCCAGGAAGGAGGTGGGGTGGGGACTAGGACCAAGTGACTTTGTTTTGGGCAACTTGCCCATGTCCTGATGTCCCCAAGAACAATGAGGTCAGAGCAGTCCATTCATTTGTTCAGGTAACTAGGGTGACCAATCGCCCATTCTGTTTTGCCCAGGACTGTTCCGGTTTTAACACTGAAGGCCTAACTTTCCAAGAAACCCTTCTGCCCCAGGAGAACCAGGATGGCCAGTCACCCTAGTGGGCACACACTTCCCATGACACCTACTGTGCTGGGTGGTACAGACACTGGTAATTCGTGGAGCAGGCTCTTGAGCACCACACAGCCTGGAGGGAAAATAATGGGCTACAAGTGCTCAAAAGCTGTCAAAGGGTGGTTGAGGTTCCGTTCTCACTGCCAAGAGTAACTTAAGGAAGGTAGTTTGACATAACTTAGGCCAGGGACAGAAAAACACTCTCTTAGCAAAATAAGGCTGTGGTGTAAATTATAAGAGTATGCTAATAGGAGAAATATTAATCTCTTGTATAAAATTGAGGACAGCAGGAATTATGCTAATTCTGTTTTTTAACCTAATAAAAGCAGTTTAAGTTTTCAAGATAGTTATGTTAGAATGATAAATAATGAATCTTATCAAGCTGAGGGCAGCTGGGGTCAGAAGGAAGGGAAGAAGTCCACACAGGATAAAATGTGCTTGGTTTTAGATACTGCAGGAAAGGACCAGTTAACAACTCAGAAAGGAAAATCCCTGTCAAGTCTTCCTTCAGTTCCCACCCCTAGCCCTGTATGTCTCTCCTAGGGCCACCATAACAAATCACCATCATCTAGGTGGCTTAACGCAACAGAAATTCATTTTCTCACAGCTATGGAAGCCAGAAGTTCAAAATCAAGGTGTCAGCAGAGCTGCACTCCATCTGGAGTCTGGGGGTGCGAGGCAGTGGGGGGCGGGAGGAGGGTGCGCTTCTCTTCCTCGCCTCTTCCGACTTCTGGAGGCTCCTGCAACACTGGTGCTCTCTGAATCGTGACTGCGCCGCTCCTGTCTCTGCCTCCAATCTCACGCAGCCTCCTCCTTCTGTCCCCCCGATGTCCTCCCTTGCTCTGTCTCATCTTCCTCTGTCTTACTCTTAGAAGGACGGCTGTCCTTCTAAGTCCTTGGATTCAGGGCTCACCCAGGTCATCCAGATGATCTCATCTCAAGATCCTTAAATTATAATGACATCTCAAAAGACCCTTTTTCCAACTACAGTCACATTCACAGGTTCCAGGGATTAGGATTTGGGCATATCTTTTTGGGGGTCAGATTCAATCTACTACAACTTCATTAATATAATCTGAACTCATTTTCCCCTCCTGTGTTTCAAGGGGCAAAGGAAGCCTCCCAGCCCTGACAAACAACCCTTCCTCCCTAGCCCCAAGAGCCACTGATAGGACCTCTGTGTATGGTTGTCCAGTTTGTACACTGCACCAAAGCCCTCAGCTGAGGGGCAGCTGGGAAGAAGACTGAATTCAGCCAGCTCTCTGCTGGCCAAACCATGTGCCCTGTCAGAACTGCACCCACTGGGAGAAACGGGCATTTTTCCTTCCCACAAAGGTACTGTCCACACACCAGGGTACTGCTCAGAGGGGGCTCATTTTTGTAATTTGAACAAAGGTGCTATAGAGGATAGGGGGAAACCTGACCATTGACATTCATTACCTCAGCTGTGTTTGCCTGTGGTCTATTAGAGGTGATGGTACACACTAATTATTAAAATGTTTTAAGACCATGCAAAATGTGCCAAATATCAGGAGTGATTGAAAAGGGACCAGTTATTTCTTTAGGAAGCAGTGGTATGAAGAGGCAAATGAGGGAAACATTGCATCCAGTAGTTGAATTAAAGGGAGGGAGTGACCTGGGGAGGTTCACAGCCTGGACAGCCTACATGTGAGCACACCCTCATCCTCACCCTACTGTCCCCTAAGCTGCCAGGCCTCATTGCTTCTGTGGCAGGGGGAGCAGTGTAGCAAGACTGAGACCAAATCCACTGACCCCTGCCCCATGCTCTGTCATCACCAGAGACCCTGTAGTAACAACCTGCTTGAATGTTCACTGGAGCCAGTTGCTTCTGCTTTGAAGAAAGCTGAGCTAGCACTGTGGCATGGGAGCCAGCTGTCAAGAGCAGCATCATCCTCCCTGTGGTCACCTGTGTGTCCAGCAGAGGATGCCCACAGGCAATGACCTCCTGGAAGAAGAGTAGGACCAATCCCCCAGCCTGCCCTGCCCAGAGACCAGACAGACACCCAACCTGAAGGAGAAGGGGACAGGGGAAAGGGGGCCTGTCCTTCCAGTGACACTGCGACCCCTTAGGTGTGTATGACCCCAAAGCCTTTGTAAAACCACTATTTTATTGGAGCCTCACAACAAGATCCCCCAACAAGCCCATTTTGTAGACCTGGAAACTGAGTTTCAAAGAGGTAATGGTCTTCAGAGAGGCAGGGCTCCCTATGTTAGGCTGGGTTTTGCCATTCAGAGTAGTGGGTTTCCATTCCAGGCCTTAAGGTGAGACATGCTGAGAAGCTGAACACTGGGCTCTAGTCTAGTCTGCCCCCTGCAGAGGTCTCAGGGCACACCTGACAGCCCTGCAGCAGCATTTACTCTGTAAATAAAAAGGAGTAACAGTTATCTTCTCCATGATGTCACTGTGGAATAGCCAATAAAAATGATTAAAAAGCAACTGCCAACAATTGAAATAAAATACATAATGAGAAAGTAAATAGCTGTGTTCTACTAACTTCCATTGGGAATTTTGATGTAATTTTAAAAAAGGACCAATCCCTGAATATCCATGAGAGTTAGAGGGAGTCATTAGCAAGATGGAAAGAAAAGTGGATTTTCTTGATGGTTTTATTAATAAGAAAAAGAGTAGATGTGTATTGTTTGTCAAAAAAATGAGATTTTCAGGAGCATATGGCAAATTAATCATTAAGACTCTCTTACGGCTCAGACACACTTAATATGTTCTCTGTGGTGTGTGTACAACAAACCTGGAAAATTACATTATGGTGACTATTAAATGACTCATCAGGGTCACTTCCCCAATACATTTAGAATCTAGTGCTTATTCATGCTTCCTCCTTGGTAAGCTTTATTATCTCAATTGTGTTTGCCAGTGGTCGATTAGAGGTGATGGTACAACCTAATTGTTAAAATTTTTAGAACCATGCAAAGTATTTATTTTGAGAGGAAAGAGAAATTACAGTTCCACCTTTGGCAGCAAAGGGATGCACTGTGATTTTAACAAATGGTGGAGCTGCTGGCCCTTAAGAGTTTAGGGTCAGTTTAATATGCAAAGTGATTGGCTAACAATGTAGACCTGGGAGCTGAAATGCTATCACTGTTCTCCATGCTCAGGGGCATGCAGGCTATAGCTGGGCTCACGCTTTGAGGCTTTAAATTCCCATGGTCCAGGTTTGGCCCATGAGGACTTCTTCTCTCTCACAACCTTTACCCATAGCAATTCCCATGATGGGGAAAATCATGGGAGTGGCAGATTGAGCCAGGCTCACCAGGGATGTCAGAGGCAGGGGAGATCCGAACAGATGAGTTCCAGGTGATAAGAAGAAGTGCGATCTGTATATAAAGGTGTAAAGGGCTGATTTCAAAGAGCAAAGCAAAGTTATTTGAGAGGAGGGCACAAAGACAAAGGATCCAGGAGAGGTGATACTTAGGAATTCAGGCTGGCAACCCTAACATGTCTGGCAACCAATAACCAAGTCTTGCACCCTAGAATGGAGGTCAGGATTGAGACTGACCTAGGAAGGAAGATGGCGGGAGGTGGAGGAAAAGAAGGATCACGGCTGAGTCGCAGCACAAACAGTGTTCCAGCAGCACGAGGGATGACGCTGAGTCCTAGAGAACGGGAATTGGTAACTCACTCGATGCAGACTGCTACCTTTATAGCAACCTTCCCCTTCATTTTGTTGGGTTGAGCAGCATCCAACACAGTCAGTATCCATTCCCACTCTTACTGTGCTTTTCCATTCAGAGAAGGCTGGAAATAGACATGCCACTCCACGGCTCGCTTGCAGTTAGAGTGTGCCATACAACTCAGGTTCTGCCAATCAGATGCGCTTAGGCCAGATTTGAGTGGGGCAAGTGAAGTGGAGACTATTTTCCTGCTGTTTTTACTGTTTGTTTCTCCAGGCAGGAAAGATCATGAGGACATAGGGCTGTGGCAGCCATGAGAATGCACCTCCCACTCCTCCACTGCAAGGACTGCCATCAGCCTGCTGCCCTGCCACTGGGCTCTGAAATCCACCCTCACATTTCAATCCCTTGGAGGTCATGCTTAAGAAGCAGATCTCCTTATTATTAGTCCAATTTTGCATTGGAGGACCTTGAATCTTAGAGATTGCGTAGCTTCCCCAAAGCCACATAGCTACTAAAGGGCATGTCCTCCTGCCTGATTCATTATGCATGTACCATGTGCCTAATGCCAACTAGGACCTTAACACAGAGATTATTTCACTCCTCACTATAACGCAACACCAGGTTATTTCACACTCCTCACTATAACACAACACCAGCACCAGGCGTTCAGCAGGGGTAGGCTTGGTTTAGATGGCTGATTAAGAGCGCTTCATCATTAGCTTTCTTCTCAGTGTTGTCATATCTGTAATAATTTGGACTGCCAGAAAAAATACAGAGCACTCAGTAAAATTTGAATTTCAGATAAATAATGAGTATTTTTTTAGTCTGAGTATGCCCTAAGCAATATTTGAATATACTTAGACTAAAAAATTATTTGTTTACCTGTAATTCAGATTTACCTGGGTGTCCTGTGTTATTTGTCAGACTTAACAAGTCTAACAATAATTAACAACCCCTCCCAAAGAAGCAAGGGGAATGTTGTCCAAAGCCATGATGCAAAAGGAATTTCTAAGCATTGCCTAAGACGCAAAGCCAGGCATTCTTGAAAGAAAGCTAATAACATCAGTAGTTGATGGATTGAGCACCTTTCTACATGGCAGGCACTCTTCTTAGGCCTTTCATGTAATAACCCACACAAACCTCACAACAAAGCCAACGTGGTAGGCATTACTATTATTCCTATCTTACAGACAATGGAGACAGAAACTTGCCCAAGGATAAGACAACAGCTAGCAAGCCACAGTGCTAGGATTCCAGATGGTCAATCCCCATGCTAGGTACTTAACCACTACCCATTCTCACAGACAGCAAGGCTCAATTTGCCAAATTACACAAGGAACAGTCAACTCAGATTTATACAAATGTTATAGATTCTTTCTTCATCTGTTCTTTACCAATTACTAACAATCTAGGCCCTGTTCTTCTCCCTATAGGGATCATATCCTTTCTCCCCTGGACTGGTAGGAATCTAAACAGAGCCTGTATTTTTAAACAATAATTTTCTTATTTAAAAACTATTGCATATTAACTTCTTAAAATTTTGGAATACAAGAAAGAATACAGAAAACTACAGAAAGTATAAAGAAACTGAAATCATCTTAATTTCCATTTTTTTAACAGGCTGTATAGCCTCCCAGTCTTCACCATAGACACACATTTTCTTCTTATTTGTTTTTTCAGACAACATCTGAATCACACCATGTACAGTTTTGTGGCTTCAATAACAATATATTGTGAACATTTATTTTCCACAAGTGGTCTTTGAGAATGTTATGGACTAAATTTGTCTCCCCAACTTTCACATGTTGAAGCCCTAACGCCCCTGATGTGACTGTATTTGGAGTAAGGAAGTAATACAGGTTAAAAGAAGTCATGAAGTGGGGCCATACCCCAGTGGGATTAGTGCCCCTGTAAGAAGAGACACCAGAGAGCTGGCTGCTCTCTCTACCTCATGAGGACACAGAAGGAGGGTGACAACCTGCAGCCCAGGGAGATAGCCCTCACCAGAAACTGATCCGCCAGACTTTCACCTGGAACTTCTAGCCTCCACAACTCTGAGAAAATAAATTTCTGATATTTAAGCCACAGTTGGAGGTTAGTTTGGCAGAGCTGTAATGGAAAACAGGAGTTTTTACAACTATACTACTCCACCTGATGGATATACCAAAATTTATTCCAACAAGCTGCCTATTACTAATTCTGTCAAATGCCTTCAAATTTACACTTTCACTAGCAACACCTATTGTAAGGAACCTTTCCTGGCTTGTTACCTTAGGGTAGATTTCTAGAGGCAGTCTCTGGTAGGGAGACCAACTGCTCCAGTCTGCCTTGGACATCCTGGTTTTGCACTGAAACATCCCACATCCCAGTGTTACAGAGATGGGGCCTTGGGCTTGTCATAAGAATTCAGGAATGGACACAAAAGCAGTCAAGCTTTAAGGGTTTATTTGGAGAATAAAACTTCAGAAAAAGACAAGAGTACATGCCCAAGAGCTGGGGTGCAGGCAGACCTACAGGGGCTTGCGCTGAGGGAACAAGAGGGAGCCGTTTTTATATGAAGGGAGATGAATTCACTAAGTGACATTAGGTTTCAAAGGTAACAGGTGGAATTTTTTCCAGTTAGGGCTTACTCCATCATCACATCAGGCAGAAGGATTTTTGGCTAGATTTGGTCCCCACTGGAACTGTCATGGTGTGAGGAGGTGTGATTTTTACTATGCTAATGACAGAGGGGCATGATTTTTACTATATTAATGGATTTGGGGGTGAAGTTTGGGTCAATTTCTCCTCTATGCTGGAACCAGCCAGTTTTGGCCAGTCTGTTACCAATATTCTCACTCCCCTCATCCCTGGAGAACAGCTTGCACAGAATGTGTAGAATGTAAGGAAGCATCTAGTTGGAGGTAAACTCTGGCCAAAGTCCACCTCCCCCTTCCTGCTCACATATGGCTATTTGCCTACTCTACCACCAGGAAAGCCCTCAGTCCTGGCAAACCACAATAGTTGGGCATGACATCCCTGGGTCAGAGGCGGTACGCTTTCAAAAGTCTTCTTACACATACTTCTGGATCACCCACCAGACATGTGCTAATTTCCACACCCACCGCATAAGAGGTTTCCCTTCCAAGGTATAGTACCTCATCTGTAATTTACATTTACATGCTTCAGAATAGATGGTGAGAAATAGGAGGCGTAAATTAAAAGTAATCTATACCCTAGAAACAGTTAATTAATATGTGAAGTACCCTAATCAGGAATCCACATTCCAGAGGTGGCTGGTTAGCATTTGAAAGACCCTAATCAGGAGCCCCCACTCCAACCCCAGTGCCTGCTCCAAGCGCAGTGACAAGTGCTTGCACTATCTGTGGCTGCATATTGAGTGGTTAATTAGCATAAGGGATATTAGAGAGAATGCTTCATTGGTGAAAAGCAAGCTGTTCAAGAAACATTCTGCCTTGCTTTAATAGCATATTCTGAAAGATTTGGTATCAAAACCAGCAACCTAACACCTTTGGAGTAAAACTTTAGGTCAATAATTCCATCACCCCTACATTTATCAGAGGATCACAGAGGCTTGGAAATGGGGAGGGAGCAGTTTTGTGTTATCACAATGACTTAGGGGGTAGTTGATGGGAGGAGTTTGGCTAGCAGAATACAGTGCCTGGGTCGCTAATTATTCTACAATTTCCAGTAAAGTCCAGCATCCAAAAGGTCAGGGATGCTGGAGAAGTTTAGCCAATGATCAGAATGTTGCAGCATATTTGCCTCATGGTGAACTTTCTAGTTTATAGAACCCCAAGCCAGAGGGTCCATACTTCAGCAGGCTTACAAAACAAATCAGCTGGTCTTTGTGTCTGTTTTCTGCTACTATGTTGATTGGCTTTTGCTTGTTTATTTATTATTTTGTTGCTGTTACAAGTGGCTGAATTTGGCTAAGACTTTCTGGCACTGTAACACATCACATAGAAGTGAGGTTTTGGGAAAGGAGAACCATTGCCCTCACCCGCCTCTAATCACTGGAAACCATGAATATTCAACAAAAAAGCTGATCATTGTGAAGAGGCAAATCAGCCTAGGTCAGATCACAAAATGGTTATCTTTAAAGTTTGCTTTATCATGTCAATATCCCTTTCAGTGCTATTAAATACCCACAAATTTTTTTTTAATGAAATGAAATGAAATGAAGCTACTAAGTTCCTCTGTTTTATTTAAAATAATGCATAGGCCAAAAATTTCTGATGGTACATTTGCTGAAAAATATGCCCAGTGAATGTCAAAGTGTGTATGTGTGCATTCTCCTTGGTCAATGCAGTTACGTATGTGCTCATTTTAATGGATGGACCAGCTTTGCATTCAATCCTCAAACAAGTACTCTGAAACCCAGAAGCAATGCTACTGCTAGCAGGGAAGAGGTTCCCCAAAGAGAAGCCTACCCCTGTGTACCCCAACCACCACCAAAGAGAGCCAGCAGACACTTATATGGTAGAGGACAGATTCCCTACAGCAGGGAACCTCAAATTCAACTGGGATGAGAGTCCCCTGGGGGCTCCTTACAACACAGATCACTGGGCCCCACCACCAAAGTTCTGATTCAGGAGGTCTAGAGTGGGGCCTGAGAATTTGCATTTCTAATCAGCTTCCAGTGCTGCGGATGCTCCTGGTCCTGGGACCACACTTGGAGAACCACTGTTCTGGTTCTCAACTTTGGCTGCACATTAGGATCCCTGGGGAGCTTTTAAAACAATCAAGACTCAGGCCATACTCCACAATGATTGTGTCAGAATCTCTAGAGTGGGGCCCAGGCCTCATTACTATTATTATTTTTTTATATTCACCAGTTTAATGAAGGATATCCTAAAGGACACAAGTTAACAGCCAAATAAAGAGACAAGACATACAGGGTAAGTTCCCATATAAAGGAGCTTCTATCCTTATGGAGCCTGGGGCCTGGCTTGCGGGGCACATGGAAGCGTTCTGGTTCCCCAAGCATGGAAGCTCTCTCTGACAGAGAAGAGGATCCAAGAGCTTCACTGTTTTTTAAACTCTTCCTAGGAATTCCAAAGTAAAGCCAAGGTTAAGAATCACACTTCTAGAGAAGGAGGTCTTAGTAAAGTTTTATCTGGCTTGGAAGTCCCAAACTGGATAATAACAGCAGTAATATTAATAACAATGGATGCTATTTATTAAGTTTGATTACATGCCAGGTTCTGTCCTAGGACTCCTACAGATCTCATCTAATTAATCTGTACAATGACTCTATGAAATTGGTATTTTTTACCTTTTAAAAAAAAATAGATAAAACTCAGGCTCAGAGAGGTCAAGTAGCTGGTCAGGGTCACACAGAAAATACACGTTGAATTCAAACACAGGAGGCTGTGACTACAAAATCCATGTTTCTTAATGACCATGTGATGCTTTCTCCCATCACCCATTCAAAGGGGTAGGCGGAAACCAGAGCCAACATGAAGGATTAAAAAAGCAAAGAGAAAAAAACTGGAAGAAATTGAGCAAAGGAGAAAGAGCAAACAGAAGGAGTCTGGGCAGCTCCAGGGTGGCGCGGATGCCTAGGCCGGCAGCCATCCTCACGCAGACAGCACAGACAGTGGGCCACTTCCCAAGGCCACCATGAGCAGCCCATCAAGGGAAAACACTTTGGGCAGTGATCTTACACCTCCCACCCCTCCGTTGGAGGTCAGGTGAAAATATCTATAGAGTTGATGCCTTAGTCACTAGAGGAAAGCCCAGGTGACCTCATTCCCTGCCCACAAGGAGACCAAGGGACCTCATACAGCCTGGGGTGGGGGTAAGGAGGGGCAGACACAGGTTCCTACTTTAAAGGAGGTCTGAGTGACAAGATGAGAACTGGGAGAGGGAGGCTTAGAGAGAAGGGGAGTTGGCATCGGGAGACTGCCAAGTTCCCCTGGTGTCCAGAGTCTGAGGGTCTTCAGGGAGCTAAACCAGCCCCTGCCAAGCATGGTAAATGCCCCTCACATCCCAGAAGTGGAAGGGCCATGGGCATTACTCTCCTCATGGGTCTCTTACAGTCCAGCTGCCTGTAGTCATCCACGCATCACTCATCACAATGGACCTTCACCTGGCTGCATATGAGTCACTTAGAAATGTTAAGATACCCGAGCTCAGACCCATATATTCTGATCTCATTGGTCTAGAATTAGATCTAGATGTTCCTCAGGTAATTCTAATTGGCAGCCAGACTTTAAGATCTCCATAATTTACTTTAAAATTGTCCAGCACAGACAATGCGGTGTTACTACATCTTTGGTTCTTGATTTGGGCTGCATGCTTAAGTCACCTGGGTAACTTTAAAAATGCCAAAGCCTGAATGCTACCTCCAAAGAGTCTGATATACAGGGTCTTCACGTACAGCACTGGCATCAGTGGTTTTAAAAGTTCCTCCAAATGACTCCACTAGATGGTCAAGGATGAGACCCACTGGATCAAGTCTAGCCCAGAAACCAACAGTATATTTAGGTTTATAAAATTTAGGGGTAGTCAAATGGCATTCTAATATAGGGACTCATTCTTCAAGATGATCATTCTTTAAGAGGGAGCTACCAAATGTTCTTCTATATCCTGTCTCAGTAAAAACATGAGTGCTTTGCAAATGAGCACACTGGCCGTCAGAAAATTAAATAACATGATCAATGTTACAAATGGGCTCTTGCTGGAATTAGTTATATAATAGATAGGTATGGTTAATATTTTAGATACACTTCCCAGCTTTTCATGAACAGGGCGGGCAAACCCAGTGAGGCCTTTACCCTTGAATCATAAGTATATTATATTAGGAATATTACATTAGGCATATATTAGGGATATATTGCCCTGAGCTAAATCTCTAAGTGGTTCCATGTTTAGCAATGAATTCTCAAAGATTCTGCTCAATGCTGGTTCTCTGGGTAATGGGAATCTTGCCTTTACTTCAAATGAACCTTTGATGCAAGGTGTAGATTAAGCATCTAGAAGCAGAGTTTCTTAAGCTTGTAGAACAGATCTTACAAGTTTTTCTGTATGATGTTTTGTCAATAAGCATTTAGTTAGCAAATGACTGTATAACTAGCAGAATTTGTATATGTCCAAACTCATCAAATAGGATACATTAAATATGTGTAGTTTCCATGTCTCAATGCTATCTCAATAAAGCTATAAAAAATTCTCATAAAGACCTCCCCATCCACTTTCAAAAAAAATTAACTAATTAACGCTGCCATATCTGGAGGAAAAAAAACCTGTTAGGGAGGTTGTGAAAGTATTTAACTGTCACCCACCCACACTAGAGTAGCCCCTGGTGGTTGCTGGCTGGCTCAGAGCTGGCCTACCTCCAACAGGAAACCCATAATGTTCTGTTGAACACAAACAAGGGCCCCCTGACTGTGATGTGCAAGACTAAAACAAGTCCTCTCTGGAATTGTGTCTGGGCACAAAGACAAGAGCACTGTCCAAACCACAAAAATGGGTCATACATTCCCCTCTCCTGCTAATGTGAGTGACTGGGGCTTCTTTACCCATTCCAGCTTTAGCCTCACTCTGTTCCTCCACCTCTTAGATAAAGCTTATTATGCTACCCAATCATGGAATAGTCCTTTCTTTCCAATAACACCCAAACCAGAGCAAAACTATGCTTCCTTTACTCTTACTCAAGTTTCTTAACACAAGCCCAAATTTTAGAATGTTCCCCTTCATAACTCCCTTACTGAGATACTCCAAGTTCCTCCATTTTGTTTTGTATCCCTTGTTGCAATGAATCAATTGCATTAGTTTTCTATTATATGTTACTGCATAATAAATTATCACAAATTTAGAAGCTTAACAACAATAGAAATTTATTAGTTTGTAGTGTCCCTGGGACAGGAGTCTGAACATGAGTGAGCTGGGTCTTCCCAGGCTCTCGCAAGGCTGAAATCAAGGTGTCAGCTGGGGCTAAGTTCTCATCTGCAGCTTGGGGTCCTTCCAAGCTCACTCAGGTTGTTAGCAGAATTCAGTTCCTTTTAGTTTTAGGACTGGGGTTCTGTTTTCTTGTTGGTTGTTAGCTATAGACCAGGAGTCATTTTCAGCTCTGAGAGTCCACATTCACATCTTATGTACATGGACCCTCTTCACAGGCAGTTCACAACATAGTTGTTTGTTTTCTTCTGTTTTACCATCCTTTAAGAGTTCACCTGAATAGGTCAGGCCCACCCAGGATAATCTGCCTTTTGACTGGTTCATAACTGAATTATGGGAGTGACAGTTCAACATATTCATAGGTCTCACTTAAATTGGAGGTGCTTATGGAGTGGAAAGGCAGAGATTATATAGGACTTGTCCATCAAGGGACAGGAATCTTGGGGGAAATCTGCCTACCCACCAAGAAACCTAACTTTGACTACAAATGTGTTCCTGGTGATCTTTGGCTGAAAAGCACTAACACTTTTCAGCTTTCACTTTCTACTGAAATGAGTCTAAGACTAGGGCATGATCAAACTACATCAAGTCAGTTCATAACGCTAGGCTGGGAAACTAATGGGCAGACTTGACGGGAGACTTTGCTGAGTCCCATTCAAGTCATCAGGTTGAATCACTCCCCCTTTTCACTGGCAAAGACACGGTAAGCCTCTTCTACTAAAATGCAATGGAGACTTGAGTAGGATTAGAGATGGCGGTGTGAGAGGTGAGACAGAGGTGTCCTTCCAAAACCACATATACTATGAAAATATAATTAATACAATGAATCCTGAAAGAGCAACAGGAAAGAAGGCTGCACCAGAATGCATACACCTGGAGTAAAGAACAGACCTCATGGAACATGGTGTGATTCAGTGGGACCCAAGCCCTTCTTCTACCTCAGCTCCTGGGTGGGAGGAAGAGAAATGGAGTGGGGAGGGGGTGGAGGCCTGGGACTGCTGAACACCAAGCCCAGGAGATCTGTTCTGGGAGCACGAACCTACATTGCATGGTGCACTGGAGATTAGTGGGGTTGGAAAGCTAAAACAGGCAGATTACCTAGAGAGCCTGAGGTTCCAGCCATTTGTAGAAAATGGATCCACATCCGGCTTCTCTGGGACAAAGAAAGACGGGCAGTCTGAGAGACTTCCTAACAGCAAGAATGCTGTTAAAGGGTCAAGGATTGCACAGCGCTTACTGCTCAGAAGAAAGGACAGGTGGATAAAATTGTCTGGGCACACTCTGCCCAGCAGGTTGGGAACTTTCAGGAGCTTCAGGTACTCCATAACCATGGCTGGCTACACAACTCCAAGGCCCCCCACCATGATACACAGCCTGCTGTGTCTTCCTCCTGGCTAGCCCGCATCTGGCTAGCATGCCAGAGCCCCTGCCCTGGCATCAGGTGAGCCAGAGGGAAACACCGCCTACAGCAGCTACAAACACAATGCACAGAGGTTTACACCTGTGTGCTCAGCCCACTGGTTCTGGCACTGGAGAAAGGCATAGCAGCCAGGAAGCAGGAAACTGCTCTTTCCTCCCCCCAGGCACCAGCACCACTCCCCTACGACCAGTGACATCGCTCCAGGGGCTTAGCAGCTCCAGAGAGTAGAGCTTTTGGGCACTACAGGGGGGCACATACACATATGAAACATCAAAAGACCCTGGTTCAAATGCAAATCCCACAAACACCAGAAAAAGGATCAAGTGAAACTGAATTCATCAATCTTCCTGAAAGAGATTTCAAAATAAAAATCATAAACATGCTCATGGAGGTACAGAAAAATATTCAAGAACTCAGGGAAAAATTCCAGACAGAGATTCAATCATCATGGAATACAGTATCAGAAATGAAAAATACAATGGAGGGATTTAAAAGCAGATTAGATATAGCAGAGGACATGGTAAATGGAATAGAAATTAGACAAGAGAAATAAAAGAAGCTGAGGCACAGAGAGAAAAAAGGATCTCTAGGAATGAAAGAATATTGAGAGAACTCTGTGCCCAATCCAAACGGAACAATATTCACATTATAGGGGTATCAGAAGAACACAAGAGAGAAAAAAGGAGAGAAAGTGTCTTTGAGGAGGTAATTGCTGAAAACTTCCCTAATCTGGGGAAGGAAATAGTCTCTCAGGCCATGGAGGTGCACAGATCTCCCAACACAAGGGACCCAAGGACGACAACACCAAGACATATTATAATTAAAATGGCAAAGATCAAGGATAAGGACAGACTATTAAAAGCAGCCAGAGAGAGAAATAAGGTCACATACAAAAGAAAACCCATCAGGCTATCATCAGACTTCTCAGCAGAAACCTTACAGGCCAGAAGGGAGAGGCATGATGTATTTAATGCAATGAAGCAGAAGGGCCTTGAACCAAAAATACTCTACCCAGCAAGGTTATCATTTAAATTTGAAGGAGGGATCAAACAATTTTCAGATAAGGAAAAGCTGAGAGAATTTACCTCCCACAAACGACCTCTACAGTCCATTTTGGAGGGACAGCCATAGATGGCAGTATTCCTTAGGCTATAGAGCTGTCACCAGGGAAAATAAAACTACAGCAAACAAAGTAGAACAATTAATTACTAAGCAGATGCAAAATCAAATCAACTGTGCCCAAAGTCAATCAAGGGATAGACAAAGAGTACAGAATATACCTAATATATGAAGAATGGAGGAGGAAGAAAAAGGAGGAGAAAAAAAAAGAACCTTTAGACTGTGTTTGTAATAGCATGCTAAGTGAGTTAAGTTAGACTGCCAGATAGTAAAGAAGTTACCCTTATACCTTTGGTAACCATGAATCTAAAGCCTGCAATGGCAATAAGTGCATACCTATCGATAATCATCCTAACTGTAAATGGTCTGAATGCACCAATCCAAAGACATAGAGTCACTGAATGGATAAAAAACCAAGACCTGTCTATATGCTGCCTACAAGATACTCACTTCAAACCCAAAGACATACACAGACTGAATGTAAAGGGATGGAAAAAGATATTTCATGCAACTAATAGGGAGAAAAAAGCAGGAGTTACAGTATTTATATCAGACAAAATAGACTTCACAACAAAGAAAGTAAAATAGACAAAGAAGGACATTACAAAATGATAAAGGGGTCAGTCCAACAAGAGGATATAACTATTCCAACTATCTATGCACCCAACACAGGAGCACCTACATGTGTGAAACAAATACTAACAGAATTGAAGGGGGAAATAGAATGCAATGCATTCATTTTAGGAGACTTCAACATACCACTCACTCCAAAGGACAGATCAACCACACAGAAAATAAGTAAGGAGATACAGGCACTGAACAACACATTAGAACAGATGGACCTAACAGACATCTACAGAAAACTCCACCCAAAAGCAACAGAATACACATTCTTCTCAAGTGCACATGGAACATTTTCAAGAACAGATCATATACTAGGCCACAAAAAAAGCCTCAGTAGATTCAAAAAGGTTGAAATTGTACCAACCATCTTCTCAGACCAATTGTAATTGATATGACCTTTCAATGCAACCGCTCTGATACAAGAATTCTGCAAATTAGAGCCACAGTGTTACTATTTTGAAGTAGTAGAATAAAAGTGTTCAATTAGACTTGAAAACCATTTGTATTATCACAAGATATTTCAACATTAAATTTGTCGGTAAAATGACAGAATAGGCTGTTACAGTTCTTAAATTTAATTTCAACTACTAATGAATTTTGGAATAGTTGTAAAACAATGGTTTAAATACTTTTTTATGATCTCCTCATGCAAACAATGATCATCTTCATTAATGCTGAATATCCAAAATTTGAAGAGATCACTATTAAAAGACTTTTCTGATCAGGAATTGAGAATCACCATTTCAAGCAATTTCCAGAAGCATACTCATTTTCTCCTTTTAAAAAAATGACAACACTCTATTTGGATGTTTTATGTAAACCTAATGCTATCTTCTTCAATTTTCAATTTTCTTTGTAGTTACATGATACAAGAAAAGTAATAAAATGATTTCTTTCACCTTGTCCTACATTGATGTCCTCAGAACCCCTTCGGTCTATTCACAGTGTGCTGTAAAAATATTACCATTTTCTCTATTAGCCATGATGCAGTGGTAATCCCCTGTGTTTGAGAACATGGTCTAATAATCAATTTAAGTAAGGCCTCCTTCCAACACTGTCTTGACTTGGGTGAGGAAATTCAGAGGGAAATTTTCTTATGAGAAAACTGCTTCAATGTATATATATGTTTTAAAGTTTGCATGCTCTATTGAGAACATATTCATTGTATATAGTGTGTCAATAATGTTTCCTAAAAATCTGATCCTCAACTATGGATCTGAGCTCTCTAGATTCTTACATGAATCACATCTTGGGAGGATTGCTCATGTCCACCTTGTTAGGATCTTCCCTTCCATGGAAACACAAAGAGCCACCTGGGTCTTGTACTTTCCCACAAGTTTGATATTACCATGTCACATTCTCTTATTTGGTCATTTGGTCACTTTAAAAAAACAGAAATAATTTAATCTTATTTTAGTATATTCTTTGGCTCATTTCACTATTTTTATTATTTTAACTTCAAAAGTATTTTCTCTACTCTTTTAAATGATTTGTAATATTTTATCCTTTTCCTCCTAGTCCTACCCCATTAAAGAACAGGAAGATGAGGGAGATGAACATACTCAGGGATTTTTCAGGAAAGGCATCACATAAGTGATCCAGCTCAGAGAAATATGTGACACCAGGTAAGGCCCAGTCCTCAGGAAGCCTTGCTAAATGTCTCCTATGCTGTCACTCACTGTTCACCTGCTCTGTGGTAGGCACGTGCACGAGCTATTGATAGTCATTACAACGGCCCTGCAGTATAGGTATCAGTAGATCCAACTTACACATAAGGACACCAAGGCTCAAAGTGACAGCAATTCCCAAGGGCACATTTCTAGTCGGTGGGTAAGTGTGTCAGGAGTTAAAGACCTGCTTGATTTTGAATCTGTGCTCTTTCTATTCCAACAGTGCTTCTCAAATTTTAATATGCTTATAAGTCACCTGGACCTCTTGAAATGCAGATTCCAATTTAATAGATCTGGGGTGGGGTCCAGTAGTCGACATTTCTAACAAGCTCCTAGGTGAGGCAGATGGCTGCTCCCTGGACCATGCTTGAGTTAAAATGTGCATGTGGTCTTACCCAGGACCTTCTGGGTATACTGGCAGGAAGGAGATGGCCCAGACAGAGCTGTCAAGGTTATCATTTACAGCTGGTTTTGCCTTCTTTCACTGACTGGCTTTTGATCAGGGTTCCGATGGATGGCTAGCAAGAGCTAATTACAATCCCACTAATTCACTGTGTCAGTTGTTATTCATTAACAAATTATGTTCCTGACAAACTGCTCTAGCGTGGTACCCTAAGTACTGTAATTAAAATCTTAGAAAGTTGCATGTGGGCCTAATTGATTTCCTTAATGTATTACTCAGACTAAACATTCCATTATTTTCTGTCTTGATGTTTTTGAAGGAGCAGAACTGCTGCTCCCACCCAGGCAGCAGATAGACAGGCTCTGGGTTAGTTGGGGAGCTTGCCTGCTGTTGGGCCCACTCACTTCCCCAGCAAGCACAGCTCGCTCCTTCAGGTGACAGTGGTGACTGCTCTCCATCAGAAATATTCACGGGGAAAGGGATGGGAGGTGATCTGATCTGTGTCTATAATTAATTTGTACCTTCCGTGGATTTTCAAATTGGGGGAATCTTACAGTGACTCGCCAGTATACCAAGAGAGAAACTGGAGAGCTACTTCCTGAGGCTGCCATGGCCCCATGTCCTATAGGCTCTCCCTTTTAGCACTCAGCACCATAGGGCAGAACGGGAGAGGGAGCTGGGGACAATGTCTGTACCTCATCTGAAGCTGTGTGTGATGCAGACAAGTCCAAGGATATTCTGCAAATTGGGAATGGTATAGACAGCCAATATCTATACTGCAGGCAGCTGAATTAGACTTGCATGTATTCATGCATTCACATACTCAACAACCTCTTAGTGTGTACCCACTATGGGCCAGGCCTAGTGCTAGTTTAAAAAAAAAAACATGCAAAATAAGCATAATCATAGTAGTGGCAAACACATATGTATTATATGCCAGGCACTGTTCTAGGAACTTTAAACATACTAACTCATTTAATGTTTGCTCAGTTCCTATGAAGTGCTCTTATTATCCTGTTTTACAAGTGAGAAAACTGAGGCAAAGGTGAAGGTAAGAACTTGCCTAAGGTCACACAGCCAGGGTTCAGATCCAAACAGTCAGGCTCTGACTCCTTGCTTGAACCCCTGTGCTATATGTATTACCTCTCCTAAGTATAATAATGGCTATGAGGACTTAGCATGTCCTCGTGAGTAATTTTACATTCACAAAAACCCTGATGAGGTAGATACTGTCATTATCCCCATTCTACAATAGATAAAACTGACACGCAGAGCAATTGCTTAATTGCCTGGAGGTCTCACAACTTGTAAGTGGCAGAGTCGGGATTTGATCCCAGGACCAGAGCCTGTATTCTTAATCTCTATGCATTTTAGAACTAGGAAAGATCTGAGATATCATATAATATAGGGATTTGGGGGCCTGCATAGGCCAACCAATTTAAGCAACTCAACTCTAGGTAGCCCTGCCCTACACTTCCAGCAGATGAAATAAGACCCAGGTTGAAAGCACAGAGCTGGGATATGAAGGCAGATGGTCTGATGCCTAATACGGCCCTTGACCACTGAATCACCATGCCGTTTGCAGACCTACAGCTCTCTGACACTATTGCCTGTCCTCTGCCTTACTCACCCTCACTCAGCATCCAGCACAATAGGGGTAGACCACATGTGTCTAAGGATCAACTTAACAGGCTGGCTATATGTTGCATTATGTGCTACACACTGTATGTTGAAGAAACCTAAATGTGCTTAATTTGGGGACTTCACTTTTACTTTTTTATGAGGGCACACATCAAAAATGTAAATTACAAAAACCAGACATTTCTCACTCTGTCCTGGTTCTCAAAGAAAAGGTGCCAGCTGTGAGGTCCTTTGGAAGAAATGGACATTTTTGTTTCTGGAACAGGACACTGGGCTTTTTCAGTAAGTTATTTTTCACGCTGTGCCAACACACTAAATGTGGCTTCCCATTATCTGCAGGCTGCCCTAAGCACGATGTGCTTCAATAGTGCTTTCAAGCTCTCTCCTTGGTTCTGGAACCACAACTTGACATGACTCATCCTCACTACCCTCTGAACCATTCCTAGTTGCTAGTTCACAGGTTCCCTCATCACAAATTGCATCATTTCTGCTTTCCTCAGACAAGTGCCTTTGCATACACCCTAAACCAGGCCTCCAGATCATTGTACTCCCAGACTTCTGCCCTGAGCATCACGAATTCCTTCCCTTCCGTTTCTGGGGATGAGCTAACTATGTGCTATCCTTGGTGAGCTCCTGTTTTCCACAACTCCCACTCATTACTAAGCATGTTTTCCTCCCAGGTAAACCTCCATTAGAATGTCTTATTGGCAGAAAAAACTGGCTTTTTATTCATTTACTTTTAATACATAACATTCTCAACTATTTTTAATACACATACATATGTGCCTATATTTATATTTTAACATTAGCAGCCAATACTAAAAATTATCTGTAAATTGCTACAAATTATATTACTAAGCAAAAACTGGGTTTGAGTTTAAGTTTGAAGAATCGTTAAACCTATTCATTCCTGCAAATGACATTTTTCCATTCTCAATGCAAGATCTTGCAGGATTGATAACTTAGTGAATAAAAATCCTCTCAGAAGTTAAAAATCACTCCTGGGGTAGTGTTACCTTTCAGTAAGACTGTTTTAAAATCACTTGAGAGAACTTGGTTGCATATGACAGACTTCCTTCTACATAAGTCACCATTTGAAAGCAGAGAAGGAGGTAATGGAATTTGCAGAAAAGCTTCACCCATTCTTCACAATTTATGTGATATAAAAGAAAACATCCGGTTTAGGACACTGTTCATGAGGCAAGCACGGTGGTGATATGTAGCAAAGACAGAACTTATTTTTATTGCTGGAGCTGCCACTGGGAAGTTGTTAGCAGGTTTTAGTTTGGGGACATTAAGAAAGCTCTCAGAATTGTTGGAACGGATTCCTTTTGTTTTTGGAAAATTACCAGGATTGGCCCTGTACTTATATAAACAAAAAGCAAGAACCCACCCGTCATCCTTGGGGCAAGCAGTAAAGTCATAAATCTGAATGCTGATTTTGCAGATTAAGATGCCAAGTATTCTGCCCAGTGATGTAAGTGGGATATCTTCAGCCAGAACCATGCCCTTGAAGAAGGTGAGAAATGTTTTGCCTAAATGTGAATCTAGAGCAGGGCTGCTGCTATTTAGGTACTATTTAAAGTATAAATAACACCACCTTTGTAAAATGAACTTTCAACTACTTGTATGTTTCCAACTTTTTCAATACACAGTAAAAATCAAGACATTCTTAAAGATATTTTATATTTTACAGTGTACTAGTAAACATGTGCCACAAATATCTAAAACAAAAATTTTATGAAATAATACTTATTATGTATAATGTTGGTATTTCTATATATTCTATGTCATTGCTTTTAATGTTGGACATGCCCCATTGAATTCATGTTATGACTTGTTAATGGGTCATAATTTGCAGTTTGAAAAATATCCAACTGTTGTGATTGCTCTATCTGGGTCCAGTGATCAATCTGTGGAATCCAGGAGATTTGGGGTCTTAGATTTTGAAGTTCAGGGACCTAGAAAGATAACAGTAATTCATTTTAAAACACTTCCACATAGACACTGAGATACAGTTAGTTTCAGCTTTAACTCTAGAGGCAGCTGGGATGGTCAGCTGGCATTCTCATCTGGAGTCCATCTATTGATACTTCTTCTATCTGTATATCACTAAATAACCAAAGCTTTGCTAATTTGCAGATAGAATGCCAAAAATGGGTTTTTATTGTGGAAAATCCCATCCTGTTGATCAATATTACAAATGTCAGAAACGGGCTCTTATTAGTGAAATTAAAAGTATTTTTCATCAAATATATTTCAATGAAAAAGTTTTTTTTTAAAAAGAACAGTTGTAATAAAGATATTTCTAAGAATTAAAAAAAAGTATTCTTACTACGTCGACTGGATAAAACATCTCTATCCTCACACACTAATGGATGGCATCAGGATTCAAACAGCCCAGAAACCTATCAGCTGTCAGGAGACATGGTTGTAGAGGCTCTGTATGCATCACCAGGGTATGGCCATAGATGTGGAATATGTGTGCTGTCTGATATTGACTGAAAGGGTGACAGAATCCTGCCTCTGCAATGCTGGCTTTTGTCTCTAGTGAACAGTTCATGCAAGGTGTTCATCAGACCATCCAAAAGGCCAGAGAGAGGCTGTGACTTCATCAAGCTTCCAGAATAGATAGCATGAAATTTTTTGTGCCTGCTTGCTAGTAAATGTGTTTAGCAAATGTCTGCTTGTGTGCAGACATTTGATCTGTGTGTTGGTTTCACTGTAACATGGCTGTGAGGTTATGTGGGAGTGGTAAACTCTCACCCACCTCAAACATCTTTGGGTGACTAACTAGTATTATCTTTAAAAAAAAAAGGCCTAAGAGTTGTGATTAACAAATTGATTAAATCCAGTGCGTAGGTTCCTTCCACCCTTGCAAATCTATGAAGAGTACAAGGGATTCTGGAGAAGCAGGTCACGTTAGGGTCGAATGGATGATAAACATGACCAGAAGAACAGATATGTAGAGATGCGAGTGTTCTCTTTGACTCCTAGAATTTAGTTGGTGAGGAAAACTCAGCAGAGGAAGGAAAGGTCTTCAAAGGATGGGGTCTTAAGGTCATTTTACTTTAAATAATAGAAGGAAGTATGGCCTTATTTGGTAATCAGATACTGGTGAGGCTGGAAATCCATAAATCACATTTGGAATCACAATATATAAGAAGAAGGATTTTGCTGATGTTCCACACTATTTAAACATTGGCGCTGTAGTTAAGAAGTTTACTTCCTCAGGATAATAGTGTAGGAGGAAATGTATCAGAACAATTTGAGCCTAAGATATATCTACTGCTGAGTTTTAGATCCTCCTGAATAGTCAAAGTAAGGGCTGGACTGTAATTTAATCTGCTGAGGAAGGGGATTTGTGAATTATGGAGCTATTTGGAAGGAAGCTAGTGAAGAAGGTTTGAAAAGTATCCAAGAGAGATGAAGATGAAATGAAAGGTTTGAAATTTGCCTTCTATCTTGCTTCCTGGCTGAGCCCATGAACTAGGTCTGATCTCTCTGGGCCTCAGGCAGAATCAAAAGGAGACATGAGGATATTGCTCCCAGTGCATTGGACCTGGGAAATTAAGTGCAACCCAGAAAGGGAGAGGGATCTTCCCTTCACCACTATATGGATCCAACACAAGGAAGATTCAAGGGAATGCAAATCCACTTCGGGGCTAGAGAGCTGGGGTCTGCATCTTGGGTATCACTTGGAGAGCACAGACCGCCATTGTTACCCAAGGCCCTGTTATCAGTGACAGTACTGAGGCATGACCACTGGGGAGCTTTTCAGTTGGCGGGCATTGACTGTGTAAACCAAGAATTTGAGATGAGTTTGCAGACTTACGCACTTGGGGACAAGAGCCAAAAGTTTTGGTCATTACCCACACTGAGCCCCGCTGTACCTACTTATGTAGGTAAGACTTGAGGAAACTTGGATTAAATTTAGGAATCTCATTAGACTTGAGGTGCTTCTAGATTCTCCCTCAAAAATAGAGCCTGAGACAAGGGGCTTACGTGCAAGTAATTTATTTGGGAAATGATCCAGGAAAGTGAGGCCAAGAGGGAACAGCAATGCAAGAGTGTATTTTCAACTTGGTCACTGCTGTGTTACTAGGGCTTTAACCACCCAGACCTTCTCAGAAGCCTATATAGATATGCCTCACTTAACCACCAGCTATCATTCCCCAAGAGAAAAGGGATTCCCCATTGGACTTTTAACTCCCCTGCCCATTCAGGTTGCTCACGCCTCAGGCGGTTTCTACAGCCATCTCACAGCACAACATTGGAGAAGTTCCAGGACAGGACCTTTCCCTCCATTAAGTCTCGTTCATCAGACAGCCTTCAATGTGGTGTCTTTCACAGTCTCTACAAAAGACTTAACACAGGCAGCTTCTTGGAAAAAGTGGTGTCCCTACTGCTGCAACCGGTGTTGCAGGAAAGGGTCTGATACAATCTGCTCCCAGGTGCCTGGCTGATATTTCCTCATACATTCACAAGAAAGGAAAATGATCAATTATGTGAACTGCAATTCAGCTTCAAATAATAGATAACTGACCCAAAGGGGTTTAAACTAAAAGGGAATTTATTGGCTCATATAACTGAGCAGTCCAAGAGCAGATGTAGATTCAGTTAGGGCTTAATGCAAAATATATGTGGTATTGTTGCCACGGAACAGAAGGAACTGACACAGGGAGGGAATAAAACAGGTGTGTATTTCAATAATATTTTAATTTTTTTGCCAATATGGTAAATGAAAAAAAATAGCATTTTTATTTGCATTTCCCTAACTACTGCTGGTCTAGTGGTTGATGTGGGATTTAAACACACAACAGTTGTCCCAGAAATTCATATTCTTTTACCAATACCCTATGCTATATCCTTCACATTAGCTCCATTTGGAATCCTGCACTAGAAAAAGACAAGAAAGAAAAAACACTTTCTATCAGATCTATGAAGATAACAAGAGATTTAGAAATTTTGCCTAGGAAAACTTAGTAGTAATGGGGATTGTTTTTCTCATTGTTTAATTTGTAAAAGTTACAAAATAATGAAACATCTCAAGAACCTTCAAGGGTTTAACTGTTGCCTTTTATTAAGGGAAAATCATGAAAAGATTCTGACTGGCTGGCAGAAGAGGAAAGGGATTGAACTGCAGCCAGAAGGAATGAGTTTAGTCAACAAGACATTTCTCAACAGAAAGATACAACACAGGAATAGGTACAGTAGATGTATGTTGTTTGTCTACAGCCTGCATCCTCCCTAGTTTACATGATCCTGGTAGAACTGTGAATGATAATGTACCTCCTCCCAACTGGAGAGCAGTCATGTGACCCAGGCTAACCAGTGTGCTCCTCTCTTTGCCCACAGTGAATGGTTCAAAGATGGGCCTGTGATGTAAGGGGAGCCATGATTAGTGACATAGAAATAAAAAACACATAATATGTTTAAGGAGATTTAAGGATCTACATCCAGACCACAAAAAAGGAGGGAGAAGAAAACTAGAAAACAGAGTACAAGTAACATCAGTTACCACATGCTCTTTGCAGTAAACAAAGTGACATGCAGTAGTGCAGTTTTCTTTGGCTAGTCCAGCAATGCAAGTCTAAGTCCTCCCTAGAACTCTTCTGCCAGGGGAATCAGAGTACCTCTTTTCCACTGGGGTTGATAACCTGGCGTCTGAAGCCCGCAGCATTCCTGTATTTCCATCTCACGTGAGCCAATAAATTCCCTGTTTTGTCTGAGCTGATTTGTTCAGATTTCTGTTTCCAAACAAGAACTTTTTAAACGACATATTGGCTCACTCTCAAGTCTGTGGTAGCTCCTTCTTCTGAGTCTATTTATGTGAGATGCCTGGTGTGCAGAAGGAGGTTGGCTAGTTGACACCTCTAGAGATCAATCCCTTCTCCCCAGGGATCCCGGGGGGAGTCTAACTGAAAGAAGAGTAAGGGATGCAGGGTAAGTTTGACTCTCACTTCAGATTCCAGGAAGTGAACCCGCTGCCCCCACATTCCTTAAATAAGATTCCAGAACTCATGAGTGAAAGACACTGAAGTGATTTACAAAGTGTAAAAAATAAAGCTATAATCCTTTTTGCTTTGTTGGATGAGAAATGAAGAGTAGATTCCTATGTATTACCATTCACACAAACCAGATTTGGGACCAAGTGTCAGCTGTCATGTGGTCAGCCAAAACAATGCTTTTCAAATAGTTCTTCCTAAAACTTGACCAGTAGAACCAGTTTATCAGTCAGGATGTGAGTTGGAAGCAAGTCTGTGATGAATAAAGACTAGCTGCCACAAATTAAAGCTTTTCTGAGTCTTTGTAACTTGGGGCTTCAAGGGAACAGAAAAGAGCTAAACTGAGTTTCTAACCCTAAGGGTTTAGGCTCCATGGAGAAGGGGAGTAACATGAAGCTGCAGTAAAAATGGCCACCATTTGTGGAGCTGTTTGTTACTACATGCTAAGCATGCTGCACATTTTATCCCACTGATCCTCACAACTATTTTGGAAAGGAGGCATTTTTCATCCATGGATACTCACATGGAGAAACTGATGCTCACAGAAATCAAGGTCTGCCCTAGGTTACATAACCAGTGCATGGAGAGTATAGGAGTCAAGCTCAGTTCTAGCTTGTCCAAGGCCTGTGCTCTTCTCAAAACCTCGGGTTTCTTCCACAGTGTTATATGGCCATCTACAGCTGTGTTTATTACCAGTTTTGCATGTAAGGCATTCCTTTGAGAACTAGACTTCTATGCAAGACCTTTGAAGGAATCAAATCACACTCACAATTATTACAGTATTGCTTGGTCTTCTCTTATAGAAGGATGCTCTTCTAGAGGAACTGTCTACTGCTTTGAAATGCTCTTATAAAATCTCAGCTGAAAGGCTGCATATGTCCCAGCAAACAAATAGCTTTTTTTATCATTGCCACTGGCTCAACAGTACATTATTGCCACTCACAAGAAGTCGCATCCTAATCTGGTAAAGCACATGATACCCTCAACTTGTATTACTAACTCATGCACTAATTATATGTATCCTTGGCTGGAATGTTTATATAGTTGTGATAGAATCAATTTTATTAATTTTGCAGTATCTCTAGTTTTCCCCCTCTCCCTCAGCCTGCCAAAGAGATCCTGTAATTAATTACCTGCCCAGTTTTTCTCCTTAGGGGACATAAGAAAATAAAAGAATTCTTCTATAATTATTTTGTGCTTATTTTGGCCTCTAAATCTGACTCTTCTCTAAGACTGAACCACCCGGGACGTAGTGTCAACAGAGCTGCATGACAAAAGTCAGCAGTACACCAGGTACAGAAGCACACATGCCTGGTGGTGTGGCAAGGTGGGATGATTCCTGGGGCCAGGCCATCCCTGCTATGTTCTTCACAGTGTTATCAGGCCATTACATGAAACAATGTACATGAAAATTCTTACACTGTGCAAGTGTGAACTGTTATAAACAGGTGGTATATGCAATGGAGATTACCTATTGCCAGGGGATAAGCATTTCAATTGATGCAACATTTTTCATTCCAAGAATCCTAAACCCTTGTGAATATTACCCTAAGAAATATCACTTGAAATGAAATGCACATAAATAAATGGAGACACCAATTATAATGACAATGGTGAAGGTCTTAAGGAGAACATCAGCGTTTTGACAAGTCATCTCTCAAGGATGTTGTCACTGTAGTCACAACACCTTCTGAGGGGAAAATCAGTTCTCAACATTAATGTTTCCCATCAGTGTTGACTGTTTAGGGGAGTAGGGAAGAAGAGGGGAATTGAAGTAGGGAAAACATTTTAAATACAAATTTTATTTCCCATAGCAGTACATCAGAAAACTCAAGTATAACTCCACAACTCTTTTAAGAGTTTCTTTTTGTTTCCCAGTGGTAAAGGGAGAGAAAATAAGCTGTCATTATCAGCATGATCAAATACAGAGAGAAAAGAGGCAGAGGTAAGTAAAATACCAATTACAGCATCGCCAATCTGTGGGAGCTGGGCTCCTTCCAAACAACAGTGCAAATGGTTGTGAGGACAAGACGAAGGGGGTGGGTGGGGTAGGGAAGGGAGAGCTGCCAAAACACAAGCTGGGGAGGTGGAGAGAAACTGCCTGCTGCCGCTGTGGCAGCAATTGAATCGGGCAGAGCCCCATGCGTTCCCAAGCACCAAGCCCACTGTGTGTGCTCACTTGTAGATTTGGCTTCTGGCTCCCTCTCTTTGTTTGGGTAGCTAGGCATGAAAAAGAATCACCCAAAATCAGAGCTCAACTTAATTCCAAGTTCCTCTCTGGAAACTATCTGTTGGCATCAAGAAATATTCTATGAAAAGGCCAAGCTTTGGCTAGTCAAAACAAGAATATCAAATCGTCCATCAGGATCTATGTGGATAAAGCTAAGCCACTTCTTGGAAACTGACAGAAGAGTCTGCACCTCTGGAATAATCAGCGTTGCCCAGCATCTCACTGTTCTTGCCAGTGACAAACAGGAACCCCAGACAATTTTTCCTCTCTCTCCTGGCCAAGGCAATGATGGCACAGCTGTTTTCTCACTACAAAAAGACAGTTACTCCTCTCTGCCACTCCAGCCTATAGCAAAAGATCAAATGACATTAGTGACTGAACTACCAAGTGTCACGTGAAGAAACACAAAAGAAACTCACCAGGAGAGGCTCTAAGATTACTACGTATTTCATCCACATCCCAGCACCTAAATCCGAGTGTGGTGCTCACTAGGTTTTAAATGAATAAGGACAAGAAATTTGGATAAACATTGCATTATCTGCTGTTTTCAGAAATCTTCATGCAGTGTAATTCTAATCCCTGCTTTCTTTCCCCTAAGGCCAGGAAGCCACTTTATCATATTATAACTGCTTTGATTTGTATCACATGCCTACTGGGTTTAAGACATATTCTGGAGTGTTCTGAGAGACATAACAATCACAAGAGGAAAGAATAAGTGAATAGACTTACAGTAAACAAGAAAGATTATGCATGCAAACTTGGCTTTCCCTTCCCAAACCCCTCTGGAATGACTGTTAAAATTAAAAGAATGAAACATGAACCCACAAGACCAAAGAAGAAAAGAGGACAGCAGATTATAGATTATCTAAATCTATAATATATAGATTATAAATATTGTAGACCCATAGTATTTTGGGAATGGAAACCCAAGGATAGAAAGGAAAGGAAACTTAAGAGGACAAGTCAGCCAGAAGCAAACCAGTTCATGCCCAGAATCCCCAGTCTCAGGAATTGAGGGGGACAGCTTTCTCCAAAGGCAGAAATGCTGAGTAGGTTTGAAAACAGGAAAACTGATTGCAAGGTAACTAGAAAACTAGGATCTGAGCTCAGGGGATCAATTAAGTTTAGTTCAGTAGATTTAGAACTCGTTTGATTGGAGGATAAAGTTGAAGCCATAACTAAATGCTCTAGCTCAGAAGTGATAAACATTGCTCCTGCTCATTATTCAAAGACCAGAACTCATCACATAGCCCACCCAACAAGGAAGACAGAACGTCATCCAACCATGCATCTGGAAAGGGAGGGGTGCTGACAGCAGGAGCCACACCAATGACTACCCAAAACCCAGGACAAAATTTGTATAAACATGTTACCCCAGAGATGCAAGCACTTAAGAGTCCAGCATGGAAAGAAGACAGAAAAAGCAATTAGATGTAAGAGGACCAAGAAAGCAGGAGTCATGGGTGGTCAGGAGGAAGAAGACAGAGTGAAGGAAGAAGCAAGTTATCAATGCAGAAGTTTCTAGTAGAATGTCCCAGGCAGAGGAAAGCAGGGGATTTCCCAAGGCCAGCTGGCTGTCTCAAGTTGGGTACTTCAAGATGGCACTCAGTTCCCTGATGTATTTCACAGAGTCGTAATTTATGTCCCTCAACAACCCTAACCCTAACCCCACATCAACTTTAATTATTGAACAGTCTGAATGCCTGATTCCAAACCATTTGCTCCAATTTGATTCTTATTAAGCAAACTTCTGCTTATGATTTGGCTTGTCTTGAAGATCTAGCTTCCTTAAGAGAATGGTAGTCATATTAGCATTTCAGACCACATGATAAATCCACTGCTTATTGGATAAATTTAAAAACCAGCATTCTGATTTTATACATCAGTGTGATGAACTTGATAAATGTGAATCTCTCACTAGACAGTTCAACCTCGACAGGCAGGTAGATGGATGATATGTAGGCAAATGTATGGCCTACAAGCCTTTGTGTAATATCTGATGTTTTCTACAGTAAGCGTTTAGAAGGAAACATCCAATGAAAACAAACTCCATGCTGAAGAAACAAAAGAAGTAAAAAAAATTCATTAGGGAGAAAAGCTGGGTTACAAGGGATTAGGAAGTAAAGGAAAATGAGAAAAGAAAGACATGAGTGGAGACACAGCAATTTCAGAAAATGAAAGAGTTTGGCAACCTTTTTATTTTTGCTGAATTTAAATTAGGACTGCAATTGTTTACAGACTAGAAGTTTGTAATTTGGCAAAATTTTTAAGTTAAGGTTATTGATGGTAGGATGAAAATACCAAACTGAATACATGCCAGAAGCCAAAAATATACTAGATTTTTCTATTTCTAAAAATAAATATACGGGAATTGTTAAATAAATTATAACAGGACCAGATTATATATTATGATATTATGTACAATATGCATTATAATAAATATAACAGATTGTAATATAATGGAACACAATTCAGTCTCCAAAACTAGATTGTTGGAAAGTATTAAATAGCATAAGAAAAATAATGACCTCAATATAATGTTCAGTGGGAAAACAGCAGGATTTTAAAATACATGTGCATTATTATGCCAAGTTTAAAAAACAGAAAGACTGGAAGATCACAAGAATGGATGTGGGAGTACTGGTGTGACTACAGCTGATTTTTATTTTATTCTTTATACTGTTGGGCGATTTTCAAAATTTTCTATAATGAACTTAGAATTATTTTAGACAATGTAAATTAAAAGAGGCATGCTTCCATTAGCAACTCAGTTTTTCAATTATTTTTGTTAGTTTGTATTAAAAACTCATTATGTACATTAAATGTAACATTTTTAAATGCTTGGAATATATATGCTCCCGACTGCTTTTAAAATGAAATTGTAATTAGATGGAATAAGAGAAGTGAGACTAAAAAGGCTCTCTGAGGGTAATGGCAAAGACATGAAATCTCCTATTTCAAATATTATGAAATACTTACCATACAAATGATAATCTTGTGAATGTATTTTACAGAATGCTATACATATAAATTAAAACTTGACTTTAGATCCTTTCATAGATTTTAATATGAACAGAAAAAGTTTCCAAATTTCAAATTGAGGGTTAAAAGTTTATTTTTACATCATATGAAAATGAGATGATAAGCAAACCAATATTGAAAATAAGACTACAGAGGAAATAGTCTGCCTGTTTAAGAGAATATACTACTGTCAAATAGTGGAACCATCCTTTACATACTTACACTATATATGTTAATTAACAATTAATATTGTAAGAACAGTTCTAAGCTCCATTTGGTGATACAGAAGAAATGGAGAGAATTTCCTTCCATCTGAAGGATTTAACTTTCTCTGTGAAGATGAAGGCATGACACCTGGGAGTAAGGGGTCAGTGAGAAGTTCAGGGATCAAGGAAAGTAGAGAGGCTCAAGGTACCTTTGCAGAAAATAGGAGAGCTGTCCACAGAAAAAATGTTACATTGTCATGTCTTGAAGGTTGAGACCTGGCAGTGGATTGAGATTCTTCAGTGATATTAACTGAATGATCTCACTGAGCATGCTGAACTCCTAGGATGCAGAGAAAACAGTTTTTTTCTTCACCCCCTACTGCCCATTTGAATCTTCTCTTTGGGGCCTATTCTTCCCTATCCTTCAGATGAAATATTAGGAGGGTCTTCTGACTCTATGATCATCTCAAATAATAAAATGTCCTCTGGTCACTTCATTCACAAACCACAGCCTCAGTTTATAAATAAATATTCCCCAAACTAACATAATAGAACTCCAAACTTCACCATACGCTTGGAAATACTTCAAGCCGAAGAGCTGCAGTGGGGAATGGGGTGCTCATCCCTATTTCCCCATTAGTGCTGCATCCCCCTGATCCCTACTGCATGCCCAACCAGTGACCAATGGGTCCACCAGGACGGGAGCAGAGACAGCAGGAATGTAAGGTGAGGGAAGGCCTTATGTGATTGGCACAGAAAAGCTGGTGTAGCTTCCTGGCTCTAGCTGATGTTCCAAGCTGACATTTATTCTCTCACTTGAGCATCTGTGGCCTCCTCATAGACGCTCCCTGGCTGGACCCTTGTAACTGGAATTCGTTTGTCTCAGGCAGTGCCTCTTCTCTAACCAGCCACCTACAATCCCCCTCTGCTTCTCTGTCTAGTGGAATCTCCAACTCCTTTTTGCCAGGGACACCTCACTGATAGCAGGAAGCATTCTGGGTCAGGTTTCCTTTTTAATCCAGACTCACATTCCTACTATGGGTTTCACATCTGGTCCCTAAAAAAATGTAGCTTTGGACTGGCATCGGCCAGAATGTGGCTGTTTCCTAAATGCAGCCTTCTGCTGTGCTGATGCAGTTCACCTCAGCCAGCCTCTTTTTAAAGACTTTGTTCTCTAGGCATGGGTCTAACGGTTGCTGTGTCCCCTAAGCTTCAAAAGATAATTTACAAAAGATGCCTACGAAGCTCCCACATGGCTTAGGGGTAAGGAGGGAAGGAGTGTTAGGAAGAATTCACAGCTCAAAGTAAGTGAAAGATAAGAATCACAAAACCTGTTTTCATCCACGTTCTTTAGAAGTCATGGAGAGGTGGGCCAATAATATGCTTTGGAATGTCATAGCACTTGGCATCCTCTGTCTCGGGGCCTCAGGGGAAGCTGAAACATGGGGTTCTATCTTAACTTTATCTGCTCTCTGTGCAGTTTTTTCAGTACAGCTCAGACTCCCAATTGAAATGAAAGAAGATGGTTGGGTTCAAGTTATGTCAATAGGAATGATGAAAAATAGAGCAGCAAGGGGATTTGGGCTCTGGCAAGAGTGACTGATTGATGCACTGTGGAATCAAAGCTGCATAAGGAAGGAAGTGGAGAAGGTCAATGGACTAAAGGGCCCAGGAGATTGAAGAATGTGGAAAGAATGGTGAAGTAAGTATTCTGGAAAGATAATTTTAGCAGTTGATTGGATAAAGGGAATGGAGATGAGAAAGGGTTGAACAGTCTTTGGGGTTTGAGACCTTGTGGACTGGCCAGTGATTATGAAATTTGTTGGCAGGGTTAGAGTATTGGCAAGAAGAGCTGGTTTTCAGGATGTAATGATAAACTTCACTTTGAACCAGCTGAACTTGAGAGCACAGTGAGACATCCAAGGAGAAATGTCACTGGAGGGCTGGAACCCAGCATTCCAGAACAACAGGGTTCAAGACACACCTTTCAGAGCCAGGACCAGAGATATTACTGGGAGTCATAGGATTCAATGACTTGTCCAAAGGAGAGACTGAATGCAAAGGTTGAGGACCGCTCAGGAAATGCATCTTGTTAGAGGAAAGGGGCATAAAGAAAACCTTTTAACAAAAAGGAAAAGAGCTCTTGGTCATTCCCAGTGAAAGAGCTGCATCTGGGAGTCAAACTAATCTGCTCTGGAGAGTGCTTCATCCAAAAATACCTCCTCTTCCGCTTCCTTCCTAATCACCTATAGTGCCTGGTTATGCAGCTAAATCTCCCCCTACATCCTAAGCCTAGTTTCCACATCCATGGAGGGCTGTGGTGAGGACAGAGTGAAGCAGTGGGTGAGATGCCTGGCACAGAGGACAGACCCAACAAATGTGAGCTATCCTTATCATCATCACTAATATTTTTTCATATTTGTTTCTGTTTAATCAGTAGTTACTCATTTACAAGATGAGTATATCAAACTTATTTTCAGAGATTTTGTTCTTTTTATTTGCCCCTCACTTAGCTCTTCTGTCTAACACAATGGGCACCAGGAAAGAGAGAACAACTCAAACACCCCAGACTGCTGATCCCCTGTCATGGTTAAGATAAACATGTTGTCATCATGATAGGGGTTTGATTTTCAAGTCTAATGGTCAAACGTCACTATTTCCATTTAGGAACTCTGCCTAAAGTTTAGAGACATTGCCATCAGCTGGATGATGGTTGCAAAATTATGACATTTATTTACTGTGTTAGTTTTCTATTGCAGTGTAACAAATTTAGCAGCTTAAAACAACATGCCTGTATTAGTGCACAGTTCTGAAGGTCTGAAATCTGGGCACTGCAGGGCTGGCTTCTCTTCACAGGGTCTCACAATGCTGAAATCAAAGTGTCAGCTGCGGTTCTCATCTGGGGCCCAGGGCTCTCTTACGAGCTCAGTAGATGCTGGTACAATTCAGTTCATGGTTGTAGAACTGAGGTCCCTGTTTTCTTGCTAGTTTGTTGACTGGGGACCTGTCTCAGCTTCTACAGGCTGCTCCTTTCCACTGGAAATTCACTACATAGCTGTATGCTCTCTTCCAGGCCAGCAGGAATGTTTCTCTCTGATTTCTTTCTTTGCTACCAGTCAGAGAAAACTCTCTGCTCTTAAAGGACACACCTGATTAGAGTGGGCCCACCCAAGGCAATCTCCCTTTTGCCATATCATGTATTATAATCAATAGACTGATATCTCATCATATTCATATATTCCACCCACACTCAAAGAAGAAGGGATTATACAAGGCAAAGATCACTGGAGGTGATCTTACCATTTGATATGCCACATTTACTTACGGAATAGCATTTATTGCACAAAGCCCTGTGGGTACAAAGATAGATTAGATGCTGCCTTTAAATTGTTCATCCTTTAGCACAGCATTGTCCAATACAGGATCCCCCAGCCATATGTGGCTACTGAGCACTCAGAATGTGGCTAATCCAAATCTTTGTGCTGTAGGTGTAAAATGCACCTGGCTTTCAAAGGATTAGTAACCCCCACAAAATGGAGAATACCTCATCTCATTTATATGTTAATTAGACATCAAAGTGATAATATTCAGGATACATTGGTTTCAATAAAATATATTATTAAAATTAATTCTGCCTGTTCCTTTTTACTTTTTAAAAGTATCTGTTTCAAAAACTTAAAATCACAAATGTAGTTCACGTTATTGGACATTATGGGTCTGGACCAAGAAACAGACAAGCACTTCCATGCATACCAGGTACCCTGAGAGGAGAGTGTCAGTGGCATTTGGGCACAAAAAGAGTAAGTGGTCAGTTTAGCTGGGGAAGAGAGTACAAATAGAAAAGGCTTCAACCACTTGGTTTCCTATTCACAGCAGACAAGGTAGAGCCACTTTCCCACAAAACAGTCTTTTTTCAATAGGTGGAAATTCTTTATATGAACCTGCAATTACTAGTGAATTTTTTATTTTAGAAGACACAATTCAGAGCAAGGTTTTAAAACAAATACAAATGCCCAAATACAAGTTAACACTTTCATGATCAACCTTTAACTGTTTTTCATCCACCTGGACCTTCCTCTTCTTTCTTTTGTTTCCCTAGCAGACAAAGCCAACTCTCTTTCTGAGGTACTTCCTAGGCTCAAAACTTCAAGGCTGTCATGGGGGAGGGTCGCCTGTCTTCAAAAGTCCTTGCAGGCAGTATTTCTCTGGCTTTTGATCTCTCCAGTAGAAGGCAGCTATTACCAGTTTTATTAGAAAGCAGTTAATACCTTCTGGGCCCTCCCAATTAGTTCAAAGAGCTCTTGTTTGGCTTCCCTGACTTATGACAAATCAGAAAAAGAAATGTTGAAATGTGATCTATAAATTTTTTCTATAATGGCCTTTTTTTTTCCTTTGGGAGATTTTCTGTCTAGTCTTTTTAGACTAGACCCTGCTTCCCAGAAAGACCCATATGAATACTGTTTCCTCACTATACAAATATTGCAAGCAATTAATACCTGCTAAGCAGATGCTATATATTAGATGCTGTACTAAGCATTTATATACTCTCATTTAATCTTTACAACTCAAAAAGAAAATAATACTAATAATTACTGAGTACTTGCTATGTGGTTTATTTGTGATGAATTTAAGGATTAAATAAGACAAAATATGGGAAGTGCTAATATACGAATTTAAGGATTTAATAAGACAAAATATGGGAAGTGCTAATATACGAATTTAAGGATTTAATAAGACAAAATATGGGAAGTGCGTGGCACTGGCAGAAGTGTTCAGTAATGTAAACTAACATTTAATCTTCACAAAGATCTAGTGTCATGAATTCTATTGTCCATTTCTACCAAGTGCTTAGTGATGCCCGTGGTGCTTCTCAGGGACCACACTGGTCTAGGTCACACAGGTAACAAAGACGTTCACCCCAGCCATTCATACTCTTCACCACTATCAACACTCCCTCTGTCATCTGATGCTAATGGGCCTTAAAATGTCTAAAAATCAACTTAATGTCAGAACTTAGACAACTTCAAACAAATTATAAAAGATTTTTAAGAGAGAGTATAAAATGACTGACTTACTCTACATATTGGTAAATCCTGAACCAAACAGGGCATCAACTCTTTTTCTAAGGAGAATGCCATTCATAAATTCTCATTCGTAAGGGTCCTTTGGCTCACTTCCAGCACTGTATATGCTGATAAAAATGAGTTACATCTTTTCTAAATATGCATGTAGATGGACCTTTCTATGCAAATGCTGGCTTGTTCTTAGAGATGAAGAATACACACTACCCTCACAATAAGGGTTTTCTCCAGAGGAAAGGATGGCTGTGGAACTGAGAGGTTTCAATTAGAATACCAATATTTTTGTTCCTTAAAAAATGGAAACAATTTTGGCAAAATGTTGAGATTTGTTAAAGCTGACTGATAAGTACACAGGTATCTATTATATTATTCTGTACATTTTTCTGAATCTTTAGATTATTTTTTAAATACATATTTTTTTTGAAGACCTTAAAATTACTAGTTAGTAGGAAAAGCACCTGCAGGAAAAACAGACATAGCCCCACCTCCCATGGGAGTCACTGCCCAGAGAAGAAGATGGCCCTGAATCAAATAATCACAGATTGGTACAGAGTTACAAACTGCAATCCATTTTACAAAGCTAAGGTTTAGTATGAGGAAAGCTTTTAACTCTGATACCTGACCTAGACTTTGAGTCAGGAAATGTTTCGCTGAGGAAGTAGAAATTCAGGCCACGTGAATGTTAACTAGGAGAAGAAGGTGGATTGATGCACAGAGAAGGCCAAGTGTTGGGAAGGAGCAAGGAGTTTTCAAAGGAATGAAAACACATCTATAGGTCTGAAGAACAGTGAGCCAATAAAAGGATGACATAAGACAAAGCTTAAGAAGTGAGCAAGGGCCAGACCACGAAGAAGCATAAGGAGGATTGCAGACTTGATCAGTGCCTCAGCAGAATATAATGAACCTTCATTGTCACTTGGAAATAGGTTGAAACTATAAATATTAAAGCCTTGACTATTAAGCATCTACAGCATAACAAGTGGTATACTGGCAAACGGGGTCTCTAAATTAAAAAAAAAGTCCTGGTTGGAGTGTTTGTCAGTTTCTATGGTGACAATATTCCCACCCTTTCTGATTTTAAGCCACCCACATGGTGTTACAGAGCATGAAGCTGTGAAGAAATGGGTAGATAGGCTCACATGAGCTGACACACGCCAGCTTCTGTTTACCACTGTATTTATAACTCAATTCTAGACAAACTCTAAATGGACAGGATATTATGTACTTTGGCATTAGTAGCTGTTGATGACAGACAGAATATAATGCATTTTTTCACAGAGAATATAAAATGTTCTCTTATTTTATGAAGGAGGTCACCAGGATGAATTTTAGGTTTTGCCACTTTAGGTAATCAGAACAAACTTTGATTTCAATCTAACCTCGAGTTTATAAGCCTGTTCATCCTTTGTTTCCTTATGTGTGAAATGAGGAATACCTTGAAGGGATAAAATCTTTATTATATTGTGAAATTAGGTCTTTTATAATCAAGATCTAATTTGTAGTTTAATTGTCAGAGTACGAGGACACAAAAAATTAGCCATAGTGGTTTCTGACTCATAAACAGAAATTTTTCCTCTTCTCTGTGTGTCAGAGAATCACCAGTGAGGTTGGTTAAGTGATTTATTATTTGACTTTGCATTTTCAACACAGCCTACTATGAGGCAGTATCTAATAGGTCAAATATCTGTATAACTAATGTAAGGATTCTTTATATTCAAAATACATTCCATCAGGACATGGGATTAATTCCACAATCAAACTTTTAGACACCTGATTTTCTGGAGCCACTCGAGGTGATGGCATGTTGAGTATGAGGACCTCGGGCATCTCTGACCTTCTAAAAAAGTTTAAAAAGAAAAAAAGATCAGATGTATCTCACAAATCCATATTCAGTACACCATAGGCATTTTCAGTACCTTTAATAAACCAGATTACACAGAAGGTAGAATTTCCTGATTGAGAAGGGCTTTTTTAAGACTGCAATTTAAGAGTGGTCTCCTTGACAAAGGGTATGAGGCAGAATCTTTCAGTATCTTTGACAATGGGCCACAATTTATTTTGTAAAGTATTCATATATGATTCATTTATTGCACAAAATAAAAGTGAATGGTGGCACATGCTTGCATGGAATATCATTTGAAATCTCTCCAAGGACTTGTTATTACTTTAAAAACAGCTCATTACAATAATTTATTGTGAAATCTTATTCATTTGTGCTTGCTTCAAGGAACATTCTTGGAACCCCAAAGAGCCACCCAGGGACACATGGCCATGGATTGGCCATATTGCTCTGAGAGACTTTCTAAATTTTGATTATGGACATGAATTTTCACACATACCCCAATTTAAGGAAAATAGTAGAATAAATTACCATGTACCCATCATCACCTAGTTTAATAATTATCAGTTCATAGTTGATCTTGTTTTATCTTTACCCCCACCCCCTTCCTTTTCATCCAGCCCCACAGTGAATTCCTGAAAGCTTTCAAAGGAAGTCATGCAATCTTACCCTGTGGCAATAACAACGACTCACATTCCCTTCTGGAGACTTGACTTCTTTGTAACCTTAAGTTTGAGCATAACCATCAAAGAAGGAATGAACACATTTTCCAAGGCATTCTGTCTACATGCTCAGGGTTTTTCATCATTTAAAAGAGTAACATTTTCAACTGTAACTGAAGTGACTCACCAAGCCAAAGAGTGGGTCAGTGAGGACATAAAACACTTTCCAGTTTAACCTGCTCTTTTGACTGTGAGCACCAGGATAGTCATCTTGCTGGAAATCTCTCCCTGGCCTTTCTGTAGTGAGAGACACTATTTACCAAATCCTGAACCCTACCAGTATAGTAACAAATAGTTTCAACAATTACTGCAGTGATTTTCAATTTTTGGAGAGTTTAACTTTAAATCAAATTCAAAAGTAAGTTCACACCTTTACTTTAGAAGTAAAGTAAATCACTGGAAAAAGCACAGGGGAGATACAAAGATTGGTTCTCTAAACCAGCAATTCTGTATCTATCAATTTTTCTTAAAGACATATTCAAGCAAGTCTCAAAAGATTTGCATATTAGGGTGTTTATTGCAATAGATTGAATAATAGGAAAATATTGGAAATAATATCTAACAACAAAGAATTGTGGAAATAAACTATGAAACATTCAATAATGGGATATGAGGCCTTGAGGAATAATGGGGAAAGGCTGTGACATAGTAAGTAAAAAGGAAATGTTATCTTTAATAAATCGTAAAACCAAGTGAGATGACTGAAGAACCAATAGATTAAAAGAGACTTACAAGAAATATTAACCTATTGCCATGTATTGTATTACCTTTCTAAATCCAAGCATTGGTGCATGTGTGTGCATGCGTGCACACACACATACACACACACACACACAAATTGAGTAAATGTGATCAATGACCAGTTATTGAATGATATTATGGAATTTTTTATGATTATTTTTTAAATGTGATAAGGATATATTATTATTTTTTTAAGTTCTACATTTAGAGATGATATGTTACACTGATAGCATTGTAAAGCCATAGACAGAACAAGATTAACAGAGTTTGAGAGTTCATTCATTATACTCTACTCTCTACTTATGCACATGTTTAAAATTATGCACTGTAAAAAATGTTTTAACTTTCATTCAAGATGGTGGCATGAGAGATGAGATAGAGAAATCCTCCCAAAACCACATATAATACAAAAATATAGTTAATACAACTAATCCTAAAAGAGCAACAGGAAAGAAGCCTGCACCAGAATGCATACACCTGGAGAACACAGCAGACATCACGAAACAGGGTAAGGTACCAAAGCCTTGATCCAGAAGGACTCAAGCCCTTCCCCCACCCCAGATCACCAGCAGGTGGAGGAGAAACAGAGCGGGGAGGAGGTGGAATCTTAGGACTGCTGAACACCCAGCCCTGGAGATCTGCTTTGGGAGCACAGACCTACATTGCATGGTGCTCTGGAGATTGGTGGGGTTTGGAAAGCTAAGATAGGCAGAATACTTGGAGAGACTGAGATTCCAGCTGTTTGTAGAGGACAGGGATCCACATCCGGCCACCCTGGGATAAAGGAAAGCCGGGCAGTCTGAGAGGCTTCCTGGCAGCCACAGGGCTGCTGAAGGGGCGGGGACTGCATAGAGCTTGCTGCGTGGGGGAAGGGATAGGTGGACAGGGTTGTCTGGGCATGCTCTGCCCAGCAGGTTGGGAACCTTCGGGAGCTTCTGGAGCTTGGTCCCCCTGGCTGACTGCTCAGCTCTGAGGGCCCCCACTGTGATATGCAGTTGGCTGCACCTGCCTCCTGGCCTGCCAGCACCATCTCACAAACCAGCAGTCCCTGCCCTGGCATCAGGCCAGCTGGAGGGAGGCCTCACCTACCACAGCTATAGGTGCAAAGCACAGAGGCTTACACCTGTGTTCTCGGCCCACTGGTTCTGACAGTAGAGACAGGCACTGCAGCTGGGAAGCAGGAAACAGCTCTTTCCTACCCCCAGGCACCAGCACTGCTCCCCTGCAAACCCCGACATCACTCCAGGGGCTGAGCAGCTCCAGAGGCTAGAGCTTCTGGGCACTAAAAGGTGCCACATACAAATATGAAATGTCAAAAGAACCTGGTTCAAACAAAAATCTCAGAAACATCAGAAAAAGGGCCAAATGAAACTGAACTCACCAATCTTCCTGAAACAGAGTTTAAAATAAAAATCATAAACATGTTCATGGAGGTACAGAAAAATATTCAAGAACTCAGGGAATAATTTAGGATGGAGACTCAATCACTAAGAAATACCATATCTGAAATGAAACATACAATGGAGGGATTTAAAAGCAGATTAGATGTAGTAGAAGAGATGGTAAATAGGATAGAAATTACAGAAGAGGAATACAAAGAAGCTGAGGCACAGAGATAAAAAGGATTTCTAAGAATGAAAGAATATTGAAAGAACTGTGTGACCAATCCAAACAGAACAATATTCGCATTATAGGGGTACCAGAAGAAAAAGAGAGAGGAAAAGGGATAGAAAGTGTCTTTGAGAAGGTAATTTCTGAAAACTTCCCCAATCTAGGGAAGGAGATAGTCTCTCAGGCCATGGAGGTGCACAGATCTCACAACACAAGGGACCCAAGGCAGACAACACCAAGACATATAATAATTAAAATGGCAAAGATCAAGGATAAGGACAGACTATTAAAAGCAGCCAGAGAGAGAAATAAGGTCACGTACAAAGGAAAACCCATCAGGCTATCATCAGACTTCTCAACAGAAACCTTACAGGCCAGAAGGGAGTGGCATGATATATGTAATGCAATGAAGAAGAAGGGCCTTGAACCAAGAATGCTCTACCCAGCAAGATTATCATTTAAATTTGAAGGAGGGATTAAACGTTTTTCAGATAAGCAAAAGCTGAGAGAATTTACCTCCCACAAACCACCACTACAGTGCATTTTGGAGGGACAGCTATAGATGGTAGTATTCCTTAGGCTAAAGATCTATCACCAGGGAAAATAAAACTACAGCAAACAAAGTAGAAAAATTAATTACTAAGCAGATGCAAAATCAAATCAACTACCCTCAAAGTCAATGAAGGGGATAGACAAAGAGTACAGATTTTGATACCTAATATATAAAGAATGGAGGAGGAAGAAAAAGGAAGAAAGGAAAAAAAGAACCTTTATGTTGTGTTTATAATAGCATACTAAGTGAGTTAAGTTAGACTGACAGATAGTAAGGGAATTACCCTTGAACCTTTGGTAACCATGAATCTAAAGCCTGCAATGGCAATAAGTACATACCTATCGATAATCACCCTAACTGTAAATGGTCTGAATGCACCAACCAAAAGACAAAGAGTCACTGAATGGATAAAAATACAAGACCCGTCTATATGCTGCCTACAAGAGACTCACTTCAAACCCAAAGACATACACAGACTGAAAGTAAAGGGATGGAAAAAGATATTTCATGCAACTAATAGGGAGAAAAAAGCAGGAATTGCAGTACTTCTATCAAACAAAATAGACTTCAAAACAAAGAATGTAACAAGGGGAAAAAAGGACATTACATAATGATGAAGGGGTCAAACAAGAGGATATAACTATTCTAATGCACTCAACACAGGATCACTGACATATGTGAAACAAATACTAACAGAATTAAAGGGGGAAATAGAATGCTAACCATTCACTTTAGGAGACTTCAACATTCTACTCACTCCAAAGGACAGGTCAACCACACAGAAAATAAGTAAGGAGACAGAGGCACTGAACAACGTATTAGAAAAGATAGACTTTACGGACATCTACAGAACACTCAACCCAAAAGGAGCAGTATACACATTCTTCTCAAGTGCACATGGAACATATTCAGGAATAGATCATATACTAGGCCACAAAAAAAGCCTCGGTAAATTCAAAAAGATTGAAATTGTACAAACCAGCCTCTCAGAGCACAAAGGTATGAAACTAGAAATAAATTACACAAAGAAAAAGCCTACAAACACATGGAGGCTTAACAACATGCTCCTAAATAACCAATGGATCAATGACCAAATGAAAACAGAGATCAAGCAATATATGGAGACAAATGACAACAATAATTCAACACCGCAAAATCTGTGGGACACAGTGAAGGCCGTGTTAAGAGGGAAGTACACTGCAATACAGGCCAACCTCAGGAAAGAAGAACAATCCCTTATGAACATTCTAAACTCACAATTAATAAAACTAGAAAAAGAAGAACAAATGAGGCCCAAAGTGAGTAGAAGGAGGGACATAATAAAGATTAGAGCTGAAATAAATAAAATTGAGAAGAATAAAACACTAGAAAGAATCAGTGAAAGCAAGAGCTGGTTCTTTGAGAAAATAAACAAAATAGATAAACCCCTAGTCAGACTTATCAAGAAAAAAAAAGAGTCTACACACATTAACAGGATCAGAAATGAGAAAGGAAAAATCATTGATACCACAGAAATACAAAGAATTATGAGAGAATACTATGAAAAATTATATACTAATAAACTGGATAACCTAGAAGAACATGGACAACTTTTTAGAAAAATACAACCTTCCAAGGCTAATCCAGGAAGAAACAGAAAATCTGAATAGACCAATTACCAGCAAGGAAATTGAATTGGAAATCAAAAAACTACTTAAAAACAAAATGCCTGGACTAGATGGTTTCACTGCTGAATTTTATCAAACATTTAGTGAAGGCCTTATACCTATCCTCCTAAAATTTTTCCAAAAAGTAGAAGAGGAGTGAATACTCCCAAACTAATTCTATAAGGCCAGCATCACTCTAATACCAAAAACAGGAAAAGACAACACAAAAAAAGAAAATTACAGACCAATATCCCTGATGAAAATAGATGTAAAAATACTCAACAAAATATTAGCAAACAGAATTAAAAAATACATCAAAAGCTCATCCATTATGATCAAGTAGGATTTATTCAGGGATGCAAGGATGGTACAACATTTGAAAATCCATCAACATCATCCACCACATCAACAAAAAGGACAAAAGCCACATGATCATCTCCATAGATGCTGAAAAAGCATTTGACAAAATTCCATCCATTCATGATAAAAACTCTCAACAAAATGGGTACAGAGGGCAAGAAGTTCAAAATAATAAACGCCAAATATGACAAACCCACAGCCAACACCATACTTAACAGCGAGAAGCTGAAAGCTTTTCCTTTAAGATAGGGAACAAGACAAGGATGCCCAGTCTCCTCACTTTTATTCAACATAGTTCTGCAATTCCTAGCCATGACAATCATACAACAGAAAGAAATAAAAGGCATCCAGATTGGCAAGGAAGAAGTAAAACTGTCCCTGTTTGTGGATGACATGATATTGTACACAAAAAGCCCTAAAGAATCCACTCCAAAACTACTAGATCTCATATCTGAATTCAGCAAAGTTGCAGGATACAAAATTAATATGTAGAAATCTGTTGCATTCCTATACACTAATGATGAACTAGCAGAAAGAGAAATCAGGAAAACAATTTCATTCACAATTGCATCAAAAAGAATAAAATACCCAGGAATAAACCTAACCAAGGAAATGAAAAACCTATACTCTGAAGACTACAAACTACTCATGAGGGACATTAAAGAAGATACCAATAAATGGAAGCACATCCCATGCTCCTGGACAGGAAGAATTAATATTGTCAAAATGGCCATCCTGCCTAAAACAATCTACAGATTCAGTGCAATCCCTATCTAAATACCAACAGCATTCTTTAATGAACTAGAGCAAATAGTTCTAAAATTCATATGAAACCACAAAAGACCCCAAATAGCCAAAGCAATCTTGAGAAGGAATAATAAAGAGGGGTGATTATGCTCCCCAACTTCTAGCTTTACTACAAAGCCATGGTAATCAAGACAATTTGATACTGGCACAAGAACAGACCCATAGACCTATGGAACAGACTAGAGAGCCTAGATATAATCCCAAGCATATATGGTCAATTAACATACAATAAAGGAGCCATGGATATACAATGGGGAAATGACAGCCTCTTCAACAACTGGTGTTGGCAAAACTGTACAGCTACATGCAAGAGAATGAAACTGGATTATTGTCTAACCCCATACACAAAAGTAAACTCAAAATGGATCAAAGACCTGAATATAAGTCATGAAACTATAAAACTCTTAGAGGAAAACATAGGCAAAAATCTCTTGAATGTAAACATGAGTAACTTTTTCCTGAACACTTCTCCTCAGGCAAGGGAAACAAAATAAAAAATGAACAAATGGGACTACATCATGCTGAAGAGCTTCTGTACAGCAAATGACACCATCAGCAGAACAAAAAGGCATCCTACAGTATGGGAGAATATATTTGTAAATGACATATCCGACAAGGGGTTAACATCCAAAATATATAAAGAACTTACATGCCTCAACACCCAAAAGCAAATAACCCTATTAAAAAATGGGCAGAGGATATGAACAGACAATTCTCCAAAGAAATTCAGATGGCCAACAGGCACATGAAAAGATGCTCCACATTGCTAATTATCAGGGAAATGTAAATTAAAACCACAATGAGATATCACCTCACACCAGTTAGGACGGCCAACATAGAAAAGACTAGGAACAACAAATGCTGGCAAGAATGCAGAGAAAGGGGAACCCTCCTACACTGCTGGTGGGAATGTAAACTAGTTCAACCATTGTGGAAAGCAGTATGGAGATTCCTCAAAAAACTCAAAATAGAAATACCATTTGACCTAGGAATTTCCCTCCTAGGAATTTACCCTAAGAATGCAGCAGCCCAGTTTCAAAAAGACATATGCACCCCTATGTTTATTGCAGCACTATTTACAATAGCCAAGATACAGAAGCAACCTAAGTGTCCATCTGTAGATCAATAGATAAAGAAGAGGTGGTACATATACACAGTGGAATATTATTCAGCCATAAGAAGAAAACAAATCCTACCATTTGCAACAACATGAACGGAGCTGGAGGGTATTATGCTCAGTGAAATAAGCCAGGTGGAGAAAGACAAGTACCAAATGATTTCACTAATTTGTGGAGCATAAAAACATAGCAAAAACTGAAGGAACAAAACAGCATCAGACTCACAGAACCCAAGAATGGACTAACAGTTACCAAAGGGAGTGGGGACTGGGGAGGGTGTGTGGGTAGGGAGAGATAAGAAGAATAAGGGGCATTAGGATTAGCACACATAATATAGGGGAGGGAGCACAGGGAAGGCAGTATAGCACAGAGAAAACAAGTAGTGACTCTATAGCATCTTACTATGTTGTTGGACAGTGACTGTAATGGGGTTAGTGGTAGGGACTTGATAATGGAGGGAATCTAGTAACCACAATGTTGCCCATGTGATTTTATATTAATGATACAAAAAAAATCCACTGAAAAATGTTTTCAAGTTATAGAACAGTTTGTATATCATAACCCTATTTATTAACTTATCTTAGGTATCTTTTTTCTTATTCTTCTATATAAAACACGATGCAGTTATTTAACTTAGACAATAATATGCTTTTTCTAATAAAAATTATTTAACAACTTGAACTAATTTATAATAATCATTAATCACCCAAAATTTGCTGTTTTCTTATTATTTCTGAGTTTAATAGTTCATAAACTGTTAAAAATAACACCATAAGACAAAGTCACAATTGTTTCAAACTCAATTTGTTGACCTTCTATTATCTTAAAGGCCACACAACAGTTCTGAAGTGATTTTATTCTGTGGCCTTGGAGCAATTCATGCCCAAAGCATGCAAAGAGATAAGCACAAGAATTTTGAAATCCTAGGCTTTCAAATTTCAATACAAATAAGACTTTCATAAACAAAACAAGGAAGTAAACTAAATTTCCTAACAGGTGAGTATAGAGAAAAACACAAGAACTTATTTTATACAAATGATTTGGATAGTTTATACAATTTTCAGGACAATTTTACCTGAATTAGTAAGAATAATTTTCGAGGTACCTATTTTGCTTTTGCTTTGTTAAGGTGGCTGGATTTACCTTAGGAAAAAAGTCACCAAGACATTACATTTTCAAACTCCTAAAAGATATTTAAGCCTTAAGTAGCCTTCTGGAAAGTGACTAACCATACTAAATGGAATTAGGATAAATCAAATGTAATGAACTTAGATTATCAGAGCCTCTGTTGATTGGAATGTGCCATGTAACTTGCCCCTCCTTAAACACTCAACCCAGCTTCTGTGTGCAGTAAAGAGCAATTTGGAAATTGGATTTTTGTGATCCCGCTTCTGTTTAAAGGCTCCAAACTGTGTAACTGACTAAAAAATTCTGCTTTGCTTCTAATCTGGTCTCCCCTTTCTGGCCCTCTCAACTACAGGCCCAGTCCCATTTTTGGTAATTAAGTTTTGTCCCACTCAAACTCCTGAACCTGTTAATCCTCTGCCCAAGAATAAGTCTTCACCTGGAGATGAGTCTTGGGTGGGCCTTCTGCCCTGCCCTGCAGCCACATGGGTGCAGGGAGCAGCAGGTTTCTCCCATAATCTCTTTCTTCTCCAACAGCACCTCAGCACGTCTGTTTTGGTTTTCTGATTGCTCCCCTGGTCAACATCCAAAGAGAAGAAGCCCTGAGTCTCAGCCTTCTGCTCCCAGTGTGGCCCTTATCTTTATTCCTCTAAGTAACCCTGAGGGCTGACTTCCTACAAAAGGGACCACCTGGAACCACAGTGCCCCCTGGTGGATGCTGTTCTTCCTGCCTGGAATTTCCTGCAACCGGCTGGCCCCGCATTCAACTTGCAGCACCTCCACAGAGGGGTACTGAACTGTAATTTGCCATCTCTGTAAAAAGCATGATTAAGTGGGGGGAGTCTAGTAAACATAATGTTCATAATGTTTCTCATGTAATTGTAGATTAATGATACAAAAAAAAAAAAATCATGATTAAGACTGTGAGACAACCCTCAGTGGTGTGCTCACTGATATATTTTCAGGCTTTTTACAAGTTGGACTGTTAAACAGTCATTACTAAAAGTTAAGTCATAAACTTACAATTAATTTACATTAAAAACAAAGTTCATAAATACTCAGAACTCATCACTTCTTAATAACCTTGCTGGCATGTTATCTACATCTACTGTTATCTGGATGGTAGAAATGGCTCCACTTGTCAAATAATGGTTGAATTGCAACCATAGGTTTGCTGTGGCTACAAAAGTAGAGCAAAAATCAATAGAAGCATTCAATGAATATCAGTTGGCTAATGGAGCTTAAAGGGAATTGCATATTTTATTATTATTTATAAACTGTGCACTACACACCTTATATATCAGTAAAATTTATAGATTGATATACTTTTTTGTTTCCAGACAGACAACAAATTGTTAAACATTTCAAAGCAGATTACAGTATCCCTTTCTCCTACTTTAAGGCCAATTCTATAGTCTCATTAAATTCTCCTGGTTCGCTCACCTCCCCTCACTAAGGGTATGAAGCCCATATCCAACCCCTCCTGATTTATCTTGGCCAGCTGAGGGGACAGCCATTGGCATAACACACCAAACCTCTTCTGCACCCTCACACATTACTCCCCAAGGAGGTGAACTGACTTACCTGGTTGGTGAGTTTAGAAAGAGAAAGGTCATGCCTGGCCTAGTTTCTGCCTCTGTACCTTTTCTGGGGAGCTACCCACAGGGGACATCCTTCTACACATGGGGAATCCTGCCAGGTTCTGGTGTTGCCTGAGGCTGTTGAGTAAATTGGTCAAATTCTGGAGTCTGCTGTTAAGAATTCTACTTGCTCAAAGATAGAAGCTGTGCTCTATAAAATGGCAGTGATTAGTAATATAGGGCATATACTGGACACCATCTGCTGACTCCTTCGTCTTATTTCTCAGTTGCTTCACAATTAAGTGGCGAAAAGGAGTGCTATTTATTAAAGGATCTCAAGTGGGTCCTCTCCATCAGCCCTTGCTCCTGAGGTCACAGAATGCCCTGTGGCTGTGCCCATATGGACATTGGTATGTATAAGCCTTTTCTATGATCAGAAAACGTGCTTGGCAAATTTATTTGATTCCTTTTATTATCAATCTGCGTATATGATAACAATAATAATGTGTACCCAGTTGAGCACCTTTTAAAAGCCAGATCTTGTACATACAAACATAGACCTTGAAAAACAAGTATTTTAATGACCTAGAGTGTTTAAGTAGCTTTTCCAAGTTCCCAAGTGACCAAGCCAGTTGTTTGATTCCAAGACCCTTACTCTTCCCATCACACTTTCTCTCCCTCCTCTTTTTTCTCTCTTTCCTCCCACCCCACCCCTCCAGTCTTCCCTACTCCCCTTTCCGTCTCTCATCCATCCTTCCAGCTTCCCTCATTTCCACATTTTCTAGCCCTTTGACACTACAGAAAACTAAGATAGCATTTGAAACCTCAGAGATTGCAGTACATATATATATATATATATGTATATATATATATATATATATATATATATATATACATATATATAAATTGACAAAGTCTTACCCCAACAGCTGGGCCCTTCAGAACCTTGGCAGCAGGCAGCAGGAAAACTTTGGCTGTCTTTTTAGTCTCTTCCCCAGGCTTCTCATGAGGAATGTCCAGCATCCCTTTCAAGATCCTGGGGGAGGAGGTCACAAAGAAACTAGTGTGTGAAGAGACCACAGGACTTCATCAAGCTGGGGTCTGTCTAGTCTTGACCTGGGGGCTGGACTGTATGTGGAAAATGCAGGCTTCCCTCAAATGGAGAGTTTACTATTACCTCCTACTCAAGATTTCTTTCTCTGGGGTCAATAGTTGTGTAATAGGTTCAGGGACTAAGCAAACAGTTCAGAAATTACTTGGGGGATGACTGAGGCAAAGGGAAAAAGATAAATCAATTGATAGATAGACAGACAGACATCATACATTCTCAATGAGGGTAATATTGCCCCCAAGGGTGAAAACTGGTTCCTGGGGAGAGGGTGAAAATGCCTCATTCTTTTTATATATAAAGCAAGGATTGTTCTCTCTCTATATATATAGTACCTAAAGAAATACACAGCATTATCTGTGGTATTAAAATTTCACGGAGGAGATATTAAGAAAAACATGTCTAAAAAGACTCCTTTAGGGAGCAATAATTTTTTAAATGGTTGAGAAACACTGATTATATAAAAAGCCTAGAAAAGTATGGGACACAGAGTAACTGTTCAATACATGAGAAATGTAGTTGCTATTATCATGGTTAGCTGTTACTATGATTGTCCTACAAACTAATCAGAGGACCATGCCATCCCATCACAGTTGGGGAATGAAGGGTGTTACTTTGGCAAGTTTCCCACATGAAGTTAGCTTAGGTGGATCCTGCATGAGCTAGAGGTCCCTAACTAAAGGTCCCCAGGGTTTTAGAAAATAAGCAAATTTTTGCGCACCACTGGGATGACCTGTGGGATGCCCAGAAACACTTGTGCATGAGGTACAAAAATCCAAAGAACAAGTCAGGACACAGCATGTGTGGGGAGTGCACAGGCTGCCACAAAGCCCACTTTAATCCCCTGAGGAAAGGACATGCTCCCAAATTCAGTTTTTCTCTGGCCAAGTACTCCACCACCAATGTTTGTGCACGTGCATTTGTTTCTCCTCTTTATGGATCTGGCTTCTAGGAGGCAGTCAATGAATGAGTCCATATGGTGTGGGAGCAAATGCTGAACAACTTCTCATGCACACTACATGTGCTCTGCAGGTTGGAGGAAACTAATCCAATGATTATTCTTAAGATGTATGTTTGTGTTACTTTTAGTATACAAATTGGTTTCATTTGTACTATCTTGTTATATCATCATAATTACCCTGTAAGGTCAGTATTATCATCCCCACTTGAAGGATAAAGAAGCTAAGGCTCACCTAAAAAGCCCAAATAATTCTATTAAAAATGGGCAAAGGAAGTGAAGACATTTTTCCAAAAAGGACATATGGATGGCCAACAGACACATGAAAAACTGCTCATCACCATTAATCATCCAGGAAATGCAAATCAAAGCCACAATGAGCTATCACCTCATACCAGTCAGAATGGCTAGTATCAAAAAGGCAAGAAATAACAAGTGTTTGGTTCCTGGGGAGAGGGTGAAAATACCTCACTCTTTTTTATATATAAAGCAAGGATAGTTATCTATATACATATTGTACCTAAAGAAATACACAGCATATCTGTGGCATTAAAATTTCATGGAGGAGATATTAAGAAAAATATGTCTAAAAAGACTCCTTTGGGGAGCAATAACTTTTTTAAATGGTTGAGAAACACTGATTACATAAAAAGCCTAGAAGAGTATGTGAACAGACACATGAAAAAATGCTCATCACCATTAGTCATCCAGGAAATGCAAATCAAAGCCACAATGAGCTATCACCTCATACCAGTCAGAATGGCTAGTATCAAAAAGGCAAGAAATAACAAGTGTTGTTGAGGATGTGGAGAAAAGGGAACCCTCCTATACTGTTGGTGGGAATGGAAAATGGTGCAGCCACCATGGAAAACAATATGGAGATTCCTCAACAAATTAAAAATAGAAATACAAACAACCCAGTAATTCGACTTCTGGGTATTTAACCGAAGAAAACAAAAACACTAATTTGAAAAGATATATGCACCCCTGTGTTTATTGCTACATTATTTACAATAGCCAAGATACAGAAGCAACCTAAGTGGCCACTGATAGAGGAATGGATAAAGAAGATGTGGTATATACACAATGGAATATTACTTGGCCATAAAAAAGAATGAAATCTTGCCATTTGCAACAATATGAACGGACCTATTGGGCATTATGCTAAATTAAATAAGTCAGAGAAAGACAAATACCATATGATTCTGCTAATATGCAGAATCTAAAAAACAAAGCAAATGAACAAACAAAATAGATAAACAGTCTCATAAATACAGAGAACTGGCAACTGCCATAGAGTAAGGGGTGGAGGGATGGGCAAAATAAGTAAAAGGGATAAAGAGGTACAAATTTTCCATTATAAAATAAATAAGTCAAGAAAATGAAAAGTACAGCATAGGGAATATAGTCAATAGCATTGTTATAACTTTGAATGGTAACTACACTTACCCTGGTGAACATTTTGTAATGTATATAATTGTCAAATCACTGTTGTACACCTGAAACTAATATCAAATATCAACTATATTTTAATAAAATATTTTTTAAAACAAGACATGAGGCTAGAAGAGTTCACTTAGTTATCTGCCCTCTTTGGCTACCCAGTAAAAAGCAGCAGAACAAGCCTGCTTTTTATATACTATACCACCTCTAATAATCCTTTCCCATGGAGAAGGAAGTCACATAAAATGGTAAAACTATGGCCGAAAAGTCATTCACTAGGACTTGGGACTCCCTTGTGAGGGATATAGTAATGTCTGTGAATTGACACGATCAAGTCATACAAGAAGTGTTAACTTCATGGAGTATGGATCTAGTATATAGCAGAGCCTGCTGAGACTGGTCAAAGCTATCAACTGCTAGGTTACAGGGAAATGAAAACCCATCAAAATAGAGTGTGGAAGTATTTCAAGATGCTGTGAAATTGGGGACATAAAGGTCTTGGGGCACAAATGTTGAGAACAAAAATATGATATGAATAGGTACACATTTGGTGCAAAGTTGTATCTCAGGGCCATAGCTTCAAATGTAGAAATGATGGGTATTTGACTAAGAATGAAAAGCATTCTTCAAAGATTGAAAAAATGTGTTTAGTCAGACACCAGCTCATCTGGCCAAAAGGACTATAAACGGAAAACAGATGGGAAGGGAGAAAAAAAAACACCTAGATAAAACTGAAATGGGTTTCCATGGATGATATTAAGGAGGGCCTGGGAAGAATTTCAACAGTGAGGGAGGTCCTGAACAATTCAATAAGAATATAACTGGGAAGGACATCAGAAAAAAAATGTAGGCAACAGATGTCCAGATATCATGCACAGAACATGGGCAACATAGTAACCTTGAGATTACAGCAGCCGATGACAAATAAGCCCTCACAGATACCACCGAGAGTTGGTGGGGTGGAATGGATCCATGGGAACAAACAAGGGTGTACTGTGCACAAAAGACCTTTTGGGAGGAGATGGAGCAGTCCTGTAGGCAGTGATAACAACAAATTCAGAGGTATCCCTGAACACTTGGCTGGAGATGAAAGGAGAGAGGAACAGAAATGATGCTTTTGTGGAATCAGAGCCGAGCCACATGGAGGAAAGCCACAAAATTGGCAGACCATGCACAATGGGGATAACATTCTGGATACTTCATTCAGATAAAAGCAGACTTTTCCACTTGCCTTCCTAACATTTCATGTCCTAGTAGATAGATGAAGGAATAAAAATACCTGTGCTCTGCCTGATTCCAACCAATGAGAAGGAGCCATTTGTTGACATGGAAACAATGAGAACATGGGGGAACGTGACCATATCATCTGCAAGGGAGAGCAAAGTTGAGCTGGATAAAATGTGTACAACGGACTTTAGGAAGTTAGACTTTAAAATATTTTAAGAAAATATGGGCATAATTCCACTAGTTTCCAAAGGAAGGCAGTACCAGGAGGTGCTCAGGAGCAAAACCTCAGGCAATTCCAAAGGAAATAGAGTGATGGTACAGAGCTCTTCAAGCTAGGATATAAAATAAACATTCAAAAAGATGGGGGCAAATAACTCTATGAGAATGACATAGAACCACAGAGTAGCAGGAATGTTAAAATCATAGAATCACAGCATGCAGAAATGGTAAGGACTAGAGAAAATGGTAGGAGACCAAGAGAATTATGATAATGGATGGTAGAAAGGATGTACTATTTCTCCAATGCTGTCACATTCCTTTAGGCTCTGATAAGGACTGCAATTGTGGGGCTGAAAATACAAAAGTGGGTAAGAGTATGTTGAAATCCAAGTTTGGGGAAACTGTTACTGATCCCTTTGGAATGTAATCTGGGCTCAAACTTGGTGGTCTACAGTCTGTGGGTCAGTTGGAGATATATCTGCCTATCTCCAAACCTTCTTTCTTCTTCCTAAGTATTACTAATACAATTTCAGCAAGTTGATCTCAAATTCTTGCAGGAGCTTGGGGGTATCATTCTTTCAGGTTAGAGCAACTGATTCAACTTGAACCATCTGCATACTGTCATGTTATATCAGAATTTTAAAACTGGATATATCTGGTTGAATGCTTAAACCTAACTGGCTACAGAAGGACAGTCTCTAAAGTCCTTAGCAGGATCCTGTTGTCTAGAGTGGTTTCTCTTGAAAGATTTTGGTAAAATGAGTGTCATTGCCTTTTATAACAATTACAGAGTTAGCCCATAGTCAATGCACCATTTTATGAAGTTCAAGAATAGGCAAACCCGATCTGCGTGGATGTAACTCATTATAAAGGTTGCCAGGATGGATAGGGGAAAGGATGGAATCAAAAGGGACCCTAGTGCACTTCCTCAAATGGTGGCATACTCCATTTTTCCAATGGGGTTGTTGGTTACACGGATTTGTCAACTCATCAAATTGCTACTGTCACTGATTGTAATTATGCTTCTATAAATACATAAAAAGTATATAATAAGTCTGGGCAATGATATTAAGAGACAAAAAAAGGAATGACATCCTCCCATGACAGTAATCAAATGAAGTTAACATAGTCAAGGAATAAGAGGAAAGAAGAGTCACCATTTGAAATTATCAGCGCTCTCAAGTAGACGTAGGGAAAAGTAAGTCTCAGCAACACCCTCAAGTTGTTAATTTCCTATCGGCAAAGTCTTCCACACTGAGGAAACAAGGCATCACTACCTTCTATCCTGTTCCCACTGCACATAACTTCCATACACATAAATATCACGATGGGTGTGTATTAAAAATGCAGTATCTGCATCCATACCTGGAAATTCTGACACAGTAAATCTAGGTTAGAGTCTAGGAATTTGCATTTTTTGTTTGTTTGTTTCTTTCTTCCTTGGTCAGTCTTGGAAGGTTGTATTTTTCTAGGAAGTTGTCCATTTCTTCTAGGTTTTCCAGCTTGTTGGCATATAGGTTTTCATAGTAGTCTTTAATAATTCTTTGTATTTCTGTGGAGTCTGTCATGATTTTTCTGTTCTCATTTCTGATTCTGTTGATTTGTGTTGATTCTGTCTTTCTCTTAATAAGGTTGGCTACAGGCTTATCTATTTTGTTTATTTTCTCAAAGAACCAGCTCTTGGTTTCGTTGATTTTTGCTATTGTTTTATTCTTCTCAATTTTGTTTATTTCTTCTCTGATCTTTATTATGTCCCTCCTTCTGCTGACTTTAGGCCTCATTTGTTCTTCTTTTTCCAGTTTCAATAATTGTGATGTTAGACTATTCATTTGGGATTGTTCTTCCTTCTTCAAGTGTGCCTGGATCACTATATACTTTCCTCTTAAGACTGCTTTCGCTGCGTCCCACAGAAGTTGGGACTTTGTGTTGTTGTTGTCATTTGTTTCTATATATTAATTGATCTCTACTTTAATTTGTTCGTTGATCCATTGATTATTTAGGAGCATGTTATTAAGCCTCCATGTGTTTGTGAGCCTTTTTGTTTTCTTTGTAGAATTTATTTCTAGTTTTATACCTTTGTGGTCTGAAAAATTGGTTGGTAGAATTTCAGTATTTTGGAATTTACTGAGGCTCTTTTTGTGGGCTAGTATGTGGTCTTTTCTGGAGAATGTTCCATGTGCACTTGAGAAGAATGTATATCCTGTTGCTTTTGGATGTAGAGTTCTATAGATGTCTATTAGGTCCATCTGTTCTACTGTGTTGTTCAGTGCCTCCGTGTCCTCACTTATTTTCTGCCCGGTGGATCTATCATTTGGGGTGAGTGGTGTGTTGAAGTCTCCTAGAATTAATGCATTGCAGTCTATTTCCCTCTTTAGTTCTGTTAGTATTTGTTTCACATATGCTGGTGCTCCTGTGTTGGGTGCATATATATTTAGAATGGTTATATCCTCTTGTTGGACTGAGCCCTTTATCATTATGTAGTGTCCTTCTTTATCTCTTGTTACTTTCTTTGTTTTGAAGTCTATTTTGTCTGATATTAGTACTGCAACCCCTGCTTTCTTCTCGCTGTTGTTTGCCTGAAATATGTTTTCCCATGCCTTGACTTTTAGTCTGTGCATGTCTTTGGGTTTGAGGTGAGTTTCTTGTAAGCAGCATATAGATGGGTCTTGCTTTTTTTTTTTTTTTATTGAAGGGTAGTTGACACACAGTATTACATTACATTAGTTTCAGGTGTACAACACAGTGATTCAACATTTATATACATGATAATTCTAGGTACCAGCTATCACCATACCAACTTGTTACAATATTTTGACTATATTCCTTATGCTATACATTACATCCCGGTTACTTATTTATTTTACAATTGGAAGTCTGTTTATATATATACATATTTTTTTTGTGTGTGTGAGGGCATCTCTCATATTTATTGATCAAATAGTTGTTAACAACAATAAATTTCTGTATAGGGGGGTCAATACTCAATGCACAATCATTAATCCACCCCAAACCTAATTTTCGCCAGTCTCCAATCTTCTGATGCATAACGAACAAATTCTTACATGGAGTACAAATTCTTACGTAGTGAATAAGTTACATGGTGAATAGTGCAAGGGCAGTCATCACAGAAGCTTTCGGTTTTGTTCATGCATTATGAACTATAAACAGTCAGTTCAAATATGAATACTCATTTGATTTTTAAACTTGATTTATATGTGGATACCACATTTCTCTATTATTATTATTTTTAATAAAATGCTGAAGTGGTAGGTAGATACGAGATAAAGGTAGAAAACAGAGTTTAGTGTTGTAAGAGAGCAAATGTAGATGATCAGGTGAGTGCCTGTAGACTATGTGTTAATCCGAGCTAGACGAGGGCAATAAACATCCATGTATGCAGAAGATTTCTCTCAGAACATGAGGGGGGAGGTTCTAAGACTCACCTCTGTTGATCCCCAATTTCTCACCTGATGGCCCCCCTGCGACTGTGCCTGTCTTAGGTTGTTCCTCCCTTGAGGAATCTTACCCGTCTCTGGCTAACCAGTCATCTTCCGGGGCCATACAGGGAAATGTTAAGTTGGTAAGTGAGAGAGAAGCCTTATTGTTTGAAAAGGTTAGCTTTTTACTTCTTTGCATATTTATGCCCTGTGGCTTCTATGCCCAGCATTTGTCTTGAGGTGTCTTTACCACTTGGAAGAATTATGATACTCGGTAAATTCGACATGTGGCACGAGTTCTATTTAAAGGTTGTGATTAGGTAGGAAGAAGAAAAGCTATAGAAGTAGCAGGCAGAAGAAAACCTGGAAAGATTGATTATTTCTTTGACATATCTTCTGGTAGAGTAACTTCAGCATGGATAGGTTTTAAACTACTAATTAAATTGTGCACACACATTAACATAATAGGAATATAGTTACATAACCAAAGCATACCTGTAATTACCAGCCATCTCCAGTGAAACCAAGAAAACCAGTTAGGCACCTTAGGCATTTGTGAAAAATTATCTATGATATGGTGGATATTGTCCAACTGAACTTGAACAATCTGAGAGAATTCAGATAAATTAGAACAACCCATTCCTGGGGACTGTTCACATCCCATATGTTCTTTTAACAGTAAATAGTCTGTGGTTGTAAGATTTTGGAGTGCTACAATTTGCACTTCTCCTAATTCTTGGTTGAGTTCCAACAGTATAGATCCAGTCCAATTTGTTGTTTTACTGTATGCACAGGCCAGCTTAGATATCTCCTTCATCCTTCCCATGGCAAGTCCAGGAACTGGTGGGATGAGTGCATCTACAGCTGTAGCAGTGCGTGGATCTTTGTTGGGGTTTTTTTTTTTTTTTTTTTTTTGCTGATCATCTTCTGTCATGAGTCCTCCCGAGAGTGCTGATGTTGGAAGTTCTTTTTCATATCGTATCTTAGTTCATTTTCGGGGTAGCCAAATTAGGCTTTGATCTTCTGTATAAACACAAACAGACCCTTTGCCTACACTTTTATATGCCCTTTATATCATTGTGTAGAACTCATTGGAGGTCACCACACAGGAACTGTTTTTTTTTTTTATCATTAATCTACACTTACATGACGAATACTTTGTTTACTAGGCTCTCCCCTATACGAGGTCCCCCCTATGTACTCCTTTACAGTCACTGTCCATCAGCATAGCAAAATGTTGTACAATCACTACTTGTCTTCTCTGTGTTGTACAGCCCTCCCCTTTCTCCCACCCCGCTATGGATGCTAATCTTAATACCCCTCTTTTTCTACCCCCCCTTATTGCTCCCTACCCACCCATCCTCCCCAGTCCCTTTCCCATTGGTACCTGTTAGTCCATTCTTGACTTCTGTGATTCTGGTGCTGTTTTGTTCCTTCAGTTTTTCCTTTGTTCTTATATTCCACAGATAAGTGAAATCATTTGGTATTTCTCTTTCTCCACTTGGCTTGTTTCACTGAGCATAATACCCTCCAGCTCCATCCATGTTGCTGCAAATGCTTGGATTTGCCCTTTTCTTATGGCTGAGTAGTATTCCATTGCATATATGTACCACATCTTCTTTATCCATTCATCTATCGATGGACATTTAGGTTGCTTCCAATTCTTGGCTATTGTAAATAGTGCTGCGATAAACATAGGGGTGCACTGATCTTTCTCATACTTGATTGCTGCATTCTTAGGGTAAATTCCTAGGAGTGCAATTTCTGGGTCAAATGGTATGTCTGTTTTGAGCATTTTGATGTACCTCCATACTGCTTTCCACAATGGTTGAACTAATTTACATTCCCACCAGCAGTGTAGGAGGGTTCCCCTTTCTCCACAGCCTCACCAACATTTGTTGTTGTTTGTCTTTTGGATGGCAGCCATCCTTACTGGTGTGAGGTGATACCTCATTGTAGTTTTAATTTGCATTCCTCTGATAATTAGCGATGTGGAGCATCTTTTCATGTGTCTGTTGGTCATCTGTATTTCTTTTTTGGAGAACTGTCTGTTCAGTTCCTCTGCCCATTTTTTAATTGGGTTATTTGTTTTTTGTTTGTTGAGGCGTGTGAGCTCTTTATATATTCCAGACGTCAAGCCTTTATCGGATGTGTCATTTTCAAATATATTCTCCCATACTGTAGGGTTCCTTTTTGTTCTATTGATGGTGTCTTTTTCTGTACAGAAGCTTTACAGTTTAATATAGTCCCACTTGTTCATTTTTGCTGTTGTTTTCCTTGCCAGGGGAGATATGTTCAAGAAGAGGTCACTCATGTTTATGTCTAAGAGGTTTTTGCCTATGTTTTCTTCCAAGAGTTTAATGGTTTCGTGACTTACATTCAGGTCTTTGATCCATTTTGAGTTTTACTTTTGTATATGGGGTTAGACAATGGTCCAGTTTCATTCTCCTACATGTAGCTGTCCAGTTTTGCCAGCACCATCTGTTGAAGAGACTGTCATTTCGCCATTGTATGTCCATGGCTCCTTTATCAAATATTAATTGACCATATATGTCTGAGTTAATGTCTGGATTGTCTAGTCTGTTCCATTGGTCTGTGGCTCTGTTCTTGTGCCAGTACCAAATTGTCTTGATTACTATAGCTTTATAATAGAGCTTGAAGTTGGGGAGTGAGATTCCTCCCTACTTTATTCTTCTTTCTCAGGATTGCTTTGGCTATTCGGGGTCTTTTGTGTTTCCATATGAATTTTTGTATTATTTGTTCCAGTTCATTGAAGAATGTTGCTGGTAATTTGATAGGGATTTCATCAAATCTGTATATCGCTTTGGGCAGGATGGCCATTTTGACGATATTAATTCTTCCTAGTCATGACCATGGGATGCGTTTCCATTTGTTAGTGTCCCCTTTAATTCCTTTTAAAAGTGACTTGTAGTTTTCAGAATATAAGTCTTTCACTTCTTTGGTTAGGTTTATTCCTAGGTATTTTATTTTTTTTGATGCAATTGTGAATGGAGTTGTTTTCCTGATTTCTCTTTCTGTTGGTTCATTGTTGGTGTATAGGAAAGCCACAGATTTCTGTGTGTTGATTTTGTATCCTGCAACTTTGCTGTATTCTGATATCAGTTCTAGTAGTTCTGGGGTGGAGTCTTTAGGGTTTTTTATATACAGTATCATGTCATCTACAAATAGTGACAGTTTAACTTCTTCTTTGCCAATCTGGATTCCTTGTATTTTTTTGTTTTGTCTGATTGCCGTGGCTAGGACCTCCAGTACTATGTTAAATAACAGTGGGGAGAGTGGGCATCCCTGTCTAGTTCCCGATCTCAGCGGAAATGCTTTCACCTTCTCGCTGTTCAATATAATGTTGGCTGTGGGTTTTTATTAGATGGCCTTTATTATGTTGAGGTACTTGCCCTCTATTCCCATTTTGCTGAGAGTTTTTATCATGAATGGATGTTGAACTTTGTCAAATGCTTTTTCAGCATCTATGGAGATGATCATGTGGTTTTTGTCTTTCTTTTTGTTGATGTGGTGGATGATATTGATGGACTTTCGAATTTTGTGCCATCCTTGCATCCCTGGGATGAATCCCACTTGGTCATGGTGTGTGATCGTTTTGATGTATTTTTGAATTCGGTTTGCCAAAATTTTGTTGAGTATTTTTGCGTCTACATTCATCAGGGATATTGGTCTGTAGTTTTCTTTTTTGGTGGGGTCTTTGCCTGGTTTTGGTATTAGGGTGGTGTTAGCTTCATAGAATGAGTTTGAGAGTATCCCCTCCTCTTCTATTTCTTGGAAAAGTTTAAGGAGAATGGGTATTATGTCTTCCCTGTATGTCTGATAAAATTCCGAGGTAAATCCATCTGGCCCGGGGGTTTTGTTCTTTGGTAGTTTTTTGATTACCGCTTCAATTTCGTTGCTGGTAATTGGTCTGTTTAGATTTTCTGTTTCTTTTTGGGTCAGTCTTGGAAGGTTTTATTTTCCTAGGAAGTTGTCCATTTCTCCTAGGTTTCCCAGCTTGTTAGCATATAGGTTTTCATAGTAGTCTCTAATAATTCTTTATATTTCTGCGGGGTCCGTCATGATTTTTCCTTTCTCGTTTCTGATACTGTTGATTTGTGTTGACTCTCTTTTCCTCTTAATAAGTCTGGCTAGAGGCTTATCTATTTTGTTTATTTTCCCGAAGAACCAGCTCTTGGTTTCATTGATTTTTGCTATTGTTTTATTCTTCTCAATTTTATTTATTTCTTCTCTGATCTTTATTATGTCCCTCCTTCTGCTGACCTTAGGCCTCATTTGTTCTTCTTTTTCCAATTTCGATAATTGTGACATTAGACCGTTCATTTGGGCTTGTTCTTCCTTTTTTAAATATGCTTGGATTGCTATATACTTTCCTCTTAAGACTGCTTTTGCTGTGTCCCACAGAAGTTGGGGCTTAGTGTTGTTGTTGTCATTTGTTTCCATTTATTGCTGGATCTCCATTTTGATTTGGTCATTGATCCATTGATTATTTAGGAGTGTGCTGTTTAGCCTCCATGTGTTTGTGAGCCTTTTTGCTTTCTTTGAACAGTTTATTTCTAGTTTAATGCCTTTGTGGTCTGTAAAGTTGGTTGGTAGGGTTTCAATCTTTTGGAATTTACTGAGGCTCTTTTTGTGTCCTAGTATATGGTCTATTCTGGAGAATGTTCCATGTGCACTTGAGAAGAATGTGTATCCTGTTGCTTTTGGATGTAGAGTTCTGTACATGTCTATTAGGTCCATCTGTTGTAGTGTGTTGTTCAGTGCCTCTGTGTCCTTACTTATTTTCTGTCTGGTGGATTTGTCCTTTGGAGTGAGAGGTGTGTTGAAGTCTCCTAGAATCAATGCATTGCATTCTATTTCCTCCTTTAGTTCTGTTAATATTTGTTTCAGGTATGTTGGTGCTCCTGTATTGGGTGCATATATATTTATAATGGTTATATCCTCTTGTTTGACTGAGCCCTTTATCATTATGTAATGTCCTTCTTTGTCTTTTGTGACTTTCTTTATTTTGAAGTCTGTTTTGTCTGATACCAGAATTGCAACACCTGCTTTCTTCTCTCTGTTGTTTGCTTGAAATATCTTTTTCCATCCCTTGACTTTAAGTCTGTGCGCGTCTTTGGGTTTGAGGTGAGTCTCTTGTAAGCAGCATATGGATGGATCTTGCTTTTTTATCCATTCTATTACTCTGTGTCTTTTGATTGGTGCATTCAGTCCATTTACATTTAGGGTGATTATTGAAAGGTATGAATTTATTGCCATTGCAGGCTTTAAGTTTGTGGTTACCAAAGGTTTAGGGTTAGCTTCTTTACTATCTTACTGTCTAACTTAACTCACTTGTTGAGCTATTATAAACACAGTCTGATGATTCTTTATTTCTCTCCCATCTTATTCCTCCTCCTCCCTTCTTCATATGTTGGGTGTTTTGTTCTATGCTCTTTTTAGGAGTGCTCCCATCTAGAGCAGTCCCTGTAGGATGCCCTGTAGAGGTGGTTTATGGGAGGCAAATTCCCTCAACTTTTGCTTGTCTGGGAATTGTTTAATCCCTCCTTCATATTTAAATGATATTCGTGCTGGATACAGTAGTCTTGGTTTGAGGCCCTTCTGTTTCATTGCATTAAGTATATCATGCCATTCTCTTCTGGCCTGTAGGGTTTCTGTTGAGAAGTCTGATGATAGCCTGATGGGTTTTCCTTTGTAGGTAACCTTTTTTTTCTCTCTGGCTGCCTTTAATACTTTGTCCTTGTCTTTGATCTTTGCCATTTTAATTATTATGTGTCTTGGTGTTGCCCTCCTTGGATCCCTTGTCATGGGAGTTCTGTGTACCTCTGTGGTCTGAGAGGCCATTTCTTCCCCTAGTTTGGGGAAGTTTTCAGTAATTATTTCTTCAAAGACATTTTCTATCCCCTTTTCTCTCTCTACTTCTTCTGGAATACCTATAATTCGTATATTGTTCCTTTTCGTTTGGTCACTCAGCTCTCTTAAAATTCTTTCTTTCCTGGAGATCCTTTTATCTCTCTCTGCATCAGCTTCTCTGCGTTCCTGTTCTCTGTTTTCTAGTCCATTAATGGTCTCTTGCATCTCGTCCATTCTGTTTTGAAGTCCTTCCAGAGCTTGTTTTATTTCTGAATTCTCCTTCCTTAGTTCTTGCATATTTCTCTGCAAGTCCATCAGCATGGTTATGACTTTTGTTTTGAATTCTTTTTCAGGAAGACTGGCTAAATCTATCTCCCCAGATTCCTTCTCAGGGGAAGATGTAGCAGATGCTAAGCTGTCTGGGTTAGTCTTGTCTGGATCATATTTTTTTGCCTTTTCATGTTGACAGGTGCTATTGACTGTCAGCTGGGAGGGCCAAAATTTTCACTTGCTACTGGCCTTTCTTTACTGGGACAACTGCGACCCCTAGTGGCTTGTGTTGGGTAACTGCGTGTAGACTGGGTATTTGTGTCTTGCCCGGCCGGAAGGGAGGAATTTCCCTTTCTGTGGGCGGAGTTTGTCTCAGGCTGCTTCTCTGCTTTCGCAGCGCCCGGTGGGGTAATGGATGGGGGGGCTGCTTGACTGTTTGCCTCCGTGAGGGGTCTCAGAACTGTTGCCCAGGGGGTTAGTGCGCCCGGTTTTCCCTGTAATTTCCAGCTGCTGTACTGTGACCTGGGTTGTTTCCATCAAGCTGTTAAGTCCCTGTCCCTTTAAGACTTTCAAAAAGCCCCCGCTTTTCTTTGTCACAGGGGCATCAGCTTCGGCACCCGCTCAGAGGTCTTACTCCCTGTTCCCCCAGTATCCAGGGCCCTCCGCCCACGCACTTTGTCTGTGCTCTGGTGGGGGTGGCTGGGGCTGGGTGTTCAGCAGTCCTGGGCTCCGTCTCCCTCCCGCTCTGCCTATTGTTCTCCCGCCGGGAGCTGGGAGGAGGGGCGCTTGGGTCCCGCCGGGCCCGGGGCTTGTATCTTACCCCTTTCACCAGGCGCTGGGTTCTCGCTGGTGTAGCTGCAGTCTGGCCACTGTCCTGCGTCTTCTGGTCTCTCTTTTAGGGCTAGTTGTGTTTGTTGTATTTTCAAAAGTATATATGTTTTTGGGAGGAGATTCCCACTGTCCTACTCACGCCGCCATGTTGGCTCCGCCCCCCAGGGTCTTGCTTTTTTATCCAATCTATTTCTCTGTGTCTTTTGATTGGTGCATTAAGTCCATTTACATTTAGGGTGACTATTGAGAGATATGTACTTATTGCCATTGCAGGCTTTAAATTCGTGGTTACCAAAGGTTCAAGGTTAGCCTCTTTAGTATCTTACTGCCTAACTTAGCTCACTTATTGAGCTGTTATATACACTGTCTGGAGATTCTTTTCTTCTCTCCCTTCTTATTCCTCCTCCTCCATTCTTCATATGTTGGGTATTTTGTTCTGTGCTCTTTTTAGGGATGCTCCCATCTAGAGCAGTCCCTGTAAGATGCCCTGTAGAGGTGGTTTGTGGGAAGCAAATTCCCTCAGCTTTTGTTTGTCTGGGAATTGTTTAATCCCGCCATCATATTTAAATGATAGTCGTGCTGGATACAGTATCCTTGGTTCAAGGTCCTTCTGTTTCATTGCATTAAATATATCATGCCATTCTCTTCTGGCCTGTAGGGTTTCTGTCGAGAAGTCTGATGTTAGCCTGATGGGTTTTCCTTTATAGGTGACCTTTTTCTCTCTAGCTGCCTTTAGAAATCTCTCCTTGTCCTTGATCTTTGCCATTTTAATTATTATGTGTCTTGGTGTTGTCCTCCTTGGATCCTTTCTGTTGGGGGTTCTGTATATTTCCGTGGTCTGTTCGATTATTTCCTCCCCCAGTTTGGGGAAGTTTTCAGCAATTATTTCTTCAAAGATACTTTTTATCCCTTTTCCTCTCTCTTCTTCTTCTGGGACCCCTATAATACAGATATTGTTCCTTTTGGATTGGTCACACAGTTCTCTTAATATTGTTTCATTCCTGGAGATCCTTTTATCTCTCTCTATGTCAGCTTCTATGCGTTCCTGTTCTCTGGTTTCTATTCCTTCAATGGCCTCTTGCATCTTATCCATTCTGCTTACAAATCCTTCCAATTTGTTTCACTTCTGTGATCTCCTTTCTGGCATCTGTGATCTCCCTCCGGACTTCATCCCATTTCTCTTGCGTATTTCTCTGCATCTCTGTCAGCATGTTTATGATTCTTATTTTGAATTCTTTTTCAGGAAGACTGGTTAGGTCTGTCTCCTTCTCTGGTGTTGTCTCTGTGATCTTTGTCGGCCTGTAGCTTTGCCTTTTCATGGTGATAGGAATAGTTTGCAGAGCTGGGACGAGTGACGGCTGGAAGAACTTCCCTTCTTGTTGGTTTGTGGCCTTCCTCTCCTGGGAGAACAGCGACCTCTAGTGGCTTGTGCTGCGCAGCTGCGCGCAGACAGGGCTTCTGCTTCCTGCCCGGCTGCTATGGAGTTAATCTCCGCTGTTGCTGTGGGCGTGGCCTGGCTCGGGCAGCTACTCCAAAGTGGTGGAGTCGCGTTGGAGCAGGAGAGGCTGGGAGGCTATTTATCTCCATAAGGGTCCTCCCTGCTCCCTGCAGCCCAGGGGTTAGGGTGCCCAGAGGTCCCCGGATTCCCTACCTCTGGATTAAGTGTCCCGCACTGCCCCTTTAAGACTTCCAAAAAGCACTCGCCAAAACAAAACAACAACAAAATAAATAAATAAAAATAAATAAATAAATAAATAATTTTAAAAAAACCTGCTCACTTTTCTTTGTCCTCAGGCGCCGGCCTCAGGCACCCTCTCACCAGCCTTGCTGCCCTGTTTCCCTAGTATTGGAGTCCCTGTCCCTTTAAGACTTCCAGAAAGCACTCACCAAAAAAAAAAATGGCCACTCGCTTTTGTTTGTTCTCCAGCGCCGGCCTCAGGCACCCGCTCACTGGTCTTGCTGGCCTGTTTCCCTAGTATCCAGGACCCCACGCATGCACTGTGTCTGCGCTGTGGTCCGGATGGCTGGGGCTGGGTGTTCAGCAGTCCTGGGCTCCCTCTCCTTCCCAGCTCCGACTCCTCTCCTCCTGCCGGGAGCTGGGGGGAGGGGCGCTCAGGTCCCTCAGGGCTGGGGCTTGTATCTTACCCCCTTCGTGAGGCACTGGGTTCTCGCAGGTGTGGATGTGGTCTGGATGTTGTCCTGTGTCCTCTGGTCTCTGGCTTGTTCTCCGGTGGTAGGTCGAGCACTAGCGTCTCTGCCTCCTCAGAATTTGCATTTTAATGAACATCTGGAGTTGGTAAGATTAAGGTAGAGGTGGTCTCAAAATGGACTTCCACTTCAAAAACCACTTCAGATAATCAATAAAATCGTAAAACCAGCTCCTACTTCCTCTAACTTTAGGCTTTCCAGGCAACCTTCTGATAATAAAGCTTTTTTCCATGCCTTCACAGAGAAAAACATGTTGCTTCTAGCAACCCATGTACTCCAGCTCACATGACAGCATTTGCATTCTAAACAATAAGCATTGGTTTTGTACCTGTCTGGTGATCTCAATAAACATTGGTTTTCCTCTTATAAATGGACATGCTTACCATGCCTACCATGATTTTGAAGCTGTTAAGTCCATCCATTCTTCTTCAGTTTACTCTATTACTTTTGTGCTTGGAAGGTGTGGGTAAAAACTGACATATTTCCAGAACCTCTCACCTGGCCCTACTCATTTTACATAACAATAGATGTTCACCTCTGTGTCTCTGGAGACAAGGAGTGGAGAGAAGCTGTTCCCTCCTTCCCTCTGCTGCCCAGTTGGCCTGGCGCCTGTCAGTCACCGGAACTCTGCCTGTGGACTTTCTCCCAGAAGGGGTGGGGGTATAGGTGAGTGCGCGCCTGAACTGCAGATGAACTGGGAGCGAGAGTATCTGCAGCAGAGGGACGAGGGAGTCAGGCCTCCTGTAAGCGATAATGCGTTTCTCCCATCTAGCTTTTCCCTTGCCTGTTAGCTTCACTGGTTTCACTAGTTTATTTGCCCCAGGCTGAGAACTTGCTTCCCCCAAGAGCTACAGAAGGCCTTTCCCCATTTTGAGATGAGGTAAATATTCACCTTTACTTCTACCTAATTGTTTAAAGGTTTCATTTTTCACATATAACCCAGTCATCCACTTGGAATATATTTTAGTCTATGGTGTGAACTATAAATCTGACCTTTTTTTTCCTCTTTAGTTCATTAATGACTCCAATATAATTGCATAATTTTCCTTCTCTTATTTGGCTTTTCATTTTCATTACATCATTGTGTTTCATATGGAAGGTTCTGTTGTGGAGCATTCAGATCTGCTCCATTGACTCATTTGTCTATTTTAGTTCCAGTATCACCCTATCTGACATCTTCCAAATTATTAAATTCAAATATTTAATAAGGCATGTCATGTCAAATTCTTCCTCTATTTGGGAAGTACCATATGTGATGACTAACATTTCATGTTCTTTTCACTTGAATACTAGTGAAGTGGAATTTTATTTTTTTAATGTGTATATATTGGCCACTTGTGTTTCCATTTGTTTATTGCCTGTGTCTTTTGGCAAGTTTTCTATTAGAACTACTTAAATTTTTCTCATTGATTTGCAGTATGTGCTCTATTAATTAGAGATAACAACACATGGTTTATTTTTGCCTTTATTTTAATTGTTGATCTTTTTCATGAATGAAGTAAGCTGGTGCACTGGCCCCGTTCTATAACTGGCCTAATTTCTGCATAGAAGCTTACGATTATTGAAACATCCATTCTTTTCCCACTGATTTGAAGGGCTCTCTTTTATCACATTCTGTATATATGGTCTAGTGGTTAATAGTGAAAACTCTGGGACCACACTACTGCCATTCTCTTTGCCATAGTTTTCTACAAGGCTGCCAGTGAATTGGAGCGGTGGCTTTTAGCATATGGTAAATGGCAGACAAGTGATAGCTATTACTATTGCACTGGTTAACTGATCTCTCCTGTTGTGTTTTTTGTTTTTACATCCTGCTTCATCTGGTCAGATCAAGCTCAGCAAGTTTTGACCTTTGCTCTTTGAATAGTTCTAGCTACTCACCTCCCTAGAGGCAGTTTGGAAACTCCCTCAAGTAAGATAAATGAAATTCTCCAAATTTTTTGATTTTGCAAAGGGCCCTCTCTCCCCGGAAAGTAAAAAATTGACAAACAGTCCAGCCTCTGTCCTTGGGATACTAGACATACTGAATTTATCATGACGTGCTCAATTTACCAAGGCAACCTGAAGGGGCACTGTTGCCAACAAACTCCTTATTGCCCAATTCTGGAGCTGGCTGTGGCAAACCCCTCCCTTAGCCAGCTTGCCTAGCAATTTGAAAACTTGCCACTCCTGAGGTCCTTTGGTTCACAACTCCACCCAACTCTGCATCTCAGGGGTGGGTCCTGATAGTAATGGCTCTGCTCTGAAACTTGGAATTTTCTTCCTTGAGCTCAAATAGAAAAATCTACCTGCTTTTTCCTATCAATCCACTTCCAGATGCTTTATAGCTGCCAGAATGGTAGCTGAGTATCAATCCACCAAAACTTCATAGCTTAAAACAATGCATTATGATCTCTCATGATGTTATGTGTTGAGTAGGTTCAGCTAGTGGCCTTTCTATCTCACTTTAGGACTCTGATGCAGGTATAGACAGCTCAGCTGCATGGGACATCCAAGATAACTACTTCTCTCACATACCTGGCCCCTGGGGCTTCTCCAAATGGCCATTCTCCCCATCCTCAGTTACCTCATCCTCTGGATTTTTCCATATTGCCTTTCTCTGCAGCATGGAAGTTGGACTTCATACATCATGGCCAGCTTCCAAGAGTGTATAGGAGACCAGAACATGCCACCCCAAAATCTGTCACTTTGGCATAGGGATTATTTTGAGCTGAAGACAAATAAGAATCGATAGATACAAAAAGAAATCTACCAACAGCTTCCCTTATCTGACCAAAAGCAGAAACTTTTGAGGACTGCCATAACTCCCCTTCTCCCACGGGAAGCTTTATGGCCATGAAAAAGATGAAAAGTCAACACTGAGATGGAACTGCATAAATAAATCTTACTCTTATTAGTTACCCCCATATTCCCACAGTTTGCTGCCCTGGAAGAGTAAAACCCTTTTCCTTTGTCTTGTCACTTCTTTATAAATGTATTGTTTTTTGCTGAAATAGCATATAAGCCCAAGTTCTAACTACCCTGTTGAGTTACTCATCACTGAGTTTTCCTGTGTATATGTGCAATGCATGTAGGTGTTAATAAAATTATTTTGTTTTTCTCTTGTTAATCTGTTTTTAGTCCATCTAATTGGCAGGGCCCTGGCCAATGAACCTTAGATGGATAGAGGAAAAGTTATTTCCACCCCTACAAGTGTAAAACAGGAAGCTGCAAAGACTTCTAAAGGCTTAGATCCAACGTGGCACAGCGTCACTCTTGCTGTATTCTATTGGTTGAAGTCCAGCTTCGATGAGGGAAGAGGCTACACAAGGACATGAATGCCAACGAGCTTGGTTTATTGGGAACATTTTGTGTAACTATTACACCACACTTCTTGGCTTTCCAGAGTTCTTAGGGTTTTTTAAAAATTAAATTATTTCAAAAATGTTCCAATAACAGAATAGTGGTGAATTCCTAGTTTTAATTCACTATTGTCAAACTGTACACCAAAGCACAAGCTACAAAAGTAAACAACAAATACAATTCCATGAAAATTAAAGAATTTTTTTACACCAAAGGAAATTGCTCTGTTTGTGTCCCCTCAAAATGCATATGTTGAAATCCTATCCCTCAAGGGTGATGATATTAGGAAGTAGGGGAGGGTCTTTGGGAAGTGATTAGGTCATGAGGGCAGAGCCTTCATAACTGAGCTTAGTGCTCTTATAAAAGAGACTCCAGAGAGATCCCACATCACTTCTGCCTCATGAGAACATAGAGAGAAGACTGCCATTTATGTCCCAGAAAGGTCTTCACCAGACACTGAATTTGCCATCTTGGACTTCCAAGCCTCCAGAACTATGAGAAATAAATTTCTGTTATTTACAAACTACTCAGTTTATGGTATTTTGCTATAGTAGCCCGAATGGACTAAGATGGACAGTATTAATAGAATAAAAGGCAACTCATAGAAAATATTTGTTAATCACATGTCTGATAAAGGATTAACATCCAGAATATATAAAGAACTCCTAGAACTCAACAAGAAACAACCCAATTCAAAGTGGGTAAAGGACATTTTGAAAAGACAAGGAAGATATACAAATGGCCAAAAAGCATGTGACAAGATATTCAGTATCACTAATCATTAAGGAAATGCAAATCAAAAGCACAATGCAATACTACTTCATACCCAATAAGATGGTTGTTATCAAACACAAAAAACAAGTGTTGGCAAGTATGTGCATTGCTGGTGGGAATGTAAAATAGCGCAGTCACTGTGGAAAACAGTATAGTTGTTCTTCGAAAAATTAAACATAAAATTACCATTGATCCAGCAACTCCACTTCTGGTGGTTATATGTACCCAACAGGGTTCAAAGCAGAGATCTGAACAAATATTTATATGCCCATGTTCACAGCAACATTATTCACAATAGCCAAAAACCAGAAAAAACCCAATGTCCATCGGCAGATGAATGGATAAACAAAATATGGTATATATGTACAATGGAATATTATTCAGACTTAAAAATGAAGGAAGATTTGATACATGCTACAATATGAATGAACCTTCAAGTAATATTGCTAAATGAAATAAATCAGACACAAAAGGACAAATATTATATGATACTACTTACATGGAGTACTTGGAGTAGGCAAATTCAGAAACACAAAGTAGAAGGGTGGTTCGCAGGGGCTTTAGAGAGGCAGGGGGTATGGGGAGTCATTGTTTAATGGGTACAGAGTTTTAGGTGGGAATGATGAAAAAGATCTAGAGATTGAGTGGTAATGCTTGCACAGCAGTATTAATGTACTTGACGTCACTAAACTGTACATTTAAAAATGGTTAAAATGAGCATTTACTATGTTTTACGACAGTAAAAAAAATATATTTTACAATATAATTTACCACAATAAAAGATAAATGCATAGAATATAAAGTGATGGATCTATAAGAAAAGCAAAAGTAATGTTTTTTTAGGGTTGTCCTCTGACATCATATGTAGAATTTCAATCCTATTTCCTACTTCTTACCCCTGACATCTTATTTGTTTTTATCACTGTCTAATATCTTATACATTTAATTTTATTTATTTTTATTGTCTACTTTCCTCCTTAAGATGTAAGCACCATAAAGATAGAAATTTTTGCCTAATTTATTCATTGCTTTAACTGCAATGACTAGAACTCATAGTAAATGCTCAGTACGTGTTTGTTGAGTGAGTACATAAAAGGCTGAAGGAATTGAAAAGAAGGAAAAATAATTTACTGACAGTTGAAGGAAATATTTAAGAGAATGTGGAAATTAAATGAGCTTTTAAGGATGAATAGGATTTGAATTCTTAAGAAGCAGTAACGATTTGCTGTTCAGACTGGCAAAAAATAATCTATCAAGTGTGGGCTGGGGACAACAGAAACTGGTAATCTCAAACAGATTCAAGTTGACAGGAAGATACATTTACACAGCAATTTGGACAGAATTTTGGTAGGATCTATTAAATTTAAAATGCCCATTCTCTATGATCCAATATATTCTAAAATACTCAACTTCAGTTCTTTGCACCTTGCATGGAGCAATTATTAGATGTGCACAGAGGAGGGAAACTGAGCCACAGAAAGATTAACTTGAGTCATCTCATAAATGACATGAGGATTAAAAGTCAATATACTAATTGGATATAATCAAGAGGACCTGGCACATGATAAGCACTATAAAAACAATGGCCCACATTATTATTTATTGGCTAACCATACTTTTTCCATGAATTTTCTGTATTAACCTTTTGCACTTTTGCCTAACTGGATTATAATGCTTTTCTTTTCAATTTGTAGGAGTAATTATATATTGAGTATTAAATCTGTCACATGTTAGAGATATTTTTTCAGTTTGTTGCATGCCTTTTATTCTGTCTACATTGTTACTGCATGATGAGACAATGAAATCTTTATGTAGTCAAATCCATTATGGGTATTTTTTAAGCTTCGATAGTGGCAGCCAATCAAAAACTTGACAAATATTTGCTCCCTATTTCTTCTGTTTCTGTAGTCTGACTTTTTATATTTCTGTAATTTATGTCAGTATATATAGACATTTCTGTATTCATTTCCTAGGGCTTTTGTAGCAAATTACCACAAACTGGTGTTCTAAAACCAGAGAAATGTATTGTCTTACAATTCTGGAGGCTAGAAATGTGAAAACAAGGTGTCGCCAGGGCTTCCCTCTGAAGCCTCTAGGGGAGGACCCTTTATTGTCTCTTCCTAACTTCAGGTGGTGCTAAAATTCTGGGCATTCCCTGGGTTGTGGCAGCTTCACTCCAGTCTCTGCCTCCATTGTCACATTACCTTCTTTTCCTGTGTCTGTGTCCAAATTTCCCTCTTCCTATAAGGACAACAGGATTGGATAGGGTGCACTGTAATCCAGTATAACCCCATCTTAACTTGATTACATCTACAAAGAGCCTATTACTAAATAAGGTCACATTCACAGGTACTGGGGGTTAGGACTTAAACCTATCTTTTGGGGGGAACACAATTCAATCCACAACAGTTTCTTAATAGCTAACCAATTATTCCACCCCTAACATTTTTCCCTATTAAGTATTATTAAATAATCTTTTACTGCACTGTCAGATCCTAAACTAATGGACATACTCTGAAGTCTCTTTCAGGCTATCATATTTTACAATGTTCTGTCTATTCTTTGCCAGCATGAGAGGCAATATATCTTTAAGTGGCTAATAACCATTTTTGACAAGTAGTTGAATATAACTTTTAAAAATTCCATACAATGCAACACAACCAAATTACATCCCCTACCAAAAATCTGTACTTTGACTAGCAGAGCTTTGTTCATTTCTAACTTTCTTCCACTGGTTTTGTCATGAAAGTTATGTGGAGGAGGAAGATGTACAGTTTTTGATATGTTTAGGACACACCCCATTGTGAGCCCCCTGTGTTTTTTTGGTTTTATTTTATTTTTAACTAAAACTACAATGTGGGCTACATCTCCTTTATAATAATCTGGAGTGACACTGAGAAAACTCAAGAAAGAATGAGACAGACTGGGAATAGCAGTGTGAGCTAGAATCTATAAAACCAACTCACTCAACAATGAATATGCAAGAAAAGATTATCAATGGGACAACTGATATCTGAACTTCAAACACTTTGGATCCTAGGACTCTTAATTAATATATGTGCAACAGCTCTGCAAAACACAGACAGGCATGTACTGCCAGACCATGAGAAACATGAGTCCATAAAAAAGGAACCCATATTTGCCATTTAAAGTTTTAAAAAGTATTTTCAATGCTCTAAGTTTCTTCAAAGAAGCTCACAAAATATTCAGATTATAATAAAATATAATATTAATTATTCAGAGTTTCCTCTAAGACAAGATCATATTCTAATTTAATACAATTTTCAGAACATTTGGCCAATAGATAGATTAGATAAGCAGCTGAGAGGGGAAACAGAGAGCTGAGAAGATACTGAGACCCAGTGCCCATCTCCTACCCCACCCAGAATCACTCAACCCTCCCTGCCTTCTGGAACCTGTCTCAATCCCAGCATGTAATATAGATCTTTTACTTGTTTATTTCTCCTAGTAACCTCTTGAGGGCAGAGATTCAGAAACTCATCCAGCGTAGGTAGGGCCTGGCATATAATTGCTTCCCAATAAATATGGGAGAATGAATGATGAACTTATTAACAAATAAACATGATTTCAACAAAAATACAGCTATGATTTTTACCTCTAAAAACAAGCCAGATATACTTGAAATAAATCATGTATTAAAATCATCTTTAGCTGGAAATGAGAAAACCTGTTGAATGAGAAAAAGAATGTGGGTTGGGAAAAAAGAAAAAAGCATACAAACCAAAACTGTTTAAACATACTGAACCTCAGCAAAGGATCTGTTTCACAATTTATTGCTAAACAATTTTTTCTACTTTCCCTTGCAAAACTGATGAGAAAATCAGTTCAAATGAGAAAAAGGAATGTTGGATTATGTAAATGATACTGTTTAAACATAAACGTGTGAATGCCAGGCCTTTGCCCCAGTGGCTGACTGACTGCACCATTAAATCAACTTTTCAAATCACAGATAGCAAAGCAACAAAAGTAGTTTTATGGGTATTCTTGCTATGTGTACAAGAGTTGAAATTCTAGAAGAACCACCAAGTATAGCTAAATGGCTCTCCAAAAGGTTGTAACAAATTGTAAACTCACCAGCAAAATACAAAAACATCTTTCCCATATACTTTTGATATTATTGGAGATTATTAAGTCTTAACTGTTAATTTTAATATATAACATTATCACCTTGCTTTAATTTGCTTTTTTTTTGATGGGTGGCTAAGTTTTGCTTTCATTATTAATTGAGTTCTTTCTCTGATCCAGGCATCTTCTGGGTGCTTAAACAATGTGAATGAGCAAAATAGACAAAGATCCCTGTCTTCTGTGGCGAGAGAGTCGGGGAGACAGATACTAAACAAGGAAAATAATAAATAAACACAGTAGTGTGTTAGAAGATAGTAAGTTTAATTGGGGTTGGGGGAGAGGAAAGCAGGGTAAGGGGCATAGGAAATGCTGGACTGAGAAGTAAAGGGCAGTCTGTCATATTAAATAGAGTGAGCAAGAGGTCAGGGTAGGTTCCATTTGAGAAGTTAAGATCTGAGCAAAGATTGGAGGAGGAAGGAGAGGACAGATATCTACAGAAGGGCTTCAGGGGAGGCGGAAGATGGCGGCGTGAGTAAAGCAGCGGAAATCTCCCAAAACAACATATATCTATGAAAATATAGCAAAGACAACCCTTCCTAGAATAAAGACCAGAGGACACAGGACAATATCCAGACGACATCCGCACCTGAGAGAACCCAGCAACTCGCGAAGGGGGTAAGATACAAGCCCCGGCCCCGCGGGAGCCGAGCGCCCCTCCCCCAACTCCCGGCGGGAGAAGAGCAGGCAGAGCGGGAGGGAGACGGAGCCCAGGACTGCCGAACACCCAGCCCCAGCCATCCGGGCCAGAGTGCAGGGCCCTCGATACTGGGAAAACAGGACAGCAAGAACAGTGAGCGGGCACTGGAGGCCGGGTGCCGGAGGACATAAGAAAAGCGCGCGACCATTTTTTTTTTTTTTCTTTTTTGCTGTTTTGTTTTGGCGAGCACTTTTTGGAAGTCTTAAAGGGATAGGGACCCCAATACTAGGGAAACAGGGCAGCAAGACCGGTGAGCAGAGGCCTGAGGCTGGCACCGGAGAATAAAGAAAAACGAGCGACCACCTTTTTTTTTTTAATTAAAAAAAATTTTTTTCTTTTTTTTTTTTTTTTTGTGGTCGTTGTTTTGTTTTGGCGGGTGCTTTTTGGAAGTCTTAAAGGGGCAGGACACTTAATCCAGAGGTAGGGAATCCGGGGAACTCTGGGCACCCTAACCCCTGGGCTGCAGGGACCAGGGAGGCCCCTTACGGAGATAAATAGCCTCCCAGCCGCTCCTGCTCCAACGCGACTCCACCATTTTGGAGTAGCTGCCCGAGCCAGGCCACGCCCACAGCAACAGCGGAGATTAACTCCATAGCAGCTGGGCAGGAAGCAGAAACCCTGTCTGTGCTCAGCTACCCAGCACAAGCCACTAGAGGGCGCTGTTCTCCCAGGAGAGGAGGGCCACAAACCAACAAGAAGGGAAGTTCTTCCAGCCGTCACTCGTCCCAGCTCTGCAAACTATTCCTATCACCATGAAAAGGCAAAGCTACAGGCCGACAAAGATCACAGAGACAACACCAGAGAAGGAGACAGACCTAACCAGTCTTCCTGAAAAAGAATTCAAAATAAGAATCATAAACATGCTGACAGAGATGCAGAGAAATACGCAAGAGAAATGGGATGAAGTCCGGAGGGAGATCACAGATGCCAGAAAGGAGATCGCAGAAATGAAACAAACTCTGGAAGGGTTTATAAGCAGAATGGATAGAATGCAAGAGGCCATTGATGGAATTGAAATCAGAGAACAGGAACACATAGAAGCTGACATAGAGAGAGACAAAAGGATCTCCAGGAATGAAACAATATTAAGAGAACTGTGTGACCAATCCAAAAGGAACAATATCCATATTATAGGGGTCCCAGAAGAAGAAGACAGAGGAAAAGAGATGGAAAGTATCTTAGAAGAAATAATTGCTGAAAACTTCCCCAAACTGGGGGAACAAATAATCGAACAGACCACGGAAATACACAGAACCCCCAACAGAAAGGATCCAAGAAGGACAACACCAAGACACATAATAATTAAAATGGCAAAGATCAAGGACAAGGAAAGAGTGTTAAAGGCAGCTAGAGAGAAAAAGGTCACCTATAAAGGGAAACCCATCAGGCTAACATCAGACTTCTCGACAGAAACCCTACAGGCCAGAAGAGAATGGCATGATATATTTAATACAATGAAACAGAAGGGCCTTGAACCAAGGATACTGTATCCAGCACGACTATCATTCAAATATGACAGTGGGATTAAACAATTCCCAGACAAACAAAAGCTGAGGGAATTTCCTTTCCACAAACCACCTCTACAGAACATCTTACAGGGACTGCTCTAGATGGGAGCACTCCTAGAAAGAGCACAGCACAAAACACCCAACATATGAAGAATCGAGGAGGAGGAACAAGAAGGGAGAGAAGAAAAGAATCTCCAGACAGTGTATATAACAGCTCCATAAGCGAGCTAAGTTAGGCAATAAGGTACTAAAGAGGCTAACCTTGAACCTTTGGTAACCACGAATTTAAAGCCTGCAATGGCAATAAGTACATATCTTTCAGTAGTCACCCTAAATGTTAATGGGTTGAATGCACCAATCAAAAGACACAGAGTAACAGAATGGATAAAAAAGCAAGACCCATCTATATGCTGCTTACAAGAAACTCACCTCAAACCCAAAGACATGTACAGACTAAAAGTCAAGGGATGGAAAAACATATTTCAAGCAAACAACAGTGAGAAGAAAGCAGGGGTTGCAGTACTAATATCAGACAAAATAGACTTCAAAACAAAGAAAGTAACAAGAGATAAAGAAGGACACTACACAATGATAAAGGGCTCAGTCAAACAAGAGGATATAACCATTCTAAATATATATGCACCCAACACAGGAGCACCAGCATATGTGAAACAAATACTAACAGAACTAAAGGGGGATATAGACTGCAATGCATTCATTCTAGGAGACTTCAACACACCACTCACCCCAAAGGATAGATCCACTGGGCAGAAAATAAGTAAGGACACGGAAGCACTGAACAACACAGTAGAGCAGATGGGCCTAATAGACATCTATAGAACTCTACATCCAAAAGCAACAGGATATACATTCTTCTCAAGTGCACATGGAACATTCTCCAGAATAGACCACATACTAGGCCACAAAAAGAGCCTCAGAAAATTCCAAAAGATTGAAATCCTACCAACCAACTTTTCAGACCACAAAGGCATAAAACTAGAAATAAACTGTACAAAGAAAGCAAAGAGGCTCACAAACACATGGAGGCTTAACAACACGCTCCTAAATAATCAATGGATCAATGACCAAATCAAAATGGAGATCCAGCAATATATGGAAACAAATGACAACAACAACACTAAGCCCCAACTTCTGTGGGACACAGCAAAAGCAGTCTTAAGAGAAAAGTATATAGCAATCCAAGCATATTTAAAAAAGGAAGAGCAATCCCAAATGAATGGTCTAATGTCACAATTATCGAAATCGGAAAAAGAACAGATGAGGCCTAAGGTCAGCAGAAGGAGGGACATAATAAAGATCAGAGAAGAAATAAATAAAATTGAGAAGAATAAAACAATAGCAAAAATCAATGAAACGAAGAGCTGGTTCTTCGAGAAAATAAACAAAATAGATAAGCCTCTAGCCAGACTTATTAAGAAGGAAAGAGAGTCAACACACATCAACAGTATCAGAAACGAGAAAGGAAAAATTACGACGGACCCCACAGAAATACAAAGAATTATTAGAGAATACTATGAAAACCTATATGCTAACAAGCTGGGAAACCTAGGAGAAATGGACAACTTCCTAGAAAAATACAACCTTCCAAGATTGACCCAGAAAGAAACAGAAAATCTAAACAGACCAATTACCAGCAACGAAATTGAAGCGGTAATCAAAAAACTACCAAAGAACAAAACCCCCGGGCCAGATGGATTTACCTCGGAATTTTATCAGACATACAGGGAAGACATAATACCCATTCTCCTTAAAGTTTTCCAAAAAATAGAGGAGGAGGGGATACTCCCAAACTCATTCTATGAAGCTAACTTCACCCTAATACCAAAACCAGGCAAAGACCCCACCAAAAAAGAAAACTACAGACCAATATCCCTGATGAACGTAGATGCAAAGAAATAAAAAGCTAACCATTTCAAACAATAAGGCTTCTCTCTCACTTACCAACTTTACATTTCCCTGTATGGCCCCGGAAGATGACTGGTTAGCCAGAGACGGGTAAGATTCCTCAAGGGAGGAACAACCTAAGACAGGCACAGTCGCAGGGGGGCCATCAGGTGAGAAATTGGGGATCAACAGAGGTGAGGCTTAGAACCTCACCCCCCGTTCTGAGAGAAATCTTCTGCATACGTGGATGTTTTATTGCCCTTGTCCAGCTTGGATTAACACATAGTCTACAGGCACACACCTGATCATCTACATTTGCTCTCTTACAACACTAAACTATGTTTTCTACCTTTATCTTGTATCTACCTACCACTTCAGCATTTTATTAAAAATAATAATAATAAAGAGAGAAATGTGGTATCCACATATAAATCAAGTATAAAAACCAAATGAGTATTCATATTTGAACTGACTGTTTATAGTTCATAATGCATGAGCAAAACCGAAAGTTTCTGTGATGACTGCCCTTGTACTGTTCACTATGTAACTTATTCATTATGTAAGAATTTGTTCTCCATGTAAGAACTTGTTTGTTATGCCTCAGAAGACTGGAGAGTGACAAAAATTAGGCTTGGGGTGGATTAATGATTGTGCATTGAGCATTGACTCCCCTGTACAGAATTTTATTGTCGTTAACAACCATTTGATCAATAAATATGAGAGATGCCCTCACAAAAAAAAAAAAAAAAAAAAAAAAAAAAAAAGGACAGACTTCCAATGGTAAAATAAATAAGTAACCGGGATGTAATGTATAGCATAAGGAATATAGTCAAGATATTGTAACAGCTTGGTAGGGTGATAGCTGGAACCTAGAAATATGTGTATAAATGTTTTATCACTGTGTTGTACACTTGAAACTAATGTAATGTAATACTGTGCGTCAACTACCCTTCAATAAAAAATAATTATCTAAAAAAAAGAAGGGCTTCAGGGAGAGAGAACAAAAGACCCAGGCAGGAGTGGCCAGTGTGTCTGGAGCAGAGTAAACTTTGCTGAACCTGAAACTGATGAAGTCAGAAAAGTAATGAGGAGGAGAAGGGAGGACATAATAAAGAGTTGGGATTTCACTGAAGTTGGGAAGCCATTATCAGGTTTGACCATGAGTGAACTGATCTGATTTATGTTTTAAAAAGACCTTGTTATTGTATTTAGAACAGACTCTAAGGAACCAAGAGTAGAAACATGAGGGACACATGAATGCAGGGACTACAGTGACAGAGATTGAGATGCACGGTCTCTTGGCACAAACTCTGAGTAAGGCTGACCTAGCTACTATCATCTCTAAATATCCAACCTGCCAGAAAGAGAGACCAGTGAATTCCCAATATGGTACTATTCTTTGAGGGATCAACTGGTCACTTGGTGGCAAGTTGACTTCATTGGGCCCTTTGCATGCTGGAAGGCCAAGCAATTTGTTCTCACAAGAAATAGACATTTATTCTGGGTATAGGTTTACATATACAAGAATTTAAAGAGTGCCTGGATCCACAGGCATGGGACCCCAACCATCATAGCATCCAAACAGAACCAGGGAAACCACTTCATAGTGAAAGACGTTTGGGAGTGATCCTATGGTAATGGGACCCATTAGTCTTATCACATACCACCCTCTCCAAAAGAGGCAGCCTGAGAAAGCGATGGAATGACCTGCTGATGGTGCAGCTGACATACCATCTCAAAGGCAATACTTTGCAAGAAGAGGGTCTTTTTCCAGTATGCAATCCACACACTGAATCAGGGAACTCTACAGGACACAATGTTCCCCACAGAAAGACTAGTTGGGTCCAGGAATCAAGGCAGAGAAGCAGGAGTGCTCCCACTTACCACTCCCAGGGACCCACTGGGGACCCTTCTGTACCCACAACTCTGGGCCCTGCAGGGTTAGAAGTCCTGATCCTCAAAGGGCAAGCACTTTGCCAAGGGACAGAGCAATGGTCCTACTGAACTGCAAGTAACAGCTGTCACTGCTTATATTAAGGGACCAATAAGCAAGAAGAGTCATCAACTTGGTAGGGACAATTGATTCTTATTAGCAAGAGAAGGTAGGACCACTATTACATATCAGGGACAAGAAGGACTGTATGTAGAATTGGTTTGGATGGGCCTTGCTACTTCCTTGCTGAATTGTGACTATGAATGGAGAGGTGTAGCAACCCAGGGCTAGAGGAGTATAAACACCAAAGGCTCATTCCCTTCAGGACTAAAGGTTTGGGTCCCACCTCTAGGTAATGCACCAAGGCCAAGAAAGGGGACTAATAAGAAAAAGGGGAATTCAGTATGATAGTAGAGGAGAGAAATAAAAAGTACCAGTAGTGGCCCTGAGACCAGTTGCTGGTAAAGAGTGTGTGGCTTGTCCCATTACCTACCTCTTCTAAGTGTCCTTTCACTAAAAGAGTCTCAGTGGGCCCCAGAGCAGCTATGCAAGCAGAGGCCTATGACAGCCAAGGAGGTTCACTGTTCAGATGGTCCTTCAAGAAAAAACTTACTATGGGAACTTAGCTGTGAGATATACAGTTAGCTGACAGCTCTTCTTGGGCAGTCCTTAGCCACTGAACAGGGCAGGGATATCAGAGTCTGGCAATTTTGTCCAGAGTGACTGTTCTAATGGGTAATCTTGACTCCCTTTAGTCTATTTGATTGTCTAAGACTATCAGATCTGCATAAAAATCTGAGTTGTTCTCTACTCAATCTGCTTCCTTCTCTGTTTCTCTTTACAGCAAACTTATCAGCATTGTGGTCTGAAGGCTTTGCTTACCAAATCCTACTTCCTCCCCTTTATTTTTCCCAGATGATATCCATCAAAAAACCTCTTGTACTCCTAACTCCGTTTCAGTGTCTGTTTCTTCCCAGAGACCTGAAATGACATAGTGAACACTGAACGAGATTCTTAAAGCTGAGAAACCTGGGGTAGGGGAGGCAGGACGGAGGCTGAGGATGCCAGAGACCTAAGCTAGAAGACAAACATATTTTTAAAGCTCAGTTGCTGTGGGCTGAAATTGTTTCTAAAAACACATTTAATTGTGGCATGCAGAAATATTTTTAACATAGAGTTTAAAATTTTTATTACAGTAAGGAAATACTTGCACCAGTCTACAAGTGTCTAGAACTTGGAAAGAGGTTCTATTAACTTAAAATTTATGCCATAAATCACCAATAGATTCTATAAATGATGGAAATGAGAGCTATGCATGTTGCCTATGGAAGGGCTTAAGTCAAACACTGTTATTATTCTGACAAAATCACTTTGTCCATTATTCCATTTCCAACACAATGCCTGGTACAGAGCAGATGCTCAGAAAACATTTGCTGGATAGACTGGTGACCCGCAGAACACCATTAGTCAGAACAGACACTCTCAAGAGAGAAGGACCAAGAATTACAAAGGAGTTTTCTGACATAAACTTGCATGTGGTGAGTCCTTTCTCTCACACCCCACATCAAGTACATCAGGAAAGCCTGTGAGCTCAATCTTCAATAAATCTACAACACAACCACTTTTCCTACCATGCGTACAGCTTTTACCCTAACACAAGTCACCACTCCCTCTTGTACTACTGCAATAACCTCCTAACTGGTCTCTTTGCATCCATCCTTGCCCTCCCCCAGAAAACTCTTCACACAGCAATCAGAGTATAACCCTTTCAAAACTAAGTCAGACCTTGTCATTCCTCTCTCTTAAACCTAACAATGGCTTGCCACGTGACTCTGAATAAACGCCGAAGTCTTTGCAATGGCTTCCTACCCATTGCCCCACTTCCTTTACATCTCTAATGTCATTGGCTACTCTCTTCCCATAGCTTCCTCAGGTCCTTCATCTGACCAAGGATGGCCTTGCCTCTGCACCGAATAAACACGATGAGCGCATGAACATTCAGGGCTGTTATTATTGCTCTATTTGCTTCCCCCTAATTCTCAGTACCTACATGTCTGGCTTCCTGACTTCTATTATCACCTTATCAAGAAGACTGTCCTTGATCAGTCTATTTATCAGTCAAAGTCTCAGTAGAAAAACATGCCACATTCAGATGAGGTATTGTTACAGGTTGAATTGTGTCTGTCCAAAATATATGTTGAGGACCTAACCCCCAGTGCCTTAGAATGTGACCTTATTTGGAAATAAGGTCATTGAAGATGTAATTAGATAGATTATATTATCTATGTAATTGGATAGATATTTCTGGAGTATGGGGGTCCTTAATCCAATACAACTTATATGAAATAAGAACCATATATATATGTATTGGTCTCTGCCTCTGCTTCCTGCTGACCATTTGGTCTTTGACCCTGGTTCCTTATACAAGGCTCCTAAAAACTTTGTAATTTCCTAAGTTATAAGAGTTTCTGACACAGAGCTCCTATATCCTTTGGAAATTCCTAGGTGATAGCAAAGTCTAATAACATCACTCTTGGTGGGCTCCTAGATAGGCGCTGGTCACCAGAGAGACTAAACCATGACTAGAAGGCTATAACTTTCAACCCAATCCCCCTTCTCAGAAGAAAAGAGAGGGGCTGGAAATTGAGTTAATTGATCATGCCATGTGACAAAGCTTCCATGAAAATCCAAGATGAATGGGTTTTGGAGTTTCTGGATTGGTGAACACATCTACGTGCTGGGTGGGTGAGGGCACCACAACTCCATAGAGACAGAAGCTTCTGCACTCAGTTCTCTTCCACATCTTACCCTGTGTATCTTTTGCTCGGGCTGTTCAATCTGTATATTTTGTCATTTCCTTCCTTATGCTATAAGCTAGTAAAACATAAATGTTGCTCTGAGTTCTGTTCACTGTTCTAGCAAATTCTCAAACCCAAGGAAGGGGATTGTGGGAACCCCAATTTATAGCCAGTCAGTCTGAAGTACAGGTGGCATGCAGGACTTGCAATCGGCTGAAGTGCAGGCAGTCTTATAGAACTGAGCCCTTAACTTGTTCAATCTCATGCAAATTCCAGGTTAGTGTCAAAACTTGAGTTGTATGGTAGGACACCCAGCTGGTGTCTGCAGCAAACTGAAGAACTGACTGCTCAGTGTGGGGAAAACCCCACACATTTGGTGACTAGAAGTAAAGTAGTGAGAGTAGTGATACAATGGTGAGTGGAGAAGAAACAATGGAGTTTTTACTACCCTACTGGCATCCTGAGAAGAAGACACACAAAGGGACAGATAGACAAGGGAAGAACATCATGTGATGACAGAGGCAGAGACTGAGGTGCTGAAGCTGCACACCAGGAATGCCAGTGACGGCCAGCACAGCGCCAGAAGCCAGCAGGAGGCTACAAAGGGTTTCAGAAAGAGGAGCGCCCTACCAATATCTTAATTTTGGACTTCTAGCATCCAGAACTATGAGACAGTAAATTTCAGTTGTTTGAAGACACCCAGTTTTTGGTGCTTTGTTACGGCAGTCCTGTGAAACTAATGCAGGCGTATTCCAGGAAAATTCAATGAACAATCTCTTTACAGTGACACAGGGGAAAATATAGGAAAACTACAGGAAGAGTGCAGTACCTGGAGTGAGAAATCGGGGCCCTCTAGACTTGGAGGGACCAGGTGGGAGCACTTAGCAGAATCTGGAAGAAGAGAGTCACCTGGAGAGTGACCACCCTACAGAAGCAGTGACCAGGTATCAAGGGTACTGCCCATCACAAAAAGGCATGAATTCCCTACATTCACTCTCCTCCTCACTCCCATCTCTTGCTGAGACCCCCCCCCCAGGAAGCTAGACCCCACAGGGCAGCCTTGTTGGGGCCAATTGCTGGGTGAAGAAGAGGGAAGAGAGAATGATGGGAGGAGGAGAATGAAAGATATCTGGCACATTCTCTGTAGCAACTTTGTTTTTTCTGAGCACTATTCATGTGCTCTTCAAAAAACAGCACCACTTCATGTTAAAAAAATATAGCACTTATCACCTGATAAATTATAAATATCTTTCTTAGTTTATTATTTATTATCCCAGTAGAATATGAACTCCATGAGAACAGGGACTTTGTTTTGGTTCCTATTGTTTCCCCAGGACCCAGAACAGTTTCTGGCAGGGAGAGAGTCCAAATAACTATTTGCTGAATAAATGGTTTGAAGTCTGGCCTTTTTAACCTTGGTATTTTCTAAGTCCGCAGCTGCTGCAACTCTGTTTGCACATCTTCCCCGAAATCATTTGACTGATTTCCAAAAATGCAAGCAAAATTTTCTGGCTTGTCACCAAGTATTCGGAATTAATGACTCCCTCCCACCTTTTTATCTTGGCTCAATAGCTCTTGAAGAAACCCAAGGCCTATCCTACAAGGCCTTGCTCCCAAGCACCCTCACTTCGGTGGCCTTTATGTTTGGGGGTGGAGGGGTCTTATCATCTGTCCTGTGAACTGTGGAACTCTGGGCAAAGGCAACTACATCTTACAAGAAGGTATATAGCCTGTCCAACCTGTGCTATTTGGCCAAGAGTGGGTATGTCTTACATAGTTTTTCTAGAGATTAAAAGAATAACAACTTTTTATCTTAACACTGTACTTTAGAAAATCTTGTCAGGCGAATCTTTCAGTTAATTGACATAAAATCTACTGTTGTCACAACTGTTTGAGGGAATATATTCTTGTGTATATCTAGAAAATCTCTTAAGATACTCAATGTTTATTTCTAGGAAAGGGAAGGAGGATTTTCACATTCAATCAGTTCCTTTCTATATTGTTTAATTTGTGTATTTTTGCCATTAGTAAATTTTTTTTTAAATATACGTTAATACATGGAGAGGCATCTCATCTCCCCATTTTTCCTATAGACAATAGCAGTTGTAGCAGGAAAGGTTTTAAAATTGTAACTCTATACAGCATTGTTGGTTTTTAATGTTTTTACATGTCTTCTTGTAACTGTTGTCATATTTTAAAGTGACTTCACTATTTTTCCAACTAATGTATACACAGTATCCACATTGTGTTAGATTCTGAAAATACTGTTATGAACAAGACTGTCACAACTACTGGCCTCATGCAGCTTAGGATTGAATTGGGAGTCAGTGAACACAGACTTGAGCACCTATTGTGTTCCCAGTGCTATTCTAGGTGCTGCAAAAGAGACATGAATAAAGCAGTGAGTTCCTCTCTCCAAGCAGCAGACAGGGAGAGTGGGTAATGTGTGACAGACGATAAACAAGTTAAAAAAATGATCATTTCAGGTAGATCCATGAAAAAATTTAAACCAGGGTAATACTTTATCTACCTTATGGAGTTTTGTGGGGCTCAAATGAGATTATCCATGTAAGGTGACTAGAATGATGCCTTGCCTAGAATAAAAGGTCTAACATGTTTCTTTATAGTGTATAATATGTGTGTCACAAAATATTAAAGTTTTGGAGGAGTACTCACTCTCTAGGAAGTAAAACATGACTTGGAATCTGAAGGATGAAAAGGAGTTAGCCATTCAAAGATCTGGAAGATTGAGTTTCAAGCTGAAGTACCTCAGCTGCAAAGGCCCACAGGCTAGAACCAGCTTAGCCTGTTTAAAGAATGAAAGGAAGGTGCTGCAGAGGGATGACTGAGTGAGAGGGAGAAAGAAGTACAGAGATGAGGCCAGGGAATTTGGCAGGTGTCAGATCATGTGAGCTCCCCAAGGCAAGGTAAAAAGTTTAAATTTTATTCTAAAGTGTAATTAGGTGTTAAGAACAGATGTGACATCATTTGATGTATGGTTGAAAAAGGGTATGCTGACCCCTGAGGAGGATGTTGTGGGGAAACAGTGAGGCAGAGAAACCAGCTGGGAAGCAGGTGAAGGCTAATGATGGTTTAGCCTAGGGTTGCAGAAGTAAAAACGGTGAGAAGTGGCTTAGTTGGGGTTATAATTTGGAGAAAAAAGTTGACAGGACTTGATAATGGATTAGCTGTGATGATGGCTTGGGGAAGGAGGGTTGTGGGGAGAGGGAGGAAAGAGATTTATCCAGGGTGATGAATAGACTTTTGGTCTGAGTACCTGGGTACCTGGTAGTACCATGAACTAAGATGGGGGAAAACTGGAGAAGGGCAGGTTTCAGGGGAGAGGTAAGTCCAGAGGGAAATGAACGGTTCGGTTTGTCCATGATAAGTTTTAGACACGAACTTATTACGCAGGTAATTGGCTAACTCTGTAGCTAAAAGGAGAAGTCCAGGCTGGAGTATTTCAAAACAAGGAACAAGATGAGATCACCTGGTGACTAACAGTAGCTATACAGGAAGAGAGGGTTAGATACTGGATTACAACAGAGGGAGATTCATGCTGTGGAATACCAGGTTAGTGAAGAGAGAGGCTGATCAGGGAAAGTTCCATGGAAGAATTATATCTGAGCCCCTAGAATCCAAAGAAACCCAGCAGTGCTAGTCTATCAGTGAGGATGACAGCCCAGAGAGGTACTTTGCAGTTAGTCATGCAGCTTGTGCTCTAATTGTGATTTTCTTTTATACTACTTTTAAGTAAAATGTGCCACAGCGTACCCGACTAAGAGACAAATAGCCAAGTACCTAGGAGCATGCGCTCTGGAGTCATTCTGCTTGGGTTCAAATTCTCAATCTGCCACTAACTGGATGACTCCAGGAACATTACTCAACATCTCTGTACTTCAGTTTTCTTACCTGTGAATAGCTTCTTTTGGACTACTTACCATGTTGCTTGTACTAAGATTTTACATACATTATTCAACACGCCCTTCCAACAATCAATGGAGGTGAATGCTATTATTATCCCCACCTTGCTCATGAGGAACCGGAAGCACATTTACGCATTCCACAAATATTGTGTGCCTGCACATTTATTCGTGCTGGGGGTACATCGATTAACACAATATCATTGCCTTTGTGCAGCTTCAGTCTGGGGTTTAGAGAAGGGAGAAAGATGATAAAAGTAATAAATTTGTACATTATATGACAATTAGAAGATAAGTGCTATAGAAAAAAGCAGAGCAGGATATCGGAGCTAGGGAAATTGCGGTTTGAAGTAGAGTATCCCGGTTAGATCTCACTGAGGTGATATTAGAGCAAAGATTTGCAGGTGGCGAGGCAGAGAGCTACCCAGGTATCTGGGGAAAGAGGATGTAGAGCGGAAACACCAAGCGCAAAGGCAGGCCCCCAGGTGGGAGCATTGCCCAGAATCCACCAGCAACGCCAAGCGCAAGCAGGAAGAGTAAGAAGTGGGGAGAGGCGGAGCCTACGTATCCAGTTCTTAACTTTGACTTTTACTCTGAGTGGGATGAGCCACTGGACAGTTCTGCCCAGAGGAGTGACATAACTTGACCTCCTATATGAGTCCTACTTAGGTCCAAGATTCCCCAGGCAGTCTGGCGCTGGGGTGTACGCTCTCATAATTAAAGCATCAAGACGCCAGCCACTACAAAGGCCCAGCCACACAGCAAGCGTCCTGGAAGCGCCCCATAACTGTGGTAACCACGATCCCTTCATTTAAACCCCGCCCCGACCTACCGCCCTCTAGTTCCCCAGCTCCCGGGCTCTGTATCCACTTAGTGAAGTCTCCACGTAGCGCTTACCCGGCTACGGATTGCGCAACTCCGGTAGCCGGGCGGAGTCTGGACGTAGGCGGAGCCGCGGCAGGCGCCGCAGGAAGCCCTGAGTTTCCGAGTCGCCACCAACTGCGCCTGCGCAGAACCCAGCCCGGTTGTGGGCATTCCAGGGCAAAAACCGCCCCGCCCCAATTCCGGGGAGGAGTTCCTAGCTGCGCCTGCGCACAGCCTCGCCGCACCCTACGCCTGCGCGTTTAGCTAGCCCGGCCCCATCCCCTAGGTTTTTCGGGTGGGGGAGGGGGAGCGTCTCGGCGAGTCACGTTGATGGCGGCCACCAGCCTGTGGTGAGGTAACGGATTCTCTGGTTGTCTCGCAGAACCCTTCGCAGACTCAGTGCCTGGCGCCCGGCGCCTGAGGAAGCACGGCGGACCGAGCTCGCGGGGACGGCCGCAGTCGCGGAGGCAGCGGCGCGGCCAGGTGCCAGGGCTGGGGGGAAGGCCGCTGTGCAGGGCGAATGTGACAAGCCCCCACCCACTCCCACCGCCTTCCTCCCGAGTGCGCGAGGAGCGCGGGCGACCCCGGGGCCCCGCCAGGCCATAGACCCCGCCCAGCGGCCAGCGCCCGGAGCAGGCCCGTCAGCGGAGCTGCGCGGCGACACCATGCAGGTCACCCTGAAGACCCTTCAGCAGCAGACCTTCAAGATCGAGATCGACCCCGAGGAGACGGTGCGAGCGCGGGACCCGGGAAGGGCGGGGGTGGCCGCGCGCGGGCCGCGGGGGACGAGAGGAGCCCGCGGGCCTGGGCGGGGGCGGTGCGGCCTCCTCTCTGAGCGGGCCCCGGCCGTGCGCCTGAGCGGGGAGAGCCCCGGTGCACCCGAGAGGGCGCAGCGACTGTGGGGCTCGGGCCCAGGGCGCTGGGTAAAGCCTCCGAGCTCCGGGCGCGAACCGGGCCCAGGTCCCGGCCCGGGTGGTGAGCGGCCGGCCCGACCCTTCGCAGTGGCCGTGGGTTTTGTGGCAGGAGTAAGGGGAAGCCGTGGCAGGACGCCGAAGGCCTAGTGGCAGATGGCGTGGAGCATACCCTGCGGGGCACGGGGCTAGGGCCTGGGAGCTTTCGGTAGTGGGGCTTTAGCGGGAGGGGAGTCAGGGCTACCTCGGTGGTGGAGCCGGGCTTTCGAGTGTGGGTGCCTATCTATGTGGGGGAGGGAGAAGCAGGCGTCGCCTCTACCGCTGCGAGGACTCGGTTAGGCGCTGGCGGTGGTAACCGGAGATACTGAGACCTAAAAAAATAGGTCTCGGGTTCGCTCTGCCGCAGGGAGTGGGGAATGGTGAGGGTTGGTGAAAATGAATTCTTTGCCCTTTTCCCCCAGAATCGGTAACCCTTTTATTTGCATATACTTTATTGAGTCGTTTACCTGCAGTTCTCCAACAACCGAACCCACACCCGTAAGTAGATTGCACTTTGAGTACTCTCTGGTGGTGAAGATTTTTGCATTAGAGCCCTTCAGATCCATTTTCAAACTTTGATTAACGGTTCCTCTGTGATAAAAGTTTTGAAAGTAGAAGTGGGAACCCGGTACCCTCTCTCCACCGCCCAAATAATAAATAGCATTTACGGGGAGGGGAAAAAAAACTTTCGATCTCTTGTGCAATTAAAATCCTTGAGCACTTAAGAAGTACACGTGGTAAATTCTCATGCCATTTTCTGTATTTGTGACTGCAAAAAGAGCTACTATACTGAAATCACTACTTCATGTCAAGATTCTAAAAATTACATGAGTGTAAATCTGCTTATGTTCTGGAATTGTGCTTCTGTTCACCGTTAAGATTGTCATAATGCTAAGTTTAAACCAACTTTCTGCCTATGTATCTATAAATCTGTAGATACAAATAGTCGATTTTTTTGGTGATCAGGGGTATTGGTGTTAATTAAAGAGACCTGAGTTCCATTTGTGGCTCTGACTTCCTATCTACCTGCCTTGGAGAGATGTGAAGATTAAATGATATTTAATTGTTAGTTAATAAATGGAATTATTAATCAGTGGATACCTTTGAGTGAGGATATGGTGTTATATTTACCTATCTCATTTAAAGTTTTCTACATCTTTATTTAAGAAACATACTTCCCTTCCCAGCCTTTCTGCAATTGTGGCACAAAATAAAAATGTTTAATTATATGTAGGAGTATGCTATATGATAAATTCTTAAAGGTGCAGGAGATACTAAGTATTGATAAGAAACTTCTCAATGTCCTCAGAAGTAATTGACCTAATAGTCTTCTACTGCTTAGTGTGTACTGATAAAGTTAAAGGATGAAAGTTAAAAGGTGGCTAATGTTATTAGTACTTTTCATAAAATGTCTATTTGACTTTGGTTCTTTGTGCTGCAGAAACTTTACCAGCTTTTAATACTGAGAATTCCGTAATTACTGAAACCTAAAGGGTTTTTTTTCTTTTTTGTAGATGTGGGTTTGTTTAATTTATGCAGTAACTCTACAGTTCCTTTGAAATAGTTATTTTCTATAAGATTTGTATTGCTCTTTAGGCACTTTATGCATATGTTATCTTAGAGCCAGTATTATATTTGTATGTATTCTTAACTATACTTGCTGTTTTCCAGTTTCTTTACAAGGTAATGTACTAGGTTGTAGGAATTACAGATATACCTCTAGAAGTATATTTTCAGAAAGCTCCTTGTTACAGAGCGGCTTCTATAGCTTTTTGTTGCTATGTGTGCAAGTGTAGTTTTGTTGTAATTTACATAAATATTAAAAACTAACATTGATAGTCTGGGGCAAGAAATAAAAATATTTAATTCTTGATATATGGAACATTTACATTAAAATGACTTGTAGATCTTCATTTTAATGGATTTAAATTTCAGAAATATTTTTTAAAGATTTAACTTAATTCTATATAGTGGTTTTTTAAGTAATATTTTTGATACAGTGTTTGAAAGTAGAATTCCAGTTAAAAAAGAAAGTGAAAATTATTTTACCATATGGAGACTCTGAAGTGCCCTATTTCTAATATGTTGTGACAAATAGATAACCAAGTATATTAGAGATCTAAAATAAAAGGAAAAAAAAAGATACACATAAAATGAACAGATTTTGGTCTCTGAGACCTGTTATGGCTACTCAAAGATTTGTCCTTCTTTGGTATTTTACCTGGGAAGAGCTATGGAAGCTAAGTACCTTGAAGTGCCTGTCTACAAACTCCTGAGCTTGAGATGAGCAGGAGCAAAAATGATTGCAAGAAAGGATTGAGAGATAAAAGGAATCATGGGAGTGATTGATTTGTTGAACAAGTAAATGTTTAGTGAGCTTAAACTGGCAGGACTGGAGGAGTACAGGGGCATGTAGGGCATGGTCTGGGTATTTGGGGAGCCTTACTGACCTAGTCATAGCTCTCTGACTATAGAATAGGAGATGTACAAAGTGGAAAAAGCTAGAGGATTTGCTTTGAAGATGTTTGTATTTTCTTCAGTTTTTTAAAGTCTCTCTCCACCTTTTTCTTAACATTTACTAGCCATTTTATACCATATACATGACCATTCTCGTGCACTGCCTTTAGTGTTAACCATTGCAAAACAAGTCTTTATTATTACAATAGTAATGCATCTCCTCTTAAAATATTCAAACTATACAGAAACAGAATGAGGTGGTGGTAGGGGAGACCATTTCTAAAAAAAGAATATTCTTCTTCACTGTGTGAAGTTCTATTTTAAATGATTTACCTGTAAAAAAAAAATAGTAGAAATTTAAGTGACCTATGTAATAAAGCATTCTGAGATGTCTGATAGACTGCTACTTATATAAAATTCTTTAAAAATTGTGAAGGTTGGTGGTATGATGGACATTAGGGGGAAATGGAGTGCACGTAGTTTTTGAGTTGATGTCAAAAAGCCCCTTAGTTTTCCATTTTTCTATTATTTAAATCTATTAATTAGGAATAGGTGGGTTAAAGAACAACAATTGATAAAATTGCAATACAGTGCAAATTTTTTTATACCACCGCAGATGACAAGAGAGTGTGTGTAGTATACAGATTTAATACTTCAGTATGCTAACCTTTTCCACTTTTATATGCTTTCTTTAACTGAGGGAAAATAATCCGACATTAAGTTTGAGATGAAACTTTAAGTGCATAAGCTAAAATGTGATTATGTTACTATATAAATGACATCAAACCTGTGTATATACATTGGAAGTTTTAGATAAGACAGTTGTAAGGAAGTGGTGGTTTTAATTAGTTTAAACAGCACTTTCAGTGTGCTGTACTGTAATTTATACAGAATTACCTTTGTCATTTATCTGTAGGATGATGATGATTATGCTATAAAGTACTACTTCAATACTTGTTCTGTATATGATATTTGCTAACTATTAGCCATTTATTCCTGTTGTGGTTTTTGCATTTTAATATAGTGCTGGAAATAGTGCCTTATTATAGAAGTTTCCTAGATTGTTTAAAGAATAAGTAGTAAATGTATTAAAATTTTATATTGCAGAGATGAAATGGTGGTTTTTGCCATATTAGTAAATCAGAATACAGGAAGTACCTGGGCAATATGGCATGGTTTTTGCCAGACTTTTGCTCTTTCTATGTCTGGCACATGGTGGTCATTTAATAAAAATCATTTGAATGACTTAAATACATTGTTTTAGTGAACTTTAAAGTCAGTGACCCCTCAATGCATGTTGATTCATTTATTTAATATTTGTTGAGTACTTACTCAGGTCCTGCTGTCAAGTATGTACATTATAATGGAATAAATCGTTCAAAAAGCAAATTTTAAAAGCTAGATAATGGTAAGAGCTAGGTAGATAATTAAAATAGGGTGAGGTAATCTGATAGTGCATGACTGGGTGGCTACTTTTAAATTGACAGAAGGCATTTCTGAATAAGGTGACATATAAACTGAGATCTGAGTAATAACAAGCACTCAGAGATGGAAAGAGTGTTTTCTGTAAGGAAAGACCTTTCTTTAAGAGTGTATATTGGGAATCAAAAATGTACTGTGTTGTTGATCTGGTACATGAGAGGAAGAGAGGTGAGAGATAATAAGAGTTAGGCAACAGGTCAGAGTCTGTAGGGCTTTGTAGTAAGCTGGAGGTTTTCAAAGTAAAATAGGAAGCCTTTGGGGGATTTTAAGCAGAGGAGAAAAAGTACTTTTATTATTTTAAAAGGTTACTTTGCTATATGGAGAACAGATGGTAGGATAAGCAAGAGTGAAAGCAGGGAGACCAGTTAGGCAGCTTGTGTGGTTGTCTTAAGCAGTCCAGTGAGGCAGGAGTGGAGATATGAAAAGAAGTGGATGGATTTGAGATGTGTTGGGGAGGGGGGAGTTAAGAGAAGTTTTTGATGGGTTTGAGTGGGAAAATGAAGACCTCAGAGGCTAAACCTAGATTTTGGTTGTATAAGTTGTATGAAAACTTGTGTTCTTTCCTGAGATGTGGAAGGCTGGGAGAGGAGCAGGTTTGGGGATTGAGGTGGAAACTCAAGACTTAAGTGGAAGATGTCTATTAGGCATTCCAGTGGAGATGACAAGGAGATGTTGTGACTCTATTTCAGAGCAGTTCTGACTGGAGATAGAGCCAGGACAATGAGCAATATGTATGGTGGACCAAAAGCTGTGGGACTAGAGGGGATCATCTAGCAGCCTTTCCAGTTCCCACTCCTTGGGAAAATGGACTCCTGTGCCTCAGTTACCCATTGTATGTAATAGTGAACTTCTGTGCTACTAGAATTAGGGAATCTTGGTGAGGATGTGCTAGTGGATAATATTAGGATGGGGCCTAGTGCTGACTCCTGGGTTGCTCCAACGGGTGGAGATTGTATAGTGAAGAGGTCAGTCAAGGAACAACCTTTGAGGTAGGAAGAATCCAAGAAAATAAAATGTTTCAAGGAGCAGGAAGGATCAAATGTGTCTAATGCTTGCAAAATCAAAAGTAAGATAAAAACAAGAGAAATTATTTTTGGCAACTTGGAAGTCATCAGTGACCCTGACAAGTAGCCTCCATGGAGTGGTGGGGCCAGAGGTTAAAATTGAGTGGATTGAGGAATGAATGGGAGATGATGAAGTGGAGATGGTAACTATGGACATATATTGCTAATTATTCTTGACATTGTCCTTTTCCTGATGTAGCTGCCTTTAATCTGTGGATTAAAAACATGTGAAAATGATCGCAATAGTTCTGAGCTTCACAGCATGCGGTAGGCATTGTTTAAAAAAGAAACACCAGAATTGTAGGGAATATGTAATAGTGTATGTTTTAAAAAGAAGAAATGAAGACTAACATGATTAGTAACTTGCCTGAGGTCAGACAATGACCTTGGTAGTTTCAATATCTGTGAAAGATCTTGGGTTTCTATTCCTTAATCTCTCATCTAGTGATTTTTTCTTCCACTCTACCTCAGTTATTCAGTCCCATGACTAATAACTGTAGCTCTTCTTCCATGCCAGTTAATTGGTTTTTAGTATCCCACTTTGCCTTCCCTCTGGTTCCAGTTCTGGGACCTAACAATCCATTCGATCCATACTTCTGTTCACTTGACCTCTGCTCATGTTATTGCTTCCACCCTTGTCCATCTGAAATGGGGTCAGTGATTATAATCGCTCACTCCCTTCCAAGGATCAACATAGCATGTGTCTTGAGCCAAGCTGCCCAAATTCATTCCTGGATGTAGCATTTGCTTTGTGACCTTGGGCAAATTAGCCCAGTTATGTGCCTGCTTTTGTCTATAAAGTAAGGGTTATTGCCACTGAAGTACTAACCTCATAGGGTGGTTTTGAAGGCTTGTAGGAGTTTGAGGTACTACATACACATAGAGTGCTTTGAACCATGACAGTGCTTGGTAGCATGGTCCCACCCTCACTCCATTGGTCTTGCTTAGAAAATCCCAAGTGAGACTAAATTCAACACTGTGCTTGTACTTGTGCAGCTAGAAGATGATCGCATCGCCGCGTTGACTTGTCTTACCTACATTCATGAGCCTTAACCTTACTTAGGCCCTTTGTGCTCCTGAAAGCCATAAAATTCACTAGTCTGTTCACTTTTTCACTTCCATAGGTAGATTTCACCTCATTCCTCTCTTTATTTTCATCTGATGACCCTCTCTAGATTTTAGATTTTATTTGAGAATACAGAAACAATTGGGACAGAATTTTTCACAAGATTCCCTCAGAACTACCCTCCTGCTAAGTCTCCTTTTATTGTGGATAGCTATCTATTGTCCATGGTACTAAGGGCATTCCCTCCACTTTTCCTGTACTCTTTCTCATCTGTAAAGGACATCACTCCATCAGTTCTCCCTTTCTCTTCTGCATTGATTTTCCCATTTCTAGAGTATGCAGACATTTTCCCATCTAAAGAAAATCCTTTCTTTTCCCACGTCCCTCTACTGCCCCATTTCCTTTTTCTTTAGCAAAACTTCAGTATCTCTTGAGTCTGTTTATTTTTTCTCACATCTTGGTTTCTTTCAGATACATCATACTATTGCCTATCTAGAGTATTCTCCCACTTCATAGTTGTCCTGTGTCCTAGTAATAATTTACTTGCCTTCCTCATAGAGTAAATGTGAAAATCAAGTGAGGTCATGGATTTGAACATTTTTAGTTGAATTATGAAATAGAAATAAATTTATGCAGTTTTTTAAAAAAACAAATTCTCTCTCATTGATTTTCCATTATTTTGGTCAGTATTTTCACTATCCTTTCTAAAAGTTAGTGTGAGTGAGCTATCTTCATTCGGCTGGACGTAATCAGTTTTGAACAGTTTTTAAGAGCAGTGTTCTGCCTTTTTAGCTTGGAAATTATGAGATTATTTGATGGGCAATGTTTAAAATTTCTATTACTTTTGGAAAGAAATAGGCTAAATTGGAGCCTGCTGTAGCACAGTGAATCCTGCTGAAGGACACCACACCATCTGTTCTCTATATAAAGTTTGGATAAATTCCTTTTGTAGTGTTTCCAAGAGCTAATTTTATAACTGAAGGAACTTTATAAATGCTGTAAACATTACATAAACCCATTCCTCCTGGAGGAGGTACACTGGCCACAAATAACTAATGAATATGAACTGGTCCTAGATTCTTGAATAGGTAGATAAAAATTGTTACTTATCACTCCCTCTCCTCCTCAACGCACTTGTGGTTGCATTAGGTAGTTGGCTTTTTTTGTAGTGCGTTAGATCCATTCTCTACCTATGTAGAAACTTTAATGGTTAAAGATACCTTGGGAGTGTCTACTTTTTCACTTGATCTTCAGTGTCTCTCCGTTTTGATCTTGTTGAAATAATAATGTTAGGAATACATTTTATAATAGATTAAATTGGCATGAAAACCTAAATAACAGTTTCTGTGGGAAAAATGGACTCTGGATTTCAAATTATATTTAAAATAGTAGCTTTTGGGGTTATAACCCTAATTTGAGAATTGATTGCCTTTGTTTACTATGTATTCACACATTATTAATACTATACTCTCAGTTGTTTGAATAAAAAAAAACTATTGTGCTGCATTCCTTGGGTCTGGTGGGGAGATTTTTTTCTGTTGAACTGCAGTCAACTGACATCTTTATAGATAATTCCATTTTTAAAATTAGGAGGAATCTACTTTGGGGGAAAAATTGAGGAACTAATCCTCAGTGCCTGTGCCAGTTTCTCAAATAAAAGGATACCACCCAAGGAACCAGAAAGGAAAAAGCTTTGCCTGTAGTATAAATCTATGGTCCTTTCTAAACATTTGGCTTTGGGGACTTTTCTTTCCTTTTGCGAATGGTTAATTGCCAGATTTTAGCTACTCTTACTATTTTTAAAACTTCCTAAGCTATGTAGTATTAGAAGCACTGCCTCAGACTTTTCCTTTTTAATGAAATATGCCCTCAAAACTGTAGTATATTCTTTTATAATATTAGGAAGCAATGGTTGGGAGGGATGCAGTGAGATTTTTTTCCTTTTAAACTCTTTAAGTTTTCCCTTAAATTACCAAAATAACCGAGTCTTGTTATACTAAGTAAAGTGTATTAGATAAAAAGCAAAAGGCAAATTTTAGGGCCCTGGTCTAAGTAACCACTGTGGACTCTTGTCTTTGCTGCTAAACATTTTTGTAAGTAATACATAACCACAACTATGCTGTTAGTTTTTTAAAAATCAATTGCTTAACAACTGGCTTTTGTCCCTTAAAGATAAATGTAAGTATGTCATTCATTTATTCATATGTGCATTCATTCAGTTACTACCTTGCATAGTCATCCTTGTTGTATTGCATAGGTGGGTGCATGTGCTGTAATGTATTACCATATCACCATTGACAGGTGTTCAGGGTTTTCGATATTACGAATAGTAGTGCAAAGCAAATACTGCCTGTTCATATATCTTGGACGTATGTGTGTGAGCATCTCTTCAGCATTGATTTCTGGATGTTGAATTCCTGGATTGTAGGCTGGCAGGTTGCCTCAAAAATGCCTGTATCAGTGTTTGCAAATAGAGTGTTTGTCATTCACCAAAAACAACTTCCCTTTGTGTACCTAGCCATGATTCAAATGGAGATGTAGCACAGAGTAAATGAACTAAATATCATGAAGCACTCTATATACTGCCTGGCATATGGGAGGTGCATAGCATGCATGAACTGTTAAGATTCATTCAGCCTCTGTATTTCAGGGCTACCCGTTAAAGCTTGCATAATTCTTTTTACTGTACATAGTTCTAACAATAATAAGGAACAACATGGTACAGCAGTAATAAGGAAAATAACACTGTAACATTGAGGAAGCTGGGTTATATGAATGTTCAATTGCTGATCTAACCATGAAGCAATAGTTCTAGAAATCTTATGCAAAAGTTGTGTAAGAAGACTGACATGCATAACATACTTCTGACATTGGGATATAATTCATAAGACATTATTTTGGTATCTGAAACATGCAGTTTGAATTTGTTGACTGGAAATGACTTTGAATGGTTGTTGGCCTGAAGCAGAGCAGTGCCATAGGATGCCATGTAGTGTTCACATTGGGAAATAGTTGGGTGCTAAGTTGGAAACATTGGATGAAATGATTTGATGTGATGAATATGGGAGAAGGAAGAGATCAGCACCTCACAAGGGAATGGGATGAAGAGGGCAACATTAACTTTTGTGTTGGTCCTTTTTAATAGACTGTTATTATGATTATCTCCGTTTTGGAGAAAAAATAAAATCCATGTCAGTTATGTTTAATATTAGATACTGAGCATGGTTTTCTTTCACAATGCACAATTTCATAAAAGAAATACTTGCCTCGAACAAAGTTGGATTTCTTGAGCTTTGTAGATTATTGGATTGATGATAAACTAGGAGAAATCTTTTATCTAGGAGGAAATAATGCAGCGAAAAGAAAGTTTAGTCCCTGCTTCTTGTTTATTAGCCTTGGATAAGGTAGCCCGGATTGTTTACTGGGACCGTAGTCCTCGGTTTTAGATCTGTCTTGTTATAGATGACTTAGAACCGGGAGCATTGGCACAGGGCCCCAGCACACTGTTGGAGGAGTCGTAACTTCATCTGCTGCTGGCCATAACCTTCCCAAGAGAAACCATATGCAGAGTTGCTATCTCTTCCTTCTTTGCAGCATGCAGAAAGAAGGTGTTTCTTTATAAGCTGTTCTAAAGTGTGCTCAACTTGACTGTGTTAGGGAAGATATAGGCAAAAATTTAGAAGCTATCTTTTGGCTTCTAAAAGATAGACATTATGGTTGAAATGTCTATGCGACATCCAGTGAAGGTGTCCAGTAGAGGGTTTGCATAACTAAAAAGTCAGGGAAGAGCTGGGTTCGAGATACAGATGACATCTGGATGTTTTTTAAAACTAGGTGTAGATTAGATGGATTATTCTGTAAGTTACTGTAGAAGAAAAGGCAATGGTGGGCATAAGACTGAGTAACACTTAAAGGGCTGGCCAAGGAAGAGGATTTCACAAAGGAGTTAACAGAGATAGAAGGAAAACCAGATTAGTATGGCATTATGGAAGCTAAAGGAAGACAGTGAAAAGGAGAGACTAGTCAGTACTGTCAAATACGACAGAAAGGTCAATTAAAATAGGGAAGGACTCAAAAGTGTCTGATTGTGATGGTGCTGAATTCATGGTACTGCTAAGGTCCTTCCTAATAGAATTGGGCAATAAGCACTACTGGACAAAATAATCATCAAAATGAGAATAAAGTCCACACTTCTGTTTATTAGCACTGTATTGCATTCTTGAGTAGTAGGGGTGTTTGGGGGGGGGGCAAGTAAATGAAGACAATGTATGTAGTTAATTTTTTTTTTTAATCTGTGAGAATAAGAGGCTAATGTAATTAGACCAGAGATATGGTGTTAAGAGGATTTTTTTGTTTTTAACATGATAGAGAATTTTGTCTCCTTAGTGTGAATGAAAATGAGCTGGCTTTGAGGGACATGTTGACAAGAAAGCTGGAGGAGAGTATTAAAACATGAATCTGTCAAGGTACTGGAGAACATTGGAGGGAGAACCAAGGGACAGGTGGGAAGAATTAGGTTCGAAAGAGGGATACCTTTTTCATCTAATAGGTGGGAAGTAGATTAGGGGTGGAGAGTAGGTGGGTCTGGATACAAAAAAAAAAATGTATTTCAGTTTAGTAGCTGAAAGTTGAAGTTGAGTTCCTCTTATGTCTTATGTTTTGAATGAAGTGGAAGTGGTCATCTGTCAGGGGCTAGGTGTCTAGTGTTAGGAATCAAATTTAGAGGAGACTGCAGGTTTGAACTTTCCTCCCAGAGAATGGAGAAGAACCAGGAGAACAGAAGGATGGAGGGTATCTTTCATTTCCTACAGTAGCACTTAGAAGACTGGTTATAAATGTGGAGAGGGAATGGGTCAGATAGTTAAAGATAAGATTTATTAGCTAAGTGAGGGAGGACAATGTAACCAGAGTGGTTGAAGTAAATTTTGTGTTGAGTACTGATTAAATGAATTCAGTTGTATTGGTTCAAATACTAAATTTTGCCTAGTAGAGCCAGCAGAAGGAAAAGGAAGTCTGTGAGAATAGGAAGAAGAATGACAGAAGCAGCAGCATTGTTGTTTAAGTTGACTAGAGCTGACAGTAAAAATCAGAATGGAAGTAGAGATTCTGGGGACCACAGTCTCAACGAGATGCAAGACCAGGATAGGGAACAGTTATTGAGAAAGCTGGTGGGAGTAGGAGATTGGTATTTGTAATTTCAAAGATGGACCAGTTTTGGTAAAATAAGATTTCAGCCTGTATCCTGTCAGTAGGTGACTTACGTAGATTGGAAGTGAAGATCATTGTATTCAGTTTAAGAAACAGTGCCAGAACTGTGGACAGGTCAGTGAACCTCTTCCAGGGTCTAGTTCAGTTATTTTCTTTGATACATTACCCAGAGTGGTATTACTGGGTCAAGTGCTCTCCCCAGCATGTTGAGGATTTTGGGTATATTGCCCTCAAAACATTGTATCGTTTGATTCTCAGTCTCTTTCCACACTTGACACCAAGATTTGTTGAAGGTAGTCTTTTCCAGTATGACAGTCTATTGGGTTAGTAGTGGTGTCTGACATTAAGACTGGTGCTTTTTGTTAGTAGTGAGGTTGAAGTTTTCTTTTTATTAACTATGTGAATGCGAATTGCCAGCCCCAGTCATATGTCCATTTTTCTGTTGGCACAGGAACCATTTTCTACCATTTCTCAATTAATTTATTTGCATTTTTCCTTTTGGTATTTGTCTTATTATTATTTGAGTTATATGCTTAATTTATTTATTGTCCTTTGTTTAATAATAAGCACTCTTACTGTTTGTGATTTTTTTTTTAGCCAGATCAAGTATTGAAGTGTATAGAGTTCTCATCTTCTTAATATTCTTTAAGCAGTTTCAATTGCTTTGAAGCAAATATTAAATTATTTAGTAGTAAATAATTGGAGATGGTCATAGTGGTTTGTCCTTCTTTCCTTAACTTACAAAGTGTTTTTGTTCTTTTATTGTTGTTGTTTCCTCCCACTTTTTTGATATACAAAGCTAAAGAGTGGGTCCTTTACTTATTTAGGTTTTTGAAAATAGTAAAATATTCTTTGTGGCCTAAACTTTTAAAATACATTTATGGGTGCTGGAAACAAACAGAAACTATTTGTATAGAAACTACATAAATGGATAGAAGCTATATTAATTTAATCTATCTTAATTGCTTATTCATCCTGACTTGTCAAGAAATGAGATTCCTGCTTCTTTTAAGTCTTTTACTTTTTGCTTCACATATTTCTTTGTTTTCTTTTTCTTCACGTATTTCTATGCTGTCTTACTCATTCAGCAAGTGATAATTGAGCACCTAGTATGTGTTAAACCACTATGTACTCTTCTAAGAACTGGATTCACTAATAGTGACACATGTGAAGTGGAAGTTATTTGTGATTTTCACCAAGCAATCAGTTGCAAATACTGCATCTCCTCCTCTGTAAACAAGTATGGAAGGAAATTTACCATTCACCACAGTGCTCTGAGATCTGCCACCATTCAGTTGACTTTGAGCAAGTCATTTAGCATGTAAGATAGCAGTTCTCAAACTTCATTTGCAGGACCCCTTTATAATTATTGAGGACTGCCAAATAACTTGTCCGTGTGCTTGTATCTACTGATATTTATTGTATTAGAAATTGAAGCAAATTATTCAAATGTTCATTTAAAAATAGTAAAACCATTAAATGTTGTAATTAACATATTTATGTGTGAAAAATTGTTTCCAAAACAAAAAGTAGAGGGTTAAGATTTGTGCATTTTGTTATATGTACTTCAGTAAAAAATAAAGATTAAAAAGTGAGAAAACTGACATTGTTTTTACAGTTTTGCAAATCTCTTTAATGTTTAGCTTAATAGAAGATAGTTGGGTTCTCACCTGCTTCTACTTGGTCTTACTTGCCTTGTATTTGTAGCCTCTAGAAAAGTCAACTATGTACTTGTGAGAAAATGAGAGTGAAAAAAGGCAAATGTCTTTCATCTTTCACACCACCTGATAAGGTCTTACGACCTTCAGGAGCCCTGGACCACACCTTGAGAATCACTGCTCTAGGCCTTAGCATTCAATAGCAATATGGGTGTTAACTAGATGATCCTCAAAGGTTATTTTATCTCCAAAATTTAGTGTCTTTTATTTCCCACTCTTATAAAGTGCTAACTGAGCTAAATGTAAGTCGTGGACTCCCTGTACTTTATTTTGAACCACACCTAGCATAGAGTTTACCATCTAGTAGGAGAACATACTAACGTGGATAAGGCCATGGAATTTATATTCTGAGTTTACTGATGTTGAGATCAGATTTTCTGAGCGCTCTTTAAAAAGTTGTTGCTTGTGTTAGTTTGACCTTTGAAATGCAGAAAAGTAGGAAATAATGTTTTGAGGTTCTTGTAATGGATTTCTACTTTGGGGGACACCAGCATAGCAGTGATACATAACTGACACATTTCAGGAGATCAGTGTAGCAGGGGTGATATATATGTTATTTGCAAAATATTCTGCTCTAAAGCTTGGAGTCTGAAGAGCTGGTTTAGGGTTTCAGCTACTACTAGTAGCAATGTGATAGGGGGAGGAGATTGACCCCTTATTTCTCTTTCTTCACTTATAAAATTGAGTGGATGATATTCCAGTTTTGTCCCAGAGTTTTGGGGACTGTGAAATTGCGTATGTTAATATACTTGAAGCTACATAAACATTACTTTTTAAAAAAAAAATAAAAGATTATGCCATCACTTTTTAACTGTACAGAGGAGCCCTGTCTTTGTATCCCTATCAGGTTTTCACCTGAAGCTCAGAACTGTCAACCCAGGTGATTATCAGAAGTATTCTGAGAATTTGGAGGAAATAGAATTACTCCCTTCAATTCTTGTTCCTTTAAAGTAATGATATTAGTTCTGCTCTGTTTCTGTGCGTGTTTTTACTCCTATACCACCCTACTTTCTGATCAGTTTATTTCAGAAATTGGTTGGGTTTGTTTTCTAAATATTTCACAACGAACCCATTGTCACGTAATTTTAGGAATCAAAGAGACTGTAAAAATCATCTGGTCCAGTCCCTCCTACTTTTATAGATGAGGCTGATGTTGAAAGAAACTGAGCTACTTGTTTAAAATCATTTTGGTAGTACAGTGATTCCCAGCCTTGGCTGAACTTTGGAGCCACCTGTAAAGCTTTTAAAAAATACTTGTGTACAGGCCCCTGCCTCAGAAATTATGTTTTAATTAGTCTTTTAAAGTCCCCTTAGGTGATTATAATGAAATGTTACCCATTTTTACAGTGAACCATTTGCCTTTTAACATCATATTTAACTTTTAATATTGTAGATAAGACCATCTTATTTCTCAGATGTAGGTTAGAGAGCTTTTCTTACTCTGAGAAATAAGCTCATAAACTTTATAATGAGAATCAAAACTTTTTGATGTTTGCACTTTTATTTTGAATAGATTAATCCAGTCAACTTCTAAAGTTTTTTAATCCATGTATAACAGTGTGGCAAAACAAAGTTTAAACCTATTATACTTGATACGGATTAGTAATGGGTCTTTTGATATAATACTGTGAAGACATGACCTTTTAAGTTTTGGGAAGCATTAATATATATAAAAATTTTATCTTGCATCATTTATTCAGGTTCTGGTTTATCATTTGTTGTTTTGGCAATTTTGAAAACAATCTTTACTTTTCCTACAGGTGAAAGCACTGAAAGAGAAGATTGAATCTGAAAAGGGGAAAGATGCCTTTCCTGTAGCAGGTCAAAAATTAATTTATGCAGGTATGAATCAAATATTGAAAGTAATATGCCCGTTTCCTTACTTACAGTGGCAGTCTTTTAATTTTACAAATATGACCTTATGGATTGTAGTGTATGCAAATTGATTGTCAGAAACTTGATTGCATAGAAGCAGTGAATGAGCAATCATTTGGATATATTAACAGTTCTCTCTTTATTCACATTTGCTTTATATATTTATCTAATGATGTTAGTTTAGTTTTATCTCTTGTAAGCATTATATAATTGGCTTTTATATTTTTTTAAATTTAAGTGGTTCATATAGTACTTGTTTCGTCTTGCTTAGCATAATGTTCTCAGAGTCCATGATGTCACAAATGACAGGATGTCTTCCTTTCTCACGACTAAGTAATATTTCATTGGGTATATGTACTGTACCTTTTATCCATCCATTTGTTCAGAGGCATTTGAGTTGTTTCCATATCTTGGCTATTGTGAATAGCGCTGTGATAAACATGTGAAGGCATGTATTACATTGAAATACTGTTTTCATTTTCTTTACAAGTGGGCTTACTAGATTGTTTGATAAATTTTTAGTATTTTAAGGAACCTCTATTTTGTTTTCATAATAGTTGGACCAGTTTATATTCCCACCGATAATGTTTTAAGAGTTCCCTTTTCACCACATCCTTGCCAGAACCTATTGTCTCTTGTCTTCTCAGTGATAGCTATTCTAATAGGTGTGAGGTAATGCATCGGTGTTTTGGTTGCATTTTCTTGATGACTAGTGATGTTAAGCATCTTTTCATGTGTCAGTTGCCCATTTTGTCCTTTTTGGAGAAATATGTTTAGTTCTCATTTTTTAAATCAGATTGTTGGGTTTTTTTGTCACTGAGTTGAGTTCTTTATATATTTGGATATTAGTCCCTTATCTGCTGTATGGTTTGCAAAAACTTTCTCCTGTTCCGTAGGCTGCCTTTTCATTTTGTTTCCTTTGCTGTGCAAAACCTTTGGAGTTTCACATAGTTCCATTTGTTGATTTTTTTTCTTTTGTTGTTTGTACTTTTGGTGTCATGCCCAGAATATTATGGCCAAGACCAATGTTGATGAACGTCTTTCCTATGTTTTTTGCTAGGAGTTCTATGGTATCAGGGCCTATGTTTTAGACTTTGATCCATTTCGAGTTAATTTTTGTTAAGTGGTTTGAGATAGGGGTGTGATTTCATTGTTCTGCATGTGTTTCTCCAGTTTTCTCTGTACAATTTGTTGAAGAGACTTCTCACTGGCTTTTGTATTTTTAACCAACCTGAGCATTTTTAAAATCTATTGAAATCATCCTTACTGATTGCTTATTACTGTAGTTGGAATCATCCTGTGAACTTAAATGTCAGTCTATATGTTTTTTAAATAAAACACAAAAATTGATAGAATATAGAAAACCTTATATGTCAAAAGACACTGTAAATAAATGACAGGAAAGGGAAAGTTTATCTTCAGATTTTATAGAGTTCTTAGAAATCAATAAAGAAAGAATATAATCAGGAAATGGCAAAGTTAACTAGCCTCACTAGTAACCAGGAAAATGTTTGCTAAAAATAGATTTGATAAGTGAAATTTGTGGAGAAATTCTTTATTTTTCAAAAGAAATATTGAACAGTGTCACTGTAGATGTCAGTAAGGTGGATAATGGATTGCCCATGAATTCTTGTCTCTTCCTCCATAGAAATTTTGTAGTAGTTTCTTAACTGAGATGTTTAGAGGAAACACTAGCCATGTGATTAGGAATCAGAAGCCTAAAAAGAGGCACATAGTTGGTGGCAAACATAAAACTAGAATTTCTGAATTTTCTAGTTTTGGCCTATTTTCTCATTCCTATACTGAATAGAAATGCTATTCTTTTCTGTCCTAATGTTTGAAATTTTTGATTCAGTAACTTTTTAAAAATGAACAACTAAATTCAAGGAAAAGGAAACCTGAAGGAATCAACTTGAACATTTGATCTTCAACATGACCAGTCTTGTATATTCTGTGCCTTACTCAGTCCTGTGCCATCTTGTCATTTCTGTGTAACAAGTCATTTTCTGAAGTACTTTTTATTTTTTTATTTTTTATTAAGGTATGATTGATATACACTCTTATGAAGGTTTCACATGAAAAAACAATGTGCTTACTACATTTACCCATATTATCAAGTCCCCACCCATACCTCAATGAAGTCACTGTCCATCAGTGCAGCAAGATGCCACAGACCCACTATGTGCCTTCTCTGTGCTGCACTGTTCTCCCCATGATCCCCCACACCATGTGTACTAAACATAATACCCCTCAGTACCCTTCTCCCTCCTTCCCCACCTGCCCTCCCACACCCCTTCCCTTTGGTAACCACTAGTTCATTCTTGCAGTCTCTGAGTCTGTTGCTATTTTGTTCCTTCAGTTTTCCTTCATTGTTATATTCCACAAATGAGGGAAATCATTTGGCATTTGTCTTTCTCTGCCTGGCTTATTTCACTGAGCATAATGTCCTCCAGCTCCATCCATGTTGTTGCAAATGGTAGGATTTGTTTCTTTCTTATGGCCGAATACTATTCCATTGTGTATATGTACTACATCTTCTTTATCCATTCATCTACTGATGGACACTTGGGTTGTTTTCTTATCTTGGCTATTGTAAAAAGTGCTGCGATAAATATAGGGGTGTATATGTCTTTTTGAATCTGAGAAGTTGTATTCTTTGGGTAAATTCCAAGGAGTGGGATTCCTGGGTCAAATGGTATTTCCATTTTTAGTTTTTTGAGGAACCTCCATATTGCTTTCCACAATGGTTGAACTAGCTTACATTCCCACCAGCAGTGTAGGAGGGTTCCCCTTTCTCCACATCCTTGCCAGCATTTGTTGTTCTTAGTCTTTTCAATGCTGGCCATCCTTACTGGTGTGAGGTGATACCTCATTGTGGTTTTAATTTGTATTTCCCTGATGATTAGTGATGTGGAGCATCTTTCATGTGTCTGTTGGCCATCTGAATTTCTTCATTGGAGAACTGTCTTTTCATATCCTCTGCCCATTTGTTAATCGGGTTATTTGCTTTTTGGGTGTTGAGGTGTGTAAGTTCTTTATATATTTTGGATGTTAACCCCTGTCGGATATGTCATTTACAAATATATTCTCCCATACTGTAGGATGCCTTTTTGTTCTCTTGATGGTGTCCTTTGCTGTACAGAAACTTTTTAGTTTGATGTAGTCCCATGAGTTCATTTTTGCTTTTGTTTCCCTTGCTGGAGGAGATGCGTTCAGGAAGAAGTTGCTCATGCTTATATTCAGGAGATTTTTGCCTGTGTTGTCTTCTAAGAGTTTTATGGTTTCATGACTTACATTCAAGTCTTTAATCCATTTCGAGTTTACTTTTGTGTAGGGGTTAAACAATAATCCAATTTCATTCTGTTGCATGTAGCTGTCCAGTTTTGCCAACACAAGCTGTTGAAGAGGCTGTCATTTCCCCATTGTATATCCATGGCTCCTTTATCATATATTAATTGACCATATATGGTTGGGTTTACATCAGGGCTCTCTAGTCTTTTCCATTGGTCTGTGGGTCTGTTCTTGTGCCAGTACCAAATTGTCTTGATTACTGTGGCTTTGTAGTAGAGCTTGAAGTTGGGGAGCATAATGCCCCCAGCTTTATTCTTCCTTCTCAGAATTGCTTTGGCTATTTGAGGTCTTCTATGGTTCCATATTTTTAGAACAATTTTCTCTAGTTTGTTGAAGAATGCTGTTGGTATTTTGATAGGAATTGCATTGAATCTGTAGATTGCTTAAGGCAGGATGGCTATTTTGACAATATTAATTCTTCCTATCCATGAGCATGGGATGAATTTCCATTTATTGGTATCTTCTTTAATTTCTCTTAAGAGTGTCTTGTAGTTTTCAGGGTATAGGTCTTTCACTTCCTTGGTTAGGTTTATTCCTAAGTATTTTATTCTTTTTGCTGCAACTGTGAATGGAATTGTTTTCCTGATTTCTCTCTCTACTACTTCATTGTTAGTGTATAGGAATGCCACAAGATTTCTGTGTATTAATTTTATATCCTGCAACTTTGCTGAATTCAGATATTAGATCTAATAGTTTTGGCGTGGATTCTTTAGGGTTTTTTATGTACAATATCATGTCATCTGCAAACAGTTTAACTTCTTCCTTGCCAATCTGGATTCCTTTTATTTCTTTCTGTTGTCTGATTACTGTGGCTAGGACCTCCAGTACTATGTTGAATAGAAGTGGGGAAAGTGGGCAACCTTGTATTGTTCCTGATCTTAAAGGAAAGCTTTTAGCTTCTCACTGTTAGGTATGATGTTGGCTGTGGGTTTGTCATATATGGCCTTTATTATGTTGAGGTATTTGCCCTCTATACCCATTTTGTTGAGAGTTTTTATCATGAATGGATGTTGAATTTTGTTGAATGCTTTTTCAGCATCTATGGAGATGATCATGTGGTTTTTGTCCTTTTTGTTGATGTGGTAGATGATGTTGATGGATTTTCGAATGTTGTACCATCCTTGCATCCCTGGATAAATCCTACTTGATCATAATGGATGAACTTTTTGATATATTTTTGAATTCTGTTTGCTAATATTTTGTTGCGTATTTTTGCATCTATGTTCATCAGGGATATTGGTATGTAATTTTTTTTGTGTGTGATGTCTTTGCCTGGTTTTGGTATTAGAGTGATGCTGGTGTCATAGAATGAGTTTGGAAGTATTCCCTCTTGTACTCTTTGGAAAACTTTGAGGAATATGGGTATTAGGTCTTCACTAAATGTTTAATAAAATTCAGCTGTGAAGCCATCTGGTCCAGGAGTTTTGTTCTTAGGTAGTTTTTGATTACCAGTTTGATTTTGTCATTGGTAATTGGTCTGTTCAGATTTTCTGTTTCTTCCTTGGTCAGCTTTGGAAGGTTGTATTTCTCTAGAAAAGTTGTCCATTTCTTCTAGGTTATCCAGTTTGTTAGCATATAATTTTTCATAGTATTCTCTAATAATTCTTTGTATTTCTGTGGTGTCCATAGTGACTTTTCCTTTCTCATTTCTGATTCTGTATATGTGTGTAGACTCTTTTTCTTGAAAAGTTTGGCTAGGGGTTTATCTATTTTGTTTATTTTCTCAAAGAACCAGCTCTTGCTTTCATTGATTCTTTCTATTTTTCTATTCTCAATTTTATTTATTTATGCTCTAATCTTCATTATGTCCCTCCTTCTACTCACTTTGGGCCTCATTTGTTCTTCTTTTTCTAGTTTCGTTAATTGTGAGTTTAGACTGCTTATATGGGATTGTTCTTCTTTCCTGAGGTAGGCCTGAATTGCAGTATACTTTCCTCTTAGCACGGCCTTAGCTGTGTCCCACAGATTTTGTGGTGTTGAATTATTGTTGTAATTTGTCTCCATATATTGCTTGATCTCTGTTTTTATTTGGTCATTGATCCATTGGTTATTTAGGAGAATGTTGTTAAGCCTCCATGTGTTTGTGGGATTTTTCATTTTCTTTGTGTAATTTATTTCTAGTTTCATACCTTTGTGATCTGAGAAACTGGTTGGTACAATTTCAATCTTTTTTAATTTACTGAGGCTCTTTTTGTGGCCCTAGTATATGATCTATTCTTGAAAATGTTCCATGTGCACTTGAGAAGAATGTGTATCCTACTGTTTTTGGTTATAGAGTTCTGTAGATGTCTATTAGGTTGATCTGTTCTAATGTGTTGTTTAGTTAGTGCCTCTGTGTCCTTACTTATTTTCTTTCTGGTTGATCTGAGTGGAGTGTTGAAATCTCCTAGAATGAATGCACTGCATTCTATTTCCCCTTTTAATTCAGTTAGTATTTGTTTCACGTATGTCGGTGATCCTGTGTTGGGTGCATAGAGATTTATAATGGTTATATCTTCTTTTTGGATTGACCCCTTTATCATTATGTAATGTCCTTCTTTGTCTCTTGTGACTTTGTTTTGAAGTCTATTTTGTCTGATACAAGTACTGCAACTTCTGCTTTTTTCTAGTAGTTGCATGAAATATCTTTTTCCATCCCTTGACTTTTAGTCTGTGAATGTCTTTGGGTTTAAAGTGAGTCTTTTCTAGGCAGCATATAGATGGGTCTTGTTTTTTTATCCATTCAGTGACTCTGTGTCTTTTGATTGGTGCATTCAGTCCATTTACATTTAGGGTGATTATCGATAGGTATGTACTTATTGCCATTTCAGGCTTTAGATTCGTGGTTACCAAAGGTTCCGGGTAACTTCCTTACTATCTAAGAGTTTAACTTAGCTCACTTAATATGCTATTACAAACACAATCTAAGGGTTCTTATCTTTTTCTCCTCCTTTTTCTTCATCCTCCATTCTTTATATGTTAGGTATCATATTCTGTACTCTTTGTCTATCCCTTGATTTACTTTGGGGATAGTTAATTTAATTTTGCATTTGCTTAGTAATTAGCTGTTCTACTTTCTTTACTGTGGTTTTATTACCTCTGGTGACAGCTATTAAACCTTAGGAACACTTCCATCTATAGCAGTCCCTCCAAAATAGACTGTAGAGATGGTTTGTGGGAGGTAATTCTCTCAGCTTTTGCTTATCTGGAAATTGTTTAATCCCTCCTTCAAATTTAAATGATTATCTTGCCGGATAAAGTAATCTTGGTTCCAGGCCCTTCTGCTTCATTGCATTACATACATCATGCCTCTCCCTTCTGGCCTGTAAGGTTTCTGCTGAGAAGTCTGATGGGCTTTCCTTTGTATGTAATGTTATTTCTGTCTCTGGCTGCTTTTAACAGTCTGTCCTTATCCTTGATCTTTTCCATTTTAATTACTATGTATCTTCATGTTGTCTTCCTTGGGTCCCTTGTGTTGGGAGGTCTGTGGATCTCCATGGCCTGAGAGACTATCTCCTTCCCCAGATTGGGGAAGTTTTCAGGAATTACCTCCTCAAAGACACTTCTATCCCTTTTCCTCTCTCTTCTTCTTCTGGTCCCCCTATGATGTGAATATTGTTCCGTTTGGATTTGTCACACAGTTCTCTCAATATTCTTTCATTCTTAGAGATCCGTTTTTCTCTCTGTGCCTCAGCTTCTTTGTATTCCTCTTCTCTAGTTTCTATTTCATTTATCATCTCCACCACTGTATCCAATCTGCTTTTAATTCCCTCCATTGTGCTCTGCAACAATTGGATCTCCGACCAGAATTCATTCCTCAGTTCTTGAATATCTTTCCGTACCGCCATTAGCATGTTAATGATTTTTATTTTGAACTCCCTTTCAGGAAGAGTCATGAGGTCCATATCATCTTTCTTAGGCATTATATTAGTTTTACTCTGTACCAGGTTGCTTTGGCATTTCATATTTATATGGTGCCCCCTAGTGTCCAGAATCTCTACTCTCTGGAGCTGCTCTGCCCCTGAAGCAATGTCAGGGGTGGCAGGGAAGTGGTATTGTTGCCTGGGGGGAGGAAAGAGCTGTTTCCTGCTTCCCGGCTTCTGTGCCTGTCTCCACTGCCTGAACCAGTGGGCCGAGCACACAGGTATGAACTTTTGTGCCAGAGCAGCCGGATATGGATCCCTGCTTTCTACAAGTGGCTGGAATCTCAGTCTCTCCAGTAATTCTGCCTGTCTTAGCTTTCCAACCCCGTAATCAGGAGCGTATCATGAAAGCACCATGAAATGTAGGTTTGTGTTCCCAGAACAGATCTCCGGAGTTAGGTATTCAGCAGTCCCAGGCCTCCACTCCCTCCCCACTCCATTTCTCTTCCTCCTGCCAGTGAACTGGGGTGGGGGAAGGGCTTGGCTCCCTCCAGGCCACAGCTTTGGTACATTACCCTGTTCCGTGAGGTCTGCTCTTTTCTCCAGCTGTTTGCAGTCTGGCACAGTCCTCTTCCCTGTTGCTCTCTCAGAATTAGTTGTATTAATTATATTTTTGTATTATATGCGGTTTTAGGAAGAAGCCTCTGTCTCAGCTCTCACCCGCCATCTTTAATCCACTCTTCTGAAGTACTTATTAGCATTTTACTCTTACAGCATTGGAGCATTTCCGTTTGGCTAGGTATTCAGTACTTGTGGGAGGAGGAAGCTTGTTCTCTTCTCCTTCCTCCCATCAAGAAGGATTATAGGTTATTCATTGGGTGATCCTTAGACGATCACAATAGTGAATTTTATTTGTCTTCATGATCTCCCTTTTCTCAGGAGCTAGTGAATACTTCCACACACAGCAAGTCTTTTTATTATAAGTAATAACTTTTAAAAATTGCTTAGGATGTCTATATACATTGTTTGTATTTGATATCTTTTAGTCAAAGTGCTTAAAGCTTTTTAACTAATCATGTTTCCATTTATATTTATCTTGGCGGATTGGTTAATAAATTTTTGGGGGGAAGTACTGATTGCATTGACATTGGTGATTGTTTTAACTTCAGTTACGTGTAAGATAAAGGTTACTGTGCCTTAAATAATATGTTTGTTTTTTCTTTAATGAACTAGGCAAAATCCTCAATGATGAGACTGCTCTAAAAGAATATAAAATAGATGAGAAAAACTTTGTGGTGGTTATGGTGACAAAAGTAAGTTTCAGCCTTATTCTGTGTATCTTTATGTATGTGTGTGTTTTTTAAAAAGTGATCTCAAGTCTTATATTTATACTTTAAGTGACTACAGTTTATGCACATCCATAGTGGCATGCATTTATCTGTTTGTTATTAAAGGTTTTAACATTTTATCTTGAATTAACCATAAAGTTAGTGATTTTATACATTTGTAGTTTGAACATAATTTTAAATAAATTAAAGCAGTTAATGTATAACATGTCATGCTAAAATTGGTTAGGTTTTGCTGGAATAGTAAAGTCACTAATTATGTAATTATTAGAAAGTATGATCCTTAGAAATGGTTAAGTTTTATTGTTTTGCAGTTTTTAATAAGGGTGTCTTAATGGGACCTGCTAAATTATATACTAGACCTGACAAATTCCTTAAGGCAGAAAGGGCATATAGACTCAGAATTGCATTGATACATCTTAGCTAATGGGATGGCTTTTTAGAAACTAAAAAAAGAAAAGGCAGCTAAAGAAATGATGGAGTGATTATTGTGGGGAAATTTTTAACAGAAATTCTTGTGCTTTATTGGACTAAAATATATTTGGAACAATTTATAAAAGTTAATCACTAAAATTTTTTAATTTTAATCTTTTAATTTTAAGCACCATATTTTGCTATATTTAGCACTCATTAAATGTTTAAATATAAAGGAACGGAATCATGAGGAAACTATCTCATCTAGTTTTTTTAAATTGTGATAAAATATACATAACACAAAATTTATCAGTTTAACCATTTTTAAATATATTGTACAGTGGCATTAGGTACATTCACATTGGTGCAAACCACAGCACCATCAGTCTCCAGATTTTTTTCATCTTCCCAAACTGAAACTGTACCCATTAAACAATAAGTCTCCATTTCCCCTCTCCCTTCAGTCTCTGGCACCACAATTCTGTTTTCTGTCTATTAATTTGACTACTCTGCATACCTCATATGAGTAGAATCTTACAGTATTTCCTTTCTGTGATTAGCTTACTTCCTTCAGCATAAGTCTTCAAGGTTCATCTGTGTATACAGCGTGTGCCAGAATTTCCATCCTTTTTAGGGCTGAGTAATACTCTTATCACTTCATCTAGTTTTATCATAGATACTACATAATGGGAAATGTGGTACACACACATTTGGATATATAATTTTTACTGATGTTACTTCCTTGAATATTACAGTAACCTCAACTATTTAGAAAATAACTAAGAATTAAGCAGGATAAGTCTTAGAATAGATGCATGCATTTGAAGAGCCAAGCCTTTTCATATTTTACATAGGATTCTGGTGATATTTTTTTTGTTTGATTTTCAAGTTCATAGTAGAGACCAGCCAGCTATTAAAAAGGGAAGATGACTTTTTATGTGGACAATTATGTGGAAGCAATGAGAAATAATCTTTTTACATAGGAAACAGAAAAAGCTATTAAGATCAGAAATAAACAGGAAAACTTCAAAAAGCAGATGGGTTTGGTATTGTTTAGAATAAAGCTTAAATCATTCTTTGTTGCATCAAGACCTCGAGGGCATGGTGTGTTATAATAGTGATCACAAATAATCTTAAGGGAAATAGTAAATTGGCATATTGCATTAACCCATTACATTTTTTATCTAGATTGGAGTTGTAGAACAGTAATAATTTGCAGAGTATTATATTGGCAATTAGAAGTTAGTAAGAGTTAAATACAAGTCTCTCAGACTAGAGAAAGGAAGGAGTGAATGCCACTAGTATTTTCTGAAGTCCCCTCCCCCATCTTGCACTAGAGCTTTTTTCCAGCACAATCTGTAATAGCTCGAATTGAAAATGAGACAAATCAGTTTCTTGCTCTTAGAATTTGTTGATTTATACTTGGGGCAATCACATTGAATTTAATCCCATCTTCTATCAAAACAGTCCACTTTCATTCTTAGTCAAGGTATGAGCTGAACAGATAGTATTGATAGGCCTTAGGAGAAGAATAAAACTCATAGTAAGATTTTTATGTGTCTGTAATTGCTTTTTGCTCTAGGGGAACCTTGATAGCTCTGCTACTAGTTCAGCAAGTGCTGAGCATGTGGTTATAATTTTATTTGACCTTTATTTTTCTGTTTATATACACATCTCAAGAGTTAGGTTGACTTCTTTGTACTTAACACATATCAGTCAATGTTGGGAAATACAGCAGAGTATTTGGCATGTTCATTAATCATACTTCTAATTCCATTTCAAGAAGGTTATTTTGATAATGCTTTTGAATGATAATACTTTAAAGTTATGAACAAGGAACTTAAATTACAAAGGTTTTGGGGGGAAATTGTGTGGTTGTTTTTTTGGATACACATTCTGTGTATTTTTAAATATTGGTTTCTTTTGGTCCTTTTTGTATTAGTTTGATATGGAGACTGAAACTGTTAGCTAAATAAAGCTAATTGACGTTGATATTACCTTTCATCAATTTTGAAAGATTAGCATAAATAGTGGTTCAGATTGCTAATGTTGGTCATTTATTATGTCATTTTACAAAATTATTTTTGAGTTACTAGTTTGTATTAGTGTTAACATTTGTAACATCCTATAAAAATACAGTCTAATTAGAAATCAAGTAATAATGTAATATTTTATCGTAATTTATTGTTTTGCTTCTTTATGTGTTCAGCCCAAGGCAGTGACGACACCAGCTACAACTCAGCAGTCAAATCCCGTCACCACTCCCACCGTTAGTTCCTCCACAGCTACAGCTGTGGCCCAAGCTTCCACCCCTGCTCCCGCCCCCGCTGTAGCTCCCACTCCCACTCCCAGTCCTGCACCCGCATCCACATCCACCACTCCAGCATCACCGACAGCATCTTCTGAACCTGCACCTGCTAGTGCAGTGAAGCAAGAGAAACCTGCAGAAAAGGCAGCAGAAACACCAGTGGCTATTAGCCCAACATCAACTGACAGGTGAGGACTGGCTTCTAGGAAATTGTATTTCAAAATATATTCCTAACAAGAACTTCACATGTGTATTTATTTTGATTATTGTCTTGCTCAGACTAACTTTCTATCTACTATGTTAAGCTGTTTCTACTCTTTGAACTCTGAAAGTATACATGTGTCTTTAAATTTCCATGGTTCAGATTTGTATTCCCTGCATTGTTTTTTTTCCCCCCGGGGGAAGGGAAAGTGGGTCACAGTCACTCATTTTGTGTAGAAAAGTTTAATAAGTGGAAATGACCAAAAAGAAGAATTATAAAATAACTTGAAAGTATATTATAGCTTGACATATGTAAATAACTTGACATTTACCCCCAATCATTATTTATATTTGACCTGTATTCTTTCTGATCATTGTCATATATATCATAAACATCTCTTCATGTCAGTAAATACTTGAAGTTGCTGCAGAGCAATGTACTTGGGTCTGACATTTGTTAGCACTTGACCTTAGAAAAGTAATTAACATTCGTGGTTTTTCTCCTTAATCTATAAAATGTGGATATAATAGGATCTCTCTCAGTTGTCACAAGGATTAAGTGAAATTTAAGTACAAAAGATGTACAAACAACACAGGCCCAAGGTAGGTGCTGATGAGTGTCCACTGTCGCAAGTATCTCACCTGCCTTTTGTTGACATATGGATTGTTTGTTGAATTTTTCACTGTTTCATCTGTGTCTGTGAACTTGCATAGAAATTGAAGTTTTTGCCTTTATAGATCTTTAGACCAAAAGAAAAAGTACTGGGATATTTTGAGCAAGAAGTAATTTCTTGTGAAAAGTTGACAGTAAGGATTATTGAGTAGTTTATGACAGATTTTCCCCCTGACAATAAGTAAAATAACCAAAGCAGTTATGTATTCTTAATGCTTCAGTTACCTTGGCTGGACATTGTACGGGGGAATCTCTCCTTTATCTGGAAGCAGTAGTTGTACTATGTACACTGTGCACTGGCACTGGAGCTGTTTGTATTTTGTAACTTGAGTGCAGCTCAGGACCTCAGTGGCAGTAGAGTCCTTGGAATCAGAACCAGACACAATTAAAACTGTACAGCAATTGGAAATACTTACCTCCATGGAAGGAGGTTTGTGATAGTACAACAGTCATCAGAAAAAATTTGGTCATGATCCTTCATTTTACTGCTCTGCCTTCAAGTGCAGAGTCTACATCTGACCCAGTCAGCCATGTTTGGAGGGGTTTGAGTCACCTGGTTGATTGCACACTTGGCCTCTTTTTAAGAGGAGAACACAGGCTCTGGTAATAAAATATTTTCCCTATGCCTACCTGCTATACTTTGCTTCAGGCATTCTGAGACACCATTGGTAACTCCATACTTCTCCCACTTACAGCTAGCGAGTGGGAGACAACTCAGAGTCTGGGTAAAGCTGTTATATCAGAAGGCTGTTGGTCATTACTATGTATGAGAAGGAACTTACAAAGTTAACAAATTAATTTCTTAACTTGTAAATGTTTTCGGTTTAGTTAAATGTTGTTAGTGCAGTATATCTTAATTTTTTTAAATGTTTTAAGCTTCTTGAAAAGCTCATAATGTAAGAATTTCAGAATTGATCATTATACATTAATATGCTAATACATATCAGATTTTATCTCTATTTTTATTTATTTTTATTTCTTTTGGGGGGTTATAGTTTTATTTACCTATCTATTCTCAACAGTTAGGATTACCTTTTCAGCCTTACAGAGGTGCATAAATAAGTCAGTGGTCAGTGATCCAGAGGAGCAGATGCTCAGTTGGACTTTGTACACCATCTCTTAACTCTCATTTCCCAACATTATGTACCTCAGGACGGGAAGGATGAGAGCAGCTCAGAAAATAAGCTACTTCAATGTGCCTTAGCCCCTTCACTTAGTGTCCTGTAAAGCATAAGGCTTAGACAGTTATCAGGGGATATGCTGTTATAACTTTGAGAGATGTTAGAAAGTCTGTCCATCACCACTGGCCTTACATTTCATTATTGGGGGGTTGTTTCTTGGGTCAGTTTTGTTCTTTTAAAACCATCTGTTACAGTGCAGATTCCACTTGTTAATATCCACCTGAGAGAAACTGCACTGTGACAAGGACAGTAGTGTTTATAATGGTGGACAAATTGGAACCAACCTAAATATCCATTAGTGAGGGAATGAGCTGACCTGTAATTTGTTCATACTTGAGAGCAGTGCTCCTCAAAGTATTGTAGTCAGTAGGCAGTGTTAGTATCCCTGGGAGTTTGTGTGGAATTATTCTTAGGCTTCACCCCAGATCTCTAAATCACTTATCTGGGGTAGAACCCAGAAATCTGTATGTTTAACAAGCTCTCGTAGTGAATTCTTGGGCTGCCTAAAGTTTGAGAAGCCTTGATGCACAATACTACAGGCCAACTAAAGCATGTAATATATATACATGTTGAATGAATATGGTTTCAAGGCTTTGTTATCAAGGGAAAAAGGCAGATTGCAAAATCATACAGACAGTAACCATAAACCAAACAAAAGCCACAAAAGAACACTGTATATTTTTTGTGGGTATACATATTAATGTGTAGAAAAACAACAAAGGAAAAACACGCTGGTAAGTGGTTTCCTCTGCACATGCGGAGGGGAGAAGTGGTGAGGCAGAATCAACATTGAAGAATGGTGGTTAAGTGAGAACTTTGATCTGTAATATTTAAAAGGAAATTTTAAAACAATATGCAAAAATAGCATAAATTGTTCTGTAACACAACAGTAGAGAAGGGGATTTAATCCTACCAAATTGTAAAATGTATTATACATTGTAATGATTGCAGCAATTTAGAATGGCTCTTTACTAGGAAGACTCCTCAGTGAAATACACAATAGTCTAGAAGCAGACCAGAATACAAACAGGGACTTAATGTAAGATAAAGCTGTAATTTCAGACCAATATGGGGAAAATGCTGTTGGAATAAATGCCTAACTATCTGAATCACATACCTTGTACTCATAAATTTGAGATGAATGAAGATTTGATGTAAAAATGAAACCATAAACTAAAGCAAACTAAAAAAAATGGGAAAAATAAAAATCTTAACCAGAAAGTCATAAAAGGAATCATGGATAAATTTTACTATAGAAAAAGTTTTAAAGTTGGAAAACCAACTAAAAATTCCTTAAGAGCTTAATTTGGTCAATTAAGTGGAATACTGTGCATCTGTGGGGGAAAAAATTGAGGTAGTTGTGGTTGTGCTGCTGTGGGATAATTAAGTTTCACTCAACACAAAAGCAAAAACAAGTCATTGTTCTATAGAAACTGGTAGAAGTGGTTGTCCTTGGACAGGAGAATTAGTTTTCCTATGTGATTCTTTCTGAAATTTTGCCTTCTGCACATTAGTTTTACTATCTGGCTAATGAAGCTACTTTAAAAAATATGCCGAAGGATAGACCACATACTAGGTCACAAAAAGAGCCTCAGTAAATTCCAAAAGATTGAAATTCTACCAACCAACTTTGCACACCACAAAGGAATAAAACTAGAACTAAATTGTACAAAGAAAGCAAAAAAGGCCCACAAACACATGGAGGCTTAAAAACATGCTCCTAAATAATCAATGGATCAATGACCAAATTAAAATAGAGATCAAGCAATATATGGAAACAAATGACAACAACAACACAAAGCCCCAACTTCTGTGGGACGCAGCGAAAGCAGTCTTAAGAGGAAAGTATATAGCAATCCAGGCATATTTAAAGAAGGAAGAACAATCCCAAATGAATAGTCTTAACGTCACAGTTATTGAAATTGGAAAAAGAAGAACAAATGAGGCCTAAAGTCAGCAGAAGGAGGGACATAATAAAGATCAGAGAAGAAATAAATAAAATTGAGAAGAATAAAACAATAGAAAAAAAAATCAATGAAACCAAGAGCTGGTTCTTTGAGAGAATAAACAAAATAGATAAGCCTCCAGCCAGACTTAATTAAGAGAAAAAGAGAATGAACACACATCTACAGAATCAGAAATGAGAAAGGAAAAATCACGACGGATCCCACAGAAATACAAAGAATTATTAGAGAATACTATGAAAACCTGTATGCTAACAAGCTGGAAAACCTAGAAGGAATGGACAACTTCTTAGAAAAATACAACCTTCCAAGATTGACCAAGGAAGAAACACAAAAATCTAAACAAACCAATGACCAGCAAAGACATTGAAGCGGTAATCAAAAAACTACCCAGGAACAAAACTCCCAGGCCAGATGGATTTACTGCAGAATTTTATCAGACATACAGAGAAGACATAATACCCATTCTCCTTAAAGTTTTCCAAAAAATAGAAGAGGAGGGAATACTCCCAAACTCATTCTATGAAGCCAACATCACCCTAACACCAAAACCAGGTAAAGACCCCACCAAAAAAGAAAATTACAGACCAATATCCCTGATGAACGTAGATGCAAAAATACTCAACAAAATATTAGCAAACCAAATTCAAAAATACATCAAAAGGATCATACACCATGACCAAGTGGGATTCATCCCAGGGATGCAAGGATGGTACAACATTCAAAAATCCATCAACATCATCCACCACATCAACAAAAAGAAAGACAAAAACCACATGATCATCTCCATAGATGCTGAAAAAGCATTCAACAAAATTCAACATCCATTCATGATTAAAACTCTCAGCAAAATGGGTATAGAGGGCAAGTACCTCAACATAATAAAGGCCATATATGATAAGCCCACAGACAACATCATACTGAACAGTGAGAAGCTGAAAGCTTTTCCTCTGAGATCAGGAACAAAACAGGGATGCCCACTTTCCCCACTTCTATTCAACATAGTACTGCAGGTCCTAGCCACAGCAATTAGACAAAACAAAGAAATACAAGGAATCCAAATTGGTAAAGAAGAAGTTCAACAGTCACTATTTGCAGATGACATGATATTGTACATAAAAAACCCTAAAGACTCCAGTCCAAAACTACTAGAACTGATATCAGAATACAGCAGAATTGCAGGATACAAATTAACACACAGAAATCTGTGGCTTTCCTATACACTAACAATGAACTAGTAGAAAGAGAAATCAGGAAAACAGTTCCATTCACAACTGCATCAAAAAGAATTAAATACCTAGGAATAAACCTAACCAAGGAAGTGAAAGACCTATACCCTGAAAACTATAAAACAATCTTAAAAGAAATTAAAGAGGACACTAACAAATGGAAACTCATCCCATGTTCTTGGCTAGGAAGAATTAATATCTTCAAAATGGCCATCCTGCCCAAAGCAATACACAGATTTGATGCAGTCCCTATCAAATTACCAACAACATTCTTCAATGAACTGGAACAAATAATTAAAAAATTCATATGGGAACACCAAAAACCCCGAATACCCAAAGCAATCCTGAGAAGGAAGAATAAAGTGGGTGGGATCTCGCTCCCCAACTTCAAGCTCTACTGCAAAGCCACAGTAATCAAGACAGTTTGGTACTGGCACAAGAACAGAGCCACAGACCAATGGAACAGAATAGAGACTCCAGACATTAACCCAAACATATATGGTCAATTAATATATGATAAAGGAGTCACGGACGTACAGTGGGGAAATGACAGTCTCTTCAACAGATGGTGCTGGCAAAACTGGACAGCTACATGTAAGAGAATGAAACTGGACCACTGTCTAACCCCATACACAAAAGTAAATTCAAAATGGATCAAAGACCTGAATGTAAGTCATGAAACCATAAAACTCTTAGAAAAATACATAGGCAAAAATCTCTTGGACATAAACATGAGTGACTTCTTCATGAACATATCTCCCCGGGCAAGGGAAACAAACACAAAAATGAACACCACCAATAGAACAAAAAGGCATCCTACAGTAAGGGAGAATATATTCATAAATAACAGATCCGATAAAGGGTTGACATCCAAAATATATAAAGAGCTCACGCACCTCAACAAACAAAAAGCAAGTAATCCAATTAAAAAATGGGCACAGGAGCTGAACAGACAGTTCTCCAAAGAAGAAATTCATATGGCCAACAGACACATGAAAAGATGCTCCACATCACTAGTCATCAGAGAAATGCAAATTAAAACCACAATGAGATATCACCTCACACCAGTAAGGATCACCACCATCCAAAAGACAAACAACAACAAATGTTGGCGAGGTTGTGGAGCAAGGGGAACCCTCCTACACTGCTGGTGGGAATGTAAATTAATTCAACTATTGTGGAAAGCAGTATAGAGGTTCCTCAAAAAGCTCAAAATAGACATACCATTTGTCCCAGGAATTCCACTTCTAGGAATTTACCGTAAGAATGCAGCAGGCCAGTTTGAAAAAGACAGATGCACTCCTATGTTTATCGCAGCACTATTTACAATAGCCAAGAAATGGAAGCAACCTAAGTGTCCATCAGTAGATGAATGGTTGAAGAAGATGTGGTACATGTACACAATGGAATATTATTCAGCTATAAGAAGAAAACAAATCCTACCATTTGCAACAACATGGATGGAGCTGGAGGGTATTATGCCCAGTGAAATAAGCCAGGCGGAGAAAGACAAGTACCAAATGATTTCACTCATATGTGGAGTATAAGAACACATAAAAACTGAAGGAACAAAGCAGCAGCAGAATCACAGAACCCAAGAATGGACTAACAGTTATCAAAAGGAAAGGGACTAGGGAGAATGGGTGGGAAGGGAGGGATAAGGGCAGGGAAATGGAATGGGGGCCTTACGATTAGCAATTGTCATGTTGTGGGGGGCATGGGTAGGGCTGTGCTACACAGAGAAGACAAGTAGTGATTCTACAGCATCTTAACTACGCTGATGCACAGTGACTATAACGGGGTGGGGGGGGGACTTGGTGAAGGTGGGAGCCTAGTAAACATAATGTTCTTCATGTAATTTTAGATTAATGATAAAAAATATGCCAAAGGATTATTCTAATCATAATCATATTGGGTTTTATGAGGCTAGGCACTGTGCTAAATCCTTTAACAGCAGTAACCCTACCCACAACAGGTTGGAATACATGGGTATTATTGTTCACTTCATTGTATTCATGAATAAACTCAAGCTTAGAAAATAATTTATGAATTCAAACTTAGGTGATCTCCTTTGGTCATACTGTGCTATACAGGATTTTCTCATAAGTGAGTCTACGGTGTTTTGTTTTTAAAATCAGAACAGAGAAATGTGTGTAGTGTTGTGTATGTTTGGATCTTAACTGCTAATTGCTACCTTTACCACTTTTGTAAACTTCAGTTTATTTTTCTTTGGCCTGCTCTTCATGGTCTTTCATTATCTTGTTTTTGTCTGCTTTGCTTCCAAACTCATCTTCTGTAATTGCCCAACAGAAACTTGATCCTTTTAGATTGGTTTATTTTTGGTTACATCTTGGGTTTATCTTACCTCTGTGTATCTTGCTCATACGATATTCCTTGACTTGAATACCTTTTTCTTTCAGTTGCTGTGTTCAAACTCAGCCTATAAGATCTAATTGAAATTACATTAGGCCTTTCCAGCCTTATGTAATTTCTACATGTGCTATTTGTCATTTACAGGTTTTCCCCATTATTGGAAAGTAAGGTATTCCTAGGAATTCCTTTCATAAGCCAAAATTAAATAAGGTGAAGCAGTTACCTGGTAATTTATATGGAAAACACTTTTTAGCATTCCCAGACCCCTAAAAATCACCATTCTAAGGCTTTTCTGATACCTTAGGACATACCTTGCTACCAGATCCACAAAAGTAAATCAAGATAAAGCACAGATGCTCACAGACTCAGTCTGGAACTGTGGAGGTTTGATGCTGAGATTCCTGAGTGTAGTTTCTGGGAAAGGATCTGGGCAGTGCTGTGCTCACAGCTCAGGGTGTGCGCTGCCTCCGTAAAGGCTTGCAGCAAAACTGACACTGAATGCTCCTTTTGCTTTTTGCCTTTTTTTTGTAGAAGCAAAAGTCCTCTTCGGGTTTCTTTTGGTTAGTGAAAACAGGTAGTAATATAGGATGTAGGTCTTTCATAAAAGCAAAGTGGCATAATGGAAAGTTTGAAAAAGTGGGTGATGCCTGTGTAGCTTTTGATGTTTTCTTCTGTGACTTGACTTACAGATTATTTAACTTCTCATATAAATTCTTATAGGGAATGTTTGTGCATTATCTTTTTTGTATTCCTTAAATAATAAATTATCTCTTAAGGATGTTATTTTATATCTTTGGACATTTAAAATGGATTTGCAGAATAGAGTGAGTAGTAAGATTGAAAATTCTTCCAAAGCCATAAATGTTACAGATAAACCTTTGGGGTTTAATCTAGAAGACTGTTAAAACATTGTAGCCAGACTTTTACATTTAATTAAAATCAAAGAATCTCTTTACAAAGTGGACAGTCACTAAATTTAATGTAAATTTTACATGCTTTCTTATGCATAATTTTCTGAAAACTTTTTACAGTACATCAGGAGATTCTTCTCGGTCAAACCTCTTTGAAGATGCAACAAGTGCACTTGGTAAGTGTCTACCTTGTAAATAACCTTAGAGGAGACAGGGAAGAAATTTAAGTTCAATTTTTCTAGATCATGAAAATATGTTCATTTTCATGGTTACTTGTAGTCAAGCTGCTTAATGATTGGTTTAAATAATAAGTTATTAAAGACTTTGTTAATTAATGTTTTAAATATTAAATCCTTAAAATTGTACATGTTAAGCATGTTCCTTTCCTTAAATAAATTTCCATTTTTCAAATGCGAATTTTAAGTGATGTCTTAAAGTTTGATCTATGTACTGGTTTATTAGGAGATGTCTTTGAAATGAATATAAATTGTTACTAAATCTGTCTCACACTTCATCTTTATTCTCCTTCAAGCTTTATTCCAGTTTGTAGCCCTATAGGGTCCATCTGTGTCATGTTGCTTCTATTATACTTGAAGTGAAAATGCAACTTTTAATTTTGCATTATCCCAACTTTTAATTTTACTTACTGAATAACATCTTCTCATCTTCTCTTCATACCTAATCTGTCAAAATCAGTTTTAGTTTTTTTCCCCCATTTTCCCAATGTAACATCTTTTGTACAGTTCTTGCTGTGCCTGCTACTTATTGGTCTGTTGGCTGGAACCCCTTTCCTGCCCTTTGTATTCTTCCATATTAGTGGAAATGGCAGGGAGATAGAAGGCTGGGAACAGGTGGGAACAGCAGCTTCAGTAGAGGGGCTTCTGGATTCTTGAGAACAGCAGTAGCATCTCATAAGATCTGGGGGTTGGCTCTCTGGACTTGAACTCCATGATCCCTCATTGCCATGGAAAATGGCATATTGGTTGCCCATAGCAACTAATGTACCAAACTTACTTCACCTAGTTCACGTCTTTAAAGGACTATTTTCTGGAACCAGCTGCTACCAAATGAGTATGAGTTAGTGTCCAATCAAGAACGTCTCTCTATTTCATGTAGGGAAAGGCTTAATCTTAAATTGTTACAGAGATATACTGGAAGGGCTTAAGGAATTACCCAGGAATCAGTGGAGTGCTCTGCATCCTCAGCTGGCACCAGCTGGCGCTTGCTCCTGATGTTGCTGAAGGCTCTGGCTGTCCCCACTGCTGGAGTCCACAACAGTAGCTGCTACCACACCCAAGCCTCTCAAGGTGGTACCTTACCTCTGTATCTTACATCTCCTGGAACGGTCCTATAAACTGTGCTCTTAGGATCCCTTTACTCTTTTAACTTACTCAGTCCTTAATCCTGCTTCTTTATGCTTCCTTCTTTGGCATCTATAGTACTCTTTTCCTGATCTTTACCTCTAACTTTTTCCTTTCAGGCTTTCTAGTCAATTCTTTTTACTTTACCTTGCCTTTAAATATATATGTTTTCTTATGGTTGTGCTCTCGACCACAGTTCAAATTTCAAACCATGCGAATGACAAATACCACCCGTATACTGTAAAGAATCCCACAGTTATGACTCTAGTGCATACCTTTCCTCTGACCTTCCAGGCTCATTCTTTAAGCTTCCAACTGGGAAACCTACAACCTCTACAAACTCATTACATTCCAGATTGACTCATCCTTTATTCCCCCATCTGATTCTTCTCCTTTGTTCCCTTCCTTGCTTACATCATAGTCCACCTCTCTCAAAACATTGGCATCATCCTTGACCCTCTGCCTCTCTTGGCCCAGTGAGCCCAGTAGTCCTTTTAACCCTCCTTCCTAAAGTCTTTGAAATATTTGTTTCCACTGCTACTTAGCTACCTCACTCATGACTTTACTTCAGTGATACTCTTGCGTTATCCTCTTCTAACTGGTCTATTTCTGCCATAATGGACTTTCTAAAGGGCAAATCTAATGAGGCCATTGTTCACTCCTTCCATAGCTCTTTGTGACCTGGAAGATAAGTCCAAAACTCTTAATAACATACATAAAATTCTTCATCACTACTTCTTTAGCCTTATTAGCTCTGTCCCATGCAGTCCATTGTCCTCTAGTCTTTCTACGAGTCATTTGAAGATCTGAAAGTTATCAAACTGCTTATATGGATTTCTTTCTGAGGGTTTATAACTTGATTAACTAGGAAGCATGGTTTTAGGAGACGTAGCATGATGACTAAGTCTGACAGCCTGTGTTTGTGTGTGTCTCCTCTGTGATTACCAGCCCTTGATACCATTATGAAATTACTAATCTCTCTAAAGCATCAGCCTCACCATCTTAAAAGGCGAGGAAAATAAACCTTTCTCATAGAGTTATTGTGAGAAGTAAATGAGAAACACCTTGTTTAAATAAAGTGTAGTGCTGATACCCCACAGATCTCCATTTTGTTTATGTTGATATTGATTTCTATATCTGAGAACTAGATTACTGAAAGCATATTAAAACTTGAATGGTTTTGTGCTAGAATTATATCAATGAGTTATTAAGAAAACTAAAATATTAACAAGTCCTTTTATGGAATGAGGAAGGAAAAGTCATTTCTCTAAACAAGATAGCAAATACCAGGTTTGTTCAGTGATACTTAGTGTTTTCAACTTTACTTTTGTATACTTGAATATCTTTACTGAAAATTCTGCAGGAAAAAATCATTCAAATGATACTGATATAAGGCTTCCATAAAGAAAAACAAAGCTTTAGACAGGCAGTAGTTCCCTTAGACTGTAATGTTTAAAAGACAACTGGAGCATGTAAAGGAACTGGCCATCAAAGAAGTCTGGTATGTGTAAATGGGGCTAGAGAAGGTATGGTTGGTGAACTAAACAGATCGGTGTGGTTGGAGTGTGGTGTGGAGGATTGTTGAGGGTTGGGAGCCTAAAATGAGAAGAGGGTTTCTTTCTTAAAAACTCACTTCTGTAAGTTCTCTCTCACTTCCTTTTGGTATATACCCACATTGAATTATAGTTTAATATGTGAAATATATCTGTTTGTGGCTAGGTTGCCCAGTACGTCGTGGACTTATTCTGTAAAGGGCCTTCTGGAAATTTTCCTTCTTGTAGAAAAATAGTTCACATGTTACAGGCCACTCCTTCACTATCTTAGCTGATTCCCTGATTGAACATCATTTAGTTTGTCTTCGTATCTGGACTTTGCAAATTTCTTCAATGAGTAGGCAGTTTGTCATCTGGAACTTGGTTTCTGTGTTTAGGTAACTGACTTAAACCATTTGCAGTGACTTTACCTTTATAAATTACCATCAGTGATGCTGATGCTTAGAGAGATTAGTAATTTCATAATGGTATCAAGGGCTGGTAATCACAGAGGAGACACACACAAACACAGGCTGTCAGACTTAGAACCCCCACACCTAATCATCGTGCTACGTCTCCTAAAACCATGCTTCCTAGTTAATCAAGTTATAAACCCTCAGAAAGAAATGCATATAAGCAGTTTGATAACTTTCAGATCTTCAAATGACTCATAAAATTTTTTGCAAAAATCTTAGTGTAGAAATCCTAGCTATCTCAGACTGCCACACTTGTGTTCCTTTGCAAACTAATACTGATGTCCATTCTCGAACCTCTAATCCCACCCTAATAATGTTTCCAATTTAAACAAGGCAAACTTATCTTTGTGGGGTTTTACACTAGTATTGTATTTTGAGTAACAGCAAAGATGGTTCTCAAATATGTTTTATTGAATTAAAAAATTTTAAGTTGGAGAAGATGTTTAGGAATGTAGGGAGAAGTTGAAAAGGTAATTCTCTGTTTATAGACTTTAGAATGTCATCAGCTTCAAGAATAGAGTAAATTTGAATTCATGTCTTAAAAAAAAACAACTCACTTTTGTAATGGGCTGAAGAATGGATTGTATGCTTGCTTGGGAGGCAGGAGAGAAGCAGGGTATAATACAGACCAGAAATTGTGGACTGGTCTTGAGTGAAAGCAGGGTTTGTATGCTTGCTTGGGAGGCAGGAGAGAAGCAGGGTATAATACAGACCAGAAATTGTGGACTGGTCTTGAGTGAAAGCAGGGGAGAAAGGGAACTCAAGAAGTTTGGGGTATAACTTAGAACTCAGACCTACCAGGTATGCTAGCAGACTAGATGTAGACGGAGGGAAGAGAATTGAAACTACCAAGGTTTCTGGTTCATGCACTGAATTGATAGAACTGCCAGTCGTTGTAACAGAGAAGGCAGATAACGTGGGACACATTTGAGAGGCAAATGTTTAGGAATCCAAAATCCATATTGGTATTTGTTGAGGAGTGAGTTGAATGTGAGGAGTAGACACAGCATGTGCAGACAGCTGTGACTATGATGGGAAGAGAGCAGACATACGTACCGATTCCTAACAGAGGAATTGGGATGTGGTCAAGGGAGGCATGCTTTTATTTTTAGGATGATATAATTTAACTACTGATCGCATAATTAAGTGGAGAGGGAAGGGTGGGAGATAGACATGAGAAAGAGAATGGTCCCAGAACAGAAGTGGAAGAAAAAATGGCTTATAAGTGAGGTGAATTGAGTAGGAGAGTCAGCTTTCTTTCAGAGTTGTCCATTGTGACATTCTCATGAAGAGCAAGAGTTATGGTTTGGAGAGCCTGTGGGCAGTGAGTTTCTGGGATAGTGGTGCTTGAGACACTGTACCAGCTTTGGGTGGGATACAAGGTTCTGTTAAAGTTCTAATCTCTTTTCCCCCCTTTGCTTTGATGATAAAAGGTATCAGAGGAAAATTGAACTTGCACAGCTAAGTCGATTGCTTGAAATATCCCTCCTACTTGTTCGAGAAAATTAATTCATCTGTTTCTTTTTCTGGGTTGCTTTCCCTGGCCTGCTAATTCTGTCTTGTATTTGTGCTACATTTGTACCCAGTATTTTTATTGTACTAATTAATTAAATATACTATATTTGTTTTCTCTTGCCACTGTACCAAACTTAATGGTATAAAAAAACACAAATTTAGCACCTTATAGTATTGTCAGTTAGAAGTCTGACATGGACTCACTGGACTAAAATCAAGGGACTAAGTTGGGATAAAATCAGGGCTGCATTCTGTTCTGGACCCTTCAGGGGAGAATTTGTTCCATGTCCTTTCCAGCTTCTAGAGGCTGCCCACATTTGTTGGCTATAGCCTCTTCCTCCATTATTAAACATAGCATTGCTGACCCTGCTTTCCTCCTCTCTTTTTTATACATCTATTCTCTGACCCTCCCATTTGCTTCCTTCCTACTTTTAAGGGACTCTTGTTTTAGGCCGACCCAGATAATCCAGGATAACTTCGTTATGTTATGTTAAAGTCAGCTGTTCAGCAACCTTAATTCCCTTTTGCCTTGTAACCTCAAGTATTTATAGCATTCAGGGACTGATGGGGGAGTGGGGGTGTTATTCTACCTACTACATATATGTTGTAGTTTACACTGTTACTCGTCTTTGTATTCCTAGCCCTGTAGTATCTGAAACATGTACATGTATACACTCAAGAAATATGTGGAAAATGTTTGTTTATTAAATGATCCATTTCTTTCCCCTCCTCCACCCCACACATCTTTCCTTAGTGACAGGTCAGTCTTATGAGAATATGGTAACTGAGATCATGTCAATGGGCTATGAACGAGAGCAAGTTATTGCAGCCCTGAGAGCCAGTTTCAACAACCCTGATAGAGCAGTGGAGTATCTTTTAATGGTAAGAAACATTTCACTTTCTTCACTATAGTTATTTAAGACAAAAATCTGAAAGATGTTGAAGAGTAACAATTCACAGGACAATGATACATGGCACAAAATTTATATGTGTTTGTTTTTTCTTCTTGGGTTAACATTTTATGATGATGAAATGTAACTGCTTCTATAAGATTTTGATATGATTTTTATATTTTAGTTAGAAAAACGGCATGGCTAAATGCATTGTAAAACTGGCTGCCCACTTGGAGTAGTACCTTCTACCCCAGTTATGTCCTTAAAGGATGACAGCTATGTGTTGGAGGAGTAGGGGCAGATTTTTTAAATCTAACCTAATCCATTTGAGTAGTTCTTTTGACTGATAGCATAATCCTGGATGTACTATTTAGAGCAAAAGTTTCAAGTTTAAAACCCAAGCCAAATTTTCTTTGGCTTATACTGTGTAAATTTTTGTAATTATTGCCACATTTAAAAATTGGGAGCTTTCACTTAAAAATTCAGATTATCTTTTTATCTGAACAACTCAGATCCCAGATTTTTGCTAGGGTTTAGGAAAAGTTTTAGATCACAGACTGTTTAGTTTAATGTCTGTTGTTACCTGCCTGGTTCTATTGCATTTGGATTGGTAGCTTGTTTATAGTCAGTAGCAGATGAGGGAATTTTGAGTAAGTTAGTTTTTTACTCACATAAAGGCTTTTGAGAGATAAGTTGTCATGGGCATGGACTAAAACCCTTGATATTTTTATGACAGTGAGCGTCTCTTAGCTTTACAGAGGGCACGGGCTAAAGTACTAGTATAGAATTTTGGAATAACATTGGGTAAATTTTTTTTTAGTCTTGATGTTTTATTTTATAATTGTCTTTGGTATTTTGGAGTATTATCAAAGCCTGAATTGCCCTAAATGTCATCTTAGAAATCCTAACTCTCTGGGAAGCATTTACCATTACCATCTCTTAATCACATGGAATATTTCCTTCTTCGTTCTCATCCTTACAAAATCTCCGTGAATTTCATAAAGACTTTTTAAATAAGCGGTATATGAGAAGTTTTGTAAATAGTTTGTATAAAAATAGGGTATTCAAAAGTCTTAGTTCAGTTTTTTTTTAATTTTTTATTAAGGTATTATTGATATACACTCTTATGAAGGTTTCACATGAAAAAAACAATGTGGTTACTACATTTACCCGTATTATCAAGTCCCCACCCGTACCCCAATGCAGTCACTCAGTGTAGTAAGATGCCACAGATTCACTGTTTGCCTTCTCTGTGCTACACTGTTTCCCCGTGACCCCCCACACCATGTGTACTAAACATAATACCCCTGAATCCCCATCTCCCTCCTTCCCGACCCACCCTCCCACACCCCTCCCCTTTGGTAACCACTAGTCCCTTCTTGGAGTCTGTGTGTCTGCTGCTATTTTTTGTTCCTTCAGTTTTGCTTTATTGTTATGCTTCACAATTGAGGGAAATCATCTGGCACTTGTCTTTCTCCACCTGACTTATTTCACTGAGCATAATATTCTCCACCTCCATCCATGTTGTTGCAAATGGTAGGATTTGTTTCTTTCTTATGACTGAATAGTATTCCATTGTGTAGATGTACCACATCTTTTTTATCCATTCATCGACTGATGGACACTTAGGTTGCTTCCATATCTTGGCTATTGTAAAAATTGCTATGATAAACATAGGGGTGCATATGTCTCTTTGAATCTGAGAAGTTGTATTCTTTGGGTAAATTCCAAGGAGTGGGATTCCCTGGTCAAATGGTATTTCTATTTTTAGTTTTTTGAGGAACCTCCATATTGCTTTCCACAATGGTTGAACTAGCTTAACATTTCCACCAGCAGTGTAGGAGGGTTCCCCTTTCTCCACAACCTCGCCAACATTTGTTGTTTGTCTTTTGGATGGTGGCGATCCTTACTGGTGTGAGGTGATATCTCATTGTGGTTTTAATTTGTATTTCCCTGATGATTAGTGATGTGAAGCATCTTTTCATGTGTCTGTTGGCCATCTGGATTTCTTCTTTAGAGAATTGTCTCTCTTCATATCCTCTGCTGTTAATCCTCTGCTTTTGAGTGTTGAGACAGACGTGTGAGTTCTTTATATATTTTGGATGTTAACCCCTTGTCGGATATGTCATTTACAAATATATTCTCCCATACTGTAGGATGCCTTTTTGTTCTGTTGATGGTGTCCTTTGCCATACAGAAACTTTTTAGTTTGATGTAGTCCCATGAGTTCATTTTTGCTTTTGTTTCCCCTTTGTGCAGTTTTAACTTCAGAAGATAACTGCTGTAAACAGAAAAAGCATAACCAAAGTATTTAATTACTTTAGGTTATTTTACACTTGTTCATTTTTATAAATTTTGAATGATTAATTACAACTTTTATACGTGATATGTTCTGGATAACACTTTCTCAGAATCATGGATCAGTAGAGGAGACCTTCCTTGCTTGACCACTGTTGTCACCTGCTCTGTCTCCATAAGACTTTTTCCCCTCAAGGGTCATTTCAGAACTGCCATGTGTGCATCGAAACCTCTTTGGATGATCTTCAAGCTAGGATTACAAATACAGTATTTTCTTCCACTAAGCTGGTGAAAGTTTCTGTGAAGTTCAGAAATCAAGTAGAGCAATATATAGCTTAAAAACCAGAAAATGCCCACTTTTAATAAGATGTATTGATATTTAAAATTTTTTAATAGCCTTTTAAATGTACATCCTTATCTGCAAAAATGGAGGATCTTGCCTAATTGATGTTAGATATAACACATGTTACAGTATACATATCATCTCTTCTTAATCTTTAAATTACAAAGGCCAGTATTTCATACCTTAGATCACTATCTAGCAAGGCAGCTATTAAGTGCAAGTAGCTATTTATTTTTAATGAAATTGAAAGTAAATTAAAAATTTAGTTTCTTAGTAAATTAGACACACTTCAAATTCTCAGTAGCTGTATGTGGCTGATGGGTATGTTACTGGACGGCACAGACACAGAACATGCCATCATCATGGGAAGTTGTTTTGGACAGTACTGCCCTGTGTAATAGTAATATGGATTCAGTCCCATACACCATTTCTAATCTATAGTATATGCAGCTTTCAGATAAGTCTTGGCCCTTTTACTTTTTATTGAATCAGACATTGGTTTGATGCTTTTTGAAATGAGGATGTTAAATAAATTAATAAATCTTTTTACTCTGTGTAATAGTTAACTAATTTTGAATTACACGATATTTTAAAGCTTGGAAATTGTATTATAGGGCATCCCCGGTGATAGAGAAAGTCAGGCGGTCGTTGAGCCCCCTCCAGCAGCTAGCACTGGGGCTCCACAGTCTTCAGTGGCTGCAGCTGCCGCGACGACGACAGCAACAACGACGACGACGAGTTCTGGAGGTAAAGTGGAGTCTTGGATGGGGCGGGCATGGTCCAAACTTTTCATGTAAAATAATTTAATCTGAAATCATTTTGAGGTGAGGTTTATTCCTAAAGCATTTGGATAACTTATAAAACAAGTTTTCTGTTCATTAACATTAGAGAAAAGTCCAAAAGAAATTCTACCAAGTGGCTCTAAAAGACATTCTTGTTTCTATTGAACAGCATTGCTGCGGTTTTGGCAAAGGGCATATGCTGTTGAGCTTATACCAAGGAAGAGATGCTTCCCAGTTTGCATTTAGTTTTACATTCTGAAGCCTTTTGGGATGGTGCCCACCTTGTCTCCTTCTGTACCAATAATTGTCATAAAGGATGTGCAGTTTCAAAGCCAGTAGGATCTTAGTGGTTATTATATAACCAAAGAAATAAAACGTGGAGAAGTTTAAAAAAAAGAGTTGAAAGCAAATCTTGAATTGAAGTCTCTTTACTGGCCAGCACCTACACTTCATTGCCAAAGGTTTGACTAAAAGCAGAGCCTGGAGCCAATAGTAGACCCAGGAATTAGTGTTTTTCATTCATTCTTCTGTGTATTGATAAAGTAGTTCAAGCAGTTAATTTTGAAGAGGCCATTCTTTGACGAATTTCATAGCTCTTGTGGCATTTGAGTCTCATTTTCGACTGTGAAACTGTCATTACACAAGAAAAATAAATACCCATGTTATGAGGTCATTTTAATTTGAATGATTATCTTGAATAATTTAGGAAATTATAACATAATACCTAAAAAATTCTTGTAATGGGTAACGGATTAGTAACCTCTGAAACATAACTCCTTTGTATGCAGTTTTTGGTGTCCCATAGAATAACCAGATAAGCACCACCCACCCCCAAAAACCTGTGAATTCTGTACCTGATTTGACACTATTTATATTTATTATTGTAAAGGGATCTTAGACTAAAAAGCTGTAAATGTATTAATACTAGATTGTCCTGTGGCTTATTTAACTCAAGTTTTTATAGATAATAAATGTTTGAAATTTAATGGTAGTAACCAAAAGTCTTTTTTCTAATTGTTTGTATTAACAAAACTCCTTCTAATCTGTAAGCCTGACCTGTTAACTTTTTTAAGTATTAAATATGTTTTACTTACTTGGTTTAGAATTTCCCAGGAGTTTAAGCTCTGACTCTGTTCTTTGATGGTTTTGGTTGTATTACAAAGTAAGTGCGTTGTTTCTAAGTCCTGGTATATATTTTTTCTTAGAAACTATTTTTAGTACTTTTTATTTTGATGGAGAGCACAAGTTCTCAGTATTACTTGACCATATTGAGTGCCTGGGGCATTTGTGGAAAACTTTGCTCTTTGAGTGTTCTGTACCCTGTACATTTACTAATAAGAATAATTTCTACAGTACAAGACTTGCAAGTTGGCACAATTTGAAAATTTTCATCATTATTTACTTAATTTTGTATACATCTGAGAACTGAAATACCAGTGTTTGCCGTTTAAATTATGATTGAATCAGCTCTTTGTGTATGTCATAGTTACTTTTTTTGAAAACATTAATGTGTATTTCAGGACATCCCCTTGAATTTTTACGGAATCAGCCTCAGTTTCAACAGATGAGACAAATTATTCAACAGAATCCTTCCTTGCTTCCAGCATTGCTACAACAGATAGGTCGAGAAAATCCTCAACTACTTCAGGTGACTAATCAGTTGTTAATTTCAAAAATGGGTTTAGAGTGTATCACATTTTGAAAAAACCCATGAGCACCCCCTTCCCCTCCACCAACTCTATAAATTGTTCTTTATTAAAGAATCTGAGAAACTGTTTAACCCCTAAACCTTTTGTCCCAAGCTTATTACTAGTAAGTTGATCACTGTCTCTTAGAAAACATTCCTGTGGGCTTATTTAACGCTCAGATGCAAAGTATTTGAGTTTTGTACAGCATTTTAGTGCTTGTTGGTGTGGAAGATAAAAATATATATGTAAGTTCTGATTCTTCATACAGTCCCCAAGTAGTTTTTAAACATTTATTTTTGCCAGGAGGTGGGGTAGGGGGCTATTCATGAAAAAGAATTAATATTCTGAATTCTCTCATGTTTTCACTGTTGCCTCTCAAAAGTCCTACATTTCTTTGATAATATATATGAAATCATATCCTTCCAAAGATTAAATAATCCGGAATCATTCTAAAGTTCTCAGTTACAAAGTTAGAGCTTTCTCATTTGTATGCAGAATTCTTATTCCTGAGATACTTTATTTTAATGTATTGTTCTTCTCTGTCCCTCAAATCACCTCAGCAAATTAGCCAACACCAGGAGCATTTTATTCAGATGTTAAATGAACCAGTTCAAGAAGCTGGTGGTCAAGGAGGAGGGGGTGGAGGTGGCAGTGGAGGAATTGCAGAAGCTGGAAGCGGTCACATGAACTACATTCAAGTAACACCTCAGGAAAAAGAAGCTATAGAAAGGGTGAGTATAAGTAAAACTAAGAAACAAGTTCCTTGGTTACACTAGCCCCATTTTGTAAGCTCAGTAGTCATGGGGGACTAGTAGCTACTCTGTTGAATAATAGCACAAGGGCAGAGAATTTCCATCACAGGAGATGGTTGTATTGGACAGGGCCAGATAGAATATTGCCCTAAAGATTGCAGCAAAGTCAGCCTCTTTTCTCAGCCCTGCTCTCCCATCTTGTCCTTTGTGAAGCCAAGGGACTGTCTGAATAAGCATGAAATGGTAATAAATATATTAAAAAACTAAAAATTTCATTGATGTTTTAAAATTCAAGAAGAAAAAAATGATCTTAAAGTATTTGCCTACTTCAAGATTATCCTTGTTTATATTTCAAATTTTGTTTCACTGTTGTCACTGACAAAATAGATATGTATATGAATTTTATTTAAAATATGTACGGTAAGCATCAGAACTTGAAATCCTTACTAGGCTGACCAGTGCAGGTCATGTGGCACTGCAATGATCTAGTTTTATGGTACTATGACCAGTCATTCATTTTCTCTGGGCCCATTGTTAACATTTGTAAGTAGAAGATCACAGTGCTTGGCTTAACTTACAAAGCGATTTGAGGTGGAAATCAGACAAAGTGCATTTTAACTTAATACTTAAAAAATCATCAAGATAATTTGTCCTTGTTTATGATATATAAACATCAAGGTTTATAATTACATATTTCGTAAAAGATGCTTTATACATTGTGTTGTATTTTCCCCACTCAGCAGATGTGAGTAAATGAAACATGCCTCAATTATTCAATAGCAACTTTTTTTTAAGGTTAGGGTTATCAGTTCTTAATTTCAGTGTTGGAGTTTTGTCTTTGTTGTTTGTGCTTTTGATGCTATGAGAACATTGCCTAATCTAAGGTCAAAAGATTTATTCCTATTTTTTCTCTGAAGTTTTGTAGTTCTTAGTACATTTAGGTCTGTGATCCATTTTCAGTTACTTCATGATGTTAAGTATAGGAGTCTAGCTTCATTCTTTTGCACGCAGATATCCAGTTACCTCAGCACAATTCATTGAAAATACAATTCTTTCCCCATTTAATTGTCTTGGCATCCTTCTTGAAAATCATCTGGCCATAATGTGAGGGTTTATTTTTAGACTCTCAATTCTAGTCCATTGATCTGTATACTATCTTGATTACTGTGACTTTTGTAGTAAGTTTTGACTCAAGAAATTGTGTGTGCTCCCATTTTCTTCTTTCTTAAGATAGTTTTGGCTATTCTGGATCCCTTCTGTATCAATTTTAAGATCAGTTTGATTTGGGGGGATGGATAGTACTGGCTGGGATTTTGATAGATACTATGTTTTCTGTGGATCAGTTTGCAGAGAGAGTGTTGCCATGTTAGCAGTATTAAATCTTGCCAAGCCATGAACATGGTATGTCCTTTCATTTATTAAATTTTTTGTAATTTCTTTCAGAAATGCTCTGCAATCTTCAGTTTGAACTTCTGTTAAATTTATTCCCAAGTGTTTTTATTCTTTTTGATGCTGTTATAAATGGAACTATTTTTCTTAACTGTTTTTCATTTTTGAACTTTTCTTTGCTAGTTATATAAAAATACAATGTGGTTTTGTGTATTGATCTTTTATCTTGCAGCCTTCCTGAACTTACTTATTTATTAATTCTGCTAATTTGTGCGTGTGTTCCTTAGGGTTTTCTATATGCAATATACCATTTGCAAGTAGATGTAGTTTTACTTCTTTTCCAGGATGGATGCCCTTTCTCTTCTCTTCTCTTCTATTTTTCTGGGCCCCTTGGTCTAGTTACTCTACCTAGAGCCTCCTGTGTATTGTTGAATAGCAGTGGCAAAAGCCAGCATCCTTGTCTTATTTTAGATCTTAGGGAAAACCATCCAGTCTTTACCATTATGATGTTAGCTGTGGGTTTTATTAGATTCCTCTTATCAGGTTGAGGAAGTTCCTTTCTATTCCTAGTTTGTTGAGTATTTTTATCCAAGAAGAGTCTTGGATTCTTGTCAAATGCATTTTCTGTGTTTATTGAGATGATCGTGTGGTTTTGTCCCTTTTCTGGTATGCTTCAGTATGTTTCATTATGCTAATTGGTTTTTGTATGCTAGACCAACCTTGCATTCACTCCTAGGGTAAATCCCACTTGGTCATGGTGTATAATCCTTTTTATATGTTGCTGGATTTGATCTGCTAGTATTTTGTTGAGGATTCCTCCATCTCTATTTGTAAGGAATATTGGTCTGTAGTTTTCTTTTGGTATTTTGGTCTAGTTTTGGTATCAATAATACTGGCCTTATAGGACAAATTGGAAAGTGTTCCCTCTTCTTTTGTTTAGAAGAGTTTATAAAGAATTGGTGATACTTTTTCTTTTCGGGAAGTTCATAAAGAACTAATTCAATCTCTTGTTTACAAGGTGATTCAGATTTTTCTGTTTCTCCTTAAATCAGTTTTGGTGTTTTTGTCCTTTTAGGAATTTGTCCTTTTTATCTAAGTTATCTCATTTGTTGGCATATAATTGTTCCTATTATTCCCTTATCATAGTCTTTTATTTCTATAACAAGTAGTAATATTCCCACATTTATTCCTAATTTTAGTAATTTGAATCCTCGGATACCTATTTCCCCTTCAGTTTAGCTGAAGATTTGTCAGTGTTGTTCATCTTAAAAAGAACTGATTTGGTTTTACTGATTCTCTATTGTTTTTCTAGTCTCTATTTTCTCTGCAATCTTTATTTTTTACCTCCTCCTGCTTGCTTTGGAATTAATTGCTTCTTTTTTCTGGCTTCTAAGCTTACTGATTTAAAATCTTTTTTTGTACATTTACAGCTGTAAACTTCCCTCTAAGCACTGCTACAGCAGCATCCATAAGTTTTACTGCATTGAGGTTTTGCTTTCTTTCATCTCAAAAACGTTTTCTAGTTTCCTTTGTGATTTCTTCTTTGATCCATTGATTATTTAGGATTGTGTTAATTTCCACATATTTATGACTTGGCCAGATTTTCTAGTTACTGATTTCTAAGTTCACTCTACTGTGATCAGAGAACAAAGTTTGTGTAATGTTAATCCTTCTAAATTTATTGAAGCTTTTTTATGGCCTAACATGGTCTTTATGGAGAATGTTCCACATACACTTGAGAAGGATATGTAATCTTTTTAAGTGTTCTGTAAATATCTGTTTGCTAGGTCTAGCTGTTTTATTGTGTTGTTCTAATCTTATTTCCATCTTGGTTGTATCCCTTATTGAACACTGGATATGAAGTCTCCAACTGTTACTCTTGAATTATTTCTTCCTTCGATTCTGTCAGTTTTTTGTTTCATGTATTTTGGGACTCTGTTGTTATATATGTTTATAATGAAGCCTTCCTGATTTTTTAACATCAAAAAATGTCCTTTGTTTTTAGTAACAATTTTTGTCTTAAGGTCTGATATTAATATAGTCACTCCAGCTCTCTTTTTGTAACTGTTTGCATGGTATATATTTTTTCCATCCTTTTACTTTCAGCATATTTGTGTCTTTGAATCTAAAGTGTGTGTCTTATAGAAGCATATAGTTGGATCGTGCACTATCTACCTTTTACTTCAGCTAGCCCACCTTTAATCTGGACAAGACCTAGGTAACAAAATCATTTCTTCTCCTTTCATGGATAGAATAATCATGATGAACTGGGACTTTTGCCCAGTTTTATAAGGTCATTTCTTGAGTCTAACACAGTACAGTGGAAACAGTTGGGGAGTGGGCAGTTCATAAAGAACATTTGCCTAACAAATAGATAGGATCTAGTGAATTTAGATAATTGACCTGAGTGTTTATAGGCCTTTAAAAGCAGCAGTTAATGACTCACAAGATTTTTAATAGACTAGGAAAACCAAGTTAAGTGGCTGGTGTCACCATGCAAAGTGCCATAGAAATTAAGCAGATAAAAGTAAAACATTGTATGTCTTGATCTTATAATATATTACGTGATATTACTAATAATTGATACCCATTTTTCTAGTATGAATTATGTAATAAGGCAAGGCGATTGAGAGTGATATTTGGCCCAGATGAAAGTCATGACTTCCTTCACAAATAATTAGATGAGGTAGTTAAGATAATTTCCAGTTGCTCTCATCCATATCTTCACCCCTTCTATATTAAAAGCCATTTACTTGATTTACAAATTTATGTAGGGTCATTTATTTTTAAACCACTGGAGATAGCAACTCATTTTTTGTGTTAATGCCAGTGAATGTTAGTAAAGTATCTTAGTCTAATAGCTTTAATTTGGAACAAAGTTTTGTAGGTGGTGGTTATGGGAATTGGTCTAGGTTCTGTCTAGCCCTTTGGGTTGAGCAGTGAATCCATATTCAGTTAGGGATGACTTCATGTAAAGTCCTCAAGAGCTTTTTCATATCTCTTATAGTATGTTTTCAAATGATGATCTGTTGGTAAGGCTATTCTGGAAATCCATAATATGTTTTTTTTCTTTTCTTCCAGTTAAAGGCATTAGGATTTCCTGAAGGACTTGTGATACAAGCATATTTTGCTTGTGAGAAGAATGAGAATTTGGCTGCCAATTTTCTTCTACAGCAAAACTTTGATGAAGATTGAAAGGGACTTTTTTTTATCTCACACTTCACACCAGTGCATTACACTAACTTTGTTCACTGGATTGTCTGGGATGACTTGGGCTCATATCCACAATACTTGGTATAAGGTAGTAGATTGTTGGGGGTGGGGAGGGAGGGATCTAGGATATAGGGCAGGGACAAATACAGTGCATGTCTGCTTCAGTTAGCAGATGCCACAAGTCCACACAGTGTGTAAAATACTATACAACCAAAAATCAGCTTTTGCAGGTCTTTGTTTCTTCTATAAAACAGTAGGTAACTTTTTCCTAGGTTTCACTCTTTTTAGTGTACTAGATCCAGAAATTAGTGTAATGCCCTGCTTTATATTTCTTTGACTTAACATTGGTTGCAAAAGGAATCTTTGCTACCTAGAATCTTCAGTCTTTTCATGGCAACACTGGATAATGGCTTTGTGAAATTGAAAAAATTCTGGAGCAACTATAAACAAATGCCAAATTATTGATGGTTATTGTTGCTGCTTCAAATACATATAAAATTAATGTGTAAGAAAGCCCATTCTTTCATGTTAAATACTTGGGATTGGGGAGGGAAAAGGGGAACCTTTTCTTAAAATGAAAATAATTACTGCTATTTTAAAATTTCTTTATCATTGAATGTGAGAACCTTCTAACATGATTTGAGAAGCTGTACAAGTACAGGCAGAGTTATTTTCCTGTTTACATTTTTTTGGTTTGTTTTGGGGAAAAATTGGTAGGTGTCTAATTACTGTTTACTTCATTGTTATATTGTAGTAAAAGTTTTAAAACCACCACTGCATGTTTGCTTTTGATGTATCCCTTTGTGAAATTAGCACTTTGGGGCCAATGGAGAAATGCAGCATTCACACACCCTCTCTCCCTTCCCTCAGCAGAAGTGTGTTTGTCAGCAAGTCCTGAGTTCAAACTGCTGCCATTTTTAAACCCACAAAATGCTGATTCAGTTCAAAATTAATGCAAATGTTTCAAAACTGGGTTTCTGATATTTGTAAATGTTTTTTCTTATTAGATATGAATATATAACCATTAAAGTCATTAGATTATGTTGTTTCAAAAAGAAAAGGTGGAAGAACTATAATCTAGCATCTTTTATTACATTGGAAAGACTGCTGAAACCTTTTAGAAGGGTTGGGAGATACAGCTGGAAAAGTACTTTGGAAAATATACAATCAACATATTTCATGGCTTATTAAAAGAAAAATCTTAATAGCAGTGTTGGCTTTTCTTTGGATTTTTTTCATCTCAAGTTTTTTATTTGGAATCTCCTTCATTGACATTATTATTTGATCATAAAGAGAAGGTAGAAGTCTACTTGTTCAGTTTTTCAAATCTGTTTTCCTGAATATAAACAAGACTATTTAAAGAACTAATTTTTTTTCCCTACCATCTGATATTGAGTTACAAAGATGGATTTGCACAGATTTCTCCCTGCATAATTTCTTGCAGTTATGCTTAGCACAGTTCGGTGATGACTTCTAAGCTTTTACATGATGCACTAGTAACCTATCCGTTATGAAAATAAATGAAACATGATTTCTCCCAATATTACCAAGTAGTTTGATCTTAATGTGTTTATTCCATAAGTACAACAGACATTTGAACTTTGTATTAGCTATATATATTTTTTAATGGATCGTGCAAAATGTCTCAGGAGAATAAAATGAGGATTTGTAAATATGTTCATCTTTCAAGGCAGAGCAATGAGTTGGGAAAAGTGATAGCATCTGGTTGGATAATGGAATGCTTTCATTTATTTTGTGACATTTTATCTGCTACCTAATTGTTCAGAGCATAGTAGAAACTGGAGAAGGGGGTCAGGGGGAAACCAGCGGCAGCCTCTTCTCTGGAAAGTGACAACAGAAGTTGGTGGCATGGAACATTTGTCCTTGGACAACAAAACTACACATAGTGGGATTAATAATGGCCAGAAGACACTTCAGGCCAAGTTTGACCTTTACAGTACCTTAATTAACTGCTTAAAGAATCAACCAAGACATGAAAGAAATAGGATTTTTATGACCTTTTGCTGTTATCTTTTAATTTACAAACAGTTTTGGTGAATCTCTTAATGTAAGTGACTGTTTGACTTTGGAATTTTGCATTTGAGGTATTCTGTCATCTATTTCTTAATATATCTTACTGTTTAGTTGCTCTATGGAAAATGTGAGGAAGATTAAGTTTATATTTGTTAAAATCTTATTGCCATCATCTAGTCAAATATGTCTTTACATTGTTAAAAATACCGAAGTGTTCCACCATATAACTTTTTCCTGTACTAGATGGCTAGGATTCTAGAGAATTAATTATAAAATATTTTCAATACATCCAACATTGCATTTCTCATTTTTTAAAAATGTTTTTGCTCTATAGAATCTTAGATTGAAGATTGACAGTGCCTCTATCACTGATACTTAACATTTTCTTCAGTAAGTGGTGAATGTAGCATGTAGGGAAGCCAGGTACTAGGGTGATTTTATTGGGTCTCCTGTTGGTTTTCTTAACCAAAACAACACAGAGGTGGGGTATTTGATGGAATGTAAAGTTCATGAGGGGCTATTAGAGATTTCAGTAAATTCCCTTTTCCCCGTACTTCCTGTCTTACAGCAGCCAGCCTAAGACTGCTCCAGAATAATCTAAAGTAAGCAATATCACGGAGTACTTCCTGACCAGGTCTGTATGTCGATGAGTTCCCTAGCCGTCAGGCACAGGTACGACATGTCCTTTCAGTTAACCTCCCGTGTCCATTTTGTTCCCCTCCACTCTTCAAAGCCAGAGGCTGGCAGACTACAGTCCCCTGAGCCAAGTCAGGCTTACCGCCTGTTGTATGGTCCACAAGTTAAGAATGGTCTCTACATTATTTTAGTGGTTAAAAAAATTTTTATGATGTGAAAATTGTGATTCAGATTTCAGTGTCTAGTTTTATTATTGAAACACAGTTATGCTCATTGGTGGACATACTCTCTGTAGCTGCTTTTGTGCTACAGAGGTGTACTGCTGAATAGTTGCCACAGAGACTGGTGTGCAAAGCCTAAATAATAACTGTCTGCCCTTTGCAGGAGGACATTGCCACTACTGTTCTAAACCGCTGCCAGCCCAGCATATGCTAAATTACATGGTGCATTTTGTTTCTCTGTTGGCATTCTTGGCCTCTTGACTTGAGTTCTTGGCCTCAGTTTGCTTGCTTGTGGCCATCACAAGTTCTCTCCAGAGAAGCTGTCACCCCCATGTCTCCGCTGAGGAAGGAGGAGGACTGGGTTCCTGGTGTGCTAGCCTTGCATGTGTGTGCTTACCTTGGGTAGCACGCTGATGTTAATTCATTGTTGTTCCTATGTTATTTGTTGCTCTTAATGGCAAGACTGAGATTTAGCACTAAGCTCATGTCAGTAGCACCTGGCGTGGTGATTCAGCCAGAACACAAACATGAGGTGGATACTTCTGGGACTCCTTGGGCCCTGGGATCTTAATCACAGCTGGTAGAGTAGGTAGAACCCTCAAGGAGGAATATAGCAGTTGGACCTGTTTAGGTAGCAAACTAGTTTCCAGAACGAGGTGTGGGCAGTTTGTGGATGAAAGTGTGGAAAGGGCAGTAACAAGGAGGCAGGGATTGGACTTGTGGGAAAGCTACCACGGCATGCAGTTAACCTTTGGAAAACCACAGGAACAGTGATAGTGACAACGTCATGAAAGGTCTTCCCTATCATGTGGTTAGATGTGGAAAGCAATGGTCCCTCAAGTAGGGTTTTCCATGAAGAGAGGAGGCAGGGATGACCAAAGGAGCATAAATAATGACAACATTCACATGTGTGGTGCTGCTGATTCCAAAATGAATGGAGAGGTGATGATCTCTGCCATTGAGCTTGAAATACTGTGACAGAGACCATCTGGATAGTAATAGATCCTGTAATAGGTATAGAAAAATATCCAGAGCACAGATTAGAAAATAGTCATCTCAGACCTGTGCCTCTTCTCACTTAACTGTCCATTCTTACTGATGTAGGGCTCGTCCTCTTCTCCCACCTGGCTCAGGATGTGTTACAGATGCCTAGAAGTCGTATTCCTCCCCAGGTGACGGGGTCTGCAGGGCACCGGGCGAAGCTGGCCGCCTCAGCTGCAGCTGCTGCTCCCGCAGTGTTCTGCTCAAGTACTGCGTTTGCTGTATGACTGAGGATGCGCCGTCCTACACTGGAACTAGCTCTCTGGGCTTCCACACTTAAGCCTGTTGTCTACCAGGGCTGGTTACTGCCTATAGAATTGCCACCGTAAGGCTCAGAGGATGTTTGGTGTGGATCCCAGGTTTACTTACTGACTGCTACCACCTCTGAGACAAAGTCCGACATTACCTCACAGTGCCCTTAAACTGGCAGTGATAGAAGCCAGTCTGGGTTTCATTTGCCTGAAATAGAAAAATATTTAATAAATCATCTCAAAATTGGTAAAAAAAAAAAAAAAAAAATTGAGAATGAATGAGGCTGGTGGGAATATGCCTTAAAACAGCTTGAGGTTTGAGTTATTACTTTTAAATGATCTTATGAACCCAAAGTGGTCTTTTACAGATTTTAGCATTTTAGTCTATTTTAGGTGTGGAGGTTTTTTTTGCAGGGGGGGGGGGGGGGCAAGGGTGTTATAAGGGTGTTTTTCCCAAATTTCTTTTGGGTCAGTTAGGCCTACTTATGCTTATTTGACAGCATTTTGATTAATTTTTATATTGTGTCCAGTTCAAAGGTAAATATTTTCACTAATTAAAATATTTTCATGTCTTTACCTTTGGTGTTATGATTTTTACACCATGTTAAAGAGCATTAACAATGTTTTCATCCTTAAACAGTTTCAAACTTACAGAGAAGTTGCAGACACAGCACAAAAGCTCCCATTTACAGGAATCCACTTAAGTTTTACAATTGTCTGGTAATATCCTCCATAGCAAAGGATCCAGCCAGGGTAACACTGCATTTAGTCAGCTTCCTTCAGTCTGGGTTCTTCCTCAGTCCTTCCTTATCTTTATGAACATAACATTTTTAAAAAAGATTACAGGACAGTTGTTTTAGAGACTGTCCCTGAATTTATGTTTGGTGTTTCCTCATGACTAGACTGAAGTCACACAGTTTTGGAGATATAGGGAAGTTACTCTGTGCTTTTTTTCACTGTCCCAAGAGGGGGCACAGTGTCTATTTGTCCCAGCCCACTTTGATCTTAAGGAAGTTGTCAGCCAGACTTCTCTACTGGGTAGGTACTGTTTTAATACTCTGCTGGGTCTTAGTTTTAGTGTCCACTGATGTTTCTTGCTGGGATTAGTTACTAAGATGGCTGCCAAGTGGGTGATGTTCAAATCACATAATTTCTTATACTTTTATTAGCATTGTGTATTCTGTATTCTTTCCCCACTTTATGATTTGCATCTGTATGGACTCAAATTCCTGTCACAGTGGCATATACCCCATTACTATTCTGACACATTGACCCGGGTTTTGCCAGGGTGTGCATTCCTAAAGCTGGCTTCTGTGTTTGGCATTCCCTTATCACTCTTAGGAGTACTTCTTAATTTCTGGCACAGTATGTTCACGTGGTGCATGTACTTCCCATGCCCCAGCCCTGGAACTTGCCATTTCTCCAAGGAGCTCTTGTTCCCTTTCGTGGAACCATACAACCAGTTTGTATTTAAAGACAAGACTTTGTGTTAGGTGTGCCCATTGCTCCTGTAGTCTTAGGGCTCCCAGACCATTTGGGCAGACACATAGAAAATAAATACACCCATTTACATCTACATTTCTGTATAATACTGGAAACTTGAATTCACATATATGGTACATTTAATTCTAATCCGACACCACAAGGTTCATTCCAGCTTCTCTCTATATTTCTAACTCTTAGACAGTGGGGACTGGCTCCCATTAGGCTCAATACTTTTTTCTCACGTCCCATGTGTGTTAACAAGTTTCTTAGGCACTCAGCTGCCTTTCTTTCTGAGTCCAGAGCTACCACCTGGCTCAGCCACTTTGTTTGCACGGCCAGAACATAAATATTTTAAATGCTTTTAATTGGACTTCAATGGAGATGAAAAGGTATTTAGATAATTTCTTGCATTTAGCACTCCAATAACAGCACCTCTATAGAGCAGAAGGCCTTATTTATTCTGTTATAGTTGCCATGCCATCAGATCAGTCTCTACATGCCCTGGAATCTCAGCAGGTGGGGAGTTTTTCCAGTGACCTACTTGGGGCTTGCGGCCAGGGTGTGTTTTAGGTCCTAGTGGTGGTGCAGAAGGCTGCAGGAGGAACAGACTAGTGCAGGGTGGGGAATGCAGCCCACGTGCCGGGCTGACCGTGGGTCCCCCGAGGACTGCTGTCACATCTTTGTCAGTATGTGGTTCTTCCCTGATTCATACATACACTGAGCGAGTGATTGATACATTCAGCAGTTCACCTAGGGCCTGGCACTTGATTTTGGAATTGTTCTTACCTCCTTTATCTTGCTAATTCCTTAGTGTCCAAAAACCATCCAAGGCCCCTCCGCCAAGAAACCTACCCTTGTCCCCTTTTCCTTCTAATTTGGGCCAGGGATTTCTGTTTCCTCAGTCATTTACCACAGAAGTGAAAACCCACTAAACTAAATTAATGACTGAGTGAGCCCCTGGCCAGTTCCTTAAAAGTCAGAGGCTGTGCCTTTCATCTTTGTGTCACCAAAACCCAGTGAAGGGCTCGTCAAAGGAGATGCCCAGGCAATATTGGGTGGGGAAACGGACAGCGAACAAGAAACCAGGGCATGGGTCACCTTCCCGGGAGCTCCAGGCTCATCTTCTCTGCCACCGCTTGAGTTCTAGAAGTTGAATAAGAAGTTGAGGGACAATGAGCAGTACCCTGAAGGTGGCTCTGCTTTTCTTTACTCAGCCCAGGGACCTTTGCACATGGTTCTGAAAGGCCTGACACACAACCCAGTAACTAATGGCTGGTTGTGGAAACAGCGGGATTCTGTTGACAGACCCTGGAGGCAGAGAGCAGACCCACAGCTGCACCCCCGGCATCCCATGCGAGGCCTTGTTACAGGGACTTGGGGGTCAGGACGTGGGCTCCGTCAGGCCTGGGTTTCTGTGTTCATGCTCCGCACCAGCAGTGTGACTTAAGCCATGTCCTCTCTACCTCTGTCCTGGTTTCTTCAACTGGACTCTGGTTGCTGGTGGCAGTCAGGTGAGGGAGTGGATTGGAGAGCATCTCTTAAGGTCAGGCCGGTTGTTTGATGCGGGTGCTTGCTGTCTGCATGCCCAAAGGTCTGGCGAGAGAGCGTCTTTGTACTTCTCAAGTTGAGAAGGGTGCCACTAGAGGCCTGAGGGAGCTGAGGGTGCCTCTGCTCCCTGGGTGCCTTTGTTCTCCCTGCTTCACTGTCAGCATCTCAGTTCCCAAGAGGCTGGTGGGTTTCCCATGCAGCTGGGCGGCACGGCCCAAACACATGGCGTGTCACACACACGTTCTCATTAAAGGCCCGAGCTGCTTTCCCCCATCCGTATGGACTAGATGTGCTCTTCGGATTTCCTCTTTCCAACCTGCCAGAGCTTTTTAGGAGGAGCTTGCAGGTGCCTCTTTCATGCCTGATCTTCAGCCTCCGCTTGAATGCCTCTCGTAACGGGGTGCTCACTACTGCCAACTCAGACTCCAGTGATTGTCACGCTCCCCCTTCCCTGCCCCCCTCTGCCTCTCTGCATGGAACATCCTCAGGCCCGACTTCACTTCTGGCAGTCATCCTGAGCCAATGTGTCAACCTTTCACGTCTTTAAGAAAAATGATTATGTCTTTGACCACCTCCCACCCTCTGGCCAAGTCTTGGTGCTGAAAAAAATCCCTCACTTGGAATGAGTTATGTTGAGTTTCTTCCCCATCTCAGTGAACACAATATTTTAGTGAGGGTCTGAGCAGTATGAATTATGCATGGTTCACCTTCCTATTTCTGTGTGTGATACCTCTTAATGCAGCCAAAATTTGAGATTGCTGGTTTGACAGCCACCTACACCATGGATTAGATTGAGCAGCTACTCTAATATACCAAAGTTTTCAAGGTGTCCGAGCACATCTGACACACGTTACAGAAGCAGAAGCAGCCTACCCCAGACTTACACATATCTTCTCTCTACTGAGTGACTACTGTCTTCACCAAGTCATCTTCTGGCCCAAGAGAAGGGCACTAACAAGTCCAAGTATCACCCTGTGGTATGTGCTTCACTTGCTCTAGTATTATTGTCATTTTGCAGATGGGTTAACTGAGGTCAATCAGGCCAAAGCTACACAGCTACTAAGTGGCAGCGCCAGCAGGCCAAACCTATGCCAACTGGCTCCAAGGTCACCCTACTGACTTCACCTGGCATCCCTGCCTCTTCACAGCCCCTGGGTGAAGTCTCTGTCCTTGTAGTAATTTTTTTTTTTTAATCCCTCCTTGCCTTTTTGACAGCTGTATCCTCCCCTGGGGATTTGGCCTGGCTATTGCCAGAACAGCAGTTATTAAAAAGTGGCTTGAGGACCAATTTCAGAGGGAGGCTAGGAGGCCAGAGCTGTTTTCAAAACAGCCCTAAGACCCTGCTTGGTGTTCTCACTCCCGCTCTCTCTTAGGTACACAGTGGGGTTCCCAAGAGGCTGCCTGATGTGATAGCACAACAGATTGACGAGCAGATGTGGAAATTTGACAATCAGACAACAGAGAGATTTCCAAAAATTAAATACAACACCATTCTTCTCACTAATATTTTTTAAATACTTGTTTTTCATAAAAATTTTAGAAAGTTTTTAACATGTACTAGGTTTATTGTAAATGAAATTTTTTTAGATTTCTCAATTTTCATTTCTAATCAAATAAATATTGATAGATATAACCCACATGAACAAAAACTTCTCAGTTTCTCAAAAATATTTAAATGGGGCAAGAGGTCCTAATGCCAGAAAGTTCGAGAACTGCTGTTAGGTGATGTTTTTCCACTTTAGTCTTGTTAAGTGACCCAAAAAACACTGGAAAAGTCGCTGGAGTGCTGACCTCCTGTCTGCTGGGGAAAAGATTGGGATACCAGACAGCTGCTTCCTGACGCTCCTGTGTCATACAGCCCTCCATTCCTACTTTCAGGAGAAACTGTAAACTCCTGTGTTTGACTTTCAACACATTGAAGACTTGCTATGAGTTCACATGCCTTTAGCCCATCTCCCTCCCTCTCTCTGACATAAACAGCAGAAGTTTGTTACCCAGGCCTTTCCACATCTGCATATTTACACATGCTGGTCACTCTACCCAGAAATCCTCCCGTATTTCTCTCTCCTCATGTGAACTACTGAACCTTTAAAACATTTCAATGATACATGTTCCACAAAGGCTTTTCTGCCCAGGAGCCAGCAGAGGACTGCTCCCTGCTGCACGTTCTGCTCTCCAAACGTGTAGTGCACAGACTGCATATCTGACCCTGATTATTTGCGCCTTTACTTACGGACATTGTATCAAAGTCAATGGCAAAACTTGCCATACCAGTCTGTGGCAGTAGGAGGTCAGTACCATGGCCAACAAGGGAACTGGAAAGAATTGTGCTTTGAAGTCTTGTCTGCAGGGTTGGGATGGAAGGAGGGTTTGGAAGAACCAATTCCTGTGGGGAATCAGGCTCAGGACATGAAGGGAGGACACTGGTCTAGGAAACCCAGCCCACACTGGCCTGCTATGGCCCAGGCTACGCAGGGGAAGGGAGGCAGGGAAGGGAGCTAGGCCTCCAGGCCCACAGGCCCTCAGCTTATCCACACTGACTTGGCCCACCCTATGACTGGCCTCGCAGATGAGGAAACAGGCTCAGAGAGAGCGTGCCAAGTTCTCTTAACTGGAAGGGAGCTGAGGGGGCACAGGCTCACACCCGGCTCCAGGCAGCCCCATGTCCTCCCTTATGCTGATTTCCTATCTATACAAGTGTTGGGGCTAGGGAAACAGTGGAATTTTCTTCATCTGAGGTGGTCTTGGACCTTTGCCCTCTTAGACATGCCTGGAGGGAGGGGCACAGTGAAAGCTCATAGGATTTGGAATCAGATGGGGTTTTCTCTACTTCAGATTTAGATCACTGTACATGGAGCCAGGTGGGAGTGGAAAAGCCGGTTCACCTGTAAAACCTATCCAGAGACAGACAGTTAGTTCATGCAGCCACACCACTGGGTCTTGTGGCACCTTCCAAGTGACAGTGAGGGAGACATGCTGGGCTGGCCTGAATCTCCCAGCTCCCTACTGTCCAGCCCTAACGCAGTCCAGGTGCCACCTTCCAGCTGCAGCCACTGACCAACATGGATTCAGTCAGAGGCCCCTGCAGTCCCTAGGCAGGAGGAGATGTCGGTAGAAGTGAACCCACAACATTTCCAAAGGGCCATTCTTCCTTCCCTGTGGCCTGGAATGGTTTCACAACCTCCTGTGTCCTTTTCTTTATGACTTCACAAAACTAATAATCTCAAACTACCCAATGCAATTCTGAGCAATGATGGACTTGCACTAACCCCCAGGAATTGCTTTAGGCCTCCAAAGTTTCCCACTGTGAGCTTGGAACACACATATACATAGAAGGCTGGCTGTCAACCTGCTCTCGGGGCCCAGGACAAAGTCCTGGCCTCCAGACCTTTGCACATACTGCCCTAGGCTCTCTCTGGACACATCTTTCCTTGGTTCTCCTAGTTGGCCATCTAGACTCAGCCCAGATCTCCACCCCCAGCTTCACAAGATCCCCCACATGGGTCCAGAAGCCTCCCATGATCCCTCACAGTGGACAGAGAGCTTCCTGTGGCCCTCTCCCCACAACTAGGTGGAGAGTTGCCTATGGACTCTCCTGTCTTACTTGATACAGGTTTAGCCTTTGTCTGATTTCTTCATCCATCACTACACTCTTGAGTTCTTTCAAGGCAGATCTGTATCTTACGCTATGTATCCTTAGTGCCTGGCACCTAATAGGTGCTCAATACATTTCTATTGAATAAATGAACTAATTATAAGGGGTTTCAAGGCTTAGGTTAATGATCACACCCATGAAGCCTTCCCTAATGCTTCCTTCCCACAGTAGGGGGGAAAAATCAAGGAATGGCTTTTAATTTCAATGTTCCTGAAGCAGAGATCTATGGGTCTGACTGCAGTTCTGATAGGCTTTTAGCTGTAAAACTCTGGAGTCATTTTACTTCTGTAAGCCTGAGTTTCCTCATGTAAAATATGATGATGTTTATACTCACCCTTCAACAATCCAGTGAGCTAGACATGGCTCTGTATGACAGCAGCTAGCATCTGGCATGCAGATGGTGCTTAATGAAAGCATGTCCAAGCATATAGCCCACCATGTCATCACATCTGTTTACCTTGTCTTATATGAGAGTGGAGCTCCTCATGGCTCTGTCCCTGCTCTGGGCCTGACGAAAAGAGTTTCTTGATAGTTTCAGTGACCTTCCTGTGTTCCCAGAGATCTGCTGGGTATTAAATATTCATTGAGCCCCTAGGGCAAAGCCCAGCACTAGGTACCCCCTCGAGCCAGCAGAGAGAATGATTAATGAAGCAGAGCCCAAGACCTCCAAAAGGCTCACCATCTAGAAAGGGGAACAGGAGGGAGAGGTTGGTGCTAGAAAAGGAGAGTCCTCAGGTAGGAAGAGGCCCCTATTCCTGCAAGAACCAACTCTTAATTGGCTGCTACTTCTCGGCTATTGATGGTAGGAACCCAGCCCCCTACATTCCTACCCCTCCCAGACTATGACACAGATAGGACCACCTTCCTGGGGCTTGACACACATTGCCAGGTGCCTGCCATTGGGCTTCATCTGGGGGGGCTGCCCTGGGCCGACTCCTCCAGTGACAAATCTTCAATGGATTGACTAGTGTCTCCATATTCATGTGTTGAGCCTGTGCTATTGATTCACCTATTCATTCATTCATTCACTCATACGATATTTGTTGAACACTAAGTAGTAGATTGAGGATGAGGATTAGGACCCAGACCCTACCCTGAGGAGCTCTGTGACAGCTTTATCATGTCATGCCCATAGCAGATGCATAATCAGCACAAGGATGGGCTTACAGGGGAGTTGACAAGAAGTCAAGGAAGGCTTCATGGAGCAGGGCATACATGAGTGGGGCTGTAAAGATTTTTGATAGGAGTGTACACACAAGAGAGGGAGGAAAAAATATTCCAAGCTGAGGGAACAGCTTCTGGAAAAGCACAGATTTAAGAACTAGGCACATTTGGGAACGATGAGATTGCAAGTGTGGCTCAGTCACTGCTCGAGGAGGTGGGAAGTGACGTTAAGACAGGACCAAATGTATAAGGCTCTTAAGTGCCATACTGGAGGCTCACACTTGACCTCAAGGTCAATAGATGCCAAATGGGTTCCATGGACAGGCCCCCAGGCCTACTTCATGAAGTCAATAAATATTTACTGAGTACTTACTGTAGGCTGGGCATAAGGAGGCTGAACAGGCCTCCTGCCTCTAAAGCTACACTTTAGGGGCTTCTGCATATGATTCTATTATAGGAAAAAGAAATTTTCCTGGCTAAAAAGAAAAGAACAAAACAAAACAGAAAACAATGTCTGCAGCCTATTTCTTCTTTGGGAAGCCACTACTGGTTTATTTTTTTCTTGGTGGGTGGTCAAGGTTAAGGGGTTAGTGCCTTTGTTTAGTTTATTTAAAGCAGAGGAGACAGATAAGGTCAGATCTATTTTCAAAAAGATAAAGATAATTATGTGGCTTCTCAGCCCTTCCTTGCAGGCACAGGGCAGGAAGCAGAAAGCTTGCTTAAGGGGGAGCTGTTTCTCTGAGCCCCAGACTGAGTCTCTCTGCCCTGCTTGGTTCTCCCAGGGGAAAACAATAGTGGTGGATAATGTGGCATCTCCCTTTGGTTCTAGGAGATCCTTATGGGAAGGAACTTGACCCCCTTTGAGGCGGGAACATGAAGCCAATGCAATCAAAAATAGCATCCCAACCCCTTTCCTTCCTGGAAATCTGAGGATAGCCTGGTGGAATGGGAAGAGCCCAGTCTTTGAAATAATAGACATGGGTTCAAATCCTAGTTTGGCCACTTATTAGCCATGTGATCTTGGACAACTCTCAAATTGTCTGAGCCTGCATGTCCTCATCTGTAATGATAATTACTATTTCCACCTACTTCACTTACTATTTATGAAGCTATGTTACAGAGCCATAGCCATAGAAGCAGCACAGGATGAAGCAGACAAATGGAAGAAAACAGAAAGTCTTGTAACAGATCTAGGCATGTCTGAGAGCTTTGATATATGAGAGAAGTGACATCAAGAGCCAGTGGACAGGGGTTGCAACATTTAATAAATGGTGTTGGGGAAACTGGCTTTTATCTGCACAGAAATAAAGTCACCTTATTATATGTGTGTCTTCGGTTGTCTTTGGTTAACTCAAGGCCTGAATGTGAAATCTCAAATGGTAAAACCTAATAAAGGACTTCACAGACCTGGCTGAGTTGGGGGTACCATCGTGGGGGGTGACATCCACCACTACAAGGACTGAAAGATGTGGCACCTTCAATGCATCTGCCTAAGGCTACTGGTCAAGTGCCCAGGTTTCTGGCCACATGAGACAACTCCGCTTTCAACCCACTTGTGCTGAAGAAGTTGTTCATGAGTTGAACCAACCAGTCTCCTGTGTTCTTTCCTCGGACGATCCAGAAGATTGAAGCTTCCTCGGAAGGCTGGGAAGACAAAATAGCCTGTGGCTGTGGGGGCCAGAACGATGATGTGCACACCAGGAGGTGCCCAAACCGAAGGTGTGCCAGCCGTGCCCAGAGCCATGTCCTCAAGGCCAGGGGCAAGAGCCTCATCTCAACCAGCTAGCCCTGGTCTGCCCAGGGGCTGTGGCACTGTCCAGCTCTCTGGTCCTTGCAAGGGCTGAGAGGTGTCTGGGCACTTAGGCAAGGCCCTGGGAGATCCACAGGCTGCACCAAACTCTATGTCCTTCCAAGGGCCGGAAGTTTAAGCGTGGCAGAGGCCAACAGGGCAGCTGCGGCTATAAAACTAACCCCAGATCCAGGCTTGTTATTAACAAGATTTTGAGAGCTGGAGAAAAAAAAAAACTAATAAAAGGGGTATGAACATTATTTTAATCTCAGGAAAGGTAAGAATTTCTTAAAGGAGATCCTGAACAAGGAAGAGGCGGTAGAGGTGGGCCCTGAGGGGCACATGCTCCCTTGCCTCCGTATTGTCTTGGGGAGAGGGGAGGGTTGGACCGTGCTTCCAGCTCGGAAGGTTCAGAGGAGTCTGGGGGACTGAAACGCTCAGGAGCAGCCACCCAGATGTCTCCGTGCTGGTGAAGATCCAGGGCCTTTAATTTGGCCTAAGAGACTTGCCTTGGCTGGGAAGTTCGCTGTCTTTGAAGGTCAGTCACTCAGACTGTTACATTTTAGGCTCATTCTCTTCCTTCTGGAGAAGATGAATGTTTCCTCCTATGCAACCAAAGAGGCCCTGTGGCTTCCATGCCTGTCTTTCTGTTATCTGCGACTAAGACTCAGCTGTTCATTGTCTTTCTGTAGGGACATCAGTAATGCTTAACCATGGCCATCTAATCTAACTCTGCTACCTTTAGAGCTACAATGATGCCCCCACAATTAAGTCTCAAATGCCTGACACGTTCCTTGCCTACTAGCACCCTCCACCCATAGGTGCACTCTCCAATTCACCACCAGTGCACGTTTTAGCAACCAGATGCCCCCATGTGCTCAGGCCTCCCTGTGCTTCATCCATTCCCAGTGATGGGGGTCCTCCTGGCCAGCTGAGGGGAGCAATGCGGCTCCCAAGTCCCATCTAACTTTCTGCTTGCTTGGACCACTTCTAGTACCAGCTGCTGCAAGTAAGGTCCTCAAGAAGCAAACACTGAGATGGGTTCAGGGGCAAGATGCTTATTATGGATCAACACCTATGAGGACCTGGGTGGAGGAAGAGGTCAACCTGGCAAAGCCTCAGCCAGTCCATAGGGAGGCCTGGAGCAAGCCATGCAGGGCAGAGCTGTCGCACATCTGGCTGAAGTGGCCAGGCCTTCAGACCACATCCCCTCCTCTGTCACCTGGTTACTGGCAAGTCTGCTCTCTGCAGCTGGGCAGCAAGTGCTTCCGTGAAGGGCTCTGGGAGTGGTTCCATGTCTATCACAACCTGGGAAAGTGGTCTGTGCGTGAAAGCAGACTGTGGATAATAATAGTAATAGCTAACACTTCCTGAGTATTTACCGTACCAGGTGAGGCCAAGTGCCATTCATTCTCGATGGCAGGGACCATTATTATCCCCCGTATTGTGTGTCCAGATGAAGAAGCTAAGGCACAAAGAGCTTAAATGACTCAATCGAGCTTGTAAAACATGTTGTGGAGTTGAGATTCCTTCCGGAGAGTTTCAGAATTTTTCAATAAAACTTTTTTGGAATAATTTAAAATTTTCAGGAAAGAGAGAATGCAGAGAGCTCCTGTACACCCTTCGGCCAGTGTACCCTGATGTTAACATCCTACACGACCATGGTACATTTGTTACAGCTGAGAAATTAACACTGATACATAACTGTTAACTAACCTGCAGGCTTTATGTGAATTTCCACTAATGTCCTTTTACTGTTCCAAGATCAAATCCACAATACCACCTGTGTTTAGCATCCCAGAGATTTGCATTCTTAGGTGTAAACTTTTGACCTCTCTGTCTTATTTCCTGCTGTTCCCACAAAGACTTTGTGGCCATAAGCCATTCAGGTGCCACTTGCTGCCCCAGGTGTGTGTGGGCAGTCCCAGAATGTGGCATCCTGACTAGCTCACTGTTCTCCCTGTGAGAATCTCTTCTCTGCTGGCATGTGGAGAAAACTCCCACCGAGCCCAGCTCAGTCATGTGCTTGTTTTGATTTGGCTCTCAGACATTTCCTGGTGCCCTTCTGTGTGTGGGGGGTGGGGGGAGCTGGATCAGGGTACCAAGAGCTCCTTCAGGCTTGGCCCCACTCTCCAAGGGGTACCAGCCAGCACACCCTTCTCTCTGACCCACCCATTGCCAGGGCTCACTGGCCCTGCAGTTTTGCTCTGAAGCAAAGAGGAGTTAAGTGGGAATCCCTGTTCTTGTGCCTACACCTCTCAGGTACCTCCCAGACTCCTAGGTGCCTGTTGTATGTCTACTCTGGGTGCTGAGCCCCATAGGCAGCTGCCCACTGAAAAGTGTGGAGCTCTAAGCACACTTCCTTTATACTATGGAATGAAAGAGAGGGATACGGCTTTACTGGCTGGGACTTAGGAACGATACAGATCATTGCCCTCCATCCCCAGCTTTGCCTCTTACTACTTGTGAGATGTTTGCATTATTCCAGGTCATTTTTTCATGGAAACTACTGGAATAGCACCTTGCTTAATAGTTGGAGAGGGCAGGCTGAAGTCAGATGTTTTGAGTCTGTGCTTTTTAGCAGCTGTGTGATGACTGTCAAGTGTCTTCACCTCTCTGTGCCTCAGTTTCTCCATCTGTAACGTGGAGAATAATATCCACTTCACAAGACTCCTGTGAAGATGAAGGGAATTAATAGATGTGAAGCATCTAGAACCATGCTTGGCATGGATAAGCTCTCAAAAAATAGTTACTATCTAATTCACATGATGTTTAGAGAGAATCATATGAGATGAGAGCCTTATTATAAAGGTGCATTGTTAATGGCAAAGCATGCTAAAATATGATTAGCATTATTATTTTTAAAAATGACTTTATGGTATCAGGAGACACAAGTAGTCCATAGGAAATCATTGTCTGTCAGGGTCAGATTATCATGGCCAGGTACAACTGGAAAACAGATGAATTCATCAGGTCTGCAATCCTTTACACAGCCCCTATTACATGTTGCCTAGTCATCACAACCAAACTGGGATGGCTCTTTTTATCCACATTTAATGGCTGTCCAAACTAAGCCTCAAATATATTCTGTCTCTCAAGCAGCAGGTATCAGCTTCAGTTCACTGGTATTTACTGAAAGCCTCTGTGGATAAAATGAGAGTTCCTGTGGCCAGGATTCTCATGTGGCCCTGGTTGACTAGATCACTGCACACCTGTGGGCAATACATGGCTGTTGACTCTATAAAAAGAGCTCTGCCCAGTGCTCTGCACGCAACACAGTGGCAGGGCTGCAAGGCTGCAGGAGAGCAGAGTAGAGGCTGGAGTGGTGGCAGCGCCAAGGACAGAGGCCCAGAGGACGGCTGTGCGGGACGACTGTGCAGAGAAGCCCAGAGGCAGAGACCGGCTTGCTGCATACAGACTCACTCTGAGTGAATGGGATTCGAGTGACTGACCTGCCACCTGGAAATAAAGTTGGGAATAACAGTTGCACCCCAAGAACATTTTGCTGTCATTTTCTTTGGTCACTCTGAATCCATAGTGAACTTGCCTGGGGCTGAAACCATTGGCAAGACAGCCTCTCATGTTCAGCGCTTCTGGATATTGGGGGATAAACAGGATAGGCCCCCAAATGGACTGCCTTCCAGCGGGAGATTCAGCGAATGTCCAGCCCCCTGGGCCATTTGCCCATGTGCTCTTGGCCCCTCTCTCCCCTTCCCTTGCTCGATTCTGCATCCTGGAGGGGTTTCCCTGGAAAGGTGCATTTCCCTGCCTGTCCCGTCTGAGTGTCTCCCGGGCCTCAGGCAGGCGGCCTCAGATACCGACCCGCTAGAACCCTGTGAGGGTGGAGCTGGAGTTGAGGCGCCGGGTGCCGGGAGCCTCCCCGGCACAGAGCGTGAGTGCAGTCAGCAGCGAACTGCAGAAAATCTGAGTCTTGATGATGTCACTCACATCCTGCACCCAAGCGCACCTGAAGCCAAGGCTCTTCCAGGGCTTTTCCTACCTAACAAGGTCTCATTCTGTCTAAACAGTGCCCTGACACAGTCCTCGCTGATTTCACTCCCTCCCAGCACTGTTGTGAGGATGGATGAGACCTTCCATCTAGAGAACTTAGCCCAGTGCCTGGCCCTGAGCATCCCACAGGAGTGGACGATTAGCTTAATAAAAATGAACTGCTCTTGTTCCTGCTGCTGTTGTGGCTGTTCCCTGCGTCTGGGGACAGCCCGGCTTGCAGATGTGGCCCAGCAGAGCTTCAGCTGCAGGGTCTGGGGTAGACCCAGGCAGGGGCTCCCCTGGGGCTGCATTTGTTTGGAAGCTGCCTCTCAGTGTGCGCTTGCCGTGGCTTCCCTGCGTGCCTGTAATGCTGTAATTGCAGTCTTCCCAGCTGTCGGCCGTGGAGACAACCCAGAAAATGAGGTTGGCTCAGTAAATATTGAACCAAATTATGCAAATGAATCCACACAAGACTCAGCTGCAGAGACGGGGGTGTGATTGGTGGGCTCTGGCTCAGCTTGCAGGAGATCCCTCCTCGGCTCCCCACTGCTCTGCCCACCAAAGGCAGCCACCTGTGCCCCACCAGAGACCGGCTGGGCTGGGGCCCTGGGATCACCGCTGCCCACTCCTGAGGTCCATCCGGGATGGAGGCTGAACAGCTTTGCAGGTGAGTTTAGGGGGATGCTGCAGTGGGGGCAATGGTATTTAGTTCCTGCCACATTCTCTTCTCGCCCTGAAAGAGGCTGCTTGGCAAATAAGTCTTTGAGGACACAGAACATGTGGGAAGTTCATGTACATGTGGATATTTGGCTGAGGAGTTGGGCGGGCGGCAGCGAGAGCCTGGGGACAGCCAGCCAGGACAGATGGCAGACGGCTGGGAGAGGCGGGCAGCCGGCACCTCGGGTGCAGATCCTATCCTTCCCCGGAGACTGCTCCCTGAGGAGGCAGAGATGCAGGCTGGAGGTGTTGCACAGGGGCACAGACTCCCTAGCAGCCAGATGCCCAAGTGAAACAGAGTGCGGCCTTCTCAGCACCAGCATGGATGATGGTGGGGTTTGGAGTGACAAGGACAGCAGGCACAGAGTGCTGCTTTGATAGCCCAAGCATCTGCTGCTCTGTGTGTCCTGCAGGGTGGTCCCCCGGGGTTGGGCCTGGGGGCTCTCAGGAGACGCCCGCTGCATGGACAGGCAGTATGGGGCACCTCACATCATGGAGGGCACAGAGAGGAAGCCCGCGGAAGTGCCTGTGAATTCTCTGGGTCAGCCCCTGGCAGAATGAGCGGTGAGCCTTTCTGCGGGTGGGAAGGGCTCAGCTCCTGGCTCCACAACCAAGGGAATTAGTTTCCCATTTCTGTTGCAACAAATCACCACACTCTTAGTGGCTTCACACAACACAGATTCATTTTCTTGCAGCTCTGGAGGTAGGAGAGTCTCATGGGGCTGGCATCAAGGTGTGGGCAGGGTTGGATTCCTTTCCTGAGACTCTAGGGGGAGAATCAGTTTCCTAGCCTTTCCCATCTCCAGGCTGCCTGTGTTCCTTTGCTAGTGGCCACATCACTCAGGCCACGGACACATTGCTTTCTCCAACTCTGACACTTCCGTCTCCCGCTTACCAGGACCCTTGAGACTATATTGGGCCCACTTGGATGACCTCCTTACTTTCAGGCCTGCTCATTAGCAATCTGAATTCCATCCTCAACCTTAACTCCTCTTTGCCTTTTAAGCCAACGTATTCACAGGTTCCAGGGATCAGGACATGGACACTCTTTGGGGGGACCATTATTCTGCCCATCACAAGCATAAGCTAAAAAAAATGGAGTTACTGCTCACTGTAGTGCCAAGACTACCCACAAGTGGGCAAGGCCTGGGGAAACTAGGTTATGCTTAGAAATACTTTAACCTTCATGAAAATAACACAATGAAGATGGCATATTAAACAAAGCAAGAGCTGCTGACATGTTATATATATGTTAGAAATGACAGGTGCCATGTTGTTATTTACTATGTACCTCTCTTGTTCAATATAAACTTTGAGAATATATTCCCCATAGTTTAGAAAGAAACATAAGTTTGTTTTGCTATATTGCAGACAGGTCAAGCAAAGAGGCAGCTTTTGTCTTTTTTCTTGTTTTAGCCTGACCTGTCTTCCCAATAATTGAAACCTTTCTGGTTTTACAACCAAATGTCCCAGTGTGTTTCTACTCACAAATTCATGAGACCATCTTTACCTGAAATTGTCCTAGCAGTGGGAAAGGTAGATGGGGAAATCTAGGGAACCCAGAAGTATCCATAAGGAAAATTTACAACTGGAAAGAGAAACAGATGAGTTCATCCAACAATAAAAGTTTTGCTCTTGCTGCCAACCAGTTGTGGGGGTGCTGGAGGCACCCAGGAAGTTCTGTTTCTTTCCCATCTGCCTAAAATAGCCTTAGACTCCGAGGTCTGGTTTGAGCCCCCAAGCCACAGACCAGCTTTGTTCTCCATTTACCCCATATGGTCTGGTTCCTCTCAATCTCCCTGGCTTATCTCTTCCTGCACTACCTCGAGCCACCTGCAAGGTCCAAGCTCTGGGAAAAGCCATCATTCTGGGAAAATCCCAGCTCTCCCACTGCAGCTGCGCCTGGCAGCCTCTCCCTGGGTTGTCTGACTAGTCATCCTTCCAGCCTCAGCTCGAAACATCAGTTGTTCTGTGCAAAACACTGCCCCCAACTCAAAAGATTAGTCAGTCTGGGTCTCTGTCTGCCAGGAGCAGGGGAGGAGAGCACGATCTAATGAGTAAGCTTTTAAAACCATCCTAAGTAGCCTTTCCTGCTCGGGTCCAAGCAAGCCCTGAGATGAATGTGCTGTGTGCACGGACTCATTTTCTCATTGCGTGCTGTGATCTCACAAGAACTTTAGGAGTCAAATGTTATCATCTCCACTTCTCAGCTTGCCAAAGTTTAGAGAAATTGAGAATGTGCCCTGAATTATAGAGCTGGCCAGGGCCAAAGCCAGGCCTTGATGCTGGCCTGCTAACCCCATGCCCATGACCTTAACCTCTGAATAATACTGCTGTGTGCTTTGCACAGAAGCAAAAGATGTGGGCAGTCCATAGAGGTGATCTGGTAGGGTAGACCAAGCATGGGAACTGGCATGACAAAACCTTGGTTTAAATCCTGGTGGGGCTGCTTGCCTGCTGTGGAGTCCTGGGTGGGTCCCTTGGCCTCTCTGAGCCTCAGTGTCCTTGTGCCTGTCTCATGAGCTTGTTGTGAGGATCAGGTGGGTGCCCATGAAAGATTAGATGATCTTTCTTGGCTGAGCATTGGGGATTATTATCAAGGGGCATTGGGAAAGGCCTCCTGGCAGAGGAAGCAAAACAGATGCAGGAACAGCCAGCCTCTGTCCAGAGGCCCTTGGGGCAGATGCTGGGCAGATAGAGGGCACAAGAGGCCAGCTGCACAAGCACAACCCTCTCCAGAGGTTCCAGGTGCTGCAGGAATGTAGGTGGGACAGTACTTGGCTGGGTCACAGCCCACTGTGTGGGGAATCAGCTCTGGTAGTAAAAAAAAAAAAAGCCTCTGGGGAGAAAGATCCAGGCTTGCTGAAGTGGTAGATCAGCGGGAGAGGTGAGTGCTTGCTCTGGAGGAGGATTTGTGATTGACTCCCTTTCCCTGAGTGCTGTTCTATGGCCTGGGGAACTGGGTGGCTGGGAGACATGAGTGGGAAGGGGACTTTTTCTGTGTTTTGGTATTTTGAACCATGGGAAGGCATTGTATTGAAAAAGGAAGCTGAGACAACCAATAAAGTCAGTAAGAAAGTTAAAACCAATAAATGCAGATAGTTGTTATCCATCAGCATCCACATCATTATTTATAAGTTTCTTTTCCCATAATCTTCCCAGTTTATGCTCACCAGGAAACTAAGTCTTCAGCATCCAAAACTCCTGAGCCCCTACTGTGTCACACTGTCTTCCTGGTGCATATTTAGAGCTCTGTATCTCCAAGGATCAGAGTCCTGGAAGACAGTGAGTGGAAACATTTCAACTGACCATCACCTACCACAGAATATTTAGCCATTTAAGAAGTGTTGGAACCCTTCCAGGCATGGGGGAGGGATTTCCAGGAGTGCCACTGAGAGAGAAAAGCAAGGTGCAAGGAGACAGGTGATCTCATTTTATAAAACAAAGACCACCGGTAGATAGTAGAGATATAAACTGCCTAGGTTTACCTGGGTGGGGTGAAAGGAAGATACATACCAGACTGAGGAGTGTGGACTGGGAGTGGGGGGTGGGAATGAAAGGGGTCATTGATTAAAAAAATTACTGATACCTTTTCAGTTTTGAGAACTTATATATATGCATGTATATAGGAATGCATAAAGAGGCACAAGAAAAGCTGATAGCCAACTTTAATGGTGGTTAGCTCAGGGTGGTGCAATTTTAGGTAGCATTTTTTGTGCAGGTATTTATATAAATAGTTCTAATTATTTAAAGATCATGTATTTGATCAGAAAAAAACCTAATCTCAATGTGCAAGATAACCATACATAACTAATATGAATCATCTTAACAGCTGGAGTTACAGACAAGGTCAGATTTCTTTTTAAACTCAACTGGAATGGTTACAAGACAGCTTGCAAAGTCTTTCTCCCCTTCCAGGCTTCCCGCCTACTCTGTACGCTCAGAAATCCCAGAGGTGAGCTTTTCGCACCAGAGCAGTCCTGGGATGCTCTCGCTGCCACCTGTGGGGAGCAGGACCCCTGCCTCCACCGGCTTGACTGCGGGGAAGGCTGGCTGCTGATGGCGGGCACCATGCCACTTCCAGCCCTCCCACCAACCACTTTCCCTCTCGAGCCCAGTGCCGCCTCAAAGTACTCTGTGTAAGCCAAGGATGGAATCTGCTGGTTGCCCCACTAATGCTCTTCCCCCAGGCTGTTCCTCAAGATGGGAGGCTGTTTACCCTTCACTGTCACCCTAAGGGGGCGGGGACCCACTGCAGAAACCCGCTGCCAGGGGACAGTGCTTCAGTGACAGTGCCCTTCTAGTTTACTCTCCACCTGCCGACCCCACAGTGGCAGCGGGCTTGGTGCTCTGGACCAGCCCATCCTACCACCCGCAGGGAGGACTTCCACTCTCAGTCCACAGAGTCTGTCCCAGTTGTCCTCAGGGTGCAGTGGGGAACCTGAAAGCCACCTTCAGACCTGTGGCCTAGGGACTGACTCCACTGGGTGGGCGCAGCCACAGGGGAGGCTGGGAGCATGCCAGGGTGGATGTCTATAATCCCTGTGCCACATGGAAGGCAGGGGACTCCACTCTGCTCCCTGAAGGGGGCTTTTCCTCTCTCTTGGAGACATTCAGGTGAGTCTGCAGCCTCCTGCACTCCTTGGCCCACTCTGTGCCTCTAGACTGCCCTGGACACAAGTGTTCTCCTCTCCTTCCTGGGCTCAGTCCCCAGCCCCGACCCAGGAGGCCAAGTGCTGTCTCAAACTTGGGGTGGGGTTTCAGGTTATGGTTAGGATTATGGCTATAGTAGCAATCAAGGCCGTGGTCAGGGTTGATGACCCTGGGTGGGAGCGTGGAAGGAGTAGGCAGGTCCAAATTATGTGCTCCGGTCCAGTTTTACAGCAAAAACCTGGTGTTTTGCTCCATAGCTGGCTCTTGTGTCTATTTCTTAAGTGGCTCAGCTCACAGGGAGCAAAGCCATGCCATTAACTAGCCGGGACCCACCCTGTGTCACCAATCATCAGACCTCAACAACCTTCACCACAAGAACTGACCTCATGGTCTCCCCACACCTCACTGTCGAGTTCTTTGTCAGCACCAAGGACCACCCCATCGCCTGCCCCAGGCTGAGCAGGGGCTGAAGTCCTGCTGCTCTGTCACTGTAGCCCCAGAGAAAGGAAAATGAAGTAGTGTGACAGTTGGCATTTCCCGAGGTGCTTATTGTTTAGTCATATTCCTGCTGCATGAAAGACTGAATTAATCTTTGGTCAGCTGGTGGCATTAAACTTTTAGGGAAGGGAATGCTTTGCTTGTGTTCCTGACTGATCCTCTTAGCAGCCCTGTGAAGTAGGCTTGTTATTTCCCAGCTTAAAGTGATGGAATGGAGTCTGAGGGTAATACACCCTGGTAAGTTGCAGAGTCTTGATGTAAGTCCTTCTGGCACCAGAGCTCCTGCCCTTGAACTGTAGTATACTGCCTCCCAGGGCCAGGAAAATCTAACGGAAACTGCATATATGAAATGCTAATGTGTATCAATGAGAAAGATGTATGAAATCCATGGAAATTCACTTTACGTAGAACTCCCATGGAGTTGCTAAGGAGGGAGGTTGGACTAGCTGACTTGAGGCTGATGTGCTCTGAAAGTTAAGCCTGAAGGTGAAAAAAACTCTGTGGATGCAAACAGGGTCACAGTAGGCTGCCGCACCATTGCCAGTGCACATGAGCCCAAGGCCCAGCCGCTCCCGGGACCATCTGCATTTACTCCCAACTCCACTCACCTTTACACTGGCCTCCAGACTTTGACACTGTCTGGGGGTCTTGCACTGCCCTGGGATTTGGCTGAAGCATCCCACCCCTCAGTGTCCCCTTACTGCTCATAGTATACTTTGAAATCAGGGAGCACGAGGCCTCTGGCTTTGTTCCTCTTTCTCAGGACCACTTTGGGTATCAACACATGGGACTACATCAAAATTAAAAGCTCCTGCACCACAAAACAACAATCAACATAATGAAAAGGCAACCTACAGGATGGGAGAAAATGTTAGCAAAATGTATATCAAATAAAGGGTTAATATCCAAAACATACAAAGAACTCATATAAGTCAATAACAACAAAAACAGTCTGATGAAAAAATGGGCAGAGGAACTGAACAGACATTTCTCCAAAATACTTATAAAATTGGGCAGTAGGGATGTGAAAAGGTGCTCAATGTCACTAATCATCAGGGAAATGCAAATCAAAACCACAAGGAGTTATTACTTCATACCTGTTAGAATGGCTATTATCAAAAAGACAAGAGATAACAAGTGTTGGTGAAGATGCAGGGAAAAGGAAAACCTTGTGCACTGTTGGTAGGAATGTAAATTGGTATAGCTGCTATGGAAAACAGTATGGGCATTCTTCAAAAAATTAACAAGCTATCATGTAATCGAGAAATCTCACTTCTGGATATATATTCAAAAGCAATGAAAATACAGTATCAAAAATCTATCTGCACTCTTGTTTTTATTGCAGCATTATTCACAATAGCCAAGCAATGGAAACAATAAGGGTCCATTAGCAGATGAATGGGTAAAGGAGATGTGGTATCCATCTATATGCATATACATATAAAATGGGATTTTATTCAGCCATGAGAAAGAAGGACATCCCTCCCTTTTTGACAACATGAATGGATCTCGAGGGCATATGCTAAGTCAGAGATAAGTCAGAGAAATACAAATACTGTTATGATATTACTTTTTTCAAAGACGGGAAGAATAGCAGCATGCTGTGTGCTAATGGGAATAATCCAGTGGAAAGTGAAACACTCATCATGTAGGGGAGAGAGAGGAAGAACTGCTAGAGGAATGTTCTTAGAGTTCACGAAGGGAGAGACTGGCCGTCAGTCATTCCTCACCCTTGGGCCTCCGAGTTGTAAGGTTGGATCGTTTTAACTCATTCAGTGTCATTGAGTCAGATGGCATTTGTGTGCTGGGGCCACGTGTCTGTTCTGTGGATATCTCCGCCCTTGATAGGAAGGATTCTGGGAACTTGGAAGACAGGATTTTCCTTAGCACTCGCTTGAGCACCTGGACGTACAGGTTTTAGCTCCTGGTGCCCCTCTGTGCTGCGTTTGCCAAGCTCTTGGTTGACAGTTACTGAGATTCCAGCTCCCAGTGAGCAGTATCACTGGACCCCAAGTTTCATGTGTGACCTTTAATTACTGGGGGTGTCTCTCTGCTGTCATCATGACTGAGGGTGATACAACCACACAGAGGAGTAAGATGCCAAGAAGGTGGGAGGAGAACCTTGAGAGAAAGGTGTGGAGACCCAGGGAAGTGAGTTTCCTGAAGAATGGAGTGATTAACTTGAGACTCTCCCCGAGAGGTCAGGTGAGATAAGGGCTGGAAAGCACCTTATCATGTAGCCACCAAAGGAGGCTACTGGCCTTTGTCAGAGTGGTTTCGGTGGGGAGGGTGGGAGGAAACCAGGCTGCTATGGTTGAGGAGCTGTGGGAGGCAAGAAGTGGAGACAGAGCATGAGGGGAATCTGTTCACTCCATTGAGCCAAGAAGGGAAGGGAAGAGATGCAGCGATGACTCAAGGGCAAGCCAGGTGACGGGAAAGTTACTGCAGGAAGGGGGACTGTTTGGAGGGCCTGTCTGCAGACAGGAAGGGCCCAGGGGAGGAAGGATCAGAGCTTAAAGACAGAGAAGGAGGGAAATCGGTGGGACGCAGCTTTGAAGGAGATGGAAGGAATTCAGAGCACAGGTAAAGGGAAAGAGGAGAAGTTGGACGTTCACTTGGTGTAGAAGGAGACAGTTCTGTAGGATGAGGGGCTTTGGGAAATGTGAGAAGAGGGAAACATTTTGGAAAGGCTGGAGCAGCAAAGGTCCAAGGGCTAGATCAAACAATTTTGGAGTGACACCCTGGGCTCGCTGACTTCGTCAGTATATGTTTGGAGCCTTTAGTCACTCATGTTCCCAGCTCCCCCAAGAAAGGAGGCAAGTAGGTGTGGCGGAAGGGCCAGTTCAGTAACAGAGTATCCCCAGATTAGGATTAATCAGAACTCCAAGTAAGGAATCTATCCAGTGTTGTGAACGCATTTCTACCCACCCAGAGATATTCCCTAAGAACCAGGCTCAGCACCCTTGCTCTCTCAGACCTGTGGAGGTGTGGTGGGATGATGGAAGCTCAACTTCCTCTTTCTGTCCAGGAAAAATTGAGGAATCAGAGAACTATTTAGAATAGCTGCAAGTGGCCCCATCAGAAAAAAAATTCAGCTAATGCAGGGCTTTATATGATTAAAACATGTCAAAGAAGTTTCTTTGAGCACGATAACGCAAGGGCTCTAGTGTTATGAGGACAAGGGTCAATATTCCCTGCATAGAAGAAATACGTTTTCCTCCTGAGACAAGACCGTTGCCCTTGGAAGAAGATTAACGGTTTCTGCAGTGAGGGCTTCTGCCCTCAGGTGGCCCAGAGGAACTCAGCAAAGCTTTCTCTGTCAGGAAGGTGAACCTGCAGTTGGTGCACCCCGAACTCCCCACCCCCCCACCACAGCCCGATCCACAGGGCTGATGCAGAGCACAGGCAGAGGAGCGTTTCCCATGACGACTGGCAAAACGGGGAGTTTGCAAGATATAAGAACTGAGTCAGGACTCGCCCATGTGAGACGATAGAATTCCCCGGGCCAGGGAGGCGGGGACCAAGGATGAGGAGTGAGGTGTTGATGCAGATGGCAGGCCCGGCGTCATGGGCCTGAGACCTGTGTGCTCACTCAGGGCCTTGGCTGAGAAGCCCCCCGGGGCTTGGTTTAATCCTCTGATGTCACCTTCTTGAAATGCTTAATATTTTTTGAACAGGGACCTCACATTGTCGTTTTGCTCCGGGCCCTGAAGTCACCACTGTTTGGGTTGACGTTTGACATGTCAGTACTAAGGCCAGTTGTACACCACCAGGCAGAAAGCACCGCAAGCAGCCAGCATCAGGACGAGCCAGCCTGGTTTTCTCGATACTCCTCCTCAGACTTAGAGGGGATGAGAGTTTGCCCCCTCCTGTTACCCCCATCATGACAGAGAATGGAATGACTCAGCTACTCCCTGACAAGCAGAACACCCTCCTCCTTGGCCCCTGTGGCATGGCATCGTGTGGTTGCCATTAGCAGAGACCCGTGTACCTCTTGGTTTCTTTGAAGTAATTCCTTCGGTTTCTCTCAGTGCTCTCTGTCCTTCACTCAACAACTATTTATTGTCAGTTATTACGTAACAGAGTGTCCCATGTCCAGTCCAACCAGCAGACCTTCGCATGCCCCTGCTACCCTTCAAACTAAAGGAGCCCAACAGAGAAAGACCTGGAATGAATGGGAAGGAGGGAGAGGTCCTGCCGAGTGTTTCACACTCTGTGTCCCCCACTCCATGTCCCATCTACTTTTCAATTCAAACTCAAATTCAAAATCCCCTCTTCTCATGTTCCAGGCTCACTAATTAAAAGGCAGCCATTTTTCTTGCAATATGAATTTAAAATGTTATCATCAATTTCCAGCGTTGGAGTCTACGTGAACTATGCGCTCTCCTAGGCACTGGCAGAGAAGGGAGGCACAGAAACAGTGCAACTGAGCTGACCACGTGACTTAGTCCAAGACGCAAGGGTCCCTGGGAACTGAAACCTGTTTCCTATACATTCTCAGTATGAAAAAGCAGAATGATATAAAATAGAAAACATGAAATTCCCCTTTACATCACATCTCCACAACTTTCTTGGGCACATTCTCCCAGTCCTTTTTCTTTATGTGTAAAGTCATATGTGTGTGTGTGTGTGTATAATATATGACTTTTTAAAATGTGTGTAACATAGAATTTTCTATCTTAACTATTTTTAAGGGTAATAGTTCCCCTTTATCCATGGGGGATATATTCCAAGATCCCCAGAGGATGTCTGAAACAACACGGATACTGAATACACACACACACACACACACACACACACACACACATACATATATTGCTTTTTCCTATACGTACATACTTAAGATGATGCTTAATTTACAAATTAGGCACAGTAAGAGATTAACAACAGTAACTAATAATATAATAGGACAATGATAACAATAAACTGTAATCAAAGTTATGTGAATGATCTCTCTCTCTCTCTCTCTCTCTCTCTCAAAATATCGTATTGTACTGTGCTCACCCTTCTTTGTCATGATGTGAGACGATAGGAAGGCTGGGGGCTGAGATGAAGAGAGGTGATACCTAGCCATTACATCTAATGTTAGGCTCCTATTCACCTTCTGATGATCAGAAGGAGGATCATCTGCTTCCCGGCTGCGACTGACAGCTGATGATGGAAGCCACAGGAAGCAAAACCCCAGAGAAGGGGGCTACAGTGTACAGGTCAGCGCCATTAAGAACATTCATACTGTTGTGCATCTACACCACTGTCCATCTTTGCATCTTGCCAAACTGGAACTTGATTTCCACTAAACAATAACTCCCCATTTGTCCCCTACCCCCAGCCTCTGGTAACCGCTGCTTTGCTTTCTGTCTCTGATTTTGTCTACTCTGAATACCTCTTATGTCTCAGTCCATCTGGGCTACTATAATATCACACCATAGTCTGGATGCTTATAAACAACAGAAATTTGTTTCTTACGGTTCTGGAGGCTGGAAGTCCAAGATCAAGAGACCAGCAGATTAAGTGTCTGGAGAGGGCCTGTTTCCTGGTTTATAGGTGGCTGTCTTTTTGCTGTGTCCTCACACAGTGAAAGGAGAAAGGAAGCTCTCTGGGGCCTCTTCTTTAAGGGCAGTAATCCCATTCATAAGGGCCCCATTCTCGTGACCTAATCACCTCCCAAAGGCCCCATCTCCAAACACCATCACATTGGGGATTGGGTTTCAATATATGAATTTAGGGGGCACTTAAACATTCAGTGCATAGCATCATATAAGTGTCATCCTATAGTATTTGTCTTTTTGTGACTGGCTTATTTCACTTAACATAATGTCTTCAAGGTTTTCCCATATAACATATGTCAGAGTTTCTTTACTTTTTAAGACCGAATAATATTCCACTGTATGTATCTACCACCTTGTACTTTTGCATTCATACATAACTTTTTAAATAAAAAATTTAACGGGATCATAATGCACATAATGTTCTGAATCTTAATTTTACTCAATGATATCTATTTCCAATATAGCTTATGCACATTTATGAAATTCTATTTTAATGGTAGTCTATGACACTGTGTAGGTATATTATAGTTTAGTTATTCTAATTTTGTTAGATATTTAGGTGGTTCACAGTGAATGTCATCAGCAGTCCTGTTCTGAGTGTCCTTCTTCCTGCATATCATGTCCATGGGCAGGTGTTTTGCCAGGCGAGAGGCTTAGAAGAGGAATTTCCAAACCCTAGGTTGCATGTATTCTTGCAACTGGCAGGTTGCAGTACAAAAATCACCAAGTTCTTCTCCCACCAACAATGTGTAAATGCACTTCCTTCCCAGATGTTGCCAATATCAGGCATTGACCTTTCATTGCTGTTTTGATATTCATTTTGCTGAAAATGTCAAGTAGAGCATCTTTTAATTCTTTTGTTGACTGCTTGAATTCTATGAATTGTTCATATACTTTACACATTTTTCTCACTTCATCCTAAAAACAGCCACCTGATGAGGAAGGTACTATTATTATTCCCACCTTACAGATAAAAAACCGAATATCCAACAGTCAGAGAATGATAAAGTAACTTTCATTTGATACAATAAAACACAGAGGTTAAGACCTCAGCTTCTGGAATCACAATGCCACTTCCTGGTTGTCACCTCAAATTATCTAACCTCTCTGTGCTTCGGTGTCTTCATCTGCAGAATGGAAATACTAATAGAACCTATTTTATAAAGTTACCGTGAGGATAAAATGAGACCATCCATGATAACATTTGAATGGTAGTTGGCACATTACCACTGATATATACCAGCTATTATTAATATTATAGAAACATGAAGATCTGGAGTAGCTTGAAAAATGTTTATGACACAATAGCAAATGAAAAAAAGTTTACTGAATATTATATCTTCCATGATTGCAATTTTGTGAAAACTGTATTTGCTCATATGAAAATATTTGAAATAATAATAAGGGAGAAATGTGGGATTCACATATAAATCAAGTATAAAAATCAAACGAATATTCATATTTGACCTGATGGTTTATAGTTCATAATAAGTGATCAAAGCCGAAAGTTTCTGTGATGACTGCCCTTGCACTGTTCACCATGTAAGAACTTACTCACTATGTAAGAATTTGTTCACCATGTAAGAACTTGTTCATTATGCGTCAGAAGATTGGAGACTGACGAGAATTAGGCTTGGGGTTGATTAATGATTGTGCATTGAACATTGAGTCCCCTATACAGAATTTTATTGTTGTTAACAACCATTTGATCAATAAATATGAGAGATGCCCTCTCAAAACAAAAAAAAGAATACTTCATTAAATGCTATTCTCTTAAGTAAAAAAAAAAGATTTGAAGGAAATATTCGTATGTGAAAAGAATCTCTTTGTTAGGATGGTGGGATTATGTGTATCTTTTTTGTTTTAATCATTCTGTAAAAGAATAAGAAGGGAAGAGAAGAAAGGAAAGGATGTAAATTCCAACTATGAAAGAGGAATCAAAGGTAATTCCTCAAGATTTGGCTTGCGTTATTGGGTGCTGTTTGCTTTGATGGGGAAAATGGAGAAGAAGCAAATTTTTCAGAGGAAAGATTAATAATCCTACTAAGTAGAAACAACAAATGGAGAGTTGATTATATGAGTCTGGGTTTCCAGAGAGAAATCACAGCAAGAATTGCAGATTTGGAAACATCCATACATGGATGGTATTTAAACCAGGAGATTGGTGGGCTCCCCCAGACATTGTGTAGAGGGAGAAGAGAAAAGCCCAGGACTGAGTCCTTCACAATGGAGAGATTAAGCAGAAAACGGAGAATCTGAAAAGGAGACTGATGAGGAATGGCCAGTGAGTGAGATTTCATAGAAACCAGGAGAAGAAAGCGTTTCAAGGAGGCCATACGTCAGCTGTATCAAATGCTGTGGAAACACCAGGCACAATGAAGACTCAGAAGTAACCATTGGATTTGGCAATGGGAGGATCATTGAATTTCACTGCAGACATGAACGTGGAGACATGCCAGTTTGGGAGCTCAGTAAGATTATGTTTGAATTTTAATTCCACCCCTTACTAGCTGTGTGACCTTGACATGGTACTTAACTTGTCTATAAATCTAGGTAATAATATTTACCATATAGGATTGCTGTAAAGTGTGAAATAAAGCACATGAATTTGCATATCATTTAATGGGCATTCAATACATATTCGTTCTCATTTTTTAGGTACTTTGGGAAGGCAGGGACAGCCCCAGGGAAGTGGTCTTGGTGTCATTAGGTTCCACATCTCAGCAGTGCTTGTTTTCAAAGAAAAGAAAAGGGTTATTAACCCAGAGGCCTGAGAGTTGGGACAGCTGACTCTGTCCGGGAGGGAAAGGCAGGCAGGTTTGTACCCTTGGGTTCCCTGTGAAACTCTTAGCCTCCTGGCTTGGCTTCGGGCATCTTTGCTAATGCAATCCTAGGCCACATGGTTTCATACCAGCAATCACTACTCTCACTCCTATTAAGTTCTGGACTAAGCAGGATACATTAAATTAAAGGTGGCTGACTTTGTGCCTAAAACATTGAACAGTGTGTTCTGAGCAAAACTGGGATCTAGAATAACATTCCTTGTAACTTGTGACTGGGACTTGTGAGATGTTCCAGAGCCTGTAAGAAGACGACCATGGTTCCCCAAGCCGTTGAGTAGAGAAAAGTGGATCAAGCATAACATGGGAGCCCAATTCAGGGCCATATTTGTACTCTCTTCCTCTAGAAATGTAGCTGTGACTATGGGGTGGCAGATGACCAAAACCAGACTCACTGTCTATGGGGCTGTGAGCAGGTGTTGGATTTAGTACTTATTCCAGTAGCCAGGTCTGGAGTCATCCAGTTACAAGGGATAAATGAGAGTGTCAGGAAAGCAGAAAGTGCCTAGGACAGGGAGGGCAAATGCATGGCATACGTGCAGCCACTCTACCCCCAGGGACACGGCAGACAACTGCTAATCCATCACCACTCCTTCCTGCTAAACCTAAACTCGGCCTCTAAACCAAACCAAACCAAACATATTCTCAATATACAGCTTCATGCAGCCACTACTAATAACTGGGCCTTGGCTTACAAGAAAGACTTAGACTTTTTTACTTTTTTTTTGAACTAAGACAGTTTTACTAATTTCTCTACCTGGTGCTCAAATACTTTTGTATTGTCTGCATAGAGGTGCACTTTGCAGTATTTTAATAGTATCCTGTAGCAGTTGACCATCTTCAATCCTTCACTATGTTCAGTTTACTTTAGGATTAGAAGGACTTTTGAGCAGTTCTTTTCACACTTTATGGTCTTGGTAAATGCAGAATCTGACTCAGTAAGTCTAGGGCGGGACCTGAGACGGTGCACAGCTAACAAGCTCCCAGGTGGTGCCAATACCTTTGAACTATGGTCCACACTTTGAGTAGCAAGGGAATAGACCATGTTAGGCATTGACTCACCAGAGAGAAGAGGAAAATTTCAAACAAACAGGAACCTAATAGGGCTCACAGTGTTCTAGGGAGAACTTGGCAAGATCTGCAGACACCTGGACAAGCAACCCAGGATGAGGTAACTGCCATGCAGACTCGTTACGAAATATCTGAGCAGCTTAAAGAGAATACACCGAACTCTTACTGCCTGATGTGCAAGTTGCTGTGCATGGGCAGGGAAGGGTGGTGGCTGCTGGCCACCAGACACCTTGGGCACCTCGCCTTGTCACTTGGGAAGAGAGGCAGTATGGTAGCCAGAAGACCTCTTGGAGTTAGTTAGCTGGGATCAGGATATGGTAAGGGGGAAACCGTAGTACCCCAGGGGTAGAGACAGCAGCCAGGGGCCTCGACCCTTTGCATTGGTAGCTCCAGCTTTCTCAGGCCAAGAGGCAGTTCTGGAGCCACAGTTCAACCGACCAGAGATAGCCTGTGTCACTCATTTCGCCTTCTCACTCAGTTTCTGCAGGGAATATCTGTTCAAGCAGCCTCTGTGCCAGAGGAGAGATGTTGAATTAAAGAAGGGTTGTTTACTGGCTCTTTCAATACACATATTTCATATTGAGCACAACTTTGGCTAGACCCAAGGCATATTTAAATAAGTGCCTGCAGTATGAAGTTGTAATTTGTTACTAAAGGGGGCAGGGAGGGAAGTTGGGAATAGCTACTGCCACCTGACATGGGTCTCCTTGAGAACTGTGGAAACGCAGTGTGATGGAAAAGATACCAGTTTGGATTCAGTCTCAACTTAACGCCTCTGGACCTTTGGATGAGTTACTTGATTTCTTGGAATCTTGTTTCTTCATCAGTGAAATATTATGTCCTTGCAGAGCTAATGTCAGGATTAAATAGACAATGGATGTACAAGTGCTGAAGGCAAGACCTGCCTCGTCCCTGGCACTCCCGTGAGGGGTCTCCCTGTCTGGCTCTCCCATGCCCCTTCCCCCGAGTGACATTGCTGCCCCCGAGGAGCTAGGCAGGAGAGCTGCTGACCCCTCCAGTCTCCACTGGACCACCTTCCTCTTCCATTTCTCTGGCAGCGCAGCACCCAGATGGGGTCGGCTAACAGGAAACACATGCTTTTCTTCAACTGTAAAATGAATGTAAGATCCACCTCCAGGCTCTTAGGGTTAATGAAGCACTGGATTTGGAAATATCCAGAGTGACCACACATCACGGGTATGTCCGGATGTATGGTTCCAGTTTATTTCTGATGTCCCAGTGTCCTGTTCAGCAATATAACCCTCTCAGGGGGCCCAGTTTGGATGATAAAGTGTGAACTTGAAAACCCTGAGGAGCTGTGTGTGCAAATACTAGACAGTGTGGCTGGAAGTTACTGCTGCTAACTGTAAATTAAGTTTGGAAACACAGAGTGCCAATGGTTTTCCGTTCCTCAGCATTTGGCCAGGCCTTGCCTTCCTACCCTTTTCTTTGGGGGTACAAGAGGAAACCCAGTGAGTCTGGAAGACCCGAGGCAGACTTAGGAGCAGGGAAGTCTCCCTGACCGGGGAGTGTCCTCCCACTTCTCCCTCCACCCCTGAGCGTCCTCAGCTACTCGGATCCCTTCCAGCCCAGTGCCAAGGCTACTGACTCATTCCCATTCAGGCCTAGACCTGTGCTCGAACAGGGCCTAGGAGTCTCCACTCTCCTTCTGCCAGTGAGGATGGCAAATATTTTCCCGAGAACGTGAAACCCACACGGGCCTCTCAGAGGCCAGATCCTGGCTAGGCCTCCCGGATTGCTCAAGCATCTCTCTACTTCCTCCCCCTCTCCTCCTTCTCTTTTTTTTTTTTTTTGCCTCTTATGGAAGCTATACAGAGCTTGAGCAGCACTCTGAAATAATTGGGTCAAGTCAGCAATGTGTAGGGAGGTGGAGACAATTGGACTGCGTAGGTGACTGTGTATCAGGCTGCAGCTGACACACCAGTAGCCAAACGGGAAAATCTGGAACATCCGTGTGCTGACTACTCAACTCCCCATCACCTACGGGACCAAGCCCAGCTCTACACAGAAAGCTAGGTAGGCTTCCCCACCAGGTCCCTGCTAACCCCTCCGCTTCCTCTCCCTCCACATCCACCATGCTCCCTCATCTTTTCAGTGTCCCCTGAATATGTGAGCTCTTCATTCCTCCATCCACGCTGTTCCCTTTCCTTGTGGTGCTCTCTCCTCTCTTTACTATTTTATTTAACATTTTATTGGTCAGGCACCTGAGATTCAGAGAGGTTAAGTGACTTGGCCAGGATCACACAGCAGTCACTGGCAGAGCTGAGTGTGTTTCACTGCTCTGAAAACTCCTACTCCAACATTTGCTTCTCTGAGAAGGTTCCCCAGGCAGAGTTAGTTTCTTTCTCTTCTCTCCTCACAAAGCACAGCACTTGTATGGCCATTAATGCTTTACAAATCTGTCTTCCAGCTCATTAGACTGTGAGCTAGCTGTTCAGGGGAGGGACCCTATCTTACTCTTCTTTGTATTTTCAGAGCCCATCATATTTGGCTTATGTGAGATGCTTAGTAAATGTATGTCAAATGGATGAATGAATGAATGAATGAGTAATGGTAAGAGGTTGAGGCTATTGGGTCAACACACCTTGATTGGTGCCCCAGCTCTGCCAGTGACCAATGTGTGATCTTGGCCAAGTCACTTAACCTCTCTGAACCTCAGCTGCCTGACTGATAAAATGGCAATAATAACATCCACACTACCTACCCCATAGGGCTGCACTGAGGAACCGATGACACAATTTATGGAAAAGCCCCTTGTAAGCTAAGAAGGGAGATACATGCACTCCAACACCACCAAGTCTCATAGACTGATTTGGCTCCCAAACGCTCACTCCTGAGCGAGGTGAGTGCTGGAAAAAGAGGCTTCCTGCTCTCTGAATTCTCCAAGAAACTGTCAGCAGAGGTATCCTTCAGTGCAAGCACAAAGACAGATGTATGTGCTTATATGGAAATGTGTTTTTAACAAATATGACATGAGAATGGAATTCTCTTTTCCCCACATCAAGCCTTGATCGCTAATTAATTCCACCTGGAGGAGGGAGTCAGGCATTGGGCAAGGAAGAGTCCTTCCATGTTTGGGAAAGAATTTACAGTAGCTGTCTCATGGGGATCTGGGGAAAGGCAATGGATAAACCAAGTCATTGGTTTTCAAGGATCTCAAAGATGATTTAGTCTGACCTCATCATTTTACAGGCAACTCACAGAGGGGACCTGATTAGTTCAAGAAGCTGGGATGGCAGAACCGGGCATGGGCCCCTGACTCTCGCCCCACTGCTCTTTCTCCTCCAGAACCCATTCTGCTGACCCCAGATGACGAAGACATGTCTTAGCCAGAGTCTGTTGGTGGCTGCTGGACCAACCTGTAGACGAAGTTAATTATCTAAGGACATACTCTTTGGGCAGGCTTCATTCTCCTCTCAGCAAATATTGTGCCCAAATAAATGTTTTCAGTTGATGACCCTTGGTGCCTTGTTGGCTTCCTCCTAATGCTCCCCATTTTGTCAGATCCCAGAGGTCTTTGAAACACTTATCCCTTTGACAGGATGTTTATAAGCTGTCTTTGATGCACTGCCTGCCTGGGTAGATACTAAGCAAGCTGTGCTGGACTTTGCAACAGTGAGATACCATGCCCCACATTGCCACAAAGAGTGCAGTGGACTGGCCCCTAGAATACCTAAGTGCCAGCTCCCTGACCTGCCACCAACTTGCTGTGACATGTTGACAAGGCATTTGTATCCTCTGAACCTCAGCGTTCACATCTGTGAAGTAAGGCTGAACTCCTTCTTGGTTTCAGGCCTATGAGGTTAACCCAGAGGCTTGCTGCCCACCTGAAAAGAACGGGCTGTTGAGCCCAGATTAATCTCCTTACCTCAGGCTAGGGGCTGCTGCTCTAAAATGTTGAGCAATGTGTTAGGCAGAACGGCAGCTTCGGCTGGGAGCCATCCTGCCCTCCTTGGTCTTGCCCTCTGGAATACTAAGGGGGAAGATTACTTGGCCATAGCTGCAATCACAATTTTTTTTGTGTGTAATGTTGCTCATTATTAATTATTTCCCTTTTAGCTGATGTTCTTGACTTTGTTCCCACCTTCTCCCCTGGCTGTTTTACCAACACCTACAGTTTCAACTACCACTAGACACTGAGGAGTCTCAAACTATTCTCCCAGTCCAGGGCAGAACCAGAAACTCTTACTCTTAGGTGTCACTTCTAAGCTTCAGACACATACTCCACATCTCCTCCTGAGTGGCCCACCAGTGCTATCACATGCAACGCCTCCTCCCCACCCTGTTGCTTCTCTCCCAGTCTCCCCCATTGACATTACCTCCCAGTCTCCCCATTTCCATTATGATGCAATATTCAGCCAGCTGGCCAAGCGGAACCTCGGTGCCTCATTCGCCCAGCATCGCCGTCATCTTCTCGGTGACCCTGGCTCATGTCCTTCCTTCCTGCCTCATCACTTTGCCCTGGTTGCTGCCTTACCGTCTCTCCCGTGGACCACTGTGTCAGCCCGCTTCTTCCTTAGCATCTCTTCTTCCAGGCTCCCTCCACACTGGAGCTCCGGGCAGTGGTTCTCATCCTTAATGCAGTTGGAATCACCCGGGAAGCTTGAACCCGCTGATGTCAGAGATGCTGACGTAACTGGTCTGGGGTGCAGCCCAGTATGGAGTCCCCAGTTCCTCAGCTGATTCTAATGTCAAGTCAAGGTTGAGGGCTATGGCCAACATAATCCTTCCAAAACTACTTGAGGGCAAAGTCTAAATCCTGTGGCTGGCATTACCTACCTATTCCCAGCCAGGCCACAGCCTCCCGCAACGATTACCTTAACTTCCTTCTCCGAGATGACAGTATGTGGTTGAGGATGAGACCGCTTCCTTTAGCTACAGCACGGAGAACGGACTGGCTGCGGCGAGGCAGAGAGACTATTTAGGAGGCTGGTGCACTCGTCCGGCTGAGAGCTGGTGAGCAGAAATAAGGGCAGATGGCATGGAAATGGTGAGTTCCACTGACTTCTCTTCTCTCGGAAGCCCAGAAGCATATCAGTAAAAATGTTCTCGCATACAAAGTCTCATATACCTTCCCTCCAGTTTCACTTACTTGCTGGAATGGAGGTGAGTTTGGCTAAGCATGCCTAACACCTTAAACTGTTCTCCTAGTGGAAGGGAGGGCGGGAGGGGACACCCTGATACCAGAGTGGCCCCTGGCAAACTATTGTGCATACACTCTAAATCCCAAGGATGATATAAAACAGCTCTTTACCTTCCCTTAAAGTAGTTGCCTGCTCTTCTAAACCCACCTAAGCTAGACATCGACATTGCCTCTTTCTGCTTGACCCTCTTTTCTGTACATGAAACAGTCCTCTTGGTTTGTTTTTAATGTCTGTGACTTCTCCCAGGTTCTGCTCCCCTTTCCCTTGGCTCTGATTCCTGCTTTGCCTGTTGGGTGCATCTGGCTTCCCCTCACCTGAGCTGGTTGGGATATGGTTTAGGAACTCTTAGAACCCAGGTCTGTCTGCCTCCACAATCAGCCTTCTTCCCTCTGTACCAAGCATCCTTTAGTAGCTTTTCTTTTTCAATTTTTCTGATAATTAAGGCTTTTCCAAGAGCAGTATAATCTGAACAGTATGAGGTCAGAAAGCAGATGTGACTTCAGGAGTGAACATTTCCAAAGCCTTGTGTTTTCCAGATCAGCATCTTGCAGTGAGAGGTCACAGCTCTCCTAGGATTAAGAAAGAGGCACATTCTTTAGAGGCAGTATGGGGGAGCAGAAAGTGCAGGGTTAGGAAGCAATAAAACTGCAAGAGCTCTGAATAACAGACCAGGTCAGCTTGTGAAAGTCACTTACCCACTTTGAGCCTCATTTTTCTTGTCAATAACCAAGGATAATATATTTGCTTTTGTTCAATTTACTGTGAAGATCCTATGGAAGAATGTCTGGCAAAGTGCTTTCTAAGCTGTGCAGAACTCTGAATTTATCAGGCATTGCTCGTCTATGTGCACATGAGAACAATTGATGTCTGGAAGGGAACCATGGGATAGATGCATCAATTTGAAATGCTGAAACTGGCTGTGTGTTGGACCCATCAAGTGGTTCATGTGGTTTTCTAACAGGGGTCATAGTTTGTCTTGGGACATCCACAAACTCCTGTAAAACAGTACTGTGAAGGATGTAACAGGTTGAAGGTTAAGATGTATGGGCATGATACCCAGATTCACAATATACTGGCTGTTCTGCAATTTGGAAATCTAAAACCAGATTTTGGAAAGAAATGTTCCTCTTCCAGCCAAGCATCACAGCCAGAGACAGAATCCAAGGAAGAGGGCCCAGAGGGTGCTTCTAGAGTCTAACCTGGCTTGGCAAACCCGAATGTCCGCAGGGTGAGGCAGTCGGGGTAAGACAATAGTGAGGAGTGAGGTGGCCTGGGCTATGTAGGAACGGGGCTGAGCACACCAGAGCTTCTGATTTTTCAGGCAGAGCTGGAGATGTCGTTTTTTGTTTGTGCATGTATATGACTTTTCCATTTTTAAATGTTGTCAGTGGAACAAATCTGAAACACTGGGTGTGCCAGACCAAACAGATGTGCTGATTGGATTGGCCCTCGGCCCACCCACCTCCTAAAAACTTCTGCTCTGGGCTAACTGGCTGCCCATTAGAACTACCTAAGGGAGGTTTTAGAAATCTCAGTGCTCAGGCCTTACCCCAGACTGATTAAATCAGAATTTCTGAGGCATGTATATAAGTTAAAGCTGGCCAGGCAATTCCAGTGTTTAGCCAAGTTTAGGAAACAGTGCCTAGAGCCTTGCTACCTAAAATCTAATCCTCACCCTGAGAACTCTAAGGCATTGATGAGAGTGAAGAAGACACAGATGAGTGGAGAGATAGCTCATGTTCATTGATCAGAGTAATTAATGTCATTAAAATGTCCACAGGACCCAAATCTATAGATTCAATGCAATTCCTATCAAAGTTCCAATGATCCTTTTCACAGAAATAGAACGAACAACCCTGAAAACTTTGTGGGGGAACACAAAAGACCCTGAATAGCCAAAGCAATCTTAAGAAGGAAGAACAAAGATGCAGACATCACCCTTCCTGATTTAAAACGATACTATAAAGCTAACAGTGTGAACAGAAAATGGGTGAAGGTGGTCCAAAGGTACAGACTTCCAGTTATAAGATGAATAAGTTCTGGGGCTCTCATGTACAGCACGGTGGTGATAATCCACAGTGTTGTATAGTATATTTGAAAACAGCTAAGAGAGTAGATCTTAAAACTTTTCGCCCCTTACAAAAAGATAATTATGTGAAGTGATGGATGTGTAAACTACATTTATTGTGGTAATCGTTTCTCAATATAAACATGTATCAAGTCATCCCATCAAGTTTTTAAAATGAGTGAGACTAAACTAAACCTTAGGGTGAAAACCTTGGGTGGTAATAATATTAAAAAATATATCACATCTTCCACTGAGAAGCTGCTTCTGTTGACTGACCACCCGCCTGCCTGCACCTTCTGGTAACTTCCTCTGCCACCTGGAAAGCTATTCCTTTGCACCAGCTGGTGCCAAGTTTCTTTGCCACTCATAGGTTGCATAATCCTACAGCAGCCACGTGCTCTCCAAAAAGGTCTGAATCTCAGCCTTGGGTGGGGAGGGGAGGGGTAAAGAAGGGTCCTTCTAAGCTCTGGATTCTTTCCTTGTCTACTCTCTCAGCTTTAGAAGTAGTAACTGCTCTCTGCATTTGCTACACTACTGTGTCCTTTAGAGTCCTCTTTTATCCCTATTAATAATTTACTAGTTAACTCCTTCCTAATTATATAGATACCTAGTCAAGTCCTTAAGAACAGAAAGCAGAATAGCAGTTTACCAGGGGCTGGGAGGGGAAAGGAAAGGGGAGTGATTGTTTAATTGGTTCAGTTTCCATTTGGGAAGATGAAAAAGTTCTGGAGATGGATAGTGGTGATGATTGCACAGCAGGGTAAATGTATTTAATGTCACTGAGCTGCTCACTTAAAGATGGTTAAAATGGCAAATTTTATGCTATGTGTATTTTATCACAAGAAAAGCAAGTTCTTTCTATTAAATTTCCAAATTGTAAGTGTGGTTTCTGTCTCCTGATTGGACTTGGGCTGATACACTGGCCACTGTGTACACTTGGGCTGATACACAGGACAGTTGGGCCGATACACAGGACAGACCACTGACACATCCTCCTCAATGGCCTCTTCTCCTTTGGCCTCTCACTTTAATACCTCTGTCACCCAGCAACAAGATTCATATTCCTACATGAGGCTCAGGCCCACCATTCTCCGGCTCCATATGCCCCTCCCTGGACCCCCGCTGCTTGAGTGAGTGAGGTCCTAGTTCCTGAGCCAGGCATTCAAGGCCTTGGCAATCAATGCCACCTTCCCTTGCAAACCTCAGTTCCTGTTGTGCTAACCATTCTCTTGTTTACTCAGCCAGATGGTACCACCTGCCCACCTCTCTGCTCACCCTGACCTTTGCTTTGACTTCTCTACACTTGCTCACGCAGTTTCTTCCCCCTAGAAGCCCTGCCAACCACCTCCTCTGTCCCCCATTACCACATGTTTAAAGCTCAAATCTTCTACAAGGCTCTTCCCTACCAGCTCCCCGCAGGAAACATTCATCCCTCATAATGCACTGGTTGTGTCTCCATATTATCCTTTCAGATCTTGTGATACAGTTGTACACATAACTTTATGTTCTCAGTGGTGTAGATGTTTTCTGAGACTAAATCCAGAAAATATTTTTATTCCTCTAAAGCATATAACACAGACCGAATAGAGGAAATACTTGTATTCCTCTAAAGCACATAACACAGAACCTTACACAGAACAGACAGGCATTCAGTTAAAAAAAAAATTCTTAAAAAGAAAAAAGACTAAAGATTGTATGGCACTTTGGAACTCATCTTTGTTCTAGGGCAGACATGACCAGACATCATTCTTCCTTCTCTAATCAATCAGAAGTGGTTGCTTGGAGTACCACGTATAGGAAGTTAAAGCCCTGTCCAGCCACAGGGGAAAGAGCACGTGGTTGATTAGTAATGTCTGTCATGAATGCAGGGTAGGAAACGGCGGCAAGCCTGAGATAGATTTGACATTTCTGTTCTGGGTGCTTGGCTGAACAGATTGTGATTTCTTTGAAGTATATGCACAATTCAAAGTAGAATGTCAGGATCTGGAAATACTGGAAATTTTTTTCTCAAAAAAAAAAAGTACTTTCTTTATTCCTCTGAGTCTTTTGACAAGTTCACACTCTTAATTGGTAATGGAAAAATGACACATGGCCCTAGTTCATCCTGCCCATCAGATTTTACCTAATCTAGTTGTTTCAGGATGGTTAAGTTGTAGAAGGAAACAGCTGGGGAGGGGTTTTTGGAGGGGGAGAATGGTAGACCAGAGCCTCACATAGGAACATTAATTTTGTTCCTGGGTGAAAGAAGCATTTACTTTTTTAAAGTAAAAAGCAATGTGATACAGGGAATTAGGTGCTGAACAGGCAGGCTCCAGGCTGAGTCTTTGCAAGTGGCTCCTGGAACAAGTCCACGGAACTGGATTTCCAAGGAAGCTGCCGCCTCTGGTACATCAGGCAGGCAGGCAGTGGGGAGGTGAGCGTTCCTTCAGCTGGAAGAACACCACCTCAAGCTCTGGTCAGAGTTCCAGTGGTGCTCACTCTTGGCATATTCTCTCTTCAGATTGCTTCCGTGCTCCTCCCATCTGACTCTGTGCCCTATAAGGCCTTTTTCTCATCATTTGCCAAGCAGTGGGGACTGTGCAGAAGCAGGAGGCTCTGCCCATATGAACAATGGTCTGAAGAAGGAAAGAGGCTGTTGGTGGGCTCCCCAGCTCCCACTGTCATCACTCTGCTAGCCCAGGTGGTGATGTTGTAGGGCTCAACCAGGTCTGAGTGTTGTCAGGGGTACGCAATGTGTGAGCCCTTGGTTTCATCTGGTTTAATCCATTATCAGGGGACCTTGCTGATGAAATGGCCTTGGCATAAGTGGTGGTGTGGTTTTCTCCATCAGCTCAGTGCCAGAGACTCACATGTGTCAGGGCACGCCCCCATAAGCAGCTGCATCCGTCTTTGATCCCACCCACAGTTTACAGCCTGCCCTATTCCCAGGGTGCATCCCACCATCTAGTATTGCATGACTCCTGACACCTCAGGTAACCAGTGTCCCAATACGTGCTGTGACTGAAGCCAGAGGATTCCTCCTTTGCTCACTAAGAGCTGAGTTGAACTGAGAAGTGGGCATCCATCCCAAGCCCACTTCCCCAGCATAGGGGCCTCCAAAATCTCCAGAGAAAGCATTGGAGCCCACCGTTTTGCACAAGTACATGCCCAAACTTCAACTGTTAGGAGCCGAACATCTCCTGGGAGAAGGGATACAAGAAAACATATGTACCAAGCTGCCTGGCCACTACAGATTCTGCATGTTTCCTACATGATTGAAAGAGAACAGAGATTTCAATGGCTGCTAAGGTCACAACAAGAGACACCAGACATGACATGCCTCCCGTAGTCTCAACAAACACCATGGATAATCTTGCCAAGAGGACGAAGCCTGATCCTGTGCCTGGGCCCAGATGTCCACTTCCAGGATGGATAAATACACAGGAAAGAGTAACATGAAGAACTACACCGAGAAAGTGCAGTCAGCAAAACCAACTGGATACTCTAAGGGTGAAAAGCTTGTTCATCAACCCATGAATTGCGATGAAATGGAGAAAATGGAGGGGAAACTAGAAGAGAAAACATTTAAAGGACACATCGGACTTTTAAAGTGAGCTAGACTAAACTGAATCTTGGGATGCATTTGTGGGTAGTAACACTGTTAAAAAAATAATACCTGGAAGTGATCTAAACAAAAGCATGAAATTTTTATAGGGACAGGAAGGGTGTCGTGACAAAGTCCTGCTTTCCTTGACCCAGGCAGGGTGCATCTTATAATAATGCATTAGGCCATAATTTGATTTGTGTGGTTTTCTGTATCTATGTTTTATCTTATAGCAAAAGTATTTTTGAAATGTTAACAAGTCAGAAAGCAGAGTGGGAACTTGTTCCAGAGAGGGGAACCTAGTGTAGGTGAAAGAACTCTGCCCCAGCTGGGCAGTCAAGAGTGGAAATGCCACCCCCTCTGTCTGTTCGAAAGCCCCACAAGCTGCTGTGTGCCTGCTCACGGACCAGTGTGGCGGACTCCAAAAGCCCTAGTCACTCTTTCTGTTCTGTGGAACCTGTGGCCAGAGGCTTTTACTACTTGAACCCATGGGTTGCCTCAGTTTTCAAGCTGATATGACCCTGACCTATTGCTGAAGCTCAAAAAGTATTTTGTAAACATCTGTTATAATCTGGACAAAGAACAGGTTCAATATGGCAGACACTACTGTCCATCTTGTCTCCCTGTATCTTTATAGCAAACCCCGAACTACTAGTGGTAGCAATGAGCCAGCTAAGACAACCTCCGTATCCCAGGTACTCATGTGCAAGGGGTGGCCAGTGAAGCCAGTGAGTGGGCCTTCCAGGGAATCTAATGTTTGTTTTTTTGGGTACAAATAATAGGTTTAACTGGCTCATGATGTTTACCTTTTGTCCTTCCTCCTCCACTTCCCCCCCAAAACTAAGACAAAGGCCTAGAGGTGCTACCGCCATCTTCCAGTCTGAGAGAGTGCTAGGTAGGGGCGGAGCAGGAAGATGGAAGAATCCGGGCTCCTCAGGGCAGCACAGAGTCACTGCTCCATCCCTGGCTGCGGCTTCCAGATTTTGCAGTATGTTAAGAAAATGAAACCCCTTGGTTGTTAAACCTCTGTGATTAGGTTTCTGTTTCCTGCAGCTAGATATTCCTCGTAGAGAACTGAGTACTTGTACCTGCAGAAATGCCATGCTCTCAGTATGAAAGCTGGGATCTCCCTGAAAGCTACAAACCAGCCTTGTAGTTGTCACCTGTATACTGTCGGGCATCTGAAAGCCCATTGTGAGATGACCTTTGCTACGGCCCAGAAGTAGAAATAGGACCAGCGTAGGGGCTCTTTGCCTTTGCTGATGGATGGTAAGGAGCAAAGGTTTCAGGATGACAGAGATTCAGGCAGGAGATTCTCAGGCTCTCAGCCGAGTTCCCTGGGAACATACAAAACCAAATGTGTGAGAGCTTTGGAAGTGATGGACCCTGTGTTCCTGGCTGGGCTGGTTGTCATTATTTTAAACTCTTTCCATCGTGGTACAAGTCAAATGGAGACCTCATGGGTGTAAAGAATCATAGTGGGAAGAGTACTGGATTTTGAGCCAGGAGGACCAGTTTTCAAGGCCTGGCCCAACCACCTCCTGGCCACATGACCTTGGACAAGTCATTCAGCTTCTAAATCGCTTTTTCCTCAGCAGCACAACGAGGCATAAGTGCCTGCCTGGCGGGATGGCTGGGAGGCCTGCACTGGCTGACGTCCCTGAGGGTGCTACTGCAGCATGCATGGCACTCAGCAGGAGAGCCACAGAGGGAGGCCTTCTGTCTCTTTCTCTCACACCCAGTACAATCTCATTACGCAATAGTTCAGTTTAAGTCTAAATTGTGATCTCAACACTGAACGGGTTTTTAATTGTCCTGTGGTCCTGCCTGCAGCTCAGGCCAGCACCTCGGCTCCAATATCTCTTCCAGAGGGAGAACCAGCCTCTCCTGGCACACTCCTGGGGGAGGGGAGCTTCCTCCCAGGACCCAGACTATCTCGTTCTCAAGCTGCTTGGGCACTGTTGCTGGGACTCTGTGCTGCGTGAAGTACTCTGCCTGGCCTGCCCCTCCTTGGCCCCCTGGAGGACAGACCCCCTGCCAAAGCTACCGCGTCTCCCACTGCCCAGGCCATCCAGCCCATCCATCCAAGTTGGGTCCAGAGGAGCCATACCCTCTGGGACCCGACACTTAGAGGTCCGATGTGGGGCCTGGTCTGCGGACATGGTTGGCTGGTTGGTTTTTTTAACCTCACAGTGTTTTTAGAAAATAGAATTGGTGTCAACATTTAAAAACCAGAAGATTTCACATTTAAAATATCTGGGTTCTTATGGAATATCTGTCAGTACTAAGTGTTCATTTCCACATGCCAAGAACTGACTACTGGAGTGGAGGAGAGGCGACCCCAGACACAAGAACATCACGGTCTGTTGTTCACCGTGCCCCTCACGTCTCCTGAATGTCTTATACTCACCTGGCTCTCCTCACTTATATTTAACACCTGGTCCTTGTGGGCATTAGGGTTTGCCCCCTATGCTGTGTGTAGAGAGCATAGACACTTCCATATGTGTCCTAAGCAGCATAATTAAATATTTTATTACAGCATTGCTTTTAATAATGAATAGCTGGGAGTAACTTAAATGCCCATCTACTGGGAGTGGCTAAGTCAACTATAGTACCTCTGTGTCAAAGGACTGTGCAGACATGTAATACAGTAATAGCCCTACTCAGATAGTACTGTATATTCAGAATGAGAAATCTCTCTCTCTTTATATATATATATATGTATGTGTACATATATAGTTACATATTTTACATACATAAAATATAGGTTAAGTGGAAATAGTAAGTTGCAAGATAATACAAAAATATGGTACAATTTATGTTTAAAAATGCAATATAACATATTTATAAACAGATATATGTATGGGAATAGAAAAGTCTCATGAAGGCAACACATCAAACTTACAGTAGTAGTTGTGGCTGAAATGGGACTGGAATTACAAACAATAATCAAGGAAAACTTTGTTTTTATTAGTATTGTTTTAATTTTTTTTAGTGAGAGTGTATTATGCATCATTTGGGTTCTTGAAATCAAATTAAAAAGATAATTCCTGCTCTGTGCAGAAGTTCATTCATAACATCAAGACTGGAATATGGAGAAATCAGTCACCCCAAATCATTCTGTTTGCAAGCGTAGTGTGTTGTACATTTCTAGGGAGTCCATACTTCTGGGTTTTGCTGGTAGAGTTCAGTCTTAGATGTTCTGTGTTCCTATAAATACGCTTATGCTTGCCAGACCTAGTTTTCTGGTTTTTAGGTTTGGAAAATATAGTCACCATGTACCTTATACAAATTGCTGTTTCGAAGCAGCTGCATATCAAGGATACATCAAATTCACCAAAAATACACCCTGGAAGCCTCTGTTTATACCCCAAACAGGGCCCCATAATATCTCACTTCTGACCAAAGGAAATTCTTGTGGGCTCAGAGCATGAGGGAAATTCATCCCAGTGTTGCATCTCAGCTCCAAATGGTGTAATGACAGCCCAGATGAAAATAGCACTCAGAGGGCACTGCAGTCTGCTGCTATATGGCTGGCCAGCCCTCACATTCCTTCAGAGGCAGAGCACTGAAATCTTAGTTGCTGCCAGCCCCATTTCACTTCAAGACAGATGCCTGGCTCCATGTGAGGCAGGCCCAGGGAGGGGCTGGCTGGGACATTTCTACATCTGGCAGGAGCCTCTGCTCCCAGCCATCCAAGACAAGATTGGGATTTGATCTCTGAGGAGGGAAATACTTCTCATAAAATCGTAGCCTCTCTGCGCCTGACCTGGCCTTGGGAGATATCTAAAGGATGGCCTGCTTCCTAAAAGGCCAGGCCAAGCCCCGTGGGCATGCTGTCCCCAGAGAAGGGGCTCTGCCAAAACAAAGAGACCAGATTTTGATTGGGTAGAGCAGGGTGATATAAATGCAAATCAAAACCACAATGAGACACTACTTTGGAATGGCCATTATAGCAAAAACAATAAGTGAGCAAAACAACCAAAATACAAACAAACCAGAAAATAACAAATGTTAGCAAGGAGGTGGAGAAACTGGAACTTCTGTGCATTGCTTGTGGGAATGTAAAATGGTATAGCCATTGTGATAAACAGTATAATCGTTCCTCAAAAAATTAAACACAGAATTACCATGTTACCCAGCAATTCTACTTCTGGAGAACTGAAAGCAGAGACTTGAACAGATGCTTATATGCCGAAGTTCATTGCAAGAGCCAAAGGCGGAAGCAGCACAAAGTCCATCGATGGCTAAGTGGATGAACAAAAGGTGTTGTATACATGCAATGGAATATTATACAGCCAAAAAAGAGAATGAAAATGTGACACTTGCTGCAACATGAGTGAACCTTGAAGATGTTACTTAAAGAGAAATAAATAGACACAAAAGGACAAATACTAGAGACAGTGGAATAGTGAGTACCAGGGACTGGAGGGAGAGAGAGTTGGTGTTTAGTGGGTACAGAGTCTTCAGTTTGGGAAGATGAAAACATATTAGAGGTAGATATTTGTGATAGTTATATGACAATATGACTATACTTTATGCTATCAAACTGTACACTTAAAATGGTTAAAATAGTAAATTTTATGCTTTATATATTTTTTGCTACAATTTAAAAAAAAAGGAAAAGGGGTGATGCCCGGAAAGAGAAAGCCACTATGTGGTAAAGTGAGATGGTGGAGGAGCTGGAACCAGCCCAAAAGGCTCTGAGCTTTGCCCTGGTGCTGCCAGGGCTTCAGCGTCCTTTCATGGATGGGCTCACAGGAGCAGAGTTTGACAGCAGACACCACAGCTGGCTCTCTGCCACTGAGGACCAAATGTCATCACAAATCCAGAAGGAGTCGAAGTTCATGGTATGTTAGCTGGGTTGAGTGCGGCTCTTCATTCTCGCTTTGGAGGCTGTCAGGAGGGTAGGAAGTCTCATTCACCTTGACAGGTGTGTGCTATGCTCATTTTCCCTTAGAAGGTCCTGCTTTTCTTCTTTGTTTTTTTTCCCCCTCCTTAGGGGACAGCCATATGTTAAATCCACATGCCCGTGTTCATGCAAAGGTGGAACTGCACATAGCTGGTGGAGCTGATGCGCAGCGATGGGTAAGGCCGGCTGGGTGGGAGGGACATGAGAGCTGAGGCTCTTGGATGACTTTGAGGGATGGAGTGTGGCTCTGTGTGAGGGGACGCGTGAGCTGAGACTGCTGTGTGGCTACGAGGGATAAGGTACGAGTGCCAGAGTGGTGGGGGAGTGGCAGTGGGATGTGCTGACCAGAGCCTCCATCCAGAAATCCTCATATTGACTCTGGGAGGTAAACATGATTGCGGATGTCGGTGAAGTTTAGAGAGAGGAAAGACTTCCTCCAAGTCACTGCAGTGAGATAGCAGCAGAGCTGGGAGCAGGATGACATTTCCCTGGCCCAGGTCCAAGATGCTGAGTACCTGTTCTCAAGTATATAAAAATTGAGAGTTCCAAGCAGCTTATTAGTCCTCACTGACATGTCTTGTCATAAATTAGCAAATACAGAAATTCTGACCTAAGTGTGAATTATCATTGGTGGGATAGGTGTGACTATATTTCTAAGATGTCCCATGATCTCCTCCCTCATGTTCTGCCCTGAATAATCCCCACCCCTTGAGTGGGGCCAAGACCTTTGATCTGCTTCCAATCAATACAGTATGGTAAAGATGATGAAATAGCCCTCCTGGAATTACAGTACATTCTGCAAAGGGGACCAGATTTTGCAGGTGTAATTAAGATCCCTAATCAGTTAATCAAAAAGGGAAACTTCCTAGATGAGCTTGACCTAATCAGTTGAACCCTTTAAAAGAGGCCCAGGCCTTCCCTCACTGTAAAGACTCCAAGCAGCAGAGCCCCCCACTCTCAGTTTCAATCTCTCTGTCTATCCACTGATGGCTTTGAAGAGACAAGCTGCTAGGAGTTAGTCACAAGGAGATGAATTCTGCTAACCATCTGAGGGAACACAGAATCAGGGCTTCCCTGAGCCCAGCCTTCAGATGAGAATGCAATTCAGCCAACACCTTGATTTTAGCCTGAGAGACCCTGAGAAGAAGCCCCAGTTAAGTCATGCCTGAACTGACCCAGGAAAACGATGAGATTATCTGAATGCTGTTTTAGGCTGCTACATTTGTGATAATTTTTTAGTCAGCAGTGGGATACCAAGATAATGGGTTAGTAAATCGGGTATGTCCCAAAAACTCTGGAGAGAAAAACTGTATCCTAATGGGTAGCCAGATGAACATAACCTCAGGAGGTGACAGAATCCACGCCACCAGCTGATTCCTTATCCTCTGTAGCGTCCCTTAAATTTATATAAAGGAGTGGATTCAAAGCATCTGCACCGGTCTTCACAACAGCCTGCAATGGGTATATTTAAAATATACCCATTTCTATTATGCTAAGTGAAATAAGCCAGGTAGAGAAAGACAAGTACCAAATGATTTCCCTCATTTGTGGAGTATAACAAAGAAGCAAAACTGAAGAACAAAACAGCAGCAGACTTGCAGAATCCAAGAAGGGGCTAGTTTTTACCAAAGGGGAGGGATGGGGAAGAGCGGGTGGGGAGGGAGGGAGAAGGGGATTGAGGGGTATTATGTTTAGTACACATGGTGTGGGGGGATCATGGGGAAAACAGTGTAGCACAGAGAAGGTAAATAGTGAATCTGCAGCATCTTACTATACTGATGGACAGAGATTTCAATGGGGCATGGGGGGGGCTTGATAATATGAGTGAGTAGTAACCACAATGTTTTTCACGTGAAAATAAATAAATAAATAAATAAATAAATAAATGAAAATATACCCATTTCACAGATGGAGAAACCAAGACTCAAACTCAGAGCATAGTTCTTTAAACATATTCATTGGGCACTTTTTTACCAGGCATTATTCCAGATGCTGATGGGATGTCACTGAAAAGAACAAACAAAAGGAGCTTATAGTATAATGTTTAGAGTAGTAATTAATACATCTAGAGATTAAAGGACCTGTCCAGGGTCTGGGTTAGTAAGAAGAAGAGTGAAAGTTAGAACTCTGTCTAGCTCTAAAGTCTATGTGTTTTTGCACTTTAAAACCATTTAATGTTGACTCACTGCTCTGGCATTAAATTCTTTAAAAATTTGGAAGGTAGTTATTGTGCACAGATCACACTTAAATAACAGGGAGTCATGTTCCCCCTCTTTTTGGGTGGAGTATCTACGTGGTTTATTTGGAATTTTTCTGCACAGGATATTTGTCTCTTCTATTTATTTAATCATTTATTTATATCAGAGTGGGCTCCTAGATATTTATTTTATAATTTGGGTTATGGGTTTAGGATAAAAGGAAATGCAATAGCAAAATGAAGGAGATGACCAAAATGTAGTAAATTCCTCTAACCGGAATGTTTAGGTTAAAGGGTTTTTAATTTGGATAGACGTTATCAAAGGACTCTCCATGGAGGCTGGAGCAATTTATGCTCCCTACAACAGCTCCTAAGAGTGCCCTTTGCCCCACAGCATTGCCAGCAGGGCTATTTTTTTTCCTATTATTTTTATGATATCCCTAGAAATTACTACACACATTCCTAAGCTGACACTAAAGTGTCACATTAATCAATACCTTTCTAGGAAGATGAGGTGGAGGAAAAGAAGCATTCCAGACCAGATGAACAGGGAGAACAAAGATGTGGAACCAGGAAATAGCTCAGTGTATCTACAGGTGCAAACTGGAACTTCATTCTAGAGGTGATAAGGGAGCCAAAGAAAGTTCTAAAGAATAATAAAGATTTAATTACCACTGGAGGCAGAGTAGGGTTAGAGCAGAATGGGTGAGCCTGGGGTGAGTAGTTTAAAACCATCCAAGGATATCTCTGTCATGAAAAAGAAGAAGAACAACTCCCCCTCCACGCAGCAAGACCTTCCTGAGGCTGCCCAGGAGGCAGGTGCAGAATGTGGCCTGAACCATTGGATGTCTTAAGCTCTGTCTGTGTCCCTGCCTCCTACTTACTTCCAGCCATGCTCACTCTCCCTCCACTCCCACGCCTGCATCTGTCCTCAAAGGCCTTCTTGCAGTTCCTAAATGTCTTCTTATTTTTTTATTAAGGTATCATTGATATACACTCTTATGAAAGTTTCACATGAAAAACATTGTGGTTACTACATTCACCCATATTATCAAGTGCCCCCATACCCCAATGCAGTCACTCTCCATGAGTGCAGTAAGATGCCACAGAGGCCCTACTTGTCTTCTCTGTGCTACACTGTCTTCCCCATGACACCCCACATCATGTATGCCAATCACAATACCCCTCAATTCCCTTCTCCCTCCCTCCCCACCCGCCTCCCCCACCCCTCCCCTTTGGTAACCGCTAGGCCCTTCTTGGAGTATGAGAGTCTGTTGCTGTTTTGTTCCTTCAGTTTTTGCCAGCAGGGCTATTATCAAACAATTTAGTGCTTATGAATCTCACAGTGTCTCACTGTAGTTTTAATTAGTTGTAATTCTCTTATGGAGAAGGGTCAGCATCTTTTCATATCTTTCTAAGCACATTTTTCCTTTTCTGTGAATGAATGCCCAAGTCCTTTGCCTACTTTTCTGTTGGATTTTTGGTCTATTTCTAACTGAAATTTTAGGAACTCTTACACATATTACTAAAATTAGCCCTTTCTGGATTTATATGTTCAAATAATTTTTCCAATTTCCGATTTGTGTTTTAAATTTGTTACAGTACTTTTTGCCATGGGGGGGAAAGTATTTAGTTTTCATGTAGTTGAATCTATCAAGAAGCCCTTTTTAAAAAAATGATTGTTTGGTTTTGTGAATGTGTATTTTCCCCACGGTGAGATTTATATTTTATTCTAGCACATTTACAGGGTTTTCTCTTTTTCTGTTTAACTTTTTAATTATTATTTCTTACACTCTGCAAGAAATAGAACATCAAGTTTTCCTAGCCTCTGTGTGTAATCAGATATTCCTTCAAGTGTCTCCAGAAACCTCTCTTTTGGGATTTTCCATTCTCCTGCTCCAAGCTGGTCTTGCCTCTCCAGGCCTCAGACTTCCTTCCCTGCCTTCCTGGGTTGATCGCATTGTGTTTGTTATTGTTTTGCTTTGCTTTGTGGTTTTTTTGTTGTTGTTGTCTCCTTCATTTTGTCCTCCTACCTCTGTCAGAAATCAGACACTTCTGAGCTTTCTGATTTGGGGCAAGTACTGTGAACTCCCAGCCCTTCCGCTTTCTCATCTGAGGACAAAAGCTTCTCTATAGGATGAAGTGAGATGATGGAATGAAGAGGGCTTAGGGTTGTGGCTGGGACATTGTAGGAGGTCAAAACTGGCCAGTCGGGAGCTGAGCCCGGGGGTGAACCAGCACCACACCTGGGTGCCCGTCCTCCAGTTCTGCTCACCGCCTTGATTCTCGGGCCTTTGACTCTTTCCATTTCTCACCCTCAAAGAAGGATTATACAGTCATTCACACCAACGCATTCAAGGTATCTCCAGGAATCAGAACTGTTCCTCAAAGTTTTAAAAAAGATTTATAATGGAAAATCTCAAACACATACAAAACTAGAAAGAATAGTGTAAGAAACCTTTATGGACCCGGCTACAGCATGTATAAATCTGTAGGCAAATTTATTTCTTTTCCCTCGTCCTTCCCTCCCTTCCTTCCTTCCTTCCCAGGATCTATTGATATACATTCTTATGAAGGTGGTTTCACATGAAAAAACAATGTGGTTATTACATTCACCCATATTATCATGTCCCCCCTTACCCCACTGCAGTCACTACTCATCAGTGTAGTAAGATGCCACAGTCACTATTTGCCTTCTCTGTGCTACACTGTCTTCCCCATGATCCCCCACATACCATGTGTGCCAATCATAATACCCCTCAGTCCCCTTCTCCCTCCCTCCCCAACCACCCTCCTCCACCCTAACCCTTTGGTAACTGCTAGTCCCTTCTTGGAGTCTATGAGTCTGTTGCTGTTTTGTTCCTTCAGTTTTTAGGCAAATTCATTTCATCTATACCTTTATGTAGGATCATTTTGAACCAAATCTCCAATAATTTGATTTATAAATATTTCAGTGGATATCTCCAAAAGATAAGAAATAACACACATGCACACAATACCATGATCACACCTACCAATCACAAGTAATTTCTTAGTATCATCCGGTCAGTGTTTACATTTCCTTGATAGTTCTATTATTTGTTTTAAATAATTGGTTTGTTCCAGTCAAAGCACAAACAAAATCCACATACAGCGCTTTGTCTTTTCAATCTTTTTCAGCCTAAAGTCTCCCCCCTTTTTTTGATTCCTCTTGCAGTTTGTTTGCTGTTTTTTTCCTTGCAAGTATCATCCTATTACCTAGAGTTGGCCACATTCTGGAGATCGCTGATTGCAACCCTGAGAGGTCCTTAAACTCGGACGCTGCCTCCCGGGTGCCTTTGGTCTAGTGCAGACATCCAGTACTCAGGCAGGGTGGGCAATGGGTTCAAGAAAAAGACATTGCCGTTCACTTTTCTGCCTCCTGCTGCATCAGTGCCCTGAGTGGGCTCACCATTAAAGTGCTCTGGCCACCCTCAGCATGTGGGACTCCAGAGAGCAGAGTGGCCAGGGAGCAGGGGGAGTGTGGGAACGAAAGTTTTAGATCAACTTGAAGAAGAAGCTTCTTATAGCTGCCAAATGTGCATAAGGACAATAATGACTCGGGGGTCAAAATGACTTTACAGTTTACATAAGTCATCTTATTTAACCCCACATGATCCTATGGACTAGGTACTGTGAGACCCTTTTACAGGTAAAAAGACAGACTTAGAGAAGAGAAACACCATGGCCAAGATCACAGACTAAGTGGTAGGATCCAGTCTCCTGCTCTCCAAAGACACCCAGCAGAGACTGAGCTGCCAGTTGGCCAGGACACCTAGGAGGAAATCCAGAGACCAGATGATGAATCTACACTCCAGTGCTGGAACTTTCCATCCATCTACCCACCCACCCATCCATCCATCCATCCATCCATCCATCCATCCATCCATCCATCCATCCACCTATCCATCTATCTACCTGTCAATCCATCACCCTTTTCCTTGGCTATCTACCAGCCATCCACTGAGAGGACACTATGGCCCAGGCACTGAGCCAAGGGCTGGGGACACAGATGTGAATCAGACCCAGCTTTGGTCCTCAGGGTAGTCAGGGCCAATGTTAATACAAGCAGAGAGGGAAAAGATGCTGATATTGGGCCTTCCTGCCATGCCTTCTCCTCACAGATTTGAGCAGAAGGGAACTCATAGCAGGAGTTCCTGACTGTGTGTCATAAAGCTTCTCAGAAGAAGTGGCTCCCGAGATGATCTGTTGAGGGATTCATAGGAATCAGGCAGGCAAGATGGAGAGAGCAAGGGGTGGGGAAGGAAAAGTGAGGGCATTCTGAGCAGGGGAACTGCAGGTACAAAGGCCTGGGCTCTAGGGAAAGTGAGCCTGCGGGAGAAACAGCAAGGGTTTCGGAATGGCTGCAGCAGAGGGTGTGAGAGTAGGGAGGGCTTTACACCTTGGAGGCCCTAGGCACTGTGGCTTTCTAAAGCCCCACCTCCATATCATATCATACATATTAAAATGTACCCACATTGCACATTAAATATGAATTATATATAAATATGGAACAGCTGAGGGCAGCTCCATAATGTTACATCTTGTAGATGTTCAGTTTCACATGTATGAAACTTGCCAGTCCTGTTTTATAATTTTTGGAGACTGTACATGTATAGAAAGGATCTGGAAAGAAATTTCTTTGTAGTTACATCTGCAATACCTAATTGATAAACCAGTCCTGGAGAGAAGGTAGCTGGGGGAAATGAGTCTAGAAATGCCTGTGAGCTGCCAGCCCAGGGGCCTTTGGGTGTCCTGCAGGCAGCTTGCCATGAGAAGCCTTGGGCTGGGTGGGCAGCCTAGGAGGGCACTGGTTGGAGAGCCTGCAGGAAGAGAACCCAGAGAGAAGCCCTGTGCAGGATCTGAGTTGCAAGACTAGAAGAAACAGTCTACCTCCACTCCCAGAAGGCATACATTTGCAAGCTTAACATTTTCCTGTTTCTCCTGCTCTGGCTGGGGTCCAATCCCTGGGGGCCCAGGATTCAAGGCTGAGCACCTGACAGCAGAGGAGAAAGTAAGCCTTTCTACCTCCAGAGGGCGTCGCAGGACAGCTTTCCCGGGGTAGGGGCCAGCACAGTTGTGGCTTTTGGAGATAGGGTGGAGCACAGCTGTTTGGCTGCGCTCCGGGGTGAGGGGGAGATCCCTGGAAGGAGCTGGTCTGGCCAAGAGAGGAGGGCTCTCCCTTCCAGAGCCAGGCTGAGACTCAAGCTTGACAGAAGACAAGACCCCAAGGCATCCCGGGCCAGGCTGCTTACAGCACATGTGTGAAAACAGCGGCCTAATCCGCCCGCCTCACCTGAGCTGAAACTGAGGCCGGGGACTGGTGGAGCCCATCAGGACCCAGACAGTTTTAGAGGCAGGCGGGGACCAGAACCCACTGCAGCTTAATTAAAGTAAAAGTGTGGCTCAGGCCTTGCAGTGGACAGAGACATTGCAAACAATAATAATAAATACTAAGCACTTGCTGTATACCAGACGCTGCACTGAGCACTTCATGTGTTATCCCCTTTCATCCTCACAACTTCCCCTGAAGTTGGGTCGCACCACCCCATTTCCTCCACTAGAAAGCGGAAACCCTCGAGGTTAAGGTCAGGCCTTGCCTGAAGTCACACAACCGTGCTTAACACAGTCAGGGACCCTCAGCGGGACTCTGACTCAGCCCCAGTGCTCAGTTTTAATTTTGAGTGGAAACTGCAATGTCACCTTAGTATATTTTCTAAGAACATGTAATTGTGTTCAAAGAAGTGAATTTCTAGAACTGGAAAATGGATTCATACACTATTAATATTTTCAATAAGAGTGTTCTCATTAGCTGACCCTTAGCCAGGAAATTAAATTAATCAGGACACCTCTTGCCCCAAGCACTCTGGCTAGCTGATTAATGCAGTCTTTGCCAAGCTGCTGTGGAGTGCAAAACAGGGTGAACTGCCCAAGTCCAAACACCCAAATGCTCTCATTTGGGCAAGAAAGGACGCTTAGAAATCAGCCTTACGGGCCCTGGAGCTCCAAGAGGGACAAGTGACCTGTCCGGAGTCACAAACAGATTGGCAGAACCAACACCAGAACCTCTTGTATCTAAAGCCTGAACTCTTCACCTTGAAGCTCAGTTGCAAACCAGCAAAAGAAAGGGCTGTGACAGTAATGCAAATTCACTTTTGCTTTTCCACTTCGCGGGGATCAGAACTGAGGGGTCCTAATGATTCGGAGCATCTCAGGGCTAATTCATATGGTCCCCTTTTAGCCCTCTTTGGGCTCCCGGGAGCAGCGGCCTCTTGACGCAGGGCGGTGCACACGGAGGGGAAAGTCCCCAGCTTTCCTCTCCCGACGAGGCTTCCCGCCGCCTCCCCTCCTCCCGGCCCCCGGTCTGGTTGTGGGGAAGCCAACGCCTTCACACGTGGGAAAGCTGCGTGGCTGGCTCGGGGCCTGGAGCCACCTCCCGGGCCCCCTCGGCCAGGCCTCATTCCAGTTGCCAGTGTCCGCCCAGGTGAGGTGGGGCCTCGCCGCCAGCCTACTGGCCACGCCCCTTGGGCTCGGTCTGGGTTTTCGGGTGCAGACAGGTCTACATTCCTGTGAGGAAGCCCGCTCCCCCTCATCAAAGCTGGCGAGATCGACAGGAGCAGTCCCCGCGGACGTCGGCCTGCAGTTCCCGCGGGCGCCACGAGGGGCGCAAGCAGATAAGGCACTGGTGCTGGCTGCCGCCCAGCCCGGGCAGCCTCCCCTCCGCGCTCGCCTAATGGACCCCAGGCGGGCCAACCCTGCTCGGCTCCCACCTCCCCGCGCGGTGTCTCTTCCCCCTGCCTCACTCCTGGCCAGCATGACTAGGTTCCCTGCCGTGGCCTTGGGCCTCTGTCAAGATGGCGGCCAGGGTGCCAGACGGGACCAGGCCAGAGCGGCAGGAAGAAGGAGAGCAGACCTGTGAGCCTCAGGAGGCGCGCCTGCTTGGTGTGGTGCTAGGTGGAGACAGACAACGGTGAATCCAAAGTCTGCATTCCGAGCTGGGGCCAGGAACAAAAACAGGATTCCACTGTTCGGATGTTTTCACCCCTGAGGCTGAAAGAACAGCAGAGAACTAACTACCCACGTGCTGTCTGTGGCCAGAATAGGACCCACATAATAATGGCTTAGATCAGGGAAGGGCCTTTCCCATTCCATGGTGCAATATTGTCATAATAGGACAGCAGCACTCCCCAGGCTGACGTAGATGCCTGATGGATGCCTTGCCTCTGCTCTCCCCACATTTCCGTGCCCTCTGCTGGCATTCCCCAAACGTGGGTGGTAATGCTCTGATGACTGGGGTGCGCTAGACCCTAGAGGGACATAGAGTTGCCTGAGCCCTAGAAGACTAAGGGACTGGCCCAGCTGGTTCATTACCTGCTTCATTCTCCTTCAGCCATTTGTCAGCAAGAGAGGACTGTTGGGTTGGGCTTCCTGGTGGGGGATGGGGGTCGTGCTCATCTTTCTAGAAGAAACTTGGGTTCCACGTTATCATGCTTTTGCAAGAAAGCATTCAGCTTTAGGAGCAGCTTGCCTCAACCAGCCCGAATAAAATGGCAACAGCCCACTCAGGAGTATGTAGTTTGACATTTCCAAGCAGGAGGATGGTATCCAATGACTGTACATATCTGGAGAGATTCCTGTTAGAAGGATGCAAAGAGAGCAAGTCTCACTCTCGGAAGAGCACCCTGAGGAGGGGGGTCATGAACTGGAAAGCCAAAGAAGACAGTTTGGAAGGTGACTGTGAAAAGGGGAGGATTTGGAAAGGGGAGGAAGAAGAGAAGCCCCCTTTGTTAAATGCCTTCCCTTCCTCCAGCTGGCCAAAGTCTGCACTCAGAAGTATTTGCATGTACGGTGAGTGTATTTAGCCATTGCAGTAACCCTCTGAGACAGGTACAAATCCATAATCTCAATTCCAAATCCCAGAAAGCTCAAAAAATGAAAACACTTTTGTAACTTATTGGGTGGTAAAATGCAATTTGGAATAATGCAAATCTTTATCCCACTCAGTGTATTTATACTTTTGCTGAAAAAATAATAATGTGTTTGATTTGGGAGGTGCCGTCCCAGACTCGGTGGCCTGTTACATAACACACAGTGTGTGCACTTGTTACCCTTCTAAAATCTGAAACAAGATGAAACCTGAGACACACCTGTCCTGGAAGAGTTTAGGTTAAGAGAGTGTGACCCTGGATTATTCCCATTTTACCAAAGAGAAAGCTGAGACTGCAAGAAGAGCAAATTGTCTTGGGCCGCAGAGGTGATGAATGACCGATTGAGGAATCCAGCTGTGGTTCAGTTTCAGGTAAGGGACTGTGATTCTGTGAGGCCAAGCAAAGGTGAAGCCTGGGCACAGTGAAATAGACTGATGAGAAAGGATGGCATGGGTCATTTATGGCACAGATGCAAAGGCCAGCTATCTGAGAATGGGTCCAGATTCTCGGGCTGCTGTACACCTGAGAGAGATTGGTATCTCTAGAATGTTGGGACCCAAGCTTTGGGTGGCTCCAGATGCTTCAGTACAGAGGCTCTGAGATCTGAATCCAGAGATGCCCAGCCCCTCTGAATGGTTACTCTGTACCTCTACACATTCGATTCTTCTTCTGTAATGTGGAAATGGTAATATCTGGCTCCGGGAGTTGGTGTAATTATTAAATTAGATATGTTTGAAAGCACTTAGCACCTAGCACTTACTAGGTGCCTGGAACCTAGTAATCATTCAGTAAACATTAGCTGTAACTGTTATTCTCAAAGGGGGACAAGCACATGTCATGGAGCATCCCAGATCTCAGTATGGATGGGATATCTTTGATGGCCAGTTTTGCTGGTTTTCAAGTAATTTGAATCATTTTCACCCACAAAAACCGGCATAGAGTGAATATACCTGGCACTGCTGAGCTGCACACTTAAAAATGGTTAAGATGGAAAATTTTATGTTATGTGTATTTTACCACAATCAAAACTTTAGGAAAAAATGACATTTCTATTGGGGACTAGAAAGCAAAAGCACGTGAATTAAGTAAGTGATATTTCAAGGGATTTCTAGCCATTTGTGGTGTTGGGGGGTGGGGTGGGCGGATTGAGCATGGGGAAAGGAAAGAGGCCGGGTTCACTGATCACAGTTTGACAAGTATGAGAAATTCTTCTATAGGCCTTGTGGGCCTATGCTTCTGAATTTGGTCCAGGGCTATAGAGTTTGATGTGCCTTGGAAACATGGGCAAATCTAAATTCTGCAAATCTTCAGGACATGCATATTCATCACAAATTCATCAGATGTGTTTTAGGTCCTGGGCCCTGGAGCAGACACAAGCTTAAGTATGACAGGTACCTGCCTCAAGGGTCTCCTGGCTAATGGAGGGAACATAAATGGGAAGAGGTAACATCAACTACCACAAAATACGGCAAGCGTGAGCAGGTGCCTTCAGAGTTCCATGAACACTGGGAGGAGTTTTGAAGAAGGAAGCACTCTCTCCACAGGGGGCAGCAGGGAGTCGGAAGAACGTCATAAAAAAGCAACCCCAGAGCTTGGTTTAGTGCATTTGTCCCTAGACATTGGTTCTCAAACTTAAGAATGCGTCAGAATCCCCTGGAGGACCTGTTACAGATCATACTGCTTGTCCTCATGCCTAGCATTTCTGATGCAATAGGTGTGGGATAAGGCTCAAGAATTTTGTGGTTCTAACAAGCTTCCTGGTGATGCAGCTGCTATGGTCCAGGGACCACCCTCCGAGAACCACTGAGCTAGATGAAGACCCAGAAGAGGAGGAAGGGCATGCCAGAAAGCAGGGGAGGTTGTGCAACAACCTGAGGGGTGAAAAGCAGCAGGTGTTTAGAGAGCGACGAGGATATTTGTGAGGCTTAAGCATGGTGGGTTGCCAGGTGAAGATGATGAAGGACTTGTGTGCCAAGCCTGGGGGTTTGGACTTCATCCTGGAAATAAAGGGCAGCAGCCAAAGGAGGTTCTTGTGGAGAGAAGAACACGAACCAGTTTCTTCAGCAAGATAGCTTTGGAGGGCAGGTGGAACAGTGGGGAGAGAATGGAAGCAGAAAGACTAGTAAGGAGTTTGTCACACCTAACCTGTCAGATCCCACCAGCCTTGGTCTTACTGATGCCCAGGGTCCCAGCAGTGGGAAGTAATCTGAAACCTAGACCAACGGCGGTTCACATAAAAATGTTGACATGGACAAGCATTCAACTGGCTGTAAGCACAGACCAAGCCCTTTATGCACATTATCTAATCAAATCCTCCTAACAGCCTGTGGTCAGATGCTGAAAAATAGAAATTCAGAGTTCAGGAATCTGGCTAAGATTAGGACCCAGCTAGATTCAAACCCAAGGATCAAGCCCATTCTCTTTCTCCCACTCCACCTTTCCCCAGGTCTGGATTCTTCTGGAGCTTGCCTCATTCCTTGGGGGCTTTGTGACTGTGTGCTGTGGGTGCTCAGTGTGTTGTGTTGTATGTGCTGGGTGCTGTGATGTAGTTGCCAGCCGACCTCTCCTGTCCCTCTTGACACAAGGTAAAGGGTCTTCTTGGAAGTCTTCGTGGGAATAGAGAAAGTAAGGGAGGGGGTACTTTGCCAAGCATTCAGTTTTTCCCCTGGAGCAATAAATCTGGCACTGTGGGAGGAGGAGGTGCCCCTGCCCAAAAGCTCCACTCAGATGCTCTCATGTCAGTGGAAGAGAGCATAAAGCCAGCCCTGCCAAAATCCCAGGGCAACAGCAACAGGGAGGAGGGCTCATTTGCCAAGTAGAAGGTGATATTTTTTTCCTGGACTCAATTCAGTTAGGAAACAGGCAGAGAAAGAGAGGTGCAAGAATCAAAGAGGAAAGGATGGCAGAGAGGAAAGGGTTCATTAACCCGGAGTTAGAAAAGTTGTCTGCAGGCATCCCTGCAGCCACTTGCCAGCTGTGTGACCTTGGACAAGTCCCTTCCTCTTTCTGGGCTTCAGTTTCTTCAACCAGTAAAACTTTGTAGCTAGATTAGATTATCTCTAAACTTACTTCCTGCTTTGACATTCTATGCTTTTTCTTTCAATGTACCTGAGTGTGACTTTTCCAGGAAAATGTCAAACATTTCAAAGGGCAAGCCTCTATGGTTGCCAGATATCTTTTGTCATTCTTTAACTGATCTTGTCTACATTCATGTCCAGGGGATTTTCTGCGATGTATGCATTTTCTAATTTCTTAAGCTATATTTCCTTATTTGCATTGGTTGACTGTTGCAGAAACAGGGCACTGTTTTTTTAAGCAAATATGTAGTTTCATGCCAACAGGAATATCCTGTTTACAGGAGCCTCCTTTTACAAGGTACCAGCTGTTTGAAAACATTTGTATATTGCCTCATCAGAATAATCTCCTGATAAGCAACTAGTAACATGATTTTAAAAAGTATATAATCATACAGTGGGGTAGATGCTCCTTAAAAAGTACATATCTTGTATGATTACCATGATAACCCAGTTTCTTCCTTTCCTTCTATATTAGTTGGCAAAGCTGCTGTATAAAATACTGCAGTCCAGTGGCTTTAACAACCGAACTTTATTGTCTCACTATTCTGGAGACTAGAAGTACAAGATCAAAGTGTCAGCAGGGTGTTTCTGTTCCCTGCCTCTCACTTGACTTCTGGGGGTCTGCTGGCAATTTTTGATGTTCTCTGGCTTGTAGAAGCATCACGTATCTCTACCTCCATCATCACATATCATTCTCCCTTATGCATGTCTGTGTCCAAATATCACATTTTATAAGGATGTGCATTATATTGGATCAGGGGCCCATGTAAGTCATTTAACTTACACTTCCAACTACAGAGATAAAAATTGATGGCAATTGACCCAGACCTGCTCTGAAATGCATCGTGTACTTGTACTACCCACACTTCCCACGGGTGTTATCCAGCCATTGACTGACTGTGGCAGGTGTAACAAGGCTGTCCTGTTCCTGGGAGATACTGGACTCTTCTGAGAGGTGACATTGGTTCAGGGACTCCCCAGAAACCTTGATGAACATTCCTTAGTCTTTGGGGTGGTCTGGGATCCTTCTACTCAAGCTCCTTGTCACCTTTGCTGGCAATCACCCTTGTTGTGCCTTAAGATGACGCTGCAGACCACTATCTTCCCTTTCCCACCTCAGAGCTCCTCCAGCCTCCCACTGGGCCCTACTGGTTTTCCCTCAGAGGTGTTTCCCCTAATAAAAGCCCTCCGTGTTTAATCCCATTTTGGCACCTACTGGGTGGAGGACCTAGACTAATTGAAGAGGTGACTCAGACATAGTCTCTTCAAAACCACAATGAGATACTACTTCACACCCATCAGGATGGCTACTATCAAAAAAACCAAAACAAAAAACAAAAAACAGAAAATCGTAAGTGTTGGTAAGAATCTGGAGAAATTAGAACACTTGCAGTCTGTTAACAGGACTATAAAGTGGTGCAGCCACTATGGAAAACAGTAAGATGGCTCTCCAAAAACATAAATATAGAATTACAATATCATGCAGCAATTCCACTTCTGGGAATATACCTAAAAGAATTGAAATTAGGGTATCAAACAAATATTTGTACCCCCATGCTCATAGCAGCAAGATCCATGGTAGCCAAAAAATGGAAGCAACCTAAGTGCCCATCATGGGTGAGTGGATTAACAAAATATAGTACACACACACACACAGTGGAATACTATGCAACCTTAAAAAAGAAGGGAATTAGGATAGTACACAATGGGTGAACAAGCAACCATTATGCTAAGTGAAGTGAGCCAGTCACAAAAAGAAAAATACTGTGTGATTATTATATCACTTGTATAAGGTAGCTAAAGTAGTCAAATTCATAGAGGCAGAAAGTGGAATAGTGGTTAGGAAGGGCTTGGGGAAGGGATGATGACTTTAATGGCTACAGAGTTTGAGAATGAGAATGTGAATGGATGGTGGGGGTGGCTGCCCACAGCTTGAATGTACTTAATGTCACTGAACTGTATACTTAAAATAGTTAAGAAGTCAAATTTTATTTATGTGTATTGTATCACAATTAAAAGTAAAAAACAATGAAATTCTTGCCTCTTAGCGCAGAGTTGGAAGTTGGGAGCCAAGAGACGGCAGAGTTCGGCGCAGAGAGCCCTGAACTTGAAGTTAACGGTCCCAGGCTTGGGCCAGGTTAGAGGGTCAGAGTCTCGGTGAGCGGGCCAAGGAGTTGCTGGATGTTAACTCAGATCTGGCTGTCAGACCAGCCCTGTGCCGTCCTCATTAAATGGCTGCTCACAGTTTTCTAGGAACGGCGAGCGCCCTCCCTCTCCCTCCCCACCATTGAACAGTGCCAACTTGTTAGAAAGTTCTTCCTGACAGGGAGCCCAAATCTGCCTCCTCAGCCCTTGGTCTGCTCCTTGGGGCCCCTCAGGACAACTCTGTCCCCATTCCTGTCTCTTTCCCATCTGTGCCCCAACCCCTCCCTCAGGCTAGCCTCATTCTAAAGTGATGCTGTTTGGGGCTGGGGACAGGAGCCCACGGGGATGGGGACAGGGATGGGGGTGGGGGTAGGGGTGGGACGGATTCTGAGAGGAGGCACTTTACACCTCCCCTGACACCTGTCTGTGGGCAGAAACACCCGGAGCACCAAATCCTGTTGACAAAGGCTTGGAGTACCTGGATGAAAGGGCCGGGGACATGTAGGGTAGAGGGTTTCTTCTTTAAAAGACCTAAATGGTCTGAAGTTCTTTTGGCTGCTGATTTACCTCTTTGCAACCTTAAGTCTTCTCATTTTTTTCACTGTTGGGATGGTCCTCATTCACAACTCATTTCCAGGAGCCTTATGATTTGCCAGACAGCTAATGGTGAACTGGAAAATATGTTTATAGTGGAGGCTTATTACTTCATAAACTCATCAGGGGGTTTGGGGGGAGTTGTAGGTTTTTTTGTTTTGTCTTGCTTTTTTAGCTGTGAGGAAAGCAGAGCAAGGCAGTGGCTCCTTACAAGGAGATTCCCCCTAAATGAATGATTTGATCATTTAAATGCATCCTTTGGTCCTGGCTATGCCAGGAAGGTACCAGGTGTAAAAGTAGCCAGGCTTTCCCATCTGAAAGTTTTTATTTTCAAAGAGAGAAAAAAATAGATGGTACAAGTCAAAGGAGTTTGGCCAAATATCCAATAGGCAGAAAAGGAGAAAATGCTTTCTGATTTAAATATAGTACTTTCTCCCTAGCCTCCCAACTGTAGTTAGGGGCTTGGATTTGTTGTTAAGGTTTCCAGTCCTATCTTGACTATATACTGTGGGCAAGCTTATATAATCTTTCTGAGCCTCAGTTTCCTTATCTGTAAATTGGGAATAAAAGCAGTGACTCCTTCATAAGGGCGTGGATATTAACAACAGCTAGAAATACTGCACTTTTTCTGTGCCAGACATTGTGCTCAGTCTTTTATATACATTGTCGCATTTAATCCTCAAGCACAAGATGATCTAATTCCAAAGCGTATGATCCTAACCACAACATGACACAACATTGTATTAATTGAGGAATGCATGTAAAAAATGTAAGCCAGGCCTCAGTAAATAGTCAGGTAGTGGTAGCATTTTGAGGCCATTATCCTGAATATTTTGTTTGTTATTCCATTTATTTTTTAATGGCAAATGACTCAAATGCAGGTCTGAGGTTCAGAGAGATGAAAAAACTTCCTAAAAATCACACCACCAGAAGACAGTAGAGCTGGGGCTCAGTGGGGAGGGATATTTCCTCCCCAAACCCAAATAAAGTGTGCAGAGGTACAGAAGAGAGTGGCCATGAGGCAGGGAGGTGGGGCTTTGAGGCTGACTTTGAGAGAAGAGAGGGGATGGAAGAAGGACAAGAGAGGCACTGCAGGTATGACCAAAGTCCTAGAGACAAGGAAGTGCAGGGCAAGCCAGTGTTCTGGGAATGGTACCAAAGGAGTGGGCTTGGCAGGGTTTGTGGGAGAAAGGCTGGAGAGTACTGTGAGCCAGATCATAGACAGCTCTGATTTCAGGCCAACTCCTGAACATTCACAAACCTTACAGCCCAGCAATTTACTTCTTGGTGCAGTATGTACCCTAGAGGAAGCCCTACTCATGTGCATCAGAAGATATGCACAAAATGCTCACAGCTGCATTGTGAACAATAGCAAATGACTGGAAACAAGCATAATGTCCATCAGGAGGTGAATGAACAACAGTGATGGTATATTCCTGGCATGGAATACTACTCAGAAGTAAGCATGAATGAGTTATATGCAATAACACAAAATTAATGAGTAGAGAAAGCAAGGTGCCTAAGATTTGTTAGAGTAGTACACCTTTTTTATGAAGCTCAAAACAAACAAAGTAAGTAATAGATTCTTTTCTTATATATACATTTGGAGGGAAACCTTTAAAAAATAAATGGAATAACAAACAGAATATTCAGGATAATGGCCATGAGAGGTGGTCTGTGAGGGTCTGCAGGGGTGAGTTAGGAGAGGCTCTCCGCGTGGATGCATCAGTTCTAGTACTAGTACTCCAGTTCTTGAGTTGGGTGGTGGTTTATGGGTATTCATTTTTAAATTACATTTCATAATTCACATATGTAGCACATGTCTTTTGTTTGCATTGCATATTGCCTCCTGATACTATTAACAAAAAAATGCAGAGGTGCCTAACAGCAATGCTCCAGTAAAGTAAATGAGTGAGATCTAAATTAGAGCCACATGTAACTCTTGAGAAAGTAAGGTTTCAGGACCTGTGGTGGTGTTCCCCCTCCGCAGTTCTCTCGATGTGTAACTGTGTCCCAATTTTTCATTCATTCAACACCATTCTCTGAGTCCCTGCCCTATCAGCAATTTGGATGTAAAGAATGGGTTCTTGGTCTAAAGGAGCTCAAAGAGTAAGTGTTGGGAGGGTGTGCATTATAAGGACACACTACATGATGGAATCTGGTCCTGGCTCTCCTGGGCCTCAGATGGTGGCCTCAGGGGTGTGCTCAGAGGAGGCCACATTGACAGGGAAGGAGCTGGTTTCATCAGTGGCATCGATGTCCTCCTGTCTCACTGTCACTCTGCCCCAGTGGAGGCTGTCCTGGCACCAGGCTTCAGCATGCTGCTGCCCCTCTGTAGGCAGACTTCCTTAGCCAGCGTGTGTCCTCCCATCTTCCTCTGACCCCCAGGCCCTACACAGGGCTCGGCCAGGCAGGGTTTGCTGGCTGTCAGGGTGTGCAGATGTTGGCCTTGAATTTAGCAGCAGCTCAGAACATTATACAGAGCACTCAGCCTGACACCAGGCTGATACTGGGAAGTGCCTCTCACTGCCAATCTGTTGCTCTTCCCAGACACACAGGCAATTTTAAAACACCTCTGGAAAATAAAGATGTTATATTTTTCTTGTGAATCATGGATAAGATGATCAGTGAAATAGTGTTTTATTTCTTTCATCTTAAAATGACCTCTTTCCCTTCTGCCTTGCAGTGAGTTCTGGCTTCCCGGGATTTGGGGGTTACAGCTGGGAAGTCCTGTGGGCCCCTCTGTGTGGTGAGTCCTAGCCCCTCAACACTTGGCACGGAATGGCTTATTCAGGGATAGGTGCTTGCTGCTAGAATAGATGCTTGTTGAGGGCAGAGACACACCCGTTCCCTCCACGTTGCCAGGGCCTGGCTCAGATGAGCTGCTCAAGTATGTGCTGTCGAAGCCTGAAGGGAAGGAACATTTCTGCATTTTCATCATGTATCTCTCCTTTCAGGCTTTGCCCTTCTAAGCTGTAGCGTCTGACTTGTCCTCTTCCAGCTACGTGCGTGCTCTGGCTCTCAGAGAGGCCCCAAAGCCACATTCTGTAATCAGGGTGTGTGCATGCATGTATGTATAGATGCACGAACATCAATCCGGTTATTCTAGTTACACAGCATCACACTGAAAACCCCACAGCACCAGCCTGTCCTCATTTATGAGTTTAAAATAACAACCCCTTCCATTCATTCAAAAGTATTTTTATGGTTTACAAAGAGCTTCCATGGCTGTTCAGTCAGGTCAAAACTCTCAGCAACCTTGGGAGGTGGCTATTACTTGCCCCTTCTATTTTACAGATGGAGAAACTGAGTCTCGGAGGTAAAAATTGATCTGGCCAAACACAAACAGATCCAGGACTCCAGGTCCCGAGGTCAGAGACTTTCTGGCACATAGCAGCAACCTGTAGAGACCTGGGTACAGTGCTACATGGTGCTTGGTACCTATTCAGGGTGAGCGCAGAGATGGAGTTGAGTTGTTCCTAAGCCCTGGCCTGCTACTAGGTTTTGTCCTGGTCAGGGGCATTTGTCACAGGATAGGCTGAAAGGAAGACACATCCTCACAGTAAAAGCAGTGTTCTGTGCTTGCTGATCAACAGCTGCGGCTTCTCAGAGTGCCACTCAGCCTCACGCTGCGCTGTTTCACTTCAGAGTCCACTAGCTGTCTGTCCTGCCTCCTGGAATTCACAGAGGGAGCATTTGACCCAGCCTGGGCTAGCAGTGGGGATTAGAGTCAGAGAAACTTCTGGAGGAATGAAAGCCTGAGCTGGGTAGGCATGAGTAAGAATTAACTGGGTAAGGGGTGCAATGGATGCAGAGACAGGGAGGCAAGCTACGTATTCATGTGAAAATGTTCATCCTTTTATACCCCTAAAGTCATCTGGTATACCCAGTCAGGCTGGGTACCACACTGAGCAAACGGTGAACAAAGGAACAGCTCTGATAAGAAAGTGGGGTGTGGAGGAAATGTTGAAAGAGCAAGCCTGAGGTGAGGGGGTCGTGAGGGGAGGCGGAAGAACTGTATGGAGCCCCAAACTGGAAAGGGCCCTGTGCCTGGCTAAAGGGCAGGCCTGGATCACTTAAGTTGGGAATGGGAACAACTGCACGTCTGTGCTGTGTGCAGCTCATAGGCAGGGGAACATCATCACCTCCTTCTTGTGCCTCGGGTTGTCCTTTGAAGGTCATATTTCAAAGGGTTACCATGTACTTCACTTACCGGGAAATCTTGAGGATGCAGATCTCTGACAGACAGTGAGCCTCGGGGTCAGCTCGATGACTTCTCATAGCCTCAAGCATTCTGTCTGTAGACTGAGCACATGCCAAGGGGCTTGGGCCAGGACCTGGAGGTTGCAGGCCACAGGCCACACTTCCCTCTAGATCAGTTTCTCAACTTGGGCGCTATTAACATTTTGGGCCTGATAATTCTTTGCTGTGACGAGCTGTCTGTGTGCTGTAGAATGTTTAGCACCATCCCTAGTCTCCACCCACTGGATGCCAGTAGCATCGTCCCAGTTATGACAACCAAGGGCCTCCAGACATTGCCAAATGTCCTCTGAAGGAGGAGGATGTCACCAGACTTGTCTTCAGAGAGGTGGAGTGCCAGACAGGTCCTGGTGGCTGCAGAGGGACCTGGGGGAGCAGATGGCTTCCTGCACTGAGCCCACACCTCTCCCAGGTTCAGAGCCCCAGCTCAGACAGGACTAGGCAGAGAGGCAGCTTTCTCACCGGCTTTGTCACTGCAGGGGTGACTCATTGATTCCCTATATAATGTCCCCAGGGAGAGACACCCTAATGAGGGTCACATGTCCCCAGCACTCAAAAGTCTGACTCAGTGCTTCCCTGCTTGGGCCTGTCCTCATGAGAAATCAGAGAGCAGGAAGAGAAAAGACCCCTGGGCTTACAGCAGCCATGGGAACAATGAGAATGACTACCCAACAGGACAGTGGACTTGCACACACTTTGCAGGCCCTAGAACCTGGCCAACCTGTTCTTTGACTCATGAAAATTATTATAGTAATAGCTGCACTTGAGCATCTACTGTATACCATTGCACATGCTTACCTAATCCTCCCAGGAATACGTTATCCCTGTATATGAGGAAACTGAAGCTCCATGGGATGGGGAATTCATACAACATTGCACAACCAGTTCAGTCAAAGGCAATAAGTCAAAAGTGTAGATAGAAAGCAGGCTTTGGTCCAGGTCTATCTAATTCCAAATCCTTTGCTATTTCTCTTGTGTTGGGCTGTGGGCTTGCCTTCCTGGTGGTGCTGTGAGGAGACAGCTGCAAAATCTTGAGGTCATTGATTCCTTAATTGTTGCACTGGGTGCCAGACCTTAAAGCCACGTGCACATAAAACTGGGGAATGTTGCCTCTGCTATTTTTAACCTTGTAAAATAAAAGGTACAGAAAACCATACAAATGTATAGCTTACTGAATTATTATAAGGCTTATAATAATTTGTTATAATAAGAAATTTGTTAATTTCTTAACAAATCCAGTTAAGAAATAGGACTTTGCCATCCTCCTAGAGGCCCTCCACATGCCTCATGCTAGTCATAGCCCCAACCCTCCCTCCAAAATAACAATTCTCGATTTTTGGAGAAGACACTTTCTTAAATTTATCATCCAATTAGGCATATCTAAACATTCAATAATTTCTCCTTTTAAAAAATTCAGATTTATCTCTTAAGTCTGTTCCCTTCTGTGGTCTTTCCCTTTATCCCTTTCCTGTCCATACACTTTCTATTTGGAAGAACTCCAGGGGTTGATATATAGCATTTCTTGCAGGCTGCAGTTTGCTGGTTGCACGTTCTTGGTGCAGCTCAACATTTCCCTCTGCCCCCTGGATTCTTTGCAAAGGGGAGCAGGACCCAAAGGCCTCATCGGCCACAGCAGCGAGCCCTTTGGCAGTCCTACAGGGGGCATTGCATTCTTTTATCAGAGGACCCAACATGTCTTGTTTTTGCTCCTTTTTTGATGTTAGCACCCATTCATGCTCTATGCCAATTAATTCACCAAGGGTTGCAAAACAGTGATAATTTCACAAGGAGACACTTGCTCTCCCCTGTCACTTGGTCGTATGGGAGTGTGGTTCATCTACCACATCAGCCGCTGGAGGGAAGCAGGTGTCTTTTTATACCAGAGATGGATTTCTCTCAGTCTGTGTCTACATATTTCCCCATCTTTCCCATTTTAATTTGTTCTTCTGTGTCTTCAAATTCAACCTGTTCATTAAATAGATCTTCTCATCATTTTCTACGTGCTTAGTTCCTCACCCCATATCAGCACTCCTTGAGGCAGCCCATGCTACAGTTCCTTCCCTGGCTCTGCCCTGTCAGAGCCGCGCTCCGGGAAGTATTTCATACTCACCTGCTCCACGCCTTTATCTCCTCTCGTGTTTTGGCTCACTGACGGGGGGGCTTCCATCCCCCCTCCAGCACCCTGCCCTTGCAGGGTCACTGACAGCCTCCACCAGGTGAAATGCCTGTGAAACGAGTTTGGCGCTGGGGCCCCCTCACCTGTTATTTGAACAGGGTCGTGCATCACAAATGGTTGAGACCTTCAGCTTCTGACATAATCTCTGATTAAGGGTATATGACAGTGATTGCAGTGGGTGTTTTTATATGTTCAGGTCATTGACTTGTTAAATATAACAATTCTTTTCTAGTACTTTTTCTTTTTTTTAAAATAAAACAGGACCCTCAAAACTGAGAGTGACCTCACTCACTCTCAAAAAAGCCCTAGGGGAACCATCTGGGAGGCCTGGCTGAGGTGACACAGAGGGACAGTGGATGGTGATATGGGCTGACAGGTAGACCCCAGACCCAAATCTCTAAGGCCCTCCTTCCTCTCCATTACTCCACTTCTTTGACTACCCTCTTGCCTGTCACTATACTGGGTTATTGTGAGATCCAAATTATAGTGAGATCACATATGCACAAGAACCTTTATGAAAGGCAACTGTTATTCAGAAAGCCACCCAAGATTGCCACCAGTATTTTTTCTTAAGTGAAGTTGGCATCGATTAAATCAGAAAGTCTGAGAAGGCACTGCCAGTAGTAAGGGTGAGAATGTTGTTTCTCAGAATCTGTTATGGCTACAAATCCACACGCACAGGTGCAGTTTGTGTATGTAGGTACTGGTTGTGTTGCTAAATGCATCCCTTGCCATAGGCAACTTTTTAAAAGTTTGAAAAGTGTTGCATGATAGGCACCTTTATGCAGATCTCCCTTAAGGGAGGGGGGTATTGTATTGTATTTATGCAATACTACACATATATAATTTATAAATGGCTGTATGGGCACACTGTATGTATGACCCTGAGCACACCTGACTATATATAAATGTGCATAAGGGCTTACAATATAAATATAAATATGGGTATATAAAGGGGAGGGTCATTTGTATTTTTCCTTGGTTGGAGAGCAATGAGAAAAGGAAGGATGCAACTTTAAGCCACAGTCATCACATGCAGATTCTGTTTTCAGAAAGACGTGTGTTACTTTCAGGCTGCCCATCTGAAGATGTCATGTGCCATGCGGGTTGCCCACAAAACACAGTGATGACCGACCTGGAAGTTACGTCACTCCAGGTGCAAGTGAGGTGGTAAAGAACATGCAGGGGATTTGGAGCTGGCCAGTCTGGAGGTCAGGTTTGGGCTCTGTGGAGGACTAGCCATAAAACTCTGGGCAGAGACTCATCTCTGTGGCCTGCTGCTCTTCTTGTCTGTAAATGAGAGTAATAAGAGCCCCAGCCTCCGAAGTTTGAAGGTCAAATGTCTCTGGGATGGTGGAATGAGCTAATAGTAGCAAACAACTCCCACATTCTTATAAAGCACCTCACACTCTACTAAATACGTTACACATTACTCAGCAACTCTGCTCAGTTGGCACTGTTATTATCCCTACCTAGGAATAGGAGATCGGTTAAATTCCTTGCTCTAGATCATAGTTAGTAAGTAACAGATCCAGGATCGAAACCCAGGCTAACTCCAGAAGCCACACTTTTCTTAAGTATCCCCCTTACACTGTGTCTTAAATGTGCTGCACAGTGCCTGGCATAGAGTAAGTGCCCAAGAAATGGTTGTTATTGCTGATACTAGAACCACTCTTACTATGAGTAATATTGCCGGGCACCGCTGTTTTCCAGTGTGTGGCTTCCTTCATGTGCATTATGCCTTTGAGTCTTTGCAAGAAACTGGCATGTGTGTATTATTAACCCCATTTTATGGGTGAAGAAACTGAGGCTTGGAGAAGGTAATTTACCTATACAAACATACTTAGAAACCTTTTCATTTGCTTTTGTGCCAGAAGCTTATTCTTACAAGACACCATTTATCTTGTTTAACATTTCTGGTGAGAGGACCTAAATGACAGTGTCATTTCTCTCATGGTCTCCAGAAATGAACTCCAGCCTCACCTCTGCTGGATGGTCCTTTCTGAGCCAAACTGGATTAAGACGGCTCATCCTTCATTTGTCAAGGGGAGGTCCGAATTCCTAGGAAGGGGAAACCTGGGATCAATCTTCAGTCAACACTTGCATGGACCACCGGAAGATGCCCAGTGAGCTTGCTCGAAGGTAAGCAGCAGGCAAAATAATGAGGTGTGGCAACATAACAGTGTTTGGGAAAATAAGATATAAACGTAGTAATAGAGGCTAGCATATTTCTTCCCTGGTGTTTATATGGTTTTGAAGTCCATCACTAATAAAATACCTAGGGGGTTCCTTTTAATGCAGCTACAGTCTGTGGGGTTCCTGCTAAAAGCTCACAAAGCCTGTTCTGTGGCTGAAATGGAGTCCATTTGAATCCTTCTATAATGATGCCATCGTTTTTACAGCTGTTTCTGCAACCCCATATATGACTTATATGCAAGGTCTGGTCTCTTTTTTATATAGGCATGTACTGTCCCTTGGAAACTGTAAATTCTCACAGGGTATATGTCAGCACATAGTAGAAGAAGGAAGAGAAAAGGGTTTGGAGAGAGAAGTCTCCAGACTCAAAGCCAGGGTCTACCACACACCAGCTAAGCAACCTTGAGCAAGCCCTTTAGTGTGAGAGCCCCTGGAGGTTAATTATCCAAACCTAGTAACTATTAGCAACAGAGATAGAAGATATTGCATAAAGGCCTATGGGGTGATTGGCTTGAATACGATCTGCATATTCCTTGAGCTTCAGTATTTTATAATGAATACTTGCTTGGAAACCTTCACTCTAGAGCCTCATCTTTGCTTTGTAGCACTCATGTTAGCCTGGGAAAGGACTAACAAAACAGTCATGGCTTCCTTGTTTATTAGGTTTTTATTTTTAAATTTTTATTTGGAAATAATTTCCAACTTATAAGAAGTTGCAAAAGTAAAAAAAAAAAAAAAAAAAAAAAAAAGAATACAAGTCACCTCATATGCCTTTTATCCAGACTCACCTATTGTTAAGATTTTACTCTGAGAGTAAGTCACACGCATGATGACCTTTTACCCCAAAAACACTTCAGTGCAGATTTCTTAAGGTTAGGGATCAGCTCCTTTCAGCTTCAGTGATCTATTTCATATAGATTTACATTGATACAGGACTTTTGTGTACTGTCCACATTCCAAGTGTTGTCAGTCGATTTACATTAGTTTTTGACAGTGTAGAGTCTTGTCCCAAGGTGCCAGATTTGGCCCTTGGAATTCATAACTTGCAGTCATGGTGAGTAAAATGAATTTGGATTATTTTCTTCTCTCAGGGCAAGGAAATGGAATAGGATAGAAGAAAAATAAAGAATTTTTTGAGGAGGTCCTCCAAATTGTAGCGAAGAGAATGTTCTGACTGAGACCTAGACCAATTCCTTTGAATGATCAGTAGGGTTGGGGGGATGGCTAAGGCCTAAGGAGGAGGGGCTTGCCTTAGACTCTGAAGTCACAAGGCCCAGTGAGGGGATGATCTAGAACTGGAAACAATCAAACATCAGAGACCTGAAGTGCTTCACTCCAACAATCTCTCCTGAGAAATGGCATTAGCAGCATTATTTAATAACTAAACATCAGCTTGCATACCTTCGCCCAACACCTAGGAAATTTGACCCAGTTAATAATAATGACAAAAATAGCCAACATTTTCATGGGGATAGTAGTACAGCATGGATAATATAGCCAATGATTCTGTAAGATCATCTTATGTCGACAGGTAGTCACTACAATAGCAGGGGTGAAGATTTAATAATATGGGTAACTGTTGAACCATTGTGTTGTATATTTGAAACCAATATAAGATTTATGTCAACAATACTTCAATAAAAAAAATAGCCAGCATTTGTGGAATGCTTAATATGAGGCAGACACTGTGTTAAACACTTTATGTGAACTGTCCCATTTAATTCTTAACAGTCTTACAAGCCCTATTGTCTTCTCCATTTTACAGATGATGAACCTGAGGCTTAGCCAGGTTAAGTAACCTAACCAAGGTCTCATCCTTAGGAAGCAGATCTGTCAGCACTTGAGTATAGGCTTCTAGCATGAAATTTTTTTAACTATAGTTCCATGAGGAAGGGAGTGTGCACCATGGGCTTCTGGGGCCTGTGTTTTGAGGAAGCTGCATAGAGTCAGGTATGGCTTCTCATACATGCTCCAAAACTCCTATTCATAACAGTCAGGTGTGCACAGATGCTTCTTATTGGTTGTTTCCTTTGTCCCTCCAACTGCACATTTTAAAAAAAGGATGCACATAAGGGTCAAAATGGCTCAGTGAATTCCACAGGACTCATGGCTATTTTCACTGAGTGGAGATTTGACCCAGGCCTGCCATTTTTAGATTTCTGATACCCAAGCAGGCAGATAATATGTGATCAGGTATAGAATGATATATTTAGGGAGTTCAGGATGTATGGTGTTTTGTGAAAGCCAGAACAGCTATGCTACCTGGACAAACTTAAAAGCCACCTGCTGGTTTAAATACTGCTTCCTAAATGGCGGAATTGGATAATGGTTACTATTGCTTCCAAGTCCTGAGGTATATATCCAAAGAATTGAAATCAAGATCTCAGAGATATCTCCACATCCATGTTCATTGTAGCCAAGATATGGAAACAATCTAATGTCTATCAATAGATGAATGGAGAAAGAAAATGTGTTACATGCATACAATGGAATATTATTCAGCCTTGAAAAAGGAAATTCTACTATTTGTAACAACCTGAATGAACCTGGAAGACACTATGCTAGGTGAAATAGCCCAGTCACAGAACAAATACTGCATGATTTCACTTATATGAAATATCTAAAATAGTCAAACTTACAGAAGCAAAAAATAGAATGGTAATGTCAGGGGTTGGGGAAGGAGGAAATGGGGACTTGTTGCTCAATGGGTATAACATCAGTTATGCAAGATGACTAAGTTGTAGAAGTCTGCTGAATAACATATTGCCTGTGGTTAACATGGTTGTGTACTCAAAATTTGTTAAGAGGGTAGATCTCATGCTTAATATTCCTTTTTTAAAAATTAAGGTATCATTGATATATAACCTAATGAAGGTTTCACATGAACAACATTGTGGTTTCAACATTCACCCATAATAAAAAGACCCTCCACACTCCATTGCAGTCACTGTCCATCAGTGTAGCAAGATGCTGGAGTTATTACTTGTCTTCTCTGTACTATACTACCTTCCCAATGACCCCCTTACAATATGTGTGCTAATCATAATGCCCCTTAATCCCCTTCTCCTTCCCTCCCCACCCAGCCTCTGCCACCCCTCCCCTTTGGTAACCTCTAGTCCCTTGGAGTCTGTGAGTCTGCTGCTGTTTTGTTCCTTCAGTTTTGCTTTGTTGTTATACTCCACAAATGAGTGAAATCATTTGGTACTTGTCTTTCTCCATCTGGCTTATTTCACTGTCATGCTCAGTATTCTTATTCTTATCACAACAATGCACACATACACAAAGGGACACAAGGAAACTTCTGAAGGAGATGGATATGTTTATTACCTTGATTGTGGTGATGGAACCACACATGTATGCATTGTCCAAACTCATCAGATTGTATACATTATACATGTGCCGAGTTTTTGGTGTATAATTATGCCTCAATAAAGCTGAATAAGTAACAGATAAAAAAACTTGTTTTGTCTCCAAAGAATGTGCGATGCCTGATATATTTGCAAAATAAAAATGATTATTGTGGGAGGGAGGGACATGAACTTCCAGTATAAACACAAATAGAGACTAGAAGTCATAGATCTCTTCAAATAAACTCCATGGAAAACTAGAATAGAGGTGGAAATGGGGAACACATTTGACTTGTCCTGAAATCTAAGAAGCCCAAGAGCTAGTGTATACCTAGGCAACCTTTAATTCCACTGCGCACAAAGACCAGTTAAAGAGGAGGCCTTTAAATGTGGCAATGAGTTCCTCTGGCCTGGAAGAGGACAAAGTTGCTTTTAATTGAATCCTTGAATTTGAATCCTGGCTGTGCTGTGAACCAGCAAATCTCTTCCCCTCTCAGAGCCTCAGTTGAAAATGGGGCTTATGAAATTGTGGTATACTGACAGTTCTCAGCTACTGTTTCTCACCCATACTTTCCACAAGCCCCCATAAAGTGCGTACTGGGATTATCTCCACTTTGCAGATGAGATAACTACTGGATGCACTTAATATATGCAACTCTCCTACCAGACTGAAATGCTGGATGACAAAGGCCATATAATGTCCTTTCGTGTGTTGCCAAGCACAGAAACGGGCACGCTGTAATTATTCAGCAAATGCTTGGTGAATAGATTTTTTTAAAAACCAAAAAACTATAACACAAAGAAAATCTTAAATTTTGAGCAATCTGGCTGGCACTTAGCAGTTTGAAAAGTAGAGCCAACTGCCCTACTCCCAAGGATGATAAACCGTTTCATTTTTAGTTCGGCTTCTAAGTATGACCATCACCTGATTGTAACTTATTTTTGCTTCCTGTGAGTCAGAGAGCAAAAGTCACTGTCCCCAAGCCACGAGGACAACCTTTAAACAAATGGCACCATAATGAATCGTTTTGGTAAAGTAACAGCTGTCTCATACCTTGTCATAATAGGGGAAAGCTCTCTAATTTGTTTAATGTTCTGTATTAATAAAGTTCATGTCCAATTATTTCTAGAGTCTCTAAGAACGCTTGGCTAGTGAAAAGCCATCCATCCAAGCCTGGGAGAGCAGGTTGGAGATCAGTTAAAGCAGTAATAGCCTCCCGTACCCCAAGCTCCCTGGGTCACAGGAATACAAGAAGAACCAAAGTCCATAATAAGTACTCAGTAAACGGCATAATGACTGCTGGGGTGGGCAGGACTTGAACTGAGAACGCTACTGTGTTGTAAGAAAAGGGGCCCTGAGCCTGCTGACCGACCCCTTAAGGGCAAGGGTCTTGCACTGCCCTACTGTGTGCTACCCCTGTAGCTGCTCTGGGACCTGCTGGCAGACAGCAAAAGGTGCGACTTGCCCTGAGCATTAACTGTGCGACACGAGCTTTGCATTTATCTCGCAGCAACTCTGTGAGTTGAGTATGACTATTCCTATTTTGCAATGAGGATATTAAGGTCGTAGAGGGAACCACTGGGTCCGTAGTTACAGGTGGAGTTTGTGCACAGTCAGGCTGGATCCTGGCTGGGTGCTCAGGTTCCTTCGGAAAGGCAGAAACCATCCCGCTCCGTCCTCCTCCCCGCAAACACGCCCAGATGAGCGGACTTCCATGAACCCCCACCCAAAGCCTAGCCAGCTAATAATAGTGATAATAATAACAAAGTAATAATGCCTACCATTCACTGAGTACTGACTTTCTACTAGGCACTCGATTGCAAGCTCTCACTTACTTAGTTCTTTACTTTTCCGCGGTATTTCTCACATTAGCTAAAGGGAGGCAGCAGTCCAGAGTTTCCGGGAGCAGGAAGCCAGTATGTGACAGAGCCGCAATGGAAATCCCTTTCGGCATGATCTTAGTTTCTTAACAGCGGGTCGGCCTCCGCAGAGAGGACGGGCGTGTCTGTCTCCCGCGCAGGCTGGCGGCGCGGGGGAGCCGAGCCGCGCCGAGCCGCGCCGACCGGCGGGGGGCACTGCAGACCGCGCGCCACGCTGCGCCCGCCTCGGGCTCCGGGCGCTCGCGGGCTCGCCCCGGTCCCGGCCCCCGTCCCGCCCGCGCGGTTGCCGGGGAAGCCAGCTAGGGCCTGCGGGGACACCCCCGGGTGTAGGAGCGCGGGCCGGGGGCGGATCCACACTTGGGAGCCCTGCGCGCACACTCACACTTCCGTCTGGCCACGGAGGGGCTCCAGGAACAGGGTCTGCCGGCGTGGATGTGGCGGGCGGGCACTGAGCCTCGCAGGGGCCCGGGAATTTAGACTCCTCCGGCTGCGACCGAGCGGAGGAGGCGAAACCTGCCGCAGAGCCGGGGCTACAGGAGGCTCCTGGGCACGTTTGCCTGTCGGCCCGCGGCTTCGCCAACCCGCCCAAGCTATCCCCTTCCTCTCTTTCTGCCCTGGTCGCTTACACACCCCCATCAACTCGCTCGCCGAATTCTGACTTTGAACCCAAGCGTGGTCAAGAGGGTTTGGGGCCAGCCCACAGTCAGAAGGCACCCTGGCCCTCGCCAAAGTCGCTGCAAGCGGGCATCGCTGCCCCTGGGGAGAAACCCCAACAGAGACCAACCGAGGTGACGTCACGCTTTCTAAAGTTGCTGCCAGGCGACGTATGCGGCATCCACTGACCTTGACCTTCCCCGCGGTTCGCCTGGGACACAGGCATTTAAGGTGGGCAGTTTAACGAGGTGATAACGAAGTGAAAATGGCCTGCTAGCCTTTTGAATTTGAAGCCATTTGAGGCTTTCTTTTGAAAGGTAATTTTATGAATTGGTTACTCTCATGGAATTTTGTTACCAGTAATAATCCATGAATGTTAATTGGTCATAATTATCTTTTTAAAAGTCTTGTAAGGCCCCCTCCAAGTTCTGAGGTTTACAACTGGGAGGGAAACATTGCTTTTTGCAATAGGTTATACGTTAGCATACTTGCTGAATTTTCCACTTTCATTTTTTAGTATTTTTTCCAATTCCCAGCTAGTCTCTGGAAATTTAAAAAGGGTCAGTGGGAGGACTGGTGATGTGTATGCCACAGATGGAGATGCAAAAGCTGCCCAGAACATGTTGACATATTTTTAAAAGTTAACATCCCGCCACACTTTAAAACTATGATATTAGGAACAGAGTATAATGGCAAAAGTTACTGGTACAACATCTGTTCCTTCGAATGGGAGGATGTCTTTCCTGCCAAGAATTTATGAATTTTATATAGGAGCTTGGTTCTGTTTGGGGAAGAAGGAAGGAAACCTGCCAAAGCAGCCCCCTCCACAGCCTGGAATGCAGGCTGACTTTGCTCCTGACTTGCAGGTGGTTCTTGACACTAGGGCAAAAGGCTGAGAACAACAGTCTCACAACTGCCACCCTGGTGTAAAGTTAGTAGAACGGTATAAAGGAGGGTCAAGGCTGTAGGACTTCAAGACAAGATTCCCATTGACAAGAGGCCTAATCCTTTTTAGAGGAGAAAGGAGAAAGTTTATTATTGGGATAAAACCTAACCAGTGCATATCAGTTCATTTCCAATGTTCCTTTCATTTTCACATTGGCCAGGTAGGGGTCATTTATTCATCTCAGAAACTTGGGTCAGTCCCTTTATCTGCAGTCAATTATCTTTTGCTGGTTCTCAGTTGAGCCTGGTGACTGAAGGGTTTATCTTTCTAAAACCATCAGGGATGGGGGGGTGGGAGGGTTCTCCGAAAGGCCATCTGGGAGACTAGGACACTAAATGGATTAGTAGTTGGAACATTAATGAGTCTCTTTTGACTCAAAGCAATTTATCTAAGTAGATTTCCAGTGCCCCCCTCGTCCTCGGTCTAAAGAACTTCTGCTCTTGAGAATGTATATGCCGAATATGTGGGAGATCAGCCTTTTGCACTTTCAAGTAGACCATTTTAGGTTCTTGATCCATAAGTGGAATGGATTCTTTTTTCTTTTTTTTCTCAGAGGATTTCGGATGAAACATGAAAAGAAAAATCTGATCCACTGAAGTATCAAGGATCTAAATTGCTCCTGTTTGACAGCAAGAGAGGGAAAAACAACCACCAACATGAAAGGTTTTAGTATATTTATTGGAGTCAACAAATATGTACTGAGTATCTACCACATGCCTTGTCCTACCCCTCATTCCTGAGGGGAGAAAGACTATAAATGGATCCAGTATATGTTAAATCTCAGGTAATGATAAATGGCAGGAGGGAAAATCAAGCAGATGCAAGAGATAAAGAATCACATGGGCTCTTTTAGTATGTCAGGAAAGGCTGCTCCAAGGACATGACATTTGAGAGGCCCTTCTAGAATTTTTCCAGTGCAGATATACCTCAAACACATAAACCATAGCTGTATATTACCAAGTTGGATCATATTATATAGACATTTCTCTCTCCCCTTAACTCCCAAACATTCTCTGCATGTAAAGAATATATGGCTCAAGAACATGACACTGGGTTTAATTGGGTTTAAATCACAGCGTCACAACTTACTGGTTTTGTGAGTTAAGGCAGGCTACCTAAGCTCCCTTTTGCCTCCAATTCCTCATCCTTAAAACGAGGAGAACAATATTGCCTACCTCATAGGGCTATTGTGGAGACTGAATGAGAAAAATGCATGTAAAATTCTGAGCATAAGGGCAGCATGTAGTGAACCCTAATTAATGTTAGCTGTTATTTATTATTAGTTACAGGATAATTTTAATGGAGCATGGTAGTCCATTCTAAGGAAACACTAGGACTTATTCAACCAATGCCATACTGTTGGATATAAAGAACTGGATATTGTGAGAAACATACTCACTGGTCCATACTCAGTAAGTGGACACGGAGACAAAGAGAAAAGTGGAGTGAGGCTTTAGTGGCAGTCTTGCAAGATCAGGTGTCTGGTGGGCAGGCACACTCAGGGCAGTTACAGCAAGCAATTTATTCCTTAGCACTTGAGTCCCTCCCCTGGTTCTTCATTGGCTGAGTATTACAGGTTTACATTCTTTCCCGGACGTTGCCTAAGCCAATTATATCCATATTAGGCTTTCTTTACATTTGTCTTAATTTTATTGGCTGGTTCAAAACTTCTTTTTCCCCCCAAAACACACAGCCCATTCCTTCTCAATTTCCTTTCCCCTCCCAGCCTGAGCAACTTCCTGGCATGTACTTCGCCACGTGGGCTTTTTGTTAATACATTAATTCCTATGGGAATTAATCTAATTAATCACATTTAGTTTTATGCCATTTCTAACAGATATAAACCTAACTCACATGTTATGATGGAACTAAAGGAGTAAAAGAAAACAGCAACAGAACAAAAGCCAAGCGTAGAAAATGTACCGAATCAACACTTTCTGTGACAGACTCATTTTCCCTCTGCCATCCCTGATGTTGAATAACACCCAGCCATTAAAAACCTGTCCATTTACCACCTACGCCTGTTAGGGGACCCCTGGGTCTTGCTTAGCAAGTCAGTCTATGGCCTCACATGCAGGCTGAGGATGAGGGTCTGGAAAAGCCTTAGGTCTGCAGGGGTGTGACTGTGGGAGACTTGGGGCTTCGGCTTCATTTGTGCAAAGGAAATTTCAGGTGAAATGTTCTTTGGAACTCTTTCCTGCTCTGCCAATCATTTGTTTCTTGAATACTCACCAACTCCTGAGTGTGCTCCCATGCTGTGAAGAGCTTTCCTGCAAATGAGATCTGAACCGGCTCTCTGAGTCATTTGTTCATGCCCTGTGGCACATACCCAGATCTATTTTGGGTTGAAATCCCGTTTAGGGGAAAGAGGATTATCTTTAGATACTGGGAGCATTAGGAGAATGTTGGCAGGGCGGTTTGGAAGATGGCAAAGAGGGAATGTTTCCCATGGGACATGGCTGAGATTGCGGGCTCAATGCACAACACCCCAAAGTGCCACTCCTCTCAGCTAACTTCCTCTTCTGCATTCTCCATTGAAGGGGGCCTCAGAGTGTGTGATCTTAGCATAAGATACTGTTTTAGGCTTACCTCCAATTGGCCCAACTATCAAAAGGACTGCTAGTCTTTATTGTAATTGACTACATGTGTGAAGTGCTTTGGAACCGGTGAATGAATACCCGGGGAAGAAAAGCAATGGCTTATTTACTCTTGATGATTTTATAGAGGCTGTGGGGGTGCTATGGTGCAGGAATGGTTGCCTTTTTTTGAGTCATTATCCAAACTGAAGCATAGAGGAGTGTGGTGTATTTTTAATAGAATAATAGATAAAATTACTTGTTTCTACCAGAAAGAGGAATCGGTTAGGTCAATCTTGTCCCTATAGCTTCCTGTACACAAAATATATCCCCTCTTTAGATTAAAAATTTAACACATGCCAAGGAAGTGAGGAGCAGATACTGCCCCAGATGAAATTAGCTTTCCTTTATCTGGGAGGCAGTGTGATTTGGCAGAAAGCCTGAACTTAGGAATCAGGTAGGCCTGGGTTCTGATCACAGTGGTGTGACCTTTGGCAAGTCACTTGACTCCTCTGGTCCTCAGTCTCCTCCGTCACAAAATGGGTATAATAACAAATTCCTAAACATCTAGACAAGTTTTTGGCATGCCATAGGTGCTCAATGAATGTGAATATCTTCCTTAACCAGCAACTTCCAGTCCAGATTCCAAGCACATGCATCCTGACACACAAAAAATGGTTTCCCATGGTCAATGAACATAAAGGAGCAAGAAACTGAAGAGTTTAAAAGAAAACAAACAAACAAACAAATAAACCATGAGCCCAAAGCCCACAGTCTAAGAAATTGTCTCTTGTCACGCAGCTTCTAGTCCGGGTTCTATGTTGCCAATCTGGGAACGTTGTCAAAGCAAATATTAGTTAAAAACTGTTTACCAAGGGACAGGTAGTTAAATATCATGTACAGTTCAGAACATTGTTATCGCAGACCTAAAATAATTTTTCTCAAATCCTTTTTTATAAAAAAAGACATTGGACAGAAGTGCTCCACCATGTCCTGAGGCAGTCAGAAGATTTTTCTTTTTTCTTTCCTTTTCTTTTTGTGGATCCACTGTCTGATCAGACCTCTGCAGGCCTGTCTTTTTTAAAACCTAAAGTGCCATGCATTCTAATTAAGGAAATAAATGAAACACGTGTGTACCTATATCTCTGAGTTATTTGTCCATTGCTAAATAGATTACTGACTCAGTATTGCTGGGGCCCAGGCAGACTCCATCATTCACAGAGAAAACCAGTCTCTTACACTTCCTTGACCAGTGCAAGCATTAGGCCAGTTTTATCCTTTTTTTAACATAGAGTAGCGATTGTATACCAGGACAAGAAAATAAGAATAAAGAAGAACTCTAAAACCTGGTCATGCATTTCCAAATGCAAATTGAGATCCAAACATTAAACAATAGGGATCTTCTAATCCTTTTACAAAGGCACAAATTGCAAATCAGACTCCCATGCCAGAGTGGCTTTGCCTAACAAAGTCTTTAATGCAAAGAATCCCTTAGGCAAAGCCTCCTCTGTTTCTACAAGCTTGGGCATCAGGAGAGCATAAGTCAGTTATGCTCCCTAACTATAAAATTAATTGTGCCTAAAATAAAATCAGGTTGTTCCCCTGGTCTAGATATGCAATCTCCAAACCGTAGAAACTCAAAGTATCATGTTTGCAGATAAAGCTCCATTTTTTCTGAATCTTTAATTCCAACAGAAGTTTGTAATATTTTGTTGAATAAGGCTCAAACTATCATGCTGAACCTGAATAACACGTTTTAACATGCTTTAACATGCACCTGATAAACAGGTTGGATGTAGCTAAAATAATAAGCAATCAAGAAAACTGTAGGGGAAAAAAATGGTACATGTGGTTGTAGTTAATGTGGTTGAACCTCAGAGAACTGTCTGGTCATTTTTCCAAGAGACTTGAACAATTTTTATTGGGCTAGTATGCTAATTTCCATTTAAGTTATACTTCATACCTCTTGCGGAGCAATTGGACAAGGAAAAAAATATATCTGTAGACGTGCATATTTATCTATTCTTACTTGGCTCTTCTGCCCTTTGCACAGTGGCTGGCAAAGTAAGTGTTTGAGTAGATTATATATGTTTGAATGGAATTGCACAGGAAGAAAAAGCAGAATAAAGCCAGAATTATATTTTAAACATTTTTATGGCTCCTATGTTCTCTGAAGAGGGCACAGTGGTGAGTGAATAGTATTTATCTGTACTTGTCTTAGCCTGAATGATAACACAACATTATAGAAGCACTATAGAGAACAAAGAAAACTTTTTTGGATATCAGATCATAATGTTACACTGAATTTAGAACTTTCCTTGTTACACTGTATGTATGTGTGATTTTTGTATGGTGATTTTAAATATCTTTATTCCCATTAAGCTTCCCTTGCCTTCTCAGGGTACAGCCATCAGCTATTGGCCTCTTAAGTGAGCTTTAGAGGCACTTTCTGGTGCTCAGATCCTGACTTGATGTGACCTGGGGCACATTCTGTCTTTTATCTGGGCCTCAGTTTCTCCTTGAGTTAAATTGTCTTGAAGACCCTTTCCTGTTTAGACAGTCTATGTAATTTTACAGCTTCAGTGTCTGAAACCTGTTACCCATTCCTCAGTGAGGCAGTAACAGTGGCAGGGGCATTTGTCAATTTCATGCACTGTTTTCTAGAGTGAGTTTATTTAGACATGTTCAGAAATCAGAAAAACACTGTCATCCAAGCAGCAAGGAGAGTCTCAAGCTTGAAGAGTGGCAAACCAGAAAGCAGACGGGTGGTGTCCCAACCACGGATGGATGACCCTTCCTCCTTTGGGCAGACGGGCACACCCAAGAACCTAGAGTGGGATGTGTTTATTGAAGCTTTTAAAGTGTGATTTTTTTCCCCCCTAACTTTCACTTTTTGTCATATGTCCACAGTACCCTTGTATTTTCACCTTGAGAGGAGGAATAATGGATTATCCAAGGAGATGGATCAGATGTTCCATTTTTCCAAATTCTGGCTTCCTGAAGGCCATGTCCAGCAGTCCCCTGACTCCTTCTTGTGAGTCACCTGACACCTATCTGCCTCTCCCAATACACAACAAACACCCCAAATGAATAACATTCTTTACAGAATCAATGCAGAGAATCATGGCAAGAAAGAGTTCCCTATAAAAAGATGCCAGGATTTGGGGCTAAATATTAAATAAATGATTAATTTTTTTCAATTACATCTAATAACTATGGGTACTCAAGGGCAAATAAGTGCCCTCTGGGAACTCATGTCCATTGGAGGAGCCGGACCCATAAAGCCTTATAACATATAAGGATAAGAGTTTAACGAAAGATCTAGATTGGGCGGAATGGAGTAGGATTTTGAAGAGCTGAGCTTTGAAGGACATATAGGAGCTTGTCAGGGGAAAATCAGTCTTTCCAGGAGCAGCAGCGATTAGCATCTAGAAAGCTCACTTAAGACTCAAAAGCTGAACGCAGTGGTGTATTGGGGGTGATGAGCAGGTCAACATGACTGGTACACTTAAGGACTAATGGGCTATTTAAGAAGAGGATACCAGACAAGTAGCTGGGGGCCACAATTTGGAGGCGTGCCCTTGTTAAATCTTTATTCCCTAGGCACTGGGGACCATGGGAAGTTAATGAGTGCGAGAGGGTCTGACCAGATCTGTTAGACCTGGAGAGCTATGTGCCAGGCCAGAGGTGAGGACAAGAACAGGAGCTTTCCTTCCACCTTGAACGCCAAGTGTAGTTGGTGCTCGTGACATAGTGACCAGCTCAAGAAACATCTTCAGGAATCTTAAGCTTCCCCATCAGTCTGACTTGACAAAGGAAATAGCACATTGATTGGGCAACAGAACAGGTTTACTGGAAGAACCTGGATGTTAACAAATCTTTCTGAGTTGGGGTGTATCCATTTTGCATGTAGCCCTAACCTGCCCAGCAAACAGAAGACAAAAGTACTAGAAGAGAAATGCTTTGAGTATTTCATCAAGAATGAGAAAACAAAAACAAAGTGCTAATCTGTAAAAGGAACCTCAGTTTCCTCATCCATAAAATGGGGATGGGAGAGCAAAATCCCACCCTTACCTTTTGTTATGAGGACTGAGGAAATGGAGAGTGTGAATGCTTCATAGACCTCACAAAGCCGTGTGAGAAGTAAGGGGTACTGATCCTTACCCAGCAAAAAGTGACCCAGACCAGGCAAAGAGGTGTGCTTGTTCTTACTGAAAAAAATCCCTTCCATTTGTCATGTCTGATACTCTGCTTCTTGGTTTACACCAATTCCTTCTTCTCCCTGGCTTTCAGCAAGTTATCTACACATTTTAGCTTTTACATGGGTATATATAGGTATAGCATCTGAGTGCATTGGCTTTGTGTCATGACAGCCTGGCCACCATTCAGTAATATGTTGATCCAGTTCCAGTTGGTACGGATTCAGATACTATAGGTGAGATCGCTTTACAACCCACTCAATCTTCAGGCCCTAGATGCCCTGGACTGCACAGGTTGTCTATTTACCTAATTGATTTTAGATGATTGTCAAATGTCCACCTGGCACTTCACCCATCTATCTCTTCATAAAGAGCTACTTCTCTTGTCTCTTGCTCTGTTTAGATGATAACATGTAACAGACACGAAAAGAAACATGAAAGGATGGTAAAAGGCCCTCACCCCCTGTGGTATCATTATGATTATCATGTACTGATGGAACATGTTCTGCGAGGCATACTCAGATGTCAAAGGGGTCCTGGAAGTGTGAACTTACTTTTTGTTACTAAATTGGATTTCAGTTTATTTCCTCCTTTTCCTTTAAGAACAAGTGGAGAAGGACATTTGGGAGGATGGGTTGCAACACGCTGACTCATCCAGGGTGTGAGAAGACCGCAGTAATTCAAAAAAGTGATATGATGTGTATGGCATCGTGGAAAACAATTAAAAAGATGGATTCCCGATGTGCACGATTTCAGAGAAACACTTTGACTGATATTCTAACCCATGTATTCTTCCGCCCCGACTAAGTTTAACTGTTTATGGTAGCCTAGATACCAGCCCAAAAGATTTTTCTGTGTTTTTAGCAGTTGGTTTTCTTAGTGTTTTGACTGCTACCAAGGCATTGACGCTTGAGATACTTCATAAGGTTTTAAGAATTTATTAGTGTTTCAGGAGCTGGTGAGAAATATACTCAAGGTTTACTTTTTTTAAGGTAAAGGCTTCCAAAGGGAGTTTGTTCCCAACTTTCATTTTAGTTTCACTTAATATGAAAAAAAAAAGACTTTATTTTCATAGAGCATTCTGATCATAACAGTAGTGCCTTATGGTTCTCATAGTTAAAACATTCCGTGATATATTCCACAGCATTCATTGTGTAGAGTTCTTGGTGGTTTTATATGAAATATTATTGAATGACTCTGTATGTGAACAATGAACAATAGTTTCATAAATTTTAGGAGGCAGACGTAGCTTCAGCTGAGCACTATGAAAACCTGTTGCTATACAATAGTCTCTAGAAGGTGCTAGGAAATATGAGGAAATAAAATACATAATAAACTAATAATAGAATACATAAAATGAAAGGTTTGTGTAGGACTGGGTGGTATGTATGTGTGTATGAGGGAAGAAGGGTGGAGAAAGAGAGAATATGGCCTACGGACTCACACAGGTATGTGTGGTGTTGTGTTGAATGGGGCTTCAGAATCCAGAACATTTAATAGACAGGTGGCTGACCTTGGCTATGACATTTAGTTACTCGCGCACATCAAAGTACGACCGACAGTTGCCGTCACTGCCTGCTTTAGTGTGAGCTGTTTTCTCTGTGGACTTGCTTCCATAGCATAAGGACTGACTCTCCTAGGCTTTCTTATTTGTAAGGACTTTTATGTAAAAAGTGTTATTCTCCAAATAGGAAAGAATATTACATTTCTAGCAATTGGAACAATTTTCGAAGGGAAAAAAATTATTCCACCTTCCTGAGATGGTGAAACTTCCTGTTTTAACAAACCAAAACAGGATTGTAGGAGTCAAATAGGTTTTCAGGTAAAAAGAATACTTTGTTGGAAAAGGTGTTCTGCTGGAAAAGAGATAGACTGAAAGTCCGTTGATGTGTAGGAAACACTATTGTTAATCTTTTGTGTGTGTGTATGCCCAAGTAAAAATCTAGGACATATAAAATTAGACGTCTTATGGAAAATGTAATAAGCAGGCATCTCAATTGTTAGGTACTCTTTATTATACAGTAAAAACAGCTTTGTAATGCAGTAATGACTACACCTAGGAAGTCAGTACTGATAGGTACGGGAGTAAGTAGTTTTAGTTCTTTGTGCATGTTGAATGGTTTTGTCCTGTTATTTTTAGAAAACCAACCTCATTCATTTTGGATATCGAAGCTTTTTTTTTTCAGGTTACAAAAAGCTAATGCAAGTTATGTTTCTCTATGACATCAGAAAAATTTAAGTTGATAATTTTCTGATATGATATGGTGTTTCTTCTATTTCAGGCACTGAGCAAATCTGAAAATGTTAATCATTCAATAAACTTTTTGTACACTAATCATATGCCAGAAGTCTCTGCAGAAGAGAAAGGTGAATTACAGGAGCCACAATTTAGTGCAAAGAAAAATGTGTCTGAAGGTAGGCTTCTTGTTTTAATACCCTTAATTGCTCTTTTAAAATAAAGCCTAAATATTTGCACCTGGAGTCTTAAAAAGTTTCTCTGTTTTTAAATAGATACTTATTTTAGAACATGTGGAAGCCACAGAAAATTTAAACTGAGAAAACCAGTATTATCTTAGTGCTTCCTTCCAGTCTTTTCTTGTTACTTCTCTCCTTTCATACACACATACATTTAAACGTATACACTTGGAATCACACTATTTATAGTCCTATATCCTGCTTTTTCCACTTAACATACCATGAGCATTTTTCCATGTCATTAAATATGCTTTGAATATGTTCTTGGACACATAAAATGCCATCCTATTGATGCACCTGTTTTCTTTTAAGCTAGACACATGCCATGTTTTCCAGTCATGCTGGACTTTTAAAAGCCAAGGAAAATAACTTTTGTGTTGCTCCACTGTGAACCTCTTGTGAATTTCTGTCTTTTATTCCATTTATAAAATGCACCCACATAAATGGTGGATTTATAAAATGCACCATTATAAAATGTAAACACACCTCAGGAAACTACAATGGATAATTAATAAGTAGCCTAAAAAAAATCCTAGTCAGCTTCTGTCCCCTTGACAATGTTAGTCACCCCTATCACCATTACAAATATATAATGTGTCAACAAGTGTCATAAATGCTTGTCCCATTTTATGGTTGCCACAAATGAGTCTCAAACTTTTGGGTACCCACCTCGACAAAGTACCAGTGCAGTTTTAAGCTTTAAAGCAATATTCTGCAAGCTTATGAAACACCATTTAAAAATCTAAATTTACATTAAACTTAGTTTTGTGACATTGAATTATTTTTAGTATTTTTGTTTCAGTCTGCTGAAACAACAGGGAGGCCTTCTTCAGAGGACTGATGTCTTAAAAACAGTCTGTTAGAAAGTTTGGCTCTGACTTCAGCAGGACTATAACTAGATGTATCCTGAACACACACTAAGCATAAATAAATGAATCCTTTAATCCTCAGGAGGGCACTGTGGAACTATGTTCTTAGGGTTCTCTGCTGTGGGAAGGTTCTTTGGTTAGTCAAATTATTTTGAGTACAAGGCCAGGCCTCAGATTTTCATTTAATTTTAAAGCGAAACCATAAGGATCTTTTAAAATGTGAAGCTGGAATATGTATGCGCATTTTATGAATACTTTCATATTAAACTGAGCAAATTGAAGAATAACGGGGCTGTTTCTACATGGAAATTCATATTCAAGCATGGCCAGGTACTGCTCTCATGTTAACATATTTTTGAAAAGAGCAACCTGAACCAGGTAATTCTAAGATCTCCACTTCTCAGAGCTTTCAGCCCTACAACTTTGATAGTATTTATTATAATAACTAAGGAGCTTTGAAAGTCTTTTAATTTCTGTTGAGATAAAATCTGGCCTTTTAGTGTGCTTTTCACATGCCCTACCCACTGTTTAAACTGAAATCGGTCACAATTTTCCAGAGAATATACAAAACAAAAACAATGTTCAGATAAAATATTATAGGTTTATTTAAAACTTAATTCTCACCTTGAGTATGCAAAATACAAACTCCACAAAATGTTCATTTTTTTTTACTTTGTAGTTTACAAATATACAAAATAGAAGTTTGCTTAAATTTATATTACATATTTATTAAGGCAAGGAACTATATAGAAAAAAACATTTGTTCTGCTTAAGGCATACTTGGGAATAAACCATTGTACAAATTATTGCACATCTGAAACCACAGTGCATAACAGACTGTCTGCATAAAAATGTTAAAGTAAACCAGGTGTATTTACCTGACTTAGGTCATAAATGTAGATCGGAAGACAAAAATGGATTTTCCTTGTCAAAATATGCAGCAGTTTGAGAACTTTGGCTTCCTCATTTGGTACCTTTAGAACCAAGACTCACCAAGCACCATCGTTTAAGCTATTAAAACGCGTTTTCTGTACCTGAATATCTTCCTCTTCTAATATCATAATAATGGCTTTTAGAAGGCAGAGAATACAAGGTGATCTTTATACTTACATTGCATTGAAACACAATTCAAGGGAATTCTGGTCTTTCCTCCCCCCAACTCATGGATCTAATTTATACCCTGATATCCACAACTTCCAGTAACTCCCTTGGCATTCTTGTAAGTCCAGGAATATTCAAGTTGGATTGAGAATTGGAATGATAAGAAGATCCAGTCACAGAACCCCATCTGCTCTTTGATTTGTCTTTCAGTTTCCTCACATCTCCTGATTATCCGTGCACAGGCTGACTTGTTGTTGGGAACTTGACCGTGATTGTAGTGCTTTCCAGCTGGGTTTCTCCCCTCACCGGGAAGACTGTGTGAAAGGTAAAAAATACTGCATTCTCTTCTGGCAGTGTGGGCCACACCCACCGTTTTGGGATTTAAAAGTGCCTCTTCATGTGTAAGGCGAGGTGGTCCGACCTGGAAAATGCCCGGTCGCACTTCTGGCACTGGAAGGGGCGGTGCCCCGTGTGTTTGCGGTAGTGCCTGGTCAGTTCATCTGAGCGGGCAAATTTCCACCCACAGCCGTCCCAGTCACAGTGGTAAGGTTTCTCACCTGTTGAGAGGAAAATAGAGCAGCTGAAGCCAGTGCTATAAAACCAAGAACTGACCATTTAAAAAACTCGAGGCCAAATATTAAAGCATCCCACTCTGAAAGAAGCCAAAAATGTCTTTATGCCATTTTAAGGCCATATTCAATTACAGATCATAAAAAAGAATATGTTATGCATCTCAAGTAATCTTTTTTTTTTTTTTTAGGGGGGCATTAGATAGATAAGCAACACAATCAAACACAACCTGAACTAAATAAACTTCTATAGGGCTAACGTTTCCCTTCTTTTGAGCCAAGATATCAGTGGTGGAAATGATTTGGGAATTAACGTCTAGTAGTTTGTCTCTCCTGGCCCAACCAGGCAATAAGATCCTATCCCACTACAGATGGGTCTACAAAGCCACAAGAGGGTTACTTTTTCAATACCAACATTTCTGTTATCCAAATGAATGCTCCACCTAAATGACCTTATGTACCTACATGGAAATTCTCTGCAGTAACGATCTTAAATCAGAATCTCAGCCATCATAAGCACCCAATTCTTGAAATTTAAATAAAACCTAACTGTTTTAAGACTAGAACTAAAAATAGGGAGTGAATCTGGGATAGGAACAACCAATGGAAAGTGTAGAAAATTAAAAACCAATTAAAAAACCCATCACACTTTTGCATTGCGAAGTCTGTAATTTGATGACAAGGGCAATGCTTTGCTCATGCTAAGAGAGGCCCACATGTGGCCTGGAAATCTCCCTGCCTTTCAAAGATCTGACAAAACTGCACATTTAAGCACTGATACCATCCATTAAACAAAAGGCTCCTGGGCAAAAAAGTAGGCGCCAGTTAGCTGTTCTCTCCTGTGATCCAGGAGATGGAGGAGATAGACTGCACCCCACATCCAAGGGAGGCCCTGAGGAGTGTCCATAGGGCCCTGGGGCTAGATGCCACCCCCACCCTTTTCCCCAGCCTGTCCTCCTACCTGTGTGGGTCCGCAGGTGTGCCTTGAGATGAGAACTCTTCGTATAGGTTTTGCCGCAGCCTGCATAATCACAAGTGTGAGTGGCTGTCCTTTTCCGGGGCCACGACCTTCTCCCCCTCTTTGGTTTGGGCTCTTCCGGCATGCAGGAACCGGGTGGCATGAGCTCTAGAAGTGAAGAAGGTGGGGTCAGCATCATCCCATGCCCCCTGCGAGGCTGGCATTTGCAGGGCTTCCCAACCCGAACTATGAATCTCAGGGACTGACCTTGGTAATGGAGCGGTGGGACCTGTGGCTGCATTTGGTCGGGCAGGAAAGGTGGGTAGTTGGGCCCAGGGTGGGGATGGAAGCCTGGGGGGAGTGGCAGGGCAGGATGACAGTCCCTGCTGCTCAGCAGTTCCTCTGCACCCAGGGTCGGGGTAGTCCTGCTGGGGAGCTGCCGCCCCAAGGGGAAGTCGTGGGCAGGTGGCCGGTGACCATTGCTGAGAGGGGGTCCAGTGCCCAAGTGGGCCTCTAGGGGCCGACCGACGGTGCACGAGGAGACCGCCTCTTGCTTGATCTTGGGACACATGCGCGGCGGCCCGCCGCTGTAGGGCGCCACCACGGGGTGGCTGCCGTCGGGGCTGCCTTTGCTAACACTGATGACCGACGGGCTGCCGTACTCGCTGCCAGGGGCACTCAGCGACGCCTTCAACACAAACTTGCCCATCAGCCCGCCACCTGGCGGCTGCGGTTGCTGCGGCGGAATGTACACTGGGTCCAACTCCGGCCGCAGGAGCTCGGCCACGAATCCGCCCGAAGGGCTCACGTCGTTGATGTCCGCCAGGTTGAAGGGAGCTGTGGGCGGGGGCACAGACTCCCGGCCATAGAGGAGGCCACCGCCCGAGCTGCCCGGCGTCACGCCCGGGTCGCCCCCCGCCCGGATCGAGTAGCTGAAGCTGCAGGTGGAGGGCGCACTGGCAGGACCGCTGCTTGACGGGGAGGACGAGGATGAGGCTGATGCCGACGAGGACACGGTGGCGGCCACTGACTCCTGATGGGACAGTGAGTTGGAGAGAATGAAGTCCAGGTCCAGGAGATCGTTAAACTCCTCGGCCTCCCTCCGGGGAATCAGAGCTGCGTTGCTGCCGCCACAAGCCGCTCCGACTCCGCCACTCTCCAGGTCCGTGGCCACGGTCGCCGCCGCCAGGTCGTAGGGGCGGCCGGCAAGCACGGGGGGCAGTCGTTTCATGTGCGAGAGCTCCTCCCTCCAGCGCTGCGCGGACGGAACAGGGGAGAGACTATCAATGCTGGTCCTCCCCTGCCACCGACACACTGGCGGGCCCACCGCGCCTACACCGCCCAGGCACGGGGACGGGGCAGGCAGGTAGGCAGCGCCCTGGGACTCCGGGTGCCAGCGCTGCGACCTCGGCCCACACCCGGGTCCGAGAAGCTGTGCGTCAAAGTGGAGAATGTTGTTGTATTTGCCGGACTGCGTGTGAGCTAGCGCCGCGCTCCCCAGCGCGGGTCCTTCCCTCACCAGATCCCGCGGACGCTCCCGCTGCCCCCAGGATTGGGACACCGAGGCTCTCCCAGTGCGTCCTCGACAAGCAGACGCCTACGCGCCAAGCTCCCTCGGGCCCAGCCAGTGTCTGGGGCCACAGACACCTCCCGCCCGCGCGCCTACTCTGCAGCCTGCGCTCTAGGAGACGTGTGCGGACCGGGTGTGCGCCCCCGGCGGCTCTGCAGCGCCCGGCCACACGCACGTACAGCTGAGACAAGGGCGCGGGGGGCCATCCTAGGAAGGCTGCGGAGCTCGCGCGGGAGTCACTCCTTCCCCTCACCCGGTGGTTCTCTGTGACCCCAGGGCTCCGCCCGTCCCCATCCAACCCACAGAAGCCCACCGAACGCTCCCGACCACCCAGAGCAATAACACTCACGTTATTTGGGGCACCTGCTGGACGCAGTGTCTTCTCCCTTCCCGCCGGGCCGGACGCGAACGTGGAGAAGGACGGGAGCAGTGCGTCGCTGACAGCCATGTCAGATTCGCCAGGTGGCTGCCTGCAGGCCGGGTGGGGCGCATAGGGAGGCAGGAATCAGGGGGCCACTCTCGACCGCCGCTCCAGCTCGTCCCACCAGACCTCCCTGAGCCCGCGCAGGACCTACCTCATTAATGTGGGGGCCCAGAAGGTCCTCGGGAGTCCAAAGCAGTGGGGGCACTCAAACCCCAAAGTCAACGAAGAGGAAGAAAAAGAAACGAAGCCAAAACCAAAAACACTAAATTGCCCGAGATCCTCCTCCTTTGGATTAAATGGGAAATGTCTTTTTTTTAAAAGTTTCTTTGTATACAAAAGTTTTTAGAAAAGTTGTAAACTCTTAAAAATAGACAATCAACAAGGCGAGTAAGTAGGTCCGATGGCTGGGCTGCGCTCTCTTCGACTCAGCAGCTTCCTCCACCACTGTCGCGGCCGCCGGAGCTGTCGCCGTGGGCGCTGGGGCTGTGGCCGGGTGGCGGGCGGGCGACGCCACCAGGTGAGACTGGCTGCGGTGGCGCGGATCTGCGGACTGGGCGGCGGCGCGGAGAGCGGAGTCCGTGGGGCTGCGCGGGGCGCGCGCGGCCATGGGCGCTGGCCGCGGGCGGACGAGTGGGTGGGTGGGGGGCCGGAGGGGCGGGGAGGGGCACTTGGCGGCTCCCGGTGCCGCCGCCGCCCGCCACCGCCTCTGCTGCCCGCGCGCCCGCAGACGCGCTCGCTCTTTCGGGCCGGGGAACTGCCGGCGGCCGCCGCGCTCTCCTAACTTATAACTTCTCGCTCACCAGCTTCCCCCGCCTCCAGCCCGCTGTACGCCGGGGCCCGCAGCCAGGCCCCACCCCCTCCCTTTCTTCTCTCCTCCCTCCCGCGGCCCCCCCGCTGGTTGCCATGGCAGCTAAATAAACAAACTCGGCGCACGTGGGGGCGGGGGAGAGGGAGGGGCGCGGGCGGGGCCCGGCCCAGCCGTGACGCCAGCCAGGCAGCTGGCTGGTAGGAGCCGCGCTGACGCCGGCGGCGGTGGCTGCGGCGGCCCCGGCGCGGGGCGCTGGGTCTTGGGCACGGTCTGGTCTTCGCGCGACCAGGGCAGTTCGCGTCGCTACGGTCCGCTTTCTGGGTTCGAAGCCCGAGGCTGAGAAGGCTGGTAGGGGCCGAGGGGTCTGTAACGCGCCCCCACCCCCGCTCGCGTACGCGCTTGCGGCTCTCTGCTCACTGGAGGAGAGCGCGATTATCCGCGTGACTCACCCAGCCCTCGGTCCCTCCCTTGCGCACGCAGGAGCGCGGCGCTGGTCCCCGAGCGCTAGTGCGGGCGCGTGCTTCGGCCTCGGACGGTTCTTCCCGGGCCCTTCTGCCGCGTGTGCCTGGGGGGTCGAGAGGAAGCGGGTGCCCAGCGCTGTGTGGCGAGTTCTGGGAGCATGAGAAGCCCGGAGGGGTGTTCCCCGCCTGGAAAGGGCGCAGAAAGGGAAACGGAGATATGGTTTTGCTGTTTAAGAGCGCGAGGAATGGAGGAAAAGGGCTCAAGAGTAGTCTGTGCGGTGGGGGAGGGCAGAGGGGCTGTGAGGCGCGGGGACACCTTTAACAGGGGAGTCTGAAAGCGCTTTATAAGCTACGCACTCTTCCACTTCGTGGATGAGAGGACTGAGTCATAAAGAGGTGAAACGTCCAGGTGAAGGTCAAACGGCAACCCGCTCCTCTGGCCCAGGCGCCGAGCTGCCAAGCCCACCGAAGGGACTTAGCTGGAAAGTGGCCCCGTGCCAGGAAGTGGAGTGATGCAGTGGGACCCCGGTTCCCGAAAAGGGCACAACGAGCTCGCGGCAGCTGTCCTTGCGCACCGGGAAAAGAAGAGGAAACGGCGATCGTTATTTCAGTCTTATAACTTCGCTACCCCTCCCCCACTCTCCCCTTAGTTTGATCAGTAATTTTCCAGCCGGGAAATGTTTTTGCCCTCTTCTCTGCAAACAGTGCCTTTTTTTTTTTTTTTCAAACGTGAATGTGGTGTTCGGTATCGCTTGCTAAAACGTAGGCTTGCGAGGTGTTTAGTTTGGATTCAGGAGCACACAGCCGGGCGCCGCCCGCGCTCTCCACCGAGTCCCCTCACCAGTGAATGCTGTCGATCCCGGCCGGCTGTTACCCAGGAAACTAGAGGAGGAGGACTGGGAAAAGGGTCGAAGACCCAGCATTAGGCCGAGTGTGCCTTCACACCCATTGGGCGCTAGTTGCTTCGTACTTTTAAGTCGTTGTCACCTGACTGAGTCCGCGGTTCCGGTACCTATTAGGTTTCTTCAGAATATTTGTTCTCCCTGGTTTTTCCACTCCTTGCCTACCATAGAAGCATTCTTGGAATGCATCTCGTCCAGTGAATCCACTGGGCCCTCTCTGCCAAGGCCAGGAAACCCTCTCTCGGTACAGAGAGTTGGATGCTCTTGAAGATGACTTCTGTCCTCCAGCTCAGCGTTGGCCGATGGCTCTGAGGGCCTGCGGTGGGCGGGGGAATCCTTTGGAAGGGAAACTCGGACCCTCCGTCTCCCGGCCTAGAGGGATTCAATCCCACTCCATCCGAGCAGGCCAGTTACTTTAACTCTGAAAATACTGCCTTTTTCAAAAGGAGGAGCCAAAAAAGGAAAACACCTTCTACCTCCTGTCCCTCCCCTCCTTTCATTGTGATGGCAGAAATGTATTGGGATGCTAAGACTTGAGGATTGCATGGCAAAGTTATTCACTTCTCCAACAAGGCCAAGGCCAATGATCTTGGATGAGTTTTGGTCGGCAGCCCTCCTCTTGGGGATGTAAGTATGTGTAAGTCAGGACTTAGAATTTCCAACTTAGGTAGCCAGTATATAAGATTTTTTGTTTTGCCTTAGGAACTCTTCCCCTGCAACAAAAGTAAACACCACAATGAAAAGACAATATCACACCGATGAATTAAATCATAATGTCACATAATCAAGACAAGATTCTGAAACTCAACTAAAAAGATGAACTTGTAGTTTCCAAACAGCCTTCTGGAGGAGGAAAGCCAGTGCCTCTTCGTGACAGGCAGCTATCTGGTTATTCTTCTGATTGCATCATAAAGGGAAATCTCTGTATTTGCTCCAGATTTCTAAAAGAGGTAAGGAACTTCAAGTTCAAAAATCATCTCCTTTCAAGGCAGGTGCCTGGTGTGACAAAAGGGTATGACCCTCCCTCTCCTCAGAACAGGTAGGTCCAGAAGAGTTAAATCCCTGCCCTATATAATTTATAAACATGAGGCTGAGTAAACCTTTGATGACTAAATTGCACTCTAAAATAATAATAATAGAAGACACCCTTTAAAGAAGAATTACATACTGGTGACTTTATTTCAGCAAACTGATATTACAAGTTTTGTGGTATGAAAGTTAATTATTAATGTCCTTAGAGTTATAAAATAGATTTTTTTTTTCCAGCACAAACTGCGTTAGTTGGCAGAAGATGTGGTGGAAACCATTAGTGCTAGGGGATTAATGTGGATCCATGGAGGGGTGTGACAGACTGAAGAGGCTACGTAAATGTTTCAAGTGAAGGACCGCAGCCCAAAGCGGGTACTGGATCTGGGCACAGCACCCCAGGGAGCCTGCTGCACCCTGGCATGGGTGTCTGTGCCTAACTGCCCCAGGTCTCAGGGCAAGCTGTGTTTTGAGAAAGTGAAGGCAAGAGATGATTTGAGAATCCAAACTGCTTTGAAATGAAATCCCTTGTGGTAACAGAGGGGCTTGCAACTCTCACAGGGTAGCAAAGCTTTTCTCAGCCTCCAGCTTCCATCTCCTCCCATCTGTTTGTAAACGCTGGTGTCTCTTTCACCTTCATCTTGTGGAGAGGTTAAGAAAGTGGGCTTGGGCAATAAATTTCCTGGGTCTGTGTTCTAGCTAGGGAAGTTACTTGACTTTCACTTTGCCTGTTTCTTCTCCTATAAAATAGGAATCTTAGTAGTACGTACTTAAAGTGATGAGGAATATAAGTGGGATCATCCAAGTAAAGTGGTTAGCACAGAACTTGATGCTTACTACATGATAGGTATTGTTATTGCCAGTGTTCTCCATGGCATTGGAAGCTTCATGAAGACAGGAGCTACTGTCTTGTTCACTGCCATATCCTCAAGTCCTAGTACAGTGCCTGCCTAGCACTTGGCAATGCTCTGTGTTTGTTGAATGAATGAATAATGTAGTCTTCTTTAAACAGTCCATTAGTAGGAAGCTAGTCCTTCCTTTCATCTCTCAACTGCAGGTTCATTAATCCCCTTTCTTGTCAAGAACTTCAACCCACCCAGATTCTTATCATGTGTCTCCTTATGTTATTTCATCACTCTTCACCAGCCTTCCAAGCTAGAAACCTAGATTCCCCTCCAACTCCTCCTTCATTTTGTTTGGGCTGGGCATCCGGGCATCCACAGAGTTTAACCATGTTCATTCCTAAATATCACCATAATCTTTTTCCTGCTACTGAGTCGTCAGGTTGCCTTGGTTCAAGCCCTTGTTTATAGCTTTTAATGATTGCTGTAGCTTCCAAACTGTTGTCCTCCTCAGCCTCCCCCACAGTCCTGCTGGAATTTCCCTGCTAGATCTAATCCATTTTGTTCACAAATCACCACTGTTCTGCCTCTATTCACTGCCATCCCCCAACTCCCCCCCCACCCCCCGCCAAAGCTCCCCTTTGCCTAGACAATCAAGACCAAACTCCTTAGGCTGATGTACCATCCTCTCCCTACTCTGGCCTCAACAAACTTTATAGGATCATTTCTGGAGACTGACCTCACCCTCCCTAAACTTTAACTGCATGTTCTCTCCAGTCTCCTAAGACCCAATGTGTATTTTCATTAGCTGTTTTTACTCTGAAATGCCTTTTCTCCTCTTGCGACCCTCATTGTCTTCAAGCTCCAGCGCCCCTCTTGTCCCTTGGCCGTTAGGCCCCATCTAGGTGAGCCCTGTTTCCTCTGAGCTCTAATAAAACTGTGTGGTGACTCTGCCTTGCCACTTACCCCGTGGACTGCCGTTATCTGGTTACATGTTTGTGGCTCTGTTCCTCTCTGGCATCTTTAGGGCAAACGCCCAGTGAGCCAGTATTCATTGTAGAAGAAAGGGAGGGAGCAAAACTGCCTTGGTGAAAGGATTCCGGGAAGCCCGGTCCTTGTCAGTAACGTTCCTCTCCTTGAGAGTTCACTGGCTTGGCGCTCTGTTTTCCAACCCCTTCTCTTTCTCCCCCCGTTTCTTTTCTTTCTTTGAAAAGTTTTGGGAAGGAGACAGAAAATAACGTCCTTCATAACTGTCCTCTCAAAACAGTTGGACAGAAGGAGAACAGCCCTCGCCAAGGCACTGTAAATAAGACAAACTAGAAAACACAAACAAGAAAAACCAAAAGCCAAACCCAAACCAAATGGAGAGTCACCTCTTTTCTGTAGCCAAATCCACTGCCTTTCAAAACACGAATGTTAGGTATTGAAGTTTTTAGAGCAGATAGTGAATCACAGACATTTAAAAATCAATTCTCAGAAACTTAATTAAAATCTTTTTCATGAAACTTTAGATTTGATCACTTAAGTTACATTCTTAGCCCACAAGATTTAGGCCTTACACAGTCTTTAAGCTATTTAAAAAGAAATCCTAAACTTAATGGGGTTATCTTAAAGATTTTGGAACTGTTCTGACAGCCTTATGTTAAATTGGGCTTCTCAGTGTCCTCAGCTTGTTCTGAGATGTTAAGAAGATAAAAAATAGAAACACAAAAACAAAACCAAAAAACCCCTCTTTTTAAGTTGTTTCTTTTTAAATGTCAAGTACAGAGTAATATCTTTTAAGAGGAAGATAGTACTAATACTTCTCTTACCAAAGAAATTAGGATCCAGCATTTACCATCTTTATCTAGTATGTTTGTTTTTAAGGCCACAAGAAGAATCCTCTGATACTATATGCATTTGAAAGTAAATACAGCATTTAAAAGTAAATAAACTAGCAAAGAATGGAGATCAGAGAAAAACCTGTGGCTGGAATTTTCTCCTTGACTTGGTCCACCAAATTTTCTTGGCCTGGTAAACTTTATCTGAGGGAGTATTAGCATTGAAGGAGAACTAAGATATTTTCACACTCAAAGATTCTATTTCCTTAATTGTAAAGCCTCAGTACTTCATATTCTTAGACTAAGACAATGTCACCCTTCTGAGAAAACACAATTTCCTGGTTTAAATCAAAAGGAGGCAAAATTTTTGCATTATGGCAAGTGTAGGGATTTTGATGGTAAAAAAAAATGAGTGCTTCACACCCTGTGAAAGGCAAACAAGAAATACACAGTTCTGTGTTTAATTTTTCTACTCAGTTCATGGGCCTGACAAAAGGATATGTTATTTTTGCCAATTTGACATTAAGTACTTTGAGCCAAGGAAATTATTAAAAAAAAAAAAAATGACAATGTATTTGATTGCCCTGTGGTCGCCTTTTTTCCACAAACATTGTGTTTGTTAATCAATTTTAATGTACTGGCTGGTGGGGAGAGTGCTAGGTGGATGGCCAGTGCCAACAGAATAAAATAAAAAGCCAAAATAATTTCTGGCAGCAAATATCTTATATGGTGCTTGACACATTTTTTAAAGTCGATAACTCAATCTAGACACATGTACTTCCTATATCATGGGATGGTCAGAAGCTTCTTGAAAAAGGAGGCCCTCGAATAGTTACCTAATCTTAAAGGAATTCCCAGCATTTTAATAGAGATTCAAGAAGGTAATCTGTTCAGACTACACACAGTCCAGGTTGTCAGTTACTTGCATTTTTCTGGTTGCTGCATTTTCCCAACAAACAGAGTGAAGTGTTGATGGCAAATGCTGAACTGTTGAATTCCAAAGCTCTGTGTTTCGTTTAGCAAACTCGATTTTCTGATAAAATAGCAACTCATTTGGGCTTCTTTAAAGACAAGACACTGTCTTTGGGCTATCTGAGTGCAAATTAAAGTGTCATTATCTGAGTTTAATTCTGTGTGCCCTCTTGTTATAGTTCAGCAAAGGGTCTTGGCAGAATTCATTGGGTTATGGAAGATAAAGGAATGGTTTGGGATTGAAAGTAGCATAGTCACTATGGGGGAGATGGCTGGGATTACCACTCAGGAATGTGGATTCCAGGCCCTCTGCTGTCTCTTACTAGCTTGGGCAAGTTATGTTGTCTAGCTGCACTTTACTTACCTTGTCTGTAAAATGGATCTATGAATGAACCTACTCCCCAAAGCTGTGTGCAGATCAAATGGCCGTGAGAGCTACCGTTACTGTTCATTTCTGCCCCCTAGTAATGAAACCTGACAGTTACCCCAGTTTGGTAAGCTTGAAATCAGTTCTGCAGTACACAACCTTGGGAGGTGATGCAGTATCTTGATTTGAAGACTAAAGTATTTTTTCAGAGTATTTTCCCCTTCAACTATCCCAACATTACTGCAGATGCAACAACTAAGGACCCAGGCTCACCTAAAACCTCAGAAAGACACTGTTTTAAGTGGGCCAGGTTTAAATTAATGTGGAGATCACACTTCCTGGATTCACACCATGCCTTGCAAAGGCCTTTTTTGGCTGTGTCAGATCTAGAAAGATAATGACCTTGACTCTTCATAAGCCAGTCAAGAGTTAGGTTGGACAGAGGAGAGTTTCAAAGTCAAGTTCACCACTGGAGAATTATATACCAGTCCACAATGTTAGCAAAGATCTAACCTTGTCTTTCCTGGGGGAGTACTGGAAGAATTTGCTCTGTTCTCTCTCCAGGAATCAGAGGGAGCAGGATGTTCAACTAATATTAACAACACAGCTCTCAGACTGGGCACCAAATATGGAGCTAAGCACTTTCTACGCAGCAAGTCATTTCATCTCCACACCACCTCTCTGAGGTTGGCACTGCTGTTGGTGACAAGATTGGGGGTTTCAGGGTCAAAGACCCAGGCAGCCTTGCAGTGATGCAGTTTGCTGGCACATAATAGGTACTCAACTGGTGTTTGTTTAATAAGTGAACCCCTTTCACAGTTTTTAAAAGTACAGTATAGAGATATCACCTCACACCAGTAAGGATGGCCAGCATCGAAAAGACTAAGAACAACAAATGCTGGTGAGGATGAGGAGAAAGGGGAACCCTCCAACACTGCTGGTGGGAATGTAAGCTAGTTCAACCATTGTGGATAGCAATATTGAGGTTCCTCAAAAAAACTAAAAATAGAAATACCATTTGACTCAGGAATCCCACTCCTTGGAATTTACCCAAAGAATACAACTTCTCAGACTCAAAAAGACATATGCACCCCTATGTTTATTGCAGCACTTTTTACAATAGCCAAGATATGGAAGCAACCTAAGTGTCCATCAGTAGATAAATGGATAAAGAAGAGGTGGTACATATACACAATGGAATGCTATTCAGCCATAAGAAAGAAACAAATCCTACCCTTTGCAACAACATGGATGGAGCTGGAGGACATTATGCTCAGTGAAATAAGTCAGGCAGAGAAAGACAAATCCCAAATGATTTCTCTCATCTGTGGAATATAACAATGAAGCAAAACTGAAGGAACAAAATGGCAGCAGACTCACAGACTCTAAGAAGTGACTAGTGTTTACCAAAGGGGAGGGGTGTGGGAGGGTGGGTGGGGAGGGAGGGAGAAGGGGATTGAGGGGTATTATGTTTAGTACACATGGTGTGGGGGATCACGGGGAGAACAGAGTAGCACAGAGAAGGGACATAGTGGATCTGTGGCATCTTGCTGCACTGATGGACAGTGACTACATTGGGGTCTGGGTGGGGACTTGATAATATGGGTAAAAGTAGTAACCACATTGTTTTTTCATGTGAAACCTTCATAAGAGTGCATATTAATAATACCTTAATAAAAAATTAAAAAACAAAATAAAATAAAATAAAAGTACAGTACAGAGTGTCAGGTCAGGTGTGGCTGTGTGAGGCAATCAGTGTTTCTGGAGCCCACACAGGGAAGGCAGCCTGTGGCATCATGATTCCGTATGTGGCCTGCCCTGAGTCAATTCTTGTTTGCTCGTGTATCAGCCATGCCAGGCTTTCCTGAGTCCAGAGTTCTTAGATGAAGTTCTCCAGAGCAGAGCGCAAACCTCTAATCTGCTCAGATGGGAGGAGAGCAGTCACCCAGCTGCACAGGGCTGGGGATGAACTTAAGGCCTAAGAATGGGTGGATGGGTGGATCGGTGGATGGGTGGGTGGGTGGATGGATGGATGGGTGGGTGGGTGGATTTCCTGACTGCTGCTTATATAGGCTTTCAAGCAATAATCCTATTTTCATCCTCCTATGCACCTTACTTTATAAGTACTGGGTGTCTCCACTTCCCGAGCTTTCCAAGGATCCTGCACCTTGAAATAAGTCTGCTTTATTTTCTACTTTCTCTGACTGCAGTTTGTGGCCATTTGTCCATCGACTTCTTGTCTCCCACTCTCTTTATCTTGATTGGCTTTATCCTTTTAATACCTTTACTATCACTTGAATCAGGTTTCAGAAGGAGCATTGGAAAACATTTGTTTAATACACCATGTAAAATCTTTTATTATTTTACTTCTTGAAGTTAAATTTTTTTTCTCATTTAAAAAGTTAATGCTTGCTTATTTAAAAACATAAATCAATAAATGTGTTTCAATGAAAAAAAATCCATAGCATACCTATCCAGATAGGTATGAATAAAAGTTTAGTATATATATGTTCAGAATTTTTATGCATATAAAAAATAATAAAATTCATGTTTTGAACATGGACTGTCATTTGCTCACATCTCTAAATTTGCTTTATTTTCACTTAGCAATGTACCATGGATTTCTATTCATGTTAATACATAGATACACCTTGTATTAATAAACATATAGTTCTCCTAATATTGGTATTAAATCAATCCCTTTTTGATGGACATTTTGATTTTTTCCAGTTTTTCATTACTATAAAATTCCCATGTGCACCCTTATAGACATATTTGCTTATTTCCTTAGGCTCAATGAATAGAAATTGTTTAACAAGGTTAATATCAACCATTATCAGATTTTTCCTCAAAAAATGTATATTACTGTCAACAAGATCTCAAGGTATCAATTTTCTGTGCAGCATTAAATACTATGATCTTGTCTGTTTGCTACTCCTTTTAAATACTGGCGTCTACATACATCACCTTTTGGGCTAGTCAGCCTTTTATGGCAGTTAGTTTGCACTTCCCCCAGACTTGGAAGATGTGGAAATTATATAATGTTATAATGTAAAAAGAGGCTTTCACTTTGCACATATGGAAATGGAGGCCTACGGCACAGAGGTGGTTTGCCCATGCTGCATGCTGGCAGAGCTAGGACTACAGAGCACGTGTCCTGACTCCTGGCCAATTCCAAGCCTTCCTTGCATCAAACTACATGGAACCCCTATAACCTGTGCTTCCCCAAGCCCTTTTGTAAGCCAGACCCATGGGCATCCAGTGGGGATGAGAACCACCATTTTCAGAGTACCTTCTAAGAGCCTAAACCTGCCTCAGGTACTTTGCATATATTGTGACTACAATAATCCTGTGAGGTAGGTATTACTAATTCCTTAACAAAGGAGGAAATGGAAGAACTGGATATTGAGTTAATCAAATTAGTAATCTGTGCCCAACCCTGAGAAGATTTAGCCCTGGGGACTAGATTAGATTTGTTTTAGAGTGAAACTATGGCAGTGTGAGAATTGGATTTAAAGGGAGGAAAATGGGATCAGCAAGACCCATCTGTCCTCCCTTATCCACTCTGGATAAAGGTGTGGTTTCCTGGGAAGACTGAAGACATTCTGATACTTCCTCCCCACAGCATACACTAACTCAGGCTTAAGAGAAAAATCTAGCAGCATAAGCCAACTTCTCAAAACACCATCTAGTTGTTTCAGGATTGTGTGTTGTTCAGTGTTGAGCACAAGGCGAGCGCACTGCTTGCTGGCCGAGCCCCTGTTCTGGAATGACTGAGCTGTCCAGCATGGCCAGTGTGTAAATGTCAAGTAAACACGAAATTGAAGTGCAATCTAACTATTGTGCTGGGACTGTTTGCTTTAGATATAATAGTCGGCAGAAAGGGAAAAGGAGAGGGAGGGGAAAAAATACATGTCACTTCATAAGGCAGATCTGAATGTTGTGAGCCCTCCCTTGGGCACCTGGAATGTCGTAGAAACCAACGTCAAATAAATAAAGAGCCTGCACTCCATGCTGTTGCAAAAATAAGCATGTCCATTTGCTTGAAAAAAAATTTTCAGATGAGGGAACATTTTCCAGTCAATCACACTGCAGCAAAGTCATCCTGTTGAATTTGTGACTCACAGGCTCTCTGTGTCAATAGACAGAGAGTGAGCCCAGCGTTATGACTTCACTGGGAGATGAAGCAGAAGTCGGGATGAGGCAGGGCCAGCTGTAAAACAGGGCCTTAAGCTCTGACAATTAAATAGCCGAGGAAAGTTTGGCCTCTCACAGGCTGGCTTCTCACATTGTTGTTCCCTTGATCTCAGGCTTGTCTCCTAGAAAAGAACTGATTTAACATTGGACTTACTTCATTCTTTCCTTGCATCAATATTAATGAAGGACGTGGTCATTGTAAGGGGATGATTGATGGAGCATCTCCTTTGCTTTGTGCTCTGTGCACATTATCTCATTCTGTCCTTGCAGCCATGCTATGAGGTGGCTGTATTTATGTTATTTTATAGATGAGAATATTGAAGCCCACAGAGGTTAGGCACCTTCGTAAGCTTCTGGCCAAGGATTCTAACTCAGTGCTTTCTGGCTTCAATTTCAGACTCAGTCCATTTTTTGTCCCCTTTTGCTGTCCTACCATAAGCCAGAGGCTAGCCTTGGCATTGGGGCCCCTCAGATCACTGAAGGGTAATTCCTGCCCTCAAGGTTACTCAGGGCCAGCCAAAATACTCTCGTCTGATATTCAAGACCACTGGGACATAATCAGTATAGGTTGCCTGAAACCAGTAGTTTTTTAAGAAAACATGGTTCGAAGTGGCTTGCTGCTTGTTTTCCAAGTTGGCACCATTTACAGATGCCTCAGAAATGCCTGAGGGACAGAAAAAGCACTAAGAGAGAATAGATTGTAGATAAACTAAAAGCCGCTGTCCTGAAAGCAAAGCTTGCAGCCAGGGGGCTGTGCTGGCTCGCTTGTTGAGGGGAGGCAGTGGCTTGATGTTTGGTCTTGTGTAGCCGCAGAGCAGGGTGGGCCGGGGTGTGAGGCCTGACCATGCAGCTGGAAGGCCTGGCCTCCAGTCTGCGCTCAGCTGCCGTGCACGCAGGAGCTTGGGCCAGTCATTCGCTCTGTGCGGGGGACTCTTCCCCTGTGATAGGAAGGAGGGCATCAAGCAAGGCCCTTGAGGCTCCCAAGTAGCAGGATTAACCTGGATGATTGGGTCTGTTCTTGACTTTGGATGCCCTCAGCTTAGATATTCACAACATAAGCAGTGAAAGAAGCAGCGAAGCCATCAGCTCTCAGGCCTGAGACATTTTGTCTTCTTCACTCTCCCTACATCTCTGCTGAGAACTGCCTTGTAAAGTAGCTTTGATCCTTTAAAACATCTGTTGTTGGCTTTAAAGCAGGTCAGAGAGTGGCTTTGCCTTCATTTTAATGTACCGCTGCTTCTTTCTTCTTGTTCTTTTCGTGGTCTCCGTGTTCTCCCAGTTCTGAGAAGCTGTCAGCATAGGTAATGTACTCCCTGGTTGCCTTACTCCTCTTACAGTTTCAGCCCTTAACGTTTTTCTTCTTGATGGCTGGGAAAATTCTTGAAAGGACACGGTCAATACTTCTGCTGGAGTATACTTTTTAAAAATTTATTTTGGCTCTCTGTTGTTTGTCAAGCCCTCAGCGAGCCCTGTGAGTGAGATGGCTCCCTTTACCATTTTGAATTTCTCCCTTTCTAGTTGGCAAGCTTCACGCTGCGGCTGTAATCTGCCTGCAAAACAAACAGGAGAGTTTACTCTGGTCTCTGTGTCAACCATCTGCCCACTCAATGGATACAACAATGTAAGTGCTAGAAGGCCAATGGGGCAGGGTGGGGTGTGGGGAGATCCATTCATTTGATCATACGGCTGATACTTAGAGAGCACCAGCTGTGTGTCTGGCTCAGAGCAAGGGACTGGGAACATCAGTGGCAAGCAGAGATAATTGTGATCCTGTCTGTTGCCAGGAGAAAGACATTTGATCAAATAATCACACACATAACTGCAAACTGCAGAAATTGCTATGAGAGAGGATATATGATGTAGGAAAGCTTGTAATAGGGAGAGCTGGCCTAATTGGAGTGTGGAAGGATATATTCCCCAATAAATGATTAAGACAAGTATTTATGCCCTTACATTTCTAGACTCACACGCCTCAATGGTATTTTTAAATTACTTTATTTTTTAAAGTCATTTAATGCCCCAGGCTGGGGACTCAGGGCACAGAGATGACCAAGACGTTGCCTAGGGAATACACCCCTGAAAGAAATTATAATACAAGACACCAACTGTTGTAAATAGCAAGCAGGGTGCACAAGGTTGCATGGGAGCCTGGAGAGGGAAGGATCAATTCCTCTTGAGGTGTGCCTGGCAGGAGGGAAGAGAAGGGATGCTCAGGAAGAACAAAGTATGGAGGTGGGAGAGTGTAGGCTGTGTAGGTGGGCTGGTATGGCATCCCGTGGGGCCAGAGTAGAGTGCGTAGGTGAGATTGGTTGTCTTTGGAAAAGTCATTTGGGGACAAAAATTGAAGGGCCAGGGTTATGACTTACCTTAAATCAAAAAGTTGCTTAAGACCCACATATCAGAGCTGTGTTTTTCACATTTCCAGTGGTTCCAGAACTATGGTAAACTTTTTCGTATGGATGTATTCTACCAATCCTAATACGGTTAATGTTTTTCTTTAAGTCCACTCATTCTCAAAATATTTTTAAAACTTGAAAACATATTTAATAAAGCTATTTGCAATATAACAATTTGGATGTGCTGGCTCAATGTTTTGCAACAGAATACAATAATTGTATAACGATTAAAATAAGTGTTTCTACATGTGCCATACAAAGTCATCTTGTGTCCTGTCAGTGGTACGTGTATTCCACTTTGATAAAAACCATCCTACCACAATTCTAGAGCAATTTAGATGTTAAAAACCAAAGCTTACTGATTTCTTCCATTACTCATGTGGTATATTCAGTGACTGAGCAGAATCTCTTCTACCTAAATTGCTGGTTTCTGAGACTAGCAGGTAAGGGCCATTTCATCCTTCTGCCTTTGGACTTGGATTCTCCTTTTTTTTTTTTTTTTTTTACCTCATTTTCTCCCATTTCTGTGCTTCTGAAAAGCGTGCCCCGGCCATGCAATGACAGTCTGCCAATACACAATCTCTTGTCATCCCCAGTGCTATAGCTTCTGTGATCAGTTGTCTGTTTAAAACATGCAGCGTTTTTTTCTGCCCATGAACACTCCTAAGTAAACAGAAGGGATTTGCAATATTAAACATCTCATCTGAATTAATCCTCAAAACAGTCCTGAAACAGTAGTGGTTAAAGATCCTTTCCACAGATGGAGAAACTGGGTAACTGCTGGTCTCAGGGCTGAGAGGCCAACCGGAGCGGGCTTTGACCCCAGGATTGTCTAGAGGTCCAGGGCCTGGGGCTCTCTCTTTGGCTTCTAAATTCATTTGGGTGAACTTTGTTCCTCTTCCATTTAATATGTGCTAATACTAATTATGTACAAAGTGCTCGGCTATATGAAGGGAGATTCACAGAAGTATATGAATGACATAAACTGTATTCTGGGGGAGTCAGACATGTAAACAATTGTGTTTTTAAACAATTATGCTTAACAATTAAGTTTAATTTTTAAGCTTAAAAATGAATTGATTTTGTATTAGCTAATGCATGCACAAGGTAAAAGATTCAAGTCGTTTATGAAAAATCTAAGATTAAAAGCAAAACCTTTTCCTATTACTCCTAAATACTCGATCTGTTCTACAGATGAAACCACCATGAATAACTTATTTTTACTTTTTACTTTGCCACTCTACAAAGACTTTGAAGTGACTCACCATAAACAACATGTTTTCTTTTCCTCTGCAACTTAATAATGTAGAAATAGAAAGCCGAGCCCATTGAAAAAAAAAAGGAAGCTAGCATGCAATACAGTTGCTATGACTGAACATCAGATCTGCTTCTTGGCTTCCTGGCAGCCAAGACAAAAAGGGAGCAAGCTGAGTTCCATTGCTCTGATTATTATTACTGAGGAAGAAGCCCTTTGTTATTTGGGGGCCTCAAGCCTCAAAGTCCTCTTCTCACCTGGAACCCACATAGGGATATTGAAGGACACAATAATTAATGTTTTTGGCAACAGCTTTAGCACAAATGCCAGTTGTGAAACCTGCCACTTCTTGTGAAAGGTTTTAATTAAAGTCAAGGGCTTAACACTGAAACAGACATGGGTGGGGGCTTGGCTGACCTGGCTCAGCACCCCACTGAACACAAAGCGGAATGGAATAAAGGGCTAGTGAGGGCTGCAAGGGAGGCAGAGCAGGACCGCAGAGGACTCTGTGATTTATTTGCAAGTTGAGCAACGGAGAAAGCCTTCACAAAGGAGAAAACTCTGGACTGGGCTTGGAGGAATAGGGGTCAATAGGCAGAGGAGGGCCTACAGCGGAAGGGCATTCCAGTTTGAGGAAATAAGTGCAACAGCTCCAATAAATGAAAATGCCTGGCCTGTTTGGGAGATGTCAAACTGTTGGGGATTGAGAGAAAGAGATTCTAGTAAGACTTCCATTAAAGAGGATGGATTTGCTGCTTGGACGTTTTCTAGGTCTTCCGAGACAACTTTTTGTTGAGTTAAGCAAAAATGAATGAGAATCAGATGGGCCACATTTCTCTTGAATGCACATGGGCTTCAAAATGAAGGGGGAAAAGAACTTGACAGAATGTGTCTTGGCTTTTGCCAAACCCAAAATATTTGAAAAATCACACAAGACACATCTCGAACCCAAACACATGCCTGGATTCTCCCACTTCTAATTGCAGCTGCAGCAGTTTCATAAAATGAATTGTGTACAAGAAAATGGGGTCTGAATGGAAAAACCTCATTGACTGATGCCAGGCAATTAGCCAGTTTGCCCTTGAGAACGTACACATCTCATTGCCCTTAGAGAAAGAGGGAGGGCCAGTGTAGACTTGCTAATGAAGCTATTGATCCATATTGATACAGCTGTCCTGTAGAACAATAATAACCCCATATTATTTAACTTTATTGTATCATGTATAGAAAGAACTCCGCATCTTTTGTTTCTCTCCCTCTCTGTCTCCCGGTTCTACATTTCAGAGTGTAAAAATGAGAAGAAATGTGTTTTGCATCAGTCTCTATTCACATGAGTGGAGACTGAATGAGAGATGGTGGAAACAGGAGAACAAGATCGCTAACATACTATTTATTACAATTCCAAATCCTTGGCTTGAGGATCATGGATGTTTGAAAAGTGGAAGGAATTTGAGGCCCAGAGAGGTTAACTGATTTGTCCATGGTCCCCAGCTGGTCAGTTGTGGAGTTCCAACTCAAACCCGGGCCCGTGACTCTGGTCCTCTCATACCTGGACCCCCGGGCCCCTGACTCCTGTCCTCTCATAGTAAACACATTTTTGTCAGTTGCAGGAATGGAGAATACAAAGTGGTTTCTCCCCTATATTCCTCCCCACTCTCTCCCTCCCTCCCTAGGTTGCTTCTCTAGTTTTGGCTCTTTCTCTCTCTCTCTTCCACCTGGCAAAAAAGAAAAAACACTTGATGTTTTTATTTGATCCTACCCATTCATATTTTGCTGCTGCTTCATTTACCTGGACTATTGCAGTAACTCCCTAAATGACCCGAGTGCATCCACCCTTAGCCACCCTCCATGCTGCTGCCAGAGTGATTCTTTTAGTGGGAACTAACCTACCACTGCCCGTCTTTTGCTCTCCTACGTAGCCATGTTCAACTCTAACAAGACTGGCCATCATTTATGCTTCCAGGAGCCCCATCTCCTGCTGCTTCCAGCCTCAAACTTTATGCTGACCACCATGACGGCTTGTAGCTTCCACCACAAGGTAAACTGCTTTTTGTTCGTGTGCTTGCCTGTGTTTTTTGCTTGCTTGCTTTTGCCTGGGTGCCTTTTCTATACTGTTCCTCCACTGGGGATGCCCTTTCCGCCCATCATTTAGTGTCCCAAGGGGGACTCTGGGAAGGAGGTTTCCTTCTGAATCGGCTTTTCATCCTCAGCACCTGGCATGAAAACTGGCACCCTGTAGATGTTCAATAAATATTTACTGGATGAGTGTATTCTTGACTCATGAGCACAGTCCAAGCTGCCTATCCTGTCATTCACTCATTCATTCATCTGCATGACCTCCTTTCATCTTTGAAGAAAGCCCACTGACAGGGTGCTATTCAAAGGATACACACTGGACAGTTGGACAATGTTATATCAATATTGTGGCAGTTGGTAAATAAATAGCAGCTGTCCCGAGTGCCCCCCATCACACTGGTCCTTCCCCTTGTCCTCCCTAAGATCAAGCAGCTTAAGGGTTAACTCCAGGCACTGTGGGGGTCCCCAGGAACTGCTAGTGGTGGCTGCTGTCAGCTCTTGCCAGGGGGGTGGTTTCACAGGCCCCATCCAGCTCTGAAGCCCAGGTGACCCATCAGGCTGGTGATACCCCTGCCGGTGACTCCAGGGCTCTTTCCAGGCCACTGTCAGGCCTCCATCTCTTGCCTTTTCTCTTCTGTGTGATGTCAAGGATCTGGGCTGGTTGAACCCACTGGAGTTTTGACAAAGTCATTTGTGTACAGAGGGAGGCTCAGGGTAGCTAAGTGTCAGAGGCTTGAGAATGGCCTCCCAAATTTATCTAAGCTTGAAACATAACACCAAGTAATGTGGTCTTCCCTTCCCACCCCCCGCCATAAAGACTGTGTATGTGTGTGTGTGTGTGTGTGTTTTGCCAATTCAAATCAGCCAACTTAAATTTAGTCCAACTGATTCAAACAAAATGACATTCACACAGAGACACAGTGGGGCATTTCTGGCCTGAACATGTAATTAGCCTCCTTAGGTTACAGCTGTTTCCTTGTCTCTCACTGTCCAAAAAATAGAGTTCCACTTTCAGTGTGCACTCCACTGAGGAGAGTGGGGCAGCCGGAGACAGGTCACAGAGCATAATATTCATGGCTGTTTTTGGACATGGAGTCCAATTTACACATAAATAAACACATACTTCTAAGGGCTAAGGTTTTGTGCTCAGAAGCGGATTGTGTCAGCCTGACTAGGCTGAACATGTGGAGATTCGAAGGATTTCACATCTACCTCCTATCCACCCAGCAACTTCATTTCTGGTGCTCTTGTCTGCCAGGAAACCAGGCCTTCCTTCCATCCGCTGATGCTGGTCCCCCACATCCAGCACCCTCCCGAATGACCTTCTACAGCACGGCCTTGGAGCCATCCTGTCCTTCTGGAAGCCTTGGACACATGTGAGAGGTCCAGGGAGATACAGAAATGCCCACTCTTGTTTTAGATCGGCCTGGGGCATATCACAAACCAGGAGCAAGCCTGCAGACATTGACCGAATAACTTCTGTGTGTCAGACACTAACCTGGGAGAAAGGGATGGTCTGTATTTCTTTGAGTTTACGACTCTTTTTTTTTTTTTCATATGTTAACATCTTTAAACTGGGATAGGCATTACAATCAACGGCTCTTGCAATTGCTGTTGGACAGGTACTAGTCACCATCTATTAATGCCTTAATCAATTGAATTCATATATAAATATATCATATACACAAGGTGCTAAGTGCTATCAAAATCTATTTAGAAGTAAGTTCAGAAGAGCTTTTTCACTAAGTCTAAAATAGAAATTGCCAGGGGTAAGAAGGCACTGCGTCAGGAGTAATTGGCAGCATTTTTCTTTCATAGTGGTACATAGAATAATGGTGAATATAAATATGTTGGCAGGCTAAATTTGATGAAATATAACATATGGGAAGATGATCCCCTGTGGTCCTCAAGGAGCTCATGTTTTAGTAGGAAGAAAAACACCTAAGGAGTTAAAGAGAATGTAGCAGGAAGTGCTGTGGTAGAGAAAAGGATGGGAGGCTGTGGGCAGACAAGAGAGAGAACAGACCAGGCAGAAAGAGCCTGGGAAGGCTTTGAAGGGGAGGTGGCATTGGCATGAGAACTTGAAGGCTGTCTGGCAGCTCATCAGGCAGAGAAGAGGAAAGGATGTTCTAACCAGAGGGACATGTGCGAAGGTAAGAATGCTTCCCATTGGGGAAAAGATGGCTATTCTGGCTACAGGTCAGGGCTCGAGAGTGAGAGGCATTCTGGATGTGCACTGAAGGGGTTTTAGTTTTGCTCAGGGGAGAGAAAGAGCGAGTCTGTGCTTTAGAATGGTACTTGTCTACATTGTGCCAGCCAGGCGTTGAGGATAATTGCTGTGAGGCTGGGGTGGCACTGTGGGAAGTGGTCAAGCAATGGAGGGATGGGGGGACCATGGCACAGAAGCAAGGGCCAGGTAGGAGGCTAGGGTCTTGCTTAGATGATTCATCCTGTTTGGTTCTTCCAGCCACCCTGGGAGGTTGGAAGTCTCATGCCCATTTTACAGTCAAGCAAACTAAGGCTGGATGAGGCACAGCGGTTTGGATCAACAGTTGAGTAGGGAGATCAGAGTAGTACTAAGGGAAGAGCAGCTGACTGACTGTCGAGCGGCCTCAGAAAGTGGCCCAGCTGTGGAGGGACACTGTGGCCTTAAGGTCTGCTCCAGGGGCCTGGCAGGATTAGAGACCAGAACAGGGCTGCTGTGACAGGGACATTTGTACTGTATTGTATCATACTGGTTTGTATTATACCAGACCACATCGTATTGCATACTGATTTAGCATGAAAAGTAGGAGTGTCGTGGTGAGGATAGCAGCTGGGTCCCCAGCATTCTCTCCCACTAGAGAACATCGGCAGCCAGAGTTTGACCAGAAGACTGCCTTGTGGTCCTGGAATCCAAGCAGGAGGGCAGTTACGGGCCTTTGCTCTTTAAAGATAACAGCTCCAGACAGCCTGGTGTATCCCATTCCACCACTGGGAGGGGAAGGCTCAAACCCTGTCTGTGAGGGCCGGTCTCCCCTGCACAGTGCTGGGATCTCTCTGTGTCTTGCCAAGTCTTTGCTGGCCTCTAGGCCACCCAGCGCTCTTTTCCTTCCTGACCTTATTTCCTACTTCCCACTTGCAATCTCCTTCCAGCACTGGCCTCCTGGCATCCCCCCACCTCAGGTCTTTTGCATCTGCAGTTTCCTCTCCCTAGAATGCTCTTCCCCAGACATCCAAGTGGCAGATTCTCTCCATTTCAAGTCTTTGCTCAAGTACCAACTTCTCGATGTAACCAGTCTTTCAAATATTGCAGTGCTCACCTTCTAAACCTGGACATCTCCATTCCTCTTGCCAACTTTATTTTCTCCATCTGACAAGTCACTTATTTTACTGAGCTATCATTTTTATTGTCTGACTTCCTCCCTAGAATATAAACTACACAAGAGTAGGACTTCTGCCTGTTTTGTTCACTCTAGATCTTCATACCTAGAGCAGTGCTTGGGGCACATCAGGGTTTAGTAGCCATTTGTTGAAGAATGAATGAATGAATGAATGACTCTGCTCTTTCTGTAACTCCAGGGCTGACCCGCCTTCCCTTCTTGCCCCCAGCCACTTCGGATAGGCACATTCCTTCTTTAGATATCTTAATCCTGAATCAAGTTTTGCTTTGTTCTGAGTCATCCTATCTCTTCTAAGCTTTGCATATCTTCTCCCTGCTGCTTCAGGGCATCTCCTACAGCGGTCATGTGATTGGCCTGGGTGCAGGGACAGTGGCATCTTTGAATGAGGGCCTTCTGACCCACACGCAGCCCTCCCTGCCTAGGGCCCTGGAAGGGGTAAGAAAGGTCAAGAAGGATTTGAGAGTTCTAGAAGGAAGGTATGAGGAGGTTGGGTGAAAGGAGCAGAGCTGAATAACAGGGGCAAGGCCATTACTGGGGCTAGAACATCAGGAGCAGCAGTGAGTCATTGGGGGCACCTGTCCCTCCGTGCACTTCTGTTAAGGTCAAAGCTCATTCAACAGAAGTGAACTCCAACTGAGCAGCTGGGAGCTGACATGTTTTGTGAGGGCAGGAAAGGTTGGGACCCAGAGGTCCACAAGCTTTATTGGACGGGACTTGTCCAATGAGGGTCCAGGGCTCAGTGAGGAGGCTGCACCCAGGCTGCAGGCCTCTCCTCCCAGAAGGGACTCATTTCTTCCAGCAAACTTTGTACCCTCTGGGCTGGAGGAAGTCCTGTCTAAGACCCCTGCAGCCACCAGAGTGTCCTAGACCCAACACTTGGCTTTGTAACAGCTCGTTAGCTGTCTCTTTAACTACACAGGGAGATCTCAGAACAGGAGGCGCCCATTGCAATACTCCCTTTTTTCAGAAACATTTTCTTTTTAGAGCAGATTTAGACTCACATCAAAATTGAGCGGAAGGCACAGAGATTTCCCACATACCCCTTTACCCATGCATGCACAGCCTCTCCCATTGTCAACATTCCCCACCTGAGTGGTACATTTGATACAATTGACTAACCTACATCATCACCCAAAGTCCACGGTTTGCATCAGCGCTCACTTCGGTGTGCCTTCCAGGGGTGTAGACAAGCGCATAGTGACACATGGCCTCCATGACAGCAGCACACAGAGCATGCTCACTGCCCTGATAGCCCTCTGCTCCACCTCGTCGTCCCTCCCTCATTCCTCAGCCCCTGCTGACCACTGATCCTTTCACACTGTCTCCAGTTTTTCTTCTTCCAGAATTTCATATAGGTGGAGTCACACAGTAGGTAGTTTTTTCAAATTGGCTTTTTTTGCTTAGTAATGTTCATTCACATTTCCTCCATGTCTTAATGGCTTGATAGCTTATTTTTCTCTAACACTTGAATAATATTCCATTGTCTGGATATACCACAGGTTCTTTATCCATTCACCTACTAAAGGACATACATAGTTGTTTACATTGTGGTACAATATGCATACCATAAAATGTACCATTTTAACAATTTTTAAGTATATAGTTCTGTGGCATTAAGTATACCCACACCATTACGACCCATCACCTCCATCCATCTCCAGAATTTTCTCATCTTCTCAAACTGAAACTCTGTATCCATTAAACAATAACTTCCTATTCTCCTGTCTCCTCAGCCCCTGGTAACCTCTATTCTACTTTCTGTCTCTACGAATTGGACTGCTCTATGCACCCCTTATAAGTGGAATCATACAATGTCTGTCCTCTTGTGACTGACTTATTTCACTTAGCATGTCTTCAGGGTTCATTCATGCAGTAACATTTGTCAGAATTTCATTCCTTTTTAGGGCTGAAGAGTATTCCTTTGTGTGCCTACATACACCACATTTTATTTATCCATCTTCTGTCAGTGGACTTGGTTTGCTTTCCCACTGCCTTATCTTGAGTTGTTTGCCTTTGTGTTCAAAATACTGGCTAGTTGTTCAGTGAGTGGGTAAATGGATGAACAAAACTCCAGTGGTACCTTGAGGAGGTCTGGAATGAGGGGAGTTGAAGAAAGCTCCCCATTGAAGTAAGAGGTGTTGGCCAAGAAAGCTGCTCTTACTTCAGGGCAGGAGGAAGATGATGAGGGAATTTATGCACATTCAAGACCTTCGTCACTTCCCGTGCTGGTTTCTGTTTGCTCCTGTTTCTAGCAGGGATGAGCAGTAACATCCTCAACACTCAAACGGTCTATAGGTCTGTTTTTAGGGAAAACATGGAACCAAGGACTGAGGCATAGCCATCAATTCTCAGAAGAAGAGGAGCTTCAAGGTCAAGTGCAAGAATTTAGTATTTATGAAACATCTGTGAGGTCCAGGCATTGTGCTGGTCCTCATCCACCTGGTTTCCCTGATTACTCCTAACAAGCCCTGAGGTCAGGATTCTCCCTTCAGGTGCTTCCTGAAGTCCAGCAAGGATCAGAGCTGGCCCAGGTCACACAGCTCTTAGTGTCACACTTGGCCAGCCACTGATTGCTGTGCTCTTACCTCCAAACCCACTGACTTTGAGTAGGCTAAGCCATAGCTATCGTTGGCATCTGGGAAATATTTGCAAGATTCTAGGACCAGCGTCCAAGGCCTGGCTCCACAGAGTCCTTAGGGGCTGATGTGAGCTCAGTCAGGATGAGTACCTGGACACTGTGTTCCCAGGGTGAGCCAAACATCCTCTCTGGCCCTTCATCTAGGCTCCCTTACGTTAGTTATGGTGGCCTCCGGAAGGTCTGGTGGGTGGCAGGTTTAGAGGCCAGCAGGTCTGGGTCCTGACCCTCGGTCCCAAGTACTCCTTGCCTCCCTCAGGAGGCCTAAGATGGCCAGGGAAGGGCCTAGGGTCGATTGGAAGTTGTTCTAGAAAAAGAATCTATCTTCTACTCCCTCGTCCTACATCCTTGTCCCCATTGTTGGCACCTGGGTCCCCCCTCAGGCATCAGGAAAGCAGGTGTCACTTCACCTGACTCATCCTGGAACTGGCTGTTTCCCAGCCGTATGTCCTTGTGCAAGTCACTTATCCTTTATGTGTCTCAATTTTCTGTTCTCTGAAATGGGGATAATTATTGTACCTACATTACAGCATCCATGTAGGCTTTAAAGGAGTTAATTCATATAAAGTGGTCAACATAGAGTCTGTAAATGACAGCTCAGTAAGTGTTAGCCTTCATTATTAGTAAATCCCCTCTAGGTGTGTCTTCTCCTTCCTGTCATTTTTGTTCATTGAAATACCATTGATCTATTATCTTGTATTGGTTTCAAATATACAACACAGTGGTTCAACAGTTACCCATATTATTAAATCCTCATCCCCACTACTGCAGTTACTATCTGTCAACATAGGAAGATGTTACAGAATCATTTAGTATATTCTCCATGTTGTACTACCATCCCCATGACCAATTTATATTATGATTGAGAATTTTTGTGCCCCTTTAACTCCCTCACCCTCCCTACCCACCAACCCCAACCCCTCCCCCATGTTAACCAATAGTCTCTTCTCAGTGTCTATGAGTCTATTGTTGTTTATTCATTTTATTTTGTTTTGTTTTTAGATTCCACAAATAAATGAAATCATATAGTATTTGTCTTTCTCTGCCTGGCTTATTTCATAATACTCTCTAGATCCATCCATGTTGTTCCAAATGGCAGGATTTCTTTTGCTTTTTGTTGTGGCTGAATAATATTCCATTGTGTATATGTACCACATCTTCTTTATCCATTCATCTATTGATGGACACTTAGGTTGCTTCAGTATGTTGGCTGTTGTAAATAATGTGGCGATAAACATAGAGGTGCATTTATCTTTTCAAATTAGGACTTTTGTTTTCTTTGGTTAAATTCCTAGAAGTGGAAGTACTGGGTCGAATGCTATTTCTATTTTTAGTTTTTTGAGGAACCTCCATACTGCTTTCCACAGTAGTTGCACCAATTTACATTCCCACCAACAGTGTAGGGGGGTTCCCTTTTCTCCACATCCTCACCAATACTTGTGATTTCTTGTCTTTTGGATAGTGGCCATTCTAACAGATATAAGGTAACATCTCATTGTGGTTTTGATTTGCATTTCCCTGATAATTAGTGATGTGGAGCATCTTTTCATGTGCTTATTGACCATCTGTATTTCTTTTTTGGAGAAGTGTCTGTTCAGGTCCTCTGCCCATTATTTAATTGGGTTAATTGTTTTTTTGGTGTTCAGGTGTATGAGCTCATTATATATTTTGGATGTTAAACCCTTATTGGATAGATCGTTTATGACTATATTCTCCTATACTCGAGGTTGCCTTTTTGTTCTGCTGATGGTGTCCTTTGCTATACAGAAGTGTTTTAGTTTGATGTAGTCCCACTTGTTCATTTTTTATTTTGTTTCCCTTGCCCAAGAAGATGTATCCAGGAAAAAATTGTTTATGCTTATGTTCAAGAGATTTTTGCCTACATTTTCTTCTAAGAGTTTTATGGTTTCATGTCTTACATTCAGGTCCTGATCCATTTTGAGTTTGCTTTTGTGTATAGGGTTAGACAATAATCCAGTTTCATCCTCTTACATGTAGCTGTCCCTTCCTGTCATTTCTACTGCAGACCCGTTCTCCTGCAACCTCCTGCACGAAGTCTTCCCTGATTCTGGCTGGAGGGATGGTGCCCTCAGGTTCTTCTCACCCTCTTATTAGTGGTGGTTGTTATTTGTGGCCTGAATCCTCTCCCTTGCTGATTTGCAAGCATCTTTGGGCCAGAGGATGGCATTTTCACCATGCTCCAAGTGTGTTTCTCCTCTGTTCCCACATGGCTTTTGATCTTGAGGTCATGTGGAGGTTACAAGTGCTGCACAAGATGAGGAGACCCAGGACTCAGTGGAGAACTCAGTGTAGTCGGCTTGGACATGTACATCTCTGTTCTGTGCTCTAGGTTCTCCGTCTACAATGAGGGAGCTGGATTCAGTGACTTCCAAAGTCCTCCAGGCCTGACGCTTTTATAAATAAACAGAAGGCACTAAATCTTTCTGAAAGTAATTCCTCCCATCTGCCCTCCAAAATTCCAAGTCAACATCCATGTACTCATCATTGGTCTTAGAGCTTTGGTATTGGAGTCACAGAGACGTAAGGTTGAACCTCTGTTCTTAGTAATGGCGGCTGCAGGCAAGAAACTTCCCATTTCAGGGAAATTTCCTTTCTTTGTCAGTACATTGGGGATGATCAGAAAAACCTCAGAGTTATTACAGAGGGAGATTTATAAGAGAGACTTATTAAAGGGCTTAGTATTCATAGAGTCACTTAACTGTAGCTGTTTTCTCATTCTCCAAAAAATATGAGAAGCAGAGAGAGACACCTATAGCTCCACTTTTGACTAAAAGTTTACGTAAACAAATAAACAATTGTGTTTAAAAGTGGGATGGGGTGGGGAGATAACCAGTCATCATTAATATGCTAATTAATTTTACTAATGGTAGTCCTTAGTTTTCAGGACACACTTTATGGCATAAGTATGCCTTAAGGAATGGCAGCCCCCTAAATAAAGCCCTTTCGGGACCGTGCCTTCAACCATTTGACTTGGAACCCTTCATCACCTGCCCTTTACTCCTACTCTTCTGTTTCAGGCTCAGACCTACACAGCTATCTAAAGGTAGGACTGAAGTTGTGTTCCATTAAGAAAAGTGATGGGCAAAACTTGCCTTAAAAACCAACTGTAACAATATTGGCTGGGATCAGTCCGTGCCAGGCACCAGGATAAGAGCCTTGGATGCACTGTCTCCTTAAATCCTTTCTGGTGCTCTCTGCAGTAGGTGTTACTATTCTCTCCACTTCACAGGGGGAAAACCGAGGACCAGAAATATCAAGACACTTGCTTGAGAGCTCAAGGGTGGTGTAAGCAGAGAAGCCAGGAGTTAAATGCAGTAGTCTGATTCCAGGTTCTCCGCGATTAACTACTGGGCTTCATTCCCTCCCCACAGAGGATGATGCCTACAGCCTAGGGAAAGCCGGCAGGATGAGACCAGCTAGGGGGGCCCAGAGAAGGGTTGAGGGCTGACAGCTCTCTCTGCCTACCTCCTGTGCATGTGCTGTAACCCAGGCATCCACCTTTTCTCCCACACTGTATCCACAACTGAGCCTCCTGCTGTTCCCATCTCCACTCTGGCCACTCTGAGTCAGTCTGCCGTCTGTCCGGCCGGGGAGATCCTTCTGATACCACATCTCACTATTCAACTATATCATCCAAACTCACACAGATGAGTAGGGGAAATGTACATTCTTCAATAAGTGGTACCGGAGCAACTGGCTGCCATTCAGGAAAACAACATTTATACACACACACATACGCTTGGAGCTTTGCCCCACCCCTCATGCAAAATATACTCCAAGCGATTCAAATATTTAAAGATAACAAATGAAACCATATTAGAAAAAATATATGAACATTTATAGAATTTTGAAATGGAAAGAGCTTTCCTACGTATTTTACAAAAATACAGAAGTTATAACAGATGGACAGATTTCACTATAAAAACATTGAAGATTCCTATACATAAGGGGGAAAAAAACACCACAAATAAAATTAATGGGGAAAACCCAAATATTGGGGAAAATATTTGCAATGTATATAACAAGTGAAAATGTCCTTGCTACGTAAAGCCTTCTTTCGAAATTATAAGAAAAATTTAATGGCAAAGTGGACAAGATGTGTGAACTGCCAATTATGAAAGAATAAAAATGACCAACACATGCATTAAAAAATTTAGTGTCAGTAGTGCTCAAAGAGATAAGTGAAACAAGACACTATTTTTCACCAATCATGTTGATAAACAGGGTCTGTATATACCTCTGATGGGAGTGTATGTTGGTCCAGCCTTTAGGAGGACAGTTTTGCAACTTGAACCTGCAAAGAAATAAAAATGAACATAACTTTGAGATCTAGGAATTCATTTTGGGAACACACTTAAGAGTAGTCAGAAAGCTTTGTGTCTTTGGAGGAGATAAGGATCACTACATGTTGTTTGTAGCATATGCTGTCTGTTCCTCTGGGAGCTTGTGAGCCCAGCCTGGTCAGAAATGAGTCATTCCCAGTGGTGTCCACAGGATCTCACAATGGTCTGAGTAGAAAATACAGTATTCCCCCATATCCTCAGTTTCACTTTCCAAGGTTTTTGTTACTCTCAGTCAGCTGTGGTCTGGAAGCAGATGATCCTCCTCCTGACCTCGCCTCAGAAGGTCAATGGTAGCCTCGCTCTAGGCCGTGATGCTGCGCCACTTACCAGCTCATCTCATCCCATAGCCGTTTTATCATCTTACATCATCACAAGGAGAAGGATAAGCACAGTACAGTAAGATATTTTGATAGGGACAGAGAGACCATATTCATATAATTTTTATTATAGTATAATTGTTCTATTTTATTATTAGTTACTCTAGTTAATCTCTTACTTGCCTAATTTTTAAATGGAGCTTTATCAAAGGTATGTATGTGTAGGAAAAGCCATGACAGATGTATATATATATATATAGGCTTTGGTACTATGCACAGTTTCAGGCATCCACTGGGATTTTGCAAACGCAGCCCCTGCAGACAGGAAGGAGCTGATGTATGGCTCAGGGAGTGTTTGATGCCTGGTGAATGGGTAGGAGAAAAAGAACAGCAGTTTGTGCTTGGTGGTAACAACTGTGGAGGCTTCCTAGCCACCACCCTCCCGGTCCAGTCCATTCCCCTGGGAGTTGGGGGAAGAGAAAAATTGGGGCAGGTCCTATTAAAAAAAAATTAAATGGATAGCCCAATATTTACTACCCTCAGAAGTGAGTGACCGCTTTTACTCCATGTTCTTAAGGACACTAGGTATTACCTTGCTTTCCCATTTTAGCAGTTCTCTTGAGAGTCCTTGGTAGTTTTAATTTGCATTTACCTAACATGCCTTTTCATATGCTTATTGGTCTTTTGCATATAGAGTGTGTGTGTGTGTGTGTGTGTGTGTGTGTGTGTGTGTGTGTGTGTGTGTGTGTGTGTGTGATGTGCCTGTTAAGTTTCTCCTCTTCCTCCTTCAGCACATTTTTCTATTGGGTTGTCTATGTAATTGATGTCTAGGAGTTCTGTAAACATTTTTGTTTACAAGTCTTTTCTTGGATGTATTTTTCTAAATATCTTTTCTCAGTCTGTGCTCTGGGTTTTTCAATTCCTTCATGGTGTCTTCTGATAAACAGTTCTTATTTTTAAAGTCATCCAATTAATCAAATTTTTCCTTTATGGTTAGTGTTATTTATGTCCTCTTTATACAAAAATTTCACCAACCCCAAGTCATATTCTACTATAGATACATACACACATACATATATTTAAAACAAAGTGTTATTGTTTCACTTTTAAAATTTAGATTTAAAATTCATCTAGAATTGATTTTAATGTGTGGTTAAATTTTTTTTCATGTATTTATCCAATTGATCTGTGGTTACCCAATTTATCCAATTGATCAGTTACTGAAAACATCATTCTTTCCTTTCTGCATTGCAGTGCACTTATACCATCAATCACGTAACCTGTATTTGTGGTTCTCTCTCTCTCCATCCATGGGTCTATTTGCGTTCAAACCATACTGTCTTAATTACTGTAGTTTTATACTGTGTAGCAGTGTAAGGCTTCCAGCTTTGTTCTTCAAGATTGTTTGGAATATTTTCTGGCCTTTTGTATTTTCATATAAATTTTAGAATCGGCTTGTCAATTTCCACAGCCACCTTAAAAACTGCTTGGCAGTACCCAACTACAGCTGAACACTTGTGCACCTAGGTAAGTACTTAACAGAAAGAAATATCCAAGAATGTTCAAAGCAACTCTATTTATAAGTGCCCCAAATTAGAAACAACCCAAATATCCGTCAACAGTTGAATGGATAAATAAATAACCGCGCAGTCAGAGTGGAATGTTTTGCTGCAAATGAGGATAAATGACCCAGCACTACTCAAAACGAGGTGGTTAAATCACATGAGCATGATGTTTAATACAGTAAGTCAAAACCAAGAGAGTGCATACTGTGATTCCATTTATACATCAGCAAAGCTAAGATACAATGTTAGAAGTCTGGAAAGTCATGTTGTGTGGGGAGGAGGGGTCATGGTGCAGGCCTTTTGGGGTGCTCGATGCATCCTCTTTCACTTTGTGAACATAGGAAGGCTTAGTGTTTGCAGGGAAATTTGTCCTACCTATGGCAGGGGTAAATATCAGGACAGATATGAATACAGTATGGTTACTGTCCTTAGCGGAGTTTAGAGTTTGGGGACAGTTAATGAGTGCTAAGTAGGGTTTCAATTACTGTAGTCAAAGAGCTGTTGTTTTTGAAGCCAGGAAATAGAAACATGAAACTAATGCGGCAAATTGCATTTTTAATTTGAAACAAGGTTAAGTTTAATTTAAGGCCTGACTTAATATTTCCTTGGAACTCTGGGGTAGTAGGTATGTTGTAATCTGGAAGGCAAATATAAAAACTCTAAAATCTCTAATATAAAGAAAATTGCTACATGGATCTCTTTATCCTCTATTCTTGGGTACACTGGACAAGTTGCTGACCAATGTCGTTGATTAGATGTGGCTTCACCGATGAACTAGTGAAACGTCGTCGTAGTTGATAGAAGCAAAAACAAGAAATTTCAAATTTCTCTGGATAGTAAGGAATTGCCAAAGCAGCCCCAAAGGACGTGCTACTCCTAGGTAAATTTGGATGGGGAGGTGGTGGTGGGTATTAGATTCTATGAAGCAACCGGGAAGAGGGAGATGGAATTTTCTGTCTAATCATTGGCAGTTTGGGGAAATCCCAGAGGACCAAATGTTCTGGAAGAAAGTTTGTGTAGTCAGAATGTCCCCAAATTAGAACTCTCCGTTTAATCTGGGCCTTCTGGGTCCCTCTGGCTTCATGAAGGGCAGTTTGATTGCTTCCCTAGAAATGTAAACTAGCTCAATCCTACCAAGTGTGGGTGAAAGGGAGGGAGGACTCGGTTACTTGTGCAATGTGGACTGGTTGTGCACTGTTGGAATGAACTGCTATTTTGAGGCTAATTTGTGGTAACATATCTTGGCCCTGTGGAAGAAGTGTGCAATGGACAGGATTCTGGAGGTGTACAGACAAGGATCCAACCCTGCCTTGGCCATTTACAGCTTCTGTGTCTTTGGGATGCCACACCACAACTTCTCTGCTGCCTCAGTTTCCTTTTTGAAAAATGAGGATAATAATGGACACCTTGAATCACACACACCTTGTGAGAATGAACTAAAATATTTTTGAATCCCCCAGCACAATCCCTCAGTCTGGAACATAGCAGGCCTTCACTCAATGGTCATGGTGTTACAATGGTTTTCACAATGCTTTCTGGCTGATGTCGGGCTGGACAGTAAGTGCAGCGCTGAACATCACCTTTTCTAGGTCACTCTGCCCTCAGTTAGAGTTCACACTGAGATTCCACTGAGATGACGTGCAAAAACAAGCAAAGCTAAGTGATGTGCGGTGTTAGAAGCCAGGGAAGTCATGTCATTTGGGGAGGCTTGAAGTCATGTTGCAGGCTTTCTGGGCGCATTCTCTTTCACTGTGGGTATTTTCTCTCTACGTATCATGAGCCAAATCACCTGTTCACTTAGAGCTGGCAAACAATGGAAAATTGGTAGTTAGGCAAGGAGTACTGTGGGCCTCTTAATTGTTCTGTTTCTGCTACTAGCCTTGAAAACTCAACATAGTATGTTTTGTACTTTCTAAAAAAAACCAGTGATAACCCACAATGAGAAATACATTTTGTCTTTAGCACATATGTGTTTATAGTTGAAACAAAAGTCTCACAAGACAATACCTATCACCTATTAACCTCAATGCCCACAGTTACTTTATATTCCAAACTCTTGCATTTCATTTATTTTAAAAATGTTCGTTGCAACCCTTGGTATTGATTTTATTACCCAAAAGTGGACTGAAACTTGCAGAGTAAAGACGCTGCTGTCACCCAGTCCCTGATTGCAGATGGGGGAAGTGAGGCACAGAGAGGGGAAGGGGAGTTGCTTAAGGAAAGGGGTGGGTGGCTGAAGCCTGCTGCAGGGGTCCCAAAGCTCTAGCTCTTTCCACCAGCCACTGCACGGAGATGCATCTACCGTGTGTAAACAGCGACACTCCTAACACCATAGGCTGGGAGGGATTTTTTTTTTTTTTTTAATTCTAAAAAGATCCACAAAGGCTCTCAGGTACAGCCTGCTCTAGAACAGGCCCATTGCTAAAAGGCAGTGCCAGGAAATCTTCTCCTGGAGCTCAGAGCCCCACCCTCACCTGCCAGATGTAGGCAGAAGCCTCACTTTTTCCAGGTAGCCATTAGCACTGTCCATGCTGTGGTCAGAAGAACTAGCTGTTCTTCCTGAGGAACTCTGTGGTTCTGAGATCTTGTCCTGCTTTCTGCAAACAGCGGGAAGCAGTACGCCAGCCTGCCCCCAGGCCTGTCACTGTTGGCAGAGCTAGGATGGCAGACCTTCCAGGGGATTCCGCAGGGATCACAGGGTCTACAGGTTGCACTTTCGCCTCTGTGGGAATGCAATGCCTGGACTTCATTTTGGGAGGGTTTCCTGAATCCCTCCTCTGCACTCTGGGAGAATTTAGCGCTCTTTCGTTACTCTTTCCTCATTCTGTTTTGTTGCTCCCTTTCTGATCATTCCATCCTAAGAGATAGAGAGCTCTTGGTCATCCTGCTGCAGGCGCTGGCCCAGTAAATGTGGGTTAAATCAAAGTGAGCTGTGCTATTTCCCGAGAATTTGTTTCCCTTGAGCTAGATTTTGTCTTTTGTTTTTATTCAGGGCAGGACATGGTCTTTCAGCCTTGTATTCTCAGCTGCACCCAAGCCCAGATACGAGATCTAAGTGTCCATGTCAACGTGGAGGCTTATGTCTGAAGATGCACAATGCCGATGTTGCTGAAACCAAGCTTACAGTTTTCTGCTATGGCAGGAGCCTCTTGTGCCCATTGCTACCTGTTCCTTAGCCCAGGCTGCCATCTACTCATTGGCTAAAATGCCTGAAATTTTGCCCAGGTTACACGCATGCACAGTCAACTGGGAGGTGGGGAATCGCTGAACTGCCCCTTACCAAGACCCTCATCACTGGCAATTGGCATGTATTCATTTATTCTTCTCTTCTTAAATGCTTGAGTGCCTGTTAGTGTTCCATTGCTGGAGATCTAGAGGCCTGAGTGAGACAGATAAGGTCCCTGATCTGATGGTGTTTACATTCTAAGGAAAGAAAGGCACATAATAAACATGTAAACAAATGAGAGATAACTTTAGATAGTGTACAAGTGTTATAAGGAAAGAAAAGAAAAATGATAATGATAGAATGATTTGGGTTGGTTCCTGGAAGGAGATAACATTGATCAGAGATCCCGAATTGCAAACATGCAAGTATCTGGTTCAGGTGAAAGGATTCGAGGCTGGAGGGGGTGGGGGGTGGGGTGGGGCTGCGAGTCAGGGGGGTGGCTAGCCCAACATGCTGGATGAGGTGCAAGCCCACAGAGAAAGGAAAGACCTGAGTCCTACCTTGAGTACTTCTGTATTCAAAGAGGTACTTTTAGGCCCCAAGAAGGAGCAGGGATTTTATTTCAAACTCCATGGGAATCTATCACTTCAACACCTTTTGGACCTTTCTCCCTGCAAACTGCAGATTTCTGTCTCCACCTGCCTGACACTTCTGAAGTATTTTGAAGGCATCCTCAAAACCAAGGGCAAGGCTTGTCTTGTCTTTTTTTTTTTGGTTATTTATTTATTTATTTATTAAGGTATTATTGATATACACTTTTATGAAGGTTTCACATGAAAAAATAATGTGGTTACTACATTTATCCATATTATCAAGTCCCCACCCATACCCCAATGCAGTCACTGTCCATCAGTGTAGTAAGATGACACAGATTCACTATTTACCTTCCCTGTGCTACACTGTTTTCCCCATGACCCCCCCATACCATGTATACTAAACATAATACCCCTCAATCCCCTTCTCCCTCCCTTCCCACCCACCCTCCCACACCCCTCCCCTTTGGTAACCACTAGTTCCTTCTTGGAGTCTCTGAGTCTGCTGCCATTTTGTTCCTTCAGTTTTGCTTCGTTGTTATATTCCACAGATGAGAGAAATCATTTGGGATTTGTCTTTCTCTGCCTGACTTATTTCACTGAGCATAATGTCCTCTAGCTCCATCCATGTTGTTGCAAAGGGTAGGATTTGTTTCTTTCTTATGGCTGAATAGCATTCCATTGTGTATATGTACCACCTCTTCTTTATCCATTTATCTACTGATGGACACTTAGGTTGCTTCCATATCTTGGCTATTGTAAATAGTGCTGTGATAAATATAGGGGTACATATGTCTTTTTGAATCTGAGAAGTTGTATTCTTTGGGTAAATTCCAATGAGTGGGATTCCTGGGTCAAATCTATTTTTAGTGTTTTGAGGAACCTCCATATTGCTTTCCACAATGGTCGAACTAGCTTATATTCCCACCAGCAGTGTAGGAGGGTTCCCCTTTCTCTGCATCCTGGCCAGCATTTGTTGTTCTTAGTCTTTTCGATGCTGGCCATCCTAACTGGTGTGAGGTGATACCTCATTGTGGTTTTAATTTGCATTTCCCTGATGATTAGTGATGTGGAGCATCTTTCATGTGCCTGTTGGCCATCTGAATTTCTTCTTTGGAGAACCATCTCTTCATATCCTCTGCCCATTTTTTAATAGGGTTATTTGCTTTTTGGGTGTTGAGGCATGTGAGTTCTTTATATATTTTGGATGTTAACCCCTTGTCGGATCTGTCATTTACAAATATATTCTCCCATACTGTAGGATGCCTTTTTGTTCTGTTGATGGTGTCCTTTGGCAAGGTTTGTTTTTTCTTTTTGAATTTAAAGAATATAACAAACTGTATCCTTTGTGCAAACATTTCAAGAGATAAAAGAAAAGCAATCACCTCCCGTCTCTCCACCCTAACTAGCAATATAATTCTCATCTTTAATATGATGATGCATTTCTTGCCAATATATGTAATTTTTATGTATTTCATTAAGGTGAGAGTGACCCCTGGTATGGAGCAAAATATATATAATTTACCAGTTACTACATTCCTTCTCTTCTGTCTTCCTTTGTCCATCCGGCCCACCTACCACCTACTGAAACATTGTTAACCTTTACACAGGAGCCAGGCATTGTGTGAATTAAGTGCATTATCTCCAATAATCAACATAACAACCCTGTGAAGTAAGTACTATTATTATTCTCATTTTATGGAGGAAAAACTGGAGGCTCAGAAAGATTAAATAAATTGCCTAAGATTATGTAAATTGTCATCTCTACAGACACAGGTAGGATTTGAACCTAAAAAAATCAACCCCAAAGCTACGGTGCTCTTGACCCTGATCTAGAACCCCTCCCTGAGGCTCTATCCTAACAAGAAGACTCCACCAACTGGGTTCTTTTAAAAGGAACTTCTGCTTCTGCCTAGTTTGGCTGAGAAGTGGACTGTCATTGGGTTTCCTTCATATTTTTATCTCACACACTTACTATAAATAATGCTGATCATTAACATGTGGACAGCTTGTAAACAAAACAGTTAAGTGTTTACCAAGGTCTCTCAAATATATGACCTCACTTGTTGCTCACACAGTATCCATGTGGTATGCCCAGCTGACTGATAAGGAGGGAGGGAAGACAGAGAAGCGAAGTGACCAGCCCAAGGTCGTCTAGATTGCAGGAGTCTTCTTCTGAAGACTAGGAAGACAGGGTGGGTGGGGAGTGGCCGGCGGCTCATGTTATGGGTAGGTACTGATATTCCTTTTATCTTGTCAGGGAATCTTCCTGTGGCAGGCATTACCACAGGAGAGGAAGTGGGGATTAATGTTCTTGATTTGCTTCAGCACAAAAGGGCTGATGCTGTTGTTTGCCCCACGACTTGCCCCAGACCCTTGACTTCTGGAAGCTCTTTGCCATTTGCCCTATCACTATCTCCCAAGGAATCCTGTGAAGTAATGCAGGCCACCTTGTGTCCAAAGTGGCCCAACTAGGACGAGGCAAAGGTGGGCTGCTTGATGCACAGTCCTAGCTTTTCTTTCTAGCACAAGGTATCAATGCTACCTGCAAAAAACCTGTGCAGCCCGTTTGAGTAATAGTTTACAGCTCACAAAGGGCTTTCAGATCTATTAGCCCCAGCGAGGCAGGCGGTCTTGCTACTCTTTGTGCCTGTTGTATAGATGAAGAAACTGAGTCCCAGAGAGTACACGAAGCTAGTGAGTGGTACTGTCAGGACTAGAGTCTAGCTGTATCTAAGATGAAGCCAAGTTTATTCCACACTGTTTCCACTGCACCATTTTAAAAAATAAAAAATAGATATGAAACAGTCAGCAGCTCCCATGTCCCCCACCTCACTCTCAGGATAACCTTGTAGATACTTTCTCCAGGTAGCATCTGAGCATCTGGCAAATGGTGGGATCTCTCCCCATGGCAGCTGGAAATCAGTGAGTGAAACATTTACCAAGTTATTGACATAATGTCTCCCAGTGTTTGTGTAGGTATCAGGCAGTTATAGATTGCTCTTTAACACTCTGTTTAAAAATGAAAATAAATGTGACAATAAGCTCCAAATGGGCCTAATAGAATGTCAAGAATAATCAATACTTGAGTATGGTAAGTTTATAGTTGTGGAGGGAACCAGTGGGGAGCCCTTGGTTCTGTCTGAGTGCACGATGTGGCTGGGGGCCTGCAGGATGGGAGTGAGTTCAGGAGGCCTTTGAGAAGAACTGCAGGAAGGGGCTGGAGCAGGGGTGAGTAGGAAACAGTTAAGAGTTATTAGGCGGAAAGATCACTAACTCCAGGTAGATGATCTCATGCCAGTCACAGGGTCCCTCGTGGATGATACCCAGAGCAACAGCACGGCCACCTCTTAGCTGCTTGTAAAGAGTTTACCTTCTAAGATCAAAGCAGGAATGGGACCAGAGATATGCAAATCCAAGAAGGGATAGAGTAGCTGATGAGAGCAAACCTATCTGGAATTTTAACATATCTTAAGAAGGATTATATCAATCTAAAGGGGGCCAGGTCCTTCCTGGAATCTTGGAAAACGGGATTTGCAGAGGCTGATGGGGTCTCTGCACCAGACCCGAGAGGCTGCTCTACGAGGGGTGTGTAGATGGCTGCTCCAGGACATGTGAGCTCACACCTGCTAACCTTTCAGCTCACATGACTGCATCTGGGCCTCTCCAAGATTCTATTTTACCTGCCCACAGGCAGTTCTGTCTACAGATAGAATATCTGCTAGTCACACCCAGGGGGCTGCTGAGGCCAGGCACCTGTAGGAGCATTTAGGGGGTGGGGATGAAGGGTTAGGGAAGAGGATGGACTGAGCCAGGGCTGTGAGCAGGGAGGGGGCTGGGTGGTCAGGTTAACAACTGGGTCAGGCCAACAAAAGATCACAGTGACCTTGGTAAGAACCGTTTCAGTAGCAGAACGGGCCTGATGCCAGCCTGTGGGCTGTGCAGGTCCAGAGAGGGAGATGGTCGAGCCAGCTGCAGTGAGAACTCAGGCAATAGCAGGAGGCGAATCGGGATGAAGGGAGTGTTATATTGTTTGTGGTGTGCGAGATGAGAGCATGTCGGAATGTTGGCAGGAAGAGCTGACAGAGAGGAATGGGTCATTGATTCCGCAGGGAGAGGAGGCAGGTACAGAGCAGAGCCCCTGAGGAGACTGGAGGGTGGGGGCAGCTCAGGTGGAAGGAGAGAGGCTCAGGCCTGGGGGTGTGCACAGCAGCTGGGGACTCCTTTGCTGAGGCTGAGCAATCCCATTCGGGGTGGGTGCGGCGGTTAGTTTGAGGGGGGGTTGGAGGTATGGAACCAGCTGCTGAGAGAATAGGGGTCTCCTCAGCAGGGGTCAGGAAAAGGCTTCCTAAGTGATGCTTCAGAGCCAGCATGACCCCCACCTAGCAACACGACTGTGAGGGCCAGTCAGGGTGAGGAACACAATCTTTCTGCCCTCCATGACGCAACCATGAATAAGAGGCACCAGATCCCCTCTCCGATGTAAAAGTGAAAGTGATATTAGAAACAGACATTATGAAATCTAGACACATCTGTCTTTCCCTATGTGTCATCTTGCATATGGCTCGGGCAGCCCCGTATCTTTTCCCCAAGGTGGAAAGTCACTGAGGGTGCAGGCTCCTCCTCCTCTTGCAAGTTGGGGTCTCAGTCTCCACACACGTCTTGGGAGGAAAGGGAAGCAGGGTGAAGAGGCGCAACTCCAAAGCCAGGCCGTGTGGAGCCCAGGAGGATAACATTTCTAAGAACTCTGACCTTGGGAGTGGGAGCTGACAGGTGCTCCTTTAGGCAAACCCATCAGGTATAAATAAGTTTTTCTGGGGCCAGTTATTCTTATCACAGGAGTCTTTGCTTTGCCTAATAATGACCAGCTGGGCTCCCAGAGAGACCAAGGTTCCCAGTGCATTTTAATTTGGACTTCAATGTCTGTGAAGAATTCCAGGGACACCTCCTGGTTATGAGGAACATGGGTCACGTGGATAGGCCACGTCCCTCGGGGGGCAGTTTGAGATTAGAGTGGGGGTTCTATGCCTGGAGGTGTGCGGGAAGGAGCTCTTCTGAACTGGGATCTCCTTCTCTAGCAGCTATGTCTGTGCTTCCCCTTCTCTGAGACCTGCTTTGGGCCTAGGTGAGAGAAGAGCAGGTGCCGAGATGCCCCAGTTCATGAAACGAGATGAGCGGTTCCAGAATGGTCTCTCGGTGAACGGCAAATCAGAAACAACAGCTGGAGGGCAAGGCTATCCTACTAAAAGTAAGTTGTAAAGATTATCTAGACTGGACTCGTGATGTGCATGGAGTAGACCTGCCAGTGCCCCTCCAGGGCCAGCAGTGCAGTGGAGAGGGAAGGACCAGAAGGCTGGGGTCTCAATTCCACCACTTTTCACAGTGTGACATTGTCACTCCCTAAGCCTTCATTTCCTCATCCGAGAAGGGTCATGATAATACCCGTATCTTAAAGCTGCTCTGAGGATCGGAGGGGAAATAATGTAATCTGAAGTTCTGTGCCAGTTGAGGCACCCATTACAAAGATTTCTCATAAGTGGAGGTTTCAGATGGTTATAAACTTGCAAGATTTGAGGTGTAGACCACATTCATTTCTTCTGCAAACTTCTGATGTTTCCCTCTGCATGCCAGGCCCTGTGCCAGGCCCCTGGGATATAAAAATGATGAAATGTGAATCTCTGACCTGAAAACTGCTTACAGGTAGTAGGTGAGGGGTGGGCACAGTGATTTCAGCAGAATGTGGTGAGTGTAGAGAGGGCATGAGGAGGGGTGCTCTAGTTTAGGGAGGGGGTCTTAGGTGAACTGAGCTGATTCTGAGAGGGTGAATTTTAGGCTCAGGAAGCAAGAAGGGCTTTCCAGGCATGGAACAGTGTGTTTGGAGAACTTGGAAGAAAATCTATAGGGCCTAACACACGTGATTAGTTAAGCATTTGGAATACGCATAAATAATCATTTCGCATTGGTTCTCATGGTTCTAGGCTGAGGGCATAAGATGATATCTATTGGGCAGTGAAAAAGGCATAGCGCATGCGCCCTGTAGCCAGCTTAGCCTGGGACCATCCAGGCACCGTCACCCGTAATATGCTCATCATTTGATCCCCTTAGGCTGAGTTTACTCATCAGGAAGACAGAAATATTACAACCCACCTTATAGGCTTTTAGAGGTAAATGACATGAAAGATGTGAAAAATTGCTTGAAATACTTGAAGGAAGGAGGAAATGATTGGATGAGGAGTTCAGTGCTTTATGCAACATGTATATTCGTATACACATGATCATATACATATTTATCCTCCCTTCTGTATTACTCCTCCTCCCCCTATTTTGTGGTTCCAGATGGAGGAAGCTGTCTAAGGAATCAGCAAGGTGAAAAAAAAAATTTTTTTAAATTTCCTTTCACAAGTCTTATGTCCTGAATACGTGACCGAGTTACAGAGGTGTAACTGAAACATATTTGGAGAGGTGCAGCATGATGATAAAGAATATGGACTTTAGCATCAGACAGACCAGAGTCCAAACCTCAACACTTCCTAGCTGTGCTTAGGTGCTCTGAGCCTTGGTTTCTTAGTCAGTGAAATGGGGTCTAACACTACCGGCTTCACAGATTACTAATATGCCGTTCTGCCCTGTGCTTTGTACAGGGGTGGGGCTGGGAAGCCTGCACTACACACAAGCGACTAATCCTAACTCCTCCTTCATCAGCATCATCTTTCTGAAATATTTTTATTGTCTCAAATTTTCTTTTATAAAGTTTCTCTGATGACCTTGAAGGCTGAAGTTTGCCCATGCCTTCATTTATTCAACAAATATTCATGGAGTTTCTACTCATGGTAGGCACTGTGCTAAGTTCTGTAAAGTTTTAACTGTGAAAGTATTTGTAGGAGCTCATACCTATAATGCAAGTAAAGTAGTTATTCTGTTGCCATAGGGCTTTGTCAAGTTTCAGGTGCTCTAAATCAGCAATTAATATTGAATCCTCTATTCAGTTCAGAAGGCAAATGTGATTACATTTAAGAAAAGTGTTGGGTACTGGTCTCCCTCTTTTTTTTTTAACCTATCATTAAATTATTATGCTCTGCTTTTTTTCTCACAAAAGAGATTTGAGGTGCCATAACACAGAACTGTCGAAATTAGGAAGACAGATCAAGAGTCATGAAATGTAGTGGAGAAGCTAGTTGATCCAGATATATAATGTAAGAGTATCTGTTGCAATAATGCACACAATTTAGAATGGAGCTTCCTAGGAGCCAAGGAGAAAAGTGAACCAGTCTACCAATAGTCACTTTCTTTGTTCTTCAATAGCAAACTGTAAGAGAGGTTATGAGATACAACTTTAAGGAACATTGAAATGAAAAGTACCCCCAAGACAGAACTATTATTAAAGAAATAGGAATGTCCTTTGTGTGCCTGTCTCCTGTACCAAGAAATGAGAGCTCTTAATGCATTTAGATGATGAGTTAAAGCATCACAGTCAAGTTACCAGGCTTTTTAGTGCTCTGTTTGATGTTGGAATACCTTGAGGAGACTCCAGGGAAATGAAGTGTTTGTATTGTCTTAGAGTCAAGTATCAATTGTCTCAATTGGGCTTTTGACACCTGCTGACAAGCAGAAAGCTGTAGATACAATTATAGGTCAGGTATCTTAATGTTGTTGAAATAGGCAAAATCACAGTAGGAAAAAAACACTAAAAAGCAAAGACAAAACAAAACAAAACAAAAACCCAGACTACCAACCAGTATGTTGACTGAAGAAACATTCATGTTCCATACTGTGTGACTTTAATGGTATTTGATAACAACCAGAAAATTGAAAGACTTTTGTACTATTTTTATGGTTCATTATGTGTAATGTATCATTATGGTGGTTTTGTTCTGATACTAAAGGACAGCTCTTAAAAATACCAGGTGGAAGCTGTGGGCACAGGGCCTCCCAGAAGCTGTAACAATGTGCACCTGGAGAGCAGAGAACTGAAGAGTCACATGTTATGTGAAGACTTGTGCAAGATGCTACAGCCCAGATTTTACAGGTTCCTGTAGGAATTTGATGAACTTGGCATACTCCAGGAATAATTAGTTTAGTTGGGAAACTTGGAAAATATTTGAAAAAAATGAAGGTAGAAGGTTCCTGACAACCCTCTGTTTGATCAGCAGTGGTTTTCAGTAGTGAAGTAATTTTTCCTTTATCCATGAATATTCATTATGCAAGCATTACTGAGCATCTAGCATCTACTATGCATTAGGCCCATTGTAGGGAGTGGTTGTGGCATGGATACAAAGATAAGCCAGCTAGTGTGAGATGCTGGGGCGTAAATGAGCAGCAGTGTGCCAGGTGGCACAGTGCAGGTGGCAGCGAGTGTTACTGGAATCCAGATGAAGAAGGTCTCGGCCTGTGTGAACTGGGGAGGAAATCCCAAAGACAGGAACTCTGGCTGAATCTTGAGCATGAGTTAAGTGTCCCAGGAAGGGAAAAGAGGAAAGGTGTTCTCCGCTTTGAAACAGCATGCAACGAGCAAGTGTTGCCACACCAGAGAGTGTGATGCAAATAGGAAACAACGAGGCCGGTGTGGTGTGAGCAGTGGGACCAGGTGAGGTGAGACCTGAGGCTGGAACCTCAATCTTTAAGTGTGTGGGCTCTGTGGGAGCTCCTGCTGCTGTTCCATAGAGAAGGTGGTCCTGAGAACTTTAGTGTGGATAGGGCTAGATCATGTTTCTGCTTATACCAGGGTCCCTCTTTCTGGGATTGGTATCATTTTGTATATTCAGACTCTGGTCCAATGTGTCTTCTTGGCTGTTGGCCAAAGAACTTAAGTTCTTTGGAAGGTTTCACACCCCTTGAAAACCAGAGGACAGGTTTGGGCAGTTGTCCTTTTGGAAGTCACTGGCGACAGTTGTAGGCATGTCATGATCAGAGCTGTTTTAGAGTGGTCAGCCACGGCCCAGGGCGGGTGGGTAGAGACTGGAGGCAAGGAGGCCACGTGGGATGATGTCCTGTGTGTGGTAAAGTGGTGAAGGCTGGACGGCAGGAGTGGAGAGGAAGGAGTGAATGGGGAGAAGCTACCAGTTTGTTATGGGCCAAGAAGGAACTGAGAGATTCAAAGATGACAGTCATTTCTGGCTTGAACAAAGGGGCAGTTGGTGGCCCAGTTCTTTGAAAGAGGTGGCATTTGAAGAACAGGGATTTGGAGAACACGGTGGATTTATTATGGATGATACTGATTTTATGGGGCTCAGAGGACATAGCCAAATGGTGACTGGATATAAAGGGTTGGAGCTCAGGAGAGAAATGGCAATTATTAGTGAGAGGATGGCCACAGGGAGGACATAAGACCCCGCAGAATGAAGAGTAAGAGAAGAGGCTGTGGGACAAGGACCTGGGGAACAGGGATCCTTCCTGCTGGCCAAGGGAGATTCTTAAAATGGCAGCTCCACCTACTGTGTGACGTCAGGTAAGGGACTGAACTCCCTATACCTTGGTTTGTTTAAGGTAAATTAGAGATAATTGCAGTATGTTTCCCTTGCCATCCAAAAGCAGAGCATGCCTGTGATACGAAAACTGAAATGGTATAAAGCGAAGAAGCAATTACTATTTTGAAAAAGCAACAATCCTCTTTGGATTTCTTTTGGACAGCGAAATCTGGTACTAATGTAGGCTTTGCATGAAAGTGAAGTGGCAATGTGCACACTTTCAGTAGTAGGGGAAACCTGGAACCCTCTGTGGGAGATGCAGCAGGTTAACACATGTGAAATGCTTACCAAGGTGCATGTGGTAAGAGAGCCATATATGTTTGTGACTTTTCTCATGTGGCTGTAACAAAGGGAGTGGTGAGTTTGAGAGTGAACAGAGGACCTGATTTTGAAACCCACCTCCACAGACGGTGAGACTTGGGGCCAACTTCCTGCACCCCTTGGGAGGCTTCCAAACCTTGGGAAGACAGCCAGGGCCCTTGCCCTTACCTGGGTGACATTGAAATTAACTAGTGCCTGGACCCACAGCATCCCTGAGATTCTTATCTAATTGTTCTGGGGTCTGACCAGGGCGTCATGGTTTTGAATATCTCTCTGGTGATTCGGTTGTGCAGTCAAGAAGAGAAGCTCCTCAGAATAGGATCTTGGGGAGATCAAAATGAAGCTGTGTGAAGGGGCATGGTCAGTTCTAAAGTACTTCTGAAACCTTCTCACTGTCTTCCTACGCTAGCTCAGAGTTTTCTCTCTTCCTTTAACTTTAAAAGAAAAACAAGTCTGGTACTGAAAAAAAAAAAAAGAATCCTTTCAGTGCCGGCCATCGGCAGAAAGCGGACTCTTGCTGATGCTTGTCTTTGTCTCCAAAGGAAGCCCAGCCCCACCCTAATAATCCTGAGCTAAGCAGCCTTCTCTGGTCTCCAGGGGGCCCTCTCCAGCCCTCTGGAAGTTCTGGAAGGCAGGATTTGACAAGTGTTTGAATGCCTTCTGTATGGGGAGGGGGAAGAATAAGGAGAGGACTGTGGGGTAGGGGCGCTAACGTGCAGTGTGCATTTCCAAGGAGCAGTGCAGTGCGGGACTCGCCTGTCAGAACACTTTGGGATTCCAGAAAGCCCACTGGAGGGGGAGCATGCTGAGGCATTGAGGGGGAGGCCGGCTGGTTCAGGACCTGTGGCTGTGTGTGCAGAGAAATTGCGTGTTGAAGCTCTGATACTAGGAGAGGAATGTCCACCTTGTTTCAACAGTACTTCATGCACCCCTCTCTCTTCTCCCATCTATTTCTTCCTTGTTATCTTGTCACAAGAATCACAGAGATCATATACGGTCAATTAATACATGATAAAAGAGCCATGGACATAAAATGGGGAAATGACAGCCTCTTCAACAGCTGGTGCTGGCAAAACTGGACAGCTACATGTAGGAGAATGAAACTGCACCATTGTCTAACCCCATACACAAAAGTAAATTCGAAATGGATCAAAGACCTGAATGTAACTCATGAAACCATAAAACTCTTAGAAAAAAAACATAGGCGAAAATCTCTTGGATATAAATGTGAGCAACTTCTTTGAACATATCTCCCCCCGCAAGGGAAACAAAAGCAAAAATGAACAAGTGGGACTATATCAAGCTGAAAAGCTTCTGTACAGCAAAGGACACCATCAATAGAAGAAAAAGGCATCCTACAGTATGGGAGAATATATTCATAAATGACAGATCTGATAAAGGGTTGACATCCAAAATATATAAAGAGCTCACACACCTCAACAAACAAAAAGCAAATAATCCAATTAAAAAATGGGCAGAGGAGCTGAACAGACACTTCTCCAAAGAAGAAATTCAGATGGCCAACAGACACATGAAAAGGTGCTCCACATCACTAGTCATCAGAGAAATGCAAATTAAAACCACAATGAGATATCACCTCACACAAGTAAGGATCACCACCATCCAAAAGACAAACAACAAATGTTGGTGAGGCTGTGGAGAAAGGGGAACCCTCCTACACTGCTGGTGGGAATGTAAATTAGTTCAACCATTGTGGAAAGCAGTATGGAGGTTCCTCAAAAAACTCAAAATAGAAATACCATTTGACCCAGGAATTCCACTTTTAGGAATTTACCCTAAGAATGCAGCAGCCCAGTTTGAAAAAGACAGATGCACCCCTATGTTTATCTCAGCACTATTCACAATAGCCAAGAAATGGAAGCAACCTAAGTGTCCATCAGTAGATGAATGGATAAAAAAGATGTGGTACATATACACAATGGAATACCATTCAGTCATAAGAAGAAAACAAATCCTACCATTTGCAACAGCATGGTTGGAGCTAGAGGGTATTATGCTGAGTGAAATAAGCCAGGAAGAGAAAAACAAGTACCAAAATGATTTCACTCATATGTGGAGTATAAGAACAAAGAAAAAAACTGAAGGAACAAAACAGCAGCAGAATCACAGAACCCAAGAATGGACTAACAGTTACCAAAGGGAAAGGGACTGGGGAGGATGGATGGGGAGAAAGGAATAGGAGTTGGTGGGGGAAGAAAGGGGCCATTAAGATAAGCATGTATAGTGTGGGGGGAGGCACGGGGAGGGCTGTGCAACACAGAGGAGACAAGTAGTAGTTCTACAGCATCTTACTATGCTGATGGACAGTGACTGTAATGGGGTTTGTTGGGGGTACTTGGTGAAGGGGGGAGTCTAGTAAACTATGTAAAGTAAAATAATGTTCCTTATGTAATTTTAGATTAATGATACCTTAAAAAGTAAATAAATAAAATAAAGACTCACAGAGATGTTTTTGACAGCTCTCATAAGTTGGAAGGTTGATTCCTGGAGACTGGGTCCCCAGATTCTTTTTGATCCAGTTCATGCAAGTCATTCCATCCATCCAGCTATCCATTCAGGAAGCCACTCACCCATCTAATGCTCCATCCATCCACCTCCTCTCACTCACCTGTCCTTAGCTCATCCAGCCATCCATTCACTTCCTCTTCAAGTTCCTAGTATCCTAAAGGCTTGTTAATATTTCTATTATGATCCCATGGAGACAATATACTCACCACATCTTAGCTATTTTATTATTATTGTTTCTTAATCAGTTGAATCATTAATTACAAAAAATAAGGGACTTTCTCTATGCCTGGTATTGTGCTAGTTACTAGTGGGAATGTAGTAACTAGCCTGATCGAATTTTGAAGGTTAACATTTTCCAAGTGAATAAAGTGGGCAAGGAGTGGGAAAAGCCTTTTAGGCATAGGGAACAGCTAGTGCAAAGTCTTGCAGGTAAGAGAGGAAGTGCAGCTTAGGGGGAACTGTAGGTAGCTTCTAATGCCAGGGTCGCAGGGCCAGAGACACAGAGCCTGCAGTAGCTGAGATTGGAGAGAGAAGCAAGGGCTGCTGGGTGATGGGAATCTTGGGTTGCTATGCTACGATGTCCAGAGTTGTTGAAGGGATTTCAACTTAGCAGTTGTTATCTGAAATAGACACAAGTTTTCTGTCTGAAGTCAGAAGCAGTTGTCCCTCTAGACTTTGCAAGTTCAGTCAGTGGACAATCTCAGAGTCACCACTCAGACTGGGCCTGGGAGCCAGGTCTCCTGAACCCAGAGCCACTGCCCTCTGTCCACTACGCCACACTATCACCCCTCCTCCTCTGACTCATTCTCCTCCCCATATCTAATCTTTCTCATTTGTCAGTTTTTAATACAGGTCTGTAAACCCTGTCAAAGCTCAATAAATGTTTGTTGAGTGAATCATTCCTTCTTGTTGAAGGTATGTGTATGTGTATGTGCGTGAAAGGCCTCTTGAATTTCTTTGTCCATTCCAGGGCCACTTAGAGTTGCATTGGTGGAAAGCAACTGGGTTAGTGTGGAAAATCAGGGTGTGGGCCTTGGTGCTCTCACCGACCAGCCATGCCTCTTGGCCGAGTCCCACATACCCTTGGGCTTCTGCTGCTCCATCTGGGAGGTGGAGTTGGTGGCTCTGACTGCTTCACAGGGTAGTTGTGAGTTGTGGTAGGTCCATGCCCATGAGAACACTTTACTAACTCTAGAGGGCTGCACATTCATCGGGTGATGTCTCTGCTCCTCACCTGGTTTAGGTAATTGTCATATTTTTTCTAGATCCTGGAAAGTCTCCTTCCTGCCTACTGTAGTTACAGTCCTGGCAGAACACAGATAATACACTGAGGGGTACTGAATAAATGACTTTTACAAAGGGGTGGGGTGGGGGACTTGGGGAAACCCAGAAGCATTCGGACAGTACTTTGGGACTAGTAACAGTGGCATCTCTGCCCACTCTCCTGAGCCTGAAGGGCCAAGGGAGGCCGGCAGGGGATCATATACACACCTCTCTCCCCATCTCCTCCCAGCTCCTGCTATGCCTCTAACTGTGACCCTGACCCAGAAGTGAGGGCCAAGGTTATCACTGATGTAGGCCACAAGTGCACCTTCTGGGACACAGGGCAAAGGGAAGAAGCATGTAGAGCAGATCTGGGGGTCAGACGGGAGGTGTCCAGCTTGCCTCCCCTGCCCACCTTTGTGGTCTCTCCTCTCCAAAGCTGTTCCACTGCATATATGCCTTGTAGCCCCCTTGCCCTTTATTTCACTCACTCCTGTTTGCCAACCAGCCTTTATTCAGGTCTCATCTTCTTCAATAAGCCTTTCTGGGGCTCCTTTCTCTCATGATACAGTCATACTCTGGGATTATTTGCTCTCTGGACATAGGAACTCTTGTCTTATTTCTCTCTCTTACCACCTCCCCCAGGCCCCCAACCCCATGTCCTGGCCTACTATGCCCACTCAGACCCAGTACCTAGCACAGCACCTCTAGGGTGCAAACCAGGAGGTTGTGGCTGCCCTGAGCTGAGCTTTGTGACCATGAAGCACAGTTCTCAATGGGTTTCTCCTCTCCAACAAAGCCTTCGGGGACTCCCTATTTTCCATGAGTTGGGGATATTCCAAAGCTCTTTCTTTGCTATCTGAGATGCTCCTTTGTAACCCTCCCCCTCACCTGTCTGATCCCCAACAGCCATGTTGGCCAGCCTGCTGGGTTTAGGCATTCCTGTCTTCCATTGTTATGCCTTGGATTGTTCTGTGATTCATTCTGATTGGATTTGTTTTTAGAAGTTAGTACTTCTTGGTGATGCATGTGATATAGAATTGCTAGGCAACTCTGGCAGCCTCTACAAAATTATGGGAGAATCAGAATGCATAACACAATAATACGTACACATACATTCTCCTCCTCTCTGTGCAAACACACTTATCTCCTCCATTACCAGCTCAGGGCTGATAAGGTGCAAGGGGTGCCAGAAAGGGCAGGAGAGGTCTGTGGATTCATTGGTTCCTTCTTTCACTAGCTGTGATCTTGAATGAGAACCTTTGTTTCCTACCTTTTCAAGAAGAAAGTTGCACTACCCTCTTTCTGGGCAATCCTGGAGACCCTAGGTGAATTTACATGTAAGCATTGTGAATAAAGAAGCCTAAATGAAACATCAGTAGGTAGGATTCTGTGCTGTACCCAGGGCAGCCCATTGGCATTGCCATTAACCTTCTTGAAGGTGGTAGATTCCATCCCATTTGACCTCTGCCGATGTGTAGTGGTTGCATGTGTGTATATGTTTTGTATCTAGAAAACATAGATGTTTTCATATCAGATGGTAGTTGTTGCAGGCTTCTCAAGTATCATTTATGCTCATCACTGCTTAGAAATTAGATTCACCATTAGATCGTATTAGTTAATGCATTAATAAAGAAGCTTATACCATTCAATCACAAATTTGCTTTTAAATATTTCGGTTTTACAGAATGGCTTTTCTTTGTAATCACATGTATGTTATTTTATGCATGTAAAGCACATTATTTTGAGATGTCCAGAGATGGTCAAATGGGTCCCTAGTATATATTTGCACACACAGAGACACACATATACAACCCACAACCTCTAAAGAATCCAGGCTTAGATTCCAGGAAATACCCTTAGGGGAAACTGCTGGAACCCAAAGCTTCTGATTGCTGTTGTCTATAGATGCTCCAGGCAAACTGAGGAAAGGGCTTGGAAATACAGAGCAAGGGAGATAAAAAATGTGAACAAATTCAGGGAGGCAGGGGGAGGAGCAGGGAAAGCCCACCTCTGACAAGGACTTTGTGATTTTGGATAAATTCCTTCTGTTCTGAGCCACAGTCTTCCAACTTGTGTAATAGTGATGATAGGCTTTACCTTGCAGGGTCATAATGGTGATAAAAAAATATATGTCATGTGTTTTCCACTGAAATTGATGCACATCGTAGGCACTCAGCCATGGCCAGCCCATGAGAAATGAAAAGAGGGAGGTCAGAGGTCAAGTTCTGTGCCCTCTGGGGAGTTGGAGAGGTGGTGAGCAGCCTGGAAAGTGGGCTCTCACCTGCCCTCATGCTCAGGCAGCCTGGCAACAGTCCCCATGGAGCCCGCTGGGATGCAGACCACCAGGATTCCTCAGGGCTGGCACTCGAGGTCTGAAGAACAGAGGAAATCTTGCTTAGGTGACAAGTCCTAGATTCTTCAGAGGACCTGGTACCCTGAGGTGGTCAGACTTCGTGGGGCATGAGGTTAGAATCAGTCTGCCTCTTCCCCACTTAAGGGAAAGCAGACCGTTAATGGGGCTGCAGTGGTCGATGGAGCCTCAATTCCTAGGCTATGAGGACACCTTGTCCTCAGCTCACCTGGGCCTGCCTGTGGCTGAGGGCCGGGAACTCCCTAGGCAGCAGGCTCAGCCAGGTTCTCATGAGGGCTTGCGCGGTGGGTTGGGCAGCGGCGGCTGGGCACAGATGAGCCCACACACTGGACCAGCCTGCTTTGCGGGGCGCTCAGCAGGACCTGCACAAGGGTGATGCAAGAGAGGCACCTGGGGTCATGCTTTTAAGGGGACCCTCTCTCTCTCAGGTGGGACCCTTCCCTCTCACAACCTTGAGAGTGGCGTCCTCCTTAAATTTTGCACCCGAGTGCCTCTCTCTTTCCTTACCTTAGTCCAGGCCCTGGGTCAGGAGTGTGAGATGAACCTCACTGGCCAGCTGTTTCCAGGTTAGGCTTCCTACTGAGACCACTTGAAAAGGTTGTTAAAATGCAGAATTTCTCCTGAGTCAGAATCTGTGGGTGGGGCCTTGGAATCTGTATATATCAGTATCCCTTCAGGCCTTTAGCATGGGGCCAACCCCAGGCAGATCCAGGGATGGCCCTTGGGAAGTGCTGGGCCTATTCCAGATCCCCGCAGATCTTTGTGGCTTCCAAAGCACTTTTCTGTGTGTAATACTTATTTGATTTTCACATTGTCCAAGTGAAATGGGGCATTTTTCAGCAAGGAAAATCACATCAGTGATTATGTACCAGAGCCAGAAGTAGCACTATCCCTTTGTTCATTCATTCATTCATTTTCACTTAGCAAACATGGATTAAATATTTATGGAGGCACCCACAAAGAATAGTAGGGTACACACACACACACACACACACACACACACACACACACACACACACACACACTACTTAACACACAGGACAGTGGAGAGCAGAGGAAGTTTCAGTGGGTGGTATGCTGGGAGGAGGCGTCCCAGAAGGCTTGCTGGAGTAGATTCTCAGGCTGGGCTTTGAAGGTTGAGTGTGATTTCACCATTTATGGAAGGCCTTCTTGCACATACAAAGTTGTGCTTTTTTGGGCTTGAGAAAGCCTGTTCTCCTCAGGGTATGTTCAGTATGTGGGGATTGATGGAGAAGAGGCCAGGGTAGCTATGAGATTGCTGAGTTTGGACGGTATCCTTCAGGCACAGAGAGCCCCTAAGCTGTCTGGGCAGAATGACATCAGCCATGCGATTTAGCCTAGGGCTTCTCAAAGGTGCTGTGCGAGTGGGAATCACCTGGTCATCTTGTTATGATGCAGATTCTGACTCTTAGGTCTGGGGGGTCAGGGTGGGAGGCTGACATTCTGCATTTCTAACAAGTTGCCTTATGGGGCTATGCTGATGCTGCTGGTCCTTGGAAAACACTTAAAGTAGAGACATAAGTAAATATAACTGTACTTCAATCAGTGCGGATGAATGGAGTGAGACTGGAGTCAGGGAAAGCCCAACGCAGGCACTGGGGAGCCGGAGCTGCTTGCTTGCTCTGTCAGCTGGGGAATCAGACCCCCTCATCAGCCCTGGGTTATGTCATCCTCTGTGTTTCTCCCACCCAGGACAGGGAGGAGACAGGAGGGGTCAGGATGCAGCTTTGCTCAAGTCTCTTTAGATGGTGAGTTTTGACAATGGGTATCACAGTGCTCTTGGGGAAGCATCATAACCTATTGAGATTCACTTCCACTCAGGACTTGGAACAGTTTTGCTAGCAGAAAATAGGAGCATCTTCCGTGCTGGGGTAAAATAGTACAACCACAAATGCAGGATCCATAGAATGTGACCAGCTGTTTCAGTGGTTTTCTGTTACTACTTGTGAAGTCTTCCTTCTTGTCATCTGCTCACAGAAGAGCGGTGGCAGTTGCCAGAGGTTTGAGGGAAAAAAAATCATGGGAGAACTTACATTTGAGAAAATTCCATTCATTGACTTAATTATTTCTGGGAATTCAGAAAAGACCACCATGATTCGTTAGCCACGAAAATGCTTGGGCCGACCTTGGAAGTGCTAAAATTCTGCAGGGGCAGCTTTTTGAGAAATCCTGTACTGTGCAATTTTGTAGCCTGAATATTTTGCCTGTATTGAAAGTTTCTGAAAAATCACACAGTGCTACAGCAATATAAGGTGAAATTAACACAGAGAATGAAAATAATTAACACCGAGGGGGCGGTGATAAATCTTGAAGTCCTCACCCTGCCATGCTTCCCCTCGCATGTGAGTTAAGCCTGGTTTCTTTCCAGTCCTCATCATTATGTGGGCTTTTTTTTTTAAAAAAAGTGCAGTGGCAATAACATTTGATTCTGTTTTCTGTTTTTTTTTCTGCTTGACATTGCAGCATAACTATTTTTCCATGTTGTTACACAGGCTCATAATCAAGTTCATGGTCTGTATAATTCACTGGTTAGACGTATGATAGTTTATTTCAACCTTGCTATTGGCCACTTCAGTCACATGATGCTATTAAACACAGAATGAGCAACGCTGTTAGTGGGAGTGTGACATGGTACAACCCTTTTGGGAGAGCTATTTGGCAATATATGTACCACAGGCCTGAAAAATGTTCATTGCCTTAGAGCTAGTCATTCACTTCTGGGAACCTCTCATAAGGAAGTAATCTAAAGTGCAGACCCAGATTTTTGCATCAAGATAGAAACTTTATGTATAATAGAGAAAAATAGAAACTTTATGTATATTAGAGAAAAAAATTAAACATGGGGGAACATGACTATGTAGCTGCTCAATGGAATATTATGCAGCCATTAAAAATGTTTATGAAGCGTTTATAAGTGGAAAATGCTTACATTATGATTGAAATAAGCATGATGTAAAACTATATTTATAGTGGTCCCAGATGTGTAAAAATAGGCTAGTGTGTATGCATAGAAGAAGGTTGGAGGAAACATGCCAAAGTGTTACCAGTGGGTGGTGGAAATAGGAGTGATTTTTTTTTTCTTTAAACTTCAAATGTCTAAAAGTTTATTTTGTTCTGATAAAAAAATTAACACATATTTACTGAGTAAAATTACAAGGATTAAAGAATATGTAATGTAGAATGTTAACCCTTGTTCATTGTCTTCTCAGTATGTATCTAAAACATATGTTTCCAAAATCAGATTAGTGTGAGGATATCAGACCAAACTATTTTTGAAACAGTTGTACATATTGCTTTTTGTCTTGCAGACCTACTTTGCTTAATAAAAAAGACATACATATATCCTAAGACAATTTTAGTTCTAATGCAAGTTTTGGATGTCAGCATTACATTATCTGGATTTCTCTTCATAAGAAAGAAGAAGAGGATGAGTTCAGTTATCAGGAAAACTTAGCACTGGTTATGCACATTATCAGGCAGGCAAGAGCACCATGTTCTGAATTTCCTGGATGTCTTGGATGTGAGTGAAATCAGTTTGTTTCTAGGTCCTTGTCATTCTAGATAATTTATATTGATTCAAAATTACTTTTTATGAGAAAGTTAAAAAATGAAAACCTTTCCATTTCGATGTTTTCTGAAAGTTCTGTAAGACCAAATATTTATTTTATAATAATTAGAACAATCTTTAAAACACATAGTCATAGTATAAAATGAAAAAGTCATGGGGATGTAATACACAGGATGGTAGTTATAGTGAATAAACACTGTATTGCATACCTGAAAGTAGCCAGAAGAGTGGATCTTGAAAGTTCTCATCACAAGAAGAAAAATTTTATAATAAAAAATGGTGACAAATGTCAACCGTCTTTACTGTGATCATTTTGCAATACAGTGGTCCTTTAAACAACACAGGATTTGTAGTGCTGACTCCCTCTATGCAGTTAAAAATCTGTGTATAATCTGACTTCCCCAAACCTAACTATTAATAGCCTACTATTGACTGGAAACCTTGGTGGTAACAGTCAATTAACACATACTTTATATATTACATGTATTTTATACTATATTTTTACAATAAAGTAAGCCAGAGAAAAGAAAATATTTTTTCAAATTGCTAAAAATCCCCAAAACTTTTTCTAAGATGTTTATCACAGAAATCTGCATATAAATGGATATGCACAGTTCAAATAGATGTTGTTCAAGGGTCAAATGTATATGTGAATATCAAATCATGTTGTGCACCTGAAACTGATGTTATGTCAGTTATACCTCAATTCAAAAAAAAAAAAAAAAAAGATTACATAGTTAAAAAACAAAACAAAATAACAACCCCCCAAAAAACATACAGGTACATAATGAGTTCTTTAAGAAAGGTTGGGTTAAATAAATGATGGTATATACATTCAGTGGAATACTATACAGTTGTTAAAGATAATAACAGTGCTTCATCTTTATTGGCATGAAGAAGCATGACTGCAATGTGTTAACCAAGTGATGAAAAGTGAGCCCTAAAACATGCACACTGTGACCCTGGTTTGTAAATATCATGTTCACACACACACACACACAAACACACACACACACACATAATATTCTAGAAGGGGATTCACCAAAACAGTAATAGTGGTAATCTTTAGAGAGTAGCAGCATGGGTGATTTAAACTTTCTACTCATTTGCCTAAATTTTAAAAATTTACTAATTAAACACTCAATATTTACATAATTTAGAAAATAAATTAAAACATTTTTTCAACCTCATTAAAGAAAAAAGGAGGGAAGAAGCAAGATTGGCTTTTGTATGGAAGGTGAAGAACTTTTGAAAGAAATTTAGCTCAGTTTATTTTTTCTGGTTTATTTTCACTGCATGATCTTTCTACTCAGGCCCCATGTGTTCAGACATGCTCCTGAGAAAACCAAAGCTGCTCATTTTTTTTGCCCATTCCACTCTCTTTCTCACCCCATCAGTGGAATTTTCATAGCACTATACCAGATTCTTTAAGACTCTGCTCACTGTTTATTGAATTAAGGATATATAAGGTACTAAGATATCATTAATTAATATGTGAAGGTACTCTCATTAATCCTTTGAGTTCCTTCAGAACAAGGTTGTATGAGCTTGATATTTCTGCTTCTCCCACATCACACAGGGCTTGGTGAGTAGCAGATTCACAATAAAACTTTGCTAAAGGACTGACATGTTGACACAGGATCCTTTCTTCTCCACGAGAAAGGACTGCTGAGAGATAATATTCACCAATAAATGTGCACTAGCAACATAAGACAGTGCCATCCAAGAATTTTACTGAATAATCCAGTATGTGCTAGAGGTTGCAATAGGCACTTAATTTCCCTTAATTCTTTTCAATAACCCATCAAATAGGTATGACTAGCTCCCAACTTACAGATGAGGAAACTGAGGCTGGAGTTTGCACAGCCTGTGAGTGGGACAGACAGTACTTTAACCTATGTCTCTCTGACTCCACAACCCCTGACCTTTCCGCGGGGTAAGAGAGGCGCCAGATGAGTGACTCAGGATATAGGGTCAAAGGTTTCCTTTTTCCAAGGCAAGTGCCCTTTCATGCCAGGTAGCTAATAAACGCTGCTCATTTCATTTATTATTGTCTGGGTACCTTCTGTGCTGGTACCATGTGCCTATAGTAAACTGGTAATGGGTGTGGCAATTTTTTTTTTCCATTAACAGGATGTGCGGAACCTGTCTGCCCAATTAAGGGTTTAATTTCTGTCCTTTAGTCCACATGCCGATGCCTGTGCCTGACCAGCATAACCCCTCCTTTGAACAATATGAAAAAAATCAGGATGCGTTCCTACTAATGAGCATTGACAAGTGATCAGCTCTACCTTCTCTTGTCTTTCCTGAGCACATCTACAGAACTTCACTGGGTTATATGCTGGTGACTGTCAGTTCAAAAGGGAGAAGGGCAAGCCCAGGGAGGTTGATGCACAGAAAGAGCAATGTAGCAAAAGAGCAAAACTCCTATGTCATTTATTTAAAAATATTTACAGTTGGCTTAAAAAATTTTTGTTTTATTATTGAGATAAATTGATGCATCACATTGTATTAGTTTTAGGTGTACAATATAATGTTTTGATATATGTATATATTGCAAAATAATTATCACAGTAACATCCACCACCTCACATAGTTACAAATTTTTTTTCTTGTGGTAACTTTTAAGATCTGCTCTCAGCAACTTTCAAATATATAATACAGTATTGTTAAAGATAGTCATCTTGTGGAACATTACATCTTATAACTGGAAGTTTGTTTCTTTTCACCATCTTCACTCATTTCCCCACCCCACCCCCCACCTCTGGCAACCACCAGCCACCAATCTCTTCTGGGTCTATGAATTTGTTTTTTTTCAAGATTCTGCATATGAGTGAGGTCATGTGATATTTGTCTTTCTTTGTCTGACTTATTTCACTTAATATAATGTCTTCAAGGTCCATTCATGGAGTTGTAGATGGCAGGATTTCCTTCTTTTCGATGCCTCTAATATTCACATATATGTACAGAGAGACACTATATATATACATATATGTGTACATGTATATAATGTATATATTCACATATATACATTATATACACATGCACACACCACATTGTCTTTATCTGTTTATCTTCAATGGACCTTAGGTTATTTTCATGTTCTGGTTATTGTAAATAATGCTGCAGTGAACATGGGGGTGCAGGTATCTTTTTGAGATAGTGATTTGTTTCTTTCAGAAGTGGGGTTGCTGGATCCAGTCAATTTTCTTTATATGCTGCAGTTATGGTCTGTAAAGTCACCATGAACACTAAATGTGCACGCACGCACACACACACACACACACACACACACACACACACACACACACACACACACAAACCCTATATATGCCCATCAGTGCTGTTAAAAGCATTGTAACTCAGACCTGAATGAGCTTCTCTAACATGTATTTCCTCTGAAAGGCTTATTACCACTGTCTGGGCTTATTAGGAAGCGTAGATGGTACTTCAGCACTGTGCTTGGGGACCATTTTAAGCCACGAAATCACCAAAAAAAGTGCAAAAATATGAAAAATGTGACACTAATAGGCCATGAAAAGGATACCTGATTCCAGTATGAGAACTAAAGCAAGAAGGCAGAACCATGCGTCGTTCGCCCTCAGCTGGGAGCGTGTGCGGCTGTCCGTCCGGCTGCTGTATGTAACAAAGCTCCATGAGCTGGGTGGTGTCAACAACACTAATTTTTCCACAGTTTGGAGACTGGATATCAAGGCGTCAGCAGGTTTGGTTACTCCTATGGCCTCTCTCCTTGGTTTGTGGGTGATCACTTTCTCTCTGTGTCTTCATATGGCTTTTTCTGGGGTTTCTCTGCATGTCCCAACCTTTTTTCATAAGGACATCAGACAGAATAGATTTAGGCACATGCTAATGGCCTCATTTTAACGTAATTATCTCTTTAAAGCCTGGTCTCCAAAAACAGTCACATTCTGAGGTTCTGGGTGTTAGGGCTTCAACATATGTATTTGGGGGATAGAATTCAGCCCACAGCAGTGTGTATTCAGGGACTCAGATTTCCCTAGCTCTGTGCTGGTCTCTGGATGACCTTAGAGACCCTGTGAGTACAGTGGTTCCTCCCAATGTGCAATTTTGCTTTCTGCAACTTCAGTTACCTGAGGTCAGCTGTGGTCCTGAAGCAAGCGATCCTCCTCCTGAAGCATCCTCAGAAGGTCATAGCAGCCCAATGCTACATCACAGAGCCTGCATCACTCGCCTCACCTCAGCACATCACACAGGCATTTTATCATCTCCCAGAATCACAGAAGGAAGGGGGACTACAGAACAAGAAGATATTTTGAGAGGGAGAGAGACCACGTTCACATAGGTTTTATTATAGTATATTGGTATAATTGTTCTATTTTATTACTAGCTAATGTTGTTAATCTCTGGCTGTGCCCAATTTGTACATTCAACTTTATCATAGTTTGTATAGGAAAAAACAGGTACAGGGTTGGCTATTACCTTCAGTTTCAGGCATCCACTGGGGGTCTTAGAACATTGCCCCTGTAAGGGAGGAGACTGTATTGATTTGGGGTTACAAATATATTTTAGTGAGTAGGCTAGATTGTAAATTGGATGAATAATTTTGGAATGATGAGGATTGACTGTAACTGCATCATGGACAATTGCTATTAGACACCTGGTGGGCTGTTGAATTTTTGATACTGGCAGGACTGCTCTAAGATAAACTTTCAACTCTAAGAAGATAACTTTGCCTCTAGTTCCCTAGACATGCAGCAAGGATACACAGTCTGAGCAACTAAGAGGAGGGGAGCAGGAGCCCATTCCTTCCTTCATTCCCTCTTTCTTGAATGCTTCTCTTTGGGTGAAATCCTATTTACTTTAAAGACAAGAAAAACAATAGTGCTTTTAAAGTTTCTGGTCTCACCTGAAACATTATAAAATGAGCTATAATTCCTGGGAACACAGTATCAGCATACACTGTAGCTTTCTAGAAAATCTAAGCCAGACAACTAGAGGGGATGGGGTGGGAGAATAGGGGATAATTTCTCACACTCCTCTAGTGCTGTCGCTGCACTGGGCTCCTGTTTTATTGTCTCATTCAGCTCCCAACAGAGCCTATGGGGTGGACATGGCAGCAATTATTGGAGTTAAGGAGATTGAGTTGCATGAAATCATCTTGCTGCTCAGGGGTCAGCATCAGATGCAGGAACTTTAAGCCCTCCCCACCACCCCCAAACTTTTCCTTTTTCTTTGGAACAAACTGAATGGGTCCCAGATGTTGATATCAATGCATCTTCATTTAAGATCGATACTGAAGGTATTTGTGAGTTCTTTTATTTTTCTACACTCATTTCTTGACTATCTATTGTGTGCAAGAGATTGGAGGAGGCATCGGGATCCAAAGGTGAGTGAGCCCTGGCCTCATCCATGGTGGAATTCTGATTGTAGAGAGTGCTGTCCAGTAGAACTATGATGTGAGCTGCATGTGCAATTTTAAGTTGTTTAGTAGGTGCAACAGAAAACTGCAACAGGTGAAATTAATTTGATAGTATACTTATTTAACCCAGTATACCCGAAATATTGTTCTAACATGTAATCAATATAAAAATTGTTAATGCTGCTTTACATTCTTTTATTCATACTATGTTTTTTTCAAACCCCAGTGTGGATTTTATACTTACAGCTTATCTCAGTTTGTCCAAGCCCCACTGGTGGTGCTCAGTAGTCATATGTGGCTGGTGGCTACCATACTGGATGGCACATATCTCAGGGGAGAGAGTTCCGAGCTAATTCGTATACCACCGTAAGATGCTGGTCAAAATGAATGCCTACATTCTGTACCCTGGGAACACAGGGAAGGAGTATTTCTCTGGGAACTGCTTCTGAGGGCTTCCCAGAAGAGGGGATTTTTAAGTTAGAACTTGATTGCACCCAGAAGGACTTGGCAAAGGGGGCAAATGAAAGGGAGAGGCCCTGCTCCCTGAGCTGTTTGCTTCTGAAGTTCTTCCATTTGGCTTCAGTTTTGCAGTGAAAATTCATTTCCAGGAGGAACAATCAGTTTTTAGTTCTGATGAGCTTGCTTGGTGCCATGTGCTTAGAACCAAATACCCCAGTGCTCTAGGGGCTCATCTCTAGACCTGTGCTTCCCAAACTCAAGTGGGCATCAGAGTTACCTGAAGAGCTTGTGAAAACACCAGTTTCTTGGCACTACCCCAGAGTTCCTGATTCAGCAGGCCTGGGCTGGGGCCTGAGAATTTGCATTTCTGGCAAGCTCCAAGCAGCTGCTGCTTAGAGAATCAGTCTTTGCGAACCATTGGTCTAGCAGAGGCGTAAAGCCATCAGATATTCATTCCGCAAACACTCCCAGCTTAGCACCTTGTGATAGGCATTGCTTTAGCACTGGGGATGCAGTAGGTAGTGAGCAAGACAAGTGAAGTCCCCTTCTTCAGCGGGGCTTTGAGCGCGGCCATGAATAACAGACAGCGGTGACCTCAGGGATCTGGAGTTGACTGATAATGTTATCCTACTCTTTGCCCTAAAACTCTGATGCTTAGGAACAGTGCAATGTTTTTTTTTGGTATCATTAATCTACAGTTAGATGAGAAACATTATGTTTACTAAACTCCCCCCATCACCAAGTTCCCCCCACATACCCCATTACAGTCACTGTCCATCAGTGTAGTAAGATGCTGTAGAATCACTACTTGTCTTCTCTGTGTTGTACAGCCCTCCCTGTGCCCTCCCCCACATTATACATGCTAATCGTAATGCCATCTTTCTTCCCCCCAACCTCCCCTTATCCCTCTCTTCCCATCCATCCTCCCCAGTCCCTTTCCCTTTGGTAACTGTTAGCCCATTCCTGGGTTCTGTGAGTGTGCTGCTGTTTTGCTCCTTCAGTTTTTTCGTTGTTCTTATACTCCACAGATGAGTGAAATCATTTGGTACTTGTCTTTCTCTGCCTGGCTTATTTCACTGAGCAGAATACCCTCTAGCTCCATCCACGTTGTTGCAAATGGTAGGATTTTTCTTCTTATGGCTGAATAATATTCCATTGGGTATATGTACCACATCTTCTTTATTCATTCATCTACTGATGGACACTTAGGTTGTTTCCATTTCTTGGCTATTGTAAACAGTGCTGCAATAAACATAGGGGTGCATCTGTCTTTTTCAAACTGGGCTGCTGCATTCTTAGGGTAAATTCCCAGAAGTGGAATTCCTGGGTCAAATGGTATTTCTATTTTGAGCATTTTGAGGCATCTCCATACTGCTTTCCACAATGGTTGAACTAATTTACATTCCCACCAGCAGTGTAGGAGGGTTCCCCTTTCTCCACAACCTCACCAACATTTGTTGTTGTTTGTCTTTTGGATGGCAGCCATCCTTACTGGTGTGAGATGATATCTCATTGTGGTTTTAATTTGCATTTCTCTGATGACTAGCAATGTGGAGCATCTTTTCATGTGTCTGTTGGCCATCTGAATTTCTTCTTTGGAGAACTTCTGTTCAGCTCCTCTGCCCATTTTTTAATTGGATTATTTGCTTTTTGTTTGTTGAGGTGCATGAGCTCTTTAAATATTTTGGATGTCAAGCCTTTATTGGGTCTGTCATTTATGAATATATTCTCCCATACTGTAGGATGCCTTTTTGTTCTATTGGTGGTGTCCTTTGCTGGGAAAAGTACAATGTTTTGATGTCCAAAATTATTTCTACCCCCTGAGGGAAATATCTTTGGACTGAAACATATATATACATGAGAACCTACTACGTAACATTTTTGTGCCAGGAGCTTTACAAACATGATTGTGCTGTATCCAGACCATGGGATAAGCACCATGACCAGTGACTGAGTTTCAGAAAGGTGGGCAGAATGTTCTCGTATTCCCACAGCTAGTTCACGGCAGAGCTGTGCTTTGTCTCTCGTCTGTTGGTTGGTCCATGTGTTCCCTTGGTCCCCTCCACTTAGCAGCCCTCCTCCCTTCTCCAGGTTTTCTTCTAACTTGTCTTACTCATCTCTGAGATCTTTGAGCAACCACTGATTCTTCAGCAAAGCCTTTCTTGACCTCCCTGAAATGTTTCAGTTGTATATTTATTGATTCTTTAATTCACAGGGCTCGTCATATGGCAGTGCTTAATCAAACTTGTTGATTGAATGAATGAGATAAAGGAATTTGTTGAAATCAGGGAAAGCTTCTTGGAAGAGGCAGACCTTGACTTACTAGGCTGAAAAGAAGACATTTTGGGAAACTGAAGGAAGAAGAGCAGCATGGTGTTTAAAACCAGAGACAGTCTTGAACCTGGAGAGGTGGAGGCCCATGGGGGACCAGGCATACTATGCAAACTTGAGACTTAGGTGGATGGGTGGGGGTCATGCTGGGGACAGACTACAGAGGTAGGTGAGGGGTTCTGATAAGGAAGTTCAAGAAATAGGAGCCGCGAAATGCCTGGGGGGTGGGGGGGCAGCTCAGCCACATTTAGCTTTTTTTTTTCTTTTTTAGAGGAAAAACTCAACTCCTCAGGGTCCTCTGATGGGTGCTTGAGGGTTTGATAGGAGGAATCATAGTTAAGATTCAAACTCAACAACCATAGGCTAGGATCAAGTCCTAGTTCCAGCCCTTAATAGCACCTGACTGTGGACAATTTGCTTAACTGTTTTGGAGGTCAGTTTCGTTTGCTGAAAAATAGGCAAACCCCCCCCCCCCAAAAACCCACCGAATTCCTGTACTGCTTTGAGGGCTGAATGAGGTAGTCTGGACTACGTCTGGCATGGGGCAGGTACTGAAGACGCACTAGCTGTTACTTTGAAGATGATTTTCCTCTTGTCTCTCTTTTCTTCTTTCCTTCTCGTTATCCTCCTTCTCTCTCCATACACTGCCCTCAAGAAGAGTTTTAAGGGCTCTGGGTAGAACCCTAAAACTGGTTCTTGGCATGCAGGTAGGTGGGACATCGCTGAGGGGCTAAAAGACTGGGTCTGGGTGGCAGGGAAAGGCACAAAGCAAAGGCGGCCACAGCCAGGGGCACTGAGTCCCACCCTGGTTCCCCACCTCAGGCAGGAGGCAGGTCTGGCCCTTTGGGCGTCTCGGCCTCCCATCAGCACCAGGGAAGCCATAATCCCAGCTGACTACGATTGCTCCTGTTATTCTCTCACTGCCCCAAGTTCCCGATCTCCTCCCAGGAAATAATTTAGCAACTGCTGAGGCCTGCGAGGGGCTGTGGCCACACTAATCCGAAGGGAAGTTCCTGCCTGCAGGGAGGCTGCCATGCACTCACCTCCACACAAAAACAGAAACAAGTGATGCTTAAAGAAGGAAAAACAAACGTTCTGAGTTCACTTGGCTGCAGAGCCTTTTAGAAGACTGCATTACAGTAAATCTAAAAATAAGGCCTGGGGAGGACCAGTGTGCTTTTTCCTTAAATGCACAAAAGGTTTCTCTTTTCTACCTGACTAGGGAACAATATAATTCAACAGGCACATTTTGCCTTATTTTATTGTGTAGAACCAGAAAAGCTCAGGGGAGAAAGAGTTCCTGAGATTGTAGCTTGTTGCTTGAAGATCAAACCCAGGGAAAGTTATTTTTATACCTAGTGGTTTTTTTTTTTTTCCTTCTGTCTCCTTTCAACTGCCTGGTATTTATCCTCACAATTAGGGGTTTGTCTTGTTAAGCAAAGTATTCTTTCTTTCCTTGATTTTAAAAGACATATGCGTTCATTGTAGAAAATAGAAACTACCAAAAAAATAGGGAGGAGGGCAGGGGGAAGGCATCCATCATGCAAAGATAACCATGGTTAACACTTAGATACATTTTCTTCTTGGTGTTTTTTTCTATGCTTTTTAAAAATAGTTAAGTTCATATGATACATATAGCTTTGTATCCCACAGTTGTAATGAAATATTTCCAACACATGGGAGAATACACTGCATGCCCTGTTCCCATCAACTCTCCCTCCCTCTCTCCCCAGAGGTAAGTTTGTTCATGAATCCCATGCTTTTCTTCATTGTTTGCCGGATATTTAGGGGTCACTAAACAATATGTTGCTTACATTTGCATTTGATTTGTATGAATACCAGCATAGTGTATGTTAGAGCTCACGAGTGCTAAGGAACCTTACAGGGGACTTGTCACCCTGTGATTCTGGGTGCATCACCCCAGATTGCAAGTTGAGTCTGGTGTACTGTGTAGGCAGAAGTAATATCATTTTCTATGTGAGCCAAGACATAAAGAAAGGTTAGGAAGCCATTGCTTTTATTTTTGATTCCTCATAAAGTCTGTGATATTCAGCCATGATGATGCGTGAATGATACATATAGCTTTGTTCATTCATTTTTTTCTGCTGTACAGTATTTCATTGTGTGGATCTATCACAAATGGCTGGACTTGCCCATCACCCTATCGGTAGGCACTTAGGTTGTTTTCTGGTGTTTGGCTATTCCACACAATGCTTTTATGAACATTCTAGGCATGTCTCCTCGCTCACATGTGTAAGAGTTCGTAATTTAGGGCCTACATTCTGTGTTGGATCACACATGCCCAAATGTACTAGAAAATGGCAAATTGTTTTCCAAATGACTGCACAAATAATTTAGACTCCTTTGGCAGGGTTTTAGGGGCTCCTGTTGCTACAGATCTTTTGCAATTCTGAGTATTGTCAGACTTTTCAATTTTTGCCATTCTGGTGGATGAAAATGATATCACATTGTGATTCCAATTTAAATTTTCTTGATTTTTCATCAGGTTGGCTGCCTTTATTTTTGTTTTTGTTTTGGCCATTCAAGTTTTCTTCTCTTTTGAAATATCTTTTCATATCTTCTGCTCATTTTTCTGTTAGGCTTGTTTTTTTCTGGATCCATCTGGCTTGGGTTTTTTTGTAAGAATTCTTTATAAATTCTAAGTACTATGCCTTGGTTGTATGTAAATATTTTCTCCTATTTTTTGCCTTTTCACTTTTCTTTATTGTAGTTTGATGCAGAGGTTGTTGAAGTGATAATCTTCAACAGTAGAGTAATCTTTTTTTGGTAAAGTGTAATCTTTTTTTGTTATGTCTTATTTAAGAAATCCCTCTCTACCCTGAAGTCACCAGTATATTCTATATTGTTTTTCCAAAAATTTTCGAGTATTGCTTTTCATTTCAGTCACTAAAATAGGTTTTGTTTTTTTTTTGTATGGGTGAGGTAGGAGTCAACATTTTTGTTTTATCTCCTATATACATAACTGATTGCTCCTTAAACATTTTGAATGGTTCATTTCTATCCACTGACCTTCCATGAAACTCTTTCCTGTTTTAGGTGCCTATGAATGCACAGATTTGTTTCTGGGCTCAATTTTCTCCCAGTTGGCATATATGTCTCCCACATATCAATAGTACCCTGTCTTAATTTTAATAATTTTATAGTAAGTACTGATATTTGAAAGGGCAAGCTTTGTTTGTTATTCTTCAAAATTGTCTGAATCACTATTGGCTCTAGTTCATACATTTCAAATTAGATGTTCGAATTGCTTGGATAACCCTGCTGGTATTTTTTTTTTTTTGAGGCCTCTATTTTATTTCTTCTTTTTTTTTAAAATTAAGGTATCATTAATATACACTCTTATGAAGGTTTCACAAGAAAAACAATATGATTACTACATTCACCCTTATTATTGAGTCCCCACCCACCATACCCCATTGGTGTCACTGTCCATCAGTGTAGTAAGATGCCACAGAGTCCCTACTTGTCTTCTCTGTGCTAAACTGTCTTCCCCGTGACCCCCCCGACACCATGTGCATTAATCATAATACCCCTCAATACCCTTCTCCCTCCCTCCCCACCTACCCTCCCCCACCCCTCCCCTTTGGTAACCACTAGTCCCTTCTTGGGGTCTGTGTCTGTTGCTATTTTATTCCTTGAGTTTCCCTGCTGGTATTTTTTATTTCAATTGTTTGAATCTGCAGATCAGTTTGTGGACAGTTAACATCTATACATTGAAACTTCCTATCCATGGACACAGTATTACTCTCTTCTTCCATTTAAATATTTTAAAATATCATCTAAGAAGTTTTATGGTTTCCTTCATAAATTTCTTGCATTTTTTATTAGAATTATTTTTGTTAACATCATAAATTGTATTTTTTAAATCATACTTTGATGGTTCTTGAGTTATAAAAGTATAACTTCTAAAAATGTTACTTTTTGAGTTTTAACTGATAACTTTTTGCTAATTTTATTATTTGTTCAATAATTTATAGCTTCTATAGTGTTTTTCTATAGACAATAATATAATTGGGGAATAAAGATACTTTTTATACCTTTCTCTTATTTGTACTAATGGTGTGAGGTAGGTCCTCCAAAAAAATGTCGAATTTAAACCAGGATAGCAATTTCTTTGCTGACTGTGAAGGAAATTCCTCTAATAATTCACCATTAAGTATGATATTTACTTTGGATTTTTGTAAATATCCTTTTTCAAGTTAAGGAAATTTCTTTCTATTTCTAGCTTGTTACATTTTTTTTAAAGCCCTTATTAGTGTTGAATTTTTAAGGGACTTTTTGCACATCTACTCATATGATCTTGTGATTTATCTCCTATATTATAGTGATGAATAACAAAAATAAATACCTAATTTAAGTCTACATGGCATTTCTTAAGTAAACCAAATTTCATCATTTTATCTTTATATTTTCTGGTTTTGATTTGCTAACATTTTGTTCAGGGACTTTGCATCTAGCTTCATACGGCTATTTATTGAGTAGTGATTTTCCTTTTTTGCCTCTTTTTGATATCAAAGCTATACTTCTCTCACCAAATGAGTGGGGAGGCCATTCTCCTCTCTCAGTTCTCTTGCAAGAGTTTGAATTATCGGTAATTACCTGTTCTTACATTTAGTAAGAACTTGCTTTTGTAACCATTGGGTCTGTGAGTTCTTTATGGGATGGTTTTAAATTATAAATTTAATTTCTTTAATGCTAAAAGGTTTCCTAGTTCTTTTTTGATCAATTTTAGTAGGTTATACTTTTCTAGGAATCTTTCCATTTTATCCATGTTTCAAAATTTCTTGGCATAAAGTTGTTCATAGTATGTCTTATCTTTTTAAGCTCTATCTGTAATTGTTCCTTTTATCATTCCTGATTCTTATATTATTTACTTCAGCCTTGTTATTTTCTTATCGATCATTTTTGCTGAGTTTATTAATTTTATTAGACTTCATAAAAAACCATCTTCGACTTGGTTAAGGCTGTCTTATTTTCATTTTCTAGTTTACACATTTCTCTCATTTTTGCTTCTTTCTTATGTCTACTCTCCTTGAGCTTATTCTGTGGTTATTTTCTCATCCCAGAAGTTGGAGTCTTAGCTCATTGGCTTCAGCTGTTCTGTTCTTTTCTAATCTAAGCCTTGAAGGCTCTATATTCTTCCTCAACTTGTGTTCAGTGCATTCTGATGTGCAGCATTTTCATTGGCATTCAGTTCTAGGTATGTTCTAATTTTCACTTTCATTCTTTCTTTGATCTTTGAGTTATTTAGAAGTATACTAGGACATTTCCCAAACCGTAACATTCTTTTGGTTATTTTTTCTGTTATTTTTTTTCCAACTGAATTGCTTTGAGGTCAGAGAATGCAATGCATATGCTGTGTTTCTGAATCTCACTGGGCTTGCCTTATGGTCTGGAAGACAAGGCTTCATGTATAAAGTGAAAACCATATGGGTGGCACTTTATGTGCATTAGCTTGACTCCTCCCAGCAAAGGTTCCAAATACAAAAGAATGTTTATTTAACAGGTGAGGAAACTGAAGCTCAGAGAGGTAACTAGAGGAGGCAGGAGTTCATTCACATTAGTTTAACTCAAGACAGTTTTTCTACTCCTAATAATAGTTTAGTTACTCATTTGGAAAATAAGATAAAATAATAATAAAGTCAGATTATTATTTTTGTATGAATATAATATTATTCGTATTAGCAAAATGTGAATTTAAGGACTATCTGGGTATTTCCTTCTGATCTTAGTGCTAGCTCTTCATTAATTTCTCCATCTGTTCATGATATTGATTGAGGCTGCCCTGGGCCAGGCCTTGTGCTGGGCTATGGGTCTAGAGCTTGTTGTACTTGAGAAGTTCTTGTTCTAGTTGGAAAGTAAGGAAAACTTGGGTTACTTTCCTCTAACATGACTCTTAGCACTGTGGGATCACCTGTTCCTTTAGTGGAAAAAAAAAAAATCTCTTAGAAAATACTTGGAGGAAAATGTTGAATAAACAGAGTTGCTATTTCTGGGCTGATTGTTGTGGTGGCGATTCTATAATCATTGTGTGTTTTGGGTCCCTGCCCTTCCCAAGTCTCTTCCCCTGCCTCCTGGTCCTAGGCACACCTCTGGTTTCCATCTTCAGCTCTCTCCCTGGGAAGGTTCAACTTAGCCCATCACCATGGTTTCCTTATGCATGCTGAATCCCCAGGTCTGTGTCTCCTGCCCCAACCGTGCCTCCCCTCCTTCCCTTGTCTCTCTGCTGAGGACTCCACATGTGCCTGGTCTTTGGGGTCCCGAGCCCAGGAGAGGAGGCGGGGTTGCCTTCTGCTTTTCCATGCCACTTGCAAATCTTTGCGCACTTGCCTCTGTGCAGCACGTCCTCCCCCACTCCTTTCCCAAGGCCGGCCAAGGCAGTGGCTGGGCACTTTATCATACAGCAGGAGTCTCAGCTCATCTTCCCAAACCACCTTGCAGGAAGTCATTCTTACCTCCACTTTACAGATGAAGAAGTTGGGAGCCTAGCGTGATGAACATTTGCCCAAGTCCTGGGTGGGGTGGGATATAAACTCAGATGCATCTCCAAATGGGTGTGCCTTTCTCCATTCTTCTGTGTTGGAAGTCTCAAGATTCTATTCCTGCTGCTACTAAGTGGTGACCATGGGCAAGTCACTGGTTTTCAATGGACCAAAGTTCCTTCATTTTAAAACTGGAGACTCATATCTACTTTTCTTTTTCATAGGATGGTTGGATGTTTCAAAGCAAGCAGAGAGCTCTTTTCAGAAGGCACGTGAACTTGGGCTGGTTGCGAGGCCCAGCTCTGCGTCTCACACATGCTCTCTGTGCCACTGGGATAAACCTCTCAGGGCCAAGGTCCTTTGTGGACACTTTTCAGGGTTTCTTGTCTGTGCATGCATGCATCTTGGGGTGCCATTCCTGGAAGGCACAGAAAGCTACACGAAGAGCTGAGGTGGAGAGATACTGGAGCATTTGGGAAATTACGAGGACTTTTGCGGCTGGATTGGGGAGGAAGGCATGAGGATTGAGGTTGAGAGGCATGCAGGACCCAGGTGTCATGAGCCATGCTGAACTAGAGCTTACCTTTTCATTCGAGGACAATGTGAAGGCAGTGAAGGTATTTTAAGCAATCATGATGATAGTAATATGCCGTTGTTAATAGCTAATGTTTATTAAGTGCTAGGAATTTCTTCACTAACTCAGAGTGCACACAACTATAAGGCAGTAGATTCTATTATTATTCATATTTAATAGATGAGGAAGCTAAGGCTCAGAGATGTTAAGTAATTTACTCAAGGCCACACAGGTGATCTATTGCTGACCCAGACTTCAAACCCAGGCTGTCAGATTCCAGGGGCCACTACTGTAACTATGATCTTCTCTTTCACTTTTTTTGCTTGTCTTTTGGGAAGCTAATGTAGAGGGTGAGAAGAGGAGAGATTGGATGAAGAGAAAACAGTTGGAGGTCCTGGTCTAGACTAAGACAATGGTGGCTTTAATCTGAGGTAGTGTCTGTGCAGTTCAACAAATATGAGAGGCTTTAAGGCACTGAGTTGAATAGTACCTTGATTCACTCACTCAGCAGGTACTGATCGAGTGTCCAAGGTGTGTCAGGCTCAGAGGCGACCAGGTCTTGGTTGGGGGGTGGTCTGGAAGGGTTGTGGGTCTGTGAGTGAGAGGAGAGTCAAGAGCGACTTCACCAGATAAGGAGGATTCTTCCTGGGAGTGAAAGGACTGCCTGGGGCAGAAGTTGAGGGGAGATTACTGGAAGGTTCTGGAACCTGCTGCTGTGGGAGGTGTGGGCTATGGGGAAAAGGAGCCTCCTGTGGTTCCCGCCCTGCTGTGGCCGGCTCCCTTTTGGCTCAGGATGAGGTCTGCCTTGGCTTTGATTCCTCATTAATTATCTGCCAAGGTTAATTCTGTAAGAGCCAGTAATGACCTAGAGTTAATTTCTCTCTCTCTCCAGTCAGCCTCACTTTTTCAATGTTTTTTTTTTTCCTTTCTTTAATGGGCTATTCAAGCTTGTTGGAATGTTTACCAAAGCAGGGTAGTTAGAGATGTAAATAAATGAATCTACCTTGTCAGAAGGATCTGGAGATGGAGTTAAGGTGTGAGGGGTAATTTACAGGTGAATAGCTACTTGGAAACCTCAGCAGGGAGACTGCTGCGGTTCTCTAATTATCTCCTCCCAATTTTCTCCTCTTTGAACTCTAGCATGGGGGTGTATGGGGGTGGCATGGGGTGCAGGAGATGTTACTTAGGATTTTCCCTCTCAGTTGTGAAATACGTTTCGGGGGCGCCTCGGCAGGATGCAGGGTTGGCCAGTCAAACCCTGTGCGATTTGCAGGTGGCTTTCTCCCTTCATTCAGATCCTCTCAAGTGCCCTCTGATGGCATTGCCAGCCCATTGAAGGATGGGAAAACTGAGGCTCCTGTGGGTGGGATTACTCCCCACAAGCCACATGCCAAGTGAGTGTGGTGCTGTGGGTCCCAGGCTTCTGATTCTTCCTGGCCCTCCAGCTGCCATCCACCTTCCCCAGGTGGTTCGTGCCTTCTCCCAAGCATGCTGGGCTGGCGGTGTTCCTCCACAACGAAGCCCAAATGCTTTATCCTGAACAACCTGCTCAGTCTTTCCTGTAGGCTGGTGGCCGCGCCCCTTCCTTACGCAGCTCATTTTCCATTTTAAGATTTCCTGTTTGAACTAAAGGGCAAAGATCTTGGCAGTATCAGCCTGGAGCCGGGCTTCTGTGTGTATAAAGGGGAGCCTCAGCCCCTGCCCTCTGTTTGCCCACTGGCTTATCGACAGAGCCCAAGTCCCAAGTTCAGAGGTTCCAGTTCCTTCCCGATTTGCTGGGTAAAGTCTGGTGCTTCCGTGCAGGCGGCCAGGGTGGGTGGCCAGCCTGGAGCCAGCAGTCATTTACAGCCAGGCAGTGCTTCCGTCCTGCCAGGCAGGCCACTGGCTGCAGCAGACAGACAAATGGACAGGCGTGAGGACACGGTGGTGCCTTCTTTTTCTTTCCTTTCCTCCACTTTGCCCTCCACTGTGGGCTTATTTATCTAGTGCCCTGCTGACCTGGGCAGCCATGTGTCCTTGTGGGAGGGCTCGCTGGGGAGGAGGTCCCTGCTCCCTGAAGCCTCCTTGAAACTTCAGATCTTCTTTTGGGTCCACTGTGGCCCTCCAGGCTGGCACGGGCAGTCATGCTCACACACGTGTTCCTGCATAAGCACATGCTCCCATCTAACACTGGGGATCTCCACGGCTGAGTCCTCTCCCAGAGAGAGGCGCTTAACTGGTGCCATTTTTATGGGGGATAATAAGAGCTATTGCTGGAAGAGCAGCTTGCTGGGTCCAAGGTCCTTCCATCTACTCGTCTCATCTGATCTGCGGGACCATCAGGTGTCTCCAGATAGTTATCGCCTCTGTTTGACAGATGAGCAAACAGAGCTCAGAATCAATGGCTTCAATCAGCCTTTTATGCAACAAGAGTTTATAGGGAGCGCTCATCTCCCAGGTGCTGGGGATTAGAGGAGACATGGATGCAGTCCCTCGTCAGGTTGCTCAGAAAGTCAGAGAACAAAATCGGGGATTGCAAGGCCTGTGCCAGACGTCAGAACCCTCGGGTATTGTGGGAGCAGGCAGTCAGGCTTTGGGGGGCTTGGGAGGTGTTTCCACAAGATTTGCCCAAGACCCCTTTGAAGCACGAGGAGAGCAGCAGACGGGTTGTGGCTCCCAAGAGTATTAACGGGACATTCCCCACCTACCAGAATCTGGGCACAAGTAATACACTAGAGTCCTTTGTCATAGACTCCCACAGGCTACAGGATTCTCCCCTGGAACCTCAGCCCACAAGAGGAGAGGCTTCATCTGGCTTGTGAATTGCTGTGTCTCTAGTGCCTAAAATGGAGCCTGGCCCCAGACACTCGATAAATATTTGCTGTTGAATGAATACAGACACGAGCATACACGATGCATGCATGCCACCCTATACCTCAGAACTATAGAATCCACAGGCTGAAGGAAGCTTCTAGAATGGTACAAATTGCTTACTGGGATTACATCCAGAGGCAGAGCCATGGAGACTTCTCTTCAGATCTCCTATATTTCCCCCAAAGACCATGGGACAAGCTGTAGGTGTTGGAGCACCCAAATTCTGATTCCATTTTCATCTGCCAAATTTGGGTGACCTTATTTTCCTCCACTACGAAATATGAAGGTCCCGTTGGCTGACTTTGGGAAGCCCCTTTCCTGCTGTAACATTTGGCAAGTCTGGAAATGGGTAAGTGGTACTAGGCAGGAATGTCTCTGAGCTGAAGAGACTCCTTCTCTTTCTAGTCTGAGAAGGTAGTTTGGTCTTCTTTTGCCATTGCTTGTGGCCAGAAAGATGCCTGGCCTGTGGTCACAGCTGCCAGTCCTCAAGGCTCCTGCCCATGTCCTCACCAGCCTGCCCTGCTGCCTGTGGGATGGATGGGGGTGTGGCACGCCCACCCACCCATGTGGTTCCACATACTCTGAGCCCTGTCCCCCCATTCCCTTAGCCAGAATGACATGTCTGGGATCTGAGGAGCCTGGGGACAGTGGGGTATCACTAGGCTGTCCTAGCCTGTGGTTGTACTAGATCCCCATGGCCTGTGTAGGGTCCTGACTTGGGGCTACGCAGACTGGCCTGCACTTCTCCTTTCTCCCTCATGGCTGCTGATCTGTGGTGTGTCTGCAGCAGGACTTCTCCTGTGGCTCAGAGCCTGCAGCATTGCTGGGAAAGGCCTGGAGCCCCCAACAGACCCTTGGGCTGCAGCCAGCATCCTCCCTGGGAGGCAGTGCATAGTTGATGGGGAGAAAAGATGCTCCATCTGTCTGCCCCTTCCCAGCCAGCCTCTCCCACTTTGAGCCTTTCTCATTGGTGTTGATTTCCCTTCTCTGTCATTTATCTCCCTCTTTCCCACAATGTTGTGTTTTCTATCCCCTCCCTCCAGGAGGGAACCTGGTACAGTGGAACTTCAAGTTACAAAGAACATCCTTTAAGTCTCAGCCCTGCTACAAACCAGCAATGTGACTGGAGCCTCAGGTTTTTCACCTAGAAATGAATTCTTTCTTCCCAGGCTTGTTATGAAGATTCTGTGAGATAATAATGTATGTAAACCTCTGGGCAGGTAATAGCAATGAACAATACCATAGAATTAGCTCTGTGCTAGGCTCTGTTCTGAGCATTCCATGACCCGACGAGGCAGGTGCTATTAACTCCCATTTTATAGGTAGGTCAAGTCGTGGCCCACAGGCAGGCAGGTTCTGGCGGGGGAGTTGGGATCCGGAACCTGGCTCTGAGGCTCTAGCCAGTCCCCCTGCCTGGGGGAGACCTGTGTTTGCCGAGCGCTGGCTGGGTTCAGTGGCTCCCAGGTAATTTGGGAGCTGCTGGCCATTTGCCTTGGTGACACTCGCCCTGGGGCCATCTGAGGCCGTCACCTGCTCCCTTGAGCTCCCAGCCCTCCCAGCTTGTGTCCCCCACATGCTGTGGGCAGGGACTTGCCTCGGTTTTCTCCTGCTGCACCCAGGGTGGAGACAGCACCCAGGCCAATGGGTTGTTGTTAAGAGGCATTAACTGAAGTCGTATCTGAATGTCTTTAGGGTCTGCCATTTAAAAGGAGGCTAAAGCATGGCCGAGTGATCATTCAACAGGCATTAACAAGGCAGGCAGGCCAGAGGCTGCCCCCTGCAAAGCTTACAGCCCTAAGCTTTTCCAGCAGGACACCCCTGCCCCTCAAGACTGAGCTTGCTGGGAGCAATGGGGGTCTCAGCCTTAGCACCTCAGAAGCCAGGCTGAAAAGGAACTGGGAAGCCAAGTGCAGAGGTAGGAAAGGGCTGTGCCCATTCCACAGACAGGAACAGTGAGGGTCAGGGCCCGAACCCTGCACTTCTGATTCCTGACTGGGTACTTTCTTTGACTGTTTTGTTCCTTTTACATTTGAACTTCATGTTTAAAACTTTGGGAGAGAGAAGGCCCTTGATGGCCCATGATTGCTGTAATTCTCACATTTGAATATTTGAAAAAGGAGGCCTTTGAAGGAGGCCCACTGCTTATCCTGAGAAGGAGGCTGGGGCAGGGTGAAGCTGAGGGAGTCTGAACAGCAGAGAGGGGATGAAGTGACTGGCTCATGGACACAAGGCCTGTTCCGCCTCCAGGACGGCAGCATCGCGCCTCACCTGCCAGCTGAAGGCTCCTTCTGGGCAGGGAGTTTGAACAAACAGTGGAAGCAGCAGAGCGAGAAGCGTTCATTCTGGGAAGTCAGAGCCTTGGGCTCGAGGCTGGGCACCACCACGGAGTGACTGAGTGGCGCGCAGTGGGCCACCTCCTGTTTGGACGCACATGACCACTGCCCGCGCACCTCCAGCCTAGGGCAGGGGATCCAGGCTCAGCCAGCCGTCCCCATGTCCTTGCATTAGGGGCAGAGGAGAGGGGAAGTCCTGGAGAGAAGGTATGTACTGTCTCTTTCCCTATCACTTAACTCTTCACAAGTCCTGTAAGAGTGCTGGTTGCCTCTCATCTACTGATGAGGGTGGCAGAGTTTTCCTCTTCTGACTTGCAAGAGGGAAAGGAAGGCAGGGGTCAGAGTCAGAGCAGCTTTACCTAGGGTAGAGGTACGAGTCCAGGACCTCGATTCTAAGGCAAATCCGTGGTCTGGCACATTCTCAATTTAATACCAACCTTTACAGGGGGCTGGGAAGAACAATTCGTACCCAGTGTCCACACATCCCTAGTGTGTTGCACCTGGACTTGGAAATGACCAAATGGCGGGGGGGTGGGGGAGGTGTGTTTTCAGCTCAAGGAAATATGATATTTACTTAGAAATGAAAATCTATTGCCTTTAACTTGTGATAAGATAATTATGCTCTTGAGTCATTGTCATGCATTTGTGTTCATAAACCTCCCTCATTAAGTAGTAAGGGTACATATTTTATCTTAATTCATTTTTTATAGGGCTGTGAATTCCTGTATTTATCTGCCTTTGTTTTCCTGTGTAGACACAAGGCTGCCTGGCCTGGCAGAGGTAAAGTAACTTATTATCTAGTGATTGTATTCCTGGAACTCAGCACAGGGCTGGAGTGGGCTCTCATTTTCCTTCTCACTGCCGGACCATCACCTTGGATGATACACTTTACCTCTCTGCCTCTGTTTTCTCGGCTGCACAATGAAGTTAATATACTGTGTCTCTCATGGGGCTGTTGCATGGATTTGGGGAGACACTGCTATTTCGCCTCGAGGAGGCGCAGGTACTGTCCAGACTCCACACCTGGTGTTACCTGTTCCTCCACACTGCCCCAGTTACCATGAATGGCCCTGTAAACATGAATAGGTGTGTGTGTAAATTCCTGAGAAGGGGCAGGGAAGGCCTCCGGAGAACGCAAGCAATTCAGATGGAGGCTCTGAAATCTCACTGCCTGTATTCAGGGTCCTGCTTGACAACTCCCCAGCTGTGTGACTTTGAACATGCAATCTTGTAACTCTTTATACCTTAGTCTCCTCATCTGGGAAATGGGACTGTTAATAATATCTGCCTCATACAGTGATTGTGGGGATTCAATGAGGGTATCATATGCATGTATAAAGTTTACTACAGTAAACAATAACTATGATTATTATTTTAAAATGAGACTGTGGGCTGGCCCCTATGCTAGATACTTGCCCTGTGTTAGCTCTGATGATCCTCTGTAAGGTCGCGTTATCTGCTTCATGTTGCAGGTGGAGAAACGGTCTCAGAAAGGTTAGGAACTCCCTCTTGGTAAGTTCTAGAAGTGAAATCAGGCTCCTTTCACTTCCATCTGCTGCTTCCCCGACTCCACTGGGGAAAATGCCGCCTCCCTTACAACTGGGCGCTGTGCTGTCCCATTCACTGACAGGCTGGGGTTCAGGGCTCCTTTGAAAGTTTCTCCTGGAGATGGTCCCTCTGCTTCAGCATCCGTGGAGACTCCTGGAGTTGACTCTGATAGCCACTGGTGCTGATGGATCCAGGCAGCCTGGACCCCAGCCCACCTCCTGGGGAGCCCTACCGGTTCCCCCAGTTGGCCACTAAAGCTTCCAGCCAGAGCCGTTGTCAGGCTCCAGATCCCCAGCAGCTGACACCAGCAGGTTCCCCTGGAAGCTCATCACCTCTCCTGGGTCCGTTCTGTGGGGAGAATCCTGGGACAAGATGGAAACTTCAGAGACATGGGGCAGTCATTCAGTGTTGTCAGTCTCTCCCTGAGCACACCTCCTCGGGAGGTCAAAAAAAATCCCCTCCCACAGCACAGTCCCCCTTAAACTCCAGGGGTACAGGGGTTGTGGGCCAGGCACAGCACCTTGTATATCCCTGTTTCAAGCCCCCAGGTGTGTTACATACATTAGCTCAGTCAGTCCTCACAACCCCCCCCCATACACAGCTGTTACTGGCCCATTTTATAGTTGAGGGGTGTCACAGTGTGTGGTTATAAAGACTGGGAGCCACACTTCTTGGGTTCAAATCCAGGTTATTTCATCAACTAGCTGTATGACCTTCGGTACTTGATTTCAACTGTCTGAGCTTCAGTTTACTCTTCTGTAAAATGGGAATAACTGTCGTGCCAAGTGTCATGGGTGATGGTGAGGCTTCAGCTAGATATTGAAGAAACTCCATGAATGGTAGCAGAAGGCTCATACTTCTGGGGAAAGATGACCAGGGAGGGGGAGTCCCACACCCCAGGGCTGTCAGCCAGGAGGAGGTAGAAGTAATTCTGCATGAGTCTGGGCATGGTTGAGTCTAAAGTTTCTGCTCTTCTCAGCAGCATTGCATTTTCTCCCTTCTTTGAGCTTCTAGCCTAGGTTCAGACAGAGCCTGGAGCCTGCTGATGGGCCATTAAGGAGAAGAGGAGGCAATGGGGGCAGCCCCTGTGGGGACTCTGGGCAGCAAGGACCTAACAGCTCCTGCTTGTTCAAGGGAGAAAGTTCACAAGGTGAACAAAGTTCATGATGATGGCTAATTGTTGTGGCCCATGCAGTGTGGGGCATTCAGGGGAAATCTGTCTGGCTCGTACCATTACCAAGAGAATTGGGTGGCACATGTGCCTCTTTAGCAGAGTGTCCCGGGAATATCTATCCTTCTAGAGAGAAGGGAAGAATACACAAGCCGGGCCAAGGGAATAGGCCTTAGCCAGTACATGAGTTGGGGGTGGAGAGGGAGGGAAATATTTGGGCCCTACTGTCTGCCCAGCACAGAACCAGGCATGCCTGTGGGTGAGCAGGCGCTGCTCTTCTCCCTGCCATAACATATGGGAGCTCAGAGAGTGGAAGGGGCTAGCCTAAAGTTCACATGGACAAGTGGCATAGTGACTGTTCCAGGCCCCTCATCTTATTTCAGTGCCTTTACCATACTGAGTCCTTTTCCACCCCATGCCCTTTGCACATGCTGGCCCGTCTGCCCAGAATTGTCCCCATACTTGGCATGCTTGTCTATGCTAAAGGATTCTTTCTTTAAGCTCCATATTTGCTTCATGGTCTCACCACACTTGCAATTAATTATTTGCCTTTTCAAATCACAGAAAATTTTTTGGGGGGAGGGGAAAGATTTCTCCAGTGAATCATAGGCACCGAGAGAACAGGGCATTGTCCATCTTATTCACTGTTGTAGACCCAGCGCCTTGACCAGTGTGTGACACTAAGTAGGTGCTCAAGTTTTCTAAAGGAAAATAGGAGCACCAAGAACCGACCCAGAGCTCAGGCATGAGCTGCTGTTGCACACTGCCTCCTTCCTTCTTTCCTGCTCTTTTTCTCCCCTTTTTCTTTCCTTTTCCCTTCTCTTCTTTTCTTCCTTTTCATTTCCTCTCCTTTTTTAATGTAATAGCTTTATTAAGGTATAAGTCACATGCCACAAAATTGGCCTGTTGAAAGTACACAGTTTGGTGGTTTATAGTGTATTTTCAGAGGTGAGCATTTTCATTACCTCAAAAGGCAACCCCGTGCCCATTAGCAGAGACTCCCCAACCCCCTGTCCCCCCAGCCCCCTGGCATCCTAATCTACTTTCCAACTCTGTGGATTTGTCAATTCTGGACGTTTCATGTAAATAGACTCATAGGTGGTCTTTTGTGACTGGTTTCTTGTACTTAGCATAATGTTTTCAATTTTCATCCTTGTTGTATCAGTTCTTAATTCCTTGTTAGTGCCAAATAATATTCCATTGCATGGATAATACTGCATTTCAGTTGTCCATTCACAGTTGATGGGCATTTGGGTTGTTTCCATCTTTGGACTATTATGAATAATGTTGTTATGAATATTCACGTGTGAGTTTCTGTGTGGACGTTTGCTTCTGTTTCTCTTGGGGATAGCCCTTCACTTTGCTTTCTGACTCTCCTTTGCCAGCCCGGGCAGAGGACTGTCATTTGAATGGGCAGAGCCTGGCCTCCTGGAGGAGCTGTCTGCCTTGTTCCCGTGCCAGCTGCCCTCAGGCTGGACCTCCGGAACATTCGCCGGCTGGGGGCTGGGGGCTGAAGCCTTCCCACCAGGCAGCCAGGTAGGCATGTTGTCCTCTCCGCTCAGAGTCTGAGCCTTTGGTAGCACCTTACCTTTCATCTTTATAGAAGGAGAACAAAGATCAAATGCCTTGTCCCCAGACAAAAACAGACACAGTATTTTAATAATTAACATTGTGACACTATTATTGGCCCCTCTGCTGCCGCCCCTCCTGCTGTAAGGCCCAGGGTGAGGGGTGACTTTGTAACGATGCGGTACCGCCCGGTGGAAGCCCCCGCACGCTCACCTTCTGCCACTGGCAGCCTGCCTGGCATGTTCCCGGCAGTTCTCAAACTGCTCAACAGAACCCAGGAGCCTCTTTCACCTGCCCCCAGGTGCTCTGCTGGGTACTCGTTATCTGTTACCACATTTGTACCCCCTCAGCCACCCAGCAAACAGCTGCTACTGTCCCCATTTTACAGGTGGGGAGACCGAAACCAAGCTTTAATCCCTTACCCCACCTGCTATATCAAGGAATCTAAAAAGACCAAAACACTTGGAAGTAAAGATGCTACAACCAAGCCTGCAGGTCACCTGCCTCTTTGTCTCTTTTTTCTTGGGGTTAATCTTTCTTTTTACTTTTCTTTGTAGAGTCAGGTCTCCAACCTCTTAATTCCTCCTCCTATCCTTTCCCCTCCCCAAACATCACTTTATCTAGAATGGACACACAGAGGGACTTAAATTTGTCAAACTGAATAGCACAATTCACGTTCAGCCTTTCATTCAGGCGCCAACTCAGTTGTTCATTTGGTCATTCACTCCCTGCCCACTTAGTGAGCTTCTTCTATGCCCAGCACTAGGCTCCGTGCTGCACACTGTGGATACAAAGGGGGCTGTGGTATGGAATGAGTCGCAAAGCCCTCACTGTCTGGCGGAGATGGCAGAGACGCAAGCAGGCAGTTGCTAGTTAACATGGAGAGCGTTTCTCTAGAGAGATTCACACTGTGCTGTGAGAGCACAAGGAATAAGTCAACCTGGAGAAATCATGGAAGACCTCCCAGAGAAGGTGTCGCCAGAGTTGGGAACTGAAGGAAAATAGGAATTTATTGATTTATTTTATTCTCGACCACACAATGTTAGTGGTGTCAAGTCTGCCTTGAATACAGTGGTTTACAGTCTGTTTGATTAAAGCAGACATTCTCCATATTACATATGTGGCCTTTCCCGGCAACAACTGCTGAGACCAGAGATTAACCTTGGGCCCCAGGAAAGCTGATTCATAGGTAGGCTGGTGACCCCTGATTAGTGGCCCGACTTGCAAGATGAGCCCAGCCAATCAGGTTCCTTTTCCAGGAAGTTAGCTTGGGAACAGAGATGCAGCTAGTTGGTGGTGGTGCCGTGTTTGGAAAGTTGCAAAGGAGCGCTGAGGCTGGGGGGCCCCAGCTAGTGTGTGCGAGTGAGGGGACAGAGGCTGTAAAGCGGCAAAAAGCAGTGGAAACATGGGAGGGAAAGGAGATTGAGGCAGATAGGCCCAGGGTGGCAGAGAAGTCACAAGGGTGAGAGCACTGGCTTCTGAGGGAAAGAGAGCAGGAAGTGCTTGGGGCTCCGGGATTGAGGGCAATAGTTTTCGAGTCCCCTGTCTGATCCTTTACTCTGCTCCTGTCTTGGGAAGGCTGTGGGGCACCCCTGCCCAGCTCCACTGACATCCCCCCTTTCCAAATGAGCTTGACCATGGCTTGGCTCTTGAAACCCAGTGTCTTGGCTCTAAGGACACTCTATTCCAAAAGTGTTTTCAGGTGCAGTGGGGCTTTTCCAGTTGGGGAAGGGCAGGAGGTCATGATAGGACACTCAAGCTCTGGGGAGGTGGGGCTTCCCTAGAGTCGGCGATGGGGCTGGTTAGTTCTAGAGGCAGAGTAGGAGGGCTTTAGGAAGAGTCCTTCATGATTTGTGGAAGCAAGGTTGCAGTGACAGTCAGTGAGCTGGGCTGTAAACCAGGATGCACAAGGCCAGCCCTTGTCAGGAGTGAACCATCCGTCTGCCTTTCACTCCCGGCTTCTTTGTATAGACAGTTCTCACCTGAGGCATCTTAACCCAGCTGAGCTTTTGGCAATGCATTTGTAGAGTAGAGGAAATGCTTTTTTTTTAAACAGGCCTCCACCTTTTTACATCCTCCCTCTTGCCAACACTCTTTTCTGTTATTAGGAGCTGAGAGATTTTAGTTACTGAATGAGTGTTTTTCCTTTCCTGCCTCTTACCTATGGTGTTGGCCTTGGGCAGACAACTCAGTATCCCTGAGTCTCATTCTCTTCACCTGTAAACTGGGAGTAATTATACCTACCCAGGCAAACTCTAAGGTGGTGCTTTTCCAGATTTCTGTAATTAAGTACAAAGATTTAAAAAAAGTTATTTATTTATCATAACCATTTTCCAACCCATCATAGACCAACACTAGAAGGCAGCTTGTGCCATATGCAACCTGAGTTGAGCAACACGCAAACTGGCCTAGCCCCTGTCTGCCGATTATGTGCTTCGGTGTCCTGGCAATGCCAAAGCATTTCTATCCTCTGGCCTTCATTTCTGTATTTATAGTGAACTGAGAACAAATGGTTTGCAGAGCAGCATTGGTCCATGGACCAAAGCGTTGGACCAAACTTTGGTTTAGGGGTCTTATGAAATCAATCATGGCAACACAAGTAGGATTCGGGGAGTGCAGAGGGCTTCATCTGTAACGTGTGCATGTGATGCATATTTATGTGGTCATAATATGCTGATTTCTGGTTTCCTGAGTATGATTAACTCTTTCTTCAGCTTTTCTGACTATATTCCTACACTGACTTAATGTTTACTGGTGAGTTTCTTCTTCATTACTTGTGGCCTGGTGCTCTGTTCCACCCTGGCAGGTGACATGTCTGCAGACGGAGCTGCAGGCTTCAGAGTCAGGCACCTTTGAGCTCGAGTCTTGGCTCTGCTGCTTCCTAGCTGTGGGATGTTGGGTAAGCTGTTTGATCATGCCTCAGCTTCTTCATTTATGACCAAGTGCCAATGCTGCTCAGCGGACAGTTACATGAGAACTGATTGATCTAGTGTGTAAATGCCTGTGTCTAGTAGGCACCCAATAAAGTGGCTCCTTTTGCCCTTGGCCCTTGACCATATTTTCATCCTCTCATATCCTCTGGGATTTGGAAGCCTCAGGAAGTGGCATAGGTGGGTAAATAACCCATGGGGGCAGTGGTGCTGCAAATCATCATGTCAGCACCTCCCCAACACACTTTGCTGAGGCCCCAAGGAGAGCCAGAGGCAAACACCATGGTTGACCCAGGTGCCAAAGCCCTTCTCTTCCACAGCCTCTCAGCCTGACGGGACCTCTGGGACAGACAGCATAGAACCCCGGAAGGTTCCTGTTGATGGGGGGCCACATTGTGTGGCTGCTGCTAGTTGACTGCCCATGCCTACTTTCCCTTTCTTCTCTGCTAATGGATCCCAGTTTCGTCATGGAGCTGTCTCCATCTCCAGTTAAGGGTGATTTGTGATTAGTTTAACTAGTTACAGAAATCCCATTTTCCCTTGTCAGCCATGGATTTGATTTTAGGGCAGATGTGTCATCTACTATGGCCAGAGAGATGTAAAGGGGACTTGATGGGAGGCTTGTGGAAAAGGTTTTTTTCAACTCTTCAAAAGGGGAAGCTAGAAGATTGAGTTTCTTTTGTGCTTCTAGATGTTTTCCTGTCCAGATGTGATTCCTGAAACAGTGGCAGTCCTCCTGTGACTATGAGGGGAGCCAGACTGGAAACAAAATTGACGGACATGGAAAAAATCTGCATACTTGATGAAGTTGTCAAATCAGCCCTGAAGTCACCCTACCTCTAGCCTTCATGTTACCTGAATTAGGGAAAATGGATTTGTAGTCATGGTACTAGCATTCTGTATCCAGTTCTCAGATACAATGTGAGGAAATGGCTTTTCTGGTACCCAGAGTGAGGTTTGAGGATTCCTTGGCATGGACTCTGCTTTCTTCCTGCAGGTGAGGAAATGGACTCACTCATTCTGTGTTTAAATACTCCCTTAAATAGAAGCCATAGATGTTAGGGTAAATTCTTCTAGCCTAGCAACATAAGCCATGAATAAGAAAAGGCAGTAACATGGCCCTTTGAGTGTCATCAGAAGCTTGGGAGAAACCTCACTAAGACATGAGCCTTGTGTAGCCACTCAGAGATCAGTAAGGTTTTCTAACTTTGGATCATTAGCCTGGGGACTTACTATAACAGGTGCATTATGTATAGGAGGCTCTTGGCCAGCAAGAGCATCACAGTGGGAAATGTAATAGCCACATGTTTTTTTCTGTGTAGTTAAAAAATTATAAATATTCACATTTGAGATATGGACTAGTCAGTCATAGATGACATATCTGAGTCTCAGATTGTCAATATAAAGTGGTTAATTGTTGTTAGTTGTGTTATCTGTGCAGCGTTATGATCTACCCTAGCGATGGCAGGAGTAATCATCAGTTCTTCCGTTCATGTCCCTTGTACTTCCACTGGCTCCTGTGTCCTACCTGCAGAGCATTGTAGAAGAGAGTAAATAAATATGATCTTCAGGACTTTGCAGGACAGGGATATCATATGAAGCCTCTGAGGCTTTGGCCTAGAAGTCTTCAACTTGTGATTTCTGGGGAAAGTGAAGCTGTGGCCTAGGAGAATAAATCTGTCTTTATATAACGAATGAACTGCTAGCATCACTTGGACAGCAGTGAGTCCCAGGATGTGGGCCTTTGTTTCCATCCCTTTGGACTTTGTGTTTTTGCTTCTCAGAGGAAGAAATGTCATCCCTCCCCACCATCCCTGCTTGTGGAGACTCAGAAAGAATGGTTGAGTCGGGAGGAAGGGAGAAGAGATTTGGGGGTGTGGGAGACGGTCATTTTGGCTGTGGGCAAACATGTTCATTCTGCTTTCCCTCAAGCTTAGGTGAGGAAACCACAAAGGCAGAGAGATGGCCTGAGGTGTGTATATGCTCATTGCGGGGGCACCATGGGGGCGAAAGGCAGGCGACTGGACTCCCCCTGCAGGATAAGGTTGGGGCTGGTTGCAATAAGCAGGGCTTCTCAGTAAGTGCAGAGCCCATGCTGTAGGCCTCTTGACAACTGCTCACGCCCTGCTTTGTACCTTTTCCCAGTACTGTTTCTACCATATGACAAACAGTTTATTGTATTTCCATCCAATGCAACACATGGTTGTTGAGCTGGGCTTAGAGGTGCAAGAGACACCAAAACAAATCTGATGCTAGTCTGCCTGGGACTCATGAATCAGTGGGGGAGACTGACAGAGGTACCCTGAAAGCTCCGTATCCTAACGAGATACACAGGGGCTGCGGACATGGAGATGGGGCTCTTAGCCCAGCCGTGAGAGGTCATGATGATCTGGGGGTGGGGGTCAGCCAGGGGTTCAGTGTGAGTGAAGTCAGGATGTCCAAGTGGTAAGAATAATAAGAGGGAGGCTGGGAGAGAGGCTCAGGTCACACTGGAGGACTTTGCATGGATGTGTCTAGATGATGGACTTCATTCTGTAACTGAAAAGAAGCAGTGGAGAGTTTTATGCTGGGATGCACAAGGTCAAATTCCTTCCTCTCTCCCTTCCTTTCCTTGTTTTTCTTTTTTTTAAAAATCGTTTCCTAACTGGCTTCTGAAATCCCTCTCTAGTCTTTGTAATAATAATAATAACCACCACCACAACTTCCACTTTTTGAAGACTTTGTGTTCCAGGCCTTGTGCTAAGCACCATCCCCAAATCTCATTTAACCCTGTAAGAGCCACAGGAAATAGCCACAGATTATTTAACTTGCCCAAAGTCACACAGCTAGGAAGAGATAGAGCTAAAATTTAAATGCAGATGCAGTTTGACTATAAACCTGCTCCCCCAAAGGGGAAGGGGCTGCCTAGGGCCCATTTTTAATGTGCTTGGGTGAGGAGATGAGAAGCAGGAGACAGATGTGACATTGAGAGGGATGAACCGTCAGAAGCGGAGGTGGATTAAGATAGCTGTCCGATCCTCTGTTTGCTGCATAACAGTGCTATACTGGGTATAGAGTCTTCTGCTCCTTCGATTGTTCCTGACTCTTCTCGGTAACTTGAGAGATGGCTCCTTGTGGTCACAGAGCTCGTTTTCTACTTCCCTTTACCCTGGAGCTCAGACTTCATTTGCTACTTCAATTTACCCTTACAGCAGGCCTTCAGAAGAGGATGGAGGTCCTGACACAGGACCCAGCTAGTAGCCAGTAAGTGGTTGCAAACCATGTTAGAATAATTAAGTATCTTTTTGATGTGACATAGGAGTAATAATTCTCCTCTCTTGAAGGATCACGATTCATTTCTTTCTACACTTGTTTTTGCCTGATGAAGCCCTTTACCTTGCATTCAGTCAGCTACAATAAAGGAATAGTCGGCATCAACCGAATCGAGGGACAATACCACGAGGCCCGCCAAAGCATTATTCCTCACTCTTCCTGCTTAATAATGATACTGATACCTTGTGAGTGCTTCCTATTTTCAGGGAAACTTCACAAGAACTCTGGAAGGAAGATACTCTCATCTATTTTTGCATATGGGGAAACTGAGGCTTAAGGACATTAAATATTTTCTCCAAAGTCACACGGGTAGTAGTGGGGCTCATTCTCTTATCTGCAGAATATGATGTTTACCAGCATCATGCTTTTATTGTAGTAGTAGTTGTTATTATTATTATTATATTTTATGGAACAAACATTTATGCTGGACCTGTCCTGGGCATTTAAAATCCAGGATCTCATTTAAACTTCACAGCGGCTCTGTGACATCAGCCTTCCTGCTACAGCCCAAGGTTCTCTAGCATTTTGTTCTCAATCTGGTCATTTCGTACAACTCCGTGCTGCCTATTTCTCATTAAATCCACATGTAAAGAAATAAAGAGTACTATAAAAAATAATCTGATCCATACGCCTTCCAAATCACCTGTTTATTTTTGCACCCTCCCTTCCTGTATTTATCTATGTGTGTTTTAGATTTTGATTACAAGTACATATTCATTGTTAAATATGGGTGAAATCCATATGATGTTTTATCCTTCCTTCATGACTTGGTATTATTTGGGGACATTTTTCTAAATCTTTGTAGCTGTAATTTTCTCAGACTGCAGTAGCTACCTTGCGGACATATTGCTATTCATTTAAAGACCTCTATTTTTGGACATTTTATTTACAATGACTACATGTGTCTGTATGATTAAAAAGACTTCTTTTGAGTTGCCTTTTTGAAATAATTGTCAGGAGAGGAGTTATTGGGCCAAAGGGGAGTCAGCATGTATTTATTGAGCACTGTTGTGTTCCAGGCTGTGTTTAGGGACTACAGAGACAACTGTGATAGGAACAGACCCAGTCCCTGTGCTCCCGAAGTGTACATACCCCTGTGGGGAGACAGAGACCAAAGGGACAAATAAGTTAAGTAATTATGGATTGTGACAATGCTATGAAGGATAAGCAAGTGATAGCATAGAAGATAACTGGGGGAGTCCACCTGGACAGATTTCCTGGGAGCCACTCTGAGGAAGGCTCATCTGAGGCGAGACCCAGAGAATGAGAGTGGCCCAGGCAGAGAGACGGAGTCCGTGCAAAGTGAGGTGCCTCCACATATCAAGGGAGCCTGATACATGTGGCATACAGGACACAGATGGCCACACATTTCAGTATAATCACTTGCACCCCAAAATCTGGATCCTGTTCCGCGGCACTCTGCAAGCCTGCTTGCCTGACTGCTGTTGTAGCCTCCTTACGGGTTTCTCTTTTCCTTCTGTCCCTCCTCTATCCATTTGCCACTCAGCAGCAAGCATGACATGTAAGTGTGGGTCATGCATGAGCTTCAAGTTATAGAAACTCCTTCTCAAACTTGGCTGAGCTAAAAAAACACAAAAACCATTTAGTGGCTCACATAGATGAAAAGCCAGGTGCAGCTGGATCCCAGGGCTCAAGCAGTGGCTGCAGGACATCCTCAGCTCTGCCTTACTCAGGGCTGGCTTTATTCTGAGGTGTGTTCTCCCCTTGGTTGTGTAAGAGGGTCACCAGCAGCAGCTCACCCTAATGTCTATACCAAGAGTTCTGGCTGGAGTCTTATTTACACCTGGTCGAGTTACATGGTGGTCGGGTGGTGGGGTGGGTGGCTGAGTAGGTTGGATTGCTGGGGGACAGACCAAGGCAGGGAGTGATTATCCAAACATGGATTAGGTGTCCATTTCTGGTGTTGGGAGTGTCAGCACCATCCAAACCGGATGGGATGAAAATAGTGGGAGGGTGATTGTTCAAAGGGAAATGGTATTCTGATGTCAGAAGAAGGAGGTGGGATGCTGGACGGGCCAAGGTGAAATGATCTATATCTACAGCTACATCTATATCTCCATTTACCTCTGCCTCCGTGGGAAGATTCTCCTCTCTCGTTCATTATACTCATTGGCCTCCTTCCTCATCCAGGAGCCCTCAAGCTCTTTGCCACCTCCAACCCTTGGCACGTGAACGCTCCCAAAAAGATTGGATCATTCTCTTCCATTAGCCCTGGTTTCAGATGACCCTTTCTCAGAAACTTCTCTGGCTGCCCATCCCAGTGAACTGCCCCAGTTATATTCCACATTGTCACCTTGTTTCTCTCTTTCACGGCACTTCTCACAGTGTAGGATTATCTTGTCCATCTTTTTGTCTCCATCTCTCCCAGCAGGATGTCAGCCTGGGGAGGAGACGGACTGTGTACTGTTTCTTGCCATGTCTCTAGCTCCTCAGGTGCCTGGGACCTAAGAGGTGTCCAACACACATATGCTGAGTAAAGGAATGAATGCATGGGTGTTAGTTTCTCTAGTCTTCTGGATTGTGCTGGAGTCACTGGCTTAAATAGTGTAGATTTAGACCTGGGGGCTCAAACTCATAGAGCCACCAGAGGTTAAGCTTTGATATCAAAAGTTTCATTTCATAGCTCTGCTTTATTTATTTATTTATTTATTTATTTATTTATTTAAATCTTGGACAATCCAGCAGACCTTTCTGGGCTTTGGGGGGGTGATAATCAGAAGCAATGGGGGACTTGGAGGGGCTCTGTAATCTGAAAACTGTCACACAAATGTCAGGGCTTGCCATTGCCAATAGATCTCTGAGCTCTCTGGGTGTAGGATTCCAAGCCACATCTTCTTTAAACCCTTTCTTCTATCTCTTCCTTACGTATCTGTTTTCTAGCTCATTTACCGATCAGTTCATTTACCAAATACTCATTAGGCGGTTGAATCACCAGTGCCAGCGCTAGAGGTTGGGTTCTGGTGGTGGACAAGCCTTGCTTGAGGAGTCACAGGTGTGTGTGTGTGCACACACATGTGATGTGTGCACTGGGGGGAGCAGGGGTGGGAATGGAGGATCTCCCCCAACCCCCACCACGCTTCAGGTCTTCTCAGAGATTCTTCTGCCTGTTTATTTACAAAAAAGGTGGGGGCCACTGGCTTTCAGTGATGATTGTATATGTGAAGCACTGGCAGATCATCAACAGTAATATTTTTTTAATTAAAAAATGAAAATGACCTTCAAAGGCACAGAATTAAAAACACCAGGAATGGAAATCACTAGGTTTCTAACTTGGTCTGGACACAATGGCTTGCTTCCTCCCTGTTTCTCCCCAGGGGCCCAGGGTATTGGGCAACCGCAGGCCAGCCCATCCGACTCTTCCTCCTTTGGCCAAGATGCTGGCTGTGTGTGAAGCCTTCTCCCAGGCTCCACGCTTCATGTGAACAGACTACACACAGTTCTTCATTGCCTTTAAGGGCTCAGAACCCCCAGGCATGCTTTTTAGCTGGGTGTTCTTTATTCTTTTGTACACAACCGTCTGTTCTCAAAAGGTCTGGGCCTGACAATGTGGTTCAAAACTCTAGGGGCTTTATCCAATGTCACCTGAGCTTTCTCAGAATATGTATGCCTCGCTGAGGGTGGTATAGTCATCCTCATGCACAGTTTGGTATTGGCTTTTGTGGAAGTGAGCTCTGCATTGGGGCCTCTCTGAAATCTCCATGCTAATGCATTGATGGGAAAAGAAGTACCTTCCCAGAGCAAGTTGAAGGATGAAGGAGAAAGGGCATTGTCAGTTATGAAACCTGTTGCTTTCAGCCAGCCCAGTTTACCCACACCTCAGCTGGCAGCCGGCGTGCTGTGCTTCTTTGCTTCATGAACATTTCTTGCTTTGTCTCTGTTCTAGATTTGTTCAAGATCTGGCCTTTGACTCTACTTCCCATTGGTAGTGTTTAATTTGAGGTGTCAACTTAACTGTGCTAAAGGATGCCCAGATAGCTGGTAAAACATTTCTGGTGTGTCTCTGAGGGTGAGGGTGTCCCCAGAGGAGGCAAGCATTTGAATGGGTATATTGAGTGGCAAAGATGGCCACTACCAATGTGGGCAGGCATTTCCCAGTCCTCTGGGGGCCTGGATAGAACAAAAGGATGGAGAACAACAAATTCTCTCACACTCTGCTCAAGCTAAGGCATCACCCATCTTCTCCTGCCCTCGGACCTCATCAGCACTCCTTGGTCTCAGGCATTGAATGTAGACAGGAATGTATGCTATTGGCCTCCAGTTCTCAGACCTTTGGATTTGGACTGAGTTACACCACTGACTTTCCTGGTTATTCAGTTTGCAGATGGCAGGTGGTGGGATTTCTCTGTATCCCTAACAATGTGAGCCAATTTCTATGCTGAATCTCCTCTTATATATATATATATATATATGTACAAATATCCTAATATTTCTGTTTCTCTGGAGACCTTAACACACCACCATGGATCTTTGTCTTGCTCCTGCTCCTCAGAATTACCAGTTTATTCAGGTTGGTCCTTGGCATTCCCTCAGGACTTGCCTTAGACCTCAGCCTCTTGACCTTGAACAGGATTCTCCCACGCCAACAGCATCCTCCAGGCTGCAGCCCTTAGCCAAGGCCTGTTAGTGGCCCATCCTGGACTCGGATACCTACCACAGACCCGGCTCTGGCTGGGCACTTGGTGGTGTGTTTTATCTGCTTGACTCACAGTGGGGGCACTTTGCTCTTCTGAGGGTTTCATTCTCCAGAAATGCCAGAGGGCTTGACATCCCGCCTCTCACCCCCAACAGGTGTGCAGCGTAACTGTTCCCTGTGCTGGAGCAGTAAAACAATTCTTCCGTGCTATAAACTCAAGGGCTCACCTGCTGAAGGTCAATGTGTTCAGAGACGTTTTTATAGCCAGTAAACACAGCAGCCATTTACAGTGGGGCACACTGGGTCGTAAATTATTTCGCTGATATCACTAGCCCCTTACATACAGAGAAATGGGGAGAAATTACACATTTACTCTGCCTGGTAAGAAACTGCAGTTCTGGTTTTACTGATGGACTTCCTAATAAATTATTTCATTTTCCCCCTGCCTATTACTTAACATTGGCATTTGGCCTACAGGTCCAAAGCCACATTTGCTCATTTTTTTTCACTGCTGGAAGTGTATCCTCAGAGTAGCACTTTTTTGGCCCAAGTTGTACATGGGAAGGGTAGTTCCTGGGGCCGAGGCTTCATCAATGACAACTGCTAAACTATGGAACTTAACAGGTATTTCAGGCATCAACAGGACAGCTTATATGCCCTGTTCTGCTCTCGGATGACTCCTCAGAGCCCTGGTCAGTTCTACCGTCATGAAGGCTGGGCGTCCCTGCCCCACGACTGCAGAAGGGTGGCCCCACTCACCCCCCAGCAGTGTATTCTGTTGCTTGACACCTTGCTCTTTCTTCCATTTGCCCCTTCAGGCTGGGTCTAGAACACTGGAAGCAGGTGGAGAAGGACTGAAAAATTACAGATCAGGGAGATGGGTGTCTGACAGCTCTTGGGATGTGGAAAGGCCACTGGATAGGAAGTCAGCCAGACATGCACTTCAAACCTGGGGCTGCTGTGGTCCGGCCAAGCTCACTTGGGTACTTCACATCTCCCTGAGCCTTAGCTTCTTCACCTGTAAAATGGGCCCAACAGGGTCCACCTTACAGGGGAGAGTGACATGAGGGTGCCTGTGAAGGGCCCAGCATGTCGTGTGCCGAGGACCGAGCTGCACAGAGCACGCTCCAGCTCTCAGCCAGCCTCTCAGGGCTATGCGATGATTCCTGCTGCTTCCCCCTGAGAAGAGCTTCAGGGGCAGGAGCACCAGTGTGGGGCAGCCTGGGTACCCTGGGAGCTGCCCTGGGACTTGGAGGGCTCACCCAGTGTGAGTGGGCAGTTGGCCACCCTCCTACGAAGCTGCGCTTTGGTGGCTTAAGAAGGTCCCCATCACAAGCCTCCGTCCTGCTCCAACAGTGTCAGAGCGCTTCCTAATTACACGCTTCCCCAGCGTTTGGGTTGAATTGAGTTAGGGGTTTGGGGAAATCTTTCTGAGAAAAGAGTGTCTCTTCCTCTACAGCTGACCTGTGACCAGCTCTGGCCAAACAGGCAGGCAGACAGAGAGACGGAGAGCCATGGAGCCAGCAAGAGGAGAGCCGCTGGCCCTTGCAGCCAAATCAGCCTTGTAGCCCTGGAGGAAGGCGCCAGAGGGTCATAAAACACCAGGATGTTTCTATAGGCGTTTGCAGGATAGGGCTTTCCCCACAGCCTGACTTCCATCCAGTACAGGTCTGGGTCTGGGGATTTCTCACTTCCCCTTCTTCCTGAATGAATGACTCAGATGCAAGGTCTCCCTGACTCTGGAGAGCAGCCCTGCCCCCAGGCTAGAGAGGAGAACCCTGATGCCAAGGGGACTGGGGCCGTGAACCTACCTGGGGAAGGGCCTGCAGCAGAGAGGTGGCAGCCACGATTTGAACCCAGCACCCTGACCACAAATCCCTGAACAGCTTTGCCACCTCAGAGGCTGGGAGGGAAAAAGACCAAAGCAGGGGTCTGTGAAGGAGGCAGAGTAGATGAATGATGAGGGCAAAGGAGGGGAGGAAAAGGGAAATATATAAAGCAATTCACACAGTTATTGCTTCATTGAGGCAAATGGCATGTGATGGAAAATTGTGAAACTTGGCTTTGAAAGCTTTGTGCTCCATATTGCCGAGCTGTGAGGCCCACATGGTGAGAATTCCCCACACGCCCCAGGCCCCCCAGCCCCTACTAGAGGTCTGTTTGTTGGGTCATGCTTTGCCACACAGTTTGATCAGGTTTGTCGGTACACCAACATTTCTTACCCAAATACCTTCTGTTGGCAGTTCCAAAACTTATGATGCCACTCGGCGGCAGAGGCAAGAGGCTAAGGGGAGGGGAATGCTTGTGTGGTCAGCACCCACACTGTGCACATTGCCTCCGCAGCCCCTTCATAGTTCTGGGGTGGGGAGCAATTCCCATCCTGTGACTCAAATGAGGAAGCAAGTGCAGAGAGTTTATGGACTCGTCAAGGTCAAACTGCTGACAGTGGTCAACCCAGACTCCGAATCCAGCCCTGCCAGATTTTTGGGACCCAACCTTTGCCACGGTCCTAGTTGGAGGGCAGCTGCTTTCTACAAAAATGTGTTCACATGTGTTCTCTAATCCAATTGTACAATAACTAGAAATTCAGGTGTTTGTTCTTTGTGAGTCCATCTCTTGAGATTAAATGCCTTGGTTTTTAGCCCTTCGAGCTTTCTAGTGCATCGTAGAACTTGCACTTGAATTTTCTAGACTCTAACTTCCTGGTCTTTTTATTTTACTATATTTGAAGAATAGAATCCCCCATCTTTTCATGCATGCATGCATCCATCCATCTATCCATTCTTCCTTTCCTCCATTCAGCCTCCCTGCCTGCCTGCCTGCCTTCCATCCATCCATCCAATCATCATCTTTTCAGTGCCTACTTTTACCAGGTACTGTGTTAGGTTCTAAACATAGTCCTATAGTGATGAGAACCTGTCATTTGCCTCTAGGAGCCTGTGGTATGAAAAAACTATATGATAATTATATGATAAAATGCTGAAATAAGTGGCTGAAATAAAAGATGGGTAGGTGGAGGGAGATCAGTCTGCCCAGTTGGTTGGGAGAGGCCGTGATGCTCTGCCCCTGCGTGTTGAATACCTTGTTTTGAAGAGTGTGTTCTGCCTGTAGTTTTCAAACTCTCCTCCTAATTGAATAAGGCGCCTGCCTCTCTGGCATCCAGTGGCTGAGCAGGAAGTCATTCTCTATGTGAATTAGGTTAATGTGGTGAGAATGAAATGAAAAGCTTTGTCATTTGGGGTGATGGGAAAGTCCTGGGAGCACAAAGCTGTGCTTGCTGCAGATGCTGCTAATTGAATTGTGACCTTAGGCTCTAGCTGATTACATAAGCCATCTTCAGGTGAGAACTAACCAGGGCTGGCTCATCACACAGGAGCGAGGCTGCCTCTTCTCATCAGGATCCTGAGTGCATTTCTGTAACTGCCCAGGCACGTAGAGGGCTCCTGTTCTGGCTTTCACATGTCCGAGGAGCATTCCGGGTGGACTTCCCTGAATTGGATGTAAAATGTGTGTTAATGTATATGTGCAGTTCTCTGGGAAAAGGGTCATGGATAGCTTTAATCAATTTCTCAAAAAGGTCCCTGTGCAAAATAATGTAAAGAACTAGTGATGTGGTTCCCGGTTCCTACTCAAGTAGAGTGTTGATTCAGTAGGTCTGGGGAGGGGCCCCAGACTCTGTTTTTTTGGTTTATGTATTTGGTTTTAGATTTCCAGGTGATCCCAAGGCTCAGTTTTGGGAACCACTGATTTAGAGCTCTACTTCCCAAACTGTGATGTGCTTATGAAGCTCCTGGGAATGTTGGTTGCATGCAGATTCTGACTTGGTGGGTTGGGACTGGGATGGAGATGCTGCGTGTATAACCAGTTTCGAGGTGACAGTGCTATTGCTGGTGAGTGGACCACACTTTGAATAGTGAGGGCGCAAAGGCACATGTGTGTGTAGGTCAGCCATGGGACACTGGTTAGGGTCAGACCACATCCAATTTCTCTGCTTGGGATTGAGGTGGATTACTCAAGCCACTTCCCTTTGAGGAACATTATTAGAAGGAAGTTAAGAGATTTCTTGGGGAGTGTTGAGTATTTCACAGGGAAAGTAGAGAGAAAAACGTAGAGGTTAGACAGTCTTAGGGATAAGTCGTGGCCCCAGTATTAACCATTCCTATGCACCATTAGGGACAATATCAGCTATAAAGAAAGAGGATTGACTAACAGTGGCCTAAACCAGTAGTGTTTTATTTTCCATACATAACAAGAAGTCTGGTGTGGTGTTGGGATCCTTGGGTCTGCTGCCAGTTATCAAGGACCCAAGAGCGTTTTGTCCTTCTGCTCGACCTCCCTCACATGTAGCTCTCGGTGGGAGGGGAACGCATCTCCCTGCACCTGTCAGCATTGGGAGCTGGAGGAGGGGGATGCTGGGTATGATCATGTCGTCTGGCCATCCCTAGGGGCAAGGAATGTTAGGAAAGGAATATGAACATTTCCAACCTCTGGTCTTGGGAGCAGCAGGAGAGAAGAGAGTTGAGAGCGGCTAATGGGTCAGTTCACAATAGTATCTGCTACATCATGTGATTCTAGGCAGTTTACTGAATCTGAGCTTCAGTTTTCTCATTTGTAAAACAGAATAAATGTGGTATGTGGTTCCCACACCAGCAGTATCATCTCCTGGGGCCTTGAGTCCCAGCCCAGAACTACTGAATCAGAAACTCTGAGGGTGGAGTCCAGCCATCTGTGTTTGAACAAGCCCTCCGGGTGTTTCTGAGGCACCCTCAAGTTGGAGAACCGCACTGCCTTAAAGGTTTCTGGGAAGACTAAGTAAGCTGGTTCCTTAGAGAGAGGAACCACAGAGAGGGTTCATAACTTGTAGGGACAGAGAATGTTCTCAACTTTTAGCCTGAGAGATCACATCTTAGACCAAAACAAACTGTGAGTGGAGTCCATTTCTTGGACTGCTGGCTTGGACTAAGAAGTTCAGAAACTATCCAATAAGGAATTTCTAAGGTTTGTTCTGATTTCCGAGGGATGTGTTCTAGGAATTCTTTGAGAATCTGTTGATTCAAGGTGTCAAGGTAAGGCTACTGAGCTGAAGGGCACTTACAGCTTTATTGAGATATAATTTATATCCCACATGATTCATTCTTTATAAATAAGCACCCAATTCAGTGACTTTTAGTGTGTTCTGAGTTGTGCAACCATCACCACTATCAAATTTCAGAACATTTTTATCACCCCCAAAAGAAACCTCATACCATTAGCAATCCCTCCCCATTCTCTCCTCCCTACAGCCTCTCTGGCAACCACTGATATGCTTTCTGTTTCTAAGGATTTCCTTTGTCTGTCTGTCTATCAATCTTTCTATCATATATTTATTTATTTTTTACTGACCTGTTTACTAGGGGGAATTCCAAGGTTAATGTTGACATCACTGAGGAAAATACCAAAGTCTAAGACCAAAGTCCAACATGAATTCATTCTGTAATATGGCTGCCAAAGAAAACAAAAACAACAAATGATGCTATTGTTTATCATTGTTGACAAATGTGATTCTGTTGTTCTGCTGGGAATCAGAACACTTGGGTAACTTCCTACAGGTCTGTGGTCTTGCATCTTACCTGAAGGTCCGGGAGCTGAACTTCCCAGGATGATCTCCAAGGACCTCTGGTTCTGAGAGGCTAACTGCTGGTTTGTGTTCCTGGGAGCCAACCGGAAGCTCAACCTGTCTCTCTGGGTCCTGCACTGGTGGAAGTCTACTGAGATGGAATTAGACGAGCAGGCCGGGGAGGGTCGTGAAGCTGCAGCAGAGGAGAGGGGCATGTTTCTTCGGAGAAAGGAAGGGGCTGGGGGCCATAAGGGCCCTGCCTTGAAATCTCTCTCCTGGGAAGAAGAGGCAGTTGGATTTTATGGGCCTCAAGAGGCTGAAGCATGACGATGGAAAAAGCTGTGGATCAGCACAGGGGAAACTCTACAACAGTCAGGGATGTCAAATTACGGACTAGATCATTTTGGCAGGTAGTGAGTGCCCTGTCATCGGAGGTGGGCTCTTGTGATTCAGGTGTCCGGTGGGGGTTAGACTAGAAGATCTTTCAGGTTTTTGCGCAAAATGTGATGTTGCAAGTCTGAAAGTCTGAGATCAAAATGAAGTAAAAATGCATAAACAATTCTTATCTCTTTGCTGCTTCCATGGACATCAGCCTATGGTAAACAGCGCAGTGTTTCGGTGACCATTACCTCTCTCCACTCTCACTCTAGTCTTGATTTGCACATAGGGATTTCTCCAGGGCTGCGTGAGTTTTCCTGTTGGCATTCTTTCATCATGGAGGCGGCCAGGGTTTGGATTCAGAAACGGTCTCTACCTCAGTGTAATGGGGCTTGTAAACAGCCACTGCCATAGAGAGGACCAGGGTTCTTCGTGGTGGCACATACACAGCCCCTTGGGGCCCTCAGGGGAGTGGGCACTCCTCTGCTGGGGAGTCAGGGAGGTCTCCGCAGCCCAGAAGCTTGAGCTGAGCCCTAAAAGAGGCCCCCACCGGAAGGCAAGGGTGGGGCCATGTGCTAGGAGCCCCTGCTGGCAAATCCCTACCAGCTCCCTTGGGATCCAGTCCTGATAAGAAGGATGCCGGTGGCTCAAGCACAGAGTCCAGTCAGGCTCTGGTTAAGTACTGACTTGTTTGGTCTCACTGAATCCTCACATCAACCCTATGAGAAACGCATTACTGTAATTTTCTGTAATTTGCAATGGGTGGGAAGTGAGCCACCCGCTGGCTAAATAGTTTACATAGGGACAAACAGTGCTGGGCAGAAGGAGGCACCAGGGGACTTTAGAAGCCAGGTGAGAGGTGACAGCTGGGCAGGTCCTGAGGGCTGACATAGTGTTGCTCAGGGTAGAGTAGGCATTGCAGAGGGAAGGACATGTACCATGTGACCACAGGGGGCGCCTGAGGAACAGGAGATGCTCACCTTTCCCTGTGGCCAAGAGCTGGCCCTGTGCAGGTGGTAAGGAGTGGTGGGAGATGCCACCCAGAACGACAGGCCAGTCCTTGAAGGGCTTGTGTGGCCTGCTCTAAGCGGCCTGACTGTGCCCTGTAAGACAGACATTGAGGACTCACTCAGGTGCGTTTGAGAAATTTTCCTCCAAGAGGCTATTGGGAAGTAGACTTTCCCATGACCTGCCCTGACCCCCTCAGGGTCTGATTTCCCCCCTTGACCTTCTCTTAATAAGGGTGTGGTTGTGACTCTAGCAGGGTTCAGGAGTCACTGAGGAGGCAGGTGTCTCCTGACCTGTCCCTAAGAAACTTCATAGGCAAGTCCTTTAAAATCTGGGGTCAGATTGCTGCTAGGTGAGTCACCTTCCAGCCAGGCACCCCATCCTGTGGATGGAGAATCTGGTTCCAACTCAGCTTTCCCAGGCACACATGATGCCGAGATGAGGCTGTCTAGGGCACTGAGCTTCCTGTGGGGTCTGACAAAAAGTGTGGTGATTTAGACTCCTGAACACTCTTCATTGAAAACCGGCCTATTCCAGAATTCACTCCCAGCTCACACGGTCTTGTGCTTTTGTATTGGTAGGTGCCTGGTGGAACAGAAAGAGTTAAGGCTTTGGCACCAGAGGGACCAAAATTTGGATGCTGGTATAGCCCTGTCTAGCTGGATGAGGAACTAGTGTACAAATCCTGGTTTAGTGAGATGAAAGCTCATAGCCAGTGTAGACGGCCAGGAGGTGTTCAGACACTGGGTTCCTATTCCTCCGATTGCATTATTCTTAGCAGAGCTACCAAGAGGATTTCTCAAAGAAGCACCCCCTTCCTGGGGCCCCAGATTGTGAGGGGAGTTTATGATCTATCCAGTTTCTTCTGTAGACAAATGTTTGGACTGAACTTCACCCTCTGCACGATGAGGAAACATGTTTTAAAAGCCTCACTTGTCAGAAAAGACTTATAAAATGGACTTAACGAGACTTCTGGATATAGCGGGAGCCCTCAGATTGGCTGCTCTGGGGAGCGAGGCTGGAATGCAGCCTCTAATGCTCCTGCAGGCTGTACTGCACCCGTGGTCTGGCCCGCCCTGGCCTCGCCTGGTCATGTGCACCCTGCCCACCCCTCCTTTTACGTCCCTGATAAAATGCTTACCTGGCTATAGCTCTGAGATGACTGACTGAAATGCTCTCCAAATGGAAGATTACCCTGCTAAGTCACACTTGAGAGAAGCCAGAAAACCCTCTAGTTTAATGGTAGAAGTGGCTGCTTCTGAACAGAGGCAGAGCAGCAGAATCCTTTACTTTTTAAATGGGGAGACTGAGGCCCAGAGAGGGGAAAGCTAGTATATAGTATGTGTATTTTATGACCATAAAAAAAAAAAGATAAAAAACATGAATAAAAATAAGGCATAGGATGGGTCTTTGTTCTGGGTGGGAGCTTTTAGACTCTGTCCCCCTCCATGTCCCCTCCAGCTTCTTTGCCCCCATAGATAGCACTTTTCCTCCTGGTACCAAATGAGACAGGTAATGTAGTGTACCCACTTTACAGAAACATTAAGCAAATCCTCAAGGTCACAGGTTAGCTGGCTGTGTGGGGGCTGAGTCAGGATTCCACCCAGGGGTGCCTGAGGGCAGCTTTTCTTAACCACCATCCCATTTTAAGGGCAAGCACACCCAGGCTTAGGGCCCCATGCCTTAGGAAGTAGCGGATCTGGGACTCTGGGTCTTTGCTCAGGGCCACTGATGCCTGCCTACCCGTGGTAGCTCCTAACAGTTCAGGTCTGTATGTTAAGACCTGTGCCCCCTTCACTGTCAGGAGTATTTGGACTTCCAAATGAGTGAGTCTGGGAGGATGTGTGGCTTCTCTGAGACTGAAGGTGTGAGGAGGGGTGTTTTTGAGTTTAGCTGGCAGACCCAGGCTGGGTTCCTGGTTCCCTTCCTTATATTTCTGCCCCTTGGCCCTTTTCCTGGTCCATACTAGGTGCTCAGTAAATAGTTGCTGAATGAATGAATGAGGTATATTGTGTGTTGCTCTCTGTGACCCTGTTAGTTCCTCATTTGGACATCGGCTCCCGGTTCTCAGGGATGCGAACCTTCCCTCTGCCCTGCAGGGCTTGGCAAGGTGCCCTGGCTGGAGAAGGCATTCTGTGGGTGCATACTGAGCAAGTGCGTACGTGGATTTCTTTTTAGGCTGCTGGTGCCAAATCACTTGGTCTGTATACAAATCTGGGCCCTGCTCTCAGGAACGGTCTCATCTTCATCATTTATAAATGTGTTCCTGTATTTCTGATCTGACCTCTGCAATAGAACGATTGTTATCTGTGATTGAACTCGGCACACTGAGGGCTTATCCTGCCAGGCTCAGGACCTCACTGAAGGAGAACTGGGAACAAGGGAGGGGCACAGGGGCACTTCAGCATCCAGGTAGTTGGATCCTCAGTCAGGAGGACATGGAATGTATGGCCTGCAAAGTAGTTCTTGCCACGTAAGAGCTCACTGGCCCTGAGAATATGGGGTGCTCTCCCCCAGATGTGTTTTGCTGCTATCAATGAAAATTTGTTCAGAAGAACTGGGTTCATTTGAGGGGCTTTAAAACATCACCCTTCCTCCAAATCCTTGGCATGTATAATATGAGCAAGAGAGTCGTTTCTGTTTGTCTTTTTCATGTACTCCTTTCAGTTCAAGATGGGCATGCGTCATAGTGTCAGTGGCTCAGCCTCCTGTCTTATTGCTATTCTTAAGATCACCTCCTGGTCCAAGATGCCAGCTGGAGCTCCAGCCATTACATCTGCATTCCAGAAAGCAGGAAGGAAGAAAGGCAGAGAGAAGGACAAGCACACTTTCAGCACACTTCCTGGAAATTGCAGACATCTTTTTCAGTTATATCCCATTGATCAGAACTTAGTCACTTGGCCAGATATAGCAGCAAGAGAGGCTATACTTTATTCTGGGTTTTTATATTCCTATTATTGAGGGAGAAGGGAAAGCTGATATTGGAGGGTAACTGGAGTCAGTACCACCAGTGTGAGCTTCCCCTTCCTCTCTTTCACCCTTCCAACCCTTGATCAGAGAGGTAGGCATTATCACCAAATCAGTTTCAAGGAACTGGAGGCTCAGAGAAGTGTATGGCTTGCCTAGGTCACAGGTTGGACCCTAGGGGAGCTAAGGACGCGAATCCAGAGCTTCTGGAGTATAAACCCTGTGCTGTTCACTTGTTGGGCTTTTTGATTGAGGTGATCTTTTCCTCTGAGCAGGAAAGACCACTCTGCCTGGGGGTAAGCCCTGTCAGTGCCCAAAGAACATAGGAAAATGGCCGTCCATCTGTGTGCTCATGCAACCTTTTTTTATTTGTGTGCCCACTGTGAGCCATTTGTCCTCCAACCCACAGTCTTATCAGCTTCCCAACACCTCTTCTCTTGCTCATCTCTGGATATCCTGCATTCCTGCAGGGTCCAGCCTATGGGATGCCCCATACATTTTTGTTGAGTGAATTAATTAATTAATGGGATAAATCGCAGGACCATTTGTTACTCTGGGCTTTCTCAGGATTCTCATCTTCATGTCTGAAGAGCCAGCCCATTCTACATTCATCAGGCATACAGAGGCTTCAGAAACCCCGTCCCTCACCGGAAGTTCATCCAGCCCACCTGTGCCAGGTGTCCTGTTAGACCCTGGGAATCCAAGAGATGAAAAGGTGCTAATATTTTAGCACTATGAACCCTGCACTTAGCTAAGTGTTTCACATAATTACTTCGATTCTGCTTAACCCTCACAACAACATTTTTAGGAGGTGGCATTCCCCTTTATCGGGAGGCCGAGATTCAGAATGGGAATGTGATTTTTCTAAAAGTCTCAGAGCTTGGTGGAGCTAGGAAGTCGACCCTGGCTTTTTGGACTCCCAAGTCTTTCATCTGTGCATCATTCATGATATTCATTTACTCACTTTTCCCATCCCTACAGATTTGACATGTCAGTCACTGAACAGGTACTTAGCACAATCCACGACAGCAAAGACAAATGACAGAAAATCTGGTTTGCTCTGGCCTAATTACCTAGGCACCCCCCTTTGGCCCCACCCACAATTCCCACCCCCGTCGCCCCCCTTGGCCAACTTTCTGATCAGCTTGCTGGCCCTCTGCTCATGTTTTTCCCGTAAACTCAGTCCCTCTGCAGCCCCCATTGCTCGTGTCCTAGGGCCTTTGCCCAGCTGGCCTCTGCCCAGCAAGCTCTTGTCCACTATCTTTGTGTAACTGTCTCCTTGTCACTCAGATCCCAGCCTGATGACCTGCCCTGGGCCCTCAGTATAGGAGCTAACTAAGCCCTCGCTACCATAGCTTAAGCCGTTTTTATGTATTTATTTTATTGTCTGGCCCTTCCCCCCAGTGTAATTTTATGAGAGCAATGACCTCTCATGAAGGCAGGAACTTTGAATACTGGCTCAGAGCAGAGGCTGGCAAATTTGTTCTGGAAAGGGCTAGACAGTAAATAAATGTTTAGGCTTTCGGGGGCCATACAGTCTGCTGGAACCATTCAACTGCCATTGTCCTGTGGAAGCAGCCACAGTGTGAATGGATGGGCATGGCTGTGTTCCAACAAACCTTTATTTACAAAAAACATGTGGTGGGCAAGATTGAGCCCTCAGTCTGTAGTTTGTAGACTTCTGGTTAAGAACATTGATCAGTGTGAATCAACTGAGCTGTGTTTGAACCCTACCTCTGCCTTTCCTTATCTTGGAATCTTGTGCAAGTTCCTCCTTTTCGCAGTGCCTCAGTTTCCTTATCTTGTCTCTTTATTGGCAATACTGATAGAAGTGATCTCATGGATTGTTGTGAGCATGCTGTGAATATCTGGCTTGTTTGTTGCTCAATCTCTGGCCTATCATTAGGTGCCTGCATAGATTTCAGACTCAACACACGTATGTGTTTATTAAACTAATGAATGACTGAGCACCTCCTAGGTGCTGATGACTTATAATCGGTCAGACTCACTGCTCTCAGTGCGCTTAGAGTTTCAGGGTTATGGTCAAAATGCCACATCCCTTGCGCAGGTGCCATTGATGAGGGAAGGAGGGGGTTGTGAGGACAGCAGAGAATTGAAGCATGCATGTCCCCTATAAATTGCAGCTGTTGGCCATGCAGGCCCAAGCTGCAGATTGTCTGATTATCAAAGCTGGAAATCTGTACTTTGAGGGATTATCTCACCTTTTACAAGGAACCATTGATCCAACAGAGCAAAAAGAAAACAGTGAATGGGCTGAATAGACAGGACTGCAGGATGGGCCCAGCACCCCCTTTCTCACCAGCCCGTTGTATGGGTATAGAAACAGGTCAGGGAGGTAGAGTGGCTTGCCCGCAGCCACACAGTCAGCATTTGCAGGCCCCAGGGTTTGGACCCAAGTCCATCTGACTCCCATGCCTATGTGTCCTGGGGCAGTTGCCTCAAGTGCCACTGAGTGAAGAGGCAAAGCGTGGCTTGAGGGGGGTGTTTTGGTGACTCAGAGCTCAGCAGTCCTCAAAATCTCACCTTTACCTTGGCCTCAACCATGAGGGTCGGCTGTGACGGAGGGCTGACCACAAAGCCAGTCAAAGGAACGCCCACCGCAGTAGGGCCCTTGGCCCTTAGCCCTCCAGGGCGGCCCTTCTGCTTCCCTGCAGCGGCCTCCTGCTTGTCTGTGCCTTTTCTGCGGTCTTGGCATCAGGGCCCAACCCCTTCGGCAGGGGAGTGTGGGCTCCAGGCCCCTTTTTGCCCGTCACCCCAGATGACCCAGGAGAGGGAGGTGAGGAGGGAGGCCTGAAGACGTGACTTCCTCCCTCATGGGGTCTGGTGGAGAGGACGCAGCTTCTGGTGCCTGACACCTGGACTGGACTCCTGGCTCTGCAGCCAGTCCCCAGCTGGGTGACCCTGGAGCAGTTCCTTCACCTCCCGGAGCCTCAGTTTCCTTGGCTTTGAAGCAGGTGCAAGAGTCTGGTCCCTGGAGAACTGGGCCGAGCTGGTGTGTGCGCCCTGGTGGCTCATGGGCTGGAAGACCTGGTCACCAACAAGGGACAGGTCCCTTCTTTCCCCCCTACTCAGCCTGTCCTCTCCTGCTCCTCACCCCAGCTGGCCCCAGCTGTGGCTTTCTTGACTAGATGATGAGAGAAGTTTGTGGAACCTGGGCGGATCTCTGCCCCTACATCCCCTCTCCCCGGTGCCAGGGCTGCAAGGGAAGGATTTGGGCATAAATTACGCCCATCTGTTCCCTCCCTGCTGAGGGAGGGGAGGAGGGGAAACACATGGGCCTTGGTGGATGTTGTACTTTCCATGCGCAGCTGTCAGGAACAATGGAAGGGAAGAATGTGAGCTCAGTGAGGGGTCCACCCCACCCTGCCTGCCTCCCTGCCCCTAACGGGTCACAGGAACTGAATTCTCTGAGGGCTGTGCTGTTGGAGAACAGAGACCTGTTCTCCTGATGCCAGCCCAGACTATCCTCATGGCTACCCTTGTGCACCTCCCAGGTCATCATTAGTCATTCATAACATCATTCATTCATCATCCATTCATTCACTACACAAATGTTTCCTGAGCACATATTCTGGGCCAGCCAGTGGTGTGGGCTAAGGGTTGAGAGTCTTGCCTTCGAAGCATTCCCCATTTAGTGGGAGAGACCGCATGGAAACCAGCCAGCTCTGAGCGCAGGGGTGGAGGTGTGTGCACGGGGCTGTACAAATACAGAGGAAGGACGGCTTCCCTGGGTGGTCTTTGATCCCAGAAAGAGCTACTGTGGACAAAGGGAAGGGCCCTAGCAGGGAGAGCTTGGCTGGGCCGCGGGCAGCAGGAGCTGTGCTGTCGGGAGTGGTGGTGAGCCCTTCTTTCCTGACTTGCAACTTTCCCTTTTTGTGGGATCCTCCCCGTCAGCAGTTAACCATGGCCAGGGCTCCCCTTAGAGCTCACCCTCCCTCTTCCTCATGTCTCTCTCCAGCCTCTGCCCCATCAGTTTCTTTCCCAGCCAGATTCCCCAAATAAATCTTCTGTGCTCTGTCTTCCCTTCCCTCCCACTAGCTCCTCAATCTACCTGTACCATCAGTGCTTCGCTCAGACACTTCCTAGAAGGGCATCATTACCTTTGCATTCCTAATTCAGTAGGCATTTCCCAGTCATTTTACTTGATTTTCCAGCAGCATTGGACACGGTAGGCCACTCTGTTCTGCGAGCTCCACACACTTCTTATATTTTAAGACACTACACGCTCTTGGTTTTCTTCCTACACCTTGGCTGCCCTTTCTCAGTCTTCTTATTGGGTTTCACTCTCGCCTCCCAGACCTTTAAACATCAGAGTTCTTCAAGGCTGGGACGTAAGTCTTCCTGCCAATTTTCTTTTTATTTTATCTCTACATTGTTTAATCTCCTATAATTCAATTGCCACTTCTATGCTGATAGCTCCCAAACGTACATCTTTCTGCAAAGACCTCTAACTCCAGACCATAGAACCAAAGAACTGGCTAGCATCTCCATTTGAAAATCACCCAATGTCCCAAACTCAACATCTGCATTTGTCACCCTTCCTGCAACCCCTGTCCTTTCTAGGGAGTGGCTCCATCAGACACTGGCAGGGCCGCTCAGAGACCTGAGTTTCTCCTCTCCACCGTCCCCTGACATTTTAGCACTATTTGAGTCCTGCATCTTTGGAGACCCCTCAGTCCTGGGTAGACTGGGAGAGTTGGTCATCTGCTAAATTCCAAGAGCAGAACACAAAGCTTACCATGACTTAAAGGGCTCTGCAGAGTCTGACTCCTGGCCAGCCTCATCTTGCCCCCTTCTCTCTGCTCCCAGAGTTCCAGACTGTACCCCTTCACCATTCAGAGCATTTGTGAATTCTGCTGTTCCTGGTGTCTGGAACTCCTCTCCTTTTTCTTTATTTCCTTTTGCCCTTCAGAGATCAGATTAAACATCTCATGCTGGGCTCAGAGAAGCCATTCTTGGCATCCGCAGAATGATGATGCTGTTCCCCATTCACATTCTTCTAGTACCTTTCACTTAGCTCCTTCCCAGTAGCAGTTGCACCATTAGTCAACGTCTGTCTCCTCATCAAAAATGTAAGTTGCACATCAGCAAAGACCAGGTTTATCTTCTATACCACTGGAGGCCCTGGCCCTAGCACAGTACATGGTCAGTGTGTGATGAGCATGCCATCTGGGTAGGTCTGGACCCATAGGCAGGAGCCTGCTTGTAAAGCTTTGGCTGAGGGATGACATAGGTAGATGAATATTCCAGAGAGATTATTCTGGTGCTCTGTGGAGGATGGATTGGAGAGCATACACGCATTTAGAGAGACTGGTTAGGAGGCCCTAGGGCATTTTAGGTGGCATGAACTTGGGCAACAGACAGTGAGTTGGACAGTGGGGGGTAAAGCCTTGTGAGGTTGACTCTTCATGGTTTGAGACCAGCTGCTTATGGGTAGCAGTGAACTGGAAGAGCTGGTGATGTCTCCTGGGTTTTAGGCTTGGGGGTTTGGGTGTCTGGGTGAAGGTCACATGGTTAGCCACGATAAATTCTGTTGTGACCACCATACACACTGGGAATCAGCCAGTGTGGCTGTGGTGATTTGTTGAATGTTTGGTCCCCATAGTTTTGTTAAATTTACATTTCCTTGTATCCTCCGGGGGGATATGTTTTATCCCCACCCCCCACTTCCCAGCTTGTAGTAGAAAAGAGCAGGATTCCTGGTGAGTCAAGGCAAGTGAAGCATCTTCAAGACTCATGCGGAGTGATGTAGCCCAGGCTATGGGTCAGAGCTCTGGGCTGGCGGTTAGGATGTCTGGGCTCCATTCTCAATATGGTGCCTCACCAGCTCTGGGACTTGGGCACATCCTTGGCCGTCTCTGGGCTCGCCAAGCTCTACAAGGGGGTTGAATTAATTCAGTGACTCTCGTCCCTGGCTGCATATGAGAATTATCTGGAGAGCTTTACAAAATACAAATGATCAGGTCCCACTCCAAAGAGACTGAGCTTTAACCGGGTTAGGGTGGAACCCACATGTTGGCATTTTTTCCTTTAAAGCCCACCAGGTAATTCCTAAATGCAGCCAGACTGAGGTGCTTTCTCAAGTGGGGCAGTCTAACCTAAGAATGGCCTCTTTGGACTCCAGGGGTCTAGGTTAGACCTGCCTTCCTTCTCTGCACCCTTGAGTCACCTGTATCTCACAGTCCTGGCCTTGAACTTGGGCTCTGGGGTAGTCGGCCGAGGCAGTTTTCAGCTGAGGCTGGGAAACAGAAATGCAAAGTCTGAGGACAGGGGGGGATGGGGCGGGAGCTCTGTGCAGAGGAACAGATTGAAGCTATTAACATCTGATCAGTTTGGTATTGTTCTTCTGGAGACCACAGCTTATGAGGCTTCTTAATAAATGTCTGGTCAGGGTCCAATCCAGAGCCGCCAAATGGGTGTTGCTATGGTTTCCGAGGAGGTTGTTTCCCACACAAGTTACTGCTTCCCACTCCAAACTGTGAAAGACCAGCTTCTTGTCTCCACTCCTTAACTCTGTCCCTTCCCAGAGGAGAGTGTGGTGGGAAAACATCTGTCCCTGGTGGATTGGCCGTTGGTGGCATTCATCTGTGCCAGCTCCTGACAGCAGCCCCAGGCATCCTCATGCTCCCTTCGCCATACCCCAGGTTTTAGGGTCCCCAGGTATGATCCTGTTGCCTTTGCCCCCAGGAGAGGAGTGGTGGTCAGAGGCTGGGGCTGGCAGTGTGTGTGTGTGTGTGTGTGTGTGTGTTTCTTGTGACTGAACACATCTAGGTGAATGTACTAAAATTTAAGGGTCGCGTGTGTCAGTGCTTGATGGTACTTGTCACTGGGTGAGTGTGACCCTCTGTGTGTTTAAGGATGCGTGTGTGTGTGTGTGAATGACAAGAACTGGGAGTAAGCACCAGGCAATGTTGCTACATCTTAAAAAAATGTATTATGACACATTTAAACAAATGAACATTTATAAAGTCCAACATAAAAAACACCCATATAAATACCACCCAGCTTAAGAGAGAAAACTGCCAACTACAGCTGAAGCTTTCTGCATACTCTTTTCTGATTGTGTCTTTTCCAGCCCTTCAGAGTTACTCTCTAGTGGACTTGAAGTTTCTCCTTCCCATAATGGTACTTACTGCCTGTTTGTTTCAATGGAAAGGTTTCTTCTACTCTTGAATCTTTCTGTAAAACATAATTCACTGTGCATGAGCACAAAAGTACGTGTGCTGGCTGGGTGTTACAAGAAGCACCCTGAGGTGGTGGGGAAACCTGGAGGAGCCTTGTGAATGAGAGGTGCTTTTAAAAGGCTCATGGACAATTTTGAGGTGTGTGACAGAAGGCTAGAGCTCCTAATCTCTCTGAACCTATTTCTCATCTATAAAGTGAGACAAGAACGAAATGATATAATATATGCCACAAGAAGATGTGCATAGTTGGAATTCCATCATCTTTCATTAAAAAAACTTTCGTAACTATTTATGAGGAGGCAAGAAGTTCAGCCAACTTTGCAGAAGGAAAAACCCAAATGATTAGAGATCGGTTATTCAGGGCAGGTGGAGGTATGCTGGCTGAAGCCGGGGCCTCCCACCGCCCCTTCTTCCTTCTTTGCTTTTTCTCTCTCTCCCTCCCATCCTCCTTTTTGTTTTTGAGTTCCTGTAGTGTTTGCCCTTTTTTGGTGTGGTTCTATGCCTGTGCAGTGGGAAATTCAAATAGGGGCAGTTTTTGTCCCAACAGAGGACTTTAGTTGAAAGCCCCTTGCCTACTTGCTGATAAATAACACCACACGTAAAGATCATTTGAGGTGTGGTCGATTTTGAATACATCACCAAGCTAAATGAACCTTCCCAACAGATCCTGGTTGTCAGGCAACACCTGAGCTCCAGGACAACAACTTGAAAATCAGAGCCAAGTTTCAGGCCTCAGGTCCTGTAAGGAAGCAGGAGGCCTTTACAGGTTCGTTCATCCATTCACTCATTTACCCAGCTACATCCTGGGTTTGCAAAGGTGAAAGAGATCCTTCTAGTAGCGGAGAAAGGTAAGCAAACAGGTAAAGATAAGACATCTGCTGCTGTCACTGGAAACGTACAGCATCAATGGAGATGCACAGCCAGCACTCTGTTGATTCTGCTCTGTTGTCTCTGCTAAACAGCTACCATATCCCTCAGACTACTAGACACCACTAGGAACGGAAAACTGGCAGACAGGAGATGGCAACAAGGTCCTAAAGAGACAGGATAAATGTGAGGGATTGGCTGACAGAGGAGGGCTAGAAAGGTACTGCCACTTCTTGAGCACGTGCTTTGTACCGGAAACTGGTTGGGGGCACTTGGCCTCAGTTAATCCTTACAACAAGTGCTGAGTAAATATTATTATCCCATTTTATAGGTGAATAAATTGAGTCCCAGAAAGGTTAAGGTATTTGCTTGGTAAATATCAGAGCAGAGAGTCAAACCTAGGTCTTTCAGACTCTCCAGCCCAGCACTGCCTTTGGAAAATAAATCTGTGGCAAGAATTATGATATGATGAATCTAAGGTAGTTTCCAGTGAATAAGAAAACAAGAATCTGATGATGAGACTCTTGAAATCCAATGTGAGATAAAACATTTTGATTAGTATTTGTTTAAGGCTTTGAATAGCACGTTGTCTATCCGGCTTTGTGGGAGTGGTCCATTCATTCCAGGAGCTTCGGCTTCTTTATTTTCTGAGGCTATGGTTTAAATCATATATTCCTGGTACAATGTTAAGGACAGATTCTTGAGAAAAAAGAAAGAGGGAAATAATATCATCTGACATGACATAGGAGTTGAAATCCAAGTTTTATAATCCCTTCTAAACTGCTCTGAGCTTTTATGATTTGCTAGAATCACAGAAAGACTTATGTAGCCCAAGTGGGGGGGAATATGCCTTGATTGCTAAGGCTACAAAGACATTTTTCAATTACTTCATAGTTTTTTTTTTTAATTACAAAAAAAATTTATTTTGAGCCCTAAATGATCTCCACAGTTTCCTTACATAGGTTTAGACATGAGTTTCAAGTTTTCAAAGTCTCTCCAAACTGGTTTGGAGTTTCCTGTGTCCTAAAAATGTCTTCAATTAAAAGCAAGAAAAAAATGTATTTTTTTTTTTATCCTCATCAAACTAAAAAATGGCTGAAGGGATTTTATTCAAACTTTCCCCCAAAATTCACCTTTTGCCAAGACCCAGCATGGAAAATTTCAGCCCAAAAGGATCACTCTTTGGCAAGCTACCCGAGCTAATGAAAACAGAGGGGCATAAAGGAGTCTGTGTGTAGCTCCAACTATAGTGGTCACTGGAGCCCACATTGTATGAGAAGAAGGGCCTCATTCAATTCCCCCCCTTTAAAGTCTTTCTTATCATCAATATGGATGAGAGTTGGGTTTGAAGTGGTCAACAAACAAAAAGCACTTACTTTATGAATACAGTCTGGGTCGTGACATTATTTCAAGTGGCTTTGCTCGGTTATGATTGACTTTGGAATAAACTTATTGTAAATGGAAAGGTAAGAATTGTACCAAGGAGTGTTGATTGACTGGTTGAGGCATCATTCAGTTACTCATTCATTTCACCAGTGTATATTGAGTGCCTGTAATGTGTGTGGCGCTTTAACAGATGCTGGGAATACTGTGGTGGGAAAACAGATGTGGTTCCTGTACTCATGGGCTTATGGGGGGAGGAAAAGGAAGCAGTTTAAATAAAAAAACCATGGTAAATTCTCTGGGGCAACAGAATGGGGCACTGAGACAGAGAAAATCAGGAGTGGTGGTGATAAAGGGCCTCTATTGTTAGGGAGCCTTATAGCAGTCCAGGACATACACCTTTACCATTTAGCAAACATTTAGTGAGTGGCAACCATGCCCCACAGACTTTTATGGGGATACAGAGGTGAACCAGACCTCCATTCTCCCTTGGAGGTGCTCCGGGACCAGTGGGGGAGCAAGCAGGTGAGCAAGGAGCTCTGATACGTCACAGGTGTTTGCAGAAATGTGCAGCATCTACTGGAGGGCTAGGGAGGAGAGCTGAATGTACTGGGCTGACAGCGGCCAAAGGAGACTTCTGTCTGGAGGGACAATTCAACAGGCATTTGTAGGAGTTGATGCTGGGAATACAGAGGTGAATGAGAACAAGGACTGCCTTCCAGGAGCCTCCAGAGCAGCCTTGCATCCCTATTCAACTCTTGGGAGCCTGGATCCTGTGACATTTGACCCATCTCTCCGGGAGCAAGCATGGCACTTGAGTCAGAGGGGGTGCTTAGTAAATGAGGGCTCCTTCCTCTGACGTCTGTTGGGGCACCTCTTTGGATGTAGCCTAGCAGTTGTCTAGTAGTTAGTCTAGTCTAGTTTAGTCTAGTCTTGGCTTTTGGGGGCAGACTGCCTGGGTTCAAATTCCAGTGCTGGCCCTCCCTAAGCTGTGACTCTCTGTGCTACCATTTCCCTATATGCAAGGCAGGGGTAATGACGATACCTACCTCCTATGGCCGCGGGTAAGGACTAAATGTCATCATGCTTCACAGTCACCAACGTCTGACCAGCATCATCCTGATGTGGCTAAGTGCTGCCCCTCGCTGTCCCACAGCCCGATGTTCATTCAGTCCCAGGATTATTGGTTGAATATTTTAAACGTCAGACACTGTGCCAGGGACTTAGTAGTGTCCATGCCAGTCCCGGGGTTCCATCCTCATAGGTGGTTCAATTCCCAAATCTCTGTAAGTGGCAGTTCTTGGCCTCTGCCACCCAGATAAATAGCTATGTGTTATCTCCATAATGCCAAAACATTAGGGATGACTGTCAATCCATTTTTTCATCAGCACATCTGGCTTTTAGGTAAAAAAACTGTCAGAAATTTTGAAATATTTTGTCACTTTAAACATCAGAAGGCTGGGAGATTTCCCATTATTAATTGGAAGTAAAAACTTCTTTGTGGCCCAGAGCAAGGGCAAAACTATGATTTCACGGGTCAGTGGAAAGCTCACCATCACTGTTTTTGCTTGGTATTAATTTTATTCAGGGAGTAGGAGGAACAGAAGGAAGGTGGTTTCCAGAATGATAAATCACTGTGGCCATGAAATGCAGTTGAGAGAGGCAACTGAGGTGGTGGGGAAGCATTGCCCAAGTGAGGACTTGGCCAATCATTTATTCTCCTTTGCCTCGATTTCCCCTTATGTAAAACTAGAAGAGTAGACCCTGCAGTGTGGGGTGGTTTTAGAATGAGAGCATAAACATGGAAACGCGTCTATGCTGTACAGGGTACTGCTTCCCACGGTTTGTGCTCCTGAAAGTGGAGGTGTGGACTCTGCCAGGGTTCCTGCCAGCACTCCCCTCCACACCCGCTGCTGCTCGGGGGCCCTTCCCTCCTGGTGTCTGACACCTCACCATTCATTTACAAAAAGGAAAAGGTATTGGCCATTTACTATGCACCAGGCCTCTGACAAAAGCCTAGAGGAGGGGGAAGCTTCCTCCTTTCCTATTTTCTGGGTCTTTGGGCAAGTCGGAGGTGGTGGCCCAGTAAGCTCTGGGAAATCTCTGTTCTCCTCTGAAATTGCCAGGTCTCTGCCAGGATTTCCCGTTTCTTCGGTGAGCTTGTTCTTGGGGTCGCCAGCCCTGCCATATGTTTGCAAATCTTTACAATGTGCTGTTCCAACGCATAAAGCTGGGGAGCAGGGGGAGTTATTTGCCTGTGAGTGTGAGTCTGTATGTGTGTGTGTGTGTGAGTGTGAGTGTGAGTGAGACTGGGGTCTCTTGCTGGTGGCAGGCGTTTTTAGTGGCAGCTTGGTGTGTGCCTGCCCCACCGCCCAGCGTCAGGCCTCGCGCCACTCTCCTCCCACGGCCTCCTTCCTTCCCATCTCCAGGGAGCGGGGCCCCAGAACACAGGTCTGTCCAGCGCGCAGGAGCCAAGCTGCAGGCCACCAGCCGCGCCAGGCCCCTCTGGGGCTCAGCGGGGCCGGGGACCCCAGGGCCCCCCGGGCGGGCGCTCGCGATGGATCCTGTGCGCGCAATAGCGCGCGGGGCCTCCGCTCAGGCCGCGCCGCCTGCCGGCCTCGGGACCTGACCAGGCCGCGTGTGAGCGCCGGGATTCCTGCTCCTGCCTTAAATATGCCGGTTATTTTTATCTCCCTACGTCAGGCAGCGAAGGCCATCCCACCAGTGGCCGAGGCGGCTGCTACACAATGTTTCCCTTTAGTCGGGAGGGGAAATGGAGGAAGGCCAGACTTCCTGATCACATGGTGCTGAAGTCAATGAAAAAAAATTAAGGAGGACCCCTCCCTTTTTCTGCAGTGCCCGGTCCAGATTCCCCCGCCCGCTCCCCGCCCCCAGCCCCCTTGGGCTCCGTGCGTCCGCGAGAAGCTAAGGCTCCAGGCGGAGGGCCAGCGAGGCAGGAGAGAGAAAACATAAACACGAGATTGTTGCAGTAATTGGTGGCTCTGAAAACACTGAGGAAATGAGAGGCTTGTACGAAACATCAGCCGACAAGAAACGGGGTGATGTCAGACAGCCTTCCAGGATTAGAAACCCTTAAAAGCTCCGAGCCGGCGGCCGCTGCGGAAAGTGCTCGGCTCTCCCGGGTAGGAAGCTGGGGTTTCATCTGACTCCGGGAGCTCGCCATCGCCTCTCTCCTTCTTCCTCTTGCTGTTTTTTTCTCCTTTTCCTCTCTCTCTGTTTCTTTCTCTTCTTTCCTTTTCTCCCTTTACTTCTTCCTTCCCTCTATTTCTTTTCTTTTCTTTATTAAAAGGAAAAGGAGAGACCACATCAAGTGATTTCCATTTCCTAGACACCGGGTACTTTTGTATCTTTCCTTACTTTGCAACCCTGAACTGGACTCAACCCCCAGGCAAATCCAAAGGGTCAAATGACCCTTGGGTGTCCGTCGTTTGAGTTTGCTGTGACATTCCCCTGAGGTCCCCTTCCCTACCCACTTCCTGGGGTTAGAACTGCACGTCTCAATGATGTGCAAACATGTGGGAAGGCTGGAAATGGACAAGAAGCATTTATCAAGGACAAGCCTACCAAGAAAACGGGATTAAATTCTTGTAAAAATCAGATGGTTTCACAGGAGAACATAGATTCCCAGTAACGTGTCCCCAGCCACTGGCTAAGAACTCCAGCTGCTGTTACTTCATTTGCTTCCATGGTATGACATAATTAAGACAGAAAGCACACGGAACGCACACATGTGCACATACACACACTCCTTGCTCTACCCACTAATGGCCGGCGAGCAGGGTCTCGTGCTAGGTCCACCTGGAACCAGCCTGCCTCTGAAATTGGAGGATAGGTCTCATCTGTTCGGTGACACAAAAGGTACTGCCTGTCGGGGCTTTCTTTCCTGTGTGTGCCAGGATTAATGAGGCGATGTTTGGAAAGGACTTTAGCCCCTACAACCAAAGGCACCCACGACACATTTTCAAAGAATGATTTATGTCCAGCTTTACCCAAATAGGAGCCAAAAGATAATCTGTTTTTTCATCTTCAGAGCAGATGAATGCAGCACCTGGATCCCTGCTTTGGGCATTCCCGAAGCTTTGGAATCTGGCTTATTTAATTGCTCTGTCACACTCTAATGTGAGGACAGTTTTTCCCTCTCTTTCTGAGACCTCCCCCCAAAAAGCTCACATCAAGGTTGAATCTGTATGCTCTTGGAGGAACTGGACCAGTTCCAAAGATCTGGGTTCCCCTCCCCACTGCTCACGGTGAGAACAGTGCCCCTCAACCTGAACCCCTTCCCCACACACTCATAAATCTTTGGTGACTTTCCCCCTCTTGTGCTTGATGCTGTTAAGCTGTCGTAATTTGAGCCAAGGGTACGTTTTGGTCAGATCCAATATACCTGTGATTATACCACTTACCAAGAAGTAGGTATAACAGTTTCCCAGTTCTCAGAGGCACATTTTCCATCTTTGATGCTCCCCTGTGTTCTGCATATTCCCATGGGAGGCCTTATCTGTCCCTCCCAGTCTTCTCCTGGTGTCCTGGGTTAGGTAACGGTGTCTCTGTTCCTGTTCTCGACCTAGGAAGCTTGGGTCTTCCATGTCTTTTCTTGCTTCCTCCCCACTCAGACCAACCAAGGTCAGCAGATCCTGCTGTTGATCCCCAGAAAATCTCAGGTTCTTTGAAGCTCTATCTCCTCGAGTAAAAACTGCAAATGGCTCTAAGGCAGACTGCTTCCTCTGAGTGTGGGGGACCTGGGAGTCTCACACTTTGACTCTAAATCCCAGATCTGCTGCTTAGGAGTTTTACGACAACCTCAAGTAAGTCGCTTTGCCTCTATGAGCCTCAGTTTTCTCATCTATAAAGTGGGGATAATGGCAGACCCACTTTATAGGCTTGTTGTGAGGATTAAATCAGATGAGGCATGTGAAGGACTGGGCCCTGTGCCTGCCTCCAAGTAGGTGCTCCATAAATGGGAGCCGGTTGTTACTATGCTCTCCCCTGGTGCCCCCTAGGCTCCACCTTGCTGCGGAATATCCTGGAGGAATCACAGATTCCTGGGTGTCACTCCCGCAGCTCCAGATCTGTAGGTGTGGGATGGGCCTGAGGACCGTCTCCCGGTGATGTTGAGGTGCCTGGCCCATGGGCCACACTGAGCTGAAGTGTAGAAAGTTCACATCACATCTTCTGTGTCTCTGGCCCCCTTTGTCCACACTCCTTGACAAGACCCATGTGGCCCAGTTTGCTACTGGCCAAACTCACCTCTCTAGCCTACTTCCGCCAAACTCCTATCCCTCCACCTGGCCACACCCTGAGCCCTCCAGGCCTTGTGCTGTCGGGGCTGCCTCTCTGCTGGGAATGTGCCTGTCCTCTCTCCACTGCCTTGTGAGCTGCTTTCCCGTGGAGACCCAGATGCCCCTTCTTTGAAGCCTTTCCCACTTTTCCTCCGAGAGTGGGCTGCTCTCCGCCTCTGGGTTCTGCTCTCCGCTCCCACTTCGCCCTGGAAGTCGTTAGACTCTGAGCCCTGATCGGAGGATGTGCCTGTTCCTCCCACTGGTTGGTGGGCCCCTCCAGGCAGGGCCCAGGTTTGCTTGTCTATGTGTCCCAAGGGTATGCACGGCCCCCACTGATGGAAGGGCTCATTAACTGTTTGTTTAATGAATAAGTGAATGACCCAGCAGCCCATTTGCTAGGAAAACCTCAGCCTCTCTGATAGGACTATGGGGACTGTGGGACCTCAGACATGCTCCCCAGCCCCTCCTCCAGGGCCCCATCCTTGACCTGACTGGAGGAGAGAATGTAGTTATTCTTATAATTCTAAACTCCCTCTCCCTTATGTCACTGAATCGCCCTAACATTTATTTCCCGGCTCACCAGAGCATGATTGAGTCTGGGGGAGAGGAAGCGACTAGCAAAGGTTTTGTAGCCCAGAAGGGGGAGAGCAAAGCTCAGGACAACTCTGATACAAAGATCCCCCAACCCAGCCAGATAGACACACATGAGTGCCTGTGAGTGTGCATGCACGTGCGTGCACACACACATATAACTATTACCTTTCTATGGAGGCTAATGCCAGCAGCCAGTTCTAGAAGGGCCTTGCCAGAATGTTCCCCAATGGCAGTTGGAGTTGGTTTGGTTCCTGTCCAGGGTTATTCCCACCAGGCTTGAGTTCTTGGCTTGGAGTTCCCAGAGCATCTCCCTGACCTCAGCAGAGCAGGAGGCCCAGAAAGGCAGCAGAGGACTGCTCCTAGATCAGCTCAGGAGAGGGAGGGAGCAGAGCGAAGGGCCCAGCGCAGCCTGCAGAAAGATTTGCAATTAAACTGCATTTGAGCTGCAATCTTGTGGAGCAAACCCAGGTCTAAGATGACACCGGTAATGATATCGTCTGGGAGCTTTCCATGTGCCTGATGCTGTTTATGGACTTCGCATACATAGCACTCTATTTAACCTCTTCATATAGGCACTGCTATTATTCCCACATGTGGATGAGAAAGTAAGGCTCAGAGAGGTTAGATAACTTGCTCAAGGTCACACAGATAAACAGGAAAAGCCAAGTAGGAAATGTACATCCTTACTGCCATCTTATTGACGGGGCAAGCAATGGGACCTGGCCTTAGGAAGAAGGGATGAAAAGACTTGTTTCCAATGACTCAGCTTTGTTGCATCTTTGTTTATCATTTCATATAAGCCTGATGGCACAGAGATGCTAGAGCCCACGGTTCCCAGAATGGCTGAGATAGAAAGACTGGGTCGTCATCTTAATCAACCTGACTTTGCCCACATGTGACCATGCTGAGGCACAGAGAGGGTTTGTATGTGCCTGATGTCACACAGCATCTGAGCTGGGCCTGCAATCCAGGCAGAGCTTCTCCTTCCCTTTCTCCTGCAGTGCATTATCAGGGTGCCTCCGTGAGGCCTGGCCCTCATGGTTTAGACCTTATTTTCCACTTGACTCCTTTGACCATGAAAAGTCTCTGAAACAAGAACGTAGACTATGAGTTCATTCAGATGCCAGTGGAAGACAGAGGTGGCCAGGAGCCCTGAAGAAGCCCAGGGAATGCTATACTCTCTGCATGTATCATCTAGTTAGTAGCAAAGGCAGAAGCAGATTGTGACCTTTTGCAGGAATGACATTTCTTAGGTGGCCATCTCCCTGTGTTCTTGTGACTTCCAGATGACCCATAGCTGTGCATCATCACCAGGATTACCCCCTGCTCACACATTAGATCTCAGGGAAATCTGACAGCCTTACTTGAGATGCTAGTTACTTGCTGAGCTGATCTAGCAAGTGATGTAACATGTCTGAGCTTCCAGGTCCCCATCTGTAAAATGGGGATAAATGAAGCACCTGCCATGCCTTCAGCAGGCTGAGGATAGGAAGCAGATAGCTCTGTTTATGTAAGGAGGTCTCTGTGGAGCCACGATCACATACAGGTTGCTAACGTGACCATGACTGGCCTTGGGCCAGCTGGAGGCAGCCAGCTCAGGGGGCCAGATTCCCAGGACAGAGAGGGGGACCAGGTGGAAGTGGAGGCAGAGGAGAAGGGGAAGAAAACCCCATCTAGACACTTGCTGGGCACACTGCCTACTGTCTACCAGGCACCTTCTAGTTGCACTGCCATTTCAACTACACCGTGACTTTCTGAAGTAGGTTTTGGTAGTGCATTCAGCGGTGGCCCCCCAAAGGATACATCTATGTCCTAACCCCGGGAACCTGTGAATATTACCTTATTTGGAAAAAGGGTCTTTGCAGATGTAATTAAGTCATGGCTATCGAGATGAGATCATCCTGAATTATCCAGGTGGGCCCCAAGTCCAATGACAGGGTCCTTATGAGATACACAGAGAGGAGGGACTTGTAGGAAGAAGAGAAGAAGGCCATGTGGAGACGGCAGAGACGGGAGTGGTGCAGCCACAGGCCAGGGAGGGGCTGGAACCACTGGAGGCTGGGGGAGGCAAGGAAGGCTCTCCCCTGGAGCCTTCAGGGGGCACGCAGCCTGCCTGACATTTGGATCTTAGACTTCTGGCTTCCAAAACCCTGAGACGATACATTTGTGTGTTTTAAGCCACCAACTTTGTGCTCCTTTGTTAGAGCAACCATAGGAAACTAGTTCAGCATGGCCTTTCTTCCCATTTTACAAATGAGAAAATTGGATCAGAGAGATTAAGTGCCTTCTTCAAAGCTGTCCAGCTAGTGAGCAAGGGCGGTTCAAGCTCAGGCTCATCGAAATGCAAGGCCGGGACGCAGGCCCCGTTCAGGTGAGAAGTGGGAGGAGCAGCAGGTCTCTGAGGAGAAGAGGAGACTTCCTAAACTGGGGAAAGTTAGGGAGTGGTCCTTTCAGCTCTGAGGCTGTTCAGAGGATTTTCTGAGGACCGGCTGCAAATCCCGCAACAGGTGGCCAGGGAGGGACTAAGGGGCCTGTGGCGGCTGGACTGTCAGAGGTGGTCCCAAGGCCCATGACTTTGGGGAGCACTTGCTGGGCAGCTCATCCAGGCAGCAATCGGCCAGCCGGTCTGGGCTGAGAAAAACACGGACTCCTTTTTTTTCCCCTTTTCTTTCTTTTTTAACAAGCCAGGCTGGGAGGGCCTCAATAAGGAAGGAAATCAATAGGAAATGCCTTTAGAAAATGAGATTTTTCAGAAAGCATGTCATGTCATCATTTGGGCCTGCAATGGGAAACAGGAAATCAGAGAAACCCAGGGCAGCCCATGGGAGGACAGTGCAGAGGCCTCCTCCGCTCAGGAGCCCGCCGTGGCGGTGGGCCTGGCAACGGTGGCTAAAGAGCCAAGTCACACGGAGGCCGGGAGAGGAGCAGGCTAGGGCGGGTCACGAGCGTTTCCTTTTCACAGCTGAAGGGCTATCATGAGGAAAGGGGAACAGGTGTGCTCCCAGGTGAGGCCCTGAAACCATCGGGCTGGATACATCACAGAAGGCAACAAAAGGTTAAAAGCTGCAGAGCCAGGGATTCAAATCCTAATTTCACTTTGTCCTAATGCCAGCAAGTTATTTAAGCTCTCTGGGCCTCTGCCTCTTCATCTGTAAAATGGGAGCAATACTCAGACCGTTCTTATAGCGTTTTTAAGGGGTTTACATTTTATTAAATGTCAGTGTCTTGGTACAGACCCCAGCATATAGTAAGCACCCCATAGATGTTAGCTGTTTTAATCTCTTCTTGGAGAGGCCGAGGAAGGCTTTCTGGAGGACACTGAGCTGGGATTTAGGCATCTGATTATGTGGAGGCCGGTGGGCAAGGGCACACCAGCCAGAAGGGTCAGCAAGCCCAGAGATGAGAAGAGCACCCCCACCCCTGGTGCTGGTGCCATGCGGTGTAGCGTTTCACAGGGGAAGCAGTGAGAAATGAAGGTAGAGGGGCTGGTGGGGGGGGTGGGGGGCTTGGGTGTCTGAGCTAGGAAGTTGGACATTGTCCTTCAGGTCCATGGTTCTCAAACTGAGTCACCTGGAGAGCTTGTCGACCTCACTTGGCAGGGCCTCATCCCCAGAGATTCAGATCCAGTAGGTCTGGGGTGGGCCTGAGAATATGCATTTCGAACAGCTTGCTAGGAACTGCTGCTGGTCCGGGGAGCACAGTTTGAGACCATTGCTACGGGAGGCAGTTGGAGAATTGAGGGCAGGTTTCAGGGAAAAATGCACACTGGGAGCCACTTGGGACCAGCGTGGGAGAGTACTAGAAGCAGGGTAGCAGGAGCATGTCCTCTGTTCCCCGACAGCTGCAGCCTAGAGGGTGGCGGCCCGGGAAGGAGAGTTCAGCAGGCTTGCGCAGAGGGCGGTGTCGTGTGCGGCTCGGTGCCGCTCCAGGCAGCTTCACACTTGTTCCTTTAGTAAGGGTAGCCCAGGGAGGGGTGACCTACTGCCTGGGGGTCCCAGGCAGAGAGAGCATGAAATCCAGAGAGCAAAGGAAAACCTCACAAGTGCCGCTCCCCCCAGATCCTCGCTGCTGCCCACCCACCTGGGGCTCTGTCAGTAACTGCTGGCCAGCCTGTGGTTCCTGGGGTCCTGAGGAAGGGGGGCCGATTATCAAGGCCGCATCCCACCCCCTCTCTGTCAGTGCTGGGGGAAAAACAATATTTAGTTAGTTAAACACCCGGCTACAGTTTCGTTTGAAAAGCTGGCTTTGATTAGGCGACTGCAGCGATTGATTTATGACGACCCATGAAAAAAAAGAAAAAGCATAAATATGTAGAACTCACCCAAATGATGACTAAGGGGACACAGAATACACAGAGTCCTTGCAAGTGGAGACGACAGTGACTTACTAAGCTTCTTGGTGCCATCTTATGTTCACACAAAGTTCCCGAAAATTCTTTCAAGATCTTTGTCTAGCCTGGTTTTAAATCGGGTGCATAGATCAGGGGTTGAGGTGCACAACTTTCCTGGGTGATTCTCACTGCTAAAAATAAGTTCTTCCGTAATATATATATATATGAAATAAAAAATAGTGTATGTGAGATAGAATTTACTTCCTGGTGACAGGCTTGTGAAGGGATGTTCGTTAGAGCTTACTTCAAAACTGGAAACTGTACAGTGTCTGTCAGTTGGGGGTCGGCTAGACAATCCCTCGCTCGCCCAGGTGATGGCATTGTACGGGGAGGCTTGCAGAGAGCGTGGCGGCTCTGCCGTGTGTGCGTATGCAGCGGTCTCGGGTGCAAACAGTGAGGGTCAGGATAAGCATGTGTGGTTCGGTCCTTTAATACCAAACCACACACACACACACACACACACAACCGCACACACATATACATACTTCCCCTGTGAACATATGTGGATATGAAGTCACAAAGGCTTGGAAGGATGCACACCAAATGGCTCTTTGGGGAGAGTGGTGGGAGGGGTTAGATATCAAGGGACGTTTCTGCTTTGTATGTCACGTTTGCGTTGAGAGCGTATTGACGCGGTACTTGCGCAATTAAAACAGCATCAGAAGCCCAAGGAGAGCGAGGAGAACCACAGCCCCCACCCCTTTCCTCCGGGACCTTGGTGACGTCCTCAGCTCTTCAGCCCTTGGTGTCTGGCTCTTGTCGTGGCTCCCTTTGCTCTGTGAACTCCTCTGCTAAGGACTGCTGCCCAGGACTTGCCCTGGCTGTGGTCTGACCCTCACTCAGTGTTACCCCCGAGGCTGGTGATGCCTCATCGCACCTGGCCCCAAGCAGAGCACCCGCCAGGGCCTGGTCTCTGAGAGACCCGGTGTTACAGCAATCCCTGTAGCCTGGCTCCTGCAGTTTTGCATGGCCCCAGTTCTCCTTGCCTCCCTCTCTGCCTCCCCTCCTTCCTCTCTTCTGCTGGGGTGGGAAGGCATGAGCCACACTGCCATACCAGGTAACACTCCAGAGGTGCCTACCAGGTCTCTGTGTCACTCTGGCCCACCTGCTTCTCTGTTCCCTCACGATGCAGCCACTGTCTCCCTGGCTCAGTGTCTAGAAAGTTCTGGGCAGTTGTTGCTTCTGTGCTGATTCCAGAATCTCCTTCCTGGGACGTCTGGCCTGGTGGGGCCCACAAGTCCACGGTGGGTACCTGGGAGAGATCGCCATCTGGGACACTCATGGGATCATGTTTTTCCACTGCCCTCAGTAATGTAGCCAAGGAACACACTGGCTAAAAGCAGCTCAGTTTTCTCATTTGTAAGTTGAGAAGATTGGTTTTGATGGTTTCCGAGCTTGCTTCCAGCTCTGACGTTCAGCACTTCACTGCATGCCCTTGCTGGTGCTCATCTCTCCTGTGTGGTCCGTGGGCCATCTTTCCCACCATTCCCACAACAATTCTGGGGTAGACAGGGCCACTCAGGTTCCCCCATTTTACAGCCCAAGAAAACAAGGCTTCCTAGATTGGCAAGGATGGCCAGGGTCACTGGGTCCTGGGCAGACGTTTGCATGTACAGTGTCTGTAAAAAAGACCCACCAGGAACTTGTCTAGTAGGAACTTTTAGTAACAGGAGGACAATGGTCTCCCCAGGCCAGGCAGAGGGCAGAGTAGCATGCAGGAGTTGAGGTGGGGTGTGCCTCGATTGGCTCAGTGGGGCCGGAGCAAGGGGGATGGGAGGAAGTGGAAGGAGAGGGGGGTGCTTTCCATTGCCTTATAAATAAACGTGCCTCCAGTACTTCCTCTTGTGGGGAGCCCTCCAGGCACTGATGTGCTGGCAAATGTTAGGGATCCTTCAAAACAAAATCCAACCTTCATTTACCGTGATTATTACCCTTTACTCCCCCGAAGGCTGATTTCAAGTTAGCGATGTGGCCACTGGATGCTTAGTTACAGCACACCACTGGGTCACGAGAACTCTTCTCTCTGCTCTTGAACACCTGGTTGCCCATCTGGCTTAGTAACTATCACACTGCTGAAATCATCTGTAAGTAAGTCTCTCACACCTGACTGTGTCAGGTTTTCAAGGGCAGTCTCCGCATTTGATTAACTGCTTTAATGGTGATTAAGTGGATTAAACCTACTATTAAAATGTGTAAACACACATAAAGTACTTGGAATAGTTCTGGCACTTGGAAGTGCTGTTTAAGTGAAAGCCATGCCTACTAGCTGTCGCCCCTCTTCCATCCCTGCAGGAACACCAACGGCGCTCAAGGACACGTCCACTGAAGGGATGCTGAACTCCTAACCCACTTATGCAGCTTGTTTTTATAGACCACCCTTTAATCCAAACAACTTTAAAATTCTATGCAACCTTTTCTGCCCTCCCACCCAATGCCCATGGACAAGGGCCTCCAGCTCTGTTCTTTTGATGGTCGGCATGACTGAGTCTGTGGAGGCAGCATGCCAAGGTGGGTTTGGATGCCAGTGAGGGTGCCACCATTTCCTAGGCTGAGTTTCTGAATGAGTTGCTGCCCTCCCTGAGCCAAATTCCTCTGTCTGAACAAGGAAGAGAGTGACTCCAACTTTCTTAGGGTTCATGAGTCTTATAAACAAGTTCAGAGTCTGGGCTGTTGCTCTGTCTGCTCCCCATTCCCGGATCCGGGGCCCGTCAGCCTCTGCCCTGTGGTCTGTGAGCTCAGAGGCTGACTGCAGCAGCCCTGTTTGGTCCCCCACCCTCCTCGGGGGTTCAGTCAGTGTGGGCTGGTGGCAGGAGATCGAGGGGCCCCTGGTGGGAGAGAGGCTTCCCTAACAACTCCCCCTACTCTTGTCTCTCGGCCAGTGGCATATACCCCTCTCCACACTCCAGCCCAGCTCCCGCTGGTGGTGGGCAATGTCCCTGGGCTCTAGCTTTCAGCAGAGGCGGGGGTGGAGGTGGGTGGGTGGGGGAATTAGGTCCCTAATATTGTTAGTTCCTGGGTGTCTCAAAACCTATTGCTATTCCTGTTAATCCTTCCCAGACTTCATCAAATAGTTGTCTTAATAAAATTCATTTTAAATCTTCCAGGTGAGTATGTCATCTGTTTCCTGCCAGTACCTGGACAATGTTAAGCCAAGTGCCTGGGCACATAAGAGAGGCTTAATAGTAATATCAGCAGTCATACTTTATTAAGGGCTTAGCTTGGCTGAGCGCTGTGCCAAGTAATTTTTTTGTTCACATGCACTATGTCATTTAATCCTCACAATGACTGTGTATGGAAAGTACTAATTATTATACCCATTTTGCAGTTGAGAAAAGTAGAGCTTAAAGTTGTTAGTGATTTGTCAAGTCATCCAGCTAGGAAGTGGGGGAGTCAGGATTTAAATTATGTAATGTTAAATGCGCTATTATTTGGTGGCCAGGACCAGCGCGTAGAGCCAGACCCTCACTGCAGAGCTGTGTACCAGGACGTGCACAAGGCGAAGGTCATCAGCTCAGCCCCAAGTTTCTGTATTGTCTTTCGGGACCTTCTCCCTCCAGCATGAGGGCCACTCTTGCCTCCACAGACCCTTGCCTCTGGCTCAGAGTGTGTCACCAGGCTGGTCTCTGTTCCCAAACAAATCCTGGTGGATACAGTTTCCATTACCTCTGGCCCATATTTCTGCCTGCTCTGAGCTGCTAGAGCAGCTCCATTGTTGCTCCTCCACCCTCCTGGTCACCCACACCCACTGGTGTTTACAGCATGTCTCCAGCATCTGTGGACTCCATTAGAGCCAGAGCTCCACCCTCTTCCTGCTCATCAGGGCAGACTGTGCGTGAAGCCAGACTGAACACGGCTCCCCAGGGTGTCTGCCAGGTACTTCCACCAGCCAGGCCAGGTTCCCCTCTCTGGGGACCCCTAGCCAAGCTCTAATCCAGGTGTTTCTGCGGGAGAGACATTCCCATGGGGTACCAAAGCCATACTCTGTTTCAGTGTGTGCCTGTGGTAAGCACTATTTGGTCAGTGGCTTAAAAGGAGTATTAATTTTGGAGTTCAAACACCTGCCTCTTAATTGCTCTGTGATCATGGTCCAGTTGCCTAACTTCTCTGAGCCTCAGGTTCCTGATCCGTAAACATCAAGATAAATAGAGCTGAGATGGTGTTACTGAACAGAAAGCACCTAGCACATGTTAGGTGGTCCTGGTCACCAAATAATAGTGCAATTAATGTCTCTCCAAAAAATCACCTTAGGGGTACCAAAGATCAAATGTTGTAGAGTATATTTGTCATTTATTCATTTTGGGAGTGTTCTCTACTAGATATTGATATGTTATCAGCGATTATAAAGATAATTATCTTCATTTTATAGGTGAATATTCTAAGGTTCAAAGAGCTTAAAATAATTTTCTCCCAGTCACCCAAATAACAGATTGGCTGTGTAATCAACTCAAATTTAAACTGAGTCTTTATTTTCAATTTTCTCTTGTCACTTTTTAAGAATGAAAATAAATTAGTGATATAAGCCAAGTAATGTAAGCCCAAAGGAAATCACCTTTATTTCATGTAAAAAGACAGCTGCCTTTGTATTTTGCACAGATTGCTCTCCATCTGGAGACTTCTCTTGCTAAAGCATTGCTGTCTGTAACTCCATAACCTCATTACTCGGTTCCCTTTGCTCCTGGGATGAACTGAGCTTTCTAAACCCTTTTTGGGACCCCACCTAGCAAGGACGGGGTGCAGGAAGCTGCACTGGCTGTGGGCTAATACCAGAGAGCTTCTTCCATAGGAAACAAGTCAGGAGTCGGGGCTGAAGACGGGGAGGACTGGATGACAAATGAGTCTCGGGGTCATTATCATTTTTATGCATTTTCTCCTTGTTAAGTTCAGAAGTTGACAAATGTTTGGAAGTATTTCCTTCCCATAGTATCCTTTTATTGAAGGTATAACATAGATGCTTTGGGCTGTGAGTTTTCATTCACCACCATACCGTGAGCTCCCTGCTGGCACACTGGGTCTTCTGATCTCGGAACCTTTGTGGCCCCTTCCCATAGTGCTTTGCATACAACTCTGGGAAAACATAAATGAGCAAACATTTATGGAGCACTCTGTCCTCTATGTTATGCTGGGTGCTATCACGTGAGAAAAATGAAAACTACTCGTACCAGTTCATATAAGTAGTTGGGGAGGCTGGCTTTGAGCCTAGTTGGACCCTTGACTCCATATCTTCCTCTACATCTCAGCTGTCACTCAGTATTTCCACCAATGGTGGTTGTTGAGCAAGATTTAAAAGTCTTTCCTTTTAAAGGTTGTGAGCAGTGCTGTATATGCTGTTGGGGGAAGGAGGGTGAATGAAGAAGGCATGATCCGTCTTCACAGACAGGATTATAATGAGCTTCAGCTGTCTGGGTGGTTCACTTGCCATGTGAGTAAAGATCAAAGAGATCAATGTGTCACCATGGGAACTGTCCCAGTTTTACAATCTTCATTTTTCAAAGGCCTGAATATGAACACATGGAAAGCAGGGAAAATTCAGTGAATGGGAAACGATGCAGGCTAATAACTTAAGTACAAGTTTTGAAGAGGAAAATCAGAGAGTGGAGAAATATTTTGAGCTGATTTATAAATAGCTGCTCAACTCACTTTTCCAGAGTGAGTAACAGTTGACTGCAGGTGAGAAGGAGAAATGCGGTCCTGCATCTAGCAAAGCAGCTTTGAGACTGTGGCTCTTGGCCAAAAGATAGAGCAATGGCTCTGCTCAAGAAGTGGAAGAGGCCGCGGGAAGACAGCCACCTGTGAGTGGGCAGGGTCTGCAAGAGCTCCTGGTGATAGGACCAGTGGTGAGATTGTTGAGGGAGCTTGTCACACTGCAAAACATCACCACACATTATTTTCCACCCTGTGTGTATATCCGTTTTTATGTGACTGCAGTTTCTGTCATCCGGAGGTGGGGTCTCCAACCCTGGAATCTGGACGTGGCCATGTGATTTGATCGGTCAGTAAGGTACTAGCAAATTTGATGCAGTCAGAGACTTGAAAAATTCTTCGGATTAGGGATAGTCTTCTCTGGCTGCTCTTGGTCACACTGAGAACCCCACCAAATGAATGAGCCTAGCAACATGCTATGCTGATGGTAAAAGACACGTGGCCTAGTGACTTCCATCATGTCTGCTGACAGCTAGCTAGATGTGTGTGAGGCTGCTGATGACCAGCTAACCTCAGACAAAGGAGTGGGCCCAGCTGATCCCAGATGGAGGAGAGCTGAGCTATTCCAGCTGACCCCAGCCCAAAATTTTGACTCATCAGATAACAAGCAATTAAATAGCTGTTGTTTTGAGCTGCCAAGTTTTCAGATGATTTGTTATATAGCAAAACTAACTGATGCAAGATATAGGCAACAGTGTGAAAGCATTGGGTAGGAAAAGGCAAATGTGCTCTTGGTGTAGGTCTAGTAAGGGTTAGCAAGCCACTGTTCATAAGCCAAATCTAGCCCACAACCTGTTTTTGTAAATAGAGTTTTTTAAATTAATTTTTAAAATTTTGGTATTATTAATGTACAATTACATGAGCAACATTATGGTTACTAGATTCCCCCTATTATCAAGTCTCCACCACATACTCCATTACAGTCACTGTCCATCAGAGTAGTAAGATGCTATAGAATCATTACTTGCCTTCTCTGTATATACTACCTTTTCCGTGTCCCTCTCCTGCTACATTATGTGTGCTAATCGTAATAATCCTTTTTCCCCCTTATCCCTCCCTTCCCACCCATGTTCCCCAGTGCCTTTCCCTTTGGTAACTGTTAGTCCATTCTTGGGTTCTGTGAGTCTGCTTCTGTTTTGTTCCTTCAGTTTTTTTCTTTGTTCTTATACTCCACATATGAGTGAAATCATTTGGTACTTGTCTTTCTCCGCCTGGCTTATTTCACTGAGCATAATACCCTCTAGCTCCATCCATGTTGTTGCAAATGGTAGGATTTGTTTTCTTCTTATGGCTGAATAATATTCCATTGTGTATATGTACCACATCTTCTTTATCCATTCATCTACTGATGGACACTTAGGTTGCTTCCATTTCTTGGCTATTGTGAATAGTGCTGTGATAAACATAGGGGTGCATCTGTCTTTTTCAAACTGGGCTGCTGCATTCTTAGGGTAAATTCCTAGAAGTGGAATTCCTGGGTCAAATGGTATTTCTATTTTGAGCTTTTTGAGAAACCTCCATACTGCTTTACACAATGGTTGAACTAATTTACATTTCCACCAGCAGTGTAGAAGGGTTCCCCTTTCTCCACATCCTTGCCAACATTTGCTGTTGTTTGTCTTTTGGATGGTGGCCATCCTAACTGATGTGAGGTGATATCTCATTGTGGTTTTAATTTGCATTTCTCTGATGATTAGCGGTGTGGAGCATCTTTCCATGTGCCTATTGGCCATCTGAATTTCTTCTTTGGAGAACTGTCTGTTCAGCTCCTCTGCCCATTTTTTAATTGGCTTACTTGCTTTTTGTTGGTTGAGGTGCATGAGCTCTTTATATAATTTGGATGTCAACCCTTTATCAGATATGTCATTTATGAATAAATTCTCCTATACTGTAGGATATCTTTTTGTTCTACTGATGGTATCCTTTGCTGTACAGAAGCTTTTTAGTTTGATATAGTCCCACTTGTTCATTTTTGCTTTTGTTTCCCTTGCCTGGGGTGATATGTTCATGAAGAAATTGCTCATATTTATGTCCAAGAGAGTTTTGCCTATGTTTTTTTCTAAGAGTTTTATGGTTTCATGACTTACATTCAGGTCTTTGATCCATTTTGAGTTTACTTTTGTGTATGGGGTTAGACAATAATCCAATTTCATTCTCTTGTATGTAGCTGTCCAGTTTCCCCAACACCAGCTGTTGAAGAGGCTGTCATCTCCCCATTGTATATCCATGGCTCCTTTATTGTATATTAATTGACCATATATGTTTGGGTTTATATCTGGGCTCTCTAGTCTATTCCATTGCTCTATGGGTCTGTTCTTATGCCAGTACCAAATTGTCTTGATTACTGTGGCTTTGTAGTAGAGCTTGAAGTTGGGAAGCAAGATCCTTCCTGCTTTATTCTTCCTTCTCAGGATTGCTTTGGCTATTTGGGGTCTTTTGTGGTTTCATATGAATTTTAGAACTATTTTCTCTAGTTCACTGAAGAATGCAGTTGGTATTTTGATAGGGATTGCATTGAATCTGTAGATTGCTTTAGGCAGGATGGCCATTTTGACAGTATTAATTCTTCCTATCCATGAGCATGGGATGTATTTCCATTTATTGGTTTCTTCTTTAATTTCTATCATGTGTGTCTTGTAGTTTTCAGACTATAAGTCTTTCACTTCCTTGGTTAGGTTTATTCCTAGGTATTTTATTCTTTTTGATGCAATTGTGAATGTAATTGTTTTCCTGATTTCTCTTTCTGCTAGTTCATTGTTAGTGTATAGGAATGCAACAGATTTCTGTGTATTAATTTTGTATCCTGCAACTTTACTGCATTCAGATATTAGATCTAGTAGTTTTGGAGTGGATTCTTTAGGGATTTTTATGTACAATATCATGCTGTCTGCAAACAGGGACAGTTTGATTTCTTCCTTACCAATCTGATGCCTTTTATTTCTTTGTGTTGTCTGATTGCTGTGGCTAGGACCTCTAGAACTATGTTGAATAAAAGTGGGGAGAGTGGGCATCCTTGTCTTGTTCCCAGTCTTAAAGGAAAAGCTTTCAGTTTCTCGCTGTTAAGCATAATGTTGTCTGTGGGTTTGTCATATATGGCCTTTATTATGTTAAGGTACTTGCTCTCTATACCGTAAATAGAATTTTGATGGAACATAACCAAACTCATTTGTTTACATAATATCCATAGCTACTTTATGCTTTACATCAGCAGAGTTAAGCGCTTGTAATAAAGACTGTCCAGCCCATAAAGCCTAAGGTATTTTCTATTCAGCCTTTTACAGAGAAAACTGATGTGGAATATAACAGTGAATGGAGCTTTAAGTACAAACCATATGGGTACAAGCAGAGAAGCACATATGTTAAGAACCCCCAGATAAGTATTACTGATATGCTAATTATTAAAGAATGGCACATGATCAGTGTGAAAAATGTAGGCACTATGGAGAAACATAATGAGAGAATGAAATTACCTGTACTTTTACCATGCAGAGATAACCTCTTGCAATTTTGAAGCCTATCCTTCCAAACATTTCTTTTCCCTTTATATTTTTCTTAAATAAAATTGAACATATACTATTTTTACTTAATATGTTGTTAATATCCATGATAATAATGGTATTTTATCATTTTCAGGGTCTACATTGTATCTAGTTATATACTTTCATGCATTGATACCTGATCCCTCATTGTTTTAATATCTAGCTTGTTTCTGATTTTTTTTTACCATTTTAAGCACTCTGTGTTTAATGATGAACCTACATATATATTATATGTATCATATGATACACACACACACACACATATGAGACAGTTCTAGGAAGTCATCCTTACAGTCAAATTATGTAAGACAGTGCAAAAAGAAACATATATAGAATTGCAGTTTTGTGTCAGAGGTTATTCCCATTAATGTTTACATAAGCATCTTCCAGTTGCCTTCCAGAAACTCTGTGTCAACCTACATTTCTACCAATAATGGGTTAGAGGAAATAGTATGCTTTTGACTTGTAAAGTAGACCATTTCATTTACCAGAGCATAAATAAAACAACTAGAGGAATCCATCTAAATTTGTCCTAAACTGGGATAACCTTAGGAGAAACTGGCCATGTCATTTCAGAGTTCTCAGTGTTGCCTAGGGGGACAGCAAAGGAGCTGATTGGATGACTCAGGCTCTAGACAGCTCTTCACAGGCTGAAATGATGAGCCTAGTTCAGGCTGATGAAATGTTAATGGAGGTAGATGTCAAGTCTTGCATCTGGGCTTGAGTCAGCAATAGCATCACTACACGGCGGGGACCCAGTGGCTTAACAACCAGCCACATGTGAAAAAGACAGAGATCCCAATGTAGACCAGCACTGAAGGTGAGGTGCCATTGAAGCTGATCACACTGTTGGCTGCACAACATCTGGAAGTGAGCGTCATTCTGCGCTGGTCTGGAGAGACCACATCTACCTCACTGTGTTCCATTCTGGCTGCTGTTCTTTAAGGGAGATCTAGGTAGCCTGGGGTAGGGTCTTCTGAAGAGAGAAGGCAGGACGCCAGTTCATTTCATTTGGAGAACATATTGAAAGGGTCAGAAAGACTGAGCTTAGAACAACAAAAAAATAAAATAAAGGAGGGACATTAAAAGTGTTTTTTCAAAATAAAAGTACCTTCATTATTTTTTAACTTATAATATCATGGGTAATGCAAAAAAGGTGACTACAGCCAAAAAAGGTAAAGAAGAAAGAAAAATTGCTCTGAATTGTATTATCCAAGAGAAATGCCATTATTATCTGATGAACATGCTTCTCAATAGCACTTTGTAAATCCATACATACACAATATGTATATAATTTTACATGAAAGATAACAATACAAATCTTTTTATCTCTCAACACTATGTAATGGATGTATTTCTGCATTAAGTAGGTAGGATGGCTGTTTAGCATTTCATTATATGGTTTTGCCATAGCTTATATAACCAATTACTTACTGGTAGAAATTTAGTTGTTAAGTATTTTTGCTGTTATAAACACATATTTTAATCAATACCCTTGACTTACATGATTGTCCCCTTGGCCAATTACCTTCTTAGGATAAATTCCTAGAAGTAAAACTTCTGGGTCAAATTTTGGTATTATTAACCTGTCTTCCAGAAGGTTTGAACCAATTTATACTTTGCAATTATCTTGTTTTTATTTACATTTCTTAGATTACTTTGGTGCATTTGAATTATTTTTATATGTTTATTACCATGGCATTTCTCAATTTATGAGCTGCCAATTAATATGCTTTGCTCATTTTTCTCTTGAACAAATTTATATGAGTTCTTTGTGGGTGTGATAACACTGTACCTCTTATACATGTTACCCACACATTTTTTCCCCCCAGTGTGCCAATTAAACTTCTTTATATGGTTTGTTTTTATTGATTTCATTTTTGCTTACTAACTTTGAAAAATTTTAGGTAGCCAATTCTATTAATTTATCTTTCATTATTTTTAATGGTTATCAAAGAGAGGATTAGACGTTTACCCTGTGTGTAAGGAACACAGAATCATCCAATGGGAGACAAGTTGCAGCGTAGCAGTGTTGAACTAAACATAATGAACAGCTCTTTTCCAGTTACAACAGTCAAATGTGAAATGTGCTGCTTCACAGGCAGTGAGATCTTCTGTAATTAGGGGCTTTCAAGCATGAATTGACTGCCCACCTGGCAGTGTGGCTGTACAGGGTGAGGCTATATGGTTTCTGGCATCCTTAACTATTTACAAGGCAGATTTTTTTTAATGGAATGACAATACTTTAATTCTATTCATTTTTTCCACAGTAACTTTCCTAAAAACTGTAAAAATCTGGGCTTTCCAAGAGCAACTGGACAAAAGCTGATATGGCCAAGCTGGCAACATAAAATTAAAATAGTTCTGAACCACTGATTATTATAAGAAAGCATACCAGGAGAATGTTAGGGGTCATATAGCTGTCATTCACGAGTTTTACTTTCAACACCAAGCATCACGTTGCAGCCGCAGAAAATTCCATGAAACCATATGAAGTGCATTGTAGCTGATCCTGTGCCTCTGGGGGTGCAGATGGGTTTAGGCAGAGCTGACTTCCCAGCACAGGTCAAGTGTGGGCCTGGCCAAGTCCTGTGAAAGTGCCAGAGCAAAGTGGTGCCGGGCAGGGTTATAGAAGCTATCTGGTATGAGTTGCTGTTGTGCAAACTGAGTTACAGAGAGTGGAGGGGATAGCCCCGCAAATAGGCTCCAAAACAGGATGAGAATCTGTACTTTTTGATCTATCTGACCATGTGGCCGTCCCTTCTTGACCTTAGGTCACTGTGTTTTGGTAAACAGGATTGGCAGCGAAAAGTTAGGGCTTAGCTTGGATGTGGAAGACTACTTGGACTTATCATCCTCTCATTCATTCAGTGATTTATAATGAACCCCTACCATGTGCAAGGCCATGGGAATTAAGCAACAGACAAGGCAGAGAGCAACTCACAGCCTAGAGGAGAAGACAACTTGATATCATTAATAACAACATAGGATAGTAGGTCTGAGAACAGGTGCTTGGGTCGTTCGTGGCCATGGAGTCAAAATTTGTCTAGAGTGTCAGGGAAGGCCTCTGGAAAGACTGACATTAGAGATTTAAAGAAAAAGGGGGCATTGACCAGGTGGAGGCAGGATTAGAGGAGAGAAAAAAGATAGCAGCTACTTAGTGTTTCAGAGAAAGAAGGATGTGCAAAGGATCAAAGCCAGGGAGGAATTTAGCTTTCCATGTTTTCTGTGTTGTATAGGGCTGCCTCTCATGCAGGTGATGTAGTGGAAAGAACCAAAATTAAAAATCAGGGATCAGGTGTTTGGCTCCCAGCCCTACCGGTTCCTGGCTATATGACCTTGGCCAATAACATAATCCTCAATTTTCTCTTCTGCCAAATGGTGATAACAATACCTTCCTCACAGGATTATTCTGAGAATGAAATGAGCTAACGGATGTAAAATTGGCCAGCTTGGGGCTCAGTTTCAAATATCTTAACACTTTCTTATTAAAGCTGTCAGTGACGAAAATCTATTTCTTCTATGTAGCTCAAATCTTTCTTGCTGTTGTGGACACGTGTCAACCCGGTGAATTCAGTAAGCTTTTACTTTCTCACTGCCTACTTTGGGTCATTGTGGATTCAGGCACATGAGAATGTGACTAAAGTGTGAGGCAGGGATTGAAACCTGGAGTTTAGTTGAGAAGGGTTTAGTCTAAAGGGATGTCTGTCTATCTCCACTTCCGTCTATGAGCTCTGCAGGGCATATAAAATAGGGTCTATAAAATAGGTCATCTCCTTATTCCCAGTGATAAGGTTCCCAAGTGCCTGACTATGTAAGTGTTCAGCAAATGCTGGTTAGAACCAAAGAAAGTTTGAGAACTTGGGACAGAATTTCCTTTTACCATTAACCATTCAGATATCTTTTCTGGTGATGTGCCTTTTCAAGTCTTTTACTCATATTAAAAAAGATGTTGATTGTCTTTTTCTTACCACTCTGGGTAAGTTCCTATCTATTATGAAAACAAGTCCTTTGTTGGATATATGACTGCAATTCTCTTCTCCCAGTCTGGGATTTGCCCTCTTACTTTTCCTGGTCTCTTTTGATGAAAAAAGCTCTCAATTTTAATGAAACACCCACAGTATGTCAATTTTTCCCTAGTAAGGTTAGTTCTTTTGCAGTATTGATTAGGAAATCTTTACCTATTCCAAGGTGATGAAGATACTCTCCTATTTATTTTTTCTAAAAGCTTTTTATAAAGTTTTTATTTTGAAAAAAAAAAAACAAAAAACGTCAAACCAGCAGAAAAGTTGCAAGAATAGTATAGTGAATTCATGTGTGCTCTTCCCTTAGGTTGTGAACCAGGGATGTTTGAGGCCTAGAGTTGCAGTTAAGAATTTTATATCAACTGTTTTTTACAAGATAATAAAATCTTTTTCATATGGTTAAAAAATACAGTCTGAAGGATAATAAATGACAAGTGAAGCCTCTGACTGCCTATCAAATCTTTCCCTCCAAAGGCAGCCACTATTATCACTTTCTTACACATGCTTGTAGATATTTTCCATAGGGACACATCAATATATGTATGAATATTCCTTATACTTATTTACCAAACAGGACATACTAGTAAGGCTGTCTGAACATTGCTGTTTTATTTATTAATGTATCTCAGTGTCTTCCCCTATTGGCCCCCTTGGAAAGGACTGTTCTCCTTTTAAGGGCTGTACCCAAGCTTTATAATGTAAAGCTGCTGAGTCCTCCTGTAAGGATCAGTTAGGTTCTGTTTAGTCTTCCCTTATCACAAACAGTGCTGCATAACCATCCTCATGCATAGGACTTTGTGTGAGTGAGCAAAGCAATGCTCGTTCCAAGGGCCGGGGTGTTCACTCCTCTGTTGGTTCTAACCAATTACCAAAAAGGTTCTGTGGCTTCAAACCTACAGCCGCATGTGATGGGGCCTTTCCTCTCTTTGAAGGAAGTAGAGAGAAGAAAAGAGAACACTTGTAATGGAAGAACAGCATAAATTAAGGCTTAGAGTGGAGTTTCTTAACCTCGGCACCATTAATATTTTCGGCTAAACAAGTTTTTGTTGTGCGGGCTGTGCTCTGCAGGGTAAGGTGCCCGGCAGCATCACTGGTCCCTCCCCACGGGATGCCTGGAACAAGCCACATTCTCTCCGCCTGAGCTGTGACAACCGAAAAGGTCTCCAGACATTGCCAAAAGTTCCATGTGGTGCCACATTCCCTTAGGTTGTGAACCATGACTTGGGGGTAAGACGTTTGAGGATCAAGCTATGGAGCATGCCTGCGCGTGCGCGCGCGCGTGTGTGTGTGTGTGTGCACGCGGCAAGTAGGTGCAAAGCTGAGAAGACAGATGGAATTACATTCTTGAGGGCTTTAGGGTTAGTCTGAGGAGAGATCTGTCTCTTCACTTGACTATCTCACCATTCATAAAAGCCGGCATTGTGTGAACCCCCTTGTGTGTGTGGTTTTGCTTGGTGAGGTGAGAAAGCCACAATTCCTCTGCTTCTTTGTTAGTAACCAACAACTCCAGGTAGGGCTTTAGGCATGCACATGGTATTCATGACCTTTAATATCATTTGAATCTTGCAACAACACAGGAGGGTCCTAATCCCTGGTTTACAAATGCGCAAGTGGAGGCACAGAGAGAGGTGGAAGCCCGCATCCTCCGCTGGCTCAGGTCACTGCGTTTCCCATTGTTCTGCTCTGAGAGCCGGCTTGGCCGCTGTGAGTTCTGAAAGCACAATACACAGCTATTCTCATGTATTTTAGTCATTATTTCCATCATCTGTTGAACCTTAGAATAGGCTTTAAGTCATCATTCCCTCTCTCTCCTCACATTTTGGGTTATTTTTGGAAGTGAGATCAATGGATTAGCCTTTGCTTTCTTTCAGGAACCTCTGCTGCATTTCTAACCACACCCGGGAATAAAGTACCCCTCTCCTGCTCAGTTTCCTGAGCGGAAAATTGATAGGTACACTCTTACACTCTGCAGTTCTTGGTGTGTTATTATTACGTTTCTTCCTTGGCGGAGAGAACTTGCTAACTACAGTAATAAATAACAATGAATGTGTAACTTCAGCTTCTAATGAAGTGCCTGGTACATAATAGGTACTCAGTAAATGTTTGTTGGAATGACAAATATATGATCACATGGTTACCTAAGAGCAGTAGCATCAGGGCAAGTAGGGAGTCTGCCTGGGTCCTGGGCCTCAGGTGCACCTGAACTTTGGAATACCATCCCCAACATTATCTAAGCCCTTCCAGGGATCAGGAATGGCCAGGGCCAGCAATGCCATCCAGACAGGGTGCTCTGGGCCCAATCTGAACCCACCTCAGTCCTGGTTCTCACTTCTCTCATTTGGCATACTTTCCAGTGCTCTGCCTAGTGCATGGGTTTGACCACATACCTCATAAGAGACTAAGAGTGTTTCTTTTACAGCTCACATGATGTTGGGTGGTCAGAATGGTGGTGAAACACCGATTTTAGTGACTCAGTATGTTTATATATGCATAAATTCCACAGAAATATTTGCATGGGCTTCTACATACCGAGGGATAACACTAGTAGACATGGGTCTACTAGGCCATCACTCATCATTCAGGAAGTCATTCAATGGAGTTTATGCCTTCAAGTGACCCCCCCAATTAAATAATGTCATCTCTGTGGTAAGTGCTATGCCATTATCATTATTATTATTAGCAGTGGGAACACGTGCTTGGGACTCCTGGTAAGGAGGTGGCTAATCCAGCCAGCACATGGTGTATAGGGTCTTACCTTCATAGCGGTGGTAACATCAAAGCTCAGGTCTTAAAGAGCAGCTAGAGTGTTTCCAGGGGCAGCATGTCATGCTCAGGGAACAGAAAATACTTCTATGGGGCTGAAGGATGTGGTGGGGCTGGCAAGAGGTAGGAGATGAGCTAGAAAGGCAGATGGGGCCATAACATGAAGAAGCCTGTCACCAGGCTGTTTCTGAACCTCTTTTCTGTAGAAGGTGGAGTCACCCAATACCTCTTAGCTAAGAAAGACATAGTCAGGTGCATAGTTGAGCAAGTTCATTCAGCAGCTGTGTGGAAGCTGGATGAGAGGGAAGCAAGACAGGAGTCAAGGAGACCCGGACGCTCCAGGTACGAGGCACCCAGCCCCCGAGTGAAGGTGCCAGCCTTTGGGAGGGAGAAGCTGTGAAGCCACAGTGAGTTGGGCCGCAAACGTGGAGGAACTGGGAGACTGGGCCACCATCTCCTCTCCCTGGGCGGCCCCTTTGATGATGACCGTGACCTCTGTTCTCCCCTCCCACTCTCTCACTCCCCTCTCCTCTCCTCATCGGATGAAATGGGGCAGGGTGCTGCAGCCAGGCGCCCTCCTGGTTGTGCCTCCCAGGCAGCCCCCCCTTGGGAAGGCTTCTCTGGAAAGCTCACAGAGCCGGGAAGGAGGGAGGCAGACGGTTCTCGGGCCGACAGCACGGCCTCCACAGAGGCTCCCGGGTTCATCCTGAAAGGCTTCAGGCGGGGTCCTCGGACGCCTCCAGGGCGGCATCCGCAGCTCCTCCGAGAGCACAGGTGAGAGGTGTGCAGCCTCTGCTTCCTGACGTGCGCCCACCGCGCAGTCTGCACGCCCCTGCATAGTCTTCCTCCCCCAGCATGTGTCCAGGTCCCCATCAGGACCTGCTGCATCTCTGGAAATGACCTCAGTCGTTAAGAATATTTGTTCTTTTTGGCTTTTCAAACAATGTCCTCGTTTTGCCAGAGGAAAAGGGAAAGAGACTCTCTAAACCAGCAGGCCGCCCTTTGTTCTGGGCCCATAAATCTGGCGCGAGCACATGTCCGGCCTTCCCGCCCCTCCTGCATCATTGTCCCCGTGGCTGATTAATAGGTCAGAGCTAACTTTAAACTGGCATTTCCTGACCAGCCCATCTCCCAGCCCCCCACCCTGCCAGGCTGTTCCTTCAAAACCCGCCTCATGTGAGAACATGACTTCACTGCAGGCCCAGCCTCCTCCTCTCTGGGGGCCCCCTGACAGCTGCTCTGACCGTGGCCCGTGCTGTCGATGGGGTTCAGGAGTTGGCCCCGGGGAGGGCTCAGGCTGGTGAGGGCGTCAGCAGGGTGGGTGCTGGCGCAGGGTGTTTGGGCCTCCCCTGGCCTGTCTAGTCTTAGAAGGCTAGGGGCCTCAGAAACCATCTGAGGGGCCTCCCAGAGAGAGGGGGTGGCAGTAAGTACAAGAGGTGGTTTTATTTTGCTTTGTCCTCCTTTAATGTCCTGTGAGTGACTGAATTATATCGCAGCCAGACCAGATGATGTTGTAGAAGAGAAGGTGCCGGTATGGGAAGATGTTCTTGCTGTTGACTGAGTAACGCAGGGTGTAAAAGTTGAGGGGGTATCTGTTATCTACCATATGATTTTTAAAAAATTTTATTTTGGTATGATTAATATTCGATTACATGAGCAACATTATGGTTACTAGATTCCCCCCATTATTGTCCCCACCGCATACCCCATTATAGTCACTGTCCATCAGCATAGTAAGATGCTACGGAGTCACTACTTGTCTTCTCTGTGCTATACTGCCCTCCCTGTGCCCCCTCCCCTTACATTATATGTCCTAATCATAATGCCCCTTATTCCCCTTCTCCCTCCCTTCCCACCACCCCCTCCTCCAGTCCCTTTCCCTTTGGCACTGTTAGTTCATTCTTGGGTTCTGTAAGACTGCTTCGGTTTTGTTCTTCAGTTTTTGCTTTGTTCTTATGCTCCACAGATGACTGAAATCATCTGGTACTTGTCTTTCTCCGCCTGGCTTATTTCACTGAGCATAATACCCTCTAGCTCCATCCATGTTGTGGCAAATGGTAGGATTTGTTTTTTTCTTATGGCTGAATAATACTCCATTGTGTATATGTACCACATCTTTTTTGTCTATTCATCTACTGATGGACACTTAGGTTGCTTCCATTTCTTGGCTATTGTGAATTATGCTGCGATAAACATAGGGGTGCATATATCTTCTTGAAACTGGGCTCCTGCATTCTTAGGGTAAATTCTTAGGAGTGGAATTCCTGGGTCAAATGGTATTTCTATTTTTAGAGTTTTGAGGAACCTCCATACTGCTTTCCATAATGGTTGAACTAGTTTACATTCCCACCAGCAGTGTAGGAGGGTTCCCCTTTCTCCACATCCTCGCCAGCATTTGTTGTTCCTATTCTTTTCTATGTTGGCCATCCTAACTGGTGTGAGGTGATATCTCATTATGGTTTTAATTTGCATTTCCCTGATAATTAGCCATGTGGAGCATCTTTTCATGTGCCTGATGGCCATCTGAATTTCTTCTTTGGAGAATTGTCTGTTCATATCCTCCACCCATTTTTTTAATAGGGTTGTTTGCCTTTTGGGTGTTGAGGTGTGTGAGTTCTTTATATATTTTGGATGTTAACCCCTTGTTAGATATGTCGTTTACAAATATATTCTCCCATATTGTAGGATGCCTCTTTGTTCTGCTGATGGTGTCCTTTGCTGTACAGAAGCTTTTTAGCGTGATGTAGTCCCATCTGTTCATTTTTGCTTTGGCTTCCCTTACCTGAGGAGATGTGTTCAAGAAAAAGTTGCTCACGTTTATATTCAAGAGATTTTTACTTGTTTTCTTCTAAGAGTTTTATGGTTAGCCATACGGTCTTTACAGTAACTATTTTACTTGGCTAACATGGATGTGGAAGGTGTGTACACCTCAAAACCCACTTCAATGTGGGAGCTGTCCCTTAATCCTGGGATGAGCCACAGCATCCCCCCTATGACCATAACCTCCAGCCTGTCAAGAACCCAGTTAATAAGAATTGCAGTGGCATTTCTGACCTAAGCCAGGCAGGCTGAAACCATCTCTCTAATGGCAGCATGCACGTAGTCACACAGGCTGCAGCTGGGGGATGCTGACGCATCTTACGTGGGTTATCTTAGTGGTCTCAGTGGCCCGGTGTTAGCCTTGTTTTACAGGGAGGACCTGGGAGTCAGAAGATGACGGGAGGCCAGGCTGTCATCCCCCAGCGAGTGAGGGAGAGTAGAGTGTGAATCCAGGTGTTTCCACTGCTAGGGAATAGCTTCTTTCAAATATTCTGCTTTCCTGCTGGCCAGTCTGGGGGTTGGAAAACCCAGGTACCATGTCAAAATCTGAGTAAGCTTAGCAAGAGACTTTCCACCAGTCTGCTGGTAACAGCCAGGCTGAAAGGTCCAGTGGGGAGGTCAAGGGTGCAGCCTCAGGGGCTGTCTTTTACATTCACTAAATAAACCTCTTTCACTCTATCTTGGGGTCTGAGGCAACTATGTACCTCTAGAGGCCGAAGCTTTTCACAGTAGTGACATCAAGGATGAAAAAATGCACAGAGCTTGCGGTCAATGTCTCTGCCCAAATTTCTGTCCATTCCCCCTATTATCAGCTGATCAGGAAAACAGATTCACCATAAACAAGCAGGTCCTGGGAGCATCCAACAAAAATAAACAATGAGTGACACTGAGCAAGTCCAATTTTAGTCCCCAAAAATCCTGACTTTGGAAGGCCCTGATTCCCTCCACATTTCAGCCATTAGACTCTTTTGGAATAACCAGTGTTCCAGATAGGTGGTGATAAAGACTGAGATACATGTGAGTCACTCACTGAACATTTTAAAAAACACAAACTAAAACAATGTGTTCACTTTGTTGTCAAATCTCCATGTATGGTCCCTCCAACTGTGTTCAGGTCTCATCTTTCAAGGCCAGGGAGGCCATAGTTCCTATGAAAACTCTAGAAAATATACAGAAATAATGACATTAAGGCCACTCCCAATCTCATCACAAAGAAACAGCCTTTGTATTTTTCTTCAAGGGGTGTATATCTGTGTGCATGTGTGTGTGTATACATACCTATCTATATGGATAGATATACTTAAAAAGGATTATTCTGTACATACTCTTTGCCTTACTCAGTCAACATCAAGAACATCTTTCCATGTCAATAGCTACTCTCATACATCAGTTTGCATGGTTGAGCAGTATTCCATTATATGGATATACCATCAAATCTAACCCACTTCTTATTTCACCCAGTGCTTCTGATTTGGGTTGATGTCAGGGATTGAATTGTTGAGTACTTTCCATGTGCTGAATTCTTGGCAAATGTGTTTGATGGGAGGCAGGGTCCTGTGATGGAGAGAACTCCATTCACATCTCATCTCTGTTCCTTACTGGCTCTTTGACTTTCTGTATGTTACTTAATTTCTCTGAGCCTCAGTTAACTCTTGAGGAGAACCTGGGTAATGCACCTTTCCTTAAAGCGCGATTGGAATAGTGAAGTGAGCTAAGATCCACCTAGAGTCTGGCACAGGGCAGGTCCACAGCACACAGCAGCCACCATTGTTGCAGAGGCAGAGGAGGCTGCTCTGTCTGGCCTGAGGGGAAGAGGTCAGAGCAGTGGCTGTGTGTGGGGTGGGGCTGCCTGGCAAGGCCTAAAGGGGGAGATGGGGTGAGCAGGCAAAGGAGGAGCCTTGCAAACATTCCTCTGGCCTGTGCTTCAGTTATGCAGAATGGAGCCAGGGGAGGACACATTTTCCTGACCCCCCTGAGATGGTGGGGGTGGGGGTGAGAAAGCTCTATTGGTGCATTGGCTGACCTCTGGCCATGAGAGAAGGGATAGGCTCAGGGGTCTGGCCGGTTCCACTTGCTTGCTGCATGACAGGGAGCTTGCGGTTGGCCATGGAAGTGGCTCCAGAGCTTTTGGGTTCTTTCCCAGCAAAGTAGATGTGAAGACCTTAGGCTGGGAAGTTGCAGACGGATCTGAGTCCCAGCCCCTGCCCTGACATCTCTCTGATCTTCAAATCTCCTCATCTATAAAATCGGATCAATAACCCCAGCTTCATGGGGTGGTTGTGAAGAGAATGAGAGATAATACACGCCAAGCTGACGCTGTGTAGGGCTGACACCTGAAGACATGCAGTAGGTGATGACTGCAGATTTTTTCTCCACCTGTCCTACCTCTTCCACCTGCTCAAAGAGCTCTACCACCTGCCTCTGCATGGCTAGAGGGGACTTTGACAATGGTCAGGTGCTTACAGAGGAGAGTGGATAATGACAGGAAAATATCAGGGATGAGGGGATATGGGCATGACAGGAGGAGGGATGTGGTCTGAACTAGAAAGCTTCAAGTAGACCATGGAACTTAAGGTTCTGATCCAGACAGGACAGAGGCTCCTAGGAGGCAGGTATGATCTGGGTGGGCAGGTCTGGACAGCTGCTCTCAAGAAGGCAGGAGCCCAGAAGCCTTGGGAGGGCTAAACAATCCTTGCCTGGGAACAGGATGCAAATCCAGATGACTTTTTGCAATCTTTCACCAGGATAGGTGGATAGCTCTAGAGCAATGCTACTCGAAGTGTGGTACACAAAGCTGGCCCATGATCAGCACAAAAACTGAGAGCAAATGCCTGGAAAATTTTATAACACTTTAACAAAGTAATGTTGTGTGTGTTGAATCTAATGAAAAAAAAATTGAGTGTGTATTTTCTATGTCCTTTAAAAATTACAATTCAGGCCATTTGTTTTTATTGTATTTTACAAATGCCAGAGTCTGTGATGGATTAGTGAATTAAAATTAAACAAAACAAAGTGGGTTCTCCTAAAGATACTTAGAGAAGCTCTACTCTGGGGCACTTGATACAGGTCGTGCATATTCTCCAGGGAGTTCTCAGCATTTTCACTTCGGAGGTGGATGTGGAATGATGCGTCAGAAAGAGGTCTGGGTGGGGCCAGAAGCCCTTGATTCCAGGTCTTCGCAAGCCCGGGTCTCACTGTGTGGTCTTGCAAAGGCTCCCTATGATCAGTTTCATTAGCAGTGAAGTGAGGGTTATAAAACCTGCCACATGGGAGTTTGGAGGTTCAAAATCAGCAAAGGGCCCAATGAGATCTCTGGCCTGTAATAGGTATTAAAAATATTTTTCCTTTTTCTCTTTTTCCTTTGCAATTGATTTGCATATATAAAATGTTTAAGTATTTTGCTTTCTTGGTCTCTTAAAAAATATTTCCATCCATCCCACTTTTTGATTGTCCTTGGCTAATGGAGGCTCCTAGCATTTCCACAATAATAGTTCCAGCACTTTACATACATTCTCCCAACAAAGCAAGAATAACACGGTAGGGATAGCCTTACATTTGGAAAAAGAGAAAACTAAAGTCGGAGGGGTTGAATGGCTTGCTCAAAGTCCTACAGCTACGATGGACAGGTTGAACTCAGACCTGTCCAGCTACCCAGCCTTCCCCCATCACACCTGTTTGGATGGATGAGAGTTCCTTCTAAAGTTTCCCTCTCTCTGTCTTCTCTTTCACAGGTGACTGTTCCACAGTCAATGGTTAAATGTTCAGGATACCCAGGGGGCCAGGGACCCTCGTGCTGGGAGCTAATGGCTATTTGTGTAGCTGGGTCACACTTTAGCAACTGCTACAGCAGAGAAGGAATAGAGCTATTTGTAGGAACACCCCCCCCCCCCCTTGCTTCTGTACGGTCACAGAGGAAGTTTTGGGATGGGTATTCTTTCTTTCTTGACTCTGGAAACTCAGCTTCTGAGGGCACATCAGCCAAGGCAGCTGCTCACACTACACAACTTGTGTTTCTCACCAGCTAGCTCTGGCCTTACTACAGACACAGGACACAGTCATTTTTCTTGCTTAAGGATGAGCTGCAGTGATGAAAATAGACTTCCTCCCTCCCCTCCCCACCCTAACCCGGCGAAAGGAAGAAAGGGGTTCCATGTCTGCGGGAAGGATATCGAGGATGCAGGTGACAGAGTGGATTCTGGCTTTATGGCCAGGCGATCTCAGTTTCAATTCCAACTCTCAGTCTGATCCTCTGTTTTCTCATTAGTAGAGGGGAGACAAGACTATGACGTGTCTCATGGTGTGGGTCAGGCAGGCAAGGTTTGGATCAGGGCCTGGTGATCATGGTAGCAAACCATTCTGTGAGGCACACTTGGTGCTGACACTCTGCTAAGGACTTTATTAACTCATTTCATCCTCACCCACAAGCCTATGAGCAGGTATTATCATAATCTCCACTTTGCAGAAGAGGAAACTGAAGGGGGGGAGATCATGTAACTTTCTCAAGGTTGCATAGTACGTGGTGAGCCATGATCCAATCTGGGGCATCTGTGTGTTCTTATCTACTACTCCGCACTGCCTCTCACTACAATATGCATAAGTCAGTGCAGGAGAGCTCCCTCAGTTCCTTTTATGCAAGTGGTGATTTCTTACCAGAAAGAAATGTGTCCTATGAGAGCTAAGACATGAGACTCCAAGGCAACAAACAAGTGGGGGAATTAATAAAGCCACTTTAAGAAGTCTCCTAGCAGGCTGTGCCCATGAGAGAGTTGAGGTATTTATGTATTAGAAATAGAGTGGAACATTTTGAAGGGGGCTTCCTCATCCACCCAAGTGAGGGTTAAGGGAAGTCCTGGCAGAGCCTGGGAGGAGCTCATCCTGGCATTCACCAAGCCACAGTCTGGACTTTGAGAATTGTAATTCCGTGTACACAGCCGTGTACACTGAGTCCATCTGCTGAAGGGAAGAGGATGTCTGGTGGAGATGACTTGAGTTTCTGGCCTACCTGATCGCTGTCCCTCCTTGAAAATGAATGAGGGGTTCTCTGGTTTGTACATCCATCTCTGTGCTTGGTTGATATGAATTTTCTGAGAGACACCAATGTATTCTTCCTGTTCTAATCAAATCAGGTTTTCTGAGATGGAAGAGCATAGGCTGAATCCTGGCGTAGGGGGATTTCACAAAAATAATAAAATCAATGTGAACTGGTATGGCGCCTTGGTGATAGCCAGTCGGACTTCTTCAGACAGCGCAGTTCATGCTGCAAGCACATTGCCCTCTGCCCCGCCTTGGCTCCTGTAGATGTCGCTGCCTCTAGTGACAAATGCTTCCCTCAAAGCTCTGACAGCTTTGATGGTTAGAGAGTTCTCTCTGGTCTGGCTTAAAGATCTGCCTGCTTGTTCCTCCAAACTTCTGCTTCTTTTCTACTCTTAGCTTGCTTTCCCATCCTCAGGACAATCCTCTGAGACTTTTGATGATAACCCTCATCACTCCCAGGCTGTTTTCTTCTTCGGACCAGCTGCCTTTCATTCCCTTTCTCTCATGGTGCCCAGAATCTCCATGGGCCTGGGTACTGACCCCACTTTTCTGAAGGGGGGAATTTCAGTAGCCCTGTTTAAGGGCAGAGGGGAGTGGACAGGGATCCTGCAAGGGGCCTGGGGCATAGCTTGAAGCTGCTAGGTGCAAGCAAGGTATTTCATGGATGATTTATGGTTTACCTTATGATGATGATGCAGACTTTGTCCTTTATTCCAAATTTAATCCATGGTTGTATGATTTACATACAGCAGTCCTTTTCTTTCTCCCATCTGCTGTAGTCATGCCCTCTTGGAGAAGCTCTAGTGAGGTCCATGGGTCTTGAGAGACTCAACGTTGTTTATATTTGCATCAAGAAGGTGGCTGACGTTGCTACAGCTGTTGTCGAGGAGGGGAGTGGGCTGAGGGGTTGGTAGGGAGAGGAGCTGTGTGAAGTTTTGGCAGTGTCTGTCAACATGTCAGATGTCCCAGCAATCCTACCTAAGGGATCTAGAGGATGAGGATGTTGTTACAGTGCACAAATATGTGTAAGGGTGGTCACGACGGCATTGCCCACAAGAGCAGCAGTCTCCAGTTATGGACAATTAAACTGTGTACGTGTTGGGGACACAAAGAGTAAACTTTTTCAAAGACTAGGAAGAATAGGGTGGATCTCTATGCACTGAGGAGGAAGGTGGTCCAAAGTATATTTTAAAGTGACAAAAACAATCAGGCTTAAGAAAGTTCTGTATAGTGTGACTCTGTTTTTAGGTTTAAGAAAATTACACATGTTGTGAAGTTATGTAGAAACACCTGGAAGAAAGTATATATTTCACTGTTAACAGTGGTAACCTTGCAGGGCAGAGAGGTTGTGGGAGATGAATTAAAAAAAAATTGTACTGGGTATATATTCTCTGTTTTTTTTCTTTGTAGATATTTTATTTAGGTATATCTTTTTTCTTTATGTATTTGAATGAATGTGTATCGCTTTTATAAATAAAAGCAGTGTTTTATAAAACACAGCACTACACAATATGCTTATACTTATTTTTTCTCTTAATAATAGGCTTTAAAACTATAAAACTAATGCAGCATGGTAAAAATTTTAAAAGCACAAACGATTTACATAATGAATAACATGTCTGCTAATTCTAACTCCCCAGAGTGTCTGTGCAGACACAACCACGTATATAGCAATATATATCCCCTTAAAACCACTGATATACAAATGGGAGCTGAGTGTTCTGCATTCTACATTTTTTTTTCTACTTTATAATACATCATGTAGAGTTTTTCCTATAATAACATCTGCAGATTATCATATGGTTGTTCCATAATTTACTTACCAGACATTTAGGTTATTTTTTTTTTCCTATTATAAACAATGCTGTAAATGATGTATGTGCTATATACATATATCAGGATATTAAAATGGGACTCTTAGTATTAGTTTCTGGCTGAAACTCCAAATCCCTAGAAACAATGCAGTCTGTACTAAACGTTGCCCTCCGCAATCCTAAATGAGGTGCTAGCCCACCTAGGCAGGCTCTGCTGAGACTGTAGAGGCTACTCTGCCAGCATGGACCATCAGCTGCCTGCAGATTTCAGGAAGCAGAGGTTGCAGGGGCTGGGAAGGGAGAGCTTCTTTGGAGAGTGTTTTCAACATGTCTCCTGTCCCTCCTCACCCTCATGTCCCATGAAAGGGTAGGCTGGACTAAGCCAACTGCGACATGCTTAGAGGAAACTCTCAGAGAGCATGCCATCAGTCCCTGGGAACTGAGTCTGGATGCACAAGACCGGTTAGGAGAGGCTGGGCTGGCCAGAGGTGGTAGAAAAAGAGAGAGAGAGAGAGAGTGCACGCTTTTGAGAGCCAGGGACCTTCCGCCAGCAACATGAATAAAAGAACCTGTGGATCTGAAAAGGGCCAGCAGGAGAGAGAGCGAGACTAGGGCCACCTTCTGAAAGGAAAGAAGAGGGGCTGTTGGAAGCCCCAGGTCTAAGTCAGAAGTTGAGAGCAGTAGGTTGGAAAAGACCTCCCCAGCCTCTGGGGAATTGTTTGTGGAAGTTCCCAAGGGTAGGCTGTCTGGGAAGCCCACACAAGCCACCCAGTCCAGAGGGCAGTGTTGCCAGCCATGTGAAACTCCAGCCCCTTTTCCTATTCCCTCTTTATCTGGGTCCTGTTCTGGGAGGTAGTGAGGGGAGGGGGAAGAGGAGAGGTGATGGAGAGAAGAAAGTCATGCCTCCCTGTCCCACAACTGCCACCCAAGCCTGAAGCAGACCTGGGCTGAGGAAGGGGGAAACTTCGCAGTGAAATTTGTTCAGAGCCCTGGCCATACATGGAGTGTGCTTTGAAATCAGAGACTTTCTACGAACGAAAGGTCCGGGTGAATGAGTTCACAGGGAGAAAAAAATGAAATAAAGATGCATTATAATTTTTGTGAATGTGTGTGACCTTCTATGTAGCACAAATTTCGAGAAGTAAAATTTCTGTGCAAGCAAGAATACATTCTAAATCTTGATAGAGGTAGTCAAATTGCCCTCCGAATAATTTGTTTCCATTTACATTTCCCAGAGATGAATGAAAATGGCATTTTCCCGACATACCCTTTCTACTCTGTGAGCATCAAGCAATTTAGTCTTTGCTACTCTACTAGGTTAAAATGGTATTTCTTACATAGAGACATTTTCATTGTAAGAGATATTTAGATATTTATATTTCTTTTTCTGTGAATACCATGGCAACTGCCCCTTGGTATCCTTTCTTTTTCCCTATTGGGTTGTTGGTCTTTTTCTTATTCATTTGTAAGAATTCTTTACATATTAAGACATTAGCCCTTGGCCTTTCACATACGTTACAGATATTTGTCCATATGTGTTGTTTGCCTTTTGATGTAAGTTATTGTGCACTAGTGAATTTTCAAATATGTTTATGGCAGTGTATAGAATGAATACAAATATGCCCTAGAATGTTCCTGAATTAATAGATTTTTTTTTTACCCTTTTATATTTTCTCAATCATTAGATGCTAGAAGCCTAAATGAAACCACAGAGGGCAAGGGATGACCTTGGAGATCAAGCAATCGGGAACCACTGCTCTAGGCTGTACTAGTTCTGCCTAAACTGTGCCACGCAGAGCACATGTCAGCCCTTCTTAAGTTCAGCACTTAAGTCTCTTGCTGAAGCCAGAAATCATTAACTTGCTCATTCCTTATAAAACACTAGCAACAGTTAGTTTCAAGGTGGGGCCAAGAAAAAGGAAGTGGAACGTCTCTCTTCCTCTCTTCCTTCCTCCCTTCTCACTTTGCACCGCTCCCCCTCCTCCTCTGGCTCTCTCTTCTCTCGCCTCCTGCAGGGGGGCTGAGAAAGCAGAGAGGAGAACAAGTGGGAGGGGTGGGTAGCAAAAGGGAAGGCTCTCAATTGTTAAGGCTAAGCCTGAACTTTTTTGCATGGCCTTCAAGGCCCCTCACATCCGGCCTGCCTCTTCTCTGTTCCCCACACCCTGCTGCTCAGCCTCACCAGCCTGTTAGCTCGGTTCTGCCGAGGGCAGCCCACTGGCCTTGCCACCAGCGGGTTTCTCTTCCAAGATCTTGCTTCCCCTTCCCTGCCTGGTGTGCTTGTACTTTTCAAATGTCACTTCCTCTAGGAGCCTTTCCCTGGTACAGTCCTCACTGGTCTTCCGCCCACCGGCCCTCTTCTTTCTCACATCAGGCAGTGTTATGCTCCTGGTCTCTGGTCCCTCTCTGAGCCCGGAAGGCCGCTGAAGGTAGGAACTGGCTGGATTCACTTCTGGGGCCGACCCAGTTCTTGGTTCATGGTAGTGGCTTAGTCAATGCTCATCGAATAAAACATTGTTTAAAGAACAAACGCGTGTGTCAGGGAAGGCTCCATGAGAGTGTAACGGGAACAATATCCTTCCTAGTGGTGCTGGAGCGCCTGAGAGATCCACCCTGTGCCGGCTTCCTCCTCCCCAAGTCCTGCGCTGGAGACTGGCCACCTTGACTGAGTCCTGTGGATTCATGCACAGGCGATACTTCTCAAGGAAGCCTCGTTCCCTCCATCCCACCAGGGAGGAAGCAGGGGCAATTCAGAGCCTCTGGCTATCGAGTTTCATCCCTAAGAAAAGTCTGCTTAAAACAGTGGTCCTCAAACTTTGGCCAATGTCAGAATCAGCTGGGAAACTCTGGTACAATACCGAGGCTCAGGTCTGATACTTCAAGGAGCCTGGGCCTCTGCAGCCCCCAGCTGCCCTCCAGGTGACTCTGCTACACCCCAAAGTCTGAGAACCAGCGTCTAGAGGACGCGGACCAAGGCCCTCTCTGTGTCGCAGCAGCGTTCCTCCCTCACTGGCAGCGCTGCTAGTCCGGTCTCTCACGTGCTGTTTCCTCCTGTAGACTCAGTCTGCATGGGTGTGGGCTCCTCTCGCTCTTCCCCTACCAGGTTTCAGGCAGAGATGCACTCAGGCAGCAGTTCTTCACTATGCGGCAGCACTTACTTGGTGCCCACCACATATACGTGGAATGAATACATATAAGAACAAACAAGTTATGCAAGTTAGGCATAAGGGGAATGGAAGACATGGGCCTGCATTTGGGAGGCTTGCTGTCTTGTTGAGGGCATGAAGGGCTGTGGGCTGGGAGTCAGGTTCCCAGGCCTCCTATGGACTACATGGCACTCTGAGCTTCAGTTTCTTCAATTCTTAAGAGGGAACAATAACAATAACAGTATCCATGTTCATGGCTTAGTGTGAGGACTGTGTAAAATGATGATAGTGAAGGTATTTTCTAAACAGACCCTTGAACAAAAGATAACCGGTACAAAGAAAACAAACTGGTGAATAATTACACATAAAAAATGGTTTTCTCTAGCTCTCCCTAGCCCACATTTTTGCAATTCTTCCCCCATAGATATCAATTTTTAATCAGATGTGGCACATTTTAAGACATTGAGCTGTTCTTTCTCCCCTTGGTTTCCAAGCTCTTGCAGACGAGCGGCAAGCCACTGGTGGCTTCCTTTGGCGCCCTTTGAAAGACATGCCTAGAGAAGCCTTCTCTCCTTGTCCCACGATCAGCTCCATTTGTCTTCTGCCCATTCAGAGCTGTCATAGGTGCTAGTGGGCTAGCCGTCGTCCATGAGTGGCATGGAGAAGCCACACTCAAATTTTCCAGTGTGTTTGCTGTAAGCAAAGCGTCACTTCCTTTTTAAGAGAAAAAATTACTCTGTAGCAAGAAAAAAGTTTTTTGCTAACACTTTGGATGGTTTGTGCAAATCATACAGAAACCAACCACGTTTTTCTCAGAAACATGGAGAAATAAGTGCCCAGTACAGTTCTTGGTTTGTAAAATAATGGTACTAATCTCCAACATTGATTAGTGCTTCTTAGTTTACAGAGAAGCGACCTTCCCATTCATTTTCTCATTAGTTTCTTGCAGTTACCTTTCCAAGTAGCTTGTACTGGTGTCTCTGTTTTACAGGTAAGGAAGGTGAGCCCCAGTAGGAAGTTCAGGCTCTCACTAGGCCTCACAGCTAAAACGATGTTAGGGTCACACTTCCAAGTGGGCAAAAGGAACTTTCAGGATGTTGAGGAGCCCAGCACACTCACGTGCCACCAGCTCGGATGTTTCAGGAATGAGGCTCACTTGTTCTTGTAAGTGAGCTCTGCAGTTGTCACCCCCCTGGGATGCTGAGAGCACCATCACATCTGTCCATTCGGCTCCCATGACAGCTGCGAGGAAGGGCCTGTTACAGGGTTGTTAGTCATGCACGTGCTGCTCTGGTCACCAGCTCAATATGAACCTCTGCCAAGAGCCCTACTTCCCTTACCAGCCCTTAACGCCTGTAAAATGTGGAGGGGATGGCCCCTTGGTTAGGTTCCCTGTTCACCATAACATCTCCTGCACTTTGGAGTTTGTACCTTTTCCTGCTAGAAGACTGATGCCTCTGCAAGATCTGATTCTACTTCTTTTAATAAATGTTCTCATCAGGTTCCTTTTTTTCTTTGTCTGAGCTTCTTTTCCTGCAAAATTAGAGCTCCTGTTGAGTCATTTCCTAAAGATTTATTGAGCCATGAGCCATCCACCCTCACCACCTCTACATTCACTTGTCAGTCCAAAATCCTTCCATCAGTTGCCCAGACAAGGAGAAGGGCAGCAGCCTCAGAAGGGTCCCCTTGCCTGTAATTAGTCCACACTTGTCCTTCTAGAATGCACATCTGACCATGACACTCGCCTGCTGTGGCTCTCCATTGGCCCCATGATAAGAATCTATACTCCTCAAAGGGGCCAGCAATTTGACCCCACCCTGTCTTCCTGTACAACACCATACTGGCCTACTACTCTTTAGCTCCAGCTGAGCAACCTAGTCGTTATTCCCCAAATCTGGTTGTTCACACTGTTTCTCTCTTGGGGTGCCTCCTCCCCTCCTGATTAGTAGGTACATCGTTAATAATTTCTCAAGGCTCAGTTTTTACGCCAGCTTCTCTAGGTAGCCTTCTCTGACATCTCTTGTGAATGAATCCTCTCCTCTTTGTGTCTGCATGATATTTTATTTCCATTGTTCATTCATGTTAATGCTTTATCAATCAGTTATTGAGCAGAAAATAGACATCAAGCAGTGCTAATTCCAGGGAAGGGGTAGAGCTATTAGGGAGGTAAGTGATACATACAAACATATGTAAGACACTATCTTTACTCTTAATGAACTAATAGTTGGGACATGAGACACATAAATGAGCAATTTTAGTACCATGTACTACATGCTTTGATGAAGATGTGAACAAAGGGTTATGAGATTATAGAGAAGGTGGCAGACTAATGCTGCTTGAGAAAATCAGTGAGGGCTTCACAGGTAAGTGAGTCTTGTAATTCATTCAGATTTATGGACTTGCTAGCTTCCAGGGACATTGACCTGAGTTAGATGTGAGTGATGCCTGATGAGCAAAGAGAACTTGGCAGTTGGAGAGGCACGCAGAGAAAGCAATTCCAGCAGAGGATGGAGCACGGGTGATGCACAGACTTGTGGACGAGCATGCGCAGGGGGGGATTTTGTCTGGCTGGAGCTCAAGAAGCACCGGGAAAGTGAGGAGAAATTAGGCTAGAAGAGCAGCCACCAGACTGTGAGTGTTTGTGTATGATTATGGCAAACACTTGGGACTGTCTCTCTGTGGGATACAGTCACATTTCAGTGGGTCTCACAGATAGTTATGCCCTAGTCTGTCTCTCCAGTTACACTGTGAGCATCTTATGGGCAGAGGCCATAGTTTCTAAATCTTCAGGACTCAGCACATTGTGTGGCGTATAACAGGTGTTGAGTTAATAACTATAACACTATGTAGGAGCTTGGCGCCATGTGTTTTGAGATTTATTTATATTTTAGCTACTGTTTCTCATGGGCTGCTACGCTGAATGGGATCTATCTTGTCCTAACTTGTAGGGCCAAGTTTCAGCGGTTAAGTGGGCCCAGAATACGTGTCATCTCCAGCAGCCTGGGGCGGCCAAGAGAGCCTGCACTGTGTTTAAGGGGAACCCAGTTTGTATCTTTATGAAGAGTAAACTGAGTATCATGATCAAGTGTGAATATTAAACTGCCAAATGGGAATATCCACAGACAAGCAGAAAATGGAGTGTAAACCTTCAACAATTAGGGAAGAACACTTCATTGTTTGTAGAGTTTTTAAAGGTCTCAGAGAAATCCTAGCATTTTGTAGAACTCAGATTGAAAACATCATGCCTTAAGGTCAAGGTCGGTTCTCACACATTCTTGAAGGCTTAAAGACCAAAGTGTCTGAAGATGAGATGTTGCCTTCCTTCCTGTGAACCCATCAAACCTTGAAGGATTTTTTTTAATGTTATCTCATTGATAATGGAAATCAAGGCAATTCTTGGTTATTTCTTCAGAAAGAAATGGTGAATTTGAGTTTTCCTCTTTTTAGTCTTTCCACATCAACCAATACTCTTACTGCAAAGCACAGTATGCAGTCCCTGTACTGTAGTGCGTTTGATAGGAGAATGGATTCCCGTGGAGACCGTGAGCTTCATTGTCCACTGTGTTGTGAGCACACCCGAGAAGGCAGGAAAATCCATTTGTTTGCAGAATGACTGACTTTGTAAAGGATGCTGGCTCACAAAAGGGATCTTTAAAGTGAGCCAGCAACCAAAGAGGACCCATCCAACTAGTTAGGGAACTCCAAGAAGCCTCTTCGGAGTTTTGGGACAGCAGTGACACTTGGAACCTCTGGGCTGCATTCACCAGCTTGCCTAGGAGACTTGAAAGTAAGAAAGAAAGATTACATAGTTTCTCCTGCGGAGTCCATACAGAGCCCCATTTCTCCTGCTCTACTGCTGAAGGCTTACATGGATATGCAGAAAAACTAGTGATCTTATTTCCATGCTAAGAAATAGGTAGACATTAGACATATATCCTTCTTTCCAATTTTGAAGGTGGAGTGGAGAGAGTAAAGGTTTGGGATTCAGGATCCATGTGGTCCAGGTTTTGATTCAGTGTAGAGCCTTCTTTGCTCTGTGACCTTGAGTTTATAACGTGGGCTTCCTGTGCCTCAGTTTCCTCCTTTGTAACGTAAAAATGAGAGTTCCTTTAGCCATCAAAAAAGTGAGATGAATAAGGGTTTCTATCATCAGAGATCTCTCAATTTGTTAGTAGAAGCCACTGGAAGCACTTACTTCTCCCCAGATGTGGAATGGGAGACTTCAAATAGGAAATGAGACTTAACTTGAATCTTGAAGGATGGGATACCGGTTTGCTGAATGAATAAAAAGACAGAGCATTTGGGAGCAGAGAGATCAGCATGGGTATAAGCATAGATGAGAAATAAAATCACAATGTACTCTAGGATCTGTAATCGTTGAAAAAAGATGAAGCATGAGGAGCATATGATGAATGGATAGGAGAAGAAGGAGAGAACAGATCACAAGGGACCTTACAGTCTTATTAAGGGTTTTTGATGTATCTCAACAGCATTGGGAAGTCAATGAGGGAATGCCAGGGGCCTTATTTGTTAGATCATTTTGGCAACAATGTGGAACAAGGGTTGGCAAACTATGGCTCATGAGCCAAATCCATCCATCTCCTGTTTTTCTAAAGAAAATGTTGTGGGAACACAGCCGCATGTGTATTTATGTGTTGCCTGTCCCTGCTTTTGCACTATGGTGGCAGAGTTGCCTAGCTGTGACGGAGATTCCATGGCCACAGAACCTAAAGTCTTTACTACTTGGTGCTTACAGAAAAAGCTTGTCAATCTCTGCTATAGAGGATGGATTAAGGAGGTCAGGGCTGGTGAGAAGGAGCTTTGTTAGGAAGCCATCCCCAAACTGTGGAAGCTGTGGCCAGGGCCTGAGCCAGGCAGAGGCACTGCTGCTGGACAGAAGGGGCAGGTTTCAAAATGGGTGGGATCAACAAGCCTGGGTGACTAACTAGCTGTGGAGGTGGAATGGCAAGAGGCTTCTAGAACAACTCCCAGTTTCTGGCTTGGGCAACTGTGTGGGTGATGGTGCCATTTGCTGAGACTGGTTGCCAGGAGGAAGAGCAGGTTTGAGGATGAAAAGGATGGTTCCAATTTGGATGCATAGCTTTGGGACATCCAAGTGGAAGTGGTGGATGGAAATGTGGGTCAGGAACTCAAAAGCATGATCCGCTCAGGACATGGAGGTTTGGGAGTTGTCAGTATGTGGGTGTCCAGATTGCCAGGGAAGGTATGCAGAGTGGGAAGAGAGGAAATGACCACAGAGACCTCTGGGTTTAGGGATGGGCAGAGGAAGAGGAACCTGGAAAGGAAATGGTGAGAGAGGTCCCAGAGGGGACGAGGAAAAGGAAGAGAGTATTTTCTAGGCAAATTCAGCCAGCCACAGGGAAACTAACTATGAGCATTCCATAAAGAATGGGGGTGGGTTGCAGCTCAGGGCAGAAGGGAGGAAGGGCGGATGGAACAAGGTGGGGCAGCTGGGGGTGAGTGAAGCTGGAAAGCAATGGCCTCCATTTTCTGCACACCTATCATGTAGCAGGTAACATCCCAAATGCTTTACATTTGTGAGTTCATTTCATATGCAAACAGCCTTTCAAGATAGAAATAATAATCCCCATTTTACACATGAGAAAACAGGTATAGATACTCAGCACTTCACTGGAGGTTACACTGCTGGAAAATTGGGGAGTGGAGGTTTAATCCACAAACCAATGCCCTTGAACCAAAGTCAGGAGACACACCATTATTTGACCCTCCCGAATACTTAAAAATACCAATTGTCACTACGGAACAAGTCCAGTGTTGCATTTTCTGGAATGCCTTCCCACTCACCTGCCCCTGGGTCAGCATGGCAGGGTCCTGAGGCAGATCCACGTTAGGTTAGTGGCAATGACTGGGGAGCCTAACTGCCTGGGTTCAAATCCCAGCTCCAGCACTTATAAGCTATGCAGTCTCATCACCCAACCTCCTTGTGCACCTATAAAATAGGGTCAACAAGGCTCCCTACCATGTCGGTTGTTGATTCATCTAGAGAACACTTAGAACAGGGTCTCATGCATAGTGAACATTTAATGATGACAACTCTCAAACGCCCCTCAGGATGTGCCAGGTGCTGCTCTAAGTACTTCGTGTATATTAACACTTAATCCTCACAACAGATTTCCAAGGAAATAACTGAGTTTGTTTCCATTGTACAGAAGGAACTGAGGCCTGAAGAGGTTAAGTAACCTGCTGAAGGTCACACAGCTCAAGTTAAGTGTTTGCTGGTACTGACAGTCCCAGCATCCCACTGCCAGGCCCGCCAGAGTTAGTGTTTCTTCCTCCCACCGCCCACCCCTCAGCCCCAGCTCTCAGCACGTGGCACTGAGGTTCATTGTGCATTTGCTTGTCTGTCCCACAGAACTGTGACGTTGTTCCGTTTTGTAGCTCCAGTAGCAGGACTGATGCTTGGCACTTTGTAGATGCTCAACGAATATTTCCTCAATAAATCAGTGATTGGACAAACCCATACTCAGATCCTGAGCTGAACCCATTTGGTTTTCATAGCCAATCTGCAAAGCGAGTACCACTGACTCTTAAACTGGACACCACACTCAGCTCTTGTCATCTGGCATTAGTATGTTTGGCTTTGCCCGAAAGGCATCACCACAGTGTAGTCCAGGGCAGAAAAACCCCTTGGAAGGGCTGGTATTGGGAGGCAGTTCTCTGGTCCTCTGGAAGGGTGACCTTACCAATTCTGAAAACCTCATCGAAACTTCCAGAAGGCACTTACAGGTAGCACAGGAAGCCAGACCTGTTCTTTTCAGGCACACTTCCTTTGGGGTCAAACAACCTATCCTTAGCTCCCCATTCATCATAATAGCCATTTCACTCCCAGGTGGCTGTTAGCTCTCTGGAGGCTGTCCTCCTTCCTCCCTGTGGGTGACGGCTCGCTCCTGCTGGAGCTCAGACCGTAGAGGCCCTCGTGGCCTTTTACAGGAGGGGGCAGACATGCTCTAGTGGTGGTTCCATCTCTGTGACCCTTCCCTGGGACCACTGGTCCTCCCACTGGATTGATTTGGGGGAGGAAGACCTGCCCTGGTGGTTAAAGCAGAGTCGTGTGACCCTGAAACCAGGTGACTACTTCTTAGCTTCTCCTCCTGGTGGTGGGGTTTCTAAGTCTGCATTGTGCTGGTCAAGTGTCATTTGATTTTTGCTGGAAGGTAGCTTGGTGTGACAGGAAGATCCCTAACAAGGGGACATGGGGCAGGGTGGGAGAGGCATTGATGCTATGGGTTCTAGAGCTGAAAGGTACCCCTAACATCTTTTAGTCCAGTCCTTCCATAGAAAAGCACTGGACCAATAGGCCACACCTAGCTGTGTGACCTTATGTGAATCCCTTAGCCTCTCTGAGACTGCACCACCTCTAAAATGGCCTTCGTAGCAGGGATGGTGCAATGAGCAGAAGTGATTTTTTTCTTTTAACTTTAGGGCTCCAACTCTATACATGCCAATTATTGGGAATATTAGCATAGTGTGTATGTATGCACATATGTATGTATGTGTGGGTAATGAGTGTGCTGAATGAATGAACATTTCTGTGCTTCAGTTTCTTCTTTTGTGGAATGAGACAATGGTAGTCTGTACCTCACAGTGTTGCTGTGAGTCTTTAGTGTGTTACGACCTGCACAGTTTTTAGAAATGTGCCTGGCATATAATAGGCTCCCTGGAATTATTGGGGGCAGGGAATTTCCTTTGTGTTTATTGCTTATTTTCAGTGTGTAAAACTGGCATACAGTGGGTGCTTGATAAGCACATGTGTAATGAGAGAGACAGAATTAAATAAACAAACAGCAACAACCAAAATCCGCTCAGTGTACAGTGGGCAATAACTTCTTTTTTCATTAGAAGAGCCAAGACTTGGGACCCAGTGCCAATCAGAATGTAATAGGTGAGTTTTCAGGGAACATCTGGGTAGATTCCTCTTGGTCTTGTGTGCCCTGTGTCCCCAAATAGCTCCCCTCCACCCACTGCACCTCATAAGGAGGCTGACCTCTGAAGCTGGAGCATACAGACGTGCAGTCAGGGTTGCAGGTCCTGCTGAACTGGAGACACATGGAACCTGGCAGGTGCTAATGGGAGTCGTAGTGCCACAGTGTCTGCTGTCTAGATCAAGCTACCTGTCACGACTGGGCTCTTTCAGATCCTCCAGATGGCCCACACAGCCCTCCAAGCCGGGGAGCGCTGAGGGAGGTGCTGGGGTCGCCACAGTTTAGTGTCTGTACTTTAAGCCCTGTCTCGGTTGATGGGAAGTGCACGCCCATCACTCTCCATTCATTCTGCCGGCTTCAAGGGGTAACTGCTTTGCTCCCTGCCTTGCTGGGTGATCTCTGCGGCAAAGGAAGTGGTTCCGCTCGAGTGCAGGGTCCTTAGGCTGATAACCATGTGCAGCAGCTTCTGGATTCCAGCAAGTACAGTGGTGTTTCTCGCCCACACAGCCAGAAAGCAGCAGGGTCTGTTCCTCATAGTTTGATTGATGGTGTGAAGAAAAGAGCATGGCCTTGGGAAAGACACTAACCCGGGTCTGAATTCCACCATTGACTAGTTGTGGCTTTCTGTAAATCTTTTACTTCTTTAAGGCTCGGTTTTCTCCATCTGCAAGATGAGGATATTTCCCTGGTGGCTCTGCATAAAATCTAAAGATAAGATACATAAGGATTCCTAGCGTGAAGCCTGGCATATAGGTGATACACGATAAATGGCAGCTGCTGTGATTTACACAAGGAAGTAAACAGATGTAATCTAGTCTCCAGAGCAAGATGGGCAATGTTTTTCTGTAAAGGGCCAGAGAGTACAGTAAATATTTTAGGTTTTGTGGAGCCCTTTAGTCTCAATACAGCTACTTAACTCTCACATGAAGTAGCTGTAGACCATTCTTAAATTGATGGACATGCCTGTATTCCGATACAACTTTATTTACGAAACAAGCTGCTGGCAAAATTTGGCCCTTCCATCGTAGTTTTCTCACTCAAGGAAACTGAGTCCTACAGTATCTATGCAAATCAATGACTAATAACGTATCTGTTTTATTTTTATGTGGTCTTTGAATTCTCCTTTGTGTAATAGAGAGCCTCAACTTGGAAGCCTAAATTGTATCTGTCCCTAGACTCAGGCATGACACTTGCGAGTCCATTATGCACATGGAACCAGGGTTCCATCTCAAGGGGAAAAGGAAATGGAAGTGCATCAGCCTGGTTCAAGGATGATGGTGCAGTGTAGCAGGGAGAAGAGGTTCTGAGTAGATTTTTTTTCTGCAAGACAGGGGTTGTATCTGATTCATCTTTTGTGAGTGATTTCAATAAATGGATCCTACATAACTCCCTTCAACCTTCCTAGCACAATCATATGTCCCTAAAGAACAGGGCTCTTGCTGAATGAACGGGAAACACCCACCTGAGATTCAGAACACAAATGTTCATGATAAAGTTGGTTAGCCTTTTGGGTTATTTGTGTAATGTGCTCCCAGTGCCTCATGAGATTAAGGCTAGCGCCCGCATAATAACAAAGGGCAGTGTTCCTTGAAGGAGATTGTGGCAGATATTTACCAAATATGGCCACACCGATGTGTATGCCATCCCACATGTTCTTTTTTTATTTTTACTTATATTTTTATTTATGTTTACCAGGCTCTCCCCTACCCCAAGTCCCCCCAACAAACCCCATTACAGTCACTGTCCATCAGCATAGTAAGATGTTGTAGAATCACTACTTGTCTTCTCTGTGTTGCAAAGCCCTCCCCTTTCCCCCATCCCCCATATTATACATACTAATCATAAAATACCCCCTTTCTTCTTCCCCCCCCTTATCCCTCCCTACCCTCCCATTCTCCCCAGTCTCTTTCCCTTTGGTAACTGTTAGTCCATTCTTGGGTTCTGTGATTCTGCTGCTGTTTTGTTCCTTCGGTTTTTCTTTTGTTCTTATACTCCACAGATGAGTGAAATCATTTGGTATTTGTTTTTCTGCTCTTGGCTTATTTCACTGAGCATAATACCCTCTAGCTCCATCCATGTTGTTGCAAATGGTAGGATTTGTTTTCTTCTTATGGCTGAATAATATTCCATTGTGTATATGTACCACATCTTCTTTATCCATTCATCTACTGATGGACACTTAGGTTGCTTCCATTTCTTGGCTATTGTAAATAGTGCTGCAATAAACATAGGGGTGTATCTGTCTTTTTCATACTGGAGTGCTGCATTCTTAGGGTAAATTCCTAGAAGTGGAATTCCTGGGTCAAATGGTAAGTCTATTTTGAGCATTTTGAGGAACCTCCATACTGCTTTCCACAACGGTTGAACTAATTTACATTCCCACCAGCAGTGCAGGAGGGTTCCCCTTTCTCCGTAACCTCACCAACATTTGTTGTTGTTTGTCTTTTGGATGGCAGCCATCCTTACTGGTGTGAGGTGATATCTCATTGTGGTTTTAATTTGCATTTCTCTAATAACTAGCGATGTGGAGCATCTTTTCATGAGTCTGTTGGCCATCTGAATTTCTTCTTTGTAGAACTGTCTGTTCAGCTCCTCTGCCCATTTTTTAATTGGATTATTTGCTTTTTGTTTGTTGAGGAGTGTGAGCTCTTTATATATTTTGGATGTCAAGCCTTTATCGGATCTGTCATTTATGAATATATTCTCCCATACTGTAGGGTACCTTTTTGTTCTATTGATGGTGTCCTTTGCTGTACAGAAGCTTTACAGCTTGATATAGTCCCACTTGTTCATTTTTGCTTTTGTTTTCCTTGCCTGGGGAGATATATTCATGAAGAAGTCACTAATGTTCACATCCAAGAGATTTTTGCCTATGTTTTTTTCTAAGAGTTTTATGGTTTCATGACTTACATTCAGGTCTTTGATCCATTTTGAATTTACTTTTGTGTATGGGGTTAGACAGTGATCCCACATGTTCTTATTCCAATGTGATATTAACACTCTGCAATCAATACGTGGGCTCTGTGTTCCCTCCCCTTGGATCTGGAGGCACCTTTGTGATTGCTTCAGTCAACAGGATGGGGCAGAAGTGATGCTCATGACTTCCAAAGCGAGGTCATAAGAAGCAATATGATATTGTTTCCACCTGTTTTTTTTTCTCACTCTTAGGACACTTGTCCTTGAAATCCATCCATTCTGTTGAGACGTAGCTCAGGCCACATGGAGAAGCCACATGGAAGTATTTGGGCTGACAGCCTTAGCTAACCCCCAGCTGACAGTCAATGTCAACATGTGAGTAAATGAGCCTTCTGATAATTTCAGCTGCCAGCCTATAAGTCTCTCAGTTGAGCTTCAGACATCATGAGGAAGGGTAAGCGTCCTTCCAAATTCCCTATTCACAGAGAGGTCATAAATGATGACTGACTTTTTAAAGCCACTAAGTTTGGGGTATTTGTTATGCACCATTAGGGACTTAATGCAAAGAAGTTGCAATTCTTCACTCTGTCTATTATGACCCTATTATGTCCTAGAGGCCTTGAGAAGAAAATAATGTTAGGAAAAGGCAGCAAGCCCCTGACTTCATCATCCATTCATTCCCTCCTTACTCTGTAGCAAGCTCTGTGTTGGACTCAGCATAAACATACATGTACAAACTGCTTCAGTTTCTACACTCAAAAGAGGGCATGGTATACAGGGCAAGATAGACACTAACCAAATAATTAAATTTCTAAACTGATAAAGGTTTAAAGAAGCCTATAGGAAGTGTCGCAGGAAATTGGTAAAGGGAACAATTATTTTACCTAGAGGAGTTTGAAAAGGCTCTACAAAAAGGTGATACTCAGTTGGGTTCTGCAGGAAGCACAGGAGTTCACTATATAGCCAAGAGGGGGAACGGGAATTCTAGGCAGGGTAACTGTGTGCATAAAAGCCCACAGGTGGAAAGGACTGTGGGCGCTTGGGGAATAAGGTGGTTTGAAAGTAGGATTGGAAGGAGGGCTGGCAGGAAAAGAAGCAGAGAAGGCAGGATGGAGCCCTCCATGGTTGTTCTGAGAACATTAAACATTATTCTGAAAGCAATAAGGAGCCACTAGAATATGTTCAGCAAGGAAGGGAGTGAACTTCTTAGACCTAAGTTTTAGATGGGCCATTTTCCTATAGTGTGCAAGATAGACAAGAAGGGGCATTTGAAGCCAGGGAACCCAGAACAGTATTTGGAGGCTGTTATCTAAGAGATGCTGGAAGGGACAGAGCTGAGGCAGTGTCTGCAGTGAAGGAGAGAAGATAATGAATGGCGTTTTGGAGGTGAGCTTTACATGGGAAGAGCAAGGGCAGGCGGGCATTCCCAGGCCCTGGCCTGGGGCAGCCATGGTGCCCCTCACGGAGCTGGGCAGCCGGGTGTGGGGAAGATGTGAGCTCACCTTCAGACCTGTTGGGTTTGACACTTGCAGTGGAAACATCCAGTAAGCAATCCCTAGGTGGATCAGAGCTCCTTAGAGAGATCTGGGATGGAGATAGAGCACTGGGAGGTGTCAGCTTATGTATATAATCGAAGCTGTGGGAGTGGATGAGGTTACTGAGAACAGTGTTTCTCAACCTTCAACACAACACACACACTGTTTTGGTAAACATACCCTCCCCTCCAAAAAAAAAAAACCCACAGAGAAACAAGCTGATGGAGTTCTGTGGGTCATGGATGAGGCTAAGAATCACCCCATCATCCATGTGTCTTCACAACCAGATTGTGCCAAGCTTTACCTGCAAGCATTTGTATTTTAAAAAAATAGACATCTCTTTCCTTTGTTGAGCATTAAGTTATACTATTGAATGCTTTCTCAAAATGTATTTACCCTGCTCAGAGATTCTGATATGGCTGGCACGTTGCTCTTTCTCCCTCTCTTGAGGCCTTGGTTACACTTCCTTTTAAAGGAGGACTGAGAAAGAGGACTTTGAAAAGAAAATGCCAGAGGGGGTGGCCAGAGAAGAGGGGAAAGCGGAGGAAGTCCAGGGAGGAGAGGGTTTTCCAGTGGGAGGCCACCAGCACCAGGCACTGGGTGAGGACAGAGGGGATGCCATTTGGTCCCAGGGTGGGCAGGCTGTGGGTGCCCAAGCTGCACACAGAAGGGGCTAGAATACTGGTGGGGGGGGGCATGGAGGTCACCTCCCTTGCTCAAGGGGACCTCAGCTGCTGGATTTGATGCTGTCACACCACAGTTATTTCACAATTTACGTAGCTGATTTCATGTACTTCTGAACGTTCTTCTGAGTTTCTGGCAGTTAACACTGTTCTGACTCTGGGTAGTCGGGGTGGGGCATGCCCCCAGTAGGGTGCCACTTGGCCGGAGCTGGTTAAGAGAAACAGTATAGGCAGAAGTTCGGTGGCAGGGGGCAGAGGGGCAAGAGAGAGGTGCTAGAGTCGGGACGCATATGGATTCTCCCTGAGCTGGCTGGGGTCACCGCTACTGTCAGCTCTGCTTTGACAAACAGAAGCCTTGCTATTCCTAGCCTCTGTGCTTGGGATGTCCCCATTAGTGACTGAGAAGCCTCTACTTATGTCAGGGACATGGACTGCATACCTGGATTTTATCTGCTTTTCACCTCCCTGTGAATTTCTTCAGGAAAAAGGAGACCAAAAAATAAACAGAAAACTCTATTTGCATGTGTGTGCTCTGGTAATTTTTTCAGTGAGAATGTTAAATCAAGGCCAAAGGAGTCATTAAAATCAAACATACAGTCACCTTCTGTACCCTCTCAATATCCGGGAACAATTAAGCTTAAGCAAACAAAATTGCCAATGGCCTAAAAGTGGAAAATAAATCCCTCTACCTTGCCTAAGCGGGGTTTGCAGAGAAACCCCTGGGACTCTGGATGTCCAATTCAACCCTTTTGGGCTCAGCAGACCTTATGGGCTTCACATTTTTGTTGCCTGTGATTTTTTTAACTCTACACATGACCAGTTGTAACCATTTCCAAGATCGCCCTGGGTAGTCAGTAAGTACATTTGTTTTTCTGAGAGGGATGAATTTGATGAAGAGCAGAAAGTACAATGGGGAAAATGTCAGGAGGAATTAAATCAAGGAGTGACATAATTCCCAGGGGGAGGCAGACGTCAGCTGCATTCTCTGTCTCTTGCTCTACTTTGGAAATCTTTCAGAACTCATTGGAAAATAAATATGTATGTGATGGAGAACTGGGTGGATTCAATAGCTACAATAAGAGAGAGGGAATGAAATGCAAACACACCCTTAGTTGGATTATTAAACTGATTTAAATTCATAATTCACAGCTGTATGTAAAGCATTGTTTTCCACGCATCTTCCTCTCTGTAGGAAAAGAAACAGGTAACTTGGGGTTTATTCCTTCTGACGAGGAACATTGTATCCTGTATGGAGACTCTGAATAAGTATTTGTCAACCATTAAGTGCATAAATGAGTGAGAATGAATGAGTAAATGGCAAGTGGATCCAGCAGTAAGCAAGAGAAATTATGTCAGAGTCCAAGGAACTTATTGGGTTATATAAGATTAAATTGTTGTGCAATTAAAAACAAAACAAAAACCCTCATGCTCCTATGCCAGTCATTATGTAGGCAGGCTCACACCCATTATTGTATTTAATTCTTTCAACAATACCGTGAAGTAAATATTCTTATCTCCATTTCATATTCTAGGAAACCAAGGCTTAGGGAGGGTAAGCAGTTGCCCCCAGTAACATATTTAGGGAGTCTCAAAAATGACATGCAAACCCAGGGCTTCTTACTCTTAGCCAAGTTTTCTTTCCATATATGTGATGGACGCTGGAAGTATAGGGGGGTGTATGTTGGATGCAGCTCCCAATATACTGCATGCTCCAGAGTTTCATTTTATATTTCCGATGTGAAAAAAAGGACTCTCATTTGGATAATTTAAGTGGAGTTGTTTTGAAGGTAAGATAGATGAGGTTTCTGGTTATTGGTTTCTTAAGTTCGGGTTCCCCTTGAACTTGGGTACTTACTTTTAAAACAAATTTTTAAAAAATTTTTCAATATTCACAAATTTACAGAAGAGCTGTAAGTACAGTACAAAGAGCTTTTCTTCTTCTGAGTTTTTTGCAAATAAATTACTAGTCTGATCTTCTGTGACCGCTGAATACTGAAATGTGTATTTCCTACAAACAAGAATATTCTTCTACATAACCACAAGGCAGCCATCCAAATCAGGAAATTGACATCTATACAATTCTATTATCTAATTCTCAGACTCCATTCAATTTTCACATCTTGTCCCGAAAATGTCCACTTTAGAATCATTGTCCTTTGTTTTGTGTCTTCTTAGTCTCCTTTAGCATGGAGCATTTTCTCCGTCTTTCATTACATCCGTGCCCTTGACACTTTTGAAGATTACAGGCCAGTGACTGTGCTGTTTGATTGAGTGTGTCTGACATTTCTTCATGACATTACCCCAGCAGTGCATCTCTGGCAGGAATATCACAGGAGCAGTGCTGACCCCATCCTTTAGTGTGGAATTCCGGTTTGTCCCATCACTGATGATGTCCATTACAATCACTTCCTACAGGACATTTCCCAGGCTTCTCCACTGTAAAGTTACACTCCTATTTCTCTTTGTACTTTTGTGGGGAGATACTTTAAAACTATGTAAATAACCTGTTCTTGGTCAGCTGTTCACTTTGTAAGTTTTCGGTGTGGAATCATGGGTTCCTGTTTTATTCAGTGAGTTATGCTCCTTTGCTGTCATGACTTATTTTGATGTTCAGAGTGTCTCAGATTTGGCTAGTGGGGGTCCTTTCAATCTGGCTTCTGTGTCTTTTTAACATGTTCCCATCATTCTTTGAGTCTTTCTTTACTTTCTGGCACAGCAAGATGTTCCAGGTTCATCTTGTACTTTCCCTGCCCCAGTCCTGGAAGCAGTTACTTCTCCAAGGAACACTGGCTCTTTTTAGGGCAGAATGTTATTTGAGGGCCACAGTCTGGGTGCTAATTGTGTTTACTGCTATTGGGGTGTGACTGTTCCTAGATCTTTGATGTGGACAGAGCCAGGAAGCACACACACACACACACACACACACACACACACATTCCCATTTGCACCAATATTTATTTTTGTATCTATCTGTCTATATATGCATTGAAAGCAATGAATTCACACTCAGGTTTAATTCTAGACCCCCACCATAGGATTCATTCTAGTTTTCTCGTTTTCCATGCTGTGACCCCCCTTCTCCCATAGTTAGAAACCTGACTTCCATTGTCCCTGACATACGTGCCGATGGATGAGTCTCAGCCCACGTGGACCTTGTTTCGTTTCTGCCACTGTCTCCTCGCCGTGTACACATATTCTCACTGCAGCTTAGGCCGGCACCCTGAGCTGGGCCAGTCCCCCGCCTGAGTGCTCTCCTCACCTTTCTTGGACCTTAACTGTCCCTTTGGGGCCACCCTGCCTTCTGGACACTCTTTTCTCCCCATCCAGGCTTCCCGTCCATGCTGGCCTGCACGCTGGTGGGGACGCCCTCCTGAGTCTGCTCGGGAGCTGACGTCTCGTGCCAGGCTGCACCTCTACAGGCTGAGGCTCTGACACCCTGCTCTTAGCCACCATGGCTTCCCGACCCCCAGCGGGACCTGCTTTGTCCCAACGAACAAGTTGTTCAGAAAGGAAAGGGAAGAGAAAGAAGAAGGAAGTGAAAGGAAAAGAGAAGGGGAAAAAGCAGGTTCTCCTCACTGAGGTAAAAAATAAGGCTACTAAAAGAATCTTTTCATTTCTTAGGAGATTTTATCCAGGCTGGGAGTTTGTTTTTTGAGAACATACTTCATATATTAAGCAGGCAATTGTTCAAATCATTCTGGACTGTGCTGGATATCTCTGATTAGAACCATGCATCCATTCCCAAGACCTCCTTGAGGGTCTTTCTTTACCACAGGGATGGAAGGCTAAAAACTACATTTCCCTGACTCCCTTGCAGTTGGGGTTGTGGGAGCAAGTTAAGTTCCACCAGTGAGATGAAATTACAGGAGGCTTGGAGACTGGAAGTGAATTGGAAGCCATAGTCCTGTTGTCATTATTGCAGCAAGCAAGGTCATAGACACATGCATTTCTGTGGATTGGCTCAGATTTATGGTGTGCAACGTCACTGGCTTTTTGAGAATGAGAGGCATTGGCAGTTTAAGTCCGCAGCAGGGGCACACTGACTTCTGAATCTTAGCTGGGGAGGTGTGCACTTGAGCCAGTAGCCCCTTAGAGCAGCTCCGCTCACCCTTCAAGGATTATATAAGCCCCTCGCTCCCTGTGTTAAATGCCCTTCTGTTTAAAGTATGTGGAGGTGTCTCTTCCTGTACTAACTCCTGACTGGCGCACTGACTTTGTATATAAAGGAGGGTTAGATAGTGGATGACAGATAGTAGCTTTAGGAAGAGTATTGTTGCTTTTTATTTATTTTGCAACTTCTCTTGTGCTTATTCTTGGTAAAATGCTGAGCCAGACTTGTACACATGAATAAAGGTAATATACACGTACATCCTGGTGTCAAGGATTTCCAGACTTGAAGAAGGAAGTAGAGGGGGAAAAACCATAATAAACAACCAAGTCTAGAATAAAGTGGATGGAAATAAATTATAGAACAGGTACAAGTGTAGTACTCCTCACAGGCCATGAACCATGGCCTCTAGATCCCTCAGCATGACCCACATATCCAGCATCACTTGCCACTATGAACCCCTTGGCCCTACACACTTGATCCCCAGCCATACTGAAGTCCTTGCTGGTACTTACATGGTGCTTCCCCTTTTAGACCCGGAATGCTCTTCCTCCACCTGTCCTGCCTAGAGAACACAAGCATATTCTTCAGAACTGAACTCCAGGGTCACTCACCTGCTCTGCAAAGGAGTCATATAGAACTTCTCTCTCCCTCCTAGACTTGTGATTTACTGGGTACGCCATGCCTGCTGAAGCCATCTCTCTCTCCTTTCTTAAAGTCTTTTCCTGCTAGTCATTCTAAGAATGTGGTCTCTAACAGGAGAGACCATGCCATTAAGAGCCACTCCCCCTTTTCCCAAGGGAACTGCTTCATTGTTGCAAAGTACTTAAGTGAAGCAAAAGTTTCAAAAACTAACCCTTTGAAAGAAGATTTTTATATATGCACACACTTTCAGACATGCACACGTTTTGCATATATATGCATTTCTAATTCCTGACAGTCTCTACCTATACTTGGAATTTTTCCTTAGGGTCCAGTGTCTCTCCGACTTGTCAGAACAGTTGTCAAGCTGATCTCTGGGCAAGCGTAGGCAGGACTGTGCAGTTGCATTTGTCTCTGTGAGGACAGATCCTTTATTGACTTCTAGATTAATTCATATAGTGCGTGCTCCTGCCCCTTGTTTAGAGTCCAGGGGGTGTTTAGTATTACCAGTGTTATTAGGGCATATCCATGGAATGCTGGATGTTTGGGAAATAGTTTACAATGGTTTGTGAACCAGCACAAGCTGAGGACATTTCAGCAATGGTTGACTCACTTTGCAGAGCACTGGCAACAATATACAATATTTATGGGATTACAAAATCTCATTAAATGAATAAAGTTCCATTTTCCTTACTTGGATTTAACCAACATTTATTGAATGTTGACTAAGTGCTATGCACTGTGCTAGAATTCCACTGAATGAATGAACATTCATTAAGCAGCCACTATGCCACTCATGGGGTAGGTATGCCATTATGTGAATAAACACTTAAAGAGTTGCCTTCTAGGGACCTGGATAAAATGTTAGGATTGAACTGAATGGATAGCATCTTATTAATGCACTTGTAGTATGCAGACACCACATGTACATTCCATCAAATGGATAAATATTTATTATTTACTTTCTTTGTGCTAAGCATCAAGATAGGCACTTAACATATATGATCCCACTTAATCCTCCCTATTAAAATGGAGCGGAACAAGTATTATTTTTCCATTTTCTACGTTAAGGAACAGAGGCAGAGAAGCTAAGGTTTCTGCCTAGAGCTCACAGGGACTGAGATTTGAACCATGTCTCCCAATGCTGTGTCTTTCCATTATACTATCAAGGTTTTCTATGTAAAACTCAACCTAGTTCTATAACATTAAAACATGAGAAGTGATGCTGTGTTGCATATCACTAAGTGGAATATTTCTGTAATATTCTCAGGGCAAGAGAACTTGACCTTACTTGTTTCAGAATAGTCATAAACATTAGTTTGGGACAGTTAAACTTTCTGTGTTCTTGAGCTCCAGCCCCTTTTATTTGAGAGTTATGGACAACAAGTTCAGTTAATTCTCGGGGCTATGGGGAAAATTCCCACTGGAGTCACTAAAACTCATGTAGGACCGTTGATCCCACTAAAATGAGACGAGAGTGGCCGTGCCTAAGGAAGACCTGAGAACTGTATGCTGCTGGGTTTTTAGGCCACATTCTATCATTCCTTCAGTTAATTAGCCTACAAATGCTCACTGAGTGCCTAGTGAATGCTAGGCACTATCTAAGTGCAGGATATAGGATGAGACTGGGTCAATTATTCACTGGGTGTCATTAGGCAAGTTATCTAATATCTCTCTGTGTTAGGTCCCTTACCAATAAAGAGGATCAGTGTTTATGAGGATATCATTGCTCATCTTTTTCCTAAGCTCTTAATAATCAATTTCTCAAGTTATAAAATAAGCTTAATATTACATGCTTCTATCTATCATCTGCCATCATTGGTAGTAGTAATTATCTACCAGTCTATCACCTATTTATCTCATCTATATAAACATTCTACAGATGCTTTCTATGACCCATTATTTCTCTTAATCTCAAAGCAGGTATTCTTGACCCCATTTTACAGATGAGGAGATCAAGGCCCTGGGAGATGAAGCAATCTGCTTAGGGTCACATAACTGATAGATGGCAGAGCCAGGATTTAACCTCAGGTCTGTCTAACTTCAGAACCTTCCTTTCTTCTTCCTACTGTGTTGGGACTTTGAAGATGCTGATCAATCAGAGCTCCATCTTGCACCTATTACTAGGTGACTTTAGCAATGAAATAGCAGAGTTGGGTCTGGACCAGGATTGGCCGACAGAGTGAGTTTGCTCTGTTTGCTCTAGAAGTGGCCTTCAGACATTGATGTGAAACAGAAAAAAAAATCAGTCTCCCCCAGTCATCACCGAAGAAAAGCTGTGCAGGCTGGCAACATGCTGATCCTTGTAAATACTCCCCCTGGCCTGAGGTGGAAGAAGGCCACAGACCTTCGGAAGCCTGGGGAGAGCGGGCCTGGTTGCCAGAGCACCATGGGTGCTTCCTGCCTCCACATAGGCACTTGTTGGAGTCCCAGTTTCTTCCATCTGTGAGACAGAGGATAATCTGTTAAATGGTGGCCATGGAAGCCACATGGGAAGTGTAGGTGAATGCATTTGGTTGAGACACACGTAAGCGAAGTTTAATTAAGCAGAGTTGTCCTGAGTGAGTCTGTACATCAGGCACTCGGCTTCAGGAGGCAGAGGCAGGCAACGTAGCTTGTGCTGCAGGCATGGTCCTCCTGAGAAACAGGCGTGGCAGTGGCGGGCTGCAGAGCTACAGGAGGCTCCCAAGGGCTATATTGTGAGGGCACGGGCGAGGGGAGAAGGAAAAAGCAGGTGTCCCTGGACAGGGAGGAGATGTTGCTGCACGGCTCTAACGCTGATGATACAGCTTTTCAGAGACCCTAGCCTCTGAACTTGTTCTTGGCAGGAAGCCCTGTGGTAAGGGGTGCTGTGGAAAATATCTCTGTGGCTAATGAATCATCTAATTTCTAAAAATACTTAAAACAATGAGAAAAACCCTTGGCTGGTTTGTTCCCATAAAGAGGGGGCACCACAGGTCACTCCTCACAGCTCCAACCCAGTGACCCAGGTCTTCTCCTGTGGCTGGAATCACGGTGTTTCTCAGGAAGCTTCTAGCACTTGGTGGTCCTTACAGATGGACAGTTTGCTATTGCTCGGGGGGTGAATCAGGCCCGACGTGACCTCCTCCCCACCTTCTCAGGGGGGTGCTGTGATGGGACCTTGTTAAAATCCTAGGGTTATCACATGATACTGGTGTGGTTTCGGGCATTTTTTCTTTTTTTCTTTTCTGTTTTTTTTTTTATAGCTTTTTAATAGATTTTTTAAACAATTTTTTAATTAAGGTATTATTGATATACACTCTTATGAAGGTTTCACATGAAAAAACAATGTGGTTACTACATACCATCAAGTCCCCATCCATACCCTAATGCAGTCACCGTCCATCAGTGTAGCAAGATGTCGGGCATTTTTTCTTAATGCATGTAGGAAGTATACAAGCATAGGAATATATGGAGTCTCAGTTATCCTGTCTGGAAATGGGGAGCCAGCACCTCTCTTGAAGGAGTTTTATGAGGGATCAATGACAGACCTTGCAGATGTTTGGCATAGAAACTAAGTTAATGGTATTTTCCTCCTTCCTCAGGGGTCAGCAAACTGTGTCCTGCAGGCCAAATCTGGCACTATACCAGTTTTTGTAAGGGAAGGTTTATTGGAACACAGCCACACTCATTTGTTTATGTATTGTTTACAGCACCTTTTGCATACAATGACAGAGTGTAGCTGTGACCAAAGTCAGATGTGCCGCAGGTCTGCAAAGCAGAAAATATTTACTCATCTGGCCCTTTACGGAAAATTTTTGCTGACCCTGGTCCTACATAATGGCCTTTGAGAAAAATGATCTTAGTTCCCTGGCCCCTTCCTTCTAAAAGTGCTCTTTATCAGACCAAATGCTGTTGGTGGCTTAAGCCACTACTCGTGTGTCACAGAGTTTGGGTCCTTCAGTTCTCCTCCGGGTGCAATCCTGCATATTACAAATCTTTAGAGTATGACTTCTAGTGTAGCACCCCCCTCCCCCATGCATCCCACCGCTGGATCTGGGCCATCCAGCTTAGCGGTGGGAGTCTCACTTCCCATACTCTGGACAACAGCCTTCAGACGAGGGCAGCCAGGCTCACATCTGAGACTGACATAAAATCCTCAGGTCTTTAGCACCACCTGTACTGCTTGTAAACTCTGTCCCCTGTCCCTATCCTTTGCATCTGCAATCATACTTGTGAATTTCAACGTCTGACTTTGCGTCCATCCTTATTAAATTCCTTCTTGGGAAATTTTTGTCCCTTTTTTTTTCCTGGCTCCCTAGAATCACTTAAGATTTTAACTCTGCTAGCCAGAGTATTTACCAAGCCTCCTGGCTTCATGTCTTTTGAGAATTGGCTCAGCTGGTTTTCTGGGTCCTCATCCAAGTCGCTGCAAAAAACTGTTGGAGCAGCCCAGGCTGAGGGCTGTGTCCTCCAGGATGTGATGGGAACATGCTCTCCAGCTTGGCTTTGACCCTTTGGAGATCGTGGCTGAGCTGGCTAAGAAGTCAACCAACTTCCCTGCTGTCCAGCTTACATCTCTTTACCTTAGCTGAGAGATGCCATGAGAGTTTGGGTCAAGGGCGTTTCAGACACAATGTAGTTACATACAGGGCTCTCTCATCTAGTCGCCTCTTATCCTATCACAACACAAATAAAGTCACTTGCTATAACTTATTCCTAGGGATCCTTTAATGGCTCCCTCTCTAAGGGTCTACATACTGCCTGTGTGTATGATTGGGAATGATTACAAATTCTGAGTAACTTAGAATCTGCTGCATGGTTTGTTAGGTGTTACCAGAATCTAGGGCGTCTTATTCTATGGTTCACGAGCTTCCATGGGAATAAATTACATCTTTATTACCTTCACTAATTCCTAACTGAAATGATGCATGTAAGACAGACATCACCACTATTAGCCTGGCCTGTGACTTTGTCACCAATATAAATCATGTGTGTTTCATATCACATGACTTGTTGTATCTCTTAAATATCTTTTAGGCTCAAACCCATTTCAAAAGTATGGTACTTACAAGATATGCTCTAGATCTTGTTACTTAATGCATTAAAACAGAAACACCTATTTTACCATATTACAGATTTAAAAATTGTTTTAATAGCTTCATTTTAATATACTTGGTTTCCTTGTCAATCTTACATATTTCATTTTATAAATTCAAAAATACTGCTCTGGGGTATGTTGGTGTCACCAGATTGCCAAAAGGGTTCATGCACAGAAATTCCTCCTTGTGATGGCAGCAGCCCCCTGTGAAAAGCCGAAGGGGCCAGAGCTCTGCACAGAACTCCCCTTTGCCCAGGCAGATCTCCAAGGAGCAGAGGAAACCGTATGGCACTTTGGTTTCTTGTCTTCTCTTTGCTCAGACAAGGGTGACGCTAGCAACACTTGCCTTCCTACTGACAATTTAAACAGGAAATGTAGCCTCCCAATTCTTTTCTCCCAAGTCAAGCATGCCTGGGCTTGAATGACAGCTCTCCCAGCTACTCTCTGACCCTCAATCTCCTGATTTGTAAAATAAGGACATTGCCACTTACTTTGCAAGGTGATAGTAATATGTTCAACAAGCTGACATGGAGTTAGGAGTATAAGCAGTTTATTGATGGAGAGGTGGTATTATAACAGATAATGGGGGAGAAAGCAGAATTGGGCAGAAAGAGCCTTCAGACCATGACGTAGATCTGATATCCATGAAAGGCAAGAGGGGACAGCCAGCCAGGAAGAGCCTCAGACTGTGATTTCAGCCCTCACTGAGCCTTCACCAACCAATCTGGTGGCTCTGGAGCAAAGATTACCTGCTAAAGGAGTCAGACAGAAGTGGCACATCACACCCAGGCACCGGTACTCTGGAAACCTTTGATACCCTGAAAGAACATGGCCTTGGCTTGAAAGCTGAGGTACAGCCCGGAAGTGTATGGCCCAAACTATCAGCCACCTTCTCTCCTTGCAGTTGAATGGCAAAGTCTTTTTTGAAGGGAGATCTGAGCAGTGTGCCTCCATATCTGTCTCAATTGAAAAGGCTAATAAGCATGGTCGTGGTGTAACATGCAACACGCCTACAGAGAAATAAGCATGCATATGGCTCGTGTCTCTAGGAGGACTGCTTATTTGCCTTTATCCACCTGAGCACCAGAATCTTGATTATAATAGGTAAGATCTTTCTAAGCTAGGAATCTTTTCATACCAATACCTAGAATAGTTCTTGGACTTCTGACTACATGAAGGTGGCAGAAAATTTGGTGAGAATGACTTGGTGGCTGAGTACATACTCTGTAATGATAATGACGACAAAAATAGCAATAATAATAATAATGCTGAAGATGACTAGGCACTAATGCTAGGTTTCCTCTGCATCCTCCAAGAACTGGAGCTCACTCAGTGTGGGTGAGGGGTCAGTTTGGATCCCGAGCTGACTCTTCCCGTCCCAGGGGTCCTCTGGTGTGTTCCACACTATCTTATCCCAGGTGGTGGATACTGAGACCCTGTTTCTTCCTTCGGATTCTGCCACTAACCAGAGACAGTTCATCTTTACTTACAGATTTACTCAAAGTTGAATCTGAAAGTACTTCTTTTTTGTTACTTGATTTCTATGGAAGCTGAATTTCCCCTCTCTTTTTCTCTCTAAAAGCTGCCTTTGTCTTCTGCTTGCTGACAATGGGTGTGGGGAACTAAGTTAAACACTCTAGCCTACAGTCTCTCTGGAAGAATCTGTCCTGCTTCAGGGTGACGGTGCTCTGCTGGGACCCTGTGAAGAGCATCGGAGTCCCAATGGCAGGAAGAATCATTCCCTGCTTAAGGTCTGAGTGAAATACCTCAATAGTCCTAGTACACCTCCTGAGTAAGGCATTTAACAATCCCTGACACCAGGACATAAAATTAACTGGGAGCTTAATGCTGTTTAGTCAATCCCTGCCCAGGATTACTTGGGCTACGTGGACATATAGTAGCATAGCTACTAATTTCCTTTCCCTGCTTTTTCTTGCTGGGTTGAGTCCATTTGTAATGGATGAGGGAGATATTTGCTTCTGTCCTTCATTGAAGTGACAGGATTGGAACTTTGGGTTTTTAAGTGGATTTGTGCAAATATTTTTCCAGAATTGCCCTTCCGTCCTCCATTCTCAGGTCCTTTGGCAAGTTCCTTGGCAGTGATAAAAGTGTCATCCAGCAGATGGGCCGTCATCCCCATAGCTGAATGGTGAGCCGAAGAGCCAGAGGAAGGCAGATGCTGCCAGGAAGAGCAGCCACTTGCCAGCTTCTCCTTGGCTGAGCCATCGCATGCCTGGCGTGATGTATAGCCACATGGCTGGGAGAAAGCTTGGCCGGCTGAGGTCCACCGTGCTTCACTCTCCAGATCTAGGCTGAAAACAGGACTTGACCTCCAACAATAATAACATTTATCTTTTTCTTTGAGAATCTCTTAGTTTGTAGGCGCTTTCCTTGCTTTACATTATTTAACAACACTCTGAAGCAAGGATGATTATTTCTGGGTTATAGATAGAGACAGTGAGGCTTGGGAGTCCCTCACCCCTGATGGGACAGTTAGTGAGCGGTAGTCCTGGGATGTGAACACAGATGTACCCAAGCCAAGGTCTGTAGTGTGTTCTCTCCTCTACACATATGAACCAGGAAGTAATGAAGCCAAGTGTATCCAGTCTGAGCGAAAAGCATCTGCTGAACAGATGCCTGGATATACTGGCCGAATGCCATGAGGATATGGCTTTTTCTTGGCGATGAGGGCAATCTCAAGAAAGTGCTCCATGGCAGAGGCACTTTAACCATGAGTCACTCTGTTGCTCTCTTTGTGGAAGTTCAGTAAAGGAGCATAGAGATTCACCTGTAGCGCGTACCTTTTTATGTTCCAGCAACTCGGAAGAGCTGTTCTGTTAAGTAATATCCTCCCAGGAGCATGTGGAGTTTGTGGGAAGTCATGTGACCCATGTTAATCAGCACCCAGGTAAAATTCAGCTGTTTATGGGATCACATACACTGATTTACTAACATGTCCAGATAACCTGTGTCCACCTTTTTTTTTTTTTAATCTAAGAGTCACCTATTAACTCCTCTTCCTCATTGGTTTTCAAATTATAAAGCTAAGCTCCTGATAAAGACAACCTAGGTTGTCCATGATCTGGCTTTTGCCTGTCTTTCAGCGTCATCTCTGGACTCTTAATCCTTTGCAGGTCATACTCCAGCCGTATCAACATCCTGGTTTTTCCAGAAAGAGATATGCAGACCCAGGTCTTTGCCCTTGTTGATCTCTTTCCTTAAAAAGCCCTTCCTCAGCCCACCTTGCCTAGTCCTTGCATGTCTATCTCAGCTCTGAGACCCCTTCCCTGACATCTCTAGTGAGGCATAGGCTCTCCTTCCCCCTCCCATCCCCTCATAGCATCTTCTTAGACCTCCATATCCAGCTTTTGGAATCATCTGTTTTCTCCTCCCTCTTCTGCATGAGCCCATATGAGCCTCAAGGGAGGGAAATGCGTCTTATTGTTCTCTGAACGCCAAACATTTATCAGGTAGCCTGACTCACAGTCAGCACTGGAGACACCTTTGGGAATTTAACCTCAGGGCATGTTGGAATCTCAGTCAAGGGCTGTGGGAAGAGGTAGAAACAGAACCGGAGGGCGGGAGCTCACCAGCTGTGTAAGTGGCCTACACTGTGGACTAGAGCACTTCCCAGAATCAGTGTCCAACCAAATGTGAGTAAAAAGGAAACAGGTCCATGCAGACTTCACCCAAGCTTCCTAGGAAGGATGCAGCACCCACATTCAAGCATCTTGGGTTTCGGTGGGTAGGTCAAGACTCTGGGTGTGGGGCTCCAGACTGCGTTGGGGACAAGGGAGTCATTTGTTCCTGGAGGAGAAATATGTCAGGGCTTTGTAGGAAAGCAGGGCCTGGCTAACCATGGTGGATTCTGTACCAAGATTCCCACAGCAAGGCAGAAAATCTGGGACAATTTGGCAATGGTTAGGGAAAGACACAGGGATGCACAGGGGTCACAAATTGTTCAGCAGGTACCAGTCGCTAACTCCCCACCTAATTCAATGTACCTCTCAAGCTCTCTCTCTCTCTCTCTCTCTCTCTCTCTCTCACACACACACACACACACACACACACACACAACAACATGCCTGCTGGTGAAACGTGCATCTTTATGAGAAATGTTCCACCAGGGCAAGGTGGAGCCTGAAGCTATATACCTCAGTCAGGGCTTTGGGCTGAGACTAAGAGCTAGACATAAGCCACTTGCAGTAATCAAACATGGAAAATGCCAATCGAAGGTAAAATAAGTATTTAGGAGGTGGTATTACTCAATAAGTATTACTCAATAAGTATTGAGTAAATTCTGTATGCCGAGGCTGTGAGCTGAGTGCTTCAATGCACAGCCCACCCCCTAATTAACTAAATTAACTTAATATTTAATTGAAATTTTTGAGATGACTGTATATTCAGACATAGTTGTAAAAAAAAAGAGAGAGAACCAGGGTACTCAGTTTCCCCAAATAGGATCATCTTGCAGATGTATAGTTTGATATCATTAACATAATGTCAATCATATCTTTGACATTGATACTATCTACTGATTGTGTTCCCATTTCTCCAGTTTTACTTGTATCTATTTGTGTATTTGGTTCTATGTGACTATCACATGTGTAGTTTGTGTATCTACCACAGTTTTCAAGATATATAACAGTTCCAACACTACAGGATACTTCCTGTGCCCCTATATAACTATACCCCAGAACCTTTCCTTATCCCCAGTATATCCCTGCATGACAGCTAAGTCTCAGAGAATAATGTCATTTATTAAACCTCATCCAGTTAGTGAGTACGGTTTGGGTTCAGAATTTTGTCCAGAAATATACATCACATTCATTTTCTTATATTTCTCTTTGTTCATTCATTCAACAAATATTTATTGAGTGCCTACTGCATTCTAAGCACTAGTCTACAGACTAGAACTTCAGCAGTAAAACGATGACTGAGCCACTGCCTCTCATGGAGTTGTCGTTCGAGTGCGAGCGTGACCAGTAATGTGAAAAGCCAACATACAATACACTTTCAGGTGAGGTGAGGATACCTGCTCGGAAGGAAACAGAGGCGGGGCCTGGAGGGGTGGGGGCATGCTGTTTCAGACAGGGCGACCAGGAGCCCCTGCTGCGAGGGGGTGGAACTCGAGGAGTGTTGACTCCTGAGAAGTAGGGGGCACTGGACTCTGGGGGAGAACATTCTGGGCAGAGAGGAGAGCCATCACAAAGCAGCCAAGGCAGGAATGATTTGGGCATGTCTTGGATGTCAAGGAGGCCAGTGTGTCTGGAGCAGAGGGAGAGAGGGAGAGACTGAGGACTTGGGCTCCAATTGGGGGCCGGAGACCCACTATGTGGGCCTTGCAGGCCATGGGAAAGACTTTGGATTTTATCCCATGTGGGAGTGGAAGCCACTGGAAGGTTTTGAGCAGGAGGAGAACATTTGATTTTCAGTTTGTAAAAAACCACCCTCTGGCTGCTGGGTGCAGAACGGGCTGCAGGGGCCGAGTCGCGAGCAGGGAGAACAATTGCGTGGCACCAGCCACAAGCCTTGTGAAAGACGTTGGTGGCCTGGACCAGTGTGACAGCGCTGGAAATAATGAGAAGCATTTGGGCTCAAACGTATTTCATCAGTGGACCCCACAGGACTTGATGAAGGATGGGTTATGAGGTGGGTGTGGGAGCAGACCTGAAAAAGAAGTCATTTTGGACAGTGCTTTAAATCGAGTCACTTCTGCTCCTTACCCAGCAGTTTGTGCCAGACATCAGGAATCCTATTCCACATGGAAGGACCACTGTATCCGAGGCACTTTGCTTACTTCTCTCCCTCTGTCTCTCTCAACACATGTCCTGTAGGTCCAGCAGAGAGGAAAATATCCTTGATCTCAATCTACCCATGAGAAAAGCACTATTGGCCCCACTGTTTAACAGACTCCCTACGTGGAGCCCAGTGCCAGGCCCTGCTGATATTGGGGAACTGGAGTCTGGCCGGCCCCATTCTCTGACCCTGTTGGCTCATACATAGTCTGGTGGGAAGACAGGCAGATGAGGAAACTGTGACAGTGTCAAATGCCTGTGTGTGATGTGGCAGGCGGGGGCATCGAGGGCCAGGAGGTGGGTGTCACTGGGCTGTAACGACTGTGGTTGGGTGGTGTGTTAGGGATGGTGTCATGGGAGGAGGGGATGAACAAGGATCAGTCTTGAGCCTTGAGGACGTGTTCTCTGGTTGTGAAAGGAGGCTATGGCTTCCTGAGATGGACAAAAGCAACAGCTAAAAGACTGAGTCACTGTGCAGCCTGGCGGGCTCGGGGTCGGGCAAGCTGTTTGTCTCAGTGGAAACGCAGTGTTTGTGTGGAGGAGAGGAGGGAGAGTAGCGGCCAGCTCCTGACATCTGGCTGAGCTGCTTGGATGGAATCCTGATGGTAACTGGAGTGGGCTGGAGCACACAGTGATTTTAAGGAGAGGAGTGGCTTGGTTAGATTTGGATTTTGAAAGTTCACTCTTGTCAAGTAAGGAGCATCATGTGGGAAGGTCTACATCTTTCCTTGGGTAGAGAAAAAGAAGCCGTTTCTGGCCTCAGCTCGTCACCCTTCCCGGGCATTCCTAGTCTAAACTTCAGGCTTACCTGATGTAGCTCCACAGATTATAGTCTGAATTGGCCAAGAAGGGCCCCCAGCAGCTCCTCTGAAATAGTGTCCACGCCGCTCACGATGGTCAGTGGAAGTGCCCATTTGCTCATTGCTCAGGCAGTGGCATCTGTTGTAGGAGGCCTGAGTCGGGGACGGATGGCAGATGAGCTTGTGAGGAGGCCCCTCCATCTGGAATCCGTGTCCCCTCCCTGGAAGCTGTGGGCTTTGCTTCCTGGGTGGTCTCAGGCTCACCCTCTCATCTCAGTTTCTCCATCTGGAAAAATGGGAGAACAACATGTAACCTCTTGAGATGCAGCAAGAATTACTGAGTGCAGAGGATTTGCAGGAGGCAGATCAAAGTCTTTCTCCATGGCGCTTCTGTCTGCAAGCAGGACTCCAGCATGGTGGACAGATAAGAGCAGCTGGAGAGAGGGAGTGAAAACACACGTGGGTTGTAGATAAGCTCAGTTCTTGCTCTTGTTTCTCCTTCCTCGGGGCCGTGGATTCACTGTGGTCCAGACGGGCAGGAGACTTTGCCAAGGAGACAACGTCTGTCCCATGGTTGCTGAGTTTTGTCGCCTGTAAAATGGAACTATTTGGTCATCTCCACCCGGTGATGTGAGAATAGTTCTTGTGTAACTCTTTGTGCTGTCAAGAGCTTATTTTAGATTAATTGACTGAATCTGTACAGCGACCCTATGAAGTAGGACTGCCCGCTCGAGGTCACATGGCCAGCACATGGAAGATCTGAGTCTCAAATATTCATGAACTTGTTGCCTAAGATTATGCTCTAAAGTCCAGCTCACTGGAGTACCTGGGTAGACGGGAAGATTTGCGGATGGGCAGAGAGGGCCCTCCATAACCCTCTTGTCCCTTTAAGTTAGCTCCTGCAGCCCCACTTGGCTAGGTCTGCCGAGTATCTTTTGTTCCCATAGAAGCTGGTCTGCGTTCAGAAGGCTGTGCTCCCTGATCATGCCTGCCATCACTCTGCCATGTGTTCTCCTGCTGCAAATCCATTCCCTCAGCCCTCAGATGCCTGCGTGGATGCCCCATCTCTGTCTCACCTATGAAGTGCTGTACTTCTCCCCGCCCCACCACCAGCCTCTGCCACTGTCTCTCTGGCTGCTGAATCTAGCACACTTCAAACACCCTGCTGGTACTTCTCCTTTGCTAAGATAGCCCTGCTCCGCACAAGCTGAAAGGGAGTCGTTGGAACTGAACGTTGCATTAGCATTAGTATCGGAGATCGGCCCCTGCTTTGGGTCTGCCCTTGGTGGCTCAGCGTCTCAGAGCGCGGAGAAGAATACAGGAGGGCATGAGGAGGGGGAGCCCCGGCCACATCAGAGCAGCCTGCAGAGGGAGACTCTCCAGAGACCTCTGTCCCAAGACCTGCAGGAGGGCACTGAAATCGCGCTGAGTGGCACTGCCCAGGGGTGAGGCGTGGCCTTGCCTGGGTGACACGAGGACACACAGTTGTCAATCACTTGTACAGCACTTACTACGACTGGGCATTGTACCGACCGAGCGTGTTGCAAATTACAATTCCTTTGAAACACTTAGCAACTCTATCAGGATGGTACTCTTCCTATCCCCACTTCACAGACAGGGAAAGTGTCAAGGGGAAACTGAGGCACGTGGAGGTTAAGTAACTTGCTCCACATCACACAGGTAGAAAGAGGCAGAACAAGGGTTTAAACCCAACCCCCCAGCTGGAGTCTCTGCTCTTAACTGCCACTCCAGACTGCTGGCTAGCTGCTTCTCCTGCTGGGTGTTCCCTTTGCCGAAGCTGAGGGCCCCTGGCTGGAGCCAACCCCCACCCGTTCAAATGCCTGGGGCCCCCACACTGATTGGAGTCCTTGTTTCTTTCACTCAGTGGAAATAACACAGACTGCCAACTAGACTCCCCAACTAAATCCTCTGCCCTTCCCAAGCTTAAGGACCTTGGACAGGTTAACATTGGCTCAGGACACCTCAGTTTTTCTACCTGTAACATAGGGATGTCTCTGCTGGTCATGCAGGGTTATTGTGAGAATGAATAAGGTTATAATGTTTTGATTCTTAACACAATGTGGACTCCCATTGACTGCTCACTGTGTGCCAGGCCCTGTCCCAGCCATTTATACACACTGAGACCCCCAAGACTACGCCCTGTAAAGTTCCTCTGAGCAGTAACCAGGCGCTATTAGAGGGCCAGCCCTTTTGTCAGAATGGGAGCGTGGTGGTGCCTGAATGTTTTTCTCACTCCCTCGATGTCAAGCGAGATGTTTTTGTACCCATGGCATGATCTTAGATAATACTTCTGAGGCAGGTAATTCAAAACATTAGTTTGTTTTTATCTCCCTGGGTTTTCCTCTTTTCCTTTCTCTTTCACTTTTAACCATTCAAATAGGTAGAAAGTCTGTGCTTCTTTATCTCAGAGGTTGTAGTGGGAATTTCATGATTGGAAGTTTGTGGCCTAAGCTAAGTGTTGAAAAAGCAAACTCCTGCAGGGTTCAGGTAAGGGAGGTAAGAGCAAAACACAGGGGACACAGGCTGAGGGTGAATATGATTAGTCATGATGGAGGGGTTGTGGCAAAATGATACCTGCCCCAAACAGTCAGCTATGTTTCTGGCTTGAACAATGCCAGATCTTCAAACTTTCCAACAGCTATGGGTCTGTGTGTAAAATCTCCTCTGACTTAAAGTTTTACAATTAATTCAATTTAGTTTTTTAAGACAGTTCACTGCAGTGGACAATACCCACCCTGACAGTTGAAGGTAAACCTCTGGTGTGGCCAAGGGATGTAAGGTTTGGGGAGAGAAGGACTGTCCCGGATGAGAGAGAGGTTCACTCAGGCTATAGGTAGAGAGGGATGCCTCTGTGGATTCTTTGAGCAGACGGACTGTGCCCGATCCCTGAAGCACCCCAAAGGTATGGCAGGGCCTCAGAGGGAACAGCTTTGTGGTTCACCCAAGAGGCTGGCAGTAAACAGGGGCTCCCCTATCCAGAGAACCCACTGGCATACCTCAGGGTGTTAGGCCCAAAAGGGCATACAGACTAGACCTTGGGTGGGGGCTCCCAGGAGGATGTGCTTAGGCCAAACCATTCATAACCGCAGAGGGGCCTCCATTAGGCTTTGGTACCAAGCAAGCACCTGGAGTCACTAATACCAGCTCAGGCAATGGAGGGGTCCTGCAGAAATGTTGGGTTGAATTTCCTCCATTCTGGGAGGAGGAAGTTCAGGATCAAGGTGAAGCTGGCTTGCGTGAAGTGTTTCTGTCTCACTGGGTTTGTGGGTGGGCTTCATATTGCCATGCTCCTGTCGCTGGGTGTGCCACAGCACCCTTCCCACTTCCCCTGGGTGGGGGGGCTTTCCACAGCCTCTGCAGAACCAGCTCCTCCTGCCGCCTTCCAGCTGGCACTTTATCTCTTCCCACTGGGTGCTGCCCGTCCCCTCAGGCTCTGCGGTCCTTCTGCCATCTGCTCAAGGTTGCCCTCTGGGCCCTCCGGCCAGTGACCCCTCACGCATACTTCTCTCAGCCCGGTGACGCTTGGTTCCCTCCACTTATTTTTCAAGACACTTTATCAGGGGCTTCTGCTAAAGTTATTCTTTGAGGTTTTTTTAAGGAGGTCTCAAAATGGAGCCTCCATCATTGTGGACGCCCTTTCATGCACTGTGGGTGAACCATGTGCTTTGTGCTCGTCCCACCACTTAGCTAATATTTGCAGAGTGCCAAGCATGCCTCAGGCACAATGCTGGGGACACAGATGTGAATAAGCACGGTCCCTGCTCTTTCAGAGCTCACAGTCTCATCAGGAGGTAGAGGCACCCACCGATGGCTGTAGTACACCTCAGGGTGGTCAGTGGTGGTGTGAGGGCTGGTGGGAAGGGCAGAGAGGCCACAAACTGTGGCAGAGAGAGGATATTCTGTTACCTTTTAGAGAAGGCTGAGTAGTTTTCATTGCTGCAATGGCATTGACCTGAGTCACGGGAAGGGAAATAAAGGGATGAGGCCATGGGTACAGTGCTTGCAAACTTCAGAGGGGCATGAAACAAAGCCATTTGGTGATGCCAAAGTACTGGATGTGAATGACAGGGACAATGTGTGCGCCCACCAATCCCCTTTGCCTTTTCTTCCTAGACACGTAGCTAGACTACACTTCCCAGCTTCCCCACAGGTAGGCAGGATCATGTGACTAAGTCCAGCCAGTGAAATGTTGAAATCTCCCACATCCCTAGGGGTCAGGGTCCCAGCTGACTACTCTTTGGACTCTATTGGTTCCATATTGGTTAGATAACTGAGATTTGGGGTCATTTTTTTCTGCAGTTGTTCTATCCTGATTAGTCAATGCAGCTACAGAATGAGGTCCAGGGAGGGAGGAGAAGCTGGAGATGAGACTGAAGAGAGAGGCTGGGCCCAGGTTAGGTGGGGCTATGAGCACCATTCTAAGGAATATGGATAGTCTGGCAGCTTTGCAAACTTGTTTAGGGTATGGTGCTTACACGCAGGAATGAGAGTGGTAGTGATGGTAAGACAGTTAGATTGGGCCAGTTTCCCCAGAGGATTAACTCTTTTAAGTCAAAGTTACAGACACTCTGGCCAAGAGCACCTTATAGCTGAATGGCTTAAAAGTAGACTCTATATTGCCAAAGTCCTCATATCAAGTCAGAGCAAACCAAATAACAATATTGTTGGGTATCTACTTGAAAATTTTGTCATATTAGTCAGTGTCCTTGACTACTGGAATCCCCACAAGAAACTACCTTTTGAGGAGAGTTGACACCCTTAACAAGACAGCAAACTGAAGGCACTTTAGAAATCTCTTGAAGGGGATTCTGCTCATCTCAGCCAATGGAGAGGAATCGTGAGGGGCCCTAAAATGACTTGTTTGACTTACAGAAGTCTGAGGTAATGGGAGAACTGTTTCTAGAAAATTTTTATATATGCATACAAGCACGGGAATCTTGGATGGTACACCATAAGTCCAAGGAATGTCAGGATCCTGTTGACTCATCAATTATGAATGACCCTTGAGTTTGAAAGGAATCCTTTTATTTTTTCTCCAGGGCACTGGGAAAGAGCTAGAATACTTTGGCATTAGCACTGTTTTCTGTGGCTGTACATATAGCAACAGAGGAGGCAGGACAAGGCAGATATTACTCACCAGAGAGAAACCAGATGAGAGTCAGGGACAGGAGGCGAGCAAGCTGGTGTGTGTGACCAGAGCCGGAATCATTCTCTGAAAGGGTGTTCGGTGGGCATTTCACTGTTGCCTACAAAACAGACCACAACTGATACAAAAGAAATACCTCTTATTGGGGGCTAATTTGGTTCAGGATTTTATTTCTTGTGTTTTTCTGGCGCAAGACTGTATCAGAAAAAAAATGCTGGATATAAGTGATGTAACTCCACTATAGAGTAAGAGGTAAAGTTCCATGGAACTGGCACTTGTGTGCCTATTAGGCATCAGGTTCCATGCTAGGTGTTCTGCTTTGTTTTCTTGTTTAATCCTTACTGGAACTCTTTGGAGTAACCTGGCGTTATTCCCATTTCATAGATGTAGGCACGGAAGTACAATGAGAGTATGTGTTTGCCTAAGGTAAGGGGTAAGGCCAGGGCGTGAATGCAGTTTCCCAGTCTCAAACCCAGGGTGGCTTCTGCTCCAGGTGTGACAGAGTGTGCTCAGGTTGTAGGGTCCCCATGTCCCTGCTCTTTCAAATGAGGTCAAAGCTGGTGTTTTCCCCACTGTCTCTGACCAGTCTGCATATTCATCCCTGTCCTACCAGTTAATGTCTTTTGGGGGTGGCCCTGCGGTTGGTCTCCAGAAAGGAGAATGGCCCTTCCCCTTTGTCTTCTGCTCTGTGGTTGAGCACACCCTGCCCCAAAGCCTGCTGAGCTTTTCCCACTGGAAGGCTAGCATTCCACTGGTGCCTAGGAGTCACCATGGCAGTACCCTGACGGGGAAGGGGCTGATTCTTCAGGCAGGGTAGCTCTGGAGGCCTCTGTAAAGCTGACTGTCATGGACAGATGGCAAATTCTGATTCATAGCATCTGTTGGCGTCAGCCATCAGGAGACCACAGCCAATCGATTCTCAGAGCCTCCTGGCTGAACAAGGCCCCATCTACTGCTGGAAACCAGACCAGAGTTGTTGGCAGTGCCAGGCATTCTTCCAGGAAATGCAAGCAATTTAAGATAATCCGTGGGCAGGATTTTCATCCTGGGCTCCCTGGTTTCCCTGAAGAACTGTGTGCAATTGCCAAATGATCATGAAAAAAGCAGTGTAATATTTCCTTTCAGAAATGAATGCCTTGGGTGGGAGTTGGCATGATTCCATGATCATATGAAGGAGAAGAGGGATGGGGCACTGTGAAAGTCAGAGCATGGGCTTTGGGGTCAGCAAACCTGGATTCAATGCCCATCTTTGACTCTTACTAGCTGTGTGGCTTTGCATAAGTTGCTTGCCCTCTCTGAGCCTCGGGATCCCTAGCTATAAAATGCATCTACTACTGCCTACTTTCTAAGATATTGTAAAGGACTTAGCAGAGTACCTGGAGTACCATGGGATTCTAAGCAGCATCCCTTTCCTTTCCTGTTCTGTTTGGGTCCCTGCCTGCTGGTGGGTTGGGTTCTAAAAGCAAGGCTAAGGAGACTCTATGGGCATGCTGATGCAAGTTTCCCCATGGCCCATTGCCATGGGTAATTGACACTCTGTTACCACATCAATATACTTGTCAGTCTGGCATGGTACAAGTTGACCTCAGGCTCCACGGATCTCTGGCAAGAAGAGTCCTAGCTCACCCTGGGGATCCTCAGATCTCAGCACTAACACATACCTTCACGATGAGGGCAGACTGATTATGTGCTTAGACAGTTGTTTCTCTGCTTGGGTCTTTCTGCTACGCAGATAGTTTTGTCAAGGACATTATCCGAGGCCAGCACCTCTGACTCCCATAGGTCTCTTGCTGATCACTCAGAACTATCACCTTCAGTTCACCTTCCCCTATTGATTGATTGATTCATTCCCTCACTGTCTTATCCATTCCCATATTCATTCCCTGAACAATAGCCATATGCTAGGTCTGGGGGTACAATGATGTTCAAGACTGGGGTCAGTCCTGCCTTTGAAGAGAACCAAGTCTAGAGGAGAAATTAAAGTGGCTGATGAGTCTACTTCAGTGCCATGAGTGCTGGAGGAGAGATGGTCATAACAGGCTGAGGGCAAGGGGAGGTGTCTGGGAAGTGCCCCGTGACAGGTTGCCAGAGCTGAGCCAGACTGGCATGTAGGTATCAAGTTGTCCCATGCTTCTTCCCCTGTTCCCTCAGGAGGGACTGCCACCCCCTGAGCAGAGAGCATCTGCTTCTGCCGTTGTCTGGCCCATTTCCATCACCAGCCTCAGTTCTCATACAGCTTATGACAGACAAACACCCTGGTCCAAACACCTGACCACTTGCTCTCTCCTAAGCCTCTGAGCCCGCATTCTGCTCCTTGCGTAGAGTGCTTTCTCCCTAAATTGTTGGTATCTTGCTTATCTTCAAGCCTAAACTTGAATGCTACCCCACCATGAAGCCTTCCAGATTCCTCAAGGCCGAACTCCTTGCCCTTCCTTCTGCCTTATGTGGACTCACCTATTTCAAATGTAAGTGTCTGTGCCCTGTGACATCACCCTGTCCTCATTTATCTCCTTAACTAGACTATGGATCCTATCAGTGTAGGAGCCACGTCTTACTCAAATTCCTATCCCTCAGTGCTAATGTTGAAGGAATGCAGGAATGACTCAATCAGTGCATTAGTAAGTAGATGATAGAAGTATAGAGTGGTTTCAGGTGGCATCTTCATAGTTAAGAAATATATAATATATACCTATGATGCTTAATAGAAGAGGTTCATACCTGTGGTCCTTAGTAAATTTTTGCTAGCACTTTGCTAAGCAAAGCAGGTTTTTCCTGCTTTTTTATTTTAGTGAGCAGAAACTAACAGCAACAGAGTAACAAAAATAACTACCATCCGTGGAGAACTTAGTCTGCATCAGGCCTTGTGCTAAGTCCTTTTATGTTAATCACATTTAATCCTCATACCATCCTTCCAATATAGTTACAATTATTATCATGCCCATTTTATAGGTGGGGCAACTGAGGCACAGAGAGGTTAAGTCCCTGGTCCAAAGCCCAGTAACAAGAATGTCTTAGAGCTGAGGTTTGAGCTGATGCAACTCCTGAGTCAGAGCTCTTGACGGCAGCTGTGCATCATCTCCCTCTCCACACCCTGTCAAGGGTTAAACTCTTGCTTGGTGCCAGCAGAAGAACTGGTAGATTCCTGGCAGAGTTTACATCCATCCCATTGCAATCTTGGCACAGATTCCCCTTTGCTGACAGGGCTCTCCTTAAAGAAAGTCATTTTCAACGGACATGCATGGAAAGGTCCAGTTTATTTGGGTTGCGTCAAGGAATTTCCAGTCCTTATTGACAAGTGAATTGTAGTTTGCTTGGGCCACCTCCGCTCAGGGAAAAGCCTGGGACTGAATGGTCTGTCTCCTCTTCGCCAGCGTTTTGCAATACTGGTAGGGCTGGGCGTTGTGATGGAGATTCCCAGTGCTGTTGTGCATATTTCTGAATACGCACAATTCTGACATCTGTAACCCTGCAGCTGAAGTTTGTACCAGCGTGGTAATCTGTTTCAGCGCTGCCAAATAGTTCTTTTGAAAAACATATTGGCTGATAACCCATTTTCTGCTGTTGTGTTTTGAACAAGTGTTTCCCAAAACTATTTCCTAACAGCTCTGAGGGGTTAGGAGAGGAGAGAAATTAAAACAGAAGAGGATTGTAGAATGTACTGGGGAGGAAATACACAAAATAAACCAACATCATCACTCACTGCCACTACTAAAATGCCTGTTCTGGGCCCTTCACAATTTGAAACCAGAGTTTCTAAGCTGGTAGTCTTTCTGTGGCACAGGCCATATGTATTGCTATTTAGTTTGGGGGAATTTTTTTATCCCTTTGGAATCTTTCAGCCAGTAATTGTGACTTCTTGGAGATGAAGTTGTAAATGGAGACGGCTTGGAAATATCCAGTCATAGAAGCCAGGTGCAAAGATGTTGAGGACCCATGGGTCATGGGGCAGGAGTCCCTTGTTTTGCATGATGACTGGCCCCCACCCTACATTTCTAGCCAGCCCTGATAACAAGTGCTTCACAGATGATCTTGAGTTGAACAGACTGGCTCGGAGGCCACTGGGAGCACAGTGCCTATAACCCAGCAGCTGTCCCTGCCTTCCCAGCTCCCAGGGCTTGAGGGTGGGAGCTGGGCCAGGTGTATGGAGCTCCCCTTGCTCTCCCATAGGCTTCTGTCCCTTCTGTTTAGTTTGAGACTATGCATGTATATATTTAAGCTACAAACATTTGAAAAATACATTTTTAGAATATGTATATTTAAAGTACACATTTTAAAAATTTGTTTAGAATATGTAAACATTAAAGTTTTGCATTATTTGTACATAATACATACAAATAGGTACATATATATTTGTATTAATATATTATATATGTGTATATACATATATATACACATACACACCCACATATATGTATATGACCCATCTTCTCTTCATATATCTATAAGTACATATATATCTCTCCAAGCTGGGGAAAGAAACAAGCATTCTATATACAAAATTTAAATAATATATTGATATTACATATATATTAATTTCTAATTTTCTATATAGAATGTTTCTTAAAATCATTTAAATTACATATATAGTCCCTCTATCTATTTATATTATTATATTACATATAATATATTTCTCTACATATATTAAATATCATACACTTATATAGGATAGATCATATATATTAAATATTTTATTTAATCTGTTTTGAACTATATGTATATATTCTTACAGCTGTATGAAGGGAAGATGAGTCATATACACACGTGTGTGTGTGTGTGTTTATATACACATTCCTTCTTTCTCAAGCAGTTCCATGCATGGTCCCCCTTTCCCCAGCTGCTGCTCCTCAGCAGTCACTGGACACCCCCACCCCTGCTGTCGGTCTCAAAAGGGCTGCACCTCCACCAGAGGCAGAAGCAATTCACAGACCTTTGTAAAATCTTTCACCTGCTTTGCTCTTGGTGATGTGGAGAGTCTTCTCTCTCCACCAGCCACCCATTTGCCGTGCCCTTTGATCCCCCACATAATTACCACCTTGTTTTCCTCCTTTAAAATTTTTCAACAGAGCCTCTTTTTTATTGAATGAAAATTTTAATGTGTAGTTCAAGGGAAATTCCGTGCGTATGTTTCGGATTCATTTACAGTCAGATCATCGGGAGCCGTTTACCCAGCCATCTGGCAGCCAAGGGACCTTGGAGGCTTTCTTTGGCCCTTGGAGTCGAGTCACAATGCGCCGTTCCGCCCCTGCTGAGAGCTGCGCGGCCCCGCTGGCGAGGCCCAGGCTGTGCCGCCGCCACCGGGAGCAGAGCGGGTAGCTGGGCCTGGGGGCTGTTACCTTGGCTGCCAGCGCTCAGGTGCCCGCTTTCCAAAGTGGGCTCTATCTTGTCATCCCGTGCTCAGTGTCCCCATCTACACACCTGGATATTACCCACACTTAATCTTTCTGTGCTTCATTCCCCTGACCTTTAAAATGGTGATACGAATACCAGCTATCTCCCAGGAGCTAAGGGAAACCTAAGCTGCCTAGAGACGGTGCTCAGCATTTCTCTGGTAAGAGTTCAAGACCCCACTGACGGCTCTTGTGTGGGTCATTGCCAGTGGTGGCGAGGGGTAGAAATGGCCAATACTGAGGACACTTCTAGGTATCGGGGGCCGCATGGGCTTCTTCCAGCTGCCTCCAGGATGCTCTCACTGCAGCCCTCTCACTCTCTCTTACCTTGGTGAGCCCTCTGTTTCTGCACAAATCTCTTTTCTCCTGACTTTCCCTAAAGGCGCCAGTCTGAGGGCTCTGCTTCAGGCCTCCTCTTTTCTTCCTCTACTTTGCCCGGGCGGATGCATCTTTCTCTATGGATTCAACAGGTTTTCTGCTGTATTTCCAGCCTGGACTTCTGCCCTAGAAGAGGCCCGTACATGCATATTCGCCTGGATGTTGCCCAGGTTCCTCTAGCTCAGAGATCCACACAGAAGTCCGTGGCCTCTCCCTGGCCACCAAGTCCTTCCATCTCCCCAGGCTCCTGCAGGCAGTCCCTCCTGCTCTGGTCCCTGTTTTGGTGTGCAGCGCCACCACCCAGGGACCTAAGCCAGGGCACCCATCCTCATGACTCCTGTCTTCAGCCACCCAAGCTGAATAGCTACCAAGGCCTGCAGATTTGATGAATTCAACCTTTTCAAATGGGCCCCTTCCTCCCAGTTTCCCCAGCTGCTGCACTGGCCCACGTCCTCAGCAATGCTGCCTTCAGCAGCTGGTGTCTCTCTCTTGTTTCCTGGGTCCTGGGGCTGCCCTTTGGCCTCTCCTCCCTCTGAGGCTCAGGTGAACTTTCTGAGACCAGGTTAGAACCATGCCACTCCTAGATTTCAGTAACTATGTCATTCAGTTTCATGGAATGTAATTAATTGCATTCAATACCTATGACCATCTGTCCCTAGGTTATTTATTCACTCTCATCCCTAGGCCCATCCTCTACCATCAGCTACAAATTCCTGGGTTTTCTCTTCTGTAACTGCCTGGCAACTCCTCAGTGGGGCCTGGAGCCATCTTCTGAATGAATATATGAGGCAGCATTCCAAATATATTTGCTGTTTAATAAACTCAGGGTATCAGGAGAGAAAGGAGTAGGGGTACCCTGCTCTGCTCTCCCCAGCATGCGAGCCCCATGACTGCTGAGCAGAGCCCTGCAGATCTGCAAACCCAACCCCCATAAGGGATTTCCCACACCAGTTCTTGCTGGCCGTGCAAGTTCCGGGAGGCCTGAGGTATTCTCAGGAAGGGGCTTGGTTTCTCAGGACTTCTTTGAGGGCCAGGCAGCTAGCTCTGGGCACCTGAGGCAAGCCTTTTGACCTGCTCTTCACTCCTCCACCAAGACTGGAGCAGAAGAGGAGAGTGCCTGTGTCCCAGCTGAGCTTGCAGGTGGCCTGTGGCTGAGGTAGGATTTGTGGCTTGAGGCTGACTTGCGAGGTGGGTACTAGCTCTCTACTCTGTTAGCCTGGACCAGGCGCCCACTCTGCCCCTCTGCCTTTGTACGCCAAGAAGGAAGGGACTGACCTATGGTCAAGAACCTCATGAGCCTAGCTCTGTGACAGTGGCAGCCATTGCAAGCAGAACTCAGACTGATCTCATGGGAAATGGTGGCCTATGTCCCCTGCTTCAGAATCTAGAACAAAATAAGGTAAGTGTCTTTGAGTGTTAGAGAAGTTCTTTGCGAGTTTATCTACAAGATGTACCCATGAAAGTCATACATGTAAGTAGACCAAGGGAAACCATGGTGGGTAGAAAGGAAGGCCCTGAAGGAAAATAACCTGACTGCCTTTTCACGTCTCTGCTGCCATATCTAGTCTCAGCTTTTCTCCAGACTCCTGTTACCCAGACGTCTCTAAAGAGTATAAACCATGCTGGGGAGGGATGAACTTGGCCAGGAATGGGGCAAGAGGTTGGAGAAGATGAGGTATTTGCATTGGGTTTCAGAGGATGGGTAGGAGTTCCCTGGGAAAAGAAGAAGGAAAAACATTCACTGTAAAAATAATAACGTGCAAAATCAGTTTAAAAGCTACTAAATATGTTTAGCATGACTGGGGTCTGGGGAGTAATCAGGGGAGATGAAGACCCAGAGGATGAAGAGCTAGAAGTTATGGAGGCCGAGAAGCCTGGACGCTCTATAGTGCAGAGGGGCCTGAGCGGGTGGAGAAACTTTTCCTGTAGCAGTTTCAAGGCGCCTTGAACCCTGCCCTTTTGCCACTGGCCCCATGTCTGCCTCTCTTCCTCCCAGTGATTTCAAACAGGACCCATCGGAGTGAATGAACATCTCCAACTTTGAAACCTTTCTGAGAAAACAAACCATAAAGCCAAAACAAAGCAGAAAGCTGGGGATTTCACCCGGAGAAGCATGCCCAGACAAGCACCCAGCTCTGGATGGTCTGGGTGGGAACAGAGGGCTGACCAGGGCTGTTTGTGCTCATGCTGAGGAGCCCAGCCCCAGGGCTCTCCTTGGGGCTGCTTCTCCTTTTCAGTGGGGAAAGGAATCTCAAATATTTGTCATGGAAAGGAAATCTTGGCTGGCCTTAGAAATCACGGATAATTAAGAGATATGATTTATCATTGATGATGTTTCCCAGGCACAGCCAGTGTGTGAGTCAGTGTTTTTTAGGCTGTTTGGGGAGGCTCTGCTCGCACGTCAGAGGCCTCACTCTCTCATCGCTGGGACACCAGCACGGCCAGGGCAGAGGCCCCTGGTCTTCCAGAAACAGTTCCCGGGGCAGCCAGCCTGCCCTGCCAGGGGTAGGGGGCCTGCTGGGTGGAGACAGCACTGGCTTTGAAGCAAGACGGATCTGGGGTGAATTCCAGCCTCTGGTAGCACACTGGGTAATGACCTGAGGTTCAACAGCCTCAGTTTCCTTATTTGTAGTTGCCATGGAGGTTCTCCAATGGGGTGGTTTTGCCCCCTGGGGATGCCTAGCAATGTCTGAGGACCTCATTTTGCTTGTGGGAGATAGGTACTACTGGCCTCTGATGGGGAAGGGCCAGGGATGCTGCTAGAGAGCCTGCAATGGGCAGGACAGCCCCACAGCAAAGGGTTGTCTGGCCCTGGATGTCAGCGGTGCCCAGTCAAAAACAGCCTGAGTCAAAGCGATGATGTAGCTCTGGAGTCGTTGGGAAGGTCGGTGTGATCATGCCTCCGCACTGCCTGATACAGAGCAGGCCCCCTGGCTCGACGGCAGTATAAACAGTGGTAGCTACAATGATTTCTCTTGAAAGGCCTTAAGCCCACCAGTCTGGGGTAGTTAGTTGTGAAGGAGAGACACCAACTGGGAGAAGAATTGCTAAACAGGACCCATCCTCTCTAAAAACCTTTCCTTGCTACCTGCCTCCCTGTCTCCCTCTCCTTCCCTCTCCCTCCCTTCTTCCCTCCCTCTCCCTACCTTCCTCTCCTTTCTTCCTTCCTCACCCATTTACTGAGCACCTATTAGGAGCTAGGAGCCTGGGAATAGAAGTGAACAGAGCAAAAGGTTCCCATCCTCATAGAATTTTCACTCTGTGAATTTCCCACAAATGGATACAGCACACTATATATCAAATGGTAAAATAGAGCCTGGTAGGAAGCAGGGCCAGGGGTGGGCTGTGGGGTTCCTGCAGGCTCCCTGAGACCGTGGCATTTGAGCAGACAACTGGAGGAAGCGTGGGCAGGAGTCCAGCAGGTCAGCATCCTCCTCTGATCAGCTCCTCCCGCTGTCCTGAGGGCGGCGACAGTGCTTCTCAGGTGACCCAGCTGATGTGGGCTGAGGCGAGGGTCCTGGGCCAGCTCCTTAGGTGTGGAGCCTGGCAGGGAGATCAGCCCTGCCTGTTGGCCTGCCCTGCGGCTGGCCGTGAGGCTGTTTGCAGAAGGAAGGGTGGGAGTTTTCAGTTGATTAGGGTCCATGTGCTCAGGCGCTGGCCTGAAGGGAACCTGGCTGGGTGCCCAGGGGGTGAGCTGTTGGCTCTGGGCCTCCGTGAAGGGGGGATGGGGCCATTTGTACTCCACCCCCAGGCCCTGGCAGCCAGCTCAGGGCTGCCTGCCACAGCAGAGGCAAGGCCAGCTTCCAACTTCAGGAGGAGTGTGTCTGGAAGGGGGCCTTTGCCATGGCTTGGAGGGGAGTGAGAACATTAAAAAAAAAAAAAAAAAGACACCATCTCTTAACTACTTCCATCACAGGTTCCCAGGGCTTTTTTTCCATTGCCTAGTAGAGAGACTAAGGAAGAATCCACAGGGCTGTGTGTGTGTTGTGGTGGTGTGGTGGTGTGGGTGGGTGCAGAGGAGGGACAGGGGCTTGGGGTGCAATGCGGGCAGTCAAGCTAGCTCCATGTCATTAAACATATATTTCCGTTTAGCAGCCTTTGCTGAGTATCTCCTGTTTGGCCAGGACAGGATGAGACAATGGTGTGGCCTTAGAGCAGTGATGGGTGCAGAAGGGACCACACTGCCTTGTCCGTGGTAGTGGCCTGAATGCCTAGCACAGAGCTCTCTGTGCAGTCAGAGTGCATGGACACTTGGGGGATAAATATCAGAGGTTTATGGGCTAGTTGGGGAGAAAAGACAAGTGACAGGCACCATTCCTCTGTGATTGTCTGGGGTGGGTAGTTAAGGTGTCCTCGTTTGTGGAAACTGCCTGGCACCTGCAGCCTTCAAGGCCTATGAAATAGAACAGGCATTGAAATCACTCTGATGTGGTGCAGATTCTAACAGTGCCACTTACCAGCTGTGTGGTCAGTTACTTGATCTGAGCCTCAGTTTTCTCATCTGTAAAATGGGATCATAGCCCTCACCTCTTGGACTTGATACAATTATGTATGTTCAGTGTCTAGCAGAGTATCTGGACAGTGTAGGCAATTATAAATGACAGTTCTGGTTTTTTTGTTACTGCTTTATTCCTTGGATCTGGATTTTGGAGGCCCTTCCTCCCTAGAATATTCTACTGGCAGACAATGTATATTAGTGCCTTGCATTCGAATGGCCCTGGATGTTCCAAACCCTTTTGTGCTGACTCACTGATAACATTCATGATGTGCCCCTCTGCCCCTCCTCTTTCCTCTCCCCACCAACCCCACTCATCATCAATGCCACTTCCTTTATTCTTGTTCTGCATTTTCTCCCTGAACTGAATGCAGGGCCTTGGAAGCAATGATCCATCTCCATCTTCTTCCCCATGTCTGGGCAGCACTCTGGGGGCACAGTCTGGAAGCTGAAGGTGTGTCAACTTGGAGACCCACACCCTCCCTTTTCTGAAAGGCAGGAGCTATAGTGTTAACGAGCCTTAGAGTCAGACAGACTTAGTTCTAGTCCCAGTGGGGTCAATTTTTTCAAATTTCTGAGCCTCAGTTCTACAGTGTCTACAAAATGGGGCTAAGAAGATGTACTTTGCAGGGCTGGCATGAGATTAAATGAGATAATATAGCACCTAGTGCTGGCTGATTTTAACAAGGGCTAAGCTCCTCTGTCCCCCTGCCATAATTGCTCGAGAACCTGATAAGTTGCTTAATGATTTATCATTTTTGGAGCACCTACTGTGTCACCACCTCCCAGTACACAGTGACAAATCTGAGCAGATCCTGCCCTCAGGGAGCTCCAGCGCCGGGCCCAGTATCCTCTCCTTTCTGCATTGTGAGGATTAAGTGCCCTTTCCCAGGGCACAAGGAGTGACTTTGGGTGCATCCCAGCTCTGCCCAGCTGGGGCCAGGAGACAGGTAAAGAATGGGTGCTCTGGTTTACTAGGAGGAACTTTTCTCCAGAGAACAGGGCAGCAGTGGCCCAGGGTGCTGGGGGGACTCACATCTCTTGTTCTGGAGGTGAACAGGGCTTCATTCACAGAACTCTGGATGCAGGCTAAAGCTTGCCCCAAGTGCCCTGCAGAACAGCAAGGCTGGGCAGTTGAGCACAGTCAGCCCGGGGTGCACCTGTGTACCTGGTAAGACCTCCCCCTGCCCTCTCTTTGGAGCCCAGTTGGGGGCACCAGTGGCATCTGCTGGAAATATCTTGGTAGCAGGCATGGGCCAGGAATTCTGGGGAAAGGCCTTCAGAGTTGTAGGAAGTCCCTGGATAAAAAGTGGAATGTTCCAGAAAGTGTTTCACATTTTTCATTTTTTGTTTTTCTCTTTGATAGAAAAACCACGTGGTTAGATTTTCTTTGGTGGTTGTTTCCTTCTCCAAATGTGTGCTGGAATCTGGGAGTAGGCACTGCATGGCCTTTAATCAGAGTTTAGCAGAGGTCTTTGGGAGCATGTGAGGTAAAAAAAATTATGGGATGAGCTTGCAGTTCCAATAGAATCCCGCATATCAGGCAGTATCCTATGAATATTAGCAAATATATAAAATGATAATAATAGTGTCATATATCATGTGCTTACTATGTGCCAGCACTGTGCTCTTGTTTTTACATGCATTATCCCTTTTAATTCACACAACCGCAAGGGAAATATATTAATACCTATTTTAGCAGTGGGAAAACTAAGGATGCAAGGGGTTAAGTGGTCTCAAAACAACAGAGTTGGCATGCCAACTGAGTCTGAGCCCTGAGCCTGCTTGCTTAACCACTGAGCTACAAATGCTTGAAAGTATGGCTCAATCATTTGGTGAGAAGGGTCAGTAATGCTGGTATTTCCCATTTTGAGGTTCAAAGAAATAAAATGATTTGCCCAAGTCATACAAGAGAAAGCTTGGTAGAACTGGGACACCAGTCATTTTGGCGCTAGCCGCCTGTACAGTAGGGAGGTAGATGAAGATGCATTTGAACTGCAGCAGGACTAGGTGAGCAGTTCAGCGGTCCTTCGCTTTGCGGCTCCCAGGAGCTCCTGTCTGCCAGGGCAAAAAACAACTTGGGAGCAGCCTTCTCCATCTCCACGATCCAGTGTCCTCTCTGCACCCACCCTCTGAAATCTTACTTCATGCCCCCACTCCAGCCTCACACAAAGGGTGACTCTGCCTTTGGAGCCCCCATGGTAGGCTCCTAAGGCACGCCACACATCGTGATGACCTGCTTTCACTCTTACCCTCCACACACATGCACATAGCACAGCAGAGGAGTCTCCAGAGAGCTCAGCTCCTCTGGGGGCAGAGACCAGCTGAGGCAGATCCGTCTCTTCACCCTGCTCCCAGCACAGAGCTGGCACACAGCACACTCTCACACGTGCTTAGAGAACAAGTAGACAAAGGAGTGAATCAGGGGGTGAGTGTGTGTATGTGAGTGAATGAGCGGGTGTGAACCAGCCCTCCTCTTCCAACACCTGGCCAGGGCCTTTTGCCATCTGCAGGTTCAAACTCTGGGAGGGTGGGGTGAGGGGAGAAGGGGTGAGTGCTGGATCCTTTACCAAAAGCCTTTGTTTCCTCTTAGAAAGGTAACAATGAAAATTTGCATCTTCATTTACAGTTCACAAACCACAGGAGCAGGTGCCATCTCATTTCCCTGCATGAAGGAGAAGGGAGATGAGGTAAGGTAGTAAGTACCCAAATGCAAAGTGGGTGCTGGACAAACATAAGGTTGCTTTTCTTTCTAGCTCAGGACACCCACACGGTGTGGGAGAGACAGTCTTAGGATCCAAGAAGGCAGCCAGGACCTGGAGCCCATTTGGCTGCTAGAGGCCCTCTCCTACTTTGCCATCCCGGAGTGGCCAGGAGAACTCCTGGGAACCTGGAGGGAAGGGAGGAGATGACCAGCACTGGGCTGGAGGGTCTGCTGGGTTCCAGCCTTGGGGCCAATTTCTCATGAATCTGCAAAACCATCCTGGGAAGAAAGGATTATGATCTTTCCTTTCTCGGTAGTGCTCCCTCACTCCCTCACCTACTCAGTGAAGATCTGAGAGGCTAAGTGGCTTGCCCAAGGCCACTCTACCTGAAATTCTAAAAGCACTGTAAACTTCATTTTATCCTCTCCTTTCTAAGAGGCTGTCTCTCCTTTTCTCTGCCTGGTAACATCCAGTGAGCAGAAGAGAAGTGTGTTCAGGCTTAGGAGCACAGAGAACATGTGCATTGTGAATTTGTATCAGTTAGCTTTTCCTGTGTAACAAACCAGCCCCAAACATAGTGACATTTATCATTTAAAAAATGGTTTTATGGCTGACTGAGTTATTCTTCTAGTCTGAACCAGCTTTGCTATTGTTGGATCGTCTAGGATGGTGTTACCCACCTTTCTGGGGCTTTAGCTGGGGTCCCTTTCCATGTGGGCCTTATCCTCAAGGAGTCTAGAGGGGCTTTTAGACTCGGTGGCAGAAAGAGCCAGCAGCAAGAAAGGGCAAGCCTCATGCACAGCGCTATTCAAACCTTTGCTTGCCCTGTGTTTGCTAATGTCCTATTGGCCAAAGATAGTCACACTGCTAACTGAAATTCAAGTGGTAGAGAAATCAGCTCCACTTCTTAGGGGAAGGAGCTGCAAGTGTCATTGAAGGAATGGGAAGAATTTGTGGGTGGGAAATCCATTGGTACATATGGCAGGCAGTGGTAAACAGGAGACTGAAGAGACAGAGGCACATCCCGATGGGCCTTGAATGCCAAGTAAATGGGTTTCAACTTTATTCCTTAAGCGATAGGAGTTCATGAAGGGATTTGAGTATGGGAATGAGTACGGGGCCACATCTGCATTTTAGAAAGCATATTCTGGTGGCTGTGAGAAGGCTGGATTGGAAGGAGGTAAGATTCAGTGCAAAGAACCTAGCAGGTCATCCATAATTCAGGAAGCCAACTCCTGAGCTGTGTCACTGAGCCCCTTGAAGATAGGGCTGTGATTTGCTTGTGTTTTTAGCTCAAGTGTCCAGCACAGTGCCTGGCTTGAAGTAGGCAGTTAAGGCAGACTCCAGCGAATGTTGGCGAACAAAGTATGGGTTGGCAGCTCCTTTAGAGGTAGAATCCCCAGGGCTTTCCTGATAGGCAGCAATGGACAGGGAGAAGAATGAGGTGGAGTTCAGTGTTCAGGGATTGGCTCATTTCAGCCAAAGAGAAGGAGGATGGATGCCTAGTCAGAAACTAGTCACAGGGAATTAGGACACACACCTCCCTGTCCATCTTCTGTCATCTCTTTCATGCCAGGAAGGCCTTTCATTTGACCTTGGGTAACTTGCTTCATTCACCTGGGCCTTCCTTCCCACTTCTGTAAAATAGGGTGGTAACTCCAGGTACCAGGCAATGGTAAGACTGGGCTCTCAGGTCTCTGTGAGGGGCCTGCACGTGGAGAGCAGCCATTACTGACGCCGGCTTATCGCATTGAGTGCCGTTGGACAGAACTGCCCATGTCAAGGGCAGGCGAGGTGTGTTGCAGGAGGTTACTTTTCCCTAGTGGAGAAGTCTTCCTTTGGGACTGCCTGGCAGTGATGCTCGGTGCTGTTGCCATTCTGCATTTTCAAAGTACGTTAGTCTCCCTAATGAGATAATCTACTTAAAGTCCTGGTGTTGTCAAGTGCTATTACGGCCATTTCCCAGATAATGGATGTCCCATTGAAGGTGGTAGTGATTAGCACGGGAGGTCTTGGCAGAGGCTAGGACAGAACCTGGAAGTCTGAACTCTGCCCTCTAGGTCATGGCCTTTCTCCAGGATGAGCTCCAGGACAGGCTTCTCAGGTTTACTCAACTACAAAGCTAACCAGCTTTTCGGAGTCCTTTCTCTCCCGCAGCCATCTTTGTGTAAAAAGCTGAAAAGCAAATGTTTCAATTAATGAAAAAGCTGTTCCATAAAAGGGATTTGTATGAGATCAAAAGGGTTTATAACTGGGACAGGGCTGTGAGCTTTGAATGTTATTTTTTCTGGCATGTGCTGTAATTAATATATACGTTGAACATTATGTATAATGTGCATATTAGTGACCCAATGTGCAATTCGTATGTTAATGCTATTAATTACGTATTACCTAGGCTGCTTAATGAACATTACATAGGTTTTTAATGAGTGTAGTTATTATAATTGAATCCAATTATATTCCTGCTATGCATATGAAGTCAATAGAATAGCTATACTCCACAGGGCCTAGACTAAAGGAAACAGGTGTTTGTAGTGAGGGCAGCTCGTAAACTGGAGCAAGGGGAAGGGAGAAGCCGAGGGCCAGGGATGTCTTCCTTGGCTGGGCCCTTTGAGGCTGGACAGTGGTATACAAAGCAGGGTAAACAGCAGGCAGTGTATGCACAAAGACAGGATCTCCTGCCACCTCTTTGCTGTGGGTTTGGGATGGGCGCAGGCCTGGGGCCCCGAAGCCAGTCACACCCGCACTGTAACAGGACACTTTCCTCCTGGCTGACCCAAAGCTGGAGAGTGGTTGCATCACTTCCTCTGGCACTGCGGAGACCACGTGACTTAGGCGTCTGCTGGCCAGGGGTGCTGGCACTGGAGTTCCGGGCCCAGAATTGCTGCTTGTCTCCCGAGTCTGTGTCTGCCTCAGAGAGGCAGAGCCGGGGTAGCCGCTCCTTAGCTGGGTGCTCATGCCCTCCAGAAGGGGCAGCCCTGTGTGCGCAGAGCACTGGGTACCAAGAGGCCTGGGCATTTAGGATACGTACCTTCCTAGGAGGAGAAAAGAGAGATGGCTTAGCTCCAATGGGCATCTGCCCCGGGCTAGGTATTGTGCATGGTACCTCTATAATCTTCACAGGGAAAGAGACAGGATGTTCCCAGTAGGTGGAAAGGATACTAAACCTCAAGAGAGGTCAGAAACTTCCCAAGGTCTCTCACCCGCCTCTCTCTCACACTCATGTACATGCAGGTAGCTGAAGGTGGGATCAAAATTTGAGCCCAGGCCTGTCTTACTCCCAAGGTGACAGCATCCAGTGACCTTGTCTTGATGTAACTTTGTGGTCCTTTTTGCCTGTTTTTTCACTTTTGAAAATCTATAATATTCAACAATTTAAAAAATTTTTTAATTGAGGTGAATTGACATATAACATCTTAGTTTCATATGCATAACATCATGATTTGATATCTGTACATAGTGCAAAACAATGAGTGCAATAACATCCATCATGACGCCAGTTTTAAAATTTTTTCTTGTGATGAGAACTCTTAAGATTTATTCTCTTACTTTTAAATATGCAATAGAGTATTAATAACTATAGTCAACATGCTGTACACTGCATCTCCATGACTTATTTATTTTATAACCAGAAGGCTGAACCCTTTGACCCCCTTCACCCATTGCACCCTATCCCCCCACTGCCCCCTGCAACCACCAGTCTGTTCTCTGTTTCTATGAGCTTGGTTTTTCTTTTTTAGATTCCACATATACATGACATCATATAGTATTTGTCTTTCTTCATCTGATTTATTTCACTCAGCATAATGCCCTTGAAGTCCACCCAGGTTGTTGCAAGAGGTCCTTTTTATGGCTGAGTAATATTTTATCCATTCATCCATCAGTCCTGTTTTCAAAGGCCACCCTAGAAGTTTGTGTTGAGATAATGATGGAAGGAAAAGCTAGGCACAGACAGCAGGATAGAGAGAAAAGAAAAGAAGAGGAAAGGAATGATTAAAAAAAAAAAATCACAGGGAGAGAACTTCATTTTTCCAGTAAAACATGCAAAGTATAGATTTGCATGTCTACTCTTCTGTCACTCTCAATGACTGCCAATTTGCTAATGTTAGGCTGGCCAGGAATATACTTTCTATTTAGAAAGCGAGCACAGCCAGATTTGGGCCCAGGCCTGGGGACTGACTCACTTTTGCTGGGATGACACATCCAGCGTGCAGGTTTCACAATTTTCAGAAACACCAGATTTATTTCTGTCGATGCCCAGAGCTCACATCGCTGTCCACCTAAGGCCACACACTGAGGTGCTGCTATTTTTTTCCCTGGGGCCTAAATGGATGGGAAGACTTCCTATGCCTGAAACATCACCCTCATTTGTAAGGAGAGAAAGTCTGGCCAAGAACTGCTGTGTTTTTAACCAGAATTTGGCTGCCTTTCAACGGCTGCCATGCCAAGTCTGTACCAACCAGAGAGATGGCTGTGAGTGCAGAGGGGGTTTGAGACTTGAAAACAGGGCAAAAAAGAAAGAAAGAAAGAAAATTAAAAAAAAAAAATGCAGAGAACAGAGAGGGGAGGAGAGAATTGAGGGTTCATTAAGTTTGGAGTTCAGGGAAGGAGAAGGAAGAGAGGGAATTTATAAGAGAAAGACAGCAAGGGAGATAATGAAGGAAGGGCCAGGAGGGAGGGAGGCAGATAACTCCTTTTAGCCAATCTGCTACTACGTGAGTGCCAAGCATTGTTTGGGGTGCTTCCCCATAGTTCCTCCATTAATTCTCAGAACTACTTTGTGGATAAGCATTACTAACCCTCATTATTTCTAATGAGGAAGTAGGGGGCTCAGGATGTGGAATACCACGTGCTAGTTTACACCCACAGTACAAGTCAGAGAGAGGATTTGAACCCCTGGCTCTCTAGCTCTTTAAGGCCTGGAGGGCTCTGCTGGTGATCAAAGGGCATGATGGGCAGCCTGGGATCTAGATGGCCCTTGACAGCACCCTCTAAAGGGGTTGTTTACACACTTAGACATTAAGTGATTTAGACTCCAAGGGCCTGCCACATACACAAGGCTTGGGATTCAGAGCTATCTGGAAACTTTCTCTGGAGTAAACAAAAACAACCACTGCAACTATTTTGCCAACAAATCTCTCTCCAAAAAGAAAAGGAAAGGAAAAGGGAAAGTGATGCTATTTTTTCCCCCTCCAAAGTAAAGGTTACAACAACATTTTCTCTGCGCTGATTCGAGAGCAGCCAGCAGACATGTCTCTGGTAACCATCTCCATGTGTCCATGTGGAAAGTACCTCGCAGTGACTAAGCATGAGTCAAGGTGATTCACTTGTCACTTTGCTTGGGGACTTTGGTCTTGTTCTGGCAGCCACGGAGTGTTTTCATTGGCTTCCCACCCAGCCCTCCTCCCACACCGGGCCACCGGCCTGAGGGTGTACCCCTTTCTCTGCTCACAGGGGCAGGCAGTGGAAGGCTCTCTCTGGACCCCTATCAGGCCTTCTAGGAAGTCTTAGCTGCTAACTTCCTCTGCAGCTGCTGAGGCTGGGGTCCAAGGCAGTGTCTGAAATGAAGGGGAGTTCATTTACTGGGAGTCCAGGTGACGCTGGGAGCTTTCTCTTAGGTCGCATTCTCCCTCACAGTAATCCAGGGGGCACGTGTTGCTTTCCTTCCTCATAGAAAATGAGGACCCAACAGGGAAACAGGCCTGTGCATGCACACCCATGTGGCCTAAGAACACAGGGCTGCTGAAGGGCTGCAAGCAGGCTCCAGGAGGCCACAGGAGGGCCCAAATGGGACCAGCCTCTTCCCAGGGTCATTCTGCCTGATCATTCTTTTTAAATCTGAACTTTTAATTGAAATAACATTGTCTTAAGCCTTTGGGGTTCCTGTGACAGAGACTGGGTGGCTTAAACAACAGAAACTTTTTTCTCATGGTTCAGGGGGCTGGAAGTCCAAGATCAGAGTGTCAGTAGGCTTGGTGTCCGGTGAATGCCTGTGTCCTGGCTCATTGATGGCTGTCTTCTCGCTGTGGAGAAAGGCGTGCAGGAGCCCTCTGGGGTCACTTTTATAAGGGCACTAATCTCAGTCCCCTCTCCATGGCCCTGCCTCCAAATGTCACATGAGGGATTATTTTTCAGCACGTGAGTTCTTGGAGACACAAACTGAATGTTTATTGAGTCTTTAGCACGTATAAACTTAGGAAAGGACGCACATCATGAGTATATAGCTTGGTACATTTTCACTAACTTAATGTAGCCTGTACCCAACTCCTGAACTGAGAGATGACATCACCTGTGGCAGCCTGCCTCCCGGACGGCTGCCCTCAGGGCCGTCCTTCTCCGTACATGCACGACTATCCCCAGAGAAATGGTGTCTCTCCCTCCCTTTCCCCTTAAATCTGGGCTGGCATTACTGATTTCTTTGACCAGTAGAGTTAAGTGGAAATTATGCCAAGGATACATTATAAGAAACCTTGGGCTTTCTACAGGGGTCTCTTGAAAACTGTCTGGGAGCTCTGAACCACTGTGTATGAAGTCTAGCTACTTTGAGACCGCCGTGTTGGGATGGCCGTGTATAGACATTCCTGTCAAGAGTTCTGGAGGAGCCCAGACTTCCAGGGATCCCTGCCAAAGCACTAACCTTGTTGGGACAGCTTTCTTGGACCCTACCGACCAGAGTACCTGCCAGCTGAAGACCACTCGGTGACCTCCATCAAAACCACGTGGGGCAAAGAATCACCCAGCTCAGCCCTGCCTGAATGAGATTTAAAGGAGTGGTTATTGTTTTATGCCCTAAGTTTTGGGGTAATATATTAGCCCAAATAGATAATCAAACATTATCAATCACTCTAGAAGCCTCCAGGTGACCCCCTCCAGTCACAATATTCCTGCCAATGGTATCCATTCTTCTGACTCTATACTATAGATCAGTTCTGACGGTCTTTATAGTTTCTATCAATGTAATTATGCAATATGTCCTGTGTGTGTGTGTGTGTGTGTGTGTGTGTGGTTTCTTTGGCTCAATATTATGTTTATGACATTTTTTCTTCATGTTGCTTAGAGCTACAGATCATCATTCTCGTTGCTGTATTCCATTGTGTGACTACATTTATTTATCCACTCTACTGTTGGTAGACATTTGTGTTGTTTCTATCTTTGGGCTATAATGAGTAGCATTGTTATGAATATCCTAGTGCACACATTTCTGTTGGATATACACCCAGGAGAGGCACTGCTGGGGAGTGGCTCTATTGCCACACATGTTTTCAAAGTGGTTATACCAAGCGACACCCTCACCAACAGTGTTTGATGATTGTTCAATTTCTCCTTAGAACTTGCTACCTACTGTCTTCTCATTTTGTGTTAGAGAATTGTATACAATTTTATAGCATGCAGTACAGAGCAGGGCTATCCACTTGCTACCAGGGCATCTGGGACATGCAGGCTAAAAGCAGAAAACCCAGTTCTGTTGACCAGATGGGAACAAACGTGACAACTGTTCGTTCACATCCAAAGGAAGGCTGCTGGGCTCCTCTTCCACTTTCCTCTTTCATCTGGAGCATGTCTGCTTTGTAACTCAGGCTCACTGAAGATGTGGTGGAGGAACTGATTGGGGTTCTGACAGTTTTCTTCATTCTTGGGCTCTGAGTCATCTCCAGGGCATGGGGCAATTGGGAGAAGGTGAAGCAGAGCATGGCAATTGGGTTTATTTTAGGGCAATTGGGTTTATATCCCATGGCTGGGCCATAAAAACCTGCTCAGGGCATTTGCAAATTCTCCCTGTCATGACTCACAAGTTTGTGCCTCCTAATTGATGTGAGTGGGCACACTGAACTCAAAATTACAAGGAAAAAAACAAGATTGGGCTGATTTGGACAGATACATTGGGCTTATGGCAAGTAGACAAAGTGTGGTTCTCTTGGAGCCAACTTGCTGTAAGTCCAGGGGAATCACAGATTTTGAAAAATGGCAGAAACTGGGTGTCAGGGTTCATGTTTTGTGTCAGTTTGGTGAGGCTGTACCACCCAAATACTCATCTAGGTGTTACTGTGAATGTCGTTTGTAGATGTGGTTAGTTGACTGTATGTAAAGGAAACTGTTCTTGCTTATATGGGGGGCCTCATCCAATCAGGTGAAGGCCTTCAGAGTCAAAAGTAAGATTTCCTGGAGAAGAAGAAATCCTCACTCAAGAGAGTGGCATCACTTCCTGCTCGAGTACCTAGCCAGCCCTATGGATTTCAGAATATATGTGTGTGTATACATGTATACACACACGTATGTGAGTGTGTGTGTTGTATCTATATACACAGATAGATGGATGGATGGATATATAGATAAATAGATACTGTTGGCTTTGTTTTTCTGGAGGACCCTGACTGGTACATATGGTATAAATGAAATCAAGCAAACCCCCCAAAATTCACAGATTTTGTTAAGAGGCCAGGTTACCTTAAATTTTTATAATGTCCTTAGAGTGGGCTCCTGAGGGTGGGTCTGTTTATTAGGTACCTGTCCTCGTCCACCTGACTCAATTGTAAGATGAATGAAACTGAAAACCGCACTATGGCTACTCAGGGAATGTTCTGAGTGATCCTCTGAGGTGTCTATTGAATCCTGTGACCAAACTCTGGACCGTGGTTAGCCCCCATCTATTGCTGTAAAAATTCATCTTCTTTCATAATTAGACTAAACTATAGCTGAAAGTAACTCCCTGTGATGAAATGTGGAGTCAGAATTGAGGAGTCCCCCATGGCTATCTGTGCTCTCATAACCCATTCAGTCTGAAAATACCAACATTGTCACTGGCTTATTTAGATTTTGCAGTGACCGAAACTAGACGTATAATGATGGTCTTCTGTTTTTTGCTCTTTCATAAATAAAAGTCAGTGAGAGTATTATTAAAGCAACATTTGTATTAATTATTTAAAAAACATTATTTCTGAATAAATAACTGGTTACTTTTGCTACAAAATAATCATCGTGGCCCCATATGTGGATTTCTGAGGTGTAGCTCATGATGCCAAAGTGAAAACCAAACTGGTCAACCTCAGATGTTTCTGCACCGGATGTGAGGGTCTCAGCCTCTGATAACCTGGCAGTACAACCCTGGATGGGTCACTTAGCCCTTCTGCACCTGAGTTAGATAAATGCCAGAGCAGGGAGGAACTTACGAGGTCATCTCATTTTGACAATTGACATTGGCATATTTGACATCTCATAGCATATTTCCTCACAGAAATAGAAAGCATTAAACCTCACTAAGAGATCTGTGTGCCAGATCCTGTGCATCTGGGCATCAGTTCATGGACTCTAATGCTTCTAGCTCCTTTTTAAAAAAAGTGACAATTGCCATTTAATTTTATTACTAAATTCTGGGTAGCCTCACTTTTACTTATTGTCTGCCTTCCTGGGAGAACTTTTATATACAGGTCAATATTGAGATGCCTTAAATACCCTATGATTTGCATCTACACAGATTCATAAGATACATTTGTTGACATCAGAGTATGTTTTGCTGCAGAAGCAGGACCAAGAGCAGGCTCGGTCTGCTGCGAAAGCATTCTAATCAGGCCATGCCTCTCTGTGTTCCCGTTAACACATTTTTCTCATGCTGGCAGGACACTTTTACGAAACCTCATAGGAGATTATATTATTCTCCTCATGAACAACCTGCCAAAACCCCCATTTCCTATGGGACAAAACTCAGACTCCTTGGCTTGACATCCGTGGACCCCCTGGGCCATACACGGCCCTGCTTCCCTTTGCATCTGTACTCTCACCAGCCTCACCTTAAACATGTGACCATTTAGCAACATGCAGAATGAAGCTCTTCCTTGCCTGATTTCTCCCAGCTAGTTCTCTCCTGGTCCTCATCTGTGCTATTGCCCTTGTCTTCCCCCTTGTCTTCCCTTCTACCTGGTAGTGCCTCTTTTAAGAGCCAGCTCACGTATCACTTCCTCATTAAACGCCCCCTGGAGTTCCTGGGAAGACCACTTTGCCCCTAACTTACTCCTGCCTCAGGTTTCATGGATGTCAATGACAGTCCTTATCATGCTGCACTGACTTAGTCTTTGTTTTGTTTGGGTTTTTTTGTACATCAGCTTTCCCCTTTAGCTCACTTTGGATAGAGCCTGAGTCTTGTTTCCAGTGTGTCTCCATGACCCAGCCCAAAGCCTGGCACAGATTAGAGGCTCAGGATACCAGCTGAAGAATAAATTAATGATAAGTATATTTATTCTCTTGTTCACCTATGCAGCAAAACTTTATTGAGTGTCTCCTTTGAAGCAGGCATACCAATGGTGAGAAAAGCAGTATGGCTCTGTTTCTGAAAGAGCTGACAGTCTGAGAGGAGGAACAGACTTAAGTTAATGTGCACATCCACATCCAGGTGGAGTGGGTCACTGCTGGGTAAGCCCTGGTGCTTGTTCCCCTTGGCCATGCTGGTGTGGGGCTGCCATGCTCACCAGCACATGGAGACAGCTACCTTTGTGACTGTAAGCTGCTGAGATCTGGGAGCTGTTTGTTACTGAAGCATCACCCAGTCTATCCTACCTCATACTCAGCCTCTGCTTTAAGTTCTTCTTAAAGGCTGGGAAAGGGTCCTGTCCTGGAATGCTAGCTTGTGCTCTGGGAAAACAAGTCTTGTTTTGAGGTTCCCAGCTACCCTTCAGTTTCTCACTGTGACAGCCAGAATCTGAATCCAGGAGCCAGGGCCTCTGTCCATTTGGCTCAAGAGAGAACCCATTGGAAGTGACCCTCTCAGTGTCACTGCAGACTTGCTCCAGGGAGGTAAAATCTGGCTGACGTCTGGTAAAGGGCTCGTAACCTTGGCCAGAGGTCAAGACATGCTCTGTCCTTGGGAGGGAAGTTCAGGAGGCCTCCCGCACCCTGGTCTCCCAGGACTTAATGTCTCTATATACAGGGGCTGAGACCAAGATACCAAGGTCAACACCCCTGAGTGGCAGCAATGGGCAAGCTTGCTTTGGCCTGGAGTATCAGTGTGAATGGCTCATTCTGCATTTCTCTCTGACTGTGGAAACCTGGCCCCTGGACTGTGTGTGTGTGTGTGTGTGTGTGTGGGTGGGTGGGTGTTTCCACAGAATAATCCTCTGAGATTTGTCTTATCATTCTATCTCACAAAATGGAAACTGAGGTGCAAGAGAGGCTAAAGAACGGACACCAATGTTGTGGACTATTTAGCTGAATAGCTAGAATTTAGAAAGAGCTCTTTCCACTACCACATAATTGTAGAAGTGTGCTTCAGCAAATACTTGTCCGGAGTATCCCTGTGGCAGGTGCTGTGTGAGCACCAGGCGTGAGTGTGAACAAAGCTTCTCCCTGCCCTCGATGGACTTCCCACTTGCTGGGGACCCAGGCACCTAAATGGGCTATTACAGCAGGCAGTGAAAATGCCACATGTGGAGAGCACTGGGCAGGGGCTGGCGGAGATGGCTGCCTGGAGGACAGGCTGAGACTGAAGGGTGAGGGGGAGTTTCCTAGGCAGCTACAAAGAGGAGGGAAGGGAAGGACTACAGGACTTGATGGGGAACTCAAAATCTAGCTGGTATGATGGGGAGCTGTAAGCGGGGAATTTAAAATGTGCAAGAAACCTGTAGCTCTCCGAATTCTGTGGGGGCCTTGAATAATTGAGATAATTGTAGCCTGTCTTCCTTTGCTTCACATCAAAGTCACCCCTTCTCAGCAGCTCCCTAAGTCACTGAGGATGCTGGCGCAGGGCCACTGGCCACCACCCCAGCTGGACTGGCACAGGCTGGTGTGAGGCCTCTGATGGCGGTGCCTGAGGGCATTAAGTGCATTCCTGCTGGGGCGGCTCTAGTGAGACTGACAACCCCCAGGGCTCTCCATGGAGCCCTGTTTTACAGGGGCAGGTCATTGGCTTTGTTTGCAGGAGGTACCTGTTACACGCTGTGCTCGTCCCCTTAAATATATCTCACATGACTCCCCTAGTTACCCAAGGGGAAGACCATATCCCTCCCAGTTTTCAGGGAAACTTGGCCTTACGAGGCGTTCCGTGGCTTGTCTTGGGTGGCAAACCTGCGCTCAGGTGCGCTCCTGTGAATTTCAGTTAGGGTCAAGGTTGGAAGGAATCATCTATAAAACGGGTGTATTTAACGTCCCTTAGGTTTCCTGAGAAACTGAAACCCATGCCCGAGCCCTTGGGTGGGCCTGGCATTTCCCTGACCGCCTTCTCGGGGGACTTGGTGGGCTCCTTGCTGACTTCCTGCTCCCGGGGCCCCCAGGCCGGGCCGCGGCCCCGTCCTGGCCTGGGAGCAGGGGTGGGGCAGACACGGTCACCCCTGCTTATGTTTGCTCCTGACCTTTAACCCACCCAAGGAATGACTGCCTTTTGGAGCAGGCTTCCCCAGAATGGAGGGAGGAAGGACAGAAAGGATGCAAATGAGGAAGTGGTTCAACAAGGAGGAGCGCGCTGAGGAGCCGAGTCCCTCAGAGCGGGCGGGGGCCTCAGGGAGCCGAGCTGGGGGGCCGGGCCGGGCCGGGGGCCCCGGGAGCCCCGGGAGCGGGAAGTCGGCGAGGAGCCCCGGCAGGTGCTGTGTTTTGGTTCTGCTTTCGGAAGCACAGCGGCGGTTTGGCTGCGACATTCAAAGACCTGAAAATATGGAAGCAGGCTTTGGGGAAGAGGAGCCCTGAGAACAGCGGCCGTGAATACGGGAAGTGCCGAGTGGAGGGCCCTTCGGCAGTCACGGCGCCTTCCCGGAGCCTGTCAGTCCCCAAGGGGAGGACGTCTGGTTCCAGGCCTGCTGGGTCGCCCGCTTGCTTCTGTCTTTTGCCCGGCGTTTTCACTCCAGGCTTGTCTGTATCAGCTTAGTATACTTTACAAACCGTGAGAGGCCATAAAAGAAAAGTTGCTATTCATCATATTGGTTGTGTATTCATTTGGCATGATTTATCCGGACCTTACCTGTAACAGGTCCTGGACTTCAGAGATGAACTGGAGCTTCCTGCCTGATGAAATCATGTGATGTAGTGTGACCAGCAGCCTAAGGAGGCATGAACACTGAGCTCTGGAGCCCAAAGAAGGGAGAGGCCAGGCCGAAGGGTTGCAGGTGCTGAGAAGGGATGGAGATCTGGGCACCATCAGGGGGGAGCCAGGAGCGGGCAGAGGTGGGATCAAGAAGGTAACGGGGGCGTGAATGCCAGGCTGGGGAACTTGAATGTTATTCCAGAGACATTGGGACGTATGGAAGGTGTGTATGCAAAAGGTTAATGGATCTTAGTACTACATTTCAGTATACTGAATTTATAATAGTGATAATAAATAATAGTATTAACTACAAATAATGATGGTAATACAAACGACAAATCTGTCATATCTAAGGTAATGGGGTGCTACTCCCATGTTTATGTTGCATTATTCACGCCTCCATCTTAGTGTACTGGAAGGAGAGATTCTCCTGTTGGCTTTGAGGAAGCAAACTGCCACATTGTGAACTGCCTATGCACAGGGCCCAGTCAGGGAACTCAGTCACTTCTAGGACCTGTGGCTGGTTTCCAGCCAATAGTTACGGAAAGCAGGGGTCCTGAGTCCTATATCCTCCAGGAAATGAATCCTGGCAACATCCTGAATGAGATTGCAAACAGTCTTCTCCCTTCAGCCTTCAGATGAGAACACAGCCCAGCTGGCTCCTTGATTGCTGCCTTGTGAGACCCTGAACAGCTAAGTCATGCCAGGACTCCTGACCTGAGAAATTATGAGATAAAGGTGTGTGCATTTTAAGCTGCCAGTTTTGTGGCAGTCTGTTCCAGAGAAATGAATAACTAATACAGGTTCCTCTAACAAGTAAGCAGCACAGGAATCTGCTTCTAGCAGCCTCTAGTTAATGTGATGGATTGTAGAGCCACAGGCATGCCTGTTTTATAAGATGATATCCCCTGCAGCTGCTCACACAGTGGAATTTAAGAGAAACAGACAGTATTGCCCCACCATCTGCTCCAGCCCCTACCAACCCCCCACTGTAAATCGACTATTAGAATGTAAACCTTCTAGAGCAGGGCAGGTAAGGGGATGAACAAGAGCTCAGAGTCAAATAGGCCTGGTGCCAAATCACTGTGCCACCATGCAGTATTGCTCATGTTCACCTTTCTGAGACACATCTATAATATGGTGTTAATCAACTTAGATTGACCAAGAGGCTTAAAAGAAATTCGCTGTGTAAGTCTCGTTAAAGTCATTTAGCAGAATGTCTGGAACACGGTAGATATGCACAAAAACATTTTCTTCTTTTTCAGTCTCTTGCTCAGAATCCAGTTTTGGAGCACCTACTATGTGGCATGGCACACAATGTCACCTACTGTATGTCACTCTGGTGGTAAATCCTTCATCTTGGACTCCTTTGTTCCAAGTGACCCCTGTGCCTCCTACTTATCCTTGCTTTTCCAGAGGGAGCAGAAGGTTGAAAAAGAAACAATAAGTATTGATCCATGTGGAAGTGAGTTGCCACTCTCACCGCCTGCCCTCTATGTTCCAGCCATGTTGTCTCCTAAATGAAAGATGTTATTTGAGTACAGGCGGTTCATTTGGGAGGAGACCCCAGGAAACACTTATAGGAAGGAAATCTGAGACAGCGAGGGCAAGGAAGTATTATTGTTATGGGTGAGCAGTGCTCAGCCCTGCCGGGGAATACTGGGTGACAGTGTGGAACTTGACCTGGGGCTCCCACTCAAGAAGCCAGAACCCTGGGCTGTTTATCCACAACACCCATCATCCTTGTCTGAGGGCTGCTCCCGGGAGCATTCACTCTTCATCCCTCTGTCTTGCCCTGCACGTGAGCCACATGTACTCCAACGACCCAGTAAAAGGAAAGCCACTTGTCCACATCACACTGAGCAGCTCTGGTGTGCAGAGGTTAATGCTGAGGGTGTACGGGAAGGGCTTCCATCAGGACAGTTCCAGGAGTCACACTCTGTACCTCTCAGAGTTGTGAGGTAAATGGTGTAATGCCTGGCACATGGTAGGTACCTGACAAATATAGTTTTCTTTTTTAAAAAAAATCAATACTTTCCCCAAAGGTTTGTGGGAAACTCACAAAAGGGGGTGTTAGGAGCCCTGACTACTTTGCCGAGGGTGGGGCAGTGGGCAGGACTGAGAATGCAGATGGGGTCCTGGGCCTCTGCACCCTCATACACCCTACAGCCACGCACCCTGGGGCCCCACACTTGTCCTCTTTGGACATTAGTTTCCCCACAAAGGGAGGACCAGGCTGTATCTCAGTGATCTTGTCTGGCCCACATGTTCTGTCCCCATGGGTGTGAGAACCGCACTGGCCCCCAGGGAGGGAGACATCCATGCAGCAGCCACGTGGAGGAAAGCACGCAAGCGCTAGAGACTGACAGCTGTGATCCTAGTTCAGCCATTTTCGAGCAGTGGGCCCTTAGGAAAGCCTACTTTTCTCTGCCTCAATCTCCACATCTGTAAAATGGGGATAATAACCTTTATCTCCATGTGCATTTGGAGGATTACATTGGAGAGCAAATACAGTTGATTGTCATTTTTCACAATAGTTGTCTTCTATAAAGTTACCCAAATTAGCAAAGACCGAGCTGTTGCTACTAAAGGAGACAAAAGGTAAGTGACTGTGAGCCTCTGGGACAGTGTTTTCATCAGACCATCCGTGTGTGACCTTGTAGGTGTGTTTCTGTTCAGAAACACCTCATTTAATATATATTGTTGATTCGTTAGCATTGAACGGTAACAGCACTTTAACTCAGGCCTGGATAAAGCTCATCTAACGTATGCATTTTCTCTGCAAGGCACCTCACAGCCTGCTTGTGCTGAGTCACACCAGGCAGCACCTCAGCACTGTGCCTGGGGGTCATTTTAAACATCAAAATTATCAACAAACCCCCAGAGACGAAAACCGTGGCACTGAGTAGATGGCAAATGGCACTTGTTGACAGTGGGAGAGCCAAAACAAGAAACCCAATGGGAACCTGTGCGTGTTGGGTGATACCATTTCTTTGCTGCTCTGCGCATGTCTGTGAATAACCATGAAGGATCAAAACAGGCCACAAGTATTGGTTTGGGGGTTACAAATGAATTTTAGCAGTGTAGGCAAATTTGCAAACTCAGAATCCAGGGAGAGTGAGGGTTGACTGTGTTTCACATCAGGCCGGGCACACAGGTGCTGAGGGAAAAATAATGGTAGCCTATTATATGATACAAAGGGAAAGTGTAGAATCTGGTAAAGATCTCCTGGGGACACCAGGAATCCAGACAGTAGCCCAGAGTGGGGGGGATGGAAATCTGTGAGAGTGAAGCCCCTCAAATCAGTGCTCCAGAGAGCCCTCAGCCCCCATTCCTGTCTCAGCCAGATGTCCAGGGCACCCAGATTCCTCAGGCTTAACTCCTGGGCCTCCCTGGTGAGCCAGCAGGTGAAAACTCAAGGGGTCCCTCATTTGATGCTGGGGTTGCTGGCCTTGTGTGCCACAGACGAGCCCTGCTTGGCCGGTCCAACCAGCCTTACCCGAAGGCCTGCATGCCTTGCTGGTAAGCACAGGCCTATATCCTGCCTTTGTTCTGGGAAGGCCTGCCGTGGGCTGGCTGGGCGGGAAAGCAGCACCGCACACAGGGAGTCTGCTTCCGAACTGCTGGGTCACAGAGGAGAAAGAAGCTGACCTGCTCCACACCACCGCACCCCACCCCCTTCCTGCTCTCCACCCCTGCTCGTCCTCCAGCGGGGTGGCCAGAGAAGCCCCAAGGGGTCCTTAACCTGGCATTTTGCACTTTCCCAGGGGGGAGCAGGAAAAGAAAGGGAACTCCCCTTCCTCAAGCCTTCCTCTGTGCCAAGCCCACTGTTGGCCACTTTCCACCCACTGTCTCGTGAACTCCTCCCACTAACTCTGCAATGTCCAGATGACACTGGGTCACAGATGAGGAAACTGAGACTCGAAGTGGTCACCTGAGCGGCAATGACTTCAGCCTTAGCCTGGAGGTTTGGCAGCATTAACTCGATTTGGGCTACAGTGTAGGATTCTGCTAGAGGGACTTCTCAAACAGCATGAGAAGTGTCACATAAAAGTGAAAACTTCACAGGGGCCCTGTGACAATCCTTATCATTAAATATCAATACGAGGCCGACGATGCAATCTCAACTGAGTGCTTTCTAAGTGGAAGGCACCATACCCAGTGCTTTACATAATTTTCTCATTCAAGTTAATCATCTCAGCGACACTGAGGTATGGATATCATTACACCCATTTTAGAGTTGGGGTGTCTGAGGCTCAGAGACGTGCGCTGACTTTCTTGAGGAGACAGAGGCCATTCCCAGAGAACAGGAGAGCGGGGACTGGACTGCAGGCTGCTGTCTCCAGAGGCCTCCCTCTCACTTGTGGTGCCCTGGGCCAGGCTGGTGTGGGGCTGCCTCTTCACTCTCAGCCCTTTGGATCACCTGGGTGTTGTCTCCTCCTCCTCAAGTGCAGCAGGTGAGCCGTTGGCTGGGAGCCAGAATCCCTCCCCAGGGCAGAGGCCAGAGCCCTGCAGCCAGGAGGCTGCAGGTCAGATGCCGGCTCCCTGTGCTGCCCACCGCATCCTGGCATTGGCCCGTCCCCAGCCCCTGTCTTATCATGGTCACAGTGACACTCAGGGAACACCCGCTCATTCCGACCTCCTTTGGGCTCCAACTGCCCATCCTCAGGGCTTCCTTTAAGCTTCCTGGCTTCTCTCCTGCTAGGTTTTGTTTCCACAGAGAAGGGTGTCCCATTTACTGAGCTCCTACTGTGTGCTGGATGTGGTGGTAAGCCAACTGCACCCCATGATGGGTGCTATTAACACCTTTGTACAGAAGAGATCACCTGGAAAGGCCAAGTCCCTTCCCCAAAGTAACACTGGGTGGTTTCTAGAAACCTGTGAAAAAATTATGGAGGGATTTTTAGTTTCAAAAGAGTACTAGCTGGCTCCTTTTTCTCCTCTCCATCCTCTTTCTACCAGCTTATTCATCAATTTGTTATTGGGATGATTTTCTCAGAGGGTCCCCAAACTTGGAGCTTTTATCTGATGACTCCCAATGTTTTCATTTAAGCAGCAGCAATGAAGGTGTCCAAATGGTACACACGCAGGATTCAAAAGTATACCTCAGTCATCTGCCTGCAGGGCCAACACAGAAGCAAGTACAAAACTCCAGCAAATTCTCTTGTTCCTGATCTTGGCACAGGGGAGGGTAGCAGTCAAATGGTGGGAGGCAAAGAGACAGGAGGTGCTGGTCTCCTAGCTCGCCTTGGTCCTCATCCACCCCTTGGCTGAGCAGTTCCTTCTCATCGGAACTGTGCCAACCACACAGCCTCATGTCAGTGGATGGCTGGATGGAGCCCCTGGGCAGGCCAAACCTCACAGTCCCTCAGGGCCTGCACACGGAGCAAGAGGCTGCAGCACATTCGCTCGGTGCCGTGAATGGGAGGCCTGGGCTCTGGGCTGGACGGATGAGGACTCTGCGGTCAGTTCACTCTCTGGGTGACCTTTGGTAAGTCAGTTAACCTCTGAGTCCAGTTCCCTCATGTGTAAAGTGGGGAAAATAATACAGATCTTGTCAGGCTAGGAACTTAGCAAAATTATGGATGTTGTAATAAACTAGGAGCTCCATAGATGTTACGCTCCCTCTTCTCTTCCCCCTCAGTCAGGGGAAGTGTGCCGAGAGCTAAGAGAAGCTCCCAGATCCATCATGTGCTCATTGGCCCGTCCCTCCCTTCTCGGCAGCGTCAGTGCCCTCTGGGATGGCTCCTGTCTGAAGCGGTGACCAGCCAAAAGCTGAGGAGTCCATCAGAGCCGCAGAGGACTTCACCACCTTTGGCCTCCCTGAACTGAAATCAAACTTCCCATCAGACATACTGAGGGCAGTCTTTCAAAAGCTACAGTCGGTGAGGCCAAATACAGGGAAGATTTTTGTAACTGTTATTGTTAAATGTTGAGAAAATAAGAAATCATATTGAACAGCAGTTAAGACCAGAGGCCCTGGGATTAATTGGCTCCTGGAGTCAAAGCTCTGCTGGGCCACTGATCAGTAGAGTGACATCAGGCAAGTCACTTCAATTTCCTTATTTCTTAAATAGTGCTAATAACGAAATCTACCTCGTAGGTTTGTTGTTACAAAGACTAAAAAATTAATATGTGTAAAGGACTTAGAATATTGAGTAGCACATAGTAAGTGCTCAATAAATGCTATTTATTTATACATTTTATTTTACGGAAGTAGAAACATAATGGAAAAAGGTCAGATGTAGAGAAAAGGGAAGAAAGAAGACTTAACTTCATAAATTAGCATCCTACAAATATTTCTTTAGGCAGCTAGTCCTTTTAAAAAATTTGTAATCTTGAATTAGAACTCTAAGTGACAAAATTATTCTTAAAAATTATGCCAAGTGTATGATTTTTAAGATTTTGCATTTCTTAGGATGCAATAGTCTCTTTCCATCCATATTTTTATAAAATTCTGGGAAAGGAGAGAGGCTTTCAGGACAGGCGCCTGAGAGGATCCCTACCAGTGAGGCATAGACACCTTTCTTCTCCAGAGTGGGGCTGACTCAGAGTTCCATAGTGATGTCTTGTTCATTCATTCATTGACTCAACCATGTTCAGTCAGTGCCTGCTTCATGTCAGGCACTGTCCCTCCAAATACAGAGACAAGTGGACCAGGGCTTGCTCCATGATGCTCAGTGTGCTGGGCAGTTAGACGTGCAGATAGCCCATGACCGTCCACTGTGGTCAGTGGCTTGATGGAGATGTGATCGAGCTGTGGTGGGGGCCAGCATGGAGCCCCAAGTCTTCCTGGGGGAGCCAGGAGAGACTTCACAGGCTCATGGAAGTCCCACAGCAGACTCACGGTCATGACGGCCAGGTTCCCTCGCCCGGGGTTCTCCCACTGGCTGGGCTGGCTTGCTTACTGAGCATGTTTCAGTGTATCGCATAGTGAAAGCCAATAACTCATTATTGGATGTTTATTATGAGTCAGACACTGTACTAGACACTTTGTATCAAATTTTTAGTCATCATATTAGCCTTATGAGGGAAGAAACATTATCTCCAATTTATAGATGAGAAAACTGAGACTCAAAAAGGTTAAATAAATCAGAGTAATGTCACATAATGGGTACAGGGCAGTGGCAGACCTGGTGCTTAAATGAAGATCTTTCTGACTCTGTCCCTGTGCCAAATGGGTTGGAACAACCAACTCCATTCTGTGTTAACTGTGTCTGCAATTCCACCTGAAGGGGAACCTGAATGCCAAAGATTCCCTGTCTAAACTGCTGGGTTCTGAGGTTTTGTGATATGAAGCAAAGAGCTTGGGGTCTCAAATCAGAAGATGTGGGTTTGTATTGTCCCACTGCCTTCTGCAATGGGAAGGAGCAGGTCCCTTCTCCACCTTGAGCCTGAACTCAATCATATGACAAAATGGGCCTAGTGACATTCATAGCCCATCCCAGGGGTCTTATGAGGCTCCAATGAAAGAAGAAAGAAAAATTTTGAGACATTATTTTGTAAAAGTAAAATCCATGTTAAACTGTCAGTTATTGAAGAGAAGGAGTATTGGTCAGCATTCAGTTGCAGGCAATAGAAAAACACTAGCTAGTTTAAGCAGAAAAATAACTTAATGAAGGGGAATGGAAGTTTACAAAATTGTTGGAAATGCTAGAAGACTTCTAGGTGGTAGGGAGTTGGGGAAGCATAGTGTTTAGCTCTCAATTCCCTGTGATCAGGAGTGACATTTCTCTCCTACTTTAAGAAACTTTAAATTAAAGTACTCGGAATTAGGGTATGTGTGAGTGGCTGGCACTCTTACTCATGCTGGGGTCATGTGAATTGATCGGTGCAAACTTGTGGTCAGGAATGTACCGAAGGAGGCTGGAACAGACACTGGCAAGCTAAAAATCTGGTTCTAATGCATACACTCAGTGATTTAGTAGAGCACCCACACTCAGCTCTGCCCGATTTCTTCTGCTCCAAAGATGGAATTAGGAATGTATTGTCACCTGCCCATCCCCACTCTACTGAGAGTTTGGGACAGCAGGGGATTAGGAGAACTTGAACATCGAGCGACCAGAACTAACCTGGCAAAGCTAGACACTGAACAGTGGACAGTCAGGAAGGGTACCACAACTTTAAGGCCAGCGGAGGAGAACAGCGAATGGGCCAGGTGTTCAGGACGGAGGGTAGGGGCAGATCACGTGGAGGATGAGGCTACTCCATGAGCTTGAAAATCAGCTCTGTTCACTGCTCACTTTGGTTAACCATCATGAGTGTGATGTGGGGAGGGGGGTCAGTCCAGCTGAAAGAATGGGACATGGGACACAGAGGGAGGCCAAGGCTGAAAGGTGCTGCTCATCCTGCAGGCAGACATGCGAAGTGAGCCTGTGATATGCACCTGCCCCATGCAATGGGACACACATTTCCAGTACCTTCTTCATTACCTTCTTCATTATCCAGTACCTTCTTCCAGTACTTCATTCCAGTACCTTCTTCATTACCCCTCTATGCTTACACACTCATTTTCAAGCAATGATCAGTTTGGAGGAATTTCAACTAAATGAAATTCATCTTAACCGGACACCCAAGATGCAAAATAAAAGTTTTTTTCTAACAACAATAGTCATTATTAAAGGAAGTCTAAAATAAGAACTTAATCTTTCCAGTCACTCTTTTTGCAAAGACAGGTATGAGGTTTCTCTTAAGGCTTTGCAGTTCTCTTCGGGGGATAGGGTCTTTTATAAACCTGTCAGGGACATCACCTCTGGTTTCACAGGATGGCCACGCCCACTTCTGCATGTCTTCTTTCCCAGCGATAGATCGTTTGTGGGGTTGGTAGGGATGTAAGGACAGGGAGGAGTTATTAAAAATGAAAGTAATCCACTTCTCAAATTATGCATAATTTTGATTAATGGATGCAAAAGACAATCGCTGGCTCAGTAAATGATTATAGGTGGGTTGTCCCTGTGGGGAAGCAGAGTTATGGTGTTGATTCTGGGAGGGGTGGCCCAGCACACTTGGGAACCTGGACCATCTTCACTGCGATCAGAGGAAAGGGATTGGTGCACTGAGTCTCAAATCCAGAAGGGTGCCCTGGCTTTCAGCAGCATCCACACTGTCTCTGTCCCAGTTAGTATTATAGCTGAGAGGATCTTGAGGGCATAACGTCGACAGCTCATTTCACAATTAGGAAAACTGTGGCCCAGAGAGTTGCTGGGAACTTTCCTCTTTTCTTGAATACTGAATGTATAAAATATTGAATAAGTAGACAATGAACTTGAGCATAATGTTTCCACATAGAAACCCAAATAGCCAATGAACAGACGGGAAGATGTTTAATTTCACTAATAATCAAGGAAATGCAAATTAAAACGCTGGAGTACCATTTCTCTCCTACTTTAAGAAACTTTAAATTAAACTACTCGGAATTAGGGAATGTGTGAGTGGAGGGCACTCTAGATCATGCTGGGGTCATGTGAATTGATTGGTGCAACCTTGCGGTTGGGCATTTGGGCCGTACGTGTCACTATGTGCCAAGAGCCTTAAAGATATACATACAGTTTTTGACACAGCAGTTAAAATTTCAGATATTTATCTTATAAACAGTATTATAGATGTTCACAAAGATTTAGCTACAAGGTTGTTCATTTATGAGATACATATTCCAAAGTAGAGGACTCTTGGCATAGTTCATTCATAGAATGGGATATTTATAGCCATAAAAACATCGGCATTCTTCTTCCTGATTTGTTTCCAAGCCTTATTTAGTATCATTTATAATTGAAAAAGCCTAAAACTTTGGTGACAAAAGCTGCAGATTTAAAGTCCTCATCCCATCTCTTTCTAGGTGGGTGACTTCTTAAGTCATTTCAGCTTCTGAGCCTGTTTCCTCAATGTACAACGAAGTCAGAAATAATATGTAAATTGTGTGTGCTGAGGATTCCTGAACTAATTTGCAGGCAAGCCCCTTGTAAACTTTACACCATCCAGAACTCATGATTATGGTGATTTCTTCTAACTATAGCTGCACCCACAGCCGGGAACCCCCTTCCCTGCTAGAAGTAGGGTTATTTCTAAGAGGGTGCACCTGCCCTTCTTCTGCCTGTGGCAGAACAAAAATTTCAAGCCACCCGGACCTCTCTACCCCCTACCTAGAGACTGTTTAGCACAGCTGCAGTACCCAGGGAGCCTGGACAATGGAGGAATGGAGGACAGGTGAACATCAGTGGCCAAGCCATTTGCAGCCATTAAAGGGGGAGCTGGGGGCGGGGTGTGGGGGCAGTGACCAGACTATGAGGGAAGTAACCTCAGTCACAAGCACACAGAGTTCCCTAACTCAGGCGACATGGGTGTGAGTGTTGCCATAGCTATGGGCGAACGGTAACATCTGCTGCATTAAAGCGAAAGAAACAAACAAATATCCCTCAGTCTTTAAGACTAAAATGGATCTATTTACAAAGGGAACTTTACATCACTGCGATAAATGAAAACCAAAACAGAGTTACTTGCTAAAGGGAAAGTTAGCCAAGGCAAATGGACAATGATAACAAGACGATGAAATGAAATTCTAGCTAGTCTGGCCTGCTGAAGCCTCCTCCCAAGTTATGTGCTCGGTTACAGAGGAAGGTAGCAAGTCTACAGAGCTGTGGGCGTGGGGGTGGGGCTCCCGTGAGCACCAACACGAGTGTTTCTCTTTGACAGACAGTCGGGAGGAGAAAGAATTGGAAAGTAATTACCCATTTTATTGTTATTTTCTTTTAAACTTGTGATTTCTAAAATCCACCTGTATAGATTTCCTGAGCTGTTTTGTGCCCCACGGTTTGAGAAATATTGACTTAGTCAAAGTCTCCCACCATCTTCCAGCCCATTTCATAGACGTGAAAACTGTGGCCCAAACAAGAGAAGAAACTTGTTCAAAGCCCACAGTGCCTCAGTGGTTGAGCTGGCCTGAGACCCAGCACCTCACTCCCCCCTGGATGCGCCTTCTTCCCAGCACTCCAATGGGCAATGTAAGGAGATTTGGTTGCAAAAGATAAACAAGTTGAGCAAAGACGAGCTCTGAATCGCTGAGACTTTTGTCTCGAGGTAATTACAGCTGTTCTTTTGCATTGTGGCTCTGTGTTTAGAAAAACGGCAAAAACACTGTGTATTCTTCAGAGAATATATATTTCTAATTACAGACTTTGTTTGAAATGGCCTATGTTTAAGTGCAGAGTTCCACGTGCAGCTGAGAGCAACACAGATAAAACTGCTTCGTCCAAGCTGTCTCACACTCAAGATACTGATGAAAGATCACCATTTTTGCCATATTTGCAGAACACTTTACATCTGAGTGATTCTCTCTAGACTGTGCATTCGCAAGGTGTTTTCACACATACTGACTCGCTTGGGGATCAGCCTGACCACGTGAGGGAGGTGTCACTGTTTTTCCCTTGGATAGCTGAGGGTGCTGAAAATCTGAAACAGAGGCTTGGCAAGGGTCTCGTGCATCGGAAGGGGAGAGAGCCTGAGAACAGGACTCGAGCCCAAAGCCAGAGTTCTTCTCACGCCTCCTCTTTCCCTGGCCATCCATGTCTGCCACTGCCTGTGAGCCTTGGGGGCAGTTTTGCTGGCACCAAGTGTTGGAAGGGAAGTGTTTCAGAGCTGAAGTAGCCAGGAGTGCAAGGGCGAGTGTCTTTGGATGGAAAAGCTTCCGCCGGGTGGTGTTGGGAATGAAGGAAGGGGAAGGACAAAGGCGCTGAGGAAGCCCACCCCCCATCAGAAGGGGACACCAGCAGTTTCTTCTTGCAAAGCAGAGTTATATTTTTCCGAGTCCTCGGCAAGAACCATCACTTCCTCAGGAAAACCTCCCCCGACCCCTTAAAGCATATCATGTCTTTGATTTATAGTTCCATTGTGTCCCATCTTTTTCTTTTCTGATAATTTTCGTTATTAGACGCTTCACAAGGGCATGGGTATGTTTGTTAATCACTGCTGTATTTCAGAGCCTAGTATTGCGCCTCGGACATAGTTGGTGCTCGGTAAATATTCACTGACTGCGCCACGACCCTACAGAAAGGTAGGGAAGATATTCTTCAGCACGTGTCCTAGGAAGGCAATGGGGGCGGTGTTGTGCATATGTTCTCAGAGTGTGGTCTGGGGACCCTAGGAGTCCCTGACAGCCTTTCAGGGGGTCCACAGGGTTAAAGTTATTTTCATAATAATACTAAGATGTGACTTGCTTTTTTGTCTGCCATTTTCTCATGGGCGTACAGAAAAGTTTTCTGGAGGCTACTTGATGTGTGATGACTACTGGAGCGTGTGCTGTGTATTCTTGGGCTTTAAATCTTTCTCAGTTTTAATTTCTAATATGGTGATTGATAATAATCCTTAGAAACAAAGGTTCTCTGGGGTCCTCAATAATTCTGAAGACTGTAAAGGAGTCCTGAGACCATGATGTTTGAGGACATTAGCCTAGTGGGAAAAGTGAGCCCTCCTAGAGCCTGAGGGCCTGGGTTCAAATCCTGGGTGTGTCTGGTCTTAGGTGGACTGTATAACCTGTTGGTGGCTTAGTTTCCTCATCTGTAAAATAGGGAGACAATAAAACTAATCACACAAGACGTAAGGTTGTTGACTGGTTTAAATATGTGTAGAGTCCTATTAAAAGTAACTACAACAATGCCTTGTTCAGTGTAAGTGTTCTATAAATACACTTTAAATAGGTATTACAGAGGTCTGGAGGAGTTGAGATCTGTTCTGCGTCATGCTGGTAGGCCGCAGCACAGCCCTCCCTGAGCTACGGTGGGACTGAGGGTGCGTTTAGCTCTTCCTGTGCCTGGCAGATGCAGAAGCTAGTAGCAGGGTCCTTGTCTCCCAAATGGCCCAGGGACCAGCCAGCCGGAGAAGGATGTTTGATTGGTGGCTGCACAAGTGACCAGTTCCTGCCTGCAGGGGCCCGAGAGAGGCACTGGTGGGGAGGGAAGAGAGCCTCAAGGACAGCAGCTTGGCCCGCTTGCCTGGGAAGTCCGTGCAGGCACTGTGCTCTGGCACCTGCCTCGGAGAAGGCAACAGCACTGGCCTGGGCCAGGGAGAAGCTTCGATTCCTGGAAATGTGCATCAGCACATTCATTACTGTCTTATCAGCAAAGTGCAGAGGAGGCCAGGGAGCAAGGGACGGATCTTGTTACTTGTGACGAAATGCCCTTCTGGTCAAGTATGAAAAATGCTTTAGGAATGAGTTCACAGCCATGGTGTGAAAACAGATGTTAGAGCCTTTTTTTTCCCCCCCACTTGACATAGTTTGGGAAGACAGGGCAGGAATCAAATGTTTGAAGCCCAGCTGCTCACGTGTCTAAAAGGCCCTGGGATGATGTCAGAAGAGAGACTTGCAGGTCAAGGCTTCAGGGACTGGCAGGGCCCCCATCCACTGCCCTATACATAAGGGGAAACTGAGACCAATTTGTGGGGGGAAGGTACCCAGGGAAAGGAGTTTGGCCAGGGTTCTCTGAGCCTTTGCTAATACCTGGAACAAAATTGGCAACCATCACAAAATCAGGGCTGACAATCTTGAATTGATTTATAAAAAAGGGACTTAGGAAAAATTAAGTTCTTATGACAGGGCAAAGGTCTTATCTAATAGTTTATTGTTTTCTTTTAAATAATTAAGTAAAATAATTAAAATATCCTTTCCCTTGAAATGAATCCATGTTTATCAGGGAATAGAAGCTTTCCACCACAGAGCTGTGGACATGGCAGGATTGATGAGTGAGAAGAGGTCAGGATTTGGCATCAAGTAGAACTGAGGTAAAAAATCCTGGGTCTGCCAATTCAATCATTGTGTGATCTTGGGCAAGTTGCCGAGCTTCAGTTTTTCCTTTACAAAAGTGGGGATAATGATACTTTCTTGAGAGGGCTGCTGTGAAGAAAGTAGAAGTGCTATCAACAGCTACCTTCTGTGAGCACTTCCTGTGTGCCAAGTGCTGGGCCATGTGTTCCCATGGATTATATGCATTTCATCTTCCTCCAAACTGAGTGTTCTGACTGTTAGGAGTCCCATTCTATAGATAAGGCAATGGGGACTCAGAGAGGCTAAGCACCTGCTCACTTAAGGTCACTGAGTCAGTAAGGCTCCCGGTGGTCGTAGCACATGTAAGAGGTGCAGAATGAATGGCTGTCAGGATTATATTCTTAAAATAATCATATTTTACTTCACTCCATTTATATGGCATCACAAAGGCCGTATTACTCTGAGGTCATTATTGAAAAGAAGTCTGGAAAGCAGTTCCAAGAAGTATCTGAAGGTAAAACCCAAAGTCTCTTCAGTAAGTGGGATGAGGAATGAATACGGTGGCTTTGGCCTACAGATACTGTCTTGAGAGGTTTGAGAAAAAGAAATAAGGGCCCCTGAATGAGAGTCTGTATCATAAAATTAATAGTGGAAGCCCTACATTGAGGCTCTACCATGGCTCTTCCCTGGGTGAACCAAACTATTCTACTTTTCTGCTTTGATGGGGTTTATACAACACATTGGAGGGATACTGGTTATCTGGTGCTGGTCACAAGGTCAGGTTGGCAGACATATATAAATATCTTCATTATAACATATGGATCACTATATAGTAAACACCCTTTTTTTATTGCATCCTTTTTCATTATGTGGGACTCATGGGAGAAAATTAGGGTCAGGGTCCCTCTTTGAAGAGAATGTTGGGAGCCACTCAGTTGAGGGTTGCAACCACTGCAGAATTGTTTTATGAGCAGAGATTGTCCGAGATGGGCACAGGAGTTCAGAAAATGCTGCGTGACCCACTGATTCTGATGCCTATAAAACCCTCCATCACTGGAAAGAACTAGAAGCATATCCATTCCATCTCATCATTCTAAAGCAGTAGAAGGAGGTAAGAGAGTGGACAGGACTTATCCAGCATCACCAGGGAAATCAAGGCAGGTCTGAGACTCCCAAGTCATTGATTTTTCCTCAATTGTTTTCAGACATCTTGGGTGTGTTTTACAGAGATATTTTCTGAACTCTTTGGATATGAAGCCCTTATTAGTCAATAACAAAGGAAGGCCTCCCAGAGAAGATGTATTAAAATACAAAGAAAAATATACCTATCATAAGAGCACAGCTCAACTGATTATCATGAAACCTATGCAAATAGCACCCGACTCATGAAACAGAACATGACTAGCAACATAAAACCTCCCATCTCATGCTTCCTTGTAGTAATGACTGCTCCCCTAGGGGTAACTACCATCCTGAATTCTAGCACCATAAATTGATCTTGCATTTTTGAGCTTTTTATGAATGGAATCTTATGGGATGTACTCTTTTGTGTCTGGTTTCTTTCACTCAATATTATATGTGTGATATTGTCTCATATCTTTGCACACTACGGTAGATCATTCTCATTGCTACATTCTATTCTGTGGGTATATTAGAATTTCTCAATCCATTTCCTGTTGATGCACATCAGTTATTATGCATAATGCCATTGTGAGCATTCTAAGGTATGTTTTTTGGTTCATGTGCGCTCACATTTCTATTGGGTCCATACAGCAGTGAAATTGCTTGACGATGATGAGAGAACTTTCCAAAAAGGGTGGAAGGAAGCTCTTCCAGCAGAGGAAGGGTCTATGCACAGACATATAGGTGCAAGCGATGCACACATATTTCCCAAATGTGGGGAATGCTCAGTGACCCAGGGGATTGAACATACGGTGTCCTTGAAGCCTGAGCCATGAGATGCTTCCTCTCGTGGGACAGCCTGTCTCTCCCTCCTCACCTCTACCAGGCTAATTCATTTGTATCTCAGCTTTGAAGCCACTGTTTCCTGGGAGGCTTCTCAACGGCCCCTGCTTGGGAAGTTATCTCCTCTGAACCCCTATATCCTGCCATGATTCTCATGAACACAGCATGTCCCTCATTGGCCTGGCATTGTTGATCTTGCCTTTCTCCATGCTAGACTTTGAGTTCCTTGAAGGACAGAACAGGGTTGGCTTCCAGAATCTTCTGTCCACCTTGAATCCACTCTCCCTTTCTTCTGTCCTGCTCTTTGTCCAGAGCAGCTGACCTCTATGGCTGCATCCTTGCCCTTTGCTTGTGGCTCTGGTCAGTGGAGGAGTCCCCTTAGAAGACTGGAGGTAGAGAGGAGAGTGAAAGTGGGTGATCTTTCCCCTAGCCCTTGCTCTTCAGGGTTCTCTTGGGCTGCTTGCCTTCCCAGCAGAAGGTTTAGCTTCTCTTCAAAGAAGCAACTCTATTCCTTTGGGCCTAGCGGTACTGACAGTCCTGACATTTCTAGGTTGGGGGTACTGCACTGTCCTTGTGGCTGTCCTACTAGTGAGGCGGTCCTGCTTGCATTATCCTAGATGTGCATGCCATCAGCTGGGACCTTGATTGCTACATGCATTTTATTCATCTGTGTCCACCTAGCAAACAGCCTGGTGCATGCTAGCGATCCGTGGAGGTTTCTTGACTAAATAAATGGGTAACAAACTGGGAAAGGATGAAGATGGAGGAGCTGGCCAAAAGCCCACAGTGAAGGACCTTGAATGTCCTTCTGAGAGGTTGTCTTCAGTCTTTAAAACCAGGTGTTGCAACTTTTAGTGTCTACAGAGGTCACATAGGTACAGGTGGGGATTATGGCAAACAAGGACGTGAACGTCACCTATATGATGCCTTCATCAGCCCATTCATGCTCTGCAGGAATGTGGAAGCAACATGGCCAGATTTTCTGAATTTTCAAAAGTAATCTGAATCCTAATTTTCTATTTTTTGTGTGTGCAATTTCTGATTTTAATTGTGAAATGCCAAGATTTAAGTGTTGTCAACATTCTAAATTTGAAAACTGACAAATAAAGGGAGGATGCTAGTTTGTAAGCCCTCTGCAGCCAGTGGGGGGCCATTGGACGGAGCGAAGGAAGTGATGAGCTCAGATGCCACACAGCGCCATGGAAAAGATATGCCCAGGAAATGAGTTGCAGAGACGGTGGGCCCTTTGATCTTGGTCCCTAAAGCAGTTCAAATATACTGAGAGACTCTTAACACTGCGAACACTAATCTTTCTCCATGATGGGTAGTTTTTTCTTAAATCAGTTTTTTGTTCTAAAAATAGTATTTGGTGGATTTCTCCGCTTTAGTCAGGTTCCCAGCCACTTTCTCTATTTCTGCTTCAAGCTGGGAGCTCTGAGTTCTTTTGGGTTTTATCAAATTATACACTGTGCAAAGGCATCCATTTCACCAACAGATGGACTTAATGTGCATGAAAATACATGCCGTTTAAAGAAACTAAATTAGTAGTTCCACTTCTTTCCCCTTTTATTAAAGACAGAGCTGCAGGAGAGCTCTCTGCTATAAAGCCAGACTTTACAGACATCAGCAAAATGAGGTTTATTTGGATGGAAATCGGACAGAACATCAGAGGAGTCCTTTTCAACACCGAGCCTGCAGGTTTCAAGCAGAGACCAGGAGAAGACGGGCTCCCAGTCCCAGCAGGGGTTTAAAAACAAGAGAAGGAGAAGAATTTTGAAACCTTGTATCTCTTTAAGAGTTGGAGGCTTTCCTGAAAGAATGGGTTCATATTTTCCCCTGATCAAGGGCAAGGTGGTGTGAGGACTACAGCAGCTGAGTGAAGCAGGGGCTATAATCCATGGAGCACTGGGACTGGAGTCAGAGGACCTAGATTCCAGCCCTGACTTTGCCGCTCACCCATCCTGTTCCCTCAAAAGACTTCCTTTTCCTCCCAGACGTGGGTTTCTCGTCTGGAAGGGTGAGGCAGTCACTCTGCTCTGTCTACCCCCTGAGGTATTCTTAGAGCAAGAACAAAAGGAGATATTGGGAAGGAAAGCTCCTTCTTTTCCATGATTTTATTTGTGTATTTATTTATTATGGTTATACAAATGATAACATGAATGCATTCTAACTGTGAAATGTCAATCAGTACATTGTACATCCCCCTTTCCTTTATGTGTATGTGTCCTTGATGTTTAAAAATGCAATTCTATACATAGACGTGCAATATAGACATTATGGTGCTTTTTGGGGGGGTCTCGTAAACAGAATTATGGTACACACACTGCACAGTCTGCTTGTTTTGCTAAATAAAATGTCCTATGTCAGACTACAAATCAGCCATATTAGTTTCACAATTACCACAGTTTGGGTGCACCACAGTCCTTTCAACCTTTCCTTACTAATGTGTGGTATGGTTCTAGGAATGTTTCATTGCTACCAGAAAATGCAGTTTTTACCTCTTTATACCCATGTGAAAGTATTTCCCTGGGGTAGATATCAAGAACTGAAACCACTTGATCAAAGAGAATGCACATTTAATGTTTTTATAGATACCGACAAATTGCCCTTGAAGCAGTCCCCTGACGTGCATTCTTGCAAGTAGTACTTAAGAGCACAGCTTTCTCCCTGTCTCACTGATGCTAGATATTATTAGTCTTTTAATTTTTGCCAATCTGATGAGCAAAAAGTGAAATCTCACTGTCATTTTAATTAGTACTCCCAGTTAACTAGTAAGGTAGAGCAACTTCCCATATCCTTCCTGGCTCTCTCTAAATATGAAATCCTGGCTGCCATGCAGGAATAGCTAACATAAAAGTGATGGTTATGGTCAAAGGCATGGCAGCTGTGGGAGCTTGGTGACTTTGGTCAAGGTACTTCACTTTCCCAAGCCTCTGTTTTCTCACCTGTACAGTGGGAGACATACTGTCATCAGCTGAATGTTTGTGCTGCAAAATTCACACATGGGAGCCCTGATCCCCAGTATGTGTAGGTGGAGGCCTTTGGAAGGTGATTAGGGTTACATGAGGTCACGAAGGTGGGGCCCTCCTGATGGAATTAGTGCCCTAATCAGAAGACTTACCAGAGCACTTGCTCACTCTCTCTCTCTGCCATGTGAGGACACAGCACAAAGCAAGAAGCCGGGGAGAGAGCTCTCACCAGGAGCAAAACTGCCTGGCACCTTGATCTCGGATCAGACCTCCAGAACTATGAGAAATAACTTTCTGTTGTTGACACTCCCCTGACTATGGTATTTTGTTATGGCAGCCATAGTCAACTCAGAGGCATACTGGCTGTCACTGCTGTTCCCGTCCCTGAGGATTGTCATGGGAATTGAATGTGAATGTGCATTCAAGGCCTTTTGTGACAGTGTACTAGCCAACCTTCCAGAAAAATGGAACCAATAGGAGATTTAGCATGCCCCTGAGCTGTCTGCCAGGACAGGAGTGAAATGAGGGGGGAAACGCTGACATCGAACACAGTGCTTTCTTTGGGCCAGCCCTTGTGGGTTGGGCTTTCCATGTGCTCCCTCAGCTCTCACAGCAAGCCTGTGAGGTAGACACTATGGTTATTCTTGTCCTGTAGGTGATAAAGACACTGCAAAGCTAAGTAACTCACCCAAGTAACTAGTAAGGGGTAGGACTCAGGTTCGGTGCTTCTCTTACATTTTTTCAGCTAGGGTCTAGATGCATTATCAAAATTGGGCAGATGCTCTGAAAGTGCCTCCGATAGCCTGGCACATGGTAGCTACTCAGTGAGTGGCACTCACTGTTACTACTGTGGGAGGGTTCTGGGGATGCTGAGTGGGCTGACCAGGGAAGGACCGGGGAGCAGAGGCTTGTCTCTGTGAAGAGTCAGGTGAGCTGACCATGGTAGCGTTTGAGGTTTTCTGGGCTGTCAGGGTAGGAGAGGATATGGGTAAGATGCCTAAAGTCAGGCTTCTTTGCTAAGCAGTGAACAATCTCTTAGCATGACTTTCCACTTTATCCCTACTTCCCCTGGCCTAGTTTGGGTCATTTGCCCCCTCTGGGCTCTTGCTTCCTAAACCATCTCTAGGTTTATTCTCCAACCAGAGCATCACCTGCGTCTACTGCTGGATTATTTCCTGTTGAACAGCTCGGGTGATGCAACAGCCCAGCTCAAGAACTTTCCAGGCCTGCACCATCTGGCTCAGACATAGCTTTCCAATCTTTTTGGTTTTGCTCCTTTAAGCATCTTGTGCTATGAATCAGGATATTTGTTTATTCTTCAAACATTTGTTGATGCCCACCTAGTATGTGTCAGCATTGTGTTGGGCAGGAGGCGCTCCATAATTATTTGCCAAGTCCTCCTGATATGGAGGCTGATGTTCTGACTGATTTCCTCCTGTGAATTTCAACAAATGAGAACTTAGAGCATAGTGCTAAGCAGTTCCAGAAGTGGGACTTCCTGTAGAATAACATCGGCTTGTAATGCCTGGGATGAAACCCAGACTGAGTCAGAGTCGTGGAGGGGGAGATGCAGGCATCCCTCCTTGGTAAAGCTCCTCAGCTCTTTCTAACACATAGTCATGTTTGAAAACAAACTGCTTTAGAGGTTAGCTTTGTTCTTCTCTGGGCCATGGGTTATCAGCTTGAGGGGATTTTGCACACTGGGTGTAATATATATAAAATGACTTTGTTATAACAATTCCTTAGAAGGAAAACTTGGTGATTATATAGAGAAGAGTCAACTCATAAGAACAAGAGTGACTGTACTACAGTCCAAAGTTCAGAAGCTGTATTTCAGAAATGATGCCCTAATGTAAATTATAGCAATAGGCAGAACAAGGCTGTAAAAATTTACCAGCAAGTAAATAAAGAACCTAAACATTATAGAGCACATGGCGATAAAGAAATATTAGCTCAGTTGCCTTTTACCATCTACTAGCCACCAAAGCAACATTGCTATTAATCCATCACTATCTGGAGAAGTTGGTCTGGGTGCCTGTCACTGATTAGATTGTGCAAAAAGCCATCAGCCTGCTGTTGAGCCAGAAGGTAGTTAGAGAAGGGTGGGGAGGAGGCAGAAATAAGATTGCTTCTAGTAAAATCCTGCTCTGACTCCACCAAGGTGACTGGATTCATTTAGAGAGAGGAGGCAATCATCAAAATTACATTTGCTCTTTGTGTTACATTTGAAATGTGTATTCTGTAGTTTGTATGTGTCTAGGTATTTATTCTTATCAGCAGATTGTAAATGCTGCATAAAACTGACTTGCCTGGTTTTTAACTCACTTCTTGATATGTATACATTTTCCCAACATTTTCTAGACCTTTGGGTCATGATGAGTAAGGACAGAATAAAAGCTAACCAAACTAAATGGTTGGCTAGAATATATGGTAGGGCTGGTAGTGTGAAGCGTGTTCTGGTTCCAATAAAAAGCATGGCCTCTTAGCACAGCCAGCAACCCCCTTCCCCCACCCCACCCCCCAGTTTACTCAGTCATAGAAGTAACACACTTACCTCACACTTGCTTTGCGCCTTGCTGGACTCTCCCACATGGGGAGTCCACCAGCATTTGCATGTGTGGGGCATGACCGGCACTCTGTGTGAATAGGCAGAAGGAAAGGCAGACACACGTCACCCATATCTCTTTTGCCCACCTGCCGGTTCCTTTGTTCCATCAGAACTCACTTGCAAACATGTATTCAAAGATAAAATTATTAATAATTTCAAGACGGTGCCAGTAGAGCATTAAGCTAAACATGGAGCTCTTCTGAGGGCGAGGCTCCTGGCAACTGCTCAGGTCACAAGCCCGGAAGGGGAGCCCTGGGTGCCATAAAGGGATGTGCAGAGCTGGTGAGTGCAGAATAGCACACTCTTTCAGAAAACATTTTGACCTTTGGTGTGATGTTCATACCTAACAGACCTAGAATTCCATTTCTGGGGTTGTATCCTGGTGTCACAATTATAAAGTTTTCTAAAAAAGCTTTATTTATATAGCTGCTTATTACAGAATTATGCAGCGCCATTAACAACTAGCTATAACCTCAATATGTAACAAAAAAAGAATGATTAATTGATGGACGTTACCTTGTTGAAGTGTTATGCATCCAGTGCAACCATGGAGACTGACTCAATGCATGGGAAAAGACAGCTGCTTAAATGTTAAGTGGAAAAACAGAAGAGGTAGTATTACATGCTACACATTATGGGTCCATATATATCACCAAGTAAATGCTAATCAAATACTTTATAGTCTCTGGGTGGTAGATTATGGGTACTTTTCTTTATTGTATTTTCCACTCATTTCAGACTTTATTTGTTGAACACGGATTCCTTAATTACCTGTTTATTTAGCCTGAGTTTTCTGGGGATCCACATGACTTCAGGGCTTCAGGGTAATGGTGCCATAGCATAGAGAGCGCATAGCATGTGGCATTCTCAGCCTTGTCCTCAAAAGAGAATTGTTCCTTTTAAGTGACTTGGCAGGGGAGACTGAGAAGGGGGTCAGGAAGGTTCTTTGAGGAGGGAAGGTGTTTTTTCTGACTGGGTTATCATTGAGCTTATGTATCATTGAATACTTAGCCTGTATTTTGCCAACAGCTTCATTTTGCCTTGTACCCAAGTGCTGACAGTGGTGAGGGGAGTGCCTTTGGATTGCCAGTCCTCTCTGACCAGCAGATCTCAGTGAGATCTTACTGATCTGTGTTAGAGTTCATTGAAAGGGCTTTATGATGATTTTACCTCTGAACTAAGAGTAGCCTGGGCATAATGTGGAATCCATGGGATTGAAACTCAAAAAGAACCTGGGTATGAATCCGGCTCCACCTGGTCCCAGCTGTGAGGTTTCTGAACCTCAGTTACTACGGCTGTAAAGTGGGAATTGTACCCCTCCATATGGCAGTGACTGAGAGGACGCCATTAGAACACTGAACTAGATGCTGTGTGCACAAGAACTGTCCTGGGAAAGTTGTTCTGTGAAGTGTTGGTCATTGGTCTCACTGCAAAGCCTCATACCCCATACGCCTCTGGGGGATTAGCAGGTCAAGGTTTGGCAACTGAGATGGCAAATTAGTTTCCAAATATATTGTTTCCAGTAAAATTAATCTTTTCAAAACAGTTTATGGTGTTTCGTGTCTCACAAACCACAGGGTTTATTGTTCGTCGTATTTATAGCTTCATGAGAAGTATTCTTTTTTATGCTTTTAAAGTATTCCAAGAAAAATAAAAGGAATTTCTTATCATAGTCACAAAAAGCAAAAAGATCCCCTTTGAATTCTAGAGGTGGTCAAACCTAATGACTAGAAAAAGACAAAGGCCTCTAGGGAACTTTTATTAAGCACTGCAATAAGCAGAAGCCATGACTGTATTTGTCCTGCATTCACTCACGCCCACGTTCATGAGTATCTGCTGAGCTCCCGAAACCAGGTCCCGGGGAGAGCACGAGCAGTGAGGTGCGGCTCCTCTGCCCACCCTTTCCTCATCTCTTCCCCAGGGAGACGGGCTTGTAAACTAGCAGTGACACTATGCACACAAAAGGTACGGGAGCCATGGTTGGGGGCACCAGCTCTGGCTGAGGGAATCAAGGGTGGCTTCTTAGATGCCAGACTCTCACTCTCCCCAGATCCTTCAGAGCTCTGGCACTCACGCCGTGCCCATGGTTGTTGGCAGTGTCGACGGAGGCCGGCCCACCCTCGGGCAGGCACTGAAGGTCAGAGAGGACAGGCCGCCCAAAGGTGCTCCCTCACCACTGTCAGCACTAGGGCCCGAGGCAGAATGAAGCCGTGGGCAAGACACAGGCTGAGTCTTCCAGATTCCAGCTCCCTACATGCCCCTGTAACTTTGGCAAATGCCCTAACAGGTTCCCCAGGTTGCAGAAATAAGGTGCTGGCCTGTGAGTGGCTATCTTTTAAGAGACCCCAGTGGGTGAGGGGAGTAGCCTTTTTCAGACCACCTGGATCAGAATCCCCCAGGGCTTGTTAAAAAGCAAATCCTAGAGGAACTAAGTAAGTCAGAATCTCTGGGCGTGGGACTGGCAGGATGTTTGTGACCAGATCCCCTGGGTACCCTTGCACACAACCTAGTCTTTAAGAGTCACTGGTGTCAGAGAAGGAATACATAGCTCAAAGTCAGTAGTCCTGGCTCTGACATGGGCAAGTCATTTTACTTCTTCGGGTTTTAGTCTCCACATTTGTAGAATGGGCCAGGAGAATATTTCCCCTGCAGTGTGGCTGTGAGATTGAGATAAAATGATGTGGGTGATCTCACGTCATAATGATAAAATACCTTGCTTAAGTGCTTAACCTTTGCAATTACTTTTCAAAACAGTGCATTCTCTTTTCAAAGAGCTCTTACCTGAATAAAAGTCCTTTTATAAATGTGCTGGGGATTTGAGGAATAGTCTTTACATCTTCTGTCTGGGTTATAACTTCTGAGGTGCTGTCAACATAACCCATCTGCATTGAATAAAATGTATTTTGGAAATAAATGACAAAGAATCCCTTGTATTTCTTTGTGCGTCTAGTCTAGGAAGAGACACGTAAACAATTTCGATGTAATTGGGAAATGATGATGGTCCTAATAAAAACATTTAAATTAATAATAATAATTATAATTAAAATTTTTTTAGTATTACTGTGTGCTATGAACTCTGTTAAGTGTTTTTATTTTCTCATTTAAGCCTCATTATTATTCTATAAGATGGGCATTATTACTTGAATTTTACAGGTGATGACACTGTAGCCCAAAAGAGGTGAAATGACTTGCCCAAGGGCATACAGTCAGAGTGGAAGACTTCAGATTCAGATCCAAGCCCTTCTGATTCAAGTGGAGGATGATGAAGGCTGAGAGTGACTGTAAGGTAGGCATTAATGTAACCTCATATATTCCCAGGAGCCAGTGTAACTGGAGGGTCTTAGATGCAGAGAAAACATTTGGGTATGTTGGTGTGATACCATGGAGGAAAATGTTAGCTACAAATCCCAGCTCTGGCACCTTTTAATCTCAGTGAGCTTCAGTTTCCTCATCTGTAAAAGGGGATACTATAATCTCCTTCAAAGAGGTATTGTGGGGATTCAATGAAGTATTTTCCCTGTATTTTCTTCTTCCCTCCTAACTTGACTTAGAAATTTTATGTATCTTCAGATTTTATTTTACCTTTTTATTATAAAAAATTTCAAACATACACAAAAGTCAAAAGCATAGTAAAATGAACCCAAATGTACCTATCGCAAAATGTCCAGCTTCCAGATGACACCAACAGCTTGACTATAACCTTGTGAGTCAGTGGCAGTCAGCTAAGCCACATCCACGTTCCTCACCCACAGAAACCGAGATGATAAATGCTCATAAATGTTTAACATTGCTAGGTTTTGGTACTGATTTGTTATTAAGCAACAGAAAACTAATGCAAGAATCACAGATAATGATATATATATATTAAAGCATTTAGCTCAGTGCCTAATACATACTAAGTACTCAAGAAACATTAACTTGTTCTATGTGGGAGCAGCCTCTTCAACAGCAGATCTTGATACACTGTGGAGAACCGCTACAGCCGGGGGGCATGCGTGTGGTGTAGAAGCCCAAAGCGGGGAGCTCCTGCTTCTGGAGTTGGGGAGAAGTTCACAGAAGAGATGAGTTTGGGTTGCACAGGACAGATAGGAACACAAGACAGAGAAGTGTAGTAAGAATATGCTTTGTAGGGGACACGGAACAATCAAAGGCACGAGAGCTGTGCCGGCTGCCAGAAGAACAGGGAGCGGTGCGGCATTGATGAAGGTTACGTGGCAAGACATGAAATTGAAGGCAGACCACAAAAGACCTTGATTCAGTAAAATATGCTTCATAAAGGCATCCCACGTTTTGAAAGCTCCCATTAGCCACTCCGCTTTTGTGAAATATCTACATGAGTAGGACTCATTTTGGCTAACCAAAACAAATCTGAAGGGGATTTTCCCGTTTATGCAAGAAGGTGAAAAGTGAAAATAGCGTTCGGCATCTGCGTGGCAGGGAGCCTGTACAGAAGCAGCAAACACCCTGAGCAGCGAGAGTGGCGCCACCAAGCTCCTTCCCCGGGAACCACACTCAGCATCTCAGAGTCAGGCCGCCATAGCTCTGAACTGTGCCTGTGAGCATCCGTGCTTTATCTTGATTTATTTTGTGCATTCGTTAGCAAGATGTGTCCTAAGGTATCAGAAAAGCCTCAGAGAGTTTCCTCTTAGGGTCTGGGAACATTCAACAATTTTCCATATGACTTAATGGTAATTGCTTCTTTGCTTTATGCCATCTTCACTTAAGACAGATTTCATAGGAACTCTCTACTTTCAGATAATGGGACAAACCTGTAGTGGACCAACATTTCATTATAAGATGCTTACTAGAGTCACATGCTAAAGAAACTAGAAAAGACTGTGGGAGTAAGGTAATTCTTTGCCCACTTCCACTCTTTCTTACATGGTCCTCAAGGGAAGGTTAATTTAGGTGTTCCCTAGGTATTTGCTTAAGTCCATCACCAATTATCTAATTGTTAAGTAGACAAGACAGGCAACCAAGGAGGTTTCATTTGGCCTCAGTCATCTTGTAGGAAAAGTCCGTACCACCTGTGGTTGGCATCGCTTTTGTTATATAATAAAATCACACTCCTCTTGAACAGCTGGCATTTCCTTTAATCTGACAGACACTATGAATCATACATTCTTGATAAGTGTTTCTCACTCTACCAACTTCCTGCTAGGCAGTGCTGTAAATCAGCCTTCTGCTCCTTCAGTTTTTCTATTTTGCCATTCTCATGAGTTCTTTGACCATTTTCCCTGCATTGTATTGTAGACTCTTTTAAGTCACTTCAAGATGTTTTGGGGGATGGGGAGGGGGCAAGTTCAGATAAAAAGAAATGTGTGTAAAGGATCATATTAATTCTGTGGAAATAAAATTGAGGAAAATGAAGAATAAATCTTGCCTCCCTCAATAATCCAGCAAATATTTGCATGCTTTCTTAGAAAATACAAGAAAGAATAAGAAGTTTTGGGAGAAGATGGTGAGCTACTTCTAGGACAGGCCAATTTGGGGTCCTTCTGGAAATAGAGTTGTCCAACACTGAATTGGTTCTACAAATATGAAACTCAACAGCAAGGTGGATTCTGGAGAGGAAAACTCGGAAGTCATCAGCCCAGTTGTTGAAGCCATGAGAGGGATGGTTCATCAAGAGAGGTGGTCTAGCCTCAGATGAAAGCAAAAGAAGAGAAAAGATATATGGCCCTTTAACAATGCAGGAATTATCCCATAACTGATGGCATACATATGTACATTACCCATTCACCCTTGCAGCTCAGGAGTGAATTATGTAACACCATCTTGACTCCTAATATTAAATCATATGAGTGGACATGAAATGCCAATTTATACTCAGCACTAGAAAATGCTTTTCATGATACGTACTTTTAAAGGATTTATTTTCTTTTCTTATTCAGTTTCTAAATCATTTATTTCCCTGTGGTTTAAAAATAAAAAATACAATATATTTGGACAAGGAATGTTCTGCTGTAAAAGCAATATGCTCAGTGTTGATGGGGAAATTTTGATTGCTTCAGGGTTGATTTTTTTCTGTGTCTGGCACATGCAAGATGAAGCAAATTCATATTATGAAATACTATTTTCTTTTTTCTATTTTAATGAAATGCTTTCAAACTCAAGATCAGAGCTGACTTACCATTATTTCCCAAGTAAAACACCATCAAATACAAATATTACAAAGGACCTCTGAGTTTTCTTGTTAACTGGTCTACACATTTGCATGAAAGATTCTTGAAAGTTTTCTCCACGCCTCTTCTCCCTACTCTGGGCTGGTTAATTAACCAATCATAAATAAAAGCTGAAAGTCTGTGGACCTCAAATCCTGTTCTGGAAAAAATAAGGGTCACAGAATAATTAAAATTAATTCCAACTAATGAGAACCAGACACAATGACCAATGGAAACAGGGAAAACAGTTGGCATCTAACAGGTCAAAACTTTACAGAAAATGAATAATGGATTCAGAAATGGAGCAGCTTGCTAATGTGGCTGCTTATGGCCTTGGCACTGACTGAATGACCTTTGGTGGGAGCAGTGGGGAGCTCTATTCTTCAGAGTACATTAGCTGTTGAAGTGGTTTCAACTTTATTGGCTGAAAGGTTTTCCTATTAACACACCTTTTTACCTGGTTTCCATCTCTCTGTCGATACACTGGAGATCCTGTCTTTTGGCCAGATCCCACCATCTTGAAAGAGCCTGTCCCTGACTCAGCCAGGCAGGGACGCTCCATCCATCCCTGCTGTCGTGGAGCAGGTGACTGAGGTAGAACGTTACTATGCGACATGGTTGACCACCTGGTGGTGGAAATGATGGATCCATTCCATCTTACATGCTGTTTGTGGCACTGTCTATGGCCAGCAAACCCATTTCCTCTTCCCAGGCATCAGGGTAGGGCAGATTTTTATAGCTTTCCTCGCAGTTAGTTTGGGCATCGTGACTGAGTTCCTGCCAATGGAATGTGGGCCAAAATGATGTCCACTAGGGCACTTCACACTGTAATGTGCCCACCCATCACCCAGGGTTCTGTTAACATGCACACTCTGAGTCAGCAGGTCTGGGGTGGGGCCCGGGAGCCTGCATTTCAGCAAACTCCCAGGTGGTGTCCATGCTTCACAGACACACAGACACACTTCAAGTGTTAAGAATGTACACCAATCCCAGCCTGGCTGTAAAATGTCCTATGCAGACTTCCACCACCTTGCAACATCTCTACATAGCTGGAACAAAGCACTTGGGATGCAGAGACCCTTGAGGGATGGAAGGGGACTGGATTCCTGCTTCATTGACTGGAGAGCTGTGCTCTGCAGAGCTGCTTAAGCCATAGGGAATGGTGAGTAGAGCAAGAGGTAACTTTTTATTGTGTTAAGCCGTTAGTGTCAGGCTTTACTTGTTACCTCTGCGTGGCTTACCCATACTCTTTTATCAACTTTCTTTTCTGAGTCTTTCCTTGACTTATGATTTTGAATTAACTTAATAAACTTACCAGATACCAACTTTGTACCAGGCATAATTCTAGGTGCTGGAGAATTCATAGATGAAGCAGGTGGAGTTTTCTAAGGAGTTGGGAGAGGAGATAAGAAATGGTATCAAATAATGAACCAACACATTTCAAAGGTCTCAGTGCCTGACAAGTCTTGCTGCCTATACTCAGAAGAGGGAGATGATGACCCCATGGCGGACATCAAGAAAGGCTTTGTAGAAGTGATTGTACTGACATCAGCCTTGAAAGATGGATAAAGTTTGAACTTGTAATGATTCGGATAGGGAAGAACACAGCAAGGGAGTTAAAAGGAGCAAACAGCAAGGAGACACACAGGAAGTATGAGACTTGCCTTGGGATCGAGCATAGGATGAAAGATTGGAATAAAGGAATATATAGTAGAAATGAAGGTCAGAGTTGCATCATGGGATACTTTGAATGGCAATTTAAGGAGCTTGGATTCTATCCTGAGGACCGTGGAGAACTCTCGAAGGGTTTAAGCAGGGGAGTGAGCTCACGGAGCAGTTGGGGGGGGAGGGACGGGGGCGGGAGGCACTGGAGCCGCCCTCCCCACTCAGGGGCTGTCGTGCTAGTTCAGTACAAGATGCTGAGCATCAAGGTGAAGAAGACAGGGAAAGCTCCTGAAAACACTGAGGAAGAGAGTAGCATGCCCTTACCCCCTCTTTTCAGAAATGAGGAAGCTATGGCTCTGAAAGGTCATGTCCTGCTGAAGACACCAAGCCAGGCAGTCAGGCTTTGCACCTCCAGCTTCAGTGCTCCAGACACAGTATTTTTCCACTGGAGTGCAACGTTACTGCCAGTGTCAGAAATCCCCTCCTGAGTGGTCCTTGGTGAGCTTGCACTGACTCTCAGTACAGCATAATTCACGCCTTATAATTTGGCCACCTTTGCAAATTTTAATATAAATAGTTTTGAGTCACCTCGACTGGGAAATTTACTGAGTCTCTCTTTCACTGAGACTTGCCACCTGCAAGTTTAAGACTGACTTAAAAAAACTACATTCCGCCCCCAAAGGGACTTAAAGCAAATTTGCTGATACTTCCTTGGAGTCCGTACCAGACGCGGGTGAGAGGGTTCAGGAAGGGTGCTTCCATCTCTGTGAGGGCTCCCTTTGTTCCACGGCTGGCCAGATTGGAGGGAGGAGGAATTGCTTTCACTTTTCTTTCCCCTCCTTGTCTTTCCCAGATCCCAGGTTGAGGCCCATAGGGGAGGAGTCCTGTAAACCAGTGAGTGAGTTCAGATTGAGGACCGCTGTGGAAAGATGTCCTTTCTGCTGTACCTCAGGATCACGCTGTCTAGAGGGGGCAAGAGGAAGGCTTCTTGCACCTGCTGTCAGACAGAATGTGAATCCTCTGTGTGCCACTTCCTAGCCATATGATCTGGAAGCAATGATTTGATATCTCAGAGCCAAGTTTCTAGGGTGTAAAACAGGGATGGCTGTGGTCTGTCAGAAACATCTGAGGGTTCTATGAGATTGTGGTGATGAAGTTCTGAGCACAGTGTACTGCATACAGTGCCAGGGGTCCATTGACAGTGTATGCTCCTATCCCAGTCTGGGCTGTACTAATGAGAGTATACTTAATTGCTATAATAAACAAATCATAAAATTTCAATGGCTTCAAATAATAAAGTTTATTTCTCACTCACCAAGCTGTCTATGTGGGTGTTCTCATTTGCGACCTTCTACATGCTGAGTCAGGGACTCAAGCTCCTTCTACCTGTGGCTTCTTTCTCCCTGGGGTGAGAAAGGAGAGGGTGGAGAAGGCAGGCCTTGGCCCAGGAGGAGAACACATCACTTCTGCTCATTGGTGAGGAACAGTCACATGACCCCTGCAAGAAGCAAGAAATGCTGGGAAATGGGAACAGAGACATGGCAGCCACGTCCCAGTGACAATTCCATGTTATGGAAGGGGAGCAGGAATCTCTGGGGAGCAGTTAGCTGTCTCTTTCATAGCAGGGGGAACACTGAGGCAGGATTGGGCTATGGCCCGGGAAGCCAGGTTTATCGTGGTGGAAACAACATAACAGATTCATATTTCTTTCCTCTCAGTCTCTAGAGCTCAGTCTGGCAGGTCCTGCCCCATTTGGAATCTGACTATGAGCAAGAAAACATCTGTGGTTGGAAAGCGGGGGCAGTGATTCAGGCCTGTTTGGGACTTGGAGAGGATGCCCTTGAACCCTTTGCTCAACAAACAGCTCCCTCCCACAAGGATGTGAGAGGTCATCTGTCTGTCCACTTTGACACTTTCACCCAGTGACCTTCAGAGCTTTAGACACCTTCCCGATAAGTTGGAGCGACCTCAGCACAAACCGTCCTTGGATTTGACCATAACTGACTCACTCAGGGCCTGAGTGAAAGAAGGCGAGAGCAGACAAACAGGCAGAGGACTCTGCCGTTCCAGACCTGTGCCGTGTCAACAAGCTGTCTGCCGCGCAGCCAGGGGTCGCGCCCTGACGTGGGTCGGAACTGGACCCTTGACAGCTAATCCCCAGAGCCTTTGATGGGAGACTCCTGTGCTCACATGCGGTGTGCTGCCCACAGCCGGGGAAGAGCAGGATGGTGGGCAAAGAATGTAGCTTTGGAATCAAGCAATCTGGTCCCCACCAATCACCCAGCTTTGTGATTTTGGATTAATAAAAGAAATTCCCTTATTCTTTCTAAGGCTGTTTCCCTATCTGTGAAACTGACATAGCACTATGGACCTGAAATGCTTTAGGACAGTGCTAGTACATAGACATACAAGTAATATTTTTTTATCCTGTTCCTTCTACACAGAAGACAGGTATCTGTTCTCTTCAAGTTAATTAACATGAATCTGTAGCCACCCTTTCTGAGCTCCTCTTATAAGTGGTTTAGTCCTTGCATAACTGTAAGAATAGGTAGTATTGTTCCCATTGTACAGATTTGGAAGCTGAGGCTCAGAGATTATACCAGAGATAGTGACTTTGATTTTTCTACTTCCCTGTCATGGAGGGGAAAGAGAGAACAGGATAAAAAGAACCAGAAGAAACTATGGGAGCGATAAACATCAAGTATAGATGTCTGGAGGCATGCTCTTTAACCCCCAGCTAGCCTTGGATAATACAATTTCCATCTTAATTTACTGTCCCCTCGTTTTATTTATTTGTAGTTCATTCATCAATTTATCTGTTACTAATAAATTAGCAAACATTTGCTATGAACCTCCCATGTCCTAGAGCCTTGCGGGTCTCCGAACGTGGTTCCTGGGACAGAAGCATCGGCATTATCTGGAAGTTAGTTAGAAATACAGAGACTCAGGGCCCACCTCAGACCTTCTGAATAGGAACCTGCATTTTAACAAGGTGCCCAAGTGATTCACAGCAGCTACAAAGGGATGAACATCCCTATTCTTGGGGCTTCTGCCGCGGCAGAAACATTTATGGAAGCCACCCCTCCTCCAGGACCCTAGCCTTCCTATCCACACAAGGAACAGTGGTGCAGTCCCAGAGGAGGCTTTGCCCTGAGCCTGAGCGCCCCTGTGGTTGTCAGAGCCTGGGCAACCCCTCCACCTCAGAGGCGGATGTGGGAGGTACAGTCAAACAAGGTGCGACCTTAGAAAGTGTTTGGGGCCTCTTACCTCCTTCTCATCCACTGCACCCAGCGTGTGGCCATGTGGCTTCAGCTGAAGGTTAGGGGACAGTGTCTGAGACATGCTTTTAAAGATATTGCTCAGATCACCATAGCACCTGCAGTGACCCTGGCAGGTGACCCTGGCGTCAAAGAGGTCACGTAGTTGTTTAGTAGGCTGGGGTAGTAATTCTGGGGTCTTCGGAGAATTCTGCTCCATCTATCCCACCATGCTGGGGAGTATTTACTGTGATTCTAGAGTCATGAAATATGGAAAACAGGAAAAGCCATCTCTTATTTCCTGCTCTATTTGGAAGTTGGCTATTTAATAGGTAGCCACTGAAGATCAGGCAGAGGAGCCAGGGTGCATTACATTTGTTCCTGTGAACACTGCTGGGAAACTGTCAATATTTATTATTATGGAGCATCTGCCACATGCCAGGCACCAGGAGGAGTGATGGCACATCACCTTGTTCAAGTCTTGTGACATTTCTATGTAGGGAGCCTCATTCCCATTGTCAGAAGAGGGAACCTGGAGGTGTGGAGGGACTGTGTAACGTGCCCAAAGGCACAGAGACAATGAATGGTAGTGCGGGGCTACATTAATTCATTTTTCAAAACCTGGAATGGGGATTTAAATAAGCGAAACCATGCATTTTTCACAGCTGGGAATGAGAACTGACGTTCAAATAAAGGGAAACTTCATTAATGGGTGTTTGGACCCATTCCTCAAGCTCCCTTGCCAACTGCAAGGGGGAAGTAGGAGGGGCGTGGGATGGGCAATTAGTCAAATAGCGGGCAGAGGATGAGCTCCTGTTCCTAATGGATCAGAGCCACCCCACTCCTCAGCAGAGGCTGGATGGGCCCACTATGGGTCAAGGAAGTGGCTGGCCTGGGTGACACTCACCATTGTACCATTTGTCCCCTCCTTCAGCTTTCAGCCAGCAGGTGCTAACTGCAGAGCAAGCCTCTTCGGATGGCCAGGCATGTGGCACAGGCAGCCCAGCTGACCAGTAGGGAGGCCCTGCCATGGGGTTTCTGAGCTAATCTTTGCCTTCCTTAGGAGCCTGGTTTGCAGGCTTAGAGCCTTGTGTAGGGCAGAGGGAACTGTGCTGGGGACCTAAGCTTCACAGGGAAGTGCGGGCATCTTATTAACCAAGTAAACACAAAAGAGTCCCTGGTTCCAAATAATCAGGCTGCCTTATACATTCATTCTTCCTTTGCAAGCAGAGAATGGAGTGAATATGCCCTGAGATGTATATTAGGACCCCTCTCCTCCATTGGCCACTGTGATTTTTGTCAAAGTCAAGCAACCTCTCTGAGTTTCAGGTGTCTTCCTCATTTGTTAAGAGGGACATTTAATTGAGATATACACTTCCTGCCTTGGTACAGGTCCTGACTCTGAATCAGTGTTCTGTCAGGAACTACAGTAATTATTTCATTTTACTTCTTGGAAGTTAATTGAATATAAACATTCTATATCCATTACAACATTTTCCATTTTAAGTTACAGAAACCCAACTTAAAACTGGCCTAAGTCTAAATGGACAAACAAATGAAATTGTGTGTGTCTGGCAAGTCCACAGATGATGTACTTTCAGATCCAGTGGATTCAGGGGTTCTGACAGTGACATTAGGGTTCAGCCTGTTTTCACCCCTTAGCTCAGTATCCTTCTGGGTATTGGCCCTGTCCTGTGGACGGGCTCTGGCCACCTCCAGCTACAGATTGATGTGCTTTTCAGCTAATTAACTTCCAGTGCCCAGTTATCAATCTAGGCAAGACTCTGGCCTTGCTCAGATTCGACAGCTACACCTGGACCAATCACTGCCACTAGAGGTGCAGAGCACTGAGATTGGCTGATTCGGAGTCATGTGACCAGCACTGCGCTCAGGAAGGGCATGCTGGTGGATGCAGAGGGTAGGTAGCTCTGCTGGGAGGACACAGAATGAAGAGGGTTCCCCGAAGGCAGTAAGGATGCTGGGCAGATAAAAAATGAAGGTATTCCATCCACATCAAGAGTTCGAGAGAAAGAAAGCATTTTCTCCTGGCTCTTTCTTAGGGCTCCCTATGAGTCAGGGTTAGACCTAGGATGGTTGTTTCTGAAGTCATCACAGTGCAGTCTGTTGGTTTAGAAATACATATAGTTCCAAGCAAAGCAAAGTAACTTGCAGACGGAAGGAGGAGTTGCTGCTGAGCTGTGCAAATCGGAGCTGTAAGTAGAACCCTAGGCTATGTATGTCACTTTGCCTCAGAACAGATGGGAGTCAAAGCAAAATACCACTCAACCATCTGGGTGTCATAGGGTGTGCCTGCTATGCTTGCTCTTAGATAGATACACATCAGGATAGGTGGTATGTGGGAAACTTTCTCCATGGATTGTGAGTGCCTTCTAGAATTTTTCTGTCAAAACTTTCTGAAACCATGACAATAGCCAAATACCCAAAGCCAAGTCAATGGATGCTTCTTTGGCTCTCTGAGCTTTCAATTCATCTGCTCTTTCTTGGCAGACGCTTGTGGACTGGGTTAGCTTGAAGTTGAGGAGGTCAGCATTTGTCTTTGTGACCTGATGAGGAAAAGGCCACAGTGTTTCTCTTTTTATCCTTGTCAGTCATCTGTGGCAGTAGGAACCGTGGCCTTCCTCCTGAGCTTTCTTCCCAGTAGTTATTTCATTCGTTTCACACATACTTGTTGCACACCTGTTTTGTGTCACAGGCTCTGTGAGGAGAGGAAGCCCACACATATAAGCCAGATGTGGGCTGTCCTTCATGTTCTTACTCTGCTTCTTCAAGTCCTCTCCTGTTTCCACCCTTGCTGATGGAGAAGGCTCCCAGCACCCCTTTACTCAATATTTCTAAGGGGCGATGGAAGAAGGAGATTGCTTTTCACATCTTGGAGCAAGCAATATACAACATTCTCCGGGTTGGTCCCGGGACGTGGCCGTATGCCAAGGTCACAGGTTTTCTACTTACCCTGTCCTGCCACCTTGCTGGCACCGGTGTCCTCCCCTCTAGCATCCCCTCCCACACGCGCAGTGCTCTCTCCTGCCGGAAGCTGAGCAGTCAGCTCTGTCTCAGCCTTTCCTTATCGTCTACTTCAGAGGTTTTGCAGGCTCAGGTCTGGACCACTGCAATAAAGAGAATATTGCCATAAAGCGACTCCAGGGAAGTTTTTTTTTGTTTCCCAGGGTGTATAAAAGTTATATTTACACTATAGTTTACTAAATGTGCAATAGCATTATGTCTAAAAAAAAAAAAGAACATACCTTTAACTAAAAAATACTTTATTGCTAAAAAAATACTAACCATCACCTGAGCTTTCCGTGAGTCGCAGTCCCTGATTACAGATCACGATGGCAAATACAATAACAATGAAAGAGTTTGAAATATTGTGAGAGCCATAAAAAATGTGACAGAGACATGGAGTAAGAAATGTGGTTGGGAAAATGGCTCCAAGAGACTTATTCCATACAGGGTTGCCACAGACTTTCATTCTGTAAGAATCTCAATGTCTGCAAAGCACGATAAGATGAGGTATCCCTGTGTCTGTAAATGGCATTGTAATGCTTTGAAGACTGAAGGGTTTCCCAGTTTCCAGGATGCACACCCCCCTATAGAACAATATTAATATGTTAGTTAAGAGGCTCCATTTAGAAAGCAAGGGCCACAGCAGCATTTGTCAAGTGTAAACTGGGAATCCCCACCTCAGGATGCTGGTTAGGGATTAAAGATCCTAGACCTCACTCCAGATAAGCAGAATCAGAATCTCTTTGAAGAAAAGCATGGTTCTTAACTGTCTGCATATAAGCAGTAGTTCTTAACTCTGTCTACAGATAGGAATCACCTGGAGGGCATTTTTTAAACCGGTCCCTAAGTTATGCAAATATGCAGCCAGGTTTCCAATCACTGGAGTAGAGGTACCTGCATTGTTTACAAGCAGTTTAAGTGACTCACATGCAGCTAAGGTCTGTATTGTGGGAATTCAGAGGAGAAAAGATAACTTCCCACTGGCCCGGGTGGGTGGAAGATGGAGTGAGAACATTTCCTAGAGGAGGTGAGTAGTATTTGAAGTGAATCAGGGAGAATGGGTGGGGCTTTACCAGCTGTGGACAAAAACGGGAAAGCAAATGGCTTAAATCACCCTGGTTTGAATTCCAAGTTATTTAAAAAAGAGCTAATGGCAGCCCATCTCTGAGAGCAGATCCAACGCTACACTGGCATGGTTACTTGCATGGAGCCTGTACATTGCCTGCCCTTTCCACCAACACCAGCCCTTCTCCTCCCTCCCGAGGAGATGAGTAGCCGATCACAGATAGAGTCCCTGAGGAGCTCTGATTTTTCTAAACTTTCTCTCCGCTGATGCTGTAAGTTATGAAAATATCCCAGCAATGCCAACATTAAAACATCCAAATTCCATCTCCAGTATCACCTCTAACATTTGAAGTGACACAACGGCTGTGGACAACCACGCGTTTCCATTGGGGGTTTAAACAGTAAGGCCTCCATTTACTAGGCTGTCCTCAGAAGGGGCGGGGTCAGGCCTGTGCAGCACATCAGATGAGTCCGACACTGATAACCATCAGTCAACAGGGAGATGAGCCACTGATGGCTTTCTTTAACTTAATGCCTGTTTAACTAACAGCAGTGAGAGTCCCTATTAAGGGAAATGCTGCTCGTTGAGCCTGCCGAAGGGACAAGGGCTGCTGTGTTTACTCTCTTGTTCGCCAGGCTGATATAGATGCTTACAACACAGTTTTGAAGTGGTAAGCATTTAATGAAGACACTAGTAAGTTCTACAAGGGAGCTAGTAGTTTGGGAACAGAATCACTAACATTAAAAAAGCCTACAGGTGTTTGTTAGCTCCTAATGGGTTTGCTTGGTTATAACCACAAGGCACACCACTGTGTACTCACTCGGACACACACATTGCCCTTGTGGCAGAATACACTCTTAAGATCAGTGTTCCCAGCTCTGAGTTTGCAACTGAAATGTTTTATTTTCCAACAGTGGGAGTGAACTGCACATGCTTGTGTTCAACAAGGAAAGGGAATGCCAGGTTTGCAGGAGACATGAAATGAGTGAGGGGTTGCTTCCTCTAACCACATGTCCTCTTAATGTGAGCAAATGTTGGCTTCCTTGGAGAGGGGGCTTTCTTCAGTTCTCTTGCCCACTCTGACTCTAAACTTGGATGCTCCTGGCATTTGCCAGTTACCTGGCTGAGGGGACCCTCCCCTGGGGAAGTATAAAAGCATCAAGTAAAGGTTTCCTCTATGTCTGGGAGCTGCCTGCCTACGTCTACCATGGCAACAACTTCATTCTCATGGCTTGGCATTAAAAAGTTGTCTGTGGCCCCTTGTGGGATTCTAAGACCCCAACAACAGACTTCTGCAGGTTTTGAGAGCCCCAGAATCAAACCTGGGGAGGCAACTTTAGGAGATGAAATAAATAGTCAAAAAATGTATTGTCCAAACCAGGACCTGTGATTTAAATAGTCTAGGACCATGGTGATGAATAGTAAAATATTATTTTTAATAACACATTTCTTTTTACTTAATGTGAAAGGGTGCACTGATATTATCCTAGGACTGCAGGTGTTGGGTGGAACATTTGGTCTTCTCAGTAATAAACAATTGGCCATATTCATTGATCGCCTACTGTATGCTAGGAATTTAACTCATCCTTTAATACTTCTATTTAATCCTGAGTCATCTTATTCAGTAGATATTGTGATTCCCATTTTACAGATGAAGAAATGAGGGCTCAAGGGGCAACTCAAGTAAAATGACTCTTCTACAGTCCCACCCTGGGAAGAGCAGACATGAGTATGGATTTGGACTGAAATCTGTCTTATTCCAAAGTATACATTGCACTGTGCACTGTATGGTATGGTTTCAGCATTTCTTTCTTTCTTTTTTTAAACTGGGTTCTAAGGAGACCTAGGTTGCTCCTAGCTGCCATATGCATTCCTGCAGGCAAGAAGGAGACCAGCGAGGAGAACCTCGTGAACACCTGCTGCATCTCCATGCTTCATGAGACGGTGAACTGGACGAAATTTCATTTACTTGTGGGGTTGGGGGTGGGTTCTATGGCTTAAAAGAAAGAGAAGGAGAAGGGAAAAGAGCTGAGGAAAAGGAAGAGGAGAAAAGGTGGGAGGGTGGGAAGGATGGGGGGACATACCACCATTCTGAAATTGAAACGCCTTGTTTTGAAATTGAAAAGCTCAGTTCTGGAGAAAGAAATTCCTTACTCAAAGTCACCTAGCAAACCATAAATAGAGGAAAGCCAGGTCTTTTGATTTTCAATCCATGTTTTTTTGCTACACTTTGCTGTGTAGCAAATGTATGTTGAGAGGACGTGTTGCTATATTTCACCTTATTTTGACACTGGCAGTGAATTGTTGGTCCTTAGGGAAGATTTTCTTTAAAAGGAGGATTAAGATGCTTTTAAATATGGAGGAGGAAAAGCTGTCACAGATTTCAGATACACTATGGCAGAGGTTTTAAATAAAGACAAGTGTGTGCATGTTGAATTTTGTTGCCTTTGTAAAAAGAAATGTGTTATTGGAATGCCTTCTTTCTTCATCTCCATGTCCTAGACTATTTAAAGAAAATTAAATGATAGGTTGGAAAGTGGAGAAAGTTACATTCACTTTTCACTAGAGTAGGATGGGAGGAATGCAGTGGAAAAGGGAAGTCACAGTTAATTGTAGAATATGGGGTGAGGAAATTTACGAGGGGGAAGACAGAGCAGGGACTTAGGAAGCCACTCCCCCTGAAGCCCCACAAAAACTTCCTAATGACTGACTAAGCCAGGCTTTGGGCTGGGCCTCTTGGAGAGGGACAAGGAGGAAAATCCCAACACACAAGGCTTTGGGCTCCATCCCAGCTCCCTCAGAGCTGTTCCACTTTAATCTGCTCACATTTATGAAGCACTTACTATGTACTGGGGACTCTTCCAAATACTTTACACATGGTAATTCATTTAATCTTCAAGCCCTGTGAGGTTAACACTGTTGTTATTCTCAAGGTCAAACAGCTAACAAGTGGTGGAGCTGGAATTCCGACTGAAGCAATTTGACTCTGAGCCTGTGTCCTCAGCCCCAAGCCACACTCACCCTCGAGTTCCTGCAGATCAGCTGGAGGCTCAAGGCAGGCGGTAGATGTGTGGGCTCAAGGCCATCCACACCCCTTCAGTAATTGCTGCTGTGCCTGCTAGACATGGACTGTGCTCCTGAGCAGTGGCATGAGGCAGGGGGAAGCAGTGGGCATGGCCCAGCCTTCTCCTCTTTCAACCACTTTCCTTAATGCTTATCCCTGAGCCTCCACCGGGGTGTGTTTGGGAAGTAGGGAGGAAAGGGACTTCACGGGGGCTGTTGGTAAACCCATTCTCCAGCACATCCCTCCAGAGGCTTCCACATACTTCACAATTTGGGTTAGAGGGTCAGATTATGGGGTGCCTGATTGCTGCTGTGCACCAGCTATGAGCTCTGTGAGGGGTGCTTTCTCTGGACTGAATCTTTGTATGGTGCACAAACCTCGACTTCCTGAGTATTTAAACCTGGTTAAACCTTCTAAGCCAGGCATGTGATGACTTATAAGTCTTTTGTTTTTTTCTTCTATAACTATGCACTCTAGGAAATTCAAGAGCCCAAATAGGTAAAGAAAGATATTTCAGAATGGAAACAGACATGAATAGTAGGAGAATCAAGAACTCTAAAGAAGCAGGAGGAGAGAAAGGAAGAAAAGACAAATATTTCCCCCCACAAGATTATCCCTGGTTGAAACTATTGATTGACTTGATGAACATGTAATTTCATGCAGCTCTTCAGAACTTATCTATTGCCTAAAACCATGAAGAGAGAGAAATGTGTCTGTCTGTGCTCTTATGCCACCGTGGAACTTGGCTGGCTCTCTGGGTACTCCTCAAGAAACCAGCCCTTCCTAAGTGGTTCTGGCTGTGACTGGAGGCCTCAGATCATTTCCCTCCCCAGGGAGTGCTCTGGGCTTTGCAGCAATTCACGTACAAATGTAGAAAACAGAATCAATACTGATTCTTCAGATGGAGGCTGAGCATTCCAAAAAGAGTTCTGTTCATTAAAACCATTCAAAATTTTCAGGATTAGAGCAAAAAGGTTAGGCAAAGGAGTGAATTCTGTTCATGGCTAAACTGTATCTTGGTTTCTCATTATTGCCCATAAAATAAGAGCAATCGTATATATTTATTTATACAATAAATATATATATTTAATTTCCAAGAGGTCTCCAAGAAAATGTTGCAAGATAGTTATGGAGTAAATGGAAAATACCAGATTTGAAATCTGGGGACCTGGATTTGGGACTTGATTTTATTACTTATAAAATTACTATGTCTTCCTACAGTATGGGAGAATATATTCATAAACAACTGACCTGATAAGGGGTTAACATACAAAATATACAAAGAATTCATATGCCTCAACACCCAAAAAACAAATAGCCAAATTAAAAAATGAGAGGAGGACCTGAACACACTTCTCCAAAGAAATACAAATGGCCGACAGGCACACGAAAAGATGCTCCACATTGTTAATCATCAGGCAAATGCAAATCAAAACTACAATGAGATATGACTTCAGACCAGCCAGAATGGCCACTTCACTATCCAAAAGACAAGAAATAACAAGTGTTGGTGAGGATGTGGAGAAATGGGAACCCTCCTACACTGCTGGTGGGAATGTAGACTTGTGCAACTGCTGTGGAAAGCTGTATGAGGGTTCCTCAAAGAACTAAAAATAGAAATACCATTTGATCCAGTAATTCCACTTCTAGAAATTTAACCAAAGAAAACAAAATCCCTGATTTGAAAAGATGTATGCACCCCTGTGTTTATTGCAGCACTATTTACAATAGCCAAGATATGGAAGCAACCTAAGTGTCCATCAGTAGATGAACAGCTAAAGAAGATGTAGTATATATACACAACGGAATATTATTCAGCCATAAAAAGAAAAGAAATCCTCCCATTTACAACAGCATGGATGAATCTAGAGGATATTATGCTCTGTGAAATATGTGAGGAGGAGAAAGACGAATACCCTATGATTTCACTGATTTGTGGAATAAAAAAACAAAGCAAGACAGAATGAACAAAACAGCAGTAGACTCATAGACACTAAGAAACAACAAGTTGTTACCAAGGGGGAGGGTTTGGGGTGAGTAGGTGGGGAGGGTGAGGCAGATAAAAGGCACAATAGTTCACAATCACAATATAAGTTGGTCACAGGGATGGTAGTACAGCATGGAGAACACAGGCAATGATTCTGTAACACCTTTCTATGTTGACAGATAATAACTACATTAGAGGGGGTGAGGATTTAATAATACGGGAAACTGCTGAACCACTGTGTTGCACATTTGAAACCAATATAAGATTGTATATCAGTGATATTTCAATGAAAAAAATTTTTTTAATTGAACACACAATTACTATGTCTTGTTTTTTTCTCCTATAAAAGCGATTTTATCTACCTCACAGGATTGTTATAAAAAATTAAATAAAACAATGCATTTGGTGATGTGTTGTAAAATAATTTCTTGGATGTGAAAAAATCTGAAGTTTTTAAGAGAGAAATCGATCCCTCTGGCAAATGTTATATCCAGACGATGTGAGCACAAACCCTGAAAACAGATCTAAGAGTCTAAATCTACAGGCACACAATGTTACCCAGCAGTGGGGACTTGTGACAGCCTGGTAAGTCACCTTTCAAGACCAAAAAGTCAAAGCTGATGACAAGGCCTGGGGGGTGGGCTCTGTTTTATCCACCAAGCAATGCCAGCAGCACCTCCTGGAAGGAAGGATGTGTTCCTCCCCTCAAATCGAGATTAAGGGTGAGCATTAAAATGCTCTGATACGTACACAGGGCTTTTTACAAGGAGAGTCAGGGAATTGAATCGTGCCCATTCTACTCCAAGCTTTAAATCACCTTATTACCTGTGAGGATTAATACCTTTGTTTCCAATGAGGCTACTGGTCCATGGAGGAAAGAAAAACTCCCCTTTTGAAATGAAAACTTCAGTGTTGCAGAGAAAGTTTGCTGAAATGGTGCATCCATGCTTTTTGTTTGTTTGTTTGTTTTATATCATCCTAATAATAGATGAATACTACTCCCGAGTGTGGGTGATTAATCTGGGGTTCCTCGATGCTGTCTCAGACTGAGGCCCTGACTAATGGCAGCCGAACTTCATGTCCGTCAGCCTGTGAGGTCCAGAGTCAGATTCCATCTTTTAAAGGCATCTGGAGCTCTTGGGAGCTAGAGAGACGGTTTGCCTTAGTTCATTTGTGACTAGGGAGGGTGACTAAAGGTTCCTCTTCCCAGGAATTCAAACTCCTAAATTGCTGGAGCCTTGGAGAGAGGAGATGGGGAAGGACTAGTGGCTGCTGGCTCCTACCAGCCCAGGTCTCACTGCTTCTCCTGCAATGTGGCCCAAGGGCACAGTGGAGGGTTCTTTCACCTGGGGACCTAGAGACTCTGCACTTTGCAAGGGGAGTGACTGACTGATCACATCTGTCTTCTAAACCTGTTTCCTCAAAGCCCAGCACCTGACAGAGCAGGTGTTCATTTACTGTTGACTGACGGAATGAATAGTTGAAAGAACAGTCCTTAAAGCTGACATTCAGTGAGCAGGGGTGGGCAACAGAAGGCACTTGTATTATTAGAAACATGTACTGTGTTTCGCAGGTCGGTTCCTTCATTCTACTTTGACTCAACCAGAGAGAGAGAGAGAGAGAGAGAGAGAGAGAACTGCATGTGATTCATACTGAACAGGTAAGGAAAGTGAGGAGCAGAGTGATCGTGCTCCTCGCTCGAGGTTACAGTCCAGGTGGACAGCTCTCAGGTCCGCATCTTGGTCTGCCTGCCTGGAAAGCCAGCGTGTTTACCACTGCCGTGCCAAGCCATGCCCGTGGTGTGGAAGCAGGGAGGCGTACACCATGGCATTGAGATGTAATTCACATATTATAAGGTTCACTCTTTCACAATGTACAATTCAGCCATTTTTAGTGTATCACAGCATTGTGCAGCTAGCACCACTGTCTGATTCCCAGTCAGTTTCAAATGATACATAATCTGTCTGAAGTGACCAGCGCTCTGAAGACAAATCAGGGAAGCTGCTACTGGTCTCCCAGCGGTGGTGAGGCAGACCCACCACATAAGGAGATATTTGCACAGCAGACTGATGAAGTGAGGGAGTAAGACATGGGTATCTGGGCAAAAGTCGGGGAACCAGTGCAAGACCTGGAGGCAGGAACATGCCCCGTGCTCAGGGAGGCCAAAAGATATCAGTGATTAAGGGCAGAAGACAGGAGAGGAGATGTTTCCATTCGAGGGTTACAAGGGATTGTGCATTAAAGTACCTAGTGCAATGCCTGATGCGTTGCAGTGCTGAGTACTGAGAGTTGTGATGACTGTGGGCATTATTCCTGATCCCAGGAAAGAGGCCAGGCACCTCGCTTCCTGAGCACAGGCGCTGTAGTTCTCCTTTGCATCCCCCTAGAGACAAGACTGAGGCTTTGCACTTAACACACAGTCATTAAACATCCATTTAGTGAAAGAATGGTATTTAGCCTTTAAATTAATAATCTTTTTTTGCCAAAAGGACAGGCAGGAATAAATACCCAGATGGCCTGATAAATCACAAAGACAAATTAATATTGAATAATACTGTTAAGTATTTCTACCAAAGAGGCATTATTTTCTCTAAGGCCTGCGAAGTGTTTATTTCCTTAAAGGGTGAAGAAGTACTTTTTCCCCTTTCTTTCTTTCTTTCTTTCTTTCCCTAGCCCCTGGGTAAAGGCAGCTCTGTGGTGGGGTTTCTTTGTAATTGGGCAAGGGGGTGTCTGGGTCAAAGTGACAGCCAACGGGTGCTGCTATCACGACACATTACACAAATAGCCCTGTATAATTGCTACCATCCATCAATTCGGGGAGATCAGTGGTGAGAGATGCATCCAGTTTCTTGGAGTGAAAATGAAAGCCCCAAATAGTTCATAGAGTCACACTCACAAATCAATGCCTATATGTTTAAAGGGGTAAAACTGGTCTAGTCATCAGTCCCACCTTGAGAAGGATTCCCTTGTGTGTCCTTCATATTGGTTTGCAAGACTTTGCCCAACCCTCACTTAAAATGTTGTTTTTTCTTCCTCATGTCTCACCAATCCTTTTTTATCATAGCATTATTCTTTGCTCTGCTTTTCCCCTATGTTGCAACCTGAAGCCTTTGCTGAGCTGGCTAAGGACAGTTAGATTTCTTATGGGGTTAGGTTAATCTGACCACTATAGGCTGAACATCCTGGCTCCTGGGCTGACTTGGGGAGTTCTAATAGTCCAGTTTCTCTGTCTACATGGGTCGAGTTAGGCTGATTCTTTCTCAATTCCTAATTTTATTCTGGGTTGGCAGAAGAGTAATCATGAGTTTCAAAAACAAACAAACAAGCAAACAAATGGAAACAAACATGTTAGGCAGGCAACATTCAAAGAGTGAGACATTTGACAATACAAAGGATGCTCAGTGATCACATCTTGCTCTTGGCCCCAGTCAATTGAATACACTGGGCCGTAAGCACCACGAGGCAGGGCCTGTCTAACCCAGGGTCCAGGGCAGTGTGGCTGACACACAGTGGCAGAATACGCTCACTGAATTGACGTTGCAGTAATGCAATCACACTCTTGACCGAAAATGAAATCAAATGGGAATTCTCACAACTAAGGCTCTTTGGAGCTGAGATAAATGGTCAACAGCTTGCTTTGCAATAACCCAAGAGTCTCTAGAAACTTCTGGGCTATAGAGACTTTAGTTCCCATGGGAATGGATCCCAGGGTCTTTTCAGGGGTAGTAACGCTGGGGTAATGTATGTGTTCACCAGAGGGGTGTTACAGTCGAAGCCAAGAACTTTCCACCCAGCACGTAGTCTGGTTTTCTCTCTCCATGAAAAATTTACTCCCTTTATAAAAAGTCCCCTTTCCATAAAATACCCCTTTAGCTGGGAGCCCCTACCTGGGTAGGAGACAAGGACTGAAGTCCTTTTCACTTCATGTTCCATGCTCTGTCTAGGTCCTCCAGTTTGTCGGAATGAATGCTCAGTGTTGTTCAGAATGTTGCAGCCTATTACATTAGTCAGAAGTACTTTTGTGGATAATTAGTAGGAAATGAAAGGATCAAGGGTGATTTGGTGTTTCCAGAAATGCTTAGAAGTTCCTTAAGAGGGACAATTAAGTAAGTCTTGCTAAAAACCCTAAAGCCAAGGGACATTGTTCTTTTTCATGGAAAATTGCTACTTAGAAACAGGCTATAAACTGTGTCATGCTTTTGGGTCAGCGGACACTGCATATAATTTTCTGGGGCCAAACAAAATGTTGCCATAGATGGGTTTACCTTTTCTAGGCGCTGGGAAAGGGCTGGTCACATCGTTAACTCTCCCTTCCTGGCAGACAGCATACACTAATAACAGCAGTAATAATGACAACAAGATTATCTTATATTGAGTAGCACTCCATTCTTCCTGAATCTTCACTCATTGGCACTGCTGTTGTATTTTCATAACAAGCCTACCAGGATGGCTAAGGCAGGTGTCACAATGATGGATACCAAGGACATCGGGAAAGTGGAAAATGCCTACCTCAAGGTCTCATAGTTCAGTGGCAATGCCGCGACTCAGGCCTCCCTGCTCCCCAGCCGGCACCCTTTCTCATGGAAGAAGGCCTTTGAGGAGGGGAGGAGTACGCCTTCGCGATTTTAATTCCTGTTGCAGTGGTTGGTTAAACCTCAAGAGAGATTCCCTATGTTTTGCTCCCAGGAATCTGCAGTAATGTTTGCCCAACACTGACTTCAAAAACAAAACAGAAACCAAGCAAATGCAAAAACAGACTACATTCTGGCCAAATATTGTCAGGCCTGCCTGCTCGGGGGCCTGAGGCAAGGTGTGTTCGCCTTGCGTGCTGTTGCCAGTTCCCCCAGAGCAGCCCCGGAGAGCCTCCATCACGCTTGTCTTCCCTGTGCCACCACTTCCCATGGGGAGTCTTTCTGCCCCTCAGCCTGCCATCTGCAGTCTGGCCTTAGAGCCCCTCTCTGCTCTGCCCTGCTAGTGGCCTTGAAGACATTCTTCTTATCTGCTGGTCTCCTGCTTCTGTGCCTTTTCCACCACTGTCCCTGCTCTACATCTAGGCCCGTGTTGTCTTTCATCTGATGACTACTTCTTTTGGGGTTCCTAGCTCTTTTCTCCTGCTCCACATCTTTTTTTCTTTTTCTCTAGCTTACTTTATTTTATATGTATAATGTACTTTATACATATAACATACAAAATATGTGTTATTTATGTTTTTTTTTTTCAGTTCCCTTTTTTTTTTTTTGTAGATAATTATTTTTTATTGAGGGGTAGTTGACACACAGTATTACATTACATTAGTTTCAGGTGTACAACATAGTGATTCAACATTTATATACATGATAATTCTAGGTACCAGCTATCACCATACCAAGTTGTTACAATATCTTGACTATATTCCTTATGCTATACATTACATCCCGGTTACTTATTTATTTTACCATTGGAAGTGTGTACTTTTTTTGTTTGTTTGTTTGTTTTGTTTGTTTTTTTGTTTGTTTGTGAGGGCATCTCTCATATTTATTGATCAAATGGTTGTTAACAACAATAAAATTCTGTATAGGGGAGTCAATGCTCAATGCACAATCATTAATCCACCCCAAGCCTAATTTTTGTCAGTCTCCAATCTTCTGAAGCATAACAAACAAGTTCTTACATGGAGAACAAATTCTTACATAGTGAATAAATTACATGGTGAACAGTACAAGGGCAGTCATCACAGAAGCTTTCGGTTTTGCTCATGCATTATGAACTATAAACAGTTCAAATATGAATACTCATTTGATTTTTATACTTGATTTATATGTGGATACCACATTTCTCTCTATATTATTATTATTTTTAATAAAATGCTGAAGTGGTAGGTAGATACAAGATAAAGGTAGAAAACATAGTTTAGTGTTGTAAGAGAGCAAATGTAGATGATCAGGTGTGTGCCTGTAGACTATGTGTTAATCCAAGCTAGACAAGGGCAATAAAACATCCACGTATGCAGAAGATTTCTCTCAGAACAGGGGGGGTTAGGTTCTAAGCCTCACCTCTGTTGATCCCTAATTTCTCACCTGATGGCCCCCCTGCAACTGTGCCTGTCTTAGGTTGTTCCTCCCTTGAGGAATCTTACCCGTCTCTGGCTAACCAGTCATTTTCTGGGGCCATACAGGGAAATGTGAAGTTGGTAAGTGAGAGAGAAGCCTTATTGTTTGAAAAGGTTAGCTTTTTACTTCTTTGCATATTTATGCCCTGTGGCTTCTATGCCCAGCATTTGTCTTGAGGTATCTTTACCACTTGGAAGAATTATGATACTCGGTAAATTTGATATGAGGCACGAATTCAATTTAAGGGTTGTAATTAGGAAGGAAGAAGAAAAGCTATAGAAGTAGCAGGCGGAAGAAAACATGGGAAGATTGATTATTTCTTTTTGACATATCTTCTTGTAGAGTAACTTCAGCATGTATAGGTTTTAAACTACTAATTAAATTGCGCACACACATTAACATAATAGGAGTATAGTTACATAACCAAAGCATACCTGTAATTACCAGCCATCTCCAGTGAAACCAAGAAAACCAGTTAGGCACCTTAGGCATTTGTGAAAACTTATCTATGATATGGTGGATATTGTCCAACTGAACTTGAACAGTCTGAGAGAAATCAGACAAATTAAAACAACCCATTCCTGGGGTCTGTTCACATCCCTTATGTTCTTTTAACAGTAAATAGTCTGTAGTTGTAAGATTTTGGAGCGCTACAATTTGCACTTCTCCAAATTCTTGGTTGAGTTCCAACAGTATAGATTCAGTCAAATTTGTTGTTTTACTGTATGCACAGGCCAGCTTAGATATCTCCTTCTTCATTCCCACGGCAAGTCCAGGAGCTGGTGGGATGAGTGCATCTACAGCTGTAGCAGTGCGTGGATCTTTGTTGGGATTTCTTGATGACCATCTTCTGGCATGAGTCTTCCCGAGAGTGCTGATGTTGGAAGTTCTTTTTCATATCGTATCTTAGTTCATTTTCAGGGTAGCCCAATTAGGCTTTGATCCTCTGTATAAACACAAACAGACCCTTTGCCTACACTTTTATATGCCCTTTATACCCTTGTGTAGAACTCACTGGAGGTCACCACACAGGAACTGCCTTTTTTTTTTTTTTTGGTATCATTAATCTACACTTACATGATGAATATTATGTTTACTAGGCTCTCCCCTATACCAGGTCCCCCCTATAAACCCCTTTACAGTCACTGTCCATCAGCATAGCAAAATGTTGTAGAATCACTACTTGCCTTCTCTGTGTTGTACAGCCCTCCCCTTTCTCCCACCCCCCCATGCATGCTGATCTTAATACCCCCCTACTTCTCCCCCCCTTATCCCTCCCTACCCACCCATCCTCCCCAGTCCCTTTCCCTTTGGTACCTGTTAGTCCATTCTTGAGTTCTGTGATTCTGCTGCTGTTTTGTTCCTTCAGTTTTTCCTTTGTTCTTATATTCCACAGATAAGTGAAATCATTTGGTATTTCTCTTTCTCTGCTTGGCTTGTTTCACTGAGCATAATACCCTCCAGCTCCATCCATGTTGCTGCAAATGGTAGGATTTGCCCTTTTCTTATGGCTGAGTAGTATTCCATCCTGCTCCACATCTTATCAACCCTCCAGCATCTTCCTAAAGGTGGGTCTGCCTCCCGATCCCCATCAGCAGGAGTCTGGTTCTCAGAATCCGGCTTCACCGGTCCCGCCACCGCGTTTTTCATGATTTCCTTGAATGAGACTCCAGCCACACTCTCCCGGTGGGTTACTGCCCTCATTATGCTAATTGCCCTCTTCCGCCTCTGAGACCTTGCTCACACTATTCCATTTCTAATTACATAAATCTAATAAATCAGCTTCCTAGGATTATCCAAATGCTGGTACCTGCAAGAAAACTTCCTGTCTCAACTCCTCCGGAAGGGAGTTCCCCTCCCACCATTAACAGCTGGTGTCACGGCCTCTTCTGTTGGCAGCATTTACTAACCTGTCTACCTTCACTAGGCTGTGAGTTTCCTGAAACTCAGTACAAATCTTAGTCATCTTTATATCCTTTGCATCTGGCATAAAAGAGACACTCAAGGTTTCTTTAAATTGAATTCAGCACCATGAGAACTATATTTCAATGGCTCAAACACCTATTCCCTCTGCTCCTCACAGTGTTATTAAACAATAAAGGAATATCCATAGCACACTGATATTTATTTGCCAGAGGTAGCAAGAGGATAAAAGAGAAAAATGGGTGCCAGACTTAGGGTTCTTGCCCTTTGTGGGCCCTTGACTTTGGGCTAGACAGAGGGCCCTGAAGCCCTGAAGGAAAAGCTGGCTGCCTTAAAGGAGCTTCTAGGAATGGAATTGTGGTGGGGATACTTCCAAATACACATATACTGTTCATGTATAATTTCAGAAAGGAAAGAGGCAGGGACTTGGGGTTAAAAACTTTATCTCCCAGTCCTGTTTGGTTTCTTGGGCAACATTGGGCAAGTCCCTTGGCTCCTCTGAGTTTTGGGGTTAATTATGGCTCTTTTGTAGGTTTATCGTGAGGGTGGTCCTTAAAAACTCGGGGAGGGCCTTTAAGCCATGGAGAGAGACTGAAAACATGTAGGATGGAAAATGGATTTGATAAGTTGATAGTAGCAAGATCAGACACTTGGAAAGGGTATTTACCTGAGATAAGTAAAAATATATGTTCACAAATGGCTTGTAAAAGTATGTTTTCAGTGGCTTTATTCACAATAGCACAGAACTGGGAACAGCCCAAATGCCCCTCACCAGGAAAATGGATAAACAAACTATGATATCTTCATATAATGGAATACAACTCAGCAATAAAAAGTAATGAACTGATAAATGGAACAATAAGGCTTAATCTAAAAAACATGTTGAGTGAAGAAGCCAGACAAAAAGAAAGGAAGACTGTATGGCTCCATTGGTATGAAACTGAAGGTCATGAGCTGAATCATTGGTGAGAGACATTGGGACAATGGTTGTCTATGAGGGTAAAGATGGGGACTGACTGCAAGAGGCATGAGGGAACATTACAGGCTGATGGCAATATTCTAATTCTTGATTGATGTGTTTCTTTTCAAAGTATCTGTATTTGTTAAAAGTCATCCAATTATACTCTTAAGATCTGTGAAGTTCAGTTTATGCAAATATTTGTCAATTAAAAAAATATCTTAAAGTTGTGCAGATTAATTTTTGACCAGACTTGGAAATAAGCTTGTGGCATGGCAGGGGGGAGGCAGGGCAGGGTTGGGGGGACTCTTTGACCTTAATAGTCAATATATCCCCAGAGGCATTCTGCAACTGAATAATGTCAAGGGAGGTTTCCAAGAGGAAGAGATATTTGCAGTGAGCTGTGAATAGATAGGACCAGGGGCTAGGGTTTATTTCAGGAAGGGGGAAAGGAAGAGAAAAGGCTGCAGGTTGGAAGGAGTTAGGAGTATCTGAACCTCGCAGGTGAGAGGATGTGGTGGGAGAGAGGGTCAGTGCAGGAGGTGGGAGATGAGGCCACGAAGGTAGGTCGGTGACCAAGGGGGTGATGGTCCTAATGGCACAACAAGGCAGGATGATGCTCAGGACTAGATCTCAGGAGGGAAGCCTGGAGACAGGAACTGGGGGGAGTGGTCAGCATCAAAAGAGTAGGTAAGACATTTGGGGATGGATGCACCTTCTCAGAAAATCAGAACAACATTCAATGTATGGGATGTAAAGATGAATTAGGTTTTTGCTCATCCCAAGAAGAATAAAGCAGTGACTTGATGGTCATCCTGGCTATACTTTGGCTTGGGCTCAGCAGCTGAGGATGGACCTGATGGAAAGTGAGATCATTCTTTCTTCCAGGTAGTGTCCAGGGAAAGCAAATGTGGTGGCCTTTCTCTCTGAGTTCTGTGATACGACTTTTGTTCCAGGGCCTCCAGTGACAGAACCTCATATACTCATTGTTCAGGCTGAATGGAAGGCCACCATCTCTCAGCACATGAGGAAAGAAGTTCCGGAAAAAGAATCAGATCCTAAGATGACAAGACCCTATGTTACTTTGTGCCTTCTGATGATGATAACCTAATTCTCTATGCCTCAATTTTTCATTTGTAAAAAGAAAATACTACTGTCTACAATTATACCTTAGGGTTATTATGAGTATTCAATGAGTTATATTTATAAAGGACCCAGAATCATCCTTGGCACATGAAGAATGCTGTATAAATGTTTTTCAAATAAATATATGTGAATTGTTAAATAAAAAGCAGGGTTCTCAATGGAAAGAGCTGTAAAAAAAGAACTTCCCAAGTGTTCTGGTGGTTGAAAACAATTTCCGAAGGAAGATCAAATTAAATTTTAAGACTAATTCATATTCTGTAATACCTTAAGATTTACATGAAAGTTGCAAAGATAGTATAGAGTGTTCCTCATCAAAACAATTTTTAAAAACATGTGTCCAGTACTAACCATGTACACAATGCTACACTGGACTTGGGGGAGGGGGTGTGGGGATGGTGGAGGGCAGGATGGAAAGGGGACCATATACAAGCAGCTCATCTAATCCCTAATGCCAGACAGAAAAGGTGAGCTTATGTTCATGCATTCACTCAATACTATTGAGAGCCTACTAGGGGATCAGTACCGTGATAAGTGATAGGAACTGGGTGACAAATTCCTACATCCATCAAAGGCTACTGAGCACCTGCTCTGTTCCTGGAACTATGCCAGGCACCAGGAATGCAACAGGAAAATCACTGTCCATGCAGGTTGTTACTATAAGAGGCAGAAAGGAAAGTGATGCAGGTTCAAGTGCCGCATGAGCTTCAAGGAAGGGGAATCATGTCCATGGGAGGCGACATCATTCATGGAGCACACTTCGAGAGTCTGAAAGATGGGTAACTGGGGAGTCTCACCCCCTCCAATGAGGGCTTTTGGAAAAGAGTTGCAGACTTTATGAGACTTGAGATCTTGTACCTGACCTTGAACCTCTAGTGATATTATGCTATTGGCTGGGGAGTAAAGAGATCAGGTCCACTTATTCTTGAGCACCTGTGTTCCATAGAGAAAGAAGAGAGAAGGGATGAGGAAAACTATGTTCTCTCTTCCCTTTATAGAGAAGCAATGTCTGGGGAATTTCTAGAATCCTGGTTCAGGCCTTAAGCATTTTATGACTCAAATCATCTATGGCTGCTGATTTCCAAGTTCTTCCTGCAAGAACACAGGGACTTGTTCCTTAAAATGACCCAGAGAATGTTGCAATACACTCAAATCACAAACCACTTTATTTTTAGTTACTTTCTCCCCTTCCTCCTGTGAGCGACTTCTTGTATCAGATGCAGGCAGCACAGTAACCCTGTGGCCAGCTAACCTTGTGCCCCGGAGAGAGAGCCCGCGCAAAGCTAGGGCTCGGGTGGGCTCCTCTCTGTGACCCCCATGCTTCCTGCCCTCCATTTTACCACCTACTGCTAACTTCTCAGATACAATGAACTTTCAGAAGTACATCTTCTATAAATACTTTCAAGGGTACGAGTTATTCCAAGGCAGGCCCATCACAGAAAACGAACACCCAGTGGGCCCTCAGTTCTATCGAGTTCATTGAGATTTCTCAACCCCTACTCGGTGCTGACAATGTCTAGGACTAAGTCCCTCATCCTCACCCTTTATTCTAAACCTCCTTTTACTTTTTAAAATATGGCACCAATTTCTTCTCAAACTCTCAAATTTGAAAACTAAAAAAGATTCTCAACTTCTTTCACTTCTCACATGAATTGACTACCAATGCTGTGAATTCTGCCACTTCACTATTTCCCTAAAACGCCCAAGCCCTCGGCATCTCACCTGGGTCACCCCCGAGCCTCCTGCAGAGGCTACAGACTCTGATCTCTCAGAGCAGCCATGCTAACATGCAGAACGGACCCCTCTGGGGAATTACCCTTTGCCCTTCATTCGAGTTCAGAATTGAGAATCTACACTTTACACGAATCATAAACTTCTTCATACCACTTTGCCCATCGCCCTCATATCCCAAACTCCTCATATGTCATAACAAATTTCTTTTTGTTTCCTAAAAACACCAAGCTCTTGCTCCTTCTGTGCTGGCTGAGTCTTCCCAAGGCTCTGGGGGCCTCGGTGAGATCTGGCAAATCAGCTTCTGCTGGATCCGCCACTGCTGCTCCAAGTGACCTGAAAACCCCCAAACCGAGTAAACCCACTGCTGCTCAAACACCACTGAGGTCACTGTGGTGTGAACCATGTCAGCTCAGCACAGTCAGAAATTTTGCATCTTTACCAAAAAGAAAAAAAACAAGAAAAGGAATAATGCACAAGTTAACCTCAGCCTGTACAGAATTTAAAATAGTCCAGTAAGTAGAAGCCAATCAAAGGTCAAAGCCCAGAACTGCACTGGAAGAACACCCAGTAAGATCTAATGCCTGTTTCCAAGTTTCAGAAGATTCTTATGACACCCATGGACCCCAAAACAGGACATACTCCCCTTCATCAAATACCAAATATCTAAACACTTATTTCCTATCAACTTTCATTACATGCTCCAGGTAAAATATAGGAAGAGACACAAGAACAAGAACAAGAACTGATAAGACCATTTGTTGCCCAGTGTCCCTGCCAGGATCATCTCAGGCTGGAGTGGAGGGGTCCACACGTCCCAAGGCAGGCCAGTCTGTAGTAAGATATTGGGCCCAGCTCACTGAACCCAGAGATAAGTACAACATGGTCAGGATCCTCTCTGTCAATAACCCAAAGGTTATTGTTTTTTACCTTCTGAGACATTAACCAGTTATGTGTCCAATATGGAATCTTATTCTTAGGCTTTTTAAAAAAAATTAAATTGCTCACAAAAATCTAGCTCCTTAAATTCTCATTTGAACTGGTTTTAACATCTTATTAGTTAAGGAGTTAAATGAAATCGTTGATACTTTTTTATAGGAAAGTCACATTTTTTGGAAATTCTACTTGAACAATGCTTTTGACACACATGCTCCTGTCATGGCAGTGAACCATTATTGTGGATTTTTCTAGCCCAGCCTAGCCCCGTGTCTTCCCTTTGGTGGAAGCCTTCTTGCCTCATCACACCATCTTCTGTCTTCCAAGTTACCATCATCTCCTTGGCTTCCATCTCCCTTCAAATGTAACCTGTAACGTGAAGTACCTTACATTACGGGCATTGACATGTTGGCCCTCACCCCATCCCTGTCCACAAGCTTAAGCCTTTTGAGGACAGGAACTGAGTCTTTTTTCATCATATACCCCCTCAAGCACCTATAGATCCAAATGCAGTGCAGATTTTTGAATGAATGAATGATGGATGAATGAATGAATAAGTGATTTGGGCAAGGCACTTAGGATACCAAGATAAATGAAGTAGGTTGACTCAGTGGAGAGACAAATTTGCATGTGGATAACCAATCCAAAACTTAGTTAAATATATTTATGTCTCAGTTTTAGTTTCAAATTCATACATGCTCCCATTCCTTTGTGTCTGGTGTCTGGTGTCAGTCACGAAACCTTTACAGTTCCATTGTTGTATAGATGTATACTTTTCTTTTCATGGGGATGGCTCTTTGATGACTGAGTATTGTGTGAATAATTCCACCTAATCAATTCTGTACATGGGATTTGGAAATACTGAACTATGTTCTTTGGAAAAGGATACAGTATTATTTCAAATACTGTGCAGGCCAAATGTGGTTACTACTAACATATCTCATTAGAAACCAGATGTTGCCAAGGTTTATTTCATTTAGTTCAAGAGAAATTCTACATAAAATTATATTTTGTCTAATGTTATTGAGTAGAATTCAGGTAATTGTTGTAATGAGATTAACTCACTATATTAACCATTACTTGAGCAACAGGACACTTTCTCTGTGTTCCCAGTGGGAGTTAGGGACCGCTCACTCTGATCCCAGTTTGTCTGTGTCATTATGCCTCTCCCATTAACTTGACTTGAAGTCATGGATGACAGGAGCCATGTTCAACTCATCCCTGATCCTCAGCAGCCAGCATGGGGCCTGTACTCACAGAAGGTCTTTTGGGTGAACTGGATGACAGCAAAGAACATGGGCTCTGGGTCACACTTCATTTTTGCCTCATGATCATTTTCGAACAAGGACATCATGACCCTCATACAGATAGAAAATAGATGCATGCTAAAAATTTCTCATTAACTCATTAATCAATGAGGGAACCAGGCAGATGTTATTACCGGTTCTGAGAATCCGCTTCAAAGGAGAATCCAAAGGACTGGCCCATACGTAGTCGAGGACCATTGAACGAATGTGCGGAGAGGCCAAGCCAGCTTCTTTCACAGCTGGGCGAGAAGTCAACTGAACCTCTGTGGATAGGACAGAATTTACATGTCTGTAAACAGGAATCAATTTTCATGGCTATCAGTAATCTAGAGTTCCTAGAGTGGTAAAACAGCTCCCAAAGAACCAGAATCAGATAATCTAGAAGGTATCTTCTAGACAATACAGAGTTTCCCATTTAAGCCCAAATTTTCCCCTACAGTTCACATCTCTCCTGTGCTGACAGGTCCTGAGGGGGAGGGCATTCAGGTCAGTGATAACAGCACAGCAAAAGCCTAGAGGCCTGAGCCCTCAGGTTTCTGTAATTGGAGGGAAGTCCCCAGGCAGAAGAGTGTAGAAGTCACCAGTAACTGGGTCATAATAGATCTGAAAGGCCAAGATAGGGGAGTGATTCAGTGATTCCAAACTTTTAAAATCATACAACCATAGCAAAAAATTCTAAGCATTCAATCCATTTGTGCATCTTATTTGTATATTATGCACATGTATTATGATACCAGAATACTTCTAAGAGCACCTGTGTGCCCACAGATGAGTTGAACATAGCTGTACCTCGGTTTCCTCATCTCTAAAATGGAGGTAATAATCCAGGATTGTTGTGATGGTTGTATGAGTTAATAGAATATGTGCAGTGGGGTTCAGCACATAGAAAGTGCTCAACAAATGCTAGCTCAAAGTATATTATAAAACACAACTAGGCATTAAAATGATAGAACTATAAAATATGTGTCAAGTTCTGATAATTGTCTTTCTGTGGATCAGCCTGACCACCTACAGGGTATCTGCACTCCACCCCAGGCCTGGTAAGATCTGTGGGTTGTAGAGATAGAGGGTGTGGGGTGGGGAAAGATCAGAAGCAGGGAGGCCAGAGAAGCAGGAGTTTTGCAGAGAAATGAGAGATGAGTGGGCTTGAGCTAGGGCACCCACGGGCAGACGTGAGGGGGGCTCACTGAGACCAGCGGTAAGGGCCCTTAGCTGAGAACCTTTGGACAAGGGCTTGGCAGGGCTGGCAGAATGAGGACAGGGAGAAGATTCTTGGTGTGGGGGACAGATGGTGCCTAGAGCAAGCTTTGGACTTGGGCAGAAAAGGGCCCCAGCAGACTTGCAGGGCAGAGGGCTCGTCTCCCGTGATCCCCGCTGCTGTGGAATGGCGCTAGTATTTGTGCTTGAGACTGTAATGGGCTGAAGGGGAGCAGAGTCGCTACTCCAAAACATGCCTCTGGCATAAGGATTATTTTGAGCTAAAGGCAATCCAAACCCAGAAGATTCAGGAAAAGCTCTTTTCTTCCCTCTCAACTGTGAAATTTGTATAAGCCAGGGGCCTGTACCCAGAAGAGGAAGAAAGTTGTTTCCAGATACCTTTTTTACCTTAAGAAGCTTGTCTGCATAACAGGACAACCTTTGCTTTCCAAACATCTTCTCTCACCTTCCAGGGAATGGCCTTCCTCCCCTTGGACGCCAGACCCAGACTCCTCCCCCTTCCCTTAGCTCAGGGTGTTCTATAAGCCTCAGCCAGCTGGCTGCCCGTGCGTCTCACATTTCTGTGGGGCTGGCGTACTTAGGGGAATTGGTTTGCCTGTCTCCTGTGAATCGGGTCTCATGTCAATTTGATTATTAGACCAGCCAAAAGAACCTAGGAGGGCAGAAGGAAATGTTTGCATGCCTTCAGGGCCATGGTGTTAACTTTTATTTCTAGGCTTGCTATTCTGCACAGATATAGTGCTTGTTACTTTATAGAGAGTGGTCACTTCATTTAATCTTTCTAATAAACTTGTACAAGTTGTGAGTTATCATCATCCCCATTTTATAGCTGAGGAAACTGAGGCTGACAGACGTATAATGGCTTGAGCCACGAAATGACAGGCTCTGTATAAGTACCCCACTTTATCATCCTAGAGCATGCACTGTTTCCTCTGCACCCCACTGCATCCTGCTAAAGCTTCGAAGCTGTGTGCCCTCTTTATGCCCTGGTTGCCCTAGCTCTTAGTATCCTTTCAGAGCAGAGCTTTTTCCCAAACTCTGGGGTACCCGTCTGAAGAGCAGGCTGCTCCTCAGCACCTGTTTGCCAGGAAGCTCCTCCCAGGCATCTCTGCCCTCACCCAGGAGGCAGAGATGGGGAGGAGCCCAGGTGAGGAGAGGAAGCCTCATGTGGCCCCAGAGACTTACCAAATATCCCCTAAAAAGGCATGGCCTACATAGGCTGTGGTGGAACAAGTCAGGCTCGGGAGCTGGTAGAAACTAATCTGTTAGGAAGATTCAACCCCAAGAAGGACCAACCGAGGCCCTCCAGGAACCCCAGGCCATTTCAAAGGAGGTACACAGCTTACCTCCTGCCAGCCTCACCAGATGAAGGCTGTGCATGTTTTTAATGCCTTGCTCTCCCCTTTGTCAGTTCCTCTCACTCCTTTTGCTCACCTACTTTACACGCGCATGAAGAGCTTAAAATGGTCAAGCATTTGCTTCCAGTCACCATTAATTGCAAAATCTTACTACTTCCGAAGAATTGGGTCAGTCTACCCTGAAATAGGTGTTACAGATGAATATAGTATGTAACTTTAAGATATACTTGGCAATTTCAAACTTCAGACCTAAATTAGATGATCAAAAGGTGAATGACAGGAATCTCTGGGACCTCTTTAAGGAAAAGGTCAGAATGATTTATAAGGTGAGCTGCTCACTTCTGTGATCTTAACAGTTTACAGAGCAATTTCCCACCTGTTTTTGGTAAATGAATGGTTGACGTGTTCAGAGCCAGTGTAAATGGTGCTTGTGAAGTGCCTAAGTCCCTCCTTATCTGAAGGCTTCTGTTTGAGCTTCTCAGTAAAAGCCACTGGAGGCGTGCTGAATAAATGAATGAATGACAAAGGGAGCCAAGCCCTTGACAGAGTCATCACAAACTCCTGGATTCACTCATAAAAATGAATCTTACCATAGATGAGAGAATTGCCAGGACTAGATTGGCATTAGTCCTGTTGGAACAATTTCATTTAAACAAGGGAGGTGCAGTTAGGGTTGTGCCTGTGCAGTAAGTTATATTCTAGGTCATGAGAGTGCTGGGGGCTCTTAGAGGTCCTTCCCATTCACTAGGTTGTGCAGAATTAAAAATTCTTTCACAACCTTGTTTTACTGACATGGGATAGATCAGTCTTTCAGCTTCCTTTTTTTGGGAAATATGGCATAGATTTAGAAATGAGGAGGACACAGAGACATTTCAAAGACTCACCAGCCTTTGTCCACAGACTACCTAGCGGATGGGTGCCCCCACACCAGCGAGAGCGGCTTCTCTTTAAAAGGGGATATTGCTCTTTCTGTTCCCTAAAGAGACAGCTCAATCTCGTTGAGGCTACAGAGAAATCAACTTCCCAACTGAGGGGAAATAGGAGCAGAGCAGACCTTGGGTGACATGCAAGTTTCTAATACTTGGACTTTTTAGAGTTCTCCTCTGGGCTAGGCATGTGGCATTCTAGCAAGTTCACAGCGTTTTAAATTCAGACGACTCATTCATTTGAAACAGACTAAAAAAATAAATAAATAAAGCAACTAAACCCGAGTGTCGCAAACTCTTTTAGCAAATAATTGTGAAATAGGGTTGACTCTGCCAGTTCCTGTTTTCATTTTCCATAAATCTATTTTGGTATCATTTTATTCCCTTGAAGTAGATGTAGCAAGTTCTCAGTGATACCAAATAAAACAATGAGGGAATAATAAAAAACCTCAGTATATATAAAATAACAACAACAGAACTCTGACTCCATGTTAAACTTAGTCAAATTACCTTTTCAGGGAAAATTCGAAGTGTTTTAGAGAAGCCCCAGAACTATGTGAAAATGTCTTCGAACCAATGTTAACACATCTGTAGTGAGTGATTACACATAGGAATTATAATTTGGAGCAGCTTGGGTGAAACACCAAGCTTCTAGTGACTTGGAGTTTCAGCAGCACTTCGGAGCTTGGGGGCAGCGTGGTGGGGTGGGTGGGCTGGGGTCTTGAGGCTTCACCAAGACCCTTCTTCAGTCTGCTGCGCCCCAGCTGTGTGTGGGGGCCAGCGACTGCTCTCTGAACCTGCACAGACTCTTCCGTGGGGAGAGTAGTGATACTGATCACAGAAGGGTTGCTAAGAAGCGTCATCAAGTGTGGGAAGGGGCTCCACCTAGTAGGAGCTCAGGAGGTGACTGTTGTCATTGGTGCAAAGGTGGAAGGGAGAAGAGATGAAGAAAAAGAAATCAAAGCTTTGCTTACTCGAGGTTTGAAGCAGAAGAGTTTAAAAAACAAGAGGGAAATCCGATCAGAAGCAGATTGCCATGTAAGCAAAATACCCTGTTGTCTGAGTGAGGCTTTCGGGATAAAAATCTGACACCAAAATTCTTTCCTTGTGCTACTAATAACACCGCTGAGCAGAGCGAATGGAAGGCATTTACCTTTCACCAGCTCTCCCCGGCACTGGCTTTTGACAGGACAGTCAGTTCAGGCATCAGAGGGAACTGCAGGCTGCCGCCTGGGCTGGAGAGATCCAATTTGTAGCCTCTTCCTGGCCTGTGGCTTCCCTGTTGCAAACCCATCTCGCCGGACCTTATTCCTCCTTCAGTCCCTTTTTAAGTGGAAAGACACCTGGCGATGGCTGTTCTGATGGCTTCCTTCCATTCAGCCATATTCCTCACTGTTGCAGTGGTCTTTGCACTATTGAAATGAGAAGGGGATCAAAATATCAGTCTGGGGTCCTCTGCCCTCCTTCTCTTTGTTGGCTGGGCAGTGAGCACAGGCCGGGCAAGCACTTGGTGGCACGAAAAGACAGTGTGCACTGGAACATCGTGTCTCAGTGGACTCTTTCTCATCCAGAGCTCTGAGCAGTCCCAGAAAACAGTCTCTGAGCTGGCCAGGATCACCAACTGAGATTCGTGCAATTTTTTATCTTCCTCTCAAAGCCAAATCCTGTGGCTCTGCTCGCTCAGGGCTCCCCAAGCATACACTCGTCTTCCTTGTCCCCCTGTAATTTCCTGGTCTGTGTTCTGGTCAGTGGGCCCTCGCCACCCCCTCCTATGAGCTCCTGGAGGGAGGGCCCATGCATCTCCCATCAATGTGCTGTCCCTGGCTAACACTGCATCTGGCTTGGGTTGGTGCTCAGCATACAGTCCTAGATGAATGACTTGAAATGAAAGTTATATTCAGGTTTACAGCTTTTTGCCCCAGAACTTTGGGTCCTCAATAATTTTTGAAAGTCCCCATTAAGCTCTTTCTCGAGGGCCATAAAAGCTTGTACCATAAAATGTTCAGCTTTTGGCTTAGTCATCCTGTGAAGACATAGCATGTATAGCAGCCTGGAAGGCCCTGAGAATTTTAGCCCCTTTGTGTTACTGAGAAGGGATGGGCACCCAGAAAGAGGCAAGAGCTCGCGTATGCCTGAGGAGTGACACGATCACCAGGGAATCCTTGAGCGCCTGTGTGTTTGATGAGGGCTCCCTACAGCCTGGGAGGCGGTGAGGTGAAGAGGCCGGACTCTAGGCAGCAGATCTTGGCTTTGCCATTTGTTAGCTGAGTGATCTTGGGCAAGTCAGTAAACCTGCCTGTGTCTCAGTTTCTTTTATGTAACATGGGGCTAACACTAGTCCTTACCTCCTAATGCTACTTGGAGGATTAAAGGAGTTAATATATCTAAAATACTTAGCAATTTTAGAAGCTGTGCCTGGCACATAAAAAGCATTATGTAAATGTTTATTGAAATTATTATTATATTCTATAAGATATGAATAAGCAAATAATCCCAATTCCAGAACCATTTCTGGGCCCTGTTCTGGGCCAGGAGAAGCATGTCGTTGGGAGATTCCAGATGAACTAGTTATGAATTTGGCCCCCAAGCTGCTTGCAAAATGCTGCTAATGGGACCATCATGCAGGAGTGATGAGCCTGGCCCGGCCTTAGGCTTGGAGAAGAGCAGACCCCTATGAAGGCCAAGGGCAGGCATCGAAGCTGGAGCTTCCACATCATGCATGGGAAGGAGAAGGCCCCCTGCGAGAAGTATCTGTTGCTACCAGCATTCTCCAAGGATGGTGGTAACAATACCTCCTGTTCCACATGTTTTTCTAGAACCTTGCCACTTTCTTATCAAGAGGTGGAGTCTAATTCTCCTCCTCCTCTTGAATCTGAGCAGGGCCCCCGACTTGTTCAGAAGGAATAGAATGCTGCAGATGTGACGCTGAGTGACTTCGGAGGCCAGGTCATACAAGCTTGGGGCTGAGAAGTGCGGTGGGCTTCCACCTTGGGAGCTGAGACATTTGCTTTTGGTATCCTGAGCTGGCATTTCAGGAACCCGAGGCTGCCATGCTGTGGGGAGGCCCAGACCCCCAGGAAGGACACGTGCAGGCTCCCTGGCTGAAACACCAGCAGAGGTCTTTGCCAGCAGCCAGACAAACAGGTGGAGATGCTTCCAGATCACCGCAGTCCCTATCTGTTGAATCACCCTGAGCCCTTGAGTTTCCCCAGCTGAGTCTTCAGACATTGGGGAACAGAGTCAAGCCGGTTCCCTTTCTGAATCTCCGACCCACAGAATCTGTGAATGTACTAAAATGGTTACTTTAAGCCACTAAGTGTTGGAATGATTTGTTACACAGCAACAAGAACCAGACCATTGCCCTCAGACCTTCTGCTGGGACTCATCTTTTTAAGACTCCCCCAAAACAGACAATTCTTTCTCCAGAGATCTCAGAGGAAGAAAGCATGCTCATAGCAGTTAATAAGATTTGTTTCTTCATGAGCCTAGAGAATTCCCAGTGATCAAAGATGTTACAGCTGGAGAAGTTTCTAAAGCTGTCATGCTTGCCAACATCTGGCTGTGACAGCTGCCGAGGGCATCGTCGCCAGTACCACCAGCAGAGGGGGCAACGGCAGGTGGGCAAGTCTCCTCACCTGCCTGGGATTATCTCACAGCTCAGCTGAGCGGGCACAGACTATGGTGGCTCATGATGAGGAAAATGCCCAGTGAATACTGGGGCAATGTTAAATCCACCTGGAGGGACGGAATCCCCCTTGTAGGAAGAGGGACTCTTTATCGGACTGGCAAGATGGGTCCCACGTTTTCTAGCGTCTGCGATTCATCTTTTACTCTCTGTGCTACTTGCCCAGAATTCAATAGTTAATGTCTTTCATTCCTTTCGGTCCTCATGACCAGGGTGGGAAGTAGCTTGTCAGCCTCATTTTAGAGAAACTGAGGCTCAGAGACTAACCCAAGAGCACAATCAATGGTGAGCTCAGACTTCAACCCTTGCTTCTGGTTCCAGTTCAGGTCTCCTGTTACTGCACTCTGGAAAGAATCCCTGTTCCGGTGCAAATCAAATAACAAAATCACATGATGTCCATTTGTTGGAAGGTTGTCAGGAAGAGTGCTTTTAAAGCTGTGACGTTCCTCACTCTTCAGGCCGTTCCAGAGTACTGGCATTCTGCCCTTCATCTGTACAAGGAAGTGCGTTCTTTGCTCGAGTGTTGGCTGCATGCGGTTCTTGTCAGGAGTGAGATCTGTGGTGCAAATATTTTTACCATGGCTGAAATATGGTAAATATTTTAAGCCACCAAGGTGATGTCAGCAGCCATGGAGTTGGGAAGAAGTGTGCACATGCTGCTCTCACAGGCTGGTACGAGCCGACTCCAGCAGTGCATGAAGCCAGTGCCCTTACGGGATTTCAAAACTCTGTGTTTTCCCCACAGCAATCAAACACCCTCTACTTGAAAATTTCAAATTACCAACGCCAGTGAGCAAAAACAGTGCTGCTGTTCCCAAATCAGAAGGACAGGCCTGTTTCTGAAGACCACTCCTATGAAGGGGTACCATTCTGGAATGGCGAGGAGTCGTCAGCTCCAGAAAACTCCTTGCATCTCTCACCAGTAACCCAACTCCAGTGCTGCAGGCAGCGAGTACTGACACCCCAGCATGGTGTGGCTTTCCTGCCCTCGTGGGGCCGGGGTGGGGAGCACTACCGCAGGGCTGTGCAGGGGCAGGAGACAAGGCCTTGGAAGAAACCCTACAAACTCCAACCTTGCTCCATAAGTCAGCCATGGCAGGCCTGAAGCTCTTGGGGTCCCCTTGGGCACCACTCTTCTGGACTGTGCATAAACCTCGAAGGTAGGAAGGAGTCCCAAGTATCGGCTAGGACCACTCCCTGGACGTGAGTCTCTTAAAGGGGACTCGAGACCCTCCTCTCACTGTCTGTTTCCACAATGCCTCCCTCCTCCTGCCCCTACACGTCTGGTAGAAACTCCTGTGGAAGGGCAGATGGAGAGAAGTGGGTGGTGCCCTCAAGGGGAAGATCTGATGCCCAGGGGGTGGATGATATCTCCAGCAAGAGCACAGACAGCTGCTGGGGACTGGGCCGCATTCTTCAGGAGCCAGCAGCTGGCACAGAGCAGGTAGAGGCAGTTAGCAGGAGCATGAAGGTCTTTGTTCTGGCTCTTGACCTTCTCTCTCCCAGTCCCCACCCACTTCCCCAGACAAAACTGAACTTCTTGCAATCCCTTCAATATCCAGACTTCTTACTCTTCAGAACTATTCTCTTGCAATAAATTTACTGCCGTTCTTTCTTCCCTGCCTTTGTAACTTCTGCTTACCATTTGAGACCCAGGTAGGTTTCACCTCCCAAAGAATCCTTTTCCAGCCCTGGCCTTTCACCTCAGTGTGCGCGCGCACACACACACACACACACACACACACACACACACACACACACACACACTCTACACCATAGCACACTTTGAGCTAGAAACGCAGCCCTTGATTCTGGCCCCGGAGCTGACATGACCAGCTAAGGCCTTTCACCCTCCAGTCCCAGTTTCCTCTTTGGTAAAACCAGGGGGTGGATAGGCACTTCGGTTATTCTAGAGTTCTAGGGAAGTCTATGCTGCAAGTGTGTCCCACATGGTGCAAGGCAACCAGCAAAGTAGAAGTGCCTCAGGTCAAAGCAATTTATCTGCAGGCACTTACAAGTCAGCCTTGCCTACAGTGGCTCCATGGATGCTGACATTTTCGACAGAGCTGTCTTAATGGAGAAAAATGACTTTATTCCCCAAACAAGACAGACTTTGGTAGGGGCTAGGGTGGGTAGCAGGGACACTTTTATTTACATGTCACATTTCCCTAATTCTAAGGAATTTAAGCATCCTTGTGGCTTTGCTTTCCATTTCCTACCCATCCTGTTAATGAAGATGAATGAAAGGACTAGAATCCATTGAGAAAAACAAATTAAAATGACAATTTTCAGTCCTTTTGGTTAGCAACATGGCATGCCCAATTTGGGCATCTCACAAAAATTCCATCCAGTTAAAACTGTGGTTATTAGGCAATTAATACTTAGTTTTGGTTCTGCTTACGTTCTGGAAAGGCTGTTTTCCAAAAGCATAAATGTGACAGGAAATTTCTTCACTCCGTTTATCCCTAAGTAGTTTAAATGCTATTTCATAATTGCAAATAGGTTTTTCCCTCTTTGTGCAGGCATGCTATGGCTGGTATTCTTATCTGGGGTATGGGTATGACAAAATGTTTATTCCCAGGATACCAGAGAGGAGCAAAGGAGATCATGGATGGGAGAACTCTTTCCAAACTCTAAAATTCAAATGCAAAGAGGCAGTGTGGTCAGTGGGGGTCCTGAGCAGCCTTTAGCTCTAGGAGGTCAAGTCTCCTTTTGACCTCCTAAACCTGGGCTGTCTGGAGGGAATGGGGTGACACTCAGACAGAACTGTGGGATGGAATTAGGTCCTGGGATTCAGACCCGCATTAGCACAGCCTAGGAACTTGACATGGAAATGCTTACACAAGACCAAGGTTTCCTCATGGTCTGGTCTTTATTTCTTCTTTCCATTGACAACTTATTCTCATGAATGCCCCCTTTACCCTCTGCTCAAGGAGGGATATTTCTGTGTGCCCAGTTCCTCAACTTTAAATTTGAGGAATTTGCAAATAGTCATCTCATGTGGCCTGGCTTCAGAGTTTCCTCATGAACTCCTCCATCCCATGTCTTCAATACGTCCCTGAAGAGCAGCTCTTTCCATCCCTTGGTGCATAGGAATATTCTGAATTCCACTGCAGTCTTATTTATATTTATCCTCAAATATAAATGTGCCCCTGAGAAAAACACTCAAGGATTTCTTGTACGTAAGGGAGGACTTTGTAAGAGATTAAAGACTTCAGGGGCCAGGGCAAATGCTTATGATTTCTAGGAGGGGCTTCATGATTTATTTATTTTCATTCTCAGGGTGATAGAGTCCAGGCTAACTGATCTATTGCACACACAAAAATTCATGCCCATTTGTATCTCCTCTCAGTCACTCAGGGAATATGCTATACTGGTCCTATCCCCATCACTTGTACTCCTAAATGAAGTGCGGTCTTTCACATTTTTCTTCCTTTACTAGAAAACCAGTACCAGAGAAGGAACTCTGACAAAGTGAACCTTTCCTTTATGAGAACACGTCCACTAGGATATTGTAGAGAGGGAAGATCTCATTATTCAAAGCATCACAGAGGCAGGAGATTTGAAATGTCAATCTTCTTTGTGCATTTCAGCAAATATTTTAATCTATTTTCAGGAATTCATTTTAATGAGACCAAGTATTTATTAATCAATTACTTTCTACTAGGCATTAGGATGGGAGAATATAGTGTTGATGAAAGCCCTAACTCATCAGTAGAAATACAAGATCTGACATTTAATCTTACAGATCTGCATAGGCCCATCATTTTTAGGTTCTCCCAGTCTCCTAGTGAGTCAGGCAGTCTGTGCCCTTTGGTAGAAACCAAAGAAAAAAGGGAAGACTGGCCTTAAGATATACATATAGTTTACCACCCTAGTCCATGCCGTGTCCCCTGGGTTCCTGCTTCCCAGGATTTCCTTAAGGCCATGACTTGTGTTCCTAGGAAGCACACAAGGCCATGAGTTGTGTTCCTAGAATCTAGAATGCTAAGGTATAACAAGTGTTGAATTTAAATGAAGGATAAGATCTAAAGGTCTCAACATGGGTGAGTGCAAAAAGTACATGGCCAGAGAGTGGTCTGGGGAGCGGATGCATTGCAGCAAGCACAGTGCCACTGGACATGATCTGGGCAAGTCCACCCTTGCAGACCGGTCAAACGGTGGCCTACACGTGGACCCAGCTTTTGTGTTATGTATACACCAGGTGTTCTTAGGACATCCAAGTGCCTTCTCAGGAACCAAGAGCTTTGGGCTCCTCACCAACTCAGCTGAGATACTGGAGAGCTGACAGGTCCTAGCTGCTGAAGTTTCTGGTCAGGGAATGTGGTCTGGCTGCCTGGAAGGGCCAAAGATTTGCCATAGCTTTCGTTTACCTGACTAGTCACAGACGCCGTGGTCATAATCTGACTGCTGAGCACTTCAGAATTCATTATGAGGAGCCACAGCAGACCTGTTGGAATCTATCTGTAATATCTCAAAAGGAGTGACAATAGAAGATTGCCAATAATTGAAGAGTAGAGCAAAAATGGAGTGAACAAAATGTCCAGTCTGTTTTCTACAAATTCTTCATTCATTTCCATGAAAGCAAACATGTGGATGAATGCTGTCTGGTCTGGTGCCCTGCTGCACCTGGTGCGCTTACACTCATGCATGATCAAGAAACCGAGCCTCAGAGAACTTAGTGACCAGCCCAGGGCTGGTGATGGAGAAGTTACTGAATGCAAAGCCTATACTTGTTCCATCTCATTAGTGGTCATTCCGTGGCACTTGATGGAACTCAAGAGAATCCAGGAATATAATTCTGGGATGCTTTGGCAGAGAAAGAGAGGGCCATGAGGACTGCCACCCTAACTCTGATTCAGCCACAGCAGTTCTGGTTTTATTTTATATGCTGGATTTCATAGACAATCTCACTTGAATCCGAAGTTCTGGGAAATTAAAGTGCTAAAATTCATTACTCTTCAACTTTTAACCTAACATTTCGAAGTGAATAGGTCCAAGGACCTTAGCTTATTTGTATGGCCACTTGATCCTGGAGTGGCTGGAACTTTGGCTAGACCTTTCTCGATGTCCTTGTGGCAACCTGGGCCGCTATCGTTTGTGGCAAACTGACTTGGAGCAGTAAGACTGTGTGTGGGACCTGGCTGTACCACTGAATCTTTGTGTGACCTTGAGCAAGTCACCTCCCCCCTCAGTTTCCTTATCTGTGAAACAAGGACATTGGACACAGATCAGTTTTCAGGCCTGGCATTGTGGGAAGGGTGAGGGAGGCATGGAGATGGTTGCAGTCTTACAAAATAAAATACCCGTGCTGACCAGCCAGTGGCCTGGCAGTCAGGCTGCCAGACTTAGCAAGTAAAAATCTAGGCCACCCAGTTAAACTTGAATTTCAGATTTATAAAAGATACTTGTTTAGTATAAGTATGTTCCATGTGATATTTGGAACATGATTATCCACACAAAAATATTTGTATGTCTGAAATTCAAATTTATCTGAGTGTCCTTTATCTTAGGCAATCCTATCTTAGAGATATGTTGTTCTTTCTATCCCTTAGCAAAGACCTGAAAACCAACAGGCAAACAGGCAACAAACTTGTTAAATATTTGTCTTGTGTTCTTGGTAAGATCTTTCTTTGTGATCTTTCAGCTTGTGACATAATAGCACCCAAAATATTAGACACAGAAGGTGAAAACAATACTATTCCCAGTTCTTCTTGTAATTGAACATTTATTAATTTGTGTGTAAGAAACACAGCATGTGTTTGTTTGTATATACATATAAATACCCTCCTGGGAGGGTTTGGTTGTTTTTTGTATTTTTTTTCCCCCTTTCACATCTGCTGATCTAACAATGGCTCTTGACTTGAATAAGCCTCTCTTCTCCATGTCCCTAACAGGTTCTTTCGCCAAAATGCACACTGCCATTACAAGGAATTCTGCTGGCTGTCTGAGTTTCCTTCAAACCTTATTATTTGTGTTTTCCTACATATACATTACACACACACGCGCGCACACACACACACACACACACACACACACACACACGCACACAATCCAAATTCACACTTTTTGCTTTTTAGCCAGTGATTGCATGTGGCTGGTGGTTTGGTGATTGTGAAATATCAGTGAGGAAAGTGTCCCTCCTGCATCTGTGGCTCAACTCCCTGCAGTAACTTCAGGTTTCTCTCTGCCTCCTTGGGAGGAGGAAGCACCAACTTGGGGTGGCCCCGGGCCAGGGAAGCAAAGAGGCTGGTGAGTTGCAGCTCCCTACTGGACATGTGCTCCTAACAGTTTTTCAGATGTCCTCTGCAAAGGGATATGGCCCTATTGGGAAATAACACTCATCCGGGATAGAATCAGTGGCACACCTGGGTACTGCCAATCTCATAGGTGGGGTGGCAGCTGCAGGGTGCCCCTTTACCCCAACCCTCAATGTGCTAGACGTCTTTGCACAGATATCTGAATAAAAAGGTGGTTTTGGAAGGAGACTTGCATTTTCCTCCTGGGCCTGCCAAAGACTCACTGCCGGACTTGGTTCTCAGGGTCCATCTGGTCAGTGAAGGTTGGTTGAGCTGATCCCTAAGAGACATTCTAGTCCTGCCTTTTTGTGATTCATTGGTTCATTCATTTACTATGCAACAAGGTGTTCATCTAAGTACAGGTCTGGACAGAGGAAATTCTGCAGCTTGAGAACAGGCAACAGATGATAAGACACATTTTTCCCATTTGTGTTCACCCAGAGAGGCTTTAAATGAGAAATCAAAGTAAGTATCAGAATAAATAGGCACAGCCAACTTTTGTTTTATTCTACCCTTCTGGGCAATTCAGTAAACACATGTACTCTGCACCAGGCTCTGCCCGGGGAATAGAGATGAAGCAGGCAGGGTCCCCGCCCCGAGCTCACAGTCCAAGGGTCCAGAGAGTTGGGGAAAGCAGCACCTCCCGTGAGCAGGGGGCTTGTGGTGGAAGAGGGAAGGGCAGGGTTCGGAGGGAGAACCGAGGAAGAAGTGGTTCGTTTACCTCTGCTAATTTCTCTTGTGGAAGTGATATGTAGGGGGGTGTTTGGACCACTGGGGCACCAAATAGAGGAAGTATATGCAATCAAAAATAGAGGGGCAAGGAGGAAACAAAAGCTCTGATCTAACGGAAGCACAGGGGGCCTGCCGAGGACCAGGGATAAGCGACTGTCCCTGCAGCCTGTGAGGTTCGGATATTTCCCCGGGGTAGAACTGGGCTGAGGAAATAGAATCTGCCTCCTCAGTCAAGACATGACACTTGCCCAATGTCAAAAGCAAAGCACTGTGTGTCTCTGTGTTCCTCGGGAAGGGATTCGGGGCTTCCCATGGGAGGATGGGAGGCTGCTCTCAGAGGTTTTATGTTCCTCTTCAGGCCACCTGGCTGGGCCATTGCCACAGATGGGGACAGGCTAGACCCGTGAATGCCTTCTGTTCCTGTACTCCCCACTGAGGTGTGAGAACTCCCGTCCCAAAGGGTGCCTCTCCTCTCTAGGCTACATACAGAGAGGAAGGCTGGCCTGGGAATATAGAGCCATCCTGCTATCATGGCACAGGGCTCCCAAATCTTCCCTGCCATGGAATGTGCAGAGTATAACTAGCTCTTATTTCAGTTCCACAGAGCTCTCCAGTTGAACCTCCAACTCTTTATCCACAAGCCAAACTCTTGTCCTGCCTGAGAGTTCACGTCATATCCATCCACCCATCCCTCCCAGGTTACACACAGTGCCTGGCTCGGTGTCAGCAGCCAATACATATTCAACAGCATGTCAATCACACCTCAGAAAACAGAAAAAGTTAAGATGAAATTGGGTGACCTCTAACTCAGTGACTTTATAAGAGACTATAAGAGGAATGAGACAAACAGAGAGGGCACAAGAGAATGCTGCTCGCCGTTGGAGGCCGAGTGGAGTGATACAGACACAGGCTAAAGAGACTAAGGATGGCAGGTAGCTTCTAGGGCTTGGAAGGGGCAGGAAGAGCTCTTCCCTAGAGCTTTTGGAGGGAGCCAGGCTTAAATAAATAAATAAATAAACAAGCAAACAAACACACGAAAGATTCCATTGCTGACTAAATATTGGATGGACTTAATAAATGATGGAGAAAATACAGAAAAAGGTCATGGTCAAGTGCAATGGAGGGTTCTTTGAGCTGGGGCCTTAGCACCTCGGGGCTTTAGCAGCTCCCTTCCCTAGGCGTACAAGCCAGAGAGGTGTCTGGTAAGAAGCAGCCCATGTACAAAGTGATGGCTGTGCTGAGTCACAAGGTCTGTTTAGGAAATGTCAAGCTAGCACCTAGGTTTGAGTTAAATTTCAGGCTAGAGAGGTTGGCTGAGGACAAGTCATGAGGGCATGCAATGATGTCCGGACTTGGTCTTATCAGGAAAGGGAAACCACACGCCTTATAAAACAAGAAATTTATTTCCATTGGAGCTCAAAAATCTCCTTCCAGAAGACTTTTAAAGCTTATCTAGGACATTTTTTAATTGCCTCTAATACTTATAAGTCACCCTTGAACAATTCTGCATTTCTGCTGAACCCTTCTAGGTTTTCAAATCTGGGTGCGCACCCCGCTTTGCTTCTGCCTCTGCTGTCGTTGTGCCACATTGTGATGACTCCTTGCTCCCTGTTGCCCCACACCATGGCCTCCAAAGTCCTCAAAGTTAAGGGTGACAGGAACCAGTCATAGTCCATGAATTTGGGTGAGTCCCATGTTCATTTTATTTAAATGTAGCTAAGGCCACAGCCATGGACACCTATAGTACCATGCAACTGAGTTGTTTCCAACCCCAAGTCAGAGAACTAACTCATTTGAAAACCCTCCTTTAGGCCTTTATTTAAGTCAGCCCTCAGAGCTCCCCTCCACAGCAATTCCAGCAAAAAGTATCTTGGCTGGGTGCAAAATGATGACCCCCCAAATGGCTGCCATAAAATGTGACTTGTATTGCCCTACTTGCTCCCTACCTCACGCTAACGGGGGAATTGCAAGAACAAGATTCTTCAGTGTCTGGGGCTTTTGGAATGGGGCAGGTCAGATTTGGAAGTTCATGGGCTTAGGTACTATTGAGTTGTGTCCCCCCAGAAGATGTGTTGAAGTCTCAGAACCTTACAGAATGTGAACCTACTTGGAAATAGGGTCATTATGGATGCAATTATCCAAGTGAAAACAAAGTCACACTGGATTAGGGTGGGTCCTTAATAAGGCGTCCTTATGAAAAAATAATGTGAAGACACAAAGAGAATGCCACGTGAGGGCAGAGGCAGACAGTGGAATGAGCTGCAAGCCCACGAGTGCCAAGGACGCTCACCGCCAGAAGCTGTGAAGAGGCAAAGAAGGGTTCTACCCAGACTCCAGGGGCCCTGGCCCTGCTGACATCTTGATTTTAGCTTTCTAGCCTCCAGAACTGCCAGAGGGTGAATTTCCACTGTTAGAGCTGCGGAGTCTGTGGCTGTGTTGCAGCAGCCCTAGATAAGGAACACAGACACATACTGCTCAAAGGGACTGAGAGCCTTCCCATCCTTCCTTCCTGTCCCAGGAGCAATGCTCTTGCCTGTGTTAGGGGTGGGCTCCATCTTCTGGGCAGCAAGGCCCTGTGGTGTTCTTCCAAAGAGCATTCTGAAGTATCTGCTTGCCCGTTGCAAGGTGTCCCATGGGTGCTCAATAATGCCTTGCTTGAACCAGATTTTAAGTAATGGTTAGAACAACATTCAGGGGAATTCAAAATATGAAACCTATTCATCACATTCCTTCTTCATTAAACTTTCCATTTTCTATGGCTCCTGCCAGCACTCTTACACGTGCGGATCTGTGTGTGTTTGCAACCTCAGTCCACACTCATCCTTGTGAACTGCCCTTTTCCCCTACACAATGTTGTTGTTACATCATCTTATAATATTGGTCTATCATTCCATCCGGTCGTTATACCACAATCATTTCACCATTTCACTCTTGTTGGTCATTCATTCGAAAGTTTTTTTTTCTTACTCATTTAGATAACGTTGCAAAGAACTTCTTTGTGTTTATAAATCTTTATCCAGTTTTATTGAGAAATAACTGACATACATCACTGTAATCACTGTATAAATTTAAGGTGTACAGTGTGGTGGTCAGAGTCACATATATTGTGAAACGGTTGCCACAACAGGTTCAAGCTATCATCCTTCTCATATAGATACCACAAAAACAAATGTGTTTATAAATATTGATTCTTTTGTATTATTTCCTTTGATTAAATTTCTAGGATAAACTTACCTATTCAGAGAGTAAAAATAGTGTTAAGGATTTGGTTATATATTATTATACCATTTTATAAAAGGACAAAACCAAAACACTGTGCCATGAGAAAATAGATCTCCAATGCTTCTTCATTACATCTTTATTTTCTGAGGTTGAAAATGTATTTATTTCTTCTGTAGGGTTATCCTTGTGTTAACTGATATTCACCCATTATTGAACTGGGTCCTAACTATACTATCTATACATCATAGATATTAAATTAAATCACCTGTACCATATGTTTAGAGATAAACAGCTTTCCTTTACTATAGCAGCATTTACTTTATTGAAGAGAGTTATATTTTATTGAAGAGAGCATTTTGTTATAAAGTTGAATTTTTGTTCCTTTGGAAGTTATACTATTTTTTGCTATTTATCAAATAAACAATTCCTCCAAAATTTTGCTTAAATATTCTGTTTTACTTCTGTTATTTCTATGGCTCATTTTGAGAGTTTACTTTTTAATCCATTTGAAGTTTATTTTTTCCTAATATATAAGGTGGGATCTAAATTACAACCCAGTTACATAAAATAATTAAATAAAAATGATCCCAGTGAGTTCTGATGCTGAAGTGATTATATACTAAGTAATCCTATGGACTTTTTTTGTTATAAAAATTCATGTTCTTACTCTTTGAGTTGTGTAAATTTTTATTATTGCTGCTTTGTGATTTGGCTTAACTCTTAGTAGGTCTGCTTCTTCTATTACTTCATCTTCTTTTGTGTATGTGTTCTTTTACATTTATATTTTCTATGAGCTTTAGATTCATTTGCCAAGTTCTTAAAGGAGAGCATTTGATATTTGGTTTAGTGTCCCTTTATGACATACACAATTACCGAGAGGGTCAGGGTAGACCGAACTTGATTCATTTCTTCTAAGTCGTATAGGTGGATGGGAAGAGCTGGGCTTTACAATCAGACCATCTCTGGGTATGAATCCCGTCCTGCCACCCAGTAGCTTGTCCAGGTTATTTAACTGCCCTGGGCCTTACTGTCCCCTTAACCACACAGAGATAAGAAGGCCTACCTTGGGGCTGGGTAGGGGGAGTGGGTGTCATTCGAATTAAACAAGGGAAGGGGTGTGAAACACTTCACATGATACCTGCCACTATATGGGTGCTCGATTTTCATCTCCTTTTTATTTTCTCCCAATCACAATTTGTAGCTTCATTTGATCTTCTTAGGCTTACCCCAAATTTGTATCTATTACAAATGGACTCCTTTGCTCTTTAACATTTTCACAACTGTTTCTTGCTGATACACAAGGATGCTTAGATTACTGCCTTTTCATCTTGTCCCCCACCCCTTTGTGAAGCTTTTGTATCACTGTGGGTGGTTCTTTTCTGGTACTTGTGTATTTTTCAGGTAGACACAGGGATATGGTGTGGCTTATGGCATCTGGAAGCCACAGCTGTGTTCCTATAAAATGCATAACACTTCAGTTCTGTGAGCCAGGGAGCGGGTTGCCTCTATGACCTGTAACCGATGGTCAGCAGCTGCCCTTGGTTTACTCCCTCCAGGCCCTCATTCTTGGGTCTCCATTCTCTGAGCTTCTTACCTGAAGCACTCAGTTCTGCCACAGGAAGATTCCAGATCTGAATTTTACCTCTGTAGTCCCCACCTCATCCTCAGCAGGCACCCAGGCAGCCAGTGGTAGTTTTAGATCGGGAGTCTCCTCTTGATCGCCTGTGGACTTCCTGCCTTTGCAAATGCATGTTTCCAGGCAAACAGCTCCTTCTGGAACACAGAAAATGGGAGATGACAGCCGGTGGAGGCACCTGGGACCTGAATTCTCATCTTGGCTGTGCAGCTGTCGGCTGTTACTCTTTCACTTACATCTCTTTCTTCCAAAAAGGATGCCTTATTCTATAGGAGAAATGCAGAAATAAGGTAGAAGCAGGAGAGAAAGAGAACAGGAAAGTAGGGGCTGGAGAAAAAAATGGAGTTGGAAATGACAAAACCACAAATACACACCCCTGTGCTCTTGTATTAAACCTTGAGCTTCCTAGCAGTTGGAAGAAATAAAGAAATACTCTGGGCAAGGTGCTGTATCTCTAAATCCCCGTTCCATCGCTGACAAAATGGTAATAAAAACACCTACGTGACAGGATGGCTGTGAGGGTAAAATGAAATGAGGTATGTGAAACCCTGAAGTAGAATGTGTGACATGTAGTAGAGACTTTGCATATGCTAGTTTTTCTTGTCTATGGTTCTTTTAGGATTTCTGCTTTGAAGTTTCTCCTTTCATTTTGAAAAAATCAACCAACTTCGGCACCGTAGCTGGTGCTTTGCTGGACTCAGCATGAGTTGTATCCCTTTCCCAATGTGATAGAGGCTGAGAAATGATGATCTTCAGTTAACTGCCCTACTGATCTAGTGGGGAGACTGGGGGAATTAATCTACATGCAACAGCTATGAGGGCAGGTAAAAATAATGATGTTCCTTTGTGTGAGATCCTCATTCCAACACATTTCCCAAGACAAACTGGCCTCAGTGGAATCAAATGCTAGAGCTCAGAGGAGCCTTGATGGCCCATCCAACACCCACTCCTTCCAGCGTGAGCAGGAGAGTTGAATTTTCCAACACTCCCCAGCTAGAGCTCGATGCTCAAATTCCAGTTCCTTCTCTTAAAGGACCCATTCACAAGAAGGACTAACCCAGGATTGAAGTGAAGGGGGAGAAGGGCTGATTTATTTATAGTTTAGAGAAGCGAAAGTCAGTGTGAGTTCGGACCGTTCATTGTTTCGTTGTTACTACTTTCAGCCGCTGCTGGAATCGTCCATCCTGCTTCTCCCCTCTGCTGGCCCGGAAAGCCAGGCGCTGCTGCCCAAGAGGCTCATTGTAAGAGTTCTCACCCTCTGGCAACAGTGGCCTTTTGCAATTTCTGTCTGCTGTGGAGGAATGTAGATATGGGTAGGGCTGAGTGTTCCTAAATGCTTTTAGGCTTTACCAGAGAGTATCACTCAAGCACATCTTTGGGCTATTTAAGGCTTAGAGAGGGGTGCCTCTAAGTGTGCACATGTGCCCTGCAGCCTCAGAGAAACACCAGTTTATTCTGAGTGGCAGCATTTGACACTGAATCACAGGTCAGGATCATCATGCAGGAGACTGAACCACACGACGTGACTAGGGAGGCTGGGCCTCTCTGTTGCCTGTTCCTAGTGACTGAAAGTCCACACGCATGAGAGTGAGAAGCAAAGTGGTTATGATGAAAGGAGGCAGAAAGAGGATCCAGCTCTTAGCGAGCAGCCAAATCCCTTTTATCCAGCTGATGGTGCCAAATGTGTGGCTGGCACCTCCACCGGCACCCTTGTCCGTCCTCCCGACAGCCCGGGGAGTGGGTGGGGCTATCGGCCCCATTTTATTCACAAGGTCACTCAGAGAAGTGGGCTGATAAGCTCAAGGTCATGGTCATAAGCCAACCCAGGTTCCAGACTCTTTGCCCAATACCGCTTCCATCTACTCTAAGAAAGCAAGCAAACCTGACCCCAGCAATAATCAATGATTTGCAAGCAGGCTGCATTTCCTCTATGCCCTGGCGTGGCCATCGGACAACTATGGGGGCGGCATCTTCTATGTGAGTAAGCTGTGTGCCCAGGAGAGGAGTGCCGATAACTTCAGTGCAGTAGCAAAGCCACTTGATATTTTTAAACAAGTTGATTTGAGGTCCGAACCAGTGGGGTTTGTTTATCTGGTGAGCTGTACGTCCTCTCTTCCCTGTCCTATTTCCCTTCCTGAATCTGTCATTGGGATGCCCATCTCCACGCGCATCTGTGTGCACTTGAGATCTGAAACCCAAGCCAGTGCCACCCGCAGCTGGAGAAGTACGCCACTTACTGTCATTTCTGGGAACCAGAACTGGCTGGTCACATAACTGTGCTTAGATAAAGCTTGTAATTTGTGTATGCTGCAGTCAGCGACGTGGTATTTTGGGACAAACAGCCGCTCTATGCTACATATAGCTTGGAATTTGTGGCTTTTGTGTAACCCACCATTGTATGATCAAGGAGATGAGGGAGAAAGAAGGGGGAGAGAATGGATGAAAGAAGAGGGGCCAGGAAGCCCCACTCAGCACCAGGGCAGAGAAGCCAAGAAGCTTTAGAGCCCAAAGGGTCCCCAGGAACTATGTGACTTGCCCTCAGAGGGACCCAGCCAGGTATGGTCAGGACCCAGAGCAGCATGATCCCCCTCTCCTGACAGCCAGAGCCACCTGACCCCTAGTGGAGGCCCGGCCCTACCCCAGGCCCAAGGAGGAGCCCTAGTGGGAGGCAGAGCATGATTTAAGAGGCACACTTCTAATTCTCCAGTGACTCGGCAATTCTGTCCAGATGACAGATACTCTCTGATCGAATGCTTCCATTCTAAAGGCCAGTCCCTTTCCCTGTCCTCAGTTCTGGGAACAATGGCTTTGCCTTTCCGCTGATGCTCATCTGGATAAAACCTTCATTCATTCTCTGAACAGTGACCTAGGGCTTTCACATGCCAGGTGAGGAAGGGCACTGGGGCTACACAAACAAGCAGCCCTGACTTCTAGGCCTCCACACACAGCACGAGCAGTTCTGCTGTGTCCTCCTTCTCTGTTGAGTCCAGACGCTGAAAGTGAGCAGAGAAGCTATATCCCTGATATACGATCATGTCCTTAAAGCACTTACTATTTGTGGGAGGCAGTAATACACGCACAGAAAGTTGTGCTAAAATGTAGAAAATGCCAGTGACCCTGCAAGAGGAGCAGAGATTACTGGGAGAACTTGGGGTTTGGGTAGCATGGGAGCACCTTCTGTAAGCAGCAGGCAGTTGAGCCGACTCACGGGAGGATTTGTGCAGAGAGGAGATTGAGGGAAGAGAGCAAGAGAGCACTACCAGCTGGGGGCAGCTGGGGCTCTGGGGTGCAGAGGATGGGCTGCGTAGGATTTGGGAAACGGCATTTTAGACTCCAGCACTGAGCACAAGGCTTAGGGGTTTAAGGTGCATGGTATGTTTGGGGAAAGGCTGCTGGTTACCGGCATGGCCAAAAAGCTTGGAACAGTGAGGTGGAATGTGCCTTCACACAACTGTGTGTGGTCAATGGGAGCACAGGGACCAGGGAGCTCTCGCACGGTTGGTTTTGATGACGTCTCACTTCCCGGATATATCTTTGGGATTCATCTCTTGGCTGTTGTCTCCCAGGCACCCTCTAGAGTACATGGATCAGGGCAGAATTCCTGCCCGTGGCTCTCTTTACAGAATTTTCATCTCAGCCCAAGCACTGTTTCCATGATACCAAATATCTTAATAAAATGTGACAAAGACACAGAGTTGTTTGGGTTATATCAGGGAGAACAGCTGGATATTTGGAAACATCTGGACAGTTTGCCAGGAAAAAAACAACCCACAAACCACCAAACATTGTATCTGATTATTTGGTGTTATGTGACATAGACAAATAGTGAATCATCAGCATGTCTGATTAGAGTTCAGAGAGTACATTCCTTTGAGGAGTAGGGCACCGTCACTCAGAAGTCCCATTCTGCCTCTTGTCCACTTTCATCTTCACTATTTTGTTATAGATATGACAAGCAATGCCACTTGAAATGTTATAGAACTGGGTGGTTCACCTTGTATTCTTATATCTCTGGGGAGAAAAAAAAGAAGCCATCTCCCCAGTTTATTTAAAATCCAGTTCATTTATTAAATACGAAATAAACTTATAAAGACTCTTAGTTTGAGATTCTGTATATGACATTGGGACAGTGTGATGACGAGGGTGCAGGCCTGCCTTGCAGGAGGTCACTGTCCCATAACCAAGTAATCTCAACACACAGTGACTGGAGCAAATAAAGGTAAATGAGGAAAGGTTTGAGAACACAGGTGAAAATGGTATGGATCAGGAAGAAGGGAAAAGGCCAGGGAAAGAGTCAGGGATGGAGGGATTTTTGCCTAGAGTCTGCAGGAGTATATCGGAGTTCTCTAATAGAGAAAGGGGAAGAAGGCATTATGGGCATAGGAGACAGCAAGAGCCACAGGCATGGAGACACCAGACAGCCAAGGATCAGGGAGAAATGTATGACGATCAGATTGCTACTGGACAGGGCGAGAGGCCACGGTGAGATCTAAGGGCCGGGAAGTAGCAAGGGGAATAGAATGGAAGGCACCATGTGTTGTAAAGTTCTGGTTTTATCTTGTGACTCATGGGAGGCCCCCAAGCCCCCAAACACCCTTGCTCTTTTTTCCTACAGCTAAACATACACCATCCTAGGACCTAACACCAAGAGAAAAAACGTGCATGCGTTCACCAAAGACACCTTCTAGATGTTCACAGCACCTTGATTCTCAAGAGGCCTAAACCAGAGGCAATCAAATGTCTATCAATAGAAGAATGACTACATAAATTGCAATCTTTTCATATAATAGAATAGTTCACAGCAATAAAAAAGTAAAGAAAATAACGATACCTTCCAGTGCATGGATTAATTTCACAGACATTATGCTGCCTAAGAAGCCATTTATATATAATTTCATTTATATGAAGTCCAAGAACAGAAGACGTGATCTGTAGTGACTGAAGTCCAAACAGTGGTTATAGGGCTGGGGTATTGCCTGCGAAGGTGTAAGAGAACCTTCTAGGGTACAGGGAGTGTTATGTTTCTTGATCTGGTGGTAGTTACATGGGTATATACATACATGAAAATTCAACAGGCTCTGTGCTGAGATTAATAAACTTTATTGAATGTTTTGAGTCAATAAAAAGAAAAGCAAAATTTTAAAACAAAAAAGTAAAACAAAACTAATAAAATTTTTAAAAAGCCACTCTAACTAGAATTTTAGAAATCTGTATTTCTATTTGCCATTGTAACCCATTCTTCTTCCGAGAAGAAGTCCCTTTTCCTGCAGGCTCTTCCATCACCCAGTAATGTGCAGCAGCTACGGGACTTTGTTAGAGACAAAGTCCTGCTCAGCTGGTCTGGTCAGAACAAAAAGGCAGCAACTGAATGGAAAGGCAGCAAAAGGAAGCAACTTTTGGTAAATTTCCTTCAGAATCTCATCCTCTTTCCCTCTTGAGTGACAACGCTCCATATGTTACTGGTACCAGTCCTCCTGCAACCTGTAAATTCACGTCTCCTTAATCTTAAGGAACAAAAAGCAAAAACAAATAAAATCCCCCTGTGGCCCTGCTTTCTTTCCAGATTTCTCTCCCATCTCCCTCCTCCTCTCCTAAACCAAATTTTTGAGAGCTTTGCAAATGCACCATCTCTCCTTTCTCATGAGACATTCATTCTGCAAATCAATGGATGCTTTTCTCTGCTTGCCTTTGAGGTTTCCTTTTCCTTGGTCTCTCAGTGGCTTTGGGCATTGGTGATCACTTCCTCCAGCCTGAAAATTTCTCTTCCTTGATTTCTGTAAGAGCCAACTCTTGTGGTGAGCAGAAATGGTTATCATATACACCTCCGTGAATGCTTGTAATGGAAGCCAAAGGGGATCAAAGGGAAGGGGCCAGCTGGACCACCTCCTGGGGCACCAGTCTTTTGCAGGCCAAATTTCCTGGGAATGGATTGAAAATATGGTGCCAGTTAATTGGCAAAATGTAAATCAGTCCCTCTCTTACCCAAGTACAAAATGCCTTTGAATGAGAGTTTAAAAAAAAAAATTGCCTTGCCAGCAATTGCCTAGTTTAGTAGCATATTCTTGTGACATTCTCAGGCAAGAGCTGTCAGCTAAGACTCTGAGACTGAAGAGTATGCTGAGGTGGTGTCCTTTATGTTAAGTGATTCATTTTACTATCTAAATTTAAGCCCTTTATTAATCCTCCCAAGAAGTTGGTCTGATGCAGAAAAATCACAAAAGACAACTGAAGGGAGTCCAGAACAACAGAAAAATGGGAAGGTCTTTTTCTTTTTTAAAGAACATCAAATCTCCTTTGGCCATGGGAACAAACTATTAGGAGAAGCTGTTTCTGAATATTATTTGCATCAAGCGAAAATGATTTTCTCACCATCCCCATTATATAAACACTGAACAAGTACTTAAAGAATATTGTTTGAAGGTGTCACAAATGCTGATACTGCTGGCCCCGCCTACCATCCCATGATGATGGATAAATGTGAGAGAACTTTGCAATGAGGTGGAAAAAATTGTGCTGAGAACACATGGAGGGGAAAGGGGGCTTGCTCAGTTCAGATTAGAAGGGAAGCTGTGATTGGCAGGAGGGCCAAGGGACATCAAGTTCATGGCGTATAGGCTTCAGAGTGGTGTTGTTTAACCTTGATTGCACATTAGAATTACCTGAACAGACTTTAAAAATGCTGATGGCCTGGGTCCACTGTCAGATCTGAATGTAATGGGTCCAGGATGTAGACTGATGGGTCCATTATCATATCCACCTCCGTGTTGGTTATAAGCGAAGGGATCTTTGTAAAAGGCTGATAAAAACTTCTAGACCACAACAAGCTCCCCAGTTGATTATATTGTGCAGCCAGATGGAGGGTTCATTTTAAAGAACAGTCCAGCCTTTTCCAAGGAGGAACAAGAGCAGTGCTTCTCCAAGTGTGTACCAGCCTCACCTGGGAACCTGTTAGAAATGCAAACTTGTGGGCTGTACCCCAGACCTACTAACCCAGAAACTCTGAGAGTGTGGAGACCCAGTGATCTGTATTTATCAGGTACTCCTGGTGACTCCGGTGCACTTAAGGCTGAGAACCACCCATCTAAGGAAAGATGGCCTCGAAGAGCCGATGGGGAGGAGAGCGCCACAATGATGGGCCAAGTGAGAAGGCAGGTTCCCTTCAGAGCCGAGGGAAGGGGCCACATCAGCGACCTGGGGGGATTTTCTCTAAGGAGGGACTTTCCATTTGAGTGGAATATCTGAGGGAAACAAAGGCGGGACCCAGAAAGACCAGACTTGGGCACAGAGTGATGCCAAACAGGTCCTCTTCCCAGTCTAGGGACCTGCCACTGCCTCTCAGTCCCACATTCCTCACGCTTAGCATAGTTTTCTCAGCTAAATGGCTGCTGGAGGAGTGACACAGCTGCCTCTCCCCTTTTTGTAGGGGCTCTGGGCTGCTGCAGGTCCGAGTAACAGGGCTGGGGTTTCCCCGCACAGCGGGCCAAGCAGAACCCCTGTCCCTATGCTACAGTGGAGCCTTCTGCCCCTGTTCCATCACAGGTGCTCGCCAGTCCCGGCGGCCCTGCGTTCTGGCTTGGTTTCACTTCTGCTTTCGTCTGACTCACACGCAGCCCGGCTGCTCTCAAGACCGTTGTCCCCATCCTTGGGAGAGTCGGGTAACAGCATGAATACCCTTAGGTGGGGCACAGGGAAGGCAGGCTGTGCAGGAGAGAGGACAAGTTGTTTGGCTCATTTGATATAGTTCCACTTAGCAAACATTTCCAGTGTGTCTGCTCTGAGCTGGGCCATGGGCCAGCCAGTGGGGACACAGACCTGGCTCATGGGAAGTTTGCAGTCAGGTGGAAGGGATTTACTGGTGGAGGAGGAAAATCCACAGATCAGTGTCATCTGTCTGAGAGGTGCTATAATTAGGGCGATCCTTTAGTTTATATCCAGACCAGGACATCTTGGACAGTAAAAGCAAGAGCTGCTAACAGTCATGCCAGGACATGGGGCATAAACTGGAATTCTCCTGGGCACTCAGGAGGCAGATGGTGCTAGCCACATTACGCAGAGGTTCCAGCATTGGTTTGTAGCGGTCAGCTGTCGTAACTGGGGTCCAGACCGCCCTGGGCGTGCTGTTCCTCTTTGGCTCCCCCCGTACCAGCTCCTAGAGTCCTCACCAAACAGCACCATGTTACTCCTGAGCAGACGCAGGCATGGCTCTGACACTCAGATAAAATGCTCAGGCTTCTGCCTTGGCCACTATCCCTGGCTCTGAGTGATATCCCTACTGTACCATGTTGGGCCAGGTACAAAGTTTCTCAGATGTGTGTCCATCTCCTCCATAAAATGGTGCTCTGATTTTACAGAGGTTTCTTGGGTCTGCAGAGGCCATTGAGACCATTTTAGACACACATCGTTTCTCCTCTTAAGGTCAAAGTGTAATGCCCACATTTCAATTACACCGTACTGTTTGTGAAGATGTCTTACTGAATTTGGACATCAATTTCCCCACTTAATGTTCAGACACAGTGATGTGTAAATGTCATTAAAACTGACCTAAAATGAGTTCTTAAGCTCCAGTAAACACTGCTTGGAGGCTAACTGTGTTCCTGGCACCGAACTAGGTGCCGTACTACATTCAGCCTCTTTCATCATAACCTTGTGCTGTAGGTGATGCTAGACCTGTTATACCGATGAAATGAAACAAATGCCCCAAGTTCCATAGCTCAGAAGTAATAAGACTATTTCTATCCCCAGATGAGGAGCAGCTTAAGGCCAGGACCTAAATCAGGGTCACAGAAAGTGAGGCTGGACTTATGGAGAAATCTGGGGCTCCAGGTCCAGGATTAGGGTAAGGAGAGCAAGGCCACCCACCATGCAAGTGCAGGGTCAGATCATGTCTTTATGTAGCATTTCGGTGTTTTGTTCATAGTGGATTTGCTTTTTTGCACTTTGATTTTTAAAGGGACTTCATTACAATGCTGTTTTTATCTTTAAAAGTAAGTTTTGGCACACCCTAAAATTCCTGCCTGAGGTCAGTGCCTCATGCGCTTTACCCTAGTCTTGGCCCTGTGGGGACACCCTCGCTGGGCAGGACTTGACTTGATAGGCCACATAAGCACTCACTGCCTGCATCCTTACCCCAGCCCCAGGTCAGTGTGGATTTGTATTAATAAACCACATGGTCAGGTCTCAGGCCCTCCTGTGTTCCAGGCATCTGTGCAGGCTCTTCCTCCTCTCATCAGTACCTGGGCCTTGTTTGTGCCAGTAGGTGTTCAAGGCCATGTTGAACAATGACTGCAAGGCAAGAGCTTTGCAGTCTTTTGGGGAGTAAAGGCACACATGCCCGTGATCTTTGTAAAAGGCTGATAAAAACTTCTAGAGCTTATTTCTCCTTGGTAAAACCCTTCTTGACCTCTTGCCTTCAGTTGCCTATCACCTCCATCCCAGCCAGGACCTGGAATGTTAATGGATGTCATAATTAATGTGTGTTGAGCACTTATTATGTACCAGGCACCATCTAAGACCTTTACATGCATTCATGCAGTTAACCTTCATAACAAGCCTATCAGGTGAAGATTACTATTAATTCCATTTTATACATGAGAAAATGCAGGCACAGAGAGGATAAGTCATCCTTGAAAGGCCATGCAGATAGTAAGTAGCAGAGCTGCGACTTGAACCAGTGGATAGAGCCCACCCACTCTGTACTCCTGGGTCTGCCTGTTGCTGGTAGGGGATGAATCCTTGGACCATCAAGGATAATCTGGGAAATGGTCTTATTTCACTCTGGCTTGGGGTGGGCTTACATGACACTAACCATGTGGGGGAAAACTGTAAATTCCTCTGTTATGAGCTGAATTGTGTTCCATCCCCCCCCAAAATTTATATGTTGAGTCCTAACCCCCAGCTTCTTAGAATATGACTATTTTTGAGTTGGGGCCTTTAAAGAGGTAATTAAATTAACATGAAGCCATTAGGGTGGGTCCCCATCCAATATGACTGGCATCCTTTTAAGATGACATTTGGACACAGTTGCGCAGAGGGGAGACCATGTGAGGGCACAGAGAGGACGGCCATCCACACGCCAAGGAGGGAGACCTCAGGAAAACTAGCTCTGTTGGCACGTTGATCTTGGACTCAAGCCTCCAGAACTGTGAGAGAATCAGCATTTGCTGATTAAGCCACCCAGTCTGTGGTGCTTTGTGATGCAGCCCTAGCGAACTCACACATGCTTCAAAGTATATGTCCAAGGTGGGATACAGAGCCACCATCCCACCAGTGCTGTGAAACACAACCTGGGCTGAGTCTTACTGGCAGAGGGCTTGCTCCTTGGCCTTACTCATTTGAGCTTCTGCTGATGCCCCTCTAAGGAGCAGAGGGAGGAAAAATTGTATGTGGTCACATATCTACTTCTGATCTATCTGGCATGCATATTCTCGACCCTTTTCACCCCTACCAAGCCATCCCCCTTCCCTTTGTCTGGATTACGGTGCCATTGGCCAGCCTGCCCCTCCCCCCCCCCCACTCCATCCAAAGTTCAGTGTCAGTTTAATCTTCCAAGAACATAGTTGTAATTATGCATGCCATGCTCTTGCTGTAAAACCTTCCTTGGCACCCCATTTCTTAAAGGGAAAAGCCTAGCTCCTCAGCTTGCCCTGATCTACTACACATCAGCAGTGTGGGACCTGCCATTCCATCCCTTTTCCTGCCTACCCATCACTGGAATCCAATGTGTTCCTCCCCCCATGTTCCTCCTGCCTTCCTGCCCCTAAACCTTTACTCATCCGATTCCCTCTGCCCAGAATGCCCCTCTCTCCCTTTGCATATCTAAGTCCTACTGATTTCCCACATAACACTCAAATTCCACCTCCTCCACGAGGTTTTTTCATCCTACCAATCACTGTCCATTCCTTTTCACAAATCCCACCACACAGACCTCCCGGGAACTTCCTGGCAGGGAAGCAGCATGGTGGTTTAGGAAGGCAAAGGCACGTGGAGCTGGTGATGCTGTGTGTTCACTCCTCCCAGCCGCTTGTTAACCACAGTGAGATAGGGACTCTCCTCTCTACAGCTCGAGTGGCCAGCACACGGGAGCTCAGGAAATAATCAGTGAGCACATGGGCAAATCATCTCATCTCTCTGGGTCTCAGTCTCCTCATCTGTAAAATGGGGATGAAAATAATGATGATGATAACAATACAAGCTTACAGGATAAAATTTGTGAGAAGTATTGCATAAAGAGGAAATTTCTTTATAAATATTCTTTTGAGTATCCTACTAGAAAACAGACATGTCTCTGTCAAGCACAACCTTCATGTCCTAGAAAGCCCTGATGCTCCACTAGGTTTTCTAGTTTGGCCAATAAGAACGTGATGTATTCAGTTACTCTAGGAGGAGCTGTCACATGTCCCCACACTGAATCCTTCCAACGGCCCTAGGAGGGGGTGCAGATATCACCCCATGTTACAGAAAACCAGGGCTCTCCGCTGCGCCGGGTCCGAGCTGCTGCCACAGAGCCTCACAGAGTCAGCTGGGCCCACGGAACTGAGCCAGACTGGAAGGAGGGGGAGCGGGAATGAGCCCAGATGGGTAACCGGACGGTGCCTCCAGCTGGGGACTCAGATAGATTGCTAGGGTTTTTTGGGACCATGATTCCCCAGCTGGGCTGGACACAATCTTGCATCTCGGCCTCTGTGGGCCTGGCCGGTGACTGTGAGGATTCGGGATTTCTGGGCCTGAGCTGGCAGCCGTCTCCCTGCGCCAGGAGTGGGGTAGCTCTGATGAGTAGATAATTAGGAGGCTTCTTTCAGCTGGAGATAAAGTCCAGAGCCTCCCTCCAGCCATTATCCTGCCAACCCTAATAGAGCCAGATTGATGGATACAGCGCGGAGGGAATTTGGAACATTCTTGTGCACACTATATCACACTCAGTAACTGCCCATGCACAATGTGGGACTTTTATAAGCCATTACAAAATCCATTTTGAAACATCTCAGGGTGCGACAGCCAGCTGCAAAGCGTCTGAACGATCCCGGCCATTCGGGCTTTGCTGGGGCTTGTGAGGACGTAAGGACTGCAGAGCAAGCGCACGCGCTCATGAGCCAAGAGAACCGGGCATAAGGAAAACAGATGCTAGCGTTACAGCCCACCGTACTTCTTACACTGTATCTCGGCAAACACACTAATCCTTCTTGTTAGACAAGAACAGAAACCCCCCAAATGCTTTCCATATGTCCCATTGTCTTCCTGGCCCTTTAATTCTATCTCAAAAGCCCCAAACTTAGCAACCTTCATATTAATGCTAAACATATTACATCAGTTCTAACATTGATATGTTTAATATGAATACAATTAAAAGTTGCTTCAACATAATCCTGGTAAGATAAACAGCATTGCTATTATTATAAACATCCCTGCAAGGTCTCTTGTAAAATATTATCAATACTAATAGAAGCTCCCCTCCCCCGCAGATACTGGGACTAAACAATGCCACTGCCTCCCTACTAATAACAAATATGTCCAGTGATTTAAACATTGGTGCATCCAATGTAAACACCATTATAGCTAATGTAAAACAGTTACCCGGCCCAGCAAATCTTCAACTAGAAAGTTAACTGAAAAGAAAGAATAGTTTCCTTGGCAAAAATGCATTACAGCCTGCTGGTGACATTTGAAATAGATTACTTAAGCCCATAAAGAAATGAAAATTGCAGGCCCATTTTGGGCCAGAAATGATGAAACTAGAGAGCACAGGCTAAGGGCAGTGTGGCACAGTCTGGCTTCTGCCCAGGGTCTGCGGGCCCACGTGGGCTGGAATGCATCCTCCTTGAGTCTCTGCAGACGTGGCCTCAGACCCATCAGGTCCTTCTGGTCTTGCTTCCAGTCCAGGGTCTCCACTCACATAGGGAGGAAGCTGAAAACCAGCCTTTTCAGAGCTGAAGCGCTCACAAGGGCTGGGGTTGGCTGAGTGTGAGCACTTGGGTGCATTTTTCCCCATAATGGCCTTGCGTGGCCAGAGTGGCACAGGACACAGTGCTACAGGTTCTGCCTCAAACCGTGGAGCTTTCCTTTCTTTAGATGACACAGAAGACCAGGGCTTCAGAGAGGAGACCTAGTTACTTCTCCAGAGTCACGTAAGGATTACATTCCATTCATCTCTTATCTCACCTGGTGCCTCTAAAAGAAGAAGACAGACCCCCACATGACAAGCCCTTGCCATGTTCACAACAAGCCCTTGTTTATTCTTGCCTGTTTCCTTCTTTCTAGCTATTTCAATGATTTACTGGCTCCCGATCTCTTTGCATCTCCCATTTCTGGAAACTTTTTCAATAATTCCAATAGTTCCAATAATTCCACACTGCTTTTTTTTTTTTTTAATCTGTCAAGCCCACTTCTGCTAAATACCCCAATTCATCTTGCTTTGGCTTTGGGAAATTCAGAAGGGTGATCCCAAAATGAAGCAGCTCAAAACTCCAGTCTTCACCTAATTGCAGAAGGTCTGGATGCTACACCGTGTATCAGGGGTCCTGACTCCCTGCTGCTTCTCAGGGGTCTCCCTAAGAAATTTCCCAAGGGCAGTCTGGGCTCTCTGACTTCTATTATAATGTCCCCAGAATTATAAGGCTCCATTATGACTCAGAAGAAGGAAAAGGAATTCACCCAATTCTTTCTTTCCTAAATATTTCAATTGAAGCTAAACACCTCTCCCTTAGATAATTTTTATGAAGAATGTAGGTGTTCTTATATGCAAATAACAGAACTATCAAAGAATTCTCATTTTTTTGGTGTGATCGTAAAAACAAGCACCTGTATGTGTTCTTCAAGAATATCACATGCTCGAATATTCATTTTGCACTTCAGAGTCAGTTCAGGGTTTCTGATCTCCATCCTATTGGCATTTGGGGTCAGATATTCTTCATGGTGGGGGGATGTTCTCTTCTGTTGTAGGGCATATGGTCATATCCCTAGCTTCTTCCCATGACATGCCAGTAGTACCCCACCAGCTGTGGCAATCAGAGATGTCTCCAGATGTGGCCAACTGCTTCCGTGAGGAAGCAAAATCTTTCTCTTTGTCTCTCTCTCACCATGCACATGTGCCTCCATATTTGAGAACTACTGAGTCAGTTGAATGAATCAAGGCATCTGACTAAGGAAGATGAACTCTAATGCAAATTCATGTTCCCTTACTTACTGCCTGTCTGGTCTTCTTAGGCAAGGAACTTCATCCATCTGAACCTTGGTTTCCTCATTTACAGTGGGATTAATGATATCCATAGATCTGGGGTGTGGTAAACCACCTAAGTCTTACATATGTAAATCTGTGATGTCAATCCATGGTGGCCAGGATTTGCATTTGTGTCCTGAATCAAATGCCTTCTCCTGGAATGAGCCTGTGGCAGCCCACAGCATGGACAGGGTGTCCTCATTTCCCTAGAGTCTGGAAAGATGGAGAGCTGGAACTCCAGTCCAGCTAAACATCATATTATTAATGCCCGGCAACTCTTTCCTAATAAAACCTCAAACCATGTAAACACAAGGATAGTTTTCAATTTGTTGTCAGATTAGATGCCAGGAGTGTTTAGTTCCATTTGATTTTATTTTTTAAGTGAAATCTTTGCAGTGGGTTTGAAAGAGGGCTATTTTCTGCCTCTCTGGAGAAGTGTAAGTTTTGGAAAGTGAGTTTTCCTGGAATGTTTCAGCTTCAATCAGGGTGGGTGGAAAAAAAAAGGCTGGTTAAGTCACATGATAGAATTTCTGGATCCAGATTCATCAACTCATTTAGGAAGTGCCCTGTGGAGTAAAATATGCACAGAAAGGAGGCTTTGTGGCATTCTAAAAGCTATTTTATGTCCTGGGAAAAGCAGGTAGGTGTTTATATCCATACTTTTTAAAGTGTTCTGTTTTAAGCACTACACACTGCAAATCTATCTCCAAAGTCACTTCAGGGGAAAAAATCTTCCTATGGTGGGGAGGGGGACATAACTGTCAGTTCCCCACATCCTCAGGTCTGTGAAGTACAGAATTCACATCATACTGTTACTCTTGATGCAGTAGCCAAGATGCCACATCCATCGAGCATCTCCTGGACTCCAGAGAGCCAAGGATGAGTGGCCAAGCTTCCTATCCTGAGGGGCCCGCAGCCTGACGGAGCTGGTGAGGGGACAGACCCCGAGGCAGAACCGACCACGTGGGAACCGCAGCCTGTGTTCCTTTCCTATGACAGGGAGTTAGTTCACTTGGAATGGAGGAGTAGCTCTCATTCCTGAAGCTCTGGGAACAGCTGAGCTCTGAGCTCCATGGAGAGCCCAGGCACACAGCTTCCTGTCATAGGGGAAACTGAGACCAAACTCACTCTGTGATGTGTAAATGGTGGAGAATCTGAGAGAGAGAGTGGGAGGGAGGCTGGTAGAGCGACCTGTGGGGTGGCTGGCCCAGAGCCATTGTCACTGCCCAGGGAAGGGCAGCCCTGAGGGAACAGGCTGCTTCCTGCCTCAGGGCTGGTCTCCTGGAAAGTGAAGAAACACCCAGCAGGGCCTTGGCCACCTCTGTGGGCTCACCTCCCATTCATTCTCAGGCGTGCTGGCAATCAGTCCACAGGCATCTCTTGAGCACTACTGTGTTTGGAGTAGAGGCTCCACCTGGGCTGCCTTCTTCTCTCATTTCAACTGGCCCTGGGGCAAGCCTTCTAGTCCTTGAGCTCCAGTGATCATCACAATGCATGTGTGTGATGAAGACACAGCCAAGACCTCCCAGTGGAGAAGCGGGCTGCTCTACCCATCAGCCTCTTGGAAATCTCTGCCTGGGAGCCTCTCAGGCACCTTTGCCTCTATGTGGAAACCTCTGAACCCCACAGAGATGAGGGGCTCCTTCACTTCCTGTCATAGTGGGTGTCCCCGTTCCGGCATTCGCCAGCTTGATATATGGTTTGTCTGTTAGCACTTTTCTCCACGGGACGGTAAGCAGTTGCCACATCTGATTTATTTCTGTCTCCTCAAGGCTGGACTGAGTAGGTGCTCAGTGAATTCTTCTGAAGCAAAGCATCTTCACTGATTAGCGCTGTGAAAAAAAGTGCCACAGGAAGGGTCTTATACCTATAACTGAGTATGTGCAGTGCATGAACTTAAGGAAATGGGTAAAATTAAAGTTGTCACATGTGAACACTGACAATTTCCAGCTGCTTTTTGGAGACAAGGAGGCTCACAAAATATGTCCTACATTCTCTCCCTCCATCCCATTTCTTTCCAAATGCCACTGGACGTACAGACCCATGGTAGGTGGCTTGCCAAGGAGGCAGTGGGCCCAGGGCCTCTCTGATTTCACGTTCATTACTGCTTAACCTCCCCACTTTCCCTCCGGACCTGATGCAGAAAGAGGAGATGGAGGGGTCAGTGGGCATTGGTGCTCTTGGGGGAGCCATCTCCCAGCCTTGACTTGGTGACCAAGAAAGGCTATTAAAACAAGACAGAAGGGATCGTAAGGTGAGGACACAGCCCTGAGCCAAGAGGAGCAGTCTGCCCTTGTCCCGTGGCAGGAAAGGGAGATTTGACTGATTCGCTAAGATTCTCAGGAGAACTGGTTGCAATTTGGTGGTTAGTGGGAATAACAAGCCCCCAGTTTCTGCCAGTTGTGCTGGACCCAGTGTCTGAACCCCCTGGGTAGGGGTGAGAGAAGAGGTCTTTCAAACCAGGCTTTGGCAGAACACCCAGAGAAATTATTTGGAGAGAATCATAGTTCCACTTAAGAACTTAACTCCAACCAAGAAGTCTTGCTGAGGTTTGCAGGGAGGCAGCTCCCCTGGCTTTGCTCGCCTTCAGCACAATGTCCCGGCAGGCGTCTACCGGGAGGGCAATACCTCTTTGTAAAAATTCTTCGGTGTGGGTATGGAGAGAGTCTCTAAGCAGAATTAGGAAGAGAGCAGAAAGGTTTTTACTAAGAAGCTTGGATTCACTCTATGGAATGAAAACTAAATACATTCCTCTATAGGAAACACCCGTATGACATTTGATATATGCCAATAACTCTTCTGGGTGCTTTACAAATATTGACTGAGTTGATCTTCAAAACATCTCTGGGAGATATGGATAATTTCTGCTCTCATCTTACAGATGAGGAAACAGGAAGAGAGAGCTTGAGTTCACCCAGCTGGTTAGTGGCAGAGGCAGGATTTGAACCCAGGCAACCTGCCCCAGCATGCATGCAGTTAGTCACTGCACCATGCTTCCTTGTGGATTCAGATCCACAATAGACACATAGGCACAATAGATTTTACAAGTGGGGCTTAGATACTATCTTCCAAATTCCTCTTCAGTGAGGGATTAACCAAAAATCCTCAGCTGGGTAAGCCCAGGCTGTTTAGCATTCCTACAGGTCACGTGTGGGTTTTCCTTTGTTATTGTACAAACTTGGTTGGTTCTTCTCCATGGGCCTCATCCTTCCGTTCCTGGAGTCTACACTTGCTTTGTGTTAGGATCTTTACTATTAGCTTTATAAACTGGCAGTCTGCTAATCTGCTCACAGGTCACTCTACATGCCAGATCAGTTAGCAACAGTATTCCTAAGATCTGTTTCCTCCAATTACTCTGAAAAATATCTGCCACATGCTACTGAAGAATAGGTTTTCTCTGTGTTTTCATACCTTGGAACTTGACATTTTTCTCCAGTCATGACATTCCATGTCTCTGGCTGACGGTCTCTGTCTTCCATGCACTGTGGGTACGAGGTGGTCATGTGGACCTCTGCTTAGCCGCCACCTCTGTGGGTCTGCAGCCAAGCACCTTTGAGCCTACCTGCTGTCATACCTGATCATGACTGACTTCTAAAGTGACAGTTGCTGCTTCATCTCTGTCTTCAGCATCCCACACAATCTTCCTCTTTGGCAAAGTTTCTCCTGGAACCATACGGTGAAGGACATTCTGGGAAATCTACCAGTGTACTGAGTTGGTACAGTAAAATGATACACACTGTTGTGCTCTTGAAAGGTTTTCTGTCAGCCACACTGGAGAGTGCCATTTTAGAATGGGGTGATGAATAAGTAAATAATCGAAAGTTTACTTGTTGAGCATGGCATCGGAAGAAGGGTCACTGGATGGGCAATTTTAAGATATTTTTTTCAGTTAAGATAGCTAGATGCTTCTCCTCATCCCTGATGTGGCTAGCCCTGAGAGTGGGACCAAACCCTTGAGATCCATTGGCTAGAATGCCCTTTTTTCCTGGAAAGTGCTGAAATGACCATGGACAATACCCATCTCAGTGACTCAGAGTCAATGAGAAATTTATCTTGAGCCTCTGAGTGTTGAATCGATGCTTTTATCAAGTGGCCCACACAAGCATCTTCCTGTGAAGGCATATGCCAGCTCGTATATGGCCAGGAGCTCTAACTTAAATTAAGCAGAATAAATGGAGACTTGCCCAGTTGGTAATAGTTACCCCGTTACAATCGTGAATGTCATGTCCACAAAGCTGGACCTCCTCCAGGACTTTTCAGTCAGTGCTTCTACAATGGCCATATAAGCTAGACTCCTCAGTCTCTGTGTTGGGTGCTTGGGTGAGCACTGAGTACCTCCAGATCTTAAAGCCGGGTGCCATCCTCAAGGGACATGTGAAGAGGGCTCAAGGGACCAGAGGGCTCAGTGCATCTACTAGAACGACAAGAGAAGCCCCCTGTGCCCCTTTCCTGCTGTAGGTGTCCACTCCAGAAGCAAGCCTGGACTGCAGGCAGATGGGCTCTGTTACAGTGTTATTATTCTGGGCAGGACTTTTTAATTACAAAAATGAGAGAGAGCATCCTGTGAATTAAAGTAACTGGAAAATTTGTTATCCTGAAAAGGTTATGGGACTGATCTTGGAGGGCAGGTCAGGAACTTCTCAATGAGACCTTGTTAATGGACAGTGGTGGGAAAGAATAAAATTGTTTTCTGCTTGTACGCAACAAAGCTGCCCATCAAGTGCACGTCACCCTCCACTGCTTTGCTGGACCTAGCACAGGATGGAGGGAACGTGGCATTTGGATGACTATAAACCATCTGGGTGGGAAGTTGAACCCTCTGAGCCTTAATTTCATGGTCCAAGTGTGGATGATGACAGTGAATACCTCACAAGGAACGGCTGTATGTTGTAAATGAGGCCGTGCCAGGCACTTAGTAGGTTCCCAATAAAATGAGGAGCCTGAGTAGCAACTCCACCTCCTTGCATGGGCGAGAGGGCTCCCAGCTTAGACAACATGACTTCCTGAGGTCAGGACAGAGCTCAGTGAGCCATGCTGCGTGTCCTCCTGACTAAACAACAGTAGACGGCCCAGGCACAGGTGAAAACATGCATTCCATACCCAATGCTCCCTCGTAATGCTTTTCTCATCAGGTCTGGATTGAAAGGAAGTCCCCCCGGCTCCTCTGGCTGGTACTCTGGGCAAGGACTGCAATGAGAGCATGACTCTAAATGCAGAGGATCCACGCACACCAACTATCAGGGCAGGCCCACCTGGCCCAGTGGGGAAGCCGGGAGCTTGGGGGCAAGGCCAGCAGGCAGGGCCGTGGGTTAAGCTTCCTATTGGTTCCACCTGTTGGCAGAATGCCTGGGGGGCTGCATCGTGGAGGGGCAAAGAGAGTGGGCTTTGAATTCCAGCTGCCTGGTTCATGTCCCAGCTGGGCTGAGTGATTTTGAACAGGGACAGCACATCTCTGTGCCTCGCACCCCCACCTGGGGCTCTCATGAGGACTAAATGAGATGGTGAAGTGCACAAATAGTGGCTGTTCTCTTTCTCAAGCTTCTTTGTCTTCCATCTAAATTGTCTGCACTGCCTGCCATTATCTTCCCAGTTCCTACCGCCCTGCAGACTCCCTCTTAGTCTCCTAGAGTAGGCTCCTCCTACTTGACTTCCATGACTCCCCAGACTGTTTGGTCGGCTGGCACCCCTCTCCAGTCTCCTTGTTTTTCCTCCCCTGCTGCTCTCTCCTCCCTCTGCATCTCTCTCTTTCCTCTGCATCTCTGTCCCTGCTGCCCACCTCTCTCCTCCTTCTCTGTCTCACCCCATTCTCTGCTTTCCTGCGGCTCTGCACATTTGCATGGAGGTGTTTTCCTTCTCTCTTGTTGGCCACCTGGCTGCATCCCCAAGGCTCTTCCCAGGCCAGCTGCTGGTGGTGAAGACAGCAAGGAGAGCCAGGCTAAGGGCTGCCAGCCTGTCAGGGAGAGCAGAACTGACTTGTGAATTCCATGACTCTGTGTCTGTCTATGTCCATTTTAGCCAGAGCATGATTTTCCTATTGGGGAAGATAACTTCGATCTTGGGCACTCAGTCAATCAATTGGCACACACACAAATAAAAGTACTCATCTCAAAAACAAACACAAAAACAGGGCTTCAGTATCTCCATCCTCTAGGCTAAGAAAAACCACCCTCACATTTTGGTTTCTCTCTTCCTACCCCTGGGTGCAGCTGATGTTATTCTGGAAGTGCGGATGGCCCTTTGTGGAACATGAGCCAGGAGACCAGTCATTTACAAGAGCTGGTGGTCACGATGGTTGCTTCAATCCCTAGTCCTCTTTGTCTGGCACTTTCCATAGACACAGGCATTGCAATTTTTATTACAGTGCACTTGAATCTTTATGTGTAGAGGCAGAGCTAAGTGAGGTGTGCCTCGCTGCCCATCTGGCAAGGGGCGAGTCAGGTGTTGTGAGGATTAAATTCGATGATCTGTGAAGAAGGCTGGCATATCACCTGGCACAGATGAGTGCTTCAGAAATGCCAGTTTCCTTTCCCTTAAACTATAGACATAAAGAGGAATCACAACTCACAAGCTCCCAACATCTTCAAGGTGGGAAATGCCTTCCACCTACAGTAGAAATCTGCCTCTTGTGGACGGGCCCTGAGAGCAGCAGCCGCCCCCCCCACCCCCACTGAAGGGGAACTCAGGCCCCCACTCCCAGTGCACATTTGATGAGCTGTCATGCCAGAAGTTTCTTTCTGTCTCGATACTTCTGTTGCTCCAACCCTACCATCAGACCTCATTAGTTTTCTGGAGTCATATAGCAGATTCTGCTTGTTTCTTCTGTGGCAGCCCTTCTGGAATCTGAGGCCAATTTCTGTGACTTTTTGGTGCCCCTTCCCTAGAACAGACATCCCCAGTGTGCTGAGTCATGTCTTAAGTGACTAGATTTCCTGACCCCCTGGCTTACTTGGTGTCTGAAAGGTAATGAGAGGTAATGGCGATGTCAGAGACAGAGCTGCGTGGGGAGAGCTGTGTGGGACACTGGCTAAGTCACTCTTTGCCTCTGAGTCTCAGTTTTTCATCTGTACAATGGGGATGTTGTACAGGGAGAAGCAAAGTGCTGAGGCACAGTCCTGGGCCTAAGAGAGGTTAGTGATCATTGCTTCCTGATCACGTGCTTCAGGACAGGAATAATTTTGCCTACATTGCCCTTGAAGTGTGACTCGGAGGTGAAAGTGGCCACTTCCGGGAAGCCTGCATTGGACCCCAGTAGTGGCACCACTTGCCTCCGCTATTTTGGATATATTACCCCAATGATAAGTGACTTGAGGCAGCTTTGCTTTGCAGCCCCATACGACTCCCTGCCCCAGGCCCTGGCTGGGTGGGGGGACACACGTGATCTTTAAACCATTTTGTGTAAATAGAAATTTCCCTTCTGGGGGACTCAATCCTGTTCACCTCAGAACATAATATTCCAAATTTGCACTCACCATTCCCTTCTGCCTCCCTGCAGCAGGTGGGGTGGGGAAAATCCCCAGCGTTTGAATGGTGACCAGGATTGCACGCAAGCTGCTGGGCCATGCTCTTCTCCCGGGGAGGTGAAGGGTGCTCAATTCCATCGATTCAGAGGACAAACTCCAGACACGACACTGTTATCAACAGGCAACCTAAAAAATCATCACCACGAGTGAAAGAAATAACTGCCACCCTCCTTTTCCAAGTATTCCTTTCACATCCATTTGGCTTTGTACGCTTATTTGGCACCTGTGAGTGTTTGCTAGGAGGTGGCAGGTCCAGTAGGTTTAAGAAAGAAAAGCTCAGAGCAAAGGTTAGGATTGAGAAGTCCATCCATTGATGTTATTGTTTCTATTGGTGGAGAAAAAGGGTCAGGGATTTTCATCTGCACAATGCGGCTCCTGAGTACCGCGGTCCCTTCGGAATGCCAGGTCTCTGGAAAAAGTGAGGACCTTCTCGGACTGAGGGGGATCCATGCAAATCCTTCTAAGAAGTGATGCTAGACCCTTAAAGAAAAAGGTGTCCCTCTCTGCGTCCTAATTATTTATATCTTTGCATAGTCCCTTTTGTTCCAGCCTTCATTTGCATACATTCTTAATGTAAGAAGTCATAAGGAATGCATGTGGCAATCTTTGGTTTTTCATATATCATCACCTCATAAAAAGCTCTCTGGGTTACTTTCCCTTCATAATTGTTTTAAAGTATGAATATAATATTTCATATAGATAAATAGTACTATATTAGGGTTCTATTGCTACCAGAAAAATTACTGTATATTTGGTAGCTTAAAACAATATAAATGTATTGTCTCACAGTTCCGTAGACAGAAGTCTGGGCCTCACAGGCTGAACTCAGTATGAGTGACCTGGGCTTTTATCTGGAGGCCCCTGGGGGAGAAGTGGCTTCCAAGTTTATTCAGGTTATTGGCAGAATTCAGTTTGCAGTTGTCGGGCTGAAGTCCCGTATCCTTGCTGGCTGTCAACTGGGGCCAGACCTTCACTCCCGGAGGCCTCATTCTGGTTCTTGCCTGCAGACCCCTTCATCTCTGAGCCCGCAGTGGTGCATCAGATCCTTTACATACTTGGAATCTCTCCGACTGTCATCTGCTACATTTATCTGCTGTAGTCAGAGAAAGTTCTCTACTTTTAAGGGCTCATATAATAGCCCTGAGTCCATCTATTTAATCCAGGATAATCTCTGTTTTAAAGTCTGAAACCTTAATTACATCTTCAAAGCAATTCCCTTTTTTCATGTCATGTAACATATTCATCAGGGATTAGGGAGTAGACATCTTTGAGAGACCATTATTCTGTTTACCACAAACACTTAAGCTCACCATTACCTACTGTTGGATATTGAGATAGTTTATAGTATTTTATTTATTTCTTTGTTTACTTTTGTAGATAACACTGCAGTGCATGCTCCTGACACTTAGTTTTTGCTTCAATAGGGCTAGTTGTTTAAACTCCTACAGCAGGATTACCAGTCAAAATTATGGACATCTTTACCACTTGATACTTATTACCCTATTGTGTCCGCAAAGGGTTGCACCCGTTTATACTACTACTGGCTTTAATGTGTTCATCTCCAACTTTTCCTAGTTGGGTGTTAGCACAAACTGTATAAAGAGATTAGAGCAGTCTAGTATTTAGGCATTTTTGTCTTCTAAATAAACCATAAACAAACAATGACCACACAAATATGAAGACAGGGACTTTCATTGTCCCTTACCCCCATAGTACTCTGTGGAATGCTGGGGTCCTAGCTGAAGGCCACTGTGTGCTGGGTCAAGTGTTTGTCAGCTTATGACAGCTGGTTGTGTACATCTTTTTCCAACTTTGTATTCAGTGATGTCAAGTTGGTAGCTTTAATCAGTCACCCTGGGAATATTTACACCATGGAAATTGGCAAACACTACATACAATGTTAACTTTTTCCTTGAGAGCTACTAGTTGATGGGTAATCAGTGTGTTATTTTGGTTTTATCATTGTTCTGGGGTTCTAGGAATTCATTTTTGGTGTCAAATAGGTTTTGGAGGGCACAATTTGAAAACGAATAGGAAAGTTGTAAGGGGAGGCCAGTATTTTTAGAGAACTGCCTGGTATAGAGGAACAAGTACAGGTTTGGGAACGAGACAGATCTTGTTTCAAATATTGGTTCCACAAGTCTATTAGCTTTGGCACATGAGGCAAGTTGCCAAACTTCTCTAAATCAGTTTCTTTATCCGAAAATGGGGAAATTCATGCCTACTTCATAGGATGTTTTGAGAGAGTAAATAATGTATTGATATAAATAACATACAAACAACAAATATGGTTAAGCATAAATGCCTGAAGTGGTTGCCAACTCACTACTATGTCAACTGAATAAATGGCTTTATTATATTTTGCCACTCCAGAAACACTGTAATTCCTACTTCACATTTGGACTGCACTCACAATATCCAGAGAAGCAATGGTTAAGGCATTCATCAGAATAAGGCCTCTAATTTCTAATTCTCTTGCTACCAGTTCTCAGAGAGACTTAATAGATTGAAGGCGGGATACATGCTTAATTTACAGCAAGACCCTAGGTTCTACTGGCATTAGTTTTCTATATTTCCCAAGCAATCATTTATGTGACAAGTATTTATTGAGCTAGTACCTTTCTGATAGTAACAATAACTCCTTTTATTTCCATATCACATAATTTACAGAGCAAGTTCCTACCCATGATTTTATTAAAGCCTCATAACAATGAGACAAGTTGAATACTGTATCCTTATTTCTCTAGAGATGAGGAAAGTGGGGCTCAGAGGAGAGAAGCCACTTGCCCAAGGTAGCCCAGCTAGCAGAGATGTGGCGTCAATCATTCCTCCACGGTGAAGAACAAATAAGAACAAGTATATCTATCTGCTGCATGTAAGCAGAGCCACTTGTTTGGTTAGCTCGACTGTGTCATTTAATTTGCAATGATGCTTTACATTTGCACAGCATAAATGCTGTTCACAAAAAGAATTCACAAAATACTTTATGCATTATCTCAGTTGAACTTCAGCATAGGTCCTCTCAGTATAACTTAGATTTCCTAGAATGTTGAGTCAGAGGCAAAGCTCATAGGCTGATGTTTTACTGAGAAGTGCAATCTAGGGAAGCAAAAGTGGGGGAGATAAGGGAAATGAGACTGAGAAGGAGGAAAAGTAAATATAAGATGGCATCTTACAGACAGCACAGCAAAATCCTGAAATTACCTCCTCTTGTAGTATATCTATAGCCACATATGAATTCCCTCTGAAAGGGACCTGAAAATTGAATGAAAAGAACCTCCAAACAAAGGGGGAAAGGACAGCATCCATAGGGGAGCAAGAGGAAGAGACAGGGACTCATCAGGGAAAACACCACAGCCCAGCCACAGCAAGTCACAATTAGAAGGGATATCAAAGGTACACAACTTTTCCTTAAGAGCAAGGGAATGGGGCTCCACATCAGGCACCCCAAACCTTAGATCCTTCATGTGATGAGCCCCAAAACAACCAGGCTTTGAAAATCAACAGGAATTACATTCATAAGAACTCTTAAGACTATAGGAAATAAAAAAAACTGCTCATGTGCAGACCTATTCAACCAGGAAGCTAGCAGAAACAGACCAATTTGAAAAGCACATAGGCCATAGGTAAAGTAGACCCATTTATTAACTTTAGAGCATCTGATGAGAGGCAGGAAAACATCAAGGACTCTCTCCAGTGACTGAAACACTGGTGGGAGTCATTTTTGTAACCAATCTACCTTAAGGATACAAGAGCTAGTGGGTGCCATTTGGAATTCTCCCTCTAACCTGCCAGCACCAGGCAGCTCACCCGACCAAGAGACTCCCTGCCACCACCAGTGCAGGAAGCAGTCAAGGACATGCCTCACAGCTCTGCCCCAGGCCGTCATCACGCACCATCATGCAGCAACAGCTGCAGCCGCATCCGGGAGCCAGACCCAGCGGGAGAGCTCCAGCTTCATTCTTTCTCAAAACTGCTTTGGCAATCTTCCACCCCTATGTTCACTGCAGCACTGTTTACGGTAGCCACGATATGAAAGCAATCTAAGTGTCCCACCATGGATGAATGGATAAAGAAAACATGGTACATTTATATAATGGAATACTACTCAGCCATAAGAGGATAAAATATTGCCATTTTCAAAACAACATGGATGGACCCTGAAGGTATATGTTCAGCAAATTAAGTTAGAAAAAGGTAAATACCATATGATGTCAGTCATATATGCAGTCTGAAAATAAACAAAAAATATATTTTTTAACTCACAAAACAGAGAACAGGCTAGTGATTACTAGAAGGGAGGGAGGTTAGGGGGTTGGGTGGAATGTGTGAAGGAGGCCAACAGTATGGTGATGAACAGAAAACAGACTTATAGAGGTGATTATTTTGTAGTGCGCATCAAATGCCAAATTATGCACCCGAAACTTTATAATAAATAAGTACCATGGAAAAAAAAAAGATGACATCTTACTGAGCTGAGTGTAGCTGTAGTTTCTCAAGAAAACAGTAGGTTGCTTGGCCATGTGGGAAATCTCAGAAAGCCTATGAAACCGCTGTGACTTGGTCTATTCTTTTCTGTCTCTTGATTCTTAATGACAGACAGAATCTACCCAAGGGCATTACCTCCTCAACATTTCTGGGTTGTGCTACCCAACCTCTGCGGGCAGTGACTGAGGGAGGCTGGGGCCTTCTTGGGCCAGGCCAGGTCAGCCCTGGGCACTGCAGAGCAGTGACTCCTACTGGAGTAGGCATAATACAATCCATGTTGCAGCGTGGCCCTTGCTGAAGGAGGGGAGGCTGAGGCAGGGCTCGGGGATGGTGTGGCTGTGATGGTGGCAGCTGGGGGGTCTTTGCGACCAGGAACGTGATGTTACATTTTGCTGGGGGACAGGCAGGGATGAGCAGACCTGGGTCGGACCATACAATAGGTCTGAAACATATCAAGTGTCTCATTACATCTGTCCCACACTCCTGAGAAATGGATATTGCTCTTTCCAATTTTCACATGAGACTCATTGGGGGTGAGGGATGGGATAGGGACTAAGTACATAGGTCTACATGCCTGCAAAATCCATGCTTTTTCCAACGTAACTGAGCAGAATGAATTGTGGTACTTCATTATTTTTATTAATGTTTTGCAAAAAGAAAATATGAGAATTAAGCACATTTATTTCATTCATATTCCAGTCACAGAAAAACAGAGTGGTCATTACATTTGTTGTCTAAATAGAAAGAGTATCTCTGAACTTCCAGCTTGCTGCTGACCCTTGCTGGGACTCAGGGCCCAAATGTGGGCTAGTCCTTTTTGGAAGGATCTCACATGCCCTTTACAGTCAACACTGTGGACCCAGGCTCTTCCTGGGGGTTATCCTGATTCCTCTCCATCCCTAAATTGTCTATTCTCTATAAGCTTCCTAACCCAAAGAGTGGCAATGTCCTCCACCTAGGATTCCTGCTCCCATACACCTTCCAGATTCAAGAATCACCATTCTAAAATACTAACCTGGCTAAGCCATACTTCTGTAGAAAAATCTTGCCACTGCTCCAAAGATGAAGTTCAAGCCACTTAGCTTCCATGATCAAACTCCTACCTGCCCTTCTCATCTCATCTCTTAGAACACTTCCATTCCACAACTTATATTTGGATGCAGAGACAGTAAAGCTCACATACTTTCTTACTTATGTGCCATTTTTCATGCTGTTTCTTCTTTGGGAAATGTATTTTGCCCCTGTCCTTTGAGAACCTTTGTTTGTTAACCAAACTCTCCTCAAGTGATTCCTCTTTGCTGAAGCCATCCTTGGCTTTCCTGGTTGATCAAAACAAAAGGTTTGGATATTTGTGCTCTCTTAAGGCTATATTAATACCCCTTCCAGTAACAATGATCACAGTATCTCATTTGTATGTTTATTCATTTTAGGTGTCTTTTTCACCCTCTAGTCAGGGCAGGGACTATACTTTATTCACTTGGTACCTGTGACACTTAGTAGGACTGGGTCATATCAGGAACTCGTTGGCTGTTTGTTGGTTGATATGATTTAAGTATCTAGAATCATCTTTGGGTGGCTAAGCCTGAGTCCACCCCCAGCTAAAAGCAGATGCTTATAAATTTCCATTGCATTTTGGGTCCTGAGATGGAATATAAATTCCAACATAAGAGGCCTTCTGGATCCTGAATGGTTGCTCCAGCAGCAGCCTATTATTTGATGCATTTTTCATCTCAAAGATACAAATCCACTGAAGATGTGATTTTGGCCATCAAGTGATCACTTCTCCACCCACCTAAAGCTATAGAGATCTTGTTTGAATATTCAACTAAATATAAATTTGGACATGTTAAGGGTGAAACTGCATGAGGCCATGCAAAGAAAAACCCCAGGAGCATAAACTGAACAATCCCAGAGATCACACAAGGATGGGGGACATTCTGGTTCCAAATAATCAGAGTGGACAGACCACACTGATATAGGCTGTATTTTGACCAGAAAGCAAGTGTCAACAAATATAAAGGGATCTCAATCCTACAGTGTATTCTCTGACCTCAACAAAGTTAAATTAGCAATTAGTAATAGTAAGATACCTGAAAAATCTTCCAATTATTAAAAAATTTAATAACACATTTCTAGATAACTCATGGGTCAAGAAAGAAATCACAAGGAAAGTTAGAAAATATATTGAACTAAATTATTATTTTAAAAACCCAATATTCATGGGATACAGCTAAAGCAATGCTTATATGAAAATTAATACCTTTGAATGTTTACATGGAAAAAGAAGAAAGGCCCATAAGTTCTGTGAGTTGTCTGAGATTTTCCCCTACTTGCAAGCTAACAAATTAGCTGCCACAGTTTCCTGAATGCTAGTAGAAGACACAGCACTTCTGGGTCAGAGACAAAGGACTTTACTATATACAGCAATAGCAGTAGCCAGAGTATCAGCATTTGTGATGACACCCCGAGTCCCAATTCCTACAGGGAGATAAAAAAGGGCCAGATGACACCTGAAAATTTAGTGAAAATGGAAATATTTCAGGGAAAAGAACCCAAACTTAGGAAGCTTGGATCTTTTATAATGGATAGTATCCTATGTGACCTTTGCTCCAGGGGGGAGACATTATATTTATTATATTGAACATCAAACACACCTGCCTTTTGCTTTGGCAGGAGACACTATATTCTTCATGACTGTTTGTCATCCAAACATCCTGGAAAAGGTAGTCTAGAACCAAGGCAGTTAGTATTTCTGCTTGCAAGATGTGCAGAAACATGAGATATCCAGGGAGAATTGTGTTCAACAGGGTCTAAACCAATTATCTAAAGTTCCATTTTAAGAAACGAAAAAGGAGAATATATATCCAAAATAAGTTGAAGGGGGGAATGAATGTAAGATTGGTTTAACATTCAAAAATCAACTAATGGCATATAACATATGTAGAATGAATGAGAAAAAACCATGATTTTCTCAATAGATTAAGAAAAAATATTTGGCAAAATTTAACACTTTTCATGATTTTCAAAAATTCTAAGCAAATTAGGAATAGTCACTTCCTCAATCTGACAATGACCATGTATAAAAATTTGCCACCCACATCATAATCAGTGGTGAGAGATCAGATGCATTCTCCCCTAAAATTGGGAACATGGCAAGGATATCACCACTACTGTTCAAACTTGTACTAGCAACTTTTTAATAAATATGTAACAACTATACTAATAAATACAACAGTAAATATAGCAAAACATGTGCATGACTTCTACATTGAAATCTGCCAAGCATTGTTGGTACAAATTAAAGATAAAATAAATAAATAAAGAGATATACCATGTTCATTGATTGGAAGAACTGATAGAGGATTACAATCCTCCTCAAACTGACCTATTGAATCAATGTAATCACAATAAAAATATCAGGTTTTATTTTCATTCAATTCTAAGATTGATTTGAAAATGCAAAAACCTAGACTAGCCAAAGCAATTTTGAAAACGAACAAAGTTGAAGAGATACATTAAATAGAAAGCTATAATCAATATATTATGGTATTGGCATAAGACTAGACATATAGGTTAATAGAATGGACTAAGCAGTGCAGAATATATGGTTGACTGATTTTCAACAAACGGATCAAGCAAATTCATTGGAGAGAGGATAGTCTCAATAAATGGCACTGAAATAATTGAAAAGCCACATTTAAAAAATGAACTTTGATCTTTACCTCACACAACAGTCAAAACTTTATCTGAGATGGGTCATAGACTTAAACATGAGCTAAAAATTTAAATCTAGAAGAAAACATTAGAGAAAACCTTTTCAATCTTGGTGTAGGTAAAAATTTCTTAGACAAAATACAAAAAAAATTAATCATAGAGGAAAAAAATAGAGAGTTTGTATTTCATCAAAAGTAAAGTCTTTTATTCTTCAGAAGACACCATTTAGAAAATGAGAAGGCAAGCCACACAATGGGGGCAAAATTTGTACAATATATCTGACAAAGGACTTACATCCAGGACATTTGTGTGCTTATCTCTATCTGTCTATCTATCTATTTATCATCTACCTATCTTATAACACAAAAATAAGACAAACAGCCTCAAATTTTTTAGAAAGTGCAAAAGCTTTTAACAGACTTCATAATAGAAGATACAGGAATGGCCAATAAGCACATAACATTAATCATCAGAGAAATGCAAGTTCTTCAATGAGATACCACTACATCCACTAAAATAAAAAAGACAAACAATATTAAGTGTAGACAAGGTGTTGGAGCACTGGGAATTCTTATAGTACTGGTAGGAATGTAAAATGGTAAAACAACATTGAGGAGTCTTTGGCAGTTTTTACAAAGTTTAACTTATTTACCATACAACTCAGCAATTTCACTCCCTTCCCTGTATTTGCCCAAAAGAAATAAAAACACTATTTTTACCTAGTGCTTGTACATGAATGTTCCTAGCAATTTTATTCACAAGACTTTAAAATCAGAAACTATACAAATGCCGATTGGCTGGTAAATGCATAAACAAATTGTGGAATATCCTTACAATGGAATTCTATGCAAGCAAAAATATAGATGAATCTCAAAAACTTATGTTGAGTAAGAGAAACCTTACACATTAGAACATCACTGTGTGATTCCCCTCTTTTAAACTCTAGGGCTGGTAAACAGAATCTGTATGAGCAGGAAACAGAGCAGTAGTTGCCTGGGGCTGGGAGTAAAGGTAGAAACTGATGGTAAAGATACAAGATACAAAACAAATACAATGGATCTGTTTTGGGTTGTTTTGGGGTCTGAGAGGCTAGGCACAGAGCCAGAGAAATGTTGATAACTATTTCATTGTTATAGAATCATAGCCCCCTGCGAACCTATGATGGGACAACAAAAGATTCGTTAAGAACAGGACAACAAAGACTGGAAAGGGGATTGATGGCCTGTGTATAAAAATCACAAGCTTCAAGCACTTCAAAAAAGTAGATGACAATTTAATAATTGATGCATGAATTGATTTGGACAAGCACAGCAGTTACTTTAAATGTATAGGGTTCTCCAAAGGGTGGGTCACACACCCCATAGGGATCCAATCCCTGATGAGATAAATTCAGACATTGAGACTATGCATTAAAAACATTTGTTATCAATTGTCAATGCACTTTATTTTGTAGCTCTTTTTTTTCTTTATCCTTTTTATAGTAGCCCATTTTGACATAAATGTATAAAAGTATCTACCTGAGAAAACTTGGAAATAAAAAAGAAGGGTCATTTACCATACGTACTTTGAGAAGCACTGCCACAGAATAGAGAATGAGAAACTACAGCCCACAGGCCAAATCTCGCCCACCTGTTTACTACAGCTTGTGAGCTAAGAATCATTTTTACATTTTAAAATGGATTTTAAAAATCAAAAGAAAAATATTTCGTGGCATGTGAAAATTATACAAAACTCACATTTCAAAGTCCATGAGTAAAATTTTATTGAGGCACAGCCATGCTCATTCATTTACATATTGTCTCTTCCTGCTTTCACACTATAATAGCAGATTTGAGTAAAAATTGCAAAAAAGACCACTGGGCCCCCAAAGCCTAGGATATTTATTACCTGGCCCCTTACAGAAAGTTTGTCCACCCCTGTGTTAGATATGGTTACAACACACAAGCCTTGCCTCTTGGTTATCCAGCTGTTTGAAAATCATCAAAACTAGTGTTTTATCAAAATTTATCTTTCCAGCTCTGGGCTCATCCTTATAGGTCTGCCCCCAGTATGTCCCCCTTACTGGAGTCTGCTACTGGCCTGCCCTCTGCTTTCCCATAGGTGCCCAATGACTGCCAGCATGTGGCCTGGCTCACTCCTGTCTCCTAAGGGAAACTGCCTGTGGCCTTTGTTGTTCTGGGCATTCCCATTCATGTTTTCACCAGGCCTGACCCTGCCTGGCTTGTAAAATCTGATGGGATCCCTGCCCAAGGAGGGATGGCTGCAGGCAGGTGGAAGTGCCACTCAAAAGAGGTGGTAACACCTGAGCAGCAGCGGGCAGGCTGCACAGCAATGGGCGGCACCTTGTGTTTGCATGCCTAGGTTGTGATGGCTCAGCTCATGGGTTTCCCAAACACTAAACTCACAGCTTAAAACAACTCATTAGCGCGTCGGGCAAAGGTGAACAGTTCAGACTTCTCAAGAGGCCAGTGTTTCCCTAGGACGAATCGGCAGAGGGAGGGAGTGGGCCTGGGGATGAGTGCCTCCTCTATGTGAGCAAGAACATTGCCCTGAGTACTCAGGCAGGAGCCCAATGAAGTAATCCGTGTCCATGCATAAACCACAGGAGGTGTGAGGAGATGGCAGAGCTGGGCTTTCGATTTTGGGTGCTTGCCCAATCCTTGGACCAGCAAGGAGGCAGCAGAGATGCAGCGGAAAGAATACAGTGCTTGATGGCAGAAGAATATGCCACTTCCAGCCGCTTCATTTGGGGCAGTTCTCATTGCCTGTCAGAGCTTTGTGAAGTATCTAGTTCATGGGGCAGATGAGAGGATCATAATAAATTAATAAAATAGACAAGAGTTTTGTCAGCTCTCAAGCCCAATGCACACGTGAAGGGTTATTATAAGGCAACTTGTGAGAATCAATCCTTTAAGTGCCCTGTATTGACTAGGGAGCAACTCTATGGTTAGGACTGTGCTTTTGACTTCTATGAAAATCATTTAAGGTCTTTCCTCAGATTTAATGTTCAGATTGTAAAGGATCTTAAAAGGCTTTGAGATATCGCATCCCACCCAACCCCCTGCTTCCTCTGGCACTTGGCTTCTTCTCTGCAACATCCCTGCTAGATGGTTTGCCACACTCGGCTTACATCCTTCCAGGGATGGGGAACTCATTAGTTGTCAAGACTGTCCCTTTTTTCTTGGCATCACTTGGGTCATTGGAAAGTCCTTATTGGGCTGAAACCCACTTGTTGAGCTTTTACCTATGGGTCCAACTTGTATCTCTTGGGTATTCTCAGAACAAAGCCAACAAATGCAGTCCCCTCCATAATGACTAACCCAATTTTCTTCATAAACTGCATGTACTTTCATAATTGTTCATCTTATTTGTTTTTCCTTAAACCAGCTTATTAATCTCCAAACACCTTTACACTTAAAAAATATGGAGGGCCCCATATATCTGTTTTAGGTGAATATATAGTTATATTATTAGAAATTAAAACCAAGATACTTAGATAATTATTAATTCACTTTAGAACAAAAAGGATAAGCCCATTGTATACTAACATAAAAATTATAGAATATAATGGTGGAGTCCAAAAAAGTGTTTAGTGGGAAGAATGGCTTTGTTTATATTTTTTTAGCAAATCTCTTTAATACCTATACTAAAGGAAGTCAGTGTGGGTCTCACATCTGCTTCTTCATGCCCTCTGTTGCCGTCTATTGTTTTAGTTGATACGTATAAAGAAAATCTGGCTTCACATAGATATGTAGCAGGAAAAGGGGGAAGCCTTTTTAGATAATTGTGTGTATGTCACGTGACCTCTAGAAATCAATGCATACTCGTAAGCGTTTTAAAAAGGTAAATAATGCCTAAGAATTATTATGAAAATAGTTTTGGCTTTATTGATTCCCTTAGGGGTCTCCAGATCATGCTTGGGAACTGTTGTCTTAAATCCTTACAATTTCTGGTGAGCTGGGTGTGCGAGGGCTTTCTCTTCCCCACACACTTCATTTCTCATCTCCATTTACCATGACAGAATGGATTTTTCCAAAATGGAATTCCTAGCCTGATGTCTTTCAGGTAGAGCTTAAACTGAGCATAACTGCAAATATTATTATAGCTATTTCTGTCTTCCAGTCATATGTAGCCATAGCTACCTGAGAAGAATGAATTAATGCTTATGGTTAATAATGACATGACCCTTAAGGTGGCAACACACACCTGGCAAAATGAATTTCCCTCCTTTGAAACCAAATAGTGGGGTGCACCTGGAGCAAAGGAGGGCTGCCTGATTTTCCCTGGTAATTTGGGACAAACTCTGATGCTGACTTGTGCACATCCTGTGTAGAATAAACACACAGAACCAGAGTCTCTCAGGCACAGTCGGGTGCAGCTCTCTCCTCCTCTGCAGCTCTAGTTCTCTGACAATATCCTTGTACCTCCCGAGATGGGCAGGACCCAAATGTTTATGGGCTTTGCTGACTAGAGTGCATGGGGCATGGTCTGAGCAGGGCACAACCTGAATTTCCATCTCCTTAGAAATAGGAATCTGCAGAACCTACAGCTTTTTGGTTCCCATTTTTGACCTTCTTACCATGCTCACCTGAATTTCTGATCATTTTGTGTTTTGACATTGCCGGGGAGTCAATTTTTTCCTGCAGAGATTTAAGAGCCAACAGAGTACTGATCACCTGTCACTTAAGTTCTTTTCCTTTTGGTACAAAAGTTACTCCTCTAGGCTCACATAGAGGCTGGCAAACAATATAAGCCTTGACATTCATTTCTAAACACACAGATTCTATGAAGGAGTCCTTCACGGATGGAGTCCCTAGTCCAATGGATCTCTGTTTCATCTCCCAAATCTGGCAAAGCTAGGTCCCAGAAAGCCATTTATTGTGCAAGATACATTTGTCCCCATCCCCTTTGCTATTTGGTGTCTGTCATAAGGATGTAGGAAAGTGAGGGTGGGCCAATATTTATTGAGGGACTACTATATATGCCAAAGCTTCCCCTACTCTAATTTAATCCTCATTATATAGGCAAGGTGGGTTTTTTTTAATCCCCATATTACAGATGAAAAAATAGACTCAGAACAATGAATAGAGTTGTCAGATAAAATACAAGATGCTCAGTTGCCCAGTTAAATTTGAATGGCAGGTATAAACTCAGAACAGTCTGGTATGAATGTGAGGGGAGGGAATGAAAGACCTTTCCTTAGGCATTTGTATATTTATTTCTATTTTTACCAGAGTTTAAGATCCTCACTGGCAGCAATCATGTCCAGTAAAAGGGTTTGCACACAAGAGGCACCCAACAGAAGCTTGTGCAGTTGGACTGAAAAAGCAGCCTTTGGACAGCACCCCCTGAGGATGCTGACTCTGGGTGGCCAGGAGGCTCCAGGTCTTCTGACCCCTCCTACATCTGGCTTTCATTCTAATCTGATTTTGTGGGTGAGAAGGAGTAATCTCCATGCAGATACTTGTGTTCTTATAACACCAGGATCATGATATGGGAGATTGATAGGTCTAGACATGTACTATGGTTTGGGTGTTTGCGTCCCCTGAAGATCCGTATGTTGAAATCTTAACCCCCAGTTTGATGATGTTTGGAGGTTGGGCTTTGGGAAAGTACTTAAGTCACGAGAGTAGAGCTCTCATGAGTGGGATTTGTGCCACTATAAAAAAGACCCCAGAGGGCTCTCGCCCCTCCTGCTGTGTGAGGATACAAGGAGAAGTCTGCAAGCTGGGAGAGGCCCTCACTCCCCCTCCCCCACACTGTGACTTCCAGCCTCCAGAACTGGGGAGCAGCGAATTTCTGTTGTGAGTAAGTCACCTGTCGGTGGTATTTTTGTTATGGCAGCCCAAATGGACAAAGACTACGTGGCATCTGATCCTTCCTCTGGTTCTCCCTGGCTGGTACATCTGGTTCCCAGTTTTATCCTTTGGAAAATGAAGGGCTCTGACTAGATTATCCCTCAAGGCCCCTTCAAGCTCTGCCATTCCACAGCTGGAAGGTTGTGACGGCTCTGAAGGGCATTTGACTGTGATGACCGCTAGGTGGAAATGCTCCGTGATAGCTTTGCTGGGAAAAATTATTTACAAGGCTGAGTTATCATTTCTTTTCATGAACAGAGGAATTAGACAAGATGGGAGTAATTCTGATACTTGGGTACCCTATCATGTTGATATCATCAGTGATAATAATAAAATATATTAAAATTATCTGTCTCATTATCAGCAATGACTAAGAAAATGCCCACGTGACTATGGAGAAGGTTACCTATTGGACAGCGTCCAACACTAGCTCAATCTTCTGCACAACTGAAAGCTCTCCATCCACACACCTAAGTCACTATTCTCCCTCGTCACAGCCACTGTTTGAATCTCTCCTGGGTCACCCCACTGACTGGTAGCAGGGATCCTGGACTAGAATTCAGAGGCTTGAGTTCCTTGGATGGGTTCCACAAATCTAATCTGCTCTCTCATATTTGGCAGTTATCTTCTGCCTTGCTTTCAAAGAGTAAACTGATTGGATAATCCACTGGGCAGGTGGTTGGCCTCCTTCGCTACTCCCAATAGTTATGTTCCTCCTTGCAGTATCTTACTCCATATTATTTTCTGAAGTAAGTCTCAGAATCTTCCTACCTTTCTGAGCTATCTTCTCTTGCCACATCCCCTCCACTTTATTTTAAAAATGTGTCTCTTTTTAATTGTAGCTGGCTTCTCTCCCTGGACTATCACGAAGGCTAAGCAGCAAGACCCACTTGCTCCCAAGGCCTTGTCTTCTTGTTGGTGAAACTAGCTCTTCGGCCATCCAGAGCTCCCTCTCTGTTAGTTTCCCTGTGAGCTTCTGCTCTCTGATCAGGCAAGAAGTTAAGAGTTTCTGCTTTTGCCAACACAAACATCTCAAAAGCCAAAACCTTTCTCAGATCTGAAGTATTTTTTCTTTCTGATATGGATCCTGCCATTTTACTAGTTACACTGCTTTATGGTAAGTTATATAATTTTTCTTAGGTATTTCAAATCAAACTATGACAGTGTTCCTTTACCAAAGTATCTCCGAAAAAACTGACTGCCAAGGAAAAGGAAATAATAGGAAAACGAGTATTTAAATGAGCACCTACTTTACTCTGGGGACTTTTCTTAGCATTCAGTTTACATTATCTGATTTAATTTTCTTAGTAACAACTGTCTTTTGCAGAAGAGAGAACAGAGATTATATATGTGTACACACACACACACACAGTTTTTAGGAATATGCATAGATACAGTAAACCATATATTAAGGAAAGCAAGGGAATGGAGACTACAGGGTTTAGGGTGATGGTTACTATGTGTGAGAGAAGGCAAGGGAACAAGATGGTAGAATGGTCATAAAGTTAGAGGAGGGCTATTGTCAAGATCCTAGTTTTAGTTTTAAGATGTAGTTTCATGAATGCATACATTATTTTTAAAAACTAATTATATAGCAAATGAAATAAAAGCAGACCATGAAAGGCCCAATGATGAGATGTGTCATGAACTTAGGATTAACTTCGTGCTATCTTTACCCATGGCCTAATAGGAACAAAAGTTTCTAAAAGACAGTTGCCCCTGGATATACATAATAGAGCTTATTTCTCAGGCACATAAAGTCTTGTGAAGATCTAGAGGTTCTCCTCCATCCTCAAACCAACTGGATTATGTGGCCTACCAGGTAAGCAGGGGTGGCGAATGACAGAAGAAACACACTGACCTTTGCCTATCTCAGCCTACGAATAAGACTTGCCACTTCTGTTCACAGTTCATTGGCCAAAACTAGTCACATGGACCCAGACTAATTGCTGGGGAGACAGAAATGTAGAAGAGGAAATGAATATTTACTGGGGACTGTGTGTCTCTGCCACATTTCATTTTTTGCCCCTTGTTAGAGTAAAGATGAACAATTCTGGATAAACTCTATTTTTATCCTCCTTCCTGTGAGCTTTAATAGATGAGACAGCTCCAGAAAAAGAGCTTGGGCTTAGAGCCAAACATACCTGAGTTTGGATATTAGCACTTCTCTCACTGATTTAGGTGAACTCAGGCAAGTAATGTCCCTTCTTGGAGCCTGTTATCTGTGAATTGGGGATAATAATCTAAATGTTGCAGGATGAGTGGAAGGGTGAAATTGGCCAAGGCTGTCAGGTGTCCACTAACATGTTGGAATCTCAGTAATTTACTAAATGGTAATAATTATTATTATGCAAAGCTGCTATGAGATCATTGTCCAAGTTACCCCAAACTCAATGTAGCTTTAGGGCCTGTCGGTGATGTTCTCCGTCACCACTGCCTCACAAGGCCCTTGGTAGTGTTGCTACCTCAAACAAATCCTGCCTAGAACCAGGAAGGCATCTATGTGTGCTAGAAGCTGGAACAAATGGAATAGCTATCCTTTCTGACCTTATGGATGCTTGGGATCAGTACCCTCAAAGAAGCAAGTAAACATATTAGGTCGAGAGTGGTCCTCCTAAGACTCATCGTGTCTTTTTAGAAACTCTTTGTATTCTTCAGGACTAAACTAGGTTATGCTACCACAGCAAACATTTCTAAAATCTCAATGGCTTAACACAGTTTATTTCTTGCTTATGAAAATTTCACTTACATTCTAGGAGACTTTCTATGCTACTGACTTTCCATGTAATGATTCAGTGATCCATACGTAAACAGTCTCCACTGTTCTATAGCGATACCATTTGGAAAATACAACCTTTTCAGTTGGTATGACGGGGTGGGAGAGGTGCTAGACATTATTGCTTTAGCAGTGGCTTTGGTCAGGAAGTGACACTTACCAGTCTACACTTGATGTATTGGCCAGAATTAGTCAGATGGCCGTGCCTACGTACAAGAGGAGTAGGGAAGTAGAATTCTCTCTGCGTCCAGGAAAAAAAGAAAGCTACATAGGGGTGAGCACCAGAAGTCTCTGCCACACGTTGGTTCTCCATCCAACCTCCACCATAAATGGACTGTCTTCTGTGAACAAGGGCAAAGCAAGAAGTTTGTGTGTAGATTGGGCATATGTGGTCCATATACATTCAACTCTTTACTCTTTAAACTCCTTTGCTTCTGCTTCTATGTCTTTGTGCTGTTCCACTGGCCCTAGAATGCACTTCCCTTCCATTTCTACTTTATTTCCACTTTTTTTTCATTTTCAAAGTTCCATCTTAAATGCTGCTTCCTCTTTCATCTCCTGCATTTAGTGTTTTCATCTATTCTTCTTCTCTTGAGATCCTCCAGCCCATTTGTTTTCATGCTCTGATTTTTTGTTCAAATATGTGAATGAGCCAAATGCAGTACTGACGGGAACATAGGGAACTTGGAATCACAATCAAAACCTTAAGTCTGAGCCTGAGGAAGTACAACTGTGCCCTTTGCATGGGTAAAATTCTGCTTGCCTTTAAGCACAATGTGGCCTGAAATTGAGAAGAGGATGAGCACCGCGGCGAGGACAGCTTCTGGGAAGCTCTTCCCTGGGCCTGACGGTGGTGTCGCTTACTCAGGTAGGTCAGTTCATCGGACTGGGTATCCACACCTAGGACAGATGACAGTTGGCAGCAGCAACTGCTGGCCAAGTGGATCAGAGAGTGAGACCCGGTTCTGCATCAGGGCACCAGTTTCTGGCAACCATGAAATTTCCTTTGGACAGTGCCATTACTTAAGCATCCAAATGAAACATGGTTATTAATCAGAGCAAGACCTGGTGTCCATGCAATTTGCTAAAAATGGCAGTGGTCTTGGGTTTCTTATACTTTTGGGGTCAGATGCAGAATACCCACTGGCGAGTGTTTTCTGAGTACCTCTGTTATGGACAGACATTCTTTTTAGCAGCATTTGTGATGAAGGTTTACCCTTAGATTCTCACACATAGGAAGTAAAGCCCTCCTTGTTTTACGCACCTTATGAAGAGCAGGATAATATGTGCACACCTAAAATGTTTTCAAGACTAACACATGAAGGATTAAACACCCGTTGAACATCCTCAACATTCTGGGCACTGTATCAATGTGTTCACATACTTTCTCTTACTTGATCTTTACAACAGCCCTGTAAGGTAACATAGCAACTACCAGCTATGTTTTAGAGAAGAGACTGAGCTTCAGAGAGCCCCTGCACCAGATCACACAGCTAGAAGGCCCACCAGGCAGACAGAAACATGAAATCTGTATCGTAGTTGGTGTGGTCATAGGGGACCACCAAATTCCTGACCTTAAGCTGTCTGTATTAGGCAAGTGGATATGGTCAGACTGGACTCCAGTAACGAGATCACAGGCTGGGCATCCTCCTCAGGTCCTCACCTATCAGGAAAATGTCTGCCTTGTGCAGAAGATGATCAAGTTCTGAATGACGAGCTTACAGTGTTCTTTATGACTTAGTAACAGTCTTCCCAGGTATTCACTGCATAGTGTACAGAGAAATGTACTATCTCAATTAACCCCACAACCACATGAAACACAGGCAGAAGTTAAACTGGAGGATCATCCTCTTATGATCTAGAGGGTCCCTCTTTGAGTAGCCACAGTCGTAATGATAAAAGCCAGAACAGATGCTGTGGACCCAGAAGCCTGATACTTGGAAAGATCTCAGCAGAGAGTATCAGTTTCTCTGTCATCCCCTGGCTGTGAAATGGGGATAATAACTCTAACATTTCTGGGTGATTGTGAAGATGAAATAGAGATAAGAAAGCCCCTGGCCCACCTCCTGGCATAGAGATACCTAAATTAACATGGCTGATGTGTTAGCTGGCTATCCCCAGGTCATTTCTAGAGGTTTGGAAAAGAGACTGTTTTGGCTCTCCTCCATGGAGTCTACTCATCATCCGCGTGTGCCTCAGTGGTAGGGGTAGAGGAGCAGGAAAAAGAAAGGAGAAGAAGGATAGAGGAGGAGTGGGTAAACCAGCCAGAGATGCTCCTCACTTCTCATCTATTGCTTCTGGGTGCAGCGTTTTGCAGGGGAGAACAGGATTCATTCGTGACCACAGAGTTTAACCCCGGTCCTGAGAGGGGCGGACTTTGCCAGAGCCTTGGGGAGCAGAACGGCAGGGCTTACCGGGTAATGGCTGTATTAAAGCAGTATCTGGCTTTTCACAGCCAGCTGACTGATAAAAGGAACTTGACAGGGAACCAACCCCAGCAGTGGGTAGTTAATGGCACTTTCGGCTGAGCTCATTTCTGGCACGAGAAGCAGAGGATCATAAAACCAAAACTCTAACCTCAAGATGGATTCGATTTTCCAGATAGGGGATGGTGGTTTCTAAGCCTTGAGCAATGTCGAAGCGTCCCGTTTCCTGGAGAAGTTCTGCTCTGTGTGGTGTGTCCCTGTATGCAGAGCAGACTCCTTCACACAAACACTTTGATCCTCCTGGCTGCTCTGCAAGGTAGATAAACTGGTCAGAGATTGTCACCCTCTCTCTTCTAAGAGGAAACTGAGACTCACTGAGGGTAAGGGGTGTGCCCTGACCCTCCACTCTAAGAACCCCGGACTAGAATTTCTTTCCCTTATGATTTTGTTTGCAGAGTAGGACTCTAGAAGGTTTTCTCACCTTTAATCAGTACTTTTGGGTCCAGTAATCTAAAATGAGGAAATTGAGGCTTTAGAGAGATTACATTTCCTGCCCCAAATCACACAGCTAGTAAATGGCAAAGCCAGGATTAAAATCTGACTTCTGCCTTCTCAGCTGCCCTGCCAGTGTTTCTCAAATAAGGATTGATTTATGGTTCATCCCTAGGGAGCCCACGATTACACAGTTTTAAATGTTCTGCTTTTTTGTTTTGATGATCATCTTTAAAATAATCTCATTTTGCCTATTATACATTAAAAAACTACTTTAAACAATGTTAGTGACTATGTGAAATGGAAGCCTTTCTTTTTCAATATATTAAATAAAACAGTTGCTGCTTCATTTCACAGATCTCAAAGTGGAGACTGTGTCCCATGTCTGAGGTCATTTTCTTAGGATTTTATGAGGAGGTTTTCTTCCAAAATAAAAAAGCTAATATATTACACAAGGTTCAGGAACTCTGAACTGTGAGTTCCAAGCCTCCCTGTCAAGTTGTAGAGACATTTCTGCATTCTCTCTGGAAAGTATCTGAGTGAGTGATTATCACAATCATTTTGAAGATGAGACATCTGAGAGGGGTTTAGATTTGTACCCAAGTCACACACCTAGGAACGAACAGATTTAGCTCCAATCTCTGACACCAAATCCATTGAGGCTGCCTCCTAAGAAAATGAGAAATCCAGTTTCTAGCCAGAGATTGACTAAAAGGCTCCAGTTTCTCCCTAAAAGATCTAGAGGGGCACAGATTCAAAGTGGGTGGGATTGGAAGCAAGGAAATATTACAAAACTTCCTGTTGGTCAGTAGGGGTCCTCCTAGTTGGAGAATGAAAAGGTGTTAATCCCACTAGCTTTGGCCATTCACCTGTCCCAAAGCAGAACCATCCCCACCTCCAGCATTCCACAAGGTGATGATTCCAAAATTCCATTGCAGTGTTTACCATTCTGCAGCCAAGCTCTCCACTTGCTTCAGCTTAAGCAAAGGATTGCAAATGTTTGCATCCACTTTCTTATCTGGACCAGTTCTCCCACGTCTCCTACATGTGGTTTTCATATGGCTTTTATGAATGCCTGAAGTCTGTTCCAGCTTGTTCTAATGTTGCAGTGTTTTAACTGCCATAACACAGTGGTATCAACAGATAAATCAACTAGATATGCTGAAAAAAAAATTATGGGCAAGAATCCTTTTCTCTTCACCGGGCCTAATTCATCCACAAGAAGCCTCTGCCTTGGGAGTTGCAGGGAGAAGATATGTGGAGTACAGACCAGAAAAATAAGCCAGCTCAGAGATCTTATTATTCCTAAACTTCTGGACTGTTTTCACTTAAACCAATGGCAATTTTCTCCAGAGTGGCTCATTCTCTGAACTGCATGATTCCTCCTTTTAGAGTGTTTGTTGAGCTTCTTCACATATCCAGCTGTCTCCTTTTTCTCTCTCGGTGATTTCATTTGCTTAATGGGACTTTCTGCTGTGAATCATGGTAGTTCAGGTTGCTGACTCATAATATTTTTGTATCACTAAGGATGTCCTCGTCCAGACCTCAGATTCACTCCTTCACTTCCCACAAGGAGAATGTTTCTGAAGGATTGTTAGAGCACGCGGTGCAAAAGGCTCCTTCCTTCCCTCCACATTCCAGCATCCAAAGCTTCCCTCTTGCTTCTCTCTCAGCATCTTGTTTAGAGACCCATGTGGAGAGATGGGGAACATTTCCTTTGGGGGAAATAGGCTCTGTAATCCTTGGTCCCCGAAGTGATTTTCAATAGGAAATCTGAATTCCTGCTCCATGTAAAATGAGTCTCAGATGCTGAGAAATGAGTATATGAGAATAATTTATTATTTGCTTTCCATAAATCAGTGCTATTTTGCCTTCAAATCACTTTGAGAACTGTATATGGCTCTATAAAAAAAATGAGTCCAGGCAGAGGATACTGATTGAGAAGTGAGGTTTTATATGTTGAGCCCTGGTCCTGTCACCAATTAGTTATGTGACTTGGCAAGTTGTCCCAAGTCTCTGAGTTTCCTAGGGGATTGTAAAATTATTAAATTACATTCTTCAACAATAAATTCATTAGTTCAACAAACATTTATTGCCTGCCATCTCTCGGCCAGTCAACATGCTAGTCCTTTCCAATGCTTAGTTATGTGAACCCGATCCTGTGATTGGTTACATTCTTACAGGATGGAATTGATGGAAGGGAACTACCATTATTTAATGTTTACTAGGAGTCAGATACTTTTATTTGATTTTTGCACTAGCTCTGCAAAGTGATGGCTCCATTTTATAGACAAGGAACTGAGACCCAGAAAGGTGGAGGGACATGTGTACAAAGTCATATTTCTTCTAAGTGGTGGTGTCAGGGCTGAAACTCAGGTCTGATTGGTAGTTTCTCTAAGACTCACGGACTCCCTAAGACAGCTAAACTTTTATGTTCAATCTTAGTATTTTAAGATGTTCCAAGAAACTTGGGCCACTGTTTTTTTTTTTTCAGGAAAACACTAGAGATGAACAGAGATGGAGTTGTTTTCCCTGACTGATCTTGCTGCTTTCTCTTACTGGGGCAGATTCCTCCCCATGCTCAGAGGTAGAGCTGCACACAGACCCTCACATGGGCACAGGGAGTAGCTGGTGGGCTCCTGGAGGCACAGGCTTCAACTCTCCAGGCCACTTTTACATCTGGAGAAGCATGTGCTGGGGAAGACAACTGAGGGTGGGGGTCCATCACCATCTCAGCTGCGCTTTCAAGTATAGATAACCTAGTAGGAGTCTAGGGGTTCACAGCTAAGAAATACCAGAAAGAGAAGCATTTCACAAGTCAGAAGAGCAGGTTCCAGGGAAATAAGTTAGCTCTTGGGCTAAGTAGTCACCCAACACACTGCACTTCCTAAAATTCTTTCTATGTATGTTTCTGTAGGAGACATTTGAGTTTCAAAGGGAAGGCTTTAAAATGGTGGGCTTCAGATGGCAAAATGTGTATCAATCCATTTACGTACAGGGATCAGAAATCACTCTAGGAATGTTAAGCAGGGTAGGGTTTAATATAAATAACTGTGCATACCCCAAATAGTTATAAAGGCTGAAGGAAGCAGGCTCTAGGCTAGGCTTATTGGAGGATTTCCAAACAATACATAGCTGACCAACCAGGGGAGCTATTACTTCTGAGGGTGCCATTGGTACCAGGTAGACCTGGAGTGGAGCCGCCACCATAGCAGGAGATGGGAGAATGGCTGCCCAAGGTTGCAACCCAGGGATCAGGAGTCAGACCAAGGAGCTGGCACTACTTGTCAAAACTCAGGACCCTGGAGAGTAAATACTGCAACCTGCCGCAAGAAGATCACAACTTTCCTGAGTGGAAATAACAACCAGAAGCCAAAGAAATGACCTCTAATTGGCTTCCACCTTCTTTAAACATTAGATGGGTGAAATACAGGTTGAAAGATAAATCCAAGTAGCTAAACAATGGGGGAGGGCAATTCTTCAAAAAGGTCCTTTTCTAGCACTACTTAAAACTCCAAGGACAGAACTTCCTCCAAAAAAAAGCAAAGCAAAGCAAAAACAAACCAAACCACTTAGACATTCAATGTTTACTCCTTGAGAGCAGAAGCCAGTCCAGTGAGAGACATGCTCCAGTTCAGTATTTATGTTCTCTTTGTCCCATTCAGGAAAGGCTAAGCCAGCCGTGCCAAGCCAACCCAGGACCCAATTCTTTTTTCTGCTTAGGCCCCACCCATTGGTGTCTAATACCATTTCATCCAGTAGGAAATTGTCTCATCAAAGAAAGCTGAGTCTAATGGGAAAAGTGGTATTCCTGTCCCTTTGCTGACACAATAGATGGCAAGTGCAGGTCCTAGTTTCATTTAACAGTCTCTGAGCATTAGTCCTGTTCTGGGAGACACTGTCATATATGAGGGACACAGCATTACATAGATGCTATGATGGAGATAAGCTAGAGAGTGACGGCACATAGCTACACCTGGAAACTGGGGCAGGTAACTGGAGTAGCGGACCTCATGACACCTTTTTGTACAACCACTCTGCACTAGTTGCCCACCCATTTCATGCCTTGACACAGGATCACAGTTTTCCTGGTGACAGTGGTCCTGAAGATCAAGGTGCTCTGCCAACTCCTTGGGGCAGGCAGCTGCTGAGGTGCTCCTGGTCTTCATGCCCACATAGACCCTTCCCCTAGACTTAGGGACGATTCTGATAAAGAACCTGGCCAACCTGATGGGATGCCTCTTCTGAGACTGGGTTACAGCCCACAGCTGAAAAGTGCTGAGGTCGAGAAACCCTGGGATAGAACTGGATCGTCCTTCCCTGGCTATGCCTGTGGTTCCCCTGGTTGACCAGCATCTACAACTACCTCTGACTTTTCTACCTCCAGCCACCTGTGGTGACTCATCTGTCTCAACCAGCACATCCTATCCTGCATTCACCCCCAAACCCAGGTATCACCCCACTAGACAACCTGTGAACATCCTCTCTGACCAGTGTTCTGATCGTTACTGACGGAAGCACATCCAGTCTCTTTTGCTCCTCTGCTTCTCCCAGATATCATCTCTTTGGGGACCCAAGGGGCACGAGGTGGTAGAGGCTGTGCCCCAGCTGGGGGGTTGGCCCACCAGAAGCCAGGCCCTCTTGAGAAGGCCTGTTTTCATTTAGCTACACACTTGATGGCCTCAACTCAGACCCATTGAGAACTAAGCTGACAGTTTCAGGAGAACACAATGCAGCCAGGCCTTCTGGAGACACCAGAAAAACAATATTAAAATACCAAAAAAAAAAAAAGAAAGGAAATATACAAAACATTCAAAACCTTTTGTTTGTGAAGAAAAGAAACGTCATTTGTGATTTCCTTTCATTTCTTCTCAAAGTATCACTCAGAGAAGAATAACTTCTGTCTGACAAACCACACCAGCTGGTGGACTGAGACAACAACCAGGCAGTAATCTGAGGGGAGGCAGAGAGTTAATGAACCCAAACAGGAGACATTGGAAGGCCCTGCTGATTGTTACTGGGAACTGTTCTTTGTTATGAGACATCTTCCCAAAGGTTTTTAATGAAATGGCATCTTGCTTTTATTTTCCCTGCCTGAGAGTAATCTCCCGACAAAAACCATGGATCTAGGAAGGTCTAATCTGTGCTCTGTGCTTATCTCATGTTCTTCCACAAATGAGGTGTGCTTCTCACCATTTATACCTTATCTGTCAAGCTCAGCACCCAAGCAGTGGACCCTAGAGAATGTTCCACTCAATGGCAGAGGCAACAGCACGATACAGAACCTCAGTGCTGCGTCCAGGCTGCCTTCTTCACTCTGGGAAGGTAGAGAAGACACTGGAAGTTGCTTGTCACCTTTGTTTGGTTCATGAATTCTTTCATTTCATAAACATGGGAAGTCCAACACATGCAGGCTCCATGCTATATGGCAGAAGTTTAGAGATGGCTCAGCAGCGTATCTAACCTCAGCAAGTTCATGGTCTTTGGGATAGGGTGGGGGCATGGATGAGGAGGGGTAGATCAGGAAGAGTGACAATACAGGGGACAGAGTGTGAAGGTCAGGGATGGCCTCCTGGAGCAGGTGACATGCGAGTGGAGACACTAGCTCACTGTCTCTCCTGGCACACTCTTCTTGAGCACTTGAAAACAGTTACAGTGTGATTGCTTTCTGACTTCTACTAAAAGTACACACACTTATACATACTCAAATATACTCATTTTTTAAAGACTTTATTTTTTAAAGAGAACTTTTACGTTTACAACAGAATTGAGAGGATGGTACAGAGATCCTCAAATATACTCTTAAACTAAGTCACTCCATCCTGGGAATTTACAGTATAGAAAATACACCAAAACATAATGGCATGAATATACAGATGTATTTTGCAGCACTGCTTATACTGACACAAAAACTGGAAAATAAGAGAATTACTGAGTAATCACACATCTCTCTCTTTTTTTTTAATTTATTTTTATTTATTTATTTATTTTTATTTTTTTATTGAAGGGTAGTTGACAACAGTATTGCATTACATTAGTTTCAGGTGTACAACACAGTGATTCAACATTTACATACATGATAATTCTAGGTACCAGGTATCACCATACCAAGTTGTTACAATATTTTGACTATATTCCTTATGCTATACATTACATCCCGGTTACTTATTTATTTTACAATTGGAAGTGTGTTTATATATATATATATATATATATATATATATATATATATGTATTTTTTTTGTGAGGGCATCTCTCATATTTATTGATCAAATAGTTGTTAACAACAATAAATTTCTGTATAGGGGGGTCAATACTCAATGCACAATCATTAATCCACCCCAAGCCTAATTTTCGTCAGTCTCCAATCTTCTGATGCATAACGAACAAATTCTTACATGGAGTACAAATTCTTACATAGTGAATAAGTTACATGGTGAACAGTGCAAGGGCAGTCATCACAGAAGCTTTCGGTTTTGTTCATGCATTATGAACTATACACAGTCAGTTCAAATATGAATATTCATTTGATTTTTAAACTTGATTTATATGTGGATACCACATTTCTCTATTATTATTATTTTTAATAAAATGCTGAAGTGGTAGGTAGATACGAGATAAAGGTAGAAAACAGAGTTTAGTGTTGTAAGAGAGCAAATGTAGATGATCAGGTGTGTGCCTGTAGACTATGTCACACATCTATCTTATGGGATGTTTTGCAGTAATTTTAAAGGAAAAAAAATGACTTTACAGGATGACTTGGAGGATTTGTCTGTGAGCTATTGTTGAATGAGAAAAGCAAGATAAGTAAGTGTATGCAATGTGCTGCCTTTTGGGGAAAACAAAGATAAAAATCTTGTGTATGCTGTATATGAATCTGTAGGTATTTAGAGAAATATGTAGGTCTGCAGAGAAATCTTTGGAAGAATGCACATTTTTTTATTAAGATGTACTGGGTATTTTCTATTTGTCTCTCAAATCCATTTCCTACCCTTCCCCAAGCAGCTGTGGACCCAGAGCCTGCCCTTTACAAGCTGCATCTACAGTCCACAGTCCCCTCTGGTTTCTGGTTGGTTGGGCAAATGGGAGTTTCCAGCAACCGATGAGGAGGAGGGAGGAATGTGAGGTCCGGGGATAGTCCCCTGGCTCTGTTTTTGCCAGTGGCAGTGGCTGCAAGTAGGTGCCACCCCTTTATTGAAGACGACACCACCAGTGGGGGCCTCCCTACGACCATTCTCTCTGTTTTATCATCTTTATTTTTTGCCCTTCAAGACTAGAGGACTATCATCTATCCCACCTCACTTCGCCATCTTTTGCTAGTTTTTCTTAACCCTGCTCACACCTTTAAAGTGTCCTGTTCTTAAAATCTCCTTAAACACTCAATATGAGGGCGCCATCTGTTTCCTGCAAGGACTCTGACTCATACAGTTGTTCACGGGGGCATCTGAAGAAGGGGACTGCGGAGGTCAGAGACGGTGATGGAGGGGAGAGGAGAGGGACATGGAGGAGCCGAGCTAAAAACGAAGAGGAAAAAACCCACACTGATGAGGTCAAGTAAATTTATGTATATGCACGAGTCTATATGGAATGAAATTAAATAAAGAAATAAAAAAGAGGATTGAAAACACATTTGCCCTGTGCTCGCCCCTTCCTTACGACAGTGGTGTTATAGGGAGCTTTGCTCTCTGCTCACTCTTTGCAGTACTTTCCCCAGCCCCCTAAGGGCTCCTCTTCCTTGATCTCACCCCAGCTGAGTAGTGCAAAAGGGGCAAGGTCACTGTGAGTACGCAGGGGTCGGGGGTAGGCAGATGCAGCCCTGGAGATGGGGGACCCTCCCCAGACACTCTCCCCACAGCAGGGGACTCTCAGCTCAGCACTCTCGTCCCTGCAGGCTTTACTCATGCTGGCCCTTCTCACTGGTCCTTAGAAGTCCAGTTCATATCTTCCTCCCCCAGGAAGTTTCCCCAGACCTCCCTCTCCCTACTCTAAAGGCAGTTCATCACTCTCCCCCCACTCCTATCTCTTCCCTTTTCCATGTTTCTATTGTCATTTTTTGCAACTATCAGTCACTGGTCTATTTCAGGCCCTGCAAAGGAGCTCACGGAGAGCAGGCGCTGGTGTCACACACATACGTAAATCTAGCACCTAGCGCAGGGCCCCACCCAGGAAGTGTTCACTGTTTGTATATTGGATTAAACTGACTCATTGATGGATTACAGAGATTTTTCTCAGTGGACTGGATCCCTAAGCTGAACCTGTCCACTTTGTTGTCTTTTGTACAAAGACTTCTGAACATAGAGAGAAGAACCTTGCCTGAAGTCTCAGAGCAAACATGAGCAGAGCCGGTCTGGAGCCCCAGTCCACTGCCTGTTTTGAGGACATGAGCAACCTCTCATGGTCTGAACCCTCTCACTCCCTTCCCATCATCATCCTCTAAGGCCCAGGCTGTCCTGGCTGGAGAGGTGTGTGGCTAGAGGTGGTTCTTTCCAAGCTCCTAACATGGCTTCTCATTCAGCCCGAACTTGTCCCTCTGTGCCTGACAACCTCCACTCCAGGATGGCTGCTTGCCACCAGACCTACAGGGAGAAGCAGTGAGGGTGCATATCTCCTGGGCTCTGACATGTTATACTTTCCAGAAACCTAGAGTGAAGCATGTACAGTCGACAGTCCTGTTTTATTTCAGGAGGGAGAGGGGCTCTGCACGCTGCATCATGAATAACCAGAAACGAAATGCTTATTCATCTTTTTCAGGCTTCCAGAAAATTTATATTCCTTCTAACTCAAGGCTTGTTGCAAATATCTCCCTTAAGAACTGATGGCTGTGGTGATTTATGGCCCAGAGCTGACTGCCATCCAAAAGGGTATCAGACATTCTGGGCCTGAAAAGTCAGTGTGTGTCACACGTGTACATACACAGACGTATTCTCCCCCGCCCCTCTCCATAAAAGCTAGACGCAAGCTCCCCTGTTAGGCTGCAGAATTTCCAGGGCCCATGATGCCACTGTGGCATTCAGATTCACACTGTCACCGAGGACTGTCACCACAGGTGCTCTGGCCCACTCAGCAAGAGCCATTATGGGCTGTAGTTTGAAAACCACAAGGAACTGGGCAAGTATGGGACATTAAGGTGAAGATGGTTATCTTCCTAAGAAGAAGAAGGAACATTCTCTTTCTCAGTTGAATACTTTAGGGGGAACCATTTTGTCTTGAATCACCCAGATGGTTACTTCAGTTCTTCAACTCACATTGTTTATGTTGACTCAGCTTTTGAAATTTGCAAAGGAATTCTGCCATGAACATGAAGTGGGGAGTTTCTTTTTCCTGGATGTGACGTTTTGTCATGTCTTTTAATAATTCTTCAGATTCTTTGGATGGCCTTCCTGTGATGAGAGCTCTCAGGTTGGCCAAAGGCATAACCCACCTCCACCGTCTTGGCAGTGCCTCTTGTTGATCCACCTCTCCTCCCCCTCTGCCTGAAGGAGGAAGTGAGCATAGGCACACAATACGTTTAAACACATAGGGTGGTGGCTACTTTTATTTACTAGCTAGAAAAGAGTTAGCTGCTGGGCAGTCTGACAAAATTGCATTGTGATTTCTGGTTCTCCAAAGCGGAAGAGAGTACAGAATTCCTCCTCAAGGACTCTTTCATTTGGCATTTGGGATTGTTTGAATTCTGATAAAGGCTAATATTTATCCAGCCAGCTTCCCAAACCTGGCTTGCTAGTTGGAATCCCCTCAGTGGTGACCAACTGTTTGTTATCTCAGAACCCTGTTTGTTATCACAGCCAAGAACCCAGGTTGGCCTCAGATATCAGCATATCATCCCTCCAGGACTGCCTTGTTGATCATATGGCAGGACCTGGTGGGGATTCCCAATTTAATTCATTCTAGTCTATAGAAAGATAATGCACAAAACAGTTAAATCTAGAAGAGGATTGGGGGTTTAAAGACCAACTAAAAGACCTCTAATATTTTAAATGAACAATCAGAGGTCCAGAGGGGTTTAATGATTTACCTGGGTCATTTGGCTGGTTAGTGGCAGAGTCATAGCTAGAGCATCTTGACTAGAGTTGCCATTTATCTAGTTCAGGCACTGGGCACGTTGCATTGTAAGTAATTGAAGGTAAGATCTACCTTCAAATGGTTTAGTTTATAAAGGAAATATGACTTTGACTACCATGGTGTAGTTCTCTTGACACTGCACAATTCCCCACATGTTGAGGGGCCTAATTTCTCCAGCTTTAATTCTCAGATTGGTTGGTAGAAAGAGCACAGCACTTAGAATTAGAGAAAAGGGGTTTAAGATCTGAGGTATGACATTTACTAGATATTTAGTTTTGGAAAATTCATATAGCTTGTTGGGGCCTAATTTACTTATTTTTAAAATGTATAGAATGCAGCTGATTCATGTCACTGTTGTAAGGATTGTGTATGAGTAATCTCTCCATACATGTGGCTGAATTTGAATCTGATAGGGGGGTCACGTTCAGTGTGATGTTTCTGTGACAAAATTACACTTTTGTGTTAGATCATTTTAGTGTGCCAGTGACCCCAGAGAAATGAAACACAGGAGGGAGTGGGTGTGCGTCATTCTGAAGCTAATTAATTAGAGTAATAAGGACTTTTGTAATTCTGAGGCTGAAACATCTGGTGACTGTTGCAGGGATAATTGCTACCCCTTAGGGTTGCAGGTACTCCTGGATGTGACATTTCCTGGTACTCCGGAATTCTCACAAGGTGGCAGTGATTGGGACATCTTTTGTACATTTACATTTCATGAGGATACTTTTATGAAGCAAAGCATTTCACAAGGATACGTGCTTCTCCTTCCACTGAAGAAGCCTGGTAAAATATCACCTTCCTTCTTGGTTGAGACCGTATCTTCCCTGAACCTGCTCACGGTATGCAAGAGTGGCCTTCAATAGTGCAGGCAGGGCGCATCTGTCTGCAGAGTTAGCAGAAAGCAAGGTTCAGTCAGTATGGCTACACGTGTGTTGTGTGGGCCATTTAACGGACATGGTGGCTTGGATTTTATGGTAGAACAAAGTGAAAATTGTATTCAGCATAAAAATGTAAGAATCATAGAAAAGAACTTAATTTTACTAGGGGCTCTGTTCTCTTCTCTTTATATGGAAGGAGAGAGGATCAAGACCATGAAGCTTTATGAATCTCAAGTTCACCTGGATCAGCTCAGCGTAGCCTGTGTGAGATGAAAGCAGTCTGGTGGTCACTTCTGTTAAGAGGCAAGATGGGGTAGCCCAATGGGGAAAGTCATGATGAAAGGGTGCAAACAGCGTGGCATTGAGATACCCAGGTCGGGGATGAAGGGAAGAGAATGAGAGAGACGAAGAAAAGGAAATCATATCTAAAGAGGGTTTTGCTTTTATGTGTTGGATTCTTCTAAATCACTTTATATAAATGATTCATTTGAGAAACCCTAGGGTACAGATCTTCATTAATTCTTAGGGCTTGTAGAGTTCGAAGTTGATACTAAATACAGTTCTTTGGAGAAATTGGTCCATGTACAGGTACAACCCATGGGATGATGGCTCCCCTTGTATCAGGGTATGAGATATGCAGTTTTCCTTGCAGGCCTCCTTGAGGCAATGGAGGCCAAGTTGATCATAGCTCACCATTGCAATGAGGTTGTAGACGTCTGAAGGCCCAGCTTTACAGATTCTTATTAGGCTCCTTAGAAGCCTAGGCTTATCTTCAGTCTCTCATTCACCATAAGGCAGCCAAGTGATACCCACAGTCATCAGGCTTGGCAAAGGCCATTGCAGTAAAAGCTCGCTTCAGGGCGCTCTATTAGCTTTCCTGAATTTCTACTTTTATTCAATTCCTCATAGGGATATTCTTTTATTTCTTAACAGCTCATGTAGTGGAAGTCATATCTAGAGCAATTAGTCAAGAAAAAGAAATAAAAGGCATCCACACTGGAAAGAAAGAAGTAAAATCATCTCTGTTCTAAATAACAGAGAGAAAATAGACTGGAAAAAAAAAGAACAGAAGCTCTGTGGTGTTATAATGAAAGATTTAACATTCATGTCCTTGGAGTCCTGGAAGGAGAAGAGAACTGCCAACACAGAATCCTATACCCTGTGAAAATATCCATCAATTAACATGATGTAACTGACATTTAAAAACGCTCAACCCAGCAACAGAAGGATACACATTCCTTTCAAGGGCCCACAGAACATACACAAAATATATTCTGGGCCATAAAACAAACCTTGAAAAATTTGGAAGGATAGAAATCATACGAAATGTGTGCTCTTACCACAGTGGAATCAAGGTAGAAATCAAACACAGAAAGATAAGAAAAATCTCTGCTTGGAAACGGAACAACACACTTCTAGATAATCCATGGGTCACAGAAAAACTCTCAAGGGAAATGAAAAAATACACTGAACTGAATGCAAACAGAAATGCAACATATCAAAATTTTGAGACCTGGCTGAAACCATGCAGAAATGGACATTTATAGCACTGATGTGTAAATAGGAAAAGAGGAAGAAGATCAAACCGATAGTCCAAGTCCCCACCTCAAGAACCTAGAAAGAAGAAAACTAAACTCAAGGCAAATAGAAGGAAGCAAATACCAAAGACAATTGCAGAAATCAGAAAATCAATGCAAAAAACCCCAGCTGGTTCTTTGGAAAGATCAGTAAAATCAACAGACTTTAGCAAGACTGGCAAAAAGGAGAGACAGAGCGGAGAAGACCCAAATTATCAGTATCAGGAATGAAACAGGGGGCAACATTACAGACCTTGAAAATAACCAAAGAATAATAAGGAAATACTACAAACTGTACACATACATCTGACAACTTGGATGAAACAGACCAATTCTTAAAAAATACAAAGTCTCACAATACACTCAATATGAAGTAATTTTAACAACTTTAAACTATTAAGGATATTTCAATTTGTAATTTAAATGTAAAAAGAAATCTCTAGACCTAATTTATATTAAACTTAAGAAAGAAAAAAAAACCCTACAGGCCCAAATGGTTTCACTAGAGAATTTAACGAAACATTTGAAGAATTAATACCATTTGTATAAAACATTTTTGAGAAAATAGGAGGAAATACTTCCCAATTCATTTCATAAAATATACATAGTCCTGGAAGTTCTGGAATACACAATAAAGCCAACAAAAGTTGGGGGATAAAAAAGCATACACATGGAATATGTCAGAGAAACTTGTAAATTGCTGATGGGAATGTACAGACATTTTGAAAGCACTTTGGCAGTTTCTTAAAAATCTAATAAGCCAATACCAAGAGAAATGAAGACTTAACATTCACACAAAAATCTGCAGATGAATGTTCATAGCAGCTTTGTTCACAATAGCTTCAAACTGGAGACAACACCGTTGTTCTTCAACAGGTGAGCAGTTAAACAAATTATGGACCATCCAAAGCATGACTACTATCCAGCAATGAAAAGGAATGAAATACTGATAACCCACAACAGTGTGGATGAACCTCCAGAGCACCATACCAAGCAAAAAAGCCAATCCCAAAAGGTTATACGCTATTTAATTCCATTTATCTCACATTCTGGAAATGATGGAATTATAGAAATGGAAAAGAGATTAGTAGTGGTTGGTGGGGCTTAAGGAGAGGGTAAGGCAAGAAGGAAATGACTGTGGCTACGAGAGGGCGGCACAAAGGATCCTCGTGGTGGTGGAAATGTCCTCTTTCTTGACTGCATCCATGTCAATATCCAATACTACATACAGTGTTTCAAGATGCTACCATTGGGGAAACTGGGTAAAGGGCACATTGGAGATATCTCTGTGTTATTTCTTACAACTGCATATGAATCTACAATCATTTAAAAAGAAAATGCTTAATTAAAAAAAAAAACAATTAGGACACACAAGTCCATGCAATAAAAAGGCTCGACAGCTGCTTCTTGACAACAAGTACACAGACTGATCTGAGTGCCAGTAGATGTCACGTGTGCTGCCTGCTTGGTAATTACACTTCATGGGTTCCATAGTAATTACAGTGGGACTCACACTCTATTTCCCATGCTGGAAATCACCACATTGCCTTAGTAATTACTCAGGGCCAAACACCTTTGGCAGTCAAGGGTTTGCAATGGATGGCTGACAAACTGTCAAGAAATAAAGAATTCAGCTTAATTTAGGGTTTGGATAGTGGTTCCCACTCCCTTGAGGTCTACTGTGACCATTAGCAAGACACCTGGAAGAACTGGGAAGAATGTTCAAACAGTTAAGTGTGCAGTTTGTTTTCAAGAATGATAGATCCAAAGTAGTGCTTAATTTACCTATTTATTCCAAAACAAAATCAACTCAAGAAGGACATGATGACAATTCCCTGGCATGTGGTCATACCCACCTTACTTGTCTCCCAAAGTGTAACCTTGGCAGGAACACTTAGCAGAGTTTCTCCAGAACAAAGGCACTGCTCACTTGTTTGACTGTCAAAGTTCAGGGTATACATCATGGATTTCATTCCATTGAAGCCTCACAACTATACAGTGATGTCCATTTTCCAGAAGGAAAATACAAGGTTACAGGAAAGAAAAGTGACTTCCTTGAGATTTCCAGGAGAGTTAACAGGAATTGGAATTTGAACCTGAGTCACTCCAACCACAAAATTCTACTGGTCTCCTTTTGACCCCATGGTAGCAGGTGTTGCTCCAACTTCTCCAAGACACTGATTTCAGGCCTAAGAGTAACATCCAGTCTATGAGCAATGCCAGCACAGTGTGGAAAGAGGAAGGGCCCAGACTGTGGAAAGAGCCCTGAGTTTTGACATCTAAATCCTGGATTCTTGTGCTGACTTTAGCTCTGAGGCTTTTGCATGAAGACTTTCACTTCTGTGAGCCTCAGTTTCTTCATCTGTGATATAGCTATTGTAGTAATTAAATAAGATAATGAATGAAAGTACGTAGCATAGGGCCTGGCTCACAGTTCAATAAATGATGGACAAATTTGTTGTTGTTCTGAGCAATTTCTTGAGCTTAGGACAGAGCAGCGGATACTGGCTCTAGTTAATGATTAACCCCTAGTTTACAACAGGTATTTCTAGGTCACTTGCTTCTGAAGGATCCTTTTCAGGTACCTGTAGTGTAGGAACCTCCCCATTTCCTCTTTGGAGGTTGTAGGATCAGCACCTAATTTAATAGTCTTTAAGTCCTGCCAACCCTTCGGCTCCAAAGGGAACCTCAATGACTTAAATAGTATCTTCTCCAGAAGCCCTCCAGGTTCAGGATCCATCAGCTGTTTGCTTCTCAAGCCAAGTTCACAAGGCTTTCATTGTGATTGCCTGTGTGTCTGTCTCCCTACCACAGTGCCAGTGCCCTGAAAGGGGTAGTCAGCTTCAGTACTGTGTCTTCTGAACCCAGTACAGAGCCTAGATAAGAAAAGGCATGCAGGCCATGTTGAAAATAAATTCATAAAGAGATGTGCACATGCATGGCCTTCTGGGGGTTGTGCTGACTTATTGCCTTAGAGTGATCAGTACTTGGTGCGTCAGGCAGTGTTTGATGTCAGAGGGAGATGGGGGCCACGGGCAGCTCCAGCTGTAGGCACTTTGTGTTGGGCAAACAGGAACTTCCCAGCAGAGCTGATGCTATCTGACCACACCTGCTAATTTTCCTATCTGGCATTAAGGATGTATAAAGACCAGCCTTTCACATGAGGGAGTCAAAGCCCTGACTTGGGCTCACCCCTGTAACATTCTCGTGTCTATTAGCATCACTTCATTTTCCTCCCTAGAAGCAGAATTCCGGCCTGGCTCCCAGCTTGGGCTCCTAGGACTGCTGGCAGGGACCATGAGCAAAGGCAGGGGATGCTTCTTCCCAGTGACTTCCACATGTTTTTAATGTCACAGGAGAAGACAGAGGGGTTGCTGTTGGGGAGCATGGAACTGTCAGAGTCAGGAGGGGAGAGTCAACTTTCTCTTCCTTCTCCTTCCTCTGTCCTTAGAGGTTCCCTCAGGGATTTTGAATCCGAGCTCTGCCACTCTCCAGCTGGTGACTTTGTGCATCTTGAATTTCTGAAACTTTGAAATGGGGTAACAATAGTCTTTCTTACAGGGTTGGGGAGAAGGTTTACTCATCAGTTCCACAAGGGTCTATTGACTGCCTGCTATATGCAGAGCACAGCTCTAAGTGACACGAATACATCAGTGAACAAATCAAACAAAAATTTCTGCCCTCATGGTCCTCACCAACTAGAAAAGTGAGACAGACAATGAACACAATTAAGTAAATTATACCACAGATTAAAAGGTGATAAGTGAGGGTGGAGAAAATTAAGGCAGTTGGGGATACCTCATACTGGGAGGGGTGTGTGTGCACTGTTAGGTAGAATGGCCAGTGACAGGAGGGCTCACTGAGACGACACTGGAACAAAGACTGCGAGTTGTCAGGAGGCGAGCCATTTGGATACCCGCAAAAAGGCCTTCCAGGCCGAAGGAATGGCAAGTGCAAATGCCTTGGGTCTGGAGTGGCCTGGAGCATTTGTGAAATAGCAAGGAGGCTTACAACTGCATGTGAATGAACAATTAACTGATAACACAAAAGCTGGACAACATTCTTATGAAAGTTTGACTTAAAAAATTAGATCAATTAGGATACCCACCTTCATACAATGAAGGGGTCAGAGACAAGGCAGCACGGGGAGAGAAGTGAGGGATGAAGCCAAGGAGGGCAGGCAGAGTATAAAAGACCTGCAAATCATTAGAGCATTTTTCAGAAGACAGAACTAATCTGACTTGAATTTTAGGAAGACACTCTGATTACAGCCTTGAAGGAGACTGTAAGGCCAACAAGTGAAGAAGAAAGGGGGTCACTTAGCCAGTTAGGTTTGGAAGTAACCTGTGCGCAACGATCAAGAACGGAGACTGGCGGGTGATGGGACTTAGTCCATGTTAGTACTACTATTCTGGTGTTAACAAGAGGCCTCTACTTGGGGTGCATGGCCCAAGGGGTGGATACACCCAAGCACCAGTTCTCCTTGGCCATAAACCTGGTCACTCTTTAGCAGAACAGTCTCCTCTGCAAGCAGGGCCAAGCAATGAAATAAATCCATGATTTCTGTGGTTCGACAAGTCTATACTCAAATCCTGGTTCTCAAACTTTCTCTATGACCTTGGGAAAAATTCTTTCACATCTCCCAGCTACAGTGTCCTCACTGGCAAACTGAATAATGACAGTGCCTGCCATATAGGGTTATTGTGAACACTCACTATAATGACATATATAAAATGTCTGGCAATAGTAGGCACTCCGAAATGCTAGTTGTTTGCCATCTCTCATGCTCATTCATGCTGGACTTATTTATAGTCTGTATTTCTCTAAATGATGCTTATTTCTTTTAAGTATTTTCTGATTCAGAGTTCTTCTGAAATAAAAAGTCTTTAATGTTTACTAAACTGTCATGTTTAAGAAAATAGTCTCTAATTTTGAAAGGACAAATCTTAGAGGCATGCACTAGTCACTCTTGGCCAAATGCCTGTGGGAAGCCTGTTTGTTCAGATTATAAAGCTGACCTGGCACCTACCTGAGTGCTGGGCATGTATTAGGTGCTCAATAAATGTTTGTTGAATGACTATGTGAGGCTATAATCAAGGACCCACCACTCATGTAACTGATGACATCTTACCTTAATGACAGGCAAAAAGGAAGCTAAGGGATAATTATAATAATAATACTTTATACCTCCAGAAGTTTTCAATGTATTAGCCAGTTTGAGTCTTACAGAGTTTTAAAATTTTGTATTTTAAAACATGTTTCTACATTACACAATTTACACCCTCACCATGAGAGCACTGGATTCGGAGTCCAAAACTCTGGGCTGCCATTTAGGTTTCTCTCTCTGGGCCTGCTGTGTGGCCTTAAACATGTGACCCACGGTGTCTGCAAAAGTCGTAATGAAAATAGAATGGATTCTACATAACAGTGGAGCTGAGAATATCCCAGAAGCAGATGGTCTGTGAAAGACCTTTATGGATCTAAACCATTGTGCAGGGCAGGGGTGAAGTGGGAACTGCTGGCATTGAGGTGAAGAGTATGTAACTTTGGGCAAATTATTTATTATAAATCATTTTCTTCATCTGACAGTTTCAAACTATGAAAGTAATACATGATTGTCAACAAGAACAATGATGCAAAGATATATAATCCAAAAGTTCCTTCCCTACCCTACTTCCTCTGTTCCCCAGATAGCCAAGGTCAATAAACCAACCAGAATCCTTGAATTGTTTTCTTTTTTTTTTCATTCAAACATAATCAGTTATAAAGGCACATACATAGGGCTCTAATTTTTCACTGAAATAGAATCACATTACACTTGCTACTCTGCAAGTATATATGTTAATATATATGTATATATACAGATTTATTTTTTGGTCAACAAGTGTGGGTCATATTATACGTACTTATCTGTATATGGCTTTTCTCACTCAATATGACCTCTAGAAAAATTCCTTCCTAAGTCAACTAGGATAATTGGAATTTATTCTTTGTAATGACTATTAATTGGTAATTTTTTCAACCATTGTCCTACTTGTGGGCATTCTTTTAGTTTCTAGTTGTAAGGTAAGTTACACTTCCTTTCTCTAAGCCATTTCTTCTTCTGAAGAGTAGGGTCACAGATAGAACTTGTTTCATAAGGCTGTTGTAACAAATAAGAAAATGCATGTAAAACACTTAACAGAATTCTTGGCTCATTCCAAGTTCTCAATAAATATCACCTAATATTGTTATTTTCCATAAAAAGATTTACTGTAATGGGCAATCCTTTATTTGGATTCAAACATCTTGATATCCTGGCTCTCTTAGACTTTCCATATTCAATTGCAGGTTTCTTCCTTCTTATGTTCCCTCTCTCCTTTTAGTGAAACTGTGACTATCTGAATCACCCCTTTTTCCTGTTATCTTGGCCTCTTGCAAAGGCATGGCAAATGTTCAGTTCAAAATGTTCTATTTGTCCTTATTGAGTAAAGTTTCTTGGGGTAGTAAGAGGCTTCTTGGGCAAGGCAGAGGCTGGGGGCAGCCTACCTTCCTAGTTGGAGGCAACACCTCAGGGTGCAGTCCACAGCCCAAAGGGGCATTGCTACCCAGGAGGGGCGTTCATCTGGGCAGGTGGAGAAGGAGGGCTGAGCCTGCTCAGGTGTGACGCTCCATGGAGCGCACAGTCGCAGGAGCCCTGAGAGCAGCCAATACAACATCAGCTGGGAGGTCCTGGTCCCTAACATGTGGCAGGAAGAACCCCCACCACTGGGACCCTCTGGAACAAGTCTAGTCTCTGGAGTAAGAGTCTGTGATGAGCCGGGTAGCTTGGAAAGACCCACCCAGAGATGACAATAGTGAAATAGCAGGCTTGGCAGGGAATCTCAGATAGAAACCCAGTCATATGGATTGGACTGATGTACAGGGATAAGGCATGGGAATGAAAGCAGTGGGAACAGAAGTCCATGACCTTCCCCAGGGTTCTCTGATGCTAGAGCCAAGGCTCCCCTTGTTTTGGGCTGGGCTCAGAGGCAGAGGGCACAGGTTACTCTGGCTGGGTGTGTCTGGAGAAAGAGGAAATGGCACCATTGTCTTAACCAAACATTCCACATGGCTCTCTGTCGCCAGGCTGCACCTTCCAGACAGGTAAACAAATAACCATACTCAGAGTGACACTTAACTGTAATAGAGGTAAGTGCAAGGGAGTATGGGAACATATCGCAGCGTTTATAGTAGGCCCTTGGCAAATGTTTGTGGATTGATTACTGAATAAAGCAACTGAGCTTTGGGAAAAAACAGGAGAGAGCCTCTGCTTTTCCCTGGAGGAGTCGGGAAGTTTTCCAGTATAGTTGGGGTTGAGGGGGTCTTAGGGTAAAGAAGAAGGAAAGGGAATTTTGTGCAGGGGCAGCTGCATTCATGGGTAAAGAGATAAGAATGAGTATGTATATTTGGAAGAAACCAGAATTTTGATGTAATTGGATCATAGTGTGAATGGGACCAAGAGGAAGCAGGAGATAGCCTTAGAGAAGCAGGTAAGTACTGCAAAGCTTAGATGGGATGTTAAGGAATGTGGTTTTCACAGCAAAGGAAATAGACAGCCAAGAAACAACAGTAGGAAGGCCAACAACATTGTCAAATACAGCAGGCATGTATTTCCGAGAAACTATGTGTAAGTCAGATAGAGACATAGCAAATTATTTTCCCATTCCGTTGTGGTGCACTGTTTTTATCTACTCAGATAACTGGGCTCCAAACACTTGAGTCTTTTGTGTCTTGGTCCTTGCCACCCTAAAATATTACCAAATCAGCAGGGTGTTTATCATTTAATGTAAGAAGGCCTGCCGATGAGGCTATCACAAACTAAGGAAGTACTGAGTGTCAGAAAGATACAGAACATGTAACCAGGTGAGCTGCACCACCATGACTGGGGGCCCCTGAAGGATCTTGTGCTCATTGGTTATTCATATCCTACAGTACCTGGGTCCCTTGAGGGTCAGATTTGACAAGGGGACAGGAGACTGCTAAAGATACTAGCTAGGGATTCAGGAGACTGGAGTTATCACCCTGCTTTAAGTAACCCAAGAGCAACATGGGACGTGGACCCCAAGCATTGAGAGACACATCCTGGGAAGTTTATTGAATCCCAGAAGTTTTAGAAAATGTGTGAAGAGTTCTTCTATTTTTTGACCAGAGGTGGCATCTGGCACACCATGACAGTAGATTGGGAGATGTCCAGCCATGCCTGGAGCTGGTGGTCCGTGAGAGGATGTTGAAGCTACAGTGAGGGCTCATTTCTGCCCACCAGGCCTTGTGGTTACTTGATGGAGAAAGAGCTTCTGGGTCTTTTAGACTCACGCACCTTCCATCTTCACTTTCTGTTTGGTTTGATTGTTTATTTGTATGTTTTTAAAAACAGTACACCCTCACTATTTAGAAAGAACAAAGCAAAATGGGAAGTTCCCAAAACAGGGGGGAAAAGGAGAGAAAGTGTGCTTCCCAAACGAGAGACAACCCTTGTTGAAATTCTGCAGTATTTTCTAACACTTTTTCTATACAATTTTCATAGAGTTGAGTTTATAAAACTCCCACCAGGATAAGAGGATGCCTACACAGAACAAGCTTAATGGAAGAATAAAATATAATAATAGCATATCTTTTAAAAATATGAAAGCCTGAGGATCAGGAGAATGGCTGAGTCTGACCTAATATAGATAAATAGAAACAGTAATATTTGTTTTCCTTTTTCTTTGGCAGATACCAGGATTTATTTAGCATTCACTGTGTCAGTCCTAGAAATAAAACACTATGAGGTAGGCATTCCTGTTGTCATTTTCCAGGCGTGGCTCAGCGACATTAAGTGACTTAGGGAGATCAAACAGCTGGTAAGGCGGAGGCTTGGGATTCACACCCATGTCTGGTGGGCGCCAAAGACTGTGGTCATTGCCCCTCACCACTCTGCCCACTCTTTCTACATTATGTGGCTGCTTTTTACTTCTAGGGTTAAAACATTCTCTTAGGGGCACTGCTAAAACTACCAAGTTCTATTAAGCTTTATTTTGAAATATGTAAAACATTTTGATAGTAGATGTTTGTTATATTGGTGGTTACCCATCATCTTTTTTAAATGGCTTTTAAAACAGCGGTTTTAAGTTCATAGCAATATTGAGCAGCAGGTGCAGAGATTTCCCATATTAGCCCCTGCCCCCTCCCCAGGCACAGCCTCCCCCATTACCAACATTCCCCACCAGAGTAGAACATGTGCTACAGCTGATGAACCTACCCTGTCACCCAAAGTCCACAGTTTACATTAGGGTTCACTCTGGGGATGTACTTCTGTGGGTTTGGACAAACGTATAATGATGCATTTTTATCATTATGGAATCATACACTGTAGTTGCACTGCCTTAAAAATTCTCTGTGCTCCCCTATTCATCCCCCCTCCTCCTCATCTTTAACCCCCCTCCTCCTCATCTTTAACTAGCCTTCCCTGGAGATCTTTTCCTGATTCCCAGTGTAGTGATCAGAACTCAGATTTTCAGAGTCCTTTGCAAGCAAGGTCACACAGTGTGTTCTTAGCTTCATGAGCTGGATTATATGCATGTAGGGCAACACATTGGAAGGGAGCATTTTGAAGAAATGAAATCTCCCAGACCTCCCATGTGCTCATAGGAGTGGTGGCAGAGAGGTAGTTTTCAGGGGAGCCGGCAGTTGCTCAGCTGAGTCTCTGAGCACAGGGTAGCACCAGGGATGCTGGCAGTGGAACTCCCCAGGTTCTGAAAGCTAAGATCTTGGCACTCCTGTTTGGCATTGGCAACAGTGACAGTAATGGTCCTTTTCTTTTCAGCCTTTCTATAGTGTGTTTTTAAAAAGAGCTTTATGGAGATATATTCACATACCACACAATTCATTCATTTAAAGTGTACAATTCCATGTTTTTAGTATATTTGTAGAGTTGCATATCCATCATTACAATGAATTTTAGAACATTTTTATTATCCCCAATAAAAACCCTATAACTCTTAGCTGTCATCTCCCAACTTTCCATCTCCCCAGCCTTAAGCAACTGCAAATCAGCCTCCTGTCTATTTGCCTATTCTGGACATTTCATATAAATGGAATCACACAATATGTGGTCCTTTGTGACTGGCTTCTTTCACTTGGTTTAATGTTTTCAAGGTTCACGGATGCTGTAGCCTGAATCAGCACTTCATTTCTTTCTGTTGCTGAACAATAATCCATTGTGTTGTGGTTTTGAATACTGTTCCCAGAAGCATGGCTTCAGATCTCTTTCTCTACCCTTCATAAGGATTCTCTGATACTCTTTTAGAAAAATCCATTTTCTGCTTAAATTAGCCAGAGTGGATTCTTTTGTTTGCAACTAAGAGCCCTCACTGACACATTTGGGGTATATTAAGATTGGGAGTTTTAAAAGTTACTTAAACCAAGCCAACCAGAAACTAGATGGTCTCTCAGGGCCATTCAAGCTCTGATGGTCTATGAGTCTGTAAACTTAAGACCACATGAACAGCAGCTGACCTCTGAAAGTGGGCTCTTGTATGACTGAATGTTGGTTAGGGGTGAGAACTTCCTTTGCCACTGTGCTGACTCCCTGCTGTCCACCCTCTTTCCCTAGAACAGCCCACTCTTCTCGCCCTGAGTTACGCAGCAACTCCACCTGAAGCCAGGGCTCTCTTCCAAGCACCAGCCTCACCCGTCCAACTCTTGGGTCTCTCCTGCCTTTGCTTCCAGCCCCACTGGGTCAGGGTGGCGCTCATCACCTTGCCCTCCACAAGCTACCTCGCTCTGTCCCCACTCTCCTGGCTAGTGCCGGCATTCTCTGGGCCGCGGACTGAGACCTCAAAGCCGCTTTGCCCCCCACCCCTCTTCTCTAAGTCACTGGGTCCTCATGTCTGAAATGACCACATCCCGCCTTTTCTTCCCGTGTAATAGGTTCCTTATATGCGTTCCTTTTTGTTCCCATTTGAACCAGGCTTTCCCTTGCTTGCTCTCAGTCACCTTAAAGAACTTTCAAACGGGATTCTGCATCTAGTTTCTCCTCCTCTGATGCAGAGAGTGGCCTCCCAACTTTAGATCATGCATCCCATCAGTAACAAATTTGATCTCCATCTCACTTATCAATAAATCTCCCTCTCTCTCACTCCTTAAGTGCTTACACATACTATTTTAGATACATACTGTCTTTAAAACATATGCACAAAAATAATTTTTAAAAGGATGAGATTTAGAAAATGGCAAAGAGGATGTTATGAATTTTTCTTCCTGTACCACAGTAGGGAATCTCACCTATCTGCTGGCAACAGCTTTGTTCTCACCAGCTCTCTGTGCTGACACCAAAGCAATCTCTGCACTGCCGACCTGACCAGCTTGGCTCCCGGCTTTAGCCTTCTGGGCTCCGAGGGGAAATGACCTGTGAGTGTCCACCTAACTCCTTTCCCAGGCAGTGGGAAAAGCCCCTTCCTCGGCTTTATCTCAAGACAGCTCTGCATAGGCTGGCTGGCTTCTGTGAACAAGCCCGAGATGGTGCCATCTCCAGGACTCCATTCCTGGTCCTGCTCGCCTGCCTTGGAGAATCATCCCCACCCATCCACACCTGAACTCCGTGTATGGAGCGGCACCCACCAGCACACAGAACCCGTATCCCTTTGTGCCGAATGCTTGGTGAGTTTTAATTAAAAAATCTCTTCAATATATTTCTAAAAACTTCAAATAATCAAATGACTTTGATGTGCATGTCATATTTGCATTTCTCAGACTAAAAGTTAGTGAGGTGGTAGGTATCATCGCTCCCCTTTCCAAAGGAAAATTGAATTTCACAGAAGTTGAGGTACTTACCCAATTTCTCTTAGCTGAAGAAGCCACGCTAGACCTGGTATCCAGATTTGGCTGGTGCCAGAGCTCATGTTTTTCCCGCCATCTCTGGCTCCTCTGGTAAAATTAAAGAAAAAAAAAAGACTATTCAATTTAGTCCAACCCCTGGGGCCTCTCCCCGACCCTATAGCAGTCATCAGCCAGTCCCTTTTCCCTTCAAATCCAAAGTGCCTAAATGGGGATAAGACATTCACACCTACCCACTTCACAAGGCTGGTAGGATTAATGAGTTCATGTTTGCAAAATACTTTGAGCTTCAAGAAAAGCCAGGAGCCAAAGAACTATAAAGTGTTATTAAGACTACAGGAGACTTTAAATCCCCTTAATGAGCTCCCTCCCCTCAGAGGTAAGCTGCTGTGGATCCTTCTTTTTCCTCGTAAGCCCTGGATAGTTGATCACCCCTATGTCTTGAGGGTGAGAGTTATGTCTCTCTTCCCACTTCCTCCATTTCCAGGACTCTCACCACTTATAAATCCTTGAGCTGCAGGTATTTTAATATGTATATGGAATCCTTATAATGTTTGGAATCCAAACAGTACAAGGGCCCTTTAAGAGCATCTAGCCCAACTTTTCATTGTATAGGTAAGGACAAAAGGCTCAAGGAGGAATAGGCACATGCCCAATATCACTGGCAAGGTGGGCATAGAGGCCCTGAGCCTTGGGTTACACACTGCCCATGCATTCAGGAGCAAGGCTGGAGAGTCTCATACAACCTGTCCCCCACTTCTCGTCCAAGATCAAATCCATCAGTGTGAACTGGGACTGGGTCTAAGCTGGCAGGGCCCCTAAAGACATTCTGCCAGACTCAGGTCTAGGTCCTCATATGGGGAAAGCAGCTTGGTGGAAGGAAAGAACACAGACTTGAGCTCACACACTCCTGAGATCTACCCAGCTCCCTCCCTTTGTAACTTTGTGATCCTGGGCTGGAGTTGGTCCATGAGCTCTGGTTTTCTGACTCCTGTTCTGAAATACAAATCTGAGTATGTCACCTCCATGCTCAGTGCCCTTCAACAGTCCTCCCATTGCCTACAGGGAGGGATCAGACCTTTGTCAATGTAGATAGTATCTGCTTCATTTCTTGCCATTGGCATTTCTGCTAACCCTTGGGGATTCTTTGAACCTACCATATTTTCCCCATCCCTGCCTCTTGTCTTGTCATATGCAGTTCATTTTTTCCCCCATATTAATCTCCATCATCTTATTGGCTTGGCAAACTCTTCTACTCAAACCACTGTTAAAAAATGCCTTTCTCCATTGCCCCTTCTTGAGATTCATCCTCTTATACAACATGTGTATCTACCAGTGCCAGGGACCAGGTCAGAATCCAGGGAAGCAGGAATTAGTGGGACATGCTGCTCTTCCAGAGCAGATTTGCAAACAGGTACCTGTAAGAATGCTATCACAGAGGAGAGGACAGGATCCTGGGAAAAATAGACCAAGGGCTGGGCATAGGGTAGATGTCAAGGTAAGTTCCTGAAAGAGGTTGATGCTAAGGTAGAGTCTGAAAGACCAACAGGATTTAGCCAGAAGGAGGACAGAGGATGAGAAGTGGAGTGATTCAAGCAAAGCAGGTAACACATGCATAGATGAGGAGTTTCTTGAAAAGGCTTTACTTTTACACATCTCTCCCACTACACTGTTTGCACATCTCCCCTGGCAGGATAACAGTTCTTATTCCCCAATGAAGATTAGCACAGCTTAGGCCAGGTATCAACAACTACGGCCCAATGCCTGATTGTGTACGGTTTGTGAGAGAGGAACGGTTTTATCTTTGTTAAATCCTTGAAAAAAATTAACAAAATATTTCATGACACATAACAGTTCTGTGAAATTCAAATTTCAGTGACCATAAAGATAGTTTTGTTAGAACCTAGTCACTAGCGCTGTTTGTTTTTGTATTGTCCATGGCTGCTTTTATGCTGCAACAGCAGAGTTCAGTTGTTGCAACAGACACCAGATGGTCCACGAAGCCTAAAATATTTACTATCTGGCCCTTTACAGAAAAAGTTTGAAGACTCTTGGCTTAGGCTGTGGAATCAGACTGCCTGGGATCAAATCCTGACCCCTCTTCCTATTACTTATGTGACACTGAGCAAAATTCTTAACCTCTCTGTGTCTTTGTTTCCTCATCTGAGGATTAGAAATAGGGCTGTTTTGAAAACTGAGTTAACATTGTTATCAAGTATAAAATATTTAAAGTGGTGCCTTGCATGTAGTAAGCATTCCATAAATGTTAATTACCACTACTGTTGAGGCTCCAGAAGCCAGCAGTGGGCTTGGCACACTCTATTACTCAAAGGGTATTTGTTGAAAGAATGAATGAGTGAGTAAGGGAATGGAGAGGTGTATTCTGCCTCATCTGATCCTGTGTAGCCTTTGAAAAGGGCAGGGCAGGGAACCCTGGCCTCGGACTGCCTTATTCCACTTGCCTTTTCTCTTGCCAGCACCCTTAGAGCATCTGCTAGCAATCTGGGTCTTGGGGCACTTTCCTTCTTGTGCTGTTAATTTTTAAATGAATTTTCAGGCTGTGGATGATGGAGGGAAAAGCAGAGGATGGTGGGGAGGGAATCCATAAAGTAGGGACAGTGGGGAGCCATAATTGTGGGGTTTATACACAAGAGATCATGTTTCCAGAGAGTAGGGGGCCCCCAATATAAACAATTTCTGTAAGAAAAAAGAAAAGAAATAACCATTTCTCAGAGGCCTCCTGTGAGTTCTGTAGGGAAATGGTTCTCTTTAGTGTTTGGAACTTGTTCCAGCCTCCCAGGGAAGCCAGCATGAGGGCCATGGAACAGAAGGGTAGCATCACTCATTTGTAAACTGAAAGCTTTTCAGGCTACAAGGCTTCCTTGTGATCTGGAAAAAGGCTCCTGTCCTTTAAAAAACCAGGCCACATGCTCTGAACACCTTCAGTAGAGCTCTGAACTCATCTTTCAGGGAATGTTTTATCTGTGAATTGCCTAGAACTCCAATGTGTTACCTGCTTTGCCTGAATCACTCCACTTCTCATCGGCTCAGAACAATATGAGCCTAGCCTGTGTTGAGTCACTAGAGACCCTGTTCCTTACTCATTTCAATTTCCACATTCACCCTAACATTAGTCTGGGATCCCCTCAAAGGAGTGAGTCTATGGGTTGATGTCTGCCTCATCTGTGTATTCCCAAAAGTTAGAACAGACCAGAAGACCGATTGCCCCACCAAGTAGGTGTTGGATTGGAAAACATACATGTGTGCATGCGTGTGCATGCGGGGGCACACACACACATACACACACACACACACACATACACACACACACACACACATGGCAGCTGAAGATTTTCTTTCAGTATACTGACTCCCCAGAGGCTGAGCCCTGTCCAAAGAGGAACACTGCAGCCTGTGGGTGACCATATTCTGTTTACTTCCACCTTCATTGCTTTTTTCACCTTCACCGCTTACCCTGAGATGGGAAAAGGATGCAGCATGTGACTCTTACTCACTTACCTCCTGGTACATCGAGAACTAGAATCTCGCTTCAATAGTAATTACTATGATTATATAGTTCCCTGTGGAACTTGCAGGGTGAGCTCCAAACACAATTCCTCAAGCTTGTCAAATCACTGCGTCAATTTGCTTATGAAAGGCAGTTCTAATCAAAAGGGGTAATTACAATATTAAGTACCAAGCCTTGGTGTGCAAACTCTTGAGTCATAAGATATTAAGCTTAATTTCACTCCACTGAAGGAGGCATGCAGCAACATGCACCCAGCTTTCTGAGTTGAGGCGAGCCCAGGCTAAAAACTTCACTCCAGGAAAGTGGACAAATCACTTGATCTATTAGCCACTCAACTATCACATATTATACAAGCCAGAGCATCTGCCTTAGGGAGCTGTTTCCTCTCTGCAATCCTGATGAATGCTCTAAGGGTTGCTGACCAAGATCCCACTCCATCTTGTTTGGGTGTAACCACACTTAAACCTGGTCCTGGGTCTGAAACCATTCATTCATTTATTCATTCATTTAATATATATTGAGATTCACAGCATGCCAGGTCCTGTGCTGAATAAACAAAACATGCTCTAGGTCCTCAAGAAACTCATTGCTGGCTCAAGAAGTCAGGCTCACACACAGGTGATTAATCTGCAATGTAAAAGTTCTGTAATAATAAAAAAAATGTTGAGGAGGAATAGAAAAAGGAATGTCCCAGGCTATCTTTAGGAAGTGAGATAAGGCTCTGAAGAGACCTACCACCCGAGATGACTCTAGAAGGATGAGTGGGTGTAATGGGCTCTAAGACGTCCTAGGCAGAGGGACTAGAACAAATGAGGTGTGATAGAATGAAAGAATGCTACATATTTCAGAAATCTATAAATAGTTCACTGTGATTTTTAAAAATAATATGTACACATACATGTACATACACACAAGCACTTGGACAGAGGCTATGAGAAGGCTCAGGAGGGGGGCACAGGAGCTAGTAATAGGACGAGTCTTGTTGGTCCTAATAAGACCCAAGCCCATCTCCCCAGAAGAGGGTTTGAATCTAAGTGCTGTGTTTTGAGGATTCTATACAAAAATATGCTGACAATCAAGCAGACTCCACAAACTCAGACCCTGGCACATACCACACATGTAGACACGACCACCTCATCTTGCACACCACACGGGTGCTTCTTCTGGGTGTGGCAGAAGCCAGCTAGCTAGCACCCCTTCATACACACTGAAAGTGACCCGAGTGCCCGTGGGGACACACCCTCATCCTACAACTAAGTCTGACCTGGGGTTCCTTAGCAGCAAAGAAAGTTTTCCCATAAAGTGAGGGAAGTAGTCAGTCATACAAGCTGATAGATGGCCTACCTGATGAATGTGCCATACTGCTTATGATCACCTGTTTCCATTAACAATTGAGTCGTCCTTTAATCTGGCTAAAGCACTAAAAAGAAAGACAGTGCACATTTGAATCCATTTAGTAGGACTTCTGATTTTCTTTTTAAGAAAATCAAATCAAAGATACCAGGAGAAGAAGAAAAGAAACATTTATCACGTATTCTTGATGTTCCATGCTCTTAATAGCCTTTTAAAAGCTAATACTCAGAGCAAAATTGTGGTGGCGAAATTACAATCCTCATTGTAAAAATGAAGGCTTGGAAGCTCAGAGAGATTAAATAATTAGCCAAGGTCGTCCAGACAGTGAATCAAGCAGACTGAAACCCAAGACAGTCTGATCCCAGACTTGACCTCTTGCAATAAAATGCTTTCTCTTCTGATAAGAATGGAGGAAGCTAATTACACTTGGGGATTTTTTCCCATCAAATAAATCACTGACGTGAACCAATATTTCATCAAATTAGTCATTTACTTATTTTCACCAAATAAATTAACCATGGGCTTGGTTGAGACATGGCCCATAAGAATTGCAGAATAGTAGGTACATGTCAGTGCCCTCCCACCATAAGATCCCAAGTGAGATGTGTTTGAACCAGACAATAGGGCTGCCTCTGGTCCTGAGCCATACTGCTCACATGTTAACATGCAGAAAGGACACGTGCTGTGGACACTCATCTGGGGCTAATGAGGCCAAGTTCACAAGCCTGATCTTCTCTCGATCCAATTAGGTTCACCATATTCTGCCCTTGCCAGGTTGCAAGAGAGAGGCTGGAGAGAAAGTGTACTAGGGTGCACAAATCCGTTCATCTGTAGGAACAGTTATCCTGAGCATGGGGTCAACAACCAGGGTATCAGCCCCAGCACAGGCCTAACCATCTGAGACAGAGATGGCCCTTCTGGCCAGTCCTCAGGGCTCGAGGCAGGCTTGGTGGTCTCTTGCCCCTTTGTCATTAGGAGCAATTGGAGATTTGGGGGAGTTGATCAAGTTGGAAGGATAAGAGTTTCTAAGTTTTGAATGAATGAATAATTGCCCAGAGTTCCCTTGTTTCACTTGCAACTTGGGTTTTGTTACTGAGTGAACAATGGTGATAATTACTGGTGCTTTCCTTGTTATTCCCTAAGGTCCTAAGCAATGTTAATCTCTGTCCTTCTTTAGAACTGCTTCTCTTCCTTGGTGACGTTAAAATACTATCAGCTTTCATTTGATGTGTCTCTTTTTCAATGCTGAGTTAGAATAGGAGGAGAATGCCTTCTTGCTTCTCTGGCTCAGTAATTTAAAAGCCAGACTAAGACAATTCCACCCCAGGAATAAACGTATTGAGCTCTTCCTTGGGAGGATATCAGAGAGTCTTGAAGATCTGGCAACAAGTTTTCACAGGGTCATATCGTTCAGACCTTTCTGACAGCAGAGTTCCTGGGAAGCTGGTTATCTTTGATTTGCCTGTCATTTCCCGGCTTTAATAGATGGTGTGGGAAGAGTAATGGGAGGTTAGTCAAGTGACAATGTCTCTAGACTCAGGGCTGCTCCCTCAGTAGCTCAAGGACCCTGGCTAACTCATGTCCACCCTCCGGACTTCAGATTTCTTCTCTGTAAGATAAAGGGCTTGTGCCAGAAGCCTCCTTGTAGTTATGACATCATAAGTTTAACAAAACAGCAAACATTTATTGAGCATCTACCATGTTTGGGACACTGGACTATGGGCTGCAAATGAAAGGACTAGTCATAAGTGGTCTTATCTCCTGAGTTTTCTGGATCTAGAGGGAGCCACAGATACAGATATATTATTGACATAATGTGCATGCTGTATCAGAAATACACACAATTCATTTTTCTATTTTCATGGATAAAACAGCTTTCAAATCAGTGGAGTAAAAGCAAATTACATTATAGAGGTGTTCAGGATGATCGTTAAGTCAAAGCCCATAGAGAGATTGATTTATTTGGGAAAACTCATTCCATTCTCAATGCTTTTATCATCATGCAACAAAGTCCACTGAATAAAGGCAATGACAAACTATGGAGATGGAAGATCTGTAAACAAGCCTCTTATTAATCATTATCATAATGACCTAAACCACCCTGCTAAGCTTTTTGATGCTTGCTCAACTCCAAGGATTAAGATGCAAATCTGGGTGTGATCTCTATCATCACTGCATTAGGATCTGTGGTCCATTAATCTCAGGCGACAAATGACCAGAGGCAACCTCCAATGGACACATGCCATCTCATCGCCCAGCCTAGAGCCAGGGAGCTCTATGTCCCACTCCTGCCCCCTGGTCTGGCTCCCACAAAACCTGGGGAGGGTTTTCTGGGTGGAATCTAGCCAGAATGGTGTACTTTCCCTCTATTCCAGAGTCATCAAAAATATTTTCCTAGTGCTTCCCTTTCAGCTGAATCCCCAGTGGCATGGAACTTGCCAAACAAGAGACTTTCCAAGAGGAATATCTTCACAACAAAATCTGTACAAGATGAAAGAAAAAGGGGGAAGGTACTCAAACATCAAAACTCCTGGCATGAACTGATCTAAACCCATGGCAAAAGGATATCAGGGGACTACTTTAGCCCTTTAGGAAAGACCTGGGTTTGAATCCCAGCCCTGCTCCTGCTTTGTGTATGACCCAGATGGTGGGGCAGGTAGGACCATAGCATTTAGAAACAGGTAAATATTCAGGTCCTGTGAAGTGCTCTATGACCTGGCTCACGTAACTTAATTTCTCTGTGCCCTCTCTGCAAAATGAGAATGTTAATATATACATCCCTTGTAGGTGGTTGTGATAGAATGATGTTTCTAGAACCATTAGGTATAAATTGGAAGGAAGGTATCTCACAGATGGGGGCTCTCTGTGGACTCAAAGGTAATGGGAGCAAATACAACACACGTCTAAGCCCTGTCACCTGTGCCCGCTCTTCTGGCTTCTGGGAGGATACAGTAGGATGTGCTCCTTCCCAGACTATTATCACTTAGCTTCACGTGCTCTGGGCCTGTGACCATGCTGAGGGCTAGCCGAGGGATGTGTTTTAACCTGGGTTTGGGCTCCTCTGGGGCGGGTGTGTGTTTGTGATGGTGTGAGGTCAGACTGGGAACACTCTAAGGGACTTTCCCAGGGTGGATTCCTTGACTTGCACTATCTAGATCACAGTATTCCCATGCCTCTGCCACATCTCCTATCAAAGGCCCCCCTGACTGCTCTAGCTTTTCTTTAGGCCAGACACCAGCCAGTGGCCAATGGGGCATCAGTGATTCTACAAAGAGTCCTGAAATAGCCCCTCTTGCACTTGCCCCATAATGATACTTTCTCATGTCAGGTCTTTGTTTTTGAGGCAGGCTATATACTGCTGAGAAACAAACCACAAAAATGAAAGAAACCCATCAGGGCCAACAGAGTAGCAGTAAACACTGTTAAATGAGAAAATGGTAGGAAATCATGAGGCCATGCAAACCCACAATGAAAGGACTGTTCCACCTCTTACCATACAGGAGTTTTGTAAACTGTTGAGTGTCTGTGTGGAGAGATGTCAGGGTGGCTGTTTTATAAGCACCCTTGGTGGTCTGAATGAATATGCACCTTGGGAAAACGCTGAAAAAATTATGGACGGGCTGACTGTAAGCTGTCCTAGAACTAACTGAAGGAAGATGACTCGATTCAGATAAGCAAAAGGATGTCCCCAAGGAGTTTCTCTCTTTGCACCTAACGCACCCTTTTCCCAGGCCTAACAGGATACTTGACACAAAGTGGGCACTCATGAATTAAGACATTTATTTCATTCTGTCCATTTACTGGGTACTTCCCAAAGGTCCCTCACTTTTGTATTCCTCTTCCCCACTGACCAGACTTCAACATCTGTTTTGTGATTATTTCCAGCAGAGCAACACTATAACTCACCTTTGAGAGAATGCGGACTAAGCAAACTATGTTATGCTTGGCAGTTCCTTTAAGATAACCAGGAATTTCTTCTGGCGAGCCTGTGTTCCCTTTAAGGATGTCTCCCTTTAAGTCTCCCAGTGTACACTTTGTGTGTGTGAACATATGCTCAGGTCCCCACGTTATGGAAATGACAATGAATCATTTTGCAACAAAGGAAGGGCTTGGAATGATTTTTGGAGGTGTGGCAGAGTGGCAGGATCTAGGCAAACCAGTTGAATGGGTGAGCCCCTAAGCAGCCAATGGCTGACTCTGGAAGGAACCGGGTACCGAAACCAGAATGAACTATGCCTGTAGATGATCTGAAGCATTCTTACCTATGATCCTGGGATGCCCTGTTCTTCAAGACACATGTAAGGAGGTTCCACTGGTGATGGCCAGTTGCTTACCAGACCAGGACTTATTCTCCCCTTCCCACTTCGGTTCTGCTGACCAAAGAGACCTTTACAGAGCTTCTGGCCCAGTCATTTTGGGTCTTCTCTCTGAGGAGCCCTAGGGTCTCCCCAAGCTGCCTCGGGGTCAATTGCAGGAGCAAGGAGATGGGGCTCAGCTAGTTCCTGAAGTCCCTGCCTCAGCTGCAGCAGCTCTGATTTTGTTTTCCTTCATAACTTGGAATTGTTTTAATGACTTAAGAGAGAGTACTTCTGCTTAAAAACATGTTTGGAAACAATTTCCTTTTTTTTTTTTAAGACAGACAAACTGGATCCAAGAGATGAAAAGTGAAACTGATCCCTTTAAGGTCACCAAAGACTTCCATGTTACCAAATTCAACCCTCTTCCTAGTTGGCCTCTTGGCAGCATTCGATGCAGTTTACCACTCCCTCTGTTTTGAAACACTTTCTTCTCTGGACTTCTATGACCACATACTCATTCTAGAGTTTTGTCCTTCGATACTGACTGCTTCCTCTAGGTGTCTTTTGCTGGACCCCAGGACTCCACCTCAAAACGCTGTCTTTCCAAGGGCCTGACTCTGGGACTCTAGCTCTCCTCCAGCTCACGCTCTCCCTGGTGATAACGCCTGCTCCCACGGCTTCAAATGCTACCCAGTGCCAGTGAGTCCTACTTGTGTATCTATCGTGCCTTCTCCCACTGAAGACAAGACATACATACAACTGAGCCTCTTCTCCACCTGGGTGTCTACTAGGCAACACAGACTTAACCTTTTGAAGACAGAAGTCTTGAATCTCCCACCTCCGATCTATCCGTTGCCCGGCTGTCCCATCTGGTCATGGGTAGCCTTCCATGTCATCTGGTTTACAGACTTACGTAGTAAGCCCTGTGGGCACTGAGGCACCATCTTGCTGCTTCTCCCCCTCTGACTCTTACACTCAGCTGATCAGTGTCAGGACTCTGGTTCACCGAGTGCCCTCAGACACCATCTCAATGCATGGTGTTCATTTCCCACCCTCGTCTATGGAACAGCCTCCCACCTGGTTTCACTGCTTGTCCTTCTCTTCCCACTTCCCTCACTAGCCCTCTCTCTCCTAGAATCTTCTAAAAGTGTAAATCACACCGTATTACTCGCCTGCCTTGAAAGCCTTCCAGTGACCTCCTGTTGTATCTTGCGTGAGATCCACATTCTTTGCCCTGGCCGCTGGGTCCTCTGCCTGCCCCAGCGGCCTCCGGGGGTATTGCTGTTACCCTCACTTCCCCGGTTCCAGGAGCACAGGCTTCATTCTGATCCCCTGAGCACTCCAAGCTCAGTTTCACATTGGATCCTTGTAGTTAGCTTCCCCCTCTGCCAGGAATGTTCTTCCCTTAGGTCTCAAGCTCAAGTCTAAATGTTACTGTTTGCTTTCAGAGAAGCCTTCCTTGACCTACTTTCCAAATGTAGCCTTCCTAGGTGTTTTCTAATATGTTTTCTTGTTTTATTTCAATGATAGCACTTACAACCATCCCACTTTTCTATTTTCTTCCTCTTTCATTCATTGTTTAATGTACTTTCTCTCTGCAATCAAGGTCCATGAGGATAGGAACCTTGCCTATCTTAGCAGTGCTTTCTCCTTAGCTCCTAGAACAGTGCCTGACACATGATCGATGTTCCAATAGAATATATTGAGCACATGAATGAAAATGACTTGTCAAAGAACACACAGCACTGGTAGAACCAGTACTCTGATCAGGCTTCCAGATTCCCACTTCACAGAGGGACTCATGGGACTGACTTCGAGCGTCTCTGTTCAGGACAGAATGTTTTATGGATTTACATAATATCTACCTTGCCACGGAGAAAGAAAATAAAAAAGAAATAAAGTTCCTTGAGATATAATCTTTGGAGTTATGGGGATATTTTACTGCCTAGAAAATAATCTACTTATTCAATAAACATTTATTGAGGGGCTATTACATGGACCTGTTAGGCACTAGGCATATGACCATAAATAAGAAACAGTCCCCACCCTCTTCTCTAGACAAGGAGGGACACCTAAGCAAATGATGACAGTACTCATATTTTACAGGACACAGCAATAATAGTACTTACTGAGTACTTATTATGAATGGGGCCCTCTTCTGAGGGTTTTATGTGCCTAACACATTTCTTTCTCACAGCAATCCTATAGGTACTTACTATTATTCCTCCTGTTTTACAGCTGAGGAAACTGAGACATAGGTTAGGTACCTTGCCCAAGGTCAGAGACGTGGCATGTGCAGAGCTGGGATGTGAACCTCCTGTGGTGTGCATCCTCTTAGCCACTATGCTACACTGCTTCTCTCACAGGGGTGTGTGGAAAGTGATATAGGCACATAAGGAATTATTTTCTCTATCCTTGATGGCAAGGGAGATTCAGTGAAGGCTTTATTGTGGAAATGACATTTGAGCTTGGATCTTGAACGATGAGAGGGGCTTCCCCCAAGGGAGAAATGGAGGTGAGAGGACAGTTCATGCAAAGCCACTGAGCTCTGAAAAGGGCTGAACTGTCTCAAACCTGGTAGAATCCCATGTGGCTGGTGCAGCATAAGTATGAGGAAGGGATGGGAGGTAAAACTGGAGAGAGATACAGGGGCCAGGATGAGAGGTTTCTTCTACTGCAGGTTAAGGAGAAGAAGTTTTACACCCTTGGCAATGGTGGGGTGGGGGGCAAGTGCAGACTTTCAAGCCGGTGAATTACACATTTGAAGCTTGCTTTAGAAATGCAAGGGTGGACAGGAGAAGGGGAGAAGAGAGCAGAGAGACTATTCTGGAGGTTTCTAGAGTGGTCCAGGCAGAGAGGCAGAGAGCTTGCAGGCACCAGGGCTCCTGCCTCCTGCAGGTGAGGAAGGCGTGTTCCATGCCACATGCGGAAAGAGAGGCAGAGAGCTGCCTCGGGGTGATGAGTGGGCTGCCCTAAGGCCTGGAGGGGCTGTTTCTCCAGTGACCAGAGAGGTTAGCCAAGTGTTGCTGGCCCTCAGCTCAGCTCAGCTGCCCTGCTCTCTGACTCCAGCCAGCTGTTGCATCGTCTCTGGGGACAGAGCCCCCTCAGCACTGCTGTGGCTTCAGGCCCTGCTAGGAAAAGGCTGCTCTTTCCTCAGCAATGGCTGTACCTCACTCAGCCCGGCACAGAAGTGATGTCAATGCATTTTTGCCCGCCTGTCTGTCACTGTGCTTTCACAACCATTTTTAAAAACATGCTGAGGTCACACGAGAACGTATTAACGTGTTTGGTGGATTAGTATCATTTTGCCATTCCTGTTACGTGAGAGGGGATGAGCTCTTTTGGCATTTAGACTAGAAAGCACAGCAATTACCATTCTCTCGCTTTAGAGCTGATGCATGGAAATGTACAGAGGGGAAAACATGACTATTACTGGGCTTTCTCAGACCACCCCTTGCCTTCAGGAAGAATTGTAACTGCAGCTTTTTTCCACAGTACTCAAACTCAGTAGAAAGAAGGGCTTTAGTTTTTCAATGTTTTGATTTTTTTAAATGGAGCTGTTTCTGCCTCTTATTTACTGTATTGAACTGGTCATGATGAATTCAGAATAAGGAAGAAAACCTATATACAAAGAATTCCAGCGAGCCCCGGTGTGAGAGCTGTTCTCCACGGTGGAGGCCTGGCTGGAGCCAGCTGCGCCGGCCACGTCCTTGCCCCTCATCCTGCCATCAGATGGCAATTGTCCTTCCATCAATTTCCCAAACCCCTCCTCATGTGAGCATTTCACAGAAGCTTATCTGTGTCCCAACTGCTCTCCCAGCAAACATCTCAGGACAACATCTGGGGGTTTAAAGAAGGAATGGCTGAAGGTGATTTGCTCCCAGTATGCCCTGAAATTGTTTTTTTTTTTAAAGCAATTGTTATATTTTTCTACTAAGCATCTGGAAGACTGGATATTCATTTTATTTCAAATCCTGATCCCAATGCCTAAAATTACAGTAACTATGGATATAGTGATCATAACAAAATCTCATGGTCACCAACATGGTTGTTTTGTGATTCAGTAGTGATTTGGTATCTCCATAACACATGTTTGTAAGTGGCTGCAAACGTTCTTAGACTTATACTTTGTAGACCTTTTACCAGCATGGGGATTCCACTGATCTTACCCCTTTAGGAAAGGATGTGAGCTACAACACTGGAGGATTTCAGGAGGCTGAAGAGCTGTGGCAATGGCTTCAGCGTGTTAAAAAGACTGTGGATTAGAAATATTTAGAGCAGAACTTGTTAAAAGTGTGTTTGCAACACAAGTTACCAGAGATGTTTTCAGGAAAAAAAATTCCATTGTGTACTGACTTTGGGATATGGTACACATTTTTTATCTTGGAGATTCATAGTACAATAAAGAAACTGTGTTTTGTCCAATTTTCTTTAAGCAAAGCATTTTCTTAAACTTATAATGGTCACATAGAACTATGGTGTGTGTAACAATGCAAAAATCTTGCAGTAAATGATTTTCTAATGTTTGCCTTAAAAGAGGCAAAATACAAGACCACAACCAATTCATTGTCCTATGTGTGAATTTTCCATCTGGGTTGTATTGCCATTAGCTCTTATAGAGCTTTCCAAGGTTTGGGGTAGTCAGTGGTAAGTTCATTTTTATGACTTTTTCCAGTCTCGCTAATTCCCATACCAAGACATTTTTCTTCCTCATCAAATTCATAGGAAGAATGTTCTAGGTTTCCTGCCATCTCCTGTTCACTTTCACTTGCTAGTTAATTGGACTGCACCCTCAACAGGTCCTTCACACTGTTCTCTCAGGACACAGAAAAGAAACTTATATGCCAAAGTCAAAGATTCTTCTTAGGTGCCCTTACCCTTCCCGAACCAACTGATAATATTTCAAAATAATTCCACTCTGGGAATCACATCTCCTTGAGCTTCAATGCTGAAGTTGTCTTCTTCATATCTCAGCCATCCCTTCTCTATACCTCCCACTTTCTCCCTTATCCAAATAATCAATAAGCTGTCTATTAATAAACATCTGTTATGCACTTCATGTATTTTATCTCACTGGACTTTCATAATGGACATTGGCAGTAGTAGTTCCATTTTACTGTTGACAAGCCAGGCTCAAGAGAGCTCAAGATACCTGCTTACGGTCACACACAGCTAACTGTGGCAGGGTAAGAAATTGTATTTGGATTCATCAGACTTCCAATTCTGTTTCGTTTTCTCTACTCCTGTATCGCAAACTTGGATATGGGCACCCTAGATGGGGAAAGAGGTAAAACTGGCTGGTAATGGAGGACCTACTAGACTATGTATACTGCTTAAGTGTTATGGGGAGAAAGCAAATACTTTAAAATATTTTCATGGTAAAACAAATTGATATGTGATATATGCTGGAATATGTATTTCAAGAGAATTTTTAAGGTGGAACTTGAAGCTGCAATGAAATGTGCTTTTTGACGTAACTTTGAGCCAAGACCCTGCACTCCAAAGCTATCAGTTTGTTCTTATTTATCATTAGGATGTTCGTTCTTATTTACCATGGAAAATAAACTTTGCTTATACCTTGTTACTCTCCATTAAGAAATATTATAAAGGTTCTAAATTCAGTTCTGTTTTATAGTTTTCTAAACCTGTCTTAAAGTGATTTCATTCATTCTCATGGTCTTATCTTTAGCTTCCACTCTCTCTTTTGATGTAGCCATTGATCCACTTATTCCCTCATTCCTGGGGACTTGACTATGCACCTATTGACAACCTATATGACATTGTTATTTCCATGTGTGTCCAGAAACATCAAATAAAACACTTAAAAAATGAAATTACTTATGCACCCCTCCCAACATGCTCCTTCTCAATGAATTTTACTGCTGTTGTTCAAACATTTGTGCTTGGAAAACTTGAAACATGCAAATTCCCTTGGACTCCATATTTGCCTTCATCCCAACATTTGTAGAGCTGGAAACATCAGCTGTCTACTGGCTGCCCCCTCTTCCCTTTGTGGCCATCCTGGGTCTGTCCCTCATTAGTCCTTGCTCAGATCAGTGGTTTCCAAATGGGCAATTTTGCCCCCCAGGGAATAGTTGGCAGTGTCTGGAGACATTTTTGGTTGTTCCAACTGGCATCTTGTAGGTAGAGGACAGGGATGCTGCTGGACACCCTGCAATACACAGGACAGCCTCCACAACATTGAGTTCCAACAGTCAAAAGTGCTGAGGTCAAGAAACCCCAGCCTGGTCTGTGGGAAAGTCTTGCTGACTAGGTTCCTCCTCTCTGCTTCGGCTCCATCCTCCATCCAGCTGCCAGATGAAGGTACTAAAGCATGTATCTTCTGTTGTTACCCCATTGCTAAAAACTGTCAATGGTTCCTGGCAAATTTCTAATTTTGTCATTCAAGATCCTCCGAAATAGTTCCAGTTTGAGTTCCCACCTCCTGCCTCCTGCCACAACATCGAGCACGCTGCGCACACCAGGTCTTCTTGGGGGCTCTGCTTCCCCTGCTTCTCCAACCTGCACCTTCCCTCGTGGGAACTCTATGGCTCCCTCAGGCTCGCTGCCTCCTCCTCCCTGCTTCCCTTGGCCCTCTGCTTCATTTCCTTCCTTTCTTTTTTTCCAGAAAATTCATTCTCAAAGGGAGGAGCCATGATAGTACCAGTAGGGGATAAAAATTGTTTCTTGGATGTGAAAAAAGAAATCTTGGCTATTACAACGGTTTGTGAGCCTCCAAAGCTTAACCCATCCCAAGGAAATCTCATTAATTTTTCTTATTAGGGATAATTTACATTTTAAAGTAGGTTTTCTCTTTGTTGGCAGTGGTAGTTTTTTTTAAAGCCTGAGAAATGATATTTAGAACAAGGTAAAGGATACACACACACCCCAACTTTTTGAAACCCACAGAAAAAGCTTAAACTGTTCTATTCTTTCATTTGTAAGTAATTAGAGAAAAATATAAAATACTTCAAATTTGATTGTGATCTGCCAATAAGGAACATGAGGCTCAGAGAAATGAGGTGCATTCATTTATCAGGATCTCAGTGGAGTGCCTACGAAATCATGAGGTTTTTAAGGTTGAAGAGAACTAATGCAAGTAAGGCACTTAGAAGCAAGACTGGCATATGAGGCACTCAGAAATATTAGCTACTGGCAGCAGCATTAGTACTATTTCCTGCCTGCTGGGTCCTGTGGCCAGGTACTGGGAATAAGATGGCAGTGGAACAAACAGACGCAGTCTCCACCCTACTGTAGCTCACACTCCAGTGGGTGAGACAGGAAACCACTACAGCACCAGATTCATCACTTAAATACATAATTGCAAACTGTGGTAAATGCAGGGAGCTAGGGGAGAGTATAACAGGAGGGGCTGATTTACTGGCGGGGAGGTGGGGGCAGGAGGAATGAGCAAGGCTCCAAAGAGCAGTGATAATGAACTGAGGTCTGAAGAACGAGTTAAGTGGGTGAATGATGTTGTGAAAAGTGCTCCCCTGGGGAGGACCAAACTATATGAAGGCTTTTGAGCAAAAAGAGTGTTTAGAACGGAGTGTTTGAAAGGCAGAACCACTGGCATGCCTGGAGCCTAGAAAGCAAGACAGGAAGTGGCTCAGGATGAGTCTGCAGAGGTAACTGGGCACCACAGACCACGGCACATTTAGTTCCATCCTCAGATATAACGGAAGCTGCTGAAGATGTTTAAGTAAGGAGGAGACATGCTCTGACTTAGGCTATTGTGGGGAGAATGGATTGGGACAGGATGGATGGCAAAATTGGGAGGCGAGTGATCAGTGAAGAGTTCTTGCAGCAGTTCAGGTCTGAGATGACAGCAGTGGAGATGGAAAGAGTGTATACTTCTAAATATATTTAGAAGGCAAAACCAGTAAGAATGGATTACATGTGGAGTGTGAGTGAGAGGGAGGTTTATGGACAACCTTTGCGCGTCCGAGGTGTGGAGCTGTGTGGACAAAGCCACCTAGTCAGTATGCAGCAGAGACATAAGCCTGTGACTCAAAGCTTCGGTCAATGACCTGCAACACATTGCAGCTGGTTCCCAGTAGCTGGGGTTGATTTACTTCTACCCCATTTCCTACTGAAACATTATGCTCTTGGATATGGACTTCCTAGAAATGTTCTTGCGAAGTTGGAAGCTTCTAACAACCTTGAACTTGGAGTTTAAAAGGCCTGTAGCATGGGCAGGCCACTCAACACTGCTGAGGCGGCATCCTCACTGTGTAACACAGAGGGCCTAAACTCCCACTTCAAAAGGGAGTGCTGGCGGGGGAGGGGTGGATGGATGGAGCCCGTCAACGATGGGTACACCCGGACTTGAACCCTGGGCACCACACTCCGTTCCACTCCTCAAGTGATTCTCATGTCTTTTTCCCTACAAGCTGTTCCTGTGAATGTGGGCCAAGGGGAGCTTTTGGTTGGTCTTTTTGCTCTGGAGTCCAGGTGAAGACAGATGCAATTTCCTACATGTTAGAGGCTCAGGAAATGTGTGGTGACAAAACTGCCCCCCAGTCAGTCCCTTACCATCACCAGGTAGGTCACTAGAATGTTCTCTGTTCTTGATGTCCAGAAATAAAGAACAGTAGTTAAAGCCTAAGGCAGATGATCTTAAAGTCATAGGGCCTGAGTCACCTGTGATGGCTTTTCAAAGCACAGATTCCTGGTCCCACCACCCTAGATATTTTATCTCAGTAAGCCAGCGGGTGGCTGAGGGATCTGTACTTTCATAAGCCCACAAGGCCAGTCCTATAAGTGCCACCTTTAAAGAAACACTAGCATAGAGGGTTTTCAGTTTGGCTACGACTCTTTGAGAGCACAAACCCTGTCTGGTTTACTAAACATTTGAGTCAAATTAAATTACTGTGCTATGAATCTATTTTCCTTCCTATCTATCCTAAATGTGCTATGATTTTTGGAAAAAAGGATTTTAGAGGGAAGGGTGAGGTTCAAGGAAATCTGCATGTGTGTGTGTGTGTGTGTGTGTGTGTGTGTGTGAAATGTTAGGAGTTATGGAAATCCCCCAAAAACTACCAAACAGGCTAAAAGGATTTAGGGCTTCCATGCAAGGGCCTGCTGCTGCTGGAACTCCATTCCAACTTTAGATTTTCATGGATATACAAAATTAAAAGTAAATTAAGCCTGACTCAGACTGAACAAGGCACCTATCTCACCCCTGAGGCATTTTCTCTGGGGCTGGGTGGCCAAACATCAGGGGTCTCCTCATGTCCTGAGGGCAGCTCCCTACAGGCTATCCGTCTTCTTCTTGCCCACATAGGATTTCATCTTCTTCATTGTGCTGTCTCATCGGCAGCAGCCCATCCATGCATTTCCCTCCACATCACCCTCCTGCCGGAATTGAAATCTTCTGTTGATTGTGGGAGTGAAATGTTTCAGTGGCTGCAGCCGAATGTCCTGACAGGTTCACTCAACCACCATTGCGGGCATGGCTCCTGGCCACCATTCCTATTTAACTCATGTCTAGTATATATTTGAAAAACAAACTTTAAAACAAATCATGTACTTGGCAGACATATGATTTCAAAGTACTATGTAGAAGATGTACTTACAGGAAATCCAGGGTGAAAAGAAAATGCTCTTTGCAAGGACAATGACTCTACGCAACTAGTCTTCTCCTTTCTCCTAACCGAGCTGCCTACTAGTGTTGAGTCCTACTTATCACCTAACCCTTTATGCCCACAATCACCTTCCCACTTCTTTCTCCTAGACTGATTCATGCTTTCTGAAAGAACCTTATTTTGCCTATGACCTCTGATTGATCATGGGGTCAACGTCAGGTGATAGAAGGCCACCAGATGGATGGGAAGGACTTGAGAATAGACAGAAGCACGTTTGAATACTGGGTCTCCTACAAGAGTGACAATGGAAAAAAATCTTCCACCCTAATAAATAACTCTATCATGCTCTTGCCTTCCAGATGTAGAGTGGACATCATGGCAAGAAGAGTTAAGAACTAAGTTCTGTGACTTAGAGGGAGCCGGAGGCCTGATTTTCATTAGAGCAGGCCCTATGAGCAGGATACAGGTTTCCTGGCTTAAGGAGTTGTTTGCTAAGGTTTATTTTAGCACAAGAATTCCTGCCCTCCCTTTTAAAAAATTTGGGTTTTAAATAAAAATGTGTTTGTTTTTTCTCAGTTGTATTCTCTAAGTTTATAATGCACCCCATTGTTTATCTGAAAGCCCTATATAAAAACATTTATTAGGTGGGCAGTTCACATATATGGAAAGCCACTGCATTCAGTTTACACAACAAGTTAGTAAGTCCCAGCCTGAACTAAGCTACACCTATGGTAACAATCTTTCCTAACATGATGTTCCTCCTTGCATTTTGAATTCAGTTCCGCAAACTGGAATTCACTCAGCAGATATCTCCTCTGGTTTTTCTAAAATGGGATCAGCTTTGGATAGATATAAAGCGGACCTGAGATGCCACGGAGTGAAGTTCATGTTCGTGGGCAACTGTTCCCAGAAGTACAGTCTACCTCCCCACCCCCTGAACATTCCTGTCTGATTCCGCCCGTGCCCAGAATGCACCCTGTCCTTTGTAACGTGCTTTAGAACATCAGTGCTTTAGGAAAAGAATGTCCAGTCTCCCAAAGGTCTAGGCTACTCCTCAGAGGTTCTACTTACCAGAGAGGTTGAGAGGTTGTATTAAAGAACATTCTGGGCTCCACCCAACCTCACATGAGTAAGAAATGCATTCTCGTATGGACAAAGGGAAGGCATCTTATCAGACAGGATTTTACTTGCTAGGAGTGAACCCAGGCTTTAAACCAGACCATGTGACCCAAGGAAAGAAACTACTATTCTCTTAACCTATAAACCCCATTTCTAACATTCTCACACCAGCTGTATTATCCAAACACCCAGATTCCTAATAGCACTCAAGTTTGGCTTAGAACATGAGTCATTTATTGAGAATTACTACGTTCCTTATGTTATATAAGGCTCAAAGAAAAATGAGAAAACATATATTGTCTTAGAATGGTGTCAAGGTCTGAGCTACAGTAATTGTTTAAAAGTACTATTAATATTGTTTTGTTTATTGTCATTGTTGTTAGTTGTCATTGTTCCTGGGCAGATTTTCTTATGTTATACCACTAGTGTTTGACATTATTATTATCCCTTTCTTAGATCTCTCTCCTTTAAGGTTATTCTATTTGTTGAGCCATGGCTTGTTTCATTTGTTTTTATCTGTCTATCTATCTATCTATCTATCTATCTATCTATCTATCTATCTATCAATCATCTATTTATCTATCTATCTAATCTCCCACAAATTATTCCATTCTTTTCTCTCTGATTTCATGTGATCTACTCTGGATTATAGCAGAAGCTTCTTTAATCTCTCTCCCTCTAGTCTGTGAGCCCCTTGAGGGCAGGGACCAAGTTTTATATGCTTCCATATGCCCAGAGTCTGATAGGAGCTCCAAAATTATTTGCTGAGTGTACAGATGACCAACGAATAAATGAATGAATGCATGAACTAGCATGCTAATCTTTCCACCACTAATCTTTCTCTCCCCAGCTAGTCATGCCCACAGCAATCAAAGCTACCTCCTGAAAAATACCATCTTTATCCAGTGACTCTCAGTCAAACATATGGCTGACTCTCCATTATTCTTTAGGCTAGCCTTCAAGCCACCCCATCCTGTTGTTTTGCTCTGTCTGATGTCTGTCTAATGCTACCTTCTATTCTTGTCTGCATAAATCCCAGTGCCAGGCAGGCTGGACTCCTCTCTGGCACTGAATTTTTGTATAGTCATTCTTTCCAGATCTTTGCTTATGACTTTCTAACCTTTCTCTCTGACCATCCCAATATGACCCATCCTTCAATGGCCACATCTCAGGCCTTAGCAACAATAGGGCCCACACAGACACAGCCCCTTCGCAGAACTTCCCACACCTACGTTGCCCCCCCTTAGCTCCTCAAGGGCTGCCCTGTATTATTATCTGACAGTCAATTTATAAGGCCTTGAGAGTGGGAGCCAAGCCTTATGTTTCTTTTGGATCTGGAACATTGTTAAGGAGGCCTGTCAAAGTACGCCTGTCAGAATGAACTAAATGAAACATGGATTTTACAGAAAAGCATTCTATAAAATGTAAAGCTGAGCTTGGCTCTTTGTGTTTCCATTTAACCACAGAATTTACTACTTCAGATACGGAGTAGATCAAAGTGACTTGTTTGGGGCCCTAGTACATCTTGTATAACGTGGTAGAGCCAAATGACGGTGACAAAAAAGGTAGCAGCTGATGTGTTTGAGTCCTTTCTATTCTGTGTGTAAGGCCTTGTGCCAGGTATTTTAATATTTTAATTTAATCATCAAAATCCTTCAAAATAAGTCCTGTTATCCCACATCGGAGATGAGGAAATGAACCAATGCTTCCGACACGCAATGAGCCCCGACTTGGTTACATGCCCAGGGTAGGTGCTGGAGATAGAGAGATGGATCAGGCAATCTCTGCCCTCGAAGAGCTTATACACTAGGAGGGCAGAGGAGAGTTAAAATTATGATTCAGCTTAATAACTGCAGTATAATAATTAGTAGCAGTCTTTGCTCTATCAAATGAAGGCAGTGGCCAACCCTCTCCAAGGTCCAAACGATGCCTGAAAAATGTCAGCACTTAACTTCTTCAGTCTTCCTCCTAACAACCATCTATAACCCCAGTTCAGTCACGAGCAAAATATCAGCAAATTTCAGTACGAGAACATTCTAAAACATACCTGACCAGCACTCCTCTAAACTGTAAGGTCATCGAAACAAACAAAGCCTGAGAAGCTGTGGCCGCCAAGAGGAGCCTACGGAGACGAAGGACTAACTGTGATGGGGTGTTCTGGGTGGGGTCCCGGGACAGAAAGTGGAGGTGAGGTAAAACCTAAGGAAATCTGAATACAGTATGGACTTCAGTTAATACTAACGTACCAACACTGGTTTATTAATTGTAACAAATGTTCCATTCAAATATTAGATGTTAACAATAGGGAAACTGACTAGGGAGTATGGGAACCCTCTGCAGTGTCTTCCCAGTTTTTCTGTAAGTCTAAAACTGCTCTGAAATATAAACTGTACTAAAAAACAATGTGTTAGCCCTCAGAGTAAGGGTTGTTCATGACTGTCAGGATAGTGGGTCTGGTGAGGTATGGAATCTGAGCAAAGGAGTCCATTTGTGGGGGGAGGGAAAGGGGAAGATGGTGGGTTTGGTTTAGGAGATACCGTCTTGAAGAGCCTGGTGGGAAGTTCCAATGTCTACTGGCAGCTGAGGAGCTTGATTTGGAGTCCAGGGTGTGGAACAGGAGGACCTGGGTTGAAGACACACCTTGGGGGTCAGGCACATAGGTGGTAGTTGGAGCATTCGATGTCCTGAACACCATTTTGGAAATCAGCCGCCAGCCTCTCCGTTATTACTGTGTGATAGACGAGCTGGGGGATTGCCAGTTGGATTATAACTGCAGAGCAGCTGGGGCCTTTCATCCTCGGGGGAGCCAGACCATCCTTGTGGGCACAGACGTGCGCTTTCCTGATTCTGGAAGGCATTTCCCAAGACAAAGTCTGGATATGATAATTATGCTGGTTAGTAAGTCAATCTAGCTGCAACTGCACAGACAGACATCCCACAACAAAATGCTTCATGTTACTTCAATGCATTGGCTTTTCTTTAAAAAGAAACGTTTTCATTCTTCTTTCCATAGTAGGTGCAGGGTAATTATGTTAGATGAAACTGTTTTGATAACCATCTTTCTTGACACAGCACCTCAGTAGTTTTGAAGCCTAAGTTAATTAGATACAGGATGTTAGCAAAAGCTTCTATTATAAAAAAAAAAATCCTCAAAAGCTGTACCCCCAGACTCCTACCATAGCACAGGAGTCAATGCTAAGTACAGCTTTTATCGTCCAACTGGCACTTTTCTATAGTCAGTCACAGATGTCTGTGGCCTCTGAGATGGGAAGACACCCCCAGCTCTTACCCCCAAGGATGAGAGACCTGTCACCATGGTGACATCAGTGCTTCTCACGTGACCGTCCCAGCAAGCCGGGTCTTACATATACTAAGTTATGAGCTTTGCCTGGCATTCAAGGACTGTCCAATTCATAGGAAATGGCTGTATCTTGGAAATGTAAGGGGGGTAGTCTTAGTTAACTCTAAGATAAATACCCTCAGCGAGCATGAAAGGATATGTAGAATTACCCAGAAGTGGGCAAAATGACCAGGCTTCTAGAAATAAAAAATCCTGGCAATGGATTCTCAGAAATGTAGTCTCCTGACTGTAAGCAAATGAAGCTTACAAAGGACTGCTAAATCCTTTCTAAGTCCTCTCCACTCCACTCCAAACGTGCAAGTGTGCACATGTGTGTGTGCACACACACCACACTCACCTGACTTCCAAGCGGGACAAGGCAAGGGCAATTTGATCCACTTTCTTTATTTAGTTCAGAGAAAGAAAAAGTTGGTAGCTAGAGTGGCTGCCGGGCAGCTCTGGCTCCTGGCAAAGGGCACAGAGTGGGGTCTGTGGCCACAAGCAGCCTGTGCCTAAGCTCCTGCTCCATCTGCCACAGGCTCTGCGATCTCAAGCGTGCTGTCCAGGCGCTCTGAGTCGCAGGCTCGGCTCTGAGAAATGGGGATGAAGATACTCACCTCTATTCAGTTAACACGCATGGACTGTCTCCACGTGTCGGGCAGTGTGCTGGGGATACAGGGGTGAGCCAGGAGAATACAGCTGCCCCCCTCAGAGACAGGGGAGGGGCTGCGGTGAGGATTCAAGGACACCCAGCGTGCGTGTGGCTTGGCACCTGGTCGCTGAGCACACGACATTAGCAGCACTGAGCCTAGGACTGAAGGGTATTATTTACTGGACCTCAAAATACTTTAAAAGCCAACACGCTGAAATGCCAAAGGAGCTTTGGAGTCATGAAGAGCTAGCTAGCTGGTCCTGGGATCTTTGCCTTGCCCCTCTCTGCCAGATGATACTGTGCAATTTGTATAGTCTCTTTGAGGGTAAATTTCCTCATTTGTAAACTGGAGCTATTGTTAGTCATACCTACCTGAGGTTGATGTTACAGATGATAAAGGAGATATTGCGTGTGAAAAGGGCTTGTTCAAGGGCAGAGTGATGTCCACATGTTAGTGAGTGCTGATTTTTTTCATTATTATTAATGAGTAAACACCAGCTATGACAGCAGGCTCCGCACCCCCACGTGCTGCCTTTAGGGCTGGTGTTCAGGCAGAGGTATTGCAGCAGTGACATTAATACACTTAAACGGCTCTGGAATGACATCTCATCACTGGAAGGATTTGTAAATAAGTCCTGACCTAATTAGGAGCACATCCAAGGCCTGGGACTTTCTTCTCAGGCAACAGACACCCTGGCGCAGAGAGAAGGCCTGGGAATGGCCTTTCCCAAGTCCCCACGAGTGAGATCAGTGGTGCTTCGCATCCACCGTGGCTCTCCCTTGGTCTCCTCAGACTCAAACCCTTTCCATGTCAGGGGTCAAGGGGGAGAGCATTAAGAAGCACAGCTGTACATCCGTCCCAGAAACACCCCTCACCAGTATCAGCCCGCATTCTCATCTGAGGCAAATTCCTTTTGGCTCTTACGGTCCCAGATGAGTTCCAGGCTCACCGGGGGAGCTACTGCCCAGCTTGGGAAACCTTCAGGATTTACACAAACTGGCATTTTAATCCTGATGGTCCTGGAGGCCCGAGTCAGCCTGAAGGGTCAGCTTTACCTTTTCTTCCAAGGGACCATGAAATACTCATGCAAACAGATTCTTGGAGAGCATCTCAGATATCCCACAGCTGTAAAGGTAGGCATTCAAGAACTCCCCTCTGCTAGAACAGTAGAGTAGAATGCACCAGGGCTTCATTATGCCAAATTACGATAGCTTCATGAATTCATCAAACAGTTTCATACTTTTGCACGTTTCCTCTCTGCCTGGAGGAAATACTCCTCCTCTGCCTGCCCATATGTTCCCTATTCATCCTTTATAACCTAGCTCAAGAGTCCCTCCATGAAGACATCCTTGATTCCCACCCTCTCTCCACTCCACCAACAGACCTGGCTTCAAATCCCAGGACTTGGCCCATTTAGTGAGTTCTCAAGAAGTGATTATTGTTTTCTCAAATTCTTGGAGTTGACCTGGTTTCTCCTTCAGTCTTTGACAATTAGACCAAGTGCAATGCAGGAGGCTGGAAATCAACTATGTAGTTGTGAAATCTTTGATTTGAAGCAAGATTCTAGGTTGCCCAAATGCGAGTTATGTAACTTTTGCATTGTGCAACAGGCAGGACCTCACTGTGAGCAGAGATCTGGAGACGATTTCTGGTCTAATAGCACCTCTGCCTTATGTCCACTATGGGCATCGCACCCCCGAGTCCCTAGCATAGTTCCTGGTCCAAAGCAGGATGTACTGTTTTACAGATTGTTATGTTCAAGCTCTCGGTAGGGGAGAAGATCCTGGGGGTCTTTCCCTCATCTTCTCTGTAAGACTCGGTGACCCATCACAGAAACCCATCTTGGCTGTCCTGGCAGCCATTTCCCCACTTTAAGATAGTAATCAGGACAGACAGACAGTTTCATTATTGATGATGAGACGGACTCGCTGTAGAGGTAGGTGTTGGGTAAAAGATGTCAACACAGCTTAAAGTGGTCGTTATTATTTTATCATTACATATCAATCAAATGTGGTGGGTTCTTTTTCTTCTTTATGCTATGAAAATAATTGTTTCATATTCTTGGAAAAAATTGTTTCATATTCCCATTCTGTATTCATTCCTTCTACTTTTTGTCTCTGGATATCCTTCTGCCAAAGATTTCTACCAGGAGTAAGGGCTGAGCCAAGAAAAATCAGAACTAGGAAACCCACCTAGCAAGTCAGGCTAAAGGGGACTAAGGCGATCTTGTCACGCAGCCACATGGGGCAATTGTGGGGCCATGGCTTTCAATCCATCTCAGTCCATCTCAATGCTTCTTTCCCCAGGGAGCCCTTCCTGGCCCTTCTTCCTCTACACCTTGTTTTTATAAAAACACTTATCATAGCTGTTTGTGTGTCTTATTAATACTTTAAGCAAATGAAGACTCCTTAATTTTGGAGACTGTCAGCATGGTTTGGTCGAAAGAACATACGCTCTGGAGACAGACAGGCTTGGGTTCAAATGTTTCTGTCGTTGATTATCTGTGTGACATTAGGTAGATTACTCAACCTTTCTGAATTGGCTTCATTATGTATGAAACAAGGACAACATAACCTACTTTGCAAGTTAATTGTGGTGATAGAGGAAGATAACATCAATGAAGGGCTTGGCAATACAGTTTACTGCTCTGGATTTAGACAGCCTCCCCCACCAACTAGCTGGTCAGTCCTGTCGAGTTATTCAAACTTCTAAGCCTTGGTTTCCTCTTCTGTAATGTAGGGCCAACAGGGCCCTCCTCATAGGTTTTGGGAGGATTAAAGGAGCTAATAGATACACAGACCTTCCACAGAACTTGACAGAAACAGAGTGGCCAGTAAAGTTGGGCATTACCAGTGCTTCACCCATTTTTGTTTCCATCCATTCCATCTTGATCTTCTGAAGCACCCTACACAGTGCCTGGCAGAGACACAGATACTGCTGACTGAAAGAATGCCCCACGGCTCCTCGTATGATGGCTTGGGCATTCATTTCCCTTGTTCCAATGTTTCATAGTCTCAAGGATTTTACTTTGTTTTTCCTTGAAATTAATTTCCATATTTAATAGGAAAATCTCAGCTAAAATATCAAGATTTAGCTAGCTTAGAGAAGGGAAATAAGGGTTATGATTGAACACATGGGGAGAGAGAGGTGGGGGGTACTGGAAGAGAAGAGTGACCAAAAGGGGAAGGGACAGAGAACATTCTGGAAGAGATTGCTAGGTTAATCTGGCACAGGTCCCTAAGCTCCTTCTACGTTCTTATGTCACTGTCCCTAGGCTGGTGGTGGTGGTGGCTGGAGGATGATTGGAGTTTGGCACTTTCCCTACCTTACCAGGAAGGTTTGGCATTCAGGGACCTGGAACTGAGATGGAGCCCGCCCCAGAAGCACTGCTCATAAGAAGCCCAGTGGGGTCCCTGACAGCCCCACAGGCTGGAGGCCCCAGTGGCCCAGAGTGTGCTTCTCCAGAAAGCAAATTGTGTCATTCTTAGTCATAATTGTTCCCTCTCAGTCCTGGGGGCACAGCCAGGCCCCTCTGCACTTGGTCTGGCAGCAGAACCCAATCAAAGGCAGTTGCTGGGCCTCGGGCCATGCTGGCCTTGGCCAGCTCTCTCTGCTTCCAGTGAGTCAAGCCCAGCATGCAGCCTGTGGAGTGACTTAGAGCCCCAGGTCTCTGCTGAATTAGAGCATGTAATTGGAAAACCCAAGATGATTCTATCTGGGGGAATTCTGTTTTCACCAAAACCCAAGCAGTTCTTAGAAACCATCCAGAAATCCGCGCCTGGAGCAATGTTTCTTTTGTCTCAGAACCACCTCTGGGGGGCTGGGGGTTGGGGAGCAGAGGCCATGAAGAGAACACTGTCTTCCTTTATTTCTTTTATTCTTGGATGTAAATAGAAATCTACAACTACCCCGGAAAGGGCTCTGAGGTCAAGTCCATGACCAGATCACACAGGAAGCTTCACCATATCAGAGCTTTCTACCAAAGAGTCAGGGAAAGCTTTGGCCTACTCGCCGGACCAGGAACATTTACTTAAGGACCCCACAGAGACCCATCTACTCACCTGCACATGACAACTCCAGGTTTTGGAAATCATGCTTTAGAGTAAAAAGCTGCTTAACTTTTCCAGAGGTTGTTGGTACAATAGGTCATGTTTCACTTCATTCAATTGACTTGTAAATCTCCTAAGAAAATATGGGAGCTTTTCATCCCCACCCCTTCCCCAGGATGGTCAGGAAAGAGTATATGTGTGGTTTCCTTACGTTAAGCAAAATTTCCTAACTACCGTTCACTCCTCCATCTCATCCTGGAGTTACAAACATCTGCCAACCTCTCCTGAACAGAAGGAGGTCCTCATCCTACGGCCACGCCTCTCAGGCTCCTGATTTTTCTCTCCTCCGCATCCCCAGTCCGCCAGGCGTGCTCTGGCTTTGCTCGGGGTTCCTCTGACCAGTCTCGTGCCGGAAACAAGCACCAGCCAATGCTCTCCCCCACCCTTCTCCCTCCTTCTTATTCCTAGTATAGCCTTTCTTTTTTAAACTGAGATGTAACATACATGCAATAAAGCTTAGAAATCTCAGGAGTACAGCTCAGCGATCTTTTGCTCGCATATATACCTTTGTAACAACCACTCTGGTCAAGATATAGAGCCTTTTCTATACCCAGAAGCCTGCTGTGTGCCTCTTGCCTGTCAATACTTCCCACCAAAGGCAACCGCTATTCTGACTCTAGTTTTATTTGTTCTTCAACTTCATATAAATGGAATCATACAGCGTATATATTTATGTCTGGTTTCCAATGCTTTTCTATCTTCTTCCTTGACACCGGAGGGGCACCAAACAATAGTCGCTGACCTGAGTACAAAACAACTCCATGTATGAAGCTGATTTTTAAAAGAACATCTATTTCAAAGAAAAGACTTTCACAGCCAGACCAGATCTTCTCGAAGTAGGGAAACAAGGGTATTGGCAAAACTATTGCTCAGAGGTAATATTATATATGCTTTTGGGTAGATCAGATGTTTTATTTAAAAAAATAATGTTTTTGAGGCACTTAATGTAGTGTTGGATATAGTAGGTGCTCAATAAATGGGAGCTCCCACTGTAGTTATTATAAATTCAAATCATGGGTCCATGTATGACAGGAAATGTCTCATGTAAGCATTTAAAGTACTCAGTTCAAAACCTTGTGAAAGGCATCATAAGATATCCAGTGGTGCATACATAGCAACTTCCCACTCCAGCGAGCTTACCGTGTAGCTGTGGTGGCACAGACACATGACCAAATCAAAGCACAGGCCCATTCTGTACTCAAGAATAGTACTTCCGAAACCCTTCCATGCCATAGCACATGAAAATAATTGTATTTGTACAGTGTACTAGGGCAGACTGGAGGGCATCTGGGAATGTCTATATGGGGCTCCATTTTTAAAAATCTCTTATCTTTTCTCCATATAATAAATTATGATGACACACAAAGTTTTAAAGACTATATTAAATATTGAATTTATATAAAAACTTCCAAATAAATGCTTTAAACATTTCCAGTGAGTAATTAAGCTTGTATCCATGGATAATAACTTTTAAGATCTTGGTGTTTATACTTGAAATAGCTGCACGATCCCTGACCATGATATTTTAATGACTGTTTCTTCCAATTTTTGACTTCAGACCAGAAACATTTTACATAGAGGTGGTTCAAATTACAGAGCATTTTTACTACGATTAAAAATTTTCTACAGCTGAAATTATATTTTAAGAACCTAATAGGTCTTCCTTTTTTATTGGTAAATATTGGATCATTTAGAGCAATGCAAATGGATTTCAAATCCAATTGAACATCTTTATGTCAAGCGTTTCAGAACAATGATGCGGCTCTAATTTGCATGCAATGCAGGCATTCTTGGGGCAGACACCCTTCAGCCATCCAGGAAACCACCACAGGACTCATCAGTCCCAAATGAAAGGAGGTATCTTATACATGTGAAATTAGAGACAGGAGGTGCCGCTTGGGGTTGCCCCCACGACCCCCCAGTAGGCCTCCCTGGTCTGCCCCATCCTGACTGGCCATACCTTGGACTATTTGCCAAACCCTTTGAACTTCTGGAGTAGGAGCTCCTCCAGCAGCTCCATGTATCCTCGTCCACAGGACAGTGATAGGACAGGTCCTGGGCTGCCCATGGAATCGAATCCAAACCCATGTGCTCCCACATTGCGAGCTTATTAAAGGTTGTGGTGATTGAGGATGATTATAGTGCCTTTGAGTAGGTATATCTTTACCTGCAAAATGGATTGGAGGGTCACAGAAGTTAGGGACACACTCAAGTGAGTGGGCCATACATGAGAATGCCTTCCATCTACATGTGGGAGGAGTAGGCGGAATGTTTGCAAACTGTTGGCACAGAGGCTGGGACTTTGGAGACTGGGGTGGCTGCGGGGTTACAGAGCATCAGGTTGAAGCCCCTCACTTTACAAACAAGAGGACTGTGATTCAGAGGGATGTGGGTGGATCCACATTAAGCCCCCAGCCCCGTGCACTGCAAACAAGCCAGATCCTATGATGGCCAATAGGAGATGCAGGTGAGCCTGAGAGCACACGGCCCATGGAAGCCAGGCTCCTCTTCCTCCTGCCCTGTGCCATGTTTTCAACAATAATCACAGCAGGTCCTTCATTTTTATTTCTTTTAGAGTTTAGAACTAAGAACATAGGCCTTTTGGAGGAGAGGCTACATATTCCCTTGGAGAAAAATAAATGTACTACTTGGTAGGAAAGAAATAAAGGGCTGAGATACTCTGGGGGTGAGAGGTCCTGCTCTAAAGTCCCAGGTTTAGACGAAGGTTAAATTTTCTCTTTGGGAGAGAGGTCTAACCCCCCACATGGATGAGTCTTGCTGCATAAAAGTACATCTTCTTTTGAAGGCAGTCTGTTGTTTTGGCACCTTCTATGACTTGGATTCAAGATAGATTACCTTGGAGAAAGAGCCTGGCTTAGTGGTTACCAAGTTAGGTGGTGTTAGGTTCAAGTTGTCTGGCTTTAAATTCCACTTTACCAGGTCCTATTCATGTGACCCTGAGGAAGTTACTTAATCTCTAGGCCTCAGCTTTATCAGCTGTAATATGGAAACAACTTGCCTTATTGCTTTACTCTGTATCAGGGTATCTCAGCTTTGGCACTAGTGATATTTGGGGGCAGATAATTTCCTTATTGTGGGGAGCTGTCCTGTGTCCTGTAGAATGTTTAAGTGCATCCTAATCTCTACACACTAGAAGCATTTGTCCCCTCCACTCCACTGGTTATGAAAACTAAAACTACCTGCAGACATTGCCCAGTATTCCCTGGGAGGCAAAATCTCCCCTGGTTGAGAATTACTACTCCAAATATTAAATGAGACGCATGTAAAGGACATGGCTGGCACATCGCATTGTGGTTAGGACCTGGGTTCAGGCCGGCCACTTTGGAAAAGTCACTCAAACTTGCTGGGCATCATTTCTTCATTTTAAAATGGGGAGCATCATCCCTACTGGCTCTGCCTCACTAGACAACTATGAGAATCAAGCAAGATCTGTGCCATAAAGATGCCATGTAAGCCATCTACCAGCAGCTGCCTTGACACCCTCGCTCCATGGTGGAGAGTTTGGTAATGAGGCCGCATGGCTGGGTCTAAATCCCTCCTAATGTTCAGAGTGACGTGCGATACTGAAATGCTCAGTGCATTTTAGTTTCTGTTGCTGTCACCTCCATTTTACAGGTGAAGAAGCTGAGGCTCAGAGAGGTAAAGGAGCTTGCCCTCTATTACACAGCATGGTGCATGGAGTCATGGCTGCATTCAGGAAACATGAACTCCAGAGTTGGTGCTACGTCCACACATCTGTGTGCTTCCCAGTGAACACAAGTGCCATGATTTAAATGACAGCCATCCCTTCTACTAGCAAAAGGAATTGTCATTTATAAAATAGATCTCTGTCTTAAAGTTGGGGCTGGAGAAAGAATCACAGGGCAATAGGATAAGATCATTTAGATTCTTTTCTCCTGCTCTCAATTCAGAAAAGATGTATCTTCTTAGGAACTTCTTGAAGGAAGTTGAAAACGAAAGGGCACAGCCAAGCCCACCTCCATGCTATGACTCACTCCTTTGGAGGGTTGAGTTGTGCCTTCGGCATCTGGGCTCCTATTTTTAACTTTGTAAGCCTTTGTTATTCTGGCTCCCAGGGGAAACCCCTCTGGTGCTTGCTGCCTCCTCCAAGCCCTGGCTGTCATTGGGAGCATCCAGCAGATGGAAGGGGAGCACAGAGCATGCTTGTCCTCTTAGCTGGCTTCTTTGGGGTAAGTTCCTGATCCTGAGATTCTAGGGCCTGAGCTCAACAGCCACCATGATCCATACCCCCTGCCCCAAACACACTCAGGTCAGGCGCCTCCTAAGGGAATTTCCCCCTCTGCGTCTTGTGTGGCCGTGGAAACTGCACTGACCAGGGGTGCCTTCTAGAGTTCTGATGCGTAGCTACATAATCATAAGAAAGGCACAGGGTTACATCCACAGACCTCAACTCTCCCAAGCCTCAACTCTGGACACAGGACTGCAGGACTCCATGCAGCTGCAGCCTGGAGAAGACCCACCAAGGGCAGCCACAGCGCGACAGACCCAGCCACGTGCAGAGAGGAAGTTTCAGTTAGCTCGTGTACAGTGCCCTCCAGGAAGATGCCCGGAAAGGTCCTAACTACGTTTTGGGAAGTGAGTAGTGGGGAAGGGGGAGCATGAACTTTGGAGTCCAAGAAACATGGGTTTGAAATCCCAGATCGGCTATGTCTGAGCTGTCTGACTTTCTATTAATCCTTAGGAAGAATTAGCTTTTTCTTTGTTTCAGATGCTGAAACATATTCAGAGACATCATCTGTCCTCTCCAGCCCTCTGCACAGCCAGGTAATACACGTAATACTATCCAGTCAGTCGAGCACACATAGCACAGTAGCCAGCACCCACAGGCACTCGGTAAGCGCTGCTTCATCTTTCCTTCAGTGGCACCTACTACACGCCCCTGTCCCGGGCTGGTCCCCAGAGGTCCTTACTCTGCCCATCACAGTGCTGCCAGAGTGGAATCTGCAGTCAGGGCCAGTTGCAGCTTCACTTCCTCTTCTTCCTAGTGTGCTACGCGAGGCCAGTCATCTCCCTGCTGAGCCCCCACCGCCTCACTGGTAACACGGCGAGAATATTTACAGGATTGCTGTAATGACTCCATGAGATCACATACCTAGCACAGTGCTTGATACAGTGAATGAGGTAATACATTTATTCTTTGTTCTTCCTTTCCACCCATCTTTAAGGACTTGAAACCGCTCATGGGGAACTGCTGAAACTTCTTATTATTGCCTAAACAGTATAAATATTGTCCTTCACACCAGCTGAGTGATTATCAGTACAACAGGGTGCTCTTCACACCAGCTAATACAGGTCACCATTCCTGTCCTTTGTTTTAGTAGCAGTCAACTCTAACTGCTAAATCACCTGGGAACCTTGAAAAATATATCCATGCCTAGGCCTTTTTATAGAAGAATCTCAGGGACATCCAGGAATGAAAACCTCTGGTTCTTTTTTCCAATGGCTTGTTTTACATTTGAAGAGTTTTCAGAGAGGTTGAGTGAGTTCCTTGAAGGCGCTCAGCAAATAAGGCACCTGGATAGGAGTCCAAGCTAGTTGTCTCTAGCACAACAATCTTCCCATTACCCTATGTTCTCTCTCATTGTCTTGGCAACTTTTAAGCATTTGGTTGGTTTGACTGATTCAAAGAGTGAATGGGATTTGAGAAGGGGTCCGCAGAGTTGGTCCCCACACAGCAGAGAGAAAAGGTCTCTCCAACAGGCTTGGAATGTCATGGACTATCTTCATTCCACAGATAATTCCTGGGACCTCTGCCATGACCCAAGTACTAGACTAGGCCTAACGGTGCAGGTGATCGAGGCACAGTGCCTGTTCTCAAGGAGCTCACGCTGGTGGTTATGGGCTGAATTTTTACTCCATCAGAATTCATATGTTGATGACGTAAACCCTTGTACCTCAGAATGTGACAGTATTTGGAGATAGTGCTTTTAATTAAAGGAATAATTAAATTACAATGAGGTCATTAGGGTGGGCACTAATCCACTATGACTGGTGCCCTTATAAGAAGCAGCAATTAGCTCACAGATGCACAGAGAGGGAAGGCCATGTGAACACACAGGGAGGAGATGGATGTCTACAAGCCAAGGGAGGAGGCCTCGGGAAATCTAGCCCTGCTGACACCTTGAGCTTAGGTGACCAGTCTCCAGAACTGTGAGAAAATAAATTCTGTTGTGTAAGCCACCCAGTCTATGTTACTTTGTATGGCAGCCCTAGGAAACTTATACACTGGTTCTAAAGGAGAGACAGACAAATAAGGAATTGATCAACTAAAATAACCTGTAATAAACATCAGAGTAGTCATAAGCTTGTTGTGGGGTTGCTATGGGAGCCGAGAACCGGTCCCCAACCCTGGAGGGTAGGATGGGGAGGCTGGCAGAGAGGGCTCCAATGGGAAAGAAACACTTACACTGAATTTTCAAGAACAAGAAAGAGTTTGCTGGGGGAAGTGGAAGTGTATAAGCAGGAAACCAGGCTAGGGAATGTATACATAGCATGATATAGCATGGCCTGCTGAACCTGTGGAGTGAGTCAGGGGATGGGGAACGTGCATGTTGAGATGATAGATGAGGCTGTGAAGTAGGCAAGGGTGGGTTATCCAAAGCCTTGTGTCTGGCTAAAGGGCAGAAGCCATGGGACTAGGAACCCGTGAAGGGCAATATGCTGGGGAGAGCCAGGTCAGGTTTTGTAATGCAGCTCTGGTGGTCCTGTGGCGGCTGGATTGCAGTGGAAAGATCAAAGGCAGGGAGAGACCATCAAGGCACAGGTCCAGGGCCAGGAGGGGACCCGGTGAGTTCTCTGGTGAAACCCTGGCACAGAATAAAGCATGTTGGAAAAAAATTTTTTTTAAGATAATGTGATTGATTAGGTGAGGAAGATAGAAGGAATAGGAGGGGTCAAGGATGACTCCCAGGTTTCTGGCTGGGACAAGTGGTAAATGACGGTGCCAACTTTTCAAGAAGAATTCTCTTTCCTTCCGTCCATTCAGGCTGCCACACCAAACTATCCTAGACTGCATGGCTTAAGCAACTTTTTTGTCTCACAGTCTGGAGACTGAAAGTCCCAGGCCAAGGTGGCAGCTCGGTCGGTTTCCGGCAAGAGTTCTCTCACTGGTTTGCAGAAGGTCGTCACTGCCCTCAGGGACCTGACTGTTTTGCAGATCCAAGGGCATCTTTCTCAGAGGTGGACAATGAACGTCTTGCTTGTGGACATGAAAGTCCCATCATTCTTCTTCTCTCTGGGACAGGCCTGCCCCAAATCTAATTCCTCAGGCAGGGGGTGGTCTGTTTGCCTGACTCCTAAGTGGCTTGTTGGAGAGAACTACGTTCCAAGCCTCCGCAGTTCTTGGTCTGAGTGAGTCGAGCTCAGTTTCTCAGGCTGACAGAAACTAATCCAAATGAACTGAAAGCATTTAACCCATCTGACGGAGCATTTGCTAAGTCTAAAGACATGCAGACTCAAGGTCACTGAAGAGAAGACATTCTTCTGAAAACTAAAAGAATGGGGCAAAGAATTTTCCCTCATAGGCTCTTGTCCCCCTTCCTGACACTCCCTCTTGGGACCCGTGAATATTTTCCCAGGTTACTTGTGTGGTCACTTAGTCTTAGTTGTGATTGACAGTGAAAGGGAGAGAGACTGTAGCTCAGGGCCTCTTGTGCTCTCTGTTTAATCTCCATCTAACTCTTTGTGAACTAGCCTTGGAGCCCATCTTACAGTTAAGGAATCTGAGGCTCTGAGAGGTGCAGTACTTTGTCTAAGGTAACTGGCTAAACTTGCACTTGAGCCTGCATCTGGTTGGCTGCTAAACCTACATTCTTTCCACCACTCCACATTACCCATCAATATACTACACATAGCACTTGGTATGGCTTATCACACTTATTCTGTTTTGCTGCAACTCATGGCTATTTATCCAAACTTTTCCTCTCTAGTAGAAACAAGCAGTTTAAAGGCAATGACCCTCTTGCTCAAACCTTCATCCTCCACCAGACCCAGCAGGGGGTCTTGTAAATAGTAGGTACCCTAAAATTGGTTGTTTTTATTGACTTAAATGCCTAGATGCATATATACCCCATGGTTGGTTCTGCCCAAAGGCCAAAACCCATTGGCATGGGTGGCATTTTCCTGCACCCTGAGCTGATTTACTCTCTCCACTCCTATTAGATTTCTTGTCTATCTTCTTGGGTAGCAAGAGCACCATTGGAGCAGTGAACTCTTCTACCTAACAAAGCTCTAATCAGAGGCGCAAAGGGATGCTAGGTTATTTAGGGCAAATTACATAGGACAGTGGTGCGCTTTGGACTACAAATTCCCAGATCCATGTTGTAAGGTCTGTTTTCAATCTTCAGGCATTATAGGCATCTCATGGGGCTACAAGAAGACTGCTCTCATTTTAGGACAGAGTACAGCCAAGAGCCAACTTGGCAAGGACCAGAGAGATATAAATTCAGAGTGACAACCCAAGGAACATGGTTTTAATAGAAACATACTTCTATTTCTTCTCCAATCACATGTCAACTGTCTGTTTGCATGGGGAGACCCAAACTAAAATGAGGATTGTCAGAATTGGTAATTGAGGGGCTCTGCTCTTCCCCTAAAGCTCCCCTGGCCCTTCAGATGACAAATACGAGAGATCGGTTGGGTGGCTGGGAACTTAGTGAAGTCAGCATTACAGAGCAGCCAAGGTGAATGTAGGTGTGAGTTGCTTTTTGCCATGGGGTGCATTTCTGACAAAATTCATTCAAGAAAATGCTAACAAATCCCTGGGCTTGTGGTAGGCACATGCTAAGTGGCAATGCTTCAAGGCTGAATAAGAGACCTCCTTGAGGAGTTTGTGCTCCAGTGGAGGAGACAGATATGCAAAGAATTACCTATATTAGAAGTATGATTGTGTCACAGAAGATACAGCTGGGCATGGGCTGGGGAGTCGAGAGAAGTCAGCTTCACAGAGAATGCCTGGAAAGTTTAACAGGAGTTCGCAGCATGAACAAGGAGGCCACGAGCATTCCAGGAAGGTGGAGACATTAGGAAGAATGGAGTGTTTGGGGAACTAATGTAGCACAGCTTGACTGAGGCCAAGGTTGTGTTTTCAAAGTGTCCCTGGAGAATTAGAAGGAGGTTAGATCATGATCAGCCTCATACACCACACTAAGAAGCTCAGAGCTTCTCCTTTGCAACAGCATGGAAATGACACAGTCAGAGGTGCACAGTGGAACAGTCATCATGGGGACAGACTGGTGGGTGAAGGAGACTGGAATCCAGGGGACAAAAAGACCAGAAATGGGGCTGAGACAGTGGTATAGGCAGGAGGTGATGGGAACTTGAACCAGGACAAGACAATGGGACTGGAGAGACCAGAGGGATCTGGAAGAGAGCAGAGAGGCATCCTTCAGAGATTGCTGTGATGCTATCCTGCAGATAGACCACCTGTTATCTACCAATGACTTTTCCAGGGTACCAAGATCTCAGGCTGGATACTTCAGTTACTGCAAGATGCTTTGGTAAAATGAGACGCAAAGTTTCAGAAAGGAACAGATCCTCACATACATGCAGGGTGTACTGTTTTAGGGCTTCTTCATGTGCATTATCTTATCATAATAGGAGTCCTGAGAGGCACACAATATTAGTATTTAAAGTTATGCTCTTGTTTTACTGATTATAAAAAAATATAGAAACACTCATTGTAGAACACTTGAAATACTTCAAAAAAAAAAAAGAGTAGGAAATTAAAATTGCCCTAGCATGCAGATGATAATTAGTTAATTGCTGGTAAACCACTTGGTAATGTTAAGTGAAAAATTACAAAATTATATTTCATCAGTATTTGGGGATTTCAACTCTAAGTTTTTAACAATAACAACAAAAATATCTTTCTAGCTTTTGCTGTAGGTATAAAATCAGGCTTGAAATATGAATGTTTTATATTCTTCTCTCTTTTCTTATCATCAGATTGCAAGCATTTTTCTTTTAATCAAATTTGTGAGCCTAATCTTTCATTGCTGCATAGTATTCTGACACACAGGTGTGTTATAATTTGTTAATGCAATTATCTGCTGATAGGTATTGAGGGACAGTTAGGTTATTTTCACACATGGGCATTTGTGCTCTCATAAATATACTTTGCTAAGTATGCTTTCCCATACATTTTCCCCTCTTTTACTTCTTAATTATTTCCTTAGAGTATATTCTTAGAAATGGAATCTCTAGGTAAAAGATACGTGCATTTCAAAGGCTTGATATTTGTTGCTGAATTGCTCCCAATAATTGTTTATTGCAATTCACCACACCTACCCACAGTGAATGAGCCAGCCTATATTATGCACCTTCATCAGCACTGATCATTATCTTTTAAAAAAATATTTGTCAGTCTAATATGCATAAAATTGTGTCTTTATTGGGTTAATTTGCATGTTCTTGTCACCAGTGTGATCCTATTCTTTTTCTCATTCTGTATATGAGAAAATTGAGGGTTAGTGGCTTGCCTGTACCATGCACCCAGAAAGGGGCAGAGAATGTACGGTAAGCCAGCGCAGGCAGACTCCTCCGGCGGTGCTCTTTGCACTGGCTGACATTGTCCCTTTGGTGTGGGAAGAGTCTGACTTCTCTGTGCTAACTGGGCTTCCTCTCACTGGGCTCACACCCTGAGGAACTCCTGGCCGGCATGTCAAGGCAAGAACTTGCCCTTCCTCTGGAGGGGCAGCAGCTCCCGCCGTACCCTGTCAGGGGAGCCGGCGGCAGGGACAGTTCATGCCGCTCTCCGGGCAAGCCACAGGGATGGCGTGTGCTTAGGTGTCTGGCGCCCATGTAATCCGTGGGCAGAAAGTCACACAAGGAACTGAATCCTGTGTTCTTTTGTTTTTTCCTCTTTGATTTCATTTCTTTTTTTTTTTTATTAAGATATCATTGATGTACAATCTTATGAAGGTTTCACATGAGCAACATTGTGGTTACTACAATCCCTCCTATTATCAAGTCCTCACCACATACCCCATTACAGTCACTGTCCATCATCATAGTTAGATGCTATAGAGTCACTACTTGTCTTTTCTGTGCTACACTGCCTTCCCCGTCTCCCCCCATATTACGTGTGCTAATCATAATACCTTTTAATCCCCTTCTTCCTCCCTTCCCACCCACCGTCCCCAACCCCTTTCCCTTTGGTAATCGATAGTCCATCCTTGGTGAACTCTGTGTTCTTTTGAGAATGAAAGCCTGGTCTGACGGCCCTCTGCCAAAAACCCTTCTTTGCCCCCTCAGCTGGGCTCTGCAGTCTGGCACGCAGGGCCCTAAGGACCTGGCCTGGCCTTCCTCCACCATAGGGCCCACACCAGAGTCTCTCAACACCGGCATCATTTACTTACATTGCATGTCTTCCTAGAATTGGAAACTGTCCTTTAGGCCTCAGTTTTAACTTGCCTTCTTCAAGAAGCTGTCTGCCTTTTATACCAGAGCCCTCTGGGCTGACTCTGCCCAACGTCTTCCCTGGGGATAGAACTGGCTGTGTTATGTCTGCCTCTCTTCTCAAGGGAAGGGAACATGTCTTACTCATCTACTAGCCAAGTGTTGGCCCAGCTTTGGCCGTGAGGTACACCTCCTAAAGGTGCATGGATTGAACAGGTGTTAGAAGACCCACAGGGAACCGACAGGATTCCGTTTGAGATTGGCCACACTTTCCTTCACGCAGTCAATGAGTGTTCACCAAAGGGCTTCACTGAGCTGGAGGCTCTTGGGCACAGCAATGTAATAGACCTGCACTTCCAGCCCTGACGCTCTCACATTTCTAGCAGCTGCAAGTGTTGGCAGCTCTCAGCTCCAACCCTCTTTGGGAATGTCCTCAGCTGGAGAGAACTGCCTCGCCCAACAATTCACTCCCCTCCTTGAGGCAGCTTTCATCCAGGACAGGCTAATGGGAGGCTGTCCATAAAGGCCCAACCTCCTTGCCTCAACTCGGCACAACTATGCAGGGCCATCCCCTGCTCCGAGTCCTCCACGGTACCAGCTGACTCCTGTGTGGCCATTGCACTGCTGTCTGATTTTTCCACCTACCCAGTCCTGCTTCCCTCACTCTTGAATGGTGCTTGATCCCAAGACTCTCCCAGCAAACTTCTTGTGTGCAGTCTCTGTCCCAGAGCTGGCTTGCTGGGGAAGCCACCCTGCCGCAGTGGGCAGCCAAGTAGACTGGATACCTGTTCTCACAGAACCACAGGGCTTGCTTTGTCATAGACCCACCTGCCTTTCTCCCCAAGGATAAACCAAGGATACCCAGCCCCAGCAGAGCTGTGCTCATGGCGACACTTGCCAGCGGCCTGAGCAAAGACCCTTTCAGCCATCATTAAGGCAGCAGGGCTGACTGTGCAGCTTGCCACCACTCCTAGCTCTTCCACAAACCTGTTACGCATGCCCTCTGTGCCCAGGGCCTTGCACTGGTGCCAGGGACACAGATACCTAAGGTGTAGCTCTTAACTTCTAAGACCGTCATCTGGACCACAAGTTGGACAAATAACCAGACTCTTGGGTACATTACAGGGATAGGTGCCCCAGTGAAGACCTGCAGGGTGCTGTGGAAGCTCAGAGGAGGTGGGCGCCAGGGAAGGATTCCCAGAAAGCAGAAGAAGGGAAGCAGGGTGAGGGTAGGGTGACGTGGTGTTGATGGGAAGGAGAAGGGAAAATGAATTTCAGATTGAAGAAATGTGTGTGTTAAAGCACAACTAGGGGTGAGTGAACAAGCATGTTTGTGTCCACTGCTTCACTGAGCTGCACAACAGGGAATGAGACTGTCTGCAGGATCCTTACCCATAGCGTAGAGAAACCGAGGCCCTGGGAGGAGAAGCAGTGTCTATGCAGCTGTTGGACTGGCATTACCTGTGACCAACCTGAGTTTTCTGATGCCACATCGATGGCTATGTCTAGTGCCCTGGCCAGCAAACACCATGATTTTCTTCATTGTGCCAGCATTGTGCCCAATGAACATTAAATGAGCATATTATCAAGGCTTGACTCTTGAGGCACTTTCATAAAGCATAACAAAATTGATAGTGTCATGGGACAAAGGCTGGAGTAAAGGTTCGTGCAAGTGCCCTGGGATCATGGCAGTGGTGTGCCCTGGAGACTGCCTTAGCTCTGTTTAACATTTGGTACCAGCGATTTAGACTAAGACATATAAAGTCCGCTTATCACATCTGTGGCTGACACACAGCTGGGAGGGATAGAAAAAATGATTGATGACAGAATCAAACTCCTGAATGATCTCAGTTGGCTGGAACGATGAGCCAAATCCAATGAGATGAAGTGCAGCAGGGGTCCCTGTGAGGGCCAGCATTTCCCTTCAGATAATCCATTGTGTGAGAATAGGAGAGGGGAGTCTGGCCTGGCCTCTGGCCATAGGGAGAGAGCTAGAGACTTCCCCAAACCTCAAGTCTAACTTACCCCAAGTATTTAAATTAAAAGTATGACAAACTAGCACACCCTTAGTCTGTGCCTCACACTTCATGGGACATGTAATGAATTACCTTAGAGATGACTTGGTGGGAGATTTTATGAATCAGTTTGGAGGTGGGGGGGTGGGGGGGGAAGCCTTCAGGTGGAGCAGGAAGCTACTTATGCATTTCTCCATCTGAGCTGATGCTCTCTGTGCCCCTACCCTATGCCAGGTCTTGGACAATATGGAGTATCGGTCTAGGATGCACTGGGACCTGGCAGAAGAACTTGCACTTACATTCTGCCACGCCTCTGCTCTGTGAGTCTGGGAAAGTCATGGAGCCTGCTAGGCTTCAGTGTCCTTATACAGTGGGCATACTCATTTCAATCTCATGGGCCTTGTGAGTAATGAATGAGATACTGTAGGTAGGATGCTGGACACAGAGCTTAGCCTGAAGTTGGTATTAAAAAGTGACACTTACTATTGCTATCCAGACAAATTGAAAGACATCTCCAAATAGGCAGCAGGATCTCAGGTACTTTGGACTTAGGTTTAGGGTCTCAGATAGGTTGGCTTCAGGAAAAGATGATTTTTCTTCCTATAATTATGTCCTTCTATTGTGTGTGTGTGTGCGCATCTGAGTACACGTGTGTGTGTGTGTGTGTGTGTGTGTGTGTGTGTGTGTGTGTGGAGAGAGAGAGAGAGAGAAAGAGAGAGAGAGAGAGAGGTTAAATTTCAAGATTGAGGAAGGACCCAACCCTAGAATCTCTGGGGCATTAAACAGATGAGACAGTCACCCACTTACCAGAATGTCACCCCATGGTGGGCATGCAACCTCTGGTACAAGAAAGTATCTGAATTAGGGTCTGAATGATTGGCAGCTGGGAGACACGGGCCTGATTTCCATAACTCTGGTCTGGGTGTCCTGAATCCACTCTGATTCAGATTAGGTGGATCTCTGGGCCTCTGGGTCTCATTTTGCTCATATGAAAAGTGAAAGCATTGGATCAGATTAGTCATTGTCAAATATGCATGCTTGGAAAGATGCTGGCCTGTGTTGAAATCAAGTCTCTGACATCCTACACAGATAAACTCCTGACTACTTCATGTTGGACTACCAGGGACATAAAGTTCTTCCTTGCTGTGGGTAGCCATGCAGAAAAAAACACTGGCAGATCCTTTTATGCCTCCCTCATCAGCCAGACTCCTGGGCTACTATCATGAGTTTTCTTCCCAGATCTGGGAAAGGAAAGGAGGAGAAGCTGCCAAAGGTATAGGGAAACTGAGTTGCCCACCCACTTCTCTGGCTCTGCACAGAATATTATGAATTGAGGGAAGTAGAGAGTATATGCTTTCCATTTCTATGAAGAAATCTCATCGGAATTTCACTTTTGATGACATTAATAATGAAGTGACAAAACTAGTTGGAGACTCAAGCTCACCTTGAATTGCAAATATATATATATATATATTATCTCAATTGACAACTCCAGTCAAGAAAAATATCATCTACAGCATAAATAATAAAATACAACTTTGCATTGTATTTTTATGTAAAAAAATTCTAAAGCCCTTAAAATGACAGTATTATATTGCCAACTGTCTTTTCTTGAAAAAAATGGTTTTTCTTTATGAGATTATGCCTTTCCCTCTTGAGAGGGGAGGGTATTAAAACAGTCATCCTTTTTATCCATCTAAATGACAACTGAGGAAGGTGTTTTTATTTTTATTTAAAGATCATTTTAAATTACATTACTTGGAAGAATAAAAGGTAACAACCTTATGATTGTCTCCCTCCTTAAAAAAATTTCCCTGGTCCACAAAATACAGAAAAAAGCCTGAAAACAAATTTAAGAAGAATTTTAGGTATTATATCCCTCAAGTAAGTAGGTAGATAAGGATTTAAAACCATTAAATAAAATACGTAGTTGTCATGGTTAAGTTAATGTGTCAACTTGCTTGGGCCACAGGATACCCGGATATTTGGTCAAACATCATTCTGGGTGAGAGTAAATTGTTAAGGATGAGATTAACATTTAAATCAATAGACTGAGTAAAGCTGATTGCTCTCCCTAATATGGGTGGGTATAGTCCAATCAGTTGAAGGCCTGCCTGAAAAGAACAAAAGGTGACCCTCTGTCAAGTAAGAAAGAGTTCTTCCTGCCTGGCCGCCTTCAAACGTATATATTGGCTTTTTTCTTGACTGTAGACACGAACTGAAACCTTAGCTCTTGTAGGGTCTTGAGCCTTCTGGCCATCAGACTAGAATGACCCCATCAGCTCCCATGGTTCTTAGGCCTTTGGACGATTGGCTTTCCCTGGTTCTCTAGCTTGCTGACTCACCCTGCAGATCCTGGGCCTTGTCAGCCTGCATAATCATTACATGAGCCAATCCCTCATAATAAATAAATAATAATCATTACTAAATTCATATATTTAATAAATTTCATATATATATATATATATATATATATGTATATATATATATATATATATATATATATATATCTGACTCCCAAACCCAGCATATTTAGAATCAACCAGGCTTTATTTTCCTCAATATATGGCTTGGGAAATGTCACCAGCAGTCCCTCAATAGCTCATGTTAAATACAAAATAGCCACTGCTCCCTGAATCAACCTCCTGGGGACCTTTTGCCTCCTTCACTTAAAGCACTCTGTTCCTTCCAATTAGAACCACCTCCTTCCCACATCGCCTTTATCTGTCCAAATCTTATATGTTCTTGAATGCCAGTTTCAAATATCCCCCCCAAAGGAAGCCTCTTCTGTTCTGCCTCCCCCAACAGCATTATGCGCTGCCACCTTGTCCACCTAGCTCATTACCATCACTTCTTAGCATCACATTGTGCTTTGTTGCGCATATTTACCTGTAGATTTCTCTTTCTTTTGCCCTGCAGACAGCTACATGAGAGCAAGAGTTAATGTCTTTCTCTCTTCCTCCTGGTCCCCACACAGCTAATAAATATGGGAGGAATTGAATGGAATTGAACACTTCTCCCAGTTCATCTGACTCAACCCACGCAAAACTGCTGGGTCTTAAATTAAGCAGGAAACCTCAGAACACCAAATGTCAGCTCCTACTTGCTGTCTCTCTACTTTGGACTCAGGACAAGGCCGAAATGGCCCTGTCGAAATTAGTTTTCCTTGGCTGAAGCCATGACAAGACCTGAGGTGTGAGTGGGAAGAAAATAATAAAGCTGAGTTTTCAAATCTGAAAAACTGTAAGAAGTGTTGGCATGGGTTTTTCTGAAGTTTATGAGAAAGGCATGTTCACCCCCATTTTATTTAGTCAGCAAGCCCCTTTCTATAAGACAATCCAGCATGGAGATGCAGAACCTGGAGGTGAGACAAGGCAGTGGTGCTGGAAACCTGCTAATTACAGATGAACAGACACACAGCTTAGCTTGGCATTCAAGGATCTTTGTGGTCTTACCCCAGCTGACAGTTACGATCTTTCTCCTCCTCTGCAGCTCCCCAGCTTTGATTCAGTGCAGCTGAGCTGACATTTGCCATGCCCTACCCTATGTCAGGAAACCAGAAAGGCTTTGGAGACAGACACCAGGATGGGGAAGACCCAGGCCATTCCTTTGAGAGGAAGAATGTTAGGTGTTTCTCAAGAAGGAGCGATGATCCCCAAACAGGAAAAGGAGGAGGCAGATGCTGGAAAGACTGTGGAGCGCACTGTACCAAACAGTGATACCAAAACCGAACTGGACTTGATTGTTGTAGGTCCTAGAGAAGCCAAGTGAACTGCATTTTTAAAATAAATTTATATTTACTTTCTAGTGATTATAATCACATTTATGTTTTGTTTTATGGTAACCTTAGTCAAATTATTTACTCTCTCCAAGCTATGTTTACTTATCTTTAGAATGGATGTTAACATGCCTAGTAGCCATTTTGCAAAGTGTTTTGTACCAAGAGTGGATACAAAGTGCTTCACAAATTATCAAATATTATTTATTTTTACCAGTTTCTGTACACATTGTATAAAGTCATGGTATGTTGACTGTAGAGAAAAAGAACGGTGCAGAATAACTAGGACTCCTTCCAAGTCACATTCACAAATCACTTGGTGACCCCACATAGATCACTTAATTTTTCTATTCCTCTCTCATGCCTGATTTAGAAGTCATGGAAGATTGTATCTGCCTTACATCTACCTCCTCCAAAGATAGAGAAGATGATTTAGAGTCCAGGAGACAGTGAGTATCTATGGGGAAAAGGGAAGGCAAGATTTTTTTGTCATTCTCTTTATCCCTCTCGTTTTTTTTTTGGTTTGTTTGCCAAAGGCAGTTTTTCATAATACGTTTTTATTTTCTAAGGCTGGCAAGACCTCCTGCTTGGAAAACAAGAATACTTAACTGCTAGAGTGACCTGGGTTTGATTTCAGACTTGGACAAGCATGACAAATACACTGAGGACAAAAGACGCCTGTCTACCTTAGAACTAAGTACAGCATTGGGCAGATGGCTGTAGTGGAAAGAGCATTAGAATTGGGGTCAGGACACCTGGGTTTGAATTCCTGTTCTGTTTTTCATTAACTCTTTGACATTGAGCAAATTAATTCACTTCTCTGGTTCTTATTTTTCTTGTATACAAAATATTTTATCTGTCCATCTATCTTACAGGGTCCACATAGGTTCTCCATGTATTTGCTCTTATAGCTCATGTATCTGGAAGATGTGTAGAAGGCTGCTTAAGTTCTGCATATCTTTGATGGAGAAACAGCTCTACCTTTCCTTCCCTACCTTCATTTACACCCATGGTGATCTAGTGTTTCAAGGTCTTAAATACCATCTCCCTGTTTATGATTCTCATCTACCTGCATAATTTGCACCTCCACTTGGATGTCTAATAATCATCTCAAACTTAACATGCGCAACACTGAACACCCAATTTCCCCTCCCCAATCTGCTTTATCTGCAATTTTCCACATTTCCATGCATAGCAACTTCTTTCAGTTGCTTAGGCTCAAAACCTTGGACTCTTTCTTGACCCCTCTCTCCCAAAGTCACATTCAAACTATCGGCAAATCCTGGAGGCCCTCCCTGCTTCCATAATACACTCCAGAACCTCACCACCTCTGATGTTATCATCCCCAATCCAAGACACCGTTTGCTCGTACCTGGATTCTTGCAGCGGCCTCCTGATTAGTCTCTCTGCTTCTGCACTTGCTCCTGTAGGAACTCTTCTCAGTAGAGCAGCAGCACCATCCTATTACAAAAAAAAGTCCAGTCTCGTTACTCCTCCATTCAAAACCTTCCCAAGATGTTCCACTTCTGCAGAGTCAAGCTGGAGCCAAAGCCCCCCAGGCCAGCACGGTCAGGCCCCCACACCTCTTTGACTTCTGGCTCCCTTTCCTGTAGCCACACAGGATGCTCTGCTGGCCCTGGGCCCAAGGCTCTTTTGCCCAGGACTTTTACTCCAGTGGTTGCTTCTGCTTTCGGTCCTGGCCCCCAAATAGCTCCATGTCTCATACTCTCACCTCCTTCAATCTTCATTCAAACAGCACCTTCTTAGCATAGCCTTATTGACCACCCCACTGAAAACTGCACCCTAATACCTGCCCTCCTGATCCCCTTTCCTACTTCATTTGTATCTATATAGCACTTTTCGCCTTCTCACTTTATGTTTTACTTACAATTAGAATGTAACCTCTGTGCACACAGGTATTTTTCCTGTTTTATTCACTGGTGTATTCCTCTGTAACCATGCCTGGCCCCCAGGAGGTACTCAATAACTGTTTGTTGAATGAATGAATGGATGGCGAATGAGCAAATGGACAGGATATTTTACTAAATGCAAGGAGCATCAGCTCCTGTACTCTTGAAAATGATCATTGGTTACATTATCTCCCGTTACAGACTAGTAAACTGAAGCTCTGAGAGATTAAATAATTTTCATATGATGATACAATGGGTGTGATTATGGTCAGATTAAATCAGGTCTCATAATTTTCAAATTCATGCTCTTTCCATTATGTTACAAAACAGGATACATTTGACTAAGATCTTAAAATTTATGCTTAAAATCTTTTTCTTTTTAAATTTCTAGCCTTACCTCCTTGCATAGTTCCTTCAGGCTCCGGCATGTATCAGGATGTTTAGGCAAAAGAGGCTTCTGTGTCCCCGTAGACATCCTACAGAGATCTGTGTGCATGCTGAGCCTTGGCCCTGCTCCCAGGCAGAACCTTCTCTGTCCCCTTTCTGCTGGGGCAGGCAAGTGCAGATAACCAAGCTGGGGAGGGCTGGTGTTTCGTGCCAACGTCCCTGCCATTAAGGAGTCCCTTGGATTCATGTCCCAGTCCCTGGTGCCTCCTCCCCCGTCAGGCAGGCTCCTGTCTCTGGTTTTCTGAAACAATTTTTTTCTTTCCTTCACACAGCTTTCATCTTCTTGCTTTTAGCTTGACGTTGTGTCCGGCCACACAGGCCATGTTGGCTATTTTTACTGACAGCAGCCACTAGCCCATATGGTTCCCATTGCCACAAACTGTTACCTTCACTGAAATCGGTTTGCAAATGAATGGACTGCAGACTATGGGGCGGTCAAGTCCACGAGGCCACGCCCAGGATCGGCTTGGACAGGTACGTTGATCTTGATGAATGTCCTTTAAAACCAACTTGGGTTGGACAAAATGCTGATTAATTACTCAATTTTTTTTTCTTCTCCTTTTCTCCCATGTTCAATTCAGTGAGTTTTCAACAGGGTCAGGTTTCAAAGTCAGGCTACATTTTATAGAGAGACAAATTTGATTTTGTTTCTTTCCATTCCAGGAGCTTGCTCCACGATGATATCTTAATGGGACATGATGCATGTTAGCCCCTTGGAGAGTGACAAACAATGACGCACAGTTGTCAGTGCAGAGTGTATGTGTACATGATGGGATATGACAGATCCTGAGCACCTCCTGCCTCCAGGCAGATGGTTAGAGACCCCCAAGGCTTCAGTGCTATCAGTACACCTCCTTCGGCATGTAAAACACCGTATAATTCACAAAATGTTTTCAAATGCATCATCTTATTTGAGCCTTACAGTCTTGCTGTGAGACTGGGCTTTTCATTTCCATTTTACAGGTGAGGAAAATGAAGCTTTGAGGGGCTAAGTCACTTTCCTAAGACTACATGCTAGGAAGAGCCTGAGATGGGATTCAACCTCAGCTTCCCGAACTGCAGGCCAGGCCAGAGCTTGCGCTCCAACACACAGCTGCCTAAGTGGCTTGACACAAAACTGGGCAGGGTTTGTTCAAAGACATTAGCTAGCGGCTCACAGTGGGGCCTGATGGGACATGATGCTCTGAACGTGGAAGCTGGTGTTGAGACCCGGGCTCTCCACGGCACTGTAAAGCTGCGGCCACTCCAGCTGGATGGCACTGACATGGACTCAAGCAAAGGGCTCCTTCCTGCATACAGAATGTCATCAGGAGTTATTATAATGCACTGAGCACAAGCTTTCCAAAGCAGTGGGCAGCTGAAAAGGAGAACTTTACGAGGAGAATGAGACTGGAGGCCGGGCAAGCTGTTCTGAGATGCCATCCACACGGACCGCCTGTGATCCGAGCCCTTCCTATCCGGCCCTCCAGGGTCTCCTTGGGCTCTTCTCTTGCTTGCTGATCAGGTTCTGGCCTCACTTGTGTCCTTTTAGCTTTTCAGACACACTCAGCTCTTTCTTATTTTTGTCTTAGGGCATGTTGTTCTCTCTACTGGGAACATTCTTCTCTTGTTCTTTTCAAGTCAGAGTTTTCCACGTAAGTGTCCCCATCTTAGGAAGTCCTTCCTTGGCCATGAAATGGGTTGAATAGTGATGCTCCCACCCTCCCACACAAAAAAAGATATGTTCATTTCCCAACATCTGGAAAGTGTGAAGGTGACCAAACTTGGAAAAAGGGTCTTTGCAGATGTAATTAATTCAGGATCTCGAGATAACATCATCCTGGATTTAGGGTGGGCCCTAAATGCAATGACAGGTGTCCTTAGTCCTTCTCAGAAGAGGAGGGAACATGGAGATCCAGAGAGAGAAGATGCTGATGTGGAAAGCAGAGGCAGAGATGGAAGTTATGCAGCCACAAGAAGCTGGACGTGGTGAGGAAGGATTCTCCCCGAGAGCCTTCGAGGGAGCCCAGCCTGGCTGACACCTGGATTTCAGACATCTGACCTCCGGAACTGTGAGAATGGATTTCTATTGTTTTTAAGCCACCAGGTTTGTGGTAATTTGTTCCAGCAGCCCTAGGAAATAAGACAGCCATCTAACATAAGTAGCTCCCCCTCCCCTCCCGCATACACATGGACATTTATTCACTGTTATTTCATGTTTGATGCTTTCATGTCAATGATCAATTTCTAAATATGCCACCATTTGGGATGCCCTGTGTCTTGTTCTTAATTCTACTTCTTGAGGGCAGGGACCATGCCTGCCTTTCTCACCTTACACAATTCCTAGCATATTGCTGGGTACGCGGCAGGTGTTCAAAAATACTCATGGAATAAATGAGTTCGGCCTTTTCTGGCTTTGTATTATTCCCTGTGCTCCTCCACACTGCCTTCTGCCACACTCCTCTCCCCACGGCCTTCTCACGTCTCAGGTCTTTCACGCACAAAGTGCCCTGTCCAGAATGCTGCCAGCCCCTTCCCTGCCTGGCAAATTCCAGCTAGTTCTTCAAGATGGAGCACAGAGCCTTCCAGTGGAAGCATGGTCTAGTTTCCTCCCAAGTGGCCTACTGTTCCCTTCTCTGTCGCAGCACGTAAAAGAGGGAACAGAATGTCTGAGTACTTGGCTGACTTCCCACTGTTTCTTGCTCTTTGGGAGGCCAGGACCATACTCACATCTATAACTCAACACCCATCACTCGGCCTAGCACTGAATGGGCATCTCACCCAAGTGTGTTAAGTCTTTATAGAAAATAGGTACAATAATCCATTTTTTAAATAGATTTTACTTTTTGGAACCGTTGAGATTTATAGAAAAAACAGTTTCCATATACCTGGTACCCAGTATTCCCTATTATTAATATCTCATATTAGTATGGCACATTTGTTACAATTAATGAACTAATATTGATATATTATTATTTAACTAAAGTTCTCTTTTTTTGTTCATGTTTCCTTAGCTTTTATCAATTTTTTATTGTTGGTGTTGTTCTAAGATTCCGTCCAGGATGCCACATTACGTTTAGTTATCATGTCTCCTTAAACTCCTCTTGCTGTGACAGTTGCAGCTTTCTTTGTGTTTAGGGGAACCTGACAGTTTTCAGGAGTACTAATCAGATATTCTGTAGAATACACCCCTAATGGAATTTCATGCTTTTCTCCTGATTATATTGGGTTGATGGGTGTTTAAAAGGAAGATCTCATAGAGGTCAAGTGCCACAACTGTATCATCACATCAAATCAAGGGTACATACTGTCGATGTGATTTATGGCTGTTGACTTTGACCATAGTCACCTCACTGAGGTAGTGTGTGCGGTTTCTCCACTGTGAAGTTATTTTCCCCTCTTTTCATAACATATGCTGGAAGGAAATCACTATCAGCAGCTCCAATTCATCTTTAAGCTGTAACTGTGCTTTGATTTAGTAAGTGGTCCACTAAATGACATCCATCATTGATTAATTGTCACAACACTCGAAAGGCAAATTGAGGGCCAAAGAAATTAAACTATATACCCAAGGTCACACAGCTGGTAGGAATGGAGACAAATCTGGTTAGATCTGAGTCTGAAGGCTCACTTCTTCCCTGCGCCCTTTTCATATGCTTCACCAGAGAACTAATCAACTCGGTTCTTAACATGGCCTTCCAAGTGCCCTAGGTCCTGCTGTGCTGAGAATGAGGTGGAAACCTGGATTGGCGGAGCAACAGTTCACCATCTACGCTGCCTTTGCGAGCAGTTTAACAGGCAGCTCTGTTCCATGTACTAACACAAGTCTATTTATGCCCCTGCACAGCATTAGCAAGAGTCATAAACTCATGTCAGCTCTGCCTGGAACACTTCAGAGATGTCAGATTCTAGCTTCGGCCATCTAGCTCAGATTCAAACACATTCAAAGCTGAGAGGAGTGGGAGGGCTTGAGGATTCTTTTCGAGGGTAGAGGAAAGAAAGACAGCATAACATCCTAGAATATAGAGCTTAAGGGACTTACAGGCCCAGAGAGTGGCAGTGACTTACCACAGGCTGGCTCACAGGGAGACACCGGCAGAGCTGGAACTAGGGACAGTGTCCTCAGATTGACTCAGTACTATTTTTATTTAAGACAAGTGGCCCCCAAGAAGAAGCAAAGCCATGGCTCACCATTGTTCACACTTGGAAGGCTCCATTGGTAAGAACAAGGTCTGAGAAATGGGCTTCCCATTACTGGTGGCCACTTTGGGGTCCGCTGGGACATGTAACTACTCCTCATCTGCCCTCCATGGGTCATTCCTTAGCCTCTAGATTAACCAGGACCAAAAGCTAAAGGAACCACCCCTTAGATGGGAAGCACTATAGAGAGGGGGAAATTCGGTGATCCAGATCTGTTATCTTCTCTTCCAACAGGGAAAACATCTTGCTTCTCACTGAGGCCATTTCCAGAGTGTGCTAAGGACCAGTGAGAGAGGATCACAGGTCTGCGGGTTCACATGACCATGAACAGGAACCAGGTGACGGAGGTTGGATACCTTTTCTTTTACATGGTTCTATGGGATCATAAATCAAGGCAGGGACTTATGATAAGTCAGCAGCATCTAAAACTATTCCAAGCAAATCTATTTTAAAGAATTTGCATAATAACCACTTCTACAGTGGCAAACATTTATAAGAAATCTCTCTCCTACATTATTTCCTGTGTCTCTCCCAGTGGATTTGACACAATTGTTCCCATTTCACAGAGGAATAAATTAAAGCTTAGAGAAACGACATCTCTTACCTAAGGTAATGGAACAAAACCTGGATCCAAGATTTCAACCATGATCTTTGGACAATTTGATCATCTCTGTCTCCTATTTCTGTTTATAACACACACCTATTGACTCCACATATCTCATGTTGCATTCTAAGTCCAGACACTCTAAGTAGGTGACAACTGAGGAGGTATTTTCAGGAGATGGATGAGATATTCTCATTCCACACATTGAAAAATAAAAAGGAGAGTGAGGAGCTGAGGATTTGGCCTGGATTGTGAAGGGCCCTTTTTGTTCCAGGAAAGGCTAAAGATGCCAAATGCACTAGGGAATTGGCTGAGGAGGAAGAGAATAATAGGTATCAGTAAAGCTACCAAAAGAGATGAGCTGAGTTTTGAGATGGAGGGGGTGGAGTGGGGTGGGGATCTAAACCATTTCCATTAACCTGCCCTGCCCTGCAGGGCACCTGCCGCAAAGCACAGCAGCGCAGGTTGAAGTGACCAATGAATGAATGACAGCTGAAAAGACAGGTTCATAGTGACCGCACTAGAGGGGGTGAGGATTTACTAATATGGGGGAACTGTGGAACCACTGTGTTGTATATTTGAAAACAATATAAGATTGTATATCAAAGATACTTCAATAAAGAGAGAGAGAGAGAGAGAAACAGGTTGAAGCAATCAAGGGTTTGCCTTTTTGGGACTTTCCTTTCTGGGACAGATTTCAAGCAAGCGGAAATATAAAGGTCAGATATGCAGAAAGAATCTCCAGGAATAACAATGAGAGGGACACAAAGGGTAACTACATGGCAGGGCTATGGGTGGGGGGAGGAACTTGTTTTGCAAATGGACAAAGCGGGTACAGTGGAAAGACAATGACACTGTGACAATCAAGTCTGGGAGACTGACTGGAAGAGTTGTATCTCTCAGAGAAAACTTGTAAAACCACAGAGACAGGTAAGAGATAAAAACATGTGAATAATTTTTTTCAAAGGGTAAATTCCACACAAAGATCTAACTTCAAAGTGAGAAAGCAAAGCACAGGGAGGATCTGACGAGGGGTCTGAGGGAAGAGGCCCTCCCTGCCCTTCCGGGGAGGCACGATGCACGCACCCAGGAAACGAAGGTTGCACTTGGGAAATACTCCAGGCTCACCAAAGTGGAGATTCCGAACGTGGGGAAAATGAGGGTGGTTTCCAGATGACAAGCAGATTCCTTCAACCAGTAAATGAAGGCATTCACACTCCCTTTCCAAGACTCCTTTTGTTTAAAAACAAACTAAATGAGCTCTCCTAATATATGGTTACAGGTTACAGACACGACAGCGGACTCAGCTCACCTTCCCCACTTCCATCTTCCATCCAGGGCCTGGGACTGCGGGAAGAGAGGCAGAGGCAGGGGTAAGCGGGGAGCAAGGGGCTGAGATTCTCGGGGAGCATGGTGGATGGGAATAATCCTGGGAAGGAAAGCTAAGGTACTGTGCGCTGGCCCCTGCGTGGCATGTTTTTACACAGATGGCCTCATTTTACGCTCACCACAGCCCTGTGATGTGGGCACAGATACTGTTTCCATGTTAGTATTGAAGAAACAGGATCAGGGAGTGATTTATCCGAGATCATACAACTCCTTAGTGATGGAGTAAGGATTTGAGTCCAGGTTTTAGGTTCTTAGTGACTGCGAACCCCAGCCTTCCCTGAGCGTTAGCAACATGCTGGGCAGTATCAGTACCGGTGACGTGTGCTTCACCGTGGAAAAATCACTGTAACAAGAGGTACCTAAGAAAAACTAGAGAATAACTGCATATTGCCTTGTAAATAGTAGGTCTAAATGTTTCCCTTCCCATTCTCTGCCCCATACACCATGCCCTAATATCACCACTTCCTTTGATGAATGGAGACCGACTTACTGTACGTTGTTGCCCAAAGTTCCTTTCGCACAGGCAGAAGCTTGCAGTCAAGGATATACTGCAGAGACAAGCGAGGAAAGCTCCCTGAGACAGGGGACAGGCCTGGAGCGTGTGCTCCTCAGTCCGTGGTGGGCACAAGACTCTTGCATGCTTCTTGTTGCTCTGGCTGGTCTTTGCTGCCTGAGGAACTTTCATAGATGTGTTTGTTTTTTTACTAAGGTATCACTGATATACACTCTTACGAAGGTTTCACATGAAAAGCATTGTGGCTACTACATTCACCCATATTATCAAGTTCCCCCCATACCCCATTGAAGTCACTGTCCATCAGCATAGTAAGATGCCACATAGTCACTACTTGTCTTCCCTCCCTTCCCCGTGACCCCCCCCACACACCATGTGTCCCAAATCATAATGCCCCTCAGTCCCCTTCTCCCTCCCCATCCCTCCCCTTGGGTAACCACTAGTCCCTTCTTGGAGTCTGTGAGTCTGCTGCTTTTTGTTCCTTCAGTTTTGCTTCATTGTTACACTCCACAAATGAGGGAAATCATTTGGTGCTTGTCTTTCTCCGCCTGGCTTATTTCACTGAGCATAATACTCTTTAGCTCCATCTATGTTGTTGCAAATGGTAGGATTTTTTTCTTCATGTACCACTTCTTCTTTATCCACTCATCTACTGATGGACACTTAGGTGCTTCCATGTCTTGGCTATTGTAAATAATACTGCGATAAAAGTAAGGGTGCATATGTCTTTTTGAATCTGAGATCTTGTTTTCTTTGGGTAAATTCCTAGGAGTGGAATTCTTGGGTCAAATGGATTTCTATTTTTAGTTTTTTGAGGAACCTCCATATTGCTTTCCACAATGGTTGAACTAATTTACATTCCTACCAGCAGTGTAGGAGGGTTCCCCTTTCTCTGCATCCTCACCAGCATTTGTTGTTCCTTGCCTTTTGAATGTTGGCCATTCTAACTGGTGTGAGGTGATATCTTATTGTGGTTTTAATGTGCATTTCCCTGATAATTAGGGATGTGGAGCATCTTTTCATGTGCCTGTTGGCCATGTGAATTTCTTCTTTGGAGAAGTGTCTGTTCATGTCCTCCACGCATTTTTTAATCGGATTATTTGCTTTTTGGGTGTTGAGGCATGTAAGTTCTTTATATATTTTGGATGTTAAATCCTTGTCAGATAAGTCATTTATGAATATATTCTCCCATACTGTAGGATGCCTTTTTGTTCTACTGATGGTGTCCTTTGCTGTACAGAAGCTTTTTAGTTTGATGTAGCATAGATGTGTTTTAATAGGTGGACTGCTAATTTTGACCCACCACGAGTTGCTCTACTACACAATTCTTATATACACAGGATTGCTTATGAATAAGATTTAAACACTCATGGGAATCTGGATTTCAAAGAACAAAATCGATCTGTGATAAGTAGTATGGGAAAGGAATTGGCAGTAAAAATGGATGAGGGAGGTAAGTAGCTAGCAGAGCAGAACTCAAGGTGTTTTCTACTGTTTTACATATAAAAGGTGATGAAAAAGTATGTCAGGGACCATTAGAAAAAAATAGTAAATTATAAGCATTTACAGGCCTACTCTCTTCCCCTTTTTCTTAGCCCATTAAAGGCCATTCTGTCTTTCTCTATTCCACTGCCTCCCCTGTCTCAATATTATCAGGCAGGAAAGCGTTCAGCTGCAGGGAAGGAGACACGATGAGACACAGTGGCTTAATTACTCAGAGGGTGATTTTCTCATATACGTTAAGTCTGGCTTCTGGAATTGTTTCAATGCTTTATTGGTTGTTAAGTCCAGGGATCATGTAATTTCTTTGGCCTTTAATTCACGCTCAGCACCTCATCATCAAAAAATGCCAGGCCCAGCTCCAGGTATCACATTTTTTTCAGGGAAGGAAGAAGAGGAAAAGGGTAGCATAGACCACACAGCCTAAAATAAATAGGGACAGAGATTGATCTGGTGATCTCCACTGTGGCATCATTTATGGAACCAAAGAATTGGAGGCAAATTTTATGCCCACAGAGAAAGGGACTGCGTAAGTATTATTGTTACATCTTGCAGTACAAAATTAGGTAGACAATAGATTATTTTTAAAGAATCAGAGATGCTGGAAAATGCTAGTTTAAATTTTTAAGTGAAAAAAATAGGATACAAAACTATAATTCCAATTTCAATATCTAGAAAATATATAGGTTTATAGAAAATATTGAAAGAGACTATGCCAGGATTATCAGAGATTTTCCTTTTCTTTCTTTGCCTCTTCCACATCTTTTCCAATGAGTAGCTTTTATAACCAGAAATCTTTTGTTAAGAGCTCACCCTTGCTAGACCTCTGCTTCATCCATAATTTGATTCTCACCTCACCACCTACCAATAAACACTCGCTCTCATGTCGAAGTCTCAACCCTTGACCTGTACGGGGAGCTTTGGACTATGAACTATTCGGGCAAGTTAGGTCATTCACCCTCCAGGCCAATTTGGGAAGGGTGACCATATGTCCCAATTTTTACCTGCAGCATAGATGTAATTATTAATATACAGTTCAAGTTTACCCTTTTAGAAGAGTCCAGTGTGGATGGTAAATTATATGTTCTCCCTAAATTTGGGGGATGGATAGGGACTCTGAGTGATAGCATTGCTATAACTTGTTCTCAAGGCCTCCCAACTCGGTAAGCCTACAGAGCCCAGAAGGTGCCATGGGACATTTCCACAAAGTGAAGGGCTTTGGGGGCTGGAGGTACAGATTCAAATTTGAGCTCCATCTCTCATAAGCTGCATAAGCATTGGGTCTCCAAGTTTTGTTGTCCTTCCTATATTTCAAAAACATAACACCTGTCTTGCTGAGCAATGGCCTGCAGTTAGTGAGGGAGTTCAAATAAATTCCCAGAGGGTCTGGCCTCATGCCTGGCAGGCAGAAGCCAGCTACCACCTGACCCATTTTGAGGTCAGTAACTTCAAATTAATCCCAGGGCCCCCCACCACCCCCACCCAGGCTCTTCTTGGTGCAGAAACAGAGAAATGTCCTGGAATGTTAGGGTGATCAGAAAAGCAGAATGGTGAATGGCATAATGATATCTAATTTATATGCATGACCATGCAGGGAAGAATGTGGGGGGTTAGAGACAGAAATTAAAGGGCTTTAAAAAACATGGGTGTCTCTTTCATCAGTTACCAGCTCCCCAGCCATGTGGGCCATCTGCCAGGGGACTCTGATGTACACTTGCTGCCTGTTTGAGGCTGTCCTTTCTGGAGAGACCCAGGTGAAATTCAGAGGGGTTATCAGTAAGCCCTGTGTGAAGGGACACCCCCACACAAACCTGTGAAAAGCAGAATAAAGGGCCTGCGTCGGCTCATCCTGGGTTCAGACTTTGGAGCTGAAACCCTGGGCCTACAGTTTGAATTCAATAGACATGTACGTCATGGGCCAGTGTGATTCTTAAAGAGATGATGAGTGGTGCATTCTTTTCCCACATATCTTTAGATAGAGCCTTCCTCCCCTGCCTAGGTGAAGGCATCCAGTTCCCTGGGAAAGAATTAAAATGTTTTGAGCAATAAAACAAAGAGAAAAACAGCACTGTGTCCAGCTCCTGACGTCTTCCTCTTGGTTGTAGTAAGTCAAGAGTCTTAGAAGCCAGACTTTGTTGAAAAGAGAACAAAGAAGATTTTGAAATCCCCAAAGCTCCCGTACTTATGTCAAGCTACTTCTAGTGTATTATCCTGAACAGTTTGGAAGATGAGCTGGGATAGGTCCCCAGAAACATGAAGAGGAACAGAAAATGCTTTCATGGGGATGTAAAAACAAGTCCAAGGCAGTATTCTTACTACTGCCACCTTTTGAGGGGTCAACATGGGGAAGGGAGAGAATATTCCAGTATGAGAGAATCAGAGCAGGGCCTTGCTTCCCCAAGCACAGTAACAACAGTACTGACGTTAATGCCCACAGCAATGAGGACTCACACTACCAGTACTTCCCATGGGCCAGGGGGGATTCTAAGTCTTTTTCTGTAGGTCCGGGAGCCCCCGCCCAGGGCAAGTTCCTGGCAAATCCAGTGCAACCGAAGCAAGACAAGGGAAAGTGCGGATTGGGATAGACTGTTATTGCTCACAGTTCACTTGGGTTTGCTAAGCCAGTCCTTCCTCCAACCGTCCTCTAGCGCTGTGGCCCACGCTCTCCTCCCAGCCCCTCCAGAGAGGAGCTCCTTGGGCGGGTCCTTGCTGGCAGTGATGGCCTAGCACCAGACCAATTACATACCAGGAATGGAGGAGAGGAGAGAATGGCTGTTTTCTCTCCATCCCTTGCCCCAGCTGCGGTGCTGGCATGGCGGTGGCCTACCACTATGCAAATAGGGTGGGGAATTCTGGGTTCAAACTTCCATTTACCCCACAGTTCCATACATGGTTTCACTGAACTATCACAATCACTTCATGAGGTGGTACTAGCACGAGCCCCATTTCAGAGATGAGGGACTGGAACCACAGAAAATTCGAAATACACTTTCCAAGGCCACCAGAGAGGAAGAGACATGAGCTTCTACTTATTTTGAGGCTTATTCTGAGCCAGATTCTGTTTTAAGTGTGTTGTGAATATTATCTCATTTGACCCTGAAAACTCCACAGTGTAGGTGCTGCCATCATCCCCACTTTACACAGGGAACAGAGGGAGAGAGAAACTGCAAAACTTTCACAAATCATCCAGCTAGCAAGTGCCACAGAGGGACTGGAAGCCAGACAGGCTGAATCTGAGTCGCTGCTGGCGCGGTGGAGCCGCGGGATCGTGCAGCACCAGCGCAAGCGGACACGGGGAAGGTGCCGAGCCCTACGACCGAAGGAAGAGCAGGGGCCCCTCCGCCCTCAAGGGCAGCAGCTCTGGGGGGACTTGTTCCCCTGGTTCAAGGGCAGCCCTTCTCCACACTGTCCTTCCCTTCTCCATCGTCACCAAGGCTCACCGAGAGTGACAGAAGACCAGCACTCCCTTCTTTTCTCCATCTCCATCCAGGTTTAGCTGGACTCACTGAAAAGGCCCCAGATGACCTTGTGATCTTGACTCTCCAGGGCCAGACCCTAATGCATCACTTGATACACAGATCTAACTCTTGCTTCTCAGTTCATAAGCCTTCAGTGGTTCCCACTGTTAGAGCAGCACTGGCCAGTGGAGTTTTCTGCAAGGGTGGAAAAGGTCTGTGTCTGCACTGCCCAATACAAGAGCCACTAGACCTTTGTAGCTATGAGCACTCAATTACTCGTGCCACTGAGGAGCTGAATTTCTAACTTAAATTGATCTAAATTGTCTCGGGTGGCTAGCAACTATCACAATGGATAATACAGGTCCAGAGGATGAAATCCCAAGTCCTTAGTCTGATGAGGACATCCTTTATGACCCGGGAGCTGCCCTTGCATTCAGCCCAGCGAGTTCCAGTCACCCCTCCTCCATCTGCAGCTGCCTGCAGCATCGTGAGCCAACTGAGCTACTTTGGGCTTCCATGCAACCATGCTTCTGCATGACCCTGGGACCAGGGCAAGATGAGAGAGGCACATGGTGAGATGCCTGCTCTCAGTGTCATGCCATGCAGAGTCTCAAAAGCCCTTCAGAGCTTTCCCTTCTCCCACGCAGCCTTCAAGCCCCATCTCAATGTCTCCTCCACTAGAAAGCCTTTCCCAACATCTCTAGCCAGAGCTGGGTCCCTTCCCATTGGGTCCCCTGGAGCTTATACAACACTTTGCCATCTTCCTTCTCACACTGAGCCCCCTACCTGCTTCCGCATCTGCCCCTCTTTGGGCTGGTCTATTCTCTAAGACCAGAGACCGTGAGTCCTTCACTTCTCCATCAGTGCTGTCCTCACCAGAGAAGGGGCTCACTCAGTGAATGCAAACCAAATTATTGAATTGAATTTTTGTGGCAATGGAGGTCTTCCATTCATCTGGCCTGACCCACAATGATAGATCCCCCCAAAAGTCCCAGATATGTTATAATTTGAGGTTAGGCCAGGATATATGATGTCAGCAAACAGAAGGGAGGGGACAAGTTATCACTCTCATAACCGTAAGTCTAAATTCTCTTCTAAGTCTAGCTAGACTTCTCCCCTGCAATATAACCCATTCCTCCCAATCCCCACTGCACATCCGCCACCTTCCCCCGCCTCCCTGCCATGTCATGGCCTTGCTCAGCTGGCCTCTGCCAGACTCTGACCCACCCTCTCGACCTCCAGTAGAATTGGATGCTGTTGGTCTTTGGCAGCAATCTTGAGGCTACACTTGTTCCTCTTACCAGCATTAATTAGTTACTGAGTATACACAGCAAGAGAGCCTCAGAACAGGCCCCCATGCGGCACTCTCAGACTGGGTGGAAAATGTCAAGATGTAATGAGACTTCTGCTCTGAATCACGTCTGGGGAATGAAATGCTGGAGAGAGCCAAATCCTGAAACACATGAGAAAAATAGGAGAATGGATCCCAGTTCTCAGAGTTTCTGTGTCTTTGTAACATCACTGGGAGGGAAGGAAAATTCACGTGGAGAGGCAGAGCCCGGCAGCTGCTTAGCTGAACGTCTCTCGCCCTGAGTTTTGCTCTGCGGTGGGGCACTGCGTGAACCCATAGTGTTGACTGAAGTTTCACGTCTGTGGATGGTTTAAAAGAGGCAAAGGGGTTAATATTTCTCTAAAACGTGGACCACCTAATGTGAAACAGGAAGTTACAGCCACATGGGTTTCCTGGGCTCAGGGCTCATCTCAAAGGCACTCGCTTATGATCATAGGGACCGCAGCTCAGAGAGGGAAGGCGACTTTGCTGAGTGCACAGAACAGGTTAGTAGCAAGGGATTCTGGCTCTCAAACCCAGACTCCCTGACTCCCAGGCAAGTGCTCTTTCTGCCGAAGCTCAACAACAAAGGGGTATGGGTTTGGGAAACACAAGCTGACTTCATTTTTAAACTGTTCCCCCTTCTATCCTTATAAATGTCCCTTACAGAGGAGGAGAACTGAGGAGTTTGCTCTCAGCTCCCAGGTCGTCAGCCTCTTGTTGGTGGGGTGGACTGGAACAAGCCCAGACGCTAGGGACAAAAGACCTAGGGTTAAGTCCGGGTCCTTCACTTGTTTGCTCCTGACTGTGGGCACATCATTTAAATTCCTGGGCTTTGGCCTCTCGTCTGTGAAGTGGAGCTGGTAAGCCTGATCCCACAGGCAATTTAGGGAGGTTAAGTAAGATAATAGATATATGGTACTTAATTCAGCAACTCCATTTATCAAACTGAGCAGCTGCCCTGTGTCTACTCTGGGGATTCAGAGGTACCAGCTGGATGCCCAGGAGATGGCAGGTGTCCACTGTGGCCAGCTGGGAGGGGCAGGTTGGTGGGAGGCCAGTGAAGGCAGCCCCACTGGCTGCAGACACCCAGATCTGAGGAGGAGTCCTCACTTCCCATACACCCTGCCGCCACCTCGGGCCGGGCCGAGCTCCTACCGGCTCTGCAGCATCCCCTCCCTGTCCCCCCAAGACATCTGGAGCAGCTGACTCAAGCATCAATGAGATAATGTTTTTATTTGCTCTGTTTGTTTTCTGTTTATAAACCTGGACTCCTGGGAGGAGGCAGATCCAAAGGCAGATCCTAGACGTGAAGGTCAACCCTGAGGCTGACCACAGGACCACAGGGCCTGGGCCCAGCTGGGGAAAACACCAGGCCGCCGCTCCTAATGGGCATGTCGGCACTGCCCTGCCCATGTGCTATAACAGGACTTCTCCTTCGCGCCTGGTGCAGGCAGGAGGCTGCAGAAGTGAGGAGGCAAAGCCGGCGAGGGTCCTGTCCCGGAGACCCTCAGGGGCTCACCGGAAAGGCTATGTGATATTATACAATGCAGGGTGCTCAAGCCATGGCAACAGAAGCTCATAGGCTTATTCCAGGATTCAATTAGTTGTGGGAAGTCCTTGAGAAAAGTTAACTATTAACAGTTTTTCCTCACAAAGGGAAATACAGGAGCTTTAGAAGCAGCAAGGAGGTTCCGAGTCCAGTCTTGGGGATAAATTGCCGTGGGGGAGAGATGAAGATGTCTGACTGAGACCACAGTACCTTCGTCCTCTAGGCTGGTGTGTATCCTCATCACACAAACAAATGCCTTCCTCTACCTGCTAGGAGCTGGAATCCATGCTAGCTCTGCTCGGATGTAGCTCTGTAACACTCCATCCCTGCCCCTCCCCACCAGACACCAGGAAAGCCCTCAGGTCTACTGAGGAAAAGGACACGTGAAGAACCACATGACTGTGTGGGTCCTGCAGGAATCCTCTCCAGCATCACAACTTCCAGCATCTCAGTGTTCCCCTCTGGATCTATATCCTTGGCATCATAAATATCCTTATCTAACAATGCTTTGGGGAGGATAAAATGAAACAGTCTATGTAAAGCAGTTAGAAGGGCTCCCAGCCCATTGTAAGAGCTCAGTAAGTGTGACTTAGTAAGCTAAGGTGATCAGCAAAGTGTCATGAGCCACCACAGCAGGTGGAAGTGTGTGTGGGGGACTTGAAAGCACCATGGGGAAGGCGACATTTGGACTGAAGGATGAGTGAGAATCCAGAAGACAGAGGGAACAATGGGGAAGGAGAACTGTCAAGGAGCTGTGAGATGGCCTGGCATTCTTGGAAAACAATGGCAGCTTGATATGATGGCTAAGTTCCTTCTAAGCACCTAAGACATGGTCACAAAAGTAAGGAGTCACTTCATGGATTTCAATGGCCTTGAATGCCAGTGTAAGGAATATAGATTCTGTCTTATAGGCCAGTGGTTTTCAATCCTCAGTCCCCTCACCTCCTTTCCTTTCCTCCCTCCCTCACTTCCTTCCGTCGTTCCTCTCCTTTTAGCAGTGGAACTTTTTGGTTAAAAACAATCTCAAACAGAAGCACATTATGAAGAACAGAGTAAAGGTGGACCTGCTCTGTTTGAGGGATAGCTAGGGACCTGCCATGGACTGGGCCCCCGTAGAAAGCAGAGCTTGAGATAAGGGTTTGTGGTAGGCGGCTGCTTTTTTAACATAATCTCAGGGAATGGGAATAAGGGGTCTGGGAAGCAGGGACATGAGGAAGGAGGAGCCAATACAGGGTACTGTGTCTAGCTGATAATTACTGGAGGCAGTGGGGCTGGGTTCTGCTGGGACTCTCTGAGGAGCAGGTAGAAAGTGCTTCAAAATCACCTAAGGATGGGAAATGAAGTCACCGTCCCACCTGTTTCCCTCCTCCCTTGGCTAAGGATTGTTCCATGGGACGCTGACACCTTTGCATTTTCAGACTGGTCAGCATAGGTACTGAGCAGGTGCCCACGGATGGCCCACCTCGTGGTGTTAGAGAAACCCCAGGGCAGCAAGTGAGCGAGGGGGTGGCGCTACTTGGCCACAGGACCACAGAGCCCACCAGCAATGACTAGAGTGACAGGAAGGTTCAAAGGCTGTGAGGTGGGGCACAGGCAGTGTGAATGTAGGATCTCTCTGCCAGTGCGGGCATGTGGACAGGTGAGAGGAAGTCCATTTAGGAAACTGTTGTGAGAGACCAGGTGAAAAATAGTGAGGTATAAAACCAAGTTACTTGGAGTGGAAAAGAAGGGGAGGTGCCCCTGTGGCATGTGGTTGGGGAGGTAGAATCCACAGGGCTTGGTGACTGGGTGTGGGAGATGAGAGAGAGGGCACGACTGCCATGCTTGCTAGGTGCCCAGCTGGGGCAGCTAGATGGATGGTGGTGATGCTCACCCAGACAGAGAGGTTTACTTCTTCCTTTTCCAGGTGGACAGAAAATGAATCCTCAGCTTTCCTGTGAGCCTCTACTAAGCCACTCACTGCCTGCGTGACACAGAAAGGAATTCCAAAGTCATGCAAATGGGCTGAGGCAGGACAGGGTGAACACAGGGAATGTACTAAGCTTTCTTTCTCCCACTTGACTATTGTATCTACAGAGCTACTATTTCCTCCCCTGGTTTGTGGATTCACAGACATTTGATGCAGGAAAGACTCTCTCTTTGCAGATGGAGAAGCTGCCACAAGAAAGAGGGAAGCCCTTGTTCACACAGTGAGCAGGGATCAGAATCCCACCTGCAACCCAGTCCCAATTCTCAAGCCTCCACCCGCCCCCTGCACCTCATTTCTGTACACTGCCACCTTTCTCATCATAGGATGGGGGTAGGGATGCTCTGAAGTTTGGGGGCATTCCCTACCCAAACAAGCACACAGGTGAAAAGCCTTGCCTGTATATAGCCTTTACGATATCCGGTGCCAGTTTTGTTATTACCTCTTAAGCTCCAATTCTCCCTAAGCTGTTTTCCCAAGGTCTCACAGCCAGAGAAGAGATCCAGGCTTGAAACCAGGTTTCCTGGGTCTTTCTTCAATTACAGCATGGGACTAAAACCATGTCCACATACGAAACACAGTAGCATGTAGCAGGTACCCATTAAATGTTATTTTTCTCTCTTCATCTGTTCAATTCCACCAAACCATGCTGTTGCTTGCATAGTTCCTGCAGCCAGTGCATTCTGCAGGACTTTCTAGATTACTTTATCCTTTTATAAAAAGCTAAGAATGATAGTACAGAGCCTCCCTGCGGCTCAGACAGCTCCCCTAATTGCTCTGAGCTTGTCTCACGGCCGTCCAGAGCTGCAACCCTGACACCGAGGTGGCCCACGTGTGCCCCAGCCCCTCAGATTCGGCCTTCTTTTTGAAACCCTCCTGGCCACCCTGGGCATAGACCCTTGCCCTCTCAGTTACAGCTCTACAGTGAGAGCACTCAGTGCCCTGGAAGTCACTGCCTGTTCGGGGAATTGTATTCACCAGCAGACCGCGTTTCCTGAGAGTTAGACAAGCCCATTCAAATCGTGTCCCTCTACTGATTAGCACAAAGCACGGCACAGTAAATACTCATTGATTAATGCAGCAAAGGATAAATACATAAATCAGTGAAACAATGAATGGAGCTGATGATACCTGCCCTTAATGAATTTTCAGATTTATTGTGGTAAAGATTCCCGAACTTTATAAAGTGGATCCTGAAGAGGTGGCACATGTGCTCACACAGCCTGGGCAGGTCTGTATGTGGTGCTGCTCGGGTAGCAGGGGTGAGGAGAATCTTGCAAACTAACCTCATTTTTTAAAATTTATTACAGAAGGGACCATTTTATAGTTTCAAATAGAGGTTGGCCCAGAAAAAGCATTCAGATTACATTCAGATCAACACAGTAGATTCAAACCACGGGGCCGTCTGCCATTCCCACTTAAAGGGTACCTGGAAAGGCCCAAGGGCTTCAGATGATCTTTTTAACTTCCTTCTACTTCTTTGAGACTCAGTTTTCTCAATGATAAATGAAGATGCAATGGCAACTGCCTCCCAGAGTGTCTGTGTTGGGATTCTGCACGGCCAGGAGGGGCTGGTCCTGGTGTCTGCGCCCAGGCTGGGGGACCGGCTCTGGCGCTGTTGATGACAGTGATCCTGGCAAGGCTGGTAACTGATGGCTCCCAGCTTCCAGTGCAGCACCTGGCTTGTAGGTCGAGCTAAGTAATGGTTCTTGAAGAACAAATAAAGTCAGATCCCCCCAGGAGGACTGAATCAGACAAGAGGAATAAACATGTGGCGTGAGCTGCTTTGGAAAACAATTGAAGCCAAGGCACTACATGAGTTCATGAGAAACCAGGTTTGTTTCTTTCTAAGAGATGGATGAAAAATATGGTGAAAAACAGGAAACTGGGATCCTGATGAACCAGAAAGAAGGGCAGTAACTGAAAAAAGCCAGATGGTTTCTTCTTTTTTCTTAGTATTGGGTCCATCCCCCAGCAAATAAGGAACTACTTTGTATGAATGATACTGTGGTCATTTAACTGGGCTGGACTGCAAGGCATGCTGGAATCTCATCATTCTTTGGGATCTTTTGGGGGTCTCTCAACAAGGAAGTGAGAGAAAGCCAAACCTTGATGAATGCAAGGGATTCTGAGTGCCTGGCAGGCTAGCGTCTTGGATATAACTTGTCATGCTCTGTGCACTGTGACAGCCCTATCCCCGTGACAACTGATTAGACTCTCTGGCTAGAATCTAGACATCAGGTAAAGAGCAGCAGCCTTGAGAATCTGGCTTGACCATCTTCCCTACAAGAATTCACTACATCATATGCTTATAAAGAGACAGGATTGAGTTTTCTCTAGGGAAGTTATGAATATGACACACAGAGAAAATTCAGTGAAAAAGAGTAGAAACAGTGGAGAATCCTATGAGTAGAGGGAGAAGAAATTGGAGACAGAGAAATAGAAGGGATGCCCTAGCCTAGCAAATGCAGAACAGGGAGCCCAGGGACCGCTTCTAAGGAGGACAAAACTTCCTGGCTGCTGCTGTTTCTCATGCCATTAGGCATCATGAGTGCGACTCCCTCTGAGGCCTCGAAAGCCAGCTGCCAGTTTCTAAAACTTCTTTACTTCCCTGAGTATCTTTCTACAAAACTTTGGTATCTGAGGCAACCTGACTTCTTGTTATTTGCAACCTGAAAGAGACACCTGTCTCCCTGGCCTGTTTCAGGCTTGGGCCGCACCTGCACTGAGATCACAGGGGAAGTGCAGAGGAGAGCCCTGGGCCGGGTGTCTACATTCCTCCAATCTGCTGGCATGGCTGCCTCTAGGTCTGACTGGTTTTCCCCTTCCACCGACACAAGGCCTGGGGTTGTGGGGAGAGCCCAGGCCTCAGAAAGAAGGCAGTTTGAAGGAGATAGGTACTCAGGACCCCAGCCAAGAGATCTATGGTATCAACCAGGCATCTGTCCAAGCAGAAGGTAGGACTCATGTCAGGAGTGAGGGGGATGCCTGGGGTATCCGTGGGCATCCCTTGTGGTAGATGGTGGGGGGCACTGAATAGCCCAGGAGTTGCCCAGTGGCTGCAGCCAGGCTTACCAAATGCTGTTGGCAGTGACCAGTGGTGGGTCATTGCTCTTTGTGAGGGGTGGCAGAACCCCTCTTAGAGTTGACCTGCTCTTGTACTGTGCCCCTCAGTGACGAATGATGCTGCTGACTTGACTCAGGCAGGGCAGGGCTGCACTTATAATCTGAAGGTCTCCTGGGTTGTTAAGAGAGTTGACCCGAGAAGGCAGGAGATGACACCTGCACTCATGTTTATCCATGCTGTACACATACTGGTGAGATATATTCTCTGTTCTTCTCTAAGCTGTGGTGTCCGTAAAGACCATGTCTCAGTGTTCTCTCTATTCCAGCACCCAGCAAGCTGCCAGGCACACAGAAAGTGTTCAGTAAGTCACTGCAGATTTATGAGAAAACCTTTAGAGCCAGGGAAATACTGTCCAAGAAGAGCAGAAACCTAAGATTCCAATCTTATGCCTTCTCAGGTAATCATAGAGAGGATTCATTAATACATGTCACGCTTGAGACAGAAGTAGCTGTGACATGGCAGAAACAGTATCTTATCTGGAGATACTGGTTCAAATTCTGCCTTTAGAAGGCACTAAGTGTGTGCCTAACAGAGGCTTGCCTCTTTGTATCTGTTTCTCATCTGTAAAACGAGGAAATAATGCCTGTTTGTAGGGTCGCTGAGGACTTGGTGAGAGGACATGTAAGAAAATAGCAGCCCACGGCACAGCTCGACAAATGTTTGTTGAATGGCAAATGCCATTCTGGTGACTAAAATTCACCATAGCTCAGTTCTGCTTTTTGCCTTGACTCATCCCCCCATTGCCTGCCAAGAACGTTTCTGTACTTAGCCTGGTTCTTTCTCCAACTAAGAGGGACATTCATAAAGTTGGCTGACATCTGGTAGGAAGCCATCCTTGGTCATCTACTGCCCATCTTTGGGAGACAGGCAGTAATAGACAGACTCTCAAAGGGGAGTCCTGGGCACTGAGAATGTGAATCCATCATTGAAGCCACTTCTCAGGGAGAGCATGGGTACCTTTAGAGGGAAGGATTCAGCAGTGCTAGCTGACTGGCACCCCCTGGCAGCAGGGAATTCTTATTTTAGCAATGCCTCTGAGCTTATGCAAGTATATTTTGGGTTAGAGAAGCCACAGTTGAGATTTGCTAAATACATGATTAAATAAGGCAGAATGTGAAGAGAGAGACGATGAAGGTTATGGATTTATAAAGTGACATTGAGAAAAAGCCATGATAACTTCTTTGTATCTTTCATTAGAAACATGTGCACAAAGCAGCAGATTTCACCTGCAGAGAGCATGAGGATGCACAGGGAGGACCAGGAGGGCTGCAGGCGTGGATGCATCACTGAGGAGCAGGATGTGTCATGGATTCATCGACTGAATGGTCTGTACCAGGTGCTGTCCATATATTATTATCCACACTGCAGTCCTACATACTAGGGGTTATTATTCCTATTTTAGTGACATGGAAACTGATGCTCAGGTTTGTTAAGTGACTCCTCCAAACTCGTGACTTTGTCAGAGCTGGAACTTGTCTGTCCAAAGGGTGTTCTACTGAATCACACTGCCCATGGATCTTTCTGGTTTATAAACTGCCTTTTGATGTTAAGTGTTATATCCCTATTCCAACAAAAGTTGGAGGAGCAAGACTTTGGGGTGAGACTTTTATTTAAGCAGGGTGTTGGAAACACTCTTTCTGTCATACCTTACCACACTGTATTTGACATGTCACCACAATGGCTCAGTTGCCCAATCCATGGCCCTACTGAGAGGCTCTATTATCCTCGATCTCTCTGAAGCATGAGACTTTGCTGACCCCAACTCTCCTCTTGGATGGTCCCACCAGCCATGGACTAAGGTGAGAAGCCCCTGGCTGTACTACTGCTTGAGGGTCTCTCCACTCCAGTCCATCCTCCAACATGGCAGCCAGAGTGATCTTCCCAAAGCCTGGCTCTGCTTCAGGACACAGCTTTGCAAATCTCGAAGGGTTATCTCCTGCTGATCACATTTAGTCCAGTTCTGTCATCAGGCATTCAAAGTCTCCTGCCATTCAATCTCCAAATCTCACCTTCAGCCAATCAGAACTGACTCATTATTGGTCCCTACACTCTGCCTCCTCTTTCTCACCTCTGTGACTTTTTTCATGCCAGCCCTAAAGATTTTTCCTGGGGATAAGTATCAAGATCATGCTAACCTGAAGACATACTCTTTCCCTTTCGCACTGAATACAGTACCTAGGAAATGATTTGTGATCAAGAAATTCTTATGTATTTCTGAATATATTAATGGAGTCCCTACTGTGTGCCAGGTACTATGGTAGGTATTTGAGAACTGTTGAGCTGAATTGCAGGAAACTGAGCCTCTGTTATCTGGACAGACATGTTAATGTTCAGAGCCTCTTTTTGTATTGAAATTAGTATCATTTGTAGGGCACTTTACAGTTTAAACACCATTTTCGTACCCATGCTCTTGTTTGTTCTTCAGCACAATCTGGTGCAGACATAGGTCAGAAAGTGTTATAGCTAAGCCAGGTCAGAGGTCTCTGAATGACACATTTCAGATTATACACCCAAGATGGAAGGATCTACCTTTCAATCTCTTAAATCTCTTAAATTCAAATTGCTGATGTTTTTGAATGTGTCAGTTTCTACAAAGCTTCAGGTATGTTTTTTTTCCCTTTTTTTAAAATCAGTTTTTATCCTTTCAACTATGTAATGCATGTGACTTTTTTAAGAAAATTAAATACCACTAAAGGTCTTACAAGGGAAACAAAAGCAAAAATGAACAAGTGGGACTATATCAAACTAAAAAGCTTCTGTGAAGCAAAGGACACCATCAGCAGAACAAAAAGTCATCCTCAGAATGGGAGAATATGTCCATAAATGACATATCCAATAAGGGGTTAACATCCAAATTATATAAAGACCTCACACACCTCAACAAACAAAAAGCAAATAATCCAATTAAAAAATGGGCAAAGGATATGAACAGACACTTTCCCAGAGAAGAAATTTAGATGGCCAACAGGCACATGAAAAGATGCTCCACATCATTAATCATCAGAGAAATGCAAATTAAAACTACAATGAGATATTACCTCACACCAGTTAGGATGACCAACATCCAAAAGACAAACAACAACAAATGTTGGCAAGGATGTGGAGGAAGGGGAACCCTCCTACACTGCTGGGGGGAATGTAAATTAGTTCAACCATTGTGGAAAGCAGTATGGAGGTTCCTCAAAAAGCTAAAAATATAAATACCATTTGACCCAGCAATTCCACTCCTAGGAATTTACCCTAAGAATGCAGGAGCCCAGTTTGAAAAAGACAGATGCACCCCTATGTTTATCACAGCACTGTTTACAACAGCCAAGAAATGGAAGCAACCTAAGTGTCCATCAGTAGATGAATGGATAAAGAAGATGTGGCACATATACACAATGGAATACTACTCAGCCATAAGAAAAGGGCAAATCCTACCATTTGCAACAACATGGATGGAGCTAGAGGGTATTATGCTTAGTGAAATAAGCCAGGCAGAGAAAGACAAGTACCAAATGATTTCACTCATCTGTGGAGTGTAAGAACAAAGAAAAAACTGAAGGAACAAAACAGCAGCAGACTCACAGAACCCAAGAATGGACTAACAGTTACCAAAGGGAATGGGACTGGGGAGGATTGGGGGGAAGGGAGGGACAAGGGGGGAAAAGGGGCATTATGATTAGCAGACATAATGTAGGGGGGAGCATGGGGAAGGCAGTATAACACAGAGAAGACAAGTAGTGACTCTATAGCATCTTACTATGCTGATGGACAGTGACTGTAATGGGGTATGTGGTGGGCACTTGATAATAGGGGGAATCTAGTAACCATATGTTGCTCATGTGATTGTACATTAATGATACCAAAATAAAAAAATTTAAAAAATAGATAAAAGAATGGTAATCCTTTCTCTATCCATCCTTATTTACCAGTTCTGATCCCATATTCAGACATTTCAACTACTTTAACTGTTATTTAACTTATTTAATTTGTATTTCTAAATAAAAGTTGTATGCCATTTCTTGATATATCAATTTTAGACATCTATTGAGCTAAACCTTTTCTGTTGGCATTATCCTGATATGGTAAGTATGAGTGAGTAGTTCTCGTACACCACGGTTCTGGTGGGTGTGAAGTGTCATTTCATTATGGTTTTGATTTGCATGTCTCTAATGGCTAAGTCCCTTGTCAGATGTATGAGTTGTAAATATAGTCTCCTTATCTGTGGATTATGTGTTCACTTTCCTAATAGTTTTCTTTGAGATACAAAAATTTTAAATTTTGACCATGTCCAATTTATCTATATATTCTTCTGTTCTTTGGGCTTTTGGTATCATATATAAGAAGACTTTGCCTAAACAATGGTAATTAAACTTTATTCCTATATTTTCTTCTGAGAGTTATATAGTTACAACTCTTACATTTAGGTCTATACAAATATTGAGTTATTTTTTATATATAGTGTTAAATTTATTTTTATATGGTTTGATATCACTCAATTTATAAAATTAATTTACTCCTTTTTCCTGTTTGTTTATCAATTACCTATTGTAGTTACATGAAGGAGTCATTGAGTTATATAGAGAAGTTTTAGATATTCATTTCTCAAAAGTAACCTTTTAAATCCTAATAAGTGATTTTCTTTTGGGGTTAAGAAACAGAAAATAATAATTGATTTTTAAATCTCCTTTTTAAGAGATTTATCTCTTTGTATTTTCATTGTCTTAGGCTTCCAGAACAATGTTAAATAATAAAGTTCATACTGAACATCTGTGTTTTGTTCTTGAATTTAATGGTAATGTACCTGGTATTTAATTCTTAAGTTTGAAATTGACTTCTCATACTCTTTACCAAGTAAGAGCTATCCTTCTATTTTTTCCATACTATTTCTAGTTTAATCAAGACAGTATAATAAATTTCATCAAGATGATTATGTTTTTCTCCTTTACCATCTGATGTAATGATGCAATGCAGTTATCAACATTTTCAGTCTTGAACCATCCTTGCATTTCTGGAATAAATCCTGCTTGGTCAGATTGTATTATTCTTTTAGGATACTGCTGGTTTGGATTTGCTCACGTTTTATTTATGACACATGCACAAATGGTATTGCCCAACATCAATATATGCCAAATTTCCCTTCTTGAGCCCAGCCAAACTACATTAAGAAAGCAAGGGGAGGTTACCAAGAACAGGCCAAGATGAGATTTCAAGAGATCACTTCTATTCATTTTGGAGAACCTGTGATTGCCCATCTGACAAAGTACTTGCTCTACATCACAGTTTCTCACTCCAAGGTCCTGCCTCTATTTTAGCAAAGCATAGAAAAAAAGTGCTGAAACATCACAGAGTAGTCTCAGTAACATGAAACTGCAATAATACAGTAGTTATATCACCACTTATCGTTTAGAAGATGCCTTCCTGCACTTGGCTCTACATTTACTATTTCTTCTTCTCCTTCCTCTTCTTATTGGCAGGGAAACATATTGGGATATTAATTTGTGTTTTCCATTTGACAGGAGGTTGGAAAAATGTGTTTGGAGTATGTTCCCTTTGCTTGATGGAGTTGTTCAAGGCTTTTGTGCTGTTGGTGTTATATATAAGAAAACTCTGCCTAAACCATGGTAATTAAATTATATTTTATACTGATTCCCACCCCCAGGGCTCTGCTTGAGGAACTTACTGAAGTAAGTTAGTACTTGGGGTGGAGAAGGAGCAGAACTGGCCCTACAAGGTAAGCAGAGGTTATCATCCCAGAGCCTGGGGTGGGGGAGCATGCTGTGACAGGCCTTGCAAGTGACGGGAACTCACGCAGCATCCTGAGAAGTACTGGGATCTCTTATGGGGTGGTGCATGGGTGCCACAAAATTGACTACTGAGAGCCAAAGTTTGGGATCCTTGCAAAAGAGGCTAGTGCTCATGCTTATCATAATGGCAAAGAGTTTCCTATTTGTGAAGGGAAATATTTTTATTTTAACATCTCAGTGAATAGCTCTAGACTTAAGGATAGACTAAATTCTTCCTTTTTTTTTTTCAGGTAGGTAAGAAAAACCCCTGGATCTTTGTGTATGATCTAGAAAGAAGATGAGTATTCCCCCCAACTCTAACCACCAAGTGGACTGCTCCTTGCATCTCAGTGTTGGGAGGCAAATTCCTGTCTTCTAGCTATATAGCTCTCATTTGAACCTTGGGGAGGTTTTTGTTTGTTTGTTTGTTTTAAATTAATTTTCTATTAAGGTATTATTGATATATACTCTTATGAAGGTTTCACATGAAAAAACAATGTGGTTACTACATTTACCCATATTATCAAGTCCCCCCCATACCCCAATGCAGTCACTGTCCATCAGTGTAGTAAGAGGCCACGGATTCACTATTTGCCTTCTCTGTACTGTACTGTTCTCCCTGTGATCCCCCACACCATGTGTACTAAACATAATACCCCTCAATCCCCTTCTCCCTCCCTCTCCACCCACCTTCCCACACCCCTCCCTTTGGTAACCACTAGTTCCTTCTTGGAGTCTCTGAGTCTGCTGCTATTTAGTTTGGGGAGGTTTTTTAATCATTATACCCAATTTCAGATAAAGAAACTAATGTTCAGAGAGGTTAACTTGTCAAAGGTTATGATGTTATTTTAAGTGGACCTAAGTTCAGAAATTGTATTATGCTGACTTACTTTAAAGAAAAAAAAGTGATTTCTTACTGGAGGGACTACCTTGGGCTAAGCAGAAGGCTAAATGCCATATATATGCATATATAGATAGACAAATACATGGATTTATTAATTGATTTATATAATCTCCAACCCTTATAAGAAACTTTCAAGGAAGGTCTTTCTATTACATTAATTGTCTCATCTTAACATAAAGCAAAAGATGGAGAATCATTCCAGTGGTTGATAGACCTTGTGTCTAGCTCCAGTTCTGTTGTTCTTCATTTGTGACATGAGAATAGCAAAACTTGCCTTTCCATATTATTATGGGTATTGAATGAGGTATTGGAAACAGCAGGATCTCATTACTATACAAAGGTGTGCACATGGGGACCTTGCCTTCTACTGAGATTGCAGTCTGTATTGGTCATCTCGACTGAGAGCCTCTCTCGGCAGTTACCAGGATATTGAGACATACATTACGATGCAGAGGGGACCAAGACACGGGGAGCTGGATACCGGCCTTAGAAACTGACTGTTGACATTTGTTTGTAGTCTCCTTGAAGAAGAGGTTAGGTCATAGTTCTTCCGGGCCTCGCAAAGTCAGCTGGAAACTGCTAATGGCCAGGCATCCCATATGATTGCTTCTTTCCAGTCCCTCCTTGCGTTCAGGGAAGACAGACAAACAAGATGCACTGTCAACGCCATGCCAAAGGATCTTCCGCTGGCTGCTCTTCCAGCTAGCAGAAACACTGGAAGTTCATGTAGGCAGTCCACCCACAGGTCCCAGAAAGTCTTCTCCCAGTGTAAATCAAGCCATTCCAAGGCAAGTCAGAGGAGGCTTGCTGTTCTGTGCAGGTGTCTGCACTCAGGATGACGTGTCTGGGCTCTGACATTACAGCTTAATGCTGGCTACAGCCAGATTTGCCCAGGACGAGCTGCTAATCCAGGCTAGAGAGGGCAGTGCCTAAAGTATTTGTCAAAAAGTCAGTACACTCATCCTCATGGGGGTCATAGTTCCACAGTACCCCCACAGAAAGCAGGCAGATTATGTCAAATGCAATGGGGTTTTCAGGAAGAAAGTAAGTAGAAAACCACTGAGATTTAGAGGCAGGTGTCCTTTTTCATCAACACTGCTTTACCGTGTCTGAGAAAGAAGATATTTGTGAGTTCCAAAAAGCACCATGAGAATAGAGACCCATCTTTCACTCTGTGCTCATTCTATACCCCAAGTGCCTGCCACTGTCTGGTGCATATTTGACGCTCTATAAACAGAGCTTGGTAACTGAGGGTATAAGTATCCTGGCAGTGAGTGGTGTGGCCCCACCGGCTGTAAGTCTTCCTATAATTTAACAATTTCTTCTTGTGGAGGAATAAGTTCTGTACGAAACAACGTTCTTTTTTCTCATCAAGAATTACAATGCCTGATATGAAGGGAGAAACAGTCCTAGGCATAGAGTCAAAAGTTCTGGGTCTAAATCTTGACTCTCCCCTGACCAGTTATGTGGCCATGGAGAAGTCACAAAAGGATTTTGAATTTCAATCTTCTTATCTGAGAATTTAGAGTAATAACTCCTCTGTCATGAGGCTTTTTTTTCCTCCATAATTCAGTAAAAAAATGTGTGCGGTCTGCCAGTACAGTTTCTGGGAGGGGGCAGTTAAGAATAGGAACACATGCTCTGCTGTTAACTTGAGAATGTGTTCAGATCCTGGTTCTGCCCCTTAGCAGCCAGCTGAGGGCCCTTGGGTCAGCTGCTTAACTTCCCTAAGAATCCTCTTCGTCTCTAATAAAGGAACAGTCTTTTCTGTTCCGTTTGGTTGAGGGAATAATGAAGGGAAAGTACTTAACATGCTGCCTAGAATATGAGAAGCACTCATTATTATTATTATTATTATATTATTGTTAGAAAGAGGAAGCAATTTCTCATTTGCACATCAGATTTGATAAGATGAAGGTGCTATTGTTTCTTAGAAGACTTTCCTTTTTTGAAAAACAAACTTTTAAGAACATAGCCACCCCCTGCTGTTGAGTTTCACTACAACATTTTAATGCAGTGTCTTATTGTTTGCATTTTTCTTCTTTTGGAATAGAACCACTAAAACATGAAAGGACTTTATAAAAGCGGATAACATCCTCTGCCCATCCCCAGATCTTCAGGATATAATCCAATTTCATGATGCAACTAAGAAAGAAGTATAAATCAAAGGACTTCTATCATACTGAGGCAGCATGAAGCTATTTTCTCTGGTGTAAGCTCACAGAATTCTCAGGTCATACAGGGTTTCTGTGCTTCAAATTTCTCACCTCTCAAAATGGGATTCCTGATTTTATAGTGTTGGGTGAGGCTCAAAATACATGGTATACACGCAAAGGCTTTTTAACTGGAAGAAGACATACAAATGCTACAAGTGGTCCTTGGAGTAAATCCTCCATTCCCCCTTCTTCTGGGTCTTTGGTGGTTGAAACACCCTTTAAGGATCCTCTTTCCTGTTTATGAATCATCACAGCTCTCAGAAAACTTGTGATTTCTTTTTCTACCCTGGTCTCTGCCCACATGAAATTGCATTTTCACGATCTTCTTCCTTACACAGCTGACATCCCCCTTCTTATTCTAATGTTAAGAGGCTGCTCACAGAAATTCTGAAGGTCAGAATTCTTCAGTCATGTACTCCCACTGCTCTGCAATCTTAATGACTGAAAAATGGCATTTCCGCAGGGAAGACTATTCTTGCAAGAGCTGGTTCAACACTGCCACCTCCCTTCCCCACCTTTTCCTCATTTTCCTCTTGCTAACTTGCTAACCCTGGGGAGTGTTTGAAAGAACCCACTGGTTAAGGGCTTGGGGAGAGGAGCAGGGTCTGGAGGACCCAGAACTAGAGTAGGGTCCTATCTTGACCACACAGGCTTCAAGACCCCAGGATCAGTCAAGCCGGGCTCCCTGCAGACAAGCTTGATCCAAATACCTCATTATCTGCATTGTGTCCTATGGTTTTACCAGGTGCTGTTCTATGTCTAAACTTATTCTCACAACATTGTGCAGTAGGAATAATTTCCCAGTTTTGCAGATTACAGAATCAAGGGTCAGAGAGGTTAAGTGACCTGTCTGAAGTCAGAGAGCTGGGAAGTGGCAGACCTGGAATTCAAAGGTGAAACTGCCTAATACTCAACCTTGGGTTCTTTTCCCTTTTAACAAAGTACCTCCAGGAGAGGAAACAAGATAAATTGCAGGCCGTAACCCTAGAAATATATTTTTTTTTCTTGACTGTAAAGACATTTTCCAAATGAAAATAAAGCATTAATGAAATATTTCCCAAGGAGATTTGAATGCTCAGTATGCCGGAATACTGGTGATGGCACTAATGAAAATTAGCAGTTGCATCAGCTGGGCAGTTTTCCTCCTGAATCTGCTAGTCTCAAAGACCCAGAGGTTATTTCTGATTACATCAGCAGCCACACAGATCCAGTTTAGGAATCTTGAAACCGCATATGTGACTCACATGTCCTTGTTGTAACAGTAGGAAACACATTAACTCAGCTTTAAAGAGCGTTCAATGAAAAGTTGGGCTTCCAGAAACCAGTTTCTTGTTTTGTGAAGTGCACAATCTAAGCCTTTCTCCTGATGACAGTGTCGTACTGTTGAGGCCGTACATTATGTGACCTGCCAGCTTAACAAGAATATATTTGCTTTTATAGACTCTGTGTCCCAGCACATTCCATTGAACTTATAACAGGTGACTAATGGGTATTTCACCACCATGACATTTTGAGTTGCAAGCCATAGGGATTGCCATTTGATTGAACAATATATTAAAAATGTTTTTTAAAAACTTGTATTACAAAATCATTCTGTGGAAATCATAGTTCTTTCAGTCTAGTTCAGGACTGACAATACTTCTGGTCTACTACTGACATTTCTAAATGAAGGCAGATGCCACTTCTCCTTTTTCAAATATGCTGCTGATTGTTTTTATTGATTTTATGGGCTTAAAATCAGAGTTTTTCAATTGTTTGATCACCAATGTGGGGTCTCAGTAATACTAAACATTCTACGGCTTTCACGTGGGAGTTGAAGACCCGAAGTATATTCTATGCAATAG